>NC_088884.1:23507637-28507637 GCF_037157495.1 Lathamus discolor
ATTTAAGTCCTTCGCAATTTCTTGTATACAAATGAAAGAACCTACCAGTAGATGTGCCTTGTGCCTAATAGCTGTTTAGTGATGTAAGTGAAAGTATGTCATAGTTTCATTTCATGTTTTACTGTATAAATGTTCACCCAGAAGACAGCCATAGTTAAAATCATTGGGAAACTAGGAATGTTGTTGTCCAGGTCTATAAATATATCTTGAGAGAGGTTTCCATTTCCAGAGAAGATTTTGGCATCTTACATGGAAGCATCAAAGATAGAAACTCCTGTAAGTAGTTTCCAGCAAACTTCTGCAAGTAGGTTTGTAAGAACTATCTTCTGTTTATAAGAGAATAAACATGACTAAGCATGATAAATTCACATAGATAAAAAAGAACTTTCAAAAATAGCAGCTGCAACTGTATGCAGCTGTATTAATTTTAAAATACAGTTTTATAATAGCATTGGATTGCTTGCATTATATACGAATACTATAAAAGCAGCATGCAAAGTATCAGTTCTAGTAAAATACTATGTCCATGGCTCACCCAATTCCACATTTGCGCACACAAGCTTTCTCCAAGTTACAGAATAATGATTGTCTTTTTTCAAACAGTAAGAATACAAACACTGGCAGATTTCCAGGAACTACACCACCAATAAAAACAAATGTTTATTTGAAAGCCAGTGGTTGATATTTCACTTAAAACTGGTTTTGAAAACAAATACTAAAACTCAAGATGAATTCCTGTCTTTATTTTGTTACCCTGCTGGAAGAGACATCACTAAACCTCCTGAAATGAGGGACAAAAACACAGTCACCTGAAAACTTATTCATGTATCAGCCCTGCAGAAAGCAGGATGAGCACAGATTCTACTGTGACATTAGAGAAAGTATGTTTCTCTGTATATTTTAGATGAATCACAATCTTTGTTAGCGTATTTTAAGACTTTTACAGCATTTTGTTACTAGTATCCCATTTTCTTTCACGCTTTAAAAGTTTTGATAAAACTTGCTTATGCACCTACAGTTTTGGGACGCCAGGTAAGCTGACATAGCTGCAGAACTCTAAATTTTACATAACCTGCTGGCTCTCCAAAACAAAATAATCCACAAGAGAGATTTTCTGCAACTTTTCAAACTTCTCAGCAGTGTCAAAGACATCTCCAAACCCGCAGGCTCTTAATTTCTTTCAGGGCTTTTCTTACTGGACCAATTATCCTAGTTGAGATATTAACATATATACCTTTGGAGGAATAGCAGGAATTACTTGTATGGTAACTGATGTGATTTGTTGTTTAATGGGGTTTATACACTGCAGCTTTTAGAAAACTACTGGCTAGTCACTCAGCTGGTATCAGAAAAAGTATATGAAGTTATACCAATTTGCATCAAGTGCCTGTATTTTGATTGGTTTCCCATAATTTATTGTCTGTGCTATTGATTGTTGATGTAAATGTGATTGTTTCTGAGTTGTTTTGACATCCTTCAGCACATTGTTTAACATAACATGCTGGCACAGCTTGGCTGGGCAGCATCCCAACAATACGTCATTCTCAGAAAATGACAGAGAAAATGTTAATAGTACTGGAAGACAGGGGCTTTTAAAATACGCTTATCAAGAATAATACCAGAAAATAGTAACTGTCAAAGAGATAACAAATCCTGTATGCCATGAATGAACCTGTTCTGAAACTCATAAAATAATGAAGGAAAAATACTAGCACTCAATGAGCCAG
The DNA here is from genome assembly GCF_037157495.1 of Lathamus discolor. Taxonomy (NCBI): domain Eukaryota; kingdom Metazoa; phylum Chordata; class Aves; order Psittaciformes; family Psittacidae; genus Lathamus; species Lathamus discolor. The sequence goes on from NC_088884.1 coordinate 23,509,365, forward strand.
GGCAGGGCCTTTTTGAAAACAGAGATGTCTATACAAAGACTTACTATCTCAGCCGCACTTTTAGAGAAGTAAACTGAAGCATGCAGAAAGGGAATCATGAAGACGCTGCATATTGTGTTAGCACTTGCAGAAGCTTCTATGATCCTCTATTACCCCTGTTTGCTTCGATTCTCTATTACCCCTGTTTGATTTTACATCTGCATTAAATACAGCTTGACAGACACTGTAGATTAGAATTTTCTAAAAATACATCTGAAGCCCCAAAGGGATGTCTGACAGCTTTTGGCATGTATAAAAACAACTGAGATTGTAACTCCTGATGTATGTGTGTTGTGTAAGCAGCCTTATCATTGGCTGGTAGTGCAGACAGCTCTTTAAAACCACTCATTAACTGCCTTGATGAACTTTGTGAAGAAGTATAAAACATCTAGCCTTTCCTAACTTCCTGCCTTGTGATCTGTTATACCGTGATTGCTCATAACTATATTATATAGTAGTGTCATTTATCTGTGATGTCTGAATGAGACTAAGTTGCTGAAGCTGTAAAATCAGTTTAAACCAAGTGACACTGGCAGTACCAAAATTCCAGTTTGTGGTGACTTTGTGTACCAGAAAGTGTACCCCTTTAGAATTAAGAAATAACTTTGTTTTCTATTTAGTTTAGTGCTTTCAAAAGGGATTGTCCAGAAAATCCTCTGGCTACGCACAGAGCTGGTGCGGCAGCAGCTGTGACAGAGTAAGATTTCTCACATTGTTTTGGTTCCAGAAGTACCTGGACGATCTGGGATACCTATCTTATTACAATTGTCTTTTTACAGAAGCCTATGGCTAAGTTGAACTGTTTCACTCTCAGGATCACTTTTATCCATAATGTATAATGTATAACTTGAGGGAAGATCCAAAATGAGAATTAAGTGGGTTATTGAAACTCCAGTTTCAAAACTGCGGTTCCATTTAATACATAAATATGTCACACACATACACAGCTAGAAATGCCTGAAATTAATGAAAAAAAGAAAGCCCATTTCTTGATCTGAATATTCACTAGGTGCCTATGAAAACTATCTTAACCTAAGCTACTACTTTCCACTCTTTTATGTTTTCAAGAAAAAGCCCTCTTCTGAAATATTTACCCCTTTTTTAGATTAGGGAGAGCAAAATCCCAACAATAGATCTTTCTAAAGATCTTTCTAAATCTCCATTACTACAAGGGAATCTGTGATCCTCTTGAATCTAATTTACAATTATAAAGCCGTTGTTCCTGTGCTGTTGTTTGGTTGTTGGTTTTTGGTCTGGGTCTGTTTTGGGATTTTTTTTTATAAAAGGTTATTACAACTGTAGAATACTTTCAAGATTAGTGAATATTAGAAGCCTATTCTCTATGGTAGTTGTGATTGATGTAGGAGTGCTAGTAGGCAAAAAAATTAGAACATTCCTGCAGAACTCAACATAGAGAATTTCTGTTTTGTTCTCAAGTGTAATGCTCTTATGAAAAATGTCTTATGATAGGACTTGCTCTGCTTATTAATTGGGATGTAAATATATTGAAGTATTTATTGTGCATCAGCAACTAGATACTTATATCTTCATGTAAATTACTATACATAAAAAAAAATTGTTACATTATTCTATTCTAACCCATTCTCCCACCCCTACCCCTCCCCCCTAAACAAGGGGCTAAGCAGCTTTTCAGTGTTTCAGGGTTTTAGTTTCACTAGGTTATACTTCCATGAAAAATAAAACTGTTCATGATAATGGTCATCTGTACAAAAATGATTCCTCAATTATCAAATCAAGTGTTAATTCATCCATAGCAGTGCTGTTGTCTCTTGGGAAAGATGTTGCTCCCTCCATGAAATCAAATAACATATTTAATCTTATCAAATGAAAACAGAATGCAGTCTAAATTATGGGTCTATTTAGAGATTGAGATATTTATTTTTATGCATCATCTTTATTGCCATAGCAGCAAGAAATGTTTATGAAGACATCACCTACATTGGTCAAAACCTCAGTGCTGATATGATTGCTATTAATTACAACCAAAATGTTATATATTGCACACACTATAGTTCCATGATTCTGTCTTCCCTTTTCTATTATTCCCATGTTCACTGCTATCTTTTATCTCTCCATATAAGAATGACATTCAAAACCATAACTATACCAGAACAGATTGAATGCCTATATAACCTGTACCTTGACTCCAACAATATCCAGTATCAAACATTATATTTTACTGCTGCTTCCAAGAATCTATGGCTCACACACATTTAGAGCCAAAGCTGGTTTGTATTTAGGAGTCCCAATGGATTATGACTAATTTATCTGATCACATTCTAGATCCATGTAAACATTTCCCATTTATCACCTGGAATCATAAAATTGTTTAGGTTGGAAAAGCCCTTTAAGATCATTGAGTCCAACTGTTACCTAACACTAACAAGTCCACCACTAAACCATGTCCTTAAGTGCCACATCTACACATCTTTTAGATATTCCCAGGGCTGGTACCTCAACCACTTCCCTGGCCAGTCTGGTCCAATACTTCACAACCCTTTCAGTGAATAACTTTTTTCCTTAATTTCCTTAATTTAACTCCACTCACCACCGCTATTTGGGCTCAGCCATCTAGCCACTTTTTTACCAAAGAGTATGCCCATCCAAGTCATGAGCAGCTAGTTTCTCCAGGAAAATGCTGTAGGAAATGGTGTCAAAGGCTTTACTAATGTCTAGGTAGACAAGATTGGCGTCCTTTCCCTCATTACTATGTGGGTCACATTGTCATAGAAGGAGATCAAGTTAGTCAAGTAGGACCAACCTTTCATAAACCTGTGCTGACTGGCCCTTATTGCCTGGTTGTCCTGTACATGCCCTGTGATGACACTCAGGATGAGCTGTTCCATAACCTTCCCTGGCACTGAGGTCAGACTGACAGGCTTGTAGTTCCCTGGATCCTTCTTCTGGCCCTTCTTGTAGATGGGCATCACATTTGCTAACTCCCAGTCAACTGGAACCTCCACAGTTAGTCAGGACAGATGATAAATGATTGGAAATGGCTCTGTGAACACTTTCACTAGCTCCTTCAGTACCCTTGGGTAGATCCCTTTAGGTCTCATAGTCTTGTGTATGTCTAAGAGGTTTAGCAGATTGCTGACCATTTTCCCTTGGATTATGAGGGCTTCATTCTGCTCCCCATCCCTGTCTTCCAGCTCAGATGACTGTGTGTCCAGAGAACAAAAGATCTTACTATTAAAGATTGAGGAAAAGATAGCATTAAGTACCTCAGCCTTTTCCTCATCCTTTGTCATGGTGTTTCTCCCTGCATCCTATAACAGATGGAGCTGCTTCTTAGCCCTCCTTTGTCTGCTGATGTATTCATAGAAACTTCCCCAAACAAAGAGTTCCACAACTCTGTAATCATAGGTGAAAAAACAAAACAAAACAAAAACAAAAAAAAAAAAACCCTTTTTCTTTTTATTATTACTATTTTGGCCTTGCCAGCTGATAATTTCACTTGATGTCTTGTATTATACATACAAGGTACGTCATTTGCTTTGTCACCTCAAAACTAATTCTTTTCCCACTACAGCAAAAAAAAGTGAGACTTCAGTGAAAGAAATGTGAACACAAGACAAAACGAACCTTCCACTACACTGTGATGAGAAAACAGCAACCAGATGTCTTCCCTCACTTGGGTTATTGACAAAGCATGATTCACCCAGAAGCTAGCGTTTAAGACCCACTACACCTGACTGTTTACTAAACTAACTTGTACCACTTTTCCTTCTTTGCCCAAAGAATTTTCATATTTTTACACATCACTTTTGATAAAATAATACCATTTACAATCCAGAAATGTTTGGAAAGAAAAATCACAGAATATTCATGAAAATGTACAAGAATCCTCAAAGCTTATTTAATTTAGGAACAAATAATTAGCTTTTAAAAACTTGCAGATGAACTAAGTTATTTGTCATTCATTATTCCTGGCTGAACTCTATTATTCCTTATTCCAAACTTTTAGTCAGTCAGAAAACAGAAACAACATGTGACGTGGGTTCTCAGCTAAGTAATATGAATAACAAATCACTGAAAGCAAATAATAAAAAGTTTAGTAAACAAAAGCTGACACAGTGAAACTATGCAATGGACATGATAGAATGCTCAAAAAGCTTATTACTTTGAGTATGTTTGTTGCAAAAAATCAAATAATAAATTACTATCCAATCATTTATTTGTTTGATTTTTGTCAAAATTTTCACTTTTTTGCTTATTACTTTCTTCCAATTCCCACATAGTTAAAATGTGCTTGACACTTCCAATCTCTTTTAATAAATCAAATTGCTATTTTTCTTCTTCAGGGGCCTGTGTGTATTATTGTACTGCTGAACCACCTATCTTGTTTTATTTTTTGGAAAATAGAGAGAGTGCTTTTTTTACCTAATCATAAAGCCCTGGTTTTTTTTTTTTAGAAATATAGCAAAACATAACTTACAAGAGGTTAAACATAAGAAATCACCTGTCATAACTTCATTGCCACTAGACCCCAGAGAATTAATGCCTTAAAGTCAATAACAGAGACCTCTAATTAAAAGCATAAAGCACCATCATGACAGTGTATGGAGGAACCTTTGTAAAGAACTCTGGCATTCTCCGGTGTGATCCTGATACGGCTAATTGCATTGTGACTTGCCTTTATGTGCTTATGTAAATAGCACTGGCTTCTGAAGCAGAGCTTTCTGGCTGCTTTTGTCAGTGGGAGAGTCGTTTCCCCAAGGGCCTTTTCTTTGTAAAACACCAGCTGGTGGGAGTTTTGCATTGTTAACCCTTATCTCCAGTGGCAAATAAGGGAGAAGGGGAGAGAGAAATAACCAGGAAAAAGAAAAACGGCCTGATTTTATCTTTCCATTTATTTATTTATTTTTTAATTTTAATAGAACCTTTTACTTTGTGCCCCACTTTCCCCACACTGAAGCTTTAGGGGCCTACAGCAAACTCCATTTATCTCTTATTAGTATACATAAAGATAACGTTCTAGTTCTGAGTCTTTCTGCAGAGTCTAGTACTCTATTCCCTGGCAATTTACAAAGATGTTAAATAGAAAATATTATATTCAAACATTGCTGCTTACAATTTTACCTCTTTTTAAACCCTGGCACTTAATCCAAGTGCTTTCTCTTTTCTGCAAAGATAAATCTAATAAAGAGAAGACATTTAAATAAATTCAGGAACTTCACCTACTTCAGAAGCACATGAGCAAGTGCTAATACGGTGTGAAAAGCATACTCATGAAATGTTAAGATTACTGTTAATAAGTAATGTAATTACATATGATAACGCCCTGGTTATTGTGAAATTAAAAAAAAAAAATTGATTCTTAGCAAAAAATAAAATATTTCTTACTGTCTCAGTATTAGTAATAAAAAAAAATCTGTTAAAAAGGGATTAAATATATATTTATTTCCTTCAAAATCTCATTCATTATATTTTTGCTATACAGTCTTTATGTATTTCAAGCCTGATGTGACAAAACCATACTATGCAGTGTAAATTTCCTCCTTGTAAGACTGTTGTTACATAAAGACTTGAGCTATTTAAGCCATAATATGAAAGAGAAATAGCTAAATGATCAAGGTTATGATTTTTAAAATTCCATTGATTTAAGGCTATTTTAATAAAGCTAGTAATGACAATAAGAATGAAAGTACAAAGGTTGTTCATTAAAACTCCACTTATGCATTCGAAGATTGACAAAACCAGTAATTTGTAGAAATATAAAATGTTCTAAGAAATCATGGTGGAAGGAAAGTTTGTTAATTTTTCTGCCGTAACTCTTTCCTTTTTGCCTGTCCAGATGTCTTCTGCATCCTGTGTTGTGCACAGGGATTTATACAATCACATTCTGTAGAATGGTTTATTGTAGCACAGAAGAATCTGGCTGCTCACATGTCATTATTTTCACACTTTTCCCTGGCTTCTGTAAACCTAATTTAGAAATAAGCTCTAAAAAAACATTGTACTAGTACAATAGAAAAGGTAGCAAAATTAATTCCTGGTGAACAGAGCTAAGTATTTGCATGAGGTAAACTGGCATCACTTCATCAAAATGGCATTATGCCAGCTGTACCATTTCAGTGATTGACCTAGGAATAATAGTTCCACAATATAAACCTGCATATACTTACTGCAGAAATATTTGCATTTGCTACTTTAATTATTCAGCGACAGACTTTAAATAATTTGTCAAAAAGAGGAAACTGTGTGTGCAGTTTGTCTCAGTAACCTTGGGAAAATTTGCGAAGATGACAATGGGATCCACGATCCGCATGGTATCCATGATTCTACTGTGATTTTTCTTTTTCAGTTATATTTGTTCTTTAGCTTTGCTGCACTTTAGTTCATAACAGAGATCTACAACCTTTGAGACTGAGATGTAGATGTCACTGTACTTTCATGTAGCTAAGTACAGAAGAATAACAAGAAGGCTTAGTGTGACATTGACATCATACTTCCACCACAGTTCAGCTGGACTTTTTCAACTATTCAAAATGTTCTTGCTTAAGCAAGTAAAATAAAATATGTAAACTAGAACTATTTTTTAATCTGTAAGGGACAGGTTCCTGAGTAAATATTTTTCAGGAGTATTACATGTAAAAACCAATGTATCAGAAGAAAATGTTATGACTTCTAGTGTTCTGTTTAATAGAGAAATAAGCCTGAATACGCCCTCAAATAATCAGCAAAACCTGTAGTCCCTTTTCAGAAAGCATCGTCACATTTTATTTTCTTTCTTTCTTTCTTTAGCAATCCAGCAGCAAATACCCCAACACATTGGCTAATTGTGACTTATCCTGTAGGTGGAAAAAGAAAATAAGGCATTTCAAAGTGTTTTCAAGAAAATGTATATTTGTTTCTCCAGGCACTTGAGCATGCTTAGTGAAACTTTTTTTAAAAGAAATCATAGAACCAGAGGCAAATAAAAACAAATATTGGGTCATTCTTATTTGCTTTCTAGGTTTTTGAATCTTCAAAATTATTGTTTTCTACCTTTGCCGTAAAAAGATGTACTTTTTAAATATATACTGATTTTTTTTATTTTTTTTTCTTTTAGAAATCACCAGATTGAAGTGTTTAAATATCACAATGACCCTTTAATCACTGATAATTAATAAGGGATTTAAAATCTGCAGAACTACTGATACTTATTTTATTCAGGAAAGACATAAGCACACAACAATATTTCTGTTCAAGTTCAAGCAAAGAACAGAATATGGTTAAGGTGGGCTTTTTTTACTGATTTTACACTGACTTCAAGAGATGATATTTAAATGATTAACTGCTTGTAAAATCTGCCAGGAAAGTTACCCTCCAGGTATTCCTTTTCTTTATCCCTATTTTTTTTTTTTATTTTTTTTTATAATTGTACTTTAAAATGCTTCCACAACTAGGTGGTCTTCATTTTATAACACTAACATTTTTTATAAGGGGGCATGTATGTCAAGAATGCATTTTTCACCTCACAAACCAACGGTCTAAGCATAGTAAGATCTGCAATAAGATTGTCAGTTAACAAATCTGATTTGTTTCCTTATCAATACAGAAAAAAGGCGGCACCAAGAACACCACACAGAATTCAAGAGCAGGATCCTTATTTACATATGCAAAGGAAAAAACGTTTTCTATCAGCTTAGAATCTTTTTTGTTCTACTTAACTCTCAGCATGTTCCAACAATAAAATTCAGTTTAATAACTAAATATGGAAAGATAGTTTGCTGGCCTCCTATATCTGAAACACCATATTTAGTAAGCAGTCCACCTGAAGCCAAATTGTTAGTGATATTAGATCATACTCATTAGGGCCCAGCTAGTGATATGCAACTTGGAGAAATTCAAACCACCAAGCATTTTCTTGAACTTTTGTTTTTGTGTTTCCTTTCTGTTGTGGAGAGTTATGAAAGAAAATACAGTAAAATATTATAAAACTCATGAGACAGACAAATAATGAAAGACATTTCCATGACAGTGAGTGGTAAAAGTGTATTGGCCACTGAAGTTATAATTTAATAATTCTTTTCATAGTACAAGGCAATAACCCTGTTACTAGATGAAAACCAAAGTGAAGGTGTGTATAGAAAAAAGCTCCTAAGTCAAAGGTCTTGAAATTTATTAGCCTCAATCTTAGTTAACATTGAACCTGAATTAGAAAGAATAACCTGCTTGTCATTATTTCTATAGTGACATTTTTAATTAAAAAGTCACATTCCATTACCTATGAGGAAAAATGTTGACAAATGGTGCAGACTATTAATAACTTCAAAGTGAATTGTTCAAAACTTATGTTTACATAATCCTGACCCTGCTACTTGTTCACACTGCTCACCTTTCTCCAGCCTGACCTCAGACCATTCTGATTTTTCCTCTAGGACAATATTTGGCTCTTTACTTCTGAATAAATGTCTACTTTGTAGTGTTGAGAATCAAAGAAAGGAGTAGCATTTGGCCCAGTTGACCAAACTATGCAAGTATAAATAAATAGAGAACAACAAAAGGTTTATTGCAGAAAATGCTGGAAAAAAACCTCATGGATTCTCTCTGACCAAGAGAATCTTAGGCTGTGAAACACTCAAAATATTTTGAATATATAGAGAGTGAAAAAAACCATATAGGGCCTATTTTGCCATTATGGCTACCTAACACACACATTCAGGCATATTTAGTGAATAAAATTCTCAAAATTGTTAATAACTGTATCATATATTCATGCCTTGCTTTAGCTGGAGAGACATGGCTTTTGTCTGTTACATTTGAAATCTGGGTACAGATATCCATAGCCAGTCCATAACAAATTACCTAAAAGAATGAGAAATATCTAGTTATAAATCAATAATGATACAGTGTCCTAGTACACTAATTGGATCAGATATTCTGTTGAGCTATAACTTGAATAATTGTCTGACATACTGCCCTCATAGGTAGAAATGTGTGATGCAGATTTTTGACTATTAATCATTAAACATGAAAATCATCACTGTCTAGAAAAAAAAAGACCAATTTAACAGAAAGTAAGTTACGAAAGCCTGTGAATATCTTCTAGACACAGTTTTCTTGACTTGAAATTTTCTTCAAGTGAATACAGTAATTTGAGCTGTGTCAAACACAATTACTGATATGAGTTCTCCCATCATAAATACATAAGGACAATGCTCCCAGGACTTTGTGCAGTCAGAAAGGAAAAACTTTATTTCCATGTCTGATTTTAAGGATGTGTCAGATGATAATATTGGAGGGGAGGTGGGCAGGAAGAAGGCTGTAGCCCTACAACACGATCTATAATTAGTCTCAATACTTTGTGGTGGTAGAGGTGGGAACTCAGAAGTTTAGTTGTACCAAACTGCTTTTCACAAACAAATCTTAAACTGAATGCACCCACCATACATATCTGTGATTTTAGCTTAAACATTTCTCTACTTAAAAAAAATAAAAAAAAATTAAAATGTTTCAATGTAAAAGATTTTTACATTTTTACACTACCTACTTACAAATCTACTGTTTTGAACTATGAGTGTAACACCTGACTCCCAAGCACTGAAGTATTTCTCTTCAAAAGTCCGTGACATAGAATCATAGAATCACAGAATGGTTAGGGCTGGAAAGGACCTTAAGATCATCAGGTTCCAACCCATTGCCATGGGCAAGGACGTCTCACACTAGACCATGTTGCCCAAGGCTCTGTCCAGCTTGACCTTGAACACCGCCAGGGATGGAGCATTTACTACTTCTTTGGGCAACCTGTTCCAGTGCCTCACTACCCTCACAGTAGAGAACTTCTTCCTTACATCTAACCTGAAGTTCCCTATTTAAGTTTAAACCCATTCCCCCTTGTCCTATTGCTACAACCCCTGATGAAGAACTATGTAAGAATGAATTATTATTAACATGCCACTTATGATACTCGTACGCCCACCTGAGATAATACTTCTGATTTATATTTGCTAATAGCTAAATATCAAGATAGCTCCCTTTGCAGCAAGCTGGCTTTCTGAATCTGATACATAAGCATCTGTCTCTGACTGTGGGAATAGCTGTATGGATTCCACCACATGTCATGACTCTTTTAAGTTATGGATTGCAACAACACACCTAGAGATCATTTATAGATGTTGCCCTAAGTTACTTGCTCAAAGTCATGACAAATTTGTAACAGAGCAAGAAATCTGATCCATTTCTCAATGCCCTAAATACTCTGTCCATAAATAGTCCATCGTCTTGTCTTTTTACTAACCCTCTTCCCCAAAGAAGCAGTAGGATGAAACAAAAATCCCAAGGTAGTTTCTCACAACTTTATCTTAAATAAAGGTCATGACAGTGGATGGATTTGCACATTCAGGCATAGAACCTCCATTCGTATCATTTTTATCTCTAGTAAATTAAATACTCCACAAAAAAACATAAGCAAACATTCTAAGCTTTTCAGTGCTTATGGAAAGTCTTCTAGGCAGCAAGACTAAGTGGCCTGGCAGCTCTGACAATCCTGTAACTTTGTTTTTATTCTCAGTATGGCCATGTACCTCAACTTTCCATCTATAAACTGAAACCGAATAAGCTAAGCTTTAGAGATACTCAGTTCTTTTATTTTAGTGAAGCATCAGTCAAGTTTTAACTAATATCCATACCTTCTTTTTATCTTTTTCTTTTCCCTTCATGTCATACTAAACGTACCTTTTAACAAATTAAAGGATCATTTGGACTTCTATATTTGAAATATAAAAGCCAGTTAAACTATGGAAGTCAGGAAGTATAGTTTGGTGGGTGAAATAGCACATTTGGACCAGTGAGCATACTACAGGAGATGCACTGGTAATTTATAGCTGTCAAGGAAAAAAAAACCTCTTGAGTGGTGTGACATTTTAGCTGTTTTGTTAACCCATGATTTTAGGTTCAGGGACTATTGGCAAGAAGCCCAGACACTTTGGACTGCTGCTGGCAGGCCCTGTCAAATGCTCTCCTGTTTATTTTCTTTGTCCTATAGACAGTTTTGTTGCAGAAATGGGATGACCTCATTTTTGAGAACTTTGCTATTCAGAGCCTTTGATTTCATTTTCATTAATATTGGGAGAAGTAGAAAGCAGCTGATTTTAATTGGGCTTTGCTGAAGTAAAAAGGGAAATGTTTCGTGCTGAGAATGTGTGGATTGTTGAATTATCAAATAATAAATTTCCAGGAAACTTAAATAATCACAAATATTTGGCTCATTGATTTATCTCCAGTTTTTGTTGTTTTTCTCTATGTATTTTTATTCCCATCAGGAAAGAGATTCTTTGCTAACTTTAATTCAAAGAATAGTTAGAGTGGAGAGGCACTATAGCAGAGATGTTGGACAAGTCCAGTAATGTGTGCAATACTCAATTTAGCATTTGGCAAAAGCTGCAGCTGCATTAATGTTGACGAAAGCCTTGCTACTGATTCTATTCTTTGAGGGCTTGAACTTGCAAATTGTAGCTATTTATGTGAAGAACTCTAAGAAATATTTCCATTGATTGTTCTCAGTACCAGGTGAGAATCACAGGAATTTAATACCACCTACATCTGTAACTTCAGAGGGAGTGAGTTAGTTCTGTTTACATAGACCAACTCTACAGTCTTAATCTCTTTTCCTCCACAATAAACTTCAAAGGAGTAAAAATAATGATATAATACAGAGAAATTACATTGTTTGTATAATTTACTCACTGAATTATTCTGAAGTACTCCATTAAATTTACCTCAGCCTACACACATGTAGAGATGAAGATACACGTACAACAACTTTACCGTTGTCAACATGGAAACATAAATGTCTTGATGTGAAACCTACTCATCTGGTACTAGGTTTAGAAAACACCGTGTTTAACATGCCTTTATCTACCCCTGCATATAAAGACAATTTTAAATGGTTCTTTCTTTCCTGGTTTTTCTGCCTTAACCAGCTATTTTCCTCTGGGGTTTTGTAGATTTCTCAGTTTTAGATTTAAAAAAACCCACTTTTTTCAATGTTTCTGATGTTCTTTTTCAATGTTCTTTTGTATATGTGTGTTTGATGGCAGGAATCTGATTTGCACTTGGTTCTCCTAGAAATGTGCTGTGTTGGGAATTTGCTTGTTATACCTTGGATCATGTTTTTCATGTGTAATGCTTGCGAATTCTTTGCTGAATCCATAGCTAAGTACTTTCTACAACCCTTCTTTCATCTCTTTTTTTTTTTTTTCATGAGTGAATGCATTTATTTTCAGTAAAATATTTATTCATCCACTACTGGGATTTCGGTAAAATATCTGTTCTTCCACCCGTTCATATGTTCTGAGGTTTCTCTCCAGAGAATACAAACCGTGTTCCCAAGGGTACCTCTGTCTTAAGGATTCTGGTCCTGCCCGAACCTTTTCCTTGTAGGTACAGGGATTTTTCACACCACATTTCTCAAAACTGGGTTAAGAGGACAATCTCTCTAAACCTTTTATAACCACCAGTGTTTAGCTACCATCATGCTTACTCTTAATTGATATCTAATAACTAGCTCCATACAGCAACAGTACGCATATGGCTCTATAAAACATGCTAATCAATTTGTATGATAATATGGAATACAAAAAGATAGTATATGAAATAAAACCAATCCATTTTACACAATATCTAAACTGATAGAAAAGAGTGTGGTTTTCACCATATTGGATTAAAAAAAAAAAAAACAGTTTTATGGTTTAGTCAAGTCTCAAGCTTTTAAATGACTTACCACAAGGAAATATGGAAACTCTTAACTTATCAAGGAAATGGCATTTCCACAGATGTGCAAGCAATTCACAGCCCATAGCCAGGGTGACAAGACTGCTTTCTAAACAGCTTAATGATTGATAATTCCTCAGAGAAAGCAGAGGGGAGATTTGCTTGTAAAGGAACACAACAGATGAGGAAATTTGCATCCTTTGCATCCTTCTTTAAAATTATTTACACTACACTGTTTTCTCACAGCAATTGGGTTCCTAATTTCATGGCTCTAAGCTTTAATATTTGGATAATAAAATATGATCAACATTTCTCATATTTGATTGATAAACTGTTTTATTTTATTCCTGATTATGTGCTTTTCTAATATCTGTTAGCGAATTGTTTTTATTTACAATTAGCAAAAAAAAATATTTCCTTTTTAAGTTTCTTTTCCTGTTTGCCTGTACCCCCACCCTCTTTAGACATCTCTGAAAAACAGCTCTACCCTCCAGCATATTGTCTGCTTCCCACAGTTTCTTGTCACACAGTCTTGTGAGGAGTATACCCTACTCCATTCTACAGGTTGTTAATAAACACATGAAATGGTGTTGGCACAAGTACAGATCTCTGAGTGACACCATTAATAACCAACTGCCAGGTGGACTTTGTTTTGCTAACCACCTCTCCTTCAGGTTGATGGTCCAGACAACTTTCCAGTTACCTAATCATCCACCAATCAATCAAGACATTAAGATTACGGCTTTGTGAAGAACAAAGCAGAGGTCCATTTAGAACAAATATTTTAATAATAAATAATATTAATATAGGAGATCATGAAGAAGGCCTTGATAAACAGGTAAACAACATCCACTAATTTTCCCCTCATCCACAGAGACAGTCACCTTTTCACAAAAGACAAAGCAGTGATCAGGCTTGAATTCGCATTAATATATCAAAGCTGCCTATTTCCAGTCATCTTCTTGCCCTTCTTGTATTTGTACATGGCTTTGAAGAACCATTATTGTTCATAATATTCCCAGAGACTGAGGTTAGCCTACTGTGCTCCAGTTCTCACAGACTGTCCTGGTAGGCTCAGGGATCAAGGAACTGAAAATAAAATTGCTGAAAGAAGCAAAAAATGCAGAGTCTATTAACACCCATTTCTGTATCTGATGTTGCTAGGTCCCCTGTGTCATTCAACATTGGTCCCACATTTTCTTTTGTTTTCCTTCTACTGCCCAGAAACTTAAAACAACACTTCTTGTTGCTCATCATGTTCATCACTATCTTCAACTGCAGCTGAGTTTTGGTTTTCCTAGCATCATGCATGCAAGCAAAAAAATTACACATTTCCCTTCATACTAAAGCTCTAAGAAACATGATTGTCCTGTACTGCCTTTTATCGGAGAAGGCAGAGGAGTGACTTCATCACAGCCTACAGCTTCCTCAAGGGGGGAAATGGAGGGGCAAGTCTTGATCTCCTTTCTCTGGTGACCAGTGACAGGACATAAGGAAGTGGAATGAAGCTGCATCAGGAAAGTTCATAGTGGACCTAAGGAAAAGGTTCGTCACTGAGACGGTGGTCAGTCACTGAACAGGCTCCCATGTGAAATGGTCACAGCACCAAGCCTGCCAGAGTTCAGAAAGCATCTGAATGATACTCTTAGTCATATAGCTTAGTTCTGAGTGTCCTTCAAGGAGCAGGGAGTTAGACTTTTCAGCCCCTCCCAGCCTGAGATATTCCATGATTCTATTATTCTATGATTATTAACCGAATTATGTAGACCGAACACTATAGCTTTTTTCCATTCAACTTTTTAAAACAAATTTATTGCTAGAATTTTTAAATTATTTTTCTAATGAAAATGTAAAAAATACAACATTGATAACTATTCATATTCTCTAGGGTAGTCTAGAACTTGGTTAGTTCAAACATACCTGCTAAGAATCCTGTGAACTTAATATTGAGAAGCATGTCTTACTTTATCAAGATGTCACATAAACATCAAATAAAAATCACTAACAAGTATGATCTAAAAGCCACTAATTCACTGATGTCCTCTAAAAAAACCAAAAACTATATAGCCTAATCCAGGAATAATGATCTTCTGCCACTAAATATCTCACAAAAGAGAACAGTTTCCCGCTAAAGACATTAAAATCTCACAATCAAGTAAAAAAAACCCACAAAAAACAACTAATAAAAAACCAAACCCCAAAAGAACCAAAAGCTCTTTCTAATATTCTAACATAACTGACTTTTATGTTAATGCTTCCCAAATTGCTCTGTGGTCACTCTTCCTACAGTTTTGGATAGAGTGGGTTACAGTTTTACCACCTCTGGCCATAGAATTACGAATTGCTATTTAAGTATAAAATCCCACTGGCAGGAGACATCCTTAATATCCATAGTAAACTCATGGTATTCATCTGCTTCTAAATTTTCTTTTATGCCTCTTAGTTTTACTCTCTAATAATTTCATGGCATAAAATAAGAGTCATAAAAATCCTCTTATTTTTTTCCTTAGGTTGATGACACACTCTAAAGAAACATAAAATAATAACAGGGAAAAAAATCCTTTTTAATATAGTTATTTTTTAACACTACTTTTAAAATGTTTTATTTGCAAAAGCCTGTGACCAATATTTGTTGGAATTTTTCCAGCATGTAAACTTTGTATATCCATAACATTCATATGCAAATCTTCTAAATTTCTATGTTTAGCTTTCCTTCAGGTTATGTTTTGGGGTTTTGATTCGGAGAAATCAGTTTTTAAAGTGTCTTTTAGTCCAAGAAACTATATAATAATAGTTATATAGAGAGTAGGAACATGTATTAGACATGGAGTTTCCCAATCTTTCATATTTCTTAGCCAGTGCTATGAAGTTAACTTGCTAATTTTTTCTTCATAAATAAAAGAATAGATAAGAGTGAACACTAAAAATGAAGAAAAAAACCCTGTGGCAACTCTGGAGCCAAAGTTGGCATATTTCTATTCAAGCACTGTTGTTAAACACTGCATCTATACCAATGTGCTGTAGCTTGCCAATCTGAGAAAAACAGTGATACTGTTGAACATCAAGGTCCCACTGTCTTTTCCTCTCATTTCTTTAAGGACTGAGCAGTTCATCTATCACATGCCACTGGAGAACAAGAAAACATTAGTGGAAAGTGATATAACCTGTGCCCATATAGAATCACAGAATTTGAATATATTTTATGTATTTACCTTTCCATGGGAGTTCCATTGTAATGCTCAGTCAGAGGATGAAGAGCATCACAATTGGCTCAAACTCATACCAAATCAGGTGGATTGATTGCTTCAGATAAAATAAGAACTTTACTTTGTCATACTGTCCCAAAGTTACCACTGCTGGCTATAGTAACAATCTTGAGTTCTCTGGCCCCAGTTTGTATGCATAAGAAACATAGTTCAGATAGATAGTTTAGATGGACACTATTTAGGGAAAAACTGGAGCTCCCAGTAATTATACCTAGTGTGAACAGACAACTTCTGAATTTCCTCTGATAAGGTAGTAGGATTGGTATTTGTTAATTGAGAATATAGCTGTAAATGTTATCTCAGAATAATGATAGAATATAAACTTTGTGTGCTGTAATGTCAGGTTATCAGTGGTATAGAAGCAGCAAAATAATTTACACTAGTGAAAGATAAATTTTAAAGAGAACATAAAGTCAGCTATGGCAAATAAATCACTGCAACTGAAAGAATGTTAGATATTTTTCTATGAACTAAATACTAAATATGGTCAAAGTGTCAAAGGAGGAGTTTGATAGGACCATAGCTTAAGCTTTTAATTATTTGCATTGGGATTCACTATGGAACTGAACATTTCTAAAATTGGACTTATCTTTATGGTCCTGAGGATATACTTTAAAGTGTTAAAGAAGGAACTGTAGAACAAATTTATAAAATTAAGTTTAAAATCTTACTATGACTAGGTGGGTTTTGTCCAAAAGTTCCAAGAAGCTCGATAGGATACTATGGACGTATTGACTTAATGTATGAAACATCACTTTATTTGTCTCAGTGCCAGAAAGACAGAGGAAAACAGGTAATTAATAATTATATTATTATTTTTTAAAAAAATCTCTTGGTAGGAGAATTTAGGAAACTGCAGACTTTGATCTCCATAATTTTTCAATAGAAAAAAAACAAATAGTTAAGAGGCAAAGGTGAATTATATATTGGGTAAGAGTGAGAGGCTTTTTTAGGAAGAATGGTGATAGCTATTACCTAAGAAGTTTATTCATTGTAAAAGACACATACAGGAGGATTAATTTGTGTAAACATAGTGATGTAGAGAAATATTGGGTGCAGTGAGACATTCTGCTTAGGCTCTGGCTGCTACTGCTGGGCTTCTTACAAATCCTGTCTCATATCTGTTAGCTCTATATGGTTGTCTGAAATGCCCTAGCATCTCTAATGGTCTTAGCTGCATTTAAACAGGTGCATCCAGCTTTTACTGCTCAGAGGAACTTAAAGTGTAATAAGATAGACATTCAATAAAAGGTAGGAAATGCAGGGTAGCACAATCCATTCCCTTCAGAACATTCTTTTGCCTTATTGACACCATATGCCTCCCATATAATTTTTAAACTGAGCAACCAGGTGTTCTTTAAGAGACATTTTTGAGGATTGATTAGTGTCATTGTATCTGTCTGTATCTTCAAGACTGTTATGGTGACACAAGGTAATGCAAGCATGATTTAGAAAAGAAGGAGTATAAAACCTTAGTCACAAATCCTGTGAATGTTATTTGTTCCACATGATGGCCAAGCAAAGAAGAGCATGAACATCATTTTTACAGATATGGGGACTCATGATCAAATAGTTGATTGCAAATCATCCTTTTTTGAAAGCTGTATTCATTCTAGCTTTAAAAATTGGGACATTAAAAATCTTGTTTATACCATATTTTAGAAACAAAATGAAACCCGTATATTCATATGACAAAAAAGTAAAGGATATTTATGGACTGTTAGTCTTCTAAATAATACACTATATGACATCCCAGAAGTTTTAGACACACCACTGAATCATTTCAAAACAATGCACCAATGAGTTTTCAGATGTTTCACAACTTAACACTACTGTCAGTTTCACAACTTAACACTACTTTCTTTGCTTAAACTCCCATCAAATAAAAATCCAACTTTTTCCTCAGACAAACACTTCAGAACTGCTATTTGGTTATTCTAGAAACAGTCAGGTTTCAAGCATATGTACATTGTTATATATATAAATTAAACCTGTCCCTTTTAATTGGTCACCTTGGTCAAAGGTGAGCAAAATAAATCCAAAGGAGACTGAGGACTTTGTTCTCCAGTCATATAAGTTACCTTGTTTGTAAATATGCAAGGTTAAAGGAGATTCCAGTGGCATTTTAAATCTATTTTGTATTCATCTTGCTTTTGCGTATATGAATACAAAAGATAATATGCTCTCAGCATTGTTATGTTTTCCCTCTTCTTTCTGCTGTTCTAATTTCCTTTTCTGTCTTCTTTTTTCTGCTTAGCATTTGAAAGGGGTTAGCAAAAATTTTATTTTTTTCTTACCAGAGTGAGTCTTGTGGTAATGAAAACAACCCCATATGCAATCTAATGGAACAATTTGGGGGATAATTTCTTCAGGTGTGGAGTGTCTGACCTCAGGAGCCTGACAGATATGGCTGCAGCATTATTAGCAGTCACTTAGGCCTCCAGGTGGAATTCAAGAGGCAGGAATGGCCACGCATTTCAATCTGTTCAGTTAACCTACTTAGATTAGAATCTATTATTTATGGTGATTATCAGCCACTGCAGCTCTTGTAAATGGCAGTAGGTCAGTGCTTTGATAATAATTAAGGTATTCATTATAGGATAAAAACGGAGGTCAGCTTTGCTTCTCTCTTTTGAAACAGAATTGAACATAAAGAACTCTTAGGACTGAAGAAATTGTTGCCAGAAAAATATTACATGGATTTTTTTTTTTTTTTATCTTGTTTATTCTGAAGCTGTGCTTTTACAGCCTTCTATATTCATTGTAGCAGTAAAACTAAAAGGTCCCTAATGTATTCTTTGAAAGAGTTCATCAGAAAACAGTTAGTGAAGTTTTGTGTATTTTTTTTACTACTGTACTCCAGAACGAGACACACAATACCTACAAAGTCTGAAATATGGAAGAAAATCGTACATGCAAAGCATATCAACTTTGTACAGTTTGCTGTCTTTTTTATTGCATTGCATGATAAAGGCCCCTGTTGTTTGAGCATACACACTACTTTATTCTTTAATAATGCAACTTAAATGTCATGGATGTCTTACAAAGCTTGTGCTTATAAAATTTATTAGACAGAGTTATGCTAAATGACTCCTAAGGGATTTGGATATTGCTGAACACTGCAAAACCAATGAAACATAGGTAGGACTAGCAGATTTCCTGCTATTTACCCACTGAATTAAATCAGCCTGAGGATGTATCGTATTTAGAGATTTAAGAGAAGAAAGGGAAATGTTTGGGTTTTACTGCATAAAATGATTATTATGAATTTAAAGTTTTCTTAAAGTTGCTAGCAAACTGTCAGGTTTTAATTGAATTAATTTTAGCCAGTGACAATTTCTATCCATTATAATATCAATCCACCAAAAGATACTTCAGCGTACAGGACAGAGAAGTATCAAAACCAACCAGGTCAGTAGCAGTATGTAGCAATATACACTAATGTTATGAAAGAATAAGAAAAGTAAAAAGAATTTGTATCACGTACCTATGTTTCATTTATTCTTTATTCTCTGGTATAGAATTGTACTGGTTTATAAGAGGTAAATGTTTCAGTTTGGACAAAATTTGCAGGTTTGCAAGCCACAGCTCATTTTATCCCATAGGCAAAAAATGATCTAACTCTCCCCATCTCTCCACAATGCCCTTCCTAGACTTCTAGTGGTAAGGAAGTGTGGGTAATGCAGGAAGGCAAGAAGGAAGGAAAGGGAAGGAAGGAAGGAAGGAAGGAAGGAAGGAGGAAGGAAGGAAGGAAGGAAGGAAGGAAGGAAGGAAGGAAGGAAGGAAGGAAGGAAGGAAGGAAGGAAGGAAGGAAGGAAGGAAGGAAGGAAGGAAGGAAGGAAGGAAAGAAAGAAAGAGGGAGGGAGGGAGGAAAGAGGGAGGGAGGGAGGGAGGGAGGGAAGGAGGGAGGAAGCTATAGTCCATGGGAAGCTTATATTAAGACAGTCACAAAGTCTAAGGAAACAGAAAGAAAGAAAGAGTTTCCAGCATGTTCGTAATAATCTATGAAGTTGATCTTGTGGTTGCATTTTCCAGTAATGCTACGTGACTTCTAAATAAATTCTCTACCGATTTTGTTTTGCAATTACCAGAAAATGCCGATTCACTGTCAATGTCACATTTGACTCTGAGAATTACTAAAATAAATAGTTTGGCATGGTGAATGAGAATAGACAAGTGTTAATGACATTGTCAAGCTTAAATGCAGTTCCCAGAAAACTGTGTGCAGTCTTAGATCACGATTCATCTTAAATGAAGTTCCCATTATTATATTCTTCAAAGAAATAATAATTGAGAAGGGCAATCTCAAACAACAACCCATCACAGAAAGTGCTCTCCTGGTTAATAACATCATGGTCAGGTTTCCCTATCCCTTCTCTTCTGTGGAATCTTAAAAAGATTCTTATTTGAGTCATCAATCAGTCAACATTCAACTTCAATCTTCCACTTGTTCATAGCTGGATTAAAAAATCAGTTATTTGATTCTGAAAACTATTCTATAAAACCTTTAACACTTTACACACAAAAAACAGAAGGGATGGAAATATTCCACTGTCTTTCTTCCCCAAAACTTTCTATCCCATTACATTCTCTCTCCATTTCACTCACCGTTTGCAAAACAGGCTATTTTCCTAAAGGAAGAGTCAGAACAGAAAGCAAAATGTTCTAAAGCCTGCCTACTGATTTAATCTTTATTAGTCTTGCCTGATTTTAGTAGAAACTCTGAACTGTCCAAATTGACTTCCATTATTCCCAGACTTTTAAAACAGCACAAATACTAGGGAACAATTAAAGGGGAGAATAAATTCTAAAGGAAAATTTGCCAAGCTTCTATTCAAACCTGCTCCTTGTATCGTATCCTTTCTTTTCCTCTTTGATATTAATTTACACAATATTAAGAGGAGCAAAAAGAAAGTTTTATTTCTGTTGAAAGAACTCCCCGAAGACACATTCTGGTTGTTCCCTGTGTCACAAAGCTACAGAAATAAAAAGCAGATTTTTATTTTTTATTTTTATTTTTTTGCATAGCAATGCAGTTCCCACCTGGACACTGGGATACAGGCCTAATTTCCCATTCAGTTTTGCCTATATTTGAGGCTCATGCAAAAGAATTTGAATTCAGTTAGAGTCAGGTCTCATTTTTTGATTATCATTGAGCTGCTGAGGTTTTCAAGGACCTCTGGAGATCATGTAGTCAACCTTTTTCTCAAACACAGTCAGATAGAGTAGGTTTTTCAGAGTATGTCCAGTCATGTTTTGAACACCCCTGAGACTGGAGACTCCACAAATGTTCTGAGAAAGCTGGTTCACTGTTCAACCTCCCTTACAATAAAATTAATCTCTTCTGCTTAAATGAATTTCCTGTATTTCTGTTTGTGTTCATTGCCTCTTTTCCTGTTACTAGACACCACTGAGAAGAGTCCGGCTCCATCTTCATCCCCTTCCATTAGGTATTGATACATAAGGTCTTCCCTGAGCCTTCTCTTCTGCAGTCTGTACAGTCACAACTGTCTCAGCCTCTCCATGTAGCTCCAATGCTCCAGTGCCTTAATCTTCTTCATGGCCCTTCACCAAACTCACTCCAGTATGTCTATGACTCTCTTGTACATGGGAGTCCACTGCTGCACACAGCATCTGAGATACATCTCAACAATGCTGAGTAAAGGAGAACCGCCTCACTTGACATGTCGTCAATATTCTACCTAATTATGCCCAGGAAGTTGGTAGCATTCTCTAATTTTTTTCTTTTACCTGTTTGATCACCTTCCCTAAGCTGTCTTCAGTGTTCTGCCCAGATACCCTTCCATTCTACTGCTTTGCTGCTCTGTATCCGCCTTTTTCCTCTGTTGCCTTTCTACTCCAGTGCTCCTCTTGCTTTCGTATTTCTGTGAAGTGTAACATGGAACACTCAGTGAAAGGAGAGATGAACAAAGTGTATTTTTCTGTTGATTATGGCTTAGTCATTGTATTGAAGAATCCCACAGTGTTAATCCATCAGCCTTCTCTTTCCCCTGCTCTGCCTGGGCTGGGACCTGGCAAAAGGCCCAAAGGGAGCTATACATGACAACCCAACACAGTGCCTACAAAAGAGGAATTCTCTGCCAAGCTCAGTCTGCCTCACATCCAAGTTTAAGGACATGGGAGTCATTATACTTTTACATTTATGCCAAGATGAAGCAGTCACATTTTACATGGA
Source organism: Lathamus discolor (assembly GCF_037157495.1). NCBI lineage: Eukaryota > Metazoa > Chordata > Aves > Psittaciformes > Psittacidae > Lathamus > Lathamus discolor. The sequence continues at coordinate 23,531,586 of NC_088884.1, forward strand.
ATGAAATTCAAGTAAATCTTCCCTAAAGTCACTAGGATACTGTTGTGTTGCAACTACCAGTATGCAATGTCCATGAGTCATGTTGTAAATGTTATGAAATAAGTTAAAAATTATGAGATTTAAAAATAGTACATGTAGAGATTTATTTAGTTTTGCTGGTTTTTTATTTTTCCTACTATTTCTAAACCATCATTTTCATGGGTTTTAAATTTAACTCTAAGGACTAGAAGCAGGCTATTTTTATTTTGAAATTACAGACTCTGTTATATTCAAGTAACTGCAGTGTCCAGTCTTTCAAAAAGACTCTGAATATCATGAGGTTTGGCAATTTTGCCACAAGACTTCATTCCTTTGTGTACTCTGACAGGCTGAAAGCAAAGTATAAGACCAATACTTATTAAATCTCTAGCAGCCCATATTTCTTTTTCTATATTGTTTCCCTGAACTGCTATTTTGCTGTCCTTAACTTTGACCACGTTGCCATAAGAGTAGAATACTGGCATGCATTATTCTGTCCACCCCAAAACAGATCCAATGTGAATAAAAGGAATAAAAACCACTCCTTTTTGTTAACTAGCCAGGCTAGCAACAGGGGAACATTTTAGAAACGTTCAGAAATGTCAGCTGCTTATTTTGATCCTTATTCTAAAAGGAAATCTATATGAAAATATGAACTTCTAGTGGTTATGACTTATTTTGCAGAATGAGTGATTTGTTGGTGTCTGACTTCACCAGTGTTCTGTGAAGTTATTTGCCACCCAATGGTCATCTACTTCATTGACAGTTAGGTGCCCCCAACTCCACCCCTGTCAATTTTTTATCTGGTTGTGCATTTTGTCCCACTATATTTGCACCTGATCTGATGAAGTGAAAGCTCTCAGTGACTTTTGTAAATTTTATAATAACTCTTGAAAATAACATGACGCTGTTCCGTAGCTAATAACAATGACCCTAATAGCTTCAAGGCATTTAACCTCAGATGTCTGGAAAAAGATCAAAAAATTTAACCTTATATACCCTGGAAAAATCATTCTTCTGTATGTTTTAAAAATAATATGGACTCTGCTCATGTTATCTTGGTTCCTAGGACTTATACTGAGGACTGAAGAGGGAAAAAAAGGTCAATAAAACAAAACTCCTACACAAACAAAATAGAAAGGAAAGGTCCTTTTGTTGCCTGGCAAATTGAACACTGAAGTGTGGTCACTGGGTCAAAGTCAGCTCTTGAGAAAAATCAATACCATTTACTTCCCAGGGTTTTCTCTTCTTTACTAGGCCCTAGTCTCCAATGGCAGCCAAAATCCAAGTCTGTGCTGGCTCTTCACTATGAGGAATATCCAGATACAAAAGAAATTGTTGACATTTCTTCTGTTTAACCTGACAAATCATCATTCAATCTGTGTAGTCAAACAATGAAAATCAGAGAATGACCAGCTTTAGACAGTGCATGATCTCACCTACACAATTAAAAGTCTCCTCTTTTCTTTCTTTTTTTTTTTTTTTCTCACTCTAAAGCAAATATCCTACAAATTTTCTAGCAAATTAGCCTGTAGCCCTTTGGCTTAGGCTTTGCCGTTTATAAAGTCTTATATTTTCTTTTCGCTTCTTGCCAATCAAAAAAAACGCTGGGAAAATCCTGAAACAGGAATTTCAGAAAAACATATCAAATCCAAGGTACAATAAAAAGTATCCAGTGTCCTGATTTGAAAGCGTTTTGAGGAATCTATATACACTTATATTCTCCTTGTAGTAATTTATATCTAAAGCATGCTGATGGTCATAAAATTTTCAAAATACTTCCAAGGCTACCTGAAGCTAAACTTTAGGACCTTCCATATGCAGAAAGATAAAGAAAGTATCTTCTGCAAAGGTTATTTAACATTGAGGCTATGCATACATAATAAAAAGTACTGTAATATATGTTTATTCCCCCATTCTACCCTCCACTGCAGAGGAAACAGAAAGTAGAATGAAAGAAAATCAGCAGAATCAACAATCCAGCCTGTAAAATATTAGTCATCAGCTCTGAAACAGTACATGAAAACTGGTAGTTTGCAGTGGTTTTAAATATCTGGAGCAAATGAGGTGACATGGCATGAGCCAGATTTTCTTTGCAGGAGAATACTGAGCCTTATTCATGATTTGGTCTGTGGGAATAGTTGCATAAAGTACATGCAGCAGAATGTATTTGTGACTTAACCATCTTCCAATTTTTCTCTTTCCCAAAGTTATACCTCTGTAACAATCATAGCACAATTCTATTATTATTAAATTTTCCAGGAATTAGATAAGAATTTAAAGTAGACCAGAAAAATATAATGCATAACTGATTTGATCTAAAAGACATGCCACTCTACTGGGGTTTAATTTTCAAAGTCTCTGCTTATACAGCCTAATGGTTGCTGTGATGTCACAGAATGGCCTGTATTACTCACAGAAGATAGCTTGTGCACTTCCATGAAAACAGGATATTTCTCCAACATCCTATGTGCTCTAGTGTGCATGGAGAAAATGCAGTAATATGTATAATAGGCTTATAAAAAAGGATGTTTTCTAGGAAATTTCAAAAGTATATTTTGAAACCTCACTAATTTATTATGCAGGATTTTCATAGCGACTACAAGAATGTAAAACCAGAAATCTATAGAACTGTGCATAGATTTGCACAGGTTTTTATTTTTTTATTATTTCATTGGTGATCTATTAACAGAATTTTGATCTATTTCTCTCTGTTATATTCACAACTGTCCTTATTCCTTCAGTACAAAGCAGGAATGTTGGAGGTGTAGTGCTTGTGATCAAAAGCTGTGTTCAAATCAATTCCCCTGTATTGCTAACTATGGAGACCAGTTTTGTTTGTAAAACTGAAGAGGTTGAACAAGGAAGGTGGAAGTGACAAAATAAACCTCAGTATTGTCCAGGAAAAAGCAAACTCTTCAATATTCATAATTTCATTTTTATTAGAAAGAACATTTCTAAACTAATGGGACAAGAAAAAAAAAAAAAGAAGAAATAAAAAGAAGAAAAATAACCCTTAACAATTTCAAAGTGAGGCCTAAATATCTCTAAAATAAAATGCAACTGACATGAACACTAAGAGAAAAGGACAAAATGTTCATTAGAAAAGTATCATATGGTGAGAATGCATGAATGAAAAGCATACTTCTCCTTTAGGAAAGATATAAAGAAAGTAGTATGTCTTTTGTACAAGAGGATGAAATTTAACAGTAGGAAACAGGTTAAATTGGTTCAGGTTTTGTTCATACACAGGCAAATTACAGGCAGAGAGTATTCTTTGGATTTAAAAATGCCCTGCTGATTAAAGAATAAATTCTTGGATTGGAAAACACATTACTGACATTCTAACAGTATCATTGCAAGTAAATGATATAAAAAGCAACTGAAACTAATCTTCATAAAACCATTTTGTCCAGGAGTAAAAACGTAAATCAGAAGATCAAGGTTAGATGTTAAGATCTGGTTATCTGGCAAGTGAAAGAATGGGTTTACCTCTTACTGAGTATCTGCAATTACTTGTAGCTTTATTCAATCGCTGTTTTGATCATATGAGCAGTTCTTGTTCTCAGAGGCTCTGCTGTGAAGTTGTCTCTTCAGCTGCTAAGATGAATATGTCACTTTCACATTATGACAGATCTTATTTATGTCTGTGTAAAAGTAGTTAAAATTGGATTTCTTACTGAAGAAAGAAAAGAAAAAAAAAAAGAAAAAGGTTTGTTAAAATCCTTTCTGGACTTGGTTAAATTTTCTCCATTCCTTTAAGGTGTTTATGCCACAGAATCATAGAATTGTTAAGGTTGGAAGCGACCTTAAAGATCATCTAGTTCCAATCCCTCTGCCATGGGCAGGGACACCTTGCACTAGACCAGATTGCTCAATGTTCTGTCCAACCTGAGCTTGAACACTGCCAGGGATGGGGCTTCCACACCTTCTCTGGACAAATTGTTCCAGTGTCTCACCACCCTTAAAGTAAATAATTTCTTCCTAATGGCTAATCTAGATCTCCCCTCTGTCAGTTTAAAAGCATTCCGTCTTGTCCTATCACTACATGCCCTTGTAAAATGTCCCTCTCCAGATTTCTTGTAAACCCACTTTAGGTACCAGAAGACAGTTAAAAGGTCTCCCCCGAGCCTTTTTTTCTCTAGCCTGAATAAATCCAACTGTCCCAACCTGCCTTCACAGGAGAGGTACTCCATGTCATCTTAGCTTACATGACAAGACCCCTTTCCTCATTGGTTGCAGCCATTTGGGTAAAATATTCATTTGATTAAATGTCTCTGGTGTAGACAACCGCGGGGAACTATTCATTTTAGTTCTCCTCTGGAGTCAGAGAAGTTTACACAAGTACAGTCATTGGAGTCTTGGCCGCAACTCTTTTTTATATTAGAATATAAACCTCAAATAAATAACCCCCCCATTTCTTTCTGTTCTCTACAGAGCTGACAATGGCAGTCTCACATGAAGAGATCTACCTGCTGCCACAGCCTGATGAGATACACACTACATTTTTATTAATAGTGCTTACAACTATCTCTAATAATTACTAAAACAATTAAAATAGCAATTTTGACATTCTTTCTTATAATATCGTCTGGTTTCCTAGTATACTGATCTTGTGAAACTAATTCAGTGCTAACTTCTTTTGTGCAAGACATTTGTTCAAAATTCATAAATATTCATAAATGGATTTCATTCACAGCTTCCTATAGTATGTTCTTATATGTGTTTAAAGGTATGCAATGTTGTCTCAGGATAATACTATGGGAAGGAGTAAGTTATGCTTTGTATTTCTGTTCTACACAGAATAGACTGTACCTCAACAGATTGGACAAGGTGGAAACTGAGACATCCAATGGAACTAACTACTGGTTTGTGATAGTACATAGTACGCGGGAAGAACTAAGTTTGTTCAACAGGGAGGAGCTTGAAAGTAGGAGCTATATGAAGGAAAGTGGAAGAGCAATAGTTATATATAGAAATTATACCCCAGAAAGCAGAGGACAGAGAGCAGGTCAAAGGTAGCAGACAATATTTGTGAAAAGACTTGGAGACAAACCAGAAGAATTGGAAGTGAATGGCACATATATGAACAGGCAGAATTTTATGTGAGTATTGTAAGTGATCTACAATAAAAGAATTAATTTACATGCAAAAAAGTATGTATCTTAATTCACATGTAGATTTAGGTTGCTTCTTTGAGAGGTCACATTAACTGTTATTTTCAGGCAGATGGTTTCCTATTTTCATGAAATTCACTGTTTCAAGAATACTTGGAGGGTAGTGTTGTGTTCCTTTTTAAAAGAGACATTTCACCATAATGAGAAACATACTTTTTGTATAAGGTCTCTGTGAGAAATTTCAACAAGCATTAGCTAATGTTCAATAAAATGAGGGATTGTAAAAGGAAATGCATGTGACAGATATGTACCTTGTAGATCAGCAACTGTGGGGTTGCATTGCTTGCAACAGGTCATAGGCTATGTGCTAAGCTAACAACACAAGTATCAAGACCTGTCAAGCTTTGTCTGGACTTCTCTTGGTCTATCTAGAAAATTGTTTTAGCTTGTAACAGCAATTATCAAATGATGAGGTAACTATTACTTATGCTGTTTTAGCTTTTCCTTTGCAAAATGGTGCAGTTTAACACTTTTTGTTATACATATATTTCTAACAGATACTTATATCAAGTGGTCTTTCTGTGCAGAATTAATTATCTTTCATCACAGAATAAAATGCAGCTCTGGTGAGTTGAAGAGAAAAGGCATGTGTTTATGGCAAAGACTCTCATGGGTTCAGCTGTAACAGTTATTCTTCTTAGTAGCTGGTGCAGTGATGTGTTTTGGCTTTGGTCTGAGAGCAATGCTGATAACACACCGATGTTTTAGTTGTTGCTAAGTAATGCTTACCCTGATCAAGGACTTTTCAGCCTCTCACGTTCTGAGGAGGGACACGGGAAGCTGGGAGGAAGCGGAGACACTACACCTGACCCAAAGTAGCCAAAGGAGTATTCCATACCACAGCACATCGTGCCCAGTATATAAACTAGGGGGAGTCACCTGGAAGGCCCAGATTGCTGTTAGGGTCGGACTGGGTATCAGTTGGTGGGTGGTGAGCAATTGTTGTGTATATCACTTGTGTTTATTGTTGTTCTTTTCCCCTTCCCTTTTTAGTTTTGTATTTTCTCCCCTTGTTATTTCCCTTATCATTATTACTAATGGTGGTAGCTGTAGTGTTTTTGTGTTATACCTTGGTTACTGGGCTGTTCTTAACCCGTAGGATCTACATTCTTTTGATTCTCCTCCCCATCTTGTCAGGAGCCCGTGGGGAAGAAGGGGGTAAATGAGTGAGTGGCTGACTGGTTCAGTTACCAGCTGGGCTTAAACCACAACAAAGACACTGAAGCACAGGAGCACAGGCACAGGTTGATACTGGAGGTCTAAGGTTGCAACAATTCACCAGTGGTCATTACAGGTCATCAAAAACATGAACCAAGGGGCCAGGTATAAGTAGCTTTGAAATAATAAAGACAACAAAGTATATATATACACTACATTTTAAACACATCCTATAAAGTTGGATGCACAATTAGTTTACATACAAATAGAAAAGAGAGCAAGGTGTAGAGCAAGTCAGCTAACAAAAGAAAATTACCTCAAGCACCTGGGAGAAAGAAACCACTCTATTAGTATCTCCAATTAATAATTTGCTTTATAAACTCACTCTTTATTAGACACATCAGAATTTACAAGGCAGCAAGAGGTACTAATATTTTCAAATGCTGTAAAATCGTTGATCAGAGTTCCTGGTTTTTTTAAGAAGAACCCAGGCAAGCAGTATGAATTTATAGGAAGTCAGGCTCTATCAGTTCCACTGCTTCCAGAAGGACTTTTCCTTGCCTCAGCTGAGTCATGCAAACCTGTCTCTTTTCTGCCATTTCCTGCTTCCATGGTACAGATTCATGTTTTCATGGGGTTTTTGTTTGTTTTTGTTTTTTTTTTTGAGTGGCTTTGTGTTTGATTTTGTTGTTTGTTTTTTTTTTTCCCCATTATGAATAACTCCATCATTGCAAGCCTAGTAAAAACTTCCTTTTCAGCCACTGAGGAAACAAGCAATGGAATAATTAACAAGAAAAAAGATCTTCTTCTTCTTTTCTGGAAAACAAAACAAAAGAACATATTGCAGCAGCAAACAACACAGTTTTGTTGGCCAGTGTATAGCTTCTTCCTACCTCAAATATTTTACAGCCTCACAGGGGATTTTTAGTCATCACTTTGCAAAGTTATTTTCTGTATTCTGTTTTTAATTAAATGATTTTACCATTGAAGGGCAAGCATAACTCATACCAACCTATAAGTGCATGTTCATTCAATACACCTGTTTCTAACACCTCCGGATTATAACAGTGTACCAGGTACAGCCTTTTCATGCTACATTTTTCTTTATTTTTCAAAGAAAATATATTTCTCCCTAGGTCAGGTCAGTGGAACATCTGATGAGGCCAAATATTTTTTTTACACCTTGAGCAGCAGGTTCCTCTGACATGATGGGAAAGTCTCAGAATGATCTATGTGATCACCAGAGCTGTGAGTCCCTTGAGCCTAAGCATCTTCTTCCAACTCAAGATGGAAATCTTTCAATTTAATTAGTTATCCTACGGATATTTCTCTATAACCTCTCCTCTACTAAATCCCTCCTGACATCTACAAACAAAACCTCACTGCCTTGGAATGAACCAAAACCGATTCCCTGTGACTGATCTCACCAATAAGCTTGTTGTTAACAAAGGCCTTTAGATCTGACAGAGGGTCTGTGCCATGGGGCCTGAAGGTTATTGCAGTTCCCAGGTCAGAGTCCTCTGCAGTGTGCAGATGCTTCAACTAGCACTGTCTGTTTAATTAATTTCAGTCTGCTTCACCTATTTAAGCTTTTCACTTGCCTGCTGTTTTCCCTATCAATAAATACAAGTAACAGATTACAAAAAGAGAAATTCTGTATGGAGCAGGATGAATAATTTATGCTAACATGATTAATCTCTTTCTGTTATTACACTTGGGGGTTTGTATGCAACACAACAAATTATTTGAGTACATTGTATTCTTCACATAGATAAGGTTTTCATATATAGGCAATACATATGTTTGCAAATAGAAAGGAGACTAGGGTATATCCTTCTATAAACACACAGATCTGAATACGAAATACATTAGGATATACCCATCTATATACACACAGCTCTTAACACTATATATTTATAAATCTACCTAATTTCATTTAAGCATGTTACAAAATTCAGCTTTATCAGAAACTGTTAACATTTGTTTGTATAAGAAATAATTCTAGCTTCAGGCAGGCATGGAACTCCATTTTGTTAAAATACTACAGAAACAACTAAAGTAAGCTCTATTGGTGAAGCTATACTGACTTAACTGTGACAGCAAAGCATTTAAGTGCAAACCCTGAGCTTGTACAAACAAAATATGTTTTTCTAGGACACTTGAGCTACCTTTTCAAATCCATATCAGCATTAGGACTATAGCTCTTCCGCATAAATAGTCCTGTCTATACAACAGTCCTACAAGCAAAGGTATGGTTTTAGAAAGTGGAGAGAACAAGCAACTCATCAACACTGGAAAAGAAGGTCTTGATCCTATCCACTCACCTTCAATGAGCTTCCCTGTCATCTGGGAAAACAGTCTGGTCGTGCTGTACCTCTTAAAGAACTGATTTAACTAACTGACCAGAAGAAACAAGTTAGTTTTCTGTCATGTTAGTTAAACAGTCCCACATGAGACTCAGAATAGCACTAGAGCTGACACAAGGGAGGAAGAGAATCTGTAAGACCACAAGTAGAGGCAGAGAGGGAGGCCAAGTCCAGAAGGGACAAGAGAGAAACACTATCCCTTTTAAGTGTAGTAAATTATAAGGTCAGCACAGTTGTATGAGAAAGCACACCTCAGGAATTTTTTGTGATCAAAATCTAACAGGTGGGTACATGAGACACAGCAGGTGACAATAATTAGGTGACGGAATATTGCCCAGTTTTGAATCAGCCCTTTTTGTCTCACTTTTTGTCTGACTTCAAAAATGCAAACATATTAATAATAGTCAGAATAGCCCACTAATCTTTTTTTTTAAAGACTAATGCTGGTCCTTTTGCTATGGAACTTAGAACCACTAAATTCTCATCAACAGTCTTCTGAATGTGATAGAACAGCATAAAAAAATTACATCAGGAAAAGTGGTTGTGCTGTTGAAATATCAAAGCATGGGAAGTTATAAGGAAGCTACTTTTCACTACTTCACAGTGTTGCAAGATGAAAGCAATGTAGTTTTCTGTGAATATCAGCTTTCTCTGCTAGAAGAATGAAATTCCTCAAGTATGAAGTGGGACACAGCTCTTGAAAATTACACCCAAAGCTAAAGACAAGAAGAAACTCAGAATAAATGGACATGTGATGAAGGGAGTCTGAGAGTCTTCTTTTTTTTCACTTAAGGCATACAGGTTTCAAGAGCAGAAGCACTTGCTAACTCAAAGTTAAGCAGAATGATAGGTCTTTTTTCTACAAAAGATAGCAAATGAAAACATTCCTTTAGTAAATGTGATTAATTTTGGTCTTCTACATGGAGGAAAACACATGTGAACAATTTCACGTCCTTCTTTTGTCTCTGAATAGCAGAACATTAATTCTTCTTTTTGGTTTTCATATGCAATATGAAGTTAATTATTCTTAACCTTAAAGTCCAGAAATTAAAAAAAATACTTGTTTCTGAATATCGATAACATATTTTAAAAATAAATGGCTCCACAGTGAAAACGTGTCACATTTAGGTATCTTAGTAATCAATAAAATATGGTTTAAAAATAAGCACTGACACCTCTAAACCAGCTTTCCTCAAACAATAGTCAGTTAAGATGATCAAATTTAATATTCATTTAATAGAAATTTGGAAGACAGACTATATATTAACTTTCTTGTTTATATTTACCAACATTTTTTGCATACATGTTCCATCCCTTTCTCATCACTTTTCACTTTCTGTAAGCTCAAAGTAGCTGACCTTGCTCTGCAGAAAGAGCTACTTGTGGCAAGCAAGCCGGTCTCCTGGAGCCTAACACTTATTCAGCTGTCGGCTATGTAAGCATCATTTTACTCTAATTTGTCAGAGCAACAGAAGAATCCCAATTATCCATGTGATTGAAAGAATATGCAATAAACTACTAAATCTGCATATTCTAAATAACCCTGCTGCCATATTTCTATGAAAGGTTCTTTCAAATTAATAAAAATCATAGCATGACAGGTACATTCATCTGCACTTGATGGATAGTGATGAGATGACAAGCAGCAGTGAAATAGTTAAAAAACACTAGCATTTAAATTAATCTTTAAAGTTAACTCCTCCAATTAAGATGAGTGGAGGATGTCTAGAATTGCATTAGTGCTATTGTTTCATTCTTACTATGCCCATAAAGACAAAAGTACATGCATTTACATTATTAAAGTTATCTATTCATCCAAATGTAATTAAAATGATTAACCAAACTTTGGATCTTGGAATATTGGATGAGGAAAAGTTCAAGAACATTTTATTCCAGTAATAGATTTCTGCTGTCCAGTAAAATATTTTGCCATGAAAACTTTCCAGCTTTTTACCTCTGTGACTCTTAAAAAGCACGTATTTTATGGGACATGTATTATTTGAATAAATAGCCACAACATTTTAGCTGGAAAAAAGTAAGTACTTAGCATAAGAGATAAAGAACATTGGTTCAGCCACTCTGTATGAAGTTTCTGCAGCACAGCCTGTATGTGACTCTCTTAAGTCTTCCCAGAAATTCACACAGCTGGTGCGGAATTTGGCAGCTTGGTAACTGCATGGTATGTGTTTCTGTGAATGTCTGGCATTTCTCACTGCCTTCTCAACTGATACAGGGTGCTATATGAGGTCCCAACTTTTTAAAGGCCTGCAGTGCCCTGGCACTGGGAGGAAAAGCTGCTTTTTCACCCAAAGAGCCAGGGCTCTCTCAGTTGGTCTCCAGCTTGCACAAAGGGAAGGACTGCTTGGGCACCTACTCTGCTCAGCTCTCTGCAGCATACATTAAGAAGCTGGCAGTTTGGTTTTGGTCTGGTTTAGTTTTTTTTCTGAGGTGAGTGCTAGACTGATAGGAAGCCAAAAGAATGATATATGATTTAAATTCTGAATTCTGTATTTATTCATTATGTGCACTCTAAGAGAGAGTCCTTACTGGATGCAGGGACTGAGACCCAGCACACAAGCATTTCTCTTTATTCTCACTAGGGACAGACTTAGTTCACTCTGGAGAGGAACCCAGATCTAAAAAAACACATGTGCAGTCATAGGACTCTAACACTAACCAAGTATTTATAACAACATGACAGTACAGACAAACTGCAAGAGCTTTAGTTATCCTGCAGATCTCAGTAGCTCTGTAGTGCTGAGTGAAGTAGAGTACAAGAGAGAAACAATTCAAATTCATTATAGCAATTACTTGATGAAGAGGTGAGATGAAGGTCTCATAGAAGCACTAAAATCAGATGAAATTGTACTGATCATCTGCAGCAAGGAATATTTGCTTTCATAATAAATGTCTGTGAATGCAAAGTACGTAAAGAACCCTGAAAACAAAATACCCTTAGGGCAACTGAAATATGCTCTCAAAATGAGCACCTAACATGAAGCCTACTTCGTAAAAGGTTCACCTTGTGCATTAGAAATGTCTCCATTTTATCCCACTTTGACCACCTAAAGTGGGATTTTCTGTATGCTAGACAGTGAAACTGTTCAAATCATCAGTGAAGCAAGACAGCCACCTCAAACTGGGAATGCTCTCCTCAGAGGAGACAAATCTTTTGGAGGTATAATGCCTCCCTACAGAAAGAAAGGAGCTTAACTGACTAGCTTACATCCAAAGCTTAGCAGATAGAAGCTGGATCTGGCTGAGCTGAATCCCACCCTAAATTGGTGTGTAGCTCCTCTCCCTTGGCCCTACATAGTTCAGGAGAAGCTGCAGCTGTGCATTTATTTATTCTTTCTTCAGCCTTGGTGGGATTTTGTCTGCATACAATCTTCCAGGTGGTTTATTGAACACAGCTGAGACAAGGAGGAAAGAGGGGGATAAGGTTGCAATTTCTTCTGGTATTGTACCAAAGTATATCTGGTATATCCCTTTTCCACAGCAATGAACTTGGAGGTATATATCTGCACCACATCACCTTTTAGGATGACTAAGGACTCAGCCTAAAATCACAAGATATTCCTTGTACTAAAACCCATTTCTAAAAATATTTTTACACTTTTCTCTTTTCTTACTCCTCACTTGTCAGTGCTGAAGGATCTTTTTATCTTAATCCTTCTTTGTCTGCACTTTATTTAAGAGGTGTTCTGTAAAGCTTTCAGCATTTCTCCATGCTGCTGAAAATGGAAAAAAAAAAATTCATGTTGGCTATACTCATTGTTCCATATCTACTAGTAAGTAGAAAATACTGCCTTACAAAAGTAAATTATTGTTTTGTCAACTGATTCTGTTTCTCTTATTAATATAAGATTTTTTAATACAGCATTCAATTATGTTCTCTGTACAACTCTTCACTTTCACAAAGCTCAGATTAAAAAAAATTACTGCATTTCTGTTTATTTATTTGACTATTTTACATCTACTACTCCATTTAATTAGTATCCTCAAGTTTAAAACAAAATATTTTATTTACTTAAATCACTATCATAGAATTTTTTAGGAATATTTTTTTAATCTTTCTGTCAGGTGCCTTCAGTAACTTAGATATCTTCATCCCCAAACCAATTATTCCCTTATCATAATTTCTTCTGTTAAATATTCTTTTATTGTATTGGGAGTTTGCTCTTTCCTGGACTTTGACATTGTAACAACTTGTTTACACACTATCTTACTTTTTCCATTTAATTTTGTGGCTTGGGATAAAAAACGGCTTAATGTTTTATTCTTTCCCTTTAAGGATGTAATGTCAGAGTGCAGTGCCATGATTAATGCATGCATTTCTTTTACTCTAATTAAAACTGTTAAGAGAGGGAGATATGTCCAGTGATTAAGCATCAGGGATTATGAGTTAGGAGCTGGAAATTCAATGGCTCTCTTTGCATGGAGTTCCTATGTAAACAGAAGCAGGCTGCAATAGCACTTACATGAATGATGAACTAGTAAAGACATGTTTGAAAGGTAAATATGGAACTAGAAATAGATCAATTTGGTTCAAGCAGAGTTACCCATTGTAATTATATTTCCATATAACATCATAAAAATGTTCATGACTCAGTAATATAAAACAGCATGGAATTATTTGCAAAAATTTTATTTGCTCTTTCTATAAAAATCTACATCTTCTCTAAGAGACTTTTTTCCCAAGGAATACACGAACTAAAAAGATAGGCATATTTTTGACAGTGATAGTTGCTATGCATACAGTGAACTTTTTCACCTTCTTCCCTTAATTCCTGCAGAATAAAAAAAGATTTACTTCTGTTATCAGTCTGAAGCAGTTGCTGCCAAGAAAAGCTAATTTCACAAGTGCTTCTGTTGAGGACATTTTCTGCTGTCACCTAGGAAAAAAAAAATCTAAGCATTTTAGTACATAAAGTGTATTGTTTTATTTTACTTCTTCTTCTCCTCCTCCTTATTATCCTCACAGAGATTAAGAGTATAAGGTCAGTAGGGATCATTAGATCATCTCATCTGACCCCTACATTTGCTAGTCAGTTTTGGATTCCTCCCAGCAGCAGTATTGACTAAAGTACATCCTTAGGCCATGCCTCATTCAGAGTCACCTCTTTGGGCCTCATCATAGCACACAGTTTCTGGAGGAACAGTTTTCAAGGCAGTGTTCAAGGCCAGGTTGGATGGAGTCTTGGGTTACATGGTTTAGTGCGAGGTGTCCCTGCCCATGGCAAGGCGGTTGGAACTGCATGATCTTGAGGTCCTTTCCAACCCTAACTATTCTATGATACTTTAGCTCTCAAAATTTTTCAGTAATTCATCCAATTTTACAACATTCTTTTTAAATGTGAACACTATATATACCCCTTGTACCATAATCTTTGCACAGGAGCAAAGGAAGCTCTGCAAAAGGATTCATCGCACCTAATTTACATAGCTACTCCACAGACACCTACAACAGAAATAGTCAGGACCCCTTTACAGACAACTGAGAGAAACAGGCACTTTCAGGACATGACTCATTTAGCCTGTTTTAAAGGCTTATGCTAGGACAAGATTAATCATATCTCATTAATGTAAAGAGAGGCCCATAACTGACTCAGATGTTGGATATTTTCTAGTCATTACTGCCCTGTTTATGCATTCCAATTGTATTACTTTTTTTTTTTTTCCACTTGTACTAATGAGGGCTCTTGTTAAGTAGCTTAATTAACGTGCTTCCTAAATTCTTACGAATCACTAATTTCCAGTAAATTATTTCCATTTCTGTAGTTATGCTTATGTTCCTTGTACCAAAATGCATTCAGTGGTGATTCCTCTTTGATTGCTATTTCTTTGTACTACAATAGAAGCTGGAAAGCTTAAACCCCTTTTTGACTAGGTCAGCTCTAAGCAGAGAGAATGATAACCTCTGTCCTGAGTGGTTAACAACTTATCTGTATTAGGAAAGGAGAGCAAAACAGAAATTAAAACTAATTTTAGGGGAAAAAAAAAAGCTACAGAAAAAGTTATACTAATAGGGATCTGCTATTTTTATCTCATGAAGTACTTAATTGCTCACAAATGATGCCAGACACCTTTTTTAAACTTTGTTTAGTATCATTTAAAAAAAAAAAAAATTCATAGAATAATCTAAAGTACAGAGCAGCTGAATTTTAGAAGTTTTAGAATAAGAAATTATTAGAAATTTTCCTGGTTTTTAGTTTTTCAACAGATATATGCTTGCAACATTCTTCTACAACACAAATCAATCCTATTTTTTAAAAGATTTTGGCACATACATTCCAGTACAAGATGGCACAAAAAGTTACATAGCTTGTCCCTTTAACACCATCTGTTGTGCTTCAGTATAATTATAAAGAATGTTAGAATTATAAAAATAAAATTAATCAAAATTGTTAGCTATTTAACAGGAATGTATTTTAGAGTATTCAACAGAGAAGTGATAACCCTGCCCCCCCCCCTCATTTGTGGGAGGTCATTCAAGATCCTATACTAATATCTATTAAAGCAATTAATCCTTAAAGACTAGGAAGGGCTTTGAGTGGGTAAATACATTATTTGAAGGACAGAAATGATCTACTGTAGGTTAGTAATTTTCCAAAATGAAGAAAGGTCACTATTGAGATCAATGCTATTCAACATATTCATAAATAATCATAGAATCATAGAATAGTTAAGGCTGGAAAGGACCTTACGATCATCTAGTTCCAACCCCCATGCCATGGTCAGGGAAAATAATCTACAAGAATTAAATTAAAATATAAGTTAATTGGTTTAGTTTATGCAAGCAGTGTGAAAAAGAGGGTTGCCTGTAAAAACTGCAACCAAATTGGGTGTTTGGACTTGACCAGTTGGAATTCACTATAACTGAACATAAAACTTGGGGAAAAATTTCATTAACCTCATGACCTGAACAGGGCTTTGAACCTGCAAGAGACGGTTTTAGGAAAACGTCGTATGGGTCCTATATGGAAAACAATAAAGCAAGTAGCAAGCTACTGAGACAGGAAGAGAGAACTAAATACTTTCATATATCCATAGTTTTAGGAAAACGTCGTATGGGTCCTATATGGACAACAATAAAGCAAGTAGCAAGCTACTGAGACAGGAAGAGAGAACTAAATACTTTCATATATCCATAGTGCCTGCATTGGAGGACTGACTAAATAAAAAAGGACTTCAAGCTGGAAAGGGGGAAATCTGTCATGTATCTGAGAAAATATAAGTGACATTCGGAAGTTTACTAAAGATCAGCTGCTCACTCTCTTTTCCATTAAAAGAAACAGGAGGTGAACATCCTAAACAGTTTTTTTAAAGCAAAGGGAAAGATGGTTCATCTCCAGCTGTGCAATGGAGCTGCAAAACTCCCCAGTGAACAACTGTGTATGCTAAAAGCTTGCATGCTTTCAAGAGTAGGCTGGAGAAGCTAATGGAACATAAACAAGTCAAAGTCCTTGCAATTACTTTATCTTATCAAGAAATTATTGAGCCACCAATCACCAGAAAGAGGGAAAATAGTCAGAAAAATGCCACTATAAGTTCTGCCTGTTCTTATATTTTCTCCTAAGCCTGCATGTACAGCCCCAGTCAGGTGCTGTGTTTGATGGAACTTGTTCTGACCCTGCAGTCTAAAACCTCAAAATTCTATTAAAAATATTCTTAAAACTTATAATTGTAACATTGCACTTTCAAAGGGTTATTTTAACTAAATTATGAAAAAATAAGTACAAAGATCATCATAGGTATTTTGATAGCAAAAAAAATATATTGTCTCATTGAAAGCGAGGTGGGTTTTGGTGTCTTTAAGGCAAAGACTATGCTGTAATCTACAGACTGTAGTTCCATAAAGTCCATAATATAAATAAATCACAATAGTTAAAATAGTGTACAACAGAAATAAAAATAATATGAAAATCAAGCATACAGTAGAAAGCTCTTTAGAAATACTTGGTGTAGAATGTAAATGACTACTGGAGCTGTTAATATTCAAATTGAAAAGCAAGCAAAGCCAATGTCTATATATAAAATGAGTATCAACAATGAGCTTTAATTATGATCATATATATAGTTGAAATCCCCTGCACCAGATAAACTATTTGAATGTGTTTCTTATAACTTCAAATGATTTAAATAATGAAGATAGTGACAATGACATATAGAAAAAAAACCCATATTGTAATGATTGATGCTGAGATTCTGTGCTGCTTCTGCATGCATAGTATGGTAGCAAAAAGGCACATACTATATGATGAGGGTGGGTGGGTCAGCCTATAGAAATGTATTAGCACAGTGGGACATAAATGCAGATTCGGAATAAAAATAGTCTGAGGACAAGCACAGCTAATTAATGTAGCATTCTTCTCATGTGTGAGTCTCTGTTGTGTGTCATGATCATTTTGCTGAAATCTTGTAGCCAGAAGACCTCACAGAGATAATCTGACACCTCTGCATTCTGAGACTGCTACCCAAAGACTCTTTGGCATGTCATAAGGAAAAAGTGTTTGCTTTCTGTTCCAAGTATTATGAAAGGAAACCATTACTCATTCCTATCTCTGGTGGAAGCTCTTCATACCTGATACTTTGTTGTCTAATGGATCATTTTCAGACTTATTTATTTGTGGCTACTCTAAATATTCTAGATGTAACTAAACAACTTAATGTCTTTGTTCAGGGAGGCTAGCATGATTTAATTTCTAATCCTTATTGAAATATGCACAAATAAATATATTGTTATGATTATAATTATATAGAGGTTAAATGATATAGGCAAATTAGATAACCATCTCTTACTGACATTCAATGAGAACTGGGCATTTAACTCTGGTTTATGTCATCTCACCAAGCCTAGAGTAAGTCTAGTTACAAGGAAAACCTTTCTAATGACACAGAGAGTAAAACTCTACAAAAGACTGTAGGACAGCTGGAGTAGACTGCTGACCTTTACTGTTGGCAATTGAGCAAACATCTGCCTCCATGACCTAAGATGATCCTGTATTGAGGCAGAAGGATAGATTAAATGAACTTTCACTGTCCCTTTCAACCCTATAAATCTGTCATTTTATTCACTGAATTACTCAAACTCAAGCTTTTAAGGTTCATGGGCTGGGGAAGAAACTTGACGAAAATAAACATAACACATTGCAGACCTGATACACAAGAATGATTTTACAACATAAAGTGTAGAAGAAAAGTATACTGACAGTGGGATTGTTGAGATAATCAGTTAAGCATGTTAATTTTAGTGGGATTCAATTTTAATAAAATAGGAGAGCACTATCCTAGCTAGCTGCTACATCATTTTATACCAGTGACAACTACGGGGTGATACCTTTGCAGCTCTTCCAAATGAAAGAATGAATGAATGAATGAATGAATGAATGAATGAATGAATGAATGAATGAATGATTTAAATCTGCATGAAGCACTAGCAAGTCTTTTAACTGAAGGTGAAGAAGTTGAGAGAAATACTTAAACCAACTATATTGCAGAAACAAACATCTGTATATACGTTTTATTTTGTCTTTGTTGAGAATCAGGACTCCAGGGTATGAAAATGATGTCATTATCTTGACTGTAATGATGTTTTCATTCTTGGTTTTAACCTAGAAAATGTCAGATGATTAATAATTCCTGTTATATTTTCTTCGGTGAAAGCTGTGAAAATCAGAGACCTTTGTCTCACATCTTTTTTCAGGTGAATGTCCTTTTCCCTGTCAAATTTACGGAGAATGAGTAGAACACTTAGCAAAGAGGCATTCAACAAATGTACATCAAGAAGGCCAAAAAATACAGTAAGAGTGAACTATCAATAGGAAAGTAAATCTGTGTGATTCATAGTACGAAAAATCTTAGTATAAAACACTTTATGACAGTACTTGACTGGCATTCACTTCAAAAGCATTTTCAAGAATGCTGGAGAATATTTACTGAGGTTAAAATAACTTTTTTTGCAGCTTCTTAGATATGATTTCATATGGAAAATATGGACACATGAAAATTGGTATTATATCTATTTAGGGTTAATAATGGACTCCACTAATAGTGAACTAGTGTCAAACACTCCTTAAAAGGACACACACCCATCACACGCAGGCAAGAAAGAAAGAGAAGAAAGACAGGAGAGAGGAAGAGATAGAGAGAGAGGGAGGGAAGGAAGGAGTGAGGGAGAAGGAGAGAGAGGAAAGAAAGAGAGAAAGAGACACAGGGAAAGAAAGAAAACACAACAAGAAAGAAAGAAAACACAGCAAGAAAGAAAGAAAACACAACAAGAAAGAAAGTAAAAACTTAAAATCAGAGATATTTGTGAAGCTATTCACTGATCAGAATCTGGTGACCACTAGTTTCCGAAAAAATAAAGTTACTTTAGGGCATCTCAGAATCTGGTGACCACTAGTTTCTGAAAAAATTAAGTTACTTTAGGGCATCTCTATTTGAGGATCACACAGCTAATTTGGAACAAAAATATCATGACTTCATTTATGCAGATGAGTTCTAACTCTTTTGCGATCCCTCACTCAAGCCTCTTGATTCCTTGGTTTCTTATTTTATGCAATAGGATAAACCTAGGTAAAGTCATGTAAAGCACCTGTAACAACTGAAAAAAGACCATTTCAGAAGTCATGTGAGACTCCAGTAATGAATTGCTGTAACAAGCTTAATTAAAAGGTCCTGATGAAAGGTATTTTTTTTTCAGTTATTCTGAGTAGGGTTATTTAATAGAGTAGCTAATGCATTCATAATGAAACGCTTCAGAAACACAAGCCATTTTGTATTACAATGTCCAGCAACAGCAGAATTAGAGCCCTGAACATGGAAAGTCTATCACCCTGCAGTCGTCTCCAAGAGAGTCAAAACTAACATAAATCATTGCTGAAACTTTTAAGAAAGCCAAGGACGAGATGCTCTGATGACTCTTAGAGCTTGGAACTGAGAAATTCTTGGCTTAAAATGCTGACTTTTCGCCAAGGTACTGTATAGTGGCTTTAGTTGTTGGCATGTTATAATCACCTCAGAGAAAGTACAAGGTGACCATAGAGAAAAGGTTGAGGTAAAACAACAGCAGAAAAAAACAGTTATGACTGAGAAAAAAAATCTGCAGAGTTTGAGCTGTAGTGAACATTTTATTCTTAGGTGAAGGATCTTAACCGTATGTTAGAAAAAAACCCTTATTCTATCAACATTACAGACTGTACTTTGTGACATACCTCAGTTTTATGCTTTGCTGCTGTCGGAGTAAATTAAGTATGGACAGACATAGTCCCCAGGATGTGGATTAAACTGCTGTTGGTTTTCAACATTATACTTTGGTAAGTTTTGGTTCTTTGATACCACAACGTCAGTGGACATCAGAAATGTTAATGTGTTTAGTCTAACAACAACCACATAAGTGATACCTGATCCCTGCAGTGCAGAAGAGCTCAAGCACCGAAGTCTCAACTGGAATTGAGACAGAAATCTACTATTGCTTAAAGTAAGTGAATAGAAATTATATATTCAGGATGTAATGGTACTATTAGAAAGAGTTTGAAATTTGATAATAATTGTACTAGTCACAGAAATAAAGACAAAAATGTGTAAGCTTGCAAAATTGTGGACTGGATGACTTAAATATCTTTAAATAAAATCCAAATATCATTTTGATTAACAAAGACTCCCCTACCTGACATTACTACAGTAATGAAATCCTAGAAAGTATTATTTGAAGTTCAGATAAAAGAAATCATCTGGGGTTCTTTTTGTATTTTTAAGTAAAGAAGGATTAGACTGCAAAAAAAAAAAAAAAAAAAAAAACCAAACCAAACCAAAAAAAAACACTGCTATTATTTTATTACTTTTAAGAGACATATCTGAGGTATCTTATATTAAAAATTCACTACAATACAAATATAACCCTCAGTTGTATTGCTCTCACATTTTTATTTTGGGAATCACATAAAGTATGTATGTGCTTCGTGAATATTGTTTTTATTTTATGTAAATAGGACAGAAAGCCATGCTCTGAATTCTAGTTAAATAGTTTATTTTTTGGACATATTTCAAAGGGTTTGTCTATAAACATTTCAGAAATAAGTATGGTCTTACAGTTACGAGTATTGTCTGTTAACTCTTCCATCGTAACTTACAAGCAAGAAATGGACTTCCATAAGGCCTTTGACATACTTCCACACAACATAATTCTCTCCAAATTGGAGAGATAGATTGGATGGTGGACTGTTTGGTGGATGAGGAATTGGCTGGGCAGTCTTTTCCAGAGGATCATAGAATCATAGAATCATAAAATAATTAGGGTTGGAAAGGACCTCAAGATCATCTAGTTCCAAACCCCCCTGCCATGGGCAGGGACACCTCACACTAAACCATGCCACCCAAGGCTCTGTCCAACCTGGACTTGAATATTGCCAGCGATGGAGCATTCACAGCTTCCCTGGGCAACCCATTCCAGTGCCTCACCATCCTCACAGTAAAGAACTTCCTCCTTATATTCAATCTGAACTTCCCCTGTTTAGGTTTGAACCCATAACCCCTTGTCCTGTCACTACAGTCCCTGACAAAGAGTCCCTCCCCAGCATCCTTAAAGGCCCCCTTCAGATACTGGAAGGCTGCTATGAGGTCTCCACACAGACTTCTCCAGGCTGAAGAGCCCCAACTTCCTCAGCCTGTCTTCATACGGGAGGTGCTCCAGTCCCCTGATCATCCTCGTGGCCCTCCTCTGAACTTGTTCCAACAGTTGCATGTCGTTTTTATGTTGAGGACACCAGAACTGCACACAATACTCCAGGTGAGGTCTCACAAGAGCAGACAGAGGGGCAGGATCACCTCCTTCGACCTGCTGGTCACGCTCCTTTTGATGCAGCCCAGGATACGGTTGGCTTTGTGGGCTGCAAGCACACACTGCTGGCTCATGTTCATTTTCTCATCAACCAGCACCCCCAAGTCCTCCGCAGGGCCTCTCTGAATCTCTTCTTTGCCCAACCTGTAGCTGTGCCTGGGATTGCTCCGACCCAGGCGTAGGACCTTGCACTTGTCATGGTTGAACTTCACAAGGTTGGCATCAGCCCACCTCACAAGCGTGTCAAGGTCCCTCTGGATGGCATTCCTTCCCTCCAGCATATCAACCAAACCACACAGCTTGGTGTCATGGGCAAACTTGCTGAGGGCGCACTCAATCCCACTGTCCATGTCAGCGACAAAGACGTTGAACAAGACCAGTCCCAACACCAATCCCTGACGGACACCATTCGTTACTGGTCTCCAACTGGACACTGAGCCGTTGACCACAACTCTTTGCGTGCGGCCATCCAGCCAGTTCTTATCCACCGAATGGCCCATCTATTAAATTGATGTCTCTCCAATTTAGAGATAAGGATGTCATATGGGACAGTATTAAATACTTTGCACAAGTCCAGGTAGTGGTAAACAGCTCAATGTCCAGACGGAGAATGGTGATAAGTGTCCCTCACCCTCTGCAAGTTTGAAGATGACACCAAGCTGAGTGGTGTTGTTGACACCACACTGAAGGATGGAATGCCATCCAGAGCAACCTGGACAAGCTCAAAAAGCGGGCTCATGTGAACCTCATGAGTTTCAACAAGACGAAGTGCAAGGTCCTGCACCTGGGTCAGGGCAATCCTTAGTATTAATGCAGGCTGGGCGACGAAGGGATTGAGAGCAGCCTGCAGAGAAAGACTTGCAGGTAGTGGTGGATGCAAAGCTGGATATAAGCCAGCAATGTGCACTCACAGATAAAGCAGCCAACTGTATCCTGGGCTGCATCAAAAGAAATGCAGCCAGCAGGTCTAGGAAGAGGATTTTCCCCCCTCTACTCTGCCCTGGTGAGAGCCCACCTCAGCTTTCCTCAGCTCTCACGTTTGCGTGCTCAATGCATACACTAATGTAGAGACCTGGCTAAAATTTGAGAAGAAGGAGCATGTTAGCTTGAACAAAGGAAGCTGCATTCAGCAGATGTTTAAAAGAAATAGTACTATCTTCCCTGTGTATCATTGCAAAAGTGTTGTCAAACATAGAAAGGCAAGAACTATAAAATTCATAGTTGGTGTTGCACCATCCTCAGGCAACAGGCAAACAGGGAAGTAACTGAGCTTTTGGAAAGCAATTGCAGCCCTTTGGTATATTACAGGCAACACAGCTTGCCCCCTTTGATTGGCTCACCACAGAAGACTTGAGTTGTTTGCTGGTTCCTATGAGTTAGTTGACTGAATGGTTTTCTCTGCTGTTTAACTAAGGTTAGTGTGTAACACCACTGGGATGACTGGTCAACACCACTGTGCTTTGAAGACTAGTGGAAATGAACAAAATTATAATCCGTTTCCAAATCTTCTGTGTGGATGCTGAAATGAGCCAAACCTGTCTAAGGAAAGAAGAACATACTTTAAGTATGCAGAACAATGAACAAATATACAAATTCAGCACTGGATGACTACCTTGTACCATGTTTGTATCTCCCAGAATTTTTTGGTCCATATACCATATGACATGTTAGAAAGATACACGTAATAAATGTGAATCACATCAGTGGACAAACTGATAATGGCCTGGGATCAAATTATTAAATATACAGCAGTCTATTTCTTCTCCAACTTAATGAGCATTGTTTCTTGGTACTGATATTAAACAGAATTATACGAAGAGATTTATATCTTTTGTCTGAAATAAACTGATGCAGCCAACATCTAGTCTCAAGCTTTCTTTTCAGCAGTCACAGAAGCGATTTTCATTGTGCACAAATTTCTTATTGAAATCAAAGCAAAGACTTAAAAACCTACTATGCAGATCAGAGAGAGCAACAGAATTTAGACACACATTTGTAAATATGTGTCATTTGTTAATAAGCAGAAGTTAAAGGCAACAAAATTTACTGTTTTAATCAGCGATTTGACAACACAGGGC
The DNA here is from genome assembly GCF_037157495.1 of Lathamus discolor. Taxonomy (NCBI): domain Eukaryota; kingdom Metazoa; phylum Chordata; class Aves; order Psittaciformes; family Psittacidae; genus Lathamus; species Lathamus discolor. The sequence goes on from NC_088884.1 coordinate 23,555,224, forward strand.
TCAGAAAGGCAATTAACAACATATGAAGAGTAGAAAAAGCACATACAATTAGGAAGACAAACAATAGAATAAAGACTATCTCCTCTGGAGAAAAGTACACTGTAATTTCCCTGCCACCTGAATTTGGCTTATTACTGATGAGAGTACTAAAGATCTCCCTAATGACAGAAAATCATCAGACCGTAAAGAAAATACATAATACTACATCTGCTGCATTAAGAATGGCAGCTATAATTCTTTTAAGCGTAAAGCTTTAGCTTGACATAAATAACTTACTTGCAGCCTATCTAGAAATCATAATCCTACTACTTCTTAAATGTCTATATGAACTTTATCAGCCTAAACCCACCTTAGCTGCATAATGCTTTAGAAAGACAAAATTCAAGTTAAGAGAAAGAATTCAAAATCACAGGATGAAAGTAATTTCTTAAGCTATGTTTGCTAAAATTTATTCCACGACAACTGGACAAACTAGAGTCCATTGTTCTGTAAAGAGTTCCTACTCAGTTCAGTAAAATTTGGATCAGATCCTTCTGACATAGTGCTACTGAAGTATCCATATATCTACTTAACATTTCCTCCAATTATACCAACTCTGTGTACTCAAACAAAAAGTTTTTTACAGTAGTATGAATCCTAGAGCTGTGCACAACAGACTGTCTTAAAACCTGATAGATTCTGTGACAGATTCTGCAGATATTTTTCTTTAAGTATTGCCTGTGAGGAGAAACACCTCAAATAGTTGCTACAGGTCTCCTAACAGACCACCACGTCTGAGTTCATATTCCTGACCAAATAATTTAGATCTGCTTATTTCCTCTGCTGCCTTAGGCCAAGAACTGACTCATTAAAGTTAACAAGGTTGCATGTACAATAAGGAAAAACATATAATCTTTGGTACTAATGAGCTGATTCTACAAAAGTTTTCAGATAAGGAAATTCTACTTGAATTAAAAATGAATACTTCCTTGTGTTAAGTTTCAGTACAGGTCAAATTCATACCAGCAATAGAAATCTCTCTGATAAAAATGGAATTTTAAAACATGTTCTTGTACTATGAATATGCTGTAACAATAATATGACCAATGCTTTGTATCATCTTTAAAGTATTTCTTTCATTACTTAATAGCTTAAAGCCTTTTAGAAAATATTTATGGATGATAATTGTTTTATTTTGTTCTTGTTATTTATTTATTTTTCTAAAGAATAGATCCCTCTCGCAAGTTAATCTCAAATGTTGAGTTTTATCTCTCTTAATTAGAGGACATAAACAATTGCCTTTGTAGTCTAGTAGCTCTTTGAACTGTCTTTGAATCAAGATCAGAGACTACAATAAAAGAACTTCCTACTGTACAGTTTTATACCATTCTATGGGAGATGTTTAACATGTTAAAAAATTATTTAATATTTTGAGCACTAAAAAGAGACTAATGTGGAGTTTTGGCTGTCATTCCTTTCATGTATTTTGTTGGAGAAAAAATATATTTTGAGCAGCAAAGTTAATTTACTAAAAACAATATTTTGCAGAAGGGAAACTATCTTCATTTTACTGTTGCTCAAGCAAATTATACATGCACAGTAAAAAAAAAATCTAAAATAGAAAATATGCATCTGAAGAAAAACCCAGTCAAAAATAATTAGAAAAGTAGTAAAACTAAAGACAAATGTGATTTTTTTTACTACTAGTCCACACTTAAGCCCCCTTTCCTTTTACAGATGCTCATTGTCCTTCTCAACAGCCTAAATATTTAGAGCTCTCAAGGACTGTTCATGCCTTGCATACTTTTTCCTTGTGGTTTTAATTTGCAGGGAGCTGGGCTGCTAATGCAATTGCAAGCAAGCCCAGGCCAGCGTGGGCTGGAGATGAAAGGCAGAGCCGTGCCTCCCATGGGGTGCTTGCCGTGACCTACTTCCAGGGCAGCCAGACATAACATGAGAACCACGTGCTCCCACCCCGCCGTCAAAACAAGCCATTAAAAGCAGAAGCTTAAAGCTGATTTAGGACCCTCTGGTCTTTAAGTGGTGTCTGACTTTCTTGATCTGGTAAGGGATCACAGGTGGATGAAAGGGGATCTCTGAGACAATTAACTGTGAATTCAACAGGTTCACTGTTAGAGAGGGGGACAGCTGAAGTTTCACCTAGGAGAGCATTAAAAAAGGCAGCATTTGATGATTGCCATGGCAAAGGCATGAATGAGAAGCAGAGGATGAAAACATTCTCTGCTTAATATCCATGCAAAAATACTGCCCTGAGTGTCACATCCTCCTGATTAAATTGGGGTTTCTACCCTCAGTAATGTTAGATTTCAACAGCATCAAATACTCTGTTATAAATACAAGCACAGATAAAAACTGCTGGGAAAAATGTGCATAAAAACCCCTAGCAATGGCTGGGAAAGTCATCATTTTCAGTAAAAATACTACCTATATCTTGCTCAATAAACACAGTATTTTTAGAAAAAGAGTTCTAAACTGATTATGTTAATATTCAAGGTTATTTCTTCTTTTATGCCCTCCACCCTATTATTATACTTACTGTACTTAGTATATACTTAGAAAAGGCTGAGCAGAGACACTGAGGCAAAGTACCCGTGGCAACACTCTCAGAGGTAGCTAGCTGAAGTTTCTTATAATGGAAATACAAAATAACTAAAATTTATCAACAAGTTATTACTATTATTTTGATAAATGTTATTGCTAATTTTGAATAGCATCAGAGTACATAATTTCAGTCCAGCATCTGCTGAGATAGACAAATTCCTTATTCCATATGAAAAAGGGTGTGGGAATTAAAAGGAGGAATTTTCATTGACCATGGATTTTTTTCTTTCTCAAAATGGACAGTTGGTATATGAAGTCATTAGATGATAAAAATCCATCCCTACCGTATGCTTAACCACTGAACTAATATGTCTTTTTAAACCTCCTTCATATGAGAATCAATAGGTTTGGGTGAATATATGACTGCTGCTATCTGTGGTGGGCAGTGATTTATTGGCAATTTGTAAGAAAGGAAAAGTTGCAAAACATTTAATTTCGTGTTTGTGATGTTGTTTTTTATTTCTAGCTAAAGTAACTAGAAAAATAAAAATAAAAATCCTATTCACTTGTTTTAGGAATGTATAACTTTGCACTAACAGTAATGGGGGAAAAGTACATCAGATACCACAATTCCCCATCTTTTCCATAGAAAACAGAAAATCCCTTTCTCTCCCCAATCTTAAAATCCAGTCCTTGGAGATGTAATTATGTGTGTCATTGGAGGGGTGTTATGTCAGCTGATGTTCTACAATTGCTGATGCATTTACACCTGTCCCTGACACACCTAAATATATGTTATTTTCTCTTGTTGTAGGAGGAGTGATTCTAAAAGACAAGGTAAAGAGAGATGGATAAACTGGCAATTGAACCTACTCACAAACATAGGCAGGTCCACCAGGGGTCCCCTATCTTGACAGAATTTCAGCTCAGTGGCAAGAGGAGTCCATTGCTCTGGTGCAGTTGACCCTACAGTGTCAATCCTCACACTGGGCTGTTGCTTAGTGTGCATCTGCTTTTTTTAGTCTGTCCATGCCATGGACTCTAGACATCCCATGATCCAATAGCATGGTTTTGGGCACGGTAAGCTCTCAGAAGGAAAGAAACAGTAGAGCCAGTAGGATGTCTTACTTTCTACATCTCTGTATTTACACCACTTTGCTTCTTAGGACATCCACGCATGTAGCCTGAGCACATGAAGCATTCTCCATATCATCTTTCTTTAAAGTTGTCCCTTTAAAACTTAAAAATTCTGATACAGCTTACATATTTTGTAAGGATATTTCAAAACCAATTCAAAACTCCATCAGTTTGTGTTGTGATAAGGTTTTTTTTCCACTGTCCTTCAATTTTTCTTAGAAGAACACACCTTGACTTCCTCTTACTTGATTTATTTTCTGCATTTTATTTTCTTTAAGTTGAAATGTTTTCTCTTCATTTTTGAAATGCCAATGAATAAATACATTTATGTGAACATCTGCATTTATATGGTTACATAAATACATTATATATAAAAATCTGAAGTTAACTGGGGCCATATGATTTGCTAAAAAGCTGAATTTTGGGAAGATTTAGGTCTTTTAAACTGAAAAATGGTGGGGGAGGTGAGGGGGTAGGAAATGTTGATAGATTCCTCCACTGCAAAGCTGAGATATTACCCTGATCTGTGTTTATCTTGTTTGGGTTGGAGTTCTTTCAATACTACTGTCACTTTCAAGTCTTATTTCCAGTACAGTCTTAGAAAAAAGTAATACAGGAGAGTAATTATAACTTATATATTTTTAAGAAGAAAAAAAATATTTTTTAAATATAAATGAAGACATCAATTATCAAAATTTCTCCAACAAGTGGATTTGAGTTCATCTCCTTCACAGAATAAGGGAGAAAATGAGGGAGTTTTTGTATTGCTGGAGGTAATAATTGTTAGTAAAACACTCTTTCAGTCCTCTTACTCTTTTCCAGTTCTTCATACTATTGATTCAGAAATTCAGATTTGGATCAGAAATAATAAATCTTCTCAAAGCCTTTTGTTATTCCAGTTAACTAAATGCTAAGCTGTTGTCACAGGGCCTCTGCCTACGCTGCCTTTGTCCCTGTCCATGTATTTTGCCAAACCTCATGGCAATATCCTTTTCTGCATTTAGGTTTCCTCTGGAAGACCAGGCATGCACCGGTAACACCATGGTGCTTTCTGAGAACCCCTCCAATCTGGATAGGACAAATCATCCATTGACAGCCTCTGCCTTGAAGAACAGCCATTGTCAAAATCCCCTCCAATGCAGCACCAGTGTAGACACTGATTCCCTCTCCTGGTACTGAAATCAGTTTTGACTGTTGAATGTACCTTTCTTCCAGAAAATTCTAAAATGCTGACCCTGAAATAGCCTTAAGCTATTATCCTTTCCTCATCTCAGTGCTTCTCAAAAGCTGCTTCTTCCACAATTCATTCGAGAGAATGGCAATGTTTAATGTCTACAAATTAGGAAAATGGAGGAAATGTCAGGTTTCTTTGATTTATGGAACGTTAATAGTCAGACAAATGTATAAATATGATTCATATTATCAGTAAGAGAAGCATAATTGTCACTGTAACAGATACTTTTTCCTCAGTATGCAGCTTACTCTTGAATAACCAGTTTATGTAGCAATCTCTTTATTTCAGCTACAATGATACCTAAAACTCTTTGCTCATGTGAAATGGTTCCCTGTTGAGTGACTCGACTTGTGCTTTGCTGAAATGTACATATTAACAAGAATAAAAATTAATATTTCATTCACTGTTATAATCAGACACTATAACATTATTGTTCTAAAATCTGTATTAATCTCTAAGCATTTCAGGTTGATCATTTGTACTTTCAGCTTTTCTTAAAAAAAAAAAAATTTGGCATTAAATGAAAGCATATATTGTATTTGCTGTTCTAAATTCTTTTTTTTAAGATGATTGAACCAGATAGAAGACTGAAGTGTTGATTTTCCCAGGCTGAAAAAATGCCTCAAGCTTGCAGCTTGTCATTTTTATTATTTAGTGGTCTTTTTAGTCGTTAACAAAAAGTGGGATTTATTTTAGCGCTTTTCGGTTTTACTTTTTTTTTTTTTATTTACTATCACATAATTATTTTTTCTTTCATTTGCCTATCTAACGCTATGAAGAACAATTCAATAACATTCATTAAAAAGAAAGACTTGGATGGTTTCTCATTCCATGGTTATTTTGAGAAATAGATACCTATTTATTAGAGTTATTTATCCAGTAAGAATATTAACATGTACAGTTTCTACAAGAATGTTCTCTTGGTGATGCACATACAATAACAAAAAAAAATCCCAAGCTAATAAAATATGATTCAATAATAATAATGAAAACTGCACCACTGTTCTTTTATACTGATATCTTCAAGTTTTTCTTTTCTTATAAACACCTCTTGGACTAATCTCTCTTTTTATTTCTGGGACTCTTCAAGTCCAAGTATAGTTCCAAGGAAAATAGCTAATGGAGTCAGCTTAGTTTCCATCATACTTGGCAAGTGAAAATTCTGGACAGCTGGAGGCCTGAACCAGAACGTGTGACTCACTCTGTTTTCTCCTTGGATCACAATGTATATTTTAAGGACATAAACAGAAATCTTAAAGAACTAAGTGCAGTAGATGTTGGTTTTGGGTTTTTTTTTTTGTTTATATTTTTAAGAAATAGTTTCATAGAATCGCAGAATCATTTAGGTTGGAGAAGACCATAAGATCAGCAAATGCAACCATTAACATAATACTGCCAAGTCCACACCTAAGCTGTGCCCCTAAGCACCACGTCTACATGTCTTTTAAATACCTTCTGGAGTGGTGACTCAACGACTTCCCTGGGCTGCCTGGTTCAATGCTTGATAATCCTTTCGGTGAAGAAATTTTTCCTAATATCCAACCTAAATCTGCTCTGGCACAACTTGAGCCCATTTCTTCTTGTTGATGACATATTAATCAATATTTCCACAAAATTTCACTACTTCACAAAGAAAATAGAACAGTAAGGTCATGCAGGAGTAAAACTATCACACTAGATAAAATCTGTTAAAGTCTTTAAACAAGTGATAGCCCTGCACAGACTGCATTGTCTCACAAGACTGCTAAGGAATACTCACACTGTCTCCTCTTTTTTCTCCCTACCCTCCCTTTTTTAATATATATATTATATATACACCTATAAAAAACATTGTAACTTACAGTGTTTATAATAAAGATGCATGCTTTTAGAAAGAAATATTAACCATCATGAGAAGATTTCTAAATGAGTTGCACAGATTAATTTTGCTATGCTTGTCCCTGTGAAGATTAATTTTCAAAACATTTATCTTTCTTGCGTATTGACTAACCAGACATGATTTCTGAGTAAGCTGAGAGAAATGGTGATTTAACCATTTAAATGTTTTGAATTAACTCAATAATTTTATTGTAACTGCTCATAAGTTTTTGTTAATGAATTGTTTAGACTGCATCTCAGTTATTGTGAAGCTGTGTTCCAACACCATGAACACAACAAAAAAACTCAACAGCTCTTAAGTATATATACGGCATGTGCAAGTCCTTAAGAGATGTGAGCTTTTATCTTTTATTGTCATATTTCATAGCAAAGTCCTACATTGCCTTATGTCTTGACTATGCCAACCACCCTGCCCCTCATCTGATTTTCCTCATGTTATTATGATGGAATGTGAACCCAGACTTCCTTGGTTTGCTGCTTTTAAGTACCAGTCTCAGACACTAATATCTGCCTCTGCTTTTCTAGTCTTTAATTTAGTCTGCTGTCCAGGAAGTAGCCTATTTAATGCCCTCTCCTTTTTAGTTAACTAAACCTAACTTGAAATTTCTAAAAAGAAACAGCTGCACTTTAGTAAAACACCGAGATCACCGGATACATTTCCCTTTCCTTCCTGGGACGGAAGGGGAGGATGGATTGCTAAAACAGAGGCAGATATTTTGTGTGCAATTAGGTGGCTGTGTAACCTTTCTTCCAGATTCCAGAACACAATACCCAGATTTTTCTCTTCATCTAAGATTTGGTCTTATTCCTGAATGAAAATCCTGGAACAGTGGAACCGGCAAGTTAAAATCATCTAAGTTTCTGAAAAAGAGAGTTTAAATTGAACTGAAAGGTCATAAAGTCACTAGTCTTTTCCCTTCCTTGCCCAGACCACACAATATAATTTCCAGAAAAGTGTGTTCTCATCTTCCTGGAGAACCAAGCAGAGTAACAGAAAAGAGTATAAAAGTGAGTTAACAGACCCAGTACCTCTAACATCTATTGAGAGAGCAGAGCATAAAGCAGCAACTACTGATCTCTTTCATATTATTTCTTACCTCTGTTATTGGGAATGCCAGCTGCAGTCAAGTCAGGTATCTGTAGATATTTTGTTGGTGGTTTTACTCAGTATCATCACAACTCTCCAGTATAAGAGTAGTGAGTAGTTCTTGACAGTGGGGATTCAAGGGAGGGTAAAAGTTCTCTTTTGGCTCCAGTAACATGACCCAGTGCAGAAAGTGGGGTTTGGAGAGCATGTTCTGGGAAGAAAAAGCCTTCCTGTGTTCCCCTTCCACTAAGGTTTACAGCTGTGTTGGGTGGTACTTACGTCCCAGAAGGTCCTTCTTTGAGCTGAGCTGTTCATTCATTACGATTTATTTCACAGGCTGGTTTCTTCATGTTAGACCAACATTTATTACTCTGGTTTGTTAAAATTGTTCTAGTTCTTCTATATCAGAATATTGTTCTGAGGCTTTTACAAACTGTGGCTGTGTTTCTGTAAAACAAGGTTAGCTGAAATAAGAGTATCAGTTTTCTAGGAAGTATTTTGGCTTCTTGCCTACTCATTGTCATCAACAAAGCATGCCAGAGTTTGTGTCTTAGCTATCCAAGACCTTCTTTCTCCCAGCAAGTGCTGCTGCGGCAGCTGAGTCAGTATTTCAGTATCAAGGTACAATATCTGAGACTGGTAGAAAGGTGCTTCTCATCAACGAAATTGCATATCTAGTGTATTTTCAACCTTGACCAAATTCTGGCAAATGATAGTAATATCCTCATACACAGTATACATTTTTTTTTTTATTTTAAACCTCACATCAGTGTGAAATTTTGTAAAAGTCAGAATACAGGCAAGCAAGTTCTCTCTACCCATTACCATAATTCTCAGAGTTAGCTGCTGAAATTTCAGTGAGAAAGATAATAAGAAAAGTTTACAATGCAAATTCAGATATATGTGTTGAATGATCCTATCTGATTGTACTTTACTGTTGGATTCTGTGTTAATACCTGCTTGCCTACTTGGTGTGTTGGGCAAGTGGACAGGGAGGAGACCATATCCTTTATCACTGAGCAGCTTTATCACTTCTGTCACTGCTCTACAGAGTTGAAGAGATGCTAGGCTGCACTGGAAAGGCAGGAGCTCCCTATATTCCTTTAAGCCTGTGAAAAATGTGGTATTGGTAAGGCAGATGCCATGGGACCCTGCAATAGATCTCAGACTCTGTATGAATAAATGTCAACTTCTATCAGTCTTTTTTCCCTAACAAGATGACACAATTCACTAAAAATCCTTGCTTTTACTCTCTTACTAAAGAAAAGGAAACTCACCTTCCCAGCAGAGATTGGTGAAAATGTATGGTGGTTTTTTTAACCTTAAAAAGGTTTAAGTTTTTTTTTCATTATTGTTGAAAGTCGTCATCAGTGAGACTGCAACAGGTAGGTGTTTAGAGGAAAACTTGGAGTAAATAAATTCATTCCAGGAAATAGAAATGTTTAAGGGGAAACTTAGCTGGTGATATAGAAGTTTTACAGAGAATCTTACCAGGTTCCTCAAAACTGTTCTGCAACTGAGGTTTTGTTTCTGCTTTTCAGTACAGATTCATTTTTCCGAGGAAGGTTTACCTTGATATAGGTCCTTGTGCACAGCTGCGGTACACTGAATGCCATTGAAATTTTGTGCTCGATTGTTGCTAACCATAATTTTCCAAGGGTGACATTTTTGCTACTGGATTTTTGGACCTTTCTATGATGAATTATTAATACAGATGAAATATCTATCCACTATATAGAGCACATCTATCTTATTTGGGTGTTTTGGGCAGTTTAGAAATGTTGATAACTGGTAGCAATTTCTCACCAAAGACAGAGCAGAGTATTTAATCATTAAATATTAAAAAAAAAAAAGAAAAAAAAAGAATAACAGAAAGATATGGGGAACATTCATAATGCTCAACTTCAGACAGTTTATTGAGCCACGTGAACTAGCCAGATAGCTATATTTACTGTAGTGAACAAAGCAGGGAGAAAGCAAACGCTCAAGACAAAGACCTGTAATTGTCTCCATTGTTTAATTCTTATTTCATACCTGTATGGTTTAGACCATTCCAGGTGACTGAGTAGAGCCCATTCCTGTAGGCATTCTAGGCATTCTCAATATAGCTTCAGGCCATAATGTCCCACTGATAGGCTTCAACATAGCCTCCTTAGGACTGCAGGCTTACTAAAGTAAGAAAAATGCTCACGAAACAACAATTATTGTGTAGTTATAACTATTGAAGCTATAGCTATCAGTGATGGTAATAACTGGACTGCAAGGTACCATTTACTGCCCAGCCAAGGCCCAGGGCCAAGCATTTTTAGTGTGGATGCAGCCCTGACGTTTTAGCCTTTGAACCATCTATCAGTTCATGGTCTTGCTTTGTTTATCTGTTTAGGTGTATCTGTAGTCTCCCTTTATTTATTTTAATGTCTGTGTAGACACACAGGGTCCTCCAGAGAGTGATTCAGGTGACTTAAAATACACTCGCTTTCAACTGTCCAGTTGAGAATACTTGTTTCACTTTGCTGAGAAAACTAACCAAGGAAGATACTGCAGTAAATAAGCAGCTCTAGACTGGGAAGTCTCACTGTGGTCGTAGAATCTTGTCTGCAAAGCTAGCCAGGGTTTCAACAAATATAAAGGCAGGATGGTTTAACTTCATTTTGGGACCTATTTACTTTTCTGTTTACTTTAAAAGAATGGAAGGGAAATTGGAGATATTCACAGCTTTTCTCTTTGGGATACACTTTTTTTGATCAAATTACTTTATTATTTACGGCTTGATTGTAACTGTGGACTGGAAGGATGGTAATCAGAAAAATTGTGGCAATACATGTGTTGAGAATCTAACTCCTGTGTTATCTAGAACTCAAACAACTTAAAACAAGTCATTTGGTAAAAAAATGTGTTATCAGAAGAACCTGTGACAGTGAAATATGTACAACATAGCACCTGTTGTTTTTATTTTTGCTGTGGCTTTGGGGTTAATTTTTCAACAGATATTTCATCTTGCCTCCAAAGCAGAGTTTGTTTTCTGAACAGTTTATAAATAGATATCAAAATGTAATGTTGACATTAGATCTTAGAGTTAAAAATTAATGATACATATTTACATGCAGTAGTTTGAAGCTACTGGAACAAATAACAGCTCCATCAGTTCAGCTGGGTGGGCATTTCAGCATGATAAGGCAGTCTTACAAAGAACTGAAATAAGTTCACAGTGAACTAAAGTTTTAGTGCCATTACTTAAAGCTATTATGGAAAATATTCTTCCCCTACATGCAAATAACCAACATTGTATCTAGTAGTTCTCAAAGCTGGGCTTACATCAGCGCTAACACAATAGCCAAAACATAATTGTCTGTCTTCAGGGTGGGCAGAAAGTTTTGCACAGCAGCTGGAGCTTTAGAGAAACTGACAAGTTACATTTTTATGACCTGCTTGAAACAATCTGTTTTGACATTTCAGGAATTACCACAGCTTCTGGGAAAAGCCAGGCAAGCAGTCTGAGCCCAACAAGCCAGTACTCTGTGTTGAAGTTTAATTAAGCCACCTACTGAGAAAACTACCATAGGGGAAGCTCTTCTCTGAGCACAGGATTTTCAAACCAGTGGAGAGCATCCAGAGAAGACTGCAGTTTCGACACCCAATATATTTGCCCTAGTTCCTATGAATTACATGCCCCAATTCTTATGAATTATGCATATTGAAAGCTTAGTTAGGAATAATGTTCACAAATTTGTTGATTACAATGCTGAAATAGAGTATAAATCTATAAATAAAGTATGTATTTTATCCCCCCTACTATTTCAGTTTTGTAATTTAGTGGTATAGTTAGACTTTAATTTACACATTGTCATTGAAACAATATTTTTTAAGCTTCTTCTGGTTTGGTTTTAATCCATCAATATCAGTGACTTTTCAGAAAGCTTGGTGACCTGGTGCAGTACATCATTTGTGTCCTTAGATAGCATGATAGAGGAATGAAACCAATTACCATGTCATGGAACAAAGATCATTAGACAAAATTAAAAAGTCTGCATGAATTAAGTGTCGGTTTATGTTAAATTAGAAAATGAGCTACTACAAATATCCCAGAGATACTGGAGAACCATATTTTTACATACAGGCTATATACAGGCTAAATAAGTACTTAGAAGTCATCTTTCAGTAGCTTACGTTGTTCACCCTTATCATCTGTCTACTGGGGAAGCTGGAATTTTTAAAAATGAAATGTCATATATGGAAGGTATAAAGCAGATGATAGATGTGCTTTCCACAGATAGTTGGAAGCAGTGATAAGTTCAGCTTTGAAAATTTAGAAATTTGTGCTGAATACATGAAGAGGTGTTGTGGGGCTGTTCAGTTTACTGGAAATGCACTGGTAGAAATTTTTAAGTATAAAGAAATTCAATGGCCTGGGACCTGTTTTCTGTGACAGCTTTATTCCTTTGAAGATTGTAGGGGTATTTCTCTATTTTTCACTCTTAAGAACTAGATTCAAGCTCTGTTAAAATCACTGGCTTCCTCAAAATCTAGAATTACCTTTTACTTGTGTGTCTGCTATTCTCTAACTTTTCTAAAGCATAACTTTAGAGAATATTTATTTAAGCCATTAGGTACTTACCAGAAGTGTCTCCATTAAAAATAAAAAAATAAAAAAATAAACAGCAATTGCAGTAGAAGATTTAAAAACCTTGAAAATTACTTTATCTTTATAAATATGATTTATTTTTAAAGATTTTTTTAATTTACATTTTTTTTTAAGAAAAAAGATTTTTCATAGTCAAATTTTAAAAGCACTTACTAAAGAAAAGGCATGAAATAAATGAACAAATGATACATGCAGGATGTGCAAATGGTACATTTAAAATTGCTGTAAGCTGGAGATGTTAGCAGAGTATTAGAATGAGATACCAGCTTTATGAATGTAAGAAATGCTTCATTAAAGTCTTTTTTTTCCTATTAAAAAGTTCATGTCTTTATTAAAAAAAAGTATGTATGCAAAATGCTCTGACTGCACACATACTTATATATGTTGAAACAGTTAAAAGAAATAGCTAGAACTAATAAGATTAAGATCCTGAAGAATGGAGTACACGGGCAAAAGATTCACAGATTAGTTTGGTCAGATATGCAGAGGTTCTTAAAAGAAGCTGCCTATAAGCTTAGAATCCTGAGCATCTGACAGGCAGAACAGGAAAAACAACATAAGACATGTGATTGCTGGGCTCTAAGTCACATTTAAACACCCAATAAATGGATCTTTGCAAATCTGAACCTTTGGCATCTGAAGGTTTATCAGATGAGCCAGACAGGCTGCAGGGATCAGAGCAGGGCAAAGGGACCAGCTATGGTACAATAGATACGCCATATGTTCTTCATGGTTGCACAGTGTGTTATGGCTTGTATACACAAAAACAAAGACAATAAACTAGGTGAGCAATGACAATGGGAGCTCCACTGTAGTGTGCAAAGTCCAGGCTGGAAGCACCACAGCCTTCCAGTAGGAACAGTACAACAAGGAAGGGGATGTGCTCCCCAAAGAGAGAACCTGTTGAGTCAGTATCTGAATGTGATCAGTATTGTTTCCTCATAGTGAATAGTAATATCCATATACAATCCAGTGACCCAGTTTTAATTGTTTTGGTTTAGTGTAAGGATGATTCTTTACGGGGCTGCTAGAACCAGGTGAATTCCAGTCACCTGACAACGATCATCTGTATGAGAACTTTGATTGGATTAATTACTTACTTCAAGGTTTCTTACAATGACCCTGGTACACTTGAAGAAATACTCTTTATCCAGTTATTGATTCTGCTGTCAACAATACTAATAACTAGGAATATTCTCTTCAAATTTTACAAATTTATGCTGGAGGTGCTATAAATCTAATTTATGATCATGTTAAAAATTAAAATAATGATAGCTACTTACATCTCATTTGAATTAGAGGAGAAAGCATGTTCAGGCATTTTTGTTTTGTTTTTGTCATGTAGAAGATTAGGGCAAACTCTTAAGTAACTTGGATTAGTGTCCTTGTGTAGTCTGCAAATAGGATATCTATAAATAACCTTAAATCTTGGTTTAGTGTGTATTTTCATGTGTTCCAGGATTATAATAACAGGACCAGAGTGAGAGTATGAGGTGAGCATGAGGTATACTTGTACATGAGTAACTCAGTTCAAAGCTATCTTTTATTCATAGGTATAGGAATATATGCTCAGATAGAGGAGCATAAATTATTGCCATTTTTATTCCAGTTGACCAACATTTTTTTCCTGGAACACCTGTTGTCTGAATTTAGAAAATAAAAATTAAAAAAAAAAAAAAAAAAGTGTGATGACAACTGACAGATACATCAGATTACTCATCTGTCATAACATCAAAAGAGCTTCACCTGAAAGTAGAGAAGAGTGGGAAGGTTAAGAAACATGCACTCTTGGGACCGTTTTGAGATGACAGCATGAATGTTTGTTTGCTTGTTCAGTGAGTTATGACCTTGAAAATGCTATAGGAATAAAGAAGTGCAAATGTCAATATATAGCCTCCCTCAGAAGACTATCAATACCAAGAATGGTTATTGCTGATTCTCAGAGTTCTAGTCAAGAAAGGAGAATGACAAATGTCATCACTAGGCAACTTGACTTTCCTGATCTTACTGATTTATTTTTTTTAAACCAGAATTTAATATTTCTTCAAAAATATTCACACAGGAGGAATTGTCTTGGTAGTCTGTAAATCTGATTTTGGATTCTGTTACTCTCTCCCTGCCTTAGAAATGAAAAATGCTGGAGGGAAACCTGTGAAAACCTAATTACAGAGGTGTTCACTGGGACATGCAGAACTTCAGTCATAGTTCCTGTGAACTAGTGATACCTGAAATATCTGAGTATCAAACTTTGAGGTACTCCTGTATACATTTTATGTTTTATAAAATTTACTGGTTAATAAGTTTTCAAATAAAAAGTTCACTATTCTTCGATGCTATGCAAAATAATTATGTTTTTATAAAATAAAAGGAAATTATGTGCTTTAGCTAAAAGTAAAATGCAGTTTTGTCTCAGATTTTCTACTGGTTAGTTTTTTCACTGGTTAATTTTTAGAATATGAATGGCATTTGTTGTTAGTCTCACAGAAGAAATGCAAAGAAAAAAAATCCCTTATATTAGAAGCCACATGTATTGTTAAAAATAGTAGAGTGAGAGAAAGTGAAGAGGAGAAATAAAGTCTGAAAGTAATTCAGAAATCTCTTTACTGTATTAGAACTGACTTTGAAAAGCTTTAATCTCAGCTTTTCACACCAATTTATTTTTCAGTCCTGAGCAAGTCACTAAGCTTTTTGTACACTATTTCCCAAGACAGAACGCTCTTCAGAGATTGTAGATAGAGTGACCATTTGAATGTTCTATATAAAACTTTGCGCTGGTGACATGTGCACAAGTGCAGGCCTAGACACCCAGTGACAGTGTTTCAGGACAAACGACATGCAAATTCATTTCTCCGTGGCTAGGGCAGTAAGACCACAGCCTTCTATAAGTTGTATTTCTCTAGCATTTTCAAATTATAGAGTATGATTCTGAGAACTGGCATAGCTTTGTTCATTTGTAGGGTTTAGAGATTTCAAGAAGATAATACACCTGCTTTAGTGAAGTGTGTTAGGCTTTTACGTACATTCTCTTCCTGGTCTGTTAAAAAGTTTTGCTTCTCATGCTGCTTTAGTTGCTTAAGTTCAGTGACAGTGGATTGTTGTTGTTTAAGTAACTCAAGTTAGTTCAAGTCTCTTTTTGTAAGCAGTTTCATGAAGCTACAATGTCTGAATAAATAGGTCACTTAAGTTCAGGGCCAGTATATATTCATTTGTACATTCCTGAGTCCAGTTGCCACTAAATGATGAGCTTATAGTCAGTAGCTTAAAAGGGTAAAAAATAATTTCTGTTAACTGTCTGTGGCTTAGTGAGTTAGCAAACAGGATTGAGTAAAAATAGGACAGTTAATCATCTGTAGTACAGACAGCAAAGCTGTTTGTGGCTGGGACCAGGTCACTCGGTGCTCTGCTGTTTCTCAGTTACTGTTTATTGTGCCTATATTAGACAGCAATGAAGCTGTTGCACTACTGGTAAAGTCAGGCAAGCATTTCTCTTCTGCATGCTGAACCCTTCAGACTCTCCCATCCCTGCCAAATCCAGAGCTGCTCAATCCTTCCTCCTTGGAGTAGCATGCAGAAATGCAGAACTGATGTTTGTATATCCAAACCCAAACACAGTGTGGTCAATCAGAAGTGCAGTTTTGATGAAATATCTGTAAAGATACAAACAAATTTCTATGGACTGAACCATTCTCCTGGTTGCCTCTCTCTCTGCCCACTACAAAGTCTGTGAATTCTCTACATTCAAAAAAAAGATTATCAGAATCAGAAGTTTCTGTAAATTAGGAAAGATGTCTGTCATTTTAGGTGCCCTGGGCTATCTTCTTGAACTAGCTAGTTTTCAGCTATTCACTTAGTGCTTGATTCTGCCCCACTTGCCTTACAGTGAGCAGCATTTTAGGGAAAATGTTGTGTACAGGGTGGAATATATGGACTTTATTTTGAGCTGAACTTTGCACTGTGGATACAGCCCAGCACTAAAGGCTCAAAGCACTAATGAGTCTCAGGGACACAGTGGTGTCCTCCAGAAAGTGGGGCATTACCATCATATAACAGTTAGCTGCCTATCAACCATGCAACAACTGGTTTCACAGATTTCTGTATGTACTTAGGTAAATGCAGTCAGGTGTTAGCTGTTCCTACCCCAGGGTAAAAGTAGTGCACCTTATAAGGATGATGGAAGGACTGTAATTCTGAACCCATCATCCACTTTTTTGTTTGTGTCAGAGGGGACCTTTGAAGCAGTGTCATGCTTGTGCATCATGTCTGTCCAATTAATTCTCCCCCACCAGCATCTTCCATTGAGTATTCTGTGTTTTCTTCATTTCCCCATATGACTGTGAACCATACCACAGGTCCCATTTTACTGCTGCTTTCAAGTCAGTGGTGTCATTGTCTATCTTTGGGAGGCTTAACTTCACCAAATGATTGAGCATTTAGCAATCAAATGCAGGTCGCTCAGGAAAACGAAAACAAGATGTTGCTCAAATACAACCATCAATGTTAAATATTAACAAAAACTTCCTGATTTCAAAACATCTCCTCCGACTTCTGACAGACAGGATGCTTCAGTAGGATAAGGTTTTGGTGATTTTCATAAGCAAGAGCAGTCTTTATAATTCAACAGGGTTATGGCCGGCATGGTAACCAAAGCCAACTACAAATGTTGCAGTTTCACTATTTGTTCTCCAGAGCATATGTTTCTATCATTTAGAAGCCAAAAAAAAAAATAGACTTGACTACCTAAAAGCAACATTAAATAATGCAGTAAGATGTACTGTAACAAATATTAAAGATGTATCCCTTCTCACTGACCATAAGCTCTCACATATTTATTATGGGCACTGATGCTTTCCTTCCTTCCTGTGAGACAATCCATTTGGTGTTTTGAAGTGGATATTTACTACATCACTGCTAGGCTTCTGATCAGGTGGAGTATTTATTTTTTAGTTATTTTTCCTTTCTGTCACAATAAAAACTACAGTAAAAAAAGCAGAGATATTAAATTATAACTATTATGTGACTTGATTCACTTTCTTTGTTGCCACTTAGCCTGTTCTGCAATACATTTTATCCTCCAGTAAATTAAAAAGAAAAAATTTGGATACTAAACAAGGAATAAAAAGTTAGTGTGATTGTTTTTTTCTTTTTTACAAAATGAAGAATAGTCTTGGCGACTGCAGTCAAAACCCATGTCTGCAAAACCTAGCTAATAACTGCAGGCCAGAGAGGTCTTGCAGACCCATTTTTGGAAAAAGTTTGAAAACTTTGTTGAGACCCCTACCTTTGAGTATGTGACAAACAGAAATAAAGCTTTGCAATGTCTGAAGTACAGTATGATGATAGCTATTAAATAGATTGTTCTAATAACAATTTTCTTTGTGGTAGTCCCATTATGATGTTAGACTTCCTAAAAAAGAATAAATTTATTAGAAGCTGCGTTTATAGTGGTTTTGAACCTTTTACAACCCACTGTGCTTTTCCAAATCAAACTTCTGGGTCTTTACCTTGTAGTTTTGGGATAAGACCACAGATACAGTTCAGATACTTCCAAAACCCCAAATCCCAGCTATATTTTAAATAAAAGATGACTGAGAGCTTTGTCACAGTCTGTTGGAGTGATTGCTGTTCAGAGCTTCAAGAGGCCCATAAACTGAAGCTGGATGGAGAGCTCCTCAATGTAGAAATAATCTGCATTGAGAAAGATCTCAAAAATATTCATTTTAATTCATGCATAAAAGTGACCTGATAGCTCATAAAAGATGAGCTATGATTAGGCTAATTTTCTTTCAAGTAGATTACAAACGAGGCATTATAAAAATCTAGTTAATAAATCCTTGTTAAAATTGTTAATCTGATTAATTACTCAAGCAGAGTAGATAATTCCAATTAAGAATCCACAAGTATGTTAAATGAAAAAAAAATCATATTACAACTTATAAAAATAGCATTCATTTGTTGAATTCTCAACATTCCAGAGTTCATAAAGGAGAAGTTATTATATTTTTTGTCTTTAAACATACTCATGAGGTATTTATCTAGCAGATTAAAGGGTCAACTCTGTTAGATTTATATGGCCACAGAAAAAACTAACAGTGAGATTGTGGATCTTCCTAAACAAATAGCACATGCTACTCCTGAGGAGATTCTGATTGTGATTTTTTCACAATGAGAACAATCAGCCATTCGAATAAACTTCCTAGTAAGTGGTGGATTCACTGGCCACATTTAAGAGTCAGCTGGCCAGAGTGCTGGGCCATCTCGTCTATAATTTAAGCCAGATGATCCTTGAGGTCCCTTCCAACAAGGTTTTCTATGATCCTGTGACTGAAAATCAGTGTGAAAAAAAATTAAGGCTTGTAGTCTGTATATGCACTTCAGATACTGCTGCTTGCTCAGACACCACCCCTCTCCCCTCCCAGGTGGGACACGGAAGAGAATCGAAAGAATGTAAATCCCCACAGATTGAGATAAAAAGAGTTTAATAACTAAAATAAAGTAAAATATAGTGATAATAGGATGCAAATAATAATAATAGGAAACAAAACACAGAAGCAAAAAAGAAAGCTCAGAAAACACAAGTGATGCACAATACAGTTGCTCACCACCCACTGACTGATAACCAGCCCAACTGAAGCAGTGATCAGTCCCTTTTGGGTAATTCCCCCCAGTTTATATACTGGTCATGATGTGCTGTGGTATGGAATGCCCATTTGGCTAGTTTGGATCAGGTGTCCTGTCTCTGCTTCTTGTGAGGAGACAGGACACCCTTCTTGTCAGGAGGGATACTCTCTTCTTGTGAGGGACTAGACAGAACACTCCCTTCTCATGAGGAGGGGCTTCTTTTGCAGAGCATGAGAGACTGAAAAGTCCTTGTTTGGGGTAAGCATTACTTAGCCATAAGTAAAGCACTGATGTGTTGTCAGCATTGTTCTCAGACTAAAGCCAAAACACAGCACTGTACCAGCTACTAGGAGGAAAAATAACTGTTAACAGCTGAAACCAGGAAAGGCCTTTTGTCCATTTTATCATCTTGATACCTAGTCTACCAGCAAATTTGTCTTACTAATGACTTTCTTACGCTTGTGGCTTATATGCTTAGATTATTTTTTTTTTTTTAGCATTGCTAGACATTATGAAAAAGGTCTGAATAACAGAGAAGAAGGTTTCTTTTTTTTCTCTTACACAGCCCCTTAATAAATGCTCCCATTGCAGTTTTCTTATTCAGACTAACTAGTGCTCTTTTCCTCAGGCAAGGTAATGCTTTCATTATGGTGGGTTTATGTACGAAGTCCTATGAAACATAATGATATCACTATCGGACTTATGTATGCTGGTCATTTGCAGTTCCTAAACTGTATAGAAAATCTGTATTAATCTGCTGCAAGTACAATTTAAGAGATAGAAATCATGTGAAAAGATTACATTCTTATGGATCTGATTCCCCTGTTAATAACTGTACACCAGTAAATGGAATAAGTCCTTTCATGCATAGGTCTAGTTTGAATACAAACAAGTTGTTCTATGTGTTGGAAAAGGTGTCTTCTCTTCTGCTCTCATTTTCCTCTCACTGTCTTTATTCAAATGAATTGTGATGAGAAACATCACATTGCGTATGAGAAACAACAGAATATGTGCCATACAGCTATCTAGAGCAGTCATGGCAGTCATTTGTGTGAATTATTCGATCCACTGACAGTGCGCCACAATGCCTGTTGCTACCAAAGTGGAAACAAAATCAATTGTGTACAATATGTATAGTAATATGTACAGTGTAAAGGGAAAGCAGATGGCAGGGATGCATAAAACTTTAATGTCCTCCAATCTGTTTACTTATTTTAATCAGCTATCATAATCATCACCCACTGTGTGCTTTGTGTACATGGAGAAGTGCTGGTGTGATCAAGCAGAACAAAATCCCAAGAAATGTGCCAGTTCCAAAAACTTGTATTTAGAATTAGAAAGCTTCTGTATATTACAAAGGATTAAGGCAGACTAGAAGATATGAAGAGTTACCTTGCACTTAGGACTGAATTCATTCACAACAAAGGCCAGGTGAAATCTGTGCCAGCACAGACCTAGCAGGTGACAGGTATGAGGAGATGCTATAGTGACAGTGGCCTGTCTGGCTCACATTTCCACATCCCTTGAAGTGGTAATACCAGCTTCTTTTCTTTTTTTTTTTTTTTCAGTTCTTATCCACTGCATAAAGCAGTTGGAGATTTCTAGCTAAAAATGCAAAATGTAGTCCTCAATATTATTTCTATGATGAAATTGTGACTTGGATAGAGAATGCTTTTTGTTTTGCTTTTTTTTTTCCCATGGGACAGAGTTGACATGCATAAAATTGAACTAGCAACTCATATTTCAGATGAAAGGAGAAAGAGAAAGAGTTATCCTTGATATTAAGTCCTTCTGAGATTTAAAATAATAATTTTTGTATAAACCTTTAAAACTCCAGTATGGACTTTAGAAGTGTGTTAGACAAATATTTTATCCTGGAGGTAGTCTTATCATCCTCCATCCCAGTCATCATATATGCCTATAATGACCGGGATGGAGGAAGCCAGCAAATAGACTATAGCATATAGAGAGCATGTATGAGTTTGTGAATGGCACGTTTGTTTTAGTTTTACATGCTCTGCTCTGATTCTCAACTATAAGTTATGATGCTGTAAGGATTTCCCATATCTCAGACTTGCTGTAGAAGACTTTGCCCAAACAAACAAAATGCACTGGAGGTGGGAAAGAGAACTACAACTTATTAAATAATAATGTTTTTGTGACAGATGTAATTTTGTATTCGGTTTTAAAAAAATGACATAGATTATGTCTGTTATAGTTGCCTATATAGATGTCATAGTTGTTAACATTTTAAAATCTGGCACTGAAATTGTTTTTGTTTTTATATACTAAAAATATGTTCAAACCTGAACCTGTGACACATAATAATAGAAAAAAATTCTCTCTCAGGGGAAGGAAATGGTATAAGGGGAACAACTGGTGTTGATCAGGGTGATCAGGGCCCCACAAATTCAGGTCCTTTTCCAAAGTCAGTGGAAGCTCTTTCTTCCACTTCAATAAGTGGATGAAAATGATTTTGTGATTCTTGAGTTGGGGAGATCACAGTCTATAATTAAAAGTCAAGAACTTAATAAACAATGAAGGAAATATTCTCACTGCAGGAAGGTTCACTGGTGGAGATGTGACTACCGACCTGCAATCCAGTCTCCTGTGGGCTGCAAAAATACCTGATAGGAATGAGGATATGCATCCGGCGAAGAACCCAATAACAAAATTAGTTTTTGAAAATCATTCTGGAGGGATATTCTAATTTTCCTCCTACACAGATTCTTTCAGGAACCCTGCCTAGCTCATTATTTCTGCACCTGAAAAGTGGGCAAACTAACAGTTACCTTTGAGAAGTAATTCCTGTTTATAACAATGTCAACAATACCTGCAAGGTGCCTACCTAATAAAGATATAGATATTTATCCATGAAATGAATATTAATGCCTTGAACTTACTTGAAAAAGGTACTGAAAATCAGTAGAGTAAGAAAAAAATCCGTGACTGTGGCTGGATCCCTGCTTTCAATGTGGAGTTGTGATCTGAGCTGGGGCACAGTTCTCCCCAGGAGAACCACTTAACAGCAAAAGGGCAGTGAATTAATCCACTTGAATTCCTCTGTCATCCTGTGTTCATTGACTAGAATGGATGCTCTTGCCTAAAATGCATCAAATTGTTCCTCTTTGCTAAAACTGTAGAGGAGAGAAAGGGAACGACAATGATGGCTCACTAGGCTGTTTCTGTGATGGAACTTTTTTTGCTCCTACTTTTTTTTTTTTTATTGGATAGTATCATGATTTTGTTTAATCATTATAAGGGATTCCATGGAAGAAAGAGATAAGTGCCTGTAGTATGTTAAGACATATGACTAATGTTGAAGGTAAAAAATGTTAGTTGGAAAGCCGAAAAGTCTTTCAAACATCAATAGCATTGCAACAAATGGAGTTATATGACTATTCATATACAACTCCTATAAATAAGATATTTCACTTTACTGTCGTTGCCTGCTATCTACATTTTCTTTTATGTTTCAGTTATGGCTCTCCACATTAACACCTGCACTTACGGAAAATTATATTGGAAACTTGTTTATCATTATGCTTAGAAGCTCATTCTGGATCCAGCAGAAGTGTCCCTAAGTTGCAAGTCAGTTGAGGTAACTGTGATGGCTCCTATATTAACAAACATATTTGAAGAATGAATCAGAGGACTTGAAAGCCAAACACAGCTCCTTAGGACCTGAGCATTTAGTTCAGTTCATGTATGCAGTGGGGTGCATCCAAACTTAGGGGCAGAACCTTCTCAGATGAACTTCAGCAAATATGATAGAGTAGCAGAAATATAAAGCCTGGCCTGCCCAGTGTCAGCTCAAAAATGGCTTACAAGTTTGATACAGTCCTCTGTAAAGCATGGGTAAATCTTACAAACCATTAGCTCAAATTGAAAGAAAATCTTCATTTTTGGATTATCAGAGTTTCGTGCTATCCTTGCTTGACTTCTTACCTATCAGGCTGTATATCTTCACTTCTGTCAAGATTATATGTTTAGAAATTTTTGAAAGGTTCAATCACAAATAATTTTAATCACATACACTTAAATAAAAATCTAATACTGACCTGCCATGACACTTGGGCACAGTTTAAAAGCAACTCACAGGAAGACAAGGTTATTATGTTTAGTTTGGGGCGTTTTTGCATCTACTTTATATAAACTAGCGAAGCTGTTAGGAGTGAAGGGAAATGACATGAGAGCAAAGTAAGAGGTTATGTCAGGCAAAACTGATTTATTCTTTTTCTCCTTTCTTTTTTAGTTAAAATAAATGTACTTGACTGTTTAAATGCAAGTCTGGTGACAGCATCATTATATCAATCTCAGCTGAGTGTTTAACTTAAGACAGAAAAATCTTCTGTTTTCTTTGATTTTTCTCGCTTAAGTTCAACTTGGATCTCTGCCCACTGCCTAAGTAAGAATCACATGACTAAAAGTAAAATATTTAAATTTTGTGATACTACTTCTTGGCATTCCAAGATAGAGAATAAATTCAGAAATATCGGTGTTAGAACTATGAGTTGATATAGGCCCCACATAGAGTACTATACAGCTATATTCCAAAGAGGCAAAATAAGAGATGTAAACCAATGACATTAAAAGAGTTACAATGTATTGAAGAACTTGTTTTATAATGATAATGTATGCCATGTATCATAGTCTGTTTGTTGAAATTGAAGTAAGTCTGTTATGACACAGCCATTTTATAAGAAACCTGATCTTCACTGCTAGAGTTGAAGTACCCGATACAAAATTTAAGGTGGGGAAAAAAAATGTGCATAAAGCAATATGCTTTTGCTGTGTTCAGTGAGAATATGATGGATTTATGTGGACCTGCAGCAGACACTCTTTCCTTCATTCCCCACTGTGACATGAATTTTATGGTACCAATGGAGGATAGATCACAAATACACTTATCTCCAGTTGTTAAAAGCTACAGAACAAGGAAAGAAGTGAGCTCAGCTTTTGTGGAAAATGAGAATGGCAGAAAAGGCAGACTGAAATCTCATCAGATGGGTATTTCTCAGTATTTAACAACCTAATAATTTATCAACTGTTGTTTACACATAATACACATATACATGGAAACACATGAGTAACACGAAAAATTCCAATGTTACATTACTTTATGAAACAGAAAAATCATGCATATGAAGGATAGGGTTGGAAGAAGGTCTTTTGTATGAATTACAATGCAATTTTAATTAAATGATTTTTTTTTCAGGGGACCTCTTTTTCATTCACAATACAGAGTGGATGATGCTTACTTAATGAGCAGCTGTTCAACACTGGTTTTGTTTCATTGTTCAGCATGTGTGGTCTCATTTATTTACTAGACACTAAAAACCCAGATTCCTATTGAGAACTATTCATCTTCTCACAGACTTTTCTTTCCTGATTCCACTATCATGTTAGGAATACATCACAGAAGCCTTCTCAGCACCCTGTGATACCAGGGATTATGTCAGTCCCGTCAGAGATGGAGATTTAATATGTGAAGGGATTGAAGTCCAATATTTTTATTGCATGGCCAGCTTCAGGCAACTGTGACTTTTTTGTATGTAAACTAAATTTAGCACTGTATGTTAGATCTATCTATTCAAATACATCTCCCACCAGCTTCTACTGTAACTGAAGTAGTCATCAAAGTAGACTCCAGGAAATCTCATTAGGCAACCAGAAAATTAAGGACACTGAATGACTGACCAAAGTTTGGTTTAAATGACTTGAAAAACATCTAACAGCAACTCTTTGACTAAGATAAAATATGCATTTCTCTGGGAAAGCATTCAGCTCCCATAAATGTATGCTGGGCTGCATCAAGAGAAGCGTGACAAGCAGGTCTAAGGAAGTGACCCTGCCTCTTGCTTCTCTGTTCTGCCCTTGTGAGACTCTGCTTGGAGTACTACGTGTGGTTCTGGTGTCCTCAACATAAGGGAGCTGGAGCACCTACCATATAAAGATAGGCTAAAAAATCTTGAAATCTTGGGCTGTTCAGCCTGGAGAAGAGAAGGCTGCATGGAGACCTCATAGCAGCCTTCCAGTATCTGAAGGGGGCCTACAAGGATGCTGGGGAGGGACCCTTCATTAGGGACTGTAGTGATAGGACAACGGGTAATGGGTTTAAACTTAAACAGGAAGTTTAGGTTAGATAGAAGCAAGAAGTTCTTTACAGTGAGGGTGGTGAGGCACTGGAACAGGCTGTTTGAAGAAGTGGTAAATGCTCCATCCCTGGTGGTGTTCAAGCCCAAGTTGGATGGGGCTTTGAGCAACCTGGTGTAGTGGAAGGTGTTCCTGCCTGTGGCAGCAGGCTTGGAACTGGATGATCTTAAGGTCTTTTCCAGCCCTAACCATTCTGTGATTCTATTAATAAGAGACAGCTTTTCCTGCTTAGCAGTCCCTTGTTGTCTGCCCTCTGCCTAACCTCTGTAGGACTGTCATTGTGAATAGTTTCCATTGTCTCTGTGGTGTATGCTGATTCTAATACCCATGCTGTGCAAACAGAAAATATCTAGCCATGTCACATGCAGTTAGTATAATGTATAATCACAGTGTTAGGGTAAATTCAGATTGCACAAGCCATCTTAATTCAGATGTGTTGACATCTATCTCTGCAATTTTATAATCCTGATATTCCTATACTTTTCATATACAGGTAAAAAAGCAGAAATCTTAAAACAGAATCTTCCTAACTTCTCATCATATTTGTATCTATGAATTGCAATAAATCTGTGCTCCTCTAGCAAAAAAATCTTACCCTTTTTGAGGTCTTCCTTTTAGTTCCAAGTTCAATCCTCCTTGCTGAGATTTCAAGGGTGAGACAGAGTAAATGACAACCTGTAGTAGAGCAGAGTACTGGGATTTATATAAGAACCGTCAAGATTAGCATTTTTACCTGTTTGATTATCTCACTTGTTCTCCCACAGTGCTATGCTCACTAGGTCTTCACTGCTTTGCGGAGAGGTCCCTGCTGGCCATGGAAGGTTGGGCAGAAAGCTGTGCCAGTACATACTGTGCAACTGCTTACAGCTCCTGTCCCAGACATTACCTGCCAAGGTCCCTGGGCATTTCCCAGCAATGTTTCAGCTTTCAGATGTCCAGAATCCTCCCTGATTTTAAGAACGTTTGCTCCAGTCAGAATCATCACCTTTTGCTTTCCAGGCCCTCTTTTCTTTCTGAGACTCGTCAGGAAATGTCCTTTTGACATCCAGCTCTTCTTTCAGGAACTTAGTTTTCCCACCTAAATAATGTATGCACAGAAGCACAATATACAATCTGCTTCCTAGTTTGTGGATCCATCTCATGTCTTTTTAGTAACTGGAGGATTCAGAATATGCCACTTTTGGTTAAGTGCAGGTGTTACCAATCTTTACACCCAGCTGGTATTAGTTGCACCCAGGAGGTAGCAGATTTCTACTCCAGAGTTCAGAAGTTCAGCTTCAGGCATTCCTTCTCCTCACCCCTTCCACCCCTTCCACCCCTTCCACCCCTTCCACCCCCACCTCACCCACCTCACCCACCTCACCCCCACCCCACCCCCTGCCATGTACTCAATTGTGTGCCACCTGTTAGCATTCACAATTTAAGCTTTTCTTGCCTACAGTATTAGCCTGTTCTGGTTTTGTTCCATTTTCCCGTTTCTGGTACCATCAAGCTCCCTTTTTCAATCCATCTTTTGTTTTGTTTCAGGACTCTTGCTCAAAAAAAAAAAAAAAAAAAGTTTACTATCTGCTTTTTTTTTTCATTTACCAAAGCCAGAGGCAGACTATTGGAGAAAAGAAGACCTCAGTCTGGAAAATCTGGGATCAGCCACCATGGGGAAGGTCTGGCCTAATATTAATTGTTCTGAGTACATGGCGTTTTTGAAACCAGTTCATCCTGGTAAGTGTGAGAAACTTATCCATATTTAGTGATGATGAAGTCAGAGACATGATTTTCATAAGACCTTGAATTTTCTGCTTTGCACTAAGGGAGCACAATTTTCCACATGATTTTAATTTGATTTGATAAGGATTAATTTCAGCAGGTGATGTCAAGTCACATTCCCAACATAAAACACTTTCCTTCCTTTTTTGAGGGCCTTTATTCTACCTTTTTAGAGAAAAGGCCATTCATTAGTTTGGGGTTTCTTGGATTATTTTTGTTTCCTCACTGGCCAAATTAAATGTTTTCCTTCAGGGTCATTTTCTTAAACATTTGAGTCAAATTGTCTTGTGATGATAATGATAATGGTAATTGACATTTCCATTGGTATATGTCTTCAGTTCCAATCTAAGTTTCAAGATGTCAGGCACAAGTTTTCATGCTGAAAAAGCATGAATTATTGTCCATGCAGGAGGGTAGCAGATGTTATTCTAAAAAGTATGTTTGAACATCCAGCCATTAAATGGTTCCTATATGCCATACTGCAAGCAAAGGTGTTAATAATTTTATGGAGCTGTGAGGGAAGTTTATGCAACAGACCCGGATATATTCTGATTCAATTGCGTGCTCAGAGTTTTTATAGGAATGGTTGAAGACTTGATTGCTTGAAATGTACATAACTCAATAAACATGTAAATTTACGTATCATTGACACCAGTAGAGTGTCTCTATACCCACAGGTATTTAAAAACACATATTTTGATCTGATTACGAGGAAGAGAAAGAACATTATATTAATCACTAGCAAGGTGATACTTTATTCTTATGTATGTTAACTCAAAAATATTACTTAGATTAAATGGCTAAACCAAATTTAAAGCAGAATCTCTGCAAGCAATGAGATGAATTGCTAAGATTCCATTTCGTAGTAGGTGGGCTATGAGCAGGTCCTAATTTATTGATCAGTGGCAGAGTAAGCTAGAGGTTCTCCCACTCATGCCTGCAACATTTCCAGTAAACGAAAATATGAAGGCACAGAAACATAGAAATCCACCATAAAAATGTTAAAAAAGGACATTCCCATGTTAATAAAAAAAATTGCTCTATAGAAAAAAATATTAAGAAACTATAAATAATTCTAAGGAATTTTCCAGCACTATTCTATTTTTTAACTGATTAGAGGATTACATGGGTGAAAGGGAAGCCACTCCTAGGCCAGTCTCCTTTAATATTCTTTTCAAGTGTAGTACATACACCCATATTTTGTCCTGTAATACTGAGATGTGCAAAGGCAAAGAGTGCAAAAATAAAAATTGAATACATTTAAATTAAATAATAAATTTTATTTTTCAATGTGTGTATATTGTTCATATATTTCTGTTTAGGAAATACAGATATGAATGTCTAATTTGCAGAAAAATTATTATAAGTATGCACTGTATAAATAATGAATACATCTTCATTAACATGTACAGGAAATCTTCTTACTTCAATTTTGTGTGGTATTTAAACTTGGAGCCTTGCAGTATATCTAAGCACACCAGTGGAGATGTCACTAAAGTAGAACTAGACATTCCCTCCCAGTAGAACTAAGGTTAAAGTTACCATCGAGAGTTCCCCATTTGCAGTTCTTTTTCCCAAGGGAAGTTCTTTTTCTGCAAAAGATATTTTGGTCACTTGGTTTGAGGATTGTTTTGCCTTGTTCTGTTTAATTTTGGTTTTCTTGTTCTAAAGCTGGTGGTTCACTGTCAATTACTGAAATCCAGAATCACAAATTAAGAACCCTGGCTCCTTAAACATGACGTACATGGGAACCTAAGAAAGATTTTGAGGGAGAAAAAAACCACCTGGAGATAGAGGTATGTCTTTTGTCCAACAATCCACTGACTAAGATCCATACAACAGGTGAAGGTAAATATCACATGAAGTTGTGACAGTGCCTAACAGTGAAAGATCAGCAAAGAATTTAGCAAGAGGTCGAGCATACAATGACATCCTAGAAGACTTCATGGTTCAGGAACTTTGTAAGACATATATCTGTGCAGTTAATAGTCCTTGACAGATTTTGTTTTTCTGACTATATACTGGGGAAAAAAGCGTTCTTGTTCAGGGAATATTTTGAAAATTCATTGTGCAATTGTGTCTTAACAGGAAGGCTCAGGGTACTTACTTGCCATCAGAGGTTCTTAGCTTTTCTTTGACGGACTATTTATGTATTCTGCAGTGATTTTTCATTAGATGAAGTGCAGCAACAGTCCGGGAAGAAGAGGTGGGAATTGGGGATTCTTTTCACTAAGGTGAAAGTTTGGCTAGATAATCAGACTCTCTTTGGTGCCTTGCATCTCCAGAATCTTTAATTATTCTCTTCACAGTAGTCCAACCTCATAGGAAAAACAGAAGATGCTTTCTACCTAATGCAATGCTATATTATGTTATAGCTATGAGATATGGTGTTTGAAGCTGTCAGGCTCTGTGCTTTGAGCCCATGGCTTCACCAGTGTGAAATAATATTTTGACAATTTTGTGTCTCATAATATATGTTGTACATAGATGTCACATATATATATATATAAATATATACATATATACATAAAAAACATGGTTACACTGCAGTCTCAGATCTTTATAACTGGAATAATATCAAGCAACCCCCTTAATTCTTACTATAATTTCTTACCCTATTTCCAGGTCAGACACTGAGCAGTTTCTCACCTTTTCATGGTAGGTCTCACCTTCAGAGCCAATTATTTAAGAATATACAAGTTAGAACTGACAGTTCTGTCAGGCGTCAAAGTTAGAAACAAAGATAGAGCTGGTAGCAACAAAAGGAGTGGTTTTAGTTATTGCTTTTGAGTATTTTTAACTCAATATGAACATTTATCAGAGTGGACAGCATTCAGTTAATGAAAAATAAATTCAGTATTGTTAATGTTTTTAATTTCATTATTAGTAATATTCCAATACACTTGGCATTTTAATATTTGATGTCATGCACTGTAATGAAGTGTGTTTGAAATGACGGTGTAATTCACTCACTTATGACAAAAAGGGTATCTCTTCTGATATATTGTAGGTGTTGTTGCAAGCCCTTTAGCCTCTCATTGCCTTCAAACCCAGTTACAAAGAAAATAAAACTTTCTAGAAAATTGAAGCATTGATAAAGTGTTTATCTATTTTGAGCCTCAGGCTATTTGAAAAAGAATCACAGATTTGCCAAGTGTCTACAGAGTTAGGAAGGAATCTAGAGCTGTGCAGAAAATCACATTTGTTTGCACTGCCGGCAAAAAGGAGAAGAAAACGCAGATTTGCAGATTTGCCGTAAAGCACAACAGTATGCTCTTTTCTTACCTTAACCCAGTTTTTTTCATAGAGGAAACACACTTATTTTTTCAGCAGCAAATTGTTAATCTTTCTGAATAATAGAGGAAAAAAAAGTAGGTTATCACAGTTCATAAATATCAATTCAGTAGATAACATATGCGTAGGAACGTATGTGCATGCACATGTAAAGAAATGTTCAGGTGACATATTGTAAGGGCAATTGCAACTTTTGAAATTCCAGTTAATGTCAGTGTCATGGTGTCTAAAGACAGGAACAGGTTGTCCAGAGAGGCTGTGAAGTCTCCATCTTTGGAAATATTCAGATCTTGCCTGAGCAAGTTAATGATCAAACTGATCTAATTGGGTTTCAGTGGGGAGTAAGAGTAGATTATCTCCAGCCTAAGTATTCTATAATTCTAATATTCACTAAAATTATCACTGAAATGCTACTAATATTCTCCAAGATAAATTGGAATATACATTTTACAAAATCTCGTTCTCACAAAAATGATAGAAACCTCCCCTAGAAGGATGTTTCATATTTTCAGTCAGATGTCAAGCCATAATGCTACTGGGCATAAGTGTAAATTTAATCCCTTATGCTCTCCTTCTTTTCATGTTCTATTTTCTTTACTTCATGGTAATTTGCCTTTCTTGAAAGGTGAGACCAAACAGCCACATGGTTACCGTGCCTCTTCAGCAATTAACCTATTAAAACCTCTTTGGTAAGACTTGCTGAGACAAAATGAGAAGATATTCCAAGTGAGGTACGGGTAACTGATAATGCAGAAATGAACTACTATGTTTAGGGGATTTTTTTGTTTGTTTTGGTTTTGTTTTGTTGTTGCTGTTGTTGTTTTTGCGTTTTGGTGGGTTTTTTTTGGTTGGTTGTTGTTGGGTTTTTTTTTTCCCCTCCCTAAGAAAATGTTGATTTTTCAGCTGAAAACAATCCTCTTTTTTTTTTTTTTTTTTTTTTTGTTAATACAAAATTCAACTTCTTTGGTAATCAAACCACTGTTCAAAACCCTCAGAGAGATAAAACTACTCTGTCATGAAAATTTTTGGTCAGTCTTACGTTAGCGTCACTGAGTGCTCATTAAAGCATGCACTTGTGTTACATCAAAAGGAAGAATCTACTGAAAGATCTTTTTTTTTTTTTTTTTATAAAATGATATTGTTACTAGTCTGTTGCCCCACAGCTCTGTAAATGTCCTTTTCTCCTTTCTTTTCCAGAACTCTTTCTGTCAAGGGGGTATTTTTCCTTTGGCTGATGGTTGACAATAAAATCTTTTATGTCTTCTAGCTTTTTTTGGTTAGCAATGAAGTGCAGCTCCATAGGAGTATCTTCCAAGAGCAAAATAGCTGGACCATCATTTAATACTTTCTTTTCCCCAAACTGAGACATTTTCACAATGATTTTGACACATTTCTGATATTGTTCTTAAAGATTTCTTTCTGCCTTAATGACTCATCTCTTGAGTCAGTATTAACTAAGTTATTAATTTTGGAGGTGAAATGAATGAAGATATGACATAAAAATAACCAAGAGAGATAAAAAGACTAATTTTGTAGTAGGCTTAATGCACATTAACCCATTTGGTCACTGTGATATCTTTTTTCTCATGTTCATGGATAACTGTGGATAGTCAGTTAATGAATTTTTTACCGTAATGGTTCTATGCAAGGTCTTGTTCAGTGATGACCAAGTCAAATATATTTTTACATTTTCAAAATCAAATAAAAATGTTGTGTGACAGTAAATATAGAAATTAGATTCAAGATGAATCTTTGACTCTTGGCTCTTGGCCAGAGGCAGTGTTTTGGGGGGCATAAATATTGTTTTAATTATGTCAGTGTACATGGGCTATGGATACCCTAAATTCTAAATAGAAATATAGTTCCTCTTGAAAGGAAAAACAATATTTGCTTGTTAGTTTAATATTTTTTATTCTAACTGAAAACCATAGTGTCATATTATTCACTTGATGACATAGTGTTACTTAAAGACAAAAGGACTAATTATCAGGGAGTGGACCTGTAGATGAAATGTCAGATGCAGAACTAAACAAAGCCGTAAGTCATCCTATTTCAAATGTATCTGGAAAATGATTATTATTTTTAATGCCTGAATGTGACAAACTGGAAATGGAGAAGCTCAGCTCAGAATAATTCTGCACTAGAACTTCTCGAAGTATACACTGTGTCATAACAGAACACAGGAAGGGCAGTGAGTGTGGGACCATGCAAAAATAGTAGTTTTGTGGCTTTTTTACTTTTTGAGTTATATGAGCACTAAGCCCTGTTACTATCAAAAGGTGTTTCTCAGTACTTAATATTAGAACTGATTAGGCACATAAATAGGCTCCACCTCGCTCTTGAACAGTTGCCCAAGCTCTGTTATGACTGTAGCAAATTTACCCTGTTAAAGACACTTGTAAGCGTTTGTATTGGCTGTAATGATTTTAGGGTAATATGTTGAAGTAAGCAGATATAAATACTAACAAAAACCAACAGTATAAGAAATGAGTGTTCCACCGAACATGGACTTAGTCAAAACATTTCAGCCTTCATACTGCAGACTCCCATAACAGAGATCTAGTCTGGTTTGTCTTAATTTGTTAACTCAACAGTATAAGAGATATCAAAAATGTGCTACTAAAATAATTATTCGCACCAAATTTTTTCAGGGATTAAGAAACCCAATACTTCTCTGAGTACATTTTACTTAATCTGTCCTCAGACTGCGCTTAGGCAAAGCTAAGGCAAATACCATTTGTAACAGAGTTACAGTTTTCTATCACAAAGACAGACTGTTAATTTACACAGTGATTTTTCCACAAGGGACAAGTCCATGAACCTTAAATATTTCATTTTGCTTTCTATAAAATTTGTGTTAAGGAAGTAAAAGAACCTACAAATCAATGTCTTATTTGTCTTATTCTCAGTTTCTGAAAAGATCTTTGTTAATGCATGGAAAGCAATTACATCTGGGATACAATGGGCATCTTTGAATTCTTTTGTTTTATTTTAGACAATTGTATTTTTTTGTTAGCGGGAGGAACTTCAGAAGTTTGGGAGATTTAGGTCAGGAATGTTTTTCCCTGATCTTAATCAAAATGTTTTGATCTGTAAAACTAGGCTGAACTATCACAAGAACTGCTTATGAGGGAATTTATGATGCTTCTGTTTCTGTTTAGCTGGAAAAATTACAGTACGAGTCTGTAGAGTGCAAGTACAGCATTTTTGTCTTGATGGAAGAGAGGAGATAGACAGAGAACTGTGATGCCCAGACTAGTCTTTAATTTCTTATTCTGTCTCTTTTTTTACATTAAACTTATTTTTGTTTATAGTCCTATGATAGTCTTCAATTAAACCCAGACATTTTAAAGGATAATATAGTTATTGTCATAGAACTCTGTATTGATCCCATGCGGTTGTAGAGAGGGTCAGGGCATGAGGTATACAATATTAAGGGACCACATCCAGGAAACATTAGTGCTAATTCTCCTGATAGATATTGTACTATGATTCTACTACAATACTAACTTTTAACATAATTCTGGAAGAGAATCACCTGCAAGAACAGAATAGCTAGAATGCCTTATCCTTATTTGGCTTTAGTATAACATTAATAATTTCTCCCAACTTGTGAACAAGACTGAATATCCAGAAGATAACAAAATTCCTAATTCAATGCATTATTTTCTCTCCTGTTCTTCTGGGGTGAAAAAAAAAAATCTTAATTCCAGAATTAATTTAAATTAGTTTGTTTAGCACAGAGGCCTCTGATTACAGGGTTAAAAATAAAGTGGCTGTCAGTTGTCAAAAAACTTTACTTTTTGCAAATCATGTTATCAGTTTTGTGCATCAGAAGGTCTCTGGTGTGGCTGAAATGTTTTAAGTGAGGCTTGCAATGATTTTCCAAAAGTAATGAAAATAATATTATCTTTGTTGTATAGCACTATTCACTCTAATAGCTTCCAGACAGTTTTACAGCTAAATGTACACAGCACTACTGAAATGCAATTACCAATGAAGTGGAAAGCTCAGCTGACCAACATGTAACACAACAGTGAAAACTCAGAATGTTTTAGCCAAAGGAATTTACTGAATTCAAAGAAAAATTTTAAGGAAAAGTCACAGTGTCAAAGCAGAGCAAACCAGACTCTGTTTTTAGAAACTGTTCTGAAAGATCTGTTTAGTGCATTCTGATCATGTTATCTACCTAAGGACTTGTCCTGAGTAATGTGCTTAACCCTTGTTATATGGGACTCTTGATATTTTGAAACCTAAACAATGTTGTGAGAAATCACGAGCTGCTGTGCAGAGCAGAGTATTATAAACAGTGTTCAGAAGTGCAAAGTTATGCATTCCTGAGGGTAATAGATTCAACGACTGTCAATTAACTTGCAGTATTCAACTCCTGGGTACTTTTCTTCCATTACAGAAACATTCCAATTTTTGTAAACAAAATTAAAACAAAATTTGTTTTTAAATGAGGATTCTTTGTGGGACATCTGAGAAAACTATGCAGCAAAACATGCAGCACACCCTTGAATGCTGAGTCTTTTTATCAATGTGTGTTACCCTATTGGCAGATGGATAATTCTATTAATACAATGAGACAGTGTAGCTTGTCCTTTAAAAGCCATCTTAGGTTTGGCATGGTTGTTAATGTATTCAATCAAATAAAGCTAAATGGACTATGTGATGTAATTGTAATTGTTTCAGACTCAGACTCAGCTTAATAACCTGTGTTCACTAGAAGCTGACTTCGCAGGCTGGCTCTTCATGTTTCCAGAAACACTAGAGCTCAAACATAGATACCTGAGGAATACACATGGATTTAAAAAACTGTTTGTTCTTCAAGTGGATTTGCCAGAAACCTTCTAAATGACCAGGTTGCCCCAGGGAAAACTTATTATTAGCACAGTGGTGCAGCAAGGGTTGGTGTCCTGCTTGGAGCCTGGCAGGACCCTGTTGTAGTGATATTTGCACTAATTGAACAAATTGTGCTCTATTACCCCAGACAGCAGACAGCTGATTGCAATCTACTAGACAGAAGTTATAATATTTCTGTCTCAAATCTTTAAGGCCCTTATGCTTTCAAACAACTAGAAAGTGCGTCTTAGAGCGTTATTCACCACTTCCTCCTACAAGTTCAATTGTTCTGTGCTGAAAACAATGAAATGTTTCAGAAACAAACCATAATTAGAAATGAATGATCATTTCAGAATTAAAGCAGCTCGTATTCTGTTATCCTAAATTAGCACTTTAAAATGCTTGATTTTACCCTACTGACATTAATTAAGCTCACCATGTGCTCATATATGACAAATTGAGGGAATTATTTATTTTTTTTAAAGAACTCATCTAGCTTTAATTACAACATACTGTACATTATAAAGAAAGTAGTGCTCCAAACTACTGCTTTCAGTTCACATCTGATATATTCAAATTAATTAATGGCTATAATTTAAAATAATTAACAAAGAAACAAAGATAGTTAAATAGTTTAAATTACTGTATGACCAGCTATTTGAGAATGAGATAATTATTGTCTCACAACACTCATGGGAGACAGAAAAAAATCATTGACTAAATTAATGGGGCATGAGCTAATTTTATATTTCTACACAGTCTGAATAATTCTTTTTCAAATCTGACAGTCTTGTGTGGCATATCAAGTTCTAATTTGGCAAGTTGTATTAACTCATGTAGAGTATGTTTACTTAGCTTGCTTAGTAAAATGAAAAATTAGGTTCCTTTTTTTCCTTTTCATTTGTATACCTTGTTCTCTTTAAATTAATTTCTTCTAAGAAAGAATTTAAACATGGACTTTAATCCCATTTGTTTCAAAGCTTTAATTTTTTAAAGCAGTTCAGTAAGACTGCTTTCCTGAGTTAGTTCACTTTAATTTCGCATTCAGTCAGTGAGAAACTTTACATTTTAAGAAAAATGATTTAAAGACTAGTTTGATCTTCTTGAATACCTTACTCAGTAAAACACAGTAAAGCTAGTGGTCAATACAGTTACTAAATTGAGGTCACAGGGACTAGTTTGGTATCTCTACCCAGACCTGCATTTGCCATTCACGTGTGAAGAAGTATTATGGACTGATAAGTAACTAATAACTGTGACCTCACTGTATTCTCACTATAAAAACAAAACAAAACCAAAGCAAATTGAAGATATTTTCTGAAGTACATCTTGAAAATTTTGGAACAATTTGAGGAATTATTTTTTCAGACTAATTCGATTATATCTATTTCTTACAGGCAAATATCTGATAAAAAAGAAAATACTCAAAAACCATAACCAAAAAAAACCTAACTACAAAAGAACAAACAAATAGAAAATAGGAACAAATTGAGGCACTTAAGCTCTCTAGGATTTCCCTTCAGAGACCAAATGCCTGATATGGATGTTTCAGGGAATTAACTTAAATATGTCAAGCAAGCAATCTGGCTCTTGCTCAAAGTCAATATACAGAGAAAACATTAAAGTCAATAAACAGAGTCTTTTATTTGATGATGAAGAATAGAGAAGAACTCAGATAAATAGCAAACCAGAAGAGAAGATGAAAAGGTAAAGAGAGATACATAAAAGTGTAAACAAAAAGGTTTATCAAAGAACATCTCATGAATTAGCTACTTTAGGGAGAGACAACATGTTGATAAGAGCTGAAACCTAAAAATGTAGCATCCATGCAAAGTAGATATTTTATTAAAAATATAGCAGTAATAAACGAATGACTTTTAAGCTAGGGAAAGTCAAATCAGCCTTATCATGCCACTGATTAAATGCAGTAAACTTGGCATGCAAGTAAAAACCCTTAGCTGTTTTTTTTTTTTTTTTACTCACCCCAAAGCACTTCAATAATTCAGATATTCCATGTTCTGAAATTATTAAAAAACAAAAAAAAAAAAACCAAACCAAACCTCTAAAATGGCAGACTATTCAGGCTGTATAAAGAAATGATAACAGATCAAAAATATAAACGCCAATAGTCAGTCTGAAACAAAGGTAAATGTCTAGGACCTGTGAATATCTCCCATGAATTTCATTGGATTTTTAGGAAGGTCCCTTTAGGTGGACCTTTAATTCTGTTATACTCTTTTTTTTCTGTAAAGACCTGATCTTATGATGATTTTACAGGTCTAATCATCTGTGAATCCTAAGAAAAAAACTTAGAAAGACACTAGCAATCTAGTTAAATTCCATATTCTCCTTTCATGTAAACACAGTTCAAAGTAGCTTCATAAAGGACAAAACACAGCAGAAAATAACCTCAGTGGTGATAATGCCATGTTACTATATCTAACCTAAACAGCTGCTTAAAATAAATTCATAATACAATCCATGATTTCAGGAAACTGTCTGTCTATAAATTAAATAATGCCTAATATAAAGTGTCAATCATATCTGCCTGACTCAAAGAAGTCTATAACTTGGATTCCATAATTTCTTCAGGAATTAAAATTTCATGAATTCATGAAGATTTCAGTAAAAATTAAATAGCATAATGCTGATCTATTCAAACAAACAGCGTATTTGAATTGTTGAAGAGAAACATTGATCCTTAGTGTGTATTTGTGTTTGTGGGCAGACCAATCATAGTCAAGTGAAGTTTTGATCAAGTTAACCTTCTTATTTCAATTTTATCTAACAATGCAGTCAGATAAAGCCTTAATAGATCCAGTGAAACATATGTAGAATCCAAAACGGTCAGCAAGAATAAAGTTTATATCAGAAACATGGCAATTATTTGTCCTAAATATTACATACATACTCCCCATGTTTTCAAGGGAGGAAGTTCAATGTGGAAGAGAAGTCTGCATTTGAAGAAGAGAAATGTACATTTGAAGAAAGAAGCTCACCCAGCCTTTGTTAACAAGAAATAGTGCAATAGACAGATATTACCCTAGAGATTTTCTTTTCACCTTTAGATCTGTCCCACTTTTAGGAGCAAAACAAGTTCATGAATGGTTAGACATCATTGCAATCTATTTTTCACCCCCTTCTTTGACAGGGACTAAACACAGCTTTCTGAACTAATTTTAACTAGATTGTATATTGAACGAGTAAACCACATGGACCTTAAAACTATCAGTAAATCCACTAGAAGGCTGGATAAGTTACTTATATGTCTAATTGTCCTGCTAAATATGTACACTTCACTCTTATCCTGAACTTTCTTATCATTCTCCTCCTGCCACTCACTGGACATTAAACTTCAGCAGCAGCCAGTACTGTGCTAATGCAGAGGAAACACAGGTTACCCTGTGAGTCTTCAGCTTACGTATCCAAATATCACATCTGACATCTTAATCTTTACTACTTTACTTCTTATGCTAGCCATTCTCATGGTTTTAGTATATTTGTATAACATTCCCTCTTATGGAAACACATTAAATAAATGGTAGTTCAGCAGTTCCTGTATTTCTGTCATCTTCCACTGCACTGAGGAAGCAGTGTCCTGTTGGCAATACCACACTTTTTTTAACCTAGATGAGTACCTAAGTGTATATTTTCTATTCTGTGGCAGTGAACAATGTCAGAAGGTCATTTTGCCTAAAGTTATGAACAGGAGACGTCTGTTCTAATGCTTATGTATGTACTGCTATTTGCAGAATTCAGCTGCTGCTTCTGAGAATTAGTGTATCCACAGCACTATATAGGAGGACTGTGTTAGCACTTCAGCATATTTGGTGTAAGAATCTATTTTCTTTTTGCATAAACCTTTACTTCACAGTCTGTTTTTCAGAAATAAATATATTTTAAAATACTGTGAGGCTCATAAGAGTAGCAAATTGAAGAAATCTTACAGAGAGCCTCTCATTCTTCAGAGAAAAAAATCATCATTTGATTTTAGGTTATTCCCTTTTTTAAAGAAAGAGACATGGCATGCAAAGCTGCTCTTATTAAAAGGAAATATTTAAGAAATTAAATTGCATTTCAAAACTATTTAATACATTATTCCAACATAAACAACTATAATAGGAAAATCAGAGAAAATTATAGAAATATTTCTTTTTAAGTGGGCAATTTTTTGCCTGCCTTTTGGATCTCTGACAAAATCTTGTATTAAATGAAGATACTCGAGATCTCCTACTTTCTAGGCATCCTCCTTTTGTTTCCCTTTTAGGTGAGCAATAGGGGGAGATTCTCACAACTTTTCTTACAGTGTGTCTGTATTTCTAATTTGTGGGAAATTCATACTAAATGGGTACACCTTCTCTTCAGATCATGTATTTTTCTGAAAACAAAAGTATGTTAAAGAAAAGAAAGGTTCTGTTAATAATTTAACAGGCTTTTCACTGTGATCTTTCTCCACCTGAGATTCCTTCCCTCAAGAACAAGGTTTATGCTTCTAATAAGTATCTACTAGACTTTCTCTATTCTGATCTTCCATCATAACCTTAGAAAGCCCTCGTCTTTGTTCTTCTTTTCTGTGAAGAAAATTTTAATGAACTATAAGCTGCAACATTTTGATTCCACTGTAAATCATGAGAACTGTTCTGACCGAGACTGCATCCAACTTTGACAGGTTTAAAGTGCCTGTACTCTGGCTGTTAATTTTTGCTTAGTTTAGCTAGATAATAGCCATTGGCACATTTTACAACAAGAATGACCTGTCACTGCTGAGATTGCCAGCGGTGTTCTACAATACAATCTCAATATTTCCTCATCATTTCCAAAACTGTCCTGGTCAGCAAAATTAAATATTATCTAGCAAACACATACATTTTTATTAGCTTGTAAGATTTGTGATGAGTGTGTATGTCTCTCTCCATTTCCTCAAACACGAACTTCTTCTATTAGCCTGGTCTTCTATTCCTTTGATAACAGAGTATTACTAGCATTAATCAAACACAAAGGAATTTCATATTTTGCTACAGAATTCTGTACACACTTAATTTCCTATATGGTGTCATTAATATTTCTCCTTTTAAAAATGATTGTGTTATATATCTATTTCAGTGTGGTCTTTTCTAGGCCTTTTCCTCATGCTTATTTCTGCCTTTCTTTGATATATCTATACAGTTCATTCCTCCAATGCATCACTGAAGATATATAGTCATTTATCACTTCAGTTTTTCTGGGCACACTTTAAATATACTTATTAAGATCATAAAGTTTAAATTGTTATAATTTTATTATAGTGCCATGTTTTTTTGCTTTCTCTAATTTCTGGTGTACAATTCTATAAAACTTTAAAGTGAAGGAGAGTGTATTTAGATTTAATAGAAAAAAACAAAAATCTTTACCAAGAAGGTGGTGAGACAGTAAAACAAGTTGCTCAGAGAAATTGTGGGTACCCCATCCCTGGAAGTGTTCAAGGCCAGGCTGGCCAATTCTGTAAGATTTGTTTTTCCATAAAGACTTTTTTACCATTCTAACACTTCTTTTAAGCCACTTACGAAATTGATTCACTTTTCTCCAACCCCATTTTCCAAAAAATACTCATTTATATTTAATTCTTTTAAATTTAATTCTTTACTCAGTTATATTTAATTCTTTAATTTAATTTAATACTCAGTTATATTTATTTCTCAGTTATATTTAATTCTTTGCCTACTATATTATATAGTAAAATGTGAATGACTTTCACTATTTCTCACGTTCACAGCTGAAATGTACGCTTGGAAATAAGAAAATAAATGTTAGGCACCATGAATGAAATAAACAAATAAATAAATGGTACAATCTTTTTAATAACTCTATGTCACCTGTTTACCATTTCCTTTGTCAATATTCTTTCTGAAAAGAGTGTAAACTTAACATTTACTTTTCACAGCTTCTTTTGCTATCAATACAAGCTGAAAAGAAACTCAAACTTTTACACAATTCATTTCTTTTGCCTGATTTTGGCCATTTTGACAATAGAAAGCTTAACAGGCATTCACAGAATCATTGAATATCCTGATTTGGGAGGATACACAAGAGGACACCCCAAGAGGATCATCGAGTCCAACTTCTGTCTCCACATAAAACAGCCAAAACATTAAACCAGGTATCTAAGAGCATTGTACAAACTTTTCTAGAACATCAATGGGGTTGGCACCAAGACTACTTCCCTTGGGAGTTTATTCCAGTGCTTGGCCACTCTCAGTAAATAAATGTTTCCTATTATCCAATTTCCTCATGTTCTATCAACAGGCACCAGAGAGAGGTCTCTGTTACCCCTCATCATGAAGTTACAGTCTGCAATGAGATCACCCCTGAGCCTCTTCTCCAAGATGAGCAAACCTGATTTCCTCAGCTGCATCTCAGAAGTCTTGCTCTTTAGTCCTTTTACAATCTTTGTTGCCCTCCTAGCATTTCTGTATCCTTATATATGTGTGTGCATACATATATGCTGCATGAATATATGCATATTCATATATATATTATTAATTTTTTTTAATTAAAGTCTATCCTTATAGAAAATGTAAAGATTGAGGATATGAAAATGTGATGTTTGAATCACAGTGTTCCTGGAAAGAAACCTCATTCCATCCCCTCATTAGTTACATTTCTGTAATTTTTGTATGTACAGCCAAAACTGCAGTGAAAATCAGTGTCTATGAGTAAACACAAATAGAAGGTTTGACTTCTAATAATTAATGGATTAAAATTTTAGTTTGTGGCACTAACATTTGTTCAACTGAACTTACTATGATTTTCCTTATAGGTTAAAATTAAATGTACCTGTCCTAATTTTCAATTTGAGAAGTTGTTAATCTTACAATTAGAACTCTTCTCTGTGCTTCACATATGTGAAACAACAATATTTTTGATTAGGAACTTAATTTGTACGTTCAAGACTAAGTGAATTTAATTCCTACACAGAAATTCTATGGTAAATTGAGGTCTTCTGTGTAAATGAAAGCAGAAGGGATATATTATTACAAATTACTACTGCTAATATGCACTAACACCTTTTTTTATTTTTGTTTCTTGCATCCCGGGTATTGTTCTTGAGGAATCCTTGGGTAGCAGCTTTTTGTACAATTTAAAATTGCTGCAGAATCCATTGTACAGCTACACTAAAGAATCCTTTATTTCAATCATATCAGTAAAGCTTCTTTAAGACGATTCAACTTTTTAAAAAAAATAGTTGAGTTCCAAAAGCTTTAGGCAGCCTTACAGCCAAAGAAATGTTTACATTTTCAAAATCAAATGTTACAGACCATTAGTTCATGATGTGATTTCTTGCCTTTGGGTTATTTTGAGAAAATTCGTTACTTGGTTGAAGTTATGAAAGAATTCTACTGTTCATGCTCAATAACATCCTATCATCAAAAAATCATAAGTGATTTCAATGCAAAGAGTTAATATGTGCATGTACCTGCTCTTTGGGCTTAAAAAGCCTTATGGTCTCAAGCAACATTTTACTACACACTAGAAAAAACTTGCAGCAGATACTGAAATAATAGACCTCAATGGCTTTCATTGATATGAACTACCAAGGAGTGTCCATGTAGCTTTTCATGGTGAGACATTCATAAAGATATTTATCATTATTATCCAGGCCAGCAGTTCAGTCTTACAATGTGTCTAGGTACAGTGGATACTTGGAGCACTGAAGAAAAAAAGGTGGTACATGCAGTCAATTTTCATACACATCTCTTTTCTCATGCATCTCTAAAATCACAAAAGCCGAATCCTGGTCTAGGATATCTGATCAACAACACTTTGTAGGAAATGTAATCCATACTTAACCTTGATCTCATTTCTGCTGTGATGAACCTTTGCATAATGGTTTATGCAAAGTATACACAAATCAAATAAATTACAAAATATTGAATTTACAAAATCTTTTAGGAACAAATAGATGTAGATAGCTAGTAAGTGGCTCACAAAAAATTGTAAAGCAAATCATTTACAGAAGGAGAAGAAACTCAAAATGTTACTAAAGTTTCTACAAATTAATGTATTTTTCTTTTACGTTAGTCCATAGATTCATTCCAAAATTACTTTTTTTAATAATTTGGGATTTAAGAGTTATCTTCATCTTGCCTTCATCTTCAGATACAGAATTAATACACATTATGCAGCTATGTCTGTATGCTGAGAAATACTAGTAAACAAGGAAAAGACATTAAAGTATAAGCATTTACCAAAATCTCATGCACTTACCACA
This sequence comes from Lathamus discolor, assembly GCF_037157495.1. Classification (NCBI taxonomy): domain Eukaryota; kingdom Metazoa; phylum Chordata; class Aves; order Psittaciformes; family Psittacidae; genus Lathamus; species Lathamus discolor. Next base: position 23,598,668 of record NC_088884.1, read on the forward strand.
GCTATTTGTTTTCTAAGCAGCTGAAAATTATTGTATCCCAAAGGTTCTTGATTACTGTCTTTTAATCATCGATTTCAAAGGTCTTTGAATTACTTGTGAAATGTCATTGCATGGAAGTATATCAAATTCTAGCTTTTAAGTTATTAATTGAATAAATACAGTTAAGAATCAATTCCAGATGGTGGAGTAAATCTGATATACCTAGCGCTGCTCATGGATGCACCATGGTTTTGCCTGATTCTATCTAAATACTATGGCATACTAGCTATTCATAATGTGTGAGTGATACATTTTCAAAGGTTTTTCAAAACTTAGTTTCCATTTTCTTGGAAAATCAAGCATTTAAAGAATGTGTTAATTCTAAGACATTTCATACATCAGAAAAATATAAATGTTGAGAAACAGATATAAAGGTATGTTTTCTAGGGCTCTTAGTTGTGCACAGGGAAATAGGAGACCTGGAGTAGGTATTTTTCAGGATTTATAAGTTCAATGACCCTAGCAAGCTGCCTAAACTTTCAGATCTTCCAAAGTGAAATCCCTGGGGCATGCAGCAGAATGGAACTAGTCTTGGCACCAGTAACTCAGGGAAAAAGGGTGAAATGGGCAATAATCTGACAGATACGCTCTGAGTTTGTAATATATGTGAAATCTGGCTTTGACAACATGGGTATGTTTGCTTCTCCTACTCATTTTAAGGTGGAAAATTCCTCACCAGTGCATCAGAGTTCATCTAATTGATTAGAAATCTCTCAGAACAGCAACATGTTTTAGTCCCAAATCCTTTGGGCTAGCACAAGTAAGCAGATAGATAGTTTCCTATTTGCTACTAAATCGGTTTCTACTGAAAGCTTCTCTGACTTCAGGTAAAAGAAAGCACCCTACCCACCCCCCCAAAAACAAAAAAACCCCAACCAACAAACCATTAGACACCATTACACACCATTACAATATCGCAATCCTGGTTTATTTTCCTGGAGTCTACAAATGCAAAATTATACATTTTATGATTTCCTAATAAAGAGTTTTGGCTTTTAATGTAACATTGATTTCTTCATATTCTAGCAGTAAACAAAATCACTTCCTTAAGTTCCTGCAAAGAATAACTCATCTACTATTAGCTCTTAAAAGCAACATTCATTCCAAAGAACTGGAAAAGAACTGTTAGGAATTGTCTGTCATTTGCATATTTTACTTGAAATTCTGAAGAAGATAAACCCTAAAAAGTATAGTACCACAAAAATAGGAAAAACAGAGCCCTGCTGGTTTAATGTAGTCTTTGACTGGGTAGGATGCTTATGCTCAGTTCTGTCTTCAAATTAGCAATTAGCACATAAACTTTCTGTGGGCTCCACCATACTGTCATGAAAACCTTGAACACCAGCTTAATTTTATATAACAATGACTAAGCCAAGCCCACAATAGAATTAAGGTTGTTTTTCATATAGCACATGTTGGAAGTTGGATCTGAAGCAGCTGTGCTTCTGTGAACCCACCATTAATAGTGATTTCATATCCTACCATTCACATTGCACTGGTTGCAAAGTAATTCACAGATGAGAGGCATTTTCAGAAACTGTAATCTCCCTCCAAAGAGATACAATTTTCCAGCTAAGAAACTAGCAGCTGATCATGTAAGGACTTATTTTCTGCTTTTAAAGAATGATCTGGTCAGCAAAAGTAGGATATTGCTCAGCTTTTAACAGTAAGTGGCAAAATTACCAATTATCTCTGAAGACAAGGAAACTTCAAGTGCATTTTTTGTGTTGTACTTCAAGCACATTTTACAGCTCACTCTGCTCAGAGGGAGGGAAGCTCAGAAAGGCTGTCTTTGGTCTCCTAGTCTCTCTGGGCTTGTTAATGACCCAGAATAGCTCTGGATGAAATTTAGTTTCAGTCCAATCTTTTCAGTTGAAGACCCAGGACCCTGAACTCCACATTCGGGTTTTCAAACATTGACATCCCCTGGTTTTTGACTTTGCAAGTTTCCCTCTAGCTAAACCTGAGGCTTTTAGATGGTTTTATGGCACTCCAATCTTTTACTAAGAGTTGCAGGGACTGCAGAAAGTATGTGAACCTCATTTCCTCATTATAAATCAAATGATAATAGAACATAACAGACATTGCAAAATAATAAGTGAATGCCTGTGAGTCAGGAAGACAATAATGCAAAGCTGTTCTAGGTGTTGCCCTGTCGTGTTAGCTACAAACCGGTTGTAGCATCTTTCTGGTTGAACTACATAAAGGTATGTTACTACATATTTCACAGAACAGTCAGTGTGCAGTGATATGTGGCCATTACATTGTGCCTAAACACTTGAATTAATCTTTCACATCCTTTTTCTGTAAGTATTCTTGTTTTGATAGTCCTCATGGAGATACTGAGGATGGAAAATACCATTCAGAATACTACACATGACAGCATTTTATATTGTTAGATTTCACAGTGTTTAGAAACAACATTCACTTGGTTTTGTGTTTACAAATATAGTAGTTAATTAATCGTTTATCTCTGAAAAAAAAAAGGAGAAATGGTTTAGCAGGTTTCTTTTAAAATTTTCTGATCAAGATGTTAGAATTTATGTGTTTATCATAGAAACACATGTTTCAAGGTCAATTCTACAAGCTTGTTGCAAAGAAAGACCTATTGATTTTACCAGCAATTGTACTGGCAGATTAAATTTTCTGTGCATAACTTTCAGTCTTTTAATCCATAAGTATATTTGTCTTCTTTATTACTATTAAAAATTTGTAAATGTATTTGTAACTTTGTGGAGTATTATGAACTGATACCATGACAGCTGCTCCTAGAAACAGAAAACATTTCTGGTAAATGAAATCCATTTAGAATTAAATGCATTCAGTACACTAATGAACCAAGAAGTATGTTTGCAGCTTATACTGGGTAAGTCTCTGTACATCTGAACTTAGTCCAGCAGCTTGATAGACTCTGCGTTGTAGCCACTTTGTGACAAAGTTATGATTCCAGAATACCTGCATAAAATTAATGTATGTAATTAGCCAAAACCTAACTAGATCCAGATCTAGGGACAGTAAAGAAGATTGATCTTGTTAAATGAGTCATTTCCGGTAGAAAGTGACAGCATGTCTGCACTTAACAAAGATGAGGAAGGAAAGAAAGATGCATCAACTATTATGTAGGTTGCTATTAATCACAGTTTAAGACTAATAGGGATTTTATATCAAGTGTACTGTTGTTCTTCTCTGTCTAATATCAAGATAAAATGAAATTTCTCACCGCTTGCTGGAATATTAGAATTTTTTTCTATTTTTTATCATTTGGAGAGAGGTACCAAGAGGACCTAACTCTGTTATGCTGCTGCCACAGACTTTCAACTGCCATTCCCTATAAAGCCATTGCCAGAACAGTGCTACTTCAAGTTTTAGTAAAAGCCATTCACAAGAGCCACTCCTCTCCACGGAGGAGTTCTCTATTTTTAAGGAAAACTTACTGAAAGTAAAATTTTAAATTGTATCAAGAGATATGACCTATAAATTAAAAAAAAAAAAAAAAAAAAAAAGAAGGATTTGATTTTCAGAAGAGTCAGCCTTGTTCCAGCTCCTGTGAACTGCTGTAGTGTCTGTATCAAGCTTCTTGGAATGTTTTGCTGAAACAAGGGTGTGTTTTAGTTAGAATCACAGAAAAACTGCAAAACACAATGATTTTGTCACCCTGAGTTATATTCCTGTCTAGAAAAATGAATGTGGTGTTGTTAAAAAAATCAGGTATTATTAGGCATCAAGCAGATATTGAACCACATATGTGGAAGACAAATTACTGAGAACTACCACTACCTTTTCTTCACTGCATTTATGGTAAAATATTCCAAGCTGCTCTGAGAACAGGAAAACAGAGAAGCTTTGGCACAAACAGTTACTAGGCAGACATTAGCACTGGTGATTTCCCTAGAAAAACGTAGTGTCAGAAATAATAGAAAGGTTATTCTAGTTTGCAGTCTAGGTATGTGGTATTTTGGTCTGGTAAAGATCATAATGACACATTAAAGTTAATGCTCTGAAGATACCACACAAAGCACAGTCAAAATGGGAGAGGAAGTAGGGATGTTGGAAGTTCATTTCTGTGCAGTGAAAGAGTCCATTTTGAACTGAATATGAGAAAATCAAAATATTATCAGAGATTTTAAAACAAGCATCCCAGTTCTTCATCAACAAATTAAAGGTTTTTATTCTTGAAAAAAAAACATTTGCCAATATTTTTAAGCTGATCAGAAGGAAAAGGAGAAGGTGTTTTTTTTTGTCTCTCACTTCTTTCTACACTACAAGAAAACAAGTCTCAGGCATCTGTAAAGAATCACAGTCTCAAATAAGCCAACAAAAAATGATCTGCAGCACACATTTAGAAAGTAAAGTCCTTAAGGTATGTAATATGAAGGTTCTCACATCACATCTTCTTTTAAGAAAATGTCATGGCCTCAAAAGTAGAATGTGGTACAGGGAACCAAAAAATATGGTTTGGTTAGGTTTTACTATTGTCAGTGTATTTTGCTTTCCTTCAATTGTTTGTATTTTACACGGAAATTGTAAGGGTGTTCATTATAAGATGTTCTGTGATCTCAGCATGGATGCAGGTATGTTAAAACTAGGAATTACTACTTCCCTATTTCAAACACGCTTCTTTTGTAATTTGTTTTCGTCACATTTCTAACTATTTCAGATAGTTTAAAATGTTCCTAATTTGATTTTATCTTACACACCACAATATTTTCCTTCAATCTGTAATTTATTTCAGTCCTTAGTATCCTGAAATCTTTCATGTTAATGGTTTCACTTATGAAGAAATTGAATTTAGTGCATATGACTTTTTCCATCGGTGTATGATTTTTACAGATATTGTTAACTGCCACTGTGTGCCATAACACTCTTGAGAGATGCTTAGAGCCAAGCTGATGCCCTGAAAAGGTGCTAAATAGCGGTAGCACAGAAGAAGGGAGGAATGTAGGTAGAACTTTCTCTTGTTCTTCTCTGACCATAAGGGTGCTAAAGTAATGGGTGTAGTGATACCATGATAACATCTATTTCTGGAATCATCCGTATTCCCGATGTAATTAAAAAAAAAAAAAAAACCAAACCAAAAACTCAATAAAACAGGCTTGGGTGTTATTTTTTCCTATTGTTAGTATTAAAGGTCATACTCTTCATTAAAAGCGTTCATGATAACTTTTAATATTTGGGGGTATAGTTGAAATAAATTACCTAGGTCACCACAGCCAATGTTTGTAGTCTTAGAAATAGGTTTGTTTGAAATTTAAAAATTATCTTCTTAACAGAATCACAGCCACTGCATCAACAGACAAAAAGGCTAAGGTACTTTTAGAAAGAGATTTTCAGCCTAAAGGAAAACAAATATACATATTATAAGAAGAGGGGATCTTAAAGCTACTGGTTCTGCTGCAAACTCTCTTATAATCTGAGCATAAAACAAAGCAAATGACTGAGTTTCTGGATCAAAATGGTTTAAGACACAGTATTTACTGTCAAAAACTAGGCAGACTCAGTTCCTGAAGTTGAATGAAGCAATGAAGAAAAAAAAATAGTCATATTCTTACATTTTAAAGGTTAAAAAAAATAGACAACATATGTTACAGTCACCTTACAGACTTTGGAAGAGATACAGTCAGTGCAAAAGTCCTGTTGGTATATCAAAAGACATTCTCAGATTAGTAATAGTAATGGTAATAGTAATAATTCTGACACAGGTTTTTACTGAAAAGCCAAGAACAACGCATGGATTGGTGTCATATAATTCCTTGACTCTGGCCTGATCTGATTAGAGCAAGTAAAGAAACAACGGTCAGTATAGATTTGGAGGTGGAGGGTGTTCAGGGGATGCCTAAGCCACAAACAGGATTCCTGGGACAACTGAAATTGTATCTATTCGCAGTTGTTTACCTTTCCACCGAAAGCACTCACCTTTACTACAGAGACTAGCTCAACATATGGCAAGAGCTGAACTTTGTATTTTGAAGTCTGATGTAGTAACCTGAGCTGGTATTTGTTTTTAGTTTCCTTATTATGCTAGGTTAAATAGCTGTTACATGAACAGTAAGACTTACCCCTGCAAGACAGGCAGAGCTGGCACTAGGTGGCAGGAACTTCTACAGCTGTGGCCAGGCTGACTGCTTCCATTACTCAAAAGCAACCAGGTTGGTTCTACATCTCAGTGATGCATAGTGATTAACAACAGTGATGGTGGTTCTCCCAGCACTGGTTCCCTGATTTAAAAACGAGAGTTTCACTGGCTAATAAATTTACAAAAGCTGATGTTCTCACCCTGTATATAAAAATTTGAATATTCAGACATGAAAACTGACTGGTTTTGTGGTAGAGGAGCAATTATCCACTAAAGTTTTTGATAAAGGTTAGTACAAAGTTTAGTTACTTAATCAGGCTTCTCTTCCCTCTGATGTTAAGCAAGCTCGTCATTCATCTTGATAGAGTTCACCAATCTTTATATAAATTTCTCTTTACTAAGATCTAGAAAATTATTCTTAATCACTAATTGCCAAATAAAGTGCAGCTCAGAGAGGAGAAAGCTTATTGGCTGCTTCTTCAACGTTAAAAAAGTGTTATAATTGAATTTTAAAATTAAACAAACTATGAAGAAAGAGAAGGATTTTCTTTCTGTCTGTTGATCTATTGATCTGCTGATCTACTGATCTATCGATTGATCCATCAATTGATCTTTTAACCATACTGAATATCTTGTCTGTACATAAGGCTATAAGCATGTTTCTGTCTTGTTCCACCAAAGTGAAGTAATTTGTTCCAAAATGTGTTTCACATTAACATTGTTATTTTCTTGGTTTTATTGAAAGCAGGTTTGTGCTGTTTCATCAATTGTGGGGCAATTCATTATGTAAACTACTAAAATACAGTCATAAGGGCAAAAAATCAGAAATACATAAAAGATGTGGTACAACTGCAACATAAATCGAAAAGACATTTGCAAGCTGGCAGTTTATCACAAACCTTCTCTAAAAAAAGAATTTCTCAGTTAGCAAGCCTGGAATAAACTCTTACTCAAAACCAAAAGTTCTGACCCAGCTGTTGGCATTATTCTTCTGAAATATTTCACCGGCATAATCAAAAAAATACTTTAACGTCTTGTTTCAAGTATTGTTGAATGCAAATACTGCAGGCCAAGCTCTTTTTTTTTTTTTTTTTCAGAATAAATGAGCAGTTGCAGAACAATAAAAACAGTTGAGGCATTTATGCTAAGACATGTAAAGTGGGATGCCAAGGCGGGTTTCTAAACCACATTCCAAGCATTTTAAATGCCTTTTGATTGTTACCACAAATCCACCGATTGTTGTGAAAAGGGTATGTGTCATCAAGCCACAGGCAAGGCCTTGAATACATCTGGCTCAGGGTTTGTGGCATTGATGTTAAAACACCGCACAGTCACAGTTATGCAGCAGCTATTCCCAGTCCCACATCACCACCTTTTTGTAGAAGCATGTCTGCCTCTCTGCTAATGGCCTAAATTAGTTCAGAAGATCAGGATGGATTCATGGAATATATATACATTACATTCTTCTCTGCATGAAACACATTTATGATTTTAAAGCTACACCACACAGTGAAACAGGCATTCTTTCATCAGCTGCTATTTTCTATGTTCTGTTAAGGCTCTAAATCCCCCTAGAATTCTCCTATCTATTCCTTTCTGTTTGAAATAGCATAGAGGCATGCTGTTTCTCCATATTTTAAGGTGCTTTTTTATGCCACTTACTGTAAGTACCAGAATAAGACCACAAGTTTTGTAAACTGAAATGATTCCTGGATAAATTGCTGTCAATCTCCAAACTAGTAATGGTGACAATAGCAGGGTTACTGGTGAGGATGTCATAAGCAGGACTTCTTTAATCCATTTTGGCCAAAAATATGTTTTGTTTCTGCATCTCAAAATTTTGTTTGGGTGGGAAGTGTAAAATTTGTCTAGCGTTTGTTCAGGTGGAATTCTATTTAGAAAAAAAAAAAATCGTCAGTATATAGCTGCTGAACTTGTGCATTTGATCTTCAATGCACAAAAGTAGAGGACCTGATACCTCCAGTGTTCAAGTGCCTCATTTCAGTTGGTCTGGGGATTCTACCAGTGTACGTGTTTAGAAGCATGCATTATGGGTTCATCAAGACTAGTATATTCTTAATCCTGTTCAGAATTTCCTGGAGGAAACTAAATAAATCACAGTCAGTTGTAGCTCTGATCCAGAGGAAAAGCAGCAGAATGAGATCGCATTTGATGTTTTAAACATAACACAGTAAAGCAGGAAAAGATCATCCCATACATTGTTTTCCAATGTGGGCACAAAAGATGCGGAAACTGAATGCCACATGTAGGCATTCACCACTAGATAACAATAGTTCTGTGATTCAGATATTGCCTTTATCATGCAGAAAAGCTTTCTCAACATTACATGAAAGAGATGAGATTAGACCTGATGCAGTTTATTGCCTGTCCTCTTTACAGACATCACCTGGTTTTAAGAATTAACAGAAGAAAATCTTTAATTTAGAGTAGTATTGGATGGACTTCAAATGATCCAGTGAGCCTTGATATTTATCTGTGTTTTGATGAGATGTCTGAAGGAATTTCCTGCTTCTGCTGTGATCGAAAATATTGAGACACTATCCAGAATAGTTTCACAACTTTACATTTCTGATGCTGCTTGTAACAAGGAAGCACAGTCTTTGAAAACCTGGGGAACTCCCTTATAAAAAGTTCCAGGAATATTCTGAGCTTCCTGGAAGTTCAAAATTTGGTTCAGTCAGCATTAGCAAGGTCTTGAGTCATAGCTTCCTTTTTTTCTGACATGTCAGATCTTGCTTGTGTTTTCTTCACAAATAATGAAAGAGCAGAGGAGGAACTTAAGAGACTAGAAACAAAACAGATGCCCCATTGTGGGCTTAGAAGTTCAACTTTAGTCTTCTTCCAATAGCCTCACCTGTCAAGGCAGAGCAAGTGTGTCCTATCCAGCAAGTAAGGAAAAGGGGATGGAAACAAAAGGCAGAGAGATTATTTATATATCAGTTTGTCATGGTTCAAACCAAGCCACACAGCTCGTCCACTCATTCCCACCCCTTTTTTTTTTTTCCTCCCTCTTTCTTTCCTTCCCCCAACCTGCTCCCGGAGGGATGGGGAGGAGAATTCAGAGAATGTAACTCCCACGGGTTGAGATAAGAACAGCCCAGTAACTAAGGTATGACACAAACCACTGCTGCTGCCACCAATGATAATAATGATAAGAGAAAAGAACAAGAGAAGAGAATACAATACCACCACCGAACGAGTTCGACCCCCCTGAAGTGAGCCTGTGCCCTTCCGGGTAACTCCCCATTACCTCCCTGGGCATGATGTGCTGTGGTATGGAATACCCCTTTGGCTAGCTTGGGTCAGGTGTCCTGTCTCTGCTCCCTCCTGGCCTCCCCTCGTCCCTGGCAGAGCATGAGACTCACAAAGTCCTTAGCCAGAATAAACATTACTTAGCAACAATTAAAAACAATCGGTGTTATCAGCTCTCTTCCCAGGCTGGAAGTCAAAAACACAGCACTGCACCAGCTACTAAGAAGAAGAAAAACTGACTGCTACTGCTAAACCCAGGACACAGTTTAACAATATGCCTGCGTTGTTTGGGGGAATTCTTTTCTGATTAATAAAAATGTAGTTCTTCTACAGAATGTGCCAGTGTGAAATCTGAATGGCCTTGGAGTATTTGTGGTCGGTAGAACACCTGATTTTGTTCTAAACTCCATGCACTTCAGTGAGGCCAGAAGCATAATGTTGTGAACATAAATTATTCTTGTGAGTTCAAAACCAATGCTTTTAAATTACTGGTATTTCTATTATCATTTATTGAAACATCGTATACTAGAGTTAATGAACTCTACTTGATGTATCCACTAGGGTTAGGACAAGGTCTAGAGTTATATGAGAACTATTCATGTTTCTGTTCTCAAACCCTTTGCAGAAGTTTGTAAATTGGAGCAGAAAAAAGCTGCCATTGGGTGCTTCAATACATACAAGCAATTAATTAGCCAAGAAAAATACAGAGATGGAATCTGAATTCTCATCCGGGCAGTGTAATGTTACATGTATATGACAGCAATAGGAAGAAGGGAGGAATGCTAGCTCTAGAGAAAACAAAAGAAATCTAGGGAACATACAAAACTTTAAAAACTCTTTTTGCAGGTGAGGTTAATAAAGATACCAACACATATGACTGGGACTACACGATCCAAGGGAAAACAGGAAACATGCCAAATACTGTTTTTCTGAATCAGTATGTTAGCAGCCTAACTGAGATTCTAGAAGTCCTATTATTTTTTCTTACTGAGGAGTTCACACTCAGTGAGTTTGTGTGGCTGGAAAGAATAATAAGGCTGAAGAAAAAAAGGAAACCTGGATCACAGAGTAGAATAGACTGGAAAGAACAGGACAGAGGGGTCAGACTCAAAATGTCTGGGTCAAGGAATGGAAGCCACAAGGACAGTTTCTGCTGAACCTTCTGTTTCCAGCAAACATTCTTACAGAGGATGACCACTTACTATTGCTATTAGAGATTAGTCCGTGCTCTGGCAGTCAGATTCACAAATTTAATTATTTCAGACATACAAAGGATGAAAGTGACCATCAATATTTTGTTGCTGAGTAGATTTTTTTGTTGGATAGAAACTGCTTTGGGGATCAGCATGTCTGTGTTTTTTTGTAACTTGCAATATTAGACAGCTATTTCGAAACATAGCCAACTATAATTACACTATTTCAAAAGTTTGTAAACTAAGATTAAGAAACACCAAAACCATGCTTATTCTGAGCAGTCTGAATTACTCTCTTTTGTGTGTGTGCACATGCTGACAGTATATCACAGCCTTTTTAATTTTTTGGACTCTTTCAGTGTTCAGGATAGCTATGAAGGTGAATCAGACTTGAAGAGTGAACTGTGAAAGAACTTGTAACTTTGTTCATTGAAGAGATTGCTTTGTTCATTGCTTGCTAAATAAAACACAATATAAGCGAAGATCTAGGACTGTTTTCAGTTAGAATACTGGGGACTCTAAGGCTCCAACAAACCTGATGTTCTACAAACCTGTAACAGACACAGGCTAATTTGATACTTTCTGTTTTCCAGTTACTTACTGTAACATCGCCATGCCAAACTTGTAGAAATATTGAGCATTAACACCTCCTTCCTGAGTTACATTGAGCTGTATGTTAACATTTTAAGTGTTTAACAATGCTAACTTATATGGAAAACTAAACCCTAGACTGTTTATCAAGACATCCTAAATTAGTGAAAATGTTAGACCCTTATTAACCTTGTGATACGCAGACCAATAAATTCATGCAATAGAAATATCATCCCCTCACTTTGCTGAAACATTTCAAAGATAAATTCCTCAATCTGTGAGATATTCACATGTGATAGTGATAAATATTATTAAAAACTCATGAGAAAATTAATATTCTGTATTTGGAACAATGTTTGAATAATGTGCATGGCGTAGGATATTGGGCCACCCACTGAATAATAAAACAAAATATGAATTAGTTTCTCATTTAGAAAAAAACAATCTATCCTTTGAACTTATTAAGGCAGAGTCCTCATGAAGGGAAAAATTATATGATCATGTAATTGCAAACTCTTAAAACCAGATATTTAATGTACCACAAAATGCATTAAGATTTCAATCTTCATTGTTCACTTTCCTGAACACTTGAATGCTTCTCCCTTAATAATATTTTTCCTTTTTAGTTATTTTTATGTACAATTTTGTATTTTGGTCAGAGAAATTTTCCTAGAGCAATTTCTAAATGTAAGCTCTCCCCTTGTCCTAGTGTCAGAATCTTCATTGACATAAAGAGTTCGGCCAAGACAACCTGTCAATATGTTTTCCTGCTTGTTCACTCTCAGATTATTGTAATCTTCTGTTTGTGACATCCAAATCACTCATATTGCATAAGACTGCAAGGTCTTTAAGGTATTATGGCTTTTTAGTTTACACAAGCTGAAGGTAGCAAAGAAGAGAGGATGAGATGAATTATAGGGATATTAATTAATTTGCCATTGAAGTTTCTCTGTGCAGAGGAAAGGTTGGATGCACAGCTGCTGTCTTGGTATAATAAGGATATAACAGACACTTATGAAGCAATTGCTTCAAGCTGCTTGGACAGGATCTGTACAGGTATAGTCTCATCAGTGCTTCTTTGCCACCTGCAGGAAAACAAGGTCCTTGTAAGCACATGGACTCAGTAATCCAAAAGCTAATATGGTTCAAAATTTGCAGACCCTTCCCAGTCTTCCCATATTTCCTGATCCTGTCTGGAAAATTCCTTTTGAACAGGCATAAGTAACGAATGGGCAGCCATTGTGTGAGTCCTCTTCAAAACAACATTACATGGTAATCATATGTGCAAGCATAAAAAGTAAGTGAAAAATAAAAGTCAGCTCTTCAACATAATTAGAAAGGTGAATCAGCTGGAATGTTAAGGGCATTTAAACCTTCCTGTAAAAGGTCAGGGCCAGACTGAGAATTGGGTCATGAAATATGTAGCTAAGCCAGCTACATATCCCTTTGCCAGATCATTCACTCTTTCTAAGCCCTTTAAGAGATATTTACAAGCTTAGTATGAGGCAGTATCAATTGCTAGGATTCTTAACAGTGAGGCAAATACAACTAGCAAACTGCTCCATTTACTTTTAATGGTAATAAATTCTCATGGAAAGACCGTTTGTGAATGGCAGGCCTGACAATTTAAGCCTCTCTTCATATATGTCAGTCAGAGTTCATACCAGTGTAGGACATCAGCAAAGCAGAATAGCAAACAGCCATTTCTCAGATGTGCAGTAGGGTCAGGAACCAGCACTGTGCGCATTTGTAATTCCAATGACCACTAAAGATCAGAGTGCTATGCACATTGCATTTCATTTACCTTTGCAATTTACAGCAAGCTAATCAGATAACAATTTTAAAGTTCAAACAGAGAAGGAAATGTTTCCAGCAGATAACACTTTTATAACTATTCTCACAGCAAAAAAATGTAAACTCTGGAATGCTTCCAGCTCAGAGGAATGTGAATGACTTCTTCTGAAGATATCTCCAGCAATTATGATGACTATCATAAAAGCATTAGAGGCCTTATGATAAGTTATATATTGAGAAAAGTGACTACACCAGCAATTAAAATCTACTCATGGCAAAACAAACCAAAGACTGAACTATGTCATTCTCTGGAAATGGAAAAAGTTTTGACAAGTAGGTTCCCATTTAGAATCATACAATGGTTTGGGTTGGAAGGGACTTTAAAGACCATCTAGCTCCAACTCCCCTGCCATGGGCAGTTACACCTTCCACTAGACCAGGTTGCTCATGACTTCATCCAGCCTGGCCATGAGCACTGCCAAGGATGGGGCATCCACAGCTTCTCTAGACAACCTGTTCCAGTGTCTCACCACCCTCATAGTAAAGAATTTCTTCTTAATGTCTAACCTAAATCTCCCCTCTGTCAACTTAAAGCCATCCTCCCTTGTCCTGTCACTCCATGCCCTTGTAAAAAGTCTCTCTCTTGAGCATGGTCCCCATGCTCTGGACATGCTTGAGCAGGTCCACATCTTGTGTTGAGGCCCTCAGAGCTGGATGCAGTACTCCAGGTGGGGACTTATGAGAGCAGAGGGGGAGAATCACCTCCCTTAACCTGTTGGCCATGCTCTTTCTGATGCAGCCCAGCACAAGTCTGGCTTCTTTGGGCTGCAAGTGCACACTGACAGCTCATGTTGAGCTTCCCATCAATCAGCATCCCCAAGTCCTTCTCTTCAGAGCTGCTCTCAATCCAGTTTCCATTCATCCTGTATTTGTGCTTAGGATTTCCCTGACCCAGGTATAGGACCTTGCACTTGGCTTGGTTGAACTTCATGAGGCTGGCATTGTCCTACCTCTTGAGCCTGTCCAGGTTTGTCTGGATGGCTTTCTTCCCTCCAGCATGTCAAATGCACCACACAACTTGGTGTCATCAGCAGATTTGCTAGGGATGCACTCAATCCCACTGTCTGTGTCACCGACAAGGACATTAAACAGCACTGCTCCCAACACCAGCCACTAAGGAACACCACTCATCATTGCTCTCCACTTCGACATTGAGCCATTGACCGCAAGTCTCAGAGTGCAACCATCCAACCAAGTCCTTATCCACTGAGTTGTCCATCCACCAAATCCATGCAACCATTTAAACCATGACAATTTTGAACTTCTTTGATTCTGGCTAATGGTGATTGCATGATGTAGGACAGACCAGGACATGGCAGCTAGCAGTTTATACTCAACAGTACTGCGTGGAGATCTGAAGGGGGCCTATAAGGATGCTGGGGATGGACTATTCATTAGGGACTGTAGTGATAGGACAAGGGGTAACGGATTAAAACTTAAACAGGGGAAGTTTAGATTGGATATAAGGAGGAAGTTCTTTACTGTAAGGGTGGTGAGGCACTGGAATGGGTTGCTCAAGGAAGCTGTTAATGCTCCATCTCTGCCAGTGTTCAAGTCCAGGCTGGACAGAGCCTTGGGTGACATGTTTTAGCGTGAGGTGTAACTGCCCATAGCAGGGGGGTTGGAACTAGATGATCCTAAGGTCCTTTCCAGCCCTAACTATTTTATGATTCTATGATCCTCTGGAAAAGACCACCCAGCCAATAAATCAGCATTGTGACAAGTGACTATTAATCCAAAACAATGAGTGCTTATCACAAATATGATTAGACACGCTCCGGTCAGATCTGTCGTTATCTCAACCATTCAAGCCCTGTGGTTTAAGCCCAGCCAACAACCCAGAAACCACGCAGCTGTTCACTCACTCCCCACCCTTCCTCCTCCTGCTCCTGGATGGATGGGGAGGAGAATCGAAAGAATGTAACTCCCATAGGTTGAGTTAAGAGCAGTCCAGTAACTAAGGTATAACACAAACCACTACTGCTACCACCAGTAATAACAATGATAAGGGAAATAACAAGGGAAGAGAATACAACCGCTCACCACCTGCCAACCAATACCCAGCCCGACCTGAGCAGTGATCTAGCCCTTCTGGGTAACTGCCCCCAGTTTATATAGTGGGCATGACGTGCTGTGGTATGGAATACCTCTTTGGATAGTTTGGGTCGGGTGTCCTGCCTCTGCTTTCTCCTGGCTTCCCCTCCTCCCTTGCAGAGCATGAGACTCAAAGTCCTTGGTCAGAGTAAACATTACTGAGCAACAACTAAAACCATCGGTGTTATCAGCGCTGTTCCCAGGCTGAAAGTCAAAACCACAGCACTGCACCAGCTACTAAGAAGGAGAAAAATGACTGCTACTGCTGAACCCAGGACACTATTCTATGATTCTATGATTCTAACAATAATACTCTTCAGACCACTTGCCCTAATTTCAGCCTGAGGATTACAGCAGGGACCCCTTCCTAAAGTTATCCATTTGTTCCTCTGACAATAAAGCTGTATTGTAAATTAGACTATAAGTACTATAAGAACAGAAAAGTATTTAGCGATATGCTTGTGGTGTGCTTTATATTCACACTGTAGATGTTACTACAGTATTCAAAGTAGTCAAAGTAATACTTTTCCAGTACAGTTGTTGCCAATACATGTTGATTTTTCAGTTCAAAACTTCATGTTCAGAAGAAACAAAAAGTCTGTAAATTCGAGAAGGCAGGTTTGGCTTCTCGTTCCGTTTACGTCACATGAAAAGGCTGATGTAGGGTATGTGTTTGAAAAGTTACGAATAATAAAACCAGTTTGTTACGTAACTGAGAGAGGAAAACTATATTGTTCTGGTTTAATAGCTTTCGAAAGAATTCCATGTAATTCAACTTTATCTCATTGCTATTTGAAAGATACTGATGTCAGTCAGAGCTATCTCAACACCATTAAACTATCCTCTGATAGCAAGGAAGTTGCCAGAGGGTACTTGAGGCCATTAAAGGAAGCAAGTTTTCCTTTCACATTCCAGACAATTCTGCAGAACTGTTAAAAACCTACTGAGGCTACTTTGACAATACCACTCAAACACTTCGTAGCTCTCAGCATTCAAACTGTGCACTAGCTTAGAATTTCAGTATATTGCAAATGAGCAATCGCACCCATGGAAGCATTGCAGCTATTGGTCATCATCAGTTATATGAAGTGTATACCTATGAGTGTGTTTAAAAGCAAAAGTATTGTTATAATTCCTCACACTGGGAATACTTCAGAAGGGGAAGCCTGAATGGTTTTTATCCCCTAAGAATTCATATTTCCAGACACTGTACACCAGCAGTATGTATGTAGACCTTTTTCTCTGTTTTTTCCAGAATGTCTCAGATCATATCCCACACTTCTGTTCTGGTCACAATACTTCTTGGCACACACAAGAAACAATTTAAAACTGCTCAGGGATGTACTGGAAGGAATACCTGTGTACAGCCTTAACACTGTTCAGACTGCTTCCACTGAAATCATGCAGCTGCACAGCTATGAGGCAGAGACAGATGCCTTTGCAGTAAAGTAGTTTTCCACTTATTTGCTAAGAGCAAGTAACAAGTGTTTCCTGCAAAGAACTAATACAAATAAGTTTCCACTATCCATGTTTATGGTTCTGAAGAAGTGTTTTGCTTAAATAAGGCAACAGAAGATCACATTTTCATGTTCTTATAAAGGTTATCAGATGCTTGAAATAAAAATGAGTTTGGTAGAAGGCCTTGGTGAAAATATTTCCTACATGTCTCTGAGGCATGACAGTTTGAGGGAACATGAAGGTAAACTCCTCAGTGTTAAATCACTGTCATACAGGAAGCGGGAAATCCCTTCCTCAGAGCTCTTCCAGAAATCAGAATAAAAACCCCAAAATTTTTCAAATTATTTTTGAAAGTTTTTGATTAGGCTTTTGTTATTTGTACATTTCAGCCCATGCTTTGCAGATTTTATCTTGTAAACAGACTTTTCCTACTTTTTCAGTCTGCATCCCTCACGGATTTTCTTTCTCTCTTTCTAGTGCTTACTTTTCAAGGCCAAACTTTTAGAACATTTTTCCTCTGTCCAGGATGTATCACAATGTCTCCTCCCTCTTTCCCCAGGAACAAAACTGACAAAGCCCAGAGAGTGACAAGCTGGGATACACAAGAAGAAACAAGTAACTATCAACAGAAGGTGTGGAAGGAGAGGAAGGGAAATTGTTTAGGAGTGCCTTAAGATATTGTTGCCCAATAACCAGCCTCATCCCAATTATCTTTGTAATTTTATGCTTGACGTCAGCTCAAATTAGTTGAATATCTGAATAAAATTCCTGCCCCATCATATATCATCTGTTCATTGATCATTGGCAGCCCAGCTGTTTTCTAAAAACATCCAAAACCAGTGCTGTATGAAACTGTATGTGTTGAGAATTTCATAATCTGTTCATAGACCACCGCTAGATATTTTTTCAGTGATGAAAAAGTTTTGAAATATATACTTATTAACCAGACAGGCATATGCCAAGAAAGTCTGTGTGATGACCTTATTTCAAAATATAGACTAGAATTTACATATATTATATACTATGTCTACTACGCATTATGCATTACCACTGCCAAAACCAGAGAAGTACACGACATTCGAAGCTAAACCACTTCTGGGTCAATTTTGTATAATGTTCCTTGCAGATATTTTGAATTTTAGGTTTTATCAGTAGCACAGTATCAAATTACATTGGTATACAATTATATCTACATAATAAACAAACTTAATAGCTGCATTGGGCAGTGACCATAATCTGTTCTTATCCTTGTCCAGTTAGTCTTGGCTAATGAGCCCTAAATTAATAAACAAATACAGCTCTTACCAGCATAGCTCTGAGTAATCCCACTGAGAACAAAATTTGCATGCTGACAGGCACTGAGGTGAAACACTGTAGAAAATAAAGCTGAACATTCATTCAACAGAAATCATTTGCATACATCTGTACTGGGAAAATATGGGGATTTTTTTTTTCTTTTTGGATGGTAGAACTGGTTTCTCATAAGAACATATATGAAATATTAGCAAAAGGAAACACATTTTCTAGAAAACTCACAACCTTGTCCAGTTTGACATCAATAAATTAATGGTATAAGTAGTAGACTATGGGCTGCAGTTTAGCAGCAGATAGACTACTATCCAATGCCCAAACAAAGCATTTTATTTCAGTGAATTAATTTACATTTTTGCTGACATAAATACAATGATCTGCACTGTTGTTAAATAGATAGAATTCTTCATCAGGAATTTTCTGAGCATATCTGTATTTCTTTATTTTCTCCAGTTGCTATTAACCAAATGGAAAGCAAAGATTTCTCAACTGTTGAGAAGTTTTTTCTGTCTCATTTAATTAAAATTTATTTAAATATATATAATTTAATATAATTAATCTATTAAATATAAATATATTTAAAAGATAAACTTACTGAGGATAATCATCCGTGTTGTGATTATATTCAAGGAGAGATTCAGAGGGGTTCTGTACTTCTGCTTGCAGCTCATTGGCATGGAAAAGATTAAAAATGAGTAAGGAAAAGTGGGTTTACATGGAATTCAGAAATTTTGGTCTCCTGTCCCCAAAGGATCACTACTTCTTCATATAGAGACATAAATTCTCCCTGTGATAGATGAGTATCCTTTGCTCCATATTAAGGATAAGCCAGTTTGGCCTTAGTAAATCTTGGGCTACTTTCTACTATGCTTCAGTGAGAGGGACAGAGTAGAGTGAGTATGACTGTTAATGGATGCTAACATTGCAATAATTATATCTGTTAAAAAGGACAATATGTTAAAAATGTGTACAGACATAATATTGCTAATGGAACTGCATATCTGAGTATTCTGGTACCCATAATGTCTTATGTTTATGACCTAGTAAATGTCTAGCTGCTGACTATTTCTCTGTAGGGGAGAAGTTTGTCTGTGTGTGTGTAGATAGATAGTTTAAAAATTACTATTAATTTTGACTGTCCATTCCCTGCTAAACACCTACATTTCCTCACCACAGGCTCAGAGGAATTCTGTAAGATGTCTGGAAAGGATGTTCAGACACCCACTGGGATGTGCTTGTGAAGTTAGAGACTGCAGGCAAGCCTGGGTTTGCTTCCATTGCCAAAATGAAGTGTCTGAAATGTATGCTGAGATTTCCAAAGGTTTGTGAGACATTCACATGTAATTAATGATTACAGGAAAGGACCTAGAGGTGACTCATGGTTTTCTGCAGTGGCAGCCATAGGCTATGCCGGGTACTCTAGGGAATCTCAGAGGAACTACATGACACTATCTTGCTAATGGTATCTAAGCTTATACATAGTCAATAGACTTTAGTTGATACAGTGGCATTCATAGTATTCAAACTCTGCAGTAAACATACATTTGGTCAACTGATATTTAAATTAAATAGTTCTCTGGGTTTCAATAATGTGTCCTTTTCATACACTTCTACTGGCTATAAAGAAAATCTAGAACCATAATGACACTATAATGTCTATAAATTAGTACCTTGATCTCTGAGCTGAATCAAGATGATAATCTCCAGAAGTGTTTGAGTGCCCTGTGTGTACTCTGTCTCAGCTGGAAGCCTCAAGTGAACTTGTTGGAATTCTTGAGACAGCTCAAATGGCCACTGCTTTTAGGGTCAGAGCCGTCACTCACATGACCATGTTCTGGAGCTGTACCAATCTGCCCTTTGGTGTAGATGTGATTACAAACCATTGTCTAATCAAAACTCACTGTGCTCACTATGACAGAAATTATTACTCCTTGTTTAAAATATCTTAATACGGGACTGATACTCTATGTGCCTCATAACTATTTTATCCATTTTCACATACCACTATGTGGCTAAATGTATTGAAAGTTATTTTAGATCTAAAATACATTACTAAATCCCTAGATTGTATTTTATATATATATTACAAATATATCCTATACCTGGACAGTTTATTTTTAATAATATGGATTAGAATAAAACTGTTGTTTTACCAGCTGTAAGGTATAAAAGACTGGCTGAAGGTTCCTTTTAGGTTGAAGACTGTTTGGTTTAGATACCTGAATTATAACATTTGAAATCAAAAAGCTTGGAATGGGCTTATAGCCTAAAATCATAAATGAAAAGAGAATTGTATTTGTGTTTACATTGTGCCACACTGCTACATTGTGCCTCCTTCTGCCCCTTTGCACTTTTATTGAGATTATAAATTCCGTGGGACAGAGGTTTTCTTTCAGTTCTTTGTTTCAGTGTTACCTCACAAGGGGGCTTCTAAGCAGAAATAAAAAATAAAAATACCCCCGCACTTAGAGAGGGCCTAATACAATATTAGTTAACCTTAATTTCTTTTCCGTGCCATTGAAAAAGATAACAATACTCAATAACAATACTCAAGCTCAGATAGATCATTAATAAATAAACCCATAGGAAACTCACTTAATATTTTTGTCACACAAGCAGCTACATAAAATAAGTCTTTTTCTGCTCACTTTGGCCAGTCTCTCTCAACTCCCTTATGCCATTTGACAAAAGCTTTTTTCCTTACAAAACCATATCACAAATAGTAGGGCTTTATGTTCTAAATGAAGGGATTATAAAAAGGCTGTTCCTTGTTGAATCCCTCAAGATTGCTCTAAAATACAGAAGAGAAAGAATGCAGTTGCCACTTTGGTTCAAAACCTTGAGGCCCCAGAATATGCTAGGAATGTATTTTATTTTTCTCAAATTTGTGTCATATTTATGTTGATTGTGAATATCTAACCTGTTCTAAAACTACTTGAAAGTAGGATGATTGTCCCTCTCAGCTTGTTGTCTCTGAAGAGAAGCAGTTCTTAGTTGTAACAGCACTACACAAACAGGACTTTGTTCCAGACCCCAACTAGCCATCAGTTATAACAAGAGCTGTGATGGATCGCTAACATGCAACAGTAAAATCAAAACCAGTGTTCAGGTCTCTGTGCCAAGCTCCATTCAATGTGACCTGCAGATACAAGCTTTATTATTTGTTTGGTGAGATGAAAGCCTAAATTTAGGCAGTTAGTTGCTTAAATTTCCTCAGGTAGTCAGTAGAAAAGGAGACATTACTCCAGAGAGATCAAATAGTCTCCACTGTGTAAGGAAGCTTAAGAATACTAACCTCTTAACACTGGTACCTAAAATACGGTGCCAGCTTTACTTCCCATAGTTCACATAAAGTGCAGTGTATAACACTTATTTATTACTCCTTACTGCAAGTTTAGTCCTAATGATCACTGCAAAGAGATGAAGAACAGGGTTGTGTTGCCCTCACCTGTGCCCCTTGCAGGCTTAAATGTAAGAGGTCTGAGAATTATCATCCTCATTGCCTGAGGCAAAAAGATGTGAGGAAGATTTATTGGATAACTTTAGTCCACTAAGCAGGCAGATGAAGCTTGTAAAGATTTTGCTATGAACAAAGGCAGTCAAGGACATCATGATCCAAACTGAAATATTCAGTGTAGTGTTACAAGAAAAGACACAGAGTTTTTAAAACTCAAAATCTTCTAATGAAAGCCATGTAACATATGTATATTAAGAGACTTATCTTTCCAATGACATCTGTTCTGTTTAGCACTCGTCTACATGTGTAGACCACAGATGGACTGGCAGGCAACTAAACATCATCTGCACATAGAAATATTTTTTTATATATATTATGATGATGTATAGGATTGATACACACAATTCTGGAAAATATAAGTCACAGACAAAAATGGTTCATTAACATAACTAACTCTTTCCCTGACAATCCGCCATAAGTAGAGAGACTACCACACTTTTGGTAGATGCACTAAGAGGAAAGACAGCCAAACCACTGGACTAGAATGTAAAACACAGGATACTTGCCACAGGCTTCCCATGTAATTTTGATCATGATGCCCGTTAAAACTCAGGAATACATCAGCAAAATACGGTAACATGTCTTTCACAACAAAGTTGCAAGGAGCAACAGCATGAGATTATGAAGTCTGAAGAGACTTGTATGGAAAATAATCTTGTCCCTGTCTCCCTGCCAGAGACATTAACAAGTTGGGAATTGTACTGTGTGTGCAGCATTCAACCCTGATCCTACCCATCATGAGACTTGAGTTATAATATTTCTTAATCGTTCTGATACTTTGCTGCTGACTGATGAAAGAAATACTTGTATAAAGAAGATACATAAAGTTTTAACACTAATGGGATATAATACTATTTCTGGAGTCGTGAATACTATGGATCAGAATATATTCTCTAGACCTGCAGCCAGCTGAAAAAGCAGAGTTCATAGTGATAATGTCTTCTTGCTTACCTTCCAAACTGTTGTGAACAGTCCCTGGCATGTGCAAAATCTACTACTGTGTCTAGGAATTGTTGTGAATTAACGCAAACCATTAACAGCCGGGGTCCTAGCAACTTATTCCCTGGTCCTTAAGCTGCTTCTAAACTTGGCAAACTTGGTAGGATTTGAAAAAATCTGACTGAGGATAAAAGACACTACTTGTATCACAAGAAAGGAATATACAAAATAATTGTGTTTTCAGAAACCCATCCAAAAGCAAATTGCTTTCCCCTGTAATGTCAAACATCACTGTTTCCAGTGGCTGGCTTGGGCTTTGCCTATTAGAAAGAAGAGCCTGCTTGAAACAGTCAAGTATCTCAAGGGAAGTGCTCTTGATCAGAAACGCTGCTGTTAACTAATTCATGGCAGAACTTGGTTTAAGGGCAGAGTTTTTAAACAACCGTTTTATTCATCTTATTGCTTACAAACAAATGGCTGTAATTTGCTTTTACCTGTAAAATTTCACTGATTCTTTTATCAAATATATTAAGAAGCTACTCTTTTTCCTATTATTTTCCTGTTTTCCATTAATTTCTTCCAATCAACAGTCTTCATAACATTAAATTCAAGTAAGAATTCACATGGGAGATGGAGTTGCTCAGAACCTCTGAGAATGTAATCCCTGGTACCTTGTACTGGGAGAAAAGCTCTTGGAAATTTTGGTCTTCACGCTCTTTGCCTGCCTTTCAAGTCAGGTATGAAATACATATATGCTAGATACTCAGCAGGAGCAATGCCATCTGGCAAACTAGAGAAAAGAGGATTTGATGATTGAAAAAGAAGATTTGATGGTTGGAAGAGATGTGGCTCACTCAGTGCACACCATTGTCTGATATCTGGAAATACTGAAAATTGTAATGCTATTCCTGATGTTTTGAAACAAAGGAACCTATTCACTACTTTTTTTCATGAAGATGCTTTGTGCATGCTTGTTTGCATATAATTGGTATATGGAGAAAATAACACAGCTGCTGTAAATAACACAGCTCCACTGACTTCAGGATATACAAGCTGTGGATTGCTCCATGATGCCTCTGTCTACATCATAGTGCTGTGAATTTAAAATCAGGACAGATACTGAAGTCCTTTACGATTTTGCGTGGAAAGATTTATAACACTTCTCCCTCTTCTTCCTGCAGCCTGATGCTAAATAAACTCTGTAAGGTGACTAAAGAAAAAAAAGAAAAACACAAACCTCACCTTGCAATCAAGTTGTTTATCTTTTATCTATCTGCCTCGGCAGAAAGAAATGTGTACATTAAATGTGTATGCATTTATGTATATTATATAAATATACACACGTATTAAGTAGCATCTCTTTCCTCATTAACACTTATGTGTTTTGGCAGGCACTACAAAACAAACAGGTGGTCTGTTATGAACTGATAATGTTGTCAAAGTCTGAAGAGCTGAGGGAAAAAACTCACCGCTTGCATTCAGCCAAACTCAGCATAATTGTTATTGGCACTTATTGCAATGAAACCTGTCAGGGATGGAAAGAAGGATATGTCACTGTGTCTGGCCAAACACAGGAGGAAAGCGAACAGAAATGTTTATAACTCATTCGTATTTAAAGCTCTTCCTGGTGGAAAGCCCCTCTCCTTATACTTCCATGTTTGTTTTGTAAGGCATTCATACTTTATGAATTTGTATAGAACCTAGCCAGCTATGTTACAGTAATGTATGAACATCTGATGAAAAGCTTTAACTGCCAGTCATCATATGTTGTGTCTGGATGCTCTTTCTGGTCGTGTATCCTCCTAATATTAAACCCCAAATGCTTCAAGGAAATATGCCCTCAAATGTGTTTACTGGAATACCTCTATACATAGGGAGAAAATTCTTACCTAATTCCACTTGTTAAAGATGTGCCCTGGAACACCTAGATAAGTAGTACCTGTAATTCTGCCACTTCAACCACTATTTTTCCTTTTCTTATTATGATACATTTGAATACCTTTTTTTTTTCTGAATAAGAATTGAAGTCTCATAGGGAAAATATTAGTCTTCACAGTAACTTATCACAGACTTCAAGTGTTAATTATACGATGAGTAAAATAATGACTCCCTTTGTAATACTTCCAATTTCATTGTGCACACAGACTTACACCTTCTCAAGACATCACATCACAGTGCAGTGAGTGTGCCAACTACTAACATCCCAGGCGGCAGCATATCACAGACAGTCTGTGCACAGCCTTGATCGTGCCAGTGAAAAGCAGGGGACAGAATGGAGCCAATACTTGGAAAAAAATGATTTACATTTTCTCAGAATGACAAGTGATGGATCTCAACCAATAGCCTGGGAAAAATAAATTGCAAATATTTTATCCTGAATGTCATATACCCCATTTCCTTTGCAGTAGCCAGGCCTCAGGATTGAAGCTGAGACCTATGCTTTTCCTAGAAAACACCATTAACACACTCTTGCCAGCTGATCTATTGGGAAGTTTTGAACATATTCTTTCGTGTCATGCTGGCAGTGTAGTCCACAAAGATTGAACTTTTTACCCTTTCCATAAATTAACATGTTCTTATTCACAAAGTATCAGGATCATAGAGCTTGACTTTCCGTTCTATACTGTGCAGATATTTGTCAAGAAATCAAGAGCTGCATATTTTCACTTTGGACTCCATACTGACATTTTGTAACATATGCTTATGTCTAGCGTATCTAGTGTCAGTCTGCAAAACAGTATGATGAGTGCTAAATTGCCAAGAAGTGTTCCTTTAGTTACATATGTATGCAACTCCCCTATACATAGAACTAAAGAACTCCACCCAAAACATCCCTCTAGGAAACCAAGACGAGCCTGTCAGATAATCGTTTCAGTTAAAATTTCATATATTCATACACTACTAAAGCAGGATGTTTCAATCTTTGTGTACATGATCATGCACTCACAGGGACAGGCCTTGTTAACTAATTTCCTGACAGAGAGGTTCCACAATAATAAATATAGAAGAAACTTCTCAAGTAGAGTCACAAATGCTGTTACATAAATGTTTTCACACTTAATCTGATCAGCTTTAATATAATACTAGTTTATTAGTACAGTGGAAAATAAATTACAAACTTTAAACAAAATATGTGTAGATACTGCACTAGTAAAAATTGAATTTCACTAATTTTTTTATTCTTTGTATCCACCCTTCCTTCAGTTTCCCCCTTAATATATATATATATATATATATATATATATATATATATATATATATATATAACATGTCTGGTGCACCAAAATTTTATCTGACTTTTCAAGTCAATAACAAGTACAGAGCTGGTAAAACTGGTAGTCCAAAATGTTGTAAAAGCTACTGCATTTTGCTTACAGAAAAACTATGTTTAGGAATGTTTGAAAGTGACAACCATTTAACGGAAGAAAAAAAACCCAAACACACCTCCACAGATTTTCATAAAGTACTTCCAGGTTACATTTTTACCTTGCTGGTTTGTCTAGCTTTTCTTACAGGTGATGATACAGGTGAATATAGTGACTAATGTTTTCATGCTTCTACCCAGCCAAGAGCTTTCCCAGACTTTGGTCTGTCTATCTCCTTCAGTAAGAGACATGGAAAGGACCTGGGAGAAAGGAAAAATGATTTAAAAGAGGCCAAATGATGAGGGTTTTTTTTTTTGTTTTGTTTTTTTTTTTTTTTTTTGTAGGGAATTGCAATTAATGCTCTATCCTTTTAGGAGTTAAAGCACAAATACTGTAATTGCTGAAGTGCCTTGGAGTTGCCACTGATTCTTGTGTGAGCAAAAAAAGGGTTCTGCTATGAAAGCAGGAGATATTCCAGCACAGGCATCCTTGCAGAGGTACTCCGCTGCTTGTAACACAGGTCAAAACCACAGAACTATCCCTGTTCCTCCAAACCCCACCAGAGATAGAACAGTTAGTGTTCACAAACACTGGCTGGTTTATGAAATACTTTGTGCAACTGTAAACATTAATTTTGTTCTAAGTTAGGGAATGTGCACAAGGTAGAATTCTCTGTCAGAGTGTTATGCAATGAAAACTGAAGAATTCTAAAAAGGAAAAGTTCTCCATGCAGAAACAATGTACATATAATTCCAAGACTTTATCAACAAGGGCAGCCTTGGACCTCAGCTGAACTTGTACCATGTCCTATTTCCATCAAAAAGGAATTTTACTTTCATGGGGGTCAAAGGCCCATTTGTTAACCAAATGCCAGTTATATAGAAACACTTAGGGGAAAGGAATTCTGGTGAACAGGAAGAAGAAAATGGCTTTTTTTTTTTTTCCCCATGTTCACCTAAAGCTCAGTATGACCTTAAACCAGCTGATCATGATCACTGGGATACTGAGGTTACACCTGCCTTAGCATTGTAGTTGATGTCAGGGCTGTGCTCTTGAAGTGAACCTCTCAATGATCCTCACCATACTTTTCTACACGTTACAAAACTCTCTCAAAGTACATATTCTGGATTCCTTCACATGAAACTAGATTGTATGAGCCCTAAGCACATACTCGTCTTGTTGCTGCCACTAATGAGCACGCAGCACCCAGAGCCAGGCAACAGCCAGGCCAAAGTAAATCCCTGAAACATGTTTAACATAGTTGTGAGGGCTTTGGCAACAGCTCTTTCTCCATTCAAATCCACTGCACTGCACTAGCTGCTCATGTTGACACAGTCTGAGTAAGCCTCATCTTTGTCTGACCAAGTATGGTGAGAAAGGGCTGGCTCTGGTTCCAAACTCAAGGGGAAAAAAAATTACAAACGTGTGAATGTTGAGTGGATAGAGGCATTTCCCTGCATCTCAGGCTCAGAGACATCTTTGTGGTTTGAGGATTAAGGCGCCTCATTCACCATAGGCTGGGCAGCTGTTTTAGTGTCCTGAATTTTATAGTTCCCATTTTTAAGTAATGAATTCACCACACACATGCTATAAACAGCTGAAGTACTTGATTCAGCACTGGAGATGCCACAAAATTCTAAGTACCTAAACCTTGGTATTTCAGCTAGCATTTGATACTTCTGAGTAGCAACAACAGAACAAGGTACACTCTAGCATTTTCAAATGGCACTCAGAGTTTTCTACTAAGGAGACTAGGCAGATCTTGAGGCTTCATTTAAACTACTTGAAGAAATGAGCTGACATCACTCGTACTACATTGCATTTAACAGAGGCTGAGTGTATGTGTAAATAGTGACTGTAAGTCAGCTGACATTCTTGTTACTTTATGTTTACCGGCTTGTATGTCTGTATGTTTGCAGAGGTATGCAAATTAGACAACTGTAGTTACAGTGTTTTGCTGTCCAGTATCACCGGTTGTTTTGTGGTAAGAAGCATTTGTGAAAAATGAGAGGTGAGAGAAAAGCCCCGAAAGCTAAAGACTGACACAGGCCCATGCTTTTGCTACTGGACTAGTACAGACTATATGGAGCAGTGAGTCTGGTCTGAATTGAAAGCCATCCTCCCGCAAACACTCAGAGATGCAGCAGGTATTTCAGTGCTAAACTTTATGTAGATTTCCCTGCACTACTGCAGTCCATACCCAGTTTCTTCTTCCACAGAAAGTGGGTAGTTTAAAACCAAGATATTTTTTCTCTGCTATAAATAAAGAGCTAGGAAAATGAGCATCCAGATGAATGACAAAATTGGCTTAATTTGTTTCCTCCTCTGTCTGCCTCCAGAGAAGCAGAACATGTTCAGGATTGAAAGAATAGGAGTTCCCGTTCAGTGAGATTGGACTAGAATGGCAAGTTGGGACAAAAATCCTTTTCTGGCCTGAAAACCCTTTCCAAGCTGAAATCCTCTAATTTGCTACAGAAATGCTCTGATGACATCCCAAATGGTGCTGGGAAATCTGAGAGCTGCTGCCTTAAACACTTCATCTTCCTTAAGGCAGTCACGTAACATGCAAACTCTCTTGGAAACCAGGTATGTCCCTAAGAGCAGCTACAAGCTGGAGAGTGATAATGACGCAGACCTCAGAAGATGAGTTCTCTTCCTTTCCTCTGTGATATCAAAAAATATACTTTTTTAATCTTATACAAAAAACGAGAAAAGTAATCATACAAATCCATCTTAATCTTCTATTTTACTGTGAGTGTGGTGAGGCACTGGAACAGAAACAGGTTGCCCAGAGAAGTGATGAATTCTCCGTCCCCTGCAGTGTTCAAGGCCAGGTTGGATGGAGTCTTGGGTTACACGGTCTAGTGTGTGGTGTCCCTGCCCATGGCAGGGGGGTTGGAACTGGATGATCTCTAGGTCCTTTCCAACCCTAACCGTTCTACAATTCTGTGATTCACAAATACTACTGACTCCTTCACTGACCATCTCCGAGCCACTGTCTTCCTAGACAAGGGTTAGGTTGTCTTCCATCAGTATTCACATTGCCTGCTCTTAATCAACAAAGCTTTGAACACCAACTAGGAAATTACAATATCTCGTTCTGCTGTTTAGAATTACACTAGAACATGTACAGCCATCCTACAGAACATTGCTTTATTGTTAGGTCACCTATTGCTTTGACAAAGATGATTCAGGAGTGATTCCAGACAGACAGAGGAAGGGTGATTTAGAAGTCAGAATGTGCTGTCAGCAAGAAAAGACAGAATTGAAATTTGGTGGGCTGAATGAATGTTCAGAAATTCTTTGCTTTTCTGCCTTTTGTAGACATATTTTTTGAAATCTGTAATATAGTTACCAGCTAAACCTTAGTTCAAATGATTGAACCATCTTTCTTTATAGTGTAACTTGCTGTTTTGCTCCATTTTTGTATGCTGAATTTAAGAAGCCACATAAACCCTGTTTTTTTCCCTTTTGTTTTCTTTTACTTTGTCCTGCTTTTTAAGTCAGATACTCAAAATCAGCATCAGTTCTATAAAGATACACACATATGCACAAAAGAAGAAGAGAGAAAAGAACTAGGCGGTGGAGTCTGGAATGTCTTCAAACAAGCTATAAATTTACATTGTTAAGAAGAGCCAAACCACAGTCACTGCTGATTTAAAGGAACTCTTGTGCTTAGTGATCATCGTCATGAAGCAGAATGCATGGAAAACAAACATTAAGGTTTATAAACAGAAAGTAAATAAATGGTGCCCGGTGTTGGTCACCACCAATTCATTTATAGACTGCTCCACTTAAACCATCTGCCATTAAAATAAAAAAGCAAGGAAGTCCTTTGAAACTGTAACTTTTATTATAGAGTATGAAAATACCCCAGACGAGCTGAAATTGAGACCCCTTGTCTTTGTATATATGTGTGCATACACATGTTCTTTCTTGTTGATGTGTTATTATAGAGGTGAGCTTTCTGCAAACGTTGGGCTACTCCTTCACACCAGCTATTTTGAGACCTAGAGTAAGACAAGCAACAGTTTGCAAAAATTGCTTCATCCTTACACAGAAGGTCAGCATGAAATTCCAGTCCTTTATAGAGCACTTTGATTTAAGTGGTGCGTATGACTTGTGCCTGATCTAACTCTAACAGAAATCATGGAAGAGTTGTCTGGAACACAATGAAAATAGTAATCACATCAGGGTGCCTGTGATCCTGGTAAGCGCAGGTTATTGACAGGTGTCATTGGGTAAAGCTAACATCTGTCACTAATTCTACACACTTGTCTGAATAGAATAGTGTATAATTTAACAAATTTATTATCAGTAATTCAAAATCAGTTTACTATAGTTTAATGAACAAGGTGAACAAATGAAAAGAGTGTACAAGTGTTAAGGATAAAATCAGAAAATATATACACCAAGTCCCTTTGAAGTTATTTGGGCTACCTGCAGCAGGCCTTCAGTCAGAAATTCAAACAAAAAATGTCTATTCATTTCAGAATAGTGTTAGCCAAACTCTTACACCCAGTAGATTTGGCCAAATGATGAATTCTGGATTTTTTTTCTTAATATGTGCTTTAAATTTTCTTTATTATTTTAAGTGAATGATAATTGCTCTGTGAATAACTAAAATATGACTTACTCCTCATACAATACCTTTTCAGCTAAAAAGAATTATTCTTTCCCTTCTATGATTTACCAGCTCCAATAATAATAATGTGGCTTTTCTGATAACTTCCTGTCCTTTATTTACACCCTAAACAGAGAAAGTATTATGTGTTTAAAATAAGTTCTGTTCATTTATAAAGAGCTGTACTTCTTTGGTGCAATCTGGGGGGAGGGAGCACCTATCTGCCATAATGTTTGTTGAAGTGGAAACATGTGAGGCACTCGAAAGTGCACATAGAGCAGTTCAGAAATTTGGTGGTTAACCATCGCCCAGTTTATCTCTTCCCATAGGGAGGTCCTTAGCAGAAAGAATTGTGATGCTTCCAAGGGCCTTCTCCAATGTTGTTCATTTGGGTAAAGGCCTTTTTTTCCCCAAAACCCATGATCCCTATATCAGCTACAGCCCTGGAGCAGGTGAATGCTAAAACATTTTGCTAAAGATCCTTTGCCATAATGTTGCAAACTAAGAGTGTCTACCTTCTCATTCTGCAAATGAGGGTTGTCTCTTGTAGATTAGAGAGGGATTTCCTCTAAAACAAAATTGTGCATAAGGAAAGCAACAAACCACTTTTTCTGTGGAAGAAGGAAAACACCTGCTAATAGTAGTGATAACAGTAATAGACCATGGCAAGATACCACCTACTGAGTAAACACAAACTTGATAACACAGAAGAGTGCTTAAGAAGAAACCACAGTGACTATTTCCAGCATTAATTTTTCTCTTGATTGCTATTTAAGATGTAGAGAAGGAACAGAATCTGGTCTCTTAGTGTACCGTGTCCTCTGCTAATGAGGGGCCAGAAAAGCAGACTATGTGCTTTAACTATGCAATGAAAAATATCTAGGGGCCCTTTCAGAAAAAAAAAAAAAAAAAAAAAAAAAGAAAAGCAACAACAGTTATGTTGTTGTTTTTTTCTTTAAAAAGACAACTCATCGTGATTTAAAGCCTAAGTATTATTCCTTGAAACTATCTAATAAATACTGTATAAGACATATAGATCTGAGGAACTTGCTGTTCATGATCAATTGAAAATCAGAAAGGGAAGACCCTTGACAAAGTCATTATTGCTGCAAATTATTTTAGATACAGTTTTGGTGTTATAATTTTATAAGACCTTTAAACTGCATCAAAATATCCTCATTGGATTTTGGTTTAGGTTATATTCAAATTAGATTAAGGAAAAAATAAATTAAAAATAAAACATTAAAGATCTGCAGTAATGTGAAAAATAAATATATTTGATTAAAGTGCAAAACATGGAAACATTTTGTAACATCTCTCTCCTAAATCTTACTTGGATATTTGCAGGGTATTGTGACATAACTTCAGCTGTCTAGGAAAATCTCTGAAAGGTCAAAGCCCAGATAAACATTATACCATAATATTCCCTCTGAGTAGCTAGGCACAGAGAGAAGACATCTACTTCTCTTTGGCTGGGTATTCAGCTGGATATATCTCTACTGAATTTTTTTCCCTCAAATGATGTCACATTGCAGAAAAAAAATACCAGAAATGCCAGCAAAACCAAACCCAATAGGGTGATCTGAAAAAAGCACTTTATATTTTGAAAGCAGAGCTCTAATAAGAAATGTTAGTGGGCTACTAAAAAAACCCAAACCCTCAAGAACTCATTTTAAGAAACTAAAACAAACCCACACTGTTGGATTGAACAGCTCTTGTACATCTCCAGCAAATCACAACATAGCTCATGAAAATCAACCAAAAAGCTCTCATTTGCTTTTTTGGGCTCAGATAAAGTCCTTTATCCTGAATAGATTCTGATGAAAATAAAATATATTATTAAAAAAAAAAAAAGGTGAGAAGAAATTACTTCATATTAATTGTAAACTCTCCAATAAGCCCTCTTTGCTGGAAAGGCCATACTATAATGCTGTCAGCAGCTCATGAATATTCAGTCATGAGGATGAGGCTTTCTCTGTTGCTATAAATACTGATCATATTGTTCTCTCTCCCTGACTCTGTACCAAGAGTCAAGCTCCCTTGAGAGTACTACTTGTTAAAGAGACAAACTGTCAGAGAGCACAGGAGAGCTGTGCATAAAACAGAAGACCCCTCTATTTCCATGGCTTCTCAGGAGTTAAAACAGAGGATTGTAATCCCTTTTCATTTTGTTCATCTGGGCAAACCACAGCCCCCAGGCAATGCTGCAATGAAGGATACAGTCACATCTTCTATAAGACAGTTCTGCTTTTGGGGAAGTTGGCCCCTTAAGTGAATAATGAATTGTTAACAGAAGAACTGTGTCTGTGGGTATTTCCACAAATAACTAGAGAGTATAAAAATTTATTAGGTGCCAATGGAAAAGACAGGTGATTAAATGATACTGCTGCAGCAATAACTCTAAGAGATGCTGTTTGTTTCTAGCATGTACCTGAACCTGTTCCAAGTACTTTTATGCTGACTGTATTCAGTTCAACCATTTAGAAGCAAGGACTGGTTGTAGACAATAATAATACAATGCTGGGGTGGTAAAATGGTGCCCTAGAGATGATCTTACTTAGCGAGAGCCCCACAACCTTTAATGACACAGGCTATGGTTTTGGGCTCTGTGCTTGTGTCTAAACTATAGCCTGGTTACCTGCATGAATGGACAGGGGGACCCACTGGAACACGGTAGATTTTTCTTCCTGACCAGATTCCCACATCTCTAAAGAAAGCTAAGTCATACAGGAGGATGGGGCATAACCATATCTCAGCCATGAATGACAGTGGGATGTCACAGGGATTGGTACTCACCTGGAAGAACTGAAAAGTTCATTGGTGTTTGGGAAGGGTCAGTCTTACAGCTGTGGATGTTTGTGGAGTTGACCTTTCCCTTTATGACAGTAGTCACTTCAGTCTGAATCAGAAAGCCAGCTACTGCTAACCCACAGAATCTGAACCATAGAATAACCCCACCGGTGTGGATCTTGCACCAAAATAGAGACCTACATCTGCTGGATTCACCTGGAAAAAGCAATCATTCAGAATGTGTGTAATGCTACACACTGCTGAGTCAGATCTTGATAAAGTAAAAATTCACACAGAATTCCGCCCTGATCTGGGCCTCCAGTGAGACCCAGTCTTTGCCTGATGGGTGAAAAACCACAGGAATGTTTGGCTGCATATTTCAACCTGTGATAACTAGCTACAGCCTATCAGGGGGATGTTGAAAGTTGCTGACTTGCTGGAACAGGTGAGATCCACCCTGCATACAAGGGATACAAAAGCAGCTATAGGGAAGAGGAAGTTAGTGTCTAGAACAAATACTGTGGGAAAAAGCCTGTTGAGTAAGTTTTCAGTATGGTCACAGTGTTTTGTTGGTAAAATCAAATTCCAAACATGGTGACTTATTACCTCAGTAAATGAGTGTCAGGGTGAAGATTCCTCTGGCTCACCATGTTCTGTTAACATTACCATATTCAGTTGGGAATGGAGGAAGAAATACAAGACTGCAAGAAAAAAGAAAAAAAAAAAAGAAGAAAAAAAATACTATGTTTGTAGTAATTCCAGAATAGACCTAAGCCAGAAAATACTGGAAGAATCAGGAAATGTTGTTTGCATGAAGCCTCCAATGTGAGTTCCACAACTCCAGGTTAGTTCATTTGAATACTAATCAAATCAGGTCTCCAAACTTACTGTCAAATGGCTCTGTGATAATAAATCTGATCAAAATGCTACATCTATCCCTTAAACATTCATTGCTAGTATTCAGTAACTGTGTGCTACATGAAAGAAAAAAATGGACAGTGGCCAAATGGTGAGTGGCTGGATTCCAATCCAGTAATCATCAGCAGCCTAATTAAACATGGGTTTTTCTGCAAAACCTGACACCAGCTTAGAATTGAAATCTGCTCCAAAAGTGGAGCTCTGAAAACATTCCTTTTCAAATCAGGTTTTCCTTCTTGTTCCTTAGAAACTTTGTCTCTCATCCTGTAGTTATCTCACCATTCATTTTCTCTAAGAGAAAATGGATTGATTTTTCCTCTCCTGCGATATTGAAACATTGTTAAGGAGCAGCAATATGAGATCTTAATAAACAATCAACCACTATTATTCATGTCATTGGAGTTGGAGTTGGTCAGAAATCATGAAAAGAGCAGTTCAATTTATTGGCCTGTGAAATAGCTTGGTGAAAGAAATGTATGCATTTAGAGCCTGTCCCCCCCATGCCACTCCCCCCCCCAAAAAAAAACCCTTCCTGTTAAATAACTCCTAGTGTGGGGAACAAAATCAAATGAAGTTTCCAGGGCTGTAGATAACATCATCCCAAATCCTAATTCAATTCTGGCAAGTTATCAACACAAGAATCCCTCCAGTATAGAAACTGCTAGATACTCTGAGGATTTCCAAATGGCATTTGACCCCACATTATTATACATCTGATGTAACAGGAGCACTGAGTTACAGATAGCCCAACCCAAAACATGTGGAAAATGTAACTTTTTCACTGTTGTTTTAGGTGAGTTTTCAGATATAACCCAGAGTCCTACATCAGGACACAGAGACTGTTAATCTTGTACAAACATACTCTGCACTACTTAGGAGTGGTCTATTCTTAAACCATTATGGTTATTTTACTCTAATGTAAATAGCAACAGATACAAGTGTTTACAAATGAGACTTTGCTCCCATACCCTGTCAATGCCTTGCCAGCTTCCTGGAGGGAAACTCAGTGAGGCAAGACTTTATTCACTGGAAGGCTTATGTGTTTATTTGCAAACAAAACATTTGCATGTGATCCAAAGCCTATGCTTTGCTTACAGTATGTTGTCATCCCAACCATTTTTGTTAACACTAGACTGAACAAATGTCAAAGGCTCAATGGCAGCTTGAAAGCCTGGGTGTGTCTAGAGCATTCACCATTGTTTATCAACAAAGTCACATACAACAGCATGACATCCTTTGTGCCTATACTGCAAATGAAGATGGATAGTAAACGATAGTTGCTCTACTTATACATGGTGAGTTTGTTAAGACTCTAGGGCAAATTGTTGCTTTCCTTTGTAATAAGAGAAGCTTTTGAAATAGCTTTTCTGTTTTATTTGATCATGTTCTACTACTTAAACTTTATGTTGTGGAGTTACTCCTTTTTTAAGATTTAAGATTTTCTTCTTTTTCATCCTATGAACAACTGTTGTGGTTTAAACCCAACCACAAAGCTCGTTCACTCACTCCTCCCCCCCCCTTTTTTTTTCTCCCTCTTTCTTTCCTTCTCCACACCCCCCCCCCCCCCCCGCCCCTGACCCTGCCTGCTCCTGGAGAGATGGGGAGGAGAATTGAGAGAATGATCTAGCCCTTCCAGGTAACTGCCCCCAGTTCCACATCCTGGGCAAGATGTGCTGTGGTATGGAATACCTCTTTGGCTAGCTTAGGTCAGGTGTCCTGTCTCTGCTTCCTCCCGGCCTCCCCTCGTCCCTGGCAGAGCATGAGACTCACAAAGTCCTTGGCCAGAATAAACATTACTTAGCAACAATTAAAAACAATCGGTGTTATCAGCTCTCTTCCCAGGCTGGAAGTCAAAACACAGAGCTTGCACCAGCTACTAAGAAGGAGAAAAATGGCTACTGCTAAACCCAGGACAGTATCCATACCTTATTCCATACCATTCACATCATGCTCACATCCCACATTTTCAATATACCATCTCTCTTACATACGTATATACATTCACATGCCCGCACAGACAAAGAAAAAGAAATTTCTTAGTGCATGGACCAATCCCTATAATGCTGTCAAGTTCATTCGGTCCATGATGTCAGGTTCCATCCCTTCTAGCAGTCTTTCAGGGCAGGAAAGGCTGTGTGCAGTGTTGGATCGTTGCCTGCTGATGCTGATTGTTCCTTCACTGCAGAACTCATCTGGTTCTATCAGAATTCATTCTCTGTTGGGATGATGGTTGGAGGGAAGTCAGGGCCAGTTGCTGGTGACCTGAAGATATCTAGTTGATGGACTATAAAAGTATTACACAGCAGGCAACAGCACACAATTAAGTTCATTGGCTGTTTTCCCCTAAAATCAAATCCCCTTGAGGTATACATTGGACTTACCCATCCGACGGGCACTGTGCTTGGTGCTCCCTGATGGAGGCCCTCCTGCAGCAGGTGGCTGAGCTGCAGAATGCTATTAGCTGGCTTCAAGATGTCAGGGTAGCTGAGAGGAAGCGGGGCTGCTTGCTCCAGCCCCATACTGTGCGGGGGCCTCAAGCTTCCCCTCCAACTCGTGAAGAAAAGAAGGAGGCCACCAGCCCGGGAAATTGGGAATTGGTGACAAAGAAAAATAACAAAAGAAGGAGGAAAAGGACAATTAAAAGCAAGGAGCTTCCTCCTAAATCTGTTGTCCCCACGCAGAACCGCTTTGCTGTCCTGCAGGAGACTAATGAAGAAACAAACTTGCATCACAAACAGTCGGATTATGCACGGGTTAAGATCTCTACTGGCGTTACAAAAAAAAAGTGGAGGGTCGTTGTAATAGGGGACTCTACTTTGAAAGGGACAGAAGCACTCGTCTGTCGGCCTGACCCTGTCTCGAGGGAGGTGTGCTGCCTACCTGGGGCACGGATCAGGGACGTTACAGAGAGGCTACCTGCTCTGGTAAGTTCCACGGACTATTACCCGCTCCTGGTGATCCATGTGGGTGCTAGGGATATAGGTAGTAGTAGACTGGGGACCATAAAGAAAGACTACAGAGCCCTGGGAGAGGTGGTTAGGGGCTCCGGTGCTCAGATAGTCTTTTCGTCAATTCTCCAGGACACAGGGGAGGACCAAGAAAAAGCTAGGAGGATTGGCCAGGCCAATAGATGGTTAAAAGGGTGGTGTCATAGTCAGGGGTTTGGGTGTCTTGAACATAAGACTGAAGTTAGTAGGCCAGGTCTACTGGGGGCTGGTGGAGCTGCTCTGGTAAAGAAGGGGAAGAACAGTTTTGGTAGGAGGCTAGCCAGACTGGTCAAGGAGGCTTTAAACTAGATGTGTTGGGGGAGGGGTGCATCATTCCATCCCAACACACCCAGTCAGTTGCCAGCACCTATAAGAAATGCTTGGAACAGTGTAGATATATTCCAGCTGCTCTAGCCAACGAGCCGGCTTCAATTGGAGCTCATCTCAGATACCTCTATACAAACGCCCGTAGCATGGGGAACAAACAAGAGGAATTAGAGACGTGTGCACATCACAGAATCACACAGAATCACAGAATCCCAAGGGTTGGAAGGGACCTAAAAAGATCATCTAGTCCAACCCCCCTGCAAGAGCAGGGTAACCTACAGTACATCACACAGGAACTTGTCCAGGCGGGCCTTGAATATCTCCAGTGTAGGAGACTCCACAACCCCCCTGGGCAACCTGTTCCAGTGCTCTGTCACTCTTACAGTAAAGAAGTTCTTCCTGATGTTAACGTGGAATTTCCTATGTTCCAGTTTACACCCATTGCCCCTTGTCCTATCACTGGATATCACTGAAAAAAGCCTAGCTCCATCATCCTGACACCTACCCTTCACATATTTGTAAACATTGATGAGGTCACCCCTCAGTCTCCTCTTCTCCAAGCTAAAGAGACCCAGCTCCCTCAGCCTCAACGGGGGTATGATATAATAGGCATCACAGAAACATGGTGGGAGGGCTCCTATGACTGGAGTGCTGGAATGGAAGGTTACAGGCTCTTTAGAAAGGACAGGCCTGGCAGGCGGGGAGGGGGAGTTGCCCTTTATGTTAGGGATAGGCTGGAGAGTATGGAACTCTGCCTGGGGACAGGTGAGCAGTTTACAGAGAGTTTGTGGGTCAGGGTTAAAGGGAAAACAGCCATGGGAGACATTACTGTGGGAATCTGTTACAGACCACCCAATCAAGGAGAACCTGTGGATGAAGCACTCTACAGACAGATAGGAAAAGCCTCACACTCACAGGCCCTTGTTCTCATGGGGGATTTCAACCACCCTGACATCTGTTGGAACGATGGCACTGCACGGCACAAGCAATCCAGGAGGTTCCTCGATTGTGTGGAAGACAACTTCCTTCTGCAAGTAATAGAGGAGCCGACAAGGAGAGGTGCCATGCTTGACCTTGTGCTCACCAACAGGGAAGGGCTTGTTGAGAATGTGGTACTACAGGGAAGCCTTGGATGCAGCGATCATGAGATGGTCGAATTTGAGATCCCCAGGACAGTGAGAAGAGCATGCAGCAAGCTCACTGCCCTGGACTTCAAAAGAGCAGACTTTGGCCTCTTCAGGAACCTGCTTAGTAAGGTTCCATGGGATATAGCCCTGGAGGGCAGGGGGGCCCAAGACTGTTGGTTTATATTCAAGGATCACCTGCTGCAAGCTCAGGAGTGCTGCATCCCAACTAGAAGGAAGTGCAGCAGGAGGGCCAGGAGACCTCCTTGGATAGATAAGGAGCTGCTGAGGAAAATTCAAAGGAAAAAAGAGGTTTATATAAAATGGAAGCAAGGACAGGCGGCCTGGGTAGAGTACAGGGATGTTGTCTGGGAAGCTAGGGACCAGGTTAGGAAGGCTAAGGCCCAGTTAGAATTAAACATAGCCAGGGATGTTAAGGATAATAGGAAGGGATTCTACAGGCACACAGCAAACAAAAAACAGACTAGGGACAAAATAGGCCCCCTGAGGAAGCTTTTGGGAGAACTGGCTACGCAGGATTTGGAGAAGGCTGAGGTTCTGAATGACTTCTTTGCCTCGGTCTTCACTGGCAAAGGCTCTGACTGCACCACCCAGTTCTTAGAAAGTAGATGCAGGGGCTGTGAGAATGAAGACCTTGGGCCCACTGTAGGAGAGGATCTGGTTCGTGACCATCTTCAAAATCTGAACGTACACAAGTCCGTGGGACCTGATGGAATCCATCCGCGGGTCCTGAAGGAAGGACCTGAAGTTGCTAAGCCACTGGCCATCGTATTTGAAAAATCAGGGCAGTCAGGTGAAGTTCCCGACGACTGGAAAAAGGGAAATATAACCCCCATTTTCAAGAAGGGGAAAATGGAAGACCCCCCGGGGAATTACAGCCCAGTCAGTCTCACCTCTGTGCCTGGTAAAATCTTGGAGCACATTCTCCTGGAAGGCATGCTAAGGCACATGAAAAACAACAAGGTGCTTGGTGGCAGCCAGCATGGCTTCACTAGGGGGAAATCCTGCCTGGCCAATTTGGTGGCCTTCTATGATGGGGCTACAGAATTGATGGATAAGGGTAAAGCAGTTGACATCATCTACCTGGACTTCTGCAAAGCGTTTGACACTGTTCCACACGACATCCTTCTCTCTAAATTGGAGAGATATCAATTTGATGGATGGATCACTCGGTGGATAAAGAACTGGCTGAATGGCCGCACACAAAGAGTTGTGGTCAATGGCTCAATGTCCGGCTGGAGACTGGTAACGAGTGGTGTCCCTCAGGGATCGGTGTTGGGACCGGTCTTGTTTAACATCTTCATCGCTGACATGAACAGTGGGATTGAGTGTGCCCTCAGCAAGTTTGCCGATGACACCAAGCTGTGTGGTCCGGTTGATACGCTGGAGGGAAGGGATGCCATCCAGAGGGACCTTGACACGCTTGTGAGGTGGGCTGATGCCAACCTTATGAAGTTCAACCACTACAAGTGCAGGGTCCTCACCTGGGTCGGAACAATCCCAGGCACAGCTACAGACTGGGCAAAGAAGAGATTCAGAGCGGCCCTGCAGAGAAGGACTTGGGGGTGCTGGTCAATGAGAAAATGAACATGAGCCGGCAGTGTGCTCTCGCAGCCCAGAAAGCCAACTGTATCCTGGGCTGCATCAAAAGGAGCGTGACCAGCAGGTTGAAGGAGGTGATCCTACCCCTCTACTCTGCTCTTGTGAGACCTCACCTGGAGTGTTGTGTGCAGTTCTGGTGTCCTCAACATAAAAAGGACATGGAACTGCTGGAACAAGTCCAGAGGAGGGCCACGAGGATGATCAGGGGACTGGAGCACCTCCCGTATGAAGACAGGCTGAGGAAGTTGGGGCTTTTCAGCCCGGAGAAGAGAAGGCTGCGTGGAGACCTCATAGCAGCCTTCCAGTACCTGAAGGGGGCCTATAGGGATGCTGGGGAGGGACTCTTCGTCAGGGACTGTAGTGACAGGACAAGGGGTAATGGGTTAAAGCTTAAACAGGGGAAGTTTAGATTGGATATAAGGAGGAAATTCTTTCCTGTTAGGGTGGTGAGACACTGGAATGGGTTGCCCAGGGAGGTTGTGAGTGCTCCATCCCTGGCAGTGTTCAAGGCCAGGTTGGATGAAGCCTTGTGTGGGATGGTTTAGTGAGAGGTGTCCCTGTCCATGGCAGGCGGGTTGGAACTAGATGATCTTGAGGTCCCTTCCAACCCTAACCATTCTATGATTCTATGATCTTCCTGCATTACCAACCAAGTATATCTGGGTCCCTGAGCAAAAGCAATCCCACGAGTGGGTTTGCCTTTACCTGAAGCAGGAATAACCCAGACTGTCTTCCCCAGCAAATGCTTTATGTGCACCACAGGAACTTTGTCCCCCTCTACAATATGTAAAAGTTCTGACTGGGCTGGTCCAGCTCTGTTGGCAGATCCTCTGTTGTTGACCAACCAGGTGGCCTTTGGTAAGTGTGTATCCCAATGCTTGAAAGTTCCCCACCCATTGCTCTCAGTGTGGTTTTTAACAGCCCATTGTACCGTTCAGTTTTCCTAGAGGCTGGTGCATGGTAGGGGATGTGATATGCCCACTCAGTGCCATGCTCTTTGGCCCAAGTGTCTATAAGGTTATTCTGGAAATGAGTCCCATTGTCTGACTCAATTCTCTCTGGGGTGTTGTGTCACCACAATATCTGTTTCTCAAGGCCCAGGATAGTGTTCCGGGCAGTGGCGTGGGGCACAGCATATGTTTCCAACCGTCCGGTGGTTGCTTCCACCATAGTAAGCACATGGCGCTTGCCTTGGCGGGTTGGTGGGAGTGTGATATAGTCAATCTGCCAGGCCTCCCCATATTTGTACTTCAGCCTTCGTCCTCCTACCAAGGAGGCTTTAACCGTTTGGCTCGTTTAATTGCAGCCCATGTTTCACACTCATGAATAACCTGGGCAACAGTGTCCACTGTTGAGTCCACCCCTTGATCACGGGCCCATCTGTATGTTGCATCTCTGCCCTGATGGCCTGACCCACCAGGCCAAAAATAATTCACCTTTATGTTGCCAGTCTAAGTCCATCTGAGCCAATTCAATCTTAGCAGCTTTATCCACTTGTTGGCTGTTCTGGTGTTCCTCAGTGGCCCGACTCTTGGGTACATGTGCATCTACATGGAGTACCTTCACTACCAGGTTCTGCACCCAGGCAGCGATATCTTGCCACAGTGCAGCAGCCCAGATGGGTTTACCTCTGCATTGCCAGTTGCTTTGCTTCCATGGCTGCAACCACCCACACAGGGCATTTGCCACCATCCATGAGTCAGTGTAGAGATAAAGTACTGGCCACTTTTCTCAGTCAGCAATGTCCAGGGCCAGCTGGATGGCTTTCACCTCGGCAAACTGACTCGATTCGCCCTCTCCTTCAGCAGTTTCTGCAACTTATTGTTGAGGACTCTATACGGCTGCCTTCCATCTCCGATGCTTTCCCACAATACGGCAGGACCCATCAGTAAACAAGGCATACTGTTTTTCACTTTCTGACAGTTTGTTATATGGTGGGGCCTCTTCAGCACGCATCACCTCCTCTGGTGACATTCCAAAATCTTTGCCCTCTGGCCAGTCCATGATGACTTCTAGAATGCCTGGACGACTGGGATTTCCTTTTCGAGCTGTAGCATCAGTTGCATGGTGTGTAGAGGAGGCCCTGCCTTTGAACATCCAGACCAGTACGGGCAACCGGGGTGCCAGGAGGAGCTGTGCTTCAGTGCCAATCACTTCCGAAGCAGCTCAAACCCCTTCATAGGCTGCCAGTATCTCTTTCTCAGTTGGGGTATAGCCGGCCTCAGATCCTTTGTACCCTCGACTCCAAAAGCCAAGGGGTCGACCTCGAGTCTCCCCTGGAGCTTTCTGCCAGAGGCTCCAGGTAGGACCATTTTCCCCAGCTGCGGTGTACAGTACATTTTTTACATCTGGCCCAGTCCGGACTGGTCCAAGGGCTACTGCATGAACTATCTCGCGTTCAATTTCTCAAAGGCTTGTTGTTGCTCAGCGCCCCATTTAAAATCATTCTTCTTCCGGGTCACATGATAGAGAGGGCTTACAATCGAACTGTAATTTGGGATGTGCATTCTCCAGAGCCCCACAGCACCCAAAAAAGCCTGTGTTTCTTTCTTATTAGTTGGTGGAGACATTGCTGTTATCTTGTTGATCACATCTGTGGGGATCTGTCTACGTCCATCTGGGTCTATGGGTATTTTCTCGTTATTTGGCTTGACGTGATAGATCATCTCTACGATGGCTGATCCCCTCAGAGACTGGATGCCTTTGTCTAAAGTAGTCCACTTGGCCAAACAACTCATAACATCATCCTTGTATGGGAACCTTTCTTTCACAGCTGCCAAGAGCCGCCTCCAAAGACTGAGGGGCTTTTTCTCTCTTGCAATTGCTTTGTCAATTCCCCCTTCTCTAGCAAGTGATCCCAGCTGCTTGGCTTCCCTACCTTCTAGTTCGTAACCATCGGCCCCATTGTCCCAGCATCGGAGCAACCAGGTGATGATGTGCACCCCTGGTTGACAGGTAAAATCTTTTCACATATTCTGTAGCTCGGTTGAGATCCGAGGTCAAGAAGTCACCTCTTCTTCTTCTTCATCATGTGATGAT
Organism: Lathamus discolor; assembly: GCF_037157495.1. NCBI lineage: Eukaryota > Metazoa > Chordata > Aves > Psittaciformes > Psittacidae > Lathamus > Lathamus discolor. The sequence continues at coordinate 23,641,807 of NC_088884.1, forward strand.
GACTCCTGCTCAAATGCTGGACCGGGTGGTGAATACATTGTCTCTTCATCTTGATTCACCCTTCTTGCCTCTTTTTTGCTTTTTCTCTTGCTTACAGTGGCAACCAATATTGGTATGAATTGGTCCTCTGGTTTAGCTGCAGTGATTATCACTGTGGTTTGAGTAGCAACTGTACTTGCCGCTGGGAGTGGTGTAGCTGCTGTGCTTGGAGCTGGGGTAGCCGTACTGTCTGTTGCAGCCAAAGTTTGGGTGTCGACTGTACTTGTCGCTGGGGTGGTGTAGCTGCTGTGCTTGAAGCTGGAGTAGCTGCGCTGACTGTTGCTTTGCCCTCAGATGCAGGGGCATTTTATTTCCTTTTGAAGGTGCTGGATATTGTTGAACAAGGCCCCATAAGCATAGGCCAAGCCCCAGCACATTGCCATGATTTGTCCGTCTCTGGTATGGCCAGACTGACCACACACCTCATTTAAGTGTTCTACTAATTCTTCCAGATTTTGCACTTGTTCGGCGGTGAAATTCCAAAGTACTGGAGGAGCCCACTGACCTAGAAACAGCTACTGGTAAACCCAGGACGAGAACTGGCAGCATCACATTGCCAGAGGGGTCTTACAGGTAAAAGTATTAGTTTAGTAGTCCACTTTACCTGCTTCCTTATTTCATTTAGTTCTTTAAAATGTCTAATTCCCATCACAGTCCATGTATAATCCAGACTATGCATTTTACAGCTCTTGCTATTCTATAATATCATGAAGTCTCCTACCAAACATTTGAGAAGATCCTCTTTTACAAACAAACAGTAATGAAAAAGGACTGTAAAACCAAAGCTCATATTTTCATGGAAACAGCCAGACAAAGGGTGCTGACCCTGCTCTGGCATGAAGCTCCTTTGGCATATCTTGTTAACAGCTTCACTCCTGTTGCTAGCATGAGAAAATTATTAGTGATAAAGGGCATATGCCTTATTGTTCCCAGTACCTTAGTGTTCCTGGCTACTATATAACTAAGAGTCATTTGGGGCCCTGAAAACTACTGCCATTTAAGGTGTTAGTAGACTAGATCAGGGCACTAACAATGCTCTGGCAGGGATCATGTGCCAACAGAAGGCACTGACTACATTTGGATTTCAGGCAGGATTTGTGAAACACCACACTTGAAATGAGTTTAAACTAACAATGGAAATAACCCTGGTGGTGTTCAATGCCAGGTTGGACAGAGCCTTGGGTGACATGGTCTAGTGGGAGGCGGGTGTTGGAACTTGATGCTCTTAAGGTCCTTTCCAACCCTAATGATTCTACGAGTCAAAGAAGCACTCAGACTAGAATAATCTTCCCAGCTACTTAGCCACTGAAAGAAAATTCATGCAGCACATCACTACACTAACATGTCTATATTGCTCCTGGGACCCTCTGCAGGAAGCTGTACTGTGTCATAAAGACATGGCAGTTACTTTAAAGTAGCTCAAGTATCTCTCATGTGCCTAAGACTTCTAAGGCATACAGATTCCCAGACAGCGGACGCAGTGGATGATCTGTGCCACAGTGGGATTTCTGGAAGTAAGCAGATAAAGTCAGTTAGAACTCTATGGTGAAAAAAAACTCTCAAAATCATCTGTTAAGGTTGAAATGTCTCAGAATGTGCTTTGGTTCTGTAGCACACAGATACATTGTGATTTTGGAAACACCCTGTTTCTATTCCTGCATTTAGCCCAAGACTGGTAAACAAAAGTAACAGCTATAGTTAGAACCCCACATATTCTGCAAAATTAATTTTGAATTTTCTTCTCTTACCAATCTTTTGATAAAGCATCACACTGTATTATAGAAACCCATATCTATCCAAAGCCATTCTAGCAGCAAAAATAGGAAGAAAGAATGAACCTGAGGGGAACATGTTCTTCCAAACCTCCTGTTCTGTGCCATCCCTCATAACAGATTTAACCTAACCAAACATAACTAAAAGAATGGATTTGTAAGATAGGTTGTGCAATGAGTGAAATTATTCTAACTGTGATATTGCATTACTTAAACTTACATTTTGCATTGCAACATCTCAAGGGTTCAACAGAGAATGGAGGGCATTGACTTTATACTGTGTTTATACACAGTAAGACAGAGGTTTTGACTTTATCTTTAGACATGGCTGAGTAACAAGGAGGATCTTGTCTGTAGAAGACAAGTCTGCAAATCTGCAGAAAAAAGGAAATTACAAGGATAAATAGAGAAACTAAATCTAGAGGAAAAGGAACATATAACCACCTGTATCTTAGGCAAAGATTCTCATTACATAGCTGGATTAAAGAAATGGGACTGCCAATGTGTTGTCCCATCACCTCCTCTATCCATCTTCTAAGAGAATCCAGATTCTACAATTGCATGTTCAGTGTTACTCTTGAGATGTTACCATTCTAGCACTAGATGTGTCTGATCTGGACCCACTTGGTCTGAATCCTTTACCAGAGAAATACTATTGCATTTGGGTTCAAAGCAGGAGCTAAACTTAATTTTGTCCTTGCCTAAGTAGCATTGTAGAAATATCTTGTCACTTCACATTACAAATATATATATATATATATAAATACACATGGAGCTTAGGTACCTGTGGTGAGATAGCAAATTAGGCCTATTTCACCATTCTGCCCTTGAAGCTTTTACATTATTCTCCTTAATTTGACCTGGACCTATTTCTTCAGCTTTCTCTTCAGCTTTCTTCTGCTAATATGGTTTTATATTGTTCTTGTTTCTTGCTTCCTGTTTCCTGATCACCCCTTCTCTCCCACTTCTTTTATTAAATTTTCTATTGACAGAATGATTTTCAGGTTTTGCAGCCTGGAGTAGGTTTCTGAGGACTTGAAAGGATCCACCTTTAGTTTTTCTAGCCAATGAAACTATAGAGACACATGTGGAGAAGTGCTAGATCCTCTTTTATCCTCTTAGCTAAAATGTCAATTTGTATAGATCTTCATATCCTGTAGTAGATTACTGCTATGTAACATGTCCAAATAGAATTAAAATTCATTCTGTATATTCTATCAGGTCTTTCTGACAGGACCTCCTTTTATCTAGACTGCCTATTTTAAATTAATTATAATTGCCTAGAAATTAATGTACCTTTTATGATGTTATTATTCTTAACATATCCAGAATGAAAAACATATCTACTCTAAGTACAAAAGTTCTACTTCTGTACTTGCTCAAGTTTCAGATTCGTATAAAATCTAACGTAAGTCTAAGAATGAATTGAAAACAAACTACATGTGTTTTTTGTTTGGATGAAGTATGCAATAAATTCTCATGAAGTCTACTTTATCTTCTACTGCTAAAGCCATTAAGTGAAAAAACATGAGAGGGGAGAAACAGGCTCATAGTTATGATTTTTCAGTTTATATATCTACTTACATTAAAGCTAGAGATAAAATTAAATGCTATAAACACTTGGCAGGCTTGGGAAATCTGTAGTCTGAATTAAAAAATCATGTATTAATAGAGATTTAGTAAAGCAAACAAGCTACTGATATCTTGCCAGCATTGGCCTACTGCAGCTGCGCTAGTAGTGTGACAGTCTCTAGAGCATGCAGAGATTGTATCCAGAGAACATTAGCTGATGTCGTTCTCTGTGTTTTTTCCTACCTGGAACAGAGCAAACATGAAGAGAAAGTGAGTTGGAGCAGTTGTAGGTAGATACTGAATTTAAGCTACTAAACCAGGAATGTCTCTATGTTCCTGTGAACACAGCTGTCGGCCAGACTATACTCCAATTCCATATCAAGAAAGGCATGGCTATGTGCCATACTTGTCTTTATTTTCCTGCCCTATGCAAGAGGGCTTCTTGCAGTAAACTCTGGAAATGACAACCTACTCTAAGAGTTCCTTCTTTGGAATTAGAAGAAGGCACTGTGATGCAAGTAGTATTATTTGCCCTTACAGCTGTCTGTTTAATGATTTATAAGTGATACTGCAATGTAATGCAAATAAAAACTAGCAGAAAAGTCTAAAATGAAGTTTTTATTTCTCATGAAAACATAAAGTTAACCAGCAGCTGACTCACAAGGTTTACCTACATTACTGAGTGATGTAGAACAAACAGAGAAGAAGAGGGGTTTGGTTCACTGCAATCTGTGGAGGTTCTAAGACCATATGTCCGCTAGTGTCCTGGGTTTACCAGTAGCTGTTTTGCTCCTTCTTAGTAACTGGTGCAAGCTCTGTGTTTTGACTTCCAGCCTGGGAAGAGAGCTGATAACACTGATTGTTTTTAATTGTTGTTAAGTAACATTTATTCTGGCCAAGGACTTTGTGAGTCTCATGCTCTGCCAGGGACGAGGGGAGGCCGGGAGGAAGCAGAGGCAGGACACCTGACCTAAGCTAGCCAAAGAGGTATTCCATACCACAGCACGTCATGCCCAGGGAGGTAACTGGGAGTTACCCGGAAGGGCACGGTCTCTCTTCAGGGGGGTTGAATTCGTTCAGCAGTGGTATCGTATTCTCTTGTTATTTTCTCTTATCGTTATTATCATTGGTGGTAGCAGTAGTGATTTGTGTTATACCTTGGTTACTGGGCTGTTCTTATCTCAACCTGTGGGAGTTCCATTCTCTCGATTCTCCTCCCCATGCCTCCGGGAGCAGGCCGGGGGCGGGGGGGGGGGGGAGGGGGGGAGGGGGGTGAACGAGCTTTTGTGGCTCGGTTTAAACCACGACAGCTAGCATTGAAGTTCCCACCTTGGGGGTACTGGGTCCTCACCTTCCATTCAAAGAACACAAACTGCAAAAGGACCTTGCATATATAGCAAGAGTGGTACTCACTCTGTTATCCTACTCCGTGTTTGAAATCTTGGATCCAAAATGGGAGAAAGCACTAACAGCAAGGCAGTGGTGTCATTGGGGATGTGTCTCAGGACTTGAGGTATAAACATAAAGCAAATATGCACCAAAAAGAGGAATCCTTCCTGTGCACTGAGCAGCTAATGTATATGAACTCACTATACCCACTGGCTGCAACAGGCGCTGCCTGTCCTGCATATACAGAGAAACTACAGCCCAGTGTTGGATGGAGGTCCTTTCAGAAGGCATAATCACTGTATTGTAGACACGGCCTAAAGGTGTTACATGTGGTGTAATTTAAGTGTTGTGGTAAAAAAAAAATAAATAAATACTTAGGGCTTTCTAGAGACTACAGCTCTAGACTCTAACTTATTTGTGATTTTAAGAGGTCAGGGGGAAAAAAAGATATTGGATTGGTCTAGATATAATTGCAGATTAAATGCTGACTTAGTTCAAGTGTTCGGACTTGCTGATGTTTTTAGATTCAGTGCTAGATCCAGCATCAATTCTCTGAAAGCCTCAACTGCAGTATGAATACTTTCAGTCAGTCTGTATGTCCCCTTGGAAAATGTGGACATTAAACTGCTCCTGCACTTGTCCTTCACTGAAATTTCTCTCACACAGTTGTTTGAGGCTTGGGATGCTCATTAGAATCCCTTCTCCTTCCTTCCTTGCTGACCAATTTTCAACCGTATCAGAGCAATTCTTCCTGTATTTTCTGTGCCAGTTTTATCTCCTCATTTTATAGGTTAAACTCTTTTTCTAACCAATGTCAATTTGATGCCATTTGAAACATGTAGAAAACAGACTGCCACTGGGCTCATATGATAACTGCATCTTCAGGTTGTCAAAAACCAAGATCATCCTAGCTGATGTACATTTCACTACTTATATGTAACAAATTTAAAGCTATTAACATTTTTACTATTCCTGGGTGTAAAGGAATTAATAAACCCCTAATTAACTTACCCAGTGCAAGTCAGCACATCCTAATTGAGACTTCCCAGGTTTACTTCTGTTATTTTTTATTTTTTTTCCATGTCATTGTGATTACTTGTTAAATATAGTAATATTCTCTGTGAATAATGGTGGCATGGTCAGGCCCACTTACATGGAATATTTATGCCAGAGACCTCTAGTGATGCCAAATGTCACATAGATTTGTCTTTTTATCCGTTACACCAAAAATGACATCAAAAGGACCACACCTGCACGAGCACAAAAGAAGAGCTACATCATGAATTCTTATGGCTGAATTATATTTTTATAGTTTTAATCTTGGTAAGGAAAATATTACAAGGGACATTTTTTTAGTGTATATTGAATGACAAAATTAAATTCTAATAAAGAACAATTAACTCATTTCATAGTATCAAGTAGCTCTTTTCCTACAACTCTGGACTTCACACTATAAGTTCATAGAGGTGACAGACACCAGCAGTCTGAAGGGAAACTTAACCTCCCATATGATTAAAAAGTTTAATATCTTGTGTTTATTCTTTATGTACCAAAACTAACTCTACTTAAAAAGGTGTTTTTGTAAAGAAAACCCCACCACTATAAGCCAATCTCTGGGTTACAGAAGTAAAGCAGTGAAATAAACAAAGTGTTGTAGAAAACAATTTTTGCAGAGAGACCAGTTTTGCTGATCTTGGTAGTGAAAGGCCCACACTTCAGGTGACTACAATCATGGTTTCCTCACTGCAATTGTTCACTCACTTGGAACTCAGTCTTTTTTTACTTTTCCTTAGTGCATCACATATCATCATAGAAAATCCCTCTTATTATTCTCATTGCTCCTTTAAAAAGAGCAACTTCCATTGGAAATCAGACACTTGGAGCAGCAGAAAGGCAATTAAAGAATGAGAGTAATTACAGGAGGAGAGAATGTTATTGCACATGCTACTAAATGTAAAGTAGAGTCACTACTCTAAGACGTCTTTGCAACAGTTCAGAGGCTAATGCATTTTGAAAATAACCACCCAAATACTTTTCACTTTTTGACCCAGTTTAATTACCCTGAAAATGAGTACAGAATAAAGAATTTTGATGCTCAGTTGTGAGAGGCATTCATGAGAACCTATATTCTCCTTTCCAATTGAAGTTCCATTTCCTGCCAGATGAACCATGAAGTGGTAACAGCTTGGGGCAACATTTCTGATATGAGAGCTCTCCTACAAACAAGGCTTTGAGAGAGAGTGAGAACCAGAGACCAAAAGAGAGGCATATACAATGAGAATTGATAAAATAAAGGACATATTTTGTTAGAAGATTTAAAAAAATATTTAAAAGGAGTTAATATATTACACAAATAAAGCTGATTGATTGCATTTGCAGTGCAGTTAAGCAATTTGAAGAGTGCCAGATCAGTATTCTCATTCTATAATGGCCATGATAACTCATCATATTTGCTTTCCTACTTGTAATCATATTTTATTTTCTTTACCAGAATTCTACAAGTAATTGCTGGTGGCATATAGACTAAGTCACAGATGTTAGAACAAAAGATAAAACAAGTACACTGAACGTACATTTCACATTTACACCCAACAAAGGTTGTCAGCTGTTCCTTCCTTGCAGCTGCTTAAAGGTCTTGCTGTCCTCTCCTACTGGAGCAACTATCTGTTGAGAGACTCTAATGCAACAACACTCTTGTTAATCATTTCATTCTGTTTAGTTGTAGTTAACATCAAGCATAATAATCAGAAAATATGTGATATTAACTGTATGGAGTACTTTTCCCAAGTGGAATTTTCATGAGACTGGCAAAGACTTCTATAGTGAAAACTAGTCTGACAGATGTCTACTTGTCACATCAGCCCATCAGAATCTACAGGAGGATGGTTTTAGTTTATCCATGTGCTGGCTGTGGCTAAGTGGAGGCTTTCCTTCCCATCTATATCAAAAATGGATCAACGAGGCAATTTCTGATACTGTTTATATGTTTCGAAGTTCCACTAAGCAGACATATTGCTTTCATTGATGGTCAGGAAACAGACCAGAGCACATGTTCCCAGGACATTCCCAGACAGTCATTAATCATCAATACATGGTCTTTTACTTAATGGGCACTGAGTTCAACAGAAGCACTTCAGTGCATCTCCTTGGCACTATCAACAGCAGTTGTCCCTCCCAGCAGAGCGCCTACTGACTGCATCCAAGCCTGGATTTCTGTCCCAGTGGGTAAGCTGTGGAGAGGGCCCAGTGCAGAGCTGTTCAAGCACCAAGACAGGGTTGTCTCTAGACCCATATGTCAGGTCCATATCCTTGATGTTCTGGCCTGGCTGACATCTTCCAAGCAACAGCATAGCCAGCAGTAAATATCTCTGTCAAATATGATACCAGTATGATGTGTGGTGACGAGAGCATGGCTGTGTTAGCAGCTCCACCATCCCATCACAGTATGTCAACGCAGGTTCAAGCAGGACTCTGTTTTGCAAGTTCAAATTTCTACAGTTCAGAGCTAGCTCCTGAGTCCCCAGCAGTGCTTCAGTCATGCTGGGCACATCTACTTGTCTAGTAAGTTTTCCTGTGGGATCAGTAATTATCAAAGTATCTTCTAGAAAAAGAAGCATATTCAATGGTGAACTTTGACTTACTTTGTATTTGGGGATGAAGTGACAACCAGAATTGTATCTTCATCTGTGACACTGCAGACTTCCATTTAAATTAAGTCAATAGGAGATTTGACTATGACAGGACCTCAGGGCTGGACCCATAAAATATATGACAAGCAATTTAGAAATCAATCTTAGTTTACTCCTGAAAACTGTCACAGAATCACAGAATCCCAAGGGTTGGAAGGGACCTAAAAAGATCATCTAGTCCAACCCCCCTGCAAGAGCAGGGTAACCTACAGTACATCACACAGGAACTTGTCCAGGCGGGCCTTGAATATCTCCAGTGTAGGAGACTCCACAACCCCCCTGGGCAGCCTGTTCCAGTGCTCTGTCACTCTTACAGTAAAGAAGTTCTTCCTGATGTTAACGTGGAACTTCCTATGCTCCAGTTTACACCCATTGCCCCTTGTCCTATCACTGGATATCACTGAAAAAAGCCTAGCTCCATCATCCTGACACCTACCCTTCACATATTTGTAAACATTGATGAGGTCACCCCTCAGTCTCCTCTTCTCCAAGCTAAAGAGACCCAGCTCCCTCAGCCTCTCCTCATAAGGGAGATGTTCCACTCCCTTAATCATCTTTGTGGCTCTGCGCTGGACTCCTTCAAGCAATTCCCTGTCCTTCTTGAACAGAGGGGCCCAGAACTGGACGCAATATTCCAGATGCGGCCTCACCAAGGCTGAGTAGAGGGGGAGGAGAACCTCTCTTGACCTACTAACCACTCCCTTTCTAATGCACCCTAAGATGCCATTTGCCTTCTTGGCCACAAGAGCACATTGCTGGCTCATGGTCATCCTCCTATCCACCAGGACCCCCAGGTCCCTTTCCCCTTCACTACTTTCCAGCAGGTCACCCCCCAACCTGTACTGGTACATGGGGTTGTTCTTCCCCAGATGCAAGACTCTACACTTGCCCTTGTTAAATTTCATCCAGTTTCTCCCCGCCCAACTCTCCAGCCTGTCCAGGTCTCGCTGAATGGCAGCACAGTCCTCTGGTGTGTCAGCCACTCCTCCCAGTTTTGTGTCATCAGCAAACTTGCTGAGGGTGCACTCAGTTCCCTCATCCAGGTCATTGATGAAAATATTAAACAGCACCGGTCCCAGCACCGACCCCTGAGGAACTCCACTAGTCACAGACCTCCAGCTAGATTCTGCGCCATTGACCACAACTCTCTGCCTTCTTCCTTTCAACCAGTTCTCGATCCACCTCACTACTTGATCGTCAAGCCCACACTTCCTCAGCTTATCTATGAGGATGCTGTGGGAGACAGTATCAAATGCCTTACTGAAATCAAGAAAAACTACATCTACCGCTCTACCATCATCCCTCCACCTAGTCACTTCCTCATAGAAGGCTATAAGGTTGGTCATACATGACTTCCCCCTCATAAAACCATGTTGGCTGTTCTTAATGACCCCCTCATCCTTGATATGCCTAGTGATGGAGTCAAGAATAAGTTGTTCCATCATCTTTCCAGGGATGGAGGTAAGGCTGACCGGTCTATAATTACCCGGGTCCTCCTTCTTGCCCTTCTTATAGATTGGTGTGACCTTTGCCATCCGCCAATCCTCAGGCACCTCGCCCGTTTCCCACGACTTACCAAAGATGATGGAAAGTGGCCTAGCAATGACCTCCGCCAGCTCCCTCAGCACCCGTGGGTGCATTCCATCCGGACCCATCGATTTACAGATGTCCAGTTTGCATAGCTTATCCCTAACCCAATCCTCATCTACCAAAGCAAACTCCTCCTTTGTCCTGACTCCTTCTGGGGCTATAGAAATCCGGGGCCCTCGGGGAGAGTCTGCAGGAGTAAAGACAGAGGCAAAGAAGGCATTCAGCACCTCTGCCTTCTTTATATCCTCTGTCTCCAGGGTACCCACTTCGTTCAGCAGTGGGCCTATATTGCCTCTTGTTTTAGTTTTATTTGCTATGTATTTGAAGAAGCCCTTTCTATTGTCTTTAACCCGACTAGCAAGATTGAGTTCCAAGGAGGCCTTAGCTGTCCTAATTGCCTCCCTACATCCTCTAACAACTGTCCTATATTCCTCCCAAGCGGCCAGCCCCTCCTTCCATAATCCATAGATTCTCCTTTTCCACTTGAGTTTGCCCAGCAGCTCCTTGTTTAACCACGCCGGTCTCCTAGATCCCTTACTTGACTTCCTACTCATTGGGACGCTCCGATCCTGAGCTTGGAAGAAGCGGTCCTTGAATGCTAACCAACTATCTTGAGCCCCTTTACCGCCTAGTACACTTTCCCATGAGACTTCCCTTAGCAGTTGACTGAAGAGGCCAAAGTTGGCCCTTCGGAAATCCAGAACTGTGGCTTTGCTAGGTATTCTATTCCTCCCACACAGGATCCTAAACTCCACCATCTCATGGTCACTGCAGCCAAGGCTGCCATTGACCGTCACCACTTCGACCAAACCCTCCTTGTTGGCGAGTACTAAATCTAGCAGCGCTGCTCCCCTAGTTGGTACGTCCACCATTTGCATTAAGAAATTATCATCAATGCACTCGAGGAACCTCCTAGACTGTGAATGACTGGCTGTGTGAGTCTTCCAGCAAATATCGGGGTAATTAAAGTCCCCCACGACGACTAAGGCATGTAGTCGCGAGGCTACTTCCAGTTGCCTGTAGAAAGCCTCATCAACTCCTTCGTGCTGATCAGGAGGTCTGTAATAGACCCCCACAACTGTATCACCCGTGCCAGTCAGCCCCTTGATTCGTACCCACAGACATTCCACTTGCTCCTCATCCGACCCCGGACAGAACTCAATACATTCTAGTTGCTCTCTCACGTAAAGAGCAACTCCACCACCTCGCTTCGCTGACCTATCTTTCCTAAAAAGGACATAGCCATCCATGACCACATTCCAGTCATGTGAACTGTCCCACCATGTCTCTGTAATCGCCACTAGATACCAGTATGATGTGTGGTGACGAGAGCATGGCTGTGTTAGCAGCTCCACCATCCCATCACAGTATGTCAACGCAGGTTCAAGCAGGACTCTGTTTTGCAAGTTCAAATTTCTACAGTTCAGAGCTAGCTCCTGAGTCCCCAGCAGTGCTTCAGTCATGCTGGGCACATCTACTTGTCTAGTAAGTTTTCCTGTGGGATCAGTAATTATCAAAGTATCTTCTAGAAAAAGAAGCATATTCAATGGTGAACTTTGACTTACTTTGTATTTGGGGATGAAGTGACAACCAGAATTGTATCTTCATCTGTGACACTGCAGACTTCCATTTAAATTAAGTCAATAGGAGATTTGACTATGACAGGACCTCAGGGCTGGACCCATAAAATATATGACAAGCAATTTAGAAATCAATCTTAGTTTACTCCTGAAAACTGTCACTTTAAAATCAACAGTCTCAAGTGAAGGATAGGTTTTTTAAATCCAAAGTTTATATTAAACTTTCAGAATAAAACACTAGGCAGCTAAACAGTAATGAACATTGATTTACAGTTTAATGACACCACCATAATCAGAATACTGAACTAAAACCTTTATACGATAGTCAGGAATTTAGCTGAGAATAGACCTGCAGCAGAAAATAGCTGGCTTGATTATTTGAGATCCCAGATTGCTTCTGTGACAAAAAGCCAGTAAATAAGTTTGCAGAGCCCTGAACTAGAAAATTCAAGATTCCTCTTATCCTTTAGACAAACTTTAATAATAAAAAGTTCCCAACCTTTTACTATCACTTAGTGATTCTTACATAATATGAGATGAGCACTGATAGATGAGTTTGCAGTGAAATCATTAGACATCAAAAGAAGGAAAACACACATCTGCACTAGAATGGGATACTGAATAACTGATTTTCAGCTGGATACAGATAGTGTGACACAAATTATGGCCATTTTTTTGCATTTATAACTAGGAGATGAAGAGCAGTGCAGAACTTCAGACATACAGTCCCTCTTGATAGATCATTAAAGCTGTGTGATAAATGTCCCATTCTAAATTATCACTCTCTTTGGGTTTTCCTTTGTTTTCAAGGGTTTTTTAGCCCCACAGAATTTCAGTAGTTTCCAGAATAGGCATGCATATTAATTTGTGTAATGTTATAAATTCTTCATGTACACTATTTGACAGAATATATGATGGGAGAAAACGGTTACCCATTTGTCCATTTTAAAGTCTCTAAAGTGATTTTACCTTTTGTTAGACTCATTTCATCCATGTTTCAATGGGCATATTCTATTTGCACAGATTTAGAAGTTCAGTATATTGCTGTTGTTGCTGTTGTTTTTTATTATTTGACAAATAGGTTGTTTGAATACTTTTTTGGTATTTAGAAATTATTTTCAGCTCACATTTGTCAACTACTGTATGCACTGTGTATTAAGCCCATTAATAAGCCATTTGATATGAATGAGAAAGACTGGTTTAAGACATAAATATAGGCTTAATAGTAAGGTAAATTTGAATGAATATGGTATATTTAGCTAAAGATACTTGGAAGACCTGTTGTGGTCTAATTACCTGCCATGATCAGGGACATCTCTCACTAGACTGGACTGCTGAAGGCCTTGTACAACCTGGCCCAAACGTCTTCCTTTTCAAGCCAGTTGAGGCAGATTATCCTGAGGCAATACCTCCAGAGGCAAAAAGACAAAGATATTGTAATATTCTCAACTAAATTATGTACATTACAGCCTGGTCTCTAGACTGAGAATTTGGGGAACATAGTGTACCACTGCAATGCTGGTTATGCTAGTACATAACAGAAGGAACATCAGGACAGGCACAGGACAACTTGTCTCTGCTGTGTGCTTTCAGAAGCAGTCCAAACACATTAATTGTTTGCCAGATCTAGTAATTCAAATTTAGTGTTTCTGCTGGTAGAACATAATAAAGCAATTTTTAAAGGAAAGTTATAGGCAACAAAATTTATTTATTTCAAGTGCATTTCTGTTAATCATGAAACCATTTCTTATAGTTTGGATATCCACATTCATGAGCTATAATATTAAAAAAAAAAAAGAGAAGAAAATAATAGCAATAGAAAGATCAGGTTAAGAAAATTAAAGTGATGTGATTGAAACAAATCATAGCTTTTTAACATGCAGCTGTTTTTCTCACTTTACTCTCAGTTGCACACTGACTCAAAATTATTTTGCATTAATCTGCTTTGTTTAGATTTGTTTCTAACAGTTTTTCCTCACTCTGCACTGCCATCCTATGCTTTGTCTTTTGCCATAGAGAAACAACCCTGCAGCCCCCAGTGTCAGTGCCTGGGAATGGACACCCCGCACAATGACACAGGGACACCAAAGAGCTGTAAGACAGCTCCTGCCTGGCTGGTGATTCCCCCAGTGATTTCTGCAGTCATGAGGGAGAGCTCACTTGTGAAGACTGGGCAGTGCAACTCAAGTTATGATGAATTTCTGTCCAACACCAGGTACCCATACTGCAACTAGAGCTCACAGTAATTACAGTTTCGCAACCAAAGCAGGATGCCTCTATTTTACTGCTTCATCTTTGGGTAGAATGTTACACATACATGGTGGGGTATTACATTTTACCCCACCAGTGCTTTCTTCTGTCAGAAGAGGTGAGCACCTCAGAACAACTCTACACATATAAAAGCACCTTTTCTGATGACAATATATTGATGAAGTGATTTAATATGACAGAATGGAGACATCTTATCTGACAAAAAAAAGAAAAAAAAGACTGATTTTAACTGCTTCACACTCTTCCCTCTGAAAAATTGGAAGGTGAGATTTTAGATAAGCCAATATATGAAAAAAAATTTATGCCTGTTCCAACAGAAAGTAGAGGTCAATTACTCCTGGTATAATAGAAATGTATTCATCTTTGAAGACTTTTCAAAAACCCCACATTTTCCCTTGTTCTAATTAATTAAGAGCATAATTTCTTAGAATTTACTTACATAACTACCAAGCCACACTTTTTTTTTTTTCCAGTAGTATCTCAATATTTAGAGATAAATCTCAAAACACTGCTACTTACACTAAGATCACTTCATCACACTATAAACTAGTTAAGCTATAGTTCAGAAACAGTCGGGGAAGGGACATGAACTGGCTCATGTGCAACCAGATGAGAGATCAAGCTGGCATGAAGGAAGGAATGTGTGTCTGAAATCAGAGGCAGTAGAAAAGAAGTGCAGTGGAAGATGAAAGGAGGAGAAAGGAGGGAGAGCAAGGAACGAGACTGCCCGCTACCTGTTCAAATAGTTCAGCTCTCATGAAAACATGCCTATAAGGTGATGCCTATAGTACTTTTCACTGAATCTTGGGTATGTTAATTCCATCCCTGCAGTAGTTTTAGACCACAGGTACATTTTAAAGCCCAGACATTTACCAATATTTGGCAACATTTCATTTATTATTTTGTTTTGGAAATTAAACCTAAAAGGTGAACAGAGTACTTTTTACATTGTTTCATAATTTTCTTTAAGCAGTTTTTCTTCCATACTGCTGGAGTTTGTTGCAGTGGCAAATAGCTATCTGCCACGTAAATATAAACCGGTGTTTGCTTGTTTAATAGGATCCTGCTACTTCCCCCTGAGTTACCAGGGAATTTGACTCGGGACATCAGCAAAGGCAAGGGCCATACTTTTCTACCCTCTTGAACTGCAATGTCTTCAAACCTGCTTTACCTATGACACTGATGTCTGCAAAGAACTCAGACAAATAAATCTTGGGGCTGGCAAAAAGAAGAATGCAAACTGAACATTCATCATTTTCCTTCTTCCTAATTTAGATCTGCAGTGCTGTTTTTCTTCACTTTCCTCCTGATTTCTCCCCCTCTTTATTTACATTCCACATGTGGAAACATTGGCACAGAAGACAACTTGCTTGGTTCCCAGCATTTTCTTCAACCTATCTTCAACCTACATTAATACAAATGTAAAGTTGATTTTTTTCCTTGGACCATTGGGAATCTGGATGGCTGATTTTGTTGTTTGTAGAAGATGCAACCCTTTCTCTATACAGAAAAGCTAATGAAAACATAAAATATTCATATTGCATCCCTAATTATATAATAAAGTGAAACATGTGCAGTTACATTTGAAAATCTCTAGTCTAATTAGCAGTAGCCTAATAAATGCTTAAGTGAAATACAGAATGTTTAGTGCTACCCAGCTAAATCTCTGCTTCCAGTTGTATTAATAATGACAGTAATAAGATAACATAAAAAAAAAAAAACAAGCCCACAAAAAGCAAAACACATGTTCAGATGAATATTCTTATTGTAAACATCTAAATATCAGGGTACCTTTGGGATTTGGTAACCAAAGATTGGTTTGTTTCATTATTACTTCTACTATGCATTCATTGGTGGTAGTTTTTATTTGTGGGGGGTTTTTCTGTTTTTTTTTTTGTTGTTGTTGTTGTTGTTTGTTTGTTTGTGGGTTTTGTTTGTTTTTTGGTTTTTTTTTAAGTTTTATTTTCTGTAGTGTGGAAACATGGCAAAAAATACTGCTACAAAAGTCTATTTTAGCTTTTAGCCGAATCTGTAAAGTCAGAAAAATAATTCCAAGATTATCCCATGAATCTAATCAAACAAAAAGTCTTTGAACAAAGAAATCACAAACATGATGAAGTCCTTTCTTTTTGTTTTTCAAAAATCTCTGCTGAAACATCAGTATCTGCTTTCCGGGAAATACTTCTGTGAGAGATAGGTAGGCAAGGGACAAAGTGACTCTCTTTAGCAACATCAGCCATGGCAGAGCCAGTAGTGTAAAACTGAAAATGTGGTTACCATTTTCTCAAAGGTTACACTAGTTACATATGAAGAAAAACATTTTGTAGCAAGAATCAGAAGAGACTTCTACCTTTTAAATATCATAGATAGAAAGATGAAGGAAAGTCTTTGAATAAGCAAAACACCTCCAACCTAAATAAAAAGGATATGGCCATCCTCCCACCCCAATCCCTACTCCCCACCCCCAGCCCACCCCCTCACTCTAACTCTACCCCTCCCCAACTAATTTCACTACTATTGGAGCTAAGACTGAATAAAAACTTGCCCTTTGGTCACGTTTTCTACAAGTGCCTATTAAAGTGAATCTTTCTCTCAAAATTTGCTGATATCAAACCCTGAGGCATGATTCCAAACAAAATGGATCTGATGTAACAGACAATAGAATACTTCTTTTCAATGCAATGTTTCAATGTAAAAGCCTCATATATACATGAGTTAATTGCCTCCATTGCTTGTCATTAAACCCAACAATAATATTGATAGCATTTTATTTTCTGTCATTCTAGGGAACATATTTTTTGTTCATTTTTAAGGTTTTATATATGATTATTACAAGTCAGATATTAGCACACTTTGAAAATGTTGACATTTCCCTTCGCTTGCTCTTGTACAAATTGCAAGCTTTAATTATGCAGAGTAAGTTGATTGAAATTTAATATTGTCAATTTATTGACATTCCTTTTCAATTTGTTTCCTTTCTTCATATGTTGTGGACAACTATATCTTAGTGTTGAATTATTTATTTGTAATCAGCAATTGATTGACATGAAAACAGTGTACCACTATCTAAATGAACAAAGAACAGATTGATGAGGAAGTACATTTACGTAATGAGCATTTAATCTATACCTTTGAGAAATGTTTAAGGATTACTTTATCTAAAAATCACAGTGAGGTTTACACTCATGCACTTTTTTCCATTGCTTTAAAGTCTGTGTTAAATTCTGCGTCACTTGCACACTGAATTGAAAGCAAAATATTGACTTTTCTCTCTCTAGAATTTCCACAGGTGCTTTCCCTCCTTCCTTTTCATCATACAGATCCTACGTGCATATCAGAGTTGAAGCTTTACATACCACAGATAAACACTGAATTCCACTACAGGATAAAGTACTGAGTTCAATACACACAAAATCCTCTGCAGGACAATTGTTTTAACATAGGTTGTTAACAGAGGTCATATTTCGTTGGATTGCCTTTTCAGTTAATTTCAGAATGAATATCAGTATTTGGGGATCGTTATTCTATGTAGTCTTAATTTTTTGCACATTTATGCAATAATGATGTCATAAAAAAAAAAAAAAAAAGACAATATTATAAAAGAAGTTACCACACAATAATCAAGTTGGAACCACTGAGAGTTCTACTGGTAGTCAAAGATAATATTGCTGTTCTAATTCAAATTCTTATCAACTTCAGTGGCACATTTAGTCAGATTAGAAGGTCATGAATAGGCCATATGACAAAGAGCCCTTGGCTGTTTAATTTTTTTAAAGGATCCCTACTCCATTTGAAGCTAATGTTAATTCCAGATGAACAGGTAGAAGAAGGTTATAAAACAGACACTCTAAAAAATATATTTAAAATTTAGCTAGAGATTCACTGTATGCTCCATTAAGTCCTATATGCAGACCAGTCTATGAGACTCTCAGAAGCCTGAAAAACCTCAATAAGAAAGAGCCTCATCTGTGCCTGCTCTACACCAAGATGACAGCAGTCCTGGTCAAGGAAAAAAGAAAGGATTCTCTAAAAAAGCATTAACACTATATTTACAACACTAATCTGGGTTGCAGCTGAGCCAAGATGGTGCCAGTTTCAGTTAGGTAAAAAGGGTATTAGGACTGGGAGAGACATGTTCTAGGTAAGTTACTAAACTAGTTGTCAAGGTCTCTCTGTTTCTCTCTGTGGGGTTCAATTCATTCTAAATATAGATCTAAAATAAGTCAAATCTGTTACTAAGTGGTTACTAATCTATTATTAAGTGGTTATTTTTCCCTACTGGCTATAAAAATGGCCTAAGGTGATGACCTCAGGTGCACGTGTACACATTGTAGACATCTACACATGGTATTATAAATACCACAGGGAATTTTAATAACTGAATCTTCCTAAGGAGAAAAAAAAATAAAATAAATGAAACCTGTATTGATCAGTTCCTGTGTAGTTCAAGTCAGTCAGGGCTATTCCTTACGTTCTTTCTCTCTTTGTGACTGTGAAGAGCAGTCATTCCACTTCTGGTAGTGGAGCTATGTTCATCTCACAAGGAAATATCTAACCTCATGCATCCAAAAGTCACATCTGTCTACAATACCTTTCATCTAACCAAGCATTTCCATCATCTACTGTCATGATTGGGACTCTCTTTTTCATAATTTCCAGCTGATAGGAACCAAAAATGATCATAAAAGTATTACTGACAGTCATTGTTAACTATAATTTCAATACTGCTTTTCTAGTCTTAAGGTCGCCTTTTTTTTAAGCTGCTCGCAGCTTTATGTCATCAATAGCATACTCTTACTTTTGAGTTGAAGAATTGACAGCTCACATGGCACTCTGCATTTATGTGCATGAAGGCACGTGTGCCCCAAACCTTTATCAAATTATATTTTTTTAGAAAAAGACCTATCTAGAAACTAATTCCTTCAGAAGGCTGTCTCCTTTTCATCATTCACTGTGAGAAAACATATGCTTTACTCATCAATCTGTCTTTTCTTTATCCAAGATGATTCAGTCAGATTGCAACTCACACTGTTTCAGTTAACAGGTACATATTTATTCCTTGACTTCACAGTGCTTAGAATAAGTTTTGCAATTAGTCTAGCAGTGCTTATAGAAGCACTTAAGGAGAAAATAACCACTCCCAGTTCTTCTGCTTAGTAATGCTCTACTTTGCACAAAAAATTGTACAGCAAAATAAAGCACACATATTTCAAAAGATAATCATAGTATCATATGTTAATCCCACATAAATCTATTTTCTTACGCAAGGAACTGTCATATACAATAATATTGTGCATATTCACATGACATTTGTCCAGCTGTGGGTATAAACTTTATTTAAAAGATAAATTTATGAATAATTGATAAATATCTAATATATATTTTGCATGTTTTAATAAATGAGTATTTAAAAGAGGTGACTGAGAGATTACTGACAGGTAACAATCATTTGTAGCCATTGACAGGAAACACATATAATACCTTTTACTGAGGTGTTCATCATCATTCATGGCACATACCATATATACACCTGTAACACACTTGAAACTATTATTAATAATTAATGAACCTTAAATGAATTATGTATAAATTTACCTTAGTGTAAAGTACAACCCTGAGGCTGATGATAACCATGAAGAACCAAGTATGAATCCTGCAACAGATTTTCCTCTGTTAATCCAAATTTCTTATTAAAAAAATGGCTATTTTAATTGAGAGTTAGGTAAAACAATTGTCAGCCTTTATTATTACAACAATGTCTCCTTCAGGACTTGAAGATAATGTTGATATTCTCATTTACAGCCAGCTGCTTCCCTGAGGTTGCTGTGGTAGAAAATTTGCTTATTTATGCAAGTGAGCATTTGTAAGCAACAACAGCAGTCTGTAGATGCCATACTGAGCTTAAATAATTCTGAACGTCAATGTTTATGAATCACAGATACATATTTTTATCATTTATCCAGTAAAAGAATAGTGAATATGATTGTTATGATTGAAGGTACTTCATTGAAAAAGGCTGTTCAAGGTTCTTTATCAAAGTTTTATGTTTCATGTTAAAAAAATTAATCATGGGTACATTAATTAGTTTATTTCCTCCCTTCAGTGACTGATATCACCTGTTTTGAGGAGCTGACTCTCCTGCAGAATTAGTTTCCAATGCTTGACATTACCTGCCACCCCACACCTCATCCATTTTAAGAAAAGAGATAACTTGATGGTACCTACCTGCTTCATATTAAACAAGGGTTCAGGATCTTGCCACTTTTCCAACAAAAGCAGGTTTGGAACTCATATTTTCCTAATATTCTTGTGTACCTAAATAACGAAAGGTTTCAAGCTCTCCCTGTACAGAGTCCTATACCAAGGAAGAATAATGGTATTCATCCAGAATCACCCTCGAGGCTTTTACTATGGTGATGGAAAACAGCTGTTCAACTCCTGAAGTCTCTGGAGACAAGCATACTTATTTATTTAAAAGGTATCTTGATTGCAGAAGATTCAGAAAGGCTGTTATAGCTGATCAAATAAAGCAAAAATGATTTGTTGAATAATTTATTTGACAAATATGGGCAAAAACTGGCAAATACATTGCTCATCAAATAATGCTTGCACAACTGAATTGAAAAAAACAACCTTTAACAATCATATGCCAACATATATAAAAATCTGTTTCTGGGTCAGACTGAAAAGGGCCTAAAGGAATTTCCTTGAAGGTACTAAGGGACAGGTTCACACTATTCAGGCATTTAAATTTATTTACGGCATTGTCAGTGCTATCCTCAAATTGTCTTTTAAAACAGCTAGATAATAAAAGTCCATAAGTATCCTAGCTTTCAACAATATATTTCCTAAACAACTAACCTCCTTCTACATTTGTCCAGAACTAATTCACTGTTATCAGATCTGAACAGCTTTGTTTATAGCTCACATCAAAGATGCACAGACTGTTTTCCTTGCTTATTCATGTTGAGGAGCCTGTACTTAGAACATACTTAGAAATTCCTTTAGGGATAGAATCCAAACAGTTTGAGGGGCTCCACTTTTGTTCAAAGCTTAGGGGAAGGAAAGGTAACCCCATTTACACAATAACCTCATAGTTTAAGGATACAGGCAAGAGAATTTCAGTTCTTTCTTTCTGGAGGGATAAAGAACTTAAATCATTCTTCACAGGAAGGGGTCTTTTAACTACTCTTGACTTTGTCAAACTGGCAATGAAATAAATTACAGTAAATCAACACAATCATTAAAATCATTCCTCAGCCTTAGTTTCCCTCATTGTGAATAGGCTGAAAAACTTCCCTATAAATGTTAGGACAAGGCCAGATGCTGCTTTGATCTGAGAAAGGGGCAGAAAGAAGCATGGCATGTCAGTGATGTAGAAGAGTAAGCAGTAGCCACTTGTGCTTTCATTTCTCTCTCCCTCTTTCCTTCAACACTGTTCTCCCTCCTATCACTGGTTAAGGTTTCTTTGTCAGAACAGGTAAAGCCAGTCTAGCTTTTCACTGTGGTGAAATTACATATTTTCTGTTGGCAATTCATCTTGAAAGTTGAAAGATATAGCTGAAAAACTTGTGTGTTTGTTAGCACAATGTCTATTGGCACTGAACTGGATGTCTTGGGTATCTGATGGAAGGAACATTAAAAGCTATGCAATTTTTTCATCCAAAAGTAAAAAAAAAATCATAACCCATTTTTTAGTTCATTGCTTCAGATAGGGAAGGCTGTCATCTCATGACTTGGCCACAAAGGGCACTTTGAGTACTAGAGGGAAAGAACTGGATTTTCTTTTATTGTTCAGGTGGTTTTTTCTGAGGACTGTTTTGTGGAACATAATCTTGCCTCTGGTTACTTCTGGTGATAGATAAGGGAGTGTCAGGCAACAATGCACCTTTCTGTGTTTACTGACTCCTTGATCTTAGAGAAATAAAAGGGTTTTTGTAGCTCTGGTACACAGCTATGTAATTAGACCAGGGAAACTAGATGAGACCATAAACTAGTCTGCCTCATGTGTCAGAATTATGCTGAAAGGTAGACTGCCCTTTGTATCAGGCAACATGCTGGCAGTTAAAAGTGCTTCCCTTTTGCCACCATTTGAGATACAGGTGTTACATCTCCTCAGACCTGAGTTTCAAGAACTATGTAAATTGCTGTATGCAAATACATTTTTTTTTCTGTCTCTGGGATTGAAATTATATATCACAGATTATTTAAAGGAATAACCACGGGTTATATTCAACCCAGAACTCTTTTACCATAAGCAGTAAGAGAGGGGAAAGGAGATTTGGAGCTACCTGCCTCAGAACAAACATCTGTACAGTCATCAGGAGGAAAAGCCTGCCATACTTATGGACACATCTGGTAGCAGATTTTCTTATAAAGGAATATATATCAGCCAATGACAAATCATTTGATGTAAGTAACCTCATGAGCAATGTTTGGCTTATCAACATCTGTGTTTAGTTGAGGATTCCAGCTGAAGATAGTTACATTTGCAGTCACTAGAGGCTGAAAACTGGGGTTAAATGATTAATAGCTTTCTTTCATTACTCAGCTAGATGATTCATATTAATTGCATTAATGCAGATTTGTATACAGTTCAGGTTTACATAATTATTTGATAAATGTATAGTGAATATTTACTTTAAGGGAGGATTACAGTAAGTGTAGCCATGTATTCTATCCTTTCCTTCTTCCTATCATATTCTTCTCCCCACCTTTTCACAGATTCTGTATTTTTCAGTCACACTTTCTTATTTCTAAGCTTGTAGGAATGCTTAGAAAATATGCACTTCCAGAAGTAACCAGAAGGATTCCAGAATCTTCAACATCTGTTACACTTCTATTAGCCATTCACTTCAATATCTAATTTGACATGGATCAAGGGATCATGAGAAAAAGTGCATATTATTGGCAGAGACAGTCAATTATTCATTGTGAATAATTAATCCAATGAATTTGTTCAAATAAATTATTTGCATTTTTTCATTATGCCACAAACTCCTAGCATCATGCATGAAATATTAAAACATTGTAGGAAAGCTACCATATAACACTATGAAAAATGAAACCGTAGATATCATATGTAGACATTTTAAGAGACACTGTAAATCTATTAAAAAAAACCCAACAACATAGTTTCTTAGAAAACATCCTCAGCTTACTCGCCCTTAAGCCAAGGAGAACTTTTTTCCTCCCAGGCCTTAAAATTCAAGATAACGGTTTAGATTATTTTGAGCAATAATAAAACCAAATAATTTCTCCTGGGTTCAGTGGAAAAGAGTACTATACTTAATTGTTATTTATATTTGAAGTTACTTTTATTCAGAATCAGAAGTTTTGCATACAGAGGTGATGACTGCATTTCAAATACTTGATCACACCAGTTAGACTGTATGCATCTCTTCACCTAACAGTATTCCTGCATTTTGATGTGAAACTATTACTCTGGTGGACAAAAACTGAGTTCCAGAATCTCCTGTGCTTTTGCCCTCACCAATCTGACTCTTACCCTAGAAGAAAAAGTGCGTCCAATTAGTGTTTATCTGTGTCTGCATGGTAGATTGCATGTAGCTGAAAAACAGACAGTGTGACAAGGGCTGTGGCAGCCTCAGTATATTGCTGATCCCGAAATAATATGCCCTGAGAAGATCCAGAGATAGGTACTTGTGTTGCTTCACTAAAATTTCTAGGTGATTTTTTGGACTGATAACACACTGCCATGGATCTGACGGCTCAGGGCCCACATTAAATAAGATTCTTTCTACAGTATCCCATGCAGACATGGCCTTTGACTGACTTTTTCCCTAGACTGACTTCAGTGCAATTTTTTCTATCAATCACAGTCTTTGGTGGGCTAGAGTTTTTAGGGTATCTGCTACCCTTTGTTTCTAGCACCTCTAAAATCTGATTATGTTGCCAGCTCTCCTGTTATTCCAGAAACTTGTCTGCTCCTGTTTTACCACTTCTAATTCCAATATAAGTATTATTAAATAAATGTTCTAGTAAATTTTAGTCATGGCATTCCTTATGTGGCATATGTAGCCTCCATATGTATCCTAAAAATGGTTTGTTTTGACTAAAGTATGTGTGTTCACACAACTCTAATATTCCATTTTCACCTATAAAGCATAGCTCTTTCAGCATGTTGCACATCTTTCCATCTTTCCTCAGCCGTCAGTGCAAACTGTGGAAGTGACTCAGGACATGAGATAGGAACTTGCACTCATTCAGCCTGTGCATGCCTAGTGAGAGAGCCTGCAATAGAGTTCAGTTTTTCGGTAACTGGAGCACTCCAGCACTATTAAATTCCTCGGCTTTTAGATTCTGTTTTCAGGTTTCCAGCGTTCTCTTTTTTCCTGACTCTTTACCATCTCTCTTACCCTCCACAAACACGTACGTGTGGGGTGTTGAATAAAATGGAAGCTATCTCTAAGTGAGGGTACCTCACACGTCTGTTTCTGTCTTCAAAGTCATGCAGCAGAAGGAGGGTGGGGGGAGGGGTAGGTGGAAGAACCATGTATTAGTGAATATCATAACTAGAAGTTATCATGAATTATTTTTTAATTCTGCTGTGTGCTGTCTGTAGGATTATGCAGTGTGACCTAATTTCTAATGTTATTGTTACTTTTCAATATAGATTTAGTCTTGGCTAACTTATGAAAGCTCTATCAAAAAAAAAAAAAAAAATCAGGAGATTTCAAAATGTTCAAACTAGTACTATCAACCCAAATGGCAAAAACTAAACCATTACGGGCTAGAGATTTTACTTGCTGTAATCTGCTCAGTTCTTTATTTCGATTTTTTCATATTTTTGAGACATACAAGTTACCTGACCCCATAATATCTCCTAGGAACAGGAGATAAATGTAAAGTCACTAATTTTATAACTCATTGAAAAATACAGCATGAGCAACTATCTGCCAAATCAAGCAGCCTGATAAAACAAAGTATCCTGTGTTTACTCAGGACATTAATTTTTCAGATCATGCCAGAGGAGAAAGTTCAAGAAGTCATATTCCCATCAAGGACTTCAATACCTTTATACATAGCTACAGGGAAGAGGATTATAACCTTTGGGTTCCAGACTGTGGTATTCCTGTGTATGTAACTTGGTCTCCCTCACTATCACAAGATTTACCTGTTGGCATGTTCTGTCTGCCCTGCACTTCCTTTTTATGGAAATCAAGAAACTGGTATAGGAATTGCTTTATTTCAATGTCTTCCCCTGAAATGGAACTGACATGTTATTTGATGTTTCAACATACATATCATCTATGTTTTCATATCCTTCCTAACACTTCATGTGTGAGTTTGGATTTCATCTTCATTATACATTTCTTGTCACAGACACTGAATTTTATCACTTTATTTTTAATGTTTGTACAGGGACACTTGCAACAGAATTTTTGATATTAGAAATGAAAGAATCAACAGATTTCATAGAGGAGTTATGTCTGTGGACTGGAGTCTTTGTTACTAGAAAATTGATATGTATAGATCAATACTATTGTTATTACCAAAAACTAGTAGTTTAAGAGACACTCTTAGCAATATATTAAGTGGATATAACTGGAGACGGCATTACAGATGAGCAATTGTTCTTGAAAATTATACTAGAATATTTTCAATTCTCGCATTTTATTCACAGTTTTTTTAAAGACCCTCAGTTTCCATGCAAGGACCTTGTTACAGTGGTCATCGATTTCAAAGTGCTCAGCATCACACAGCTGGCAAAGACAGTACTTGTGAGATTTTCACACTTCATTTGGATACCTAAGTAGAATCTGAGCACTTAGGAAAACCTAGCTACTATTTAGGTACTTAAACAGTTGATAGGTGAGAAACCTTTTGGAAAAGCTAGCTGTTAGTTTACTAGTGATAGATTTTCCAACAACTCTTACCCTGTAATTTTGAACTACTATAATAATTTATGTCCAGAATGCATAATAGACATTTTTACAGCTCATTTACTGACTGTAAGACCCTGAAAACATGCTTGGAAATACTAGGGTGTGACAGTGGAAATCTGATCCTCTCAAGCTTGCCCTTTTGGTTTATACCAGTTGACAACAAATGCAAAACATTGTGTTTTTTCACAGGCTTTGTAAAACTTTCAGTCAGAATAATAGAATTTATAAGCTAACTACTTAGACCAGAGTCAGTAAAACAATGAGTTTCGTCCCTCACTTCTTTGTGTTCTGCTTTTCCAGGTCATCAGTCATTATAAGGAAGTTATTTTAGATCAGAAATGCCTAGTTAGGATGGATAAATATCCCCTCATGAACACCACAAACAAGAGCAACAAGTTTTTGTTTCAAAATGGTTAACAAAGAGCAGAGTATCCACAGGACCCTTGTTAAAGGATAGAGGTTGTCCTGCTAGGAGAAAGGAACACCACTAAAGTGAAGTAATCTTTTTGTAAAACTTGAGCACACCAATGAACACTGGAGAGTTTATTGAGGTAGCCAGGCTCATTCAGGACAATTTAGACAGTGTTTAGTTCTTCAAATGTACTTAGCAGCATATTATGCAATCAATTTCTTCACTAGTAAAGCATTTCCCTGACACCAGGACAGTCTTGTACAGAACAACTTTTTGACACAGTTCGACACAGAACAGCCTGTGGTGCTATGGGTGTTTATGGGCCAAAGTCATTAACTTACTCTTAACTTTAAAACACCTCTCAAAAAAAAAAGCCAAAACCCAAGTAAATCAGCCTGCATCATTCAGGTCAGTATAGAGCTGTGCAGAATTGTGTCTGGTAGAGTAGACTGATTTCTTAAAACAGCCTTCCAAGGAGGGTCTGATCCCTCATTACATTTGCTTTGATGAAAGAGGTGAAAATATATCTTTCATTATACAATCTCAGCCTGTGTTAATCACGGGCATCTTCCCTACTCCACCACTTAAATAATTAGCTATGCTACGGAAGGGGAAAGGATGGTGCTTTGGTTGGAGATTACTGACATGTCAGACAAGTGCAGTTCTCAACTGAGAAAATGGTGAGGTGAAGAGGAATGAAGAGCTCCAGCATTTATTTTCAAAAGGTTTTCACACATTTTCTCAGCAATTACAGTAAATACGTTTTTGAAATTCCTTCGTGTAAAATAATTTTGCTTTTTGCCGTAGGCTGATAGAACCACCTAGAACTTGATCTGACTCTCATACAAAACCATGATTAACTTTAATTGGCAAGGGAAACGGATTATAGATTTTTGTCTCAATGTTGGCACATCCAAGTGTGCTTTTAGAAGAGACATGTTTCATAGAACCTTCAGTTGAAATATTTGTTTACAGCTGATGGGAAACAGGAATCTGAGAGAGTCTTATTCTTACAAAGGTGTGAAAAGTTTAAACCGGCAAGGATCTAGGGGCGGACATAGCCATTTCAAGAAGATGGGAGTGAGGAAGGAAAATATACTTCAAGGGTGTGGTTTAAGTTGTTATAAAACTGGGCTGCTGCCACAAATAATGTTCCTCCTCCCTTCTTGAGCTCTTGCTCTTGTACAGCTACCAAGTCGGATCAACTCCCTGACTCAGGTGAAAAATAAGGCATTTATTTACCTGCAGTCAGCTCTTTGCCACTTTGAATCACTGAGAAGCCACAAAAACCCACTGCTGATGTAAGTGATGATTGTGAAAAATACCCTGAGGGAATATGATGGAGTTTCAGAAGGTCACAAGCTCTCAATATTATTGCCCAATCAAAGTATGTACTGTGGTCACTCCTCTCCAGAAAGTCTTGGTTTATTTCTCTAAGGAGGTTTATAATCTCATCTCACTGTAGTGGTTTTAATTTCTTTACACCATTTTGATAAACCTATATTGTGATTTGTTTTAATAACAAGTTAATAACAAGAATCCTTATGTTTTCCCACCTGCTGCGCATAGTTTAACAATTCTAGACAATCTAGAAGCCATCTAATTAACAATCTGAGATATTTATTTAGACAAATACCTTTCTTTATTGAGCCCTTGATTCTGTGATGTGCTGTACCACATTTGTCTCAGTTGGTGAGTGTGACTCACTGCAGAAGGCTACAGAATAATTTTCGCAGCCTAGAGGAATCACATGCAGGAGAAAGATGCCATACATATTGCTATGCTACTGACCTTCACAGAGCCAGGGTAACACTTCTGAAAAGCATTGAGACTTCACAATGTATCAATGCACATGAACTGTAACAACACAAAAATTCCTTAATGGCCAGTTAAAATACAAAATAACCTTATAATTGCATTAATTAGCAATTTTGTCCATGCTTCTCGCAGCTTTAATTAATTATGGCTGCCAATAGGTTCAATGAGCTCTTATGGATATCAATGACTAGCCTGGTTAAGGAATGCTTTACATGTTTGTCTATTTTTTTGTTGGTTTTGTGGCTTTTTTTTTTTTTTTTTTGGCTACCCTCTTCATTCTGTCCTGCATAAAGAATTTGTGGTGAAAAGGTTTTGATAAAAGTATTTATCATTGTCTAAATGTTCCTGCTTGGATAGAATCATAGAATCATAGAATCATAGAATAGTTAGGGTTGGAAAGGACCTTAAGATCATCTAGTTCCAACCCCCCTGCCATGGGCAGGGACGCCTCACACTAAACCATGTCATCCAAGGCTCTGCCCAACCTGGCCTTGAACACTGCCAGGGATGGAGCAGTCATTTGCAATCCATTGTCCTTGTGCAATCCATTCCAGCACCTCACCACCCTTACAGTAGAGAACTTCTTCCTTATATCCAATCTAAACTTCCCCTCTTTAAGTTTTAACCCATTACCCCTTGTCCTGTCACTACAGTCCCTAATGAAAAGTCCCTCCCCAGCATCCCTATAGGCCCCCTTCAGATACTGGAAGGCTGCTATGAGGTACTAGGCTACTATGCGTACAAGATACTTACTTATACAGCAAAATGGAACAAATCAGTCCAGCATCAAAGGGTGATGATTGAGAAAGTAGCCTTTGAATAAATTTCTCAGTTAACTAGGAGTCATGGAAGATGATGGCTCAAAGACACCTTCACGGCAACTGAACAAGCTCATGCAACTCAGAGGATGTCAAGCTACTAGCCTGGGGACTCTAGGATATCACTAATATCACTAACTTTACAAATCCATCTGTTGCCTTGTTCACTATAATATGCTGCTAGTCTTGTAAATCTTCTTCTTACAACAAAATAATTTACTTTTCTCTCACATATCTTTATTCAAGAAATTTTTCATCTTTCTTCTGTCTATCTGTGGCTACGAAAATGTTTAAATTCTGGCTAGACTGGGTTAACGTAAGTTAATAGTTATGTTTCACTGATGTTGTGACTTGGAAAACCAAGAGCATCAGACTCCAAAGCTGCACCCACAAGTAAGTTCTGTTGATAATACATTTGTCTGAAGTTTTCTCATCTCTGAACTCTTTTTGATCTGGTAGAGTCTTAAGTCTTCAGGTATTTCAGATCAGCATGGATAATTCATGTTCTACTGCCTATACAGACACAGTCACTTCTGGTATTTTCAATTTACCTTAATCTTGTCCTTAGTATACAGTAGAAAATCACATTGATCTAGAGACTTAGAAGCACTTCCTTGGCCACAATACCCCTAGACCTTCTACTGCTGTTTTGTTTTCCCTGCAAATTATGCCTCAGTATATTTTCTTCCCAGTCTGGAAAGACTACAGGGAGTATATTTTTTAACATGAGAATAAGTTTACAAAGTAAATTTTGTTTGTCATTATAGAAGCAAGCAGATCTTTAACAGCAGCTGTGAAGCAGTTGTTATTTCATAGTTGATTACTTATGAAAAATTTGAAACAGAAGAACAAGAGGCTCCAGTACAGCTTAAGAATATACTGTCTCACTCCATTCATTAGCACAGAGTGATGCCAAAAAAATGGCATCTCAATGCAGTATTATCCTTCCAAGTGTAGAACTGCAGAGCAACAATATGCAAATAATAATGGAAAAATAAGTTGGTTTTAATTAGCACAAGATACACTGCAAATGTCATTAATGAACTGTGTTCAATTTGCTAATTCAAACTTCCAGTATGACAGGAATTTATTTCAAACTCTTAGCTGAATTCCCAAGTACCTACTAGTAGGCCAATGAGAAAAATAAAAGTTTGTCTCTGCTTCCAGTGCAGCTCTTTCAAGATTAAATCAGTGGACAATCTGTTTTGTCCTCTCAATTCACCTCTCCATTCCAATTCATTGAAGGCCTTTGCTAAAGGGTTGCCTTTCCTCAACATGAAACTATCCCAATGGAAGGTTTTGAAGGAAAACATACTGATATGAGGCAGCTGATACAGATACACCCCTGAATGAACACACAATGTAGCATCATATAGAATTATTTGAGGCAGTTGCAGATGACCTTTGGCACAGAGTAGTGCCATGAAAAACTAGACACAAAAGCAGTAGACACTCATCACTGTGGTGCTGTAGCTAAGCTAAATAGTACAGACTTGGATTTGTCTCAGGCTAAAAGTCTTCATTAAACCATACAACCTACAAAAGAGAAGAAAAAGAAATAAGATTTGTCCAGCTAGAGAAGCTAAAGCTGTAAGAAGAATAAGTTATTTTGAGTAAAACAAAATTGATAAAGTCTAGTTTTGTACTGATTTGTGTCTCATAGCAGGCAGTGATCTGATTGAGATCTCTTCCTCTGTGTGGACAAAATCAAAGTCTCTCTTCCACCCTCAGATTCAGTCATACATAACAAATGGAGATCTCGCCCCTTCCCTCTGTAGGAAGAAATCTGGAGTCTGTTTTTCCTTTACTCAGTTGCCTATTTTCTCAATATTTAGAAGCATCCAGTTGTTTTCAAGTTTCCTACCCCTCTGTCAAACTATTAAAGTCAGTTATCATTTAAAGGGTTTTATTTTGTTTGATTTTTTTATGTGGTGGTTGGGAGGAGACAGACAGACAGACACAAGTTTGCTTACAGGATATTTGCATAAACTGCATCTTCATAGGACATAGCTTCATTTTCTAAAAAATTGTACCTTCTACTCTGAATGTTCATGACGGTTTTGAGATAGAGTATGACATCAGTACATACGAGCAACTGAGTAGTCATCAAGTCACACCTAAACATCGAAGCACATCTGAAATGCCTAGTTACTATGACAATAAGTTCAAATGGATCAATATAGGCAAACAAGCATAAGCAGATATGATAGTACGAGCTCAAGCTGAGCTGTTCAAAGATTATAGACCTGTAACACCAGAGGAAAGATGTTACAGACTGGCATTCACACCAGAACCAAGGGAAACCAGAAAACTGATCTCAGACCAAAAACTAATTAGAACTGAAGTAGGCAAAATTTTGATAAAATTTGAGTTAATTTAGATTTCATTTAATATACTAGACCCACTTATTTTGATGCTGCAACACCAATGCAGTCCTTTGATAATCCTTAGAAATTTTATTTATTGATATGAATTGTATAAACAATAATAAAGGTCTGTGATGTTCCATCATATTAACAAAGCAGATAATTCAACTCCACCTACTTTTTTCTTTTTTTTTTTTCTTTTTTTCTTTCTGCTTGTGCCCTGAGATAAAAGTAAAAAAAAAGATTTGTTAAAATCTGCAATCAGGAATCTGGGCTTAGTCTTCTCTGACAGTATCCTAGAAAATCCCTGAGCCTTTTTAAGCAAACCAAGCTCTACCAAGCAACTCTCAAAGGTTGTATATTATTTTCAGTGAATCTAAAGCCCTTAAGCATCTTAAATTTATGAATGTGTTCCAGATTCTTACAGATCCTCAGTAGTTAGGCATAGCTGAATTGTGAAACATAACACTTAAATATCTTTGTGTGTCTTGCAGTTCTATGATGACTTTAATCTACATCATTGAAAATAATGGAAAATTTTAATTTTATTGTCTGCTTATATTTATTAATGCATCACTAGTGGATTTTATTTATGCTACATTAGAATCTCTCTTCAGGTATTTATAATATTATTAGACGCTGAAGGCAAGGCAGACTTACATTAATGGGAAAATAATAAAGTTTTCTGTTTGACTAAGTTTGGAAACTGAATGAAGAAAGAATTTGTGTGGAGCTAATCTGGAAAACTTTTTGCATAGTCTGGCAAAACACAAAACTAAAATGTTACCGCAGAACAATTTATTTGACCTGAACCTGACA
The DNA here is from genome assembly GCF_037157495.1 of Lathamus discolor. NCBI lineage: Eukaryota > Metazoa > Chordata > Aves > Psittaciformes > Psittacidae > Lathamus > Lathamus discolor. The sequence continues at coordinate 23,673,851 of NC_088884.1, forward strand.
ATAAAATCCCATTTCTATGTTCCATTTATTAAGCTATTTTGTTTTAATTACATGACTCACACTCCACCCCCCCAAATCTATTAACATGATAAACTTTGAAAATTAAGTGCTTAGTTTAAAAGTATAGAAGTGAAATTACTAGTCTTATATGGAAACATAGGCCCTCATTTTCTCAATGTAGCTGGTCAGGAGTCTTCCACAAAGACTAAAGCGTAGATTAAACAGATGAGGCTGACAAAGAACTCTGCAAGCTCCTTGTTAGAGAAAAGATTTTCTGAACCTTCCTGTCAGAATGGTCTAGAGAGGCTTTTTCCCATGAATCTTAAAGACATAAGGAAGATATACAGGACTAGCAAAGGTCCTTTCCACCAGCCACTTCAGCCTGTACTATAATTTGTTATCAGTTATTGCAGGCTTTTTACCTTTCTTTTAACCACACACTTTGATGTGTTCATAGGTGATAAGGAAGGGAGGCAAAGGAAAGAGATGATAGAATGATTAATATATTATTCCTTATTCTACATAGAATGTCGCTCTCCACAAAAAAACTCCTGCAAATGTATAAGCTCTGTGACGGCAAACAGCTGAGTGTCTTCTATAATAGAATGGTTCCTAAGTCAAAGTGGTAAAGGCAATGTCCAAAGATCCTCTTCATTATCTTAGTGTCACCTCTGTAGTCTTGAAAATGCTGGTGGTCACTAAATAAAAATAATCGCTTGAAAGGTATTGTTAACAAACTGTGTATTGGATAGGGGAAGTTTAGATTGGATATAAGGAGGAAATTCTTTCCTGTTAGGGTGGTGAGGCACTGGAATTGGTTGCCCAGGGAGGCTGTGAGTGCTCCATCCCTGGCAGTGCTCAAGGCCAGGTTGGATGAAGCCTTGTGTGGGATGGCTTAGTGTGAGGTGTCCCTGCCTATGGCAGGGGGGTTGGAACTAGATGATCTTGAGATCCTTTCCAACCCTAACTATTCTATGATTCTATGATTCTATTTGTTTAAGAAACCCCCTGAAGAAGGTAGGATGAGAGTAAAATTAAATCTATATCAAGAGGACTGTAACAAAAAAGAAATATGCATTCTGTTGATTAATATAGAATCCAGGACCATGGAAACTTGATGTGGGCAAGGCCTTTGAAAACAGTGGCAAAACAAATAGCAACTGCTATAATTATCAAGTCACTTATCTGGATTCCTGAAAACAATTAGTCGGTTCCATACCCACAAAAGGCGATTTAGCACTTACGTGTAAGATCAGTTTATGTGACTGGTTATACCATTATAATTTTATTTCAGTCTACAGTTGAACTTGTCACAAACATTTTCACTTTCCCACTGTACACCATGGAACTAAGGCAGCATTTCAGTTATTGCTGATGATGAGTAACAAACTGCAGGTTATTTTCCCAGGTCAAGTACCTCTTTTATGTGGTAATTAAGAACTTTAATTCTGCCATTGTCATTACCAAGATTTCAACAACAACAACAAGAAAAACACAGAAAGAGACTTGTCTGTATAATCTGGTGTTTTGATATCCATGGGTTTGCATATTTGACTCTAGCATGTATTCCTGAAATAAAAATACCCCAGTCTGATGAAAGCTGAAGCTCTGAGGTCTTTATATTCCTGAAAGTCTATAACATGTATCTCAAAACTAAACATCATAAATTATTTCTAAGAGGAGCAAATTTATTTCAGAAATGCTTCAATGGCTAATAAAAGTAAGCAGACCCTGCAAAGCTGTTTAAATGAGTAGTCCTAGTATAAGTATTTAAGACCAGTCAATGGGGTCTGATGGGATTCAGGGTACTGGGGGATTTTGTGATGTTATTGTGAGACCTCTCTCAATTATTTATCAATGCTATTGGGAATCTAGAAAGGTCCCAGTCAGCTGGAAGCTTGCAAATGTTATTCCAGATTTCAAGAAGGTCAAGAAAGAAGACCCTGGTAATTATTGTCCTGTCAGTCTTACTTCAGTGCCCAGTAAAATTACAGAGAATATTATTCTGGGAGTTATTGAAAAACACTTGAAAGACAATGAAGTCATCAGTCAGAGCCAATAAGGGTACATAAAGGGAAAGTTATTCCTTACTAGCTGGGTATTCTTTCCTGACAGGGTTACCCACCTAGTGAATGAAGACAGTGGATATGGGGTTTTTTTGGATTTCAGCAGAACTTTTGATACTGTATCTTACAGTATCTTCTGAGTCAAAATGTCCAGCGTAGAGCTAGACATGTACATATTACAATGGGTGAAAAATTGGCTGAAGGAGCAGACCCAAAATAGTTTATATTAAATGGCTGGTGGCCATTTACTAATGGGATTCCACAGGGCTCAATTTTAGGGTTCTTTAGTTCTCTTCAATGTTTTTATCCATGACCTGGATACAGGAGTTGAGTGCACACAAGGTAAGTTTGCCAACAACACTAAATTAGGGAGATCTGTTGATTCTCTTGAGGGCAGAGAGGCCTTACAGAGAGATCTTGATAGAATAGAACATTGGGCAGTCACCAACTATATGAAATTTAACAAGGAGACATGTTGCATTCTGATCTTTTATCTCTGGTATCCATTGATAGGACATGAGAGAATGGCTTAAAAAGCTGCATCACCAGAAGTTCAGATTTGATATTAAGAAAAATTTCTTTACTGAAAGATGATTAAACACTTTTCATGTGTCTTATGTGTCTCATGTGTCTGTTCATGTTTTCATGTGCCTTAGCATGCCTTCCAGGAGAATGTGCTCCAAGATTTTGCCAAGCACAGAAGTGAGACTGGCTGGTCTGTAATTCCCCGGGTCTTTCATTTTCCCCTTCTTGAAAATGGGGTTTATATTTCCATTTTTCCAGTCGTCAAGAAATCCGGAAAACTCTTGCTCATCTGTAGATAATAGACACTCAAAAAGCACAAGACTTATCTAGTCCAAGTCCTCACCAGTATAGTATATTAAATAATCCATCAATTTGTCTAGTCAAAATTTAAATGCAAGAGAGAGACAGAAATTCCCCAGCCTCTCCCTCAAGAGACAGTTTCACATTCTGATAGTTAACTGCGACTTGAAACACACATTTTAAAGTGGAGCAGTTCTGATATGCATTTAATATTATAGCTTTTCAGAATTTTGCTTGTAGTTTTTATTTTAGTTCAGGCCTATTTTTCATTGCTATAAAAACTTCTGTATGTTAAATAATATATATTTTGCGATAATGTTTGAATCCTTTAAATATTAGTAAACTCTTTCCATGTTCTGTCTTGATTATGATTTAAACATGCTAAATATATTATTTAACTCTTTCAATCTTTCCCCATCTATCATTCCCTCTATTTTTTTATCATTTGTGTAAATTTTTTTTTTTTCAGTTTCCCTGCAGTTTGTCAATAGGCCTCACCAGTGGAGAGACAGAACCAATTGTGCTGGTTTAAGGGTGTGTTCTAAACAGTTACATATTAAAGTATTAGCAATGTATTGATCTAGGTGTAATGATGTTTGTCAGAAAATGGTGGCTCAGTGGTTGAAATAGTAGCCTAGGCCTCAAAAGATTTGGTTTTGTTTCTGAAAAAAAAAAAAAAAGAAACAGAAATATACTCAGTAATTTTAGGCAAAACCTTTAGGGCTAGCAAGGTCCTTAAGGCAGACATGCATTGTGTGCTGCTGAACAAGAAATGACCATTGAGCAGCCCAGCAGACTACAGGTGCATCTCCACAGCGGCATGCAGAGTTCTATATTTGGGTCATGGCTTGGAATAAGTATTGTATTCAGGCTAATTAACTATGTTTGTATGTTTCTAATTCATCTGTGAAGTCAGGTGAATTAACACAGACTCCGCACTGTGCTGACGTGGCTATTTGCTTGGTTATTTCTTCTCCAGAAGGTCCAGTGCCATACTTAGTAAGCATGTTACATATTTTAGAGCTATTGCAGTTTCAGTACATCTGTGTGAAACTAAAGTTTCAGTGTTTGTGTGGTTTCAGAAATTAAGATGAGAATCTGATCTCCCATTAGACGCAAAGATATTGGCTTAATTCCAGCACCAGCCCTGGGATTGCTACTACACAGTGCTGCAAATAACACAAACATGACCTGTCAAAAAGATTGCTGCTACTGTGTTCAGGTATTTAATGAATACCATTCTTGGCCCTTGGTCCCCTAATCTCTTGTCATGCAGTTTACCCCAATCAATTCCCTATTGGACTTGTGTTTGGAGGATAGGCTGTCATTCAACAGGAAATACATGCATTTCAGGAAATGTCACTTCATTCTACCGAGAAACCACAGTCGTGAACGCTGCTTCTTTGTGTAGGTAACTACAACAATTCTTTTAAAGAAATGTTCTTTTATAATAACAGCTGAGTATTTAGACCACTTATGTAGGAAAAGAGAAACACAAGGGACCTTAACAGCATTCATCTTCAGGCATTTAAGCATGAGTAAGATATGAGGCTAGTCACCTTAAACTTCCTATATAATTACTAAAAAAGGCAAGCTCCTCCAGGGGATCATTCGGAGCAGGAATTTAACTTTGAGAGACAGGTAAATTACATGCTTAAAGTTAGGAGGATTGAATAACCCTGAGTAACCTTGACTAGCGGATGCAATTGCTTGGCTTGAAGATTTCTAGTTAACAGTCTGGCAAATGTTTAATGTGAGCCCAAGACTTCCACCAGACCCTTAAATAAACACTATTTAATTCAGTCATAGGTGGAAGAGTACTGGTGGAATTCATAAAAAATGTGACATGAGAACAGTTGAGAGTGTAAGACCTAGACTCATACAGAAGAGAGAAATTATGACAAAGTGGTACATAAGCATTTCAGCTAAATTCTGAATCCATTTTTCACACTATAAGCAATTCTAAATCCTCTTTGACACTGAATCTGATATGGATAATGTCTTCCATTATCAAAGATGGACAAATGTGTTATGACTTTGAATTTTGTAACTTCAGTTGTTAAAAGGTTAACACTGATATCTACAGAATACTTGCAATTGGAGGGAACTTTCCTCTCATACAGAAACAGTTTTGTACTGGAGACATCTATAAGCTGTTAGGTCAGCTGTCATTTTTCCCCCCAGATTTCTGTCAATAATTACATCAGAATTACTGTAAAATGTCAATAATTACAGCAGAGTGAGTACTTTTCTTCAAAACACAAGTACTGGAGTAAGTATCATGCCTGACCAGTTTGGTGGCCTTCTATGATGGGGCTACAGAACTGATGGACAGGGGTAGAGCAGCTCATGTCATCTACCTGGACTTGTGCAGAGTTTGAATCTGTCCCACACAACATCCTTCTCTCTAAATTGGAGAGACATCAATTTGATAGATGGACCACTCGGTGGATGAAGAACTGGCTGGATGGCTGCACACACAGAGTTGTGATCAATGGCTCAATGTCTGGCTGGAGACCAGTAACGAGTGGTGTCCCTCAGGGATCGATGTTGGGACCGGTCTTGTTGAACACCTTTGTCGCTGACATGGACAGGGGGATTGAGTGCGCCCTCAGCAAATTTGCCGATGACACCAAGCTGTGTGGTTTGGTTGATACGCTGGAGGGAAGGGATGCCATCCAGAGGGACCTTGACACGCTTGTGATGTGGCCTGATGCCAACCTTATGAAGTTCAACCATGACAAGTGCAAGGTCCTACACCTGGGTCGGAGCAATCCCAGGCACAGCTACAGTCTGGGCAAAGAAGAGATTCAGAGCAGCCCTGTGGAGAAGGGCTTGGGGGTGCTAGTCGATGAGAAATTGAACATGAACCGGCTTCAGTGTGCACTTGCAGCCCAGAAAGCCAACCTTATCCTGGGCTGCATCAAAAGGAGCATGATAGCAGGTCAAAGGAGGTGATCCTGCCCCTTTGCTCTCATGAGACCTCACCTGGAGTATTGTGTGCAGTTCTGGTGTCCTCAGCATAAAAAGGACATGGAACTGTTGGAACAAGTCCAGAGAAGAGCCACAAGGATGACCAGGGGACTGGAGCACCTTCTATATGAAGACAGGCTGAGAAAGTTGGGACTGTTCAGCCTGGAGAACCCATAGCATCCTTCCAGTATCTGAAGGGGCTTATAAGGATGCTGTGAAGGGACTCTTTATTAGGGACTGTAGTGATAGGACAAGGGGTAATGGGTTCAAACTTAAACAGGGGAAGTTTAGATTGGATATAAGGAGGGTGTTGAGGCACTGGAATGGATTGCCCAAGGAATCTGTGAATGCTCCATCCCTGGTGGTATTCAAGGCCAGTTTGGACAGAGCCTTGGGTGGCATGGTTTAGTGTGAGGTGTGTCTGCCCATGGCAGGGGAGTTGGAACTTAATGATTTTAAGGTCCTTTCCAACCCTAACTATTCTATGATGCTATGATTCTAAGTATAAACATCAGTACCAAAAGTTATATAGCATTTTGGATCTCAGACCGCAGCTGATCTCATCTATGGATTTCATTAAAGACTGTCAGCAGAAATAAGGAGTTTTATAGAATTTATGCATAGCTAATAGAAAGAAGGAAATAGTTAAAATATGAAGCAACAAGTTTAATAGGAACAAAGGAGAAATAGCCTTTAAGCTCATATATTATCTGTTCTCCAGGAAAATCTGTCACACAAGAACTTCCTTCTTGAAGGAAGAAAAGAGAAGAAGGAAAGGATCATTTAACTCCAAGAACCTGTATTCAGAAAATCCACTGATGACATTAATGTATGCATACTGAAAAAACTTCGAAGGTATACAAGGCCATCCTTCCACAATCAGTAATAAATAAACATTATTAGATCACAAAATAATACAAATGTTATCTGGATTTGGCCCTGGACTATAATACTCTGAAAATGAAAGAGAACGTGCTCTAAAGAGTTCATGTTTTCATGCCAGCTCAAGGAGAATAATGTTCTACCAGTGTTGCAATGTCACAGACATTTGACATTCTGATCTGTTTTAAAACCTGCTTATACTAAAAAGGTATGTGATTTTTTTCTAAATAACTTGGAAGTTATTTCCTACACAGAAACAATATTTTGCATCGAATATCAGAAGAATTTGAAGTCTATGAGCCTTATAGCCAGATTTACAGTGTAGTTAAAGACAGAGTTCTGGTAGGTGAAGAGGGAGTTCATCAAGATATCAGGAACTTTAAAACTGATCATGGGAGTAACATGTGTTTAGGCCAGTGCTGCTGCATTTACAGTTTTGGGAGATGAAGCCTTCCTTATGGATTCTTGATTAAAGAGGTTAAGCTGTTGTAAATCTAGCTGGCTGTAAAGTTTATTTAGAATTATATTTTATTTCAATACTCGGGGTAATGAAGACTGTTTGCTTCTGGAATCAAATACACATTGCTTATTGTATTCCCTATATTCAAAACCACAATCCTTCTTTGTTCGCTTTCTCCTCTTTTTTTGCCAGTAAATTTGAACTCCATCTTGAAGGTGAGGCAAATACTAGTTTTTAGTACTAGTTAAAGCATTCAGCTAGGAAGTTCTGTATACACAAGGCTGATCAAAGGTTGGTTTCCTTGCCAGTGAAAATGTTCCTACCATCAGGTTAATGCAGCATAGAAAAGAAACAGCGTAGGAAGCAGAACTGATACCTTGCATTAATCTGTTATAGTCACTTCAGGTCAAGTAACATAGTTACTACAAGGAAAATTTTTATTGGTTCTCGTTACTGATCTTTCTGTGTCTGATTCATGAGATCAAAATAATGATATCTTCAAATAATTATCTTAATTATTTTTCCTTGCAGAGCTATTATATAGTTGAATATTCTGGAGATTTTGAGATACCATGGAATGAGTTATAATTAAGACCCCTCAACAGACAGTTAGGAAACCTAAAATTCCATGGTTTTCTGTTGTGTCTCAAACCTAAGATAATTTATGTTCCCTTACTGGTATTCAATATTACTTTCACATTCCTCTCTCATTTTATGTATATATACAATACATGTTTTACATGTACAAACACAGTTATTTTCTCTCTGTGAAGAAGCACAATTTCCTTAACTGCTTTTTGTCCTTACAGATTACATTTCCATGTTATCCCATCCTGTTATTTTATATAAACATATATATGTATTTATCTTTTGCTGAAACAGCTAAATAGATACTCATTTGTGAGTTTCATTAAAATGCCATTAATCTCCTTTCTAGATTATTAAAAAAGATGCTAACTACAAACTTAACACTGATTCCTTTCCGTATGACTATTTGTTTTCTCCTGTTCAATAAAATGCCATTTACCATTGTCGTGGTTTAAACCAAGCCACACAGCTCGTTCACTCACTCCCCCCTACCCCTTTCCTCCCTCTTTCCTTCTTTCCCCACCCCCCGAAAGCCCCCCCTTCCCCTGCTCCTGGAGGAATGGGGAGGAGAATCAAGAGAGTGTAACTCCCACGGGTTGAGATAAGAACAGCCCAGTAACTAAGGTATAACACAAATCACTACCGCTGCCACCAATGATAATAATGATAAGAGAAAATAACAAGGGAAGAGAATACAATACTACCGCCGAACAAGTTCAACCCCCCCAAAGAGATCCCGTGCCCTTCTGGGTAACTCCCAGTTACCTCCCTGGGCATGATGTGCTGTGGTATGGAATACCCCTTTGGCTAGCTTGGGTCAGGTGTCCTGTCTCTGCTTCCTCCCAGCCTCCCCTCGTCCCTGGCAGAGCATGAGACTCACAAAGTCCTTAGTTAGGGTAAACATTACTTAGCAACAACCAAAAACATCGGTGTTATCAGCTCTGTTCCCAGGCTGAAAGTCAAAACACAGAGCTGCACCAGATACTAAGAAGGAGAAAAACTGACTGCTACTGCTAAACCCAGGAGAACCATGAATATTCATTAACAAATCTTCAAATCTCTTCTTTAATCCACATTTTTACATGGATCATTTAAATTTAGAATAACAATAATTTGCTTGTTTGCTTCTTCCTTATTCAATACTAAACACATATCTAAGATCAAAACCTATTTGTATACATCTTGTATTTGCTCTATTTCATAATATTTGTCCTGCTCAGGGTCAACAGTACAAAAGATGGCTATAGTAGATCACAGAATCACAAAATGGTTGAGATTGGCAGGAACCTTTGGAGGTCATCGTGTTCAAACCCACTGCTTAAGCAGGACACCTAAAGCAGGTTATCCAAGACCATGTCCAGGCAGATTTTAAATATCTCCAAGGATGGAGTCTCCACAGCTTCTCTTTGCCGGTGCTCATGACCTTCACAGGAAAAAAGGGTTTCCTTGTGTTCAGGCAGCATCTTCCATGTTTCAGTTGGTACCCATTGCCTCTTGTCCTGTCACTGGACACCACTGAAAAAAGCCTAGTTCCATCTTTTTTATCTCTGCTAAGTTATTTACATACATTGAAAAGATACTCCTTTGACCCTTCTTTTCTGTAGGCTGGATGGTCCCAGCTCTCTCAGCTTTTCCTTGTATGAGAGATGCTCCAGCCTCTTCATCATCCTAATGGCCCTTCACTGGACTCTTTCTAGCATCTCTATGTCTCTCTTGTACTGGGTGGCCCAGAACTGAACACAGTGTTCCAGTTGTAGCCTCACCACTGCTGAGTAAAGGGAAAGCGTCACTCCTCATTAACTTGCTGCAACTCATCTCCCAAGGTGAGGTAAGCAGCCAAGGATACTGCTGGCCTTCTCTGTGGCAAGGACACATTGCTGGCTTACACTCAACTTGGTGTCCAGAAGGACATCAAGGTCCTTTTCTGCAAAGCTGCTTCTCATACTGTTTACCCCAGCATGTACTGGTGCATAGGATTGTTTCTCCAGCCTGTTGAGGTCTCACTGGATAGCAACACAACCTGATTGTATCAGCCATTCCTCCCAGCAAACTTGCTGAGGGCACACTCTGTCCCATGATCCATATTATTAATGATGTTGTTGAACATATTATTAATGATGTGCTGTTGAACAACATGAGCTGCGGCTCATTTAGCCATGGAGCCACACAGTTACCACCACTGAGCTATCCAGCTTGGGCATGGGTAGCCATGTTGTAGTTACAGTGGAGTTTGCATAATAGACTGTGCAGTGACTTTGAAGAGCTGGATATGGTTTCCCTCACTCAATCAATTGGCTGCAGCTGGTGACTTGATTACAGCATAAAGTTATCCTAATGAGATGAAAATACTGAGTAAAAGCAAACCTAGCTCTTTCATCTAGCAGTAGAAGGCTGGAAGCTGAAGCCAGGCAAATATGATTTGAAATTAAAGCATTTGTGTAAACAGTGATGGTGACCAGCTACTGCAACAGTACTAAGGATGCATAGTCCACATCCTGGTACGTCAATACCTAATGGTAGTGGATGCCTGTCTCTGAAATATGTAGTACCAACAGTGACACTGAAGACATAACATATTTGGGTTGAAACAAGATGCTCTGATGGCTTCTTCTGATATGAATACAAACAAAAGAGTCTGCTAGAAGAACTCAAATCTCTGCATTACCAGTTATGACTGAACAATATTCAAGTAATTTGAAATAGTCATTTATAAATGTTACAAGAGTTCAATTTCCAGGAGAAAGTCATTCTAATCCTATAAAGATGCAGGGAGCTATTCTTCTGGAAAAAAGATGGTCTACTTCTGAGTACAATCTCACCTCCCTGCTGTGTCATGCTATACCCGACAGTGCCTCTCTTTTCATAAAGATGTCTAGACATCAGCTAATGCTCATTGCTTTGATGACAACTTATTCCATATGTGTCCTGTCTCAAAGAAATTACACTGCCTGAAACTCTGGCATTTGTTCAGGTTTCTATCTTTCAGACTGTGTATGCTTTTATTCTGAACCTACGTACCCCACTCCTTGCTCCTGACCTGTGAAATGTCTGAAATTCAAAAGACCATTTGAATAAACTTGCCTAATTTAATACTTTTTGATTCCATTTTCCCCTGCACCTCTTTCACACCTGTTTCAACGACAGAACATGCAGCTAGAAGTATTTTTCTGGCAGCCCTTTTTTTCTGTCTACACTGCCTTTCTGTCTTGCTCTCCTACATTCCTGCCTTATTCCTTGCCCTCTCTTCTCTCTTACATTTACTCATGGCCTCTGTGCACTAAACCTCTCCTCACACTTTGGGTTTAATTCCTCCTTTGAAAGGGGAGGGGAGGCTGGCAAGGTGGGAGTTTCAGAGCCAGCGATCTGTGAAGCTGCAAGTCCCTCTCACCTTCTGAGCAGCAGCAGATGCTGCCTCCAGAGGAGCTGCTCAGACATGACAGTGAGAGGACCTGGACCCTCTTGCCACTTGCACATGTTTGGCTCTGGTGCCCTGATGTCCATGAAAGAGTGGCTGGGACCAAGAATGAAAATGAGCCAGGAGACATAGTCCTCGGTTTGCAGGATTTACTGGGGCAGTCTGGAAACTGCAGCATGTTTCCTGATTACACCTCTGCCCCCAGCTGCCATTTTCTTGGTTGGCTGTATTGTCAAACAGGGCAGGCCAACAGTTAGTAAACTTCAACTCTCTTCTTCCTTCTCCCTCAACAAGCCAAATAAACTTGCCTACTGAGTTTATTTATAAGTCAACCACTTTATAGAGGGATCTGCGTTTGTGCAGTGACAGCTAAGATGTAAAGTGAACAACTGTTCCAAAAAGGCTTCCATGGAAGCTTCTCAGCACTGTTTGATGCCCTAGAGAGGTTTCTGGTGCTAACGTGACTCCCGCTCTCTGAGTAATGCTTCCTTAATAATATTGCCAAGTTTTAATTAAAAAAGAAGCAAAATGTAGTTCTTTGACCTGGTTGTAGATCTGCATTAGAATTGTGTTTGCCAAGTCATATTGAATTTTAAAGGAAAAAAAAAATGAGTACGAGAGAGAAATCTACTTGTGTTTTGAAAGCACACTGTAATTTTATGCATTATGCATCATGCCCCAAAAATGTCTTTAAAAGACAAAAAGAGAAAAAAGGGCAAGCATGAGCCCTATGCCAATTAACACTTTTCACTGGATATTAATTTGTGGATATTAGCCCCTTTTAATTGATCTTTAGACGTATGATTAGACAGACAGTAAGCTCTACTGACCAGCATGTATATAATTAGCAAATAGCAAGGTGAGGTAGAACTCAGCTTAATCTCATTTCATCCCCAAGACTTTATCACCATTTGGCCTAGTTCCCTTTATCCATCCAGAGATAACAACAGCTTTATTTGCAGTGAATTACAGAACCAAGTAGCTTTGCATTGTAATATAGGTCAAATAAAACCAGCACATTTGTTGTTGAGCTGCTTGACAAGCAAAATGCCTGGAGATTGTTGGGGGTGGGGATGAAGTGGTTGCAAAGGACTTAAGAAGATTTTCAGTCTGTAAAAAGTGCAAAAGATTTGAAAGATTTTAGTTGGAGCCAGCCAACCAGTCTTGTGGCAGTTCATTGCTCCATTGAGCAGGAGATCAGAGTTCAAATTCCAAACCAGCTGGCAAGGACTTGGAGCAGTAGGAAGATGGAATGTTTAGCCACTGCCTGGGATGTTTCCCCTCACGACAACTTTAAGTAATGCCTCTTATTTGACTTGGGGAAAATAAAATAAAAGTGGATAAGAACGAAAGTGAACCTTGTTTCTCCTCCTTCTGTTTCCACCTGAGTAGTAGCACTGCTAACACTCATGAAAAAAAGAGAAATTGTTTATATCAGAGACCTCCCTCACCCCAAATGATCCTTTCAATAGAAACCATCTGCTTTCTCATTTTCAAAAAGTATCTAAGCATTACGTTATTAGATACCTATTGGTCTTTCTGATCTTGGTCACCCTGATCTGCTCCCCAGTTTATTCAGTAAGCAGCCCAGAACTGATCAAATAACTGACATGATTTTGAAGATCTATAAAGTTATTTCTCCCTGTGCATTACTATTGTACCGATCATTTGATGTTTGCACCAGGTCATTTCAGGACATGCTCAAGACATGAAGCTAGAAATATCCTAGTGTTTCATAAAACACTTAGCAGGTTTTATTGGAATTTTGAGCTATATTATTTCTTTAAAAGCGGGTGGGTGCAGGTATTATTCATGAGTAGAATAGAAGGTACAACTCCCAGTAGTACAAGCTCTTGCGTTTGACTTGTAAATACTCAGCAATCTGCCCCAGACAAGAGTGCTACAAGTGATGTTCCGGCTTTCTAAATACGAGAAGCTGTTTACATGCTGATCTGCAGAAGCATGTCAGAAAAATAGGAAGGGAGGGGCTGTAGATAAAGTAGATTTGCAGGTATTTTTCTTGATTAGTAAGTAAAATTAAATTTATTTCTGGGGTAGGGAGGAAGAGAAAGGGAAATAATAGTATATTATCTTTGATCTTTTGCTGAGACAATCTAATTAGTGGGACTTATGCCAATGGTCGTTAAAGAGAACGATCTTTTAGCCAATGGGAAAGCACTCTTTGCCTTTCCTTTCCTTGAAAAACTTCTGAGAAAGAAATCTACAGCTTGATTCACAAGGGGGCTGATCACTGACCAAGACCTTTGCTAGGGAGATTGCTTCTTGGACATATGGCTCTTCAGACATTAGTCTTTTACCAATAGAAGCTAGAAAACTACCATGAGACCTTAGCTGGAGGGGATGCACTGAGCCCTTCACACTCTTGAATTCTGTGTGGCACTTCGTGCTTCACGTATGTATATTGATACAAAGCACAAATGTTGGTTTAAATTACAAGCACAAGGCTTAATGGTGATTCTGAGATCATGTTGTAAAACACTGACTTTCCCCACTGACTTTCCAATTTGTGGGGCAGGAGGCTCTGTCTGTAACTCTGTTGAAGGAACTGTGTAATAGAGTGGACAACGTTCTTCAGCTATACCATGTATTGTAAGAAGACAGCTCATTGTTGCACTGAAAAGCCTTTAGACCAATTTAGCAAAAAAAAAAAAAAAAAAAAAAAGAGAGAGAGGAGTACTTAAAACTGCTTTAATGCATCTATGCATGCTTTTAATAAAGAACTGGGCTTAAAAAGCTGACAGGACAGGAACAACAGAAACAAAAATTTAGGACGGAATTTTAATTTGTAACCACACTACCAAGACTGCAAAATGAAATATTAGACATCTGTGAAATGCACCCTGGTCAGACAGCAGCAGTGATGCCATTTTTGGAATTCAAGGAAGATCAGTTATTTTGATTGATTTTCCAGTTTCAAGAAATTATGATGTTTAATTTGTCCAAGTCTGATATCTTGGTGATCTCTGATATTTTAGTAAAATCTTAGCTCCCATATATGCTAAGCAAAACCTCATTGGAAAATATAGAGAAAGATTTGTTAAAGTATTATGTCAGGAATCTAAATCTACAATAACACCAATAGAGCACCTGTTCTTTCCAATTTACTTCTACTGCTGTTTCTGAGAATTGGGCAGCAAAGGAGTGTGTATAAGGGTTTACTATCTGTTAGCCTCTGAGAAGCTATTAATCATTTTAACAGTAGATTTCAGAATTAGGTTTTTCAATCAGAATAAGTAGATGTATTTAGGCTGATAGTTTTGATACCACACACAGGTATCAAGGGGTTTATGGAGCTTCTTACGTGGTCCTGTGCAAACAGAGTATAAATACGACTCAGCAAACAGCACATGTTTAGAAGGATGACACAAACACGTGGTAGTAATAGAACCTAATGTTTACACGTGGTAGTAATAGAAGCTAATGTTTTTCTCCAACAAAGGGGCACATTTCTGTTTTATATAAAAATGTCATCTGTAAATGTAGATAAATTTAAGATATTGAAATCCTCAGTGACTAAAGTGAATCAAATAAAACTGCACTATAGTGCAACTTGCTTTAAAAGCTAAGAAATGTGTCTGATAATCTGAATTGCTAGGTTCTTTCTCTTGGAGTCTATCAGACAACATGAATGGAACTTCTGCATCAACTTACAAAAGTAAAATTTTAAATATGATTTTAAGAAAATTGTGAACATAAAGAGATTAATTACACAGATTATAGTCATTATGAAAAGAAAGAATTGACTTTCCAAACATATCTCAAATTTTTAAGTTAAAATCACTTTAGACACATTTTTATCCCTCCCTTTTGCTACATTCAGGAAAACTAGTGACATTTCCATGAATGATTCCAGGAAAATAATATTGGCCATGTAGATTTTAATCATAGAACAAAATATATTTCATTACATAAGAACTGTTTAACTTTAGGGATGGGCTTCAGATTCCATACCAAGAGACATACAGCATAGCCGTAGAAATCTTAAGTAATTTGAGATGCCTTGCAACATTACACTGTGCTTCCAGTTTCTACTCCTTTAAGACCTATAAGAAATAGATCATGAAGTTAACTCTTGAAGTTCATTTACAGGATGGCATGGCTTTTAAAATGCACCAGTTTTGAAAATTACTTGCACAGCAAAAGTTGGCTACTTCTGTTTATCTCTATATACACGATTGGTAAGTGTATAAATAAATTTTAGTCTCTGATTTTGCACAGCATAAGAATGAGAAAAGGGTGTAATACATCCACCATTCTGAATCCAGTGTTTGGTCCTGTAAGTAAGTCTGCTCACAGTGCAAGTCTGTACCCTCACATTCTAACCCACGGAGTGGTCAGCCACTCTGCAGGGACACACAGCCCTTGTTCAGCGATGCGCTGTCCATCATCTACCTTCTGGCTCAGTTCCTCGTTCCTAGAACTGAAGCACTGAATTGTCTCCCAGTAGGGCTGGCTCTCAGTAGTATAAATTAGACCTACCATTTTCCCCCAAAATTATTCACACAGATCTATTTGTTACGAAAAAATAGAGTAAATTTCTATGCAATCATTCAGATGATTCAAAATAAAGCTTATTTTATTAGGAAATAGATGCTATTTTAATTTAGTAATGAAGTGGAAGGTAAATGTATATGATATTAAACTGACACAGGCATTTGATGGGGAATTTTGAAGTTAGACTGAGAGAAAGAAAGCACAATAAAGTGCATGTTTAACTGGATAAATTAAAGTGGCTAAAGCCTAGATTTTTTTTAGAAATGCCTGGTAATTTTGCATATTTTTCTTATCATGTTTTGCTACTAAATCTTAAATTGGGCTCTGGAAAAATCTTTACTATTTTCAAAATTGTCTGCAAAAGAGTTTTCTCAATATTTCTTTAGCCCATGTAATGCCCAAAATTGTCCCTGTCTGTGCTGTACACCAATATTTCACAGATGGCCAAAATGCACCAGTTTTGGTTGCAAGATGAATACATATTATTATAGGATTTCTAGATTTCTACATGCATTTATGAAAATGGCTTAATTCAAATCATATCATGTTCAAAATACAATTAAAAAAAGTCTTTTGTTTTCTAAGCTATCTCAGAAAAACATTAAAAAAATGGAAGGAAGGAGATGAGAGCTTTGAATTCAGACTCAGAGAAAGGAAAATTATTTCAGCTGTATGGTCATGTCAGATCTTGGGTACCCTGTTATTGCTGAGTGGTGCTTCCTACCAGCTTTAAACTGCCTCACACCTGTGACTGGCACTATTGTTCATGCTACTATTAAAAAAAAAAAAAAAAAGGAGGGAAATAATGAGGAAAGCATACGGTTAAAGAATAATATGATGCATAAACAGAGTAGTCAGCTCTGTTGACCTCATTCATTAATGTTTTCCATTTTTGTCAGTAGCCAATGTTGTTCATCTTTTCCAGGTAAGCTGCTACCATTTGCCACCCTTTTTATTCTAGAGTTCACTATTTCCAACAACCTCCTTTAGAGCCAATGTTGTACTCTGAAATATGTCACATCATTGAAGATGTTCAGCATAGATAATTAGCAGGTGACCTTTAATGTTACCTCTAAAACTGTTCTAATTTATTTTAAATGAAAGAGTAATACCATGTGTGTAAATCATCCATGCATCAAAATCAATCATCTAAAGTAAATTCCAGTTCACCTTTAAGTATCAAAAGCTTTAAGCCTGTTTACAACTTGGATTTACTAATATTTGGAGAAAAAATGCAGTCTAGCAAATCCTGTCTGAAGTTACAGATCACATAAAGCAATGTTTGCCTTTTAAATGTCATATCGAAGGAAGTTTCTCCAGCAGAGCAGAGTGTAGTATGGTGGTTGCATCCAATTTCTTAAGAAACCTTGGGAACCAGGATAGAAAACGAGGTGCAGCGCATTCGTTCGCATGTTTAAAGCACACATTTCAGTAAATGCTTGTTTGCCCTCCTTTTAACCACAACTTTTGACAAGACTAAATGCACTGAAGAATTATTTACTTGGATTGTACTGCATGCGTCTTCTTCCTTATTTAATATCTACAACATGCGGAGGAAATTTGCTTTGATTACCTGTTTTTTATTTTAATTTTATATATTTTCCACTTCAGAAAATTGTACTAAAAGTACAAAAGTACATGTAATAACCAGGTAGTTTCTGTTAAAAAAAAAAAAAAATATCATTTCTTCAGGCTGTTCCTTCTCCTTTGTTCTCATACATATTGAAAAAGACACCATATAAATATGAATACTAAAAGAAATGGTCTTGTTTTTTATAAACCCTAAATAGATCAGCAAACAGTTCCATTTATTGTGCCTATATCTTAATTATTAAAGACCTATCTGAATGTCCTCTGCTGGAAGACATATTTTTTCATATAAGACATTTTGCATTCTTTAAAACTAGAGGAATATGAGATGTTGCAAATCTGCACTTGTTTGCTGATAAAGGTGTTTTTATGAAGGTGGATCCTGTGTCAGAGAAGAACAAAGAAAATTCGATTCTTAATGCCACCTGGATCTAATACCTTTTGCTTCTTTCACACTACTTAAAGCTACTAATGTGCTTCAAGTATTTTTAATTTTAAGTTATTAAAAATGCATGGAAAAGAGTATTAAATGTAAGACTAAACTATAGAAAGCATAGCATACATACACTCAACTAAATATGGCACGGGGATGGATTTGTTAACGCTTAAAATGTATCTGTTGCCAATAGGATTCTATGCAGGCCTGATCAAAAGCCCTATGGAAGTTGCCACTTGACTTTAGGAAACTGGCTCAGTCCTTACGGTGACCATGCCAGGTCCTGAGCACTTTCAGATACTGCTCTGTGAAAGGTGTCCCCCAGGGCTGGAAATTAATGCTTTGCATAGCCTACACTGTACAGCTTGGGCTTTGTTTTTCACGCATGCTTAACTTTGATCTGAACAGTAACAGGATTACTCATCTGCTCTGAAGGCAAGTACACTCAAAGTCCTTTGCTTGGATCTCTCCTGGGGTGCTGACTGGAAAGCCCATTTGAATTTAGTCAGGATCTCCTTGTTTATCTACTTTTGCTTGATTTCCTGTGTGGATATGGATTGTTCTTGATTTTGGAGGAAGTGATCATAGAAAATAACCAGCCTACATCTCTCCAGCACCGTCTCTCACAGAATCCTTCCAGGCAGATCTGTGAACAGGCAAAAGTCTGCTCTCCCAAAGACACATATCAAAGTGAAAGTTTTAAAAAAGTTTACACTGTCATTTCTATGAGGATGGACCCATAGCTGAAGCTTGTATAGACTCAGAACTACCCTGAGCTGCTCTGGCTGCTACTGGAGACACAATGCCTTCTGTTACTTAGACAAAAGCAGTAAGTACCTAGGTTACTGGGAAGGCCTCTTTTCCATAGTAAGCACCTGTTCTGCTTTTTGACTTCTTCAACCCTCTTCATTCTGAAAGGCAGCTGATTACACGGGTAAGATATTCTCTGTGTATGATGTGAAACAGTTGCTTCCCAAGCACTGCATGTCCTGGTAGTTTGTGAAAAAGATGAGCAGACTCTCACTTATGAGGATAACTATACATCAGAGTACATGTGTAACGATGTTTTTCTACAGTTTTCTCACAAAATGTAGATAATGAAGATAACACTTTCTAGATGAGGTTGAGGAGGATGATGATGATTATTCTCCATGATATCTTGATCTCTATGATATACAGTGGGTATAATTACCTACTGCTATTACTTTTTATTGTAAGTATCTTCTTGCCTTATTAACCTGCTTAATAGGAGACATCCAGAAAAAAGAGATTACCTGGCCCTACTAGCAACTAATAATGTACCAGTTGAACACGCAATATTCCTAAACACTAACAAGGTGCCTGCTGGGGTGTCCTAAACTGCTGTGCTTACTTCATACACTGGGCTTACTACTTAGGAAAAAGTATGTGTCATACTTAGAATGTTTGAACGTTTAGTATTCACTAAATTATATATATCACTTCACTAATTCGGTGCAAAATAAGAAAAAATATTTCAACACAATGCTCTAAGATTTAGGTAAAGTATAGTCAAAGGTTTCATACTTAGATCTTTCCTCCCACTACCCCAGTGATGTCAGCTTTAATTTCCTTTCAGAGATCTGACATTTCTGGTTCATGAAGTACCAAACACTTTCTCAGTTCTAAACAAGTTTTAAAATACATGGCACCAATGTAAGCAGTTAGAATAATACCCATGAAAACAAATGAGAAGGATTTTAATGAAAACCTCTGCATACATCTCAGGATCTAAAAGCCTTCCTAGGAATTAAATTTGCAAAACAAATTCTCTAGTCTCAGTTTTCAGAAGAGTTAATTATCAACTAGCAGACCAATGTCTCACCACATGCAAAATGCAAGGAAAGTTAGAAAACAACATTTATGATTTAGATTAAATATCATAGCTCACAATAACATGGTTATATTCTGTGGAAGTAACAATTTACAATGCTCTTCAGCTACATAAATATCAGCTGCTTTTTGAGGGTTTAGCCTGGTTTTGTTTAACAAAAAAAGCAATGTTTATCACAGCAGTTCAGAAAGATATCAGTATTTTATTCCATGTATATTTTCAACATAAGACCTCAGGAAGAGTTGTACCAGCTTTACTTTGATAAATGACCAGCCTAAAGGACCAAATTTACTATTGGTTGATCCTTTACAACTTCACTAATTCCCCTTGAAATTTTGTAGTCAGAACTTCTCTCTGAGTAAGAATACCAGTTGTTTAATTCTCTGAACACTTCCTATTTGAGCGTAGAAGTTCAATTAATTGAAACCGGATGGTATACTTTGACAGTATTAACCTACTTAGTTTAATTAAATTATCCCTTTTTTAGTATATACTACCATTTAGAATAATATAAAAAAGAAATAGATACATGTTCATGTCAACTGATCTACAATGTATATGGAAATTCCCCTGTAAAGGACAATACCAGCCTGGAATGCAGCGTACATAATTACCTTGAAAGCCCTCTTTCTTATGTCTCTCCAGACAGACCTGCCTTTTGTAGCTTAAAGAACCTGGAAAGGTTAAGTATAACACTGCACTTCCCTACCCAATGAATTTCCCATAGAAGACTGTTCAAAGACCATTACATGAAAAAGTAGGTTCTTCAACTGCGATGTCTGGGAGACAACATACAGATTATTGGGTATCTAACATACCGACCATGACACACTGAGTATCCATATGCTATAAAAAGGGAGTTGAGTCTTTGCTTCTGTCTAATAAACTCATAGAATTATAGAATGATTTAGGTTGGAAGGAACCTTAAAGATCATCTAGTTCTACTCACTCCTTTGCCACTTCTTTTAAAGGATTTGACCTACTGCACTGTAATGGGAGAAAAGAACAGTGTTCCACCAACACAAATCTGATGGCCAATATTATGTTGCAGCAAAACCATTTTAAGACAATGAAGTCAAACCAATCTGCTTTCTGAGTGTTCTTTCCTTTCCATAACCCAGCAATCAGAATTATGTTGAAAAACCTGTATCTTGCTGGTTCACAGATGCCAGCTTTCAAGTACACCTATGGGTTTCTAAAATCTCATTTGTATGCTATACAAACTACCTGATTTGAGATAATCATGGACAACTTTCAGTGTTGTTCAGGGTGCCAGACTGAATCTGGAGTCATCCAAAACTAAATCATTGTAAATGACTCATGAAGAGGATCAAGTGATTCTCGCTTGAAGCTAGAACACATAATCTCCAATTCATCTGTAATGTGTGTAATTATAAGCATTTTGGAAGATGAGTTTTTCTATTTACATTTTAACATACCAAAAAAAAAGGAACACAGTTCTATATGTTGTTTAAAATTGCATGCAATATGTTTAATAATATTTGTATATATTTCGGCAGGATTTTTCTTATTGATTTTAGTAGTAGTAGTAGTAGTAGTAGTATTACATTTACTCCTTTTACTGTCTTTTCCTGTGAAGTTCTGCTTTACTCCTGGCGAGGCTGAAGCATACTAGTCATACTGAGCACTTGGTTTTCAGACAATTTTTTTCTATTTTTACTATAGTTTCTGTTCATTATTGACTAAGTTCATACTTTCAAAAAGCAGCAGCTGAACAGTGTTGCAAAGACCTAATTTCAAAGCAGAAGCAAGTGGGTTGAGCACTGGAATGTTGGCGTGGCCGGTTGGTGCTCCAGCCAGAATTCTAACTATTTACTGACAGCTGAGGTGACTACAAGCCTGCTCCACATGAAAGGAGTCTTCTCATATTTCTTAGAGAAGAGAATTTAGCACGTATGTGCACATGTCTTTAGTGATTCTCGTCTGAAAAAAAAAAGGAACTTATGTTGAGTCAGACGAAGAGTGCAGACTACACAAATGCATTATTTATGAGTAGTGCTTAGGATGGCCTTTGGGAAACACACAGGCAAACACATTCCAGGCCCTTAGGAGCTTACATGTCTAATAGCAGACCTGACAAAACCAGTGAGAGCTGCA
This sequence comes from Lathamus discolor, assembly GCF_037157495.1. NCBI lineage: Eukaryota > Metazoa > Chordata > Aves > Psittaciformes > Psittacidae > Lathamus > Lathamus discolor. The sequence goes on from NC_088884.1 coordinate 23,695,571, forward strand.
AACAATAGATGGAGAAATAAGAAAACAGTCAAATGTAGTTTTCAAGATCAAAGTTAAATTAGGTAGTCTGTCATATGTGTTCTTCTGAAATATTTCTTCACTTTGCTAAGTAATCCACTCCAAGCCCGTGGAATTTCCTCACATGGCAAAACCCCTCTGAACTACTTTCATAAACATCTCGGTTTTTTAGTCTCTAATTTGTTCCATGTCTAAGTTCTCCCATATGTGCCTTTCCCCATTCCTTACCCCACCTTGGGTTTCACATCCCATGAAGACAAATTCTTCATGGCTCCTGAATTCTCCCCAGGGCTAACAACCCGTGAGTAAAAGAAAACATACCACTCCGAAGAACATCCGTATCTGATCTCAGTGATTTTGGATGTCTGAATTCTTCCTTCTATATTAAGATATGCCAAAAAACCCAGTTTCTTCAATTGAAGAGTAATGAGTTTATGGCAGTCTGTTGCCATGTTAAAGATCCAGGGTGGCTGAACTTTCAAGGTTCATATTTTCTACAAAAATTAATAATTCTTATAACCTAACGTAAACCTAACCATTTCCATGGCAAAATTGTATAGATGGTTGATAAATCTTAAAATGTATAGATATGGGTTAGACAGACTTTTGGTTTTCATACTAAATATTTTATGGAAAGCTTTATGTCTAATATTAACCCTAATTATAAGTCCTCAAATGTCAGTGACCACTCAGAAGGCTTATAATATCATTGAAACCCTGTTAATAAACTTGCAGTAAAAATGCAGTGCCTCTTAAAGTGCACAGAGTATTTGAAGGACAAGGACACTCTCCTTAGTAGTTTATCCATGGTTGCAACAATAGGCATTAGATACTCAGTTAGAATTCAGTTGCTGGTTTCTGTTAGAGGTAACTAAATAACGACATTAGCTCAAACTGTTCTTCATTTTACCCTCACTTTTGGTTCAACACAAATAATTTATATTTTTTAAATCTAGGCCTCAATAAGCCTGCTATAGGCATTCCACAGAAAATGCTGCACAAAACACAGCTGTCTCTACTGTGTCTTTTGAGCAATACTGGGATGGAGAAAATGGTTCTTGGTTTTGTGCTGGCAGATTATTGATCATACCTGTCTTCTGAATCACTTGACACTAGGGATTTTTGCTGAGACCATTAAGGGACCAGCCTCAAGCCCTCCATGCCCTGTACATACTGACAACATTCCCACATTCAAATTTACATGCATGCCAATAACAGCCTCAAGGAGAAAACAAAAACTTAAAAAGCAGGTAGTTTAAGCACAGGAAATTAGAGAAGGATAAAATATGCTTATAAATATGCAAATTTGTAGCTAGTAATTCAAACAGGAAGCACAAGATGAGTGCCCAGAATGTATATAGTATTTTTAAACACATAACTTCCAGTTTAGGCCAAGTAAAACAGAAAGCATTGGTACTAATGTGCTTTTATTCCACTGGAAAGGCTTTAATTTTCAAAATTTTTTTTTTTTTTTATAAATAGAAATAGTTTTTAGCCATGTCAGCACTAAAACACTGGACAGGTGGGCTATTAATCACACTCTCTTAAGGCTCAGATGAAAGCAGAAAACCTGTTATAATTTGTGTTCCTGTTCCTTTGCAATCTCTGGACTACCAAACAGCACAGAAAGAAAGTAATTGGCTGCACCACAGGTTCTGCTACACCCGAGGTTCTTCAGATAGAAGCTTTGATATAGTGACTGCAGTCTGACCAGGTATATGAGAGGGGGACTTCCTTCACTTTCTCCTTCATTTTGTCATTCAAACAATAACTGCTAAGGTTTAGCTTATAGTTCATGCAATAGAACAATACAATGTGTTGAACTGTCATCTTGTACAAATGATGAGCTTGAGTCTTCCTCTTATGAAGCTTTATTTTCAGTTTTTTATAATCATGCCAAATTTTGACTGGTTTGTACTGAAAACTTCAAAGATGGGAAATTTTACTAAAAATATTCTAGTTATTTCTCATAGTAACATGCAAGAAAGAAAGTGTTACCAGTTTCTCCTAGACAGTAAAGCAGTTTCTGTGGCTTTGCTGAAGAGCGGCAGCTGTGGGATTCAGGTACATGGAAGCCAATGTAAGATAATTTTTTTGTTGCTACCCTATTTATTGTCTGCTAAGGAGCTATTAATACATAATAGTTTAGTTTCAAAGAGAAAAGCAATCAACATGAGAGAGAGACAACCATTTTACACTTTTGACATCTGTGCAAGAATATACTCAAAAGTGCTCAATTTTGCATTTCTTGGAAGTCCCACTTCATACAGATCAGTAATTTCTTGCTAGTAAAGGTCTCAGAACAGTCTGTCTTAGTGAACATGAAGGACTGAAACAAATGTGAGGAACACTTTAGGAAACTACCCTACAGGAAACTCTTGGTGCTTCTACTGGGACTTCATTTCTTCTCTTCCTTCTGTGTTGTGCCCTCTCGAAGTGGAGAATCACCACAAAAATATTTGACTCACATGCAGAGAGATCAAATAGCATCAAAACAAAGAGGATATTCAGGTACAGGGATGGGTTTTGGAAACTGACTTGAAGAAAGGGTAAGTGAGTTAAGTCCATTCTGCAGAAAACTGAGTGATGGGAACAAGAAGAGAAAAAAATGTGGAAGGTTCAGAAGAAGACATCAGGAGGGAAATGAAATCATGTACAGAAGCAGGGTCAGAGCATAAACAAAAAGGAAAGGGTCAGGAGCAGAGGGGACTATGAGCTTACCAGAAGGGAATGCTGCTCTATAATATCTGTAGGAATTTGATAACTTCCTTCAGGGAGTCACCTAACTAACACAGAAGAGAGGTGATGCATAGTAAAGACCTCATGCAGCATGACAATTTACGGAATTGGAGAGCAACAAAATTAAGTTTAACAGAAATCTTATTTGGTTATATGAGCATTTTTGTTATCTCTCAAACTTCAAAAATCACATTTATTTTTTGCAAGATTTTTGCATTGTTTACTGTGGTTTGTTTTGTTTTGGTTTTGGTTTTTAATTCTTTACTGTGGTATGTTAATTTTATTTTTTGGGAAAGAAAACAGTATAATTTATTCTTTGTTTCTTTCTTTCATGTCCCTTCCCTCCTTTAAATGGCTCTTTTTATGAACTGCTTATAATGGTTAAAATTGGTTACAACTGTTTAACATTGTTTTGCTTAAAACATTTCATATACTTACCCAGTTTACAAAGTTTCTTGGAGACTTGCACACTGCTGTTAAAATTCAGTGAGTATTGAGAGTTATTTTGGGCAAAATTTTACTCTCATGATGTTATTAAACCAGCAATAGGTTTCGAAAGCAATGAAATGATATCACATGTACAAGATGACAAGCAGAAATAGTTGTGTAGGAGGTTCTTTTTTGAATGTGAATGTGTTAGTCTCGCCCCAACAAACTACAGAGTACTGGATAATTCTCTATTAAATTATGCAACACTTTTTTAAAATGCAGACATTTGGGAATTAGTCCTCATACAAGTCTTAAGCAAACAGTTGTGACAACATCCTGTATAAGGAAACTCTGTCAAAATTGGTCAAAATCCATATACTGTGTAAGAAACTTTACCTGGGGGGCATTCTTCTGTCTTTTACTAAAAAAAACAGGCTATATAAAGGTGGCGTTAAGGTGCATGTGCCCTTTCCATAGTGGAAGCTTTAAGAGGGTCCAAAGATATTTACAATTTTTAAGTCTGGGGCCCTATTTTAGTGCCATTCCCTTTAGCTTTTGTTCTGATTACCAGGATTTACAGACTTTCAGAGTGAGAAGAGACTACTCTACATGTCAGAGATTTTAGATAAGAATGCAACTGTCTTCATTCTTTGCATATTTTTTGGTCTGCATTTCCTGATAATGTGATTTGAATAAGCCAATTACATTGAAATCTGTTCCATCGTTATGCAAATAAGTTCATGAGTGTGGATCTTTCTGCCTTCTGTGGAATTGCATGCTGTACAAGGAGTCTGCACAGGATGCTGCGGTCAGGTTTTGTGCTGATATCTGAGGTTCCATTTGCACTACACTGGAGGAAGATTTCAGGCTGATAGGACATTTAAAGAAAACAAAGAAAGCCTTTAAAAAATATGGAAATGTTAAAAATACAGGCTGAATTTTGTTTTCTAGTTGCAGGCTGCAAACATGGACTTACAACATTGCATTTAAATATAAGACTTTAAAAAAAATAATGCCTGGGAAAATATCACTTAGAGCTTATTGAAAATATCTCTAAATGCCCATCATGTACATTTTAAAACTAAAGAGAAGTGCTATTAGAAGAAGTGTTTTATTCAACTATTCAATGTCTTTATTGGTGAGATTATATGCACAGTTGAGCTCGAGTCACACTAATCAAGAACTCAAGAAAAAATTACATATTTTTCAATGCCATGGGTCTCCTTGATGCTCTTTAAGTGACGTTAAGAGAGAATAATTTTTCAGCAACCACTCCTTCACACACTGGCACTGACAACAGTTTAACTGCCTGGCCTCTGTGTGTTACACTTGCTTCATTGCTCTGTAGGGATACCACAAGAAGTCAAAAAATTGGGATTTCTTCAGGAAACTATATACCAAGCAAAGAACAACAATCTCTGTTCCACTTGGAGACATTCCTGAGACAACAACAATGTAGGGCTCTATGTGCAGGGTGATGCTCAACTGCCGAATTTCACAATTAGTCAGTAAACAATGGAGATATGGGTTAACTACAGATACTTGCCAAATTTGCTGAGGTAAAGGTTGCTGGAAACAAACAGGAGTAAATACAAATCCCTTGGTATGTGAACACCTACAAGAACAATTATCCACTCCCTCCTAAGTTTAGCAGGTTGAGTTCCCACATTACAATGCGCTTAGCACTGGGAGAAAGCCAGGTATCAAATTCTTTTCCAGAGATGAAAGAAAAAGTCAAAACCACTTAGTGTTGGAGATACTGCATCAAAAATTGTCCACTGTCATTTTATCTAAAGATACACAGCCAAACGCTACATAGCACAAACCTTATCTCAGCTTACTTTTCTTTTAGAGGCAAAGCATACAACTGCAACTGCCTACACAGACATACAAGCTGTTAGAATGGACAGCTTTGAGAGTGAAATCATAAAGAAAGTATTGCTGCATTGAAGAAAGTATTAATTTCATTTTAAAATAGCACAGATCATCATTATACCAGAAAATAATATATACAAGAAAAATGCTTTTATTTCACAGTTACTTGACACTCAGTTGTTTTACCAGATCTAAAAGGCCATAATAATGCATCTAAAATAAAAATAACTACAAAATTACCTTTACAGCATCATGGCATATTAAATTTTTCTCCTGTACATTGTCATATTAAGAAAGCAGAAAAAAAAATATGCATCAATAAATTTTTGCATCACTCAATTGTAATCCTTTACAAATATGAATGTCAGTTTCCTTTATTTCTAAATAAAACCAGATTCTTTTCTAAGCCTACAATGTTGATGCAAGTTCTTTTCAGATCATCGTTTATTTTCTCCCTCAGTTTCCTATTTGTGTTCCTTGCAGCAATTTTACCTCTTTAAAAACAGAGCAAGTCAAAAGAGGCATAAAAACACTAATACGGGTATTTGTTGCATATTCTATTCAATAAATGTGAAAATTATTTTTGCTAAAGAATTTTTTTTTCCTAAATAGCTACTTTATATCTTTCTTCTGTCCAGTGCCTCCTTTTCCTGAATGCTTAATTTTCAGCCTCTAACACACATAAAGACTAACACACATATTTTGTGACAATAAATCAAGTTTTCCATGAGATCCAAACTCAGGGTATGAACTGTAACACATAGAGCCTGAGACTCCTGTTGTGAGTTCACAGTGTTCATATATGAATGTATGTTAGGAGTCCATCCAGCAAAACTTCTGTACATTCAGAAGTACAAATTGCTTGTCACACTTAAACCCGAGTAAGTGTGGCAAACAACACTAGCCTTTGAACGAGGACTCCACTTTCAGTTAAGCACATTTTTCTGTGGTAGGAACAGTGGCTGTGCACGATCTCAGGATCTTAGAAAAAATGCTACTGAACTCAGGTCTCATGAGGAGATCAAGACCAGAGAAGAGGACATTTGATCTTAGACATACTTTTCCCAGACTTCCCATTGCCTTCTGCTTCAGGAAGTACTCATATTCAGATGAACAGGACTTCACACATGCTTAGACAGGCATGTGCACAACGTCTTTCTGAGCTTGAGGCAATCCTTTAAATTTTTGTAGAATCATAGAATCATAGAGTAGTTAGGGTTGGAAAGGACCTTAAGATAATCTAGTTCCAACTCCCCTGCCATGGACAGGGACACCTCACACTAAACCATCTCACCCAAGGCTTTCTCCAACCTGGCCTTGTACACTGCCAGGGATGGAGCATTCACAACTTCCTTGGGCAACTTATTCCAGGGTCTCATCACCCTTACAGTAAAGAACTTCTTCCTTATATCCAATCTAAACTTCCCCTGTTTAAGTTTTAACCCGTTACCCCTTGTCCTATCGCTACAGTCCCTGATGAAGAGTCCCTCCACAGCATGCCTATAGGCCCCCTTCAGGTACTGGAAGGCTGCTATGAGGTCTCCACACAGCCTTCTCTTCCCTGGGCTGAACAGCCCCAACTTTCTCAGCCTATCTTCATACGGGAGGTGCTCCAGTCCCCTGATCATCCTCGTGGCCCTCCTCTGGACTTGTTCCAGCAGTTCCATGTCCTTTTTATGTTGAGGACACCAGAACTGCGCACAATACTCCAGGTGAGGTCTCACAAGAGCAGAGTAGAGGGGCAGGAACATCTCCTTCGTCCTGCTGGTCATGCTCCTTTTGATGCAGCCCAGGATATGGTTGGCTTTCTGCGCTGCAAGTGCACACTGAAGCCAGCTCATGTTCATTTTCTCATTAACCAACACCCTCAAGTCCTTCTCCTCAGGGCTGCTCTCAAACTCTTCTTTGCCCAACCTGCAGCTGTGCCTGGGATTGCTTCGACCCAGGTGCAGGACCTTGCACTTGTCGTGGTTGAACTTCATAAGGTGGCATCAGCTCACCTCACAAGCGTGTCAAGGTCCCTCTGGATGGCATCCCTTCCCTCCAGCATATCAACTGAACCACATAGTTTGGTGTCATTGGCAAACTTGCTGAGGGCACACTCAATCCCACTGTCCATATCATTGACAGTTGAACAAGACCGGTCCTAACACCAATCCCTGAGAAACACCACTCATTACTGGTCTCCATCTGGACATTGAGCCATTGACCACAACTCTTTGTGTGCGGCCATCCAGCCAGTTCTCTATCCACCGAGTGGTCCATCTATCAAATTGATGTCTTTCCAATTTAGAGACATGGATGTTACGAGGAAACATTTTCTTGAATAAGAGAATCTTGTAATCTGCTTTTAAATAGTGAACCAGACCTCAAGAACTACTCAGCTTTTACTCAGTCAATGTGATTGTCTGACCAGTGACCTCAGGTTTTGGCAAGCCTGATTTTTTGTGAAAAAAGCTTCCTGTACAGTATGTCAAACCTGGTATGTCCACTAGTTCTGCTAAGAACTCAGGTGATGACCCTGCAGGCAAGAGCAGTAAAACAGCTGCAGATTGGAGCCAGGTTCACTTATGTGGCACACAAAAGCTGTTCTTAAGGTAAATGGCTGGGAAAAGAGCATAGAGTATGACTGAACTAAATAACAAAAGTTCTCCCTTAGTGACAATGACTACAACAAAATTTATCAGTAACGCAAAGTACAAAATACCCTCACTGAATTCCACTTAAATGAATTCCACTTAAATGAATTCCACTTAAATGAATTCCATTTAAAGTTCCACTTTAAATACTCTTACATTATAACTTATAAATTTACTACATAGCCTATTATTTTCTTTTCTTTCTTTTTCTGCTTAATGCAATGGCTTTGTTTTGTTTTGTTTAATGGTGATAAGTATTTTTTTTCCAATGAACAACTTGTTACCATCATTGTGAACAGAAGACATGCTTAACTAAAGTCTGTGTCAAGAAAAACTAATGTTCATTAGTACTTGGGGGATCACAAAATTTAAGTCTATCAAGATATGAAATATACAGTTATTTATGTAAGTATTTTATAAGCCAGTTTGTTCTCCCACCCACCTTTTTCTCCTCTCTGCTTCTGATAGCTTAAAAATCAATTTTAAGTGCTTTTTGCATCTAATAAATTGTCTCCAAACTGTCATTTGAATAATGCATGCCTTCCTACTGAAGCAAAAAATATTTCTTTAAATCATGTAATGAAAATAACACATGTAAAGTGGGTGGAGGCTGTCCTGCAAACTGTTAGAACAAATTTCTTACACTGATGTATGCTTTCAATGCTTTGGTCAATACCTTCAGCTGGTGGCACTGTATGGACATCTCGGCCCTCCCTGGTGCTTATTCCTTGCAGCCTGTCTGCAGTGCAGAGACTTTCTCTGCTCAGCAGGCTCTATGTTTAATTCATTCTCTGCTCACTTCCGCAGGAACTAGACTGTATTTCACAACATTGACTACAGCCCCTGTGCACTTTGTGTGCCTGTCATTCACTGAAACAGCAATAGTACATGACAAGAACACACCTCACTTGGATATAATCGTTCCAAAACCTTAAGGTGGCCCAGCTGTGAAAAGAACTAGCAGAGAAAGGAGACCAGTATTATGTCTCTTCAGGTTAAATCATTGGGCTCTGACAGGGTGTGAGAGCAAATAGAAACCAAAATAAGTTAGTTTCTATTGAAGAGTGTTTCCTCTTGCTCATGCGCAGAAGACTGCAGCTCTGTGTTAGGACAACAGAGAGCATGTAGGTTTAAATCAAGAGCTCAGAAAATAAATCTCAATTTCTTGTGCAAAAAAACCCCAAACAACTAAACAAACAAATAAATAAACAAAACCAAAACAAAATAATAATAATTAAAAAAAAATAACAACAAAAAAAAAACACCCCACCATTATCCAAGCCCAACCAGACATCATGCATGACTAGATTTAACACCTCAGCCATGGGGATCTGGCACTTGGGGACTTGTCCCTTCTGCAGCAGATCTGGCAGGTTTACATAGGAAACATAAAATAGAACATGGGAGCACCATAAACAGGTGTTTTCTCTGAATATTTGAATAGACCCTGTGAGGCTTATTTCCCCATGAACAAATTGCAATCAGATCTCAGTTTCATAATCCAAATAACAGCTTATGTAACAGCCTTGCAGTCAGCGGCAGTGGACTGAGGTCTTACAGTAAGGGAACATGTAACATGTTATCTCATTAACAGATTAGCACAGAGATTTCTCCCCCTGTCCCACCCTTTATCTGTGGTAAAACCTCAAACTATCAAAACCTTTCCTTTGTTACAACTTCAAGCAACACAATCACTTCACATTTCTTAACTAATGAACTGTACCGACCTCTTTCCTTTTCTCTCCCCCTTCTCGGATGTGCAATGACATCAGGAGATTATGTTTAGTTTTATCAAGTCAGTGATATAAAAACATTCCTGAAAATACATTCACTCCTTCCTGCTCAACAGATTAATACCAATTGCTTTGACATGACTGTAACTTTACACACTTTAAAGAATTTTTAAAGTGATACTTTCTAAACCAGGAAGGATTAAAAACAATGTTCTTGTATATTCTGCATGACTAAGTGATGCATCATTTCAGTACGCACAGTCTGTTTTCATGTCTTGGTGTTAATAGTTGTGAACAAAAATCAACTCCAGTACTGTAGCATTAATGGGGAAGATCCTGGCCTCCACCTAACCCTGAAGATAATTACGCTAAAACAATAGTGATGAGCATTCAGCTAACTAGCTCTAACAAGGAAAGGCTGCTGCTGCCATTCATCAAAAGGGCCATTTGGGTAATGAGGAGAGATGGCTACTGACATATTTCTCAGGGGAGGCCATCCTGCTGGGAGTTATTTTCAAAATGCTAAATTCTATCAATTTAAAAAGCAAACATCATGCTTTTTTTGATTTGCCCAGTGGTCTAGGGAGCAGATGCACAAGTCATATAGCACCGCCTAAGCTGGAGTAAAGAGCTGGAAGAGATGCCTAATAAGAAAAAAATGCCTTAGCTTACATACCATTGTAATCTTCAGTCTCCTGAAAAGACTAATCCTAATTATGAGCTACATGACTGCTATCAGTCAGGGAGAACAAATCCCTTGCTTTCTGTAATAAGCTACTAATCTGATTATTGATTTACAATTCTGGTGATTAGTTAAAGAATCTGCATCTCAAGGAACCTGAATGTTCCAACAGGACAGCCAGTAAAAGAGCCATTTCGAAGAAAAGCTTTTCTTCAAATGAATCACAGAATCACAGAATCACAGAATCCCAAGGGTTGGAAGGGACCTAAAAAGATCATCTAGTCCAACCCCCCTGCAAGAGCAGGGTAACCTACAGTACATCACACAGGAACTTGTCCAGGCGGGCCTTGAATATCTCCAGTGTAGGAGACTCCACAACCCCCCTGGGCAACCTGTTCCAGTGCTCTGTCACTCTTACAGTAAAGAAGTTCTTCCTGATGTTAACGTGGAACTTCCTATGTTCCAGTTTACACCCATTGCCCCTTGTCCTATCACTGGATATCACTGAAAAAAGCCTAGCTCCATCATCCTGACACCTACCCTTTACATATTTGTAAACATTGATGAGGTCACCCCTCAGTCTCCTCTTCTCCAAGCTAAAGAGACCCAGCTCCCTCAGCCTCTCCTCATAAGGGAGATGTTCCACTCCCTTAATCATCTTTGTGGCTCTGCGCTGGACTCCTTCAAGCAATTCCCTGTCCTTCTTGAACAGAGGGGCCCAGAACTGGACGCAATATTCCAGATGCGGCCTCACCAAGGCTGAGTAGAGGGGGAGGAGAACCTCTCTTGACCTACTAACCACTCCCTTTCTAATGCACCCTAAGATGCCATTTGCCTTCTTGGCCACAAGAGCACATTGCTGGCTCATGGTCATCCTCCTATCCACCAGGACCCCCAGGTCCCTTTCCCCTTCACTACTTTCCAGCAGGTCAACCCCCAACCTGTACTGGTACATGGGGTTGTTCTTCCCCAGATGCAAGACTCTACACTTGCCCTTGTTAAATTTCATCAAGTTTCTCCCCGCCCAACTCTCCAGCCTGTCCAGGTCTCGCTGAATGGCAGCACAGTCCTCTGGTGTGTCAGCCACTCCTCCCAGTTTTGTGTCATCAGCAAACTTGCTGATGGTGCACTCAGTTCCCTCATCCAGGTCATTGATGAAAATATTAAACAGCACCGGTCCCAGCACCGACCCCTGAGGAACTCCACTAGTCACAGACCTCCAGGTAGAATCTGCGCCATTGACCACAACTCTCTGCCTTCTTCCTCTCAACCAGTTCTCGATCCACCTCACTACTTGATCGTCAAGCCCACACTTCCTTAGCTTATCTGTGAGGATGCTGTGGGAGACAGTATCAAATGCCTTACTGAAATCAAGAAAAACTACATCTACCGCTCTACCATCATCCCTCCACCTAGTCACTTCCTCATAGAAGGCTATAAGGTTGGTCATACATGACTTCCCCCTCATAAAACCATGTTGGCTGTTCTTAATGACCCCCTCAAATGAATGTACAGTTTCAAATCATATTAAGACTACTAAATATTGTGTGCCAGAATAAAATGGAAGAAATGTTACCCATTTCTTCTGCTTTTGTAGGTAGTGTCTAATACGACAGCTACTTTATAGCAACAGAGATCACAGATGATTTTCTAAAATAACACCAATAGGGAAGATAAATATCAATAGACCATTCAAGTACAAATCATCACAAATGTGTTATACTGCCTTCTATTTCCTATCTGAAGGCAATTTCTCACTTTTAGAATTTCTAGTTGCCATGCTGGTGAAGAAATATATTAAATTCATCTGCGAAAAGTATATGAAGGAGGTGTCTTTTCACAGGAAAACGGAAAGAAATTAAGGGTATACTGTATTTTCTAGCAACTTGCTATTACAGGCAGCAGATAAACTTGCTATTAAAGTTGCAGATACATCTCACACTGTAAACAGTCCTGACTGGTAAGACTGCTTTAGGTTTTCTCATACTTATCTTTGTCACCAACAAATATGCTTTTATTGATTGTGAAAAAATGTCACTGGAACAGAAGTGTTTTCCAGACCATGAAACTGGTTCAAAATTTTTCCAATGAGCTGCTGTCAGCTGCCGAAGACAGTGAATATCACAAGCAGCAGAGCTTCAACTCCTTTGCTTCCAGGAAATTAGGGGGCTTCTCTCTTTGCTCTCTTGCCACACAAAGGGGAATAATACTGACTTTCTTTAAAAGGTCACTAACAGATCCAGGACTACACAGCAAAGAAGATGTCAAGAGGATAGGTGAAAAACACTCCATAGTTTTCTTCCATAGTTCCATACTGGGTGAGAAGTTCCTCCATGAAGTTTTTCAGAGTAGAAGCTTGGAAACTGTTTCTGGAAGGACTTATCTTTCTCCACATACTGTACAAGAGACCTGCAGAAATTAGCTTCAGTAGGTTTAAATTCCTCTCTTAGCACACTCTCTACTATAAGCCGACTCCCAAATGGCTGTATTGAGGCAGCTATTTTCTTCCATATCTAAAGGGTCCATTTCAGAGAAGCATTTTGGGATGATAGAAGTTATAGCTGAAAACTGGAAAACATTCTGAGGGCAAAAATGACTTTTTGCATTGTGCAGGACCTTGGTGTCAAAAACGGTTTGTATTTCCCACCTAAAATTCAAATAAGGACGTATTCCCAGTACAGTAAAGTGAGGCCACAAGTCTTTTAGGGTTTCAGTCATTATACTCTAGAAATAAAGTATGATATGTAAACTTAAAAAACAATTAATGGTTTTAAAATCTAAAATCTTATCATGCATGTACCTGTGTTTCAGTTGCATCAATTGGACTTTATCATAGAACTGTGTATTTCTACTGAACTTTCTCTGCTTTTGCTGAAGTCATTGGAAGAGGCTGATAATAATGTACTTGGTTTCTCTGACATGTCTGAAGACAAAAGAGGTCACCACAGCTTTCTGAGTGCCATTAGGCAGCAGATAACTAATGTTATACCTCTTATAAAAACTGTTAATTGAAACCAGTTACAAACTCATTGACTTTTTTTGGCACAACATCGTTTTTGCTATGTTCATTTGTAGGTTGATGATCTCTGTGAGACAGGCTGTTAACAGTGTTTATGTTGTGTATTCCTAGTACTGATCTATGTTTTCTTACTGCTATACAATAAATGAAGAAAAGATTATTTGCCTTTGCTTGTGTCAGAGATGATAATGACTAATTTGTTACTAGAACTTGAATCACAAAAGCCTACGTAAAGGTCCCATATGTAATCCTTTCCCATGTTCAGTCATACCTTGATCTCTGAAATGCTTTCATTCTCTCCTTAGGGCATTAATACTTGTTATTATAAAATTTACATGTCTGTATTTTTGGAGGAGAGGCAAATTAAGGCAAAAATTCATAAGAAACATACATAGTAAAGATAAATCTTTCGTTTTTCTAACTATACTGAACTATGGGAAAATCAGACTCACAGCAGTTATGTGTAAATAGTCATAGAAATATATCCTGGCTTAAAACCTAGGCATCTAGCATAGTTTTGCCTTAATAAAGCTAACTGTCTCTAATATTTGGAGCCAGTAACAGCTCTTTTACTGTAAGTGTGGCCTTTTTTATTATATAACATTCAAACACAAAACAAACAAACCCCTCATGATTCTCTCTGTGCTGATGATAAAAGAACAGGGTGGTGCCATGTTGGCAGCACGGCCAGATTGCAGCGATCTCTGTCATTTTTGGCAACTAATGAATCAACTTGGCCCCTCTAAACACCTCATGTGAGGTTAGAGATATGCTATTAGAGTAGAGCTAAAAAATACTGCTGTGGTGTTTACAGAAAACACTCACTTAGATTATTCTATTTGAAGTCAATTAGAAGAATCCTCTGATCTTACTGGCATGGGTTCTCACAGCAAACACTAGACAGTTGTTATCACTAACCCTGAAGAATGCAGCTACTCTGGGAGATGGCAAAGAATGGTTTAAAGAGCTATTCACTATCTGTGTTCATGTTCACAGCTTATTTGTCTGTTTCTCAAAGTCAGATCAAAATGATTGCCTCTAACCACTATGCAGGCAAGCAAAGGTTGTCAAGTACCTGCCAATTTTCACAGTACAATTCATGTATCTGCTGGGCATTGTAGTTTCACACAGTGTTATTCGTTTCCAGTATACTTTCTGAAACACTGCCAGTGTCCAACACTTTGAAAAAAGCAGCAACTTGGAGAAAATGTGGGTCAGTATGATGTTTTCTCATTCATTTTTAACTTGTCTTTTTTGTTTGTGGTCATTGTTCCCACAAACTCTATTATTAACTGTTTCTTATCCTCTTTGGTGATGTTGAAAAGCACTTATCTGTAAAGCTTTCACTTATGCTAGTCTTCTACACCAAAACCAAGTTGCATGCACATATCTGCATCTCTCTGTGTCACCTATACGGACACAGTAAAATATAATATACAAACTCACTACACCTGCCACTTGCTTGATAGACAGAAAAGGACAATCTACTATACTAGGTTGCAAGCACTGAAATATATGTGATAATCTGAAAATATTCTGAAGTAGTGGTGATGCTCTCTGTTCTGCCTCTTTAACATAATTTTCTACATGATTTTTCTTAGTCATGCTGCTCCTTTTCAAAGTGTTTCTCATCAAATGCTAAAGCCTACCTTTCCTGATCAAGGGAATATCTCTAGCTACAAAGCTTCAACACAAGATGGCACATATGCTGTCACCTCTATTCCTTCCTTACATGAAAACATCATGTAACATTAGATCAGGTTTTGTATTAATTTTCCCATGTGTACAGACCACAACATTATCCATTTGGTATATCTTAATTAACTTAAATCACAAAAGGAGGAATACTGACAAGAAACTTCTAATACGATAAGATTAATACTGCTCTAAGTGCTGTGGTACAACAATAAGAAATAAAAACTTTTAAGTAAGAAAATTAAATAAAGGCGTAAATATTCTTTGGGAATAATTTTAATCTTAATGCTCTAAGGCCATTTAAGAGGCCACTGACAGACTTTAGCAATCTTATAAGTTGCAGTATCTTTCTTGTCTATTCACGATGTTGTTTTCTTTTTCATATGGGCGGCTCAGATGAATATGACCTTTTTCATTTGAAGTTCTGCCTACTGTTGCCAAGCTCAGGAGAGACTTCTCAGAGTACAGCTTCATCCTTATGTGCTGGAGTCCCTGTTTTCAAAGCATTTTGCAAAATATAAAGAGCAAGTTAAGAGGGAAAGGAGAGAAAGGTTTTCAGGTTCTGTAAGCTAGTTATTGGACTCTTACAGCTGCCAAGTTTGCATCATAAGTATTCTGATTCTGTGCACACATGAAAAGCACAGGTTCAGTCTTATTTTGATATTCCCCTTTCTAAGCCTAAAATCATGGTGTTTTCTTTCTCTGACTCTTTAAGAATATGTTATTATGCTTCCAATACAGAAAAATCTCTCCTAAGTTGCTGTGTTTTGAGAGCTCTAGCAGTGCATCACCACATACAACTTTTTCTACACACCGACAGATATCTCTGAGGAATAATGCTGAGACATCAGCCTGTAATTTGAATATAAACACAGAAGCAACAGTTAGTAATAAATCCTATTACATAAAATATAATACAACATTGAAAAGTCAACACTTTTTTTTACTGATTTTTTACAAGCCAATTAATGTTTTCACAATTCAATGTGTTAGTTACACATGCACACACATGTGCAGACATCTAGAATTCAATTTACTATTTCTGATAAAGCATTTGTAAAATAGAATTTTATCAACTGTGAGGTCAAAGTGTCAACATCCAGTGTGATTACTGATAGACAAATTACTTGCTTCATTGGTTTGCTTTAGTATATTCTGAGCTGACTTCTTTTGCTTTCAGAAAACATTGTGCATCTACTTTCTAAAATGAACTCTCAGCCCTGATTTCCAATATCACTGGTGATTTCTGGGAATTTAGGCCAGTACTGTCATTCATACTATGAAGCCTGAAGCCAGGATGAACATTTTGAAACTGATCTCACGTTTTTGTATTTAGCAAATATGAACTATGGTTTTATAAGTCTTGCTAGTAACAAGCAACTCGTAGACTGCATGGTCTACTTGCTAAAGTATCATGTTTAGACAGACATCTGTTCACCTGGCTCTGGAGAGTTGAATCAGTAATGAGATACTTATAAAGACTTATTTAGTTGGAATATTAATTCACCAGGAAAGCAATCTTTATATTTTGTAGTGGATTATTCTAACTGTTGACTGAAAATTTAAAACACTGATGTTTTTAAGACTAATGGTGGGTTTCCTTTCCCATGTATTTATACTTCTGATTGCTGTTTAGCTTACTATATAATTAACTTTAAATAGCTATGAATAAAAAGCAAATATTTATATTTCTATTCATCATTATAAATAAAGGTATGGGTGCAACATACCAAGCATATCTTCAGAAGTTCATAGCAACAGAGTTGGACAGAACTTATATTCATATCCAGAGCATATCACTTTTTTTGATAACTAGCAATATGTTTAACTTTACAGGCAATCTTGTGAATCTGTAAGGCACTCTGTTCAATGCTCCTGGCCAGACTACTTATAACAAATAAATACTGTATCCCCCAAACTAGAATTGAAAATACCTCCACTTAGCCACTTTTACCCTTAGCTACCCTCTCTTTTACTGTTCTTGCTGACAAATAAATGTCTTTTAATTTCAAGTCCATAAAAAATGTTTCATCATCTACTACTACTTTTGCAGATATCTCATACAGTCGGGAATACAAGTGAGGATTTTTTAAAAAATCACAATGAACAAAAATGTGAGAGTTTATTTGCTAGTCAGACCACTGATATCTTCCTAAATTTGCAAGCAGACTAAAATGAAAGTTTTGGGGATGTCTGGTCACACAATTAACTTTGTAGCTTAGTTATGGTGATTTAAATGACTCTACTGTCAATTATTTCACTAATTGTTCTAGCAGAAAGAAAAAGGGGGGGGGGGGGCAAAGGCAATTAATATGCTTATTCTACAATTCCTAACTATTTGTAATGCTTTCCTTGCTGAAAAGCCAAAAAGCATCTTAGAATCATAGAATCATAGTATAGTTAGGGTTGGAAAGGACCTCAAGATCATCTAGTTCCAACCCCCCTGCCATGGACAGGGACACCTCACACTAAACCATCCCACACAAGGCTTCATCCAACCTGGCCTTGAACACCGCCAGGGATGGAGCACTCACAACCTCCCTGGGCAACCCATTCCGGTGTCTCATCACCCTAACAGGAAAGAATTTCCTCCTTATATCCAATCTAAACTTCCCCTGTTTAAGTTTTAACCCGTTACCCCTTGTCCTGTCACTACAGTCCCTGACGAAGAGTCCCTCCCTAGCATCCCTATAGGATACTGGAAGGCTGCTATTAGGTCTCCATGCAGCCTTCTCTTCTCCAGGCTGAACAGCCCCAACTTTTTCTTTTCTGATGGTTTCATCTTTTCTGACGGTTTATTTCAAAACTTTTATCAAGTCATAATGGCATAGCTGACACAAAGTTCTGCAGCTGCAGTGATGCTTCCAGGTCTACACAGAGCTTATGCATCCAGCTATGAAGCTAGACAAGCTGAGACAGACCCTTGTGCTCATAGGAGATAGTAAGTGCAATGTTACAAATAAATATAAGATTTAGATATGTATTATAGAGAACATTAAAGAGAATAGTTAAAGACAAATTCTAAAGTAACTCATAGAATGGCAACCTTCTTAACTGCTTAAATAGTTTTAATCTCCTTTAAATTCAGGTAGGTTTCACTGAGGAGATAAAAATTTCCCAGTTTAATTTCTTAATTTCTGTATTAAAAATGAAACCAACCACAAAAGTAATTGGATTTTGATCTTTATCTGATGGGATCCTTTCAAATTCACATCATGTTCCTTAGGACTACATTTATTATCTATATATAGATAAAGAATGGCAGGAGGTTTGTATTATTAATGGGGAAAATGGATACAAAACAAATGACATTAATCTTTAAGCTGTTCACCTAAAACAGAGAATATTTGTTATATATTGTTATATCTACTGTGTGATTATTATTACACTTGTCAGAATACAAATATACTATTAAACTGTTACAAAACTGGTACTAATTTCTAATCCTGTGTCTGTGATCTGTCAAGAGTTGAGCTCCTTCAGGATACAAAAGCAAGCATTTCTTTGCCGGTCTACCTGCAAAAATTAGTGTTGGGGCATTCATGGGTCAAATTTTCCAGATCAAGCTATGGCAAAGATGCTAAGGATGCTGTTGGTGACAAACTCCCTTTGGTTTAGCAGAACAGAGCATAGTATGCAGAAAATAAGCTCCCATCCATCATCTTTGTCAAAAGGGATTGAAATTCCCATCCTGTATGAATGGTATGGGATTAATGTTTTGACTTAGTGAAGCTACTTTGGTGACTTTTACAAACTGAAATATTACATACACACAAGGATGTCAAGACGGTCTTGAGAAAAACAATTATATAATCAAAAGACCATAGAGTGCCATTTCTTTTTCCTTCTGGAAGAAATTGAACTAACAATCTTCTGTGACCTTGATCGTCTGCTCTTCTCCAGAGTTATGCCAAATTATCTGAAAGTCTTTCATACAGTCAGAGACCCTGTGTTAGTTCAGAGATGCTGCAGGTGTGGCTGGATGCTCACTACTACAAATACAGCTCTCATCAATCTGCATCACACCCACCCTGGATACTCAGTCTCCAGCAGTGAACGAAAAGCACATAAAATTAGCAAATCTGCTTTCCGAGTATAATAGACAAATTGTTAGCATGTCTGCACTTGTGCCTTTGATTTTGTCCTATGTAAATTTTAGGAAGTTATCATGTCCAATAACACCAAGTGTCTTTTATTGTCTAAATAGCGGCCAAAAGAAGTGAAATTTTTGAAAGTGTCACAGCATTACTGATTGTTCATAAAACCCATTAAGGTTTGAAGCAGAATCCTACTCTGGAAAATGTACCTCTAAGGTGTGGTGGTGTTCATGCTACACTTTCTCGGGTATGTCTGCAGGTACATTACAGAGCCAACAGACTGAAAAACAGGAAAATATTTTAAGTGGTTCCTATCTGTGCAGAAGTCTAACAAACCCTAAAGAGACAGGTGAAATATCAACTGGTAAACAAAAGCTCTCTTCAAAGGCTGGTGTTTGCATAGCAGGTCACTGCATTTTAGTAGAATTCTTGCAGCTCTGACGTGCATGCAGTCAGTGAAAGAAGTTCCCATAAGAGATTATCACAGAAAAAAGTTCATCCGTGTATGCAATTATTTGTTATCAATAGACAGCATGTACTCTAATTTA
Source organism: Lathamus discolor (assembly GCF_037157495.1). Taxonomy (NCBI): domain Eukaryota; kingdom Metazoa; phylum Chordata; class Aves; order Psittaciformes; family Psittacidae; genus Lathamus; species Lathamus discolor. The sequence goes on from NC_088884.1 coordinate 23,715,045, forward strand.
TTTTGACTTGATGGATTTGATTCACTGCTTTTGCGTATGTTTGCTTTAAACTGGGAAATCAAATCTGGCTGTGCATGAGCTGAACTTTCTGCCTCCATGAAAATATGCATTGACCATTCCATGGCAGTTCTCCAAAAGGAAGTACACAGTCTTTCTCACCAATGTGACCCTTACATCTTACTTTCCCTTTTTCAGAATAACAGACAGAAAAACAGACAGAAATTTACTTTGGAAGGCTCAGCAAGTAATGTACTCTTTTCTAATTGAACTAGAGAAAACAGTAACATATTTATCAGTATTTTTGTCTCTTCACCTAAGGAAACAGTTTGTATGCAATGATGTTCAGTGTGTCTCCCTGTCTAGAAGAAAAATAAAGTTAGTGATACAGTTTGATAGACAAAGGTCTGAAGGAAAATTAATATATTCTAACGATGAAGATAGATGGGTAGGGGATACTAAATGTATCAGAACTTTCCATAAATAAGCCTGCTAGATGGAAAAGCTGAGGTGCAAAACTAGAATAATATACAGTAAAATCTTCATAAATGTCCTAATTAAGGTGACTGTCCCATTGTCAAAGCTGGTAGTCAAAAGGTCAGAGTTTTGTAGGAAACTAAATTTCATTGCTGCCTGTCCTCACAGAATCACCATGAGTACTGGTATAGTGGCAATTGTAGAAGTACAGTCATAATTGTGGATTTCAAAATTATCCCCTAGGAGGATGCTCACTATCCAAAGTGCAACAGTGAAAGAAACTGCTCGTTTTGGCAACCTGATGAAGGAAAAATGGTTGTAGAGGACAAGATCTGGTCTCTACCAATACTGTGACTAATGAAAAGTATGCCTTCTTGAAGCTGAAGCTATTTATCTTCTGAAGCTTTTTCAAGAGGCATTGATGAATAATCTTGTCTACCTTCTGGCTGAAGGGTGACAAGCCTGAGTGCAGTCTACAAATGCAGGCTTAGTCATTAGGATGGAGTCAGAAGCAAAAACCTCTAAGCTGGTTCTATAATCAAGTAGGAGGATCTATATAGCAGTGACTAAACCTGCTGTATGGGGGGCAGAGACTTCCTACCTGTCTCTGTGGGTCAGCTTTATCTTTGCTTTACCCTGTCAGGGTGTGAAGTGCACAGATGAGACAAGTGACCAGCTGCAGACCAGGTGTCACTCAGAGAACCTCTGATGTGAAAGTGTCACAAGGCATAGCACATACAACCTAGGAACTGAGCTTCTCAAAGGGACAGCACTGGCTAGTTAACTGGAAACACTATCCTGCTGGGTTGTGCTACTGATTCATGTTCGCTTAGCAAGACACCTTATCTCAGTTTCCCTTCTCTGTAAAACAGGAATACCAGTAAAGACTGCCATATACCTCACAGGAATATAATTAGAACTATTTTTAACTATTAGAATTATAATTAATATCAAGGTGCACTGAAGATTCAACATTATAAAATAATTTGGTATAATTTAAAATGCATTTTTGTGTGAGTATGTACATCCACTTACTAATAAAACAAGTTCTAGTAGTTATGTACTAGTATACCCTGGACAATACAAGAGTGTTCAGAAGCCCCAGGGAGACAGCAGTTGTTACATTGATTTCACCAGAAGAGGCTTGTGCTCCCAAACTTTATCAATTTCATCTGCAGAAGCTGGGAGCAACATATGAAATGTAGAATTCCATAATTTTCTGTTAATACACATTCACTGAAATAAGAATATTTAAAATTCCATTCCTGGAATAAATGCATATGCTACAAATAAATACTTTTTTGTTATTTTTTATTATTCTTGTTCATCTGTTGCAACAAGCCTTAAGGATATTGTTGCTGTTGTTTATTTATTTTTTAACTTGTTTGATTTATTAAAGAATGCATTAGATGATTTTTTATTTGTTTTTCTGACAGGCCTCATTATGAAAGCAGTTAGGTGGACTAGGGGCAATTAATACCCTGTATTTATAAAGCACTTCTCATCAACAGTTAGTCTGGTTCTTTCGAGAAAGATTCTCTGCGGTCTCCATTTTACAGATAGATGAAATAACTGAAATATTTCTGAAGACTAAATGTAGAAAGGTAAATAAATACTATATATATTAATTGTCCTGCAGAAGTATAGGCAGATGAAGTAAAAAAAAAAGTCAAGGTATCATTCATTGACTAGTAGCTGAAATATAAGCCTTTTAGAAGTGATTTCTTTTGCCATGAGAAAGAAAAGGATGGGTTTTCTTTTTTATAATTTTTTGGGAGAATATATCTGTCTCATGTATATGCTTCCTGGTGGGACTAACTTGTATTTGGACAATTGTTTTACACTGTTTTACAAAGCCTTGGTCTTCTCTGTCATGGCTCAAGCAACAGCTGTCTCGTGTGTTCCTCTGGAAGGGTTACCTGCCTACTCCATCACTTACACAACAGGAACACCCATTTTTCAGTTTCATGTATTTCTTTAGACAGCATACACTTTGTCAAGTGGCAGCGGGTTTAGCTCCTGCACATACAGCTGTTTTTACTGCACAGGGCAGTTGAATGCTTACTCCACCCATTTATTTAATGAGACAGACCTGTAATCAGCTTCAATTCCAATAGGCCATTAACACCTCTCCCACAGCAATATGAAGCCAAAATTGGGCAGGTTTGTTATGCCTGTTACAGCATGCAGTGGTGATAATTTCTGCAGGTTTTAAAATGTCTTTATTATAATTCATGTTCCTAAGAACTATGGTGAGACACCCTTTTTGCTACAGCAGCAACAAAAAAGAATATCTATCTCCTCTCATAGTTTTTTCTGTATCATTATGCCTTGAAGTGTATAACATTCTTCTAACTTCTGAATTTTATTTCATAAATATATTAACCAAATAAAAGCACTCCTGTGAATGTTTCCCAATTTTTTGTTCTTTATAACAGAAATGCCGAGGAGTAATAAATATGTAAGAACTACGTCTGGCTTAGAAAGTCCCCACTTGGTATTACACAGAATCACAGAATCCCAAGGGTTGGAAGGGACCTCAAAAGATCATCTAGTCCAACCCCCCTGCAAGAGCAGGGTAACCTACAGTACATCACACAGGAACTTGTCCAGGCGGGCCTTGAATATCTCCAGTGTAGGAGACTCCACAACCCCCCTGGGCAACCTGTTCCAGTGCTCTGTCACTCTTACAGTAAAGAAGTTCTTCCTGATGTTAACGTGGAACTTCCTATGTTCCAGTTTACACCCATTGCCCCTTGTCCTATCACTGGATATCACTGAAAAAAGCCTAGCTCCATCATCCTGACACCTACCCTTCACATATTTGTAAACATTGATGAGGTCACCCCTCAGTCTCCTCTTTTGCAAGCTAAAGAGACCCAGCTCCCTCAGCCTCTCCTCATAAGGGAGATGTTCCACTCCCTTAATCATCTTTGTGGCTCTGCGCTGGACTCCTTCAAGCAATTCCCTGTCCTTCTTGAACAGAGGGGCCCAGAACTGGTCGCAATATTCCAGATGCGGCCTCACCAAGGCTGAGTAGAGGGGGAGGAGAACCTCTCTTGACCTACTAACCACTCCCTTTCTAATGCACCCTAAGATGCCATTTGCCTTCTTGGCCACAAGAGCACATTGCTGGCTCATGGTCATCCTCCTATCCACCAGGACCCCCAGGTCCCTTTCCCCTTCACTACTTTCCAGCAGGTCAACCCCCAACCTGTACTGGTACATGGGGTTGTTCTTCCCCAGATGCAAGACTCTACACTTGCCCTTGTTAAATTTCATCAAGTTTCTCCCCGCCCAACTCTCCAGCCTGTCCAGGTCTCGCTGAATGGCAGCACAGTCCTCTGGTGTGTCAGCCACTCCTCCCAGTTTTGTGTCATCAGCAAACTTGCTGAGGGTGCACTCAGTTCCCTCATCCAGGTCATTGATGAAAATATTAAACAGCACCGGTCCCAGCACCGACCCCTGAGGAACTCCACTAGTCACAGACCTCCAGCTAGATTCTGCGCCATTGACCACAACTCTCTGCCTTCTTCCTTTCAACCAGTTCTCGATCCACCTCACTACTTGATCGTCAAGCCCACACTTCTTTAGCTTATCTATGAGGATGCTGTGGGAGACAGTATCAAATGCCTTACTGAAATCAAGAAAAACTACATCTACCGCTCTACCATCATCCCTCCACCTAGTCACTTCCTCATAGAAGGCTATAAGGTTGGTCATACATGACTTCCCCCTCATAAAACCATGTAGGCTGTTCTTAATGACCTCCTCATCCTTGATATGCCTAGTGATGGAGTCAAGAATAAGTTGTTCCATCATCTTTCCAGGGATGGAGGTAAGGCTGACCGGTCTATAATTACCCGGGTCCTCCTTCTTGCCCTTCTTATAGATTGGTGTGACCTTTGCCATCCGCCAATCCTCAGGCACCTCGCCCGTTTCCCACGACTTACCAAAGATGATGGAAAGTGGCCTAGCAATGACCTCCGCCAGCTCCCTCAGCACCCGTGGGTGCATTCCATCCAGACCCATCGATTTACAGATGTCCAGTTTGCATAGCTGATCCCTAACCCAATCCTCATCTACCAAAGCAAACTCCTCCTTTGTCCTGACTCCTTCTGGGGCTATAGAAATCCGGGGCCCTCGGGGAGAGTCTGCAGGAGTAAAGACAGAGGCAAAGAAGGCATTCAGCACCTCTGCCTTCTTTATATCCTCTGTCTCCAGGGTACCCACTTCGTTCAGCAGTGGGCCTATATTGCCTCTTGTTTTAGTTTTATTTGCTATGTATTTGAAGAAGCCCTTTCTATTGTCTTTAACCCGACTAGCAAGATTGAGTTCCAAGGAGGCCTTAGCTGTCCTAATTGCCTCCCTACATCCTCTAACAACTGTCCTATATTCCTCCCAAGCGGCCAGCCCCTCCTTCCATAATCCATAGATTCTCCTTTTCCACTTGAGTTTGCCCAGCAGCTCCTTGTTTAACCACGCCGGTCTCCTAGATCCCTTACTTGACTTCCTACTCATTGGGACGCTCCGATCCTGAGCTTGGAAGAAGCGGTCCTTGAATGCTAACCAACTATCTTGAGCCCCTTTACCGCCTAGTACACTTTCCCATGAGACTTCCCTTAGCAGTTGACTGAAGAGGCCAAAGTTGGCCCTTCGGAAATCCAGAACTGTGGCTTTGCTAGATATTCTGTTCCTCCCACACAGGATCCTAAACTCCACCATCTCATGGTCACTGCAGCCAAGGCTGCCATTGACCGTCACCACTTCGACCAAACCCTCCTTGTTGGCGAGTACTAAATCTAGCAGCGCTGCTCTCCTAGTATTGGTGGAATAAAAAATGTCATAAGCATCTGTTCTTGCAATCATCTGCCAATATCTGCTTTTGGCCTTTTTCAGGGGAAAATACTGGATTGGATGGATCTTGTATGCCTATCATCTGTTCTTAGAGGACAGGAAATAGTTATTTAATACCTGAATTCCACCTGCTATATGCACCTTGCTACAACATGTCATACCAGGAAGCTAGTGTTCCTAGAGAAGAGTTGCTATGTGAATGAAACACACCTTCATTCATTTTTGTTGTGGTAGGATTTTGGGTTCTTTTTTGTTTTTTGATTGGTTGGTTGGTTGGTTGGTTGGTTGGTTGGTTGGGTTTTCTTGAGGGGGGTGGTTTCTTTCTGAGAATGAAGCTGTTATCATGGTATCTGCTTATACCTGACACAAGAGGAGGAATGTGACAGATATAAGAGGGCAGGATGTGGAGGAGGAGAAGATACATATTCCGTAAGGTGATCTGTTCAGTAAACTGGTCAATGACTGCTTCTTTATGTTGTAAAATCCCTGATGCAGAAAAGTAAGTTATCTTTAGCATGTTTTCAATAACTTCAGCAGGTTTAAACATTTGTCTGTAAGCTGCTGCTATAAAATGGAAGGCTGTAGAGATAGTCTATAAATTAGGGTAAGTATTAGCAAGTGGTTTGAATTTAACAATGGGCAGAGAAACAGTACTGCATGCTCAAAGCCCAGCCTCTGCCCAGGATGCTTCTCTTTCCTGTATGTTGCACCTCTTTGTATGATAATGCAATGTTTGTATACACCTGTTCTCTAAAAGCAAATGAGAGATAAGAATGGTCTCTCTCTCAGTGGATTTTTGTCCTGATTTTATATCTATACATTTGCAAGATCTGGAACTGGAACTGAGACACTTGGAACCCACCAGAAAAATGAGCTGATTTTCAGCAACTGAATATCTGTCTCTTTTCCCTTAAGAAAATAGGCAAGCAAATATTAATACGATATAGTTGGTTTAAAAATATGGATAACAGAAGACATTAATATGCAACAATTTTATCATTTTGTTGGTATGTGGTGTGCAGAACAGGAATGCAGGTGTTCAACCCAATTACACTTTGGCAATTGTCAGCATGACAAAATCTAGCATTAATTTAGTTCCTTATTTCAGGTACCCTAGTGAAAAGACCAAGGACAGAAAGCACAGGAAGGTGAAGCTCCACCTCTCACTCCCAAAAATCTCTCTCTGTCACACTTCAACTGGTCTGCTGGGAATATTTAGAACCCTTTGATTTCTCTGGCTAGGTCTGTAACTCACCTAGGAGCTTAGTTTCCATTGTTCTCATCCGAATTCGTTTCCCAAGCACTACACTTACTTTAAAGCATGGACTAAGAATTCTGCATGAAAGTATGAAGAGAAAGTAGGTCAAGACATAGACTTACGTTCACGTTCTCCCTTTAATACTATGATATAGTTGTAGTTGAAATGTCCTTTTTAAAAGTGTGCTCTGTATTTTTACTGACATAGGTCAGCTTAGAAATGAAATGTAGTAACATGTATTTTTATGCAGATTTGAAATTGTAATTATTTTATGCTTAAGGTTCTTTAGAGCCCATAATGTATGGTGTGTGTGGCATTCATGTGAATCTGATGTGGAGGTAAATTGGGTAGAGGTCACATAAGTTCAGCTTTATAGAATCATAGAATAGAATCATAGAATAGTTAGGGTTGGAAAGGACCTCAAGATCATCTAGTTCCAATCCCCCTGCCATGGGCAGGGACACCTCACACTAAACCATCCCACACAAGGCTTCATCCAATCTGGCCTTGAACACCACCAGGGATGGAGCACTCACAACCTCCCTGGGCAACCCATTCCGGTGTCTCATCACCCTAACAGGAAAGAATTTCCTCCTTATATCCAATCTAAACTTCCCCTGTTTAAGTTTTAACCCGTTACCCCTTGTCCTGTCACTACAGTCCCTGACGAAGAGTCCCTCCCCAGCATCCCTTCAGGTACTGGAAGGCTGCTATTAGGTCCCCACGCAGCCTTCTCTTCTCCAGGCTGAACAGCCTCAACTTCCTCAGCCTGTCTTCATACAGGAGGTGCTCCAGTCCCCTGAACATCCTCGTGGCCCTCCTCTGGACTTGTTCCAGCAGTTCCATGTCCTTTTTATGTTGAGGACACCAGAACTGCACACAATACTCCAGGTGAGGTCTCACAAGAGCAGAGTAGAGGGACAGGATCACCTCCTTCGACCTGCTGGTCACACTCCTTTTGATGCAGCCCAGGATATGGTTGGCTTTCTGGGCTGTGAGCGCACACTGCCGGCTCATGTTCATTTTCTCATCGACCAGCACCCCCAAGTCCTTCTCTGCAGGGCTGCTCTGAATCTCTTCTTTGCCCAGTCTGTAGCTGTGCCTGGGATTGCTTCGACCCAGGTGCAGGACCTTGCACTTGTCGTGGTTGAACTTCATAAGGTGGCATCAGCTCACCTCACAAGCGTGTCAAGGTCCCTCTGGATGGCATCCCTTCCCTCCAGCATATCAACCGGACCACACAGCTTGGTGTCATTGGCAAACTTGCTGAGGGCACACTCAATCCCACTGTCCATGTTAGCGATGAAGATGTTAAACAAGACCGATCCCAACACCAATCCCTGAGGGACATCACTCGTTACCGGTCTCCAGCCGGACATCGAGCCATTGACCACAACTCTTTGTGTGTGGCCATCCAGCCAGATCTTTATCCACCGAGTGGTCCATCCATCAAATTGATATCTCTCCAATTTAGAGAGAAGGATGTGGTGTGGGACAGTGTCAAACGCTTTGCACAAGTCCAGGTAGATGACATCAACTGCTTTACACTTATCCATCAGCTCTGTAGCCCCATCATAGAAGGCCACCAGATTGGTCAGGCAGGATTTCCCCCTAGTGAAGCCATGCTGGCTGTCACCAAGCACCTTGTTGTTTTTCATGTGCCTTAGCATGCCTTCCAGGAGAATGTGCTCCAAGATTTTGCCAGGCACAGAGGTGAGACTGACTGGGCTGTAATTCCCCGGGGGGTCTTCCATTTTCCCCTTCTTGAAAATGGGGGTTATATTTCCCTTTTTCCAGTCGTCGGGAACTTCACCTGACTGCCATGATTTTTCAAATACGATGGCCAGTGGCTTAGCAACTTCATTCGCCAGCTCCTTCAGGACCCGCGGATGGATTCCATCAGGTCCCACAGACTTGTGTACTTTCAGATTTTGAAGATGGTCACGAACCAGATCCTCTCCTACAGTGGGCCCAAGGTCTTCATTCTCACAGTCCCTGCATCTGCCTTCTAAGACTTGGGTGGTGCAGTCAGAGCCTTTGCCAGTGAAGACCGAGGCAAAGAAGTCATTCAGAACCTCAGCCTTCTCCAAATCCTGTGTAGCCAGTTCTCCCGAAAGCTTCCTCAGGGGGCCTACGTAGTCCTACGTGGTCTGTTTTTTTGTTTGCTACGTACCTGTAGAATCCCTTCTTATTATCCTTAACATCCCTAGCTAGGTTTAATTCTAACTGGGCCTTAGCCTTCCTAACCTGGTCCCTAGCTTCCCAGACAACAGCCCTGTACTCTACCCAGGCCGCCTGTCTTTGCTTCCATTTTTTAGAAGCCTCTTTTTTCCTTTGAATTTTCTTCAGCAGCTCCTTATCCATCCAAGGAGGTCTCCTGGCCCTCCTGCTGCACTTCCTTCTAGTTGGGATGCAGCACTCCTGAGCTTGCAGCAGGTGATCCTTGAATATAAACCAACAGTCTTGGGCCCCCCTGCCCTCCAGGGCTATATCCCATGTAACCTTACTAAGCAGGCTCCTGAAGAGGCCAAAGTCTGCTCTCTTGAAGTCCAGGGCAGTGAGCTTGCAGCATGCTCTTCTCACTCTCCTGGGGATCTCAAATTCAACCATCTCATGATCACTGCATCCAAGGCTGCCCTGTAGTACCACATTCTCAACAAGCCCTTCCCTGTTGGTGATCACAAGGTCAAGCATGGCACCTCTCCTTGTCGGCTCCTCTATTACTTGCAGAAGGAAGTTGTCTTCCACACAATCGAGGAACCTCCTGGATTGCTTGTGCCGTGCAGTGCCATCATTCCAACAGATGTCAGGGTGGTTGAAATCCCCCATGAGAACAAGGGCCTGTGGGCGTGAGGCTTTTCCTATCTGTCTGTAGGGTGCTTCATCCACAGGTTCTCCTTGATCAGGCGGCCTGTAACAGATTCCCACAGTAATGTCTCCCACGGCTGTTTTCCCTTTAACCCTGACCTAAAAACTCTCTGTAAACTGCTCACCTGTCCCCAGACAGAGTTCCATACTCTCCAGCCTATCCCTAACATAAAGGGCAACTCCCCCTCCCCACCTGCCAGGCCTGTCTTTTCTAAAGAGCCTGTAATCTTCCATTCCAACACTCCAGTCATAGGAGCCATCCCACCATGTTTCTGTGATGCCTATTATATCATACCCCCGTTGATGTGCACACATCTCTAATTCCTCTTGTTTGTTCCCCTGCTACAGGCGTTTGTATAGAGGCATCTGAGATGAGCTCCAATTGAAGCCGGCTCATTGGCTAGAGCAGCTGGAATATATCTACATTGTTCCGAGCATTTCTTATAGGTGTTGGCAACTGACTGGCTGTGTTGGGATGGAATGATGCCCCCCTCCCCCAACACATCTAGTTTAAAGCCTCCTTGACCAGTCTGGCAAGCCTCCTACCAAAACTGTTCTCCTTCTTTACCAGAGCAGCTCCACCAGCTCCCACTAGACCTAACTTCAGTCCTATGTTCAAGACACCTGAAAGACCTATATAGACTTCAAGGCTATCATATAGCTAATTTTCACCTATGGGACATAAAATTGCCTCACTAGTGGTATCAGGTAGGTTTTTGTATGGTCTTTATACACAAAAACAAGCAGCTAAATAGAAAAAAAAAAAAGAAAATATATGGAAGAATTGTAAACTTGTGCTTCACAATGTTTGTAACTGCAGATTCTAGCACAGTGATTTATAATTCTGACTGAGGCTTATAGACATTGTCACAGTATAATTATATTTGGTAAACATAATAAAACCCCATTATCAGCTGAGTATCCATATCACCTGTAACATTCTTTGCTTCCTTCTTGTAGACCTAAGGATGTTTAATAGAATATTTTTATTAGCAAAAAAAAAAATATTTACCAGTTTAATTTTTTAATGCCTAAACTAGATTAAAACAGAATACTGAGTTTGTATATTAATCATAGGAGGTTGAATACAATTTGTTGTTTCACAATTCTAGCTCTTCCCTCAAGCTTCCAGACAACGTATCAGAAAGAAAATCTGAGGCTTGAATTTTATAGTGCAGCTGCTACAGAAATAAGTATAGGTTATGCTACTCAAAAGATGTATTTTCAAAATTATGCAGATCCTTGCCACACTGTTTAATATACCTTGTTAGCAAGACTATACCAGTTTAACCATACTTAGTTTACGTGGCTTAAACCACGACACCATACAGAGTGGCAATGGCCCAAAAAAAATCATCAGCAAAAGCAGAAAATTTACTTAAGTTAGGTGCAGATTGCTTTGGTTTACATGATGCTGCCAAGCTATTTTTATCATTGTAGTCTACGCCTTGGCCAAAAGTTAGGAGCAAAATCTAAGCATATATAAACTTCAAAGAACTTTTACATTTGAGCTAAAGCCAAACTGTACTGACATTTCCATGTCTGAATTCAGAAGCTACCAATTTTATGTCATTTTAAAAACTTTGCATAAGTTTGTGTCTGTAAATAACACAAGAAACAAAAGAATAAACAAAACAGAAGTTCAGAGTGATACACCAGGCTTTTGGGGAGCTCTAAAGGCAAATTTTTGCTATTGTTATATTTCCAACAGCAGGAAAAGCATAGCTAATTTATACCATTAGCAATAAATAACTGTCTAGTTTTGATTTCAGTGATTTCAGTGGCAGAATACTGATTTCTATGTAGTGAAGATCTATCTTATATTTTAAAACTTCAGCATACACTGGAAGTTAGCAGGGAAGCATTGTCTTGGTTTAGAACAGTATGATATTGAAGGCAATCTGTTCACAACTGATAAATTCTTTTTGATTCTGGTGACTCTTACATTATGGCTGTGTGAACAGGTACTGAGCTATAAATTGCATTTGAATATTGGTTTTGCCTGTTTGCTGTGACATCACTTTAACTTTGACTGAAAACATACAGGATTGGTCACAGGGCTAATGAGGAAACTTTAATTTTCATGGTTCTCTATGACACAGAAGCCCCTGAACAAAGAGTGGTCAACTGGTGCAGACGAGTCTTTTTGTTTCAAGGCTGAACTGTGGGAAGGAGGTAGCTAAGCAATAGGACATTGATACCTCAGTAAGGCCGGTCAGGGGCTATGCCCTGACAGAACCGTATGCAGTTTTTAACAAAGAACGCCATTTTGTGTGAGAGAAGAAATGCAGTACAACAAACTGTGTTTTAAAGGCACTTTGTAAATACCCTGCTAAAATCCTGGTCAACATGAAAGTAATGGCATTTGGACCAGATGAGTGTTGTAGGTCCCTTCCTATTGAAATATTCTGTTCTATTCTATTCATAACTAAAATTTGACTGTGACCCATAAAGTACACTCACCTTGGTTTAACTTAACTGAATACATGAATATATACTTCTACATGCATGCAATCTAGGGAATGAGTAAAGAGCAACTGTGAAGAGATTTATGAACATATAATGAACATATAATGAAAATATAACATATAATGAACATATAATAGAAAACACTGTTTACAAAAACAAGGAATACAAAGTTGCAAAATTTTACTTCATATGCATAAGTTAGAGGGTCTCGTGATGATTATCAACACACAGTATATATAAATTATAGGTTAAAACCCAGATTCTACTCAAGAATTCAACAACATGTTCAGACTAGTTTGCATCTAGCAGGACCTTATCACATGAATGGGTGCTGCAGTCACTAGGGCTATTCTAGACTTTAATGATTTTATACTATACAATAAACTATCATCATGCTTCACTTTCATTTTGTGTCCATTGACTATATATACATTGTTGCCCAGTACAAAGATTTCAAAGTTTTGCCCTTTTGAAGTACCCTTTTTTAAACTGATGAGACATTTACAGAACAAAAAGTCAACTGACTTAGAATTTAGATAATAGAATATGACTCTCATTATAGGTATAACCCCTTTTATCCTTCTTGTGATCTCCCCAAGAGTACAGTGTTGATGACAGGGGAGGAAATGCATAGACATTGCACTTGTATGGGAGAAACACAGCACACAGTGTCGAAAGACCATCTCTAAATAATGCTCCAGTATCCCCATAGAGAAAACACAGCTCATTAAAAATGCAAATCTAACAGGCATAAACCTCAGTACAACCACTTCTCTGAGAATGGAGCAGAAGTGTTTACTCTTTTTTTCTCTACTCTGAGGAATAATTTATAACAACAATATTCATTCTGCCTAAGCAGTCTCTGGCACTGGAGTATGCATATCAGCAATTGTAGTACAGTCATTCACTATTGGCACTTCAGGCCAATAAAGTTTATTTCACTTGGAGTGCTGACATGGCTGTCTGCAAGCAAGGCTCTGAGAACTAAGACAGCTGGAACATCATTAAAGAATATTGACTTTCTCTCTTCTTTTTTATCTTTTTCCCTTTGGTGGAACTTTAGTGCATTTAAGAGTGCTAGTCACCTCCCAAGACATGAAAGCAAAACTGGCAAAATCTATTTTTATGTTTTCCTCCATGTATATCCCAAGTAACATAAAACAGTGAAGAAGATTAAACCATGCAATAGATTCAGGGAAGAAAAAAAAGGTTTTGTGCATTGCCCCAACGGTCCTAAAAGCTGCTCATGAGTTTAAAGCTGCCTGTGTAGGGAGGGTAAGATTATTAATAATTTAGTACCTTTGGCAGGATCAATATGACTAATTTGTTATGTCTGCAGAGCTAGCTCCTATTCCTTTGTGAACTGCAGACTTCAGAAATTGAAGTAACAATTTAAAAGGAAAAGCATTCATAGGGATTAAGGGGAATTGATTGATACAATTTTAAGTTTAAGAAGAATTGGTAATCTAAGAGTATACTTAGGGAATTCTTTTACATTTTTAGCATTTTCAGCTTGAAGAATTTACTACTTCACTTTCACTTTAGACCCCACAACTGATATACACATTTAAATTGTTTAGAAAAGCCCCACCCTTATAGTAGCAGCACCCCTCTAGTCTGATCCTGTGATACCCTGTAGAAGGAGTCTTAAGCAGTCCCTACTGTGAAGTTACATAAATTAAAACAGATTAAGGGAATAAAGGAAGCTGAGTTCCAGCCAAAGGTGGGGGAGTTTGAAAGAAACTGCTCTTCTCCTTTTCTTTCCTGAACTATTCCAGTCACTGAGCAAAGTTCATCCCAGGCTAATAGTGTATGTCCTTTCTAGAGGTTTTTGCACTGGCTCAAACTCAATAAGAACAGCCCCGAAGAGCAAATGTCATAGATAAAGATTTACAAAGGCAGAAAGCAGCCACACCTTCTCATTCAGTGAAAGGTGAAGGACCAAGTACAAATCTGTGGAACGGAAATACCAGACGCTGCTATCAGTGGTATTGCTACCCATCTGCTCCATCTAGTCCATCTGTTCCATCTACCATTTAAAGCACACTCACATGCTCAGCTTACAGTCTTTGGTGTGAACCTTCCCCAAACAGCAAACACTTCCATCAGCAGTCCGCTCTCCTTCTCTGGTGGCAGTCATCACAGTCACAGGAGTGGCTTCCTAGACTTTCTCATTGATCTGCATTTTCATGAGCTTTGCATTTCATGCATTTAGGTCATTTCTTGTGGGACAGAACACCAGCCTCTCTGCTATTGTGAACGTGTGTTGTGAGCCTGTTGTCTGCGGTGGAATGGGAAAGCACCTCTCTGCAGCATGGATTAGAAGAAAGGACAAATATAGGATACTTTATGCAAAAGGAGAAGAAAAAAAAAAAGGACGCATGGAACCATTGGACTACACTCAAGAGGACATTGCCAAGATAAATCAATGGTGAAATTGATCTCTCATGATGTTTGCAGCTATAAAATAAAGAATATTTGGCTGCAGCAAATGCAAAACCCATTATTGCCTAAATGTCAGTTTATAGAGTGTCTTAGAGTGGGTTGCATTTCATACAATGGGAAAACAAAGCTGAAGAATTCTAGCAATATGTTTAAACAGTTCAGTTAAATTACTATATTATACAATATAGGGGAATTACAACTGGCAGAACACAGCCTGAAGAAGTGTCAGCATGGACTTGCAGTAACTGGTGCAAAGAAATGTATTACGCTGCTGTAATTATGTAAACACATGTAAAATTTCAGTCCTCAGTCATTAGCAAAGGGTTGTGAAGCACAAATTATTTCAACCTTAGAAGGAAACTTACATTTAGAGCAGCCCCTATTAATATGTTCAGTTGTTCTTTCTTTTTCTTTTCTTCTCCTTCTTTTTTTTTTTTTTTCTTTTCCCCAGGAAGTAGTTTGCTGATTCTTTTTGTGCTTGTTTTGTTGCAATTATTGCCAGACTTGTAGGGCGCAGTGAGCATTCAGACTCTTTTCTAAATCTTTATATGCTTTATTGGCTTGCAAGTGTACCACTAGCACAAGCGTGTATATATATGCATATCCATAAAAGCAGTAAAGCCAGTTGTAGTTCAACATGTG
This sequence comes from Lathamus discolor, assembly GCF_037157495.1. Classification (NCBI taxonomy): domain Eukaryota; kingdom Metazoa; phylum Chordata; class Aves; order Psittaciformes; family Psittacidae; genus Lathamus; species Lathamus discolor. The sequence goes on from NC_088884.1 coordinate 23,730,058, forward strand.
GTTGGTTTGGCTTGTAAAGTGTGCAGAAAAGCACTCTGGAGATTGGGACAGGCATGTTGTTTTTCATGCAAAAGTAGTAAGTAAATAGAAAAACTGGAATAGCCACTACAAAATAATTGTATATGGAGCAATTTAATTTCTAATTGTAGTGGTATTTGGTTTAATAGATTTCCTAAATAAAAGAAAGTCAATGAAAGGGACTCTTTATAATGGTGAAAAAAAAAAAAATTACGCAAGAATAGCTACTATCCTTGGCTTATTAACAAAAATAAATAAACTTCATGCACAGGTATGCACCTAGTTTACTCCTCTGTATACAGGTTTAAGATGCGCAAGTATTCTGCTTTTCACATACACCTTGAAATTATATAAAATTGTGTAAACAATAACATCATCCAAAAAACCAGACAATCAAAGTCCCAAATGTACATTGGAGAACAATGGTTTTGAATTTAGGACAAGGGTAAATGTGAAGTCTTTCTTTGACAGAAGAAATGAAAAAGATGTTGGTGTAGAATTCTGCCCACCGTAATCAGCTAATGAATAAGCAGCAATTGTCAGAAGTACTGACTGTAACAGAATTCTCTTAACATTGCTTTATTTTTTTTTTTTTTTATTTTATAATCCCAGAATGTTTCTGTGCCACTTTCTGGTTACTTTAGATGGTTTGGGACTCGTATTGCATTAATTTTGTTTTAAAATGTTAAATGATTAGATAAAGCGATTGCTAGGAAGACTGACAGCCTTTTAGTTAGCGTTAAAATTCAGAGCTAAATTTTACACAAACCAGTTATGCTCCAGGATTGCTCTTATGTTTCAGAGAGTTAACTCTGATGTTGCAGTACGCTTCCACAGTGTTTCTATTTTTTTATCCTGTACTCCATGGCAAAACACTATTATATAATAAATTCAAACTTCAAAATATTTGCCTAGCATTTTTGCTAGGTTTTAAAACACTGAGCAACAAATTAGGACAATGACTGTAAGGCCAACTAAAAAGACATATTACATGCTGGGTTCATCTAGATAGTACTCTATTAGCTATTTTTTCCTAATGGAAGGGCTTCAGCTGACCTAGTACTTCAGGAAACACACCACGGAGATTTGTAAGCTTTTAGAAAACTTAATTACAGAAAAGAAATTTACCAGCAGGAGCAAACTGATTATTAACAGAAGCTACCACTATCCCAAAGTCCTTGTGTTCCAAAGAGAGGAAATTAACAGGCTGAAATAAACCTTCTGATGAAAGTACTGCTGGCTACATCTCAAATGAAATGCAACTTTCAGAGTGGTGACAAAGTTGTAATGAAATCCTATTCAAGATTTTCTGATAGCTGCTCTTTGTCAGTAGCATAAAATATCAACTGCAAGTTGTCCCCAATCCCTAGTTAATCCAGAAAATGTTGTATTTTATATTACTCTGCCTTTTATTTATTTGTTGCATTAAATAGAATGGCAAAACCTTTGGATTGCAGTGCTTCTAGAAGCTTTGTTTTAACTGATCTAAACTACAGATAAAATTAGAAAAATCAAAGTGAGTCAGTGTTATTTATATACAGTAAAAATAATGTAATAACCACATTCCAAAAAACTGCTGAAAAAGTTGTATGTGCCCCAGCACTTACAAAGGGACCTGTTGTATGTAATATTTTCTTCCTGGAAAAATACATTACTATTTTAGCTGGTTCAGGCTTTTTTACAAGTTTCCTTGCAAGGAAAATTATTGGATAAAGAGTAGCTACAATGGCTTGGAAATGAGCCATGAAATGCACACTTTATAAGCCAAGTTCAGTATGACTTCATCATACTGTAGTTCTGTTTGAGCACCTCATTCTTATCCTTTACATATCAAGCAGTAGCTCCCAGGTCCGTATACAACTCAGAGACAATCAAAGTACTTCCCTCACATTTACACCACACAAAGTGGAAGGGGCTGGGGGACATCTGAAAGAAACAGGAGAGACAGCATTGTACCTCCTGGGAACAGAGCAACAAGGGCCTTGCAATGCTGGTGCTTTCTCTTACCCAAGAACTGTTCCAGGACATTCCCCTCCTCTTGGTTGTGTGTGGGCATACCTCTTGTGCCACAACCACAAGAAGATTTCCCTGTGCGGATCACAGGACAAGTTACATATTCCTCCTAGAAAAAAATCTCTTTGCAACCCCAAAATCTTTTTAAGTTATGTTTCACTTCACTTCTTTAGGAATGTCCAACAGTAGACTGCTAGCCAGTTTTGCTTTGTACTATGCTGTGTGAGTAATTATGTTGAGGCACAACGTATTTATCCTGGTAGAGAAAAGAAATTACTAATTGCCAAAGAGATTTAATTGCACTTCTTTTAAATCAATATAAAATATTTAAATTATTTCTATTATCTCTGCCTGACAGAATTTTTTAACTTTCAGTCTATTTTGTTAGCTTTTTCAATTAGTTAAGCAGAGCTAATCAATAGATCAGTTTCCATATATAGAATCAGTAAACCAGGGCCTTCTAAATTAAACTTCTAACTGAAGAACAGCCCTTTTCATCTCATTAGATTCATTATAGAAAATTGTGTTTGATTCACGGGCTTTATAAAATTTTTCTCAGATGATGGAATTTTCCTCTCTATCAAATTTAGCTTAATAGTAAGTTATTTAGAGATAAGTAAGGAAACAATCACCAGCTTTCCGCCAGAGACTGATAAGCTAATTTGTTTCACTTAGCTCTGAGTGTGCTGAGAATGTCTTCACAGTTTCTAAGGACTTGGATTGTGCCATGTAAACATAGACCTCTTCTGAGTGAAACTCCAGCACTGAGCCCTGAGGGAGCACAGAAAAAACACTACATGCAACTGGGACGAGGGATGTGGAGCAGTTCCTCTAACTGTGGACCCTTTTTCCTGTTTTAGCATTCATTGTTTCCTGATAAGGAAGGAAGCTTATTGTTTTGTCAAGGAACACTGGACAGCCTTTGTCTATTCGTTCTTTGTCCTGTACATCTGGGTAAGGAGCAAGAAGATGCTAGTCCTACATGCTAAAGTTATTTTTGCTTTTTCCCCATTGTACTTTTATTGCCTCAATAACTTTTTAAAATCATTTCATGTTCTACAGCTATCCCACACAGTATGATATGTACACATCCATGAGGCAAAAACATTTTTCACCAAAAAATGGTTGCTCCTGATAGAAATCTCTATAAAAATACCAGGCTCAGGGAGGATACATAATTTTCCAAAGAAGGAAGCCTTTTTAAGTAATAGCACCTCAGAAAATGGCTCTAATTCTCTTGAAGGCAGGTCGTTTCATCTAACTGTTAATGTGGAGATGTAGAAAAGCAAGTCTTTCAGGGTAACTTGACCAGAAGGAAAACAATTAGGTTACATTACTGAACTATAGTAATAGGTTTTCTTGGCAGCAGACATGCCTCTGTGGTTGCCACCACATATAATGTACCCTCTTTAAAGACTACAGGCTGGAAGAACAAACAATTCAATACCGAGTCCCACACACTGAATACATGTTAGAAAAATGTATTTCAGTTGTGGATTCATAAGCTAGTTTTACCTCATTTTACACATACTCAGATCGGCTAGTTCAGATACTTTGTTTTAGATTAGGAGAGGATCTGGTGCCTTGTTCAAAGCTCAGCTAAATCATTACTGAATTCCCATAATTCATTAGCAAAATGATGGAAAGAAAAGCAGTGAGGAAGCATGATGAAAAGACCAGTTTAAAAAACAGGTATTAGGTATACACATTACACACACTCTTGCAGCTTACAAATACCTCTTCTATGCCTAAATGCAATGTTTGAACTTTATTGACTGAAACATCCACTGTTCAGAATTCAGAAAAAAACACCTCTAAGATTACCTATGCAAGTTTAATTCAGCCTTCCTGTATATTTACATTAGGACATTAATTATATGACTATGTACTCTTGTTTTTAAGGGCCCTTTACTGCTTAATGCAAATGATAGAAGATGGTTACTCATTTGAGAAATTGTTTAAAACTGTGGTTTAAGTTAATCAAGTGTAGTTATCAGTGGAAAAGCCCAATGAACCAGGCTTTACGTACTTCTGAGAATCCCTACTTTACTCAAAGGCAGAATTAATTTTAAGGTGATTACTTCTGATGGCGTTCTATACTAGAGATTAATGCTTGATCACTTCACAAACATTCTTGAATTTGTTTCTGTAACACCCCTATTAATCAAGGGCATTGTAACATCCAATTTGTACATGGGAGAGCAGGGTAGAGGAGGAGGGTTAGATGTTCAAAGGTCAGATTACCCATGGTACTTTAAGTTGCCCTCTTGGGATATTTATTTAATTTTCCTGAGAAGCTGATGTTATACAGCTCTTCATGTTTTTCAAGTTCAGGTTCCAGTAAGTTCAGTTGCAGTTCTGTGAGAAGAGAATTTCTCATAGGTCCTTATGTCTCATGCTGGACATGTAGGACATGAGGACCTGCAATTAGCAATGACCTCAGAAAAGCCTGGTTTGCATGACTTGCTTAGCATCACACAGATGCGAAAAGGGAGGGAAGAAACAAAATTCCTCAGAACTGTATTCAAAGATCTCAACAAGGAAATCCCCTCTTTTGTTTTTGATGTCTCTCTTTAGTTACAAACAACCTCTTAATAATAAGACCTGATTCACTCTCTGAATATGCCTTTTATGCACTGAATGTGTGAGGATTCTTTTGGAAATGATCACATCACTAAAGACTATATCATAATGCATATGTAGAAGGAGCCTGAATTAGTACTACCCTAATACTCTTAACCTGGAGTTTTGTAACTTCTAAGTACTTTAAGTTTTTGGTTTCTTTTCTTTCTTATATGTAGGTATGTATCCATGCACAAGCTTTGTGTGTATATTTGTGATTTTCTTTCTTCTGTAACCTGAAAGTAGAGACACTTTATCTCAGGGTATAACAGTGGCTTCCCTGAGTAAGTGTCAAGGTTTTGAGCTAAAGGAGTGACCACAGGGTAGCAATTGCAGGATTTATGCACTGTGCACAAGAAATATATGTAAATGTTTCCCACATAAGAGTTTCTATCAGCAGATCTTCTATCTGAAGAAATTTGCAGATAGAAGAAATTTGGAATTAAAAATCAAGGGGCTATCCTGGATCCTAGCTGAAGCTTCTGTTCACCACAACCTTGGATCATTTTCATAATGGTTCCCTCCAATCATCTTATTGCCATTTCATCATGCTGAGCTCTTGTTCCCTCCTTCTTTTCTCTTTACCCAGCCTCGTCCCAACTGGTTTACTACCTCTCTGAATCTTCTGAAACTTATAAAAGAACAACTAAAAAACCTCTTCTGTTTTACTGTTCCTACCAACTCTTTTTCACAGACTGGTTTTACAGTCAGTTCCTACAGTACTTGTTCTGTTCAATTCTTCCTAAGTTTTCAAAACAATCCAGCCTGCTGTATGATGTTCCAGTCCTTACTCTGTCCCTCAGAAAGCTATCTAAACTCAGTGGTCATTCTTTTCCAGCAAGCCTGATGCCATTTCCTCCACTGCTTCCTTGATTCATGTTATTTTTCTTGTCAGACAAATCCATCTGTAGTCTCTCCTCCAGCTCGTGGGTGCAGTCACCCACACACCAGACTCCAGTCTCATTCTCCACAGCAAACGTCATGCAGCTTTGTTTTCCTCAGGCATCCAGTCTTATTCTTGATTAGCCCAATCTTCTGTTTTCCAACTGTTTATCCTATTTCTCCTCCTCCCCAGTCCTATTGTCACTTCTATTTATTCATTAATACAGTCTTATTCCCCCCTCAGTCTCCTGTCCTGTGTTTTTCTTTATACTGTTTGGGGAAGAGCTTGAGAGAGGGCCAGGGGCAGATTATTCAGACTACAGGATGGGCAGGTTCACTGCGTGTGATTGTGATGGTAGAATTGGTATTCCTGCTAGGATATTCATGTAGGTATGACCCTATGTGGGTTTTCTAAAGAATTAGTTATAGCAGGCCTTACAGAAGATAGATGCAGTAGGCACCATCCACAAAATGTGCTTACAAAGTAAAGAGTCTGTACAAGGTGAACAGTCTTGCTAAATAACAGGGGTAAAAGAAAGGGAGCAAAAGAAGACATATTTATGGATCATGTGCCATATGATAGATAAGGTATGTAAAAAGAGAGATTAGGATGCAAGTTCAATGTAAAACATAAGTATTTCTACTTCTATGAAAAATTAAGGTAAAAAACTCCCAAGATTTTATTGATCTCAGAAATCTTTTGTGGTGGTGTGCCAATACATGGAAAGGGCACACATGGGTCAGAATGTGTCCATGTGCTCTACCCTAAATGCTGGACTTACTTCATGGTCATTCTCTGGAAGAAAGTAGTGCTAAAGTCCCAGGACAGCACATTTGCCAGCCCCATGGTCTCTAAGATTGCAACAGTGGCAGAGAGACCAAACTTGCTAATGTTAAACAGGTCCAAGCTCACATAAAAGTAACTATTGTGTTTAATGGTGCTTTTTTGAGTTTTCACATCTGACCTGTTAACTCCAGACAAACTTTAAAACCCAGTCAAATCTGTGCAGCCTTTCCTGAGGGTGGCAAAAGGCACATCCCTGATAGAAAGGCTTTTCCTTTTCCTTCAGATAACTTTTACTTTCTTTCAAAGGAACGATTTCTCTTGTTTAATATGTACAAAGCAATATATTTTTCTGGAGCTTCATTTTCAGAAATATCCAAATCATTCTCACTTAAATTAAAATATATATAAAAATAATGTAATTCTGACTAGGAAATGCAACCAGCTTTTGAAATGCCAGCTCAATTATATAAAATACAACAAAATTATAGGTGGTAGAATACAGAATTTCATAATGGGAACCTTAATAAAAGACACTGTTACCACTTCCATCTCTAACAGAAACTAATTTAGAGTGTTCTTTTCCTAGAGGGTGTTTTACCTGTTTTGGAATTGTTTCTGCCTTTGTTTAGTTTTCTAGTTTTTAACATCACCATGAAACAAACAAACAAACAAACAAAAAAAACCCAAAAAAACAAACACACACACACAAAAAAAACCACCACCACAAAGCCAAACAAATCAACAAAAACACACACAAAAAAAAACAAACAGAAAAAACCCTCACTGCTTAAATTCAGATCACATGGGAGAAAAAGTATTGCAAACTGGACCACAATTAGTGAAAGCTGATTTGGAGAAATATTCAAAAGCAACAGCTGCCTGTCTGCATGGCTACAAAGGGATCACCCTTTACAGAACATATTATTCTTGGGATTCTTTTCTAGTGAATCTACTCACCCAAAAAAATTCAACAGTAACAAGAATCTCCAGCATCAACAAAACCACACTTACTTTTTTTTGATGGATTTTCAATCAAAATCTTTTGAAAAGTATATAAGCATTTCTGGCAATGATCCTATACAGGAAATATGGAGTAGGTAGAAATTTTTTCAATTATTTGTTTTCTCTTCTGAAATATTTAAGATGATTCTGGAATCTCTTTCAATAATTTTCTTTGTAAGATCATGTCTACAACAGGATTTACTGAATGGCGCACCTCTATCCCTTTCATAGACTCACATACATGTTTCCCTATTGTGTCTTATGCCAGCACAGATTGTATTCCAGGAAAACCACAGCTGTAAATCTCTTGTAAAACTTTTCAAAACACTGTCTTTCCAGCATGCTGTTTCCATTATCATGCTCCTGTTCAGACCTTGACATGGCCTGGGTTATGAGACCTGGGCAAATTCTGACAGCTGGATGTGAAAGAGCTCAGCAGAGAGTGGAAAATCAAACAGAAGGAAAGATCTGAGGAACACTGGGAAGCTACAGGTGGCAGAGCTCTCAGAAGCTGATAACCTTGGAAGGATCTTTGCACTCTGTCTAAAGCCTCTTTTATCAGTTTTGCTCAGGGATTAAACACTTTGTTTTGGAAAAATGGAATCAAAATGAGATGGAAAATAAGCCAATGTCATTTGGAAGATTAGAACACATTTAAATGCTAGACTTTTTGTCTGCCTAATTTAAATACCTGCTTTCCCTCTCAAAATATATATGTTTGTATACACATGAACATATATACATATATGTGTATGCATGTACTAATTTGTTTATGTAAACCCTGATTTGCACACTGATAGCATAGTCAATTATTTCCAGTGAAAAATGCTTGAATTCTTTCTCTCAATTATAACTATTTGCATGTGATCTCAAACCTCACAATATTTAATTTAGTTATCCTCAAAACACTCCTTAAAGCGTGGGACTGCTCCTGTGGCTGGAAATGAAAACACAGAGAGCCACAGCCTAAGTGATTTACAGGAGTAATGCCTCAGATGGAGTAGGAACTGAAATAGAATGAGCAAGGGCTTCAGATGCTTCCTGTCTTTTGATATTAAAGGCACAATGAAACGTATCAGTTAAGTAGGACTGGATTTAATATCAAAATTGAAAATCTATAAATTTAAAATCCTGTGATTCAAAGTGATTCTTAAGCCTTCATTTTTTTAAGACTTGAATCATAATAAACAAGTAGACATGTTTACAAAAACCTCTGAAAACTCTGTGGATCTTTTAAAAATATTTGTTCTTTTGAAGATAGAATTCTGATAATTATTTCCCAGTTGTATCCCCAGATTCTCAAGCTCCTTCCAGATTCTGCTCCTCATCGTTTACGTGCAAGTTCATTATTTTAAAATGTGGTCTCACTGTCTCTGTGCAAATCCATAGCAATTACACTGTTCAAATTGTATTTCACTGACACAGAAAATCAGGTAAAAAACTTAAACCTGGCTATTGCTGAAAAGGCCAAAAGCAGTAATATAAAGGAAATTAGGATGATAGGGAGTTTAAAAATAAGTTCCCAGATGTACACCTGATTTATATATTATTTCCTGAATGACTGTAGATTTCAGCCACCTTACATCAGAGGTTATCAGTGTTGTTCATTGTTACCTTTTTTAAAGCTCCAGAGCTTATGTCTCAGCCGAGTTCTGGAGAGCCGTGTGTGTTTTGTATTACTACCAGGCACCAATGGGCAGCTTTCTGTTCTGTCTTAAGGTACTATGGTCTAAACTGATAATTTCCAATACTGTTTCACTAGTTACCTGAAAGCTCTTTACTCACACTTCAGATTTTTCACCTTGCTTTTTCATCAGAGGGGAACTCAAGTACAAAGGGTCAAAAAGAACCATAGCATTCTTAAAGACTGGGACCTACATGCCCCCAGAGAGGAACCAGCATGGAAATTAAATAGTCTTTTGCTAACAAATGGTCTTTCATGTGGTAGATGAAAACATATGGATAAAGGAAGAGTGAGAAGTTTAAAAAGCCACTGCCTCTGTTGAATTTTTTCTGAGGTGCATAGAACATTTCATTTTCCATTGCTCTCAAAAGTATGAAAACACTTGGAGAAATAAAAAATAAATACAAATAAAAATTTAAAAAAAAAAAAAAAGGAAAAATGGCACTGCACTTTTGTTTTGATTTTCTTTGACTTGCTTTTCTGCCAAAATACGATTTACTTGCACCTTTAATCTGCTACAAAAATACATTGTTGTGTTCTCTGCATATTTTTAGCACTTCTTTCCCAGTGTAAGATCTTATACACAGAGTTTATTGGATTCCTTCTATGTACTGTACTCTAAATGAGTCAGCTCAAGAAGTCTTATTCTTTCATCTTCCATTGATCAGATTGGTTAGTCTCAGCCAACTGTTCAATAACTCAAAGGCCTAAAGTGAAGTTATCCATCTTATGTGAAGCTATACAGATATCTCTGCCATCACCTGTCTTGTTCAGTGTGCGCATGAGGTTGCCTGGATAATTAGGATGAAAATCTGTGCTGCACTGACACAGCACACAGATCTATGTTTCTTTCTCAGCAAACCAGCAAGCCCAGATGGCACAATGTCTTTGCCTTCAGAGTGTTTTAGTGCGATTGAAACTTGGCAATCATTTCAGACAAAAGAGAGATTATCAAGGAAGACAGGAGGGGGAGGAGGTGGGCAGCAAAAAAGAATGCAAGGAATTGTTTTTATAACCATAACTATATCTCATCCTAACTGAAGAAGTTCATAGCATAGAATTGTATCATATAACTAATTGTTCTTGGTTCTTCCAGCATCATACTGGGTGAAAACCTCTCATTTATAAAGCACAGGTTCTTGCAAGAAAGAAAAAACCTAAAAAACCTGATTAGTTTCATAAGTGCTTCTGCATGCAGCTTAATGTACTGGTTCAAATCTGTACATACTTGGGTTGTAGCTACACAAGACAGCCCTTTCCAGCTTGTGTTAGGGCAGCAGTTCATTTTAAATGTATCACCCACAAGACTGATGTCCAGATATCAGACAAGCAAACACTTGGTTAGGAAGCCATGGTAGGCACTACCCACACATGTCCTGTCAAGTCTCAAGAACTGAGGTGATGAATGGACAGTATGCTAATCAGGAGACAATGTGCGTTGCTCCTTTAATATACTTCAATATGAATTTCATAGTTCTTAGGGCTTTATACAGTGTAAACAAATCTTCTTGGTTCTGGCCTGAAAATAACCTATGTAGACATCCTTATCTCATAAGAAGTGATTTTGGAGAAATATACCATCTAGGAAAAAGTGAGCTCATTCCTCTGGCCATTCTGAAGTGACTAAAACCAGAAAAACTTCAGTTATCATGTCAAGGGGTTTGAACTACTAATCTTTCTTCCCAGCAGCACTTACTCATTCAGACCTGACACCGTTGAAATGCCATCACATGGTTTGTATCCTGCTATCTTGGGACTGCTATAAGCAGACAGGCTCCTGTCTGCTCATATTGTAGTGTTTAGAAGTACCCTAAGAGAATGATTAGCCTGTGACATCTCTCATATCACCCTCATGCCTATGGATCAGTGAACAGTTCATATGTAGCTAAAAAAAAAAAAAAAAAAAAAAGGGGTAAGGAATCTGAAATGAGACATTTCTGAAGAATGGAATTGACTTTACTGAAACATTTTGTTCAAATTATGAACCAATTTTTTAATCTCACCAATTAGAATTCAGTGTCATTAGTCACCAGACAAAATCTATTCAGCTGTTATTTATAGAAATGAATAACAATAAAAAGAAATATTTTGATCTCATCATTCTGCACCTGAAATAGTTAAAAGAACTGTGTGGAATAACCCAAGATGGAGGGACAAAATTAAAATATATCTGTACAAACCACTTCTTTTTACAACTCCATACTCCTCTTCCAGATTTTTTTTCTACACTACTTTTCGGGTTAATTGCCTCTTCCCTAGACCATTAATAATCAAAAAGTGATAAACATCTACATCAGCAATATTTTTTCCGCTATCTGTAACTTTTAGATAAATGTATATTCATTATGTAGAAGCACTAGATCATGTTAATTACTCTTGGAAAAAAAAGTGCATTCAGCAAACAAGAAAAAGACATGGATAATGATGTGCATATATCTGCTTATTAATGTTCTGCACACAAGCATGCACAAGCAGTATTTCTGGTAGCCCTATGTGAAAGTTACTGTTGATGCACACAGATCTAAGGTACAGAACACTTCCAATTTCAGTAATTGACTACAAGGTCTACTTCTCCAGTCCCCCACGGGAGTTTATGAGGACACGCATCTGGCACAATGTTAATCATATTTGTTCTGACACACAGCAATACACTAACTATTTCCCTTGGCAGATTACTTTCTATTACCCTATCAGAAAATGGCTGACATCTTCAAAATGCTAATGAGAGATATATCAGTTTTTATAGGATCTTGGATTGCTTCCAAGTATTTTTTAATGTACTCAACAGATTGTGAAATATACTCAGTATATGGTTATAAATGAAATATGTTAACTTTCTTTGCTGTTGTACGTCTTGTAATCTACAGTGGCAGAAATTAAATATGAATGGATGTGCAAATGTCCCTAAAATATTGGTTTATTTTTACTTTTACCTATTTTAATTTTTTTTTCAGCTAGTTCTTACACCGTAATTGAACAAAGTATAATATCTTTATCAGTTGCTACATCAGTTTCCATCACTGCAAAGCCTGGCACATTGCATTTTGAGACAGCAAATGAAATTATTATGGGATTACAGAAATAAAACTCTAAACCAATTGGAGTGTGGAAACACTTTTTCTTTCTCATTACACTGTGATGAAAATGCTCTAAAATTATGCCTCTGCCTAGTCTCTTTTAAACATTTTCCTAACAAAATAGCTTCCAATTTAAGGGTAATCTGGTCTTATCACAACCTTTATCGTATCTGAGACACCATTGTTCTCAGCTGAGTATGAGACACACACTCATGAGCAGATCTAACTTCCAAGATTTAGACTCTGGATTAAAGTTGTGATATACTATTCCTTGAACAAAATTAATAACAGTGACAAAAAAAGTCGCAGCTGGCGACTTTGAGCTGAGCTCTTTACTCATTCGAATCTGACTGAAGTTAAAAAAAGAGAAAATGAAGCAAAGTGAGGAGGGAGGGAAAGAAGAAGGGAAAGAAGGAGGGAAAGCAGGAGGGAAGGGAGGAGGGAAGGAGACAAAGAAGGAAAGCAGGAAGGGGTAAAGGTAGTCAGGGAACAGGGAAGGAAAACCAGGCAGAAGGCAGGCAGTGGCATGAATCAGGTGACACTGCTGAAGGCTCTGATAGTTACTTTTGAATCATGACCAGTGAATAAGAAACTGATCTACTTAATGCTACAGTAAGCTAATAGAATTGATGCCTCTAAGTATTTCTGTTATTTATAGACCAAAGCCCTTAATGATTACAAGTAGGATCAAATTAATTGAATAAATTCAATGCTACTGTTAAAAAAAATGGAGAAGTAAATGTAATAGAGATCCTGGGAGCATCCATCTAGCCAACGGAGATCTCTGTAAACAGATCATAACATTATGGTTTAATTGCTTTGCAGAGGACCTGCAAGACATACTGATTTTGTAGCATGGCCAGAAATGCAATGGGATATTGCTTGTTGTGACATTAATTCTAGTGAGAAGTGGAATACTCTACAATAAACTCAATCGGAAGAGCTGCAACATTTTCTTTTCTAAGTCTGATGCTATGAACAATGTATAATAAATAATTCAGTGAAAGTAGCTTTCTGATAGAAGGAGGTGCTTCCAGGATTTGCAAGACAGTGAGTACGCTGGGAAAATCTGGACCTACCTGAATAAGTTTTAATTATTATATACAACTCTGAGAAGTGTTTTATATTCTTTATTCTTTGTAATAAGCCACAGTAGCAACATTGAAAGCATCACAAACTGTAGAATACAATGCATACATGGCAGAAGATACAACATTACATTTTTAGCCTAATGAATGAAAGATAAATGCCAAAAGCATGAAATGCTTAGCCAAGGTAATAATTTTTAACAACATCAATAAAATAATAATTGTGCCCACAAAAGTATGCATTAAATTAAATAATTTAGCCTATGAAAGTATCCTGTTCCTGACAGGCCATAATTATTAGTTAAATTACTTTCTTATTGCATCCACAGTGGAATGACAATATTTTGTACTGCTGTAAATGAAAACTGTTTAATTTAATGTCTTTGATTTTATGCACGCATTCTGAAAAAGACCAATTACAGGTAAAATAATTTTGCTGTATTTCTAAAAGCTCAGCTATAAATCGAAGAACCCTGACATACAAACATTGCTGGATTTAGGTGCAAAATTGCGATATTTCTACACTTAGACTTTTGTACTGCTCTTACAGTGGATCAGTGGAGACAAAAACTGCAGTTCTTTGAAGCAACCACTTTCTAGCATGATCACAGACACTTCAAGTTTTATGAAGTCATATTTTGTTAATATGGAGCTGCTCTGGTAAAGAAGGGGAAGAACAGTTTTGGTAGGAGGCTTGCCAGACTGGTCAAGGAGGCTTTAAACTAGATGTGTTGGGGGAGGGGGGCATCATTCCATCCCAACACAGCCAGTCAGTTGCCAACACCTATAAGAAATGCTCGGAACAATGTAGATATATTCCAGCTGCTCTAGCCAACGAGCCGGCTTCAATTGGAGCTCATCTCAGATGCCTCTATACAAACGCCTGTAGCATGGGGAACAAACAAGAGGAATTAGAGATGTGTGCACATCTACAGGGGTATGATATAATAGGCATCACAGAAACATGGTGGGATGGCTCCTGTGACTGGAGTGTTGGAATGGAAGGTTACAGGCTCTTTAGAAAGGACAGGCCTGGCAGGCGGGGAGGGGGAGTTGCCCTTTATGTTAGGGATAGGCTGGAGAGTATGGAACTCTGTCTGGGGGCAGGTGAACAGTTTACAGAGAGTTTGTGGGTCAGGGTTAAAGGGAAAACAGCCGTGGGAGACATTACTGTGGGAATCTGTTACAGGCCACCTCATCAAGGAGAACCTGCTGGTGAAGCACTCTACAGACAGATAGGAACATCCTCACGCCCACAGGCCCGTGTTCTCATGGGGGATTTCAACCACCCTGACATCTGTTGGAACGATGGCACTGCACGGCACAAGCAATCCAGGAGGTTCCTCGATTGTGTGGAAGACAACTTCCCTCTGCAAGTAATAGAGGAGCCGACAAGGAGAGGTGCCATGCTTGACCTTGTGCTCACCAACAGGGAAGGGCTCGTTGAGAATGTGGTACTCCAGGGCAGCCTTGGATGCAGTGATCATGAGATGGTCGAATTTGAGATCCCCAGGACAGTGAGAAGAGCATGCTGCAAGCTCACTGCCCTGGACTTCAAAAGAGCAGACTTTGGCCTCTTCAGGAGCCTGCTTAGTAAGGTTCCATGGGATATAGCCCTGGAGGGCAGGGGGGCCCAGGAATCTTGGTTGATATTCAAGGATCACCTGCTGCAAGCTCAGGTGTGCTGCATCCCAACTAGAAGGAAGTGCAGCAGGAGGGCCAGGAGACCTCCTTGGATGGATAAGGAGCTGCTGAAGAAAATTCAAAGGAAAAAAGAGGCTTCTAAAAAATGGAAGCAAAGACAGGCGGCCTGGGTAGAGTACAGGGCTGTTGTCCGGGAAGCTAGGGACCAGGTTAGGAAGGCTAAGGCCCAGTTAGAATTAAACCTAGCTAGGGATGTTAAGGGTAACAGGAAGGGATTCTACAGGTACGTAGCAAACAAAAAAACAGACCACGTAGGACTACGTAGGCCCCCTGAGGAAGCTTTTGGGAGAAGTGGCTACACAGGGTTTGGAGAAAGCTGAGGTTCTGAATGACTTCTTTGCCTCGGTCTTCACTGGCAAAGGCTCTGACTGCACCACCCAGGTCTTAGAAAGTAGATGCAGGGGCTGTGAGAATGAAGACCTTGGGCCCACTGTAGGAGAGGATCTGGTTCGAGACCGTCTTAAAAATCTGAACGTGCACAAGTCCATGGGACCTGATGAAATCCATCCGCGGGTCCTGAAGGAGCTGGCGAATGAAGTTGCTAAGCCACTGGCCATTGTATTTGAAAAATCATGGCAGTCAGGTGAAGTTCCCGACGACTGGAAAAAGGGAAATATAACCCCCATTTTCAAGAAGGGGAAAATGGAAGACCCGGGGAATTACAGACCAGTCAGTCTCACCTCTGTGCCTGGCAAAATCTTGGAGCACATTCTCCTGGAAGGCATGCTAAGGCACATGAAAAACAACAAGGTGCTTGGTGACAGCCAGCATGGCTTCACTAAGGGGAAATCCTGCCTGACCAATTTGGTGGCCTTCTATGATGGGGCTACAGAATTGATGGATAAGGGTAAAGCAGTTGATGTCATCTACCTGGACTTGTGCAAAGCGTTTGACACTGTCCCACACCACATCCTTCTCTCTAAATTGGAGAGATATCAATTTGATGGATGGACAACTCGGTGGATAAAGAACTGGCTGGACGGCCGCACACAAAAAGTTGTGGTCAATGGCTCAATGTCCAGTTGGCGACCGGTAACGAGTGGTGTCCCTCAGGGATCGGTGTTGGGATCGGTCTTGTTTAACATCTTCATCGCTGACATGGACAGTGGGATTGAGTGCGCCCTCAGCAAGTTTGCCAATGACACCAAGTTGTGTGGTCCGGTTGATATGCTGGAGGGAAGGGATGCCATCCAGAGGGACCTTGACACACTTGTGAGGTGAGCTGATGCCAACCTTATGAAGTTCAACCACGACAAGTGCAAGGTCCTACACCTGGGTTGGAGCAATCCCAGGCACAGCTACAGACTGGGCAGAGAAGAGATTCAGAGCAGCCCTGCAGAGAAGGACTTGAGGGTGCTGGTCGATGAGAAAATGAACATGAGCCGGCTTCAGTGTGCGCTCACAGCCCAGAAAGCCAACCGTGTCCTGGGCTGCATCAAAAGAAGCGTGACCAACAGGTCGAAGGAGGTTATCCTGTCCCTCTACTCTGCTCTTGTGAGACCTCACCTGGAGTATTGTGTGCAGTTCTGGTGTCCTCAACATAAAAAGGACAAGGAACTGCTGGAACAAGTGCAGAGGAGGGCCACGAGGATGATCAGGGGACTGGAGCACCTCCCGTATGAAGACAGGCTGAGGAAGTTGGGGCTTTTCAGCCTGGAGAAGAGAAGGCTGCGTGGGGACCTAATAGCAGCCTTCCAGTACCTGACGGGGGCCTATAGGGATGCTGGGGAGGGACTCTTCGTCAGGGACTGTAGTGACAGGACAAGGGGTAATGGGTTAAACCTTAAACAGGGGAAGTTTAGATTGGATATGAGGAGGAAATTCTTTCCTGTTAGGGTGGTGAGACACTTGAATGGGTTGCCCAGGGAGGTTGTGAGTGTTCCATCCCTGGCGGTGTTCAAGGCCAGGTTGGATGAGGCCTTGTGTGGGATGTTTGAGTGTGAGGTGTCCCTGTCCATGGCAGGGGGGTTGAAACTAGATGATCTTGAGGTCTTTTCCAACCTTAACTATTCTATGATTCTATGCAACAAAACACTAAGAAGATGTTCTGCGAATGATGAGGAGTTGAGAAAGAGCACCTGGCTTAGGCCTCATAGGGAACATTCCCCTTGTACTTGTGCTATTTTGACACAGAAGTCTCTGAGCAGACTGTTGGCTGTGGTGATATTAATGAGTAATAAGGAGTGGCTTGAGAACATAAAGCACACAAGGTGACTAGAATTTGTAAAGTTAAGATCAGAGTGATGGGGACACCTACAAAAAAATATAGATTTGTCTTGGAAATGCATGAAGTTTTGCATGAAGAAATGCATGAGGTATGCCGGGTAAGGTAGTATCAATCAGTATGTTTCCAATACTTTCTAATAACCTCAGCCTTGATTTGTAGTTTAGAGAATTTGAATCTTAATCCGGACACTAATGAGCTATTTCATTCCCAGAAACAAAAATGTCTATAATTGAGAAAGACTGATAAAAACACATTTATTTACAGTAGATGAAGACAAAGCCTACTATAAAGAAATTCTGATGTGCTCACATGAAGGGTAAATAACCATAGAAATAGAAACAACTTGAGAATCCCAGTTCGCTAAGAAGGCCTATGAAACAGATTTTGTTTTTCATTCTAGTAACTCCAGATTTCAGACAAATATTCATATCTAGTCACTAAAGCAACTTTAAAATGTCATTCTGAACACCAAGTTCTACGAAAAGCTGAAGAACTGTGAGGATAAATCAAACTTCAAGCCCTTGAAGAAATGTTTATATTATGCTTTATAAAGTATGCTTCTAATTCTGATAAGCATCTTGGTGCTATTGTATTATAGGTAGTAAATAACTATAATATTAATAATAATCTTATAAACAATACAAAATTAATAGGTTTTAGTTATGGGATTATACCTGATTTTATGTGTTATTTTTAGTTAATATGGACCCATTGCTAACTGTACAATTAATTCTTTTTAATCTTTTTGCTTTTTTATTGGCTTTTTTTTTTTTTTCTGGAGAAGTTAGGCCAGACACACAAACCATCATAAAACCTGTATGACAAATATCACTTTGCCATTGCATTGCACAGTTGTGGCCATTGAAGCTGTGGCACCCTTGATAAGAACTATGGCAGGAGATGAGCAAATACAAACTATTGGAAAAGTAACAGTAATCTGTTGACCCTCACACTAAGTTCAACTAATTTACTGATAGCTTGTTCTTAAACTCTGTACCTGCTAAATATAAACCATTGCCTTATTACAGCTGTGAGATAGACAAATTGCTGCAAAATCCAACCAAAGTCAGATAAAGAAACTCAGCCGAATTGGTGGCCAGGTAATTACTGCGATGGGAGCTCTTCCAGTTCACAGCAGTGTTGGCACATGGATGAAATACTGAAGCATGAGAAATGGTTATCATGAGGGCTGAATGGACATTTTTTGCACTACTTATATTACTTAGTTAAGCCTTCTTCTCTGCATTGAATAAGTTATTTTAAATAATTTGCTTCATATGCAAATGCACCTAATTAAATATTGTTCATTAAGTAATGTATTTGAAGAATAGTAACAAGCATTAATTGTTGAATTTGCTAATAATCATTTTTGCAGATATTTAAGCAGTTTTGGATCTGACCCTGCAAAAACTGTTCTCTACTGGTGGCACATATTTATGTGGAGTCCGACTGAAATGAATGAGACTCTGATATTATAGTTATACTACTGTACTAAAATAATACTACAACTTTCTCTTGCACCAAGGCAATAAGGCATTAAATGGTCAATTTTCATACTACCAAACACACTTAGGCTCCATGACAGTGAAGCCACATGCAAACTACTATAGTCCTAGGCTATGCCACCTCATGCACCATGACCAAGAAACATTTAGATTGGTAGCAACTGCAATATTGGTCCAAATAGTTTATGCATTAACGACAGTGAAGATAATGGGTGGGTCTACTAAAGACAGAACATACCTCAAGATGTATTTTTGTTATATTACTGAGTATATAGGATTTTAACCTAGGTTATATACCATGATTATATATGATTTTAAGCTGTCATTGAAACACATGATGATGGAGACAAGGAGAGACACCAAAGCAATGTCTTTAGTCCTTTGGTTCTGGTTCGGACATCCTAATCTTGTGGGGTTTAGAGTATTCCTTACTGTGTCAGTTATCAAGGACTCCAAGGAGAAGGAAACCATGGCAGAATGCCTATAACCATGTGGATGACTATGTGGTATGATGGCAAATGAACCAGTGGAACAAAACACAAGGAATCTGTGCTTCTTGAATGGGCTTTACTTATGCTTCAATGCCTGAGGGTCCCTCCAGGACATCATTAAATAAGTAAACAGAATGTAGAGTTTAAGCAAAAGCTTAAACTATAAAGCTGGGCATAAGTTTATTCACATCAATTTTTTGTTTTGTTTTTCTTTTTTTTCAAATATCTGGCATTTTGTGGAGAAATATATGCTCTTTCAACTGAGGTGTTGCAGGCTAACAAAATTTACATGAAATTTAAAGTTTCAATTTTAAGTTTAAACAGGAGACCTACAAATAATATATCAAAGTTCATAAATTTGGCAGAAATGCAGTGTGTTTAAAAAAAAAAGATAACAAACTGGAGCTTTCAATCAGTGATCTCACCACACTCTACAAAGGAGGATGGTATTATCTCAGTTTTACAAACCGAGAAATTGAGACTCAAGTATATGATTCCATTTCACCATCGCATACTGCTAACTGCCATTCTAACATCAGATTTAATTTAACATTTTAATAACAGACACAAATTTAAGATTCTTAATCAATGCTTTTATCTGAATTCTTATCAATATTTGTTAATGGACATGTAGAAATCTCATTTTTGAGAGCAAAAATGTACAAATCCCATCTTTGCCTGACCCTCTGTTTGAGAGAAATTAAAATTTTACTTTGCAAAGAGAGTGGCCAGATGAAAACATTACAGGCTGTTCTGGTTTGCAGAATTTCTCCTATTCTAGTTGCTCTACTCTCCATACATAATTGAGTTCTTTAGGAAAATTATTTTTCATTTGCTAAAATTTCTGTGTCCATAGTAAGAGCTTAGAGAAAGTTCATGTCAAAACTTTTTTGACACAGTTAAATACATATCAGACAGGAACTTCTGGTTCAGTGTCTGCTTCAGATCAAACAGACCCCATATTTGAATCTGAATCTCCTATCTGCTAGACGCATACAAACTTCAAACACTCTGCTTTTCAGAAAGGGTAGTGTGCTTATACTGTATAGAAGCTGTTAACAAGGTCAGAGGAGAATGACTTCCACATTCTTGTTTTAAATGGGAAAGGCAGTTGGGTTTTCCTGCTAAAATCAGAAAATGCCAAGTGACACAAAGTTCGAAGTTACTTCATGATAAAGGAAAATTATCTGCATTCTGTAAGCCATATAGGGAAAATAGTTGAAAATCATTAGAGGTCTGTTCCTTGAAATAATCATGAAAGCCTCTGCTGACATAATGAAAGGTTGGTCGATGAGAAAATGAACATGAGCCAGCAGTGTGAGCTCGCAGCCCAGAAAGCCAACCGTGTCCTGGGCTACATCAAAAGGAGCATGACCAGCAGGTTGAAGGAGGTGATCCTGTCCCTCTACTCTGCTCTTGTGAGACCTCACCTGGAGTATTGTGTGTAGTTCTGCTGTCCTCAACATAAAAAGGACATGGAACTGCTGGAACAAGTCCAGAGGAGGGCCACGAGGATGATCAGGGCACTGGAACACCTCCCGTATGAAGACAGGCTGAGAAAGTTGGGGCTGTTCAGCCCGGGGAAGAGAAGGCTGCGTGGAGACCTCATAGCAGCCTTCCGGTATCTGAAGGGGGCCTACAAGGGTGCTGGGGAGGGACTCTTCATTAGGGACTGTAGTGATGGAACAAGGGGTAACGGGTTAAAACTTAAAACAGGGGAAGTTTAGATTAGATATAAGGAAGAAGTTCTTTCCTGTGATGGTGGTGAGGCACTGGAATGGGTTGCCAAGGAAGTTGTGAATGCTCCATCCCTGGCAGTGTTCAAGACCAGGTTGGACAGGGTGGCATGGTTGAGTGTGAGGTGTCCCTGCCCATGGCAGGTGGGTTGGAACTAGATGATCTTAAGGTCCTTTCCAACCCTAAGTATTCTGTGATTCTGTGACAATGCTGACTTCCTACCCAATGCCTATATGTCTTCCAGGTTTAGCTACATTTGCAAGTCAAAATTAGGGACACCCATTATCCTGAGCTGTAGTAAAAGCCATGAAAGAAAATGATGAAAACAAATTTCTTTGAGTATTCTCCATGGAGTTTCGCTGTTTCATTGTTTTAATACTATTTATTTCATTTTTACCTATTTAGATTAAGCCATTAAAATCACCCACAAGCTTAAATAATCCTTGAGAAGGAAGAAAATAAGGCTACCTCAAATTTCTTAACTAACCTGCAGAAGCCTTTCCTGCTCTCCCACAACGTCTTAGTTAGCGTGACTCAGTAGGAGCCATGACTGATCATTCAATTAACATTTCTTGTTCTTGCTGCTGCACTAGACATACAGTCCCAGATGTTCCATGAATAAAATAATTGTAAAGTCTGTGAGAATGTCTATTTTTATTTGTCACTTCTGTTCCTGAATCTGCAAGGGCTCATTCCAACTCTTTTAAAGCTGCTCTGTCGACTTTTTTGTCAAAGTGGTTTCTGTCCTGTAGGATACCCAAGAATGGAGGATATAACCCTTTAAAGAGTTGCTAACTTCAGGTCCATGCAGATGAAGGGGGATCAGGCCAAATGATTAATGTGCAAACTATCCTCAAAGGTCTTGAGACTGAGCTTTAGATTTTGTTTCTATTCTTCTCTGGTTTACTTGATACTTTCCCTTTCATAACAGCAAACTGAATATAAATGCAATGCAAGTCCAGTGCATTGCCCTTTTCAAGAAGACTGGCACTAAGTCATAAACTAAAGAATGATCCAAATAAAACATTCTCATCAGAATAGATTCATGTTATGCCATTAACTAACATAATTTTGTTCATGAGATATTTTTGTCAGATTTCTGTGTCTGATTTACTGTGAATTCTATAAGGGACTGTAATATCATTTATATAGACATTCTCAATGGCACAGATTTTAGATGGCATGTATTTTCTCTGTTCCAAAGAATTTAAGAGAATAAACAAGGTAAGACAACAATGGCTAGGAAATCACATCTCTGATTAATAACAGGTTTAACTATGGCAGAACTCAGAAGTTCAAAATATGAGAGATGTTAATAGTCAGGAAATTTTAGTCTGAAGGATGAACATGAGAAGTCAAGAAAATAGAAAGTAAAAGTAGAAATCTATTGAATGGAATTTGCTTTAACAGAGTTTTAGAACAAATTTTAATGTGGCCATTTACATAGCAAGGACCTGTTGCTTGTGATGTAAAGATCTCTTAAGTGGAAAAAAATGAAGTGCTTACATGATAAGCCTATAAAATAAGTACTGTTGTCGCATTTGAGGAGGGATGGGAAGTGTTAGAAAAAGCTTTCCACTTACAGTGCTGTTTATTCTCAATTTAGGCTCACTAATTTAAATGCCACAGTTGAAAGTTTATCTCTACCTGTGTGAAAATTGCAGGCACATACCTCAGGCAGACATTTCACTTAATCTTCAACTTGTTTCTATGTAATGATTAACCTGGGTAAAATTTTAAATAATTATCGATCATTCCATTACCTAAGCAGCTGATAGAGCAGAGGTTAAGTTTATGGAAAAGTAACAAAGCTTTGCCTGGTTTTATCCTTTAGATTCTGTGCTCTGAATACTTGGACCCAGACCTACAAAGCATGTGTGAACTTGTTTAAGAGTGTAAACAGTGTCCCTGAAGTCAAGGATATTATTTGCTTACTTAAAATCAAACATGTATTTAAGAGTCGTGATAGATGAAGGTCATAATTTGAGGCAGCACAACCATGCTTCAATGAAGTTATAATCTTTATATTATTATATAGTTCCTACACTAAGACAAATTTTGCTTTCACAAGTAGAGAAATAAATTTCACAATTTTTTAAGGATTCTTGTTAGATTATCTCCTTTTAGCATTTCAGTTTTGATCAGATATGTGTTTTAGTCAGGTAGATGATGACTGAAGAGCAAAAAGTATAAAGGCAACATAAAGCATAAAATGACATTAGAAAAACTTAAAGACTTTTCCACATCCTGAAGCAGTGAGGTTAACAAGCGTAGTGTGAGGATATTCCCATTGCTGCAATAGCATTTGTTGTTCCTAATTATGCTACTGGGAACTCCTAGTGAATAAGACTGGATTTTATTTGTTTACAAAATTTTCCATTTTTTTTTTGCACTCAAGCAGAGTGAAAAAGTATTAGTAGGTGAGGTATATATCAATACACTTTCAGACATCAAAAAAAATTTGTCATAAAGCAGAGACCTAAGAATGTCTGCAAAGTAGCAGTTTCTTTCCACTTAGAATGGTCTCATGTTCTACTGACTGAACTAGCTGGACAATTGTTAGAATAGGATAGATAACGACTTGTTCACATTTATTCATCTATTTCACAGATATGTAGAGCTATAGGAGCTCCATTCAGAACATCCCATAACTTTTCTACAGTGATTATTATTTTAATTACTGGTAAGAGTGAAGAAGATAAAGCAGTCCTTAGTGTTGTTGCTGGTATATTTGAGCCAATAAAATTCAGTTATTCTTCTAGCTCAAATAATCAATAAGTCAATCCATTGCTGTAGAAAACTAAAACATATTAAGATTTAATATATGATGCATTTTTCTCTGAAAACAGAGTTGCTAACATGCTGTCCTTGTTCAGAGCAAATTGTGAAATGACAATCTAGTTAAAATGGAAATAGAAAATATTTTAATTGCTCCTTTTTATAATCAATATATTCAAAACACTTTCTAAGCTAATATTCTTGATGTTGGTATACTGTAATCATGTTTTACATGTGAATAGATACAGCTGTACCTATTAAGGCCCTCTATCTCTCTGAAATTCCTATCCAGTAAAACCTGCTTCACTGAGTAAAGATAAAACACTGGGATAGTGCATTCACTTTCTAATTTTAGTAATGACCTTCTACATTACAGAAACATCATTAAAGCACAAGAAACAGCAGTATGGATAGGCAAATTTCAATTTAATGCCTCTGCCCATACAGTTAACGTGGAAAATTCTTTCAAACAGTTGTATTGTATGTACCAATATAATGTACAACTTCAGTATTTTCGCCCATTGCCACTAACTCCCTATATTTTACTTAGGTGTAAGAATGGGAGAATTGACTTAAAGAGATCCAATCCATATTCTAACCAAGATCTTTCTTGCATTTAGCAATACAAAAAATATGCATGTATCATTGCATCTACCTGCCACTGATTAATCTCTCTTCATCCTTTATGTCAAGCGAGGACAGCACTGGAAATACGGAACTGGTAAGAGTAATCACTGTCTTTGATCCAGTCTGAAAAGGGTTAGCAATCCTAGATTTAAAATTAAATAAAAAAGTATTTTAGTTTAAATCAGTACTATCAATACAGGTATGTGCAAATCAGCATTTGGACTATCTGCTGTATTGGGAAGGTTTGTGTAGAGGGAGAGAAAAAGAGACTCATCACAACAGTATTCTACAATATTAAATGTGCAGTATTCCAACCTGCAGAATATCGGACATTATGTTTGCTCTACATGAACCTAAAACTGTAGTTCATCTGTTACTGAAGTCATTGTAATCAATGGACATTCTATCTGCATTATAATTTAGATTATTCCAGCTCTCACTTCTTAATTGACTTGCAGGTTTTAAAAAACTGCAGAAACATTCTAACTGCACTTTGTCAAGCACAATGTGAGTCATGCCAGCATGTAGATATAGCAACGTTGCTGTTAAAATTGCAGGTTCTTCTACTTTTAGACTTGGAGACTTATGTGATAATTCATTGCCAATATATTTCCTTTTTTATTCTAACTTGATATAATAAAAGATAATTGTATAAATATATTTTTCTTACTCAGGAAAAAAAAAAGAAAGCGGTTATCTCTTGTTGTTTTTGGGGGGGTTGGGTCCCCTTTCCCATCTTCTCCCTCCGCCCTCCCCAGATTAAGTCACTTATAAAACACAGAATTACACAGAATATAAGAAAAAAAAATAGAAAAACCAAGCAGCTCATCTATACTGAAAAAACTGTGTTTACTTTTGTATTTCTGTTGCTTGATGGTTGCATACACCAGTTACATCTTGTCTTTTAAGCAAATGAAATTAGAAATAAGAAGACAAATGTTTCATGATGAAGGCATGCTTAAGTAGAACACACAATTGTCCTGATTACTGATTTTCAAGTCAAAATTGACTAAAGTCTTGAGTAAACTCACCTTGCAGCTAACTCTGCTCTGTGAACTAGAGACCTCCTGTGGTCCCTTCCAACTAATAGTGTTCTATGGACAGCTTGAACCAATGGGGTTTACATCGGTTCTCACCCAGGAAAGACTTTGGAAGACAAATGGAGCACATATTTTTTTCTTCGGTGGAGGTCTTCTTTTTCCCAGATTGTATGTTAGAGTTTCATTTCCATGGAAAACAGAAGTCTAATACTCTGTCCCAGAGTTTTGGCCCCACCATGGGGATGAGAGATATCCATGACAATCCCCCAAACCAAGGAGGTGGAAAGTGCTCCTAAATCCAAAATTTTACGTACGGATATAGGATGTAGAAAGGTGTGGCAAACAAGTTTGTAAACTTGTCTGATAACCTTAGTACAGTGCAGCACATTAGCTGCAATACAAACAATTTTCATGATTAGTAAAGAGATGTGCAAGGTGAACATACAGGATTTAGGGAGATGCTGCCATTGCGGATTGCACACTTATCCACAGCATAAACTTAGTTTTTAATTTTGAGCTCTAACAGTGTGCTCACTGAATGAATATTACTTGACCCTTAGGTATACTGTCACTGAATTTTGAGAGATTCTTTAGCATCTGTGTGATTCTGTCTTTGAAAAGGAAGTTTTATTCTCTCCTTATCTTTTTCCTTGTGGGGCAAAGAGTGGCAGCTGGTGCAAGTCAAGCAAGAGAGCTACTGCATTACAGTATAAGCATTTTTCTTATTATGACTCTTAGTTTAGCTAAGTTAAAGCTTAGGTAAAGCTAATCCAGTAACCTATGCTATGCTATTTCTGTGCAACATCGGCACACAAGCTTGAAGCAAGTGCATTTGTTATTCAAGTTTGATTACATACAAAGACAGACTGAGAAAATAAATAAATTCTTTATTGTGAGAATGGTGAGGCACTGGAACATGTTGTCTAGAGAAGCTGTGAATGCTCCATCCCTGACAATGTTCAAGGCCAGGCTGGATGGGGCCTTGAACAACCTGACCCAGTGGGAGGTGCTCCTGCCCATGGCAGGAGATTTTGGAACTATTTAATTTTAGGGTCCTTTCCAACCCAAACCATTCTGTGATTCTGTGATTCTATGAATTTAGTATCTATCACTTCTGCACAGTGAACCTATTGGCTTACAGAATTGTCAGGACAGATTTACAATAAGCAAAGACGTTGTTTATTAATGATGAAAGTGTATCTACCTGAAACATAAGAAGTAGATTTATGGAAAGTCAAAAGGGAAGACTATTGTTTTTTGCAAATGCAGCAGCACTGAAGAACAAAGAGAAACTCACTTGCATATAGAGGAGGTAATCAGATGGGTGTATCCTAGAATGCCATCAACACTGGCTAGTGCATCATACATGGGATAATTAAATGATGCCTGTAAGTAAATGAAGCAATACGTAATAGGTTAGGAGAGACAATGTAATGACTGACCTAACAACATTGGTGTAGACATGAAGGGAAGTCAGAATGCATTTAGAAGTGGCATGCCAGCAGTCATTTACCAGTTTTATTAGACTTCTTTCCAGAAGCTACTCTTGATCTTAAACAAAAATTTGAAGCAGAAATTTATGATTAAATGTATCATTTGTATTACACAAGTGGACATATTATTTGGTTAGGATAGTCCCTTCTGGCCTGAAAAGCTACAACTTTACAAATGCATTGTAATTAACGTAATGACTTGCTTGATGTGTATATCATAGTACAAAGCTATGTGAGGATTCAGATAGTGATGACCATAATGGTGTGTTATTTCACAAATTGCTGGGTTTGGAGATCGTTGTGTTGTGGCATAATAACAAATGACAATTTGTGAGCTGTGAGGCAAGTGTTTCTAATCCACTCAGGTTCTTATCATTTAAACCTGCAGATGTGGTGAACACACACAATTTCTAATTAAGTCAGTGTAGAAGTCAAGAGGTGCAGATACTTAGCAGATATGAAAATCATGCTCATAAAATTTGTTAAGTATCTATTTCCAGAAAGAAAGTTGAATGACAATCCTATAATTTAATTAAGAATCCCATCCAAAATAGGTCTGGTTTATGGTACATATAAAATTTAATGGATCGTTAACCAACAGACCTATTTTATTTAGTGCTGCTGAGTATCTTATATGAAGAATTTGTGATTTTGGAGTCATTTCTGGTGAAGCAAATTTCTAACACCCTGTAGACAGCATACAGACTTTAGACACAAGTTTGTTCTAATTTATTCTTGTAATGGCCTCATGCAGTGGGTTAAAAAGACATAACACACTCTCACAGGAAAGGTGATAAGATGCATCTTTTCTTGTGCTAAGATAGGAATATTCCGTAAAACCTTAATTATTGAAGTAAAGGGTACTGAGAACTAACCAGATGAGAGTAGTCTAGCTGAATATATTGTTCCTTCCCTAGGCTTTGTTTTACAAAACATTTGATATCTAGTAAAATATTCAAGTAGATTAATTAGATTATGCACTTTTAGCTTTGTCCAAATTGGGGCCTCCTTTCTTTCAAGAGCTGTATTCAGTGGATAAATTTTAGTATTTGAAATAGGTATTTTTGAAGCACTATTTTATCATTTTTACAGTTTGACCACAGTGTTAAAAACTGTTGTTTGATTCAGAACTTACCTGAAGTAAATATGGCTCAACAAGCAATGAACTCATTTATTTATGGCAGTTTACAGTGTGTTCATTGCACTGAAACTTAAATAATCCCTAATAGGTTCTACTGCCTGACTGTAATTTCTATTATTTATTGCAGCTAGCAATTGCACTTTCTTTTTCATATCAGCATGTTCTGCAAATTCACCTGTGGACTGAAGTTTTTCCAGTTGTAGCACAAGGTAATACTTGTCTGACACTTTCTGAACAGTTGATGTGGGCATGGGGGCAGAGGGGAAGACTCAGAGAAGAAAAGACTTTGACTGAGCAGACAATTTAAGCAGTTGCTTAAACTTAATTCCTATGTAAGTGGCTTATCCAGCAGTTATCAGTTTAAGTATATGATTCAATATAAGCTTTTTCATGTGTGCTGAGATGAAACATTGCTTTGAAGACTTGGAACAGCAGTTGTCGATACACCATATACTCATAGCTTAATGTATTTTTTCAATATACTCAGTAATGAGATCTGCTGAAATTTAAATATATGGTATTCTATATTTCTATGCCAGATATGAAAAGATAAAATCATAAATAAGTATCAGACAATATTATGTTCCTGAAAGAGACTTGAATTTTATAATGCTTCTTGAGCAATACATTTTGGAAAGGAGCTCAGTTTCCCATAAAAAAAGCAGTTAATTCTTCATATAAAGGGAGGACAAGGATCATTCCTAAAGGAAACTATTTTAAGCACAAAGTTACAATCTGATATACAACTAAGAAGTCCCTGGATCACTAGCAATTTGAGAGCTTAAAGACAGCTCTGAAAGGCCACAATTCAGTAACAGTGGCTTAAATCATACTTGGTTTTGAATGAATACCCATAATGCAAACCAAGGGGTAGTTGTATCCTTTAGACTTAATTCTTATACAATAACAGATTCATATGGTGTTGCTGCAGTGAAGCCCTAATATTTAGTCTTAATTTACACAACGGAAGGAGAGAATTAAATCCTGCAGTGTAACACATACCCTTGAAACCTTAAATTTAATATTTTCTTTTTACTTTTGAATGCTTAAGTATATAACCACTTAATTTTCTTTCCTTTTCAGTATAAACTTCATGTGAGAATGACAGAAACCTTCTTCCTCCAAGATTCCATTGCAGACCTTATCATAGCAGGAGACAGAGGAGTTTTGCAAGCACAGAGAATATGACTGAGCTGACAAACATTGCATACTTTCAAGTAAGATTAAATGAGTACCCCACTGCTTCACTGGTTGCTAATATCATGCTACAGTCTTGAGCGGAAAAGTATGAGAAACGCTTATTGATTTTTCCTGCAGGACTTGAATTACTGCGAGTCTGCTTTTCGGATCCTGCAGGATGTTTTGGTAATGATTGCATTGCACATAGCTCATTCATTTCAAATGACTTCTTCATTTGAGATTTGAACTTTTTCAACTGTATTCTATTTTATTATTATTTTAAAACGTTATGCAAACATAATATGTATTATTAATCCTATACGGTACTTCCTAAATAGAGATATCTGTCAGATCAACCCATTATTTTTCTATTTTCCCAACTTTGTTAATTGCAAGCGATCACATAGTACTTTCTCACTAGAAAAAATAGGTCAGAACTCACCTCTGCAAACTGGATACAACATTATATTTATTTTAGACGGGATGGTTGGAAGTGATTTTACATAGGTTTCGAATCTTCTGCTATTTAATAGTATGTGAAAACTTGCTCCAGACTGCGAACTTGTGTGTCCCTTAACAGGTGCCCCACTGAATTCTGTCACAATTTAGTATCTCAAGGACAGACTGTCAGCTTTGTTCAGGGAAAATAATATACACTGTGAGCTGTCCCCTTCATATCTGTAGAACTGCTATCGAATAAGGTATTACTGAACAGGGGTGAGGGTGACAGAAGCTGAATATCACTGAGGACCATTTATGTCCAGTGATCATCATTTATTTCTCCACTAACAATTTTAAAATAACACAAGGCCTTTTTTTCTTTTTTTTTTTCCCCACTAGGTAATAATCCATCCAGGTTCCAAGTCAAATAGCAAGTGGTAACATAACCATTAAAAAATACTGATTGATAAAGTCTCACTATATATGGGCAAATCACTGCACAGGATCCCCTTAGCACTTCTGCAACAGGAAAAGTTACAATTCCATAACCCAACTAATTCTTCATCACAGACAATACATTGAGTAGATTTATCTCAATTTGGCTGCTTGGCCTGAATACTGGAGTTAAAGTGATGAAAAGAATAATGTTCACCTTTATGAGCAAAGTCAATGTAAGAATACAGCTTGTCCTTTCTATGCCAAGAGTGGACTTTTCACTCCTGTCCCAGTAAATGCACACCAAGCAAAAGGGATGAAGTCAGATGAAGAACCCTGAAGTCCTTGATTTCAGTCAGGAGTTAGGCAGGGCATATTTTTTCACAGGATTTTTGCAGAATGAATAAGTACTCCAGCGGCTCCTTTAAAGCACTCTGGTCATCCTTCTGGTCCAGTTTATCCTTGGTAGAGCCATCTATCTCCCCACAGGATCATAGGTGACTTGCTAGCTGACTTAGGCCTACAAGCTAACAACATTATACAATATAAATATTCCTCTATGCCACTTCATCCCCTAGCATGATCCATAAAGTCTAGTCTGAACATATACGGACTAAACAGAAATCTGATGTAATGTCATCTACTGTCATAAAACTTACACCTTTTCATTCACCACACTTGTTCTCTTTTGGTCTAGTTTTGTCTAGTATATTCTACTCCATTCCATTCTTATTATGTTGTTTATAGATAGTATGCATAATAATATATAACAAATACATAATGTATATATATTATATACTTTTATATATATTATATACTTTATATAATAATCTTTTATAATTATATTCTTATGTGTTGCAATATATTCTGCACACACACACCCTAATCTATATTGGGTCTGAAGTTCCAGCTTTTGTGGAGTCCTCTGTTTTGTAGAATTAGATTTCATTTCCCTTATTTTACCCCTCCTTTCATAAAGAAAAGTTGTTATGGAAGAATGGATAGGTAGTAAAACACTTTGACTTCAGAATGAAAGTACTTATTCTAATCATTATCATCTCTGACAATACAGATAGCTGTAGCTACAGAAAAGATTAATCAAAAATTCTTTTAAAGGGTGTTACCTGTTTGGAGGAGAAGGAAGAGAAGCAGGAACAGGGGAAATTATACCATATGTATGCAATGCATGGCTTCTTTCAAAGTGCATGTGTTAAGTCTGGATAAGAAAGTAGAAAGCAACATCCAATTGAGAAATGTATCTAGGAATACCAAAATGAAATGAATATTTGACAATAAGCAAGCAACCAAGGGAGGAAGTGAATGGAGCATAACTGAAAATAATGTTAAGAGAAATGGACGCTTCGTTAGTGATGATGCTTACAGATATAATCTCTCAATATGTCATTCTCCAAAGAAATCTTTCTTTCAGTAATAACAGTCAGGCAGGTCTTAGCAGAACTGTTTGGATTAAAACAATCTTTTTTGTCGAGGCCTCAGACTTATCATAGAATCATAGAATAGTTAGGGTTGGAAAGGACCTCAAGATCATCTAGTTCCAACCCCCCTGCCATGGGCAGGGACACCTCACACTCAACCATCCCACACAAGGCCTCATCCAATCTGGCCTTGAACACCGCCAGGGATGGAGCACTCACAACCTCCCTGGGCAACCCATTCCAGTGCCTCACCACCCTAACAGGAAAGAATTTCCTCCTTATATCCAATTTAAACTTCCCCTGTTTAAGTTTTAATCCGTTACCCCTTGTCCTGTCACTACAGTCCCTGATGAAGAGTCCCTCCCCAGCATCCCTATAGGCCCCCTTCAGGTACTGGAAGGCTGCTATGAGGTCCCCATGCAGCCTTCTCTTCTCCAGGCTGAACAGCCCCAACTTCCTCAGCCTGTCTTCATACGGGAGGTGCTCCAGTCCCCTGATCATCCTCGTGGCCCTCCTCTGGACTTGTTCCAGCAGTTCCATGTCCTTTTTATGTTGAGGACACCAGAACTGCACACAATACTCCAGGTGAGGTCTCACAAGAGCAGAGTAGAGGGGCAGGATCACCTCCTTCGACCTGCTGGTCACGCTCCTTTTGATGCAGCCCAGGATATGGTTGGCTTTCTGGGCTGCGAGTGCACACTGCCAGCGCACACTTTCCTGAGCTTCCTTTGTGTGGTAAAGAAATTGTAGAAAGGACATGCGATGGACAGACCCCTTTTTGTTTCCAAGACACAAGGTTTTAAAGATATTTTAAGATGCGTGTTTTGTGTCTGAGATGCACAAAGGGGTGATATATAAAAGTGTAACAATGACACTGTTGTTGAATATTCAAGCAGCGCAAGTGTCCTTTGCACCAGCGTGAGAAGATGAATAGGCCAGGCCAGGAAAATGGGAAAAATTATGGCAGATTATTGGTTGGCTAGAGACAGCTGTTAAATATCTGTGGGAGAGCAAATGACCAAGAAAACTACTTAGCATGAGCTTGAATGCTAATTGTGAGCAACCTGCTTCACTGAAACAGTCCTCTATGCACTTTGTAAACAAATATACTCTCCTGAAAGTGAGCCTTGACAACAAAACAGGTGATGCATCAAGAAATTAATTCTTGACATTTTTTTGCCCATAGGACTGAAGACGGTGAGAAAATGGATCTAGAGTATTCCTAACTGGAATACTGTAGACTGTAGAGCACTAGAATACTGTAGAATACAGTACTCTAGTAGTAGAGTACTGTAGACTGCCAAGTTGCCTCCCAGTGAAAAACTCTTACAAACATGCTCAGGAAGAACTTAAAAAACAAACAAAAAAAACCAAACAAACAAAAAAAACAACCCCCCACAAAAAAAACCAATCAAATTTATCATTATAAATGAAGATAGTGTTGCACTAACACAGTAAACCTCAAAACCTCATAAAGTCCAATGAGTGGATGCCATCTCCAGCAGAGATTTTCTGTCTACAGTCCCATTCTTCCTTAGGAAAACTACCGAAGATTTCTTTAATTGTTTAATTAAGAAATGTAAAGAAGCAAATGACACGGTATAGTTTATTAATTTGCAGATTGCTTTAAAAATATTTCTATTTGCAAAGTTCTATGGTGCAAGGAAAGAAAAAGCGGTATGGTTGGGTTTTTAAAAATTGCACCCAGTGTGTCCAGACTTTCATTTATGTTTTATTGGTCAATCTCAAAGCTAAACTATACTAACCAAATTCAACTTTAGGAAATATAGATTTTGTCTAAATGATGTGACCTTCTTCAGGTCCAGACTCAGAAACTGATCTAACAACAATAATGATCTCTGGAAAGCAGAAAGTTGTTGATGTTGACTTCTTGAAAATTTCATGTGCCCTTAGGCTTTGCCTTGAGGTAAGCCCTTGAGTGAGTTACAATCACTAACAATTACTTCCTCCTCTTCCCACCTTCTTGGTCAAAGCCATGTTTTCCTGTTGCATTTATCAATTTGTACTTCTGATTGACAGGCCACAGATCTGTATTTTAAATGAGATTCAAAATTTATTCTGCTTTTAAAGGTGAACTTTGAACTCTTGTTGTGAACATCAGTCCTGCAAATACACATATAAATGGTCTTCACGCATGAGTGATCCCGTGGAACCAGAAAAGAACTTCGGTGAATGAAGCTGATCACATACATAAGTGTTTGTACAACTGAGCTAACATGAGCTATTGCTTCCAAGAGCAATTACCCCTTGGTACACCCTCCACACACAAAAATAGAGATTCTAACACTCCCTTATATTATAAGGATATTGACAAGGCAACTCAGAAAGATGCTGATTTAATAATATGCTGTATTGTAGCACAACTTTGCCTTACAGTGCCTAGTGCTCCTGGGACTATTTTGGAAATATTTACCTGGCACATTTCAGGCACAATGAGACATACCTACTATGCTCTGAGCAGGCATGAATGTACATGCGAGTTTCATGCAAGCTGCAGTCTAGGATAACTGCTGACAGTGCAATGCTACACTAATGAACCCTTCTGAGAGGCAGAGCTCAGGAGCTTCTCAGAGGCAGAGCTATATCAGTGCACTCATGTGGCTTTTGAATCAGGGCCAGCTTGAGTCCAGCTGCCTTGAAGACCAAGAGCAAACACACATTATAGATATAGCCCTAAAGGTACTATGGGGCACCTCTAGGCTTTCTGCCAACATGCTACACCAGTGGTAAGCGCAACAGGCCACTGTGACTTTGCTTATCCTTCCTGACCTGCTGTGCCTCCTCCTCACCCATTCCTAGTGCGTTGAAACTCCAGGCAGGAATGCAGAGGCAAAGATTCAAGAGATATAGCTACAAAGGGAATTCCCCTTAACCAGGAAACTTTTTTTCACTCACTACCTCTCTGTGACAGGTGCTCTACACTGAAGGTTAAGCTGAAGTTTGGTACATACATCAGAGACTTGTTGAACTAAAACATTTTGTGGAGAAAGGTGAATTAAACTGTTCATATTATTCTTCTGCTTAGTTGGAAAGGAAATTATTAGTGTCATGCATCAACAAACCAATATAATAAAAATACCGTTCCTGACCCCATTCAACCAAAACAAACTAAACCCACCTAGCATTAAACACATAGATAATAAAAATTAACATGTGAGGGAATGCAGAAGTTCCCTTTTCAACAGCAGGATAAAAATAGGCACTTCCAGAGTACAATTCATTTAATCTTAAAATATGTAATTGTGGTACATGTAATGATTCTTCATTGACTCTGAAGTGTCAATATGATTAGACTGGCTGATGTTGCATGATCCAGCTAACTTTTAAAGATCTGAATTATGGCAGATGCACTGGTGTTAAACTTCAATAATATATAGATTTTTCAGGTTAGAATGACCTGTTATGATTACCAAGTCTTACCTACTCCACAGCACAGGAGAAAGTACACAGGGAATATTAGATTGAATCCAAGAAATTTGTTAATATGAAATAAAATATCAAAATAATACTCCTGATTAACTGGAGATTTTCTTATTGCTTTATCTATAGAAAGATACTTTTTATTTTACAGGCTAATACCAGTAAAACCAAATAAGCTGATTGCCTTTAATTCTGAAGAGAAGAATGACTTTAACTAAAACCTCCCATTTCACTGACTTTCCACCTCACCCGCTGAATTTCACACACACAAGGCCCACAGAAGTTTAGCACTGAAAGGCAACCTATCTTCTGCGTGTCATCTTCACTGTTGAAATGAATAAGGACAGAGAAGTCCTCTAGCACAGTACATGTGCAAGTTCCCTTAGAAGTTAAGCTGAAACCCAGAAAAATCCCTAATCCAGTTTTATGTATTCACCTTTCATTATATAATTCCCTTAGCTCCTACATAAACAGTGTGAAAAGGAGGCAAAGGCTTCCAGCCTTGAGCCTTCTGGAACAGACCTTCTCAGCTGAGATATCTGGATGGTGTCAGCACTGTGACAATATGACAAAAGTCAGTAGGAGGTCACAGTAAAGTGTCAAAGCCTGGCACTGATACCCTGCAGGATGGTATATGTTTTAGTCTGTGCAATTTTTTCCTTTGATGTGATGTTTACTCAGGACAGGCTTGCATCAAAATATCAAAGATGTGAAGAAAGTTTAGACTTGAATTTGGGATTCAGCCTTCTAACTAAAACTTTGTCTGGACTAGCTAAGACTGTCTGTATACTCATAAACCATTTCAGATGCTCTCTTTTCCTAAACATGAAACATTTTGCAGCTGCTGTCGCTGCTGATGACCTCCTCAAAATAATGCTAAGTAAGAATATTTGCAAAGCACTTATTTTTCTTCGTATTTTCCCCTCTTAATTCTACGCTTTCACAAACACTTCCATTTGGCAGTTCTAAAAGGTAGCTTTGATCGGTAGACATAAGTGTATGCAGGTGTTATGCAAGATTCTTCACAAATATTTGGAAATCCAGCTTTGACAAAAATGACAGTGTCCATGCTTGTTGAGTTACAAGCATATATTGCCAAAGAGTGTGTAGGTTGGCACAACTCCTTGTGTTAGCTGTTTCATCACATGAATGCATTTCTCTATGAACCACTGCTATGACCACCAGCTTTTTCCAGCAGGATCAACTGATGCCAAAAGCCAGGATTTTGGGAACCTTTGCTACATTTTAAAGACTGGCTCAGCTTATCACATATTTTCCTTGTTATTTTACAGCCATACTTTCAGGACTTCCTTTTTCACTGCTTCTTGTAAGCAGAAATTTGACCTATATTTGGTGGTCCTCAGCATGACCTCATTAGTCTGTGATATATTTGATATATGTGATATATAAGATATATAAGATGCATTTGTCTGTGGTATTCAAGAGAAAAAAAAAGCCTCAGGTGGGTATTTTGCCAACTGGAAATTACTATTCTAGGGCGCTGGCTTTGCCACATAGGACAAGAATGGAGATTAACCTTATGTCCTTTAGTATAAGGCGATGTGAGAAATTCTTTCAGAGTAAAATTTCACTGTTTTCTAATAAACACTTTTTTTTTTAGTTATAAATTTTCAGCTACAAGGTTATCAGTCTCTGCACTTTAATAATTTCATGGTTGATTTCATGTAACAAATATTTATCTTCTTTTAACCACTGCAGGCTGGCCGCTTGACAAGATGAGGCATTTCAACAACAATCTCGGCCCCCTTGTGAAACAAGGTTTCTCTCAGTATGACGCAAATCTTAGCCTCTTCATCAGCACTTGTAAAACAGTTGACTCATACACCTGACTCTTCCTATGCTTGCTCCTCATGTAAGATCACAAGTTTTATTCTCCCAAATAAAGGTCAAAGTAAAAAAATGAAAGACCTAATGCTTCGATAAGAAGACAGCCTGCAAAAGCAGTGTGCAGCCTGGATCTTCCCTGTATTCTTTGAACTGCATATGTATTCTATTTTCATGTAGCTTACTTGAAGAGATTTTTCAGACTGGTGGCTTTGTGGAAGTATTCCTAACGCTCAGATTAGTTTCAAGAATTCTGTCTTAGACGACCTACAGTTTTTCCTGAAAATATTTCTGTGTCAATACTTGTCCTGCTTGCAAGTGTATAATGAGGTTTAGAATGCATTCATGTTGCCCACATGGTACCAAGCCTATAACCATTTAGCAGTGTTCCTCATAAAGAGCAAAAATATAATGTAAAAAGTTACATCACTTGCCAAGGGGACCTGGCGGATTCCACTTGCATGCAAGGTGTTTCCTTCTTCGGTTTCAATTTGTTTTTACTGTTCAGGCTAGCAGAATTCCCTCACGTAACCTCAGGTTGATTTCAGTATTTCATTTTCAGGGTGGAGCACTACCATGATTATTTTCTGTAAACTGCTTAGAGTGGGATTGTGAAATAGAGGGTGAGAGAGCTCAGCTGTGCAATTCTGGCACAATAAGCAGTTTCAAGGGATCAAAATCTTTGTTATGATTTAGGGTGAGTCACTTTGGAAACTATCCCAATTTACATAGAAATCTTCCCCCCCGACACTATTATTCATTTTCTATTCACTGGGTACTGCCCGTTGAAATGCAGAGTCTTACCTATAAGAGACATGTAAGACAGCTCAAGAAGCAGGGTCGTGTCAATAACCCTTTTTCCTTGACAACAAGAAATATTAATTCCTTCTTATTTCCAGGATATTTGAATTGGTATAAGCTAATTAAACCATTTTCCAAACATCTGGATTTCACTTTGAAGTGTAAACTAACCCAGTATAACCACAAAATACTGCTACTGTGAACAGTGGATACTATGCTGTGGAGTATGCCTTAATAGATATCTACAAACACTTATCCAAGAGAAACT
Source organism: Lathamus discolor (assembly GCF_037157495.1). Lineage (NCBI taxonomy): Eukaryota > Metazoa > Chordata > Aves > Psittaciformes > Psittacidae > Lathamus > Lathamus discolor. The sequence goes on from NC_088884.1 coordinate 23,767,820, forward strand.
GTTTGCATGAGTATGTTTTTGTAAGTGTTTTTACTTTTATTTCACTCAGTGAAAAAACACATGACTTCCCACTACTCACAAGTTGGGGCAGCTACATTTGACCCCCCTTAACTCATTCTGGACTGTGGGATGCTGTCAAAACAAATAATCTGATGTGTGTACTGGTTGCCTGCAGTAGAAACCAAAGAAGAAGATGCTAAAGCCCAGGAGGAAATTCACATCTCTAGGGGGAAAAAAACAACCAAATCACCCCAACAGAGAAAAGGCACAGAAAGGTTTATAGAATAACCATGAAAAAGTTCAGATTGTTACTGGCTGATATATTGATCATGATTGTTGAGAAACCAAACCACTGTGCTACAAAGGAAACTACGGGACAAATAATATATTATTGAGAATAATGGAAACATGCAAATAGTCATTTAATGTAGTAGCTCTTTAAGAAGTAAAAAAAGAAACTGCATTGGGACAGAGTGTGCTGTCCCAGTACACACCTGTGAGTAGCTGATCATTATTTACACCAACTTCAATGCTACTATTTATGGCACCAGTGCAGACAGGAACTTAAAATGCTGTGTAACTTTAGCATTAGGAGAGATGAGTATGGATGTCCTCAGCATTGCAAATTACACAGTCTTTATTTCAAATATATTATTAAACATTATTTCATATTCTTAATATTCATTTGCCAGCCACAATCACTTTCTGTCTTGACTCTTCTTGCAAACAAAATAACACATTATTTTCAGGAAAGTCTTGTCAAAAGGAGTTTCTGCCTAGAAGCCACTGTAATTAAAATAAATAAATGACAGTTTTCCCTAATAGAGAAAATGTTCCACTCTAGGCAGCCTCTTTCTATTTTCACGTAGAATCACATCCTAATCAAGAATGCCTATAGTTCAGCACTTCAACTGACTGCGTTCTTAGTATTCAAAACCAGATCTTCCACCTGCCATCTTGTTTAGCTGAATGATTTGTTCATATTATTGCACTGCTTGTACTTACTGTTTTGTGGGTAGTTTGCTGTTGATCAACACAAATTTCATATTATCGTATATCACTGTCACCTTCAGAGGCAATTTAAATAAATGTATGTAGTCATGGGGAGGATTGCATTGTGCACCCAACCTAGTTACAGAACAATTAAACTCACTCTTCAGGAAAACCAACAATGATTTGATTAACTTACAGTAGCAGATGTCCAATTGTATTTCAGCTTGAAGCACTAAAAATATCTGGATCTCATTTAAAAGACCAAAACCACAGTCGTCTGTCTCTCCCCAAAAAGCTGCAGTTAAACTTAAATATATAAACAAGTGTTTTCTAGTTACTGATTTAAGGCATTTTCAGAATAGTCAAAATGGCCTGGGTTTTGTATTATTTTACTGTAAACACTTCATTTTTATTTTTTTTTTCAAAAGCATTTTTGCAAGCTACAGTTATTTTAAAAGATTTTTATGCTGTTGACAGGACATTTTCTTTATTTTGACTGAAGAGTGAAAGTTTTTGCAAAAATTTTAAAGTTTCTCTCTGTGGTGAAGCAAACTTTTTCCATATGAAAAGATGTTAAATTACATTCTCTTTCAAAAAATTCTACAGCTTTTCTTGAACTACATGCCTGGGTCTTGTGGGCTGCTGCAGTTTCTAACATTAGTTACTAATCTCCCAGAATCCCTAGGAAGACCCTTCTTCCTTCCAGAGATTTGAATCCTGGATCTGTCCTACTTAAAATAATCTTGGTTACTTTCCACATGATTCTCTTGGCTCTAGTGCTCTGTGCATGTATTGTTGCAAAGAAAAGGAACTATGAACATTATTCAGGCAATCTGATATAGAAGTTACTATGATGAAAAGAAGATGAAAATTAAAAGAAAAAAGAAAGAACAATGAGTAATTCATACTGCTTACTCTACAGGACTGCCTGTCTTTTGCGTCTTAAGCAGTTGCTAAAGAGAAGGTGCCATGATGTCTATTAGAGCTGCCCACTGCTCACTGTAAGATAGCCTATTTAATTAGCCATAGCAGTGTTTATATGCCTCCTGCTTTCATTCTGTCCCAGATTTCTTAGAGAGATATTTCCCATTATTTAGAACAGTGAGGGATATCTACGGTCCTTTGCAGCAGTTCAATAAGAGGTTATCATGAAAGGCCAGGCCACAGAAGTAATTGAGCAGAAACAGTGTATTAGGCCTTTAAATGTAACTTGCACAACTCACCCTGGAAAGCAAAATCCTTTCTTCTCAGTAGAAGATTTTGGTGTTTGGTGGGTTTTCATATAGTTGCAAACTCTTATAGGATAAAAGTCTGAATTTATAAACTGCCCTACTGGGACTTGAAAGGAGAGAGGAAAAAAGTTAGGTAATTCTAGGGGGTTTTCAAAGAAGGAATTCAGGCTGGAAAGGAAGCAGTCACAATCTTCCTCAGCTCCAGAAGGCTCAGTGCTACAGAAAAAAAAAAAACCCAAAGAACAAAAAGTTGCACGTTGCCAGAAAGAAAGAAAAAAAAAAAAAAGAAAAAACCCACTATTTGACAAAAAATAACTGCAACAGACTATCGTCTTTCAACAATTTTCTCTCACACGGCACATTTCATTAACATTGATTTTTTTTATTTTGACATTTCACTAGCAGAATTGCATTGCCTTCTTCCTTACCTCACATATACACACACACACACACATACATACACTTATACACATAAATCTGTAATGAAATGTAATAAACTAGCATTGTTTTGAACAAAAATTAGGTGAAGTAAGATAATGCAAAAGTAGTAGTTGCTGAGGTAGACTTCACCTGTGGTCACTCATAGGCATTCAAAAAATAAATACTGACTATTTCTGCAATAACTGCAATCCATTCCTACTCAGAAAAAGAAATCCACCGAGAAGATTTTTATTCATGTGCTGCAATGCTTTACTGAAATAGTCATCTGCCTGGCTTTTGATATTTTCATACAGCTGTGTAGGAAAGCCTCATGTCCCACTTCATATTCTTGGTTGCATGGTCATAGCTCTTTATGGCCTCTTATATTCTGACTGAAATCATACACATTTGCATGTGTGAAAGCTTTTAACGAGAAAATCAGTTCACAGGCCATTTATTTCTTATCATCAGTGTAATCAGTGTTGCATAATAAAATAGCATAAATATTAAAAAAAAGGTCTGACAAATGTATAGAGTTTTAGTCCACTGAAACATTAACCCAAACAGAACACATCAAAAGGCATCCACTATAGAGAAGGATGAGTGATGTTCCACATTCAGGTGATCAATACAAAAAGAGCATTATGTGTAGAGCTGCAAGAAGTCTAAATGATGTAATGACCAAGTGACTGATTGAGATTCCCAGAAGTTGTCTTTCAGTCACACAGTGATTGGATCATCTAATATAAGATGACAACATGTATGCTATAAGTGTATCTGTTGTCCATACCTAAGGTCGCATGATTTTCAGAATTATAATGTTTACATCTTCTTGCTAAGGGCTTGTGCAGTCTGCACTCAGTTTTATTTATTCTGACCTGGGAAATACTGGGAACTGTGATGAGAACTGAAGCATTAGTCGCCAAATCACTTTAAGGTATCACTTAAAGCTGTTCCGGAGGTCAGGACTAGTAGCATGCTCTGGCAGTGGTGGAGACTAAGAGCATACCAGGCTGTATCAACAAGACTATAGCAAATAGAGAAAGGAAAGTGATTATCCCACTTTACTTGGCACTTGTTAGACCACAGCTGGTTTCTTGCACTCAATTTTAGCCCCCCAGAACAACAATGATGCTAATAATTGAAGCAAGTTCAGCATAGGGCCACCATGATAACTGTGGCTAGAGCTCTTGGCCTTGAGGAGACGCTGAAGGAGCTGGGCTGGTCCAGCCTGTAGTAGGGATAAGACAGACCAGCAACTTCCAGTACCCACAGGCATCAAGGAGATGAAGCCAGACCTTGCACGATGGGGCACAGGTGAAAGACAACAGGCACAGATCAAATGAAAACTGATTCCATCTGGATATAAGGAAAGGATTTCCCTTGTGAGGATAACTAAGCATTGAAACAGACTGTGTGAAAAGGACAAGGAATCCTCACCTTTGGTGGACTTGGTAAAGTTCTGAGCAGCCTGACAGTTTTGGCCCTGTCTGAAGCACAAGTCCTCCAAGTTTCCTTCCAGCCTGTAATTTGGCAGTCCAAACCAGACAGCTAATACAGTAGGTTAAATAAGAATGACAGTGCATACAGCAAATGAGAGACGGATGGACAGAAAAAGGGAGATTCAAAATGCTATTGCTATGCACTGTACTTTTATAGCCCTTTGTTTATGATATTTTTCATTCATTCTGAATGAATGACCATAGCAATATGTCAGTGCTGGTGATAAGATTTAAAGGTCAGCTGCTCTTTTTCAAGAGAGAAGTTTTGGCAGTTGAGAGGAAGGGAGTGTTTGTGTAGGAGATTAATATTATTCAGAAATATTAATTTGCCACCATAACTAGGATTTCAAATTGTTTAAGAAATCTGGTGGAGCCATAGGGTCATTGGTTTTATTTTAAACAGATAACAAAGACAGGATTAAAACCTGCAGATTCAAGTAAAGATGGAAGAGGTGTAATCATCCATAATTTTACCTTCCAAGAAAAGTTTTGGTGATACTCAGTACAGACCGAGTTTTAAATTAGCATCTATTGTTGCACACTCTGTCCTTCTTCTGCATGATTATAAGATACATTTTTTATATGGTTAATTTTTTCATTGTGTATTACTCACTAGCTCATTCCTTCCACGTTTAATTGAGCTTCTTGGTTCGTAGCTCTCAAGTCATCTGCATTTATAGAAGACCATAATTTTAAGCATTATATTCTCTGGTCTTCAAGTTAAATTCCCTCTACCCCCAAAAGAAAACAAAAAACAACAACAATTTAAAAAAAAAGAAAAAAAAAAAGAGGATTTGTTATTTTGTTCCAGAAATAATAGTCAGTGACATGAACATGATCAGTAGGATGGCTTGAGGGTTTCAGTGATGTTGAATCTAGTTTAGCTTAGAAATTACTTGAGAAGTCCACCTTATCTGGAAGAGATGGCAAAATTCATCAGTTTATCACATAGGTGAGATCCATGCAAATCTGTGGTAAACAAAACTTGTTTGTACTGCACTTTTAGAACAAGCTAATTTACATCTCTTTTTTTATGTTTTTGATCCTAGTTAGGTGAACCCATAATGGTTACTTGGTACCAAATACAAAACCTATTTTAATTACAGTCCAAATCCTCTGGCCAGATCACGAAGCAACTAACATAGGACTAATTGTAAACTAGGGTATATGTACACATCAAAACAAAGGTGCAATAATCATTGCTACTTGGAGTTGCCAAATAATATAAAAATAGACCTGACAGCACCATGGAATAAATACCTGAATAGTATACAAATTTGAGCATATAACCATGAAACTCCTGTGTACAGTTTCATAATACGCTAAAGTTCTGCACCTTCAGCCTGATCAGAATTCTGTGGCAACACCTTTCAGCTGCTATTGTTATCTTATCCCAGCTTTATTCAAGAAAGCACAGTCAAACTTTGGCTTAGATATAATAGCCATACCCTGTTTCAGTTCCAATAGAAAAGCAGAGCACTGAGTTTGCATAGTGGAAACTATTTTCACCTGCTGAGACTGAAAGAGAGGGACACTGGCAAGCAGAACTGGAGGAGAGAAGCACTTGCACAATACTAAAAGCAGAGGAGGTGGGAACCTCACATGATATTTTTGGCTTTAAATGGTCATAATAAGATAAATAGATGGTATACGCTGCAACATAGTTACAACTAGACCATCTGGTAGACAAACCAACAGTTTTAGTGAATAGTAAATTCACAGAAAAGTGAGGGAGGTTGTGCCTTTGTTAGCTTTTTTCTTACACAAAATGAAACAACGGAAGTTACAAAGTATTTAATGATGAAGGAAAACACACCTGTGAGTCATTTTAAGGAGAGCAAAGAATATTTGGGGACACTACTGAGCAAGAAAGACCACTCATGCTTTTTCATGTCAGGGATGCACAGAATATTCATTTGCAGTAGCTACTTTTGCTGCTCTGAGACCTGTGCAGAAAGCAGAGATCTTCAAAACCTGACAAGTTTTGTTGGTGGGTGTCTTTTGTTCCCCTTATTCTGTGCAGTGAGTTTTACTGCCAGGTGAGCTCTTCTGTCAGTATCTCTCAGCCCCATTTAACAGGCTTCTACATGTTCCAGAACTTGAAAGACGAACTCAGCACATCATCATTGTTCCCATCATTGGCCATGTCGACACTGGCTTCCTCCCAAATCAAACATGAATGTCTTTTTTTTTCTTCTTTTTTTTTTTTTTTTTTAGTTTCTGCAAAAGGGATTAGTCAGTAGTATACAAAAAAAAAAAAAAAAAAATCCCCCCTAAGAACTGAAACAAACAGAAAAACACGCAAACCAAAACCCCGAACAAAACCCCCAGTTTAAAATAGTATGTAATATACATTATTCCCATCCTAAGTATTCAGAGTGCCTAAAGGAATAAAAATCTAAACAGAGCAAGTAGGAAACTCATCAGGAATAGTGTGATGTGCTTTTTAGGAGAACAGTTTAAACCAAATAAAGGCATGTAGTTCAGATCTCTGATACTGATTAAATGTATTGGGGTTACTCAGCAATGTCTTCTTATTGGCCCTAATTCAGCAAAGCACTACACAAAGCTAATTAGGAATACAAGCATGGAAACGGGATTTAAGCTTTAGAACAACCATATGGGTGCTTATAGCATCTTACTAAATAAGGGCTTGGAGACTTAATTAGCAAGTTTATTCATGTAGAGTTTTACATGTAGTTTGCTAGAGATGTCATCCCATCAATCTCATGATGTTTTTCCTTTTGTGTTTTTATATGCAACATGGCAAAGTTTCCATTTCCCCCTATATGGGGAAGGAATTTGAGGGAAGAAGCCAGTCATGATTTATTTGGTTGATTTCTATGCTTACATTTGACACATAGAAATAGACTATTTCTTTGTTTATATAATTCATTTACAACTCATAGAGCTTGATATCCCAGTAAAATAAAGTGGTGTGAGTGCCTGTACACTTTTCTGAGTGTTTTGGAACCATATTTGAGGGCTGGAAATGAGAGCAGCAGTGTCGTACAGCAAAAGACTGCTGAGAAAAAAATACTCTGCATTAAAATGGCACCGTACAGTCGTCTATTGTTTCTAAACAATTTCCAGATAAAATGTGCAAACAGGGAGATGGTTTTCCTAACTGACAACTCTGCAAACACTTGTGTGAGTCAAGCAAGAATTATATAACTAATTAAAAACAAATTAATTTAATCAAAGACATTAGGCACTCCTTACCTATGTAGCTGGATTATCTTTTCAGTTTTACCTTTATCCTCTCCCCTTCTGCTGTATCGGTTACACCCACATCTTATTTCTTGTCTGAAAATAAACAGTTCTTTTGGGAAAGGAAATGTATCTTTGCATGTGCAGACACATTACCTGTCTTGGTTTAGATCAGGCGCAAATCTAATGCAAATAAAAACACCAGTAGAAAAAGACAAATATAAACACAGTACATAGGCAACATGCTATTTGTGTACATTATTAAAGGCAACTGATTTGAATCTCCTCAGTCACTCATTCAGTAGACAAATACTTTCCCAGCACTTTCGGTCAGTCATAATTTCCCTCAATGCAGAAAATGCAGCTTTTAGGATGACATAAGTTTACAACTTGAACAGGTGAGTAAAGATATTTTAATCAGCCTAGTAATCAGCTTCTGAAATTGGACACCTTCGAAACTGGGTGAGGTTTATAAGGAGTATTGGGAAACTTCATATTGCTTCAGAACTTTGAAGATTAATTTTATTGCAATGAAAGCCAGAGGGTTTACAAGTGAACATTAAAACCAGACAATGTTTAATATAAAGAATAAATTTTGCAGACGCTGTACATAATTTCTACTTTGGGATTATTATTTAATGACATGATGGAATGAAAGACTTTGCTTTCATTTGCATGATATTCTCTCTTGGAACGAATGCTCAAGGCAAAGTCCTGGCTTGCAATGCAAGGTTTGCCAACTAGGGAAAAGAACACAGGCAGCCTCTTCCTTTTCCTCATGCACCTGTACAGATCTGGGGTAGGATGTTGCCACGTGTACTGGGAGACCTGAGGAGTGGAGGGATGGCCCACAGTGCCAAAGTGAAATTAAAGATGTGGTTTACTGCACTGGTTTGCAGAAAAGGCCCCCTCCCTCCCCATATGCCTCTGCGAGTCTGCCTAAGGCCATGTCTACACCACACAATAGAGTGCTGTGATCTAAACCTTGAGCTGAGAGACCTCAACTAAAAGCACACCAGGCCAAGCCAGGTTTTGTGGGCCTAGAGACACTACACGTACAATAGTTCATGCTGTATCCAGGGCATCAACTATTGCCGGAAGCCCTTCTCCAAAGAAAGGACTAACAGCTTGTATCTTCCATCAGAAAGAAATATCCATGCTAAGTTCAGAATTGGAAGCAAGGGGCTGGGGAACGCAAAGCAAGGATGCCTAATGTGGCTGTGTGCAGACTTTCGAATTGGAAAGAGAAGAGCCAATGGCTCTTCAGATTGTCCTTGTGGCTATGCCACTTCCAGACCCAAGCCTGCCTTCGTGCAGCAAGCTTATAAGTCTCTGCATAATGTTGCCAAAAAACTTCTCACCCTAGATAAAAAATGGGGGCCAACATGACCCCATGTACAAAAATTTTAGGTAACTGAAGTGAATACTCATGAACCTTGCTTTGTAAATCTCTGTTTCTCTTGATAAGCCAGAATAGGAACCTCAGCATTTCACCTTATTTAATTTTTGTTTTCTTTTTTATTCTTTTTCTTGAATGCAAAGATATGACAAGATTTAAAATTAAAAAAAAAAATAGAGGTAATTTCAATTATCAGTTTAATGGCATTAGTAATAATGAACATTGGATTAATATGAAAACTAACCCTTAAAAAGAAAGAAGAAATATTAGAAGAAAAAGAATGTAAGAAAATAAAACCAAAATTATTTAATACAAAAAGAACACCTTGGCCATTACTGTAAATACTTACTTCAGTAAACACTAAACTTAAAAGTCTAGATTCATTAAGAAAAAAAAATAGGTCTGTCTGTGAAAAACAAACATAATTATTTGACAGAAAGAGCAGCATGAACTTCTGCTTTATTTACTTATTTTTTTCCTCAACAGTTTGCACCCTTTGATAGACACAGACTTTAACCCTAAGTTGATCACAATTACTCAGATGGCTGTTGTGTCTGACATATAACACAACTCCTGCTCCTTCCCATCAGAAGAGCTCCAATTCAGAATACTTTCCTGGCAAGGTCTGAAAAATTGTAAAAAGAGTAACTAAGTAAAAGATGAGGCTTTTCTGTATAATAAAGCCTACAAAGCCATCAGGGATATTCTGTCAAAGTACATAATCAGTAAAAAAGCATGAATAGCAGGACATGCTTACTCATCTCAGCATCTGTAAGGAATGAGAGAAGACAATATATTTGCCAACTGAATTTGTAACAGAAAAGTCAGTGAAAAGCCTCACTTGGTTGTTGAGGCAAGGCTACTATAAGACCAGTTATATCTCTCATTTGTAAAAGAATTGTGGAAAGAGAAAATAGTTCCCCAGGTATGTAATCTACATTCACTTCTTTTCATGTTTGTGGAAAATACAGGGAAGACACAGAAAGAAACAGAAAGGAGCATGAGGTCTTCCAGCTGCTATGAACCAAGCTGCTAATAAATACTGAAATATGGCCCAAATCATCTTATTCAAGAGAAATGCAAAGAAAATCGTTACACTCCCACTTACAAAGCATATACTTATGGATATTTGTATGTTTCATTTGAAATGAACGGACCTTTTCCAAATTTTATTGAATTGTATTATTTGCAACTATCATCTTGCTTCACAGAATTACCATGTATCACTAACGGAGAACTACCTTCCTTATCTGTTCTTAATTTCTTCATCACAAAATGTCATGTCTGTTCTTGCAATCAAATTTATGGGAAAAAAAAAAAAAAAAAAAAGAAGAAAGAGGGCAAAGAGTATTAGAAAGTAGTCAGAGTTCTTCCTCTTCTTTTTCTTGCTTTTGACTGGGAGGAGAGGAAATCATTCCTTTCACAGAAAGAAATCATTTTATGTTAATATGTTTGTACAAGTGTACAATTGGAATGAGCAAAAAGAAAATCCAGCCCTGTAAGTCAGGCTAAGAAGATTATTTATTAACCCTATCTGGTTGGAACATCTCTTTTTCCAAGTTCAAAGCTTCCTCAGCACTCAAGATACTCAAGAAAAATGGGCTTGTGTGTGAGAAGAAAACCGAATTAGTCTAAAAATGATGTTTGAGCAATAACAAAATATCCAAATGGGAAGTCTGAACTTATGCTGTGTTTACCCAGATTTTATTTGACAATTTATCTGCTAGTTGTAAGAAAATACTAAAGATAGAAAACTGATGCAGCATGTGACTGTTCCTGGAGTGGCTCAGAGGGTAGATGAGTACTAACCACAAGTATTGTTGCTGGCACCCATGAAGGATCTCTAATATAACTCAGTAACTCATAGCTGAAAATTGAGCCATACTACTCTTTGTGCAAAAAAATATTATTCCCTTTTATAATTTTTTTTTCTTTTTTAATCATTGTAAACATCACAAGGGACCAAACAGAATTCTAGACTGGAAGATTATTGCTCTCAATACCCTATCTCAGCATAAGAGATAGTGTAACTGGTGCCATGGTTTTGGCTGGGATGGAATTTACTTTCTTCCTAGTAACTAGTACAGCACTGTGTTTTGGCTTTAGTCTGAGAACACTGATAATGCTGGTAACACACCAATGTTTAGTTGTTGCTCAGTAGCACTTACCCTCATCCAGGACTTTTTTGGTCTCATGCTCTGCCAGTGAGGAGGGGCACAATAAGTCGTGAGGAAGCAGAGACAGGACACCTGACCCAAACTAGCTGAAGGGGTATTCCATATCACAGCACATAATGCCCAGTGTATAAACTGGTGGAAGTTACCCGGAAGGGACCAGTCACTGCTTGGGTCAGGCTGGGTATTGATCAGCGGGTGCTAAGCAATTGTATTGTGCTTCACTTGTCTTTTCTGGACTCTCATTTCATTTTTTCAATTGTTATTGTTGGTTTTCTATTATCACTATATTTTACTTTATTTTAGTCATTAAACTTTTCTTATCTCAACTCACAGGTTTTGCATTCTTTTGATTCTTCTCCCCATCCTGCCCGGAGGATGAGTGGAGAGGGGCTGAGAGAGTGGATGTATGGGTCTTAGTTACCATCTGCGGTTAAACCACAACACTGCCCAGCGATGTTTCCCTGATTATTGATATACCACCATACATACACAATGCTTATACTTCCCATATGCTTTACTAAGTCCACATTATAATAATACCATGATGTTCTTTCTCTAGAGATAAAAAAAAAAGGAGAAGTCTGGAAAAATCTATCTTGTGTGGGAGTAGTGAAAGCAATGGATGGAAACACAGCCAGGGTCTATGACTTACTTCATGGATCTCCGGGAAAAACTGAATACAGCAGAAAAGTCTCCACACTCATAGAATCATAGAATAGTTAGGGTTGGAAAGGACCTTAAGATTGTGAAGTTCAAACCCCAACTTCCTGATTTCAGCTACCAGTTTATCTTTAGGATCTGCAAACCAAATAACATCACCAAAGATCAGACTCATGAAATGATACTCATATATGGCCCATGGAAATATACTTGATACTGTTTGTGATGGGTGTGAAATGCAATAGTTTACAAGTTTCTTCTCCTTCTACCCCACGCTATTTACTCTATTGCTACGCTACTATGTCATTTGTATTATACAATAGATAGAAAAAGTAATTAGGAAATGAAGAAACAGGAACAAAGAGCATGTCTACACATGCTATGTTGGCTGACATTATGAAACATTCTCCACTGTAGCTGAAACAGTGTAATCTTATTAACTTCTTTGGCTTCTAGAAATTTGAAAACAAGTCTGTAAGAGCTCCATAATCATTTCCATGCATGTAAATTACAGCTGTTAGTTAGATATTTTTACCTGTCTCCAATATCACAAACTTTCAAAGCCACACTGTTGGTATCCCCCTCCACTACAAGTTATTTCAGAAAGCCACAAGTAGAGTTTTACAACTTTGATTTGATGGTATGAAAATTAAATAAGATAAGCAAATCTATGAGCTTTTGCAGCACTAATTACTGTCAATTCTGCCCATATTCATATTTCTTATTATCTGATGGAACTGTTTGTTTCATTCAAAGTTTCTTGAAGGTCTGAAGCCAAAATTTAAAATGTCAATGCAAACATTTCCCCTGACTATGGGTAAGAATCTAGTTCTCCACGCAACTTTCCTATTTCGAAAAGCTTTTAAACTTTTAACTTGTTTATACTTTTGGATTTTCATAAAAGAAAAAGAAAACACCCAATAAATAAGGTTGCATACAATTAAGCCACAGAAACGAACTTTCATTGAAGCTTAAGGGGCAGCAGTGGTGTTTGTCAATACTTTAAAAACATGTAAATCATTGCCCAAATATCAACACATGGACAACCTGACTTATAAAATCTCTCATTTTTCATCTTATTAAAAACTACCACAGAGACTCTCTTTCCTCAGAATGTAATTGCCTAACACCTGTTTTTGACAGATCATGTTGATTATACAAGTATCTTTATTCATATGTAGCAGAAAAAAACTGGAGATAAATACAATTTTGAACAGAGCCTTGGGTGACATGGTCTAGTGTGAGACATCTCTGCCCATGGCAGGGGGGTTGGAACTTGATGATCTTAAGGTCCTTTCCAACCCCAACCATTCTATGATTCTATGATTCTATATATACAGGCCTCTATGCATATACCTTTAGGTGTATACATAGTTGCATATATTGGCCTGAGTCTTTGAAACCAGATCTGAGCTAGACACAGGTTGACACCTCCTCTCAGGAAAATTACCATGACAAAGCAAGTCTCCCAGGACAGAACAAATGACAGAAGCTATATGGAGCAGAGGAAATACTTATTTGGAAATCATGATGTGGAAATGGACTTGAAGCACTCTTAGATGAATACATCTTCTGAAGATCTGCAAAGTTCTGGCTTTATTTAAATGCAAGCAACCTGCAGATTAGTGATGGGACAGAGGGAGATGTGTTCTGCCATCTGCAGTGTTAAGTGCCTGCCCCTTCACTTCTGGCTGATTTGTCACCTGTCCCCTGTTCACGCACAGTCTGCTGGTGGAGTTGTTACATGAGCACTTTCTACACTACTGCGGTCCAGACTGGGTTTGAAAATGTCTCATTTAGCGTAAGAGCAACGGTACTTGCATTGATCGCATACCACTGTAGCAAACTGTCTTTAGCACAGTCTACTGACATAAGAAACAGCACACCTGGAGAGACTGTTTCTGGGACAGCCTCAGCTAGAAACCTCAGAGTTTCCAGCTGCTGTGCTTCTCAGGCTTCCTGCACTGGTTACTGTAACTAATTCCTGTTGTTTAATATTAACCCATCTGCTATAATAACCACTTTTCAAAACTCTTTATTCCTCTGGTTTATACAACATTCTGCAATGGTGAGTATCACCAGGGGAACAAAAACAGTTTCCTTTTTTTTTGTTTTTGAGACTTCTTGCTCACTAAATCGTTCTAAGGGACTATAATCCAGCTCATGAAGCTGTTGTTGAATGGAAGGCCAGTAACCTTCCTAAGAGAGGACTGAATGTGGCTGCCATCACAAGAACAGCAAGATTTTGGAATGTCTGTTCATGCTCTCACATTTGTTTGAATCCATCATTAGGCACTCTAATCATAGAAGAAAGAATCTGATAGCCTATCTATACTGAAGACAAGTACTAGCAAACCTGCAGAGCTTTCCATTCATACCATTTTCCATCTACTCCAATTTCCACTTTGGAAGTAACTTTCATTTATAACAACTTCACAATTTGTCAGAGCTTGCATCCGAATGAAATGAGCTATGCAGTAAAGAACACTGTTGGTAAATCTATGCAACGTTTCATCCAGGATAGCCATGCTATTTAGTGCTGTGACTTTCAATATGCCTAATTTACTCAGTTCTGCTGACAGAAATTTAGCATATAGACTAGGCTTTGCTTTCATTCCTTTCTTCTTTTGTTTTGCTTCATTTAGCTCAAATTTCCTCTTAATTTACCCAAACCAAACGAAAATAAGCCTTATGTACTCTGAAAAAAAAATTTATTTCTACCAGTTTAATTAACCTTCTAAAAGAAACATTAAATTAAACAAGAACATCTCTGTGTAAAGTACACAGCAGAACACATAAAAAATAATTGCAATACGGATGACTTTGTAAAATGTGCCTTGAACGTGATACAGAAGAACCACTGTAATGTTGAGCTTTGAAGAAACATGGAGACACAATTTGTATAGGAGGCTGTTTGTGCTAATTATAAGTTAAGCACATGAAAGAAATCTAAAAATTGTAGCAGAGAGTGAGTTAGGTCTGGAGAGATGCTGACATTAGATGTCAGGACTGCAGGCCCTACAGCCAGCGTGCTGCTCAGAGAAATGATCAGGGGAACAGGACATGCCAGGGGGAAGGGCCGATGCTCAACAAACAGAATATTCTTCTTTTTGAATATATATCAGCAGTACTTTTTTGAACTAGTTTTTGCTGTGTTTACAAAGATATGCTGTAGGCTCCTAGTGCACATACTATTATCTATTTTAACTGCTTGTCTCCACTCCCACTGTTTCTCTCCTCAGTGCTGGAACTTGCTGCTGTAATTACTGTAACAACTGTCTGTGTCACAGGCTGTTTCTGTAAGTTTGCATAGCATTTAGGCAAAATTGGGCTCGATACTTCTTGGGGTCATTAATATAATACAAACAAAGAACATAATTAAATATATATGTGAATTTTCCTTGCAATGTTTGATAAATTTTAGTTTAGTTTTTAATGAGATCTTTGGGCCTCAGATTATAGCTTTATTAAGATCATGCCAGCATCTTTCTGGAGCGTAAGAGCATTTTGACCTCTTGTGAAAGGCAACTGGGAAGAAAATAATATTTTGCCCAGAAGCCTCTGACTGACTGTAGAGCAGCAGAGTATGTGAAGAACTGGTTGTTTATAAGTATTGATAGAATGAGAGAAAAATTATGTATCTCAAGGGTTTTTTTCAAACAGTATAGATTATTATACCATGGGAAAACAAAGCTCTGCAGTACTGTAGATCTTTCTAATAATAACCAGCTTGTTCTTAGTTTCTTGTTCTTCAAGAATGGTTGTTCAGACCTCTATCACAGACTGTTCCTTTCACATCAGTGAAAACAGGTCTTTTTAGGAGTTTCAGAGATTTGGGAAGTTTCTATAAACATTTAGGATTATAATTATACAGTAAAATTGCCTACTGTTTTAATTAATAAAACCTATGAGAACCAAATATGTCTACTTTTACCCTGCAAAATTACTTCTGTGGTTATTTCTTTACCCTCCAAGTTCACTGAGATCTTTCCATGAGTTAATGACTTACTTTTGCTATTACAGTAGCTGAATTGCATGCCCTTCAACCACCTTGAGGTATACAAATAGCTATTAACTTGTGTTAGTCATTAGCAACACACCGGTTTAGGCTTTATGTGCTGCACTGAAATGGATATATTGGGAAATTATGAGCTTTGAATTCTTCCACTTTTTGTAATTCTACAGAAACTGGAGATGACTTGCCATGCGTCAGTTACCATCTATATTTGGTAACTCCTGGCTTTCATGAGTTAATGAAGAAAAAAAAGAAAGCTAGCTAGTGTTTCCAAACTTAAGAAATCTGTGCTGTGTTCCCACAATATCAGGTGTATATGCAGCATGTGAAATACCTGCACCATTATTTATGACCTTCAGAAATGCTGATATAACAATGTATGTTCAGTGTTGAGTACAAAACCAGCCAACTTCTGTTGGACTCCTTTGACCAGAGAGCTATAAACTTCATGACTGTGTACACTCTTGATAAGGACACAGTTATACTTCTTATACTCATACATGATTGTGATACAGAGCACAAGACAGGCTTGTGAAAATCTTACAAATAGGACTTCTGCCTGTGCACAGCTGCCAACACTGCAGGGTCTGCAGGGTACATATGCTTTGCTAATCCTTGTGTTTGCCTTCCTGTCCTTCCTTGTCCCCTATCCTGGATTCAAGAGGTACTGGGGCATACAAGGTGTCACAAGTTGGTACCTGAACATTAAATACCTGTTTTTAAGTACACTGTGGGTTTCCAGACTGGTTCTCAGACCTTATAGTAAACGCAGGGAAGGGGCTTTAACTTCACACAATATCCTATCTTCTCCTCTGAAGTTTTGAGGCACTTTTTCAATAGCCATAGCTCATTATGCAAGTTTGCAGGGTCTTTGCTGAGCTTTTATTGTCAGAAAAATGGAACTCTGTGATTAATACAGTTCTTTTGTCCCTTTTAGTGTTGGAATACCTTATTCTACAATATATGCAGATTACCACTGCCTATCGTATTAACCTGCAGTACCACAAAAAAAGACAACTAAAAAAAACCAAAACAATATGCTATAGGCATTCACAAAACAGTTACACATAGAGGTCCTCTTATCCCTGGCCCCGAAGATGAGGAAATGGGTTTATACCATGGTGCATATCTGAATGAAATACCTGCTATGCAGTTTGTTGTTGCTGTTCTTCAAAATCTCTTTCCCCGTTTACTTGGTTTATATACAGCTTTCAAATTGTTATGTTTTAATTTTAGTTTAGGGATGTAGAATTGAAAGAAATCTCTCCACTCGTCCAATCTAACCCCCTGCTTTTACAAGCCATTTCATATGATTTGCCATAAATTGAGACGGGCAGATGCCAGCTTTGTGAAGTTTAACCACGCCAAGTGCAAGGTCCTACAGCTGGGTCGGAGCAATCCCAGACACAGCTACAGCGCCCCCTGACCCCTCCAGCCCTGGGAACCTGGAGCAAGTGGAAACCACTTGTCTGCCAGCGCCGCGTGTGCTCACAGCAAATACGAAGAGAGACCGGATCAAGAAGGCATCGAGAAATGTATTTTCAGCACAAGAAACAATATGACAAAAAAAAACCCAACACAATAAATCACAATTCTTCTACTTAAAACTGCAACTCTTTTATGAAAAAAACACTCTTCTGCAAAAAAACAACAATCTTCCATAAAAAACAGCAACTCCTCCATCAAAATCTTGCAACACCACAAAACCTCCGTCTGGATCACCCCTGGAAGCAAGCAGCACAAGGTCATTTCAGTGAGGCTCCTGATGGGTCATTGTGTCTGCCACAGCCCTGGGACACCCTGGGAAGAGCGGGGTTCTGCCGCGGGACTCAGTCCTGGCTGGGGCTGGGAGCCGGGCTCTATGCGATCAGGCTTGGCTCGCGTGGCCCCAGGGCAGCGCAGGGCAGCGCAGTGGTGGCACTTGTGCTGCCAGGACGAGACCACCGGGCACCGTGTCCATGCAGCGGGGCTGTCGCACACAGCCCCAGCCCCAGCGCGGCAGCAGCCGAGCCAACCTCACTGCTGGCAGTGGATGGGGGGCACATGCTGCCTTACCACTCCTCAGTCCACCTCCATTTCCTCCATCTCCTCCAACTGCATATCAACGTCCATTGCCTCATCCGCCTTCATGTCAACTTCCATGTCCTCCTGCTGCAGCCCCCCTTGGGTCCTGCTGGCAGCCTCCTCCTCCAGCTCTCTCATTTGTTGGAACAGCCTAAGGCAAAAGCCAAGCAGAAGAGTGCATTGGTGCTGCCCTGGGCAGCAGAGCAGAGCTATGGGATGAGGGCCTGGGCACCCGGTCCCCTCTCGCAGCCCGGGCAGAGCCGCGGGGCACTGGGGCCCCGGGCACGTCCCCAGCAGGAGCTGGAGGGAGGCCGGGGGCTCCATGTCCAGCAGCACCCACCAGCTCTGACACGCTGGCACTTGCAGCTGGAGGAGCCTGCGCCTGGTTTTCTTGAGCACCTTGCGGGGCGGTAAGGCCTTGAGGACCTGCCGGAGCAGAGAGGACAGGGGTGAGCGACCGTGCTCCCCGCCTGCGGGACCCGGGCACAGACCCGGCCCCACGCCTGCCTCGGCACCCACGGGCTCCTTACTCTGCGGATGCAGCTCTTGGTCTCCTCGCTCCCGCAAGGGCTGGGCTGGGCTGCCAGCAGGACAAGTCTGGTCTTCTTAGAGGGCTGCATGGCGTACCAGGAAAGGACGTGGATCAGGGAAGAGGAGATCAGGGCAGGCAGCAGGTTAGAAGGGTTGAGAGTGGGGCAGAAAGGATCCAGCAAGGGTCACAGGGAGCACAGGACAAGAGCAGGGGCAGGTGTGAAGGTCTCTCTGTTGTGGGTCTCACTGGTAACGGGCAGTTGCCGGTGGAACACGGGCTGCGACATCACAGCTCCGTGACACCGGAGTTCCGGAACGGCTGCACAGCAGGGGATGAGGATGAGCATGAAGGGGCTGCAGCTTCGTGGGGAACATGGGGCAATCCTAACTTTACCTCTTGAGATGACTGAAATAAACTCTTCTGCTTAAATAGACCATAATCTGAATGCTGTGCTGGCTGGCCAATTCCACAGGGCGTGGACCATCTCAATGGCTCTTTCACACAATCAGCTTGAGAGCGATCTGAGCAGTGCTGATGTGCTGCAGTTGGGATGAAAAGTTATGTGTCAAAGCGTTTGACACTGTCCCACACAACATCCTTCTCTCTGAATTGGAGAGATATCAATTTGATAGGTTGTCCGCTCAGTGGATAAAGAACTGGCTGGATGGCCGCATGCAAAGAGTTTTGGTCAATGGCTCAATGTCCAGCTGGAGACCAGTAAAGAGTGATGTCCCTCAGGGATCGGTGTTGGGACCGATCTTGTTTAACGTCTTTGTTGGTGAAATGGACAGTGGGATTGAGTGCGCCCTCAGCAAGTTTGCCAATGACACCAATCTGCGTGGTTCGGTTGATATGCTGGAGGGAAGGGATGCCATCCAGAGGGACCTTGACACGCTTGTAAGGTGGGCTGATGCCAACCTTATGAAGTTCAACCATGACAAGTGCAAGGTCCTACACCTGCATCAGAGCAATCCCAGGCACAGCTACAGGTTGGGCAAAGAAGAGATTCAGAGCAGCCCTGCGGAGAAGGAATTGGGGGTGTTGGTCAAAGAGAAAATGAACGTGAGCCGGCCTCAGTGTGCACTCACAGCCCAGAAAGCCAACCGTATCCTGGGCTGCATCAAGAGGTGCGTGACCAGCAGGTTGAAGGAGGTGATCCTGCCCCTCTACTCTGCTCTTGTGAGACCTCACCTGGAGTACTGTGTGCAGTTCTGGTGTCCTCAACATAAAAAGGACATGGAACTGCTGGAACAAGCCCAGAGGAGGGCCACGAGGATGATCAGGGGACTGGAGCACCTCCTGTATGAAGATAGGCTGAGAAAGTTGGGGCTTTTCAGCCTGGAGAAGGCTGCATGGAGACCCCGTAGCAGCCTTCCAGTATCTGAAGGGGGCCTATGAGGATTCTGGGGAGGGACTCTTCATCAGGGACTGTAGTGACAGGACAAGGGATAACGGATTCAAACTTAAACAGAGGAAGTTTAGACTGGATATAAGGAGGAAGTTCTTTACTGTAAGGGTGGTGAGGCACTGGAATCAGTTGCCCAGGGAGGTTGTGAGTGTTCCATCCCTGACAGGGTTCAAGGCCAGGTTGGATGAAGCCTTGTGTGGGATGGTTTAGTGTGAGGTGTCCCTGTCCATGGCAGTGTGGTTGGAGCTATACGATCTTAAGGTCCTTTCCAGCCCTAACTGTTCTATGATTCTATGATTCTAAATTAATCATATTGTATCATTTGTCTGATTTCCACCCTCAGTTACATTATACCAGTGTAAACTCTTTTATTTTTTTCCTTTTTTATGTAATCATTATGCGGAAATGTTGATCACATTGTTGTAAGTGTAGGAAGGTTTTGCTTTTTTTTTTTTGTTTGATTGGTTTGGGGTTTTTTTCACTCCTTAACATTTATGTCACTTGCATTTCAGGAGATTAGTAATCTTCCTATCTCAAGGCTAGTGTGGTCAAACTAAGTAACTGGCTATCTGCATTTCCTACTTTAGGACAGACACAAAATCTCTTAATAATTCTGGTGGCTAGCTCTAATATGAATGTTGCATTCTTGAATATGTAATAAAAAAAAAAGAATCCTACAACTCCCTGGTGTCTTATATAATTCCTGTCTCAAATATAAATAGTTATTTGCGTGCAGTTTTCAAAGGCAATTGCAGTTGCTTTTTCAGTCTCAGTTCTAAACAGAGTGAGGGATAGTTTCTTCTATGACTATGCTGCTGAGTCCTAGTTCTGCATAGACTCTCACGTCATTAAGATTCCTGTAACCCTTGCACTCTTCTTTTTTTGTATATACATTTTTTACCTTCCAGTGACTACTATTTCACCTTATACTAGCTTTATCATATACTTTCACTGAATAACATTCTGTTCAAGACTTGAATTGCCTTTCTCAGATATAATTGCTTATATACTAGTTTTCTAGATGGCAGGGGGGATGGGGACTGAACAATTTGTTCCATTATATTTTGGTTTATTTGCTAGATCTAGTAAATGTATCAAAAATATATAATTTTATAGGATAGGAAAATGATTAGCAACAGTACTAAAACTAATGCATTTTTGACATGTACCAGCACTTACTAAAACATTGCTATTGAGCCTCAATTATGGTCATTAAAAAAGGCATAGCAACAACTTCTAGTTCTGATAATATCCCACTATATTTATAGTCAGAGTACTTGTGCTTCTCTGTAGCCATGGTTAATGTGGTAGGCATAAGAATGCAGGTGATTTTGGCACCTCATCAGGGAAAGCAAGGTGCTACATAGTTACATGTACTTATGTATGCTTATGTGCTCATAAGATTAAAAACATCTCTGAGTTTTACACAGTACTATTCTGAAATGTCCATTTGCATAACTTCATGATACCTTTCTAGACACAGTCTTTCATTTCCTTTGTCTTCAGCTAAGCAATACTTCTTATTCCGTTTCTCATTGCCAGCAGCCTCTTCAGACTGGAAAATCTATGAAAACTTGTTCTCCTTTTCCTTTTCTTAATGACCACCTGAGGCAATGGTGTGCTGTTGAAGAACACTTAAAGCCATTTATTCATTCATTCATTCATTCATTCATTCATTCATTCATTCATTCATTCATTCATTCATTTATATGCTTTCAATGATTGTATGAAAATAAAAGATGGTTCTGAACTAGCTAAATCCTTTCTAATAGAACATGCAGCTTTTTAAGATTGCTTCAAATCTTATGTTAGCTTAGGTTAACCAAAAGTTAGCTTTGGAGTGTCTAGTTTAGGGAATAGCACTGAAGTACTGTGAAAGCATTCAGACCTAAACTGGGGGAACTGGTCAGTTGGGCCTCCTATAGGGTAAAGTCATAAACATTGTAAACTGGTTGGAAGCAATGGTAGTTAAAGATGATACACCTGCTCAGCTCAGTGACTAAACTCAGAAGGGCAAGAGAAAGAGGATGTTTACCCTTGATTTTTTATGCTACTCTTCACCATAGGTTGCTATGAGAAAACATATTCCCAAAGGGAAGAAAAATAGTCAGCCCTTCCCAAAAAACATATTAGAAAAGTATGAGGAACATCTATAAATTTTGATTAATAATCTTGCCAAGAACAGAAAAGATGTTTGCATTAATAGGGCAGGAAGAAGAACAACCTTAAAAAAAAAAAAAAAAATCAGCAAGACAGATTTGTTACCAAATCCTGACTCTAAAAGTTGAAGAAAAATGCAATAACCTGAGCAAAGACCTGCTGTAAGTTCTGTTTAAGCTTAGTGGGCCATGCTTTAGTTTAGACGGAGTTGATCGACC
The DNA here is from genome assembly GCF_037157495.1 of Lathamus discolor. Lineage (NCBI taxonomy): Eukaryota > Metazoa > Chordata > Aves > Psittaciformes > Psittacidae > Lathamus > Lathamus discolor. Next base: position 23,789,810 of record NC_088884.1, read on the forward strand.
ATGATAACTAGATTAGCAATTTTTATAATTTTTAAAGCACACAGTAAGGAATGATTTCAGTCAATACAGCAACAGACAGGAGAGAAGCTTTTAGACTCTAGGGTCCTTTTATGATTTCTGAGAACTTTCTGAGACAAAAACTTGTATGCTTTTGAAGAAATATCTGTTGGTATAATAAAAGATGTTACCTTTTCATGAAGGATATTCTTACCGGGAACTTCAATATGGCTACAATCTTTCTGCTATAACTTATCTATGAAGGTATTCTTAAAAATCTAGTAGCTTCATCAGTCTCAGTGGTTCACTGTAAGGTAGTATTTTAAATGTCTTATTTTTATGCTTAAACACTGGATTAAATATTTCTCCATTAATGCTTACCATGAATTGATTTTTGGTTTACTTTGATGCTATTTTATGTTAGACAAAATAATAAGACTTTCTGCCAAGAAAAGTTAGAAACTAAATTATTTTAACATTCTCTTATTTTGCAAATATAGACTCGTAGAATCATAGAATAGTTAGGGTTGGAAAGGACCTTAAGATCATCTAGTTCCAGCCCACCTGCCATGAGCAGGGACACCTCACACTAAACTATGTCACACTAAACTGCCACACTGGGGCTGGGGCTGAGTGTGACAGCCCCGCTGCATGGACACGGTGCCCGGTGGTCTCGTCCTGGCAGCACAAGTGCCACCACTGCGCTGCCCTGCGCTGCCTTGGGGCCACGCGAGCCAAGCCTGATCGCATAGAGCCCGGCTCCCAGCCCCAGCCAGGACTGAGTCCCGCGGCAGAACCCCGCTCTTCCCAGGGTGTCCCAGGGCTGTGGCAGACACAATGACCCATCAGGAGCCTCACTGAAATGACCTTGTGCTGCTTGCTTCCAGGGGTGATCCAGATGGAGGTTTTGTGGTGTTGGAAGATTTTGATGGAAGAGTTGCTGGTTTTTATGGAAGATTGTTGTTTTTTTGCAGAAGATTGTTTTTTTTCATAGAAGTGATGTAGTTTTAAGTAGAAGAGTTGTGATTTGTTGTGTTGTCTTCATCCTCATAGTCCCTGCATCTGCCTTCTAAGACTTGGGTGGTGCAGTCAGAGCCTTTGCCAGTGAAAACTGAGGCAAAGGAGTCATTAAGAACATCAGCCTCCTCCAAACCCAGGGTAGCCAGTTCTCCTGATAGCTTCCTCAGGGGGCCTGTGTTGTCCCTAGTCTGTCTTTTATTTGCAGTGTACCTATAGAATCCCTTCCTGTTATCCTTAACATCCCTAGACAAGTTTAATTCTAACTGGGCCTTAGCTTTCCTAACCTGGTCCCTAGTTTCCCAGACAACATCCCTGTATTCTTCCCAGGCCGCCTGTCCTTGCTTCCACCTTTCATAAGCCTCTTTTTTCATAGAATCATAGAATCATAGAATAGTTAGGGTTGGAAAGGACCTTAAGATCATCTAGTTCCAACCCCCCTGCCATGGGCAGGGACACCTCACACTAAACCATCCCACCCAAGGCTTCATCCAACCTGGCCTTGAACACCGCCAGGGATGGAGCACTCACAACCTCCCTGGGCAACTGATTCCAGTGCCTCACCACCCTAACAGGAAAGAATTTCCTCCTTAGATCCAGTCTAAGCTTCCCCTGTTTAAGTTTTAACCCTTAAGTTACCCCTTGTCCTGTCACTACAGTCCCTGACGAAGAGTCCCTCCCCAGCATCCCTATAGGCCCCCTTCAGATACTGGAAGGCTGCTATGGGGTCTCCATGCAGTCTTCTCTTCTCCAGGCAGAACAGTCCCAACTTTCTCAGCCTGTCTTCATAGGGGAGGTGCTCCAGTCCCCTGATCATCCTGTGGCCCTCCTCTGCACTTGTTCCAACAGTTCCATGTCCTTTTTATGTTGAGGACACCAGAACTGCACACAATACTCCAGGTGAGGTCTCACAAAAGCAGAGTAGAGGGGCAGGATCACTTCCTTCTACCTGCTGGTCACGCTCCTTTTGATGCAACCCAGGATACGGTTGGCTTTCTGGGCTGCGAGCGCACACTGAAGCCGGCTCACGTTCATTTTCTCATCAACCAGCACCCCCAAGTCCTTCCCCGCAGGGCTGCTCTGAATCTCTTCTTTGCCCAACCTGTAGCTGTGCCTGGGATTGCTCCGACCCAGGCGTAGGACCTTGCACTTGTCATGGTTGAACTTCATAAGGTTGGCATCAGCCCACCTTACAAGCGTGTCAAGGTCCCTCTGGATGGCATCCCTTCCCTCCAGCATATCAACCGGACCACACAGCTTGGTGTCATTGGCAAACTTGCTGAAGGCGCACTCAATCCCACTGTCCATGTCAGAGATGAAGATGTTAAACAAAACCGGTCCCAACACCGATCCCTGAGGGACATCACTCGTTACTGGTCTCCAGCTGGACATTGAGCCATTGACCACAACTCTTTGTGTTTGGCCATCCAGCCAGATCTTTATCCACCGAGTGGTCCATCCATGAAATTGATATCTCTCCAATTCAGAGAGAAGGAGAAGGATGTTGTGTGGGACAGTGTCAAATGCTTTGCACAAGTCCAGGTAGATGACATCAAATGCTTTACCCTTGTCCATCAGTTCTGTAGCCCCATCATAGAAGGCCACCAAATTGGCCAGGCAGGATTTCCCCTTAGTGAAGCCATGCTGGCTGTCACCAAGCACCTTGTTGTTTTTCATGCTCGTTATCATGCCTTCCAGGAGAATGTGCTCCAAGATTTTACCAGGCACAGAGGTGAGACTGACTGGGCTGTAATTCCCTGGGTCTTCCATTTCCCCCTTCTTGAAAATGGGGGTTATATTTCCCTTTTTCCAGTCGTCGGGAACTTCACCTGACTGCCGTGATTTTTCAAATACAATGGCCAGTGGTTTAGCAACTTCATTCGCCAGCTCCTTCAGGACCCGCGGATGGATTTCATCAGCTCCCATGGACTTGTGCACGTTCAGGTTCTTAAGATGGTCTCGAACCAGATCCTCTCCTACAGTGGGCCCAGGGTCTTCATTCTCACAGTCCCTGCATCTGCCTTCTAAGACTTGGGTGGTGCAGTCAGAGCCTTTGCCAGTGAAGACCGAGGCGAAGAAGTCATTCAGAACCTCAGCCTTCTCCAAATCCTGTGTAGCCACTTCTCCCGAAAGCTTCCTCAGGGGGCCTATTTTGTCCCTAGTCTGTTTTTTGTTTGCTGTGTACCTGTAGAATCCCTTCCTGTTATCCTTAACATCCCTGGCTAGGTTTAATTCTAACTGGGTCTTAGCCCTCCTTACCTGGTCCCTAGCTTCCCGGACAACAGCCCTGTACTCTACCCAGGCCGCCTGTCCTTGCTTCCACTTTTTATAAACCTCTTTTTTCCTTTGAATTTTCCTCAGCAGCTCCTTATCCATCCAAGGAGGTCTCCTGGATCTCCTGCTGCACTTCCTTCTAGTTGGGATGCAGCACTCCTGAGCTTGTAGCAGGTGATCCTTGAATATCAACCAAGATTCCTGGGCCCCCCTGCCCTCCAGGGCTATATCCCATGGAACCTTACTAAGCAGGTTCCTGAAGAGGCCAAAGTCTGCTCTTTTGAAGTCCAGGGCAGTGAGCTTGCTGCATGCTCTTCTCACTGTCCTGGGGATCTCAAATTCGACCATCAAATATATCCCATGGAACCAATCAGGCGAGATTTTAAAAATATATTATCTTAATTACAAATGAATGTTTGGACAGAGTCTTTAAATTAAGTTGGAAAAGGGGATGTTTTGGATCCCCCTTTGAAAGAAACCCAACCAAACAAACAACCAAACAAACAACACAACAAACTCATAAAACCCTCCAAGCCAAAAATAAACCACAGTGCCTGCTTGTCTATGTAATCTGCATTCACATTTGCATCTACCTCCTCAACTAGCTTCTCGTTCATATTTCTCACTCTGGATATAACCATTTTGGAAAAAGAACAGGAAATGTAACTTAGATACAAATGATATTTGTTAGTCTGGTATGTTCTGCTGGCTACATTCCTGTTAGTGCAGGCCAATATGCAGCTGGCCACCTTCTTTGCAAGAAGGGCACACTGCTTAATCAAGTTCAGCTGCTTGTCTACCTTGCCACCAGCTAGATGATCAGAGAACTTTTGGCTGAATTCAAATGAGAAAGCAAGTGTAAAGGGAGTAGCAGCAAGGACAATCTATGCTGAAATTCTCTGGCTTGCTTGATGTCTTCAGGCAAATTTCAAGCAACTTTAACATGTGTATTTCTCTTACCACAAATGAAGTACTTCAATTTTGTTTGTTGCTCTAGTTCTTAAAAGTATTTTGGTACTGGTTGGTAGTCGTGAAATAAATTAACCCTGTTATGCACTCTGATCATCCTCCATTTATGTAAATGTTTATTTTTGCTCCTACTTTCTTGCCACCTGTTCCTGAAACATTTGACTGGGAAAACCATGAGAACATCTGTGTTGATAGTATCAGGAAGAGGAAGCTATTCCCTTTTTTATATATGAACTACAAGGTCTGCACATTTCTAGAAAGATGTAGAAAAATGAAATTAGCATCTGAAAAGTGCCAGACAATATTATTTGCAGTCTGCTTGCTTCAGTTTGCTTTTCAGTGTCTTATAATTCTGAAAAAGGGGAGAATGGCAGTGAATAGAACAGGTCTATGGAGGTAGTGACATTACACTCTCCAAAGAGAGTCAACGCAGCCAAATTCAGTTCAGAGGAATCATCTCTTGTAGAAAAGGAAGTATATTTTCCTATCATATTCAGAATTATTAATTCTGGGACTGAATATTTTGTCTTTGAGTTTCTGGACACAGTCACTTGAAACAGCTTTTTTTTTGATTCATCAAAAGCCTAAAAGTTCTGAAAAGGAATAAGAAAATATTTGGAATCTCTTTAAGTTTAAGTTTCAGTGAATTCAAATGGATAAATGACTGAATAAACATTTTTTTTTTCTAATTGCTTTTAAGAACATTTTAAGTGCATCTAAAAGCAAATAATCGTTTCAAGTTAGTGAAAAGTACAGAACTGCGTTTTTTGGTTGTTTTTTTTTTTTTTTCTTGAGAAATAACTTTAAAATCACTTTAGTTTTAGTCAACAAGCATGTGCCTCTTTGGGCGAAAAAAAAATAAAAGTTAAATTCTCAAAGCCAATTACTAAACTACACATTTGGCACAAACATTATCAGAGTCTCTGAGCTTCCAAAAAATCAAGGAACTTGTTCCAGGTATCCATATGTTAAATAAAGATGTTGGGCATCAAAACTGAGGACTGACTGGATTAAAATTCATTCTTCCTCTTCCCTTGATGTGTTCACAATAGACAAGAAATATCATGTGCTATTTGTTCTTAAAATATAGAAGGAATGCAAGGTAATACAAATTTTTTGTCAGTGTAGTCTTTCAATCACATTTATATAAGACTACGAAATTATAGCAATATAAGCTTTGATAAATGTGAATTGTGATAGGATGAGGGTGTGGATGGCTTTGTTCCTTGTCATTTATATGTAACTGAATATCACTCTGGCTTTGGAAGAAATATTCGCTGTGTGGGAAACATCTCCATAGCATCTGAAATTGAAGTCTATCAGAAAATTCCACCCAGTTCCAAATGTTTTCTCATAAGAAAGGGTGATGGGTCTCAATGTTTACAAAATCATTTCTTCATGTCTATGTAAAAGCCATGTGTGAGCAATACTTTGCTGCAGCTAGGACACATTTAGGGCAAAGTTCATAAGCAGACCGAGTGTTATACTTCATTAGATCAACAAGTACAGATGAAAAATTTTGACAAGGTTTCAAGTACAATTCATACTTCAAACTCAGAAAAACGACCTGAAGAAGGACTTGTGTAACCAAAGTTTTGCCTTTTTTTTCCTTCAATTATACTAAGTAATGTTATATAACATGTTATTTCTATTTATAAACCTTCCTGTGTTTTGTCTTTGAAAGAAACAACTTCTGTAAGTACTTCAGAATGAATATCTACACCTAATCACTTAATTCAGGGAAATAATAATAATCATAATTTACACCACCTGTTGCTACTACAAAGTTAAATGCAGCTTGAAGAAATTAATCTTAGTTATTTTGTCAATAAAATATTTTTATGAGTACTATTATTACTCTTCTTCTCAGAAACTTGTCAGCAAAAAGAAATCACATATAAGTGCCTCAATAGATAAATAAAATATTTACTTATTTCACCTTTTTATTCTAGGGTCCTTTATTATAACTGCCTATAAAATAATCTGTCATTTAAGAAAAACATATAATTAAAAATATAGAAATAAAGATAAAGAAAATATGTAATGTTATGGCAAGTTATATTTCAGTACCTTAGAGTTTTCACTCCATTTTTTTCTATATTTGCACATAAATAACATTTTGACATTTTATATACATAACTTTGTATATACATTACACAACTTTATATATGTTGCAGAATTTAATACAAATATGGCTTGAAGTATGACTTCTGTCAAAGTTGTGTACAGAAATGTTTAGGGAGAATCTTTTGCAGTTTTGTTCCACTTTCTGAAAACCAGTATGTCAGCAGCTGCAGATACAGCTACAGCTATAGTAAGATTCTTGCTTACATGATTATGTTATTTGCAATGATAAAAGTAACTGATATTTGTACTGGTAAAACTTTTACATTTATTGATGTACTGGGACTTACTTGATTTCATAATGTAAATAAATATTTTAAAAATATTTAAGTCTGGTTAATTGCATCCCTGCTCTTCTTTCCTGTGCATTTGCGTTGATGGAGTGTGGTTAGGTTGCTTGGTGCCTTACAGCGTAAATCCAAAAGCTCTGTGGCAGTCACAGGTCTTTGAGATGAGCAATGTTCCTTTCTAATCTTCAATGTATGGGTATTGAATAGAAAAGAAGAACAAAAGAAAAAAGTATTTTTTTGTTTTAAGAACAAAACAAGTATAGTATTTTTGAGACAGCATGGAGAGATCCAACAGATACAGCTTCTTAGTATTCTCTTGAGGCAGCCAAATGTCATCTGACGTCTGAGCATAACCAGGCACACATCATAACCTGGGCTACACGTTATCTATCCAGATCTTCCCCAAAACAAACAAAAACTTTCATAATTCTCTTGAAGAAGGTCTGCAAGCATGGCCCAAAATATTCATTAAATACAGTTCCTCAATATCGTGGTGGGAAGCGATGCTGAGGCAATGCGCCATGTGTCCTACAGGATTTATCTCAGAAAGCATGACATCCTTCCTTGAGTGAGCATTTTCTTTTCGATGTAAGGGAACTCACAGCTTTCACTTCTAGCGAACACAATCATCTCTAGGAACTGTCCACAAAGAAAATGTCCTCCGTCTATAACAATTAGTATCACATCAATAAAATAATTGGAACTACACTGATCTGCAACAGTTAGAAGTTTTGCTATTAATGTTTGATATAAAGTAGTGCATATATGTGTGCAAATCTCTTACTGACTTACAAAGTGCATAATTCCATATTTTGCATTCAAACAGCCAAAGTTAATTGCTTCTATTTTAATCAGGCTGTCTCACTGAGGATTACTGAGAGACAGGTTTCTTTCTACAGGAGAAAGCCCAGCAGTAACATTTCCACTGATTTCAGAGCCAAGTGAATGTAGAAACTAAAACATGGCTAATTTAATTATCTTTTTTTTTTTGTTTTATCTTGTTCATTCTGTTATAACAGTTATTGAGAATGTGGATATTGAGACTAAAATATTAAATTTTCTTGATGTGAAGGAATATAAGGTTTGCATCTTTTACCTAACTTTTTTTGTACATTTTTTTTAATGGTTTGTTTTTAGTTGTATACATTTGATATCATAAAATGACCTGAACAAAGACTGACATGAAATTCACTTGACTGTGAAGGAGTCATGCAGTTACTGAGTTCAGAGAACTATCATATAGCAGTGTGTTCAGCGGCTAGATTTTCACTGTGGGACAAAGAAGCACTTCTCACATCCTGGGTCAAAGTCAGCTTTCTCCTGACCTCACAGCAAGACAAGAAGTTGGGATTCCACCTTTCTCCCTACTCTCAGTAATGTGCTAGTCTCTAGGGGAAGAGACCTGCTTATGGGAGCCAGAGGGATTAGATTGTCTCTACTTCTGATAATGGGAGGTCCAGAACACTAGATTTCTCATGGGAAAACACATCCCACGATTTAGACACGATCAATGTGTATACCACAAGTTACAATGCATCTCCAAGACTTATAACTAAAAGCCCACACTAGAATTCCTGAAGAAAAGGCAAGGACTGCTAATTGTTTATACTGTGATGTGAAAATCAGTGAGTGGCAAATGAAAATGTTTCGCATCTTTCTGCTTTGCAGGTTGGTCTGTGTAGGGAAGAGTAAAGAAAGGATTAAGCAAACTTTACCTTTTATTAGCATCATTCAGTGTAGCATAGTGTTTTCTAGCATGATGCAGCAAAACTTCAATGCTATGCAGTGTATCTTCCTTCTCTCTCATGGTATAACAGATGCTGTAACCTATCATCCAAGTCTTATCAAATCAGTTATTTGATCTTTCTTTGACCAGCTATCATTAGATAGAATTTTGCTTTATTTTTATAATTTTTGTGATGAAATAATGGAAACCTGTAGACAATTAAATACGTCATTATTTCCAAGAAACTACAAATAGAAAATCCTTTAGAATTCATTTTCTTCTGTGAAATCTCACTGGTTTTGGAAAAATACCTTTGTTATTTCAAAAGAATAAATGTATTTGCAGCTTGTGACATTGTCATGCTCAAATAAAATTGTTTAAATGTAAGTATAGAAGATAATTTTCTTCATGCAGACACTTGCAATTTTCCTGAAGCGCTAGCATCTTGATATTTTGTGCAATAATAAGGACAAATGGAGAAAGAACAGAAAGAGCAAGCCCTGTATAAGTTCCAAAGGCACAGAGAAACAGAAAATGTAGATCAACTTATTGTCATTTTATATACATAGCTGTCATGTTATGTATCCACACTTCAAAGTAATAAATCAGCAAAATGTATTGTGTCAGAACTTGAAAGCTATAATACATTGTAGTTGATACACTAGACTCTTAAGGCAATATCACAATCTACACTTTCTAGCAGAGATATTTACTCTGCAATAAAGCAGAAATAGCAAAAGCTCACAAGGCTTCGTGATCCGTGGCTTCCTGGGTTTTGGCAGGCTGTTCATCCACCTGATACAAATCATCCCCAAAATTAGATGATATCACAACAGAAACATATGAACTTTTTCTGAGTACCACTTTATCATATGTTGCATAAAAATACGCGAGGGCTGGGGAATGGTCGGTCTGAAAATTCAGTTCATGATTATTTACAATACAGCATACATTAGTCTAAACGGAGTCTATGAACAGCTTTGCCATCTGTTGTTTAAAAAACAAAAAAAAAACAAATCAGAAAAAAGGAAAAGAAAAATGAGCTCCATTTGCTTTAGACAGCTTTGGGGTGGTCAAGCTAGAATACTTGGCACAGAAGAAGTTTAGAATTGAAAAAAAAGTTTACATCTGGGCTCTGCTCACAGCTTATTTATCTCATCTGTAGCTGCCTTTGTTATCCCAAGTACTAAAACATGTTTCGGCAGTCTTCCTGTGTGCTCACTGTAGCTAATCCTGGCTGCCAAGAGAGGGGCTTAGGCTGCCCTGGACCCTCCATAGCTGTGGCAGGCAGTCTGGAGCAGGAGTTTCTGTAAGCAAGGCTTCCCCTGCAGACACAGACTGTCAGAGCTCATACGGCTGCCAAGCAGTCACCAATTTCTCTCAGCAAAAACAACAGGAGGGAGTAGGACTCCTGCATGCTAAGTCAGGACCAAGTTCTCGAATCAGAGTCTCTTTTTCATTTCACAGGGCTGTAATCCGGCCAGCTAGGATGGCGTTTGGATCTTCAACAGAAGTAATTTTTGGGAACTAGGAGAGGGTGAGCTGTAGTTGCCACCATCGTCAAAAGCACTTATCTTGGCTGCATTCACCAATGTGGGGGGACCCATCTGGGGAGGTTGTCAGTGGTGGCAGAGCCCTTGACACCAATGTCACAAGGTGATTTGGCTTTACCAGTGCTGATGAGACATCATTTGCATTTCCACTGGAAGAAAGCCCAGGACTGGAAGACAGTACAACCAAGATGAATATTTTAGACTTATGAAATAGCTTCCTGTGGACTGCAGTCTGAAGCAGGCAGTTTGGGAATCTCTATCTGAAAGGCCTTTTACATCTACAGATTTTCAGAGACATTTGTGTTGGTGAGGTATATCCTACATGTGAGGAAAGCCAAGAAAGGCAATGCTGCATGTCTTCCCCTAAACTTCATTATTACTACGCTATCAAGAGAATACAATGAGGATTTAATATTTTATATAAATTCACCAGAAACACAATACAGAAACCTCCTTGAAAAGTTAATAAAAAGTTCTCTGGTTACCTTGAAATTCATCTCTCTTTCAACTAACTTGTAAAAAAATCAAACTTTTGGTGAAATAAAATGTGTTTGAGACATTTCCTGAAGGCTTTGCTCATGTAAATCATCACACTCTACCTAGAAGACCTTTTTCCTCAGTTGATTAGTACACTAATGACAGTAGTCTTCATTTATCAAATTATTCAAGTGTAATGCAATGAAAGTTACTACTACAACTTTAAACTTTTCGTGATATTATTGTACAGACCCAAGAAAACAGGATAGTGATAAAAAAATAGCAAATTATTTGAATCTTTGATCACGTATTGAACTGTTGACATATAGAAGTTTTGAGAGATGAAAATTATGTTTAATATATTCTCGCCATGAATCTTTTCCCTTTCTCCCTCCTCCTATTTTTATTCATTTACTGACCTGCTTGGTTATGGCCTGGGCTGAAAAGAAAATCAGATGATAGATGGAGTTACAAGACAGAATTTCTAGCTCAATTTTTGCAGAATGATTCTTATTCTTAATTCAGAGAAGACTTAGCAAAGACTCTCTGTATTTAGGCTGAAATGAAATGTCAAACTTACCAAGGTTTGGCTGACACTAATAATCCTGGGCAACAAATGTGGAAGAGCTTGAGGGAGCTTCAAATCTTTACAGTGTTCTTTTTGCACAAATATTCACCAAGGAAGTTAGCTCATGCTAGCATAACTCCTTCCCCCACTCATCTGTGTTAGGGTACATCCATAGCTGCTCTGTGGATAGTAAAAGTATGCATTTGTGTGAAAAAACACGCAAATGTGGTACAAACTATGCCTACCTAAGAGAAAAACAACTTGGGGTAATCCTTTTGTAATCACTGAACATTGACTTGGATATAGCTATACCTATTTACAACACGAAATGGTCTTAGTTTGCAATATTTTATTCTTGAAACTGAACCATTCCACAGAAAAGCTAAACAGAAACCATGCAAGAGATTGCCAGTGCAAACAGCAAATTGCAATTGGCTTTCCAGGGATGTCCAGGCTCTGGAGTAAGGCTGTGAGGCAAGCGGTAACGTCTCATTTCCCTTTTGCCCCTCTAAGCCATAAACAGGTATTTTAGTCTCAGGGCCTTCAACTGAAATCAGCCCTCATATAAGACAAGGAATCTGAAGCCAATGAGTTAGACATTTTTCATATGCAGACTGAACCCATAAATTAAACCAGACTTTCATTTTGTATTGCAATATTATAACACGTTATTGTGCAATTACTGACTTGCAACATTCTCATCCAACATTCAGCATTGCTTGAACCTGGAATAAAAATATATCTCAAACCCAGTTGATCTGGGGAGTTTCTCATGGTACCTGTATGCTGGATACTATCTATAACTATGTCAGGTGTTCCACACATTTTTAAAGGCTTCCCCAATTTTTTTAAATACTATATTCTTCTTTTTATAGATAATTTCTAAACAGTTTCAGCCTTTTTTACCCCATTAAGACAATTTAAGAAGGTCTTGAGGAATGTCTTAGCCCCAAATGGGAAATCTTTGCTGAAAAATCTGTTAAATAATTAGGAGATACACAGTACTTTGCTTTTCAGCTAGTATAAAAAGGCATTACTCGTTTACAGTTATTTCAGATATTTTGTGTTAATAGTGAACTGAAATATTTACCCTAGTTCCAGAAAGTTAGTTTACTGTGGCTTTGTTTTAAAACATGCTGTTCCTTTGAAGTTGTTACTCCTCTATCAAAATGAGAAAAACTTAAGCATCTGGCATTTTCTTCCAACATTCCCATATCTTGTTTAGAAAAACAAATTCATCAACTCATTTTGTAACCTATGTAACATCTATTACACATAATCATTACCCACTGCAATGCTTTGGCCGCAAACCTCTGTGCCTGGTAAAATCTTGGAGCACATTCTCCTGGAAGGAATGATAACGCACATGAAAAACAACAAGGTGCTTGGTGACAGCCAGCATGGCTTCACTAAGGGGAAATCCTGCCGGACCAGTTTGGTGGCCTTCTATGATGGGGCTACAGAACTGATGGACAAGGGTAAAGCAGTTGATGTCATCTACCTGGACTTGTGCAAAGCGTTTGACACTGTCCCACACAACATCCTTCTCCTTCTCTCTGAATTGGAGAGATATCAATTTGATGGATGGACCACTCGGTGGATAAAGATCTGGCCACACACAAAGAGTTGTGGTCAATGGCTCAATGTCCAGCTGGAGACCAGTAACGAGTGATGTCCCTCAGGGATCGGTGTTGGGACCGGTTTTGTTTAACATCTTCATCGCTGACATGGACAGTGGGATTGAGTGCGCCCTCAGCAAGTTTGCCAATGACACCAAGCTGTGTGGTCCGGTTGAGATGCTGGAGGGAAGGGATGCCATCCAGAGAGACCTTGACACGCTGGTAAGGTGGGCTGATGCCAACCTTATGAAGTTCAACCATGACAAGTGCAAGGTCCTGCACCTGTGTCGGAGCAATCCCAGGCACAGCTACAGATTGGGCAAAGAAGAGATTCAGAGCAGCCGTGCGGAGAAGGACTTGGGGGTGCTGGTCGATGAGAAAATGAACATGGGCCAGCTTCAGTGTGCTCGCAGCCCAGAAAGCCAACCATATCCTGGGCTGCATCAAAAGGAGTGTGACCAGCAGGTAGAAGGAAGTGATCCTGCCCCTCTACTCTGCTCTTGTGAGACCTCACCTGGAGTATTGTGTGCAGTTCTGGTGTCCTCAACATAAAAAGGACATGGAACTGCTGGAACAAGTCCAGAGGAGGGCCACAGGATGATCAGGGGACTGGAGCACCTCCCGTATGAAGACAGGCTGAGGAAGTTGGGGCTGTTCAGCCTGAAGAAGAGAAGGCTGCGTGGGAACCTAATAGCAGCCTTCCAGTACCTGAAGGGGGCCTATAGGGATGCTGGGGAGGGACTCTTCGTCAGGGACTGTAGTGACAGGACAAGGGGTAACTTAAGGGTTAAAACTTAAACAGGGGAAGTTTAGATTGGATATAAGGAGGAAATTCTTTCCTGTTAGGGTGGTGAGGCACTGGAATGGGTTGCCCAGGGGGGTTGTGAGTGCTCCATCCCTGGCAGTGTTCAAGGCCAGATTGGATGAAGTCTTGGGTGGGATGTTTTAGTGTGAGGTGTCCCTGTCCATGGCAGGGGGTTGGAACTAGATGATCTTGAGGTCCTTTCCAACCCTAACTACTCTATGATTCTATGATTCTATAACACGTCTTACAGATTGGATGAGGGGCTCGCCAATTACACACATCATGTGAGTAGGTATGCCAGCTCTAAACCTGACCTGTCTCAAACGTATGTTTCCTAGTCAGATTGGGGATTGTGTTGTTGGATGCTTTGCGTTCTGCTCTCCAAGTGGAACAGTCACAGGACAAGAAAAGAGATGCTTTACAACATTGTTATCTTCTGTTGCTATCTAGAAAGCAATTGTTTTTAAAACACATCTCTTTTCAGACTTTTATTTAGATTAAGAATTGATACCTGTGACAGGGCGTTCACACTTTTCTGGAGATTTTTCTATTGCCTGGTATTTTTTTGAACATTACAATTATTTTTAAATCAAAACCCTTTTTTAAACTAGTATATATATATATACACCTAATTTCTAAATCTTTATTCTGCAATCACATGTGCTTATCCAGTTTATACAGCTCAAACAGCTCAAAGAGCTGCATTTATTTAAATGTTAAGAGAGATGAAATATAGTGCTTTTCAGATGTCAGTTTACCTCAGATATTTCCTACCTTTTTGAAGAATTTGCAGTCAATGTATTTCTGGCAACAGCTCCACCATTGAATGAATGAATGAAATAATTCAGGTGTAGTGGTCCAAGTGAGGGAGATGATGCTGTCTTATGATATAAGACCTGCGCTTCTGCAATGCTCTTATGTTTTGCAAAATCATAAAATACGGATAAGAAAGTACTTAGAAAGGTCATCTTGTTCATTTGCCTTTCCCAAGGTTTGATCTACCTATGGCAATCCTGGAAGATATTTGTCTAATCTTTTCATAAAGGCAACAATTGATACCCGCAATAAATGATTCTTTATTTCTCCTATGCAAGTGTATGTCCATCTTCACTTGTGAGCACACACAAAGGGGTGCTTGGTAAAACTTCAGGCCTCTGTATCCCTCATATATTAAATAACTATTTTTTATAAACTTTTTATATGATAGCAACAGCACTTTAAAAAAGCACAGTTCTAACAGATGGTAATTTTTTTTCTGTGTGAAGAAAAGTGGCTAATAGCTATATTAGTCAAAGAATTAATAAAACAAAAGAAAAAGAGAAAACTCTCCAAAAGCTAACAAATGCGGAAAGTAACTAGGAGTTCAAAACTGGCATATGAGACTTTTTCATTAGATTACTAACTAGTGATGGCTGTGCTGACCAGATAGAATGTGCCAGATTGTTATGTGGATTAAGTTAAAACTATTCATAAATTGGCTCAACATTTAAGTCTACATATAAAGAGAAAAAGTGAGCTTGATATATTATGCCTGGCAGATCTCATTTTGAAATATTTTCTTTGATATTCAACACATTCATTTATAAAGACGAGCAGCACACATAATAGTAGTAAGTAGTGCATTCTTTACATTATTTCTTTGGAAACAATTTTGTGTTATGAATGACTGATAGGGAAATATCAGGCAAACTCAGCAGAGGAAGAGCACCAATAAAAGCAATTATTCCCGTCAGAGCAAGTGGGATTGTTTCCAGTTATTCACAGTTTAGATTCAATCAGTGCATGTCTAATTTAGAGGCAGACCTTTCACCCTGTTCTATGCTTCTGGACTCTCTGATTATCAGTTGTGATCATGACAGTGTAAAGAAATGGAGGATCATGCCTTGCTTAAAACAGACTTTTAGTTCTGATTTGTGTTTTCTTACTACTCTGCAAAAGTGACCACTCACAGAAATCTCTTGAAGGGAATGCAGTGCAGTTGTAGCTCAGATACTTGTCTTACATTAAGCCAAAATCTTTAATGGAAGAGAAGGTAAATCTTTGCCATTCAAAGTGTGCACACTGTTATTCTTGCTTTGATAATCTGTGACTGCTCCATGACTTTTCAACAAATGCTTTTCATTTCTGATGCCATCTGATAGTAAAATACAGTGCATGACAAGAGCCTAATGCTTTATAGAAAATACATCTACAAGCCCATCTAAAAAATATTACTTTTTATTCCTGTATATCACCAATCTAGTCAATCAAAACCTACGGCAAGTTCCTGTTAATTTGAAAATATACTTAGCCAGAATATAATTATGGGTAATGTAAAGTTGGGTGACTGTGGCTGGCCTAAAATTTGTTGTCAGCAGGAAGAAGATTAATTTCATTTACTCTCTTTGTCATGTCTCACTGGCTTCCTGTCTTTTTCGCTTGTTATCTCCAGTGGGCTGCTGCTGTCACTCTCAATTCACTTTCTACTCAGTTAGTTGTTATCTGACGGATCTGTCTACACGTTTTTCCATATGACATTTTTCCCCTCCTGAATCAGAGCTGTTATCAGAAAGCCTACACTATGGAAGAAAGCCTATGCTGAACTTAAAAATGTAAAGAAAGAAAGAATTACATTTATACAATTCCACAACAATGCTCCTGTCCAAGTACCCTGCCTGCCTGAGGAAAACAGCCTTTTTTCTTGGATATTTTCCATACAAAAAAAAAAAAAAGAAGTGGTGATAAGGTATGAAAGCATGTATTTATAAGCTGCAGGCCTTATGTCTCAGTCCTTGCATCTGTGGGAATGCCCAAGAATAACAAGAGTACTCTAGTATGTTCAGAATAATACAGTACACAGATGAGGAACTGTCAAGGATGTATTTGGCATGTTTAGCTGTATGAGGCAGTTCGCAAAGTGTTCCTGAATCAGAGGATGTATTGGGTCCTGTCTGCAATGCTGGATTTTTACAAGATTACCTACTGTAAGGGGGTAAGGGGACACCTACATTTCAAATGTTTAGCATATGTGTATATACATGTGGATGTATATACATGCGGACGTGCTGTTTCAATTACACTATCTCCAAGTGACCTGACACCATAGATTGCTCTAAAATACAACTCTGTAGACATTTAGGGACAAAATGGAAGGATCAAGGCCAGACTGCCTTTTTCCTTATCCCCATGGGAACAAAGGAAAAACTATTGTACCATTTCATGCCCCCCAGCTACACATACAATACGTTTAAGTGCTTTGCTAAATTGCCTTCAACAGTTGGGCTAACTGAATGAGTACACAGTGACAAATTAATGACAAAAAGACATCCTTTCTTACATTCTTAATAATGCAAGGGTCTTAATGCTGTAATTTCTCCCAAGGCTAAGAAAATTTAAGAACTGAGGAAACCTTTTGGTGTGTTTAGAAACCATACAGGTTTTGTCATAAAAGTAACTTCCCAGTAGTACACGTGAACAAAGAGCATGTCAGAGGTGTCCCTACCTTCTCACACCTGCTTTGCTGTAGGACAGGGTCTGTTCAGCAAGGCCAATTCCTTTTATTGACAGGGGAAACAGACTTCCCAAACAGGCAACCGTGGGAACCCCAGATGGTCTCTTATCCTATATGAAATTGCTTGGGCAGCAGACAATAACAGAAAGAGAATATAGGGACTGGGTAGGGATGTAATCTACCACCTGAGCTACAAGTGATTCATGGCTCAGAGAAACACAAAATGACTAACAGTTTATACTTCTTTAAAGATCAGTCCTGGAAAACACTGTGATGTGAGTCAACTCTCTGATCTGCCAGCTTCCCTATTAAACAGCCTAAAGTTCAGCTTCAGGGGTGTACATATGCCCATATATGCACATATGCCCCAACAAGATGGAAAGAAATAACTCAAATTTTTGCAGAATCATAGAATCATAGAATGATTAGAGTGGAAGGGACCTTGAAGCTCATCTAGTTCCAACCTTCCTGCCATGGACAGGGACACCTTCTCTTAGATCAGGTTGTTCAAAATCTCTTCCAGCCTGGCCTTAAACACTGCCAAGGATGGGGCAGCCACAATTTCAACCTGCTTCAGTGTCTCACCATCCCCATAATAAAGAATTTCTTCTCCATATTTAATCTAAATCTAATCTCTTTCAGTTTAAAGCCATTCCCCCTTGTCCTGTCGCTACATGCCTTTGTAAAAAGTCCATCTCCAGATTTCTTGTAGGCCCTTTTAGGTACTGGAAGGGTGCTCTAAGGTCTTCCTAGAGCCTGCTTTTCTCCAGGATGAACAACTCCAGATCTCTCAGCCTGTCTTCACTGAAGAGGTGTTCCAGCCCTCTGAACATCTTCATGGCCTTTCTCTGGAATTGCTCCAACAGGTCCATATCCTTCTGTTGGGGGCCCCAGAACTGAACGCAGTACTGCAGGTGGGGTCTTACCAGAGCAGAGGGGCAGAATCACCTCCTTCAACCTGCAGACAATGCTCTTTTTGATGCCAGGCACAGAGGTGAGCCTGACTGGTCTGTAGTTCCCTGGCTCTTCCATTTTTCCCTTTTTAAAAATGGGATTATGTTTCACCTTTTCCAGTCAGTGGGAACTTCACTGGTCTGCCACAACTTCTCAAATACAATGGATAGTGGCTTAGCCACTTCATCTGCCAGCTCCCTCAGTACCCAGAGATGCATCTCATCAGGGCCCCCCCATTATGATGGTTACAAGGTCAGTGAATTGCCTGCTTTGTAAGAAGTGATAAAAAGGTATTATCAAATTGAAGCATTAAGATCATACTTTGTTATACTGGAAGCCCAGCCTCCAAGCTTAGTCATGACCTGCAATAAGCAGTGCGCTGTCAAGAGCATCTCTGAAGGGAAACTTACTTATCACCACTAAAATGAAGAGAAAAGTTCTCTCCTCACTCCTGGAGTGAGTGGGATGGCAGTGAGGAAAGTCCTTATGCTGCTTGTGGAATGATAAACTGACACTACATCACCATTTACAGACAGCTGTGGCAAAGTCCTCCTACTACTAGTCTCATCAATTTTTGCTGTTGCCCAAGTCTTCTGGAAATTTTCTGCCTGAAGTTCATTTTTGCCATTCTTTAAAAACAAAAAAATGAACAACAACAAAAAAAAAATCTGGTATCTCTTCACATAAAAGACATGTTTTCTATTACAGGAAAGTGGTAGCTTTACTATCTTAAAAGAATGCCAGCTTACTTTTTTAAAACTGCATACATTTATCAGTGAGAAACAGACACTACAACCACTTTTTACAGCTTTTTCTGTATGTGACGTGGTCCATATAGTGTCTTTTCCAACATATATCAAACACACAAGCACATTCTCAGAGTATCCTGGAAGGTTACTGTAGCAAATGGAAAAAGAGATATATTTTAAAGCAGAAAGGATGAAAAAAGAGGTATAAAAACTAAAGCATTACTTTTTAAATTAAAGCAGGTAAACTTATAGTAGAGAAAGCATCATTTGAAATTATCTGACATAAACATATACAGCTGGAGACTAATAAATTGTGAAATCAGGGTGTGGAATTTTCTTTCAATTGCTTAATACAAGAGTTGATGTTGATAGTATTACAGAATATTACACTGTGACCAGAACTAACATTTCTGAGCTTTAATGTACTATTCAATTTCACTTTTGTGATCTCTGTAATGACTTTAGGTGCCATTCATGCTGTTAACCCACACACAAACCAACCAAAATATTTCTTCAAATTATGGTCGACAGACTGTCTTTGTTTTGCAGCATTTATGCAAGCAATAAAAATTCACAGCTTTCCAGGATTTTTCCACAACTGTCTATTCATTTGTTTCCCATTTTCATTTGCCATCAGCAACATTGTTGTTTAGTGGAGTAGACTGGGGATAGGGTGGTAGCTAATTCCTGAAACAGCATTTTCGTCACGCTTGATGCAAGCACACACTCAAATATCTGATCCCATACAGCTGAAGGTTTCATGTTCAACAATCATGTAATTCAAGTTTAGGTCACTCAATGAAACATAATCCTTTATTTTTTCCCACTGTGTTTACTATAGTCAGGAAGAGATGAGATCAAGCATCCTCGTAGAAAAGCTTTTGCTGTATTTGTACTGTTTGACATATATCTTGAAGTAACAGAGAATTACTTTAAAAATAGCTGTTATGTGATAGGAAGGAGAAACGCACAATATACAAAAGTGAATTTAATTCATTACACATATATTTCCCATGTGAAAATCGGGATTTTTTTATGGTATCTTAAGTCAGATTTTGAAAAACATTTATAAAAGGACTGATCTTAGTTGAAAAGCTAGGATTATTTTCATACAGGGAGTCATACACGCACATGATATATTTATGTAGTTATGTATACATGTATATAAATAATTTCAGGCAGGCTTCATTACCTTCCAACTGGAGACCCAAATTACTGCCAATAAAACATTACACTAGACCACTACTATATGGGTGGCAAATGACACCTTTATTACAAAAAGACACTTTAGAATACTTTAAAGCATTAGCATTTTTATTGTGACTGTTTGCTATAGTCTTTCATCTATAAAAAAATTCCCTAGATACCAGCAGACCCATTTCTAAAAATGTCATCAGATACCATGGAAACCTACTAAAATGGTTTGATTTTTAATTTCTTGAATTGTAAAATTTTGTGGTTTTAAAATCTGGGGCATTCCAACACTATAGGTGAATACAAAATCCCACTGAGAACCTGGAAATATCTTCTTTCCCAGAAAGCGAATCTGTACTAGCAAAGTAGAGAGACAGGACATGTTTTTAAATTGTACTGCTCAAGGATAGTTTATCACTAATATGTGGTTGAGGCTGTTGCAATTTAAAGGAGCAAGGGGAAGACATTTTTTCGCCAACACATTTAAAAACACACATGTCAAATTAGGAATTTTGGAAGTTATTTACAACCACACAAAGATTAATAAAGAAAGAATGCAGACGCAGTGTGATGGGTAGAATTACATTTAGCATAATAACAAGATTTATGATATCAACATAAAATCTTGTGTTACTACTAATCTGAATTTTAGCAAATCAGAAGCATCTAAATTTTATATATAAATCCATATTCCAAGTTATTAATTTTTAATATTAGGAAGCACAGGTATTAATATATTAATAAAAAAGTTATTTGAAAAGTCCAGTATAGGAGAATTCAGAGATCGCAAAATATTTTCTGCATCTGTATTTTCCCATTTTGCACATCATGAGTGCAATAGCTGGGACATTACTCTAGAAGTTAGGAACACATTTCTCATCTTGATGTTGACTCAAAGTTTGGCCTTGGGCAAGTCAGTCAACATATCTGTACTTCAGTATACTCAGCAGTAGAACAGAGATAATAAAACTGTATATACACTGTAAATCCCTGAGAGCTGGATTACAGCATCCTAAAGAAATAGTTTTAGAAGGGATTGAATAGCTCTGCAATGTTCTGCAAAGCTTTCTATCTTACCACTCCCCTATAGATGCAACCCCCACATTTCTCAAGTACTGCAAGAAGCCACAGTTAATTGCAAGTTCTGCGCCTTAGAGCTGGCTGTAAGACCTCAGTTAGAAGTCTTTGCAGTGTCTAGTAGTAAGGTTTTAACCAGTTGTCCATTAAGAAGTCGAGACCTTCCCCCCCCAGCTATAAAAAGGGCAGCTATGCCTCTGAATTGAATTCATAGAGTTTAGCCTCATTCCCCATGTTTTCACTTTCTGCATCTGTCTACATGTGAGAACCCTGGCATCAAGTGCATGTGCCATAATCTCAGGATCCTGTCCCCCAGCCTTCCAGTTCTTCCTTTACCCTTACCTCTCACTTGTCTACTTCCTTTGTGATGTCAAGACTAACAGAAAGCGCGGTGCAGACCCATCCTGCCAAGAATAAGGGTCATCTTCTTATTGTTTGGAATATGCTGATAGTGATTTTATGAATTTTGGACAAAAAGCTTAATGTAAATGGAAAAATTGACTACTTTCTCTAACAAGAGTGATGTATTAAATAGTTAATAACCATTAGGCTTTGTTAAGTATCGTTTTGCAATTTTGATTTCTCAATTATAAAGGATTATTCTAGTAGGTATTACATCTAATTATCAGTCACCCCTGTCTGGAGGAAAGATCATATATTTTATCTGAACTAGGATTGCAGAATCTCCTTTATCTCACAGCAAAGCTGTTACTTAATTTGGGATGAAATCATTAAGCGCTGAATGTTCTTTTTAGGTCCTTTTACAGACTTCATTCTTTGAATTAAATATTTTTGACATAAGATTCTTTTGAAAAATATGTCATTTGAACTGCTAATGAACTTCGTAAGTTATGCGATTGATTGGTAACAGATACTACTACCATTACGTCATAGGTAGTTTTCCTTCCTAAAAACCTACACTTTATTCCAAGGAACTGTAAAGTGTTTAACTAAGCAGGTGTATTTATTAAAGATGTTTACAATATCTGGCAGGACCAGAAAAGTAAATGTTCACATTATGTCAATGAACCCGATATTCTTTGTATCTTTTATCTTCTTATATTTGATTAAGAAATCCCCCCAAACAAAACCTTGTTCAGACATTTTTCACCACTTACTTTGTTATTGAAAGCAAAGCCAGACCCTGCTTATATAATATAAATTAAGGCCAAGGTAAGTCTTGGGAATATCTTGAAAAGATCAAGTGTCCATGACACAGAATTGGATAAATAGACAATTTATTTACAAAACTATAAACTTCTAAGTAGAAGTCTGGATTATCTGCATTTTAGCATATTACAGGAATCAGATTACTAAATTACATACAAGGGAATGTATTGTAAAAGTTACTGATGCAAAAAAAGAGAAAAGCCAATGAATATGAGAAGACAAAGTATCCTAATAAATATCAACCTGTAATCTAATTGTAAAATAATCTGATGTAAAAGAATTGGAATAAACTGTATAAAAGCTCTTTCTTTTTAGTGGATAATTAGTTAATTAAATAAGATTATTTCTTTCTTAATTTATATAATTTTTTTCTCTATGAATTTAAGAAGCAGTTAATCTTAAAAATGTGATTTCTGACTTTAAAATTCTGGTTGGTGTATGTATTATGTTTACCCAGTCACTATTTTAAGACTTTTTGATGGACACTGTCTTCAAATAACTTGGTGAAATTCCATTTTAAAGCATGTTTTCCATTAATATGTATATATGCATGTAAAGATATTTGCATTTGTAAATACAATGTTAATTCAAAATACTATTTAGATAAAAGAATGATCAAGGAAAAACACCTAAGAGACAAAAGAATAAAGTCAGTGATTGGCAGAAACCAAGAAGGGCTTGAATTAATCACCAGTGAGAATCCATTCTCCTAAGAAAGACCAGTTCCAGATCTGAACCTGGCTTTTAAAGCCATGTCACACTTTTATACCGAAACAAATAAATAAATAAAATCAGAGGGGTGCTATCCCTGAGCACTTATTTCAAATCTACATTGAATAATGGAGCATTTTGCAAAGATCTTTGACTTGGCTGTGTTAGAGTTCAGCGCATATCAGTGGGCTAACCCCACTTTATTGTTTTCAGGACCCCAGCTCAGGGTGCTGATCTGTGTGGTTTGGAGGCATGAGTTCCTCTGGAGCTAGCTAAGGACTCTTGGCACTATGTTGCCCAGAGTGCTGTAGATATGCTCTCGCACATTTCATGGGTAGATTGATTGGGCGCCTCTCCTTAAAATCCTCACTGCACCTGGATCTTGGATTGTAGTCTGATCTGCAATTAATAAAAAGTACATTCAAAAGACAAGAATGATGCATCTTATTTCAATTTGTTCTTCAGATTCTTAGAAATCCCAGACAGATGTTTTAATTCACAATAAAAAGACATGCAAAAACTAAAACTCAGTGTGTTTTCAAGCACTGTGTTGACCTAGTATTTCAAGCTTGCTTTCATACACTGTATGGCTGTCATTCCACTAGTAATTTATTTTAAAAGTTATCACATGGAATTCTTCATGTCAACAACACTATCCATAATAACAACAATAACTAACTTGTGGTATTTGAACACTACTTGTCCTCCTCAAAGTATTTTACAAATATTAGTTCATGATCAGCTGAAGAATAATTTAAATGCATAATCCTTTGCTTAATTAATGTTTATAGTGTAAGTTTTATCTCTGGCAAAGTTCTGTGGATCTACTTGGAATTTCCCTGGAATAATTTTGGCTTACCCGATTTTCCTGTCTTTCTGGGAGGTATTAGTACAAATCTGAAACATTAATGTCTGGAATAGCATCACTTTCTATGCAGTGTTTTTCATTTTCATCTATTGGATTCAGAGCTTTGAAGATTTTGGACAGAAAATTGAAAGCAGTAACACAGAAATGTATCTTGGGGTATTTAAAAGTAATCCTTCATGTAGCTGACCAGCAGCACTAAGGTTTATGAGACCTTACCTTGCGCAGCTCTCCAGAGGCCACAACTGAAAACTGAACATGCATAAGGGGTGAGAGGAGGGCAGATGGGAAGGAGTATGTGGGCAAAGACTTCATAATGACAATTTCTAGCTTACAAACACTTCAGAAGAACCAGGGAAAATATGGAGCAGTAGAATGGGATGTTCTCTTCAATGATCGCCTGGACACACAATGGGGAAAAGATGACAGGAAAGATTTTATCACCTGCTTAGCCATGTTGAGCTATTGTTGAGACACAGAGTCACTGTAGACAGATACTAGAGAAAGATCTTTAATGCAGATAACAGCCAAGCAGGCTATCACTTCAGGAACTCCCAGGAATTCCCAGCATAAACCAAGTAGGCCAAGTTTTAGGTGTTGAGATAGTTTTTATTCTTTGTCTGATTTTTATTCATCCTCAAGTGAAGTAAATGTCAAAATTTCCTGCTCTGAGTCAGGCTGAATGCTCCTATGGCTGACTAAAATTTCCTTCCTTATATTAGATTTTATGAAGATAGATTGACTAGATGAGCATGTGCTTTGATATATTTTCTATCTGCTCTTTTCTTTCACATTCCCTTCTGTCACTGAAAATATTCCCTGTAAGTATAAACATTGATCAGTAGAAAAATCAGTTCACTGTAATCTCCAGGCCCGTACCAAGACAGCCAATATATATTTTTTACCTCTTTATATTGTGTATGTATACAAAGCCTTTATCTGCTTATTTTGGATTGGGCTTTTTTTTTTTTTTTTTTAATTTTATGACCCTAATGTTTGCTTTAGACACCATATGAACTCAGCTGACTGATAGCTTCAGAATAACCACCATGACCTGGGAAAGGGGTACGTTGCTTGTAGATGCACTGCATCTCAAAGATACCAGATAGTTGCCATCAGTAGCTTCACAAATGCATATAAAAGATTCAGGTTTCCTTAGGAATTAACATAGGTCCTCTATTTTCTTTGCTATTCACTTTTGTCATAGAGAGTGTCCTCATAAGCATACATAGTGATATGGGAAAATGTCTGTGTATTAGTCTACATCTTTAACAACATATTAAACAATTTTCCAAATTTGAAAGTGCTTGCTTATTTAACAGAATGTTAGATAGGCAATTTGTAGGTAAATAGTGTGTTTCGGAAGTCTGTCTTAAAGGGGAGCATTGCCTGCTTAATGCTTCTGCAGAATCTGGTATACACTTTTATTTCCACCTTCTGCTCTGAGATCACAAAATCACGAGGGGGACCTCCTTCAGCAAGTTAAAAACCTCAGACATAGTCTTTCTCTGAAATCTTTCAACCACAATTGAACATCAAACAAGGGACAGGCAGTCATTAGAGCGGCACACTTTTCCTGGCTCTTCTAGTGAATTAGCTGGAAATTTCACAATGGCTTCTGTTGCCAAATTAGAGTATGGAGATTCTTTTTCTTTGTGGTTGTTACATGACTTAGTAACTATTGCAAAATATTTATACCTATGCTTATCCTAAAAGTATCTGTTGCTCCATTCCAAACATTCAATACTTACATTATTTCTTATACTAATCTTTTTTTATACCTCCCTATTAACTACTCCATCTAACCGAATTGATCGAAGATTTATTTTTTCTTTATCAGTTGAAATACTTTCTCCCCACTCTTTCACATAACTGAGGCAACAAGTAACCATGAGCAACTTTCAAACATCTCTTACTAAGAAATTCTTGTATACCTGCCAGCTACTCTTAGTTCCAACAAAGGCAATTATTCTTTTCTGGCACAGAAAAAGTAATGTACAAATCTTAGCTAACTACAGATGATAAATTTATAAAGAACTCTTTGCAGTTCAAAAGACCAAATGTTTTTTTTAAGGTTTCATGGCTGAACACTTAATTAAAGTTTAATTGACAACTTGGTGGTCTCATCTGAATATTTGTTCTAATCCCCAGTATTCATCATACATACATATTTAGGAGATACCAGGCAAATAAGTATGTAAGGGCTTTGTGCTCTTTCTTCATCGGTACTTTCTGGCAATAGTCCTGTTCCTGCAGCAAGGTACTACACCTTAATCGTTTTCTCAGTAAATCTAGAATACTTCAGACACAGGATCATTTCCTTTGCGTCACATACTAGATGGCACAAATCCATCACAGGTCTATCTGTGGAATAAAAAAATAGAACAAGGAACTTAGCCAACGGACAAGAAAGTAGAGAGAAGGAAAAGAACTTGTACCCTGATTTAACTGAAATTTACATAAAGAAGTACCTACAGAGAATAAGTTTTCCTTGTGGGAAGTTAATAACTCTGAAGAACTTCTCTCTCCCAGTAGTGTCTGTAAAGAAGCGTTGATGACAATATCAGCTCTAATTTAAACATCTCATTCAGGTGGCTAAAGTCAAGTAAGGTGAATCAGGCCTTTGGAACTAACAGCTTTCTATTGCTCATGTTATGAAGAAAGTTTTGGAAACACAGATTTATCTCCTTTGACAAGCTACACAGAGTCAGATCTTAAAAAGAGTTTAGGTTTCAGATACCAACTGCTCCAAAACAGTTTTTCTAGATTTTCTAAGATTTTCCAAATGAGGATTTTCAACACATAAACTATGCTGAATTTTCTTCAAAAAAAATTAATCACTCCAGCTTACTAACATCATCTGAATTCTTCTGGAAATGCAGTCCTGACTCCAAGTGCTAAAAATATAACCCTTAAGATCTATATCCCTAAGTTGATTTGCTTGTAATACAACAAATGCTTATAAGGCAGCTGGGTACAAGCCAGAAGTCCGCATTTACATGTAAGGTTTTATTTTAAGTAACAAAGCTCTGTATTCTTATTAGATCTTTCCCATTTGCAGTAGTTTTTAAAATAAAATAAAAAAAAAGAACCTTTCCTCCCCCCCTTCCCCCCTCAGTGTCTACAGATATTGTTATAATTCAACATAACCTTTTAGATCATTAAAATGCCAGAGCTGCTTTAAGAAAGATCATGGTGTTCCTTGCCTCAAACACCTTGGCATTGCTCTGCATCCGGGAAGAGAGCGTAACAGAGAAGCTGCCATCATTCACCAGTGTGCATGCAGGGTGTACCTGCTACTGGCACCTGCTTGGACACACACAATAGCTCCATAACCCTGCTTACTGTTTTCTTCATATGCACACACTCTCTAAAAAAAACAGAAACGCCAGCTTTGGTGCCAGCCCAGACATGCATTTCTAAAGGTCAGTTTAATTCATTAGAAGTAGTTGAAAATATGCCAGTTGAAAAGATGCCTTTCCACTGGGTCTTTTTGCTCTTGTGAACAAATGTTTCTTAATGTTGAATACCTACATAAAGGGCAAGTTCTCCCTATATTACTGGAACTGGGCTCTCACTCCATATATAGACTTTTCCACTGCACAGAAATAACAGTTTAAATATCAAATGCAATACATTTCATGATAAAATAGGGAGATGTGTTCCTCAATATATATGTGAAACAAATGGTCGTGCTATCATCTTTATCAAGATTTAGTGCTAGCATTTTAGCAACATTGATAGTACCAACAGTCTGTCATTCTGCCCAGTACATACATGTTATGGAGGTACAAAAGGGTATTTGGAGACCCAAGATGAGCAGCTGCTGGTGAGGTATTATGTAAAGGAGGACACAGGCTGGAGCACTTCATTCTGACTCAAGCTTCATGTTGTCTCATAAAACTATGTCTCTGTGTAAGGGAAAGATAATACACCGATGTCTTGGTTTCGGGACAACCAAAAGCATATGGAGACAACAAGTACAAACTATCAGCAGTGTAAATATGGAAGTTAGTCATCTCATCCACTCGGTATGTATGAGAAATGAGCAAGCTGCAGGCTGCCCAAGACTCTGCTTAACTCAGAAAAAGAAAGAAGACTGAGTAACTTTGAATCTGTTTCTGGGCAAAACATGACTATGGTGACTTGTAAGATGATCAGGAACTACATATCTATTTACACTTTCTTGTATATATTGGATGCCAGTGCATTATAAACACACTAATTCATAAAGACAAAAGATTTTATTAATTTTTATTAATATAGTTAATGAAATATTTTTTAAGAACAGATATTTTCTGCATAACAGATATGCGTAAGAGTTGTCAGAACAAGCAGCAGAACATATAAAATAACCAGGGTAATAAGAATATCTCTAGATCTAACAGTAATGTATGAAAGAGTTAAGCAGAAAAGTTCACACTGAACTATTGCCATTTTTCCAATGGGTAATAAGTAAATATGCCAACAGAATATCAACTACAGAAAACAGGTGCTGTTAGTTTTAACTACACAGTTCTTCCTGTCAAAGGCTAAAATAGGCTACACATTCATAAGATTCTATTTTTAATGTGAAACTCTTAGAAGTAGCAGCATATCTCTAATAAAATTTACATAACAGTGAAAGCAATGACTAATAAATTGCATAGAAAATATATTCATATTAAAATATTTACAAATGTAATCATATGGATTCTCAGGTATCGTAGGTGATGGGTAGGGGATTGGTTTGAGACATACTAAAATATTGTTTTGTTTATTGAGTTTAATACTGAATATGATTAAGAATAATACCAAAAGGATGTTATTCCACAGTTCCAAATTTCTGAAGGAAAGGGCTAGAATTAACACTGTTTTGTATGAAGTGGTGTAACTGCCACTAGGAAGTATGTCTTCTAAAGTTTTAGGTATCTTTTTTGCATGTTGCATGAATACATCAAGTTTTTCAGACCATTGTAAGCTGCAAATGTTAGAACCTAGGTTTTCTTAGAGAGGACTAGAGACTGCTGAAATGATAGGGTTGAATTCATCACTCTGCCCAGGTCTCATTCTTACTAAAACACTTTATGAATTAGGAATTCAAGCCAGGCCAAGGCATTTAAGTGCATAAGTGCCAATGAAAATCAATGGCCTCTATATTACCGATCTATTTTTTAAATTGTGTCTGCAGAGAAATAAGGTATTTTTATATGTCACATGCATACATGTTAAATATACATATACACATATTTGCTGTGTGCAAGTAACTACTACCTAAATGACTGCAAATGGCTTGACATCAAACCAAGCTTGTTTCATGCACTGTGACAAACTGAGTGAGGAACCCAAGACCTAAAAAGCTTCCTTCCATTTTCCTTTTTATAAATGCAGCTAATGACATGGGCTTGTACAGTGCTTCTCTGAGTAAAGCAGCTTTTGTCAGATGTGTAGAAATGCACAAGTCATTCAGCCTAAACGTTATGTGACCTGATCATTTGCAATTCAGAAGCCATCAGCAGAAGTGCTGTGGAAACAAGAAGATCATGAACAAAAGGAAACAAAAGAAACCAAACCAAGATTTTATCTGTTGGTAAATGCAAATGATGCTAACCTAAGCCAAATATTCATTTCCCTTCTAATTTCTCATCCCTGGTAGAAACTTTGAAAGAAAGCAACAATTATAATTTGTTTGAAGACAAATCTACTTTTTTTTCTCTTACTTTTTTCACCTTGCTATTATTTTCCTATTTTACGCATATTTCTGAACCCATGGACACACTTTTGAGCTACAACTGTGTGACATAAGGAACCATGCAAGATGTGGAAGCTGGGACAAGTGACCCAGAAAGAATGGACACAATTCAAGCATGCAGAGATGAGGCTAGTAAAGTCAAAGCCCATCTGGAGTTGAACCCCATCTGGCAAGAGACATGATGGGCAAGAAGGGTTTCTATAGGTACATTATCAGTAAAGTGATGTCAAAAGAAAATGTGTGCCTGCTGCTGAATGTGGCAGGGAAGCTGGTGACAAAGGAGACAGTCACTGTATTCACTGCCTTCTTCGCCTCAGTTTTCACCAGTAAGACTGGCTTTCGGGATTCCCAGGCCTCTAAGATCAATGAGAAAGTCTGAAGCAATGAAAACTACCCTCCAGCAGAGGAGGATAAGGTTAGAGAATGTTTAAACAAACTGAACAGATGCAAGTCCATGTGACCCAACAAGATTCACCCATGAATGTTGGGGAGGCTGGCCAATGTCACTGCAAGGCCAGCCTTGATCACCTTTGATATTTCAGTTAACGGTGACTTCAGGAGGTTCCCAAGGACTGGAGAAGTCACTTTTGTCTTCAAGAAGGAAAGAAAGTAGAGGTCAGCCTTACCCTGGGAGGGGAAAAAACCCTGGTTAGCCTTCTCTTTTCCTGGAAAGAGATGGAACCCTTGCAGCAAACATGGCTAATAGCATCCTAAGATACATCTGCAGCAGATTAAGGGTGCTGATCCTTCTCTACTCAGCACTTGTAAGGAAACATCTGGAATACTGTGTCCAGTTCTGGTGTGTCCAGTAAAAGAGAGACATGAACATGCTGGATAGAGTACAGTGAATGGTCACAAAGGCGTTTATGTGAGGGGGACATCTTTCACACAAGGAAAAGCTAAGAGAGGTGGGACTGTTCAACCTGCACAAGAGAAAGATCAGGGGGCTGTTATCCATGTGTCTAAGTTTCTGATGGGAGAATGTAAAGAAGACATGCTCAAGCTATTCTCAGTAGTGCCCAGTGAAAGGGCAAGAGGCACAAACTGAAAACCAGGAAATTCTGTCTGAACATAAAAAAACCCAAAACAGTTTCCTGTGAGGGTGGTCTCTGGGACAGGTTGCCAGAGATACTGTGGAATCTCCACACTTGGGGATATTCAAAATCCACCTGAACATGTTCCTGAACAACTGGTTCTAGGCAACCCTCCTCAAGCACTGAGGATGGACCATGTGATCTCCAGAGGCCTCTGACAGCCAACATTAGTGATTTTGCGATTCTGTGACAGTTGCTTCAATGCTTGAATTATAATTTAATATTTTTATTATTGTCTTAATTTTTTATAAGTCCATTGGACTGTTACAGAGATTAATTTCCTGATCCTTAAGAGTTGTCTTCTTTATTCTCTGTTTCTCACCATTAAGAGACCAGTGTCTCCATGGCTTGTTAAGTAACCTTTTCCTAATAGCAATCTACTTCTTTCAACTTTGAATTAATTGACACATAATTTTTTCTGCCTCTTTTGAGTGCATCTTTTTGTTAAAAAACAAACAAACAAACAAACTGACTTCCATATGGTCCTTTGCAGACAGGGCAGTTAGTAAACATTATATCCTAAGAGACACAAATACCTTTATACCTGAAGATCTAAAGTAGCAAGAAACAACAGATTTAACCCTTGAAAATTCCTTTTTGTATCACCTTTAGGAAAGGTGGTGCAGGATAGTTCACCATCCCTGAGATAAAGAGTAAACAGTCCAATGGCGCAGCCAAGCATCCGCGTGTTTCCCAGCTCTTCCCAGCTCCTCACCTCTGTGTCCATGCCTCTGGGCCCTGCTCCACAGAATGGGCACGTCTTGCAGACGCCTCTTTTCCTGAGTTTGTGTTTAGCACTGTTGCACTCAGCACCGGTACTGCAGCCAGCAGCACAAGAGTAAACACATGACACAGTGACACTGTGTCTATTAAGAGCACTCAGAGGGATTTTGACATAAATGTTAGCTTTCATAAAAATAATGCAGTGCAGTGGTTCTCTCCCCCGAGCTCTGTGATTTTGCATATCACTATAACTTTTCAAGGTATTTAAATCATTTAGTATTCACAAAAACCACTTCATGAACAGAAATAGATTATGGCCATTCTCTGGTTGGAATATCAACATCTTTTAGTAATGAGTTACCCTGTAGGAATCCTAACAAGGCAATTCAAAACCTAGACTGAGAATTATTATGAGTAGGTTTTGGTTTCATTGCCTTCTCTGATTCTTTAGCATAACTTTATTCATATGTCTATTTATACTTGTGAACATGTCCTGGAATAACTTTGCCACTATACTACAACATCCCCATTGTAAATACTTTCCAGTGGCAACAAAAGGAGCCAGTTTTTCAGCCAAGAAACCAGACTTCAGCAGGAAGTGATCTCAGTAGGCATATCCTTCATTTCTGAAGTTATTTGCTTGAGCCAAAAGCCAATTGAGGACACATCTAAGCATACAAAGTAAAGTAAAGTAAATAAAATGTGCTGCAAATTAAAGGAAAATCAGTCAACAGAGGACATATAAAGTACATTAGGTTCTCTTTGTCAACAAAGCACACTTCTGCAATTAAAATAGTTTTTGTATATATGTTCTGGAGTGATAAAGCACTATTTAACTCTAAAAGTGTTCCAGATATTCTATTGCAATCTAAATACACGAGTATTAAGGGGCGTGCGAAAAATGTGTCTGTTTTCCATGAAGAAGGACTGTAAAACCTTATACAATGTCATGAGGCACTGTAACATATGCATTGAATTTCTGCCAGGAAGCAAAGAAGGTCTTTACTTTGCCTATTACTTATGCCCAAGAAAGTATGTGAAAGGTAAGTCACAGAGGCATTTGACAGTGATATACGGAAGACTCAGATCATAATTTTACCTTACTAATTTGTGAATGCTCATTTTGCTTTTTTGCTAAGATTTGAGGGCAGTTTAAGAATCAGAGCTTTGGAAGTATCTGACAATTTTTAAGGAATTTTTTAATACCGTGATTACAATTATTTTTCTATAGGGCACCTACTTATTCAGTAGTTATGATGAAAGATACTTTGAATATTGTAACTGATACTTTGTAGTTTCCATTACTCAGTATGGAGCCCTGTATTAATGTACATCATTCACCTGTGAATACATAATTTTCTGTTTCTTTGTGATGTGTTTTGTGCTGTGTCCATACTAAACCACAGCATGCTGCTATCAGCATAATACCTGAATATATTGTAGATGATCATGAAAAACTTTTGACAGCATCCATATGAGGCTTACTGTCATTATTACCTCCACATCTCAGGGACAGAAGGGCTACTGTTAGAATCTAAGTCATTCCTAAGCAAAACATTTATCTTCATCTAGCCTTCACCTAACTCTTCACCCTAATCTTCTTGTAATTTCTACCCCTTCTTTAGCTCTTCACCAGTGTTCATTCTACACACTGGTGCAACCTCCCTTTATAGGCAGCAGGAAAAAAAGAGAAGATTACAGCCATTTTTGAATACCTGAAACCATTTTTCAGTACCCTATACCATTTTTCAGTAGTCCCTGATAGATGAGAGCAGCAGCTCAGGAACATTCTGATCAAACCTGTCAGTCTTAGACCTAAGCAAGCCTGGTCAGAATGGTATCTGTAGGTAGTTTTTTAACACCAATAATTTCTATTGTGAATGTGGGTCTAATGAGCCTCTGAGATTTAAGAAGATTTGTAATTTGACCAGATATTCACAGATGTAGTCACAAGTGCATTTCTGTCACCAGCATGGCCTCACTGTATTTGCTGCTAGACAGAAAATATAACTCAGTACAATAGTTCCCAGCAGTTATGACATTGGCAATTAAATGCAGTTTTCCTGTCCTCAAAAAACCCAGACAGATCACATTTGATTGAAATTTCTTCCCCCTTCTCTCACAAGTGAAATTACATAGGAGGGAACACTTCAGCTCAAACAGTTAAAGTTTGGCAAACTTATAAGCAAATGAAAACTAGAATGATATAGTGCAAATTATTGGGCAACTTTATAGGGCTTCTGTGTGTGTTCTCCATAATATGCAATAAACTAAACAAAAAATACTAGAATAATATAAAAAGTATCAGAAAAAAATAAAACTTCCTGATAATTCTAGAGAAAATGTCAGAAGAGAGTGAAGAAATGAATAAATACATCTTAAAGAAGTCTAAAAAGAATTAAATTCCTAGTTGGAACACTTTGATTTAAAATTCAATTTTCTATCTAATTTTTGCTCCGAGTCTATAAAATTTCATTCTTAGGGACTCTAATGAGACTTGTATGTCATTTTTGAATGCATTTCATGCTTAATAGATAAGACATAATTGTTTTAGCAAACACATACAAATATTAAAACTCTTTAATGAGCAGTGATTTGTTCAAAATATTAACTCATCTATAGTTAACTTTTCAAACCTGCAAAGGAACAGGACAGGAAAAGAGAAAAAATTGTACTAATTTTCAACATAACTTGCTTTTTTTATATATTTGAGGAGCAAAGCACTATTTTTAAAAAATCAGCAAAAAGGCTGGTAATATTACAGTGTGTCAAAATACTGAACTGTACGAGTAGCACTTGTCTTTGCTATTGAGTATTCATTTTTTGAGAATTAAGGTTTATGCAAATGAAGAGTTTCATTTCATTTCCATTTATACGATCCAGGCTCTCAATTATGATGAAACAATATATTAAATCATTTGTTCAACCAGACCTTATCAATAGGAAACATTTTAAGAATTACTCCACTCTCATTCAAATCTGTTGAGAACAGAAATCAAAGGGGTATTTTAATCCTTCATGCAAGGTTTCCAGTAGCATTTTTTACATATAAGATGGAAATATCCACTGAATCTCTGCACACAGCACTAATGAGAAATCTGACCATTTATTATACAAACACAAGAACAATATCTCCCCTGGTCTTTTAGTTGCAGTGATAAGAACAAAGTACAAAAAAAAATAGGGGGAAACAGAGAAAATACATTCTAGAAATCAAGAAGCTTTGAGATTTGTACATATTCTGGAAGATTAAAATAATTTTTTAATAAATATAAACAAAAGAAATAAAAACCTAAGTAAAAATCAAATCCTACATGTTATGAAAACGGCTCTTTATGAAAATTTGGCTGTCTCATTTTTTGGCCCTTCAAGGGCTTAGGGCTTGGCTACACTGTAAATAAAGATATTTTTGCAATATCAGGAGTGATAGCTGTACTAGTTTTAATCTGGTTAGTACAGATAGCAATAGTAATAAAGATGAGACCACATTAGTTTCAGAAAAGTCAATATAGACTGCCAAGAGCCATAAGAAAACAACCATCTATTTCTCTCCTGCTGATGTTTGCGGTTTTTATTTTTACTAACTAAATTAAAACCAGCCTGGATATCATACTCTTCTGTTCACTACAAAGACACACAAAAGCAGGAGTACATGACCTGTCTCTGGGTATGACAATTCATTTCAGTTATGGTGTTTCCATCTATGTACTCTCTTTCCTGAAGGGTCATCATATCCCAACCAAGAGCAAGTTGCACATGCAGTGTTCTGGCTCCAGCAGTTTGCTTCCTAATTACATTTTTCTTGAGAAAGTGCAGTCTCTATTCCATCACAACCAAATTTCAGATGTTTTTCTCACACATCATTTAGAGGTTGCAATGGACCCAAAGCACCAAATGGACCAATGGACCAAAGAAAGATGGTGACTTCACAAATACAAGCTTCTATCTCCAGAATAACAAATCTGGCATATTGACACCTTCTTTTCAGTGATTGAAGTGCTGTTGCAAAAGAAAGTGATCAGGAACAAACTCCAAATGCTGTTTTAGTAACTTGTTATCTCTGGCTACTCTTCTTTCCAGAGGCTGTAAAAACAGAGAGAAGACAAGAGCTGCATTCACATAAATATTCCTACAGGTATGGGATAGTACATCGAAGTCCAGTGTTTCTATGCGTGGCACATTCAGTCATGAGGAAAAAGAACATCATCATGGTGTCATGGCTTAATCCCAGCCAGTAACTCAGAACCACGCATCCACTCACTCATTCCCCACCTTCTCCCTGCCCCCCGCTCCCAGAAGGATGGGGAGGAGAATCAGAAAAACCGTAACGCCAATGGACTGAGATAAGAACAGTCCAGTAACTAAGGTATAACACAAACCACTGCTGCTACCACCAATGATAGTAATGATGAGGGAAATAACAACAGAAGAGACTACAACTGCCCACCACCTCCCGACGGATACTCAGACCGACCCAAACAGTGATCTAGCCCGTCCGGGTAACTTCCCCCAGTTTATACACTGGGCATGATGTGCTGTGTTATGGAACACCGCTTTAGTTAGTTTGGGTCAGGAGTCCTGTCTCTGCTTCTTCCTGGCTTCTTGTGCTCCCCCTCACTGGCAAAGCATGAGACTGAAAAGTTCTTAACTGGAGTAAGGATTACTTAGCAACAATTAAAAAAAAAACGGTGTTATCAGTGTTGTTCTCAGACTAAAACTGAAACACAGAACTGCACCAACTACTAAGAAGGAGAAAAAAAACTGTTAGAGCCAAACCCAGGACACATGGTCTTCAGAAGCCTCCACTGGGGTTTAGGAGGCCTGCTGGGGCAAGAAAGTTGTACTGCTGTGCTCTAAGTCTACACAGAGAGATTGTTGCTTTGAAGAGTTTGTCTCTGAGCATAAGGCATAACATGAAATCAGGGCTTCATTCTCTATTTAGTGGAAGCAATTACTCTATGTAATTCCACTCCACAATATAGACACTCATTATTTTTATTAAGTATCATCATATTAATTCAGAAATATTTTTCTGTGCACAATTTTAAATTTTCATTTCAATTTAAAATGGGACCAAAGTCTATCTTCACTAAATTATTACATATAAAGACTGCTTTTTATAGAGATAGTGTCATGCTAAACAACTAAGAAATTGTTTAGTACATGAATGAAACAAATACACAGGCAGAAAAGGTAATATTAGACTAGGATCCTGGAAGAAATCAGTGATCTTAATTAATTAAAATGTATAAGCACAGAAGAAAGTATCAGGGAAAAAATATCAAACAGCTCAAATAGTGGAGCTAAACAAAAAGGCCTCTCAAGAATTAGATTTCTGGTAACTAATTTAACATTAAGGGGGAAAAAAAAGAGGCAGATTTATTTCCCATGGAAATATACACACGATCCCTAAAAGTTTAACTATACACATGGGATAAATTTGTTGAAAAGGTTCCTGAAACCAAAGGAAATAAAGGTACAGGGTATGGATGAGACCATCATAGAAAGATGCCTGACTTCTAACTCTTCCCAAAAGAATTTTGGCAAGTTGGTACTAACAGTTAGATCTCAGAATGAGATCATACATTTCTATCCAAGTAACTAGTCTTTCTGCAGATTTAACTGGGATGTCAGAACACTGTCTATACAAAGGTTTACATTTGGTCTAAATTAGACATGGCACCACTAAGAATCATTTGTGTAGCCAGCAATAAATTTATAGCAGTCACAGAGTCTCTCTTCCCCCAGTTGCACTTGTAAATATTTCCTTTGGCAGTAGACTGTGAAAAAAGCTGTACTCAGTACTCTTAACCTGATGATGAAGTCATACCATACAGAAAAATATCATAGGAAAAAAAGTGAATAAATCATCTTTTCTATAAAGTCAAATAAATAAATAAATAAATTCAGAAAAACATGCAAAGCATCCCAATAATATGCAGGTTGCAGTGGGGATTAAAAAAAGAAAGAATTTTGTTTACGTTTACCTTGTGGAAGATTGAAATTTAAACTTGGTCTACCAAAACTCCCACCAAGATTTATAGCTTTCCCAGATAGAGAAGGCCTGAGTTTCAGCAAAAATGGGTCATTCATAGCTTGGGTGGAAACCAGTTGCTACTCATTATTATTCTGGTTATGACTCAAAAGGGAAAAAATTTCCCCAGACAAAATTCAATGATATGGGTGGAACTTTCCTTTGAATTTTTGGTTTGTTTGAGCTCAGTACTCAAAGCAAAACTTGGGGGATACGAATCCACATGAAATGAAAATGTTCATGTAGTCCTCTTTTGAACCAATTTGCTAAGATTACACTGTTTTTGCTATAAAGATCCAAACCAGAAAACTATTTCAAAAATGCCCAAAATTCAGAATAGAGAGGAGACATTTATAATAATAAGCTTTCTGGAATGCTCAAAAATAATTCCATGAGGCCCAGAATATTATAATTCAATAAAAGTTATTAATTTGTCACACTCTAAGACCCAGCATGTCTCCAGTTTCTCACAATCCACTTATACCATACAGAAGAAATACTTTACTGAGCTGGGAGTCAAGCTA
This sequence comes from Lathamus discolor, assembly GCF_037157495.1. Classification (NCBI taxonomy): domain Eukaryota; kingdom Metazoa; phylum Chordata; class Aves; order Psittaciformes; family Psittacidae; genus Lathamus; species Lathamus discolor. The sequence continues at coordinate 23,827,545 of NC_088884.1, forward strand.
AGTAAAGCTTTAGGAAGATATTTTGGAAGTTGAAGCCATTAAATCAAAGCCCAGGTGAAATTAATAGCTATGTCCAAGTAATCCTACACCATGTTCTCCTCAGGAATATAATCTTTGCATGTCCCACAAGAACCTGAGTTCATATTAGAAAACCACTTCCACCATGTTTTATAACAATAATATAATTTTATACCTACCTAAAGTGCACCAAAGGTGGCATCGCAGTTAAGATCAGATAATCAATTTGGAAATTAATTTCCTGATTGTCTCTCATGGAGCTTTAGTTCACCACACAAAGCACTCTCAGAGTGCATTAACCCAGCCAATTTTCCTACCGTTACTCAGGAGGAAAGTCTTTAACTGCAACAGTCTAATAACTTTTCCTAATCACTTCAAATGATAAGTTCTGAAGACCTTTTTACTAAAGTTTGCACAAAACAAACCTTTCTGTTCATTACTAAATGCCTTGAATTATTCTATGCAGCATGCAAATGCCTTGAATGATTCTATGCACCGGGCTTAAATATCACCAGTGGTACACAGACATCTGGGCAAATGCTGTGCCAGGAGCAAGCATCTCAAGAAGTTTCAGAAAGCAACTGCTCTATACCTTTCCCTGATAACGTCAAGAATATTTGTTTGTCAGAGAAGTGAAAATGTAGAGCAAACCATTACCAGTTTGTGAAGGCAGTTAGGAGCAAACACCCTTCAGAATTTTAGGTTGTAGTTTGAACAGGTAGATAAGAAGAAAGGTCAAAAGAAGTCTCAGATTGAGGAAAGTGCCTAAAAAGCAGCAAGTTTGGGAGATTCATAAGACTGACCAGCACAACTGTGTGGGAAACAGTAGATTATTTTGATTAGATAAGTTTGGCTTCTAATGATCTTCAGTGAAAAGAATATGATTAGGAGAGACTGTTGATCTATTATAACCCTTTCCTGTGTTCGTAGTTTCTCCATATGTGAAATATATATGTATGTGTTTATTTTACGTCCAGTTATTTATTTGTGTATTTTTGTGTATATGAATACAGAGGGCTTCTTTTGCTTTGACTTTATTTCATTTAATTTATTGTCCTCCTTCACATTGCACCTATCTCTTCCTTTTTGCTATTCTGCTTTTCTGAATGTCTGACCAGTTTCTCCTCTCTTCTGCCTACCCATTTCATAGCTGCATTCAGCCATTATCAGTCTTTCTTCCACACACAGATACATCTGGGTGTCTCCTGTTTCAGCATCTGGATCCACTAAACCTCTCAGTGCACATTTCTCTTCTCTCCATGTGAGATCAGAGGCAGTCTCCAATGGTGGTGAAAAAAAAAATAAAATATAAAGCCAAGAAGAATGCTCCAGGCTACTAGCCAGCATTTTTGGTTGTCTTTCTTCAGATAATAGCTATTCATCTGAGTTTGACTAAGAAAGATAGGTTCTCCTAAGCAGTAATGACAGATCCTTGTTTGCGTTTTTTGCATTCTCAGAGGTAACTAAAGGTATGCATATAAACATGATGGTCTTCTGAGTGAACAATGATGAATATTTCTATATTTTTACGGCATTTAAGTAGCAGGTTGTTTACAAGATGACATTAGTCTACTGAAACTATTTTCACCAGCATTATTCCATGGAGAGATACACTCCTGTGTAAGGAGGCTGGAAAGTCTAAGTGGAGCGAAATTTTCACAGCATGGTTTATCTGCCCTGTCAGCTACAACTGCAATCAAAAGGCAAGGATATTTGTCTCTCCTCCTGCACAACACACACAACTTTGTGCTGGATTTAGCGGCTGCTCAGTTTTGTGGTACTGAACTGACTAAAACCACCGCTTTTTTTCTTTTTTTGTGAGTATTGTTTTTCAGTAGGATCAGGGAGCTGATTTGACCAAACTCACAATTGCACAACATGGAGAATGGGTTATGCCATCACAGACAGGATGGCAGGAAGGCTCAGCCACAGGCAAGACAGAGGGAGACCATGGTATCATATCCTGCTGTCTGCCTAAAGTTAGGTTACCAAGGACGGCATTGGCTCTGAGGAGACACCGCTGGTTTTCTTCACTGACCACAGTAGGATCCTAGAAAGTCAAGCATGCCAGTCTGAAGTTACGTTTTGTAATTGCTTCTGCTTTCCCTTCAGTATTTTTAACTTCTGCCTATGGTACATAGAGGAATTCTCAGAAACAGAAAGATCAGTGTTCAGTAAATAACATTAATTTTAAAAAATATATTTCTGACAGGAAAGTAAAATACATTGGTATAGTTCATTGCAGTAGCATAATTAAAAAATTACAGTTTGGTAAACAATATCAAAATGTTTTCCAGTAAAGTATTCTTTAAATATCAATCAAAAATTTCATCGACTTAAAACTCTAGCAAATATAATATCTAACACAGAAGATGTATTACATACATCTGCAACGAAGGAAGGTGGTGGATTTTTCATCAAACGATAGGTGAAAAAGAGCATATTTGTCTAAATATGCTATATTTATATATAGTCTTCTTATGTACAATGTAAAATAACTAATATGTTCCATTTTATCTTTTTTACCTATGAGTTTAGAATATTAACAAAATTTAGAAATTGAAATTAAAGTTGGGCTCTTATCTTATTTTTCTAGAATGTGTAAAGCCAGCTTCTAATCTTCAGTCACTCTTTTTCTTTATGTTCACTTCTCAAGCTAGAAATTCCACAAAAAAAAAAAAAAAAAAGTCTCCACAGAGAAGAGATCTAGTAGTTCCATTCAAGTTTAACTACAAAGCAATTAAAAACAGATGGGAAAAAGCAATTTTATTTTTTTTTATTCTGGCAGTTTGAACCTGTTATGTTTTGTTATTTTTAACATTTAGTTAATGCAAAAACTTGACACAATATTAAAGTAAAGGTCACTATTATAGATTAAACTCCTTTACCATTTAGTTAAGACTTTAGATCCCAAACTGCAAAGTAATATCCTTACAGTGAAGTAGAATGTGCAATCAAGGGACATTCAAGTTTTGTAAAGTAAGCAACTAAGTTTATAACCTTTTTTGAAAACTGCATCTAAAAAAGACCATGAACATCACTAGGTACTCCAAGGAACCATTAAACAAAACAGGAAATTAAAGTGCAATCTTGATATTTTCCAGGTATAAGAACAAGTGCAAGAAAACCAAATTCTAACAGACGATATAAATGCTTTGCATCAAATATTTTAGGTTAATAAGGAAGAAGAAAGGGGAGAAAAGAGAACACGACAAAATCCCTCGCTATTTTCCTCATCCATCATTTTTGAACATGTCAACCTAAAGGCTATTTACCTAGTGAATATAATTGCTTCATAGAAATGGTGAACTCTCCGAGATTTTTGTTTCCTTTTCTTTTCTTTTACTCCAGGTGAACTACGCTGACATTATTCAACTTTCACCTTTTTTCTTTAAGGAAGAAGCTATAGTTTATTTCTTTATTCTGCAGCCAAAGTAGGGAGGAATACACAAAAGCTTTTTTTTTTTTTTACGAAAAATTTCTGTTTGTTTTATTTATTTGTCTAGGTTCCCTCTCTCCTGAAAAAGCACATTGACTTCAATTAAACCAATAGCCAGCTTAGCAAAGGTACAACCACTTCAGCTGAATTTATGTCGAAATCAGGAAACTGCGGCTTTCTTGTCAAAGGCAAAAAAACTTTAATATTTGTCTATGGGACACAATGACTGCACAAAAGCCAAGGGTGTACTAACATTGCTCAACAGTGGAGTTTCCAAGTCTTAATAAAAGCCTTGTAAAGGTTTGGCTCTCAAAATACAGTAAATACTAGAGGTCTTCTCCTCAGTTAACATAGTAATAATAAGTGACAAATGACATGAATGAAACAGAATGTTCTTCCTCAGTGGACAAATTCCCTGTCATATTTACATTTTGGGTTACCAAACTTTTTTTCTGAGTTGCAACCTGAATTCTTCTACTTTTAAAAGTGGAGAACACTAAAGCTTTGGTATTTATGTAGTACAAGAGGGCAAGAAGGATATGTTTGATAAATATTTGGCATTCCAAATGCCTGATTTATCTATATGCTCATAGCCAATGACAGCACTTCTACCATCTGCAGCAGGTTTTTGACTGAAATACCTTTCTTAGCCTAGACTTTGAAAGTCCTAGTACTGTTCCTTTATTGTAATCTTTCTTATTGATTTCAATAACATTTCAGAGGGCTTCTGTCTCCATAACCATATTCTTTTCCATAATTCTTTAACCATTATCAGCCAATACCACTAATTAAAGGTTTTAATATCAGATCAGGCATTCTAACAGTACCAAAACCAGTTCTAAATACTGACCCTTAGTTAGTTTTACCATTTATCAACTTATTTTGTGCTCCAATAAGGAGCACACAATAAGGTCACCTCCTTTATGAAGAAAAAGACATATATTCTAGTAAAAATCCTAGACAACTGTAAATATACTCCAAAATGGGGGGGGAGGGGAGGAGGATGGCTTTCAACATTAACCCTACATTAGCCAGGGACAAAGGCTGAAGTCATTGTTAGTCAGCCTGTCTTTATTATTCCTTTCAAGGTGATGAAAGTCCCATGGCACCATGGATCAGGAAATATGTGTAATCCTCTCCCTCTCAAAACACCACAGCAGTCCTGTCCTGGCTTTTGATGATCTTCTTCCTTTATTTTCAAAATTAACAGCATTTTGCTTTGTTTCATAGCTGAAAATTTAAATTCTTGCAAGTAATAACATAGTAAAATAGGGTTGAAAAATAAAAATAAGAGACAAAAAAAAAGAAGGAAATCTGCACAATGTTAATAATCTGCACATATTTTCTTAATGGATAAACACAAGAATAAGTGATACATGTGTTAAAAATTATCCCAGGCAACTATAAATTATGCATTTGTCCTGGATGCAATAAGAAACTATTTAACTTCATATTACCATAGGTCAGACTCTCCTAACCATATATAGTAGTCGTATGCTATTTCATAATACATTACACAGTTTAGATTGTGATAGTACTGTTTGTCTGAATAATTATTCATGCATCAAAACACAGGAGGAACAAGAATATATTCACATAATGAACCCATCAATGAGTGCTTCATATTATAACTTATCCCTTCACTGAAGCTTATTTGATATAATTAGGCAGATTAATTCAACATTGTCTTAAGGAATTTATTTAAATACGTTGCATACAATCACGTGAATGACAAAAGTTAGAAAAAAGAATACACTCACTTTCAGTAACTGCTGTATAAAGAGGATGCTGCTGGAACACTGTGAGATCAGCAAGGAACACCTACAATGGGGTGTAGGTAGACCTGGGATTCAGCATTGTCCTCCCATGGCCACTCTGGTCAGAGTGTGGCTGAAATCCTGGGGTTTACAGTCTCACTTAAAGGTAATGATCAAAGACATCTTTATAAACCACAAAAAGTCAGTTTTGCCCTGTCTGAAAAACACAGGGCTTTGGCATCTATGCTAGGCAGTGCTGCCTGAAAGAGCCTGTTCCATGGGCCAGATCACCAGTGCCATTCACAAGTTCTGTAATGTCTAGGTATTCCTTCACTTTTGTATTCACCAACTGTTAATTTCATTTCAGCCTAAGCAGCTTCCAGAAGAAATTTGGCTGTGCTGCAGTGTGGAGAGCAAAGTATGTTTTTTTCTCCAAATAATGAAAGTAAGGAAATTGATATTAAAAAAAAAAATAATACTTTTTAGCTAGGGATTTAAAAAAAATAGTTATTTGGAGGAGAAGTTAGAGGAATATGTGAAGGCATGCTGTGCGTAAATGGACATTAATGTATTCATTTATTATGTTTCTGAAACCAATGACAGGTAAGGTGGTGAAAAATAATGAGCCTGAGAGATACTGGTAAACATCTTCTTTCAGCTGCATTGTGTGGTACAGTTTCATATGGGTAAATACATAAACTACTGTAAGTCTCTAAATAGTGGAACTGAAAAAGAGGACTTAGAGGCTGGATGAAAGGTAAAGGAGTTTGACAGATGAACTTACATTGAGGACAATTTTCCACTGGAACTCAGGCAGCAGGTCTGTTGAATCATACAAAAACAACATTCACTTTAGCCACTGTCAATGATAAGGTACTGGAGCACTATTGTTTTCTCTCTCTGAAGACGTCACTGAGGCCATTTCATCACAGCAACCTTATGACAAAGTGCCATAGAAGATAAGGTCAGGTTAGTTTATATAGTACTTATAACCACAAACACCTAGTGCAGCAGTCAGAAAACTCCATGACTGTCATAATTCTCTTCTTACGTATACAGTGCAGTGCTTCCACCACACTGCACACGTTAAAAGTTTTCACAGACAAACCTTTCAAATACAGGCTCTGAAAGGATTTCAATACTAGAAAACTTGGGGGATGTTAAAATAAACAAACAAACAGATGCCCAGCTCACTGGAAATGTCTTTTTCACACAGTTCAGCCAATCTGAATAGAAGAGCCAACATGCTGACATTTTCAAATATGTGTCATGCTTCATGGACATTCTGCATCCAGGTATGTGTCGTTACCTATGTAACAAGAACATTACAATACAGGACTTAGCTCAAAGCTTTAGGCACTTGTCAATGATCAGGAAATTAAGAAAGCAGCAGGAAAAATGTCATGTATAATCACATTAATATTCACTAGAAATATATATTCTGCATGAAAACAGAATCCTGAAGCAGTGAATCTACATTGATACAAGCTATCTGACATCAGAAGAGGACATATGAAGCCAACACTGTACAAATGGAAAATAATGACTCAGCTGTGTAAATTATTAAGGTCCTTTTCGTCAGACGAACAATCAATGGTATACTACAGAAAGTCTCTCTAATAATACATATGGTGACCCAGAGCAGTCAAAAAGAGCAGAGAAAAAGAGGTCAAAGCAATACCCAGAGGATGATGTCTGTGCTGCAACACGTGACAAGATTATATACACAGCAGGATATTTTAAAAGATACCAGAATTCTAAGGGTGTTGTGGTGACAGAATTGTTTTCCTGTCACATTGAATGACCATTATTTAATGACTGATTATATCTATCAAAATCTAGACAGAAACTGCGAAATTATAAATTCAATACATTTTCTAGTTATATTTCCTGAAAATATAATGCAAGTGAGGAAACAAGAATTACTTTGATAGCAGCAGTTATCTAAAATTTCCTGAAATATGAAATTCCTGCTCTTTGGCTCCTAGAGGAGACAACCCACTGTCCACTGCTTGTCTATTTATACTTCCCTAGAGTGGGATGTAAAACGTGACCACTTTGGTCTACAATGCCATGGAAATATAGATAGCCTGGCCCGAATCCAGCCCTTGAGCTGCAAACACACAGTTCCCTTCTGTACAAGTTTGGATGCACACCCTTACCTATGCTGACTATTAAAAATGCTTGCTTTTTCATAATAACCATAAAGGGGTGTAAAGGAGAGTAGGTGTTCCTCCATGTGTTCTGTATCTGCTTTATGATTTTAGTCTTATTACTACGCTTACTACCATTTTCTACACATTGACTGAATCCTGAAAGAAAATTAAACACTTTGAAAGGCACGTACAGCTATTTTCTTCAGCTATAAGTTGATTAGTATCCTGCCAGTTACATGTGCTTATATCTTGGATTAATAAACATTCACCATGTCTAAAGGCAAATTCTCGATGTTTCCAACTGATGTCTTCTTCAATGTTTAGCTTTTCATTTACAGCTGTTCTTTCTGCTAAATCTGTTGATGACTGCTCACCCAACAGGGAGAAAACCTGTAGTGTTATAATCACATGTAATATACTCATGGTAATCCATTTCATAGGTTAAGAGAGGATAAGCAGCTCCCTGGCAGTGTAGCATCTCCAATTAGAGCTTATCATCGCTTACAATGAGAAAAAAAATCTAAGTAGAACAAAGTTGTACCTATCTTAAATTTCCTTCCCAGTGAATCAGGCATTATCACAGTTTGAGAATTTATGTTTAAATATATATATTTAGAGGAAAATAAGTAGCTGCAAAAGATTAGTCTCAGTGATTCTGTGAACCTTTAAGATCCTGAAAACACTTTCCACTGGTGTAAACACTGGTCTACAAAGGTTTTCAGATTTTCTTTGAGAGGATTTCTTGCTTGGTTTTTGGCATTCTCCTATAAAAGAAAATTAAATAAAAGCCTGAATTCTGTCTATTTTAGCAGCTTCTCACCTGTGAAGCTGTAACATGATCAGCTGGGAGTGTACCAGCAGTACTAATGTTCCTGATATTGAAAAACTCCTAGTTAAGTCATTCCACTGACACTAGTTTATGTTGCTCCTGAGCCCTTCTGTCATGTCTGGGGGTATGTTGAACCAGCAACAGTACAAGGATTTAAACAATGATAATATAAATCATGCTGTGCTACAGTAACTGGATATTTTCTATGCTCTTTGCTGTATCTTGTCCCAGTATAACCTTTATCCTGAAAAATCTTAAATATCTCATCTATAACCCCAGAAGACAAGCTGAACTTTCCCACTGAGAGATTTTTCAGGACAGCCTGCAAAGAATGTACCATATATTCCAAGAATGCTTTCCCTTGACTCTGCTATTTAAAGTGCACCTTAGGAAGCTATGATAATTACTGTGCTCATCAGCTGTAGTAATTGTAGGGAAGAATGTTCTTATCAAACAGAGTTCACATTGCTATGGTAACACAGCCAGTAATAACAGCGTGGACCATTTCAGAACAGGGATCCCCAGTTAGAGATCTGAAGCACCTGCAGGTGCAAAGGATTTTTCCATGTGCTAAAACCAAAGCCCTCTTTTAACATCAAAAAGTCAACAATTCAGCAGAAAAGAAACCCAAACCAAAAGCCAATGAAACCCCCAATGACTATAGACTGTATACAGACTGTAAGAGGCTATTCTAATACTACAGTGCATGCCGCTAGAGCACCACTGCTGTATTCAGAATAATTTACAAATAAAATCACCTGGGACTGATACGAATGCCTCTTTTCACCTTTCTGGCACTGTAATGCAGCCTGAAAGTGGGTGTAAATGTAATGGAATGTGGGTGCTAAATTTAATCACATTCACATCCATTTTAAGGATCCTTCATGTTAACAGAGCTGTGAAAGAAAGATTTATCTACTTTTAGAAGTTACTTCAAAATAAAGCGGAGTGCCACTTTTAATGTGCATGGGCTATTCCGAAGTAGCTCCCTGTGTGAGAACTCTTATTCTGCAGAGTGCTTCCTCTGTCCCTCTTTTAAATTTAACTTAATCTACTTGAGATAACCAGAAAAAGGCTCTCATTGCAAGCTATTCCAGTCAATTTCCCTATGAAGCTTTTTACTGTAAGTGCAATCAAAGCTAGAGACTTAAAGCACTGGTTTTAATGGTCTATTCCAATGACAGTATTTCCAGGAATAATGGAAATTGGCATTATGAGCAATAGCATGGAAATGGCAAAAGCTAATTTTCAGAAACAGGCAGCCATTTTTTGCTCACCTGAGAGTGCAGTCCACAGCATGGTTTCATTTTGAAAGAGTTCTCCCTTGATGCAAATTGTCTATCATGGATATTTTTAGCGAGTGCCAAAAGAGTGGTTATGTATTGAAAGCCCTTTCAATGAAACCCAAGTTCCTGGACTTTATTTCCCCTCTCATCCTGCAGTTACTGTACTGATCTGGCGATTTCCACAGCCATGCTCTGCAACTGACCTGCAATGACAGCAATTTAAATATACTCGCATTTAGATTAGGCTCTTTTTTCTTTAGTGGATTATTTCATAGTTCTGGTTTAGATCACAACCCACAAACAGGCTGAATTTCTAAAACTGAGTAGCTGGTAATTTTGGCCAAGATGAATGTGTAAGGACCATGGGAGCTAACTACTCTTGACAAGAACCTCCTAAGTTTTCCCCAAGGAAAATTGTACTGTTATAGAGAAGCCCAGCACAAAGTATAAGCAGAGGAATTTATCCAACAGATTGAGACTAGAAAGCTTTGCCTTCTGTGTTTGCACTTAAATGCCTCAATGCCATTCTGTCACCCCAATCTAAACAAGGAAAGTGATCGTAGTGCCCTTAGGAGATGGGGACAAAACCAAAGATCTGCAAAGACAGCTAGCTTTCTCTTTGTTTTGTTACAATTCTTAGTTCATCCAAATTTTATGAACATGTAGTCAGGGCCAAGAGCACTCAGGGTGTTTTGGATACAAGCTCTACTGCTGGCTGTTTCGTGCTGGCAGAGCTCTGGGGAAGCCACAGTCCCGGCTGAGCTTCTGAGTGATATTTTACAGCTCTAGGCTTCACTCAGATGCCTGTAACAAGAAGATGTTTTCTCCTGATGTTGAACAACTCAGGAACAAGTGGAATTTTTACTCATCACTTTTCTGTAGTCATCTTTTACTGCACATGCCCTAGACCACAGGAAATTAGCCATGTCTCCATGTTCCTTGTAATCTGACAGTATTATGGATCAACACAAAAAGAGGATTAACCCCACACTGACTTTCTAGTATGTGAATTCAGGAACAAACTTGTGTCTGGTTCTTGGTGAATTACCACAGAATGAGAACTGTTGAATGTTTGATTTCACTGAAAACATGAAGAACCAACTTTGCTAGTAACACTCCTGGGTCGGATTCTCAGCTTTGTACCTCTGTAGTCTGATGATGCAAAACAATGTGGCTTTCTTTCTAATGCACATTTCCCAGTGTAAAGAAATCTCAAGTGGGAGAGTAGAACTGGCTGCACTTATACTAGATATACATATGCTATTAGATTATACATATACTACCATATTATACATGTACTACCTGAGCATATTGGGTATTTTGGGAAAGGCATGCAGCTAGACCTGTTGTACATATTTAGCCTTTGAGAGCTTAACGCAACAAAAAGATCAAAGAAGTCTGTAAACTGCTTGGACCTGCATTGCAACTGATACAGAAATAGTCTTGATCACCAATCAGGGATGAAAAATCTGCAAAAAGATCTTTTAGTCACCAACAAGAAGACAGAGATCACACCATTAGGCCCATCTTGTCCATGGTAGTTGCAAGTCCTTAAAACCTTTAGAGATTTAATTGGAGAGAAAAATAATCTTATTCTATAATATTAGACTACTTTAACTGAGGCAATGTAGTTACTATTTAGGTATTTATGACATTCCCAGACTGAATTTTACAGTTTGGCTTTTGTTTCATATTGTTCATATTATCCTAGTCTGTCTGAATGGCTAAATATTTTACTTCAAAATTCCATATGTCACGGATAGCCACCTGTGTGTCCCTACATATCTATCCATTTATATCATTGCCATTGTGATGCAATGGACTTTAGATGCTGCTCCTGGAAGTCAGACGTGCATTTCAGCTCCTTAATCTCTAACTTTTTTCCAGGTGTTCTGTTACTTGCTCCAATGTTACATTATCAAATGCACTTATTCAAGTTCCTATTGTCAGCAATGGACAAGAGTATGATTCCCCTTCCAGATGAACATTGTTCTATTTATCTATTTTTTTTCCTACATTTTCTTCAGTTCTTGATTTACGAGATATGTTTTTTTATAAGTTTATGATTATGAATTCTCTTTGCCTTGAGTTTTATGTGTTTCTGGGAGAAATGTTGCCTAGATTTTTAAAACTTGTAGCTCTTGAGCAATTAAAAATCATTCCACTGGTTTTAGAAGGATTTTTGTGTACTAATATCAGAAAATTTGAAATAATAATTGTAATACTTTAGGAGTGGGCTTTTTTGTTTTTTGTGGTTTTGCTCTTTTCCCACACAGCTGTAAATAACAAAGTTTAATTTCCATTTTTAGGGAGAGAAAAAAAGATCTCAGTAGTGTTTAGGATTTGTTGTTCGTCTTCTGTTGATCATATGCTTTGCCTGAGCTAACAAAAAACCCCAGAAATAATACATAGGCTTCACAGCTATGTCCCACTCTAATAATTCATTAAGTTGTCTATTTAACTGAGCCTTTTTTCACCTTCAAAATGTACGCAGATGAAGGATGTGCAATCACACAAATTAGTCATTCAAGTGGTCAGATGATATGAAGTGTAAGAAGGTAAAAGGACAAGGCTACCTAACATCAGACATTTTATTATAGAAAATAAGGACAAAATCAAAGTTATTTTAAGGCAAATTTCAAAGAGCAGAAATAAATACGGTGTATGTTATTGAAGACATCAGTAAGTGTAAGCATGCTGCACAAGTGTTATTAGTCTATAGTATATAAGCAGGTAGTAACTTCCAGGAAATATTTCCTCAGCCTCCCATGAGTCAGTTGCTGACTCTACTTTTGATGTAACACTGAATGGTCCATTAGCCGTGTGAGAGAGTAGGTCAGACCAAAGGTGCTCTCTTTATCCCAGAATTTGTCACCCTTGCCCTTCCTGTTCTCCAGGCTTAGTTCCTTGGTCTTTGGGGGAAGTTAGTTACACCTGAAAGCAGACTGTGACCCTGGGTGACTACACAGCTGAAATGCTATGAGGACACATTGCTTCAAAGTGAAGTGCATTCATCCATTAGTCCTTCCCATGGAGTTAACAGAAGGCCAGCATCTAAACCGTCCATCACAGACAGCACTGTACCAACTAAGGTGTACCCAGCATATCTCTGGCAGCGATGACAGATGGATTCTGGAACAAAATGAAGCATGGAAGCACACAGTTTGATGGTGAAAACCTGACCATGTGGAATTCAATAGTCAGAATCCAGCTGACTTCAGAGGCAGAATATCAGCCCGTCTTATTAATCAGTGCATTTCGAATGTGCATACACAAGGATATATGTGTTCATTATGTACCTGAATCAATATTTTGCATATAAGAATGCTTCATAATTAAAGTGTTTTCATCATTAAAGTCTTGCAGAAATATTTTCCACCACTCTGCAGTAAATTACAAAATATGAAAAAGACTGAGTTGGCTTATTCTGGAATAAAATAAGGTCATTTGATGCTTTGTAGAATCCACTTTGTAGAATCTACATTTTTCAGTAGTAAAATGGAAATGATCATCCTTATCTGCTATGTAAATGCCCTAAAGGGCATTTTATAAAGCTTGATGTGTTGAAAATGTGTAAATATAAAAAAAAATAATCAAACTATGTTCCTACTTTAGGCATTATTATATGTTAATGTCTTTTGCTCTTTATTCTCTTTATTTTAATACCAATACCTAATTAAAGGATCCATTAAAAATCCATGATACTTATTGAATGGAAAAATTCCAGTGTAAATATCTTTTTTAATTATGATAGTCTTTACAGACATAATATGGAAAGTAAAATTAAACATAAAAATTAATAAAACTATAAAATGAACCAAGTCTATTTTACACTGATGAAATTGTGGGGGAAGGGCTGTTATTTAAGAAAATCACAAATATAACTGATGAGAACAGCATCAGCCCTAGAAGCTGATTTAATTTTACCTTTGTAATATTCAGTTAAGATTTTACCCCCTCAATTTTGTCAGTGGTATTACAACGCCAGATCTAACTGGGTGGCCTTGGACAAATCATTCATGAGCCCGTTTTTCTTTCATTGTCAGCAGTCTGTAGGGGAAGTTTGTCTGTTTAGGTCTTTCTTCAGTAGTAAAATGGAAATGATCATCCTTATCTGCTATGTAAAGATGCTATAGGGATTTGATAGCTAATATTTGTAAAGTGCTGCTTATGAAGATTAAAAGCAGACAGTTATGTGTTGTTTAGTTTTATACTTACATAAATGGCTATTTATAAAAATGGAACTAGAAAATATTCCTAGATGTTTTCAAAAGTGAGGCCTTCTCATGCCCCAGAATTATGTTATTGTAGCTGTTGTTCAAAGCAGATGACAGATTTGAAAATTGCAAGGTTTTCGCTCCTTTCACTAATGGAACATGATAGACATCCAACAGTATTTTCCTGTTGTGTCCATTTAAAACATTTTTTGAAGCAGAAGGCACAAGAGACTTCATAATTGAAGGAACTACCAGTGACTAGTAATTATGAATAAAAATAATAAATAGGTTTCCATAGTTATAGATCAAGATGTGGATTTGTATGTTTTGTATGTTTTTGAAGTATAGTTTCTTATAAGTCACACATCTACTATGCTGAAAATGAAAGGGAACACACCCCAGCTTTGAGAAGTTTCATTATTCTCACGAACACTCTTTACCACCAACCAGGAATGTCAAACATAGCAGAGATCCATTTCATTTTACTTTCCAAATTCTAGTGAAATCAGAAATACCTCGTGGCTCTGTTTCTGGTGTTAAAAAGTCCAGACGTATGTTTCTGAAAAATTGCTAACTAAAGAAAAATCATAGAAATAAAATCAATAATGTCTCCAAACCTGCTTCCCTGAAATCTAAATGCAGTCTCTATCCTGTATTCAGAGCACAGACCTGATCACTGAGGTAGGAAAAAAAAAAGAGAACTTTGCCAAAATTGCAGTTTCCTTGTATCATCAGACACTGTCACAACTCCTGTCAGCATCATAATCTTACATGTGAATATCTGGTAGAGCTTAAGAGCCTAGGTAAAGAGCTGAGGTTTTGTGGCCTTAAAAACTGTAGAGAGTAATAGAGATGGCAGGAAGTCTGGATACACCAAAAATGTATCCAGAACTTGTAGGGGTTTTGTCAATATTTCTTCCATACAGGCACTGACACCCTGCCTAAATCCATGTTCACCTTACCATCCCTGCATACAAGGGCAGACTCATTCAGTAATAACCTGGATCTTCACAAAGCTAAGCTGCTCTCTGTTGTTTTCTGGAGCTCAGTCAGCACCAGCTGTGCTTCTTACATTGTCATCTCGGGTAAATGCTTACAATCAGGTAAGATGAATGGAAATGTCTCTGCACTCAGACACCAAGGGGCTTTGCAAGAAGTTTATGGCAGTCATGGTTTAACCTCAGCCAGCAACTAAACCCCACACAGCTGCCAACTCACTCCCTCCTGGTGGAAAAGGGGAAAGAATCAGAAGGGTAAAAGTGAGAAAACTCATGGGTTGAGATAAAGACACTTGAATAGGTAAAGCAAAGGCCGTGTGCACAAGCAAAGCAAAACAAGGAATTCATTCACTGCTTCCCATGGCAGGCAGGTGTTCACCCATCTCCAGGACAGCAGGGCTCCATCACACATAATGGTTACCTGTGAAGACAAATGCCATCACTTACGATGTCCCCACTTTGTCCCCCGAGTTTACATGTTGAGCATGACTCCATATGGTGTGGGATATCCCCCGGATCAGCTGGGGTCAGCTGTCCTGGCTGTGTCCCTTCCCAGCTCCTTGTGCACCCCCAGTCTGCTCGCTGGTGGGGTGGTGTGAGGAGCAGAAAAAGCCTTGGCTCTGTGTAAGCACTGCTCAGCAGCAATGGAAACATCCCTGTGTTAGTACTGTTTCCAGCACAAATCCAAAACACAGCCCATAGCAGCTACTACGGTGAAAATTAACTCCACCCCAGCCAAAACCAGCAGAACTACACAATATGAGCAGATCAGCGGGGAAAAACAGCTGGTGCTGAGGACATCATGTTCCCACCACATATGTTGTAAAGATTTATATTTGATTGATTCTGGTCTGGCCCTTCCTACTGGATAGCCATTAGTTGTGGAAGTTCAATATGCTCATTCCCTGAGCACATCTCTGAGGTTAGTTTCATTCTTCATTAGGCTACCAAAGCACAGTGAGCAGGGGCAGCTGGTGGCTCACCTCAAAAATGCGGTCCAGATCTGAAGCAAAACACTAACACAGACGCACCCATATGATTGTTAATTCTCCTTCCCTAATACACAGACACGCTTCTTCAAGAAGTGGAAGCTTATCCCTCCCAATGCCTCTTTATTTTTGTCCTCTCATTGTTATTTTCATCTCTTGTTTTCTTCAGAGCTGTTTGACTATGACCATTCTGGACATTTACACACAACTTCCCACCACCCCTCTATATTTTGCATGTTTCCTATCCCCTTTTTTCTCAAAAGCTATGTTTGACTACACAGTTATCATTCAGCTGCATAACACTTTGGCAGGACATCTGCTGTGCCCGAACTTCCTGTATTAAATCATCAGTTATGAGGGTGGAGGCTGGAGGTTGGGAAGAAGGAGGTGGTGTTTAACAGAAGGCAGCAACTATTAAAATATTTATCTATTTATTATTATTAAAGAGAGATAAACAGAATTAAACTTGTTTTTGTTAAGTCTGAGAACACAGCATGGTATTAATTTTCAGTTTGCAATGGGAGCTAAACTGTATTTCATAAAGCTCTGCTAAAGAGATTTCACAAAAAATATAGGCTTTTTGACAGGAGCATGGCAAGTGGCCTCTAATAACAAGCTGAACACCAGCATTGTTTCACTTGCTCCTCCCCTGCTTCAGAAGCATTAGTAGATTTACTTTTCTGCACAGAAGTCATATTCTGACAGTACCATACTAAGAAAAAGAAAAAAAAAAGCCTCTCATAAATACTTGAACAATCATTTCTTTCCTTTTACTCTAATTGCTCTACAGTCAATGATTAAATTTTACAACCCTTAGTCACAAAGGACTTTAAGGTCACGCTGCAGGCAAGACTCATTCCAAACCAAAAGAAGTGTCAAAACACATAAGACATTTTCTATGCATACTCTATGCTGTATTGGAATTTCTTCCCGGAAGCCTTGGTCAAGTCTCAGTCAGTCTGCACCTGGACAATTTTTCTGTGTGGTAAACGGAAATGGGTGTTATGCTAGCAGCGTCCTACTCTTGTAAGTCTGTACTGCTGCACACTCAAACTCATGGGCTACAGAAGCTGACATGTCCTAGCCATCTTCCTCTGCTGCTTAAGAGGCCACAGTCTTGTCTCTGATAGCATGTAATATCTTAAGTTTTATTTTGGAGATTGAGCTTTTACCTTCTAGGGATGTTCATAAGAACTACACTTTCTGTTCCGATGAAGAAATCACTCATGACTTTTCTCAACAATGCACAAGTTTGATGGGCCACACTCACATGGCGATAATTACAGAGCATTTATAGACAGAAATAGAGTCTCTGTAGATCTGCTCCATAGATTTTGCTGAAATAACACATAAAATATTATCCAGAGGGACCTTGACACGCTTGTGAGGTGGGCTGATGCCAACCTTATGAAGTTCAACCATGTCAAGTGCAAGGTCCTACACCTGGGTCGGAGCAATCCCAGGCACAGCTACAGGTTGGGCAGAGAAGAGATTCAGAGCAGCCCTGCAGAGAAGGACTTGGGGGTGTTGGTCAAAGAGAAAAAGAACATGGGCCGGCTTCAGTGTGCGCTTGCAGACCAGAAAGCCAACCGTGTCCTAGGCTGCATCAAAAGGAGCGTGACCAGCAGGTCGAAGGAGGTGATCCTGCCCCTCTACTCTGCTCTCATGATAGCTCACCTGGAGTATTGTGTGCAGTTCTGGTGTCCTCAACATAAAAAGGACATGGAACTGTTGGAACAAGTCCAGAGGAGGGCCACGAGGATGATCAGGGGACTGGAGCACCTCCCGTATGAAGACAGGCTGAGGAAGTTGGGGCTGTTCAGCCTGGAGAAGAGAAGGCTGCATGGAGACCTCATAGCAGCCTTCCAGTACCTGAAGGGAGCCTATAGGGATGCTGGGGAGGGACTCTTCGTCAGGGACTGTAGTGACAGGACAAGGGGTAACGGGTTAAAACTTAAACAGGGGGATTTTAGATTGGATATAAGGAGGAAATTCTTTCCTGTTAGGGTGGTGAGGCACTGGAATGGGTTGCCCAGGGGGGTTGTGAGTGCTCCATCCCTGGCAGTGTTCAAGGCCAGGTTGGATGAAGCCTTGTGTGGGATGGTTTAGTGTGAGGTGTCCCTGCCTATGGCAGGGTGGTTGGAACTAGATATCTCGAGGTCCTTTCCAACCCTAACTATTCTATGATTCTATGATTCTAAAAGTTCTTCCACTATTGGTCTGAGTGCTTATATATGTGTATGTGTTTCTGCTCCTTGACAGAACGCTTGCAAACTTTCAAACTGAAAAACAGTCACTTCTAAACTTTCTAAATAAGCTTTCAGATGATGACCGCTGTGGATGGAATGTTCATGAACTTTCTCTATTCTTTTTTCGGATTAAAAACACTTACAAGATCATCCAGTGCCTTTCTCTCTGCTTAGAAGAAATCTGAAGACTGTCATCAGCAAAGCACTTAAAGAAGCTTTTTCCCATAAGATTCAGCCTATTTGGGGCTGTTGAGATGAAGGGTTGGGTTTGGGGGGGAATAAAGTAGCATTCTAGATTGAAAATATGCAGCTCTTATTTTCTTGCATACAAAACCTAAAAATTCACACCATGCCAGCTGAATGCATCAGAGTAATGTTATTCCTAGAACTGAAAAACAGACAAGGAAGGTCCTCTCTGGGTAGCTGTGACCATGCAGGATGTCTGGAAATACTTGATGGAAGATGGGAGAAGAAGCTATTTCCCTGTCACAAGATGAAAGTACTATAAATTCCCTATCTTTCCTCTTTCTTTTCCCCTGTTCCTGCCAATACCTCATACACATTTAGGATTGAAAATGTTTATTCTTTACTGTATGGCCAGCACTCCACTTTTGTTTTTCTAGCCCATGACAGTCTTACACTATCACCACATGCTCTTTTAAGCCTTCCCTCGATATGGTCACAGGAGGGAAATTGCAACACATTCAGACCATCACCGCAAATTTGCCTCAAAAAATCACTTTGCCTTTAGTAGGGACCAAATTGCAGGAGACCATTCATTATTAAAACCTTAGCTTCATTCAGTGTACCGCTTTTCTGTGTATGCACCTTCATGGCAATAACACTACGTCTGGCAGGATGCTCACTAAGTCTGGCAGTTCTTCAACAGAACATTCAGTTCGTAGCAACATGTTACCAGCCAGAATACTGTGAGATGAATAGAGACATGGACACTTCAGTCCGCAAGAACCTGCAAGGATATAGCAGAAGTCCTTAAAGAGATACACTGACTTGTCTGAGTCTTGTCTGAAAGGTTTCCATTCTCTCAGGTCATACCACTGCCACTGACATCAGCCAGATTTCCAGAATGTTTACTTTGCTCTGTTCTTTTCAAGTCGTAGATGTTTATAGGACACAATTAGCAAAGAGAGAAACAAAGAGGGAACTGCAGAATTCTGGACTGGACTTCGGAGTCCATTCTCCCACTCCAGACTTCTCCTGACAATCCCCAGACCTAATGAACAGTATGGTGTGCCGTCAGCATTTGTTCAAGTCATCAGGGACAGAAAGAGGTATGTCGGAAAGGCTAATTTGGGGAGGGAGGGAAAAGCGGAGGTATAGTGACAGAGTACTTTTTCACCTGTGCCTTGATGGCAGATAATAACACTTCTTGGGTAGAAAACTAAGTGTTTGCATATACAGTAAATGAGATGATCTTAATGGAAGAGTGATGAGGAAGGTTACCACTGTCTATTAACAAGGCTTAGCACAATAGACAGTCTTGTTCTTGTGCTTCTCAGACAGGCATTGTGTACCCTATCATTATTGGCCTAAACTAAAATAGGTTTTTTATCATATCAGAATGGGATTCCAAGTGACAAAGAGAGTATAAAACAAGACCAAAAATTCTTAGTTCTTCACCTTTTTAGTGCTAATTTGTCTATATATTGGAAGTTTTTCCAAACTAAGACACCAGCTACAGAAAGACTTGGCTTTTTACGGCGGGGGTGGGTGGGGTGGGGTAGTGGTGGGTGGAAATTAGCAAGGCAGTAAATTGCAGATAATCCAGAGACTGCTTTTTTATGTATCCTATGGACATATGAAATCAGTAAAGATACTAGTCGTTAAAAAGAACAGTCTCTTTTTAGTGTCTAATCTGGCAAGGGCATCTGCCCACACGGAGCTCAGGGCAAGAATATGGCTATAGGGAAGAGTGTCTCAGCTTGCAGTCAACTGGAATGGACTCCATCAGCACAAGCTAGAAGGAAGTTGTATGCCTCAGCCTCCTAAGCCCCTTTGAAAATCTCAGCCACTACTTTTTTCCTGCCAGATGGGTTGATGACAAGTAGCAAACAGAAACATTCTGGTCTAGCGCTATTAAAATCATTACTGGTGAAATCTGGAAAAAAGGCATCAGCATTCTTTCATTGTATTAAAATATTCTGTCTTTCATGAGCTGACTCATAACAATCTGAGACATATTTACTACTCAGACAATTTTTAAACATTATAAAGAGAGTACTTGCTCAGAATATTGCTACCACAACCAAGACAATTAACATTTTCAACCTTAATATGAATAAACTCCCAACATTAGTATTGCAACAACGCAAATGAATACAGTACCTCTTCCATTAATACTGCTCAACCAGGAAATTATTTTAAATTATGGTAGCTGGCAGTTATATATCTCGTATTTATGACTTCTCAGCAAATGCAGCTCAGAGTGCAAAGGCACGTTTTACTACTCTAAAAGTGAAACATCTTTAGTCTTAGGGATTATTTGTTTAAAATAGATGAGATGCTACATCCCTCCTACTGAATTACACCACAAGAGCTGTCAGTAGGCCATGTGAATTCTGTTTTCCCATCCTACATCAGGATCCCTCTGGATTAGATTTATTATTGCCTTTCCTCAATTGCTCCAACCCACAGCAGTCTCCTCTCTGATGATGAGAGCTAAAAATAGTTCCCTCCAAATCCCAGCTCAGTAACTGTAATATCCAAACACACAGAGAATGCAGATGTGCTAGTTGGTAGCTGAATGTTCTCTTTCACCACTTGGAGCCAAGAAATAGGACTCCAGTGCTAGGCTCAGAATAAGGACTCAAGTCTGAAAAGCTAGTACTGGATTTGAATGGTAAGTTCCTTCTGAACAGTAAGAACAAACTCAGTTACAAACAGGCAGCTCTAACACAATGAAATTCACTTCAGTGCAGGGACTAGTAAACCCTTCAAAATAAACAGATTATAGCGCATGTGAGTTCACTGTGTAATCACTCCAAGTAATAATATTAGCCATACAGAATTATTTAAAATCTGCAGCTATCTTTTTCATATTTTAAAGATGTATTTCTTAATGCATTTCTTTATTTCTTTATCCAATATTGCCAGTCTTACGAAAAGAGACAGTAGTCTGTTACTCTGAGTGATCCTATTGAAAACTGGAACTGAGCTACTCAGTATCAGTAAAACGGTTAGATGATATATGTGAAGCTGACTCTATATAGGTTTTCTTCTCTCTCTTTCTTCTACAAATCAATAAAAGCTCTTTAAAGTGAAAAAGTTCTTCCCAATAATGCAAAGTAAATTATATTATTTCTACGTTTTGCACTCTTAAATGCTTTGCAGTTAGGCTCTGTGCCAGGATTCTACTTCACTGCATCATTGCTTTTATAACACAATTAGGTAAGGCCAGAGCATCCTGAACGAAAGCACAGTCAAGCATCCTTACACACATAGACACACTGGAGTTCTTTGAACAAACTATGGAGAGGTTAATGCAACCCCAGTGGTTCTGTTTTGGATATTTTCCTCAGATTTTGCTGACACTGATGTTTTTTGCCTAAGACCAGACTCAGCATCTATCAAAGCCAACAACAACACTGCATTTGTGCCTGTCCAGTAACAGAGATGGGCTCTAAGACCATTTGAAACCATGTGCATGGTAATGGTGTTTATGTGGAACTATCTACTGTCATTCAAAATGGTCCCAGGAAGATGGATGGGACACTGTCCAAAAAGTTCAATATGCAGAATGAATTGACTAGGCAAGATGAAGGATAACTCAATTTATTGTATCATTTTTATATGAATGCATTAGTATGGACACCAAAGGAAGCTAGACCAACAGAGAATCAAGAACAAGGCTCTACGTATAGGTACAATGGAGACAAGGCTAATACTGAACTCCCTAGATGTGACTGTTCTACTGCACTAGGGCTTGCCTGTGAACTTGGCCTCCTGTGGTAGTAAACTGTTAGAATATTCACCAGCACAGATTTGGCACAGTTCAGCTACCACAGTCCCCCCAAATTCTCTGATCTCATTTAGCAGCTGTAACTAGTCAGCGACAATTCCCAATAAACCATCTGTCTGCCTTCTTCTGGAGGTGAATTCTGTTTGCTAGTACTCGGCTGTGGTACCTAGAACATTTCCAGACATGTTTAATTTACTCTCCTAGCAGAGTTTGTGATCACTAGTTTATTTTACACAAAAATTATCTGTATCTTGAATTAGAATACAAAAGATAGCTGGGAGTACAATAGTATTTGAGATTCCAGAGTAGTTTGCTGCCTTGAAGGAAGCACATGGATCTGAGGCTAATCACGCAATTGTGGGAGATAAGGTGGGAAAAGGTCCTCGGGTAGTGAAGAACTGGTGGTAGCAGAACTGGTTTTGGATCCACAGCCCTAGCATCAATCCTGGCATCACACCTCAGGCAAGGAAACTTGCTTCCAGGGCTGCTTGTTGTTTACTTTGTGGCTGTTGTTTTGGGGATGTTTTCTTCCGGGTTTTCTCTTTCCCTGGGAACATAGCCAGGGTCTGGGCATGCTGCCAAATATATAGGCTATCATGGATAGCCATGCCACAGACCCACCGCAATGCTCTTGGACCTGGACTTTTGTGCTCTGCCCTGATCCAGTGGTTTTGATAAGGCTTTGCCAAAAACTATGCCTTGTACTCATTTCACCCTAAAGATACATGTCATCCCTTTCCTCTCCCTTCACCCCTCCAGCTTACAATTATCACTGCAGAAATCATGTGCACACACTCACAGAAGAACCAACCACTGTTTTTCCTAACCAGAATTGCTTGAATAAAAACTGGGGGGAGGAGGAGGGGAGTCAATTCAGTAAAATGAAGTGAATTGGGGTAGTTTGAAGCTTACTTCTGTGTCTAATACTTAGTCAAAATTCATTGATTGTGTATGGGATTTCTGCAAATACTTCAAAAGCTGAAAAACTGAAACTGATCTTTAGCCTAAGGTAGTACAGTAACATTCTGCAGGCACTTCTCAGGAGCAAAAGGATTGTCTTTTGGCCTTACATAGGTTGCTGCTGTTGTTATTGCTGCTGTTATGCTATGGGACAATTCAACAAGCTAAACACTACTGTAATCATCTTAGAAGGAAATATCATCCCTGTACTGTCAATAGTAAACAAGATCTTCAAAAGGAGGCAGATACCGATGTCACAACTGGTACAAAGGACAACTCTCTGAGGAGTCATATAACTTCTTGAAAGGTGGCCAGTTCAGCCTTATTCAACTCCATCTCCATATGCGCCCTCCTTTGCTGTGTGTGGTCAATCATGGGATGAGGGAACCATGTCCCTAGAGCATGGAGTATTGTCCCAGTTGCATACAGCAGCTGCTCAACCACTGTCAAGCATAGATTCATGCAGCTGTTACCACTTACTGAGGAGACAGACATGGTGTACTGAGCTTGCAGCAGCGAGATGTAGGTAATGATTAGATGCTATATACGTGATGATGACTGATTTCAGAAAACTAAGCCCCCAACAGAAGCCCCATGGAAACACCCCCACAAGGCAGCAGAATAGGTTCCCCACAGAGAAAAGCCAGCCTCATTACTTTGTTGAAACTTACAGGGGAACCTGCAATGGAAGGCTGCCTGCACTTGAAAAGAGCTCTCATGTGCTGCTTCAGCAGCGCCCATCTGAAAGGTGTTAAATGGCTCAAATCTGCACTGCCTTATGGCCCAGGAGTGGGTGGCTGTGGTATTAATGAGCACAGAGCCATGAGCTAAGGACTCTGTGGCTGTAGATGGACAACCCTCTCTTGTGTCACTGGAGTAGGTGTCTGCTCCCACTTGCTCTTCATCACTGCAACCCTAAACTTACTGCCTGTCCTGACAGCAAGGCTGTGCCTATGAACGTTGCATAATTTATTTCAGTCAAAATGAGGCCATGAGGCATTGTGTCTTAAAACATTTAAATACTTCTGCCTTAATCTTTGCCAACACTGCAACAAGCTATTGCAGGTTTACTTCAAAATGACAGATAGAAAACTGCAGTATGGCTGACTGACAGACCCATGTTCCATCCTACTACCCTGGCTACTCCACTGGTAACCTCTGTCAGGGAGACAAGACAAACCTTGTGAGATGCTGTAACACCTGAAGCCTCTCCAAGGAGAATCACAGAGGTGTGTGCCGGGGTCCTTAGGACGCATACGAGCACAATTTCTTCCAAGGGTGACACTAGACTAGAACAGGTCTATTGAGTTACTCTAAAAAAACAGACAAAAAATTCTCAGAAATTCCAGCACCTACTCTCATTCTTCTTCAGATAAAAATGTGTCTAGTGACATTATTCCTCAGAACATAGCTACTGTAAAACATCCTTAACTATTTCTGAGAAAATGTTAATTTCTTCTGCATCTTTGACTTCTAATATACAGGCCATGAGGCTTTTTGTATCACAGTAAGTTTATCTGTGCTATGCCAAACAAAGAAAAAATGCAAATACTTTTCAAGTTTTGTTGTTTCATAAATTAATTCAGATCACGGGAAAAAAAATGGTAAACTGCCTTTTAGACAGAGTACAGAACAACATATCCTCCTGCTTCCCCATTATATAACTGATCACCATTCTTAAGTGCACAAATAAAAACGAGTAAATTGAAATAAATCAAATAAATTACATTGCATAGTTTCAAGCCCTACATTAAGTCTTGGCTGTAATAATATACATTATCATTAATGGCTTTCACTTTACAGTGCTGAAAGTCAGATTTGTTATTGTCATCTTCATTCCTTGACCTTTACTATCTGCATGCTCACACGAAAGTATTAGTCTGCTGTCACACTTCAAGAAACCATGTAATAAGGTCAACTATGCTTCACTCTAAGTCATCTAAGGCTATTTTAGCATATTTGCTTTATGACAAAAGTGTAAGATCACTGCAATTATCTACAATGATAGTTAGATTTCATGCCATATACAATTCAATTTTCAATTATACTAGAAA
The DNA here is from genome assembly GCF_037157495.1 of Lathamus discolor. NCBI lineage: Eukaryota > Metazoa > Chordata > Aves > Psittaciformes > Psittacidae > Lathamus > Lathamus discolor. The sequence continues at coordinate 23,852,476 of NC_088884.1, forward strand.
ATGCTAGTGCCAGAGGACTAGTGTAAAATTTTATTGCCCTGAATTCAATGTTCATTTAACTGAAATGCAAAAAAAAAGATAATTTCAGGTTCTGAAGTGAATACCTATATTCTGGAGAAAAGTCTAAATGGAAAAACATAATTATGTAATCTCCAATTAAAATAACTTGTCTGCTTTTTATTCTTGATATACTTTAGGATTTGCAGGGGTTGGGAAAGTGAAGGAGGTTACGTTTCATGTAAGAGTTCAGAGTTGAGAAAACAGTTTTACTGCTGAACATTTAAATTCCTACAGAGAGAGATTTGTGAGATATTGCAGTATATCAAAGAAATCTGCATTAAGAGTATGTTGCTTCTTGAATTAAGGAAGTTGGCAGGAAAAAAATGTTCTGTTCAGCAGCCATCACCATAAAATCATATAAATGCAACTACATTACCAAGGGAATTCAATCTGCCAATTGAAGAGGGCAACTGTATTTTCTGCTTACAATATATAAAAGATCCTAAACACTTACTTAAATCTTTTCAGGTTTTTTTAGATGTAATGGTTATTCCTTACACTGAGGATGGAAGATGCTTTTATTCTGTGGCTTTGCCATATCCTCCTTAACAGCAGTGAAAAGGAAAATGAAGGCACATTTGCAATGGCAGTGGACCAGTGGAAAAGCCTCTACAGGAGCCACCTATCAGCTGGCTGGCTGCTTACATAATCAGAAGAGGTCCAGTGACACAGAACTAGTTGGTACCTTTGCACTGCAAGTCAGAGTATACAGTAGCTTCAGCTCTTGCTATTATTCCTAAATAAAATGGTCAGGATGAACCAGCACTTCACCAAATTTGATCTGAACCATGAGATTAATTGCTCCACCTTTTATTACTCAATCACTGACCCAGACAGCTCCTATTTCTACCTCTGCATTTCAAAATCATGAGCACATTGTGGATGCCACTGGATCACAAATTAACATCAGCAACAGAGGCAAAGGTCAGGAACCATCTGATTGAAATAATAACTTATGGAAAAAATGACAAAATACATTGCACGGGTTTTTTCCCCTTCTCTGATCTTGAAGATCTGAGATGGTTAAACATTGCTTCACTGTGAAAAGATTGCCTAGTCATTTATGTATTATAGCAGCTGGAGCTATAAAACACTAGAAATGGCATTCTAAGATTACCTATGCATATACACATAGCAGAGGCAGAGAAAACACAGAATTCCTCTCCTGTGCAGCTATAGTGAAAAGAGACGGAGCTTATTCAGTTCCTACATCCAGATTGCCAGCAAGATTTTGTCAAAGCAGGGATTGTTCAGAAAAGAGCAGCATGATTAAGTGCTAATTTATAAAAGTTTAGTCTGGCTCAGGAACAGTTTAATGGAGACATAACGGCAGTCTGAGTATGCTGGGTGGAATATGTATTATTTAGAGTTTATGGGGAAAAATTAACAAAGGGAATACATAGAGTTAATATCAGGAAACGAGACAGGGGAAGACCAAACAATTGCTGTGTGGGCATTTTAGGAACTGAATCACTGGCACTTTTATGCCACTCCCAGTAACAAATCACTGTGTCAAGCCCTTAGGAGCATTCTGTAGAAAGCCTGATACGCTCTGATGTGGAGAGCAGCCAGTTCAATGGCAGAGAACAGCAACGTCTGATTTTTATGCCTGTTAACTTTCTTTCCAGTTATGCTGTGGGAAGAACTCTTAGTAATAAAAGGTATTCTGTATAAAACATAAATTCCTGTAAAATAAATTATAGGCTTTGTAAGAAAACAGAAAAGGCAATTATAAACTTCCCTGGAAATAATTAATCAAGCTTTCTGCAGTGAAAAGTTTTGAAAGCACATAAAGCGCATATTTTTACAGAAAATGTAAGTTTTCTCTGAAGAAATGGGAACTATTACACATTTGTGAATGTTTATGCAATTGTCATTATTTATTCTTGTTCTCATAATGATGCCTTCTTTTAGGACAGGAAACTACTTCTGTTTTGTGCATTACTTGTGCCTAACAGCTGAGCTCCTTCTGCTAAATAAGGAAAAAGCGTTTTTACAACTGCACTAGCTTTTCATTCTCCTTCCCATTGACTTACTGCTTTCATTTTCTAACCTAGTTTACTGAAGGTTTTCCTGCAGCCAGCTTGTTAACTTTGAAACTGTAATTTTCCCAGCAAACATGTCTCTCTCATGCATATGAGTGTACTGCTTACTAGCTAGTGAATTAGGAAACCAGTATCTAATAGGACAGATCCTTCATGGGGATTCTGAGAAATTGCTGTGCTTGCCCTTTTCCTGAGTTGCAGAGAACAACACACACATGATTTGGGGCTGATATGGGGTTACTAGACAGCTACAGACACCTTTGCCAGGTATCTACAAATGCTACTTGCACATCCTGCTAGTGTTCCACAAAAAAAAGCTGCAGGACTCCTGATGAGCTGTTATTATTCTCCAACCCTTGGAAAACAACGCAGACAGGAAACTATATTGTATTAGCATTATTTATTCATGTTTAGATTCCCCACCTAAACGCCAGACTGCATTTTGCCAACTGTTATATACACACAGTAGTAAAATAGCATCTCCACCGAGGAGTCTACAAGCAAGGCATACCAAAAATATAGCAAGAGAAGAAGAGGCACATGCAAGACTATCTTGCCCCTACCTGCACAGCAAAATCAAGAAGACCATAAGACAGGTCAGTACTGTGGTTACTAGATTATCATCTGAAATATAACTTGCTGCCACTACAGACTTTTTTTTTTTCCATATTTAAATAATCCACTTAATAAAAAGACATAGAAATGTGTAAAGGTTCATTTATAATTACATCCCTAGCCAAGGCATTAAATGTATTGAAAGACTATAATTATTATATAAGGCCAAAATGTTAAAATTTAGAAAAATTTAGGAAAAGCAATATACAACTTTGTTCTGACAACACAGGTCTCAGTCCAGCAGAAGATACATGCACTCTTCCAGAAACATTTAAGCACCAAGACATTGAATTTTTCTCATCCCACAGCATGTCTATGTCCTGAGGGAAACATCTCTTACAGTCCAGTTCCATGATCTGTTTAAGATGGCAAGATAGAGTGCTGTGACTTAGAAGGGCAGTCCCATCCTTTTCTTACCACCAGTATGCTTTGGTTTCATGGCATCGCGTACCCCTCAGGCTGTGGTAAGGATTTGTATAGCTGCACTACAAAACTAGCAGGGAACTGGTGTCAGTTCAAAAAAAACCCAACGCAATGAAAATTAGTTAGATTCCATGGGCTGGAAAGAGAAATTGCATGAGATGAGGAAACAGTGGAGCTATCTTTTCTGGTAGATGCTTCTAGCAAGACCTGAAATAGGACATCCATAGCTTAAACATATTTTCAGTCTTGGCTTACTTAGAGATTTACCTCAAAATTTGTTTATTTTCTTAAACATACTTTTTCCTTCGTCTCCTGGTCTACTATCTCATGTTATTTGTTCCACAAAGAACTCTTACGTTCCCAACTTATGAATCAATTCATAAGTCTGCTCAGAAATTTTTGGCCAATATTTATTTAAGGCACATGTGTTATGATAAAGTGTTTGTCTACAAGCCACAACGGAAGAGTAGTCCCAAACTGTAGGGCTTCTCAGACTTCATCACTGTGCTTTTTCAGAACGTAGTACATGAAAAGCCTTATGGTACATGTTGGTCAGGGCGTTCTCCTTGAAGGAGGCAAATCTTCTATTCCTCCAAGCCTTCATTCTACGTACCCCAAGCTGCAATTGGTCTGAGCATCCTACTTAAGGCATTTTTGTAATGCTGTATGAAGAGCTCTTGGTAATAGAGCAGTTTCTCATTTTATCAAGAGAGCATGTGGAACTTACTTGCACTTTCAACCATCAAGGCTCTTTGGGGCTACAAAAGTGAAAAAGTGAACAATGTGTTTTCTATGTAATAAAAATTCCTGCAGAGTACATTGGAAATAACTCTAGCCTCCAGCACTACTATGTGTGTCCTGGCCTCACACTCCCATTTCTCCTGGTTGTCTGCTCTGAGCTCTTTAGCCTTCCAGAGCTCCCAGTTCTAACTTCCAGGATTGCCATGTCTCCCTTGCAGGCTCTCCCACCTCCTGGCTGTTGCCTGTGACTCTTCATAAACTCAAATTGGCTTTGCTTCTCTTCAAGGTATAATTACACTCCAGACCCCCTTTGTTTAAACAGAAGACTGCAGAGGAAATAAGATCTCTTTAAGATTTTGGATTTTGTAAGAATTGGAAGTCCTGTGCTTTTTATGATGATCATGAAGTTTAGAATAGCAACTTATAATTAACTGTAAAAATGTGTTTTCCTGTTGTGGTGGGTTGACCTTGGCTGTCTATCAGGTGCTGCCAAGCCACTCTCTCAGTCTCCCTCCTCAGTGGGACAAGGAGAGAAAATAAGGTGAAGATCTCAGAGACTGAGGTAAAGGTACGTTAATAAAGAAAAGCAAAGGCCATAAGGAAGCAAAGAAAAGCAAAAAGATTTATTCCCTACTTCCCACCAGCAGGTGATATCCAGCCACTTCCTTGGAACTCCATCCCAGCCAGACCCAATTCACCTTTTCAAATTTTCATTTTTTTCAAATGCATACATTTGAAAGCCAATTCTGACTTTATCAAATGCCAGGCTGTTGAATTTGCTGAAATTGCTTAAATCTACAGACAAATATACATACAGATTGCAAACATATATTTTAACAATGGGCAAAGAAAGTTGTAGGGCTTTGTTTCCACATTCTATTGGCAGATAATCTCTTCTCTGATTGGCTTGATATGCCAGTACTTCCAAAACCTTAACATAATGTCTGTATAAACACTGAGGCAATTCCATATTCTACTTTCCATTAACTTCTGCCAGTGATCAAACGATTGTCTGAAAGGATCTCAAAACAAGAGTACAAGTGGGAACAAATACAGCTAAAATATTAATTTAAAAGTTTGACTCCCTATGAAAAAATTTTGCTTTTGTTTTCTCAGTTCTAATGGTATCACAAGAAATGTTGATATTATTGAGTGGACATTTCTGTGTAAAGCACCACAAGCTTAAGACAAAAACTGCTTCAGTAGTAAGACAAGATCAAAGTTAAAAATGTTTCATTTAGTTGTGATGACAATTCTGTTAATTGAGCAATTTCAAAGGTATGCAATTTTAGCTATTGCAATTGCTTCCTTTGTAATTACTGACTTTTCAAAGAGCTTGGGTTCTCTCTGCAGATCCTTTCAACTGACCACTGTGTCAACACTATAACAAGATGAGTGGGAAGCTGGTCTCCTGAGAGCAGATTCATGCCATAATGGTTAATCTCGTCTACTGCTACTATAAACTAGCCAGTTCTGCACAACAGAAAGTCCTGGATTTTCTCAGTAGCTGCCTTTTATAGAAAATAAGCTGCAGGTAGACCAGATTTGAGACAAATATCTATTTTCTGATACTTTTAGGAATTACAAATACTCTGGGACTATATGTGAATTTTTGCATCCAGTCTCAAAGTGTTGGTAGCTTTTAAATGGTCTTTCATATTGCAATTATGATGAAACAGTGCTATCTAGCCACTATCATTTCAATTAGGCATATTTAAAAAAAAAAGGCAGAACAGTAAGAGTGCCTTTGTATTAAACCAGCTATGTACCTTGGACATTTTATTCTCTCTTGTATGTAAGTACTGCCATATTCCTAAATTCCTCGATTGAGACAAAATTCCCAGTATCTTCAATGAGGAATTCAAGACCAGAGTGCTAAGAGCAGCAGATGTATGAACAGTGCCTTTATTGTGTGATTTGTACATCTTGTATTTACTAACTGATTCTACAATGACTGTTTATAATTTACAATAACACAATTGTTTTTTCATAATTTTATTGTATTTCCAAAAGAGAAGCTAAACTTTGGAGGGAAAACATATTATCATTATTCTGGTTTTTGAAAAAAAAATAAAAAAAGGTAGAGAAATAGTCTGAGTTATGCAACACCAGCTCAAAAGAAGTTATTTTATCACTACTTGCAATAAATGGCAACTCAAAAAGGGCACAGTCTGGAATGTTTTCTTGCAATTCTAGCTTGAGCTAGTAGGACAATGTTTGGCAGAGCTCAGCTGTCTTCATAACAAAATGTCTCTGCACAAATATTGCTCATTACAAATTAAAAACAGTAATGGAAAAAGCTACAAATATAAAGAAAAGAGACAAAGAAAATTCTGTTTGCCTTTGAGCAAAGTATCAGAGAAGAAAAATATTATTTAATCTTTTGAAAAAATTATTTCTAAGAGGATGTCTTAACACAAATTAATGTGAAAAATAAGATAATATTGCTTAATCTAATAGAAAAAAAATACTACATAGTTACATAGAGGAATAATAAAAATATTGATGCTTTACTACAATCTCAAAAATAATGAAAATACTTATATTACAATCTCATATCAATAAGCAAAAATTGCATCAGCAACAATTATCTATAGAAATACATTCCAATTTAGTTTCTAAAATAATTGTTAAATTCATCTTTACTAACTACTTTTTGTATTTAAAAAAATTACGTCAAACAGTTCAGTGATTCATTGCTTGTTTGTATGGTTTTATAATTAATAAAAATGTGCATTGGGGGTTCCTGGGGTTGTTTTTTCTTGCAGACAAGATATTTTTTCAAAAAAATTGCTACTTAAAGTGACTTTAAAAAATACATAAGATACAATTTTGATCTTTTATCTAATTTTGTGCAACTGGGCTCAGCCTTTGCTACTCACAAGGATTTAGAAAAATAATAGGGGTGAGATTTCATATAAATGCATCACACATCTTAGCACAAATTTTTCCTTAAATGAGTGTTTCCTTAACACTCATTTTTCCTTATCTCTTAATCACCCCTTTTAAAAACATACAATGAGCAATTCAGAAGCAAATTAATAAAAACTCATTTTTTTTATCTCCCACGTCCTAGCCTGGAGACCAGAACCTCATTCCCTTCAGTCCAAAGCACATGACACACTTCCCAGCTCTGCTGCAAATGAAGAATCTCTGCATCAGTATCCACGACCTCTCTCTGTTGCCTACGAGGCCTTAGACACAGTCCACCAAAGCCCATTGCAAGCTTTCTTCTGATTTTGAAGGCCAGCAGACCAAGATTTCAGTTTCCTTTCCTCATGTATCTCTCCAAGTTTGCTTTTCCCATGCACCTTTGGAAATACCACTCTTGGCTCAGCTGCTAACTAGCCTCCATCTGAAACCTCTATCCCCATCAACACAACCACCCAGCTGGTCTGAAGGTCAAATCTACTTTATTCTTGTTGCCAAGATTAACAAACATCTTCAAAGCAAGACCTTCGATTTGTCAGTTTCTGTATTATGGATTCATTCTCCCGCTCCAGGTCTGGCAGCACAGCCTGTTTCTCCAGCCCCAGCTGCGATGTACTTATAACAGAAGCTGTTAATTTAATAACCGAAAACTTGCTGACAATGCTCCACTTTTTCCAGCTCTACTCAGGATCAAAGTCACTCACACAAGCACCATAAAGAAGAGTAAAACCGAGACAGGGAGATAGAGAGCCAACTCTCTACAGCAGACAAGCCACCTTATGTCAGGAAGGTCTTCTGTAACATCATAGGCAATTACAGTGAAAAAAATCAGCACACCTGCTAACAAGGATTGCCTAGACATTTTAACGTGAGGGAACGCTTCCGTCCCTTTTTTCATGCCAGATGGCATCAAAATCACTGAACGATGGAGAATTGCACTATCTTATGGCAGATGTTGTCATAGTTCTGCAGGAGATGACAGATTTGAATAGGAAATCGCAAAGGAATGTATTTCTGTGACATCTGCAGGCACCAGGTATAAGACTTTGAATATGACCAGAAAATACGCCCTATTTTCAGGAGGTTTACCAGCCATGATTGACTGATTTATTTATTTCTAAAACAGAATTATTAGATTGAGAAAGTACGTTAACTGATTGATGAAACCAGTAATATGATCTCTAAACAAATGGGCCAGACATATCTCCTGTGACATACATGAGCCATAAGGAGTCCCTGAGGCAATGAAGAACTCCCACTGCAGAAGCAGGGTGCTGGGTTTCCCAACATGCTTCCTTCTGTCCCCTGAGCTCTCCCCAATGGCAGAAAAGGAGCCCGATGGGTTTCCCTGCCTTCCCTGCTTTCAGCAGCACCACAGAGCACTCGTGTTGTACAGCTTCATGTATGAGTTTTGGCTCTGTGACATCTCAGATGTTTCTCACCCCTAACAATAGTCCAAAACTGGAAATAACACAATGACACTTTTCCCACCACACACACTCTCTGTGATATGCCTCTTTGACTTGCACTAAGATGTATAACCCACAGCATCTGGGTTTTACTCGTATGTCTCCTAAGCTTTCAGATATGTGTGCACTACAGTAAACCACTTGCTTATCTAAAAGCTCTACATTAGAAGTTTGAAGTCAGGAAAGACTTTGTTAGGTGTAACCCTGCACTATAAAACAATAATTAACCTATCTTCAGAGGAAATTATTTTTAGAATTTATTCCAGACATGTTTAGTCTGCTTGAAATATGTTTGCACTGTCTCTGTCTTCAAAAAACATTATGTAAATATTTATTGCAGATTCCTGATTGTGGTGTTTTTGCTCTGATTGCAAACGTGACATTTTAAATCATATCTTTACAGCTTTTCATATTTAGGGAAGGGAATTAGTATCATTTCTTGACATATTTATCTCTTTTAGACTGAACTAGTTAGAGGTGCACTTACAAATGGTAGAAATTTTCCATTAACATAATTTATTACACTAATCATGTATGATACTACTCATATAAATCAAAAAGGAAAGCAATTGACATTGGCAGTTTCCATTTCTAAGAATACCATTTCTTTATTAATTAGTTTCATGTAGTCACTGACTTTGGTGAAGGCCAATGTGTATTTTTGCAATGATTGGTAATGTACATGCTAATAACAAATAATCAGCAAAAAAAGTCTTTCTGGATAGGCCTATGGATGTGAAGTGATATGACGACTGATGGCATTGTAGTCATATCACTCTTCAAGCCCAGCTGCTGCTACAGAAGCATGACATGGTCTTTGTAAACATGACATTTTGAAACGGCATATATCTATCCTCTGTGCAATGTGTAAACACACACCCACAGTCACATTACATTTGTAATGCTGTAAAAATTGAACCCAAACTTCTTTGCATTAGTATTGGGAATCATAAACTGATCAGAAACGTTCCTATGTAACAATTTTATTCCCTTAGAAAATGCTAGTTCAGTGAAATCAAAACATTCCTCAGATTTCCTGCACAGTTTCTGAAAACCCACCCACCTTTTTACTAGTATGTTGGAAGGTTTTCAAAAGGCAAAATTCAGCTGGCAAACCAAAGCGACTTGAAAAACTGCAAGCCCTCAACAATCTGGGCTCTGTTCCCAAGGTTTTTGTATGAGGTCCTCAGATATTTATCCTTTATAAAGAGAGGAGTCCAGTCCTCATGAGTTCCCAAGGACCCCGTACCTTGGGGAACTAGGGTCTTTCCTGCCAAGGAAAGGATGCTGGGAATTCACAATTGTTCCACAAAAAAAATAATAATCCATCAAGGAATGATAAACTTTATTTATTGCTCTTGATTAAAAAGTCCTATTTCCTTTCATCCGTTGAAGGACATGCACACTTGTCCTCTTTTAGTTTATAATAAACTCCATCGAGCATTTTTGGGGATATACTCATGTTGGTGGACTTCGGATCTAACCAGTAACCTGTTAATATTTTCACTCTATATTCACTAACCATGACACATATAGACTATGTTGGGACTATTGAGTGATAAAGAAAGAATAAGCAGAATATGCAGACCATTAACGTGATACCGTTATGAGAAGTGCATGAAAATCCCATAATCTAGTACATATGAAACTACAGTAGTAGTCAGTAAACCCATGCTTTCTTCTCAGCTCTCCAAAAAATACTCTGGATGATCTTCAGCAACCCCACTGTCTAGTTCCCTATTTTCCCACCACCACCTTTTGCCTGTCTTTTGTACCAGGGTAAATACTACCTCCTGCTCCATGTTTGCGCTGTGACTGGCACAGGGGTTTCTGGAACTCTGTCAGTAAAAGGTGTTAAATGGAATTTTCTTTGTTTCTTTACAGAATTTTGCTGTACAAGTTGCAAGTGAGAATGCTACAAAACCTCCCAGCTGACTTTGCAATAGTTAAACCTTTTAATAAGAACATCCATGGCCACTAGCACTGCTATGTCTGTTAAGAAATAAATAGGTTACTTCAGATTTCTTGAAAGGGGCCAGAAAGATAACTTCAGTGATGGAAGTCTTCTGTATGAAACCTTTATGCTAAACACAGCCCAGTCAGCTCCAGTAGACGCTACCCCACAAACATTTCCCAGGCCCAACCTCTGTGGAGCCAGGTTAATTATCTCCACTTTGGTTCCCTTCTTGCACTCTGCTGCCACTGCCAACAAGGGGGTCAGTTACAGCAAGATGTTATGGTGGTTTCTGCAGAGCAGACACTTGTCTGCTAGAAACAAGCAGTACACTATTGACATGGAGGGAAATGCCAAATTGCCTCAAATTGCCATATACAGCCACACCCTTGTGTAAGCATGGATTCATATTCAGAGCCTCTTAGATACAGTAGTACTCATGGCATGAAATACATTCTGTATTTAGTTCCTTCACACTCAATAATGGCTTGTTATGGATCAAATATTTTGCTTGCTTGGTAAGAATTAAACATTAAGAAATCATTGCTGCTGCTACTGCAAAAAAATAAAAAGAAGGGATTTTATGTAATGTAAAAGTAGTACTTTTCACAAGCATATATAATTGTTGGTTAGAGAGCAGCTTCTGATTAGCATTCCACTCCTGCTTTAGCTTTTCACCCATGTTTTTGGGAGTGTCATTAACCTACTATATAATTTGCTTCTTTGTTCATTCAGCTCAATCATTCGGTTTACTGTCTCATGGAATTTAATCATTTTAGTATAACATTTCCTTGAGAAATGTGATTTTAAAGAAAAACAAAAAAAATCAACAAACCACCTGATAAGGCACGTGAAAATTCAGAAATGCAAGACTTACCCCTGTTGTCAACTAATCAATTTTACAGAGAAACCCACTGTTCTTATTACACTTCCAAATGGGGTAGGAACAGATGAGATAAATGAAACAATGAAACAGTGAAACAATGGCAGAAACAGACTCTTCTAAAGACATAAACATAGATGGAGAAAAATGTAACTGAGTTGATTCATTTATAACGAGTTTAGTTCTGCCTTTCTGATTCCACTGGAAACTAACACTTAAATTTTGGAACTACCATTGTTAAGTAATGCATCCTTATCTTTTATTTTTGCATATGCATATAAAGGAGAAGACTATGAAACCACAATTCTCTACTTCCACAGTGAAATTACAATATAAGTATGACCATATCCAGTGCTTGGCTACTCTCACAGTGAAAAGGTGTCTCATGTTCAGACAGAACCTCCTGTGTTTCTATTTACACTCACTGCATCTTGGTCTGTCACTGGGCACCACTAAAGAAGCCTGGCTCCATTTGCTTCACAGTCTCCCTTCAGGCATTTACGTACATTGATACTTTCCTCCCCTGAGCCTTCTCCAGGCTAAACAGTCCCAGATCTTACTGCCTTTCCCATAGAAAAGATATTCTAGTCCCACAATTATCTTCATGGCCCTTTGATGGACTATTCCCAGTATATCCAGCATGTATTTAAAATTACTATTTATTAATAAAATGCACCATCTATTTAAAGTCTTATAATATTTTTGTCAAAATCTGATTAGTAATTCACAATTTGTCCAAGCACTCTTCCAAACCTTCTCCTGAGTTCAGGGTATATTGCTCAGATGAGGTACATCTAAGCCCCTGCTTGCAGACTGATAGAGCTGAAGAATTCCACTGACGATCTCTAGCATGGATCCACTCCCCTGTTCATAAAGCCTAGAAAGGTGGGATGTGAGATAGGCATCTCAAGCTTAGGTCTGTATTTTAATGGCAGGCTCAAGACTAGACTGCAGGTCATTTTCATTGCAACTACCCTGTTTTTGCCAGGTATATTCTTTGGACTGGGTTTGAAGCATGTGGTATATTAAAGGGGAAACTTCTCTCCTGCAGTTACATGCTGCATGTATCTCTTTCACATACTGTTAAACCAAGCGATGCCATGTGATCATGCTGTGCAGATAAGACATCCAATGTCTATCCTGGAAGGGCTTCCATATTTTCAGACGTGGGATTTACAAACACTGATATGCAGAGCCAGATCTTCAGAGCATGACACTCTAGGACACCTGTGGGACTAGCCAACCCGTGGGACTAGCCAACCCATGGGACTAGTTCAAGAACACCGCAGACTTTGTCCTTGAGCCCCAAAGTACAACCAATTATGTGCATAAAACGTATTCTAGTCCTGGGAGTCCTGACCTTTCGCTTGCTCCTATGAAGCGTATTTAAATACGATGTTTTTCATTTAATATAGATACACTAAGAGGTGTGGAAATTCTTTGGTCATCCTCCCACAGCAATGTCTGAGATAGATGACTTGAATTTCCCTTTCACATAGCTGTTCTAATCTCTACCTGCCCTCACCTCTCGGTTCTCTTTACATCATGACTGAATTTGCCCTTTTGTTTCCATTTGTTAGGCACTGAGACTTGAATGAGCAGATTCTCTCATAACATTGTTAGGTACAGAAGAATGCAAAATCTGGCCTGGTCATACCACAGTGGGAATAAGCCATTCAGATTTGGTTTAATGATTTCAAGGAAATGTTTTCAAACCCACTGACGGCAAGTAGTATCTTTTCATTAAATTCAGTACACTCTGGATTAGGCAGAGTGTTTATGATTACTCACAGCACTTTAGTGTGGTCCTTATGTTATTTAAATAGATTGAGAAACTCTTAAGAACCTGCTCATCTTTAGCTTTGTTTATTCCTAGCTAAATACCTTACACACTGAGAGATAGCTTGATCCTTTCTCATGCTAGATTAATCTGAATACCAGTCTTCTCTGAGTTGGACCAGGTAAAGTGAATCATTATCAACACACATTATCGAACTTGCTTCTAATCTTCCTTTTAAATAGAGTGCAAGTCTACATAGTGAAAGACTACAAAACCATATCAAATGTATCCATAAGGTCATGTACCCTTTGTGTTACAGCCTTCCCATAATAAATAAACTTGCACCTAAGAGTAGGCACTCATTTTTATAGTTGTCTGTATGTCATTTCAGACTGCTGATACAGTGCTGCCTGCCAGTATTCCCACTGCAGACACAGAGTCAGCACAAAGTCTAATAGCATCAGCAGTCGATGATATCTATAGGTATGTGGAATATGGGGTAGGAAAGAAATATCATGCCTGGGGGTTTGTTTTGGTTTGTTTTGTTTTCAACCAAATAGTTGTTGTCAGGTCTTTTGCCATTTCTGAGCTTTTTAAGGCACTTTCTTTGCCTCTTTTTGCATTAGATTCTAAGTTGACAAATTGTCAAATGTTTGTGCTACTACTGATTGGCCATACTAAGACAACACACAAACAGGCAACCCCCTTACATACAGAGAGTTTCTTTAATGATTTTAAAGGCTCTAGCTTGTCTTCATCTGGGAAAAAGTTTTGTTGCTTCTTTTGCTTGTTACTTTGAGCTTTATTTGCTCATCTCCAGAATCACACTTACTTGAGAACTTTAGAACCTCTGTTTTCCATGTATGGCAGAGCTCATTGTCTGTGATTCAACTCAGTTAATGCAAGGGATAAATTTAATTCCATGTAAAGTGCACTGAGTTTCCTCAGCATATATGCTCAGTTCTTAGAGGTATACAGAAAAAATTGACAGTGTTAGTATAATAGCCATTTAAAAAAAAGATCTAAACTACTCACCAATTTCAGTAAATATGTCAAGTGTAATATTTTATCTTCTCTAAACAATCACAGGACTGTTGAAAATATAGACATAAGTACTTTTAAAATTTAGTATTATACTAAAATAAATAAAAATATATTACCAGTACAATGATTCCTCTTATTAATATGAATCACCCTGATAATACATATATTTTTAAAACTTTAAGATGGGTTTCTGTTAATCAGCATAGAGGAAAAAACATATTTTTCCTGCCATCTTAAACAAAAGAGCAATTGTATTCTTTACTGCAAAACCAAAGAGGACAAAACATGTAATCCATCTTACTATGGTTGGTAGCAAACATTGGCTAGACAGCTCTGTTCTCTTTACGGAGGGGAGCAAACCATCCTCTCTGAAATTACATATGCTGATTATATCAGACCACATCAACATAGAAAGAATAACTTAAACACAAGTGATCCTCATACTCACCAAGTACGTAAATTATAACTATAAAGAAGTAAAATTTTTTCAGAACATCAAGAGACAGAAGGTACCATCCTTCAAAATCCACTCCTGAGAGGAAGCTGAAGATGACACAGTAGTGACAGTTCAAGGAAATAAAACTTTTTCCATATAAGGGTACTTTTTCCATATAAGGGTACATTCCATCTAAGGCACATAAGGAAACAGCAATATGAGTAACATAAACAAAACAGTATCACTAATTTTCAGAGCCAGTTTGACTCAGATGCAAAAAAGCAGAGCTTCTCCTGGGACCATGAAAGAAATCATTGTAAAAATCTTACTTGTGCTGAGGACAAGATTTGGGGCTAAAAGAGATGATATTTAGGAAAGATTCTTTTTCCTGGGAGAGGGTTAGTTTTATTTGAACACACCTGAAACACATCCTACTTGTTAAGCGTAGTTATGATGAGATTCTGGTCACATATAAGCACTTTTCTGAAAGAAATCACCTGAAATCACTGATTCGTACCAGAGCTGAAGAACTCCTCAGTGGCAGCACTTTAAATACTTCTCTCACAGTCTAGAAATAAAAGTCACTATGGTCCTTTATTGACATATCGAACTATCTAGTATGTCTGATTTGTAGGTCACAGTTTGAATTGTACTGTCTGAATGTAAACAGACACCAAAGTTAATCCAGTATTTTCTTTACTGCATTTCACAGTAATAATTGAGCAGTGTGTTGCAGGACAGCGTTCTACTGTTTGTTAGTTGACATGTTCTGCCATTAAAATCAATATAAGCAGTAATTAATTTCAGTTGTGTAGTGCATTTCTTGGTGATGCTATTTGCCACTGTGGATTTTTAATGCTCCCTCTGCATAGCTGACTCCTTTCAACCTACCTCCATCCGATTCTTCTGTCTAGCTTGATAAAAATCTCAGTACAAATTGTATTTCTGGTAACAACAGTTAACTTGAAACGCTAAGATTTCCCCCTTCGTATGTAGGAATTATGACACAAACATAATGACAAACATCATAACGAACCACACAAGCTGCAAGCAAGGTAGGCAGCATTTGCTGTCTGCACAAGGGCTGTCTGTTGAGAACCCACACACTTAGGTCAGGAGTGATCTGGGCAGTTTGTTAGATACACCAAATAATACACAACAGCTCAGATATGATGATAACAACGGAAAAATTTAATGACGTTTTTAAATTTTTTGTCTAGCATTTCTGCAATTCTCTTCCAAAGAGTTTTCTGAGAAAGTATTGCTCAAAACAGGGACTATTGTGATGCAGGTGGTACCATAGATTTCTTCTTTCCACCTTGCAATAAACTTCTGCCCTTATGTATGGTAAATCTGCCTTTCAGTGGACATTCTCCTGAGAAGAGTGACCAAAGCAGCCAAACTTCTTTGGCATTACTAAAGTGTAGAAAGAAGTACTAAAGGCAAAGTAGAAATGCACAGATGCACCTAATCAAAATCAGTAACTGTTCCAAAGCCAAAGCATAATCACTGGCTGCAGAGTATAGGATATATGTATACACGTTAAGTATTTAAAAGACCTGGTAAAGAAGCGTTCTGGATATACAATATGTCATAGAAATGCATGATGCATATTAGATTTTATTTCTGAATTGAAAAACAGTGGGAGTCAAAGAAGGACTCTGTCATACAAATTGACCTCCTTATTTTTTTGTTCCCACAGCATTTTTTGTGAAAATAGGGCTTATTCCTTTGTGGAAATAGATTCTTTTTCCTTAAACTGCAGCTCTGCTCCATGAAAGCTTTCCACAATAGCAATCTGTCAAGATTTCCCCAATGCCAAACTGTACAGAAAGACAAATGGAATAAAAAATTACTAGCTTTGATGACAAGGATATTGACTTTTCTGCCCCAAACAGAACTGGACAGCAGGATAAGAAATTATATATATAAGAAATTATATTTACCACAATTATATGTCTACATAATATGGATCATCAGACAACAGAAAAGAGTCAGACTGCTCTCCAGAAGACATCTGCAGAGACTAAGAATGGGAAAAAAGAGGTTTTCAAGAGGCTGAGTTCAGTTTTGCACATGTCTGCACAAAAGGGAAGAAGATTCACATGCAGATCTGGGAGGCTTATTCCATCTGAGTGGCATTAAATTTCCTATGTTAAGAAAATCTTTTCAGAGTTAGCTTTTTAAAGCATTTCTGAAGCCAGTCTGAATCAAGAGAAACACCCAAGATGGTACAGAAAACACTCCTACCAATTCAGCAGTTCCAGCAGAGAGATTAAATAGAAATTCATGTGGCCTAAGTTGTGTGCTGTACTGCATTGCATTGCATTGTATTGTGTTATATTTATTGTATTGTACCACGTCATGTTACATCCTACTGCATTCCATTGCATTTTGCATTGTACTGTAATGTATTGTGTTGTGCTGTATTCAGTTGCATTCTATTATATTGTATTCATTTTTTTTTATTAAGAGCATCCAACCCTGAAAGCTGTGGAAAACTTTTTTTCAGAAGTCTCCATGGGTTTCTATGGAATTTTTGACATACGTATTAAGAACAGATTTCTCAATAATGACTAGGTGTCATGTTAAACTCATTGGCTTTGCCTCATGTCTATTACCCCTCTTGCCCATAATTAATATGCAATTGAATAATTAAAACCATGGATTGTTATTATTACTTTTTACTGATCCTTCAAGCACTGAAACCCATAGCAAAACTCTTCCTGATTAGGTGGTGGAGGATTTACATTAGCACTGCATTAGCAGAAAGGGCTTTGATTCATTTTAGTAATTAGTTCTACTTAGACAGAAGATTTATAATTCCTGCAATCATGTTTTTGCAAAAACAAGGTGCCTTCATATTGTTAAGGGAAAGCAAATATCACCACAGTGTGACCAAACAAAAATCCCATAACCCAAGAAAATATACCAGCAGCTATTCTACAAAGTAATAATTACATAAAGTTCAGGGAGCTAGTGATGTACAGTATTTAAATCACTGCCAGAATGCAAAAAATGGTGTTTATACTCAGGTTGTACTTTAAATACAGAAGGATCTGTTTATAATCATGTCACAGAGAGTCTTGCATTCAAGCTTGTTCATTAGTTCCAGCCATGCATATGGGCAGCCAGCTTGGAAAAAATAATTGTTATCTACAGATTATCTCAGACGTGTGTTTAAGTCAAGACTATTTATACCAAATATACAGGGTCTGAGTGCAAACTACAACTTGCCCTAGGCCCAAAAGCAGTTTCACCACGAACATGCACAAGCTGATTGTTGCATGCATTTGGAGTCAAAGGAAAGTGGTAGGCCGTTGTGCTGCTCCTGACAGGAGCTTCTGACCGGAGCTCCCACAGATCACTGTACTATAAATGCCAACAAATTATCCTCTTGCTTACCTAAGGTTCATTTTTTTTTTTTTTTTTTTTTTTTGTGTGTTCTCTGCAATTTGGTAGCTAAGGCCAGATAATTTAACTTAACTATCTATACAAGCCAAGTAAATATACAGAAACCTTTCCCTGGTGCTGCAGGCATACCATGGCTGAGAGATCAGCAACCTCTCCTAGCCCCCACAAGAAGATGCTGCATGCAGATACCCTGCTGTGACAGTTTGACTGGCCCATGTAAATTTCTGCCCTTTCTCCAGGAATTGCTTAGGGAAATGCTATTTAGTTCAAGCCATAACCAAGCTGTGGACTGTACTAGCAATTTAATGATGTAGAAAATTTGAGTTCTAGGGCCTGGGAACATTCCTCGGGACTGCTTAATTTGCTAGTGTGGCTGTAGCTTCAGGCTTAGGGGCTTCCTTTTAGCCTTTTGCCCAAGTGGAAAAGCCAGGTAAAATCCTTGATGTTGTGCACCTTAAGAAAACATCGAGCTGTACAGCACTTCAATTAAATGTAAATATCTGTTACTAGCATCAAGAAATGAAGAAATTAAATTGTCTTTACTGAACTGCCAAAACACAGCTGTTTATAAAGTTAGTTAAAGTGATTGGCATTTTTCTCAGGGCATCTGGATCACTTTCAGAGGCACCTATTTAACTCCATTACGTCTTCAGGGAGAAAGGTTTTGGCATCCCTGCACAGCATGTCACCTGAACTGCTTGTTGCCGTCTTAAACAGGAACACAACAGTAACAAGGCAGTCTGCCTGCAGACTGTGAATGTTGATCAGTCAGTGATGCTACATAAACTGTGATGTGGAAGACCTGTAGTCCAGCGCACCACCCCCCTGCACTCAGCAAAGTGTGCCAGCCTACCAGTACTGGCAACTCTGCCCTTGCAACAGGTACAGCAGGGATCCTTCCCAGCACTGCCTCAGGACTGGACTGTTCAGAGTCTTTTTCTGAGAGTCCATCACAGTATGCATCCTTCCTGCAACCTGTTTCTCCAAGGAAGAGTTTAGCTTTCAATTACTTACAATGCTGTAAACACGATGAGTCACACAGAGAGACAAAATAAATGCCACTCGTAGTCCTTGCTCAGTTACATTCCCTGCAACCTATCTCATGCTGTCAAATGACAAGCCCTGGTTAAGTGTGCTGTACCTGACAATGCAAGCTTTCAAACAGATTTCTAACTAATTTTGACTGTAAATTACTACAGAAAATAAACTTTGAAATAATTACTTTTTTTTTTGCAGTCCAGAGTAGTGCCTAATTATATTCCAAGGAAGTAGTAAACTCTTCTATCACTGATGAATGGTTGGCAACATCGTTTATTTTAATGGATATATATTACTTTGAACTAAGTCTTTGCCATCTGTTCTGATCCATAATTAGGGATGTAAAAAGAACATATTTCACAATTATACCACTAAAACTTATAATGTTAGTGACTTAAATGCATATGTATGTTCTCTGAACAATGTAGCATGCATCTGCGATGTTTTTCTTGTGTTTCAGAAATAAATCAGGATAGACAGAAGCTACTTAGTCATTACACAGTAATTTTCTTGATGTCAAGTTTGTTCACAAAATCCAGGACATTATAGGAGGAAGATTCTACTGTATGAGCATTTTAAGCAAATAAAAGTATATGTGGATAAAACGGGAATACATCTAAAGGAATCATTTTCATTTCAGTGTCTTTAAAAAATAAACTTATCAAGCTACAACTACATTTCTGTAACCATATGCTTCCTGCTGTTTAATGGACAGCTGTGAGATTTTACTCTAATCTCTTGGGATTTATCTGAATGGAGAAACTGAAGTAATGATTTCTGTAGCATTAGTAATATGCTATACCTTAATGCAAATAACAAATCCTGCGAAAAATAATGTGTTGGGCTCACCAGCACACATATTTCTTATAGCATTTACATACTCCTCTGTCCAGGAAAAAAAAAAAAAAAGAAACAAATAGAGTAATATAAATGACATTTATGTTGTGATGTCATCAGTAGAGTTACTCTTCATCTTCTGCAGAAGATAGTTACACATGGATTCTGCATTCAGCAAAAGTGTCATCAGCTGAACGGTATCAGGGAAGTGCTTATCCTCTGTTGGAGTTAATTTTGTAGGGGTTTGGAAGCTGACAGTTAATTTGCTGCGAGCTTTCAGTAACAATGCATAAAAAAAGAGACAATAGTAATTGTAAACCAATGTGAAAATTATGGAAATAATTTCTGAAACATATTCCAGCTTCCTAGTGCCATCTTGTCCTGAGCCTTGTGAAGCCAAGCTGAAAGCCCTTCTTTCTCCCACTGTCGTGGTTTAAACCCAACCACAAACCTCGTCCACTCACTCTCCCCACTTCTTGCCCTCCCCCTGCTCCTGGAGGGACGGAGAGGAGAATCAAAAAGAATGCAACTCCCACGGGTTGAGATAAGAACAGTTTAGTAACTAAGGTATAACATAGATCACTACTGCTACCACCAATAATAATAATGATAAAGGAAATAACAAGAGGAAAGAACACAACACCTCAACACCAGCCGACCAATAACTCGCCCCACTCCCCCCCAGCCGAGCACCGACCGATACCTCGTCCAACCCTGCAGTCCCAACCCTTCCGGGTAACTCCCCGTTACATCCTGGGCATGACGTGCTGTGGTATGGAATACCTCTTTGGCTAGCTTGGGTCAGGTGTCCTGTCTCTGCTTCCTCCCAGCCTCCCCTCCTCCCTGGCAGAGCATAAGGCTCAGAAAGTCCTTGGCCAGACCAAACATTTGAGCAGCAACTGAAAACATCGGCGTTATCAGCACTGTTCCCAGGCCAAAAGATCAAAACACAGCACTGTACTAGCTCCTAAGAAGGAGAAAAATGACTGCTGCTGCTCAACCCAGGACACCCACAAATCCTAAATGAGGGAAATGCCGTCATATATAAACTACTTTCCCAGTTCTGCTATACTCATGCTTTCATAAGTACTTCCATAAAAGGATATCATCTACTCCAATACTGAGAAGCATATTTCAGGTATCAAGTTTCTACCTAACTCAGACAGAACAGCATATGGGAAATGCAGTGAAGTGCACCACATGAGAACTACTGCACCATGGCTATTGCATGAACCTTTCACACTAAGGGAACAGTGGGATGAGTCATGCCTTCCACTGCTGCATGCTGTGTGTTACCTGTATATTGGAAAGTACCTCATTCAGATTGTACCAGACATTTTGGGTAATTCCAAGAGGAATTGTCTTATTGTCTCAGCTTGCTTGCCATTAGTAGAAATGTTTATACAGAGAATAAGAGAATTCATGAGAATCCATGAGAGCATTAACCCCAGCTCTGATAATCAAAAGGTTTAAGATTGTGTCACAAACTGAAGAGGACAATTTACTACACCTTGCCTCTGGGTAAACCAAGGTCCATGTGTGGGGAACCAATAACCATGTGATAACGTATTGCAAAGAGTTGTTCTAAGGTAGCCAAATCAATTCAAATATTAATCAATAAATAACTGAGAAAAAAAAAAAAAACCAACCTTGATCGCTACTACAGAATGTGAAAAATGGGGAAAACAAAAAAATTAACCACAATGCAGGCTTCCTAGTCAGTAATTCCCCTACCATTCGAAAGCCAGAAACATCTGCTGCTGTTCTAAGAGGCATACGGGATATGTTGATCATCTCTGACTTCAGCAATCATTGTTAGTGCACCCAAGAGTATTGTCACCAAGCTCAGGAACATATGGATAGCTTGGCTATTTGAAATGGGATTGGTGGGGGAGAAGAATTTTCACAAGTGGTAGATTACTTCCCTGAAAGTCTCAGACAAACCTGTTAGGTTATTTTTTCTCTTTATTATATAGTTCATCTGCAATGCATACTATCTCTATAGGTGTTGTGCTCTGATATTCTATAAACAGACAACTGCTTCAGTACTACACCTTCAGGTTTTCCTCAGTCATTGATACAAAAGTATCTATTAACAACCTGTTAGATGGCAAAGCTGAAAGAGTGATTTTTGAAAGCAAACAGAATGAAGGGATGATGTCAGGCAGCATTATGCATAGGATAGCTGTCTGAAGGTCAGGAGATTTGGGTTCCTTGTTTAGTCTTTGTCACCGCATTAAAACAATTGACCTGAAGGAATTCACTCGCTCCTTAACTTCTGCTTCTACTTCTTTTTTTCAGAAGAGGCACTGAATTTCATCTGATTTGGCAAAAGACAAGGCCAAAAAGTGGAAGGGGCTTTTCTTCATGCCATGTATTAAGACTCATTCTGCTATAAGAAATGAAGACCCGGAGCTTGCACACATATTTGACAGCAACTTTAAAACACTAACTATGGGTTCTCAAAAAGTTTAAAGCTGCTATTTGTACCTTTATGAAAGTCTTGGTGACATTATCTTCATCAGAGGGAACAGCTCATCTTGCTCACAACGTCTGTATATGAAGGATGGATTTGGGTACATGGGGACTGTCAGCTTTTAACTGACAACTCAGCTGTCCCTCTGAAATCACCCAAACTCCACTTCCATTTTTATAGAACTTCTGAGGTTTTAGGCCTGCTGAACAATTACAGTTTGCCATAGAAAGAGTAATCTAACTCTTCATAGAGTCAGATGAGAGCATCCTTTGCTCCAGTCACTTTTCTTGACACCATCAACAATGTAGATCAGGGGCTCTAGATTTGCATCACTCTGGCCCGCTTTTTAGCAGTGTTCTAGCTACAGGATCTGTACCACAGGCAGGCCTTACTTACTGCTGAAGGTGTGTTATACTGACATAGCAGTAACAATAATGGGGTGTTGCAATGGTTAATGTGTGCAGCTCACAAACAGTTTAATACTACAGCTTACCTCTTTAGTGCTGAGACTAAAAAATCACTCTGCTTTGGTCTGAAACTATATTCCATTTTTCAAGTGTGTGTTTCTGCTTCTTGCTGAGACATTTCCTACAGAGCACTGTCAAAGGACATAATTTTTAAGCAGAATAAATGTGCAGTAATTTATCAATTCATAGAAATGTTGTTGCTAAGAAATTATTGTAAATCACATGCACCTCATGCACATCCCAGCAGGGGACCCTAAGAAGGTTCCAGGGCTGGTGCTGAAATATAGCACTCTAATTAAAAAAATGCTCAGGCTCTGAATACAGCAGAGGTGATTTTGCTTGCTTTATGCCATCTTCTTACATTAGAAGAAAAATTATTATTAAATGGGAAACATTAAACTTCACGGTTACGAAGAAAATTCTACTTCACTTGTTCAGAATGCTGGTCACAGTGAGTCTGAAGAGAAACCTCTTGGAGGTGACGGTAACATCAGTGAGCTTCAGATCCCCCTTTCTGTTGTCAGTCAATGTTTAATCTTGGAGACTGATTACAAAATACAGTAGTGAAAACTCTTTCATGCAAGTGGTTAGACTTGTCAATATAGCCCTTTAAAACTCCCTTCCTGTTTCTCTTCAATAATTTAATTTAACAAAACACTTAATTTTTCTAACACCAGAAATCATATCAAAACTCTACTGGAAAACAAAGGTGTAGAGCTCGAACTATTGAGCAACATTCTTTGGTATGTGTTTCAAAGAGGACACAAGCTGCTATTACACAGGCCCTTTCTGACCCATTAGTCCACACATTTTATGCCCCCTCTCCCCATTCCATCTATGTGTTACAGAATTACACATTAATGCTGTAATTCACACCATCCTGTTTTAAGTTCATCTTTAATACCACCTCCCCACTTGTTCTGCTATGCCTGAAATTGAATTGTCTGGGTGGAGAACAGATGAACAGAGGCAGCTGCAATATAGCACGATTCGTGATAAAAAGTAAGAAAAACGACAAATGAATCTGCAGTTATATCTTCTGTAGTTCCAGCTGAATACATCAGACAGTTCAAGAGCTAAAATAAAGTGCTTTCATAATTCTTTATTGAATTCCATAAAGTAAAGTCTGATAATTCCAGATGGTTCAAACAACAGTGAAGGCTAAGGCTGTGGCAACCACAAATGCAAAGGAATTGAAATTCTATCTCTATGTGACTTCCTTCATGCCTGATACACATGACAGGAGAGTGCCACTCGACACCCAGAACCAGGAATTTCTGGTAGAAGAAGGAGCTGGTTTGTGAAACTTTACAGTATCACTGTACCCCTCACTCAGGGAGCTATATTCCACAGGTGCTACCATGGAACTACACTGTAGGGGTTGGAATAAGTAACATACATAGTATTCACTGAAGGTGACAAAGCTGTGATGAAATGGTTGGTACCAAGAGAAAACCTGGGACAGATTTAATAATTCCATATTGCCACTTTCCAGTCTGATGAACCAAAATTTTGTGCAGACTTTAATCTCAAATTAGAATCATAGAATAGTTAGGGTTGGAAAGGACCTTAAGATCATCTAGTTCCAACCCCCCTGCCAGGGGCAGGGGCACCTCACACTAAACCATTCACCCAAGGCTTTCTCCAACCTGGCCTTGTACACTGCCAGGGAAGAAGCATTCACAACTTCCTTGGGCAACCTATTCCAGTGCCTCACCACCCTTACAGTAAAGAACTTCTTCTTTATATCCAATCTAAACTTCCCCTGTTTGAGTTTTAACCCATTATCCCTTGTTCTGTCGCTACAGTCCCTAATGAAGAGTCCCACCCCAGCACCCTTGTATGCCCCCTTCAGATACTGGAAGGCTGCTATGAGGTCTCCACGCAGCCTTCTCTTCTCCAGGCTGAACAGCCCCAACTTCCTCAGCCTATCTTCATATGGGAGGTGCTCCAGTCCCCTGTTCATCCTCATGGCCCTCCTCTGCACTTGTTCCAACAGTTCCATGTCCTTTTTATACTGACACCAGAACTGCACACAATACTCCAGGTGAGGTCTCACAAGAGCAGAGCTGAGGGGCAGGATCACCTCCTTTGACCTGCTGGTCACGCTCCTTTTGATACAGCCCAGGATACGGTTGGCTTTCTGGGCTGTGAGCACACACTGAGGCCGGCTCATGTTCATTTTCTCTTTGACCAACACCCCCAAGACCTTCTCCACAGGGCCGCTCTGAATCTCTTCTCTGCCCAACCTGTAGCTGTGCCTGGAGTTGCTCAGACCCAGGTGTAAGACCTTGCAGTTGTCATGGTTGAACTTCATAAGGTTGGCATCAGCCCACCTCACAAGCGTGTCAAGGTCCCTCTGGATGGCATCCCTTCCCTCCAGCATATCAACCGAACCACACAGCTTGGTGTCATCGGTAAATTTGCTGAGGCTGCACTCAATCCCACTGTCCATGTCACCAACAAAGACGTTAAACAAGACCGGTCCCAACACTGATCCCTGAGGAACATCATTCTTTACTGGTCTCCAGCCGGACATTGAGCCATTGACCACAACTCTTTGCATGCGGCCATCCAGCCAGTTCTTTATCCACTGAGCGGACCACCTACCAAACTGATGTCTCTCCTATTTAGAGACAAAGGTCTTGTGTGGGACAGTGTCAAACGCTCTGCACACATAACTTTTCATCCCAACTGCAGCACGTCAGCACTGCTCAGATCGATCTCAAGCTGGTTGTGGGACAGTGAAAGAGCCATTGAGATGGTCCAGGCCCTGTGAAATTGGCCAGCCAGCACAGCATTCAGATTATGGTCTATTTAAGCAGAAGAGTTTATTTCAGTCATCTCAAGAGGTAAAGTTAGGATTGCCCCATGTTCCCCACGAAGCTGCAGCCCCTTTATGCTCGTCCTCATCCCCTGCTGTGCAGCCGTTCCGGAACTCCGGTGTCACGGAGCTGTGATGTCGCAGCCCGTGTTCCACCGGCAACTGCCCATTACCAGTGAGACCCACAACAGAGAGACCTTCGCACCTGCCCCTGCTCTTGTCCTGTGCTCCCTGTGACCCTTGCTGGACCCTTTCTGCCCCGCTCTCAACCCTTCTAACCTGCTGCCTGCCCTGATCTCCTCTTCCCTGATCCACGTCCCTTCCTGGTACCCCCATGCAGCCCTCTAAGAAGACCAGACTTGTCCTGCTGGCAGCCCAGCCCAGCCCTTGCGGGAGCGAGGAGACCAAGAGCTGCATCCGCAGAGTAAGGAGCCCGTGGGTGCCGAGGCAGGCATGGGGCCGGGTCTGTGCCCGGGTCCCGCAGGCGGGGAGCACGGTCGCTCACCCCTGTCCTCTCTGCTCCGGCAGGTCCTCAAGGCCTTACCGCCCCGCAAGGTGCTCAAGAAAACCAGGCGCAGGCTCCTCCAGCTGCAAGTGCCAGCGTGTCAGAGCTGGTGGGTGCTGCTGGACATGGAGCCCCCGGCCTCCCTCCAGCTCCTGCTGGGGACGTGCCCGGGGCCCCAGCGCCCCGCGGCTCTGCCCGGGCTGCGAGAGGGGACCAGGTGCCCAGGCCCTCATCCCATAGCTCTGCTCGGCTGCCAAGGGCAGCACCAATGCACTCTTCTGCTTGGCTTTTGCCTTAGGCTGTTCCAACAAATGAGAGAGCTGGAGGAGGAGGCTGCCAGCAGGACCCAAGGGGGGCTGCAGCAGGAGGACATGGAAGTTGAGGTGGAGTCGGAGGCAGAGGAGGCAATGGAGGTTGATGAACAGTTGGAGGAGATGGAGGAAATGGAGGTGGACTGAGGAGTGGTAAGGCAGCACGTGCCCCCCATCCACTGCCAGCAGTGAGGTTGGCTCGGCTGCTGCCACACTGGGGCTGGGGCTGTGTGCGACAGCCCCGCTGCATGGACACGGTGCCCGGTGGTCTCGTCCTGGCAGCACAAGTGCCACCACTGCGCTGCCCTGCGCTGCCTTGGGGCCACGCGAGCCAAGCCTGATCGCATAGAGCCCGGCTCCCAGCCCCAGCCAGGACTGAGCCCCACGGCAGAACCCCGCGCTTCCCAGGGTGTCCCAGGGCTGTGGCAGACACAATGACCCATCAGGAGCCTCACTGAAATGACCTTGTGCTGCTTGCTTCCAGGGGTGATCCAGACGGAGGTTTTGTGGTGTTGCAAGATTTTGATGGAGGAGTTGCTGTTTCTTATGGAAGATTGTTGTTTTTTTTGCAGAAGAGTGTTTTTTTTCATAAAAGAGTTGCAGTTTTAAGTAGAAGAATTGTGATTTATTGTGTTGTTGGTTTTTTTCTTTTGTCATATTGTTTCTTGTCCTGAAAATACATTTCTCGATGCCTTCTTGATCCGGTCTCTCTTCGTATTTGCTGTGAACACACGCGGCGCTGGCAGACAAGTGGTTTCCACTTGCTCCAGGTTCCCAGGGCTGGAGGGGTCAGGGGGCGCTGTAGCTGTGTCTGGGATTGCTCCGACCCAGCTGTAGGACCTTGCACTTGGTGTGGTTAAACTTCACAAAGCTGGCATCTGCCCGTCTCAATTTATGGCAAATCATATGAAACGGCTTGTAAAAGCAGGGGGTTAGATTGGACGAGTGGAGAGATTTCTTTCAATTCTACATCCCTAAACTAAAATTAAAACATAACAATTTGAAAGCTGTATATAAACCAAGTAAACGGGGAAAGAGATTTTGAAGAACAGCAACAACAAACTGCATAGCAGGTATTTCATTCAGATATGCACCATGGTATAAACCCATTTCCTCATCTTCGGGGCCAGGGATAAGAGGACCTCTATGTGTAACTGTTTTGTGAATGCCTATAGCATATTGTTTTGGTTTTTTTTTAGTTGTCTTTTTTGTGGTACTGCAGGTTAATACGATAGGCAGTGGTAATCTGCATATATTGTAGAATAAGGTATTCCAACACTAAAAGGGACAAAAGAACTGTATTAATCAGAGAGTTCCATTTTTCTGACAATAAAAGCTCAGCAAAGACCCTGCAAACTTGCAAAATGAGCTATGGCTATTGAAAAAGTGCCTCAAAACTTCAGAGGAGAAGATAGGATATTGTGTGAAGTTAAAGCCCCTTCCCTGCGTTTACTATCAGGTCTGAGAACCAGTCTGGAAACCCACAGTGTACTTAAAAACAGGTATTTAATGTTCAGGTACCAACTTGTGACACCTTGTATGGCCCAGTACCTCTTGAATCCAGGATAGGGGACAAGGAAGGACAGGAAGGGAAACACAAGGATTAGCAAAGCATATGTACCCTGCAGACCCTGCAGTGTTGGCAGCTGTGCACAGGCAGAAGTCCTATTTGTAAGATTTTCACAAGCCTGTCTTGTGCTCTGTATCACAATCATGTATTAGTATAAGAAGTATAACTGTGTCCTTATCAAGAGTGTACACAGTCATGAAGTTTATAGCTCTCTGGTCAAAGGAGTCCAACAGAAGTTGGCTGGTTTTGTACTCAACACTGAATATACATTGTTATATCAGCATTTCTGAAGGTCATAAATAATGGTGCGGGTTTTTCACATGCTGCATATACACCTCACACTAAACTATCTCACCCAATGCTTTGTCCAACCTGGTCTTGAACACTGCCAGGGATGGAGCATTCACAACTTCCTTGGGCAACCTATTCCAGTGTCTCACCACCCTTACAGGAAAGAACTTTCTCCTTATATCCAATCTAAACTTCCCCTGTTTAAGTTTGAATCCATTACCCCTTGTCCTGTCACTACAGTCCCTAATGAATAGTCCCTCCTCAGAATCCTTATAGGCCCCCTTCAGATACTGGAAGGCTGCTATGAGGTCTCCACGCAGCCTTCTCTTCTCCAGGCTGAACAGCCCCAACTTTCTCAGCCTATCTTCATACAGGAGGTGCTCCAGTCCTCTGATCATCTTTGTGGCCCTCCTCTGCACTTGTTCCAGCAGTTCCATGTCCTTTTTATGCTGAGGACACCTGAACTGCACACAATACTCCAGGTGAGGTCTCACAAGAGCAGAGTAGAGGGGCAGGATCACCGCCTTCGACCTGCTGGTCACACTGACGCAGCTCAGGACACGGTTGGCTTTCTGGGCTGTGAGTGCACACTGAGGCCGGCTCACGTTCATTTTCTCTTTGACCAACACCCCCAAGTCCTCCTCTGCAGGGCTGCTCTGAATCTCTTCTTTGCCCAACCTGTAGCTGTGCCTCCGACTGCTCTGACCTGGGTGTAGGACCTTGCACTCGGCATGGTTAAATAGCTAATGGTTAAATTGCTACTAGAAACACTTTTTAACTGATTCACTGTATCTGTTATCAAAGTTGATTATGATTCCCCATTCATGAAAATGCAACCAAGTCATAAATCAACGGATGTGCAATTAATTTGCTATTTATGTGCATACTGACCTATGCAAAACCCCTGTGATTTTTAGAGATGTATGTGGAAGCATCATTTAGGCCAACCTGCTTGACTGTATCTATGCTACTGCATGTCAATAGGCTTCTTTTCCTGTTATCTTCTCTCCTCTCAATTCATAAGAAGTGTGTCACACGCATTGATAAGTATACATAAGACCACAATAAAATAAACTGATTTTCAGAGGACTAGTATTCAGTGCTTCCACAAATATTTCAGCATGATAGAAGCTTGCCTTTGCCAAATTGTACTCAGAATCACTTTAAAATTTAAGTCAAATAAAACTAAAGCAGCGAATTTTACTTTTTATAGCTGCAAATCGACAGTACAGGGAACAAAAAATATCTCATACATCACCAATCCTGCACTTGTCTTATTATCCTGATTAACCTATTACTTATGTGGCCAACACAGAAAAGTCCCAAACCAGATAAATGATCTGGTTTTCAGGGTGGTTTATCATTCCAGGATCATATCACATGAATATTAATAAAATCCACACTTCTTGTATAAAATTTCAGCTTTTTATTGTATTAAACAAAAAACAAAGTTGAAGGACGGTTAAATCTGGGCAGATGATTACCACGCCATACCCAGTTCTGCTGTGCCTAATCACTAGCCTGCTAGGGTTTTCAAGTTGGAGAATTGATCCTGGGAGGTACTGGAGTGCAGTCTTATCAAGTTTGCAGATGACACCAAGCTAGGGCAAAGGCTGTCATCTAGAGAGACCTAGACCTGCTGAAGGAATGAACCAAAAGAAACCTTACAAAATAAGTGCAAATTCTAGCACTTTGGAAGGAGAAGTCCTTTGCAATAACACAGACCGGGAACTGACTCGCTAGGAAGTAGCTCTGTGGAAAGAGATCTTATTAGACAGCAAACTGAGCATGAGCAAGCAGTGTGACCTAGTTGGGGGGAGTGCACCAGCAGTGTGATGGGCTATATTAACAGGGATGTCACCAGTAAATAGAGGAAAGGGATTACCATTCTCTACTCGGCACTTGTCAAACTGCAGCTAGAGTACCGTGCCCTGTTTGGGGATCCCCAAGGTCTACAAGACAGACATTGATAAACTGCATTGAGTTCAGTGGAGGGACATGAAGATGTTTGGGAGCTGAAGTATGGCCCTGTAAGGAGACACTGAAGAAGCTGGGCTTGTCCAGTCTGAAGAAGGGATGACTCTGAGGAAAGCTAATAGTAGTCTTGCCAGTGCCTACAAGAAGGTTACTGAAAAGACAAAACCACTCTTTACCAGGGCACATGGTGGGAGAACAAGAAGCAATGAGCATCTGTAGAAACAAGAGAGGCTCCAACTATACATAAGAAACTGTTTCCCACTGAAGACAGTCAGGCTGCCCACAGATGCGATGTCTGTCCTTGGAGGCTTTCAGGACAACAACTGAATAAAACCCTGAACTACCCCCTCCTGAGGCCCCTTCCCACATGAACTACCCGATGATTAAACTCAGTTATTGAAAATGCTAATTCTGTTCTTTAGTTGTAATGGATGAAATAAATATCATGGGATTGTTTTGCCTTTCCAATCAGATGAACATACCACAAATTTAAGATGTGGGTTTTCTCAGATACTTATATGCATATCTTTGAAAGTCCTTCCTTGAGAGTGCTTTTACCAGTAAATGTCAAATATTCACATATTGATAAATTTAACAGATAACAGACTAATCAAATAAGCAAAGAGTAGACATAACTTTTTTTCTTTTTTATTTGAGGTCTTTAATGGACAATTTATATTAAATCTTGCTTTAATGATTTTAGGTATTGCTCTCCAAACTGACTATCCTGTCACCTTCTGAGAGATTACTGTCTGTGAGAAAGACTTGGAAGAAGTAAATAAAAGTCACCGAATAAATCCAGCTCCAATAAAAAGTCAAACTTCTTACACTAAGACTCTAACAACCATACATGAGACCAATAATGTGGGATAGTGTCTTTGAGCAAGCACTCTATACTGACTTTTAGAACACGACAACCTTTGGCAGAGAGGCAACACATACATCTGGGGAAAAGAGTTTAAATCATTACGACGGGATTCAACAGAGTACATCTGGTTGATCCAACAACAGTATAGATCCAAGGACAACATAGAGAGACAAGGGTGTACACAACTGAGACACTGCTTATAGCAGAAGGACAATCATGGTAGCCATGGTTATCACATTTAAAGACAAACCTTCAGTATGATCAGGAACAGTTAAATAACACTTCACTAGTCATTAATTATCAAATATAGCTAATAATAATATGGGGGGATGAGGGGGGAGGAGGGGGGAAGTAACAAAACTAGACTTACTTTGCTATACAGTCTAGTTAGCTAAGACATTGCCAGCCCAATCCCTCGCAGATCCTTCTAAGTGTGGTCACTGTATGGTGTCTGGTTTCGAAGTACATACACAACATCTTGCGGTAGGAACTTACGTATATATGGAAACAATTTAAAATATACAGGACTTGTGTCAAGACTTCTGTTCACTATTTTGACTTATCTGAAAGCCTGGATGTGTTTTATGTTTACATTTTACATTTACATTTACATTTTACACTTGTTAACAACAGGGTAAATTAAGGACAAGTATAGTTTCAAAGTGCCCTTGCACCTACAGATCGAAGTCTGACTCTTAACTGATAATATTTTGATAGATTAAGAGCATATCTTTGAGCATGCATGCATGCATGTGATACTTTAGAACAAGTACCAAAATCTTCCTGCTTAGTTTGAAGTTAGTTTCTTGTTTTACTCCAAATTCTGCTATTATTTTAAACTACAGCTTAGTTTCCAGTTAGACCTAAATCCTGTACTCAATGCAAACACAGTTCAAATACTTTCATCACTATCCCATGTCTATCCTTCACAACACAGATCCAAAATAATGCCACAGTAATGAGGTAACCTGAATGTTCAAAAAGCTATTTTAAAAACCAAAACATAAACAGGAATATTTCATGAGTTAGTGGATACAACAGTGGGGCATTTAAGTTTTATGTGCACTATCATTTGTGCAATCAATATTATTCCTACAGTTGAACCAAAATAGGTAACAAATTTTCCCACTATAGATAAGGCCTTATCAATTTTTTTTCTCCATCAAACCATAGAACATTTCCTCACTCACAAAATTCCAAGGAGATGATCAGCAATTCCCAGTATTTCCAGATACTTTTTTATCATGAATGAAAGTGTCCTAAGCTATATATGGATACTTACTAACGGCTTTGACAAGAAGCAGGTAATGCAGGAGTGCTCTGTGTTCTATGGCCTCCAAAAGTTATTATCAAAAGACCATTCTTGGGTCACCAAGTGCAGTTTCTTGTTATCTAAAATTATATAACCATTTTCTGAAAATTATCCAGCTTATCTTAACAGTAGTTGGGTCTTTTTCTTCCCCGGAAGGCTGCCCCAGAGCATCATTTTTGTCTTGAAAACTTTCAAATTCACTGTCTAAACTGATTTATGACTTTTACCTTGAGCCATCACCACCCTTTTTCATTTCCCACCTACTAGTAATTAGTCCCTTGATATGTTTTTAAGAAACATTCCAGCCTCCCTTAGATCTTCGTTGGCTAGCCTACATTTGGCATGCTTTTGCAGTTTTTCTTACAGTAGCTCTTCATTTCCTCACTTATCCAAAAGGCTTTGTTTGAATATCACTGAAGGAATGACTGTAGCATGAAGTCATTCCATGTTAGACATTGAGAGCAGCAGAAACACTTTATAAATATTTTCAATCAGAGCTCACACTTCCAGGAAAAACAAAGTCAGTCAACTGCAGTCACCTGAAAAAAAGCCAGCTTCTTGATTTCTGGTACCCCCAGAAGCAGTTTCCATGATGTAACTCAGTTACTGCTCTTGATTGGAAGAATCAGAGCGGAGGGCCGTATTTGCAATAGATTTCATATTCTTGCACTTTCTTTTTCCTAAAAATCCTTGTTTAGATTTTTCTATTGCAGGATGACATTACAATGAATTGTGAGATTTTAACATTAATCTGGGCTACAGAAAAAAAAACAGTATGAACACCTTTACAAGCAAAAATATTGCTAATGTAAAGGACCATTTTCTTTCAAAGGAATTAATAAAGAATACACAATCTCCTTTTTCAGTCAATTTTTCTAGAGTGGGACTCTTTTTGACTCATGCTAGCTGTATAAAGGTTAAGATTTCGGTCTAAGGTAGTTAGGTAACCAGACAGCTACAGTCAGTGCAGAGATATGCATCTTGACAGGGC
Organism: Lathamus discolor; assembly: GCF_037157495.1. Lineage (NCBI taxonomy): Eukaryota > Metazoa > Chordata > Aves > Psittaciformes > Psittacidae > Lathamus > Lathamus discolor. The sequence continues at coordinate 23,885,738 of NC_088884.1, forward strand.
AATTCAGTAGGTGTGTAAAATATGCACCCTAGTCTTTCTCTAGACTAATGCAAAAAAGACAGACATTCAAAGGTCTACCACAGATGAGATGAATCGAATTTTCTTCCTTCCACCATCTTTTACAATGTATAGGAAACTGGACTGCATCATGAGCTGAACAGCAGTGTACATTAACAGTTGTTCCAAAATAGTAATAGTAACCAGAGAAGCATGAGTGTAACTCCAGCACAATTCAGATCATAATTGGCCCCCGGTGTTGAGCAACTCCCATACTTTCAAAATGAAACAGTTTGCAAACCACCGAAACTGCAAGCCAAAACTTGCTAGGTTGGCTTGTCATCAGAAGAGCTGTTGTGGGAAAGTACTTAGGGAATATAAATCTGCCAATCTCTCCTTTTATTTGCAGTAAATCACATCTCTGTCGGTGGCCCTCATATTAATTTTGTTGCAGTAATGCACATGAAAAGGATATTCTTGCAGAAACAACTGAATTCAACTAAAGAGCCTCAATCTTTCTCAGGCTATATACATTAAGATGCCTGTTTCTATTACAAATCTACAGTTCTTGTAAAAGTAATTTTCTCCATTGAGAAATCCTTTTATGGCAGGATAGTGAACAGTGCATAAATTCTACACAGCATAGTTTGCGTTTAATTTGTTATAATTGCACCAAGGACTTTTGGACAATTCTTTTTCTGCATCTTGGCAGTATACAGATTGTGCTCTGTTGCTTTAACGTTTGAGTTTTGCAACACTCTACATCTATTTGTTGTGTACCCTAGTCAGCTTAAAATGTGTAAAGCTTTCACCAAAGTTGGCTTCAGTTTCTGGTTTAGGTTCTATTTTAGACAAAGTTTTACCTCCCTTTTTTAAATTTTTATATATATATATATATATATATATATATATATATACATATTTGTGCCATAGGGGATTTTTTGTAAGCACTGATGCTAATGAATAATCTGTGTAATGAAAATATGTCTTCATTTTTGGCAAATTACTAAATCCCATACTCCTCCTCCTCCATTAAAAGATTAACTGTTTAGAAATGAAACATTATTTACCAACACAATTAAAATGTGTATAGCAATCTCAATTAGTATACTTCAGAAACAGAAAATAACTTTGACTCTTCTACCATTGGCCAGCTAGAATTCATTAACATAATTGGCATTCACTAAAAACACACCAATAATCTACCAAAACACCATGCCAAAAATAAAAAATAAATCTGTTCTATTTATAAGATAAAGATATTCAAACCACAGTTCATTAAACAAAGTTTCCAAATCATTTGACTATTTTCTTCCAGGGCACCTTGCAGATCATCCTAAGGCAATGTCTAGGGACATTTCTGCCCTTACAATTCAAGTGCAAAGTGGTAGCAGTATACACAATAAATCAGGCTCTTTTAAACATATAACATACATGTGTGGTCTAACAGAGACTTAAATGAGGAGGTAGTAATATAAAACTATCTCTTCCAAAGTCAGTCTAAGGACTTTCATTCCTGCAGATCACAATGAAGGAGAAATATGGTTTTCTATTCTAAAAACCTCTCAAATTTTGCAGAGTCCAAGGACCTGACTCAAAGGTGCAAAGACTTAATGAAACCAGGAGGGCCCTGATTCTGATTTGTGCTTAAAGATCAATTTGAGTGACTGAAAACGGGAGCAGAGATGTCAGATGTTATACAAACACAATTTAAAATAATATTCTATAGAATTATATAAAATCAGATTATTTAGATTAAATTAAGAGTAAAGAACTATAATTCACTTTAAACTGGAGCTAGATACTGACCCAGAAGATCCCTTTCCCATATTGTGCTTTAATACTGAGAAGAAAATATTAAAATGCAAATACTGAGAAAAAGAGGAGATGATATAGACAGAAACTGCTCACACCCTGAGAACCTGCTGGAGTGGAAAGATTGTTCAAGCATTAATACATACAGAAAGCGATCTCTCTTTTACAGAAAACAAACAAACCAACCACCAAACATCAACAAAACCCCCATCCTTAAAAATACCATGGGAAGAAGGACAAGGTGGAAAAGTGAACAGTTCACAAACCCTGTGAAACCAAAAGCACAGTTCACAAGGTTCACAAAGCCTCAAAACAACACAAGGTTTGCCCATCCCTTACTATTAGTCATCTACAAGAAATGTTCCTCCCTGACCTCTGTGAATCCTCTCCTGTGCATAGTTGCTCCTTCTGGTTTTTGGATATAGTGCTCCCTCTCAGGTGCTACACACACCGATTTTGAGGAATCTTTGTTCTAAGTCCAAGAGCAAACCTGCATCTGGCAAAAGAACAGGTGATTTCACTGCTGAGGAGAGATGGAAAAGTTTATAACAGGAGACAGGCAACATTCTGTGTGTTACACTGGAACATAACCAAATCCTGCAATGCACTGATTTCCAGCATACACCACTTGAAACCTGCAACATGATGGGTTTTTTTCTTTCTAGGTTTACCACAGAGTTTTATTCTCCAAAAACGTAAGAAATATACTTCAGTAGCATGAAGCATACTGACAGCACTCCCAAAGAGACTGACAATTTACCTTCATTTTCATCCAGCCCACTCTTGCTCTTCCCTGCTATTTTAGGACGTGTGAAAATCTAGAAATGCTCTAATAGACAAGGTCTGAGCAAAACAAATTTTTATGGGCTTATGACCCAGTTTCATATACAGACGTAGTTAATGGGGTTGATTTTCCTTTTCACCCATAAAATCTCAAGAACCAACTTTTGGCTGCAGCTACTTTTCTGCACTAAAGACAGTAGAGTTGCATCACCCTGCAGGGAATACTGGGACAGAAGGAAACAGATTGCTTCCTGGAGCTCTGCATTTGCATTGGAGACACTGGGTGTGATTTGTGACACCCTTAGCAATAAGGCACTATTTCCTTCCAGCATGACCAACCAACCGCTTCTGGTAGCCTGTCTGAGAGGGAAATGAAGGTATGCTTACACTTACTGTCCGCATACTCCTTTGAAATACTTTCAGGAGATTAAACCCACACATTCTTAAACACAGTAGTTGCATTCCTGGACTTGCACAGGCTAACTACACAGGATGTTTGGAACAAATGGAGTGAAAGGGGACAACTTCTTTCCCATTAAATAAGGAACAGGTCAGTATTAGAATTTTCTTTCAACATTGTATTTTCCCTCCAAAGTCTTACTTCTAAAAATATTAGAAAGCCACGTGATAGCAGACTTCTATAGTGTTAATTTAGAAACTGTCTAAAGCAGCCTTATATCCCTGCTTGGTAATAATGAGAAAGGGTGGAGTCACATACTATTTAAACAACAAACCAAACTGTAAGCTATGATAAATAAATGCCTGAAGAAAACATCCCGACCCCACCTTTGTCTGATTCAAATGAAAAAATACCAGTTTCACCCAAACCACAAATGCACACATGCACACACATACACACTAACACTGCAACTCTAAATTCCAGGATCTGATGACTGGAGCATTTTGAACAGGTGAATTAGCGCATCAGTAAAAATGCTGCCCTTTTAATGAGGGCTCACAATTTTTTAGAAAATGTGTTTCTTTTTGGTTTTATTTGCTAAAGATTTCAAAAGTTTCAAAAATAAGTTTCAGAAATTACCATCTCTATTTGTTCTTGAAATCCTATGTAAACATTTTATATTGCTTTTACTGTATTGTTTGCCACAGTACTTACTGCTTCCCTGTCATAGTGTCTTCTTCAGTTCACGCCTTGACTTATTAATACATTCTTTGTTCCTTTTCTCTATCAATGAAGAGCACCTACCCTAGCTTTTCATTGTACTCCATGTTTACACTGTCCTTTAATTTTTACGTGTGTTATGTGTCCTCTATATATGGAAAGGACAAATGCTTTTCTTCACACTAACTTTTCTTGAACTTTTCCCCCTTCTTGACTGTACATGACCAAAAAAATAAAAACTATCTCCATGCCCAACAATGTACTGCAACCCCCCCAGAGTAGCTGCTGTCCTCCTGAAGCCATAACAGGTGAAAACAAAGATCTCTTTAGCCTAGTATCCAATTCCCAACAGTAGCTATTAGCAGATGCCAGGGGAAAGTATACAAACAGGGCAAACATAGAGTATATAACTTCTATACATTCTCCCAGCCTTCAGCGATCTGTGACTCAGAGACATGATCATGTCTTCTATCTCCAAAGAGGCCAAAGAACCTAGCGAAACAAAGAATAAAATACAATTCAGAGAACACGCTGCTAAGTGAAGTACAACTAACTTGAAAAAAGGAAAGAAAACATGTCTATAAATTGGTCAAAATATTAAAAGTACCTCTGCAGAAGTTTGCTTTAGGTACTGAATGCAGTCTAGCCACACAGGATAGCAGTCTGAACCCACCCTGTAATCCAGTTGTACACAGCAATAGGCTGCCACTTCCAGATTTACACACATAAGGAGTCCCTCACCCATTTTGGTCAAGATAGGTAATTTGCCCTAAAGGATTTAAATAACAGGTCTTGCTAAATAGGTTAGGAAATACTTACAGATCTACAGGCTAGTTGCAATCAGGAAGTTTTTAACCGGCACAGGTAGACATGGCAGTTGCTATCAATCCATGGCAGTATAGAGCCAGAAATGAGACTAGACATACGCTGTGGCAGCCACAGGTACAGTGATTCCCAGCTACCCACCACCATGCTGCCACTGGAGATTACATGTAGAGTTGTGCAAAATGGAGTGCTGTAGCAACGGAGGGACTCAGCCTCCTTTAGTAAAGTGAAACCTCAATTGCTTTATGAAATGCAGGTTTCACTAGCAGAAGTGTTAATGCTTTTCCATGAAAGCACTCCTTTACCAATTCTTCTGCACTAAACTAGGTGAAGCGCTTCCTAGCCTGCTTCAAACCACATCAGCTAACCCACTTCACATTGTTAAATAAAATATTTGAAATTATTTAGCTGATTTTGTCAGAAGAAACTAGGAAGTGCTCAGGGAAACTTCCAGCTGAAGTCCTGGATGGGATAAATTATAACAGAAGGCAATAGTATGTGCCTAGAAAACAATAGTAGGATATCCTCAGTTGCACCACTTATTTGCAGAACATAATCTACCTTCAACCATGGTGTCATAGACAAACTGGTAAAACTTGGGAGATTTTACTTAATGCATTGTCAGTTTTGACAAGGTATGTCTGTGCACCGAGTTTGGTTATTTCTTTGCTAGTCTAGTTCTATAATGACAGAAGGATAAACCAGCCACAGTTCTAACGGGCACCAACTTCAATGCAAGAAAGCAGTGGAGCATGAAATGCATGGTGTGGGTAGAAGTAAGCAGTGTGGGTAGAAGACCTCCTCCCTCCACAGTGGCATTCAGTCACAGCCCAGTCAGGCATACTGAGACTCATTAGGAAAACAGGTGTTATTATAGGAAAACTGATGGTCCATGTTCAAGGAAAGATCTACAGATCCACCAAAAGTGTTTGTTGTGAAGACAGAAGAAATACTAAAAGAAAGATAGATGAAAAAAAAAACCCCTCATCCATCCTAGTACTTCACATACTTTTACTAAATGTCCTGTAGCAGTGGTGTTACTGACTCCTACATTTCCTGACTGCCCTAGCATCTAGCTCCAAGAGGCTCCCCTCCTGATTTCCCAGAGCACACAATATTCAAAGCAAATCAACGCACAGCCTAGGTAACTTAGGGTGACTTGAAGAACTCAAGCCAGCCAACATCCAGAAGTCTGTGCACTACTGTGTCTTCACAGTGTGACCATGCCTGTTGGCCTTTATGCATTCCATATTTCTTCAAAAACTCCACAGTGTTTGCAATACACAAACCTCTCTTTTTCATAATACAGTACCACTGGGTCAAGTCACATTTCCAGGAGCTTGTAAGCAAGACTACACTGGAAGGTTTTAATACACTATTTCTCTATTGTCCCTCCCCTTTCACACACAAGAAAAATGAGTAAGATTATCACCTTGCCAGACCCAATGAGTCTTACAAGGCCATAAACTTTGGTGGAAGGCAATACTGCCTTTACATATGAAAAGTTTTAGGAGCACCTTTTTTGTTCTTGGCAATGCATAACCACATCTCTGGGAGGAATAGATGTCATCACCAAACCAAGGAGGAAACAATGTTCAACTGTCCCACCTTCAGATATTTCTAGAGTGGTCAGAGAAAAGGTATCCTATCTGCTGATGTAAGAGAAGGTGTAAGAGAAGGCACACCAGGAACCACTGGAATCAAAGGCAATTTAATAAATTTTTACATTTGCAATACAGAGTCCTGAACTAGTAGGTACAGTCAGTATATAGTGGACACTTGGTCCATCAGAATATAATACTCATCCTGTTAGGGTATGAAAACATACTGAAGACATATATATTGGAGTTTGGATACAAGACGGATTTCTGCCACCTTGTATCTGTATGAAGGAACCAGTAAGCAATATTTTGCCAGTTTCTGCACACTGAGTGGAAGGTGTATACAATTTAATACACAAGGGAATCAGACATTGCTTGTGAGATGAAACTTCTAACTTCATAAATTATGAAAGCTGGTTAGCTTTTGGACCTTGTATAGCATTCATTGTTACTAACACTATTATTATGACATTTAGAAGTTAAGAACAGACTCATTACAGTGACAACTAGTCTAAGAGGAAAGCTTTTCCATTCACTTCTAATGCATTCTATGATTCCTTATCACGCTCTTAAAAGACATCATGCCAGTTTGTATGGTATTATACAGCAGATCTCAACGTGTTATGACATTCTGTTATCTGCAATGTGTAATACTGAAATCAGAGCAGGCAATGAATTACATTTCTATATATAATCCTTTCACTGATTATTATTTCCTGTCAAAATGCAAAGTTCAGCAGTATGGATAACCATGGACCCACACCCGAAATAAAAGAATGAAAATTTAAAAAAAAAAAAAATGCGAGCAATAGGATGCAACTTGAAAAACAAAATTAAAAATAAAACAAAGTACAAGATATTTGACTGTACTTATTTAAGTCTATTTTTCAGCAATATGACCCTCAAGGCTGGTAAGGTTTTGCTCTGTTACCTCTTGGTCCTGGGTATGGGTGAGGGAGGGAAGGCCCATTTGCTCCAGCAAAATTAAGTAACTGCAGCAACTGCATAGATGAGTCTGCGAAGGTCTTATTTAAATCTCTCTTAAGGCAATGGAAATCCTTTTGAATTCAGTGAAGAAAATCCAGGATGTGAGAAATTAGAAGAGGGCCTTGTGAGCACTGTGGGAACAAACACAAAGGCACCCAACAATATGACAAGAAAGGCAGCAGACAGAACAGCTTCTCTTGTGAATTATTACAGGTGTTTGGCAGAATTGGTGTCACTATACTTTGCCTCTCTTTACTTGCACAGGATTTAAAGAAACCATAACTAAACTATATTTTTATAACTTAACACTCACTATACTCATGGAAAACTCTGCTAAAACAATTCAGCCTTGAAATCACTTTATCTTAGTGTTCAGACCTAAAAACTGTAGCAGACACATCAAGAAGTACATCAGCCACCTTTGCCCCAAAGGTGACAGTGGACCTCTCAGGGGTAAGGCACAAAATGGAAGGAATTAATAAACATTAGATTTTAAGCTGGTCCCTCATGCCTGTAAGTGTCCTCAGACAGATAACTTTTTACACACATAAAAATGAACTTCAACTTTCATATGATGAATTTAAATCTTCCATTTCACCAAAAATCTTATCCTCTATGAAACAATACAAAAAGCATTTGTATGGCCAGCAATACAACATTGTCTTACTCTCTTCTTTTTGACTACAGAATAGAAACTATGAGGTCTCAAACTACAGAGCCACTACCTTCAGCCCATGTATTTCACACATTTTCAAAATGCAATAAGTTTCTCACATTTGTCTTTTTTTAAGTATTAGTAATATAGATATATCCAATTTCCCTGCAGACAGACAGCAAAGAACAGTAATTAAATATGGCATTAAGAATTGTAAAACAGAAGTTAAGAAAACCAGGTAACAGGGGAAATTAAAATTATAGACAGAATAATTCCATGTTTGATAGGACTAAGGACAACAATTGATTTTTAATAAAAAGCAGGAGTAAAATAAATCCTAGCTTTTGTGAATGCTGCTGCAAAGGTGGCAAGAATATCAATTACATCAGAAAACACAGATGACAAGATCGTTAATCATGCAGGAAAAGACAGAGGTGCTCACCACGTTTCTGCTCTGTGCTCAGAGCAGAAGTGTGTCTTTGTACCATAAAATAATGGTGATATATTTCCTTTTCCAAGATTAGCTAAGGATGATGTTGAAGAGAAGCAATTAAAAATAAACACTGAAAAATAAGCAGGCTTGGGTAACTTTCTCCCAAGAATCCTAAAATAATTCATCTGGATACTTGAGAATCCCAACACATTTTGAACACTCAGAGTTGGCTTTTTGTCTTGCTTTTTGGAAATTTTTTCACCAATGCGTCAGAGAGAGAAACATTACGATCCAAGGCAAACTAATGGCACAGCAGCAACAGGACCACCACAGTTCCCAAAGGGGAATTATTAATGTGTTATTACTTTACCCCACTAAATATCAAACCCATTTTTAGAATCACAGAATCATTTGGGTTGGAGAAGACCCTTAAGATCATGGAGTTCAACCATTAACCAGTTCCTTCCTGTTAAGGTGGTGAGGCACTGGAATAGGTTGCCCAGGAAAGTTGTGAATGCTCCATGCCTGGCAGTGTTCAAGGCCAGGCTGGACGAAGCCTTGGGTGAGATGGTTTAGTGTGAGGTGTCCCTGCCCATGGCAGGGGGGCTGGAACTGGATGATCTTAAGGTCCTTTCCAACCCTAACTATTCTATGATTCTATGATTCTAACACTGCCAAGTACACCACTAAACCATGTCCCTAAGCACCACATCTACATGCATTTTAAATACCTCCAGGGACGGTGACTCCACCACTTCCCTGGGCAACCTGTTCCTGTTTGTATTTATACAGCCTAAATTTACATGACAGCAGCATACTGTTGTGCACATTCCTGTTGGTTACCACTCTGGAAGCATGGTTGATATCTCACTGAAGTGTTACAGCAAGATGACTGTTTATCTTGAACAATTAAGTCAAAACTATGTACGTCACTGCTAGATCACCTAACTAAAACAACATATTGCTGCTTCTGGGTGAAGCAAGAATAACAAGAGTGAAAGACACAGAGGTTCCCCAAGTGAGGAAATAACCCAAACTCTACATAGTAACAGAGGACACACTTCTTCCAGAACGTGCTATGTATCTCAGCCTCTGACCTTAGGTAGAACTGTCTACACAGGCCTCCTCACATGTATTTTAAATATAGTTTCTGAAGTACTAAGTATTATCAGGCTAAGTATCACAACCAAATTCTGCAGAAGCAGAATACTGTTAGCTGCCCCTGCTATTTGTGGAAGCAGAGAGAGTGGTGGCTGTCACCAGTTTCTTTCTTGGGCGTCATCCAGAAAGAAGTCCTAGTCACCGTTCTCCAGCCTAAGCACTGCTGCGTACACTTTTGTCTTTTCTCACTTTCTTGCAGTCCAAGCCATTCAGTCTTTTTCAGTTTCCAGCTCCATCAACCTATCAATTGTCTACAGCTTCTACTTCAGTACCATCTAAAACATATTTTTAGCAGCATGTTCCACACTGCTACTAGCTCTTTCGATACTTTTTCGTATCACGGTCTTAAATGCAGATAACTTTGTTCCTTTTCACCTCACATGAAATATACATTTTACGCCCTAGTATAACAGTGTCCTTTTAGACAATACATACATAAATTACTTTTAGAGCAGGATTTCGAATCCAGTACTCCTCCCTCACACAAAAATTACCCTAACCAGTAGTGACATACTCAGAATGCTTCAATTGCAATTTCATTTTAAAATGAAATCGCAAATGAGAATTTGTCAGTGCTTAAGAATACACTGGTACCCCCAAGAATCACTTTACTGTTGAACATTATTTTTAAATAAAAGTTATTAGAGGACTCCATTTTGGTGTCCATGCAGTCTTGTGCTCAAATCTACACACTCTTCATCTCAGAGGGTGGATGCACTCAAGAGTACCACTAGCCGGGTAAACAGAAGACCTTCTTTCCTAAAAAGCAAGAGCTGTGCCTCTCCTTGATGCAAAGAGTCTAGAACACATACCATCCCTTCTTTTGTAAGGCTCTAACCACCCAAGTATTTTAGTACTTTCACCACAGGACAATGTTCCATTCCCAAGTGGATGTTGTTGTCCTCTGCCAGACTCTGTCAGGTGCCTCTTCAGACATACCCTTCCTCATGATGAATGTCCACAGTAGTACTGAGGGTTGGTCAAAAGCCATTGTCAAAATAACTCAAATAAGATTCACTCCTCTTTAAGCCAGGGTGAATAGCCAGGATGAAAGCTGTACACTTCACGCTTTGCATTTGGAAAGCAGAGTCTTTAGTCCCCGCCAGAACCATATCTTTCTCATCTCAGATTCACTGCTTCTAAAAGACAGTGAAAGTTATACGGAAAGGTAAAAAAATGTAATCCTGAATAAGTCTGCCAGCAGATCTTCAACAAGACATTATCATAAGTAGTTTCTAACACACAGCAGAAATGGTAGGGCTGAAGGACAAAGTTTTCAGGTGAGCATCACTCATGGAAGCCCAGCAGAGCTAAACAATTATTAGGATAACAGTGGCTCACTGACACAAACACACTTGAGAATGACCTCGAGATACATCCTTATTTTCTGTGTAGACACAAACACGAGTTAGGTAGTTATAAGTGTCCCACAATGATACATCCACATCAATCTGGTTATGATTCTGAGCGTCCATTCATAGAACATCTGAAAATCCACTGTAAACTGAACATACACATAACATCTTACCGCAACACAGTTACTGAAAAATAGCAGAAAGAATTATTCAGGTGTCTAAACTATTAGATGCATGAATAATTTCAGATAACAGCATACCTGAGGCTTCCACAAAGAAAGATGACAAAGCAGATGACAGCAGATGACTGCACAGCAGTCACATTGTTCTTAAGCTGCAGTGGGAGGCCAAATAGGATACCCTTACCATCTAAAATGGCATCTCTTTACGTACTTGAATTACTTCCTAACTCTGCATGAATACTAACAGAATACTGATACCCCCCCTCCTTATAATCAGACCCTTTGGAATGCTCTGCACATATATTCAAGCCAGAAAGTTTCACATCTGGTCTCAAAACCTTTACATGGGAAAGGAATAAAAGATAATATGGTTACAATATTCAGAACGGACTTGTCTTTTATGTCTCAGCTTTTGCTGTCCAATTTTGGTATCTTTTTCTGTTTTTCAGTGGACACATTTTTAAATCAGGCGTAAGAGACTTACCAGCTGGAAATATAAGTAAAATCATGCTTTCAGAAAGCATAATAATTAAATCTTTATAATATTTGCTTTAAATTTTAACATTTAGGAAGTAATTAAAAAAAAAAAAAAAAAAAACAAAACTCCCTAAGATATTGATTAACATAACAACACTATGATAATCTTCATGAAGTCCACGGAAACACAACAGAAAATGAAAAATTCTGATCATAAAGTTATTATACTACTACAGATAAGATACACAGTAAAGTGTCCTTTGACCACACAGTCATATGTAGTTTATGGTACATACCTTAGTTATCTATGCATAAAATATTGAGCAAGGACAGTCACTACATTTTTAATTATAGTACAAGTGTTGGAGTTCATTCAGCTGAGCCTTGACCAAAGATCACTTAATGATACTCATCCCTTCCTACCTTTTTTTTTTCCCCAATTTTAATAATACATTAACAAACCAGGCATCAACCTTCTGTATATGCTAAATGGAATTGTTCCTCTCATAGACTTGATCTGACTTCAAAAAAATAAGTGTGGCCAACACTGACAAAAGCAATCACACTTACAGAAAAAATGTAGTCAGTATGTAACCTTCTCCTCCACGTGAACTTCTGTTGTCAATTACATGCATTGGCACGGTATTGAGGATCCTTTGCGCAAAGGCACATATAGTAATTCAGGTTGCTCATGATACTGCTGGTGGCTGGTACTAATGAAGCTAGCAGTGACCAGTGAGGGTTTTGCAGAAGACTACATGTGGGATGTACGTGCAGGTTAATAATTACATTCTTTTAGCTTAGCAAAGGTCAGGAACACCAGCAGTTTACCAGTTAGAATGCTGGGGCACACCCATCCAAAGTAATCTGGTGGTTTCTTCCTGTATGTGGTTCAAGGGGCAAATCTTACTTCTGTGATTATGTGAAAATTTACAGCAGTTTTCTCATTACAGGGTGGTTGAGAAGCTAAAGTGGAGAAAGCGGAGAGGGAGGCACACAGGAAATGATGGTAAGGTAGTAGGAAATGTGTAAATACTTTTACACTGTTCAGTTCTGGCTTGCAAAGCCTTAAGTAGGACCTTACATAGCCATAAAACTGGTTGAAAACTTACACTGTTGTTCCAAAGTGCATCCACCTACTGCATTTTAAAATATGACATTATTCCATCATGCCCATATTACAACTACTATATAACAATTCTTGATTTAACCGACCCACAACCAACCTTCCTTTCAGTCTCTTTTAAAGTACTCCTTTTAAAATTAGAAACATATCTCTATGTAGAGTAAAAACTAGAATCATAAAACCATAGAATGGTTTTGGTTGGAAGGGACCTTAAAGACCAGGCAGTTCTAACCCCCCTGGCATGGGCAGGGACACCTTCCACTAGATCAGGTTGCTCAAAACCTCATCTAACCTGGCCTTGAACACTGCCAGGGGTAGGACAGCCACAACTTCTCAGGACACCCTGTGCCAGTGCCTCACCACCCCCATAATGAAGAATTTCTTCCCAACATCTAATCTAAATCTCCCCTCTTTCAGTTTGAAGCCATTCCCCCTTGTCCTATCACTACATGCCTTTGTAAAAAGTCCTTCTCCAGATCTCTTGTAAGCCTCCTTCCAGTACCTAATACTGGAAGGCTGTTAGAAGGTCACCACGCAGCCTTCTCTTCTCCAGGCCGAACAAGCCCAACTCTTTCAGCCTGTCTTCATAAGAGAGGTGCTCCAGCCTTCTGATCATCTTATTCTACAAGATAGAAAGCTGGTTTCCACCTTGAAACTTGAGACTTAATAGCCCTTCTATTATTTTTATGCTCCAATTATAACTCTGAATATTCCTGTTATCCCTAAAAAACACAATACTCTTTTTAATCTTGTTACATTCTTGGCCTTTGTGACTTGGCAGTGAGTTCCACACTCTAATTACAAGTTTTATAAGTAGAGGTAATTACAGGTTGTAGGAGGGGAGAGGGTTATCAGTTTTGAATGTTACCTTTTAATTTTCCTTGATGTTCCTGAGCTCATGTTAGATGACAGAGAACACGGTCATCTAATCTACTGTACCTAGACCACTATTTTACTGCATCACTTTTCTTAATCTTCTCTCTAAAGTGAAAAAAGACCTAATCTTTCAGAAGAGGGTTTTTTTTTTCATATCTTCAGTCATTCTTATTACCCTTCCTTGATCTCACTTTAGCTCTCCAATACATTTTTGAAATGCGGAAAACAGCTGCTGAAATTGTACAATCTCTCTACTGAACAGAATGTACCACCTGCATAACAGTGGAAGATGAGGTCCTGAGAACTCAGTTCAGTGGAAAGCCACGCTCTTCAATTCATAAATATTAATGCTGCAGAGACTTTCCAGTCTAAGTTCCCTTGACACAATGTCATGGTATTTAATGCAAATTCTGCATCAAATCTATAAGTTCTTTTTAAACATGAGCATATCTCCCTGCCCTAGTTTAAATCCAGTTTCAACACAAGGTCTTCAATTAACAGAGGACAACATCCACAGCTGTCTGCTACCTGCTTGTACTTTACTTGTATAATTTGCTGGTTTATGTCAGTTCCCAAGCTGGGAAACTCTTCCTGTGTGAAACTTAAAGAGCTGTGAAATAACAAGTTGGGGAAAAAAGTAAATACATCATAGATACTTCTAGACTGTGATGGTAAGGGATTACTTCTTAACCTTCTCCCAGATAAACAAAATAGATTGAGCTATTAAAGCTCCATGTTTTAAGAGACTGGTGTTAGAACTTGTATCCTCCTCGAAACCCTTTCCAGTTTTGCTACCTTCATTTAACAGTACCCCAAGTAATAGTCTCACACAGAATCAAAGGGGTTATATTCTCTGCCTACTCTTAAATTAATACTCCCCTTATAAAAGGTCAGTGTTTATCCCCTTAGCTTACAAGTGTCTCCACCAGACAAGTGGTTATTTCCACAAGTGTCCCATAGCCCTACCCACCACTACCACATGGTCAAAACGAAAGCAGTGAAGTTGCTGAAAGTGCCCTACAACCCTTCTGCAAGACCTGACACAGACAGACACCCTACTTGCAAGTAAACAGGCAGGTATAGTAGGGGCCTGCCTTAGTGGCACTGTGAATATGACTGAGCTCAACAACCAAGAGGAGACATATGGGAAGTGGAAGTGGGGACATGACAAGGAGGAATATAGGAGGATCACCCAGGGAGGCAGGGATGGAATTAGAGGGCTGATGCTTGCATGCAGTTAAAATTCAAGGATGTCAAGGGTAACAACAACTTTGCAGCCAAACAGGAGACTTGAGTAAAAGCTAGACCAGCTGCTGAATACACCAGGTGACACTGTAATACAGCAAATGGGTACTCAGTGTCTTCTTTGTCTGCTTCTACCAGCAAGGTCTGCTCTCAGGCATCACAGAGCTTCATATCAACCAGCAAGAACCAAGTTAGGGTCTCTTTACGCAAGCTGCAAATGTAATACAAGTCCATGGGATTGGAGAGGATACATCTGAGAGTATTAAGACTGCTGGCAAATGTCATTGGAAGGGCACTCTCTATCCCTCTCGAAAGGACACGGTGATCAGATAAAAATGTTATGTCTGTCTCAGAAAACTGCAACGAGAAGGATCTGGGTGATAACAAGCTGACCAACCTGCTCTCAGTCGCTGGGAAAATTGTGGAGCAAATACTTACAGAAACCACTTCCATTCATACAGTGCAATAATGTTATTGAGAAGTGCCATCTTGGGCAAGCTGTGTCTAGCCACTGATTGCCTTCTACAACTATATTACAGGCTCTCTGGGTGAGGCTAGAGTAGTAGGTGTTGTTATCTTTGTCTTTAGCAAGGCCTGTGATACAGTTTCCTAGGGTCCTTGCAGCCAAACTGTGGAGACACAGGTGGACTACAAGGTGGGTTAAAAACTGACTGTATCATTGGCCTCAAAGGGTAGCTAATAACTGAAGTCAAATTAGCACGATTCATAGTCATAGAACGGTAAGGGTTGGAAGGGACCTTCCCATGGCTCAGTGCAAGGGCTGATATTAGTTAACTTTTTCATCCATGACCTGCATGATGAGACTGTTTAGGAAGTACAAGGTGACACCAAATCAAGGGGGCTGTTGGTATACTGGCAGATGGAGCTGCCATGCAGGGAGACCTCAACAAGCTGAATGAGTGTATAACGGACACATTTGTTTTGATGTCCCAAAAAGACAAACACAAGGTCCTGCATCTGGGAGAGGATACACTTACAGAAGAGTGTAGGCTGGGACTAACGGTTCTCCAGGAAAGGATCCAGTGGACCACAAACTGAACAAAGTCAGCAGTGTGTCCCTGTGGTAGTGAAGGTTAACCACGCCTTGGACTGCATTAGCAAGACCATAGCCAGCAGGTCAAGGGACATGATTACTGCCCTCTATTCAGCACATATGAAGCCACATCTGGAGCACTATGTTCAGTTTGATCTCTCGCCAAATAAAAGAGACTGAAGAGAATCAAGCGAACAGTCATGAAGATGGCTAGGAGCTTTGACATACAAGGAGGATGGGGAACCTGGGAATACCAATATTCTTATCAACTTTAATGAACTTTTACTGCTAGAGCATTCTTAGCAGCATTTCTTATGGTCCCATTACGCAAACAGATGCATTTTGTCCCATCCAGAAGCCCTACATTGACTATAGGTATCTATTAGAGCACACTGATGCTACCAGGGCAGCTCCTGATGTGCCACAGCAAACTTTGAACTGGGCTCCACACAGACATTAAAAGGTAGCCTGAAGCTGGTACCGCCCCTGCTCTGCAAGCAGAAACTCCCATGGGTCTTCCATATGTCTGTGCCTGACAAACTCATGCCTGCTCAGGGACTGCTGCACAGAAAAATGATTTGTACATCAAAGAACAAACTGGCATCCTACCCATGAATGATTTTCCATTTATAGTTGGAAAGCCACTGCTAGAGAGGACAAAAAAAGTTTATAAAATATTTCTGCAACTATAATTGTTTAGGACCACTGAACTGCACGTTCCAAGCCAGATCAAAAGGAGCACCACAAACCCAAGAACGGCTTATGTGTAAAAACAGAGCAAATTCCTTGTCTGGGATCCATCTGTAATTCTGTCAAACCAAGAGTCCTTGTAGCTGTACACAAATGAAATGTCTGTCTGCCAAAATTAAGTGAACAAAGAACAAATACCCCCTTATCACTTTTTTTTTTTACAGTAGCTACCTTGTTTTCTTTAATGTTAAATATAAAATACCCTTCCTTTTCCACTGTTGTGAAAATACAAATCAAAATCAGAATGCCAGACATTGATCATGGTCTTCTTTCAGATTACCATTTTGCTTCAAATGCAGATGTGTAAAATCATGATGTACTCTTTTTGACTCAAACTACTGCAGCTGACACAACTGAAGTTGCAGCTTAAGAAGATTTTGAGGAAATTGTGCTATTTTCTTAAAGAGGTTCAAGGCAGGTATATCACTGACTTATCATAGACTGACAACACAGAGATAGATTTCAGAAACTGCAAATGCATTTGGAATGAAAAGGCCGGATGTTTTTGCATTTGCACAGTAGTGATACCTGCGTGATTTTGCGCATTTAGCCATGTAAAAAAGCAAGAATTAGTAACTACTTGCAGTGTCAATTCCCTAAATAATTCGCAGTTATGAATATTAATATTTAATGCTAGTTTTCTCCCTTTAAAATATTTACTATTTCAATAAGCAGAGATCTCATTTTAGAACTGAGAAACACTTCCTCTCCATTTACAGCAGTACTTATATCAAGTCACTGACAAGGATTATAGCAAAAGCGATACAGCAAAATTCTTTAAAATAAACCTGGAACGTGTATCGTGAGATCATGAAATCTCCCTACTGTTTGTACCTATTTACATTTCAGCAGCAATAAGCATAAGCACAGCATGCATTTGCCACTGTCTGAAGAAACTTGCTAAAGATTTATTTAATGTGATGAGAAATAGCCAAAAGGTAGGATATCAAATACTAACAAAAAATAAAATAGCTTTCTCTCACTGCCTTATCCGAGAAATCCAAATCATTAGCTTTAAGAAATGCGTAAATATGAAACCTCCCAAATCCTTCAGCTGCTCAATAAAGTGAATGGTTGAGTTTGGTTCCTCTACATACACCATGGTCTGTACAAGGGGTAGTAACTTTTACAGCCTAACTCATCTAGCTTCAAAAAAAACACATACTGGAACACGAAGGGTTGAAACTGCGCCTGAAAGCTTGACCTTTACATCAGCTGGTCTAATCTAATAAAAGATATTACTTCTCCCTAAAAGCCCTTGCTTTGTTTATGGGCATGACTGCCTGAGATTACAACACTACTATTATCAGACAATGCCAACTGCAAGGCTCTCCCAGTGCCCAGGGTGGGAAAGACTGCCAACTCTTCAAGTAATCCTCCAAAAATACCCTCACGTTAGGGATCCCCATGCAGAACCGACATCTCCAACTTCAGTGTTGTCAACCATGAGACACCACCATTATGCACCCTGGACTGCCAGAAGGGTGGCAGTGCCCAGGACTACAGTGCTGTCAAAGAGGTGGCCATGCAGGGATGAGGTGCTGCACGCTGCCGTTCTCTACAAACACTGTGGTATTCCCTCGCTGAGCTTCAGCCTCGTACATCTATCTGCACGCCATTCCTCTGCTTACCTGCACCTGAGCAGTACGCTACGGAACCACCACAGCAGCTACCATGATACCCACCCAGCACAGGACCAATTTCTAAGCCAGTGGCCCACAGATTTTGCTGGGCAGGCACTCGGCAAGATCCGCCGTGTGCACTCGGGCCTTCCTCTCCCCATGAACTCCCCCAGATGCCTGCGCCTCCCCTCAGGCAAGGCCGGTGCCCGGGGCCTCAGGCGGCAGTGCCCCAGCCCCCGGACCGCCGCCTCTGCGGAGGGGGCGGCAGCGCCGGCAGCCGCAGCCCGCCCGGATTCCTGTTGATGCAGCGCCCCCTGCGGGGCGGGGCGGGGCGAGCCGAAGAACCGCGGGCCCGCGCAGCGCCAGGCCTCGGCACGGAGCAGGGCTTCGTGTCCTTTCCCGGCACGGCGCCCGGGCGGGGCGGGGAGGGAGGCAGGGAGGGAAGCCCTCAGCTCGTCGGAGGCGCGCCGCCGGGGCACCGGCGCCCGCCGTCGCGCCGCAGCGGCCCCGCGGGGCTTCCGCCCAGGGAAGCTGACCGACAGAAGCAGGCGCGGAGGGTGGGCGCCCGGCGGCCTCCGGCGCTGGCACGCCGCCGCGCTGCACCGAGAAGGGAGCCGAAGGAGGGCCGGGGGAAGCGCACCGGCTTTCTGAGTGACCGGAGTTTGACACCCGTGCCGGGGGCTGCCGGCGCCGCAGACCGGCGTACCGCGGCCATGGCGGCGGCCGCAGCCGCACCGACACGCACGCCCCTGCCGTGCCCTGCCCCGCGCGCCGTGGCGCGAAACGGAGCGAGGCGCCCTTCCCGCAGCCGTGGGGCGGGGCCGGGTCGTGCCGCTCGCGCCGCGGCATTCCCGCCATAGCCGCTTGGCCCTGCTCTTCGCATGCAAATTAGGCCCCTCCTCATTGGCCCCGCCGGCAACCCTTTCAAAAGGGGAGCCGCGATTGGTGGCGCGGGGCTGCTCACGCAAGGGGAGAATCTCCCCCTCCCCCCCGCCCTTCTTTTTTTTTCCGCCGCTAACGCGCGGCGCGCCCTCAGACAGCCTGTAACGCTGCGCGCCGCTTACTACAAATAAATAGTTCCCAGCGCCCCCATCTCCCCCCCTGCCCGCCCGCACGAAGGGGCGGGACGGGAGGCTGCAGTCACGACCGCCGCAAGGCGGGCCCCCCGGGGCGGGGGGGAGGGGGCCGGCTGTGGCTGCGGGGAGAGGTGTTTCCCTCCCTCCCCCCGCCCCGCCCGCCCGTACCCCGCGGAGGGATATCCTGGGCGCGCTCGCCGCGCTCTGCCCGCACCAAAACATTGGGAGTTAAGAGGCGGCTCGGCGGCGCCGTCGGCTCAGAAGCGCGCGGGCAGGCTCGGCGGCGCGCGGCTCGCACTGCAGCGCGCAGCCAGGTCCCTGCCGCCGCGGCCCCCGCAGAGGCGGGCTCCGACCTCGCCCGGCTGCCTGCGCTCAGGGAGCGGCTCTCGCCCTTCGGGAGCGCCGCCTGAACCAGCCGCCTTTCGCCGGAGGAATTAGTGCCGCCGCCGCGTGGGCCCGCGTCGTTGGGGACCCTCGAGGACTCCGTCGGTGTCCGCCTTCGGCCGAGAAAGGAGGCGCGCGGAGGGTCTCAGCGGTCCCCCGGCCCCGCGGGAGGAGAGCCGCGCCGGGAGGACGCCGGCGGTGCGGCCGCGGAGGACCCGCCGTTCACCACCACCCCCCCGCCTCTCAGAAGATGTTGCTCTCCAAGTTTGGCTCGCTGGCTCATATCTGCAGTCCCACCAGCATGGACCACTTGCCGGTGAAGATCCTCCAGCCAGGTACGGCGGGACCGGCGCCGGGGTGTCCTCTGCGAGAGCGGAGCCGCTCCGCATTACCGGGTGCTGGGGCCGGCGCCTCGTTGTCCCCGGAACTTCGGGCGCCCTTTTATTTTTTAAGTAGAGGATTTTTTTCTTTCAAATACAGTAAGCAAGAGCCTTGGTCAGAACTAGGGCGGCGCGCATACTAAGCGCCCAACGGGCATTTTTATTACTATCATTTTCGATTCCTGGCGCAGCACGGCAGCGGGCACTAACGCATTGCGCTTCCCTTTCGTTTCCCCAGTGAAAGTGGAGAAGGAGCCGTTTGACAAAGTCTACCAGGTGGGCTCCGTGCTGGGCAGCGGCGGCTTCGGCACCGTCTACGCCGGCAGCAGGATCGCCGACGGTTTGCCGGTGAGCCGCGGGACGGGCGGACGCGGGGGGTGGCCGTGGGATGGCGGCGTGCGGGAGCGCGGCGCGGGGGGCTGCGGGCGCAGGCGGTGCCCTCCCCGCCGCAGCTCACGCGCCTCCTTTCCTCCGCGCTCCGCAGGTCGCCGTGAAGCATGTGGTGAAGGAGAGGGTGACCGAGTGGGGCACGATTGTAAGTACCGCGGTGGGGAAGGGGCTGCGGGCGCGTTGCGGGGCTCCGGCGCGGCGGGGCTATTGTGTGGGCGGCGGGGCCCGCCCCGCTGGCGCGGCCTCTGCGTCGGGAGGGAATTTGGCGGGGGTTTGCCGCCGCAGCGCCGCGCCCGCCCCTCGGACTGCGGCAGCGGCGTAGGGGGCCCGGCGGCCGCGCCCTCCCCCCGCCCCTCCGCCCGCCCCGCGCCGCTGACCCGCGCCCCCTTCTCTGCCCAGAGCGGGGTCATGGTGCCCCTGGAGATCGTCCTGCTGAAGAAGGTGGGCTCCGGCTTCCGGGGGGTCATCAAGCTGCTGGACTGGTACGAGCGGCCCGACGGCTACCTGATCATCATGGAGCGGCCCGAGCTGGTGAAAGACCTGTTCGACTTCATCACGGAGAAGGGCGCTCTGGACGAGGAGACGGCCCGCGGGTTCTTCCGGCAGGTGCTGGAGGCCGTGCGCCACTGCTACGGCTGCGGCGTGGTGCACCGGGATATAAAGGACGAGAACCTCCTGGTTGACCTCAGGACAGGCGAGCTGAAGCTGATCGACTTCGGCTCGGGGGCCCTTCTCAAGGACACAGTCTATACTGACTTTGATGGTACGTGCCCACCCCCCGTAGCGCCCGGGACAGCCCGGGTTGGGGCAGACCCCTGCCGCCCTTCCACCCCGGGTGATGCCCTCCCCACAGCCGCCGTTTCTTCCGCTCCTGGCGCCCGGTGGTAGCGAGCCTTGTGGCTGACGCAGGGGTTCATGTCGGGTCTATCGGTAATGGAAACCTTTGGACCCGAAGCAGCTTAGGGGGTGTTCAGTTGCGTAGGGAAGAAGCGATTCCAGGCAGTGACGCAGCAGTTTATGTTTCCCTGTCTTGGAAAAAGCGATTTTTTTTTTTTTTCCTAGAGGGCGATCTGTTTACACGGAGGCTCCGACAGTGTCAGATGTTTCCATGTGTGGATACGCAGTTTTTATACGCTTCGTTTTTTTTAACTTGAAGCGGCAGCTCCCCCCCTCTCTTTCTGCCAGTGTCCTGGAAAATCCCGCATTGCAGATTTTAAAGCGATACATATGCTCCCTGGAAAAGCCGGGATGTGAGCTTCGGGGCCCGCCTTGGCGCTTTGGAGGGGGAAAGGCTGGAAGTAAGCCAGGGTGTGACAGGGAGTGTTTCCCCCAGCCCTGGTGTAACGGAGGACTTTCTCCCCCACACCTTCCCTCCTTGCCAGCTGCTGCACTCACATCTGTTTGTTGTGAAACCCGAAGCTCCGCTGCACATCACCCGGCTCCCGGTTCCGTTTGGTACCCGGGGAGCGGCGGGCACCGGGGCAGAGCCGGTGAAGCCGGGCAGTAGTGGGGGGGGAAGCTTACAAACGTAGAAATGGTAAGCGGCCCTATTTTGTTTACCGGCTTGCGGAATTGGATAAAGCGGATTAGCCTGGTGTCACACGGGCAGAGCGGGGTTTCACCTCCCCTCCCCGCCCGCCAGCCCCCTTTGTCCTTTTGTGTCTATTTTTGGTGCGATGCTGCAGACGCCACGTGGTCAGTGAAAGGAGCTGCCTCGGTAAACAGTCAGCTGATGGGCTGCGCTCGGCCCTGCAGTGGATAGCACGACCGGATGAGCCAAGTCTGGTGGTGGTGTAACCCCTTGGGTGACCTGACGTTACACCGCTAATGGCTTTGGCACATGAGAAATACAAAGCTTTTTTTTTTTTTTTTAAGTACCACATGACAAGCTTATGAATTTAATTTTATCCCTGCTAGAATGAGCTGAACAATGGGGAAACGCCATAAACCTCGACTTATTTTTTTTTTTCTTTTTCCTCCTGCTTTTAGGAACAAGAGTATACAGTCCTCCAGAGTGGATCAGATATCACAGATACCATGGGAGGTCAGCAACAGTATGGTCTCTGGGAGTTCTGCTGTATGATATGGTTTGTGGAGACATCCCTTTCGAGCAAGATGAAGAAATCTTAAGGGGGCGATTATACTTCAGGAGAAGAATTTCACCTGGTGAGTTGCCCCCTATACAAGCGATGGGTTTTTGTCTAATAGACCTTTGACCTTGCATAGGTGCATTTCTTTACTTAGGATTCTCCTTTTAGTTTCCTAGTTTAAAAGCACCTTTTATGTTTTTGTGGTTTTGTTTGTTTTTTGTTACAGAATGTCAACAGCTGATCAAATGGTGCCTTTCACTGAGGCCTTCAGACAGACCAACACTTGAGCAAATATTTGACCATCAATGGATGCACAAATCTGAAGTCGTGAAGTCTGAGGACTGTGACATAAGGCTACGGACCCTTGATACTGACGTATCTAGCACAAGTTCAAGTAATGAGAGTCTGTGAATTACTAAGGACCTCGCACTGGGAGGGGAGCTACAAGCAGAAAGACCACAGTGCTGCTGCCAATACTTAGGAGGGGCTAGAAAAATGCATTCATTATTCTGTAGTTGAATCTTTGTCTGAGGGACTTGATTTTATTTTCCCCCTTTGCTGGTTTCTGCTTTGGAATGAGATTTCCTTTGGAAACGCTGATGTTTGGGAGATGCAGGCCAGTACTTAGTCAAAGACTGACCTTATTAAGAAAGCAGTGACCTCTTGAATACATGGTAAACTTTTTTGCTCTCATAGAGCCTGGACTAGATTTTATTTGCTTTTGAGTGCCTTTTTGAAAGCTGCTTCAGTGGGACTTCTTTTTTGAGCTGTGTATGTCCAAAGAAGATCCAGTTCATTATAGGAATTTGCTCCCTTTAGACTCAGTGCTGGAGGAAGCAGCTCCTATGATGCATTGGAGAACATGTTCGGTGATTGAATGAAGTAGTCCCATCCACTGGTGATGGAATACTTGAACACAGACATTTCACTCCTGCCCCCCTGCCCCAGACCTTTTCCAGATCCAACCCACCTCTGCTGCTCAAAATATTTCCTATAGCCTGCACAGAAATACGAACAGGTATATCAGCTTTTTTATCAGAAACATTTATTCATGTTCCTTTTAGCATCTCTACCATTGGGCATGAGAAGCCCCTTTCTCAACTCCCCCCGGCCTTTTGTCACCCTGCGAGTCTTAAAGTATGTATGGGCATGTTGAATGCACAATCAATGCAATATTCAAGGACTTTACGTTTTTTTCCATACCTGTATAATGTGTTTATGTAAACTTGTTTTTTCCCATGTACTATACAGTTATTTATTGTTTGGAATTTAGAAGACCCACAGGTTTCAGCTGTGGCTATTTATTTGGTTAATTTATTTGGTTAGAGTTACTCAACACTGTGCTTTCCCCTCCTTCTCTCCATGGGAATTCTAGTGGTTTGCCCATGGCACTTTTTTTTCTGCATTCCTGTCAACTTTTGTTTAAAAAAAAAAAAAAAGACAAAAAAAATTTCTGACCTTATAAATTTTTGTTGGAAGATGGAAAATTGTTGTACAAAGTCTAATTTAAGGGAAATAGAAAGACTTTTTAAAGTTAGTCAGTATGCCTTTTGTCTGGTATTACTGTACCAGAAATGTAAAGTAATGCTGTTTGGAAGGGTTTTAAATTATTGACATTGTACAGTCTCCGTGCATTGGCTCTGGAAGGTAGAGTGGCAGAGTCATAAACCTTAATTTATTTTAATAGCTGTGTTTCTGTGATCTGGTTGCATTTATGCAGCTTGGATTTGGATTTTTTTTTCTTCTGTTTAACAGTGTGAAATGTATGGAGATCATATTTTTTATACAGGTATTTCAATTAAACTTTTTTTGTATATAACAGTTCTGTGTTTGTGTGCTCACTTTTCCCTTCACTGCTGCTCTTGATACCACTTGGGGAACATGTGTTCTCTTAACTTCTAGCTTGTAAAGGCCTGCAGTTAATAGATCTATGCCATTAAGCCCTGACCGTTTTGGAGAATTAAACGATCCCCTAATCTTAACTGTATCTACTCCATTGCTGTATTTGGTGTTCATTTGGGGATGGTGTACAATACAAAAGCACCAGTGGCCTGCGTAGAAAGGGGATTAGCCAGTAATGGGAGGAGAGGGGGTAGCTCTGTAAACACTGAATAGCTGAAGTGTCACCATACTTGCTGCCCTTAATTGTAGCAAGTATTTCTTGTAGTCACTGCTGGTAACTGTTCTAACAGTTGACATGTTTACTTTCCATTACATTCAGTTTCCTTCTTCCTGCTTACCCTTTCCTCCTGGGGGGTGCACAGGGATTTCCTGTGCCCTTTACAGGAAAGGGACAGCATTCTTGGAGAGCAGGGTAACTGTTTTTCTTCAGCTCCCTCAGATTATTAAAAAGACTGCTGTGTCATTTCATAAAGTTCTGGGGAACACATGCCATTCTCATCCGTAGCAAAGGGCAAGAGAAATATCCATCTTAGTACGTTGGAAAACAAGTCTTGCAGACTAATGCATTCTTCCTACTTTCTCTGCAGCTAGAGACTAACCTGGCTCAGTCCTTTGTGGGCATGGTAGCTATTACTAGGTTTAACTACCACAGAGGGATCTACAGAGCACATTTAGGGATGTGTTCAGTCATTAAAGGTGCTTTGTAGTAGACACAGCAAAGGGCTAGGCTTAGGATCTGTTGGTTTTATGTTATTTCCCTTTCTGGGGATATTTCTGCCAGCTCATCTATTATTTTGGATCCCTGTGGGGAATATCTCACTTGCTGACATCGCATCAAGCTCCTGATGCTAACTAGTTTAGACTCAAAACGCTACTGAATTAGCAGGAGGTAAAGCAGAAGGGGAAAGACCATATTTTTTGCTTGCAGTTATCTGATGACATGGGGAGAAGGTGAATAGCTTTTTCTTGGCCATATAAACAAAGTTCAAATTACTCTTGTCAGAAAAAAAATAACTACAGTTGTGTCCATCATTTTGGCTGTTTTCTGGTTTTGTTTTTTGTTTTAGACTTGTTTTTCCAGTTTTTAATAAAAATCTGTACATATGTTAAACCTAGTCCCTGTGAAACACATCCATGAAAATCCCTTTTGTTGGAACCCTGTTCACAGAAATTAAAGATCTTATACTTAAGTGTAATTTAATCTTAAATTTGCTTAAGAAAATCACTCAATCCTACCTGAATTGAAGAACACTTTGAAGTGAAGATTGGGAGTTTTGCTTTGGAATGAGAGGTTTCTTTTGCTTAAGAGGAGGGACTTGGGTAAAGCTACAAGAGAGATGATCCCAGTGCCTACTGCAGTTCTTCAGGGAAGCATGTTTCTAACCACAAGTGGTCCCTGGAGAAATTCCAGTAGCTGATGATAATTAACATCTTCCACTCCAGTGGCTTCACATGCTCGCAGCTGTTGAGAGGGGTGGTAAGCGAGGCCGTTCGGGTGAGCTTCAAAGGGCTACCAGAAAAGCAGTTCTAAAAATACATTTGTAAAGCTATTGTTGGTGGCTGAACTGGGGACTTTCAACGTTTCCACAGGAGCCTATGTTACTCGCCTTAGCTTCATAAAGAATTACTGTTGAAGCAGCCTGTTTTGAAACGTAAAAACTAGGTTTTCACCTTCTGCTACTGAGGCAAAATGCATTAAAAGGATAAAGGTCAAAAGGACAGGGGCGTGAGTGCTGACTCCCCTCTGGGATTAGTTCAACATAAAAGGTGCACTTTCAGTACTGTGCAGGCAGCTTTAGTTGTGAAACTCCCCTGTACACTAATAGAAGCCACGTGGCTGAAACACCATATACCGAAAGTAATGATTTGTAAAAATAGCTTTTCATTACAGCTGAAAGTCGGAAAATGATGTGTTAATATAGCTCCATTAGCTGAGTGTTACTGCCAAAATGAGCAAGTAAGTGACAGCTCTTGGTTTCTCCTGCGCTTCTATCTGGTATTTTAAAATCGTTAAATGTTACTTCTCTGGGATCCTCCTCTTCATACTCTCCCCCACTAGGTTGGTTTTCAACAGCACAGAGCTTGAAAAGTAGAATTCAGCAGATCATTCAGAATACTACTGTGTAAGTCACAGCCTGTTTTAACCTTGACAAATTGATTTAGCAGTGATCATACCTATGCACATATGTATGTTACTGGCTTCATAACAGGTATATGAAATATATTCTAATGCTGACAGATCTTTAACAATGTAGTATTTTGTGTATTTCATATCCTTAATAAAACTCACTCTTCTGTGTGCATAAGCATACGCTTGCTTCTTATTTCTTTTTTAATTTCATTTTAGTTAACTAAGCTTATATTTACTGAGACCCTTTGAACAAAACTATCAGAGGGATGTTAGAAAAATGGATGAGGGTGTGTTCTCGCCAAACACTTATGGTTCTCTTTCAGTGGTTTACTGACCTCTGTTGGTGAAATTAAAGTATATGTTCCCAAAATAATGATGCATAAATTGGGAAGAGATATTTTAAAACACTGCTGACTGCCATTTTTAGATATGGAAGAGTATGGCTAATGCTTAGATATCCCACAGTGTTTAAAAGCTGCAATTACAAAAGGAAACAAAACAAAAAAACAAAGATAAAAAGACACTACAACTATGAAAACAGCTTTTCACTGAGAATGGGAGAGGGGAATATGGAATCAAAAGGTTGTCAACTCTGCAGCTGAAGTTACTGGGGTGACATGCCTAGTGAGCCCCCAGTCACTTATATGACTCTTGGCATAAGCATTTACGACCATTAGCCCTCATTCTTGCACTTCATTTCAGTCACAATGAGAAGCACTTGTCTTCTGGCATACAGATGGGCAATAATTCTCAGTGGTGTAAGCAGATAACAGAACAGAACGTTGTGGCCCTATCAGCTTAGAATTAGTGGATTTTTACTACTAACAGCAGCGATGCTACTGTTGGTAGCAGAAGTCAAGATCGTGGCATTTTAATTTTGTTGCAATACATAGCTTTTCTGATATTATATTGAAGTTTTCTCTACTTGTAAATTTGCTATTGCTTACTTTCACGGTTATCTGTGATTTTAAAATGTAATACGTTTTTGCCTAAGGGTTTCCTTCAGGTAGCTGATAAACCAGAGACTTATTACTCTGGTAATTGACTACACAAACCATTATGCCAAAAAGCTGCTTACACTAGTCCACTAGTAGAGAATTAGTGAGATGCAGACTTAACTTGCACCCTTTCTCAGGTAAATCTGTGAAAAAACCTTGAAGTTACAGTTAAGTCATAGGCAGCAAAGCATCTTGTGGATCAATATCGTTCTTTGTTTAGTATTAATGACTCAGCAGTCACTTTGACTCTCCAATCAGGAATAATAAAAGATTGCAGAAAATTATACTGAAAACCAAAGGGTATTTTGCTCCATTCTTTGTAGAATTATGAAAAACTAATTTTCATAATTCTGTGAATCATTGTCTGTGTCATGTCTAATTAGAATCGTTTTTTGTATGCATGGTCTACAGAAAAAAAAACAAACTGCTGTTTTGTTGAAATAAAAAAAGTCTGTTTGCAACAAAAAATGGTCTGGTTTCAGGGTTGAAGTTTGTGTCTCCACTTTTCTACTTCCCTTGGTTTACAACAGGAAAACATAAGCATGAAATATCAGTTTATTCCAGATAAAATACAGAAATATGTTAACAAGTGTATGCTATACAAGGTGGGAGTGGGGATCCCCCGGGGGGGGGTGTATTTTTGCCAGGTTTCCAAACCTTATAGTGTCATGAAAGGGACCAGTCTCTTTCAAGATCATCCTATGGGAATTCATTAATCAGGGGGAAATGCTCCTGTGTTCAGATTCCATGTAAGGGTTTTTTTTCCATGTAATAGTGAAAGTCTTGCAATATACAGATTTACATCCACATAGAGAACCATAAAGAATCTCATCTTTCCAGAGGTAACTTGCCTATTGTTCAAAAAGAGGTAAATAGATAACATATTCAATCTACAGGAAGGCAGGTTAAGTTGCAGTAAGTAAGAGATTTATATCTGTAAGGACAGCTGAGCACCAGAGTAAATTAACTGTGGAGTATATCAAATCATCATTTTTAGAAACAAGCATTTTTCATAAATCATCTGAAAATTACAGCTGATTTAAAATGCTTTGGATTTCATCAGCCTAATGGTCACGAGTTAACAAAACACAGCATTCATTCTGCTTGTTGAACCAGTATAAAATTTATTGACAGCATCCCTTTTGCTACTGGCAAGACAATTTTTAATGCAAATTTGGCCTAATCAATAGAAGTAGCGACAGACTTTCTCATGATGGTGAGGCTATGGGGGGCTACTGACAGTTGCTCACAGCCAGCATCACTAAACCGGTCCCCCCTCACACCATCCCTTCCTTTTGCTGGTGCACTGATATTCAGATCAATAAACTGATCTCCCTGATAACCACCCAGCATAAGTGTTATGCACAATCGCTTGGGACTGGGGCTGGGGGGAAGGGAAATGTTACTGCTGAAGAAAGGGTATGTGTGATAACCTTCATTTTCTCTAATACCATCAAACAGACCCCTAGTTTCGACCTTATGACTTCTGCAACAAAGAATCTCCAAGGAATGTTGACAAATCCTACTATTTTCAACCTTGTATGTGAAATATTTTAGGTGGGGTTTTTTCAAGTCAGATTCTGAGCACTTGCTTGAAAGGTTCACAGTACCTCAGCTCCTGATGAAGTGTAAGAACTCAGATCACTTGGAATCTCACAAAGATCAGAACTTAATTCACAAATATTTTTACACATCCCAACAGTATGCCCTACTTTCTAACCAGGTTCACAGGTACATTTGCAAATGGGAAAATACGTGAAACATTTCAGAATAGCTAATAAATAATGACACTTTACAGCTATGTATGCATTAAAAAAGTTGCAGTGAGAAAAATTAACACAAATTAGTTGAAAGCCCATAACTGCATTTATTGTTTTAGCTTAAGATCTTTATTTTCCAATTTCTCTGTCATTGTGAGTCTGTTCAGCAGGCATGAGCTCCACTGTTATCTCTTAAGATATCTCTACCTATACTTATAATTTAATATATAGCATTCCAATATATTTAAAGGGAAACGTCAGCAATTGATCTTGGAAATCTTTGTCAGTCCTAGTAAACCACGAATTTTGAGTGCATTTTGACGATACCTCTTTACCCAGTCTAGTGCTTGTGGTGATACACTCAAGTAGCTCTAATAGCTTCCCTGACAACTCCTAGCCAAAGAGCTCTTGGTGGCATAGGACTCAATTCTGCAATTCCTGTCCAGAGCTTCCAATCATTTCAAGGGGAATGTTGTCTGTATGATGGCTCTAGGATTATCCCTCAAGTTGTGACAAAAGAAGGGCTTCCCTGGAGAGAAAATTAATGCGAAAGCCTCAGGTTGTACTGAAAACCCTCTACTGCAATGCTGAAAAGTGGTAGAGAGAAGAGAAAGGGAGCCCTTCTGCCTTTCCAGAGTCAGAGCTGCATCACTCTGAAAGACAACAAAGGAGATACTTGGAAAGCAAGGGCAAGGTAACCAGAAAGAAAAGTAGAACATAAAAATTATCTCAAAGCCTGAGATGTGGGTGGTATTTTTGTTAATACCGCAAAGAGCAGTTACTCACTAGAAGTCTTTTTTTCCCATGTAACTGCCTGTTAGTGTGAGAAAGTGTTCATTGCAATGTTGATAATAATTGACACCTCTCTTTTCCTCTTACTCTGCTGAACAGACCTTTTATGTCACAAGCCAAGAGGGCCATCCTACTCCTGTGACAAGCTGGTACTGATACAGGTGATGAGGCAAGCATGTGTGAGTCACGCTTGCAGAAAAGATATTAACGCATGTTTTCATATTCTTTACTTAGTTATGTTTTTATTAATTAAAAATTATTTAAAAAACTGGCATCCACAATGGCAAAAACTGCACTGGTGCCTATGTTCTTTTTCACCCACATAGTTTTTTCACAGTGCTTTAGAAACTTCCTTGGCTGATTGCAAATGTACGCATGATAGCAACCCTTTGCTCACATCTTCCTACCACCTTACAGAAAAGCTTTCTCAATTCTAAAGTAATACAATTGACAGCACTGAGCAATTAGCTAAGTTAAGAAAATTAATTTTATTTTCTAGAGCTCTAAAAAAGAATAAAGGTGTTTATTATACTTACATTTATTATATAATTATTATATTTGTATAATATAAAATACAAAATTAAAACAAGACTCTAGGAGAGAAGTCTCTGCACTTTGTAATAATTCACATTTCTTAGGCCTTTGCTGTTCCAGGTCCCAGTGAAACCTACTGGAGAAGAGTTTAAAAGTGAACAGAAATGTATACCCCAATGAATCTCCATCATGGAGGAATTCATAATTTAATTATCCAATTTCTTGCCTTTAGCTGTAGCCAGTGACCCCAAAATACCTGAAATTATTTGTTCTTACTGATGATTTTTTTTTTTCGTTTGGTTACACTGGAAAACTTTGAATTTGTATAATGGAAATTTTGAATGACACAAGTTCATATATGTGACTATACAATTTACTAATATTTCAGATTACTGTAGTAAGTCTTCTGCATTGAAAATGTTGGTTCAGCTGAAGCTCACTGACAACTAAACGCCATAAGTGGCGATGATCAAGGCAGTATTAGAAAGTCTTAAAGAACCCCGGAAAAACACAAGTTTATCAGAAGTGCACATGAAGTTCTCTCTCAGCTCTTGCAGATGGCCAATACAAAGCTAATGTGGCACTGAAGACAAACTGGAACAGAAGGCGCTTCCAATAGCATAGTGACAAGACATCACATGGCTTGGTACTTGTTTTCTGCAGGGAAAAATCAGCTGCCTTGTTGCACAGAGGACAGTGTTTGTTCTAGAGTACTGCACCTAAGCTGCTAAAATTCAAGTTAATTGATTGCCAGTTGGCTTAGACCTGGAGAAAAACACAAATATTTCTGTTCAATTGTTCATGAAATATCTAGATTAACGTTTACAAAGCTGTTAATTAACTCAGGTTAATTGGCAATCAGTTCAGAGGAGCACATTGTCCAGAGCTAAACTTCAGCTAAAGCACTGCCTACTGAAGATTATTGCCAAATAAAGTTTTCCAGGTAAATTTTCAAAGTAGCATCTCTTTGAGGACAATGCACAATAAAAGTGATTTTTCTTCTCCTTTTTAATTAGTTTTATATGAAGCCTGTTTGGGGACATTTATTAGGGTGCTTGTTATACCAGTTTAGCTAGAATGGCCTCAGCAAGTTGGGTGAAACCTGGGTCTGGGTGGGGAGCAGAGTGCCAACTGCAGCAAGCAGCATCTCAGAGCAGGGTGACTGCACTCCCTGCCTGTCTACTTACATTCTTCACATTAAATCACTGATGGATGCTTCTCCTCATGCATATTTCCATGCAGATTTGCCCTTAGAAACTGGTTTGCTTATTTAAAGAGCAATTTGAAGCATGAAAGGATCATATAAACATGTGCTTTGAACCTACAATAGTAGTGGCCACTGTAAATAAATAAATATCATTTAAAAATCATAAACTGAAGAAAAGTCACAATGGAATCTTGTTCTGCATACAGCTGCTCACTGCTTACTTAAAACTATGGAGTAGTTGCTTAAAACAGATTCTCCATACATGCAGTTTTTAGTCTAACCAACTTCAAAACTGCCTGGGGTATGTTGTACAAATTCTGACCACAAGCTGCCCTGCATATGCCACTGTAATCTATATAGCTGATTACCTTCCAGTTTCTCAAGGATATTAACTGTCATGAAACTGCATTTTTTTAATTTCCAGTAATTAATTCCCTGTAGAGAGTGACTGAAGACACTAAACAAAAGCCTTTAATCAGAAATTATTAGAGTTGGTTTGTCAGCCATCTGTTAATCAGTATTCATTTTTGTACAAGGAGTGAAAATTTTATTAAACCTTATACTTAATTGAAACATATTGTTTCCGTAGCAGATTTGAAGTACTGTCATCTGTTTAGACTTGTATCCTAAGATTCGTTAAGAATTCGTTTCCTGCAGCATGTAGACATGTAGAATTTCATTCTGTTGTGATATGAACGGAGGTACAAAGGGTGAGGGTTGTAGCACAGTCAAGTATTCTTTTACTGAAGGCTTTCCAAAACCCCACCACAGTGCAGACTGACAACACAGTGAAGGAATACTGATGAAATTGAATGGTCTTAAAAATGAGAAAGTGAAGGATAGTGAGAGGAAAAATATTGCTTTACAGATTTGGAGATTTATTGTGTTAATCATGTCTTGTGAATGATATGGGCACTAGAATTTTGTACAACCATTCCTGCTTGAATCTTTATTACAATACTCATAGAAAATGTGATTTTGTGTATATTTGCTATTTGTAGGGAAGTGACTACAACAGCTTGTTCAAAGCTAATGAAACCAGATTGTTTTGGTGTAACATTCATCTGAAGAGTCGGAAGGAAAAATGCAGGAAAATGACAATGACTGATTACTTTTTATTGTTACAGTAAGGTGCAAAGACTTTCAAAACACTGCCTGTTTTCAACGGCTCCTTACATATATTAGCGTCCGGCTGCATCGTAAGTATGTAGGAACATGTAAGAGACATGTATCTCATTACTTTTATCTGTGCAGAATGTCATCTGGGCTGCAGGTTCTTGCCAGAGTGTAATAGATATTGCTGTATCCATCAAGACGATTGAGCTGCAGTCAACCATTTGGCCAAAGCTGAGATTAAGAGTTGAGTTGTTAGACCGATCAGTGATAAGGGAATTATAGAATCATAGATTCATAGAATAGTTTGGGTTGGATGGGAGCTTAAAGATCATCTATTTCCAACCCTGTGTGTTGTAGGATCTCACTGTTATTTAGCTTGCCAGGTTTTGCTCTGTCTCTGCCTGTTCCTTGGCCCAGGATTCACCTTTGGCTATATGGATTTCTTGACTCTTCACATTCCTTGCCGTTTTACACCACACCCTGTAGTTTGGTGTATCTCTTGGCTTTCTTGGTTTCTACCTCTTGCCTCCAGCACTGACACCAAAGATTTGCTAACAGCTTTCACATCCCGGGTGTATTGCTGTTGTGATGACATTAAAAGGATTGCACCATGAACATATGGTCAGATGCAGCAGTAACAAGGGCAGTACTTCACTGAGAGACAGATGCAGATATGGGTAAAAAGGTGTTAATGTTTTATATTATTACTATTTATCATTAGCAATCATTGATTAAGTGAGCAGTATGAGTGATCCAAAGCAAAAAGCACAGCTTTGCGATTAAGTGCTTGCAGTCCAGGAAGACAAACAGCAGACAAAGTGTAAGGGGAAAGGGGAATATATTTTTTAAACAAATACCATCTATTTCCACTGGCCCTCTGCCTAGCCATTATTAACTTGCATTAGTTTGTAGGCATCCAAGTTGAATCTTCCTGCTGTTACTAGAAAATTTTTCTTGGCTCAGATGTGAAAATAATTTCCTTTCAAACTCAACACTATGTTGTTACAACATCCACTCTAATAATCTAATGGTCAGATGTGATGACTGTCTTTTGGAGCACCTCACAGGGACATCATTGTTTTGTGACGGTGACCTTACATCTGGGAACAGCCTTGCCTAGAGCTTCCCAAATCTGTCTTTTACAAGGCCATGTGACAGACATGTGTAAGGCTCCGAGCCAGTCACACTTGTTTAAAAACTCCTTGACACAGTCACAGCACTTGTGACTCCCTGTGCTGCTGTGACATATGACCCTTATGCCACAAATATTCTTCTGCATTATGCAAGGGTGTCGCTACAGAAGCAGGATTATGTGAGGTCATGGCTAGAGTCTGATCCTGCCTCATCCCCAGATGTACAAGCAGAAAACAGTTGAGTGGATTAATATGTAAGTGGCTTTTAGAGGCAACTACCCCCTTGTTCTGACATTGCTAGGTGAACAGATGCTAGATGTTGCTAGGTGTTGCTGGATGGCCCCAATCTGTTCAATAACCATCTACATCAGCTTATGACATAGGATAACCTTGGACAAGAGCAGCCAATGAAACCAGCCCACCTCTGCCGCATACACAGGCACCTTATTTTTACATGTTTACATATTACGCATGCTGCACACTACTCTATTTTTATCCCTTGACAGCTATGAGAATGTCCTAGTTGGTAGCTGATCTCATCTCCCCTTCATAACCAAAAATTAATCTAGTCGGAGAAGTCATATCACTTCTAACAGGAACCTGTACAAGCCACAGCTGGTCTGCTAAAACGGAAGACATTACAAAAAACAGTGATAAAAGCAGATAAGTATAGAAAAGTACATATAGAAAAGAATAAGATAGGCTTTTGTTTAAAGCTACATAACGGACTGCCCTGGCACAATGGAGCTGCTGGAAGAGATCTTTCACTGCCTAACTTAATGTTTCTGGCTTCATTATGTTAGTGTCATGTAGTAAAAGCTCTAGTCTACCACACATATAGGTGCCTATAAACCTTACATGTTCCTGTTGGAACTAAGAGACAGTTATTCAAGCAAATGTTGTCTGTAAATTACTACTTTTCAAGCAGATGAATTCTGTGTTCTTTCCCTTATATCTGCACTTCTTAAAATCAAGTCATGCCACAACTTCAGGTTCCCCTTCCAACTCCTTGCCCATTGTTACTATCCCTGTTAACACTATGTTTTCACTTTGCCAGCAGTTGGGTTGCCAAGCTGGAGAGAAAGAGAGGATATCATGTTGGGTCTCACTTATTTTGACTTCAGAAATTAATGCTGTCATCAAGGCAAGTGTTAGCATATTGAAAGCAAACTTGGCTTTCAGAAAAATCAGTGCGCTGCAGGCAGGTAGTTATATCCTGTTAGCTTGGAATCAATTAAG
This sequence comes from Lathamus discolor, assembly GCF_037157495.1. NCBI lineage: Eukaryota > Metazoa > Chordata > Aves > Psittaciformes > Psittacidae > Lathamus > Lathamus discolor. Next base: position 23,920,934 of record NC_088884.1, read on the forward strand.
TCCAAGAAATGTGGGAATGACTGTTGTATACAGCACAAGCACATCAGAGCAAGAATCTTCCCAGATCTTCCTTGGAGTGTTTCCAGAGGACTTGCAAAGGACTATGAAATAAACTGTTAGAAAAATACCAAGTGCGTAAATGCAGAAGCAAAGGAAAGGGTATAAATCTGTCTTAACTGTATTAGCTTCATGAGCTGTTGGGGCTTGGGGGAGGCCTGAGAATCATCTCAAATCTTTCAGCCCTGTGGAATTTAGAAAGAAAGATTATGTATCTGTCTCACATTGTTCTAAGCAAAGGAAAGATTCACCTACATCAGGAAAAGCTCAGACGGTGAGTGAGAATAATATGATCTCATTCTGCAGGTGATCAAGTAGTGAACACTGGGTGAGGAACACTGAGGGGTGACAATGTACAAAGATGATGTCTTGGAAAAGTCCTTTCGTGGCAGGTTTAGGGATCAATACTGCAAAGGTTTTAAGCACATAATGTCACTATCTAAAGTTCTGTCTAGACCTGGAGACCGAGGACAGTTTGCCCTAGATTAGACAGGTTTCAGGAAGATTAGATAAAGTCTCTTGTTTTTTATGTTTGGGTTTTGGTGAGGTTTTTTTGTTTATGTGGTTGGTTTTCACTGTTTTGGTGGTGGGTTCGTTTGTTTGTTTTTAGGGTTTGGTTTTGCTTTTATTTTTTTCCTTGTGATATTAATTTAATAGGGTTTATTAGCATATCATTAATTCAGTGAACTCCTGTTGAGATGCAGATGTGAAGACACATGGAAAAGAACTGCTTGTTCCTTAGCACCACCACTACTAAAGCTGTGATTTTTCCTCAAAAGAATTCACTACTTGTTAAACTGTTAAAGCCAAAGATTAGTGAAAGGTATCTTTATCTTCAGCGCTCACTGGCAGATGATTTTGTTAACATAGATTTCGTTTCCATCCTTGCATCCTGAGCCTTTCCAGGCCGCTAAGATAAGCAAGGCTCCAACAGATGTAAATGAAAGGGAGGAGGTTTCAGCAACTCCCTCTTCCTTCCAGCCCCGTGAAGAGTCACACCAATTTTAAGGCAATCAAGGTCCTTATGTCTACTGCTGCCGAGAATCTAGCCAGTCTGGAAGAAATCGGTGCTTAAAGAGAACTTCTCCAGTAGGTGTTAAGTACTCCAATCTTCTCAGCGGCAGTTTCTCATGAATGAAAACACCCCTTGGAGATGAGTGCAGGGAGAAAACAATGCAGCCCTGAGAGGTGTGAACGGCTCCATTCACCTTGGCGCGTCTTCATCCTCCCTGCCTGGGGCCAGGGGTTTACAATCGGTGATCCCATCAGGCCTGTTGTTATCGGCTAGCACAGTGAGGCCTGGAGGCTGTTTACATCATATACCTATGTCACACATGTTATTACTACTGGAACAGAGAAAAGAACTCAGGTAAGTTTAGTGCAGAGCCCCCAGGTGCTGCACCCCAGAGAGCACCCAAGGGGCAGTTGACAAGGCAGTCCTCCCTTTCCCTCCTTCCCTCCTTCCCCCCTTGCCTGTGCCTGAAGAGAGTCAGGAGCCACTGAACCCTCTTGGGCTCACACAGGGAGAAGGGACAGCACTTCAGAGGCCCTCAGTGGCAAAAGGGATCTGCCAGATCCTTTTTCCAACAAGAGAAAACAGATCCAAGAGGTTTCATCCCAGATTTTGGGGGAAGTATGCAGAGAGTCCAAGAGACCATTGACGGGACAGGGACCTTTATTGCCCTTGTTTTCATGAGGGAGGACAGATATCCCTATCCCTTCCCTCTTTCATTCCTAGTATGCATTTGTTCTTTAAGTTATGTGTCAGCTTTCCCTTTTCTATGGCATCTTTCCCTCGGTCTGTTTCATCCCTTTCTCTCCTGAACTCTTCTTCCTGCATGGGAAAATCTGGGACAATTCTACTCAAAAAACCTGTCTCTCTCAGCTCTGTCTGTTGTCCTCTACTGCCTGCCCCCAACAAATACATCCACATCTAGTTCCTTTTTAATTTTTTTCAAAATAGTCTGAGTACTATTTGAGCTGTATTTTTTGACTGTGTTGAAGCAGTTGGCAAGCAGTTACAGTGCTTGTAAAGAAGCCTCATACTAGCAGTGAAGGGACTGATTTCAAGAATAATACTCTCACGATTTCTCCCCTTCTTATCACATTGGCATGACTTGAGTGGTCTCAGTCAGTGGCAATTTTAGAATCATAGAATAGTTAGGGTTGGAAAGGACCTCAAGATCATCAAGTTCTAGCCCCCCTGCCATGGGCAGGGACAACTCACGCTAAACCGTGTCACCCAAGGCTCTGTCCAACCTGGCCTTGAACACTGCCAGGGATGGAGCACTCACAACCTTCCTGGGCAACTGTCCTGGGTTCAGCAGTAGCAGTCATTTTTTTCTCCTTCTTGGTAGCTGGTGCAGTGCTGTGGTTTTGACTTTCGGCCTGGGAACGGTGCTGATAGCACCGATGTATTTAGTTACTGCTCAAATATTTGGTCTGACCAAGGACTTTGTGAGTCTCATGCTCTGCCAAGGAGGAGGGGAAGCTGGGAGGAAGCAGAGACAGGACACCTGACCTAAACTGACCAAAGAGGTATTCCATGCCATAGCACGTCATGCCCAGGAAGAGTCAGTTGACTGCAGGGCTGGACTAGGTATCGGTCAGTGCTTGGCTGGGCTGGGTGGGGAGAGTTATCGGTCAGCAGGTGGTGAGGTGTTGTATTCTCTTCCCTTGTTGTTTTCTCTTATCATTATTATTATTGGTGGCAGCAGCAGTGATTTGTGTTATACCTTAGTTACTGGACTGCTCTTATCTCAACCCCTGGGAGTTGCATTCTTTTGATTCTCCTCCCCATCCCTCCGAGAGCAGGGGGAGGGCATGAAGTGGGGGTGGGGAGAGAGAGACTGCGTGGCTGACTGTGTTTAAACCATGACAGCAACCCATTCCAGTGCTTCACCAACCTTACAGTAAAGAACTTTTTCCTTATATCCAATCTAAACTTCCCCTGTTTAAGTTTTAACCCATTACCCCTTGTCCTATCACTACAGTCCCTAATGAAGAGTCCCTCCCCAGCATCCTTATAGGCACCCTTCCGATACTGGAAGGCTGCTATGAGGTCTCCATGCAGCCTTCTCTTCTCCAGGCTGAATAGCCTCAACTTTCTCAGCCTCATTTTATAGCCTATGTTCCTACCCAAGTGTTACAAAATCAAGAAAGTCACATTTTCCCCGGCAGCTCAATGAATATATCTGATTGCCACTCAATTTAAGACCCCACATTTACATTAATGGTTCTATACTGGTTAGTTTCCATATTTCTATTATAAAAGCATTCATTCAAAACTTGAGGTTTTGTCTTACTCGATTATATGTATAATGTATTTTTCTTCCTCATTTCAAAAGCCACGTGCCACATTAGTAGCCAAAATATATTGGAAAAGCAATGGCCTCTGGCTGTGTGCAGTTATGGTGTCCTCAACATAGGAAGGACATAGAGCTATTGGGGTAAGTCCAGAGGGGGCCATGAGGATGATCAGGGGGCTGGAGCACCTCCCATATGAAGACAAGCTCAGAAAGTTGGGGCTGTTCAGCCTGGAGAAGAGAGGGCTGCGTGGAGACCTCATAGCAGCCTTCCAGTATCTGAAGGGGGCCTATAGGGATGCTGGGGAGGGACTCTTCATTAGGGACTGTAGTGACAGGACAAGGGGTAATGGGTTAAAACTTAAACAGGGGAAGTTTAAATTCGATATGAGGAAGACGTTCTTTACTCTAAGGTTGGTGAAGCAGTGGAATGGGTTGCCCAGCAAAGTGGTAAATGCTCCATCCCTGGCACCATTCAATGCCAGCCTGGTCTACTGTAAGGTGCCGTGGGCAGGGGAGTTGGAACTAAATGATCTCAAGGTCCTTTCCAACCCTAAGTATTCTATGATTCTATAATTTTTCTTATTGCTGTAACACTTGTTATGTAACACTTGTTACTTTTGCTACCTCCACTTAAAGGTATCATAGAAACCTGGAGAGGAAAGGTGTAATCTCTTTCTGAGTTCCAGTCAATAGAAATATTCTCTGTACTATTAAACAGTTAGAGATACATTCCTCTAGGCCTTCAACCTGCATTTGCAGTAGATCTCTGAATGTCAAGGTCACACATGTATTTTAGACTTTTTAACTGCTAGCCAAATAGCTGCAGTGGAATTGGATCTTTAGATAGTAAAAGCCAGGAAAAATGATCAATGATTACATGCTACTAAATGTTAAAAAAAAAAAAAAAAAGGAAGAAAATAAATCCCTGCGTATCAGTTCAGTACTCAGAGAAATTTCATAAAAAAAAAAAAAAAAAGATAATTCAATTAGTTCCCTGCACATGTCACATGGAACACATCAGTTTCACTGCTTCAAGTACAATTAGGCTGAGAGACCGCAGAGCATTAAGAAAGGAAGCCAGGTCGGGGCTCCTGAGCGCAGGAGCATTGCCACACGCGGCTCTGCAGGGAGGTGACTCCCACCTCCCCTCAAGAGCTTTGTCTAGACAGTGACAGTTCGTTAAGCACCCGGCGGTAAATGAGACTTCAATAGCTGAGTCTAGTCATGTTTTTGATCTGCAAGACAATTAAAAATATATGAATTCCCAGCATCTTAGGTGTGTGAGGGTTTTGGGTTTCTTTTCTCCTAAGAGAAGTGTCACAATAAAAATAATTAATAATGTATTTTGCTGTTATTATCTCTATACAGAATTGCTTTTCTTGGTGTTAATTTCGATTTTTTTCTCCAAGACAAGATGCACTTTGACTAATGCAGAATTCTGCCCTAGAGCCAACTGAGATTTTTACCAGCAAAAAAAAAATAATGTTTTTAAAAGTAAATTAAATCACACACCATTCTTGTTGTGTAAAACTCTTTATTTAAAACATACCCTGCTCATTTCAGCAGTGAGTATGAGGTATAATTAAGTCGAAATACACAATTTTTATTCATGTAACAGCAGAATTACTACAGAGACAGAAGCAGAATCCAAATGACACTTTTTTGAAGAAAAAAAGACATTCTCAAAAAAAAAAAAAAAAAAAAGCTAGGTTAGCCATCTAACCTACTTATTACTTACACTTCCAACATTAAGACTTTGCAAACCTAGACCACCTTTTATATGTGTAAGGCGAGTGTTTAAGAGGAATACAGATGATCTTCCTAAAACAACATCTTAAAAGGCATGCATTTTCTCATTCCTGCATGTTTCCTCACCTGTCCCTATAAATTTGCAATGTAAATACCACTGGCTAGCTGTACCAGCCTAGATAGTCTGACCTTTAGTAAAGATTTTACTTGAGCCCAGCTTGATTACCCTTCACTATAACTAGAGTATGCTGTATAAAGGTAAACCATAAAACACAAATGAAACGTGTATTTTTATTATCAATGGTTCCTTCACAAGGCACATTAAAACGGCCCAAGAAAGCTTTTGTTTCATTTTCCTTGATGAAGGTCATTGTCAAAGTTATTGGAAAAGCAAAATTGAGATGTTCCATGAGGCTACAAGTGGCCCACAAGTGGAAAAGAAAAACCACACAGGAGACAAACTTCTTTGAGAATAAATAGCAACATTATGATGGCACTTATCAGGCAGGAAAAGACAATGTTTTGTTTGCTTTGCCACATTTCTGCATTAAGGCAAGAATTTATGAGTCTATTAGCACATATTTTGCTGGATGCACGTATAGCAGTGGCTAAGATAAGAGTAACTGAAAAGAAAGAGTTTAAAATAAAAAAGCCAAATGCTGTTAAAGGTGATTTGCAAGAGATTGTTAAAAATAAGCTTGTCTTTGTCTCTTATTTAATATGTGCAAAAAGTGCATCAGAGGATTTTCAAAGGTTTTTACTCCTATTTTAGCAGGTTCAGAATAAACAAAAGAATTTAGCATAAGTAACAAAAAAGAAAATTAAAACCCAGCATAAAATTGCAATACACTACAATATGTATGATATATCTACATGTTTTCATCAAAAGACAAAGTGAAAAATGGTTTAACTATTTCATTCCACTTCCATTTTGGTTTTAAACAGACTCCAAGGCAAAGATTATTTCTTCCTTGCAATTCCTGGGTATAAACCTCATTCTTGGGTAAAGCTGCCAAATATCATGTACTCACAAGGTTGTGATGACTAATGGTCTACAGTACTCCAGCCTTCAAAGTGATTGCCACAGCAAACCACCACATTTCATGCACCAATTTCTTTGACATACACTCTAGGAAAACAAACATTTCATATTCCTAATGTCTCAAAGCTCAGTGAGTAGAGAAATCATGCTGCTTTGAATTGTGTCTCCAAGGTAATATAGAGGTAACTTTGAGTAATTAAGTTAGGAAAAATACTGTAATTTTTCTTTCCATTTCCCCACATCATCATCACAGTTTGTTGTGTGATCTTTCCAAACCTGATGATACATAAAGGCTAGACATCTTCTACTGTGTTTAACTGAACCACCTTGATCTTCCTTTTTTCCCAAAGCACAATTTTTGATGGAAAATACAGATTATTGTCTTCTGTAAGGAGAAACGGATGGTACACTGATTCTCAAAGTATTATTATAAATACGTACTCTTTCAAAATGAGCTATTTGTGAGAGTTTCAGTAGTCATGGTGCTCACTATGCTCTTAATGCACTTTCAGTCTTGAATGAAGCACAGGCAACTCAGGGAGCTCTGTGATGCAAAGCACCCTCCTGCTCCCTCCCTGCTATTTCTACATGAAGGGAGAACACAGCTGCTTTTCTGCCATCTAAATAGCTACCTTGGTTAACTACAAGGAAAAAACAGTTGAAATTAAAAATGTAGAAGATGTGCACTAATTAACATTACTCTTATAGCTCAATCATGTAGCCAGTATTTGTGATTATAGTGCTAAAAATTTTCTGTGATTGACATCAAGCTTCCCTTTCTTCACAAACAGGAAAGCTCACCTGCTCAACTGGCAGTCAAGTATAGAAAGAAAATGTTTACTAAGATTTTTGTATGGTTTTGCTCCTGCATCCAAAATAACGTACGCAAACTTGTTTCTATTAGAATTTCATACCCAGGCTTAATAACTGTAACAATAATTCAGTCAGACATAGAGATGAGAGTATACCAAAATGTATGTGCAAGTGCTAGCATGTGGAAAGTTTTTGTCAACAAAAGAACCGAAGTTACAAACCTGATACATTCAGTAGATAGATAAAACAGAAAAAATGTCCAAATAACAAACTACATTTGAGCATTAGAGAATTGCAGAATTATGTTACTTTTGCTTCTTGTTTCATTAGCATGGACACCTATGATTTTTTTTTGTTTTAAAAAAAAAGCTCAGAATTTCTAAAAATCTTTGGTTTAGGTTATTTAATTTATAATTGCAATAAAATATTCCTATGAGAAGATTGTCATTATCTCTAAAAGCAGAACTTAGTCTATTAGTCATATTTAGTTTCAGTCCAAGCCACTAATGCTCCCTTTTTTTTAGATGTTGTCAAGTAACAATGCCCACAGCTTAATATTACTGCTTACCTGCTTTTTAATTATATATAGCAACATAAGATTTAATTGCATCCCTTATTCTAAAATATGATCAATATGTCTAAATGTAGTCTGATACTTGGTTCACAAGCATGACTCTTTTACCAAATAAAATAATCCAAAAAAGGTCACTGTCCTTGTCACAGACCATGCAGCCACCATAAATTTGGCTTCTTGACCCCTCGTAATAGCAAGATGAAATCAGAATGACTGTTGTTCCTGGTATATTTACTCCTGCCTACTTTGCACTGTATCATTTAGTCTCATTATTACTTTTGTGCCTAATTTTTGTATTCCTCCTTATCAATATTCTCAGGAGGCTTGCATGCTATTCTGCTGAATAGTTAGGGGTTTCCTAGGAACTAGAGAAGCATGCTACTATTCTGTTTATCCTACAGCTGTCCCTGTGTATGGGTGCTGAGTGTTTGACTCATGAGCAAACAATGTCTAAGGATCTACTACCTGTCTTAGGAATGTCAAGTTCCTGAACAATCTGAGCTCTCCAATCACTATTTGGTCTTCAAACCACTTTTGTGACCATTTTTATGATCACAGTGTAACAAAACTTATGTATGCAAAGCTAGGAACATGCCATAAATCAGAAGGTGGAACATGACAAATCTACTGTGATCTGAACCAGAGCAATTTTTTTTTTTTTTCAGGTGGAAATAACGCTGTGTTGAATGAAGGTATGTAACCATACCTAGAAACTGGATTGTTTAAGGGGAAAAATGAAGTAAATGTGTAAAATGCATGTAAAACACAATGTGACCATTCTAGCATTAAACTGATGAGTAGCTGAATATTATTATCCATAGGACACTGACTTCCAGCTCTCCTACTTCACATAGAAACAGGAGGCACATTGTGGTATCCTCTACTTTTGCCATATGAAAGCAATTCAGACCTATTACCATCCAAAATTCTATTTCACATCTTCATTGAGGTCAGGGTCAGCTCAGCCTTCTAAGCCCTGAAGTCTGGTTTTCTACTGATATGAAAGGTTTGTCCACTTCTGCTAGGTCTGGGTAAATTAATAGGCTAGAAGAAAAGAAGTGAGTGGCGCTTTTTAATGGCTATGTGATTTCACTTGCTTACAGTGTGACTACTCAAAGATTAAGTCTGTTGATTCCTGCCATATGGTGATACTTGTATTTTCATTACCTGACCTCATTTGTTATTAACTCATTTCTGTTCCTCTTTGGTCCAGGTCTAAAGCTTCTATGAGCCACCTAGCTTCTTGGCCACTTATGTCCATCCATATTGTTTTATCTAAGGTAATAGCTTCTTTCAGAAGGTTCAGTAAACAGCTTTTGTTAGAAACCTGATTATCACTGGGCCAAAATCCAAAGCCCTAGTCTTACGCACATTCTCCTCTTCTGGCACTTCTGTAAATACAAACTGCTATCCAAAAGAGCTGATGAACTTTAGGTGTAGATTTCAAGAGCACTGAGTTTGGGAGACGTTCTTAATTTCTGTCTTTTTAGGTTTTCAGCAAGCACAAATCTCTTTCTCAGGAGTGCCACACTTTTAGCTGGATCCATGTGTACATTTTTTTGGGAAAGGATATATGCTCTGGACTGTGCTTAGGCAGAGAAGAACAGAGAACATACATGTGAGATTTCTCCATCTCAGATTTAAGCTACCCTTTCACAATGTCCCTTATGACCTTGCTATCCAAATGAGGCTTGCTTGCTTCGGTATCATCTCTTTGACACATGATACTTGTACACAGCAGCAATAGGCTCTTGCAGACACTAACAAGAACCATATGATAAGGCTTGTACTTTAGCGTGTATTTTTGATAAGTGACACAGAAGTTGCTAGTTAGATTGCCACCAGCCAGATACACATTCCATCACCACACTGCAGCTGTTCAGCTGGTAGATGGATAACTTCTCTCAGTTGGCTTCAGGAGCCTTAAAGGAATGCACAGTTCATCAGATCCTGATAAGAATAGCAAGCTATTTATCTGCATAGGAAAAAGCTAGAAATGCATGTACTTCCCTTTCTGCATCCACAGAGGAGCTGTAGAAAGTTAGAGTCATATTATTTGACCTGGTGATATACAGCTGAGGGAAGTTAAATGGCCCTGGTAGTATGCAAGGCATGCAAAATTGCAGAGAAAAATCTTTTCTTACTGGTATATTACTTCAACAAGTGTCTAAGCACTATATGGACATATGCATGCTGGGGAAATCCCTGATACAAATGGATAGTCCTATAAGTGCTAAGCCATCCTATTTGTACAAAGTCAGCAGTACATTGTGTGATCTATGGGTGTGAAAAACTCTTTATGACACTAAATTCTCAAAAAGCAGATCCAGATGTAGATCTTCCAAATCCAAATAGACTGGCTGCTGACTGCTAACAGTCCTGTTTTCTACGGTCAGTGGCTGACAGTGAATTACTGCTTGCTTTGTTTGATATGGAGAGAACTCAGCATTAGCTTCATGATGATCACCTACTTAAGTTCTTGACCCACTGATGAATATAAGTAATCTGATATATAATCTTTTTACTATAGTTCAGGAAGATCCCTATTGTTTCAGACCAAGAACTGGTAGTGAATGGTAACTTCATCATCAAGGCTTGTTTAATAACTTCATAATCATCCTCCTTTGGGAGACGAGTTAAAAATTGTATCAAGCCAGCATTTATACCTTTGTTCGTAATAGCAGACAGAGACCATGCAAGCAGATCAAGGTGATTCATATAGCTTCAATATCAACAGTTTGATCTGCTACTGACTCCTGGACTCAAGTTTCTTGGATTTTCCCTCTGTCCATCTAGCAATCAGAATCACCTACTCCAAATCACTCTCATACCATAATGAAAAAAGTTACTGAGCAGTGATCAGCCCTTAAAACTCAGAGGCACGTATTCCATGATACATCTGGGAACAGCAGGCTATGCTGCTCATTGCATAAAACAGCATGAAAGGTATGCGAGACTTATTTCTAAAGAGAGAAATTAACACGTGGAAGAACACGTTTCAGTATCTTGGATATCACAAATAAATGTAGATCAAATGTTTGGGGTTGTTTTGTTTTGTTTTGTTTTGCCCAGTAAGCATAGAAGGAAGCAAGCATGTTTCCTTATTGAGGCAGCAGAGTATTTTTTTCCTATATTTTCAGTATTTTCTATATTTATTACTGTTTTGATCTATCCATCTCTGACTGAACTACCATGAAAGACCTTTTCTCCCTGTCATGACAAGAGTCTTCAATTACTACTGAGCTTTAATCCAAGCCAAAACCAGTGACATGAAACTCTGCATTCCTTGTGGTCTTGAATGTCCAGTAAAGATTTAAACTCATGGCAGCAGGCTGTAATGCTGAAGCAAAAGAAACAGAGTTTAGTTGGGCTCTGGTCCCACTTGCTTTTGAAAAGCTCTGAATGTTCTTTACAGAAAAAATCATACTCTAAGAAAGAGTGAAGAACAGAGTTTTCAAACCCAAGCTCTTTGGTGCCGCTACAGAATAAGACTTTTATATTTTGTGTCTGTAGTTCCCAGTCCTACAGTTGAGCAGGAAATTAAGCAGCTTTGACACTTACATAGTACTCATCAAAAGCAGAGGAAACCTGTGTAACCACATACTCAGAGTACAAATGAGAACGAACAGAAAATATTTTCAATGGTTATAGAGAGCAGAAAATTAGATTCAGCTCCAGAATTTAATCAAGAAATTCATAGTAGTATACCAACTTACTCATTATGATTTCTTTATGAAATAATACCATGAACATAATGCAAGTATTCAGAATAGAATGCTAGAAATGCAGTATCCAAGTTGTAAACTTTTTGAGAAAGGAGACAAAAAGTGAGTGACCAAGTTTCTGAGTGGCGTCTCCAAAAGATGCACAATTTATGATAAACACCGTCCAAGTCAGCACTTAGTCTTCCTTGAGCTTACCTCACCCAAGGTGTATCCATGGAGTGATGTACAAAGCCACAAGGCTTTAGTTATATTCGACTTCCAGGTAGGAGCAACTAGTGAGATGGTACCTGTTTTCATGTTGAAAAAAAAATGCAATTCAGGAGTGTTGAACAGCACATAGCTGCAATAAAGCTAGTGCACTCTGCCATATGACATGCTTTTGCTTTCACTTCAATGAGCCATCATTTATAGGGTTGCTTTATAAATTGTAGACGTATCCCAAGTCTAATTCACCTGTCCTGTAAGTCAAGATGTTTCCATACATTTCTTTTTCATTGCTGAAATAATAACATTCTTCCATGTTAATGTGAATTCATAAGGCATATTTCTGTCCTGTGAACTTAGCCCAGGGTAAAAGGGACTATGCTGTCTTGATGGTGTCGAAATGGGCATTTAGCTTTCTAGGAGACAATGAAATGTGTTTTGCTGGCATCCACAGCATCAGCAGCTTTTCTGTATCCTGTGAGTACTGAGTCAGGAAAATGTCACTTCAGCTGTGTTTACATCTTTTCATGCTCATTTAAAAAAAATGTTCAAGGGATCAAGCTTTCTAAAGATGACATATTTGAAAAAAAAGCGGATAAATTTAAGCTAAAATGTTTGCTGAAACATATTTATTATTTCTTTTCATTTCTACTCCTTGATATTTGATGCTTGATTAAACAGATCAATCCATCAGGAAAGAGACATTAACATGTGAGTTGTGTAAATAGCCAATGGCATAGAAATTGTGAAAAAGGAATATTGATATTCACAACAGAATGATGATGAAGTAGTTTTGAATAATTTTCAAATAATTAAAAAGAATAAAATTAAAGTTTCTGAATCTGCTTATGAATATTCTGAAAAGGAAAAAAGAAAAGAAAAAAAGATTTTTTCACTTCAAAGTTTTATTATGTGTCCCACTTCAGGTACAGGTCAAAAGATTGCTTTCCAGTTGACATCCCTGTCTCACTGAACATAGCAAGTGCTTCTGAGATTTACCCAGGTGTGGCAGATGAAAATCAGCTGTGTTAGAATCACTCAAAGGGTTTATAGAAGGAGACACGCTGTCTGTTTAGACTGAGCTATACATAAACTGTGTTTCTATAAAGATACCAGTTTTGTTAGAAAAGAACTTTCATTACACCAATGCTAATCTTCAAGTGGAAAAAAAATGTATTTAACAGAGTAGCTTTCAGTTTAATTAAAACTTACAGCCACTTTGTATGTAGAATTGTTTATTATTATGAATTTAAACTAGCAAAAACACTGAGTTTATGTAGGCTTTACACTTTATGCTCGTAAAACCTAAGCCACAGTCAAATGATACCTGATCCAGCACAAAGCTTGTTAGTACAACAATAATCTGTCAACACTTAAATTCAAACAGCCAGGTGGAATTTATTCCGTATCAGCATTCTGTTATCATTTGGCTACCATGGTTTTTGGCAGTACAAGTCCTGAAATTGTATTTTCTGTTTCCAAATTATAGCTTCTCTATTTTACATTGGTTTAGCTGTAGCATTTAGGTGCATGTCTCTAGTAATTATTACTTGATTTTTGTATACAGATAATAATAAAAAAATGTTTTCCAATCCTTTCTGGAAGAAGTTTTTATTCCAAGATATATTCTGAATATAAATGTTAGTATGTTTAATCACTAGATCAAGAAAATAGGATGAAGCAAATCAAAGTACATGCACCTAATGGCTAGAAGTTACAAATATCTGGGGAGGAAATTGGTAGTGCACTCAAGGCAAAATGAAAGTTGACTGCTAGGAAGTGTTTTTCTTTTCCCCTGGATGACAAGAATAAACCTTATCTATGACTGAAGATTCATCAGTGGAAATTGCCCCTGTTTTCCATTAGCTGAGTAGAATTTCTGCTTGGATTGTCAAACAACAGAAAGGCAAAAACACCTGAGAGACTGATATCCAGAAGATGTTTGGGTAAATGTAGGTAAATGTGGGCAGGTTTTTTTGTTGTTTTTTTTTTTTTTTTCCCCTGGGGAAAACCCCCAACAACAACAACAAAAACTTCAAAGCAGTTTGTAAATTAAATATAATTCAAAACATTCGTTACAAAAAGAACCATGGATACTCAGTGTGCATTGGAAAAAGACCTTGAATTCTGTTAACCTTGTTTATTTGTCAAACTGCCATCAAAGGGATGTCTTATGAGTGATATTTACTATCTTTGAGGATACAGCTATCATGTTACTAATGCAACGGAATTGTAAGATGTTTCCTTTTCCCTGGGCAACCTTTCCTGTTTTACAGTATTGAATACCATGCTTCTGTTTTAAGCAGTGCATGCAGTCGGTCTTCTTCAGCTTAATTAAGTAAAAGAAAAAAACAAACATGTAACTACAAGCTAATATGAAAAGACCTTCTCAGACATAATGAGGGTCCTAATATGTGTTTAAATGTAAATGTGCTAAAACTAGACAGAGATCTCCTGGTAGATCTCTAAGGTCACTGAAATTTCAGTGGTGAATGTGCTGTTTGAAAACAGCAAGTAATGCACTAAGGCAGAGTTGTGCTTCCTGCTGTGGTCCTTCTTCTTCTACCCTTGTCTGACATACACCACACAAAAGGCAAGCAAATACTTTAGACCCTGAAATTTTGCAAGTTCCATCCTAGCTTTAAAGTGATTTTGTTTTACAGAAAGTCTGAAATTAATACTTCTATTATGTGAAGACAAAAAATAACCCAAATCTCACAGTATTAACATTTACACCTGTAAAATGCATTCAGAATATGACTTTGCCTATCTTATAATCCAAGGTTTATATTCTGTGGCATATGCAGTCAATGCAGTCTATTCCCAAGGAATAGATGTGCACATGCATGTGCAGATGTGTGTAAGAGGATGCGCACTATGATTCTGAAAAGGAGCAGGATCAGTTTCCTCAAAACATAAAACTTCAAGCAAACAAAACAGCACACGCTAACCTGTTAATAATAGTCCAGAAGATGTGACTGTGAAAGGCAGCTGTCTGCCACCCCATGCCTTTTGGGATGGCTATTCTTACAAAGATATAACAGACTGTTATATAGGGTTATTTAAGAGAACTCAAGCAAGAATTTACGGCTTCAGTCTCTTCAGTGTTTCCTGCACAGGCATTTACCTAATCTGTTCAACAGACTAAGATTTCCAGCACTGGAAGCAACGGTCTCTTTGCTCCCTATTGCTTGTGGCTCTGGAAGTGACTGCCAAGGAAGGATTATCCTCTAAAACTAAGGGTGATGGTGGCATTGCCACTACCCTAATGGGAAGGAAGGGTGGACTAGCACCTTGAAAACTCCTGATTATTCCAAGCTCCTTTGCTCCATCTTGTTTCCACATGGTCCTACCCATTTTCAAGGTCATGCCAACTCCTTTGAATTTAGCTCCTTCTTCTTCAGTGGTAATAGCTATCTGAAGCCTCAGTATTGCCCTCCTCTTCCTCCTGCCCCCGTTTTTTGAGCAGGCTTTCTGCCACTCGGTGTCCACAGCTTGGGATCCTGCCAATGCAACTGAGACAGCAAGTCTGGAAATAGCCTATAGAGCCCCACTTTGCTAGACTGGAAACTTTCATATAAAATAGGCTGGAAAGATTTATACAATGATATTGGCAGCTGATTAACAGAAAAACACACCCAGAAGCCAAAATGAATTTTGAGTACTGTGGAAGGATGCCAGACTGACAGCTCTACAAACCACAGCTATCCACAGGACAGAGACCAACTCCACCAGCTTCTGCCACTGTGTATGAGAAAATCCAATGACTGTGATGAGCAACATTCAGTTTCTATATCTGTGATTTTTTGGTTGTTGTTGTAGTAAGACCTGAAGGTTAAACTTTAAGGAAATAATCTCATGAGTGGTATATATGCCTGTTTCAGGTAGACTTTTTTTCCTTTTCCAAAGTTCATGGCAAAAGTTTGGATCACATAAATATTCACAGTAGATCGGACTCATGCCATCACTCAGGTGTTTCTATAATTGCCCATTTTCACTTGTCTACGACTCATAAATAATCAGTACCTATTCTCAACACAAGACAGAAGAGAGACTTGGGGTTCCAGGCTGGAGCAAGATGAGTGGTGTCAACTACATGTAAGGCAGGCATATGAAAATGCCAGGGCTAAAAAAGCCTTTTTTGGGCCAGAGGTATATTGCTCTCAGGGACTGTGTTATACTTTCACAGATACTTCGTGCTGTAGAGTTTCACCTGCCAAGAGCTGTGATATGTCTGTGGCTTACCAATGCCCATTATGGATCCCCTCAACTTTGCCTTTGCTTCTGAGGTCAATATATATATATTTTTTTTTAACCAATAAGGTTCAACTACTTTTTAGGCAACAAATTCTAGTTAAAAGAAAAAGAAAGACAGAGTGCAAATGGTGTCTGGTTTATTCCCTTTACTGTTCTATTCAATGCGTTTTTTACTTTCTGGATTTATTATGCTCTTGCAGGACTTAATGGTAACATTGACTGGAACTGAAAGCAATGTCTTTTCCCAGTGTTATAAATTCTGACAAGAACCAGGCTTTTCCAGAGTGTCATGTCAGCAGATCACTGAATCTAACATAGACAGTGCCTACAACAGGTACTAGCAGTCAATACTTTCTCTCTGCAGAAGATTTTCTCCCTATGAAAGTCTCTCTTTCATTCTTCAACAGGCAGGGCATTAATTATCTTGCTTTCTTAAAGCATATTGACACAGTTTCAGCTGGAGGATGAGACAACCTGCAGCTTCCTTATAGCCCAACTGAACTCTCCTGGATTAAGGAAGCAAGACCATACTTTGAAAGTCCTGATACGACTGAGCTTTGAAATAGGTTTTGGGTTGTTCAGTCATGTCAAGAAAAGGTATGTCTATCCATTTTTTGCATGCGTAGCAAAGCTTGGGGTCACACAGAGGAGAATCTATGAAGTTCAAGTGCAACCACATTAAGTAGTTGTGCAGTAATAAGTTTTCATAACCACAAGAGGAGCTTAAATCTGGTCCAAGACCTATTTAAGTAATCTTAGTGCTTTATAACATCTGTCTGTATTCAGAAACTATCCATACTTTTGATAACAACCCAGTTTTTGTATTTATTTGCTCTTAACCTCATGAAGTGTCTCCATGATTGGCTTAAAATACCACAGAGTGCTGTCTGTAGCTCTCCTCATATGCCAGCTCTGAGCAAAAAAGGTGATGTACTCAGTTTATGGAGGGTAAACCCTGCAGTAAGTCACTGAAGGTCCCTGAAAATGCAGCTATGGTGCTGACTACTACTGCCATCTTATGTATTGGAATATTCCTTCATGGTGTGAAGATCTGAATTCGGGGTTACTGAATGTCACAACTCTTCAGGAATGACCTTTGACACTGAGTTTTTCTGAGCTCATTCTTCCTTCCCTGGCTGTGTCTTTGTTCAGGGTCACACTATGTTCAGTGAGTCACACGATGAGGAAGTACACTCACCTAGGGGCTACCTAGCTCTCCTCTGGTGTCTGAGACATTCTGATGAGACTAAAGCTGTAGATGGTGGTAATCTTTATGTTTTACTATTTTTTGCATTTTTTGCCCAATAAATGTCAGGTAACTTGACCTCCCTGCTCTTAATTTGGGCTAGAACTCTTTTGTTTGCTTTCTCTTGCATTCTTTTCTTTGCTGTAGTTGATTTGCTGATGAGGTCAACCTGGAGACTGGTGGCTGGCTAGTTCCTAGAAAAGGAGAGTTAGACCTTCTCATACTGAGAGGGTCTGGGAATCCAGGTCCCTTCCTCAGAGCCTTTCTATTGCCTGGTTATTCAAGCAGAGCAGAGACAGAGAAGCACTAAGTCCTCCTAACAATAAAAAACCCAAACCCAACCAACCAACAAAAAAAAAAAAATACAACAGTAACAAAAATATCCTAACACTTCATCACGGAAAATAGATAAATAAAAACCTGCTGCTCCAAATTTGAAGACACCTATTCTTCTTATAGTAGAGGGCACGCCAGTACTTGCTTTAGAAGTATAGATCATTCTGTAAGGAATACGAATGTAAGATCTGTTACATCCAGAAATCTGTGCTTTTTAAAATTTAACCAGGAAAATATGTATTTACTGTCTTTAAAAACTGTGCTGTGTTTTTGTGTTTTGGTTTTTTTTTTTTTCCTTCTCTTTTTAAAGAACAGTAAAGCAAATTTTTGTATGTTTCTGGAAATAATAGAATAAGTCTTTGCTTTCACCGGAGCTTAATTAGTTAATTTAACATAGCATCAACCTTACTATGAAGCTTCATAAAAATTTTCATTTCCAAGTAGCTTTCCTGTTCAGATATAAGAAAGTGCATCTAAACCAATAAAGCCTGATTCGGGAACTGATGGGCTCATTTGCATCCTGGCCAGAACATCAATCAATAGCTTTCATTTTGTTTAAAGGCCAGGGGCCAAATTAGAGTTTGAAAAGTCCTTGTAAAACCTTTGGGTAATTTTGAGATTGAGTCTAATGAAAGATTAATGAATACAGGC
Source organism: Lathamus discolor (assembly GCF_037157495.1). NCBI lineage: Eukaryota > Metazoa > Chordata > Aves > Psittaciformes > Psittacidae > Lathamus > Lathamus discolor. The sequence goes on from NC_088884.1 coordinate 23,938,896, forward strand.
ATCCATTTCTAGCCCATCTATTTACATATGACTTTTACCTTCAGTCCTGCTGAGTGGCAATCAAAGTGAATCAGTCTATTTCTGCAGATAGTGCTGACTAGCTAAGAATAGCTTCTGCTACCATAGCAGTCTCTTCATGTCATTCTTTTCTATGCCTGTATCATAAGCCTAGAAAGTCAGATATAGGAAAGAACAGTGAGAGCAGTCTGGGTGTTTATCCCTCATTAAAAAATTTACCATAATTTCCACTCTAAGTATAGGAATTATAGTAAATACCTAGCTGTAGTAAAGATCACCACATAATGGCTCCTCCAAGCTACAGACATGGAGAAAATTTTCCACTGGTGAATAATAGCAGAATGTTCTTTGAAACATTAATCATATTTCCAAAACAAACAGCTGAGTACATTTGGATACCTGATTCTTTTTATAATTGTAATCACTAGATTAACACGAAGTTTGGTATTCTATTTAATAAATGCAGCTAATTTATTTCACTTTTCCAGTATGACCTGATCTGCGGAGAAAACCACAGATTTTCATTACTGTTACGTTATTTACTTTTATGAAACATTTGATTTGTTTTCTTGTTTAAGGGAGACTAAATACTCTTGGTCCAAAATTTTGTGGCAAGACTAACAAACAGCTCAGGTTTTGTTTTCATCTGAAACGAGTTCTTTTTTAGAAAGATTTTATGTGCCCTGCAGAAAGAATGGTCTTTGCTGATGAAAGTTGATAGACATTTCTCATACTACTAAGGTTAATTTAAGCTTCATAAGAACACTCTCCTAAATTTCCTCTGAATGATCTTTTTACATGCAAGAATGTTACTTTGAGGTTCAGAAATGTGTGAGAAGCCTTTCTTACAAATTTTTTTTTTCCTCTACCTTCGTATTTTAAACTTTATGTACAAAATAAACCAATGCTCAAAGCACACTCTCTGTCCTTCTCCAGATAAGTAATGCATATTTGCTTTGTCCTGATCACCATCAAATAGCTGAGTGTATCTGAAGTGTTCTTGAGTAGCTGCCTCTCTTTCAAGCACAAAAGTAACAACCCCTACAAAGGCGGTCTTCATCAAGAGTTACTGCTAGCTCAAGGAACTCTCTTGTGAAACTTCCTCTCAAGGCTGCATGCCAGATTCAAATCCTTAGGCAGGGAGGAATCTGGGCATGGTAGGGAAAGATGGCACACAGAAACCTATATGTGGTGACTGAAGAGCTGAAGCAGCCATCAAGCAGACTTTAGTGAGATATTCGGGAAACCAGAAACCTAACCGGTGAACATGAGCTTCAGGAATGAGGCACATCAATTTGTGACTATCCACAAAGGGCCAAAAGCCCATGGATTGATTATGGCACTACTAAATTCTGTGCAGTACTAATTTGTGAAGGAAATCCCATTGGTTTCAAAGGAAAATCACCTTAGGATTTGCCTTTTGTGAAGAAAATGAATTAAACATACATGAAACCATACAAATAAATCTTAATGTCTTTTTATAAAAATGAAGAAACTCTCAATAAAATTCTTCCTTCTGATAGCTCTTTGCAGCTTGCTTCTTCTTTTCTGAGTGTAGACACTGCTTTTTCAATGTGTTCTGTAAAATTCCTAGAGCATTTTGTCATGATGTATAGACATTTGTATCAAGAAGCTACATACTTAGACTGTCCGAGGGAGCCACAACATCTAAGAAAGCATATTGTATGAGGAAATTGTGAAATCTGTGTGCCTAACATTCCAGCTCTGTTTGTAAAATCAATAACTTGTTTTAGTGCAAAGCTTGAAGACACAGCTGCTTAATGTGTGAAACAAAACACACACAATTCTCACCTAATAAATACACAAGAAACCCCAGATGTATCAGTAAAGGGGTATCCTAAACATTGTTCACAACAAGAAAAGTTCTGATTTGCATCCCAAGGCCTGTGATCATTATATTCTTCCCTGTGTAAGCAATTAAAAGGTGTCCTTCACATGCTCAGTGTCCCCAGCTCTTACTAGATTCTTGTTGTCTACCAGAGATGACACAATATGAACAAAAAAGAAGGCAAGCATATGGCAAGACGGTATGTTGGAAACTTGTCTTCCCTTTCCACCTATATTACGTGATCTAATAAAAGATGTTACCCCACAACTGTGGCTTCTTGTGACTCTCATTGTATTTTGAAACCCTGAAACTACTCTTGTAGGATTATCTCAAAGCCTGTTTGTCTTATGCAAGCAATGAAGCCTAGTGAATAAATACATACAACTTTACAGGTAGAGAATTATTGCAGTTAATTTTAAATGAGAGTAAAAATACTTTAAATGCTCTCAGAAGACTGCAAAAACAAACAACCAACCAATCACAATTTTTCTGTGCCACTATACCCTTTTCTTTCAGATAAACCATTTACCTTCAAACAAGCCGTTAATCACCTGATGAGTGACTCCAGTAACTGAAATAAATGTTTATGAAAATGATGTTCTGTGGACCATGCAAATGAACTTACCCAAACTCAGCTCCATAATGTACACATGAATATCTAATCCTTTTTTAATTCCATGGCTTTTTTAATAATCTCTGGAAAAAAACATATTCTTCCTGGGTGCTATTCAACTCATGTCAAAGTAGGCAACCAGAATAAATCAAATTAATTGAACTCCAAACTGACCTTTTTATCTGATATAAAACTGACATAAAGGGATGTTAGGGAGACTAGCTCAGATGTAGAATGCTATGAAGTAGATATTTAAAGTTTGGCGAAATGAGTCTCATTTCATCAGAAGATGAATCCCATAAAAAATGGCTGTTTAATAGCCAGTCTATAGAAGAGGTTGTGACACCCAATATTTTACTTTCTGATTTAATTCGACAAACCAATTATAACTTTACAGAGTTCTGCAATTCCTGTTTCAATTGTCAGTCCTGAAAAGCTTTTGTATTATAATTTATTTTCTAATCCAATAAAAATGATTGCACTTTGAACACTGTCTACTTCTCCCAAGGGGAGCTGTAACTGAAAAGGTGCTGCTGTTCATTTCTTCTTGTCCTGCTGATTTTATTAAATTTTATCCTACAGAATTGCGATGTTCCTGCATCAACCTATGTGAAAACCATAAAAATAACAGGTATCAAAAAAGAAAAGACCCAAACAGATTTGTTAACAGTGTTTTGAATGTTAAAAATTTTACTATTTTTTGCTTAAAAACATAAGTTAAAGAAAATTATTAACTTATATGTATTTTATGCTCAGTAATGTAGATTTAATCACATTTTAGCCAACTAAAAGAGATATCCTAGCAAATGAGTTAGGATAATGGATTGTCGTTCTGATTTAAGGTAATACTATTTATTCTCTGTAGCTCTGTCTCTGTGTTGCTGGTATATTTGTTATCGGATCTGTAATATCTCTGCAAAAGAGGATTAGAAATGCCTTCCTCCACCCACTGAACAGTCATGTTTAGTCCAGAGCTGTTCTCTTTGTCACCTCTGAGTTACTGGCTAAGCTTAAACCATGACAGTGGCTTTGGTAATTTCACATAAACATAAATGCATGGCTGGAGTGGACAGTGATGGACAAGGACTTTTTAAGCCAGCCTTTGTACTGAAGACAACATGCAATTTGATGGTGTTATGCTATAGCTTAGGATCTCCCTATAGACAATAAACAGAAATGTCTTCAGAAGGCAAATTATTTCAATTATTTTAGGCACTTAAAATAGGATGGGACAAAGAGGACATCATCCAAAGATGCCTGTTTGTATTAGGAAAAAGTCTAGATAACCCTGCTACATATAGAAGTTTCGAAAAGATGAATTTCAGTGAGATAATCCCATCCTAACTCTTTAAGGGCTTCATTTGTGTAGATGTGTTTGCAGGTCTAAATACCCTCATGAACATGTAAAAAAGTGCATATACAATAAGTATTTATTTGTTTGAAAAAGGACCTCAGTAATATAGGTCTTACTGCCAGAAACTAGTATAGCAGTTATTTATGTGTTTAGGTTTTTTCTTAGATTAATGAAAATAAGTGACTGTGCTATAGAATTAGTAGATGACTACTGGAGACTTTTGAAAGACACTTGGTATTTTTAACTTGTTAATTGAACAATGAATTGATCTTATAGGATTTAATCTTAAGTTTAGATTGGATATAAGGAAGAAGTTCTTTACTGTAAGGATGGTGAGGCACTGGAGTGGGTTGCCCAGGGAGGTTGTGAGTGCTCCATCCCTGGCGGTGTTCAAGGCCAGGTTGGACAGAGCCTTGGGTGGCATGGTTTAGTGGGAGGTGTCCCTGCCCGTGGTGGAGAGGCTGGAACTAGATTATCTTAAGGTCCTTTCCAACCCTAACTATTCTGTGATTCTGTTCTACATTGTAACTACTTTTGAGTAATTCTCGTTTGACTAATCTTGAAATGAACTGCTGATACGACCAGAATCATCCTGTCACCTGCACTTCCAAAACTATATTTTCATTACATTATCCTGATACATGGGACATAAGGGATATATGTCTTTATGGGACATGGACATTATGGGACATATACCAGGACTGGGGCTCAATTTTTCTGACTTCAGAGGAAAACAACACTTGCATTGGGAGATAGGCTGTCAGACCAAGGTACATGTTCAGCTTTGCAGGTGCTGGGTACCAAGGCAGAGGAAGCCTATGCCCCATTCACAGCAATGCACGGAACCTTTAATACTCTGAACTTGACCAAGTGAATCTGCCATAGTCAGGCCCTCCCAACAGTTGACCTAGTATATTTCTACATGTCAATGTCTCTTATGATCTTTTCTGCTCTTCATTTACTGTGTAACTCCAAATGTGTTACCGTAGATTTCCAAATACTTTGTGGGTGTTTATCAAAACAAGCTAAAACCAGCTAGACTGGACTCCCTAGAAGAGGCCATTGATATAATCACGTAACTTAGGCACACAACTTGCCTGGGAAAGGGTAGACACTCTACATTTCTGTTCATTGTACATTGCTGTTCCAGTGCAAACTTTCAGGAATCTACAAAGCCCTGTTCCAGTCAGGATTACATCTGGGAGTATCTTTATAATGTCAGCTCTGCTGCTTTAACATTCACAAAACAATGGCCCCACTGATTAAATGAAGTCGTAGTTCCCATTCAGCATGGCTTACACTCATTGAGTCCCAGCTTTCCTCCCAAGTATTTCACCTTTTCCTGCTGATACTCTCAGAGAGAATTTTGTTACTGTACCTTCAAACACAGAAAATCAAGCTGGTTTAGTTTCTTACCAGCATTACAGCATCACTCCTTTGAAGATATCCTTAGTGGTTTTGCAGACTATACTGAGTCTCATCAAGCAAAAGCAAGTGAAACTATATCTTCCGCCTGATGGAAAAAATTACATTTTTTATTTTGCTGCCACAAAAATGTCAAACTTCATTCTTTTGCAACCACCATGTACCTATAAACAGTGACTGACTAAATACAGAGTCTGGAAACACTTGAGGTTTTTCCTGTGTTTTTCAGAGTTCATGGGACCAAAGCTGCTTGTCTGCATGGAAATACATCGCCATAACTCAAGGTGACATCAGTAGGAGCTCAGACAAGAAATGTCAGCTCTGATGGGAGTTCAGAAGCTGCAGAAGCAACCTGGAAACCTCTTGAATAGCAGCAAATCAGAGTTTATCACTTTGATGAAAAGCCCACACATCTGAATGAAAAAGGTTTTAGAAAAATGAAATCCATGTCTGACGTCAAACAAAATAACACAACAACAATTTTCCTCCTACTTTGGGCTAGCACATTCGCAGTTTAGTTTGAGGCATCCCAGGAGGTTTCCACAGCAGGTGTTACGCTCTGCTCCAGCTGTCAGGATGTGAAGCAGCTTGCTGATCTGCTTCTGAACTGCTGCAGTTTTCAGCAGTACACTAAAGATAAACCATTGCTTATTTTGCAATCTCAGAAGCTACCAGAGCAGAGCATCAGGAAGAGACCAGAGACAGCTAAGCCAGGTCTGGATTACACACACAAAGTCAGAGCTTTATCCTCTGTCAAATTCATAACTACCAGACTGTAGCTACTTTGCCATTATGGAGAGTGAGTTTAACATTCTATAAATTATTAACATACAGCTGTACGAGTCTATTAGTGCCACAATAGTTACCCTCCCAGTTTTTATTTTTCATTACAATTATTTGTTCCTAATCTGTAAAACAAACAGTACAATTGAAAGAAAAATTCCCCATGAAACAACTTTATTTTCCAGGGCCTGTGATAGCCATATTACCTTTACATTAATGTAAGCTTTACATTGAATTGATTATATTACAGGGAGAGTGGAGATTTATTGCCCCTTGAAAAAAATATTGACCTCAGCTTAGCTTTGGTCAATAGTTTATCTTACAGGTCAAGAAAATTCAAAGACCTCACAAAAAGTAGATATCTGATTATTATTTACATGTGTGCAACTTACAGAAGTACATACTAATTTAAAGTTATAAGTTCTCTTGTATATAACAAATTATCTTTGTAACAGAGGCATTTTTTATTAATTCAGAAGTTAACCCATAAATACATCATGATCCACACTTCCATCTTGCATGCTAAAGTCTTAATCTCACTAGAACAATATTACAAGACCCCTATGAATGCTAATACTTGCAATATTCTGATTGCGATAGAATTTGGACCAAAACAAATCAGATTCATCTCCTTTCTGACTGGTCAAAATGCCAGATACACTTCCTCTTGTCACCTCCAAAACCTGTCCTCAATCCTAGATAATTTATAATGAACTTCCCAAATATGATTTTGATATTATAAGTATTTGTAACCTAGAATAACAACTGTTAAAGCTGATGGATGAATAAACAAGGTCTTTACTTATGTGCAAGAAAGGTTATGCAACCTTCTGTGAGTGACTCTCTGGGCCTTGACTGTATCTGAGCAATAGATTTTATTTTTCTTCTTTCCTCAGGACAGATTGCCTGGGTTCAGGGCAGTGTTTCACAGCAATAAAAAACATTAGTTACACATTGTTATGGGCAATCCATTAGCCCATTACCTTAAATTGGAAAGGCCTATATTAGGACTTGAAGTGCAATTAAGTAATCAATGTTATTAAAAATACTGAAATTATCTATATAATAACTTCAGAAGGTTGCTACTGTTTCAACTTTTCATTGAGAAACATGACTGACTTCCCTAGAGACACTTCAAAGATTAAAAGAAAGTTACAAAATGTAAACCCCATGATAATAACTTCTAAGTGGCGGTGCTGACTGCTGCAAGCTATAAGCCTGTATACGGATACTTGAAATTACATCCTACATCAAAGAAGCTTATATGATGCATAATGGGATTTAATGCTAAAAAGTGATCTCTTTTAAAGCCTTACAGCTGTTGTAAAGACACAAAAGCCCAAAGAAATTCACACATTTCAGGGAAAATAAAATTTAGAGCGATTTCTTAATGTAGAACATGAATTGCAGAGTTGCATTAGTTGTTTTCTGCAACAGGGCAATTTTTCGCATTCCTTCTTGTAATACTGAGTTTTATAAACTTGCTGAAAGGGAAAGCTAGTATTTGTACATTCTTCTTGTGAAACTGAGGAGTCCAGCCATTATGAGTCACAGTTTCTTATTTTACTTTTGAAATATACCCTGATGTTTTAAAACCAGAACCTACCTGAAAAACCTTATGTTGAAGACTTATTTCACAGTCAGCTGAATTTCATTCATGGACTGGATCCTGAGTGTTTTTATTTAGACAGCTTGTCCCATTTGTCTCATCTGAAGCAGGACAGATTGTTTTAAATACAACTAATGGAAAATAAATGGAGTTAAAAGCTTCTGAGAAAAGCTCTGCCCTCAGAGAATTATTAGGTTAGTTCTCCTGAGAAACAAAGGTAAAGAAAAAAGGAAATTTGGCAGTTCCTTACCGAAACACTATTAAGATCACAATCATAAACTATTCTTATGCAAGAGATCAGCTTGGCTAAATCTTCTGCTCTTCATTAACCTCAAACACAAAAAAGGAAGCACGAAGAAATTGGAAACTAGGTCAGTATATCAGGGGCAAGGATAAAAGAACAGTGTAAGTATGTCTGGACAAAATTAGAAAAGCCAAGCCATGAAATATGGTACAATCAGAAAAGACTACAAAGAGGAAAAAGAAAACATCTGTAAATACATTATTAGCATGTGGAAAATCCAGTGGAGAGCTGATTCACTACTAAGTGAGATGAAACTCTGGTCACAGATGTCACTGGATGGGCAAGAGAGTTGCCTTGTGTTGCTCCACTTCATTGAGGCTTTAGCTGCAATGTGCAGCACTGGTTTAACGATACTTTGGACTCGTAACACTGAACTCAGATGAGTATAAAGCCCCTTGCTTGTCAGTCTGAACTTCTGTTCCAGGTCACTGTCCCTGCAGCAGGAACAATAGAACAAGAAAAAACAGCTTCAGCTGCTTCAGTTAATGGTTTCACTTCTCAATTCAAACGCACCTTCGTATGAAGTTAAGTAGTTGGTTGTGGGGGTAAATTAAATATTAAATTAGTCCTGAGTCCTTCCATTCCAGTACTTAGTTGTTCAGAAGAGGCTATTCCTATTAATATATGAACACATATTCATATTAACCCTTATACAAAATTGAGCTGTTACCTGTTTTCTTTGGGAACTCAGGGAAAGGGATGAAGTTCTCAAAATACTAAAAAGGGTAAACATAATATCTGGTTTAATAAATAAGGAGGAAATGAAGGAGTAAAGGGAAAGAAAGAGACAGAAGATAAAACAAGAGGAAGACAGAAACAGAATTACAGACCAACAAACTCAACTTAAGTTCTTGGAAAAACACTGGGACAAATAATCAAGCTATCTATAAGAACCTTGAAGATAACAGGGGAGATGAACAACAGCCAACATGGATTTGTCAAGAACAAATTGTGTCAAATCAATCTAATTTTCTTCTATGATAAGGTAACAGATCTTGTGGACAGAAGGAAAGCAGGAGCTGTAATATAGCTTGACTTTAATGTAGCTTTTGATTCTCATGTGGCATTCTCATTAACAAGTTAGAAAGATCTGGAGGAAAACTGGTGTCAAAAAATTATATAAAACCACAACTGAAGCTGCCATTAATCTACAGTCTAACCGGAAGGATGTATTTTTTGAATTAGGATTTTTGAAATGGCGTCCTGGATCCAGAAAAGTTTATGTTCAGCTACTTCAACTCTATGTGTAATAATATGAGGTTCTGAATTTAGGTAGAATTATTAACTGCAAAATACACAGGCACAGAACAGCTGGTATTATACTGATTCTTTAAGGAAAGATCCTCATTAATGGATCATAAACTGAACACAGATAATAGTGTACTATTATGAAAAACTCAGATTTCATACTGGGATTTACTAACAGGAGTGCAGACTGCAAAGCGTGGATTATTCTTTCCACCCTGTTCAGCACTGGCTAGGACTAGTTCGATTAATATCTCTGTTCTGAGGCACTTGAAATGGATTTGTTCAAGTTTAGAAGTGAGCAGTAAGTTTTACTAGAAGATTCAGCCTGCCAGGAAGCACTGAAGGAAGCAGAGTTGCTCAGAATAAAGAGAAGACTGAAGGGTGATATGATAATAATTTTCAAATATGAAAAGATGCTGAAAAGAAAAAGGAAATCATTGTTCTCCTTGTCCAGTGCAGAGAGTTTTAGGAAATGGGTTTACAGCAGTAGTGATCTAACACAGTTCTTGGGAAGGAACTTCTCAGTCTCAGGGACAGTTAAGTCCTGTAGCAGACTGTGCAAGGAGGATGTGAAATTTCCCTTATTTTGTATGAATGTCAGCAGTGACGTAGGTTTAGTAGTTCCCACCTTGGCCTACATGACCTCTGAAAGTCCTTTCAACATCTCTGTCTTCATGAGGAGAGTACAACTGAAGTGGGGCTGAAAGCCAAAACAAACCAGGGGGAAACTGAACATTGCTCTTCATGACAAGAGATGCGGAGAGGCGTCTTTATGTTACAAGCTTCTGTAAAAGAACAGGATGAAAAAGCAGACTATGTGCTGGGACAAATATGAGCAGTTTGCATTGACATTAATGGGGAATTGCAGACCAGAAGTTTCAGTGAATACTTATATATGTATATGATACATATCTCTCTATATAAAATAATTTTCAGTTCATACGTTTTAGTCTTACATCGCTATATGTTGATAAATTATAATTAAAATATTATTCATGTAATATTGTTATTTATGTAATACAAGATATATCTTAATTTTTAATTCTTTCACTTTGATAACAATGATACACCGGTGGACAACATGAAAAGACAGCTAGGAAAAATATTTTTCTCAGATATATGAGTGCCTCTGAGTTTAGTAATACTTGACATAAAATTTAGTTTAAATGTTGCATACGATGTTTGTGCAATTTGCTTAGCGCTACTTTTAATTTTCAATACTGTCTCTGTATTCTCAAAGAAATAAGAATGTTTCCATGTCAGAAGTTAAGGTTTTTAGGTTTTGTACTGATTTTTTTTAAAGTGGCCAAAATGTCTATATATGTGATCGCACTCCCCAGTCTTCACTGTAGATGCTTTGCCAGACTCTATTTCTGACTAGACTTAATTCCTTACATTTTTAATTATCGAAGCCAAGGTGGTGCTGTCTCCATGATGCCTATGCCTTAGACACTGACATTAACTTCAGATACAAAACTCTATCAAAAATGGTTGTCCAAACCCAACTTTTGATAAATTTTATTGCTGGTTTAAGAAATACATCTGTCTTCAAGGTTATAGTGTTTTCCACCTGCAATGATTTGATTTCTGGACAAAGTCAAAATAATTTCCTCTTGCTGACAATCCTATCAGCAGTAGCTTTTAACAACTAGTTAATTTAAGATAGCAGAAACTTCACTGAACTTTTGCTGACAATGAATATATCATGTGAGCTACTGTATCATTTCCTACATGCAAAACTGATCCATAGGCAACAAGCATCACATTATTTTCTGCAATTTTCTTGCTTGTCTTTTTTTATGTGAACCTCTAAGAGAAACCCCAGGACGGACATGCTAACACTGCATATATACAGTGGATGAAAAGTGCTTTAATTTTGCTTCAGGGGAGCTGCCAATGCCTTCTGTAGAACAAGTTCGATTATTTGTTTCGGAAAATACCACCTATCTTTTCTGGAACTAGTACCCTTGGTTTTTTAACTCATAATATATAAAACTAGAGGAATGCATCATAACAAATATTTCTTGGGATACAGTTTGTATGATTTTTTTGGAGTCTGTACCACAGCTAGATTCAAAATTTCATGCTCCTGACAGTCCTTAGCGAAAGCTACCACCTTCATCACACAGTTTGCTGATATCTTTATTGTACTTTAACTACTTGAAGGGCTCAGTTTGTAAGTCTGAGCTCTGAAATACCCCATTTACAAATAAAAGAGTTAAAAAAACTCAATCATGAAGCAAACAGTATTTTTCATTTTGCACCCAGAATTTGAGCATGGTGCTGGGACAGCCGTTTACTGAGAAAAAGCTAAACTGACGTTAGCAAACATAAGAAACTCAATAGCACAGCAGTTTTCCTGCTACTTCTAGGAAACAGGTGTTGCATTTAAACTCCCTAATCTCCCCAGTGAAAGCAAATTTATAAGTGATACTACTTTTGGCTTTCCCATTTCCCAGAAGGCAACCTTAAATTTCATATTCTGCTGCAAGCTGCATATTGAAATGCTGGGGAGATGGGCAATACTGTAACATCAGTGAGTACCAGGGTGGACAGATTCAGTACACTGATTATTTGGTTTGTCACCTGGGTGGAAAAAGTTCACTTCTGTATTTTACTACACAAGTCTGTTGGAGAGGTAACTGAAAGATCTTTGCAACATGACTCAGGTGCAGTGTATTGGAAAAGATAACAGAAATCAAACGAGGCATTGTAACACATACAGTACTGACCAGAGTACTAATGTTTTGTAGCAGACTATGTAGCACCATGGAAACTTGGAAGGTCTTCATTTCGTGCTTGGCAGTAATGCTGACTCACTGTGTTGGTATAAACAAGTCATTTAAGCTTCTTTGACTCTAAGTTTTGCTTTGTGCAAGACAAAGGTTGTGGTATCTTGTAACAGAAATTGAGAGCTACAGACTATAAAAATCATTCTGTCAGCAGAAATAGTGTTAGTATTAATTATCTAACTGAAATTATATACAAACATTGAGTATATACCTGTTTAATAGGATAACTGTATCTTTTCTTTTCAGTTTCTCTTCTCTCAGTGTCATTATAGACTAGGAAAGCAAACATTTGGAGATACTGATATCAAGCCAGAAGCACCTGACTGAGCTTTAAAATATACTGCAGTGAAGGATGACAGAGCTACAATATGATGTTGAAAGACTTCAAACAAATGAACTATAAAATATATTATTGACTTTTCTGGCGATGCTTCCTGCCATAACATTTTTTTGTCTTCCCTTACAAAATAAAATCTTTCATTCTTACATTAATTTCTCTCAAGGGAAGACAATGTGGCTCAGCATCAACAGTACAGTAAATCCAGTGTAAGGGATCCTAGTACTAGAGCACAACCACTATGGCCACACTACAGCTCTGACTTAGTGTATCAGTCTGGCAGTTCAGACTCCAACCTGAATTTCTGAGAGGTTTTGTCCTGCATCAGGTGTTCTCTACTCTTTTCTATAAATGGCATATTACATATTTTGCCTGATCTAACTGCAAGGCTGGCATATGCTGGCCTTATTTTAGACTGGTTTTATACTAGGAAGTGATACATAAATCTAGTAATAAATAACTATGGAACCACAATCTGATAAATGTTTAACCATGTCACGCTAGAGAAAAGTGGTCAAGTGTTACAGAGTTATATTAAGATTAAATAAAAAAGGGTCAGTTTCTTTCCATGTGCATTATACTACTGTTTATAATTCACTGCAGACAAAGGTTGCTTCCAAGGTTCATGCTATTTAATTACTTATTTGAAATCTAATTTTATCTCTGCTGGAATCAGGAGAAACAGTCTTATGAACAAATCAGATTGAGCATTTGCAGACTTCTTTCATTTCTGTTTAGTCACATACATTTATGCTTTAATATGCTGAAAAATATTGCCAGAACAGAAGCGAGGTCCCTGTTCAGCACTGTAGTCTAGAAAGACTTTGCTCAGTCACTTACCCTAATAAGAGGCATTCAAATTTGACCTGAAAGTTCTCCAAATGCTTTTGCACATGCCTGGGATGACCATGTAGTGAGCAGCTGAGTTTCTATTTCTTGCCTCCATCTGATCAGGGTCCAGAAACGCAGCAGGGTGGCACACAGATTCACAGCTGGGGACTCCTGAGTTCAAAGCAGTCCTGACACACTGACCAGAGGAAAGGTGCACGAGGGACACATCAGCAAGATTGTCTGTTATCTGCCACAAAACTCACAAAATATTAAAGTATCAGCTATAAGGAGTATTCCCCTACCATGTAGCAATGGAGTGCCTCAGAAGAAGCACAATGTCAAGTGGTGTTAGTGACAAGGCTTATAGCCTCTGCAGGTCTCCCAGGTGTTTATGTTTTGCTGTGACAGGGAAGACCCCTTGATACTCCAGTACACTATCTGACTAACCCAACTGCTCTAAGATAAATCTTTGTGGTTTGGTACCTTCAAAGGGAAACCACACAATTCTGGATGATGATGATAAGACCCAGAATTAGCCTAAGGAGCTCACCACACATTACAGGAAATTGGAAAGAGATTAAAAAATGGGCTCTTAACTGCACATGATGAGTTTACTTATTCTCATGCATTCCAGTTATGTGGCCTAGAAGAGAGGGTGAAAGATGCAGGACATATATCTAATTGCTTGAAAGTTTGTCATCATATAACTTAAGAACTGCATCTCAGGGTAAAATGTTACTGGGTTCTGCATACAAGATGAAAAAGAAACCAACAGAAAACCTGGAAGTTTTCTTTATGAATATAGATGAAAATATAAGAGACCAAGGGAATACAATCTTTACTATTGACTGTTTAGGACACAACGAAAATTAAACTGGGAATTATTTAATAGCTCTGAGACATGCAATAAAACGCTTGTCAAACGAAAGTGTATGTCATTTTTATTAAGATATCAGTTGTTTCAAGATGTATATCATACCTCACTAGCTTATAATTTTGCTTTTATGAACACACCTTCTCAAAAGAAATAGGCTTTTTTCTTCTATTTTTTTTAATTAGTTTTATTACAATTCATCATGGAATACCTGGAGATGGAAACTTTGAAGATTAAAAGCATGTTTACTTTAAATCACATTATATTGAATTCCATTTGTATAAAATTATTGAATAATTTTACTATTTTATGTATATGCATCTTTTTCATATAGTGAAAGTTTGTTCAGATTTGTTATCCAACATAATAAAAGTCAAATAATTCAAAAGTAGAATATATTCTTTCTTTGTTGACCTAACAAACAACTTCATACATTGTGCATGCCTATACTGCAATGTAACTTAGACATACACAAAGCAGCTTAGCTGTCTGTGGTGTATCCTGGTAACAATACTGCCATTGCTGGGGGAGCTCATCCCACTTCTCAGTCGATGTTATTACTTTAAAGATGGTACTTCTTCAGCTGTTTTAAGAAATCTTCCCCATTCGTTCCTCGTTTACATGCAGATGATTGTGCAGCAGCAGGATGTATTGGATATGGCTTGGCTGAAAGTGTCCTAGAAAAGAAAGAAGTGGGGGGACACACTATTTTTTTAGCTGGAAAATATTTAATGTCCTGTATTCTGGTTGTATCTTTGAAGTGCACGTGGTAGCAAGAGGACAGAAATGAGCAGCCAGACAAACACCTGCTGAGACAGAAGTGGGTAACTACTCTCCATGATTGAAGATGTAGCTTCATGAGTATTATCTTTAATGGCATAAATGAGTCTGTGCTGATAACAAAAATGAGTGCTGAAGAAGGTTTTCCAAGTACTCCTCCTTTGGTGGGCTTATTTTGAAATTACTGCATTGAATGTATTTGGTTTATAATACAATTGTCACAACAGAGCTTACCAACCCAGACAGGAAAGGCAGAAGTCAATAAGTAAGATCAGTTCTGGTCTGTCCTATTAGAGAAAAAGTTGGTTTGAGTTGCACCAAGAAGAGAAATCACTGTCTGTACCTCCCCAAACAAGTCTGGTTTTGTACTTTAAACCCTAAATTCTGGAATCAGGACTGCTTATCGAGAACAGGTAAGGTATTTCACAGGTGATCACTGATAAGTTCCAGTACCTGTGCAGACCAAGAATCATTCCTGATTACATGGTGGGGTAGATCTGACCATTAATTATGTAGGCTTCCTTACAGAAGCTAACAGAAAAGGCCCATAGTCTAAAGTGACTTGATGCTGAGCTTTATTAAATGCTAGCCCAACATGACTCTGTCTCTATTTCTTTCATAGGCATGTAAGAAACATAAATACACACAAACATACTAGCATGGGAAAATGCAGCCCATGAAAAGAGGAAGAAGCAGGAGAATGGTCTAAGTAAGGAAGTGAAAAAAAGTAATCAAAAACCAAACTATGTTTATATGTCATTCTCCTAGGGCGATATTCAGATCACTTTACTTGTAGAGACAGTAGTCCTAAGGAGCCTCCAGGTGAGCTCTTGACTGTTTTGGAGATTGCTATTCCCAGCTGATATCCTGCCTCACTGCCAGAAGAGCCTTTTGCCATACACAACACAGCTGGTGGAAATGAGCATATGCCCAGACCTCAGTACAATCATTCGCAGCCCAGCATGCTGCTTTAAACCAACTCCAGTTTAGTTTTGTGCTGTGTACCAGGCTGAGTTCTGCAGCAGCTGGCTGCAGGGAAGCTGGTGTGTACTGGCTGATGCCCAGTACACAGCCGGGGTAGCAAGTCTGGCCGAGAGGCAGGTGGATAGCAGTCTGTCACTAAGTTCCCAAATAGCCCTGGAAATACTCAGATGATCCCATCTGGAGGTACCCTTGGTATAACTCAATTTTAGGCCTATTTAACCCTATTAAAAATATTTACACTTATTTCATTAAAACAGAAGATAAATTTTTGCATATTATTTTTCATCAGTTTAATTTCCCACCCCACATTCCTTTACTTGTTTTCTTCAGTCCTTTGATTTCCTTACCATTGCCTTTCTTCCTGCTCACTCTTCCTTTCTTCTTATCTTTTAGTAACTATCCAAGAAATTGAACAGGCAATTCCTGTGTTCACATGAGACAGATGGGCTTGTAAGTACAAGTCCTATGAGTGTAAAGGGGACAAATATCATCCTACTTGAAATAAAGGTGGCAAGGAAAAGAAGCCTACAGAAAATGTATGTGCTTGCCATGCAAGGATGAATAGCTATTTTAAGACAATAGGTTCAGTCAGCATATTTCAGCAGACTTGGGCTATTTCAGTTCACTGTTAGCATATTTTATATCGAGTGACCTGCCTAATGTCATGAGGAGGTGAACAGGGAATAGAGAAATCAGTCAAGGTGATGGATGAGCTGCAGACTTGATTATTTATTCAAATTATTCCCACAACGATTGAGTCTTGCTGATTGCAGACAGCATTTTGTCACAATCATTAGGAAAGGGCAAAGGTGACTGGAATTTAATGGCCAAATTAGAGTTATTGAATGGTGTCGAGTATGACAATATTTTTAAAATCTGAAGCAGAAGCTGTCTTTATTAGGGACCAGCGACATTCAGAGCTCTTTTCCCTAAATTGCTTTTTTGCTTTTGAAAGTACATATGCAACTCCAAAGGTATTCTACAGACTTTCTTATGTAGGTCCCAGTTTCCCTTCAGGCCTTTTCTCTTAAAAAGACGGCTTCTCACCATTCCCTCCCATGTGCCTGGAAATATTTGGAAAAGTCCTTCAAATAAACCTTTTTACCCTCATCTCTTTCCTTGTGTTAGTCATCATGTTGGTAAAGAGGGAAGCAGCAGACTGATATTGAAAGATGACCTGCTGCAGCCTGGCAATACCCTTGGCTTCAACCAGGCTAAGATTCCCTACAAAGACTCCGGCACATTTATACAAAATCATGCACATCTTTTTCATCTGTAACACTGCATCTGGTTTTGACATGAAAAGAGAGTGTGGAGGGCATAGGGACTGTGAAAAGAGCACCTTTTTTTCCAAGTACCTTAGGTTTTTTCTTTTCCCTCCTGAAAAACAGTTGTTTAAGTCAGTATTATATTGAATATGCTGATACGCTCCCTTGAGGGATGGTAACCAACTCATATTTACAATCCTAATACAAATGAAATGAATACTCCATTATACAGAGCAATACAAATCCCTCTTGCTTGGTAAGAATTCACTTGGTTTTTAAAAAAAAAAACACTGTCCAACTTCTCTGACAGAAAATAGGACCCTTGTCCACAGTCTTTATCAACAGCATCAGCCTATAAGAAGTTCAGAGGTATCCAAATGTCATTTTTTATTAGACACTCATTAACATAAAATATTGCTAAGAATTAAGAAAATATTTTTCCCATATTATAAAATAATGGAAGAAGTTTCCAGTGAAATTAACTAAGTGCATGTTGGTGAGATTTAGCAAAGAAGTTTAAAATCTGGTAACGTTAGAAAGACCTCAAAACGTATTAATAATTTGCTTACTTTCAGCTATTGCGGTAAGAAAAAAGGTATGCAGAGAAAAATACAACAAGAAGAGAAAAAGAACAGTCACAAAGATCTTCAGTCCCACTGAGAAACTAATGTGGGAGTGCAGTGAATGAAATTATAAACTGAAATAAGATTAAAAAGTTTCTCCTATTATAAAGAATTTATATCAAATTTCTTTTTGCCTCCATCTTTCAAATGGCTCGAGTAAACATTTATTTTTTATCAGTCATGAAAATGCTTAAAATAAATGGCTTGACTATTGAAAACCTGTATTTAAATATCAAAAAGATTTGATGTAAGTTCATTTTTTTGTAAAAACCTATTGTGGTGATAATTAAAAATGCAAAATTCATTATTTTTATATAAGAAGATTGTACTATTAAGCATAGATTCATCCCACCTAATTTTAGGTACTTAGCTGAACCACCTAAGACAGATAGGACAGTTGGTCTCCTGAGTTCACCCTGCTGGCAGGTGTTATGGAGGGTAATTTGAAACAATGAATGTCATCAGTTTAGTGTGTTGTGTGGCAGGTTGAATTTGGACTCTTGCCACTACTACCTGGAATTTCTGCCTGATACAAGAGTTCAAAACTTAAGAAAAAATGTTAAAAAAATTACACTTGTGATTATTAGTTGATCAGAGAATTACTGGGAGCTGCTAGTGATGAGCAGTTGAAAAACAAATGACATCAGGATCCGTGAGCTGTAGCATTTTCAGCACAGCTCAGAGAAACTGTTGTTGTTACCAGGATTTGTCCATCTTGAAGAGTACTGCATAAAAATCTCACCAGTCAGAAAAGAAAAATTCAAAGTGAAAGACATATTGAAAAGTGACCCTTATGACAAAAAGAGTGGAAATCCTTTCTTACGAAAGCACTCAAAATACTTTGGACGTTTCATCTTAAAAAAGGATGAGCTGACATGCTTTCTCTCAATACACACATCAGATTTACTGCATGTGGGTCAAAAACACTAACCCAAAATATCTGTATAAGAACAACCGGAAACAATTCATTCCAGGTTGAAGGAGATGATCCTGCTCCTCCACTCTGCTCTCATGAGACCTCACTTGGAGTATTGTGTGCAGTTCTGGTGTCCTCAACATAAAAAAGGACATGGAACTGTTGGAACAAGTCCAGAGGAGGGCCACGAGGATGATCAGGGACTGGAGCACCTCCCATATGCAGACAGGCTGAGGAAGTTGGGGCTGTTCAGCCTGGAGAAGAGAAGGCTGCGTGGGGACCTCATAGCAGCCTTCCAGTGTCTGAAGCAGGGCTAAAAGGATGCTGGGGAGGGACTCTTCATCAGGGACTGTAGTGACAGGACAAGCGGTAATGGGTTAAAACTTAAACAGGGGAAGTTTAGGTTGGATCTAAGGAGGAAATTCTTTCCTGTTAGGGTGGTGAGGCACTGGAATGGGTTGTCCAGGGAAGCTGTGAATGTTCCATTCCTTGCAGTGTTCAAGGCCAGGTTGGGCAGAGCCTTGGGTGAGATGGTTTAGTGTGAGGTGTCCCTGCCCATGGCAGGGGGGTTGGAACTAGATGATCTTAAGATCCTTTCCAACCCTAACTATTCTCTGATTCTCTGTGACACACAGGGACATGGATTAGTAGTGGACTTGGCAGTGCCAGGTTAATAGTTGCACTTGAAGACCTTAAATGCCTTTTCCAACCTAAGTTATTCTATGATTCTATGATTTTTATAACTATTTGGTTAGATAATACAGAGAAGACAGACAAGATTTTTCTCAGAGATGCACAGCAACGGGACAAGGGCAAAGGACAGGTTGGAACACTTTAAATTTCAACTGGATGTTAATATTTATTTCTTTTAAGCATTGGGATGGTCTAAAACTGAACATGCAGGGACATTATGGCATCTATATTTTTGGATGTGTTCAAAGCTCAACAGACAAGTTGATTTGGTTACACCTGCTCTGAGCAGGGTATTAGACTTCATAATCTTTGGTCCAGATCGAACTATTCTAAGATCTTATGCTCATTCAAACACTTTCAGGACCCATTTCTTTAATGCAAGGATCTATTTGAAGAAAACTTATAAGAAGGTGGTTGTCTGTAAGTGTTTTTCTCCTGTCAAACTGGGTTGAAATTAGCCAAGAGACTGGGCATAGAGTTTCAGAGAGAGTAATTTTGCAAATCATGTTCCATAGAAGACCAAGAAAAAAATGAAGTTCATCAAATGTTGGCATGCATTTCT
The DNA here is from genome assembly GCF_037157495.1 of Lathamus discolor. Taxonomy (NCBI): domain Eukaryota; kingdom Metazoa; phylum Chordata; class Aves; order Psittaciformes; family Psittacidae; genus Lathamus; species Lathamus discolor. Next base: position 23,958,759 of record NC_088884.1, read on the forward strand.
TCAGAATAGCCCCATACAGGTTATATTTAACTTTCTTCCATCTGAAAAAGTAAAAGATTTAGAGAACAAAGCTTCATTGCTGAGCACAGTAATTTTGGACTCTATTAGCCAAGCCCCAATCAAAGCTTTCTTTGTGAGGTAGTGAAATGTTCTTATTCTCTTACAAAACACTGTAGAAACAAAGACTGCACATAAGGGGATAAGGAGACCAAAACTCAACTGACTTTTTCAGTGCAGCTCCAAAACAAGCTACAGATCAAACTCACAGCTGGTGTCAATCAGACCAGATCATCTATCAGATGAGCATCCGGTCCCATACTCAAAAGTAAACAATAAAACCTGTTTATAGAAGAGAAGAATTAATATGACAGCTTGAAAACCGTGCTTCACCCATTTTGTCAAAACTTCTTTGTAGGGGATATATTTCATCACAGCTTTAACCCTGGAAAACCTTATATGCTAGAGACTAGTCTTTTGGCCATGGTAGGTCACATAACCCTTTCATATAGGTATTCCAGGACTTGATGCCTCAGCCTCTGCCTCACCATGTTTAGAAGACATCACACATCATCAACATGGGTGTCATCATAAATCTGCTTCATCCTGGCTCCTATAGCAGGGACCACAGGAGGGATTCACACTGCAGCTAAGGGGTCTGCTGTCAGAGTGGCAAGACACATGCCCCATCACCAGGATCTGTTCCAGGTCACACAATAGATACCCTCCAATAGTGGTTTGATGGTGGTCTGTAGATGCATTTCATTAGTCTGGCAGCCCAGATCTGCTAAATGGCAGGATGCTGGCCGGCTTAGCTTCATACACAGTGGAGTGTTAGTGTCAGTGTCAGGCTTCTTGTAAGACAAGTATTCAAGAAGAAGAAAAGGCCAAATCTATGGGGTTTTGGTTTTCTTTACAGTTGGACTACACAGTCTAAATAGCAATTATATACTATTAACAATAGTCAACTCAAAGACAAAACATAGGTAGGCTTCCTTACATGATAAGATAAAAGAGAAGGCAATTCAATTTGTATTTCAAAATCAATACATTCAGTATTAGAACCTGAATAAACCAAACCCACCTAAACATTATTTTTAATTCACTCATTAAAATCTAGTAGTGTGAAAATATCCACTTTGGATGAAAGATGAGCTGACCTGGAATGTAAAACACTCAGTTTTATGAGCCTGCTTTACTAAACATGCAGAAGTTTTTATGTGGACTAAGCAAAGCAGAACATGAAAATACACATCCCCATAATCTGTCAAGCGTGGATCTCACAGGTGTGAAGACCATATTAGCTGGATCTAAGAAGGTAAGACAGCAAACCTGATAACTCTGTGCTTGTTTCTTCCTTCCTGCCCCTTGCACACTCCCAATCAATACCTTCCACACCCTCTGTCTTGCAGAAACTTCACTTAACTTAGAATGGGTCATTAAAAATATCTTTGAAAAAGTCTTTGCCGAAACTAGGATGGGTAGAAATTTAGTTTAAAAAAACAAAGAAATTAGGAAACTTTGTGAAGAAAAATGGCTCTGGAAGATATATCTTTTGCTATTCAAATGTGAGATCCATAGTGAAAGTGAGAGACTTCACAACAGTGCAGATATATTCCTCTTACCAAAAGCAGCCGTCATTCATCATAACGTGTGAGGAAAAATTAATATTCCTTCAACATGAAATTTCAGTGTAAGAAATCTATAATATGCTTTATGTTTTAAAGGCTGATGAAGAATCTTGATGGTAAAATTATCTACAAACATAGATATAATATATATAAGACCAAAATACAGCATTCAAGCCAGAGATCCATTTCTCTGTATTTTAAGTCACACAACTGTAAAATGAAACTGTTAGATAAAGCACTTAAAGGCTGCTTTTTCTAACCTCAAGCTGGACCCAGATTCTTTACTAAGTATCTACCTAAAAAACAATACACTTGGTATTGCTGCCAGGATAGTTTTACTGCGCACTTTATCACAGCTGTATGTATGAAGCAACTGCAGGTTTTAATTTCAGGTTTTCTCAACAACACAGAATTCTATCACTTAAAAAAAACCCACAAAACCTAACAAACAAAACACAGGGAAAACCACTGGATATGTTTATTAACATGTATGTTTCAGTAGCTATTGTAGGTTTCCCAATACTAATATCTGTCTTAACATATACTACTTCTTATCCTCTAGTTAAGCTCTCCATGTGGCTAGGTTAATGGAAAATCTCTTTAGTAAAGGCTATCAACAAGATTTCTACCAGCAAGTGGTAAATAAAATTGTTTCCAAATACATTAAAAGTGTTTTTTATTTAAACAGGAACAAAGAAAATAGGGATATTTTTCTCTGATTTTTGAGCCATTGTTGTAGAAGATTTGCCATTCACTGCCCAGGAGATGCTGTGAGTTGAATCAGGGGACAGAAGGAACATTTACTGAATTTGATTGTTTCCCAACATTTACGAAAGGGACTGTTTGAGTCCAATTGCAAACAGAAACTAGCTCCTGACTCAGGAGCTTTTGTGGAACAGGAGAAATCAAGCTGCAAGCTACAGCTCAGCTGAAAATTGCTGAGTTTTGGAGTCTGAAACAATTTGCTTCACTTGCCCACTTATTATTGCAGTTAGAATTGCATTCAAGTGTGCAAATATATGTGTCTGTTAATGTCCTGATGACAGGAAGACAGCAACTTTATTTTCAGAGTTTAAAAGGGTGCATATTTTTTTACCGCATAGTAATCATTTGTGTGCACTATGACATAAAAAAGATGGAAGGAAAGAAACATTAGCTTTACTGTGAACTAACATGTGTGAGCCGTGCATTTCAGCAGTACCCGCGCTTACTCTCCCCCAGCATAATTGATTCTAATGCAAAAGAGCAGAACTTGTTGAATGCACTTGGGCATCCAGTCCCAGCGTTGAAATGGCAGGCAGTGAGCACAGCTACCTCCTCAGGGAGGCACTTAAAGGCCTTCAGGGCTTAGGGTCTGCAGTGAGCACCTAAGAAGCTGCCCTGGTCTCTGTGGAGCATAAGGTGGATGTTGAGCCGTGCCAACTCTGTTATTCCCGAGTGGCTGTTTCCTGTTCTCTCTAATCTCAGTCAAGAATCACTAACAGAATTCATGCCAAGAACTCCATTTATGCATTAGATTCTGTGTGGTTGTCAAAATAACATTCAGGGTTTGGAAAAGCCTCACGAGAATTGTTTAATGTTCTTGAAGGAGGAGGGGAAGTGAAGAAGGACGTAAAGAGCTTCAAAGCCCCTGGCTGATATGGAAGAGGGTACTGGGATGTTAGGCTTTCCACTGAGACTTTATGATTTCTAAAGAGGTGGTAATTGTCACTAAACAGAAAAGGCTTACATTTGTTTCCTATAAAAAATCAGAAATAACATTTCGCAGGAGACAAAAAGAGGGGTTTTGAGTTATATCTATAGGTGAATTTGCAGAAGATGGAAAATACAAGCTGACATTCATGTACAAAAGACCCTTAAATAGGATCTGGTAATTGGAGCATCTATAATCCATCTGCTGGACACATAGAAGGAAAGAGTTCAGTAAGGATCATTTTATGTCTGCCACATATCAGGTTTTCTAAACCTTTGCAAGTGTTATTTTAGATTTCGTGGATAAGTATTGCTTGTTCTTGCTGTAGTGTGGGTTGAATGAAAGGTGATTTCAGGGTAAAGGACAACTTCAGGGTAAATATCTAACACCAAGGCGTCACTCCTGTGCAGTGGAAATTCTTGTAACCACAGACCTGGATTGCTCCTCTGACACCTGTCACTTTGAGAGAATGGATTTGCACAAGGATATATGTCAAGTTGTAGGCTGACATATTAAAAATCCTACATGGAGAGCAAAATCAGTTCACCTAAAACACTCACAGCTCATCAGCTGAATATTTCTGCATACTTCACTGACTAGATCTCCACTGACTACAGTGAGAACTTAGATGCTCTGCAGACACAGAGACAAAATTACACCCAAGATGTGCATTGGACAGATGCTCTACAGGAGCTGACAGAGCAAGCAAAAGAAGAGCTCTCTTTCAGCAGCCAGCATTTGCTAAAAAAATCTTTCTAGCACTGGCAAAGTGCCTTGTGAGGAGCATCAGTAAAGTCCAAGGGCCCTAAATGACTGTACAACAGCAAATAAGCACATGCCTACGTAAATCACTTCGGCACAAAAAGCCCTGAGCTGGTGGTGACTGAGTGTCTTAAAGAGACCAGAGCAGTTCAGTGGCTTTAGCAGCGCTGGGGCTGAGCCAGTCAGCCTTTCCTTCTAGAAGGGTGCACTACTATGACCGCAGTGCCACCATAACACTACGCTGTTGATCTGGGCTTCAGTTTCGTATTTCTGCCTGGCACCACGCTGCAGTACGCAGGCACGTCCGTTTGGAGACCTTTAACTCCACTGTGATTTATAAACACACCCTGTGTTTCTGCCAGAAAGTGGGCACCAAAATATCTCAGCTCTGAAAGCTCTGAGCAGCCAGGGGATGATTTTCTGTGTGAGGAAGAGCACATCTGATGTACTACAGAATGAAAGGCAGGAGAAGCCAGTATGTGTTTAATCATGCTATCATAGCCAGCAGCCCCAGAGTTAGAAATAAGGACAGAAGTGGAGACTTCAGTCAGGAATCTACTGATCTGTTCCTTAAGAGAACAGACTTTTCTGCTAGTGAAATTTTACACTGTTGCTGAAGACACTTAAATATCCATTTAAATAAATTGGGACTACATCTCCCCCTCTTGAAACCATCTGACTACTGAATAAAAGAGGAGCAATTCCTCCTTTTGCCCCTGGGAGTGATATCTAGGCCAAGTGTCTTTTGGCACTGTAAAGGCTCCTCAGCATGAGGATCAATTCCCCGCAGTCTCCACTGTGCAACCTTTTTGACTGGATGAGTCACTGCATATGTACATCCAGGCTGCAAACAGCCCTCTCCACACAGTCTTCGGATAGGGCTGCACGCAGCAGCTGCTCTATTTCTGACCTTGTACAACATATCCTGCATCCTGTTGGTATTCCAGATTTACTGTTCGGATGCAAGAGAATCAGGAGATACCAGATTTACACAGAGAATCAGGAGATACCAGATTGACACAGGATATTAATTTTGTATATTAACAATGAGTGGATCTGGAAGTTGCAAAAGGTTCTGTATTTAAAGCACATATGTAATGAATCCTACAGCCTCCCAGATGATGGAAGCCCAACAGCACGTGTGCAGGCTGGGCACCTGATACACAGCACATTCCTTCCACTCGTGTCAGATGACGGAGTACGGGTAGAGTAGAAAAACCCCTCAGAAAATGGTTTCTGGAAACAACCTGGTCTTGCCACCTGGACAAATTTTGTGCTGCCCTATTAGCTAATCTTGGAACAGAGAAAGACTTGGACATCTCTCATTCTGGGCGGGAGGTTACTTAGAAGTTAGGTGTCTCGCTACCTGTCTTCTGTCTGAAGTATCTGGGTTACATTGTACTGACATTACTGGGGGATACAGTGTAATTACTTCCAGGTACAAGTCTTTCTAGCCTAAATACCTAGGGTAACGAAGCCACTCAGTCGCCATCCGTGTCTGTCAACAGCTTTCGAGCATATTGGCTAACTTCAGTTTAGCCCGATTCTGAGGAACAGTGGCCACACTATAAAATTCCTATAAATTCTGAGAAAAGTTGCATGCAGTGAGATTTAGAAAAGTCTTAGGCAAAAGGAAATTTCTAAGAGAAAAATAGTGCCTTTCAGCACAGCAAACTCAGAGTGTGTCTCTGAGCAGAAAGGAGCCAAGCAGAAGGCAAATCCTGAGAAAATGAAACTTTGTTCTAAAGGCAATGACATTACTTATTCAGCGGGACAAAGCATTAGGCCGGCCAGCTACGAGCATGGCACTGTTGAGGATGGGCATAGCAGGAGTCTAAAAATGTCATCGAGCAAGTAACGAGATCCTGTGATGGGAGGAGCTGTTTGTTTGATGTGGTTGAACACAGCAGTTCATATCAATTCAGCACAGTACACAACATGTTTTTGATACAAAGAGCAGAGTCAAATGCTGCATTTCAGCTCCAGCCCAACTCCTATTTACTTTGACAACTGGAACAGAGAAGACTTAGTTCTTGTGTGGTCTAATGCTATTTAAGTAGGATGTTGTGCCACTTTCTCATAAGCCAGAATGATAATTTGAACACAAAGGTAATAATAATAAGCAGCTTATCTACAGGGGTTAAGGAAAGATTGTTGGAAAAGAAAATGACATTGAGGAAGTGATTGCAAACACTAATGCAGGGAAGAATGTTTTGACAAACAATGCTGGTACCTTTTTATTTTAAGGACAATGAAAATATACCTCACCTCACCCCTATGCTTGATCCTTCTTGTGGTAACTTCAATAGCTGCCAGAATAGGACAAGAATGCAATGTATGGGAAAATCTGCAGTTATGGTGAATTTTCATTTTACACAGTTCACAGAAAGGTGCCAACCAGTAGTAGGTAGTTTCTTTCACTGAGATTGCACAACATGTTTTCTGTTTAACGTAGGGTCCCAAAGCAGCAGAGCTCCGGAGGGACATCAGATCCCAGTGCTGCCTGCTAATTAGGAGTCCTACAAATGTAGGTCACAAAAACAAAAGCAAAGCTTTTCCGGGAGAAGACAAACATGTGATTTGTGAATGAAAAGACAGGAAGTTTTAAAAGTGAAACAAGTAAATTCAATCAGGCTCTTCTTACAAATGAAAGAAGTGTAAAATTCTCTAGCACTTGAAGGGCAGGGAAGATTTTGTTAACCCTTGTTTTTTCCAGATAAACTGAAACTCCAGGCAATTAGCTCTTAGATACATCTTTTCCAGCGCTTATCAGAATGAGGAATTTCTTTTAGAAATATCAGCTCATCACAGGGCCAACTGTTATACAGAAACAACACGAAAAAGGAGACATAATCTCTTCTTCCCCTAGCTGTGGCTAAACTAGACTCTGTTAAATACAGCTGTAGTCTTACTCTCTCATGCAGTATCAGGTATGCTTCAAATCTGTTGTTGCTTGATTATTCAGATATTTCAAATTTTCTTTCATTGTGGAATATGTTTTTAGGTGAGTTGAGCATTTTCACATGTGAAGATCCTTCAATGGGGGAAAAGTGAGGGTTTGTTCTTAATCAAAATGTAATGTCTCCACTATGTGACTTGAAGATGCAATCATTCTCTCCTTCAGAAAGACTGATGAGCCGCTTGATTGTGCAGCCTTATGGATAATAAACGGTATTCTAGAAAAGAGTTTACAGTACTATGGCTCCAATCCACACATGTATAAAAGCCTTGCTGAATAACTGCCTGTTATTAAAAATCTAACAATGCAGCTTTCCCTTTTTTGAAGTCAATATAAGGGCCTTTTCTCTTACTCAATTAAAATATAGGTTGATTTACCAAGAAACGTGAATCTGAACCTGAAATCAAATCAAAGGGAGTCACTGCAGCCCTTCATATGTACAATTACATGTATTTTTAAGCCATGTCTTCCTTCCCACAAATATTTTTAAATATACACATTTTTATCATGATGAATGTCATGGCTAGATAGCAAAGCACAGCAGGAGTTCTATTTGTCTTGCAGTAACAATGGACTTGAATGAAGACTTACAGTACCAGAGAGATCTCCTGCTCTAACTCTTTTCCTTTTGCTGAGCAGAATTTTTTTGCAAATATGCATTCAGTGTAATTTTTTTCCACCTTCCTGAACTTAATAAACTCTCGTTTTTAGTCATCCCAGCAAAGAAGCAGAGAATAACATTCTGAAAAATGTAGCTACTCTCATCATGCTTTTCCACAAATGTGGCTTTAAGAAATTGTTGTTCTGAATTCCTTTACCCTCATCTGTTTAATTGCACAAGGTAATCTTAAATTATAACCATTAAAGGCCATTGATAGGCCTGTCATAGACTGTAGTAACCCTCCCCCTCACAGCAGTTTCTCCAATAGCTTAAAATATTTATAGTCAGAATATCATCTCTTATCAGTATAGAAAAAGAAAAACTTGGTGACTAGATCCTTAAATACCTAAAAAAAACCCCAACAGTTAACTTTTTTTTTTTTTTTTTAATCTGCATTAAGACAGTGATTAAACATCCAAAGTCTTTTCTAGAGCCCAGCGCTTATGGGTTGCAACACCAGACAACTGGATTTCATTCTCTGCTATACCACAGCTTCTGATCTTGGGAAAGGTTCCAAATCCCACAAATTGGTACTTAAATTCTGCCTAAGTCCAAAATTGTGACCTTCAGAACCCACTGCTCTATTCTGCCAACCATGGGGGCATGTGCTCAGACTGAGTGATTATCTCCCAAGACCTAAGTCATAACCATAGAACTGGGCTCTGCACAGAATGCAGCAGTTATGTGGTTTTGGATTTTTCTAAACTGATCCAAAGGAAAAGCTTTACTTTATTCAGTGGCTCCGTGATTAGAGATCTCATCCTATAAAAAATCACTTCATTCCCTAAAAATGCCCAAGTACAGTATTCCTACAAAAGTGGTGGGCATCCTGTCCATTACCCCCACTAAATGGCCAGAGAAATTCTTCTGGATCATATGCTTACTTCTCTATAGCATATTCCACCTACAGGATTTGCCTTTGTATAGAGCCTGTATCCTACTGACAGGGTATACACAATAATTGCCTTTATGTTTTGGGACAACATGCAATGTTGTCTTTAAGTCTGATTCTGAGCTATAATAGTCTGAGGCACTTAATATTTTCCACCTGTAAAATCACAGATGGAAAAACATCTTACCAGCAAACACTGCAGAGATGACAACTTTCTTCCAAAGAAAGTTGCACATGATTACCATGTGCTGGCAGGAGCACCATCAACAGAAGAAACTGGGGATGTAAATGAAAATCCACTAGATAAAACAGAAAGGATGGAATTAGACTAAGACTTTACTATTTCAGAGGTGTTTAGTAAAAAAAATACATATTCCCTTATCCCAAACCCATATATGTTTTGCAAAGATTTGGGATGCATATAGAAATTAGATGCTTATTGAAATTAAACTTTACTATCCTAAGAAATTTACTTTGCACAAATTGTTTAATAGTGAATAATGCTAATGACTGTAGATCTACTCATTATTCTCATGAAATTACAAGGAATATTCTGCCTTCTTACTTAAAATATTGAATATGGGAGCAAAAATATTTTTAACTGCTAATAAAAAAGGGAAATATATACCCTTAAGTGATAGGAATGTTATGCAAACAAAGACCTACTATAAGGTTAATAAAAAAAAAGAACCCTTTAATATTGATAGGAAAGAGCTCAGGGGAAAAAAAAAAAAAAGAAAAAAAATTATGTTTGTAATATAGTGCAACACAGCAGGGCTCTGAGTATAAAGAATAAAAGTGGTCTGTAGTTTTAGACTTTTGGGGCATTTTAATTGTGCCAGGTATTTTGAAACAATGTAACAGGTTTAGAAAGTGGAATTAGTTAAAGCGAGTATTTTGAAGGATTAAAGTATGGTGGTAGCACCTTTCAAGTCTTTCTCTGGAAATTTTCACTGTTCATTCTGAGTAAAAGTATTTCTCCTGAGAAGTTTGATCTTATTTTCCTCCCCCTTTTTTTCCCCCACATTCTCATTTTTTCTCAGACTAGACCAAGGAAAATGTTATCCGTTTTCCCTTCCAGATGCTTACCCATCTTTCTCCCATCCTTTACTTTGATCTATTACTAACCTCTTCAATCATTGCTTAACCACAGAGCTGCTATTTCTTTTGAACTCTAAGCTGAAAATAAACCGAAGTACAGATTGGACTTCGGTGAACTATTTGCTTTCTTAGAGATTAATTTTGGATCTTCTGGTAGTCCAACTGGGCTTTTTCTTTCTGTCTTAGATTTCAATGAGGATATGATTTCTTATGATAGAACTCCTTAAAAATGCAATCTTTTAACTGATCTAAGCCTAAGTAAATGATAAAAAGATATTTTTACTTTATAACTGTATTTAACAATGCTTCTAAGTTGCATTTTATGTGAAGAAAATATTTTAACTTCTGTAATACAATTCCACAAGCTCCCTCTGCATGAGGGAGAAAATACCTATTGCCTTCTTTGAAATACCCTCATAGCCCTTAAACCTTGAGCACCCTTTACAGAACTTCCTTCATTCCCTGTTTATAATACCTCGAGAAGCTGAGACTAGAGTATAGGTTTTAGAAGTGAAGTATTTAAGTCTTTTTACCCACAACATAAGATAAAGTAGAACTATAGCTGTCGTTGGCTTTGAATTGTCATCAGAATATGTGGGAGAAAAAAAAACTGCCACAAGACAATTTGTTTTCCATCTTGCTTTATTCTTCTTCCTCACTGACTAATGCAGTATTTTGGCAGTTTATTTCTGTCAAGGGCGTATAAGAGCTTCTTTCTTAATATCTATTTATTTGTTTCCCGTCTCATGCAGTCGTCCCTTAGTTCCCCATTCTGGATGTATCACTTTCAAGGGAACTACATGAGCACATAAATTACACATGAACTAATTTAAGTCCATTAGAAATGTGTGCTAAATAATGCCCCAGCCACTCTGATATTCAAACATGAAGTGCTATGCTAAACCTCAACATTTCTCCCTACATTACAAGTATATACGATTTGCATTTTTTAATTTCATGATCATATTTAAGTACATCAAGTACGTTGTAGAATCAGAGTCACAGAATGGTTGAGGTTGGAGAGGACAACCAAAGGTCATCTAGTCCAACCTCCCTGCTCAAGCAGGGTTACCTAGAGCACATTATTCAAGACTGTGTCGTATCTCCAGGGAAGGAGACTCCATAACCTCTCTGGGCAGCCTATTCCAATGCTCAGTCAGCCTCACAACAAAGAAGTTTTTGCTCATGTTCAGGTGGAACTTCCTCTGTTTTACTTTATGTCCGCTGCCTCTTGTCCTATCATCTGGAACCGCTGGGAAGAGTCTCTCCACATCGTCTTGACACATTTCCTTCAGATACTTATATCCATTGACTAATCGCCCTCAAGCCTTCTCTTCTCTAGGCAGAACAGGCTCAGCATGTCATCCACATAGAGACAATAAGATTTACAGAAAACAGAAGATTAAACTGGATGAAAGCTTGATTAAACTAGTATTAAAATTTTGCCTAAACAAGTATTAAAAGTTTGCTCAAGCAAGCAGGAATAAAAATATAAGGTGAATAAAAAAAACAACTGAAACTCAAAACAAAGTTTAGAAATATCAAACTTAGCATAGTTGTTTGTGATTTTAGTGTGAAAACATAAGTAGAAAATAATTGTCTCATCTAGACACACAAAACAACTCTAATCTCACTTTGTAGTTTTGTCAGATACCTTTTATTGCAATTGAGATTTTGAAAAAATGCTGTTCAAGTAACTCAGACTTTTAATCACTTCTTACTCTTGTAAAGCGATGATCCCATTAAACTTGGTAAGGATATCTTTCCTAATGTCACCTGAAGATTATATTGTCAAAATTTCTTTACTGTGATGTCCATATTGACAAGTTCTCAAGAAGAGATTAGGAGGCTTATAGGATCATTCTTTAGGAGTTTCTACCATTGACCTAACCTTGTTCATGCTATCGATTATATATTTTTTTTTCACCTAATTAACTATATTTCACTTACAGTCACTATTCATATAGGGGCGATTATTGGGAGGGAACCTCTTGACACAAGCTCTTTAAAGCCATCCTTTTTAGTTCTACCAGGAGCCTGAAGGAAAGCTCTTTGGTGCATCTATTTCATCTGTTTTATCACTTCTTTTGCTTACTGAAAGTTAGGGGAAAATTTTATGCAGTTTTTTGACACCCTAGCAACATGTAGAACAGTTCTTTTACCTGTCAACATTTACAGGTACCTCCTCACAGAAAGATAATGTTCATTCTTCAAGGAACTGTTTTTGCAAAATTAGAATGAATTTACTCACAGCTCACTCTAGCAGGGGCATTCGTCAAGGTGCTGGTCTGCAGTTTATTCACTTATAAACATACCTAGTATAGGTTTTTGTCCCCATTTGATCTTTCACACATGGACTATCGTGGGCTAAGTCTAGAAGACATTCTCCTTTATACTTTTTATCTTTCAGTTAGAATAATTCAATGTAATTTTCTTACATTTACATACTTGGGTTGTTAGAAGCTTGCAGGGGAGGAGACTTCCTGTCCCTTGAGTTGGAAAGTCCTCTAGCAAACAGCTACGGTTCAGCTGACATTTGAGGGCTTTCCACTCCTACATTACTGTGCGACCTTTCCAAGTACAAAAGTTCTCTTTCTGAACATGTTTTCTCCCAAAATTTCCTGAAATATCAGAGTAATTTTTTTGTTGTACACTCTGAACTGTTTGTACTGAATGTCAGTCAATGGGCTGGCCTCAGTGCATGACGAGCTGTTATGCCAGCCATTTAGTTAATCCTGCTCTTAATAAATAAATAGAGAAAAATCTGTCCCTGAATTCACAGGAACTCTTAACCATGACTAGGTATCTATGTCTGTAAGCAATGACATCATTTTTTTCAGATAAAAATTTCTCACCAGCAGCAGTTTTCCTCTCCAAAGGGTCCCTCAGGGTCTGTATAGATATATCATTACAAAAGAAAGCCTGTCATCATTTAGTTTTGCTTGCTGGATATGTGCCTTTGATACTACAACAGAATTAGACTGTCTTTTCATAGTCTGTGTACATATCAGCTTTCAACCTTCTGTGAAAATAAAAAGGTACACATGAATTGCTATGTTTGACAAATCCTGAAAAATTACAAGGTTCTTCTGCTGACAGGTTGTCTAGTCTAACCTCCGTACAATGAGCAGGGACATCTTCAACTAGATCAGGTTGCTCAGAGCCCCATCCCATCTGGACCTAAATGTCTCCAGGGATGGCACATCCACCACCTCCCTGGGTAACTTTTTCCAGTGTTTCAGCACCCTCATTCAACTTGTAAAAGAATTCTTCCTCATACCCAGCCTGAATCTCCCTCCTTTAGTTTAAAACCACCCCCTCCTCATCCTATCACAACAGGCTCTGCTTAAAAGTGTCTTCACATCTTTCTTATAGGCTCCTTTTAAGAACTGAAAGGCTGAAATAAGGTCTCCCAGGAGTCTTCTCCAGGCTAAACAACCACAACTCTCTCAGTGACATGAGTTACTATTCTCAGAGTCATCTCTGTAGTCAAGACACCTTGTATAAGATGAAGGTGTTATGATTCAAGAATGACTCAAACACTGAAAAAATGACTGATTCTTAGAATCTGTATACTTTGGGCCAGACTTTCCACTGCATTGGTCCAACGTTACACTGACAGGAGGACAGAGGAGTCTAAACTGGCATGGCATTACTATAAGGCAGTAAAGAAAACAGAAACATAAAATAAAGGTCTATGCAAATCTTCACACTGTCCTAGATACAGAAGTGAGAGTGCATTGCAAGCCAGATTCCTGATAGGCAGACATAAGAGAAAAATAAACAAGTACTGAAACCCGCCAACCTAACTATTGAAATTGTACCTTAATATTAGCAAAGAATATAGACAACTCAGCTGTTCAAAATAAGTCATGCAGTAAATCTGTCTAGACTGCATTACTATTTGGAACCTGTGCCATTTTTCCTATACAGGAAGAAAGGTACAGCACTACAGTATGGGGATGATGAGATGATAACTGTCACAAAAATGGATCAGAAATACACTCAGACAGCTAGTAGAAGATGACAAGCTGCTCTCCCTAATTTTGCTGCAGTCCACAGGGCTGCAGGTACATTACCTCCCCTTCCTCCGTTCAGAGGTGATTGCAGTGTCCTGACATAATCCTAAAGGCATATAAATCAAAACTATTTCTACCAAACTTCCAAAAAACGTATTTTGCTAGGTTAGCTAATCAGAAAATATCCAATAACTTACAGCTATTTATAGCCAACAAAGTTCCAAATTATAATGAAGAAATACAGAAAAATATGGAGATGTTTTCAAGCATCTCAGTGAAAACAACAATTAGTGAAATTTTTATCAAAATAATTTTCATTTTTCAGAGGTTTCATAAGAAAGGAGCTATAACTTTAATACAAAATAGCTGTACATTCAGCTGAAGTACGTAGAAAATCAGGACAGGTTGCATACTTCACTGCCAAATGTAAATCTGAGAAATTAAACAGCCACTTCTCAACACCTTGATCCACCTCTTGATAGGCAGGGATCGGTGCACTTAAGTAGCCTGAATATGTAATAAGATTCAATGTGAAGCCCAGGATGCCACGTTTAACACTACAGTTTTTCACATAAGCTGCCACATTGGTAGGGTCCATCCTGGAAAATGATTATTGTCTCCTGCTATATCAAATGCTTTAAACTGCCATTAAGGTTAGTGAACTAAAGGCAGTCAGTATATCATGAGGTGTCCAGCATGTTAAGGATGCAAAAGCTTGTAATATGTGTTACTCTCAGCCTTTTTGTTTGAAGCTCACGTGGTTTCAGTGCAGTATCAATTCTCTCCTTTTTTCCCAGCTTTGTTTTCAGAGGACAAAAATATATCTTTAAGAAAGCTTCAAACCTCTAATATACACTTGTAAAGAAATAGCTTAGATGGGGCCACACTTTAAATTTGGCATTATTTCTAGACTTGACTCAGAGTTGCTGCAAGAACCTTGCTTACAGGGATGACAGCGAATGATTCACTCAGTGCTGTTTTGTTGATCCAGCTGTAGGGCTGAATTAGACAACAGACTTCTAGAAAGACAGAAAAATATAATTTTACAGCAGACAGTGACATGCCTTGGATCCACCAAGATGACTCACATTCTTGCACTGAGCAGTAACCCTTGCCTTAGCCAGTTCACAAATTAGAATGATTAATCAAGCATAAAAAAGGCTGGAATGACTATTGCAAAATGCATCCCAAATAGCACCTAAATCCCTCCAAAAATACTTGTGAGGTTTTTAATATATTCATAACTGCTATGGTTTCTTCAGCCTGTACCCTGCCACTGCTGTGCTTGCTTGTCACAAAATATAACTACAATAGAGGATAACAGAAATCTAATTACAAAGTAATATTTGCAAGGTTTTGAACACATTTGACTGCAAATTTCCATGTCAGCTTTGAGCCCAGAAATTACTCAGAAAACTGCATATTCTATAACCATCCTTTTTCAGTTTTGTTTTATGCTGCACTTGTTTTTACATCTTCATCCAGCTCTCACTATATTGAACAGATTAGAAATGTGTAAACCTGATCATCATAAATGGGAGCATCCATCAAAACAAAAAAATATTGGTGAAACAGTAGCAAATAGCAACACATGTGAACTCTCTGTAGCTGAAATATACCACCCTGGTAATTTCTGTGACCAGAAAACAGTTCAGAGATCAGGTCACTATCAATTCATACAGATAATAAGATTGGGGAAACCAAAAAAAATCGCTGCATTTTTGTAGACAGATAAACATGAGGAAACTGCAATCTATACATAGCTACAGGCAGATGGTTTCATAGATTCACATTGAAAAAGAGAAAAAGCAACACTGTTTGTCAGGGAAGATGTGTACTGTGAATTATTCACTCAGCTCAAGTAATAAGTGGGGTCAGGGTAGAACAAAACAATACATTGATTTTTCCTTACAGGAAAGCAAGAATGTGAGCAGTTAGTGCAGGCATTCACTTGAAGTGTGAAGGGACCAGCTGCCTGCCCCTTGGATTAGGCTTCATTCTCACTCCCCAAGTCCCCTGTACCAGGTCCACAGCTCTCAGACTGCTGACACTCCAATCCTGTCTAAGCCTTGGAGGTACTTGAAATCAATTTGTTCCTCCGTTTCAGTGCACAAAGTTCCTCAGGACTGGCATATCACTTACTTAAAGGTGCATTGGCTAAGGGGATAAAGCACCTATACTCCAGGGCAAGCTGATAAAAGGCACGAGGCAGCTAAATCTACCCTAACTCCTTGGAGAAGCCTGATCCATTAGACATGCTCACTGACTTCCACACAATAGCCTAACAGAATAGACTAACATTTACAATACTGAAACTTATGCTTTTGACTTGTTTTGGCCGGTGGTAGTTTTGAATCCACAGGTCCCATTTTTAAGAAGGTGCTCTTTCTGCAAGGCTGTGGAATAACCCAAGATGTAGGCTAGCCCCTAGCCCTGAAGACACTAAAGGTGGGAGGCTGAGCAGAAGGGAAAGTGAGACTTATGGCACTGGAGCAAGACTAAGGCTGATGGGGATATAATCCAGGAAAGTTAAAATGTCTTCATTTTTAGTAGCATAAGTTTGGGTTCACAGTGTGGGTTACATAGAAGGACTCTAGGTCCCTGGAGATGGGGAGTCAGCACTTTCTGAGAATGTAACTCATTCAAATTCCCTGCAAAATTGTAAATATCCTGGTGTCCTTTGCTGTTACTCTTCCAGGCCTTCGTTTTCACTCTGTGAATCCTTACACAGTTTCCACACTTTTCCACTGACTGAATATACTGTTATCTATCATAGCCAGGTACCATTATCAAAATTCTTAATCTAGCTCCTGATTAAACCATCTACTCTTACAAGAAGAAAGTAAAAGGCTGCTTTGCCCTAGAGAAGCTCAGAAGAAACAAAAGGCATGAAGACAAATAGTAGGGCCTGGCTCAGTGGCTTGCTGTGGGCTCAGCAGGAGTGACCACAGGAGAACCCCGAGACTCTGCCTTGCAATCTGATATTTTGCTGTCTAGCATTCATTTCTTCCTTCCTCTGTCTCCTTTGTTATGAAGCTTGTACAAAGATGTGCAGTTACAAACTTTACAAATCATAAGTTCTGAGCTCATCTTTATCTGTGGTCACGGATAACCTCTTCAGAATTTCAAAAATGGGAACTGTGAACTGTTTTGGTTTGGGGATCTTTGCATTAGCTTTACTAAAGAGAGCTGCATGGTGTATTATCTATTGTGTCACAAGCTAGACAAAGTACCTGCAACCCTGAATGAGTGAGGAGGGGGGCTGTATAAAATTTTATACTACTTTGCATTATATTCCCACATAGACTTAAATTCTGGACTTCAAAGTATCTTTTCTGAGATTAGAGCTAGTGCAGTGACAGCTGCCAGGATTTAAAGTACATAAATTGAATTTTGGACATTGCAATTGCATTTCTGACCACATCCCAAAGGCCTGAGGAGTGAAATGCTGGGCTTGGGACATAATTAATTCCTTCGTGTTTTAGAAGAAAAATCTATTCATGAATAATATACATCTATCCTTTTCTGCTCTGCAAGGTACATCAAAATATCATCTATTGCCATTTAAGATATAACAGACTCTAGTGAACCAGACATTTGGAGCTTACACAAGCAGGCTACTGTTTGACCTAGTTTCATTACAAGCCTGAAACTGCCCATTACCCACTTAATGATGAGTAGGATGAAAAATTGAATCCAATCTACCTTGCAGGACTTGAAAAGCCATCCAGACAACTCTTGGCAGAGGAAAGCAGCTCAAATTAATATGCCAGACTGTGAACTCCAGAGGCTGAGGGAGGAGCTGGCGTACTCATTTCTGCCCCTTCCTCAGGTGCCAGGTCTCACTAAGCCCAGCTGTGGGGCAGGTATCTGGGTGAGGTTGTACATGACCTCACTAAATTCTCTTCAACCTTCCTGCCAAAGTACATAGCTTTCCAGTCACCTTTCAAATAGCAGTGGGGTTGTCATGCCCAGGTTAACAAGCTCTGCTGTCTCAGCAATGCCTATTGACTTGGGCTTAATATTTCACTCGCCACGATTGCTGTTTTCAAGGATGGTTTGGTGTCTATTACTTAGTACAGTCTATGCTATATATAGCTATACATTTAGCTATAAAATGGTAAAATTAACTACACAAGCTCAAGCTCTCTTCCTTTCACCAACACTAAGGAGGAAAAAAAACCTCAACACTTCAGAGTCTCCCTAACTATCAGTGTATGATGGAAATGTGTTTAAGGTTAAAGGCTTGTTTAAATCACTGGACAAATCAAGGTCTAACACTGATGAGAACAGATAGCCTATCCTAGATTTACACTAATATAATTGAGGGCAGAATTTGTTCTGGGGTGTCAAACTAATATAACAATGAATTAAACAGTGCAACCAATTTAAAAGAAAAATGCTCATTAGTGTGAATAGAAAACCATAACACTAGAAAAATGCCAGCACTTACTGCAATACATCAGCTATTCCCATTAACACAGTAACTAACAATTTCTGGATAGTATGATACATGGCTAAAGAGAGTAATGCAAAATGATAGCTCCCATCCCCATGACTAAATTAGAGTTCTTCCCTGTCTTTATCACCCCGTCTCTGCTGATGTTTTATTGCATAATCTTAACAGACAGTGACAAAGTTGAGGAAGAAAGATAAAGTTGTTTTGCATGTAATAATGCATGCATGCATGAGTTGTACTAATACTATGTATATAAAAAAATAAAAATGAACAAACAAACATAACCAAACCTTTGGTTTAAGAGCTGTTTTCGAAAAGAAATAATCTCTAACACAGCCCATCTTTGAGTGGAGTGATTCCAGACCGACTTTGAAAATCCCAGTCAAAGCACATAGTTTTGCAGTAGACTCATCTGGATAGTTTCTTAGCCAAAACAATTTCAACAAAAAGGCTAGTTCCAGACATACCGTATTAAATAACCTCTGAATTGGCAAAGAGTGATGCATACATTCCATCTGAGAGTCTGCTACGGGTCCGGTCAGTTGAGGTAATGTAAGTTCAGTTTCACAGCTAGAAACTATAGCAGCATTTTCAGCAAATAATTGTCAAAACAGTCCCTTTGTACATTCAGTGTTGAAGTGTATATGAAAATCTGGCTAGATAAGGAAAAATAAGAGTAATGTACTATTTTGGAGTCTTTAAACTTGTGGAAAAAAAAACAGCAGAAAAGTGGGATGAGTGGTTTTAGTGAAAGTGTAATTTTACTGGCAGACAGAAGTGTATGGTCACCATCATGCAAGATCCTGGCTTTTTCCTTAATTATGTCATAGTTCACTGTAATTTCACTTGCTCTGTGGGAGTTACAGTCAGGAATTCAAGCAGTTTGCAAACTGTAAAGATGGGGTAAGTCCTCATCTTCTCAGCTGAAATTATTTTTTACCTTTTCCTGGCCTTTCCTTCTATATCCATGGCACATTTCTGCTTGCCTCTAGTTTGAGAGCCATTTGTGTAGGTAGGGAGGATATAGATGGAGCAGCACAAAGAGGGCTTTTTCTCTGCAGCAGGGTGCAGAGGGATGCAATGTAAGGGCAGGAGTAATGCAAGAGCAGAGGAGTGGCCATGGCTCCCTGCAGCTCTCTCCACCGGCATTAGGACTGAGGGCAGGGGCTGAGAGGCAGGGATCTGGCTCAGCAACCTCCTTGTCTCCCATCAGGATCCTTCTCTTCGTATCACTTCTGGTAAATACTCCACAAGCCTGTCTTTTCGACCTTCATGCTTTTGGTTTTTAAGTCTTAGCCCATCCTGTGCTCTGCTACATTCAGTGTAGCCACGAAACTGGGCTTAATGATAGTGATATATAAAACTACTGAAACAAAGCAGGAAACTTACCATGTGTACAGTGACTTCCAGTCAATATCACAGAAGTTTAAGTTAATATCTCCTACCACATATTTCTATTCCAACATGACTTCTCCAGTTCACTCAGAAAGAGCTTTAGTTGAATTATTGAGTTTCTTTACAATTTTCTTGAAGAGACAGAAGGAGAGAGAGCATTTCAGGCAACCTAACTATACAGAGAATCTTTGCATCACTGGTAGCAAAATTTAACCTGGTTTTACTGATTCTTGGAAATGAGTTCAGAGAGGGACAACCAGAGCGACAGATTGCCTACTTGTGATAAGATTTCTCTTCTTACTCAGCTTGTAGTATGCACAAAGAATGAAGGAATGAGAAAGAGCTCTGGTGTATAGATTGATACATAATATTTTATTCCTAATGAATCTCAAGGGCAGTGAATGCAGCACACTAATTTGAGTTCTTGTAGTTTGAGCGAATTCAAACTAGCATAGATTGCATGGCTTAGCTAGCATGTCTACTCATGTGAAAACATGCCCCCATGCCTTTAGAAGCAAAACAGAGGTGGCTTCAGTTCACATCTTTCTTGCTGTGACCACCACTTCCAAGGCCCACATATCATTGCTTCAGCACTGATTTCATTTTGACAAACTATCAAAATAACTCTTCTTCTTACAAAGCCTCATACAAAAAAAGTGACAGGGCCTAATCCTGACAAACCTCAGAAGACTATTAAAAAGAGCAGAAAAAGACACAGCTATAAATTACAACTGATGACTGCTGGCTCTTCAGTTGCTCATGCTTTGTTTAAGGTCAAAATCTGAGTGTCAAATGTCTACAGTGACTGATATTATTAATCAGATTTAAGCTCCCACAAGTATTAGTGCTTTCAGTTTGGAGGCAGATATTTTACTGCTCTTTGCAGATTTAGGATAGTTTGGGTGCTTAGAAACCTGTAAATCTTTCAAACGCAAAATGTAACATGGCGTGGTTTATGCAGCTCATTCTGAGTCTGTTTTTATTGATATAAAGAGTAGTTTCATTATGTCAAAAGTCATTCTAATGCTTTCCAGAACTAATATCTGCATGATGGCAGAAAATAGAAATATTTTGAAGCTTCAGTGTGTACAGAGCCTTTCAATTCACCATAAAAATGGCAGAGACAAAACCACTGAAATTTAAGTGAAGTTTACACAAGGGGAAAAGCACCCATAATGGTCTAAACTCATATAAATCATAAACCTCCAGTCCTTTCCTGACTCTGCTGTATTTTCTTTGTGCGATTGTAAACTGTTAGGGCCTGTGCCTCAAAAGTTGAATGTCCTGACTAGAACATTAGAGATTAGCCTTGTCAGGGACAAGGTAGATGTTAATGCAATGAAAATTATGCAAATAAGTTTAATTTTCTTTGCAGCTCTTAATCTGGGAACGCTGCATCAAAAAGTTAATCACTGAATAAATCTACAAGCAACTGTGGAGCAAAACAGAATCTGACTTCCTTTGTGGGTAAGCACCCCTTGTGCTAACAGACACACATGCATCTTTCTCATTTGTTTACCCTGTGGCAATACAAATCCATTCTTCTCTGCAAAGTAGCCTAGACACTGTGGAATGCAGTTCCATGGCTGGTGTCCATTGTAGTAATTATACCAGTTTCTTTGGCAGTAAGAGCTATTGGCTTACACCCCTCAAGATGGAGGCTTTCTAGTATGGTGATCATCTGGTCGGCCTACAGGGATGGTGAGAGGTTGTTCTTCAATTAAAATAATAACCTTTAGGTTTTGCTTGTCCAGTGTGTCAGCCACGATCTGACAGATCACCTAGAGAAGTTAGGAGACACCTAGGTACTTCCCTAGTCAGCTCTAAACTGTTTAGCCAGAAGGTAGTTGCCCAGATATACAAACTGGGATGCGACTGGGCAGGCAGAGGAAGGACTTGGAGCTCCACTGTGGATTGATTTCAGGTTCTTCTGGAGAAGCAACCCAGGCAGCTCTCAGAGGTGTCTGAGCAATGGAGACATCAGATAAATTCTTGTAGAGTGCTTTACCACTTCTTAGTCCATATAAGCCATAAGCAGCATGTGTCTAGCATGCAGTTTTCTGAGTAGAGCTATACATTCCCATTGTCCTTGAAAACTGTAACATTTAAGATGGCTTGCTTCAACTACCCTTGTGCTGAGCTAGATGTCAAAGCTTCTGCCACTCCATCAAACCAGGTAATATATTTCCAAAGTAACAGCTCATTTAGCATTAAAATTGGCACTTAAGGGTTGATATAAAATGTAAATTAAATGTAGGATATGAGTAAATGAGGCTACTCTTATAATTCAATTTTTGCATTGGTCCCAAGGTTGATAATTTTATCCAAATCACAAATACTCTTTCTCCTTTTAAAAGTATAGTTTTGAATTTCATTTGTGGTATTGCTTTCAAAGCAGAGAAACATCACCTTCACTACAAATTCACATGAGAGTAATATGACTATCAATCACAGTGGCTTGGAAAGAGCTAGTAAGATTTCAAAGCCAGGGATAAAGATAAAAGAAATTAAATTAAGTAATGCTAGAATGAAGTAATCAAGATTAAATGTGTTCTCAGCTGCTGAGTTAACCAGTTCTGAGTTTTTATCGAACAAAAGGTTAAAGAAAAGAACCCTTAACAACAATTTATTTCAGTTTAATGTTTTTTTAAGCTCAAGCACAGAGCAGCTGAATTTCTACTGTCACTTAAAACAAGAAAAAACCCTGACATTATCAGGTCTAGTTAATGGCTCTCAGGAAGTTAATTTAACACTGATGATGACCATGTCCAAACAGACTGTGTGATTTAATTAAAACCCTAAGAGTTCTGAAAATCCCATATAGTAAGCAAATTCATTGATTGATTATTTAAAAACTGCTCAAAACTCTTCAGCCTGAATTGAATTATTATTTCATTGAATTAATCTTAATTGAATTAAACTGAAAATAATGAAAATAATTCTTAAAATGTGAAGAAAGTCTGAGAAATCTTAGCTGCTAAATGCTGTCCTGGGAGAAAAAAAAGTCAGGGGATGATGAGTGAATATCCTTGATGAAAATAGTGTAAATTCAAACAATGGTTGTCATATCTAATGAGAATTTCCAATAGAAATTCGAGACCTCATGGCTCAGTCCTCTTCGAATATGAGCAACACATTTTTCTGGGAAACTGTTAATTGTTTGGATTCCTGCACCCACCAGCACCTCCCACAGCACTAAAGTGTTCTCACCCTCCACTGTGAAACCTGAGATGAAGGGTCAGAAAGGAGTACACTTGAGTGATGCATCTCATGCTGAATGTACCTCGGTTGAACCCTGAAGAACAGGCTGTCACCTCCATGTCTTAGGGCTACAGCTGGGCATCATGCCTCCTCATGGCTCTGCTCTGGATAACCTCCCCAGCAGCACACAGCCCAAGGCTGCTTGCAGACCATAGTGTCTCTGCTGCTCCTCAAACCATTTGTGTGGCATCTGGTTCACATATGACTGAGCAGTGTTGCCTGTGGCCTGGCAAAACAGAGTACAGCAATGCGTAAGTTAGGGCTGCCAGCGCAAGCCTGGTATTGAAGTCACACAAGGTGTGCAAGGCTCAAGCACACAGCTTCTCCTGGGGTTTTCTTTAATGGTCTCTCTCATGAAAATTAGTCTAAGCTAACTAAAATCCATTAGATTCAGAGAGCTAAAGCGCAGCAAGCAGTAGATTGCAGTGTGAATATTCAACCCAAAATTTTGTGCCTTAATCTGACTTCAGGCGTTTGTATAAAGAGCGGTCAGCTCAAAATTTGAGACGGGTTAGACAGAATGGGTTGGTGTGTATTTCTTTGCCAACCTGTGCTATCCCTCCCATCACTCCTTTCCACCCTCACTGTTAGTCCCCACGCTGTCCCAGAGGTGGAAGATCTCTGTGTGCTTCTTCACCTGTAGCAGCGCTGCTCATTTCTCATGCAGTACTGCTTGTCCAGGTGTTTCCTCACCCTGCTCATGAAATGGGCCCCATCATACGCGATAGTACCTGGCCACTTACCCCCCAAACAGAGACCCACATACTGTCCCATCTCAGCCTCTCCAGCTGTAACATCATGAAGCAGATTGAAGAATTGACCAAATTAAAGAAATAGCTCCTTTGGAGGGTGTAAAGGAAATGGTCTATGTTTGACAACCACAGGGAAGGAAAGCAGATAAGTTGGTGCAATTTCACATCTTGTTCAAACCAGTCGCGGTGCCAGTTTACCCTGACAGACACCTGAAGCGTTTCTCCCACCACCTCGTATCCACATCAGATAAGGGTTCGTGTGGTCGTCTGGATCAGGAGTTGATCTGGTTAAAAACTAACTCTGTAAATGAATAAATAAGAAAAATTTATGTTTAACCCAGGTCACTTATCTAATCAAGTTCTCTGCAAAGCCCTGCAAATGGTTGTACTGACAAAATGAGGGAGTGATGGAAGAGTGGGAATGAGTAACCAGGGCTATGAAGTAGAAGGGTTTGCTTGTGTTCTATTATAGCTGAAATAAATATGGCTCAAATGACAGACTTAGTAGCTTTTTCTTTTATAGTTTCACAAAGGAACACCTCACACTGTAGAAAAATATTAGGGAATTTAAAGAAGTCAGAAGATTTGTCTTGTTCACAAGAATTTGCAGATAGATTCCAAAGAGAATCAAGGAGTTTGTATCCTCAGCTTCCCTGTTTTACTTTCAAACTTGTCAGCATCACATTCTCAAATGCCCAAATTACTCAATTTTTCTTTGAGCACCAAAAAAATTCTCCATTTGGTGCCTAAGTGTACTAAGTATTCCTGAGGAACAGGACCCCTGAGGATAGTGAGTGCCTGGCCGTTAATATGCTTCTTCAGTTTTCAGCATACGCCAAGTGAAGAAGGAAAGAGCCAAGAATCCCAAGCACTATTTCCCCACGAAACACATTCTGAGGTAAGGGTGATGCTGAGTTTGTCCTTAGGTTTCAAACATCTTGCAACTTTCTTTCTACAACTGATTTCACTGCTTTCTGGGGCTGTTTTCAATACAAATCAGCGACAGAGCCAATTTGCTTAGTAGCTGCAAAAATGGGCTTCAGAGTCAACCATTGTAACAAGCAGCTCTCACAGAAAAGTCCTTCATAACAAGGAAAAGGGGGAGGAAAGGTGAACCCACATAAATGTTATTGCATTAAAGAGAGGAGTTAATTTCAACCAAACTGTTTTATGACTGATCAGCCAAAAGTTTAGTTCAGAACAATCAAACATTTGTCTAATAAAGTTTGGTGCTTCTATATGTGATAGTAGCATCTATATGTAAAAGTACCATGAGTATGTAAAATTCCTTAAATCAACAAAAATTAAGATTGTAAGTGGGGGATTGAGAGTCACAACTAACAACCCAAAACTATACCCCTGCAAACTGAAGAATGATAGTGGAAATGCTATCCAACAAATCAAGGCTAACAGTGCCTGGACCTGGAGCTTCTGGGGAGCAGTCCACTACATTCACATCCTGGAGGCACTGTGTAAGGCTCCAACCAAGTGGTGGCAGACGTGATGGTGGAGGTTCATCCCTCAAACCCAGCCCTGAGCTCCCAGTCTTCCCTCACCACTCGCCCTTTTCTCATAGCATATCACCAGCTCAGTCATGCCATCACAGCTCCTTGGGGCCTGTGTTGTAAATAAGATCATTGAAATGTTCCCTTTAAAAAATACTATGGGTCAGCTTGACTCTGCAGGGTAAGGTAATTCAAATGACTCGTGCTAATGTTCTTCTCCAATACCTGAGCTAGCTCTCTCACTGCCTGAGGCCCTGATTTTGGAAAGGATCCCGTTCAATATGCTTAAGTTCTACTGAAGCTAGGCATATGGTTAAATACTTTCCTGATCAGGCGCATGCATATGTGCTTTCCCTGACTGATGTCTTAGATCATAAATTATTTGCAAAATATATTAATAATTCTCTGGCACGTTTTACACGTGAGAACATGAATAAATAGATAAATAAATAAATAAAGCCAAATATTTTTCTGTTGCTGGGTAAAGAGGATTTTTTTTGGCTTATTTCCCTTTGCTATGCTCCGAATACAGTTTAAGTGCACCTTTTAATCTTTATTTTGGTTGTTTAAAAACAAACAGAATGGGAGAAAGTTAAAATTATCTTAAAGATTTTTAAAGATTTTTTAACTGTTGTTTCCCATCTAGTAGTAAAATACTGTCCCTGGCAAAATGTTTGTAGGAAGTATTTGGCTGGTTTAGTATAACTGAAGGCCCTGGAGTGATGAAGTCTGAATAAATTCAACAGACTTGACATATTCCTCTTACTTACATTATTCAAATAATACAGACCCCATTTCCATTCTGTCAGAGACCTTACAGAAGGCTGTCAATTGTGACAAATTTCACAAAGCAATCTTTGATGTGTGTTTATTTCTTTTGGTGCTTGTAGCTGTCATGGACTGACTTACAACAAAAGCTTTGTTTGAGAAATATAGCATTTTTATTGCTTGCAGAATATCTATTTAGATAATCCATAAAAAAAAAAGTCAGTCATCCAGCTTTTTTCAACAATTGTTTTTTTGAATCATTTAACTCCATAATCATTCATGGACACTTGAAAATCAGGCTGTGTTCTGTAGTTATGGTTACTCGGATCACTCAAGTGGGATCATTTGTCTCTGGTGTTTGGCTGGGCATGGGAACGTGTCTGGCATGGACTCTTCCACGTGCATATGTGAAATATGTTCCAGTGATCTGTGGGCATGAAGTTTTGGAATTTGCTTTTCAGAAACACACATTTCAACAAATAAGTCTATTGAAACTTCTGTAGGAAATTAATTTGAAAAAAAGTAAATATCACTCACCAAAAAAGCTTGATAATATTTATGATCAAATATTTGTTAAAATGTTTAATGCTACTTGTCTTTCCACTGTACAGCCTGGATTTATGTCATCCAACTTTAGACACTTGAACAAGATATGTCCACAATTGGAACAGCTGATCTGACCAGTCAATAAAGACTCCTTGGATCATTTAAGGTCTGAGCTGCAGTCATGGGTGGCCTTTCCCCATGAACTGAACATATTGAAAGCCTAGGGCAATTAGGCCTCAAGGTGGTTCAGACAGATGCATAAAGTGCAGTGTAGTGGCTTTAAAGAAAAGCCTGTACAGCTGTGAGGACTTAGTTTTCTTCTGCTTTGTTTGTTAGTTAACTAGTGCATTTTTTTGATACCTAGCAAGAATGAAACTACATAAAATGTTAACATTTGGAGACTCTTTTATAAGGAGAAACTGGCCTCTGGGCTGCTCAGATACTCTAGAAGAAAAGTTCTTGGAGAGGAATTCAGAAGCAAAATATCTTAGAAAGGTCACCAGGCTAAAGGTGACTTTGGCTTATGCTTCTTTTTCGTGTGATCAGCTGTTATTGTCACACATTCATTATACAACAAAAACGTGTACACTAGTTCTGAAGTTCAGAAAGAAGGAAAAGGTAAAATATCTTGACATTTTTGGGAAAAAGGAAAAAAGGAGAAGCTGACAGGTTCATGCTCAAACTAAGAAATGTAAGAAGGAGTAAATTTTTGAATGGCTAACAGAAGCATGTGTCTTCAATATTCACTGTAAAAGCCAAATCACAGAACACAAGCGCAAGAACACACAATAAGCAAGTTGAATGAATATTATACACGTGTACCCTCTCTTTCCTCTAGGCATCCTCTTTCAACCATGGTCATTGGCAGGACATTGTGTTAGACTGCCTTGTTATGTGACCTGATGTTTTCTTCTTTAAAAAATTACTTTAAGAATAATCTGGTAGAGTTTAAGTTGAAAAAAATATTGCAAGATTGCACCAAGGCCAAACACTTCTTGCTCAAAGGCAGTTTTTCATTTGTTTAATGCAACTTTAGATGTATTATGCTGATTAATGTAGTTGTTCTGCATCGGCTAAATGATCTTCTCCATTGAACTGTAAAGTTCATAAAGTAAAATGATTAATTCGTATCTGTATTGTTTATGCTGCTTTTTCTAAAGAAAGGATTCCAATTATAATTTAAATAATTGTATTTGATTCTAAAATGGACCAAATATGCAAATATTATTCTATTGCTGTTCTGAGCAGGGCCATTATGCTCCAAAGATGAAAAAAGTGTGGGTGAACTGTGCTTCAATTTATAGCTGTGTGATGACAGAGCAGACTTACTTGTGTAAGGAAAATGCCTTCATATTTATGCCAGTGCAACAGAAAATCAGATGCGACCCACTGTAATGAATATCTCTGGGAAACTTTGACATGTTATCTTTGAAAAGTTGATATTCACTCACTGCTAAAAATGAATGATTTAAATCACAAACTCGGGGCATTAGTTTCCTTGGGCTGTTGCACTTTCAGGACATAAATCTGGCTTTGAAAGAACTGCCAACTACCTCAATTTCCATTAATTGAGAGGAACTTCAATCTAGAAATCCATGCAAAGTGCTGCAGATAAGACAGTAAGTACAGAAAATGTGCATTCATGCAACACCCATAAAAAGAAAACACTTCTCATGAGAAACAGCAAAACATCCCAAATCAAAGCAACCCCCACCCCACAGGAAAAGTTGTGAGGTCAGCAACTCAACACTTTGTTTTCCTTGAACTCTATGGACACATATTAATACTGGTTGGGGGTGGGGCATGTTAACTATGAAGGAATTTGGGATGTTTTCATTATTGCTGGGCAAATAACTCTTGAAAAGTAAGCATCTCTTTTATGCATAGATCAAGTGAACTTGGCAGCAGCAATGTCATTGATGCTAACAGTGTGTGACAGGAAACAAACCCATGTGACTGCTGTGTTTTGTAAGTCGAGCTCTTGTGTAAGATTCCGGTACATTCTTTTCCATCTATTCTTTCAGAAATTTGAACTTCTAATTAAAAGGCAACATTGAAGCATGTCCAGCACTGACAGTCTTAATGCTGTTTCTTCTCCACATTAACATGCACACCAGCTTCAGTCAGCATGCAAGGAGATACTGTATAATTAGCTTCATTGTCCATTATGAACAAATATGTGTTTTGGTGAAGGAGAGAATGTACTAGTGTTTTCTAACCAAACGATCAGGAGTCAGGATTTTCAGCTTTTAGGAGTCATGTCAATTTCTCATAGACATCCTAATGATCATTTTACTCTATCAGTTGGAATGAAATAGATGTATCAAATTCAGGTTGCGTGTAAAGATGTGTAAGCTATTTAGAAAAACAATTCAGTTAAAAATAATTTAAATGCAGGATTTATTAAAGTTAGTATTTATTAAAATGATAGCAAATATGAAAATGCAAACAAATAACCAGATGCTGGTCTGTGGAAAGATGAGCTGTAATATGTATCATATAATATGCATCATCATTTAACACTCTAGAATCCATTTCAGTAATGAGCACAAAGCTTGGTAATGTATGTGTACCAAAGATCTTCAATAATATTTAATACTGAGTTTTAGCAGGACAAAGCTAGGGACTGATATTACATGACATGATATGCTTAATATAGCAGCTGGTGATTTCAGTGTTGAGTTTGAATTCTGAAATGAATTTTGAGTGATAAATTAAAAACACATTAGCTGTCATGAAGCAGTGAATAGAAAACTAGAAGTCTTGACTTTTTTAGGAAGCTTAATTTTTCTGTTCCCTGAGTTTTGGGGTGGTATTATACATGGGTTAAAACTTAAACAGGGGAAGTTTAGATTGGATATAAGGAGGAAATTCTTTCCTGTTAGGGTGGTGAAGCACGGGAATGGGTTGCCCAGGGAGGTTGTGAGTGCTCCATCCCTGGCGGTGTTCAAGGCCAGGTTGGATGAGGCCTTGTGTGGGATGGTTTAGTGTGAGGTGTCCCTGCCCATGGAAGGGGGGTTGGAACTAGATGATCTTGAGGTCCTTTCCAGCCCTAACTATTGTATGATTCTATGATTCTATGTTACACAAATAGTGAAAATGCTACTTGACAAAAAAAAAAACAAAAAAACAACAAAAACACAAAACCTATAATTTTAATTTCTGAATTAAACATCATATAACAGCAACATAAGACTGTAGCATTAGATTCTGATTTCCAGGCTCACAATATCCATACTCTTTATTTCAATGGGACTAGTAAAGAAAGTAGTATGGAAATAGAATCTGTTCCTTCTCAGATTATTAAACAACATTGTAAAATCAAATTTTTATAATACATTTCAAACGAAACAACATGCGATAATGTATCCAATATTTGTACAGTTAATTCTTCAAGCAATAATCACTAACTTAGATATTATGTTTTCACTTCCAAAGACTACTACCAAAACGTGAAAATCAGTCTGCACATGTACAAACAAATGCATCAAGAATATAGCAATTCAAAACTATCACCATAACCATTGGAGGTTTCTGGATTACCCATGGCTCCTTCAAAAGATGGACTTCCTTATGACAGCTTGGCAGGTGGCTTAACAAAAAGAGTAGAAGCAATCTAAAAGGGAATATCTAACAGGAAGCCCATGGGCAGGTGCATAATGATCTATGTGGTTTATATGACTGCATCGCTAAATCATCAGCCAAACACCTTTTGTTAGATGTTCCTTTAAGAACAAAAATTTCATACTGATTAGATAGTTCTCCACCACCTAACCTTACCCAAATGTGTTTCCTGCAGAAAGGAAACCTGTTACCCGCTTTAGTTCAACTGCCTCTGGCGCAAGATGATAAATCCATTCCCTATTGCAGGGGAATTCTGCAACACAGATGGCTTATCCAAAGGGTTTTCAGGTAAATGTTAGTCTTTCCAATGATTTCAGCTGGCATGTAATCAAGCCTTACTAACAACATAAAACAGAAGTTTGCTCAGATGTCTCCTCGGCTGCATCAAAAGCAGCGTGACCAGCAGGTCGAAGAAGGTGATCCTGCCCCTCTACCCTGCTCTCATGAGACCTCACTTGAAGTATTGTGTAGAGTTCTGGTGTCCTCAACATAAAAAGGACATGGAACTGTTGGAACAAGTGCAGAGGAGGGCCACGAGGATGATCAGGGGACTGGAGCACCTCCTGCATGAAGACAGGCTGAGAAAGTTGGGGCTGTTCAGCCTGGAGAAGAGAAGGCTGCGTGGGGACCACACAGCAGCCTTCCAGTATCTGAAGAGGGCCTATAAGGATTCTGGGGATGGACTATTCACTAGGGACTGTAGTGACAAGAGAAGGGGTAACGGGTTAAAACTTAAACAGGGGAAGTTTAGATTGGATATAAGGAGGAAATTCTTTCCTGTTAGGGTGGTGAGGCACTGGAATGGGTTTCCCAAAGAAGCTGTAGATGCTCCATCCCTGGCGGTGTTCAAGGCCAGGTTGGGCAGAGCCTTGGGTGGGATGGTTTAGTGTGAAGTGCCCTTGCCCATGGCAGGTGGGTTGGAACTTTATGGTCTTGAGGTGCTTTCCAACCCTACTTATTCTATGATTCTATGATTCTATATACTCACACCTGCACTTCTTCAGTATTTTAATAAAGAGATGAAAAGGGCGTCTGTGAACATCCTTTCTGTTATGCAAGTGTTTTAATTGATTCTGAGATTATCCATAAAATATAAAGCCTGTATTATAATGCAATTAATTCATCAGTGTACAGCTGTCTGACAATATTTTAAAATTAAGACTTTTTTTCAATAATTCTTATTGGTATGGCTTCAGCTGGCTTGATTTTACAAAAATGAGGGCTTGATACTTCTATGAAACTGACTCACCATCACAGGCTGAAATCGAGGAAGAAAAGATATTGTTATAGACCAGGAATTTAGACCTGCGTAAAAAGTAGTCCTGAATTCTTTCCCTTCATAAAACTTTTCAGTCCTTTTCTTGGTACTGAAAAACAGAGACTTTCTGTTGTCTATCTAGTCAGTCACTGAAAATGCAAAGTATGCTTGCTAAAAACAGGCCATTCTTTTCCTCCAAAGAAGGGAGGCACGATTACGATGCAGTGCTGAACTTAAAATTTTCATCAAGTACTGAAATATTTCATGTTCTTTATAATTTTCCATCAGAACTGATATAATGATTATTGCTTCTCCAAAATCGCTAATAACCTTCACAGCTGTTAAAGCCAATCTCACATACTTGATCTTCAGGTAAAATAAGCCACTAAAATTTGCATTCTATGGGTACACGTGTTTGAGAAAGTTTTGACTACCTATTGACTGGTTGTGAAAGACTGCCATGAAGCAGTTTTTAACAATAATTTTGTTATCTGAAAACCTGAGCAGCTTGGTAACTGCTATTAAATGCTCCTTCAAATGCCTAATGCATGAAGCAGACCATGCCCTACCCTCTGGGATCTTGACTAGCAGGGTGGAACATCTGATGTTCACTACTGATGGGATAGCCCCAGAGAATTTAGAGGATCCACTGAGTCCTTTGGTTTTAAGCCTGTGCTCTCTCTGTGCTTAATAAAAGGGGTACATTCTCTGATAATCACACATTTGAGTTACGAGCAACTCAGTATGGGTCTGATCGATGTTTAACTGAAATGCATATTTACAGCATCTCTTGAGAATCATTCCAAAATCAATTACAATTTTAAAATGGCAGCATTTTTTACCATGTCAGTTTTAGAGGACCTACTTTATAGGACATAGCTACAGAAGCCAGTTATTGATATATATAAGCAGTGACTGTCTGATTGCCCAAAGGCCATTTTACATTAGACTTCACAAAGATTCAGGTGTCTCTGGAAAGAGTGTTCTAAAAGACATGTTTTTCTTCTCATAAAATCAATATTAGGACATTTTTAGCATAATTGTGAGTTATTCTGAGAAGTAACAGACACAATCAACATTTTTTGCCAGTGGAGTTATACAAACTGATTTGATGAATGCATAAAGACATGACTTCTATTCAGGTCCCAGGGCTTTGCACACACTGAGAATCCTGAGGTGTTTATGTTCAGGATCAGGAACAGAGTAGCAGGGTGACTCTTAAACCTTAAAGTGAATGAAAGAAATTTTTGCTGTATTTCTGAAGATTTCTTTTTGGAGTTACAACTTTAATTTACCTATGGAATACATATACCTTGATAGCTGTTAAAACTGAAGATCACAAAGCCTGCAAAAGTTTACCTTCACAGCATCGGTGAGAGGTGAAAAAGAATCATCTTCCCCATATTGTGGAGGAGAAACTGAGGCATACACACATGCCTACAAGGCAGTTCCCAAACCACCAAGCAAGCACAAGTGAGGGACTCTGCCAGAAGACGCCATCTCACCAGGGCCTTATTCCCTGCCTGTCACAGCCACACTTGCTCTGTGCAGCCACAGTCAGCTCTGTCCAGGAGTTAATTCAGGTTAAAATTAACTACTTTCCTGGCAAGTTAGTTTTACTCTGATGACTTTCCTGCTCCAGTTCACTATAGAGTTGCAGGAACTCTAGAGTAACCAAAAGTGAAGAGAGGGCTTATGGGCAGGAGCAGACGGCTGAGCTGCGGGCGTGCAGGGTGCACCAGAGGAGCTTTATGGTATTTGTGGAACTACAGCAGAGGCTTATCCTTGAAAGCAATTCTGCATCTAACTTCCCCGAAATCAATCTTTTGAACCTATCTGACTTTTCAAAGGTCATGTAAAAGGTTTGTAATAGTGCATAGAGTTGACATAATTATGCTATCTAGAATAGGTAAAAGAAGCAATTTCAATACTGAGGGCCAAGAAAGCCTTTCATATACTTTTGGCAACCTACATCATCTTTCAATAATAACATGAAAAAAAAAGAGAAGTATGGCTGCAGGCCACATAAAAGCAAGGAATAACTCATTTGGGAATTTTTTTGGTAGTCCTTGTTACTATGATATGGGTTTTTGATTAAAAAGTGTTAGGCATTAAGGAAAAGAAAAAGGCCCACAGAACTTTTCTTGCTATTGCTGAATTAAGCCATTGAATTATATACCCAGGGCAGACCTTCATTTTGAATCTCTACAGGCATAAGTATTTTAGGAGTAGAGAAATCTGGCTTTAACCAACATAAGTATGCTTAGAAAAGAAACAAACAAACCCAAACAACAAACAAACAAACAAACCAAAGAAAACCCAAACAGAGTCCATTAAACATGTAAGCAGTTGCTTTGTCTATGCGGCTTAACTTAAGAACAGTACTGGCAAAGGAACTTGTGTTCTTGTATAAACTGTCTCTGCACAGGAGGGATTGCACAGCTCTAGCAGTATGGCTGTCCCTTTTTAAACAGACAAGCTTTAAAGATACAAGACACTGGCAGGAGAGCCAATGCAAAAGATACTGTCAGGCTTATGTCTGCGGAAAGCAGTCCTAGCTGCTCCGTGGCACACTTTGTAAACAGCAAAAGCTAAAACTGCCCTAAGCTGACCAATGTTATACCTTCCTAATGCCTATTCACAGTGTGATTTTCCTGAAGAAAGATGAAGAAGTCAATTCAGCTTTTTCAGCTGAATCCTTTCTTCTGAGTAGCTTCAGCTGTCCTGCTCTCTCTGTAGTGCATCACACACTGCTGGTGCTGAAGGTCCTGCACGGCAGAAGTAGGATGGCAGAACATTTTACTAAGAAATGTAGAATAGCCATCTTCTTTAAATGCTGTACGTCAAGCCAGTGATGAGACATGCACTTTAAGTACATTTATTCCTGATTCATTGCAATTAGGTCCTTCAGTTCACCAACTTCACGGCAACATTTTCCATTTTTCTAAGAAAAGAAAGACGTGAAATGAAGAACATCATGAATTAAGGATTTATGTGTCACATGCAAATGAGATGATACCAATTTCATCCACTCAGGGACAATGTGTCCGTCTTGAGCCTGAATAAGTGAGTCTGCAATGACTGAACCAGATCTGAGATACTTCTCAAAATACTAGCAGAAATTGCCCTGATCCTCACAAGTTCATCGCATCTAGTCCAGTCAGGTTAATTAGCAACCAATGTTCTTGTTCTGTGAACATATATATTTTATATCATTCCTTATTTCTACTTGCTGCTAGGAAAATATTAGCAGCCTTAAAAATAAGGAATTTTATTAATTGTATTAATTGTTTTTTCTGAATAAAGGG
The DNA here is from genome assembly GCF_037157495.1 of Lathamus discolor. Lineage (NCBI taxonomy): Eukaryota > Metazoa > Chordata > Aves > Psittaciformes > Psittacidae > Lathamus > Lathamus discolor. The sequence continues at coordinate 23,993,350 of NC_088884.1, forward strand.
AGTTTCAAGCTTAAAATACAATGTGACAAATCTTCTTTCAGTACTTAGCAGTCATGTTTCTTATCCATCCAGCATCCCTAACATCAAATGCATCACACATGCTCAGCTAAGCCTAGCTTGCTATGCAAACATAGATGAAGAGGAAGTAGGCAAATTTTTTACTATCATGTGTCACTGCACATGGCAAACAGCCATGACAGAAGGTCTGCTTTGAGCTTTAAAAAATACAGAGCCACATCTTGTCTTCATGAAAGTCAACAGTAGTTTTAGGAGGTACAAGGTTGTGCTCAAAGGCTCTAATAATACGCGAGATCTCTGTATGATTATATTGTTTGTATGAATAGAGCTATTACCTCTAACAATAGTTTCCCTGGAAGCATATTCCCACCTCTATGTCCCAAATCCCTCATATGTACTGGTTTTGTATCACTTAAAAGATGTGAACACTGTTTTAATTACTACTGCTTCTGGACAAAAGTACTAGGTCATGAGGAATAAATTTGTGCTTGCTATTACTCAAAATGATTCAAAGATACTTTATGTCACTCTGTAAGCAATTATATTTGTCAGATCATTTACTAGGTAAAACTACATTTTTTTTCAGATATACCTTGTTTTATTATATCTCATTTAAAGAAGCTGTAAATCAATTCTTTTTTGTCTGCACATGAAGAATAAGTTTCAGATAGGTTAAATGCTATTGTTTTTTTCATACTTCTGTAATGATTAGTTGGAGTACAAACATCAACAAGAGAAAAAAATCAAGCTCAAAATTTCTTCTTATTTTCTTTTTTTTTCTTTTTCATTTTCTTTTTTCATTCTCTTTTTTTTTTTCTTGTATTCCCTAATTAGAGATATTTGCCACATTGTCAACCGTAGCCTTTAAAACAAAAAGCCTTTAAAATACTGAGGCCAGGTACAGAGTTTGTTGTGTGGTTTCTCTAGGTATAGCTTCTTAAAAATTGCAAGAGTAGTTTACCTCTTGTAATAATCATTCCGCAGAAGCACACTGTATTCTTTGTTCTCAGCAAATGCTAGATACTTCATTGCATATCCCCTGACATCCTCAGCACAGCTGCCTGCACCTACTGCAAAGCAGTCTTCTGCTTGCACCTCCATACAGAACCAAAAAGGGATTTAGTGGGGTTCAGTGAGACTGTGCCCGTGGTAGGTGGTGCAATGAGGGCAAAAGTTGGAGGTGTGCAGTGGCAGAGGCTGACAGCAAGCAGTAACTCTTTCTATAGTAAGTAATCTGACAATTTTGGTGAGGGACTCCCTAGACTTATGGATACTCAGCCGTTCCAGTTTTTAGACATTCAAAATATGTAAAAATGTTATTTGTATTGCAATATGAAGGTGATTTATACATGAGTCTGGTGCTCCTACATTGTGGTGTTCTTGCTGTGCTTACCCATTTAGCACTCCCAACAGATGGAATACACCAGGTTTGTCACTGCTGGGACTGCCAGTGTTGTATCTACCTGGCTGTATCTATGGGAACAAGGAACTATGTGCCTTTTTGTTGCTTTTTTAGTTTGTGTTGCAAACTAGTTTCAGACTGTAATGGAAATTAATCCTATGTACATATAAACTGTTGACTATTTAAATGTGACTTAACAATGTTTGGGGTTTTTTTGCAAATATGCATCTCCATCATTATGACTGGTATATGTATAAAGTAATGAAAATACTGTAAAATGAAACAAATGAGCAAATTCCATCTAGTTCACTGCATTAAAAAACAGAAATACAGAAGTTATTATTCAGGAAAAGAATAAAAAAATCATCCAACATCAATTAGTTTTCGCTCACTGAATTCAGATTGTGCTTCCTACTACCCATGGAGCTACAAACAAATTCAGTCTTTAGATGAGATTTGAGTGGAGTCATGAAATACCTGGGATGAGGAAGTCCCCTATTCACTGGGAAAGTTGAAGCATTAAACTGAAATTATGTCATAAAAATGAAAGAATAATTCAGTTAAATGGTTAATAGATTGTACTAATTCTTGTGGTTTTTAGGTACATATATAGTAACGTGACAGTATCCATAAAAGTGCGCTATTACACATTTGTGGATTGCATAAACATCCTAGCTCTGCTTTATGATGTTTCATTTTTGTACTTAAAATACTTGACTCTCTACTGCAGCTACAGATTTGCTGAGCTGTATAAGATCCAGTCACAAATGATAAGGCTGTTCTCACACAGTTTCAGCCATTTAGAATTTCAGTGTGGAAGCTTATCTAGCTTCTGTATGTAAGCTGTGGAAATGTACATGGAGAGCTAAGTACCCTCTGGGTGGAATGATACTCTTCTTGTCAGCCTTGGAGGGGATGTGATCAACTAGCTTTGAAGAGATGCTTAACTTCTAGAAGGCTAAAGCTAAGTGAGGTAAACCCTCTCATGTATTTGCTTATGAGAGGGAAGCAGATCTAAAAAGGTGGGGAAAATTAAAGGTACAAAGTTGGGTTCCTGCATAAGAATTTATACATATTCTATGTACAATTTCAAGAAAGTAAATGAGGTGGTGATCCAGCAGCATACACAATATACAAAAACACATGTGTATTTATGTATGTTGCTGCTGAGCAGAATCTCGTGCTTCTTGCTTGATAGATTTGTCAGCCCTGAATTGCTGTACAACTACTCTGTCAGCACAATAGCTTTTCCGTAGGTGTCAATGACAAACGTGTTGGCCCCATCTACACTGCCGAAGAACCACACCTCAGTGCACAGGTGTGAAATAGATATAATACCACGTTGTTTTATAGCATGGCAATTCATTTTGTGAATTTGTTGGTGTGATGTACCTACTACAGAGAGCAATGAACACAACTAAAAAAGGTGATGATATCTGGTAGTATTTCATCTGTGGTAAATCAGCATATTGCCTTTGAGTCAACAGAGCTGTACCAGTTAATGCCAGCTGAGGACTCCTGGGAAGGAAGGGAAGCACATGGTCACTCTGTGGTTACTATCTGCACAAACAGAGACATTTTCAAGGAAAAAAAATAATTCAGTTTTAAAAAATGTATGTGTATGTATTAAATCTTTGTGTTTTCATTTGTTTTGGAGCTGAAGTGAGAATAAGTAATAAAAAAAAATAAAGAAACAAGAAATAAAAAAGGAAAACAAGATAAAAATGAAAAGCAGAAAGCCTGAGTTAGCTCTGCTGACAACAGTGTTCAGACAGCTCTCGACAATCTCAAATGAGAGATATAATTTTAAAATGCTGATTTTTATTATTTTTTAATGATGTCACTATTCCTACCTATTCTGTGTATCGATATAAAATAAACAGTTGGGGAAGACTTAAAAGTGGATTTAAAATAAAATATAAGACCAGTGGAAGAGGGAATTGTCCTTTGAAAAGGAAGAAGAGGACTTGGGAGAAGATGTGGGAATGTGAAAAAAAGCTGAAGACAAATGTTACTGCAGTACAAAGGTGAGGTAGGAAGCTTGGTGAGCAGCTGGGAGAGAACAGAGCTAGAAACTATGCCAGTGAGTGGAAAGGGTTAGTATACTGTTTCTGATGCTGAGAAAAGGACAAAATCAAAAATCTTACACTAAACTGTGTAAGAAGGCAGATTCAGGAGTTTTCAGGCCATAGATATTCTGCTGAATAATATTTCATCAAATAAGTTTGATTAAAGCAAATATTCCCTTGGGATGAACCGTTTCAGATTCTACTTTTCATGTAAAATATTTTTGCTCAGAAAATGACTGGTTTCTGAAACCAACCATCGAAACTCATGAGTCCAAAATTTGAGAAGGAGTTGTCTTATTGAGAGAAGGGAAAGCTGGGCGAGGAAACACAGGCCTCCCTCTGCCCAGACTGTTCTTGGCTCATTCACTTCCCTGAGCACTGAATTCATTCACAGATTGGGAACATCTCCTGCTGCTACTTTCTAACACATTTGGTAAAGTGCTGAATCCCAAATTAGTACTGTGGTGTTGCTAGGTTTTGATAAATGTGCCTATAAATTTGTTGCAGAAGTCCCTGTTTTACTCAGAAAAGCTGCTGCTGTCAATGACAGAAGTACAGCTTGAAGTGAAATATTTTTAATATATATAAGAAAATACTTTGTTAAGGTATAATTTTCTTCACACACAACTACAACAACCCAGCTCTATTTACAGAACCATGGCATTAGCTCTTACACACCAATAATATGTAGGCTTTTAGTTAACCTAACAAATATTTTGCTGTGTGGCTGATGCATTAACAGGTTGTATTAGTGAGCACCTGTCCGTACGGAATTTGTCAGGCTGCCATCAAAGGCTAAGACAGGCAGCCCCTGCTCAGAGTAAAAACACCTGGGGATCACAACAATCACTCTGAAGGGAATTAAAGCCATAGATTAATCGACCATAAGAATAATTTTCCTTGTTCATGAATCTGGATTTCCCTTGGCTGCCAGAATTGCAGATGAAAATGAAAAACATCCTTGACCTTCTCTGTCAAAGAAAATGCTTCTCCCTTTCTCTTTGTCTGATGTGCAGAGATGAGGAATTTTTTTTGAGTGATTTACAAGGTCTGAGAATTGCAAAGAAAAGGTGTCAATAAAACAGTACCTAGGTTCTCATTTATTCTGCTGTGTCCTGACCCATAAAGAGACATTAGAGAACGTTTCAAAAGTTGTCAGCTTCTATCCTTGCAGTCTACCACACTTCCTGACTTCAAAGTCTGTGATGCAGCTCTATCGGTTAGCCCTGTACACAGTATAAATACTTGAAATAAGACTGCATGGATCTTAGGAAAACAGAACTGTCTGGAGGGAGGTGATAGGTGCTCAAATCTTTGCTCTGTCTGTAACCCTCCGCAGTCTTTGGCAAGATAACTTGTCTGGCTTCCATTTTTCCATCTGAAAAAGGAAAAGGAAAGTCAGGTGGTTTCATTAAATAGCCTCTAAGGAGAACACTTAAACAAGTGTTTCAGTTAAGCCCTTTTCAGAAGAACAGTTTAAAGGTATCCTGAATTAAAGCTTACTGCTTACAAAATGCTTCCTATCCAAAGACAAAAGGTGGTATATAAGCATTATATAGGTAAATTAGGGCTTACTTATGCACTACTCAGCATAAGAATAAACTGATCACTTGACAGGGTGGTTAGCTTGTTTACCTTTTTACTGGTTGTGCTTCCTGGCTCTTTCTACCTCCATTATTTCTGGATGAACTATATTGATGGACAGAGAGCTTGATTAAGAGACAGGCACAACAGGGCTAAGCTGGGAAGGAACTGTCTGACCTGTGAAATATTTTGAGATTACAGAAATGTTCCATTTCAATGTTATTATGAAACCAAAACATTTCAAAGTATTTCAGGGGAGGAAGTATATGTGGTAAAGGCATTTATCCAGAGTGCAAGAGATACATAGCTGTGTGTGTGTGAATGTGCGCATTTAAAAGAAGAACAGACTGGAAGATCATTGTTGTGATTTTTACTTTTAATTACCAAAATCCCTTTATATATACTTCAACACAAGCCATCTTACTGAAGAGTTCGCTTTGATGCATTTTTTCCTCTTTGAGTTATTAGTAACTCATGAGATTTATGCAGAGAATCGAATTATTCATTTCCGCAAGGAAAAGTGAAAACCCAAAGACTAGGGAAGGAAAATACTAAACAAATATATTGCTTTGATCCTAGTGCAGCATAGTGCTAAAGGGTTTTTTCCTTTACTGAAGTCCTTGTAGGAGCATAAAGACAAAAATATAACTCCACACAAGATTTTGAAAGATCTTACAGTGAAGTAATGAAAAAGTTTTCTCTTCATTAAAATATCTCAGCAGCTGATAAAAATAAGACTATATAAAGTTAAATCATAATATTGTTGAAATAATTTACAGTAATAATAAATATTCCTGCTCAATTCTATACAAAATAGGACTTCATAATCTTTTTTTTTAAGGTATTTTGAGGGCTTGTTCTTTCTGATTTCTACAGAAGCTGTTCCCAAGCCTACTATAATTAGTACAACTCTATTCCATGATTTCTTGTCTTCCCAGCGTTTCTGGGATCAGGCCCAGAAAAAGGATAAACACAGGGAAAAGCCTTTGTGCAACTCAGGCTTAACCTTCCCTGGAGCAGCCAGGTCAGCAGGGCCTGGGGAAGCCATCCTCCACCCGATGGTTTACAGACCCTTCTTCCCATCAGTGAGAGCCAACATGAGAAAGTGGAGAGAGCCTAAATCCCCAGGCTCCCTGACCCCTCCTCACAGAACTTCCCAGAAAAAGCACGAGATGCCTGTAGGACTTCACATCATCAGCTGCTCACTTTCATGCACCATCGAAGGGCATTTAATCATATGTATCAGCAGAGGCAACACCCAGCGTTTTCTAGAATATTTAAGTTCCCAATCAGATATTTCAAGTAACAAGGGAATTTCCATTACCTTATCATCTGTATTTTCTTTAATTACTCTATTATTTGCTTTTAACACAGTCCAAGCAATTTAGTCAAGGAAAGGTAATATACATTTGGGTATTCAGAGATTTCTGGGAATCTGTAGCACACAGATGTCAGGTTTATTTTATTAATCTCAGTAAAAGTTTTGGGAAAAAAATCTTTATATAAAATAATACAATAGGATACTAAAGTCACTTCCAGCCAGAAATTCCTGAAAATATTTATTTTAGTGATGTCATTAATTGTTTTTCCTTTAAGGAAAATAGCCTCACTATGCCTCAGCTGTCTGTGTTACTGGAAAGCTGTTCATGCTTGCTCAGATGAATCAGTTTAAAAAAGCTCAGTTCAACACCCTTTTGAACTATATCAGTGTCTATGTAAATAAACTGTACAGCTCTTTTATTTAAATGGGTACCTTTTTGATTGAATGGACAGTTCACTAGTTGTTAGTTGGTAATGGAAACATATCTCACCAATATTTAATTACAGCTCCGTAAAGGTTGCTTCTTCTACAAATCAGAAACGCTTTGGCACAGTGTGTTCTCTCAGGTGCTATTAGTTTGTAACATAGCTAAGGGTTTCAGCTAACTGGTCATAATTAGAAGACATGTGAGTACATGATTCACATGCTGTTAATTAAAGTTGCTAATAACACTCAAAGCCTTTGTATATAACTGGCAGCTACCTGGATACTTGGTGCACATGCAGCCTGCACCTGTGAATGCAATGCAGATGCCATGTGATGCAGCAGACCATCTGGTGAGGGGAAAACCTGACCCTCCCCAGTGCAAACAGCATAGAGCACTGAGAGGAAAACAATGCCCAGGCCTGCACAGAAGGCTCTCCATCCCTCTTTCTTTTCCCTTTTATAAACACTAAGGCTTTCCCTGAAAGCAAGCACTAAGGAAGGTTTATTAGCATACTAAACAACAAATAAAAACACAGACTAACAAGAAATACAAGAGGCAGCATAATAGACCTATCTATAGAAGCACAAATTAGAGATTTAGGCAATTCAAGAAAACTGGAAAGTATTCATTATCTGGTAAATTTTAATCCTGAGTAGAACTGTTAATTTCAGTAATATTCAGTGGTTTATTCTACAAAAGCCAATTTGAGAGAAAATTAACAAGGGCCAATCTTTCATTCATTATAGCCCAGATTTGGTTGTAGCTGGAATTCAGGGTGTGCAAGACAAAGAAAACTCAAAAAAACATGAGATGATTAAAAATTAGACAAATTAAATCCTTCTTTTGTTTAAGGCGGATATCATAGTATATATTCATACATAACAAAGCAACTCATGGAGAATGTGAATGACCAGCTGAGTACTGAAAAAATAGCACGTGGGAAAGAATTTAAAAAAAGAATATGAAATCAGTGCCAGTTACTGAATATTATGTGAAGGTTAACTATATGTTCAAAACTAAGCAGTAAGTAGGAAGGAGTAGAAGGCAGTTCAGCGTCTAATCTAGTACAGTGAAGGCAGAACAAAATATCTGTCTACTAAATTTGGATGGTCCTATAGTACTGTCTCCCATAAAGCTAAGCTCCCATAATTCTAAGCTTTAAAATAGATCAATTAAGAGTGGTGATTAGGTCAGGAATTCTGAGAAAAAAGGGCCAGAGTACAAACATGGGAGAATATAATGGCAAACACAGAGAGTTACTAGATGGAGGAACCTATTTATTTCTTCCTCCTGCTTCTGATGCTTCTGATTCAGGAGAGAGAGACTATCTAACACTCACTGGTTTCTGACTGCAGTAAGATGTTTATTCCGAGAATCCTAAACAGGCCCCATATCTAAATTTTCTGTTAATGTCTTTGGTGGACATTAACATTGTGTGCTTTTGTCTATATGTACACCTAGAAAATGGCTGAGCCAGATAAATGCTTCTCTTTGTGAATGTATTAGAATCTATAGAGAAGGACTTGGGGGTGTTGGTCGATGAGAAAATGAACATGAGCCGGCTTCAGTGTGTGCTCGCAGCCCAGAAAGCCAACCGTATCCTGGGCTGCATCAAAAGGAGCGTGACCAACAGGTCGAAGGAGGTGATCCTGCCCCTCTACTCTGCTCTCGTGAGACCTCACCTGGAGTATTGTGTGCAGTTCTGGTGTCCTCGACATAAAAAGGACATGGAACTGTTGGAACAAGTCCAGAGGAGGGCCACGAGGATGATCAGGGGACTGGAGCACCTCCCGTATGAAGACAGGCTGAGGAAGTTGGGTCTGTTCAGCCTGGAGAAGAGAAGGCTGCGTGGGGACCTAATAGCAGCCTTCCAGTATCTGAAGGGGGCCTATAGGGATGCTGGGGAGGGACTGTTCATCAGGGACTGTAGTGACAGGACAAGGGGTAACGGGTTAAAACTTAAACAGGGGAAATTTAGATTGGATCTAAGGAGGAAATTCTTTCCTGTTAGGGTGGTGAGACACTGGAATCAGTTGCCCAGGGAGGTTGTGAGTGCTCCATCCCTGGCAGTGTTCAAGGCCAGGTTGGATGAAGCCTTGGGTGGGATATTTTAGTGTGAGGTGTCCCTGCCTATGGCAGGGGGGTTGGAACTAGATGATCTTGAGGTCCTTTCCAACCCTAACTATTCTATGATTCTATGATTCTATGACTGGGAATGTAGACAGTTACTAGCATGTTTACCTCAGAAATACAGAGCCTGCACTTCGTTACTTTCTGAGGAAGACTACTTGACATGTGTTATGCCATCTCAGGAAACAATAAAAACTTCATTTGTCCATAGAATTCTCATTTAATCAAATGATTAAGTGATATTTTTTCTTATTGCCTGGAATTCAATTTACCTTCTCTTTCCCTGGATTTATGCATTACTTATCCCTTTTATTGTTTCTTCTAATGGCTTATTTCCTTCTGGTAGCTATTTCATCATGCCTTTGGTACAGCTATGTACTGAGGGGATGATGAAATATAGTACATATAGTATAGAGAGCTGTACTGGATCCCCAAAGGCTTCTTGGGAGATAATGTCTTTTCCACAGTGAGTTATCTACTGACATAATGAATGAGATGTTATAAAAAGCACTGACATACAACATGATTTTGCAAATTTTAAAACTCCTCTCTGAAAGCATTATTAGATAGTTGGCATACAGCTGATGCTGATGGTCTTGCATGGCCCAAGCTAATGTCTTACTAGAAAAGCATTTCATTGGAGTGAGGGCAGAAGAGATTATTCACCATTGTTCCCCTTTGAGTCCATTGCTGAGAGGAGGCAACTACAGCCATGCTGCTTTCTGGTCAGCACTGGCATTTAGAGGACAGTGAGGTCTCACAATGTTGTGCTGTCATTGTCTTGCTCCTCTCTGCCACCCATGGACCTCCTGAGCATGCCAGCACTGTGGTGTCAGTCACTGGCTGAATCTTATTTGGCGAATGAAAAGCAATGAGCAAATAGCAGCACAGTCTAGCAGTAAAGATTTAAACGGAAACGGGAAATCCCTCAACAAATTCCAAAGATAATACAAAATGCTATGCTTTTCTACAACATCCAAGAAGTGAAAGCAAGGAGGCAGAAAACTCATCTACCTGTGTATGCTCAGCTGAAATAAATCAACAGCAGCTTCTTGAAGCAGAGTTACAACAATTTATAATAGGGATTTCACCCCAAAGATGAATAAGCTTACTGAGACATTTTGATTTCCTGTTCCTTCCCAGTTGCAGAAAATGATGACCAAAAGTAACTGTGCAAAAGACCTGAAAACTCCATACAACCGTAAGTAATTGACCTTATGGTAAAATCCCCCATGGCCCTTTGATGCAGAGCAGGAAGGTGTTCAGCATCTTCAGGCAGCCTGCTAGCTGTATATGCTTGAGGAAATCCTTTTTGACCAGCAAACTATTGATTCTGAAAAATGTTATATCTGATCATAAATCTTGAGTGAGCTCAACACAGGTCAGTGGAGACAAAAAATTAACCACTCTAAAGTGCTTTTAAAGATTCCTAGACTGGAATAAAGAAAGATATGACATGTACGCTTATCTGTAATATAGATTTTTCTTCTTTACATTTCCATACCTCTCTCAGAGAATTACATCCAATGGTAGCACAAAAAAACCCTTTCTTCTGCAATCATCTGTGTAGGCTGCACATAAAATTGACTTGTGGGTAGGAACTTGCCTGTCAGAAAAAGCAGATTTATTATTTTTTTTAAATTACTTCTGTGTTGTCAATCGAACTAATCAATCCAGTTCAAGCACTGTGTCCTTCTCTTAATATTTTTGAGTTGTCACCCAGTGATGTATCTTTTCTAATTAGAATATACTGAAGATTTACCAAAGAATAAAGTTTGGGGAGCTTCTACTTTGTCAGGTCCAAAACATCCAAAGTACCTTGTATCTGAGACTTTTCAACAATTCCAAATTTCCACGGCCTGGATTGCTGATCACTTTTTCTTGTGGTCAGTTGCAGTGGGTACAAAGTGCCAACAATCCCATGGCAGTCCAATGGCTATTATATTGTGTATCTGGAAGATCCTATCCCCTGGGATTTGATTGTGAAGGTAGACACCACTTCAGACTGATTGTCATGGAGGGCTGAACAGATAATGAGCTGACCTGTTTCCAGGTACCTCAGAATAAGAAAGCATTTAGCAGGAAAAAGTCATCTGAAGGATTTTGATAATTTTAATACTTCAAGGTCTGATAATAGCATGGCAAAAAGTGCTCTAGGCTTCCTAAATTCTAACATACACTGGCCGAGAAGATAGCTTCCTCAACTCCTATTAGATTGAATCTGGAATCATTTTCAGATGGAGCTATTTAATCCACTAAAATGAATTTTTAGGAATAAACCTTTTTTGCAATCTCTCACAAGCACTTGCCATGCTTACTTGCCTTCTTACCTAAAGAAGATAGCAGTCTTATTCAATTGTGACTAAGAAGCATGTATTGAAGCCTTGATGAAAGGTTCATAGAATGGACAGCTTCAGTCTTAATATGATCTTCCCATTTTTGCCCTGAAGACATTGGAGAGAATCTTTCAGCACTGTGGCTTTGTAGGTTTTTATGCTCATGTCTTTTTCCAGTGACCTAATGAACACTATGTGTAAACTAGAGTTACCTGGTTAGTACTGTTAGACAGAGATGCGTGTCTCTCTTCACTCTGCAATCCTTTTTTAATTTGAGAACAAGGATCTCACAAAAGAATCAAAATTAACTCAGAAATTTTTACATTTTTTAAATCTTTGTAAATTTACCTCAGAGACAAGTCTTGTTTCTCTGAAGGGCAGTTTGAAATCCCAGTGAACATGTTAAATCCTCTCTGTTGTTAATGGTCCAACTCTGAGCAAGACAGTTTTCAGATACATAAAAAAACAAAGATATTGTCCAGGGGAGATTTTTTTCTGGAAACATAACACAGCATAATTATCATGGATGATGGTAGGCAGAGGAGTAACTAGAAGTAAACAGCAGAGACACAAACTGATAGCAGAGAGCTTCTTTACGGTCAGATCTAAAAGCTGCTCTGTTTGTAGTACATTTCTTGTTTGTCAGGATTATGCTTTTTTTTTGCTGCAAAAGGTCAGGTAGCTGAAAAAAAAAAAAAGAAAAGGCAGATAGCTGTGTAGCAGAGGTCAGTAGCAGAAAGGTTGCTGAGTTCTGAGCAGGAATAGAAGGGTTTGTCCTGAAAAGTCACATGCAGCTTTTGTCCTTGAAAAGTAATTGCGACTTGTCAGAAATACCAGTTGTTGCTAGATGAAGATAGAAGTTCAGCATTATTTATGGATTTACACTTCCCAAGTAAATAGATTTTCCCTAATTTGAAATTCTAAGAATGCCTTTAAACCTATTTTTAAATGGCTTCTCTAAATGCAGGGCAGAGTTGGCCAGGCTGTGTTTGACAAAATGAGTTTTTCTTGAAAGGTGTTTTTTTATTTAAGCTGAATCATTAATGGAGCTGAAGACATTTTGAAGATGCTTTCAATGAGATTTCTGGATAAAAAGCTTTTGACCTATGTTTTGATACAACTACATTCAGAAAATGTGCTCTAAAGATTTTGCTTCAACCCTGAAAATTCCAAAGCTCAAAAGTTGCTGTGAAGCAGAACCATCTTCTTCCATCCGGCACAGAAGATGGTGGGAATATACCACAGAGCTCTTCAGTCTGTGTCATATCCTCAGCTACCTACATTTTAATTCCTTTCTAGGTTAATGCATCCAAAAACAAACTTTGTGGTATCCCGTTTAAGGTTTGCAGTAGTTTTTGTTGAAAATGAGGCTAAGCAGAGTAGAGACTGAACAAAAAAAATCCAGCAAAATTTCCCTGTAGATAATGCAATATTTTCACGTGGATTTCTACTGTTTCTGATGTTTTCTAAGCAATTTTGGAATGATAGTCATAATTTTCTATTGTTTCAAGGTTGGGGTTTTTTGGGGGATGGATTTTTTTTTTGCCCCCCCCTTTTTTTTTTTTTTTTTCCTGTCTTTCTGTTTGTTTTCCCAATGGGAGCTCATACTAGCCTGTCTCTGTAGAGCTCAGACAGGTTATGACAATCCAGCTCAGAAAAACACCACAATTACTGTGTCATTAGCAAATCTTGCAGTGACACATGCTGTACAGAAATGTGTCAAGTTATACAGTACACACATATAATAAATACAATATGTTTCACATATAATAAATTAACATAATTGCCAAAAGCAAATGTGGCGAAACTGAAGAATGCTGTTTACATTTCTGACTACGTATTTTGAGCTCTTACATTAAGGTAGCAGTAACAACAGAGGGAAAAATATACTTGATGAAGTTTCTTGCTCTGTACTGTTTTGTGTTGCCTTGATTTGTAAAATAAGGCCAGAAGTCAGGCAGTGTAGTAAGTTTTGTTAGTGGGAATTTTTTCAACGAATGTCACTAGTAATGATTTTCTAGATACACATGGATTGTGTGAAAAGAAATAATTTTATTTGCTATGCTCTCTTGCTTATGTTTTCAACTATTTAAGTGCTTCCAAAGTGGTCCCTGCCTCAGCTTTTTGTTAAAATAAAATGTATTTAAAAAAATATATATAAAAAGATAAAAATTCAACAAGCAAGAGAACCGAGCTTTCTTTCATCCCTAGAATAAGCGCATACTAAAGCCAAGGCTGAAGGAGTGAGGTGAAAAAATCAACAAATTACTTACCGCATTTGTTGCATTACTGAAATCTTTGTAACTATTATATATTTTCAAATCATTGTATGCATGGCGTGATAATTTAAACTTTTAGAATTTACACAATAGTTACAGAGGAAAAGAGACTAACAAAGATAGAAAAGAACAGAATCAGGGAAAGTCAGGGAGAGATGAATGTTTTAAAACATTTGCTTCTGAGATAATCTCTGGAAGCAATTTGATATTACTGAATATCAGGGTATGTAACTCCTGATCTGCCGTGTCATGGAATCAATTCCTAAAATAGGTTGGGGAAGTTTTAATGCTGAGACAAAATGAGTACAAAAGAATTTGTAATGAAAGAAATAATAATAATAAAATAATAAAGAGATAAAGAAATAATAATAATGAAATTATAAGATTTAGTCTACCATAATTTATTTATCTAAAACTTAAACATCTTAAACATCTAAGCCTGAAATATTCACCCTGAACTCTCTTCATAGTTAACAAGGAGAAATAGGCAGAGACAGATTTGCCTCATGTTCAGATAGTGATTGAAAGGCAGGTCACATGAATCACTTTGTTGCTAGCTTCTGACTATAAGGAAAAGCTAAAACGACTAGCTCAGATGGAAAAATCTGTCTTTTAGACATCTATATTTAGGTTAGAAGACTCAGCCTAACTAGCCATCATGTCTTTGTTTTAATGAAACAGACTTTATTTTAATGGAACAAGTTGGAGTTTGTTGAGGCAACAATAGTTTATAAGGGAACAACACAGGTCCTTCTGCTGAGGTTTTTTCTTTTGGTGTTTTGTCACTTCTTTTTTCTCTAGTTACTTTAATTTTACAGGAATATTAGGTAGTGTTTTGGGATGAAATAATGCGTCTGTCACTACTAAATTGAAGTTGCTCTGTGTCATGTATGATGCCTACTCACAGAGCTGAAAAGTTTGACTTAGTTCACTTGCATTACACTATTTGGGGCAATTTAGTTTATGCCAGTGTAGTTGTAGAGTGAGGCTTTCAAACTATCCAGAATTGTTTGGTTACCAAAGAGGTCAGAGTGGCAGAGTGACTTCAGTTAGTTAATGAACTGTTATTGCTTAAGTTGCTGTGCCACCCTTGCATTACTATTTGACTAAAACCCTTCTGTAACCTCTCCTGAAGTCTCAAAGCTATAAACCATCATGCAAAAGTACAAGTTACACTGGGTCAAAGCTAATATTTAGAGCTCAAAAATGCTGTAACACATGCATTGCGTCATCCCTGACATAGTCAAACTCCCACTGGATAGTCCACTGAGACAGTGGCATTTACAGTATAATTCTTGTCAGCCCACAGTAGGTTTCATAGGAATTTTTCTGTATGGTAACTCCTGCATCAGAGTTCAGCAAATATAGAATCATAGAATCATAGAACAGCTAGGGTTGGAGAGGACCTTAAGATCATCTAGTTCCAACCCCCCTGCCATGAACAGGGACATGTCGCACTAGACCATGTCACCCAAGGCTCTATATATCTCAGTATAAAGCTCCTGAAAGTTCTTCTGACTGAAGAGGTGTTTTCATATCTAAAAGCTTGTCCATATTTTCTAAATACAACAGCTTTCTGTACTGCTTGCTCTTATGTCTTCACAGGTGGTACTTCATAAGTACTATTGCAACTCTTACTGCAAATCTCATAATTCATCTTTGTTCTTTTAAAGGCATGGGAAAATTAAGCCTTCCATTTGCTTTAAGATTTCACAGGGTAAAACTCATCTCACCCTAGGAAACCTGAATTTGTTTCCTAACTGAAACTTTCATTCTTGCTTACTGAAAACAAAATTGTTCTATAAGTGCAATCCTGTCTGTGCTGATTTGCGTGAGAGTGAATAAATCCCCAACACTGCACAGCAAAACAGCTCATGGCAGTAGGCTGACATGTTATGTGTCTCCAGGCAAAGTAAGAAAAGTCTTATGACAGATCTGAAAGTTCAGTACATAGCTCAAAACATTACTGTAAGTATAGTAAATAAGCTATTAAAGGAAATTCCAAACTTATCATTTACTTAACCTCTTAATACAGCTTAGCAATTAATACATTCATTCTCTTCTATTGCTCAGTGGTTAAAGCTACAGCACACTTCACTGGGAATGAGCAGAGATAGCAATCGAGCTGACCCATGGGAGCGACTTGGGTTTTATTGTTTATAGCCTTCTTTCCCCCAGCAGATGATAGCCTCTTAAGAAAAGAGCCTCATGGTATCCTTTAGGGTGAATCCCAAAAGATTTGATCTTCTTTCACTTGGCCAGTGGGTCACAGATTAGTATAGTAAACATTTTCCTGGTTTTCTAGGATTTTCACTGGCTGAGGGTATCTTCTCAGGATTGCTTCGCCTGTATAGATCCAGTTATTCTGAGAAGCCATCCTGGCTACTCTGTTTTTCCTGAGCTCAGCTGGTTACTGCTGAGCTCTGAGTGAGGCTGGAGGGATTCTAGGACACTGCGCTCTGTGCACCCATCACAGCATTCAGTACTGCACAAGGTCCTGAATCGTAATGTGGGCCTGAATGTGTACCCTTTAAAGCTTGAAAAGTCTATATTTCCTAAGCCTGTGGCTATTCCTTTAATAATACACTTGGTTTATCTCTGTTTTTGCACATCTCCTGATAGCTGCCTCACAAGTTTCCTAGGGAAATGAAGCCTGGGCTGGTTACAAAGGTTGTGAACTACAAGGAATTATTAACAAGTCAACTGAGGCTGGAACCTGTGATTGCTTGACTTTTGGCCTGCAGCACGTTCCTGTGAGACAAATAGTGCTCTCCAGGAGTACAGCGAGTGACCTTTTACCCGGGATGTGAGTAGGCAAGATAGATGCTCAAGTGCCATGTGCTGTTTGTGACACGTGGTAGCTCTGACTGCCCTTCACCTGCCTGCAAGATGATGAGACCTAGAAAAACAAGGACTCTTACAGGTTTTGGGCCTGATACCAGTTGTAGACCAGAGTTTGAAGGAATAACTTTCCCCTTTCACCAGCTCATCTCCTGACCCTACTTCTCTCTCACCCTCTGCTGATGCAGAAAGCGAAAAGGAGCAGGCCTTTCTCCCTTTTCTCCACTTGCCAAGCCTTTCTAAAATTAATTTCTTTGGACATGACTCAGAATTTTTTAACACTTGCCATAACACCTCATCTCCTATCTGCTTTTCATTTCTTCAGTCTTACAGCTCTATTTAGGTGTGCATGTTTCCTGGGCACTAAGATGAATTTTACCCTATTAAGTATAACCCAGCCAGCAACCTGCAGCTGCAGGGGCAGTCATCTCATGTCCCTGCTTTTCCTGGGGAGTAAGGAGAAGAACTAAGCAGAGCCCAAGTAACACACACAGGCAGCTTGGTTCCCTGGACCAGTGTGAGAGACAGACACACCTCTTTCACATGCATGATCCTTAGAAGCTAATAATAACTTTGCTTGTGTGAGGAAGAGCAGAAAACAGAAACAGCCTGGAGAAGCTCTGAATTGCTGTTGCCACTGTTGCAATGGGAGGAGAGACAGAGGAAAAAGGATCCCTTTAACCTGCGCTCTGGCACTGCCAATGTCTGACCTCCTTTTGTCACTCAACAGGACTACTGGAAGTTGTAAAAAACTGTCTTTTTTTTCACAGACGTTGAGGAGGAAATTCAAGTGAGCAAAATCCATCTCATCTTGTTTGTTATTGTTCATTATACTATCACTGTGTGTGTTCATATCCATTCACCAGATTCCACTGTCTTTTTCCACCTTTTTCAGATTTTTTTTTTATAGCTGCCTTTGGGACCTGAGTAAATATTTTGTTTTTTTTTAAAAATGCTCATGCAAAAGGCTATGTTGTGGAGTGTCACTAAAGCAGGCAACTGCAGTGCAGACATTTACAGATGATGCCATGGTGGCCAAGAGTACCCTGGTCATAGGAAACCCTCTGAGAAACCTGTCACATGTTTTCATATACGGAATAAACTTTTTCTTCTGTACATATACCAAATTCAAACATAAACCACTGAAAGCTTTGTTGGCCTTGAAATATTACATTCAGGGTTCATGCATTCCAGTACTATGTAAATAAAAAAAAAAGAGATTTGAATGTCCTATTTGCCTGTAATGGCCTTCAAACATGCAAGCAATACTTGTAAAGAATGTTCCCAACTTACTTATATCTGTTGAGATTCCTGGATAAAGCTTTCCTTTATTTTCTTCTCCCAAATTCTGCTCCTCTTGAACATTTAGATGCAGTTTTCTTTTCCTTCCCTCCATTGTCTTCTGAAGTTGCAGAATAATGTTTGTGACATGCTTTGGAGATCTGAGGTGCAGTGTATCGTTGTTCAAGTCTATAGAGAACAAAGAAACATTAAATGACTGCTCATGTTGGAAAGCAGAAAATGGTAAAAAATACATGTACCTGAACAAACGGAATTTTGCCCCATATATATAAGCATCAAAATACTCTTTAATAATATATTCTGGATTCCTGCCTTTTTCTTTCAGTGTTATTTCTGGTTGGTGCAAAATCAAGACAGAAACAGATCAGTGCCTGTTTTATCCTAATTATTCCGTATTCTTTGTGTCCAGTCCAGCCTCTAGATGATTGGCTTCATTCAATAGCCAGTATGTGCTCTGTTTCATAAGAAAAGCAGTCATATAGGAAGATTAACCAGAAAACAAATAGTTACGGAGAATATAAAGCAAAAATGTATTTTATCTAGGAAAATACAGTAAATTAATTTATTGTACAGGGTAGGGAGAGCAGAGAGGGGGTAGTTTCTAGCTAAAAGAAAAAGGATAGCAACTGCTGGTTGATGGGCAATCTTTATTGAGATAAGCTGTATAACTGTTTAATTGGAGGAAGGCAGCATACTAAAGTAGTAAGTTAGTTCCTAGTTATGCATGCTTGAATTACTGCAGGTCACATATCATGCTGTGTGCAGGAACATGTCCTTGAGAGCACAAGTAAATTCAGTTTTCTGATTTTATTCTGGTGTAACAAACTATTAGCTGGAGTGAGAGATTTTAATGTATCTGTATTTCCTTAGGGAGAAGTCTGAATTCCATTTTTCCTGCTTCTGGGTGACCAGTAGAGGAGTTGGAAAAGGCTTTCAGTGTATCTCTGGTTTTGATATACTGGCATGTTTAAGAAGAAAAAAAATAAAATCTAAATCTTAGAGGAATTTTGTTTATTTCACATAAAATATGAATCACCTTAGGATGATACTTAGAATTTAAAATTCACAAGCTGAGATATATGTTCACTTATAATATAGGAAATTATCCATTCCACTGTTTTATTTAGAATTGTGAGCAAATAAAAGTAGGCATTAGAGTAGAATTCCAGGTATACAATGTAACTTGTGCCACTGCATATCATAGAATCATTGAATAGTTATGCTTTTACATTTCTTATTTATCTACATATGGAAGAGATAATGAAAAATTGTAATTAATAGTTTTCCCCACTGTGGAAGTGAGGCAATCGCAGTATTCAAATAATAGTTAAAACCAAAGCCATTTGCAGACAGCTAGCTTTTCAGGTGTTGAATTCTCTTCACTCATCTACAAGCATAAAACCAGGCTGGAAATTCTACTAGGTAGCAAGCACTGAAGAGTACTCGACCCTGAAACCTCATATCTAAGTGACCTTTCAGAAAATATAGGCCATTCCTAGGACTCGGGAAATTACAGTGATGAAATCATGATGTTTATTGACTTTTATTTGAATTTTGTTCATCTTGGGTGTGCTGGTTTTGGCCAGGGTAGTTCTGGGGGAATTCCGTATTTGGGCCCAGAAGAGGAAACACTTGTCTGTATTGCATATTAAACAAAAACAGTATAGGAGAACTGTGTTAATCTGTTGCAAGTCTGGAATACTGTCTTTGAGAGAGATAAATTGGAGTGCAGAAAGCAAATACACAGGCAAAGGTATAGTAGGCTAAATTATATATGTCTTCTACCTGATACATCCTGCAGTTTCTAAAGAGGAAGTTCCTATTGCCATCATTAAGAAAATAAAACTTAAGTTCACATATTTATCTTCAAAGAAACTATCAGTTCATGCTAAATATCACTGTGCAGGGAATGTTCTGTGACAGCACACTGATATTTTCTAGCTGGAAAATGACAGTTGTTGAGGTCATTCACCTCATATATAGAGAGAGTATGGTCTGGGCTTAATTGCTGCTTCACTGAAAAGTTTCTTCAGCAAATGCTTTGTTTCCTCATTGTGAAACAATGATTTCTCACTTCAGATGACCTGAACTGTTGAGACTGGAAAGCAAGACTTTTTTCCCAAACGTACATAAAATCCCTAGAACAAGACTGAGCTGCACTCCATGTCAGCACATAAATTGCAATGTTTTTGTTTACTATCTGCTGGTTCCTCTCAGTAGATTTTTCTGAAGACAGAGGGTAAAATATCCTAATATTTACTTAGGTTGTTTCAAATTACCTGATTACAGCATGAAGCAGGAGGAAAACTAATAGTCATTAATTTCTTCTTAAAAATTAGCTTTGACCCACAGAAACCATGAAGACAGATCATGTGCTTAGGGTATAGCTTGGTTTGACACTCAGTACTCCACTGCGATGCCTTTTAGGCATGCAACTGATCTGACTCACCTTTTGTGTGAAAGGTTCAAACAGTAGCAAATATACAGCACAAATTTAGGCTGTATCTCTTCTCTGTTCTTTTTTCTTGCCATAAAAGCAGTTCATTGATGGCCAAACCACCACAGAGCTCAAGAAAAGAGAGATTACTTCTGAAGAGTATTCCTGTTAGGGAGGTATGAGTACTTTTACTTGCTCAAACCTAGTTTATTATACCAAGTACCAAATGGTACACTTGAAACGGATAATGAAAGAAAACATTAAATAAATATTTAATTTGTTAATATACATAGGCACTCAAAATATATTAAGAGCTTTTAATCTAAGTTTTTAATATTCTATGGTGGAGATTCTGTCTCAGTTTGCATATGCTTGTAAATGTATTCAATTTGATACAGATGCCCCGTATAATAGTATAACTAAGAGAATAATCTGACCACTTTGTCTGATTCCTTGGACAGTGTCTGTAGCTTTGAAGGCCTCAGAACAGGAATATGTTCAGATAAAAATGCACACACACACACACACACACAAACAAAAAGCTGAATCCATTCCTCAATCAAGAATGTTTAACCCATCATTCTGGCTTTAGTTTTTTCAATTATTCTTTTTGTTGGCATTGTCAGACGTGTGTCAGCCACACTTCCCTGAGCCACTGGTTCATTAGCTGAGGAAAAAAAAAAGAAAAGAAATATAAAAGTTGTTTGAAGGGTTTGCAAAATAGATAAGTAATATATTTGAATCATATCTTTTGGGTAGTTTGTAGGATTACAGCCAGTCTGTGGTTGTGTATATTTAAATTTATAGTGATAAAAGACAATGACAGTGCATGTCTCTTTTATATCAGTTTCCTCTTTAATGATAAGTAAAGGGCAGTTAACAAAAAGAGGAAGATCATTTGCAGAGGTAAGTAGCTCGGAGAGGACACCTTCAGCACTGGAGTGTGGGGGAAACACAGTGCCCGGGAGTCTCAATCCTGAATGGCCAGAGCCACCGAGAGAGCAAAACTGGGAGGAAACTACCTGGGATTTCCTATAAAAAATCTTACTGCTCCTTTTGTACAGATTATAGTCTACGTGAAAAAGCACCCTCTGGTCTGAAGTTCAATAAAAGAGAATAGAAGGATCATTCTAGTCTTGTGATTTGTTTTTGCCATCCAGGGTCATTCCATAGAAGAGAACATAGAACAATGAAAGGAAAGATGTTCTCTAAAAAATAAAATAGCCATACTTCGGTTACTTCTTTTCTGAGAAGGGAAAGTGTCTTTATGGAAAACAAGGAGACAAAACACTATAGTACCCATAACAGATTCCTGATTCAGGAGAGAGGAAGCTCCTCTGCCTGTCCCTTAGTAGTCTTTGTTTCTCCCTATCACCTGATTTACCCACAGGAACTAGTAAAGGCTCTTGCTAGATATTACCAATGATTCACATGATTAGACATACTTTTTTTTTTTTTTAAATTTTGGTTCCATAACACCAAACATTATCCTCCAATTAAATATCTTATTTACCTACTTGGCAAATGAATCTGGGTAAAGGTGCAAATTTGAAATACCTCTCTGACACTTAATATTTAGTGTCTTTTTTGCAGAATCTTAGTTCCAGAAAGAAAAATAGATAAGAATAGGCTGGTTTCAAGTATTCATTCACCCAAAGATTTTACTCACTGTAATTCTGATTTCAACACAATAGTTAGCTACTTCTATAGGGGTTTGATGTTTTGGTAGCTAAACTATAATCTAACATGAGAAGTGCTAGCAGTATATGAACCTTGAGGTAGGATTTAACGCTCAAATCAATATATCAAAATCGAGTTGTGTATATGTTAAATATGCATCTGAACTGTTCTCGTAAATAATTGAGACTTGGTCACTACTATCAATGGAAATTTTAGACACCTAAATACTGGTGTTTTCCTTTGTGATCCAAATTCCAAATTTGGGGTGGAATTCAGCTACCACAGCATAAGTGTACAATGTTGTTCCTACAGTATTAGTTCATCCTTTTTGGAAGAAGATTGTTTCTCATAGGTCCTGTATCACATCCACCTGTCCCTAGATATCTAAAAGTTGAAATCTCAAATGGCATATGGAAATATTTTAAGGCAACTTAATTTAGACTTCTACAGACTGTAAAAGGGAAAGCTGGGATTGGAACTAGATGATCTTAAGGTCCTTTCCAACCCTAACTGTTCCATAATTCTATGATTCTAGATGCAGCCGTGTTTCCCCCACCTTGAGGAGCAGCCCGAGAAGCCTTGGTCAGCGTTGGTGCAGGCTGTGCCCAATGGCAGCAGCCAGACAGGGGCCCTGCAGCCACCGAGGGGTCGGTGCAACCACCCACACCTTTGGTCCCTCACCTGTGCCCAGCCCTGCCCGAAGCTGCAGCGAGCCTGAAAGAGCCGCTCTGCCAGGGCAGGGAGCCCATGCGAGGACAGGTGGGGGGCCCCAGCACCCAGCGCCAGTACCCCCTGACCCCTCCAGCCCTGGGAACCTGGAGCAAGTGGAAACCACTTGTCTGCCAGTGCCGCGTGTGCTCACAGCAAATACAAAGAGAGACTGGATCAAGAAAGCATCGAGAAATGTATTTTCAGAACAAGAAACAATATGATAAAACCAACAACACAACAAATCACAACTCTTCTATTAAAAACTGCACCTATTCTATGGAAAAACAACAATCTTCTGCGAAAAACTACAATCCTCTGCGAAAAAACTACGATCTTCTGCGGAAAACAACAACTCTTCTATCAAAATCTTCCAACACCACAAAACCTCCATCTGGATCACCCCTGGAAGCAAGCAGCACAAGGTCATTTCAGTGAGGCTCCTGATGGGTCATTGTGTCTGCCACAGCCCTGGGACACCCTGGGAAGAGCGGGATTTTGCCGCGGGGCTCAGTCCTGGCTGGGGCTGGGAGCCGGGCTCTATGCGATCAGGCTTGGCTCGCGTGGCCCCAAGGCAGCGCAGGGCAGCGCAGTGGTGGCACTTGTGCTGCCAGGACGAGACCACCGGGCACCGTGTCCATGCAGCGGGGCTGTCGCACACAGCCCAAGCCCCAGCGCGGCAGCAGCCGAGCCAACCTCACTGCTGGCAGTGGATGGGGGGCACGTGCTGCCTTACCACTCCTCAGTCCACCTCCATTTCCTCCATCTCCTCCAACTGCATATCAACCTCCATTGCCTCATCCGACTCCATCTCAACTTCCATGTCCTCCTGCTGCAGCCCCCCTTGGGTCCTGCTGGCAGCCTCCTCCTCCAGCTCTCTCATTTGTTGGAACAGCCTAAGGCAAAAGCCAAGCAGAAGAGTGCATTGGTGCTGCCCTTGGCAGCAGAGCAGAGCTATGGGATGAGGGCCTGGGCACCCGGTCCCCTCTCGCAGCCCGGGCAGAGCCATGGGGCACTGGGGCCCCGGGCACGTCCCCAGCAGGAGCTGGAGGGAGGCCAGGGGCTCCATGTCCAGCAGCACCCACCAGCTCTGACACGCTGGCACTTGCAGCTGGAGGAGCCTGCGCCTGGTTTTCTTGAGCACCTTGCGGGGCGGTAAGGCCTTGAGGACCTGCCGGAGCAGAGAGGACAGGGGTGAGCGACCGTGCTCCCCGCCTGCGGGACCCGGGCACAGACCCGGCCCCATGCCTGCCTCGGCACCCATGGGCTCCTTACTCTGCGGATGCAGCTCTTGGTCTCCTCGCTCCCGCAAGGGCTGGGCTGGGCTGCCAGCAGGACAAGTCTGGTCTTCCTAGAGGGCTGCATGGGGTACCAGGATAGGACGTGGATCAGGGAAGAGGAGATCAGGGCAGGCAGCAGGTTAGAAGGGTTGAGAGCGGGGCAGAAAGGGTCCAGCAAGGGTCACAGGGAGCACAGGACAAGAGCAGGGGCAGGTGCGAAGGTCTCTCTGTTGTGGGTCTCACTGGTAACGGGCAGTTGCCGGTGGAACACGGGCTGCGACATCACAGCTCCGTGACACCGGAGTTCCGGAATGGCTGCACAGCAGGGGATGAGGACGAGCCTGAAGGGGCTGCAGCTTCGTGGGGAGCATGGGGCAATCCTAACTTTACCTCTTGAGATGACTGAAATAAACTCCTGTGCTTAAATAGACAATAAACTGGTTGAATGCTGCCTGGCTGGCCAATTCCACAGGGCCAGGACCATCTCAATGGCACTGTCCCACAATCAGCTTGAGAGCGATCTAAGCAGTGTTGATGTGCTGCAGTTGGGATGCAACTGACACTGTCCCACAGAACATCCTTGTCTCTAATTTGGAGAGACATCCGTTTGATAGGTGGACCACTTGGTGGTTCAATGTCCGGCTGGAGACCAGTAATGAGTGTTGTCCCTTGGGGATCGGTGTTGGGACCAGTCTTCTTTAACATCTTCATTGGTGACATGGACAGTGGGATTGAGTGCGCCCTCAGCAAATTTGCCAATGACACCAAGCTGTGTGGTTCAGTTGATACGCGGGAGGGAAGAAATGGCATCCAGAGGGACCTTGACACACTTGAGGTGGGCTGATGCCAACCTCATGAAATTCAACCATGCCAAGTGCAAGGTCCTACACCTGGGTTGGAGCAATCCCAGGCACAGCTACAGGTTGGGCAAAGAAGAGATTCAGAGCAGCCCTGCGGAGAAGGACTTGGGGGTGCTGGTCGATGAGAAAATGAACATGAGCCGGCTTCAGTGTGTGCTCGTAACCCAGAAAGCCAACCATGCCCTGGGCTGCACGAAAAGGAGCGTGACCAGCAGGTCGAAGGAGGTGATCCTGCCCCTCTACTCTGCTCTCATGATAGCTCACCTGGAGTATTGTGTGCAGTTCTGGTGTCCTCAACAGAAAAAGGACATGGAACTGCTGGAACAAGTCCAGAGGAGGCCACGAGGATGATCAGGGGACTGGAGCACCTCCCGTATGAAGACAGGCTGAGAAAGCTGGGGCTGTTCAGCCTGGAGAAGAGAAGGCTGCATGGAGACCTCATGAAAGCCTTCTGAAGAGGGCCTATAAGGATGCTGGGGGTGGACTATTCATTAGGGACTGTAGAGATAGGACAAGGAGTAATGGTTTAAACTTCAACAGGGATAGTTCATGTTAGACAAATGGAAGTTCTTTACTGTGGGGGTAGTGAGTCACTGGAACGGGTTGCCCAAGGAAGCTGTGAATGCTCCATCCCTGGTGTTATTCAAGGCCAGGTTGGACAGAGCCTTGGGTGGGATGGTTCAGTGTGAGGTGTCCCTGCCCACGGCAGGGGGTTTGGAACTATATGATGTTAAGGTCCTTTCCAACCCTAATTTTTCTATGATTCTATGATTCCATAACTGAAGTGACACTTTTGCCACTTGAGCAAGTTTTGGAAA
This sequence comes from Lathamus discolor, assembly GCF_037157495.1. Classification (NCBI taxonomy): domain Eukaryota; kingdom Metazoa; phylum Chordata; class Aves; order Psittaciformes; family Psittacidae; genus Lathamus; species Lathamus discolor. The sequence goes on from NC_088884.1 coordinate 24,018,842, forward strand.
TTCCAAAATATAAAATTTAGTGGATTCATCCTGCTGTAAAAATATCCTATTTTTTGACAGCAATTTTTATAATTTTTCCTCCAATGTCTTACATAGCTGATGCATGGGACTAGCTGTAGACTGTGATGTTAGACAGAACTGCTAGTTTGATAGTTCTGCCAGCTTTGTGTAACCAACCCACCCATGAAATGACTGAATTTTGCACTGAGGTTTAGGATTTGTTTAGCCCCTGCCACCCTCATGTAGAGAAGTTGTTGCCAGCCTGGGACAGGCTGAAACTGTCACAGTGCTCACAACAATCTGATTTGAATTGTATTCAAATTTTTCATAGCTCTAATTATCTTTTTATCATTGCTTTTCAGACATTATAAGCTACTATGAAAAACCCCGTTCTGCTTTGTTTTGGTTCATTTTTTCTCAGATATTTATCTGCTGTTTTCGTAGGATACAGTGTTTAGTTTCACACTGGCATTTAGTCTTTAATGACCCTGTGAGCAAAACATAACAGTACAGAACCCAGTAAACAATAATTCATCTGTAAATATATACCATACACTGCAGATATGGCTAGCTAGGGAAGTGTCCATCTACCAGCCCTCACTTGTTTTCAGATGGTCACCAGAGGTCAGTTCAACAATGCCCTCATTGAACATTTTCTATCCGTTTAACGTTCACTACTACAAGAACAAAACTCCAAACACACACACAAAAGAGAGAAGGAAGAATGTGCTCATTGTGGTTCAACCGGAATTCACAAACACAGAAAAGATCCTCTCTATTGGCTGTTTCCTCCTCCAATTTGACTTCCGAAATAGGGCTAACCCTTTTGTACAAGACACAAAAACAGAAATGCAAAAAAAAAATCCCACCAGAGAGCATGTGACTTCCAGAATTGCCTGTAGCTTTCCTGGCACTGGGTTGAGAAATATTTCTTCATCTCATGTTACATAATCATCCTTGACGCATTGTTTGTTCCAGCTCAGTGCTGTTTCCATCAGATAGGAACCACAGATCTAATGGAATATAAGGAGTGTCCCCCTGGTACATGGGGGATTTTTTTCAGGTTTTTTTTTTCCCCCCATTTCATAATTATGAAAGGTATTTAAAAATATGTGCTGGTGCTGGAACAAATCCTTTTAGAAACCATATTTCTTGTTAGCTAATGTTCTTCTTCACAGAGCACATTTCCTGTCTTTTCCAGTAAGCACACTGTTTTCAGTACACTGAGATCCCATTTGACTGAATGAAAGGAAGAAAGAGTAAATGAAAGAATGTATGCATATTTGACAAAACAGACCCTTAGGATAAATTCAATTAATTTTAATAAAATTACACTAGAGATTATTTTATCCTGTAATGTTTCAATGGCACACTCTAAGGGATTTGCTCCAAACCACATGAAGTCAGTGCAGGTTTTCCATTTATTTCAGTGGGTCTGGATCAAGTTTCAGGAGGACTAAACAACTGCTTATTACTGCTCTATTTATTCACAAAATAAATATTTTTTACGTAGGTAAACCACTTCAGTGGATAATCATTCCTTGAAACATGGCCTCTCTCATTGTTATCTTTTCCCACTGCTCTGCAGTCCACCAAACACTGACTTCTTTCTGTCCAGTTTTCTGCAAATTTCCATTGTTCAGACATATCCTCACTTCCTTTAGCCTTTCTTCCTTAGGCTAAAACTAAATGAATCTTTGCTTCCTTTTGCCGTGTGTAACAGAACACCACAATCCCTTTCGCAGCTCACTTTCTGGTCCTTCTGATTTCCCTGATGCGCCTGACATCTGTTCAACATGCAAGGTTGGACTTCTGTCCAATTTTCAGTATATTTCTTATTTTAATTCCAGTCTGAAGTAAGGATTGCTCCAAATTTCATTTATAAATCTTCCCCTCACACACACTTCAAGAATCTTGGGACACCCTTTATGTCTTTTATTAAATTTTCCAATGTTGATTTCTTCATCTTCCTTGATTCTGTATCACAAGTTCTACTTAAAATACCAATGAATGCAATTTGCTCCTTCTGTGAAATATTTACTCTGCACTCCATTACATATCTAGCATAGTAGATGATCACACTGACTTGGCTGAAAAGCCAGGCTGCACCTGAGTCATAGTCTGATCACTGGTTGCCCTGTTGTTTAGGGAGTAAGGTTCCATGGGATATAGCCCTAGAGGGCAGGGGGGCCCAAGACTGTTGGTTGATATTCAAGGATCACCTGCTACAAGCTCAGGAGTGCTGCATCCCAACTAGAAGGAAGTGCAGCAGGAGGGCCAGGAGACCTCCTTGGATGGATAAGGAGCCGCTGAGGAAAATTCAAAGGAAAAAAGAGGCTTCTAAAAAATGGAAGCAAGGACAGGCGGCCTGGGAAGAATACAGGGATGTTGTCCGGGAAGTTAAGGACCAGGTTAGGAAGGCTAAGGCCCAATTAGAATTAAACTTGACTAGGGATGTGAAAAGTAACAGCAAGGGATTCTATAGGTACATTGCAAATAAAAGACAGACTAGGGACAGCATGGGCCCTCTCTGGAAGCTATAAGAAAACTGGCTACACTGGATTTGGAGAAGGCTGAGGTTCTTAAAGACTTCTTTGCCTCAGTCTTCACTGGCAAAGGCTCTGACTGCACCACCCAAGTCTTGGAAGCAAATGAAGGGATTGTGAGAATGAAGACCGTAGTCCACTGTAGGAGAGGATCTGGTTTGAGACCACCTGAAGAACCTGAAAATGCACAAGTCTATGGGACCTGATGAAATCCATCCGCGGGTCCTGAAGGAGCTGGCGAATGAAGTTGCTAAGCCACTGGCCATCGTATTTGAAAAATCATGGCAGTCAGGTGAAGTTCCCGATGACTGGAAAACGGGAAATATAACCCCCATTTTCAAGAAGGGGAAAATGGAAGACCCGGGGAATTACAGACCAGTCAGTCTCACCTCTGTGCCTGGTAAAATCTTGGAGCACATTCTCCTGGAAGGCATGCTAAGGCACATGAAAAACAACAAGGTGCTTGGTGACAGCCAGCATGGCTTCACTAAGGGGAAATCCTGCCTGACCAATCTGGTGGCCTTCTATGATGGGGCTACGGAACTGATGGACAAGGTAGAGCAGTTGATGTCATCTACCTGGACTTGTGCAAAGCGTTTGACACTGTCCCACACAACATCCTTCTCTCTAAATTGGAGAGACATCAATTTAATGGATGGACCACTTGGTGAATAAAGAACTGGATGGACGGCCGCACACAAAGAGTTGTGGTCAATGGCTCGATGTCCAGCTGGAGACCGGTAATGAGTGATGTCCCTCAGGGATCGGTGTTGGGACCGGTCTTGTTTAACATCTTCGTCGCTGACATGGACAGTGGGATTGAGTGCGCCCTCAGCAAGTTTGCCGATGACACCAAGCTGTGTGGTCCGGTGGATACGCTGGAGGGAAGGGATGCCATCCAGAGGGACCTTGACACGCTTGTGTGGTGGGCTGATGCCAATCTTATGAAGTTCAACCACAACAAGTGCAAGGTCCTACACCTGGGTCGGAGCAATCCCAGGCACAGCTACAGGTTGGGCAAAGAAGAGATTCAGAGCAGCCCTGCGGAGAAGGACTTGGGGGTGTTGGTAAAAGAGAAAATGAACATGAGCCGGCCTCAGTGTGCGCTCGCAGCCCAGAAAGCCAACCGTATCCTGGGCTGCATGAAAAGGAGCGTGACCAGCAGGTCGAAGGAGGTGATCCTGCCCCTCTACTCTGCTCTTGTGAGACCTCACCTGGAATATTGTGTGCAGTTCTGGTGTCCTCAACATAAAAAGGACATGGAACTGTTGGAACAAGTCCAGAGGAGGGCCACGAAGATGATCAGGGGACTGGAGCACCTCCCGTATGAAGACAGGCTGAGAAAGTTGGGGCTGTTCAGCCTGGAGGCTGTGTGGGGACCTCATGAAAGCCTTCTGAAGAGGGCCTATAGGGATGCTGGGGATGGACTATTCATTAGGAACTGTAGAGATAGGACAAGGAGTAATGGTTTAAACTTCAACAGGTAAAGTTCACGTAAGACAAATGGAAGTTCTTTACTGTGAGGGTAGTGAGTCACTGGAATGGGTTGCCCAAGGAAGTTGTGAGTGCGCTATCCCTGGCAGTGTTCAAGGCCAGGTTGGACAGAGCCTTGGGTGGGATGGTTTAGTGTGAGGTGTTCCTGCCCATGGCAGGGGGGTTGGAACTAGATGATCTTAAGCTCCTTTCCAACCCTAACTGTTCCATAATTCTATGATTCTAGATGCAGCCGTGTTTCCCCCACCTTGAGGAGCAGCCCGAGAAGCCTTGGTCAGCGTTGGTGCAGGCTGTGCCCAATGGCAGCAGCCAGACAGGGGCCCTGCAGCCACCGAGGGGTCGGTGCAACCACCCACACCTTTGGTCCCTCACCTGTGCCCAGCCCTGCCCGAAGCTACAGCGAGCCTGAAAGAGCCGCTCTGCCAGGGCAGGGAGCCCATGCGAGGACAGGTGGGGGGCCCCAGCACCCAGCGCCAGCACCCCCTGACCCCTCCAGCCCTGGGAACCTGGAGCAAATGGAAACCACTTGTCTGCCAGCGCCGCGTGTGCTCACAGCAAATACGAAGAGAGACCGGATCAAGAAAGCATTGAGAAATGTATTTTCAGAACAAGAAACAGTAAGACAAAACCAACAACACAACAAATCCCAACTCTTCTACTTAAAACTACAACTATTCTATGTAAAACTACAACTCTTCTACTGAAAAAACTACAATCTTCTGCAAAAACCAACGATCTTCTGGAAAAACAGCAACTCCTCCATCAAAATCTTCCAACACCACAAAACCTCCATCTGGATCACCCCTGGAAGCAAGCAGCACAAGGTCATTTCAGTGAGGCTCCTGATGGGTCATTGTGTCTGCCACAGCCCTGGGACACCCTGGGAAGAGCAGGATTCTGCCGCAGGGCTCAGTCCTGGCTGGGGCTGGGAGCCGGGCTCTATGCGATCAGGCTTGGCTCGCGTGGCCCCAAGGCAGCGCAGTGGTGGCACTTGTGCTGCCAGGACGAGACCACCGGGCACCGTGTCCATGCAGCGGGGCTGTCGCACACAGCCCCAGCCCCAGCGCGGCAGCAGCCGAGCCAACCTCACTGCTGGCAGTGGATGGGGGGCACGTGCTGCCTTACCACTCCTCAGTCCACTTCCATTTCCTCCATCTCCTCCAACTGCACATCAACCTCCATTGCCTCATCCGACTCCACCTCAACTTCCATGTCCTCCTGCTGCAGCCCCCCTTGGGTCCTGCTGGCAGCCTCCTCCTCCAGCTCTCTCATTTGTTGGAACAGCCTAAGGCAAAAGCCAAGCAGAAGAGTGCATTGGTGCTGCCCTGGGCAGCAGAGCAGAGCTATGGGATGAGGGCCTGGGCACCCGGTCCCCTCGCAGCCCGGGCAGAGCCGCGGGGCACTGGGGCCCCGGGCACGTCCCCAGCAGGAGCTGGAGGGAGGCCGGGGGCTCCATGTCCAGCAGCACCCACCAGCTCTGACACGCTGGCACTTGCAGCTGGAGGAGCCTGCGCCTGGTTTTCTTGAGCACCTTGCGGGGCGGTAAGGCCTTGAGGACCTGCCGGAGCAGAGAGGACAGGGGTGAGCGACCGTGCTCCCCGCCTGCGGGACCCGGGCACAGACCCGGCCCCATGCCTGCCTCGGCACCCATGGGCTCCTTACTCTGCGGATGCAGCTCTTGGTCTCCTCGCTCCTGCAAGGGCTGGGCTGGGCTGCCAGCAGGACAAGTCTGGTCTTCTTAGAGGACTGCATGGGGGTACCAGGAAAGGACCATGGATCAGGGAAGAGGAGATCAGGGCAGGCAGCAGGTTAGAAGGGTTGAGAGCAGGGCAGAAAGGGTCCAGCAAGGGTCACAGGGAGCACAGGACAAGAGCAGGGGCAGGTGCGAAGGTCCCTCTGTTGTGGGTCTCACTGGTAACGGGCAGTTGGCGGTGGAACACGGGCTGCGACATCACAGATCCATGACACCGGAGTTCCGGAATGGCTGCACAGCAGGGGATGAGGACGAGCATGAAGGGGCTGCAGCTTCGTGGGGAACATGGGGCAATCCTAACTTTACCTCTTGAGATGACTGAAATAAACTCTTGTGCTTAAATAGACAATAAACTGGTTGAATGCTGCCTGGCTGGCCAATTCCACAGGGCCGGGACCATCTCAATGGCACTGTCCCACAATCAGCTTGAGAGCGATCTAAGCAGTGTTGATGTGCTGCAGTTGGGATGCAACTGACACTGCCCCACAGAACATCCTTGTCTCTAATTTAGAGAGATATCAGTTTGATAGGTGGACCAAGAGTGGATAAAGAACTGGCTGGATGGCCACATGCAAAGAGTTGTGGTCAATGGCTCGATGTCCGGCTGGAGACCAGTGATGAGTGTTGTCCCTTGGGATTGATGTTGGGACCGGTCTTGTTCAACATCTTTGTTAGTGACATGGACAGTGGGATTGAGTGCGCCCTCAGCAAGTTTGCCGATGACACCAAGCTGTGTGGTCCGGTTGATACGCTGGAGGGAAGGGATGCCATCCAGAGGGACCTTGACATGCTTGTGAGGTTGGCTGATGCCAACCTCATAAAGTTTAACCTTGCAAAGTGCAAGGTCCTACACCTGGGTCGGAGCAATCCCAGGCACAGCTACAGGCTGGGCAGAGAAGAGATTCAGAGCAGCCCTGCGAAGGACTTGGGGGTACTGGCTGATGAGAAAATGAACATGAGCCAGCTTCAATGTGCTCTTGAAGCCCAGAAAGCCAACCGTATCCTGGGCTGCATCAAGAGGAGCGTGACCAGCAGGTCGAAGGAGGTGATCCTGCCCCTCTACTCTGCTCTCATGATAGCTCACCTGGAGTATTGTGTGCAGTTCTGGTGTCCTCAACAGAAAAAGGACATGGAACTGCTGGAACAAGTCCAGAGGAGGCCACGAGGATGATCAGGGGACTGGAGCACCTCCCGTATGAAGACAGGCTGAGGAAGTTGGGGCTGTTCAGCCTGGAGAAGAGAAGGCTGCATGGAGACCTCATGGCAGCCTTCTGAACGAGGACTGTAAGGAATGCTGGGGATGGTCTATTCATTAAGGGCTATAGTGATTACCCTGCTCTTGCAGGGGGGTTGGACTAGATGATCTTTTTAGGTCCCTTCCAACCCTTGGGATTCTGTGATTCTGTGATTCTGTGATTGGACAAGGAGTAATGTCTTAAACTTAAACAGGGGAAGTTCAGGTTAGATATAAGGAAGAATTTCTTTACTGTGAGGGTGGTGAGTCACTGGAATGGGTTGCCCAAGGAAGCTGTGAATGCTCCATCCCTGGCAGTGTTCAAGGCCAGGTTGGACAGAGCCTTGGGTGGGATGGTTTAGTGTGAGGTGTCCCTGCCCATGGCAGGGGGTTTGGAACTAGATGATCTTAAGCTCCTTTCCAACCATAACTATTTTATGGTTCTATGATTCTATGAGAGAAGTATATTAGCTTTATTTATTATTTATGGCAAATTGGTCTCTCATGTTCATTTTTACCTTTACATATAATTATATGCATATTGAAGCTCATCAGTTGTGTTTCTTTGTCATTATACTTGGTATTTTCACTAAAAAAACCTGAATTATAGAGAAAATAAGAGTAAGTTTATTGGATCTTGAGAGAAAATCTGACTGGAAAGGCCTGAACACACTTTTGATGATAGGAACAAAATTCAAAATAATTTTGATTATTTGATGAAATGACCTAGAGAAAAAAATGTCATCCCTGTAAGAACAAGACCATCCCTGTAATAACAAGACCAAGTTGTACTGGATTACAAGGAAAAATGGGAAGAACTAGGGCTGTTCAGCCTAAATAAGGGAAGAGAGGGGAAAATGTAGTCTTCAAATACTTTAAAATCTGCCTGCTCAGACAACATTCCAGGTGCATGCTGCTACAACCAAACACAGTGGTTTTAAATTTCAACAAGAGAACTTTATTTGAGGTGTCAAGAAGAGCTTCCTAACAATAAAAGTAGTGAAATGCTGAAATAGATTATGTGGGATGACTGTGAACTCTCCAGTTTCTAAGGTCTTTCAGAATAAATTAGATGAACTGTCAGGAGTACCATAGATATAGCTGATTCTCTCTTGGGCATGGAGGCAGACTGAGTGGCTTGTTGAGGTGTTTTCTAGCTCAGTTATGTCAGTTATATGTAGGACTATTCTGGCTTGGTTATGTAGCCATTCGTGTTGCTGAATCCAAGGCTTCATCTCTGTCTTCTTGCTGTCCAATCATGTTCCATGTACCAATGTGAGATAGGCAAAAGAGCTATGCCTATATCCCACTTTAGTATACCTATTTGTGTTATGTAGCAGAATACCTGAAAGAAAAAAAAAAAAAAAAGCTGATGGTTTATAGGCAATTTCTATGGCTATATTCAGATTAGGAGAATACTTCTATAAAAGATATTTAGGTCTTACTAGAGACTGATTTTTCTGAACTGCTCTTTCAGGCTTTGTTTTGCATAATCACCGTTCAAGGGCACGTTTTCTGCCAAATATACAAGTACTGTAGTGAGGTGGGGGTCAGTCTCTTCTCCCAGGTAACAAGCAATAGGACTAGAGGAAATGGCCTCAAGCTGTACCAGGGGAGGTTTAGACTGGATATCAGGAAAATTTTTTTTACAGATGGGGTAATCAGGTATTGGAACAAGCTGTCCAGGGAAGTGGTGGAATCACTGAACCTGGAAGTGTTCCATCTACATGTTTTTTTCATGTGGATGAGGCCCACAGTAACATGGTTTAGTGGTGGTCTGGGCAGTCCTGGGGTAATGGTTGGACTTAATGGTCTTAAAGATCTTTTCCAACCGAGTTGATTTTATGATTCTATTATAAGTAAACTGAAGGGAGGCAGGGTTGCAAAGGGAACAATATTGTAACTGGTGTCACCAGAAGGAATTCTGGTTGAATCACCCAGGGTTTCTTTTATTGCTTTCAGGAGTACATGTACCAAAACCAATAGCTTCATAACCCTTGGAAAGGATCATCACCAGTTTACATCATCAGCATATCATGCACCCAAGTTTTTAAACAGGGGTTATCACACTGTTTTTGAACACTTAACCACAGAGCTAACTTCAAACACTAGGTTCTCAAAACCTGTATGACTGCTGCCCAGCAATGACTGAAATCCCTGCGCCTCAGTTTGTCTAGATGGTGCAATGCAGTGTCATATGATGACTCTAACTGAATTCATTCAGGTGCCAGCAAGTTTATGAGCCATAATTTAAAACCAGTTGGAACTCTGCACTAACTTTGGTTGCTCCCAGTATTGAAGATGGATTGTTCAGTGTTGGCTCAGGTAATTGTGTACTATACTGCATTATTTCTACCACTAGCAAAAAGTCACACCCATTACCCTTTCCTAGGAGGGGGAGAGCATAACATGTGTACTCTGAGCTGAGTATAATCTAGAACAGTGCACAGGAAAACAATAATAAAATATGCTGTCAACATTGTTATTTTCCAAGCAGGTCTACAAAACTATGATTAATAATAGACTGATTCTGATTTGCACACACTGAACACCTGAGCAGCATGTGCTTAGATGAGGCAAAAATTCAATTCCAAAATTCACTAAAATCACATAGCAAGGTCATTTCCACATAAATAAATTAATTAAAGAAATGTAAGCAAACAAATACAGCAGTATATCAGGGCAAAAGACTCAAAGTACTGATAGCCTGGGATGGATTTTAAGCCAGGCTTCAGCTGTTACAGTCATGTTGATGAATTTAGACACTAGAAAATTGATCACAATTATTATGATATTAACCAATTGTCTATTAATCACTATTAATGATATTAAACAAATTGTGCCCCAATTTCCAAGCTCTCTTCTGGTCTTGGTAAATACATACTGACAGTAGGAATATGTCAGTGTTGTCCTGTAACCCATGGGAGGCAGTTAGCAGTGTAAAACATGTAAATTAGAATAGTTGCATGCATGATGTTCGGTTTCTGTGTTCTGTTATATTTACTTCTTTTACTGTACTACTGCAGAACTGAGCAACACAGCAAAATGCACAGGATAGATTACAAAGATAAATGAATAACCACTGGTTAACAGTCTTTTCTTCTAAACTTTGTCCACAGTGACCAGCAAAGAGTAGGATGCCTACACTTCAAGCAGGTGTCTTGTGTGCCATGTTCTATCCTTCAGTTGTTTGAGAAGGAGGTCTGTAAGTCGTCTTGTGGGGCAACACTTCTGCTGGTCAACAGATCGCTTTTTCCTCTAGGAAGAATCACATACAACTTTTAAGTAGAGTCAGAAAATTAAGTCAGCTCTCTGATAATAGAACATATTGCAGAGGAGGCCTGAGAAGTGGGCCAATTTTGTTTGTCCAGCTGCCAACATGATAGGAGTTGCTGTTAGAAGGACGATAAAAAAAGGTCTTCCACATTCGCTGTCAAATCCTCCTATCAGGCTTCCATGAGTTCATATCAGGTCACAGTGGGATTCCTTTCATCTCAGAACACTGACTTCATTATTTTCCATGACCTATCTGAAACATAGCATATGTGGAAAAAAACCTAAATTTAGATGTATGACTAATCTGCTTTTGTTTTTCCTTTTCTGGATCCTCTTTCACATACAAAGTGGAAGTTCAGCTTTGCTGCAAAACATCATTTTGCTTGTTGTATTTCCAGAACATTGGCCTTATATCTGGTGTTCTTTGTGCATATTGACACTAATTGATAGTAGCAGGGCTGTGACACTGCAGTAAGTTTTCCCACAGTACAGGCAAAGCCACTGCAGGTTAGGCTGCCATCCAAAACAGTTAATTCTTCCTTTTGCATTCCTTTCAGCTCCCCAGAGAATAGCTATTTTACAGACACCTGCTAGTTAAAGGTCCAGGACATTATTTCCTCTGTTGTTACTGTTAAAAAACTTACCTAGAAATGGTGTCACTGCACGATCTTATTTCAGAAGCTGTAACTCATAGAGAAAAGGATCTGAAAGGCTTCAGCTACACAATTTTGTCATTAAAGCTTTAGCTTAATTTAATTAAAGCTATAATTGACCATTTAAAAAAATGACAGCAGATATACTGCTTGACCTAGGACTGATAAGACATAGTAATGAAATTAATAGAGTTTATTCTTCTGCATGCAGATAGCAGCTCCACACAATATCAGCTGAATATATTTCAAACTCACTTTTCTGCCTTTTACTGTCCTTGACTGTACTGATGTTCCAAGGCAAACAAAGGAAAGAGAGAAAAAAATGAGTACCTGGATCATACAGATGCTAATGAACTTCAGTGTGCCCCATTTCACAAAAGTGATCTTTACTAGTCACTATCTTAGTATCTACATATAAAGAGTTGTGTGAGTGTCCTCAGAGCAACTCTAGTAGAAAAAGAGTCTCAAAACATAAGCATTAAGCCATATGAAGCCCTTTTATTTTTGTTTTCCCATCCCTTAGATCAAAATTTGAGGATATAAGGTTTGACCTACTTCTTTTCTGCCTGACCTGAAAAAGCTTTTACATACACAAAACAGACTATTTTTTTTTTTTTTCCCCCAGACAGTCAAATTCTGGATAAGTTCCCAAACACAAATACAGATTCCCGAGATTATAACATAAATATTGACATAACCAAATTAATCCACAGAGGAAAGGAGTCAGAGGGGTCTATAGTCAAATGTCAGTCTTCCAATAATCCTAAAACACACCACTCCCAGAAAGGGTGCAGTAGGCATTAATTAGAGCAGAGAACTGAAAAATCAGTTCCAGGTTCTATACCTGATGAGTGGGGAAAGTAATTTCCCTCTTTCATGTCTTTTAGACCCAAGGCTACTCTGTCTCAGCACCAACATGTCCCATCAGGGCAAGTCACAAATACAGCTAATAAAAGACATGGAACAGATCAGAGATAAAACCGAGGAAAAAACTAATAAAAAAATCATTCCCCTTCTCAGCCTAGAGGACTTTTGCTCTCTAAAAGCCTCTGTGTTTGACTTTTAAACTTGAGTGCCAAGGGCTCTTCTTTGTGCTTGTAGAGATGTACAGACTGCCCCAGCCAGAGCAGCTCAGTCACCAATGCTCTCTGAAGCACTGATGGAATATAACTACTATAGTTATAATATATGTAGTTAAAGTACTAGTCGTTACTTCGCCTAAAGTTTTTTTGGTGTGAAGGGTGTCAACTCAGTAAATTGATTTTAAACATATCCATATTGACAGAATTAAGCTTCTCTTTAAAAGAGTGAGTGTTGGGACAGCCCCCCCAACACACACACAACCATGCACATGCCCATGTGGACAGGCTCCCTATTTCTTTTTTCTGTAATTCTGCCAATTGAATGGATTGAACCGAATGGAGATTTGCTAGCAGATGTAAACCCAATTGTTTCCTCAGGCAGGCAGGGAGCTAGTCATGCAGTTCTGCATTTTACCCAAGGCAGTTCAATCTAAGATACATGAGCGTTTGGGAGGGGCAGGGACCCTGGACACCCTTCCTTCAGTGTAGACACTTAGATCCAGACAGTTTTGGGCTCTTAACTCTAAGTCTTGCACTCCCACCTGAGAGGTGGAGACTATCCCCCCTCAGGTTTTGTTCATGGTTGAGGTTGTCCTGGGGGAAAAGAAGTGTAGGAAGACCTAGAATACCAAGCTGAGATCACACTGTCACACAAAACAAACTCAAGCATGGCACTGATAATCATCCTCGCTACTTGCCTGATAACATAGCCTGGCTCATCTTCGATGCAGTTTAGACAAGACCACGTTTACACACATCCTCAGTCTCATGCCATAAAAACATGCTGGTTTACATCACTAATTCTCCATTTATTCAGGCACTTCTAGTGAGGAAAAAGTAAACTTCCAAAGAAAAGATTCCATTCGGAGCTTCAGGAATACCATACCCAAGCAGAGATGCAGAGCCAAGTGGTATGTTGTGTGGACATGATCAGTCTGTGCAAGTTGGTCTCAGAGATAGATAACAGACCCACATCCTACTTTGCTTTGCAGTCTAGATCTGGTTGATGTCTCACAGTCCTGAATGAGTGCTCCTACCTTGAGGTACTTGAAAAAGAGCAATGTTTCCATCAGCTGTATCTCTTTATAAGTGCAATTCCTGCCCAGTTCTTAGAAATAACAGGTGTCCTAATGCCTACTCTATGGAAAGAATGTGATAGGAGGAGACAGTGATGACTTCCTACATCTCCAGATGAGGCGCTCAGTTTCTGAGGAGGGCTCAGCTTTCTGTATTTTCTAGCTATGTCAAAATTCTACCTTAGAATGAACTTTATTCTGAGGTGCCTATCTTGATTTCTGCATTCAGTCCAGAATCTCGGTGCCCTTAGCTGGGTTAGGGTCATTTTCTTGGCCTGACTACTAAAATACCAGTGACCTTAGTGCCCAAGGTCAATGCAGGGAGGCCTTTCATTAGGTCTAACCTTGCAGAGAACACTAGGAAATGGTCACTAGGAACACTAAGAAAAAACAGTAGGACAGTAACATAGCTCTGCACTGGCTTTGGTTTCACCAGTCTTCAAGCTGCTGTGAACATTGTTGACATCTATTGGTCACTTAGAAGCGAGTGTGCAGGTGGCAATAGAAAATAATGTGTGGATTCCCCTCATCTGCAAGCCAAAACATCCAGGAAGTTAGAAGAGGGAACATGTGTATTGGTTAGCTGTCTTATTAAACTGGATTTTCCCCTTCAGTAGGGAAATCCACAACTTCACAATGAATACATCTTTCCAGCTCCTGTGAGCAGCCAGAGTGATTTTTTGAGGGATGTCTTACAGTGAGAGTTAATTAATTGTTGTCTGCAAATACACCCTTAATATTATATAAATATTTTCATACTTATTTTGTTGGTTTGATTTTTTAGCTGTCTTTAACTTGTCTCCTTTACCTCCACTACTTTTGTTGCAAAAATCTTGTTCCTCCTGATAGTTTGTTACTGATCTATTTACACCATCCCAGTGTCCAGGAAATGTTTAGGTTGTTTAGGTAAATATATTGCAGAATTCCTGTGAGGCATGTATTTGTTACATATATATCATCCCCCTTCCTCTTGGTATCTCAGTACTGGATTATGGCAGCATCATTTGCAGCAGTTGTCTCTTCACCATGAGCCAGGCCTGCTTAGCCATGAAGGTATCCTGGAGATACAGAAGTGAGGAGGAGGCTTTACACACTGCTTACTCATGGATAGAGTTGAGCCTGCAAGTTAGTGGATTAATTACGGTATTCAGAGTCATCATATACCTGATCCATGTGGAAATTCGATGGAGATTCCTTTTTTTGAGGAAAAGGAGGAATACAGTAAGAATCTGGCTTTTTTTACCAGGTGTGAGCTGATGAGTGGGTGTAAACACAAGATATTCTGCCTTGTCATCTGCATCTTAGAATAGAATAGAATAGAATCATAGAATAGTTAGAGTTGGAAAGGACCACACGATCATCTAGTTCCAACCCCCCTGCCATGGGCAGGGACACCTCACACTAAACCATCCCACACAAGGCTTCATCCAACCTGGCCTTGAACACTGCCAGGGATGGAGTATTCACAACCTCCCTGGGCAACTGATTCCAGTGCCTCACCACCCTAACAGGAAAGAATTTCCTCCTTAGATCCAATCTAAATTTCCCCTGTTTAAGTTTTAACCTGTTACCCCTTGTCCCGTCACTACAGTCCCTAATGAAGAGTCCCTCCCCAGCATCCCTATAGGCCCCCTTCAGAAACTGGAAGGCTGCTATTAGGTCCCCACGCAGCCTTCTCTTCTCCAGGCTGAACAGACCCAACTCTCTCAGCCTGTCTTCATACGGGAGGTGCTCCAGTCCCCTGATCATCCTCATAGCCCTCCTCTGGACTTGTTCCAGCAGTTCCATGTCCTTTTCATGTTGAGGACACCAGAACTGCACACAATACTCCAGGTGAGGTCTCACAAGAGCAGAGTAGAGGGGCAGGATCACCTCTCTCGACCTGCTGGTCACGCTCCTTTTCATGCAGCCCAGGATACGGTTGGCTTTCTGGGCTGCGAGCGCACACTGAAGCCGGCTCATGTTCATTTTCTCTTTGACCAACACCCCAAGTCCTTCTCCGCAGGGCCGCTCTGAATCTCTTCTCTGCCCAACCTGTAGCTGTGCCTGGGATTGCTCCGACCCAGGTGTAGGACCTTGCACTTGTGGTTGAACTTCATAAGGTTGGCATCAGCCCACCACACAAGCGTGTCAAGGTCCCTCTGGATGGCATCCCTTCCCTCCAGCGTATCAACCGGACCACACAGCTTGGTGTCATCAGCAAACTTCCTGAGGGCACACTCAATCCCACTGTCCATGTCAGCGACGAAGATGTTAAACAAGACCGGTCCCAACACCGATCCCTGAGGGACACCACTCATTACCGGTCTCCAGCTGGACATCGAGCCATTGACCACAACTCTTTGTGTGCAGCCATCCAGCCAGTTCTTTATCCACCGAGTGGTCCATCCATCATATTGATATCTCTCCAACTTAGAGAGAAGGATGTTGTATGGGACATTGTCGAAAGCTTTGCACATTTCCAGGTAGATGACATCAACTGCTTTACCCTTGTCCATCAGTTCCATAGCCCCATCATAGAAGGCCACCAGATTGGTCAGGCAGGATTTCCCCTTAGTGAAGCCATGCTGGCTGTCACCAAGCGCCTTGTTGTTTTTCATGTGCCTTAGCATGCCTTCCAGGAGAATGTGCTCCAAGATTTTGCCTGGCACAGAGGTGAGACTGACTGGTCTGTAACTCCCCAGGTATTCCATTTTCCCCTTCTTGACAATGGGGGTTATATTTCCCTTTTTCCAGCCATGGGGAACTTCACCTGACTGCCATGATTTTTCAAATATGATGGCCAGTGGCTTAGCAACTTCATTCGCCAGCTCCTTCAGGACCCGCGGATGGATTTCATCAGGTCCCCTGGACTTGTGCGCGTTCAGATTTTGAAGATGGTCTCAAACCAGATCCTCTCCTACAGTGGGCCCAAGGTCTTCATTCTCACAGCCCCTGCATCTACTTTCTAAGACCTGGGCGGTGCAGTCAGAGCCTTTGCCAGTGAAGACCGAGGCAAAGAAGTCATTGAGAACCTCAGCCTTCTCCAAATCCTGTGTAGCCAATTCTCCCAAAAGCTTCCTCAGGGGGCCTATGTTGTCCCTAGTCTGTTTTTTGTTTGCTACGTACCTGTAGAATCCTTTCCTGTTATCCTTAACATCCCTGGCTAGGTTTAATTCTAACTGGGCCTTAGCCTTCCTAACCTGGTCCCTAGCTTCCCGGACAACATCCCTGTACTCTACCCAGGCCGCCTGTCCTTGCTTCCATTTTTTATAAGCCTCTTTTTTCCTTTGAATTTTCCTCAGCAGCTCCTTATCCATCCAAGGAGGTCTCCTGGCCCTCCTGCTGCACTTCCTTCTAGTTGGGATGCAGCACTCCTGAGCTTGTAGCAGGTGATCCTTGAATATCAACTAACAGTCTTGGGCCCCCTTGCCCTCCAGGGCTATATCCCATGGAACCTTACTAAGCAGGTTCCTGAAGAGGCCAAAGTCTGCTCTTTTGAAGTCCAGGGCAGTGAGCTTGCTACACGCTCTTCTCACTGTCCTGGGTATCTCAAATTCGACCATCTCATGATCACTGCATCCAAGGCTGCCCTGGAGTACCACATTCTCAACCAGCCCTTCCCTGTTGGTGAGCACAAGGTCAAGCATGGCACCTCTCCTTGTCGGTTCCTCTATTACTTGCAGAAGGAAGTTGTCTTCCACACAATTGAGGAACCTCCTGGATTGCTTGTGCCGTGCAGTGCCATCGTTCCAACAGATGTCAGGGTGGTTGAAATCCCCCATGAGAACAAGGGCCTGCGAGCGTGAGGCTTTTCCTATCTGTCTGTAGGGTGCTTCATCCACAGGTTCTCCTTGATCAGGCGGCCTGTAACAGATTCCCACAGTAATGTCTCCCACGGCTGTTTTCCCTGGAAAACCTCCATAATTCTGTACTTTAATAGCCTGTGAAGTCTATCATCTTCAGCAGAGGGCTCTTAAGAGGAAGAGCTAAATTCAGCAACACCTTGGTGTTCTTTGAAGTACAGTGGTCTTTCCTGATGGCAGTGGGTCACTCTCTTCATCACCTCTCAGGAAAGAATAACAGTATAGTCTATTGTAATGGACTAGACTACCTTGAAACATGGTGGAAAGGTAAAAGCAACAGGAAACTGTGTGGCATGCCCTTGGTACACATACTGTAATTCACTAAAAATATCAAAGTGGAATCCATAATGGAAGATACAACCATCTTTCGAATTTTGCAGACAAACTGGGGTTTTTTATGTTTAATGTTTTTGAGACTGAGCTTCGTTCTAAAGTAGCTGCTGATGGCAGTGTTTGGGAAGGTCATATTTTACTGAGCAACCATAAAGAGAGTATGATCACAAAAGAAAAATGAGCATGACAAGATTTTTGCAACTACACAGTTATTATTTTCTTTTTTCAGTTTGGCAGAAAATAATATAATGACAAAAAGAAACCAGGGAACGAGGCAACAAGATGGGATAAGCCCAAGAAAATTAGGAAGAGAATGAGCTCTTATATATTTGTATTTGCCTTCAAGGCTTTTTAATTTGCAGGGAGATGACTCCCTTCTCAATCCCATGCAGAAAAGCAGTTATTAGTAGTTAATAGCCAGGGGCCAAAAGTGTCTAAAGATTTTTAAGTACTCGGCATAATATTTTTTGGACTTTTAATTTTATATCTAAGTAATATATTCTGAAGTAGATCAACATTATTTAGAAGTATGTTTTAAGATCTATTAAATAATCTTGGTTTATAAAAAATGTTCCTTTTCTTTTAAAGCTAGAATGTTTTCTTTCAATTTTTCTGAAAGATATATTTCTCTTTTTTATTTGGAAATGTTTCATTTAGAGACAAGCATTGAACAAGAAGGGAAAAATAATAAAATTATATAAAAATTTTAATTTACCTGAAACTATGCTCACATCACTATTATCAATTATACATTAAGGAGAGGTTCTGGAGGGTAAGGGACTAAGCTTCGATCGTGATGCCCTTTCACAATCAATCTTGCTGCCAGAGGGCTGCAGGGAAGCAAGAAGTAGGGAGTTTTTAATCATTATTATTTTAATTTAGGAATATTTTTTTTTCCCATTTGTGAAAATGAGATGAAATAAATGGTCTGTTTAACAATCCATTCTTGTTTGCTATCGAGAATGGCAAGTGCATTTGATTAACCAACAGTTTCTTCCATCAATGCTCAGATTCAAAGCAGCAGAAAAGAAATAAATGATAAATTATAAATCAGGAGAGTAAGCTTTGTTTACACCAACAGATTCACAAAAGAAGTTTCCTCTTCCCAGCTATAAACTTCAAGAAAAGGATAAGTAAATACATCAATGTATCATTTATCTTGTGTCTGAACCGAAAATTAAGTTTAATAGGAAAAACAAACCTACCATCTTCTGCTTAGAAAGTAAAAAACAATCCATTATAACATAATGTTATTTGAGGATTACGAGGCAGTATAATTCTTTAACAAGATCATGCTGTGTGCTGTTGATGTGGACAACGTTGTTAATTCCATTTAGGCTAGTCTCCCACACAACATAACTTGCAACAAAGTATTGTATTGTTTTTTTTTTTTTTTTCTGAGGAAGTCACTTGTTTGTAGGAGTGTATAAGGAATAAAAGACAAAAGATACTGATAAATCTGTTCTACCTTATTATGAATAAAGGAGAGAGCAGTGTCAATAATGCCATATCATCAGCCCCAGGATCTCAATAACTGTACTTCAATTCCATCAGGGTTTGTGGTGGAAGCTGACATGTACCTTATCTTTTTTTATCAAAATGCATCAGGAAAAAGGAATCTGTCCACCCAAGTATATTCATTATGTGTCCCACAACAGGAAAATACTTGTAGCAATTTCTAGCACAAGCATCTTTGCCCTCCCGCAGTGTCAGCAAAAATAATTATGTGTGGGCTATTTCTTGAGTACATTTAATGATAATGGTAGGTGGGAATTTGTACAAGCTGTGCTGGCAGGAGGGCACTAAAACGTGTGCAGAAGTTCTAATGGGATGCAGAATGCAAGCAGCTGTATGTCAACATGTTGTTTCATAATGCTTCTCTAGGTTTGTTCATGCTCCTGTCAGGTATTTGTGCATCACCAAGTCTTTTCAGCCAAATTTGAATTGCTACATTCATTTCCTTGATACCTGAAGGGGATTTATGTCTAAATCCCCAAATTGGAAGTAAATACAATATGCACATTAAATATATGATATGCAAAACTGATAAGCACATTGCACATCAGTCCTAAAATGTCACACAGGCAGGTAATAAATCCAGAGTCAGAACTCCCAGAGAAATAAAGTGGAGAGATTTCCTCCAGCCTTGAAAGAGTCAAGCCAATGACACAGAGGTTTTATCTGTGTGTGAAGACAGACTTGCAGAAATTCCTATTAAAGGGCCGTTGTTCATTCCAGAGTCAGGTGGCAAATACCCTTCTGTGGGTTTTTCAACATCAGATTACACATTCTGTGGGTCTTAAGGATAGGTCCTGCTCCAGTACAGCTGCTGACTCAGACTGCAGGGAGATAGGGTTTCTGTTTACAGAGACAACGTAGAGCTGATGGGACGACCCAGTGACATATTTGAGTTCATCTGAGGGAGGAGGGCTTGAAGTGACATTTTATGTGTTAAACTGCCATACTGCAGATCTTAAAAAAAGAAGCGCTGTGAAGCAGATGGTTCGCTTCCACCACAGACACCATTTTGATAGGCACAACTGAGAAATAGCTTCTGATGATATGCACATATATGCATATATATACACTCTGTGCGTATGTGTGTGTGTGTGCTAGCAAGTATACCTTGAATATAGGCTACAATACAGAATTTATGCCTACGTCTGTATTCTTTCATGGCATACACTTCTTTTAGGCAGAACATGTCTTCATGAACAGTTATATTTAATTTCAGCAATGCACATCTTGCAAAATTTCTATTCTCCAACTAATCAGTCACCTACATGTAAACCACTTATGAAAACCCTTTTTCTCATCATCTCAGTTCAAGTCAGCAGTCCCTGACCTTTGGAAGAAGCCTCAAAGAAAATTCAGGGATTTTTGAGTGGAACTGCATGGCCACAGAATCGCTGGGAATGGAAGTGGCAGTATGGCAAGCACTCGGAGACACAGGCTTCCTTTGCCCACCATCATAAATTCAAGCTGGGGTGTGCATTATAATTTTCCCTTAAGGTCCCATCCTCCTCCTTACTGCAACTTCTGTCAGTCCCTTCTCATAGCACTTCATGAAAGCAAAGGCCAGAAGTCTGCTGGGGAGGCAATATGAAGGAGGAGCACAAGGGAAAAGTCTGAGAGTTGTCGGTTTAGGACAGGTCATGAACAGAAGAGATGATTGGCTGGCTCTCCCCAGTTCCCTGCCTGCTTTGTCCTACTAAAGCAGCAATAAATGACACAAAAGAGTAATGTAAGGTGTGCTGATTAAAAGCTGAAGCATCAGAAATTCCTTTATTTTTTTTAATCTGGTTTTATTTTATCATACAATGCAAGAGTAGTAGAAAAATCACTTAGTAGTCAACACCCAGGTAAAAAAGCAAATTCTGTGGGTGTTGCTCAGCCACTTCTTGGACCCCAAATGAAGAAAAAAAAAATAATTAATTGATAGTAAAGTTCATCATAGAAATGGATTTCCTTAAAAAAAAACAAACAACATTGGCAGCTAAAAAGTCAAAATGGGAACTGGAAAGACATCAATTAAAACTATTTAAAAAAATTAAATTTTGAAAAGTCTTCATTATGGGTCATTTGACCTAAGCATAAGTCAAAAGCATTTTGCTTAACTCTTGTGGGTAAAGTTTTTTACCTCTTAAGACTATAATAACAATCAATCTCTGAAGGAAAAACAGAAGGTACGTAGACTTATAATGCTTTATTAATTTTTTTTTTTAATAAAATTTCATCAACATCATTGCCATGTTTTAACAAAAGCTTTTTTTCTCTCTTAAAAAGGCACTTAGGAAGCCAAATTGCTAAACTGAGGAAGTAAAAGCCATGCCTATTCTGAAGATGAAAAATTGCCCCTATACAAATTCCTGCCTGGTAGCTGTATGCTTTTGGGTGATGCTATGCTACTTTGACAGGAACTAGTCAATATGTCAAGTCAGTTCACTTGATCAACTTTATCTCATATTGTGTCATCCTAACAGCTTGTATTTTCATTTCCTTGGGGGGTCTTTCTCTCTGCTAACACATTTACTTACTCTCTCCCTTCTGAAGTATCAGGCTACCGGTCAAGCAAAGAGGATCCTGGGATTTGTGCTGCATAGGTTTCATGTTCTCATCCTGAATAACTCCTGTTTGCAAGAGCCAAGTTAAAATACACAAGAAGGAAGCTCACCTGTGAGAGAAGTGAGCAAAAAGAGAGACAATACTATCACAAAGTCTGCTGATAGGAGTGATGAGTTACCATGAGAGTTAAGCTCCTTATCGTGGTAAAACCCACCCTCTATGGCAGTGCCAGTGTCTCTGTAATGACATACCCTGCCTTTACATCTCAAGCTCTTTAAGCCATGTGAGAGGAAGCAGTTGGTAGCCCTGTGCCACGGCACTCACTGAAAGTTGTACAAGGACACAATCTATGCATCAAAGAGGCCACTCACTTGCGAAGTGCAAGATCCTTTGAAGAGGTGATGGGAATGAACAGGGAAGACAAACAGGTGTGATATACATCTGCTTCAGGGAAGTATGTGGAGACTGCTGGGCTAACAGCCGCATTTCGCAGACACCATGATGTATTTCGGAAATGCTCCGTGTGCATGCTCATGGACAGTCGTGCACATGTACCAGCAGAGTCACACAACTGCAACTTGTCAAGATAACCCAATAAATCTTTTGGAGGCTGAGATATAAATTTGGCTCCAGATCTTTAATTACAAACTTTCTCCAGTCATGCTGTGTCTGTTCAGTAGCTTTCTTTTCAGCTCAGAAGAAATAAAGCTATACCTTGGGGTGCTTATCTCAAATTCTATTCATAAAACATTCATGAGAAATCACTCCTGGGTATCATTAAACTCCCTTCTTGTAAGCACAGACTTCAGGTTTAAGATTCAGAATACCTGGATTTAGTGCTTGACTTTGTTAACAAGTTTAAATCAGTGATATTGCATATATCACTTCTGTGTGGGTTTTGTTTTTCCTTCTAGCCTTTGTCTTTCGAGGAGCTGTTGATATTGGTCTGTAGCATTTCTATACATTAAGTTAAGCTTTTAATAAGAAGGCATTTTTAAGCCAGAAGCTTCCAAGCTGCATGGGACTTTCTGGGTGGAAACTGAATAAAGTCTGGGGCTTCACTTTGTATAAGCTGTGACTTCATGATTTTAAGATACATACTATCTTACAGTGCATAAAAGTTGTTTGGAAAACCAGCTCAGTCCTTCGCAAGGAAAATGCCTCTACCTCTGTACTACACTATGTAGTTCAGATGCTGACAGTAGCTTCCCAACAGCAGCTCAGAACAGGCTGTCTTACCTTCTCGTTTACCCAGGTCATTCATACTGCTCTCTAAGCTCTACCTAGACCATTCAAAATCAGCTTCAGTATGTCCACACAAACTGAGGCCATCCCTTTGAACTCCACTGCAGACATATCCTGGAGAATATAAACAGGCAGCTACAGAGAGCTTCTAAGGCTCTGGTTATACACTGTGGTAAGAAACAGCACTATACTGTAATATACTGTAAACAACAGCAAAAAAATGTGTGTAAAGTAATTGGGTTTGGAACTTGGAAGTGTATCAAACATGGGACTGCAGATTCCTTTTCATAGGAAGCCTTTCTCTGGTCTTCAATATTTAAGTTAAAAATTGTTGCCTATTTCACTTTAAACTGCCAAATAACTATATTCTTCATGAACACTCACAGAAAAACATCAAGCATGAGAATAGAAAGGTAAATCACAATCAACCCATGGATTTTGCTTTCTTTTCTCCATCTGTCTATATTACTTCTAACCAATTCAGAAAATCCCTTATGTTTTTATAAGCTACATTCTAGCCCTGAAGGAAATAAGGCACTATTATAAGAAATTGTGGAAATGGAAACTGTAATGACACAGGCTTGACCTGGCTCTCAAAAAAGGAATTAAATTACTCCAAATATTTAAAAGCATATGTCATACTATTATGTAAAGCCATATAAGGAACACAGTTTCTATACTAGATTTCTTATAAGCACAAAACAGAAATAAAATTCTTATCCCGTAAAGGTTAACATCTTGATTTACAACCAGATGCACCAGGCACATGGAGAGACAAACAAGATAACAATCCCATAAAAACCCTCTGTGTTCTGGATCTCAGTCCAACATACGTTTAAACTGGTGTATAAAAGAGAAGTTAGGCCAGCATTTCACAGCCCCAAGGTCACTGCAATTAGCCTGCGGATAACTGCGCCCGTAGTAGGGCTCCTATGGAGCCAGACAAGTGCTCATTAGTAGTTTCAAGTTGCTTTGGTGCTCTTATGGCACATTCACCGTAACTTCCACTTCAAGTCTTCCAGAATAAATCAGAGTGGTACCAGGCTGTGCTGCCAAGATAGTCAATCTGGGAGCAGCACGACGAGTGGGGAATGACAACCTTTAAAAATCCCTTAGAATCACCTCTTGATCAACATTTAGCAGGCACCTGGATCCAGAATCTGGACACTTATGTACATAGAAAAAAACATCTTATGGATTTTTATGGAATAACATTTATTTCATAAATTTGATTCTTGGCATAATTTGCCAAGACTGGTAGGAATTTATTGTTCTTCTGAGAAATGCTTTTTTCATATTACTAAGAGTTTGTTTTCTCTTAAATTGTCAGATGAAAACAGAGTTCCTGCAAGGGAAAACTTAAATGTTTACCAAACCGTACAAGGCATACCAGGATTGCCTATTCCAGCTATCTCTTCCTCAAAAGATCGGGCTGCTCCTAGCACAAGTACATGGCAATAGCATAGATCAGCTGACTGTTTGAACAAGCACCGGATCAGGCCAGAAGTAACTGGCTCACTGGGTAACATTAACATTGACATTTACTGATATCTCAAACTTCTGCTCTCTCATTCTGGCTTTGTCTGAGCTGGTAGCAACTCCGGAAAATATAACCTGGTTCATGAAAGTCCCATGGTTTAGCAGTGTGGTAAAAGTGCAAGATCTGGCCAAAACTTCATACACAACTTTAGGTATTTTAACTAAGGGTAGAGCACAGCTGAGTTTCTGGCTTAAATTTCTTCTTGGCTATGCACGTGTGCATTCAACTTATTTCTGCAATCTGGAGAGAGAAAAGCTACCTAAACTTGAGGAGATAAAAGACAGGTCATAGATTATTGATGCTGTTTAATTATCTGCCCACTGGTCTGAATATGACTTCTTCACATACCATATATATGACTGCTTTCCTATCACAGAGCACCAGATCCAAAATATCTAATTATTTCAGGGACAAGATACTAGAAAATTTTGTCTCTTGCACTCCTGAAGCAGGCATTAAATGATCTGTGATGAACTGGCAGACAAGAAATAAGCAGATATTTTGCCTCTGAACGAATTTTCTTCCTAGAGACAGTTCCATGCTGTGAATACTACACTGGGTTTTCTAGGTTAATGGAGGAAGAAGGACTTCCTTTTCTTACTTACTGGAAACTGTGTAGACTTTGTTCTACAAACTATGAGATTTTTGATCAAAATACACTGCAGTGACCTATTTTCTCCATGCAAATGCCTCATTTCCTCAATATGATTCCTGTCACAGGGACTGATGTATTTTGCTGTTATAGTCTCTATATGCAAATCCTCTCTAATGTACTGGATTGCTGCTGTTTCACTCATGGATGTCTCCTTACAGTCAGTGGAACCAGAGCCCAAACGAGAGCACTACATATCTAGGTCAGCAATCAGCTCTCACCATACTTTTCAGCTGCTTACATCCAGTTTAGATCAAACCATCATTTAAAAACCTGTTAATAATTTTGCCTTTTACAAAACCCCCTATAATTTATTGAATTGAAAATCCTGGAAAAACATTAAAACATGACAGTGATAAAACATAGCTGGAGCATAGTAAAACTCTTATTCTTACAAAAAAATATTTTGGCTTCTCTAATTGCTTGAAATATCTGGGTCTGCAGCTTGGCTTTTACCACACAAACCAGCAGCATCGCCGTCTGCCCAGCAATGGTCTAATGATGACTTCAGGGGACAAGTCCTCACTGAGTCATCACTGATGAATCATTGTTTCACTTGGGGATTTCCTCTGAATCGTCCACCTCCAAGTCGTCGTGAAAAGGGCATTGTAATCCTTTGATATTATAAATAAGAACCAAGCCAAAAGAGAAGAATTAAGCAATGCGTAGTCACTACAGCATAGGAAATCTGCCTGGTTCTTGAATTTCAATATCAGTTTTGCTAACTACAGTACTTTCCTTTGTGACTTTGGGTTTTTTTGAGGAACAAAGGCCTTTTAGAGCATTTACTTAGCGTGACAGTTTTACAGATCACTTTAATCACTCAGAAGTTGTCCATTTATATAAACTGCTAATTGTTTTGTTCTCCCCTTCAGCAGCAGTGTTGCTCTGTGAGGTGTGCTGTTAATTGATCCTGCTAAAGACATGAATATTTCCATACCATGCCAATCCAGAAGAAGTAATTAGATCAACAGTGGTAAAGGTGGGGGTCTGTTGCCAGGCAGAAACAAAGCAAGAAATGAAGGTGCTGATATCAAGAACAATTAGGAATGAGACATACAGGCAGCGGCAACTGTGGCAGAGAGGGGCAAGATGAATATTGTGTCCCATGCACGGTATGAGGATAGCAAGGACAGTGATTCACAGATAAAAGGAAAGAGAGAAAAGTAAATGGCAATTTGGATGGAAAAGATATCCTGGAATACAAAAATCTCTCAAAGAACTTATGTATTACTCAGATTGGAGAATTAAGGGTTTTTTTCTACTGCATTTATTATTATTATGGACTGTAAAGTTTCTGGGGAAGGTCTGTAGTTTATGATGTTTATAAAAAATTTAATATAGTTGCTGACATTCTGCAATGTAAAACAGTATAGTTTGGAAACATGCAACATATACTGATAAAACAACATACCTGTGCTAAAACACCTTCTGTAAGGGCAATTTTCTAATTCTGCCCCAGTAAAGAGCTGAGGCAACCCTAGCAGATCCTTTTTCAGACACGTCTCTGTCAACCCAGGTTTCTCTGCATTTGCTCTGTTGCAGACTAACTACATACCCATTGAGAATTTGAGTTGTTTTTCCCACGTGTGACTTAAACAATACAGCAAGGAGAATGCTAGAGTCTTAGAGGGGTTTTCTTTTCAGTATTCAATTGTGGTTCTGTAACTTTTGGCAGCGAGCAATATGGCTGAGCTTTTATAACACTGTTTATGCTCCAGCATGGTCCTAATGTGACGAATGAGATTATTTACACTATAAAGTAATAACTAATAGAAGTGCCAAATTTTGAGGTTCATATATATATAAAATAGTAACATATTACATAACAAAATAGTATCTAGTAGTTGGCTTTTGGTTTTGTTGTGTTTTGGTGGGTTTTTTTCTTAAGGGAAGTGTCAAATTTGTTCTTGTTTGCTTTGCTGCTGAGAAAAGGAGGTCAGTTCATGCTGAATTTCCAAACAAAACAAAGCTAAAAGGGTTGTAAATAACCAAAGGCCCAGGGTTAGCAAACACGACTGGTTCCAGTGGGCTGACAGGAGTCCATGAGTTACCTAACAGACGAATAATCTAAAGCAGGGGTGCCCAGTGGAGTAGAGCCACTTGGAAAACATTTACATGATTAAAGTAAATTGGAATATAGTTAGTAAACCATTTACCAATTTACTGTCCTATGCTTAGTGCTCTCACAAAACAACCAATAATGTTATGGGGTTTGTGCAACCTGGGGTATCAGAGATGTTTATTTTCCTCCAATTTTAGCAGAAAAGTTTTCATTTTGGTCTTTTACTTTTTACTATGCCAAAGACAGAGAAGCTCTTAATCTGACCCAACACAATCTTTAAAAATGCAAAGTTTTAGCTTTTCCTCACAAACTTTTACTTTTTTCTTATTAGTAAAAATCAGCAATAAAAGCATAGCCAAGCAACAATCCATTTACAAAGTCATTCATAGATTCCAGTGAACAAATTATCATTAAGCTGATTTTCACTCTGTATGAAGATCGCATGGGTATCCACCAAAAGTGTTTTAAAGGCTGTCTCCACCTCATGAAGGATGTGCAAGAAGTCTTTAGCAAAATAACAGAACATGAAACAATATCTAATGCCAGCTCTTCTGCTCATGAAAATTGTTTTAAATTAGTAAGAACTTACATTCAAAGTGATTTGTATTACGGCAGGTACTGGTAATACATGTGGCAAGACCTTTATTCTTTGATTGTCCAGAAGGGATTGTAGGCGGATCATCTAAATGTAACAATAACCAATTAAATCTATTCAGAGATATTCTAGCCTTTGTGGTGTGGAAACCCATTGCAAGTCTTCCTACAGAGTCTAGAACCTAAAGAGAGCCTTTGGCTGCTCCCCCTGAAACTAGGATGGCCGCCCCTCAACCATGCTATCACTTTTCCTCTCTCCCTTGTGCTCCACCCAGGTGCTCCAACAAAAGAAAGATCCACTTTGGAAGAACCCTGTGTCCAGCCAGAAAGGGCAAAGACAACTGGTTGTAAAGCAGCAGAAAAACTTTCTCATATGTAACTCAATTCTGGCTTTGCGTAAGAAGATTCTGATGTTCAGGGAAAATGCTGATTCCAAGCGCCAAACAGATAGATTTCATAACGCTAGTAAGTGGCATTGGACGTTAATGCCACAGGCAATATTCAGGAACTCTTCTGCCTGTCACTGCATCCAAGCTCACTTCCAAGCCTGTTACAGTTGGTACATGTAATATACAGGAATTATATTAATCCTTGCCTGGCAAAACTGAAAACATTATGAAAATAAATAAAAATTTCTTTTTCTTTTTAAACCTGTTTCAGGCAAATTCTCTCCCTTGTCTTTTGTTTCCATATGAAACTCTTTAATACTATAGGTTTTAGGGAGTTTTTCTATATCCCGACATACAGATCCAATGAATATAGACAGGCAGGCTTAACATCAGGCAAAGTTTGGCCTTCTTTTTCATGTGCACTCTTTAATTATGCTACAGAAACTATTTTTCAGGTGGAACAGAGTCACACTTAGTACCAGGGTAATGAAATGAAAGTTACTCCAGTTTTGCTCAGCTTTCAAACAACGGAAACAGATTCCCAGATTGTACTGCAATCATCCCAAGGTTTAGACCCACTGCTAATACAGTGATGAACAAGTTAGAGCCATGCTGCAGCACCCCCAGGTGAGAAATGAGACCTCTGGGAGAGACACTGCCTCATACTATTTAGACAAAACTTTCTGTAAATGAAAACGGCACCTTCAGCTGTTCGGGTCAGAATAGATGCAACCATTTTAACAAAACTTAGCCTGGATAAGATATTTGAACTAGCTTCCAGTCAACAAACACAAGACTACATTCTCAGCTAGTGTAAACCAAATTCAATGGAGCTACATCAGTTTATACCAGGAGGGGTTTTAGCCTGCGCTTTTGTTTTCTCTTAAATCAAGGTCTGACCAAAGACAAACCCAAAAACTGATCACATGGACTTGGAGCTTGTTGACATTCTGGGTAGGTGCTGTCTGTTGTGACCACTATATTGTCTAAATACAGGACTGAGCAAAATGCCTCTGTGTTTATCAACTGTACTTGCCAGCAGTGTAGCTGCTCAGATACAAGGCTAGTCAGCCTGTTTGTCTATACACAAAACAATGTGTATCTTGCAATAAAGATCACAGTGAAATAAAAGGAAGTGAACATGTCAGGTGACCCTCTGATGCAGTAGATGAGCTTTAAAAGATAAAAGAAATTATGCTTCTTTTCATTAGAGATCAAAAGATTATCAGTTTTGCAAAATTATTAAATAGAAGCTACTCTGTGACGATAATCTGTTAATAGAAGGCAGTATAAAGATCTTATTAAAACCTCAAAGAAAAAAAAATACTTGAAGAGGACATTTCATCGTGACCAATGTATTACTCAGTAAAAGCCAGAACCAAATATACAAAGTCCTTCTAGAGATCACTGCAGTCCTTTACGAAAGCGCACTGATATGCAGACTTGCTATCTTGTTGATACCAGCAAGAGGTTACAGTCAGTCCATCTCATCATCATTAAGATAGGTCAGCTGAGCATCCTAGAAAAACAGCATGCAGGAGTGAAGTAATATATTTTGGAGCAAAACGGTTTAGTAACTGAAGGCAGAAACTGAGTTCAAATCTCATTTAAATCACATCTGCCAACTTTGCCAAGACCATTATAAGTGTCAGACTGTGCCCTGGCCAAGGAGTAGCAGCAGTTTGAAGTCCTTCTTCTATCTGCGAATGGGGTGGATGACCTGGACACTGTGCAGCAACAGCCAGTGGCCACTCACAGAACTCTGTCATCCCAGAGAAACAGGGTGGAAAAGTGTTACAGCTTTGTTTTAGACCATAATAACCAAGGAAAGAAGTAGGGAAACAGCAGTGTGCCCACCCCCTGTTCTGAGGAGAATGAAGTCTATCTGCCCTTCCATCCCCAGTACTCTGAGCTGAGATTTGCATTATGATGATCTTTTCATTTATCTTTGAAGAGTGTTCAAGGTTAAAGTTACTGTACAGTGAAGAATACTGATTTTTTACCAAAAAGTGTCCTTTTAACCATAGTACTCTCACAAAGTTAAAACTTCTGATCTTAAGGTCCTATCCAACCCTAACTATTCTATGATTCTATGATTCTTTCAGTACAAAGCACATTTTAAGAGCATCTTAATGTTTCCACCTTTCAGATTTTGTGTCATTTTGTATTTTTCTCAACTATTTCACACAGACACATACACAGGTTTATGTTTGTGTTCATATATGCATGTGTATCAGGATCTGCAAGAAACATTGGAAACTGTTAATCAGAGAAAGTAGCAGCAGATGCTATGCCATGAAAACCTGAATTGGCATTTGTCAATTTACTTATGGAGCTTGTTTTGAAAACAAAAATAACTTGAGAACCAGGATGAGAACATGTGATCCTAAAATGCTGCACTCAGGTTAATTCAATTCCAGTAGGAAAAAGCTCATGTGTCACTTTTAGTCCCTTTAACAGTTAAGACTAGCCAATCCCTGTAAAAGTCACAATTCAGGACCTGAAAGTGAACTACGGACAGAAGACAAGAACTTGGCCTTGTGAAACTCATCATAACACCTGAATGTTGTTTCACTAGCACACTATTCCGTCTCTGTTGAAAGGCTTATGAGATTCACACTTGGGTCTTCTTGTTTCCCTAAGAGATTCAAAATATCTCATGATTCAAAATCCCTTGTCTTATCAGATGAACACCAGCATTACTCTTATGACCTCTCCTTACAGGAACAGTCCTCTAGATTCTGCATCACATAGTGCTTTGAAATCCTGGTGCTGAATTTCTCTCTTGCCCTCAGTTCCTCTTGGGACAAGTTAGAAAAGTTACCATAATAACATAAATCAAGTATATTTCTAGTATGTTTCTCCTAAATTTTTGTCTGGGTCCATGCACTGCAGAGCAGTAGCTCTGCTGCTGGATTTCAAGAAAACATGATCTTTTCTGTAGCACAAGACTTCACTGGCTTCTGACAGTTGGGGATTTAAAAAGTCTAACTGTCCTTGGGCAAGGACATCTGCCCGGCTGGCTGCTCCACCTACCCTGGGTGTAGAAACTGCTGCTCACAAGTATGTAGTTTGAGAGCCAGAGGGACACTTAAGAGTCCAGCCAGTACGTCTCGCAGATGACTATCACTATCCAGAGCTGGTGTGCATTATGAAGCCAAAGGATGCTTTTGTAATGAGAATTTGAGAAAGAGGGAGCCCTGCAGCCCTTTCTATTCCCCAGCCTTATGTTTTGAGAACCTCAGGCAGCCCCTGCACCCATGGCTTTGCTTGCAAACTAGCTGTACATGTAGCCTGTGTTTCGGCTGTCTTTCCTCTAACAGAGATCAATCACTTTCTGCAATTATGCCAAATGAAGAATGGCTGACATACCTACTAGGTTTAATATGATCCAATTTTCTTTCCCTGGCAAAACAGTACACTGCAACCTCTCACACACTTCAGCTGACACTAGGCAATATCGCCACAGTATTTGCAGTATTCCCTAGGAATTCCCTGTATACCAGAAATAGCACAGCAATGCTAGCTGCTTATCACAGGAAAACTGGTGAGGTTGGAAAGCCGACCCCTATAACAGAGAACAGCAGATCGTGGTCTGCAAGCAGAGCACCATGTGTCACCAGCACTCAACACATAGGTGTACGACCCCTAAAACACAGGCCCTAAAAGAAGGAGCTAAAAAGGGAGTCTGAGTAGAGCCTATAGCAGCTGCCTGCACCCCCTGCAATGCTGGCTCTCACAAACCAAACCAAGGAGTCACATGCCCGGGACCATGGAAAGAATGTGCGGTGCCTGGAACGGAGAAGTGCCACTTTGTGTGACTCCCTCACAGATAGTGTTTGACAGCAGTTAACAGAGCCGTCTCCCTAACTGACCCTGAGCACAAAGGTGATCTCAATAGATGCTGGCCTAGCCTGCTTTTCAAAGTGTATCTTTTGAATGCCTAGGGTGGCTATTTGATTCAAAAAAGAAGATCTGCAGGCCACATTGGAGTCTGGTACAGGGACCCCTGTCGTGAAAGGAAGACTAACACTAAGTGGGTTCATTAATTCAGTGAAAGGAACATTTCAGACCTGAAATGCAGAACAGTCAGGTTAGAAAGATCTTGCACCCAAATGCATCAGTCTGGGCAGACTGCCATAGTCATAAAATGATGGAAAATAAGCCCAGAAAGGACCTCAAGAGGTCATCCAGCTCATCTCTGAGCCCAAAGGCAGAATCACCTCTGTCCAAATACTTTGTGATGTGTATTTTTCTAGTCTGTTCCTAAAAGTCTCCAGTGATGGACTTCCCATAACTTCCCTGAGAAATCTACTACACCATTTAACTGTTCCTAATATCCAAAACACTGCTTCAAATCAAGCCAATTATTTCTTGTCCTAAACATGGCAAACTCGGGAATATTTATTTCCCAGTTTACTCCTTGATTTCCTATAGCAGGTTTCTTACATAATTGAAGATGACAATTTCCTACCAATTTTTTCATAGAATCATAGAATCATAGAATAGAATCATAGAATAGTCAGGGCTGGAAAGGACCTCAAGATCATCTAGTTCCAACCCCCCTGCCATGGGCAGGGACACCTCACACTAAACCATCCCACACAAGGCTTCTTGAACACCGCCAGGGATGGAGCACTCACAACCTCCCTGGGCAACTGATTCCAGTGTCTCACCACCCTAACAGGAAAGAATTTCCTCCTTAGATCCAGTCTAAACTTCCCCTGTTTAAGTTTTAACGCATTACCCCTTGTCCTGTCACTACAGTCCGTAATGAAGAGTCCCTCCCCAGCATCCCTATAGGCCCCCTTCAGATACTGGAAGGCTGCTATGAGGTCTCCACGCAGCCTTCTCTTCTCCAGGCTGAACAGCCCCAACTTTCTCAGCCTGTCTTCATACGGGAGGTGCTCCAGTCCCCTGATCATCCTCGTGGCCCTCCTCTGGACTTGTTCCAGCAGTTCCATGTCCTTTTTATGTTGAGGACACCAGAACTGCACACAATACTCCAGGTGAGGTCTCACAAGAGCAGAGTAGAGGGGCAGGATCACCTCCTTTGACCTGTTGGTCACGCTCCTTTTCATGCAGCCCAGGATACGGTTGGCTCTCTGGGCTGTGATTGCACACTGCCAGCTTATGTTCATTTTCTCATCGATCAGCACCCCCAAGTCCTTCTCCACAGGGCTGCTCTGAATCTCTTCTCTGCCCAACCTGTAGCCATGCCTGGGATTGCTCCGACCCAGGTGTAGGACCTTGCACTTGTCGTGGTTGAACTTCATAAGATTGGCATCAGCCCACCTCACAAGTGTGTCAAGGTCCCTCTGGATGGCATCCCTTCCCTCCAGCGTATCAACCGGACCACACAGCTTGGAGTCATCAACACACTTGCTGAGGGCGCACTCAATCCCACTGTCCATGTCAGCGACGAAGATGTTGAACAAGACCGGTCCCAACACCGATCCCTGAGGGACACCACTCGTTACCGGTCTCCAGCTGGACATCGAGCCATTGACCACAACTCTTTGTGTGCAGCCATCCAGCCAGTTCTTTATCCACCGAGTGGTCCATCCACCAAATTGATATCTCTCCAATTTAGAGAGAAGGATGTTGTGTGGGACAATGTCGAACGCTTTGCACAAGTCCAGATAGATGACATCAACTGCTTTACCCTTGTCCATCGGTTCCATAGCCCCATCATAGAAGGCCACCAGATTGGTCAGGCAGGATTTCCCCTTAGTGAAGCCATGCTGGCTGTCACCAAGCACCTTGTTGTTTTTCATGTGCCTTAGCATGCCTTCCAGGAGAATGTGCTCCAAGATTTTGCCAGGCACAGAGGTGAGACTGACTGGTCTGTAATTCCCCGGGGGGTCTTCCATTTTCCCCTTCTTGAAAATCGGGGTTATATTTCCCTTTTTCCAGTCGTCAAGAACTTCACCTGACTGCCATGATTTTTCAAATATGATGGCCAGTGGCTTAGCAGCTTCATTCACCAGCTCCTTCAGGACCCGCGGATGGATTCCATCAGGTCCCACGGACTTGTGCGCGTTCAGATTTTGAAGATGGTCTCGAACCAGATCCTCTCCTACAGTGGGCCCAAGGTCTTCATTCTCACAGTCCCTGCGTCTGCCTTCTAAGACCTGGGCGGTGCAGTCAGAGCCTTTGCCAGTGAAGACCGAGGCAAAGAAGTTATTCAGAACCTCAGCCTTCTTCAAATCCTGTTCAGCTAGAGTAAGCATCATCAGGTGCTTCAACTTTTATGATAAAGTCTTTTAGTCAGTAACCTGGTCATCACTGCTGCTTTCCTCTCGACTCTCCCATTGCTCTCACACTGTTTCCGGTTTCAGATAGAGCTTGGTATAGACAAGCCCTTAAGGGTTCTTTTAGGGAATATGCCATGAACATATTTTCCCTGGTTTTCCAGAAGATAAGTGGAGGGGAGCTCGTGAGCACTTGTCTAAAGTTTCCAACTGGAGTTTGTAACAGTAATGATGCACTGTCACTGAGGTGTCTGTAATTTTGTCCTAAAGCAATTGAAATGACCTACGTAGGGAGTGATAGCTGCCACAAGGTACATAGCTGGAGACTAGTCACTGGTATTAATCAGATTAATGGATCAGAATCATTTTATGTGTCAAGGTCAAATTGGTGCAATGGCTACAATTTTTGTAACAGCAATGCTACAATGTAGACTTACCAAAACTCTTCATGTTATTTTAACAATGCAGCTCTAATCACATGTATAACATTAGGGTCTGAGAATAATACTTCTTGTCCTTAAACAAAATTCTTCCAATTCCTTTCTTATCTCCTTTCTATTAAAGGCATAGCCAAACACTTTGCGCCACATTGTTATTTATGTTATAGTTAAAGACTTTTAATAATTTTTTAAAGGGAATGTTCTTTCTCAGTTCAACATGCACTTAGATGACTTCTCTCAGAATTAATTCAGTCATATATTACTACACAATCATCTAAATATTCACAATGATAGTCTCACTTTTGATACTTGTTTCATTTATCATTGCTCTATATCTTCCTCATTGTTCTCTGAAAGCACATGAACAAGTATTGACAAAATAATTTGCATCAACAGCATCTTTACAATCTTTTCAGAAAATAAATGCACTTCAAATAAGAACATAGTTAAAGGTGAAATCTTTATTTTTTGTCCTGTTTTTTCAGAACTATTAAGCATCTGTGAAATCACCTGATTTCAGTTAGAGATATAACTAATCTCTATCTAAAAATACTTATGTCTGTCAGGGCCTGAAGATGTTTTAGTCAGACATATACATATATATATGGAAGAAAAAAAAATCTTTTTTTTTCATGCCTCAGAATACTCAACACCACTATCAGAAAAATGGGTTTGTGGTAAAAAGTAATTCTTACTGTAGAAATAGCAAGTATATGTAGGCAACATTTAGGCAATGATAAAGAAGGCTGGAGAAACAGTAGCCTCCAGCAAGTGTTGTTCAGAGAGGGGCACGTGAGTCCAGGCATGTTGTAAGTCTGCAGGCACACAGCTCCTCAACCCACACTGACTTTGCACCTAAACCAAGCTGTAAGAAGTGATCTGCTGCCTAGAGACCCTTTCCAAGTGATCTGCCACCTCTGTGTACAATAAACATAGGTCTGTGATAAGATTAAATGTTGAGACTCTTGAATGCCAGTTAACTCAGTGCCCCTGGGATTAGCTTGAAGCAAAGGTATCAGCAGGAAAATTAAAATTAAGTTATCCAGTACATCATTGGTTCTCAGGCTGTGGTCTGTAGCCACGATGGTTCACAAAAGAACCTGTGGGGCACTGTTATGTAGCAAATTTACAAATGGGTTTATTAGAAGTGTGATAGGAGATACACACAGTGGCCTGTGGGTAATTACAAGGGATGGTCCAACAAGTGGAAATTACAGAATTTGAAAAGCTTACTCAGAAAAACACTTTTTTATCTGCAGCAAGCATGTAAATCAAGAAATGCTATAGCTTTCCCAAATTCCTCCAAAGATTGGAAGCTTTTGTTTTATTGCAACAATGGCATGGGAGCAGACATTTGTTTTCTTTCTATTTGTAGAGCAACCCTAGTGCTTGGGTGTGAATGGAACAAAACACACGTGAGAGATCTGCAGTTGACATGAGATCTGTGCTGACATGAGTTAAAGTTATGGTAGTTTGGGTCTGAACCAAAAAATTTTTCACCTATATCTGAACAGATCTCACTTCCTTTACACCAGAATGCACCCCCTGTATGTACATGATTGAGATGTCTAACCATACTCCAGGAAAACAAGCAGGCAGGGCATTTGCTAGGCATGTCTTTCAAAGCTAGAACAAAAATCTGCAGAAGGGAAAATAATCTTGCACTTTGAACAAAGCACTTATGCATGATGTGGCTGAATAGAGTCAATGGATTTAAAAGATATAAGGGATCTAACTAGCCCCAAGATGTTTAAAGAAACTTCATCAGGCAAAGAAAAGGAGGCCAACGTTAGAAGTGAATAAATGCCCTACTGGGGCCAAAGAATTGCCTACCACTCTCACTATGTCCACTGAGGTTATGCCTCTAACAGTGAATAAAAAAAGACAGGGCATGTTTTTTTGGCCCTGTGGACAATTGGCAAATCGCAGCTTCTGAGAACAGCGAAGTTCCCTGGACTTGGGTCTCTGTTTTGGTACTCTTTAGCTTCCCAGAGTAAATGTAGTCTAATAGATTGTTAAGGAAAGAGTATAGGAAATAGACCGTCAAACAATCCTTTTTTATGATATAGCATCCTAGCCTCTGCAGCCCAGAACCCGTGGCACTTCCTGAGCCAAAAGATGTAGCCACATTTTAATAAATGAAGATGAACTCTTCTCCATGTCTTTTCATATTTACCATGTGAAAATGTGATTATTTTTATTTGTTTCAAGTCTGGTACCTGATAAATGCATTGGTTGCCTTCTTAATTCTTATGCTGTAAGAAACACTGAATAATTCTTTTTTGCTCTTTTTTTCCAAACATTTTTTTTCTATTTTTATGGGCTTCACCTGGAACTGAATGATCGTAAGGTCCTTTCCAACCCTAACTATTCTATGATTCTGTGATTTTCCCTCAGTCATCTTTTTCAGTCTTCAGATATAAATATAAAAGTTGTATAACAGTTGTTCCATAGCACAGTTTATCACTGTTCCCCTTCTCTGTGCTCTCTAGGTCCATTGCAGCCTTTTAGAAATGTGTTATCTAGAACCACATTAATTGTTCAGATAAGGGCGTACTATGGATTTGCACATCCACCTGATTTTTTTAATTCCTTATTCTTTTCTTAATAATTCCTACTTTAATTGTCACTTTTTAGTTGCGGAAGACACAACAACCAAATGTTGTACTGATGTTTTCAGGCACTTTAAGGTTGCTTTCAGGAGTGGTAATAGCTAATTTAGAGTCCATTATCGTATATGAACAGTGAAGGTTATTTTTTCCTCAGTGCATGACTTTCCATTTATTGACATTGATTTCATCTGTTATTTCATTGCTCAATATCATGAGACGATTCTGTCGCTCCTCTCATCCAGCTTATGCTTTTACTATCCTGATTAATTCTTTATCACTACACAAAATATCACCCCTCAGCTCATCACCTTTCCACAGCATTTATGAACCCAGATACCTGGAGTCCTTATGATTCTTTGCTGTGAAAAATTATAATTCACCCTACTCTTCATTTCCTATCTTTCAGCAAGCAATCTGGGAGAGGGTTTACCCTTCTACTCTGTGACTATTTCAGTTTCACTATTGAATTGTTTATCTGGTTATGCAAATTCATAATTTTGAATCATCATTATCCAAATAAACCTTGGCTCCTTCAGAGAACTCCCATAGCTTTGTTTTCTTCTACAAAAGCTGCTCTGATTCTTGTCCAACCATCTTCACCTTTTTCCCTACTAATTATTTGTTATTATAATTTCTAGCAATCTTCCCGATTGATAAACATGCCAGACTTACTGATCTGCATGGACAAGGAAGAGCCCTTTTTAACACCTGGTTGACCATTTGCCAATTTCCATCATTTTGGTATCAAATTGCTAGGTATCAGTCCCTTCTTTTACCAGCTCACACTGACATGGTCCTAGAGTTTATAGCCTATAAAGAAAATCTGCAGTATAGGCAGCTCCTTAATCTTTCCTATGATGACTACCAATGAAAAAAAATAATAAAATCTATAGGCTTAATAAAAACGCCATCTATAGGCCTGTAATACTTGTAATAGCATCTTTATTTGCCAGAGTTCTAGTCACCAATAAATCCTGCCTTTAGCGACTTTAGTGACAAAATGTTTGAAATATCTCTGCCCCCACCCCCCTTTTTTTTTTCTTTTTGGGAAAAGCTTTATTCCATTTCAAGGTGTTTTTTTTTTTTTTTTTTTTAACTTTCCCTGTCCTCTGTTGTTCAATCCCTAGTTTAAGGAAGAAAAAATTGGAGAGCATTGTCCTTTTACAAGTATGCTTGTTTATTACTGTGAGCAATGTATCGTGAGTTTTTTCACACTTCCAAGTACATGAAATGTCAGTATTCTGTGTCCATTGTTGCATTGTGGCTCTTGAGCTTGTGTTACCTTTAATCAGATACTCTGCATTAAGTCCTGAGATGTAAATCTAGAAGTAATCCTTATTCTGAGTTTTTCTGACTGAGAACTGCAGTGTGCAGTCACTTGCAATGTGGTTCATAGTGAGTAAAGTCTATTGCATGTGGCTTTGAGTTTGGTTTTAATAATCTAAAGATCTCAATTGTGTTCTGCTTGGATGTCAGTGTTCTTTATTGGATCTTGGTTTCTCTGTTCTTTAGTTCTCCATCTGTTAAATAAGACCAATAACACATATTGGTATTAGGAAGATGAATATACTATAAATTATGAGATACAACTGGGGGATGCAACAATAACAGAGTTCATAGGAGCACTCAAGATAAAAAGATAAAACCTTTCAAAAGCACCTGGTTTGTGCATATGGTGCTGTACCGAATGCTGTACCACACTCAGCATTAATGCTTGTAAATTGTAGCGCTACATCTCTGCTAATCTTCAATATTGTAGTAACACATAAGTTGTGTTAGGCTTTAAAAATACATTATGTGGATATTTATTGTTACAGAAAAATAAACATAGTTAGAATGGGAACAAAGGCAAAATTATGTATGACATATTTCATATTTTGTTCATTTTATTTTGTTCCACATTGTGAATTTACGATATAACCTTACCTGCACTTCTAGAAAGCAATTTTTAATTGGTTGATTTTTGTAGCCATATTGGTAAGTTTGAATTGCGAAGCAATTTTGCAGGAGTAGGGAGCTTTGAGACACATTAGGAGAGGAATACCCAGGCAAAGTGATTTGCTTGGGAGACAGTGCGAAAGGAAGACAGAAAAATTAATGAAGAGAAAACTGGTTATGGAATCACTGGTGCAGCAAGAGGGATAAAAACAACCGAGCAGAAGAAAAGAATGGTCATATAGGAATGGGATGAACTCTGCAGAGACCTCAAGGCAAGGCACTGATTAGATGCACCAGTGAAGCATAAGCCAGTGAGAGAAATAAAAGGGAGCTGATTCAAAGGGATGAGCCAGAGAGATCACAATGAACTTTTCAGTCAGGTGAACTGGGGTAAAGTAGAAAGATCTCAGCACCAGCCTCACTAGTCAGCAGGGCTGAAGAGCCCACAGTGACAGTGTGGTGGTTCATTATGAGAGGCAGGAAGATGCATTTATAATATATTAACTGTGCAGCTTCATGCTTGCAGAACCAGCCAATACTCAGATGACCAACATAACTAAATAAACGGTGTTGTAGTCCAGGCAAATTTGGAAACTGTAAAACATCATTAAATTATGTAAAATGCATTTTTGTATGCTCTGATGTATAGGGAGCAACGACATAAGCCAATGGTATGGCATATCTGATTGAGGAGACTAACTTAAAAACCACAACTGTTTTATTATAAAAGAATGTAATTCAACAATCAAAAAAAGTGTGTTGTAAAATACTCATACATATATATAAAAGAACACCCTAAGGTAGTTTCTAGACAGCTCTTTATTTCAATCTCCTACTACACAGGACTGGAGATAGTTTAATAATATATACGGACCAAGTTCCTACATCCACAAATTCTTTTGTCTTCTTTTAACAATATATCACGATGCTTCTGCTAAATCACAACTTTCATCAGTCATAAGATTAGAAGTATGTATTTTATGGGCAGCATGAAACAAACCAATGCATAAGGAAAACAGATGCTTCTGAATCATTCTTAACATTATTTAACATTCTTAACATAATAATATATGCATGTTTGTAATAAAAATCAGGTACTATCTAAAGTTTATTTGGGTTCTTTAATGATTCTGAGAAATTGACAAGATTTACTTTAAAAAGTCTGTAATAAATTCTTTCCTACATGTTTTTTTCTATCCTACCTTTCAAAGAAACGTACCAGAGGTTTTCATCTAACCTCATTTTACACAGCTACGGTGTCAACAACTTCACCTGACCTATTTGTGTAACTCCCTATTATTTTCAGTAAGATATATGGGCACTTCCAGAATGCATCTCATCCTGATGAAAAGATCTAAAACGAGTTGCATGAGTCACAGTGTGAGTGTCTGTTCCTGTGAATAGCTGCCAAAGGGAGCCTGGGTGAGCATTTCGGTGCCGACATCCAACGTGTAAGTAACTGAAAGGAAATGAAATCCATTCCGGAAGGCTGGTGGCACTAGTAGGTGAAAGTAAAAAAAAAAAAAAAAAGGATATAATGAGTAATAAGAGACTATAGAAAGTAGCATGGGCAGACCTTCATGTGACAGCAAGTTACAGGAAAGAGCAAATCCAGGAAAGAAAGTTCATGTTGAAGTTCCTAAGAAGCTGAGAGGAGCTCAAGCCACAAATGCCACAAGCAGAAAATGGCCAATAAAGTTTCACGTCAGGCAACAGTGAAAGAGAGGAAATGAAGAGCCTATCAAAATGCTCAAAGGAAAATGGGAAACGGCAAGTATGGGATAAAATGGACAGGTGTCCCTTTGCTGAAACCAGGGAGAGTGGGCGTACCTTCTCCACTTGCAGGGAAATGATTTATGCTCCTCTGTCAGGTTTATTGGAAGGAGAAAGCAAAGAGACCAGAGCACCTCTGCCCCATCAGCACTGCCTGGTGAAATATGTGAACTCACAGGCACAGGGCAGAGCAGCAACTCTGATATTATGCAACTTCCCTTCCAGTAATGCTGCTACCTCTAGCCTGTAACCCATGGTCACTTTAATAACAGCCTCAGCAATCTGGTTTGCCCTAAAAATCCTTATAGTGAAAGGGAGTATATTTTTCCTTTGGCTGGCTCTGTGGTCAACTACATTATTCCTATAATAACAGTCTTTATCAAGATCCAAATTTTGATCCAAATTTTCTGTCATGGTTATGCAGTTCTTTGATTATGTGGGTCTATTTCACATCCTTAATATTAATTAAATGCAGAGGAGTGTTTTTTTTCCACATTAATTTTCTTTTCTTAGATTTGTTCCTTTCTTTTTTTCCCCAGTAATTGCAGCAGGATTAACTGCATTGTTAGAGTTAGAGTTCTGAATACAAATAAGAGGGCTTTTCCCTTTCTTTT
The DNA here is from genome assembly GCF_037157495.1 of Lathamus discolor. NCBI lineage: Eukaryota > Metazoa > Chordata > Aves > Psittaciformes > Psittacidae > Lathamus > Lathamus discolor. The sequence continues at coordinate 24,060,315 of NC_088884.1, forward strand.
CCCTGACTACATTTCTATTACTGCAATCACAAGTATTGTTAACAACATTAAAGCCCACAGCAGATGTGAACGAGGCTACAGTGAGAGAATATTTTGATTCCACAGAAAGGTTCAGTGCTGAAACATAATGTTCTTGCTTCCCAGCTATTACAGGGCAAACTAGCATGCACTTTTGAAAGTTAATATCTAATTTTCTAGATGCCTGCTGCCAATTTGTTTTCATTCTACTTCAATATAGTACGCAATGAGAAGGGATTTTGCAAAGATTACTACTGGGCTCATTATTATTGCACTAGTAGTTCTGGAAAACAAAATACCAAAACTCAGCTGATGATGACACAGTTACACAACAAAACCGGCTGCCCAGCACTCAGAGCCTGGAATGAGCCCCTGGAGGAGACCTCGGGCTCATGCCCTACAACTTAAATAACTCCAACTTATCTTTTATGCTGCGGTCTTAGTTTTATTGCAAAACTGGATTTATACTAGGAGCTGAAAGGCGGCGCGGTCTTTAACCTCTCTTTTTGCCCAGTGTTTGGAACACAAACTAGGCCAGAGTGACAACTGAAAGCTGCTGCCATCTCATGGCTGCAGGGGAACCCGCGCAAAGCGAGCTGCCTGCGAGCAGGTGGAAATCCTACAAGGCAGCTATTGCCCCCGCACAAACCAGGTCCCTTTGGAGCTAAGGACAGCAGCAATTTACTGGCCATGGCACCTGACCATGGCACTCACAAGCACCTTGTGTTGCATCTTCCCTCTCCCCGTTTACTCCCTCAGCTATCATACGGGCAATGAGAAAAGCTAAGGGGTCTGGCTTTTGTAATGCTGTAGGAATTAGCAATATACTTGTACTTTCAGAGAGATTTGCCTACATCAGTGCAGATGGAGCTCCTGATTCCACAAGAGAAGAAAGGAGATTCCCTTTTCCCTGTGAGATTTCCTGCAAAAGTGGAGGTTGGCTTGCCCCCTTCTTTTGTTAGAGGTGGTTTACTAAATATGACCTGGAACCATACTTGAATTTCAAGTTGACAAAGTCTTTGAAGTTTTATATCATATGTAGCATTTTGGTTCAATTATATTCCAGTTCTCATCCACCCTTATTCCATAACATCCATCTGAAATGTACCTCGACCTTTCAAGGTTGAGGTAAGGATAATCACGATTAACCAGAAGTTAATGAAGAGTAGGGAAAATTAAAGAAAAAAACCCCAAAGTCTTAGAAACCCATCCAAAATCTGTAAAATTGCATGAAAGAATTGCATGAAAATTGGTCCAGTTTTAAACCATAAAAAGCACTTTGTAATACATTCTCTACCACAAGTCGGTATAAGCTAAGCATGTTCAGTAGCACTGAAAAGCTGTTTCCTTTTCTAATTAAGGAAAAGAGCTTTCTAGGGATGTCTGCAGATTAATACAAGACGCTCGGAGAAGATGCCAAATTGTAGTGGAAATGTGTTTGTTCCCAGTGTGAGTAGAAGCACTTGAGATCATAGTTGCTTAGAGGAGCTGACATATCAGATGCTGGCACAAATGCTTCCTGTATTCCTTCAGATAATTTAGCAATTCTAGACATTTTACTCTAGGCCAATTCTTTTAAACAACACTCAAGGCTAATAAATTTATTAAAGTCCAGGACCTCTGTGAAGGAATACTTATATGACCACAAGCAACACAGTTACTGTGATTTGAGGAAATACCTTCCCCATCTTCAAGTGGAGTTGAGCCAGCTGAATGTGTGCATGCTCCTCAGTCCGCTGCAAAGCAAACCAGCGCTGATGGATCTCTTCCCAGTTTTGACAGTATGCCTTTTGCAAATTCTCAGTTCTCTTAATTATGACATGGGTATATAATAATCTTTTTCTTCATGAAGGATAAGAGATCTCAATTAAGCAGAGGTAGTTGTGAAAGACACAAATACATTTGCAGGCGGCAATGGAAGATTTGGGAATCAAAATGTCTGGTTTCTGGCTTAGCAAAAATTCTTTATCTGGAGCACTATGTAATAAAGACTATCTTTCTAATTCTATATTTACCTAAGTCTACTCACTTTCCCTCACACATTTACTTTCAGAGGAAAAAACTTGTTTGTACATTAAACTAAAAATAATGAGATGAAAATATTTCCAGAGAGAAAGCATATTGTTCTTGTCACACAAACAAACACCACACAGTGACTACCAAAGATGAGGTGTGGCATTTATGTGTACAAGTTTGTTGAAAAAGCACTCCGTGACAGGAGTTTGAACCACCTTTCACTGCTACCTAAGCAGATGAGGAAAAGTCCACGTAAATGCAGACTTCTGTCTATAATAAATGTGAGAGAAGAATAAAGCGTGAAATGCGCCCCTCCACAAATGAACATGCATCAGAAGGCCTGTGAGCTTTTTATCTCACTCACATACACTTACATTTCTAATGCCACAGGGCGTACATTAAATTAAGGATTCTTGTATATGCAATTATAGCATTTTAAAGAGTTTGTTCAGCAGCTGTTGAAAATAAGTATCAGCCACTCTGGGCAATTAAATTTCATAGCTCAAAACGACAGAAGGAGCATTCTCCATTAGCACAAGCGGTAGGGAAGCAGATATTATCTGAACTTGGAAATTATTCTTGCTAAAGGAATACTGGAAAGGCCATTGTCACTTGCCAAATAAAATTACTACCTTTAAAATAAATATTAATTAATGTTATATACTAGAGGGATGAAGAGCTGCTGAAAATAGTAACTGCTCTGCTTAGCTCTGTTGCATATCAGAAAATTCATTTAGGTTTTCAAGGAAAAAGTCTTTCCTTTTTCATTTTTTTTTGTACCATTCCCAGTACAGCTGAGCTCTAGTAGCTGTTGATGGGCATTATAATCTATTGCAGGATTGATTCCTTTACTAATATAATAGAAAAGCTAGTAGGTTTCATTTTCACAGCAAAACAGGAACTTCAATGACCCCAACAGCATTCACACCCTCCCTAAATCGCAGGTTGAATAAACATTATCTATTGTTTAAAATTATTTGGTTGATCAGGAAAACAAAGTCACCATATGTTTTTCATATTCAATAGATTTCCAGATGGTATGATTAACAATGTACTGTAATTACATGATCTATAAAATCGACATTATTTGCCTTAATTACATAAAGCCATAATTAATAGAGAAGATTGCAGAGATGCTTTCTGCCATCAGCTACTATCTTGTAATCCAGAAAGACACGTGCAATATCTGCACAGCTGTGTATAGTTGCAGGTGAATAAATGGTGTCACATCTAGTCTTGAAAAATACCTAAGGCCCCCACAAAAGATATGTTATGCACAGTTTTGGTCACAGGCAAGGTGAGATCTTGAATGTAAAGCTACCCTAAAAGTAAAAATAAGATAAAGGATCTCATCCACTGCCCAACCCCAGAGGGAAAGTAAAACAAAAAGAAAGAAGAGGTATAGAAAGGCTCTGCTGACTCATTAACCATAAATCAGGGATGGCAAAGCCCAGCAGTGGTAGGGACTGCACAAGTGAAGTAACATGTGGCCCCAAATCCAGGGTGATACTGGGAGTCCTGAGCTTCATGAGCTGCTCTGTGGTATAAGCTCTACAAAGACAAGGGCGCTTTAAACATTTATCTGTATTCCTCTCAGATTTTTCTGTAACATTGCTTTCCATAGACTTCAGCTATATCCTGCAATATATAAGGAGGAACTAGGCTACCTAATGTTAGTGTGCTTGTACTTCTCCATGGCTTCTGCAGGAAACCAGGGTATGCCAGCCCTGAGCACCTGAGCTTGGTTCACTCATCACCCTCCTGACCTTAAAGCCCAGAGCAATTCTAGCTCCTAAATTGGGTGCCTAGGGCACATCATTTGAATATAGCCACTCAGCACACCTTTAGATTAACATGCTTTCAGTTAATATCCACAATGCACTCTAGCACTGCCTGTCCATGCGAGGAACACAGGGAGAAACATTCTCTATTGTACTGTTTTACATCTTAATCTTACAATTTATACTTTTTTCCATCTGCTGTGCTCTGGGCATAAAGATCAAGCCCAGAATACTTAATTTCTTACAGAAGTGTTCCTTTTTGCGTTTTCCTTATAATTTCAGGCTAATAGCTATTCTGCAGAATCTACCGGTCTGTTCTCCTTGTGCTGTCTTAGGATTCTCATACATAAGTCTTATTGCTGTTAATGGTGCTGGGAAGGATGTGCATAAATCCCCACATAGAGAGACGAAATAATGGGACTCTTAAGACTTATTTATTTCACACTGGAAAACATGTTATAGTTATTGCAGTAATCTCTACAGCTCTGGTTTTGTATATGAAAGAAGCAGGTATTCCATCTATTGCTGTGTAAATTCATTTAATGATTACTGTGAAATTCAGAAAACCTTTGCTATAAAAAAATTTTGATGCATTTCAAGTGCTTCTTATTCATTATAATATATAGTTTGACTGGTAATTAATGCTTCCTTTTTCTGCAAATATACAACATTCTTTTCTTTAAATTATCTTTCATACAGTCTAGATATAATGTATGCCATTTTAGGTTAATAAAATTAGACTGCTGAAATTGTTCTTCACAGAAGACAGTGATAGCATTAATCATTCCTTCAAATTATTCTTCCAGACAATGTAATGTTCTTCCAGTAAAATGTACAGGATGTTCCTATTGAACATTTCATTAACTGGTTACCTTAGTACTCTTTGAAGTATAATTACCATGGCATCTATATATATGTAAAATATTTACAGCTTTGCTTTAAAGTCTTCGTATGCTGGACCTGATATATAGATTTTCCACCTTTTTTTTGCTGCTGCAAAGTCTTATGTATGCATTATACAATAGGTGCATAGCCCTGTTTTGAATTTCTGCTATACTCTATCCCATTTCTTTTCTATGTGAGCAGCTGAAAAATGTGGGTCAAGGGTAAATCTTAGCGTAGTGGCAGTGAACAGTGAAAGCTGAACCTATCTGCTCTGGTAGGTGTCAGTAATCACGTGAGCTGAAATTGCTGTGGATCAGATGTCAATTCTATTTGAATATTTGGAGAACCAGCAAAGTGAACTTGCTGCTAGCTGATAAATATTTGTTAACTACAGTGGTTAATGTTTACCTCAGGGAGGAAGTCTAAAGGTATAGCAAGTTATTAAACCGCTCTTTTTTTAAAGTAAAATGCTTTTCTGGTTTTCAGTAGCTGATGACAGCAAATCAATACCTTAGGGTATGTTCACATATTCATCAGTTCAGCAAATACACTTTCTTGAACTTTAGTCTGCAAGCTATCTAACTTCACTAGGAAGTATGGTTAACAGGGTTTAGGAAAACACTGCAGCCTGAAAACATTTTCTTTTCTGAAAAACAGAAGGGTGTTGCCCCTTGCCCTTCGTTAAGATAATTGTTCAAATATTTAAGTTTCTGAATGGACTCAGAGAGCTTAACCAGTAGATACCTCAGTCCCAAGTGTGCCCCTATCTGTGCCACACCATCCCAAACAAAGACAGCTGCAAGGGCTCAGAAGCATAGGATATTTTCGAGTTACACTTTTGCAGAGATGAGAGATCCAAAGCGGGGAAAGGAGCAGAGAATCCTCGAGAAAAAATGCAAAAAAGCCAAAGATGCAGTCAGGAAAATGTGCAGAGGATACCTCTGTGACAGACAGGGAGAAAGCAACATTTGACCTCATCACTAGAGGGAGAAGAGGGTGTCTCTCAGAGCTCCATCCCCACCCATGCCTGGTGCTGGAGGGTACATGGACACAGTAGCTGCCACCAGGCACTGTACCCTCATCAGCAGTTCCCTTTGCAGTTATCCTACCTATGCAATAGCTCATCATCAGGACAAGACATCTGACCAAGGGAGCCACCCTGCATTTTCATAACTGGAGCTTGTATCAGGGAAACGGATGCTGCAGGTCTGAGATGCTGCAGGCTGCAGGGGTTACCGAGGGGTGACCATGCTCTCAGTCCGCTAAGTGGGTGTGGAGGTGAGGGACAGTACCAGAAGCCTGGCCCAGTTACAAAGCCCCAGTGACCCTGGGAGGCTTTCCAGGTAAGGCAGGATTTAGAGAATTTACCAAAATTGTCACAGCATTTTCACAGGGCATGACCACATGTTCCGCCACGCAGCACTGTTCTGAGCAAGCTGGAGTGTTGCATGGTGCCCACTAAGGGAAGCTGTGGAAGGTGGGAAGAAAGGACCTAACATCATTGTAGAGGGGAACAAACAGCAGTTGTGTTTTGGATTGACATCTGGGATGTAAGCAGAATGAAGGTATTTATGTTAAAAGTCAGGATTTCATAGGATTGCATTCAATCTGCACGATCTGATTTGCATAGGTGGTGAAATCCTGCTACTTCTTTTGGCTTCAATATTTAGACCAGGCATAGTATATCATACTATATGACAAGCTATGGATTGAAAAACACAGAATTTGCAACAACCATTTTTCAGAACCCTCCTTTGATGCAAATGCTTATTTTGATACACCTACACAAAAAGAGCTATCTCCATAGAAACCTCCCAAACATTATGTCTTAAATAACTACTTTAAAGGGCTTATCCTGAGAGTTATTGAGGACACGCATCTCTTGCTGTCTCCTAAAATAGCAATAACTCTAGAAACTGCACTGCTATTTTCCACTGTGTATTGACAAAAATATAGCTATTCAACTCAGATTAATGTAAAGAGTTCAGTATTTTAATAAACTGAAAAATAAATCCCTTTACATATCCAAATCTTCTTTAGCTTATTTTGTATATTTTTGCATCTGAGAACACTCAGATAATACACATACAAACTTAAGTGAATTTCCAATGAATTCAACATTAGATATTGGTCTCAGACAGCCAACTCTTTCTCTGTAGTCAATGGAGAGAATCAGGTACTTGCAGGCAAATATTTATTCTGCATAGTTCAGATACCTTTTATGAACACACTGTCAAGGAAGCCGCAGTGAGTAACTCAGGTGAGATGCCTAACTTCTGGATGCAAATGTTAGGTGGGACGAATTCTGTTTCTTGTACTAGTCGACTGCTAGAGCTATAGCCTCTGTGATCCCAGCTTAAACCAACACAATGTAGCTGATGTTGCTCAGTTCCTATAAAAATCCATTAAACAAAATCTCTTTGTATATTGTATGTAAAATAATCTTCAAATATTAATAGCAAATACACGTGGTGAGTAGCTAGTATTCTTTAAAAATCTGTATTGTAAGATTTTTTCTTGATTGTGGGAAACAGTTTATTCAAATCACCTCTGTATCTCTGTTTACTGGTTATAAATACATAACCCTTGAAAGCAGCAGGAATTTAAGTGCTTCCTAACAGCAAGGTAGTGTAATACATGATGTAACACAGGGCTCAACACTATGAGGTATTAAAAAGTGCTGAGTGCCTTCAGTTCTTACTGGCTTAAGCAGAGCCCAACTGAATATTGATGGGCCTTGGAGCTCTCCAAGCTCAGCTCTCAGCATCTTCACCCAAGATGTGCCTACATGAGAACTGGATGGAAATTGTAAGAGGGTGCTTGCTTCTTTAGACATTGGGAAGAATTGTCAGGACAAAGCTTTTATCTCTCCAAATCTCACTTCATGCCTCGGCCACAAGCTTTATAACATCCTATATTACCCCTAATAGGTACTGTTAGCACAAAGTGTCTTGTTTAAAAGCAGTGTCGTTCACAATAAGTTGAAATCAAAACCTGCACTTTTGATCACTCTTTGTAACTCTGTTAGCAAGTATCCTTTCCTAAAACTGGTACCAGGTGGCTATCCTTGAGCTTCATGGCTATTCTGAGTTTCATCTTTCAAACTGGAGATTTTTCTTAACAGAAAAGGGTAGGTTTAGGTTTAGTTTTAGATCTGTGCTCCATATCCATAGCAATGTGCAAACGTGCCTGAAGATTTACAAAAAGTCAATGAGCCAAATGTTAGTGCCACAAGATCACTAATAATTTTTTGGGAAGAGTCCTAGCCCTGCTCAAAGCAAAGCTATTTTCAGAGTTTCAAACAGGTTGTTCACAGCTATGTCCAGTGGGTTTTCAAAGAACGCTCAAGGATGGAGATGGAACTGCCTCCCCAGATGATGCGTTCCAGTGCATGATGACTTCCAGTGTGAAATTTCAATTTCAAAATAATTAAAAGAGCTCCTTCGCTGGCCACCTCCACAAAACAAAGGCAAAACAAAACTTTCATTTCAAACCAGATCTATTTGCTGCTCCTGCAAATCTATACAGCTTAATCCCAAAGCAGCTAAAAGGAATGTAATACTCGATATCAAGGGATAAATAACAACTATTAGGTACAGAACTGAAGACTATTTCAGATTTACTTCTCAGCAAGGATTTTTCTCTGACTCAGTCCTGAAGCCATTACTCAGGAATGCTTCCCCCACTGACAACATCCCAAAACAACTAGTATCAATCTGCCTGCAAGGCAAGCAGAGCAGTCGTGCCATGCTGCCATGAGCAATAAAAGGAGAGCAATAAAGCAGATGTCTGCTCAGGATTAGAGGGCACTGGGGAAGTAAGTGTTGGTGATAAGTATGCAGGAGTTTAACCCTGCAACATCCAAGGGACTTAGGAGCATATGATCATTTACTTCTACCTTTATTTTAAACGATGTAATAAAATCCATGTTCAGTTAGGTGGAAGGTTTTGGGGTCTTTTTAATTAACTTGTGATTTGATTGTCTGTGGCTTTTCAAGGATCTCACTGACAAGCCCATTTGGGGAAAGTATCGAGCACTGGCCATTTGGAGCTACCCAGCGCTTTCTAGTTGCTGAGAGTTATACAACCCAAACCACTGTTCACTTTTTCCAGAGAGAATTTAGCTTGCAAGCATAAGAATATTTATTGATTTAAAAAGCAAATAAAAATTAATCTCACTGGGTAGTAATGCCCTCTATAAGTAGCTTCAGGCATCATCTCCCACAAACATCCACTCTTTTGACCCAGGGGATAGCAGCTTTCCATAATCACCCACAACTCCAGTTAATATGTAACATAACATATGTGTAATGAGAGACTAAGGCATAAAGGGGAAAGGCTAGTTCTGCTTCAGAAAAGCTTTGATGATGCAGTTTCCACAATCTGCTCTACTGTCTTGGAAGTGAACATACACATTAAATTTTACTTTCTAATTCCACTAAAGCTATCTTAAAATGAGCAGGAATAAGTTTCAATTACCAAGGCAAAAAAGGGAGTGTTGCTTTTAATGCTTTGCCTATCCACATCAATGTTTTTTATATATGATTTTAAATCCTGAAAAGACTTCTCTTTCATCATCCCAAAGCAAGTGCAGGAAAATAATGGGACCATTTTGCTTAAACCAAAGGTGACCTTGGTGTAGTATAACAGCTTATTTTGTTTGTTCTACCTGCTGGCTGTGTCTGCCTTATGCAAGATCACAAACAGTAACAGGTAGAGACCATCTTTCTCATATCTTCGTTTTCTACTTAACAGGGCAGGAGCCAGGGATCTATAGATGCTACAGAAAATGGTACTGAAAAATACTTGATTGTATACCAAGAAATGTGACAGCAGTAAACATGTTTTTAGATGTTTTGCCCTGCAGTTGGAATCCATGTTTGCTCATCTCAGCAAAGCATGTTAGCTGAGGTTCAGTGACTCACTAAACTATAGTCACGGGGGCTCTTTGTGAGCTTAGAGTGTGGACAGAGGTTGCTTGTGTCTGCCTGCAGTGCACACATGGGTGTACCCCGGGTCCTTTGTGGGTATCAGTCTAAATTCTAGAGCTGCACAGATAATGGATCTCTGTCAGCACAGTTGTTGAGTCAAAAAGTGTATGTGTGCATGCTGTGGAAGGTGGAAGCCAGCAATGTGCAAGCGATGTTATTTCATTCTGCTATAGCATTAAATGTTTCATTTGAAGGGAAGCCTTCAAGTCAAATGGCCTTATTTCTGACAGTTCTGGGGAGTTCTACTGCTTATGTGTGGCTACAAGCTCTGGCCAAACAGTAGCAGCAAAGGTGTCTGTGCCTGTACATTGCAAACAAGACCAGCTACTGGCATTGCAAGAAGAATCTTGATAGCTGAGCTTCTATGCAGGGTTAGAAAACGTGCAAACTGCAGCTGGCAGTGCAGCAATAGCTATTCTGTTCCATCAGCTACTTCCTGCCAGCACTGCACATTGCAGAGGTGTTAGTGCAGCACTTTTGGGGAATTCCTCATGTTTCCAATGTAGATGAGACCAAAGACAGATTTATCTATAGACCTTCAGACTTTCCCACTTTGGAACTGTGTGGTGCAATGAGTGGTCCAAACCATGAAGTAGGAGAATCACTGCACATCCCATCTTTTCCTTCTCTTACATTACTTTACCTTGCTCTATGCAGCTCTAGATGCATCTACTTCTGAGGAAGCATAACTCCAGAATACCAACTTTCTCCAGGCCACTTAAAAAGCATTTTTTCTGCTTTATGTTAGCTAGACAGTTTTAACATTAAAACCACCAACTAGGGCCCATTCTTTCTTCATCAGCTACTTTTCCGATAAAACTGTCACAAGAGGTGGCTGCAAAAGCCACAGCTTGTTCCTAGCCTCATGGAAAGGAGCTCATAGGAAATGTGGTTGGTCTGGCAAATGAAGCCTGATGTACTTACTGCATTCCTGATCAGCCAGTCAAATGCATCAGACACGGATGTAGAAAGGGCACATCACCTGTGCATGGTTTCATTTCAGCACACTCATGATACAAAGTTGTTCTGAGCTCACACAATAAATCCCAGTCTTAAAACTTGTTGTTGTACGAGCAAAAACTACGAAGCTTGTTGAAACTGGTTTGTGGTTTAGGACAACTACTTGACACTCTCTTTGTCATCACTGACCTCTATCCCTTTGTCGTTGTGGACATCTACATATAAAAAACAGTTCCTGACATTTCCAAGTTACTATTCTTAACAGATTGCATCATACTTCCTACAGGCAGTGTGAATTGTTTGGCCAGCCTGAGGCAGGCTCCGCCTAAGGCACCCAGGGTTCTGGAAAGCTAGTGAGCTCAGCACCCAGCATGATTTTGCCCTGCTACAACAAGGTGACCTGGCAAAGGAGCAACCCGGCAGCCAGCACAGCTCTTTGGAAACAGGTGGCAGTGTGATCATGTCATTTCCTTTCCCCCAGCAGCCTGGCAGCTGCCCTCCATGCTGGATCAAGAGCTCTGGCCTCTGGCCAGCACAGGTTTGTGAGTTCCTACTCTAAAGGTCAAACACTGGTTCTGCAAAAAATAAAGAAGAAAAAGAAGAAAAACAGAAAAAAGAAAATTAAAAAAAAAAGTATTGAATGCATGTCTCTGGAAGCAGATGTGTGTTAAAAGTCAAATCCAGTTGTTGCAACTCAGTTTTGTTGCAATCCTGCAATAGCAGCAAGCAGATGCTCAGTGGGGACTCAGAAGGGTGATGTGCCTAACATTTGAGGAAACAACTAAGAAACCACCACATAAAACAACTTGTTCCTGTAAAACTATTAATGGAACAAAAAGTGCTATTACATAAAACATACCGGAAAATGTAACAAACTGTGAGGATTTCTTCACAACCCAGCATATAACGTGAACATTTTTGAATGACATAGTTAAGCCAGTTCTGATAACGTTTTTAGAAAACAAGAATTCTACCCATGCGTGATCAAATAGTCACAATTTCATCACATTGGTTATTTAGGTAAGAAGATTGTGCAAAAGTTTATACCTTAAGCTTTCAAGGGTTGATTTTTTATTGTTTTCCCAAACTAATAGGAAAAGTTTTCTCCTTAGACTATTTTTTTTCATTTCAGCTGATATAGTTCAGCTATTTGAAAACTAAGAAAGAAAAAAAAGAGAAAAATGAAAAATATCTGCTTCAACCTCTTTCTGAAAGGCCATACCTCTGAACAGAGTCCTAACGATGGCAGGATTTTATTTGCAAAAGCATACCCTTTCCTGTCTAATAAACTGCCAACCCTATGTAATCCTTACTGTGTTATTACTAGATCTCTATTCAATGGAGTCTTGAAATCTAACAGCAGAATACTCTGAAGAAAGAATTTGCTTACAATGAACATTCTCTGTCTCCTCAAATTCCCCAAGTATCTATCTGTCAGAAAACAACTGGGGCAAAGACCTTATGAAATGGTGGTGATTGCTTAATGAAATACAAAGCATCATTCACACTTGCCAAACAATTTAATGAGCAAGTTAAATTCTGGCATGTAATTGTATCTTAAAGTCTGCTTTCTGAATGGGACATTTTTAATAATTTTCTCCTTAGTAAGATTTTTTTAGGTAATGTGTCTGTGCTGAGCCTACAGATATGAAAGGGTTGTATCTACATTGCATTATGCTGGGACATCGTATAGCCTAGATAGTGCCACACAAGCCAGGTCTTAAACTGGAATTCATGTAGCTGTACCAGCAAAAATGCTCTGCTGGCCATAAAATTATGCCAATGCAGCTCTTCTGGGATTCATTCTTGTATCTAGTCTCTACATGGCACTTACCAGCCATAGCTAGACATAGCCAAAAATAAAATGAAAACTGAAGTATAAGACTTGTATTAGCAGACAAAGATAAGCATAACAATGCAGGATAGAGCTATACCTTGGCCTTTCAAATGTAAGAATACTTCTTTATGTCTACAGAAAAGATTGATATTTCTTAGGTCAAACCATGCAAAATTTTAAATTGGCCTTTAGGAGAAATAAGATTGGACCTTTTGAGGATATATAAAAGAAAACACAGCATACGATACAATCTTTTTCAGAATGCTGAATGTCTCCTAACATCAATAGGGATCTAGATTGAAGATATAGATCTCAAAATAATACAGAAATTGAAAGACTTCACAAATGATGCATGAGAATACTGAATAACTTTCTTTAATCGGTTAGATTATATGCTGCTGCTAGAACAAGTGTGGTCTAAGCCACATGACTACTGTCGTCTCAGCAGATGAATGGATGGATGAATGAATGAATGAGTGAATGAGTGAGTGAGTAAATCATTACAGGGTCTATTACGACTACACTCAGTGTTATAACGAAGCCTGGAAACAGTCTGAGATTTCTTGTGTACCCGATTGATTACCACTAAAATGAACAAGCAGCTGTACAGACAGTTTTTACAGAAGCTTTTTACAAGAATATTTACTTTTATGTTTAAGATTAATTAGCAGAGTCAGATCACTATGTATTTTTATCAGCAGTGAAATAGCATCTCCAAATAAATGTAAGGAAAAAAACTAAACCCGTGACCCTTACAATGTATTTAAAATCATTTAATCAAAATTAAAGGTTTGACAGATATTTAAATGTGTCAGCTTCATAGTTAAAAGTCTGAATGTTAAAATAAAATAGGTAATTCAGATTTTACCTCTTACTTTGCCTTACCAGAATCGTGCAACTCAAATGTTCTGGATGAGTTTCTTCACCTTTGTTCCATCTGTGCCTTTGCCATGGGTCATTCATTGCTTAAGCCTGTAATAGCAATTAAGGTGTTTGAGACATGACCTGACTCTTAAAATTAGTTGAAAGTGGTCAATAGACTCATTAATGGTGTAATCCCATAAACCTAATTTCTCAGGCTAAAAATACACCACTCGTGGCAACTATTGGGACTGAGACAGATTTAAAACGTATACATACATTCTTAGTCTTTATAAAGGTTTGAAGGAGAGAAGGGCCCGAATCCTCAGTCTCTGTTTCTGATGCTCAGAAGGTCTTTGTGTCCCAGCTACTCTGGAGCCCAGGAGAAGGTCTACATTTTCCAAGACATTCACTGACTTAAGGGATGGCCCATACTATAGTGCTTATTTGGGCATGTACTTTGAATTTTAGAGTTAGAAAACAAGACACACAAGAAGAAGTAACTTTTTGATTTTGTTTGTTTTCCCAATTGCTCTAAAATTTATAGATGACAGAGCAAGTGTTACATTGAGGGAACCCAATGGCATGTATTGATCCTGGATTTAGGCTCAGTTTCTGAACAGTGGCTGAAATATTTTGTTTATGTAAAGGTACTTTTGTGCAGAGAATATGCACATTTGTGCTTAATGCAATGTTTTACAGAATCACATAGATGGTGAGAGCTCTCTAGTTAATCACTACAAAAGTCATATTATTTTTTATGTTACCAGATATCTCAAATTAAAGACTTAGAAATTTGCAAGAAATTCACCTGATACAAATAACTATTATATGTGTGTGTGTGTATATATATATATACACACATATATAATTTCTCTATAAATATTACAATTTGAAGTAGCATCAAAGAAAACATTCCTTCTGAAGAGCAGTTAGCTGCTTTGAATAGCAGAAATTGTGACAAATAGCAACAATACTCTACCAGTTGTGTAAATGCTCAGCTCACAACGCAGCAGTGGTTATCTGAATGAAAAGCAGCAGTGATCAATAACTGTTTGCTTCTGGAACACCATCAAATTCATTTTGAGAATTCTTAAAATCCTTAATTTTAGAATGTGTTTCTAAGAGTGTAATTATGGCTAGTTCTCATCTGCTTTGTGCTCGTTGGATGAAAAAAATGCCACACAAAAAAAAAAATCTCGTCACTTTTTGTTCTGAGAAAAAGGAAGTCTTATAGTTGTGAAAAAGGTCAAGGGCCTTCTAAGTCTTCAGTGCCTAACACATCAAGTGACACTCCCCTGATCGTAAGATTAAATCAAGTCACAGGATGTGTGCCCTACGGATATTGGTTAAACTGTTCTGGAGCTGAGTGGATTAGACCAGTATCCTACCTTTTACTTGAAAGTATACTATGCCAGAAAGGTCAACAATGTTTCAAATAAGTTGCTAATTGAAATCAACCAAACGAGACAACTCTCTTCTTGGAACAAAACTTTATCCAGCCCTGCTTTACCTTCAGGATAACACATATCAGAACTGACATGTAGGCATTTTGAGCAGAATTTTGCTGTTGATCAGCTCGTACAGCAAAAGCAACAATTCATACATTTTAGCAAATCTTCCTTGACCTTCAGAAAACTACAGCAGTTTTTCTGTGCATCTTCATTACTTTTATTCAGGAAAAAAAAGTCAGGATTACTTATGATAGCAAGATTTTACTTGTAAGGTTGCAAACTTGCAAATATATCAACTTCTGTTGTGATCCTATCAGTTAGTGCAGACAAGGTCTGGATTAGGTCAGTGCTTTTTGGGTACTGCCCAAGGAGGAACTCACTGGTAGTGGTTCCCAGCACAAGCTTTATAGGCTTTGTGTTTGTAGGAGACACAGATGTTTTCTGTATTAATGTCGAAATTTGAGTTGGTGATCTAGACTCTGTTTGTACCAAATGGACTGTAAGTGGCATTTCTAAAGTATAGCTGATTTGATGTGCATCTAATTTGGGATAAGTTTAATAGGACTCCGGAACCGCAGACTTATGGCTGTTAAAGAGAGTCCAGGTTTGTAGTTTAAGTACAGCCGTCTACATGGCAAGTGTTTGAAGTCTTGCATTTATTCACAACAAAGATGTTAGATGAAATAGCCATAAATCTTAATTTAAACTTGCCAGAATTCAGCCTAAACTATTCCCAGCCCCTTTTGTTGCAACATAATATCCTGATTCACACCTGCCTAGACATCTATCAAAATAAGAACATCATCACAGAAAACTTCAGGCTTGGACTAATGATATTTCCATTTACCTTGAAGCACTCTGGCACTGGGACTGATATCTGTAGACTTGTGTCTCAACTGGTGTCTGAAAGATACCTGACAAAAGTTTCCAGGTGGCTGGCTAAATCAGATGTATGAACTTGTTTGCCATGAACAGACAGCATTTTTTTTCCCAGCATCCTGTTAAAGTGATTTTGTAGATTCATGGATTGCTGCAAAGAAATCTAAACATACAAGTAAAAATGAAAATAATACTCTGTGAAGGACCAGATCTCATTATCCATAATGGTAGTATCATAGTTTAATTGAAGACAACAGTGTGATGTGTTACATGAACAGTACTAACATCTCTTCCAGTATTAATAATAAAAAACTTCAGGAACACCCTTATTTTCATCACCCCTTTCAAATACCCCTTTCAAATACATGCGTAAAAGCAGCAGTTGTTAGCATAGGCCAGACAAATATGTCTACGACCCAGTGAACACTTCATTTCCATATGGAGGTTTTTAACATCTTTGCAAAACTAGGATAAATATCCAGGTAAATATAACCAGTAAAGCAGAGTGAATATGAATCTCAGATATTTTGAGTTTAAATTTTCTTTAAGTTCTACATGCCAGATGCTACTGATGGATGTCTGACAAAAAATGCACTAACTCAAGCCAGCAGATTTTAATTATTGACTACCCACAGAATTGACTAAAACGCTGCAGCAACAGCTCCTATCAATTAGAACTTCCTGCTTATTGAAGTCTAGAAAGCCATTTTATAAAAATAGTGACAAAAAGACTTTTGTTACCAGCAAACACTCAGTATTTCCTCATGTTGTCCCATTTCTGCACTGTTTTACTCTTTCACGAACAGCGTTTAAATGGTGGACAAAGTGGTGGAAAAGTTTGGCTCAGTAACACTGGCTGACAAGTTACACCAGATTCTTTATAAAAAACAGCTGTTCTAGTAAATTAGCCACTAGAGTGAACATAACCTTGTGAATGCAATACAAACACGGTTACAGTAGTATATTGTCAATTAACTTCTTCATTCCTACCAAATGCAGAGTCCAGCAATAGCATCGTAGAGCTGCCATCCACACTGCTGAACAGATCTAGTGTCATACTTTTTACCTTTTTTGTTCAGCTTGTTTCAAGCTTCTATACTTCAGGATTTAATGAAAATATAGAGTTGCTCTTGTTTCTTCATAAAGAATGCTCCAGTTAACTAGATAACAACAGGGAATTATGATAATGAATTTCTACTAGAACAAAATGTTCCATTCCCATCTTGTGCTTTAAGGTGAGGCATCCAAATCCTTGATATTTCCATGGAATCTGAGTTCACCTTACGCAGTTCAACCCCCTTCCTTTGTATGTGCTGAAAGAGAGGTTTGGGGAGAAAAGACAAAGGACAATATTGAAGAAAAAACCTTCTGCCAGTCTTTCAAAAATGAACTATCCTTCAAATAAAACTATTTCACTCTTAGTCACAAGATAATGCAGCACATAAGTTACCTAAATGAGTTAAGTGAAGGAGAAGGAATAGCACTGTAAGGTTCATTACAAGCAACGACTGAAGCAGAGTGCCCTTGTGTGAGACACTTCTGTCACAGCCTCATACAAAGGCAGGCCACCCTCTCTTGTTACTTTCCTAATGATTTTAGTTTTCTATAAATTTAGTTGCATATGAGTAGTAGGAGCCAGTGTTCATCTGTTTACACTTCTACGTATCAGTGTCATGGCTCTGTCCTCTCAGATACCTCATCAGGAGCAGACAGCCTATCTCACAGGGAATCTGCCTGCTTGCCATCTGGCACACAGTGTTACTGTACTTAAACTGTTGCATGGCTTGAGGATCTGTCTTTACCTTCATATCATTGTGAGGTTTGCCTATGACTATTTCTTTTTCACAAGCAGTTGTTAGAAAGGTGAAGGCGTCAGTACATCTGTGCTTTAGTTCTACTTCCCTAAATATTCCAGCATAAGTGGTGTTTATTTATATGTTCCATACCTACAGTGTGGCGTCCTTCAGAAGGACAATTTAATGACAAGGACGCTGCAACTTAATTTTAAGTACTAACAACCTTTCTAAATCCAAGGTCTGACTAATGTGGCAGAGCTATTAAATAATTATATTAAATGCTAGACTTGAGTGCTCTTTGTATCATATATGTGGGTGAAGATTTTTCACCCTTGACATTTGATGGGACAGCAGAGTATGCCTCTGAAAGGAAAAAAAAAAAAGCCACTGTTGCTAGAGAAATGGTTTCAATGGCTTCAACTCCTATTTTCAGGAAACACCCGGAATAGTTCGGATGAGTCAGAAAGACAGAAGCGGTTTAAAACATCTCTATTGCAAATTCAGCTCGGGGCATCCAAACACCAAAGCTGTTCCCAGATTACTGTGTTACTGTTTCTGCACTTGCTGTGTGTCCGGGGACATGACCGGTGGCTTCTCTCTGATAAACACTTCAGCATTCTTCCCTGGAAAGCTATGTTAAGACTATAGCGGTCTGTGCAACACAAATAAAAGGGCAGTGGGTAAGCAGTGGTGCACAAAACTTGGGCTAACATGCAATTCATACACACATGGCACTCAGCTGAGACTTAGGCGTGGTCTAATGCATGTACAGCATTGATCCTAAAGACCTCTCTTCTTATAATTCATACATCATTGTGACATTAAATATGTTGTTTATTTAGATAGTTATGGACATTAGTATTAGTATAACATAGGTACATATGTAATGTATTTAGTAGTACAAGGAAATTCTTTGCAGGTTGAGACCAGTCAATGTCTGTGAAACTGAGCTCTGCCCTGAGAGGTGCACCGGAGAGACCCCACCTGGGAGGAAACCTCTGGAGACAACTGAGAGAAAGGAACAGCTACCCTCTCTTTGGTGTCAAGGGGTACCCAGATTTCAGCTGTTATCTCAGGAGTGCTTACCATTTAACAGAACACCTTGTTAGTATGTCAGCATGAAACAGCCTCAGCTGCACTGGCACCCTCTCAAAAATCATATCTATCCGCGCTCTGAACTACCACACACAAACATTCCTGGTCTGAACTGCTTCCAGTCATTCTGCCACTAGCTTCTGCAGGCCTGACCCGAGTGATCCTCGCTCTGAATCACATGTTGGTCACTGCAATCATCTGAGTTAAAAAAAAAATATTTCCAGAGTACAAACTGGAATGAATTCAAGCCTCATGTGACTATGTCCTGTTCATTGTATGCTTCATTGGCTTTAGCACAGACACACTGTACTTGCCACAGATATTTTGTAAATACCATCAGCAACACAATTTAAGTCTGCTCAGATGAGGGTGGAAGTATTTTCTTACGTTGATGGTACTTTTAATTGTGTTTTTTATGGAAGGTAAAAAGCCTAGCACATAACTTCCTGAGAACACAGTGAGTCCCATTAAAAATAATACACACGAGAAATGAAGGTTACATAGTGACGGAAGATCAGAACTTTATGCTTCATTAATGCAAGTAGCATTTTAACATGTGGAATGAACTATAAATTTCTAGGCAGAAGTAAATACTCCCACTTCCTTAGTGAAAGTGTACTTTAAATCATTAATGAGAAATACAACATATTTCTTTTTTTGTATTGTTGATGATGACTTTTTTCCCTTTTTTTTTCCTTACAATCCATCCGAATGAAACCAGCCCTCTCATTCCCTGAGCTAAACTGGAAAACACTGAGTTATGAGGTGAAATGATTTTTATTGTAAGACAGACAAACAAAAAAGAGTAGCAAAATATGGTTGCTCCTGGCAACGTAAACAATGCCAGCAAAGTACATTGATCCAAAGTCCTTTCTGGTTTACATGACTGTTAATGGAATTATTCCAGGTTTACAGTAACGTGGCTAAGGAGCAGAATTTGCTCCATAAAGACAGAAGTTTTATCTTTGATTCAGCTGCTGTCCCCTCCGAATATCGGGCCCCATTTTCCATAGACTGGCATTTGAAAGTTAATACTTTTTGTGCAGCACAAGAAAGAAGTGAGCAAATATGCTAACTCACCGTTCAGTCAGGAAGGATCATCAGTCACTCTGATTAGGCACATTGACTCTACCAGCACTAAGGAAATAAGAAAAAGGATGGGACAGTCAGCATCAGCCATCAAAAAATGAAGCATCTAGCCTGAATAAGTAAATGCAATACAGACAGGAATGAGAGACAGGGATCTCAGAGTGGCATGTTGTTCTGCATCTCTTAATGTCTTAGAAAGGAGAAAGTTTCCCTTGGATTTGTCTGCATTAATACTTCTTAGCCTTTCTCCAGTGACAATAAACTGAGTTGAGGACAAGATCTACTTCTTAAATGGCTGTGCTTAGGTGACCCAAGTCCCACCTGCTGTGCAACTCCTACTACCTGAGTGCTTGAGGATATCAAGTCCTTAGGGACCAGGTAAAATCTTCCAATTCTCTGCCCATAGGCATAGATGCACCAAATCACTAAAGTTATTTAAAAAGGGGAAAACAGACATGGAAAATTACCAGGATACAAACAGTACCTTGGGTTATAAACGGGTTGCTTGCAAATATAGCAGTTCTTTACTCACATGTACAAAGTGAACTGATTGCCAAATCTGTGGTCAGAAAGGCATTCTTCCCCACCTCCCCCGCATATTGGAAGAGATCTAAATATTTTTGTTGTCTTCCTTGGGCACACTGAGTCAGGCATCATCTGCTCCATCAAGTGGGCACATCCCCATGACCAGTATTGGATGATTCTAGGTAAGGGTGCTGACTGTTGGGCACAGCTTCTTCCACATCTCTCAAGCTTATGATCAGAGATTAACTTAAAGGTGATGAAACAAATTCAAAATAGAAAATAAAACCCCCACTTTTTACAAATATGTTTTACTTGCTATTCCTAAAAGGGCACTTTTCTTCCACAAAGAACATGAGCAAAGGCATGAGGAAGTTTCTTTGGTTCATAAATTTAATTAAGCCACAGTTATGCCAGTTTTTCTGACTAATTGGGAATGATGAGATGTTGGCAAGCTCTTTAAACACTCCACTCTCAGACATGTAACCCTTCACAGACCAAAGGCACCACATAGTAAATAGCCATTTTTACCCATTACACTCTTTATTTAGGCATATGAAAAAAGACAACTGCAGGTTTGCTTAAAATGTCCAAATGAATTACCCATAACAAAAGTAAATGTGATAAGTAAAAAAAAAGAGGGAGAGAGAAATATAGTTTGGAATTATTTTCTTCATTTGCCATTTCAGAAATAAATCAAAAAGGCAGAAACATTTCTCAAAATTGTTCTTCTTCCAGTTATCTCACATTTGGCTCACTAGTTAGCATGTTAACCATCCCAGCAACAAAACTATGAACTAAACAGCCTTTTCTTCTCTGACCTTCTATCACCATAGGTATTACAAATCTCTTAAAGCAATCAAAAAAATATTTGCATATTTTTTTCCATCATGCATTTGTAAGTTTTAAGTTGGATTAGTTAAGAATAATCTATGTGTCTTCATAACTGATAGAAAAATACCATCTTAACCTGTAATCTATCAGATTTTTCTGGATATGTGTGAAAACAGCTCTCTTCAAAGGAAGTTAGGAGCAAAATAATATTATGAACCCTCTGAGTCTGTTTACTGAAGGGACTCCCTTGTTGAGACTTAAATTGCCTCTTCATGACAAACCTAAACCTGCTATCACTAGTAGTTTTGACAATAGCATTGATGTTTTAAGCATTTTTTTGTAAGTCTTTTACTACTACCTACCATCCCAAGAAGTTAAGAGATAGTTTGGAGCACTATGGTCAGGCCCAATTCTCAATTAATGCAAGTTGCCTTACATTCATGAAAATGAATGAAGCTAACTCTCTATATACAATTAAACGTTTGACCCTTAAAGAGCACAGCTGAAGAGCTGAACTAAATCACTTGTAAATGAGCTAAAACAGATGTTCACAGACAGTTCTGCATGTTCAGAGTCTACCTTAAAGTGGCATCTGGCCTGGTGTAGATAGGATAGGATAGGATAGGATAGGATAGGATAGGATAGGGAGGGTTAGAGTAGGATAGGATAGGATAGGATAGGATAGGATAGGATAGGATAGGATAGGATAGGATAGGATACAATACGATGTCCTAAATTACAGCATCTCCTTTTGAGGGGTGTTTTATGCTCAATGACTGATTCCCAAGTGCCAAGACATTTGTCAGATACCTTCACATAATGTTCCTGACACTTCCCAGTGCCTCCTTTAATATTCTAGTGTTCAATATAAATAGGAAGGGATCTGAAGCATTTCAGTGTCCTTTGATAGCTTTAAACTTTTTATTAGCTTTTGTCTCTGATAATAAATACTACATGGTTCACTTTCAATTTGCAAGCCTTTAGCCAGGATTTCTGGATAAAATATGGAACGTAGGCACAAGGGTTCAAAATTTACTCTTCTACAGGATAAGTTTCTAGGAAAGGTGGGATTTGAGGACTGCTGTCAGTCCAGTGCTGAATTTCTCATTAACCAAATATGAATTGAAATTATTTCACTCTGTAGAAACTGTAGTCCTCAAAATAATGATGCACAACTGTACCCATCCATTGATTAGGGCAAACATGTAAAATGAAACTAAAATCAAAATAGCTGAAAACCTCTCAAGGCGAGAATATGCCACAAGTGAGACACTATAATATTCTATTACTACAGTCTTTGCACTGCCTTTTATCATTATCCTTTGCAACTCTCACCCTCCATTTGCTGTGTTGAGGCTGTGAATTCTCTAGCGTGGGAGCTGGGTTTTTGTTCTGTTCTTTGCAGGGAGATCATATCAATAAATTGTAGGGTAGAATTTCACACTGTTCCCACTGCTGTCAATGGGCATTTTACATTGAACTCTGCATGAGATTATGAGTCATATAGTGCACTTATGAAAAATCCCAGCCCTCCACGCATGAGGAGTAGTAAGTCCAGTTTAGTTTGCTCCTTTTCCCTGTTCACAGCACTTCAACTACTTTCAGCAGAGGAGGAAAGGAACTTTCACAATCTAGCTTGCAGTTGACTTTAGGTTTCTCATTTTTAGGTAACAGTGCTTTTGCAAACTAGCCCTGCTACTCAAGTTCATTAAAATGATTTTACACTTTTGCTCTTATGAGAAGGTTGCAAGGTCTGGTGATTTCAGCAAGTCTTAGAAGTAAAAGGTCAAAGTTCCAATTAAGGGGAGGAGTTGATTCAATTTAAAACCAGGACTAAACCATCTCATCCTCCTGTGTCACAGTCAGCTCCATTGTAAGTTTGAGGAGAAACATTATGAAGCATAACTGTTGATTTAGACTACCTGATTCAAGCAGGTTGGCTGAGATTTCCAAAGCTGATGAGGGAAACTCCTCACTGCATTTGAAAATCTCAAACACTTTTAAACAATCTATTTGCATTTTATATCTGGAAAGCATAGTGTACTTTGTGGATCATTCATTGCATTATGTGTTCATTACAAGTGCAGGAATTTGGTGTTCACTATGAAATACTTGTTTCATATACTGCCTTGTCCTTTCATAGTGCCCTTGTGAAAATGTCATTGCCAGTGTGTTTTAATCATTACTAGAAACCACCATGTGAAAGCATAGTTAAAAAGAACTTGAATTTTTAGAGGTGACCCTCAAGTCTTTTTTCATATATTGTGCTTGGAGTGGGTGAATCAGAGACATCTTCACTTCCAGCTCATTTCAACTTTCGCCAGTTGTCCTGCAATTATTTACCAGGAGGACAGTGGGAATGCTGATTCTGCCCCAAAAGTCATACTTCGTCCACCTGCTTATTCAGAAAATGTACCTCACTTTTCAGGCAGATGAAATATGAAAGAATCAGTTTGAGCTGGAAATCTCTTCAAAGTTATGCTCTTTCCACCAAATTCAGATTCTAGGCAAGCAAGGACTATGAATAATGGAGACTTTCTGAGGGCATAACTTTGCTTACAATGGAGGGAGTATGAATCAGCAAAAGAACAGGCACCCGCTTATGTTCAAGAATGTTTTACACAAGCCCATAAATCATCCAAATGAGGAAAGCTAGAAGTGGAAGTCAGGAATGCCACATGTTCCATGACACATGGAACATTATTTGAAGATCATCTTACAGAATGATTCCAAGTATCAGTACAGCTATCCAGAATAGGAAACTGAGTCAATTAGAGGGCCACTGAACTCATGATTACAAACACTGCAAATTACTCACCATCATACTGTGGTGATTATGGACCTACTGAACTAGGTTATTAGCAAGGTTTCCTGAATTAATCCTTCATTTACAAGCTAATGTGTTTGCCTATTGTGAGCTCGGCCTCCCAGTCTTGGGGCAGCAATTAATGCTGCCTCCTCCAGAAACATTCAGTGGAGGTCAGGGCCCTGGGGGAGGCTTCCAAAAATTCCCTCTGCCTGGACACTGCTGCCACCCACAGTTAAGAGACAACAGATTACAAAACCAGACCTCTTTTCAGCAGTGATTAGAAATCTTACAATTGTTGATAATTTTTCTGAGCACAGTGATTTCTTCTCACAGCAGAATGCTTTGAGGGTTAAGCTGTTCATACAGGGAGTAGTCTACCACGACCATGCTGCTTCTTATGGTGTGTGAGTTCATCTTAGTACTTCAATTCAAATTATGTCATATTTACAAAGCAAACTGATATACAGACTATGAGAACTCCTTGCTTAAGTTGCCATCATATCAATGAGGAAAATACTATATGAAAAAAACCAGAGCAGGAAATTAAGTCATATTTAACGTATATTCACATATATTATAGATGGGAATTTATCTCTACCCCTAGTACAGTTTTGAAACAAAGCGCAGAGGTTTTGCTACTTGAATTCAAGTAAAATTGTTTGAACTTGTGCCCCCAGAGCCTTGCTAAGCTTTTCAAGGCTTTCTCTGTTTTCTTTAAAAGATTTATAATAAACATTATAAGATCTGTTTTCTGGGATATTTCAGTCCTCACAAGGAAACAACAATCTTTTTAAGAAACTGTTTATATCCATGAAATAAGGAACAACTTTCACAACCTGCTACCCATGGGTCACCATATAATACAGCTACGGACCATACTGCACAAGGAAGAGGGGAGGTATATTTCCTCCTGAAGGACTAATCGTGAGAGGAGATTGCAGGATGCAGAGTGCTTAGGCTCCCAAGGGAAGCTGTAAACCCATGCAGGCCAGTGTCTAGATACTGTGATTTTACATATAAAGTTGCACGTTATTTATTTTTCTTATTTCCCATTTTATGGCATAAAGTTAAGCCTGGATATGATCTATTACAGAACAGATCAGCAAGTACAAATCTTACTGTTATTTGTTATTTGCCACTGCATTTTGGCTTCTGTTTTACTTCTCTGAAGTGCTGGAGAAAATGATCTGAAGATGACATGAATCTGTGAAGCATCTCAGTAACTGTCACCTTTGCAATATTTTTCCTATGTTACCTCAGACTTAGTATTATTACTATTGTTCATAAGAAGCGATCCTTTGGGAGGTGATAGTTTGGAATTCAGAAATGCGGAAATTCACAAGACCATATCAAATTTCTTAACTGTGAAAAATTGTACATGAGCATTATAGTCTATTACCTTAGTAGTATGGCTTTTCAGTCACTTTGTCTTTTATTCATTTAATCTTCAATCCTATAAAATCCTTGTGTAATATATCATTATTTTACCTGTCCCTCCACTGCCTAGGCTGAAAACATACTCCACAATGTGCTTTGTGAATTCAATCAGCTTTACAATGAAACTAGATTCTTTGATAGCTTACATGAGCATAGATCCACCAATTGCATGCTAAGGATCTGACCTTCTGAGGTTTTTAAACTGTTGTTTCTTAGAAATGAGCAAAACCTCGTGAGGCACTGGCTCTACTGCTGCAGGACACTCGGAACCATCTGAAAATATTTTGCAGTAATCATTGACCCTTCTGCCTGGAGATAAGCAAAACCATGTCTCAGCCTCCTAGCCTATTTACCATATTGCATGCTTTGCACACAATAAAAGCAGATTGGGTTAGAAGAGATGAAAAATTATTCACCTTCTTCCTGGAAATGATCACTCAGACTATTTTCCTTCCATAGAGTGGAAAAAAACCTGTTAAGATGCTATGTAGGAAAGAGATTGTGATTTTTCTTTTACATTGCATTTTTTAAACTGAATATAAAACCATAATTTCAAAAATAAAACATACAGGGAAGGGTAAAAAACACCCATGGCCTTAAACAAACTGCTGTGTTTAAAGACAACTAATTTGACATAATGGGTTAATCCAACATATAATGTCTGTAAGCAATATAAGGAGCTCCATATATGCTTTTGCTTTGGAGTGTGTAGACCCCATACTGGTAACTCACTGCACTTGTAATACTGACAGAGCAGAGCAGAGGCTCTAGCTCACAAAACCGCATGGAGGATCACAGTTGTATCCTGCTGCTGCAAAAGCACTCTTGATCTAAAAAAAGCAAAAGGAGAGCTAATAGCAAAGAGAGCTAAAGAACAGTGTGGAATTCATTCACTAACGGTGGGGAAAAAAATAGGGATTTCTTTACATTGTTTCCTCTGTTTTCTGAATTTGGAACTAAATAAATCAGCTTATCTCATGTTTTCAAGGTTTAGTGTAGTTACAAGGCCATAAAGAAAATCTAAGTATACAAACTGGACTTTTTAAGGGGACATCATGTCTCATAAGTCTAGTGATATATGCCTGAATGATAGCAGCACGCAAAGGGACATAGGATCTGTCTTCACATTCATTTTAGTTCCATCCAAGGATCCAAATTCCATACTTTTGCTTTTATCCACTCATTCTTTGTTTTCAGAGAAGATGAAGAGGATTCAGGTTTATGGTAGCTTAATGTGACATTTGAGACTTCATCCTTTCATTTTTGTAAATGAAAAGCCTGACCTGAAAGCCAACCATGTGCTCGGCTGCATCAACAGGAGCATGAGGAGCAGGTCAAGGGAGGTGATTCTCCACCTCTGCTCCACTCCCATGAGACTCCACCTGCAGTACTGCGTCAAGCTCTGAGGCCGCCAGTACAAGAAGGACGTGGACTTGTTGGAGGCCAGAGGAAGGCCACAATGATGACTAGAGGGCTGGAGAACCTCTCCAATAAAGACAGGCTGAGAAAGTTGGGCTTGCTCAGCCTGGAGAAGAGAAGGCTGCGTGGAGACCTTAGAGCAGTCCTCATGTACCTAAAGAGGGCCTCCAAAAAATCTGGAAAGGGACTTTTTACAAGGGCATGTAGTGACAGAACGAGGGGGAATTTCTTTAAACTGAAAGAGAGGAGATTTAGATTAGATTTTAAGAAGTTCTTTACTGTGTGAGGGTGGTGAGGCACTGCCACAGGTTGCCGAGAGAAGCTGTGGCTGCTCCATCCCTGTCAGTGTTCAAGGCCAAGTCGGACGGGGCTTTGAGCAACTTGGTCCAAAGCGAGGTGAGCCCCCTGTGGCAGAGGGGTTGGAAACAGATAGTCTTTAAGGTCCCTTCCCACACAAACCGTTCCATGATTCTGTGATTAGTTTTCTTGAGAATTTGTCTATGAGGTAATTTAAATAAACCTGATTCTTGTTATGAAACTGCTATATTGTTAAACATTTCAACGCATAGCTAGCCATTAGGAGATTTTCCAACACCTCTCCCCACCCTTCTGGAAAAAGTTACAGTACAAGCAAAAATGTCATTAACAAGTGTATACACAGTGTTTGAATGGAAACCCTGTTTTTCTCTGGGGATTTACACACACATGCAAAAGGAAAAACCCAAACCAAAGAACAGTAAAACTTTCTTTGTAGCAGAGGGGTTATTTTTATTGAGGGTACAGTACAACAAAGAGAGGGAAAGACCGTAGGAAAGAAACTAAATCAGGAAAAAAACTATGTGGGAAGGGGAACTTTGCCCAGCCTTATAGAACAACAAAGGTATTAAACAGTAAACAGTGTCAGAGAACATTCTCAAGCACTGGAACTTGCTCCTTTGCATCCTGCTGCGCTGCTTGGATGGCCCATGGGATGGGACTTTTGCCAAAACAGGAGGATCCCCTGGCATGAGAGGGGTCTTTCCTAGTATTTTGGATGGGGCCACTAGGATGGGGCTACCCCACCCACTAGGGTGGTCTGTTTATTGTTATATCTGTGAGCCACGTTGGCTGCAGAGTCTAAGAACATCACCAGAATTTATCATTTTCTGGTATACATGTAGTTTTTCCTTCCACGGATCTTTTATGGGTCCTTAGTCCCTCCCCAAGCTCCCTCCTGTATTGTTATGAGGAAGTATGCCTAACATGCCATGGCAATGGTACAAGAAACATTCATTAGCAAGTTCCTCTCATATGCAGATGGACCTTTGCCTCATTTTCAGTAGCAGTTTAAAACTATTAATAAAAAATGCAAGGTAAATCAGAAAGATGTGCCTTTATTGACGGTCTCTCTTGTCCCCTGTAAGGGTGGCCTTGCGAAGCTTACTGTGAAAGAAATGGTCCATAAAGATCTGTTTGCATACTGGAATAGATGGGCACTGCTGATAAGAAAGGGTAATCTGTAGTCAATGACTGTCTAGTCTATGCTATTAACAGGTGGGAGACTCTCTTTTTTTTGGCCCTGTTTTGTTCCACACAATTGTTTTGGTTTTCCAGACTGTCAACATTTGTGGTACTCTTGAATATTTCCATGTGATTTTCAATTAAGAAATTAATTACTTTCAGTAGAATTACTAAAATGTCATGTCCAACCAAGTATGCAAGCAGCTTAACCTTGACATCCCAACACACCAGGGTCCCTGTATCCTGGCTCAGGAATAACATGTTCTCGATGCTTTACTGGAATGTGCCCCACCACCCTCTAACATCACAGTAAACTCTGTTTATGGTCCTGAGCTGAGCTTCCCAAAGCCGGTGGGCAATTGTGCCACTTCCCACTGTCCCACTGTAGCTTAGGAACCTGCTGGTCTCCTGCTTCCTCCCTCCCACCATCACCATTGCAACCACTGTTCAAAGTCACAGTTTCTGCAAAGGGGAATGTACCTGGTGGCTCACTTGCAGTATTCTGGCATTTTGTCTGTACTTAGAAAAGTTGCCTTTCATACATGAAGGTTTTGCAACCTCTGTTGTTTGCCTTGAACCCACAAATACATGCAAGCTTCCTCAGACGAGCAAAATCATTTAATAATGTTCAGGTAGCAAATGAATACCTTCACAAATTACCTCAAAGTCCTAGACCTTTGTTGCAGCACCCTTTCTCTTTCCTTGCCAGGTAACTCCTCATCCATAGTTTTCTTCATAGCTTCTCATTTCTTCAGGCGCAGGGCATGCTAGAAAATTGTTGGCACAGTTCACTACCAGGAAAGATGCTGCTTTACTCTGTGACCCTTTGAAATTCAAGCTAGTGGCATGTGCCTTGAAACAGGTATCAGCAGAAACTGGAGGTGCTGGACCCCCATGTGTGGCAGAGATAAGAGTCAGAATGACACAGTGGGAAGGAGATTGTCTGTTTCCCACGATTTTCCCCTTGTTCCTCATTTGTGCTACCCGGACAAGTTGAAATCTCCACCCACTGTGCTTGTGGTGTGAACTGCTTTTCTTGTGATATATTATTTCCACATCCCATAGTGTACTGCATCAAAAAGTGCCAAAAGACCTATATAGTCTTTTACCAACAGAAGTGCAAATGGTGGGGGCATAAGTGCTGGTACATCTATTTTGATCTGTAGTGGTCTTGCAATTCAATTTTGTCATCACGGATGATGAATCAGCAGAAGTACAGCTGCCAAATTCTATAGCACAGAGGAAGCTTGAGTTAAATTAAATTCAGTTCTCACAATACAAATTAGCTGGAAAATAATGACAGTGGCCATCTTTTAAATTATTAGTCTGATTTACACCCGTAAATTGACAACAGTCAGCTTTAAGGGGACAAACGTTTTATACCTTTGGGAGTATTCACACTGGAGATAATGCAATGCTCTTCAGTTAATATTGGTTTCTCACAGCTCATAGCCTGTTCTCCAGATGACTAAATCACAAATGCATGCTCAAAACTCCAATTTAGACTTGGCTTGGCTGTCTCTGTACACACTGTATCTGTCATGTTTAGCTACTGCTGATGTTTTTCTATCAATATAAATGAATCATCCTCTGAATCACTTCAGATTTTCTCTCAGAGCTGTTTTAAGATCCATTATAATACTGTTGTTCTGAATGTCAGCTCTCAATGAACCAAAAGGCCTGAAGTGAGTGGTAAGACTCACCAGCAGCTGAAAAAGGCTCCAAACACCGCGTGCTAAAACAGCTTTACAGCACTCATCTTTTTATTGCTTTTAATTCCCTCCGTGACTTCATCTCTTTGCTTATCCTGCCTGGTATACCAGATTCATAAGACCAGGATGTGGAATTTCTCTGGTTAATGAATCTCATCCTAGGGAAGCACCATTTGGTTTATGTAGTGCATACAAGAAATTTTGCTTAAGGTCAAAATCCATGGCATAAATACCAAGATGTCCAGAAATACAAGGCTGCAGCCAAAATTAACATTTCCAGGATGGTTATGCTCATACGGATTATTGTCAAAGGCCTGCCAGGCCCACAAAGTGCTGCAAATGGCAGCCTGCAGCTCTCAGGGTTGCTGTTCCTTGTATGGTAGTAGATGACCCACAGGGCAGCTGAAGGGAGGCAGCCTGGCACACAGCTTGACCCACATCAGTCCCTGCTACTGTGATATATTCTGAATCTCTGCTATCTATGAGGTATCTTTTCAAATGACCAGCAAGGAACAAGCAGAAAGAGCTCACCAGCTGGTAATGCTCTTTATCCCATCTGTAAATCTCTCAGTTCTAAATTTTGGTTTCTGCAAGCTTTACGCAGCACACAGTAAGAGGTTTTACTGTGCCTTCATCACCCTGAATTAACGGTGATAATAATGCTTAACTTTTGTAGAGTTCTTTCTATCTTCACAATGCTTAACTAACATTTAGCAATCACATCATAATAGCTGGGCTGCTTATCATTCCTACTCCTTAAAGTGCAACGAATAATCTGATAGTTATTTTTTTATCTCATAGAAACAGCTTGTCCACTCTCCTGTCATTTTCTATTTTGCTTAAGCTATAAATATCTGATATTAACTGAAGAAATTAAGAAGTTTGTCAAGCTCACCCTAAATTAAGCATATAATTACATTAATGTGGTAGATCTGAAAGTGAATATAAGCAAAATCCATGCATGTTCTTTTACTGTATTTTTACATCTATATCCCTATTATGGTCATCTGCTAAGGATTACATTGTTTGAGAATTAAAACGTGCAAACTAGTTTGTCTGGAATCCGTTCATATTGATTATTTTGCATTGATGGAGCATTTTCTTTAGGGTCATGACCCTTGATTTCTATTTTAAGACCTGATTGCTTTGAGCTTTCATCCATAGGCCTGTGTACTTTATACTCCTTGCATTATCAGTCCTCAGCCTTATCCAAGATAACACACAAACTATACTACCCCTTACTGGCATCTGTAACATAAACAGTTATCTCTGTCCCAGTCTCTAAGAGACAAGCAGATCCCATTATTATTCCTTTATTAATGCAGTTCTGCGTGTATGGTGCTTTATAAGGAAAAGATGAGTCATTGTTCCAAGAGACCTCACCCTATAAATTAGACGTGCCACATGGAATGACGACAGTAAAATGATTGGAGAAGGAATACATTTTAATATATGAATTTATTGAAAGATTTTGTGACAAATTCCCTTTATGTTTATATCTTGCTTGTCCAAGACATACAACTCAAAAAAGATAAGGGACTCTGCTCAAAATGAGGCTAGGCCCATTCCTCTTCAAACTCAGCTCTTTTGTAAGTGCAGAGAGGACAGCATTTGTTCTGAAGAAGATACTGTAGTAATTTAACAACAAAATTTATTCTTAGCCACCAAAAGAGATATTAAAATGAATAATGACTCATCTCAGCAGGCACTGAACTGCAGCCTTAATCCCAGTCCTAGTGGGAGAAGGATGACAGCCATAATGCGAAGGAAGCATTTTTGCAAAATACTGAACCAGGTACTCCAAAACCACAAGCAAACATTTCTTTTGCTTCAGTCTGTGCAGGAGCATCCTCCCTCTGCTCTGCACCAGGATCTAACAGAAAACCTGTTCCAGCCCTGGAGGTGCTCCCTGCACACACCAGTGGGGTACCTCTGCACTATCTGTTGGTGACACCACTGACATGGACAGCAGGGCTCAGGACAAGAAAAGATATTTTTTACACTGAATAGCACACCAAATAATGATTTACTGGGAAAAATGGCAGTTTGGGTTCTCCTACCTGTACACTGCTAGTACCTTGTACACCTGTATATTTGGACAAGAGAAATTCCTTAGAATTCAAGGTATTCCTTGTTGTGGTAAAGTCAGTTGTACTTTAATCTTCCAAGACAAATTAGTGCAAAATTAAGTATTTCAGTGCTTGTCACCTGACCAGTCACATAGCTCTCTGGGGGGACATCTTATAGGTAAAAATTAATGAGGTACCTAACCACTGTCACAGTGAGGGTCAGGAGGAAGCCACTGCCTGGGAGTACCTGGGGGCAGGGAGTACTGTGATCACACGACTGCACGCTTAGTTAAAGGGGGCAGAAAGAGAAGATTTTAGATATGAGCAGAGGAAGAGAAGGTCACACCAAGAGCAATGAGCAATACTCTTGGCCAGTTTCTGTCCTGTTTAACTCTAATAGACATCCACCTTGCAAGTCCTGCAGCTCGGTGTAGATCCATGCAGAGCCTACCACTGCAGACAAGGCAGGCCCTGCGGGATGCAAGAAGGCATGGCAGAGGAGCCAGCAGCAAGCACATCACGAGGCTCCCTGCTCTATTTCCTCTGGCAGATCTGGAAGAAATTCAGGCTGGGATGATCATGGCTGAGCTATAAATAAGAGGAGTGCGTTTGTTTCTGCCTGGAAGGTTTTCTGTGTGTGAGACAGTCCCACGTGAAGCACGGTGCTTCTTCAGGACCACCCTGTCTTGTTTTGCACAGCGTTCACAAAACCCGAGTGTGACGGTAGTAAACAAAGGGAAGGCTGTGGCTGTGTCAGGAAAGCCGGCTGCTCCCAGCCTGGAGAAGCTCTGGCTAGTTGGCCGTGTGTGTATTTTGTGTTCTTACATTGCCACCCTCTGACAACGCGGTGGATTAAAACACTGCCGTGTGATGGACAGCTCAAGTTTGAGCAAGGCAGGTTCGTGAAGTACGAGACTGAGTACAAGTTACGTTGTTACTGCCACGGTTTGTCTTGAATATCATTCAGGTTTAGTAAGTCTTCCTGGATATTTCTTATGTATTGCTGTACCAGCCAGATTTGTTTAAAAGCTGATTTGGGGATGTGTAGCAGAGAGAGAATTCAGCTCAGTGCAAAAACCTAAATCAATCTCTATGAGTGTTCCCTCAGCACCCAGAGAAATTAGAGATAAGTTGTTTTATCCAGGGTATGCTGATGAGACAAAGTCATTGGCTATACGGAATAAGAACAAGGAGTATTTATTGAGAATTCATGAAAGCAAGAATACCAAAACTTTAAGACCAAACACCCAAGTACATTGTACACAGACATTGTGAGTACTAATCTATGTACAGGAATAGCAGCCACTGCTGCATCATCATGTTGAAACTGGCTGTTTCAAACATAGTGGGGGATATATTCTGTCTTACTGACTGTCATGGTTTAAGCCCAGCTGGTAACTCAGCACGATGTGGACGCTTGCTTACTTCCTCCTCATTCTCCTCTCCTCTTCGCCCCTCCCCCCCCAGAGGGATGGGGAGGAGAATCAGAAGAACATAACTCCCACGGGTTGAGGTAAGAACAGTCCAGTAACTAAGGTATAACACAAACCACTGCTGCTGCCACCAATAATACATTATTATAATAATACTGCGTGCTCTTCAGGGAAATAACAATGGGAGAGAATATAAAACTAAAAAGGGTAGGGAAAAATAACCCAATAAACACAAGTGATGCACAACACAATTGCTCACGACCCACTGACCGATACCCAGCCCAACCCGAGCAGAGACTGGGGTCTTCCAGGCATCTCCCCCCAGTTCCTATACCGGGAGTGATGTGCTGTGGTATGGAATACTGCTTTGGCTAGTTGGGGTCAGGTGTCCTGTCTCTGCTTCCTCCCGGCTTCTTGTGCCCCTCCACACTGGCAGAGTAAGAGACTGAAGAGTCCTTGACTGGGGCAAGCATCACTTAGCAACAACTAAACCTTCAGTGTGTTATCAGCGTTGTTCTCAGACTAAAGCTGAAAACAGCACCGCACCAGCTACTAAGAAGGAGAAAAATAACTGTTACAGCTGAACCCAGGACAGTGACCTACCTTCCCACCAAGAACTTGCCCACGAAAATCAAAAATTTGTATCTGCGTTAATGTCAAATTATACATCTAAAGAGCAAAAAATGCAGGGGTCAACATAAACACTTATATCTTCTCATATAAAATGTGAAGGGTAATAATGATTACCTTCAGCCTCTTATATCTGAGAGAGTAGCTCATGAAGAATAACTGAAAAGTAAAAAGCTATTTATATGTTTCTGGCATAGGGGAGATTATGTATGCTGTGTATGGCATTGTACTTGATACCTTCTTAAGAACATCTTATTAGCAGAAGAGAGGTGCGAACAAACTGAGAAGAGTACAGTAGAGGTTTACAATGACAGTTATGGGGACAGTTTTGATGTTAGCCCTTCTGTCTTTCACAGTTAGACCAGACAACCTCCAGAGGTCCTTGCCAACATACGTATTTCTGTGTCTATGACATACTTTCATAGGCACATGGACAGTGTTGGCCCACCTTATGCATGTCAGGTTTGCTCTGCTGCTTATGTCACTTCTGCTCTCAGACAAGGGTGGCGCTGCCAGGTAGCTCCCTGCTTCAGCACCAGGGACCAAGAGGAGCTTAAAACCTTTCCAAAAAGTTCGGCTATGAAAATGGAGTATTGGTCATATGATACAGGTCCTTGCTACTTTGTTTTGTCAGGTTGTACAAAATGTAAAGTTTAAAGTGTCGAATGTCCTTCAAAATAGAAATGACAAGTCATGCAGCTCAGTTAGTGGTCACAGAAAAAGCCTGGAGAAAAAAACTCTCTTCAAAAGTGACATTTTAAACAACCTATTTCTTGTCAAGATAGGGAGCTCGGACACACAAAGTATTACATATTACAACTTTCACTTTCATCATTGATGTTACCTTTGAGTAAATATGGTGGTGTACCCATAGTGGGTACAACTCAGAAATAAATATTCTGCCAGATAACTGGTAGGGCACTGGGGTTTGTTGATTGGCTGGTTAGTTTGTTTTATTATTGCTCTTCTGTGACTGTATGATATTTTTTGAAAGAACATCTAAAGCATCAAAAAAGCATTCCTGGACACAGTCTGCATGAAACATGAATATGAATGAATGGAGACCCTTAAAAAAACCCACAAACAAACAAGCATAGAATTTGATTGTAAAGCTCAAATTCTAGGAAGTGGCACAGTCCACTAGGAAGTCCAGTAGTAAAATATAAATAAGTGTGACTGCTAAAAATAGCTTGATTTTTTACTCTGCTTATTGCCATAGTATTCAAATTGAGCTGAGAAAATTCACAATTCCATTTATATACCCATATAACATTACACTTATTTCTAAAAATAGTTGTTTATCTGGAAGTTTTTTAAGTATATTTCCAGGAAAATAAAAAAAAAGAAAAAGGCAGATGCTGAGGAAACTGAAATTAAAATCAGTTCTTTAGTTAATAAGAAAGCTTTTGACTGAAATGGGAAATACATTTTACAGCTTGGGATATCTAGAAAAGGAATAAAACTACCCTTCCAATTAAGAAAGATCAATGAATGGGAAAATTCGAGTAATAAAGTAAGGATAAATGCATGCAACATTTTATGAACAATTTTAAAGCAAAGTGAAAAATGCATGTGTTTGAAAATGATAAGGAGGAAATTCTTTCCTGTTAGGGTGGTGAGGCACTGGAATGGGCTGCCCAGGGAGGTTGTGAGTGCTCCATCCCTGGCGGTGTTCAAGGCCAGGTTGGATGAAGCCTTGTGTGGGATGGTTTAGTGTGAGGTGTCCCTGTCCATGGCAGGGGGGTTGGAACTAGATGATCTTGAGGTCCTTTCCAACCCTAACTATTCTATGATTCTATGATTCAGAATTAGAAAACACTAGTACAACTGTTCTTAGTGACTGTCTCAAGCATTAGAATACAAAATATTTACTTAGATACCTAATCCAAGAAGATGCTTATCTTCAGAGTTCGCTTTATTTATAGTTAAAACTCAGCATTTGATGTTCTCGCATGTGTAACTGGAAGTTGACATCCTCTGCTGTTTCCAAATTTTTAAAAAATCTAGGTTTATGAGATGGAACATATTCATTAAAAGAAAAGACTATGCAGATGTTGTACCTCTGATGTGGTAAATGTGGCTAATGGAAACACAGACTAGAGGGCGTTATAGAATCATAGAATCAACTAGGTTGGAATAGACCTTTATCATCAAGTCCAACCATTACCTAGGATCAGCACTAAACTACCACTGAGGGCCTCATCTACACAATTTTGAACACTTCCAGGGACAGTGATTCCACCACTTCCCTGGGTAGCCTGTTCCAATGCCTGAACACCCTCTCTGTGAAGGTAAATGCTAGATTAATAGTTGTAAATTAAGACCTTTCTCTTTCTTGGGTTGTCTACAGCTGACAAACACAAGACAATATGAGACAGTAAGAGATCTGTTTTTTTATCGTTTAAGAGGAGTCAAGAACAAAGGAATGAAGCTGAGCCTGGGAAAATGTGGGGAGTGGGAGGAAGGTGTTGGTTTACTCTGTCTTTGTTCCTGACTATCCAAGCTTATTTTAATTGGGAATAAATTAAATTAATTTTTCCCAGGCTGAGTTTGTTTTGCCCATGATGGTAATTAGCAACTGATGTTCCATTCCTTACCATTAGCCATGAGCTTTTCAACTTCCTTTCTGCTCTTGCTCTGTTGCAGAGCGGGGGTAAGAAAGTGGCTGGGTAGGCGTCTGGCCACTAGCCAAGGTCAATCCACTGCAACCACAGAGGATGGTAATGTCATACAAGAATATTAAGGAATAAAATATACTGGCCTAATTAGGACTAAGGAGCCTCTGACATGTGCCTCAAATATTGTTTTCTGAGATCAGTCTTTTGTGATAAAGGAATTACTTCCAAGTGTAATAAATATAACATTCTGGACAAATACAGAGAAAGCAAAAAGGTCTCCAGATAAATAGCAAAATGGTACTCATAACCAGAATAAGAAAAGAAAAAGGTGAATGTCCAACATGATTATTGAAATAGCTGTTTTCTTGCATCCTGTGATTTTAAGTACATATATTTAATTTACACCACTTCATCATTGAGAAAAAAAAATATGTATTTATTTGGCTTTGCAAGTTGTCTAAGTTTGTTGCTTTTCCCAAGAAAAACTCTAGTCCTGAAAGGACTCATCATAGCAAAAATCAGTCCAAATTTCTCTTGCTTAGGAAAGCTCTGAGCACAAGAAAGCAGGAGGTCATAGTGGAAACTGTTTTGCAACTGCAATTATAGTGGCCTAAATGAATGCTTGTTCTTATGTGCAAAGATGTCCCAGGTGAATATTTCTACTTCAGAAAGTATCATTGTGCTCAAATCCCAAGTAGCTGAACAAAACGCCTTTGGTGTTCTCGCAGCAGACAGTGCATAGTCACAGTATGTTGTTCTGAAATAGAAGAAGGTAGGTGTGCACCAGGGTGTTCATATGATTTCCTGTTTGGGGAGGTATTTGTCTGACGCTCATTTTAACATTCTACTTAGGGTAATTTTTCTTCTAAATTCTCCAAAGCACATAATTAAGGAAGAGGGTTAAATGGCTGATTTAATTAAGTTAAAAGCTCTATCTGTCTAAAGTGTGTGCCAGCTACCAAAAAACATTTGGAAAAGCTTTATCCTTACTTTCTGGAGTGGGCATTCTTCCAGCCATTGAATCAAGAGGCAGAAAAACCTGCTTAGAAAACCTTATCGAGTCAATACACATTCTTCTTCACCCACATCAATGTCTCCCAGATGCCTTGAAGCACAAGCTTTAGCAGCATCCTACCTAGCCCCCAAACTGGTAATCTTTTGAAGATATTAGTAGGAGGAACACTGAAACAGTATCTGTAGCATTCCAGCTAGGGCTAGTGGATCCCACCACATTATGCCCTACACAAACACAAGAAGAAGGTCTTGTTCGACAAGAACTATAATCTAAGAAAGACAAGAGCAAAACACCTTACCTCAAAGGGCTTAACTGAATCAGCAAGTTTAAAGAACAGGAAGGACAGATACATATTTTCCATTTCTACGGTTTTTATCCCCTTGGGAAACAGTACACAACTTTCTCCTCTAAGGAAAGAGGCTCACAGCCTATAGCTGCTACCATGTGTATATGCCTTGTAGGTACAGGTACATTTGGCTCCATCCTGGTTTTTTCTCACCATTACCAGCTGTATATCATCCCAACCAAGCCCTTGTCCCACCTGGGACAATATCTATTCACAGCCAGGTGCAACTTGCAAATGGCACAACTGAATGAGAACATTCAGCAGCTTGGCCAGGGCACTTCAATGGCAGTACTAACCTCACGTAACCTGAGCAGACCTTCACTTCTCTTGTCCTCTGCTAGGATGACTCAGTGTGGCATTGGCATCAGCCATCACTGTTAACCAATGGCACATGTGGAAGGAGAGGGAGGATTCAGAAGTAAACAAGTATGTAGGCAACAGGGCTTTTTTAAAGTTCAAGATGCTTTGCTCATACAGTGTCTGAGTGGGAAAGCAGGATTCAGCTGAGAAGTAAGATGTGAAGGAGACTGGACAGATAAAAGTTGAAACAGGAATGAGAAAACTATGTCAAATTCAAGCAAATAGGACTAAGCAACTGTTGGACAGAAATAGAGGACCAGCAATTAACAGCTTCAAAAAAGACAAATGGGCAGTCAAAAATCAGAAACAAGAAATCGAGTATTCACACAAGTAGACTGAGTTCACCTCCCGCTCCTTCTTTCTTCAGTTCTGGTGTCCTTATTAATGGGATTACAATTAAACCAGTGTTCTGAGGAACCCAGCGAGAAGTGCTGGGTCTCAGCTCCCTCAAGATGGAAACTTGCTTCATGTGGGTTGGATCACAAGGCTTATTCCAAGGCAGGGAGTGTGCAAACTCATTTCCCGAGAAAATATGGAAACTCCACTCTGTGTGAAAATACTGGGAATCTATCTGAATACACAAGTCTCTCTCCTCCAACGTATTTTTCCATGAGAGAGAGTAATCCAGCTCTACATTTTTTAACAGTATACCCTGCAGGTTCTTCCTATGGATACACAAACTTTGAGGATCAAAGACAGAACGTGAGAGAAAATGCGTTTATTTCACTTACAATGGCAAAATATAATTCCTCTGGCCTGTTCAAGTTTCAAACAGGAATTTGTGTGAGCTACATCTTACATCTGTTTTGGGCCCCAAATGACATTTTTAACCTTGGAAACCTTTAGCTAAAGGATTTATGTTTCAACACCAGCTGGAACAATAGCAAGTTCAAATACAACATACAGTTCAGTCTGGAAATTAAATGACTGTTACAGGTCACAAGATTGATGGAGAGTAATGAATATGTGTGTACTCATATTACAATTTCCTATAACAGAAGAATTACAAGGCAAAGATAATATTTATTTTCCTACTAGTTGTTTTCTGTTGCAAAAAGTTCTAGAAAAAAGGTTTTTCCCCAGAATATTGAAACCAATTTCTTTTTAGGCTGCATGCATATCCTCCTTAACACAATCTTTACTAGTGAAATTAGTATTATGAAGGAAATCTGTTATACCCCGTCCCAGTATGGGGAGAAGAAGGTAAGTTAGTGGAACAAGCAGCTGCCAGCCAGGCCTCCCCTAGCAGGCTGTAGAACCATTATTTTGCAGGATGAGTTTCACTGCTCTTCAGATGAGAAGTCAGAGCTGACACAGTAGTCTTTGCTGGCATGACCAAGGGGAAGGTGCATATGGTACTTGCGCTGTCCGTAAAGTGGTTGCATAGCAATTCATTTTATAATTGGGGTGATGATGTTGCTTAGAAACAACAAAATGAACTTTTTGGAAGGAAATCAGTATCCAATCCAAAATGCAGCTAAGGCTTATGGTACTTCCACCTCCAAGTGTACTTCCTTTTTTTCCACCTTTTTCTATTATTTTTTTTTTAGATACTTTTTGTCATCAAAAACTTGTCTGGAGGGTCAGGGAGAACACCATTCAAAGTGAGTGAGTTTCGTCCTGAGTTGCCAAACTCTCCTGAATAAAAAAAAGGAAAAGGACTGAGTCAGTCATTCTTAATGGAAAAGCTGGCGCAAACCTTGTGCCATGGTGGTGCATTCAATTTGTAAGGTTTCTCAAAATATTTAAACAGTGCTGTTGTGAACTCCTAGTTAGAAACTTGAATAACTGCCTTATAGCAGTGATACAGCAATTGACACTTCCCTGTGTTTAAACAGTGGGACCACTGTGGTCTAAGCCAACACAGTTTATTGGGAACAAAAGGAAAACACAGTAACAGAGCAGCTCAGGGAAAGAACTAAATGATAACATGCAGGATTACCATTTTCTGGCCCAATTTCCCAGTCCTCTCTGCAGGGCCAGGGTAGCTCACAGCTATCTTCCCCTTGTCAGTGTATTCACGTTTAGTTCATTGCCTAGGGTGGCAGGATCCCCCATGGTATGACTAAGCTTGCTGGGCTCCATGGGTAGTTTCAGCTGAAGTGATCCAAATTCAGTGACACGTGTTGGTACTGTGGCAGCCGCTGCAGCCCCTCTGCTCAGGACTTTTGGTGCTCTCATCTGTAGGTAACTGCTCAGCCCCTGAGCTGCTGGTCACATCTCCCAGCCGCTCCTCCAAGGTTTCAGGTGTTGTTCAGGGTGGAATTAGAGGCTGTCAGTAAGCCCTCTGCCTGCAAGAGAAGCACTACCCCAGTAAAATGTAACTTTATTCCCCATTTTTATCTTTTCATTTTCTCTTTGCTTTTCCCAGAAGCCATCTGCAGCGGGCAGGGGGACTCCTCCACCCTGCGCATGTTCGCA
The DNA here is from genome assembly GCF_037157495.1 of Lathamus discolor. NCBI lineage: Eukaryota > Metazoa > Chordata > Aves > Psittaciformes > Psittacidae > Lathamus > Lathamus discolor. Next base: position 24,101,102 of record NC_088884.1, read on the forward strand.
TGTTTGCTTTCAAACATGAATGCCAACATTATATTCGCTTCAACAGTAAAACTTCACAGCTTATTTTTAAACAGTAAATTCATAAACTGTTACATAACTGACATGCAACAGAAGCCTGGCCCGTACAATTAATTCCTCTTTCTCAAGTGCAGATGCAGGCAGAGCATTCACCGCCTTAGCAGGAGCGTCCTGGGCTACTTTTCTCTTACTTCAGTGTTGGATATTAAGAGTAAGCTCATCCTCTTTCATGGCTTCAGACCACCAGGTTTACAGCAGTTTTTAACAGCCTTAGTATCTCCTAGATAAACAGATTATAGGTAGTAACATACACAAGTGATTCCATGCATTCCCACGTGCTCTGTAAGTGACAGGGATGAAGGTTGCCCAGAAGCAGAAGAAATATATGGATGAAAGCTTCACTCCCACACAGCAACAAACCAGGCTGAAGCGATCTACCATGTCACTGTAAAGTATCTCTTAATATGAGAAAAAAATCCCTCAGTTCCAGCAACCTTTTTAACCTCCTTTACATGGTGAGGGCAAAAATTAAGAGGGGTTTGAAGTACTAAAGCAGTAAACAGTCCCATACCCCTCAGCCTGAAGCAGAGTGAATAGGGGGATTACACAGGAGAAGCAGAAAGTCCAGGTCTCCCAGGGCAGCTTACTTAACAGTTGTCTACGTGATTGTGGTTTCCAATACATAATCAAAACAGTTTCTTGTAGCAACTGGTTGTAAACATTTGGGTTCTGAAGGTAATGAACTCACTCTCAAGCTAACAAACAATAGAGTCATCAAGTACCACAATTTTGTCCCCATAAATAAAACACCGGTGAATATCGGTGCTGCTTCAATCCAAGCACCTCACACTGGGGTAATGCTTTTCTTCAGAAAACAAACAAACACAGATGGGATTTGTTGTCAGAATAGAATCAGGACTGTAAATGAATGAGGTCATTCACAATAATGCTGCTGCTGTAGGAGCAGGTCCTTGCTAGTTGCTGGGAAGAGCATGTTGTTTTTTTATCAGGTAAACACATAATGTTAGTCTTCTTCTGTTTACAAGGAAACCGAGCCATTTAGTGAAAGAGTCATTAGGATTACTTTTTAAACCTGTGAGGGAAATGTCTCTTTTTACTATGAATTTGCATAACAAGGACAATTCTATTGCCAGTGAGTGGTGAATATGAATCTGTTGTTGCAGGGGACTTCTACATCTATTCAACTCATAATAATCTTATCAGCAAATTGAGCCTTGTTACACCTGGAAGTGTAGCACAGTGGAGCATATCAAGGCAAAGTGACCTCCCAAAGAAATGCATCTGCAATCTCAATGCAAAAGCAGACTCCCACATCTCCAGAGTCCTGAGGCACTGTTCCATTCATCACATTACAGTGTGGAAATCTTTTGGTAAGTCACAGTTAAAGATGCTGGGAAGAAGCAACAATACCCATTCCTGGAAGTCTTTTTCTTAGTTAATGGTATAAAAAAGAAAAAAAAAATATCATTTTTTATGGAAATATGAAGGTAGAAAAACATCCTGTAGAAAAGACCCTAACTAGATCTACAGCCAGCTTGAGAAGATTCTTCAATCCCTGCAGTGTATCTACGTCGGGTTTATTTCTTCATCCTGCTCACCTTACCAGTTTTTCCTAGTTCCTTAAATACATTCAAGAACCAGAAAAATCTTTTTTTCAAACAAAAGGATTAAATTGAAAGCCAGGCAAGTTTGGTATCTTTTGTAAAAAGAAAAAAAAATACCTGTATGGATGTGGGGTACAAAAGTCCCTGTCCTTGAGAGCATGATCAGCTCATGATTCTTGCTCAGATCTATATTTTGTATGATCAGCTACCTAGACAGATGCCTTATGGCATATCTATCTGGCAGCTACCTGCTTTTAAAATTAGCCCAATTATACCTGGATTCACCTTACCAGGTATAATGGATGAGTCAGTGGAGATCCAGGTGATATAAACGATCAAACACTTCCCTTTGGAGCAGAGTGCCTCTCTTGCCATCAGTTACTGAGGAGCCTAGGTGACCCTGCTTCTAACTTTGATGTCCCATATTGTACTTATTTGTAGGTACAGCATGGGACATCAAAGTTGGGCCCATATGTCCAAATTACACAGGCCTGATTCTAACCAGGTGACTTCAACAGAGCTGGTTTTGTGCAAACAAGAGTACATCAAGATTTCAAGGAAGGGTGTTCAATGTGTTTAAGTTCACTGGGGAGATGAGCTCTAGCTGAGATTTTGCATGAACAGGATCTTTCTAGATAATCGATTCCTTTCTCACAATCTACCTGGAGATTCAGGTATGATAGAAAGATTTATTGGCTAGTAGCATCATGCACATCAAATGGTCTAAGCTGGGAATGCCTGTTTGTGAAAGCTAGATTGTCTGGGCTCTCTGGTGGAAAGGGCTGTACAAAAACTAGTTTTTCCAGGAGGGGCAGTGATGAACTCTTCCCAGGCCTCTTGGAAATGCACATAACATACTTCATATGGGTGTAGCACATACTCATCCCACTCTGTATCTGGCTGGATCTGCTACAGCCTCTCTTCATTCTTCCTCATCTCCAAATATGTCCAAGAGTGGATGGGAAGTGAATGCAGCTATCAGCCCTCTTTAAAGAATGATGGAAAATTAAGTTTTTTTTAAAAGTTCTTTTTCTTCCAGAACTGTACGATGACACACTATAAATCTGGCCATGCTTAATGTTATGAATGTCGATGGAAAGCATACAACTTAACTGCTGTCTTCATGGGGAGTAGCAGCTGACCTCAGACAGAGAAACGGAGGCAAAGCCAGAGAGATGTGGAGACAAGAGCTCACTTTAGGATTGCCTAACAAACAGATTGAAGGGAAGCTGGGAGCAACAACTTCTGTCATAAGATTCTTCTGTGAGATAGAGCCTTACCTGTCTGTAACTTGTAATACTAACAGATTTACAGATCATATATAAATTCTCCCCAGGATAGGTGCACGGCCAACTCCCATGCAGCAGAGTTTGCCTACTGTGTAGGTGACGTCTCTCGCATTGATTCGCATATTCCAATAGCTGAAAACTGTAGGTGCACCTCGACACCAGAGTTCAGAGATGTCTTTGTATATATAACCCTGCCACAGGTAGAATATATCGCTCTTACATATTTTTTTCTGCTGTAATAGAAAGAAGAAGGTGCACTGAAATAAGAAAAATTAGGACTTAGATTTACCTAAAACATGACAGGCATAAGGGCAATGACACCATAATTCATTAAATATTAATTCTACAGTGATATGTAAAGGTTAATCCCTCAAGATATGTCCTATATATTATGTGTAACCTCCTAGTCAACCACTTCTGCAATCCCACCCTTTTCCAGCAAAATGCTTGGAAAATTGAGATATAGAGGGTAGGTGCATGGGGCAAGAGAAATTAAGTGCTGGAATTTTGCTGATAAATATCATTCTGATACAAATAGTGCTAACAAATAGGTCCAATGTGTCTCATAGTTTGGTCTGAAATTTTCTGTCTTCTCATTTGCTGCTGTATTTTTGAGGTGACAAAGTACTTTTATTTGTAAGGTTTCAATGCCCTCATCTCTGTGTGAGTTTTGGTGTGTTTGTGTGTGTACTTTTTAATGTTAATGTGATTCAAGTTTGTAGGCAGAGTGGAGTGGTCACACAGCTGTGAGTACCACAGAATTTCAAACCCATAGAAAATGTAGCATCCCCCTTACTACCATGTGGGATAAGCCACATTTACAGAGTGGCAGCATCACTGTCTCATCACTTATTTTTTAACTTACTAGATAAGGGTCATACCCTTGTTATCCAGCCTGTTCACTGGGTAAAGTATCTTCACTGTAGCCAAGCTTGGTAGGGTTATTTTTGTATGCACTACACATTCAGAAGAAACTTGGGTCATGTCAGTTTTATGGCAGATCTGTTACTGAATGATCCTCTAATTCAGGACATTGGAAATAAATGTAAAACCCACAGTATTACCAGGAATCCTGACAACTATATCAGTTTTAAATTATGGAAACATATGGAGGACAAACCATTTAAAATGGACAAAGCAAAGCATTCAGAAGCACTGAATTATGTGACAGGATAGCGGGGGAAAGGAGTATGATCACCGGTTCATTTTGTTTCAGGTATATATTGCCAGTCCCATCTTCTTTAATGCACTCAAGAGTTGCTGTGGATGTGTTTCAAATGTTGCTTCAAACCTTGTTCATTTGCCTAAGAATACACTTAGAAGCGTCCTGCTGACCATTTAGTTAACGTTGGAGCAATAGTTTAGTCACAAATGTTAGTCTACACAAAATATTGAAAAAAAAAATACTAAGGCAATTTGATAAGTATGGGCAACATAGTATTAGTTTAAAATACAGATTTTCCTATCATTTACTAACTTTACTGTTACATTTTAACTTTTCTTAGTTTCTTTGTAAAAGTAATGCAATTCTGTGAGAAGCTGAGAAAGTTATAATTCTGAATAATTCTGATGAAGAGATTTCCCTCCCTCACTTTTCTTTTTCTTTTTTTTTTTTTTTTTTTTGACAGCCAAGTTGTGAAAGATCAACAGTGGAGCTTTGGGCTCAATTAAGCCATCAGATAAGCAGTGTATCTCTAAGACTCTCTAGCTAATTTATACACAAGAAAAGCTTAAATTTGTTCTCTTGTGTAACTTAACATGCACTGAAACTTCTGCCATTGGAAAGAATGTCAATCAAATCAAGAGGATCTGTGCAGAAAGCAAGCACAGATGGTAGGTGATGAATGCTGATTTTGGAAAACAGAGAGAGTAATATAAGAGAGAGTTTTGCCCTACTAAGCAAACCACTTTTGTTCTGACTGCCACCATTTGATAGATAAGCAATCTTTCCTACTTGATACGTCCTTTAAAAGTGAAGAGTTAAACATAGTTTCTTACAGTTTCTTTATCAGCCACTCAGAAGTACCTAGATTATAGATTAAAAAATGACTATCGAAATTGCACATGTAGTCAAGTGTGTGACGCTAAAATCTGCATGAACAGAAGTAGCTTTTCCATGTCATTCTTAGGGCAATGCTGCCAGTAATCCTCAAAATCAGGCACGTCAAGTATTATTTAAGCAAAATACAGAATAAATTAATTCAAAGTGAGAAGTACATTTTGTAAACAGTTTCTGCTTGTCTGAAACTTATACAGCTTTAAATTTTAGGGTTATAGATTTGTGGATTTTCTTCAGACACTGCATAAATTAATAAAAAATCTAAAAATTCTGTGTAGATCACTACGTATGTGTGTGTATCATACATACAAATACTTTGCTACAAATGAGATTAGAAAGAATTGCACTTTATAATCCATCACAGGTTTTTTCATTCTTTTCCTCTTTCTTCTCCAAACACTGTAGAAGAGAGTCCCAGGGTCAATAAAAATGCTGGAGTCACATTATCTGATCTCCATTCCTAACTGCTATGCAAGCTTTTTCTTTATTATTTGTATATCTTTTTCTCTGTGTTCCAAGCTTTCTTTAAGTTAATACCTGCATTATTGCCTCTTGCTCTAAGTCCCTCTTTTAAAGAGGTACTTTTATCCGTAACATGCACAAAAATGAAAAGTGGGGCGGGTACTTCCTGAGAGTTCGCATGACCAGTGGGGGAAAAAAAATTAAAATCTTTAGTACTTCTGAAAACAAGAGAATAAATTTTCTAAGGGTCTTAAATTCTGGAGCAGGTAAGACGACAACATTGTATCTCATTTTACAGCATGAAGGAGAGTTATTCATTAACTTCAGAAACCGCGGCTGACCAAGCACAGGTGGCTATCACTTAATGATATAAGTTCAATATTCTACTGAATAATGCAGTCACTGATGTACATGGGACATTAACAGCATCAACTTCCCAAGCTTAAAACATAGTTGGAATTAGTGAGGGAACTACAAGCTTAGACTGATTTGCATTGAAAAGACTATGAGTTGTTAAAGGAAAATTACGCATCCAAATTCTTGATTGTGCTAGTAGGAATAAACGTAGCATAAGGCAACAGCCATCTTTCTTACACAGAGACATTGGAGTAACATTAAAACAGCAAAAATTGATATGTAAGAATGGAAAAAAAGAAGAAGTAAATAGGAAGGACTACCACTTATCACTTTGGAAACTTTATGAAGTCAGTAAGAATAAGAAGGTATTTTATAAATAAATTATAACAAAGAAAAACCTCAGGACAATAATTAAAGTAAATTATTAAAAATATATAGCGAAACTGAATTAAAGTAATAATAAAAAAATAAAATAGAAGGCTGCTTCCACCATGAGCAAAAAAGAGCTCATACAAAAGTAACATCTCAGTGGAACAGAAAGCTTGTCTTTTGAAAAAAATAGGATATGAAGATGAATCTGCTAAGGTAAAGGAATTTTGGAACGGTATAGTCACACTTTGACCAAAATCTTTAACAAAGTGACGGAGAAGCTACTTTAAACAGCTACTTTAAACAAATTCAGGAAAACTTCTCAGAAATCCCTAATGATCTTCCAATATTTTTAAAAAATAGGGGACATTTATTACCTATGGATTGATTCTACATGGAATTATAAAATGGTAATTAGAAACTCAGCAAAGAATTTAAAGTTATAAGCAAGAACAGTATATTTATTTGCAGAACGCTTGTCTGATGTAACAATCTTGTCATATTTTCTGGAAACATTATATATTAGTTAGAAAATGTAACTGTGTTGCTATTACATCCTTGGATTTTTTTGAGTTAATAGAATTATTATCTGGATATTTGATTAAAAAAAATAAAAGTGCAATAAATGGCTCTAGCAAGGTGTCAAGAGACTAAAACATTGGCTAACAGAAATCTTAAAACACGGTCAATATGAACTCACTGATGAGTAGGATTTTTTCTAGCAAAATCCCTCAGATAATGTGCAGTTTTATCAGTGATACAACCAAGGATAAGTTGCCTTTTCTGGCCTACTTATAAGACATGACATTCAATGGGTTGTAAGCAATTAGGGAGACAAATCACTGTAAAAGAACAATCTGAATCATATGCCACAAACAAGCAAAATGTGTTTTAATTAAACCTCTAACCAGTTTGTTATGGGAAGTGGTGGTCTCACCAGATCTTTAAATGGTCACTCTGAGGTTAACTGAGTTTATAGATTTCAAGTAGTTTCTACAGGAAATCCTTAAAGACTGGAATTCAAATGTTTGGGCAGGATGGTCATGAAAGCCTGGCTTGGAAATACCTGATTGTGGGAAATGGTGGGTAGCTCTCTTTCAGGATCTAAAAGAATGCAGAAACTGCACTACCTTTCATGTTCTCTTCATTCCTGAAGCCTTATAGTATGAAAATGGCTGCATCTCATCTGATCCTAAAGATCCTGGAGAAACTGTGTTTCCTTAAATAGCTAGATGTACTGTGATTTTGCCACCCGATGGAGGCTCAGTGACTGGCCTTACAGAAGCCAGAGAAGGAAGGTGTAACAAGGGCTGTGAATCATATAGAATAAATTCATTCTCAGATGTCTGGGTCCACAGCCTCACTGAACTCTCCAGAACAAACTAATCACCACATTTCAGATCAGGAACTGATTTCCATAGTTTAGGTTTGCAAAGCTGTAAAAGAAGAGGCACATGGGAGCAGCAGAAACATGCACCAACACATATCTGACACACACCATTTCTCTCTGGAGCCTATACGAGCTCTGGGAGCTTGGCCCAGCAGACGCTCAGCTAAAAACCTTGTGCCTGCAGGGCAGCACTGCACTTCCCAGGGCTTTGCCCAGCTGAGTGCATGGAGGGCATCAGCAAACAACTGTGACAGTTCTTCCTGACCTCCAGCTCTGTTAAACCATTCCACTGTTTGCCCTACCTAGTCTGGATTTCAAGCTTTCCTTAGGTCTTTCCTGTTTTCCCCTCTAAAGACAACAGTTGATGGATTGTTCAAAGCACATCCAGCCAAAAATTAGGTAGAAATAACATTGGATTCAGAAACCCAGACACTTGTTTTGTTTTGTTTTGTTTTGTTTTTTTTAAGAGAAAAAGCAAAGTAAAGGTAACTGGAAAAATATTTTCCTCCTGAAATCTCTTTTGGCTAATTTGCTTTACAGATAAAAATTCAGGCTGAAGTGTGGCTTTGAAGCTGGCAGCTTCTCCCCCCTTTTTCCTAGAAGTATCAGAGACTTTGAATTGGAATGTACACAAGAAAGGCATAATCATTCAGATTAAAGAAAAACAAACCCACAATTCTTGTCATGTGAAGCCAGTAGATTGTCCAGGCTTGTGCTTTTGTATCATCCGGAGCTGGTCACCAGGGATACAAAATTATAAAACTCTAAATCCTACAACCAATCACTGTGTCTTTTAAGGGGGTGTTGGTTTCACGTGCTGAAGTGTGTGCACCAGTTTATAGCAACTAAGAAAAGCTCCTTTCTGTTTGTCATAAACTGAGCTGACTCAAGTAACTACAGTAAGGTGGTTGTTTAAAGTGGGTTTCTCCATGTGTGGCATCTTGCTCAACATCTGGTTCTAGTTAACTTTTCTGAGGTTTTTGTGTACATCGCTCTGTTGAATCGTATTTAATTTCAGAACAAGATGCTGAGTATAAAGCTAGAAGTTCACCTGATTAGTACAAAGAAAAGGACAACCAAACAAATGTTATTGTCCAGTTTGGGCTTATCACATGGCAATTTTCATCCTAAATCTGCTGCTTGTGATTTTTGCTAGAAATGTCCATTTAAGTAACCGTGCCTAAGGGTCCATTGAGGTCAGCTTTCTCTGAGGTCTTTTATGCACTGTGTTGCACAAACTAAGTTTTCATGTACTATGACTGCATGCAGTTTTTGTGTCTGATAGAATCAGAAACCAGCATTTTTATGGAATAAAATTAAAGTGTAGTGGTTTATTTCAACTTTTTATGCAATTAACCATAATATGTTTTTATTAAAAAATCACATTACATATCATAATTTAACAGTTGGTGTAGTCCTGTAAAACGTTTGCATGAACATAAGGCACCTATTCAGCCATACTTCAGCTGGCTTAAGTCAGTTAAGCAACCTGAATATAACCTTTTTAATGCGCAATCACATCCCACTTCTATATCAGCTGCCACATGATTTTTAGTGACCTCAGTATTACACTTCAGCTTGTTCAGACTGTACATCACTTCTGTCAATCAAAAGGCTTGACTATAACCTAATGAAGCAACAGCATACTCAACTGCAACTAAACCAAGCCTTCCAGAGGACATCACGGTATATTTTCCCAGCAGAATTTAAAAGCAAGCTCTCACAAATTTCACATCCATGTACTTACAGAACCAGCAATCTGGGCTTTGTTTTATTTAAATTTGGACCGTTCTTTCCATTTTCTAATCTGCCCACTTTTTAACATGAATTTGCTGCCACTGCAGAGCATGTATGCTGCTCCATCAGCAATGAAAGCACATATATAGTTTAGCAGCAGCAGCAGCAGAACATAGCTTAAGGACTTATAAGGTTGCCTTGTCTTGTATCTTACTTAAATGTACATGTCTAGTTGCAGTGAAGAATTACTTCCTATTTCTATGGTTAGTCCTTCCTTCTGAACGCTGTGATTTCAGTAGTTCTCTGAACTTCGTCTCAACTGAGGTCTCACCATGAGGTGGATTGAAAACTGGCTGAACAGCCTGGTGCAGAGGGTGGTGGAGCACCTCACATAAAAGCAGTGTTTGGGAGAGCTAGGACTGTTTAGTCTGGAGGAGGTCTAGAAGGAGTATCTCAATATCTACAAATAAGAGAACTAAAAAAGACTGAGCCAGGCTCTGTGGTGTCCAATGGCAGGACCAAAGGCAATGAGCATGAACTGAAACACAGGAGGCCCTGTCTAAACATCAGGGGATACATTTTTGCTCTGGGGTGACCAAGCACTGGGACAGGTTGCCTAGGGAAGCTGTGGAGTCTCCTTAGTCGAAAACCTTCTAGGCACAGTTCTGAGCAACTGGCTGTAGGTGGCCCTGCTTCTTGCCTGAAGGAAATTGATGAGGATCTCCCTTATTGGACATTAAGACAAGTATCAATCAGTAGATTCCTTAAGGCATATGGAAGCAGAAGTGGTCAAGACTATGAATAAGGGTGAAATTGTAGGTGAGTGTAAGTTGTCTGTGGGGTGAGGTGCACCATTTCAATTCTTTCACTGTGGCCCTTGTCAACCATACCACACTGCTGAGGGAGAGACCAACCACCCATAGCCAGCGAATCTCAGTGATCTGACTGACTGACATCTCAGAAACATCTCATTAAAACAAGGTCAAGCCTTATAAGACTGAGAGTTCCTGAAGACCACAGCCTTTCGTCCTGTGAACCCATAATTTTATCTCCAAGAAGTGAAATGTCTTCATAACATAACATTAATGAAGAAAGTATGGCTTTTTTTCCTGCCAGCAGTTTAGGTTTTCCCAAGACAGCTTGTCATACCCCAGCACTCATGAGAGAGACTGCATTTCCTATGCCTTTTCTTTCAGTGAATGCTGAACTTCCTAATATAATGGAACATGTGTGATTATCAACATGTAGTATTTAAAAATCATAAAGCCAACATCATTTTATATTTATAGTTCTGTCTCACTAGGAGTTCAAGCTGTTTAAATGTCCTGTAAATACATTAATTATATCATTTGATTTTTATCATACCTACCCTACTAATAAAAATGATAATGTAATGAGAACTAATCCTTTATATCAGACATGTCTTTTAGTTGCAGGTAGAACATTTCGGGGTTTTTTAAAAGGGGCTGCAAGAACTGGCTTTGTAAAATACATGGCTGACCTATTGGGTAGAAATAGACAGCTACAGTAGACTGTACCTTAAAAAATGTCTGTTTCTACGTTTGTTTGATTTAAGTTTACTTCCAGACCATTACTATTAGAAAGCAGCAGCTTGAGCTTAATATAATTGCCCTGGTGATTTTTATAGACCTCTTGCCATCACTGAAATTGGACTCAGTATTTCCCCCAAACATATGCCTGAATAGATAAAATATCTGTGCATCAGAATGGAATTAAAGAAGGCGTAGAGTCATATTTAGAATGGTGCACAGAGTAGGGGAAAACAATACCTTTTTTGCCTTCTCCTATAATAATGTAAGGTCAGTTAAGGAGACAAGCATATGTTTTTCTCCTTACTAGAGGTGAAATCTCTAGTAGATGTGTAGATGTGATTTGGAGTACACTGAACAACCCCATCAGAAATCTGTGGTTATCCATTCCCATTAGAATCTGTGGTTATCCATTTCTAGACTATCATTATAGAAAGTGTGTTTCAGTCAGATTCTCCAACTTTTACTGAAGAATGATACCAGCCCATGAGCCCCAGAATATCTACAAGTGCAGGAGACATCGGGTCATCTTGTTTATCAGACTATAAGCAAAAATCGGTATGTCTGAGAGTAGCTTAAAAATAGGAAAAAAAACCCCACCATAATTGCAGACTTCTACAACTGGAAAAATATTCTTCATTTTAAGTGACCTCTCTTCTGCACTGCATCCTGAAAATATTCCATCTGAGACCTTAGTCATCTGTCTAAAAAGAAGCAAAATATTAAACCTACAATTGCACATTATGGAAGTTGCCTTCTACAAAAACATACTGAACCACTGCATAACATTGCAAAATGTTTTGCTGTCAAGGAGCACCTACTTGTACGCAGTATTTTCGTGTGTAATAGCCTGAACCTTGTGGTAAAAAAAAAATCTCAGATAAATACCCTAATTATCACTTTCATATGACTGAATAGAATATTACTCTGATCTGCAAACTGATCAAGGTCTTACCTTTGCTATATCACTTGCTGAAAAACAAGTCATAATTAAGCTACTCTCTATACTACTATTCGGATGGAGCATAAGAAAGGCAAGGGATAGTTTATGGTTCTTTCAGGAGTCCCTGAGAAGGTTCAATAACCAGCCAGTACAGCTTTAATGAAATATTTGGTTTATATATTTTATTTCCATACTCTGATTTTTTAGTTAATTGTTCAAAGGAAAAGCAAATCAGAAAATAGTAAAGAAGGGAAATAAGTATTTCTATTTTGGGGTATGTTGTCTCAGTACTTGAAATCACAGCTGGAGAAAACTGTTAGACTATTCTATCCCTCTACGTAAAAGAATGATTTTTGTCTATTATACATTAAGTAATTTTTTTTAAAGTAGTCCATGTATGTCAGTCAGAGAGGCTTTCATTATTTCCTTTGGGCAAATTCTCCAAAAACTTGTAGATTTTGCTGTCATAGAGGCTATCCGGACGGTTAACATTTACCCCTACTTAACTTGATGCAGTTACTTGTGCTTCTGCTCTCCTTCATTCTGCTGAACTGATTACTGCCCGTTATTGAGAAAGCCTTTAGAAATTTGCAGAGAACTAAGCATCTGCTCCTTCCTCCTGTCAGTGAGTTCCAGGCTACTATATTGTTTTTCTGTTGTAGTGATGTTTCTGAAAGCAGTCTTTTCAAAATCTAATTTGCAATAGGTTTGTGATTAAATTATATACTGTAGTATCACCCAGTGACCCCAGCCAGTCTTGTATTCTGCTGTGTTAGATGCTCTATGGATGTGATGACGGGCATGAAACCTGACCCAAGGACTTTTCAAAATCAGTGGAACTTCTCAGCTCCTATATTACTAACGTGATCTGATAAATACAGATATTTATTCCCTAGAATGTTACCCTCTTCGTGAAGAGAAGGAGACCACAGTGGGCAAGTTCTACATTCCATTTGGGTCCATGTTCAGGAAAACTTCGTTACTCTTGGGAGAAAATTGAAGGGAAGGACAAGTATGCTATCCCTGCTCTAAACAGTCATTTTGAATTTGTCATCCTGTTTTATGCAGTTTTTCAGCCCCCAGTCAATGCAGCATCTATCAGTGCTTGTTCTAATCAGCAGTGCTGCAAGATTTCAAGCCAGCACAAAGTCTTTGAGAGGTTTGAGACCTCAGTCAAATGACAAAACTGTGGGCTCTGCTCTGTGAGCCTTGGCTGGTCTTCTTGAAATTCTCACATCTACAGATAGCTTAGTTAAAAACGGACAGGAAAAGTGGCATCAGCCCTGCCCACTGCACTTATATGGCTAGTAAATCATATTTTATTTTCATTATTAATGGTTAGTCCTCATGAGATCCAGTGTGATTTAATTAATAAATAGGGGCATTTTGGGTTTTTATTGTTAATACTATGTCTCACTCTATTAATTAAAAAAACCCAGCTGCCATCACACAATATAGAGCTGTTAAAAAAATCACATGTAAAGTTTTATTGAAGAAAATGACTTGAGAGGGAAGGCAATACTTTGACAGTAAATCATAAATTAATATTAAAAAAGCTCTGATTCAGAAATTAAAGAACCTGTATTCTTTCTTTTTTTTTTTTTTTTTTTTTTTGGTTTGGTTTGGTTTGGTTTTGTGTTAAATTTTTGGGTATAATTTTAAAGGCATACTCTTGAAATCTAATATCAGTGTTTGTCACTTTCTGTGGGTTTGGGTGGTTTTGTTGTTTGTTGGTTGGGTTGGGTTTTTTCTCTTTCCCCTTTCTTTTTCATTTTCTTATTATCTGAAACAGAACCATGACAAATTTCTTGTAATTTCCTCATAGGCTAACGGATGGGGTTTACCTCAGTGTAAATTGCCTACTTGCACCTATTTTAATCTGACAGGCTGTTCAAAATATTTTTAAAGCCAGCTGAGGGAATGGAATAGGTACATTTCTCTGCAGCAGTGAGTCAGTGGAAAGAGACCCAGTGACTCCAGGGGAAACTGCTTACACATTTAGTTGCCTTTTGAGCAGGTATTAGTTTCCTGGTGAAGATTACAAACTTGACACCACAACTCCATACTAAACAGGCACAGTATCTCTTTTCAGAAGAGTACTGATATTTTCTTCAGTGTGTAATTTCTTTTTTTCTGTTAGCCTTATGGTCACTACTGTGTTTCACGACTGAACAGAAATCTACAATTTTACGCCACCTGGAAGACGACTGTAATTTGTCTTTTGCAATTTATTTGCTTTGGATGGTTTGTTTTAAAAGGAAATGCTCACAACAAAAAACAAACAGTCTTAGGAATTTTCTGGTTTATATGCAATTCTCCAGTTTTAGGATTCCAAAGTGTGCAGAGGCGAATCCACGGCTTCCCCAGAGCACTGCAATACTGAACGAAAACGTGCAGAAAAGCTTGAGATATATTCTAAACATCCTTCACTCACTCCATGGAGGGCTACACTTCTACTCCCAGTCCAACATAAATGAATAATTTGATTATCTGTGCATATGCAAAATCCCACTCGGAGTTGATGCGAACATAAAATTCCCCATGTGTTTTCTAGCATGTGAAACCACATTCAGATCCATGTGCAGCCAGAAAAAATGTTGAGAAAGAGATAGTAATTTTAAATCTAAACCAGAAATTCATCCATCTGTTCCATATTTCTAATCTATCAAGTTGTGACTGTCCTTATTCTTGAGGAGAGGAACCTTTCAGTTCCATCATGTTCCATGTCATGGACAAAGCGTGGTTCTGTAGTATGGTGTTCACTGAAAACAGTAAAAGATGCTGTGTGGGAGGAAATAAATCTAATATTATAAAAACTGTATTTTTTTTAACAGATAAAAGGCATCTGTCATTAAAACTACATATATTCATATCTATATATGTTCAGTGCAGAAACTATGTTGTGCCAAGTATTTTTCATCAGATGGAAACAAATCTTATTTTGACTTTTTAGGTTAATGTTCCTATGGTTTCATCGCTTACAGAATGCCCTTGAAATTCTGCAAAAAGAAAGCTTTGGAAGATAAATATCTCTAGTGTCTCCAATGAAGTTCCATTTTTCTATGTCCCAGGTACAAGTCTGGTGTCATTCCCATCTGTCAACAAAGCCATAATACCATGTCAGAATAACAACTGAACTCAAACGCTTGGACACCACAGCTAAATAACCATCAATGCCTGCTACAGGAGGAGCTCTGATCAAAAATCCTCCCCTCCCTTAGAAGAGAGCTTGAAAGGAAACCTAAACCACTTTCCCTTCCATGCTGATTCTCTCCCTCAGATGTGTTGCATGGCTTCAGGGGCTCATCTTCAGCTCTGAAGGAACCATGTGAAAAAAGTATAATCTCTGTATAAGCAGAGACACAGAGCAGGAGTCTCCAACCATTACATAAATGCAGTACAAAGCCCTAGTATACCTTCTCTCCCAAAAGTCTTCCTCCTCCTGCCATTTGCATCAGTAAATGGAAGTTCAGCCTAACTGTGGATGCTCAGGGCTTGATAACATTTAACAATAACATTGCCACATCTACTTGCAACAGAATTATTTTTAACCTATGAAAGAAATATAAGCAATGTACCTAACAACATTAGAATAAAACTATTACTCTGGTTAAAAGTCAAAAATTTGGCAGTTGTAAAAGGACAAAGTTAATATCATCTGACTTATCTAATGTCAGTCCTCTTGTACCTATAACCAAGACATTCCTTCATGACATGGCATGGTGCTTTTTAGGAGCCTCTGTTCTTCAGCTGCACAGGTGGAACAGTGCAAAGGAGGATGGCTTTCCCTGGCAAAAGAAAGGTTTCCCTGGCACATTTCTTTCAGAAGGCTGAAAGGATTCTTCAGGAGGAATAAACTCACTTTTGTGGCCCCTGTAGACATTGACATACAGAAGAGGCCTCATCTGTTCCTGCCTGGGTCACAGCTTTCTTACGTGATTTTGTACAAGTTGTTTTAATATAAAGCATTGGAAAAGATTATCACTCATGTTCCACTCCCTATCCTAAGTTCTACAAGCAGGCATGTGGGAAGTTAACCTGGACAGGGTTTCATGAAGACCACTTACTGCAAAAGAGATCAGTGGCAGTTGTGATTGTTAAGCAGCTGGGAGCAAAATAATGCATTCCTATTAATAAATGCCTGCAGGAGGAAGAAAATCTTAAGGAGGGTTGAGTGGGTATGTTGAATTATGCAGCTCATTTAAACAATTTTCTTCTGCAGATACATTTGGAGTCGATTAACATATACATAGACATTTGGTACCCTGGCTGCAGTGAATTTCCCTTCAAGCAAAGTAACAGTTCTTTTATTTCTTTTCATTCACTGAGCTCCACCAGATAAAAGAGCACAGAGTGTACCTGGAGCCTGTAAAGGGCTCCTACATCCCAAAACAGCATAAACGCCAGCTTCATTAGCACACATCATTAAATGTTTCATACAGAAAGGCACCATCTGCTCTTGAAAACTCTGGGACCTCTGCTCATAAGATGTTTGATTGCTCCCAGCCAAGAGGGACAGCCTTTTGACTTAACCTACTAAGCCTGGAGCTGGGGTTATTTTGCCAAAGTGAGTGTTTTTCTTTATTTGACTAACCACTTCTCTCCCATTCCGGCTATATATCAAGAGTTGTCTCCAGCTCCATCCCATTGGCCTTTGTTGGGTCCTTGAGGATGGGAAGTCATGGACTGGTTGGACAACAACCTTTAAATTATCAATTACATATCCATCTTTCCTCCTGTAATCTCAGTGTCAGGCAACTCCACCTTTACACCTGACCACACAAACAGCATGTTCAGAGGCTTACACCAAAGCAAGCACTAGGGTTATTTTCAGCACATTTCCCTTTCACAGTTCCTGATCACTACCCCAAGAGCAAGAAGGGCAGAGCTAACGTCACCAATGGGGTCTACACTCCTTACCTCATTGTGGCCATGTTGTCAGGTGGAATATGTTGCAGCCTTCAGGAATGTCACAGCCTATGGACTGCATGAGCTCAAAATGCCCCAAGAGCTCATCAGGACAGACTGTCAGACCAAAGAGCTCCCAGCTGAGTGATGTGGCTAATGCTGTAATTTTGTGCTGGGTGAGTGAAGTGGTACATGTCTCTTTTCTGGTTTGTCAGTAAAATGACCATGGAAAACAACTTCTGTGACACAGAAAACAAAATTTTCATGAAAATTGTATGTTCACTTAATGGCAAATTATCATTTACGGACAAACCATAGTTTATAAAAATGTTCATGAATTTATTTGGAAGAATTGTGTCATATTTAAAAGTCCAGAAGTTTATCCCAGATTCATAGAATGCACCGGTATTGTACACAACAGAATCGTGGGGGGTTTCCTGTATTTCTGAAAATCTGAGTGTCACTTTTCCAGGAAATCCAACCCCCCCCCCCCCACCCCCTGCCCCAAATGAAAGCTTCTGATAAAATAAAATAAAATACAATAAAATACAATTAATTGCAATACATATAATTATGTTTAATAGCATACTTTACTAGAATAGTGATCAGGAAAATAAAATCAGCTTTTGAAACTTGCCAATCTAATAGCCAAACAAAACAAAATAGTCCCTGAAAAGAGATTCTAAATTTACTGAACTCACCTTTCAATCTTTTGCACAATCATGCTTGAACTATTCATTTTTACATCAAACTACATTTTTAATAAAAATACTGATTATTCGACAACTAAGAAACATTGTGTCTGGTATCATGAAAGTGACCACTGCTGTGTATAAAAACAAATGACAAAGTTATCATCTAGGGGGTGCATACCTGGAAATGGCATCTAACCCCAGGGTCTTTTCCTGTTTTCCAGCTGCGACTATTTTCATTTTTTGTTAGTTATCAGCCTAACAGCTCCTGTGTTATGGTCTTTCTTTAATGCAAGACAACAAAATATAGAAGTTACTCATCAGCTGTTTTGCTCCACCCTTCATTTACCCAGTTGCTTGCTATGAACTTATGGAATTATCTGAAATGCAGAGAATGTTTTTTTCCTGCGTCATTGGTGTGCAATGGTTTATATCCCGCCAAAATGTTTCAGCTTTATTGCTCTTTTCAAACCATTACTGGAGACTGAAATATTTCCATTTGTAATTCTCAAAATATTTATTGACCACCAAATCATTGACATCCTTTTCTTCTTGCTGGGTTCTTTGCATGCCTGCAATTTGACTGCAATGACTCCAACACTGCTAGGCATGTTCCAGTGTTTTATTCATAACAGTTTGTTATAGAATGTGGAGCCATGTTTCACAATGTAATATTCATTTTCCTTATATGTCTTTACTTACCAAAGTGTATTAACACATCTGAAAAAAAAAAAAAAAGATGATTCATAAGCTTTCCTATAAAAATACTGCCAGGCTCTTCAAGGCATTTAGCATGCAGCTGTGGTGCACAGTCATTCTTAGAATTAGCATTCCTTCAACCACTTATCTTCATAAGAATTAAAATTCTTTCCAGGATATTTAGTTCTTAGGGCTTTTTATCACAGCACGTTTCTGTTATAAACATGCTTTTTCTTGTTAGGAATGACGTTAATTTTCCAGTTAGTTATCAAAGCAAATTGTTCCTAAATTTATAGCAGTCTGACATAGATTTACAGAATTAAATCATAAATCTTTACTGCTATGTTCAAAAACATAGGATAACATGTGCATTTGCCCAGTCACAGTGGATTATGACTTTGTGGATTGCATTGCACATGCAGTCAGATGTTCTGGGCTTTTTTAAGGAAATCTAAGTCATATGTGTCTATGATTTAATAAATATGTTCCTTTAATTGCACCACCACCTTCCTGACAAAAATATTTTCTAATAGGGAAGACAAGATGTTGAAAATATTGACCTGTTGCTCCCCAAATTTGTATTATATACGTTAAGTGACATTGAATTAAAGGCTACAATAGCACTATCACTTCCTCAAAAATAGGGAACTAAGGAAGCTAGTCCACAGCAGGGAAAAAGAGAATACTACAGTGAAAGTTTAGTGAAGGAATAAGACTATTTATTGTTTAAGTATCAAGTTGCGTGTCTCTTGGTTTCCCATCTCTCTCATGTGGTCGATTTAGTTTATGCTGATAAATCATTGTGATGATGATTCTGCTCAAAACAGGAAAGCTCTGTCACTCCAGAACAAAGTAGAATACTTCTCCAGCACTTCTGAGGCTCAGTTGCTCTTCTCACTGTAGTTCATCCTTGGCACTATTCTCACAGTCATGGCTCTGCTCTGGTACTAATTTTAGCCTTTGGATACTTCAGCTGTGAGCTGTAGCCTGTTTTAACCGCAAATTACTTTATGAGTTCCTATGGGTCTGTTCATGTTCATGTTTTTCTCTTCTGACTCTCCCTTCTCCCAAAGGGGAGTGAACCTCTACTATCCTTCCATACAATGGCCTTTCTTAGTTTATAATTGCTTTCTTAATTCTTTTTCCATTTCCATTTCAGCCTATTTTCTCTCCTGGCTCCTGAAATGTCTGTTATTTCTGTCCTTTCTTAAAAAAATATATATAAAAAAAAAATAATAATGAAACAGACTACAATTTTTGACTGAAAACTTTCCCTATTAAAATTGACTTTGTAAGAGAGAGAAGAAAGAGGAGAGGAAAATATAAGACACATTATTTGACATTTTTATTTCTTATGCTAATCTAAGTAATGTCATTTGGAGAAGCTTTATGTATGATATGAAGAACGGGTAAGATAGTCTTATTGACCAGCCCTCTATAGTAGGAAAAAGAGCTAATTCGCATACCATAATCATGATCATGGCATTAAACGGACAATATTGATGAACAGCTGGTCATCTCATACCTGAAGTCTAACCCCCTAAACTCTTAGATGACCTTCTATTTTCTTATATTTTTTCAGGGAAATATCTGGTGCACCTCTGAATATCATTATAATAAAACATATTATTGTGACTGAAAATGTAAATATGCATATAAGAGAGTATGGTTTAAGAAATTATTCTGAAACCCGAACTCCAGCATTTGTACAAAGGGTGTTTTGAAAAATGAAAACAGGTCATCAAATATTTTATAATAATTTCATTGACTGGAATATCTGTGGAAAGATTTGCAGTTCTTTTACATGGAACTGAAACCACACAAGCACACACACATACATGTGCAAATAGGTGTCTATATACCATCTGAATATCTAGCATATTTAATTCAGAACAAAACATTAAAACTTCTTGATCTGTTGCCTCAGGAAGCTGTGAGCGTAATGAGTGAAGCATCAGATGCAATTCAAAAATAACTACTCAGAAGAACAACACAGGCATCTTGTCCCTTCTTGATGTAACCAAAGATAAACTGACAAATGTCACAAAATGTTACTACTACATTACCTTTACGATAATTTGCTGCTCTTGAATCATCACTATGCTAGTCAGCCAAGTGGTATGCTAGAATTAAAAAACATAATTTAACACAAAGCCTAAGCTTTATAGAGTCAGCTTCTATCCTGTTGTGGCAGTGCTAGGTTAATGGTTGAAACTCAATGATCTTAAAAGTCTTTTGCAACCTAAACAATTCTATGATTCCATCAGAGGTAAATATCTAAAATGGAATATCTAACATATTTGGAGGAGACTGGAGGGGTAACCTAGCATGCAATTTTTCATCAAGGTTATTTTCATTAAAACAGAAAATTGAATTTTCTAGTGGCTATTTTTATTTTTCTATTCTATTACTTGAGACAAGAGCTACAGCTACCTATGTTATAGCTGTTTGTATTTCAAGCTAAAGGGAAAGCCACAAAGGTGACAACAGCAAAGGAGGAGAAGGGCAAAAAGACTTCACATTTAGCTGCTAGTAACCCTAACTGAAGACTAACAACTTCACTTATGGAAAGGAAGAGGAGGCTGAGCAGTACTTTCTGGGCAGGCAGACAAGTAGCAAGCCAAAATTCTCTGTAAACACTTTATTTTTGAGAAATCTCTGTTGAAGTAAATAAAAAGATTGCATGTAATGTTGGGAGCTGGAGGGAGCGAGGATTGTTCATTTTACTTTTTACCCCAACTCAGAAGTCAAATATTTTCCAAACTATTTTATTTAGAGGTCTAACAGCATTCTGAAATTAATAGGTATAGGTGATTCTTGTAACTGACATTTCTTCATATGCTGGTGCCATTTGAGTGTTTCATATGGTGCTGGATTTTTATTCTATTAGAAACATCTATGTGATTTTTTAATATTAGCATTTTTCCTTTTTTTCATTAAAACGTATACAAACTTAGTTTCTTGCATGGTGTTTAGCTGTCAGAATTTTCGGTTTGGAAAATCTATTTTTTTAAATAATCTTCTTATAAAAGAATTAACAATGAAGAGAATACTGAGCAGAGCTGGTGCAACAGCTTAGGCTCAAAATAAATAGCGGGAGTTGCTGTGGTTTTTCACAAATAACATGTTGTGTAGTATCAGCTGGAGCATGAGCTCTGAGGATGTCTTCCCTCAGCACAGCTGAGTTTTCCTATCACTGAAAGGAACAAAGATCACAAGATGCCAGAATCAAGCTACTACATAGGTAGCAAGTAATTGTTGCAACACAAAGATGTTGATTATTTAGTTATTGATACTTGCTTACTGTAACAGCAGAGAATTAATTAATAAAATTTGGGAGAGAAACAGTATTTCTTCAATTGGCAGACAAGAAGTCAGTCAAAGAGCTTTACATTAATATGTTTTTCCTCAAAGGTGGGGCAGACAAAGGGTCAGCTAGGCTGACTCGATGGATAGGTGACAACTTGTTGGGTTACCGCAACTCTATTGTATTCAGCTGTGTGCCCTGGCCTTCATCTTATTAACACAGTGTTTCCAGTTGTCTCACTGTAGTACTAATTCTTCAGTTGTGCTATTGATATTTCACATTTGCAGTGTGCAGACTTTCTACCTCAATACTATCTGCTGTACCTGGAATAGTCACTCCAGTCCATTGTTGGAGAGCTATCACATTTTATAAGCTCAAAAATAAAGTGGGAAAATATAAATTTATGATATACATACAAACCCACTAACTCAGAAAAACAAGTTATTGTGCATTACTCTGTGTTTACCACCATGGGCCCCGGCACATACAGATAGCTGCATCAGCATGCAAAAATAAACATTATGTCTTGAACTTTTTATGGAAATACAAAATATTCCTTCAATGTGTTTTATGTCATAATAAAATCTTCAGGGGATCTGTGTTCCTTGCAGATTTTATTCATTCAGCTGAAGCTTAGAAAGCCTCACAAAAGGTTGTAAATTAATGAATATACTCTTAAATAACACAAAACCAAACATTGGCTTTTGCAGGGGGTGTGAATATATTCAGGAGAAAATTATGCTTGACACTGTCGGTTTTTGACCTATTGGAGCCCCCAAAGCAATCATGTACATGACTGAACATGGGAATTCTGTCTTAATCTCCTGAATATAACAGTTTAATAAATTGCAACTTGTGCAGTGAACCATAGCACATGGGATTTAGCTATCCTTGGTTATCTATTTAGAGCAACTCATGTTAAAAAATACAGCTCAGTTATGTAAAGATTTTTTATGTCTTACTCTCATGGAGAAAAAAAAAATAAATAAATAAAAATCTTATTTTCTCAGGAAAAAAGAAAGAGCAGATTACCAGGTAGGTTTACCTATTCTGAGCAAAGCATCTTCTAATCCATCTCAGCTGACACTGCAATCATATGAACAGCACAACCACATTCCAAGAACAGGACAGATCGAGCACAGATCTGTATTTAAAGCAGCTTCCCCATTAGCACAGCAAGGAAAAAAGAGATACCAAAACAACTTTTGTGAAGTCTTTGCTTCATGCCCTACATTTGTAACGTCAAGGCAGTCTATAATTAGATCATGCAGGGACCAGTGACTAATGCACGCGAAGGTGCAGTGAATTAGCTGAAGTGTTTTCTTTAGTTTTGCTTGTAGACAGGAATACTAGATGCTCTGATGCTATTTCTCAGACTGCAAATATTGGCACACCCTGCTCAAATACAACCACAGAAAGAAAACACAAAAGAAAGAAAACACCCACTGTAGATGGCATATCTTCTCCTACAGTATTCACATGTATATGTTCACACCCAGCGTGATCATACTTCCAGTATAAGAACCCTATGCCTTCTCTGCAGTGACACATTTATGCTTGTGACCACTAATAAAAAGGCACCACTTTTTAGCTTGCTCTTCGATTGGCTCTGCTGCCCTGTTCCTTGCCTTCCACATTTTCCCCATCTGCAAGACCTATTTGGTATCTTAAAGCACTGGTTGAATGCCAGCTGGCTAAATGCTAGTAGGCAACATCAGATAGTTGTCATTATTACTCACTATGACCTGAAAGAATGGCTTTTACAGTGCCCTCACTCTTGCTTTCCCCTCTAAATCAAGCAGTATCTGCAGTACTAAACACTCAGTCACCGGACTGTCAGCTTTTTCTCAGTAAACACAGAGCTTGAGTAAATATTGTGTAGTTGAGAAAAGCATGGATGTTTTGACTGATTAAATGGGAGGGAGGGACAGCTGACTAGGAAGAATCATCAAAAAAATGTGAACACAAGAAAAAACAATGCATTGTCCCGGCAAAATCAAGATAAATGGTGTAGGCTTCCAAGTGTGTCTGTATCTGAACGCAGTCTTATTTTTCACATAGATGTATAAAATAAATTGGTTTTGAACAGGTTTGGACTTTGGTGAAATCCAGCTCAGTGCCAGGAGCCAGTTATAGGATCAATGCACCTTTGAAGTAGTGCCTAGGTTTGTGTTGACCTTTGATAAGAGGATAAATTTCACCCTGTGCCATTAGTGCTGCCCACAAACATAAAAGGGATATGTTTGCCTTGCCTTAACATCTTTGATATTTACCCACTGCTTTGCTTGAGATATCAGGTATAAAGATGACCCTATCTTTCCTGACTATGCTGAAAAGGAGAGATATTTGTATTTAAAACAAGGTTCAAACCTAGGCCAGAGAGATAGTTTCGGCTCTTACTGAACTTTTTCCAGGCATAGTGCAAGAAGCCGGTATGGGTGAGCTGATGTAACTTTACTGTAATAAAACGGAGTTCAAAAACCAGTCTTGATTTGTCAACCCAGAGGCCAAAACTTGCCCTGAGATAGAAGGTCATGATACCAGAGAGATCAGACATTACCCAGCGACCATGACACCCCACCAGAGGAGAATAATCCATCCCTTTAACAAGGTCATGCGGTGCACTGGATGAGGGTTAGCCCTGTCCACGTGGTGCAAACCTCACTGTCCTGCAGTAGCTGCCTCACTGTAGTGAGTGGTTGAATTTGGCTATGACCACTCTGGGGTAACACTGCTTCTCCTGCCACTCATAGCATGTCCCTGGAGTCCTCTCCCTGCTGTGATTTAACTTGAGGAGTGGGCTACAGAACCAAACACAGTTTAGATGCAAGTACCACTGCTTTCTGAAGGACAGCTGGTAGTACTTCTAGGCAGCTTTTCTCCTCCCCAAAACATGTAGGTCTCATCTCTTAATCTTCTCAACCTTGTTGCTTATCATCTCTACACTTGCTCGTAAATTAAAGGACTTCTGAGGGCTGGCCAGCTGATGGACAAGCTGCAGACAATGTGGGCTGTCAGCAGATGAGTGACCGAGGCCATCTCTGCTTGTCAATAAAACAGACCTTTGCCCATTTTTTCAGGCTGGTGCTTGTGGGGCTTTTGCATGTGACTAGGAGACACGTACACAGAGAGAGTGAAAAATTTGGGGAAACTGGTTCAGATGGTGCCTGTATGTTTGGGATCCCTAAAAATGTTTCAGCTAAAAGGAGGTTAGCAGGTGAGCAGGCTAAGGTCCAAATTCCCAGTGTGACACACACAGAGAGATCATGATATTCTTAAACTTGGAGTCTTTTTGAGTAAAAGTAAAACATAGGAACATGAATGTACAACTGTACATATTTTGTAATAGGATTCTTTGGGAATAGTTGCTGGTAAAACAGGATTTCTGCTATGAAGAAAGAATCAAACCTGTAGTGAGTCCTCTGTTAATTCAGCAGGCCTAAATTTCAATAAATAGGGGCTATGTCCCCAGGAGTTCCTCTGGCAAAGGGGTCCTTCAGAATATGGAAGAGTACCCAACTACAGTTTGAAGTAATTTACAGCAAGGATGACTAACTAAGGACAGAAGTCTCTGACAGCATCAGGAAATGAGAAACAAAGACTGAGAGCGAGAGACTGCTTTCTCATATGATAAAAGTGAGAAAAAGGGTTATTCTTGGTGTTACGTTTTACAGTGAGTGAAGTCAAGGTCCTGCTTGCTTTTCTTTTTGTCATCTCTCTCTGTTTTGATATGTGCAGACCTTGTATTTACATTTTAAATAACACTGATTCTTATACTCTTTTTAAATTTACATGTGGTAACAAACAGGCCCCTTAACTTAAAAGCTATTTTGGGCAGGACAAAGAGGAAGTACAAGAGTGCTGTTAGCCCTGGGCGAGGCAGGGGATGGTAGATGGCTGCTTCTTCCAGGAACTAAAATGAGGTGCCAGGGAGTTGTTGGAAATCCCACCCAGGGCAGGATTATCAGGGAATTGTTTAGGTTGGAAAAGACCTTTAAGATCAGCAAGTCCAACCACACCCCTAACACTGACAAGTCCATCACTAAACTACATCCCTAAGTAAGTACCACATCTATATGTCCTTTAAACATCTTCAGGGATGGCGACTCAAATACTGCCCTGGGCAGCCTGTTTCAGTGCTTGACAACCTTTTCATTGAAGAAATTCTTTCTAATATCCAATCTAAACATCCCCTGGTGCAAATTGAGGCCATTACCCTTTGTCTTATTGCTTGTTATTTGGGAGAAGAGACCAACACCCACCTGGCTACAACATCCTTCCAGGTAGCTGTAGAGAGCGACAGCCTCTCTTTCTCCAGATTAAACAACCCAAGTTCCCTCAGCCACTTCTCATAAGACTTGTTCTCCAGACCCTTCACCAGCTTTGCTGCTCTTCTCTGGATCCACACCACTACCTCAATATCTTTCTTAGAACTGTAGAATTGTAGAAGAATCGTAGGATTATTTAGGTTGGAAAAAACCTTTAAGACCATCAAGTTCACCTATACGTCAATTATATCCTAATATATATCTTGTACTGAGGGGCCCAAAACTTAATACTGTATTTGAAGTGTGGCCTCACCAGTGCCCAGTACAGGGGGATGATTACTGCCCTAGTCCTGCTGGTCACACTGTTTCTGATACAGGCTAGGATGCCGTTGGCCAGCTGAACACAAGCTGGCTCTTGTTCAGCCACCTTTTGACCAACACCCCCAGGTCCTTTTCCACCAAACAGCTTTCCAGCCACTCTTCCCTAAGCCTGTATCATTGCATGGTGATGTTGTGACCCAGGTGCAGGACCTGGCACTTTGCCTTGTTGAACCTCATACAATTGAACTCATCCCATCTATCCAGCCTGTCCAGATCCCTCTGCAGAGCTTTCTTACTCTCCAGCATATCAACACTCCCACCCAATTTGGTAGTGTCTGCAAATGTATTGAGGGTGCACTCAATCCCCTCATCCAGATCACTGATAAAGGTATCAAACAGAATTGGCCCCAGTACTGAACCCTGGGGAACATCATTTGTGACCCGCTACCAAATGGATTTAACTCCATTCACTACAACTCTCTGAGCCTAGACATACAGGCAGTTTTTTACCCAGTGATGCTTGTACCCTTTCAAGCCATGAGCAGCCAGTTTCTCCAGGAGAATGCGATCGGAAATGGTGTCAAAGGCTTTACTAAACTCAGGTAGACAACATCCACAGCCTTCCCCTTATCCACTAAGCAGGTCACCTCATCATAAGAGATCAGGAGATCAGATCAATAGCTACTAGCACTTTCAGGATCTAAGGACTCTTCGCAGCTCTCTTTCTAGCTACCGGGAGCTGTTCATGGAAAGAGACTCTATTATCATGCCTGGAACAAGGACTGCTTGCTCATGCAATCTCATCCCATACCCAATTGAAATCCCCAAGCTGGCAGAGAATTGTGCCCAACTGATTCAGAAGCATCTAAGATTGGCTGTGATCAAGTCCATTAGCTCTTCCTTATTGCTGATATCTGCCTGATTCACTCTCAGGCCTGGCTGAGCAAACCTTACTGTTTAACCCTTGCAGCTTCCAATCTGACCTTCTGCTTCAGCAGCATGGTTGTGAGTCAGTGCACTGCCCAGGCATGCACTGGGAGCTCTGCACTGCCAGGCTGTGAGCAAATAGAGCAGCTCAGCTCATGGCATAGAGCTAGGATCCCCGGCTTCCTGCCTAAACTGTGTGGCCTCACAGATGCAAATGATGATCTCTACCCATTCTATCCTATGGCTCCTGGATAGTGCAAGTGAATGAAAATTTTGCATGGAGCTTATTTACTTCTATTATTAGACTGCTATGAGGTCTCCATGCAGCCTTCTCTTCTCCAGGCTGAACAGCCCCAACTTTCTCAGCCTATCTTCATACGGGAGGTGCTCCAGCCCCTTGATCGTCCTCGTGGCCTCTTCTGGACTTGTTCCAGCAGTTCCATGTCCCTTTTATGTTGAGGACACCAGAACTGCACACAATACTCCAGGTGAGGTCTCACGAGAGCAGAGTAGAGGGGCAGGGTCACCTTCTTCGACCTGCTGGTCACGCTCCTTTTGATGCAGCCCAGGATACGGTTGGCTTTGTGGGCTGCAAGCGCACCCTGAAGCCGGCTCATGTTCATTTTCTCACCAATCAACACCCCCAAGTCCTTCTCCCCAGAGCTGCTCTAAATCTCTTCTCACTTCCACCTTCTATAAGCTTCCTTTCTCCTTCTGAGTTTCCTCAGCAGCTCCTTACCTATGCATGGAGGCCTTCTGGCCTTCTTGCCCCATTTCCTTCTAGTTGGGATGCAGCACTCCTGAGCTTGTAGCAGGTGATCACTGAATATCAACCAGCAGTCTTGGACCCCCCTGCCCTCCAGGGCTTTATCCCATGGAACCTTACTGAGCAGGTTCCTGAGTAGGCCAAAGTCTGCTCTCTTGCAGTCCAGGGCAGTGAGCTTGCTGCATGCCCTTCTCACTGCCCTGGGGATCTCAAACTCCACCACCTCACTACCACTCAAAGAGTAAGGGGGAAATTAGGTAAAGCAATGAACAGACCAACCAGTAGATAAATGGATAAATAAATATGTTCATGCTCTTTTCAAATAATGAATAATGTAACAAAGCACAGTACTCATTAGAAACATCCAGGCTTTCTATGTTTTGAATTAAAATAGGTCTTTCATTCATCTTTAATACTAATATAATTAGTACTTATCAACAACTGAAACGTTCTAAGTCGTAAAAATATGCACTAAAATTATCTGTAGAAAGGGACTCTACATTTTGTGTGGAGAATTCTGTAGAATTTTCTCTCTGCTCTTACATTATCAATTATTTACTCCCTAATTCTACTCCTCACCAAATTCAAGAACCTGCTAGGATTGTATACATGCTTCAATAACTGCTGGCTTGAATTGTAGCTCTGCACATCTTCATTAGCATCAGATCAAAATAATTTCAGATTAGTGTCAATTCCCAAGTGATGCTGTGGTGGTCTGGAACCTCACTGCCTGGTAGGAAACATAAGAAGCAGTTGATTTCAGGTCTAGCTCTTGGTGGGATGGTGTCTTCCATTTTCCCTGGCTTACCTCTCCACCTCTGAGTCTATTCTACCCAGATTTCCTCTCTTTTAAGGCAATGAGTTGTATATAAATGAAAAAGACCATCTTATGTTTAGATAAGGAAGACAAAATATTTCTGTTATACTTCATACGCATACTTGTTAAGACACCAAACATACTGGGTTTATGATATTGGCAAAATACATAATTAGAATGGTGATGTCCGTGTTTGATTGATTGATACTAATTTCCTTTATAAACACAGCATTAAGAAAATTATTTTATGGAGGAGCTGGATGAAGTGTGCCATAATATTTAATAATGTTACTTGTTCTGGTGCTTGAATTATTGACACATCACCTTGTTGAAAGACATTTTTGAATGATTTAGCTTCAGCTCAGTTATACTGATTATCATCTTTCTCAGTGATGGGAAATGTAGTGTTCAAACAATGCCACAGTAACAAAAATAAATAAAATTGATCATGATTGTTTCCCAATATATTTGTCCTGAATGTTTTACTATTTTGACATCTGCATTATTAAACTAAATTGTTTCATTTTCATCCTGTAACTGCCACTGGAGTTGCAAGTCTTGCAAATGTCAGTGAACAGCATGCACATGAAACTTCCATTTCTTTGTGATGCACATCTTTGTGAAGTCGTCTTCTTGAGCAGATTAACTGTACAGTGGGCACTGGCTGACTCAGCACCCTAAAAACACAGCTGTGCTGCTTCCTCAACTGCCTTGGGTCTGTTATTAGTGTTATGGTTTTTATATGACAACCTGTCTGAACTAATAATCTGTCCAGGACTTCACCTGGCTTCATGAAAAACAGGCAGCCTTGAAATCCTTTACCAGAATTAGGATCCATAAGAAAGCAAATCATACAACCAACGGCCTTCAGACTGAGTAACTAAGGGTGAGGTTTGATTTATTAACTTACTCTTTGTGTGAGACCTAAAGGATATGGTGGTACACTGAGGGATGGCAGCAGCTTTGACTGCTGGTGGAAGCTAAAGAAAGCACCAGTTTTGATACCGTGTTGCTCAGGGCACGTTAACTCAGTCGTAGAACATGACAAGTGCATAGCCTCACCTGGAAACTGGTGCTTCACATAGCTCTGGAATTCAAAGCACTGTGAAATATGGGCATGTAGAAAGACATGGGCATGGCTCTGCAGAATTCTAGCTTTACAGTGAGCAAGGAGAAGGAACACGGAGTCACCAAACTATACAGTTTGGAAGGGACATCTGGAAGCCATTTAGTCCAAACCCCTTCCCAAAATAGGGCCTATTTTGAAGACAGATCAGGTTGCTGAAAGTCAGATATTGCACAGCACTAGTCAATGCTGGTGTTGTCTGGAATTTTCCGCTTTCTGACTGTCCAAGATCCTTTATATTGAATAAACTAGGAAAACAACAAGGCAAGTTCTAGAAGTCCTAAACTCTGCCCTTCAGCCTTATCAGTGACAACTGCTTCATATCAAGATATAATAAACCTATTTTTTTTATTTCTGAGGAAGTCAGTAATAAGTCCAGTAAATCAGGAGTAGTTTCATAATGTGAAATTGGTATAAGTAAAAGGAAAATCAAAGACAGATATTCCTTACAGCAGCTATTTTGTGGGAGGGAGACTTCTGCTCCATGTTTTTTTCTATCAGCTTTCTCTCCCAAGGCTCTCCCCAAAGTTTCCACTCTGTATGATTCTCCAAGCCAAGAGTGGTGGAAAGGGGTTCACAAAAGTATGTATTGTCTCTTTCCTGAATAAATAAACTTCCCAATAACGTGATTCTTCTTGCTTCGGTTTATTCCATCCCTCACCTTGCAAAGCTCGGCAAATGTTTTATGTCTGTGTTAGCTCATAATGTATTCAGGAATAAGGTGAGCTAGTTCTATCAGGATGCGGGTTACCATATTATAGAGGTCCCAATACCCAGATTTTCTCATGCGTGTGTTCTATTTGTGTGGAATAAACTACCTTTGAATACAAAGGTATAACTGCATTGTACTAGGCTTATGCAAAGTAGATGGTAAGGAATAAGTAAATCTGTAGTGTAAAAAAAACTTAAGTCATTTAAAAACAAATAGAGCAGTTACTAAATGATAGTTATATGCAAGTATACCACACTTGTATAATCCTTAGCAAGACTGCTGGGAGCTGGAAGCAGTCTTACATCAGCAGCATGGGGTACTGCATAATGCAGCTTACCAGATACTAATTCCTTTCAGTAGCACAGAAAAGCTGGCTGCTCTTGTCCTTACAAAATTAACTGTAAACAAACCAGGCAGTTGTGTTGTTCTTCAGTGTTTAAACCAAGATGGATTTATGATGTATGTAGATTCAATGCTGAGGGAAAGGCATGACAATGCAATCCAGCCCTCATAAAGTGAAAGTTACATATGAAAGTAGCCCATATAAAACTCAGGTTAATTATGAAGGAGAGATCTCTGGAAAAAAGTCACAAAATTCTAATAATTTTAGCAGTGGAAACGACATAACCTAAGTTCACTTGGAAGAGCTTGTAGTATATCTATCTAAGGCACAACTAACAAGAGAAAAATCTATTCAATCTGAACCTCTATGCATATATTATATTTCCAAAGAAGTTTTGAGATCCTTCAGGGTCTGCTTTCTGCTCTCTTCTCATTGCCTTGCAAGCTAAATCAGCCAGTGAACATGCAAGAAGAACTCCTGCTTTCTTCTGGTCAAGGGGTTTTCCAGATATTTGTTGAGGTTAAGAATCATTTTTGCATAGATCCGGCCTAGATGAAAGTGTTCAAGAGAACAGAATTTAAATAAGATAGAATTCCCAAAGCAAACATAATCAGGGGCTAAGAAAGTCTTGTAGTTTAAACTCGGAGTTTGCAAAATCCAGTGAGAGACTTCAGGCACATGACAATGTCTTTCTTTCTCCATTCTCCAGCTGCAAAATAGAGATAATTTTTCTCCTCTAATTCTCCAAGAGGTTATGGCATAAATTCATTAATATTTGCAAGGCATTCAGATGTTGCATGAATATCTGAGAGCAAAATAGGACACTGCTGCTGGTAAATGAAGGCGTTATAAATTGTTATATAGATAAATCTTAATCTCTTCGGTATTGGAAATTTTAACTTAATTGTGGAAAAGAATGCAAAGATAGAAAATGGGTTATTTGAGTCCTAAAGCTGGAGATCATTAACATCTCTAAGGGTGGGACTAATATTATAATCTTGTTAAAAAAAAAAACAACAACAAAACCAAACAACTTAATATTTACAATCTTCTATCCCTGCTCACTGTCCTATTACTTCTGCCTTTTCTGTGGCCCTTCTACTGCAGTCATTTATTTCATGTGGTAAGAGAACCTTTCTATGTGATATAACATCAGGTTATTTTAATGAGATGTGTCTGAAATTTACTTTTGTTAAGAATGAGTAAAGATAAGCAATGAAATCCTTCCTCTCTGAGATCAGTGGGATTTTTCTGTTGACCTCAGGAGAACCAGAACTTCAAGCAGGATTCAATACTAATCCATTAGATATATATCTTTGACTAAGAGTGCACTGGTTTGGCTGCAGATCCTAACACGAAAAAATGCTTTCAAAACCACTTTTTTTAAGGGTTCATTTTCTACCCACCAGAAATAACTGGTGTTCAGGGCAACAAGTGCATTCAGCAGAAAAGTGGTCCCACATACACCTGTAATCCGATTCCCTTAGTACTCAGGTCATAAATAAAGGTAATTTTGAGATTACTTCTGACCTCTTTCTTTTTATGGTTGGATGTCTGTTCATAGGCTAACAGTAGAATATATGAAGTACAAAGAATATTGTCTGACTGGAAGAAAACGTCTCAGTGTAGCCATGGAAGTTCTGCCTGCCACTTTTTGAATAATTTTTTTAAAGGTTTTTATCTTGTCTAAAGTTCTGAGCCATAAAAGAATGTGATAAAAACCCACTATGAAGAATAAGTATTTGCATGTGATATTTACAAGGTCAACAAGCAAAAATACACAGTAAAATATTAAAATAGCTAAAGTGTTTGACACACAGTCAATAAAAGGTATTAGCAGATTCCCTTTCATATTCTTCACTCTTTTTTGTTTGTGTATCCAATAATACACTTCAAGCAGTGACTTATAAACAAGTAAATCAAAGAAAAGTATGTAAATTTTTATGAAAGACTATACAACATAGGACTGAAAATCGGATTTTTTTATAATTTAAAAATACTGGTTACATTCTTGGAAAAGAGATTGGGTTGTAGTATATTTACTGTTACAAATATGCTGTTTATTTTAATCTTTTAATCACTACAAATACCTAGAGCCCAATGCATTGACGGTCATTCTTTAGAAATACTCTAACTGAAGAATGCACTTGTCACGTTACTTAATTTTTCTCATTGATATGCTGGCTTTCTGCCTGATTTCAGTATAAAACTACTTTTTCAATATGAATACATTGCAACATGGGCCACTTTTATTACATGCAGTTTTGTAATCATTTTGATATAATACGATCATCTCTATATAAATAAGTATGTCAACTTTACCTTTATTTGTTGACCAGACCTCCAATGAAAATATTGTTTGTTTTGCTTTCTTTTTGGGTTTTTATGGGTAGGATACCCCTGTGCTTTCCTATTATTTAGAATAATTTAAGAAAGTAGAATTTCCTAGTTTTATTTTGAACACAAGTTTATCTTTAAGGTTAAAGGTCTGAGATCCCAGCTCCATTTTGACAGAATGACAATGATTAAGTTTTGTAAGACTTACTCAGAAGTACCAGAAAACCCCAAAATCAATTATGGCATTCAAATCAGAACACAAAGTACCCATGAACCTATTCCCAGAAGTTGTTCCTGTGAATGCCCAGAAATGTTTTGGCCTGGGAACCAAACAATTGCCCTGGTTCTATAATAACACCATGCTATTATATAATAAAACACAGTGACAGGTTTTGTGTATCAAAAATCTGTTGCTACCTTATCCACCATTTTGGAGTTTTAGCTGTAAAGCATTTAGTGTTTACTAACCAGTTTGCCCTGCTAACTGTTGCCATTATCCCACTTCTCTGTCCTTTACCTTTCATTCATTCAATGCGCCTTGATGAGAAGATAATTGATGATGACTAGGATGAAAACACAACAGCTCATAAAGCGGCACCAAGAACACATGCACTAGAAGATTTGTGTCAAGCATCCGATCTTTCTGAATTGATGAGAATTTCCAGAATGGTGGTCCACTGCAAGAAGGACTGGAAGTTGCAACAAGGCACCACAAGTTTGTCTTACCTTGTAGAGTGAGGTACCAATCAAAATCACAGGCCAGTACTTAGATCATATCTTGAACTGTACTTTAAAATGCAAATCAGCATTTTAATCAGCACCCTCAGCTGCCAGAAATTCAGCTGCTGAGAAGTCAGCTCCTCTTCCAGCTGATTAATCACCCTAAGAATCTCACCTCTGCCTTTGTGTATTTAACTTGTGTACCTTCCAGGACTTGCTAACCATTATACCCTTCAGGAGTGTATCCTCCACAGATAGCAGGGTGTGCCTACAGTACCAGTAAGGACATTCCAGAGGCCTCTCTGCTAAACTGTTCCAACTGTTCTTGCTACAGCTAAGTTACATACCACCTGAGAGAGGGGGAAAGCCTTCTCTAAGTTTCCTGAGAACTCCTCTGGCACCATTTTACGGGAGAGAGACACCAGGAAATACATATTGGCAGTAATTAAAGCAGGAACCAGAATCAAATTCCTCTCCCTTTCTCCCTCCTGTCCCTACCCATAGCTGATTTTTCTTTGGTAGACATACAAGCCAACAAGGAGTTCTGGTGTGCTGCAGCCAGGACCACGATCTAGCTGAGCGAGAGACTGTAGAATCTGTTCATGTCTAGAGCATGTGCCAAGCAGGAGAGGAGGGCAATGGGAAGTATAGAAAGGTATTGACAGCGGTCTTATAATTTTTATTTTTAATGGAGAACATCCCAAATGGCAGAAACACCAGAAGGAAAGGATTAGCAAGGGTATAAAGTCTGTCAACACAAACTAAAATTAATCTTGGCAAGGAAGTGTGAGTTTCTACTTCCATCTTCAAATTCAGTGACATTTCAGCTCACTCAGCAGACATTGTCCCAGAGACTCTGGGACACCTTAGCATCTTTTACAGCAGAGAGCTTAAAGCCAGTGAAGGATTAATTTGTTTCATCTGGTATTTGCAAAGGACTATGAAGAGGTAACTGAAATAGTTGTCATTGAGGGAGCACTTAGAGCTATGGTACATAGGCAAAGGGCAGTCCCTTGCCATTTTTAAAAATCATTTAGCTGAAATCAGAGGGTCTTTAGAGCTAGTGAAAAGGTATGCTTGACTGTACTACAAGAAACTAGAATAGATATCTATGAGGTAGGGTCAAAGCAGACTGAGAGCACATAGATGTCCGGTTCTGGTCCTGCTTTGCTTCCTCCTACATCAGCTAAACCCAGGACCTATCCCTAGAGAATTCAGCAATAGTATCTTGTGACACTGGGCCACCAACTTGCCCTATTTAACATTACAAAATAGATGTAAACTGTACCTTTAGGAAATCGTGCCATATGCTATTGACAAAGATCAAAGCGTGACTTCTGGGTCACATGTAAAAATCTCTAAACAAAACCTTAAACCAGTTAAGAAGAGCATGAGCAAGCTGCTATTGCAGAGAGTAAACAAGAGCAACTTTTTGTTGCTATTTCATAATGTTTTTAATAAGCAACCATTTGAAGCACAGGATTTTACAATGAAAAGGCAGGAGAACCACATTTCATTAAGAGCATTATCTTCTGTAATCAGAAACAGCACCAACTAGATCAAAGTTATGGCCGTTTATTGATTAGTCCTCAGTGTGTGTTTAATCAGCAACTGGCCTATTCCACGTGGACTGAGGATAGTAAATTAACACAGACACTCAACTGTTCCTGGAAATATCATGTTGCTGGACATTAGGAGGTTCTTTAACTGAAGTGCAGTGTTCCTAAAGTGAATTCACATGACCATGGTCTAAACTGTCAGCAAACAGAGGATTACAGATGTGCTAGTTAACAACTAATGAACAAGCAAACAAAAACTTTTTGTATTATATGATTACACTCTTAGCCTTGATGGCAACCTTAGTCCTTTGTTTTCTTATAGTTATTCTCTGCAGCTAATGAAACCAAAGCATAGCTTCAATTAAATTTCTTAGGCTCCATATTGTCGTTTCTACACTGTTTCAGTTGTAAGATTTTTGTTGCTTAGGAAGACCTAGAAGGGACTATAAAAGTTCAAACAGCAAAAAAATAAAGTGAAAAAAAAAACCAACCAGAGTCTTAATCCCTTTTAAACAGCTTTATTCTGAACAAGGCATTCTACATGTTCATGTGCTTTGAAGATAGGTCCAATCTCTATTTTAAAAGGCAATGTAGCTGATCCATAGAAAACGTTCACCCAGGTTTTATCAATCTGTGTTACAACTCTCATACCAGAAAGCCACTTTAACTACCCTGGCCATCAGCAAGGCAGTGCACTGAGCAGTCTGCATGTTCGTAAAATACCTATGGCTCACACTACAGATAGGAACTTTCACACATGGACCAGAAAAGCTCATTAGCAGCTTGATAGAAGACCTAGGACTCTTGTTCCAGGAAAGAGGCTTCCATCATTACATGGCATCAACACAACAGCAGGTGGGCAGTACCATCAAGGCCAGCCTGCCACAGCATCCCGACCTATGTACACTGCAGGTCTGTAGATGCTTGGCTCTCACATTTGCCAAGCTTATGCTCACCATCCTGCACATGAGATAAGTCTGGGCTTGATGAGGTTCACACCTGTATTTATATAGGATACTCATAAGACAGAACCTATCATTAATCAAGCCGGAACAGGGTGCTCTCATGATGGTAAGTGATATCATGAATGATGCAATCTCTCTTTTTCCCACAGATGTAGAGTATACAATTTTCTGTGAGTTCAAGGGCAGAGACCCTTCACCTCCAAGGCCCTCTTGCTCCCAGCTATCCTGCATGTTCTCAGCTGGTGCAGTCTCACAAGCTAACTAGATTGATATAGTTGCTACAGCTCTGTTCTGCTTATATTGCAAACACAGTATGTGCAATTTATCTGCAACTGGGTTTTTTTTTCTTAATCTTTACAGAGTTGTTACCCTGGAGGGTATGGTAACAACTGATTAAACAAGAAATGCCACTCAAACTGTCCAACACCTCCTGGATCTGCACACAGCTTAGTGAAGACACAGTGGGGGCTACTTTTCCTACTGTGATAGGGATATCAACACAAGCTCCCAACACAAGAACTGGTATTACTCCTACCCTTGTCACAGATACACAAGGGAAGGGTATTTGAACATTTCATAGCCAGAAAATGGGCTACAAATGTGGGGATTATTATCACTGTTTTGCAGTTCGGGAGCTAAGAGAGAGACCATGTGGACTGACCTGCATGACAGAAAACCTGAAGCTGAGGAGGGTTCAACATGTCATCCTAGGCTTATGTTCGTATTTTGAAGAGGATTTTCTTCCTCCTTGGCTGTGTAGTAATATGGAATACCATACTTCAGACATAAAAAAACCCAGCAAAGTGATGATAAAAACTCATCACAGAACAAGATCCTTATAACCTTACTGACAAAATCCTTTCTCAGGAAAAGGGGACTAGCTGGCTATTACCCAGAGGAGAAAATCAAAGGGACAATTATATTGACCCCGCACTACTGAGATTTTCAGCAAATACCAAATTTAACGTAATCACATCTAGGGCAGTGCTTTGGATCAGGGCAAAGGAAGATGAGAACAGGAAACTCTGAAATTGAAAAGCCAACCTTTCCACAGACACAAAATAGCTGGGTGAATTTGCACCAGTGAGGTGACAGCAGTATTAATAATATAGGCAGCACTTCATTCGGAACTGTGGATATATGATTAGCAAAATACCTGTAAATCCTGTCTGAATAGAGGGGGGAGATATGTTTTGTCTTACAAATCAGGATCTTAGTTGCTGTGGGAATGTTCCTTGTATAACTTGTCTACGTAAATGAAACTCAATCCCTGTTGTCTCAAGCCACAGAGGATTATAGAATAATGAAAAACAAAACTAAACCAAAAGAACCCAGTCAACTGAAGCCCTATGATAAAAACTGTAAGTAATAGGTTTGAAAATATTTGGGTACCAGTTTATGGGAACACAAACAGATTTGTTGTTTTCATTTCAGTAAGGAAAACAAACTAAGGAAATGCTTTACAACTGGAAAACATGGCATTGATGTTAAAACAATCACGAGCAGCTGTGCATGTCTCCTGCACCTGCCCCTGGCAGCTTGGGTAGATGCCTTAGAGAAAAAACATAGAGGTGCTGACTAACAGGTGATGGAGAAGGACAAGGATGGCAACGAACAAAGGCTGGGGTGGAGTATTGTAAGATTACAAGACAGATTTGAGGCCTGATAATAAACCAATCTCACCATAATCAATCACACATAGTAATTTTCTTTCTTTTAAAACTATAAAGCAGTTGAAATCCATCTATCCTCAGTACTCCAGAAAGAGCAAAACAGAGACATTCATAGTTTAGTAAATAGCACTACACTACGGCCAATGTTTTACTGACTTTATCACCACATGCAGTGTTGCACAAACAGATTGAGTCAGTGCATAATAAAGCAACAAGTTTGTACGGAGTGTAGCTGCCACCCTACAGTAAACAATCCTGCTCTAATCATCAAATATTATGAAGCCCTGGGAACAGTTTTTGGAAGACACAACATAGCACGTTTTCCAAGTGGCTGGAGTTGTTGGCTGTGGCACGGCACTAGTTCAGGTCCCTCAGGGATATCCGTCTGCTTCCTGACGCTCATGTCTTTCTTAGCTAAAGAAGGGCCAAAAAAAGCAACAGCAAATGGACAAATGTCAAGATTGTGTAATCGACCACCTTATTATTTGTTCTTTTTTACCTCTTCAGCAAAGGATTAGAGAACTTAGTATAAAGTGTGCAAGTCATGAAGGAGCACCTTCTTTCTCTTGGACATGAATTTAACTTTGTCTTACTGTTATAGGATTTCTAACCATAGAGCTATGCTAATATGTAACTGAATCTTTAAAAGAAAAAGAAAATCCCTCTACTACACCCCTCTGTAAAAGGCAAAACTTCCTGTCTTTATACAGTCTCTATTGCAATGATCAGTGTTTGTTATTAATTATTGAATTATCTCTTCACTTAATTGCCTACTTCTCTGAATAATTAGATCTAGGAGGCCAGTAAATACAAGCTTGTTTGTATTTATCTCATATTTGCACCTGACTAGTAGTTCAAGCATGGACTCAAGCATGGTTGAGCTGACATGGCATAACATGCTTTGCCATAGTAATTGAATCAAGAAGGCTGAAGGAGTTGGGGTTGTTCAGCCTGAAGAAGAGAAGAATCCGGGAAGACCTTATTGCGGCTTTTCAGTACTTAAAAGGGGCCTATAAGAAAGATGGGGAAAGACTTTTTAGCAGGGCCTGTTGTAGTAGGACAAGCGGTGGTGGTTCTATACTGAGAGAGAGGAGATTCAGGCTGGATGTGAGGTAAACATTCTTTCCAGTGAGAGTGGTGAAAATACTGGAACAGGTTGCCCAGAGAATTTGTGGATGCACCATGCCTGGAGACATTCAAGACCAGGCTAGATGTGGTTCTGAGAAACCCTGCTCATTGCAGGGGAGTTGGACTAAATGACCTTTGAGGTCACTTCCAACTTAAACTATCTTATGGCTATATGAAAAAGTTGGCTTCCTTCAGACTGTCATTGGTGCCATCCATGCCTTTCTCACCTTGAGATGCAAAATTTCCTAGTTGTCCCTAGATGATCACTAGTGTCTCCATCTGACAGCCCACACAGACTTCCTGTACGCACAGAGCTGTACACACAGACAGTGCTCTATGTCTAAGTGGTTGGCAACCGCTTCCAGCTGACTTCAGACTGTTGATTTTGGGTCTGCAAGTTAGAGCCAACTTGAGGTTATGTCTCTGCTCCCCCACGAAGAACAGAGAAGTGGAGGCAGAAAAGTATAGGCTTCCTTTCCCTCCTCCCCCCTCACTTGAATTGGAATACATAGCATGAAAGAGCCCCTTGGAGCTGTGTATAACCCACATTCTGACTGAATAGAGGAAATGAGTATGCTGCGACACGTTACAGCTGAGAACAGCAGAGACACCAGCAGTAGAGCAGACAAGGACAAGAGAAGCTATTTAGAAGTGCCCCCACCTTTGATTATAAAACCTGCCCCTACCCCCAGGTCCAACACAGAATAACTTGTTTGGCTGCTTGTGAGGGGGCAGGTGGGTGACATTTCTGAGCATGCTATATGCAGTGCAGCTTTTTTTCTTCTATTTTATGAAACAGTCAGAGGAAGTATGAGCTAAAGGAAAAAGACCGTGGGGGGAAATATTTGTAGAAAACATTTTGCATAAGCTTACGGCATTATTTAAAATGCATGAGACAAGCAAGCAGAGACCTAGATAAATGCTAAAGCTGCGTTATCAAAATGTTAATAGGTAAACTTATGAACAAAAATGCTGTGAAATGAAGAATTGGCTTGTTTTTTTAAGATAGAAGAGGTGTTAAGAATGATCCCTGCCTCAATCCACTGCTAACACATTTCAGGGCTCAAAGCTGCACATAACTCTGAGCTCCATAACTCATCCCATTTGTTCTTTCTTCCAGACAGAGTGCAGGATAGTTCATGGCCAACAGTACTGGAGGCAGCTGACACATCCAAAAGAATCAGAAAAGACACCTGATCTTCATCCATCATTGACAAAGACTATCGACCAACACAAATATGTGCTGTGACTTCTGTATCAAGTGGTTTGTAAATAAGCATGCATTATGGACAGGATTTCAAGTGAGCTCAGTGCTGCTCTATCCAAAAAAAAAGCAGACTAAAGCTAAAGTAGAGCAATAATGTGTGCTGACATGAACTCACACAAATTCAGTGCTTGTAGCATATGGAGAGTAGGATTATCTGGCCATCCACTGAAGGACCTGGGATCTGACAGAAGGATTTTGGACCAGTTGCCTGCAGAGCAGAGATATTTAAGGAAACAGCCATGACGAAAGTCATGTATGTTATTGTATGGAAGAGTGCCTTGTTTTAAGCTTGGATTTATTAGGTGCACTTGCTGTATGAAAAACTGAGTTTCAGTCTCCCAAATCAACAGTCACAGAGAGCATTTTCATGTGGCCCAGTAATTCCCCACATCATTCAGAATTCATGTAATTCATGAACTTAAGGGTATTCTCTGCATTAGTCCAAAGAAGGCTATTGTAATTGCTAGAAACCGAGCATAAGAGACACAAAGACAGGAAGGCAGTTTTCAGTGTGTACTCTAACACCAGGACCCAGATAAAAATATTTGTCAGGGCCCAGATAAAAATACAACCTGGACTGGTAGCCCTAACCTTCCCCTTACACCTACTGTCTTCAACCTGTTCTGTCCCAGGTCTCAAATCTGCCAGTCCTTCCTGCCCAAAACTCCTCAAACACTTTTTGCATTAAGGGCTTCCTCTGAGGCTGTTTTTTCCAAAGGTCTGTTATTCCAAAACACCCTCCTCCCATACCAAAACCACTCATCTTCCTCACCAGCTCTCCTTACTTAGATTTACTTCACATCTGACAATTATTTTCCCATACCTTTCACTAACCCAATCTCCCTGTTCCTCCAGAGCGAGTCCTTGCAACCCCCAAACTTACAAATTAGAGAGGTAAGGCCTTCCTAATCCTTTTTCAACCCCAAACCTCATTTCTCATCTGCCACCATTCTTCTCCAAACCGTTCATCAAGTATTTTCATAGACTTTGTATTCCCTCTCTATTCCCATTGCCTCTCCTGCAACCCCTGAGCTCCATGCCCTCCGCTCAGTATTCCCACTCTAGTTCCCATCTCCAGAATGGTGCCGTTCATTTACAAACTGTTTGTTACCTCCCTGTTAACTGCCACTAGTCTGTTTTCTCTTCTCATCAATCTCTGCCTCCAACTGAGCCCTCTGCTTCCTTAGTTCATACTCAGAGAAACTATCTAGAGATCCTGTATACAGAATTCATTCATCATAAATGAACCTAACCAGGACTCTAAGAGTAGAGGAAGATATGTATAGTATGGTTAAACTAGATTTTGGATGTACAACTACAGCACTGTATGTAAAAGCTTAGTTTTTAATTGGTATTTTAATGCTATTGTTTTTAAACAATAACCTGAAAGTTCATTTAATTCACTTTCTTTACATAACAAAAAAAAAAAAAGAAAAGAAATCCCAAAGTTGTCATAAAGAATAAATACAAGGACAGGGAAAACATAAGGATGAAAATAAATACTTTTCAAAGTAGAGAATATCATTAATTATTCCTCAAGGAACACAGAATGTAATTAACAAATAGTACATATTTTTGTTATTATACAGTTTTTGAGACTCTACACTTGTCCGTATACTGTTTGATTACATTTCTGTTTTTATTTAGTTCTGAAATATTCAGAATTAGTGTTTAAGTATGTATCTCACTCAGCGCCAACAGATTCATTTTAAACTCACAACTTGCAGTTAAAATATATATATTTCTGATTTACACAAGAGTAATTGTAATTGTAATTACAAATAAAATCATATAATACAATAAAGATTTTTGCTGTTATGTCAGAATAATTACAGGGCAGTTAAAATTATGTGTTTGGTTGCATCTTCATTAAATTCTACTAACCAAGGAAAGAAAAGTAAAATTGGAAAGAAATGCATGGCAATTCCAAAACTCCTGTCTTATTGATAACAAACAAAACTGAATCTAAGTTTTCAGTCATGCTATAACTCTAGAACCAATGATGTCTGTCTGGAAACTGGAAATAACTCAGAAACAGATGTTCATAGGCACGTATACTTTGGTCCAAGAATGAAGTGTACATTGTCTGATACAGCTTACTTTTTTAAAAACTAGTTTCCACTGACAAGAGAAACTGTCGTTTTTGTGCATCCCTAGAGCTGACATGGACTGAGCAATTCAAAGTCAATCTAATTTATAAGCATGATCAGGTTACCTAAAGGGCATATTCTTTATCCCTCTGGGGTTAGAAGCCAAATGCAGTGGTGTGAGCACACCATGTAAAATGAATGCTACAAGATTACACTTACTACTTTGCACTAAAGCATGAAACCAATTGAAGAGTCTTTTCCAGAACTGACAAAAGGAGCAGGCTTCTCCTTTTGTGGTCTATTGCACAGCACTAACCCCCAGGTAAACTGGGAGCACCAGAGGAAGCAGTTCTCTCTCTCCAGCACATGAGGAATGATCACCACCAGCAGGAAAGCAGACGCTGTTTCATTCTTCTCTTCAGTGAGCAGGAACCTAGTTCTCCTCCTGTTTTGATATTTAGTATTTGTTGAATAAAGCGAACAAACAGTCCTGGGAATGGTTACCAAAACCACTCAATCTTTCTCCTCCCTGTGATGTCTATTTTATAGCCCCCAATTTTCAGGATTGAGCCCCTTATTTTGCCCTCTTTTTTGATTTCATTGGTCCTTTTCTTTTTTCGTGTGAAGTCTTCCATTTTTGACTCAAGAAGATGCAGTAATAACCTGCACCTGAAGAGTTCCTATGCTTAGTCAAAAAAGTTAAAGACCTGACTTTGAACTTTCTCACTCTAGTCAAGGAAGGCTTAAAGACCAAATTTCACCATTTTTGCAAGTACTAGAAATGCTATCTTACCATATTATGAAGAAATGGAAACATTCCCTTCTGGATCCTTTAAAAAAAAATACCTAACTGTTTTTCCAATAGGAGACTGTTCATGTTTGCTAGGAATGTTCTGAGAATATTTTACAAGTTAAAGAGAGACTTAGGGGAAAATTCCTATTTCTGAAACCTGATCAAGTATTGAACCAGCTGCTGAGCTTCTCATACTGGGACAATCTGAGAGGGGCTGCACAGAACTGAATTCTCATAATAGTATTCTCATAATAGTAATGTTTAACATCAAACAGAAAGGCCCCTGGTGAGTTTAAGGTATCTATATTGGGTTCGCTGCAGCTGAGCAGAGAATTTGGGGATTATAATTACACTCAGCTACACCCATATTTCTCCAGCACTTCCTTAGCTCATTATTGGGTCAACCCCAAGTCCTTTTGCAGATCTGTCCTTGTTTCGATTTTTAATTTTACTTTAAATATATTTTACTCTCAATGTTCCAAAATCTCTTCCAGATCACTCTTGAAAACCCACAATGTCGAAGTGGTTTTCTCCTTCTTTTCTCCATACTTGGAGAGGAGACAGTGGTTCAATAACATAAGAAGGCTTTGTAAGAGGGATTAGG
The DNA here is from genome assembly GCF_037157495.1 of Lathamus discolor. Classification (NCBI taxonomy): domain Eukaryota; kingdom Metazoa; phylum Chordata; class Aves; order Psittaciformes; family Psittacidae; genus Lathamus; species Lathamus discolor. The sequence goes on from NC_088884.1 coordinate 24,144,923, forward strand.
AGATGCTGTCACAGCAATTTACCAGTTCTGGATGAATATTCACGCTGTCTCCTCCCAAAAGCCAGAAACTCATGATGAGGCAAGAAAAAGCTCTGCAACTGGGTAGGGAAGAGTGAGAGGAAAGCCCTCTGCCAGAACATTTTTCCACAGTGAGGAAACAATCACAAGTCACTAACTCCATCTATTACCTTCTGTCAGGGAGCACATGAGGACAAGAAGACTTTCTCTCCTTGTGCCCAAGGTGCTGGGATTCCCTCTTGTCCTCAGGCTGAGACCTGTAGTCTCTATGCAAAACTATTCCAGCTGGGATGTGGTATCTGACGGTCGGATTGACATCTGTCCACTGGGAAGTGACTGGAATGTCAAAGCTGTTACATGAGGGGTGACGAAGATCTGTCAGATAACAATTATCACTGAGTTCTTTATCTACCTTTCTTCCAGTTTGCACAATATTTGAACTGTGAAATATCATGTAATTGAATACTTCCTAAGTGGGAAAAACTTCATTTTTCTCATTTTTATTCCATGTGCTAACGTCTCCTTCCTGTATTCTTTTTTTGCACACCCAAGCCTTGCAATAGTAATTTAAAAGTCAAGTAACTAGCACTAATCATGGATCACGTTCTTTCCAACCATCACATCTGCATTAAGGGACCCAAATCTGGGGCAGATTTGGCCCTCCTATTCGAAATCTCAAATTGGCAGTTACAAACAGAGCTTTTGCGGCAGCCCCCACACTGCCTATAGCAAACTTCTGAAATAAAGCTGAAAGTCTTTTAAAAATCTGTTTTGCCTAAACAGCACCTTCAAATGAGGTTAGTGTTGTTGAGACTAAAAGCAACAGTGTGAGTAAAGAACATTACACTGGGATATATCACCAGAGTCCCGATTTCTTAATCTGCTTAAAACCTAAAGAAAAATATTAAAAGGTACCACCTTGAAACAGAAACTAAATCATCTCTGCAACAATTATCACTCACATCTGTAATGCTTTCCAAAATAAATAAATAAGGAAATATCTATCAGGGCCATGATGAGCTGCAAAGTAATTTTCCATTTGTTACCTCACCAAAAAAGATTCTGGAGCTCTTCCAATAAAAGTTAAATTAAATGTTCTATAAATCTTGGTGAATGGTTTGCTTTCATTTCAATACAATAAAGAATTCTTCTAGTACTAGTCATGAGAATAGGCATGCTTTGGAGTGTCCACTTCAGGAAACACTCAAATTCCTCACTTTCTTGTTTTTGATTCAGGTAATCCTGACCCAGTAGTGCCCTGAGCACCTTACTGCCTAGCTCATTCTCATTAAGTGATGATCTGATTTAAAGGGCTTGTTGCAAAGATGTTCCATGGTTCATCAATAGCTTCTACCCAAATTGCAGACCTATTCTTTCCCAAAAGACCTGTCCTCTTTCTGCCATTCAGCTAGGTTGAGCAGAGCTCTGGAGCTGGAGGAGCTAGCAAGTGATTCACACCAACTATTTAGCAGGTGAGCAAATTTGGTCACTTAAAATTGTGCCTGTGCATAGGCAGAAGATTCAATTGCACCAACAGAACTTGATGATAAAAGCTGGTTTATCCAGCAGCCACATTTTTTACTACCTAACATCTGAATACCTGCCCTGATCTGTTGGCTATTTACACTGATACATGCACTGCAAGACTTACGTGATGCAAAGAGCTCTGCTCCTAATTAAAATTTTCCTTGTATCGATCCTGGAGAATAGTCTCTGATTTTTGTTAGGGCCAGCAGCATGCTAAAATGGGAGGCAGGAATGGGAATATCCTAGACAGAGTATCATCGTGAATCGAGAGTGTTGTTATGTGCAAAGCATGACCACACATGCAAAATGCTGATTCTATCCAAACCCATAAAGCCTGACTTTAAGCTGATTTAGCTCCCTCTTTTCTGCTCCTTGCTGAGTCATCACAAGGCTTTCTTGTTCAGGATTAGACCTAATCCTTCTGTGACATCACCCTTTACACTGAGTAATGTATAAAGTGGGGGCTGGACACCGCACACAATAGTTTCCACAGATTTGTAAGTCATAGCATACACAAGACTGTTCTTTCCTGCATCTGTCATTAAACATCAGGTTTCTGTTTTCTTTTTCTAATTTCTACACAACAGCTGGATGTAGTTTGTTCTACTTTGGTATTTTTTGCAAAGCAATATGTAGCATAGCTCAACGTATGTAAAAATTATGGCATTTTGCTTTTTCTACACCATATTTATATTTCTGCTATAATGAGGTTCATCTACCTTAATTCCGACATATGGAAGTCCATCACTTGATGTAGAGGCCTTACGTCACAATACCTTCATTCTTTCTCTCCTGATGTTTCCATTGCCTATTTTTCTCATTTACACTCCTGCTTTTCCCACAGTTGCCTCTTTTTCTCCATAAATTCTCTTGATTCAAGATTCTCTCATTCTTCTGTTCTGGCTCCAGCATGCATTTCTTCTTTCTTTCCCTTTGATCACCTTTCTCCTCCATTTTCCTCTTCTTCTTTGCTGTTGCAGCTGCCTTATTATCCCTCTCTGTCACTTTCCATCTCCTACTTCTGGCCTTTCCTTTCTCCTTCTCTGCAGGAATCTCCTTGCTATTTCCTCCTTCTTCCACTCTTGTGTGCTCTTCTGTGTATTATTTTTCTTCTCTGATGTCTTTTCACAGAATTGTTAGGGCTGGAAGGGAACTCTGGACACCATCTAGTGCAACCCCCCTGCCAAGGCAGGGCCACCTAGAGCAGGTTTAGACAGGGACACATGCAGGTGGGTTTTGAATGTCTCCAGAGAGGGAGACACTCTCACTGCTCTCATTCCTTCATTCCAATTTACTTCTTCTAAGTCCCTACATCTCTTACCATTTCTAGCTCTTGTTGCTCTACCATTTAGTTTATCTTGGAGGTTTTGGTAGCTTCCTTTCTTCTTCTTTCCTCCCCATTCTATAAGTGATTGGCTAGCCAGTATTACAGGTTTTATAAATTCTGTGTGAGCCCAAAGAAGAAAAATACCTGTCCTTCAAGTTGCAGATACTGGAGATTTGTCAACTGAAAGATCTCAGCACCCCCTCAACACAATATCTTTACTTTGAAGTACAAAACCTCTCAAAACTTACCAGGCAAATGGCATCTCTGGACATGTAGACAAGTCTGAAAAGGCAGAGAAATTCCCAACAGCAACCAGCAAACCCAGGAGAAAAGCAGCCAAGAAAGCTAGGAATCAGAGAACTGGTAATCCCATATTATTCCCAAATATCTTGGGCAGAGTGTTGTGCTGCAATTTTCAGTCACGGCTCAGCCTCTCCTCCAGATAGATGGAGTCATCTCTTTGAACAAGAGATTGAGCACATCTCTTTTGTTCCTGCCTCTCCACTTGAAAAGCTGGCAATCATCTTTAGACCTGCTGGCACCACTCTGTTTAATGCAGTCTGGGTCCTGCTTTGCTTCAAGGACACTCATGATCATGGCTCGTGATCAGCTGAGTATCTATAAGGACACCCAACTTTCCAGTTGGTCAGCCCTGATCTGTGCTGGTACTTAAGTTTTTTCCTTCCACATGCAAGATGCTGCATTTCCCTCTTCTTGAAGTTCATCAGGTTCCCCCTGGCCTGCTTCTCTAGCACGGCAAGGTCCCTCCGTATGGCAGAACACTCAGTGGTCTGTTAACCACTCCTCCTAGTTTTGTATCATCTGCAAACTTCATGAGGGTGCATCCTGTCCCGTCACCGAGATCCTTAATGAATGGAATAAAAGGTATTGGCCGAAGAGTTGACCAACAGTTGACCTGATGTATGTTTTGTCCTTTGGCCCCTCATGTCCTTTGGCCCCCTTCTGTTGATCTGTATGGCTTCTATTAAAATTTATGAAAATCACATGGATAAAAATCTATAACACTTACTCTTCAGCCACTGTTCTTTGGTTTTCAAAGAATCACATAGAAATTTGTTTGGGAACTTTTGGCTTTTATGAATCTCATTTTCTTAAACCACATGAGAACAAGCTTAAACTTTTCTTAAACTACCTGAAAGCTACCTTAAACTATCCTGAAAACAGAGCTGTCAGTGTAAATTTTAAACATCTGTATTGATTTTATTATTAAAATATTACTGGATTTTGACATTTTGGTGTAAATACATATAACAGTACTCAGCAAATTCCTTCTTGCAGTGTTTCAAAATGAGCTCTGATCTGTGACTAGGCTTCCCAAGTATGGTAGCAATACAACTGATTAAGTAATAGCAATACTGAAGCAAATTTATTTGGAGATATATTGTTTAAAATCACTTTAGAGTATATTGCTATTCCTCAGCATGCCTTTCCTAAAGAGTTATTTGGACTTTCACTCAATTAACTCAGCATCCCCCAAAGTGAGTAAGCCTCCAGATGGTCTCTTCTTTGAGATGGCTAAGATATTTTTACTGGAAGAGGGATGCAATTTCTTTCAGAATGCATCTGTGAGACATTTAGGAAGTTATATTGGTGCTCACAGAATAACGATGCCTGTCCTGAAAAATCATCCTGCTCTTTTATGAAAGGCTGTTTTAATTGGCTGCCTACCTAGTGTAGCTGTCTTCTCAGCCCACACTTTTGCCTGAGCTGGGATGAGATGTCAAAAATGGAAGAAAATGAATTATTTAAACCCTCATGTAAAAAATGCCACCCAATTCTCTTGCCATTACACTGATTTTACATTAGCTTATTCAGTTTACCTTTCATATTAGTGTATTTTATGAAGTTACTCTCTGTTGACAGCACTGTGAAATGTCAATCAGACCTTGGGAGCTTTCTCAGATTTAAAGATGGGTCTTCATTCTAATATTCGGATTTAGTACTAAAATTTCTTGGACCTTGGTGTACTCAAATTTATGGTAAAGCTGATTCTGCATCACAAAGTTTGGATCTGAATCAGAACCTTGGTACCTACTGAAACTGCAGACTCAGTAACCACTTGAAAAGCATTGGTCATGCTGTTCTGCATAGTATTCTGAACCAAGCTGACAACATTTTTTTGTAGTTGAAAACAGCCTCCAATCTGGTTCCATTTCTTATTTTAACGGAATTGATAAAAAATCCTAAAATCCACTCCAACGGCCTTTGGCATATTTTAAAATATCACATGAATACAATGTTATGCAATTTCATAGAATCATAGAATAGTTAGGGTTGGAAAGGACCTCAAGATCATCTAGTTCCAACCCCCCTGCCATGGGCAGGGACATCTCACACTAAACCATCCCACCCAAGGCTTCATCCAACCTGGCCTTGAACACCGCCAGGGATGGAGCATTCACAACCTCCCTGGGCAACCGATTCCAGTGTCTCACCACCCTAACAGGAAAGAATTTCCTCCTTATATCCAATCTAAACTTCCCCTGTTTAAGTTTTAACCCGTTACCCCTTGAAGAGTTAAATTTCCATTGATACTTACGAATGACAGATAAGACTCTTGAAAATGTGTGTGTAAAAATCGAGTAATTATTTCTGGGCTTCTGACAAAAAAGATAAAATCAATTTTTATTTACATAAACTGAAATGACAAAATTAGTGTGTGTGTAATTTTTAAAAAAACTGATTCATACCTTTTAAAATGGGGACTCTTTCAGTGTGATTGACAACACAGCTAAAAAGCAGAAATACTTTTAACAAGTTTGCAGTTAAATAATATTCCTTTTAAAATTATCTAAATTTACTAGCCAAACCAACTTCTGTTTCAGAACAATACCACTTTAGTATTATAAAATCACAGAATCATAGAATAGTTAGGGTTGGAAAGGACCTCAGGATCATCAAGTTCCAACCCCCCTGCCATGGGCAGGGACTCCTCCCACTAAACCATCCCACGCAAGGCTCTGTCCAGCCTCGTCTTGAACACCGCCAGGGATGGAGCATTCACAGCTTCCCTGGGCAACCCATTCTAGTGCCTCACCATGCTCAGAGTAAAGAACTTCTTCCTTACATCCAATCTGGGGCTCAGTTCTGAGTAGCAGTGCACTCAGCATATTAGTGGGCTTGGGCATCTATCCACAGCAGTTAAATGCCTAACAGTGTCCTGTCAGGAGGCTAAGTACTTAACTGTTAGGTGCTTTAGTTCCTTCTATGTATCTGGCCTAATGAATTGGCAGGTGCTCTTTAGGGAGATGGAGAGCTAGGATGTTCACAGGGATCATTGGGAACTCAGCGTTCCCACTGGCCAGGCCAGTTACCAGAGTAAACATCTCTCCTCCGTAATATAGAGTTACTATTTGTGTTTCAAATAAGCATACTCTCCTGCCCTTCCACATACTTTGCATTATTCTATCATATTTTATGCTGCTTCTCCACAAGGCATGTGATCCACTCTTCCAGCCATGCAACTGTAAGGCAGAACTGTAACTCCAGACATGGATGACAAACCAGTAGGCTGCTAATTCCTTTCCTTCCTTTCCTTTCCTTTCCTTTCCTTTCCTTTCCTTTCCTTTCCTTTCCTTTCCTTTCCTTTCCTTTCCTTTCCTTTCCTTTCCTTTCCTTTCCTTTCCTTTCCTTTCCTTTCCTTTCCTTTCCTTTCCTTTCCTTTCCTTTCCTTTCCTTTCCTTTCCTTTCCTTTCCTTTCCTTTCCCTTTCCTTTCCCTTTCCTTTCCTTTTCCCTTTCCTTTTCCCTTTCCCTTCCCCTTCCTCTTCCTCTTCCTTTTCCCTTTCTCTTTCCCCTTCCCCTTTCCTTCTCTCTTTTTTCTTTTCTCTCCCATCAGGAGTTCTGCAGTGGCAATACATCTGCTTTTGGCCAAAAGTGGTTTGGCACTGCTCTCTGGCCAGATTCCCAGGCTTCTGTAGCCCAGCAATTATTCATGAGCAAGTCTGTTGTGATTCGTCTTCTCATGGAAATTTACAAAATCATAAACTAACTAATCCCTGCTTCACAGCTGATCTCTGGATGCAATACCATGCATCATTGCCGTGTACTGGAGAGAGAACATGGCCCGTTGCAACAAAATGTCAATGACTATCACCTCATGGTGACAGAGCCTAAATTCTGGGTTTGTGTATGTATGGTTATGAATCTGTAGGACTCTATGCATGTCTGTCATTCCCTTCCACCCCAATGGTAGGTGATACTGATGTGTTTGTCAGGAAGGTGCTACATTAAAAATGAAATAGCCATGTGTTCTTGGGAGTCTTTGAAAAACCACATCATGCTATGGGCGCAGGCTCCACAAAGCAACTTTCTGAGCCATGCGTAGGAAGACTGAGTGCTCTCAGCTTCGTACGGAAGCATGAATACAACAGAGGGTAATCCACTCTGCCTAGGAGAAACCATGGCCAGTGCAGGTCCCTGCAGGTAGGATCACTGGGTACATCAGCTGATGTGCTCCAAGGCAGCAGAAAGCACACCAGACATTACCTTCTGTAGAGACATTGTGTTAAAGAATTTGTGCCTAGTGCACTGCTGGAAACATTGTGATAGGATAGGGCAAAGGAAGGTTTCTTGGTCAACAAGCAAACAATTCCAGGATTACTGTATGAAGAAAATTTACTTTGCATATGTCTCCCATCTCGTGAATGGGAAAGGAGGCCTCTCCTGCAAAATTTTCCTGGGCTGACTTCACCAGCTAGACTAAGTAATAAGTGGACCACTTGGTAGAGAGCATGATATTTCTTCTGTCCTTTTCAGATCTCATAAATCTAATATAGTGAGGCTAGTGCTTTGTGCTCTCCTTGCTCAAACATGCCTAGAAGGTGGGAAAAAACATGCATTGGGGAGATATCAGGAAACAACTAGGGAAAAAAAATCTTGCACCACTTCTACATTGAAATACTTGATAAAAGCAATGATGAGCTTCTTTTGTGCAAACACGGAGCAAAATTTGTGTCCTTTACCTTGTTTTCCAAAACTAATCAAAGAAATTCAGAATGAAAACATGTCCGTTGTTTCAAAACAAAAACATCGTCATTATACCTTTGTAAAGCTACAGTCTTCCTGGAGGCCCACCTGGCTATTCCAAGGCTCTCAAATCACACTGGAACAAAAGAATTTATGAAAACAAAAGACAACTTCCTCATTCATAGAATCATAGAATCATAGAATAGTTAGGGTTGGAAAGGACCTCAAGATCATCTAGTTCCAACCCCCCTGCCATGGACAGGGACGCCTCACACTAAACCATCCCACCCAAGGCTTCATCCAACCTGGCCTTGAACACCGCCAGGGATGGAGCACTCACAACCTCCCTAGGCAACCGATTCCAGTGCAAGGGCTTGCTTCATACTGATCCTATCCCCAGTGTGATCTGGACATGTTTCAGGGCTGCCTGATCCATGCTGAATGGCCAGTGTTCCCCACCATGTCCCCTATAGAAAACGTCCAGAATATATAGGCAAATCTTCCTCTCTGCACAAAAAGATGCAGCCAAATGGCAATGTGCAGCCAGAAAAAATCCCATTAGCTGCTGATGGCAGAGCACAACGGGCTCTGAATTGGGCTGAAGTTGCTGCCTGCAGATTTTATAGCAATAGCTGTGGAAAGCAAAGTTCCAAAACTAACTTCATATAACTAAAGGTCTCTCTCTCATGTATTTAACAAATCTCCTGGAACGTGGCACCACCCAAGTATTAGGCGTGCTTTGCTATCAAGCTGAGAGCTTGAGTAAACATGAAAAAATCACAGATAAGCTCATTCTGACTTGTGAAAGTCAAAAGTGTGCTGGGATGTAACAAGGGCTAAGTGTGGCATGTCCTGTGATAAGGAAGAGCTTGTTCTGGGAAGGGCCCTTGGTTTCAATTTGTTAATTTCCTTTCTCTCCAGCATTGGCAATAACAAGGGTGTGAAAGGCCTTTTCCAATTTGTACTGCATGTTTGGAAAATGTCTTATGTCTTTCACTGATTTAGGCACCCACAGGGTGTGGATGGCACTTTTACCATCAGCTCTCGCCAACACTCTCCCACTGTTTCAGTGTTTCTGTCACTACATCCTGCATTGCTGGGTAAGATAGCCCATCATCGCAACCCATATTATATTCATATCCCTGCCAGGGGATATGAAAAAAAAACACCTAAAAGGAAATTAAGTTGGAAGAGAACTGACGGGATCTCTAAATTCAGTGAGATCATTAATGCCAGCCATGCTAAGCCAGTTCCTAAATCAGCTGCATTTTTAGCGGCCACATTCTGGTCTGTTTTATACTTATGTAGATCCAGATAAAATCCTTGGAACAGAGGGGAATTCCTGTGGAGTTACATCACAGTAAGGCAGAAACAGAATATACCTCTTTGTTTAAATTCCTCTTGGTCTCAAAAGTACAAATGGGTTGGGAAGACCCTTTTTTAGGCTTATGAAGTCAATGGAAAAAGTAATCCAGAAAGACAAAGGTTTCTTAGAACTCTTGCGTAGCCACCAAAACCACAAATAGGGTACTAGCAGATTATAACTTTTTCAGTTATATTCTCTTGGGAGAAGAAATCAAACTCCAACAGAGCAAAAGGGAAAATCGGAATCATCTAGTTTTCACTATGCTTAATAGGCTTTCTTTGTATTTATTTTCATTTGGAAACAAGTTGTGGTTTTGACTTTGTAACACGCAAAATATATTGTAAACTCATCTGTGTGAGAGCCAGCATTTCCCCACATTCTGCATAGCAACAAGCACGATGAGCTGAGGGCTACCCACTGGAGGTGATGCTTTGCATCATAGAATTAAAAAAGTATCACTCTCTATATACAACACAGTACCAGCTTTCACTGTTTGTTTAATGATATTTTTAGTGAGACAGAAGACTAATTAACAGAATGCAAAGCCGCCTGGCATAATATTTCTAAGGATGGAATAATGGGGGGAATGGAGATCATTGCTGCTGGAATGGGACAACCTATTTCACAGTGGCAAGGTAGAAGAGGGAGACCTGGAAACCAACAGCTCCTTCTCTGGCTCCCGTGCTGCACACAGCAATGCTGCCTATGAACTGTCAGTGACTAGAAGTCCCCATTGATGTCAGGTTGTGAAGAGAGAGGTGTCACCATTTTTCCAAAGGCATAAAATGAACAAGCTTAATCTAAACTAACAGAAAGGTTCACCACAACAGGAGGAGGGAAGCATCTGCAGGGTTTCAGAAGCATCCTTTGCCGTGGTGAATGCAAGTTTTGAGAGCACAGTGGTCAGAGGATTCTCCATCTCCATGGCCTGCTTAGTCCTGAAGAGGATCCAAAATCCCTGACTATTATGCAGAGCTGTCAGATCTCAGCTTTCCTGAACAAACCAGCCAGGTTGCTGTAGTTTCTAGTATGACTAGCTATGCTAGGGAGAACAAGGTATGTAATCCCTGTGACAGGAAAAAATTTGCTGTGTCTTCCCCTGTCCCACTTGTCTTGGATGCCCAGGACTAAAGTATCTTATCATGAACAGAACCAAATACAATCATAAGCCATGGGACTCAACCACAGTCCTCTTTCTGTTCCCAAAATATGGGCATGATCAGCTCTGGAGTGGTCACATCTGCTCAGCTTAGCTCTCTGCCCCTCCACATCAGAGTGATCCATCCTTGCTGCCCCAGAGGGATAACAGTCTCCCAGTCTCACAATACCCCCAGAAACAAGCCCAGGTAGCATCTGGGAGGGTGCTGGGTGGGTCAGTCAAACACATGCCATGGGCTGGCCTAACAGCCACTGTGGGCAGTCACAGGAGGGCACCCTCACTGTGGCTGTGGTCATTTCAGTGGCATACATGTTGTCTTTCAGAAGGCAGTGAAGGCAGGAGGGATTACAGGACTCTACAGTAACTGCACTGACTTGGGCTCACCTTCTGCTAGCTGTAATGGGCAGCTCCCCCTCCGTCTTAGCACCTCAGTGCAGACCAGACTGATACCAACAAAAGTCCTGCACAACCATGCTCTGAGGAGCCTTGGCTACCATGAGTATTGCTTTCCCCCAGAACAGTCTTGGCCACAATATTTAAGATGATGTAGGTGAAAGACAAAACATTCCTGTTCCAGAGAATCCAGCAAGGGAGTAACCTTCCAGAGGAGACGGGGCAATTTTCCTAAAGACACCCTCCACAACATCCTGTCTGAAAAACAATGATGCAGTCACAACACAATCCCTACCCAGTCCGCATGGGGCAGCCAAGTGACCCTGTCAAGTCTGCTTCTGGACACAGAAGCTGCTCAGGTTTGAAGCAGTGTACACACTTTGGATAGACTGATAAACAGAGAGTTTTGAAAATAAACAGTTTAAATAAATTCAACTAAGGAAAAGACACACGGTGTATATTTCTTGAGCCCTTTCACCAGTTTTCTTGTTTTATTCATTCAGGGCTCAGCAGGGATGCTAACCAATTCCCTTAATATTGCCAGCAGTCTCACGAGTTCAGCATTGCTAGCAAATGCCAGCATGCTTCCAGTGTATCTGTGATATTTGAAACAGAACTTTGGTTATGGACATTTATTTATAGAGCACTTTCACTCCAAACTCCCAAAACACTGACCACAACCCTTTTTCTGGTACTAACAGGAATACTGGTCCCTGGATTGAAACCTCTGGCAGCAGCAGCTCTTAATACAGCAGCTCTGTACTACAGTGTGAGACAAGCAAGGAATAATAATGTATCCAACTAAATTACATGCAAATGTCAGTTAGGCAAAATATAGCTACCCAAATGGAATTTGGACAGAGCCCGTGTGTTAACACCTCAGCTCTTGGCCAAAGTGCCAAGGCACTTCTGAAGGTTCAGAGCGGCCAAGAACTTGGTTTTACAGCTCATCCAAAAGCCCATAATGTTTGCATTAACTAATAGATTATATAATAATTACCATTTTAGCGATGTGTTGCGTATTACAAGAGTTCCTTTTTACTGGTAATGGTGCCTGCCTTAAAATGGTCTGTCACTCACTGCTGTTGATTTTCCCAATTCTGGGCACGTTTAGCCCATTTCAAGTCTTTCAGGCACTCTACTTTCTGTGTCTCTCTCTGATAAGAAGCATTTCTTCAGGAGTCGGTCATTCTGACAAAGAAATCAAGACAGATCAGGCAATTTCTCAGAGCAGAGCTGTTAGACGTAAGGAAATGCAGATTCTGCACTCTGGTCTGCAGAAGTTCACTGCAATTCAAGGGCAGGCTGTGTGACCTGCTCGAAGCAGATTTTGGCGAGTCACTCCTTTTTCCGTTAGGCAAGTACAGGTGAAGGGAAGAAATTTGAGCTGAAGAATTTATGATATTCCCTTGAGCCGCAGGGCGGGTAACGGCAACGCCTCGGTACAAGACTGACACCATCTGGCTGCTACCGAGTTTGCAGGCTGTTAGAAGCTGCCTTTATATTCAAAACGTCTGCATTTCGACCTCCGGTTCCAAGTGGGGGGATCCCCTGTGAGCAGCCAGCACCACCTGTGTGCACACTATGGAAGCTGACAGAGGTGAGGGCTCCATAGTGGCAGGAACTCTCCTTGCACCGTTGCTCTCAGGGCCAGTGCAGTTATTTCTATTATTATAGATCTATGATGTTCCCAACTAAGAGCTGTCACCTAGCGTGAGCAGTTTACAGTAAATACCGATCTGGGTTCTTTTAAATCAGCAGGGTGAACCTCTAGCTTTTGTATTATCTTCTCATGAACATGCAGGTAAATAAGGCGAGGGGCAAGAATGTTCTCTGAGGAAACAACATAAATCGGCCAAGACTTAAGCCAATCTACTTGAACAGTGCACTGAAGTCAAATTTCTTGCATTCTTAAACTGAAATGCCTGGATAAGCACCTCCAAACAACAGTTTGCAATGGAGATTTAATTAAATGTGGCCTATTTACCCAGATGGTATACTGAGTTTGGATTCACAACCTATGAACTTCATTTTATTTTGATCAGGAAAGAAAAATAAGGTAACCAAAATTACAGTTCTGCTGAATACTGGATGACAAGAAATAATTTCTCACTTCTCTAACTACTTTTCCCCAGATGCTTGCAGCTTACTTATTTGCATTTTCTTGGAGCAGGATTGCTCCTTCTTTGCACTTTCCCAGAAGGAGTAAAGCTGACTGCTTTCTCAAACTCAGTGAGTCAGAATGAGTCAGACCACAAGGATGGGAGAGGGGCCCTGGCACAAAACTTTCTGCAAAGGGTTTGAGAAAGAAGAGAGGTTCAAGCCCCACGCTCTGTTTGTGGAGCCTTTTCCAAGATGCCACAACCATATCCCTTTCCTGCGCTCAGATCAGGAAAGAAATTGAATTTGGTCCTTGATGACTGATAAGGTGAATATCTGCATTTCTGGGGAAGGAGTGGAATTATGTAATAAACGATAAAAAATATGACCCAAAGAAATTGACATTACAATTACACAGAGACACACTTGAAAGATATTACAAGCAGATGGAGAAATAGGATTTTCAAAAGTATAAGGTTTCCTTAATAAGAACTCCATCTGGGATTTAAAGTTTGCAGCTTTTTCTAGTTTCCATAGAAAACTATTTGCACATCTTAACATAATTCAGATTATTACTGTGTGTCTACAAGATTTACTAAAGGAGTGCTCATACTCTACCCAGAAAAGGAATTTTCATTCTTCACATTGTGTATTAGGTTCAAATTTGCGTGTTCCAATCAAAAAGATATTCATTTTTTCCTTCCTTGTAATCCTGAAAACTGAGTACAAGAGTAAAGAATTATGAAATCCCAAATACACTTCCCTTCCTAGTAAATGAACTTGTTTCCCAAATACATCTTGGAAAAGAGCCATCGCCAGAACTACAGACCAGAGCTATGTGAATATCTTTTTGTATGATTTGTTGCCAAAAAATGATCAAATAATGAAATGAAAAACACTTTGACCTGAAATGAACTTTTCTCATTTCTTTGGAAAAAAAAAGACAAATGAGTGCAAATCACTTGGGAAAAGAAATTAAATGTCTTTTTTTTTTTTTTTTTCTTTTTTTTTAGGCTTTATGCCTTTTTAACCTACTACAAATATTTGCGTTTGTTAGCATGAGATATATTTGCTGAAAATAAAGTAACTAGTTTTAATCAGGTTATTAGATTAAATACAAATGCTTCTCCTGGTGTTCTTTGTTCTGTGTCCAGTCCTGAAGGAACTTAGTGTCTGGGACCATTCCCCATTATTAACATTGCAGCAGCTCTGTGAAGTCAAATGCTGTTATGGGGAGTTGTTACTCTGTAAGCCTCACTGAAGAGCTCTGGACTGGGCTGGGCTGGACTCTGCTAGGGAGGCACCTCTTTTCTGTATGGTAGTTCCTTGTTGTATTTATGTGCAGTTTTCTAGCGTCTATCATAATGGGCTAGTGAGAATTTATTAAAAATTCGCACAAGCATTTCCATGGCTTCACACTCTGTTCTTATCACAGATGGACTCAAACTGCAAAATCTGGATCCTGAATTAAATGTTCTTTTGCATTGGTATGTCAGAAGCAAGGTCTTGCCTTCACTAACGGAGGGGGGGAAATAATGAAAAAAAAAATAAAAAAAGGTGTGTTCTTATTTTGAATTAGTTAACTAAAGGTAAAATCCTAGCAAAGGTATAGAAAAAAATAGATTTATTTAGCTTTTCTGTGATCTTCAGCTCAATGTTTAATTTAGTTGAAGGCTTGAAACTGCCCTGTCTTTGATGGAGTATTATTATGCATTAATTGCTCTGAGTTACATGTGTCTTTTTTCTTTAGCGAGGAAAATACCCAAGTGTCCGAGCAAAGCCTAGTTCCAACCTCAAAAAATCCCCAGAAATATTAAGGGACTGGGTTCTAAAACACTTTTCATTTGGTTGTGCTGCCAGCCCACTGCACATTGTCAGAGACAATACCAAGACAGGATCCCAGGATGACAGATATCACTCAGACCTCTTGTACTAGGGGAAGAAAGAAGGAATTCTGCAGAAGACACTAGTATTTTGTTGCTCTGCATGCAATAGTACGAGAGCACCTCATTTTGCATATGCCGGTTTGTGACCAGAGTCACTACCAACATCATTTTGTCACATTTATTTTTGGCTGGTCTGTGTGTTATCACATAAGAATGGTAAAATGAAGACCAGTCAAAATGTAGCACAAATGAGATAATAATGATGAAAACACTTAAGTTTGACATGTACCTAAGAGTTTTTCTGTGTGCAACAATGAGTGGAATAAGATGAATATGTTTTGCAGTGCTGCCAGATCCTATAACATCTCCCAGGGACAGTACTAAGAAAGGATGCTCACTCCCAGGATTCCTACAATTACATCAGCATCCTTCCATGGAAGGTTTCATGTTTAGTATTCTGTTAGGAAGAAATGTATTTTAAAACAGAGTTGGAAATAAAAAGGATGATTATGACACAATTGTGCAGAAAGAGAATGACACAGAAGACTTCACTTTCTGTGTTACACTCAGCATCTTAACAGATTCCTCAATGGAACTGCTACAGCTGGCTGCTCTGTTTCGGTTTGCTTTCAACTGTATTAAGATATCCTTCTGTCTCATTCTGAACCATGTAAAAGGTTAAATTCATATGCCATGAACAGTTAAAATTCAGTGGATCACAAAAATTGCAACCAAGGCCAAAACCTTTGGATTGCAGTGTCAGCCTTACGATAGAACTTCATGGCACAAAAGGTATCTATTTCCATTTCATAAGCATTTTTTATTTGTTATGCTTTTTGTATGTCTTTTGAAGTCCAGAAAACCTTTCAGCACAGCATGCTGCATCACCAGACAATTTTTCCTTTAGAATTTTCTTTGGATATTCCCTGAAGATTGTCATAATGAAATTTGTACTGTTCCATGATTTATGTTTTTCCCCTGTGCCAAACAGATACATGCTAATATACTAGGACATATGCTATCAGCATCATGTCTAAACCAAGCACAAACACACAATCTATTAGATGCCTACAAAGTTTAACATATTAGATCATTTAAATGTTTAAATGACTCCTCTCCTCCAAATTCATTCAAAGCCTAAAGAGATGGCATAAATCCAGAAGCAATCAGAAGGAAATCAAGACCAAGAGATTGATAGGAAATTTTAAATTTAGAGCATTTGAATCTGAATTGCTGACAAAGATTGCAGGGTCAAAAAGAAAATAGTAAGCTAGTTAATGGCTTTCCTAAGTAAACATCCAAGGTACTTTTTATCATGCAATGAAGCTTCTTTATATATGTCATCTTCAGCCTCTTCCAACTCCTATCTGTCAGTGCAAATATAATCTTTTCTATACCAACTGATTAAAGTTCTCAAAAGAAAGAAAAATGCAAAGGAATGCAATATAGCTATCACTTCTTAAAAGCACAGTTGACTAAATATTGACCATTTGGCAGTGAGCACTGTGAGGATAAACTTCATGTCAGAACATCTTCTTTTCCTTGTTTTTATTTTTAAGCAGTGACTAACTACAGAAGCGGCACCACATTTCTGCTACCATAATTAATGTGGTGACAGCTTTTCCATTATAAATTTCTGTTTTCAGGGATTTATAACTCATCTGTGGAAGACTGTTCCAGGCAAAAACTTTTTGAAGTGTAAAGATGAAAGATCACATTAAGCTTCATGTTTAAAAGAAAACTGTACCTTTTTTCTTCAGCACAGCAAGCCAGAAGTTCAAAACACCAGTGAAAGGATAAATGGGTCTGGCCTGCTTTATTTTGGCTTCACACTGGAAGAAGTGATAGACTTTATACTTTTCATAGTAGACATTAATGCCAGAAGAACATTAAACTGCTTTTGAGGCAGCGTGGAGGCTGGCATTCACTATCTCTATTTAAATTATTTCTGTTCCTTGCAAGACAAGATTGTCTCTTAAGAGTTTCAGAAATAACAATTTTCATTTAAATTTTGGGTAAACACTGATTTCAGAAGAATTATGATTTTGACCTTAATGACTTTTATGCAGCAAAATTTTGGTTTCATCAAGGGAATGTTTGGGTAATAGAGATAAATAAAGTGAAGGCTTATTTAAATGTTGAATAAAAATATACTATATCAAGAAGGATCAAAAACGTTAATACGGCCTAAAGTATATTACCTAAATCTTGCTGTACTGAACAAAACAACCCTTCTAAAGCACTCCTATGTGTCTTTCTTTGGATTGAGGTCTGCTTTTTGTAAGGCTGGAGCTGAAATACAGGATTATGTATAAAAACAAGAACAGTCAGGGGTGAAACCCAGAGACGCACACTATCAAAAAGAAATTAAATTATTTGGCACCAAAACAACAACGTGTCTATGCCATTTAATAATCAGTAATTTTGTAAGTTGTTTCTTCTTTTGTTTTTAAGTATCTGTAGTAGTTTTAATGTTACAGGATACATATAAAATAATAGGTTATAAATCATTAAACCTGATGACATTGTTCCACTTAGCATTTATTTTTTACTTGTGTGATGGAAGTTTTTGCAGTCTGTCTCTAATTATAGGAAGCATATTTTTTTCCTGTAGTTCATTTGACTTAATTCACCACTTCTCAACATATGCCATATTTAGGATGTGATATAACTAATAATGTGTATACAGCCACACAAGTGCTTCCATTTTAGGGCCAACTAAGGAATGTACCTCCTGTAAGCATGAGTTTAAATCTTCTTCAGCTAAATATCAGCCTCAACACACAGTCACAGGCCATCCCGAGCAAGGACCTGGTGCATTTTCATCAATGGCTTTGTGGAATGACACGCACCACATTTTTGTTTTTTTAATTTTAAATCAGACAACTTGGCATTACGCAACTTCAGATGGCTTTAATCTTCTGAGGAAAAAATGCCAGTAGAATGCAAGGTGAGACAGAGTTCATGCTCAGCCCTGTGCATGGTGGGTGAATGGTGCCCAGGATGCACAGACACCCACATCCAGCTCTCCAGCCCAGCACTGCGCCAGTGGGACCTGTGCCATAGGGGCAGGTTATGCCCAGGAGTGACTTTGGGTGACAAGGAATGATAGCTAGTAAGCCAGGAACATAACCTTTCTCTTCAGGGTATCTGCTCAGGCACTTCTAAGTCATGTTGCTGGACATACTGCAGGGATGTTCTGACAGATGCATATCAAGTCAGTTCAGTTCTCAATAGGTCTACCTGTCCTGGTCCAGGGCTCACCATGCAAGAGTTAGCCTGGTTCCTGCAAGAGAGCAGACACTGCCAGGCAGGCTGGCATTTCATTGCCTTGCTTCCACAGGGCTGTCTCTGACTAAGTTGTATTCACAGCAGCCTTGTCTGCTGTGCACAACACGTGAGGTATGTATCTCCTTCACCACTGAGGTAGAAGAACAAGCCACAAGAAGACCACCTGCACGGAGGTTAAAGTGTTGCTGCTTGTAGGAGATAGCTTCAGTGGGTTTCAGGAGACAGCCCTAGTGACAGAGGACAGAATTCCTCCAAGGCATTTCCACTGGGCATCTTCTTGGGTTTGCAGAAGCAGCTCAGGAATCTCACACATTAACCTTTAGCTTCCATGAGTACAAAATGCTTCTGTGTCTCTTGCTCTAGACTGTCTCGCTTTAGCTCTTCTTAGTTATATATTTGGCTATCGGTAGTACTAATTTTAACAACTCATCTCTTCCAAAATTAAAATTAAAAAAAAAAAAAAAAACACCAACCCACAAACCAAAAACCACCTAACATGAGATTTTATTTTGGCTGTTTATTTCTACCTGGCTGATTCATTTATGGACTATATGAAAATTCTACTTCCCAGCTGTACTTCGTAAGCACAAAATAGATTCACCCTCCAGATGCACATAATCCAAATCCTACCATATCACTTCTCTTCTAAAGACATATGTATTTTGGGGGAATCAGAAGCAGTGACCAGAACAAATCTAAACCACTCACTTGAATGATAATAGCGATGAGTATATACAAAGTTTGCAACTTCTGTTGTTCTATAGAAAAAAATAGATTATTGAGTTTGTACTCTCACACATTACAGGATATTACATTTTATTGACTGTATTGGGTTTGGATGCTGAGGTTTTGGGGGGGGGGGTGCAGAGCTACCTCAGTGAGAAGCTGCTGGAAGCTTCCCCCATGTCAATGCAGCCAATGCCACTAGCTCCAAGATGGACCTGCTGCTGGCCAAGGCATGGCCTATCAGCAGTGGTGGTGGTGAACCTGAGATAACATAGTTAAGAAGGGGAAGAAGTCAATGCCCAGGAGCAATTTCAGCCAGAGACAGGAGTAAGAACATGTGAGAGAAACACCCCTGCAGGCACCCAGGTCAGTGCAGAAGGAGGGGAGGAGGTGCTCCAGGCACTGGAGCAGAGATTCCCCTGCAGCCCGTGGTACAGCCCATGGTGAGGCAGATGTGCCCCTGCAGCCCATGGTGGAGCAGATTTCACCTGCAGTCCATGGAGGACCCCACACTGGAGCAGGGGGATGCCCAAAGAAGGCTGTGACCCAGTGGGCAGCCCATGGTGATGCAGGCTCCTGGCAGGAGCTGTAGCCCCATAGAAAGAGGAGCCCATACTGGAGCAGGTTTGCTGCAGGACTTGTGACCCCGCAGGGGACCCATGCTGGAGCAGTCTGTTCCTGAGGGACTGCACCCATGGAAGGGACCCACGCTGGAGCAGTTTGTGAAGAACTGCAGCCCATGGGAGGGACTCACATTGGGGAAGTTCATGGAGGACTGAATCTTGTGAGAGGTACCCCACATTGAAACAGGGGAAGAGTGAGGAAGAAGGAGCAGCAGACAATGTGTGATGTCCACAACCCCCATTCCCCTGTGCCTCTTGGAGG
This sequence comes from Lathamus discolor, assembly GCF_037157495.1. Lineage (NCBI taxonomy): Eukaryota > Metazoa > Chordata > Aves > Psittaciformes > Psittacidae > Lathamus > Lathamus discolor. The sequence continues at coordinate 24,164,588 of NC_088884.1, forward strand.
GAGGAAGCAGAGAAATCAGGAGTAAATTTAAGCCCATGAATAAAGAGAGGTGGGGGAAAGTGTTTTAGGATTCAGTTTTCTTTATCATTATCCTACTCTGATTTGATTGGCAACAAATGAAACTAATTTCCCCAAGCTGAGTCTGTTTTGCCCATGACAGTAACTATGGGGTGGTCTTTCCTGTCCTTATCTTGACCCATGAGCCTTTCATTATATTTTTTCTCTCCCCAGTGGACCTGAGGACAGGGGTGACGGAGCCTTTTTGGTGGGTACCTGGCCAGGGTCAACCCAACTGTTCTTACATGTTTAAATATCTAAACTTAGAACAAAAGAAATGCTCAAAGCCCCTGGGTTAAGCTGTTTATCACATAAAGTCTTCTATTCTTCTCCTAAACGCTGCTCCTGTAGCCAAGCAAGGGGATAATTGTTGCAGCCTGCACTCTCCTGCTCCACCTTTAAATGAGGAGGAGGGAAGTGGGAACTCACAGCTGGATGTAATACCACCTCCAAACACAGAATCTGGATCCAAATCTGAGCTCATCTTTTAAATACTTAGACCAAAATATTCTGAAGCTCAATTAGTGAGTGTATTTACAATAAGGGAAATCAAAGTCTCACCAGCATCCAAGGCTCTTGATATGATATAATACTGAAATCATTTCTATTGCTAACCTTGCTATTACTATCTTCATTTCCTGTGTATACAATAGTGACTTCGAAAACAAGTTCAAATATAAACAGCAGGCTCTTATCCCAGGAGCCAGGGTACTCTCACAGAACACAGCTGAAGTCAATACAAGACGTTCCACTAAGTATATTCTGTTCTTTCCATTGTCTTTGTCATCTGAAATACATGTACCTTTTTTAATGCGGGGCATCTGAGTCATTTTCAGGAGAAAGTGGTCATAAAAGGCCACTGATTAGCTGTGGAAAATCCTCCACTGGTATGTACCTTCCCACAACTGAAATAGTCCTGCCTTTGCTGCCTTTCTTTCCTCATCTGCCTGGCCTTTGGGAGCTAGGATCTGAAACATGTCAAAAGGGATGATCAGGATAATCTCAGTTTTTTTCTTTAACAGGTACTGATTAAAGAATTCTGCCGTGTCTTACACTGGAATTGGGTATGCTGAAATCAGAGACTTGCCAACACTCTCCAGCATAACAGTGTAATGCCATGAGGTGCTGTCCTGGGTTCAGCACCAACATGAGGTGCTGGTCCTGGGTTGCCAGCTGGGCTTAAACCATGACAGGTGCCCACGTTAGTTAACTCAGCTATGCTGCTACAGTACACATGCTAACATAGGTAATCACTGTCTAATACTGAGTTTCCATGCATGAATTTGGGACCCAGATACTTTCGGGTTTTCTTATGGCTAGGTGTTAACACCATCTTCTCTTTGCCTTGTCTTCAGAATGTTCTTGAAGAAAGAGATGTATGAAAAGTCAGCAGGAAGACTGTCACTTCTGGCGACAGATGGCTGGGTGCTGTGGGAGCAAGAGGCCAGTGAAGCTTTATGTTGTTTGCCTTATTTCAGAAATGTGTTTGCATTTATGTAAATGAAGATTTGCTCCCACTGATTAATGCTGTACTATTTTTGTTAAGTCACCTCACAGTGCAACCACTAATTCCTACTGACATGGTAGAAAGACAAAAGATGAACCAAAGTTCTCATGAAAGTCATCTAGATAACTCTGTGACCGAGGGCTGTGTAGAGATTACGCTAATTTAACTAAAACCTTTTGAACTGATTTAGTTAAAATCTATGTAATTCTCATATGCTGATTGAAAAAATTTATTTGATGTATATTAATTTTAGTCACTGGGACAGATTGATGAGTTTTTACAAAAATGAGCAAGTCCCAGATTATACAAATCAATTTATAAGTAAGTTGACTGAAAAACTCTCTCTCTTTACACTGGGACCGAGACTGACAAATGATGTATTTTTCTCTTATAGCTGTATTGACTCAAATGATTACAGTCATGCAACCCTGACTACTGTAAAGCAAACAAACAGCTTATATATTTGCAGTGCCAAAGAGCAGAAGTATGGTGATGTCATTACTAAAATACTTGCTATATATTACGGCACAACTTTCTCACAAATCCAGAAATCTCTTATCAAACCAGAAGATTTTTTTTGCATTATGTCAGGGATTAACTCAAACACTTCAAAAGCAAAAACTGGGAGAGTAGGAAAATGTCTGGAAAAGTAAATCTGTTTGACTCCTGCTGAGTTTCTGGAGTGTCAACTATTATTACAGCTATGCTTTGTAATGTGTGTCTCATAGGGGCCACTGTGCTACACTCCTAAAGGAAGACGTGGCTCCTGACCCAGCAAGTTTCCATCTGGTTTTAGGGTTTGGAGCAGCGGGAACACACAAGAAGAGGCCAAAGAAGAGAGGCTGAAAATCTAAAGTAACAAGTCACAGATACACTTCAATCTTATGTTTATTCTAATAACAAGAAATATAAAAGGCTTGGATTTTTCCTGGCTAAAATGTAATTTTTTTGAGTTTTTAACTCATCTATAAGATGAGCTAATAAGCTCAAATAAAGCTCTTGCTCTCATGTGTCCTATTTCAGGAGGGCTGATGTTCTGGTTTCAGCAGTAATGACAGCTGAGCATCACAAGGGCTTGCAATATAAATAACCACTTAGCTTGGTCCAGATGCTGTAGTATACGTTAATACCAACCTAATGGTTATTATAATGGTAAGAAAGAAATCATTAAAGAAATTGAAACCTTGAAAGTCCATCCTTTACAATTACTGATCTACTTGTGTTCTTCCATTTACACTAGTGCTGCATGTCCTCCTATGGCAGTGGCTAATCTGAGGACAGGAGATATTGCAGGTTGTGTTGAATTGCTTATTACTGTCAGTTGGGAAAAAATGGAAGAGCTGAGATTCGTAATATACTATGATGGTAGGTTTGTCAAAAAGTCAAAAGATAATACTCAACTAGGACATCCATAGATCATGGCAGGTTCAAGTCTGTGTTCGATATTTAAATCTCGATCATCCAGGAGATTTTTCCCTAAGCATAAAGCCATGGGATTCTCTTACTCTCTTCTGTGGTATTGTGTGTTTACAAACTTCTCTGAGGAGAGATGAGAAGAAATTTCTTACATACACAGATGACTGTTTCATCCATCAGGTTAGAGGATTAATCCCCTGATTTTTCCTAACCTATACCTCCCTCTTTAACAGATCTTGCATCACTTTTCACGCATAAAATGAAATGAACACTGAGACAAAGAAATCAGTTCATCAGTGCTGAATTGTTGCAGCCATTTTGATGAAATTTGGTAAGTGTTTAATATCTTGGGAGCACAAATTCAGTTTCAAATAGAAGGAAAATGATGCCATGGGACTCTGAAAGGGAAAAAGGGTATGTGTCATGAGCCTCTTAAAGCATCTTCTGAGACACACATCTGCCTACTCTCTTTTGATTTTGTTATGCTGGACCTACAAGCTTCAGGCTTCAGCTGTTTTCTCTAGCTCTGCACAAACCTGCAAGTCCTCTGCCTTCATGTTCTCCCTCAAGGTATGAGTCCCACCAGACAGTATGAAAGCCGTGACTGCTTGTTCCCCTTGTGAATGCCTGTTCTCCTACAGTCCCTGGCATTCTGAAACATCTTTTCAGGAGCTTACCAGGCTGAAAATGTTTTGACAAACGTTTATCACATCAACAGCCACAGGTCAGCAGAAGCACAAACATCTCCTGGGTGGCCCCAGGCAGTACGTGCACTTTTCTGTACTTTCTCTACCTGTAAAATGTGGATAATACCTTTATTCCTAATTTTTTATCTTCCTTTTCTAAGGTTTCTTAATATAACATGTAAATACAAGGAAACACCCACACAGAAATAAAAAGTCATATTAGCTTTAAAATATTCTGGGTTTGCCTGCCCTTCAGAAGAGCTCTGCCCAAAGCTAAGACTCACTCTCTGTATCAAAGGTCTGCATATGTTTTTATATGTATGTATAGCATAGTGCATCCCCACTCTTGGCTCAGGATCTTTCAAAGGTGCCATGATACCACTATTAGATGCTGTTTAACACTTTATTTGCTTTCAGAACATATATTGACAGAGACCTGTACAAAGTTACACCCCTTGGAACAACAAATGCTGCTCATGCTCTCAGCCGGCTAGGCTCTCTCATGGAGATCCATGTCTGAAGAGCACAGCATTAGCAAACGCAGTGTAAAACAAACACAAGAAGTTATGCCTTCCCCCAGTGCAGAGGTAAGATACAAAGGGTTGATTTCTCTTTTATTTTTGTCTCAGGTTATAGTAGATATAAAATGCTGACGTGGGATCAAAAATCATTTTGAGAAATTTAGGAAACAAAAATCTATTAAGGGCTTATAAAGACAAAGACACTATGGCTACCCTGGGGAAACCCTGGATAGATGGAACACTACTCTGAAATTTATCACTGAAAAATTTTCCCGTTCCTATAACTTTTCTTTCTATGACACAATAACAACATGAAGAGATTCTGTTGAGGTGAGATGAAGACATTTCAGTGCCCTTACAAAAGGGTCAGTGTGACTAGAGATCAGCTGAATGGTCCATGGAATCTTACATCAGTCCACAGCAAAGAAGGCTAGTACAGTCCTTGTGTCATCAGTGGAAGAGTGATTCAGGCACCTAAGCTATGCAGCGTAGGACAGAAAGGAGGGGCTCTGCAGTTCTCTTCACTGCTGTAAAGCTGACCTTAACCTCAGTGGAAGGTAACTGGGCACAGAGTACAACCAAAGGGAGCTCCTGGAGCAGGAGACAAAGGAGAAGGAAGCAGACAACAGCTATGTCTTGCGCTTTCTCCCTTCCCTGCCACCTCAGCTCTCAAGGCGGTTTCCCATGCTGTTTATTCTCCTGTTAATGTGTTGTCCTCACAAACAGAATTACAGAGGCATGAGAATGAGCACGCCTGCATGTGTGCACACAGGCACACACCTGCAAGTGTTTAGGGATGTCACATCTGTACACCATCAGGAGTCGGTGCATGGCTTTGGTACCATTTCAGAAACCCACAGAACCAGGGCAGTGGACAAGCTGGGACCCCATTAGAGCATATGTGGGTATTTGTTTGTCCTTCTCCCACGATAGCTGCATGCTCGTAGCCTGTCTGCATTTATATATTTATTTTGTTGGCATTGCTCATGGAGGTCTTAAATCATCCTATATGAAGCATTTGAATAAGAACGCCTGAGAACTGTCAGTGTGCAATCCCACTCCACATTCCTTTCTAAGCTTTTCATCCAGTCTTCACAGTACAGATGCTTGCAGTCTGGTGTGTTATAACTTGCTTTTATTTTCAAATAGTGCATTTGTCAACATTTCAGAGCCATCCAACCTCCATCAGGACACAATGACAGCTGATCACAGGTTTTAAATAGCTGCCTGATATTTGGAAATACAGCTTTCTAAGTGTCCGTGATTAAGTCCATGATTCATTCAAAGTTGAAAGAAGGAAGGTTGTTTCTCTCCTCTGATGTACCATGGTTATGAAGATGATCTATTTTAAAAAATCTCTGACTAGCCAAATTGTGGCAAGAGAGAACAGCTAGTGAGCTAATGAGGGTCCACTGCAGAGCTATATAGGGAAGTCAGGTACCAACACACAGCCAGTGAGTCATGGAGATGTCCTTCACCACTGTTCACCATAAGCTGTGGCTGAATTGTCTGCAAAACCTTCAAAGAGCATTGGCAACAAAACAAAACAGAGCCCAACAAATCTCTCTTTGGCCCATACCTAGAGGTAAGTGGAGCTGTGCAGACCTGGAGCAGCAAGATCTGAGGCCAGCAGAGCACCCAGGGCGTGCTAGCAGTGCATCAGGACACTCAGTGCAGAGCTGCTGTGTAGCTGATCCTCGCAGCCAGGAGCACGCTAGGGTAGTGATGGTTGTGCAGCCCTGAACCCAAGCTAGAGGCAGAGAAGTGTTCACAGCAATATACTGTTGGCAGGACCAAGCCAATATCTCTATGTAGTGCAGCCGTAGACACAGCTTTCAATCAGGGCTAGCTTAGGGCTCTCGAGCATGTACAATTACTGAATTTAGTCTTGCCTTAGTTGACTTTGTTGATATCTAACTTACTGCTTCACCTGTTGACTGGTCACTACCAGATCTACTGTACAGCTACTTGCTTTATGTCCACAGTGTTTTTTCTGCAGTTAAACACAGTTTTTATAGAGAGGGGGAAAAGTACATACTGCAATCCAATTTCCTAGTAAGCTTTGACAACTTAGGTAACATTCCTGAAGTAAATTTAGTGTTTCTTTGTATTAAATTATTTGCAAAATGTTCAGTATAATTAAGTTTTATAATGGGCTATTTAGGAAATGAAATACAAAGAAACAGGCATAGGATGCTACCTGAGACAATGAATAACAATCAATGTATCCTGTAACTCAGCAATTCAAGATGATTGATCTGACATATTTTAACGGAAGTATTGTAACTGGTTCCAAGTGTGGTGGTAAGGGAAAATATTGTTTATATAAGCTTTCCTACACCAACAACCCTGTTTATTCTTTATGTAAATGTTGGCCAATGGAAAGTGCTTCATAACACTTCAACTTTACACTTTTTATGTAGCACCATTCTGAATAAGTGGCAGGATGACCCATTGTCATTCTGTTGTAGCAGGCTTCAGTGACCACTAACCAGGAAAAAAGTGGTTTAAATTTTGTTTGACTAACCACTGACATTTTGGAGATAGGAGCTTTCTAGTCGTCATACACATCTCTTAATCCCTAGATTTCAAAATCCTGCCCTTGTTTGGTACTGTATCTCTCACCCAACTTCAATATCTTTCTAATGTCCTCTGAAAGTATCTAAAGTGCCAAGGAAAACTTGTCATGCTGCTATAATCATAGATAATAAGTGACAGGTGACTATAACTCAAGACACTGCCAAAATTCTTCATCAAAGTCTCCTGTTCTGGCAAGCACTATTACCTGGTATAAAGAGAAATTCCAGCACACCCTGCACTGTCCCCTGAACTAAGGAAAGACCATTCATTTATAGTATTTGACATGATGTTTTATGGATTGTTTTCCTACCACAGAAGGACACTAACTGTTTGATTGACTGATTGACTGATTTGCTTGCTTTCATGCCTCAAACATTCTGTTCTTTGATAGCCTAGAGTTGTAAAGATTGACCTGGATTTCTGCAGCTTTGAAATCTGACTTTAAAGAACTAAGAATTGAAATTTAAAACTGAAGAATACCTCTCCTGTCTCAGTGAAGAAGAGAAACAAACCTGAAGAAAAACAAATAGGAAACTCAACGTGTTCATATTATACCCCTGACATCCCCCACTTTCTTACCAAAGCCCCATGGAATAGAAGACAACTAGCACCGTAAGCATGGTTTGGTATGAAAACAATCTTAAATGTCATGTGCTATAGTTGCTGAAAACTCTTCAAATCTTTCCAAGATTACCATCTGTTTTGAAGGACTTTGATATATGCTAAAATGTGGACAAGCCCAAGAAAAATCCTTCTACCTGGAAATGAAAACTTCTTCGAGTTCATGCAGCCCTACAGAGTATCCAGCTTTACACGTTGAAAATCACTCAGGTGATGCTCACCTGCCCACCCCACTGCCCTGTGGCAGTGCCCATCACCCACATGTCCTTGGCACACGAATGAAGCTCCTTGCACAATTTCAGAGTGGCTGGGGGTACAAAGACAGACAGAAACTGTGGCAACAGCCTTGGTAGTGAGATCCTGAATGCCAGGAAACCACTAGAAAGCTATAGCAGCCTCAAAGCCAGATCATTCCTTTTTTGCAGAGGCATGCAGCTCTCAATTAAACGTATATATCCACCGCATAAAAGAAAGATTACATGTCTCTTCAGACAACTGCAAAGATTGTTGTTGCCATTTTTCACTTACAGAAACTGGGAAAGATGACACGAATTCCCCATTATGTTGTTCCTCACTTTGGCACAGCCCAGACTCTCTGCAAACACCCTGCACGACACAGCTCTTTCTTGGCTCTCAGTTCCTATTTGTCCTGTGCCGCTGCCACCACCAGCAGTAGTTCTGTCTTCCAGCACTCTCAGCACTTGCTTTTGTGCCAGGCAATTTTCTAACCTATTGACCTGACCCCATTCATATGACTTAAAACTTCTCCCCACCCCCTGCTGCTTTCCATGGGAGAAGGGATTACTGGCAATAATTTAGCAGCAATCTCGGCGCTGACTGAGAGAAACAATTTACCAGTCAAGGTGACTATTGATTAACATTGCTCCAGTCTACACTTTGCCATGACTGCCTCATACAACATAAAACCTTTGCAAAGTTGTATTCAATTTACCTCAGTAAAGGTCATTAGATCAAACACAGAGACCAACATGGAAGCAGGAATCAGAATCAAAGTTTTCTACTTGCCAAGAATGCACCTAGAAACGGTAGCCCACAGAATTAGACTCTTTTCTGCTTTCTGTGCTCCTGCCAGTCTCCTATTGGCCTGTAGAGTAGATGACCATCACCACAGGCTTGTCAGTAGACTGTCAAAGAGTGCAGTCTCCAGGGAAGGACAATCTGAATCTCATCAGGATGAGAGGAATATTAAACCAGATCTCCCGTTTCTTGATTAACATCTCTAGTCTTGCAGTACTGTCTTCTTTAGCTGTTTGGAAAAGACTGCTTTACTCTGCCCTGAACTCAATACCCAGAGTATGTGATAGATGGAACTAATTTGCTCCCAAATTAGCTTAGATTTAAGATAGATGCCAGAAAGCTCCACTATCTATGGCAGCCAATGCCTTGACACACTAGCCACAGAGCCCTGACCACCTCTGCAAGTGCAAGGAGGGTGGTGGTGCAAAGCACAGCACTGTCACCAGAGCACATCATCAGACATGCTCTGGACAGCCTGGTTCAACTTCTGCAGCCCCTACAGTTTTTCTGGACCAACTGGCATTGTTTTGCATTAGGGAGGACTGATGCCTGCATTATTAGATCTATACAGCTGCATAGCTATACCTATCTGTATGACTGCTGAGGGTGCTATACAGATGCATTCTCTCCTGGACATTTCCTTTCCCTGCAGCAGGAAGGTTAAGCACAGCACACTGGTCTGAGCCACAACAGTTTGTATGCTGGAACTAGTTCAGAAACAAGTTCAGATGTTTGAGTTCAGTGCAGAGGTCTTTTTAAGGCAATGCTCTGAACTGCCTCCTGGTTCTCTGCTAAAGGAGGACAGGCATTCTCCCCTTAGTGGGAATGTTGCAAGAGAAAACATTATATATTGTGAAGCTTGCAGATAGTTGGATAATGAGGCATGCAGCTACCTCAGATGCATTGCTAGAAAGCATATAAACCACTTGTGATTTCTTAGGGAATACTGTTTTTTGATTACTATGCCTATATAGGCACACGGTTATACAGGGATTAATATCCCCACATTTTGTAATAGGCTAAATCTTCCCTTTCTACTTTGTGTCCCAAAGTGATATATTTTTGAAGACACTTTGGTGACTTGTTCCATCCATCCCTAAGTTCTGTCAAAGTAAAAAAATAAAATAAAAAATCCTCCATTTTACAAAATCAGAGGTGTAGTTTTTCCATAACAATAAATTAGGAACACTTGAGAGGAAGAGACAGACTCCCTCCTACAAAACACACAAAGCAGAATAAAAATACATACCCTATACTTCTTAGCTGAAAATACACTTTTTAAGTTAAATGTTTAATTCCATATAACCAATCATACCAGTTATTACAGACTAAATGGTCTAAACTAAAATGGTAACATCAAACAGCGAGGTGTTCTCTAAATCTAAAACTGGGTGTGAAATACTCTTTCAGTGTGTGTCTGGTTGGAGTAGCTGATAACCAGCTTTGTTAAAGCTTGGCTGCTTCCAGGTGATAGGTCTGCTCCACTGAGGCTGGGTGGCTGCTTTTGTATACAAATGGGGCTCATGCCAAGAAAGCAGCCATTGTACTGAAACCATAATTAGTTACCTGACATTATCCAGATAAAACCCAAGACAACAAAAGGATGAGTGATAAAGGCCAAAGACTCCTCTCATGTCAAAGACTTTGAGTTATCAGTGATCAAATAATGCAGTAGAAGCAAAAGTTATGGCTTAACTGACACCACGAGGCATATTCCATGTGCAGTTCTATGTAGCGTACAAAACAGATGCTGTGATATTCAGTGGTGATACAGAAGTGAGAAGTAGTACCACATTTATTGACAAATTAAATTACATAGATAATATTTAGATCAAGCTGGAAATCACCATAGGCGTCACAAAGTAATGAGGTGAACTCCAGCAGCCATATTCATGTGCACGTTGGGGGAAAAGAAGGTTTTGAGGTGCTTTTCTGCTTTGTATGTTCTAATGAAAGCAAAGTCCATGTCTGTGTCCCAGAGACCTGTGTCTGGGTAGTCCTGTAGAATATTAAAGTTTTATAGCACAGCATTAAAAATCCTTTAGTGGGAGCTGACCATCTGACAGTAATATAAAAAAAGGATATTGGAACTGCCTGGTGTGTGCTACATGCCATTCACACATAGTGCTTGCCAAGGAAACATGACCATTAAGGTCAGAAGCAACAAATATGTAATAACACGATCAGCAGTACAAAAAAAATACCTAAAAGCTAAAATAAGGTTGAAGTGTCATTTACAGGATGGAGAAAACACTGGAGTATCCCCAGGTGTGGACGCAGTAACTATTTTTACCTAATAACTTCACCAAGGAAATAAAGAAACAACTGCGCAGTGAAATCACAGTTTCTAGACCATACTAAACTCTGCATGTAGTCAAGTGCCACACCAAAGAAGAGAAGAAACAGAAGGGATGCACTGCTCTGAGTAGAAGCATGAAGTTCCCCTTAAAAAAATTGCCCTTCAGAACACACTGCATCTGCACTAGTGTGCCTTACTATGGTGTGCCCACCACATGGCTGTGGAGGAGAGGACCTCTCATGCAGGCAAGGCTTTACTCCTTCATGGAAGAGGCCATTACCCATGAGATCATACCCGCAGATGGTCCCATTCCCAGGGCGGAAATCTCAACCTTCACCTTGCTAACAAACACAAATTGCCATATTTCAGAACAAATTTGAGGCTCAAGGGGACCTTGCAGCATGGCTGGATGAAATGTTGCATTACATAAATAACACAGGTTCCAGAAAGGACCACAGGAACATCTCCAGCTTCCAAATTGGATTCAGTAACTGATGACAGCTTATTAAGTGTGAGAATACTGAGTGTTGTTCCCTTCATCGTTATTCATAAAGCAATATTTTTTAGTTTCCAAATTTGAAGAGTTGTGAGGCTCTTTTGTCACTGAGTCATTTAAGGAAGCAAAAATGTAAATCCTTCATATTTTCACTGAATAATAATTAGATCCTCTGTTTTTCATCTTAGTTTAAGCCTGTGACTCCTGCCCAAAGCCTTCATCATTACTAAATCAGTGTGATACTGATAATCTACTTATTAGTACAAGCATATTGACGGACATTTGCCAAACCGAAGTTTTGAAGTCTGTTTATTAGAATTGATGTCACTGAATTTTAGGAGTGGGATTTAGCCCTGAATTAAGACAGCTAGGTTTTGGTGTCAAAACCACTTAACGTATTCAACAAATACCTGTAGGTGTCTTGTGCTACTCTAGAGTACCTAAGTACTCTGAGCCATTCGAGGCATCCTCACAGGGTTGCCGTATGACACTGAATTTGCAAAAGATTTGAAGGTTGTTGGAACAGCAGGTGGGGTCTCTCACAGGCATTTAAAATCACACAGGATCTGCATTTAGATAACTGAATCCAGATGCAGGAGTCTAATCTAGGCTGAAACAAACTTGAACTTTGACGCCATAGATTTAAATGACTTTTTGAGCAACTTCTGTAAGATGAACTTTGTTCTAACCATATTTGTCCATGTAATTAATATATTTCCTTAGCATTTTCTTATCACTTTGCACTCATATTTTTAACTACCAGTGATCTCCTGTTAGCAAATGGCCAGGCAGAGTGCAAGATTACAGCCATTAGATTCACAGGCATTAAATATACACAGTTGGTATGTGCCTTGAATGAATAGGAGGTGCATGTCCAAGTCTCCAGATCAGGCTGTACACTTTGAAAACTTCACAGCAATGCCATCTTGGCTCCGGGCTGGGCACATACTTACCCCAGCTGCTGCTCAGCAGCACAGCCTTCCTCCTGCTTAGTGACTGCTCTGTAAGTGTGCAAGATCAGGCTGACCAGCGGCAGCTGGCATTGTACTTACCGAGCAGAAGGGAGACTGCTGCTAGGATTTAAAATACATGTTTTACAACATGCCAATGCAAGGTAGGAGTCAATTTTATGAGGTATGGCTGATAGGATGTGTCTATCCTTGATGCTTTAGGGAACTAGAAAATAAACAGCACCAAATATGCAAGTTCAAGTCATTCTACTCCATACACACATTTTACTAGTATGATAGTGTGCCTGACATTTATGTCCTCAACTAACCCTGTATCTTTCTCACTCTCACGCCCTTTGTGATTATCAGGTATAAAAATTGGGCTTTGCAATGTACTGAGAAAACTGTCAGTTGGGGATTTGTTTATACAAGTCTGCACAACTCATTGCAGGTAATTTGGAGAGACGTGGTAAGCAAGAGAGCCCCTGTCTTTCCACAGTGATATGACTTGGCTACAGTGTTGCTCGTAAATTGACAACATCTACAGAATAAAATTTGTATTTAATTTTATCTTTCTTGAACTTTTGCACTGTAAAATGTATAAACAGGAGTATTTATACGCACTGATTTTTTTATACTTTTTAATTTCAACCTGCTAAAAAAGCTGCTATAAACAAATTCTTGGACTCCTACATTTTTCACTGCTACATGATTCCAGTAATACTGTTAAGTGAAGCCTTTCATACCCTTGTCTAAACCAAAGTGTTTACTGGAGCACACTTACAAGGAATTTTTGAATAAAAAGTATCTTTTTCAGAGAGTCTGAAATCCACTTCACACAGAGATGCTCTAGCAGCTTGGTACTTAACCGTAGATGGGAGAGGGATGTTGTGTGACATCTGAGGCCACAAAGCTCCTTACAGGCAGCACTGAAAAGCGTGTATGATCAAATCCAAACTAATTATATGAACACGAGAACAGCAGGCACACAACATTACTCTCCATTTACTGGTAAAGCCTGACTATGAAAGAGCTCATTCTATCTGTGCATGTGTACGTGTGCGTGCGCAGATACAAACAGTGACGGCTGGCCCTTCACAGCAGACCAAAGTCAAACAGCAAGTGAAAATGAGGACATTAAAAACAACCTGCTCTGTAGATGCTTTGGTGCTTTCTTCTATGCATTTGGATTTCTTTATTGTTATTTTATTTTAAATCAATGAGACCAGTTAGGCCAAATGAGAGAAAAAACAACCAAAGCAGTTATTCACAATCCAACACAAACCTGTAACCAAGCAGCAGAGAAAACACCGCAATAAAAACTTGCAAAGATAAATAAGTGAAAAAAGGGAAATGGTGCATGTTGCTTAGTGTGGCTATGAGTAGTATGGGGTCTGGTGTGCATAGCACAGGCTATAAAGCACTTAATCACCTGCTCAAAGCCAGGGGTTGAAACTTTTCTGCTATATCCTGGTTACACAGCTGTTTTGTAGTGCGGGTTGGTGAAAGCTACCACCACACCTGATGATGCCTCTGGGGGCTGTCAGGAAACAGAAAGAGTATCTAGGACTGCCTGGAAGTGCAAGGAGTAGCAGATTTCCAGCTGGATTCAGGAGGCTAGGGTCCACATGACTGTGGAGGTTTTGTTCTCTTTTTACCTGTGGTGATTCACCTCAATCACCATCAGTGTTCAAAAAGTCAAGGCATCTCACAGAGACCCTGGGTGACCACAGAAAGCCACAAAAGCCCTATTTCTCACTGTGGTTGAACCACAGTGCTTGTTTCCTGCCTCCTGACATTTCCTTATATAAATTGGAGCTCAGGGGATTCCCTCTCCTATTGCTTTTAAAAGAGCTGTTTCCAGGCTGTCCTCACTTTCCCCTTCCTGGACTTGCTGCTCTCTAATGACTCTGCACTTTTGACCTGCAATTGCCTGCTTTTTTATTAAATTATTGTTAGTTTTTAAGGAAAGGGATTTCCTGCTGATATTCTGGTTTCTGATCATCTGGTTTCTGAGAAGCTACTGAATGATCTTTCAGATTTCTCCAGTACCTTTGGTTCTCTGAATATATCTCAGAGTAGAGATGCACAAACCAAAGAGAATTAGTGCCCTACTTGTGGGTCCCTTTGCCAAGCTGACAGGCTCCTTCATACCAGCTTAGCCAGCTCCCAGCTGGGAATCTCCGACCTGGTGCCACTGTACGCTGTATGCTCCCATAGTTATGCCAGGCCCTTTGAAATCTTCACAGTCATACACCTCATGCATCACGTGGATCAAACTCAGGCTGATTTTTATAAACAAACAAGTCTCCAGGATGCTCTGGGAGCATGGACCATGCTCTGGGAGCCTAGATCTTGGCTTTGCCGTTCAGCTGGGGCTTTGAGAGTCAACCGCACTATGCTCAGGTAGTTACGTAAATTAAAGCTATCAGCACACTTCTCCACCTCAGAAATGCTTGAAAAACATATGACAAATATAGTAAGTTTTAGAGCAGGATGGAAGGTTTATCCAAATTAACCGAAGTCAGCAAAACATTCCTAATTGGCTTCACTGGTCTTCAAGCCAGACTACTGCTCTTCAAAGCATTTGAGAATTCTGTAAAGCTTTAAGGGAACAAGCTATCATTAAAGTGCAGTAAAGCAAGCTGGGACGAATAGGAAAGGCGAGAAGGCTTCTGGCATATTTGGACTATGTGCCAGGGACTTAGCACAGTATTCAGCTGTAATAGGAATTCCCACAAAAGGAGAAGGTGGTACTACTTAGCTTGAAAAGAAATGGAAAAGGTATTAGTATTGTTGCTACCATATCCCTGAGTTTAGAGACCTTCTCTTTGCCCCAGGCGAAGCAGAGGATTTCATCAACATGGGTTTACTCTTGTACACTGTGACATGTCACTGTAACAAACTTAATGGGACATGGAAACAACAGGGGTCACAAACCAGTTGTCTCAGCTCTATCAGGATGCTTATTGTCCAGGCTTACTTTATCCACTAACTGTTTCTGAATAAGTGTCATAACTGAAAAAAGGATTACTTTATTCCAAATATATCCACATAATGCACACATACTTTAAGCTTTCTCCTTTCCATAGAAACCTAAATAGCAACCATTTAAAGAAGTATCACTGAATGGGTTTCTTGTGCAGCCAAGCGTGCATATACTTCTGTCTTGGCGTTGTGGAAATGGGGGTTAGGGATGTGTATGGATTAAACTTTTGCCTGGTCAGATTTCACTTACAGGTTTCCCTGTGCATCCGGCAGTCCCACATCAAACACATCACTTGGGCATTGTAAGTCTCTAGAATAAAACACCCGGGGGCAGCGGGGGTTTCATTGTCCTTCTATGGTATGGGGAGACATTACCCCCAGGGGAGCGGCCTCTCTCCCCACCCAGCCTCTGCCCCGCCGAGCCGCTGCCAGAAGCACGGTCTCTCGCCCTCCGCGGTCTAACTGGGTGAAAGGCAAAGCCGCAGGCGCAACCTGCCTCCTGCCTTACACAGACACAGGCCAGGCCTGGCAACCGAACACCAAACACGTGTTAGCAGCAGAAAGCCGCGCTCCTTTAAAGCCCCTCGGTCAAGGCTCCTCTGCGGAGCCGCAGTCCCCTCTAGCGGCTGCTGACACCCTCGAAATCCCACCGGCGTTTCACAGAGTCTAAAGGTCGGGGTCCGGGTGGGTCTTTGTAACACAGGGACATGAACAGATACACACTCACATACATGCTGTATAGAAATAGGTACAGACAGGCACACGCAAGGAATTTACAGTTAGAACATAAATTATTTAAGCCTGAAGGATGGGCTTTTTAGGCTCAATTGCACAGTGTTGAATACATTTATACACATGTATATACTTGCATGTATATACTTACATGTACATACTTACATGTACATATACATTTCTTAGTGACATTCTCTCTTTGTTGATTTTTAAATCAGCACCCTACTATATGGCGCTTCCTTTTTTTGTGTGAGTACTTGCTGTTCGTAGACAAACATGAGCCAGAAAGAGTTCAGAACACATAAACATAGCGTTCCCGGAGCTCTTTCACTTACTGAAGAGAAAAGGAAGTGCCCCAGTAACAGGATGTAGGTTTCTCCAACGGAAAACACCAGGGAACTCCCAGCACCTTTCAGTAAACTCCAGCAGCTTTCCAGCCAAAGGCTAAAAATGACCCGATGAGCCAGCGGCACCTTCGGTAAGGGAAAGGGCAACAGGGGTGCCTGGATGTGGCCCACACAGTGTATTTTAAGTATGTGTTTCTGCACAGCACGAAAGCCATGCCAGGGAAACTCATAAGCCTGGATTTCTGTGACTCCCCCAGGTGTAACAGATCCCAGATCCGCAGCACTGAAACACTCGAGGATAACACATTGCAGCAAGCTTTGCACACAGGTCTCAGTAAGTGCTGCTCGGGTAGAAACACATAAGGAATGAGATAAGGACACTTGCCTTCCCCCTAGTTGAGAAAAGACAAGAAACAGAAAGAAATTTAACTGGGAAACCAAGGTGAGGGATAAGATTTGTGCCTGTGCAGTGACATTGTGTCAAAATAAGAAGTTTAGAAGGTGGATGGCACCCATCAGTTGATAAAATACACCACTGCTTTCTGTTTCTGTTCACTGACTCTCAAATGGGTTTTGTGTCTTTCCTGTCCTAGGAGGCTGCTGCATTTCACATTATTTGTGAGCTACATACTTTTAATAGCACCTAATGAGACAGCTTCTGCAGAATCTTCCTTCGTTCTAACATGTGATCCATTGTTCACATGTATAGTATTACATACCAAAAATAGCTCACAGCTACTGCCCACATTCTGAGTATATCACGCAAAAAAAAGCACAATAGAGGAAGCAGACAGAAATAGAAATTGTGCGTAATGCCTCAGTATATTAGGTAAAAATGTTTCTATCTAGAAATGGAAAAATGTGTTTTAAAACAGTTTTATGAGAGGTGACTTGAAAAGTCAAAACGCAAAAAGGATTATTGCAATTCAGACTTCTGTAAATGCACTGGCGTTGTCTTTCCTCACATGATCTCATCCTATTTTTAGCAAGATTCATGTATTATTTAGTACTCTTATGTTGAATGGGATAGAGACAGGTGGGAAAAAATATTTTTCCAAAATGGTCGTAAGTTTTCAAAGAAAAAAAATCTCTTTTTGAACTGAAATGAACCCTCATAATAAGGCTAATGGGGGGGGCGGGGGGGGGGGAATATTAATATAAAACCTAACCCTTTAAATTCATAGAAGAGAGTGAAAGATTTTCACCAGCTCTGAAAGGAACAGCACATTTTGCCAGTTTGTACCATAAGAAGTGGTGAGTGTGAATAAATGGTGAAGGTCAGGAGTATGGTCATACGGAGAAGAGTAGGTTTTTAGTGGTCAGCACTTCTCACCCAACTCTGTGAGGTCTCCCTCTCCCTCTAGGCTGCCTTCAGTCTTTTCCACATCCCTGCCTCCAAGACTTGCTCTTGTTCTTCCCCCCTGTGCCAGGCCCACTCCAGCTGCCCTGGACAGCTCACACAGCCTGGCTCCCCTCTCACTCACCTCCCATCACTTCTCGCTACCCACAGGTCTTGACCCCAGAAGTTCACATTTCTAATTTCTCCTTTCTTGCCTTTGTCCTGGGCTCCTCAGCCCCTTGTCTTCATGTCCTTGCCCAGCCCATCTCAAAGCTTCTCCTTTCACCAATTCCTTGCTGCCTCTGCAGTCTCTGTTCGCCCGCTGTCCAACCTTATATTGCACCATCCCAGCCCTTGTCCACAGTTTCTTTGCTTCCTTCACAATCTATCAGCCCCTAAAATACCCATTATTTCCTTTTTTTACAGTCCCAGTTTTCTTATCAACAAGACCCAGGCAATGCAGTCAATGAATCCAGTCATCACTGGACTGGATTTAAACTTTATCCAAGATTTTCAAGTCCCAAGGGAAGTCATGGGAAGAATGCCATAGAAAAAGCTCCAAGAGATCCAGTAGAGACCTTGTTTAACTCCTTTAAGATTTTTGGGATAGAGCTTTACATGTATTGGAGGAGCATGCCAAAGAAATCCCTGGAAACAGGAGTCACTTCTCTGCTGTCCTGGAGTAGAGCTGTGGAAGAATGAGTCATTTTCCAGATCAAAAGGTCTGGGAATTGTTCTTGTTTACAAGAGACGTGGATTCAAGATCTAAGCTGAAAACACACTGACTACACAGGAGATCAAAGTAAGAACATCAAATGCATCTGACCCAGCTGTAACATGGCCACAAGGGCCTTTATGTTTTTGTCATGTTATGCCAAGCCATATTTCCATTTAAAAACAAACAGCACCTTATCTGAATAGGATGGAACATCACAGACAAATGCAAGTTTCACCGTTTCGCTTTGTCTAAATAATATATGTAGTTTTCAGGTTTTCATTTCTTTATCCAGGTGCTTGAAAGCATAACATCTGTTGCTTTCATCCCTAATTCCCAAATGACCCACTGCCAAGCCATTAAGGATGGAAGTTTTACAGATGCCATGTGCTCCTAGTTCAAGCATGTGTCATTTCACTATTGTTCCTGAGCTGCTTTGTCTCCCCAGGGAAACCTGAACAGAGCTGCAAAAAGACACCAAACAAACATGCTGCGCATAGCTGCACTGGCTACCAACACTGCTGAGTCACCTTCATGTTACAGGGGGACTGAAGGGAAACCAGCTCTGGGGAATCAAATCACAAATTCATTCTTTCCTCTAGTACATCAAGCTTCAGCATCTCTACTACAGGCCAGTGCTACAGTAACAAAGCAGGCTGGATAACTGTGGTTTCCAAGCAGGTATTAAAACCAGGTTTTGTAACATTAATGCCTATTTAAGTATGCACACTGCAGAGTAAATGTTGAGAACATAAATGTTAATCAAAAGATGTCATAAGTGCATGTGAAAGATCAGAAAGTGCAAATGTATAATATACTTCATGATATCTGAATTGCTAACACTGGTTTTTTAATGATTAGTTAGCAGGAATTGCACAGCAGGCCATTATATACATAATATATAAATCAAACAGCCTTCTCAGAGGTAATTTGTCCTGCATCTGAAGGCCTCACACCATACACCGGTGCAACTTTGCTGAAGATTTGCCAGACAAGGATCTGGCCAATTACACTGAAATTTTACAAGGATTTAATTAATGAAATTGCAAGGATTTTTCTGTTTTAATTTATCTTATTTCATTCAATTAAGTTAATTAAAATAACAAAATATAAAGGGTCTAAGTAATGAAGACTTTGTATTTGGAGACATAGTGGCTTCAAATATTAGTGTGATCAGCTGTCGTTTTAGGAGCATACTAGTAGAAATGCCTATTGTATATAAGGCAAAGGCTGTGCATGATGTGAAACAACAGAACCTGGCATTTATGAAAGCAAGTGTTTGAATTGTCTTGGTAAAGGCAGCAGCAGTAATGACAGCTATCTGTTCGATACCTCTAAATGTTCTTTATAGTGTTTTAAAGGATGTGAGGAGTAAAGTTTCAAAACAGTCCAGTATAGGGAGACCACACAGAATGAATGCATCATCGGCTGGCCAGAGGTACAAATTACTCAGTGAGCATACAGATGAAGTCACCATGAACTGACAGGCAACTCACAGGGTGAAGCACCAGTTCACATCGGTATTA
The DNA here is from genome assembly GCF_037157495.1 of Lathamus discolor. Lineage (NCBI taxonomy): Eukaryota > Metazoa > Chordata > Aves > Psittaciformes > Psittacidae > Lathamus > Lathamus discolor. Next base: position 24,184,406 of record NC_088884.1, read on the forward strand.
AGTTTGTACCTAAGCAGGAGACCACAAAAAACTGAAGATTTTGTAACAACAGCTTTCATTACCTCCTCAGTTGGAGTGAGAATAAAATGTATTTTGTGCTCTTCAGTGAGAAACCATGACCATTTTCATCATTAGATTCCAGACTAAACACAACTCAATTAATATAAAGCCTAGGAACAGCACCAAAATTTAATAGAGTTCTACAGCGCAGATAATCTGAGGCCAGGTTTGTAGAAGGTGAGGTTTATTCTCTAGGAGGCTGAAGCTGTAAAAAGATAGTGACTACAGATATTTGGGTTTGAAGTGAAAAAGAAGGGATATGCCATTTCCCTGCTAAACAAGTTCTGTGTGGCTGTGTTTGCCACAATTCATCTTCAGGATGCAATTCAGGACTTGGTGCATTCACTGCTCTGCTCTATATTGTGGTACTAATATTTTAGGAAGGAAGTGGAAACAGGTGTTTTCAGTTACTTTTGTGGGTTATATTTGATGAATTGCTATATTCTGCAAGAATCCAAGTCTTCTGTATGCTTTTCATTCTGTTTGCTTTTTTCTTCAATGAACAATCGGCAGGTACTGGATGACATGAATACAGGCATCATTTTTCCAGTATACTTTAATTACTCTGAAGTCTAAGAAAACTAAGAATCAGCTTTTCTCCTGTATTTCACCAACTTCTTGTCTCACTGAGCAGGCACCTCATACCATAGTTTTGCCTAGCTGTAAATCCAGGAAAAGACTATATCCTAAGAAAGTAATTGGGTATAAGCAATCGGGTATAAGCAATGAGTCTCTAGCATCTCACAGGTGGCTTTTATTACTTGAACTATTCCTAACCCTACCTATGTAATACAGAGGTCTATTTCTGACTGAAGATGCTCATGCAGGCAATGGTAGGGGCCATTTATGGTTTTTTACTGACACATTGAGTGCCAGGGGCCTCACGAGGAAAGGTTCAGCTTTAATGAGTGAGTAGTCTTGCCACAGTGGGGAGTGTTTAGGAAATAGTAATGCACTTTTCTGTCTCCATCATCTTCTGCCCAACAAGAGGCCAAAGTGACTCCTACAGGAGCTTATAGCAGCATATAGGTTGCTTCAAACTTAACAGGCTGGGATCTGTTCACAGAAGTTATGTCTCCAACTAGGGAACAAATTTCTCCTGCTGATACATGGTATTAAATCCATTTCGGTGGCTTCTGTTCCAAGGGAATGCCCTGATGGGTAAATGAACACCCACATAGCCTAGAGCTAAGTACAGCCCAGACAATGGGAACCACCTAGTACAGCTTCAGAATCTGAAGGCTTTGTTTTTGAACCAGGTTATTGAACATCCAGATGATGATTTCTCAAGCTCAGCTGCTGCCCACAGACAAAGCTGACTTGGGATCTCCATGCTCCTGCTCTGAAGGGAGCCCACAGCCAGTGCGCGGGTGTGTCCGTGCCCAACATGAGTGCTGATCCAGGGAAGACTTGGAAGAGTTGTTATCACAAATACCAAATAATTTAATGGCAACAAATAAGTCTGCTCCTGATTGGTACCTAATGCATCTGATGACTTGTCATTAACTGTCCCCCATAATTACATTTTTTGACATCCCCCGTAATTACATTTTTTGACATCTTTGGAGAAACTATAAAATTGGTACAGAAAGCAGACTTTCACAGACAATTATTACCAATGATAATTGAATAGCAAATTATTTCATTAATAATAATGGAAAATTAGGTTGAGAAATATAATTTACTGAATTGATAGGCATACTCAACCAGCATAACAATAGAATCTTACACTGAATATATACTCCTTGCATAAGAAACCTCACCCTAGAGAAATGTCATGAAATTTATTAGTAGCAGCATAGCACTAAAACTACTATACAACTGATGGGATTTGGGATTAATTATCATTGCTCTATCCCATAACACTTCTGCAAGCATAAATTCTTACCAATGTGATAAAATAAAGTTTATAAAATATGTCTGTTGGCTGAGTAGTGTTTAGTCTGCCAGGAGAACTATTTCCAATAAAGGAGGACACATTTTTCTGTTCTTTTCCATGGTGAAACTGCAATGCAGATCTGCTCTGAAAAATAGTTGCTGATTCTGAAGTCTTAGTGCCTTTGTAATCAAGCCTCATTTGTACCCTTAATCTGTGATAACCTGCATTCAAAGTCGTCCAGTACTCCACAACCAGACTTGATTTTCATCACTGCACCCCCATTACAATGACATTTCTGTTAATTCAAGCCAAATAAGTCTCCCGAAGAGACAAAAGACTATACATTTCTAAAACGGGAGGGACTGCTTTTGTTTGCTGAGTGTTACTCTGTTTTCTCAGCTTCATTGGAGACGAATGACTTTGCATTAAAGCCGCTGACACATCCAAAACAAGAAATCATCATCATGATAGCAGCATTTTATTCACTGATGGGTAAAAGCCTTTGTGTTCAAAAATATTATCTTTGTTTTACTTGGACAACTGTTTCACAAATATTTTTATTATCAATTTTACTCAGCAGACTGCCAGGCTTTCATTAAGGTGTATAAACAAGTTGTCAGCCCTGCTCGGTACTGCTTAACTCTGGTAGAGAAAGTCTACAGTCATAATAAACAACTTGTAATATCTCTGTGAAGCACCTAATGTGGACTGGCACTGGACCAAGAGATCTTCAGCCAACCCAGCCCAGCACTCTGGGAGGAGAGTGTTTTCCAGAGGCGTTTGGCACCTGCAGGCCCAGAGATGCGGTTACCAATAGCATCCAAACTCCTGCTTCCAGTCACACTCTGTCCTTATCTGCAAGAACATTGCGTATGAGGGCTTGTCTTGTGAAGATGCTTTGCTTCTTCTTACATGTGGTAAGAAGCAAAACCATTTGCTAGTCAATAGTTGATATTTATTCCTTTGTTGAATCCTTGTTCTTGCATTTCTTTGAGTTTTAGATTTTTCTTTGTGAGAGAACTAGAACAAATAAAGTTTTCTCAGTTGCTATTCTCTAATACTCTAAACCTAGCATTAAGATAAAAGTTTTTTTTCTTCAATTTTGAGTATTTATTCCTTTCTGAAAGATCATTTGCTTTAATACAGCAGAGTTCCCAATGACCAGGGTATTTTCCTTGCAACGTACCTCTCTCGAACATTCATAGAAAAGTTTCTGGGTTTTCTCCCTCATTTTCAGTGCTCTAAGGTCTCAGTCCTGGTCCAGCTAAAAGCTGTGGACACACCTGCTCCTGATGACAGCAGTGGTCACACCTTACTTGCAGTGGTACCCTAGAATGACAGGGCTGGCTGCACAATTCAGGCTAGTTACATGCTGAATACTCCCATCTCTTCTGCAGTGTTGAATCCCTGGGGATCATCTGGGATTTTACTGGTGAGAAAAAGCAGCAGATAGATGTCAGCAGAAGTGAGGTAAGCTGAGTCTGAGAGTGGAAAAAACTCAAGCATCAAGTAGAGGCCTCTAGACAGCTGTGGCCTGAGGAAGGAGAGGCTGCAGATAAAAGCAAGGAGGGAGTGGGGAGGAATGCAGCAGGTGGGGAAGGGAGGGGTGGAGAAAGCCAAGGAGTTAGCCAGAAAACATGATCCTCAGCATCACTTAATCAGTATCACCAGTCATCTCCAAAATCTGATTGGTGTTGGAAATCATTCTTCAACTTCTGCCTTGTAAAGTCACACCTGCATGACTTTACCAGTCAGCTATATGTTTATTTGAAGCTGGAGAAGACAACCCAAGTAAAATAACTTAAGCTGCATTTGCAACTGGAAAAGTTGTCAGGTGTCAGGGATTTTCTCTACAGTATAGATTCTGAAAATCAGTTTGTACTTTAAATAGGAATCACTATATCTAAGAGCTTTTATCCCAGAAAATATGTTGTGCATCCTGCTAGCAGAAACAAGTATTCTACAGAATCATTCATCATTTGTCACCAGGAGATACATCACTTGCTATGAAAGAATGAGAGGTTAAAGAAGTTTAACGAAGTTCAGTATTTCTTGACATATGTCCTCAAAAGAAAAGTTGCTAAGCAGAAAGAATATTCTGTCCTGCTGCTCATGCCATCCTCTAACAAGCATTGCTTTTATTAGAACTGGTACTTTTTAGGGAAAAAAATGAAAAATTCAGAAGTTCCCATTTGGAAAAGAGAAGGATTTGGGACAGTGTGTATTCGTCACATTGCATTTTGTCATTTTCTCGGTATATCCATTTTGTTATTGCTGTGGGAATGCAGCAAAGTGCCAATTCCCTGAACAAGAGGCTGTGTAAGTTCCAGTTATGACTGTACCAACTAGCGTTTTCTCCCTGCTTGTATTTTGCTTGAGTTCTTGCCAAAAGTGCAGCTGCCTGTCCTTACAAAATCTATATTAATTCTCAGTTTTGTTTGAACTGGTATAAGATACGCTCCACAGTCCAAAGCTGCAGTTACTTCATCATTTCAGACACTTCTCATCAGGGTATTGAGTACTTCTCCCACTTCTGTGGTGATATGAATTTCACAATAGCACTAGAAAACACAAAATCACTTTGATCCCTGTGTTCACTAGGATCACCAGATGCCACTGTGTTCATCCAAAGCCCAGGCTGCCACTGACCTGTCAGGTTCTCCAAAGCAAGTCAAGAAACCATGAGTATGCTCTGAGTAATGGTGACTGTGGGTGGCCACTAAGCCCACTAAGTTTCCTCATTAAGGTAAAAGCTTTCAATTCCTGAGTCTGGCCTCTAAAATTCAGTGGGAGGCACTGGAGTTGTTTTACTCTCTGTATTAAGAGAAATTCCTTCCTACCTCTCCCTGGGATAACACTCCTCAAGCCAGCCTGTCAAGTACAGCTCTGTCCAAAAATAAAGCTCAATAAAGCAAATGATCCAAAAAACAGATGGTAGTTTGCAGCAAGGCTAGACCTAGAACTTGGAAATCTCATCCCTGTTTGAACTCCACCAGACTGTCTTTCCCCATGGATTTGATTATGGACGTGCTATCTGAACCTCCTGTGCTTTCAAAAAGGTACCTCAAAGGTGTCCCTGGAAAAGCCCAGAGCAATCTTTGTTGTTATCTTTCAGGATACAACTGAAACACCTTGGTGTGTTACCGGTATACACATCTTAATTCATCAGTTGTCTGCTCTAGCTGACAGCTGTTAAGCCAAAAAGCTTTGGAGACGTGTTCCACAGCTCCTCCTGTGGAGGAACCGAGTCAAAATGTCAGTGTGATATTAAGACAACTCCTGTGAAAAGGGTCTGCTTGTTTCATTTCATAGAATCATAGGATAGTTAGGGTTGGAAAGGACCTCAAGATCATCTAGTTCCAACCCCCCTGCCATGGGCAGGGACACGACACACTAAACCATTTACCCAAGGCTTTCTCCAACCTGGCCTTGTACACTGCCAGGGATGGAGCATTCACAACTTCCTTGGGCAACCTATTCCTGTGCCTCATCACCCTCACAGTAAAGAACTTCTTATATCCGATCTAAACTTCCCCTGTTTAAGTTTGAACCCATTACCCCTTGTCCTGTCACTACAGTCCCTGACGAAGAGTCCCTCCCCAGCATCCCTATAGGCCCCCTTCAGGTACTGGAAGGCTGCTATGAGGTCCCCATGCAGCCTTCTCTTCTCCAGGCTGAACAGCCCCAACTTCCTCAGCCTGTCTTCATACGGGAGGTGCTCCAGTCCCCTGATCATCCTCGTGGCCCTCCTCTGCACTTGTTCCAGCAGTTCCATGTCCTTTTTATGTTGAGGACCCCAGAACTGCACGCAATACTCCAGGTGAGGTCTCACAAGAGCAGAGTAGAGGGGCAGGATCACCTCCTTCGACCTGCTGGTCACGCTCCTTTTGATGCAGCCCAGGATACGGTTGGCTTTCTGGACTGTGAGCGCACACTGAGGCCGGCTCACGTTCATTTTCTCTTTGACCAACACCCCCAAGTCCTTCTCTGCAGGGCTGCTCTGAATCTCTTCTTTGCCCAACCTGTAGCTGTGCCTGGAGTTGCTCAGACCCAGGTGTAGGACCTTGCACTTGGCATGGTTAAATTTCATAAGGTTGGCATCAGCCCACCTCACAAGCGTGTCAAGGTCCCTCTGGATGGCATCCCTTCCCTCCAGCGTATCAACCGAACCACGCAGATTGGTGTCATCGGTAAATTTGCTGAGGGCGCACTCAATCCCACTGTTCAGGTCACCAACAAAGATGTTGAACAAGACCAGTCCCAACACCGATCCCTGAGGGACACCACTCGTTACTGGTCTCCAGCCGGACATTGAGCCATTGACCACAACTCTTAGCATGCGGCCATCCAGCCAGTTCTTTATCCACTGAGCGGACCACCTATCAAATTGATGTCTCTCCAATTTAGAGACAAAGGTCTTGTGTGGGACAGTGTCAAACGCTTTGCACACATAACTTTTCATCCCAACTGCAGCACGTCAGCACTGCTCAGATCGATCTCAAGCTGGTTGTGGGACAGTGAAAGAGCCATTGAGATGGTCCCGGCCCTGTGGAATTGGCCAGCCAGGCAGCATTCAACCAGATTATTGTCTAAATTAAGCACAAGAGTTTATTTCAGTCATCTCAAGAGGTAAAGTTAGGATTGCCCCATGTTCCCCACGAAGCTGCAGCCCCTTCAGGCTCGTCCTCATCCCCTGCTGTGCAGCCGTTCCGGAACTCCGGTGTCACGGAGCTGTGATGTCGCAGCCCGTGTTCCACCGCCAACTGCCCGTTACCAGTGAGACCCACAACAGAGAGACCTTCGCACCTGCCCCTGCTCTTGTCCTGTGCTCCCTGTGACCCTTGCTGGACCCTTTCTGCCCCACTCTCAACCCTTCTAACCTGCTGCCTGCCCTGATCTCCTCTTCCCTGATCCACGTCCTTTCCTGGTACCCCCATGCAGCCCTCTAGGAAGACCAGACTTGTCCTGCTGGCAGCCCAGCCCAGCCCTTGCGGGAGCGAGGAGACCAAGAGCTGCATCCGCAGAGTAAGGAGCCCGTGGGTGCCGAGGCAGGCGCGGGGCCGGGTCTGTGCCCGGGTCCCGCAGGCGGGAAGCACGGTCGCTCACCCCTGTCCTCTCTGCTCCGGCAGGTCCTCAAGGCCTTACCGCCCCGCAAGGTGCTCAAGAAAACCAGGCGCAGGCTCCTCCAGCTGCAAGTGCCAGCGTGTCAGAGCTGGTGGGTGCTGCTGGACATGGAGCCCCCGGCCTCCCTCCAGCTCCTGCTGGGGACGTGCCTGGGGCCCCAGCGCCCCACGGCTCTGCCCGGGCTGCGAGAGGGGACCGGGTGCCCAGGCCCTCATCCCATAGCTCTGCTCTGCTGCCCAGGGCAGCACCAATGCACTCTTCTGCTTGGCTTTTGCCTTAGGCTGTTCCAACAAATGAGAGAGCTGGAGGAGGAGGCTGCCAGCAGGACCCAAGGGGGGCTGCAGCAGGACATGGAAGTTGACATGGAGGCGGATGAGGCAATGGACGTTGATATGCAGTTGGAGGAGATGGAGGAAATGGAAGTGGACTGAGGAGTGGTAAGGCAGCACGTGCCCCCCATCCACTGCCAGCAGTGAGGTTGGCTCAGCTGCTGCCGCGCTGGGGCTGGGGCTGTGTGCGACAGCCCCGCTGCATGGGCACGGTGCCCGGTGGTCTCGTCCTGGCAGCACAAGTGCCACCACTGCGCTGCCCTGCGCTGCCCTGGGGCCACGCGAGCCAAGCCTGATCGCATAGAGCCCGGCTCCCAGCCCCAGCCAGGACTGAGCCCCGCGGCAGAATCCCGCTCTTCCCAGGGTGTCCCAGGGCTGTGGCAGACACAGTGACCCATCAGGAGCCTCACTGAAATGACCTTGTGCTGCTTGCTTCCAGGGGTGATCCAGATGGAGGTTTTGTGGTGTTGCAAGATTTTGATGGAGGAGTTGCTGTTTTTTATGGAAGATTGTTGTTTTTTTGCAGAAGAGTGTTTTTTTCATAAAAGAGTTGCAGTTTTAAGTAGAAGAATTGTGATTTATTGTGTCGTTTTTTTTGTCATATTGTTTCTTGTCCTGAAAATACATTTCCCGATGCCTTCTTGATCCAGTCTCTCTTCGTATTTGCTGTGAGCACACGCGGCGCTGGCAGACAAGTGGTTTCCACTTGCTCCAGGTTCCCAGGGCTGGAGGGGTCAGGGGGCGCTGTAGCTGTGTCTGGGATTGCTCCGACCCAGCTGTATTGTCTTCACCATACACCCAGGGTTATTCTAGTTTTTGGAAGGTTCTGTGTTTTGCTCTACATGCCATCACATCTGTTTTCTCATATAGTCCCATGGGGTTTTTTTTTATTAAATGTAGCTGTGAAGCTTTCCTACAGTTTGGATGGTGTGGTAAAAATCTTATGCATACTGCTTAATTATAGAGGACAACAGCATTAGAATAAGCAATGTTTGCAGTGACAAATCTCAGCAGGGACTAGTTTCCGAAGCTGCTTATTTTTACAAATCCCCACCACCTTCTCCCTCAACTTGCTCCTGGGAATTGTAAGGTTTATGAGGTTTTCCTGGGACCTCAAATACAACTGCCAAGCACAGTTTGCAGAATTATGATTTTATTTTCTTTTCTCTTTCTTTATATTTGTAAACATGAGAACTCAGTATAAGTAGTAAAGCACATCCATTCCCTTACTGGCAAGCTCAGAAGGCCGTGATCCCATGATAAAATCCCTCTCTACCCCAGAGAATAGTGAAACTTGTCTCAGCACGAGTATTTCCTGGAACCATTTTAAGTTCAGAAATAAACAAATTTCCCATGGAAGTTTATTCAACAGCTATTCAGAGAACATTAACTCATGTACCTCCTTCTTTCCAGTACTGTGCTTCTAACTCATGTAAACACCATGTTCCTACTTCACATTATGGGAAGCCCGAATATTATTACGATAAAGAATGCAAGCCAATAGGCAACTTGTGCTACTGCTGGTGACGACTTCCCTGGTAAATATCATACTGTTTCAGAATAACAGCAGGTAACTCTTCAGAAGTACTACATGTTGTTGTTTTTAGAATACTATCAAAACCGGCAGGTTTTAAGTTGCTGTTAACAGACACATAATTCACAGGATTTGGGATGCATGCTCTGATGAAGCTAAATTCAACAGCCATGGATGTTTCCCATGAAAGTGTGAGATGTAGAACAGGGGTCAGCATCTTCTCAAGTGCAGTGTGCCAGACTACTTTTTTCTTCCCCAAACAAGAAGCTGAGTGAACTGGAAGGAGCTCAGTGGGAGCTAGGAAATATGGCTTCTGAAAAGGATGATGCAGCTGATTTGTTTCAACTCTTTGTGAGGCAGGGACATCAAAGCCATGAACTCAGAGTCAGGAAGCGGTCCTTGAATGCTAACCAACTATCTTGAGCCCCTTTACCGCCTAGTACACTTTCCCATGAGACTTCCCTTAGCAGTTGACTGAAGAGGCCAAAGTTGGCCCTTCGGAAATCCAGAACTGTGGCTTTGCTAGGTATTCTATTCCTCCCACACAGGATCCTAAACTCCACCATCTCATGGTCACTGCAGCCAAGGCTGCCATTGACCGTCACCACTTCGACCAAACCCTCCTTGTTGGCGAGTACTAAATCTAGCAGCGCTGCTCCCCTAGTTGGTACGTCCACCATTTGCATTAAGAAATTATCATCAATGCACTCGAGGAACCTCCTAGACTGTGAATGACTGGCTGTGTGAGTCTTCCAGCAAATATCGGGGTAGTTAAAGTCCCCCACGACGACTAAGGCATGTAGTCGCGAGGCTACTTCCAGTTGCCTGTAGAAAGCCTCATCAACTCCTTCGTCCTGATCAGGAGGTCTGTAATAGACCCCCACAACTGTATCACCCGTGCCAGTCAGCCCCTTGATTCGTACCCACAGACATTCCACTTGCTCCTCATCCGACTCCGGACAGAACTCAATACATTCTAGTTGCTCTCTCACGTAAAGAGCAACTCCACCACCTTGCTTTGCTGACCTATCTTTCCTAAAAAGGACATAGCCATCCATGACCACATTCCAGTCATGTGAACTGTCCCACCATGTCTCTGTAATCGCCACTAGATCATAACCTTTAGCCCGCACACAGACTTCTAACTCCTCCTGTTTATTCCCCATGCTGCGTGCATTGGTGTACAGGCATTTCAGGGAGCCAGTCCTAGTACCCTTTTTCCCCTGCGGGACAGGGTCTAAAAAGCTATCCTTTCCCACAAGTGAAACAAGAGATTGATAGTCCTCCTTAGCCCGCCATCCTTCAATCCCTAGCATGTTCCTCTTGGGCTTGTCCCCAACAGGCCCAGTTAAATCCCCTCCCCCCTTCCTAACTAGTTTAAAGCCCTGTCAATAAGCCCTGCTAACTCCTGCCCCAAAACCCTTTTTCTTCTCTGGGACTGGTGTATCCCGCCTGTCACCAGCAAACCAGGTGTCCCATACAGCAGCCCGTGACTGAAAAACCCAAACCCCTGCCTTTGGCACCAGTCACGTAGCCATACATTAACCTGCAGAGTCTTCTTATATATCCCTTCACCCTCGCTTGTAACAGGTATGGAGGCAAACACCACTTGCGCTCCAGACCCTTTAACCAGCCGTCCCAGGGCCCTGTAGTCTCTCTTCATTGCCCTTATGTTCCTCGTAATAATTTCGTCACTGCCAACCTGAAAAACCAGCAGTGGGTAGTAGTCAGACGGCTGCACCAGTTCAGAGAGCTTCTTTTTAACATCTCTAATCCGAGCCCCAGGCAGGCAGCAGACCTCCCTGTGGGGTGGATCCGGTCGACAAATGGGCCCTTCTGTTCCCCTCAGAAGGGAGTCACCCACCACAATTACTCTTCTTTTCTTCTTGGTTGGGGAAGTTCTGAGGTATGTGGGTGAGTGACTAGCCCTGGGTGACTCACTAGATAGATTTGCCTCACCATCTCCATTCACCTGGCCCTGAATTTCCAAGACCTCGTACCTGTTATTCAAGGGCAACTGGGAGGGAGGAAGGGATTGTGAGGGTTTTCGCTTACCTCTCCGAGGAGGAACCTCCCTCCATCCATCCTTGTCCATTAAGCTCTCTCCTTCTGTCTGACGGTAGGAGGGAAGGGGATCCATATCTTGTTGAACCACTTCCCTCTGCCCTTGCCTTAGGGTGTGGTTCCACCAATCTATTTCACTTTCACACTCTCTAATGGCTCTCAACCTATCTACCTCCTCCCTCAGTTCAGCCACCTGCCTGAGCAGGTCATTTATTTGCTCACAGCGAACACAAGCAGTATTACTGACTCCCTCCAACACAAGTGCCAGGCTCAGGCATTCGCTGCAGCCAGAGACCTGCACAGCTGCATGTCTGCAGGAAGGCTCAGTCTGGATACCCACATTAGTACTCACGACAGCTTTCGATCGTGTTGTAACCATGATCTATCTGGTCAATCAATCCGTCTACGTCCCCCAGCACTCCTTCCCCCTCCTGTACTCCAGGCGAGTCCTCTCGATGAGGCGGTTGGAACGCTCCCCTGCCCGCTCCCCTGCCCGCGCGAACTGCCGCGCAAACTGCCTCGACCCTCTGCCTCGACGCTCCCTGTTTGCCGGCTCTGTTCGCTGCGCTCCCTGGGAAGGTTTTTTAGCCACTCCCAGCTGGTGCCACTCCTCCTGGCTCCGCCCCCTGTGAGTCAGCCCCTCGCGGGAGCTGAGCTTCCGAGTCCTGGGCAAGTCCTGTTGAGGACTTGAGGCTCCCTCCTCAGTGGCTCTTGTCGCTCTGAGGTGAGGCTCCTGGACGCTGATCTCTCCCCTCTCCGCTCCGGTGTTGCAGGCGTCCTCTCTCAAGCTACTCACCTCAGCAACTGGACCGCTTCTTCCAAGCTCAGGATCGGAGCGTCCCAATGAGTAGGAAGTCAAGTAAGGGATCTAGGAGACCGGCGTGGTTAAACAAGGAGCTGCTGGGCAAACTCAAGTGGAAAAGGAGAATCTATGGATTATGGAAGGAGGGGCTGGCCGCTTGGGAGGAATATCGGACAGTTGTTAGAGGATGTAGGGAGGCAATTAGGACAGCTAAGGCCTCCTTGGAACTCAATCTTGCTAGTCGGGTTAAAGACAATAGAAAGGGCTTCTTCAAATACATAGCAAATAAAACTAAAACAAGAGGCAATATAGGCCCACTGCTAAACGAAGTGGGTACCCTGGAGACAGAGGATATAAAGAAGGCAGAGGTGCTAAATGCCTTCTTTGCCTCTGTCTTTACTCCTGCAGACTCTCCCCGAGGGCCCCGGATTTCTATAGCCCCAGAAGGAGTCAGGACAAAGGAGGAGTTTGCTTTGGTAGATGAGGATTGGGTTAGGGATCAGCTATGCAAACTGGACATCTGTAAATCGATGGGTCCGGATGGAATGCACCCACGGGTGCTGAGGGAGCTGGCGGAGGTCATTGCTAGGCCACTCTCCATCATCTTTGGTAAGTCGTGGGAAATGGGCGAGGTGCCTGAGGATTGGCGGATGGCAAAGGTCACACCAATCTATAAGAAGGGCAAGAAGGAGGACCCGGGTAATTATAGACCGGTCAGCCTTACCTCCATCCCTGGAAAGGTGATGGAACAACTTATTCTTGACTCCATCACTAGGCATATCAAGGATGAGGGGGTCATTAAGAACAGCCAACATGGTTTTATGAGGGGGAAGTCATGTATGACCAACCTTATAGCCTTCTATGAGGAAGTGACTAGGTGGAGGGATGATGGTAGAGCGGTAGATGTAGTTTTTCTTGATTTCAGTAAGGCATTTGATACTGTCTCCCACAGCATCCTCATAGATAAGCTAAGGAAGTGTGGGCTTGACGATCAAGTAGTGAGGTGGATCGAGAACTGGTTGAAAGGAAGAAGGCAGAGAGTTGTGGTCAATGGCGCAGAATCTAGCTGGAGGTCTGTGACTAGTGGAGTTCCTCAGGGGTCGGTGCTGGGACCGGTGCTGTTTAATATTTTCATCAATGACCTGGATGAGGGAACTGAGTGCACCCTCAGCAAGTTTGCTGATGACACAAAACTGGGAGGAGTGGCTGACACACCAGAGGACTGTGCTGCCATTCAGCGAGACCTGGACAGGCTGGAGAGTTGGGCGGGGAGAAACTTGATGAAATTTAACAAGGGCAAGTGTAGAGTCTTGCATCTGGGGAAGAACAACCCCATGTACCAGTACAGGTTGGGGGTTGACCTGCTGGAAAGTAGTGAACGGGAAAGGGACCTGGGGGTCCTGGTGGATAGGAGGATGACCATGAGCCAGCAATGTGCTCTTGTGGCCAAGAAGGCAAATGGCATCTTAGGGTGCATTAGAAAGGGAGTGGTTAGTAGGTTCTCCTCCCCCTCTACCCAGCCTTGGTGAGGCCGCATCTGGAATATTGCGTCCAGTTCTGGGCCCCTCTGTTCAAGAAGGACAGGGAATTGCTTGAAGGAGTCCAGCGCAGAGCCACAAAGATGATTAAGGGAGTGGAACATCTCCCTTATGAGGAGAGGCTGAGGGAGCTGGGTCTCTTTAGCTTGGAGAAGAGGAGACTGAGGGGTGACCTCATCAATGTTTACAAATATGTAAAGGGTAGGTGTCAGGATGATGGAGCTAGGCTTTTTTCAGTGATATCCAGTGATAGGACAAGGGGCAATGGGTGTAAACTGGAGCATAGGAAGTTCCATGTTAACATCAGGAAGAACTTCTTTACTGTAAGAGTGACAGAGCACTGGAACAGGTTGCCCAGGGGGGTTGTGGAGTCTCCGACACTGGAGATATTCAAGGCCCGCCTGGACAAGTTCCTGTGTGATGTACTGTAGGTTACCCTGCTCTTGCAGGGGGGTTGGACTAGATGATCTTTTTAGGTCCCTTCCAACCCTTGGGATTCTGTGATTCTGTGATTCTGTGAGGGCCACCAAATGTCTTGTCAGGGCTCAGTAGCCTCTGCTTTTTATACCTGAGTGACATTCAGGATCTAACTCTCCCCAGCCTTTGGCACTCATGCCATATGTTGTTGACCCTTGCCACTGGTTGAAACATTCCAGACATCAGGCATCTATCTCTCTTCAATAGCACAATGCACTGCTGGAACCTTCCAGGCCAGTGATGAATTCTCTCATATGTGTATTAAATCTTAATTGCACCAGTCACAGACAGTGAGATTACTCATAACCTGAAGTGTGTATGTTATTGTTTTAAGAGCATTAAGCACATATCCATGCTGATCTACTTGATTCAGTACATTGGTTAAACTTCTGCTTAAATCCCACTAACTTTACAGTTAGAGGACTATGTATATATATTTGGCTCTCTACTTAAGCTTTACACATTTTCCTGCATAAGGATGCACATGTGCATGGATTTGCTTTCTTCTGAAGAGTACCCAAACCAGGTGAAATAAAAACCACATGTACAGATTAAAAATATAAATACCAGGATTTTACATTTGAAGCAATGTGTATTCCTCATGCCAAACTGAAATGACATTTCTAATTAATATATGTGGCGTTTCCATCACACTGTTGCTATGGTCTTCAGAGTAGTGACAAAGAAGAATTGAAGTGATGATGGTTGCAAAAATAAAAGAGCTCTAAGGAGCAGAAGACTGACCTCACCTTTCTTCAGAAATAAGAATGCTAGCTGTCTGGTCTATGTTTATTCCAGTACGTAATTCCCTCCTTGTCTATCTCTTACTTTTTCTAACTTTCAAACCATCAAAAAATAAACAAAAGGGCAAGGACACCAGACTGTGACCTTCTCAAAACTATACATTTTTACTGCCCCAGTATGTTTCCACAATATTTTGGAAAGAAAGATGTAGAATCTAATTGTCTGTAGTGTCAAGTCAAGGGTCTTGTACAAAACACTGCTGTACTGTGCCTAAATGAATCGTAAACTCTCATTAAAACTCATCTGGTCCAGGTGGTGCCAAGTTGCAAACTGATCTTAAAAGTGGTTCCATTAGCCTCAGTGCTCTGATGATCCTGGGAGTGCCAGATGTGCCAGCAAGAGTCCTGAAGGGGTTCCAGGTGTTTCTGGCTGCCTCACTACTCTGCTTTCAACCTGCAGAAAACATACTGCTGTAGGCAATAGGAACAACTGGTGACAGAGCTGACCTGCAGAAGGAAAGACTGAAAGCATATGAGGGAGCAACAACTGTGCTTTAAATAAACTCTATTTGTACAGATGAGCAATGACATAAATATATATGGAGTTTAGGGAAAGACTACGAGCCTTTGAAAATAAAGGTCCTACTTATAATGAGGTTTATATCATCCTGTCAGTTATAGTTAACTGCGCATTTTTGCCTTGTACTTTACCTATCACATCACAGAAGATATGTAAGCTATGTAAAAAAGACTATTTTTCTTCATGAAGTATGATTTTTCAAAGAAAATATGAAACTCTGTTCCTCTGTTATTTGCTGAATAGGTTAGAAATCCATAACCTAATTTTGTGGGCTTGCTTGTAGCAACTTTATGTGTAAATCTGTAATCTACAGGCCTACAAACTTTGAGGCTTTATACATGCAATTCATTCTATCGGAGACAGTGGAACTGCTGATTTGCATGACAATGAAGTGTAAATACAAGAATTCACAGAAAATTGGGATCTATCCAAGCTGGAAGAATGGCCTAACAGGAACTTTATGAAACGCAGCGATAACAAACCCATATTCCTGCACTTGGGAAGGAGCAGCACCTTGCAGTGGTACAGGCTGGGGACTGGGCAGCGCTGTGGAAAAAGCCCTGGGAGTCCTGATGGGCAGCGAGTTGAGCATCTGCCCTAGCAGCAGAATGAGCCACCAGCCTCCCGGCTGCATCAGCAGGAGCATAGCCAGGTCAAGGTTTCGCAGCAGAACATAGAAGGAGGGCAAGAGACAGCAGGTATCAGTTGGAACAAGACAGGTTCAGCCTGAACAAACGGGTAAACACTATGACTGTGAGGACAGTTGCTAAGAGGTTGTGCGGTCTCCATCCTTAGAGGTTTTCAAGAGTGAGTAAGGCAGCTACTCAAATCTCATGGCTGACCCTGCTTCAGCAGATGGCCGGAGGAGACATCCTGAAGTCCCTTCCAACCTGAGTATTCCTGTTTCTAAGATCATGTTACTTTATATGACTCTACATATGATAGCAGTAGTTTGTGCTTTTGAAAGAATGCATTGTAGAAGATTTATTCAATTAAGTATATCACCTATTAATTATCAGCTTTACTTAAGTGCAATCAGTGCCATATAATTAAAGAGATCACATTTTTCCCCCTTCTCTCAACACTGCAGTGGTCTGCTGAAGCAGCCAGTGTAACTTCTTGGAAGCTTAAGAGTACCCTCTGCTGGCACAACGTGGCAGTTGCGAAAATCTGCAGCACAACCTACTGAAACAGCATCAGAGGTGGACTGCTTTCCCAGCACAGCACAGCTGTGCATCTCTGCATGGGGCAAACAGCTGTGCAGCAACATTTATCATCTACAAAGGGAATGCCTGGAGCAACATCGCACCACACCTGCCATAGCGCTCTTTCCCAAACAACTGGAATTCCAGAGCTGTCATCCCATTAGGATGCCTGTCTTGTCAAATAGCTTGTCAAACGCCACCTGCGTGAAGAGCTTTAACATAAAATAAAACTTATTCTGGGGACACTCTGTTTGTTTTGAACATGAACAGCGTGCAATGAATTGATAACAGAATTATGTCCTAAAAGACAGCACAGCTTGTGTCTTAATGACTCATCTTCCTCTCTTGTGAACTCATGGGAAGAGTTTATCCAGCTTCTACAGCTCATGCTGAAATGAAACTCCTTGCTGCAGAGTTGACATCAGGTAGGAAAAATTTATTTTAATCACTGCATATATTATAATATATAATAGAAAAAAGATACAAAGTTATGAAGTACTTCATTTGAAAGGTCTTTGTTTATGTGTACTATGGCACATAGGTCTCTAACTATCTGTGAACGTATTTCTTTATAAACATAAGCATTTAGATGTCTAGATGAGTAAATGTAAAAATGCAGATGGGACACAATGCTTTATTTCCTAACTTTATCACCAAGGAGAAGCTGCTGCTTCAGTCCAGTCTCTTGGACAAAGATATTAAAGAGCGATGAGAGACTGCCATTGACAGTGGATACCACATCACCCCTTTCTGGTGGCTGCTTCATACACCTAATGACTTCTCACACTCCCTTTTCTCCGTTCCCAGTGACCTGTTACCCTACTTGCCAATGCTGAGCAACCACAGCTAACCTTGCTGTTACTTGATGAATAAACAAGACAGTAACTTTCTTACAGCACCTTACAAAGTCACTGAGGGGACCCACTCATACAGCAAAACTTCTGAATTTCCCCCAGCACAAGTTAAAGTTGATCTTGGTACTGAAACTACCTGTTTAAAACTACAGCAACTACGTTGCTGCTGAGAGTTATGATTAGCTATTTCCTTTACCTAAATGCTTTTCATATGAAAATGTCAGATATTATTATGCTTTTTTAAAAGGTAGCTTCTGTCCTTCTTTGTTTCAGCGCTTGAAAACATGACACTGTCTCTTTTCAATTTAAAGGTGAACTGAAAACCTGCATATTGTTTTTGCTAAATGTCAGTGATGAATCTCAGCTCCATGACTGTTCCTCTTGCACCTTTCACAAGGCAAAGATCTCACAAAGGACCATCTTTTGTGTGTGTGCATTACCGCAAGCACCATGATCACAGCTGCACATGGGAGAGTTCTTATTTATTGTGCTAGTCATTAAAAAGAATTACTAGCAAATGAGCACCTGACAATATGTTCCAGTAGATAAAATAGTAGGAAATGATGGAAAAGATACTACCTCAGCAATTCTGTCATCAGATACTGCATTTCCAAAAGGCACAGAGAGAATAATTCCACAGTGGCAACGGAAGAGTAAGATAACCCACAAAGTCTCTCTTAGAATCCTGATTAACTTACTCACACATCCCTTTTCTGGGCAGCCTATTTTTAAGGTAGAACAATGAACAAAACAAAAAAAACCAAAACAAATGCATAATACGTAGCCTACCTTATACTACAAGAAAAACAACATACTGGAGAGTTCCATTATGAGTTGATGGTAGTTTCTAAACAGAACTGTGCAAGCCTATGCTCTTTTTGGCTGTATTCTGTAATCCCTCTTTTTGCTCCCTTTAACCACCACCACAATGTATTCCTTGCTTTGCTTGCTTGCTTGCTTCCATCAGCTTCAAATACTGTACCTGAATGGTCCTTAGCTTATTTATGGCTGTGAAGGTCCTGCAGAATATACCTATTTTAACTCTTACACTTGCCTTGAAGCTTAGGGACAGCATGTAGAAAGGCTGCATCTAGGCTAAACGTATTAGCTTTCCCTCTGAAATGGCACAAGAGACGATAAAATTGATTGTAGAATGCTTGCTCCAAAGGACTAGAAGGCATTGCATGCAGCAGTAGACTGTAGTGAAAGTCAAGTATTCTTCAATTCTGGAGAGTGCTCATATAACAACTTTGAGCCACTGCATGCAGGTGTTAGCCAAATGTAATTTTAAGCACTGTATAAACTAAATATATGCAAGCATATGGAAGAAAGACTTGTCTACCTACATTTAAAAACTTGTTTGACATAATTCTACCTATAGAGGACAGTTGGTGGGTGCCGTTTTTATTGGTTTGAGGGTTGTTGGTTTCTGTTGTTGTTTGGGGTTTTGCTCGTGTTTATTTTGTTGCTGGTCCCCACCTTGTGTCCCCCCATACATTCCAGCAGAACCAAGTGTTTGAAGGCTCTGGATTTAGGTGTTTGTGAGGTTTTTTGTTTGGCTAGTTTTGGTGGTTCTGTTTTTTTTTGGCAGGGTGGTTTTGTTTTGCTTTGTTTTCCTTTTTTTCACTGTCTAAATGTAAAACATACTTGACAGGACAGCAAGGTATTCACATCTGAAAAATGTTTAAGGCACATTCCAACAAAATAAACTTTTATTGAATGCAGTATTAGGCATTCTAACTTGTGGGAACAGTGCTTCCCCGCCCAAAGAGATTCCCTTTGACAATTTCTAAAAGCTGTATCTCAGTTACAGAAATATTTCTCAAGAAACACCAAACTTCAGTCTAAATTCTTCTTGAATTACAGTGCAACTAAGTTCTTCCAAATGATGACAGTTTTCAGGAGGCACTAGAATGAGAAGCCTGCAAGTTGTTTACAATGACTAGGTACAATGTTAATTCAGATTTTATACTAAAACCCACCTAGACTGTTGTTCTTGAAGAATTATATAAAAAGTGGCATTTAAGAATTAAGAAATGCAGCTTAAAGAGAAATTTATCACCATTAAAAAAAAACTTAATGGCAACCTGCATATTTAATACCATTTCCACAGTATGTCAGCTTGCAGAGGCTTAGTCCAATAATTTAAAACTTTAGATAGGAATGTCTTTTGGTTCCGAATGCAGATCATAAGTCATCATGTCCAACAGGTGAAGACTGAGTTGTTTCACTTTCTACCTTGTCTCCTGTGAAATTAAGTATCATAATTAGAATACAAGTGTGTTATTAATTATACTATACTGACATTAATATACTGATATTAATTACTCTATATTGACATTAAGAATTTTTTAAAGAGAAACCCAAATCAACATATTTATCAAGAGGAAAGAAGCAATAAAGCCATACAGAAAACCTACTTGCACCATCTTCCTAGTCTAAGCTTATCATATTGTTTTTCTAGATGCAACAAAGCTTTTCAAGTAAGCTGATACGATATTGTTAGTAGAATTAAAAAGCAGCACAGCTATTTCTATTCTAACCTTATTTTTTCAGCAACTGACAATGAACTTTCCCCTTTCCATATAACCTGTCAGAAGAAATTCCGGTATTTGTAAACAAAAAGCATGCATTACTCAGAATTGTTTTCTATATAGCAAATTTGCTCAGTTAAGATGTTAAAACAGCCTTTAAAAAAAAAAAAGATAATTTTATTTTTATATATTGGTAAAAGCGTTAATCTAAGAAAAGAGCTAACCAACTTGTCAACTTTTCACTCTGCCTTTGTTCTTATAAAATGTCAGGCCACATTAAAAAGTAACTGCTATCTTAAGTATCTGCACAGGAAAAGTATGTAAATGATTTTAAAGGACTAACAACAGCGAGTACTGAGAATATAAGATCTGAACTGAATGGCCCCAAGTAGCAATACTACACAGATCTTTACAACTTAGTACAGGATAAAAAAAGCAGTCAATGGTGGGGCAGACAAAACCAAACAAATAATCTAAGAAGTAGGAACGAAATAAAGTTACAAAATTGTCTCTCATCTACTCTCCTACAATCTTTACTGCAAAAGAATCCTGTATTTCACTTCGGAATTGCAAAGAAGCCTAGGCGGAATAATGAAACACTAATTAACGTAATTCTATTCATTATGTGTCATCACAGAGCAAATCACACTTGCATTTCTTGACAAAAGGTACAGTTTAAGTCAAGCTAATCAGTTCTATGCTACTGAAAAGATGGATGTCTTCTCCATATTCACCTTCACATTACTTCTGCCACTTTTGTGATAAACAAATTCAGCTCACTCATCCAATTTTATGAGATTTCAGTTAGTTGAAGCAGCTTGCATGCAACCAGATAAATCCTTAAGTCATTGTAATTAATAATACAGGAAAAAAAGTGGGGAAGAGGAAGACCTCCTGTCTACTATAGCAGTAATTTCCTACTTCACTTTATGTAATGAAGAGAGACACTTAAAAGTGATCCACAAATACAGACCTGAGTTAAGCAAAAAGAAAATAAAAATCAACACAAGAACCTAGATGTTAAAAAAATCCACTGTCTTTAAGCGAGAAAACATACATGACAGAATATAGCCTACACCACAAACCACCTGACACAGACTACAGCTGTAGGAAGATGAGAAGTTATACAGAAGAGTTTACAAGCGACTATACCCTCAGACAGAAATACAGCTCCAAGCTGTTGATACAGCATATTTAAAAAAAATCTGTCATTAAAAAGCCACTTGCCTGGTTTTATCATTTGAAGACATGTTCCATCCTTCTCTTCAAACCCTTCTGAACATACACACTTGTAACTACCTGAAGTATTAACACAATCTTGATTCTCTTTTACACAGATCTTTTCGGGAAGGTTACATTCATCTATATCTAGAGACAGGATAAGGAAAGAAAGAGTCCACTGCTGTTATTTTGTTATAAAACTTATTTGTGGCTCAATCACATAAAATTCAGTTCAAATACAAGGAACACTTAGGAGCAGAATGCTGTTGCAACAGATTTAACTTCTGTTATAATAATCTGTTAATAGTTCTTCGTTATTTCACAGAATCACAGAATCCCAAGGGTTGGAAGGGACCTAAAAAGATCATCTAGTCCAACCCCCCTGCAAGAGCAGGGTAACCTACAGTACATCACACAGGAACTTGTCCAGGCGGGCCTTGAATATCTCCAGTGTAGGAGACTCCACAACTCCCCTGGGCAACCTGTTCCAGTGCTCTGTCACTCTTACAGTAAAGAAGTTCTTCCTGATGTTAACGTGGAACTTCCTATGTTCCAGTTTACACCCACTGCCCCTTGAGTTTCAAATTTATCCAAAGATTACTGGGGCTTTTTATGTTTTGCAGGCCCCTATGTGAAGAAATAAGCAACAACACTCAACCTACTGAAGATTTCCCATAGTCATTTCCTATTAATGACATCAAAGTACAACTAAAGGGAAGGAAGTATGTAAATACTATGTCACTATAGTTAACATCTCCTTAAGATCATGCGTGCCTTTTGCTCTTCCCCACAGAGAAACTCTAATTTCACTCTTTTTACTATCATTTCATGTTATAATTCACTATGAATGAATATCATTTGAATTTGGGCATAAATGGATTAACAGAAAGCCAAAAGAACCCCCATTGTGCTGCTTCTTTTCTGTTACAAACCGAATACGGATGCACACATCTAACAGAGTGGTAGATAACTGACAAGAGAATCATGTATTTGTTTCCTCTAGCCACTATAAAATACTTTAGTTACTTTTTTAGGAATATTCCACCTTTAATCTTTGCCGTGCATATTAGCTCAATAATATAAGGGAAGTTATAAAGAAAGTCTTTATTGATAATACCACAACAAATGGGTTCATTTTGATAGGCTTGAAAACTGAAGCAGACAAACACGAACACAGTTAACAGCTTCTCAGTGTGGCTAACCAAGAGTGAGCTAACCGTGAACTGCTAAATCCACCAACCTGTACATCTTTCATCTTCCTTCGTGTATCCAGATGCGCAGGTCTTACACTTGTCAGAACCTTCCCCTGTGCAACCTATGCAGCTGGCATCACATGCTAAAGATGAATTATTTTAAGCACAGAATTCAGATATCCAAGTTTTAAAGTGCCACCCTTAAAGTCAGTTATCGTCCCAACACAAGTCATAGAATCACGAAATGGTTAGGATTGGAAAGGAGCTTAAGATCACCTAGCTCCAACCACCTGCCACGGGCAGGGACACGTTCCACTAGACCAAGTTGTTCAAAGCCCCATCCAACCTGCCATCACACCACCCTGTCACACCACCCACTCTTGAACACTGCCAGGGATGGCGAATCCACAACTTCTCTGGGCAACCTGTTCCAGTATCTTGCCACTCTCACAGTAAAGTTTTCCTAATATCTAATCTAAGTCTGTCCTCTTTCAGTTTAAAGCCATTCCCCCTCGTCCTATCATTCCATGCACTTGCAAAAAGTCCATCTCCAGATTCCTGGTAGGACCCCTTCAGGTACTGGAAGGCTGCTCTGAGGCTTTCCTGGAGCCTTCTCTTCTCCAGGCTGAATAGCCACAACTCTCTCAGCCTGTCTTCAAAGAAGAGGCACTCCAGACCCCTGATCATATTTGTAGCCCTCCTCTGGACGCAATCCAACAGGTCAATGTCATTCTTAGTTTAGGAGCCCCAGAGCTGGACAGAGTACTCCAGGTGGGGTCTCACAAAAACAGAGTAGAAATAACCAGAAATCTCTTGTTTGCTTCATCCTCCCCATGCCCAGTCAGGCCCAGATGTATTAAATTGTATTAAATTGTATTAAATTGTATTAAATTCATTGTATTAAATGCCTGCTGGTACCATGCTCTTTCTAGCATTACATCTGGCATTACATTAGGTTACAAGATAATAAGGTGCAACAACAGATGAAAAAGAAACCTTTGCATGAGAAAGATCCATCTGTGTTCAAACAAAATTGGTGATCTTTGCAAGGAGAAGCAGCACACTCATCTATATCTGAAAGATAAAAAGTGTCATGTTACCTAAAATAATGATTAAAAGAGCCAGATTAACACTTAAATGCTATGCTTTGAGATCTTGTAAGAACTGGCCCACAGAAGCTATGAACTGCATTGAGGGTATTGTTAACAGTGAGTTCAGGATCAGACATGCAACATGTCAGACGTAAAAGTAACATGGTAACATACACTGTTTTGTTCAGCTTAACATCAACTAATCAAAACTGATCCTCAGAAGATGTTTTGTGATGACAGTAACCAACATTCAGAAATTCAAGAGCTCAAACTGAATAAGAATTCCAGAACACCTGCCATCCTTGCTATTTTCAAGCATGTGTTTTGCGTGCACTTATGCTTCTTACGTAAACAGCATAACAAATAAGCAGACGGACTATTCCTCTGGAATACTATTGATTTCTCTACCCCTATACTGCCAAGCTATGGAACTTTTTAAGTTACATATGCATACACATACATTGCTTATTTTCTATATTTTTTTTTGTTGTTTTTTTTTTACATAAAGCAAATTGGAGAAAGCCAAGCTATGGTTAGGACCAGTCAAACTGAAAACCAGTTCTACCCGGGAAGTTAAAACATGCCAGTCTAGTTATTTCAAGGAAAGGGCACACCAGTACTCACAGCTAAAAAATTCACACAGAAACAGATTATTTCTGTCTGCGTGCTGTCTATCTCATTGTGTTGCTGCAGACATCATTCATATTCATTACTCAATCTATACTCTTATCAGTTGCAATTGTAAATTGGAAAAAACAGCTGTACAAAAGACAATACTGGAGCATCTTGAAAATGTTCTTGGAGCATTCAGCAGTTACCTAATCAGGTA
This sequence comes from Lathamus discolor, assembly GCF_037157495.1. Lineage (NCBI taxonomy): Eukaryota > Metazoa > Chordata > Aves > Psittaciformes > Psittacidae > Lathamus > Lathamus discolor. Next base: position 24,208,463 of record NC_088884.1, read on the forward strand.
CTGCAGAAGCTGCAATTCAAATTCTAGTTCTCATAAGCACTTTTTAAAAGAAACAGCGTTCACATAATTTCTAAGATACTGTTTCCAAACATCATGTTAAGGGTCAAATTCAACCAGTTACAGGGAATGCACTAATCTCCCCCTTGTGCATTCCTGCACTGGGAGTATTTTTAGTACTTGGAATTCTCTTTAAGTGTTTCATACATATCTCCTCATAAACCAAGACAAATAGGCAGGAGATTAATGGAAGCACTGAGCTTGTTGTGTCCTAGTATTTCTCTGCAACAACAGGAATAGTATGCCCTGGCTTTTAGTGAAATGTCTGAACTCTGTTAGGGGTGACCATTTATAAACATACAGTAATGTTAAGACAATTGCACAACTACTACAAAATACATAGATAAGCTGATGGGAATCTTGCAGTAGTTGACAAAATAGTTTAAACTGAGAGCAGGGCACTCTTTATCGTTCAAATAAACACAAAACCCATGTCTTGAAAGGAACACCCCACTTGCTGGTATCTGTATTCCACTAAACTAGAAAGATAGATACACAGTGAACAGTTTGATAAAGACAACCACAATCACCCAGAGATCAATGGGGAAGAAATACTACTTTCTTGCAACATGAAACAAGTTAGGGAGAAAGAGACTACAAACTATAGAAAAATCTAAACTGGAAAAAAACACTTCCATAAAAACCAATAAAACTTGATGTGACATCATCTAATCTCAACAGCAAACATTATTACAAGACCTGTTTGAAGCCTACCAAGCATTACTCACCCACACAAGCTGCTTCTTCATTTTTAGTCCAGCCTTCTTTACAGTCTTGGCAGTCCTTGTTACTTGAACCAGTACAAGTTTTACATGCAGCATGGCAGGCTGAGATAAAAGAAAACCACAATCTGAGCTTCGTTGAGAGATTCCAAGGCAAGTTTGGGCACACAACTTCTCAAAGAAAACCTTATTTAGGATTCACTGGAAGGTATGATATTTTAGTAGCTTGACCCTCCCATTCACAAGATTAAATCTTGACTTTATGGTGATATTACTTACAATAATGCAGCTCTACCCTACAAAAACATCCCTCCAAAAAGCACCAAAAACCCCCTAGGCAGCCAAACCTAGTTATTGCAGTCACATGCACCACTTAAAACAGTGCCATGAAATTCTATTGACCAGAAGTGACAGGGTCCAATTTCCAAAAAATATTTGGGAAGAGGAAATCAAGAATGTAAATTTTGCTCAGCCTCTTGGGACTGGGACAAGATTTTAAACACAAGACTCAGCACTCTCACCTAATGAATCCTCAGACTACTTCGCTTGCAACTAGCTTTCAGAGCAATTTATGAAGCGATACTAGTCTGAAGAACTTCAGAATGAAACACACCTTGAATCCAGTTGCATATGCATTTTATATATATTGAATGCATATCTAACACAATAACACATGCATGTTATATTGTAAAATAAAACAAATCATACAGAAGAATTACTACACAGACAGATTAAAAAAACCTAAAAACAACAACATCGTTCATGTTGAAAACAATCTTACCAGACCCATAGTCAGGGCTTAGTTGCTGCAAAAATCTTCTTCAAGATGTAAAATCAGATGACTTTGTTTCAACATTAAGCTTAGACACACTTAACTGGAATCAATGTGGTCTACAGTACAGATCAGCTGCTTTCATGCCCATTTACTCCAGTAAAGCTTATCTGAGACAGGAGGAAAACCTAGCTTTCAAAGTAGTTCACTCTGCAGCAATTTCAGCTCAAGATTTTTGTAGACTACTGGCGGGGGGGAAGGGGGCAGCAAAGCTTGCTCTTCCCTCCCACCTCCCTCATGACATTGATGAATTCTGCTTCTTAAAGCAGGAAAAAAAAAAAAAAAAAAAAATCAAGGGCAGTGTGAAAGGATGACCTAACAAAACTTTACAATTCCACCCAACTGACTGATATGTCATTTGTCATTTATGGTTAAAGCTGAGTGACCAAACTGAAATTATTTTTTTTTTCGTATTTGTCAGTTTAAACTGTTTCTAGTTTTCTTTACAAAAACTGAAGAAGACAAAAAAATCTAAGCACATGTCCAAGACTGTTACCTGTACAAACAGAATGTGTATCATTTCTCAAGGTACTGTAGTAACCATTAGAACAGTCCAAACAAAAGTCTCCTGTATATTCCTTGTTACAGCTACATGTGCCATCTCCACCTCGGGTACCATCACCATCACAGTGTCCATTCCCATGGCAAGGTCTTTCCGATCCACCACGACAAGCTAAAAATGATCAAAAATGCTTTTAAATCAGATGCTAAAGGAAAACACTCTCCAGGAAAGTTCAGTTATAAATTTAATTTTGGGTAAAGACCATGGTTTAGGATTCTATTTTCCAAACTTCCTGGCTAAAGTTGGTATCTTTATTTATTCTGGACTTCTGAGAACGCTCACACTGCAGCTGGAAAAACCTACTAGCAATCATTTAGATTACTAGGAATCACCACAACTTTTAATGATGTAAGAGGCCAAAGCTGACCTCTAACCATGTTTTAGAGATTTGTAAATTAAACATGCTTCAGGGCCTAAAATACATCCTTGATATCATTTTTACATTGAAGAACTTACTTTCATTCAGTTGTCTCCCACCTACTTTTGTCCACTTTCTCCCACTGCCTTTTTAACTAATCCTCAGTTGTAAATTTTTTAATTTAACCCCTAACTGTGTTCTGGCTATATTACCCTTGAAACTGGTCAAGAACTGTTGTCTACATAGCTTCCGAAAGGGCACCTAAAACCAGACTCGATGCCACAGGGAGTGTGGATGTGAGCATCAGATCAGATTAATTCTGCACATTTAAGTACCCTTGACAGTTTTGTATGTTACTTCATGCTCAGAAGACTTTTCTTCAAGCAGGATGCTCACAATGCAGCTACCTGCCTACAAGGTAGCAGGCAGGTACATACTACACAGCAGCTGGTGTCTCACTCGAAATATTCTACTTCACATATTTTTACATGTCATGAAAGATAAAACCCATAAAAAGAACATATCTGCTACTGTATTTTTCAAAAGAAAAATTACCAAGGCAATCTGGTCCATATGTTCCAGCAGGGCAGCAAACTTCTATTGTTTCTATACAAAACCACTTAAACAAATCAGGATACTTCTTCTTTCTGTATATGAAAGACATTTATTTATCAGAAAAAGAATAATGATTATTTAAAAGCCAACTCACACAAGTGAACCTGAACAATGCAGTATAGAAACCTATTGCAAGTAACAGATTAGGAACCTTTTTTTTCCTGTTCTAAAGACAACCTTATTCCAGGAACAAATTTCTAGAAGTCCTTCAGCTTGAGATGAAAGCAGTTTTATGACAAAGGAAAACAAAAGAAGTAAAACCTTGAAGTTTTCCTATGTTAGTTTGCCTCAACACCCCACTGGTAACTAAGTAGACAGTGAATGAGAAGCCAGACTGTTTTGGTGCAACACCTCTGGAACTGAAAATAAAAAGAACACAGTACAGCAGCACATGCTATTAAAAGTCAGCCTGAACGCAATGGTAACTCTTGAAGGATAATTAAGAATCACCTGTACTGCTATGGTTCAGGCACAAGACTTAACATCAGTTGTTCAACTTCTTAGATCATTTCTCCACAAAAATATCTCAATTAGAAAAAAAAGATACTTACAGTTTGAACCACCATTTTTCTATGTGTTCTTCATGCTCTTCTACCATGTTGTTACATTCAAAGTTACTACTGTCGCACAGTTTCTCTATGATCTCTACAAGACGGATTTCGCTACAAGCAGAGAAGGAAAATCTTAAGTTTAAATTAAACACAAATTAAATAAGTTTAATTTAAACATTTGACACCACTCAAGATATGGTAGAGAAGCTAGACTTTAGCCTAGAATACTTTATCAGTTTATAGTGTGTTTTGAATTACTTCCAAAACAAAGCAAGTATCAGAATAAAGAACTAATGAACATTACAAACTAGAAGGATGACCACAAGAACCACTTTGGCCTGCTTGCATTTATTATGTCTGCAGATTATAGGTTTGATAAATTTTCAGCTTTCCAGAAAATGTTGAGTGCAGTATTTTTCTCCTAAATTAAAGATTAAGTTTCACGTATCATTAATATCTGATACAAGCCCACAAAGCTCACAGTAACTGAGGTTCAGAAACCCCACCCTTACATCTCAATGCTCCAAATATGATTAAAAAGTGAATTTGAAATTTGGAAGAAAGATACCCAATCATTTTGCTCAGTAACCAAACCTATTTATGAAAAGGGAACAGTAATTTGCACCTCTTCTAGTTTTGTGTTTGGCACTGAAATAGTGATGGCTCTAGAGAGGAGATACTCCTTTAATTCCACAACAAGAGTACTGCAGTACTCCACACCTTCTATGACTAGTGACTATTATTTAAGATCCTTATTTTACAATTTTAATAATAGGAAAAAGCCTACCATGATAAATGACAGCATTAACTTTTTTTTTTAGTTGAAACTAGGCAAACAAAGGCATTAATAAGGGGTTTCAGTCTTTACTGTAACCTTTACATTACAAAGCAATGTTACATTTTAATCAGTAAAAATTTAAGGCTCAGACATGTGAAGCTTTAGCTGCAATGTACAACTTTAAGTTCCAGGCAAACACCATTGCAGTCTTTGTTACACACAGTGGATATGAAACATAGCCAAAGCAGAAGTACTGAGACAGTTTACCTGGACTCATACTTTGACAGTGTTTTTTCTTCCCAAGCAGTGTTTCCACCACCAAAGTTCTTTTTAGCTGTATCTGCTAATCCCTACAAATAAACAGCACCAAAAGAATGCAAGTTACATAGAGTCTGTTTCTAACAAAAATTAAGGGCAATAGTAAGTGCTTGTATGAAAATTGCAAAAAGTGCCATGAAGAAACCTCAGTGAAGTTCAGAAGCTGCTGGTCAAATTGCTAAGTGAAAGGAATAGCTAGTGACAACATGAAATGTGAGAAAGTGTGATAGCATAACATGATTCAATTTTCATAATGCATTAACACGGCCTTGTTACAGTCTTCATTTACATCAAAACCATACAAGTATGAAAGTTTATACCTTTGTCCTTTAAGTTCTCAGGAACTTTTTTAATCAGCTGAACATGGCCTCTACTTCATTTGATTTATATAGCAACTTGGACCAACTTGACCATGTTGTGACTTAAACACACAACCATGCAACAGTGACAATCATGACCAGTACAACTTCTCCAAGTCACTAGGCCAGTGCCTATCAAATCATACTTTGCACTAAATCTCCACAGCTAGTGATCTACAACAGCAAATATACGTACAAAGAGTATGAACACTGGCAGTGTTCAGGGCAAGGCTGGACAGGGCTTAGAGCAACCTGATCTAGTGGGAGGTGTCCATGCCTGTGATAGGGGCGCTGTACTTACATGATATTTAAGCTCCCTTCCAATCCAAACCATTCTATGACTCTTAAGTATCTGTCACAAGCTGAAGCAGCCCCTCGCTGCCTGCATTGAATTTACTGTGCCGTGACGTAGGACTGCTGAAAGTGGCAAGAGACAGAATTTTAGGGGATTTAGGGGCTCCTCATGGAGCCAAGTGTGGCACGGCCAGTACAGCAAATCTTTTTGCACTGAAGCACCAAAACATTTTTGGTAGCAAAGCTCAAGGAGTGATGTAACCTGTCGACCAAAAGGAGTACAACTCCTTTGCAGCAGGGAGCCACAGCCGGGAGCAGGCGGCTGCCGTGTGTCGGCTTCGCCAGACGCTGTCAGTACCGGAACACCCGCGGGAAGGCTCCCGGAGCCCGGCCGAGGGACTGCAAGAGCTGCGGGGCAGAGAGCAGCGCAGCCCCGGGGCCAGAGACCCGCACCGCGCCGGCCTTCCGCCGGGCCGGCCGCCCTCCGCCACAGACCGCGGCACCTCAGTGGGCCCGCGGCCGGCTCCTCACAGGGGAGTCTCCGCCCGCCGCCCACCAGCCCCGCCGCCCACCTGGTTGAACCTGTCCACGATACCGCGGCAGGTGGAACACGCCAGGCGCCGCCGCTCTCCGGCGCACAGGCCGGGCGGCAGCATCAGCAGGGTAGCGCAGACAGCCACGGCCAGCGGCGCCCGAGCCGGCAGAGCCGCGGGGCCGAGCCTCATGGCGAGGGCGCGGGGAACCCCGGGGAGAGGGAGCGGGGCGGCTCCAGCCGCGGCACCGAGCCCTCCTCAGCGCCGGCCGCGCACACAGCGCTCGCTCCGCCCCGGCCCCCGCAGCACCCGGCCCGCGAGCTCCATTCGGATTTCCGCGTCAGCTCCACGCACGCTCCGGCTGCAGGCGCTTGTTGGTGGAGGCAGGGGAGCGGAGGAACGTGGTCCAATCAGCGCCCGCCACGCTCCGGGCCAATCGGAACCCCCCGCGTTCTCGGAACGCTAGTGGCGAGGTAGGGAGCTGTCCGAGGGAGCGGTGCGTGCCGGCCTCGCGCGCCGCCGTCGCCGCCATGATGAGACCGGGCAGGCACGAGCTCCGCTGGGGCTTCAGCTCCGCCCGCCATTTTTACCTGGTGCCCGCCTCCGAGTCCTTTCGCGGCAGGGGCCGCGCTCTGCCCTCACCTAACATGGCCGGCCAGAGGGGGGTCACGTGGCCACCGGCCTGCCTCCCCCCGCCCGCCCCCTCCTGCCGGCGCCCTCTGCGGGGTGGCCACGTGGACGTGCGGGCGGTGAGTGCGGGCCGGGCGGGGAAAGGAGGGGGGAGCGTTGGGAAGCAGCGGCCCTGCGGGGGGCAGCGGGGCCGGCCTGCTCGCTCGCCGCAGCCCTGCTGCAGCGCGGCCCGAGGGCGGCTCCGGAGCCGCATCCCCGCGGAGGCGCTGCCCGGCGGCCCCCACTCGCGGGCACGGTAGCTGCGGCGCGGCGGGAGGGAGGGGGCAGGGCGGGGCAGACGCTTCCTGAGGGCCGCGCGGCGCCTGCCCCGGCCGGGCCTCCGCCGCGGGGTGCCGTGCGGGCGCGGTGCTGTGGGCTCGTCGTGAGCCGCCCCAGGGCCGCACCGAGCGACCGGTGTAGGGGTGCTGGGGTAGCAGAGGGCAGCGGGGGGCGGAGAGGGCGTGCATGGGGTGTTGGGTTGTTTAGATTTGGTTTCTTTTTTAACGAGAGCATTCTGTGTGTTTCTAACCGAAAGTGTGGTACTTTGTACGTAGCTTCATTGTATCTTCGTACCCGGTGATGTCCCAGGCTTCATCTGCCAAAGCTTTCCCTTTTCTTTTTTGATTCCTGGGGAAATGTATATAGGACAAGGGGTAACGGCTTTAAACTGGAAGAGCGTAGGTTTAGATCAGACATTTGGATGAAATAATTCTCTGAGCGTGGTGAGGCGCTGGCACAGGGTGCCCAGGGAAGCTGTGGCTGCCCCATCCCTGGCAGTGTTCAAGGGCAGGTTGGACGGGGCTTTGAGCAGTCTGGTCTAGTGAAAGGTGTACCTGCCTGTGGCACGGGGATCTTGGAATTAGATGAGCTTTAAGGTCCCTTCCAACCCAAACCAGTCTATGATACAAGAATGGCAACTGTCATGTTCCTTCTTAGAAAAAGAGAAAAAGCAGTCCCAGTAACTGCAGGCTTTAAATCTGACTTAGCTTAAGTTAGCTTTAAAACAAGGTTGGAAGAGCTATTAAAGCATAGGAAAACAGAATATGAAAATTGAAGATAACGCAGCATAGGTTTTATCAAAGCCAAAGAGGGAGGACCTCATGGTGAGATGCTCATGGTGGTTCTGCTTAAATGCCTCCATACAGAGCATGTGACGAAGTGAAATGTAGCCTCTGTAGACATATTCAACATGTGTTTTGGCTGCCAAACTGTAAGATATTTATACTGAAGCGTATCTGAAAAATGAGAGCTAAGTATGGTAGGTTTTCCGTGGAAAGGGTCAGAAGTCCATTATTTCAACTAATGACACTTCAGTAGAAAAAGAATAAGCCATTTTTTAAGTGCTTGAGCTTTTTTTTTTGATGTACGAAAACAGTTTATTTTCACCCAGTTTCATCCCAGGAAGAGCTGAAATCTTTGTGTTGAAAAATTCTGCTCTTCTACGATTCAGTCTTAATGTAGGACCTGGGGGGGAGTCAGTGTGGTTATGTTGTACAGGTTTGAGGAATATTCTTCTAAAGTTGTTGGAATGTTAATGATGGATAAAAGTATTTGTATTCACTTATGATGTTCCTCTCACCTTCATTATTAAAATGTTTTTATTAAGTGAAAATCTGTTTCTGTGGGTTTGGCATTTAAAAATAAAATCTGTAAATGCAAGTATTCCAGTTGAACTTTGAGATTTGCCAGAATCAGTTTTCAACAGAGCAAGTTATCTCTGGTCTTGACAAGACCACTAAATTTATTAGGTTTTATCTCAGAAACATGGGTGTTGTCTTCATGTTTTGGTTTTTTATCTCCTAGCATGTATCCCTTGAGGGAATCCCAGTATGTATAATGCATGTAATTATCTTCCAAATCTATGAATATGCTGGCAAGCTTACCTTCTTCAGGCATACAAAGGGATTGGAGTCAAGAAGATTAAAAGAAAGCCTTGTGATAAACTGTGTATGGGTTGTGTAGCTTCAGTGTCATTCTGATGATTTAGGAAGCTGAGGACTGATTATTTATGTGGTGATCAGTTAAAGATAGTAGGAGCAAGCTATATTGTGGAGTGATCAGTCTAATGAATAAAGTATTTATAGGTGAAGGTAACATCTCTTTATTACACCACTGATAAAGTCAAGAAGGAAAACATAAGAGCTTCTTGGCATTTGGATCCTTTCACAAGGATTCATCGGGTCCTAAAATATCTGAAACATTAAGAAGCTGTGAGTTGGGAGTGAGAAACACCTGTCTTGCTGGTACATTACACACAGACAGAGTAGTACAAGCTACTCAATGCCCATGTTGGTATATGCAATGGTGGATTGATCCTTCAGTGTGCCTGAGTAAGTTTGGCCAGAAATGTGAGATGCCTTGGTGTTTATTGGAAGAGTTCAGCAAGAGAGCTTTCTAGAGACAAGAATTTGTACAAGATAAATTGCCCCCTGCGGAGGCTTGATTCCTGCCAAACACTTCTTGAAATGCTCTGGGTGTCGTCCTGTACCTCTTTTACTACAGCTGTGGAAAAGGATTCTGTTGTAGCATAGCACATTATCCATCCTTGTAAAGAAGTGATACTAAGCACAGGTTAAAAAGACTTCTTCCCACTTCCTGGGGTGTTGTGTTTATTTAGGCTCTTCACATTGCAAAACAAGCCAAAAATCTTAAGGACCTACCACAGAACTCTTTGTCTTTGTGCCCAGGGTTGGAGCTTAAGTTACAGTCTGTAACCAGCAATCATGAGAAAGGGATGCAGTCAGAGAGATAGGCAGATGTGTGCAATTTTCAAGAAGTACACAAACTTAGGGATTTATTGGTGTTGGCTGTGAAAATAACATTAACTCACTCCATTTATTTTTGCTAATGAGCAGGACAGACATCAATTCTAGGAGGCAGTTGCTAAGTGATCCTAGAAATCTGCCAACTATTGTAATCTGTTTGATGGGCATGTTTAGACCAAAACGTGGGAGAAGACATCTCTAACCAAAGCCTCAGCTGCACCTTTAGGTGCTATTTTTAAAGTTTTGTTCCTGTGAGAACAGAACAAGAGTAACAGTAACCAAAATTTCTTTTATTAAGTTGTAAACTTACAAAAAGGGGGAACTTAAAAAGATCACCATGGTTTTGCTGGAAATGGCGATGGAAAATAATTCCCCTTCTCCCCTCTCCCCCTTGCTTTATAATCTGAAACCAGAAAAAGATGAACTGTTTACCTATGACATTGCTTATTCTTACTTGTTCTGGCATCACCTAGACACATGAGGGTAAAATACATCATAAGTAGCACTATAAGAATGACTTAGTAATGCTATGAAACTAAGCACTAGGGCCTTCATTTCTGGGCAGGAGTGCAAAGAATGGGAGTCAGACCATCTCATGCTGTAGTGAGGCATGGTGCCAAAGGGGATTCATCCTTCACTACCTAAGTCCAGATCTAGCCACTGGAAAGTTGGTAAACTCAGAAGATCAGAGTACTCAGTTCTGAGCAATGTCTCATGCTCGTGGTTCCTCTGCCACTAGTTTCTGAGTCCTAGACAATTGAGAGAGTATGTTCTAAAGATCGTATGTAAATCCAGTGTGTGATTAAAATAAGAGTATACTACAAAGCTGTCTCACCCATAAAACGCAGACATAGCTGAGGTGGCACTGTCAGCAGTCATGGCACTATGAAATGCAAAAGGAAATACTCTTAAGTAGGGTCTGTGGTGTCTGAGGGTTTTTTTAGGTGAAAACTAAAACCATTACATTTAGAGAAGGTGGTATAAAACCTGAAATGGTGCCTGCATATGGTTTTGGCTGTCTACTCAATGCACTGACTGTATACAGTAAAACAAAAAATAATATATAAATGGATGGATTATTTGATATATTAGGTTTTGTTTAAACTTTTCTGTTACTGTAGAATGTTTTCCTAGTGTTATCAATCTCTGTGTACACTTCTTGCCATGTTATTAATGTATTTTCTTCTGTTTTTCTTTTTAATAATAGTAGAATATATGTGAAATTCAAACCCAGGATGGGTCAGAGGAGGAGCTCTAGTGGGCGGCCATTCCCATTGCTGCTGCTAATTATTGTTGTGGCCTTTGTTCATTTAACTGTCTGTCCTTTTACAAAAGTGGAGGAAAGCTTTAACCTACAAGCTATCCATGATGTGGTGTACCACCAGCTGGACTTGGATAAGGTAAATTGGAAAGAAGATTTTCTTTCTTGGATGCTGTTAAAGATTATGATTCCTTGCTATATGAGCAGGATAAGTGCAATGTGAATATGATTAATTCTCATTTTCCTTTGTCTCTGATGTGTCTATCTTACTTAGATTTTCCTTTTTGCAGTATGACCATCATGAATTTCCTGGAGCTGTCCCAAGAACGTTTCTTGGACCAATTTTTATTGCTGCTCTTTCCAGCCCAGCTATATATATACTGTCTGTGCTAAGAATGTCAAAGTTTTACTCCCAGCTGATAGGTATGAGATCTTTAAATCTGCAGAATAGAGATGTTTTTACTACTGGACTAATGGGTTATATTTGTGATACTGTTGTAACATTCAGTGTTTGGATCAATGTTTAAAATAGCATATTCTTTTTCTTATTGAGGGATTTTGCAAACTGTAGGTAGTTGGTGCTAGCATGGTAATTACACCCCCTCTTTGGGGTAACCAGCCCAAAGTCTGTGGTAGCAAATGTCAGACAGTGTAGAAAAAGCAAGTGTCTTCAGTAAATACACTCCCATGTGTACTTCCATGTACACCTCTGAAAATATTGTTTAACTTGGGCGTAGAAGCATTGACCTTTGTGCAAAAGTGTCAGACAAGTTAAAGATGGATTAAAATAGGTAAACTGATGGGGAAGCTTTGGGTTATTGGTTTGGGTTGGTTTTTTTTTTTTCTTCAAAGTGGGTTATATTGTGTTATCTTCAGTATTATTCTTCATAACATCTTCCTGTTCTGTTATGCCATATGGTTGTTCAACAGTGATCCGTCAATTACTACTCTTATTTCCCATTTTTATTCTTCTAATAGTCCGAGGAAGCTTGGGGCTCAGTGTGATTTACACGTTATGGAAGTTGCAGAAAGAAGTTAGAAAGCAGTTTGGAGCAACTACATCAACAGTCTTTTGTCTCATCACTGTTACTCAGTTTCATTTGATGTTTTACTGTACACGAACCCTCCCTAATGTGTTCGCACTTCCTTTTGGTAAGTATTCACCTAGGAATAATTCTAAAATATAAAAATCCTCAAATATATCCGTGTGTTAAAGCACAGAAAATGTGTGGTCAGACCAAATGGGTTTATGCGCTTGATTAAATCGTGTAAGACGACTAGAATTAATGCAGCAGTTGTTATTTCTTGGTGGGGTTTTTTTTTCCTTTTTTTTTTTATCTGTATGTGCTTTCAATGACTGTTGAATCCAGTTTTATTGAATCTGAGTATATGTGGAGTTTGTCAGATGGTTTTGATTAACTAGAGGTTTGAGTACACATACCTGATGCATAAAACAGAGCTGTTGAAAAAGCAGTATAAAAAAAAACACCCAACCGTGTGAACTTAGTCTGCGCAGGAAACAGCTTTCTCATGAGACTGTGGAACAAACTCCACCGCAACATCTCACCTTCCTCTTCTGAAGTTGTCTACAAATATAGCAGGTTTTGAAAAAAAATCGAAGTCAAAATCTTACTCTGCACATCTACATATACAGTTTTTCCCCAGAGTGGACAAGAGGGAAAATTAACCACATAACAGATACTTGCTGAGTCACTTAATGCTTCAACACAAGTTGTTCAACTAATAAAATCATGAGGTTGGTGTAAGAACCTGTATAGATCAGAACTGAAAAACAAAAAGTGGTTGAATTGTAAGAGAAACACTGTGTAGCGATAAACTTCTCAAATAATTTATGCTGGTATTCATTAAAAATAAAGTTGTTTCATGGTTTTGTACTGTTAGTATTTCACATGTTTTCCTTAGAATCATGACCACTTAACTAGATAGTGTTATGTGATTTTAACTGTGAAAAAATCTGTAGAGATGCATCTTCAGCTAACCATGCAAATGGATTTATAGTTCTTTCTCCCCCAGAGGTAGCCTGTAGTCTTGTTTTTGTATTTGAGATGGGTTGCTGTTATCATGAATACAGGATATACTCAGCCAAGAGAATAAACTCCTCAGCTAAACTGCGCAATAATAATTATGAATCATAGTTTGAAAGGCTTTTAGTACTCCTCTAAAGTTTGTTTTTACTTTTTCCTTTTTTCCCTCCCTGCCCATCCCCCCAAAAAGCTATTAAACATACTGTCTAGGAAGAGTTCCTACATGTTTCTTCTGTGGTTGTACTTTAAGCCTCAGCAGCAGAAAGGTGTGTGTTATTCCAAATTACATTTCTCTAACAGACGAAGAATTTCTGGACTAGAAACAGTAGGAAGACCAAGAGAGGGTTGGTGGGAAGCTAGAGGAGCAAGATGCTAGCGTTGAGAAAAGTGTTGCTGTTTAGAAAAAGAACAGTTGGCCATGTTGGACAGTGTGTTTTATTTCTTTTTGCAGTGCTCCTGGCATTGACATTTTGGATACAGCAAAAGCAAAGGCCATTCATTTGGTTCTCAGCTTTGGCAATTATAGTCTTCAGATCAGAGCTCTGCATATTCTTAGGCCTCATGCTCCTGGTGACGTTATTAACTAAACGAATCTCCATTTTCAAAGTTCTATCCCATGCTGTTCCTGCTGGAATTTTTTGTCTGGGTAAGTGTTTGCTTGGAAAAAACAAATGCCATGTGTTAAATTCAGCAGAAATCTGGAGATTTGACTGACTTCTCTGGTGACGTGGCCCTTGGGGCATTTTTTTTTGTTTTTTCCCTTTTTGCTTTTTTTTTTTTTTTTTTTGTTTGCCCATCTATATGCCAGTGCTATGACATGGTTATTTATTTCTTTGGAAATTTCCATGTGAGGAAATAGGTGTGCACAGAGCAGTAGAAAGATACTGTGACCCCTGCCTTTAAATGCTTAGAATTCAATGTCCTGGTCTTAGGAAGGCTTAGATATGCAAATGGACTTTTGTAAAATTAGTACATGGCTGTAGCTACATATGCATTATCAGTTGTAGTATATATTGCCATGACAATAAGCTGAATCCCAGGATACAACAGTGTGGCAGACAGGGATATCAAAAGAGAGGGTTGTGGGCAGTCACAGTTCAGCTCTGTTTGTTCATTACATTAATTTTAATAGCTTAGGTGATTATTCTGGAGAGTTTGAAAAATCCCCTTGTCTCTGCTCATTCATGGAAGGCTTATGCATATACAGATAGAATCATAGAATAGTTTGGGTTGGAAGGGCTTCTCTGCCAGCCTACCTAATTAAAAATGCTGTTTTTAGATGCCTGATAGTGACCTCTGGTAGTATGCCGTCCCTTCCACAGCATGGGCAGTAGAGACAGTAGAAAATCTTGACGTGCATTTGGAAGCATCTCACAGCATGCTTGGAGGTCCAGTGGGAATTAGTCACTGGTACTCCCATTCCCTCTCTGGGCTAACTTCATAAATACCAGAGCAGTTTTCACGGAGCTGGGTGAAGGAGATGGGGTTGATGGGTTCGCTGCTCTTCCTGTCTTTTTGCCTTTCATCCCTTACTGTCTTTCTTCCCTCCCATCTTATAAATAGTAGCAAACTTCTAGAGATTAATTTTTCTTAATTTACCAGCTTGACAATAAACATATATTTAGTACCATTTGAAGTTAACCTGGGTTTCTTACCATTCACTGCATTTAATGCTCTAATATTCTTTCAAAATGAACTTCAATGAAACCACTGCTTTTCACTCCTGGGGTTGGAGTGGGGTGACTCTCAATCGGTTTCCTATCTAACATGCTTCTGCTAAGACTTCTATTAAAAAGTGCCTCCCTCCCCTGTATTTCCAGTGCAAGATAGATTCAACCTTCTCTGTGGCTTTGGGTGAGGCTGACAATGCATGTTTCAGTTTACGTTGATCTCATCAGTAAATGTGCAATTTGGGTGTGTTAGTTTGCTTTTCTCTAGTTTTTAATTCATGCAGATTTGTATTTCTTTAATTCTTTTAGGGCTAACAGTTGCTGTGGATTCTCTATTTTGGAGGCAACTTGTGTGGCCTGAGGGGAAAGTGCTCTGGTATAACACAGTTTTAAACAAAAGTTCCAACTGGGGAGTATCCTTTGAAACATCCAGGAAAAAAAAGATACATTGAACAATACCAGCCAAAGCAGAGACTTGATGTGACCTATTCCTGAGACTGTTATAGTGTTAAATTCTGTTTTTCATTTAGTATGTCAGTATTTGAAGCTTATGAGACAATGTCTGTTTCTTAGATCTATAAATTTTAACTTTCATCTGCTGACTTCCTTCTTGCTTTGTTGTGTTCCACCAATGTAAAGCCAGATTTCTTCCCTTGGTTTTTCATGTTGCCCATCATTAGAGCCTTTTGATGTGCCTCTTTTGGGTGATGTGAATATAGTTAGGCAACTGCTTTTATTTCTCAAAGGATAAAGCAAGAAACCAAATGCCTGGAAGAATGTGATATACAAAAAGCATACTGCGTATTTGCAAAATGTGTGTGTACTACTGTATAGTTACTTTATTTGTTAGCAGTGAAAGCATCCTTAACTCTCACCTTGAAGACCTCCCCCTTCTTGTGGTATTTCTATTCAGCCCTGCCTCGTGCTTTGGGATGCAGCATTGTATTTGTACCTTTAGGTGTAGCAGAAAAGAGAACTCGGATATTACTCATGCCAGCACTGGGCTTTATTTTTTTGTATTCATTTCTCCCGCACAAAGAGCTGCGTTTTATCATATATACTTTCCCTGTCTTCAACATAGTGGCTGCTAAAATGTGCTCAAGAATGTAAGTTCAAAATTCTATGGGTTTTTTTTGGTGGTGTTGTTGTTGTTGTTGTTGGGGTTTTCCTCCCTCTAAAAATGCAAAAGAAAAGCAAAACTTATTACTGGTTTTACGCACTTCTTTCCATCTTGGAATCTGAATTATCTTGAGATCTTCATATGCTTTAGAAAGGAGGTCTGTATCATTGTACCGATTTGACTAATGAGGGAAATGGAGACAAATAATTTTATAGGATGATTTGGCAAGTTTGGGATAGAGTCAAGAATAGAGCCCTGATTTTACTGTTATGCTGTTACAGTTCAGTTTATTTTATCCACCAGAGAAAGATACATTCAAGTGTACTACTGTGGTGTTAACATAACTTACCTTAGGAGGTAGTTTAATAAATAGGTGAGGTTCATGAACCATGAGTTTGTGTTAAATAGTTAAGCTGGGGTATATTGAGTAAACAAATTGAACTCTGAACTTCTTTGAAAGAGACTACGTTCATAGCTAAAGGTTTTAAACACACAGATTTATTTATGAGCTTGTATTAGCTTTATTAATGAGATTATTCTAATTCAAATGTCACTAGAAGCTAGTCTTTTAGGAGTGAATCATAAATGCACTCATTACACATGATTGTAATAATATTTGCATTTTTCATTACCTAGCAGTGGAGTTTTCATGTGAGTTCTGTCACAGTAGCTAGTGACCAGTATGAAAGAAAAGTAACAGTTTATTCTTACTCATTCTTTCCTTGCTCGACAGTCTGAATAACTACCGGAAGTCCTGGCTGTACAAACTCGGATCTTTCTTTGTTGTTATGCATCTCCTAGTTAATGCTGCTTATTCAGGAACATCTTTATATGTTTCACATTTCAATTACCCTGGAGGTGTGGCAATTCAGAAGTTGCATGAGTTGGTGCCTTCAACAGCAGGTATGTAAAGCTGGCTTGAGTTGCAGGGTTTTTTTGTTAGTGCATCTTTCTTTTCTTTTGATTGGGTATTACTTCTTTGCACTATTTACATGCATCTTTTCTGTTACTGTTTTGTTAATTTATTGATCAGAGTGTTCTTAAAACAATAGTGAAACTGTATTTTGTTTTCTTTATTTATGTAGATGTCTCAGTCCATATTGATGTGGCTGCAGCACAAACAGGAGTTTCTCGGTTTCTAGAAATCAATTCAGATTGGAGGTATGTTATGAACAAGCTATTTTGATCTCAAGACAGGAGCCTGTTTTTTTTTTTTTGTATATGCACAGGGGCAAGCATCACAGATACAGGGTTTGGTACAGCATATTTATTAAGCCAGGTGAAGAATAATGTGAATCTTCAGAGAATTTTGATGTATGTAGTGCTGCCACTTCAGAAATAGAACACAGCAGCATTGTTTAATTGGGTAAGTTGGTTCTGGTTTGCCTGAGTGGCATAGAATCTTTTAAAGAAGTCAGAAACAGTGCAACAAATCATAAGGTTACTAAAACACCAATGTCTTTAGTGTAGCTACATTTGATATCTCACTACATCTTGTAAGAGAGCTGTAGATGAACACTTTCCTGCTCTTGGCAGAACAGTATATAATTGTGGGGGTTTGTTTGCTTTTGAATGATGTGTAGCAATGTGAGGCTTATGTGTGTATTAATAAGTCTACTTTTATGTGGAACATCCTTCACATAGATGGCATTGAAGCTGCTGTGGCTGGGCTGTCAGTCATGTCCTTTAGCTCTGAGAGAAAGCAGTTGAGTGCTTTGTTACCATGACCAGCAATGAGCTACAAACACGAATATTGAAATGAATAGTAGGAGAGATGTTTGTGGGATGGCATTGGTTGCTTTGCAGGATGCAGGCCAAAAAAAGGCACCTTTCTGTTCATTAGGCCTTCCTCTTCAGCTGAAGTGCAGGTTTTCCATTCAAAATGTCACCTTAATGGAAATGATTCAGCAGGAAGTGACACAAAGCCTCACTTCACACTTGCACAAAACAAAAGCAATACAAGCAGATTTTTGTTTAAAAAGTAATCTGAGCATGGAGTTGTTTGGTTTTTAACTCCATCTACAGCCTCCAGGATCAGATGAACAAATGTAATTTTTTTTTACATTTAGATATAAAAGTATTTTGGAAGTCAAGAGGGGGAAGGTAAAAGCATGCTTCTGGGGGAATCACAAAAATCAGTGCACTTGCTATGGCTTATTTTATTTTTGTGCTCTCTGATAACATTGTGATGGTACAGACAGTTTGAAGCTGAATTACCTTCACAGTTAGCAATCCATTATGTATTTCAAACTGGTTTTCGCATGTTCAGTCTAGAGAAAAGTCTTAAGCCATAAGCACTCAGGAGGAGATGTTAAACTAAAAGTGATAGAACACGGCATAGTTATCAGTGATAGCTATAATATTCAAATCTTTGTATTTTGAACACACTTAAGTACACATGCTACTCTAAATAGAAATCTACTCTGTAAATACAGTGCTTAATTTTAATGAGCTTTTTTGAGGTGGTGAGTTTTGGATTGGTTTGGGCTTTCAAGGCTGTAGTGTGGTGGGACTGAGAACAAATGACATCCCTGTCACTGATGGATGATGTTTCATAGTGTTGCTACTACAGAGCAGTTTTTCTCTCTTTTATCTTTACTCTTCATAATAAAGCTGGAAGGGAGGGCTGGTTCATCATAGAGCTTCACATTAAAAAAATCGGGCAAAATCCACAGCTGAGCATCATACACAGGACTGTCAGTTTGTCTGACAGCACAGCAGTGCAAAGTTTAGTGGCACCAGCTGTCCGTTTCCCTTCATCCAAGGAAGTGATGAAAACTAACTCTCTGTCTTCATAGACTCTGTACAACAGGTGAAAACAGATTTAAGGATGGAGTTGCTATGAAGGCTGATGATTCATCAGCATAACTATGATCCATAAATAAAAGTGTCTTAAAGTTAACAGCTTTCAGTGGCATGTTCAGATTAGATCTATTTGCCTCAAGAAAAATGCAAGTGATCCATTATTTTTCTTCAAAGGGTGACTGAAAGAAACTTGATGCAGATTCTGACACAGGACAGGTGTTACAATCTTGTCTTCAATTAGTGCCATCTCTTTGAACCAGGCATAAATGTGCTGTGTAAGCGTCAAGTATTTAAAAATAATAAAATTCAGACATGCTTGCAGCCAGATGAAAGGCCCTTTATGTGCTGATGAAGAAAATGTGAAATTAGTAGTTGGTAGAGTTGTTACAAAGTATGCCATTCCTTCTGCCAGTTGGATGCACGTACCGTCCTAAGTGGTACTGTGATCTTTCTGGAAATACCAGATAAAATTGCTATGCAATTTTTTTATCATTATAATTAATAATTTGAGGGGAAGAAAGCACTTTGTTGAGTGTGCAAAGTCTAATTCTGCATTATATGGTGTATTTATTTACACCCCTGGATTCTGTCAGCCTGGGGTCTCTTCTCTGTTGTTAACAAAATTCAGTTAACAATCCATACAAACCCTCTAGTTTGCTGTAAAGTCTTAAATATTAATGATTGGTATGTCAGGGAGTGTTGTGAAAATATAAATTGAGATGGTTTCCAGTTCTTCACAAAGAATTGTGGCACATGAGGCCAGGCCTGCAAAGACAGACATGGTGAAGGTGCAGCCTGGATTTGCTCCTTTGCTTCATTTAAGAGTATGAAGGCTTGGGATTGCATTTCCCTTCCAGAGTCTATGTCTGTAAGAAAAGACACAGCCTTGAGTAAGTTGCTTGTGAAATCTGTGGGAGGAATAAGGTGCCTAAGAACGGGAATAGAAGGCTGGTAGAAGACAGTTCACAGAGAAGGGCAACAGAAGGAGTTGAATGCTCCTCACCTGGGTTACAGAGCATTGACTCCTTTATGGTTAGATACCTGAGACTGTCTTGTCATAAACAAACTAAAGGAAGTAACCTTCATCTTAACCTCTGTCTTTCGGACTGTTACCCAGCATTAGTGTAGAGCATTCTTCTGGAATGCAGAGCAAAGATTTGAATCCAGCTCTCCCACTTTTGGAAGCATACTTAACAGTGGCCTAGAGTGTTTTGGGGTGATCTTATTCGTCCACTTCGAAGTTGCTGGATTGAGGACTTGATCAGGCTGCCATATGCAAATTAAGCATCCTAACCCTTGGGCTATAAATTGCACCTATCTTCAGTGAATGAATAAATAACTTGTGACGTACAGCTGTCTTCATGAGACAGCAAGAGAGATCTGTCTCAATTTCTAGAAAATTGGAGAGGTTCTTACAGCTTTGTGAGGCAATGAACCAGTTCTGGGCTTAGATCAGATGGAGAATGGCTGAATCTAGATCTTTCGCATCCCTGCCAAATGCTTAAGTTACTTGTTTTCTCATCCTGTAAATTTCCTTTGCTGGTAGACTGAATGTAACTCCTTTTAAGAAATAACTATAACTGTAGGTGTTAAACAGTTTTAGAACTCATTAGTTACTTGATATATATTTTACATAATAATTTAGATACATTTAGGTACCTAAACAGTTTTATGAAAGTGACCGAAAGTGACCTACCCAAACATATAGATCATGGAACTGAACCCATAAATAACAAGTGCCAAGTTAATGCTGTAATTGCCAGGCTATTCTTTCTTTCCTACAGTGTTCAAGGAGGTCTTTTCCATGTGATTCTCTGAGGTTTCTACTTTAATGTGTGACTACCAGGCGTGGAAGGTTTCTGCTGAAGTGCCTTATTTTATTTTATTTTGTTTTTTTTTATTTTATACAAAACAAATCCCTTACCCACAGTTACTCTACACAAATTGCAGTTACTAAAAAATGAGTCCAGTTTTCTACAGTCTTAGGCCTTGGTATGCTTTCTTCACAGAACTCAGATAGAGGACTAGTGAGAAATTTACTAGGGGTCCTGATTCATATCACAGTAGCAGCAGAAAGGCTTGCATGGAATGACTGGCTCCCTAAACTCTACTATTTCCCCCTCCAGTACAAGTTAATTGAATCAAGAGATTTAGCTGAGAATGTTACATTCACTTTTGTGTTTCATCTTGGATGATGCTACATGCCTTGTAATAGTTGAGATGTTTAATATGTAAAGAGAGGAATGTAAATAAGCCATCTTTATTCTTTACAGGTATGACAAAAGAGAAGATGTGAAACCAGGAGACCAGCTGATGTTTTCTTACACACACATACTAATGGAAACAAACCCTCTTCAGATATCACATTACAAGACAACCCACAGGCCACTGGCAAATATACCTGGCATCAGTAAAATTGGGTTGAACTTTACTGCACTACCTCCTTTTACTTTAAACTTGAAACCAAAATTAGTACTGTTGGAAAAACTTCCTCTGTCGTCTTGACTGTGAATTTTAAGTAAGTCTTTTGATGTAATTTTGCTGATGACCGAATAATGTAAGATGCAGCAAATTGTCATTCCAGCACTGCAGTTCAGCTTCTGTGGAAAGGCACAGAAAAATCTTTGTACCAGTTGGTATTTAGCTCCGTCCTGTTTCTTACATGAACATTACAGTGCATTCCTAGTCAGTATATACTCAAATACTGAGTTGTATTGTTAGATATGTTTGAGAGATGCTACCTACAAGTTTAGTAGTATTAAGTAAAACCTGTCTACTTGGTTTGGGTAGCTGCCTGTTTCATAAGATAGCACAGGTATGTCCTAATTGTCCTAGATAAGATACATAATGGCACAGGTTTGTGCTATGGCAATAATTTGATATGTAATCTATGTGTGCAAAGATAAATTACTTGATGTATCTGCAGGACTGTAACCCCCTCATTGTCAGATTGCCTGTGTGAAACTTATGATCCTATCAACACAGGAAAGCCATATTCATTGTAGCTTCATCACAATACCTAATTGTGCCCTGTAGGCTACCAAACTAATTAAAGTGAAAGACTGACTTAAAATGCAGTTGGACGTTTTAACAAGCACTGTCTTGTAACAGATTTGAGGATGGTTATCTTTATTCCAAGAGCTCATAAAAAAGCAGCAACTTGGTTTTCACAGGAAAAAGAACTAAAACTGAAGCTTCCCTCTTTTGCTGCAATGATATCTTAACTTGCAGTGCAAGAATTTACCTATGAAAATACTCACTTGAATACACTTCTAGAAGATAGGTACTCTTTTCCTTTTTTTTTTTTATTTTTATTTTTCAATTAAGTAGTCCCTTTGGAAAGGCATAATCTTATGTGCTGTGTGTTGCATTCTGTAAACTAGAATAAAATAGCATGCTCTGTAGTATCTTCTCTATTAGATGTTTTTGTTAGGAATGTTTGCTAAGGGGTAAACTAAGGATAAAAAGTTGGAATTTTGGTTAGGGCTGGTTGTAATATGACAGGAGCTCCATTTGTGTAAAAATCAGTATTGCTGAAATAAACATGGGCAGGAAATTATTCCTTGCTGGCTGAAAACTTGAATAAAAAATAATTATTGAATAAAGTGGGTTCATTCAGGAATTGCCTTTACCCGTTTGTACATTTCATTTCTTAGGACCATGTGTTCCTTTTATCCTCTCGATGATGTAGCAGAGGATGGGATCTGTGGGGTGGAGCCTGCTCCCCTGTGAGTGGCTGTAGCTGTTGTGCAGGCTTCCTCAAGTGGAGCAGATGTGGCAAAGGCAACCTGCAGAACTTGTTGGTCCAGTCTCTGGCTGCTCTAGAAACTGAAATCACTCAAGTATTATCTATTTGACTTGCCTTTGGAAGGAAACTCAAGCTTCCTCCAGAACCAATATGAACATCAAACAATTCACATGAGACAGAAGGAAGTACATGTGCAAATAGCTGAGAATTTGGAACGAAACAAAAGGAAACTTTTAAATAAGGATGTAGGCCCTTATGTTAAATCTAATCATTGTCTTCATGTGACTTTCCCATGCTATAACCCATAACTCAAGAACCCACACTAAAATTTAGCCTGCCCAAGCATAGACAGATGCCTGCACTGCTGCAATTAGGTGTATAGTTACTCCAGCTTTCTAAATCCTGAGTTGTCAGAAACCCTCTGCAAACATGGAGAGAACTTAGGGCTGTTATGCTTGTAACACTGGCAGCTAGAGCTAATGCCTGGAGTGGCACAAAGTATGTGACCAGTAAGCATTTGAGGAGTTTAATCTTCCCGCATGTCAGACACACATAGCTGATGGGTGCAGGTAAGAGAGACACTGAAAACTTACTTGGAATTTCTGAAGTGAGGTTAAAGTACTAAATTTCTGATGACTACTGAAGTTATTAAAAGAAAAAATTCTTTTGACTAATTACAAACATAAAATATCCAACATAAAATATCTTTAACACGGGGAAAAGCCAGAACTTGTCTGAGGTTCTCTTTGCTGTCCCTTTCACTCCAGGGAACACAGCCTTAATGCAAGGTTACAGACACTGAAACACGGATACACCCCTTCCTCTCTGTTCCTGCCCCTTGCACACATCCCCTTAGTGAGACAGGTTACACATTCAGGCAAAAAGGTGGTGATTAGGCTGCCTCTCCTAACTTGGTCACAACTGTTCTAGGACCATTCCCATCTACCTGAGTACTCCTCCATAACACTAAGGAGCTTGCAAGGTGATACAAGATTGAAGCACTTTTTCACTGTATCTATCTCAATTTCAATGCAGGAGTGTGCGTTCCCTTGCACCCCAGAGCATTTTCCCCGTAAATACCAATTATACAGTAGTGTAGTGCTGCTGTTGCTTCCTTCATTTTGCTGCCTGTGCCCGTGCTTAGAGTCCCCTCTCCCCTCAGGGCTTTCCCTGTAACTTAGTATTGAGTCTGCCTTGTATAAATGACTTCACTTTCTCTTTGCAAGGAAAGAACACCAGAAGCTCAGTTAGTCACTGATATAAGCAGGACTGTTCAGCCACAGCCTTCTCAGTTACCTACTTAGTGTTTCAATGAAATGTATCTTTCTGCTTAACACCCCACAGAGATTAAAAGGGTGGCGGCAGAAATTCCTCAAGTTAAATGACGAAGAATGCCTCTGCCAAGGTTTTCTTCAGTTTTTTATTTAAATAGGTGTGATTCTTAAACATAATCCATTCTGTATGCAACTGCTTATTTTAGATCAGCTCTTTATCTAAACATGAGCAACTACAACTGCTTTTGGGTGGTTGTTTCAGACTTTTGTGACAGGAAGGACAGCCAGTGTTCCTTCTGAAATTGTACATCTTACTGTCAGGGGCAGTCTTTCACCAATTCTGCTTTATTTCAGCTGCAACTGCCCTTGGTTCTGTACCAAGGCTTGATCTGTGTCCAGGTATGTCAAGTGTAAGGTAAAAATGCTGTCTGAAATACAACCCATCTTTTTCTTTAAAACTCTTGTCACCAAGACTAAAGCAAAGGATGAATATATTTGTGGAAGACTAAAATGCTTAGTTTATAAAATCTAAATAATCCGTAATTACTAATCTGTAATAATTTATTGTTATTTGCTAATTATATGCTATTTTTCCCTGTGTTTGGAGATAACTAAATGCAAGTTTGTTACAGTCAGGTCTGTATAGTGGCAGAAGAAATATGCTAGCTACTTTACGGCACAGATCTCTCACCAACTATAAGCAACTATTTTGAGCTTGTCATCTGGACGGACATTTAATCAATCACATCCTTGTGCTGGAATATAAGCTGCTCTACATGGGTTTTTTTCAGGTTTTTGTAAATACAGAAGCAACACCTGGGGAGCAAGGAGAGAAGCCAGGAGCATTCCTGGTTCATGTAGTCCAGCAGGTTTCCTTCACTTTTACTTCGTGAGTAGGGAAGGAGACCAAATGGAAAGGGGCAATGCCAGAGGAGCATTATCACAAGTTACCAGAGCCTAACACAGCTCCCAAAGGATACCTTCCACAATATTCTCTTCACAAGACTTGAGGTTGTTGAAGAGGCTGTTGCAGATCTCTACTTCTTCCCCTTCCGACCTTTAGTACTACACAATATCTCTTCTTACAGTGTGTAACTAGTTACACCTGCCCACTCTTAGAAACAAAATCTGCAAGATCCTTATGGGGACACCAGGTACCATCTTTAGTGTCATCTATGCTAAGAGGGAGAACGTCTGCTTACTAAATTTATTCCTAAAGTTGTAATGTGCTGAAATGAACGGTTTAAATGGAGTAAGTACCCCTGTTGCAGGGCCACATCATTATGCATTAGGGAGCTGTCTGCTGCTGCAGGGACTGGTGTAGCACAAGCAGCATGATGAAAACCCCCACTGTTAACAGCTTGTGCTTTATTGCAGTCAGAGAGAGGAATGTGAGAACACAGGAGTTTCCTTGGCATTACAGATATGAGGAGGGTTGGAAGAATCAAGACTTAGCAATCCCTAAGATTTGTATTAAAAATAATAAAGTAAACCCAACACAAACCCCAGCTACTCAATGACTTACCTCAATACTTCACTGAAAGCTTTCAGCCCTCCTTTGGAAGTAACTGTTTCCTCAAAGGCAGCACGGCCTGACCTGGAGGTAGAGATGCTCCTGTAACTCCTATAGAAGGATCAAGGCTTACAACTGAAACCGTCAACTTCATGCTTTCAGTCTCTCCTATTTTTATTCCAGAATTGTATATTTCTACTTTAAAGCCTTTTGGGCTTCATCTTTAAAATATTCTAACACAAGCCTATTAGTAATTCTTACCCAAGCTGACACTGAAACAGCGTGGTCTTAAGAACTGAGCCTTTCAAAACCGGATTCAAACTGCAGGTACAAATAAAAACAGACAACTGAGAAAATCTGACTTCTAAAAATCGTGATTAATTCTTGTGCTCTCAGGAAAAGTTTTGATGAAAAGCATGACCATGCAATTATGTACCCATATGATTAAGATGCCGACTGGGGGCTACAAAGTGACACCTCTTCAGCTTTCCGCAGGAGCTACAGCAAAGGCGGCCTTCAGAAGAGCCAAGAGGCTTTGCTTCCGGAGAACTGGGATTCTCAGATAAGCTGGCTGGCTGCCAGCATTCCTGCTGGGATGCTGTGGCTCTGCAATGCTTTAAGCCAAAGGCCATATTTATATGCCAGCTTTGAGGAAAAACTGTATCACTTGTTCAAAAAGAAAAACAATTCTTCATCATCTCCTCCCCCCTACAGGTTTGGGGGGATCAAACATCTCCTTTACAGAGGTCAAGGTTATATATTCACAGTTAAAACATAGGGAAAAAACTGAGATAATAATTAACCAGTAACCACTTAAACATGTTTCCCAATAAGCTGCTTCAAACTCACCTACCTCCAACTATACATAAACTAGAACAAATTGTTTTATTACTGCAGAAAAAAAAACCCACACATGCTGTTCTCATTTAACCCCAGAAGAACACAGAAATGCTGACTGTTGATAGAATTGAAAGTTACCTTTTAAAATACTGGAGACGAAATGCAGTATTAGTTTTTCCCAAGTACACTGAATAATAATTTACTTAAATAGTACAGGTGTAAACATAACTCATGGAATAACAATTGAAATACCTGAAGCCATAACATGTTTATAGAAATGGTATGTGGAAACCAAAGCCATGTGGGACAGAATTCAACACATCTCCCTGAGGTTGAGTAGCTTGAGTGAAAAGGAAAGCACCAGAATCCAGGCTTAAGTCCAAAGAGGAAAACCAGTCTTGTCACATAGGAAGTTCTGTGGTACATTTATGACAATTACAATTGTATCAATTGCTTTTTATTCAAGTGTTGTCTTAAATCCATCTGGAAATAAAAGGCAGTGTTGACTACCACTAGAAAATTGCAAATAAAATGTTTAATTTCAGAAACCGAGTTCACCATTTATAAATACACTAAAACATAGTAAATGCAAAATTAGATTAGGCATAGGTACAGTATTTTAACAAAGCTACAACTTTTCTAAAAGGTCATAGGCAAATGATGACTTGTTTCCCAAAACATACTGAATGAAAACTGAAATGAGAAGATTAATTTTTCTAGAGTTAAATCATGGAGAACGGTCCTTTCAAATTAAAATGCTGGCTATTTTTTTTTTCCATCTTGAACTCTGTATCCCATTTGCCTGATGGACACCAACAGTTAAGAATCAACCCTACTACATAAAATTCTAAGCAGTGCACCATATCCATAAGGCTATTACTGAAAATCAGAAGATCCTTTATTTCTGTACTAGGAGCTTTAGGACAGGCTGTTCTACACAACTGAAATTACATCAGGAATAAGGGCTCAATTTTTACAATAGGGAACCTTATAATTTCGATGCACTAAAGATTAGAAAAGGCTTTAGAATGACACTAGAGTCTTCATGGTAAGTTTCTTGCCTTTTTTTCTTTGTACATGGCATTAAATAACAAGCATTAATTCACAAACTCTGATAAGACTTCCAAAGGACTTTTATAAATACCCAGAGTATTTCTGTAGTTCAGTTAAAATGTAAAACCTGAACAGGAGAACCCAGAATGGGAAGTTTTACTACTGATTCCTGTAAAACTGGCATTCCATATAAGCTCAAATTTAAGATTTATTTTCAGATATTAAGTCAATAGTCTCCTGTAAACACATCTTCCTTAACAGATCTTCTTAATCCTTTAAGTACTTTAGGGCTTGCAGTTAGAAACACCACATGATAAAAAGACAGCTTGAACCCCATCTTTCTTGTACAGCTTTCTTCTGACAACTACAAAAGCTGTTTCTTTGCAATTAAAGCAATGTTCAACTAAAATACAGTACCTGGTTTATGTTTTTTACATAATAATTGAATAAAAAACTACAGAATAGAACTGTGTACATCTTTTTTTTTTTCCTTTTCTGTTTTTTTTTTTGCCATTCTATTAAAACAAATGACTGAGTTTTTTTAAAGTTCATTTACAATTATGGATTAAAACCTACATAATTTTGTATAATTTGACAAGACGGGCTATCTCTAGTGTGAATTTTTAAAAAACATATATACAATACCTGGCCTGAAGTACTATGAATAAGGCACATGTAGACATATCGAAAGCTGAAAAAAACGGAACTAAAATTTGGAATTACAGTCACTGATTAGATGTCATACATGGCCCCATTGGAGCAATTTAAAAATCCGAGTTATAGATAGTTAATATCCAGTGAGCAACAAGATTTAGTCTAGCAGTTTGTTCATTAGTTTCAATACTGGAAGTATATTAAAGGAAGATTCACTTTCAAAAAGATAAGCTTTTCAAAGTGTTCAATCATTAACCTTGACTGACTAAAGCTGTTGCTTTCATTGGATGTACTGAACAATCTCTCTGAAGGAACAATGCTTGGTGGACAACCCAAGAACCTGACAGCCAATTTTGACAGTACTGGCCAAGATGACTTCTTAAAGTTCCAGTAAGTTAGAGGATCACAGTTATGCTCAAGCACTTCTTCCTCCAAGTAAGAAAGCACCATTTCCTCTGGTAACTTTGCTCTTTCTTTCGGGTCTTTTGCTTTCTTCATGTCACCCATGAGTGACCAAAGATTATCTTCCCCGTATGAATTTGTCGATGGTGAACCTGAATCACATCCATTGGAAACAGGTTTATCATCATCTGAGGTAGAACTCATTATTTCCAGCTCCCTGATTAAGTCCTGTTTATATTGTTCAGCCTCCTCTTCTGTGAATAAGGATGTTTTATACCGGGGATCCAGAAGTGTAGCAAAAATATACCTTGGATCATGAAGTGTGGAGGACAACCTACTCACCATAGCTTCTTTCAAGGATTTTAGCATAGTATCTATGCCCATTGTTTCCTCAAATAGCATTTCTATTTTCCTGTTAAGTATATGAATCATTGGAATCACTTGGCTTAGAGTAGACATGTGTGTACTCATCTCCCTGCTTGCAGCTTCAAAAGGTTTGAGAGCATGACACACTGACTGCATGACTTCCCACTGATCACAACTTATCAGCTCCCGAAAGCTGCACTCTATTGACATTTCATCAATTGCTCTTTTCTGTTCGATAAGACGTTCAAGCATATGAAATGATGTATTCCACTTAGACGGGACATCTTGTATTAGCTGATGCTGAGGCAACTCATACTCTTTTTGCAACTCAGCTAACTTCTCCTTTGCTTTTGCTGACCGATGGACACGTTCACAGATCTTTCTTGCAATACTAAGCAAATTCTGAACCATTCTCTGGCTTTTAATAGCCTCATTTACAATTACATTAACAGTGTGACTAAAACATTGTACACTTGAATGATCACCTTCATTTAAAGTTTTCTCTATGCTCTGATTATCAGTGACAGTAATTCCAATCTGCAGGCCAATGGAAGTAATCCATGTTTCCCACCAGTACTCTAACTGCTTTTGAATACTGATTCCATTGTAATCGCAATCGATCTGTGATACGTTTAATAGGGCTGAACAATGGTAATCCTCACACTGTGGTCGAAACGAAGACTCAAATGTTACCCAGTGAGCTGTCAGAGTCAGATATTCTCGTGTTTGGTTGCTCATCCATATTCCAGATGTAAAATGAATCACTCCACTTTCAGCTTCTTTAAGATGAGAAATAATTATTTGTTTTACATTATCATACATATCTGGAATTGCTGTCCTAGAAAAGTAAGATGGAGAAGGTAAAGAATACTGAGGTTGCAAATATTCAAGCAGCCTGTTAAAGCCAATGTTGTCTACAAAAGAATATGGCTGAAGGTCAAGTGCAATCATTTCAGCTACAAGACTGGTGATTTTTTTGGCAACTGGGTGAGAGTCACAAAACTTGTCATTGGTTTCATCAAAATTTGAAGACCCTAATAATTCAGTGCTCAGTGGCATGTGATTATCCGTCGATGAGGACAATACTGTCTCTGAGACATCAGTTTTCAAAACATTGTTATGAAACCGCTGCAAGTGTCTTAGAAGGCAACTCGTGCCTAGATTTGTTGGCTTCTTCCCCCTACTTATTGTACGTCCACAGTGCATGCATACTACTTTTGTTGAATCTGCAGAACAAATTGAAAAGTGATTCCACAGTTTTGAGGTCTTCTTACTGTTAACAGGAAATATAATTTGATTATCATGTGTAACCATTGTAGGCAAGTCAGTCAACTTTGAGGATGAACATTCTGCAGAAGCCAAAGTGGCATAAGGAGAATTTGCCAAGCTCACATCAAGAAAGCTCTTTTGGTTTCTAATTACATCGGGATGGCGTCTATATAGATGTCTCATCAAGCAGCTTGTGCCCACATCTCCCTTCTTACCACGACTGATCATGCAACTGCAGTATCTACATACTGCTTTTAGACTGTCTGCAGGCGATAGTGAAAAGTGGTGCCAAACTTCTGATTTAAGCCTTTTCATAATCCTTTTATTTTGTTGAAATACAGCAGTAGGTTCAAATATTAGTGGACCTAGTCCCTCACACTGTTTCTCAGGAGAGGAAACAAAGGAGACTTCACCTATATCATCGGATGATGACAGCATTGAGTCTTCCACTAGGGCATCTCCAGAAGAGAGGGTAGTATGGATCTCCTCAGAGATTCTGTCTGGAGAAGAGGAAACAGAAGTTGATTCTTTCATTAGTTTTCCGGGAGAAGATGACATAGAATTCAGATCACTATCTGAGGGCAGTAAGGAAGGCAACAGAGTTGGAGGTGCAGTGTAGAGAGGTGGTATGCTGGTACCACCCCCATTCTCTTGCAGGACAATGGAACGATGGGCTCTCCACATGTGTCTTATTAAACAACTCGTTCCCAGGTCTTTTCCATTTTTTCCTCTACTGAACTCATTCATGCAGTGGATGCAAACAGCTTTAGAATTATCTAGAGGTGACAAATAGAAGTGTTTCCAGACAGCAGATCTCCGCCTGGAACCTGATGTGCTCTTTGGAATTACAACAGCTTTTTCTGCTACATTCTCTACAGTGTCATCATACTGGTTGTTGGGTAGTTGTGGAGACGACCCAACCATAACTTCTTCTTTGCTGCACTTCTCAGAAACGGAAAGATCTGGTATTTCCTCAGCAGAAACAATAGAAACAGATTCCTCAATTATTCGATCTGGAGATGGTATTTTAGAAGCCATTTTCTTGACCAGTTTTATGGGGGATAATATAGAACTCAGATCTCCAACATCTGCAGGCTGAGGTGCCAGTAACAATGTAGATGAAGAAAAGGAGGAGATACCTGGCATACTTCCATTCTCCTGAATTAGTACAGTGGGATGGGCTCTCCTCACATGCCTCATGAGACAGCTTGTACTCAGGTCCTTTTCATTCTTACCCCTGCTAAATTCTTTCATACAGTACATACATATTGCTTTAGTGCTATCTCTAGGAGATATAAAAAAATGGTTCCAAGCAGGTGATTTTTTTCTGGAGTTTATGTTTCTGCTAGAAAGGAGGCTTTGTGTCACAGCTTCCATTGCTACATCATACAGCGTACTACTATACTGAGAAAAAAGAGATCCGTAGTCATCTTCATTTTCTGTAGATAAATATTTGCCAGGGTTGTTGGTTATGAAGTTCTTTTCTTTGTCCTCCTGTTCATCACTGCTGTCCACATGTTTGAAATCATCTTGTTCTGTCTTTATATCCATTCTTTCTAAAGTACAGTTAATGCCGTCTTCTTCTTGCTCTACTTTTAAAGTATTGATTTTACCCAATACAAAATTACCATCCATTCTGGGGAAACCTGCTTTACTCTTGTCTGTGAATGACAAATTCTTCTTGCCAAGTCTTCATTTAGCAATAAATACGTATAACTTAAAAGATTATTTAAAATTTGATTTAAATGATGTATCTTGTATACTGAATGCAAAACACAAATGTGTGTATGCGTTAAAATCTCTGGCTTGTAAATTCTGTATCTGTGTTGCGCGTAAGCAAATATGATCAGACATAAAACAGCATTTTAAAATTATAGACTTAATTAATGGAATCCTTTTTTTCCCCAGGATCAGGACATTTCAGATCATAGATTAATGTTCTTAAAGACAGCTACTGTTAGATGCCTCATGTTGTAGACATAATCCTAAAAAATGAACGTTCTATTTTCTTGTTGAAGGAAGCCATTCTGTTCATCTTGATTGAGCAACTGCAATTCTTTTGCACCATCTAGAAAAAAAAGTATCAGAAGACAAAGTTGATTAACACACGTTAAATAACTACAGTAAAGCTGAACTAAAACCACGCACTAAATATTCTGTAGGGTGTTTTTATATATATATATATATAAATAAAAAATCCAATGTACTACTGAAACGATGAAAACCCCCACTTTTACTCAATACATTTATTGTGGGCAAATACATGTCTACACCCACAGCTCTGGTTCAGCTTTCACAAAATCTAGAGTCCGAGAATCACTTTTGTATTTGCTTGGACATAAATATGCCTCATCCTACATCCCAATTCAACATATATATACACATACAGAAATGTGTACTATATAGGTATCTATCTATCTACAGATGTATATGAAGACAAGCAGGCATTTAATCATGTTACCACAGAAATACATACTAAAACCCAGATGTTAAATTATACTCCTGTACACTTAAAACTACAGCATCTTACAAGAAACCTATGTAAGGGTGTCCAGTGTTGTCACACTAATCTCTCTTCCTCTGACCATAGTCTCACATGGTTATATTCATGCCATATTATTCCCAGGCAACACCATGCTATAGAAGAAAAAGCTACTTTTGGAGTTTGAAGATTAAGCCCTGAAATACTTAATCTAGGCTGACTGGGCTATGCATATGCCATATATGCACTGAGGTCTTCCAAAAGCACATTACTTGAAGTAAAGATACATACAGTTGCGTATGCTGGTGCATAGTGCAGCACTGCTAGCTCAAGCTCCTCACCTACCCAAGGGTTATGCTAGGAAGTCCATTTATGCTGAGATAGCTCATTTCCCTCATGGGTAAAGATTTCTGCCATAAACAATTTCAGTACAAAGAGTAAGTTTTTTAACTATGGTTGCATATACATCACAGGCAACAACAGGCTCAAAACCAGACACCTCCTCCCCAGAAGACGCTGTCTACACTTGTCAGCCACTTTTTTTACTATAGTTCTATCAGAATTCTAAATTTTGCCAAACCCCTTCTGACTTATTCTCGTGTCATTCATGTAGTTATTGGTACCTTCATTCAAGATAACAAACATGTTTTGACCACACAGGTGAGGCTACACTGTGCACTCCAATTTGTGCACACTGGCTTTTATGGCTTTCTCTCTAGCTGAAGACAAAACATAAAGTTGAAACAGTTTTTTTAAGAACTTATCACACAATTTTCATGCTACTCAAAAGACAAGAAAAATTTCAGCAGGCAAAAGGTTAAATTAGCTAGACGACACACACACAAAAGTCTAAGTTGTACGCACACAGCCATTTCCCCTGTTTCAAGATCAATGCCATATTACCACTGAAACCTATTTTAATTGATATTTCTCTGAGGTCTCTTTGCAAAGGCGACCAGAAATACTTATTTCCTGTGGATTTCAGGTTTCTGGAAAGCCTATCATGGCAATAACTTTCTTTTCCAGTGCAGGGGAAGGAGGTGCAACCAGCTTACTGCAACTATTTTAAGTCAGAAGTTGGTAAGAGGAGGGTAGTAACTCTGGTTCTCTTTCTGTGAAAGTTTTAGTATTTGTGCTCTGCCTTTCTTCCTCTTAGGAAAAAAAAAAAAATACGGCATTTTCAGACACCAAAAGACAAGAGGTTTGAGCATAAGAACATCAGTTGTAATTAAGGGAGAGGCTTGAAGAAAATTAAAAGAAATTTAACCACTACGCTGTACTTTCCACTGGTTTGTGAAATCACATCTAAGAACTCTAGCAGCAGAGTGATCACAACTTAGTGATCACACATGTACTGAAATGGAAGTGTGTGCCTCTGGGACAAGCAAGAAAGTGTAAGATAATCAACATTTTCAATAGATTTTTTTTCATGTTTATTTTGATCTAATCTGTGATTTTGAAGCTTGTACTGCAAACAGGAAAAGCAAGAACATATAATAAGCTGTTGTGATTTAGGATCACAGAATAGAAAGACTCACAAGCGACTCTATTCAGAGCTTACAGTACCTAAATTATGGATGTAAGTGCCTAGTTACAGTAAGCACATTACAGATTCCTAGCTAGATTCACACAAAATATACGCATGCATCCACTCGCATCAGGTTCGGATAAAGTTGTGCACAATTTTTTTTTCCTCAAAACAGGTAATCACGTATCTAGCCTGCAATTTCTGTAATTTCTTCTATGCAAAAACAGTTCTAGGCTTTTAACTAAAATCCATGGAGATGCTTCACTTGTCCCAGTCCTGATAAGCAGTTACTGCTTAACACAGCTAAGCATAAGGCAGCTGCAATGGGAAGATTTGGAAACCTGATAAATGAGACCAGTTGCAAACCTAACAACACTTAAGTAGATTGACATTCATCAACAGGACACATTGACAATGGTTAAATTCCTAATCATTATCAGCCATTATCAGTACACATTCAAACAGTTATGCCCTAATCATCTTTTCCTAGATTAGCATTGAGTACACAATAACATTGAGCTGATGCCACCAGTTAAATACTGATGGCTATGGTCCTTGATGGTCTTGGTTGCTGAAGCTGAGGTGTAAAGGTGAGGCAGCTGTTTGGACTCTGATGCAGGAAACTCAGCGGTAGACTTTTTTCTTCCCTGCTTCTCCTTGATGCTGTTCTGTGGTTTCAATGCTCATTATCTCCTCCACTGAAAAAGGGTGTGGGAAGCAACCTCATCTGCTCCTGACATTATCTACCTTCTTTTTTTAAAGACCATGAACTGTTCTTGTTCCACCAGAAATCTTTCCTGCTTTTCTGCATCCTTTGTTTTGCTTGCAGATTTTACTACTTTAATTGATTCATATATTTCTCTATCCCCTATTTGTGCAATTAAAAATAGTCTAGAATTGCAGCTATGTCTTATTTCTATACCTGTTCTTAGCTGTGAGATAAAATTCTTCCATGCTGTTAGGAGGGTTATGCTATTAGCAGTGTTACAAAGTGCTTATGGCATCATAGAAATCACAGAATCACAGAATCCCAAGGGTTGGAAGGGACCTCAAAAGATCATCTAGTCCAACCCCCCTGCAAGAGCAGGGTAACCTACAGTACATCACACAGGAACTTGTCCAGGCGGGCCTTGAGTATCTCCAGTGTAGGAGACTCCACAACCCCCCTGGGCAACCTGTTCCAGTGCTCTGCCACTCTTGCAGTAAAGAAGTTCTTCCTGATGTTACCGTGGAACTTCCTATGCTCCAGTTTACACCCATTGCCCCTTGTCCTATCACTGGATACCACTGTAAAAAGCCTAGCTCCATCATCCTGACACCCACCCTTTACATATTTGTAAACATTGATGAGATTGATCATAAATACTTTGGATTAGAAGGGACCTTAAAGCTCATCTAGTTGAAACCCCTGCAATAAGCAGGGACATCAACTGGATCAGGTTGCTCAGAACCACATCCAGCCTGGCCTGAACGTCTCCAGGGATGGCACATCCACCACCTCTCTGGGCAGCCTGTTCCAGTATTTCATCACCTTCATTGTAAAGAATTTTTTGTCACACCCAGCCCAAATTTCCCCTCTTTTAGTTTAAAACCATTACCCCTCATCCTATTGCAACAGGCCTTGTTAAAAGCCTCTCATCATTTTTCTCACAGGACCCTTTTAAGTCCTGAAAGGCTGTAATCAGGTCTCCCCAGCGTCTTCTCTCCAGGCTGAACAACCCCAGCTCTCTTAGCCTTCCCTCACAGGAGAGGCATTCCACCCCTCTGATCATCAAGAATATATCCTGTGGACAGTTACACTACTTCATGTGTAACTCACGACTGAGTTTAAGACAAGGAAACATTAATTATATCTTGTCCACTTTATGGCTGTAACAGGTCTCTTGGCTACACAGTGCCTATTTTTCTGGGCATTGTTGCTGCCTTCTAGTAATGCAGAATAACTGAGATTCTCAGAGAAGACTTCTGAAGGCTGATAGATCACTCCCTGGGAAATCCCCAAAGTTGGATGCCCCTTACAAGATTTTGCAGATGGTTTTCCCATGTACTGTGTCCTGTCATCCCCCCCCACCTCCAAACTTCTAACCATGATCTCTATTGCTTTGAGTGTTGTTACTGCATCATACCGTAAAATTAAGTCAAACTCCCTCCCTTCAAACACCTTTGAGAGTTCAAAACAGATCTTTTTTTAGAATACAGTCCCTGAAGCGCTCAGGGCTTGAAAAATAGATGTGTTTTTCATCACCCTCTCCCACACCAACTCTATGTAAGACAATCTGTTTAAAACAAACACAACAAAAAACCAGAACACTCCATCCTATTTTAAAATTTTACAGTAATCAAGAACAAAGCATGGATTTGGTTATGACCACCTTTACATAACTTACCCTGGGACACAAGCTACTCGAAGATAAAGACTAATGCTACACCAACAGGCTATTCAATGAGATGGGAAGTGCCTTCAAAAGTACAAAAGGATACAGGCAGTCAGCTCAAAACTTAAGTTACTTATGCCTTTGGAATCTCCTCAGGAACAGACAAGCAGTGAAACAAAGAGAATGAAGAGTCACCTTGCAATAAAAATATTCAAAGAAAATAAATAGAACTAGAGAACAATTATCTACCTAAATGTACTACTCTATTAGCTCCCAAGTGGCTTTAGACAGACAGCGATTTGCTCTGGTAAGTAAGCCTGCAGAAACATTTTATAGGATTTTCCATTCAAAATGGGATTACTGAAAGTGTATGGTGGTTGACAAGAGATATCAGGAGAATGTCACTGACTCAAAGAGTGCCACAGCTGACTGCCGCGACCAGGAGAAATCACTGCTGAAGGAAGGGGGTAAAATAAAGAGAAAACACTGGTGTCTTGGCATGGCAGAGACAGACGTAAAACCAGAGAAGTATGAAAAGTATGCAAGAACACTGAGCCACAAAGAGATTATTTGTTTGTAAAGCAGATAGTGGCTGGTAAACTTTAAACAATTTTAGGTTGAATAGTCAGGCAATAATAATAATGAACTTGTTATACTAGAGAATCTTAGGGCCAGTAATGGTCTAGAAAAAGTAGTTTAAACCACCAAAAGAAAAAAGACCCCAACAACTTTATTATATGCATATAGTGTAAATACAAACACACCTGCAAAATGCAAGAGTACTTGTTTCAAGAAGGATGCAAAATGTGGAGACAAACTGAAAGCAAAACTATTTTTTACCTTGTAAAAGAAAAAAAATCAAGAGTAGTTATAGATTCTGAACGCAGGAGGTACATAAAAGCACATTAAAAGCAATTTGCACAAGCAGATGTCAGTTATAAACAGTGTTATGTTTTTTATTTTTTGAAATGTACAGGCATCATTAAAACCATCAACGAAAAAGAAAAATCCCTAAAAACAAGAAGCACAAGGAATAAGGTGGAGACATTCTAAGAAATTATTATTAGTTTCTACTTCAATGGCAGGTACTGTGCTGAGGAATATTTGCTTAAAAAAACCCAACCCAACAGCCTAGATAAACTTCACTTCTTTTCGGAGTTATAAATCCGTCTTAGAAGGCAAACTAAGAACAGTCACACATTTCTCTCTATAGAGATTTCCTATAACAAAGTGTCAGTTCACCCATAAAAAAAAGCACACATATTTGCAAGATACTGAGCATTAAAATGTGGTATTAGAAGAGTCTGCACATTTATCATGTTAGTCACACTCTGAAACGAGGTGGGTCCTATGCTTGAGTCTCACTGAAGCTCACAGGACTCTGCACAGATGTGTAAGCATGACCTAGATGCATGTAGAGGACCAACAGGAGAGAGGAGGAAGGTAAAGCCACCTTTACTATTCCATTACTTTTTCAGTCACCTAGAAGACAGAGTTTACATTAACCACTAACTGCTGTGGTTTTACAAAGGTGTTCTCTCCAACTTGAAAAATACCCTCTCATGTACACACACAAATGATCCATCTGGACAAAAAAGCAAAACAAAAACAAAACCCCAAAAAAGTAAAGTGTGGAAGCAGCACCAACAATAATGTACACTGTTCCTCGATGACAGGAATAGTCTTCACCCTAACCGAATACTGGAAGAGAATGATGTAACAATTAGGACAAGTAATATTAGACATTTTTATTAATTTTATATTAAAGAGTTGAAGCTTATAGAGATATGTGTACTTCACAGAAACTATGCAAAAGCACATACACAGGGGAAAAAAAAAGACAAACTATTACTTTTATAAGTACTCTCTTTTACTGCAGAAAAAAGTCTTGATGTTAGAAATAAAGTATTTTTATTTAAAATTTCAATTATTTAGTATGCTTTTCCCCCTAACTTCTAGCTTAAAAAAGGAACATACAGAAGTAACAGAAATACAACATTTTTTAATGCTGGCTGAGAAATATTATCTACGTCAGCTCTTCTGTCACAAGCTCCTGGTCTTGCAGAAGTCTAAATTTCTCCGTCCACGACCCCCTCCCAATTAGGAGAGTTATAATATTTTATCTTTCATAAGGAAGGAAGGAAAACGTCCTTTGGAAAGTGATGGGACAAAGGTACATGCTCAGAGGCTTGGGAGACAAAGCAGGAAGAATGAGAGCCCCCCAAGAAAGGTATGTGAGCTCCCCGGTGAGCTCACACAACCTGCCAGGACATGACACAGAGACCTCCGATTTATCCAAGTACAAAGATCATTCATGCCTCTTCATGTTGCTGAAAACCTGTGCGTGGTGTGAGCTGGGGCCTAAATCAGCCATTCCAGACAGAAAAATCAAGGTGTGGAGAGATGAGTATTATAGCCATAACTACCATCACTCTGGCTACTCAACCCTAATTGCAAATGCAGGAATTTAGCTAAAGTAGAGGCTGAAAAGTTAAAAACACTACCAGCTAAATGTAAATATTTCCCCCTTTCTTGCCTCCTGTTCCTCAAAACATCAAATAATTTTACTGTGAACACAGGCTATCTAAAACAGACCTGCTAGTGCCAAATTACATTTCCTTGGTTTAGGGGTCTCTGGATTTTTATGTCTTCTAGGTTCACCACCACCACTAACTTAACAATGATGCAGGAAGATAACAATCAACAGCACAGCTCAGAAGAGGCAGGTTTAGACTACTGTTAAAGGGACAGTGTCCATTTAAAATCTAACCAGCACATAGAAAACACCTAACACTGCAGAAACTCAAAACTCCTCAAGGTCAAACTTGGCCTCTTAAAAGCCGGGCTATTTTGTATATCTGTTTTCTCCTCTTGCTACTGTAAACATTAAAAGGGTCTCTGTTTATTGGTCATTTTCAGATAATCCCTGAAACCTCAGGAAAGATTCAAGAACTGGAAGCCTTGGCTTTGTGCAAATACCTCTATCTCAAACACTAAATCATCTGCATCACAGTGTATGGAAGAAGGCATGTGCACAAAACTACACTGGCTCTTAAACTGATATGTAAAAGGAGTGAAAATAATTTGTAACAATGGCAAAACTGCTGAGAAACAGCATGATTTATGGATTAGCATCATTAAAAAATACTTTAAAATACACACAAAGTAGAAATGAAGCAAGATTTCATTTTAAAAATTCACGGTTTGGGGTTTCAGGAGAGGTTTTGTTTGCTTTTTAAAGAGGATCTGGTTCTTAATTCAAGCTTTTACACCAGTATAATCCTGAACCATAAAACTTCCTTAAAAGATTGAGATAATGCTTTTTAAATACATATC
Organism: Lathamus discolor; assembly: GCF_037157495.1. Taxonomy (NCBI): domain Eukaryota; kingdom Metazoa; phylum Chordata; class Aves; order Psittaciformes; family Psittacidae; genus Lathamus; species Lathamus discolor. The sequence continues at coordinate 24,247,617 of NC_088884.1, forward strand.
ATATTTATTATTTTTGAAATCTGCTATAAATAAAGACATTTTGCTACCATGTGGATTATTCACATCTGGCTGACATTTAGTTCTGCCATCCATATTTAGTGTCCAACCAGATTTGCTAAACATGCCCAGTGCACAAACATTTCATCAGACCCCAATGATACAGGCTGATTGCTCAGCATGTTTAAGAATAAAGCAGATATCTATTATAGAGTAAAACAGGTGTCTGATACAGAGTAGGGAGTAAAAACTCAAGCTTATTTCTGGAGAAATCAGTCTTCACAATTTATTTGACAATTTATTAAGCACATATCTATTTGAAACATCATCCTTCACCACCTAGGCTTAAGCAGCACTGTTATACACTATAAAGTCCACAGCAAAGAAATCCCCATTCCACACAAACAGCATTCATCCTAAAAGGAGAATAAAAATGCAAAGCTAAAACAACAACAGAAAGATCACCTCAGCCAAAACAATGTCACTCATCATTTCTGTCCCAGCTCTTTTCAAGAAATCACTCATAAAAAGTAGATCTGTCACAATAAATAAATTTAGTCAACATTTGACTAGGTTCCAAATTGCCCCTTAAGTGTTGAAGCTTCTTCTCATTATCAGGTAGGACTGCTGAAGCAACACTTGCAGGATATGTATCTGTTCACACTTAATAAAAGTCAGATCTGTCATTAGTTAAAATGCTGATGTTTTAAGCAACAATTTAATTAAAACTTTGAACAGGATCTTCCATACATCTTACACACCAATTCAATGTTGCTCCAAGAGAAAGCAACAGGAAATAATACTCTTAATTTTGCTATTTTTATAATTTAAAATTTTTTGACAAACAAATATTATATGCTAATATGATGGGGTAGTTCTTAATGTTAAAGTTACAAGAGATAAGGTGGTTTTCTTAAGAAAAAAATTTAGACTTTTATAAACAGCTAAAGCATGTATTGTTTGGCTTATAGCATTTTTAGTGCAGGACATCAAAGCTGCTTATAGCATCTCATGCTGTACAATTTGGGGTGAGGAGAGATGAATGAAGGTTGCAGTAACAGCAGGTAGGTAAAAAGCAGAAAGTTAAAACAAGAACAGAGTAGGGAAGATGCATCAGTATTATCATGGAAGAGGAAACAACACAAAAAAAATACAGTATCAACGTGTATGTTTCAAAAGAATGAAACACAAAACATTTACTCCTGCTTTCAGAAAAGCATCAGGAAATTGAAAGCAAAGCTCTTCTGACACTTCTTTTCTCAAGTGATCAAATCCTCTCCCCAGCCCACTACTCTTCCAGTTTACAGCTGAGTAATGTAAATGGGACAGGATTAAAGACAGGAAGATTTTTCCCTTGATGAGTCCACCTTCTTAGCTTGTGATATACTAGACAACATGGGCTTTTGTCAATTTGGTTTTGTTTGCTTTTTATTTTAAATGTCTGTATTTAAACTCAGTACGAGTGGAAACTTAAGGACTTTAAGGACCATTTTAAACAGTTAAAAATTAGACACCTATAAAGGAGAAAGCTGAGGGTTACAAAGCTGAATAGGTAGTATGATGAAGAATGAAAATGCAGGTAGGAGAGGCACGTCATGTCTTGCATACAGTAAGTCATGCTGGAACTCTTAATGAAAACACCAACGTAAGCATAAAGTGAACAAAATCACACAAAATGTAAAGAGGGTCCTTTACAGAATGGAGTACTATGCTGACCTGTTTCAGCTATAATTTCTCTAAAATAAAGAAAAAAAGCAAAATTGAACGATACCTGTTGAGCTGCCAAGACTATCATATATTAGTATCTATTTTGTTACTAATCAGATCAAGTCTGAAGAGGTCTATTTTAAAAGCCCTTCATAAATACCCATTAATCAAATTCTGTGTTCATATTGATGCCAGTTAGTTGCACGTCCTCAGTTTCACTTGTGCTATGGAGAGGTTTCCCATGATTTACATGTATCATATTCATATACATGTGAAATGACATAGTACTATGCTTATGTATACTATAATGCTTGTGCACATAAAAGTAGGTTAGAAAGAAAATGGAGTTCATAGCCCCTGAAAAGACAAAAAAACATTTTCAAGAGGATAAACAGTAGTTTATCTGCTTCAAAGTGACTTTTACAGTGAAGCTTAATTATTCTTTTGTCACAAATACTGAAGTCAGAAGATACATTCAACTGCAAATGATTCTCCAAATAAATCAGTTTCTTCTCTGTACCAGGTATTCTTTCTTCCTCATTTGAAGAAGTAGGGCTAGATTTTATTGAAGCAAGGAAAAGACCATCTTTTTACCACGTATATTAAATATAACAGAAAATAATATTCACAATACCATCCAAAATTATTTTTACAGACTTTAGAAATACTCCGGTTTATCTTGACAACAAGCACAAGAACTACAACAAAACCAACCAGGTAGCTAGGTAACTTTAAAGCCAAGCTTCCATATCATGCACAGAGTAATAATCGATCATGCCCATGGTAGAAGTGAACTTCTTATGCCCCCTTCTAGTATTTTTTTGTCACTTGGTATTTTCAAAGTTAATTGTATGTTCATCTGACATTTTCACCCAATATCTCAGTCTATAAAACAATGACCTCAACTCTGTCCCTCCAACAGGGTAAAGGGAGAAGTGAGTGTATGTATCTCCCCATTCACTTGTCAAGAAGCCTGTCCCTAGCCTCCATGACAAGGGGTCTTCTCCCAACCTCTTTTAGAGACACACTCTCTTTGCCTTCAAGGCAAGTTGAGACTCAGAAGCAAAGACCCAGCTGACACAGGAAAGCTGACATTGTTTCCACTAGCAGGCCACTGAACATTAGGCGGAGGTACAAAGAGATACTCCTGTCCCTAACAAACAAATAGCTAGGTCACCTTCCCACAAAGAAATGGCGTAAAAGAGAACCATCCTGCTGCCATAGACACAGATTTTAATTTGAGCAAATCAGGTTTTGCTCAAGGAGATAACTAAAAATACACCAAGAATTTTAATTAAGAGTAAAGCTTTTTGTAGTACCTATTCTAACCAGCGCAATTCATGAGATTTAATTCATGTAACGTAACACGTAACTTAAATACATTTTACAGAATAAGGTTACACAGGCATTTTATTCAGAGCAGGACCCACAATATTTTTAGTACAAGGTAAAGAAAAGGATAGCCCTTCCTGTTTCCATTTGCTTGATTTCTATTATTTTACAGAAGCCAAAATATTTATTTTAATTAACCTAATACTTTGTCAAGTATAAAAAAAGGGAAATAAATAAAAATATTTAGAGAAAAAAGAAGGATCAGGAATCTCCCTGTTCTTTATAAGCATTGCTGTATTTCCTCTCACAAATAGATTATGGCCTCCCCACAGCACAGTATGCCACAGAGGACATATCAACATCACTAGGAAATGAACAGAACAACTCCATTCCTCCCATTTCCCAATGTCAAAAGCAAAGATGCTGCCACCAGCATGATCTGCACACTGGCTCTCTGAAAGGTGACCCACTCTTCCTACTGTTTCAGCAGCTACTAATTCAAGTCACAAGTGAAAACCTCTCATGTAATGGGTACTACCTGCTGTCTTCTGGCAGTTCCCCCTCTCCCTCCCGTCTGTAGATACGCTCCCAGTTATTAGCATATCACATTCCCACCTTTAATGCAAAAGAAAGAAGGTGAACCACACAGTAAAAATAGAAAATATGATATGGCTGCCATTATCTATGCCATTTTAGCAAGGATTTGTGGTCCCAAATCCTAAATAAGGAAAGCTCACACGAGCTGGGAGCCAGTAGTTGGGTGGGAGTTATAAACAGAAAGCAGTTTCCACACTACTCTTTCCTTTTCCACCTCCTCATGGCATATCTAACACTACCAGATCCCTTTAATCAGGAACTAGATTTTCTTCAACCATCTAAACTGCACATAAAAGCTACTGCACACCATATGCACATTAATTCTTACAGTGGATGCTAAAGGATGTAGGTCTGTATATTTCTTACCTACCAAAACTTAAAATTTTAGCAGAGAAGATAATAGAATCTGGACAGCAGAATATTCCCATCTTTGTTCTCAGCCTCATTCTTATGTTAGGTACCCATTCTTACGTTACCCATTCTCAGAAGAGTGCCTTCTTAATCACAAATGAAGAAAGCACTACGGACAGAAGGAATGTTTGCAAAATGACAGTTCTCTGAACCGCAGTACTCAGACTCCAGGAGTTAGTATGCAGTAATGGAGACATTCAAGGACAGGTTGGATGTGGTTCTGAGCAACCTGATTTGGGGGAATATGTCCCTGCTCATCACAGGGGGTTGGACTAGATGAGCTTTGGAAGTCCCTTCTAATCTGAACAATTCTATGATTCTGTAACTTTTACAGTGCATGACGCAATCTGTATGCGAATGCATCACATATTGTATATATTGATACACTGAAACACAGAGGAAAAACAAAGTCAGCCTTTAACTACCACGCCATGAAGGGAAAATGCACCAGCAAGAAACAGTATCAGATCACTTAAAAGGTTATGTATTTTATATATTCCTCATATTTCATATTTCCCAAAAGAAAGACGTAAAAGTGACAGTGTTCTATGAAACCTTAACAAAATAGTCAACAACAACAAAAAAAAAAAGATACAAGGAATTAGAAATATGTTCTATGAATGCATTTTCTAGGCTGGCTAAAATAATCTAAGTTCCATTCCAGACTGCTTAAGACCTGAATTTCAATGAAGCACATGAATATGATAAAAAAAAGGTGATAAAATGTATACACTTTTCTGTTGCAGTTCATATTGGCATTTAATGTCTTTAACACTAACCACTTACAGATTTTATTATCTATCAGAGCAACTGAACTTGCAGTTAATAGTTATTTCACCTGGGACTACAATTCAAGAAATAGTTTTTGAAGCTACTAAGACCAGATACTCATTCTCAGTAGACAGATAGTACTGAAGTGGGTATTTTGATTGAAAGCTTTTAACCTTGAAAGTCACATTAGAAAGGCACTATAAAATGCTACGGTGCTCGATGTCATGCAATGAAATGGTGCAAAGCACAGTGACCCCAAGATAAGTATGCTAGAATTCAGCATTAAATACATGAAGATGAGCTTTTGGATACTGAAGCAAAAGCAACATTATCCCTTTTATCAGATTTCTTTACAGTGGTCTAGAAGTGACTCAAAAGACTGCTGCAAATGACAATTACTCTTTCCTGCTCTTTGGCTATGCTACATACTTGGAAAGAATGAGTTTATTTTTGCTTAGACTCTGATGAAGAACAATCCACAAGCAGATTTGGTATGTAATAAAATCCCCCACACCTTCTGTATGTGTCACCTAGGAAAACTTAACTTCAAGAAATGAATCTGAATTGTATTTTTATTCTTTTCCTATGGAGGCCAGTTTTATAAGGAAAGGCTTAAGAGAGCTGGGGTTGTTCAGCCTGGAGAAGAGAAGGCTTCAGGCAGACTTTATTGTGGCCTTTCAGTACTTAAAAGAGGCTTATAAGAAAGATGAGGGAAAACTTTTTAGTATGGCCTATTGTGATAAGACAAGGGGTAATGGTTTTGAACTAAAAGAGGGGAGATACAGGCTGGATGTCAGGAGAAAATTCTTTACAATGTTGGTGCTGAAACACTGGAAAAAGTTGCCCAGAGAGGTGGTGGATGTGCCATCCCTGGAGACATTCAAGGCCAGGCTGGATGTGGTTCTGAGCAACCTGGTCTAGTTGAAGATGTCCCTGCTCATTGCAGGGGCGGCTGGACTAGATTAGCTTTGAAGGTTCCTTACAACCCAAACTATTCTACAATTCTATCACCCAACCAAGACTTCCTAGCTCAATATTTTATTTATCTTAAACATTTTGTCCATCTGTTGCCAATATGCATGTTAAGCAATAACCTAGACATCTCAAAAATGAACTGTTTCAGGGAGGGCAGAAAAAATAAACAGAAACTTCTGAAACACTATACAAACACAACATTTATTATAAATCTACATGTAAATGCTGATCTGCATATGAACAATTTTTTTCTATTGCACCTGAGTCGGGAATCTCAGGCTTCCAAAATATCTACACTCAACAGCTCACACGGAATACATGAAAAATAAAAATAAAAATATCTGGTTTAGACAAAACCCTAGAAGAAAATATTAAAATTTGCTTCATCAGTGACATGTAAATCTGAGTAAGATGAGTGTAATCTGAGTATAGGATGAACATAGCATGTAAACTACTTCCCCCTTTTTAAGGGGTAAACTGCAGGGTAAGGAGAGATACATGCCAGCTGTTGGCACGGAGTAAGAAGTACCCCATAAATCATAAACTAGTTACCATTACAGTAACACTGTAAAGATATCCAAGCTTCCAAACTTAATTTTTAAGTCTCAGGCACTCACAATAACCTCCTCCTAAATTATTAAGCTCCCTTAAACTCAACACATACGCATACAATTATTCATTACCTTTATCTACTGGCTTATTCTAAATTAATAACAACAGTCCAAGATCCAAAACAAACAAGCTGCCCACTAGTTTATTGAGAAAAACAAAGCAAAACCCCAAACAAAAAAAACTTACACATCTGATCCACTGCATGCAGGCGGCTTCATTTGAAGTTAAATACTTGCTACTCAAATTTAGTGATGATGATTGTATCTAAGGAAAAGAAGAAAGTAATTCCTTTTAATACATTTTTTAGTCTTGTTAACTGTCATAGTGGCAAGTCATGGGATGTCTCAAGTTTCTCTTTAGGTGATAGCTCCAGCAGTTGCACTTGCATGATTAGTTCTCACCTTCTTCAAAATCCCGAACCCTCATAATTGAAATATTCAAGAAAAAATGGACATGTAAAATCCTAGAACTCCAGAGAAAAAAATTCTGAATAAAGCCCCCCACCCCGAAATGAGTACTATAAGGATTCCAAAGTAAAATTTTTGTACTTGTCTTGACACTGCTCCATTTTTTTTAAGCTTAGGGATGACCACCTCTCATGATGAATTAAACCAAGCCTATACTACATACAAGATCTCAAAGGCACTTGCAGACACCTTTCAATGCACCACAGGATTCGTCTGGCAGCTTGTTACACCTCTTTATTAGCTCAGCGTACTGCTTACACACTGCACCTACCACATGTATTAATCAACACGCAACAGTATTGGATCAACACACGATTATCATTCTCCACGTATAAGAAAGGAATGATTGCAAGTGGAGCATATTAGGTCAGATAAACTGACTTAGCAACAAAACAGACCAAAACAGTCTATCACAGGACATATTTTTGGAGTTTCGCATTTTCGGCCCCACTGACCATTACACAGATACTAGTGTCATTGTGCAGAGGTACCGGCTGTCTCACTGCCCCAGTATACTAAAAAAAAAAAACAACCAACCAGAAAATCTTTTTGCCATCTTAGAAAATCTGGAAAGTGAACTTTGACTCCAAATCTGAATGCAGAAAACACTGGACTCTGCAGTGCTTTGTGGTCAGGATGCTGCTTTGGCCTCTTTTCTAAACTTCATGTAGCTCGAGCATCAACAGAGATTAAATCAGCAAAGCATTCTCCCCACCAAGTCAGTGCTTATTTCTCTTACTCGGATTGCAAGATGGTGGCTGATATAAGATGCAGACGCACATATACATGCTTTTTTAACTTGAGAAAGAGAGCACCTCTCAGAGGGTGGAAAGTCCTGACTACTGCCTTACCACGCATTATGGAATGAATTATATGTTTCTTCTACTTACATTTCACTTAAAAATACTTCCATACTCCGTCTTAAGCAAGTGAAAACATCTCCAGAGCTGTGCAACTGGCTGCTTTGACTGTTAAGATGAGATATTTCAGCCATCCCTTCTACACCGAACGTTTAAATAATGTATACAAAAAGGAAGGTGTCAGCAAAGGAGACAGAGACCCACCCGATACAGGGTTCTCAGCAGGAGCAGTTAGGGAGGAACTCTCCTGAGATCTGGATTCAGCTCCTCGGGCAAAGCATTGAAGTGAACCTGGCTCTCCCACATTCCTTACAAGTGCCAGAGCCACCAGACTACAGGCAAGATAGAGTACAAATAATGAATTTATCCTCCCCAAAGCCTTTAAAAAAACAACCTCAAAACCCCAGAACCCTGCCATTCCCATTTTACCATTCTTTCATTTGTTAAAGTTGACTATAAAATAGTTTCAAGCTGGGCTAAACTTTTCATTCAATTCAAATTAATGTTTGTATTTTCTTGACTGTTTTAGTGAGAAGAATAACAAAGAAGAAGTTATTTTAGCTGGATCTGGGATAATTTTCTTTAGAGGGAAATACCGATTCAAAAAATACCATACGAAATTACAGCAACAGGTAAACAGCATAATTACCGAAATGCTACTTAAATGAATGTATTTGGGGCAAAACAAACAAACTCTTTGATCACTGTCACATGAGAGAAATATATTATTAATCTTAAATTCCTTTTTCCATACATTTTGTAAAGAATTGCAAGAGAGTATTGCTAAAATATGTCACAGCTGTTAAACCAAGCCTATTTTCAGGCATAATTTTCAAGCTATTGACTTCTGAACTCTAGAACTGCCTTTTCTATTAAACATACAGAGAATCTGAGCAGTCAGTGAAAAAAATTACTCTAACACACCAAGGGAAAATAAATCTGTATGACCCTCGTGAATCTAAACCAGCACACTCAAAAAGAAAGAGAAAAATAAAACCCAACAAGCTCTCAGTCAGCTATAACAATGCACTAGTAACCCTATAACCCTAACAAACCCTAGGGATTGTCCAACCCTACATGTCATTACCAAGCAAAGGGGGAAGGGAAAGAGGCAAGAAAGGGAAGGGAGGCAAGTGTGCAGTAATAACTAAACAGAGCACACAGGTTGCAAGTTTAAATAAAGATTATGGTAGTATCGTAATATTTCTTACGTCAATATCCATGGAAAACCAGTCTTACACAGGTTATGGGAAAGACGGATACTTCACCTTCCAGTATGTTGATCAGTGTAAGAAAATTAACAATTTGTTCTATCACACTTGAATGAAAATAAGAGCCTTAAAATATTTCGCTGTTGCTTTCACAGACCATCATATTATGCTCTGTCTCACAAAAAAAAAAAAAAAAGGAATGCCCCACCCCCACCAAAAAAAAAAAAAAAAAAAAAAGAAACCCCACAACAATCCTACATGGTAAAACTATGTATCACACTAACTCAGGACAAAAGTTCCTCCACCATGGGGAGAAAACAGTAAAAGCTTTAGCCTTTTTTACTTTTAGTATGTGCTTTTAAGCCCTAAATTTCACATGAAAACTATCTTTACGCCACAGAAACTACTCGTTTGTTTTCATATTTGGTTGAAATCAAACAATCTTGTAACTGTGAATGGACAGGTATTGATGATGCCACTAGCAAATGTAAAACAAACAGCTGAAGTACAGAAAACAATGCACATCTGCCACATGCAAGAGAACAGCTTTCTGTGCAACCTATTTTGAAAGTGTACACTTGAACAGATAACACTATGTAAATGACATTAATTTATGTCTATACTACTAAAATACATAGATTTCCTCTCTTAATAAAAAAAAAAAGGCACCAGTCATGCTGATGAGTGATGATCTACATTGTGCAAAATCTCCAACTAAACTTTCTGTAATACTGCTTTCTATCTCAATGTAAACTAATATACATTTATCATCACAACTAACGACAGAGAGACAATTATTTTAACTGTAGATTACAGCAGCAACCCCACAGCATAATACGCTCATTTTGAAGATGAGAACTCCTACAAATTGAAAATGAGCATTCAAAAGACAGAATTTACAAAATTCTCTCATACAGAGTCTTCACTGCGAATGGCAGTAAAATACAGCAAGGTGTTGGGAGACAAATCTGCATTCTTTAGCTCAAACTTTCTCAGAGCCACAAAAAAAATCTCTAAGAAATTATTGTATTTACAGTTCTAAAAATCAGAAGAGAACAAATTCCAAGAAAAAGGGGAGAAGTAGAAGATATAATAAGCTCAAAAGCCACACAAACCAGTAGCTATCTCCTATGACTTAAAGAGTTTTCCAGGACTTCCATCTGTAATAGCTAGTTCTTACATATCATTGACAGAAGGTAACTCTACTTCATGTGTATAGACAATTTTTAACAAACGTGACATTCAATTGCCCTCCTGTGTTCCAAAGGATCTGTTATAAGCCTTAGTGATGTCTTATGTGTACAGAAGCAGATGCCCTGTGCAATAATCATCCAAGACCCTGTGACACAAGCTGTTTTGCAAAAACACTTCTTGCTCAGGACGTTTGCAGTCTAGGTTTAAAATGAGCCAGGACAGGTGGAAGCATCAACCAGAGGGAGAGGCCATAGCAGACAAGGTAACAAGAAGAAAATAAGCATTACTCTAAACGCACCACCTGTCTAGGCTTCCACTATTATATACTTTGCCTTTTACATTATCATTAAGGATGCTGTACTGTCACAGTTTTACTGTATATAGAGTAACACTATAAGAGTTACAGTTATTCAAAAGTACAAATGTTTAGAAAACTTCTCCGAGATGCTCAGTTCGGCTCTTTCATTTTACTTATCCTCAGTCAATATTCTTACACTCTGGAGAACTTGTACAGAATAAATTTCTAAATATCTGTTCAAGTTGGAAGGTACTAGCAACACAAGTACAAAAACAGAGACATCCAACCAAATAAAAGCTTTCTGCACATTCCCTGTTGGCCTTACACCTAGCAGACAGCAAATTACAAGTGCCCACAAAATAATTTCTGCTGCTTTTGATATACAGTGAAGAAATGCAAGATTTTTTTTTTCCTCCACCCATCTCTACACTAAATAATAACCAGGAGGCCCGTACCCAGCACTTGCACAAATACAGGCTTTCCAGCTACAACATATCTTTGGGATACTTGATAGGTCTTCCACACTTCACTACCCCCAGTATGTACTCCAAGAACATCCTTCCAGGGGTGCACATCCATGCCTAAAGTGAAACGCTGCATTAGTTAAGATAACCTTTGGAAGAAAATAACTGCACTCATCCTCTTGAAAAGTAGAGGGCATGCACATATGTAGTGGGGCATACAGACAACACTGAGAGGTATGCTTATATTATGGGGGCTTGAAAGACCTTCTCCACTTGATATTTACAGGCATAGTGTGACAGCTTACACTGAGTTAGTGAAATCTCTCAAAGATATCCCCCAGAAACAAGACATGGCTGCTGCTAACACATAAGCACTAGGGAGAAAGATTAGGGGAAGAGGACTTCTTTCTACACTGCAAAGACAAACATTTCTAGACTTAGTGGTGTAAGTGGAGTCACCACTAATGCAAAAGAAGCCTTTCACCTTTCAAAGCATTAATACATGCTTTTATACATAGTAGACCGTATGTGCAGCAGACAACTTTAACTGTATTGGACACTCTGAAATCCAACATTATAACACAGCCAGCCTCTATCATCAGCAGCTGTCTCAGTGGGGATCTAGAAGTTACAGAAGACATTTTTAAGCAAAATACTGAATCCCAAGCAGGAACCAAGAGAAGCAATCCACAAATGTCAAACTCCGCAGTTTTTCCACAAGCAACTTTACTGAGCACCTCAGCCCAAGAGGGCCGGGGCTAGCACTTCACCCCACGCAATAACGGATGCAGTGTTAGCCGCCTGCTCCTCTCCTGTCCCGCGTTTTCGGGAGGAAACGCTTTTTAGACTTCCCTTGGCTTTTCAGCACCGGTGCTCGACTAGCCAGCCTGTGCCCAGGGAACCCTCCCGCCCGCCGCTCGCCAGGCACCTCGGCCCGCACCGTGTCCGCTGCGCGGAGTCTTGGCAGCCCGCTGCGTGGGGCGGCGGGCCCTCCCCGCTCCCCGGGGCTGTCCGGGCCACCTCCGATCGGGACAGCAGTGGCCACATGGTTACTGCTCCCGCCAGGTGGGAGCGGGCACGGAGCCCGGCGGGTAAACGCCGGCCCGGCCCGCGCCGCGTACAATGCCGGGCGGGCTCGGGGCGCGGCCGGTGGCTCCGCGGCCACCCCTGCCGGGCGGGGGACAGCAGAGCCTACCGGGCGCTCCGGACCAGCGCCGAGCCCCTAGGGACAGGCGACCCCCGCCCGTGGGGCCGCCCGAGTCCCCTCCCGGGGCCTCGCAGACAATGGAGCCAGCACCGCGGGCCTAGTCCCCGGCTTCCTGCACCGCCCCACCGCCACACGCCCCCTCCCCGGCCTGGCGGCGCTGTCCCGCGGGCGCTCCCGGGCGGGACGGGACACCGCCGGGCCCAGGGCACGGGGCCACGGCCGCGTAGGCACCGGCGCCAGCGCCGCTGAGGCAGAGCCCAACAGCGGCTGGTGAGAAGCGGGCGGCGGGGATCGGAGGAGAGCGAGCCAGACCGCCCTGCCCGGCCCCTTACCGGTGCCGGAACGATACCACTCACCTCCCCGGGCGGCCGCAGCAAGGGAGGCCAGAGATCACCGCCGCCCGGCCGGGCCCGAAGGAGTTAAAAGGAAAGGCCGAGCAAGACCGTCCCATTCATTAGCTGGGCGCTTTGTCTGCGGCCGCCGCCGTCGCCGCGGCGCTGAGCAGGCTGCCCCGGCTCCGTCCAACGCGCGGCGTCCCGCGCAGGCGCCAGGCGCGGGGGGCGGCGCTAATGAGCGGCCGCACGCACGACGCACAATATGTCATCCGACGGCGGCCCGCAAAATGGCTGCCTCCGGACCGCGAAGCGCAGAGGGTGGCAGGGGCGGTTCCGTGCCCGGACCGGGGCGGTCGCGGATGGCCGCGGGTGGCCGGGTGTCCTGCTGCGCCGCCCCCCGGCGGGGCCGGGGTGAGACGCGAGCTTTCTCTGCACAGGCGCGACGTGGCGGGTGTTCACTCCGCCCGCTTCATTTCTGGGGCGGCTGAGGGAGGCGGCGGCGCCGTCTGGGGGTTCCTGCGACACTCCAGGCCCCAAGGGACTGCCGGGGCCTCTGTCTGGGCGGCAGTGCCTTCATAAGGAGGCCGCGGGAGGAGCGGTGTGCTCCGGCGGGCAGTACCGGGAGCTGGGAGATGGCGGGCGGCGGGGCCCTCGCTTCAGGAGGTGCCGCAGCCTCCCGGAGCCGAGGCCCGCAGGAGAGGCCTTCATAGGTGCTGAGGCGTGGGCATGCCCCTGCTCCGAGCAGAGCCCTCACCGTCTCAGGAATTTAGCCCCCATTATGCATTTGGTTTTAAAGCATCCACCTTGCGGTCTGATGCACGCTAGGTTTCGTTCTGGGCGCTGTTTTGCTGTATTTGCAGCCACCATCTGCTTTGGAACGGGTGCTTCGTGGGACGCTTCAATCTGTTCAGAGTAGCCATCGCAGGGAAGGTCTTTTTGGGGTGAAGGGTGTGCGTTGTGTCAGTTTAGAAAAGCAGTGACTCACTGTATGCATGAGATCTTGTAATAGTTCTGGATAAAGCTCTTCCAGTTTTGGTGCTCAGTGATGGGCTGGTAATTTCCTTCTTTGAGAAAGATAGTCATGGTTGTCAGGCTTTTGGGGTGGTGGGGGTGAAATAGGGTGAATTTTTTTTTTGGGGGGGGGGATTTTTTTTTTAATGTATGTAATTTCTACAGAAAGCTGGGTAAAGATGTGATCTGGTGAGACTTTGACACGCATAATTCCTCGTGGCAGCTGCTGGTCATACTAATTTGCATTTTACAACAGCACTGGCTTGGAAGCAATGCTAAGCTTTAGACTAGGTCAGTGTTTAAAGAGAGAAATAGAGCTGAAGTAAGTATACTTGGGTTTTGATCTGAATTGTTTTCATCAGTTAATTGATTTTTTAACTGAACAAATTTAATTGATATATGGCAATACATGAAGAAGTCAGTTGATTGTTTTTGATTAATGGAGCTCTTGAACATTTTTCTATAGTATTTGTGTATTTGTACTTCTATAGTACTGGTGTGGTCTTCCACATGGGTGGTGCCAGTTACCATAAAATAAGTGATCTATTTCGGTTAATGCTTCCTTTGTAAATCTCATGTCAAGTGGTTGGTTTTTGGGTGTTTTTTTTTTTCCCTGAGCATGCTACTGAGGTGATGGCACAGGTCGCCCAGAGAAGCTGTGGCTGCCCCATTCCTGGCAGTGTTGAAGGCCAGGTTGGATGTTTGAGCAACCTTGTCCAGTGTGAGGTGTCCCTGCCCATGGCAGGGGGGTTGGAACTGGGTGATCTTTAAGGTCCCTTCCAACCCAAATTGTTCCATGATTCTATGACTTGATCAGTTTCCACTGTTAGAAAGTGCATTTATATGATTACAGCTACCTCAAAACGAAGTTTGGTCTTGGCCAGATCTGCCAACTAGACTCTTAATAGAGCTGTGATAGCTGTGAAATTATGGTGCTTATTTAAAGTGCAATAGTAATAATAATAGAGATACATAATCTCATAGAGCATCTTTTAGAGAACTACAAAACTGTAGCAATTATGTTGACTTTTACCTGGAATGGCACTTACCACACCACAGACACCTGATAATATATAGCTCTATTAACTGCCCTTTTTTAACAGCTGTGCCCAATTTGCGGTTGAAAATTTTACAGTAAATTAAAAAAGCCTGGAAATTCAGTTTGTGCTTTCCCACTGCATGTTGTTCTCTCTGTATGCACCTCTCTGTACCTCTTCATTTTTTCATACTTATTCTGAAAATTTCCCTAGCGGTTAGTGATATTTGAGATTAATGAAAGTTGAATGTTTCTCTAAGTGATGTTCTCTAAGTGGCTTGAAAAACAGTCAGTGATTCAGTATATAATCTATAGCTTTATATCACAATTCAATTAAATAGGTGGAACTTTTTTTTATTTTACAAAAATACACTGGAAACTTAGAAACTAGGTCTTAAAAATCTCAGTAAATCTGGGACCAGAAAGCCTTCTCACAAATGACCAAGTAATATGAAGAATAAACTCACGAGCTCATGTTAATCTGGTGACAGGCAACGGAAAGAGTAACTGCAATTCCTAGAGAAGGCGCCAGACTGCCGGCTTGTGGTGAGTGTAGCAGCACTGGTGTAGGAATGGTCTACAGATTCTCCATAAAGCATGCAGTCTGAAGTGTACGCATGTGAAAGAACATGGTCATTTGGCAAGATAAATACTAGGAAAGTTTGTGCAAGGCATCTTGACAGAAAGAAACAAAAATGTTTCCTGTTTAACTTAAGAAGACTAATTTTTTTTGTTTTTTTCCCATTTACACCTTTATAAACTTGTTTATTCACAATATATGAAACAAATAACATCTTTATTTGCACGTTTAACTGAAACTGGTATGAATTAAAAGTGATATGATATTAAATGAATATAACAAAGTGACTTCTCACTCCAGTCTCTGGAGCAAATTTCTAGTACGTGGGTCATAGAATCATAGAATAGTTAACGTTGGAAAGGAACCTTAAGATCATCTAGTTCCAATCCCATGCCTTGGGCAGGGATACCTCACCCTACAGCCTATTATGTTTTGTAGATTATTGTAAAGCTAAGAGAGTATGCTCCTAAAGAAACTGAGTTCTCTGAAGAATAGGTGTTACAGGTCCAGAGAAGAAGGAAATGTCACTGCAATAACCGTAAGTAACCAATTTTCTGTCATTCTCATTACTGGTGTGTGCACTAAACTTGGAAGGCTCCCGGGGAGGGTATAACAAGAGCTTAAAACCAGTTGGAAATTAGATTAAATTCTTGTATCCCTTCCTAGTGTGACAGAACTTAAAATGTGTCTTAAATATATGTATTTCTCTGTCAATATTGTGTGATTATTGTAGATGTTTAGCTGATGCAGACAGAGCTTTGTGTTCTGAGGTCCCAAAGTCTCCTCAGCCACTGAGTCACATTTTAGTCTGATTTTTTTTTTTCTTCCTTCTATCCATTTCTTTCTTGATAGGAAAGGTAACACAGATATTGTGTTCATAAATTGATGTAGTTCTGTCTTTTTGAATTTGTATAGCTTTGGAAACATTAAATGTTACAATGGCATATTGATACTACCAGTACTAACCATTTTGCTGCTCTTTATCTCCAAACCTTTTCTGATAACCTTATTTTCCTTGCTGAATCACTCAAACCTTTGGCTTCACCTCTAGCAACTTCAGCATCAGTGGTGCATTTTCCATATGAAATCATGAAGACAAAAACTGTATCAAGAAGTAATAGTTCTCAAGTCAAGCACAAAGAATTGCTGCATTTTGTATAAACTGAGGTAATATAGTTAAAACGATCTCTTTTTCTCTTCATATAGACTCCAGCCTTTTCCAGGACCCTATCTAGACACAGCCAACTTAATGATCAAAACCTTAAAATAGAGATCAGAAGTACTAAATTTGGATGTTGAATTCAGTATCAGAGTGGTATTATTTCTAAGAACACTTATCAAAGGCGAGTAGTTACATATTTAGCATACATACCCTATTAACTTCAGCAGGCACTTGGCCCTGCTCATCAGATCCAAGGTGTCAAGTTGGGTGCTCAAATAAAGAACGAGCAATTACACAGTATTTATGAGCAACTTTAAGCAGCTTTCACTGCCAAAACCATAATGCCTTTGTACTTTTACATAATTATCTCATTTGTTACAAACACAATTGTGTCTAATCTTTTTATAGTCCTGGATTTATAACACATCAGAGGTGTACATTGTTGGTTTTTGCCTTGGAATTGAGCATATGATAGGACTTACTCATACTTACACTTCTTGTGGAGCAGGGATGCTGCTGGAATATCTTTTTCAGGAATGCTCAGGTTGAAGTTCCTATTCTAGTATTTTTTGAACCTGTTGAGATTCTGTCAGCATTATGAAGCCAAATTATATCTCAGAACTGATCTACCTATGCGTGAGCTTCGAAGATCTATTTTTTAGCCAGCATCAAGCACTGACTGAGGTGGTAGACATGTCTGAGACAAAACAAAGAAAATGCGTAGAGCTCATGACTGTTTGTTACGTGATACATATGAGTTGGGTCTCTCACCAGAGGAAGCTACAAGCTGTGTCCAGTTCTCTTGTTTCGGGTTTTTTTGTGGATGTCATGTATTGTGTCTTGCTTCTGACTTACTTTTTCACTCTGTTCTTCCTCCCCTGATTTTGATGTCACCTTGCTATGTAGTCTTTCCCCATGTAAATGAGGTTTTAGTTCTATATGAGCCCATCTATTTTGGGATTTCTTTTGCAGTAGATGACTAAAGATTCTAACAGCAAAGCTTCCTCTGTTGCATACCGCCTTAATCATCTGCAGACCAGGTTTGTCCTCTAGAATGAATGAGGATGAGGTAGTAAAGTAATTAAGACTGGATTTGTGTCTCATTGATGATTGAATTTTAACTTAATTATACTAAGGCTGAAGTATTAACTCATGGTAAACATTGGAGATCATTTCTTGGAGATACATATTTGTGAGTGACCTAACAAGGAAAACAACTTCACTCCGAGTTTATACTTCATCATATTACACTTGGAAGTTTTGATATTGACAGCAAGGAATTAAGTATAGAGAAATCTCTCAAAGAGATTTAATAAATAAAATAAGCCTTATCTGTTTTTCAGCTTCATGAAGGTGGTGAGTAACTTTTCTTGGCTTGGATGAAGGCTGTGTAAGGGATCTTTTCCAGTAAAGACGAAAGGATCAGGGAGTAGAAAAGGATTATCTGAAAGAGTAATGATGCATTTGCAGTAATGTTGTTTTCATGGGTTGTGCTGGCTTAAGCAGTTACCTGTGTTTGTACTAAGTGAATCCAAACCTGATGAGGATAACCCAAGGGAGAAACTGGAAGTAAAAATACTGAAATGGATGCTTGATTTGAGAAATGTATTGTGATATTTGTATAGAGAGCACTTTGGTTTCCCCTCGCTGTGGCTGCCTTTGGCAAAAATTTTCAATTCACATTGCTGCTTTTATTTGTTGCATTAACTTTTTATAAATTCAGTCTTTATCTGCTACTAAGGTTTTGTCAGTGTGTCTTGCATAAAAAGAAGTCAAAATCCAATGTAAATTGTTTAGACGCAGTGTTTTGTAATTCTTTGCTAGGCAAGTATATTTTTAGAGCTTTTCACATAACAATTACTGCTCTGCTTCTTAATTCCTACCCATTACCCCTGACATTTTGTCTTTGCCCATAACTTGTCTCAGTTAGTTATGCTATGTAAATTGACAGACATTCCAATTCTGAACATGCAGCTTCTTCTGTCAGCTAAACTAATGATGGTGAATAACTAGGGATGCTGAAAGGGCACTCCCAAACCCTGGATTTATTTTCCTGATGCCTGCCTGGTGCTGGCAGTCATTTTCATCTGATTGTATAGGGAGGCAGTTCTGGGAGCTAAACAGAAACTTGGTGACTTGTTAATGAAGGGTTATGCTGATGGCAGTTAGCATTTGGCAGGAATAGTCTCCCATAAAGACCTTTGCAGGTGGAGTTACTGTGCAGAACATAATAAAGGTGCCAAACTGTAAACACTAGGAATTGAATAATTAATGCCGAAGAGGCAATGACAGGAGAGAAGGGGAATACTGTTCTCTTGTTTATGGCTTTCTGCTCTTCTGTAAACAGCAATGTTACTACACATAAGAGTGCAAATAACTCTGCTCCAAGGGTTTGTGTGTGATAAGATAATATCCAGTAGATAGCAGTTTTGCTATTTAGAACATCTGCAGGTGAGTATATGGGCAAGTTTTGTGCTTTTGTTGCAGCATTTTGTAATTTGGGGATTGTTGTGTTGAACTGTAGTTTACATATGCTTTCATGTGTATCCTAATACTGAAGGTTTTCATTGTTTATGTATTTTTTTAAATCTTTGCAGTGTCCATAGGGGTGAGCTCAAGCCTTGCATTCTGTTATGCAACACTTAGGAGCACATCCGGTTGAGAGGATCATGTAACTGGAAAATCCCAAAGGTACATGATGCTAAAAGGATTCAAGCTAGATAGTGGAAGGGTAAGTAAGGCAGGAAGTAATTTTCCTGTCAATTCTGTGTCTCAGTGATGTGCTTAACGTATCTTTCTGTCTGCAAGTGACAGTCTACGTATCTCTTCTCGCAGTAGGTGACTCCAAGAAGTAATTGCCACAAATGCTTAAATGGAAATGGGGTGAGGACTTTGTGTAGCAGCTGTACAGCTTGAAGACCACTCTGTCAAATGATCTTTTAAGTATTATCTATAGATAACATTCCATAGGACTGCTTAGCAGATGCAACTCACAGAGGTATTTCTTAGCAAGCACACTGATGTTGCTTGAGTTCTCGTGGAGCTCTGATGATAAAAAGGCCCTGTCTTTATCAGTACCATAAAAGGCATTGACACAGCCTGCAGTCTATTTTAAAACTCCTCTTTCAGTGAAGACCCTTTGTTTGAATCAACATGAGCTGGTTTTTGAGATCTAAAAGGTCATCTTGTGGAAACACTTTGATTCTGATGATGAGAAAGATGGCACGTGCAGGAAGTAAGAGTGAGGCTATGAGGCAAAGATCTTTGATTCATTAGCAGCTGGTGAACATGGATGAACACTGATAATCACCCTTTTGTCATAATATGGCTAAAAGTCCAGGATCAGAGGAATGAAAAGGAAAATGCAGACTATTCTTTCTAACCAGAGAACAAGGGAAATACTTTGTAAATGTGTAAGGGTAAAAGGTGCTAACGCTTTTCTTCCGTATTAGAAGCCAAAATGTTGATCCCTGTTCTGGAATTGTCATCTAGGACTTTGGACCATATATGCCGCTCAGTCGAGTACGAAAAAGAAGTCAGCCTTTCTGCCAAAGTACCCATGATAACTAGGAGATTGATCAGTGATACATGGATTTGTCTTTAAATACAGTATTTCACAAAAATGAGCAAGAAAAGGTGAAGAGACACTACACCACCTCTCAGAGTGAAGATTAGCAGCTGTGATTGTTGTTTGTCAACATGCTGCTCTAATGTGTCTTTTGATAGGGTTGCAGGATCTTTTCCACAGTGCATGCTGTCCTGGCTTCTGTGATGTTTGGGGAGCAGCCCTTCCTTTGAGAACAACCAGCCTTGCAGAGTCATGCCTGCGAGTACTTCACCAGTGCCATATATCACAATTGACGAGGTGAGATTGAAAAGCATCCCCTTGCAGGATGAAAGGACCATGGTAATGTTCTATATCCTGAGACAGTATTCTGGAGAGGAATATAAATCATGCATAGGGGAGTTTGAAGGTGTAAGATGTTCAGTGACTTGAAAATAGATTGGCTTGAGGCATCATGCAGAGGCATCACATGACTTAGCAAGATTAGGCAGATCTGTCATTGTGATAGGAAGAAGACCCACACACGTATGTTGTGGCAGTCTAGAAGCTGTCTTGAAATGGAAAGTTTCTTGCAGGTTCTAAACCATGTGTAGAGTGGGCTCTGCCACTTGCTTGTTCCTATCACCTGACCAGGAGAGGGATACAGAGTTCCACTCAAGGAAGATCAACATCACTGCTAGTGTTTAAGTGCTGCAGCAAGACTCAGTTGATCTTTACTAATCTGTAAAACAAAGCTGATAATACGTAGGTAACACACTTTAGAAATGTGTCTGAATTTTAATACTGCAAGAGAGGAAGATGCTGAAGCAGTTAAATAGCATTTGTTTTTTTTTTTTTTAAATGATCTGTACTTCTTGAAGCATTTCTTTTGAGAATTTGATCACTAGTGCAAGTGAAAGCTGGTAGGCAGAAGGTTCTCCTTCTGTAGAAGTCTTTCATGCAAGGTGAATCAGCAGTGGCAGCTTGAATGAAAACTTGACTCTGCCAAGTAGGGGTGAGAAGATTCTGATGGACAGGGCCTGAAGCCACATGCTCATGTTGAGCTAGTGCCACAAAAGGTAGTGAGGGTCCTGCTGCCAGCAAACTGTGGTTCAGAGGGACAGTTATTTTTTGCTTGAGATTGTATGGTATCCCAACAGAATTATTTCTTCCTTGACCAAAAGTAGAAAGAACTCTATTTCAAGGCACCATGTCTTACCTGTGAGATGGAGAAGGCAAAGGAAACGTATCCTTCAGATTATAGAAGCGTGTGCTGAGGACTGGTAAGATGCCCCAGATGCTGCTACATTTGGAAATTCTGAAATAATTCAGACTAATGTACTAGTATTTAATGAGGAGAGGTTGAGGATCCTAATCTGATAGCCTGTCATAAGGTCAATGAGAAATTATTTGAAAGTGTAAGGCTGCTGATACAGAACTACGTGTTGAGCCTGCCCTGATCTTTGTGCCGTTGGTCTGAAGTTCCATATCAAGATGTAACATCTGTTCTGTGCCAGAGCCTGAACCATCTGTAGCAAAAACTCCTCTCCTTCTTACTAATTGAGAGGATTTAGAACACTGAACCCTGCCTGCATGTTAATAATCTGAGGTGGAGACACCATCTTCAGTATGGGAACCAGGAAATGAAGCTCAGCAGTTCTTTGAACCTCTGTAGAGAGGTTCTCTGTAGAGAGTCTGAGGAGTAGGGAGGCCTATGTGGATCAGAAGCTTTTCATCTCAAATCTGTTAGGAGGTCAGGTTCTAGCACTGTACCACGCTGCTGTGATTGATTCAGGCTGTGCTATGAGTCCTTGGTCAATAGGTTGTGGGAATCAATGATGCAGCCACTGTCTTTTTAATGAAATAATTTTGGAACTGCCACTTCCTGGTTTTATCGGCATGAAGGTCAAGACCTTACACCTTATGGGTGGAGTGCTTTTGCCAGATGTGCCCTGTGCACACAGCAGGCAGAGCTGGAAGGTGGATCTCAAGAAAAAGTCATGTAAGTAGAGCTTACTAGAGAGAATAAATAATGAATTTAAACTACATAAAGATGTTCAAATAATGCAAATACCAGTAAGGAATACTGCATTATCAGATGCACAAGACTTAATCGTGCATCAGACATGTGAGAGTATGGACACCATCAAGTGCTCTGTGGAAAACCTGTCTCTGGCTCTAAAGCATATTTGTACAGCTGCAGGGCAGATACACACGTGGATTATCACTTAAAAGATAACATGTTTCCTATCATAAATGAGTTATTATTAGCTTCTTGACAACATTTATAATTTCTAGTAATTTTTGTACTTTGTGAACTAAAGGTATATGATTTAGTATGCTGCTCTATCTTTAATACTTTCTGCCATTGAGCTGAATTCCAGAGCAACACTAGTAACTTAAATCAGACTTCTGAAACTGGTGGTAGGATCACTTAAGTGATACTGTCAGAGAGTAATTCCTCACAGGCAACTACACAAATAACCAGATGGCCTCTGCAGTTCATATAGTCTTTTTTTATATTGGAATTTGAAGTTACTGGGCCTATCTGATTCTAAAGGCCTATTTCTACACTGAGTGCACTGCACTCAGTTTTTAATAGCTTCTGATTTGTTAAGAAGTCAGTGGGCTGGAAAGTCCCTGATGGGGAAAAAGGAGTTGGACGGTGCCCATTCTACAGGATTTCATTAGCAAAGTTAAGTTTTCTGGACCTTCACTCACTTTTTACAAGTAATGACAGGTGTAGCTATTTCTGATTGCCTAATCATACATTTTTTGTACGACCAACTGCTGTTTGAGGCAAGCAGCACAGTAGTACTAGAGAAAATGTGAAAATTGGTAAGCTGTTCTGAAGAAGGCTTCACTTGGTTTACAGCTATTACAGTTGGGCAAAGAGAATCATACCTGCTTCTGACACTTTGCTGCTTACTGCGCCCAGGACTTGTTCAGCATAATTGACGAAAGCAAGTGTCTTGGGCTGGGCTGGCTGAAAGTTGCTTTTAAACATGTGGGTGCAGCTGCCTCGCGATGTATT
Source organism: Lathamus discolor (assembly GCF_037157495.1). Taxonomy (NCBI): domain Eukaryota; kingdom Metazoa; phylum Chordata; class Aves; order Psittaciformes; family Psittacidae; genus Lathamus; species Lathamus discolor. Next base: position 24,270,422 of record NC_088884.1, read on the forward strand.
GCAGCAAAATCCGCCACATCTCGAGTACAGCCGTAATGGCTGTCTAAAAATAATACATAACAAAGGGTGTCCTTCTCAGGGAGAGACAGAAATGACTGGGCTTGCTTTTGGCAAAACGTACGGCTCTTACCGGCGAGTTTACGAGCAGCCGCCTGACCCCGGGGGCGCGCAACAGCTAACTTTCAAGCAGATTTTCTGTGTGCGAACCTCGAGCCCGGACTTCCCCCGGAGCAGTAATAAATACCACTCGCTTGCAGTGCTGAGCCGTGGTTTTGTAACCCCCCGCGCTGGGCTGGATGGGGACGCTGCCGGCCGGCCGCGGGCGGGAGCGCGCTGCTGCTGCGGCCGTCGCGTTCTCGCCCTGTCCCCCGCGGCGGGGCCCGGCCGGCTCCGCCGCAGCGCCCCGTGCAGCGCTCTGCCATGCGGGCCCGGAGCGGCGGCGGTGCGCAGGTCCCGCCCCGCGGCGGCGGCGGGGCTGGGCGGTGCCTGGCGCCCTCACGTCCCTTCCCTCCCTCCTCTCCTCCCTCCCTCCCTCCTCCCTCCCCCCCGTCGGCGCAGCGCTGTGGTGAAGCCGCATTGTTTGTGCCGAGGGGGGAGGGGAGCTCCTCAGCCCCGGGAGCTGAGCGCCGAGCCCGCAGCCGGACCGTGGTCTGCGCCGTGCCTCACGAATGCGCCGCGCCCGGCTGCAGCAGCAGCAGCCCTGCACCCAGCGCCGGGTCGCCGCCGCCGCCGGCAGCGCGGCTCCCTCAGCGCCCGCTCGGCCGCCCGCGGCTGCCGGACGCGGGACCAGGCGGCAGCGCCGGCGGGACCTCCGCCATTAAACCGGCCGCAGCGTCGGCCGCAGCGGCGGAGAGGGAGGTCTGTCAGCCGCGCTTCGGCGGCTCCCACAGCGTGAGTGAAGCCGGGCGGGCGGTAGGGGCCGGCGGGCGGGTGGGGGCTGCGGGGCCGGGAGCCGGTAGGTCCCGTCACGGCGAGACGGGAGACGGGCGAGGGAAGGGGAGGGCTGGGCACGGCGGCGGTGGGGAGAGGCGGCCGAGGGGCGAGGCGCGCGGGTGCGGAGGCTGCGCGGAGGGGAGCGGAGCGCGGCGGTCGGGGGCAGGGCGCCGCTCGAGCTGTTTTGTCAGCCGCCATATTGTGGGCCGAGTATTTTCGCGGAGGGGAGGGAGGTGACTGCTGGGAAGGGCTGGAGATGATGGGCCCGGGCAGGAACCATCCTCCGGGGGGCCGGCAGGGGGGAACGCCGGGGCCAGGCAGGAACCATCGGCGCGGAGGGGTGTGAGCGCGCTGGAGGCTCCCTGGGCGTGGGCAGGAAGTGCTCGCGCAGGACCGGAGAGGGCGGGCCCGAGGCCGCGGGCGGGCTCCGCGCTGGGCGGAGGCCGCGCCGGTAGCGGGAGGGGCTCGGCTCGGCTCGGCTCGGCTCGGGTGATGCCGCGTGCGCCTCGGCTTCTGGCATTGCCTTGAGGGGATTTATGCTGCCCCGCGGCTGAAGTTGTGTGTAGTGTCCGCCCCGTATGCTTGTAAGCACTGTTTGCTCACCCCCCTCATTGTTTGGGACTAAAGAGCATTCCTGTGGCTTTCTCTTTTTAATGGTTTGCATAAAGTGTCCATTGAGAATGGAATTCCCTTTGCGATTGAGCAGGGGATCCAGGGACCAAAGGCAGTTTATTTGAAGAGGAAGAAGGGTAACTAGGACAGTTTGTAAAAGGAATTTGTGACCAAAAAGTACACGTTGTCGCACTTTTCATGTTGGTTTTAGCTTCCCTACTCCTTGGTACAAAGTATTTTTTGCCTCATGCCGTGTATTCCACACAAGCAGCTGTTCTGGTGTACTGTTGTGAGGGAAAGCGTGTGCTGGTGACTTTCTTCCCAAGCAGCTTGATGTAATTCCTAGAGGAAAGCTGTGGATGACTTTACCGGTTTACCTCCTGCAGCCTTTTGAGTTGTTGTAAGAGGCAGAAAAGTACCCTAAAGTGATTTCGTTTTGGTGTTAATGTGGTATCTTTTCATGCTGAAGGGAAATTGTCTCAGTTTACTCTTTTCCAAACCTGAATCCATGATCTTCATTCCTGTCGATCTACAAGGTACTGCAGGGGGGAGGGAAGAAAGATACTTGATCATTAACTAGGAAAAGCAAACCAATTGCCAGTCATGAATTTGTTATGCAGAAATCCTGTCTTCACCCGGAATATTTGTAGGACGTTTGCAAACAGAAGAATTTCGCAGAAAGAAAACAAAACAGTGCTTTGGCTTCCCAAGCATTTAAGATATTTGCACTAAGTTTCTATGAAATTTGGTCAGAGTGCTACCTGCCATAACTCTGTGCATTGCATCGTATTTGAAGGGTATCCGTTCTGTGCTTAACTGTGACTGTAAATTGCTTCCTGATATAGCTTTATTAACAGATAAGTGTTATAGGGGAGATGCTTAGATGTTAGCTCATCATTTTTTATCATTCTTGATCGAACAGTTTGACTTTTACAATAGTAGTCCTGAACACTCGTGCTTTTGAGTATTTTCTTCCTCTTCTCATTGCCTGCTTGCAGCCATGCTTGAGAATCTCTTGAGCAGAGGGGGGATGAAGAGCTTGGAAACCTAGCATTAATGTGTGTTTCTGTGGTACTGGGTTAAGTTCAATAGTGAAGTGCAGACAAGTTGCACGGGTTTATTTGATTTCTGAAGGTTATCTCTCATCTATGCCCTCATTATTTGTTCACAACAATAAAGAGAAATCAGGGCCATTGTGCTATCTTTGGCCTCTGAATCGTAAAATGTGTTGTGAAACTGGGAACTAACTTTTAATTTCAGTTAAACTATTAGTATGCCTTTTTTCTAGTTACTGGACCTTCTGTAGCAGTGTTAGTGGTTTAAAGTTTCTCTGCAGTTAAGAAATCAGTATGTTGTTTTACAGAATTAAATTATTAAATGTTTCTTTCAAACATGCTTGAAGAAGTGGAGCCTTTTTTATTCATCTGTTGTTTATGTGGAGCAGATCAGAGGTCTGTCATGATTAAACACTGACTGTTGTCTGTGCTTGTGCCATAAAAGCAAGTAATAAAGAGTTAAGGGTGTAACACATCTGTGAGCAACACAATTCTCACATGAATAATAAAAACATTTTAGATTGGGAAAACAAGCTCAGTTTGTGGAAGCAAGTAGATAGGACCCTCTCGAGAATTAGCCTTTACACTATCTCCCTAAATTATTTAGTCTTCCTGTAAAAGGAATTCCTTCGGCACTTTGAAGGTGCACCTTTAGAAACTGGCATCACAGACTAAACAAAAGGCAGGCTACATGGAGTAGTTTATGTATAATTGTTCCAGTCCTTGCTATTTCTTCCTGAAACAGATACCCTAGTCTTCAACAGTAGCTGTGTTTTGATCTCTATTTCTCTGCTATTTTGGCAATACATGCTAACACTAGTTGCATTATTCTGACAATACATGACACTGACTTGAAGTGCAGGATTGAAACAGTGAAGCCCTGATAATACTTTAGGCCCATGATTAAAGATCAAGAGTTTTGTTCTGTGGCTGACACTGAATTTTGCTGTTTATTAATGATTTATTAGGAAGAAAGAAGGAAAGGAATAGAACTTTTAAACTTGACCTTATCAGAGGGTATTGGTTTTACAATCTTTTCAGCCTTCATAGGAAGAAACAAACAAACAAACCAACAAACAACTTCAGAATGCCAAAAGACATAAGTATGGGAGGTATTGTGATCCAAATACATGCTTATCCTAGTCATGTTACTTTGGGGATGGGAGCTGTCTTTTTGTATGGTAGTGGAATGATATTTTTTCAGTAGGTGATAAACATTAAAATTATATTAAAGAGCTTGGGGCTGGATTTAAAGACAGGGAAATTTTTATCTGCCCCAGTTCCTCTGAGAAGCAGAACTCTTGAAGAATTTCTTAAAGGAGAAAGGTGCATGTACACTCACACTCACACTGACGTGCAGGAGTGGGTTTTTTGCTTTAAGTCCAGTCTATTTTACAAGTAGAATATTTCCTAGTCGCAGTTACGGTGCACTGCATGTTAATTGTGTTCTTGTCATTTTGTAATGAATGATAAGCTGGCTAAGAATTGAGGAAAGTGAAAAAAAAGAGCTGTCAAACTGCATACTTGCCAAATTTGGAAGTATGCCTGTTTTTCTAGCTTTAAGTATCACTGTAGGAATTGAGTTGTGAATGTGACTGTTTCAGATTGCACTAGAAAAAAAATGAGGGGAAGGCTTGTTTTTCTTTTTACAATTATGTTACTTGCTTTGGGGGACGTCTGGAGAGAGTAACCTGTTGCTGGTGGGGAAAAAAAGAATTCAGACTGCAGGCATGCTTAAGGTATTAGGAATGATTAAGTTTTTCTTACAATGTACCTAATGTGAACTTTTTTGTGTGGCACTTCTGAAATGTTTTTTCTTGTGCAGAGGCCTTACTGATAGGTCTCCTGTAGGAGTTTTGTATGAAGGGTTTTGTATAGCTGTGGTTGCATACAGAAGGTGTTATTAGGGAGAACTGTTTATCATTAGGTTAAATTTGGACAAACCGGTGTGAGCAGTCCTATTAAGTAAGGGTAACAGCATTTTTTTTTTTTTTTTAGTATGTAAATAGGTTGGGGGCTATAAAACTGAAGGTTTTTTTCCTTGCTATTAAAAAATAGTATTTTCATATGATTGTTTAGAGTTCAGAATATTAACTGCTGCTCTAATTTTAGGTAAACATTACCAAATGAGGAGAAAAGGAAGATGTCATCGGGTATCGGCAGCAAGGCATTCTTCTTCCCCATGCAGTATTAAGCACTCCCCCACGCGAGAAACCTTGACATATGCTCAAGCTCAAAGAATGGTTGAAATAGAAATTGAAGGTCGCCTGCATAGGATCAGTATCTTTGATCCTTTAGAGATTATATTAGAAGATGATCTTACAGCCCAGGAGATGAGTGAATGCAACAGCAATAAAGAAAATAGTGAAAGACCACCAGTATGTCTAAGAAGCAAACGGCATAAAAATAACAAAGTGAAAAAGAAAAATGAAGCTCTCCCGAGCTCACACGGTATACCTGCTACAACAACTCCTCTTCCGGAACCAAAAGTGCGGATTGTTGAGTACAGTCCCCCTTCGGCTCCTCGGAGACCTCCAGTTTATTACAAATTCATTGAGAAGTCAGCAGAAGAACTTGATAATGAAGTTGAGTATGACATGGATGAAGAAGATTATGCGTGGTTAGAAATAATAAATGAGAAGCGGAAAGGTGATGGAGTGTCAGTTGTTTCACAAAATATGTTTGAATTCCTTATGGATAGGTTTGAAAAAGAGTCTTATTGTGAGAACCAAAAACAGGGTGATCATCAATCTTTAATTGATGAAGATGCGGTGTGTTGTATATGCATGGATGGTGAATGTCAGAACAGCAATGTAATCCTGTTTTGTGATATGTGTAATTTAGCAGTACATCAGGAATGCTATGGGGTGCCATATATACCTGAGGGCCAGTGGCTCTGCAGACACTGTCTGCAGTCCCGTTCTCGGCCTGTAGACTGTGTGCTGTGCCCAAACAAGGGAGGTGCCTTTAAAAAGACAGATGATGATCGTTGGGGACACGTGGTGTGTGCTTTGTGGATTCCAGAGGTTGGATTTGCCAATACAGTTTTTATTGAGCCAATTGATGGTGTCAGGAACATTCCCCCAGCCAGATGGAAGTTAACGTGCTACCTCTGTAAACAGAAAGGTGTTGGTGCCTGCATCCAGTGCCACAAAGCAAACTGCTATACTGCATTCCATGTGACGTGTGCTCAAAAGGCCGGTCTATATATGAAAATGGAACCTGTGAAAGAACTGACTGGCAGTGGGACAACATTCTCTGTAAAAAAGACTGCCTATTGCGATGTACATACTCCACCAGGTTGCACACGGAGACCTCTAAATATTTATGGAGAAGCTGAAATAAAAAATGGTGTTTGTAGAAAGGAGGGATCGGTCAGAACTGCTAGGTCTACATCAAAAGTCAGGAAAAAGACAAAAAAAGCCAAGAAAACCGTGGTTGAACCCTGTACAGTTATGCCAACGGTATCTGCTCCTTATATCCCCCCCCAGAGGTAAGCAAACCATCCAAGTGAGAGAAACCCTTACTTAATTACCTGTTTAATTTTAAACCAATGCTTTCACAAAACAATTTGAAGTTTCTCTGCGTTACTTACATCTTTCTTTAATTGCCATACTGAGAGGATTAATGTTTATTGCATACATTTTACTTTTGTGAAATTGCATTAAAAATTCAGTATAACCCCCAGAGAAATCAGTAAGTGGTCTGTTATGTCTTTGGAAACCGTTTTGTTTTATTTTTTGTCAGACCAAATCTGTTGTGTGTTCAGTTGTTGTCGTCACTGTTTGTTGAGAATTAACCAGTGAATTCAGAATGGCATGTGGAGTTGACCTTCGCATAAAAAGCAAAACAAAAAAACAGCCAAGTTCAAGGTTATCTGTATTCATAATTTGGGAATCTGAACTTCTCCTAAGTTTAAGAGCCCCCAAATGAAAATTATGTTTGCATATGTAAGATGAATTGTGTCGATCTCACCTAAGTTAAGTATAAACTTTTACTGTAAGTAGTACAAAAAATCGCTACAGCAAGTATTGCCCTTGTCGGGTACAGAAACTTTTCAGAAGGTTTTTTCTGAATCTGAATTTGGTGCCTTGCAGACTTTTTTTTTTTTTTTTTTTTTGAAAAGTTAGTAAGTAACTGATTGTAAATTAGTTGCTTAGTGTCACGTTAGAGCCTGAAATAAATGAAATGGAGTTACAGGGCTATCAAATATCTGCCCAATAACCAGTAAAATGTTTGTTAGAACAAAATGAATTAATGCATGTGACAAAGAGTTTTAATCCTAATCTATATTTGCTTACAAAGAGTTACACTTTATAAGAAGTTCTGTTTAATACGATTTTTATATTAGTGTATCTTTCACAGTTCTTAGAGGAACTTTTGTTACATGAGTGCAAATTTAAAGCATGGTCACCAGAACTGAAATTGCTCTTTACATGTAACATGCCATATTACTGTATTTTAAGAATGGTGACTGGGGGGCTGGTGGATGGCTCTAGATCTGTTGAGGCTAGTGAAGTGACACATCAGAAAGCAGTGCTGTTTCAAGTGGTGTTTTCCTAAGTAATAACGGAATTGGAGCAAAATGAAGATTCTTAATATCTTTATTTCAGGAGTTTAAAAGCTCAGCATGAGCTTCTATTATTTTAGCTATATCTTAATTTAAAAGAACAGTAGCATCTCTTCAGATTTCTTCCAGTTAATCTGAGATGCATTTCAACAGTGTTTCTGGGATTTGAGCAATGGTGGAAATCTCTGTGGTAGAAAGATACAGTTTTGGCTTTGCTGAGCATTTGGGACATAATATTCTGGGCTAAGAAGTGCAGAATTGGATTATTGGGATTAAAGCCAAGTTTGTCCTTATGGAGTATTTGTTTAGTTTGCAGCATTTAAAACATCAGTATGTTTGTGTACCCCTTGAATTCAACTACTGATATAAGAACAGTAGTTTAGAAAGTTTGTCAAAACAGGAGCTGCTTCCATGTGCAGGTTCATTGTTTGGATTGACAGAACTCTGAAGGCTAAGGCAGTAGGGGCTTTTAACACAAACAATGCTTTTTTGAAAGCTGACTCCCAGGTCTCAGGTAGTGGACAGTTAAGGCTGGTTAAATTAATCTAAATAAATGCGTATCTTGAGACTGCAGTCCTTTCCCATAGTAAGTTTTATTAATGTAAATAGCTACTTACTGACTGACTTTGACAAACAGCCTTTAGTTCTCAGTCGTGTTTACAAACATCAGATTGATTGACTGTTCTCTGTTATGATTTACTCGGTAAAATGGTATTCTTGTTTAGTGATGCAGTGCAGAAAAGTTGACATTGATAGTGAGCAACTAGTACTGTTTTCTAAATAGGTACTGTTGTGTTTGGGAGTGGGGAGTTGATATTAAAGACTTTGGCGTTGTCTTAATTAAGACAGTTGTGATTGGTAGGTGTAGTGTGGTTTTGTTCTGTTTTTGCTTTTTTAAGACCAAGTAAGAAGGAATATGACCTACGTGAGAGTTGAGGGTTGGAATGTATGTTCTTCCCATTGGTAACTTTCATTAAAAAACCCACATCCTAAAAGGGTAATGTAATTGGTTTTATTTTTTAAAGGGTCATTAGATGCCAGGAACAGAAATACAAAGACCTTTTTTTTCCTTTTTTTTTTTTTTTTTTAAGTAATGATTAGATTTCTTTTCAAGGCTGCAGAGAGATTCAGCTTCTGTTTATGCTCAGTTTCCTCTTTGCTGGACACAAGTATAGTTCCTGTATTCTGTGTCAGAAGTGTAAAAAAAAAAAAAAAAAAAGAACAAAAAAAGGGCACAGTTTAAAACTATTCTGAAGTTGGGCTTTATTATAAATTGGTTGTCTTTAGCTGAGAAGGACTTTTGCTTAAGTACTCTTTGTAATGTGAATGTGCTTAGTCTTGGAAAACTGATACCTGAATTAAAAGCAGAACAGAAGGAATTGTGCTGCAGACCCAAATCTCAGTTGTCTGATTTTCTTTGGCTGTTCTTTTTAGCATGAGCAGAAGTCGTGTATGTGTGAGTTAAATACCCATATACCCATAAACTAATAAGAGTGATGTGGACCATTTCATAGTAGTCTTCATTTAAATGATCCCTTTAATCTGTTTTTCAGTGCTTTTTTTCCCTTGGAGTTTAAACATGATTTGCCTTTCCAGACATCTCAAAGAAGAGCTATTAAGCTATTTAAATTATCAGAGAAGAAACATATACGCTCAGTGTTTAAACGCTAGTGCTGTTTTCCTAAAGAATTTGAAATTAATGTGTTTTCAACATCTCTGGAAACAAAGGCGTGCGTGGAGGTGTTTGGTTTACTTTCTTAATTGCAGCTTTTGTAGCTCATTAATTTCTGTATCTGTTTGTAGGTCAGGTCACTACACCACTGATTTTGAGAGCTCTGCACTTTTCAGTTATCAGGGTTTCTTACACAGATGTTATACTCCAAGCTTTTTGCTGTTAAACTACATAGATACTGTCATTCTGTAGGTCATGTGTAAACTAATTATGTGGCTTCTCAGGCTGTCATCTGTGAGTTACTGATTCAAGAGTGTAGGATCAGAAGTTGTTAACCACTGATGATAGGAGATGTATGCTTGCTTCCTGTCTCTTTTTTTTTCTGTCTGTCTGTCTGTCTGTCTATCTATCTATCTATCTATCTATCTATCTATCTATCTATCTATCTATCTATCTATCTCTTAATGCTGGGCACCTATCTATCTTCTAGAAAGTCTGTACCTAAGTATCCACTTCCAGAGGTGCAGTAGGTGATGTTAGAGCCTTAGGGTGACTTCAGTTTCCAGTGTTGTCAGTGCTGACTTCTTAATAACTCACTTTGCACTTAGGATAATATGGGGGACCACTGGGGAGCTGCTTAGATATATATGATTTGCATCAGATAGTGCATTACCTCTTTACTAGGAAATTCGACTTAATATTTCTTGAAATATGAAACTGTTGAAGATTGCTTACATTGTACAGCTTGCATTCGTCAGCCATCAGCTTGCTCCTTTTTTTTTTTTTTTTTTTTAAAGCAGAAATGAGTTTTAGACTGAAAGTTCTGTGTCTCTGAGAAGTGCCAGAGCCCCCATGTTAGGTTGGGGGGGTGACTGGGAAGGGACACTCTGAAACTGTACCTCTTGTGTGGGAGGGGCAGATGGCACCTGCACATCTTGGCAAATGATCATTTGAAAAGTGACCTGCTGCCACCAGTTAGTTTTTCTGAAGACAGTGATACATTTGTTCTTACAGTGTTCATACTCCACTGATGATGTGTGATGGTTGGATTTTGCCTAGTGTATAAATGTTTTTTTTTTCCCCCTAATAAAATACTAGAACTGTGTTATTTAGATTGTGGCCCAAAATTTCCAAGTTATGAGATTCCAGCTCTTAGGACTGACTTGACAATCTAAATCTAGTTTCTCTGTTAGGTATTGTGTACTGGCTCTGTGATCTGTACCTTGTGGATTTATTTTTTCCCCTCTGCTGCTGCTCATCCTTGTCCTCTATAACAGCTGCCTTATCCATTGAGTAGGATGGATACACACAGGAGAAGAATTGCAGTGTTAGCTGTGGAAACTGTTTTCTTGTATTTGATTCTTTAGTACAAATAATATGGTTTTGCTGTAATCTCTTCATCTTCTGTGTCAAAAGAGGCATTTAAAATGTGTTTGCTTGATGAAAAAAAAAGCCAGTGTCAATATTCATGTTCTTTAAAGATTGTGTGAAACTACGCTATATACTTGGGGTAAATTGAATGTGGTGTAAAATATTTAATTTTCAATATTTTCAAAATATATACTGAGATAGTGTAATCTGCTTTATTGAAATACCATCCATGGAAATACAACTCTGTTTAGTGGAAGCAAATATTCTAAGGTATATAAATACTTGCTTTTATCTTTACTTTTGGTTTCTGCATGGTATATTTGTAGTGTCTGAAATTAAAAAAGCATTTGAAATGCAATACTTTTACAGAGAGCAAAAAAAATAAGCAAAGCTTCACTTTCAAAATAAATAAGAATGCGGTGTTACACTTGTTTACCATGTTGTATGCATCAGTTGTGTTGCATCATATCATTGAAAGAGAATTTAAAGATTCTTATGAAAGTAGGTAAGTAGTGAGTAGAGAACTGAGAGCAAAAATTGCTGAGATTCTTGGAATATTTCCAGCTCCTTTAGAAATCAGATGTGCTGCACGTTAACTCTTTTTTTCTGTGTTGACCTTTTTATTAGAAAGTGTATATTGCTCCTGGTAGTAAACTGGATTTCTGTTACTGTATGTCCTTAAGGCAGAACCAGTATTCCCTTTTTTTTTTCATCACTTACCCAATTGAATTATCCTGAACTTTTTTGCCAAATAATTAAATATAGTCTTGTTATCTCAACACAGGGACCTTGACTGCATTTAAAATGAAGTGTGGATCAGAAAAATAAATAAACAGAAAAGTGATCAAACACAGTATGAGTGGAAAGGAATATTTACAAGGCCTTTAAGACTCTTCTAGAATGCATTCACGGAATCATTTATGTGGCTTCTGTGTTTCTTTTGGGAATTTATTTTAATGGTTTTTAAGGTACTGAGTTTTTTTGAATGCCTAATGCTTTCAGAAAGTTTTTAACTCAGGGAAGAGACTAAGAAATGCTGCTTAAAATTCAGCATTAAAAAGCCATTGAAAAATACTACAAGAGCCAGTGTTGCAAAGAAAATTGAAAGCTAAATCAGACTAATGTCTGTTAGCTGTTATCCTTGAAAATAAATGTATGTATACTTTCACAAAATCATGTGGAAATACATTTAATTGCAGGAGGGCATAATGTAAGTATGCTTAATGGCTGTACCTAATAATGAGATGATTGAATCACCTAGGTAAAGTGGAAGGGGATGCTAGCAGTCATCGTCTGCTGATGTTTCTTGTAAGATTGACTTTGAGACCTTTCTGTTACATATGGAGATTGCTACTGTCATCCTGCCCTATTTGCTTAAATAAAAAAGCAGTTTTGCCTGAGTCAAGATAAGAGCCACTACAGTGTTCACTAACATTGCCTCAGTGGTATTTTTTCAAAATAAAGGTAGCTTTAGAGCTTTATTTTCAAGCTAGTGTGCCTTGACACTGGCTTATTTAATAAGAATGTGTTCGAGAAAGTGTGATTTACTAGATAAGTTGTAAAAGTAGATTTTGATTCTGAGTGAAAATAATGGGGAAGATGTTTGTATATATGGTATTAAAAGCCACGTGTTGATGGATGTCCAATGATGATTCGTCCCCTCTCTGCCCCCCCCCCCCCCCCAAAAAAAAAAGGATGGAAGTCCTGTCTCTCTCTCTCTTACTTATATATGCCTGTTTTACAAAGTGGATACAGGAATATGCTGTACAGTTTTGTTTATTTTTTTCCTCCCTGTGTGCTGGTTATTTTGCATATCCAGGTCAAAGAAGCTTAAGACAGAAATTAGTACTTATTTCTGTAAGGTACACCATGAGTATTTTTGTGTATACTCTGAGGGTTTCAGTTCACAATGATTATATATGAAATTATGCAGTTATGAAGATAAAAACTCGCGTTTCCATTTCTCAGTACTTCTGAGTTTCACTAGTTATGTGAACTTTCATTAGATTTGTCAGTTAGAGGGTGTTGCATCTTGCGTCATACCAAAAAAACATTTGAGAATGCGTTGCCTGAATGCACAAAAACTAGTAGATAGATACTGAGATATATTGGTAGATATCTAGAACAGCTAGAAAGGCAATCTTTCTTTTATCTTCTGCTGATGAGCATTTAGCCTTTTGAGATGACATTTCAAAATTGCATGTGGTATGGCTATGACTGCTACAAAAAAAGCACAGAGATATCTTTTGAGTAATTTTAAGGAAAAGTTATGACTCAGTATTATATATAGAAAGTGGCAGAAGTAAATCTATGCATGTGATTTTTCTTAGAAGACTAAGCAGGTTTTCCAGTGTGACAAAGTGTTTTTTTTTTGGTGAGTTTTTTTAAATATTTTTTTTTAATTTTGGTTTATTTTTTCCTTATCCAAAGTTTTGGAAGACCACAAACTCAGTTGCTAAAATAGAAACAAAGTCACTTGTTACAACTAATGGAGAATTGACGGAAATAACAGCGTTTTTTTAACTCTGAAGTTCAATATTCTACTTTCCTATCCAAGAAGAATCTTACAAGCTGCTTGATCCAGTGAAAAATAGATGCCTGGTGTCACAGTCATGTGAAGCAAGAAAAAGGACTTCCTACATGTTCAGTCAAAATCAAATACTATATTAATACTAGTAAATACAGAAAAAAAAGCAGGGACCTAGAGAGACTTTCAGGCTTCAGAAGATGTATCAGTAGATAAAATATATACTGTTGGATTGTTGGATTCTCAGCATAGAGAAAAGCAAATTCAACAACTAGAACTTTAAAACATACCACTTAAAAGGAAGAGCTGCAAGATGTTTAAACGTTGCATTTGACTAGTGAGGGAAGGGATTCAGGAATGGGGCATTCCTGTTTTTTCAAATCTTCAATACAAAATCTGGAAAGCAGTTACAATTAGGAAAGTGTGTATTTGTCACACAGGGATTCTGCAGGCTTGCTTAGAAATTTAAATGAAATCACTGTCAGCCTTTTCAATATTTGATATGTACCCTGCTGTGTACACCACTGACTTTGGCTAGTTATAAAAGAAACCTTACCATTACCCTTTGTCAAAAGGAACTAAAGGTATGCAAATTGACTCCAGTTTTATATAGTTATTCATCTGCTGGTGTTGCCTTTAAAGCTGATGGAAAGGGTTTGTTTGGGGTTGGCTTTTTTGGTTCTTTTTTTTTTTAGTTAACAAATCATACAGTAAACAGTATTTTTATTGAGGGAGGGAATAACAAAAACATGCACAGCAACAAAACTGTCCACTGCTTAAAAAAACCCCAAACTGTATTGAAAGGTGAGTTTTACACATACTGTTAGACAAGCAGCTGCTGCCAAAGGATCTCTGTGGGACGAGTAGGGTTTCATCTGTCCAAGCAGGCTTTCTCATCTTTGAAAGCTGAAGTTTTTGGATACGGAGCTGGGAGAAATTGTTGGCAAGGCCCCAGAGTATTTCCATTTCCCAAAATAGATACTTCCATAGCTTTTTATTCTGAGTTGGTCTGTTTAGGGTTTGGTGTTTTGGTTGGTTTTGTGGTTGGTTTTGTTATTTTTTTTCTTCTTATTCTCTTCCAGTTAGTCTCTTTGGAATTGCTGTAATTGTTTGTAGGTACTTTTTGTCTTTCTTGCTTCCTATGAACCTCGGTATGTTCTGTGGAACTTTGCTGAGCAAGGCTTGAACATTACAGTGTTCTTCAAATTTAGTGTACTTTGTTACAATTTGTTCAATTTGGATTGTTTTTGTTTTTGTTTTGTTCTGACAGGTTTTAGAAACTTATCTACAATCTTTGTGTGGGGAAAATAGGGATATTTTATTTGCCCAGTGAAGTGGAACATCATTTGATTGTTCATGGGTATTATTATAGGTCAAGAGAAACTGGTACTTCAGTGATACTAAATATCTTAGAGTATAATTTAGTTTTTCTAGTCTAGCTGTACTTTTGATACAGCTGTAATGGTAAAGGAAGATGCAAAATAAGAAATTGATGAAAGTGGAGGCTCAGGACGAGTATAGTTAATTAAACTATGTTTGGTTCATGTTTAAAAATTGATTTGGTTTAGTGGGTATTTGGTCTTTCTTAATCTAAAATGTTCATATTCAGTTCCTTCTGCCTAAATTACTATTGTAATAGTCAGAATCATGTATTTGCTTAAGGAAGTTTTCCCTACAGTTTGTATTTCAAGAACCTGTGAATGGAGAGGTGCTGTAGAAGTCTTGATACAGTGTAACACTGAAATGATATCCCTGGGGTTAGAAAGCACATGGGGTTTGTGGAGTGGTTAGTGATGATTAATAGAAAAGTGGCTGATTATATTTCACTGGCTTTCCGGCGTTAAACTGCCGCATAGCTTAGTCACCAGAAATACTGCTTTCACTTCTCTTGCAACCAGTTGCTGTAGTTGCCACAGTGACATGTACCTGAAACTGGGAGAGGAAGGGGTTTGTGAGGGGGAATAACAAAGCTGTGAGATTGCTAATATGACAAGAGCACATCTCTTCATGTTGGTGAAAATTATTTTATGTATTTATCTAAAGATGAGGGAATAACACTCAGCTTTTTCTGAATGCTTTGACCAGTGCATTGGGAGTATTACTCTTTGCAGGGTAGATGATCCATCAAAAGTCTCTGAGGAGAGGGTTAGCTTAGAGCAGCTGATAAAGTTTCTTACCAAAGCTGTTGCATGTTAACTTTCATTTTAAGTTTAATTATTTGAATCTTACTCTTTCAAAAATAACCTGTTTCCTCTCCTCATCCTTCCGTTGTTTTTGTAAATGCAGAGTTGGTTTAGTGCTGTAATTTACACTTTTGCCTGAACTAAGGTTTGAGGCTGGATACTGCAGGTGCTATTTGAAAGGTTCATCTGAAGAGGGATCTCTGCCTGTTTAAATACAAGCATGGAATTGTATGGTACGTCCATATGGTGTTTGTAGTGGGTGTCACAGTGGTTTACAGTTGGATACCAGTGGAACTGAGGAAGGGAAGTAGTACTGGCTTCCTCACTTGCCTGTGGCACAGATAAAATGGTCATGAAAAATGTTTTGACATCTGTGTAGTCTTGGAATGTAGCCCCAAAAGGGAAAAAACAAGAGGAAGCATGACTGGTGTTGCCAAAACATCAAAAGGGTGCAGTGGTCATGAGTTTGAAGCCTAATGCTTCTTTCATGGGACCAGATACATACAGCAGCTACTGTATTTCATGGGAGCATGGCCACCTTTTAAAGAATTTTTTAGTTCTTCTTTCAGTTTATTTTAAATAACTGATAAGTTGGGGGAAGAACAACATTCTGTGAGACACACTGAGCTCTATCTTAAGGCCTCAGAATAATGGTTCAGGCTGCAGCACCTGACAGTATAAGAACTGTTCTGCTACAGGTTTAGCTTAATTGTGTTAATTGCTTAAATGCTTTGAGAGGAAAGCATTTAGCACTTAACATGGTCTGTTTCAGGATGCTTCTTGGGAATTTTGTCTTAACAAATGTTGAAAGGTGGACAAAGTTTAGCAAAACAATACCTTTGCTGAGGTGTTTTATGTAGTTTGGGAAGTGATCAAGGTTATGTAAACCTTGCCTCTGCATGGGGGATTTGGTGGTGTAGTGTAGCGGTTAATTGTGTCTTGTGCAAGTCAGATCCTGCATTGCAAAACTATAAAGTTTTCAAGCAGCTCTCCATTACCTGCCTCAAATACATAAATGCACACCTTTTTTTTTTTTCCCAGTATTTTTTCTTATTTTAATTACATTGCTTGAAAAAAGAGGAAGTGGAATGTGCAGCAAACTCTTCTAAGACCTTAGAGATTTTATTTTCATCATTTACAAATTAGTTCAAGCTAAGGAAGCAGAAAGGAGTTTGTTCAAGATTAGTACATATCTTTGTGCCTTATTTCATGCTTGTGTTCAGCTTCCCTGCATCTAAGTGAATCTTTGTGAGAACCACTTTCCCAATGCGGTAGCACTATCAGAAGTGGGAGCTTCAAATCAGTACACTGTCTGTGCTACCTTAGGGGTTCTACAGCAGCAGATGAATCATGTTGTATTTCTCCAAAATGGTTGTATTGTCTATCAAAATTTCAAGCTTTTCAAACAGTGAAAGTCGACATGGAAGTATCTGACTAAAAAGGTGATCAAAGTACTGCACTATATTTAGTGGGTTCTCAGGGGCTAACAGCAGATACAACATCCTTATTATATCACTAAGATAAATGTGGAGGCTCTGTATATAACTTGCCTTGTGAAGAGCCTCTGACCTCTGTATTTTGAGAAATTAAGGGGTGATTAGTGCTATATTGCCACTACCAAAGTCTGATTTCCAAATGAAATATTTACAGGCAGTATTTGGTTTTATTTAGAGAGAGCAGTAGATTCCTACCCCTTGTAAGGTCATTTCTGCACTCCAAATTACTTTCTTTGTATTTTGAGAGTTTGAAAATATCTTCTGTGAATATCTTTGCTAAGCTTATTCTTGCACTTTACTATTATAATTGTCTATGAATAGAATGGTTTGTAATGTGAATGGGCAAATGTACTTAAATGTACTTCAAGCTGTAATTAAAGATATTTGTTTAGTCTTGCCACATCTGATGGGCATGAAGCCAAGGCACCTTTCTTCATGTTAAGTTATGATTCTCTGATCTTTCCAAATAGGTGTATATTTGAATGTGCTTTTTTGGCTCAGTTCAGTAGGTTTTGCTGTTTCCAAGAGAGATGTGAAATTAATTATTTCAGTTTTATTGCATTCTGTAATTAATTGTAATTCTGTTGTGTTTGAAGTTTAATAGCGTCACATCAAAGTCTGTTTTGCATTGAGTAAGTCTTTGTGGAGCCTGCCTCTGCTCTTCAGTGAAAGACTTACAAGACAGTCGTAAATTCATCTGCAGACTTTCTAAGCTTTAAGTTAAGGTAAAATGCCTAACTGGCTTAGTTGCTAATTGAAAAATAATGCCACTGAGGAACCAAGGGACACAATGGCACCGTATTTTGAAGAAAACCTGTGTTTGCGCTGCCTTTACCCTGTGATGACTGAAAGCAGTGTGGCTAGTTAGCATAGCACTGAGAAGACCTATTGCACTGTACTTTCTGTGGAGACCCAGAAAAACAACCAGGGCTAGGTGAACTTTGAACTTGGGATGAACTCACTTGTGTGCCTGTCTGAAAAAATGTCATTCAAGTTTTTAAGGCATTCATACAACGCGTTGTAGCTAAGGTTTACTTCTAGCATTACATTCTGCTTAGGTGTTTGACTGCTTCTACCATTTACCTGTGAAACTACGTTATTCCAAATATTAAAAGGGAAAAAGCAGAACAATACTAATATGCGTATATGTTTGTGATTTTTATTTAAATGCCTTGTGGTAGTGCTCTGCAAATCAGACACTTCTTGAATTTAAGTTTTCCTATTTTGGTATTAAATTTTATTGGAGAATCTCTGATAAGTATACTGTCCATTGTAGAGTTTTGCTATGGGCAGTAATACACTGAGTGAAGAACCAACAGATTCTGTTCATTGATATTATCCTTTCTGTAACTGGTTTTAAGTCCAGCTCAGAGAAATCCTTTTCTCTCGCCAGGTCACCCCTGCCCCAAAATGAATGAACAATTCCTCTGACAATAACAGGGGGTTGGTGCCTTAGGACATCTTAAGTTAATTTTGCAAGGGCTGCCAACAGTGACAAATCCTGCAATATCATACAAAGACTAAACCTTTTCATTCTACAACCATTATCTTTTAGAATTATTATTTTATGTTATTTCAAGACACTGCAGGCACAGGGTTGAAGATCTGTTTCAGATAAACTTTTTTTTGGTGCAAGTCTTGGGATGTTAGTGTTGTGTGTGAGTCAGTGTGTCATTGTTTAAGAGTCAAGGTTGTGAATTTCTTGCGGTACTTCACTAGAGTATTTGTAAACAGTATATGTAAACAATATTTGCATCTTCTAAAAAATAACTATGGAGAAAATACTGGTTGTTTAATCAGTATACAGCGCTTAACTGTTCGTATGATCCTCTCTTGCATCTTCTCTGTGTGGATATTTTCTTTGTATGTGTGGAGTAAAATAGTAAGTGTTGTTCTGGTTTACATTTTTTGTTCACTTTACCAAAAATGTAAATGAATAATGCAAGCTTTTTGTTGCATGCTTTTTTGTAAAATGTTTGAAGATACATTGTCTTTAAGATAAACTACTAATTCTGTGTGAAGATAGCAAGGAATGATCTGAAAACTTTTGTAGGGATTTAGAGTTTTATTTCTGATTTTAATAGGAAAACTATTGTGAAACTTACATAAAGCTTTATTCTCAGCCCTAATCTGGGATTGCTCTTGGATAATGATAATGAAAAAATACACTTTAGCTTTATAAAGTAATGTATTTAGTAGAAATTGCAGTGATAAGCAGATGCATGTGATTGTAATTGACTGCTCAGAAATAGTTGTACTGAAATGGATGTCATTGAAAGAAATTAGTAATACAGTGATCACTGATGTTACATATTCATGTTATATCTGATGTTTAATTTCCATAGACAAATACATTGTATGCTTTGCTGTTTAAAATACAATATCAGTTTTTCCATATTTTAGATTAAATAAGATTATGAATCAGGTGGCCATTCAGCGGAAGAAGCAATTTGTTGAACGAGTGCACAGTTACTGGTTGCTTAAAAGACTGTCTAGGAATGGTGTTCCTCTGTTGAGAAGGCTGCAGTCCAGTTTACAGTCACAAAGAAACACACAACAGGTATGTGACCCACTTTTTACTAATAAGAAGAAATCAGAAAATCTTTATTTTAGAGTAAAAAAACTAACCAGGAAAGATACCAGAGTGAAGACTTTCTCTTACTCAGGACTGAGTAAATTCTTCACCTTATTTTTAAGTAATACGTCCCATATTGGGAATGGGGGATTATCTAATCCTTTTGAGACGTGAAAAGAAAAATATTTCTGCAAGATTTTGGGTTTTTTTTGTGTGTGTATGTTGGTTTGTTTTTTTTGGTTTTGCTTAAATGTTTCACAAAAGCACAGTCACTGAAACTATCCCGATATCAGTGTTCATTGATTAGTATTGTAGTTTTTTGGAACTCAGTGTGCTGTGGGTTATTAAAATAAATCTAGTATTAAGTACATGAAAAAGTGCAAAGTGAATGTCATCTTTGACGCTTATAGCTCAGAAAACCTGGGATTTTTGCGGAGTAGAGGTTAGGCATTCTAGTTTACAGTCTTCAAATTCAGATCCTTATTACCCATCTTGTTCAGCAGTAACAGAATAAAGAGCAAGTTGTTGACGAAGATCAAAGACGAGTTTCCACTCTTAATTTTGACATAGTTAAGTGGAATTATAGACAAGCATAAATTTATGCTGGTATTTTGTTCAGGTAAAAATCATTCTAGCTAAAATACGTCTAGGCTGATTAAAGTTGCATGAATTTAGCAGTCAGAATTGCTGAAAAACAATGAAGCAGGCACTCCAGATGTATGTCATGCAGAAGGTGATACACCTCTGCTTCCCATTTTTGTGATGCGAGCAGCTCTTCAGTGACATTAGAGATTTTGGCTGGTCTTTGGTTCTTTTTATTCTCCAGGTGTTTAACTTCCAGTGGAACTGTTCCTATTAAATAGCCTCTAGAACTTAATGCATTTTATAATCATTTACTTGCATTACAAGCCAATGCTTGGTCACACTTGATGCTTTCTGATGTTTGGAGAGATCCTGTTGTTTTTCACTTTGTGCTGCCTCTGGTCCTGTCACAGGCAACGCTGAAAGGAGCCTGGCTCCATCCTCTTTACACCCTCACTTCAGATGTTTATATACACTGGTGAGATCCCCCCGGAGCCTCCTCTTCTCCAGGCTAAACAGTCCCAGCTGTCTCATTGTTTTCAGAGCTGAGATGCTCAACTTCCTTTTCGTGGAATTTAGGTGGATTCCTTTTAGATGGCATTAAGTTTTAATATAAATTGGCCACTTGTTCATCTTTCTTTCATTGCTTCTGTATTACTCCATTTTAATACCATTTTGGGGTGCCGTAACTTCTGTAAAATATTTTGCATTCTACTTTAAATTTCTAATCTTTTAGTCCTTTATGAGAAGATTCTATTCTGAAGAGCTGTGCCTGGCGGTTACCTAATAATAGAAGAAATTATATTATTCAGATAGTAGACTGCTGGGTTGTTTTTTTTAAATGAGCTTGAGTCCTTAAAAATAATAAAATCAAGCACCAAAGTTTTGAGGGTTATGTGGCAGTATAGACCTAGGCTATAGTTAGTGTCTGAAAAAAATACACTTAATGGTGGTAGGTGGGAGGTACTTTTCCTATTGAGATGGCCTAATGAGTCTGTGACATTTCTAAATATTTAAATAGTAGCTACCAAAATAAAAGATAATTATTGAAGTTGGATTATGATTCTGTGATTCTATAATAAGGGTTAGGAGCTGTTTAGAATCTGTTTGCATTTTTTGCACTCCTGTACAAACACTATTTATTTCTTTTCAGAGCTATGAACTATTCCTTAGAAAATATTTTCTAAATTAATTGGAAACTGTTTATACTGGTTTATAAAAAATGCGGGTAGTTCTGAAACTTTATTTGTAAAAACTTCTATTAACTTTGTAAAGAAAAAGCAATTTTCAAGCAGAGCTGAGTATTAAATGATTCTATTGATAAAAAATATATAGATGGTAGTGCTTTTCAGTGAGTAGGGAGTATCCTGTGACATGGCAGGATTGTATGACATTGCCCATACCATCTTCAATAAGTATTTGGAATGCCTATTAAAGTAGTCATAACTGTAAAGCATTTGATGCATTAGTCATCTTAATTTTTCCAAGTATAAACCAAACCAGAATGAAGACTTTAATAAACAGCAGTGCCATGGCTGTTTTGAGAATGCGTCAAAGTTTTTGAAATATAGATGGTAATTCATTTCAGTCTAGATGGGAAAATTCTGTTAATCTCATTTTATGTGAGCGGTCAAAACATCAAGAAACCCGAATAGGTTTTCAGTCAGTCAGGGGAACATAAACACTGATGTCATACAGATTCAGAGAAGATTTTTATTTAATTAATTAATTATTGTTTTAATTTAAACTGAAAAGAAATATTACTATGAGGAACCAAAACCCTGAAAATGGTTTCAGGATGCCTAGTGGAGGTTAGCTTTGATCCCTCTCTAAATATTGTTTACAAATTTGGCAGGGGGAGAAGGGTTCATGATTTATGGTTGCTTCCTAATGAACGTTTTTCAGATCTTAATTGTGATATGCTTTTGGAGGTGATGTTTTATCAACTAGAAGTTATAAACCAGGCAAGAAGATCTTGGCTTATATGCTACCCCACAATCTTCAGGAAAAAGGAACCATCTGAAAGAACGGTTTATACTGTCACTTCTCTCTCCACCTAGAAATTCAGGAAGGTTATTGGAAATACGCTAATAAATTTATATCCCTTTTTTTTTTTTCTGTAATTAAAGAATGCTTCACTAAAAGTAAGGCATGCAATCTAAGTGTGGTAGCTTGCTGCTGTAGTGAGATTGATTTAAAGCTGCTCTTACTATAGTATGTAATAAACTGCTGTGAGAGAAACAAAGTAGAAGGTGCTGGTGACTAAGGTCATATCAGCACTGAAGATTTCAGTAAGAACACAAGTTGCAACCGCTAAATGGTTTTCACTGATTGGCATACAGGTGCCAGCAGAGGGTCTTCATGAAACTAATTGTATTGACCAAGATCCAATTTCATCACTATTGGAAACAGAATTTCCAATTATGTTTTTGTTTGGCTCATATCAGTTACAGTCTGTGTAGGGAGTGAGGCTGTCCCCATGTACTCACATCTAGGGGAAGGAGTGGTCTGTTGGTGCACTGACAGTGTTCCTACTAGTGGGCAGAGACTGGTAGCATGCTCATGGGGAGAGCTGGAGCTGAAGACCTGTTCTCAGTTGATCCATGTTCTGTGTGTAGATGTAGAAGTATTTTCCTCTTCCCTCAGTATTAATAAATGTGTCAGTTACGGCTTTTTTTTTTTTTTTTTTTGTAGGTAATACTTGGTGTTCAGAAAGAGCTGAGTCCATCAGAAAATGCCACAAAGTTTCTTTCTAAATTTTTCTGTGTTGTCTGCCAGAAGAAACTTCCTGGCTTTGTTACAGAAAGAAAGATTTGGAAGAACTCTTTACCAGGAAAGTTAATAGAAACTTTCCTTGCCAAAAAGCTTATGAAAACTAAAAATTTTAAAAGGAACTATTTTTATCCAAGTTTTTACTAGTTAGATATTGGAAACCAGTTCATCATGCTCTCTTCAGCTTGCCTGGATCTTCTAATCTAACTAAACTATATATAATAAATAGCTTAGGGTGAGGAGGGTTTATCTCAGCAATTGTTACTGTGTCTGCCAACACTAATTTGCATAGAAGTGTCAGAAAATTGGAGGCTTACTATTAACCTCCAAGCTGGAATGACATTTAAGGTGGGAGTATATGTGCACACAAAAAGAAAGCAAGCAAGGTGCTCTTAGTAGTCACATCTGCAGATTTGCACCTGCCTGCCTATTTTATGGAATGAAATTGGTTAAACAACTGGTTCAACCAAAGGAATGATTTCTTTCTTTTCATGTTTTTAAATACCTTCAAATTTAGTCAAATCCTAAAGTCTCAAGTGAACTACCCCAAGGCTTGCTGTAACAAAGTAACTACTTTATTTTTCCTTGCTTATTTAAGTTTCCTTACCCACCCTAAAACTAGCATGGTTTTGTTGACTTAGCTTTGAGCAGAGTCAATTCCCAAGTTTCATGAACTGTGCAATTATAGGGTAAAGGAGTGGACTCTGGCTGGCTGCAAGCAAAGGGCAAGCCTTCCACTTTTAGCAATAACCACAACTTAATTCTGGTCCTGAAAAACAGTAAAGCTATGGAAAAATTGTATAGCAATGTCAGTTAACAGTTAGGTTACTTTTCCACACATGGGACTTACACTCAGAACTGAAGGGGTCTAGGAGAACAGCAGTTGGTGGCACTGTAGACTTTCAGTCAGTCTGAGAATGTTAAGGAATTGAAAATATGGGTATTATTTTTCTCTGTCAGAATTTACTTTGCACAGTTCTGACCATCAACAGTTAAATTATGTGTCTAAGTCAAAACTTAACTCCTTAAGAGAAATTATAACTGTCAGTAGTAATTGTCATTAGAAAAGGGAACTAGAATTTTCTAGCCACAATTTTTCAAACTTTCTAAAGAGGAACAAACTGCTGTTTCCAGGTTGCTGTACTGTAATACAGAGATAGTTGATAGTTAAGTATTTTCAACTTCGCTAAAGTCAGAGATTTGAATAAAACTAACTTATAGCTTCCGCAGATACTTGCCTTTATTTTACAAAGTGTATAAAGCAATAAAATACGATGCAGATCATAGAATCATAGCGCTTACAAAGCTATTCAGTATTCTTTTTTTAACTGCCACTTTTTACGATTCTATTTTTGGGAAACTTTTGTCTGAAAAATTGCACAAGCTTCCTTTAAAGTGCCTGTAATATTTCTAAATTATCCTTCTGTTAAGGAGGTTTCTCCTTCGAGTGTAACAATTTGTAATGGTGGGTTTTGTTCGTCTGCTCAGACTTTTTTATTCTTCTGTTTCTTACAACTTAAGAGAATTTTTTGTTTGCTTTAGTTTTAAAAAATATTTGACAATTACATATCAAGTGGATATTGCATTATGCTAGTTACAGGCAAGCATGCAAAGTTTTAGATCTCTTTTTGAGATTCTTTTATAAAATATTCATTTTAAATGTAATCATTTTCCAACCCAGATGTTTCTTTCGTGTACTTGGTACTAATATGAGGACTTCCACTTCGTTATGGCCTTGTTTCTTGTGAATTACAGATACTGTTTGAATACTGTAGGTGGTATTCCAATATCCTCCTTTTCCTTACGAAGAATATTCAAAAAAAGAAAGGCTCTGTTTTCTGTATGTGCAAATCAAACTAAATATTGCAAGTGTTCAAATACTGCTTCTTCCTAAAAATATGTGAATTGTTTCATCAGTTCACTGAAAGGTGGTGTTTACTGCATTACCCATTTGCTGTACCACATAAAGTTACTATAAACTGCTTTTTATTTCCTGTCCTCAGAAGTTGTAGTGATTTCGTTCTGTTACAAGTGTGCCCTAATTCTGGGTGCGGAGGAGGTGGACTGTGTTGAGTACAAGAAGAATTTGTTTCTCACAGGCTTGAGTTTCTGAAGAAGCTGATGATCTTCACGTGATTTGGATTTTAATGTAAAAATACTGAATCTTATTTTGCAGCCTGTTATATTGCTGCATTGCTGTTTACTGTATTGCTTTCTCTGATGTAAATAGCCTTTACCATAGGATTGCTTCCTAGTTTTTGTAGGTTTTGTTTTCAGCTAGATGGCTGAGAAACTCTAGAAGATACCCTGATCAGAGGTCTTCTTTTGTTGCAGTATGAAGCTTATGATCAAGTGCCTTAGCTATTAGACAGTAGTTTCTCTTTTCCTGGAAATACATTCTGTAATTACATATAGCATAGCTTAAAAAAACAGGTTAGTGTTCCTTATGTCATGGAAACCTTTTGATTCTTTTCTTAGAGAGAAGACGATGAAGAAATGCAAGCCTTAAAAGAAAAATTGAAGTACTGGCAAAGGCTGCGCCATGATCTTGAAAGAGCACGTTTGTTGATTGAACTTATACGTAAGCGTGAAAAATTAAAAAGAGAACAGGTAAAGGGAATTTTTAATTTGGTGAAACTTTACTGAAGAAAAGATAGTTTAAGTATTCTCACACACAGTTTTTTCAATAGAAAGATTGCAGTGTTTGTCTTCTAATCCTCACGTAGCATCAAGAAAAGTGCATGCGTGCACTCATGCAACCTGTTTAAGATGCATAAAATTATCATAGAATCACAGAATGGTTTGGGTTGGAAGGGACCTTCCTGGTCCAGTGCCCCTGCAATCAATGAGGACATCTTCAACTAGATCATGTTGTTCAGAGCTCTGTCCAACCTGACCTTGAATTTTTCCAGGGATGTGACATCTGTCATTTCTCTGGGCAACCTGCTCCAATGTTTCACCACTGTCATTGTAAAAAAATTCTTACGTGTAGTGTAAACCTACCCTGGTTTAGTTTACAACCATTATCTTTTGTCCTGTTACAAGAGGCTGTACTAAAAAGTTTGTCCCCATATTTTTTAATAAACCCTCATTAAATACTGAAAGGTGCAGTAAGGTTTCCCTGGAGCCTTCTCTTCTCCAGCCTGAGCAACCCGTTTTCTTAGTAGGAGAGGTGTTCCAACCCTCTGATCATTTTTGTGGTCCTCCTCTGGACCCTCTCCAACAGGTCCATGTCTTTTCTGTGTTGGAGGCCCTAGAACTGTACACAGTGCTTCAAGTGGGGTCTCATGAGAGCAGAGTAGAGGGGCAGAATCACCTCGCTCAACCTGCTGGTCATGCTTCCTTGAAAGCAGCCAAGTCTGTAGTTGGCCTTTCAGGAATGGGCACACACTGCCAGCCTGTGTCCAGTTTTTCATCCACCAGTTCCCCCAAGTCCTTCTTCACAGGGCCTTAATATGGCTTCTAGGAGGATCTGCTCAATTTTTTGCCCAGGTACAGAGGAGAGGCTGACAGGTCGGTAGTTCCCAGAGTCCTCCTTTCTACACTTTTTAAAAATGGGTTCAATGCTTCCCTTTTCCAGTCTCTGAAGACTGCACCCGACCACCATGACTTTCAGATATCTTAGAGTGCCTTGGCAACCACATCAGCCAGTTCCCTCAGGACTCTGAGATGCATCTCATCAGCTCCTATAGACTTACATGTATTCAGGTTACTCAAATGGTCACGAACCTGATCTCTTACAGTGGGAGGGACTTCGCTTCCCCAGTCCTTTCCTTGAGGTCCATCTAGTTGAGAGGTGTGGGGAAAGAGAGCGCCTGTGAAGACTGAGGCAAAAAAGTTGTTGGGTACCTCAGCCTTCTCTTCATTCGTTGTTACCAGTTTGCCAGTCACATTCCTGGGGGGTATGCTTTCTTTTACTTTCTTTTTCTGGTTGACAGACCTGTAGAAGCCCTTCTTTTATTCTTTGTGACCATTGCCTTGCTGACCCCATCACTACGCAGCAGAGCAGCGTCCCTTGTGAACAGCCTATAGCCATCGATAGTCACACTCCAGCTATGATATTCACCCCAGCATTTTTCAGTAATGACAACTAGGTCATAGCTTTCTAGCATCACAGTGGCATCCAGCTTCTCCTGCTTGTTGCCTGTGCTGTGTGCATTTTTATAGAGAAATTGTTTAACAGGCCGTTCTGTTAGGCTTGCAAATATGATTGGTTTCTGAAGAAGTGTAGAAAATTTAATCTCTTTATGTTTTCCTAATACATGTGCCTGTACTGAGTAGCACTTCTATTCTTCTATCACTAAAACCATGGGGAAAAAAAAAAAAAAATCCCTAAACCTGCATCTATGTCCTACAACGTTCTACAGTTAACATTGCTGGGAGAAGAGATTTGAGGAAGTGGTGGTGCAGAAAGATAGTATTTTATATGAAAACTGTGAAAGCAAGATGTTTGTACTTACAAGTTTTTAATTGTCCTTATAAAAACACAATTCCATTTTTACTGTTTGCAAGCTGTACACATTCATTGCAAGCTAATACAGTTTGTAATTCTTGAGTGCTTTCTGGAATTCCATGCATCATTCTTGAACATTCACTTATCACTTGCAATACATATGTATTATGTGTTGTTATTTATAAACATGTATTTTATGCATGTGGTTGTATGTGTATACTTTGTTTACATGTTTCCATAATATGTGTACACGCACACCGTTAATGTGTCATTAAGTGTTTACTTTTGCTGTAACAAAACTATTTCGATGTTGATAACTCTACAAATGGGCTGAAAATAAAACTGGAGAGGAGTTGTAATATTGTAAAAAATAATGTTCTGAAGGATGAGCAAGTATTTGAAGATGTTGATTCTGTTTATCTAAATTTTTTTCTTGGAATTTATATAGCATGTTATCTTTGAAATTACTCTTTGTTTTGATCTGGTGTAACTTACAGATGTTCAGCAAATTCTCTTTCTACATTTTGAACGTCGCACTGAAACTGAAATTTAATTTTAAACATGTTACCTTTAAATTCTTGTTATTACAACTGTATACAATTTTATTACAATTACAATTAGTATTGTTGACAAAATAGGAAGCTGTTCTTGTATAACATCTTTTCAAACAAAAGAAATACAGTTAAAAATGGGAACAAAATAGATTTATAGGTAAAATACAAATTTCAGTTCTGAGATGCTGAAATTAAGTGTACAATGAAGGGATGAGAATATTTTTTTTCCTACAAAGTCATTAGCTGAAAATGGGTGTCAGACAAATGCAAACTGATGATATTAAAAGTAGCATTGAACTCATTTAGCTAAATATATTTGTGGTGTTTCATATCTGAAGTACTATAGTATTGCTGCAAAGCAACTTTAAAATGGTATCTTAAGGAATAATAATGCTTAATTGGATAATTACTACTTCTGTAGGTCAAGATTGAGCAGATTGCTATGGAACTTCAGCTTACTCCATTCACTGTACTTCTGCGATCAGTTCTGGATCAGCTGCAGGAAAAGGATTCTGCTCGGATATTTGCTCAGCCAGTGAACCTTAAGGAGGTATGGTTTAAGCCGTATTTCCTTGTGCTTATGTAGGACTTGGTGGCACTTAAATACAAGAAACAAATCACTGCATGCAGAGGTGGAAGCAGCATTGCCTTTTGAGGTTTAACCCCAGCTGGTAACTCAGAACCACGCAGCTGCTCGCTCACTCCTCTCCTTCATCCTGCCCCAGCTTCCCCTTAGGGATGGGGAGGAGAATCAAAAGAATGTAAATCCCATGGGTTGAGATAAGAACAGCCCAGTAACTAAGGTATAACACAAACCACTACTGCTACCACCAATAATAATGATGATAAGGGAAATAACAAGGGGGGAGAATATAAAACTAAAAGGGGAAAAGGAAAAGAAGACAATAAACCCAAGTGATGCGCAATACAATTGCTCGCCACCCACTGACCTATCCCCAGCCTGACTCAAGCAGCAATCTGGGCCTTTCAGATAACTCCTCCAGTTTATATACTGGGCATGACATGCTGTTGTATGGCATACCTCTTTGGCTAGTTTGGGTTAGGTGTCCTGTCTCTGCTTCCTTCCAGCTTCTTGTGCCCTTCCTCACTGGCAGAGCATGAGACTGAAAAGTCCTTGATCAGAGTAAACATTACTTAACAACGACTGAAAACATCGGTGTGTTACCAGTGTCGTTCTCAGACTAAAGCTGAAAATACAGCACTGCACCAAGCTACTAGGAAGGATAAAAACAAGCTGAACCCAGGACACCTTTTAATCTCTATTCTGATTAATTTGCATTATGACTTAGACTTTCATAGCAGGAAGTCATATTTATGCTCATATACTAAAATAAGTTCTAGGACATACATATATGGAATAACATGGTTCATATCAATCTTTTATGATAAGGTTATTTGATTAAAGCAAACTCAAAATAAAAATGTGGATACTGCATTCTTATTTTCAGGTGAAATTCCATTCACTGGGAAACTAGATAGAATGTGGGTGTGTGTATACGTATATATACAGTACTTCTATACATGTGCATAAATAACATGTAGACATGTATATATGTTTAATTTGTGTATATATGTATGTGTGCATATGCTACATACAGCCGTATATTATATGTGTACATGCATTTATAAGTATATATATATGCATAAATGCATGTATAATATACACACAACCATAGAATTACAAAAACTTGTAGATTCAGCATCTGTTAATAGAGATCTGACTTGTTACCTAAGATGCAGAATCTTGTAGTATGTAAACTTTTGCTGGTATGCGAATGTTTGCAGTATCAAGATGTGCATTTATAAGCTGCACTTCAAAGCTCTTTATTAGAGGTGTTACAAAATATGTTTTAAAATGTGGATCATTTAATAGCTAATGTTACTTTGTCTGTAGTAAGGTAATTTTACCCATTTGCGTTTTAAATGTTTATTCAAAGGTTCCAGACTATTTGGATCATATTAAACATCCTATGGATTTCTCTACTATGCGAAAACGGTTAGAGGCTCAAGGCTATAAAAACCTCAGTGAGTTTGAAGAAGACTTCAATCTTATCATAGATAACTGTATGAAATACAATGCAAAAGATACAATATTCTATAGAGCGGCAGTGCGGTTACGAGATCAAGGAGGTGTAGTTCTCAGGCAAGCTAGGCGAGATGCTGAAGGAATCGGTTATAATAACGAAACTGGAATGCACTTACCTGAACGGCCTAAACTTGAGTCACCCCAGCCTTTCTCTTGGGAAGATGGTAAGATGATTTTGGATTATCTTTAAGAGTTGCATTTTCCGTTACAATGTGTATATTCCATACAGATGATTTAAGGTTGTTGCCGTTCAGTTTGCTGAATAGATTCCTCCCTTCCCACGCAATTAAAAAATGGCTTGAAAGATACAAATGTTTCTGTTCTACTAGTTCTGTTACTAAAAATCATTGTCCAGTTTCTAGTTTTTATAATGCGAGAGGCTAATTTAACAAGATGTATGAAAAAGGTTTTTAAATTGAGTGCTTTCTTTCACGATTGTGTGTGCTTGTAAGTCATGAAAAACGACTACCAGTACACACACACACACACTTAAGCACATTCTTAAATAAATTACTGAATTAAAAAATCAAACATGTTTGTAATGCTGGGAATTAAAATAGCTTCTTTTGACATACACATCAGTTTTCGGAGGTTTTGGCAATAAAGGAGAATAATTAACATGTTTCCTTTATGACCATAATCTTGCCCTTCGACAAGAAGAAAATAATCTGTTAGGGTGGGAAGGATTAAGTATGTCTTCCTTCTGACCTTTTAATTCTTTGCTCTGCTATTTAGCTTTCTTGAGCAAAATGCTGATCAAGAAGAATAGTAATTATGTAGTAGGAATTCATTTCAACATCACTGGTGATGGTGAAGCTACTAAGACTGTAATCTAAGTAGCTTTTTATGATGTTTTTAGTTCTGGCAAGTGAATTTTATTTTTTCCTCCTTTTAGTATTACTGTTCTGGGAAACATTCTGGAAAACACTAATATATTTTCAATCATATATATTTTCACTTTAGTGGATAGGTTACTGAATCCTGCAAACAGAGCGCATATGTCCTTGGAAGAACAGCTGAGAGAGTTGCTAGAAAAACTTGATCTGACCTGTGCAATGAAATCCAGTGGGTCAAGGAGCAAAAGAGCAAAGCTGTTAAAGAAAGAAATCAGCATTATTCGCAACAAACTTAGTCAGCAACACAACCAAGCTCCTCAAATAGAATCAGGTATTGGAAGTTTTGAAGAAGAAAGTGCAACATTAGAACAAGATGGAGAAGAGGAAGGTAAGAATTTAAACCATGTTTAAACTAGTACTGTTCTGAACTTCTTCAGTCAGGTGCTTTAATAGTGTTTATTGAAGTGTAGTAAAGGAATATTATATTTAATTTTTCAATGGACAAATAGCCACTGAATCACAACAAATATTTGAAGAGTATGAGAATGATACTTTTAAACAAAATCTCCCTCCATTATATTTCAAAGTAGCAAGGCTTTTTAAAAATCTAGGTGTTAAGAAATGACAGTACAGACAATCTCATACAAGAAGAAATAGGAAATGCCCAAGTGGAAAGTATCTTTGTACTTTAAGAAATCCACTTAAATAACAAAGTATGTGTTGGGGATCATGTGAGCCTAGGTCAATGATGCTGAAAACTCTGACCATTGTGCTGTCTTTTGTAGCTGTTTTTTACTCTCTGCTTCATACTTTGGGGACAGTGGAGGGTAGGTTTGGGTTGTTAATTTAGTTTGTTTGGTTTGGTTTTTTTTTTGGGGGGGGGGGTGGTTTTTGTTGGGTTGGGTTTTTTTAACCTAGCTGTTGTTAGGACTTAACAAACTTAATGTTGTAGAATCAAGTCAGCCATATCTAACCAGTCCTTCCCCTTATGCTTTTCTTCCTCCTTAAAATATTGGTCTTGAAGCTGCACCGACTCTTGGCTGATTCCCATTTATTTCAATGAAAGCAGTATACTAGAAAGGCCTAACTTTACAGTTCAGTTGAATATTATATTTGTATTTTTAGGTTTTAAATCAGTTACTGAGATCTTCATTGCTAATTTTTAAATGCTGTCAAGAAAATCTAGTCTCAAAAAAAAGTTCTTTTGAGTTTGTTGCATGATCAGCTCGCCTCTAAAAAGCTAATTGATTTTTCTTTAGGAGAGTTAGAGATATGTTTCATTTTGCATTGAATTTCAAGTGCGTTGAATGGGAGGAGGAAAGAGCTCAAGGGAAAATGGAAGCATGGTAACAAATAAAACAGTCTGTGTGTGGTACAGCTTGATGTTCCCAAATTTTCTGAAAGGCCAGGTCAATAAAATGACTGTCCTTAACTGCCATTCAAACAGCAACTTGGATTTTAATTCTCAGTGTGACTAAGAGAATGCTTTTCAAACATAAAATTGCTTGAGATTTGAATGACAACACTAGAAAAAGTGTATGTGAATCAACACACTTACCTTGTTCTTAAGGCCATTAAGTAGTCTTAAAACATTTTATGATTTTTTTAAATTTATATGTTATTTTATTTTTAATCTTCAAGTGATGATACTACTGAATATAGTTCTTTAAGAATGTAGTTTCAGTCAGATAACTGAAATTTTTACTTCTATCTTTTCTGTGACACAGCCTTTCACTGCAGCTGTTGTGCAAGATACAGTCCAAAAGTGAGCAGTAGCTGTTTTCTTATATTCACAGTATGCTTTTTTAAAACAGAAGAGCATGATCCAGAGTTGATTGGCATTGCTGTTACAGTTCTGATCTTGTGAAGAGTAACAGTCATTAGTTCAAATCCTGATTGGAAAGTGGAAGGTACTTAAAGGAGTAAAGAAAACACATTGCCAAAAAGAAAGATGAGGAAAGAAGTAGATTCCTGTCCCCAAGATCTCTACAGGAGCTGACTTTAGAAGAGCTGTGAATTTCCCTCTAGCGGTTATGTTTTCAGTTGTGAGTCTGTGAAAAATTTGGTACCAGAATAACCCCATGAAATTTAGGGTTTAATCTCAAATTAGTTCTTGGATGGCTAAATATTTTCGTGACTATTTCCTAATTAATTTTAAGAAAATTAGAATCTGTTCACAGAGTTACCTGGGACATTCTAAACTACATGCTTTTTTAGTTTGTGCTATTTAAATTTGCTTATCTGACTGTAAATTTCATTCTAAATGCCTTCCTGAAATATTATTTACCAATTCTAATACTTACGTTCCTTCAAAATATGTGAGCATGGTTAATACTTCATTTTAACAATGTTCTTTTTAATAGGAACTATGCTCTTGCTTGATTAGACCTTAAGCAGGGGGGCAGAGACTTTCCTGCACTTAGTCATTGATTTCAAGTAAGCATTGCTGAGCCAAACCCAAAGCAATACAAGATGATATTTAATCCACTACAGATATAAGGCTTAAGCCCTTGAGGTTTTTACACCTTTTTTTTCATGTGGCATAGAAAAATCAACTAAATTTTAAAATTTTATGTGATGGCATAGATATTATATTGGTCTCATAAAATTTACTTTAGAATAAGCATCTTCTTTCCTAAGTTGTATTTTAGGAGGTTCTTTTAGAAGCTAGAAAGAAGGTTGTAACATCTTTTTGAATTGGTAATTATGGGTTAGGAAGCCCTTTAACTTGTATTTGGGACTGCTACAACAGTAGAATGTTTATTTGCCCACCTGTCGCTTGTGATGGAAAACTGAAATGGGTTTTATACACTCAGTTATATCTCCATTGTCTTTTCCCAGCATAGAAATCGTGGAATTGACTGGGCAATGATCATGTTAAAAAAAAAGGTGGGGGGGGGAGAGGGAAGAAGAAATAATGGTAGAGGGTAGTTTTTCTGACTTCTTCTATGAAGTCTGCATTGCCAAGTTGCCAACTAGTGGCTAGTCAAGCTGCAAGACTTTGGAGGTGGTGGGTTTTTTCCTCCCCCTTTTTTCCCTTCTTTTTTATAGATAAAACGTCTAGCCACACCTGTAGAAAAGCTTTTCAAGTCTTGACTTTCTGGAGATTTTATGATGCATTTTAGCTCATTTTCGTAGATCAGGTTACAGATACAGTGCAGAGTTTATGCTTATCTGATAAAAATGTGTCTTAGGCAGGTAAAGTGAATACTGATAAGGCGAAATAGATAAAGATGTATATTAAAATGTACTTGAATGGCAGTATAATTGCATTTAACAGATAACCATCCACAACCCCAGCTTTCTAGTGAAGAAAAAGAGATTTCTTAGTTTTTAGTTAATGAAACTAACATAACTGCATGAGAAGTAAAAAAGTATTTATCTGGGTGTAAACTCTTAACACCAACTATAAACACCTACTTTTCTATCCCTGTTACATTCCCAGTATAAAAGTAGAAACTACTAACTAGGACAGATTGTTGCTAGACAAGGTTTGTTTTTAAAATGTTATGCTTTGTTTCCAAACAACAATTTATTTGGTGGGCTGCACATTTGTAGTGAGTTTTATAATAGACTTTATAACTACAAGTTTTCAAAAATCACACTCTATTTATAATTTTTTCAGGAGATAAATCTCCCCCTAAACTTGAACCATCAGATGCATTACCTCTTCCTTCAAACTTGGAGACTAATTCAGAACC
This sequence comes from Lathamus discolor, assembly GCF_037157495.1. NCBI lineage: Eukaryota > Metazoa > Chordata > Aves > Psittaciformes > Psittacidae > Lathamus > Lathamus discolor. The sequence goes on from NC_088884.1 coordinate 24,304,421, forward strand.
ACCAACCCTCAAACCAGTAGAACTCAATCCAGAGCAGAGTAAGCTTTACAAAAGAGTAAAATTTGATAATGAATTATATAGCACTTCCATTCAGAAAGAAATAAATGGACACACTCCAGAACACTTACTTGACAGTAATCTCAATGAGTCGACTGTTTCTGCTGTAGCTGAGTCATCAACTGATGTAAACAGACGTACATCCATTCTCTTCTGCAAATCGAAAAGTATAAGCCCCCAAAAGTCTGCAAAGAACACTGAAACCCAGCCAACTTCTCCACAGCTAGGGACCAAAACCTTTTTGTCTGTAGTCCTTCCAAGGTTGGAGACACTTCTGCACCCAAGGAAAAGATCAAGGAGTGCATGTGGAGATTCTGAGGTTGATGATGAGTCCCCTGTAAAGCGCTTGGATACAGGTAAATGTTACAAAACTTACTTGACTGGATGCCTCTCAAAATTTAACATACCTGTTAATATTTTGACATCATTGTAAGTCTTCAGATTCTAGCACCTGAACAGCTTTTCCTCATAGTTGAATAGTTACAGTTCAGAAAATTACTGATTAATTTTTGTTGGCCCTATACAATTAGATCTAGTGAACCAAGTTGTGCTTTTTCATAGTTTACACTTAAACTATGAAATCTTCCATTTATACGTATGGGTAGGTGATTTTTTTCTTAAACTGCTTTCTATTGCCTTTTGTTGAAACCAGTAGGAAAGGTGAATCAGCTGCTTTTGAGAAATGCCCTGTTAAGTTACATGGAAACTTCATATATGTTGCCAAAACTAGAACTCTTGTAAGGAGGAACATGGAAAATAACTTGTTCCGTGCCTGACTTCATTCTGCTGTAGTGTTACTCCAAGCATATTTTCTTGTTATGAAACTGATGGCTGTGTACAAGGTTCTTTGTATACCCATGTATTTTATGGAAGTGTTAAATTCCAAGAGTATAATGACATTTCCTGCATTTCTTTTGTTTTTTAATCTGTGCATTTTAAATAAAGTTGAATTATATAAGTGTTAGATTATGCTCTTAATGAGACTTCTCTAAAAAAAAACAAAAAAAAAGGTTATCTTGGTACGTTGCTGTGGTACAGATGAAGACATTAATTACACCTTTTATTAGTGAACCATATTTCTGTTTATTGGAGAAGTTTGAATAAAATCCTCTTTGAGGAAAAACAGTAGCATAAGGAAATTACTTAAGTGTATTTCCTTAACATTATCCATGGCCATTGCTATGACTTTTATATTATCTTTGAAATAAATACTCTGTTTCACTGTTGTGTTGATAACCGATCTGCAGGTGTTAAAAGAGCATGTGGGGTTTTGTGTCTTTGAATGACAGATAAAGAAATTTAAATTGTGAAGATGTGCTCCAAAAGCTGTTTCGGGTGTTTGTGCTGTTTTTTGTGGTTTGAGTGAGAAGATGGTGGGGTGGTTGGTTTAGGCTTATTTTGTTTGGTTGGGGTTTTTTGTTTGGTTTATTTTTTGTTTGCTTGCTTGGGATTTTTTAATGATCATGTGAGGAGGTAGATTATTCTAATGCTGGTATCACAGCATAAGAAAATAAGTAAGATTGGAGGGGGGGTGTCTTCTTATTTATCATAGAATGGCTCAGGTTGGAAAGGACCTTAAGATCATCTAGTTCCAACCTTCCTGCCATGGGCATGGTCAGTGTGTTGGGATTGATCCTTTTCAACATCTTTGTCAGTGACATAAACAGTGGGATTGAGTGCACCCTCAGCAAGTTTGCTGATTACTTTGTTTTGTTTCTTTCGGCTCATTGGAAAGCCCCAGTTTCCATTCCTTTTCCTAGCAGCTTGGAAAGAGCACGTGGATTCAATCTGGTACTTTAGGTCTGAAGTAGGAATCATGTGAATGTAGTGTGATGATAGACATGAGTTAATCTTCATTAATGATATAAAAAGCTTTGGAATTCCAATTTGTGAGTCTTTACCTAGATGATTTCATTCTGTACTTTTATACAGGTTGCATTTTATCACACACAGTGTGAATCATTTTGTGTTAGATCACACCAGGAATTAGTACTAATTCCTTGAATTTTTTATCTTAAGCAGTGTGAAATGTTTCTTTGAGGAAAAAGTGTTTTACTATGCGGGAAAACTGACTTTTTGACAAAACCCAAAAAACCAACCAGATTTCTGAAAACATTTAAAATCTGTCATTTTGTTCTTTTTCTGTCTGTATGATTGGTGTATGTGGGTCAAATACGTTTTTGATTATCTTCAGAAAAACAAACCAAACTATTATGGATAGTTTCTTCTAATTTTAGTATTTTCCCATTTTAGAGTTTCTAGGCTTTTGAGTTTTTGTGGTTTTCTATTATGTAGGAATAAAATCCAGTAAGTTGAAAAATTTGTTTGAATTAAAATTCTGTAGCCATTTCCTGAGGCCAGTTAAGATGAGCACAGAATTAAATTTATGTAGGAGTAATACTTACGGGGTGTTTGTATTTGTCTGTTCAGAAAAGACTCTGTATGTGAATTGAAATTCATCCGGAAGTGTTCTAGTTATTCTTTGATAATACGTTGGGGTTTAGGCATATATGATTTATACAGATGTGTCAGCTTATCAGGCTTGATTCCCATGATTCTTTTTCCATTTGCAACTGGACATTTTGCTTTCACACTGGAGATTTTATTCTGTGTGTTATTTTCAGACTTGTTCAAGCAATTTGAGCTCAAGCAATTTGCAGTTGGCAGCTATTTTGAGCTACTATTCAGCAGGAAATCAGCACAAACGTCAGGCGCTTTCCAAGATTTAAAACCCGTTGAAGTGTTTTGCTTTTGCATATGCAAGCCGGTGTCAGTTCGTGCAGATGTCTGTATTGTGAGAAAAATAAATCAAATTATGTATACAGTAATACATTTTTTCCCATTTGGTTATTTTCAGAAAATTTTAACTTCATTCTGCTGGTAAGAAAATGGTTTTATTCAGAATAATTTAGCAGACATGCAGTTTTCCCTCCTAAACAGTACCATGATGGAAACATGCTTCAGCCTTCTTAGATATGTTCTTGTTAGTTAGCAGCTTCATGAGCAATCAATGAAGTTGACAATTATTATTGCAGTTTTCTTTGACTTGTATGAATACTAAGTATTGTCAATTCTAATGGAATAGGAAAAAATAATAATAACTTTGCTTAATAGACAAAGCATTGAAATTTTAAAGCGAGAGAGCAGCTCTTGACCACATCTTTTTTATTTCCTGGTTGATTTGTCCCTCACCTTACTCAGTCTTCTCAATGAATTCCCCCTTTCATGTCACTCATATGTATTGTTATCTGAAGAAATTCAAAGAAAGACTAAAGCTTACCTAGGGAAGTAAAACCGTGCCTAGTTTGTCGATACTTCATTATTCTTATAGGCTGCCTTTTATTATACTCTCTTGAATTACATTTGAAGTTGATGTGTTCACCAGTTAAGCTTTGAGAAATACGCATATGTGATCCATTGGCACAGTACATTCTAGGTATGGTATCCCATATGGTACTGGTCATTGAAATACTAAGGTTTGGTTTGGGGTTTTGTTTGTTTGTTTGTTTGTTTGTTTTGTTTTTGTGGGGTTTTTTTGTTTGTTTTGGTTTTGTGTTTTGTTGGTGGTTGATTTTTGGTGTGTTTTCCTTGGGGGGGGGGGGTATAGGTGTTTTTTCAGTGGAGGAGGGTGGGGTGTTTTTTTGTGTTTGGGGAAGGGGTGTGTGTCCAAATAGGGGACTATGCCACAACATGACTTTAACCTTCTATAGGACAGAAAGCAGTTCACTTTAATATTCCAACCTCTCTTTATATATGAATCTTTGCCTAAAACATATGAAGCAGTAGTGTAATGTAACCTTAAAATTTAATTTCATAGTGTTCTACTACATTATCACGTATATAGCACATCTGTGCTTTTACATCATATGGTATCTAGGAATTACAAAAAGAAGACAGGTTGTTTTTTCTGAGGAAATTTGGTCACGTCAGAGATTGATGTATGATTCTTGAAGAACTGGCTCATGGGTGCATGCCAGAAGTTGTGGTCAATGGGTCAGTGTCCAGCTGGAGACCGGTAATGAGTAGTGTCCCTCAGGAATCAGTGTTTGGACCAGTCTTGTTCAATGTCTTTGTCAGTGACATGGACAGTGGGATTGAGTGCGCCCTCAGCATGTTTGCCGATGACACCAAGCTGTGTGGTTCAGTTGATATGCTGGAGGGAAGGGATGCCATCCAGAGGGACCTTGACACGCTTGTGAGACGGGCTGATGCCAGCCTTATGAAGTTTAACCATGACAAGTGCAAGGTCCTACACCTGGGTTGGAGCAATTCCAGGCACAGCTACAGGTTGGGCAGAGAAGAGATTCAGAGCAGCCCTGCAGAGAAGGACTTGGGGGTGTTGGTCAATGAAAAAATGAACATGAGCTGGCTTCAGTGTGCGCTCGCAGCCCAGAGAGCCAACCGTATTGTGGGCTGCATCAAAAGGAGCGTGACCAGCAGGTCGAAGGAGGTGATCCTGCCCCTCTACTCTGCTCTTGTGAGACCTCACCTGGAGTATTGCGTGCAGTTCTGGTGTCCTCAACATAAAAAGGACATGGAACTGCTGGAACAAGTGCAGAGGAGGGCCACGAGGATGATCAGGGGACTGGAGCACCTCCCGTATGAAGACAGGCTGAGGAAGTTGGGGCTGTTCAGCCTGGAGAAGAGAAGGCTGCGTGGAGACCTCATAGTAGCCTTCCAGTGTGTGAAGAGGGCCTGTAAGGATGCTGGGAGAGACTCTTCACTAGGGACTTTAGTGATAGGACAAGGGGTAACAGGTTAAAACTTAAACAGGGGGAGTTTAGATTGGATATAAGGGGGAAGTTCTTTACTGTAAGGGTGTGAGACACTGGAATGGGATGCCCGAGGAAGTTGTGAGTGCTCCATCCCTGACGGTGTTCAAGGCCAGGTTGGACAGAGCCTTGCGTGACATGTTTTAATGTGAGGTGTCCCTGTCCATGGCAGGGGGGTTGGAACTTGATGATCTTAAGGTCCTTTCCAACCCTGACTATTCTATGATGCTAAGTTCAGGTATGCCAGATTTTAACTGCGACAAGTTCAATGACCTTTTCAAAATAGCCATTGTAGACTTCCCCTGCTCTTTTGTTACAGAGATTAATTCTTTTTGTCAGGAAAGTAGTTAGCGGAATTACTACATCTGAGAAAAAAAAACACTTTTTAATGGATAAAAAGATAATATCAGCCTTTTAAAATTTTGCCTTTGTCAGTTGTGTACAGGCAAGACAAACTCCTGGAAGAAATTACTGTTTTAAGATACCTTTTGAGCATTGTAGAATGCTAAATTAGGTTCAGATTAAATGTACATGTTCTTGGTTGTATCAGTCACTTTAGACTTTAATAAACTTATGAAATCTCCTGTGTTGATACCTTCTAACAGAAAATTTCAGCAAAACATCATTTACTTAGTATTCTTCTTGTTTTCAGCTACACAGATTTTCTTCAGACACTGAAACAGATTTAAACAAACAGTTTAACACATAAATCACTGAATCAGAGTATTTAACACAATAAAAATCACCATTTTTTGGGTGGGGTGAATGAATTTATAATTTCTTAATATATATTGTGCATGCAGTTGTCAGTATACAGCAAACCCATATTAAATATCTTAGTAAATGTTTGGCTGACTTTATTTCTGCCTCATTGCAACAAAATATTTGACAGCGCTTAAGAACTGTCTGTAAGTAACCTGTATATGAATTCCAGTTGCATTTTATATGATTTAATATTGTAGTGATGACTCATTTTACTTAATTTTATTTGGTGGGATAGGGATAGAGATCATATCTGAGGTAAAATGGAACACAGGGTTTTTTTATTCATCAGTACTTGATTTCTAATCTTTGTCTTTCTGGAGCACAGGGCAGTTCGATTAGAAGTCAGGCTTCATGTGTGCAGCATTCTAGAAACTATTCTTTCTGCTTGGTTTTATTTGTGTGTGTATTTTTAGGTTCTTGTTTCCTGTAAAATCTGATGTGAAATTTAATTACTTAAGCACTTACAATGTCCAAAATGTCAGCTGCCTGCCTTCAGGAAGTTTGAAAACATAGAACTTTTCAGATGTGTATCGAAACAAAGTATTGGAGATGGTGAAGGAAGGCCTAAAAAGAATTACCCCTGGCTAGTTAAATTTGTCAATGTAGAGACACAGGGACTACAGGAACTGAAGTTGTCAGATAAAACCAGGCTGCACAGCAGCCTGTAAGTACAAAGAGACTGAGAGAGTGAAGTTTGATTAGAAGACTACCAAAATTACTGGGGAGGGATGTTAGGACATTTTTGTTTGGTTTTGACAAGGTTGGTTGGTTGGGGGTTTTTTTAGTGGTATGATAAAAGCTGAGAAACTTTGACCATTTGCTAAGAAAATAAAGCAAATTAAGGAGATAAAGCTGAAAAAACCCGCGAATGCTGCATTTCTTTATTTGCATTTGGCCTACTCAAGCTTCGGACAGGAATTCTGGCAGCTCTACTAAAATTTTTCCAATTTAATTTCTGGAAAAGATTTTGAGAAATAGGAGAGGATTTTTATAATATATGTGGAATAAAATCAGTGTGAAAGGCAGAAAGTGGGGGAAGGAAACTTTTTTGTACCAGTCAGCAATTGCAGTGACATCTAAGAGAATAAAGTTTCCTTTTGGTTTTATTTTATCTAAAGAACTTCTAAAGATTTATCTAAAGATTCTAAAGAATCTCATCTTCTTCACCATTAAAAATCCTTTGCATATTTCTTGGTTTATATTATTACTATAGAGGGAGTTTTGAGCAATGTAGTTGAAAATGGTGGAGCTTGGTGAAGCACTAGATAAATAGGTTTGTCCTTTTTCAAGGCTTGTGAAGTGTGTGCAAGCATAAGTTTTAGTATGGGTCAGTATTGTACAAACTTTTGCTGGGTATTAAACCTGTTACTTCCATTGGAAGTGCTATCTTTTGGGCTGGTTTTAAGGTAATTAATTATTAACACCCAACTTACAGTTGCCGTTTGTTCTAAGATCAGCACAACTCAATTTTCTGTAATAGTAACAATATATTTCTAGATTCCCTTGTATTTTTCTTGATCTGTGTGGATTGTGGAGCCTTTTACTGGCATTTACTGGCATTTCATTTTTTTGAATGCTTAGCTGATTTCTCGGCCCAGGTTTGGCTTTCTAAAATATAAAATGTCAAGAGTCCCCTGTTTGTTTCATCTGTGACATTTATCACTAATTTTTTCTGTGTGGTACATATGGCAAGCAGAACTGTGGGATTTATTGAGTGTATTAAAAAAATGAGTGAATTAGGAGACCCATGCTATGCTTATAAATTAAGAACACACTTGTGGTCTTGGGACTGAGTGTAGATGACCTGCCTTCAAATTCACAGGCTTAGCTGTCATGAAGACCCTTGTATACAGTACATAAGGAACCAGGGTTGATCAGATCACCCTTATGTTTGCCCTGTTTGGAATATCATGGAGTCATAGAAGAGTTTGGATGGACCTTTAAAGGTCATCTAGTATAACCCCCACATAATCACCCACCGTTCTGATTTAAGAGATGAATGATCATAAAAATGATCCAGTGACTCCACCGCTAACTTCAAGCACTGAACCTGACAATCAAAAGTACAGGTGAGTGACGTAGGGCTCATTCTGCTATGAGCAGATGAGAATAGATTTTGTAGTTACATGCTTAGAGGTATGTCCTCCATAAGGAGCAGCTATGGTAGTATGTGTTCTTTTACTGTATCACACGTGCAGTCCAGTATTTTGGGATATTTAATAGCTTTCTTCTGTGTTTTCCATCGCAGTACCCAGACATAGTTTCTTCAGTTTGCATAGAAGAAATATGCACAGTAAGAAGGTGTCCCATATAAAGAAACATCTATTACCCAAGATCTGGTAAAATACTTGAAAAAAGTTGTTTAGGTGGCAACAAAATAAAAGCAATGTTTGTTGGTCATGCTGCCACATGGACTATCAGGCCATGCTATCCTAACCTTGCTTTCATTTTCCTTTCCTCCTTTTTTGATTTTTTCTTCCTTTTCTTTTCCCTTTTCCCCTGCCTTCCAAGCTATAATAATACAGCTCTTACTCAGGAATTATTTTCTAACAGCATGTAATTGGAAAAAAATGGAGATGAAAGCAGATTCTAAGGACTAATTTTTTTTTTCTTTTGAAGATATAAATATCTTAGGTCTGAAGGGGAAAAAAACCCAAACCCTCTCCGCAGATTCATCTGATTAGCCACGAAGATGTGACTATGAAAGTCAACCTTATTTTAACTGTGTTCAGTGCTGCCTAAAAGTAGCAAAGCCGGGCTGGTGTTTTAATAGCGCTTGATTATCTTCATTTGGCAACACTTCAAGCACTGGCAGGTTGACTGCATGAGCAGTGAAACATCATGTTTTGTCTTTGCAGTTCTTTCCATTGAATCCAGGAAGACAGTCTTAAGACTGTAAGTAAGCACTGTTAATTTTTGCTAGGCTGGTGTGAATATTTAGTGTGATGTTAAAGTCACTAAAAGGAGTCAGATCGTGCACTTCCTTAAGTACAGTGCAAGCTGTCATAGAAGAAGGCTGTTCCATGGCTGTAGTAAGAACTGGATCTTTTATACTGAATTACTTGAAGTTTTCATCTCTCATATGAAACACTTTTCACAGTATGAAGGGTCTGGAAAATTTGGCCAAAAATGCAGTTGTATTTACAGTCCTTGCTAATTCAAGGACTTGCACTTTACTGTGTTGTCCTGAACGTCATCTCAACAGTGGCACATCTCCTTAATCTTTCTTTCAGCTGGCAACTTCAGTTTCCATTTCTGTTCTGTCCTCGAATGAGGCACAAATAAGAAACCAATTTTTCTAAATAGCTGTAAAAGGCAAATGGTATATTATTTGTTTCCTTTTTCAGAAAGTAGGATTGCTTTACGTGTTTATATGAAAGAGCTCTGAAGTTCACCTTTCCATCTGTTTCCTTTTCTTTCAGATACCATGCCCAGTACGTGTGTTCTCACAAATACAGGGAAACTAAGAAGTTAGTTCTGCTTAGGAAATGAAGTAGCCTGCCTTTGTAGGGCCTGCTGGGCTGCTCTGAAAGACTGCTTGGAACTAGGGTTTTGATGCAATAATAGATAATTATCATGCTTTATAAGCAAAAACAGTCTTTACTGATTTAAGTTTTTAATAATTCATTAAGCTTTCTTTTATATTAGGTTTTGGTGGGTGGGAAAATAGACATCTTCAGATGGAAAATGTAAAAGTATTTTTCTAAAGGATCTTCACTGCTTGTGTCACTGCATGGTTTAGGAAAAATGTTTTGGGAAAACAGTAGTCTTTGACAAGATAATTAGAAATAATTGGTCCTAAGTATTACTGACATTCTATAGTAATTATATTCCTTGGATCCTCAGTGACACCACTGATCTGTGTGTGATGCAGGCCTGTCAGTCTTGTATTTTACAGTCACCTGTGTGCGGTTTACATGTCATAAATCATAAAATAGAGCTGACTGAAGAATTCAGTTTGTAAAGCTAGTTTTAGATTCCTCAAGTTTTGTTCTTGCACTTTTTAATGGCATTTTCTTCTATACTGCTATTGTAATCAGTCTTTTTTGTACCACCAAAACAGCTGGTGCTCTCTGAAGAAGTTGTGGGGATTTTTTGAGAAATATTTCTGCTTGTATGCACTTTTTTCCCCTTCAGATATTTCTGGAATATTTTCGAACTCCTCCACTGGTGTTGCCTCCCACTTGTATATTTTAAAATGTCTCAGAACAGTTGTCCTGCAATACAGTGATCCTTTTTTTGGAGTGCACAGAGCAATGGACTATCCTTATCTTGTGGAAGCTGTAGCTATTTCATGTTGATTGGTTTTCCTTTCTGTTGTACAATTCAGATTCAGCTGTTTTAACAGACTCATCTCTATTAGCCAGAGACACTTCTTATTCCCAGATTTTAGGGACAGTTAATAGTTAACAGTGTGAATTCTTAAGCATTCTGTTGAAATATATCAAGCTGACTATTTTTTGAGCCACCAAACTGTATTCATTATGTGTTACTTCAACTAACAAAGATGAAGTTTTTAGTATCTTGAAAGCTGATGCTGTTTAGTGTGTAGGTGCTACGTCGTGGGCTCACGCTGTTTTCTTTGCTATCTTTGTCCATGACCACATTTTGAGCAAGCTTTAAAAGCTTTATTTCCAAGGGAACTCTTCACACCAAACTTTTATGTCTTTGTGACTAACTGCCTCCTGTTTTGTCTGCATATTGAAGACTGTTTTAAGAACTGTAAACTTTGATGTGCTCAGATATTCATCTGTGTATTCTGAAAAGGTTTGTGTCTGATGTTCTTACTGCACTCCAGAGTTTACTGTTGGAAGCAGACATTTATAGGGCTCAGCCAAGGTTCACTTTCTAAACACTTTGCAGGTGCCTTTCTGTTGCTGCAGTATGCCCATTCAAAGGTTTGCATATTTAAGAATACATTTACTTCTGATTATTTATTACCTTGGAGTATTCCTTTATCCTGTCTGTGCATACCTGTATATATAAATCTTCTTAAATTAGGGTCATCCTCCTCCTTACTCTTACTGGAGGGATTTTCAGATACATTTCAAAACCACGTTCTTGATGCGTATCATGCCCATGGAGGTTGTATTCTATACTTTCAGTGACTTGCATATATTTTCCTTTTCAAGAAAGAGGGCTGAATCAAAGTGAAACTTTTAATTGGCTTTTGCCCCTTTTGAAACTTTTCCTGAGTACTAGTATTAGAATACATGGAACACTTGTGTCGTTCTTACTGTCTCTGGACACTGCTGTAAGGATGGCTTATTGATTTGAAATCTCTGTTTCCTTTCAGAGAGACTTAATGGCTTTTTCACTGTCTTCCAGGTTCTCATATTAACTAATATGCTGGGTATTTATCTCTTTGGATCCTAATTATTTTCTGTTACCCTCAACATGGAGTGGAATTCAATTAAATGATCATTTTGGAGCGCAGAAAGACAATTACATTTGAAGTAATTATTTTGGATCATGTTGGAGACACCAGCCATCCTTAAAACAAAACAAAAATATATGAACACTGTTGGAGGAAGTCTTTGACATGTATGAAACTATGCTCTTCATTCAGTATTTTGCCCCATTTCCGTAAGTTATGAAGTTATGCATATTGTAGTATATGTGACAAATTGGTCGCAGATTTTTACCAGTCCCAGTGTTCTTACTCCCAGAACTTGCTCTGTGAGAGCAAATTAGTCAAGAATGTTCCATCTACATCCTCTTCCCTTCCCCAAAAAGCAGTTTAATCTTCCTTGGAGAAGTAAAGCATACAAAAAAATGTTTCACCTATTTTTATGCATTTATGTAGTTTTAATAAATTTCATTTTTTATATGTACGTGTATATATTTTAATGAAGACTAATGTCACTGGTGCTGGGTAAGTGCAGAAGAAAGACTTGATTAGTCCTTGCTTGGAAAAATGAACCTAAAGAGTGTTATATGAGTGCCGGTGCGCTGTGTGCAGTCATTTTTGAATGCTCCTACTTTTCTAGTGGTTGAAATTATTTAAGGGTTTTCATTACTTCTCAGCTCTTCAGCTGTGGTTTTAATATAGCACTTCATCTAACATTTGGATGTACTTAGTTTTACATCAAGCTAGACATAATAAAGTTTTAATTGCTTTAGAATAATTTTACACAGTTACGCTTTATTTTTGTTTCAGCAGAACTGCAAGATGCAGTTACAGTCTGCAGTACACAATTCTGTGTTCTGTGGCAGCATTTTATGTTTTCAGTGGGGCACGCTGCTCCTTGGACTTTCCTGAGTTTTGTTCCTCGGTCATTTTTTTTCCAGACTTCTGCTGACTTTCTTCCTTTTCCTGTTTTCTTTAATTTGTTGGGGGCAATAAGATTCTAACTGGCTTGGTAGGTAGTCAGTGAGAGTTCTTATTGCAGTTTAAGAACAAACTGTTTCTGTTGAGAAAATGTTGATACTTTCCCCAATAAATATGTTTTCGGGGCAGTGAGAAACCTGTGAAAAGGCATCAAGGTGATCATCTTTGGTGTACTTTTTTTCCTAAGTTTACAGTGGTTTGTTAGTGTTTCTTTATTTTTAAAACGGTTATGTGTGTTATGATTGATAACGGCAGGAAATTTGGCTATGTAAATTGCAATCTAGAGCCGGAGATTGGAAATGGCAGTAACCCTGCATTTAAGATTGATAACAGACTTTGCTGTTTCAAATAAAGAAAATGTTTGATGTTTGGGGTTGTTTTTTGAGGGTGTTGGGTTTATGTAAGAAATTCAGTACTTGGCCTAATAAAGTTTCTCTCACAACTGCAGTGAAAGCTCATTAGATCTAAAAATCATGAGCTTTTGGAAAATGGATACGGCTCATAGAGGTTTGTTGCAAGCTTACCCAGGCTACTAGTGTGCAAAACCAGGATGAGTTAGTTCCAGTACAGATTTTCTTTGTTTGATCTTAATAACTTTTGAGACAATAAAATGAAAATTCTGTAAAGCAAATGGGGATCTTTAATCTTGTTTATTCTAGTGGCTACAGGAGATTTGGTGTTCCATGATTCATGGGAAGAGGTTTTTAATGATCTAAAAAACAAAAAACAAATTTCCAGTTCTAGCATATAAATGTAGTATATTCGGGGTTTTCTTTTTTTGCACATTGGTGATAACATAAAGCACTTATATTTCATTGTGTGGTCGCTTGGGAGCTGCTGCATCTGTGAGCAGATATGAGTGTGTTTTGCTTACAATAAGCACTGAGATTTTTCTTTCTTAAAATAGTGCCTGTTGCTCACAGTTTCTGAAAAGTGGACTGTATAAACTTGAGTCACGTGGATTGCATAAGCTCATGTTATTCAGGGCTTGCTGTTGACAAAAATTACTCCTGTTGATAAGCCTGCATGTTCTTTGTTTTTCATACTTCCACAAGCAAGAGAGAAATGTGTCTGAGCAGCTCTAAATCCTTTTTCGTTTTAATATTCCTTATTTGTCAGAAAAGTTGGGGATTTTTAACCCCATTTATCATGGTTTAAGTCCATCTGACAACTTAAGTACCATGCAGCTACTGGCTCACTTTTCTTCCCCTGTGGGATATGGAGGAGAATTAGAAAAAAGGTAAAACCTGTGGGTTGAGATAAGAACAGTTTAATAGTTGAAATGAAGTAAATATAATGATAATTGTGTGAAAGGGGAGATAACCAGAGAGGAGTAAAACCCAAGAAAGACAGGTGATGCACAGTACAATTGTCTACCACCCATTGACTGGTGCCCAGCCTGTCCCCAAGCAGCTGTCCATGTCTCCCAGCTAAGTCTCTCAGCATGTTATACACTGGGCATGATGTGCTGTGGTATGGGATGCTGCTTTGACTACTTTGAGTCAGGTGTCCTGTCTCCTCTCCCTCCTGGCTTCTTGTGCTTCTCCTTACTGGCAGAGCATGAGAGATTCAAAAGTCTTAATTTAGGGTAAGCACTACTTAGTAACAACTAAAACATTGGTGTGAAATCAACATTATTCCTATACTAAATCCAAAACATGGCACTGCAGTAGCTACTGGAAGGAAAATTAACTATCCCAGCCAAAACCAGGACACCACTGTTAGTAACCATTCTACAGACTGAAAAAACTTTGCTTACTGTAATCTTAGAATCCTATACTAGTGAAATAATTACACTTACAAGTTTTATGTTTAAACTAATATAAGACTGGACTACCACTGGAGAGTAGCGTCTCCATTGCTGTAGTTGCATTTTTCTGTTGCATCACTTGTTCCTCAACATCAGCAATTAAAGCAACCACATGGCTGCTTTTCCCAGTGCATTGCTGAAAACTAGTTCATTGCCATGAATACGTATTTCTTGATACTGACATGGTGAGGACGAGAAGAAACCATTGCAGGGGTCTGAGAGTGCCAGAATGTCCATTTCAGCAGCAGCACAGTCAAACTGATGGAAGCAATCAAAATGTGAAGCTAGTCCTTAGTTTTATTTATTTATTTATTTTCCTCTGGATATACATACAGAACAGCGTACATAGAGACATGTAGCCGTCTCATATTTGGCATACCTATGGCCTTTTACACATCTTACAAGAATGAACAGGTATTTCTTTCTACTTCCTCAGTCCTTTGGGAATGTACACTGTGCTTGTTCTGGTAGCAGTAATTGTTTTATCTGTCTTTAAAATTTAATCTCTAAGTTGTTTCTGCTGATAGCTGATTTATATTAGCTAAGGGCCTGACTGGAAACTTGAGTAACGTGTCTCTGGCTTGTGGCAGGCTGAAAACAGAGCAGTTTCTACACCTCACTTGAAAAATAGGTCTGACAGGATATCTGAGAATAAGAAATAGTTATTTGCAGAGACCCAGGAGATTTCTTTTTATATTAGCAGAATGTTTTTTCAGCTTTTCATTTCAGATGTGTTACGAAGTGTACTGCAATAGTTTGTAGGTGAATTTAAGCTTTCTTATAAAGCAAAATCTGTTCTGAGAGGTCTTTCAGCATAGTTTAGGACTGAACTCCTACAGCTATTTGTACTGACTTGCTGAGAATGAGAACAAGATTAATGAATACCATGTAGTTTGAGGTTTCAACACTCAAGACAATGCTAGCTTTATCACTTTCTTTCTTGCATAGGAAATGAAAAGCAAATACAGGAGTTACAAAATAGATGCTTAAATGAATATTTTCAGTATCAGCTAAATGACAGTAAAAGAGAATGCGTCTGTAAATCTTTCAGACTGTTGTATAGGTTCTCCCTTTTCTCTTAAAAATCTAATACTGCATTCATAATTCAAATGGAAGGTCTCCGAGGCATCAGTGGGAAATCCCTTGAATCACTGTATGGAAATGCCCTGAAATATGACTAGGTCATACAAAGTAACTTGCTAAGCTCAAGTTCCTTAGTTGTTCTCAGTGTTCTTTGCAGAGGTCTTCCTAGCAAACAGACTGGAAGAATTAGAACTTAATAAAGGGAGTTCTGCCATAATTGTCTTATAGTATAATGCCCTACGGAAAGACAAATGAAGTTACATAAGCTCACTTGACTGTGTCTGAATGAGCAATGATCATGATGACCTTTAAGACTCTGATAATAGGATATCTGGGATGGGTTGCTCTTTCTTCCAGTATTAGAAGCATGCTGCTGGTCATAGCCTTAAGTAAAAACTTTTCTTTGTTGTGAGGAAACAAATGTGCTGAGAATTCATCTTAAAATTTTGTTCCCTTTGCAGTCTACAGCTTGCAGTAGCTGATTGCAGGCTACTGCCATTGCCTTTATCCCAGTTCATTTCTGTTAATACTCTCAAGTCTGTGTTGGATTCTTTATTTTTTTTCAGTTCTGATGTCCACACGTCTTCCCCTCCTCCTTGGGAAGGTCTTCAGAATGTGATCTTAAACCTGTTAATATGTCTCTTTAACCAGATACGGAAATGGCTTAAGAACTGTACTGTTTGTGAATTAGGAAACCCAGAGCAGGATTGGTGGCAGCCCATGAAATCAGTATCTTGTAATTATAAAAGCCTTATTTTTACGTTTTCATTACAACTGTGAAACTAAAATACAGTAGCCTTGGATGTACCTAAGCTTGTGCCAGGGTAAGGATAGTCAAAAATAGTAATGTACATATTATTGGTTGTTAATCACAGAAAAAAGACATAATGTCAGTTTGAATTTGCAGAAATGGAAGGACTTCCAGGAAGACGTAGATAGCATCAGGAGGGAATCCCTACCACTCTTTACTTCCAGTGTTTGAAATGGATTTTCAGTATTTCTTGACTTACGGTTGTAGCATTGTATTCAAAGGAGTCTTGTCTTGACTTGGTAAATCTGACTGGTTTGGAACTTTTTTTTCCTCCCTTGGGTTTTGGTTTTTTTTTTTCTACTCAGCTTCTGCAGCCTGTCTCAGTAGTTGGAAACATGACATACAGACACTGATTTGACACTCAATTTGGCATTTCACATATTACGGTCTTAACTTTTTTAATGTTACCTATTTTCATCCTGTCTTTAAAATCTGGATTACAGGAACCTCCTATTTATAATACTGTGTTCTGAAATGAAATGTTTGGTGAATGCTTGTGTTATTTCTTCACATCGAAATTCTTGAAGTACAGAACAATAATGATGCAATGTGTGAATACAAAAAAGTTTTTATGAAAATGGTGTGGTTTCAAGTTTGATGTAGTTTATTTTTGTGTTACACTGTAGGTCTGTCAAATGGTTTTGGAGATGGAAGTAAAGAGAGAGCATTAGATGATACTCCTGGAAGAAAAGTTGAACCTCGTCGCCGCTGTGCATCAGAATCTAGTATTTCATCTAGTAACAGTCTTTTGTGTAACTCAAGGTAAAACTGTAAATCTGAAATACAATTTGAGACTAAAAATACCAGTTTTCTGTACTGCTTGTGAACCACATTGGAGGATTGCATAAATTTTAGAAAAAAGGAGTACATGTCCATTTTCTCAGTTGTGTGTCAAATCTGAAACACCTTTCAGGTTTGCTGGGATTCTTCTGTTGAACTCCCCTTATTACAGATTTAGGCAGTTACACTTTATACTTGATGGCACTTCTCTTGCTCTGTATAGATACATACACGTTTGTGCATATAGTGTCTTGTTTTATGTTCCTAATCCCAATCACTGAAAATAAACGTGTTTATTTCAGTAAAGGGAGGGGAGAAGCAGTTTCCAAAGCAAAGCGTTGTACACAGGGAATGTCAATTCAGTAGCTGTGGAACTGCAGTTTATAAGTCTCTGGTTTGGAATACTGGCTATTTACTCCAGTGATGATGGTAGCTGTATGCCAACTATTGACTCTCTCTGTGAAGTCTCTTGGTAAAGACAGAACTGTCAAAATGGTCACCTCTGCCACCAATGATGAAATTTTTCTCCATCACCTATGGTGATATCCATATCTTCCAAAAGCACACTGATCTGTGCATGAAAGGTAGGAGTGATCTCTAGTCCTAGGCTGTGAGGATGGGACATAACAGGAGTACAGGTCAGTCTGTTAGGCAAGGGGGAAAAGGAAGGTTTTATTCATGTGTTCAAGATTGGTATTGGACTGCTTAAGGGTGTTAGCTCACTCATGTTAAACAGGCTTTCAGAAACAAAAAAAAAATTAATATTGTATCTCTTATAAATGTGGTATATTGAGGATTTGATCTAGTAGATTTGATTTCTGTTCAGACTCTGGGATGTCTTAGATAAAACTCAAGTGTGCAGATAACATTTCCTGTTTTATGTATAGATACTCCACAACTGAAAGACATGAATTTGTAGTGAAAAAATGAAAGAGAAGATAGTCGTGTTTCCTATATAGTGGAACTGTTTGCTCCGAGCAAAAGGAGTTTGTTTTCATTTGGCCAGTATCCACTCTTAACACTGAAGACAAAACAGCTTATCTTACTTGTGCATGTATAGCCTGTACAGCAGCTGAGGTGCAGTTGCATACTGTTTGTCTTTTGCTGTTAACTAGGCAATTCAGCGCATGAAAATAATCTGGGATCGTGGCTTTTATGTTGTTTTTGTTACATAAAATTTGTTAGAGCTTGTTGCTCTGATTTTACTGTGTACTGATGAATTTTAAATGCTTCTTCAAAGTCTTGAGTTATAGTGAACCATGTTAATTATCAAGTAATGGTTTTAATATTAATACTTTTGTAGTTTCAGCCTACCAAAGTGTGGTAAAGGTAAACCTGCACTTATACGAAGGCACACACTGGAAGACCGAAGTGAATTAATATCATGCATTGAAAATGGAAACTATGCCAAAGCAGCAAGAATTGCAGCTGGTAACTATAAATAAGTGTATTCTTTGTAATATTGTATAATAATAATTCTGTCAATTTATTTGACAGATTCCAACATTCTGATTTTTGCTGGTGAAATACATTGAGCATTCTGAAAGTGGTGTTGATAGCATTGCAGAAATTACTGATTTCTGCTTTTGTCTCTTTAAAGATTTTGAAGAGAAAATAGTACCTGACCTTTTATTATTTTTATTATTATTAATAAGTGACATTTAAAGTGATCAAGTTTCTTTAGTAATACAATCAAAGTTTTACCTGAAGTACTGTTTGTGGTTCTCTCAATAATTTTCTTCATTAGAATATTTGGTGTGGGGTTTAGTCTTCAGATACTGTTCTGCATAAACGTGTTGACAGACAGGTAAGACGTAGTCTGCTTTGATTCAGGAAAAACTTGAAATTGGAAAGAAGTGTAAATTCCTAGCAGTGTAGAGGATAGTAAGTTACCACATTTCAGGGAAATAACTACATACTTTTTGATACATTTTCCACCTGTTTCAGTATTTTAATTGCATGATAGGATTTAAGTAGGTCATCTCTTCCGTAAGTAGAACTGTCTTTGTGTAATACAATGCTCCCATGCTGAAGTTAGGCGTCAGCCTTGTAGCATCTAGCATGTAGTAGGCCTGTCTTTAGTTTCTGACCTTACAACTCTTCACCCCTCATGCTGGGTGTTCCTTGTTCAAGGACTCTTCCATGTGTTTCTGGTGGTTTTGTCTGACTCTTCGTTTGCCTTAGTGTGTTCTTTCAACCCCATATGATCAGTTTTGTTTGTTTTTCTTGTAGCTGATCAGTTTTCAGATACTGCTTCATTACTCTTGCATTTAGTATCTTTATTATCTGTATGGTAGTCTCTTACACAGGACTTTACCTTTTCCACTTTCTGTCCTCGGTATTCTTACATTTAACACTTTCCACTTAGAATTCCTATACCTGTTGTTTTCAGAATTCGTGATCTCTCTTAATTCTGTTCTCAGGTACATTCTGTAGCCACCTATAAGGAGGAACAGATGATATTAAACAGCACAGCCCCATACTAGCTACTGTGAAGAAAAGTAACTCTATCCCAGCCAAAACCAACATGTGATTATAGATCAAAAATAAATTGTAATTTAATTGATTTAGCCTATGGCTGTGAATTGCCCTAGAATATATTGTGGAGAATGACTGACCTTTTTTTTGTAATCACCTAAAGCCCCTCTTCCTTGCTATTTTTGCTCTTAAAAGGTCTGAAACCACTTTTTTTCCTGTACTTTTTTTTTTGTGATATTGAGGCAGAACTTATGTCTGCATGCACTGTTTCATTGTAAATAAGCATTGCCCATTTTAAATGGGAGCAGACAGGGAAGAATTGAGGAAGAAATCATATTTTGGCAAGTAGAGAGCTACTTCTATCAAGTATTGCCTTACTGCTAAAAAAACCCTGCCACTGCCACCTTTGAACTGTATCTCAGTACCGCGGTTCCCTATACAAGAAGTGCCACCTCATCTTTACAGCCTGTGAACTTCCAGCACCTTCTTCCTACTTTCTCCACCCCAGTTACATCTTGAGGGGATAACTCGCTGTCTTCCACCCAATCTCTTGACCATATCACTATATGTGTAGGGGCCGATTGCAGTTCTGGATGACTAAAAGTCTTTAACCTCTCTCATGCTTCAGTCCAGTGGTGACAACAGAGAAGAAAATGGAGGATTCTGGTAGAAGCAAGAAGTAATATAAACTCAGTTTTCTGTTGCCTCCTGAGAAAGAAGAAGCCAGTAGCTGATTCCTTGCCTCCCTGTTTGTCTTTCTAACTTTGCTGCAGGAAAGGCTGGGAAAAGAGACCAAGAGGGCCAATTAAATATAAATAAATGAATAAAAATTAAAATGCAGAATGGGACTTCTGCATAAGAGTAGAAAGGTATACCGGACAGGCATTGTAAGTTACGAGGCACTAGTCCTATTATGGTATCCAACACTTTGGAAACACACCATGCAACTTGAATCTTCAGTACCATCATGGCTTTGACAGGATTGTCATTGTAGTTTTCAAAGACATTGGTTGTTTGAAGTACCGCGACATTATGATTTCTTTTGAGCTTTTTCCAAAGGGAAAGGATTATTAGAATTTGGCAAACACTGGCCTTCTGAGAATTAAGGTGGTTTAAGATACGCTGTTTCCAGAAGTGTCTGGAAACTTAAGTTCTTTATCTTTAGGCTTGGATTAAAGTATCAGTATAATTTAAAGAGCTATTTTGAATGTTATCTGCTTTTATTGCTATTTTATATGTGCATGAAAAGTGGTGTTGATATTTGGATTCTAATGATCATGAGATACTGATGACAAGTGCAGAAGATTGGTCAGAGGTTTCATTCTTTAACATTTTAATATTATATTTAATTATTATTTGTTCTTAGAAGTTGGGCATAGCAGTATGTGGATTTCAACTGATGCTGCAACATCTGTTCTTGAGCCTCTCAAAGTAGTATGGGCCAAATGCAGTGGCTATCCCTCTTACCCAGCTCTGGTAAGTACACTGCTTCTCATCAGTACACTAGTGATACTGTTTCTGGTCTGGAAACACTGAAGTGTGAACTTAAGCCAGTTTATAAATTCCCGTTCAGGTTGAATAAAGGTGGATTATTCTGCCCTCTTAACTGTGCATTATTTATAAAATTATTGCAATATCAGATGTTGAGTCAATAATTACTTCCCTACCCAACATCTGAGATGCATAATGCCTGTTGTGGTTTCACCCCAGTCAGCAGCTAAGCCCCACACAGGTGCTTGTTCACTCCCTCCCCTTGGTGAGATGGTGGAGAGAATTGGAAGGGTAGAAGTGAGGAAACTCATGTGTTGAGACAAAGACAATTTAACAGGTAAAGCAAAAGCCATGTGCACAAGCAAAGCAAAACAAGGCATTCATTCACCAGTTCCCATGGCAGGCAGGTGTTCAGCCATCTCCAGGACAGCAGGGCTCCATCACACATAATGGTTACTTGGAAAGACAAACACCATCGCTCCCAACGTCCTATCCTTCCTTCTTGTTCCCCCAGCTTTATATGCTGAGCATGAAACCATATGATGTGGGATATCCTTTTGGTCAGTTGGGGTCAGCTGTCCTGGCTGTGTCCCTTCCCAGCTCCTTGTGCACCCCCAGCCTGCTCGCGGGGGGGCTGGCGTGAGGAGCAGAAGAGGCCTTGGCTTTGTGTAGGCACTGCTCTGCAGCAACGAAAACATTCCTGTGTTGTCAGCACTGTTTACAGCACAGATCCAAAACAACAGACCCATACCAGCCACTATGAAGAAAATTAACTCCAGCCAAAACCAGCACGTGTCTTGGTAGTCTTTGTTTCTGCAGTATATATTACTGTTTTAAAGTATCTACTGAATAAGCATTTGACAGACATCTTGTTGGTGCTGGAGCTATATTTTCTGTTGCAAAATGAGCATAGAAATACTCTGATTCTGCAGTTCATTAAAGAAACAGAACGCTTGCTATCGTCGGAATAAATTGAATGATTGTATCCAGTTGTGAATGTCATGCTGGAAACTGAAAGCTGTTGTGCCTGTGTTATTTTAGGAGAAATAGAGAGTTCTACTTACATTAAAGCTTGCGGAGAAATGTTGATAAAGTGTTTGGCTTCAGGTGTTTGGAGTTACAGAAACAGTGCATACACTGGCTTGATTTCTCTAATAGACTGCACAGTTATGACTTCTAATGTGTGTGTGCTGGGAACTTCAGGAAATGCTGGGAACATCAGGAAATGTAATTGTACAGAGTCAGGTTAAAACCTCTGGAGGTGAGATTTAGAGCACTTAAGTGCTCTCAGTGGGTGACTCGAACACTCTTGAGTCATGCTGAAAATTCAATGATTTGGTTGTCTCTTGAATGGTGCTAGCACTTTAGTATTAGATTTTAGTTGATCATGACTAAAGGTCTCCTTTTCTGCCTACTCCTCTATGTCAGCACTGGTGTTTCTCTTGAGTGTGTGATGAGTTGATCAAGGAATTAAACCTCAGTCAAGAGACAAAAGTTCTCCTGATTTCTACAAACTCTCCACAGTGTTAGCTTTCTGTTGTTTTAATTCCCATAATCAGTTTACCATGGTTTAAGATTAGTGCCAGTTTGGAAGATAGGAAAAAAAAAAAAAAAAAGGAAGTTTAGAGAGTAGGTAGGTGGAACAAACATGGAGTAACATAGCTCCTCTTTGGTGGAAGCTGAACACTTAATTATGCTGTGATCTGCCTACAAAAGAGATTTTTCCATTAGCGTGATTATTAGTTCAATGCTAGTGGCATCTTCCGCCCTCCCCTAACCTTTGTTTAGAAAGAATTTGTGACTGTAACTTCATGTTTTGCTAAAAATGGAGTCATTAAATTGGGTATGCAAGATATTTGGAAGTGACTTCAGATATCTTTTTTTGGGGGGGGGCGTGTTCGTTTTTAAGGGTGTTTTGCTCCATTTTTGAGTGTGGGGCTTGTACTTTTCAGAAACAAATATTTATACCTTAACATAAGCTTGTTTCTTTAAGGTATCTGAAATTCAAACCCCAAAATTTGCTGTAGAGACAGGTTTTTCAGTTAAATCTAGCGCTGTGCCTCCAATATACCTGTTCAGTGTATGTCAAAAAGTTATGTGTGTAAAACAAAGCCAATTTGTATGCAGTAGCTGCTCAGTTCATGATTATTTTCCCCTTAACTATTTGTAATATCTCCTTAAAATAAATGATGTAGTTTAAAAAATCAGGAACTGTTATTTATTCTCTTTCATAGATTATTGACCCTAAGATGCCTCGTGTTGCTGGCCATCACAACGGTGTTACTATACCAGTGCCACCTCTGGATGTACTGAAAATTGGAGAACAAATGCAGACCAAATCTGATGAGAAACTATTCTTAGTGCTATTTTTTGACAATAAAAGAAGTTGGTATGTTATTGAAATGTGTTGTTTGATGTAGTGACTTAAAATTTTAAAAGCCTGTACCTTTATCCTGAAAGAATTGAGACATTATCGTTCCATGGATATCTTTCCTACAGAAGTATCAACTGTAAAGTAAAAATTTCATATTTGAGTCTATTCTTGGACCAAGGTATATCGTTAATGAAAGGTACCTTTCTATGGTGAATTTGGAAGAAAATAAAATAAGTTGTTAAATAGGCTTTTGGTTTGATACACAAGCTGTTTTCACTTACTGACCCAATAAAATTGCTTCTTTAGCTAAACAGGTTTTTTAAAGGTAAAAGTATTTATCTCTATCAGCCTTCATCATTCCTTCCCAGATGACACCACTTTTTCCCCCCCAGTCTGCTCAAGTGCATTTTCTTTAAATTCTTAACCTCTCAAATCCTTTATTAACACTCTCATTTGAAGTTCTTGACCCTTTTTAATTTTTTTCTTTAAACCTTTTCTTCTTCAATTTCTTTCAGTATCAGAAATATGCTCTGTGAAGCCTGAAGGGGTAATTTAGACAATAAAATATTCTTTCACTCATGCTGGCTTTTTTGTTGCTGCTGTTTCGGTTTTTGAGTACATGTTTGTTTAGGTTTGTTGGTTTAGTTTTTTCCCCCTCCAGATATGGAAGCTTTTCATGAACTACCTCTCTTTTCTTCCCTTCATCAAATTATGTATTTCATTCTTACGTTCTTAATCTCTCTTCTCTCTGTGTTTCCACACAGATCAAGCTAGCTTTAACTCTTTTTATATCTTAGTTTTATTCTTGAATTTGTTTACAGCTTCAGATACCATCTTCCTCTTTAGCTGATGAAATGTCTAGTAATGCTGCTGTTTCCCTGACTCTCTGTCCCATTACTCTTAACACCTAAATAATTTCTTGCCTGAGGTTTGCTTTTCTGTCCCCAGAGGCCCTTTGGCATAATCACTATTCCTTGGCTTGTTCTTCAATTTTTTATTAATTAGTACTTTTTCATGATCTTGTTCAGTTGTGCAGGATTCCATGAGATTCTTCATTCTTCTGCCTTTGTTCATGGAGATCATCCAAATTTAAACATATTTAGTATTCTGTTTCTTATTATTCTCTTGCTGGTATCACAGGTGTAATGCATGCTCTCCCCTAGCCACTTTCTTAATGATTGCTGTGTTTGCTTCTTGATCTTCGGAGTCCTCTGCACCTTAAAACCTCTCTGATTCATTGCCATATGTAGATGGTTCTAAGTCTTGCAAATACTATGCAGAGCTGTCTCTAATGGATACTCAGCATAGAGGGACAGGAAAGGCTAAATAAATACTCTTCCAGCACCTTTCACCTCCTCCCCTCCCACTACTTTTTTTGGTAATGGTTCTTTAATTCTCATTATTTTGGCCATTTTGCCACTCATCACTCTTAACTTATGTTTTGTCTCTCCTACTGCTGAACCCACATGTATGATTTTCATTCACTTGCAGGGTCATCTTCAGTCCACGATACCAGCTTCTATCACCTATGGATTACCTTTTCAAATAGTCAGACTTGTTTCTTCTTTGACACGTGCATCTGAAGGATTTGCCAAGCTTTCTGTTAAAAATACCTTCTTTATAACTTCTCTCTGATCTGTAGCAAAACTTACAGACTGCTGCTTACCATGCTGATGTTACTGTTATTTACTGTTCTGTCTGTATCCTTGTACTGATTCTTTATGTTATTTTGGTTTCAGTGTGTGTACAATAGGGTTGTAGTTTAGAGTGCTTTAATAAAAAATAGTATTTCAAGAGACAGTTTTATTGGGTAAAAATTAAGCGACCTCTTTGAATAAAATGTTTTATATCAGACTTTACTGTCTGATTTGCAGTTGGTTTGGCTCCAGATGGACTCCCAAACGGAATTTTTTTAACAGAAGCACGGTTGATGCCATTTG
The DNA here is from genome assembly GCF_037157495.1 of Lathamus discolor. Lineage (NCBI taxonomy): Eukaryota > Metazoa > Chordata > Aves > Psittaciformes > Psittacidae > Lathamus > Lathamus discolor. Next base: position 24,329,113 of record NC_088884.1, read on the forward strand.
CAAGGTTGCAATTGTAAGCTACAGTAACATACTTTTAATAGATACTTATTAGTTTACCTAATTTTTACCTAATTTGTTTACCTATTTTTTACCTAATTTTAGTTTACCTAATTTTTAAGTTACCTTATCTGTAACTTAAGAAAATAGGGTTAAAATAAACATTTATGGAAATGAAGTAAATTTACTTCATACTTTTTGATTAAACATTTAGAAAGCTTTTCCTTTAACTAAAAGAGCGGAGTGCAGAGATTTTTTCATTATCACTTCTCTATGCCCAGTAATTAGTGATATTCACAGAGCTTAAACCAGGAAAGTACTCTGAATTAAATTAAAAGTTAGTGGGATTTCATGATGCAGGGTAAAAGCATACTAAGCAGAACTTCCTTGACAGTTTAGCTTTCATCATAAATCCAAATTGAGATGTCTTAAGGCAAAAAGACAAAAATTAATCATCTGCAAATTCCTAGTAATAATGGAAGTGACAGAATGAACATAATACTGTGTCAGGTTAGTCTTATGCTTTGTTCATTGTTACATCCTTCTGCCTGTACTTAAACTGCATCAGTATTTCATGCTGGTTTTTTTCAGTTCATACTTAATAGCAATCATTAACTATCATTGAATTGCAGTGTATTAGTTGTTTTATGGAAGAGGCTTAATATCTCATGTTCTTAAAATATGGCAAGTAAGTACTATCTTAAAAGGAATTTTATAACTTTACTGAAGATAGTAAAAGCTGATCTGTGATATGGAAAATGCAATATAGCAGCCCTGACATTTCTGGATGAACTTTTTTCTTTTACTCCATATTTAACATACTTATTTTACCCTTTCTTTACAGGCAGTGGCTTCCCAAATCCAAAATGGTTCCCCTTGGAATAGATGAGACCATAGACAAGTTAAAAATGATGGAAGGACGTAACTCAAGCATACGAAAGGCAGTAAGAATTGCTTTTGATCGTGCTATGAATCACCTGAGTAGAGTCCATGGAGAACCAGTCAGTGACTTCAGTGATATTGACTAACAAGAGATTCTACCAAGGCGTAAAACATACCACACAGACTTGAACTCTACTAATGAACCTCTTTGTCTAAAAGAATGTATTGAAGTTACAACCCCTTAATTGTTGGTTCAGTGGCTGAGTTCTGCAAACTTGAAATAGTTGAGTAAATCTCCTAAATCACCATTGCCATATTGATTAATGATTTTACTGTGTTGTAGTTTGGAGGATTTTCCACTAAACCTGTTAAAATGTCTTGTTCATAGTGTTCATAATTGTACATAAATGTATATTCAACACTTAACTTATTCTGATTTTAGAAGTAGCTCTTTAATTCCTTTTTTAATTTTGCTGGGGAGGGAGTTGGTTTTTGTTTCTGTGCTTTTTACTTTTCTTTCTTTCTTTCTGAGGTTAAGTTACCTAAGCACCATCTTCCAGCTGAAGGTGTTTAGTGAATCTTCAAGCCTAATATCAAAATGGCATCAAATATATGTTTGCCTAAATCATATACAATATGGTGCTGCTTTGTATCATTTCTTCCTTGGTCTGTAGCTTCTGAAAAAGACTTCTGAATGTTTGTGTAAATCGTTGCTCTTTGCACAAAGTACCACATATTTAAGATTGATGTAAATTTACAATTACAAATATGTATTTTAAGAAAGGAAGTTGCATTATTTTGGAGGGTACTTTGTGAGAAAGGCATAAAAAAAAAATATACTATGTACATCACTTGCAGATCACCAAAAACACTCCATTGTTGCCCAAAATAACTTGATTGTTTTTGTTTTAAACAAACCTGGCTTAAAGCCTGCAAGCACATTATTTCTTTCAAAACCGTATCCCATTTATCTCCCATTGGTTTAATTTTGTTGATATTTGTGCCTCCCTGTGTTTTATTTATTGTAGAAAATGTATTAATTTGCTTTATAATGAAAAATAAAATTGACAAATATATTGATATGCATTTTTATACAGGCACATGAGAAGACAACTTGGTTTGGGAGAAAAATGTATTGGAAATTGTATAAAAACTTGATGGTTTGTGTGTAATTCGGTTTTTTTGGTAACTTGTAATCTTCTGTTTCCAATGAGGGGATTTATGTAACTTTTAATTTAGAACACTTTGGTAGCAATAGAAACTTTGGATACATTTTTGTATGGTACATGTGATGTATATAGAATTAGTACTTTATTTTTATTTTTAAGAAGTAAAGCATTATGTTTGGGCAGGGGGAAGAAGGAGGGTGGGTTTCCAGAACTGCATTTTTATATTAAAAAGAAAAAAAGTCAAGATACTGATTGTTGTAGCTACTTTATTCCTACCTTCACTGAGATACTGAATTTGTAACAATGAAAATGGCAAGGTATGTTTGCAATGTGATTTATAATGACTCCATTATTTATAAATGCACTGTGTTTGAACTCTTTTGCAGTGATATCTTAAATACTGTACCAAGTTATATAATATGAAACACCAAATATAATGCATATGAATGCACGAAGTATTTATGCCCAGCTTTTTTATAAAGGATTAGCAAATACAGCAAAACCAATACTTTTTAAATCTTTTTTTAAAACTTCATTGAATAGCATACTTCATTGTTAAACCTGCTTGAATCTTTATTTTAAAGGGACAATTACTTTTTAAATAGTTTTTAATGTTTTTATTCTCTATTGTTTGTAATACCCCCTTAGAAGCTTGAAATAAAATTTCTTTCTCAACTGTTAATTTTGTCCTGAATTTAGCCCCTGAGAGTTTGCTGTAGTGCCCATTTTCTTACTCCGTGACTGAGCTGGTACAGAGGCAGTAGTTCAAGAACCTGATTGTTTTCTTGCTGTGGCATGCAGTGTCATCCTTGATGAGCCCTCTGCATGGTAGGTATTGTAGCTAGCTGCACTAGCTGAGACCAGTTGCCTGTAATGGACTCCTCTTATAATTAGAGGATGTTGCATCAGAGAGTAGTTGGATACATTTCACAAATGATCAAGCAGATAGTTTTCACAGTCTTGACAGTAAGCACAGCTTTAGGGGAGTAGTGATGGCAGGTATCTTGTAAGGACCGTCACGGGGGCACGCTTCTGTGATGGAAGCAACAGCCACCTCAGGTAGAAAAATTAGTTTTGTGGTTTGTCTAAAGTAGAGTATCTGTGTAATGACTTCAAGTATCTGCCAGATAGCCACACTCATCTTTGAAGGGAATAGAGCTTAATTTGTGCGATATTGAGACAGTAGAACCATTTGTCCTCTGTTAGGTCTGCCTGTTAAGAGTTTTCCAAAAAATAGCCTGCATCAGATTTTATTTCAGACTTATTCCACGAAATATACTCAAATTCCGGTGTGTGTGAAACTGGATAATGATTCACAGCCTCATTCTGGCAGGCAGAGAAAATGGGGTGGGTTTTTTTTGGATCTGTCAGGCCTTACAAAGCTAAAATTGCAATTACAGTAGGAGTTGGAAGAAGATTTGGTACTTGTATGATGAGAATTTTGATACCTCTCAAGTATAAAATCACAGTTGAGTATACACACAGCTGCAAAATGATCCGTTAGAAGGCTTCCCAAGTTCTCAGCTGCTTCTGATGGTAGCAACAGGAGAGGGAAAAACTATCTCCTTTTTCAAAAACAAGAGCAGAACAGTAATTATGTTATTCTGTAACAGGTTGTTTAATCAAGTCTCGGGATAAGCTTTCGTTTGAATTTTGCTCTGACTTGCAAGTTTCATTTTCTGGCTTTTATCTTCAGAGATAGCACCATCAGTTCTTAAAGAAGGTGAACTTGCTGCCTTGATCTTACAGGTGCACTTCAGAGAATTCTGAGCTGGAAAACTTTACTGATTAAAAGAATCTGTTAAACATCCTGACAATCCAGACTGCATGTTCTTTTGATGAAACTGGCATGAAAAGTATGTTGTTTTTCTTTCATGTATGTGATATTAACTGGCCTGGGAAGTCCTCCCAGATGCTGTCTGAGAGGAGCTTGCAGCAGTGGCTATTGCTGTTGTCATGCTGTCTCATGCCGAATCTCTTCAGATTAGATAAAAGTCTAATAAAATGATTTCTCACAGTTGTCAGTTTTCAGTGTGACCTGTGTGTTTTTAAGGGATTTCTTCCCTATTTGGGAAAGGAAATCCAAGCTCCAAAACTGCTTTATTTCCAAATTCTAGGCCCTAACCAGGTAAAAGTAGAATGAGTACATGTATAGCAGAATGTGCTTCACTGCATTTTTAGACCAAGCTCTTCTATGACACCATAAATAACTGTAAAACAATCATGGAGTGGAAATTAATATTTTAGTGAAGAGAAAAAAAAAAAGTGGGCAACAACGCATCGTACCTTGCTGATTTCTTGGGGAGTGTTATAGCAGTAACTACAGGGTGTAGATTTGCATATGCACTATTCCATTCTGGTATAATCATTTCCTGCTAATGAAGTGTCAAGAGACGTGGATCAGAAGCTGAAACTTAAGTTAAAATCTGTCATCTCTTGTATTAAAATGTGAGAAATCATGTTATAAATATTTAGAAAAAAATGTTGGTAGAGAATGAAAAACAAAACCTGCAAAAGTTTGTATCTGTTACCAAACTTCATTATTTTTGAATGTTTACTGATTGTGATTTTGTATTTTTACACTAGAGGGAGCAATACACACAGACCATCAACATTCGCAAAATAAATACTTCATACTTTCTTTTCGAAGTGCTGCTATTAAAACTTTTTCCTGGCAAACAGTCTTACCCGCTTCTAGTATTTGTAATCAATCAAAAGTAGCATTCTCTGACATTGTGTCTGCAAGTGGGCCCTTTGGGGGTACTTATTTTTAGCTCTGGAGCTAATGCGTGGAACAACAACTCTGGATTTTCCAGCTCTCTTTGTATCTAACTGCTACTGACAGGTAAGTTTTTACACTGTCTCATTTAGCTGTTTGTTTTCTTTCCACAGATTGTGTATTCTATGGCTGCATTTGGTAGTGTTAGAAAATGACTCCGAGCTGCTTGCTGCTAGAAACATGGTGCACGTCAAGGCACACAGCAATTACCGCCAAAAATACTCAGGTCTGAAGGTGAGGGTCTGAGATGTGACAGTTTCTTACCCTGCAGGCTGGTGAAGGAAGGATGTCTTGAGAGCAAGCACAAGGAAATTGAATAAACTTGGTGAATTGAATAAACTTAGGTGTGATTGTAGCACAAATACAGAAGAGTAACGCAAATGGAGGAAGCATTTACCATCCACATTCTACTTGCCACCTTTTTGCTAGTTTACCTATTTGTCAGTTCTTCCTTGATTGATTTATTTCTTGTAAAATCCTTACAAGGTAGAAAAGAGTAAATTCAGTTTAATGAAATATGTTTTCAAAATACAACGAAGTTGATAAATAAGCTTGTTCTAAATCTTTTTGGAAATGGGTATTTGATGGGAAGGGGCTGTACATACATTTTTAGATGCCTTGTTATCCAGCTTTCCTTTATTACCTGTGCACAGAAGCCGCTGTCCAATCTCTGCCAGTCAGGGAGGAAAGTGTGAGTTGCCAGCAGCTGTACTTTTAACTGCAAGGTTATTTAAGATTCTTTTCCGTTGTTTCCGTAGTGTCAAAAATCTAACACAGCAGTCACCCTGTTCTATTTTATGCTGGTGCTATGTGGAGAGAGGGGACAGGATAAGGTGTTTTGGGGTGGGTTGTTTTTTTTTTTCTTTAAAGTTAAACCATATCATTCTAACATTAAACCTGGTGATACTACGTGTCTTAGGAAAGAGTCCTCTGGTTAAGCTGCTGCTTTCCTGCTTCTATTGGTTGTTTTCACTGTTCCTCCAAGCTCAGCTCAGTTTTTGTTCATGTGTTTTGATGTCTTTGCTGCAACAGGTCAGCACTGCCAGCAGGCAAGGGGAGTCTCAGCTTCCTGATTTAATATCTGAGTGTACAAGAGGTCTGGGGTAGTGTGAATAGGTTCCTTATCTGGTCTTTGCTCCTCTTCATACAGTGAGCATAAATATTTATCCTACTTCCCATCTCTTCCATTAATCTGCTTTTTAGCATATTTTTGGTCTTTCCTAAGCTGTCTGGAGCCATTTTCCAGTATGAAGGGCTTCACTTTGAGAAATAGATTCTCTCTTCAACTTCCCTGCCAACAGCCCCCAGTAACAAAGATTTGTTTTAGTCTAAGATGGTGGATTAGGAGAGCTCACATATCTTTGTCATCTGTGTTCAGTTATCATGTCCTTCACTTCTCCACACTTTGCTCTATGAGCGTGGGAATTTTCACATTCTTATAGCATAAAACAGAAAAAGTTTATCTAAATGCATGGAAAATACAAGGAGGACAAAGGAAAATGTGTGCCTCATTTTCATGAGAAAACAGTTGCTAATAGGTGGTACAGTGATGATGAAGGATTGGAGTTGTTTTGATTGATTTCTTTGCTTCGTTCTTCACGGAGAGTTGTTTTGAGATTGACAGTTTATCTTTTCATACAGTTAGTCCTTGATAAAAATAAGTTGATAGTATCTTTCTAATTCCTTAGAGCTGTAGTAGCTCGATGTTTATACTCAAGTAGATAGATAACTATGTTAGCAATTTCTGCCAATAATCAATGAGGAACTATAGGAAGAACATTAGCAGTTTTCACCATGGACTCGTGAAGGACTTTGGGGCTTTCTAAAGAACTGGAGATGTGGTAAAGTAGCATTCTCATTTAAACAGGCATTTGGAGAATCATCCACCAGTTTTGCTGAAGAGGAAGCCACTGCAAGCAATGGTGAGGGCAATTTAGGTGGAAAGATAACAGCTGTGGGATAGGCAGAGAGGGTAGCAGTATTTTCCTCCTTTTCTACTTGGAAAGATACCAATTATACGGATTTATAACCAATTAAAGGTTGTGGAGAACTTAATTCTTAGTTAATTTCAAAATATTGCTTGTGTAGGATAGGATAACAGTCCTAATCATGGGTAAAAGAGGAAGTAACACTTGGAATTATTTTTGACGTCACTAATGCTTTTGAAGTTCTTCAGTATGTTTTCTTAGGCAAACAAAATACCTGGAACAAACAGGTTTTTGGACAGCTGCTGCAGTTCACAGGATTAATTGTCAGTGGGTCTGATGTGAAACTCGAGGAACAGTTTCATTAGTCCACCTTTTGGGGCTGCACATTACTGAACAGTATTTAATATTTTCATACTAAACAGCACTTCAAAACTCTTCTGGTCTAGAATTTTTTACCGGGTTTGTTTTTTTTTTTTTTTATCTGTGATTTGAATGAACTTGCATTTTGCTTCAGTAGTTCTTTGGCTCATGCTGGCTTCCTACTTGGTGTGACTTTTCTATGATATGGGCATCCCCAAATTAGTTTCTTTATAGGCTGACCTGTGGACTTCCCTGTAGTAGCCATAAAAACTGGTGCTTGAATACCAATAGGTGGTCTTTTTCTCCAGCACAGTGAGAACTTGGAAATAAAGACATGTAATTTGTTCAAACCAGGACAAGATTATGTATTTGGGCAGCATTTCCTTCAGAGAGTGAATACCTGCATTAAAAGTGTCTTTTTTAATTTTTTTTTTTTTTTTTTTTTGTTTCCTTCAATGTAAATAGTCATCACTGCAAAAGGAAAATGACTTCTACAAGATAAGCAGAAAGCAAGTAAAACTACAGTCAGGTTATACATGAACTTAACTATCGATCTAAATTTTATGTCTTCTCTGTAACTTCCATATTTATGATGGTGAAACTGAATAGTCCTTAATTTATATAGTTTAGAAGAAAAATGAAATTGAAGTTACTCCTCTGCTCTTCTGCCAGGTGATGATTGTGAGGAGAATGTATACAAGATGCCGGTAAGATGGTGATGAAGCATGAAGATCAGTTTTCCGAATCAGCTTCATCAACTGTTTAGAGCCAAGCTCATCTGATTTGTTGCATAATTGTCTGCTCCTTTCCACAGATGTTTATTTTTTCAGAAATGTCTCATACAGTACTTGTCAGCAGGTGTTTCCAGCTGAGAAAAATATGGGGCTTGGTTGTGGTGTTGATTACATTAGAAAGCAGTCCTAACTTGTAATGAGAATGTTGCACTAAAAGGGGATTTCTGCAGTGTGGAAAAAAGGATTTTGGTAATGTCTGACAGGAAGAAGAAACGTGCTTATCCAGTTTTCGTTGTATTCTAGAAACTCATAAACTGGTACATTTTTCTCTGAGTTTCCACTGATCTCTTTTCAATCAAAGGACTTTAAAACAGACTACTTTATGGTATAAGATCTTTTAAAATTCCTGTGTTTATCTTAAACGTATTTTATTAGTAGTTATTTAATACTTCAACTGCTGTAAAAATGTTAAGGTGTATGTAAATAAATTACAGTTTTAGATGGTCTTTAATAGGTAATGAAATGTTTATAGTGTTTTGATACTAAGTGGGATGGAGCAGCCCTGTGCATGGCTTCCTGTACACAATAAGTTTCACCAAAATTCTTTGTGGTTGTTTTGAGGAAAAGAGTAATACTTTTACCAAATGCTTTCATACTTCCACAATGCATAAAGGCATCTCTTTAAGTGAATCCATCCCAGACTACTTTTTCTTCGTAAGTGTTCTCAGATCTTACTCAGCTGGCACATAAATCTGGATCAGAACAGGCTTCTCATTGAAGCAATAAGGGTAGAGTCTACTTCCTAATTGTTAAGCTGCCCCATGACAGGCAAACATGACTTAGTTTTGTCTTTTATACTAATTTTCGTAAGTCTAATTTTACTATGAATGACTTTCCTCCTTTCCCTCCAGTTCATGGGTTAAAATAAAGCCAGAATAAGTAATCAGAAATAGTGGTTCCCAAGATGAGAAAAGCAAGCATGCTGGGGTTTTTACTCTCCTTTTTGTTTACTTACTCTAACATTCTGTTTATTACTTCATAATATTTTGCATTCTTCCAAGGGTAGTTGTGGTGGTGTTTATACAAGAAATATCATTAAGAGGTATAAAAGCTCTGATTTATTAAAATTAACGATATTTCAGATGAATAAAAATATATAAACCAATATTGTAATTTTTTTCTATTTTTCAGAAGGTCTTCTGCCATGGAGTGAAAAACACTTCTCATCAATATAAGCAGTAACAGAGAACTGTTAGCAGTTAGAGATGTTACTGAATTACTTGATTTATCAGACACTATGTCAACCAGGAAATGCAAGAAAGTCAAATAAAACTGCCTTTATGCAGACATAAACCAGTTGTTATTAAAAAAGTCCTGATCTCTAGGCAAGGAAGTGGAGGCTGCACGGGAAAGGAGGGCAGAGTTCTCAGAGTCAGAATAATAAGAAAAAATAAGGTCAAAGACAATAGCAGCAAACAGTCTCATGACACCTCCTCCAGAGCCTTGCATGCCAGAGGTCCTGCTCGTGCTGCTGTCTCATTACTGCAATTGCTCAAAGTGTCTATCAAATATTCCATGCTTCAAATAAGCTACTTGCATAAAATAAACCACTAGCATTTTAACACCTCAGTAATAAAAGGTTTTGGCTCCGAAAACTCCAGTCTTGTTTTGTGTTTAACATTCAGTACTTTCAGTAATCTTAATGTGTCTATCTTCTGTGTCAAGGTTACTAGAGTTGGCAGCGATGTATTCAGTCCTAGGGTTAGGTGTAGTTAATAAAATACGCAGGTCTGTTTTATTACCTGTCTTTCTAAAAGTCTAAAGTTCATATTGACTCTTGTATTCAGCTGTCTCTTTAATGTTAGCCATATGCGTACAATAACCAGCTAAAGCACAGTCAGCCTTGGAAAGTCAAAAAACAGTTACAAAGCTGAAGATGAGCCTGCTTAGCTGTCTCGTTTGCAGCAAGAGATGGTGTGACATCTGTGCAGTCCACACGAGCGCACTTGAGTTACCACTGTCTTTTCTCATCTTCATGGGGTCTGCTACAAAATTAATCCAAACACTATAAGGCTCTAAGTTTAGATGGTTTCTTTTTGATTGATTTGAATGCAAACTGGAGGGCTTAGTGCTACTGCAGCCGACGTAAGTTAGCTTGGGTAAAAGTAGAAACCTCCTGTTGGTTGTGTCCTGGTTTTGGTTGGGATAAATTATCGGTACCTAGTTGCTGGCAGGGTTTAAACTGGAAGGGGTGGAAAACCTTTTAGTTTAAAAGATTGAGGAAAACTATGTATCTTAAAGGGCAATAAGAAAAAAAATCATGGGGAAAAAAGGCTCCTAACTGGGATCAGATGGCCACGTGTTGGCCACATACAGAAACGCACGACAACCTATGGATACTGCCCATAGCTGACAGCACAGGTGAAATCTCCTCTACATCAGGTATGTAAGTCTCCAACAAAAAACATTAGTGGGGGTGGTCCCATACTTGCATGAGGCATGGAGAACTAATCAATAGATTATCATGTGTACTTTATGTGTGCCTAGACAGATGTGTGTGTGCCTGGTAATCTGAAGGTACTTATAGTGGGGGAGGTATATGTGAAGATACTTTTGATGATTCATAGAATCACAGAATCATAGAATAGTTAGGGTTGGAAAGGACCTTAAGATCACCTAGTTCCAACCCCCTGCCATGGGCAGGGACACCTCACACTAAACCATGTCACGCAAGGCTCTGTCCAACCTGGCCTTGAACACCGTCAGGGATGGAGCATTCACAACTTCCCTGGGCAACCCATTCCAGTGCCTCACCACCCTAACAGGAAAGAATTTCCTCCTTAGATCCAATTTAAACTTCCCCTGCTTAAGTTTTAACCCATTACCCCTTGTCCTATCACTACAGTCCCTAATGAAGAGTCCTTCTCTAGCATCCCTATAGGCCCCCTTCAGATACTGGAAGGCTGCTATGAGGTCTCCATGCAGCCTTCTCTTCTCCAGGCTGAACAGCCCCAACTTTCTCAGCCTGTCTTCATACGGGAGGTGCTCCAGTCCCCTGATCATCCTCGTGGCCTCCTCTGCACTTGTTCCAACAGTTCCATGTCCTTTTTATGTTGAGGACATCAGAACTGCACACAATACTCCAGGTGAGGCCTCACGAGAGCAGAGTAGAGGGGCAGGATCACCTCCTCCAACCTGCTGGTCACGCTCCTTTTGATGCAGCCCAGGATACGGTTGGCTTTCTGGGCTGCGAGCGCACACTGAAGCTGGCTCATGTTCATTTTCTCATCGATCAGCACCCCCAAGTCCTTCTCTGCAGGGCTGCTCTGAATCTCTTCTCTGCCCAGCCTGTAGCTGTGCCTGGGATTGCTCCGACCCAGGTGTAGGACCTTGCACTTGGCATGGTTAAACTTCATCAGGTTGGCATCAGCCCACCTTACAAGCGTGTCAAGGTCCCTCTGGATGGCATCCCTTCCCTCCAGCGTATCAAGCAAACAACACAGCTTGGTGCCATCGGCAAACTTGCTGAGGGCGCACTCAATCCCATTGTCCATGTCACCGACAAAGATGTTGATCAAGACCGGACCCAACACCAATCCCTGAGGGACACCACTCATTACCGGTCTCCAGCTGGACATCGAGCCATTGACCACAACTCTTTGTGTTTGGCCATCCAGCCAGTTCTTTATCCACCGAGTGGTCCATCCATCAAATTGATGTCTCTCCAATTTAGAGACAAGGATGTTGTGCGGGACAGTGTCAAATGCTTTGCACAAGTCCAGATAGATGACATCAGCTGCTCTACCCCTGTCTATCAGTTCCGTAGCCCCATCATAGAAGGCCACCAAATTGGTCAGGGAGGAGTTCCTCTCAGTGAAGCCATGCTGGGTGTCACCAAGCACCTTGTTGTTTTTCATGTGCCCTAACATGCCTTCCAGGAGAATGTGCTCCAAGATTTTGCCAGGCACAGAGGTGAGACTGACTGGGCTGTAATTCCCCGGGTCTTCCATTTTCCCCTTCTTGAAAATGGGGGTTATATTTCCCTTTTTCCAGTCTTTGGGAACTTCACCTGACTGCCATGATTTTTCAAATACAATGGCCAGTGGCTTAGCAACTTCATTCGCCAGCTCCTTCAGGACCCACAGATGGATTTCATCAGGTCCCATGGACTTGTGTACGTTCAGCTGTGTCTGAAGACACAGTCCCTACATCTGCCTTCCAAGACTTGGGTGGTGTGGTCAGAGCCTTTGCCAGTGGAGACCAAGGCAAAGAAGTCATTAAGAGCCTCAGCCTTCTCCAAATCCAGGGTAGCCAGTTCTCCTGATAGCTTCTGGAGGGGGCCTACGTTGTGCCTAGTCTTTTATTCTCTACATACCTATAGAATCCCTTCCTGTTATCCTTAACATCCCTAGCCAAGATTAATTCTAACTGGGCCTTAGCTTCCCGGACAACATCCCTGTACTCTTCCTAGGCTGCCTGTCCTTGCTTCCACCTTTTATGAGCCTCTTTTTTTCCCTCGAAGTTTCCTCAGCAGCTCCTCATCCATCCAAGGAGGTCTCCTGGCCCTCCTGCTGCACTTCCTTCTAGTTGGGATGCAGCACTCCTGAGCTTGTAGCAGGTGATCCTTGAATATCAGCCAACATTCTTGGCCCCCCCTGCCCTCCAGGGCTATATCCCATGGAACCTTACTAAGCAGGTTCCTGAAGAGGCCAAAGTCTGCTCTTTTGAAGTCCAGGGCAGTGAGCTTGCTACACGCTCTTCTCACTCTCCTGGGGATCTCAAATTCGACCATCTCGTGATTGCTGCATCCAAGGCTGCCCTGGAGTACCACATTCTCAACGAGCCCTTCCCTGTTGGTGAGCACAAGGTCAAGCATGGCACCTCTCCTTGTCGGCTCCTCTATTACTTGCAGAGGGAAGTTGTCTTCCACACAATCGAGGAACCTCCTGGATTGCTTGTGCCAGGCTGTACCGTCGCTCTATCAGATATCAAGGTGGTTGAAGTTGTAGTCCCCCATAAGAACAAGGGCCTGCAAGCGTGAGGCTGTTCCTATCTGTCTATACAGTGCTTCATCCAGAGCATCCTCTTGATCAGGCAGTCTTTAACAGATCCCCACAGTAATGTCTGCTATTGCTGTTCTCCCTTTAACCCTGACCCACAAACTCTCTGTAAACTGCTCACCTGCCCCCAGACAGAGTTCCATACTCTCCAGCCTATCCCTAACATAAAGGGCAACTCCCCCTCCCCGCCTGCCAGGCCTGTCCTTTCTAAAGAGCCTGTAACCTTCCATTCCAACACTCCAGTCATAGGAGCCATCCCACCATGTTTCTGTGATGCCTATTGTATCATACCCCCGTAGATGTGCACACATCTCTAATTCCTCTTGTTTGTTCCCCATGCTACGGGCGTTTGTATAGAGGCATCTGAGCCGAGCTCCAATTGAAGCCAGCTCATTGGCTGGAGCAGCCGGAATATATCTACATTGTTCCGAGCATTTATTACAGGTGCTAGCAACTGACTGGGCGTGTTGGGATGGAATGATGCCCCCCTCCCTCAACATATCTAGTTTAAAGCACCCTTGACCAGTCTGGCAAGCCTCCTACCAAAACAGCTCTTCCCCTTGTCAGACCAGATCCACCAGCCCCCAGTAGACCTGGCCTCCTAAACTGAGTCCCATGTTCTAGATACCTGAACCCCTGACTATGGCACCACCCTTCTAAACATTTATTAACCTGGCCAATCCTCCGAGCCTTTTTAAGGTCCTCTCCTTTATCCCAGAGAATTGATTAAAAGACCATCTGAGCTCCAGAGCCCCTAACCACCTCTCCCAGGGCTCTGTAGTCCTTTATGTTCCCCAGGCTACTACTATCTACATCACTAGCACCCACATGGATCACTAGAAGTGGGTAACAGTCAGTGGGACTTACTAGAGCAGGCAGCCTCTCTGCAACATCCCTGATCCATGCCCCTGGTAGGCAGCACACCTCCCTTGAGACTGGGTCAGGCCGACAGATGGGTGCTTCCGTCCCTTTCAAAGTAGAGTCCCCTATTACTATGACCCACCACTTTTTCCTGGCAGCACCAGTACAGATCTTTACCAGTGCATCAGCCGGCTGTTTCTGGTGTGTGTTTTCTCATCAGCCCCCTGAAGAACAGCAAAGCAGTTCTGCGTGTGGACAACAGATTTAGGAGGAAGCCCCTTGCTTTTAATTGTCCTCTTCCTCCTTTTTTTGTTGTTTTTGTTGTTGTTGTTTCCCAGCTTCCTGGGTTAGCGGCCTCCTTCTTCCCTCCATGAGCTACACTGGACACTTGAGGCCCCTGCACATTTTGGGCCTGGAGCAAGCAGCCCTGCTTCCTCTCAGCTTCCCTGACATCTTTCAGCCTATTGACAGCGTCCCGCAGCTCAGCCCCTGCTGCAGGAGGACCTCCATCAAGGAGCACCGGGTGCAGCCCTGCCCACTGTACACCCTCCCCTCACAAGACCAGCGCAGGCACCCTCTACACCCCGAGCTCTGCACTGCAGCCTCCCCTCTCATCGGCTCTGTCTGGGTGCCTACGCTGGCCACCGCCAGGGCAGCCAGAGCAGAGCTTCCAGAGCGGGCCCTGGCCATAAGGCGAGTGCTCGCCATAAATGATTGTTAAAGGGAAATGCACTTCCACTGCTCGTGTTCAGTTTTGTATGGTATTGCTTACCCTGCTGCCTGGGCTTCTGACCTTCTCCTTCTGTTTGGTCTGGTATTGCCCTGTGCCTCACACCCTTCTGGGAGCTTGGCTCTACTTTAGATGGAGCAGAACGTAATAGAAAGTATTGTTATCTCTGGCTAACAGATAAGGGAGAGATGCAGAAAATCAGTGTCTTCTCCAAGGAGCTGAACTGAACACGCTTCTGCCTCAACTGCCAAATTAAGGCTGTTTTTTTAATCAGCTGATGAATTAGAAATTTAATCACTCTTGACTCAGCCACTTGGCGAATTCTATTAGGAAAAGAAGTGTGGTGGGCTGACCCCAGCCAGCAGCGAAGCACTACAACAGACTGCTCCCTGTGGGATAGCGGAGGGTACAGGAAGAATCAAAGTGGGCAAACTTGTGGGTTAAGCTAAAGACAGTTTAATAAGTGAATATGGAATATGCCTTTGGCCAGTGCAGGTCAACTGTCTTGGCTGTACCCCCTCGCAGCCTCTTGCCCAGCCCCATCTTACTCATTTGAAGGGGCAGAGTGAAAACTTGAGAAGACCTTGATGCTGTGAATCACTGCTCAGCAGCAGCCAAAACACTGGTGTGTTATCAACGCTGTTTTAGTCACAAATCCAAAACACAGCACTGTACAGGCTGTTGTCAAGAAAGTTAACCCCAAGTACAAAAAGTTGGAGGTTTTTCAGTTTGACTTTCTCTTGCATCTGCATCAAAGTTCTTGTTATAATAAAACTTAAAGCTTATTTTTAAGGCAGATTTCCTCTAACTTCGTGTCAGAATAGTCAATAATGCTGTAGTCAGAGCAATCGCATGGGATATGGGAGACTCAGATTTAAGGCCCCACTTTGAACGTGGGTATCTACCTGTGAATCCTCTGTGTCCCATTTACATCCTGTGAACAGTGAACTTGGGCTCCTGTTACCCCAACCATTCATCCTGTAAATAGGAAGCCTTGTAAAACAAGCATTGTTGAAATGAATGTGCTCAATGAGAACTAAAAATTGTTACAAACCCGAGTAATTTTATTGACAACTTTCTCATCAGAACAATTATTTATCTCAGCCTCTTACCTACGCATAAATCTTGAGTATCTACTCCTGTGCTGCAGATGTGAGGCACAATATAAACCTTTTTTTGCAAGACAGATACTAATTGATCCTAATCTATTTATTGCTATTTTGAGTGCTGGTACAAGCTGTGCCCAGTATAGAGTCTATGCAGGTATACCATGAAAGGACTGAAATAAATAGAAGTTCTTCTGTGCCTCCTGGGAATGCATTTGGTGACTACCAAAACAAACAATTCGTGCAAGTAGTTAAACGGTTTAAATTGATCTGTACTGTGTTTAAAGTTAAGGGGTTTACCACTCTCTGCTTCTTCATTTAGAAACCATATTTCCATTTCTTTATGTGCTCATCGAAATATGAATGTTTTAACTTTCTATGTAAGTTCATTTTATGCTGCTAGATCCCTAGGCAAAATAATGACATTGTCAAGTGTGATTCATGAAAGGTATGTTAAAGTAATAAAAAGGTGTGTGAGAGGGAGAAATCCTTTATTTAGGAAAAGAAGCAGCATTGAATATTAATCACATGATAGCACTAAATTAGCAAAATGGTCTCTAAGGGACCTGAGTACTTCATTCTGATGGGTGAGACCTCTTGTTTAGTACAAATGTACTCGAAAGATGTAGGAGAACTATGGTAGGCATAATTTTTCTTATGGAAAACTTTTACTTATCAAGACCAGCTTATTGTGATAACACACTAAAATTATAAACAGCTTATATATCTTTCACAAACATGATTAATTTTCCCTAAATGAATATAACCTTAGTTAAGTAGTTCTCCCTCAAAGGTAAGACATAAATACATTCACAGGCTAAATTTAGACCAAATATAAATTTAGGCTAAAATTCATATATTATTACTGAAAAATTACAGCCATGGGCCAAAATTCTTGACAACAAAAGACAAATCCCTTATAATTTCTGACAATCTTTCTCAAGGGTGGAACTGCAAAGTAATTGCCTGGAGGTAGAGATGAAGAGGAGTTAGCCCTGCCTTCCGTTTTCTCTTATCTTCCTTCATTCTCCAGATTATTTACGGGTGTGTTCTTAACAGGCATTTTCAGGTTCCCCCTTGGTTGATTTTCCTTCTCCTCCAGTTTGAGAGAGGGAATTAGAATGCTAACTCTGGAGGAGGTGAACGAACTGAGCAAATCTTCAGCACGGCACTTTTGCCATTGCACAATGTGAGATTAAAAAGGTGCAAAACAGACAGTTTAGCTAGCTCCTGCTCTGTACACCCCAGCATGCCAGCTGAAGGAAGCGGTCTTGGGTTTTAAGACTAATGCGGAAGGATTCAGAAATGCATCAGTAGATGCATGATTGAGTTTGTTGTATTAACTTTTTAAAACCCACACATACATACTACAGACAAATGCAAGTCTGGAAAGACGCTGACTTCCAGACAATATGCTACAACTAGCAGTTCAAGCAGAACAAATATACACAAATAATGTAGAGGTAATTGAAACATTATTCAGTAAATATGCCTGCGTTCTGCAAAGTAGATTCATGTTCAGTTTGTTTTGGTAAATAAAGTTAACGTCTCTTCCTGGATTATGGAGCATTTCTATGAAAATATAATACGTAAAATCAGTGATCTTTCAATATATTACTATTTGCCATGGTTTAATTCATGCAGTGCAGAAATGAGAGGCAGTCTGCAGTGCCCTTCAACTTTAACTGAAATCCCAGAGTGGACTTACTGCTAACGATGTTGAAGGATCATATAGATAATAGCAATGTCAATTGGCCTTTGGCAGAGAAAGCTGATAATGTTCAAAGACTACATTATGAAAGTTAACTAGAAGATCGTGGGAAGCCCTAGGGTGTGACAGACTTAAATCCTGGCTTGTGCTCAAGGAAGATACGCTGGCAAAGGATAAATCTCTAGGACATAAGTATTAAACAACTTTTCCATTTTAAAAAGTTTATTTTACCAAAACAAAACCAATTTGCTGAACCTCAGGCTTCCCTGAAATAAAGAAATTTTAACACTGATTTTGTAAATTAATATTCTGGGGTCCAAGACAGACCTTTTAATGAACCCATTGTATTGGGTTTGCATAGCAAAGTTTTGGCGGGGGGGGGGGGGGGGGGGGGGGCTGCAGGGGCGGCTTCTGTTTGACCTATGAGTCTCCAAAGACTAATTTCTTTTCCTGATGTTACTCATCTAGTACATTCTTTCCTTTTTCTTTCCTGCTCTTAGCTCTCCTAACAGTAACAACAGGCACAGACAAAGCAGCATAAACCCCCCTATCTTCATCGTTTGGAAGGTTTCATGCACTGTGAAGCTGGATCTATTTTCAGACAATGGAAAAGATTTCCTTTTCAAGAGAAAGAGAACTGTCTGGTAGCACTTACTGCTGGTGGTGGTTAATCCTGAGAAGGGAAAAGTGAGCCTTCAACATGTAAAAAGTAGCTTAAAAAAGGAACCCTTTTTCTGCAACAACTTTTGTGTAGAAAAAGAAATAATGGGCTTTAATTGCAGTCGAGATGCTTTAGGTTTGACATTAGGGAAAAAGCTCCCTAATAGTAACAATTTCACAGCTCAGGTTTAGTGGCTGATGGATTTTGTGGAATTTTTGCAATCTGCTGCTTTAACAGAGGAACTATTTCAGGATGAATTTATATTATTTTTTCTTTTTGTATAGTAGTATTTCAGTCCCTTTTCCTGCAAATTTAATTGTGATTCAAGCTTTTACATCCCATGTAAACAATTTTTACTTTTTCCCCACTTTCAGGGAGTTAAACATTAGCAGTTTCTGAAGTAAAATGCTTCCAAGTGGAAAACTGAAATGTCACAGGTTAAAAATGCTTCAAAGGTTTTGACATTTTCTGGCTGAAATTTCAATCTATAGGGGTTCACAAATATTTTTGTTGTAAACCAAAAGACGAATAACTTTATGGATGATTTCAGTAATCCGGGGAGAGTTACTCAGGTAATTTTCCTATTTTTGCTAGGGTTCTTTTGTGTATTAAAAAAATGAGAACAGCAAAGCTAAATTAGTCTGTTGAAACTGCACTTATTCATGCTTGAGATGTTTCACATTTCCTATTAATCACAAATGTGTTTTAATTTGAACAATTATTGCCTGTGCCTGATGCTATCCATATTTATAATATCAATATAAGGATTTACAATGAGTCTCATCACATTTTTAGCCTTATAATTGTGAAATACTTAACAGCACTGACATTTAAAATAACGTTATCAGCATTAGAGTTAACAGTACTGAAATTAATAGAGTAGTTGAAAGTTTCAGAACATCAGTGTTCTGCAATGACATCGTGTAGTGCACTTTATTATAATTTTAATAGAAAATTATTTCATTATGGGTTTTCTATCATCTGAACTCTCACAAAAGTGCTCTGAACAGGAAAACTGTATGTGGGTGAGGTGTATATCTTTTCATCCTAACTTGATACTGTAATTCTTACTATCAATATGATAAAAAATATGCCCAGAAACATGGAGGCTTACAGAAAGGAGACCCAAAATGTCCTACATACCTAATTTGGACGTCACCAAAACCTTACCAAAACATTTTCTTCATAGCGAGTTTCTTATATCTTAACATCCATATCTTTAAAATGAGTAGGTTCCTCTGGTACCAGGAATGAAAGCAATGTAGCGATTTGTGGTTTTCTTCCTATGTCAGTCTTGATCTAACTTCATATCCAGATCTCATTTTAATCCCGTTAATGGACATTCTAACTCTACCCAACTTTTAACAAGAGAAAATTCCAACTATTATTTGCATAAAACTCACAAATATTGGCAACTTTGAACAGAATTGTGTGTTTTCCCCTGTGAAGGCCTGCTCTTTATGCTGCAGGTATTCTCTTTGATGGATGATGCCACAGGGACAGTTTTGTTTTAACATAACATATTGCCTGTTAAAATAAATCTAAAAGAACACAGAGGTCATACTGAGCTGGTCCCCAATGTCCCTATAGACATATGTACAGACAGGTGGTTAACGCAGCCTCCTGTCCAAAACAAGATCTGGAGGGATTTCTCCTTATTCATGACAGATGGTCAGCTCTTCTCAGAGATCTCTGAAAATGTTTGTTGAAAACATTAAGATGAGATGGAACCGGGTTCTTTTGGCACAAAGTCACTGCCCGCCTTTCAAAGGTGCTTTACTTGGGCTTTGAAATTAATTTTCTTTTTGTGGAAAAGCAAATGCAAAGTTCTGAGGACAGAACTCGGGCTGTTTGTGGCAAAAGCAGCAGATTTTGATGATATCACATTATACTGTGGTTCTGCCTCTTTTCTGGTGGCAAAGTTGCTGCTGTTTGGGAACAGTGTACAACGTGCGCCTTCATCCATCGTGAACAGAGCACAGACAAAACCTGTCTTCTGCAGCAGCATCGATGCAGAGACAGTGAGTCCCTCCATCTCAGCCCTGTTCCTCTGGCAGCAGCACACGTGTCTTGCTGTAATCACACCTTGCTGTTGCATGCAGTCTTTCACAGGTGCTGTAGCAGCTCCTCATCCTTCAGCTGGTCCCTTCTTCAGAAACAGAGTCTCTGGGAGCAGACCAAGACCTCCTGTGCTGGTTAGTTCTGTGGAATGCAGCTGATACCATTGCTATGACAGAAGTCACTTGCCTTAGGACTCTGCTCAGTTTACTCATATTATTGACCTGAAAAGGATGATGGAAAATAATACACACAGCTTTAACTTCTTTCCTCTGTGGCTTACAGCAATCAAGAGCAGCCCAGAATCTTGTTCCCCCCAGAAATCCCAGCAAATTAGTTATAAAAATGTCTATATATATAATATATATGACTATATATTGTCAAGCAGAGAGTTCCTATAATGTGGCAGACCTGTGGATAATAATGGCAAGGCCCATTTTGTGGCATCTGTTTAAGATTATCATTGCATTTCCACTGAGATTATCTGCTTGCACAGGTAGAGAATGTAGGTACAAAAATGTCTATGCTTAATTTTCAACATGACACAAGAGGCAGACTGAAAATACACTCCTTCATAGCAGGTGTGGATACATAAGACCCTTTCTGTCTTTATGTCTTGTATTCTGATATAGAAATGTCTTTTTTTAAGCCTGTTCTAAACCCACTAAAAGATTGTTTTTTAAAGAGATTTTGCTCTGTTGGCTTCTGCACAATGAGGGTTCAGTGTCCTTGTAAATGCGGAGGCTCTGTTAAACCAAGTGAAGCAGACCAAGTTTGACTTCCCAGAAAAGTAGATTCCTGAGAAACAGCTGTGACTTTTTTTAATCAATGGAAATTTCTAAGTGAATTTCAGCACATGGCTGCAGCAAACATATGGGCCAGCAGATGATTAATATGTGCATACAGGAATTCCCAAGAAATCCCTGTTGCTCTGGTAGAAGAAAATGAGTCCCGGTGAGCATCAGGCTCTATTCTGTGCTAAAATCATTAAAAAAATAAAAGTCAGTTTGCATGAATAAAGTGTGTTGGCCCCAGAAAGCTGTAACTGTTGATGTGCACAGCCTTAGCATTAACCTTATTGATTTCAGTCTGGAGAAGTTTAAACTGCGCTTGAAAGGTAAAATAGGTGTATGCTCTTGCTGCCTTAGATACACATGTCTAAATAACTTCTATTGACGATTGAATTTTTCCAAAGGAGTAAATCCCACCTAAGTTGTTTTCTGGTAACAGTTTAAAATCCTGACATTTGCAGGTCACTTTTCAAATGTACAAACAGTAATTCTGCCTTAATTTTCCTATTAATTTCATTGAGGAATTGTCAGGTGTGGTCCACAGCAGGATTCCATATGTATTTCTCTTTGCAGCAGCAGGCAGAAGGGCCACCATTTTCATGTAGTGTAGGATTTTCTGTGTTCTTGTGTCTCTCTGGGCTGTAACATAAAATACAAGGTACAAGTTAGTAGCCATATTTCAGAAGGTCATTGCATTTATTTCTTTATGTTCTTTTCAGTGGAAACACTGGTCTATGTGCAGCAGTGTTGCATTAAATAACTCTTTAAACAGCTCAATGGTTCACGCCGAAAGAAATGTTTTGTATTACAGTAGTAATTAACACTGGAACAGATTAAATGCTTCTGTCTTCAGTGTTAGAAGTCACTTTCAACATTTTTGATTTTTTGTCACCTAATATATCCACAGGGACTTTAAAGAATAGATGGAGTCCAGTTACCCATATTCGGTTATTCTCCATAGGTACAATTATATTTTCCTTTTTATGATATCTGGTGTCCAATCTGATGTTTTCTTCAAAACTGTGATTTAACAGAAAGGTGGTAATGTAAATGTGTCAAAATGTTATCACATGAGAAGATGTATATTTGTTTTGACTCGAAATATCTGTTTCTTCTCACATACTTCAGACGAGAGATTTAATAGTGAAAAGTTGCAAAGTTGCAGAATTTGAACAAAAGATAAAGTAATAAAGCTGACAAGCTTACTGCAAACAGCAAAGAGATGGATGTTGGTTTTGTCTAATCTCTGATTATGCCGTGTCTGTTCTGTGTTTACAGCCTCCATAACAGCTGAATGGAGGTCTGTGATTTTTATTTTTCAGAGATACAGCTATGTAGCATGTGAGTGCCTTTTGTTAACCAAATCCATGCCTTAGTGTCTGGTGGAAGGGAGCTGGACTGTTGCTTGTCTGTCTTGTTTTAAAGGACTGAAATATTCTACCCTGTTCTTTGCTTGACAGTGCCATGATCACCTTATTATAGACCTGAGCCTTTTAGACATGCACTGATGTTCACTGAGGAGTTATGTTGTATGTTAACAAACTTTCTTTCATGCTCCATTCAAGACATTCATGATTCTTTTACTCAAAAGCGGAGCAACACTCCTATTCATTTAATTAGACAAAAGAAAGTTAAGAACTTCTGAAAGCCAGCTATGAAAAATTTCAACGTGGACAGTCAAAAAGAATGCTCACAGTTCAAATTAATCTATTATGGCTATCAATGGTTGAATACATTTGCATTTTTTTAACTTTTGTGATAGAAGTTGTATGTAGTAACTTAGAATATCTTCTGTGTTACTACACCAAATAAATTGCAGAGTAAATAGAGCAGAGACAAAGTTAACTGCAAATGAGTGATTATTATATAAAGTACTATAGAATATTACACCAGAACTCTCTTACAGTTAACCAGCTGATATTATATGTTTAGCACATAGTTTGAAATTACTGCAATACAGTAGAAAATATTAAAAGAAAGCCTCCATTTAAGAAAATGAAATGCAAATGAGGCTGATAGTAATTGGTTATTAGTGGATTGCCACTATGTGATTAGATTTCAAACTTGTTATTATTTGTCATTTGTATCTCTGAAGCAGTAGAAAGAAAAATATTATGTCTTTAATATGTCTTAGTTTGATGCCCTCTGTTTCATTTATCCCAAATATATTGTTAATATTGATCAAGGGGCTGTTTTTACATATGCATATTGGGTTCTCAATTTGGCATTTTGAGGTCTCATTGTAAACTACATGTTAGCTATACGAAGAAGGAGCTACACATACTGCAGGTCTTGGAAAACATAAAACAATACTCTCAGCTTTTATCTTTGGATGAAATAGTCTCCTTGATAGCAGATGACAGAGCAGGGAGCAGGGCTCGTCGTTCCCCATAACGAACCTGCATTCTCCAGATGTGCCCTGCTATTGGGAGCATCTGATTGCCTGAGATTTCTAAGCCCGGCAATCATACTCCAGGAGGACAGTGTGTTTACAAAGCCAGCAGTGAGAAAAAGTGTGGCAATGCTAAAACCAAGTAAATCATACACATGGTGCTGCTTCGCATATGTATATTGGATATATGCTGTCTGATCCAGATAATGGTGCTTAATATTTTCCCTTATTGCACTTGTCTTTCCCCGAACACTGAATGATTTTTTAAAACACCTTCAACTTTCTAAAATATCTGTAACTAGGATGCAAATATATTAAAATATCTTAGATCAAAATATTGAGTAAATAACATACTTTATGCCCATTAAGCTCTTTAAAGAAACCACACTTGCCTGTGTAACTTGATAGCAGAGCAGTTTTCCTGCATTAAAGCTGCTTTCCTAGCTAACATCTGTTAGGAAAGCAGATTTTTTACCAAACGACCCTCCCGCTAAAAGATTTAATTAAATTTTTATGTCTGAATTTATAAATCATTAATCATAGAATCACAGAGTTATAGAATCACAGAATGGTTTGGGTAGGAAGAGACCTTAAAGCTCATCTCGTTCCAACCCCCCTTCAATGAACAGGGACATATTCAACTAGACCAGGTTGCTCAGAGCCTTATCCAACCTGGCCTTGAATGTTTCCAGGGATGGGGCATCTACCACCACTCTGGGCAACCTGTGCCAGTTTTTCACTACCATTATCCTAAAAAATGTCTTCCTTATAGCTGATCTGAACCTACTCTTTTTAGTTTAAAACCATTAATCCTTGTCCTGTCACAGGAGGCCATACTAAAAAAGTCTGTCCCCATCTTTCTTACGTGCCCCCTTTAAGTACTGGAAGGATGCTCTGAAGTGTCCCCAGAGCCTTCTCTTCTCCAGGCTGAACAGCCCTAACTGTCTCAGCATGTCTTCATACGGGAGGTGCTCCAGTCCCCTGATCATCCTCGTGGCCCTCCTCTGCACTTCTTCCAACAGTTCCATGTCCTTTTTATGTTGAGGACCCCAGAACTGCACACAATACTCCAGGTGAGGTCTCACGAGAGCAGAGTAGAGGGGCAGGATCACCTCCTTCGACCTGCTGGTCACGCTCCTTTTGATGCAGCCCAGGATACGGTTGGCTTTCTGGGCTGCGAACACACACTGCTGGCTTATGTTCAGTTTCTCATTGACCAACACCCCCAAGTCCTCCTCTGCAGGGCTGCTCTCAACCCACTTATGCCCCAGCCTGTATCAACACTGGGATTAAATTATATTGAAAACTCTTCCACATAAAACCATTCCTGTAATTGTAAAACACTGCAGCTGTGAAATATTTGTTATTAGATATTACTGTTTTGTAAGCTGCTATCTCTCCGATTGTTTCAGAAGTGCTTAACATCCTTTCTTTGCTTTTAAAGAGTCATTAAAGAGTCTTCAAAAAATAATCCTTTATTTGTTTTGAGTGCAATAAACGAGACAATTTGCCATCACTCACCGCAGGCTGATAAGCCTCGTGTTAAACATTCCCCGCTGAAAGCACAGCCCACAAGATGGCAATCTTGGACTGAGAGTGCCTCCCGAATTACCCTGTAATAGTCTTGCGGCTGTTCCCCAGCCCCGGGCTCAGGCCTGAAGCTTGCTGTGCTCACGGCTGGGGCTGCTCTACTTCCACGTAGGACACACTACCCGCCGAACTGGCAACTCCAGCAAGGCACAAACTTGCTCCTTTGCTCTAACCAGTTTCCAGCGATGCTCACTCAAATTCAAGCAGCCAGTTGTGAAACAAACTGGTTTAAAGTACAGAGGCTGTTTGTCAGTGTGAATACCCCTTAACGGCTTCTGTAGGTTTAATGCAAACGAAAGCCTCAAACACAGCTGTATACTGCACATTATCTGCTGGGTGTGTTACCTCACCCCGACCCTCCCACAGCATTAAACCCTCTGAAAATCTTTCAGAGATACATATCCTCTCAGCAATTCATGAGTTTGGTAGCACTGTTGCTTCTCTTTACAGGTGGTCTTTCTCAGCAGACATCCATATGAAGACAGGGGGCTTTTCAGACTTTCACCATGTACAGCTCTTTTTGTTTCTCAGAAGGAGCAAGGGAAGAAATGCCTGACAAGTCACTACCCCTAAGCTTCACTTAGGATGCCCTTTTGTACTGTCCAGAGTTGTAAGTCTGCAGTAGAGCTGTACCGACTCAACATGAGACCACTGGTGTCAGCTAGTCACCGCAGTTGTAGCTTCTCAGCTTTGTGAACTAGTGTGGCTCCACTGAATTCAGCATTATCACCATGGTGTACACCCCAGAAGGAGCTGGGTGTACAGGATGGTGCCCCTAGCTCATGCAGCACCCAAAGATTTTGGGGCATTATACCAGTTTTAAGATTAGGCTAATACAGTATGGTTGGTAGTACAGTCCTAGGGGACAGTTCAGCCTTCCTGTAAATTGTTTCACAAATGGGAAGCAGGAGGCCTTGAGAAGGTGTTTGGAGGAGGCTGTGTAGTGCACAAGTGTCACAGCCATGTATTGTCCCTGAAATGACAAAATTCCAGAATTAAATATGAAATTGTCTTAAAAAAAAAAAAAAAGCCATCAAAAATAAGATTAAGAACTTTCTCTTTTCTTACATCAGATTTTGGTTATATTTTCTGAGTTACTGAAAGCTTCTGAAGATCAAAAAGAGGTGTTACTACCTTGAAAGCATAAGGTATACAGAGACCATTAGGATTCCTTTCTCATCAGGCTTAGTTAAAAGAATAAACATTGGTAGGAACCATAATGAAGCAATCCAGCTCTTCATGTCCTTTAGAAAATGCTAAAAAGACAAAAGCTAAGGTAACTGTGTTAGCTGAAGCTTTCCTCTGACCCTATGCTCATTCTCTGTCCAAATGGACAAGAGCTCATCTGAGCAGCTACAGTCTTGGCTTTGTCCAGTAAACAGAGGTGTAGGCAGCCTGGCAGGAGCAGATGCTGTCTCATAGCTATAGGAAATTGGCTTTGATGTAGCTGCTTTTGTGGTTTCTCCTCATTTCAAGTTTTGATCTACATTAGTCCTGCTCAGAGGTATGAGACTGTTCTTCCTCAAGGTGTACCACTTTTGATATCACATTTCTAATTTCTCCGTATTCCTTTGGTTTATTTCTCAGACTTCCTTCTCTTAGCATCATGTTTCCCTCCTACTTTCCAGATCTGTCAGGGACACTTTAAAAAAACCTGGATCTTCAGTACCTTTGCCCACAAATCAAAACTGATATTTATCACTGATGTTTATTTATGGCTATTCAGATAGTTTCCACTTTGTACAACTCTGTTTATTACTATTCCAATTGAAATTAATTCTGGAGATATTAAGGTTTTATGAGACATTACACAAAGTGGTTTAATAAATCTCTCTCACCTCTATTCATCACCTGCAATATTATTTTGATTATGCATGTATAAGAAAAATTGTATTTTGCACATTTCAGCTAGTATTTCTGGGAAAAAAGGAGCTTACCAGAATCCAATATTTCTGAATTATAGTGTCTTCCACTGACAGAGTTGATTTTGAAATGAATTTAGAATAGCGTACAATAATTCTCCCTTAGTATCTCGGGCTTATTAAAGAACGATCTGATTCAGAGATGCTGATAGGGAAGGTTAGACCTGATCCTCACAGCTATGTATGAAGCTCATAAAAAAGGTAATCTAAACACTAAGGAAACCTACCCATTTGATTTCTCATTTTATCTCTAATGCCAGTACAACAACACTGCACTTACATCATAGTGTAGAAAGGTGGCAGAAAAGTTAAAGGTCTCATCTAAGTCTTGTTACATAATGGGGAGTTTCTCGATCGCTTTAATGAGAGACAGATCAGGACTTAAGAATGCGAGCAGTCAACAGTTATTTGTATTAATTGCTTTTCTTCTTTGAATGTCCCAGCAGGAGCTCCTTTTTACTCCAAAATGCCTGAAGAAACATTATAGTGTGCATACATGAACAGAGTTTCTTCTTGCTTTTATATTTCTGGTTATCTTGTGTACACTGCTAGTCTGTATTTCTATATTTAAAGCTGTATTATTTGCAGAATAATTAAATCAAGAACGTTTCTCTGCAGTAATCATGCATGATCAATATTATCTTTTTATTTATTGCATACACTAAGAAGCAAAAGATAAATTATCCTTAAAATTAAAACAAATTAAAAGAGAAATTACTTCAGAGGGCATGAACATTCTGACTGACTGTTTGGATTTGTAGGTGATCACAATAAAACTATTATAGAAAGTATTATAATTTTTTTTTAAGCTTTTCACAAATTAATTACTGTGTAAAAGCCCATTTGTATTGCAAACTGAGTGCTGTGTAAGAACAGCATGGAAAGCATTTGTTCTTCTCAACCCAAACTGTAATACCACTTTGTTTTCCTTTGAGGGAAGCAGAGTTGGATGCAGCTGGATGTTCATCCTCCGCTGCTGCTCCAAGTGTCTCTTGGCAGTTCTTCCCTACAGCACCTTGGTTCCTGCTCTTGAGCTGTGGGAGATTTCTCAAGGCAAGGAGGAAGTGGGGGAGGGTGAAAGAAAACATTTAGTCATAGGTTTTTGGAGTTTTTTTCCCTTCTCTCAAAGCTTTTTGCCTTTGTCTTCCCAAAGTAGAACTAATTAAAAAAGCAGGCTGTGTCCAAAAGGCTCTTTGGTACTGGCCCATATTTGTTTGCTGGATGGGTGTTGCACAGTCACTGATGTGTGCCTCCACTGCGGCTCCCAGCTGGCACAGGCAGGGGCTGAGCCCACAGGGAACCTGCGCTTGGGACATCCTCAGAAAGACTTCCCTTAGGGAGCTGTCAGCACCCATGGTGGCAGCCACAGCCGCACGTGGACCCTGAGGGTCTGTGGCAGTTCTGGTTTTCAGACCTTTCCTGCAATTTGCTTCATCCCACAGAGCTGAACTGAGGAGTTACCTTACTCAGGTTTGGTATTCTTACCTCTAACAATCTACAGACCCTGGAGAGTGTAAATGTGATGTGTTCACCATATGGAAACAAAGGAACAGCTCCCTTGCAGGACGCGGCTGAGTCAGGGTTTGGTGACAAGAGTCTCATCAAACAGGGAGGGTAGAAGCTGGCACTCCTTTTATCCTGAGCAGCGCAGGCACACCAGAGCCCCTCTGATGGCAGATGTTAGCTCATGCCAATGCATGAGTTAGTCCCAGACAGAAGATGCTCCTTTGCCTTGAGAAGTGACTCTGTCTGGTCAGTCATGCGGCCCTTCTCCCAAACCATATGTCAGAGTTTCATCGACCTCCTGCCACTGGCACTGCTATTCCTTTAAACAAGGCTCAGGCTCCCCAGTGGGCCAGCTTGCTCGGCTCCTGCCCTAGCTGTGCCTGCTTTTGGAGGAAGTTATGAATTACTGACATGGAAGGTCTCATGGCCATTGATTCCTTGTAAAAATAGGGTCTGTTAATACACTTTCCAATTAAAAGGGTTTATTTTTCTCCTGTCAGAAAGGCTTCTTGCCAACTTCCAGTATCATGCTTAGTTAAATAATCTGTGAGGATTTGTTACGTACTTTAAACTGGAATAAATTGCATTACTTTCCTACAAATTTGGCTAATCAGCTGTTGCTATGATGTCGCACTGGGTTACATGGCCTGGAGAACTGCACCAAGGTTTCAGGCTAGGGTCTCTGGCTTCCCAAAATGAAGCCTGTCACTACGGTCACCCTGAAAGGACACAGACTGATTAGTTTTCTCTGAAGCACTAGCTCATTACGTGATGGTAGAATAACAGGTAGATGAATGCAATTGGAGCTTTTACCTGGGGCTTTTGGGAACCCCAATGCTCCCTCCTGCCTCTGAACCCTAACATTTGGCTCATTTTCAAAAGCAGTTTACCCCAATTAATCCAAAACCCTACTTCAATTTCTTCATCTGTGAAATGGGACTCCCAGCTGCATTGCCATTCTCAAAAGCTGAAAAATGATGAACAGCATTCCAGAACGTTACCAGCTTGCTTTCAATATTCAAAGGTTTGGGGTTACTTTTCCACCTTTTTTTTTTATTGTAGATTTTTTTTTTTATGCCATTAAAGTACTAAAGACATATTTTTGGTTTGGTCTTGGTTTTATTTTTTGCTTTTTGGTTGGTTTGTTTTGTTCAGGGTTTTTTTTGCTGTAGCTCTAAAGGCTGGAACCTTCCTTGAAATTGAGAAATCATGACTGGGTATTTTCATATAGCCACAGTATTGTTCCAGTGAGGTGCTGAAAACCCCCCATCAATTCTAAGAAGATGATAGCCTGAAAAGGTATCTGAGAAATAGCCTGCAAGAATGAAATTAATTATAATTTACAGATAAATTAGCAAGGTGCCAATCATGACAATTTGACTCCTAAAGAACCTGAATTGTACCATTTACGTATAACATGGATATACTCACAGTAGTGTTTCTAATATTTCAGGCAACCTAAAACCAACTGAAAAAATTTCTCTTGAGGGATGCAGAGTCTCCTGTGGCAAAAGATATTCAACTAGTTTCAGTAACATATTTCTGTCGGCTTCAGAAGAGTCTTTAGATTGATTCTGGCTTGGGATCTGGCCCGAAATGAAGAGTACTCATCCCAAATTAATCTGCTCTTTCAGATACACTATTTCTGAGATCTTCGCTTTCCCCAGTGAAGGTCAGGGCAGCGGGAGGTAAAACACAGGCATGATTAATATTCCTCACATCTGTCTGGAGCTGGATGTCTAGTGCAGAAAGCCAGCTGACCAGAGGGCATTGTTAAAGAAGGTGATCTGTTCATATGGCTAAAAGCACAAAGACACAGTGAACAAACGTTTTGGTGGTAAAGAATAAGATGCAGGCCTCACTCTGGCATATCAAATTGTAGTTACACCGTATTTGAAGACAGAGGGAAACTGGTTTGAAATAGATTTTTTCAGTCACAATGAAATGTTGCCTTGTTTCAACAAAAAAACCCAAACAAAACACCAACAAACCCAAAACAACAAAAAACATTCAATGTGAGGTTTTTTATTAAAACTATTAGAATTTGCAATTATTTTGTCTTTAGAAAATCTTTAGAATGGGAAGATTTTCAGCACTGGGAGGTAATACTCCTCCCAGTGTTTGTAGTTCCACAGGAATGTTAGGAACATGTCCTTCAAGAATTGTTCCAAATCTAAATTTGTATGCCTTATGGGGTAGAAAAAGGTTGCATGGGACAGGGAATCAGTTTGCCTACCATGTCTGTGATTCAACAGCAGGGGAAATACTCTGCAGTGGCCTCTGGAAATGCCAAGACAAGACAGTGCAAGGAGATTCTCATTCTGTTTTTTCTGATGAAGGCTGCCTTTATTTCAGTCCATGTCCACATGGAGTACTCCCCTGCCTCTGAGCAAATAATAGTGTGTTGAGAGACAGCAGTCATCTCTCACAGCCTCATCTCTCTTTGATGCTTCAGATGAACTTATGTATTTCATTGAAGTTTTTTATAAGAAATAAAATAATAACCCTCAATTTTTCATTCAATGAAGAAAACAAATATTTTAAGCAAACTATAAAGTATGAATGAATTTATATCAATATAAAATCACTATTTATTTTTTTAATGGCTGGGCATATATTAGTGACTTTGCCCATGTAATGAGTCATTTTGAAATGTAAACCCACAAAGCTAATTTAAGGAAATACTTTATGTTGTAATTGTATATCCTCTTTCTAATGATGCTGTTAACCTGAGATTTCAGCCCTAAAGCTTACCAGACCTATTTATATGTTTACTTACCCCAAGGTACTAGTGTGAAAATCCTTGAAAAAACACCATCATTAGCACCCAATTAAAGAGAAAACTCTAAGTGCTAATAAAGTCAGGAGTTGCTTTTTTTAATGGTAGGGAAAGGAAAAATATTTAATGACTATATTTCTGGAAACCTTTTGATGTTCACAATAATTAGTTCAGCCCAGCTACTAAATTAAGGGCAGTTTAAGTATTATACAGACATTTGAAGGTTGCTGTGTTCAGGGAAGACCTTTTGCGATCCTCTAGCAGTGAATGTCAACTTATTCAATATTCAGGTTTAGTCAAAGAACTTCAGCAGTGGGAAACCTGCTCTGGGATTCTATTTGTCGGGGGGGGGGGGGATGTTTTTTGTAAATCTTGGATGAGGAAGGCAACTGCACAAAGTTCCTACTTTCAAAATCATTGTTATCATCAATGCAGTTCACTGAAAATGTAGGGGGCTATGGTATATCTCACCCTCAAACATGTACCACAAGGACTACGATCCATCACAAGGACCTACTTCAACCACAATACATTTCTGAACCATTCTAGTACTGTGCAGATACCTCTCTGTGTTTATGTGTCTGATGCTAGTTTCAGAAGGCAAGCAAACAGACATTTTTTATAGCCTAGATTAGCTTTTGATCTTTTCTCAGAGCAGTTCAAAGGGACAAAATGCTCCTTATGTAAGTACCCAAGAGTCTGCTGTAGCAGAGGTGATCTGATGGAGTACAAAGAAACTGTATAGGGTACAGTACATTCCAGTCCCTGGTGGCCCTACAATCCAGAAGATGGGCTGGAGCAAATTAGGGGTGAAGTTGTTTTACACTGTGTTAACTTCCCTGTGTCCTTCTGTCAGCCATTGGTGAAGAAGGCTTGCAGTGGTCTGAAGCCATCCTTGTCCCACCCTTTTCTGTGAAGACCAGGGACAATTATGATGATCTGTTGCACACCTAACTCACCTTTCCACCTAATAAACCTATGCACAACAGATGTAAATATAAACAAAGAGACTTTTTAAAAAATACATAGGAAGCAGGTTTTGTTATAATTGAGGATTTTTCTTCTGGTTGGGTAAGTGGGCATTTCAATTGCCCTTCCCCTTCTGTATAAAATCCCAACACAGTCACCAACACTTTTGTATTTTGTCTCTCCTCATTTTCTCTTCAACTCATCTAAATGTATTACTATTTTTACTTCTTGTTGGTTTTCTTTTTCTTTTTTTTTGCCTTTGACTTATTATGTCAATTCTTCATGGGAGCACGTGAAGCAAAACATTTACTGAAGTCAGAGCTGTTGAAGAGTGCATTGATACGTATGGGCCTACTAGTGACCCCTACAGATAAAATTCTTCCTGGATCTACAGAACACAGTCCCTAAAACACTGTTAAAAGCGTATAAAGGTATATGGCCTATGTTAAAATATAAAATAGTGTAAATGCCACCACTTCTGCAAGGCATTTGGATATTAAACTAAAGAAAGAGACAAGAATTTGGGTTGTATATTTGTTGGAATATGCCTAGTGTATTTTTGATCTAAGAAACAACACTGAGCTAAAACATCCTACTGACCTTGTAGCAAGCTCAACAAATGAAAGGAATGAAAATGCAAAAAATGCAGCATTTCAGATAATAAGTGTATCTCTCCGGTCATGGGCAAAATGGCACCAACATCTAAAGATGCTTAAATAAATGTTAAGAAAATTCTGCTCAGTGATGTTTGTGGATAACGCAGCTGATGCTCACAGTCCGCAGCCGCGGTCAGCGTGAATGACACCATCTGAGACCCTGCAGAGGTTTCTGCCTCACAGCAAGCTGTGATCACCTGCTCTGTCACACACTCAAGATCTGGGGCAACTCACTTAACCTGTCTGTGTCTTTGTTTTCAAATCGGATATTAGCACAGAGCACGCTCCAGCTGGGTCCAACCGCGCCACCACAGGGCACGGCTGAGTCCAGCAGCCATGGTGGAGATGTCTCCGAGAAAACACAGTTAAAGGAAGGACAAAATGCTGCATGGCTGTAAGAAGTGAGGGAAAAAGTGTCAGAAACAGCCCTGTGAGCACCAAGGTCAGAGAAATAGAAGCCAAGGAGGTGCTCCAGGTGCCAGAGCAGAGATTGATGGTGAGCAGGTTTATCCTGAAGGAATGCAGCCCATGGAAGGACCCACACTGGAGCAAGTAAAGGTGTGAGGAGGAAGAAGCAGCAGGAAGAAGCAGCAGAAAGAAGCTCTTATAGACTGACCACAACCCTCATTCCATGTCTACCTGCACCATGCGAGGGCCGGGAGTGGGTAGAAAACTTGGGAATAAAGGAGTGAAGATGAGCCTGGGGAAAAGTGTTGGGGGCAGAGAGGAAGTATTATTTTAATCTTTGTTTCCCATTTTCCAAACCTATTTTAATTTTCAATAAATTAAACTACTTTTCTCCAAGGTAAGCCTGTTTTGCTCATGACTGTAACTGATAAGTGATCTCCCTGTCTTTATCTCAACCCATGAGCTTTTCGTCTTATTTTCTCCCCCTGTTCCCTGTTAATGATGAGGAGTGAGAGAGCAGCTGGGTGGGCACCTGACAGCCAGCCAAAGTCAACCCCGCACAACAACACAGTAGAGGCTGCAAAGTGCTGCAGTTGCAGGAATGGTGGATTCACATAGACATATATATCAGACGCATGTATCTGGGCTGCAAGTTGTGCTACACGCACAGGAATGTTTCTGTAATTGCGCTTCCTCATTGTGAGTATGGAGACAGCTGTTACATGAATCAGTACTGAATTAAGGATATTCCCCTGTCCTATGGGGCAATGCTGTGTTGAGATATCCTTGGATAAGTACTACATGATAGTCAGCACTGTGGTAAGCACACACCTGGGAGGTAATCCTGTGTTTGATGTGCTAGATTAGCTTCCTGATGTAGAAGGATGCTGCAAGTTATACTACCTCCCTTGGATGGGGTTGATGAGTCTTGACACCGAGGCACAGAAGTTTTAAATATTACCCAGAAAGAGACCAGTCTTCTGCATTAAAATTTTACAACTAAGCCTCCAGGACAGATAATCAGACTGACTGAACAGAGGAGACCAAAATATGAGACTTATATAGTAAGGCAATACCTGACATAAGCAGCAGTGCAGTACTGCACATCACACTAATCAGTTCTACATAGACCATTTTGAAGGGATTCCTGCACATTTCTGCAGTGTTTGCTGCAGTCCTGCATATACAACTCTGAGGTGATTTCACCTATACTGTCAAAACCGTTAGTTGTTTTTGCTACCAAAGATTCCCGCTTGCATTAATGTGATATGCTGCTTGTCTGCAGATAAGCTTTCATAGGCAGACAAAGCTTTTTAGGTATTTATCAGGATAACTTAGTGAATTTTCTTCAGATACAGTTTCTTTAAGACATTTTTCAAGCGTTGGCGTCTTAGTGATGCTTTTCCAGATGGAATTCAATGCAGTTCTGATATGTTCCTTATCACACAGACATGCTTATTTTAGGGTTCACATATTTCTCAGGGTCCTGGAAATTCATGTTACAGAGTTGTATATATATAAATACATACATATGTACTCTATAGCTAATTAAATATTAATAAAATATTGCAAAATTACATCCATAATATTGGTATGGATTCAAATTTGCTTCTTTTCAGGTTACAAAAGCCCATCAGCCATGCTGCCAAAGAAAACCACAAGAATGGATGTTCTTTCTTATTAGAAGAGCCCAACTGCCTCATGAGTACAGTGACACTTGGCTTAGGTAAGCTTTCTAGCAGTGTAATAGAGATTGGAAGGGATTCTGGTGCCCAGAATAAGTGAAGCGCTGTATTATTCTGTATCTCAATGCACAGGAGATGGGGCTTACTTAGTCAGATGCAGCACTGCCCAGAAGTTGTTTTACTGCTTCCAGAGTTGAGCTGGTTTGCCTGCATGTCACCTCACTGATATGTGGCAGTCACTGCACACCCAGGGAGCTACATGTTGGGCTCTGACCTGCAGTGTAGACCTGCATCTTTCAAAGTCATCAAGGTCATGTATGTGTACATTCAGAACTGAATGAAATGCAAGCAGTTCCACATATGTGTAAGTAAAGAATACAATGTTATTCTATACTGCAGATATTTAATAGGAAAGTCTGGAATCCTTCCCTGAGTTGCTCAGTCATGCTGAAAACATTAATATTAGTCATATCAAATGTCTGATTTCCTTCTCTGAGAGTGTTTTTTGCGTTTGGGTTTTTTTTTTTTAGTTAGGAAATTGTTGACTCCTCAAGAAATTTGTGGTACATTGCTAATACCTATTGGCATTTAAAATTAGGAAGCAGAACAACATAACAGGGCATGGGTGAATACAATTCAGTTAAAAACAAAAGTGGAAAATAAATACTTTTAAGTGCATGTCCAGAATACAAGACTGAATGGAAAAGAGATGAAGAATATACGAAGTCCTTTAGACTGGAAATACAAAGGAAAAAAGAAAAAAAAAAAAAAAGAGATAATAGGGATGATATTATAAAAAGGGTGAAAATAAATAGAAAAGACAAAACATGAAAATAGGAGAAGAAATCAAATAAAGCACAATTGGATTTGGCAAAATGAGCAGGAATGTTGAGAGACAGAATGGACAACGGCAATAACAAGAATATTGTGTGAGGAATAAATTAGTTTTATTTGATGATCTGTTTATTAATTTCTGTCTCATTTTGATAGAGTGTTATGGGTTAGACTTTATTGAAATGGCTTATCTGACTATCTGGTTATTCAGTATAATCATACACTGGGATTATTTCATCTTGATGGCTAGTAATTCTATAAAATGAAATGCAGATCTGTGTTTTATTAATCTCTTCTGTAAAGTTCTGTTTTGCACATAGAGACAATAGAAACAGCTTGAAGGAAAACTTTTGAAAGTTATATTTATTTTTTGTTTTGTAGATAGTAAAATCTTCATTGTGTTCCGTCATTTGGTGATATATGTGTGTAGCAAAGAAGGCAGTCAGCTGATCACCAAATTCTACCAGAAGTATCTAACTCAGTTAGGAATGTGTGATGCATTGGATTGCTTTCCAGGGGTTCATCATGTGTTTCATGGACTTTTTCTGCAAGTGAATTCAACTCATGATGAATGAGAAGAACTATTTCAGATTTCACTAAAACTCCTCGTATGTCAAGGAGACATATATTCATTAAGAACTAATTATTGAAAGCATTTACATTTGTGATTACTCCTTTACGACATAACTGTACTGAAAAAATGATCATGTTTTGTATATTTTTAGTTAAAAATTGATGTTAGAAAGCAGAGACAGCAGAATATGAGACCTTTCCTATTTCACCCACCTTCAATGGTGGATCTAGGCACAGAAGTCCATAAGTGTCACTCTCATATGCCAGCTGTTTGGTTTGCTGTGCTGGACAGGATACAGAGTTTCAGATGAGAATTCAGGAGGAAAGTTTATGAAATGGTATTAATGGAACTCAGCCCACTTTTAAATCTCTGCTTTGCAGATCTGAATGCAGAAGGTAAAGACTCATCTTCCTTTCCCCTTTTTGACATTAGTAAATTGCCAAGCATATTTTACAAAGAATAAAACAAATGAGATTTCTTGATGTGCATGAATAATTCTGGGCAAGACTGCAAAAATCCAGATGCCCTAGATTCTGTGAGCAAGGTCTGAAGGGAAAACTATTCTACCCAGCTCCTCATTAAGCAGTTATTTTCCTATTCCTTTACAAAGAACTATCACTTTTCGTGAATTCACTCCAGCTCAGTCAGAAAGGAGTGACTATCTATCATCACTATTTTTAGAACGATCCTGAAATTTCAGTACCAAATAGGCTAAGCAGAAGGATGATATGACATATGCCTTCCCCTGATCCGAAAGAAATCTGTTGCCTGCATGTTTTGCGTGTAGGTCAGCTCTCAAAACAGGAGCTGAGATTTCTGGCAGTATAGAAACATTCTCTGTAAGGACTCTGGTTATCTTCATGTTTCATTGAGTTTATTCACTCTGGAGGCTTCAGTCTTCAGATCTTATATTTGCATTGTATAGATGTTCTGAATACTTTTTCAATACCTTTACATCTGCAGACCTTCTATAAAGGTAGTCTGGCTTGTCATTTTGTCATTAATGGTTCCTCTTCTCATAACTCAGATAAATATCTTTTTGAACTGTAAGCCTATTGCGCAAATACTCTAAAGACTTCATATACAACAAAAACAATAACTGAATAAGAAAAAGCCAATCCAAAGTTTTTAAACTCTCAAAGTAAAAAGGTATCTCCTAAAAAATTGGAACTGACTATCTACCTACCTCTTTATTTAGAGATACAAAAATCCTTAAGTGCTTCTGTACTTGAGGGACCTTTTCCAGAAAAGTATTCATTATTTCACCTTCCTTCTACCTGGAGTAGAAATTCCTAGGGACCGACCACATAAATGTAGTCCACATAGGCAAGATTTTACCAGGTTGAGGAGTGTCTAATCAGACAATAGGAATGAGTCCTGAGACTTCATTTGCTTTTGGAGGGACTCTAAGCTCTAGCAGAGCAAATTATTGTGATTTTCCTAGAGGACTGAGATCTGAGGTACCCTTAAGTGGGATTTGAAGCCTTACTTGTGAAACAGCTTTCTCTCTAGTTTTAATGGACTGTTTGCAATGAGTAAAAAAGGTCCATGAATAATAGGGGGGTGAAAGTTATCAGTCCCCTGGATCACATAGTTTGTATTGCTCAGTGTATTGTAATTTGTGAAAGCAATATACACCCGTTAAATTGGTGTGTTAGTTTCTCTACATCATTCTTTCTGCGTTAATTTAATGACTGAGACTACAAAGAGATATCAGGAAGATAAGGAATGCAGCAGAGAGGAGGAGTTCACTCTGCACACAAGGGGGAGAGTGTGTTGCAGTAAGGGTGACTAGTCTATGAAGGTTTGGACAGATTTGCTGGAGCAGGCAGCAGGGTTCAGACAGCATTAATGAGATTGTTTATTAGTACTGGATGAACAATTCTGCAACTCACTTGACAAATACCAAGCAAAAGGCACCACAGGGGAGTGTCCCACTGCCTTTAGCAACTCCATGATCTGTGGAATAAAATAATCACTGAAGAAAAACAATGTATTTTCCATCTATTAAGTTGCTCTAATATATGAAACGGCTTCTATCAGAATTTAAAATCTAGGCTAACCCTGCATGGGATCAGGAGCTTTGTTTAAAAATCAGAAGTCTGTGGTTTAAACAGAAGCATAAAATGGCAATGTTGTAGCTGACTTAATAAGCTGTGTGTACTGTACTGCATCTATCTCGTTTCTGTTTTTTTAAGTTCTCTGTTTTGATTCTTAAATTCCAAAATGTTACCTTAGCTACTGCACAGCATCAGATTTTCTTACTAATGCAAACTGTTTCGTTTTTCATAACCATCTACCATTCTTGCATGCTGCAGTGTTTGAATCTATTTAAATGTAGGTTTGTCAGCTAACTACAGGGTGCTCAAAAGCTTTCTCCTTTGAGCACTTTTTTTACCCTTTTTCTTCTTGAAAACCCTGGGGGTCTGTCTAAACAAGACTTTGTCTATAGTGAATGCACTTTTTGGTGTACACACACACATACCTCCCTCTACATATATGAAAGCTCTCTGTGTGCATATACTTATGCAAACATACATTATATTTCTTTCTCTTTCCATCCTTCCACCCATTCATCTATCCACTCACCCATTCACTCATCTAGTTTAAGATCAGTTTCTTATAGTGAGGTGAAAACAATAGACTTTTCACAGTTTTCAGCTTTTACTTTTTCTCATCCTTTTATAGCTAAGTCTGTGAAAAGTGACCAGAACTGAAAGGATTTGGCCAACCAGTATGTCATTTACATTTTGAATTAATGCCCAGAGATTTTTAATCCTCTAGTTGCTAAAGTGTTTCTACGATTTCTCAGGTTATTTGTAGTCAAAATTGAACCTCGAGATTATCACTTAAGGTATATAATTTTTTTTTTTTTTGGGGGGGGGGGGTATGTCTTTACCACATTCCTTTTCTTATGCTTTCTTTTTTGTGATAACCAGATGTTTTCCTGTTTATCTTGACTACATATCCATCATCATCAGCTGTCATTATGATGTTGATATGGTAAATGCTGAGTGGATTTCTCCCTTTCCTCTAGTTCACCTGCCTGCTCCTTTCTTTCATCATGCCATCTTCTAACTCAGCAGAAAAGTCGCAGTACACGTCCATACTCATACACTGTTGTCCTTCCATAACCTTCAAAGACCCATTCTTGAGTTCTCATTTGATTGCTGCAGGGACACATCAGAAAGTACAGGATAGGCTTGAGGTTTATGGTTTTGAATTTAAGGTGTGCAGTACACCACAACTTTCATTGCTCTCCAAGGTTTATCTTCCCTGACTCTTACACGTATTGCAGAAATGAGGCACCTTGCTGTTCAGCAGAGAGCTGTGTGATTGCTGACATCCAAACTGCACCTAAAAGGAATTTCGTCCCTACAGCCAGATCTTTAGGTGAGCAGGAATGCATTGGTAGTAGCACCTGTGCTGTACCTGCAAGCCATCTATTTGGAAATTTTTTCTTATCTGGCCAACATAAAGCAATGCCATGTAGTTACTGCAGAAAGCGGGAACATCTGCTTAAATAACCTCTTGGGTTTGGTGTCCTTTGCACATAGAGTCGTTACATACCTAAGGAGTAAATCAAAGGTAATGGAATCAGTAGAAAGTCTCCTAATAACTTTAATAGGCCTTAACCCAGTACTTTAATTTAGATTTGCATTGTAAATGAATTTATCTACAAATCAAGAAACATGCATGGGAGAAGAACAAACTGACTGGAGCTGCCTAGATGATACAAAGCGGTGCTCACCCAGGCGCTGAACAAAACTGTTCTCTGTTTAAATGATGGCTGCTTTGCAGGGCACTTACGCTCCACCAAGGTGGGGGACGCTTTCCTGTGCTGTCTGCGCTGAGGCCGTGAAGATCAACTGCCTCGGCAACAAACTGCCCGGAGACAGCGACAGACCCTGCGGCGCCCATCTGGGCACAGCGTGAACCGGCTCTGGGGCTCAGCAGATCCCCTGCGGGTCGGTCTGGCCTGCGGGAGGGTTCCAAGAGCGCCTGGCCCTAGAAAAAGGCAAAACCGTCCTTCAGCGTGTGGTGAGCACCCCTCCGCCATAGACCACAGCGGAGACACTGACCACAGGAGCCACAGCTGAAAGGATTTCACTCGCTGACCGAGAAGATGTAGCTGGATCCACGGGGCGGTGAGCCTGTTTCTTTGTTTTCCTTCCCTTCTCCTTTGCTCCCTGTATTTTGTGTCTTTTATAAGAACCTGCCAAGACTTTTGCTCCTCCTGACACAGTTTTAGGGAAGTTTACAATAAAATTAATGTTGTTTTGTTTTTCAACCTCTGGAGGGGCTCTGGTTGCTCCTGTGAGCAGCAGTGTGGTTACAGATCGGCTTCCTCCGTGCCCGAGGACAGAGACACCAGGCCCAGCCGAGCTCGATGGCTGCACTCCCCGCTCAGGAGCAGCCTTGGCCCTTTAACTAGGGATGGTAAAATTACCTCTACCTGGGTACAGCTCAGGAGCAAGGGCCTCTGTCACCACAATCTACATG
Organism: Lathamus discolor; assembly: GCF_037157495.1. NCBI lineage: Eukaryota > Metazoa > Chordata > Aves > Psittaciformes > Psittacidae > Lathamus > Lathamus discolor. The sequence continues at coordinate 24,369,758 of NC_088884.1, forward strand.
TTATAAAAACGTGTTATGGTTTTATTTAGCCTAAGTGTAAATTTTTGGCTCCACCTGTGAGCAGTATCTCATTTTTGCACATATGGATATTTTGACTGTTGCAAAGGTAAAACTTAAAATTACAATAAGTAACTTTTTTTTTTTTTTTTTTTTTACAAAATTTCTGGGTCATGTGCTTTCAATTTAGTACTTTTTGCTACATCTTAAGCCTTATGTGTATTAAAATCCTAACAGATACTATTTATTGAAGAGCTATTTATTGAAGAGCTATTTATTGAAGGCCTGGTCATCCCAGTCTAGATGCTGCATCTCTCAAGGCCTACAGCTGGCTGTACTGTGTCAGCTCAGTGGCGCTGTGCAGTTACAGCTAATTTAGGATATGCCTGTTAAGGACTGAATGTTTTCAATATGTACTGATATTGATTGATAGGGAGTAACAAGTAACCACTGAGAATGTGTATTGTTGATGAGCAGCAACCTAGTTACGTGTTGAAGTTTGAAATGAAGAGGCATTTATCAATCTTTTAAATGCCTCTATCACAGTGATCTCTAATTTTCTGGCTGGTATATATACCCATACTTTTAGTTGGAACACCAGCATTAGGCAGCCATTGAGGGCACCTAGCTGTCTGCAAGTTGCGTATTTAGTCTATGCAAGGCATTTACAGTACACCATAGGCAGCAAGGGAAAAAGGCACCATCAGGCAGTGAATAATCCCAAATCTCCTGAGCTCCTAGTTTGGGATTTACATTCACCTCACTTGGGGTGCCTACACTTTTCATCTGAATATATAGAGAGTTTATGTGTGGTTTTTTGGGTTTAAAACCAGCTACCAGTCATTGGTGAGTTGTGTCCTGTACCTCAAGACTGCCTCTTTTAATTCTGGCCCAAGATGCCTAAACAGAAAGCGGTGAACATAGTTTTTTCAGATTAGTACACCAGTCACCTGTATCAAGAGGAATGTTAATTTATTTTAGTGGACTGTTTGATGGGAGTTTTGAGCATGAGTTTACATATCAGTGGTGGGAAGAGGAGAAAGCGTGGTGGGAAGAGGAGAAAGCTTAGGCCATTATCTGATGTGCCTTCAGCTAGGGAGCTGTACTCACTTTATTGAACCAAGTTAAGAGATTCATAGGTTATAAAAGCAAGAAGGAACCACTGTGATCATTTACTGTGACCTCTTGCATAACACAGTGCATTGGAAATTTTTGAATTAATTCCCATATGAACTAGAGTGTTCCATTTAGAAAAATAACCAATCTTGTTGAAAGTGTTTCTAGAGATGTCTGCCATAATCAGTAGCAAATAATTTTAAAGTTTTATTAGTCTTTAGTGCTTTATACTCTTTCTGAATTTGGCTCGCTTCAAGATCATATGACCTCATTACAGAATTACCTGCTGGACTGATGAACTTTCTATTATGAGTTTCCTGTTTGTCATGTAGCTACAGACACTTTGGGCATGCAATCCCTAACCCTCCCTTTGTTAAGGCAGACTGAATGAACAAGTTACTGAAGGACATGCATTGTGAGAAGCATTTCATCAATAGATCTTCTTTAAGTATTTTCTACATTATTAATCCCTTGCTAGTATTGCAGGCCTTGCAGCTGGACATGCAATATCCCAGTACCTGTTTGCACCACTGCTAAGTACAGAAATACAGATAATCTTATCTATTCCCAGTAAACATTCTTTTTATTCAGACAGGGTTTATGTGACTGGTTTTGACCATGCTGTTTCATTTGGAGGTTGTGTTTCGCTGAGTAGGCCTTTTAATGCCTATGACCCCAGATAAGCAATAGGATATAGATTGTTCTGTTCTGTAAGCCTGGCTGCATTTGGCCATACTAAATGCATATGTTCAAAAACTAACTGCAGATGCAGTTGGTGGTATTTATTTTACCTTTTCTGTCTAGGGCATTGCAACTTTAGTTACCTCAGTTACCTGTCTCCCAAACTTCCTTACAGAATTGTGGTAGTGGATTCTTGCAAGGCTATTTCTGAGCATGCGAGTTATATTTTTGCTCTCTGAAGAAGTTTCTTGCTGGCTGTTGGAACAAAGGAACCAAGGGTACCAAACAAGTAGCAGGTAAAGTAGAATGTTGAAGGTGAGAGAAGCTCATACCCATTTATGAAGCTGTCAGCCAGTTTTAATCCTTTGATAGGTTTCATATTGGCTTTGTGTTGCTCTAATTTTGTAAGCAAAATCTGTTAAAGGCTTTACTGTACTCTAAGAACATTATATCAAGAACACTAATCAGCTGCAGTGTGGTACCAAAGATATTAAGTTAGGTCTTTGCTGTCATACACAAGAGAAAGAGCCCTTTCTCCTTAATCTCATTAACTCTAAGAAACTGAACTGGGCTGTTGATGCTACATACTGTGGTTAGTGCAGAAAACCTGGATTAATGGGATAGTCTGGGATGTCAGCTTCCTTTCCCACCTGTGGCATGCTAGTGAGCAAAGTTTTCAGTGCAGTGCTTGAGAACTGCTGGAAGAATCAGGCAAAGGAAACTTGACAATTCCTATTTTGAGCACTTTTTAGAGTATAAGTCATATTTGTCTTCCATTCAGATCCTGTTTCTCTTGGGGAATGTTACTGCATAGGAGTATGTTGGCATAATTTTTCCCATCTGTAACATAAATTGATTTCCCAGGATAAGGGTTTGTGTGCATAATCTTGGGAGGATTAGATTTGCAAATGCTGAAGGAACATGCTACACCAGGTATCTTCCTGGAGCACGTGTATGGTTTGGTCGTATTTGTCTGTGCAGCTCGAAAGCAGCAGTGACTCCTGTGAAGTTTGTTTTGGCTTCTTTGGAGTTTGAATTAAGTTGAGCACCTGGACTTTGATGTGAGTGGAGAGGGTGACAATTAGTTGTGTCACTCGTCAAAACCAGAAAACTCTACACAGTAAAGTGTGGCATATACTTGACTTTCTCAATAGCATTGTCTTCTTTTTCTCCAGGCACTATGGTGTAATGAATAAAAGCATGAAGACTTCACAGAGATACTGGAAGCAGGCTTGCTTTCATTTGCATAACCAGAACAAGAATGAACAGTAAAAACATCATAAAAAAGTTCAGCCAAAAATCTGATGAACCAGAAAAGCTTTAAGATTCTTTTTGTCCCTTAGTACTATGTAGATAGCAGAACAGAGAAATAAAACTTAGAAATATGAGGAAAGGGAAAAAGCCAGAAGGACTGTATTTCTTTTAGTTCAAGGAGGTTATTTAAAAAGATTGAATACTGAAAGTGGCACACTGAAAGAATAAAAGTTTTCCTAGGAAAATGTTTAATTAAAAAATGAAATAAGATAGCTATAAGCAATTAACATTTTCATAAGATATAAAGCAATCCAGGCCCTAGGCATTACAAGCTGTATTTCAGCTAGCACATAGTTCCACTTAGTACATAAAATATACCTGCCCCAAGAAGTCAGTGCTAGGCAAGTGCAGTAGTAGGGAATTTGGCTGCAAGGCTTAATACTGCAGTATCCAGCCTACTGCCTTTCTTTGTGCTTACCTCTTAGCCTAGAATTGCGCTGGAATATCTAATAATGCACAGTCATGAAATGAAGATTGTGATGTGTATTATTTGGTTGTGATCACACCTGGGTGACATGTAAATATTATCAATATTTAAGCCAGCTGTTTAAAATGTTTTTTTACCTTTCAGACCATTTCCTTCTTCAGTGAATGCAGTGATTTGTTAGCTTATCATAAAGGTTAGCAGAAGAGTTCACAATCTCTTATTGCTACGTAAAATAGGTCTGATGGTGCCACAAGGTAATACTGAGTACACACCTTCCCCTTGTCACAGCCCTTGTGCTTGCTCTCATGGAGACCAGTTTTCAGGGCTGATCAAGCAGCATGAAAAAGTGGCTGATCAGCTTTCATGATAGTGCTATGCTTTTGCACCTCAGCCCTGAGCTAGAGACAGCCCCTTTATTATTTGCTTTTGGAAAGATTCATTATTAATCTTTTCACACAGGCATACAATTATAAATGTAGCATCTGGGAAAAAAGATGGCTAATAACCCTAAGAGGGCATTCTTGTCTAGCACTACCATTATACTGTGTAGCTGTTCAGTGCTTTAATGCTCCTGAGGGCTCAGCCACTGCAGACATCCACCTCTCTGTTCTTCAGTCTCTAAAGAGGTTGCCTTTACCGCAGGCAATATAAGGTGGCCACCACTCTTAATCTTTCCCCAGGACAGTACAGAGCACTGGGTATCTTTGCAGAAATGACTGTGTCAGAGAAATAGCACAGTGCAAGAAGGCTGTCACAGCTTTTTTCTGTGTTTTTCAGTTATACAATTGAGACTGTTCCCCATACTGTGTTAAATTATCACTGTATTTTCAAGATCTTTGCAAACCTCAGCCCCCTTGCCAGGGTGATTTTCTTTTTTTCATTTTAAGCAGTCTGCAGCTTTGCTCATTGCTGACTTTCAGTGCCCTTTGTGTGTGCAGTGACTGAAACACTGGCCCGCTGAGCACATACACACAGTCATTCATAGCTTTCACACTTTTGGAAGGAAATCCAATTCAAAACCTATAAACTCCTATTAATTATTTGCACAAAATAATCAGTAAAAGTTCAAGGTGGGCCTGACAAAGAATTAGCTTAATGGCAACTTGCTGTCATGAATTACTTTTCACCTGCACAATAATGTTGGAGCACTACTGCTGGTATCCAGTCAGAGTAGTTCGTTGAACAATGTGTTTTCGTGAAACAAATTTAAAAAGAGATGAGAAAGTACCACTAAAAGCTTATTTCTGATTTTGCAAACACAAGCAATTCTTCATGAACAATGAAGCAATCAGTGAACAGAAATTTCACTGTGTAGCTCCTTTGAGCAATCTTAAGAAAATGTATAGTTTAAATTATGAATATTCAACAGTCCATAAAACACTACAGTTAAGGACTCTTCTAATATGTCTGAATTATGAATAGTTCCAGGAAAGGTGGCTCACAGTGCAGAAGGGGGATCTAAATTTGTCAATTTTTTCTCATTGAACTATATGCTAACATTATGATGTGTAATTTGAATATTACATCTCGTACTTCTTTAGCTCTTTCATTTCTATGATCTAAAAGCATTTAAGAAATTAAAAATTGTATTTCATGAAGTAAAAAAACTTGGCTGGGAATGAAATCTACAGCAGGTGTTGTAAACTCAATTTAAACCGCATAAAATAAATCTCTAGGTGACAGTTGCCACATAGTACCATGTTTGAATAACATGAAAACATATTCCAAAGGACACAGTAAATGGACAGCTACAAACAGATAAAAGTGCTAAAATACAGCATAACTGTCTGTAAAGAGGCAGTGCCTGCCAAAAGAGGCATCTTCAAGGTCCAGGGAATGAACTACTGCATCCAGAATAGGTCAGAGCCATTTTGACAAAGTCTTTTGACATTTAAAAGCTAATTTGTCAGAACTAGAAGTCTTTCTCAGAAATAATTTCAGCTAAAGTTCAGTAGGAAGGTTTCAGAGGAGACTACATATGTTCCAAAGGGAATACAAACATCAGCTCCATTTCCTGTAGTGCGAGATGTCCCCACCTCTTCTCTGTATGTGCCTCTCTTCGAGTAGGAGAGACCCTGAAAGAGGGATCAGTAAGGGAAACAGTACTTGTTGGCAGAAAGGTACAAAGGGGGATTTTTCTCTTGCAGTCCCCAGCTGAAGAATGGCTCTGGCCACTGCTGGATGCAGAAGCCTGCACCCTTTTGAACATTCCCAAAAGGCCCTGCAGTTTTGTTTGCTCATGGTCTGCCCAGATTTTCTTTTGCCTTCAGCTCAATCTGTCAGCTATACCCCAGGGAGCTGTTCCAAGGAGTTGCAAACAGCCCCTTCAGTTAAATTACTTCACTTTTTTTTTAATTGTGAGTAGCGCTTAATTATGCTATCTAATAACTGTAATAATTCTCAACACTTTCATATAGCTATTCATCTTCAACGAGTATTACTAACATTAACTAATTAGTTTTCTGGTTTTCTCATCAGATACGGAATCGCAAGCTGTGATCATGCAGACCACCTAGGTAATTATAATTTTCTTTGCATTGAAGATTATTCCAAAGATTTTTTTTTTGTTATTTTAGGTGTAGTCTTGCAAATGCAAATTTGAGTTAATAAGAGTTAAAGCTGAAGTGATTAAATGGTAGGATTTCTGCTTTAAAAACTTCAAGAGTGGTATGCTAGTAATCCTCATTGAAAAAAGACTTCTTTCATCTAAAACCTGACTATTAAGTACTGAAAGATAGTGCTAAAGGACTGTTTTTGACACAGTCCAGGCATGGGAGGCATGAATCTATGAGTGAATCTAACTTCCTTACTATTAGAAAATATATACTTATATATACCTATATATATATATATATATATAGCTATTACTTATATATACTTACATACTTACTATAACGAAATATTCAAACTTGTACTGTTTTTTTTTTCTTTTTTCACTTCACAGCAGTTTTTTGAGAACATCCACAATGATTTTCAGTAGAGAGCAAGTAGAAATTGGTCTTTTTTACCTAAAAGAAGTACAAAACCTGCAGTTTGCAACAAATAATTTGATCAAGATGCATAATGCATGAAACATACCACTTTCTCTATTATTGACTGCTTCTGTTACTTTAGTGGTTATCACTTCTTCCTTAAGGGACAGCAAGTGGTTAAACTAACAGAATTAACTTTTTTTTTTTTAATCCCTGCTCTAAGGTAATAAGAATTAAATAATAAAAGGTATTCAAGAGGAGCAGTAGTGCAGGTTCCTTAAATGTCTTCTGTCTCCTCTCTCCAGAGACAAGCACAACGGGGTGAATCTCATCATTATTTGTCTTTTCAAGGACAAAGCTGTGATAGACAGGGCTTAATGTGTATCTTGGTAGAATTGGATTTGATCCTCAGGGCTGGGCCAGAGGGCTGCTTTGTTAGATTTGTTAGATTTACTCTCTCTCTTGCGCTCTCTCTGTACCACAAACAAAATTACCTCTTGGAGGCCTGCATCAGCCCCAGCATCCTGAGACTATCTCCTCTTTTTGATTTTGGTCACATCTAAATCTGTTTAAACTGTCGACATGATGATTTGTGGAGAGAGAGGGATTAAGCAGAAGGGAGATTAACACAGTTGTCTATCTTCTTCGAAATAATATACCTGCTGACAGTAAGGGCATTCTTCAATTTACATAACTTAGCTCACAAGAAGGGCTTTACAGTTGTTATTGGGTTGCTTTTTGCTGTCAGCAGTACAAACTCACCTGCTCCCTGCACATTTAAAGCCTTGATAGTCTTTCTCTTCAGTTCATCTTGGAGACATGCCCTCCTTTTTTTCCAGATGAAATAAGTCTGGTATTTGAGTAATAGGTGTTCAAATAGATTATTTGAGAAATAAATATACAATTCTGCTGAGTATGAGATGAACTTCCAGTGGCCCAAGGAAAATATCTACATTCCAGTACTGTCAAAACTCTGTGAACAGTTGTTTTGAAATGGAACCATGATCTCTGTTTTTGTCTTTCATTTGCTGGTAGAGATTATCAGATTACTTATTCTTCTAATTGTCTAGGAACCTCCCACTCCCACATGCGATAGTCTTCTTTAATGCTTACCTAGGCAAGTATTAACAGCACTAACAAGAATTGCTTAGGTGGTATTTTGTTGTTGGCCTCACTGGTGGAGAACGAAGGACTGCAGAACAAGAAGGAAATTTCATCTAAAAATGGCAATGTCTATTTTTCTCACGCTTTCTACATTTTATCTTTGTTCAGTTACAAAGGGTAAGGCACAGAGCCTTTTCTTCTGTACGTACAGGCCTTCGCTAAATAAATCTTGTTTTGAAATGGGAACTGAATTGTGAGGCAGCATTATGCAAGTTAAGGGAAAGCACAGACTTCCAGCCAGTAAATTAATAATGTACTGTCGCAGCCACATAAGCTGGAAGGGCTGCATATGCAGAAAGAAAAGAAAGAATTACATTTAAAAAAAACCCAACAAAGCTGTTTCTTAGGTGTGAAACAACTTCTTTTAGAATGTTGTATTTTCGTATGATATCTCACATAAAGACTGCTGTTCCGTTAAGATGAGGGAGCTTATAAAGTTATCTCCAGCCTTGCTTCTCTGAGACTTGAAGCACTTGTGAAAACATCTGTTGCACCAGAACTGGGAAAGTTTTTCTAATACAGAACTTGAGCTTGCAGCTCAGCACATTGCAGAGGAGTGAAGGTAGAGGAGCAGACAGAAGCTGGTTTTTTGTCTCCTGTGTCTCACTGAAATGTTAAGCAATTCTAACATGCTGTAGAGTTCTTTTTTCAGTATTAACAAGTAAAAGTGAAGATGTAAACAAAATGAGTTGGTCCATTTCTTGACATATTTCCTGGATCAAATCTGAAGTAATTATGTTTTAGAGGTTGGAAGAAATTTAGTTCTTTTTCTTCTTTTTCTTTTTTTTTCAGACCTTAAGCTTAATGATTATCTTTGAGTGTCACAGTTATATATATTAGCTGTGCCTCAAGAAACAGATTCTTTCCTAAACTTCTCAACTAAACTGAGCAGATGCAAATAATTCAGATTTTTTAGTCAGTAACTTTAAGATAGACATCCGAATTTTGAGGTGCTTATCAAACTTGAACTGCATCTTTAAGACTTATCCATTATTGTATGGAATTCCAATAGAAACCACTTTATTTGTGTTAAAGCACCATTTTTAAACAGCAACTCTGATGTGACTTAACACTTGTAAATATCAGCGTTTGTTCGTGGGAATAAAATGCAGGCTCAGTCCTCAGGTGTGTGTAAGTCAAGACACTGAGCTGAGAGAGATTATCCCAGAGATGACAACAGGAGGCGGTGTACGTAGGTATATTGTCAATGACACATGCCCTTATGCAAGATACTCAATGGTCTCCATATGCTTCAAAACCATGCAAGTTTCTGCAACTCTTTCCATTGATTTCACTGGGTTCTGTACCATTTATGACTATCATCCTTTTCCCCCCCATATCAATTAATGCTGCACTGTTGATGGTTGTGAAAGACGCAAATGTGAAGAGAGTCTCTATCTTATGACAGGCTTAGGGCAGGTATGGTAGAGATAAGTTCGCAAGAAAAGACAGTGATCAACAGAGGAAGAATACTTGATGAATAGGTTCTTGAAGTAAGAGACATTTGGGCAGCTGTATGTTTTCCAGTTCATTCTATCTACAGTAATTGTAGCTGTTTCTGTAGGTCAGGTTTTATTTTTAATTAATTACATTGCTGAATTGCTGAATCGTGTGTTTTAGGAAGGACAGTCTTAATCTTAGCCTTAAAAACTTAAAAGGTTTACTAACTAAAAAACCAGTCAGGAAGAATAGGTTACCTCTATAAATTATCCTGACATTCCACTTATGGGAAAAAATTATCTGTAAATTACCTTGTATTGCCACAGGTATAAGAAGAATCAGAAATGCCAAAAGGGATGCAAAGAAAGGCTGCTGAACTGTCCCTGTCTAGTTTAACCCATTAGGTTGTTTACGTTCACTTTTAGGCTTTTCAGAAAAAAAAACAACATCTCGACAAAAGCAAAGAGTTCATAATTTCTTTTTAGTATGTGAAATAACATCAGCTTTTGCCACCAAATCGATGATATGGATAGAATTCATATTGTTTGCTTTCTGAACCATTTGGTTTAGTGCATGTAGGTTTAGAAATATAGGGAATTCTGTTTATGCTTGCAATACCTAATGTAAATGGAGAGAGAAAAACACTTCCTCTAAACTCATTCTGCAAATTAAATTGCTCACAATATTCTCTGTGGGGGTAAAAAAGATTGCATGAATGCCCAGTATGAAGAAGGACTGGGTTTAAATACCAAACACTTCACCTTACTGTGACTTCTTAGGAATGGGTTAAAAATGATGAACAGTTTATGTATTCACATCATTTTGAACTGCTGGGTATATCAGTTGAATGAATACATTTGCTGTTGTTTTTTCAGCTCATCAGTAAATCCAGTACAAAAATCTGATAGGATACCAGTTGGATTTATATTGCTGCAACAGATAGAGATCATTACTGATGCCAAGAAGACTGATTTTTCTGCTGATTTGATTAGGACAGTAGCAGTGCAAAGCTGCATATCAATATGTAAGACCACTGCAGTCCCCTCGAAGCCCACAGAAAGGAATTTTGCCTCGATTTGGAAAAACAGATCTGTTGTTTCTCTATCCTACTGCATCTATTAGACAATTCATACAAATTCTTTAATCAGCCTCTTCATGTGTGCTAGGAAATGGGCCTTCCAAATTAACCAGGGAAATGTCAACTGAAGGCTATAGGGGCTGGTGCTAATAAGGTTAATGAATAGCTGGCCTGAAAAGCAACAGATGGGCCTAACAGAGCGAGAGCCTTAATGGCATTTATAATGCCTAGGGTCAACTGCAGTTTATCTTCATTTTTTTCTCATTTAAAATATTCTAATGGAATAATAGAGTAAGTTTAAATTTTCCCTACAGGGAGATGAAATTTTATGCAGCACTGTTTATTGAATGTCAATGTGTTTGGTTATAAACAAGGGACTGCTACACAGGGCTAGAACTGTAGTTGTTGCATATTTGCATTTGCAGAGGAATCTGTCATTTAGACAAAAGAGTACTGTCTTTTTATCAGTTGCTGCTGCAGAACTGTGTTTTTTTCCTGAAGACAGGCTAACACAGAATGTCCATTTCTGGTTATATATTGTGGCTAGATGCATGCCTATTATGCTAAATTTGAATTGAGGAATTTAAGGGTAGAGTTTGAATGCCCATGTTGCAGTCTCCCCAAAGATGACAGAATTCATGCTTATTATGATAGAACATGTCGTATGACAGAATATGGTAGAAATTAAAGAAATATATGGTAGAATTCATGAACATTTCCAGCTAAAGCAGAAAATGTTTCTGATCAAAATGTATTTGTTGGATCCAACAATAGGTTCTGTGACCCCATTGTCCTTCATCTCACATACATTAGTCTTGCCCTGGTTGGAATAATCCACACAAAAGGCAATTTGTATAGTCCTTTCTGCTCTGAATACAGGCTTGCAGTGGTGTTAAACTAGCATCGAAGCACACACGTTGCATGAATTTAGTCTACAGGATTTAAGCTCTAATGTCAGCTAAAATAGTGCAGTGTAATGTTGCAGGATATTTTAAGTCTTGTTCTAATGAACAGTTTCTTGAATAGGCATTGTTATTGGGGAAACATTGCTTTTTTATTTAGCTTATAGCTATCTCAAATGTCTCAAAATAAACATGGATCCAAAGTAGTTTTTACCTATGCAACTCACTTTCATACTTTGTAAATGCATGGAAATACCTAATAATATATTGAAGTTCAGTGTAAGACTTTTTAAAGTACTCAGTCCTGAGCTAATGTTGCCAATTTTGCCACAATAGATGCTTTCAAATTACTCCCCTTCTGCTTCTTTAGTGATCTCGTAAGTCAGTGACAAAACTCCCACTGACGCTAATGGGGGCAGAGCTAGGCCATTGCTGTGGGCTTTTGAAAATCTCACTTTATATGGATTTTTAAGATACTATTGGATTGTTCATAAGGAAGACTATTGATTTAGCTACAGGTTTCTGCAGCTTAGTGATTCCAAAGAATCTGATGAAATTTGTCTCACCCAATATTAGATGTCTAAAAATTAGATGTCCAAGTCAAGGCCAGCCAGTAGACTACTCAAGACAGATCTTCCTACTGAGATTGTCCAGCAATGAACAGAAGACACAATTAATCATTGAAGATTTAATGGAAGATTTAATCTTTCATTGTAGAAGAAAGATTTATGTTCTGATAATCTTGACATTTTGAGTTGCAGGAATCTGCTTTATAATACTGCCAATTGAAAAATAAATGATTCATCAAAAATTTCAGATGTTAGTTTAACTTACAAATAACTTTGTATATTTTGCTAATGAATATAATATTCTGCATACAATCTAGAATCTTTTAGTGCCAATGGACTGGAAGAGAGATTCGTCTGAAAAATTTACTGATTGTTCTTCTATCTCTATAAATTTGGCAAAAGTCAGAAAAATATTACTGAATAATTTATGTAATGAATTTCATAGAAATTGTCAAGTGATATTTAGTCTGATAGTGATAGCTGTGGGCTGTAATAGAGCTCATCCCTTAAATTCAAGACCAAACCCATATAACTTTCAGTCCAACTTCATCACAGAAGGACTTAGATCTGCATGTCTTTGTGTGCTAGATCTATACTGCTTACTGGGCTGGAGATAGAACTGTCATTGTACAGTACTGTGCAGCTGACACTAATTGCAATTGAGTAGATATAGTCAAGAAGAGTGGGATCTACCCACTTCTCCCTTGAGCATTGTAGAATTTACGAGCTTATGAAACAGGTGATTTTTACCCTCTTTGTGTGTACTACTACACAGTGACAAGGGGTCAGTTCCAAGTCTGGGTTAATAGAAAGCAGTTCTACTTGAATTCTGAGAAGTACCATTGCACCATTCCCTGATGTATTTTAAGAAGAAAAAAACTTACTTGATTGTACAGGTGACATCCACCTTTTTCTTCCTGAACCTTATGTGTTGGGGGTATTGCTCACTCACCTGCACATTTCCTTTATTTGCATTACTTTGAGTTTACACAATGTAAGAGGTAACTAAAATTTACATGTTAAATTGAAAGTTAAGTACCAAGCAGCTGTTTTGTAGTTCTGAATTTCTAATTGCAGTTAGAATGCAATGTGACTTTCTGAATTTTATGCTAGGGTAACTTTTACTTGTCCTGTCTGCTGACTCTTCAGGAGAAAAGACATTCTCTGCTAATGATAATTTTTCAGATACTATATTGTAAAAATAATGGTGTTCATGGAACTACCTCTTATTTCATTATTTTAGATGATACAGACTGTACTCATAAGAGTGCTAGATGGTAAGTTTCAGAGAGAATTTCAAATTTCTAACTTCAGAAAATAACTTGACAGTCACATGAGAAATTGCTGAAAAATAATTTAACTGATGATGTGTAATAAATAGATGTAACATTTTTTGAAAGATAAGCTAATCTTGTTTTTTTTCTTTTCCCCCTCCATCCTGATAGCTTTTTTGTTAGTTAGAACCTTGCGTGCATTAATTTAATATATGAATTATCAGTGTTTAATCCTTCGTACACTTTCTGTAGTTCAAATTTTGCAGTTGTTTAGCATTAGGAAACAACATATTCATGTTGCCATAGGGAAAAATATAATTCTAATGAAATCTGATAGATGGCACTGTTGCATTGTTGATAGACCATCTTGAGACTGAATCCTACATTACTAATATTTAAAAGGATATCATTGCTTTTTCAAGAACCATTGTTTTAGAGAGCTTGATAAGAACACACTTATTTTAGCCTGCATTTGTACAGTAGTAGGAGTCTGTGTACTGGTCTGGTTGTTGGGTTGTTGGGCTGTAATTCTCTCCCTTTTATTTGCTCCAGAGGGTCTTCATATCCCATTAGGACTGACTATATACCAATGTATGTTATACCAATGTGTGTGGGTGTTCCTTATTTCACATTACAGGGTTTCTCATTAGAGCAAATTTTTTTGCGAATGAGAAGTTTGATTCCTTCTTCTTTTGTTATAAGGCAGAGCATTCCATGTTGCATTACACAGTACTTTCATATTCCATTTATCCTCTTCTTTGAGGTCTTAAGAATGACAACTACCTCCTGTGGGATTGCCAGTACTTACAGGTGATTGACTATGATTACCTGAAGCAAATTAAAGGCTAACTTGTCTAGCTTTTGCACTAGCTTAAGATCAGACAAATCCAAAAGCACTGTTGGAACTACTCCAGGTAAATCCACTTGATTTTGTTCGGACTAAAACCTAATGCAGCCTTTGCAGGAATATTAGAATGAGAATTTTCTTGATATATTATCTGACATGCAACTTGGAGTATAACCAAAAATATGATGGGAAACAAGGGGCAGCAATGAGATGATTCATCTATCCTTCAATATATAACAATGTTGTTGAGTAAAAACTGAAGAGTTACTTTATGCACAGGTGGGATTCTGTTATAGAAAAATCCGCATACTAGTTGTGACTTCTTGATTGTTAAGGCAAAAACCAAAGCTAGACAGATACTTGTTGAACATCTGCTTTGTAATATTAATTCTGTCTCTGCTGTGTCATTTATTCACACTCTTCTCAGCATGTCAGTGAATTAAATTCCACAGTAGATTTTTCTAAGTAGCTAAACATATAGAGCCGTATTAAATACATGGCCTAATTTTTCCTCTTTTAAAATTGACTACAATTGTGAGATTTCCATTATTTAAAATCATAGTGAATATACATAAAATCACTAAATACAGTCACCTTAGAAGAGCTAAGCAGCACTTTGAAGAAGGTAATGGAATTGGGAAGGAAGACTTGCTGTAATTGTATAGCTTGAAATTCATCATGCACCGTTAAAATTTTCCCTTATCATAATGGAAAAACTCTGTGCCAACAACTTCAGTGAGTATCTTCTTTCATGTTTGAGGTCTTTGGGAAACATGGGGACAGATCTTTCCTATTGTGAGGAAAAATTGAGAGAACAACGCAAAGCGGGAGCTGTCCCTGCAGATTTCATCTTGTTCATTCCATTAACAAGTAAAAGGTTTGTTCTGCTGGACAACAATTGCAGGTACTGCTTCCAAGAACTCTGAAAGCTGGCGGGAGGCCAGGGCATCCCTGTGATGGTTCTTTGACTCCACATTTTCTCTGTCTACTGAGCATCTTGTGCTCTGTGTGAGCAGTGTGTCAGACAAACTTTACTTGATTGGTGACAGCAGCTGATCCAAGACCTCAAATCTAAAACGGTTTAAAAAAGACATTAAGGTATAAATGGGAAGAAAGCAATCTTATTTTCCCATGAGATAGGTCATGAGATGCTACAAGTCTTGCTTTACTTCAAGGCTACCTCCTGACCTGCGCAGCTGGTTTTTGGTTGCATGCACATTCTTGGGTATTTACAGTTCCCTGTGCAGAGCTGGAGGATTGAGATACATACCAGCTTCTCTTGCCAAGGCTGTTCCATTTCTGGTCTCTAAAGCCTTTTACACGGAGCTCTTAGGGGAATGAACTAAGTCTGAGTTATTGTAATAGATACTAAAGTGTAAAAAAAGATGCTAGTCAAGTACAGGAATAAATCATGAGAGCGGCACATACTCAGATCTTAGCAGAGTACAATTTATTTGCATTGAGTCAAGTCACATAGAGAAGTAAATTTTTCTTCAGCTAAAAGTATTTGTGCAGAAAGAGAGCATGCCTATTATTCATGTCTTACAAGGCCTTATGATTTCATGGCTGCACAAAGTTAGCAGGCTATCCCAAGCATACTGGACCTAATTCAACAATTCTGTTCAGAGAGAATCCTAATGGTACTGCATGATATAACAAAATCAGTTTATAATGGAGGGTTTGAACCTTTGATGAAATGAAAAACAATTTTGCTTATGAATTTTGCTCCTTTTGTTTCAGGAGATATTTTTTACTTAAAAATTAGTGTCCAATACAATTAAAATGGATTATTAGGGGAACATCCACTTCATCTGCTACAACACCTTAACATAACTTCTTAGTAGACCTGATTTTTTCTAAAATAATTCTCTGAAAAACAAATAAAATGCAATTACATCAGTTGTGAGTTTGGTCTTTTGACCATTTTATGGCTTTAAAAAAGTAGTCTATTTAAGAAATGCTGCTCTTTGTGTCCATGCTTCAATTGTGAAATTAAATGCCCAATCTGAACTGTAGTAGACAAAGATTTTAATCTCCACACGCATATATAATAGATACCTCTCACCTGAATGTGTTCTAGATGACCAATTGGCACCATTTGCAAGGCATTGATGTCTCAACTGCTTCCATAACCAGATGTTTAATGTTCAGGAAAAAAAAAGTGGTAGTAGAATTTTTAACAGATCTGCTCATTTAGGTGGAATAAAACAGGGTCTAGGAGTAATTGGGGACTAGCTCACTGCCTGTAAGAATTCATCAAGGCAATCTTTTTGCCTAATGATCCAGCTGTGGTTGTAAATTAAAGCACCATTGTAGTTTCAGCTAGCTTTTGTTTCAGCAAAAAAGAAAGGGTGCCTTAGAAAGAAAAAATAATTACCTGGTATTTTAAATAATATCTAAAGTAATATTTTAATATTTTTAAATATATGGGTTATAATTATTTTCCACTGAGGTCTCCGTTTGTCATCTCAAAAACATTTGATCACTTTGTTGGTGAGAACCTGAGATGTCTTTGTCCTATATTTTTAAAAGGAAAGGTGAGCATTCCAGTATATTACAACACATACTCAGATGATTGACAAGAGACTTGGAAAATGTTTCAGTGTAAGAAATTCTGTTTAGAACTTTATTCAAATAGTCATGAAAATGTTTTGTTTATATAAGTGAAACAAAATGAGAAACTTAATATCAATGTAATAACTGCATCCTGCTGCATACTGAACTTATCAAAAGAAGAATTTTTTTGTCAGAAATGAAGAGTGACATTTGAAAAGCTGGTGACATTTGGTGGCACCAGCAAAATCCTTGCTGTGTTGAGGACACACAGAACTGTAAAACAACTCGGAGAGAAACACAGTGGAACTGTTAAAATCACAAATGAGAATCAAGTGCAAAGTAATATTTTTCCATTATTTGAGCCCTCTGCATAATCTAATTAGTCCTTTTATTTACAAAAGGGAAATACTGAATGCTGGGCTTGGAGGCAGCTACTTACAAGTTTCCATGATCTTATGATGATGAACTGTGTTCTGAAAAATTATCAGCAAACATCATACACTAAACCGTTAACATTTCAGTGCATTTTTCTCTTATGAATGCACAGAAAAATGTATGAAGATACATTTAAAATTACTTTGGTTAATCTATCTTAATTTACTAATTCATCTTAATTTATTAGAACAATGTGCATGAAAATCCCTTGCAGAAGTCACATGTGTTTGCAAAAGTTGAAGTTTGAAATGGGAATGTTATTTATTCAATGTAAATTGAATCATACATAACATCACACTTGCTCTTATGGTGCAGATGCCCAGCCCCACACTCTCACTGCACTCACATCCTGCTGTCTCCTATAGGAAATGAAAGCCAGAAAAAGTACTGGAAGAGAACAGTGATAAGCTGGAACTGTTCCTTCAGTCTTCCACCCTGCCAGGATGACAGAGGCATCTGAAAGTGCATTTGCTCTGTCATTTTGACATGGCTTTAGAGAGTTTGTAGTAAAGCAGGCTAATGCCCTGGTAACTGAACTGTCTTTGGTTTCTGCAGCAAAAACGTCAGAGTACCTGTTCTGCTAGCTTTCATCTCAGACCCTGCAGGCAGTGGAGGTGGAGTCAGAGTGGTGTTCAAAACTAAAAAGTGAAAACTGAACTACGGTTAGTAGGCTAAAAGGAAGAAATAGGGTGGTTCATAATGAAAATGAAGAAGACGATTTGAAATGGACTGGAGAAGGAAGAGAAATTGCTTTTCTTCCATTTAAGAAGTTACTCAGTTATCAGAATGGGAACTCACTTTTCAAAAGAATTTGTTGTCACTTCACACCCAACTCAGTGTTTTCTGTTGTTGGGCAAATGCAGGTCTTCTGATTGTAAAGAAGTCTCCTGCATTAAAAGGTATGGCTTTGTTGGATATGGCCATTAATCTTCTGTAGCCAATAAAATTTAACAATAATCAGATATCAGGTATTCATAATCTGACATACCTCAAAACTATTGTCATTATTAGGTTTTGTCATTATTTAATGTAATGGCATATATTATGGCCAAAACAGACAGAAACTTACAACAGAAATAACCCTTCAATCACCCAAATAATATGCACTCAACTATTTGCTACTGCAATCCTGTAAATCATGTGTGTGGACAATGTAGATTTTATTCTTAGACATAAGCTTAATAAGGATGAATGATTTGCATTAAGAATGTTTAGTGCATGTTTAGTCTAACCTTGCCATCCATGTGCTGCTGTTTAATACAGCTGTATTATTTAGATGTTGATTGGAAGATTTCTGTTTGTGATATGATTGTTTGAAGCAATAGAAAGAGTTGCTGGAAATTTGCACATTAATACTTACTAAGAGAGGTAGCCTTTCTGAAAATATTTCTCCTTTCCTGCATTGGTTTGCTATAATATGCTCAGTAGTTTTATTGAAAAATATGATTATGAATAGTTATTAATAATTTTGCCCTCAGTCCCAATCTCATAAAGCCACTTTGTCATTAAAAGTAGTTTTTAGTAATAATTCTTTGATAAAAAATACTGTATAAAACCATAAATAATCTTTTTAAGTGGGCAGTTTACTTTTTCCTGTCATAAAGAAAGAAAAAGAGTTAAAGAGATAAAAACATAAGATATTTTCTTTTCCAATGAAAACTCATAATTAACCTCACAATGTGTCTTTTCAATAAGTAGTTATGCTTCAACTTGGAGTATGCAGAGAAAATCTGTTGCATAATGCCTCATTTCAGTATTCAGAATTGAGAAGGAGTGGGGGAAGGAAGTGGGGGGAGTGAGCGAGCAGTTGCATGGTTCTGGGTTACTGGCTGGGCTTAAACCACTACACTGGGCAGTTGTAACCTGGACTTGTTGTTGAGACAATGATCTGAATTTACATGGAAGCCTCTTATTCCCTGCAAGGGACTGTAATACTTTTGTTACTTTTCAGCATCTCAACATACATCAGCACTTCATGCTGCTGTGCTTCTAGCCTTTTGTCATTTCTTTTGCTAGAAGAAACAAACATCTTTAGTTAGATTGTCATAATAGCTTTGCATTGTAAAAAAATCCTTACAAACCCCAAACCAAAACAATGCACTAGGCTTTCCCAGTAAATTTTCAAACTTCCTAAGAAAAAAATACTTTATTGCCTAAAGGGAAATTTAAATAAAAGCTCTGAGTTCCATGATTTTGAAAACTGCTAAGGTAGAGGTCATGAGAAAGGACTGTAATAGCTGTCAGGAAACTGAACTGCACTAAAGACTCTCACAGTGTATGAAACATCAACAGACATGGAAGAGCCATGGCAAAGCTGACAGATACACAATGCAAGCAATTTATTGATTATCCTGGAAAGATAAGAAAACACCTGCTGCTTGCTAAAGTTCATGATGTATTGGCATTGCAGGAAAAAGTAGTATTTAAAAAGTCTTCTCATCTGCCTATATTTCTTTTAGTTTATGATGTATCTTCCTATCATTTTCACATAAGAAGCTCATACCACAAGGCAATTTGATACATACCTTTTTGCATACAGAATGATACAAATAAAGATTACTTAAATTTATTATTCTGAGACCAGGAGGCTTTTAAAATTCTGTTTTGAGTAAGCTTCTCTGTACAGAACCATTTTAACTCTTTCATCTCTCCCTTTTGGAGATAACATGTTACTTTTAGTATAACTTGAACGAGGGGTTTGCTTATAGATTTTCTCTTACATGGCAAAATCAGAAGAGAACAGAAAAAGAGATTAAGGACACTTGCAGGCTGGTTTTTGATACCCACGCTTAATCTTAAATTATGCTTTTGTCCCAGTGCTGCTGAGAACTTGTTTAGAACATAGGTCTGTATCCCGTGAGTGAATCAGGATAACAGCATCTGGTTAGTGTTCAACAAGTGTGGAAATTTTTTACTTTAATATGCTCAAATCAGAAAAAATGTAGTAAAAAAATACCCCAAACTTGCTTGCATGAGCACAAACTGCAAATGTTTTTTGACCTTGGGTACTACCAGTTTTTTGTAAGTGTCATTTTTAGGAACCTGTCTAACCCAACCCCATGGAGCTAGTTTTATAATCTGACTTTTTCAGTCCTTTTTCTTTAACATGATCGATACTACATGTAAATTGGGTGGTCTCTGATACCTCTTTCTATTCTAATTGAGTCTCCTGAAAGCCATCCAGATAAAGATTTAGTGTTTTAGAGCTGGGGGGCTGCATTCTGCTCTGTTGCGGAAGAAGGTATTTTGTGAACATGTGCATCTGTGATAGCATGTGTCAGTAATTTGTGGCTCTTCTTCTGAAATCCATTGTGAATGTATATGAGCTATCTGCCACAACCAAAATGGAACCTCAGATAATAGAATCATAGAATCAACTAGGTTGGAAGAGACCTGTAAGATCATCAAGTCCAACCTTTATCCCAGGACTGCCAAGTCCACCCATAAACCATGTTGCTAAGGGCCTCATCTGCATGTTTTTTGACCAAGATGCCATGTAAAAGGTATGACAAATTACCTGAATCTGAGATTTATCAAGAGTCACCTAATTGCATGTACTTTCATTCATAGTAAGTCAGTCTCCTGTTAGACCATCTGACACTGGTGTGCATATTCAGATCAATTTCATAGCCAAGGTCAGGAGAAGACATAACACATAAACATGGTGGTAGCATTAGTAGATGATCTGTTCTGTACTCTTTATTGCTGTTTTCCTCTATTTTAAAATGGAAATTAATACATATGCATAGATAGAGATTTTAAACTAGGAATATGTTTAAAGCTCCTGTGTGCCATTTTCTAGGACACTGTAATCAACAGGAGTTCTGTCATTCATCGATTAATATTTGAGCAGTGTGAAGCCCGTGATGATGTATTTCTGACGTGTTGGAATTAGAAATGACACAATATAAAATTGTAATTTTATCTTTGTCTTTCTAAGTAATAAGAAGAACAGTTATTAATATTCTGGAAAAACAACTGCTCAGAGCCAAATACATATAAGGACTTAAGAGGCAAGAACTATTATCAATAAACAAATTCTTCATCAGTGTTACCTGTCTATCTATAAATCTGTAAAATAATTATTTTTAAAGAGTACTTTTCGAATAGACCACCTAATTTTATAGGTGAATTATTTTTTGCCATATTGGAAACACAGTAGATAGCATTCACAACTTTACATAACTTAAATGATTATTTCAGGAGGCCTGCATGAGATTGGAAACATTTTTCTGCTTCTCCTCCAATTCTCTTGGACATACTGGTAAATCATACAAGTATTATTTCCTGTAATTTTCCATAATGCATGTGGAGTGAGCCTTGGTTTGGACTTTTTTGGCAATTTCTGCTTTCTTACCTGTAAGGTTACTGGAAGTAATGGTTAAATGTAAGAGTGGGAGTCCTCTATTCTAAGTTGAGGAGTTACCCATAACAGTACATTATTTTACATGCAACATTATCTTAGTTTTCTTATTAATGCCAGCAAGAAGAATAATGAGCATAACAGACACTTTTGCAATAGCTGTTATAAAAACTGCTAGCTGTTAAATTAGTCAAGGAGAAGATAGAGAACAGTTCTAAATGACAAAGGCTTCAAGTGCACGGAAAATGTGAAATTTAGTTTATCAATTATCTTTTCAAATGAAGGGTGGGGAATACAACACAAGATTTCTCTAGAGTAGCTATGTGAAGTATTTTTTTTTTCTCAAGTAATGGTTTTCTGTAGTTTTACTGTTTGTTACAAAAATATTTGCTTGATTTACTCTTTTACACTTGTGAATCTCAGTAAGTGCCATTAAGTTGCATAAGTGCATTTGTTGATACCTCTGTTGATAAGCTATGCAATCCTTAAAGCAGCCACACGTATCAATGCCCTAACAAGTTTAAATAAAATGAAACCATTCAAATGATGTTCAGATATTGGTGTATGAAACTTGGTTGTAAAATATGAGAGTAAATGAACTATTTTCATTCTGTCCTTTCTTGTTTAGCTCCAGGCTGGTTCAACCCTTTCTGTGTAAAGGGGACAAATATTTTATGATAAACCAGAAGTAAATGTCAGGTAATGCATTTGTGTCATATAATCATTCTCTATCAGTCTGTAGTTTTTTATAAGATTAAGGAGGATTCATAGATAACTGCTTCCTTATCTGGTAATTCACCGATGTTGGTTAGAGAACATTATTTTATCTTTTTCATCATGTTACTCGTTATTAAACAGTGATATGTTTTGTAAGCTGTGGATTGCGTTTGAATTAAAATGCATCGCACATTTTATATTTCCATGAGATATAAACCAAAGTCCTCGGAGATCTCGTTCTGCATAAAGTCTGTCTGGTGAAACAAAAAATTTCTTTAATAATTAAATGCTGATGATTTGCTATGAGTGAAAATAGTTGAATAATGGTGTGGTAGCAACAAAATCGTTATCTTTGATGGCTATAGTTAAACTTAGAAGGAAGTAAGCAACTTGTTTCATTATAACATAAGTATAAATGCTTTTTGATCATTTTGGGAAGGCTTTATTTTCTCTTTATATGATCTGTTGCTGTGCGATGCTGAGGATAAAGCACTAAGTAAATATATAGCATGAAATATGCAAAAGCCTCATAAGGAGATTGAGTACAGAATTTCACTGACTCCTCCTGGAACTTTGTGAGGATTTCCTAGTATGGTGCTTTAAGGAGCATGAACTCCAAATTTCTAGTTTGCTTGGACTAATTTACTGTTTTTCTATTTTTAGTAAGGTTAGATGAAATTCATAATTTACCATGGTTTCAGTTTCAAGCAGGTGAAATTTAATAGATTTAATTGAGTTTCTGTTTGAGGTTTGGCATTCTTTTCATACAGAGGCTCCAACTTAAACTAGGAGTTAGGGAAATGCAAAATTATAGAAACAAAGGACAACACACAACCATATAGTCTTGGGGAGAAAAGTCCAAATCAAAACCCACTTTAAAATTCAAGTGAAAAACTGAATAGGATAGGCAATGTCATGGAACATTCAATGTCAGGCACAATTATTTTGGACTTCTTTTTCTTCCAAGAACGACATCTTAACGTCCATCTAGATGACACCAAGGTAGGTAACTTTGCTCTCAATTTATCAAATACATGCCATTGTATTCAGCAATGATACATATATATTTAAAATTAAGCCTGTACATCAGTGCGTTGCTTGATCTGTTAAACTGGATTTTCTTTAATTTGACCAAATAACTGCATCTGTCTCTGCTTCAACCCCACATCTGTAGAGACCTTCTTTCCTCCAGCAATGCTCTTGGGATAGCAAATGTTTGCAGTTAACTAATGAAGTATATAGAGTACATGAAGTATGCCGATGCCACAATTTTTGGTGTATTTTCAGTGTGTGTCTTCATTTGCATTGAAGCTGTAGTAGTCATATTTTGATTCTCACTGCAAACAAACAATAGGTGGGATCCAGTCTATGTAAGTCCTGACAAAGTTTGATTGTAGGCAACTAAAAGTCCTTTAAAGTCTAGGCAGCTCTCCAGTCTATTTGTCTGGCTCAGGATGCAAGGAACTCATCAGACATTAGTCATTTATGAATGCTCCAGAGTGTCGTATTTGTTCAGTATTTGGTAAGTGATGGAAACTTTTTGAAAGTTATTTTGGTTTATTTTTTAAAAAAGTATCTCTGGGTGGGTAGTCTTTTAAAAAATGAGATGCTGCATGTCTTAGGCTGGTGTCTGATTTGTTTGATGTGGCTAATTTCTTTGTTGTGTAATAGCTCAATATGTGTCATTTCTGAAAAGCTAAATCAAATCCAAAATCTCACTGGTGGAAAGCTTCAGTGTACTTGAAATTTCAGCTTCTGTCAGTGACCATTGAACAGTTCCTTACCTAATTACACATTTTTTTCCCCAAAGAGGTACCTTTTCCACACTAAGAAATTTTAGATTGATTCTACTCAGGTTTTTGATAATAATAAAAGCACTATTCATTAGTTTACTTCCTTAGTAGTACCAAAGACAATTTTTCTGTCAACTAGCCAGAGATCCGTGCTTTTGTATGAATTAGAATAATTATAAGGGAAATTGTTGTACTCAGAAATAAGCTATTAGGTCGGGTCTCTCTCACTTGTAAACTAGGATTCAAGCTGGCTTTGTGGTTCAGGCATGTCACAGAGGCATGGAGGAGACTGCTATTTATCATGAACTCCTTTGGTCTTAGTGAGAATCTGGCTTGCTGGAAATTACACTGTGCCATCTTCTCATCTTCAACACAGTATTTTCCTTTCCCATCTTTTAACTGTTTTTCATTTGTTGAATTTGTCAATGCTTTGGCTTAAGAATTAACATACTTACAGCAAAGGTCTTCAAGAACCATTGTAATAGACAGTGAGAGGGAAACTAGTCTTCAAATAAGGTACCTAAGGTGGTGGGTGCTACTTGCTTCAGCTCAGAAAGGAAGTTAGGCCAGCGAAGAATCATAGAAAATTAAATAAAATTAAGATCATACAGACTTTTATTATAAAGGACACTGTTTTACCCAAGGAAAATGTCTTTTTGTTCTTTTCTGCTAAAAGAAGTTCAGAAGATGCCATCATGTTACTGTAACTTCCTAATATACAGGGAATTCCCACTTCAGTGTGTACACTGAACTTTCTGGAAATGCTATTCAAGAAACTATAATAAAGCACACAGAAAAAAAAGAATTCCTTGAATCTAGTAAGTAATAAAAAAAAAAATTGATTTCTTGGAAAACTTTACTATTGGCATTACTTACAGCAGTGCTAGCAAGGATATTGGCTTGCTAGCAAACTTTTCTGCAAAGTGAAAACCAGAAGTACTTGGTGTGAAATTGCTTATAGGTAGGCCAAAAGAAAGTAAAAAGCCTCTTTATATGAGAAAATGGTTCCCTCTGTGTTTTTTAAGGCAATTGAAGAATGGTTGAAGAAGACATGAAGAAATCCAGTAGCAGTAAATGTTTTGGCTTCCTCACATTCTGCAGCACTCTGCCTGTGCTCACCTCTACTCAGGAATGAAACACACTGCCCAGAATCGAGAAACAGTAGCAGCAATCACATTTTATGCCACTTTGAAGCATGAATGTGTACTACTTAGAGGTACAAAAAGTTTTCAAGGACCCTTTACTTGGTTGCCCAAAATGCAGAAGTTGAAGGAAAGGAATATAGCTTCCTCGAAGGAAGTAACAGTATGGTTATATTTTAGCCTGTGCAAGGTGCCGACTAAAATTAGTGCAATGAAGAGGTCATTCTTCCAGCATGTCTTGCTTTCCTGGATGCTAAGAACACTGGTTACAGTGACCTTCAGAATATATATTTAAAATAATGAAGTAGTGGTACACTGCCTGAGTTGCTGTATTAAAGGGTAAAAAAAGGAAAAATATTTTGTGTGAGTACCTGATGTACTTCTAGCAGTTGACCAAGTATGTATATTTCAAGCAGAGTTCATATAATTAAGATTCTGCCTGTGTTTTGGTCTGATTTTGGCACATTGGCCCATCTTCATAGGGGATGAAAGTGTAAAGAATCCCTCTTTTTGCTGTACTTCTTGGAAGTGATAGAAAAAATCACAGATTTTGTTCCAGTGTAAGGTAGGATCTGCACTTTTCCTTTGTAAACCCTCTACCAGATCAAATGTATAACAACATAAAGAGATTACAGTGTTTCTTTCCAAATATTCAAAGCTTCAGATAGTTGGCTGCTACTAGGCTAAAGCTTTGCTTCAAAAAACGATCTAAGCACATGGGAAATCCCAGCAAAGTCAGGGAGTTTATGTATACAGCTACAACTGCACCTTTTCAAAGATTTTAACCATGTAGGGCTTCGGTTGCAATACAATGGTAAGTTGGAGATGCATAGTCAGATTTTAAATGCACCAGCCTTGCAAATTTGAAACCAGACACCTATGGGAGTCTTATTTCCCTAATTAACAATGTACACTGAGATAAATGTAGCAGTGTCCAATGGCAGACAATGCCTGAGATAAATATTATTACCCCATCGGGTGAGAAGCTACAAATTACTGCTTTACACAGGAACAGTATGGCCCTGCACAATGTTACTGCAAAGTCTTCTACCAGGAGGAATTAAGATGTATAAGTTATGAACATATAAACAAGATGTTGCTTAATCAGCCAGTTCCAACTTCTGCTGGAAATTTTTCTTGAGCTGCATGTGGTTGGTTCTGTACAAGATAAATCCCAAGCTAACCTACTCCACAAAGCACAGCAGAATACTTTCATCAGCTTGTGTTTGTGTAGGTACAGCTTTCCCTGAGTTCCCGGTAGTGACTGTGGTATGGGTATTTGCTGAAGCATTCTGTTTGGAGCACCAGCATTGAGTTAGTTGAGACAAGCTTGGAAATGAAGAGCTTAATCTTCTCCACTAGCTGCTGTTAACTTTCTTCCCCAAGCAGCTGCTATATAAGGGTATAGTCCAGTGGGAATGGAGCCATAAATGAAGGGAATATTGTCATTCAGGATGGAGGTACTGAATTACCCAAGCAGGGAGTTACATAGTACTGAAGACTGGGAGCCTAAGAAATGGCTTAGTTAAGAGTTATAAAGAAGTTGTGGCTTCAACCTTGTCTAAGAATACTAAAAATAACAACCTAATCAATCTAGCCTTCAGTTTACTATTACCAGTTTGATAGTCTTTGGTTTGGGAACTATATATTGGATACATATTTGGGTCTGGGACTGAAAGCTAGCTCTGTGTTGTCTGTATGTGAGTTCATACTGCTTTCAGAACTGGGAAAAAAAAGTAGCAAAAAGACAAGCTATTTAGGAAGAGCACCAGCCTCACTCTGTAGTCTGTTCTCCATGTAGGCATTTGGCACCCATAGCTGTCATGTTAGAGATGAAAGGGGATATATCCCTTACTATTCCCTACCTGTATCTGTTTATGGACTTGCTGCTCATAAGTTTTTTTAATCCCTTTCTGAACCTGCTGATGCTGTCTGCTTTCAAAACCTCCTGTGGCAGCTCATCCCAGAAATTTGCTACAGTTTGGAAAGAAACATGACTTACATTCTGTGTAAAGAAATCTTTTATCTGTTTGAAATTGGATTTCTACTATTTTTATCAAGCAGCCCCTATTCTTGTACTGAGAATTTTGTTTGGTATTTGTCTTGAGCATTGCCACCTTGAGTTTTGTAAACATCAGTCATATCTTTTATCCCTCTGCTCTCCAAGTTGAAGTGTCCCAGGCTTTTTAGTCTCTCCTTGTAAGGCAGCTGCTTTATCGCTTTTAGCATTTGAGCTGATTTCTAACATTGCTATGTCCTCCTTGACATGCAGAGACCAGAGCAACACCCTGTTCAGGATGTGGGCACTTCTCAGTTTTGTATGGCACCAAAATGATACATTTGCCTTGTTCTCAATATTCTTCCCAATATTTTGTTGGCTTTTTTGACTGCCATTGCTTACAGAACTGATGATTTTAGTGAACTGTTGATGAACCTAGCATCTCTTTCCTGAACTGCGACTGCTGCCTCTGAGGTAACATTGTGTAGGCATGGTTTAGATTATTTTCCCCAACCTTATATTCATCTACAGTGAAGATAATCTGATGTCACATTTTGCTCACTTGCTTTTGTGATGTCCTTCTGGAGTGCCTTGTTACTGCCGTTGGACAAAATTGAGTTTAGTATCATGTATAAGCTCAGAGACTTTGCTAAATCCTGCCTCAAGGAGCATCCAATCCTGTTCTGCGGTTACACTGTGCTTCACACAACAGGAAGTCTGATTCTTGGCTGGACTGCAAGCACTGTTTTAATAGTAATAAGCATTTTAGAAGATGTCTTGAAGCATGAAAGTATGGACATAATTCTCAGGCTGTATGATCTCTCTGTTCACTTACAGCACAACTTTAATGTGTTTGTGTTTCAGTCTAGCGGCTTGACTGCACCATGTGTAAACATGCCAACTCTGCTCTAAAACTAGCTTGCCTGGGGACAAACAGCAATTTAGCCATGATAATTGGGGCTTTCTATGCTCAGCTGACACCTTATGTGTGTCTTTCATAGCTGTTGCAGCTGAATCTGTTAGTACTTGATCCTACCTAGAGCAAAACTAGGTAGAAAATGTCTAGCCAGAACTGAAGAATAGACAGAACTACCGAAGAAACGAAATCTGGGTTTACAAGAATCCGTTTCTTGTCTGTTCTTTAAGTCTCTGAAGGCTATTTTTGTTCCTCAACTACATCTTAATAAGGCTTTTAAGATATGCTTGATACATAATTGATAACACCAGAGGCAATGGCTGAAATACATATAATGGATAACTTAGTATTATGTGCTACATGGGCATTACTATGCAGGAATATCTAGCAGAAACAGTTACAGAAGGCAAGTAGTCTTACTTTGTTTTAGATAAAAACAGCAGTAAAAATAATATGGGAAGTGTTCCTGAAATGAAAGTTTTAATAGTTTTACCAGCACTCCACGCTTAAATACCATGATAAATTTTAAAAAGACCTAATGTTTTTCTATTAAGCTGTCATGACTCCCCTCATCTTTTCACAATGTAATAGTTTGCAAACAGAATACTAAAGGCAACTGTAGATCATTGCTAATTCTGTTAACTGGATGATTAAAATGACAAGAACATCTGCAAACAACTGCTGCTAGTATTATTGCTGTGCCTGGAAGCTCTCCCATTGTTAAAGATCTGACAGTGTTTCCATTATCAAATCTCATTTTAATCTCATTGGGTTTAAACTTGGCATTCATATTATCAGTCCAGAAGACAGTTTTTGGGCAGTGTTTTGAATTAACTCTATTTTAATTACAGAAAAGTGAGAAAGTCACAAAATGTTAACATTTTACGCTCTAAAAGTTTTTTAACACTCCTCCTAAAATTATTTATATCACAAATTTCTTATATTTATTATATATACTTCATTATTCTGAATAACAGAATTTTCAGTAATGTGACCATTTGAAATAGCAAAATATGTGAAGCATGTAGACAGAGGTTCTGCAAATTTTACACCTATACTTAACCTTTTAAACATGAGTACTGTGTTCTCCCCCTCCCCCCTTAGTTTAGTGGAGCTGTTCAAGTGTAAAAAAATTAAATGAACATGCAAGAATTTTGCCCAATAAATTGCCAAGGTGCTCCTGTACAACTTCATTCTGATCTCACTAAAGGCCACACTGTCTGCTAATACGGAATCATGTGTGATGGAGGCTGATGGCACGCACTGATTTAACTTCCGTAAGACCCTGATTTCACTATCTAGATAACACAAATAAGATCACGTGTTTTTACTTTCATAGCCTGTGCATGTACGATACAGACTCTCACCAGCTGTTTGTCTCCCAGCAAGGCAACAAGACAGAGTCCCTTGTGGTCCCTCTGGGGTTTCCTGCCTAAACCCCATCGCTAGGTGTCCTGGGTTCAGCAGTAGCAGTCATTTTTCTCCTTCTTAGTAGCTGGTGCAGTGCTGTGGTTTTGGCTTTCGGCCTGGGAACAGCACTGATAACACTGATGTGTTCAGTTGGTGCTCAGTAATGTTTACTCTGACCAAGGACTTTCTGAGTCTCATGCTCTGCCAGGGAGGAGGGGAAGCCGGGAGGAAGCAGAGACAGGACACCTGACCCAAACTAGCCAAAGACGTATTCCATACCACAGCACATCATGCCCACTATATAAAGTGGGGGCAGTTACCCAGAAGGCCCAGATCACTGCTTGGGTCGGGCTGGGTATCTGTTGGTGGGTGGTGAGCAGTTGTATTCTCTTCCCTTGTTACTTCCCTTATCATTATTATCATTGGTGGTAGCAGTAGTGATTTGTGTTATACCTTAGTTACTGGACTGTTCTTATCTCAACCTGTGGGAGTTACATTCTTTCGATTCTCCTCCCCATCCCTCTGGGAGTAGAGGAGTAAGGGGTTGGGGGGGGGAGTGAGTGAGCAGCTGCGTGGTTCTGGGTTGGCGGCTGGGCTTAAACCACGGCACTAGGGCTACAAGGGAGTTTCAGCAATGAGAAGCATGCCCTGGGGCTACATATAGGTACGAATTCTCCCAGAGCTAAATGTAAATATTATGTCTTCCTTCTTTTTCTAATTAGTAATTACCAGATCTAGTCTGAAAAAATAGCTGTCTTGGGTTCTTGATATTCCAGCTGGTAACCATGGAGTTGTGTAAGCATAGTTTCTTCATGAGAAAATGTTACTGAACATTTCATAAGCTGCATCATTGTAGAAGCTCAGAACTAGAGTGACACATTTTATCAAATCATGGAATGTATTTAAAAATACATCTGTGAAATGCAATTAGCTTTGAATATATCCATTTCTGAAAAGTGATCTTGCTGCAATTTGCTTTATGATGCTACATATGCCCTACAGAAAGCCAGTGCTGAAGCCTATAACCAAACTGGTGTCTTTTTTTTTTTTTTGTTAATTACACTTGTGTATTTAATAGACTTTCCAGCATAAAGGTGTATGGCTCTTATTCTGATACATGTCAAAACAGTCAGTTTCCCAAGGACATTTTTTGAGGATATACTGAAATATCAGGCTTCTTTTTTCCTTTGGGAAAAGCAGACCAAGAACTTTATCATCAGTTTTACTAAGCATAGTTGGGGAAATATAAGTTATCTAAATAAAAAGACTACATTTTCAGAGTTTCCTAGCATGTGAGCCAAAGTAAGACTAGAAAAGAGAAAAGCCCAATAACTTTTCCATTTCATTATTGACACTATGTAATAAAACAAAAATTTTTTTAAATTGTTTTCAGCTGAATTGTAACATTCACATATAAATTATATACTAATAAGTCTTTTCTGACTCCAATATAAATGTATGAATTGTACTATAAAGCACTTGTGTTAATAATAGGAGGTATGAATCTCTCAGCAGTTCATATTTGAGCACAATTCTGCTGCATATTTATTTTAAAAGTGAGGATTCATGTGGAGGAAAATTTGCATCC
Organism: Lathamus discolor; assembly: GCF_037157495.1. Classification (NCBI taxonomy): domain Eukaryota; kingdom Metazoa; phylum Chordata; class Aves; order Psittaciformes; family Psittacidae; genus Lathamus; species Lathamus discolor. The sequence continues at coordinate 24,400,458 of NC_088884.1, forward strand.
AGTTCAAACGAAAGCTAAGTTCAACTGATATATACAGAGTATATTTGAAAACAGTTATTCTAACTTAGTCAATACAGTGACTTAATTCACAAGGGAGTGGAAAAAAAAAGGTTAATATGTGTTTTTGACTTGCTAATTGATTTTTTTTTTTTGGCCATAGTTTCATTATTGAGACAGAGCCTCTCACCCTTTTCTTAAATATAATCAGCCAGAAAGGTTTTCTCATAGTGGGGCTGTAGCTGATCCCTCTGCTTCGTAATATCATCTAATCTTGATTTTCCTGAAGCCTACTATATGCTTCCTAGAAAAATGCTCAGTTTAAGCCTTTGTGCCTTAAAGTATTAGCATGGCATCCAGTAATGTCACATAATGAGGGATCTGTCAAAATTCAAAATCATACCTTCTAATGGGCAGATTATTCAAATCAAGTTTTTCCAGGTGCATTTAGAAAAACACTGTTCTTTGCAGCTCTGGATTTTTTGCCCCTCTACCTCTCTCCAGCCACATGACTTTAGAGTCATGCTTAATGACTGAATTGTGTCAGATTTTCTTGTATTTTATGTTTCAATCATTTTACTCTTTTGCTTCATGGAATTAAGCTGTATTATAATTCTGTGATCATGAATACTTTTCTGTGCAATTTCTTCATGGATTGTTGTTAAAAAGTATCTGACATTTTATTGAGAATTACATGAGAAGGGTTCAGTTGAATATCTAGCTTGATAACTTGGCTTATTTAACCAATCTGGTTTGTGTTGCAAGTTTATAATCTTTAAATGCATGTGATTTTTATGAAGGTGAAATAGAAAGGAAAGAACTAAACTCAAGTGTTCTGTATGTCTTACTTCTTAGCTGTTTTCAATAATTACAGAGAGAATAACATCTTGATAATTAAATTGCTTCCACATCTGTGCAGTGGTGTCATCAGGATGCTGCCATATTGCATATGTTTAACAAATTACACTTAATTTGTCTTTATATTTTCATTATGGAAATTGCGCTCATATTATTCAACAAGAAGTATCACCATGTAAAAGTGAGACCAGAAAATGGAATAGCAAAACTGATTTTGAATATTTGCAAGGTAAATGCATTTTAACAAAGACAATAAACATCCTGCCTTGGCAAGTTACAAGAGGCATAATCAAACAATGTTGATATTCAGAGGAAGCTGATTAATGAACAAATTATTTACTTCTGCGGTGCTGGAAGTGTTCATAGTAATAAAAGACAGAAAGGAAAATGCAGTCCAAGGGGAATGCAAAACTTCAAGGTTTGATGAGGAATGAGACTTGATGAAGCAGCAGTGAATGTGCCACAGAGCTTTGGGGCATAATTTGAGTTACTTCAATTTGCAGGTTAAATTTAATTGTGGTTGTTATCAGTTGTTTAGCAAAACCTGTTTTTTGATAAGCAAACCTCTATGAGAAGAGAAGTAAACAAACCACCTCAAGAATAATTTTAAACAGTGGTTGGTTAAAAAAAAAAAATATGGAAAGCAGGCTCTCCTCCTCTCTGTGCGGTGTAATAAAGCTATTTGTCTTCCAGACAGCTTTTGTCTGTAACAAAGGAACAGATTTTGTTTTTTTTTTTTTGTTGCTCAAAGTTAGCAAAGTGCATAGAGCTGATATCTAGAGGTAAGAGCTACAACACCTGAGAATAGAGTTCCATATAGATTAAGGCTGGTTGCTCTGTTCAAATATTAGCATGACTGCATTCTCTTAATTCTTATTCTATCAATTTGCATGCAATTTAGAGTGGTGCCTCAGGTGCCTGTTCATTTCTGTTCTCTGCTACCAGGCCCCTTTCTTTCTGTACTAATTATAAACAGAACATAAAAAATGAAGTGTTCCCTGCAGCTTTTCCTGGTAAATAATTTTATTACTTGGCATTAATCTAGGCTTTTAATTAGTGAAGAAGTATATTGATGAAGGCATCTCTTTCTTGCTGAGGAAAAAGATCGGTAGATGCTGCAGTGAGCACAAGCTAAATTTGGTGGAAAGAGAGTAATGTCTCTGATTTCTATGGACATTCACAGTGCTATGTCGACAGACTTAAGGCAGCAGCACAGTTTGACAGCAGGTGAGGGCAGGTTCTGGTCTGAACAAGGGCAATTACTTAATGGTCAGTGGTAGCACTTAGTAAGGGAAAATAATTGCAAGGCAGGGCTCTTTGGAGAACTTGGGTTGGCATAAGATGGTATCTTTGGGAGTTATATTCTGGAGCATAGTTCTGTGCCTGAAGAAATGCAAAGTGTCTCCTCAGGCACAGTCAGGGATGTCACTGAGATAAGTACTGAATAAAAAGGGAAAATAACATAGCTTCCCACTCTTGCCATGTTATACTTGTACTTCATGCAGCTGAAATTAATTCCTCCTTTCTCCTTGCTTTCAGTCAAATAGGCATAGAAGCATCTCTCAGCTAATCAAACTTTCCTTGAAATGCAATACATTCTGCAAAAAGGAATTTGGAAGATTCCTAAAATCGGAAGCAAAGTTTAATAAACTATTGTAGGAAAGTACTGTGTTTGAAAATCTTCTCCTGGACCTTTAGTACTGGCAGATGTTCTAACTTCCTTGGGTGTATCTCCCAGCAGCTTATCTGCCCCGTTGAGCCTCACACACAAATTTTATCACCATTGGGCCCTCATGTCACTTAGTGTCCTCTCAGTAATGTATCTGCACTTCAGCTTTTGCATACCTTTCAAAGGCATTCTTGTTCTCTCCTTTCTTAGCTCTTACCCCTCCCCCCCCCCATCTTTTTCATATGAATCCCAAATCCAGGACCCAAGCTTTAGCAGAATGGCATAATATCCTGCCAGGAATTTTTGAGGGCCTAAATGTTGGGGAAGGTCTTTCTTGATTTTGCTCTCCTTTGTCAAGGCAAAGTTGCCTATACCACTGTTCTTTTTCATAAGTATTGTTGTTTCTAACTTTCTGCGTGGAAAAAGCATATATCCAGATCATCCCACCCCAATGTGAAGGTAGTGTGTCAGTGAGACAGGTAGCCAGAGCGTATACATGACTCATGTATTCAGAATTTCCCACTGGGAGTTCTGTGTCCAGTTCTGAGCTCCCCCCGACAAGAATGATAATGACGCAGTTCAAATGGAGGGCTACCAAGATACTTAGGTGAGCATGTGATGCACAAAGACTGACTCTTTTCAGCCTGAAAAAGACAAGGCTAAGGGAAGACCAGATTGCTATCCCTAACTTTTGAAGGGAGGTTAAAGAGAAGATGAAGGCAGCCTTGGCTCGAAGTTGTACACTAAAAGGACAAGAGGAAGTGAGCGCAAGCTGTAACAAGCTAAAATCCAGCTCAACGAAGGAAAGAAATATTCACAAAGAGAATGGTTAAGCTGTGGAAGATCTTGCCCAAGGCTGTGGAGACTCTATCTTCAGATATGTCCAGAGAGTAACTTGACAGCCCTTAGCAATGTGATTGAATTTTGAAGCTGACCCTGCTTTGAGCAAGGATTTGGATGAGATGACCTCCAGAAGTCCACTCTAGCCTAAATTATTCTGCTGTGATGTGGCCTGTTTACCTCTTTCCAGAGAAAATAGAAGTAACAGAATAGGGGCCTTGCTACCTACCTCAGAGTGGATTCTTCCTTCCCTAAGGACTTATTAGTGTCCCACATAAAATTCCCAGTGGTACTTTGCCATGAGTTGAACAACAGACGTATGTGAAAGTTTATAAAGACCTGATTTTTGACAGATAGTCATCACTATTAATGAGCACAATCCAGGGAGGGGGAGAAACCAATTTAAATTCAAAATGAAGTATCAAAACATTTTTGTTGACTTTTTTTTTTTTTTGAAGGAAAAAGAAAAGCAGAAAAAATGACTATAGCTGTTTGTCCCTGCATGTTTTATCCATCGTATGGATATCCTGCATATGAATTGTGGACAAACAGAGAAAAATGAGATATGCAGAATGGTTGTTAACATTTCAAAGAAGATTCTTCATCACTATGGAAGGCATCACTCACATTCCACTCTTCCAAATCCTTGAGAATGAGGATCTGCAGCTCAGAATTCAACCGGTGGCTTTTTAACACAGACTGCCTTTATGGATCAGAATGGATGGAGTTCAAGTGTTTGTAATGGATCCCTCTGAGAAATGGTATAATTGGTATGGCACTGGTCTGCTCTCTTCCCTCTGCCTGTAGGTAACTATTACATTCTCAGATCACCCTCAAGATGAAAGGACTTTGCCTGACAGATGCCTTATACATGGAATGCATTGCTATAACCCAAACCTGTATGAAGAAGAAAATTTTCAGTTCCCCTAGAGCTTCAAGATCTGTGATTTGCATATCTGAAGATATAAGAATACCTTTCTAGCAACTATCCTAGCTTATTCCCCCTTTCCTTCCATTCACTACTGTTGAATCAACACCTAACGGAGGAGGAAATTTCCTAGAGCTACTTTCCTCAGATAGATATTCATGTTCATTACCTTCTGTTTCAGTGGTTGTTGGATGTTTAGTCCTAATTGTCTTCTACTTTGACCCAAACCCATGTTGTCTAAATATTGCTGCATTAAGTTATGAGAGTGGCTGGGTAGCACCTAGAATATTTAGCATCCCCTCATTTTGGTAAAAACCATTTCTTTCTTTTGCATCATTCTCTGTCTTTTTCTAAAGATCTCTTGTTACTAACTGTCCCACAAAACATATTCTTCTTACTAGTTCTTACTTACCCATTATATATTTTGTAGTTTAACTTCTATCTCCCAGTCAGCTTTTGTCCTTGGCCTTTTCATGTTGCAGTCTGATGTCTGTTCGTTCCTTCTTATTTAGTCCTTTGTTTCCAGTTTTAGCTTTTTACCTCAACCCATTATTTTCCCTCTCCCACTCTCTCCCCCCATCACTTTGCTGGTAGTCTAATAAAATTTACCCTTGTTATTTCTAACCTCTCCTCCTACGTGATAAATTTCTGTTTGGTGTGCCAAGTCCATCTCATACCCTGCCTGCATTTCTATTAGTCCTGTTTTGCCACAGGTATGCCAGTTTACTGCTTTCAGTTACACATGCTCCATACATGTCTTGTCATTTTCCATTTTCCTATTTCATTTACTATTGCTCTCTCAGTTTGTCTTCTGTCCTGTGACCAATGAAATTCCAAGGCACAGATAATCTATCAATAGGAATAATATCCTATCATCTTTTGTCTGATTTGATTCTGTTATGTGTGTACATAAGGCAAAAAAGGTCAGGTAGAAATCCTGAGACATTCACAGATGAGCAGAATGCAGTACTCTGTTCTGTGCAGCAGTACAGACTGCATACTGGAAATCATAGCATGGAGAGAGTTAGAATGATGCAAGGAAGCAAATCATCCAATTAGCCTGACATCATTACAAAGAAGCCTGAGAAGTGTAAAAGGAAAACCAATTCAAAGCAGACAGGTGTACAGAGCTTGCCTTTTTGAAGGTGTTTCCTTCCCTGAAACTCTATTTTATGCAGTCAAGGTATACGCAGGGCTATCTAAAAGATATAAAGTTTTCTTTTAATCTAGCTCAGATTAGATCAGTTGATGATACAGATGAGAAGGGGTTTTTCTTCTGAAAGTTCTAAAATGCACAGAGTATCAGAGTAGAAATAACAGTGATCTCTTTGTATTCTGGTATTTAATAGAGACCAAATTCTAAAACTAATCAAGAATATGTTTTAGCTGCACTTCATTGCTAATGATAATGACAATCGAGACCGGAATGAAAGTCAGAAAAAAAGAAAGATTTATAGTGACAGGTTCTTCAGTGGAAACAAAAAGGAAATAACCAAGTGTACATTTCTCTGTCTTGGCAGGATTGTTGTTACTGTGCTGGTTTGTTTTTCCCATAATAAAAATAATCTGTTTGTGGCTTGAGTTACTTTATTGGCAGCTTGTTGGAGTGCAGAAAATGCCATTTTATTTGCCTGAAGTACAGTGTGCTTTAAGGAATGTCTTTCAGAGAAGACAGTGTAAGTCCATCACTAAAGTATTCACTAACACAAGTAACAAAGACATGGCAGTGTTGAAAATTGCACTGCTAAAGTTTCTTCTATTTACTAAATGCATAAGGTGCACATTTTCTGGAAAAAGCTTCCTTCTTACAGGTCATTGTTAGTTATAAGGCAAGTGTTGTTTTGGTCTTCCACCCAACTACTGTGAACAGAGAATGAGAACACAAGTACACTCTTCTGTCTGTGTAGACAAAATGATGCCTGACAGTAAAGCCTAAATGCAAGAAGGCCTACACGTCATTTTATCTTAATGAAAGATTCAGGGCTTCTTTCTAAGTAGCTTGTATGGTGCTATGTTTTGAATTTCTGACCAAAAAGATGTGGCCAAGACACCAGTGTTTCAGCTATTGCTGAGCAATATTGATGAGCACTGCTTACACAGTGTCAAGGCCTTTTGTGTTTCAGCTGGGGATGCACAAGGAGTTTGGGGGGGATAGAGATGGGATAGCTGATCCCAACTGACCCAAGGGATATTCCGTGCCACACAGAATAATGGAATCATAGAATGGTTAGGGTTGGAAAGGACCTTAAGATCATCTAGTTTCAACACTCAGCCATGGGCAGGGACACCTCACACTAGACCATGTCCTCCGAGGCTTTGTCCAGCCTGGCCTTGAACATTGCCAGGGATGGAGCCTTTACCATTTTCTTGGGCAACCAATTCCAGTGTCTCACCACCCTAACAGTAAACTTCTTTATATTTAACCTGAACTTCTCCTGTTTAAGTTTTAACCTGTTACCCCTTGTCCTGTCACTACAGTCCCTAATGAAGAGCCCTTCCTCAGGATCCCTATAGGCCCCCTTCAGATACTGGAAGGCTGCTATGAGGTCCCCATGCAGCCTTCTCTTCTCCAGCTGAACAGCCCCAACTTTCTCAGCCTATCGTCATACGGGAGGTGATCCAGTCCCCTGATCACCCTCGTGGCCTCCTCTGAACTTGTTCCAGCAGTTCCATGTCATTTTTATGTTGAGGACGCCAGAACTGCACACAATACTCCAGGTGAGGTCTCACAAGAGCAGAGTAGAGGGTCAGGATCACCTCCTTCGACCTGCTGGTCATGCTCCTTTTGATGCAGCCCAGGATACGGTTGGCTTTCTGGGCTGCGAGCGCACACTGAAGCCGGCTCATGTTCAGTTTATCATTGACTAACACCCCCAAGTCTTTCTCTGCAGGGCTGCTCTGAATCTCTTCTCTGCCCAACCTGTAGCTGTGCCTGGGATTGCTCCGACCCAGGTGTAGGACCTTGCACTTGTCATGGTTGAACTTCATAAGGTTGGCATCAGCCCACCTCACAAACGTGTCAAGGTCCCTCTGGATGGCATCCCTTCCCTCCAGCATATCAACCGAACCACACAGCTTGGTGTCATCGGCAAACTTGCTGAGGGCGCACTCAATCCCACTGTCCATATCAGCAATGAAGATGTTGAACAAGACCGGTCCCAACACTGAACTCTGAGGGACACCACTCGTTACTGGTCTCCAGCTGGACATTGAGCCATTGACCACAACTCTTTGCATGTGGCCATCCAGCCAGTTCTTTATCCACTGAGTGGTCCACCTATCAAATTGATGTCTCTTCAATTTAGAGACAAAGATGTCGTGTGGGACAGTGTCAAACGCTTTGCACACATAACTTTTCATCCCAACTGCAGCGCATCAGCACTGCTCAGATCGCTCTCAAGCTGATTGTGGGACAGTGAAAGAGCCATTGAGATGGTCCCGGCCCTGTGGAATTGGCCAGCCAGGCAGCATTCAACCAGTTTATTGTCTATTTAAGCACAAGAATTTATTTCAGTCATCTCAAGAGGTAAAGTTAGGATTGCCCCATGTTCCCCACGAAGCTGCAGCCCCTTCAGGCTCGTCCTCATCCCCTGCTGTGCAGCCATTCCGGAACTCCGGTGTCACGGAGCTGTGATGTCGCAGCCCGTGTTCCACCGGCAACTGCCCGTTACCAGTGAGACCCACAACAGAGAGACCTTCGCACCTGCCCCTGCTCTTGTCCTGTGCTCCCTGTGACCCTTGCTGGATCCTTTCTGCCCCGCTCTCAACCCTTCTAACCTGCTGCCTGCCCTGATCTCCTCTTCCCTGATCCACGTCCCTTCCTGGTACCCCCATGCAGCCCTCTAAGAAGACCAGACTTGTCCTGCTGGCAGCCCAGCCCAGCCCTTGCGGGAGCGAGGAGACCAAGAGCTGCATCCGCAGAGTAAGGAGCCCGTGGGTGCCGAGGCAGGCGCGGGGCCGGGTCTGTGCCCGGGTCCCGCAGGCGGGGAGCACGGTCGCTCACCCCTGTCCTCTCTGCTCCGGCAGGTCCTCAAGGCCTTACCGCCCCGCAAGGTGCTCAAGAAAACCAGGCGCAGGCTCCTCCAGCTGCAAGTGCCAGCGTGTCAGAGCTGGTGGGTGCTGCTGGACATGGAGCCCCCAGCCTCCCTCCAGCTCCTGCTGGGGACGTGCCTGGGGCCCCAGTGCCCCATGGCTCTGCCCGGGCTGCGAGAGGGGACCGGGTGCCCAGGCCCTCATCCCATAGCTCTGCTCTGCTGCCCAGGGCAGCACCAATTCACTCTTCTGCTTGGCTTTTGCCTTAGGCTGTTCCAACAAATGAGAGAGCTGGAGGAGGAGGCTGCCAGCAGGACCCAAGGGGGGCTACAGCAGGAGGAAATGGAAGTTGAGGTGGAGTCAGAGGCAGAGGAGGCAATGGAGGTTGATGAACAGTTGGAGGAGATGGAGGAAATGGAAGTGGACTGAGGAGTGGTAAGGCAGCACGTGCCCCCCATCCACTGCCAGCAGTGAGGTTGGCTCGGCTGCTGCCGCGCTGGGGCTGGAGCTGTGTGCGACAGCCCCGCTGCATGGACACGGTGCCCGGTGGTCTCGTCCTGGCAGCACAAGTGCCACCACTGCGCTGCCCTGGGGCCACGCGAGCCAAGCCTGATCGCATAGAGCCCGGCTCCCAGCCCCAGCCAGGACTGAGCCCCGCGGCAGAATCCCGCTCTTCCCAGGGTGTCCCAGGGCTGTGGCAGACACAATGACCCATCAGGAGCCTCACTGAAATGACCTTGTGCTGCTTGCTTCCAGGGGTGATCCATATGGAGGTTTTTTGGTGTTAGAAGATTTTGATGGAAGAGTTGTTTTTCGCAGAAGATTGGTGGTTTTTTGCAGAAGATTGTTATTTTTTTCATAGAATAGGTGTAGTTTTAAGTAGAAGAGTTGTGATTTGTTATGTTGCTGGTTTTGTTGTGTTATTTCTTGTTCTGAAAATACATTTCTCAATGCTTTCTTGATCCGGTCTCTCTTCGTATTTGCTGTGAGCACACACGGCGCTGGCAGACAAGTGGTTTCCACTTGCTCCAGGTTCCCAGGGCTGGAGGGGTCAGGGGGTGCTGGCGCTGGGTGCTGGGGCCCCCCACCTGTCCTCGCATGGGCTCCCTGCCCTGGCAGAGCGGCTCTTTCAGGCTGGCTGCAGCTTCGGGCAGGGCTGGGCACAGGTGAGGGACCAAAGGTGTGGGTGGTTGCACCGACCCCTCGGTGGCTGCAGGGCCCCTGTCTGGCTGCTGCCATTGGGCACAGCCTGCACCAACGCTGACCAAGGCTTCTCGGGCTGCTCCTCAAGGTGGGGGAAACACGGCTGTGTCTAGAATCATAGAACCATAGAATAGTTAGGGTTGGAAAGGAGCTTAAAATCATCTAGTTCTAAACCCCCTGTCATGGGCAGGTATACCTCCCACTAAACCATGTCACCCAAGGCTCTGTCCAGGCTGGCCTCATGCTTAGCAATAAAAGCTGGAGAAAGAAGGGCAGATATCCACAGTTATGGCATTTGTCTTTTCAAGTAACTGTTAGTGTGTGATGGAACCCTGCTGTCCTGGAGATGTCTGAACAATCTGCCTGCCAATGGGAAGCAGTGAATGAACTCCTGATTTTGCTCTGCTTGCACACGAAGCATTGCTTTACCTATTGTCTCTATCTCAACCCACCTTTTTTTTTCACTTTTTTTCACCCTTCTAATTGTCTCCCCCATCGCACTGGGGAGGAGTGAGTTGAGCGGCTGTGCAGTGTTTGGTTGCCCACAGGGTTAAACCACAATACTTTAATTGCAGTGCATTTTAGCTTAAAAATATAGTTCCCTTATTGAGTGCAAGTGCTTGAGAAAAAAAACCCTGATTGTTTTGCAATTTAATTATAGGAACCTCTGTTAATTGTGGTAAATGGTTTGAATTACAACTAATAGTCAAGAAACAAAGGCAGATAAACAACACAGGAAAAGAGAAAGGAAAATGTTAAAATACCTCAGAAAAGATTTTGGTCTCTTCTCTCTGGTGCCTTTGTTTTTCACTCCTTTCATTATCTTTGGTCACTTATCTATATCATGGTTCTTAGAAGTGTTCAGAGAACTGGCAGGTCCATTAGCTCCTTGAGTTCATTGATTCTCTTTCTTTCTTTAAGGCCACTGTCAGGAAGGTATAAAAGATGGTAAAGCTCTTTGGCTCCTGAAGTGCTGGTTTAATACATTCTTTCAGAAGATGTCCAATTAGGTGCTTTAAATCTACAGCTACAATACCATATAAGAAGGGTTTTAAGCCTTGAGCTGCCTTTTTTATTTCTTCCTCCCTGAGCTGTAAACAAAAATAACTCTGTGAGAACTAAGAGAAGTACAGGTGTACTGTGAAGAACAGGACCACTGAAAATTCTCTTTGTGGAGTCTCATAGGCCTGAGTGAGATTGTTAACATTTTTCTCCACTGGGGACAGCAGTATTCTTTTGCATTTATTGATTTGTAAGGGGTTATAATCTTTGAAAGCTCCATCGTGTTGGTTAGATTTGAGCAATAAATTTGAAAGTTAGTAAGAAAGTAATAGCTACAGAACATGAATATGGCAACCATGTGGTATGATCAGCAAAAAGGTTTGGAACAGTCTAAAGCAGACTACATTGCAAAGCCCACAGAAAGTACTTTGTACCTATCCAGCTATTTATAACGGAAACACTTCATATTTGTTTCAGTACTCTATTCTAATCAATGTGCTGTCCTTCCAGTATCACCCAGCTCAGTTGTGCAGTGTAGCAGTTCATTCAAGGTCAGGAAACCAGCAATTTGTGCTCTCTAAAATGCAGGGAAAGTGATGGGGAAAAGTGAAAGGAATAGGGAGTAGATTTCCAGATTCAAGTTTGGGTGGAGGCTTCTGCCAGTAGGATGACTTTTTGCCACAAACGTTCTGCTTTTGGGGAGAGGGAGAAGCAGCCCTCAGAAGGCATGTACTTGGAGACAAGAGCTTGGCCAGACACAATGGAACAGCCCCAGGCTCAGTCCTGTGAGTCTTTATTTGCAGATAACTTTTAAGGTATACTTCATGATCCCTGTGTCAGTAAGACCTCTTCTGTGGAAAGTTTCCTGCTTTTCTTTGTCAAATGTTCACTGTGCTTAGCAAGGTCTTATCAGTAAGCTAGTCCTGATTCTTAAGCACGGGATCCTTCAATCACATCCCAAAGTATTTTGTTACACTTCATATTATTATGTGCTTTTGAGATTACGTGCCAAATACACAGATGTGCAAATGTACATAAAGAACTGTTGTATAATTTAGAATGCTAACAATAGAATATTGCTGCCTGGCCTTCCATTTAAAACTAAACTTACAAATGACTTAGTTACAGTGAAGTTCGTATTCAAGTGCTCAAAAAAATTAATCCTAAAATAAAGAGCTAATCTAATAACTGATTAAATGAGCACATGATCTGCTCCAGCACAGTATGAGATCAATGTTTAATACACTCTTGATAAGTTTAAGTAAAGTCTAGTCACACTCTTCATTAAGATATGTTGACAGAGAAATTAATTTACTTGGACAGCTACCAGGATTCAAAATCTAACTGTTAAAAATGTTCTGTATGGTGAGTTAACAGTGAATAAGGCTGTGGACAAATGGATTAACTGGAATTAAAATGCGTGTACATCTGTAAGGATATCCTACTTTTTGTCTGAAAAGGAATATTGCTTTGATGTGCAGCAAAGCATTTCCTGTTAGCTAAATGTATACACTGTATACTGTAATTAGCAAGATTCACGTATTGTTTTAATTGCTTCAAGCATTGGATCAAACTTCAAAGAAAGTTTGAATAATTGTAGCACATTTATTTTTCTTGCCATAAGTTTTGAGTTGTTAAATAATATCTCATTGAAGAAACTGAAGATTGGAAAGGAAAACAAGGGCCCTGTGAAAGCAAGTTTTATTCATTGGGTCTTATGCAAATGGTAATTACCATATAATTCCAAGTATGTTAATGATCTTATTTCTTCCCATAGAAGTGGTGGACTCCCCCAGTGTTGGTTGATTTATTTAAACCACCTTCTAATTACATAGATTTATTTTCTTTTGGTAATAAATATACATTTTTAGGGCTGCAAATTGTAGTAAGTATTTGTGGAAAGCTCAAGTGTTGCATGTGTATATATATGTGTATGCATGTGTGTATGTGTACACATGCACTTTGGAAAAACACCTCACTAGTGCAGAAATGAGGCACTAACTGCAGCTTCACAATTCAAATAAATAACAGCTATTATTGTATCTAACCCTTTTGGTAATGGCCATTAATTCCTTGGACAAATTGAATGTGACCAAAGATAGTCAAAAGACTGCAATATAATTAAACTAAATTTACATAAGAGCATCCCTCCTCTCATTTAAGCTGCATGAGAATTAAAGATTGAGGAGGCAGACAAAAGCAACAGGAATTTTCCTCAGAAGACTTAGATACTCATTTTTTCCAGCGCTATGCATTTAAAATGAGGTGAATGTATAAAATCCCCTGACATACAAATTCACCCTCTTTGCTTGGGAGGGAGAAGCATCAGGGGCTTGTCATATCTGTTGTGCATTAAATGAAATATTTCATGTCTTAGTTCTGGGTAATCAAAATAGTTTTAGCCTAAGTGTAACTCTGCTTCATTTATATGCTACCACTTTTATTCAAAGCAGTTTTCTCCCCTTTGTAATAGGAATAATAGAAGAAAATGGAATTTATGTAGGACTGTACTATTTACCAAAGTTGTTAGATCAATAAATTTAGCTTTCATGGCGCAATCTAAAACGGATTTGCTATGTTGGATGCACAAAATATGTCTTGTTTAGTAATCATTCTGATATGTTGTTCTAAATGCAAAGCTTGATGTAACTGTGCAATTCAAATCTATTCCAAAGAATATCCCAGGGGTCTCTCTTGTCATTTTGACTCAAGCTTGTGCATAAATTTCCAGCTGTAGAGAAATATTCTAAGTAGTTGTTGTCATGAAGCAGCTGAATGGTCCTCATGAGTCCTTCCAAGGTTTATAAAGACATAGTTTCAGAAAGAACTTTTTCTATCAAGATGTGTATTTTATAAATTCAAACACATAATTCTACCTATAATTTAGTGAAACTGTACTCACAGTCCCAGGCCCAGGAGTATTTCAGTGTAGACCTCATGGATCAGGGTGGAATCCTGAGAACACTAGAAATAGAACTGAATAACTTAATTTTGTTCTAATTTTTATTGTAATTCAAGTCATACTCAAACTAATTAAATATCCCAAAGGAAATCCCCTTTTATATACAAAACTGAGCTTAATCTAGTAAGACACACACCCTTACGAAGTCAAGCAAGATCTCAACTGACATGAATCTGGAATGCAAGTTCTGTCTTAGTAAAATTCTGCATATTAACTATAATTACCCTGCTGCATTTTGTCTGTGGGATGACACGAATAAGAAAACTATGGTCATGATAGCAGTACTTCATCACCAATGGAAAGCATCAAGTACCCATGTATTTTCACGCACTTTTAACAATGGCTATCAAGGAAACCGATAGCAGTTTATTTCACCAGATATCATAGTGATTCTCTGAACCAGTAGGCTTGGGGTTTCTCTGAAAATGGGCTCTGAGTGTTTTTTCTCTGGAATTCTTCAGAGGGCAGAAAAGAAAGGGATATGCAGCTCTTTAGAAACAGGACATTTGGGCTAAATCTGCATAGTCCTAGTAAAGACTGAATATACTGGCTTCCTCAGATTCACAGTTATTGTAAGAATGCCTTGTTCAAGGAATATGTGAGCCATTTAGAGTGACAGCTTATTAGCACCCTTTGTGTATTTTTTTTTTTTTTTAACTACAGTGCTGTTGTTTTCCTTTCTTGTTACAGCCTTTCATTCATCTCTTTTTTCCTCCACCCTGCAATCCTTCCTAGGCACATATATGCTCCTTCCTTTCAGTCTTCTCATTCATTCCCAATTCCCCTTTCCTCCCAGCTAGCCCTCTAGCATGTATTATTTTCCTCTTCTTTAATCCTCACAGGCTGAGATGCAGTGCTTAGCAGTCTCATCATGTTTGCATGGAAAGCCTCTGGTTATCTGATGTGGATCACACAGCTGCCAGGCTAGTCTGACAGAAGTCATGCATGTTCAGTTTAGTTATGTGTATGAATGCACACTATATACTGTGTTGCAGGGCAAAGCGGCCCGGTTGATGGAGTTATATCAAGTGAAGATTAAAGCCATTTGATTTCTTTATGACATAGTTATGTGAGACTCGGAACTATGCATTCAGGATCAACAAAAACTCACACAGATAAACTGCAGTACTAGGCGCACAAAAATTTCTGAACACCCTTCTGTAGCTAATCCACCCAAGTTACAACTCCCCACAGCTCACACCCACAGAGTCATCTGCACCCCCTGTCTCCTCATTGCTGCGCAGGTGCCCCTTACACCCCCAGGCAGACATGGGTGCTCTGGCTCTCCATCCCTCCTCACAGGGGATCTTCATGTTTCTTTTATACTGCTTTTCAAGTAGTATCTTTTCCTCTTTCCTTCCCTTCTCTTCCACCATCTTTGTGGCAGATGCAAACAGCTGTATTTGCTTCATTCACTGCCTGCACCCATATACATACCACATGATATACAGGCCATCGGCCAGGGGTGAGCCATACAGGCACCTCCCATAGGATGTTATACAGGCCACATTTTATATAAGGCTTGTCTTCAAGTGTGACTTTTAAGTCTTTGACAATAATCTCCAGTAACAGTTTTCTCAGAGCCTTCAGGCTTTGCTGAACTCTCTAACATAAGCCTGGCTTCTTACTGCTTACTCCCAAACCTTCCCTCTCCAGAATGGCTGGAGATTACAGAGATAGAGAGTAGTCTTCAAGCACAAGAAATTGGTTTGCACAAATTTGTCCATTTTGAGTTGCATCCCTTTGTGCTTCACTTTTTCTTTCTCCTGCCTATGAGCAGAAAGAAATCTGGAGGGACATAGGAAGAGTATTTTGTAGATTAATGCCTGGAAAACTCTGCAAGGAAACTTGAGGCAGAGCTCAGAGTCAGGCTCAAGAAATAAGAAGCACAATATGAGTCAGTTTGGTGTGGATAAAGATTATAAGGTTAATAAGGAAGGTTGGCTTCAATGGCTTAGGGAAGGTGACCGCCTCAAGTCTGGGCCTAAATATCCTATGTTTACATACATGTAGCCATGGAAGAATGGAGACATAATCTGTCTCAATACCACTGCTTAGAGAAGAGTAATTCACAATGTCAGTAATGCCTTAAACTGATTATAAATCAAACTTCCAGAAATTATTTTAAATAATCATTAAAATATTAAAAAGAAACACTTTGAAAAGGGGTAAATGATAATTGAAATGGAAAGAAAATTCACAGTACTCTTTAAAGATATTTAGAAGATCTGTCTATGCGTTATTTTAATCAGACATGCTTGTCATTAAAGATAGTAGAAAATGAGTGATCATAAGAAGAATTAGCTGTAATTATGAACCCTGTTTCTTAACATACACAAGTATTTTTCTGAAATCACACTTTACGACACAAAATCGTAATTGCAGTAAGACACCTCTGTGTGTTAATTACGAAATATTATTTCATATTCCATTGCATCAGTGGCACTTGTCCTTAACAACATGCCAGGCATGAAGCAGTATGCTGCTATTCACATCAGACAATGCTGCACTGCTTATCCCACAGTGTCTTTTGGTTAACATGTTAACTTGTTTTCCTGCATTCTCAGCATTTCACAGGTCACTCCGAATATAAAAGAACAATGCAGTGTGAATACTCAAAAGTTCTTGTTTGAAGCATATTTCAGACTCGTCCTGCAAAGAGCTTTTTCCCCATACTTAATTTTATAAGATTTGAAAGACCAAGTATATGAACCCTTTTACAGTTTGTCCACTAACCACTTTTATTGTACTAGACAATTTTTATCATGTTTTTGGTGTTTTTTTTAATGACAGTGTTCTGGTTAGTTGTGACAATACAGAGTATTTGTAAGGCTTTTTATCAGAATGTGTAGGTGATAACGCTAACCGCATTCTGAAAGTTTAGTCTGAGGAAAAGAACACCAAACTCTGAGCACTGACATGCATCAGAAAGACTTGTCATATTCTGAAACTTATAAATGTAAGTCATGCATTTAAACATTGCCCATCTTAGTTCTCCAGTGCTATTGTGGAGAGGAAATACAATTTATTTAGCTTGTAAAACCTTGCAGATCTGCAATAGAAGAAATAGATGTAGAAGGTAACACAGACACGTATGCAAACTGATTTAGAACTTGTAAATCTAATTTAAGATTTTGAAATTGCCAGCATTCTTTTCACATAATTTCAAAGGTATTGGGGGCTAAGCAGTTCATTATGTTATCTTTTGCAGCTGAGTATAATTTCATCACATCTTTGCCCACATTACAGGGATTGCTCCTTTCCAGATGCATGTAGTAGTTCCTTTCTAAATTAGAGTTTTCGTCTTCTTGAAAGTTATGTTAGAAAATATCTACTGAGTTTGTGTCTTTGATCCACTTAGGGATATACAGCACTGCTGTATTTAGAGCACATTGTATTTAGCTGAAAACAATTTAAAAAGGAACTGTGAAGTAACTTCAGGAGGAACTTTTTAATATGAGAAAAATATCCTAGAAGATGTATTGAATGGAGTCAGCAGTAAAAAGAACACTTGCCTAAGAAATGACATTGAAAAGCTTGTTAAAGCAAAACCTGTGTGTTAGAGCTTGGTTTGAAAAATGATGAAAGCAAGAAG
The DNA here is from genome assembly GCF_037157495.1 of Lathamus discolor. Classification (NCBI taxonomy): domain Eukaryota; kingdom Metazoa; phylum Chordata; class Aves; order Psittaciformes; family Psittacidae; genus Lathamus; species Lathamus discolor. The sequence continues at coordinate 24,417,544 of NC_088884.1, forward strand.
ATTCAGAGAAATGATATACTTTTGACTAGGCAAAGGATCAAGTGGCTGACCAGCCAGGACATGGATAGATGATGTTGTTGATCTTGCAAAAGTAGGAAGGATTATTCCAAGTAAATCACAGAGATTGGTTTGCCTTTCATACCTTAGCAACCCACAGCAGAAAACTTATAAAATACAGTTCTGGGAGACTAACGGTATCTCTGGATTCTTTACATCAGGAATATTTTACTTTCATGGGACGGCCCTAGACAGCTGCATATAAAGCTTTCTTTTTTGAACAACAGCAACAAATTATGGTTCTAACAAAAAAATTACTAGGCTAGAGCTGAAATTCTATGTTTTAATAAACATGATTTAATCCTTCATTTTTTATTTTGCTTCTCTTCATATGTGAGTCTGTCCTTAAAAATGAATACATTATCATAATATGAAGCTTATTTCATCCAATCTTTTTAAAAAAAATCATTGAATACAAAGATACTGAAGATTAAATATTTATTCCTGTGTCTGTTGTATATTAAAAATTCACATAAAGAGAATAAAACAATTAAGCACAGCACCAAAGGCCAAATCCTCTGTGCATTGATTGCTGTCCACAGAGCACAGGATTTTCTATGGCATGAAGGATAGTTCATAGGAAAACTTACCTTATTAGACCTAACCTAACACAGGAATCTCTGCATTGTACAACAAAACCCTCCCAAAGGGTCGTGCCTGAGAACAATGAACTTGAGTCTTGCTAAGTATACCCAAGAATGTTCTTTGTTTTAGATAACTCAGTATCTCTCAGTAACTCCTGTAGCCAATAAACAAGCTATTTTCAATAATGCCTACATGTGAACAGTATGTGAACGGAGGTGTAAAGTCCCCAGACTCCATCGTTGATCATCCCCTTATGGTGGTTGTAACAGCATCGATGTAATGCGATAGAAATGTAAATTCACTTGTTTGGTGTTCCAGTCCAGAAATTAAGAAACAAACTCTTATTTTCCATGCTAAGCACATATGCACTCTGTTTACTGAAGATTAATATCAGTTGTAGTCTGGGAATGAATCTTCAGTAATAAGTAGACAAGAATTTTCAGTGAATTATTATGTTATTTTTCCACAAAACCTGTAAACTTGTCGAAACTGAAGTTATTAATGGAATCTATTTCCCAGTTTTGATAGGTTGCTTTCTCAGCTGAAAATCTTAGTGAGAGACATCTGTTCCATATTACTCAGAAGTACAATAGTGTAATAATGTAAACAGTAACGAGTAGTATATGCATCATTTGTGGGAAATTATATTCCTACTTATACTAATTCAGTAGTCCATTGAATTTAGTCTGATTTGGAAAAGTCATAGTCAGGCTTATGGTAGGGACTTGAGCTAAGTATTGTATGTTTGAGTTGGCTGTTACAATCATCAGTGGAGGGTGGCATTTGTGGCATCTACGTCTAATAAGTGTTATACTTTTTATTTAGTGGGGTAAGTCTGATTATTTTAAAGCAATGGAAAACATTTTTTGAAAAATCCCATTTTTTTCGCGAAATGAGTTCCAAAGTACATAAAAGACGAAAGGTAGCAAACCAGGTAATTAATCCAACCAGTCACCCTGACAGCAATAAATTTCCAAGAAGAAGGGAGATAGCTCTGAAGCGGTTGCTATGCAACCTCTTCCAAATGCATATAAAGCTGATAGTTGCTGCTGTTTGTTTATTTTTGGAGCCATCTTTCTCCAAAGGAAAAAGTAAAAAAATATATGCCTGGAATGGGTAAGTGTAGCCCACTGCTACCATTTGACATTTTACATATCAATTTGACATTTGATTTTATGTATGTGCTATTTGAAACTTAGCAAGATCCATGTTGAAATTATTTCTCTAGTCAAAAACTGCAGTCCTGTTCCAAGTTGTGGCATTGACTTATATGACCTTTGAGCATAAAGCACAGTGATTTGAATTCATTTCATTGCAGTTACCCTTTCCCAAAGTGTATATAGGCAGGCCCTCTCAGTGTCCCCAAGCAATTCCTTCAAATGCCCTTTATCACTGAAAGGAAACACTTTAGGTTTTGTTTCTTTACTTAAGGGACTCCTCTGTCTCAGCCTGACCTGCCTAGTCGAGTATATAATACCCTTGAACTGTCTCTCACCCTCTTTCAGCCCATCTCTTTCTCTCATTTCTGCAGCACAGTTGTATTACTTGTGAATTCCCATTACTGTTCTTGGCTGAGAACTGCAGTTTCTGAGGGACTGCAGAGATGGGCATTCAGGAGCGTTAAGTGGCACTTAGCTACTGGGAAAATGGAAGTGTATCTTGATTTTTCTCCATAATACCAACCCAGGGTGCACCAGGAGACCTATCCTACCTTACAGATGGAGGGGGCTTGGCTGCCAGGACTCGGGGCCAGCTCAGAGCTGGGGGAGACTCCTAGATGCCATGAGTTCTCAGTCCGTCCCTGTCCCCAGGAAGGTGCCCAGTCTCTGGATGTGGGCTTTGGGCTGCCCTGGCTGCCCTGCCAGAGCAGGATGGGCTCTGCCCTGCCGCCCCTAAGCCTTGTGGCTCCCAGCTCCCCAGCCTGCCCTTCACTGATGGTAACAACAGTGCTAACAGATCACAGGGGCACAGAACAGCTCCCCATGTTGCAGGGACCACTGCAGGAGGTTGTCATATCCAACCTTCCTGCTCAAGCAGGGCAGCCTAAAGCACTCCATACAGTGGGGTTTGCAATACCTCCAAGGATGGAGCTGCCAGAAGCATTCTGTGCAACCTGTTTGACTACCCCAGCTGTGGAACAGTTGTGGTTTATACCTCAGAGTATTTGAACATCTAATAGTCCTAATGCATAGCTAGATGCTGAATACAAGTATTAGACTTTTAATAGACTCAAACTGAGGATTTGATTGTAAGAAGTGACACCTGCGTAAATAACTGTTGCAGCTGAACCCAGGAGATAGATATATACAGATATATCCCCTTTATTATTTTTAATTATACTGTAAAACTCTTAGGGCAAAAGCCTCGAATATGCCTGAGGTAGATAGTAACATTACTTAGCAGTTGTAGTTTGGCAGAAACACTTGTATGCTAAAAGGAAGTATCTGTGAAAGCTGATCAAGCGGGAAGGACTGTCCTGGTCTGTCTTGGTTGTTTCCTGGTCTGTCTTGGTTGTTGCATTGTTGATGCCTTGCTGGCCTCTGTGAGTACCTTAAACAAGTAAATAACTTCACTGGTTCCCATCATGTGCAATTTAGTCTTTTCTTCCTTATTACTTCATAAAGACGTATTATGACTACAGGACACTGTTTTGGTATTTGTTTTGATTTATATGTTTATGTTGTTGCTACGGATGCAACATTGAGTGATTTTTATTAAAAGAAGCAAAATCACAGAAATGCACGTGATACTTTTTGTCAGAGAATGTTGATACTTTTATGAGCCTTTGTGCCTCTTAGCTCTACCTGAGACCCTGGGAGAACTGTCTTCTGTAACAATGGATTTTCTGTTTTTTCCCCTTTCTTCCTCATTAGAAAGATTGCTGATTACAGATTTCATGCCAAAGCATTAGTGATCTTTTAGATTACTGAGTCCAGGCCAACAGGCACTTTGTAAAACAGACCTTTTCCATGAAAAAACAGTGAATAGAGTGGTAAGCACATATTTTGGTGTAGCTTTGATAACTAATGATATATTATACTGATAAAAAACATGCTGAGTGGTCCTAGTCATGGTTTTGCTCCGTAAGCATGTTCATGAATCTTGTTGCTATATAAGAACTTAATGTTGAAAGGAAACCTCTTGAACAGACTGACTGTGACGTAAACTCTCAGACTGAAGAACTGCAACCTGGCTAGGAAAATCTGCAAAGTTATTTTATCGGTTAAGTAATTAAGCTTATGGAAGTGCAAGGCAGTTGGCAATCAGTTATGAGTGAAGCTGTGAGTTGTCTGGTCCCTCTTGTACTTAAGTCCACACTGTCTTACCACTTTTGCCAGCTTTGTTAGCGAACAAGACTACAAACCTCCTATCTGCCCTGCTGCAAAACCCCACAGTGAGAAACGGAATGCAGGAAATTTATATCCTGACACTAGTTCCTGCACTCCTGCAGACATGTTTGGTCATTGAAGCCAGCCTCCCGTCCACATAAGAACATAACACTTTTTCTTACTTTTATTTTCAGATTGTATAAATATTAATTTCATATGAAGTTATATTTTTTCAATAAATAAGTTACAATGATTATTTTCCAGGTGTTTTAAGAAGTAGCTCTTAGCAAAGAGAAGAAGCTGTGGAGGCTGAACAAGTCCCATGTAGCCCAAAGCACCAAACATAGCCCTCTCATCTTCAGAATCTGGAAAAGGGGAAAGTAAGCTTTCAGGTTACAGAGCTGCTGCTTTTTGTTTCTTACCCTCTCAGTCCTTTACCAAAAGCCTCAAATGGCCCAAAACCTCAAGTGTATAGCTTAAGGTAGAGATTATTCTTATCATGTGTGTTGCAGCCATAGGGAAGGAACAGACTTTATCACTAAAGAGCTCTTGGAGATACCACTTATGTTTTTTGACATGCTTCCAGTAAAGTCAATGAGAAAGTTTTCCTCTGTCTATGGGAAGAGTGTTTCTTTGAGTACTTTCAGGAGCTTTCAAGATGTGAACAGGTAGGTGCACAAGGTTTTCCTGTATTACTAAACTTTTGACTGTTTCTTATCATCAGCAAAAAATGTAAAGAAGAATGCTCATTTGTAATTTTTAGCAGCTTCAAGTAACGCCAAATAGAAAGTTTTCTTCAAATTACTGGATATGGGCTCATCTGGGAGGAGACCCAAGATGTTGTCGTTAAGGTTTTTAATTATTTCTTAAAAGATGCTATCAAGACCTTAATTTTCTTATCAATGTCAAGATACTGATAGTACAATGGATTACAAGACCTTATTAAATTCTCAAATTATGCTTTTAAAATTCCCATTCTTTTCTTGCTGTGTAAGGGCTTCGGGTGGTTATTGTTCCTTTGCTATTAAGGATTATGTTTAGGAAAAGAACTGATATGATAGCAGGTTACTATTCACTGAGCCAGGAAGTTTCTCCCTATCTTGTATTTCACTGATTCTAATACTGTAGTCCAGCAAGACATATCTGTATTGAACAGAGGTTTGGAATCTGTTCTTCTGTGAGACACTTAGTTTTTTCAAGAAGTAAACCCTGAGATAGTGCTTAAGTCTGTATAAAGTCACATGGCATTAAAGCTATGAATGTTGATTTCTTTCTTTAAGGATACTAGGGCTTGTAAAGCATAAGGCTTATATGTAAGACCTTTGGAGTATTACACTATATAGAGTATAACTGCATCAATTTTGCCTGTGGGTGGAGTTGATGACAAAGAGCCTCAGAGAAGAGGTAAATTGCTTCCTCCGTCCTACATAAGCTCCTTCCTTTGATGTCTTCTCTGAACTTTTTACATGAACTTCAATTGCAGATCTAGCTTATCATGTGCTTTGAGCTGCTCACTTCAGCAAAGCCTTTTCAATAACCAGAATCTAGGAATGTCACTGTCTCTGGTGTTCCCTAATTCATGGTAAAACATTAAGAATAATGTCACTGCTGTAAAGGACAGTGGATCAGACAAAGCTTTTATATACATCACTTACCTACTATTGCAGGTCTTATTTGAAATGCCTAGTGCTTAACAAAATTCTGCCATGCAGGCCTGTGTGCCACTGTAAAGGGAGTATCAGGATGACTGCACAGATGTTACTGCAACCCTTACAAAACCCAGGCCTTTACCACAGAGACAAATCCTCCTTATGGATTCTGTATATAATAAATGCAGATTTAATGATGAATATCTAAAATCACTTAGGGGGATAAGGCTATTTTTCGTCATCTGCATGTTGTAAAGAGAGAAAATTGGGAGATATATGCATTTAAAATACAGAGGAAAAACTGTGACATTCCTCTGTGAGTAGAATATATCCATGGTTTGTTTGCTTTTCTAAATTTATTTTAGCACCTGAACATCTTTGAAGGATTAAACAGTGGCAGTCATTCTAAATAGCTAAGCCTGTTTATGGCACAAACAAGAGTTTGTGTGATACTTGCCACTGAAGTATTTGATCATCTAAGCAAGTGTGAGGAAAGTTTGAAATTTTGAAACTTCTTTTCTGCTGGAAACGCTAGAATTTATATTGTGACTGTATGCAACTGATGAAATGTTTTTATTGGCAATTGGGTTAGAAATTAAAATAGTTGCATTGTGATAGAACAATTAAAATGTTACTTCAAACTTACTCTGTTTTAGGACTATGATGTCAATAATAGAATATATCAAAACATGCCAGGAAATACTATGTTATGACAGCAAGTGTCATATTTTATTTCTTCGCATTACTTTGACTTGACATAACGTGCTAGTTGACATGGTTTAACCATTGCAGTACATCAGATTAACATTAAAGTTGACATGTTTTTACTTCATATAACTAAAAAACATTGCAAAGAGTCATAATAAAATATATTAACAGTAGCAGAACATGCTACTGCTGTTATTTATCATACCTTAAAAAAATGTAATTGATATTCTCTGGCAAAAACCTTCAATTTCATCAAATCATAATTTTCTACCAAGCATATATTCCAGCAGAACTTTCCCTAGCCACAGTAATATACATGTAAGGACCCATAGCTTAAGGATCCTCATCTCCTTTGGGTGTATCCAAACAATACATCTTCGCAGCAGTTGAGGATCGGTCCTAATGTACCTCTTCATTCTCTTGTCAGTGGATGTTTTTCCTTTTACCATGACATTGGGAAAGCTAGGTCAAACATCTGAGCTTTACATTTTGTTTGTGGTCACTCTGATCTCTGTCACAGTGAATTTCTTAGTCACAAGCCAGCTGCTGAGAAGACTGTCTGCCATGCTCATGGGTCTTACTTTGATGTCTGTCATTTCCAGGTCCCCAGACGACAGCAGTTGTCATGGGAGGTGGTGACTGGGGAGACTGAGACCATGCTTTAGGTTGCCAAGGCCAGTCACATGCTGGCCTTTCAAGATCAGGATGAAACACTGAGCTTCAAATCATATTCAGCTGGGGGCCAGCACTGAAAGCAGAGATGGGAGTGATGCATTTTTGATGGTCAGGGCTGACAAGCAGTTACAGGCTTCTGCATTCTGGAAAACATGGATATTTGGAAAGAGAAGGTGAAAAAAGAATAAAGAAGGACGCAAAACATTTGATTTTATGCCAGTGATCTAGTTGTACTGTCAGGGTACTGTACTGGGACTGGAGGTTCCCTGGAGATGGGGACCAGGAACCACAGGGGTGGCTGATATGGGCCAGTTGGTCAGGGGCTTCACCAGCCAGGGACTGTCCTACACCAGTATGAAAGATGGGGGCACTGGGACAGCCCCAGGCAACTGGGATGAGCTGAAATTGATCTGGGACCTGGGCACAGGGGTGAGCCTGGCTTGGTGGGGCCCATAGCTGGGCAGGGCAGGGCTGTGTGTATCTGGAGACTGGCCATGCTGCAGCATCTCTGAAGCAGGGACTGATGGGCCTGGGGGTGCTGGAATGGGGTCCTGGGCTATATCTGGGATGGGGGGAACTCACAGGAAGAGCTGGGATGGGACCATAACAGTACAGTACTGTGATCTTCTGTTCCTACAGATACCTGTCTTCTTACTAATTGTAAGATGGACTCCCATCTGTATCATCTGACTGTTGGAGTAGAAACTGAAGCTTTCAGTCAATTGAAAAACTTTTTCTTTTCCTTGAAAACTACCCTGTGTGAGTGGTTTAGGTGAATATTAGTGGCAATGTAAAGAAGTATTTTCATTCATTCATTCATTAGTACCTTCTAGATGTCCTCAACAGAGATACCCAAATGCTCACAGCAAAGTCCAAAGTTGGTCAGAATCCTCCATGCACCCACACATGCATTCTTCTCCTTATTATAAATGAAACACAATTTGAGACAATGAATGAATCAGCTACAGACTGCACCATCTGGCCCTGTGGACCAACTCCAGTTCAGAGATCATCCTCTGGAGCTCACTGCTTTGAAGGAGAAGGTGGTAGTCTAACGAAATAAGGATGTGTGACTGACGTCAACGAAGAGCTGTGCTTTTGTTTGAGATTCTTTCTAGCAGTATGATATAAATAAAAGAGCATATCCAGAGCATTTCATATGCTCTATTAATGCTTTAATAAATGAAAGTCAGACTTCCAAGAAACCAGCCTAAGCTGTTTTCTGATTTCAGTTGATGGTAACTGTATACAAACTCATGCTCAGTGAAAGTGAAGCTTGCTGTACTTATTTACAGCACGGGTAATTGGGCTTGAAGAGTCTGGCAAGATCCTCTTCACAATGTGTCATGGTTTAAACCCAGGCGGTAACTCAGAACCACGCAGCCGCTTGCTCACTCCACCTCTTCTTCCTCCCCCCGCTCCCGGAGGGATGGGGAGGAGAATCGAAAGAATGTAGCTCCCATGGGTTCAGGTAAGAGCAGTCCAGTAACTAAGGTATAACACAAACCACTACTGCTGCCACCAGTAATAACAATGATAAGGGAAATAACAAGGGAAGAGAATAAAGCTGCTTACCACCTGCCAACCTGAGCAGTGGTCTAGCCCTTCCGGGTAACTGCCCCCAGTTTATATAGTGGGCATGATGTGCTGTGGTATGGAATACCTCTTTGGCTAGCTTGGGTCAGGTGTCCTGTCTCTGCTTCCTCTTGGCTTCCCCTCCTCCCTGGCAGAGCATGAGACTCAGAAAGTCCTTGGTCAGAGTAAACATTACTGAGCACCAACTGAACACATCAGTGTTATCAGCGCTGTTCCCAGGCCGAAAGTCAAAACCACAGCACTGCACCAGCTACTAAGAAGGAGAAAAATGACTGCTACTGCTGAACCCAGGGCACAATGGTACTACACAAGAGGCAAGCTTTTACGTGTTGGATGCAGAATAGCTGTGATGTCTGTGGAAGCAAATATGTACTATATTCTTGTACAACTAGAAGCTCTGGAAACCCATTTAAAATTGTCTTTCTGTTTTAAAAGAGAAATATTGATCTATTTTAAACTTTCAAAATCACTTTGACTTTAATGGCACTGATTTTAGTGTCATATGGGAAAAAAATTACTTTGAACAAGGCTTGAATACCACTTTCTTGTGAGTAATTTATGGTTCATAACTGAAATTTTCTTCTATATTTAATGCTCAGAATATGGAATCTTAAAAAAGACAAAGGGACAAATTTGAGAAGTGAATGGTGCACACTGTTAATATGATACAAAGAAACCTAGACCCTTGGGAACTATTTTTCAATCCTAAAAATACCAAAAAGGCGGTATGATCTAAGAGCTGTAAAAGCAAAATAAATCTAAGAGCTTGGAACTGACTTTCTAGTGTACAAGAATATAAATTGCTGCTGCTTCTTGAGTTGACATTTATTTACCATTTTGCAGCATGAGAAAGAGCCTCAAGATTAGAAAGGGTAAAATTAAATTATGTTCCTGTTCCTTTGGCTACCTGGAGAATTGTGTTTTAGAGATAGCTTTAAAGGTACATGGACACTGGTAAAGGTCAGTACCTCACTAAATGTAGTTTATTCTTAAATGAACTGCCATGGAATCAGTCAGCCAGAACTAAAGAAATCAACCAGTTTTGTTCCCTACTAAAGAATTACTTATTTAGGAACATTTAGAAGTGTAAATAGTATGTGCATAATATTGTTACTTTGGGGGCTGATAAGAAACTTCATATTAAAATCCAAAGTCCAGCTGAGGATGTAGCAAAGAAATGCAGCAGTTCCATATCTGCAGCAGCACTGCTTTAAATTAGGTAAGCTTTTCCACAAATAGAGCTTTAATGAAGCAAAGATAATTAACTGTGTTCTGGGTAGACTGAGTTTCCTGGCTACAAAGATTCATTTTAACTGTTTATAGTGTTAATAGCTTTAAATGTCTTTTATTAATACTGCTTTAGGTAGATTTTCTATTTAATATTTAAGTAGGTATTCTGACTAAGTATCTTGGGTCTCAGTGAATATTGGATGGATGAGATTTCAATAAAATGTATAAGGGTATTAAAAGGAGGGCTGCTGCCTGGCTTTGATTTCATAGTAAGCATTTAGGTATTAAAACCTATTCATACCCAGGTTTCTCTCAGACCTGCAAGAAGTAACAATTTTCATATCTGCTTTACTGACACTGATTCACCCAAATCCCACCGTTTATCCTGATACAAAATGCATTTTCTTCTTATAAGTCTTGCTGAATTTATTAATAGATTCTTTTCTGTCAAGTTCCTATAATCTAAATTACTCTGAGAGAAGTAACTTGAATGTTTTGAACAGAGATCAGTGCCAGATAATTCTGATTTCTAATAATCATGTCAGGAAGATTTATTAAAAAAAGGTTTCTGAAATTGGGAACTGCAGAAATTTATGCTACCACATGTTGAAATCTATGTTAATTCTGGACTGGGAGACTGGTTTGCGACTGAGAAGTGAGGTGTTTCAATTTTGTAGCTGTTTTTTTTTTTTTTTTTTTTTTCTGGGAAACGCCATCCATTCAGCAACAGCAACTCCTTCCTTACTTGCACAAAGGCAAGTGCCTTTCCATGTTAGCATGAAGGGACAGACGCTGTTGCTGTGTCTCAGATGACTGACTGTGTAAGAAAAGCTTTTACAGTGCCTCTCCCAGGCATCCTTCAGGAGGGTGCTTTCATTCACACAGAGGCTCACTGAAATCACAGAAGCTTTCTACATGTCCATATCTGTTTCTACTTAAAACAGTTTCCAAAGCCATTTTTTATGTGAAGAGCACAACTTAAACATCACCCTAGCATCACCATACACATCACCTGAGCACAGTATCTTTGTAGTGAACTAGGAGAGAGCACAACAGCATCTTCATTGTCTGTGTGTCAGAAACTATCTTGATTTTTGTGCTTTACATTTCTGCTGTACATATGCTTATTTAATAGGAGGTATAAAGCATAAGCAAATATAAGCACAGGGCATCTTGGACAGATGTCTCATTTTGCTGATTGCTGAGGAGCGTTTCTTGGATACAGTAGCTGCTTCAGTAGCTTTGGGAGAGCAGTTACCCTTTGAGCTGCAGTCATTCAAATGTGGCTATGGTGCTAGATCCCATAGACAGCTTAGGAACAGCAAGAAAAATTGCTATGTCTGGAACAGAATAAATGACCCTTTAGCCCAGAATCACGTCTTTGGTAGGACCCATCTCTAGAAAAAGATGATAAGGAAAGGCTTCATATAGAGTGGTACTTCCCTTGATAAATGCTCTCACTTTGGAGAAGCTGTAGTGCAGGTATTTCCTGAGGTGAAAGCTGTTGCTGCATCTTTGGTGTAACAGTCCTTAACACACTTTTCATCCATGATTTGTGTAACTGTCTTTGCAAGCATTTATACTTTTGACATCCACAGCATCTCATGGCAATGATTTCCACAGGTTTATGAGCTGTGTGGAGAAGTATGCTTCTTTCGTTCATTTCAAAGCTTCAGATCATTTAACAGGATGGTGTAAACCATAACCACAGATCAGTATAGAAGAGACAAAGGGCCATAATGGAATATCCTAAATAAAACTGAGTAAAAATGAGGCAAAACCTTCCAATGTGATTGACAATTCTGATTATAAATAATGTATTCTCTCCTAAATTAATATCCTTAAGAAAAACAGGATCTGAAAATAAATTGAAGCAAGATAAACTCAAATGTATACCAGGTCAATTCTCTTCCATAAGTGAGTCTATTGACCTTCTAACTGAGTTAATAAAAGTCTGATAACAGGCAGTCCAGAATTCTAAAATGTTCTTTGTTGCTTATAGAGTCCGGCTTTATTTGTAATTGTAGTAAAAGTAGAATTTCAGTGAGTTCTCTGCAGATCTACAGGTAATTGAGTTCTTTTCATTAACTTACTGTTAGAGGCAAATGCTAATTAATCAAGCCTACAAACCACATTTCTTGTCAAAGGTCTACAAAGCAAAGGTTTGTAGTAGAGTACTTAAATGTTCCCCCTGGTGTACTTGAGTGTGAACCCTGGTGTACTTGAGTGTGAAGTCCAAGGCTGCCTGAAGATATGCACTAGGGCTCTGGGCTACTTAGCTTCAACAATTCTATCCTGTAAGAAGTAAAGAGGATGCAGCAACACTTGATCCAGCAATATTTTTGCATTAAGACAGCTATTAAGTTACATGGGCATTGTTAGTTTAATTCATAATGAAAAAACAGCTTCACCTGAGAGCATGTACCACTGAAGTGAATCTGTAAATCTGCTCTTTCAGAGTGGTTAGCTTATACCATTTCCTTGCAGATTTGCCTCTGAACACAAAATTTCATAGTGGTCTATCCTTCCTTTTAACATTGAAAATCTGGAGGAGTTCTTATACTAAATACCATCAGCTATTACACTTGACAGCAAACTTAACTGGGCTTAACTGACCAGTCTGGGAAAAGGGAAAGGGGAAAGAAAAGGGGCTGTGTATTTGAGCTTCTGCTTTTCCAAAAGCTTTCCATCTCCTACAGTTGTTATATCTCTACAGAGAGAGGGATATAATTTGTTTTATTGGAGTTATGCATTTCAATTTGTATTTAAAGTCTTCATGGACACAATATATACATAGGAAAGACAGTCTTTGTTCTAGTGAGTATGATAGCTTCATTTTTAAGGACTTCATGAAACTGATTCAACAGATGGCCCAAGTCCAGGAATTTTTTTTCTGATCTACTAGCTGATGGAAAACGGAAAACAACACCACAGGCCTCCTAAATCTGCAGCATGTGATTCCAAATACATGGTACACAGATCCTGATCAGCTCTGCAAAAAATATTTTGCACTTTCAGAGAGGACAAGAGAATTCTGTTTATACTGCTGACATAATTCATATTCGTATCATTATTTATGTTAAAAATTACTTGTATACTCGTTTTTCAGACTATAAAAATACCACAACTTTAGCAATTACTCATTCCAGAGGCTTAAAAAATATTGTATCTAGCTCTATAGATTCCTTTTAAGTTGTAAAAAAAAAAAAAAAGTATTTGTGCTCGACCCTTGCAAGTGGTCTGCCACAAGAATTTATAGGCCAGATCAGCTACCAGCTAAAATTAATTATACCTGATGTTGTTGGTATAGTATTCAAAGTTGTATAAATTACATTTCTGAAGGAAAGCCTATTAGTCCCATAGGTATGAAAGCAAACATTAAAATGTTTACAATGCCTGTTGGAAAGAAAGATGATAGGATAATGTCCCTGCTCGTGATACTGCAGTGATATGTGCATAGTCTCTAATATAAGACCTATTTTTAAAAGTTCATCTTCTGAGTGTTAAAATCACAATAAAAGAGGGAAAGAAAGGCCTCAGATAAAGGAAAGTGTTTTTTGCTTTTGGCTTGTGTGGAAAGAAGAAGGGAAGAAGAAACAAAATTATATAGGACAACTCTGAATTACAAAAAAAGCACTTACTGTGAAGCTCTTTCATGTAGTTATTTGCTCCCAAATGGCAAGTGGAACATTCTAAAATGACTCAAAAATTATTTTTGCTCTAATATATCTTTTAATGCTTTAAACTTTATGCAAGTTTAAAAAGCTTTAAGAAAATACTTGTTAGAAATTATGACTTGCTTTTCTCCAAGTGTAGGCATATTTTTAAGGGTAGGTTATTTTGTCTTTGTTTTACTTCACATATATAACATGAAAATGTCACCTGTATTCTCACTCCTGCTTGCTGATGTAGATTCAGAACGTAGTTTCTTGTATTGGCTTGGGGAAAGTCATGATGATTTGAATTCAAATCCTGGCATAGTGCAGACCAGAGAATTTTGTCATGTAAAGTTTCTTTGAAGTACAATGGCTTGAAAATTCACCACAACCAGTTTTGAATTGTTCCCCTTTTTCACTCAGTGATAAAAATTTACATTTTATTGCTATCCTAAAATTTGTTTAGTCTTTGGATTTTGTTATTCCTTTACATGCTAGGCTAAAGGGCGCTCCATCATAATTTTTCTGTTCCCTAAGTAAGTATTTATAAACTTTGATCAAATTATGACTTAACCATATCCATCAATTTAAATATATTTAGATCTTAGAATTTCTTGCTGCATAGCTGGTATGTTTTCCAGTCCCCTGATGATTCAGAAGTGGCCATTCAAATAATACTTTTCCTAACTTATTAACATATTTCTAGAATTGTTGGTATTACATCTGGACTTAGTTTTTCAGAAAGCTCTAACAGGTATTTTTCTGTTTACTAAGTCCTTTTTTTTGTCATTGTTGAGTTCATACCATTTCATCACTTGTTATGCTACACTGCTCTTTACAACTACTTTTTTTACACCCACCAGAAAATTTTGGTCAGCAAAATGTTCCAGCTTTCTAATCAACCTATCTTCTTGTCTTCCATATGTTTAAAGTAATTCATATTTTTAAAACATCCTTACTTTTGATCCAGATGTTGTGAAATGTATTGCAGTTTCATTAAAAAGCTAATTTGTTTAGCAGACTATTTTCTGTAATTGTTGACTGTTTAATTTCCTATTAAATTCTTTATTAATTGACTGTGGGTTATTTTTAAATGCATCTCGAACAAGTTGTCTGCAAGGTCTGTGGTACAAGATTTAATGATGTTAATGTTAAAGTGATTGTCCAGAGAACTTCTTGTTCTCTTTTTTTTTGTGACTGTAGATGAAACTTGTACACCAGTCTCAGTGGCTGGAATTTAAACTAATTTTTGAATGATTGTTGTAATGGAAACTAATTTATTATTATAATAAAAATAGCTAAATCATCTGCCTTTTTTTACAAAAGAAAGTATAGAGAAAAAGCTTACCATCACAATTGACACTTTTATAAGATACTTCTTTCAAATATAAGTTTTGAGTGACTTAAAAGACAGAACTAAAGTTTTTATTTTCAAGGAAAGAAATGGCCTGTTGCAATTCTTGCTGGTTTTTGTCATCTAAAAAATATAATATGCAAGACAACTGTTTATTCCATTTCAGGCAATTGGAATGCATGTAGTGTAAGTGTGTACATAAAGTAGATAAATCATTGTCTTCAATAGTATGTAAACATTTGGTTTGTATTATGTTACAAAGATATGATACTCTGTTTTGTATTTAAGTAGGTGAAAGAGAATTGTATGACCTTTATGTCATCTTTTTTTTATTGTATGAATTTGTTGTATGACATTTTTTGATTTAAAAAAGAAGATACATATCCTGCAGCAGTGCTTCATGTAGTGTTTTAAAGGGATTAAACTCAGTTTTTCCAATAATTGCTAATCATATTCTAAAACAAAAATATGAATCTAATCTGTCATAAAGACCTTTAAGTGTAAGGTCTCTGTCCTCTGATTAAGAAGTACTCAACAAGAGACCATTAGGACGGAGACAGAGAGATAAGATGAATCAACAGTGATGAACAGCATTGGAATCAGCAACCAAATTCCAGTGCTGTTCTGTCACTTAGTATGATCATGCAATTCTTTTTGAAAATATGTTTATAAATTTGCTGAGCATTTTCAGTTAAATACTTGTAGTTTGCAATCTTCCATTAAGAAAGGGAATATATTATATAATATATTTTTGATTTACTACATTTTAATTGTCATTAAAAGTGTATTAATAATTAAGTTAATTCTGCCACTTTTCTAATTACATGCTTTAAGAAGCCAAAGACTCAATTTTGGTCAAATAGTTAGTCTAAATATATGTGAAAATTGCTACTCCTCTCTTTTTCTGTGTTCTTTATGATGCTCCTTATTGCTAGCTACGTATGTAGTCCATACTAATAATAACCCTTTGTCTACTAGTTACTTGAAATTCTACTGCTATTGGAGCTTCCTCTAGGGAAGACAATATTCAACAAAACCCGATATACCTCATGTTAAAGGGATAATTCTACTCAATCTATCCACTTCAGTTCTCTCAATAAAAAAGACAATATGCTAATAAGAATCACTTGAGAATAAAAAATGAAATGATAACTTATGAATTTATCCACAGCTGACAGCTTTATTAATCTCTGTAGCTGCTGTCATTTGATAAAGAACAACATATAATAAAACCTCTGCAAATTACCTAATTAGGCATTCTGTAGCAGAAGCTCTGCTATTATAACAGCCAGTAACTAGGTAAAAAACCAAAACAATAACATTTGTCTTGGAAAGGAGCAGCTCTTTGGGATCTTCCTTGGTTATTATGGTCTAGCTACAAACCAGTGGAAGAATAATGATTCATAATCAGCAGCAATATTCTGGCATGTGGCTATTAGATTGGATATAAGGAGGAAATTCTTTCCTGTTAGGGTGGTGAGGCACTGGAATCGGTTGCCCAGGGAGGTTGTGTGTGCTCCATCCCTGGCAGTGTTCAAGGCCAGGTTGGATGAAGCCTTGTGTGGGATGGTTTAGTGTGAGGTGTCCCTGTCCATGGCAGGGGGGTTGGAACTAGATGATCTTGAGGTCCTTTCCAACCCTAACTATTCTATGATTCGATGATTCTATTATTGCTAATAGATGAAAAAGAATCCTTATGTTTGTCAGGAAGCCTCTCTTCCGAAATTATCCTTGTGCACACTGGTTATAGAATACATAGAGATATAACCCATAACCTGCAAGCAGTCTTCATCAGGAGAGCAAACAGGACTTGGAAGGGTTATTTTATTTGTAGATCAACATGACTTTCTTCATTCCTTTGTCTTTCTAAGGAGAGACCTAGCTAATTTCAATAGAGCTGAGTCCACTGCAGCCAGAAGCAGAGACAGGAAATGTGTACAATATCTGGTTTTCTGCTGGTCTGACCTGTGGCCAAAAGGCACCCCAACAATCCTCTCATAGAGTGGAAGAAATGGATTTGAGGACTTCAAACATTAAAGGTTTTCAAGGAATTTTTCGTCAAAGATCAGATATATAGGCCAGCCAATTATGAATAGGGAGCTAAATAAAAAAAAAAAAAATAAATCAAGAACTTTTTAGAGACAACAGAAAAAGAGAGAAAAAGAGGACGAGGAAGGATAATAATTAATTTAATATTATATATTATTGTATATAATTGAAATATTAACAGTGTATTCATCCAGTTCTAGATTGTACGGAGCTGTCAGAGTCTCCAAAGCTGAAGTTCAAGTTCTGAGACTCAAAAAATGTTAACAGGAGTATCTTGTGTTCACAGCCTCCAGCAGAAGTTTCTCATCTGTCATCTGCCTGAGGCAGAGCCACAACCATTTGCATCTTAAGACAAAGGCACGTGGAGAAAGCCTTACCACCATACTGGCATCCTGATATAAGCTGTTTTCTGTGGCCCACCATGGGCTTAAGGCAGTCAGTGTTGTCAGTTCTTGTGTTACAGAAAAGAAAATTAAAACCAAACCAAAACAGATGAGATCCAGGTCAAACAAAATATCTTAAAATCTTTTTTTCATATTTTTCATACAGTAAATTGAGTACAGGTGGCATAAGTAAAGCTTATAAATGTGCTATTTAGAAACAATATCCTTACATAACTTTCAATGTAATACATAAGCATAATTTTAAAATAAACTGTCATTATTAATAATTTTTCTTCCTTTTTGATAATTTTACCTCTCTGGAGTTCAGTTTTTCAAACACATAATCCGAGAAACTGTGTGCCCAAAGTAGTTCTTACCCAATGTAGTGCACAACATATGAAGAAAAGAAAATAAGCTAAATATTCTTTTAGCAGGTGTTTGTTATTTGATATTTGTACAGTGAAAATGTATTGAAGCCTGACTTTCCCAAGGCCACTCTTACTGAAATAAATTGGTAATATGTTTTGGAGCCAAAATATGTAACTTTTTTTTCTCCACGATTTGTTTCAACACTTGTTCATGCATTTATCTTTGATACAGTTGTGGTCCTGTAGTTCAAACTTAGTTTACTTAAAATATTAAAGGCATTGGATGATTGATTGGCTTGCTAGACTTAAGTCTACCATGAAATTTGGCATGACCCGACCTTGTAATGTTGTATCTCTCTGCATAGGAATTTGAATGAGACCCATATTTTAATAGCCATTTATACTGTTCCCAAATGCCAAGCCCAGTCAGACAGCTTGGCTATGTCCTTTACAGTTACGAGTTACAATGCATCCTTCTGCTGAGGAATGACTTTTACACTATGCTATGTAGATTTTGTTGCATTTCATTGCCATTCGGAGTGAGAGCGAGAAAAGCAGATATCACATCAATTACAACTTTATTCTTTTCCTATCCCTCCTCTTCCCATCTTATACTTTGTGGTTTGATTTTTATACTGTCGGTGTCTGGGCTGATAGAAAATATAAATGTTCCAGATTCTGCCTCTCCCTTTCTTGTGCACAGAACTAATGTGGAACTTCTATTTCTCCAGTGTCTGCCAGAAAGGTTTTATATGAAAATGAATAGAAATCTGGGAAGCAAGCCACCATTTCCTTTGCTTTCGGAAGTGCTGAGAAAAGATATTGAGCGTGTATTTTAGTTCTGGTTCCTTCCTATCAAGAAATTCTGTGTTATCATTATGAAGGATAGTGAAAATAATACTGTCTGCAACAATTTGTTGTATTAATATATCCTCATGCGCAGAATGAACAAAGAGGAGACTCAACTAGCAGCATTTCTGAAGAAAACATATTCTGGGAAATGCTCTCCCTATTGTTTTATAATAGTTATGTCTTTCTGTTACTGACCTTCTCTATATCCACATAATGCATCCTCTAACTTGTGTTTGAGCTGACTGCTGGAAATAAGGTTGATTATTTGTACTTCTGGGTTAGGATACATAAAACTTTGACCTCTACTGAAATAATGCATACATTTGAGTATTCCCTGTTTCCCAATCTGCCACAGTACAGCACTGTTTATTTCTCTCCAGATTACATTAGATTGAAATGTGCTGTCATCAGAAGCCATGAAGTACATCATAAAATGCCACATGTTGACCCTAACAGTAATGGATCAGGATTTCAGCAGTGGCGTCCTTGCTCAGACCAGAGTTAGAATTTGGTGCCTTGATATATAAAGAAAAAATATCTCGTAAGCAATTAAATCAAAGAGGAAAAGAACAACTTGAAGATAAAATTCAAGCGTGAAGGTAAAATAAAAGGCAATGTTCTAGTAAGCCTCTGTGCAATACCTCTGAGTCAAAATGTCAATTTCTTGGAAAATTAAAGAAATATAACCAAGAAGAACTCAGAAAAGACTAGATTTTCTTTTCTTCTGTAAAGCTGAATGCAGCTCAATGGTGCATGTGCAAGCATAGATCTGAAAGTAAAGTTTAAGAGTATAAGATGCCATAAACAAAATAAGGCAGGAGGTGGGAGATACTTGAAAGTACTATTAGTAATTTTCAGTGTAAGACTACAGTCAGAGATGTTTGAATGAGCCACTGGTACAGACAAAAATCTAAGTGATGCAATTTAATTGCAATAGTTGATTAACTGCTGGAATTATGTTAGCTCAATACTTGGAAATTATTAAAAGGACTTATCTGTGCTTGATAACATTTAACAAAAATACTGAAGTTGCAAAGATTATTGCATAATTTGTTTCTGCAAAGATGCGATACTCATGGATAATGATGACAGAAGCCCTGTTTCAAGGACTGTGACTTTCATATATGCCAACACAATTTTAGATCAGTTAACATACGTTAAATTAATGTCATAAATAAACCATGTGTATAAGTGGATCTTAATGACAGAGTGTGTTTGCTGGCTTACAAACCAATGCTCAAAGGTTTATTGTAACTGTAATTCTCAAGAAAGGCCAGCTAACTGTTTAGGCTATTAACTCACATGTGTAAAGTGCAAATACTTTGGTAGAAGACCTCCACTTGCACTTCAGCACTGTGCATAGGTGGCACAAGCTTGCAGGATGTAGAGAAGGGACTGTTTTTGAGAATGTTAGCATGGGCTTTCTTGCAAGCATTAAGGAAGGAGAGAAGATCTAAAATGTGGTTGTCATTTTATCACAGGACCACTTTTGGTGTAACATAATCCAGTATAATGAGGTATGACTCCACTGCTGTTAGTTAAGAAATTAGTACAAAGGTTCCACAAGAACATGTGGAAATACTGTTATTAATGAGCTGAATAAAATCTGATAATGAGAATGGCTTCTCTACTTCTATGGTTTGTTGATCCAGATCCAAGTGAAAACTTCATAGAAACATGTATGATGGGATTTCTGCATATAATTGTTAGCAGCAGGATTTTATGAAGCAGGATACTGTTAGGAATCACATTTTATACTCTTTACAAAAATGGACACTCTGGACAAGTTAATGAGTGAATGATTAAAGACACTAATAAAGTAAGTAAGCATAGTCATATATTTAACAGTGCTTTTCTTGACCTATTTATTACATGAGCTTGGCAGCAAAAGTACATGTAGAAAAAAGTTTTATTTAATAGAAAAAGTGACTTTATTACCAGAAATGTTAACATTTGAGAGCAATAACATCCCTCTTGTTTTACAACCATCATCAAATATTTATGTCTTGATGCTTATATAAATTGTCCTGTTAATGCAAAAGTCGGGGGTTGGAACTAGATGATCTGGGGGTTGGAACTAGATGATCTTAAGGCCTTTTCCAACCCTAACTATTCTATGATTCTATGATTATAAAAGTGACAAAACTGTCAGCTTTGTGCTGCAGTTTTTTAATGTACAGTTGCCTAATTTCTTTAATCATAATTTCTAATTTCTAATTTATTAAATCATAAGAGACATATATGAGTAATCATAAGTATCAAAGATCATTAAAGCAGGAAGTTCATCTTATGCCACCCAAACCTACTAAGTTAAAAAAAAATGTACACTTTAGGTGTCCATGTTTCCATAGATTTGTATTTTCCTGGATTTTCTTTATATTATTCTACTTACTCTAGAGTTCAGTCTTTCTTCCGGAGATAACTGAAACTGTGTTATTTTTGTAGATATTTACATCTGCCAGAAGTGATGAGTGTTTGTATCTTTTTGTCTGTCCTTAAGTATGGAGACATATGACAGAAAAAGCCATTAGGTTAGTTGACTGACCAGTCCTAAGGTAGCTTGTTTTGTTTCCTTTAGTAAGATAGCCATGCTTTTCAGGAGAAAAATCGCTTCTTTTTGATCACTGTTTGAGTTGATGCCAGATCAAGAACCTCCATTTTATACTGCAGATGCATTATACAAGTGTTGTCAGTGAGATGAGTCAGGAGTAAGTGTTCCCCAGCAAGACTGAGGAACCACAATACCACTTTATCCACTTCTTCCTATCCCTCATATGCTTGTCCCTTGTCAATCTTTTCTGTGCTTTTAACGAGACTCAAAGTTCCCTATGGCAGAGACATGCCTATTGTTAGTACATGTCCATGAGCTGTGTCTTCCTATGGTCCTGGGCAAACACAGCAAAGGTCCTCCTAACACATCAACTCCTCCTGAACTGCGTATAACATCTTCCACAGAAGTGAAAATGCTCTCATCGTGTATCTGGTGGGAATAGGCTATTGCTATAGATACAAGCAACAATTCAAGCTGACTTAAAATTCAAGAATAGAAAATACTTTCTGGGAACTGTAATAATCAGAAGGTTTCCTCCGACTCGTTATGTAATGAACTGTCCTATCTCAAAGCCAAATTGAAAATCAACTGAAGCATTGGATGTGTTAAACACAGACGTTTTATTTTTTCTGTCTTTGTCTTAAAGCAGGAACCCATATTTTAAGATTGCTTTTATACAGTAGTAAGACTTTAACTGGAATAGCTTAAAAACAGGAAATACTTTTCCAATAATGCTGTTATCTCAGCTACCTTATATAAACATAGGATTTTCTTTTTCTTTGTCAAAAAATGTGTTTCTTTAAATGGGTTTTTTCCGATTATATGCATAATACAGTCCAGGCTAACAATTATTGTCATCTCACACTTTTATTGGAAAATATTGTAGCTATATGCAACATCCAAGGGTTTCTTTCTCTTGAAATGTCTCCATTTCACAGCAGCTTGGAAATTTTAGAGACATAGCCTTAACACTGAATTAGTCTTGTTTTTACCCCCTCCTCCCTCACAGCCTAGTTCTGAGAATTCTTTTTTCCAGGACATACACTTCCAAAATACGGCGCACCTCCAAATCTTAGAAAAGTCAATGCCATTCTTTGCAGGTCATTTTAACTTCCCTCTGACTTAGAGCATGTGGCTGTGTCAAAGTAAAGCATTAAACAGAATAGCAAACAACAAATGGTAGTATGTGTTTGATTAAATTACTCTAGTCTCCTTTGTGTAACTGTCCTGTAGAAGGGCCAGTTACCTATATGAGAAAGTGAACATTTTAGTATCGAAGGGCAAAATGAGGTCCCCTTTCCTATTGCAAAATGGTGGAAAACACGTTATGATTTTGGCTGCCAGAAGCCGTAGTCTCTCCACAACAAGCAAATGCTTAATATTGTGCTTGTTTTCAGGGATCTATAGCTTTCTGATAAAGAAACTGCTCTAAAAATGGCCACTGCTGCAGGCTATAAAGCCTAGTCCAGTGAGTTGCCAAGTGTCTTCAGCTGCTGAGGAATTCATTATTGTTTAGGAGAGTTGAACAAGCTACTGGCTGCAGTTGCAGCCAGGAATCACTTGGGAAACATCTTCTTGAATGTCCGACAACTCTCCTTAATTCGTTAGAACCACTGGGACCCCTGTTAATTTTATTTAACGCACATTGGTAGAGCAAGGAAAGTTACTGACTTTTGTGGGTTGCTCAGAATTTCTCACTTGTACGTTATCCAACCTGTGCTCTTTATCTTTATTTATCTTGCGGAAGCACTACATTTCAGTCAGCAAACTCCTTAGTTCTGGGGTCTTTAGTTTTTCTATGTACTTCTGTCTTCATTTATTTCTTCCTTTTCTGGCATCTCCCCATGCTGTTTTACATTGCCTGTTTCATGTTAGACTTTATCAATTTTTTTTTTCCTTCCTTGTTGCAAGTCTTTATTCATCAAAAAAAGAAGTTTTGCATTTTGTTCCAGTTTTTCAATTTTCTATTTCCCAGTCTCTTTCCTACTCCCTTCCATTTTTTTGTTCTTTCTTCTGCTTTATATACTTAGCACATGGTCTTTGCTGCTGACATGTCCACAGGCAGTCCTGCATTTGCTCATCCATGTTTCCACACAGCTAATCTCTTTCTGCCACTCTGAACCTAAAGACTCTTACTTTCCTGCTATCATCCTTTTTTTTGCACACACTCTGAGATTCAGTTCAGAAGATCCTTATGTGCAAGATAAGGTACAAAATTGTTGCTAGAAGTATAAAAAGCAAAAACCAACCAAACCAAGCTCCAAAGAACTCAAGTTTTGACAAGTTTTACACCATGTCAGGGTCCTATCCTGTGCATTAACATCCTTTTCTGAACAGTGAGGAAGGACAATATCAGATGGAAGAATTATAGAAACTTCAACAAATGCTGAGAAAAAAGTACTAATTGGAATAAAATATGAAATGTGAGCTATCTTTATTAGCTAATTGGATAGTTTTATGGGGCAAGTGAACTTATTCGACAGGGGAAATATGGCAAATCTCATTTTTCTGGAACTCAGTAAAGTGACAGAAGTCATGTTACTGGAGTAAAAGACTAGCAAAGGTGGAGAGGATAAATAGAAAGGTTGGGAAAAGTTGGCTGAAGAGGGAACTGGTATATTGTATTGCCTTGTTTATGATAAGAAAGAGGATTAGGATATTATGCCAGTTATGCTGACTGTTACTTATAGAAGTTATCTTTGGAAAATAGCATGGTATTAGACATTTAGACTATGAAAATAGGTGCAGCAATTTGATGCAGTTATCAAAACATCCAGTGCAGTCTTTGGGGTATTTCAAATATTCCAAGGAATATGTTCCAAGTATTTCTACTATCTGTAAGGAAGAATTAATACATAAGGAGATAGAGGCACCTTACCAAAATGCTGAGCTCGAATCTGAGCAGCCAAATTGAAGAAAGATTATATTTAAAGGACAGAAGCAATCTAGCTTAGCTGATGCAGTGGAGAGCATCTCTCTTGCTAGGTCTTGGTCTGCTTAATCTTCAGTGAAGGCTGAAATGAAACATGATCACTTTTCATATGATCAATATCATGTGAGATATTGAGGAGAGAGAAATGAAAAAATACATGTTTGTATGAAAACAAATGACACATACTAATAAAGAATAAATATATGGCAGAAGTATTAGAATGTTTTAATTACCACTGTAAAAAGACTTAGAAAAAGCTGACTTTAGGGTAAAATTTCCTATATTTCTGCACAAGCTTTTGTAACATGTCAGGGAATAGTATTTGCTGACCTGAGAGGTCCTGTCCAGTTCAATATCCTAGTGGGTTTTGCAAGCTAATATGATTCTGATTCTTTTCCCCAAAGCTCTGTTTTTCTTACTCCAGATTAGAGCCATGACAGATGAGTTCCAGTTGCTCATCCAGTTTGTATTGCATCACCGATTTTATTGAGGTGAAAACTGAAGTGTGAGCTTAACTCTGAATAAAGCCTAGTGTTTGAAGTGCATTATATCTTAAATACAGTGTCCACTGTTCCTTGGGAAGAAAGTAGAATATTACCACTGGCCTATATAAGAGGCATATATTGACATTTACTCAAACCTTTCCTTCTACAGAAAACTGTCAGGAGAGAAATGTCACATGAAAACAGCTTAGTCTTAGAGGCTGAGTTTAGGTTGATCTTTTTCTGTCTTTACATAGACATCAAATCCAAATGATATCCTTGGGAAATCCACTGATGGAAGCAGTACACACTTCTAAAATCCATTGCTCAGCTATCTTTTGTTACAGTCACAACCATATGAACATGTTAATTGAATGCAGTATAAATGTATATTAAATTATTTGAGGATAAACAGTTGTATATTATTAAACATTAAAATACCCTTAATTCTTCTGTAGAATTTCCTACATTTTGAGAAATCTGGAAAATAATGGAAGATTCTTAAAAACTGCGAAAGAAAAATAAGTATTATGGTTTGTGTTTGTTGGGTTGTTTTGGTTTTTTTTTCCTCTTTTTTTGTTTGTTTTCTTTTTTGTTTTGTTTTGTTTTGGTTGGTTGGTTTGTTTTGTAGCTCCAAAAAGGGATATTGATGAATACAGTGATTTCTTACAACAGTACAACAGTTCCTTTTTGTAAAGGAAGAGAAACGGCTTTCTCCTATAGATGCACCATTCAGGGGGGTATTTAGTTGCACTGGATCACATCTTATCCAGCTATGGATACTGTGAGGACTTATTTGGACCATTTGCCTTGCTACCCTGCTGTAGAGAGAGCACAGTTAACATCCTCTCTTCATGAAGAGCACTGGTCCTTTTTGTTTGAGGATCTGCAGTGCAGCTTTGGAAATACAAATGATGTCAATATGATGGGAGGCCAGGGTAAGATACAAAATAATGAAAGACTCACAGCTATAGATTTTCTATAGACTCCATTGCACATGCAGAAATTGAGCCTGTTTACACAAGACGTCACTGCCATTTAAAGATACATCTTATTCAAATGACCTTCCTCAGAAATGATCAGCTATGTAAACACATTAGCTTGATGTGGTGCCCAGGCTAATAGGGACCCACTCCTGTTGCCTAGATGCTTGTCTGTAACTAACTCTGGCTACAGTATGATGATAACCACAGTTCTCTATTTGTAGAAGTGCTTCTGTAGCTAATTACACCAGGGGTTTTGAGGGTCTTGGTTATTCTCCTGATGAGGCCAGGTGAGTGCTAAGGAAAAATCAGATTAAATTTTTCATTTATGTTGTATAAAAACTTTCTGAAGAGCTGTATAAGCTTCATAAGAAATTAGAACACAGACTATTAAGATCATATGTTTGAGTAAAGAGAATGTGTTGTGACTATTTTGTCTACTGAGTTCTCTGCAGTTCCTGTCTGGACATAGGATTTCCTTTTTCAGAGTTGCTTACTGTGTCTGGCTGTTTTCTAAGCTTGTAGGGGTGTATCTTTTGCTAAGGTGACCTGATTTGCATCTGTCCTATAAATTGCAGTGGAGCAAGATCACCTCAGAGGATAATAGGGAGTGGTAGTTCATCACCTCTAGAGCTGCGTATCATCAGGTCAGTGTTGAAGTGCGCCAGAAAGACTGCTGCTTGCACTTTGTTTTCTTTGTGACTATATAAAAGGACTTCAGTCTCCAGAGATTTAGTTACAGCAGCTTTCATAGACACCAAACCTGTGCATGCAGGGCTGGTATAGCGAAGAAAAAAAAAACACAGAAAGAACAAGGGAAACCTTGGGATTTTGGTCTGATTTTTTTACCCTAGTGGGGAGGCCTCCCATTCTTCAAGCCTGGGAAAAAAAATCAGATTCTATAGGATTTTCAGTTTTGTCAAGCAACTGGTATTTGGAAGCATGGGTGGCATTGTAGTTAGCAGCCGTTTGGCAATAAGTGCATTTATAACTGGAGCTTAAACCGTACAGGTCAATAGTTTATCTCTATTAAAAACTAGCAAAACACAATTTGCAGCCTGGACCTGAAAGGTTAATCCGTCCCTTTTAAATTTCCTAGGACTTACCCACTTTGTGTAATATCTTAAGCTAACATGAAAGTTTTTAAAATAAACACTGTAACATTTTAGCAGGCCAAGAGGTTTGGTTTTTTTTTTTTTTTTGTATTGTTTTGTTGTTTTGGGGTGGGTTTTTTTTAACTGAAATATTAAATGAGGAAAACTTCATTGAGAGATGTGACTTCCATATCTGAAGACTTACTAAATCAAAAGCAAGCACCAATGTACATGCACGTCATTGTAATAAATGTACAACAAATTAAAAGAGAACACAGCTCATTAAAAAACATGCAGATGCCATTTTGAATGCTTTGAACAATATGATTCCTAGACTTTTATCAACTTGAAGACAATGGGTAATGTTCTGTGTAATAGCCATGCTGAAATGCTGTATTCATTTCTCTACATTTCACCATGATAAAGCATTCAGAACAAAGACTTCCAGCTAAGAAAAAACAAGTCCTCTCAGTGGAGAGAAGATGTGGCCTTTTATGTTAAGATCGGTATTATATTTGAGAGGCAAACAACATTAAAACAGATCTGCCTTTGATATAAGATTCATCATACATTTTAAAGAACTCGTATTAATTATTTAGGGGAGTTATTCAGCAGATGAGAAATGTAATTATGTGAAGATGTTGCATAACTAGTTGCAACTATCTGCATTTATAAAGTTCTCCATAATGAAAAACAAATATATATGTTGAAAAGATCAGTTAACTGAAAAGTGTCCCACTGCTTGAAACGTCAGCATTAACAAAACTGGCAATAAAAATTAGAACCATTTTAAGCTTTTCAAAAGCTTGCTGACCTGAATTTTAATAGGTGAGAGAGCTGCAAGAGCTGTCTAGTACTAAGGTAATTTAAATAAATGGAAACAAGATAAGCTCAAATAAATCCTAAGAATGTCATATTGAATACGCTTTCTGGATCTGTCAACTATAGTATTCTACCTTCAACAGCAGAGTCTACCAGATACAAGAAATACTGTAGATAGACAATTATAGAAAAATGTGTTTATAAGATCATTTTCTTCATATCATATTTAACTAGTCATTGGTTTATGCCCTGAGGCATGAAGGCTTGAATTCGCATTATTTTATCCTACTTAGTATCCACAGTTGTAAATATTCTCAGTCTTCATACCAAATTGAATCTTTCCAGTATTTTACAGAGCTAATTTGCATCTTCAGCCATCTGCCTTCTGTTAACTATTAACTTTTGACAGTAAGTGCCATAGCTGAATTATGCACACTGTAACAAAGCATTTTCATTTATTGCTTTTAGATGTGTTTTTAGTTTAACTGAATATCCCTTTTGCTTAAATTAGGAATGGACATGGACAAAGCCAACTTTATTTTCACGCTTTAGTGAAGTTCACGTTAGTTAATTTGCATCCATGTCTGAGTGCAGTAGATTTAAACTTTTCTCCTGTTGGAAAAAAATCCTCTTTGATTTTAACTTTTCTCCTATTTAAGACTTTACATCAAATAGCCAGTTTCACTATTTGTGTCTTATCTTTTCCATGTTTGTCACATTTTTTTCTGAAATCCTAATATTAGAACAGAGTATTTGACAGGTACTAGTAAGTAAGTTTTGATGGAGAGAGAGGTACTATACTAGATTTTAAAATTACTCAAACTGAAGCCTTCAGATGTCATCCACATGTAAAAAAATGGCTGAAACCAATGATGTGAGCAAGTTGTTTAGCTTACATTCACTGACAGAGTTTTGGATCTATATATTAATATTCCTTCTTAAACGTATTTAAAAAAAAATAAGATTACAAAACTGACAACAAGCGAGGTCATCTCAGATGTTCTTACCCTTCCTAACATTATCTGTTGTGCTCAGGCTAAGAAGTCATTATTTGTAGAGTTAATGTCAAAGCAAATAAGCTGAAAGAAATACACTGTCTGAAGAGTACTTGAGTGTGTATCCCATCTTCTTCTGGTTTGAAACAGTTGTACATGCCAAGTGTGTTTATTTCCTGTGGTCTGATTTCTCAGACAGTGTGTTCATTTGTCAGGAATGCTGAAAGAAATGAAAAAAACCCTAGAAAGATTCTGGCAGATCAGTGGAGATAATGAAGATGACAGCAGCAAAGAAAAAGGATTAGTCTGCTGTATAATACTTTCATATTAGCCTAGGTGATTTTTTTATGAGGTCAATCTTTTTACCACTGGATTGTATGGAAAATGTTCTAGTCGACCTCTGAGCCCTTAGCTGCTCAGAACAATGCCTTTGTGGTAGAGATAAAGTGATATTTTTTAACATTGCATTTTGGAATTTGGCAGATTTTAAATAACAAATAAAAATGTGGTTTGTAGTATAAAATACAGTGACGAGTTGAGAAGAGGTTTTTACAGCAGCTCAATGAGACATCTTAAGATGGAGTGAGGATTCTATCTGAGGTCTGCTTAGATTTCTGGTAGGAACAGCTTTGTGTACCTATTTGGAAAGACAGTTATTCAATAAGAGGCTTACAAGAATAAGCAGAAGTGGAGTGTCTGAAGAACTAAGGATTATTCTGAGAGCGATGTCACTGGTGGGAGAGTAGAGTAGCAAAAGAATGAGAAAAGAGAATTGAGAGTATAGCTATTAGAGGTTGAACAAGTATTAACTACAAAGGAAGCAAATTGAGAGACAGCAGAAAAAATAGACAAAAAACATGACGGAATGCAATAAAGAAATGCAATTAAAAAAAATAATATGTAGGAGCACAACAATACTGAGATAAATGACCAGTAGACATTCTGAGTTGTTTTGGAAGACCATATCTCATGGATGCAGTGTGCTTTGCAGCAGACTCTGCATTGCGTAAAGAGGTTAGAGAACACCTCAGGTGCAATGCGGTGGCTTCTCTTCTGCCTCACATGCCAGATCATGACTGGCATATGGAGACCAGACCAGGAAAGCAGCTGCAGCCCTACTATGGCAGTGTGTGACACAGGAACACTAAGGCAGGAGAATGTGAAATGTGGACCACTGGGTGAATTTCATGCTCTGGACCTGGGCTGGTGCAAATGTGAATCTCAGAAACCTGTCTAGCAGTTCTGGCAGCTGTATTAATGTTCTGCTTGTTTAGATGTTATTTATTTGTGACTTTTGTCTTTGTTTTCAAGTAGACTTGGCTTTATTTCACCCTGAATTGTAACTGCAAGGATTTCAGAGAAGATAGACATTGTCAGGGAAGAAAAGGATGTTGAACCCCAAGGGAGCACAATGAAACTGAGATACAGTGAAGGAAGGATCTGACCAGACAAGAGGGAGCAGTCAGTGCAAGAGAAAGTGCTCCGAGACCCCAGGCTAGCACTTTATTAATACCTCAGAGAAACCTAGGCTGATGTTTCATTTCTTAGCAGTTTTACTCCAACAACTCTTTTCTTGACTCAGAAAGGCTGGTGGTACTGAAGTCAGTGACACTCAACTAAATCAGTTCCTACTTTGCAGGCGGGACTATGAAAAAAAACAGATAATGAAATATAAATGTTCTTTTTTTAAAAAGAGGTGTTCTTAACTCTTATAAAAGCTGGGAAGTTTGCCCAGTAGTAAGTGTAACGGGCTTGAGAGAAGCCCAGCTCCGATGGGTTTGTCCCCCAAGGGCTGGGGCCAAGCGGACACAATTGGTAAAGTGGAGAGAGGCTCCTGGGTGCTGCAAGATGGCCATAATCGGGGCCAACTTTCAGGGAGGCTCTCGCCTGGGCCCACCTGAGCTACAGGTCCCACCACCCCACTGCCATGTGACCAGTCATTGGCCCTGCCACGCTGGGTCCACCCTGGGGTCGAGATCTTGGCCAGGTCTTGGTCCCTCCTGGTCCATAGGGAGGTTGTTTTCACTGGCACATCTTGACAAGCTCAATATAAGTGAACAGTGTGCAGCTGCGGCAAAGAAAGCCAGCAGCCATGCTACCTCAACAAGGGCATCACCAGCAGAGATAAAGAAGTCATTAACCCACTCTGCTCAGCCCTTGCCAGACCACATCTGGAATACTACATTCAATTTTGGTCCCTGCTATACAAAAAAGATGTAGAATGCTCAAAAGTGTTCAGAGAGGAGCCACAAACAGGATTCAAGAACTGGGAAGCCTGCTGTGTGAGGAAGGGTTGAGAGAGCTGGGTTTGACTTGAGAAAAGAAGGCTTGGGGAAGATCACTACGTTCCAGTATTTAAAGGGTGGCTTCAAAAAAGAGGGAAAATGTGTGGGGTAATGGATACAAGTTAACTCTGGGGAGATTCCAGCTGGACACAAGAGACAAATTTTTTGCAACACAAATGATCAGCAGTTGGAACAATCTCCTTGGGGAAGTGGTAGACTCCACAAAACTGGACACTTAAAATTCATCAGGACAGGGTGCTGGGACATCCAGTCTAGGTCATGCTTTTGCCAAGAAAGGTTAGACCAGATGGTCATTCAGGTCCCTTCCAACATGCTATTCCATGAGTCTATGATTCTATGATCTCTCCCTGTGCTATAATGTGATGCCCTGAAAAGCTTTGCAGGTGGCCATATACATGCACTTCAAGAAATCCTATGGCAGAATGTTTTGTGAGAGAAGGCCACATGCTCTTATCATCTGTCACCACGTGCAGTTTAGAAAGCCCCTCCTGGTTTATTTTGGTAAATAGTTCTTTTACTTTCTGTGACCCAGAAAGGCACTTTTCAGAATTAAAATTTAATTTAAAAGTCTTCAATAATGTCTGATCCAGAGTCCAGCAGGATTTTCTTCTCTATCCAAATATTGCTGAAGTTTAAACTTCTTCAAACACAGAAGAGAGTTATGGGGGACATTTCATTGGAGCATGACCTATGTATACTCATGTAACCATTTCTGGTACCTGCAAGGTGAAAAGTTTATAGGATCTAAGATACATATCATGATTCAAAAAATTCAGTCTTTTCACTGTTTATCAGTTTGGTTAATATGGTATTATCCCTTTCATAATGAATAAATGTAAGAAATGCCCCTTAGACTTAATCTGATTACATTGACTATTCATCGTTGTCTGTTACCCTCCATACGTAAAGTATGGAAATTTACCAAGGGAGTGGGGATGTGCTGTTCATGTTGGAACAGATAACATGTATATTATTATTCTGTTATTTCCGAATTCACATTGGTTAAACAAGAAGGTTTCTGTAGGAATAATGTTATAATAACATTTTGCAAATCAGTAATTTCAGGTTTCATGATAAAAAATTGCCATTGCTGAAGTTTTTTGAAGAGGTTATTAAGCTCACTAAAAGCTAAATGCATGCATAAATACGAACAAAAATATAGCTTTAAGTTTTACATTTGGTAAGTTTTCATTATTTCTCATCCATGTCATATTTTTCTTACAGCACTTGACCTATGGATAGTTATCCCATTAAATTTTTACACAGTAAGTATCTAATAAACTTGAGCCATTTACCTTTAGTCAGGAAAATTCTCGTCAGCTGTACACTGTTCCTGACAACACTTCTAAGGTTTTAAATTTTAATAATTCTAGAAATATTACCCTGGATTTTATTGTTTGACCACTTTGTGGCATTTTGAAATTATATGTCCTTAATATGTTAACAGACGAGCAAAAAATAACAGAAATAGAGTTGCACTTTGAAGTTCAGTGGAAAAACAGCTGAATTTTATGAGGAATAAGTTTGCTGTTATCAGAAATATAGGAATGTCAGGAAAAGATGGCCACCTGTTTTTCTGCTTTTGGAATGAAACACAGTAAAAGAGAAACTCTTCCTTCAGGCCATAAAGTGACCATGAAATTAAAACTGTAGTCATTTCTATACTCAGGTACCTTTGATAATGCTGTTATTCCTGCAGGTCTTGAAGGGCAAAATAACTAGAGAATTCATGTTCATTTCACTAGCCAGTATGCTGGCCACTGGCCACTTTGCTGCCCGTACCCTGCAGATAGTTTCCTAAGAGATGCGGCTTTCCAGGTTTCTCCCTACAGATCCTGGCTCATCGTCTCCTCGGAGCACACCTCTAACTCAACTGCCTAGAAGTTAAGGATACAGTAAGCTGTTCCCCACGTTTTAGGGTGGAATAAATTACTGTCTCTATGTCAATCATAGAGGAAATCTGACTCTTGAGATGCCTAACTCTATGTGCTTCATCTGCTTATAATAGAAGCTGGAAAGGAAGGTATAGGACTGTAATGAAGACTACTGGGCTTGTATGCCCACTGTCTTGAACTCAGACAGCCAATTATTACTTTGTGGTAACAATTGCCTTCAATTGCTTTCTCTATGGTAATTCCTCTAAACATGAGTGAGGTCATTAAACTGTGTTATTAAAATGCTGATGCAACTTTAGGTATCATTTGGAAAATATGCTTAGTATCATAACCAAAATAATATCAGACCTTAGTTTAATATGTTTATTCACCAGTAGTTAATCTGTGATGTTTTTAGTGGTGTACA
This sequence comes from Lathamus discolor, assembly GCF_037157495.1. Classification (NCBI taxonomy): domain Eukaryota; kingdom Metazoa; phylum Chordata; class Aves; order Psittaciformes; family Psittacidae; genus Lathamus; species Lathamus discolor. Next base: position 24,450,501 of record NC_088884.1, read on the forward strand.
TGCAGAAACATCATTGCATGCCTTTCACAAGGAACTGCAGACCGTTCCAAATTGGGTTGAAGTGACTGTTAGTGATCTGATACATTTTTTGCTAAGTAGCTTATGAAAGGTGTCACACTGATTAAATCAGGAGAGTCTTAACAAACACAGCAGTTTAAAAAGAAAGACTCAGTCCAAGAGAAAATATCATACTGAAGAACAAGACTACCTAAATTTAAATGACTAGGTGATGAGGAAATTTGTCAAGTTTCTTTTAAAATAGTTCTAGCTGGCAGTATGTTTGTATGACTTTGTAAAGCTAGCACACGTATAGTTGAATGGTTCCCCTTCACGCAGAAAGACATTCTCTAAAGTAGCTGCCACTAGTTCCAGGATGTCTCAGAGGAGATAAACATACATGAGTTTATGTAACTTCTTTTACTTTCACTTCTACTTTATTTTGCTCCCTTCATCAGGTTTAATAAGCCTGAACTTCATTGATGTGAAGTCTCTGGTCCGTTGAAATGTATCAGAACACTTTATTAATTGATGGTCAGTTTCTAGTGGTTCTTTGTGTCTGCTGGCATCTATATTCAGATGATTCTGGCCTTAACCGTTGTTTTAAATTAAAATATTAGTAACTGTAATAACAAAATTATATTTTGTAAAGCTGTTAATTTTTTTTTAATGTGTTAATTGCTTTATTTATTTGTCTTCCCCTCTTCTTTCCGGAAGTCTTTTTCATTGGCATGAGTGATGGACTGTAGCATTTTTTAAGGTTCAAACAGACTTGCAAAAAGAAATTAATCTGGATCTTCAGTTATTCACCAGGCAGCACGTTTCTTTGAGACTTAGAGAAGAAAGACCAAATTCTTGCTTTACTCTCCCTGTAGCTGCACTGTTTTCAGACTACTGTAAACCAGAGGAATTAATTCCTTGCAGGAGAGGATGCCTAAGGAAAAATAACTGGACAAACCCATATGCTACTTGCCTGAAATTCTTCCCAGCCTTCAGCTGTGTTCAGGTCAGAGTAAGTCATGAGCCTGATGTGATTTGTGTGTTTAGTAACTTATGAGCTGATCTTTCTTTCAAGTTCTCGTTCAGTCTCTCCTTGAATCTATCTACATTTCTTGCACTTAGCATAGATCTTTTGGCACACTATTCCCTGGGTCTGATACCCACTCAGAGAACAGCCATTTACTTTGGTTTGGTTTGAATTTGATTCCTTTAGCTTCATACAATGGCCTATAATTCTTTTGCTAGAAGAGACTATGAATTGGTGATCCCTATCCACCTTCTCTAAAGCAGTCTTGATTTTGTAGACCTCTATTACATCTGTGTAAGCCACCTCTTGCGCAGGTTGAAGGGTCTCAGCGTAACCCATTTTTCATAAAGAATTGTCTGCTTATATGGGAATTGAGCATACCTTTGTTAATCCTTGCTGCCTTTCTCTGAATCTTTTCCAGTTCTAAAATAACATCCCTCTGTTCCTTACTTCACTATGCATTGTTTCAGAGTTCTGTTGCCAAATGTTTAATATTATGCTCATATAATGTTTTCCTTACATGGGTTTTACATCCTTCCACCTTGGTTGATTTGATTGACCCTGATGTAAGTGACAACAATGGACAAACAAAGGAAGCAAGTGACAACAATGAAAATATGGCTGTTTCAGTCTCATAATTGGAAGGGATAATAACTGATAACAAAGCATGCTTCCTCAGAAGAATTTATGTATTTGAGGGGAGATGGATACAGGCACTTGAGTACAAGTTTAAATATTTCGACAGTATATATGACATGGAGGATGTTATGGAGAAGGGAGATCAAAGAAAGGAGATCACTTTTCACTTCTTAAAAGTGGTTACTATCCTAGAAGATCTCAGCCCCTTTAGACAGTGATGGCAAGTGTTCAGTCTAATAGATGAAGAAGTTGGAAAAAAAAGAGCATCTCCTTAGGCTGACAATGCTGGTTATTCTGTTCCTGTCTCTACATCCTACACATTGCATTTACAGACAGCATAGTTAAGTTGATTATTAAACTTATATGACTAAAGAGAGCAGGGGAATCTGTCCTTCCCTCTTTGTAAAGTGTTCGAGAGTTAGTATTTAGTAGTGGAGATGATGTTGTTTGGACAGTGTGGATTACTTTAGTTGCAAGGTGTACTTATTCAGTACAAAAGTTTCTGTACTGAGCTTTGAAGCCAAAGTCATTAATACATTTTGAATAGAATGAAACATCGCATTTTTACAGATTTTAGAATGTTGCAAAAAAGTCTCTAGAATTCAAAGTAAACAAATACTTCAGTGTAAAACAAATGAAGAAATATAAAATATTATTTCACAGTTCAGAGCACTGTATCCAATAGCTGCTTTGAAAAAAACTTTTGCTTAGATGAAAATATAAACTCAAAAGGATTGGAAAAGAGAAATATATCAATAAACCAGGGCACAAATAGATAGTGACAGGTATAAATTTTCATGGTAGCTATCAGACTGAAAGAAGCCCCTGATGAAAAAACACAGTATGAGAGTAAGTAGGTATTACTCTGCTGCACTCCCTGAAATCCAAAAGCCATTAAACATTTTATTGCAGATTCTACTCCCATCCATAGACTTATCTAAAATTTAGTGTACACTAAATTGCAGTAAATAACTTCAGGGACCTATTAATGGGAACATGTTTTAGAAGCTTTTAAATCCAAAAAAGGGCCTGACAGCCGCTTTCTGTCAGGCTTCTTAATCTTAGGAATTCCTTTCGTATTTTAATACTGTATTTTGCTGTTAGGAATACTGAGTGTATTAAAGAGCCTTGTTGCTTTTAGCTATTTCATAGAATAGAATATTTCAGAAGGAACCCACAGTGAACCCACAGTCCAACTGCCTGACCATTTCAAGGCTGACAAAGTTAAAGCATGTTATTAAGAGCATTGCCCAAAATCCTCTTAAACGTGGACAGTCATGGGGCATCGATCACCTGTCTGGGAAGCCTGTTTCAGTGTTTGAGCACCCTCTTATTAAGGAAATATTTCCTAATATCCAGTCTAAACCTCCCCTGGCACAGCTTTGAACCATTCCCACACATCCTGTCACTGGATACCAGGAAGAAGGAATCAGCACCTTGCTCTCCACTTCCTGTCATCAGGGAGCTGTAGAGAGCAGTGAGGTCACACCTCAGCCTCCTTTTCTAGTAAATCCCATACATAACATCATGATTCAAAAATGCAGTTTTCCAGGACTAAGGAAAGCTTTTAGCTGCTTTTACAGTTATAGTAACAGCTTTGCACACTCAAAATTAGATTTGGATTTTTACATAAGGTCAACAACATTTACAGGTTGAACTCGGCAGCCTTGACTTTGGACCGTGTCTCATGATGTCGCTAACTCAACTCAAAATCATCATATCACCACAGTAGGATCCTTCTATACAAAACTATTTTATAGGATGACCATACCACTGTAGCAGCACTTTTGTGTTGATGATCCAGATTTTCCTGAAATATTAGGACTGAATCTTTGACAGGAAAGGCAAGACAGTTTATACAGCTTAGTATGAATTTCTGAGATCATAGAAACATATTTTCTATTTAAATGTTGCCATTAGCAATGCCAAATATATCACAATATTCAGGCAGGTAAAGGTAGGAAATGCCGTCATCATTCTAATTCAAATATTACAGCAGTCACATTCTGAAAATGAAAACATCTGATTGTGAAAATTTGTCTAAAATGTTAATTGAGCTGTGTTATTTTTGCTTGGACAGCAAGTCTGTCTTTCAATTAGTGCTTGGCTGAACTGGAGTCTTGTCGTGGTTTAAACCCAACCACAAACCTCTTTTACTCACTCCCCCCCTTCTTGCCCTCCCCCAACTTCTGGAGGGACGGAGAGGAGAATCAAAAAGAATACAACTCCCACGGCTTGAGATAAGAACAGCCCAGTAACTAAGGTATAACACAAATCACTACTGCTACCACCAGTAATAATGGTGCTAAAGGAAATAACAAGAGGAAAGAATACAACACCTCAACACCAGCCGACCGATAACTCACCCCACTCCCCCCAGCCAAGCACCGACCGATACCTCCTCCAACCCTCCAGTCCCTCTACCCCTTCTGGGTCACTCCAAGTTACATCCTGGGCATGACGTGCTGTGGTATGGAATACCTCTTCTGCTAGTTTGGGTCAGGTGTCCTGTCTCTGCTTCCTCCTGGCCTCCCCTCCTCCCTGGCAGAGCATGACGCTCAGAAAGTCCTTGGCCAGACCAAACATTCGAGCAGCAACTGAAAACATCGGCGTTATCAGCACTGTTCCAAGGCCAAAAGATCAAAACACAGCACTGTACTAGCTCCTAAGAAGGAGAAAAATGACTGCTGCTGCTCAACCCAGGACAAGTCTAAAGTTAAATGCTGAACCCTGTAAGACTTAGCTATTAAAAATCATATCCAGAAATGTCCGATTTTTAGGTGCCTATGCCTCTTCAGAGAATCTAGAACACAGAGCTCAATGCCCATATTAAAATCGCTGTTCAGTGTTCTGAGAAAGGTAGGAATGGCTGTTTGAAGTGGCTACTGACTATTTAAATAGGTATGTGTAAGGCTATTTGAAGTAGCCAGTGCAAAAAGCAGGAAGCCACTTAGAGCAAGCTGGAAGGAGATAATGGGCATACAGGTGTGTACAGAATGATGCTACTTTTCATACTTCAGTTGCTAAGTCAGGGTTTCACAAAAGCATATTTTTCTCTGGTACACTCCAGCCACAGTGCTTTCCTAGAAGGAATATCCCATTTTAGTTTTTTCAAAATGATACAGCAAAGATCATTCTTTTAATTTTATAGACATCAAGAGAGAGAATTGCTGCATGTCTTTATACAGCAGCTTCATTGTTAGAAGGTTCATACCTACTCTGGACAGTTCAGTTTTCTTTTCAACCTGAGGGATTCAAACTAGCATGTTATTTCCCCAAAGACTTACAGAAAGAACTGAAAGCTGTAATAATCTTGTTAGCAAGTTCAAAATCTTACAGGGCAAAGCTCACAAAATCCCGTAGCAGAAGTACAACTGTGTAAAACTGATCTGAGTATATTTAGTTTCAACATCACAACAGGATTAACAAAGACCAAAATATGTACTACCGTTCTGCTCTACTTCAGAGAAGAACTCTGTGTAAAAATGAGGAAGTGTCTTTAAATGCAGCCAGAAAAGATAGCTAAGAGAATTAAACCCTTCCCAGCAGCATGGAGATTTCTGAAGGATACCATACAGCAAACACAGCAGCAGTTCATATCACCTATTAAATCAGATTTGAAAAAGGGAAAAATAAAGCCAGCATGGTTATTGAGCAAAGTAGAAGATGGTGTTAGAAACTAGAAAGTGTTTTTCAAAATGTTGTTGTACACAAATAAAATGAAAAGCCTCATAAATTTTGACAGTTTAGGTCAAAAGGAGAGTGACCAGCAGGTTGAAAGAGGTGATCCTGCCCCTCTACTCTGCTCTTGTGAGACCTCACCTGGAGTTCTGGTGTCCTCAACATAAAAAGGACATGGAACTGTTGGAACAAGTCCAGAGGAGGCCACGAGGATGATCAGGGGACTGGAGCACCTCTTGTATGAAGACAGGCTGGGAAAGTTGGGGCTGTTGAGCCTGGAGAAGAGAAGGCTTCATGGAGACCTCATAGCAGCCTTCCAGTATCTGAAGGGGGCCTATAGGGATGCTGGGGAGGGACTCTTTGTCAGGGACTGTAGTGACAGGACAAGGGGTAACGGGTTAAAACTTAAACAGGGGAAGTTTAAATTGGATATAAGGAGGAAATTCTTTCCTGTTAGGGTGGTGAGGCACTGGAATCGGTTGCCCAGGGAGGTTGTGAGTGCTCCATCCCTGGCAGTGTTCAAGGCCAGGTTGGATGAAGCCTTGTGTGGGATGGTTTAGTGTGAGGTGTCCCTGTCCATGGCAGGGGGGTTGGAACTAGATGATCTTGAGGTCCTTTCCAACCCTAACTATTCTATTATTCGATGATTCTATGCCAGGAAAGAGTTTGGGTAGCAAACAGTGAAAAGAATGGGAGCTAACAATAAAGCTTTCATTTAAATCCTCAGCAGCAAAAAGCCCCCCAGAGAGTATTGTAGAAGGGTTTTGTCCTGGCTTAGCAAGGGCCAGCTGCTCCCTGGGTCCTGGCATGTGGAGCTACAGAGGATCGATCAGAACAGGAGCCTCACCAGCAAGGTCTGTCCTAGCACCCCCACCCAAGGAACAGGACAGGATTGGGTGAGTGGAGGGGCCAAGAGGGTGATTGATAGACTGGGACAGCTCACTGAGAATAAGGCCATTTAGAGGAGCTTTTCAGATAATGTTGAGGTAGAATTAGATAAATATAGTCTCCTGGGGAAGAGCCAACATGTTTTCTGTAAGGGGAAGTGTTCCCTTAAGAACACAACCAGTTATGTATACCAGCTGATCTAACCTGCATGAGATTTCAGTAGTTTCTCAACAGTCCTTCACCAAAGGATTATGTTCGCAGTAGTTTCAGTAGTTTCTCAACAGTCCTTCACCAAAGGATTGTGTTCGCAGTAGTTTCAGTAGTTTCTCAACAGTCCTTCACCAAAGGATTATGTTTTAAGCAACTCCTTTAAAGTATTATCACAGTGCTTCGTAGCAGCCAAAAAACTCAAACTGAGTATTTCAATTTGGAAAGAAATAAAGAACATTTCAGGCACACAAAGGACAAAAACGTCATGAGGAGTAGTCATAATGGATTCACCAATGGAAGTAATTAATGGGCAACTTACGAACTTCTATGATGAAATGATAGGCTTGGTAGATGAGAGGAGAGCAATGGACACTATCTACCTTGACTTCAGTAAGGCCTTTGACACTGTCTCCCAAAATATCCTCATAAAATAGCTGATGGAGAAGGAGCTGAATGAGCAGACAATGATGTGGATTGAAAGTTGTCTGAATGGGCCATAGATCTCTCCATCAGACCCAGAGTGAGGTCATCAGTGGCACAAAGTTTAGTTGGAGGCCAGTAACTAGCAGTGTACCTCAGGGGTCAATACTAGGTCCAGTCCTGTTTAACATAGAATCAGATCATATCGTAGAATGGTTTCAGTTGGAAGGGACCTTAAAGATCATCAATTCCATGCACCCCACCCACACAACAGGCAGGGACACCTTCCACCAGACCGGGTTGCTCCATGCCCTGTCCAGTCTGGCCTTGAATGCTGCCAGGGATGAGGCAGCCACGGCTTCTCTGGGCAACCTGTGCCAGTGTCTCACCACCCTCACAATAAAGAATATCTTCCTAATGTCTAATCTAAATCTGTCCTCTTTCAGCTTGAAGCCATCTTCCCTTGTCCTGTCAGTACATACTCTTGTGAAAAGTCCCTTTACAGGTTATTTGTGGGCCCTCTTTAGGTACTGGAAGACTGCTCTAAGGTCTCCCCTGAGAATTCCCTTCTCCAGGCTGAACAAGCCCAAGTCTCTTAGCCTGTCTTCATAGGAGAGGTGCTCCAGCTACCTGATCATTTTTGTGCTCCCCCTGCCCTGGACTCACTTCTACAGGTTTACATCCTTCTTATTCTTGACCTGTAAATAAATAAGGCAGTGCCTGAAATGGTGAGAAACAGAACATAATATTTAGTAAATATTATCCATTTAGGAACAGTGAAGATGAAATGCAGAGAATTTGAATGAACTGCTCCAAACCATATGAAGGCAGCATCATAATTATAGCTGGAAAGCATACTGCTCTCCCTTTCAGTGTTCAGTCCATTGGCTTTTTCTGTCAGAAATGGTAAATCCCTGTTCTTGCCTTCTGGTTATGAAGCACTTTATAAGACCCCTCTGAAATGACTACCCAGGGAAAAAGTTGCTTTGCTAATAGAGTCCTGTTTTGGTTCAGCCTTGCTGAACCAAATATATTTAAATAAGTCTATATTTGAATCATAATTTCTTGGCTCCATTATTATTATTATGCTACCAAAAAGCACAATCTGTTTCAATAGTTGTCTCTTATATTACCAAGCTGTTGCTTTTAATACTTATCCTATGACTCACTGTTGAGGTCCATTTTTCTTGCAAGAGGGAGGAAGAAAGCTTTTAATGAGATTCGCAGCACAACACATTGTCTTGGGTTCACAGAGATCTGGGGAATCTTAGACACCGCATTGACAAGTCAATTAGCAGAGCTGCTCCACAGACACTACCAGACCACTGAGGCTAATAGCATTTCTAACAAATTCAATCATCTTTATGCCCTTAGTTTGTTAATAACTAGAATATTCTACTTATTTCTGACTTCTCTCAAAGCAATTGTCCTGTTGGTATCTTGCTTTATTGTAACTTGAACCAGCAGAGTTGTCTTTCAGCTGTCACAGTTGCTTTAGAACACCTAGAGTATAGTTCTTTATCAGGAAGTGAACATGTCAACACTACAAAAGCCCTAGAAGACATAAGTGTAACACCTAAGCCTTTCAAGGTGCTACACTTTCAAGTAATTTAGGCTGTCCAAATATATCTCTGCCGATTGAATATCCATACTGCTCACCTCATTCTTGATGTTACGGTGTTCCTACTCAAGATATCACTTCTCTACTGTTACAAATTGTCCCTCTGTGACTGTAATCTTTCAAAATTAATTGTTTACTGTGTTCAAGAGCAATGGATTATGGATGGAGGAACATGGAAGACAGAATTTCTCAATAGTTGGCCCATGGCTGAAATTTACTTGTGCAGTAGAAAGAAATGTCTGTCAATGTCCCTCTTTTCAGTGCTCTCTTGAATTCACTGAAGTATAAAATCATACTATATACCCTTAGAAATCAATATAAAAATACAAAATAATTGTGCAGTATGCAAATTAAAACAGATTGAGGATGCTTTTAAATATCAGTTAAGAACTGCAAAGTATTCCGATACAGTAATACTCATTTTATGATTATGCAGGGGTGAAATAGAGGTTGCAAACTTGCCAAATATAGGAAATTGACAGTAATGAAGTTGCGTGCTTACCACTTAAATCTTTCAAATATATTCTCACTACCACTCTGGTATTTCCTTCACTGTAACAGTGCAAGGGGATTATTAAATTCTGTGATCAGTGTGTAATAAGCATTTACATTCTTGCAAGCATAGATTAAAGTTTAGCTGAAAAATAGCTGAAATTTAATAATTAAGTGATGAGAACCTTGCACAGCACAGACAGGGAAAAGTGGCTGACAAGGAAGAAAGGGTATTTTGCCTGCAGAAAGGAATGACATGTCGCTGAGCTACTGCCATCAAGACAGCTTTGAGCACAGTGAAAGATACAAGAGAGGTATAATCAGAGAAAAGAACTATAATTTTCCAGAACAGATGGGGAGATTGAGAAAGAGCTATTTAACAAGACAAAGGAGCACTCCCTTTCAGTGCCTGGCATACATGTTCATGAACAGACATTACCTCCTTGGGAAAAGGCTCTTCCTGCATTGCTTCTGGCAGATGGGCAAGGGAAGGAACCATCCTGTGGCAGAGCAGACTTGCACCCTGTTGCCACCACATCTCGTCTTTGCCAATGCCCACACTCAGAGGAGCACACCCATTGCATGCCTCCTCACTCCTTCCTACAGCCCTTTCCCTCTAAAGCAGGAAGATCCTCCCATCATATCAGCACAAGGTCTTATTATCTCCTTCTTTGGCAGACTGCCTGACCCTTGCCTATGCTGCTAAGCTATAAGAGCCCTGCCGAGGCTCCTGGACCCAGAAATATCATACCTGACCCATCTCCTACTGGCCAACTACTCATTCCTCTGTTTTCCATTCAGCCTGAAGAGGCGGGTTGCTTCACCCTTTGCCTCCCACAGTGTGAATATACATAGATGGTGATTTCAAGGAAGTTGGGTGTGATTATGTAGAACTTTCTTCCAGAATCTCTCAGATCCCTCTAAGTGTAACACTAAATTAACTTAGTGCCAGTCTGTGCTGAGAAGGTTTGTCAGCTTTGTTCTGATGCTTTTCTTTTAAACAACTGGGTTAAGATTGTCTTGTGTGTTTTAGTAGACATTAAAGGAACAGAAATACACACATGATGACAGACCCTTTAGAATAGACTGGAATATGGATCAAATTAATTTTCCAGCACTGATCCTGACTACCACAATAGTGGTAGAATTATAGTGAAGTTAATGTTTATGAAAAATACTCCCAAGCCAGAGCTCTTTATGTAATGGTTCCTAATGTAAAAAAAAATAGCATAAGGAGGGGATGGAAAATGAGACAAAAAGGGCTACCTCAGTGGTATTCTGTGAATGTTTTTAGATGGGCAAAATTAATATTTTTTTTTCATACTGAGTGAATTTTCATGTACTAAAAATGACAGCAAGTTATTTAAAGGGCTCTGAAAATGTACATTTGAAAAAGCAGATCCACATTTCATTGTACAAGATATTTTCCAACAGTCAAAAGGGAGGAATGCAGGCTGAAGTGGATGGAAGATTGAGTAAAGACAATCAAATTACAGCAGTTTATGAGCTTGTCCTGTATTACCTTGTTCTGTGAACATATGTGTCTTATCCTATTTAAAAAGTAGATCATATCTATGACTTTAAGTTAATGTTTTCTGTTTTGCAATTTGGGTAAGGAAATACCAAAGTGGTCTGTTAGTCTGACTCTTGGAATGGAATGGATTTGTTGAAATACCTTTCCTGTTTGTCAGTCTGTAACCAAGGATTTCTATACTCAATTATGGCCCCTGTTTGGCTTTGATGCTGTTGTATCTTTCTCCTTTCAAGGTTTATTACTGTCATTCTCTCTTAATCCTGGCTGGAATGATTATTATGTAATATTCACGTTTCTCGGTCTGGTGTGTCAGCACAGATAGTACTTCCATCTTTTTTTTTTTCCATGTTTGGCAGAAAGGAGATTCTTGATTAACTGTTATCCATTTATGAAGACTTTTTTTTTGCATTTCCCCCTGTGGTAACACCAAAATATTTTGCTGTCAAATTACATGCCAAGGAATATCTAATTAAATCTAGGTTCTAGAGTTGAAATTCAGCACTTTTTCTTGGTACTGTGACTGCATAATGCTCTTGTTTTTCACTCCTTGCTTTCATATAAGAATTAAGTTGTTCCTTAAATAGATCTCAAAAAGTCTGTTGTAACAACTTGGCTAGTGACAGTCCACTTCAATATTTATTTAATGTTCTCTGCGAGTCTTACAATCTTTGGAAGGCCTGTATGAATCAGACTGGCAAAAGGCCTAGTGAATTGATCTGTCATAAAAATGAAACAGCCAGTACTGTGTGAACAGTGCACCACAGGTAGCTGGCTCCCAAATATAGCCATTAGGTCTTCAGTTATCAGGCTGTTTTTAAGCATTCCTGTCCTTTCATATTTTGCTACTTTTGCTTGTTACATGGACAACTGTGATTGAAAGCTGGAAGCAGGATGGTAAAGGCAGTATGAAAAGCTTGGGTGATGATAACTTTGAAGAGAAACGATATCAATACATCATACTTGGCCATGTCGTAGCACTTTAGGCTGAGAGGCAGAGGTTAGTTTCTGGTAGACCCAGCTGTGTGTGATCCAGCTGCCCATTTTAGTCCCACAGCTGTCACCTCCAAAATTATTCTACCACTGCTCCACCTGGCCCTTACTCACTAGTTACCTGCATCATCCTTGAACCTTGAACATGTGCCAATAAACCACATTTTCCTTCACTGAAGTTTTCTCCCGTGTCCCAAATCTAACCCATTCTTACATCAAGCTTGGCCACTTCTGTTCCTGTACCCAGTGTTGAAAGATGCTTTATTCCTTCTGTGAAACCTTCCCTGCTGCACTGCAATGACTCTGTGACCTGCCTGTGTCAGACAGCCATCTATCTGGCTTCCCTAGAGGAGGCTGAAAATCTCTGCTCTCCCTCAGGTTACACTCTCTGCTTACTCATTGACACTGTATTTATTGCAATGTCAGAAACAGCAGCAAAAACCTGGAAAAGACAGCAACTTGCAGGGAACTAAATTTTTGGCTTTTCTGGGATTAATGAAAAGGTATTCCACAGAAGCCATCTCCTTCTTCCCATACTCTACATGTCTTGCAGAAATGCAGGGAGGCTCTGTAATATTCTAACAGTGGTCTGGTAAAATCTCACCAAATTCCTTGCTGGCACAAGGGATCCTTGTGCATCACTCACATTGTCTTCTGTTTGCAGTGCACCTGACATAGGAGGGTTATGAATAACATGAAGTCTTACTGTTTGCATTGAGTTTAGTCTTTCTATTTAATTGCTCGTAACCATACCAAAGGATGTAATTTTATTTATTCTTAATCTGGTGATATAAATGGGTATCAATCTTCTCCTGCTGGTAGCTAACATTGTATTTATATTTTTTCTTGTCTTCCGTTCTCCCACATGGCCCAGTGTACTTAAGGGGTATGCAAATGTAAAATCTGGGGCATGATGCTAAGCAAATACTGTTATTAAATTAAAAATATATAGATGAGCAATCAAAATGTGGTAAATGTAATTCAAATTTAGCCTTTAGATTTCTGTTCTTATCTAGAAAGTCAAGGGATTAACTTTATTCTGCAAGGTAGCTATTTTTTAAAAATTGGCACAAGTGAATCTTTATTGTAAAATAAATCCTACTGAATTCAATCCTATAGGCTTTCCTATTTGGTTAGAAGGACATAGTCTCATGGTCACAATTATTTTAAGATGACTTCACTCTTCCGGAACTACATGTCATTGAATACGTTATTGCACTGGTGAGATACTACTTTTTTCTTGGTACTCTCATTTTTGTAGCTTGTGCTCTGATATGTCTCTGCCAATACATATTTGAGTGTTAGCTTAAGACTTGACTTAAGCTAATACTCAAACATTTAATCTAATATTTAACATAATTTCTTGACTAACCTTAAAATTTTGTTTCCAAATAAAGTGTTCGCTTATCTCACTGCTTGTTCTGATCAAGTGTGAGGCTTTGATTTCTCATTCACCCTTATGAACACTTACTCATGTGCATAGCTTCACCAGTACCAGTTTAAGGGCACACAGATTGCAAAATGAACGTTTTGAATGTTTTCAGAGCCTAAAGTTCTAATAAAAAGTTATCTTTTTCTTCAAAACTTTTGCTAGTTATGAAATGGATAATTATCTGTATAGTAAGTTCTAAATATGGTTACAAGAATGCATTTCATACCTGAAAAACATCACTGTAGATATCAGCTGAGGCAAATATAGTCACACTTGTTCAGTTACTTCAGTGTCTTATGTCTCTTCTACCTGTTTGTTATAGGTGGAACTGAAATCTTATATTGATTTTCTGTGATGGTTCTGTTTCTGTTATAGAACTGTTATGATCTTCCCTGTAGTACTTAATAGAAGGTGTCACAGATCAAAAGCTATGACCTGCCTGTATCATGCCAAGTTAAAATGCCCTTATCCTGCATAATTCCTTCTTATGAAAGCTTCTGCCTGCATTTACTGTAGTTGGGTAATGAGACATCACTTGATGTGAAGAATGAACCTTCTATTCTTTTCTTAAGGTCTTTTTAGCAACATTTTGACCTTATATTGTAATAGAATATTCCTGTATAAGCCTCCTTTCATACTTTTTCTGATCTATGTTGGTAAAATGAGTTACAGCACAGTAGGAAAAATATGTTATATATACTGTTCCTAAACGAGGCATGAGGAGTCTTTTCATACAAGTATAATTAAGATTGTATATGATTCCACATGGAATGTGACTGAAAGTGCTGAAGGTGAATAACATGCTTCACTCACACGCAAACCTGTGGTGCTCTGTCATCATTAAGTTTAGCCCTTTTTATTATATTGTGGTACTTGGACCACATCTCTGGGATGTGAAACATTGGCTTTGGTCTGGGATTAAACTAAAAAGTTATTGCTAGTAAATATTATTATTCCCTATGCTTTCAAACTAGAATTATTCCAGACTGAAGGTTGCAGATGGGAATCCATGCATACATTAAAAGGCCCAATAACCCTTTCTGACCAATTTTCGTTTTCAGAGGAAATTATATGGAGGGTTCTTCCTATCATGAACCTTTTCAGGGTTCATTTGTAAAGTTCCACAAGAAAAGCTGGAAATTCTGCCTTGTCTAAATAGGAAATGAGTGGCTTCCAGCTTCGTCTTTCTGTCACTTAAGGAGCACATCAGCAAACATCTCTCTTGCTTGGTGTTAATTTTTGGTACCAAAAACTAAGGGAACTGCTTTTCAAACAGTATGTTAGTACTTCCCAATCATAACTCACCCGTGAATATGAAGGGCATTTTTTTTGTGTCCGTGTTCCAAAAATGAGAATTCAGAAACGTTATTCTGATTCCCCCCTGCCCCCAGAATTGGTTCATAAGTTTTAGTTAATGTATTTTCTTATTGAGAGAGACTCTGCTGTGATAGTTCTGGATTTACTTTCCATTAGAATATATCTTGTTACCTAACAGAAAGTTTACTAGCATCTTGACTTTGAGATTAGATCAAATGTGGTATTCATTGAGTACACTTAATCTTCTAAATTCTCTGATATTGATCTGCAGAAAGAGAAGCTTATGCTTTTTGATGGAGATTTATCCCTTTAGTCCAAATTGATGATGGCCTTTATCTTATAATATTGTTGACCAATTTCTCCCCCTCCTTTAAGGGAAGGTACATCATCTGATAATTTTTGCATTATTAAGTTTCAAAATAACCTTTGCCATTGCAAAGCACTGCTTCTTGCTAGTATGACAGCATCTATAGCTTCCAGTTATAAAAACAGCACATGCATTAACTTTTTCTGTTTACAGACCAAGATTTCAAAAGGTGCTAACATACCTTTTGTTAAATGTTTACCTATTATGAGTCCCTTCCCTTTGCATATGGGAACAAATACGTTTGCTTCTAATCAGAAACCACAAGGGGGCAGTTTAGGATAACTAACAGTAGCACAGTTAAAAGCTGCCAAAAAAATTAGTTTTAGAGAAGTAGCTTTTCTGAATCTTTAAATTACCATTGTATAGTTGCAGAGATTGTGCTTAGCACCCAGAGTCTTCTGGTCTGGGCTTACAGATGAAACATATCATACCATAGAATGTATTTTAATATAGAACATGCTGTTAGTGAAGGGAAAAGAGGGAATAAACAGATCATACCAACTGGGTGTGTTGAAAAGATCTTTCTAAAACATGTTTTTACTTTTCTTCAAGAATTTACATGCATCAGTTACTAGAACAGACTAGACAATGTTTCTGTTCACAGTTCTAAGCACTAGTGTAGACTGCTGCACCATCGCACTGAGATAAGAGTTGAGCTGGATTTGTTTACAATTTATCTTGTTTTCTGTAGAGTCTAAACCAGGCTTTTGCAACATAGATTAATACGCTGTACTGAAGGAATGTCATGAATAAAGGCTGTGCAAAGAATGAAAACTTTTATCTTGCCATGAATACAATGCAAACGGCTTTTCGTTTTCTATGGAGAGCTCTTAATATTTTATTGTTGCATATTCTAACCACTTTACTGCAATACCGTATCAATTTCTCTAACACTGCTTTGGAAGGAACAGCCCAGAATGATTCACAATTCAGTAAAATCTTTAAGATACCTTGCAGTGTGCCTTTGCTTTGTGTTACTTTAAAGTATACAGGAAGGGTAAACCTATGGGAAGGCAGGGGTTTTCGTCATGATAGGATGACTCTTGGGAAACTAAGATACGAGATGGGAAAGGTAACATATCAAAGTATGTCCCCAGGCCTGCCTTATGCCCCTCTCATTCTCCACTGTTTTGGAAGCATTAAAGGAAGAAAGAATCCCCAGGAGGGGTTTGCACTGACTTGAGTAGTAACCGTTTTATCATTTCTTGTTGAAGTACTTAAGGAGCAGATGGCTATATTACCACAAGAGAACTTACAGAGCTTTTGTGCCCTAGGCCAGGCTCGGTTCAGTTCTGTGGTCTCATCCTGAGTGCTCCCACTGAACCATTCTGTACTCTCAGCCACTGATCAGAAGTTTGGACTGAGGAAGAGTCTGGAGCCTGAATGCCTTGGCTGCTTAACGTCTGGCTTTTGCATGGTGGGCAATAATGGAGGAGAAATCCTTAACTAGCTTCAGGCATGACAGTGCTCTATCAAGCTAGGAGACTGGCTAAAGATGAAAGACTTGAATATTGAAGTCTTTCCAATGATCTGAAAAATGGTCGCTGTGATTGATTACCCTTCTGTAGTAGGAAACTTCCTTTCTGAGGAGGGTGGCTTAAATACATTGGGCTCTGCATGAGGAAATGAGGCTGATGGTACACAAAGGTAGTTCTCTGCATGAATGCATCACAGTATGACTTCATAATTTGGAACATTTTCTGCAGTTCTCTGATAGCTTTTATTAGAACTACTTAGAAGCAAAAACACTTCTGTAACATAACCATGGGATTTTTACCGACTAGTGTTTTTCCTGTGTTGAGTGCTGTACACATGTGCATGGTGGACCGCTCCCATTCTTAAACCATTTATTGTTTCAGAAGTGGCACTAGACAGAATCAAGCCATGATTCTTTTCTCACAGTTCTGCAGTGTAGGTTGCCGTCTGATTCAGTCAAGGACTCATTTAGTAGGAAGCCATGGAGCAGTATCAGTTGTACGATAAGAGCTCTTACAATGAACATTCCAATCGGCATTAGATCCAGATTAGGTTAGTATTTTCAGCTGCAATATGTAAGGATACGATTCCATACACTGTGAACTTCTGTGAAATTTGATGGTCTTAGGGTGCTCAACCTCTCATATTTATTTCCTGATGAGAATTTAGTCTAATCGGCTTTTCCTTTTGGAAAGTTGAACTGTCTCTGTATGATATCTTGCAAAACAGGATAAGTATCTGTCAAATGAATGAATCAAACAAAAATAAAAAGAACATGCTATCCAGGAACAGCTGGTAATTGTTGTCTATGACGGTACTTTGACTGCACTTGAATTATTTATTTTATACCTAGGAGTAGGAGGAATATTAAAAAGGTTCATTTTTGGCAGTTTTTTCATTTCTTCCAAAGCAGAATGTCCTCTTCAGGTTTGCTATCTCCTACTCATGGCTTATTCCCTGTCTGACACTTGAGTAATTGTTACAAACTATTTCCATATGTGATTTGCTTTCTGTTTCCTATTGCAGGTGACAGTTAATGTATCTTGTCTGTTGTCATGAAATAAAAAAAAAAAAAGATCTGAAAATGCTAAGAACTAACACTTACAAAGAAGAGGATAGGAAAAAAAAAAACAACTTTATATTTTCAGCATTCATGTGCTTTGAAAATCTCTCAGTCCTCAGTGTAATTGCTGTTAGGATGCATAATGTATTTTCTTAAAAAAAAAACCCAAACAAGCAGGGTTGAGGATAGGATAACAGTACTTAAGAACAGAACTTAAGAACTTATATTTCCAAGGTAAATTCCTTCAGCTACAAAAGTGATGCAGTGTAGACAGTAAGCAAAGATACTGTGTTACGTATTTCCACAGACCTTTAAAGCTTACTCTGCATTTTGCTCCAGACTTCATCCAGCTGAAGTCTGCTCACATCAGAAGAGTTATATCATAAGTAAGCTGTTTCACCTAAGGTGAACAACAGAACCTTAAACTAATAAAACTTGATCACTACTGGAAGGACAAAGATATAACAAGCAAGGCTAGCATAGGTAGTATTAATTCTGAAGACATCTGTTGACTAGAACTTTACATCTGGAAGTGGTACAGATCAGGAGGTCATACACCTAGCTCAGTGAGAGGAGAAAATAGTGAGCAACCTTGCTATCTTTGAGAAAATGCATGCTATTGCAAAGTTTTATGCCTACCATAAAATGTGGAAGTGTCATCTTCATTTCTAAATGTGCTGTCTTTGAAAAAGGATGAAATATCTACGCAACTGTTTTTGAATACTGACAGTTTGGTAATATTAAGGGTGAATTTCAGCTGTCCCTTGGCTAGTTAATTAGATGCATTTTCTAGTTCAAAGGACATTTTAAATTTTACCTTGACAGCTTCAAATGCACAGAAAATGGGCACAGCAACCTCTCAGCTAGGTAACTCAGTAACCACTGTAGTCCCAGTAAGAGACTGGCAAACCACGGGCTACAATACAAAAAAACATGGTTGTAATTTTGACAGCTGTCAAAATGAAACCTTTCAGTAAGAACATAGTTTCAGATGGTGATGACACAAGGATAATTTGGTGTATGTGCATATGCTGGGAGTCTACACAGGAATTGTTAGTCTAAACCAATCCATTGCACAGTATTTATTATATTGATATCAAGCTTTTATGTGCTCCCATGCTTAGGCACCAAGATTAGTCAAAGTCTTATGAAGAGTACTTTTTGTGTAAAGTCCTTGGCTCTGTATGCCTTGAAATGGCTTTATAATGCACTTGAAGATGCTGCTACTTGCAATAAATTATCTTTAGAAACAAATGCATCATTTGCAGCCTTGCCAAACTCATGCTGCCCTTCTTAGGTAACTTTTTTGTTCTTTCTTTCTTTACTTGCTTATACATATTGTAGATAATTTTAGACTATTATGTAGGTTATTGCAGATAACTAACAAATTTAAAAGTATGGTTTAGTTTTGTTTTTGTGAAAAGACTGATTAAGCACTTTGTCAAGTCAAATATCAGTAGCAAGTCTGTGGAAAAGACTGGCGAAGAAATAAAAAGGCTATGCATATAACTCACTAGGCATAAAGTGTCTGTGTCCTAGGGCTTAAACCTACTAGATACTGCTGGGCAGTTGCTAAAGTCATTGAAAGGAATTTAGGATATTCAACATATCACAGTAGGTCTATAACATGTATCTAGCATCTGCCCTTTCAGTTTTTGGTGACATGCTTAGTTTTAACATTTGCTCGTAATTTCGTCCCTTCCATCTCAGATTTTCAGCATTCCCCTATCACTATTGTGATAGTGCCTCAGTTTGATGAATAACTCCATTTCTGCCAAACTGAACATGCAGTAGTAAATAAAACTGCCCAAATTCTTTCATAGCATTTCATTTCTGGAATGCAAAATGTTCTCCTGGTATTGTCCAGACATCCTCTAAACAAGATAAAATTTGCTGTGCAGCCTCCCATGTCTTGGATATACCATTATGTCTTCAGCAGTTTGAGATCTCCATGGTTTTCTTTAATACCTGTTGTCAACATCCGTACATGAGAGGAGTGATAATGAGGAGCTCTTTCTAGTAAAAGTGAAAGCTGCTGCCCTGTTTCTCATTTTATCAGATTGGGTAGATAAAAATAATTTTGGAAAAAAAAATGCATTAAAAAGCTGCATTTATGCCAGTTTCTGTTTCATTTCAGAACAATGTCAGAATAGGACAAAGATGCATTCTATAAATGTATTTATTTATTTATTTATTCTCCTATCTTTGTTCTGTACACTTATGTTGTTTATTTTGTAAGCAGCTTTAGAGAAGTGAGTTGTTTTGTTTGGAGGTTTGGCCTCATAAACCATAGCAGCCTTTTGCTAATTTTGGAGATGTTTATGTAAGAGGTGGAATAGGGCTGCTTTTCCTGAGTATGTTTCAACCGCTATTTAAAAATTATAGTAGATGGTATTACACCAAGATATCCAAACCAAGTAGATACTCAGTCACTAGAATGACAAGGTGATGGTGCTGTAGCTGAGATGCTCTCCAGCCTGCAGCTAAAGATCCATAAAACATTAAAAAAGAGCTGTTTTAAGTACCCCATTCATACACAGTTCTAACAGAATGAAGGGAGCTTACAAGACTTACTGAAAAACAGAAGCAAAATTGGAACACAGATCGGTTATTTACTACTTGCCGTTAAAAAAGGTCCTTTATTTATTCAGTGTTACAGAAATTAAAGCATATGTTGCATTTTGATAACTTTATTTTATTTAAGTAAGATCCCATCAGTGTGCTGCAGCATGCCTATTTGCAATACATTGTAAGATGTTAGTTGTAGAGAGATAACTTCCAGTTAAGTAGTAAAAAATTAGCTGAGATTTCTTAGTCCCACTTAGATCTGCATATCTGTGTACATCACATTCTGTCATTATTTTCATTTTGCAGAAGCTTAATGTAAGTTAGAAGTTTTGTGGATTTTCACAGGACAACAGACAAAACTCTTGTGAATAAGAAGTTTGAGTGACTGAAGTACTTTATTGAAATCACTAGAAAATTATTTCCAATCTTTACCAGTGCCTTAAACCTACAACACTACAAACCATTAGATGGTTTATCTAATGTCTCTGTCTTACCTCATTGATAATTCATGGACAAAATGAAGTATGGCTGAAACTGAAATATAAAACAGAAAAATCACCATACTTTAACAGCCGAGAGGTCCATATAATTCAGTGTCCTGTTCCCAGCAGCTACTGGTGTTTAGAGGAAGTGGCAAGTGTAATCAATTCACTGTGTTGATTACTGTGAAGTAACGTGCCCATAAGATTTTTTGCATAAAGTCCATTAGGCTAAGATTGATTTACAATCAGAAGCATTGGTCTTGATGTCTATATTTTTCAGACCTATGTAATTCACCTGAAAGGATTGCTTTAGTGAATTTGGAAAGATCCATTTAGCCTGCTACCACTGGTATCTGTTCCCAGCTAAGCAAGCTGCAATTTTACAAAGCTACTTAGTTCAGTAGCTCCCAGTAGTATGAGATGGGCGTCTAAAAACCATGAGGGCAGGACTCTTCGTCTTATAAGTAGCATTGGCTTCAGTCATCCTAGCAGAGCCTCCACCCCTGAAAACCAGGGCATACTTTTCTGAGTTGAGACAAAGCTAAATGCAGCCATGATGTGGAGGAGGGAGGAGTCTTCAAGCCACAAGGCCATGACCATGTCATGTCAGGGGAAATGAAACTCTGCCTGTGTTGTACTTGGGGGAGACTGCAATTGCCTTGAGTCATGTTGGCAGAAATCTGTTCCTGGTGCAAATATCCATTTTGGAAGGTCCAGTTTGACTTTTCTGAGCTACTCAAAATGCCTGCAAACAATCTGCCTTAGAGGAAAATTATTCAGGAGTCTCCAGTTTCAAGCATTAGATTTTATTCAGTGTACTGCTTAATAATGCTTGATACTAATCTTACATAGAACTGCAATTACAGTCAGCTATATTAGCTACATTAGCATATTAGTTAAATTCACTAGTATAATGCATATTTTTCCTGATTTTATTTCTCTGACTTTTCCAGTTGTGAAGAGATTCATTGTTCTCTAGATTCTTATGACATTAATCTAGTTAGAGCTTTTAAAATCACAAGAAGCAGGTATAAGGAAAGAACAAAAGACTCTGAAAACATGTATTAATGTGTTTAGCACATCAAACTTTGGTACACAGTCTTGGAATTCTCTATTCAGTTTTAGAAATGCATCTGTAATGTCCTCAAAGTTAGGAGTTTGATTGTTCTAGGTTCCCTACAGTTAGAGAAGAAAAAGAGAGATACTTTTAGAAGATTAATCAGTCTGCCTGTTCTCTGTGAATCTACTTGTAAATGTGAATCTCTTTCCACTGACTCAATGCCACTTCAGTCCTAACTTAGACCCCTAAATCAAGCACTGAAAAATTCCGATAAATCTTCTGTCCTCTATGGCATATGCCAAACAACTTCCCTGTTAAATAAACATATTTTATCTGGTCCTTATCAAAGCAAATTCTTGCTGATGTTCCATTAAATACCTAAAATTAGGAGATATGAATCCTATTCAGAAGTGTGCTTGTTCTAATTATTCTTAAATAATACACTTATGGGAGGTTTTTTTCTTCATCCTGTTTATAGACTGAGTCCATAATTCATATATAGTGGTGAAGAAACATTAGTAACAGAATTTTCTTTCAAGTAAGGCTGAGAATGCACTTCTTACAACCTATCTGGACACTACTCCTTAAAAATAAGGGATTCCTTCCAAAATGCAAAGCTGATGAAGGTGGCCCTCCATCCTAGTTCTGATCCTGGCAGGATTTAGCCTTTAATAAAGTTAGCAATCTATTAATTGATCCTTAGTCAGAAAAACAATGCCCATACGCTATAATGAACAATATCCCCAGCACCAGGATTCACTAGACGTATTGGATTTCAAACTAAGCAAATATTTTTGCAGCGACTAGGATATATCAGGTCAGCAGCTCCTCAAACCAACACTGGAAAAGAATATAAAAGGAAACATACTTTAAGCACAGAACACAGGAAGAATATGCTAATTAAAGACTCCGGCATTTTGTAGCTGCATGGCGTCTACAAAGGAAAAGTGAAGCCAAAGACAGAAAGTCAAAGGACCAAAGTGAATGGGAAGATATTAACTGAGAATGGTAGCTGCAAAGTGTAAGCAGGACAATTAAAATATTCAGTGGTGATTAGGGCATCATTTCTGCAACAGTTGCAGATTATAAAAAATTCAAACTGTATGGCTATGGAATAGAGTAATACACTTGAAAATGTCTCATTAGATATAAACATTGTACTTGAGATGAAAAGATATCTGCTTGCTGATTTTTCATAGGACTTTGAAAAGAAAGAAATATCTGTAGAAGTTGTGTCTCTGCTTCTCTCTGTCTTTAAATTACTGCTGTCTTGAAGGATGTGAAGGACACTGTGAGGAGACAGTCTTGAAACAGGTAGGTTTAAAGGTAAAAAAGTGCAAGCTTTTGATTGCAGTGATGTTCCACAAATAATACCTGAAGCTTTTCTGATTATTTGTCCAAGTTTTGCTAATCTGTCATCAGGGTCAAATAAAGAAGTAGGTGTCTCAACAGATACGTGTAGCCTTTGTTTTGCAACATTTGACCACAGTTTATCTGCTTTCCTCGCAGACAAACACAGTACCTAACTCAGGTTATAACCTCTCAACAGTCTTGCATAATAAAATCTTTGGGATTTTTTTAGATTAACCTCTAAAATTTAAGTGAAAATAAGCAACTATATTTTCGGTTCTGACTTAGTTTAGCTTTATGTTACTTTGTGTCAGCAAATCACTTGGGTCTGCAGCTATTCTGCATCATCAGTTGCTGCTGACTCTATTTACATACGCAGCTGTGCCAGCTGTATCTCTGTAGTCTTCCGCAAGTGGCTCTGGAATCATGTGGAGCATGCCCTGTGGTGGATGGCTTCCTGCCCTGGATGCCACACAGGCAGCCTCCTGGGCTCTCATGGTGCTGTACTGAGCCTTTTCCAGACTTACAAAACTGTGTAATCAAGTACACAGGGTCCAGTAGGGTTTGGGTCATCACTTCTGTCCCCCGCATGGAGTGTAAAACTGGGCTCGAGAGTAGCCTAGGAGAAACAGGACCACTTGAAAGTTGAGCTGGGAGATGAACAAGAGTGTGCTTATATTAGGCCAGAGCAAGCTGTATGTAATTTTTCTTTTGAGTCTTTCCACACAGTGTTGGGATGGTTGGTGTTTGCGTTTCCACTTCATAGTCCTTGTCTACCTAAAATTTTTTGTTAGTTAATTCTTCCTAAATGAGTTAAGGGACTGTTTCTAAGGGGATGTGGTTTTTATAAGGGAAGTTACTGTAGGAGCAAATGAATTTCTGGCTTCATGATTGCCTTTCTTGTCTGTGGATTGCCTCTCTGCCCTTCCTCCCTGCCTTTCCCTAGAAAGCTGATGACAATATCACAAAATCATGAACACTTGTTCATTAGTGGGATGTAGATGAATTGTGCTTTTGTCACTACATGTACAGGTAAGAATACACTGAAATAAAATTTTTATATTGTTTTGCAAACACAGAAACTGAAATTTAAAATTAGTTTCCTTTAAGTAAAAAAATACTGTAGGTACTTACCTGTTCCACATAAATTTTACAATTTCCGTATCATATTTATAGATCAGACTAAAACCTGTGGCTTACATGAGATAGCTGTGTGGCATAAATTTTAGATAAACCATGATTTAGAGAAATATGTTATTATTTGATTTCAGTAATAATATGCAGCTTGAACAGTGAGGTGCTAAAACCCATGTTTTATGGAGAGCGTTATGGCTACCTTGCCGTAGTTTTATTCATCAAGTTTTGTCATGTATCATAAATTGTAAATCTCATCCTACATGGAAGCTCAGTTTGGGATCTTCAGAGAATTAGGTAAGGAGGTGGAAAAAATAACCACAGATGTCACAAGGAGTTTGAAAAAAATAAAGGGGTCCGAAGCTGGGGATGTAGCTGTAACACCAGGTAAGGTGCTGAGACTACTTCTATGGAAAAGATTAAAGTTCCATTGGGGGCCAATGTCTTAATGTTTTTCAGGAAGAGCAGTCAAATAGCTTCACCTTACAGATTTCAAAGTCTCTACGTCACTCTAGACTTTGCTCGTCTTTTTTTCAAATGTATTTCTTAGCTTTGCCAGTTATAAATTCAGTGGTAACACAAGACTCATGCTGCGCAAGTGCAATGGAAGTGGATCTTAAGTGCTTTAGTCAAACTGGCAAAGTTTAGACATCTGACCATCAAATTAGACATTATTTTCACACAATTAGTTTTGATTAAAAAAAATTTAAACCAGTTAGATTTTTTTAAACCATTTAAACCATAAAATATTTGAAAAGTTAATGAAAGTTTCAAAAAGACTCATTGTGTTTGTAATTGGTTGTCTCAGGGAAGATATATTTTTCTTCCCCCCAAGAGAGAAATAATCAGTTCTAGCAATAATAGGTACAGTCAAGTCAGGATATGGAGAAAGACCATGCGCTTTTCACTTTGACCTTTTTTTGCATGAAGATTTGAATTATAGTTATGCGTTTTGAAGTTTGCTATATATACCTGGAGAAATTCTCTTGAACAGACTCAGTAGTATTTTTTCAGGTATCTTATCAATGAAGTGAACTGAAAACAATATATTCAGCTGTGATTTTTATCAGGCTCAGTGCTTTACTTTGATTTCCCCGCACTACAGCATTTAGCTTACTTCATGACTGAAGTATCTAACAGAATGTCAGGCAGATGTCTCAGAAGTGGTGAAAGGAGCTAATTATGGTTTGGTTTGACATTTCTTAGGTGGATCATAGTATCATGAGATGCAACTTTCGTTGCTAATAAGGAGTTGCAGCTCTGGTATCATAATGGCTCACACATTATTTTCTCTCTTAGCTGTGTGGTGTAGTGCTTAAGAAGTACTTAAATAAAAGGTTGCATGTAATAGATGTTTTGGGAATATGGTCTCTAAAATGGGAATATTGCACTCTAAAATGCCTACACGTCACAATGGTTTTATCTTTCCCCAAGTATTTTCCCATACTCAGGTATTTGATGCATACTTGAATTTACAAGTGTGATAATGGTCTTGTCCCAGCTCCTCATGACCTACCCTTGACAGTACCTACTCGTAGTGTCTACTGTGCTGTTATTGAACATCACTGAGATGGCTACTTTAAAAGTCACAAACTTATGATTGCCTTCCCTATATCCTCTTGTTAGAAACTATTAGTGAATGATATTTCTGCTTTTTCAGGTCATATTTTATTTATGAGAACAGTTGATTTAGCAATAAATAACAGCATGAAACTTTAAATAGATTACACAGTCCATGCTTTGTAAATACCGTTGGTCACACATTCTTAACTTTTACAGAAAGCTCAACTGTTCTAATATTTTCCACTGACAACAGTGGATGCCCCTCTAATAATTACATTAAAAAAAATTACTTAGTTTTTTGTAGATTATCTATAGTCAGATTTTAATTGTGATTTTGTATTCAGAAAATTTTATTTCTCTAAATGTTCTTGGAATTAAACATAGCAGCATTTCATACTAGAAGATGCTACTATTTTTACAACAGTACTATGTATTCTGCAAAGTGTTTGTGTTCTTCACGTATTATCTGTTGTGGATGATGTACTGAAAGTGATATGTTGTATATTTATTCACACTTCATTTTGAGGCTGACAATTGTAGCATATACTTCCCTTCTCATACTTCACCAATTACCTTAACCCTGACCTGCATGAATGTAATTTTCTGCATTAATGAGAAGTAGCTGTCTCAGTGAAGAGCCTGAACTGAGTAAACACTGTCAGCTGTGTCAAATGGTGGTGATAAACAGCTTTCACTATTTATTTATGGCTGCTGGTGCTGAAAGATGAATTCACACCTATTCAAATGTCTGTTTATTTGTAAGCAAAGGACTACTGTGAAGTCCTGAAGACTGAGGGAACATGAATTACAAAGAGTTTCAGTTTGGTATTGTAGTGTGATGCAGTTACGTGAATTTTGTATTGTAGGAAGCCTGCAGCTGTTATGCTGCAGATTCTGGTTCTGAATGGACACTGACAATAGGACAATAACAAATTTGGGAGTACAAATTTGAGCTTGCCAAGACTCTGAAGTTGTACTTAATTCAGAAATTAGAACTCAACACTTCTGTACCAATTCTGTTTCAAAAGTTGTCATTGAAAACCTAAAAATGTTTAGAACTCTTCGCAGAATAGTTTTGATACTTTTCCCCACTTGTAGGTGTTTAAATTTTGAGATAAATACTGTCTGAAGGAAAAGGAAGCATTGCGTGTGCTGAGCCTCAAGGAATTCTCCATGCTTCTGCAGACTCCCAGGAACTTGTATACTTCAGCAGAAGCAACAGTCTACCACCAACCATACACATAACCTCTGTGAGAACCAGGGAGATCAGTTTAAAACAGAAAAAAGTAAGTAAGTACTTTGCAAAGTGGCTGGTGAATTTATGGAAATTATGTGAATGCAGATAGCATTAGATGAATTAAAAAGGACAAATTCATGGGCAGTATATGTGTAAATATATGGGGCTATGGAACTGATGGACAGGGGTAGAGCAGTTGATGTCACCTACCTGAACTTGTGCAAAGCGTTCAACACTGTCCCACATGACATCCTTGTCTCTAAGTTGGAGAGACATCAATTTGATAGGTGGACCACTCGGTGGATAAAGAACTGGCTGAATGGCAGCAGGCAAAGAGTTGTGGTCAATGGCTCAGTGTCCATCTGGAGACCAATAACGAGTGGTGTCCCTCAAGGATCGGTGTTGGGACCAGTCTTGTTTAACATCTTTGTCGCTGACGTGGACAGTGGGATTGAGTGCGCCCTCAGCAAGTTTGCCGATGACACCAAGCTGTGTGGTCCGGTTGATATGCTGGAGGGAAGGGATGCCATCCAGAGGGACCTCGACACGCTTGTGAGGTGGGCTGATGCCAACCTTATGACGTTTAACCATGACAAGTGCAAGGTCCTACACAATACATAGCAAATAAAACTAACACAAGAGGCAATATAGGCCCACTGCAGAACGAAGTGGGTACCCTGGAGACAGAGGATATAAAGAAGGCAGAGGTGCTGAATGCCTTCTTTGCCTCTGTCTTTACTCCTGCAGACTCTCGCCGAGGGCCCCGGATTTCTATAGCCCCAGAAGGAGTCAGGACAAAGGAGGAGTTTGCTTTGGTAGATGAGGATTGGGTTAGGGATCAGCTATGCAAACTGGACATCTGTAAATCGATGGGTCCGGATGGAATGCACCCACGGGTGCTGAGGGAGCTGGCGGAGGTCATTGCTAGGCCACTTTCCATCATCTTTGGTAAGTCGTGGGAAACGGGTGAGGTGCCTGAGGATTGGCGGATGGCAAAGGTCAAACCAATCTATAAGAAGGGCAAGAAGGAGGACCCGGGTAATTATAGACCGGTCAGCCTTACCTCCATCCCTGGAAAGATGATGGAACAACTTATTCTTGACTCCATCACTAGGCATATCAAGGATGAGGGGGTCATTAAGAACAGCCAACATGGTTTTATGAGGGGGAAGTCATGTATGACCAACCTTATAGCCTTCTATGAGGAAGTGACTAGGTGGAGGGATGATGGTAGAGCGGTAGATGTAGTTTTTCTTGATTTCAGTAAGGCATTTGATACTGTCTCCCACAGCATCCTCATAGATAAGCTGAGGAAGTGTGGGCTTGACGATCAAGTAGTGAGGTGGATCGAGAACTGGTTGAAAGGAAGAAGGCAGAGAGTTGTGGTCAATGGCGCAGAATCTAGCTGGAGGTCTGTGACTAGTGGAGTTCCTCAGGGGTCGGTGCTGGGACCGGTGCTGTTTAATATTTTCATCAATGACCTGGATGAGGGAACTGAGTGCACCCTCAGCAAGTTTGCTGATGACACAAAACTGGGAGGAGTGGCTGACACACCAGAGGACTGTGCTGCCATTCAGCGAGACCTGGACAGGCTGGAGAGTTGGGCGGGGAGAAACTTGATGAAATTTAACAAGGGCAAGTGTAGAGTCTTGCATCTGGGGAAGAACAACCCCATGTACCAGTACAGGTTGGGGGTTGACCTGCTGGAAAGTAGTGAAGGGGAAAGGGACCTGGGGGTCCTGGTGGATAGGAGGATGACCATGAGCCAGCAATGTGCTCTTGTGGCCAAGAAGGCAAATGGCATCTTAGGGTGCATTAGAAAGGGAGTGGTTAGTAGGTCAAGAGAGGTTCTCCTCCCCCTCTACTCAGCCTTGGTGAGGCCGCGTCTGGAATATTGCGTCCAGTTCTGGGCCCCTCTGTTCAAGAAGGACAGGGAATTGCTTGAAGGAGTCCAGCGCAGAGCCACAAAGATGATTAAGGGAGTGGAACATCTCCCTTATGAGGAGAGGCTGAGGGAGCTGGGTCTCTTTAGCTTGCAAAAGAGGAGACTGAGGGGTGACCTCATCAATGTTTACAAATATGTAAAGGGTAGGTGTCAGGATGATGGAGCTAGGCTTTTTTCAGTGATATCCAGTGACAGGACAAGGGGCAATGGGTGTAAACTAGAGCATAGGAAGTTCCACGTTAACATCAGGAAGAACTTCTTTACTGTAAGAGTGACAGAGCACTGGAACAGGTTGCCCAGGGGGGTTGTGGAGTCTCCTACACTGGAGATATTCAAGGCCCGCCTGGACAAGTTCCTGTGTGATGTACTGTAGGTTACCCTGCTCTTGCAGGGGGGTTGGACTAGATGATCTTTTTAGGTCCCTTCCAACCCTTGGGATTCTGTGATTCTGTGATTCTATGGGTCGGAGCAATCCCAGGCACAGCTACAGGTTGGGCAGAGAAGAGATTCAGAGCAGCCCTGCAGAAAAGGACTTGGGGGTGTTGGTCGATGAGAAAATGAACATGAGCCGGCAGTGTGCGCTCGCAGCCCAGAAAGCCAACCGTATCCTGGGCCGCATCAAAAGGAGCGTGGCCAGAAGGTCGAAGGAGGTGATCCTGCCCCTCTACTCTGCTCTTGTGAGACCTCACCTGGAGTATTGTGTGCAGTTCTGGTGTCCTCAACATAAAAAGGACATGGAACTGTTGGAACAAGTGCAGAGGAGGGCCACGAGGATGATCAGGGGACTGAAGCACCTCCCATATGTAGACAGGCTGAGAAAGTTGGGGCTGTTGAGCCTGAAGAGAAGGCTGCGTGGAGACTTCATAGCAGCCTTCCAGTATCTGAAGGGGGCCTATAGGGATGCTGGGGAGGGTCTCTTCTTCAGGTACTGTAGTGACAGGACAAGGGGTAACAGGTTAAAACTTAAATAGGGGAAGTTTAGATTGGATATAAGGAGGAAATTCTTTCCTGTTAGGGTGGTGAGGCACTGGAATAGGTTGCCCAGAGAAGTTGTGAATGCTCCATCCCTGGTGGTGTTCAAGGCCAGGTTGGATGAAGCCTTGTGTGGGATGTTTTAGTGTGAGGTGTCCCTGCCCATGGCAGGGGGGTTGGAACTAGATGATCTTTAGGTCCTTTCCAACCCTAACTATTCTATTCTGTGATTCTAAATGCATAGTGCAAAGAATCTAACATCAAGCATGTAACTTCTAACATCCCTAACATGACGAACATGAGGAATGGAGCACAGAAAGGGGACAGGCTCATGCGCTGTCCCTGAGTAGCAAGTTCTATGTAACTTTCAAAACCAGAATATTAGTCTAGGTGGACCGTCAGTATCCAATGGGGCATTTCATGATGGAATTAATATTAAAATTGGACTAACTCTATCAGTTCCTTATTCTGAGGACTGAGAGTTGTGTAAACCACCAAACCAAGAGTCATTATGGTATTCAAGAATAGAAAGAAAGACAAAAAACGCAGTAAGAGAAAATAGTCATTAAAAATTATGTTTGAACATTTCTTGAATGACCTGTAAAGGAAGAGTCAACTTCATAGCATTTGCTCCCAAAAACAGTTGCAGAAAAATAACTGATTTATGAAATGTATGCCAAACTGCGCACAAGTTTTGTCATGCAATATTTGCCTATTCATATTACTTTATGTTGGGCAGTGTTCAACTCTAGAAGACTGTGTAAAACTATCTTTGTAGTACTTGCTTATTAAACTTGCTAGCCAGTGTAGGATTTGTCCAAAGTTTACCAGAGTACCCTCAAACTCTCCAACTAATCGGGCCTCATACAGAAGAGTTAAATTGCTTTCTAACAAAAAACTGAATTCAGGCAGCATGTACTGGAATAGCATGTTCTTATGCAAACAGTTTCCAGGAAAATATTGACCAAAGAAAAGCTGTCCCCAGCCTGACTAAAGAGTTGAATATTTCTGTTGGGTTTTATTTTTCCAAATTCCTGGAGAAAAATTATGAAGAAAACAGCAACTGGAGTTTGTAAATTGAGTGTTTTTCCATTTGGTTTCCTGTTCTCCCTACTTGATTACAAATTTAGCTTCAGAACTGAGCTGTTACTCTTCTAATTTGGAAAACCCTGCTTCTATAGAAAAGGTGGGAGTTTCTCCCAGCCAGGCCTCTTTGGTGACAATGAAAGTTAGAGCTTAAAAAGTGGGAGCTGTAACTTTGATTTTCTCTAGTCCAGAGTGGGAACTGACTTGAGACATTTTTGACTTCTTTGATGTCACAGAGAGCAGAACAGCAGGTACCTCAGTAGCTATTGACACGAGGATTATCTTGAAAAGTACCTAAATTGTGACATGATAAGATTTCTGAAGATGGCAGAAATACTTGTGTGCCAGGAAGGTGCAGAAATTCAGGTTTGTTTTAGTGGTGAGTCTTTTTAGGCTCTTTTTTATGTCTCTTGCTTTGTGATGGGAACTCTGACGCACCTCTGGGAATCCTCCCACTCATTGTTGACTTGATGGAGTAAGGGCCTTATGCATCCTCTCTTGGGCTGTATTCATCGAGAAAGGGTAGCTGGATGATGCTTGTAAAGAGGATTATCTTTAAAAATCAAGCTTTGAAAATCTTCATTCTTTCTGACATCCTCATTAGTTAATATTTAAGGGATCTGCCTTTACATGAAAGTTAGGTATACAGTTCTCACTGTAGCCAGTGGTGATCTCTTAGCTGAAATGCTCATAACTCACAATGATTGAAACTCTTGTGGGTTGCCTGTTTAGCTTGTATGTCTAAAGAAGGTATGTTATACTAGCATTAAAAGACTTGGGAAATGTTTTAAACAACTTCATAATTATTGTTAGCTTTGGCTCTAATCATTTTGTTCGGTTAAGCTTCTGAAATACTTTGACTTAGACTTGGTTACTTAATGAATCTAAAGCAGCAGGCAGATGGCTTTTCATCTATTGTAAAATTTAAAGGGCTTACTAGTGCTAATTATTTTGAAATGGATTCCTACGATATTATGCATTATTTCAATGAATAATGCAGTACTGGCAATTTATTGGCAGAACATTCACAGGAGTGCCATAAATCTAGAAATAACATAAAGGCAGAGTGGATACATATTTTAAAAGCACAGGTTGGGGAATCACATTAGTGCAATTTTACAAACCTTTTTATAAGGGTGCATATTTTTATATATGATCAAATCAAGAGATATTCGGTGAGAGGCTCGGGTTTATATGTAGAATATGTATTATTATGACAGCCAGGAGACTTAGTTATTGAAACTGAAACTGGTGTACTAGATTCTGTGCAAACTCAGGAGGAAAAAAAGACACTGCACTCCACGAACCTGCAAACCAAATATAACCCAAATTGCAGGACCTGGATGCACAGGTGCAGGACCCACAGGTGAGCAAGTGAAGAGTAACAAGTAGACCTGCACAGCTAATGTCATAGATCCTATTCTCCGGGCTGTAGCAGCACGCATTTTTTTGCAAGCACCTCTTCAAAGGAGTGTGTAAGAAGAAAAATGGCAACAGCTAATGAAATAGCTCTGCAGTTGTTTAAACTGACCCCATTCTAAACTTGAAGAGCAGTTAGAGAACTGAATGAGAAATCCCTACTAAATACAGAGAGTAAATTGTAGAAGATTTTAAAATTATTTTATTTAGAATAAAATATAGTTTTAGAAAAGGCATTTCAGTCAAGGGATCTTGACACTCCTGAAAATACAGCTGCGTGGTTTTTGGGGGTTTAAAACTCTGACAAATTAAAGCAGCACCAGCTCTGTCTAATTGCAAGGCACAGGGAAATAGACAGTTACTTTTGCAGTTCCAATAACATTTAAAGACATCTAAATTATCTGATAATGGCTGCTTCCGGAAACAGTGTACTAATCTGGGAAAAACTTTACTGTGCTGCAGCACTACTACTTTTCTGTCCCATCCATTAGATTTGTCTGTAGTATTGATATAAATCTTTTAGGACTGATTCTTGACAACCTTTAGCGCCATACAAATCCTATAATACTATAGGAAATATATACAATAGAAAGTAATTCTTAAAATAATGATGTTATAGAATAAATAAAAATGGCAAGGTAACAAAGAAATTCTTGATTTGTATAACAAAGCAGAGGAGTTGTTATATTAGTTTTAGTTGTAAAAATGCATTGAAAAATTTGGTCAACAAACTGAATACCCTATAGCTAATATAAGGAAGTGAGAGACTACATTCTGTCGAGATTATACTGATTACTACTTTTTGTACTTGAGAAATTCAGTGTAAGGTTCACAGTACATTTCAACACTTGAATTTACTATGAATGCATAGACCTGCTACAGCTCAATCAGATTCATGATTTATAAATCAAAGAGTGTGCAAGGACTTTACATTTTTGCCATTTCTTTGAAACCAATGCCAGCTGAAAAGTAAATTAGAAGCAGTTAAAATATACTGGCATGTACAAGCTTAATATGTTAAAGTATACAATTTTAAATATGAGAGTATTATATAGTAGATGTAAAAATTAGAAGTACTGCAAAATTAAGTATATGCATTTATTTACTGTTACAGCTTTGTGAACACTTCTATATAATAGAGGTTTATATCCTTCAGTACAAAAACATTTATTTGTTTAATTACTTTACAAATGTACTGATAAGTCAAGCTGAGAGGCAAGCGCAATCATCACTTCTTTGCTGAAATGAATACATATCTAGAAATGAAGTAAATACAAGAAATACTGTACCCAAGGTCACTTTGTGGAAAGGTTGTTAAGTTGGCATGAAGAGACTCGTAAATTAACATTTGATAAAAAAGAATACAATAATATTTTATCATCATTGTACACCTGATAGTGTAAAGGATCTTTTGCATATGTGCCTAGAGACCTTAGCCAAGAACATGGGTTTGTGTCAGAAGCAGTTTATATGCTTTATGCATATAAGCTTCTGCAGGAGAGTAATTTAAATATATAGACAAAAGGCTTAAGAAGAGAAGCAGTCTTATCACTTCCACCTTCAGAAGATCAAGGGACCTATGTTTAAATTTTAGAATACATTAAGGCTCCTAAATTCATTTATAAGCAGTAAAATAAGTAGACTGTTTTTCTAATGCATCAGAGACCCATTCAACCCTGTTGTCTGTTTGTTATGGAATTGCATGAGTCATTTTTATGTTAAACATTATGCAGATGATGATTATGAGAAGTATGCTGAGATGTGATTCCAGCGCTGCCAGGTAAGATTTCCCACATTCAATTTGATAGAAATGTTGGACTGCAAGAATATAGGTGGTAGGTTATATCAGGGTAGTAATTAAAGTAATTTAGAAGTTTAACTGTATGAAAATGAAGAGAAAATAGTAAAGCTCATAAAACTGAAGCACCGAAGTAATTAATGAAGTATATATGCTGCTGTCATTGGATCTTTTTTGAGGATTAACTTGATCTAAATCCATCATAGAAAGCCATTTTATGAACAGATTTGATTTAATTGTCTTTCAAGAAGAAGTAGTTGTAGCTTCACTTACAGAGATATTCAAAATAACCTGATAACCTGCCTGACATATATTGGGCACTGAAAGTGAGTACAGAATGTGTTTTGGGTATTAGTGCTTTACATGAAGAGTGGGGTTTTTTTCATTGCAGTAAGTTTAAAATATAAAATTTCTTAATCAATAGAGAAGACTATCAGCAGTGTAACCCATTGAAATCAGTGTACTGAAAAATATAAGTTGAAGAAAAATGTACAAAATTTTCCACACAATAGCACAGGGCCTATGGCCTCTCCAAGGAATAAAACTTTAATTAGTGAGGCAGCATTTTATCAAAGTAAGGTATCAGCAACGAATATATGGAATTATAAAAGTATTTTCTTAAGTATTCAGTATTCATGCAAGGTTGATGCCAATTTACAGAGCATGGATAGCTGAATATTTAGTGCATCTGATTTTAATTAGCTGAACTATCCAGTATGCACACTACTAAATTGTGACTGATCGTGAAAATATTTGAGAAAAAAATTCTATGTGTATTTTCATAATTTTTTGTAGGTTTTGCTTTTCTGTAAATAACTTAATTCAGTGCCAAAATATTGTACACTTTAGAATGGAGCATTTATAATGGATGTTTATATTCAGGACCACTATTTTATCATGTTCTACTCAGATTTTATGTAGAATTGCACATACAAAGAGCTATTAGAAAAGAATAGCACGATCAGCTAACCTGAGTTTTCCTACTGTCAAGCAAGCCTGAGGGGCTTTTCAGTAATTTGTGCAAATGTTTCAAAAGCAGTTTTGAGATTGACATGTTTAAGACTTTGTCAGTTGTTAGATTTGGGCAACTCATTCCAGCTGGTAAAGAAAAGATTTTTTCAGGGCTGCCGCATTTGTCTTCAGGAGGAAAATGAGTTAGAATTTGCACTAGAGTACTTCTCCATCCTTCAAGTGCCTGAAAAGTTAGGTTGTATAATGATGATTCAGTCATCCACTTATACAGAGCTAAATGCTTAATCCCAGTTTGCACTTCCAAATTAATCGCATCTACTCAGTGACTTGCAGTGTGAAACAAGTTTTGAACTCTCTTGTTCAATATGTATATTTTTTTGTTGCTCTCCTGAACACGTATATTGGCAAACAATATGTTCTTTACTTGGAACATAAAGAAAAAGATCTGATTGAATTCTTCAGCATTTGTGTTTCCACACCTTTTCCTGAAACTCACTTTTACTCTAGGCATATGGGTATACAAAATTCAAATATGAAAGAATCAGCCAGTTAGATTTATATGAGTAATCAAAATGGTGAAGTGCAGAGTTGTAAGTACAATTTTTCAACTTGAGTTGAAAAGCTGAGTTCAGTAGCTAAGAATTACAACACATCCATGTCCATGGCCTGTTGGCCCTTTTTTTACCAGTAGCACTGGGAAATGGAGAACTATTTCATAGTGCTTTAAATTACACTGAAAGAACCACATGTATCTACCAGCAGATAGAGAAATGCATGTTAAACCCCCTCTGGTTCTCCTGAGTCACCTTAAAGGACTAATTTGCACAGGACAGATGATCAGTATTTGAAATTCCATAAGGCACTGTGCAGTGGGAGATACTTTTTATTCCCTCCTACAGTCTCCAGTCACTGCCTGAATCGTGGGAGTGTTAGAGTCAATATGGAGAATGCCTTTTAAGCAACAGAAAGTTTAATGGTCTATTTATATGCTTTTTATTAGCATTACATAAGGTGCATTTTTTGAATAGGCATCCACTGCTACTACCAACTGTCCCATAGCTTTCGTCTAACTTAAGTGATTTTTTTCTGTATAAATGCAGTATAAATTATGGTTGAGACAGAAGCTCATATGTAACCATAATTGTGAGAGCCTTATTCATATTTTTTTCCATTAGTTCTTGGATTTTTTATTTCCTTTATTTCCTGGAATGTATCTGTATATCTCAAGCTGGGTTTTTTTTGTTTGTTTGTTGGGGGGAGGTGGGAGGTGGTGTTTTTTTGTTTGGTTTTTTTTTTTTTTTTTGTTTAAATTGAAAAAAACCTGTTAGTTCTTGGAACTAATAAAATGATAGTTCACAGAAAATAAAGTTTTTAGGAATTTCTCTAGCTTACACCTCTATCTCTAATTTTCCTTTATTGAGAAAAACGAACAAATTTTACTGTGGAAGCATCCTGAAAGGCATTTGCTATAATTTTCTTTCTAACAAACAAAGCTTGGTATGTTTCTTTGTTTCTTAAATTTATTAATTTTATTTTTCTGCATTTATGCAAATTCTAATCAACTGGAAGCAGAAGTGATTCAGCTGTAAAATTGCCTTAATATCAGCCCTGTGGATATAGCTAAAAAGTGTAAAAAACAAAACAAATTAGATTAGCGCTGAATTTGAAGACAGGGAATACTCTTCAAGTAGGAATAGAAACATTTTTTCATCATATCTACCCATCTCACCCTGCAAATCCAGATACAGCAGGCAGAAATAATCTTCAAAGTTCATATTTAACTTATCAAGATATTTTGTTAAAGTATCTTATATATTTTCCCCCCAGCAATTTAATATAATGAACAATGGAAAAGTGCACATGGAGCATAGCATGTTAAGCGTTTGAACCTGATCAGACTCTTTCTCTGCAAAGACAAAAGTATACAAATATACAAATCCAGACACCACAGTGTTGTTGAATTCATATTTATGCACTATATGAAGACCATATTTCTAAGACAAGCTTTTTTCACTTCTGTTTACTACAGAAATAACTGCTAGTATGTATTTACAGAAGCAAGCAATGTCACTTACAAAGCAGCGTTGCTAAATTGAGCAGGATTGCCTCATGAAGCACGTTTCAATGTATGATAAGCAACCCATTGCTATTACCAACTGATTTTTGTTAATAGCTAATGCTAGTTAGTAATAGTATGGTCTTAAGAAATGTGCATGTTTTTGTCGCTTAGCTATGTGCAGTGGAACGGCATAATTGTCCTCATTATACAGTTATTGTAGAAAATGTATATCTGGTTTTGTTGCTGGGATTTGGATTCTGATCTTGCATTCATTGAAACTAATGGTAAAACTCCTAGCGATTCAGAGATGGAAGGATAGAGCCTCAATGGAGTTGTGTAAGTGGCTCATAAAAGCAGATGGTCCTGCATGTAAATGTTTTTTTGGGTATTTTTTCCTTTGTTTTGTTCTGTTCTGAATCTGTTAGTTGATAGTTTCAAACATAAGGAGGGAGAAAAAAAATGCCAAAAATCATATCTGATTTCTCCTCAGGATCTCCTCAGCAGAAGAAAATTTGAAATACGACTTGCTTTGTTTTGAAGTTCCCGCAAGAGAAAAAAGAAAACCAACATACTAGTGCAGGGCTGAATTTGGGACCTCTCTGGAGCCGCAGGATGTACTTATGTTCTTCTTAGTTTGGTTTCATTAACAAAGTTTAATCCTAAATTATGTTAAGGCTTGAGATGATCGAATTCAGAGTTGTGTCTGCACACCAAAGAATGACTCTCTATAGGATGCAAAAGCTGTGTTCATTATAATGAAGTTACTTGTTCAGGTTAAATCCCCAAATAAATATAGAAAGACAAATTCGTGTCTCTGCAAATGATAGTCTGATCATGTTGGCAGAACTGGCTGGCTACAGTGAAACTGTGAACTGTCTCATCCTGTGTTATGTGATTACAAATGTGAAGGGCAACAGTGGACTTAAGTGTAAATGTTTGTAGGCTGTTCCAGAGAATGAAACCCTGAACCTCAACAAGGGCACTGGGATGACAATACTGTATTGTGTTGCCCAGCACACATGATAAAACACTTTTCAGTAGATTTTGATATCTTCTTTTCAGATGGCCTAATATCTTTCCTTGGGGAGGGAAGAGAAGCAATTACAGTTAGTCTGCAATCAGTATTCATTATTGTTTTGCACTGTATTCAGCCCATATGTGAATTTAGCTATCAACTCATGTTGATGTTCAGAAAAGCTGAAAGCTTATTGGCTGTGAAGGACTAAACACTTGAATTCTTCCAAACAAATGTGCACAACCTGCCTTTTTAAAAAATCTTTTAGTATGTGCTGTGCAATGTACTTTTTTAATGAAAATTCCTAAAAATCTGTTAGAGATGATGCATGCCCAGAAAAAAATGAATAATCAACTGTGAAGATTAAATTGACAACAGTGCAAAAGGTGCAAAAAAAATTTCGAGAGTTCCTCTAATGCAATCACGTGTGACCTCCTGGGTGTAATCAGTTTTTATGGGACATTATAACCTGATTTGGGTTGAACTGTCTTTTTCCCTAAAGCAAGCTTGAGTGCATATACAAACACAGGTGAACACACATCTGCATACATTCGCCCTACCCTTGTGGATGTAACACCATCTGTAATGTATACAGCAATTGGTCTTAAATTTCTTTGCCTATTTACTTCACATAAAAAGACAAGTGCTGTGCCTCTGCATGAAGCAAGAGGGTGTAACTGATGTCTTATTTCTCATCTTTCCCAGGTAATTCAGTTTCCTCTAGAGTCATATCTGCTTAGCAATGTAGAAAAAAACACCAGTCTTTATTTGTGTGCATTCCTGTGTGTGTTCTCCAAAGAAGGAATGTCAGAAACATGGAAATTTTTTTGTTGGTTTGGTTTTGTATTTTTTTTTTTTAATACTAAGAAGTCTGATGTTAATTTATTTAATGAACATCTCCCTGATAATAGCCACACAATGAAATAATTGTGCTCACATACACTTTAAATACAACTAATATGTGCTACTCTGGTTCTAGTAAACCTGTCAGATCTCTACAAGTTACAAATTTCACATGTGGACTAAGTTCTTTTGAAACAGATGATCTTGAGGTTCTTTCCAACCCTAACTATTCTATGATTCTATGATTCTATGATTCTATAAAGTATTGATTCTCATGAAAGAGAATTTTAAAAGAAAATGTTAGAGGAAAACGTGTTTAGAAAAATGGAATATCTAAAGTAAAAGTTCTCCTTTCTTGGTTGGAAATAAGTTGCATTTTCTTGCTTGGATACATGATAGGAAGGATAGAAGTGAGAAATTATACTTTTCTACAGAGTTACCACTGCATATCTGGTAATCATTTTTTCACTATTTATGCATTATATGTGAATTTAAATATGATAAACACTTCCTGTTTTTATACTTAATCTTGAGAGGGTTGTGCAGACTAGGACTAGATGTTAGTCTCTTAAGATGCTGAACAACTTAAGGAAGAGCGTTGCATTTAGTGGGTAGTTGTAGGACCAGTGAGCTTGAATTGGTCCAATATCTAGCTCTCCAGTATACTGCCTTCACAAAATTCATGGGATTTTCACTTTTCTTTTGCACAGAGGACCTGTCTACTTCCAAGATGACCCTTCTACTTTTGCAGTCCTGGAAAGACGAGTTAGGCTAGGGGACACTGTCATAACCCCTACCAGCAATAGGCAGCACTGAGAAATTACAGTGACATGGAGGTATGTTTTCTGTGTTTTGTGTCATCACAAGGCATAAAAGCCTTACTGAATTTTGTTTTGCAGCTTAAGCTTTTTGACATAGTTCAGTGTTCCATCCCGAAATCGTAACCTCAGGTGTTAAAAATCCTCTGCGATTCCTTGTATATGGAACACACATTCATATGTCTTTGCCCTGAGACAATGGTGGGAACAGGTAAGAAAAATTATTTCAATTTTTTTTTTCTATAGAAATGGAGATGAAAGATTTCCTCACAATTGAATAAAGACTCTGATTGTTGTACAGTTGTCTCTTGCCAGGAGCAGAACCTGTAATCAAAATATAAAATATGGTGAGATTCAAAGCTAAGTCAGTGAGGTATAAAGAAAGAAAAAATTGTAACATGCAGATTTGTGGACAGATTTCAAATAAATGGAAGAAAGCTTGAGGTTGATACATAGGATTAAAAAATGTATCTTATCAAAGAAGCTGGATAACCATCAGGGCCAAAATAACTATCAATAGAAGAAAAGAGATGGGTTTATTTGGTCAACATGATAAAATGCAGTCTGCAAATAAATATACCATGAACCAGTATGAGTGGAAGTCATTTTACATAACTGGAGTGCTTCAGTAATCAACAGAAAATGAACAGCCACTTACAAAAGAAATTAATCCTGCTTATCTTGAGCACCTATACTATGGTGGACTGGACAATGCAGTGGAAATATTAATCTCCCTCTGTTGAGGACTGAGGTCTCCTCCATGACAGGATCACAACATAAAAATGGTTTTCAGATGTGTAAAATAAAATCAAATTATAATCACTTAAATACTTGCTTCACTTTAAAAATTATCCATTTTTTAGAAGTGTCTGGTGTTCTGGTTCCTTGCTAAAGCACAGTAAGTCAGTGCAGCATTCCTAAACAGTCATAAAATATGGAGCACAAGTCCAAAATATGAAAACTGAGACCTGCAAGATCTTTGTTAGGCCCATCTGTGGAGGCTGGATTTGGAAAAAGACATGGACTGGCTTCCTATTTATAGGTAGTGATAGGGCAAGGTAGTGAATTTCAAATACCCATCAACTTTTATTGCCAAAGAAGACAGTAGAGTTGTCACTGCTGCGGCTGTGGAGATATTTAACAGCTGGTCCTATGTGGTATCTTTAAGCAAGATAAAACTTCTCATAGCAGAAAAAAATATCCTGTACATGAGATACTGAGCTATGAAACAATGAGTTAGAAATTAATAATAATTTCAGGAAAGTACATAGAGTTCAGTTAATTATAAAATCTTAACTCCAGCCTATCAGTCCATTTGCCTTTAAGTTCAAATACACACTGTACTGTAGCTAGTTCTAAGTGTGCTATAGTTTCTGTCAAAACAGGGATTGCACTTTATATACATATGCAGAGTTTCAAGAAGGATTTTCTTGAGTAGGTTTGTTTTGATACCTGCGGTTGAGGAAGTATTATGGGTAGGCAGTTGAAAATCATCTTAAAGTAATATAAAATCACTTCCTAAACTTCATATTCTGTCTTACAGCAGAAGTATCTCCTCCTCTGCATAGTGCATAGTGATCAAAATGTGGTGAAAGTAATATTCTTCCAAAGACCTGAAAACCATCAGAGAAGTGTGAACAGAGGGATAGTGTCATCCTTACCTGATCATTCAAATATGCATTTAAGTCAATTTCATAGAGGATATTTCTATGCTGGCAAAAAGGAAACATGTCACTGAAAGAAGGACCATTCTTTAAGATAATATTGTAAATTGTATTCTTTTCCCAGTCACTATGTGCAGCTAAAAACGTTTTGTGTTTATAATGATTTCTGGTGACAAGTCTTTCAGTCAACGGATTGCCCACCGGTCCCTTCCAGGTGACAAGATCTTGTTCTCCAGACACCCAGAAAAATGCATTTCTTTTTGAAACAGTTTCCA
Organism: Lathamus discolor; assembly: GCF_037157495.1. Taxonomy (NCBI): domain Eukaryota; kingdom Metazoa; phylum Chordata; class Aves; order Psittaciformes; family Psittacidae; genus Lathamus; species Lathamus discolor. The sequence goes on from NC_088884.1 coordinate 24,491,915, forward strand.
CAGACACTTTGTAAAAGCATAATCCTTCTCCGAATGGCCACATCTGTGCATTTGCAAGTGGTCTTTTTGAAATGGCACGTTGCCTAGTTATTGCATATGCTTTCTGTCTGATCTTAAGAAGTGTGGTTGTAGCACTTGGTGCAATGGTTTTGTCAAGTCACAGGGGCAAGACAAGTTGGGCTGAAGCAGTAAGTAGATGACAAGTTGTAACTGTAAGGTTGGTATTTCATTGTCTGACATTTTTTTTCTAGAAGTTGGTACAAATATAAGCCCATGTCTTAGAGGGCAGAAGGTGCTGGAACTTATACTGAACTTTAGGTAAGAAATAATACGTTGGTGAGTAGTGTATTCAACAGAGACCTGTTGTGTGTGTGTTCCTGCTGCTGTTAGATGACTTCAAGCTTGACACTGTGCTTCTGCTGTTTATCTGTAAAATAGGTGTGATGTTTTGATATCTTCTAGGGGGAAAACCTATCTAAAATAAATCTACTGCTCTAAAAAAATGAAAGATAAAATTTTGAACCCTAGCCATGTACATTTTCATGCCGATTTTTAGAGAAATACTGAACACAGCATGCTGGCCAGTTTTCTAGTCTTTCAATTACTGAAGGAATTTTCCCTTCAGTTTTCTTCAAATCATTTCACATTTCAGTGTGCTTTTCAGTACTTCAAGCAGCTTCTGTATTCATCCCTAAAGGTGGCTTCATTTCAGTTGCCATGTATATTCCCAACCTAATTTGCAGGTGAGCTGTGAGTTCACCTGTGAGGTGAACTGAGTTCCTTAGTGCCTTTCTCAAGAGCAAAAGATAATGCAAAACGTTTATCCAGGATGTTAACTTCTGTGTGCTCCCACCTATTTCTACTAAATGAAATACTAGTCCTTTTAAAGCTGCCTTTTTCACAGAAGAGTTTAACTGGTATTTAACAAATTCAACCCAAATATTAAGAAAAACCTTTCCCTTCCCCACTGAGAGCTATCCCTATTAACACAGATATTAAATACATAGGTCACATGTTTCCACATAATCTCTTTTCAGGTCTTTCCTCTGTTGTATGTACACATTTAATCTAATTTGCCTCATTAACCTTGGCTGTACTTTACAATTACAAAGCTTTCTTGCATGTTTCTTGTGAAAGAATGTAAAGTCCTCTGTAAGGCAGGCACTCAGCTCTGCATCTCATCTCTCAAGAGTAGCTTTGTGAAGTACAAATCAGTGTACCGGCATTCATACCATGACAACTACATTTAGTGTCATCATCATCACCATGTCTTGACTTCGCGAACGAAGATTTGGGAAGGGCTTTACCCACGCTTACTACAAGTGCGCTGATGACTAAAAAGGCCAATGTGGGATAGGCAAATCCGGTTGCAAAAAGCACAGTGAAAGGTCTCCTTGGGTGGTATAGGTGGGGCGTGATTCTTTCTACGTTGTCTTTTTTCCTTGAGACTAATTCTGCGCATGTTCTCAAAGGAGACAGCAGCATTATGTATGACGGGTCTCCAAGTCTCCCAATTGGAGGCCAAGGTGGACTACTGGTAGTAATCAATATGGCCAAGGCTGAGGTATTGTTTCAGGGGGTCCTTATATCTCTTTGGGGCACTTCTCTTGTGGCAACTGGTGGCGAGTTCACTGTAAAACACAATCTTAGGGAAGTGGTGATCCTTCATCCTGGAGACATGCCCTGCCCAGCACAGCTGCGATTTCAGCAATATGGCCTCCATACTGGTGAACCCTGCCTGTTCAAGGACAGTAACATTTGACACATAGTCTGTCCAGTGGATGTTTAGAATTGCACGGAGGCAGCGCTGATGAAAGCACACCAACAGTAATGGCTATCCTCAAATGTGAATTTAAAATTTCAGTAACACAGTCACATAAAACCAATGATATGATATCAAGGCTCCTATTCATGAAAGTCATATTGAAGAACAAGCCTGTGCATACAATTCTGAATATGATACCTGTGCGGAAAGGTCATTAGCTAATGTCCTTTCTGTATTACATATGTGTTATCATTACTGTGTAGATTGCAGTAGAACACTTAATGGGCTGGAGACATTCCAGATGAGGTAGAGGACAGCATCTTGGGCCCAAAGAAACTTATCATGGACTTTCTTGTGAATTTCAAAGCAGAATAGAAAATAAAAGCATGTTTCTACATAAAGGCCTGACAGCTGCGTAGGCCTGCCTTTTCATCTTTTTGGGTACCTACAGCCTGCTGTCCATTTTCTTCTCTATGTTTTTCTTATGAATGCTTCAGTGTACAATGGCCAGCTATTGGGAAGAAAGAATTATGATTATTTCTAAAGTGTATTGAAATGCAATATATGATTGATGCTGTGCAAACAGCAAACTTGATGCTTGGTGCTGTACAAACAGAACTTTATATCTGCTGCTAAGTGTTGAATGCTCAAGTTTATTAAGTAGAGGAAAACTTATTATGCAACTCTTACTTAGATGTTCTTCAGTTAATCAGTAAAGATAGTTTTAAGAGAACAGTTAGAATATCAATTGTTTTCTAAAGAAAAAAGCTAAAAAGAAGTCAGAGGATTTCCCCCAGGGTAATATTATATGCAACTAAATTTCATATTTTACTCAAGTAGACTTAAAAATCTGTTAGTCTGCAAGCTTTGGGGCCCAAGTAAAGGGTACTGATTATTAGCTCCAAAGGAGGGCAAAGTTTCTCAATATTCAAGCCTGTTTTGTTGACTGTTGATTAACCCATGGAATGAGAGTTCTTCAAATAACTTTCTCTGTGAACAACAGCACATGTGAAAGCCTTTCTTACTTCCTTCCCAGTCCACAGAATGAATATTTATCTTCCTGTCTCAAATACAGAGACTATGCAGTTATATCAAGTCTACCATCTTGTTTAAAATACATTTTTATAATTATATCCCAAGCAAGTTTAAGTTCCTGTGTACCTTATATACTGAGCGACTGAGAATAAAATGTTTAGCTTAGAGTCATAATACCCTTAATGGTTTACTGGTACACACATGACAAAACTGAAAAATTTCATTCTGGAAAATGAATTAAACTGCTTAGAACTGATTTACTAAAAAAAAAAAAAAAAAAATCAACAATTTTCTGCATAGTGTCTCAATATAAGCATATGCACACTTAGGTAATTAAATTACAATCTGAATTTTAAATATGAGTGTAACTGCTACCCAAAAAATTTGAAAGGAAAGGTTAAAAACATAGGAAAGAAGCTTTTGGAGTAGGGTCTCCCAGAGTATTTGAATAAAATATTCATGTACTGCTTAGGAGACTTTGGTGTACTGTTTTCTTATTAAAATTTCAAGAAGTCAGAATATGAATTTACTCACTGTGTAAAAACACAACTTGTGTTCCTAAATTTGAGTTATGCGTCAATGTAGCACTGTACAATGCACAAGTGGCACAAACAAAAAATGAAAATAAAAATACTATTGCGGTTTTGCGTATTAAAGATAGGTTAAAAGATAGGTGCATAACTTGAGATGGTCAAAATTATAATAATTCACTAAAGTTAATTTTTCAAAATTATATTTTATATTAATTCTTAACTCTGGTTGTGCTAAATACATCAGATAAATAGAGAAAAGCTTAATTTAATAAAGCCAAGAAGGTGAATGAAACCCTTCACTTTAATATCTACACAAAGAGTGAATTCATTGATCACACTAATTGTTTTTCATGAGAAAGGAATGGAGATTAATTATATTTAAAAAATAATATTATTTTATGATAGTATAAATTCTAGCAGTTTATCCCCTTTTGGAGAGCCCAAATGAGGGACTATGTCTTTGTTAAAGTTAATAACTTCACCAACTGTATACCTCTATGTTAAAGTAAGAAACACACTAGTTTCCTTGCTAGACTTTTACAAATCAAGCAAATAGTTTGATGTATTTTGTGAACATCAGGATAATCCATATATTTTAGCTTACTGAAGACATATGATTATCTTTGAATATGAATATCTGAAGAATATTATTATATTTGATAAACTGAGTTTAGTATCAGCAGAGACACACACAGGTAATAAATCTAGGGTAATTGAATTGAGCAAAACAAATCGTATCCATCAAAAGTTAATTTTCAGAGAAGTACAAAAGATTCCTTCAACAGCTGAAAACTGTGGGAAAATTATATTCTTTCTTTCTATAACGGTTGCCTTTATAGGAACAGGAAAGGGTAGTTGAGAAATCAGAGAATGCAGGAGTCTTCAGTGCATCAGTTTCTAAGCTCTCAGCAAGTTCAGTTGCACCCCGTTTTAGAGGCCAGTGTAAATTCATAAAGATGTAAGTGATTTTATGCAGAGGCAATTAGTAAACTGAGACAAAAAACATTTAATCAAATATTTTCTGATTATCTGTAATCTTTTGCTTTTCCTGAAGCTATATAACCATCTGAAAGTTCTCAGTATTCACGTCTTTATGACATCTAATAGCTGCCATAAAAATTAATCATGGTTGTTTGTTTTGTTTTGTTTTGATTTTTTGTTCTCTCTGCAGTTATGAATTATTTTAAATTAGAGATTTTAGAGATGGAATACTCTCCAAGAACTGGAGCTTGTAGGCACACACCTGAACAATCCGTGTGCCATAATATGAGCCAGTTATGTCCAACCCTGTGTTATTTCCACTGAGTTTAAAGGGCTTAGCAATAGAAAAACCTGGATGTGTATTATGTGAAGAGCTGGTGGAACTGTTCAGCCTGCTAGTTTGGATATAGCTAGTGTGGCCAGGAGAACTAAATTGGAAGAAAAGGAAAAAGAAAATACTGGGAAAACTAGAAAATATTTTTATAAGTAAGTATTCTGTTCCTTTCCCTTCTTTTGGGTCTTTCAATACCCAGGATTCTTTCACTCCATGCCCCCTCTTAGAAGTTGTGGAGTTTTTTTTGGGTGTTATTTTGGTAATTTTTTTCCTAATTCCACTATACATTCAGTATTTTCATACATGGTTATTTTTAAATAACAGGCTTTGTTTAAAAATTTGTTTGTCTCTTTCTAAAAGAGAAATAATTTGGAAAATCAAAAGTTTTTGCTTCAGGACAGAATGAAGCTTATTCAGTGACTGTCACAGTACTTAGTGAAATTTTTGTTCCACTTTCCATTTCTCCAACTTCCTCTTTAAACTTCGTACTCTAGGACTCAATTGATCAAGATGTATAATGCTGTCTCTCTATCAATCAAATTTCTTGGTGCCCCATGGGTAGGGAAATGCAGCTTATGCAAGAACTGGTCTTTCCATAGGAAGTTCTGATTTTCATGAAACACTGGTTTTGGATTACTAACATTTTGTTTGCAGTATGTAAAAAACTCTTAATTGCAGGCTTGTAAAATTATACTGAAAATGTCTGTAGTACTGCACTGTCATAGAATTATAAATGCTTTCTCCTTCTAGGACAATTGCCATGGTCTCTCTTGTGGTACTTAAAACTCTGGATCTCAGAAAAATGCAGAAATTAAAAATAACTGGTCTAGATGATAATGTTTTGATTTGAAATTATGTATATTAGCATCTGATTTAAATTTTAGATTAATATCTGAGGTTTTATTTTCTGGCGTTTACTGGGGACCAGTTCTTTTCTTCTTAGAGATTTATGCTATTGACTTTTCCTTTGTTTGCCACAGTGGTGTTATTAAAACAATTTTAAAAAGTAAATTCTTCATCAAGATATATAGATGTGCAATTCCCGCTAAAGTCAGTTAAATTCTTGTTAATGCAGTTGAAAATATAAGTAGGTCCTTTATGTCTTAATACATAGATTCACATAAAATGACTGGAAAAGACCTCTGGAAGTCACCTGGAGTAAGTTGCCCAGCACTATGACCAGATGGCTTCTGATAAGAGGTGTTTGAACCCCCTGCCTAGTACTAGACAGTACTAGAGTCCCTTGGGAATATTGCATGTTGAAAAACTGCAGTAGAAGTGTAACCTTTAATACATGACCTAGAGGAGTGTAGGGCTTCTCTTGCAGCTAACCAAAACTCCTAAAGATACTGTTCTACTTCATTAATTTCATTCATATTAGGCAGTTACAGGATTTCAGGAGGAAGGCCTGTATCTAGCAGTCTGAAATCTCATTTCAAGTGGTCACATGGAGATTCAAAGGCTAAATTATAAAGAATTAAGAAAGAAAAAGCTGAAAAAGAAACAAATTAACCAGCCTCTAATATGTAAGAGAAATACTGAAGACTGTGAGGAGGGATTAAGATGGCAGGAAAGAAGAGGGATTTTTTTTTAAATAAATGGAAGAGTTTAATGTGAAGCACAGAGCAAGAAAATGAGATGGAAAAAAGAAACTGTTAGAAGTAATTTCAGATAGAAGAGATAGAAGAATTAAAAGCAAAAAGGAAAGTAATGTAATGAAATGTTTGAAGATGAGAAAGAGAAACTTGCATGGTATATGTAATGCAAGGGAAAATTTATTAACAGATTCAAACAGGTGAGTCCTATAGTAAGACTAGAGAGTGAGATGCCAGTTTTGCTAGTCTTTTGGGGTGACTGGATGGAGTGAATTAAATGAGGTGCCAGCACTCTATTTCAGCCTTTCGTAAGTATTTGATTTTCTGTAACTCATGTAAAATTGTTCTTAAACACCTGTTGCCTGTGAAATTTCTGAAATGACCATAAGCATATCATTGCATCAAATTCTTAAGTACAGATCATAAAAAATTGTGTTCTGGCAAACAAATTCTGAATTACTCATCATTAAATTGTAACTAATATTAGTGCTATGATGTTTTTTCTCTTCTACTCTGTGTGATAAATAAAATAGGGCTGCATTTATGTATATTGGAATCCCATTTCTAATTGCTAGGTGTTCTAATTTGATTTCAGCAAGACTTAAGATCCCAAAGTGGAAGATAACTTTCTCTTTTTTCCTTTTTCTTTTAAATTTAATACAAAGTTGTTACTTAAGATATTCTGTCTAGTTAAACTCTGCCTATACTGTCTTTTAAATAATCTCTCTGCTGTTTCTAATCCCTGAACAAAACACGCTAGCTGTATCCTTTCAAATTAAACTCTTCACAGTTTAAGACTGTTTCTGGGGTAAAATAAGTAGATGGTTAATTATTCTTATTTCAATATCTAGCTCCTCAGGTTAACTTCACAAAGGGTTACAGGATGAAGGCACCTGCCCAGGAGCTATTATAATAAGCTACCATTTCATAGGTCACTGGACACTGTGCAATGCACACTGGGCAGCACACAGTTTTAATTATGCTGACATAGCCCACATGGAGCCATGAACCTGAGGTGAACGGCCTTTAAACTGGTCAATTCTCTCAACCGCCTTGTCATCATGTGTTGTTCCTGCCTGCTTTCTCTTCATTTCCCAAATTGATAAGACTTCAGGAAGCCTTTTAATTTATTTTTAAATATTTTTTTTTTCATGCCTTTGCAATGATGTGCTTACATATCTCTATAGACTTCACTTCTAATGTACCCAGATTCTAAATGATGATCCTTTAAATGTGTCAGATACTGTACAGAAACCTCCTTAAGGCAACTGCCAGAAGTTGGGATCTGTTGAATCTAACGCTTTCCCTTACAGGGGAATTCTGCATATCCCTTATAGGATTTTGCATTGCCTGTGTGATTCACTCCTGGGGAGTATTTTCTGTCTGGACCAAGGAAACCCGCTGAGCCCAGATAAGGACATTTTAGATCGATACTACTGTGAAGGATCTCCTTAGTAATTAAGACATCCATGTGACTAGCTTCCATCTTGTAATATCAGATTTCAAGTTTAAATCAAATAGCTAGGCTGTCTCTAAACCCGTTGAAGTGAAGTGGCCATAAAAGTTGGGGTGGATGAATTACCTACAGAATTTCTTATCTCTCTTCATTAGAAGCACAAGCCTTTATACTTAATTTTTGTTTTCTTCAAAACTGCCAAACTTTCAGACAGATTATGAGGTGCAATGCATCTCATATTTCCTGCAAAACCCTTTGACACAGTTTCATTAATCTATAGGTTTCTATCCCTGATTTTTTTCTCTTTTATGTTGCAAAAATAAGGTCTGGTCGCTGGCTTTGTGTAGCCTTGTCTTTGTGAACTATTGCAGTCTTCAGGTATTAGTGGCACCGGTTGAAATGTAGAGAATGGTCTCTGGAGAGTTTCACTTATGCCAGGAGACAGAACTCATAGAATCAGAGAATGATTGAGATTGGAAGGGACCTTTGGATGTCACTTGGTCCAAACCCTTGCTCAAATAGGGCCATTTACAGCCAGTAGCCCGGGACAATGTTTAGACAGCTTTTGAATATCTCCAAGGATGGAGGCTCCACAGACTCCCTGGGCAACCTCTGCCAGTGCTTATCACCCTCACAGGGAAAAAGTGTTTTGTCATGTTCAAGTAGAGCCTCGTGTTTCACTTTTTGCCCTTTGCCTCTGGTCCCGTCACTGGGAACCACAAAGTGAGTCTGGCTGTGCCTACTTTGCACCCTCCCTTCAGGTATCTGTATACATTGATAAGATCATAGAATCATAGAGTAGTTAGGGTTGGAAAGGACTTTAAGACCACCTAGTTCCAACCCCCCTGCCATGGGCAGGGACACCTCACACTAAACCATCCCACACAAGGCTCTGTCCAACCTGGCCTTGAACACTGCCAGGGATGGAGCATTCACAAATTCCCTGGGAAACCCATTCCAGTGCTTCACCACCCTTACAGTAAAGAACTTCTTCCTTATATCCAGTCTAAACTTCCCCTGTTTAAGTTTTAACCCGTTACCCCTTGTCCCTCCCCAGCAACCCTAAAGGCCCCCTTCAGATACTGGAAGGCTGCTATGAGGTCTCCATGAAGCCTTCTCTTCTCCAGGCTGAACAGTCTCAACTTTCTCAGCCTGTCTCCGTAAAGGAGGTGCTCCAGCCCCCTGATCATCCTCATGGCCTTCCTCTGGACTTTGTTCCAACAGTTCCATGTCCTTTTTATGTTGAGGACACCAGAACTGCACACAATACTCCAGGTGAGGTCTCACAAGAGCAGAGTAGAGGGGCAGGATCACCTCTTTCAACCTGCTGGTCGCGCTCCTTTTGATGCAGCCCAGGATACGGTTGGCTTTCTGGGCTGCGAGCACACACTGCCGGCTCATGTTCATTTTCTCATCGACCAGCACCCCCAAGTCCTTCTCTGTAGGAGCGCTCTGAATCTCTGCCCAAACTGTAGCCGTGCCTGGGATTGCTCTGATCCAGGTGTAGGACCTTGTACTTGTCGTAGTTGAACTTCATAAGGTTGGCATCAGCCCACCTTACAAGTGTGTCAAGGTCCCTCTGGATGGCATCCCTTCCCTCCAGCGTATCAACCGAACCACACAGCTTGGTGTCATTGGCAAACTTGCTGAGGGCGCACTCAATCCCACTGCCCTTGTCAGCAACAAAGACGTTGAACAAGACTGATCCCAACACCGATCCTTGAGGGACGCCACTCGTTACTGGTCTCCAGCCGGACATCGAGCCATTGACCACAACTCTTTGTGTGTGGCCATCCAGCCAATTCTTTATCCACCGAGTGGTCCACCTATCAAATTGATGTCTCTCCAATTTAGAGAGAAGGATGTCGTGCGGGACAGTTTCAAAAGCTTTGCACAAGCCCAGGTAGATGACATCAACTGCTCAACCCCTGTCCATCAGTTCCATAGCCCCATCACAGAAGGCCACCAAATTGGTCAGGCAGGATTTCCCCTTAGTGAAGCCATGCTGGCTGTCACCAAGCACCTTGTTGTTTTTCATGTGCCTTAGCATGCCTTCCAGGAGAATGTGCTCCAAAATTTTGCCAGGCACAGAGATGAGACTGACTGGTCTGTAATTCCCTGGGTCATCCATTTTCCCCTTCTTGAAAATGGGGGTTATATTTCCCTTTTTCCAGTCATCGGGAACTTCACCTGACTGCCATGATTTTTCAAATATGATGGCCAGTGGCTTAGTAACTTCGTTCGCCAGCTCCTTCAGGATCCACAAATGGATTTCATCAGGTCCCATGGAGTTGCATACATTCAGGTTCTTAAGATGGTCTTGAATCAGATCGTCTCCTACTGTGGGCCCATGGTTTTTATTCTCACAGTCCTTGCGTCTGCCTTCCAAGACTTGGGTGATGTGGTCAGAGCATTAATAGATCCCCCATTAGTAACGAAGTGGGTCAGAACTGGAAGTTGAGTGGAGTAAAGCCTTCTACATCAAGTTAGCTCTTGTACAGCAGTCAGGAATATGCGTCTCTATTTTTGAAGACAAATATTTACAGTTAAAGGCAGAAGCCTTTTCAAACTAGTCTGAAATAAAGCCCTACTGGCATACCAATTTTAGTGTTCAGTTTTGCTCTTGCATTCCTCTACTTAAAATACAGATGTAGTTCTTTCTGCAGTCATAGAATGTTTTTTTAATATGTCTTATCCATGGCATTTCTAAGGAACTTGTTTTCTTTCTAATGCTAAATACATAAAGAGACTAGAACAAAATTCTAATAGAATTTTGATTTCCAGAAATACAGTTATTATTTTTCTTCTGTTTTGCTATGAAAAAGTGTATATGTGCAAAAAAATTTGTTCTGATTTATGCATGGCTTCAGCCCACTGTAATCCCAATGATTTTTATGAAATCCATTTTCCAAAATCTAAATATGGGTTTTAAACATTCACCCTTACATTTTAAAATTTGCCATAGATTTTGAGTAACTATTGAAAACTACCTTACCTTCAAAATAGTATTTATTTTCTATTTTACATTCCTTCTTTCCCCCCTGGATGAAAGTCTGATCTTAGCTATGTTAAAAGAGCTTCAAAGAAACCAGTGAGTTGCATAAGTGTTAAAGAATAACTCGGATAATAAGATTCCCCCCCCCCCCCCCTTCTAGCTATTTATGCAATATGTCTTTTTTCTCATATTATTATTCTAGCACTGGTAGAAAGTAAGAGAAAATAGACATAACGAAGTGCATCATATGCCTACTTGCACAGAAACTTTTTCAAGAGAACATTTAGCAATGGATGTTATTGTTTTGTGGTTTGAAAACATTAACTAAAATGCAGGCAGACAAATGTTAGGCATTTTTGAAAGAAAAATTACAGTTTCACTTATGTGCAGTAATTTTCAGAGATATTGTTGCAATTTTTGTGGAGGCAAGCATAGATATGTTACATACATATATTGCTTACTCTTTTTACCCTGAAACTGAAATAACACCACAAATTAACAAAATTATATTTCTCCAATATAGAGAGTTTTCTCTAATATTTGAAATAAAATTTTGATAACAATGTCAGTGACTACAATTTGCTAAATAACTGCTGGATATGATTCCTTGTGTATCTATCTCAAGATACAAAGTGAACAGATACCTTCTACCTATTAATCTGCGCTTTCTTCCTGCAACATCCAATTAAACTTTACCCTGTAGCATTTGCAAAGGAAGGTTTCTCTGTAGAGAAGAAATTAATATTAGTCTATATAATGTTAAACCTTGTGAAAAGCAGTTACAGAGTAAAAAATATTACTTTGAGGCTCAAGTCCGTGTTTTATATGGGGTTTTTTTGTTTTTCTTTTTTTTCTTTTTTAAAAAATGAGATAGCAGGAATATGTAGAGAAAAGAAAGTTACAAATTCATTAAGTACAGAAGAATAGGTTCTTCTTAGTTCATCTTTTGGGACGGAGTCAACAAAATAATTTCTCATTTTGGAAAGGCAAATGTTCAGCTAAGATTGTGAATGTCCTTTGTATCCCATTTCTTTTCCTTGCTCTTGCAGACCTTGGGACTGAATAAATATGACAAAAATTGTTGATGACCTATACTATAGACTAGTGAAAGAAAAGCATAAGGAAATAGAAAGACCTTATCCAGTGTATTTGTGACTGAAAATTATAGCATTTCTGCAATTAAGGAAAAATCATATGTGTTACCTATACCAACATTAAGCAGGTAAAATTCAATTCTTGGTCTACATTAGTTGTTTACATTTCTTCTGTTGGGAGGGATAAGGATGTCAGAGAGATGATTTATCCTAAAATATGTGTCTAGTACTGGTGGGAAGACACATTTCCCTTTCTCTTGATTATGTGGGGGAGCTACATGGTCAGCTTAAACCACCTGCCAAATTTTAGTCACATGTAGTTAGGTTAGATGAATTCCACTGAGAGATTAAGTGGCATACAGTTAAGCATCTGGAAAAGCTGTAATGTACAGGAATATTTTTGTTTGTGTTTCCCTATTTTATTCCTTATAAGAATCTTCCTACCAGTCATTGAGAATTGATTCAAAACTGGTTTCTGCTGATCTAGTTCTGAAAAATAATGCAATATGGCTAAATAACAGAAGATTCCTGCTCTTGAAATCCTCAAATGATGACAAAGTTATCTTCTTTATGCTGGATTCTTTTGATTGCTTTAACTGTATGTAAAGTGTTTTTTGTTTTTGGAAACTTTTTCATGAAATTCAATGGCACAATTAGAAAATAATGGCTTATGAAAAATAATTAGGGAAAATGTTGATATAATAAACTGTATTTTTCTAGAGCCGCACAGGGAGACAGTAGCAAGCACATGCTTAGTGTAATACATCATAATTGTCCTGAAAGAGTTAAGACTATGTATAAGGTCAATCCATAATATGAAGCTATTAAAAAGTTAATATAGATAAACCCTTTAAACCAGGATATGTAGAGAAAACCTGCAGAGGCAAGGCAGCTGATTTTTAAACGTTAACCTGAATATTATGCTGGTAAAATTTCATTAAAGAAATAAATAAGGCCAGACAGCGCAAGCATGTCAATGAACACTGATATTCGCTCATGTAAATCATTTATTTTTTTTTTAATTACAATGTCATAAGCAGAGCAACAGCAAGCAGTTCTGGAGCAGAAGAGTTGTGTGAAATAAATATTAAAATAAAAATGTTTTGACTTGATTTTTGAAATAAAATTTTCATTGTAGTACTATGCTTAGAAAAATGCTAATAATGGGAGGGTTGTATCCTATTTTTAGGGCATTATCTTTATTTTTCTGTAAAAAAACACTAATTCAGCATTTCTGTACATACACAGTATGTTGGTGCAGCAGATGAATATCTAAGGTTTTGTAATTTACATTTTAGACAAACTTTTTTTGTGTATGCAGACAATGGCATGGGTAAAAAGTTAAGTCTCTTTTGTACTTATGAGGCATTTAAGAAAGGCTAGTTATCTGGATCTGTCCATTTTCAGTTCAGCAGTAAGATGTTCCTACATTTTAATTCCATGGGATATAAAAATTCTGTCAAGGATTTCATTTAAAGAGAGCAAGATTATTAGATAAAAGTAAATACCTAACTTTTTCAAAGGAAAAATGTCCCACAAAAACATATAGTGTAAGAGGATGATTGTAAGGAGTCAGCTGAGGGTTTAAGCACATTTTGTATCCCTGAACTGAATAACCTATCAGAGCCTGTCATCCCTAAGGTAGTCGGTGTGTCAAGATAGGAAATAATACTTAGTAATATAGATGATTAATTTTCCTGAAACAGAGGCTGGTATTTCCAAGGTCAGAAATAAGGACCTTCTGAAAACTAAAAATTCTGACAGAAGAGTATTTTTTTAATTTATTTATTTTGAATTATTTATGTAAGGTAAAAACTTGAATGAATGGTATTGTAACAAAAGGGCAATCCAGCCCTCTGTTATTACTGCATTCTTGAATGATGTTCTAGTCATAAGCAAGTGTGAGAAATACCCTAGAAATGCGTAAGGGAAGAAATCATGGATCATGTCTACTTCCTTGACTCATGGGTAGTTTATATATTTTAACAGGATATAATGTCAGAGATGTAGATAACTAAATGTTTTACACTTAGAAAATCTCTTCTAGAATTTTTTTGATAGGATCTATGTTATTGAGGAAGGATGCTAGGAAAAATTAAACTCAGCACGTATCCCTATTTACATTTCATTTGCCAATGTGCAGTGGTGCTGGGTTTGTTACTAATATTTGCACCACCGCCATTGACACTTGCTGATAACAAAATAACTTGTAAAATCTCTACTTACGTGACCCTTGGTAAAGCTCTGATGGGGAAAGACTCCATTGTCCCACATGGGAGCCACCCCTGGCCACTAGAGTACTATGCATGGTAGAACCTAAAGATTTCCATGGGTCTAGGTTTAAACAAGCAGTCCTGGAGTTGTGCCACTTTGTAATACCTCCAGTGGTGTCATGATATGTTTCAAAAGTACTGTCCAGTAGGTGGCAATATGTATCACCTGGTGGTTGAAAATTTAACTTGCAAAAGTATGTTTCCTTTAACACGAAGACGCAGAAGTGATTTCCTGCTTACTCTAGTTTTTCTTTGGTATCTAAAAACAACAGCACTTTGAAAGAACAAAAGATTTTAGGTTTGCTGCCTTGTAATTATAAAACAGACCTTAATTGTAACAATTATGTGCTTTAACCAATACAATAAATATTGTTTTAATATAGGCATTCTTTACTCCTTCTTCCTTTTCTCTTTTCTGGCAGAGAAAATAAATTATAAATTCTGTCTGAATGTGCATACCACAATGCTCTTAACTCTGTCATACCAGCTTCTAAAAGTACTGCACACAATTTCAAGCACCTGTAGTAGTACTTTATTTGGAGTATTTGAGTCCTATTTTGAAGATTCTTTTGCTTTTACTGACTTAGAGACATGATCAAACCTGAAATGTGGTCAGAAAAGAAGATAATTAAGCTGTTTTTTCAGATAAGCATCATAATTCAGCCTAGGGTTTAGCTTCATGACTCGTGGCTATAGAAAAAGGTTCCACTTAAACAATTAGAAGAAACTAAATATGAGGTAGATCCTTATCAAATTGGCAGAATTCTGCAGGACTGGAAATTATGCTTCCTGCTGTTTAACAGGACTTTATATTCTGAAAGTTCTTGTGGTCAAGTTAAATCTTCAGAAAAAGAAAAAAGATTATGTGCAAAAGAAATGATCAGTACCACTCCATCAGAGAAGGGTAAGACTTTGTCAGCAGCAGGCACACAGAGAACATGAGCAGACTGAACCTGTGGTGTGACAGATGTAGAACAAACACAGCAAATTTTTATACAAGAAGTCCCAAATCCACTTTTAAGACCAACAAATATGTATCATCTAGCACACTCATGACAAACATTTATTCTCTGTTATTTGATTAGCATCATAGACACTGTAAATAGGCAGTGTCTTCAGGTTTTGTAAACAAAGATGATGCTTAAATAGACTCAGATTCTTTTAGTTAAGAAGCATTGTCATGGGAAGCCAGATTTATGTCTGCTACACTCATCTCAAGCTGAGGATCATGGAACAAGGACGGCGGATTTTCATTCTTACTTCACCTTGGTTATATATTTTGTAAATAAAAAATTATATTGACTTCCCTTATAGAATAGTCTGCACAGTGACTTTGAAAACACTGCATTCTTCAGTCTATACTTGTATTCTTTTGGTCTAAAAACATGTTATGGGTTCCAAACTCCCTGGAAAGTGCTTACTGCTGAAAATACCTCTGTTCTGTTGAGACATTTTAGAATTTAGTTGTACAATCTCAGATCATTTTGTGTGATTACTCACCATTTTCAAAACAGTTTTAGACAGTAAGAGAAAACAGTGTTATTTCACCTAATTTCAGTAATAGAAGAATTAGTTACCTAGTGGATGATACAAGTTTAATGGCTTAAAAGCTTCATTTTGTGATTGTAGTGTGTGCAATTGTGTCAGATCAACAGTTGCAGCAATGAGGAACAGTCAGGCTTATGAATGCCTATGAGCAGGATCAATAGAAAAATACGTTCTCTCTGAATATAGTACTACTTTGCATGAAGTTTTCTGTAGAAAGCATTTTTTGTAAGAGACAAAAGGGCACTTAGAAAGGAAAAAAAAACCCACCAATGTGTTTTCTGAAATTCTCCATTCAGTGTGTGACAAATGAGTTTTAGAGAATACAATAACAGAATGCACTTTATCAACCTTAAATCATGGACCACGCATACCAGTTGTGTATAATGTTCATAAATCCATGATCATAATGAGTTGCACATGTCTCATGGTGGTTTAATGACAATGGTGCAAACAGGTGAATCAATATGATCGCATATTTTACTGTATTTATTTTGCATACCTCTTGTTAACAGCTCATTTCCTTAAATTTGTCTGTCATTTTAGTTGTTCTTGAAGCTGTGAAGACTGAAATCACGTTTGATCTTTTGTGCCATTTTCATTTTACTCTTTGCTCAATTGCATGAGTCTGGCATCAGTTTGTTCATGCAATGCTAAAGCCCATATGCCCTTATAGGTCTTCAAGAAGTAGAATTTTATACTGAGAAGCACTGCTACTTCCTTGTACAATAAGTGGTTGTTACTAAAATTCAGTATTTCCAATTCAAGTACCAAACCATGGAACTGAACCCACTGAACCTGCTGCTCTGAGTGAATCAAATACACAAACAGTATTGGCTTTCCACTAAAGAACAGCACTTAAGTCATGAACAATCTGCTTGTGTTCAGAAACTTATAACCATGTGTTAATTATTGACAACTGTGGAAGGGAAACAATATTAGGACCTGGTATGGTTCCTCTACAAAAAAACACATTTTGAGAGCTGCAGATGTGATCTTTGAGTGTAAGAGAAGATTAAATCCCCAAATGAAACCCTGTATCATGTGTTATGCTGCATTTTTCTGAGGACCCCATAATTTGAAATGCCAAAAATGAATTACATACCTGAATGCCATGTATGCACAGAATCACAAAATCACAGAATGGCTGAAGTTGGAAGGCACAGCTAGAGATCGTCTTGTCCAAACCCTTGACTCACCAGGAGCACATTGCTCAGGGCTCAGTCCTGAATATCTCCAGGGTTGGAGACTCCACAACCTCTCTGGGCAGCGCTTTCCAGTGTTTGACCACTCTCACAATAAAAAACCCTTTTCCTTTACGTTTAAATTTAATTTTACGTGTTTCGGCTTGTGCCTGTTGCTGCTTCTATTTTCACTGGTTAACACTGAGAGAAGTCTAGCTTCATCTCCATCTTTCCTTTCTCCTGTCAGATATTTGTATGCAGGCTGTATTCAGGGAGCAGATACTGTAACAAAAGCAAGGTCTGAAGTGGACTTTCATATACCCTTTCATTATGTCACTTGAAAGAGCTACTATGTTGATACTGCTGTCAGACAGAAAAGAAGATTGAATGATAACATCCTGAAGCTTTTGTTTTCTGTGCTCCTCTTGTTCATAGAGTTACCTCTGCGTTCTTTCTAGAAATATCTGATGAAAACATTTCAAGAGACAGTAGCATGTTAAAATAACAGTCAGTTCTTTCACCTGAAGACAGACAAGAAGACTTTCCCTCCTTTTACTAGGCAAACTCCCTTTAATGTCAAAGTAAGTTTGTCTGAGAAATGATCAAGTGACCTCTCTAAGAATTAGACTCTGGCATAAATGTCAATTTAGTGTTTTAAACAATGTAATTTTTAATTTCCTTCTTAGTGATTGAATTGACATTATTAAATCCACCTTAAGGATGATTCAAGTAGGTCATTGTTGCCAACTCTTCAGAAGATAAGACTAAGTGCAGTCTGTAATCCAGGCTGAAAGCAATAAAACAGGGTGCAATAAAGCAAGTGGTTCATAGAAAGAGTTATTAATTCAACATGAAGGTGAACTGGATAGGCAAGAGTTTCAGAGAGAAGAATATGGAAATTTCAGTGATCGTGTAAATAAATACTACTCTGATACAGTACTAAACAATAATATGAAGAGGCAAAAGTTTAATTGGCTTGTAATGAAAAAGAAACATATTTTAGACAAAGTTGAGGCAACTGTTCAACAACTTATTCTGGTAGATTGTTATTGTAGGGAAAGAAAATCTACCTAAGCATCACTTGGCTCAAAGTTTCCCCATCTTCATAGACTGCATTTAACAGCAGGTTAGTTTCAGAATATGACATCTGGACTGACATTCTAGTTGCCTTTTAAAATAACAGGCATAAACTAAAAAAAGTACAGAAGCAAAAAATAAAATATGCTGAAAAGCATGCAAATTGGTGTGTATGGAAAAAAACTCAGAAAAATTATGCATACAGAGAATACCAAAAATGTATTGAAATCAGATATGAAAATTGTTCTTCCTTGCTACATTATAAAGTAGTCAAAAACAAGTGGAAGTGGAGATGTGAGTGAATTTAAGATGCTGCATAAGTGACTAAAATTATATACTTACTCCACATGAAGACAAATACCAAAAAGGATTATTCAGATACTGAATAAAAAGTCACAATTGCTTTGTCAAACATGATACATCAAGATGCATTTCACTCCTATGGAGATGCAAATACATTTTCATGACAGGTCCTAAGAAAACATGGAAATTAAAAGAAGCCTATTACTTTGTGTCCAAAATTTGCCTGCAGTGCACTTTGCCTTGTGGAATTTTCTGAAATTTGAAAATATCTCTGGCCTTTGCTCAGAAGTTGACTTTTAAGGATATAATGTTTTGTCTGTTTCTAAGAAGTATGGATTCTTACACAGCTAAAACTATTTCAACTATTTATAAAATCAGCATTCTGAGTTTAGTAAGTCACTTTCAGTCCCTGGGTTCTTACCAGATTATCTAATTGCAAGTAGTTCACTGCATCATTTGTGGGATTCAAATGTCCCAACACTGCATTTAAGTTTAGATTTTTTTCTTGTTTCTCATCTCTGTTTCTCATGTAGTAAACTATGGTATAATGACTGGAGTCAAAACTGGTCAGGTATTCTACCCCTTAGCCTGAAATTACTGGAACTTCATAGAATCATAGAATAGTTAGGGTTGGAAAGGACCTCAAGATCATCTAGTTCCAACCCCCCTGCCATGGACAGGGACACCTCACACTAAACCATCCCACACAAGGCTTCATCCAACCTGGCCTTGAACACTGCAAGGGATGGAGCACTCACAACCTCCCTGGGCAATCGATTCCAGTGTCTCACCACCCTAACAGGAAAGAATTTCCTCCTTATATCCAATCTAAACTTCCCCTGTTTAAGTTTTAACCCGTTACCCCTTGTCCTGTCACTGCAGTCCCTGACGAAGAGTCCCTCCCCAGCATCCCTATAGGCCCCCTTCAGATACTGGAAGGCTGCAATGACATCTCCACGCAGCCTTCTGTTTCCTAGGCTGAAAGCCCCAACTTCCTCATCCTATCTTCATACGGGAGGTGCTCCAGTTCCCTGATCATCCTCATGGCCCTCCTCTGGACTTGTTCCAAGAGTTCCATGTCCTTTTTATGTTGAGGACAACAGAACTGCACACAATACTCCAGGTGAGGTCTCACAAGAGCAGAGTAGAAGGGCAGGATCACCTCTTTTGACCTGCTGGTCACGCTCCTTTTGATGCAGCCCAGGATACGGTTGGCTTTCTGGGCTGCGAGCGCACACCGAGGCCGGTTCACGTTCATTTTCTCATTGATTAGCACCCCCAAGTCCTTCTCTGCAGGGCCGCTCTGAATCTCTTCTTTGCCCAGTCTGTAGCCGTGCCTGGGATTGCTCTGATTCAGGTGTAGGACCTTGCACTTGTCATGCTTGAACTTCATGAGGTTGGCATCAGCCCACCTCACAAGCGTGTCAAGGTCCCTTTGGATGGCATCCCTTCCCTCCAGCATATCAAGCGAACAACACAGCTTGGTGCCATCGGCAAACTTGCTGAGCGCGCACTCAATCCCACTGTCTACGTCAGCGACAAAGATGTTAAACAAGACTGGTCCCAACACCGATCCTTGAGGGACACCACTCATTATTGGTCTCCAGACGGACACTGAGCCATTGACCACAACTCTTTGCCTGCTGCCATCCAGCCAGATCTTTATCCACCGAGTGGTCCATCCATCAAATTGATATCTCTCCAATTTAGAGAAGGATGTCGTGTGGGACAGTGTCAAACGCTTTGCACAAGTCCAGGTAGATGACGTCAACTGCTTTACCCTTGTCCATCAATTCTGTAGCCCCATCATAGAAGGCCACCAAATTGGTCTCGTGAATCCTTGATAAGGATTGAATTAATGGATTGAGGATTCATGTTAATTCTGTCTACCAAACTGAAAAGCTCTTCACTGACTTTCTTGACTAGGTCCCCTTTGAATATAATAGGAGCTTAGCCATCACTTAGCCAGTACTTGGAGACACTGAAGGGAGAAGTGCCTTAAGCTGTGAGCTCAACACCTTTCATGGAGCATAAATGTTTTCTATGTAAAATTAGAGCAAAGAATAAAAGAAAGTACCATCAGATGATGTGAGTTAACCTCAGTTGTTGAATAAAAAGAGGTATAGTGCTGATAGAGATACAGAGGATCAGGCGACCAGAAAACATTTGAGCACAAAGTGGTGAAAGGACAACAGGGAAAAAGAGAGAGGTGATGGATGGAAACTTTTAACTTTTCTCTGAGGCCTGAGCCTTTTCTGTAGAATTGTTCGTATAGCGATAATAGAACCAAACAATGTCATGAACACTCTCACATCATTAATGCTGCTTCAGCTTATGGCAGTCATCATTTCTGTGAAAAATATTTTTCCACCCCTACTCCTGTTCATCAAGCTGATACTTCCCTCCCTCCATTCTTACAAATATGATTTTCCTTTGCCTATGAGTCTGAGGTTTACTTAGTGTTTTGGGGTAGCAAGAATCCCCCAGTATCTCTATATCCCAGTTCTTCGTGGCAGTTGTGTCAGATGATCACACTGTCTTGTTGCAGAAGGAAGCTGCTGAAAGATGGTCTGAGCAGCCATATTTCTATTAGCGATAGTTACTGTCCTGTATAAGGAATTGTCTGGGCCAGCTGCTTATAGGTATCAACACTGATGACCACAACTGCTCTGTGATCAGTGACAAACACCTATCCCAGTCACGGGTAGTCTTTTGGAATACATCAGGAGAGATTTAGTTAGGGTTACTTAAAGTCCTCTGAGGCACATGCTGAAGCAAAGAGCTGTGAAGGAAAACAGCTGAAGCCCCTACCTGCTCATTCTGCCCCTTTGTTGAAGGTTACTGCCATCATAGAAAAAGCTGACAGCACTGAATCTGCACTCATATTTCAACAGTTGCCATTCACAGGCTGATTTATGAGGGCAAACTCTACAGCTGAGTATGGATTGATAACTTCAGTAGCTGAAGTATTGACTGTTGTGATCAGCAACACCTTAAACCATTGCAGCTAAATCCAGGAGTGACTTAACTTCATAAAGCTTAAAGCTATAATTTTGAAATTTATTACACACTATGCCCCTGAAATTGTCTTATGAAACTAGAATAATGTGAAGCTAGGCATTCACACAATGTCAGATTTCCAAATTAAAAGGATTTCAACTTTTAAAATTCGTCATCTTAACATTGTATTACTATAAAATGGTGCTTGTAAGAAAAATTGCAGAAAAGAAGAAGAATGAGCAGAGTTCTTGAAAACACGACCTCTGAAGAAAGGATAGGATTTGAAGAAAAAAAATGACTGGAAGGGATATAAAATAGCACTCTTTGATATGCAAAAAGTAGTTACAAAGAGGAAAGGAATAATCTGTTCTCTGTGTCAGCCTTGGATAGAACAAGAAGTAATGGTCTTAAATTAGAGCAAAGGAAATTTAGATTATGTATTAGGAAAAGATTTTCAACCATAAATCATGGAAAAGGACCGTCTAGGGAGACTGTGGAATTATCATTAGTGGAAGTTTTTTAGAACAGACTGGGCAGGCAACTTTCAAGGCTGAATAAGGTGGAGGTGATCTTGTCCTAGGAAAGAATGATAAACTCTGAAATTTTCTTCAAGACCTATTTTCTTTGATGCTGGAATGTCTAATACATCACACAGACTTAAGTACAATTTAACAGAAAAAAGCCAAAACAGTAGCCAAACAATGAAGGACATACTGTTTTACTGACCAAAAGGTTATACTGAGACTGATTTACTACTATGCTGTGAAATGAATGAGTTATTAATAGCTTTGCCTTATTTAGCTGGGGAACATATTGAATGATTAAAAAATAACCAAAGTGCTAGATTCTTGCCTTTAAAATTATTTTTTAACTCTTTTCTGTATTTATTGGATTGCGATGGCTTATGTAAGAAAATGCTCTCTCCCCTTTCTGATTAGCCCTTAAGAATCATCAGTCTACATAACTTGTATACAAGGGCTTTCATCACTTTGGTTATATAAATAATTTCTGAATGGTATGCAAATACTGCCTCAACTGCCCAACATGTCATCTTACGTATACAAGCAATGTAGCATGGGGCTGGGGTCTGATCTATCAGTGCTGATGTTACTTAAGCAAATTAAGACTGGGAGTTTCTGGTTACAGTCACAAGCCAGACCTGAGAATGTTAAAAAAATTCTATTTACATTTGTCAGATATGGGTGGTCATTTGTCGCATGAAAATTTACTCTGAAAGAGCTCTTTCTGTGGGATTTTGACAGTTTATATTCGCCTTGTGTTGTATACCAGATCTCTCTGGTGAAGTCTAAGACATGCCAGTAGCCAGCAACGAAAGCTGCCCTTCACAAAGTATTACAGGAGAGACTCTTACTGTGGCAATAGTTAACACTGAACATTTCACTCTGAGGTTATAAAGATAACCTCATAATTTAGCTGAAATACTGTAAAGGTTAATGGTTTACTAGGATAATGAGCTCCACTAAAGGTCATATCAGGTAAACTCATAAAAGCAAACAACTTAAAATAGAATTATAGAATCACAGAAGCATTGAGGTCAGGGGCCTCTGAAGATCACCTGGTCCAGCCCCTTTGCTTAAAATAAGGTCAGCCAGAGCAGGTTGCTCTGGACTGTGCCCTTTGGGTTTTCTAAGGACAGAAGCTCAACAGCCACTCTGGGCATCTATTCCCCTAGTGCGTGCTGAGCCACACTGTAAAGAAGTTTGCTGTTTTGATATATAAGTGGAATTTTCTGTATTCCAGTTGGTGACTGTTGCCCCTTGTCCTTTCACAGATGAGCCCTGAGAAGATTTGGATTCATTTTACTTAGTCCCCCCATCAGGTACTTGTACATATTGATAAGATTCATCCTGAGCTCTCTCTCTTCCATGCTGAACAGTCCCAGTTCTTGCAACCTCTCATTGCATGTTAGATGCTACAATCGCTTTGTCATCTTCATTGCTCTTTGCTCGAGCATATGTCATAGAATCATAGAATGGATAGGGCTGGAAAGGACCTTAAGATTACCTAGTTCCAACTGCCCCTGCCATGGGCAGGGACACCTCCCACTCCAGGTTGCTCAAGACCCTGTCCAACCTGGTCTCGAACTTCCAGGCCAACTTCAAGGGATGGGGCAATAACAGCTTCTTTGGGCAACCTGTTCTAGTGCCTCACCACTCTCATCGCAAAGAACTTCTTCCTTATATCTAACCTAAATCTCCCGTTTAAGTTTGAACCGTTACCCCTTGTCCTGTTGCTACAGTCCCTGATGAAGAGTCCCTCTCCAGGGAGCCCTGGACTAGAAACAGCATTCTACATGTTCAGCAAAGAGTATGGCAAGTGTCTCATTTCCAAAGTATTCCCAAACCACAGTTGCTTCTGCCACAGTCCAGGCATCTCGGTAGAGAGCTGCATCTCAGAGGTGAGCTGAAAACACGTGTAAAAAACATTGTCTGCTAGACCCTGCATCAACAGAGCTGCTGCCAGCAGCAGGAATTGCTGCAGACACTGTTTGGGAAATAAAGGGCAAACAGGAGAGCCAGCTTTGGAATTTGGATGACTGATATGGGTGACTGACTCGGCCTAAGGACAAAATGCCAGAGGCTTTTTTTAGCTGATGATTCTGAATGCAGGGAGGCAAATCTGTCCCTCCAATCTAAGTTGCCCTTTTCCTCTCACAGTCTGTGTCATTTCTGGATAATTTAAGCAGCTTCCCACTCAGATCCTCTGTCAGCTAGTGAAAAGTTACCATCTGCCCTGTAGAAGAACTTGGAAATCTGATGGAAAATCCCCCTGAATGTCAAGTTGCGTACAGACTCTGCATTGCAATGTTTATCTGAGAGATTCACAGTCATTTCTGAGGGTACAGGCCTTCAGGGTTGTTGTATTTTCCACCTTTTGTATTATTTTCACTCGCATGTACAAATACTTCACATTCAAAGGTTTGTCTCTTCCCTTCCTCTCCCCCCAACTCCACTATACATTTTAATGCTAATATCAGCCACGTATGCAGGTGATGTAATTTTTCATTTCTGATTACTGTTAATGGAACCACAAAACTGCCTGTACTGTTTCTGCCACCAGAACCCACAGCTGCTTACCCTGGAAACATCTGTGGACAGGTAAGGGCAAGTGTAAAGCTGCTCAAGGGCAGACAGGAGTTGGGCTATGAAGTTCCAGCCAGTTTTCTACATAAGACTTTCAGCCTTGGATCACCACTGGGCTTGAAGCAGCAAAATCAATAATTAGATAATAAAAAAATACGCATATTAATGAAATGGAATTACATGACTTTGGTGTGAAATGCATTGAAGAAGCTGCACAACTAATTGACTTAATGTGGTACTATCACATCACTCCTAATAATATCTCTGTATTAGCATTACTTTTTTTTTGAGTGTCTGTAATTCAGACTTCGTCATGTTCTTTAAACTTGAAGAAAAATGCTTGCTTGAATTATTTTTGCCTGAAAAGCCGCTATTGTGCGTAAGCAATCCTCTAAAAAAATCACAAGGAACTTAGGGTATGGATTTAGTGCGTCTATGTGGCAGCACAATGACGTGATAGATTATAATGGTTCTATGGTAAATAATACAGCTTAAAATTAGACTTTAAAAACAATGTAGCTGTCTCAGTTCACTGAGTGTTTAAAATTATCTCATCTCTCATTTACTTCCATCAAATGTGTTTTTCTTCCTTTGAGTTCAGCATTCAGAGGCAGGGAAATCCAGAATTATTTCACAGTAAAATAATATTAGAAGTCTTCATTAAAGTGACACATCAATCTATTTATACCCTGCACATCAATATGATTCATGAACCTTCAACGGTTATTACATATATTCACCAAGAAGTCTAGCCTAAGTTTTGCTTTTGTTGTTTTCTTCATTAATAGAAGGTATCCCTAAAGCACTAAGTATTGCATTTCATTCACAGGGATGAAAATATTGGGGATGCCTGTAGTTTTACAGCAGAGACTAGGGGTAAAGAAAGATGCTTGTCTGTGTTTAAATTTTGGGGTGCTTCACCTCCAGTAACTTTACATACTTTGTACGACCATACAATTGCTGCTATTACTGACTTCCCTTCTGAATATACTGTTTAAAAATGGTTCCCTTGTCAGTAAGTATAACAGGTATTTCAAAAAAGAGATTCACTTCATGAATGTTAGCGTGTTATACTGTGAAAATGTGAAAATAACCCCATACAGGAATTTTCTATCAAAAAGAGATATTAAAAGTATCCAAGGTTATGTCTATTTAGTGCCATACTATGATCCTGATGAGACCAGTTCCATCTATTGGATATACTTAAGCTATTTATGGACACCCCAGAAGAAAAACAGCATATGAAGTTACAGCAGACATGGAAAGTTTTGAAAATGTTCCATAAGTAATTGTGGCCCATTCACCTACCTCAAAGGTGAGGGCTTACATCTGTATCTGTTTGTACCGCTGATGGGGCTGGTCCTGCTTATGCTGCTGGTCAGCTGTACATGCTGATATGTCCCATTACACTGCAACATGAGATCTCATGGAATGATTTTTTTTCTGTCAGGACTCTCTTCAGCTTGAGGATGCCATCAGTTTTCCAGCCAGCAGAAGTGGAACACTTGGTGGAGATGGGCTATTGCTTATTAAATCATAATCGTTCCACAAAACATCTAGAGCTCTAGAGAAGCACTCATGTTCTTACACAGTGTAGAAAAGTGAAGCTTACTAGTGCTGCTGGAACCAGGAGTCCTAGATAATGCTGTCCTGTAGGAAGTCCTCCCTCAGGTACTTGTTTTCTCTAAAACAATTGCTCTTAATCATCACCTATTTTTGTGACAGGGAGAAGTACCTTGTAGCAACCATGTGAAGTTTTAAGTGCAAATAAAGGTATCTACAGAGTTCCAGCTTTGTCTGGGTTTTTTTTTTTTTTTTTTGCTACTTGCAAGACTTGCTAAGTACAGAGCTCTCTTTGTGAGCAATTGTAGAACAATCACAGAATCATAGAATAGTTAGGGTTGGAAAGGACCTCAAGATCATCTAGTTCCAAGCCCCTGCCATGGACAGGGACACCTCACACTAAACCATCCCACACAAAGCTTTATCCAACCTGGCCTTGAACATCGCCAGCAATGAAGCACTCACAACCTCCCTGGGCAACCGATTCCAGTGTCTCACCCCCCTAACAGGAAAGAATTTCCTCCTTATATCCAATCTAAACTTCCCCTATTTAAGTTTTAACCCGTTACCCCTTGTCCTGTCACTACAGTCCCTGATGAACAGACCCTCCCCAGCATCCCTATAGGCCCCCTTCAGGTACTGGAAGGCTGCTATGAGGTCTCCACACAGCCTTCTCTTCTCCAGGCTGAACAGCCCCAACTTCCTCAGCCTGTCTTCATACGGGAGGTGCTCCAGTCCCCTGATCATCCTCATGGCCCTGCTCTGGACTTGTTCCAGCAGTTCCATGTCCTTTTTATGTTGAGGACACCAGAACTGCACACAATACTCCAGGTGAGGTCTCACAAGAGCAGAGTAGAGGGGCAGGATCACCTCCTTCGACCTGCTGGTCACGCTCCTTTTGATGCAGCCCAGGATACGGTTGGCTTTCTGGGCTGGGAGCGCACACTGAAGCCGGCTCATGTTCATTTTCTCATCGACCAACACCCCAAAGTCCTTTTCTGCAGGGCTGCTCTGAATCTCTTCTTTGCCCAGTCTGTAGCTGTGCCTGGGATTGCTCCTACCCAGGTGTAGGACCTTGCACTTGTCATGGTTGAACTTCATAAGGCTGGCATCAGCCCACCTCACAAGCTTGTCAAGGTCCCTCTGGATGGCATCCCTTCCCTCCAGCATATCAAGTGAACAACACAGCTTGGTGTCATCGGCAAACTTGCTGAGGGCGCACTCAATCCCACTGTCCATGTCATCGACGAAGATGTTAAACAAGACCGATCCCAACACCGATCCCTGAGGGACACCACTCGTTACCGGTCTCCAGCCGGACATCGAGCCATTGACCACAACTGTTTGTGTGTGGCCATCCAGCCAGTTCTTTATCCACAGAGTGGTCCATCCATCAAATTGATATCTCTCCAATTTAGAGAGAAGGATGTCGTGTGGGACAGTGTCAAACGCTTTGCACAAGTCCAGGTAGATGACGTCAACTGCTTTACCCTTGTCCATCAATTCTGTAGCCCCATCATAGAAGGCCACCAAATTGGTCAGGCAGGATTTCCCCTTAGTGAAGCCATGCTGGCTGTCACCAAGCACCTTGTTGTTTTTCATGTGCCTTAGCATGCCTTCCAGGAGAATGTGCTCCAAGATTTTGCCAGGCACAGAGGTGAGACTGACTGGTCTGTAATTCCCCGGGTCTTCCATTTTCCCCTTCTTGAAAATGGGGGTTATATTTCCCTTTTTCCAGTCTTTGGGAACTTCACCTGACTGCCATGATTTTTCAAATACGATGGCCAGTGGCTTAGCAACTTCATTCGCCAGCTCCTTCAGGACCCGCGGATGGATTCCATCAGGTCCACGGACTTGTGTGCATTCAGATTTTTAAGATGGTCTCGAACCAGATCCTCTCCTACAGTGGGCCCAAGGTCTTCATTCTCATAGTCCCTGCATCTACCTTCTAAGAACTGGGTGGTGCAGTCAGAGCCTTTGCCAGTGAAGACTGAGGCGAAGAAGTCATTCAGAACCTCAGCCTTCTCCAAATCCTGTGTAGCCAGTTCTCCCGAAAGCTTCCTCAGGGGGCCTATGTTGTCCCAAGTCTTTTTTTTGTTTTCTACGTACCTGTAGAATCCCTTCCTATTATCCTTAACATCCCTAGCCAAGATTAATTCTAATTGGTCCTTAGCCTTCATAACCTGGTCCCTAGCTTCCCGGACAACATCCCTGTACTCTACCCAGGCCGCCTGTCCTTGCTTCCATTTTGTATAAAGCTCTTTTTTCCTTTGAATTTTCCTCAGCAGCTCATTATCCATCCAAGGAGGTCTCCTAGCCCTCCTGCTGCACTTCCTTCTAGTTGGGATGCAGCACTCCTGAGCTTGTAGCAGGTGATCCTTGAATATCAAGTCTTGGACCCCCCTGCCCTCCAGGGCTATATCCCATGGAACCTTACTAAGCAGGCTCCTGAAGAGGCCAAAGTCTGCTCTTTTGAAGTCCAGGGCAGTGAGCTTGCTACACGCTCTTCTCACTCTCCTGGGGATCTCAAATTCGACCATCTCATGATCGCTGCATCCAAGGCTGCCTTGGAGTACCACATTCTCAACAAGCCCTTCCCTGTTGGTGAGCACAAGGTCAAGCATGGCACCTCTCCTTGTCAGCTCCTCTATTACTTGCAGAAGGAAGTTGTCTTCCACACAATCGAGGAACCTCCCGGATTGCTTGTGCCGGGCAGTGCCATCGTTCCAACAGATGTTAGGGTGGTTGAAATCCCCCATGAGAACAAGGGCCTGCGAGCGTGAGGCTGTTCCTATCTGTCTGTAGAGTGCTTCATCCACAGGTTCTCCTTGATCAGGCGGCCTGTAACAGATTCCCACAGTAATGTCTCCCACGGCTGTTTTCCCTTTAACCCTGACCCACAAACTCTCTGTAAACTGCTCACCTGTCCCCAGACAGAGTTTCATACTCTCCAGCCTATCCCTAACATAAAGGGCAACTCCCCCTCCTCGCCTGCCAGGCCTGTCTTTTCTAAAGAGCCTGTAACCTTCCATTCCAACACTCCAGTCATAGGCGCCATCCCACCATGTTTCTGTGACGCCTATTGTATCATACCCCCGTATATGTGCACACATCTCTAATTCCTCTTGTTTGTTCCCCACGCTACGGGCGTTTGTATAGAGGCATCTGAGACGAGCTCCAGTTGAAGCCTGCTCATCGGCTGGAGCAGCTAGAATATATCTACATTGTTCTGAGCATTTATTATAGGTGTTGGCAACTGACTGGGTGTGTTGGGATGGAATGATGCCCCCCTCCCCCAACACATCTAGTTTAAAGCCTCCTTGACCAGTCCGGCAAGCCTCCTACCAAAACTGTTCTTCCCCTTCTTTACCAGACCAGCTCCACCACCCCCCAGTAGACCTGGCCTACTAACTTCAGTCTTATGTTCAAGACACCCAAACCCCTGACTATGACACCACCCTTTTAACCATTTATTAACCTGGCCAATCCTCCTAGCTTTTTCTTGGTCCTCCCCTGTGTCCTGGAGAATTGACGAAAAGACTATCTGAGCACCAGAGCCCCTAACCGCCTCTCCCAGGGCTCTGTAGTCTTTCCTTATGGTCCCTAGTCTACTCCTACCTATATCCCTAGCACCCACATGAATCACCAGGAGCGGGTAATAGTCCATGGAACTTACTAGAGCAGGTAGCCTCTCTGTAACATCCCTGATCCGTGCCCCTGGTAGGCAGCACACCTCCCTCGAGACGGGGTCAGGCCAACAGACGAGTGCTTCCGTCCCTTTCAAAGTAGAGTCCCCTATTACTATGACCCGCCACTTTTTTTTTGTAGCGCCAGTAGAGATCTTTACCTATGCATAATCCGGCTGTTTGTGGTGCAAGTGCGTTTCCTCGTTAGTCTCCTGCAGGACAGCAAAGCAGTTCTGCGTGGGGACAACAGATTTAGGAGGAAGCTCCTTGCTTTTAATTGTCCTTTTCCTCCTTCTTTTGTTATTTTTCTTTGTTACCAATTCCCAATTTCCCAGGTTATTGGCCTCCTTCTTTCCTTCATGAGCTGGATTTTGTAACCAATTTTGGAGCTCAGACACAAAATGAGTATTTACTGGTTTGATTAGACTTTTCTGACAAAAGAATTCTAGTAAAGGTTTCATTTTGTGTTATAGAGTTAAAAGGCCATTGGATGTAATGCTGGTCAAGGGTAAAATGTGAGGTAATTGTACAGGTTTTATTCCCTAATATATATATATATATATATATTTTTTTTTTTTTCGGAGATACTTAACATTCTTACTCATTAGAAGTTATTTATGTTTTAAACCAACCACATTTTTACCAGACTAATTCAAGCAATAAAATCTGCCTCTATTTTAATGGCAAATCAATGCTTGCAATAGTAAATAAAAACAAATCACCTACCACAGTATGTATTACCATGGTAGAAATGGTAGAAATCCATTCGACCTCTCCATCATGAATCTTTAGAATTAAACTCCTTCCTATTTGTTAAATATTTACATTCAAAATAAATTAATTTTATTGCCTTTATTTTTAATTTTTGTATTATGAGTTGCATACAAACCCAGCATATATACCAGCAACAAAAAAGTTGACCTTGTGGTACACTAACAGTGTAAAACTACTGTAATACATTTAATTCATAGTACCAAGATGTATTTATTATTGGCATACTCACACGTGCTACTATATGCTGGTCTCTGTGATAATTCCTCTTGCAAACACAGTTTTTCAAGATGTCGTAGCTCAACTATAAAACTTCGTTGTGGTTTAAAATTTGGCATAAAAATCATAGATTAGTTGTGTCTTATAAAAAAAATCCATGTCAAAATCTTAGAACAATCTTGTCTTAAAAAAAAAAAAAAAAATAGTGCATGTTGGGGTGCTTGGTTTGAGAGGTTTTGGGGTTTGATTTTGATTGAAAAGATATATCGTGCAATCAGAAAAATTTCCATCTTGATAAATATTTTTCTTCAAAGCATTAAAAGAATATTAACATGAACAAATGAAACTCAGCTTCATCTAGTTTCGTATTACTGACAAGGAACTGTAAATTTGGCAGGGTGGTTTGTAATCTGTAAATTAATTTCTCAGCTATAAATTCACAGTCTGTTATTGCCGGCTCCCATTTTTCTAATAGTATACAGAAAGCTAAATACAAACTTTTGCTAAAGCATCTTGGTTTTCTCTAAGGTACATTTAAACAACATTTTCGTCCTCATGAACCTATGGAACCTTTGTAATGGGATACCACATAAAGCACAGTATACTCAAAGCCAGAAAGTCAGAGGTCCAGTAGGACAAGCACTGGGATATTATTTGCACTTTGGGGACAAATACTTAGAATAGAATACTTAGAATATTGATTTATTCTAAATTCCATGCTTGTCAGATCTAAACCTGTGATTCTCAAATTGTTTTGTGGTTGTTGCTGTTGTTTTCTTATGTTCCCTTTTTGAGAGATGTAAAAAGCTTTCCAGACTTATTTTTTGTATCTGCTGTTTCCTTGGTATTAGATTTAGTTTGCAATTATTTGGTGAGCTTTTCCTCTGACTTAGGCCTCTTTGTTAAGTAAATCGTCAAATACCTCTATTTATTGACTCCTTGAGACCATCTGTCTTTCTCATGTTTGTTCATCTACTGTACTTCTTTATCTGCAAAACTGAGAGATTAGAGAACCTGTTCTTCAAACACTATAGCTTCATAATGTATCAGGATCTTGATGTTCAGATTCTTGTCTTTTTTTTATTTTCTTTTTTTCCCTGTTGTTACCTTTGTCAATTTTATACCTTTGCACATATCTCCACCTACTTTCTGCATATTTTTCAGACATCCTAATATTCTGGCCTCAATTGTCCTCCACTGTTTTTGCTTAGAAAAAGGAATCTAGGTAGCTTGAATTCCATCGTAAAAGGTGATGGAAAAGAAAATGCTTGCTCTAAATCATGCATTTTCCATCCGCATGACTACAAAAGTATCTATTTTAAGGGACATTTCACAAACTACTTCCAGTGATTGTTTGGAATAAAGGCAGGGTTTGGTAGATGGGCTTCTTTCTATTTTAAAGCAGGTAGCATTTATATAATTTGCTTTTAGTTCTTACCTAGTTAGGTGCATTTAATAATCACCTAACATCACCGCAATCAATCTGTTTCTCCAGGAAGAAACCCTGTTCTTTACCCACAGCAGGTTCGTTTAACCTCAGTGTGATAACTTAAGGCCGACTCACTGTTAGCTGCCACAGATCAATCAGAGATGGTTGTGTTGCATCAAAGTGACTGTAATGATTTTAACTGTGCATAGAAAAAATATGACCTGTTATAATTCCATGAAATGTTAATCGTTAACAGCCTGACCCAACATTAAAATGTGAAAAAGCCCTGTTGTACATTCATATTGGTTTCAGGTGCTGTTTATGTTTTTTCGAGAAACCATCCTGTAGGAATGACATAGATGTATAGAAAATTAATAGTGTCTCTATAGTATGGAAGATAGTTTTGTTGCCATAGAAGCAAAAGTAATTTTTGTAGCTCTTTGTTACTGAGAAATGGCGAGTTAAAACGTGGCCAAGAATGGGCTTGAGCAAAGGGAGAGAGGTCTGAAGAGATGCAGCTCCCAACCCAAAAATATATTGGTGAACCTGACTGGAGTGCCCATCCAGCTGCCCTTGAGGAGAAGTGGCCTGGCCATCCCAAAACTCCCAGCACGGAGCCAGCATGACTGGAGATACTGAGGGACTGAGGCCAGAGGTGACCAAGGGGTTGGTTCAGTTGCATGTGCTAAGCCCTGTGAGCTTCAGGAGCTGCAGCCTCTGAGGATCCTTTGTAGTGGCCAGCTATGTACTCAGGTCCGGCATAAGGGTAGTTTTGCATGTGTGTGAGTGTGTCTGAGTGAGGGTATTCCCCTGCTCTTTTGACTCCTACTTGAATCAGCTGTTCTTGATAAAACTAAGTTGACTGTGGCTTGTATTTAACTAGCTGTAGGTCACATGTACAGTGGAGATGAAGAACTCTCACACAGGTATAGTTTCATTCTTGCAATATGCAACGACTTCCAGCATTCAGTATTGAGGCGTGGATATAAATATATATTCATATTTGCATATATGCATATATATGAATAGATTTTTACTTATTTACCTATATATATACAAATAATATATGAACGTAAAGGCATGCTCAGGCATCTAAGATCAATCTGTGAACAGCATAAACCAGGGGTTGAACATTTTCAAAGTCTCCCTGAGGAAGAATTTAGGACAAATTTTTATGTGCTGAAATATAGGATGTGTTCACTGCACTCTGTTAATACAGGGAATTTTTCTTTTTAAAAGTACAATGTAAAAATACTGCTGGAAGTACATCAGGGACCTTTTTTAATTTTTCTTGTTTTTTAATTGCTTCTAATATTTTGTGATTTTTCAGTTTCTTCTAGGATTTGAAAATGAGAACGTCTACAACAAATAATTCTGTTTCCTGATTATGCAGTGATTGTGCTTCCTGTTATTCTATTCTTTACATCCATTTGCTTTTTTCATTTTGACAGCTCTTTGTGATTTACTGTCTTTTCTATAGCACTGCTGACAGCAGACTAGTAAAACCTACTACCTGGCTTGCTAACTGGCACACAATTTTTATTCTGTTTAGGTAGGGATTTGCTGTCAGTTTGGCCTATTCATTTATCCTTGAGACATGCTTCTCTCACACAATCTCTTCTGCTCAGTAGGCACAATTTCTCTGGAGCTCAGTTAAGAAGTGATGGGCAACTGCCTTTTTCTTAGGAGCTGGTGGTGTGCCCCTTATCCTCTGGACAATGAGGTGACGTCTTTTGTTCAGAACCATCGTGACAAACTGCAGCAGAATATCCTGGGTATACAAGAAGTGCTCAGATGCTTGACATTGCTCTTCTGTCTGCATCATGGGTTGCTAATGAAAGGAGGACCAACACCTACAAATCAGAGACAGAAAATTCACAGGAATAATGTGGGATTCCTTCTTTTAATTTTTTTTCCTGAGGAAAGAAAAGTTTCTCTGTAAGAGAAAATCTGGGCTAAATGTCATGATGCAATGTAATGACCGCACTTCCGTTAAAAACCAGGAGAAATTGCAAAAATGTCAGATGCATGAAAATTATTTTTAGTATGTTATACCCTATGAAATGAAGCTAGGGGAGTGGCATTGAGCTTGATGGTGAATTGCAAAACAAACATGTTAAAACTGTCAGCCATGAGAAAAGAGGCAGCTGCACATAGATCTGTGAATTTGTTTTTGTATCCACAAATATTCCCTTTTCTGAACAAAAAAAATTTATGAAAGTTTAGTTAGAACCAAAGCAGAAGGAAATTCCAACAGAATTTCCACTTAATTCAATGAGAAATCATTTGTGTAGGGTTTTTTAATTATATATATATTTTTTTGTCTGAAGGTTGGGTAATACAGCCAGCCACAACTATATGAAAACTTGAGGTTACTGCTTATAAGATGTGTTGGAAAGAGATGCAGAAATCAGGGCTAAAAACCAGCTGTGAAAATATAGCCTGTGCACAGGTTTGTAGAGATCACCCAAGAAAAGGTTTAATTGAATGTCAGCCCTGTTTTCACTCATTTTGATTCAGACTTTGAGGTGTTTGAAGAGTTTCAGTTCATTTTGAAGCAGCTAGCGCACTCACAGCTAGTTTCTGAAGCATCTGCTAAAGATGAATCCTGAAATCTCTAGTAATAACTGCCTCAGAAACCTCCAGCTCTTCCACTGGAGCCACTTCCCCTAGAAGCTATATATGCATCCTTAGCTTGAAGTTGTATCCTTATCCTCATCCTGCTCCAGGGCCTACTGCTGTACTACTGCCTCCTGCTTCTCATGTGGGTCATGGCTAGTCTGGGTAAATGATCTGCAACTATTTCAGACAGAATGATCTGAAGAAACTTCTGGATGATGAAAGTACCTTCTTTTTCTAGTTTTTTGTTTTTTCCAAAGGCATAAATCTTAAAAGC
Source organism: Lathamus discolor (assembly GCF_037157495.1). Classification (NCBI taxonomy): domain Eukaryota; kingdom Metazoa; phylum Chordata; class Aves; order Psittaciformes; family Psittacidae; genus Lathamus; species Lathamus discolor. The sequence continues at coordinate 24,526,753 of NC_088884.1, forward strand.
TTCTTATTAAAAAATGGACTTTTGAAAATTGAGGAAATCAAAGCAGTTAAGGAAAGCATATACCTAGAGAGTGCAGAATCATGATATTCAGGAATTTTTGCACACAGGATTTTATTTTAAATACATGTAAGAAAAGTGTGAACATGTGTATACGTTTCCAAGGAAAATAGCCCCCAGAATAAGTTGCAGAAGAATGAATAGCTGTCTAGATTTTTTTCTTATTTTATTTAATGTCAATGAGAGTCTTTTTTATTGATGATCTTTCACACCAACAAGCTCTATGGTTAAATAAGAGCAGCTATATGAATTATGATAAGATTACACAATAAAAGTTTGAATAGTGTACTCTGAATTTGTTAAATATTGTCAAGCTCTCAGATGAAATATCTGTTTGACAGGTTATCCATCAAATTAGATTATGTATGGAGGAGGATTGAATGGAGGCTCTTTTAAGATACCACAATAGATTATTTTCTATTCATAAAATGATGGAAAACAAAAGACAAATTCTAGAGTAATTTTTGAGTAAAGAGCAGCCTTTTTATTTTTAATAGGCTTTTATAAAATTAATCAGCATAGTATGTATATGAAAATAATCTTTCTTTGGATTTTTTTTAATATAGGAAAATACATTTGACATTAGTGGTAACAGAGACTGAATAAATTGGAAAAATTCTTAAGAAAACTGACTCAGAGAATAGTAAATGAAAATGTGCACAAGTCAGGCAAGATTTCTTTGAGGGTTCTCAGCAAAATTTAAAAACATATATTAACACAGAAAAAAAAAATTCTTACTTTCTGTCACTTTGGTGAGAGAATCACAGTGACTCAGTAAGTATGGGACTGTTATTAGATCAGTTAATTATAAAAATAGATTTATGAAAAAATATTACCAGGGCATTAGGTAAGATCTACTGCACTATGGTCCCTTCCATCTGTAACGATCCACACTGGAGATTTTTGCTCTAGGGACCGGAGTCAGAGGCATGATTCTGGCTGTCCTTGGATCTGACTGGCATGCACCAAAATGACGTTTTACTGGCTCTGAACACCAATGAGTGGGGAAGACCATGATTGTGATGTGTAGAAGAAAGAGTATAGCTAGAATATAGGTACTTAAAGTACACTATAGTGTGTAGAACTGATGTGCGCAGCAGCTTGTATTCCCATTTGATCCTGCTATCAGCTAAAAGCAGTGGCTCATTCAAGTGTACTTGAGAAAAGCATTTAGAAGAAGTTGAGAGCAGAGGAATACATGAAGCCCAGCTACATACTGAACAGTTTTAGAAGGTTCCCATAAAATATTAACTCTTGCATCCAAGGGTTCAGCCTCACATGACATGTAATCAGCACCTTGTTCTCTCTTGCAGAAGTTAATCTATTCACCTTTCTAGACCACACTTAACAGCTCACACTTTTCAGTAGCCTGCTTTTAGCTCTGTTCTTTCATCACTGCAGCTTTTCACTCTCCTGTGAAACTGACCTGCTAAAATAGCTCCTTCCAGCAGGAAAAGCCTTTTTGTGGGTCCTGCTATCATAAATTCAGTGAAATAACTTTCACTCTAGTTTGTAAAGGTCTCTCTCTTAGACAAACACATTCCTGGTCCAACTAGCTTTCACCTCCTGCGTCATCCTTGAAGAAATATTTAACATGCACTTATGTGCTAAAATGAATAAATAATTCTGTGTAAAGGAAGTGACAATACTGGCAAAGGTGAAGAGGTTGAAATACAAATGTAACCACCCACACTTTTGAGTACTATTAATGTAAATAGTGTTTCTATTCATATTAGCCAATTCACAAAGTTTAGTTAAAGGTTTGTGAACCCAGTTAAAACCAGATAAATAAAACCTCCTGGTCTGAGTTTTCAACCACAGCTTTTACTCAGAGGACAGCAATTCCCAAAGGGTGACCTTAATCACCTGACAGTGATGTACTGTATCATGTTCAGTTGTTTACTTATCTGTTTCTGAAACTGATGGATCAGATACGGGAGCTTGTTTATCATGTTCAACTCCTTGTCTGTTTGATTCAGTGAAAGTTTTATCAGATTTAACATGCTATGTATTTATCAGGTGATATGTGTGTTTAATGTGCAATGCAATAGATAACGATAGTGCTGTGAGGGCAGGGAATCTGTCAGTGTTTCCATTATAAACCCCATTTGCCAGAGTTTATCACTGAGCCACAGCTCACTGGTTGTCAGCTCAAATGCACTTTTAAAAATAAAATCATATTTATATTTGTTTGGCTATTTTGTATTGAGAGAGCTGGTCTTAGGCATGCCTATTGTTTTAGAGTCTTTGCACTTAATACAGAAAAAATGACTTCCAAAAGCAAGCAGAAGTGTTCTGTTCCACACTTCTATGCACAGAACTTGCATTATCGTTAGTGGGTGTTAGGCCCATTTCTCATTTGATAGATGTACATCTCTATCACTAATGGGCAACACAGCTCTTTTAGTTTAAACATAGATAAACAAAATGCTTTTGGGATATTTCATGCTTCTGGAGTAAGCTGAGGCTTGAATAAAAAACAAATTATGTTGTATTTAAATTAGGCGAATAGGCTCTTTCCAACCAAAATTTCTGCTAATATAATAACAGGGTCTTTCTGCTTGGGAGAGGGCTGTCAAGAAATTCTTACAGTGAAAGAAGTACTTCAGTTTGTTAGCCTGCATTCCTGCATGGTGTGTGACTGCTTGCGGATGCTTTCCTCAGCTTCCTCAGGAAGTTACTGTTCTCAGAGTTCCCTAAGCCAATACATGGATTTTATACATTACATAGTTATGTAATAGGATTCAAAGGGAAATACATGCATTGAAGGGATACAAAGAACGTATAAAGATGCATGAAATTTTGTCAACTGCAAGATGCAGTTCAGAATATTCATTAAAAAAAACATTTCAGTGAACACTCAGAATAGCTAAAATATACCAGCTGCAGAATAAGTGGGTTAGTTGGTCATGAATTCTACAATTGAAGGTGTGAAACATCATCCCCAACAGCAGAATATGAGCACTGGCACCAATGGGTGTATTTTCTGCCTTATGAAAAAGAGAGCATGGCAGGTTTAATGTACAATATACCATACTCTTGCTGCATGAAATGTCAGCTTAAGCATAGCAATACCATTCACAGAATGGTAGGAAGAGTGGGGTTGCAACCTAACTTCTACTTCTGAACTGCAGAGTGCTTTATAAATAGGTAAATAAATTGATTAAAAACTTAGTTCAAGGACCTGGCTTTCAGGCTAGGAAAAGAAATCTGGCATTGTGGACATTTGGAAGTGTTTGGAGTCTGGACTGAAATATAAAACCCTTTTGTATTTCACTTCATCTCAATTTCTCAGATGTAAAAGTCATGTTGGCATCAATCTTCCATCTATGATAGGTAGCAAGGTGGTTTTGAAGCTTTGCTAGACCTTGTAACCTTTTCCATGCAGGCTTGCATCACTGTACTCACAAATCTGTGCACATTAGGTTGGAAAGAGTCAACTGACTTAGGTACAACTGTGGTTTCTACCACCAGCATAGTGCCTCAGTGCCCTGCTAACTTTAATTTTTTCTGCTTGCAAGAATATCATGAGGAAGAAATTGTCAGGGGTTTGTTTGTTTTTCCCATTATGAAAAGGAGATTTGTAATTTCGAACAGATGACAACATACTGTCTTCACTGAAGCAAGACTAGATCTTCATCAAACTGCCTCTTTTACAGACTTATAGTAAAAAAAAGTGTACATCTTTTAACCTGCTTACTGAACTCTACAATGTCTACATTTGTAAAATGAGTTTTTCTTTCTAAGCCCCATTTCTCTCCATCAGATAGAAAGGGATGTAAGCCTTTCAACTTCAGGGAGAGAAGGATTTAAGCCTAAGAGACTTTATTCAGAAAAAAAATAAGTGCTGTCTAGTTCAAGTCTTGTTCTAACAACTTTATCACAAAACCACCCTTGCAGAATTTTTTGGTTTGGTTCACAGCTGTGGAGAATCAGGCCATATAAAGTGCAAACTATTGCTGCATTTTAATGTGCTTTCACTAAATGGAAGGCTTTCCCATGACTTTAATGCTCTGATGAAAGTTCTTTTTTACAGTTAATGTCTGTGCCATTTTGCACAATGTTATAAATATTTATTGTGAGCAAAACATCTCTTCAGCATTCTCAGCAAGTATTCACAAATAGCATCCATATAGTATTTTCAATATTTTATGTTAATATTTGAGTTAGTGTTATAATGTCAGCAGGAGCTCTGAGGTTGGTATGATGGAAATCGAAAACTGCTATCAACGTTAGCATTGCATTCCTGCTGTCTCTTCAATAGCTCATGACAAATGTCAATGCTAATCTTACCCTGCTGATATGAAAAATGCCCCCAAAACAAACTGTAATACAGAAGCTATTTGAAAACAAAAATAAAGTGGTAGAAGTCTTGAGTATTTAAATCAGAAGCAGAAGCACATGCTTATGAATAATGCCATTTCAAAGGAAGGTAGAGTGCCTCATATCTGCATACTCATTGGATGTCAGGAAAGAATATAATAAACAAATAGTTCTGTTTGTGCTGCTGGTTTAATCAGTTATTAGTTGGAATATTGTGGAAATATTTTTCACGGAATGGAGAATGTGATGGGAATGGAAATCAGAGTCTTGCTCTGGAAAAAAAAAAAACAGCTTGTTGTGAAGTGTTGCTAGTGCAAAACCATTGCACTCTTGAAGACAGGAAATGTATCCATTCAAAGGATAGAAAGGTGATTTTTTTTTGCTGTCTTCACAAGGATCTTCTTACCAGATTGGAAACACAGTGATTTGATGAACTCTGTCTTCCTTGTTGAAAAAGTTGAATTTTGTTTTCCTAAAGCTGCCTGAACCTTTTCAGACATAAATAAACCAGACTAGACTAAGTTCTGCATCACTGTACTCTGTGCTTGACTGAAAGCAGGTGTGGCAGAGCAAAACCATACAGAATTCAAAGACCACAAAATAGCTTAAATGCAATTTTATGTCACTGTTCTGAGTGGCAGTATGAAAGTATTTTGGATGGTTGACCCATCTGCAGGCTAGACTGCTTAACAATGAGAATTAAACCTCACAGCAGGAGGTACCTGCTGTAGGTACTACATATGTCTGAATGAAACTCAGATAAGTGATCCCAGTCAGTCTGTGGAGTTGAGAGTTGGCAAGACTGCCTGGGTGCCAAGCATGGCCAGGAGCCTCATCTGCCCTGGCACTGCAGATTCTTCATAAGGTTGTTTTGGACTCTGAAGTTCATATTTGGTATAAATCAGATTGTGTCTGTGTTGGAAAACATTAAAGTCAGACAAGGCTTCAGAAGAATATGGCTCTAATGCTGACATCCACTTCAAAGAATAATTCCTCTTCCTGTGCCATATGGTGCAAATGAATTTGTTCCTCTGTTGTGAGGGATAGCTCCCTCTGGAGCTGGCTGGCCACATCCACACAGCATAATTTGAATGTGGTGGGTGTTATGATAGAATTAATGATTTAATTAATTGTACTTGAAGTACTTCAGTAGACTGTTGCAACTCACTGGAGCAGTAGTGTACAGTATTTGTGGCATACCCTGTTAAGTGGCACAATGGCCTGTCAGAACGAAGGTATCGCATTGCAGAGCACAGTGCAAGCCAATCATGGTGTGATTTTATCCATACTGTGTAATATAAAGAGTGTCTTGAATGACCTATATCCCCAGAACCACATTCAGATTTTGTCTAGGAGGAAAAATAGGGAGAGAAATATCTTACGTATAGCTAATTTGACAATGTAGACAAAACACACAAAACCAGTATGATTCACATCTTTCTTTGGGTTCCCTGGACAAGATACCAGTAATTAATCTAAAACAAAATTTACAGAGTGGAAAACTTGATATATATGAGCATGTTTTCCCCTTCTTTCACACTGGAAAGTTCAGCTGAGGGAGAACATTGATATCAGCCTTGTATTTGATAAAGAGGAGAACACGAAACTAGTTGCTTCTTGGCAATTCCTTTCCAGGGTTACGTTAGCGTTCCCTAATTCCTCTTTGGAGTAAGCACATACTACAGCACTGAATCTTATCATCTGAACTCTGAGAAAAGTAGTTTCACACTCACATTTCATACACACTACTTTCCAATGATGATGGTAAATTATGCTGTTCCTAGTGAAAAGCTGTGTATGACCTGTTCCTTTTTTCTCAAAACTAGATTTTGAGTATAATAGAGCTTAGGAAAAAAGAACTTAACAAGGGCCTCTGAATGACTTTTTCACTTGTCTGAGATACCGATCCTTCATAGTAGCCAGATTCGGGTCAGTGAACCATGTATAAAAAAGTACAAAGAAATGAAATTCACTATTGTCATCATTTGAGTAGGTCTTTACTTCAGAGTTAGCCTGCATCCTTTTTTTGCAACTACTCCCAGTTGCTGTCCTGTTCAAGAGAGCTCATTATGACTCAAATGCTACCTGACATGTCTAGGACTGGATAAGGGCCCACAACGTGTTTCAGTCACTTTGTGGGTAACTGAAAACCCTGTGGCCTTGAAACCATCATTGCAATTTACTCCTATTACCCAGACTCTAGTGAAGTCCCAGCCTGAATTACAGAAGTGCAGATAGGCCTGCCATGATTTCTAGTATTAGATCAAGAACAGGAAAATAGATACATTCTCTTGCAATGGATGGAGAAAAATCACATAAGTGTGGAGATTGTTCAATTTAAACAACTATGAACTGAACAACACAGATTAGGTATACAGCTATGCCTCAGTGAAACAGTACCTATAGGAGAGGCCACATGCCCAGCATGTCTAGATCCTGATGATTTTCTAACCCCATCATTTTCTTGTTGACTATCTGGAGGCAATCTGAAAGACTGTACCTGGCATTTAACCAATACAGTGGGCACAGGGATGCTAAAATTTTCTGGCCATGCCTGGGTACATTCCTGTAGAAATGTAGAAATCATAAAGTAGAAAATTATTTTGAGTAGAATAATTTGAGTCTTGAGTGAAGGCTAGATCTATTCTTCATAATTATATCTAGACACTGAGAGGGCTTTGCTGTGTGCCTGATGGTGTTTGGACAAGGCTGAGAGATTATAGCTGTTGCATTTTGTAGTAAGTGAACATTTAGAGGTGTTATGGCCTATTTACATGTCTTTAAAACACATTTGTCTCCCCCCTTGAATGATCTGCATTGACTTACTTGCAATGAATAGTTATATACATGGAAAACTATTTGCTTTATCTCTTGATTCCCCAACTATCTACTTTGCGAAGGAAGAAGAGGACTTCTGCCTAAACCCAATGAATAAACATGATCTGAGATAAATATGTCCATTTGTAAAGTTCTCAGAAACTCAGCATCAGCCATTGTGCCCTTTAAGAAGCTGAAAGCCCAGTGGAGAAAGCTGAATCCCAGATTATTGCATTTACTTGTGACAAGATGGAAACTTTTGTCTACTTCTGGGACAAGAAGATTTTATCCATACTGACAGAGGTTATTGAATCATAGATCCTACAAAGGTTTGAACTCAGCGGAGGCTGGGCAGTTTTGCTCCTGAAAAAAGAAACGTTGGCCTTACTGATCTTGCAAATTGGCTGACCTCTGGCTGAGCTCAGAACTTCTCTAGAGCTGCTGTGATGTGCTGGCACTTAAAGACCCATCAGTTAGGAGCGATACTCATTGGCTGTGTAATAAAAGATCAGTTGTATGCAAGTTTGTGAGCTGGTTAGACCTCAGCATCCTCAGTTAAATTTTCAGTTTCCCTGAACTGTTGGCTCCTGGCTGTCATCACAAAGGCTCCAAATCCCTTGAATTCAGCCTGCACAGCATGATCTATCATCTCTTTTAAAATAAATGTTACCTCTGTTATCTTTTAGCTCCATTAAGATACCCATTTCTCTGTGTTTGGAATCGCACCCCCCTGTTTCCTTTTCATTTTGAGTCCTATGCATGTGGATAAGTATCATGTCTCTCTAGTTCCCTATATGGTGATTGAATCACAACTTTCATTTTGGTATCATGAAAACAATGTCATGAAAACTCATGCAATGCAATGAGAAAGTACATGAAACCCCAGTGAAATGCTGCATAGTAGTGTCTCTAAAAACTGCTAAGCACTGATATTATATTCTTGTATTCTTCATAGACAGGAGATTAATTTGTGTGCTACAGTTTCATCTCAGTAAATTTTTTTGTACTCTTATCTCTTCTCATCAAGAAACCAGACTGCACTTGTAGGCACAACAATATATATTTAATTTACTCTGGTTGACATAGTTCATGGTACGAATAATGCTGAAATTCATAACAGTGAGGATGAAAGAGCTATTTGTGAGGATCAGCATGTAGAAAAAAATAATGAATTATTTGTGGGAACAACATTTACTTGAGAGATATCCATTCAAAGTTCATATTTTTCCTGCAGGCTAAAAATTAAAAGGAAAGTCTTTCTTAACATTTTGCAGTTGAGAGTCACAGTTGTTTAGCTCCAGTTAAATGAAAATGTTATAAAGAGCTTGAACTTATATAGTGTATCGAATAGGAGCTAATCCATTAGCGATAATGAATATTGTATCCTGGAAACTAGATGTTTATCAGCTCTTATAAACAGTCATTAATTAAGCCTAATACCACCTCTGAGGTAGATAAGTATTAGCCCTTTTTTCTGGGTGGAGACTGAAATGCCTGGGACAGGTGATTTGCCCAAGGCCACACTTGAAATAGCAGTAGAAGCCAGCACTATTAACTTCAAAAGCCTTTTAAATGCTACCTATTGCAAAAGGTGTATAAATGAATGAGTTTAGATATTGTATTTATGAAAAAGTAGCTAAATTTTATTTCTACTACGTAACTCAGAACAAATATGTTAATTTGCTTTTATTAAATTATAATAGCAATAGCAATAATAATAGTAATAATAATAATAGTAATAGCAATATCAATAGCAACAGCAATAATAACAGTAAAGTAGTGATTGCATACAATCATTATGAAAAGTTCACATAAAATCTGATTCAAGTGTAGATTCAGCTAAAATTCCTAACAGAAATGACACTACCATCAAGGTCAGACTGTGAGATTATTTGGAGTGGATTTTGAGCCAGCATAAATAATGTAAAATTTTAATTTAAGCACATTGCTGTAGTTTAATGGAAAATATTGAAAAGATCCAGTTATTTTCATTTTAAAGGAACAAAAAAGCTGTAAGTATTCACTTATAACTTTCTAGAGGGTCATGACAATTGGTCTGAGGAGGCACAAGTAGTCATGAGCTTTAGAAAGAACACCATCTATTACAACTGCCCACTTCACTGTAGTTTGCATTAGGACAACAATAATACCAACATAAATACATTCTATGGAATAAGCATTTTTGCCAAGTCTCCCTTTTTGTGACTGGGGAAGCATTTTTTTTTTTTTAACATTTTAAGGATTTTAAGCATGCTTTTTCTGGCAAACTTTCTGGTACTATTTTCACAGAAAACAGCATCATGTTCAAGCTCAGGATTATCAGTCACAAACCAAGATAACCATGCAGATTTCTCAGGTTCAATTTATCCAGATTTCAGGGCATCAGACAACCTATGAGGAACTAGATGATATTAAGGTCCTTTCCAATCCAAACTATTCTATGATTCTATGTTTCTGGGAGTCACAAGGTGGTTTTGCTATGTCCATGTGAATTCCCAGCAGTGTCAGTTTTACTGCTCACACGTTGTACAGTTGGTTCACTAAATTCAACACAGGTCAAAGGCTCTTTTATGTATGTGAGAGATTAAAGGGTCTCTTATGTATGTGATGCTGCCACATGTATTTTTCTCCAGGGAATACTGGATGGAAGTAAGGTAGTTGTGCAGTCACTGCTTCCATATGTGGAATTTGCAGCTGGCATTTAGTTTTTTAGTAGATAATTCAAGGCTTTGAACTTCATTAGTTCATAACTTTGTGACTGTTCTCTTGTGGCAGTTGTCATAGACTCATCTGGCTGAGAAACAATAACTTTTCTGTTGCTATAGGCTCCCTTTGTAATCACTCAGGGGAGACAGGACAGTTAATCCAATACAAAACTAAATTAATCAATTCTGGATTTTGCAAACTTGGTTTTGCAGGTGCTCATTGTTATAAGAAGAGTGGGAATAATTCCTTGTTGATTTGGGCTGAAAAATATTTACAGAAGGTTGGGGAAAAAACAGGTCTGTAGAGAACAACTGGGTTGAAATCTGTGTCTTGATTGTTATGGATTTGGCCTTATCATTATTCTTAAAACTACTTCCATAGAATTCTTGATAGTTTCTCCTTAGGAGAGGACCCAAATTCAGATGCACTACATGTAATCCTCTCTATATAACTTTTTTGCCTATATTACCTTTATACTTTGTGGGATAAAATTGCCAGTGCATGTTTCTTCTTACACATCAAGTGACTTTGGAAAGCCATTGAATTTGCCAGACAAGTGCTTATTTTATTTTACAGACTTTAAAAATGTTTGCAAACTAAATTGTAAGTAAAGTTCTACACTGGAGATGTCCATAGTTGAATGAGATGAATTTCAGCTTGGGAGGGCATCTTACTTTTAAGACTTCATGTTTTCAAGTATAACAAAAAGTAAACTAATAAAAAGGCTGCAAAGAGATGACTTTTTTTCTCTGCATGTTGTCATACTTCTCGAAAAAGGGAGGGGGCAAATTTACTTCTTTTATCCCGTATACATATATTATTTACTCAAATTGCTAAATTCATTCTCTGCAGGAATAACTATCTTAACTGATGTACAACTCATTTTTTTTGGAAGAACTTGAACATGCGAATAAATGTAATTAGTGATTACCTTCTTTTTTATATGCCATGTAGCTGTACTTTCCGCTGATGCTGTTTCAGTCACACTTGATCACTGGATAAAGGTAAGTTTAAATAAAATTTCTGATTTTGATCATATCAGTGTTGAAGTCCATTGAAATCTTAAAGCAGACAACTTGGTCATTGTACTACTATCTTTCTGAAAAGATAAATGTCCCTCCTAGGGTATTCCAAATTTTCAATGCACACAAGCATTTTTCAAGTAATACAAAAGTAGATTGAATCTCTCTGGCTAATGTTTTATTACTTGCACTGTGTGTTTACTCACAATTTGTAAACAAACAAACAAACAAAAAAAAAAAAAAAAACCAAACCAAGCCCAATCTTTCTGAACATGACAGGTTTAATTGATCTTTTAAGTCAATCTAACGAAACTGTAAATTTCTATGGCTTTAGGAAATCATTAGAATCTATTAGTTCTCTTGTGTACTGTATTTAAATGGTGCCATGCTAAAAAATGCTTTCTAAACTTTTGTAAATCCAGGAAGTGCTTAAAATGGTTACCAAAACCAGCAATTAAAATACTGACATTGGCTTTGTATGTCTGAGTTAGTTCATGGTTTTGTGCTGGTCTTAACTGATTAGGGACCAAAATAGACTCTACATCATTTGGGCTGTGTTTCAAGAACAATTCTCTATGGTCTCATCTGACCTGACACTTCTGACGGAGGGGGAAGGGATAATTTTTTTTTCTTCAAAAGCTTCAATAAAACACCACAGTGTAATCACATGCTTTAGAATATTACCTAGAATATTTATCTTTTGCTATAGAATATATATATAAGGAAACCCTACAGATTTGGGCATCATTCTTTTGTAATTGTGACTAAAAATTAAACTTATTTAATGTGAGTCATTATGCTTAGATTTTCTTAAAAGCATATTGTTTAAATGTACATCCTCTTACTAACTGTATAATCAGCAGAAAATTAAGGGTAGTATACTGTGTGATAAAGGCTCCCACACTAATTTTTATTTTTATAGTTAGTCATAGATGAACTCTCAAAGACATCCTATATGAAGATCAATAAAATCACATCAAAATATCATTACCTCTGTGTCAGTTATGGAGAAACTAATTGCGAATTGATTGTGATGATTTCATTTTAACCTATGAAGCGAAGATAGGCTGAGAAAGTTGGGGCTGTTCAGCCTGGAGCAGAGAAGCCTGCGTGGAGACCTCATAGCAGCCTTCCAGTACCTGAAGGGGGCCTATAAGGATGCTGGAGAGGGACTGTTCATTAGGGAGTGCAGTGATAGGACCAAGGATAACAAGTTAAAACTTAAACAGGGAAAGTTTGGATTGGATCTAAGGAAGAAGTTATTTACTATAAAGGTGGTGAGTCACTGGAGTGGGTTGCCCAGGGATTTTGTGAATGCTCCATCCCTGGTGGTGTTCAAGGCCAGGTTGGACAGAGCCTTTGGTGAGATGGTTTAGTGTGAGGTATCCCTGCTCATGGCGGGGGGTTGGAACTAGATGATCTTGAGGTCCTTTCCAACCCTAACTATTCTATGATTCTATGATGCTAAGTTATGCAACGAGTTTTACTGACTATGCAGTTAACCTAAATCCGAATCTTTATCTGTTGTGCATGTATATTGATAATGTGTGCATGCCAATAAATCCAAAAGTTTTGCAACTCAGTGCCATCCTTATCACACTAAAAAACTAGACATTTTGAGATTAAAAAAAAAAATATTATAATTTAAAGTCTGAAGGACTGTGAGGTAAAGGGAGGTAATGACCCCCTGTCACCTTTATCCTATCCTGTTTCATTCTACATTTGTTACAAGATATCATAAACCTTCACTGCTTATGCCCTCTAGTTCAAATTTCTGATTATTTGACCAAAAAAGGCATAATCTCTGCACTTTGCATTTTTTCCTTTTTTTATTTTCGTACTAAAATCCACAGTCTTGTCATTATAGGCTGAATATTCTGAAGAATTTTCTACGGGAACTTTTTGAAAGTTTATGGCACAGCTAGGTCTGGAGCTGCTAGAGAAGAATCGTCTGCCACAGAAGTTCCAATGGTCATGGAAGACAGAGAAATGTACCATTGGCATGTGGTCTAGATATACTGGGATGGATTATTTCCCTTACCCCTTCCATTTTTCTTTATGCAGATAATCATGTTTGAGAGCCACATTAAGTGGCCTTTCACCCTCTGCTCATCACATATGCTGCATAGACCAGATCTCCTTCACTGCTTAAATCAATATGTAATTGATAGATGATCCTTTCCATGGACTACTGCTGTGTACCCTGTTCCTAGTAAATGGACACATCTAGAAAGAAACATAATGTAGTATGGAGCCCTGAGATGACCTTATCTCTTCTATTTGACACCAGGAATATTTGGTGATTATGAGGATGATTCAAATGCTTTTTAGTATGTTCTGTATTGAAATATGTTTAGAAAAAGTCTTTGATCACCAATCAACCATCAATAAATCAGTGCTGTGGATCTTCTCTAAAATCAGAAATTAAGTAGGACCAGAGCAAGGTTTGCATTGAAACACCCACTCACAAAGAGCTTAGAAATTACAGATCCAAGAGTGCTGAAGTACACTTTTTTTATATTAAGATTTACTTTTTGGAGTAGATTTTTACATGTTTCTTCCATATAAGCTGCTTTGGTCCCTGAAAGTTACTAATTGTGACTTGAAAGCCAACTTTAGAGTTACCCCTTCTTAAGCTGGTTATAAATATTTGCTTTTTTGATGAGCTTCTCTGTAGGTGAGGTTTTCTTGGCACTATGAGTCTTTCTACTTTCAGGACTGTAGAAACCTATACTTGGCTATGTTTTATATTTCCTGACTTCTACTTAGAAAGTCAAAATTCCTCTGTCCTTGAATAGTTCTGGAGAATCAGGAAGCGTTACTCTGTAGCAACTGTTTGTAAGGGCTCATTCATTGTCAAAGGTCTATATATGTGAAAAGAAAGCATGAATAAGAAAGGTGTTTTGCCTTAGGCAGCAGTTTTCTCCTAGTTTTTTGTTACACATGCATATACATTCATGCATAGACACAAACATTAAATGTCCTTCTCTTACAGTCAATAGTTATGCACTTGTGCACTATTGACTCACTCCACTGACTCCGCTATTGACTTGCTCCACATACCTCTACCAAAGGAGTGGAGTTTTAGTTCTGTGGCAGATGGCAAAGAGCTCTCAAGGCGCGATGGTGTGCCCTGCACCCTGTGTGCTGTACCTTCCTTTTTTGAGGAAGAAGAGGATAACCTGCTCTATGCAGACATTCAGGTGTGACCATAAGAAGCTTTTGGGGAAAATGGTAAAAAAAAACCCACCATCCCCTTGCTCCATGCTCTATCCCAAGATCTTCTATCCTCTTTAACCATCTTGTCCATTTGGCAGGTCTGGTAGATGCTATGAAAATATAGGTGTGTTCCATATACCTTCTCAATCCACAGGGAGTTTAAAGTTGTGTTTTATCTTACACAATGCCACATTTCTCTAGGGGCTGCATAGAAAATTTAGACAACCCCCTTCAGCACAGAGCCTCTGCATAGCATGCATGCAATCTACAAGCCTAGAGCAGTAGATTCTCTCTGCATGTCCCCCTATGACACTCAGGTAGTCTTGATAGCGGTCTCACTTCTTTCTGGATCTGGAGTGCCTTCCCTCTCCTCAAGCATACTCATCTGAAACTTCTTTTTCAGATTTGACAATGAAAAATTGTAATTGCAACTTAGTAAGCAAATGTCTTTTTGCCTTCTGTCTTCTTTGCTGTAATTTTTCATTGCCTGCTGAGATCTTGATGACAATCTGGGTATCTTCCCCTCCAGCTGTAGCCATCCTATTGGTGCTTCCATTTGAATAACTCTCAAGTATACTTTGCCTGAGGTATATAGATAACTAGCCTTAGGCAATGTTTTACTGCTTTTGGAAGCAGTGCTAGCTTATATAGATACTGCTTCCTGAACCTGAATATCTCTTTCCAATTGCTGCTTTTTCATCTGTTAAGGTACAAATGTTTATGTGGTGGACAAGATGGTGTGCTGAACCAGAATTAATTATACAAAAAAGTTTATTATTCAAGCAGTGATGTTTAAAATTGTTCTTGATAGATATATGTATATACACACATATAGACACACATGTTTGCAATAGTGTCATGTCTTTGAGAGGTTGCAAAGAAATAACGAAAGATCAACAGAAGTGAAGGGCAAGGCTGATTATGGAGGGCCTATGACTGAACTATATGAAAATACTGTCCTAATGGATACTAGATTATTAAGTGTCATTGAGTCTAAAAAGAATACATTTACCAAAGTAACTGATGCAGAGAACCAAATAAATATCATAACTCTCATATAGAAAAACTATCTATCTTAGCATTACATTCTTATGTGGGACTAAAAGGATATTGAAAAGGAAACGGATGAGAGCGTCAGCAGTATAAACTACTGTCATTAGAAGGTCTTATTTATTAGCAGGTTCTTACAAGACCTGAAGAGTTTTTGAAGAATCCTGCTCCTACTTCTGAACCCCTACATTTCACTAGCCCACGTACTCTGAGCACACAAAGGGAAAGAATCACCCTTTTTCTGTGTGTTTTGTATACTGCAGATTAGAATTTGCTGCACTTGATCAGTAATATAAAAAGCATCTGATATCCTTAGCAGTAAATTATAGCACCAGAATGATCAGTATTTTTAATTAAGTTTGTTTATATTCACATGAAGACAATATTAAAAAAAAAAAAAAAAAAGTGGTGCCAACCCCTGTTGTTTCTCCCTGAATCAGTTACTATACTTTTAAAGTCAGTTATGAAATACTATCTGCTCTCCTTGCATGCCTCCAAGTATGGGTATATTCAGCTCTACTTTATTAGGCTTTACCCTTTGCCTTCAACTCAAATAAACAGAGTGGGGTGATATATAACCTCTTTTTTATGTAGCTTTCCATAGGCATCATTTAGAATGATAGAATCATAGGATGGTTAGGATTAGAAAGGCGCCTTAAAGATCATCTAGTTCTAATGCCACTACCATGGGCAGGAACACCTTCCACTAGACTATGTTGTTCAAAAGTTCGTCCAGCCTGGCCTTAAACACTGCCAGGGATGGGGCAGCCACCACTTCACTGTTGGCTTTGTTTCAGCTGGGATAGAGTTAATTTTCTTCCTAGCACCAGGTACAATGCTGTGTTTTGGCTTCAGTCGGAGAATAATGCTCATAACACACCAATGTTTTAGTTGTTAAGTAGCACTTACCCTGACCCAGGACCTTTCAGTCTCTTGTGCTCTGCCAGTGAGGAGTGGCGCAAGAAGCCAGTAGGGACCAGAGACAGGACACCTGACCCAAACTAACCGAAGGGGTATGCCATACCACAGCACATCATGCCCAGCATATAAACTGGGGGAGTTACCTGGAAGGCCCAGATTACTGCTTGGGTCAGGTTGGGTATCTGTTGCTGGGTGGGGAGCAATCGTATTGTGCAGCACTTGTGTTTATTGTGTTTTTTTTCCTTTTACTCTTTAGTTTTATATTCTCTCCTGTAGTAATTTCTCTTCTTACTAGTAGTAGGAGTATACTGTACTTTAGCTATTAAACTGTTCTTATCTCAGCCCATGGGGTTTACATTCTTTTGATTCTCCTCCCCACCCTGCCCAGGGAGAGGGGAAGATGGGGGCTGAGTGAGAAGCTATGTGGTGATGAGTTACCAGCTGTGTCTAAACCATAACAACTGGGCAACCTGTTCCAGTGTCTCACTACCCTCACATTAAAGAATTTCTTCCTCACATCTGATCCAAATTTTCTCAGTTTAAAGCCATTCCCCCTTGTTCTATCACTACAGGCCCTTGTAAAAAGTCCCTCTCCAGATTTCTTGTAGGACCCCTTTAGGTATAGGAAGGCTGTTACAAGGTTTCCCCAGAACCTTCTCTTCGTCAGGCTGAACAAACCAAACTCTCTCATCCTGTCTTCATAGGAGAGGTGTTCCAGCCCTCCAGCATCTTTGTTGCTCTCCTTTGGACTTGCTTGAGCAGGTCCATGTTCCCCTTGTGTTGGGATCCTCGAGCTGAGCAAAGTATGCTAGGTGGGGGCTCACGAGAGTGGAGGAGAGGGGGAGAATCACCTCCCTCGATCTGCTTCTGGTCAGCCAACACCCCCATATCCTTCTCCAGGGCTGCTCTCTATCCATTCCCTGCCCAGTCTGTATTTGCGCTTGGGATTGCTCTGACTCAGGTGCAAGACTTTGCACTTGACCTTGCTGAATTTCTTGGGGTTTGTGCTGGCTCACTGCTCGAGCCTGTCCAGGTCCCTCTGGATAGCATCCCTTCTCTCCAGCATGTCAATCAATCAAAACACACAGCTTGGTGCCATCAGCAAACTTTCAGAGGGTGCACTCGATTCCACTGTCCATGTTGCTGACAAAAATATTAAACAGCAACAGTCCCAATACCAGCCCCTGAGGAATGCCACTCACCACTGTTCTCTGCTCATTGAGTCATGGACTGCAACTCTTTGAGTGCAACTATCCAGCCAATAAGGAATTATAATTTTAGGGCAGAAATCTAGGTTTAGAAAAGTTCTAATCAGTATCCATGTTTACAGCTATCCCTCTAACAAAGAACCAGAAAGAACCTTTAGCTATTAAAACTCAAACTGGGGAAATTTAGATTGGATATAAGGAAGAAGTTCTTTACTGTTAGGGTGGTGAGGCACTGGAATGGGTCGCCCAGAGAGGTTGTGAATTCTCCATCCCTGGCGGTGTTCAAGGCCAGGCTGGACAGAGCCTTGGGTGACATGGTTTAGTGTAAGGTGTCCCTGCCCATGGCAGGGGGGTTGGAACTAGATGATCTTAAGGTCCTTTCCAACCCTAGCTATTCTATGATTCTATGATTTACTTCATGAAGGGAGTTTTATGGAACACTGGCTAGCAAACTCTAAAGCCTTAAGAACAATCTCTCAGAAAAATGAAATGCTTCAGTCTCAGCAGGGAGCCTTATGAACATGTGTCACATTGCAGAATGACATTAAAATGTTCCCAAGTGGGAGAATATTCAGATTTGGATTTGAACTTCAGGGTTCATATACATTCCTCATTTCAATGATATTTTCAAGTCACACAATATGCTGCTTTAGTTTTGCAAGCCTATTGCCTCACTTAGTTAACCTACTGTACTTGCTTCTTGATACAGTGGCAACACAGAAGTTATTTATTATTGCAGTGATTATTAATAGTGGTATTACAGGTTACCCTAAAAATCTATCACATTAAATACTTAAGTAGAAAGCTAATACAGTCTCAAATGGTGGTTAACAGCTTACATAATCATTAACTAAAGTTATACATGAAATATACTTATTTCTATGTAAAAAATTAAAAAAAACCCCAAAAGTATAAACTTCAGAGTGAACAGATTACATCCCCTTAAGCATATCTCTTAAAATATCACAACCACCTAGTGTCAGTAGTCAGTGGGTATAGTTCTGCTTTGTAAAAGTCCTCTCTCTAAGAGCAGAATTGCTCCCATTTATCCGAGAAGAGTTCTTTAGCTCTTTAGTTCATAACAACAGAGAGGATATTAACAAAGTGTTAGGTCTAGTGCTTGCTCCAGGCCCAAACTGTGCAGGGGCCTAAAGCGTTCACTGTAGCTCATGGAGGAAAGGAGGCCGCTAACCCAGGAAGCTGAGAAACCGCAACAACAACAACAACAAAACCACAAACAAAGCAAAATAAAAAAAAAAAAAAAAAAGGAAGAGGACAATTAAAAGCAAGGGGCTTCTTCCTAAATCTGTTGTTGCCACCCAGAACTGCTTTGTTGTCCTGCAGTGGGCCGATGAGGAAACACCCTCACACCAGAAACAGCCGGCTGATGCACTGGTAAAGAAGATCTCTACTGGTGCTGCCAGGAAAAAGTCGTGGGTCGTGGTGGTAGGGAGCTCTACTTTGAAAGGGACAGAAGCACTCATCTGTTGACCTGACCCAGTCTCAAGGGAGGCGTGCTGTCTACCAGGGGCTCAGATCGGGGACGTTGCAGAGAGGCTGCCTGCTCTAGTAAGTCCTGCTGACTATTACGTACACCTAGTGATCCATGTGGGTGCTAGGGATGTAGATAGTAGTAGCCTGGGGAACATAAAGAAGGACTACAGAGCCCTGGGAGAGGTGGTTAGGGGCTCTGGAGCTCAGATTGTCTTTTCATCAGTTCTCCAGCATAAAGGGGAGTGCCTTAAAAAACTAGGAGGATTGGCCAGGTTAATAAGTAGTTAAAAGGGTAGTGTCGTAGGGGTTCAGGCATCTAGAACATGGGACTCAGTTTAGGAGGCCAAGTCTACTGGGGGCTGGTGGAGCTGGCCTGATAAAGGGGGAAGAGCAGTTTTGGTAGGAGGCTTTCCAGACTGGTCAAGGAGGCTTTAAACTAGATATGTTGGGGGAGGGGGGCATCATTCCATCCCAACATGCCCAGTCAGTTGCCAACACCTATAATAAATGCTCGGAACAATGTAGATATATTCCAGCTGCTCCAGCCAATGAGCCAGCTTCATTTGGAGCTTGGCTCAGATGCCTCTATACAAAAGCCCATAGCATGGGGAGCAAACAAGAGGAATAAGAGATGTGTGCACGTCTATGGGGGTATGATATAATAGGCATCACAGAAACATGGTGGGATGGCTCCTATGACTGGAGTGTTGGAATGGAAGGCTACAGGCTCTTTAGAAAAGACAGGGTTGGCAGGTGGGGAGGGGGAGTTGCCCTTTACGTTAGGGATAGGCTGGAGAGTATGGAACTCTGTCTGGGGACAGGTGAGCAGTTTACAGAGAGTTTGTGGGTCAGGGTTAAAGGGAGAACAGTTATGGGAGACATTACTGTGGGGATCTGTTACAGACCGCCTGATCAAGAGGACCTACTGGATGAAGCACTGTATAGACAGATAGGAAAAGCCTCACACTCGCAGGCCTTTGTCCTTATGGGGGACTTCAACCATCCTGATATCTATTGGACAGACGGTATGGCCCGGCACAAGCAATCCGGGAGATTCCTCGATTGTGTGGAAGACAACTTCCTTCTGCAAGTAAGAGAGGAGCCAACAAGGAGAGGTGCTGTTCTTGACCTTGTGCTCACCAACAAGGAAGGGCTGTTTGGAAATGTTATGTTCCAGGGCAGCCTTGGATGCAGAGATCATGAGATGGTTGAATGTGAGATCCTCAGGACAGTGGGAAGAGCTTGTAGCAAGCTCACTGCCCTGGACTTCAAGAGAGCAGACTTTGGCCTCTTCAGGAACCTACTTAGTAAGGTTCCATGGGATATAGCCTAGAGGGCAGTGGGGCCCCAGACCGATGGTTGATATTCAAGGATCACCTGCTACAAGCTCAGGAGTGTTGCATCCCAACTAGAAGGAAGTGCAGCAGGAGGGCCAGGAGACCTCCTTGGATGGATAAGGAGCTGCTGAGAAAAATTCAAAGGAAAAAAGAGGCTTATAAAAAATGGAAGCAAGGACAAGCAGCCTAGGAAGAATACAAGGATGTTGTCCGGGAAGCTAGGTACCAGGTTAGGAAAGCTAAGGGACAGTTAGAATTAATCTTGGCTAGGGATGTGAATGATAACAGGAAGGGATACTATAGGTACATTGCAAATAAAAGACAGACTAGAGACAATGTGGGCCTTCTTTGGAAGCTATAGAGACCTGGCTACCCTGGATTTAGAGAAGTCTGAGGTTCTTAATGACTTCTTGGCCTCGGTCTTCACTAGCAAATACTCTGACCACACCACCCAAGACTTGGAAGGCAGATGTAGGGACTGTGAGAATGAAAACCTTGGGCCCACTGTAGGAGAGGATCTGGTTCGAGACCATCTTAAAAACCTGAATGTACACAAGTCCATGAGATTGATGAAATCTATCCGCTGGTCCTGAAGGAGTTGGTGAATGAAGTTGCTTAGCCACTGGCCATCATATTTGAAAAATTATGGCAGTCAGGTGAAGTTCCCGATGACTGGAAAAAGGGAAATATAACCCCCATTTTCAAAAAGGGAAAAATGGATGACCTGGGGAATTACAGATCAGTCAGTCTCACCTCTGAGCCTGGTAAAATCTTGCATCACATTCTCCTGGAAGTCATGCTGAGGCACATGAAAAATAACACGGTGCTTGGTGGCAGCCAGCATGGCTTCACTAAAAGGAAATCCTGCCTGACCAATTTGGTGACCTTCTATGATGGGGCTATGGAACTGATGGACACAGGTAGAGCAGCTGATGCCATCTACCTGGACTTGTGCAAAGCTTTTGAAACTGTCCCGCACAACATCCTTCTCTCTAAATTGGAGAGATATCAATTTGATGGATGGACCACTCGGTGGATAAAGAACTGTCTGGATAACCACAGGCAAAGAGCTGTAGTCAACAGCTCAATGTCCGGCTGGAGACCAGTAACGAATGGTGTCCCTCAGGGATCGGTGTTGGAATGGTCTTGTTCAACATCTTCATTGCTGATATGGACAGTGGGATTGATTGCACCCTCAGCAAGTTTGCCGATGACACCAAGCTGTGTGGTTCAGCTGATACGCTGTAGGGAAGGAATGCCATCCAGAGGGACCTTGACACGCTTGTAAGATGGGCTGATGCCAACCTGATGAAGCTTAACCATTCCAAGTACAAGGTCCTACACCTGAGTTGGAGCAATCCTAGGCACAGCTACAGGCTGGGCAGAGAAAAGATTCAGAGCAGCCCTGCGGAGAAGGACCTGGGGGTGTTGGTCGATGAGAAAATGAACATGAGCCGGCAGTGTGCACTCGCAGCCCAGAAAGCCAACCGTATCCTGGGCTGCATCAAAAGGAGCGTGACCAGCAGGTCGAAGGAGGTGATCCTGCCCCTCTACTCTGCTCTCCTGAGACCTCACTTGAAGTATTGTGTACAGTTCTGGTGTCTTCAACATAAAAAGGACATGGAACTGTTGGAACAAGTGCAGAGGAGGGCTACAAGGATGATCAGGAGACTTGAGCACCTCCTGTATGAAGACAGGCTGGGAAATTTGGGGCTGTTGAGCCTGGAGAAGAGAAGGCTGCGTGGAGACCTCATAGCAGCCTTCCAGTACCTGAAGGGGGCCTATAAGGATGCTGGAGAGGGACTGTTCATTAGGGAGTGCAGTGATAGGACCAAGGATAACAAGGTAAAACTTAAACAGGGGAAGTTTGGATTGGATCTAAGGAAGAAGTTCTTTACTATAAAGGTGGTGAGGCACTGGAGTGGGTTGCCCAGGGATTTTGTGAATGCTCCATCCCTGGTGGTGTTCAAGGCCAGGTTGGACAGAACCTTTGGTGAGATGGTTTAGTGTGAGGTGTGCCTGCCCATGGCAGGGGGGTTGGAATTAGATGATCTTAATGTCCTTTCCAACCCTAACTATTCTATGATTCTGTGATCTCTACACCCAGTTCTCCCAATATTTGGTTTTATCACCACTGAAATGAATGTCAATTGTGATATTACTTAACAGGAGGAAGATAGATCTCTACTTTAGCAGCATATCAGTCCATCTATCCACTGATAATAATAGCATAATTACTTTCAGATTATGATAATCAGGCTATAGTTTGCTGTTGGGATTTACCAGGTGTACTTTTCACACTTACACTCAGGGTCACTCACTCATCCTTGAACTACTGTCGCCCAGTAGAAGAGGGCCTCTTCATCAGGGACTGTAGTGATAGGACAAGGGGTAATGGGTTCAAAATTTAACAGGGGAAGTTCAGGTTAGATATAAAGAAGAAGTTTTTTACTGTGAGGGTGATGAGTCACTGGAACAGGTTGCCCAAAGAAGTGGTAAATACACCATCCCTAGCAATGTTAAAGACCAAGTTGGACAGACCTTTGGGTGACATTGCCTAGGGTGAGGCTTCCCTGCCCATGGCAGCAGAGTTGGAACTGGATGATCTTAAGGTCCTTTCCAACCATAGCAATTCTCTGATTCTATGATTCTTCTGTTTCTGGGTTTATAAAAGACTGGATCTTGGCATCCACCTCACCGTTGTATACTACAGATAAATATCTGCCAAACCTGGATCTATTCGTCTGTCTTGTGTATTCTTACTGAGGACTTCAGTGGTGCAAGAAGCAGTGGAAAACTACAGTAACAATTCGCAGCTTCTGAAATAAATGGATGATTTCCAGTTCATGGCTTTGAGTATGGCTTGGAGCCAGGGTGCATGTAATATATTATTGGTCAACAGCAACCAAATATCTAGAATGTATTGAGTTCTGTCCGGGGTCGGATGAGGAGCAAGTGGAATGTCTGTGGGTACGAATCAAGGGGCTGACTGGCACGGGTGATACAGTTGTGGGGGTCTATTACAGACCTCCTGATCAGGACGAAGGAGTTGATGAGGCTTTCTACAGGCAACTGGAAGTAGCCTCGCGACTACATGCCTTAGTCGTCGTAGGGGACTTTAATTACCCCGATATTTGCTGGAAGACTCACACAGCCAGTCATTCACAGTCTAGGAGGTTCCTCGAGTGCATTGATGATAATTTCTTAATGCAAATGGTGGACGTACCAACTAGGGGAGCAGCGCTGCTAGATTTAGTACTCGCCAACAAGGAGGGTTTGGTCGAAGTGGTGACGGTCAATGGCAGCCTTGGCTGCAGTGACCATGAGATGGTGGAGTTTAGGATCCTGTGTGGGAGGAATAGAATACCTAGCAAAGCCACAGTTCTGGATTTCCGAAGGGCCAACTTTGGCCTCTTCAGTCAACTGCTAAGGGAAGTCTCATGGGAAAGTGTACTAGGCGGTAAAGGGGCTCAAGATAGTTGGTTAGCATTCAAGGACCGCTTCTTCCAAGCTCAGGATCGGAGCGTCCCAATGAGTAGGAAGTCAAGTAAGGGATCTAGGAGACCGGCGTGGTTAAACAAGGAGCTGCTGGGCAAACTCAAGTGGAAAAGGAGAATCTATGGATTATGGAAGGAGGGGCTGGCCGCTTGGGAGGAATATAGGACAGTTGTTAGAGGATGTAGGGAGGCAATTAGGACAGCTAAGGCCTCCTTGGAACTCAATCTTGCTAGTCGGGTTAAAGACAATAGAAAGGGCTTCTTCAAATACATAGCAAATAAAACTAAAACAAGAGGCAATATAGGCCCACTGCTGAACGAAGTGGGTACCCTGGAGACAGAGGATATAAAGAAGGCAGAGGTGCTGAATGCCTTCTTTGCCTCTGTCTTTACTCCTGCAGACTCTCCCCGAGGGCCCCGGATTTCTATAGCCCCAGAAGGAGTCAGGACAAAGGAGGAGTTTGCTTTGGTAGATGAGGATTGGGTTAGGGATCAGCTATGCAAACTGGACATCTGTAAATCGATGGGTCCGGATGGAATGCACCCACGGGTGCTGAGGGAGCTGGTGGAGGTCATTGCTAGGCCACTTTCCATCATCTTTGGTAAGTCGTGGGAAACGGGCGAGGTGCCTGAGGATTGGCGGATGGCAAAGGTCACACCAATCTATAAGAAGGGCAAGAAGGAGGACCCGGGTAATTATAGACCGGTCAGCCTTACCTCCATCCCTGGAAAGATGATGGAACAACTTATTCTTGACTCCATCACTAGGCATATCAAGGATGAGGGGGTCATTAAGAACAGCCAACATGGTTTTATGAGGGGGAAGTCATGTATGACCAACCTTATAGCCTTCTATGAGGAAGTGACTAGGTGGAGGGATGATGGTAGAGCAGTAGATGTAGTTTTTCTTGATTTCAGTAAGGCATTTGATACTGTCTCCCACAGCATCCTCATAGATAAGCTGAGGAAGTGTGGGCTTGACGATCAAGTAGTGAGGTGGATCGAGAACTGGTTGAAAGGAAGAAGGCAGAGAGTTGTGGTCAATGGCGCAGAATCTAGCTGGAGGTCTGTGACTAGTGGAGTTCCTCAGGGGTCGGTGCTGGGACCGGTGCTGTTTAATATTTTCATCAATGACCTGGATGAGGGAACTGAGTGCACCCTCAGCAAGTTTGCTGATGACACAAAACTGGGAGGAGTGGCTGACACACCAGAGGACTGTGCTGCCATTCAGCGAGACCTGGACAGGCTGGAGAGTTGGGCGGGGAGAAACTTGATGAAATTTAACAAGGGCAAGTGTAGAGTCTTGCATCTGGGGAAGAACAACCCCATGTACCAGTACAGGTTGGGGGTTGACCTGCTGGAAAGTAGTGAAGGGGAAAGGGACCTGGGGGTCCTGGTGGATAGGAGGATGACCATGAGCCAGCAATGTGCTCTTGTGGCCAAGAAGGCAAATGGCATCTTAGGGTGCATTAGAAAGGGAGTGGTTAGTAGGTCAAGAGAGGTTCTCCTCCCCCTCTCCTCAGCCTTGGTGAGGCCGCATCTGGAATATTGCGTCCAGTTCTGGGCCCCTCTGTTCAAGAAGGACAGGGAATTGCTTGAAGGAGTCCAGCGCAGAGCCACAAAGATGATTAAGGGAGTGGAACATCTCCCTTATGAGGAGAGGCTGAGGGAGCTGGGTCTCTTTAGCTTGCAAAAGAGGAGACTGAGGGGTGACCTCATCAATGTTTACAAATATGTGAAGGGTAGGTGTCAGGATGATGGAGCTAGGCTTTTTTCAGTGATATCCAGTGATAGGACAAGGGGCAATGGGTGTAAACTGGAACATAGGAAGTTCCACGTTAACATCAGGAAGAACTTCTTTACTGTAAGAGTGACAGAGCATTGGAACAGGTTGCCCAGGGGGGTTGTGGAGTCTCCTACACTGGAGATATTCAAGGCCCGCCTGGACAAGTTCCTGTGTGATGTACTGTAGGTTACCCTGCTCTTGCAGGGGGGTTGGACTAGATGATCTTTTTAGGTCCCTTCCAACCCTTGGGATTCTGTGATTCTGTGATCTATGCTTTCAGTACTTTGACAAAAGAGCTTTATTGGACACAGGATAGTTTGACATGTACTTTAGTCTTGCCAAAATATGGTATAGAAGGAACCTGCAGTACTGGACACAATCTTGCTCCCATTAAATTCAGAGATAATTTTCAAGTCTACCTTGCTGCAAAGGCAAAAAACTTATAGTGCATTAAGGTATATTTAGCAAGTGCAATATCTTATATTACTGCTGTGTCTTGGACTCAACTGGATTTTTTATGTGCTGTCCATACCACAGCTCCTCTGCTGCTTAATGCTTTGTGAACCAGACCAGGTGCCTGAAATACTAGTTTGATGAGGTGAAAATGTCAATAACCAAAACGTCATCTAACAAAAATAAACAAACAAGCAAAAAAAATACAGCCCAAAACTTTGTCATTATCTGTGACTAACAAATTGTTGAGGTTGTTAATCTTACACAAAGTTATGAAATACTAAGTTCGTTGCACTTATTCTAGGATTGTAAAGGGAAAAAATTAGTTTCTCTTGTAAAGGAAAAGTGTGGGAGGAGAAAGACAGCACGCTATATGTTTGTAAGTGTGAAATCTAAAGAGTGAACAGAATGAACAAAGAGGGTCTTAAACCTTTTTGTCCAGTTTTCTTAAGCTACCTCGATGGTTATTTCGGGCTATAACACCATTGTAATCCAGGCAAGAGAAAAAAAGGAGGAAACCCCCCCCCAACCATTTTCTTATGAATGGTACTCTCCATGATCAATTATATCAGTGCCTGTGTTTTTCTTCAGTAATTTTTCTGTCTTCTGGTTATCTTGCATGTGGAACATCAATTTCATCTTGAAAGTTTGAAGTGATTTGACTCAGTCACACAAAGACTTCCCCCCTCCTCCTCCCCCCATGGTCACTTAAGCACAGGTGCAGTTAAGTGGATTTACTATTTGTGTTGCTTGTTGTGTTTTTTTAGATAAGGAAAATGAACTATCTGTAGTTTAATAACTTGAAAGCCTGAAAATGAATACCTGAAAATATCATAGTAATGTTCTCACAGAAACACGCAAAAGGACCTTTTAGGACAAAAATTGTTTGAAAATACGCAATCCAGGACATTAATGGTTCCATTTGGTGCTCACTTGAAAACATTCTGCAAGTAGTCCTGGTTCAGTTGTCTTCCTTGCTTTTCTACTTCAGCTTGGTTCAGTACAGCTGCTTGATTTTACAGCCCTGCTAGCACCTTAAAGCAAAAGGGTGGCTGTCAAACATGCTAACAACTTCTACATCAAAACCCCAGAAACTTATTTAGTTATAAAAATAAATGTAAATTTTTCTAAAATATGACTTTAAAATTAGCTTCTACATTTGTACTTGTGGATTTATATCATCATGAGTCTATATGGTCATGACTGTCCAGCAGCAGAGGGAACTGTTGGATGCAGTGTACTTCTGAAAATCATCACTGATCAGCAGCCTGAACAACACCAAATGTGGCAGATTTAACCATCTCTTTTTGAAAACGTCACGTACAATCAAAAAAGCCCAATAATAGGTGACAGATAAGTGATAGGTGCAAGTGATATTAATATTGTCTTTTGGACTTTTCTACTATAGGACTTTTCTACAATATTGCTCTTGAGCAGTATGAGGAAAGCTTATGACTTCTGACAAAGAGAACTAGCAGGTTAGGTTGCTTTAAAAGATTTTAAACTTATACCTCATTACTTTGAATTAAACCCCCCTTAGAATAACAAATATAAGGATCAAGCCATTAGGTCAAATCCAAATGAAAACAATTGTACAGATTTCTTCAGCTAATTAATGATCGCAAAATTGATTGACTGGGGATGTTTTTGTTATAACTGAGATTTGACTGTGATAATTTGTACGATATTTCACTCTGTTTCTGTCAGAAGATTTGAAAAAATTCCTTTACTTTTCACTGCCACTTTTGTTCACTGTTTCTATTTTACTTTAATAATAATAATAATTCTAAAAAGTAAAGCCAAAGCCTAGTATGCCTTCATATTCTAATGCAGTATTATTGAAAATTAGAGAATGTTAGGTCTCTCCCACATAACTGTCTTCTGCTTTTAGTTGACAATGACAAGAACAAAAGGTTGTGGTATGACACATTCTTAGTTCTGAACCTTTACTTTCTGTATGAAAAAGTCAATAAGAACAGATAGCGCTTGGATTCCAAGTTGTCTGCAAGCTTCCTAATTAGTTCCAGGATTAATTTAAGATGCCAGTGATAAATTTTAAAGCCTTGCATAGTTTTCTTGCTAGAATCCAGCATGACGTTTCAAGTTCACTGAGTCACCCTGTGGATTTAAAACTAGCGTGGCAAGGCAGTCACAATGGTTTTGGGTTCTGTGGCCATCTGTCCTTGACTAAATCTGTATGTCATCCATAACTTGATATTAAAAACTCCTGTGAAGCTAAGGTTATTTTCAGAGCATATTCATTATGATCCCTTTATTTAGGGAAATAAATTTAACTATTTCTTCACAATGTTCCCTACGGAACAGCACTTGCATACATGCACACATGTATGTTTGGTTTTATACATATTCCAATATCCACTCACAGTATTGCAAAGTAAAACAATAGTTTAGCTTTTCTCCACTATTTATAAGTTTTCTATCTCGAAATAAAAGTAAAAAGTAATTTCCTGTTCAGTAAATAGTCCCTGTGATAAATGTATGACATTTATTTCAGCAAATGGGATCATACAAAAGTAGTCACATGAGTGGGCAGTGACTCATGAGTAACAGCAGATAGCTGAAGCCAAAATAAAAAGTAAATTGCTGGAAAAGGCTGAAAAGCACCATCACATCTGATATTTCTTAGGTAAATTTCCAGCTTTCTTATACTTTCCATGATTTGTCTTCAATGCCTTCATTCTGTGACTTTCTTAGGATTTTCACATCAACAACATGAGTGATGTTTTCTTCCCCAAACCACCAAACTACCAAAGGATAGTTTGACAGAAAAGCAATTAGTGAATTATTTCAGATTTGCCGCTTCCGGCAAGACATAGGGAGTGGAATGACCCTTATTAGAAAAGTAGTACCAGAAACAGTACTATCAAAATGCTTCACTTTATAATTTGATTTGTGATAATCAGTGAGGGACAGGGGATTTTCATACATCTTTGCATTATTTCATCTGCATACAAAAAAAAATATTATCTTAAGCATTCTATATTTTAATATTTACTTTCCATCACATATTGACATATTGTCAGTTTCCAGCCTATTGAAGTGCTTCAGCTTGTCAATTAACCTGAAGTTTCCTATAACTTCCAGAAGAAGTTCCTAAATTCATTAAAAAAAATTGCATTTTAATTGTGAAGTTCCACTGCCTCTTTCTGTCATTAAAAAAACTGATAAGAGGATCTAGAAAGTGAAGAAAATATTTCTGATGGATGACTTATAAACTATATTTTCTGGTTGAGTGTGTATAATAACCATAGAGGACCAAATTTTTAAGAGACATTACTGATGTGCTGAAATCATTACTGTCAGTCTCACCCATAATTCTTAATTGAGTGTTACATACATATGATGGTGTTTATCTATAATTTCTGACATACGAGTACGTTTAGGTCTATGTAGAAGTCTACATTACTCCAGACTTCCTTGCTAAGGATACGTCAGTTTGGATTAAGATAAGGAAAGTGTGGAGGACACAAAGCTACAATCTGTCCTTATATTCCCTACAGGGAGCTGGAGAAATGTGTTCCTAATTAAAATGCCTTCTGGAGATGGCTAAGATTAGGTGGGATGTACGGGTAACTGTGTTTTATCTCTTCCTGTCCTTCCAACTTCTTTGTTTATTTAAATTTCTTGTGGTTTTCTAGGAATTGTTCTGGGGATTGGTAATGCTACACAGAATAAATATTAAATTACTTCAGTGATAAAATCCTTCAAGTTCATGCCCTAGAAATTTGAGAACTTGCTGAAAAATTTACTCCAAATCACAAAATTCTATGACCTATAGTCAAAATGCTCCATTGAAGCATCTGGGACACATCCATAATTAAAATATATTAAAGTAAATGTGTTGCAGTGACTTGCACATGCCAAATAAAATTTTAGAAGAATTTCAAAAGAGAATGGAGGTACAATAATGACCACAGGTCTGTTAATTCTTTGAAGTGTAAGTAATGTAAGTAGATATTATGTCTGAAAGCTCTCCCTGTGCCTTTTCTGAATATAAATCTTATCAATCTTATTAGATATAAACTTAACATTTTAATAAGAATGTATATGAGGAAGTTCTTATCATCTGTACCTGTATTTTAAGCTGTAATTTTTATGCAAACTTGTTATTCTAAAAATGTTATGAGCCACTGGTTTCTCTTAAAGATCAATAAGTCTCCTGTGGACCATTTATTTTATTACTTTTAAAGACAATTTCTTTTTGTATAGTACAATTTTGATTTCAGGACTTGCATACATGAAGTATATAAAAATTGAAACCAGCCATTTTTCTAATACCATTTCCCTGCTTTTATGGCAAACAACATAAAATGAAATCAAATGTATCATTAAGCAATATCATTAAAATGCCATCTACCACTAGGAGCATATGGATCATAACTTGTTTTATCATAACTTTGTGCACTTAAACTTTGTCATTGGCTTTGTAACTTTGGGAGCTTTGTTCAAGTTTTACCATTGCTAATCTACCATGAATTAAAAACGTCCAATCTTGATTTTTTAATTAGCCTCAGCTGTCCTTAGGAGCTTGATTCTCTGGAGCTTCTTATCCATAAAATGGAACTATTTTTTTTTTCAGGAAGATAATTTTGTGTTTTGTTTTTTGTTTTTTGGTTGTTTTTTTTTTAATTTGTGTGTTAGGAATTAGTTTTTTAAATAAGAGTAATCCTTTCTTTTACAGAAGCTCTCTGATTTTGTGAGAGTGCTGCTAAGTAAATTTACAGAGGTCCAATTATGAAGGAACGAGACAGCAGTTTCAACTGGCTCCTCCTTATGTCATCGTTATGACAGCTGCAGTGTTTCTGTGGGCTTTTTGAAAGACTGAAGGAGAGGAAAACATGCAGAAATCCCTAGGAGAAAATATGACATGTCACAATTAGGAAATTAGGATTAATCTGCCATGAGACCCTATCTAAATATCAACACAGAATTCAACCTGGAGACTTCTGTAGGGAAGTAAGCGCCTTCAGAGGGAGAAAAATAATTTCCTAAAGTAGGGAAAAAATGCAGTCAGATGAATAATTTTTGAAGATGCTTATTTTTCTCTGTTAAGAAAGGAAAACTCTGATTACCATGGAATGCTTTGATGACCTCTTCAGGGTCATAATATAACACTATGTATCTAAAATTTATCACTTTTAAGCTTGGTGATTGACAAAAAAACCCCAAATACTTTTGAGAAACGTATTTTTCCAATGTGCTTTTTTTTTCTTTGCAAGCAAGTTAAAACATAATAATTCCTTTCCTCATGAAAGATCATTCCAAAAAATTATTTTATTAACAAAACAAAACTAAGGCAAATTTGCAAATCCAAGTATTTAATTATCAAATGGCTCTGTTTGAACTTTGTAGTTCGTCACCAAGGTTATTAATTTTCTAATCAACTAACTAGCCCTCAAAACATTTTTTTTCATGAGATAAATTTTTGCAAGTATTTCCATGGGCATTCAACAAATATAATATAAAACAAGGCAAGGATACAGGAAAGAAAATATAACTACAGCCTGAAGAGACCAAGCTGAAGTGCATATTCTAACTTTGCACTCACTTTGCATGTTGTTTTCCTTTATGTCTTTTTTTCTTTCTTTCTTTCTTTCTTTTTTTTTTTTTTTTTTTTTTAAGTGACTTTGGCTGGTAAGATCAATACTCAGAGAAATTCTGCATTAGTACACACAGCAGTTATAAAAAATGCTATTTCCTGACTGCTTTCCTAATAGCTGCCTCATATCTTGCTGTCGTTTGACCTTCATTTTCATTATTTAAGTATGGGTTCTTGTTACATGTAACTGGTGTAGAACACTTAAAATCTCTTCTATTTGTGGATTTGTAATGGATGGCTGAGATGTGATGCATATATTGAAATAATCTGTTAAAAATACTTGTAAAATCCTCTATAGCTTGTAGTTACGAGTCATAAAAATCATATCTTTGTATGGTTTCAGTCCACGTGTGATTCAAATAGATTTGCGTGTTCAAGGGCAGTATATTATAGACTTTTTGTTGAACTTGAGGAGACAAAAAGACCAAGCAATCAATAAAGACTGATTAATAGGAGTGACAGCAATCTAGACAAAGATAATCCTCTGAAATCCTTTTAGGCTGTTGAGATATATAGAAACAGCTCTGCAAGCAAAACTGTGATCTTCACCTTTTTTGTTCTCTCTCCTTCTATCAAGTGGCACTTCATTAGTTCACAGTTTTAGGACCTGACTTGTTAAACTTTCCATTATTACTGATAAATTTAAAACTCAAATCAGGGATTTAAGAAATGTTTACCTGTTATGTATAGTATATCTACAGATACAGTTCTGCTAAACTCTGCCTTTAAACTGTGCAATTTTTTTTAAGCTTACATTTTTGAAAATTGAGTAGCAGTGTCTTTCTGAGAATAGCAAAAAAGGGAAGAGGGATGCATTAGCTGAAAAACAGGCATGAAGCTGAAAATGAATGTCAGCTGTGGTTTTGTTGGATTTCTTTTTATGTTTTTTAATTTTTTTACATCCCAATGAATGATATATGGCAAGAAAGTGAGAACATTCTTAAATGTTTGATATTCAGAAGTCTTGAAATGTAAAGAATTTATTGCAAAATGTGAAGTAGTAAGGACTTGCATTTAACTTTCTAGCTTGGTAGCACTGTCCGCTTATCAGCTGCTGAAGTCTGAACTGGTACCTTTTTCTTGCCAGACATACACATGTATTTATAGTCACAGCAAGAAAGAGAAAAGGCACAACCAAGTTATTTTGCCCAGCTCCATGCTATCGTTATATAGCTTAACTGGGGCTTTGTATCTAAAGTCTGATTTCCCTGTAACTTAAAAAAAATGCTTTTTAAATAATGCAGAGCGTGTTGTTTCTTAATTATTCACCCACAGAGTAACAAAAAAAATGAAAGAGGATTGAGGTTTTGGAGAAAGAGATTTTTTATTTTTGATCTAGCATGAAAAGAGGCTTTTTTTTTTTTTTTAAAAAAAAGGTCACATTATATACCAGAGCCGCAGGGCATCAGAAACTTGCACATCAACAAATTATTCAGCATTTGATCATCTATTTCTTTTGCTTTGGCAGAACTTTTAATCTGCTTCTGCTATATAATGACAGTGGTTTTGAAATAGTGTATTTGCAATGGCTATAGAAACCAAGTGAAATCCTCTTGTTTTTTTCCTTTTAGTTCAGTTTCAGTTTTTTTCAATGTACAACAAGGCATTTTCTCAGAGTTAATGATGTCTCACTGTAAGTCCATTGCTGTCTTCCTGGGAGCTGGAAATACATTTTGACTGTAAGCATTTATTGTCAGTGGGACAAACAGTGTAGCTAGCCTGTCACAGTGAGAGCTACTTAGCCTGTTCTGTTATAAACAGTATTTCAATTTGTAGCACAATAAAAAATGGCTTTTACCTATTTGAAGAGAGCGTCATTTAGCTAGATTTATTAATGGTAAACATTAAGGAAAGACAGATATTTTTTTTTCCTGTGTCTTGGACATGACCTTCTGTAGTGTGTTCTCAGAAAACCTGATAGACACAGCCCAGGTTTTGGAGCACTGGGGTCTTCTGGAGTGGTGGACCAGGCTCATGGTCTGTGGTATGTGTTTATTCAGCATTCAGACGCGAACTTCTTTGA
Organism: Lathamus discolor; assembly: GCF_037157495.1. Classification (NCBI taxonomy): domain Eukaryota; kingdom Metazoa; phylum Chordata; class Aves; order Psittaciformes; family Psittacidae; genus Lathamus; species Lathamus discolor. Next base: position 24,560,286 of record NC_088884.1, read on the forward strand.
GGATTTTAAGAAACTTTAAAGACAATCTCATGTCAATCTGTTACACAATGGTACTCCACGTGCTTCCACATGAAACAGAAGAAATATGGACCATCCTACTGAATGGCAATTTCCAAGCGCATTTGAGCTCTCTCTGAAAGACACAAACATTAAAATATTTTTTATGGGCAAGTATCCTTTTACCTTCTATTACAAGTGTACTCCTAGAGCTAGATGACCCCTATATTCTTGGTAGATATTTTATGTACTGAAAAAATACAGCTTTGCAGTAGCTGCATATATTTTCCATTTGAGGTGAATTCTGGTAATGTGTTGTCAAGAAAGAAGTTTTGGGTTTGAATTTTCAAATGGGAATTATTCTTTTCAGGTTACTCTTTTCACAGAATCACAGAATGACTGAGGTTGGAAAGGACCAGGAAATCTGGAGGTCATCTAATCCACCCTCCTTGGTCAAGCAGAGTCACTTAGAGCAGATTGCCCAGAACCATGTCCAGACAGCTTCTGAATATCTCCATGTATGCAAACCCCACAAACTTCCTGGGCAACTTGTGCCAGTGTCAGACACCTCTGCAGTAAAAGGGTGTTTCCTGATGTTCAAGCAAAACTTCCTGTGTTTCGGTTTTGCCCGTTGCCCCTCCACCTGTTACCAGGCACCACTGAAAAAAGCATAGCTCCAGCTTCTTTGCATCTTCCTTTCAGGTATTCATGTACATTGAGGAGATTCCATCGAGCCTTTTCTCCAGGCTGAACAGTCCCAGCTCTCTCATCCTTTCCTCAAAGGATGGAAGCTCCAGTCCCTTCATCTTTCTGGCCTTTTACTGGACTTTCTTCAGTAGCTCCCTATCTCTGCTGCACTGGGGAATGCAGAACTGGACACAGTACTCCATGTGTGGCTTCAATAGCATTGAGCATTGAGGCAGGATCACCTTGCTTGTCGTGCTGGCAACACTCCTCATGCAGCCCAAGATACTGTTAGGTTCTTTGTGGCAAAGGCACATCCCTGGCTTATGTTCAACCATGTGTCTGCCAGGACACTCAAGTCCTTTCCTGCAAAGCTGTTCTCCAGCTGATCAGCCCACAGCATACACTGGTGCTTGGGGCAGTTACTCCCCAGGTGTTGGACTTTGCACCTCCCTTTGAATTGAAATTTTTATTCTGAAAATTATAACTTTAAAGCAAAAATTTAAAGCTCATGAAGAAAAGGAGATGAAACACTTAATATGGCTTTATTTAACCTCACATAATTCTTGTCAGTTTATTCATTGTGCCAAAAAAAAAAAAAAAAAAAGAAAGAAAAAAAAGCCTTTTGGTACTCATCTAAGGTATTTGGTTTTTTGCACCTTTCTTCCCCTCTTAATTTTTAGAGATTCTTATAGAAGGTCACATATCAGAAAATGGTACAGCAAATTTAGAATATGAGACTTTATCATATTGAACATGAGCAACTTTATCAACTTGTTAGTAGAGACCAATGAGATAAATTATTTGCTCTAGGTTTAAGCAGTACAGTTTTACAGTAGCATATAATTTTCAGTTGCAAAATTGATGCATAAACTTCAGTTGCATAAACTTGGTGAAGAGAACAGTTACCTCCATACACTTGTGCTTAACTGGAGCACAATACCAGCCATTGTACCACCTTCAGCCTACATGTGCTAGGCATATTTTGTTTAGAAATATCCACCATATGTTTTGTCCTCACAGCTTCATTTAGGAATGGATATTGTAATACCAGTATGCAGCTTGCATAGATGCTCCTCAGGTTCATAGAAGCTTCTCTTATATTCCTCAGGGAATCTAAGAGCAGGTATAAAGCAAAATTATGTTCAGTAGGGAGATGTCTTCTACCGTATTTATACAATGGAGTTTCCCAAATCTGCTTCAGCAAAATTGCAACAAAAAACAATAATGATGAAGAGGATTGGGGGTAATATCTTGCATGAGGAATGATGAATTTTAACAGTAAATAAATCAGACAGCAAAAAGAACTAAGGACTGAAAGACTATCCAGGCTTTTGCTAAAATTAGAAAATTTATCAACATATGAAACATGGAATATTTTTTCCCTGTGTTATCCCTCTTATCTCATTAAACTTCTCTGTAGAATCAGTTCTGATTTACAATAAAAGTTTTGAATAACCATCTTGTTCATAAAATTTTTTAATTCTAATAGCCTAGCAAATTTTTGCATATGTAGAGAAATAAAACTATCATGATAAACTTAGGCAAAAATGCTTAAAATTCTGAAGATTATTTAGCTCCTTGTGAAATGTGACATTTTCTTTTGGAATATTTAGTGTGTAAGAGGAGGAGATTACTCGAATATCTGCCTGTATTTGTTTTTTATTTATTGCGATGTTATTATAACTTTTTTTCTTTACAAGCAGGGGAAATTATTTGTCTAAAGAACTTTTCACCTCTGAACAAATCAAATATCTGATGAGAATTGGTTTGTGCTCTGAGTTCACAATTATCAAAACAAAGGACAGCAAATTAGATTGTTTCTCTGCATAAAAGTCAGAGTGCTAATTATATATAAGGCATTAATTTTAACGACAAAGCTACTGCACTTTTGATCTCTGGAACACATTTATTCTTTCTTGAATTTTATAATGTTGTCTGAATGAAGAAGAATTTCTTTCTTGTTTGATGAAATTAGCTTTGTTTTGTAAAGTAGCTATATGTGAGGACAGTTGTTGAGCTGGAACTCTACAGCAGCATTTGTGCTTTCATTGAACACTGAAATAACCAGTATTGCACATGTATCAGTTTTGTAGTCTCAGGGATAGTTTCATGGTGATAGTTTCATGAGGTTCCTGTCTAATATAAATAAATATTGCTTGACCTTTCCTACTAATGATGCAGGAATTTACAATGGATGGCACTATAAAACAGCCAGCATTTTAAAGCCACACAGGGATCTCAGCTCATGTTTAAAATGATGGGATTTTTTCCTCTTCCTTTGAAGATTATAGATTGGGAGTGGCTTATAATAAGTCATTCAAGCTGCATTAACATAAAATGAATGCAAATCAACTGGCTATAATGGACGACTGTGTGAATAACTAATTGAGTATTTGCAGTTCAAAATTAACATGACCTTCAAAAAATTATGTCAGCTAAAACTGATGTTTGTCTGGGAGAAGGAGAGGTCTTTCTAAATGGAAAATTTGGAATTAATGCTTCATTCAAAATGCTCCTTTTGACCTGGAAGGAAAAAAAAATGCTGCTGAGTCTTCATAAAAGGCAAGGAAATGAAGTGTATGTTACCAATCTGCTAATAGAAAGCAAAGCCACAAGATTTTACCCAATATCTCAAGAATTAGCATTCTCACTGGAAATCTTGTTGCATTTATTTTTATGTGTTGTAAAAAAAACATTATTGATGATTAATCATTGGCTCAACCTCAACTAACGTGAAATGGCTCTAATAAGACCCAGAAGACATTACACAGGGGGGACAGAGACCGCTGCTACAGTTTCTCATTCAGTTAATATTTTATTTCAGATACCAAAAGGACAAACTGATTATACACAAAGAATGCAAACCCTTGCATGACCTGCTGATGTAAGTTTAATTTTCTTGGGTGTTTGCCTTGGATTTCTTAGTCTTTATGCCTTCAGAAGTCATTATACTTGAAGAAAGAATTTAAAGCCAGCACAATGAAGAAATTAATTGAATTCAGGTATCTGATATTCTGAGTGAAAAATCACAATGTCATAGAAGGAGCTGGAATTATTTTTACAATAATGACAAAAAATTTAACATTTCATCTAGAATATTCATAAAACCTTGGTTTAATTTGGAAATATATTTCTAAAAACAAAATTGTTTGTAAGATGTATTATTTCCCAAATAAATGTGTTTGGCTTTTGTTTAATTTGTTCCACCTGAGATGAAAATCAGGGCCCATATTATAAAATTTTAATATTTTGGCATAAATTTAGTTCATATCTTTATTAGCCATAATTCATTTTTCAATATTCTGTACTGAACTCAAGAGTTGCTTTTAATAAGTTATATGTTGGAACAATCTTTCAAGATATGCTCCCTTCATTCCAGTCTCAAAGTTATAGACAGACTTCTCTGGTTTTGTAGTTTTCATATTTAATGCATCTTTATTGCTTTTTTTTTTTTTTTTTTCCTATCAAAACACACATGCAGATTTACTTTCTGCATCTTTTACTTTTTCTGTGTCCTGGAGTTTGACATTTATTAATCTTCATATTCTGTATCACACAGTTGTCTTCATAGCTCTGATAAGTATTTAGAACTTTACTTGTTTTTTGGTTTCTGCAACTCAGATGTTGCTGTTAGGATAACCTTGGAAATGTCAAGGAGGTTTTAAACTGGATGTGTTGGGGGAAAGGGGCATCATTTCATCCTAACACACCCAGTCAGTTGCCAACACCTATAATAAATGCTCGGAACAATGTAGATATATTCCAGCTGCTCCAGCCGACGAGCCGGCTTCAATTGGACCTCATCTCAGATGCCTCTATACAAACGCCCGTAGCATGGGGAACAAACAAGAGGAATTAGAGATATGTGCACATCTACGGGGGTATGATATAACAGGCATCACAGAAACATGGTGGGATGGCTCCTATGACTGGAGTGTTGGAATGGAAGGTTACAGGCTCTTTAGAAAAGACAGGGCTGGCAGGCAGGGAGGGGGAGTTGCCCTTTACGTTAGGGATAGGCTGGAGAGTATGGAACTCTGTCTGGGGGCAGGTGAGCAGTTTACAGAGAGTTTGTGGGTCAGGGTTAAAGGGAAAACAGCGATGGGAGACATTACTGTGGGGATCTGTTACAGGCCGCCTGGTCAAGGAGAACCTGTGGATGAAGCACTCTACAGACAGATAGGAAAAGCCTCACGCTTGCAGGCCCTTGTTCTCATGGGGGATTTCAACCACCCTGACATCTGTTGGAACGATGGCACTGCACGGCACAAGCAATCTAGGAGGTTCCTTGATTGTGTGGAAGAAAACTTCCTTCTGCAAGTAATAGAGGAGCCGACAAGGAGAGGTGCATGCTTGACCTTGTGCTCACCAACAGGGAAGGGCTTGTTGAGAATGTGGTACTCCAGGGCAGCCTTGGATGCAGCGATCACGAGATGGTCGAATTTGAGATCCCCAGGAGAGTGAGAAGAGCGTGTAGCAAGCTCACTGCACTGGACTTCAAGAGAGCAGACTTTGGCCTCTTCAGGAGCCTGCTTAGTAAGGTTCCATGGGATATAGCCCTGGAGGGCAGGGGGGCCCAAGACTGCTGGTTGATATTCAAGGATCACCTGCTACAAGCTCAGGAGTGCTGCATCCCAACTAGAAGGAAGTGCAGCAGGAGGGCCAGGAGACCTCCTTGGATGGATAAGGAGCTGCTGAGGAAAATTCAAAGGAAAAAAGAGCTTTATACAAAATGGAAGCAAGGACAGGCGGCCTGGGTAGAGTACAGGGATGTTGTCCGGGAAGCTAGGGAGCAGGTTAGGAAGGCTAAGGCCCAGTTAGAATTAAACCTAGCCAGGGATGTTAAGGATAATAGGAAGGGATTCTACAGGTACGTAGCAAACAAAAACCAGACTAGGGACAAAATAGGCCCCCTGAGGAAGCTTTCGGGAGAACTGGCTACACAGGATTTGGAGAAGGCTGAGGTTCTGAATGACTTCTTTGCTTTCGTCTTCACTGGCAAAGGCTCTGACTGCACCACCCAGTTCTTAGAAGGTAGATGCAGGGACTGTGAGAATGAAGACCTTGGGCCTTGTAGGAGAGGATCTGGTTCGAGACCATCTTCAAAATCTGAACGCGCACAAGTCTGTGGGACCTGATGGAATCCATCCACGGGTCCTGAAGGAGCTGGCGAATGAAGTTGCTAAGCCACTGGCCATCCTATTTGAAAAATCATGGCAGTCAGGTGAAGTTCCCGATGACTGGAAAAAGGGAAATATAACCTCCATTTTCAAGAAGGAGAAAATGGAAGACCCGGGGAATTACAGACCAGTCAGTCTCACCTCTGTGCCTGGTAAAATCTTGGAGCACATTCTCCTGGACAACATGCTAAGGCACATGAAAAACAACAAGGTGCTTGGTGACAGCCAGCATGGCTTCACTAAGGGGAAATCCTGCCTGGCCAATTTGGTGGCCTTCTATGATGGGTCTACAGAATTGATGGATAAGGGTAAAGCAGTTGACGTCATCTACCTGGACTTGTGCTAAGTGTTAGACACTGTCCCACACAACATCCTTCTCTCTAAATTGGAGAGATATCAATTTGATGGATGGACCACTCTGTGGATAAAGAACTGGCTGAATGGCTGCACACAAAGAGTTGTGGTCAATGGCTCAGTGTCCGTCTGGAGATCAGTAACGAGTGGTGTCCCTCAGGGGTAGGTGTTGGGACCGGTCTTGTTTAACATCTTCGTCGATGACATGGACAGTGGGATTGAGTGCGCCCTCAGCAAGTTTGCTGAAGACACCAAGCTGTGTGGTCCAGTTGATACACTGGAGGGAAGGGATGCCATCCAGAGGGACCTTGACACGCTTGTGAGGTGGGCTGATGCCAACCTCATGAAGTTTAACCACGACAAGTGCAAGGTCCTGCACCTGGGTCGGAGCAATCCCAGGCATGGCTACAGATTGGGCAGAGAAGAGATTCAGAGCAGCCCTGCAGAAATGACTTGCTGGTGCTGGTCGATGAGAAAATGAACATGAGTCGGCAGTGTGCGCTCGCAGCCCAGAAGGCCAACTATATCCTTGGCTGCATCAAAAGGAGCGTGACCAGCAGGTCGAAGGAGGTGATCCTGCCCCTCTACTGTGCTCTTGTGAGACCTCACCTGGAGTATTGTGTGCAGTTCTGGCATCCTCAACGTAAAAAGGACATGAAACTACTGGAACAAGTGCAGAGGAGGGCCACGAGGATGATCAGGGGACTGGAACACCTCCCATATGAAGACAGGCTGAGGAAGTTGGGGCTGTTCAGCCTGGAGAAGAGAAGGCTGCATGGAGACCTAATAGCAGCCTTCCTGTACCTGAATGGGGCCTATAGGGATGCTGGGGAGGGACTCTTCATCAGGGACTGTAGTGACAGGACAAGGGGTAACGGGTTAAAACTTAAACAGGGGAAGCTTAGATTGGATATAGGGAGGAAATTCTTTCCTGTTAGGGTGGTGAGGCACTGGAATGGGTTGCCCAGGGAGGTTGTGAGTGCTCCATTGCTGGGGGTGTTCAAGGCCAGGTTGGATGAAGCCTTGTGTGGGGTGGTTCAGTGTGAGGTGTCCCTGCCCATGGCAGGGGGGTTGGAACTAGATGATCTTGAGGTCCTTTCCAACCCTAACTATTCTATGATTCTATGATTCTATTCTATACCATCTTTTAAAAACAACCTTCATAATATTTTTGCTGTTGTACTTTGAAATAATTTCTGAATTTAATCATAGAAGTTACACCATCAATGTAACTTTAGAAATGCTACACAGTTATGGAGACAAAGTAAATAAAATAAATGTTTCATTATAATATCTATTGAAATAGAGGCTTTTTCTAAAGCTTTACATTGTAGAAAAATAAATACAAATGAAAAACAATAGTGACTAATTCTGTAATTTCCATTCCTATTTTTTTTTTTACAGACTTAAGTACATATCACTGGAATATTTTTATGCTATTTATAGATGGAAACCACATAAAGATGTGGAGCCTTCTAATTTCAGACATTAAGTTCTTTTTTGCTGAGAGTATTTAATCTAAGAAGGAGATATTAATAGCTCTGACTTTACCTTCATGAAATGAATGATTCTACTGGAAGCAAATGACTTTGAAATTGACATCACAGTACAACCAGGCTACACTTCTGCTCTCTCTAGCTAATGACTTATATAATAACAAAACTGATAATATTTAACACTTATGGATTCCCTGGAAACCACATCAAAATATTGGAATAGATGTGTTTTAAAAATGAATGCTTGAAAAAATGTTGGAAAAAATACATGAATAGAAGCATTTTAGTGCCAAGTCTTTCTTTGATTCAGATTGTTAGTACTTCCTGTAGACCCCAGTCTCCTAGGTTAATAACAACTGAAGCAAGGTATGGATTACTGAAAATCTGTTGTGGTACATTTTGATTTATAACTTTGGTTCTGATATTTATTGGTTAGCATGGATATACAAGCAATATCTAGAGAAAAAAATAAAGTACTACTGGAAAAAATTATTGTTAAAAAACAAAGGGAACTTCAATTCCCCAGCAAACAGTTCTGAACACCTTAAAGTTGGAGCTTAATATATTTCAATGTATCTTTTTCCTTCTTTTAACAAAAATATGTAAGAATGCTATCTATTTAGGGTATAATTTTTTGTCTCTGTGTGTTTGTATGCACATATGCATATAATAAATGCATAGCTATAAAAATAAACATGACCAGTGAAACAGGGATGGGAAGAATAAATTTTTGAGAACATACTGTCCAACTGGAATCCCACTAATACTGGAGTGCTTTGTGCCTCCCAAATCCACTCTTACTATCTCCAACTTCAGGGGAAGATGCTACTGTCATTCCCATTATTTATCCTGATTAAACTAGCTCCTATCTCTATTGTACCAATATAACATACAAATTGTATAATTGTAGACTTAGATGTGTTTATGTTACCTTCTTTACCTTTTAAAATTCTGGTAACTAAAATTCCTCATGATACAAAATCACCCACAGCTGCTACTGTATCAGAAAGTATCTAAGAAGGAAGGCTGTGTAACCATAAAGAAACACAAATTGTTTTCCTCATGCTCCTCAGATGATGTTTGTTAATTTTTTGATGGCTTCTGATAGAATAGAGGCAAAAATCACACCAAGCTCTTATCTATGCTTAGCCAGTATCAAAACCATGGAAGTCTATACAGTGTTAGTATATTCTTCTCTCCAAGATGTAATATTGCTAACTTAAGAATGAGAAACTATGTTAATACTTCACTCTTTCTTCAACCTCCCAAAAGAAAGAGCTTTCCCACCATATACCCCACATTCAATCCTCGCAAAAGTTTCAGTATCTTTTTTTATTTTATTCAGAAATAGACTTAAAAAGAGATCAGTTAGGAAAAAATGTTTCCTTGTCATTAAATAAAGGAATGGTTTCTGTTGAAAAGCACATTTGGCTGGAAAAAAATCTATCTGAATGTGTAGTTGTTTCTTTGTTGCTCTAGGCTCCTAAAGTCATAATGGAAATGAGCCTTTCTAGATGTGATTCAAAGCAAGAGCCAACTTAGCCATTCTGAATTGCCTTCTGGAGAAATCACTCTCACACACTGACTACAGGTGGAGTTTAAAGAAATGAAAGTCTCCAAGATAAGTAAGCCTTCTCTAAGGCACTCTTGAAAATGTTATCTCATGAATTTAATGAGATTTGTTTTTCCTTCTCAGAGATACCTCAGTAATCTTTTGAAATCGTGTTGTGACAGGTAATTCTTTAGTAAGCATTTTCTGTGTCTTATCTGGCCATAATAGCTTCTGCACCTAAATTTATTTACTGCTTCTTCGGCCTGTTCTACTCTTTCCCCTTGTTCCAGAGAGATTACAAAGTTTGGAAACTTCTGATGCCTTTGAATGTTTTCTGAGCCATGTTCCCACATATAATCGATCTTTCTAGCATCTTGATTATATAAGAATTAGCAATTTTCTCTTCTAGAATCTAACAGCCCATTCAAAGACAATGTTCTTTGCAACTGGTGCTGTATGAAATTACAATTATGAATGAACTTTAATGATGAATATAATGTTTTCCTAACCCAATGAATATCTTCATACTTCATTCAGCTGACTGTTTGGTGTCTGGCACTGCCAACTGCAATTACAGAGTCACTGATAAAGGCACTTTTATAGCGGAGTGATAATGACAAGGACCGTCTCATACCATATTCACAGAAAAGTCTTCTTGACCTCTGCATGTCTTAAGGCAGCGTTGGTATTTTTTTAATTCTATGGTTAGAAGTTACTCTGTTGTCACATCTGAAACATTTTTTTCTTTAGTAGCAGTAAGAATTTACTAATCCATGTCAGTAATGTGCTTTTGCAATAGTGGTTTTCTTTCATTCATTAGAACTAGCCAGGATTGATGAGTAGGTGGTGATTTTGAGCTACTGTGAACAAAATCAGCTTCCTTTGTTTTGGACAAATTTCAGTTGCCCAGAAATGTTCAGTTTCTATTCATTCTGAAGGCAGTTTCTTGTGCTGAGTCAACAGTTCCCAATGAAACTTCCTTAGCTTTTTATCATACTCAGCCTTTGAGGACATAGATTGTTAGAATGCTTGGACAACCATGCTTAAGAACACCATTACTATGGCTGTCAGAAAAAAAATTCTGTGGTCTCCTAATGATCTATTCTACCTTCTGCATTTATGATACAAAATGCAGATTAAAACTAAATATTTTTTTCTTGCAATAGCTGCTTTCTTTTTTTTTTTTTTTTTGTGAACTCACTTTTTGTAAAAAAAAAAACCCAAAGCAACAACAACAACAACAACAACAACAACAACAAAAAACCCAACCAACCATCAAAAGCAGAAATTTGCAGCAGAAAAACTGAAAAGCAAGTATCAGTATCTTGGATCTATAGTTTTTGAGGTATTTTGTCAACAGTCACCCACCCATTGCAGGGCTCTTGGCCAGATATTACTCCGAAGTACATTTTGGCTAGAGATTTTTGCAATTCATCACAGTGGCTCATGGAGTGGGAAGACTACAGTACATTACAGGAAATACAACTTGGTATTGTGAGAGATATCAAGACATGACATCTCCTAGGAAGTCAGAGTCATTGTATAGTTTGTCATTGCATAGTTTTCACTGGATGTCATTGTGCTTAAGTCTTCAAAAACTTTCTCTTTTCCTGATTTGCTCAGTACTTGGTGCATGTGAGGGTGTCTGGGATGAGCTGGGAGAAGCTATTTTGGACAAATTAATGGTGTTACCTTAGTATCTACTAATTTCCAGTCTAGAGGTTTCTGCTTTGCAATTGAAAATGTTATTGATCCTTATTTCTAAATATGTTAAAAATAGATGGACATATTCATGAATATTGAAATTATTTACAACATAGTCTGTTTAACAATTTACAGTGCTTCCATAAAGTCTTTTGAGTAAGTTTAGTTCTTACGTTAGCAGATATGTAATGGCTTAATTCACTATGGGTATCATTCTTGGAGTGCTTAGGCTTTTGCTTCAGTAGTATTAGAAGTTGTATATACTCTCTTTTGGGTGGAACTTGAAAAAATACTAACAATGTTTTGTATTCCTTCTATACGTGTGACATTACCCATTTGTAATTGCATTTTTCACTTTCAGCCATTCAAAACACATAATTATGTATCTACAGGTTTAGAAATGTTAATTCTCACTAAATGAGATAAATCTGCTTGAATAAGATGGGTGTCTACCACAGATGGGTATCTTGTGTCAAGTATAGCTGGTAGCCATCAATTTCATAGAAGACTCCAGAGTGCTAAAAGAGTAATCGAAAACGGTGGCATTGAAAATCCCAGTTAATAGTGATAGATGTCAAATCTTTCTAATATAATGCCAACAAATCTGAGAATTCACTGTTAACAGAAAAAATGAAAAATGTGATTCATTCTTTTGACTACATCCTTTTTTATAGTCTTTCATAATTCACCTATAAGTTTTTTGAAATGGATTTTTAAGTGGAAGCTCTTTCATATATTCCTGTCAACAATCATAGTTGGGGATTATTCTTGTCGATGTTCATATTATATTTTAGAGCTAATTGTCTGTGTGTACAAAGTAAATACACTATCATTGCTTTATCTCATGACATAGAGCAGATTTTCATTCAACTAAAAAATTACTAATTTTCACTTACATAACAGTTGCATATGTGAATATATAAATGTAAATTTAAGAAAAAATATTTTATCAAGTGATGTGGAGTTGCAAAGAGCATGCAGATACTGCTTACACAAAAGGTCATGTATGGATTATCAGTAATACTGGAATAATACAGTAAAACTGAAAAAATATTTAGATTGCTAGAAAAGGCATATGACAGCTTGGGTCTGAGCACCCATTTCAATTTTCCTAAAAACCTGGACTACTTGTCAAGGCCTTGCACATGTCTGAATTTATGAATTCGTGACTGAATTTATGTATTTAATAAAGCAGTGTTAATACCTGACATTTATAAAGCATACTGCCTCAGGCATCTCAAATTGGATCTCATGCCATATTACTTGTACTAATTAAAAAACAACATGCATGATATCTTGATTTCAGCTGGTACCCGCAGTTCCCAAATAGCTTGGGTTTTGTAGATTCAATTAACTCATCTATAAGAAACCCATCACAAAACACAAATCTTTGAAAAAATTATTTATAATGATTCCATATTACAGAACAAACAAGATCTAGAAATGCATGAAGACCAGCAGTGTAAGTGACATTAATACACAAACAGAACTCATCTCCTTTTTTAGTCTTTTAGCTTTTGTACAATAGAATAGCTGTAATTAAATTTATTCAGACTGTAGATGAAGAATGGCTTCATATATGGTAGATCAGTTCATTAGCTGGAGAAAATATTAAGCTTTTAACTGTTCTCTGTGGCATTGCATCTGACCCAAAGCAGATGAATGTGCAACAGATTCAAGCATTCCCTTATACAAAAAAAAAAAAAAAAACCAAACAACTTAAGTAGTTGCATCTCTTGTTTTAAATGATTCAAAAATTATTAAATGTGAGAAATATTTCCGGAGATACAAGAGATCAGACTGTCTCATCAGAATGTCAAAGGCTGAATGAGTAACATTGATCTCCTTCAGTGATGGGATCTGACAGAAGCAACTGTAGGTGATCAGCTGACACGTTCTGAGGCTGAGATAAGAAAAGACTAATTTGCAAGTGTAGTCTTGCCTTTGATCTGTCTGTGTTTTTCAAATAATGAGGTTAAACTATGGTCCAAAATCTGCATTCTTTTAGTGTGAGATGGCTTTAATGCACTTTGAAAATGAGAGGATATTCTGTCAGCCTTAAAAATAGGTTTTCCTGAATTTGCTGACAGAACAGTCAGCAACGTGAATTGAATGGCCTTGGAGAATGTTTAGATGTTATCTAGCATTTAGTGTAATTGATAAAATAATTGCATTTGTGCAATAACATGAAATTTTAAAAAACTACCTTTTCTTACATTTTCATTTTTATAAATTTATGAAGCAAAACAAAATTAGAAATACTGAGTCAGTTACTTGAGTATGCCTTTGCTTTCTCCTGGTATCAGTGGAAAATTGTGTCACGTAAATTATGACGGAATGAACTCTGATAAACAGTCAGTATAATGAGCACTGTCTTGCATTTCCCAGAAGTGCAAGCAACCAAAGGTTGCATCTGGCACAAAGAGCCCAGATAGACTGTGGACATTAACAACACCAGAATGTAGTACGCATGTTGAAAAACCAATCTCATTTTGTTCCCGGAGGTTCATGTATAGTGAATAATATATTTTGATAGGCATTAACAAACAAATTGCACGTGTATTATAGTATAATATGGATATTTTATAAATGTCAAACATACTGCCTTTTTTACAGTACGTAATATGTTAGGGTTTGAAATAGGAGCAAACCAGCTAGTCATTTGGTTGCTTAAAAGTTGGGTATATTTTTTCCATTTTGTGTATGCATAGGTGAACTTATTTAGGAAATATGAACTTATTTAGGAAAATTATTATACTTTCTAGTCGTGCCTTGTAGAACTTGATAAAATATATTTAAATTTTACTAAATGTTGATTTTAGCAATGAATACTAAAACAATTAAACACAAATTATCTGTCTAATTTTTATGTTTGACAGAGAAAGAGCTTTTGGGTTTATGTGAAAACAAAACTTCAGGTGCATTACATGACTTTATGAACCTCAACTCAGTTTTGCGTACACATATTGCATTTCTTCTGAATCCTTCCAGTTCAGAAAAAGTTCAAATAAGAAGATAAAATAGATTGCTTACCCAGATCCTATTCCTGGACTGGTGTCTATGGTGGCATTAAAGAATAATTCTTACCATCCACTCATATAGTCTCAAAATGTATTTTTTAAAACTTTCATGAAATGACCTTAGCCTGAAATCCAAGCTCACCTATGGAAGGTTAAGCTTTAATTCCCACATATTAATGGTTTGACCTGAAGGATTTTGGAGTTTTATTGTTGTTGTTGTTTGCTTGTTTGTGGTTTTGTTTGTTTGTTTGTTTGGGTTTTTCTGTTGTTAGTTTTGTTTTTTTATTTTGTTATAAAATCTGTGGTGTATCTGATTCCTGTAAGGATCTTCAAACAGTAAATGATTCCTTGGTCTACTTCCTGAAATTCCATTTAGCGAAAGGCAAAAGAGAAACTGTCATCAAAGGGAGAATAGACTATAGGTCTGAAGAAGGGCTTGTGTGCTAAAAGCTCATCTATGTCTTTCACTGATATCAGTTGGTGTAATAAACTACAATTGCTGTCTGCAAACACTGCCAAGTGAGTGCTAAATCCATGCACAGGCAAATGAAGTTAGAATTTGAAATGTCAAGAATTTCTTAAGAATTTTTTTTATTTTTATTTTTACTTCCATGGACCATGACTATTTTAAGCACAAACAGGAGAAGCTAATATGCAGCTTTAACATCTGAATTGCCCAACTGATCATTTTGTAGATACATTTAATCGGTAAAAATTGTGTTCTCCATGCTATATTCTGAATAAAAGTGAGGTTTGAGTTTTTGGCAACAGTACTGTTTGATTCCCCAGTGAAGCTGCCTGGAAAAGACTGTTGGAAAATCGCATAGGGACTGCAGAGTTTGGAATCAGAAAGCAGCACTGCAATTAGAAATAAAGCCTTTTTCATTGAATGGGTATGTAACTTCTAAATCAAAACAGCCACTTTCAACTTCCAGCCAACTCCAGCTTTTGTGCATGAAATACCTACCAGCAATGGACATAGTGGCTCTGCTAACATAGGAAGACCACTGGAAACTCAGCTGGGATAGACTACAAATACATGACTCATTTGCGAAAACTAGTTGACAGGAATCATTTAAAACTACCCCCTTCACGCTCTTACTCGTACTCTCCTAATACAATCACAGCAAGATTTTGACAGCCTATAAGACTTCATACCACTTGAAAACTAACAGTTTTGAACAACTGACATTAGGTTACTGTGATATGGAAACAGAGCAAAAGTCAATAAAGACTATACAGTTTGATTGTTTCGTAAATGAAGATCTATAGGAACTGAAAACAATATAGTTTTTATTGGCAGGCTAGTATTACTTAAAAATGTGGCTTGAAGAATGTGAAAAAGTACGGAAATACACCTGTGTTATCAAGAACAAGACTAAAGCATGAACAACTCCACTTATTTAATTAGAATATCTTTTTAAAATATAGATTGCTAATATTAACTTGTACTTTATGTGTTATTTCCTTTCTTCATGACATGTAAGGCCTGACAGATTAGTTTGAGACACAACTTACTCTTGCACTCTTTATAGTAAATGTTGACATACTTGTAGTCAACATTTTAAAGTAGCTACAGTTGTACCATACTAAATGAAGAGAATAATAATATTAGAAAAATTTTTTATAGTGGACATAATTGTAAATCGACAATTTCCAGGAAAATGAAGATGCAAATGGCCAGATATTAAAAGTGCTTTATACTGAGTGAAATTATGAGGAAATTTTATGCCACAAACCTTTGTTATACAAAAGAACAGTTTGATATTAAGTGTTTCATTGTAGTATAGGATCATAGAGTTGCTTAGGTTAGAAAAGATCTTTAAGACCATCCAGTCAAACCATCAACTAGCACTGCCAAATCCACCACTAAACCATATCCCGAAGCATCACATCTGCAGGTTTTTTAAATACCTCCAGGGATGGTGACTCAACCACTTCCCTGGGCAGCCTGTTCCTGTGCTTGACAAACCTTTCAGTAAAGAACTTTTATTCTAAAGCTGTCCTGGTGCAATATGAGGCCATTTCCTCTTGTTCTATCGCTTCTTACTTGGGAGAAGATACCAAACCGCACCTTACTACAACCTCCTTTCAGGTAGTTGTAGAGAGTGATAAGTTATCTTTTCAGCCTAAACAAGCCCAGTTCCCTCAGCTGGCCCTCATGTATCTGTAAGGGAATATGTATATTTATTGGGCCATAATAAAGAAATAATTGTAAGTCACTTTTTCAATATCAACCATGAACAAACATTTGGAAAATAAACATTTTTTTCTTCTCAGAATAAGTTCTCACATTCAAGCTATATGTATTTATACTCATTAGAGATAAACTGTCACTGATAAACACAGAATAAGACTCAGAAAAATTTCTTAGTATTAACAAAGGGTGATGATGATGTTAATGGGCTTAGAAAAAGGAAGTTTACTTGGTTAAACTGTTCAAGTGAGAAAGTGTGTACATCTGCATGTCACTATGTGATAGACATTGCTGGAAGTTTCTTCTTGCAGGCATAATATAGTGTTTTGTCTTTAGTCCCATCCTGGTTGTAGTGTTTTGTCGTTAGTCCCATCCTGGTTTTCCCTTGAAAGAGATTTTAGCTTTACCTCTTAAAGTAAATTGATTTGCTTTTATGAGTTATTATAGGGTCTGAGTTTTTAAAGAGGAAGTAATATTTATAAAATAGTAATAGAATTAATGAAAAGAATGATTATCATGATGTCATGCGTAATATTAGTATCATGCTTAATTTCAAAGAGAGAGATAGGTACTTAAAAAAACCCAACCCCAACCAAAAGCCAACAAAAAACCCTCCAATGTCTCTATTTTTTGAAGATATAAACTGCTATAATGAAATAACTAGTATTATTGCTGTTCATATATGCAGTAATGGAAATTTCTTAAGGTATACTTTATAAACAATAAATACCCTAGAGCAGACTGAAAAGTAGCACAAAGACTATTATTAGAGATATTCCAAAACATTAGGTTTCTAGTTTGCTTGGCCTCATATTGTGCTTCTAATATATTTTACGTGATATAACCTAAGCATGACATTAGTTGAAATTCAGCTTTCATAGTCCAATATATTAAAGCTCAAAGGTAGGCAAATGTTGATTTTCTATCAAAGATAGCCCTCCTGAAATTACACAGGTCTACATTCAGTATTTACATATTTACGTAACTTGAAATACGTTTAAAACTTTATTTGCTTAAGTAAAACCACTTTTATTTTTTCATTAAAAAAAAAATTCTAATAAGTAATAGATAGGAAATCTTTTATCCTCAGGTTATTTGTTCAGATGCATCTTGACTCTTAATGACCAAATGTTGTTACAGTGTGATGGCAACTAAGTGAATTGGTCTCATTGAAGCTGGCAAGGATATGCTCATATCACAAAAAATTCTTCTCCATGGCCTATAAGCAGAATGATCTGATAACTAAACACCTTTTTAGCCATATGTATGTATCCTTACATATCCAGTAATATATAGATTTTCAGGTTTTTTTTTTACTTTGAAAGAATATGGACTGAAGCTTTAAAGGAGGCCAGACATTAAATTTCACTCATCAAAATTGTTAACTTTTACAGTTACCACTGTAAGAGCAAAAGCAGTGCAAAGGAGCTACTGGCCATCTCTCTGAAGTTTGTTAATGGGTCTTGGTAGAAAAGCTTGTTTAGAAGTGCACCATTTCCATATTTCCTGTTATCTCTGATTATACGATTAAATAGCATGATTTATCCTGAGCTCCTGTTATGATTTCTCATAAATCTGATAGAAGGGTAGATTTAAATGCAGGGAGAGCTGTTTCTTTGGAAACTAGGCAGTAGAGGCTGACCTATGGAAATCCAGACTGAACAAGAGAAATGATGTGTAGATGCACTTGTTTCCAGGTCTGTCTGACCGTAGCCTTTCAGTGTTTGGAACACTGTAATCTGCTTTGATTATTCTAGGGCAGAGAGATTTGCAGTGTTGTTTTGGAGTATGACTCAGCAAGAAATGTAATTACTTCTTTGCACAACAATTCAATATTGTAAAATTTCGTGTCATACTACTTTGAAATAACTTCCTCCTTTTTCTTCCCAAATCTCAAACTCCTGGAAAACCTGAAGCCCTAGTGTCTCTGAATGTGGAGCTGTCAGAGTGGCTTGCTGCCTTTCAGTTGTAATCCTTGGAAAATTTGTGGCCCAAAACTGACTGAAAGCAGTGTCAAAGTGTCAAAATACATCTCACTTGCAGGATCCCATAGTATTTCTACCTCCAGCTTTCTACTTGTGCTGCTGGAGACTGAATTTCATTTTTGATATATTTGTGGTTAAGGAATCAACATTTTTCAACATAAAAAAGACAAAGCAAACAAATTCTATCAATAAATTTCTAAAACAAGGGGGTTGCAGTCATCCTGCTTTTCAGTTTAATGAGACTGCTGACAAACAATGGTTTGATTACTGAATACAGCTTTATTTAGAACTTAAGATGGGGACTTCTATACATACCACCAGATGAGGTCCCTTTCATAGACCCCAAATTTTGTTAACAGCTAATCAGAGTATCCATATGATCATAGCAGACAGAAATGGATTGTCTTATGGCTGTGATGAGCTCCAAAAGATGTTTTATATTGATTCAGAGATCCATCCTTAAGATAATTTTTGCTAAAAAAATAATGCAATGTAAAATTTTACGTAGAAATTTTGAACGCTAGTTTTTACACGACAGTAACATAGCACTTAGCACAAAGAAGAGAGCTGAAATGCACTGAGTGTGCCTTGCTGTGAAAACTGTGGCTTTCAAAGGTGATATTACAAATAGACTAGTGTAATACTCTAGACAAAAGGTAATGAAGATACCTGGGAATAAAGGGTATGATCTCTTTGCCTGTAATAGATGAAAGAAAAGAGTTTTGAGAAGGCTGCATCAGTGCTGAGTATCGCAAAACCTTGGCATTACACACTGTGTCCATGATGGCCAGACATTTATCCACATGTGCAAACTGTTCTGGACCCTGTCAGATCTTTCAGCTTCACCTTAATCACTGTGATTTGTAGGCCAAATTTGTTTAATTCTTTTTTCTTATACCCTTCCTATCTGCCAAAACAGAAGTAGAGAATAAGAATCAGTGGTTATTCTATCTGAAACTCCCTGAACTCGTAAAAAATAATATGTAGCTCTGTCTTTATGATATGTGATGTATTATAAGCTTGTGGCTATGATGAAAATTGTGAGACCAGAAAACAGCTAGACCTGAAACTGGTTATGACATTCAGAACAATATGGTTTGGAGACATTTTTTGGAAAAGCCAACTTCAGTTTCTCTTTGCAGTGAATGTCCCTTGCTTAGATAGCCATGGAATGGCATGCTGTAAGATGGAAGAGTTTCTGTTCCTCAGTACCAAATGTAATACGGGCCACAAATACTCTTTAGTATTCATCAGTCCTGGAAACCATATTCTTAGAGCATTGACATCCCTCTCTTTAGTATTTGCCTCATTAGTTACATTGGAAATGATATAACAAGTAAGATTTTCTCTTGCAGACTTAACAGCTGAATAAAGAATTGCATATATATGGGCTAATGATGTGTTGAGGCTACTGCTTACTGACAGCGAACATTATATCCTTTGTTAAGGTGGGGTTCACAGGTCTTTGTGTGTATAGCCACATCTCAATTTTCAGCGCTCTGTAATCTGATCAATGGTCTGTTACACCCATATTTTAGCAGTCAACACTGTGATTTTTAATTAAAATCAGCCATTTGTGTGAAATGATTACTCTGTTCATTATCTTGACAATTTCATTACTGTATCAGGTAAAATAAAACATTTATAGCAAGGGAAAAATATATGAGCTATTGTAAGGTTCAAGGAGGTTCATCACGGCAGTTGGCTGAGGCTGTTATCATTAACATCAATGGAACAGGTCACAGTTCCTGGTATACCACATGCCAGTTATTTCCTTTTAAATGAATTATACATGTATTCATTAAAATTCACCAAGTACTCGAGGAACATGAACATTACAAGCATTTGTACCCTGCTTGCACATTCACAGTAGTGATATGCATGTGTAGCAGTGCTTAGAAGAATTTGAGTATGAAAGGCTTTGCATGCATGATAATGCTTCTAGGAGCTCTGTCGAGTGTTCCACATTCAGTATGAGGAAGTTTGTGTGACTTTGACCTCGCACCAGCTGACAATTCAAGAATCAAACTTTGCTCTTTAAAGTGTACTTCTATGTACTGTTTATGAATCCCAGGGAGAAAAGAAGTGCATGCCCTGAGGAGCAGCTGAAACATTTGTTCATGTTTAAGTCTGGGAGCTTGAGTGGGAGGACAAAGAAGTACAGCAGATGAGCACTAAACCCTGAGACAACCATCTTGATGAAAACTTTTCTATACATCACTGTGTGCAAACCACCAAATGGAGTTATCATCAGGCCCTTTTGTACTGGATCAACTACTATTTTTCTGGTGCTGATATGTCAACAGCAGCTTAGCTTGCAAAGACAGTCACAGAGATGTTGAATAGAAGGGAACACTGGCACATGGCCTCTCTTTGAATGCCATGGAGCTGTTTCTGTTATGCACACCTGTGTGATGCTCAGTTTTAAGATAGCTAGACTGTTGACAGAGGCCATTCATTAGAGTGCATTGGTCATTTTTCCTAAGGATGAGAGAATAGAAAAATGGAAGGAACTGGGGAAAGAAGGAAAAGCATGTGGAGAGAATGGTCTGGGTTTCTCAACGTCAGGAAAATTATGTTCTTTCCATTGAAGATTCCAGCTTTAATTTTCAAAATGACATAATAATAATTTTCTTAGCATTGAATGTAATTTTTCTTTGCAATATTCAGTAAACCAGTAGAATATAGATTTATTGCTTTTCACCATTAGGAGCATCTTCAAAATGATCCAGTGAGCAAATTTCTCAGGAATGAGGTTTAGTGATTAGGAAGAAGTACACCTGTATACCAGCTAATTTACATTTCAAAGAGGTCCATCCCCTTCACACTGAGATCATTCAATCTCCACCTCTTGTGCTACAAGGTCTGGCTATAGCTTTGTTGTTTTGGGAATTCAAGCACCTCAACATTCTGACTTGCTGGGAAAGTGTTGTAGTTACTACTTGTATAAAAGATAGAAACTCAATAGCATCCATTCTCCTTGTAATACAGTGTTGTACTATCAGTGTTACTAAAAAAATTTTTAGACCACTATTATCAGTTCTGAGCTTGTTCCAGCTCTGTGTTTCTGTATCCAGACTGTGAATCAAAATGTTGAAAACTAGTACAGTTTGCATGTTCACACTGAGTCATTTGTCTGCAAGGAAATATTTGTTAACTCTAGGAAATGTTGCAGACTGCATACAGGAGGGCTCTCCCCATTCCTTTCCCCCAGTTTGTTTATGTTCCAACAGGCTTTCTGATTTGCAGGATTCTAGTGTTTTTCTAACTCAAGTGACAAATTCCCAACTAAAGCAAAATTTGGGATGTGTGTATAGCCTACGACAAGAAAACATGTACTTTAATGACTCTTCTGTGCAGTTTTGTCATAAAAGCTGCAGAGCAAAAGTAGGAACTGCATTAACTGCAGAAAAAAGATATTTGATGCTATTTTCCATGGTCTTGAGGGCTTTCTGTAATAGACTTCCTACATCTCCCTTTAAAACACATCTGTGTACACGTAAGCACGTGATAACTGTGAGGCTGTCCCTGCGTACTTCTCTGTTGTCTTGTGTTGTGTGCACTATCCATGGGATATTGCTTAAATATCTTGAATACAGATACAGGATGTATCACCAAAAATAAAAAAAATTCTTCTCACTAAAAATACTTTTTTTTTTTTTTTTTTCGGTGGGGAGCTGATGTCAATGGTAGCAATGACACATTGTTTAGATGTGGAAAATCTTGTAAATTAATAATAACAACTCCACAAATAGATTTCCACAAAGAACACATGTCACTGAGACTATGTCAAGAATAAAATAAACCATTCAGGAGGGAACTTTTTTGCTAGAGGAAAATTAGAATGTGAAGCGCTGTATTCCATGTCTGTCTAATATGGACTCATAATTTGTAATGATCAGAAGGAAAATATTATAACGGCTTAATAACTTTACAGAAATGTAAATTTGACAGAAACCCAACAAAACAGCCCCAGCCAAAACCCCAAAGAAAATGACAAGACAGCAAAGAAAAGCAAACTGAAATGAAAACAAATGTAAACTTACTCTCAGAAGCCTCTAAAAATCATTTACAGTTTAGAAATAGGAAAAGCAAAGAAATAGCACAAAGCTGGTTACTAGGAAATTACATATTGGTTCTATAGCATTCTTATAACTGATGTTATAAGAATGCATGTTCAAAGAAAATGGAAAGTAATAACGTAGCAGAAAGTGATAACAGAAAAATGTGCTTATACATCTGGGAATGAATAAGTTGTTCAAGCAAAGGCGCATGAACAATAATGTGATTGGTTGAAAAGGCACGTGATCAGTAATGTCATTGGCTGGGAAAAGCGTATGATGTTGCGAAAAGTACTGGAAAGAAACTAACCACTACTAACAATTATTAACCGCTAGGCAGGGGTCTATAAAAAGCTTGTAAGATTGCTAGATAAATTATTTTGGTTGCATCACAAATGGAGTCCGTGCCTCAGTTGCCACATAAGGTGACCTGTTGTTCCATTCCTCATGATTCTTTACTGCATAGCCAAAGGCTGGAAGAAGTTAGGATGTTTCATGATTATGGATTATTACTTTAATTCTTTCAACAAGAAAGAAACCAGTAGGTCTGTGGAACAGTGCTACTGAGTTTGTCAAAGCACTGAAGATAAGAAACAACCAGGTCAGTGAAAAAGACAGTGATGTTGTTATAAGATACAGAAGAGAATTCTAGATAGCAGCTTTTAGATCTACTGAACGTATTCTTCACATGCTCCTGATGCCACCATTATAAAGTGAAAAGACAGAATGTGATGTAACTAAGGTTACAGGCATCTGTGTAACTAAGGGTACAAAGATGCACTACATGCATTTGGAATAATAACCACTTTCATGTCCAAAATTGCATAAAATAATTAGCCAAATAGAGAAGAAGCAAGAAGAAATCTTTATCAAGAACATGTCACTTATTTAGAAACTGCAAGTGGTCAAAACTTGTCCTTATGTTTCATGTAAAAGCAGACGTCTCTGTATATAGCAGCACCATGCTGGGGCATTTTTATAAGACACTTCTGCAACAGTGGATTGTATATCTGGACTGATATCAGTGTTGTCTGGAATACCTATCAGATAAAAGCCAACTGAGCTTATGAAAGCTAACAGGATTATAACCTGAATAGCATGTTACTCTTAGAAAGATAGGTAAACTATCACACTTGATAAGGACTACATCTTTTTATAGAAATAGTTTAACAGAGTAAGTAAGAAACATGACTCCACTGAGAGAGCATTGAAAAGAAGTTCCTTCTTTCCATCATGTGTAAGTCAGAAACAGGCTTGTATGTGTTGCATCATATAAAGGGAGATAAATGCCCTTGTAACGGAGCATAGGTGCTTGCAAATGAGATTCACGGCAGCTGACCTTCTGGGGCTTCCTGTAGGCAAAGGAAAGCTAGAGAAGCATAAGCCTGAAACTCTCAAAGTAAGGATTTGCAGGGATTTACCCTTGTGAAACTAGGTTTCAGATTTGGGATTTGTTATCAAAATGAATAATATTGGGTGTTTTCTTAAGTCATGTTTTCCTTATGTGCATGACAGACCTCTTATTGTGGAGCTCAGCTCTGGCAGATGTTTGGGCTAGGAGCAATCCCTGACCTCCCTCCACTCTCACAAAGTGAGCCATGGGGGACAGTTTTCCTCTGAACTTATTGCTTCCATAAAGGAGCTTGCCAGTGAAAATGCAAAATACCAGTATTTTGTCTTGTTGTGAACAACCACTTTGCATTCTAAATTTTCTGACCTTTGTGACATAAATATTACTCCATTCCTATCTTTAGCATAGTTGTTTTAGCACTTTGTAATTGTAGAATTGAAATAATATGTCAGCCGCCATTGGTTAGGTTGTATCTTTTCCATTATCAGTCATTTGGGATTATCTTATTTTTTCTCTGCAGTGTGAGATAGCTGTGCTAAGAGAACATTTTTTAACAGCTGATCTTTCTAAAGCTTTTCTCTGTAAGGCAGTGTAAGAAATATATGCTCTTTATTTTTGCACATTTGAAGACATTCATTTACAAAAGATTTGAAAAAAGAAAAATATTTTTTTCTCCAAGCAATTTAACTACACAAATGCACCACTGTTTTTTTTTTCAAGAACTGTTTTTTGAATTAGACAACTCCAAGTTGTGTCTTAGCCTTTGGTGTATTAATCTTAAACATGCAAATGTACAATCATTGTCTGTGTTCAGAAGTCATAAATTATTCCAGTAGTAATTGGTCTTAACTTTTACCTTCTTAAAGTGTTTGTCTTTTAAATATCAGTGATAGAAACTGAAAATAATACTTTGCTTACACAACATAGCAAGAATCTGTCTATTAGTGTAGAAACTGGCATGTTTCTATTGCTGTCTTGATCTTGACTTCTGACTTATGCTGTATTATCCTTAAACACTTCAAACAGCTCTGGTACATAGCAGACTAGGTCACAGAAGGTTGAAATTCGAGCAATTAGGAATTATTAATGTATTTGTTAAGGCTACTGTTAATGCAATTACATTGCTTCCATTACACCACAGACAAGACCAGTCCAGAATCACAAATGTAAAGTTAGATGTATTTTTTCAAAGTTGTTTGGTAATAGCTTGAATATACCTGAAAATGCTCCAGCCTGAAGCCCTGCTTTTCTACTTATCTTTGACCAGCTGAATGGCTACAAAGGATAATGTTTTTCTGTTTAATTCAAACACAGCAGATGCTGTAGCATTATTCCTTAAAAAAACCAGGGCAGGTGTAGTGTGTGTGTGTGTGTGTGTGTGTGTATTTGATATCAATATAGTCCCTTCACCTCCTAGACAGTGAAGAATCACTATGTTTATTGGGACTCTGGAGACATACCTAGAGTAAGCAAATCCAAACCCGGGTCAAAATGAAATAGAATTCTGTTACAATTACAAAGAATTTTAAGTGCTAAAAGTTGTTAAAATCTTATTGAGGATGTCTTAAACACTTTTTATTTTTTTCTTTGAATTAATTTTATAATATTCTAACTAAATCATATTTAGTGTACAATTGAAAGAGATTGTGTTTAAAGAGCTTGGTATACAGTCCCCTTCTTGCCAAGGTGACATATGCCATAATATCCAATAAGTGATCTTTTTCCAGAGCACATATGTTGGGTACATATGGATACTAGTAAACTGCAAGATGCCATTAGAAATAGCTTGGAGGATTTTACCTTTTGAGGACTTTACCTTTTTTGTGGACTCTACGTATTTATAAATACTGGTGACTTTGAAGCTAAAATCTAGCTGCAGCTTTATGTGCCATAATTATAACAACAGTAGTAGTAAAAACATCTTTTCACATGTTTCCAAATCCAAATTTAATTTGCTTGTCTTTATCTTGCATGGCATTATGAAATCGCACTTTTTCATCATGTTTACACCTGCCATCCCTAATGCATTACCAGGTGTGAGATTTATGAGTGGAGCACATGAGACCTGCCACAGTTAATCACATTTGTAACCTTTCAGATACACTGCAGAATTTTTCTTGCTGTGAAACATGTTTTACCTTTTAATGTCTGCTGAGCATAGTTCTAGCACAATACTGTAATATTTTTCTTATGTATTTCAAGTTCAGCCATCAAATAATGCCTTAATTATTATTCTTTCATATTTTTTTTTATCAAAGAGCTATTTCTATTTCAAGGAAATCTTGAAGTAGTAAAAGAGATAAGCATATATTAACCTTTTGTGGAATGAAAGATGCATGTAAACAGATGTGAATGAGGTGGTACTCTCACTACCATGCATCATAATACTGACAGATAATTTATATCATATTATTTTTAGAATATGAAAGAATTAGTTCAGAAATTTAGGTTTAGTTATTTGCAGCTTTAGGTGAAATCTCAAAAAATCACTTGAGAGTATTCTACAAATGACAGAGTCAAGCTCCATATCATTATCATTGAAGCTATTCATGTGCTTGTATAACTGATTGAATCTAGGCATAAAATACGTATACATTTTTAAAATTAATATTTTTTTAGCTCTAGAACTATGTTAGAAGTCTATTGATATTTTTTAATTGCACTTTTAAGAATGTGGGTCTAAATTCTATTATAAATCTTTCTTAGCAAAATTTGGAATATACTTAACAGTTTAAACACATCTTCTCATTACCTATTTGCTGTTACAGGAAGAATTTAGGTAAGAAATGCAAATCATGCAGTTGCTTATACAGCTTACTATGACTGTCTTTACCATTACTAACAAAAGGCCACTGACTGTTCATTGATCTCACAATGCAGGCTCCCACAACTTGCCCTGGCTTGTTTTGGTCCAAGCTGATTTTGGCTCCTTTTAACTGTGATAACTACTGTCTAGCAGTCAGGTAACTGCCAACTAAGTTAGTTTTACCTTTTTTAACTTTGAGCAGTTATATGGTGCTACATCTTCTGCTAATTAATAGATTGCAATTATAAATAGTCATTCTGATAAGAATGAAAAATAAAATAGAGATCAGTATGGTACTGGCAGCCCTAGACAGTGAACACTAAACATGATATTCAATAACTGATGAGTTATAACAGAGCAGTGTGTGAAATGCAAGATGCTAACTGCAATATGACCTGCTTAGAAGAACAAACACTAGGTGGGACTATACTTTCATTAACACCATGCTCCTCCTGGCAAATGCCTCCAGGATCTGATGGGTCCTACCTGGTGATGGCCGCAATGACCATCAAACCCAGCTGAGCACTGGAAGTGAAAGCACATAAGCACAGACAAGCAGTTAAGACTAGAGAGTTTGCATGCAACATTTTAACTGTAATATTAATGAAGGCTTTTTCCTATAATAATTAGAGTATTAGTCCAATTAATTTGGACTATAATTGTTGATATCATTGTAAGTTGGCTAATAACAAACAATAATTCATGTGTTGCTATTTTTTAGATTGTAAAACATGAATTGATTAGACTAACATTAAATTTCTTAGGTCTACATATAAAATGTATTCCCTTTGGCTCAGAACAACATTTTTTGAGAGCAATACTTCAATGACTTTTTTAATCTTCAGAGTAATTTATTCTGGTATAATATAAAAAATTCAGTATATAGTTAGCTCTAATTTGTACTTTAAAAATGTAAAGAGTATGTATACGATTGCAAATGAATCCATCAGACTGCATACCTATATTAAAATTTTCTGTTAAAAATGATTCACCTAACTTCTAGACACTTACATTAAATAGTTGATAAACTACCTAGATCAGTTTTAAAAGATCATTCACAGAATTAGCAATGCAACAGCTGAGGGGTTGGCTGAGGTCTGAAACGCTTAGTTTGCTTTTTGTAGGGGAAAATATTTCTTCAGTGATTCCCTCCTTGATGATATATCAGAGCATTAAGCAGTGAAGTGTTGTAGTTTGCATTTTGATGCTATAACATATTTACAATAAACTATTATAAATATTTCCATAGCAATAAGCAAGGCAAGACAACAGAATAAATTTTCACTGTATCTTAAATATGTCAAATAGTTTAGACTAATCCTCTGTCTTCCATCAATTTTTTCTTAAGACTCACTTCTACTACAGTATCTGAGAAGAGAGCTAAGACATTTTCACTTCTGATCAAATATTTGAATTTAAAACACAGTCAAAATGGACTTTTGAATTAAAACTCAATATTCAAAAAACCCCAGCTTTCTGAAAGACATTGTTATTTTAGCACTGACTCTAGTATAATATTTTACTTATGAAACGGAGTATTATATCTATGTGCTTTTTCTTTTCACAGTGGTATCTGTCTCACATTTGGCAATGTAAGATAAATAAAGAGTAATGAAAAGTTAAGCAAACAATCCAAAAGTATGCCTATTCTATGGATTGTCACAGAAATAACTTTGGAAACTGAGTGAGACATAATGGCTGTAAGGTATTTATTGTCTATGTTGTATAGAATCATAGAATCAATAGTATCAACCATAGTATGTGTATGAACGATACTTCTGTCGGTGTAACATGGGCCTAGAAATTGTACACACAGAGAGAACATAAATTCACTTAGAATTAAATGATCATAAAGTTATTAATTGGACAGGTTGGGAAAATCCATACCTAGATGGGCTAGTTCAGAGCGTGACAGCAGCGTGCTGTGTTTTTGTTGCAGCATTAGAACAGTCCACAAGAAAATAAAGGTTTGAAAATCTCTTTAATCAGGCACTGCTTGGACACACTTTCCTACATCAAAGGAGGTGGCAGTAGTCGTACCATTGGTATAGGTAGGTACTCACTGTGCATCCTTAGTGGCATGGGATGCAAGGGAGAAGAAGAGCCTGGGGCTTCGGAGAAGACTAAGATTCCAAACATGGATCCCAGAATGTGCATAGCTTTTAGAACAGACATTAATTTGAAGTAAATAAAAGGAAAAGAGAGAGGAAAAGAGAGTGAGAGCTCTCAGGAGAGGAAGAAACCCCTCAGTTTTTTATACCATTCGTCTGAATTCCCTTGCGAATGCAGCTGAACAGTCAGGTTCCCTCTTGCAGTCCCTTTCTGTCTCTATGACTCTTGCCTGCTCAGGGGTACTATTTGAGAATGTATTTCAGCATAGATAGGGTATGTTTATGGGATATGGAAGAAGTGGTTTCTAAATCACTCAGTTTCAGGAGATTCCAGAGATTAAGCTTTCCAACATCCTGAAGGCATGCTCTAATAATCTGAAACCTTACTTCATGTGATGTGAGACCTTTTTGGGCAGTCAAAGAGGACTCCAGATGATTAGGTACCTAGACAATGAGGAAATGCTGGAAAACAAATATTATGTCCACCACAAAATACAAAAATATGACTTCTGCCTTTCCAAGTAAAGGTCACAGGCTCTTCCCCATGCTGAGCGTGCATGTTTCAGGGCTGGTCTGGATTCACCATAGCCAGAGCTGGGCTGAGCTGATTTCAGCTACTGCCTTGGCACCAAGTAGCTCTTGCATCCCCTGCCTGAGCCTGAGCTCTGCCAGTGCCTCTGTGGTAAGGGTCTGGCAAACCCAGGGCGTTACGGACCAACAGAGACCCTGTGGGGCTGAACCTGGGGAGGCTGAGGGACCATTCTTGCATTCACCTGGGAATAGCCAGAGGGCAGCAGTCCAGGGTCAGAAAATAAAATAAACTACACTAGATCCAAGATTGAGTAGTGAGAAAGTATCCTCTCTTCCTCCCACCAAAAAGAAGGAAGAAATCTATACCACCATATTCCTTCTGGTGAAGGCTTTAGGATGTGGACACTTCACAGTAAGACTCTTCTACTCTTTCTGAGGGAAAGTGAACTTTTGGCTTTAATACACACAAGATAGTGGCAGAATGAGCAAAATACCAAATAAAAGGGGTAAATGTTTGAAAGAGTTTTTTTCTTCTCCCCCCAGTAGTTTCAGTAGCGCTGCTCTAGCTTTTCTGTATTAGTCTGGACCATTAGAAGATTAAAACTTTAATTAGATAAACATTGCATTCCTAGCTCCATACCTATGGTGTGTTGTCTTCTTGCAACAATATTTGGAGTGCAACAAGTGTTCAAAGAATCAGGAAAGTGTTAGATATGGGAGTCTCAAAATAATAATAAATTTTAAGTGAACCTCCCTTAGCTTGTAAAATCTTCTTCTGAGGCAAACTCATATTCATGCTGCTAGTTCTAATTTCTAGACTGAAGTATTTACTTTACCCACTGAGGCTGTTGATATCACAATGACTCTTTCTTAAACATCAGTTTGAATGTCCAGAGCCAAGATCATCGAAATAAACACAAATCAGTACACATTTAGGTTCTTCAAGAGTTAAGTAATATTTTTTAAAAAATTTCTTTTTTTCTTGAAAACAAAGTTGTGAAATTACTTTTAGCTTCTTTAGAAATATCACGTGGCATTAAAAAATGTGGGCCTCATTTTGAGGCATAGTGTCCTTTTTCTTCAAAAAAAAAAAAATCACAAAACCTATTCTAAATATAATGGCAAATGCTGGGTATTTTTGACTGCAGGTACTTTTTAATACTTCTGAACTTTCATTGGCTTGGAAAAATCTACATTTTTAATGTGGTCTGTCCAGAAACTTTCAGACAACTCTGATGTTGTAATACCAAGTATGTACCTCATGGTAAAACTTCAACTTTATTCAGATTTATAAATGTAATTTGAACAAAAATTTCCTACATACAAATAAAAAAAAAATAATAAATGCAAACCCCAAACAAACAACAAACAAAACAATGAAGGAGAAAATGGTGCTCAGTGTTGCAAAATATGTGAAGTGCCTAGGAGCACAAAGATAATATGTTTAAAAAAAGCTTACAATTTCCTGTGTACTTTTTTAAATCAAGTTCAAAGATACTACTTTTGAAAAGACTGAGTAACAAGAAAACCTGGCTTTAATTAAATGAGTAGCACAAACTGCATTTTATGAGCTGAGTTCTCTCACACATGCACTGCAGTAGCATTTTGTCCTGGTTTAAACCCAACCACAAACATCGTCCATTCACTCCCCCCCCTTCTTGCCCTCCCCCTGCTCCTGGAGGGACGGAGAGGAGAATCGAAAAGAATGCAACTCCCACGGCTTGAGATAAGAACAGCCCAGTAACTAAGGTATAACACAAATCACTACTGCTACCACCAATAATAATAATGCTAAAGGAAATAACAAGAGGAAAGAATACAACACCTCAACACCAGCCAACCAGTAACTCGCCCCACTCCCCCCAGCCCAGCACCGACCGATACCTCCTCCAACTCTGCAGTCCCTCTACCCCTTCCGGGTCACTCCCCGTTACATCCTGGGCATGACGTGCTGTGGTATGGAATACCTCTTTGGTCAGTTTGGGTCAGGTGTCCTGTCTCTGCTTCCTCCCTGCCTCCCCTCCTCCCTGGCAGAGCAGGAGGCTCAGAAAGTCCTTGGCCAGACCAAACATTCGAGCAGCAACCGAAAACATCGGCGTTATCAGCACTGTTCCCAGGCCAAAAGATCAAAACACAGCACTGTACTAGCTCCTAAGAAGGAGAAAACTGACTGCTGCTGCTCAAACCAGGACACATTTGAAACCACCTTTTTTAATATCAGTACCTAACATATAATCGTGTAAAATACATGATTATCGTTATTGACTTATGTTCCCAACATTTGTTTTACAACACTGATTCAATGGCATAAACCATAAATATTTTTATAATAGTCTTATCTAAAGCTATATCTTATCTTGCATTTTTTTAATGTTGTAGTCTCATTCAAAGTTCTCTTACTTTCTATGTGTTAAATCTGGGTCTCTATCCTTATCTATAGTATTTTAAAAGGACCACAAGGACTGAACATCCAGGAGTACCTAAAGTCCATAAGTACTCAACAAAATTTTCATTGTTAACATTCCCTATTTGCCTCAATTTCTAAGTCTGAGAAGTCCTGAAACTTGTCTCATTTCATCAAAGCTGAGAAGCTTTATGCGTAAGTATTATGTGTAAGTCCTATCAGGATTCACAAACTGTGTATTCCTTCATCTAGTTCCCCTGAGGGGCTCCATGCATCTGATCATACCTACCAGATGGCTTGGTCTTTATGAAACAAAGCAATAGCAACAGCTTTTAGTAAAAACAGATATAGGAAAAAAAATGAATGCAGATTTCTTCCCTTTGTGTAATAGCCTACAAGTTAGAATTCTTACCCAGTAGGGAAGGTTCAGTGCTCGTCACACCCACTCTTCTATCTGCTGTGTCTTAATCATCACAGGGTATAGACTGATCTCCAAAGAAGCTGTTCCAGTGTGGAAAAGAATTTACATATCACTGTGAAGAAAAGAGACAAAATGTAAAAAAATTACCCCCCAAACCCATAAAAATAAGAAAAAGAGGCAGTAATGTAAAGCACTCACCTGGAATACAGGAGAATTAAGTATTTTCTTGTGTGAACAATTAACATTATTAAGTAGTCAGTCTGTGGAAAACTGGGAGGAGAGGAAGAATTTGCAGGTATTCAAAGTCAGTTAGGTACAAAAAAATCTCAATCAGACCTTTTGCTTTGAACATTAATTTTCAAATATGGTCAATTGTTAGCATGAGGCTAAAAAACCACTGAAATTATAACATCCAGTTGTCCCATACTTCTGTCACAGATGGATGAAAGCCCCCTAACTTCTCAGAAGTTATTAAAGGAAATTAAACTGTATCAGTTTGTCTTGTTCAGTCTAAGCAAATCTTACATTCTTACTCTTAGTTTATAGGTTTAAGTGCAACATTTCAATGTGTGAATAGGCTATTAAGATCTGCACTTACAACTACAGTGCTATATATTCCTCTATCTTCTCTTACATACTCAGTCCTCCCAAAACAGCTCACTAGTTTAAGGCCCTATTATTTTGCATCTCAAAGAAAGTAAAATTTCTCTAAATCTAAACTTAAGTTACATTCCACACTTAGCTCTAGGATACACTGCCTCATTTCTCTCTGCCTTTTGCCCTCACCTGGAGGGTAGGTCCTGGCACTATCTCTGGTACTGTGTAGAATGATCCACTACCCTGCAGGAGCAGTGATGTGAGATGAAAGTCTGCTCATAGTATTAGCCATGGATCAATGCAGCAGGTCAAGCCAATGCCTTTCAGGCTAAAGGTTCCTCGTGGACTGTTTGCTGTAAAGAGGGAAATGCACTTGTCTTCTATGTAAAATATATGCTGAAGATGAAGAGACATCTACAAGTTAACAAGCCTCATCACAGAATATCGATTATCCTGGTGACTGGTAGAATAGCTGTATGATTGCTTCAAACCAGACAGAGTTGGGTTTAGATAAAAATCTCTAATACATTTCCTGAATGTGTGCCTTTAGCTACTAGAAGTAAAGGGACACTGACACCAGTCAGTCTCCAAAAGGTTTTTCTATGACTGTCTAATGTGCAGTGCTTGATTTGGCAGTGTGAGGATTCTCTTAGATCGCTTACAGAGCTAAACCTTACTTGGAAAGAAATACACTGCCCAAAAGCCTTGCTGGAAGTTCTCCTAGTTAGCACTCCTAGCGTCTTGGTAGCCACAGCCTTCGCAACCCTTCACATGTCAGATATGAGAAATGTAGAATGCCACAGAATTAATTGGCAGCTCAGCAGGGGTTTGAAGGAGCTAAGGTGACATATTGAAGTATAGATTTATAAACAGGATAAGACATATCGTAAATTTATGTTATGTCAGCTGATGCACAATAAGTATAAGGTAATCTGAGATACTTGGGAAGAGAAGCTTCTAAACCTTACTACAGGATAATAGCAGTCTTACAGGCAATTACTGCAAGCCCTAAGCTTACACAGGAAATCACTTAGCAAAGATTTTAAATCCAACTTGAAAGTCCAGATGCGTATATTCACCTCTCTTTGCTTCTCTTTTCTTTTTATTTAAATGTGAATATTTCAGAAAGGTTATTCAGCCCTGCATTAATCAAGCAGCATGTTTCAGCAAGTCTTGTAGGAGTTGCATGAAGGGTAGGGTTACAATGATTGTCAGTATTCCCTAAACCTTACCTGGAGGCAAGTCTTGATACACAAATTATAGGAAAATACGAGCTTGAAGTCAGGTACTGTAGATTTCAGTGGGAATTGCTCAGCAGCCTGCTGCTCCAATTCAATGGGAGACAGCATGGGCTAACTGCATAAGATATGAATGCTCTGCCAGCATCCCAAATGGGTGACTTCTAAGAATGGTGACAAAGCATTGCTTTGAGCTCCTGAAACTGTGTATTTTACTCTTTTTTATTTTATATATATATATAAAAATATAAATGTTCTTTTAGTTTGCCAATATTTTTGCCTTTTTTTCTAATTAAATTGGTTATGGTTCAAAAGAAAATCCAAGCCCATATGTCGCTGTGTCAATTGAAGGCGAATGTGGTAAAAATATACCAACCTCTCTGATGCTTTTTCAGTAGACTGTAATAGAACTGTTTTATTAGTGATGTGACTAAACACCATTTTTGCTTTGTTTTAAAGAAGACTAAAACTGGTGTATGGAATACATACTCAGACTTTTTAAACAAGTAAATAAAAATGTTGGATTTATATCATTTACAAGTTTTTTTTCCTTAGTCTTTCATAAATGAAGCCACATAACTGAATTTCATTCAGACTTTTTCATTGTTTAACAGGACTTTTTTTCATGTTTTTAAAATCTGATCTGGCCTCATATTTTTTCATATTGGTACTTCAGTGGCTTTTCTACATCTGGATTCCTAATATTGGCATGAAGGCTACATATGTATATATATGGCTACATATATTTCTGCATATGTATGTACAAAAGACTACTTCCTGAAACTACTTTCTTCAATTTGTCTTTCCTCATGTCCTTACTCAAGAGTATAGGGAAGGCTATACCTACCTAAACTTAGTGTCTTTGTCACACAGTAGCAATGGCCAACATAATAATTTTAGGGAAATAAGGATCCCTGTAGTGTTACTTCCACAGATAAACTAAATTCTTGCAAGCTGAATCAGGGTTTATTACCACTTTTATTTTGTTCTTAATAATTCTCAATGAACATACTTTCTATGCTTTTATCAGCTTTCTTTTTAGAACTCATAATTTTTTGGGTTCTGTATCACACTATGGAACCATTTTTTAAGTTTAATTTTGGACAGCTTTCTGCTTCTCTATTTGTTGAAATGAGTAGAAAAAAGGAAACTAAACTGGACATAACAGTCAAGATGTCAGTTAGCCATGAATTTATGCAGGAGCATATTTATATTCCATATTTTGCTTTCTCCTTTTTTTTAATAGTTACTAGCATATTGTTTACTTCTTTTTTTTTTTGACACTTATTGAAAGCCTAGCTTATGCTTCATAGTGCCATCTACAGAGTCCTGAATAACTCCTTGAGGAAAGGCAGCAGCTGATTCAGAGATTTTAAAACAATAAGTGCAATTTATAGTTATTAAGTATTAAAAAGTCTTATTTTGTCTGGCCACAAATAAAGAGACCACTAGTGTTTTGGTTACAGATTGCTTTATTTCATATATTTTATATTAATAACATTGGAACTGTTATTCTCCTAATATCACATTTTGATATCATATTGGCAGAGTTCCCTCTTGCTCATTTTTTTCAAGAGAATCTTGGATGTGAATCCCTCCCTAAGAAATCTGTGATTGTTATTTTGCTGTGAATGCTATAACCAACTCATTAAACTTCCAGATTATTTCATCTGTTGCCAAAATGGAAGCAAGTGGTATAAATTAACTAACAATTACTATGAGGGACTTCTGATGTACTTCAAGTGGTAATTGTTCATAGGCCTTGCTATGTTATGTATTCTTAATCTGCAAATCTTTCTCTTCGTCCTTACTCCTTGAAATTGAGTCTGTCTTTGCACTCACAAGTTTCATTCCATACCTAACCACTCCCTATATTAATGCGTTTAGTCTTTTTAACCTACTGCACAAAAATAAAGTCTACATTCCCCACTTTTGTTTGAATATTTAATGTAGAGATGTAATTAAAATGTATTGATGAAAGATCTGGATGAGAGAGAATGAGTATGCATATAATAACTGGACAGTTTCTGAAATGGAGAAAAGAAACCAAACCGAAGCCCCAGTCAGAATTAACCTTGGCTAGGGTTGTGAAAGATAACAGGAAGTGATTCCATAATTACACTGCAAATAAAAGACAGACTAGGGACAAAGTGGGCCCTCTCTGGAAGCTATCAGGAGAACTGGCTACCCTGATCTTGGAGAATGCTGAAGTTCTTGATGACTTATTTGACTCAGTCTTCACTGGCAAAGGCTCTGACCACACCACCCAAGACTTGGAAGGCAGATGCAGGGACTGTGAGAATGAAGACCTTAGTCCACTGTAGGAGAAGTTCTGGTTCAAGACCATCTTAAGAACCTGAATGTGCACAAGTCCATGGGACCTGATGAAATCTATCCGTGGGTCCTGAAGGAGCTGGCGAACGAAGTTGCTAAGCCACTGACTATCATATTTGAAAAATCATGGCAGTCAGGCGAAGTTCCCGACAACTGGAAAAAGGGAAATATAACCCCCATTTTCAAGAAGGGGAAAATGAATGACCTGGGGAATTCCAGACCAGTCAGTCTCACCTCTGTGCCTGGTAAAATCTTGGAGCACATTCTCCTGGAAGGCACGCTAAGGCACATGAAAAACAACAAGGTGCTTGGTGACAGCCAGAATGGCTTCACTAAGGGGAAATCCTGCCTGACCAATTTGGTGGCCTTCTATGATGGGGCTACGGAACTGATGGACAGGAGTAGAGCAGTTGATGTCATCTACCTGGACTTGTGCAAAGCTTTTGACACTGTGCTGCATGACATCCTTCTCTCTAAATTGGAGAGATATCAATTTGATAGGTGGACCACTCTGTGGATAAAGAACTGGCTGGATGGCCGCATGCAAAGAGCTGTGGTCAATGGCTCAATGTCTGGCTGGAGACCAGTAAAGAGTGGTATCCCTCAGGGATCAGTGTTGGGACAGGTCTTGTTCAACATCTTTGTTGCTGACATGGACAGTGGGATTGAGAGCACCCTCAGCAAGTTTGTCGAGGTGTGGTTCGGTTGATATGCTGGAGGGAAGGGATGCCATTCAGAGAGACCTTGACACACTTGTGAGGTGGGCTGATGCCAGCCTTATGAAGTTCAACCATGCCAAGTGCAAGGTCCTACACCTGAATCAGAGCAATCCCAGGCACAGCTATAGGTTACGCAGAGAAAAGATTCAGAGCAGCCCTGTGGAGAAGGACTTAGGGGTGTTGGTCGATAAGAAAATGAACATGAGCCGGCAGTGTGCGCTCGCAGCCCAGAAAGCCAACCGTATCCTGGGCTGCCTCAAAAGAAGCATGACCAGTAGGTCGAAGGAGGTGATCCTGCCCCTCTACTCTGCTCTCATGAGACCTCACCTGGAGTATTGTGTGCAGTTCTGGTGTCCTCAACATAAGAAGGTCATGGAACTGTTGGAATAAGTTCAGAGGAGGCCATGAGGATGATCAGGGGACTGGAGCACCTCCTGTATGAAGATAGGCTGAGACAGCTGGGGATGTTCAGCCTAGAGAAGAGAAGGCTGAGTGGAGACCTCATAGCAGCCTTCCAGCATCTGAAGGGAGCCTGTAGGGATGATGAGGAGGGACTCTTCACTAGGGACTGCGAGGTCACACAGTAAAGTACAGTATACATAGCTCTTATTACTGCAATTCTTTAAATATTTGGAATTTAACCTATTGAAACTACCAGAAGATACTATCAGAAACAGGTACGTGTAGTTGTGTGATGGTTGTGTAGAAGCCCAGACATTTTTCAGACATTTGCTGAAGTATCACATTGCCGATAAGATGCAATTGTGGCCTTGTTAATGATATTCTCATTAACCTCTAGTAGTGAACATTATTATACATCTTGTTTTCATACATAAAGATGAATGGTCCCTTAGAAACTGTGCCTTAGAGGAAATATAATAATAGTTTTCTCTGCCATAAACAAACACGAGTTTCAAAAGATTTAGATCCTTATAGAAATTTTCAGCAGGTTTAGCTGTGTTAAATTTCAAGATACTTAATCCCAATTTGAAATTATTTTCAATCAGTGAGATTATAATCAAACCTGTTATGAGGATGTGAAATTGATGGTAAATATAAGCTGAAGTCAAAAGAGTCATTCCACCAATAGTTCACCTAAATAAATAAAGAATTTGATTTTTTTTTCCTGGATCATTAATGCTAGTGTGTGTGTGTGTG
The DNA here is from genome assembly GCF_037157495.1 of Lathamus discolor. Taxonomy (NCBI): domain Eukaryota; kingdom Metazoa; phylum Chordata; class Aves; order Psittaciformes; family Psittacidae; genus Lathamus; species Lathamus discolor. The sequence continues at coordinate 24,598,189 of NC_088884.1, forward strand.
TGTGTGTGTGTGTGTGTGTGTGTGTGTATGTCTGTTAGGACCCAAGAGTTTTTAGCTGCAAAACGCCCATTTGGGATGCTGACAGAGCATTCATATCTTATGCAGTCAGCCCATGCAAAATACCGAAGAATCTGGACAACAGTTAAGAGAGCACAAACAGCAACATTAATAGATCTAGACTCAAGACATTCAATTCTATTCCTGAACAACCCAGCATTGTAAAATAATGCAAGACGATTTTTTATTTTTTTTTTAAAAGGCAATTTTTGGCAAAAATTGGCAAATAGAATGGTAAGGGATCCATAATAGTCCTGAGGAGCAGCAATGTGCAGCCTTGGAACTTTTTTCTATCCTACCACCTGCAATTGCTTCCAAGGGACTGCTCCCTGCATTTAATAGCTCCAGACCTCTGTGGGATAGCAGTAGCAATAATATTTCCTACAGCACATTCCTGTTGTTTGGGGTATGAGTAATCTGAAGGGGTTGGGAAGGCACATATCAGGCTCCAAGTAAGTAGAACTGAGGAAGTGGAGTGGCTCATGTATCAGCAGGGGGCCTATTATATGCTGATTTTGACCTTCAGACAGAAGCCTATTCCAGCATTACACATTTGTTTTACTCTTGCAAACATTCAAAAGAGCACCCATTTTTAATGATCAGAAACACAAGGTACTTTTTTCCTTTATTTTTTTTAAAAAGGTGCTGTCCTTTTTGCTTTAAATTTATCTTTTCATTATTGAGTATAGAAATCAAGGAAACACTAAATATTAAAAAAAAATTATAATAGTTTCAGAGAAGAGGTAAGCTGTCATAAAAGCAGCTGTAAAGTAATATCTATATTTAGGAGAATTCATAAACAAAGGACCTGATCTTAAAAGACTGTGTAGAGTTGCTAAATTTTAACAGTTGCTAGAGCATTCACCAATAAATTTGAAGGCAATTTCTAATCATACGCACAGGCATACTTGCACGAGTCTTTTTGGCTGTAATGCGCACACTTTCTGTTAAAACAAACAAACAAACAAACAAACAAGAATAAAAAATGGATCTTTTATATAGACACTTCAATCTGCATAAGTGTTGGTCTTTATGCAGCTCAGTGAAAGACAAAGGCATTCTTCTGTCTATTTTGACTCATTTTAAGACTCATTTTAAGTGTTATCTTTATGAAAGCCATTTTTGGCACTGTGTAAGCAACCCACTTTTCAGTTAATACTCCCTCTTTAGCAAGCCATGCACAGTCACAAAGGCATGTCACGTGACATTATGAAATATGCAAAACTTGCATTATGAAATACAGCACAACTTGGCATTATTCACTATACCAGCGAAAAAAAATAAGGCTGATAAAATTCAAAGACATCCATTTTGGGCTGTATGAGTAACTTGGCACTGTAGACAGAAAAAGGATTAGAGATTACTGTGGATTTGTTAAGTACTTCTTCTTTAGTACTTTTTAAGACTCTTGGAAACATGATGAAAATAGTTTGGATACACTCCCACAAATAAAGCATTCCCCAAAGTTGCTCTTCCTGAAGTTATGGCTCATGTCATTAAACAATTAGAATTCCTAGATGGGTGAAACTTGTCTCTGGTGAAAACAAACATCAACAGCCTGATTTTAATTACCCATATTAATATATCGTTTCTAAGCTCCAATCATAAACCATAGACACGGAACAAGAAAAGAGACCCAGCCTTTATCAAAATCAAGGATGACCTGAAATGATCAAGTTAAGTCCTAAAAAATCATTCACATACATTCTTTTAGGGAAGTCCTTACTTTAAAAAAGAAATAAAAAAATAAAAAGTGAGAAAAGAAGAAAGAAGAAACAAGAAAAAATAAAAGAAGAAAAAAAAAAGAAAAAAGGGCAGCAAAAAAGACATTGTGCAAAAATAATTCATTCTACTACAGCAGTTGTCCAAAGGAAACTACAGATACGTCATTCATATCAGATGGGCTGTATCGTACCACAGTCTTTTCATCAAAGCTATGAGTTTTGACCAAAATTACAAATTAATTTCCTCATTGTTGTGGTTTAAGCCCAGCTGGTAATACAGACACATAGCCTGCTCGCTCACTCCCCCTCTTTCTCCCCCCAGCTCCTGGAGGGATGTGGAGGAGAGTCGAAAGAATGTAACTCCCATGGGTTGAGATAAGAACAGTCCAGTAACTAAGGTATAACACAAACCACTACTGCTGCCACCAATGTTAATAATGCTAAGGGAAATAGCAAGGGAAGAGACTATAACTGCTCTCCACCTGCCGACCAACACCCAGCCTGACCCGAGCAGTGATCTAACCCTTCCGGGTAACTGCCCCCAGTTTATATAGTGGGCACAACATGCTATGGTATGGAATACCTCTTTGGTCAGTTTGGATCAGGTGTTCTGTCTCTGCTTCCTCCTGGGTTCCCCTCCTCCCTTGCAGAGCATGAGACTCAGGAAGTCCTTGGTCAGAGTAAACATTACTGAGCAACAATTGAACACATCGGTGTTATCAGCGCTGTTCCCAGGCTGAAAGTCAAAACCACAGCACTGCACCAGCTACTAAGAAGGACAAAAATGACTGCTACTGCTGAACCCAGGACAGTATCCACCCCTTATTCCATGCCATTCATGTCATGCTCAGATCCCACATTTTCAATATACCATCACTCTTAATACATCCACACACACAGAGAGAGAGAGAGAGAGAGATCATTCCTTAGTGCATGGACCAATCCCTATAAAGCTGCTGAATCCAGCCGGTCCATGATGTTGCGCTCCATCTCTTGTAATAGTCTTTCAGAGCAGGAGAGAGAGTGTGATGTAATCAGTCTGCCAGGCCTCCCCATGTTTGTACTTCAGCCACTGTCCTCCATACCAAAGAGGCTTTAACTGCTTGGCTTGCTTAATTGCAGTGCCTTTCACACTCGTGAATAACCTGGGCGATAGTGCCCATTGCTAAGTCCACCCCTCGATCATGAGTCCATCTCTATGTTGCAACTGTGCCCTGATGGCCTGAGGTGTCATGGGCCCACCAGGCTTAAAATAATTCACCCTCCCCGTCAGCAGTCCACTTTGGAACAGGAATATTATCAAATAGAGACAACTGTGAGAGTGCCACCAAAATGGCGGTGGAATAGAGCACAAGACTGAAGGAACACAGTTTGTTCTGCTCAGAAGAAATGGATAAGAGGTCTAACAATTTTCAGATATCTAATGGTGGGAGGTTAAAATTGGATGGAGGCAGACTGTTCTTTAAAGTACACAACAGCAACAAAAACCCAACAATGGTCACAACCTGCAAGAGGGAAAATCAAACTGTGTGTGAGGAAAGCATGCTTAAATTAAGAGACTGTTTAAGCACAAGAACTGAGAGGCTGTGGAATCCATCCATAAAGGCATTTCTAACACATCTTGAGCTTTTGATGACAGCCCTGTGTTCAGCAGGATGTGAAACTTGATGACCCCAGAGGTTCTTCCCAAGCTTAGGCTTTTTGATGCTGCTGTGGGCTTTGTTTCCTTAGATCTGGAAAACTTTTAAGTCTTATGTCTAAAACATTAGGTTTAACAGAAGTCATCAGGTTTGCTGAAGAAAAATGTATCATTTTTTTGTGGATGGTGATATACAGGAGATCATCCTGTAATTAATGATCTGCTCTGGACTGATTTCTAAAACAGCGTGCAGGGTAGTGACTATATGAAACCTAACAGTGGCCAGTATTACTTAGGGGGAAAAAAGTAAAATTATCAATTGGTTGCTTGTTTACTTGCAATGGAAACTAAAAACTAAAAGCCAGGAGAAGATGCTACTCTGGTTGCATTCACTACATAAAAAAAAATCAGGTGTAAAAGGTACATGAGCTATGGAAAGAGAGAAATTATGTGTTTAACTTAAATATATAAAATTAGATAAAATTAATCTGTATCTTCATTTCCAGATAGAACATCGTATGAAAAGACAGTAAATGATAGGATAATATAACTGTTTGTGTGTATACAGTACATTCTTGTCAGAGGAACAGTTGCCAGTTAATTACAGGCTGTGAACTCTTTATATGCATCATGGAATGATCCATGAGGGCATTTGGGGAAAGATTTCATAGCAAGGGGCAGACAATCAGATTTTCCGGTGATGTAAATTAGTTCTTTTCCTTCGGCTTCTCTCATGATATACCACTTATTCTGGCAGAAAACCTAGTGAACAGTTATAAAACATAAAGCTTCGCAGCTAGAATATCACATATTTGTATATATATATTAAATACAAAAGTCAGTTAAATTCAATTCTGCTAGTTAAACCAGTTCCACAGGTCTGTAGCATTATGTACAGGATCTGCATTTTGTTTCGACTGGCATTCTCTCATTCTCCAAGTCTTGCAACTACAGCAACAGAACCAACAAAAATAGGTAGCCTGAAGCTATTCCACAACAAACTGTGATCTTGTCAGATCTTATCAGCTCAGAAAAGTTGGTCCTGGTCTGTAGCTGTGGAGACTTCAATAGGAAAAAATTAGCTTAAGGGATGCCTGTATCTTTTGAGTTTCAATCTGGTATTGGTACAGCAAACGGTTTCAACTTTGACTCCATGTTTTCCAGCTAATTTTTTCTTCTTGATTTAAGTTGTTTCAGTGTGTGTCTATGGCTTCCCTGCATTTAAAAATACGGACTTTTATCTTTCTTTTTGGGTAAGAAGGCAGAAAGAAGGAGCTCATACTCTGCTTGTCCGCTACATATAGAGAATATATTAGCTTTACATGGTTCTACAGCTGCATGCTATTCCTATACAAATAATTTAGCAGATTATATATATTTTTAATCTTTAGAAAGAACTTCCAGGTAACAATGGTGGACATGAAAATAAAAAGAAGACTAGATGAGGGAAGACTGTATGTAGTGAAGAAGTAGGGAAAAAATAATAAAGGAAAATATATGGAGAAATATATCTTTATCTTGTTAATCTGAATTCTTGTTTGTAAATTCATGAAGACAGGGATTAACTCTTTATGCATTCCTGGCTTCATTTTACACATGGGTTTGTAGAGCAGTGAAGGACTTAATGTTATAGGGCCTGCTGGGGATTAAGACTGAAAGATGAAGGAACATTACACATGGTTGATTATGTTGGAGGTGAGAAAGACACACCATGGATAGAAAGAAAATAAGAAAATAGAAATGATAGAAGAAGAAAAGCTAATATGCCAAAGAAAGTGGAGTAAAAGACAAAATAAGGAAGGAAATAATTAAAAAAGTATGAAATAAGACAACTGAGTCTTTTATTAGATGTAACCACAATGTTGGCTAAGACAATTAGCTCACATGAGGTCACCTACAAACCAGCATCTAGCCTCAAGTATCTTAACCTCAAACTGAATCCCAGCTGAAGAGCTTAAAACCATTAATAATATGCATGTTTTCTGTAGCTGCTGTCTACACATCTTTACAGTTTATCTGCTTACAAAGGTTTCCTTAGTTCTGTTCTTCCTCATGGCTTCTGTTTCTTCCATTAAAAAAAGCCAAACCACTTAATAGTATCAAACTGAAGATACATCTATCCACTCTTGCCTTTGGTAGCTTCTGGAAGTGATAATTAAGGACCAATGTAAGAACTCTTGATATGGAAATACATACTGAAACATTATATTGATCATTGTACAAAATAGAGGAATACCTGAGCTTTGTTTCTGCACTCATTCATTCCTGGATAAAGCTGGAGCACTTTATCTTGTGGGGCAGCTGAGCACTTTACTGTGTAGTTCAGAAGGAAAAGTCTGTTTTCTTAGCACCCCTCTTTATTAATTTCCATCATTCTGAGGCAATGTGCTTCCTATGAAAGAGTGCAGGGGCAGAGGCAATTTTTTTGTGATAGCATTAGTTCTCTTCAATAGCGAAGATTGCAATTTTGTCTGGCCTTTACCGTATCAAAGATGTTTAGAATTCATTTGTGTAAGGACAAGACATAAAACACCCCTTTTCAGAATGCAGATAAGTCACAAGAACATGTTCAATTTATATTTAATTTAATAACTCATCGCTGAAAAAATTCTTATTCAGGTCCATTATAAAAAAAGAATAAGAGCAAAAGGGGGATAAGGAAGGAGAAAGAGTGGAGGGGAGGGAGAGAAAGAGGGAGAGAGTGCTCTGTATAAGCTTCTTCACAATACATGAGGTTCCATCAAGCACGGAAAATATATCACTTCGGAAAAAACATCTGTTTTTTTCTGGATCCCTTTAGAGGTTCAAGAAGCAGGGTTGTGAGGGCTGTTCCAGTCCCACTTACGCTATAAGCCAGGATCCATGGTAAACTTTCAGAGTGGATCCACAGAGAGAGGGGAGAGCATGCTATAGACTGCTCTTTTAGAGGCACACAGAACAATTTCTTTTTTTGGAACAGTACTGTTCTTTTTAGATGTATTCATTGATAGAACTCATTGATTTCTGTTAAGATGTCTACCAAATGGTACCTTGGTAAGTTTATAAGGACATGTATGATACCGCTTTTATTAGTTCATGACCTAGAAGACCTTTCCAGGCTCTAGAAAGTAATATTAAACAATCGGTGCTCTGTCTGTGCTGTGATGCATATAAGCCCATAAAACTGTTGTAGGAGCATCCATGTGATTCTTTTAAGTTTCTGCCATTGATGTTAGCATATGTAACCAAATGATGTTGCTCAATATTCTCAGACTTTTTCAGTGTTTTGAATATTTGCACATATATGTCAAATCATAATACCTTCCAAGAAGAAGTACTTTCTTTTGTGGAAGAAAAAGGTGTCATGTTTCCTTTAAGAGTTTGTCTCTGTGATTATGTTTGTTAGTACAGCCATCACGAGGAATGAGAAAAAGGAATATCTCTTTTATTTTGTGAAAATTTAAGTTCCTTTGGTTTATTGCAACCACCCTCAAGCATTACAATATTGATTATTTAAATATCTGTTGCTGCTCTGAATGTTTTCATGCTGACTGACAGATCCCATTACTTTGTCTGCTGAGGAATTCAGATTTGTTAAAGTTATGAAAAACAGCACTGTGTACAAATCATCAATCTCACTCCGTTGCTAGCACTGAGATGTTATGGAGACAGCTGGCATTTCCTTGACATGTTGTACGATGTCCCCAAAATCTCTCATCTTTCCAGACCTGACAGAAAGAAAATTAATCGCACAGGCAGTGATTTGTCATTTTGAGGATTATCCAGGAAGCCCAGTAACATCGAAAATACTGAAAGTACTAAATGTGCTGCTCGCCATAATAATTTGTGCACAGATTCCGCAGTGACACAAAGACCAAAGTGGCATTTGGTGGGTTGCACAGGGAGGTTAATTGGTCTATTTAAGTAGCGGGCGCTTGGAACGTCAGCTCCTACAGCCCAGCCAGTGCAGCTGCTTGCCTTAAGATGGCAGCAGAGTACTTCGACTATGGGGATGGCTTTGTGAGCTGTACTAGGCAGTCGGGCTGAGAAAGGGAGAACGTCTTGCGTACAACTTCTGTAAAACGGTATGAAAGTAAACACGGACAAGAACTTTTAAGTCTTAATTTTGAGTTTCATCTGCCAGCATCCTTATATTTTTTAGACGTATATAGCTATTGTTAAGGTAGGACAACCTATTTAAAAGCTGAGAAGTCTGATATGTTAGAAAGACTGATACTGCAGAAAGGAATTGTACATCACAACTTCAAAAGCTAGCTTGTATTTCCTGTCTGGAATACTAGATTCATTTGCTGTTTCATTTTTAAATAGGTACTCAAAGCTTAACACTAGACTTAAAGTATTGCATACTTGGTTTTAAATCGGCATTGTGAAATTAAAGTCAAGTCATGTAGGAAGACCTATACCTGTTCAAAGACATTCACAAGAGCAGATCAGATCTTGAACTTCGAAAAAAAAAATATTGAAAGTATTAAAAATAGAGTGAGACAAAAACTAACTTCATTATCCTCCATCCACTATTCACTAAAAGGCTGGTGATATATTTCTCAGGTGTGCAAACAGAGCCTAGCTGGCTGTCCAGTAGTACATACAAAATTAGTAGGGATCTCTTATGCCAAGGATTTGTGAAATTTTATGAAACCCTTTCTGTGTTATTTTCTTTAAGGAGAACAATTTTGTGGTCTGAGTTCTTCCCCCTCCATCCGAGCCCCAACAGGTTTGTGGCACATAAGTGTTGTGGGGCTGCGTTTCTGTTTATTTCAAGATGCCACCCGTGAAATAACACAAATCCTATGGGTGCTCCTGGAGGAATGGAGAATTGTTTCCTACTTTAAATTGCTAGCCACAATAGGTCCCAGTGTATAACTTTAAAACAGGGACAGCAGCTGGTATTTTACATCTGTAAAACAGGAAACTTGATGTGTCTCTCTCTGTCATCTACCATAAAAAAGCAGAGCTCCATACATTAATTTCTTCAGATCTGACTGTCTGAGAGCAGGCAGAAAATCAGATGTAAAACCTGGTGTTTGTTTTAATCTCTAATGCTTTGGGGGTGGATAGGAACACCTATTATCCCTTTTAAGTTATTTACTTGTTAATTTAATCCATGACATTCATCTCGTTTGTGTCAAGTTTGAATAATGAAATCAGACTATTAGTTTAATGTTTCAATCTGTAATTTGCATACTAGGGATTCAATCTGCCATTCTTAGGTAATGAAATCAGACGAGGTCTGAGCTACTCAGCACTGACATACTATATAGGTAAAAAAGAAAAGTAATTTGAAATGCCTAAAGTATGAACCAGGACATTATTACGGATGTTAATCAGCTGACAAAGGGAAAAGAAGGATTTTGGAGCTAGAACTGTAAATTATAGCTTTTATTTCCTATAGAACTGTGTGAAGACTGTTTCCTGAAACCTGTGAATTTCTCATTGCTGCCCTCTCTTTCATACATACCCTAGCAATTCTCCATTTGAAAGAATCCTATAAGAAAGTGTGCTGCTAGTTTCTTCCTTTATATTCCTCTTAAAGGAATATGTGCTTGTGCAGACAGTATGTGAGCATTTTCCTGCTAATATAATATAATATATTATTGATTTGAACAAGCAGCTGTCTCAGCCGCTCTTTGACACTGAATGCTGGGTACTCACATCCTGTCCTGCCTATTAGCTGTGAAGATAGAGATGCGGAAAATGTCTGGTTTACATTAAATCTTAAGTTATACTTGGCAGATCTGCTGCCCAGGATAGTATGGTGACACAAAGCATCACTATTCTGTTCCTCCTTTTGACATCCATTGCACATTGAAACAAATGACAGGGATGCTCAAACTGTTTTCTTCTAGAGATCTTTCACTTTGTGCAAATTAAGTAACAAGCGTGCTACGACACATTAGTGAAACTGCAGGCTATTGCTGCTATTCAGGCACTCAGCTGAGAGAGAACTTAGCTAGAGGTCTAATCCTGGTTGAAGCTTATTTGTAAATTACTTACTCAAAGTAAATGACCATCAGAAAATTCTTCTCAAAAACACAGTCTCATGAGCATTTTAGTGGGAAGTGGGAGATATCAATTCCAACTCAGCGGGGTCAGAGAGAACCCCAGACTAAGATTTCACATACCTTGAAAATGTCAGGGTTATGAGCCACAAGCTAGGAGGTAAATGGTTCTGTGAATCTAACTCTTTCTTTTCTTGCAAAAATCCCCAAATAAAGCATGCAACTCTGAGTCAACAGAAAGGTGTTTGTGAGAAAAGAGATAATTTTAATGTTTGGCTTGTTTTCAGTGAGAACCTCTCCCCCAATTTCTGTTTTGGTTATGTTTTATTTTGGTTTCCTAATGTAATTTTATTTCTTTCTTTCTTTTCTTTTATTTTGCTTTTGGTTAAACTGTAAGAACAATACCTTCATAACTTTTTTTGGAAATGAACTAATTTCCTAAACCCAAAAATGTATCTAGTACTTTTAGAACTGGAGATGTCCACTAACATCATATATATATAAATCAGCAATGCAAACTGATTTCCTTAGAGCTATGCTGATTTACTAGATTTTCATGATTTTTCTGATATTTGTTGGTGTACAGCTGTCAGCAATTCTTAATTTACAGCAATTATTTCAAGCTACAGGCATTCATCAACATTCACCTGTAGGGTAGTTTAGGCACTTTGAAATAATATAAGATGGATGTCAGACAGTTGTGTTTTCGGCTAAACTTCACAGTTTTCTTTTACATTGTACTATCAAAATAATATATTGGGTATTTTGAAATATTATTTTTTTAAACTGAATCTTTATTTCTTTGTACAAATGTTTGATAGCCTTAGATGAGTCTGGTTATCTGCTGAGTTAGTCCCTGATTGACTTTCTGAAATTCAGAATCTTAATTACATTCTGTAAAACCAGGGCTTTATTTGTATTGATGAAATGATTACAAGCCCCAGCTAAGCTTCCCAACCTGGCAGTGTATATGGACGATGTTAAAAATGCCTGCATTAATATTTGAACCAAAGAATGCAATGTGAATCTTTCAAAAATGCCTTAAACACTGGGAAATAAATATATGGTAGATGTGGAAATTGCATTTGTAGTTAATGAGACTACTGCAGAATAATTTGGTTTGATAATTGGATATGATTTTCTAAGGGATTGTTTTAAATGAGTTAAAGCAAGAATACTCAGAATAAATGCTAAAACATGAATAAAATTGTGGGTACTTGCAGTCATTCTGCTATTTTGACATTACAGTGTTGCATTTAAACTGCAAACAAGCTCAAGGGCAGGGTACCGGACCAAGGACTTGCATACGATTTGTGTAAATTAAGAAATGCACATTATATACAGAACTAAGGATTTATTGTTAGGTTAATTAAAGGATTATAGGTCTAGTGAACGAGATATTAACTCAGTCACAATGAGTTATTTTACAGCTTATAATGACAGAATTAAAACTGAAAAAGACAAATGTTCTAGTATCAACCTTCTTCCCTGGTGCTAGGCTCACCCCTGCAATCTGCCCAGGGTACTAAGGTCAAAGGCACTAGTTTTCCTCAGGAAAAAGATATGCAAGTACGGTGAATTATCAACAAATAATTTGGCAGTAAACATCAGATATTGAAGGAGTGTTTCTCCCCTTTTGCTCTTCAGTTTACTTAAAATTCTATTTACGTTTGCTAATAGTCTGCTTATTTCATCTTTATTCACCAGTTCCCAGTTCCATGCTGTACTGGAGTTTTACTACGCACGGGACATTTTACATATGTTGCATGTTTATTCTTTGTTTTTATGTTTTCCTCAAAACTGTTTTGTACCAATTCACAAGGCTGCCTGAATTTAGTAACAGCAAATGAACATTTGTGACACAATTTTGTGGCCCTGGGGTGGCCAGTATCGTATGTATATAAGACTAATGCCATGATCTCTAGTTATACTGTCAGGGCTTCTGTTTCAACCCCTTGATTTTCTTTGACAACCTTCAAGCAGTGGTTTCTTGATATAAACTAATATTTTGTTAGCACAAAGCATTTAGAGAGTGACACTGTATAGCTCAGTTGACAAAAAATAGTGATCCATTTCAGAAATATATCCATTAATCTATCTATAGATACATACAGGTACAGAAATAATACTTCAGTTACTAGTTGTTATTCATATCTAATAGTTACAGTGACCTCACTATATGTTACAAAAACTTATTTGCTTCAACTTATTTATTATTAAACTTATTAAAAATAGTAATAATGTACATTTTACATTTAAGGTACATACATTAATAATGTAATAAAACTTATTAATAGTACTTGATAACTGATACTACTCTAAAATCCACTGCTCTGCTGTGACTTAATGTCAGCAATTCTAAGTGTATCCTCCAGTATATCGCTGTTGTCCTTCCAGGTACCCACACGTTTACCCATTAATTCCTGCACAGGCAATTAATCTTTGTGTATGCATGTGTGGTAGTGTGTTATTCCAGAAAATTCTTCCTTGAAATATGGATAGAAAACTGAAAGACAATAGTTTTTAGAGCAAGAATCCAAATATTCCACCAGTTTCCAGACTTCTGGAGTGAAATCACAGCCAGTGAACAAATATGGACAAATATGTCACTGATGTTTTTCAAAGCCCTTTTTGTGAGTTCCTCATAGTCTCCATGTTGTTGCATTGTCGGCGTCACACCCCTGCCTTTGCAACGTGTTTTCTGCATCCCCTCTTGAGTGAAGCTCACTATCACTGAAACTACTGTTTTCAGTCTTTTTTACTCTTCTGTTTAAGTTTTAACCCACTACCCCTTGTCCTATCACTACAGTCCCTAGTGAAGAGTCTCTCCCAGGCATCCTAACAGCCCCCCTTCAGATACTGGAAAGCTGCTAGGAGGTCTCTGTGAAGCCTTCTCTTCTCCAGGCTGAACAGCCCCAACTTTCTCAGCCTGTCTTCATACGGGAGGTGCTCCAGTCCCCTGATCATCCTTGTGGCCCTCCTCTGGACTTTTTCCAACAGTTCCATGTCCTTTTTATGTTGAGGACACCAGAACTGCACACAATACTCCAGGTGAGGTCTCACAAGAGCAGAGTAGAGGGTCAGGATCACCTCCTTCGACCTGCTGGTCACGCTCCTTTTGATGCAGCCCAGGATACAGTTGGCTTTCTGGGCTGCGAGCGCACACTGAAGCTGGCTCATGTTCATTTTCTCATCGACCATCACCCCCAAGTCCTTCTCTGCAGGGCCACTCTGAATCTCTTCTCTGCCCAGTCTGTAGCTGTGCCTGGGATTGCTTCGACCCAGGTGCAGGACCTTGCACTTGTCGTGGTTGAACTTCATAAGGTTGGCATCAGCCCACCTCACAAGCTTGTTAAGGTCCCTCTGGATGGCATCCCTTCCCTGCAGTGTATCAAACAAGCCACACAGCTTGGTGTCATCGGCAAATTTGCTGAGGGCACACTCAATCCCACTGTCCATGTCAACGATGAAGATGTTAAACAAGACCGGTCCCAACACTGATCCCTGAGGGACACCACTCTTTACTGGTCTCCAGCCGGACATTGAGCCATTGATCACAACTCTTTGCATGGGGCCATCCAGCAAGTTCTTTATCCACAGAATGGTCCATCCATCAAATGGATGACTCTCCAATTTAGAGAGAAGGATGTTGTGTGGGACAGTTGTTGAAAGCTTTGCACATTTCCAGGTAAATGATATCAACTGCTGTCCATCAGTTCTGTAGCCCCATCATAGAAGGCCACCGAATTGGTCAGGCAGGATTTCACCTTAGTGAAGCCATGCTGTTTGTCACCAAGCACCTTGTTGTTTTTCATGTACCTTAGCATGCCTTCCAGGAGAATGTGCTCCAAGATTTTACCAGGCACAGAGATGAGACTGACTGGTCTGTAATTCCCCGGGTCTTCCATTTTCCCCTTCTTGAAAATGGGGGTTATATTTCCCTTTTTCCAGTCGTCAGGAACTTCACCTGACTGCCATGATTTTTCAAATAGGATGGCCAATGGCTTAGCAACTTCATTCGCCAGCTCCTTCAGGACCAGCGGATAGATTTCATCAGTCTCATGGACTTGTGCACATTCAGGTTTTTAAGATGGTCTTGAACCAGATCCTCTCCTACAGTGGGCCCAAGGTTTTCATTCTCACAGTCCCTACATCTGCCTTCCAAGTCTTGGGTGGTGTGGTCAGAGTATTTGCTAGTGAAGACCGAGGCCAAGAAGTCATTAATAACCTCAGACTTCTGTAAATCCAGGGTAGCCAGGTCTCTATAACTTCTGGTGAAGGCCCACGTTGTCTCTAGTCTGTCTTTTATTTGCAATGTACCTATAGTATCCCTTCCTGTTATCATTCACATCCCTAGCCAAGATTAATTCTAATTGGTCCTTAGCTTTCCTAACCTGGTCCCTAGCTTTCCGGACAACATCCCTGTATTCTTCCTAGGCTGCCTGTCCTTGCTTCCACCTTTTATAAGTCTCTTTTTTCCTTTGAATTTTTCTCAGCAGCTCATTATCCATCCAAGGAGGTCTCCTGGCCCTCCTGCTGCACTTCCTTCTAGTTGGGATGCAGCACTCCTGAGCTTGTAGCAGGTGATCCTTGAATATCAACCAACAGTCTTGGGCCCCCCTGCCTTCCAGGGCTATATCCCATGGAACCTTACTAAGCAGGCTCCTGAAGAGGCCAAAGTCTGCTCTCTTGAAGTCCAGGGCAGTGAGCTTGCTGCAAGCTCTTCTCACTGTCCTGGAGATCTCAAATTCTACTATCTCGTGATCGCTGCATCCAAAGCTGCCCGGGAGTACCACATTCTCAACGAGCCCTTCCCTGTTGGTGAGCACAAGGTCAAGCATGGCACCTCTCCTTGTCAGCTCCTCTATTACTTGCAGAAGGAAGTTGTCTTCCACACAATCGAGGAACCTCCCGGATTGCTTGTGCCGGGCAGTGCCATCATTCCAACAGATGTCAGGGTGGTTGAAATCCCCCATGAGAACAAGGGCCTGCAAGCGTGAGGCATTTCCTATCTGTCTGTAGAGTGCTTCATCCACAGGTTCTCCTTGATCAGGCAGTCTGTAACAAATCCCCACAGTAATGTCTCCCACGGCTGTTTTCCCTTTAACCCTGACCCACAAACTCTCTGTAAACTGCTCACCTGCCCCCAGACAGAGTTCCATACTCTCCAGCCTATCCCTAACATAAAGGGCAACTCCCCCTCCCCGCCTGCCAGGCCTGTCTTTTCTAAAGAGCCTGTAACCTTCCATTCCAACACCCCAGTCATAGGAGCCATCCCACCATGTTTCTTGATTCCTATTATATTATACCCCTGTAGACGTGCACACATCTCTAATTCCTCTTGTTTGTTCCCCATGCTACAGGCGTTTGTATAGAGGCATCTGAGCCAAGCTCCAAATGAAGCCGGCTCGTTAGCTGGAGCAGCTGGAATATCTCTACATTGCTCCCATCCTAATGTCCTCATGAGAAAAAGATGTGAGGAAATGTCTAAGTGATCACAAGCAGAAAAAAATCTGATTTGCAGAGTGAACAAGATTTACCAACATATTCTGTAATGAACATAGAGCTTGAAATCTGAGAAGCTTGCAGCCAGGTTCTGCTTCTGGCACTATGGTACCTGTTGTGTAGCTTTGACAAAAGACTTTTCGTTTTTTTCCATTTTACCAATCTATGTTAGAACAAATGTCCCCGGCTCTCTCTGGCAGGATGATGTTTTCTGTCTAGTTTAATACACAAATAGTGCTATTGTCTAACATGCATCATAAAGGTTTTCCGATTATATGCATATGTTCAGATATGCCAGTACATGTTCCATACACAGTTTTGATAGGTTAGTTCTTGATAGTCATAATTTTTTAAAAATCACATAAACGCCTGAAGACTTTTTTTTGTGAGAATAATATCGAGAATAAAGTATTCTGCACAATCTGTTCTCTCTATCAGAGTATAAATGGAAAACAATCTCTGAAGCTGGTATTTATTTATTATTTTTTTTAACAATTTAGATCAAAAAAAAGAAATCCTAGAAACAAATCAAATCTTAGGAGGAAGGATCTGAGCAAAGTAAGATAATTTTTACATTTGAGATTAAGTATGCCAAGCGTTTTACCTAATGATGATTTTTTATAATTGATTGATGATTACTGAAAATAGGAGCTTATGAAGACAACTTCAAAAGACCTTTCATTATGGTTGTTCTAATAGAATCTGCTAAAACAATTAATAATGCATATAGCACTTTACTAAGTTGTCATTTTTCTTTCCTAGTTAATGGATACTGCTTTCAATTTTGCATTCAATTACTATGATTAATTAAGTTTTCTGTCCCCTTTTTCTATTATCAGATTAAATGCTATAGTTGTTTCACTTTGGGGTAATTAAACATCCTTTAGCTTTATAAATATCCTTTTAATCCTGCTAGTACTTTTTTCTCATGGAGAAAGGCAGGAGGGAGAAAAAGTAATGCAAATGCTTCAGAATTTTCTTCCTCATTTTTCTCTGTGTATGATCTAGAAAAGGAAAGAATTAGAGCAGGAGGGAAGGCATGCAGACATTGGATCTGCTAGGTAATCACAGTCTTACAACCCTGGCTTGTTTTCTCTTTTGCTCCTTGAAAAGCCCAAGAAGACACTGTCCCGCTATCCTCCAAAGTTTCCAGTTTGAAGGCCCAATTATCTAGATCCTTACGTAGTTGAGCAATGTTCAGCTCTAACGGCATGTGTGCAACAGACTCTTAGGACACCTCTAGCTCTCCAGATCTTAATGGAAGATTTCGTAGAACTGAATTTTCATCTAAGTAACTTTAATTAGAGCTAAATGAGATCATACAAATCAGGTAAGAAAAAAAAAAAAAAAGAAAAAACCTGCAAAAGTAGTAGGGATCAAATTGCTACAAGATTTCCTCACTTACTGTTTAAAGATAATGTTTAATCCCACTAACAGAAGCTCAGTACAAGACATTATGGCTGATTTTCTAGGAAACAACTTACCTTTGGTATGACACCAGCCACATACACTTTCCATCTGGCTTTTCTGTAGGCAGACTAACCAGTGTGACGTAGATGTGCCCCCTTAGTATCCTCATTAAGGAGAATCCTAACATAAGCTGAGTACATACTAATATATTGCTTTGTACACATGAAAAGTGAAGATAGAGTTGCAATGTCTGAATGATATGTATTTGTGACTGCAGCAGGCTAATAACTAAGTATATAATGCCTGCCCTGTCAAAAAGCAAACCATGCCTCTATGTATTCTAATGAGCCTCATGTTCCCCGAGAAAGAAACCATGAATTTAGCAATATATGCACATAGCAATATATGTCGTAAGTATATGCCATCTTGGTAGGTTTTACAATATAATTCCTCTATCAAAATAAAGATTCATAAAATAAACTGCTTGCCAGTGTTAAAGCTTCAGAGAATAAAGATTGTTGTAAATTAACTTTGATTGCCAGAAGAACGATGGTATTGATCTTAACCTGTTCACATTTTTTGTTAATGTTGCTGATTGATAGATGACTATTAAGTGACCAATCCTGACAGCAAATCTAGAAATCAGCTAATTTTGTGGGATTTCAGTATAGATCTTTTCAATATTGTTACTTGACGATCCTATCCTTACTGGGATTAAAACAACAGCTACCTCAAAAATACTCTTGAATATCCAGATTTCTTCTTTTTCCGCTGAGAGAGGGAGACATGATGACTTTTGCAGTGTGTGAAAAAGACCTTGTAAGATATTTAAAGGAAAATGGAGATGTTCATAGGCTAGGCCTAACTGTATTGCACTGCATAGTGTAAAGGTTGGATCTGAACTTGAGTTGCCCAAAAAACTTATTAAACTTGAGTTGCTCAAAAACTTTAGATCCGAACAGGAGGTAGTAATCAAGAGGAAGTCATGTTGGGAGAGCCAAGTGCTCTAGGATCAGAAAGTTCTTGTTGTAAATGCAAAAAATATGCCAAAAAGTTAGTAGAAGGTTTTGTCTGGTCTCTGAAGACAAATAGAAAAAGTGCTATATTGGGGAGCTGGCTGATTCTTAGAATTCAGGTCTAACTTTTACCTCAGAGTGTCCACAAGACCAAGGGAGGGTTTGTTCCACTCATCCTTTTTAACCCGTGTTTTCTTGAAACCTTTTTTTTTCCTATTTTATGTCTATTACTTCTTTTATTGTCCTTCTCTTTATGCTGTTATATGTATGCACACACGAACAAGAGGTACATAAAGTTTTCCTGAAGAAACATAGAAAAAAATCTGAAAGTATTAATCAGGGATTGTTTCATGTTTGGAAATCTTGGGAGATTTAATACTGCTTTCAGTAACGTCTACTAGACTTTGACAAACTATTACTTATGAAAATATTCTGTTAAATCTGATAGTACACTATTTCTCATAAGGGTGACAAAAGGAAAGGAGAAGGATTAGCAACTATTATTGCAACAACTATTGAAACCAACAGCATTTTAAGGAGGATTTTAATTGGCACTTGGACTGCATTGATAACAATGTCTAGTCCTGTGCTGTAGTTTGACTGATGTTTGCACAGTTCTGTTTCTAAGCCGGCCAACATTTTTTATCATCACATTTCATATCTTTTAACACCTTATTTACAGTGTGTAATACTTTATTGTTTTGGTGCTAATATATAATTTATTTTATTTTACTTTTGACCCAGACTTCTCAGATTTATTGCTTTAGTCTTTGTTTAGTTCAATATTATCAATAACAACTTATTCTTTTCCGATATGCATTTCCTTATTAAAAAACAAATAAACCCAAATAAACAAAACCAGCTGATCAAATAAAAAATGCCAACCAACAAAAAAATGCATGTTGTTGTTACTCAGTCCTATTTGTTTTAAGTAGCAACCCTGGCTCAGGTCATTTGAGTATCTTAGTGATTGTCAGATAGGACATAAATAGCCTGTATGAAGTCTCTTTATATAGTTTGTGTTTCCAAAAAGATGGTATAAGACAGACTAATATGTCCAAATGACAAAATATACCTAAACTACAGCTTCATTTTTACATGATAGAGTGTTTATTTAAAGTAAAACTATTTTTGTGAAATTCTCTTGAATTTGCCAGGGTTTAGAGGCTTTCAGAAGAGAAGAAAATGGACTATGATTACAAACTCCTAAATGTATAGAAAATTAGGTTTATAAGAAACATAAAAATGCACTGTTTTCTTCAGCACATTTCTCAGAACAAGGCTGAAGGAAGATGCTGAATTATTAAAAGACTTTTTTTTTTAGATGTTCTGAGTCTGTCAAGAGGAGGAAAAGGTAATTAGAGTCCGTACCATGGCAGCAAGATAGCTAACCTGCCTGAACTCTGAACATATTCCCCAGCTTAGATGAACTCTTGGAAGCTGATACTGTTGAGCTGAGGACTCTTATAGTGAGTTTTCGTTTGGAAACAGTCCCTTTCAGTGGTGCTTTCTGAATGTGCAGATAAATAATGATGGCAATATCTTCCTGTTTAATGTTTTCTTTTTCTGCGACCCTATGTTTAACAGTGCTTCACCAAGAAGGAAGGAAACATCATTTTATTCCAGAAAGTTTCTCTAACATTTAATATCATTATTTTATCCCGTATTTTTTAACCAATGCAAGTACAGGGCTTGTCTGCTGTATTAATGGATTGCACTGGATTTGAGACTCCGCTATACAATTTTACTGAAGTTGGACGATGGATGTGCAGACCTAATTTTCATGAGAAGCCAATGTGAAAAAACAAATTGTATATTGCATTCTCAGAATACACAGAGCTCTATGAATTGTTTTAGAAATTCCTTACACATAATGGCTAAAAAAGGCACTATTTCTGAATCTTTCTGTGATTCCTAATGCTATCTCTGTCACCAGCAGACAGTGCTGCTTGACAGCACTGAGACTACCCCATCTTCCTAAGGAGGCAAAGCTAAAAGCTTTAGTGTACACTATTCACGGTCACTTCTTGACTACACTTTAAATTGCTTTCACGGGGTAAGACTATCCCCTGAACATGCTTGTTGCAGCATCAAGGTTTTTTACAACTTTTCTTCAAGTTGCTTCTAATAATCTTCTGTGGAATTGCAAGAATCATATGTCCATATATGAAGCTCCACTTAAAATTATAATCTCCCCATTCATAAATAAATTCAATAACATTATGTTTATCTTCTTTTGTCATAGCAAACACTCTCACAGTGGAAATGGTTGTTGTCTCGAATACAGGCCCTGCATCAAGCAGAAGAAATTGTCAGACTCTGAAAATGTGCAAATCAATTGAATAACTCTAACAATATCTTCGTAGGGCCAATATTAGAAGATCTTACGTATATGAGTATGTCTATGACAACAGAGAGTCCTTTGGCATGTAATAGCTGTACATAGTTACCCTGCATAAGTATACAATCATCTCCAGGTTTAGCGACTGCATTTATTCTATGTATATTACTATCCTATTCTTTAAGCATATCAAAGGATAATTAATACAAAAGTTTTATTGAGAATAAGCAATATCAAATCTCTATGAATTATTTAGATATAAAATTGAGAAGTAGAATTGAATTTCACAACCATGATTTAAACAAAATCTATATTTTGACACAATATTGAGGTTATCTTTTGCCTAGGTGGTTGGTGGACCTCAGCCTCATTGCTCACTCACTTCCCCAGAAAGTTCACAGAGGGAATCAGAAAGCAAAAGCGAGAAAAACTCACATATCAAGATAATTAACTAATTAGGAAAAAAACTTTTAAACTGGAAGTGGTACAAAGGTAAACACTCACCACCTCCCACAAACAAACCAATGCCCACCCAGTTTCTGAGCAATGGCTACTCTGGAACATTTGCCTCTTCCATTTTATCACAGAGCATGATTTTTATGTTATGGAAAATGTCTTTGGCTGCTCAGGTCAGCTCTCCTGGCTATATCCCATCATTTTCCTTTCAGAAAAGGACAGAGTTTTGCTCTTACATGGAAGGATAATTCCAATGAACTAGGGGGATTTTTCTAAAATATCACTAGTTGAAACAACACTGAATATGCAGCCTGCAATTTTAAAATGGAGGTAAATTGTGCAGTCTGTTTAAATAATCTGATTATAGAAAGTACCTCAGTGTTTACTTTTCCACTGCTAAAGTTAAGGGCAGGAATGAATTTCATCCTGACAAGTATTTTGTGTTAGTTCCTTAATCCTGGAAAAATACAGTATAAACTCTCACAGGTTGCTCAGCTTCTGCATTAGTTGCTGACTCTATTATGGAAATATTCCACTGCAGAATATGAGCTTGTCCTGGGTTCGGCAGTAGCAGTCATTTTCCTCCTTCTTACTAGCTGGTGCAGTGCTGTGGTTTTGACTTTCAGCCTGGGAACAGCGCTGATAACACTGATGATTTTAGTTGCTTCTCAGTAATGTTTACTCTGACCAAGGACCTTCTGAGCATCATGCTCTGCCAGGGAGGAGGGGAAGCTGGGAGGAAGCAGAGAAAGGACACCTGACCCAAACTAGCCAAAGAGGTATTCCATACTACAGCACGTCATGCCCCGTATAGAAACTGGGGGTAGTTACCCGGAAGGGCTAGATCACTGCTCAGCTCAGGCTGGGTATTGGTCGGTGGGTGGTGAGCAGCTGTATTCTCTTCCCTTGCTATTTCTCTTATCATTATTATTATTGGTGGTAGCAGTAGTGATATGTGTTATACCTTAGTTACTGGGCTGTTCTTATCTCAACCCGTGGGAGTTACATTCTTTTGATTCTCACCCCCATCCCTCCAGGAGTGGGGGAGGAAGAAGTGGGGTGAGCGTGCGGCTGCATTGTTCTGAGTTACCAGCTGGGCTTAAACTACAACAGAGCTGCACCACAGACACAAAACCATGCACTATATTCCAAAGTGTGACTACATGGATTCATAAATTCAAGCTCTATTCATCTTACTGTTTTTAAAAATTAAACTGTTTCAGACTAAAATTAATAGAAACATCACATGTGAAATAAAGCTGCAGTTTTGAAAATTAGTTTTTAATGCAGACAGGTAGATAGACAGAATTGTGTACCATGCTCTAGAAATACTTTTGTCTTTTGACACTGAAATCTTGCATTTCAAATTAACATTCCCTTGAAAGTTGACAGCTGGATCAATGCATGCTCTGAAACAGATGTGAATCATTATGAAGGTTAAGACTTCTTTTTTTTTTATATTATTTTTTCTTTCTGATAAATTAATAAATATAGCCAAATACATAAATTAGACAACAATAAGGCACTCTAGTGCTGTAAACAGACTGTGACCTAAAACATTTGTTCAGCACTCTATTTTGTTAACAACATCAGATTCAGATCATTGGCTCATATTACCTGGAGACAGAAAGAAAATTGGTTGAACTAATTAGGAAATTTGCAAGACAGGTAATTCATGTTTAAAACTCCAGAAAACATACACTGTGTTTCATAATAGGATCTGAATTGGTTAGCTGATACATAGATGATGTGCAGATACAACTTTTATTTATACAATAGTGGTGCAAAACTAATCCAAATGGAAATGAGAAATCTCATCTATCAAATCAAAGGCTATTTATAGGCAAAATTTCATCTTTCATTGGTTAATGTGCGCTCAATTTGCACAAATCACACTTTTTGGCATAAAAATAAGAAAGTTTACAGGAAAAAATATCTTATGTACACTAGGAATCAAGTAAATGCAAACTTTTTACTGTACTGACTAAATTTGTCTCTATATTTAATTGCAATATGCTGTAGTTGAATTATGGCAGGGAAGATCTTGAACATTCTCATGATAAAGCATAATGATGGACACTTTAGGTCAGTCTTCCAAAATGAAGAGCTTTTCATTTGAAGGGAACTTTATATGTCCTTTGTATGATTTCAGTGCAATGTGAGACAAGGAATGATGGTAACAAGGAATGATGGATGGCATCCCTTCCCTCCAGCGTATCAACCGGACCACACAGCTTGGTGTCATCGGCAAACTTGCTGAGGGCACACTCAATCCCACTGTCCATGTCAGCGACGAAGATGTTAAACAAGACCGGTCCCAACACCTATCCCTGAGGGACACCACTCATTACCGGTCTCCAACCAGACATCGAGCCATTGACCACAACTCTTTGTGTGCTTTCAGTATAGCTGTTATTTTCACACATCCTTAAGGCAGTTTTTCAACAACGAAATAAAAGTTAGATAAAGCTCCAGCAATCAGCTGTGATAAACTGCATCAGGAAATTTGCAAGACAGGTAATTCATGTTTAAAACTCCAGAAAACATACACCGTGTGCCCAGTGTGAATGACATGATTTTAAAAATATGCTATAAATATCAAATACATTTGTGCATTGGGTAAAAAAACATTAGTACACGTTTTGGTCCACTGTGGAAATAGTTTTGTATTGATATTGAAAAATCATTACTTTCAATTATTCTTCATCAGTGGCTCTGAATCATTTTCCTATCGCCTTTCTCCTCCGAGGTGTTTTTGTCTGCTTTTCTGAATTCTACAAGTCTACATTTGGTAACAGAAGAAGCAAAAACAAGTAGTGATGGATTGTTTGTAGACACTTAAACATAATACTGCTTTCTTCATCCTTAAATTTTGTGACATATTTATTAATTTATTATTGTATTATAATAAAAATGGCCAGGTCTGCAGCAGGCTGATAGAGTAACTTACTGATCTGAGGTTTCATTGATGTATCACTGAACAACCCCTTTATGCTACTACTGAAATTATTGTTTGTTACCTTTTCACTTTGAAAAAGATAGTCACTCATACATCATATTGAATCATGAAGATGCAAAACCATTTCAATGTGAAAAATACTCAAATAGGAAAAATGTGAAGGTGTGTAAAAACTGAAATTACAGTGCTTAATATTCATAGGACTGGAGTGTATACTAGATCTACCAACATCTCCAGTGGAAGGGTTGATGGTGAGCTTCCTGTTCTTTAAAATTCTGCAGAGTTTTTCCATTATCTTAATTTTCCTTTATATGAGTTATTAACTTCTGATTCCTAGGATTAAATGTACAGCCAGGCATTCCTTATAAAGTTAATATAGGTGTTTGTGTAACAAGTGGTTTGGGTTGGAAGGGACCTTAACGATCACCTAATTCCAACCCTCCTTCTACGGACAGGGACACCTTCCACTAGAAGGTATCTAGCAGTATTTTTTAATCTAATCTAGTGTCTGGTATTTTTACAGAGCCATAACATCCTAGAATAGATCTATTCCTACAGCTAAATAAAATTAGGATGCTCTGTTCTCTGTGACAGAAAGGTGCAACTCACAAGACCATACATTTGTGAACTTATCTATCTGTGGCCTTGTTTAGTTTAATAATATAGTTGTAACCAGTAAGATTATTTCCCTGTAGGATCCATTTTCCAAAACAAGGAAATAAATATACGCATATCCTTCCTAACAAAAATGCTAAATACAGCAGTGGAGGTTCTGCAGCTGCCACAAGCCTCTTTCAACTTACAATTCCTTCTACAATAAGAAAGTTTTCCTTAGTATCTGTTAGATCTCCCCTGCTTCATTTTAAGCTTAGTGGTTAGACATGAGGAATGCAGTATAATCATTCTTTTTATTGTCACAATATGTAGTTGAAGATATCCATGTTTACATTAAGAAAAAAATAATTAAAAGTTCACCATAAGAATTTCCTAGTTGAAGTTAATTGTATGATTTCATCTACAACTTCTTTATTATTCCTTACTGTTACTCATGTTAAAGAGAAATTAGATTGATATGACATAGTTATTCCTGGAAAGTTGATGCCATTATTTCTTTACATGTTTAAATAAGGTACTTAGAAATAGTTTGATTAATGTGTCAAATTGAAACAGAAGTAACTGGTCAATAATTTTGACTGGTCAATACTTTTGACAATAACTGGTCAAAAAAGCTTAAATATTTGTCCTTACCAAGTGTTTTGAATTTCATATATCTTCCATGGAAGCTCTTGGGCAGTTCTCTGTGTATACTAGGACAAATTTATCTAAAATGTCTCAAAAGCATCTAGAAAGCTTGCTGTACCCTTTTACACTGCTTTTGCTGATTTTTTTTTCCTGCTGCCCTAGTTTTGGTTGGGATAGAGTTTATTTTCTTCCTAGTAGCTGGTGCAGTGCTGTGTTTTGGCTTTAGTCTGAAAACAATGCTAATAACACACCGACGGTTTAGTTGAGGCTAAGTAGCACTTACCCCTATCAAGGACATTTCAGTCTCTCATGCTTTGCAAGTGAGGAGGCACAAGAAGCCAGGAGGAAGCAGAGACAGGACACCTGACCCAAACTAGCCAAAGGAGCATTCCATACTACAGCAAGTCGTACCCAGTATATAAACTGAGGGGAAGTTGCCAGGAATCACCAGTCGCTGCTCAGGTCAGGCTGGGTATTTGTCAGCATGTGGTGAGCAGTTATGTTGTGCATCACCTGTTTATTCCTTCCTCTCTCTGTTTCCTGTATTTTACTTCTATTTTAATTATTCAAGTGTTCT
Source organism: Lathamus discolor (assembly GCF_037157495.1). Taxonomy (NCBI): domain Eukaryota; kingdom Metazoa; phylum Chordata; class Aves; order Psittaciformes; family Psittacidae; genus Lathamus; species Lathamus discolor. The sequence goes on from NC_088884.1 coordinate 24,623,114, forward strand.
TATGTCAACACATGGGTTTTTACATTTTTTCCATTTCTCCTCTGCATCCCACTGGGGAGTGGGAGGTATGAGCAAGCATCTATGTGGTACTTACTTGCCGGCTGGACTTAAACCACAACAACAGCTAAAACCTATCTCTGTCATTACTTTCTTATCATCACCAAATTGAATGCAGGAACATCAATTTACCAGTGTAAAATTTACAGCGCTAAATAAGTCACACCTGATTTTTGGTGTGATGCTAAAATTCTGTTTCATTGACGTAAAGAAGAGTAAGCTTTCCTGGTGAGTTCAGAGAGACCAAGATTTGGCATTCTCTCTCCATCCTTAATCATTTAGGATGACAGCATTTCTTAATTCTCTCTTTGCCAACCAATTTGGGTACTCATTCATTCTCACTGAATTTTCAACAGCACTTCGTTCCAGCTTGAGTAGTTAATCTGTATAGCTTAATCTTTTACTGCACAATCCATTAAACTTTTTTTGATTTAGTTGTGTGGCTTCTCAGAGTTTGCCACAGTATAATCAATTGAGCAACTTTAGATATTGTACGAAAGGATAAGCACATTGCACTAAAACTACACAAATCCTTGTTTGTGTTTTTTCAGGGGATGGATGGTGAAGGTTGTTTCAAAGACAAACTTTATAGAAAAGCAGAAAGATTTGCTTCATGTAATTCAGATCTATAGTATCATAAGGCTAAAATCTGGGTACTACACAGAAGTGAAGAAAAATTTTAAAGCTTCATGTCTGCACTTATTGAAACTACATGGATGTACTCTTACAGAAGGTCTGTGTATTGACAGCAGGCATGAATCTTGGGTGAAAGAACTGTCTGTTAACCTTGGAAACAGCAAAAAAGTGGCCTGAAACTGAACCCTCAAAAGTATTCAGGTACTTGTCTAACTTGCCGTGCTTGACCTTGTGCTCACCAACAGGGAAGGGCTTGTTGAGAATGTGGTACTCCAGGGCAGCCTTGGATGCAGCGATCATGAGATGGTCGAATTTGAGATCCCCAGGACAGTGAGAAGAGCGTGTAGCAAGCTCACTGCCCTGGACTTCAAAAGAGCAGACTTTGGCCTCTTCAGGAGCCTGCTTAGTAAGGTTCCATGGGATATAGCCCTGGAGGGCAGGGGGGCCAAGACTGTTGGTTGATATTCAAGGATCACCTGCTACAAGCTCAGGAGTGCTGCATCCCAACTAGAAGGAAGTGCGGCAGGAGGGCCAGGAGACCTCCTTGGATGGATAAGGAGCTGCTGAGGAAAATTCAAATGAAAAAAGAGGCTTATACAAAATGGAAGCAAGGACAGGCGGCCTGGGTAGAGAACAGGGATGTTGTCCGGGAAGCTAGGGACCAGGTTAGGAAGGCTAAGGCCCAGTTAGACTTAAACCTAGCCAGGGATGTTGACAACAGGAAGGGGATTCTACAGGTACGTAGCAAACAAAAACCAGACTAGGGACAATGTAGGCCCCCTGAGGAAGCTTTTGGGAGAACTGGCTACCCAGGATTTGGAGAAGACTGAGATTCTGAATGACTTCTTTGCCTCGGTATTCACTGGCAAAGGCTCTGACTGCACCATCCAGTTCTTAGAAGGCAGACGCAGGGACTGTGAGAATGAAGACCTTGGGCCCACTGTAGGAGAGGATCTGGTTTGAGACCATCTTAAAGATCTGAACGCGCACAAGTCCGTGGGACCTGATGGAATCCATCTGCGGGTCCTGAAAGAGCTGGCGAATGAAGTTGCTAAGCCACTGGCCATCCTATTTGAAAATCGCAGCAGTGAGGTGAAGTTCCTGACGACTGGAAAAAGGGAAATATAACCCCCATTTTCAAGAAGGGGAAAATGGAAGACCCGGGGAATTACAGACCAGTCAGTCTCACCTCTGTGCCTGGTAAAATCTTGGAGCAGATTCTCCTGGACAGCATGCTAAGGCACATGAAAAACAACAGGGTGCTTGGTGACAACCAGTATGGCTTCACCAAGGGGAAATCCTGCCTGACCAATTTGGTGGCCTTCTATGATGGGGCTACAGAACTGATGGACAAGGGTAAAGCAGTTGATGTCATCTATCTGGACTTGTGCAAAGCGTTTGACACTGTCCCACACAACATCCTTCTCTCTAAATTGGAGAGATATCAATTTGATGGATGGACCACTCAGTGGATAAAGAACTGGCTGGACGGCCGCACACAAAGAGTTGTGGTCAATGGGTCAATGTCTGGCTGGAGACCGGTAATGAGTGGTGTCCCTCAGGGATCGGTGTTGGGACCGGTCGTGTTTAACATCTTCATTGGTGACATGGGCAGTGGGATTGAGTGCGCCCTCAGCAAGTTTGCCGATGACACCAAGCTGTGTGGTCCGGTTGATACGCTGGAGGGAAGGGATGCCATCCAGAGGCACCTTGACACGCTTGTAAGGTGGGCTGATGCCAACCTTATGAAGTTCAACCACGACAAGTGCAAGGTCCTGCACCTGGGTGGGAGCAATCCCAGGCACAGCTACAGACTGGGCAGAGAAGAGATTCAGAGTGGCCCTGCAGAGAAGGACTTGGGGGTGCTGGACGATGAGAAAATGAACATGAGCCGGCTTCAGTGTGCGTTCGCAGCCCAGAAAGCCAACTGTATCCTGGGCTGCATCAAAAGGAGCGTGACCAGCAGGTCGAAAGAGGTGATCCTGACCCTCTACTCTGCTCTTGTGAGACCTCACCTGGAGTATTGTGTGCAGTTCTGGTGTCCTCAACATAAAAAGGACATGGAACTGCTGGAACAAGTCCAGAGGAGGGCCACGAGGATGATCAGGGGACTGGAGCACCTCCCGTATGAAGACAGGCTGAGACAGCTGGGGCTGTTCAGCCTGGAGAAGAGAAGGCTGCGTGGGGACCTCATAGCAGCCTTCCAGTACCTGAAGGGGGCCTATAGGGATGCTGGGGAGGGACTCTTTGTCAGGGACTGCAGTGATAGGACAAGGGGTAATGGGTTAAAACTTAAACAGGGGAAGTTTAGATTGGATATAAGGAGGAAATTCTTTCCTGTTAGGGTGGTGAGGCACTGGAATGGGTTGCCCAGGGAGGTTGTGAGTGCTCCATCCCTGGCGGTGTTCAAGGCCAGGTTGGCTGAAGCCTTGTGTGGGATGGTTTAGTGTGAGGTGTCCCTGCCCATGGCAGGGGAGTTGGAACTGGATGATCTTAAGGTCCTTTCCAACCCTAGCTATTCTATGATTCTATGATTCTTTGAGCTTCACTGATAACAAGATAATTAGGGTCTAAATCTTTTGGAGGAACTGAAGCTTTCTGTGCTTGGGTTCTTGTCCTGCAGCTTACACTTCAGAAGCATACTGTAATTTAGGTCTCTACATTGCCTCCATGGCCAATGAGAAAGAGACACCTCCAGAGTACGTTTCTTTCCACCTATATTATGTATCTCTTTAATGAGAGAAGAAATCAGTCTTTTGTAGTGCTTATCTCTATCGACTGCAGAGAAAATCCTATGTGATTAGCTTAAGAGAGATGACAAATCTTCACCTTACTAAAGTTTCCTGAGGGTGTTCTCAGCCTGCAGATTAAACCATGGGCCTACGATACCACCATAGTCAAGGCAAAAAGATGATGGAGAAAAATGGCCAGTAGCTATGCCCCACGCAGCTACTCATTCATTCCCACAACAGCAGGATGGGGGACAGCAGACGTGAGAAAAACTCATGTATCAAGATAAAGACAAGGTAATAAATGAAACAAGGTCGTGTGTGCAAGAAAAGCAAAATAAGGCCTTCATTCACTACTTCCTCTCAGCAGGCAAATGTTCAGCCACTTTCTGGAAATCCGGGCTTCAGCATGTGTAATGGCTACTTGGGAAGGTGAACACCTCAAACAAGAAGGTCCCTCCTTCCTTCTCCTTTTCCTGAGGTTTTATTATGGATCACAACATCACAAAATACAGAGTATACCTTTGGTCTTCTCAGGTCAGCTGTCCCAGCTATGTCCCCTTTAAGCCTGCTGCCCCCCTCTGGCCTGCCCACTGAAGGGAGAGAGTGAGAAACGGATGCTATGCCAAGCACACTGTTGTGTTATAAACACTGCTTTAATCACGACTCAAAAACACACCATATAGGTTCTAAGAAGAAAATTAACTTAATCCTAGCCAGATCTAGTGCAATCTCCACCCCTTACACAATATCATTTTCATCATACTCAGGTCCTACGTTATCCAATATACCCTCATTAAACACCACCCTGCTTCCTGTCCTTTTATATACACACAGGGAACCACAAGCAGCCACATCTACCAGGCTAGATATGTGACCAGCCAGTCTGAAGACTCCTTGCTCTATTCTGAAGTTCACCAGTCCTTAACAGTTGAGAAAAAAATTTGAGAAAGAAAAAATTTCCACTTCCATTGCCCCTAAGTGGAATCTCTTTTTCTGTGGGAAATTTTAAGATCAATGCATAGAGGTTTTAAAACCAAAAAACTGTTTCCCATTGTTTTTCTTAATACATAAAAATTATTTATGCACTTGTTCAACAAACTGTATTCAATGCGTAAAACTGAAAAATGTTCAGTGAACAGAATGGATTATTCATTTCTCTCAGTTTATGAGATATTTATTAGCTCAAATGAAAGTCCCAAGTCTCAAAGAGAACAGTTCTGTATTTTCTTTGAGCTTTTTTTTTTTAGTAATACATACATAATTAATCTGAACTTTGAGTCTTATCTGCATTTTAGCAACTGGCTTAGATTACCTAAGGCCTGAATTCTACTACAGGGATGTCCGTCTTTCTGCTTGAACTTTACCCTTGTCAAGATGATCCTGAGTCGAAGCAAGCAATACGCTCGCTTATTGAAAGGTCATTCTCAGAATTCTGAGTTATTAAAAAGTGAGATTTTTGCTTTTGTTTAAGTTATTTTTGTCCTTTTACTCTCAGGAGAGTGAGAAAAGACACATTCTTTATTTTATTTTTCACCTTAGCCACTGTCTTACAAGTTTCAATCCATCTCAAGGTCACTGTAAAGGTTGCCACTATTTGACAGTGAATTATCCTAAATGAAATCAATTGGACACCTCAATATAACCCCTGTTGTGTGTGTCCTTATCACAATTCAGCAGAGTGAAGACACACTAAATGGACCCAGAATTTGAACTCAAGAGGTGTCTACTCCAAACATCAGTTAAGGCATACAGCACAGTTATGCAAAAACCCCTTCTTTCTGATTATTTTCTTTATGTAGACAGCATTATTTTCTGTCATCAACATGAAACACATTTTATATATTTTAAGAGAGGAAGAAAAATTTTTGGAGTTCTTCGTGAGTTTCCATATTCAGTTTTCTTTTTTTTTTTTTCATTTCCTTTTTTCTACACAGCTGTCTAGAGATAAAAGATTAGTTTTTGTTATTTAGATGGCATTATTTCAAATAAAGAATTTTTTTCATATTTATGTATTGTGCTTAACACAGTGAAGTGTATTTCTCCACTGTGGTTAATAACTACAATGCAAAGACAAAAAGATGTGAAATAATTTTCATGCCATAGTTTAATAATAAAGCAATCCCTGGTAACAGTAGTTCCACAGAGGTTTTAAAATAATTAGGCATATTTACCAATTTATGAGACACTTGAAAAATAACATCCATACAACTATTTATAACAGCACAGTGATAAAACTTGGAACTCACAAATATCTTCCTTTTTCTAGTCTGTGTCTAATCAGTGTTGCATTGTCCTAGTTTTGGCTGGGATAGAGTTAATTTTCTTCCTAGCAGCAGGTACAGTGCTGCGTTTTGGCTTTAGTCTGATAATAATGTTGATAACACACCAAAGATTTAGTTATTACTAAGTAGCGCTTACTCTTAAGTCAAGGACTTTTCAGTCTTTTGTACTCTGCCAGTGGGGAGGGGCACAAGAACCTGGGAGGGAGCAGAGACAGGACACTGACCCAGACTGGCCAAAGGGGTATGCCATACCACAGCACATCATGCCCAGTATCTAAACTGTGGGGCGCTACTTGGAAGAGACCAATTGCTGCTCAGGCTGAGCTGAGTATGGTTCAGGGGACGGCTGTAGTGTGTATCACTTGTGGCTCTTGAGTTTCATTGCTCTCTCTCTTTTTGTTGTCTCCCTTTTAATTAAAATGGCTATTATTATTATCATATTTTATGGTATTTCAATTATTACACTGTTTTTAAGTCGATCTATGGATTTTTCCTTTTTGTTTTTTTTTTTTTTTTCTAATTCTTGTCCCCATCCCACAGTGTGTGAGCAAGTCGCCATGTGATACTTAGTTGCCGCCTGGGGTTAAACCATAACACGTATGAATGTCTAAATTCCCAATTAATTCACCAGGCTAATTTAACACTAGTAGACATTATTGATAACACTTCTCTGTTAAAATACATCATTTATTTAACTGAACATGTTCTAACATTATAGACTATGATTTCTGAGTAAAGAATATTATATCCAAAGATATCACATTGAAACATCCTCCTCCAGTGTTGGAAACAAAGATATCATAGTCCACTGTTACCTTGTAGAGAACGTTTTCACAATGTTTTTTATCCCTCATATACTTACTAATATATGTATGCATATGAATACATACACAGCCCAGTACATTTGACATGTGTAACATGTAAGCTGAGAAAGTAAAATTACAAGTATTAGGCTGTCCTTTGATGTACAGAAAATGGTTAATGTTATTATGTCAGTGTCATTGCTTATTTTGTTTTATGTATCTCTTCATCAGATTTATGCCCTTCCCCATTTTCTAGAACGTAAAAATGTCTATTAGTTATTCTTAAATATTTGTTAATGAATTTCACAGGCATGCTGGATGAAACTTGCATAAACAGGCCACAAAATTTGAAGCCATAGCCAAAGTAAACCCATGCCAAAACATTAGTCGATCCATTGGAACTGATTATATACATACAAAAGGGAGAATGTGTGAAGTGATATATAAGGTCACTATGACAGCCAGAAGATAATGCCAAAATGTTCCTACTGGCTTGGCTCATTCACACGTATGGGCACAGAGTTGATTCAGAGCCAAACACTCGGCATGAGCCAAACTTAACTTCCTTGGCTTGCCCACCTCCAAAGCACAGCTGTGGTGGCAAAAACAACACATCAGACATGAATTCATTTTGCTAGTTTTCATCTGCCATGACTTTGTAAGATGCAGCCACCAAGGGCAGAATTCTTTGCTGCTGCTGCTGTTCTGAGAATAATTTGCACTACTGTGAAAAAACCTATTGGACTCACATTGCCTATTATAGTGAGGTGTCAACTTCTGAATAATAAACATGCTCCTAATGAGGAATAGACACCTGTAATGGAGATTTTGAAAATGTGACTAGTGATTTTGATTGTGTTACGTGCTGGGGCCCATCTGGAAGCACCTGAGTAGCCAGATTTGCGAAAACCACAGTACTTTTTACAGAGGATCAATTAAACCTGGTCTTAAATGCGACCTTTCAAAACAGGGGTCATCAAAACCATTAATAGCTTTTTAACTAGCTTAGCCTAATTAGTTGGAGCGAAAAGACTTTGACAAAAGGTATTCAAAAGTTATAACAGTTATTTTATATTTTACTACAGGAGAAACTATGACTAGTTTGTTTTTGGTTGACACCCATAAGCTGCCCCTGTGCCCCTTCCAGCAACAAAATGTTATCTGAAGTTTCCTTCTATCTATGATTATCATCAACCCTAATAAATTCAGTGAGAAGCCTTGAATTTCTGCTAATTATGCCCCTTAGTTGTAACTTCTTCCTACTACACAACATAGTAAGAATTTTATGATTGCATGAAGAGAATAGAACACTCTTCTGGATCAAGGTAAAGTTAAAAATGCTAATGTTAAATGTTAATGTTAAAATTCCACTGTCTAGTTACTGTGAAACAAAGGGATTGTGCACAAATAGAGCATGGATGATTATTAAGGACATACCAAAGAAGAGAGAGATGGATTTTCAACCTAACGTTATCCAGGGTTCAGACACTTTGGTCACTATGTTTGCTAAATTAGAACACACTCCTTTACCTTTACAACATTGTGTGAATGATCACTTTGATGTATTGTATACTAGTAAAGGAAAACAGTCAAACTTTATGTATGAATCTTTCACTAGGGTGTATAATTATGAAGAAAAAGGAATTAAAACTTTAGTTTCCTAAATGAGAGTTGGACTGCTTTAGCAGTTTAGCTCCAGACAGAAAACCCAAATAATTCCAAACATCTTTTCCAGTAAATAGGAAATGTTTATATGAAATATTCTAATCAGCAGTGATCAGCAGTATTCTCATAGCCTCATAAGTTAACAGAGAAGTAATTTGAAGATACTGGCTGAGGATGGCTAGCCATGTTTTTGAACTCCCTCTTAGTTTCTTAAGGTAAGTCCTTTAAACATTTTTCTGCAATAAAAGTGTATTCTGAAACTTGGCTAAACAAAACCTGAATAGCTGATGTATGTATGTATTGAATAAATCCATCTTCTATAAGGTGAAAGAGGTTTTCTAGGTAACGTTTTAGTGGAAGTAAGGGTGATTTTTGTTTATAGTTTTAATCATACACAAAAATTACAGCAAATTATTCAAATTATCTGGATTGTAAAATCAACTTAAGAAAAATGAAGAAAATAATGACATCTTGTCAAGAGAAAACAGGCTGTTATGCACATGCTCTTCGTGATGAAGGTATACACAGCAAGTGTTTGAAATAATTATGTTCAGTTGATTAAGACTACTACAAGAATTACTGACCAACATGAATGTTCTTGGTCTTGAACCAAGATTTATATGTATATGCTTGGGGTAAACCCACTTCAGGTCTGTTTTGTGAATTTTGAGCACCTTTTTGTTCACGTAACATCTGTCCATTGCTAACTTTATTGCTGATCATTTTCTCCTTTGCCCTCTGTCTCTGAAAAGTGGCAAACCTCTCTAGATGACAGGTCTGGTCAGCAGATAGGGACCCTCATCCTCTGCAGCAGGAAGTCTCCCACTGACATCACTGGCTGCTTCTCCTTATGCTCTTGAGTGGTTCAGTGTCAGCCAGTATGGATGCTTCATTTGACAGTGTTCCCTTACAACTTCAGCTCTTGCAGAGCTGCTTCCTCTTTCTGAACCACCATATGGGTGAAAGGCCCCAGATTTGCAAGGAAAAATGTTCTAAGAACTATTTGGGACTGTGCCCCATGGTACATTACTGCCATAGGTGAGGATGCATATACCAGTCTGAGGAGACTTGTGACCAACCCCACCTTCAGGTATGCTGGAGGAGCTGGACCCTTCCTAATCAAGGGTCAGCTGAGAGAAAAGCTTCAAGCACTCTGTGATCCAGGACAGCTAGCAGCTTGTTAGACACTGCTAGAGCTTGCTAAGAAGGCTGACAGAAGTTAAAGCTCTTAGTCAAGGCTCTTGTGGCTATCCTTACCTGGGAGCAGTGGTACCTTCAGGTTCCTCAGAGGGTTTCTGGGAGCCTCTCAAGTATCACAAATAAAGTCCACAGAAGATCAAGGAAATCTCAAAGCAGAGCCCCAGAAAATCCTGTGCAAACTGCTGTGTCTGTTTTGTGCTGTAACTCTTGACTCTTTTTCCTGGAATGAGTAGGAAATGCAATGAAATGTAGTGTACACTGGAAAGAAATCAACATAAGCTGATTTACCTTCTCAGGTCTGCAATTACAGAGAAATGTTGCAGTTCTAGGAAGAAGTACAAAAGAATTAGATTCCTACTTAATTTGTTATTCTGGTTATGTTTCATTCTTAGAATATTGTCCAAACACCTGTTTCATATCAATAGATATTGTTTGGTTGGTTGTTTCTTTTTTTTTTTTTTTTTGTTGTTGTTGTGCGTGGGTTTTTTTGTGGTATGAAAAGGTGAATTTCAAGATGTCCTGTGAAGTGAGCACATATAAGCGTTTATATGAGCATCCAAATAAGCATTTATATGTGCATCCAGAGTCTTACCCTGCTTTGCCAATTTTTGAACAGAATGAAACATTATAATGCATTTTCTAGAAACCAAATACTCATTTTGGTTTATTGAAAATAAATTAATCAGTGTCTTCTGTTTATATGTTAAGCTATATTTCTGTTTGATACACTGCTGTAATAGAAAATAAAAGCAACAAAAGAAAAAGAGAACAACCTGATAGAGGGGTTCACAGTAGTCACTTTTCTTGAAGGAATGCATCTGATGGGTTTATTCTTCAGGGAATGCATTATACCTCTGGCCTGGAAGTATTTCCAGTTGTCGGGAACTTCACCTGACTGCCATGATTTTTCAAATACGATGGCCAGTGGCTTAGCAACTTCATTCGCCAGCTCCTTCAGGACCCGCAGATGGATTCCATCAGGTCCCACGGACTTGTGCGCGTTCAGATATTTAAGATGGTCTCAAACCAGATCCTCTCCCACAGTGGGACCGAGGTCTTCATTCTCACAGTCCCTGCGTCTACCTTCTAAGAACTGGATGGTGCAGTCAGAGCCTTTGCCAGTGAAGACTGAGGCAAAGAAGTCATTCAGAACCTCAGCCTTCTCCAAATCCTGTGTAGCCAGTTCTCCCAAAAGCTTCCTCAGGGGGCCTATGTTGTCCCTAGTCCGTTTTTTGTTTGCTGTGTACCTGTAGAATCCCTTCCTATTATCCTTAACATCCCTGGCTAGGTTTAATTCTAACTGGGCCTTAGCCTTCCTAACCTGGTCCCTAGCTTCCCGGACAATGTCCCTGTTCTCTACCCAGGCAGCCTGTCCTTGCTTCCATTTTTTATAAGCCTCTTTTTTCCTTTGAATTTTCCTCAGCAGCTCCTTATCCATCCAAGGAGGTCTCCTGGCCCTCCTGATGCACTTCCTTCTAGTTGGGATGCAGCACTCCTGAGCTTGTAGCAGGTGATCCTTGAATATCAAGTCTTGGGCCCCCCACCCTCCAGGGCTATATCCCATGGAACCTTACTAAGCAGGCTCCTGAAGAGGCCAAAGTCTGCTCTTTTGAAGTCCAGGGCAGTGAGCTTGCTGCATGCTCTTCTCACTCTCCTGGGGATCTCAAATTCAACCATCTCGTGATCGCTGCATCCAAGGCTGCCCTGGAGTACCACATTCTCAACAAGCCCTTCCCTGTTGGTAAGCACAAGGTCAAGCATGGCACCTCTCCTTGTCGGCCCGTCTATTACTTGCAGAAGGAAGTTGTCTTCCACACAATTAAGGAACCTCCTGGATTGCTTGTGTCGTGCAGTGCCATCGTTCCAACAGATGTCAGGGTGGTTGAAATCCCCCATGAGAACAAGGGTCTGCGAGCGTGAGGCTTTTCCTATCTGTCTGTAGAGTGCTTCATCCACAGGTTCTCCTTGATCAGGTGGCCTGTAACAGATCCCCACAGTAATGTCTCCCATGGCTATTTTCCTTTTAACCCTGACCCACAAACTCTCTGTAAACTGCTCACCTGCCCCCAGACAGAGTTCCATACTCTCCAGCCTATCCCTAACATAAAGGGCAACTCCCCCTCCCCGCCTGCCAGGCCTGTCCTTTCTAAAGAGCCTGCAACCTTCCATTCCAACACCCCAGTCATAGGAGCCATCCCACCATGTTTCTGTGATGCCTGTTATATCATACCCCTGTAGATGTGCACACATCTCTAATTCCTCTTGTTTGTTCCCCATGCCACAGGCGTTTGTATAGAGGCATCTGAGACGAGCTCCAATTGAAACTGGCTCGTCGGCTGGAGCAGCTGGAATATATCTACATTGTTCCGAGCATTTATTATAGGTGTTGGCAACTGACTGGGTGTGTTGGGATGGAATGATGCCCCCCTCCCCCAACACATCTAGTTTAAAGCCTCCTTGACCAGTCTGTCAAGCCTCCTTCCGAAACTGTTCTTCCCCTTCTTTACCAGAGCAGCTCCACCAGCCCCCAGTAGAACTGGCCTACTAACTTCAGTCTTATGTTCAAGACACCCAAACCCCTGACTATGACACCACCCTTTTAACCATTTATTAACCTGGCCAATCCTCCTAGCTTTTTCTTGGTCCTCCCCTGTGTCCTGGAGAATGATGAAAAGACTATCTGAGCACCAGAGCCCCTAACCGCCTCTCCCAGGGCTCTGTAGTCTTCCTTTATGGTCCCCAGTCTACAACTAGTTATATCCCTAGCACCCACATGGATCACCAGGAGTGGGTAATAGTCCGTGGAACTTACTAGAGCAGGCAGCCTCTCTGTAACATCCCTGATCCGTGCCCCTGGTAGGCAGCACACCTCCCTCGAGACGGGGTCAGGCTGACAGACGAGTGCTTCCGTCCCTTTCAAAGTAGAGTCCCCTATTACTACGACCCGCCACTTTTTCTTTGTAGTGCCAGTAGAGATCTTTACCCGTGCATAATCTGGCTGTTTGTGGTGCAAGTGCGTTTCCTCGTTAGTCTCCTGCAGGACAGCAAAGTGGTTCTGTGTGGGCACAACAGATTTAGGAGGAAGCCCCTTGCCTATAATTGTCCTTTTCCTCCTTCTTTTGTTATTTTTCTTGAGGCTGCTCAGATACAGCAATGAGAAGAATGAACAAAGGAACTTACTCAGACTTTCCTCACAATGTGATATCTGAATAGTTAATTACCTTTAAAACACAGAGAAAGGGGTGAATTCTATATACTAGGAAATAAGGTACCATGAAGATAAACAAAAACAGTAATCATGATGAAGAACAAGTCGAAAACAGTCTGATTTGTATTTTGCTACACAGCTACAAAAATATGAAACTACAGATGATTAAAGAAGACACATTAGAAAGAGAAAATAGAATCTATAAAGTTAGAGTACTGCAAACAAAATGAAATAGGCAAGACCAGTCATTCTCTCCCAGTATATTTTTCATGTAATTAAAATACAGCATGTGATTAAAAGCAAGATTGCATTTTTTAAATATTTATTGAATTTATAGTCCCACAATAAACATATATATAAACCCCTCAACAAATATATATGTATTAAATATATATATAGTGAGAGGGACAAGAAACTCTAAAAAGTTTCCTTTATTCATATCTTATGACAGTAAAAATAATCTATTAAATTAAATTACATCACATCTGTCAGAACTAATAAGTGGGAAGAATATTCTACAGGCTTTTCTGAACAGGAAAGAGTGAAGTATTGAAATGTTTCATTAACAGAAAAAAATTTACAAACTCTGTAACAGCTAAAGGTATTTTTTTTAATAGCTGTTATATTATGAAATCAGGTGTTGATACCGAGATCTGAAAGGTCACCTGTTGACATCAGTAACTTTCAACAATTATTGTGGTAAAACTAAATTATTTACCTAATGAATTAAAATTACAAATGGCTCAGGGCTGAGTGTAAAAGGGACTGTGGAGCCTACAATTTCAAAAAGTAGGAAGATATTCTGGGAGAGGAATTTACATAATAGAATTCAGTTTCCTATTTACATTTCTGTTACACCATATGAGAAGAGGAAGGAAAATAAAAACTTGGTTCACAGCATCCTAAGTCCTGTAGATGAAGATACCAAAATCAGCCTGATCTAGCAATACAAATATAGCTGAAATTTTGCTTCCCAGGTGTTGGACCACTCTTATGGCTGCAAACTAAAGATTGGGTTTCAGAGAGTAAAACCTCTTGCATCTACACACCTAGTCTGCCATTTAGAAACAAGTTTATGCTTTAATTCAGGAAGTTTGTGAGACAAGGAGGTCTAACCTTCCATACAATAACTTTATGGCTACAGAAGAGAAACCTACATTCAGTTTCCTTCTTCAACTAGAAGGGACGGCCACCTCTCCTGCACTATGCTTTAATAATACATAGTGTTAGTGCAGTTTGGGTTTGTGCAACCCTTGTGCCAAAGATGTTATTCTGCAAGAAAGAAGGGAAAGATCTTAAAAGTTGAAGAAGCGGTCTGTATTTCATAGTCTGATAGTTAAGGTGTATTGTTAAGGAAGAGACGTCATAGTTCTGGAAGCATTTTTGTAGAATATGTCTGGTTTTATTCTGCGGATTTAAAATTAATCAGAACAAAATGCAGATGCCAGATCCTATTTTTAACTCCTCTTCACCCCTGTTATTCTGTTTTACTCTACATAAACTTGAAAAACATTCACAGTCCACCATCATGGCTTCCAAATATTCAGTTATCTTCTGTTTCATAACCAGGTACTTCAGTCAGTTGATCCTTATTTTTAAAAATCTATGTTACCAGTTCACTCTTTGCTTTTGCCATCCAAATCAAGAATACAAACTCAAGAGGTTCCGTTGCTGCCAGTCAATGAATTACCACAAATAAGTGGGTTTTAGCTTCACACCCGCTTTTCCCGATTATAAAGCAGATTAACAAACTTTGTGGTGTGGTTGACACACCGGAGGGAAAGGATGCCATCCAGAGTGACATTGAAATGCTTGAGAGGTGGGCTTGTGCAAACCTCATAAAGATCAACAAGGCTAAATGCAAGGTCCTGCACCTGAATCAGTGCAATCTCAAACATAGAAGGGGAATATATTGAAAGCAGCCCTGAGGAGGAAGACTTGAGTTGGTTGACAGAACCTCAAGATGACCCAGAAAGCCAACTGTGTCCTGGGCTGCATCAGAAGAAGCTTGAACAACAGGACGAGGAAGGTGTTCCTTCCACTGTGCTCTGCTTTTGTGAGACCCCACCCAGAATACTGTGTCCAGCTCTGGGGCCCACAATGTAAAAAAGTTGTGGACCTGTTGGAGAGGATCCAGAGAGGGGTCATGAAGATGATCAGAAGTGCACCTCTCCTATGAAGACAGGCTGAAAGAGTTCGGGTTGTCCACCCTGGAGAACAGAAGGTTCTGGAGAGACCTTATAGCAGCCTTTCAATACCTAAAGGAGTCCTACCAGAACTTTGGAGAGAGATTTTTTACAAGGGTGTGTAGTGATAGGACAAGGGGGAATCCTTTAAACTGGAAGAGGGTAGATTTAGATTAGATATTAGGAAGAAATTCTTTACTCTGAGGGTGGTGAGACACTGAAACAGGTTGCCCAGAAAGTTGTGGATGTTTCATCCCAGGAAGTGTCCAGGGCCAGGCTGGATGGGGCTTTGAGCAACGTGGTCTAGAGATAGGTGTCCCTTGCTGTGGCAGGGGGAGGATCTTTAAGGTTCCTTCCAATCCAAATCATTCTATGATTCTAACAGTATAAATAATCCCAAATCCTTACTATCAAATAAGATAACCACAAGCATGACTTAAACCCAGCATGTTCTAATTTACAGCTGGGAGAGGTCCAAAGGGTTGCATTCAATCTCTTTCTAGTTCAGCAGGAGAATAATGTAGTAACTTACAGTTTTTCTGCTATGTGATCCTATGCTTAATGCTTTAAATAGAATAGCTTTGGTAAGAACATACTGTAACATGTATACATTAGCTCTGCATCAGTTGTCCTTCAAACGTTTTAAACACTGGTCTAGAAACAGGTTTTCCATCTTTCCTCTGAAATGATGGATGCTCGGACCTTAACTTTCTGAGGAAAGATGATATATACTTATATTGACCTTTGGCTTTCAGGAAAAGGCATCAGACATCATGAGAGTCACAAAAAATTCATTACATTTGAGAGCAGATGTATGAACATTAGATTTAAAAATCAGCCTGGGGCACAATATTTTCACTACCAGTTGCTTTGAAAGCAGCTCATGATATGACCTGGCTCAGAAGGTATGCTGTTTTGCGGCATATCTCCATGATAATATATAAAGAAATCACAACCAATTTTCTCCTGAGACTTTGTGATCTGAGAGGTTAATTGTCAGTGCCTTTGGTCTGCAAATAGGTACTGAGTTATAGGACTGCAAGGTCATGGATGTCGTCTTATTTTAGAAATACATATACATGAAAAAGTTGCTTCAAAAAGCTGGTGTGTAGGGTATTACTGTTTAAGCACAAAAGAAACATCAAAGCACAGAATGCTGGAAAGTTATTCTGTATTCAGATTTATATTACAGATATCAGAGATTTCAGACAAGAATCTGCTGGTTTTCTGTTGTTACTGAAATTAACAAAAATTGTTGAGTTTTCAGGTGGCAAATATTAAATGATGACATCTTTAAAACATCAAAGCAATGTATTTAACAATGAGGAATATTCTGGAAAGGAAGAAAAGAAAACATTTGCTTAATTAATTAGATTCTAACCTATAATGCTCCATACAGTATAGTAAATTAAGAGGAGAAATTTTGGATTTTTTTGTTTTGCTTTTCTTTTATTTGTTTGTGTTTTTTAATACGTTTGTAAGAATGGCATTCAATTTCTCTAATGATTCAAAAAATCAAGTTATACTAGGAAAGAAATATTTTACTGTGGTGGATAGAAAAAAGAATTAAAAAAACACACAATAACAAATGAGAGAAAATGACACCCAAATTTGTATTCTTGAAAATATGGTACAAACAGATTTTTAAAAGGGGAAAGACATTTGAATTCATATATTTTCAATATTAGTAATTTTTATCCTCCGAATTCCATATTCAAAGTTATTCCTTTAGGAGATTAATCCTGACAAGAAATTGTTTTCTAAATCACATACATTTTATGATCTTAAATTCAATGTTATACAATGTAACAAATTATACAGGACAATGAGTGGTGTCCCTCAGGGATCGGTGTTGGGACCGGTCTTGTTCAACATCTTTGTCGATGACATGGACAGTGGGATTGAGTGCACCCTCAGCAAGTTTGCTGATGACACTAAGCTCTGTGGTCTGGTTGATACACTGGAGGGAAGGGATGCCATCCAGAGGGACCTTGACACGCTTGTGAGGTGGGAAGATGCAACCTCATGAAGTTTAACCATGCCAAGTGCAAGGTCCTATACCTGGGTTGGAACAATCCCAGCCACAGCTACAGGTTGGGCAGAGAAAAGATTGAGAGCAGCCCTGCAGAGAAGGACTTGGGGGTGTTGGTTGTTGAGAAACTGAACATGAGCCGGCTTCAGTGTGTGCTCACAGTTCAGAAAGCCAACCGTATCCTGGACTGCATCAAAAGGAGCATGACCAGCAGGTCGAAGGAGGTGATCATGCCCCTCTGCTCTCGTGAGACCTCACTTGCAGTATTGTGTACAGTTCTGGTGTCCTCAACATAAAAGGTACATGGAACTGTTGGAAGAAGTCCAGAGGAGGGCCATGAGGATGACCAGGGGACTGGAGCACCTCCCATATGAAAATAGGCTGAGACAGTTGGGGGTGTTCAGCCTAAGGAAGGCTTCATGGAGACCTCCTAGCAGCCTTCCAGTATCAGAAGGGGGGCTGTTAGGATGCCTGGGAGGGACTCTTCACTAGGGACTGTAGTGATATGACAAGGGGTAACGGGTTAAATCTTAAACAGGGGAAGTTTAGATTGGATATAAGGAAGACATTCTTTCCTGTGAGGGTGGTGAGGCACTGGAATGGGTTGCCCAAGGAAGCCAAGAATGCTCCATCCCTGGTAGTGCTCAGGGCCAGGTTGGACAAAACCTTGGGTGACATGATCTAGGGTGAGGCATGCAACCTGGCAGGGGGGTTGAAACTAGGTGATCTTAAGGTCCTTTCCAACCCTAACTATTCTGTGACTGTATGATTCTATGATAGGGAAGATAAATGTTGCATGCAATTTGTTTCCATAGTATCCTCTTAAACACTTGAAAGTCTGTAAAATATGCAGTTCAAATTTCTTCAGCAACAGTTATGGATTCCTATGTACTCACATCTGTTCTGTTATGCAGGCCAACCAAGTTGGTCAGAGTGCATTCTCTGGTCCTGAAGCCAACTTCACAGTCTCAATTGCCAAACTTACCTACACCTAAAAGGGTGGCCATTTCTGAGCTGCTCAAAGGATCCGACTCCTGGCCTCAGAATTCTACCACCATACTCAGACATTGTCTAGGAGCACTGTATCTGAACCAGAGTTAAGTCAGGTAGTGTACTGATAGTTGAACAGTACAATCACGTACCAGGGTGTGAGCATGTCTGCTGGCTATGCTTAATTTACTAAGAGCAAGATGGCAAATAAGTTTCTGCCATTGTCCTAGATTCCTACAACTCTTTGTGTTGCTGACTCTCAAATGACAGCAGGGTTTTCTGTCAGCCTTGACAAAGTGTTAGAAATACCCACCCCATTCTGAAAACTTAATACTTCTATATTGATGCTTCTGGTTTAGAAATTGACATTTTACAATGGTGCTAAGAAGAAAAATCAGTCCATCCTGAGCACATGTTTTAACACACCATTTAAAATCTAGCTTCACACAGCTGTTTTCTACACAGCATTATATGGGAATAACAGTATTTATGCATTGAAAGGATTTGTGATTTATATTAGATGGTTTGCTATAAGTTGTAATATTAGCAAGACCTTCGTATTTGTTAGGATATTACCCTGATAACATTTAGAATCATAAGTTATAAAACTACAAGCTTTCATCATTATGACTTAAAAAATATTAACATTTCTTCAATTAAGCTGAAATTGGAAGCTATTCAGTTAATAGATATTTACTGTTAATTTATTTCATTCAACAGACTGTTTCAAAGTAGATTATGAAGATTTCTGAAAGTGATTATTTTTTCATTTTCTCCAAAATAATCAGGTTTTTAGCATGCAAACAGATAATCACATCCTAAAGTAAAATAAAAGTCCTATTGCCATTTGAAAAACATACTGAAAGCTACAGTTTCCCTTGGTTTCATGTTAAAAGCCAAAGCTTTACATTGACAGCCCTAAATAATTTCCTCATAATCCCCGTAACCATGTCACATAAAACATAAACATGTGATATTTATTACAAGATTAATTGCAGTGCTGTATATTGTAATGCTACAGCATTTATGATACTGAGATTGTGATCAAACAGCACAGCCTTTTCACAAAACCTGTATTCAGTTTCTTTTGTAAACTCAGACCTTATGAAATCTGAAGCAGGAGAGTTCAAAAGAGAAATGGGAATACATAAAGCATGTTCAAAGGGTTTATAACTTCTTGACTAAGCATCTGCACTATAGAAATTTCATTGTGTTTAGCTATTTTGGATGTTATCCAAAGCCCACTAAAACAAGCAAGAAGAATCTCCATTGTTTAAAATATTTTCTAGATAAAATATTGTGCTTTGATTCCAAAAATGTTTGCACAAATTCACTTTAAGTTCCAGTGTACTTTAATTTAATTTCCTCTAATTTTCAAATGATGAGGCTATTTTAATCATTTAACTATTTTTTTGGTATGCTCTTAAAAAAAAACCACACAAAGTTATATTTTATATTTATTTGCAGATGTATAAATTATTGTATTACTTTCAAGACAATGGAGAATAATCTTCCTACTGAAAATTACAAGAATCACAGAATCACAGAATCACAGAATCCCAAGGGTTGGAAGGGACCTCAAAAGATCATCTAGTCCAACCCCCCTGCAAGAGCAGGGTAACCTACAGTACATCACACAGGAACTTGTCCAGGCGGGCCTTGAATATCTCCAGTGTAGGAGACTCCACAACCCCCCTGGGCAACCTGTTCCAGTGCTCTGTCACTCTTACAGTAAAGAAGTTCTTCCTGATGTTAACGTGGAACTTCCTATGCTCCAGTTTACACCCATTGCCCCTTGTCCTATCACTGGATATCACTGAAAAAAGCCTAGCTCCATCATCCTGACACCTACCCTTTACATATTTGTAAACATTGATGAGGTCACCCCTCAGTCTCCTCTTTTGCAAGCTAAAGAGACCCAGCTCCCTCAGCCTCTCCTCATAAGGGAGATGTTCCACTCCCTTAATCATCTTTGTGGCTCTGCGCTGGACTCCTTCAAGCAATTCCCTGTCCTTCTTGAACAGAGGGGCCCAGAACTGGACACAATATTCCAGATGCGGCCTCACCAAGGCTGAGTAGAGGGGGAGGAGAACCTCTCTTGACCTACTAACCACTCCCTTTCTAATGCACCCTAAGATGACATTTGCCTTCTTGGCCACAAGAGCACATTGCTGGCTCATGGTCATCCTCCTATCCACCAGGACCCCCAGGTCCCTTTCCCCTTCACTACTTTCCAGCAGGTCAACCCCCAACCTGTAGTGGTACATGGGGTTGTTCTTCCCCAGATGCAAGACTCTACACTTGCCCTTGTTAAATTTCATCCAGTTTCTCCCCGCCCAACTCTCCAGCCTGTCCAGGTCTCGCTGAATGGCAGCACAGTCCTCTGGTGTGTCAGCCACTCCTCCCAGTTTTGTGTCATCAGCAAACTTGCTGAGGGTGCACTCAGTTCCCTCATCCAGGTCATTGATGAAAATATTAAACAGCACCGGTCCCAGCACCGACCCCTGAGGAACTCCACTAGTCACAGACCTCCAGCTAGATTCTGCGCCATTGACCACAACTCTCTGCCTTCTTCCTTTCAACCAGTTCTCGATCCACCTCACTACTTGATCGTCAAGCCCACACTTCTTTAGCTTATCTATGAGGATGCTGTGGGAGACAGTATCAAATGCCTTACTGAAATCAAGAAAAACTACATCTACCGCTCTACCATCATCCCTCCACCTAGTCACTTCCTCATAGAAGGCTATAAGGTTGGTCATACATGACTTCCCCCTCATAAAACCATGTTGGCTGTTCTTAATGACCCCCTCATCCTTGATATGCCTAGTGATGGAGTCAAGAATAAGTTGTTCCATCACCTTTCCAGGGATGGAGGTAAGGCTGACCGGTCTATAATTACCCGGGTCCTCCTTCTTGCCCTTCTTATAGATTGGTGTGACCTTTGCCATCCGCCAATCCTCAGGCACCTCGCCCATTTCCCACGACTTACCAAAGATGATGGAAAGTGGCCTAGCAATGACCTCCGCCAGCTCCCTCAGCACCCGTGGGTGCATTCCATCCGGACCCATCGATTTACAGATGTCCAGATTGAATAGCTGATCCCTAACCCAATCCTCATCTACCAAAGCAAAATGTCTTAGTTCATATTTTAGAATCCTGGTTAGCTTCCCAGGGGTGGGAGAGAAGGGGAGAATAGCACTTAGCTAAAGTGCTAAAGTATTTATTTGGACCTATTAGAAATAGTTCAGGAAACAGAACTGCTGTCTGTGAACCTCTTGTTTCCATCACTAAGCACACAATTAATTGCCTAAATCCACATATTCAACAACAACCTGAAAATAGACAATCAAAATGAAACACATCTATCACTGCTGAAGGGGTAGATGAGAATATCTGATCCTACAAAAGAAATGTTCCTTCTTTCGTTCGTTGGAATGCTGCTGAGAACGCTGAGATGCACTTTTGGCGATAGAAAGCATAGAACAATATGGGAGCATCTCTGATTGCAGGACCATGATGCAGGTACACACTAGAATGTGTATATTAGCATATTTTTTACACCTTAGAGGCTCTACAACTTTTTGTGATTGAATAGATGTTAACTGGTGTTTTCTGATCAGTTTGAAAAGCAGCATTCCATAACATTGGTTATCAACTGTCTATGCACTTCTCATGCATCCGTCACTTCAGTAGCTCGGTACCAGTCAAAGCAAGCTTCTGACATATTGATCATAGCTGTTTTATTAAATTCCATTGTACTTTCTGGTTTTTTTTTAGTCATCAACATAGAAAAATAATTTTGTTTAAGGGTTTCATGGACACATTTAGAAACCTTTTTCACTGGCATGACAGTTACTGTCTGAGTAAAGAATTATCTAGAATTTGAAGCAGTCTGGAGATGGCATCTATACAAACACTGAAAGGAAAATGTTCTTGACATTTCAAAGACTTGTAGACTATCATATTTTGTTTGCCTGAAAATTAAACCAGTTATTCTGGGGAAAAATATATACAGTTGGTATTTACATTTTGTCCTTTAAATATACCCGTTCCTGAAATGGCAGTGGGGGGAATATTGCACTGACGTTAGATTAAAACTTTAGCATCTCTTGAACAAACTCTAATATGCAGAATCTTGCCTCTGAATTATAATGTGGATTTTGTCTCCTATGAGTAAAGGAACCAGCAAAACCTTCCAGGTTACGGTTATGTATTGAACAGTCCTTTCACAGAAGTAAATTAGAGCAAAGTCTATCTGTCCATCACAGTTAACACCCAAAGAGCAATCTAATGCACCAGTCACTACAGTATTCTGTATGATCTCTGCAGGTTCATTTCACGACAGCTGAGGGAGGATGGTTGAAGGCATAAAAAATATAATGTGTAATCCAGAGACAACTGAGTGACGATGAGCATGATAGCATGCTTGGCTACAATTATAGTCTTATAGTCTTGCGGCAGCTTCAGAAATAAGCTGTGCGCTTTTAAAAGGAATAGTTGCGTTGCATTCTTTTTTCCTTGCAGATATTTTTTAGCTGTTATTCCTTCTCATTACCAAAATCCTAGAAAAGCTGGAAATTGCCAATCCTGTATTCTTAACCTTTGTTGGTTTTAATGGCCAATAGACCTAAACGGGATGGGGTTTAAGTATAACGCAAACTTTTCATGTCACCCTTATACAGTGATGGTACCTGCATTGCAGTGCAAAGAATGCATCAGATTATCAGGTGATGAAAGCTCCCTAATTTCCACTGATTTCATCAGTGATTCTATTCCCTGATTTATATTAATGATCCAATAATCTTCTTTCAATGACATTAAATCTTCTTTTCCTCCTGAGTAGCATGCATAAAATGGATTTTACTTCATAATAGAAGTGTGATTTCAGCTGTTTCTGTGTCATCTTTTATTGCTGTGAAATTTATATTGGTTTTCTCCGCTGAAACAGGAAACATAGTCTGCAGAATCAAAGCTAATATATGTCATGTTCCTTTTAGTAAAGGAAATTTTAACATGGTCATGACTTTAAAGTATAGCACAATGTTACAGAAGCCATCATATTTAAAAAGAGTTTCAAAGACTGTTAAATACAGGATACATGTGTTAGAATTGAACCGTCAGAGTCAGAAAGAGAGGCCTCAGAAGAAGTATTATGATATACATCTTCAGTGAGAAATCAGTGTTGCATATAGGTGATCCACAAGATTGGGGTATTTCAGAAAAATTAGAGAATAATAGAATAGAAAATGCTAAAATGTCTGTTTTCCTCTGAATTTATATACTATGGTGACAAACACTAGTGATGATGTCAGAGGAATGGGGGTACTTGATGAGTAGAGAGAACTGCGGCAATCTTGCCCGACTATCTACAACAGCTGACGGGCTGCGTTTGTGATTCAGCTACACAAGCAAGAGTCTTCAAGGGTCTATCAGTGGCTGCCACTAGATTTTAAGATTACTAGATCAACATATGAGCTAAACTTTTCACGTACATTTTGTTTCTTACTTTCCACGTTCACATGTAGCATGTGCTGTTCTTAAACAAGAGCTTTTAGGGATGATAAGACTGAGGATATCTGGGGATAATGCTTAAGGTCCTATCAACTCATCTGGAAGTAGATCAGACCAAGGAAAGCTCTTAGATTTTTAAGTCCTCTGGGCAGAAGTTGTGCCCATTCATTTGATTATTTACTTTTCTGGGACACACAAGTCCAGCTCCATGTGTGAAGTACAAGAAAAATGCTACTGATTCAGCAGTTTTTCCTAATGCCTGGAATTTATGCTAATTTAGTCTATATGTAAATAACTTGGACAGAGAAAAAAAGTATCTTCCAACCTTAAATTATTGGGGAATTTGACTTAGGAGAATTTTGAAGCAAATCAATGTCTCTGTCTCCCAGGAGGCTGTTCCTGGGCTTCTCTTCAATGATTCATTCCAGGATTTCTGGCTGAAGAACCACTGCTCTAAGTATTTGACTGGATTGAATAAATCTTCCCTACTGCAGCATCCAGGAGTTGGCAAAAACTGTCATACATACAGCAAGGATACAGCTTTGGTCTGGAGAGGTCATTAGAGTAGTCCTGCCACTCCCTGAATGCACAGATTTAACTAAATTAAAAATCTGAACTAAATTGGTTCACAGATCTTGTGCCTCTTACATGAACTCATGCATGATATCCAAGTTTGCCTGTATAAAGAAGAGCAAAAAAATAATGTGCTATTTAAGTAACTCAGGTGTTTCAATCAGACATTTGCTATTTATGTCTTCACTTTAGTTCAAAAAAATTACCTCTCTTTTTAGATGTTCTAACATCTCTGGTGTTGTGTTAGTCTGTGAATTTGTTGCATTATTGCTAAACTCAAAATACATCTAAACAGATCTTTTGATAGCTTCTGCAGTAGCAGATCTTTGAGCTTTAAGAGAAGCCTTTACAGTAAATCATAAAGAAGTGATGTGATCCTTTAAATTTTGAAAGTTGGAAATTGGATCTTACAGGTGAAAGGTACATTTAATATGAAAATATATAAATTAATAGAAAGTTAATTTCATAATAAGCTAGAGAAATAATATAGGTACTGGGAAGAAAGAAACCCAAAGCAACAAAACACCTAAAAGAAAACCAACAAAAACATTAAAAATAAATGCACATAAAATACAACATTAAGAAACAAAACAAAACAAAAAAAATCCCCAAACCATAAAATGTTTGCAATTTCCATAACGATGAATGGGTCAGGAGAACCTGGGTATTTTGCTTACTCTTATCAGCTCAAACTTTCAGCTGAGCTTACAAATTTGGCAATCAAAATTGGTATCTGTAAGTTGATAAATATTTAGACAGCATCTTTAAATAGTTTATTACATTAATAGGAAAGATTGTTTTCTTATGCATTTAAATATTATGACATGGCTTAATCTACTAATTTCTCTTTAAACCGAACCAGAATAGTAAAGGTATACCACTTGGCACTGTTCTTTACCTGTGTGATAACTGTCATCATGGGCTTATTTGCAAGTTCTGCTTTCCTTAACTTTAAGAAGTTTTCCTGGTTAAATTCCTCATTGGGGAAGAAAACCAAAAACAACCAACCAAACAAACAAAAGGAGCAGAAACTTAATTTCTTCTTTAGAGAGAAAGTACAAGATATCATTCCAGGAGCTGCTTCAGCACAGCAGAGACTCTCAAGAGAAAATAAGAGTTTCAATCTCTCAGCTTTTTGCACATTTCACTAAGGGCTTGTAGATGGCAGCTCAGGGACTGTGATGCAGAAGGCAGGGTATTACTTTGATGGAAAGGTGTAACCTTGTGAAAGATTTATGTGAATGCTGGTATATGCTCTATATTGTATTCTATTGGTAAGAATGTGGATATATGATTTCCACCTCCCTAGAATGGTAAGAGTTCAAAGAGTTAATGTAGAAGCCATCAGTGGTCAATTTGTCATAGGATTTTATGAACTGGAAAGGGGTAGAAAAAGTTATCTCTCTGCAGCCTAGTTTAATCTCACACCATCTATATTCTTCTAGCAGAGAGTTTTGGTGAGATAGTGATAGGGATGAGACATCTTTTTCATTATTTGGATGATCTGAGGAAATGCACTAGAAAGGATCAGTGTCAGATAAATTGATTTGTCTATGAGAGACATTTTGAGTGATGCAGTTTGGTGAAAGCATGAAGGGGAATAATAGAGAAAAAGAGGAGAAGAGAGTATTTTATCCTTTTGTTTCAAAGGAAGGCTTTGCGTTTCTCCAACTCTCTATATCAAAGATTATAAAGTACAGCAAGTATGGCAAGTTAGAATAGCAGTCTCAGAGGAGTCATTAAATCATCACAGTGGTAAAACTTGTAGAAATTTGTAGGTTAAATAGCTTGATCCATTTTTGAAAATTGCATTTTTTTCAGTCAAAAGAAATGCTAAGTCTTCAGGGATGCTCCTGATTTCAGGAATCTCAGAAGGATGTTCTTGGAGGCAGATAAATTCTAGTCCATTTTCTTGTTTTACATAGCAAGTTTCTTTCTTTTGTTCAATTTCTAGTTACCTTACACAGTGGATTAGTTTTTTAATCCTTCCTCTCATTTTTAATAGCATACAAGTAGCTTCTGGAAGCCAAATGCCTTCCCATTCATCAAGATATACACCACTTTCATTTTAGCCCTTTAGAAAGATGACAGCTTTATGCTGTGAGAAATGCTATGATAGAAAAGCTATTTCATATATTTATAATTAAAGTGGATAGAGCGGTTTGATCTAATGAATGTAATTTTGAAATTAAAATAAATTTTCACCTACCTGCAACAAAGTGCCAAGCAATTAAAGAACAATAAATATAAACATTTTAAACTGTGGCGGGTATTCTTGGAAACTACTGATAACTTTAATTTTTACCGTTTAACATTCCCTTCCCAAACAGCTAGGGTTTCTTTGGAGCTTAAGTGAAATATATTTTTATGTTTCACCATTATAATTAGGACACATAGAAGACTTCCCATCTAAGATTATAAAGTACTTAAAAAAGTTATAAAAACTTTCCAGCACTTGTGTGTGCGGTATTTTCTTCATGTTATAGATATTTTAAATAGATTTAGAAAGATATTCTATGCTTCTAAATCTGTTTCTAAAAATCACCTACTCTGTTTCTCTGTGGATAATTTTGCATGCATTTATAGCTTCTCTAGAGAAGTTCTCTAACTTGCTCAGAATTCTGACTTACATGACCATGCTTAAACTATATGACACATGCAAGTCTTTGATTACAAATACAACAGGTAAAAAATCAAAGCTTGTTATAAATCCTCTGTTTCTCAGGCATATGTGATGAACACTGATCGTGGATTGATAGTGTGTGGATTATCAATTGGATTTTGATGATTTGTGAGTGAAATTTTCTTCATTTCCTCTTCTGATAGCTGGACTATTTTATTTCAGTGTTGGTGATTAAAATTATGTCTCTTTCAATTTTGGGAGATGAAAAAAATTGAGAAATTCTAACCTTTCAGCTTGTGTTAATTTTATTTTCTGTTTACACACATTTTGAAGGATGGCGTGAGGGAATGATATTCCCTTTCCTATACTATAGCTCTTTGAGGAGTTGAATTCTGGAGTATGGCCTAAAACTGGCTACCTCCAAAAGCTATATTGAATGCTGTGTCTCAATTTTCTTCACTAGGATGACTCACTGTAGAAAATGTTACCGGTATGGATATTTTCAGAAGCAAGGGCCGAATGAAT
Source organism: Lathamus discolor (assembly GCF_037157495.1). Lineage (NCBI taxonomy): Eukaryota > Metazoa > Chordata > Aves > Psittaciformes > Psittacidae > Lathamus > Lathamus discolor. The sequence continues at coordinate 24,650,140 of NC_088884.1, forward strand.
TTTTACAGATTATAAATTGAGAATTTTTTTTGTTGATATTTTGATAGGAAAAGATGCAGACAGTTTTTAGTGAGAAACATTTAGATGTTTATTTCATGCAGACACAAATGAAAATTAGCCGGCCTTTTCCAGATCCTCAAAGAAATTCAAGGACCTGCATCAGCACAGTCTCTTTAGTGACTTTAGAAAATATGGCCAGTCACCTACTGTATTTTAAAGTACCTGAAAATATCTGGCCCTCACCTGGATTTTAAAAGTGGTTTGATGCATTCAGTAGCATTTAGACAGACTACTCAGATAAAGAGCTTTTGAATACACACTCTTTTTTTCAGCCCCCTTAGATTCACTTATACCTTTGAAAACCAGGAAAAGTATGACAGTAATTTTCATTTAATTATAAAAAAATAATTAAATAAAATAATAGAGGCATCTGCAAGACAAGAAGTATTTCTTCTTCTGTAATTTGTAGTAAGGTTTCTGTTTCCAACTCTTTCCTGCACTATGTGTTCAGCTTAAATAAAGATATAAAATAACTGATGATAGTTTGCAAAAAAAAAAAAAAAAAAAAAAAAAAAAGGCAAGACACCCCCCCCCCCAACATGAATGATTAGAAGTCCAGCAAACATGAAAAAATAAGGATATTTGGTCTAAGAAGACAAGGAGAGAAAGGAAAATTTAACATGATGACAATTTTCAAATACATAAACGCTACCACAGAGCTGAAGCCTACTTTCTATTTTTCATCCATTAAAAAGACAGGGCAAGTAGCACTGACCTTAAATTGCAAGAGGGCAGATTTATGTTACATAGTGGGTAAAACTTGTAATGCTGTTAGAGATAATAAAGTGTCGGAATAGATTGTCAGAAGAAGTGTGGGACTCTATGATTCTTTAAGACATGATAAGAAAAACTCTGAGTAATGATCCAGTTACAGTGACCCTTGACTTGAGACAGGAGGCTTCTGAGGTATGTCCTAGCCCTACAGGTAAAAACTTAACACCTGTCTTCCGTGTAAGAGTCTATGAATTGCCGATGGTTGAAAATCAGTAGAGAATCAACAAGATGAAATTCATAAATCTTGGAGCTGTAGCTCACAAACTCTTTAATGATTTTGCTAAAAGACCACTTTATAACCTTATGCAAATAGACAACAAAAAATTCTGTTAAACTGACTTACTGAAAAGAGAGGAAGCTGCTAAGAGTGACCATTGGTCCTGAACTCAGGGAAACATGCATGATACGAGTTTGTAGCCTGCAGTGTGTGAATGGAGTGTAGATTAGAAAAAAAATTCTTTAAGAGCTTTTAATCCCAGTAGAAAAAATGGATCTGGCATACATAACTCTCAGTAGCAGAGAAACATCACTCAAAAGAAACATAATGTGCAAGAAGAAAAGGGTAATTAGAACCCAAGTTAAAATGTTTGTTTATGCTCAAGCTGAATAAAGTATCAGCAGTTAATTAGAGCTTGTTACTCTCTTAACAAAATTCTGATTAGCAAAAACAACAGCAATTCAATCCTAGAGGAATCTTACCTTAATTACTGAAAGTAATGATCCTTCATGCTTTAGAATAAGCTTTTCTTAATTATTATTTTTTTAATGCATTCCATGCATTTTGGGTTTTTTTGAGGCTCATTGCTCAACAAGCTTACAATGACAAAAATTCCAGCAGTGAAAAGACTCTAAAAGTAAGAATGTTTACTGTACTCTGTATGTGTGGCAAGGTGTTGGTAGCAGCGGAAGCCTTCAGAGGTGGCTTCTGCGAGAAGCTGCTACAAGATTCCTCCAATGCCAGTGCCAGTCAGGTTCAAGATGGTCCTGCCACTGGCCAAGGCTGAGCCCATCAGGGATGGTTATAGTGCCTCTGTAGTAAGGGGAGAAAAACTGATGTACAACAGCAGCTGAGGGACAAGAGTGAGAACATGCAAAACATCCCCGCAGACACCCAGGTCAGTGCAGAATAAGGGCAGGAGGTGCTCCAGGTGCCACAGGAGAGATTCCTCTGCAACCTGTGATGCAGACCATGATGGGGCAGCTGTGCCCCTGCAGCCCACGGATGTCCATGATGGAGCAGATCTCCACTTACAGCCCATGGAGAGTGCCATGTCAGAGCAGGAGGATGACTGGAGGAGGCTGTGACTCCGTGGGGAGCTCACGCTGGAGGACTTGTGGCCCTGGAGGGGACCCACACCGGAGCAGTCTGATCCTGAAGGACTGGTTAAGTCAAATGCCATCTTACTGCTCAAATTCAGAAGTGGTTTACATGTATTTTTGCATGATTGCATGAGAGTTAATAATGTCTGCCTCATGTGCCTATTAGTTCGGGTTCAGCAACATTGAATGAAGCTAAATTGCTGCAAACTGAAGTGTGCAAGCTGAGTAGATGCTTACAGATCATGTTTCATCACTGATTCCACATTCCTCAAGGTTTTCTTAACTTTGAAGACTGCTTATAGAAATAGGTTATTCTATTTGAAATAAATAAAGACGTAATAAACTCATCTTTATTTGCATTTCATAATGAAAACATCTGTATCTTGTTGAATGAATTGTCTATTTCCAACAGAAAAATTCCTTTGTAATGAAATTGAAAGTTTATCAGCGAAAACCTGAATCCTAAGGTACTAGATGATTTTATATATTTATTTGTTTATTTATTTATTTATTTATTTATTAATGTAGGAGCGTATACCATTGAATGTAGGAATAAAGATTTTGAACTGGATTCAACATCTTTTTTGGAATGTGAAAAATATAGAATGAGTTCATTGTGCTTGTAGTCTCTGTTGTGGAGGAGACAGGTTGTGGAAGATATTTTTTAGAGGTTGCCAGCTCCATGATTAGTTCTATTGGATTGCTGTAATTCAGATTTAAAAATGGGTAAATAATACCAAGCCCCTGTCCATCAGGACAGCACAGGGTTGCTAATCACTACAGCTTGTCTGATACAATCAAAATCATCCTGGCTTAGTGTAATTTTGTAATGATTTTTGAGGAGGTATAATATCTGCAAGGTAGCCTTTTGGGAATTTAAATGGCAGTAAATTGGTATGCATCTATTTTAGAAAAGGAAAGAAGAATGTCTAAAGGGACAAAAGGAATATTTTCATTCTGAATAATTTTCCCACTATAATTTTCCAGTGGGCATAGGTTCCCACTGTAGTTAGGGACTGATATAATGATGACTAATCTATTGCAAGTTGTGTAGCCAGACTTTATTTTTTCTAATTTTCCCAACTAATTATTATTTCTAAATTTTTGCTTCAAACACAACTTCGAGTATTCATTATTCCCTACTTATTAGTTCTGATTTGTTGCCTAAGTCACAGAATCACAGAATCACAGAATCCCAAGGGTTGGAAGGGACCTCAAAAGATCATCTAGTCCAACCCCCCTGCAAGAGCAGGGTAACCTACAGTACATCACACAGGAACTTGTCCAGGCAGGCCTTGAATATCTCCAGTGTAGGAGACTCCACAACCCCCCTGGGCAACCTGTTCCAGTGCTCTGTCACTCTTACAGTAAAGAAGTTCTTCCTGATGTTAACGTGGAACTTCCTATGCTCCAGTTTACACCCATTGCCCCTTGTCCTATCACTGGATATCACTGAAAAAAGCCTAGCTCCATCATCCTGACACCTACCCTTTACATATTTGTAAACATTGATGAGGTCACCCCTCAGTCTCCTCTTCTCCAAGCTAAAGAGACCCAGCTCCCTCAGCCTCTCCTCATAAGGGAGATGTTCCACTCCCTTAATCATCTTTGTGGCTCTGCGCTGGACTCCTTCAAGCAATTCCCTGTCCTTCTTGAATTGAGGGGCCCAGAACTGGACACAATATTCCAGATGCGGCCTCACCAAGGCTGAGTAGAGGGGGAGGAGAACCTCTCTTGACCTACTAACCACTCCCTTTCTAATGCACCCTAAGATGCCATTTGCCTTCTTGGCCACAAGAGCACATTGCTGGCTCATGGTCATCCTCCTATCCACCAGGACCCCCAGGTCCCTTTCCCCTTCACTACTTTCCAGCAGGTCAACCCCCAACCTGTACTGGTACATGGGGTTGTTCTTCCCCAGATGCAAGACTCTACACTTGCCCTTGTTAAATTTCATCAAGTTTCTCCCCGCCCAACTCTCCAGCCTGTCCAGGTCTCGCTGAATGGCAGCACAGTCCTCTGGTGTGTCAGCCACTCCTCCCAGTTTTGTGTCATCAGCAAACTTGCTGAGGGTGCACTCAGTTCCCTCATCCAGGTCATTGATGAAAATATTAAACAGCACCGGTCCCAGCACCGACCCCTGAGGAACTCCACTAGTCACAGACCTCCAGCTAGATTCTGCGCCATTGACCACAACTCTCTGCCTTCTTCCTTTCAACCAGTTCTCGATCCACCTCACTACTTGATCGTCAAGCCCACACTTCCTTAGCTTATCTATGAGGATGCTGTGGGAGACAGTATCAAATGCCTTACTGAAATCAAGAAAAACTACATCTACCGCTCTACCATCATCCCTCCACCTAGTCACTTCCTCATAGAAGGCTATAAGGTTGGTCATACATGACTTCCCCCTCATAAAACCATGTTGGCTGTTCTTAATGACCCCCTCATCCTTGATATGCCTAGTGATGGAGTCAAGAATAAGTTGTTCCATCACCTTTCCAGGGATGGAGGTAAGGCTGACCGGTCTATAATTACCCGGGTCCTCCTTCTTGCCCTTCTTATAGATTGGTGTGACCTTTGCCATCCGCCAATCCTCAGGCACCTCGCCCGTTTCCCACGACTTACCAAAGATGATGGAAAGTGGCCTAGCAATGACCTCCGCCAGCTCCCTCAGCACCCGTGGGTGCATTCCATCCGGACCCATCGATTTACAGATGTCCAGATTGCATAGCTGATCCCTAACCCAATCCTCATCTACCAAAGCAAACTCCTCCTTTGTCCTGACTCCTTCTGGGGCTATAGAAATCCGGGGCCCTCGGGGAGAGTCTGCAGGAGTAAAGACAGAGGCAAAGAAGGCATTCAGCACCTCTGCCTTCTTTATATCCTCTGTCTCCAGGGTACCCACTTCGTTCAGCAGTGGGCCTATATTGCCTCTTGTGTTAGTTTTATTTGCTATGTATTTGAAGAAGCCCTTTCTATTGTCTTTAACCCGACTAGCAAGATTGAGTTCCAAGGAGGCCTTAGCTGTCCTAATTGCCTCCCTACATCCTCTAACAACTGTCCTATATTCCTCCCAAGCGGCCAGACCCTCCTTCCATAATCCATAGATTCTCCTTTTCCACTTGAGTTTGCCCAGCAGCTCCTTGTTTAACCACGCCGGTCTCCTAGATCCCTTACTTGACTTCCTACTTATTGGGACGCTCCGATCCTGAGCTTGGAAGAAGCGGTCCTTGAATGCTAACCAACTATCTTGAGCCCCTTTACCGCCTAGTACACTTTCCCATGAGACTTCCCTTAGCAGTTGACTGAAGAGGCCAAAGTTGGCCCTTCGGAAATCCAGAACTGTGGCTTTGCTAGGTATTCTATTCCTCCCACACAGGATCCTAAACTCCACCATCTCATGGTCACTGCAGCCAAGGCTGCCATTGACCGTCACCACTTTGACCAAACCCTCCTTGTTGGCGAGTACTAAATCTAGCAGCGCTGCTCCCCTAGTTGGTACGTCCACCATTTGCATTAAGAAATTATCATCAATGCACTCGAGGAACCTCCTAGACTGTGAATGACTGGCTGTGTGAGTCTTCCAGCAAATATCGGGGTAATTAAAGTCCCCCACGACGACTAAGGCATGTAGTCGCGAGGCTACTTCCAGTTGCCTGTAGAAAGCCTCATCAACTCCTTCGTCCTGATCAGGAGGTCTGTAATAGACCCCCACAACTGTATCACCCGTGCCAGTCAGCCCCTTGATTCGTACCCACAGACATTCCACTTGCTCCTCATCCGACCCCGGACAGAACTCAATACATTCTAGTTGCTCTCTCACGTAAAGAGCCACTCCACCACCTCGCTTCGCTGACCTATCTTTCCTAAAAAGGACATAGCCATCTCTTGCAGACTGTATAACTCATTGTCTTGTAAACAAGAACAGAGAAACTAAATCATAAATGGTACTGAACTCTTTGAAAATCTGCCCCAAATGATCATCCCATCTCCAGGCCTGCTTGGAGTTCAGCTGCTATGCCACTGACTTACACATGTGTTGTGGTTTAAGCTCAGCTAATAAACCAGAACCACGCAGCCTCTCTCTCACTCTCCTCCCCTTCCTCCACCCACTCCTGGAGGGATGGGGAGGAGAATCAAAAGAATGTAATTCGCACAGGTTGAGATAAGAACAGTTCAGTAACTAAGGTATAACACAAACCACTACTGCTACCACCAATAATAATAATAATGACAAAGGAAACAGCAAGGGAAGAGAATACAACCACTTACCACCCACCAAACGATACCCAGCCTGACCCCGGCAGTGATCTAGCCCTTCCAGGTAACTGCCCCCAGTTTCTATACTGGGCATGACGTGTTGTGGTATGGAATACCTCTTCGGTCATTTTGGGTCAGGTGCCCTGTCTCTGCTTCCTCCCGGCTTCCCCTCCTCCCTGGCAGAGCATGAGACTCAGAAAGTCCTTGGTCAGAGTAAACGTTACTGAGAAGCAACTAAAAACATCGGTGTTATCAGCGCTGTTCCCAGGCCGAAAGTCAAAAACACAGCACTGCACCAGCTACTAAGAAGGAGAAAAATGACTGCTACTGCTGAACCCAGGACAACAGGATGTCAGAAAACTTTTTTCTGAGGGTGATAAAGAGAAAGACATAGGAGAAAATTCTTTGATTATTCCCATATTCTGTGGCATCCTCAAACTCTAACTTTATACAGAGGAGTCAGCTAACAGGATGGTTTTATTTGTCTGTTTGTTTGTTTGTTTTCAAATTTAGATCATGTTTTACTATAAAAATGTGTTTCTGAACCAGCAACACAATTTTTTTTTTCTGAGAGCAGAAGTGAAGCACTAATGCTAGCTTTAGCTCAGGACTTCATGCAAGTAAATGGAGATAAGACCATTCAAAGAAAGACTGCTTGTGATGATTAGGCTTCTGCTCTCAGTAACTCTCTATAAGGATTAGGTCAAACAGGTTACAGACACCTTTGTTACATGCACTCTTTATTCTTACTGGGGAGTCATAAGGATTCAGTCTAGCAGAAAATTCTATATGTCAGAGATGACTCTGGATTTTAACTACCTCGCTGTTTATCATAAAGTTGAACAGTCAGGTAAGGAATGGCAATGCATGTTCCCAAAGACCCAGTGTGGATGAAAACAGAGATGATATGGGGACTTGCTGAGATAGAAAAAAAAATTAATTTCATTATTCCGTTTCTATTCTACCTTACCTAACATAACATACATGGTATTAAGAACAGCCAACATGGTTTTATGAGGGGGAAGTCATGTATGACCAACCTTATAGCCTTCTATGAGGAAGTGACTAGGTGGAGGGATGATGGTAGAGCAGTAGATGTAGTTTTTCTTGATTTCAGTAAGGCATTTGATACTGTCTCCCACAGCATCCTCATAGATAAGCTAAGGAAGTGTGGGCTTGACGATCAAGTAGTGAGGTGGATCGAGAACTGGTTGAAAGGAAGAAGGCAGAGAGTTGTGGTCAATGGCGCAGAATCTAGCTGGAGGTCTGTGACTAGTGGAGTTCCTCAGGGGTCGGTGCTGGGACCGGTGCTGTTTAATATTTTCATCAATGACCTGGATGAGGGAACTGAGTGCACCCTCAGCAAGTTTGCTGATGACACAAAACTGGGAGGAGTGGCTGACACACCAGAGGACTGTGCTGCCATTCAGCGAGACCTGGACAGGCTGGAGAGTTGGGCGGGGAGAAACTTGATGAAATTTAACAAGGGCAAGTGTAGAGTCTTGCATCTGGGGAAGAACAACCCCATGTACCAGTACAGGTTGGGGGTTGACCTGCTGGAAAGTAGTGAAGGGGAAAGGGACCTGGGGGTCCTGGTGGATAGGAGGATGACCATAAGCCAGCAATGTGCTCTTGTGGCCAAGAAGGCAAATGGCATCTTAGGGTGCATTAGAAAGGGAGTGGTTAGTAGGTCAAGAGAGGTTCTCCTCCCCCTCTACTCAGCCTTGGTGAGGCCGCATCTGGAATATTGCGTCCAGTTCTGGGCCCCTCTGTTCAAGAAGGACAGGGAATTGCTTGAAGGAGTCCAGCGCAGAGCCACAAAGATGATTAAGGGAGTGGAACATCTCCCTTATGAGGAGAGGCTGAGGGAGCTGGGTCTCTTTAGCTTGCAAAAGAGGAGACTGAGGGGTGACCTCATCAATGTTTACAAATATGTGAAGGGTAGGTGTCAGGATGATGGAGCTAGGCTTTTTTCAGTGATATCCAGTGATAGGACAAGGGGCAATGGGTGTAAACTGGAACATAGGAAGTTCCACGTTAACATCAGGAAGAACTTCTTTACTGTAAGAGTGACAGAGCACTGGAACAGGTTGCCCAGGGGGGTTGTGGAGTCTCCTACACTGGAGATATTCAAGGCCCGCCTGGACAAGTTCCTGTGTGATGTACTGTAGGTTACCCTGCTCATGCAGGGGGGTTGGACTAGATGATCTTTTTAGGTCCCTTCCAACCCTTGGGATTCTGTGATTCTGTATTAACATTGAAATCTATTTTTTAATATTATTGACTGAAAATTCACACCAGCTCCTATACGGTGTAACATTTTTAATGGCATTCACTTTTTTATCACTGTAAGATTTAGTCTCAATGGAGTTCATATTTGTAGCTGCTTGTATTCTTACAAAAGCCCATTAAGTAGGAAATTATTGCAAGTCCTTTTTTGCGACTATTATTCAATGTCTTTATCATTTTATTTTTTTCTGGATAGCTTTTCCCAGGAAGCTTATACCTTCCTTTCAACTCTTTGCAGACCTTATTAGTGGCTAAATGTTGACTGATATCTGGCTGGAGACCAGTAACGAGTGCTGTCCCTCAGGGATCGGTGGTGGGACCGGTCTTGTTTAACATCTTCGTTGCCGATATGGACAGTGGGATTGAGTGCGCCCTCAGCAAGTTTGCCGATGACACCAAGCTGTGTGGTCCGGTTGATATGCTGGAGGGAAGGGATGCCATCCAGAGGGACCTTGACACGCTTGTGAGGTGGGGTGATGCCAACCTTATGAAGTTCAACCACGACAAGTGCAAGGTCCTACACCTGGGTCGGAGCAATCCCAGCCACAGCTACAGACTGGGCAAAGAAGAGAATCAGAGCAGCCCTGCAGAGAAGGACTTGGGGGTGTTGGTCGATGAGAAAATGAACATGAGCCGGCAGTGTGCGCTCACAGCCCAGAAAGCCAACCGTATCCTGGGCTGCATCAAAAGGAGCGTGACCAGCAGGTCGAAGGAGGTGATCCTGCCCCTCTACTCTGCTCTCATGAGACCTCACCTGGAGTATTGTGTGCAGTTCTGGTGTCCTCAACATAAAAAGGACATGGAACTGTTGGAACAAGTCCAGAGGAGGGCCACGAGGATGACCAGGGGACTGGAGCACCTCCATATGAAGATAGGCTTAGAAAGCTGGGGCTGTTCAGCCTGGAGAAGAGAAGGCTGCATGGAGACCTCATAGTATCTGAAGGGGGCCTATAGGGATGCTGGGAAGGGACTCTTTGTCAGGACTGTAATGATAGGAGAAGGGGTAATGGGTTAAACAGGGGAGGTTTAGATTGGATATAAGGAGGAAATTCTTTCCTGTTAGGGTGGTGAGGCACTGGAATGGGTTGCCCAAGGAGGTTGTGAGCGCTCCATCCCTGGCAGTGTTCAAGGCCAGATTGGATGAAGCCTTGTGTGGGATGGTTTAGTGTGAGGTGTCCCTGCCCATGGCAGGGTGGTTGGAACTAGATGATCTTGAGGTCCTTTCCAACCCTAACTATTCTATGATTCTATAATTCTATGATGTGTATGAAAGCAAGGTATTATTTTTTTACATCTTCATTGAAAATCTCCTTATCTTAAAAGAGATTTTATTGATTACACTTGTTACTACTTTCAGGTTTTTTAAACAAATTTTTAATAATGAAAGGTCTGAAGAAATAACAACTCAAGTAGAATTTTTTGAGCTAAGAAAGACTCCTTATAATGCATTTTTTTTGGTCTGCAATTTGACATCTATCTGAGACTGGAGTAGAATTGTAATATATGGTCTCACAGCCTTTATTCCCTTGAAAAATAAATGTAGCAAAGCTTGGTTATTATTTTCAGAAAAACAAAATCAAAGCAATAATTTCTGTTAACCAAGCCTATTAGAACCATAAACACCAATTATAGGGAGACATGGCTGTACAGCAGTCAGATCATCCAAATATTTTTGGTAAAAAGATATTTAAAATTTTAAGATTTGTACACTGGTAAGCAAAAATCATTTTTAGTGAATTGCCAAAATGATTCAGATTATAATCAGGTTTTCCTTCCCCAGTAAGGTAACACAGGTGAAAAAAAAATAAATGTTTTAAGAAAACCACAGTAGTCTGCTATCTAACAATGTTAATCAATGAGCTGTCCATAGAATTATAGAATCATAGAATAGTTAGGGTTGGAAAGGACCTTAAGATTACCTAGTTCCAACCACCTTGTCATGGGCAGGGGCACCTCACACTAAACCATCCCACCCAAGGCTTTGTCCAACCTGGCCTTGAACACCCCCAGCAATGGAGCACTCACAACCTCCCTGGGCAACCCATTCCAGTGTGTCACCACCCTCACAGGAAAGAATGTCTTCCTTATATCCAATCTAAACCTCCCCTGTTTAAGTTTTAACCCGTTACCCCTTGTCCTGTCACTAAAGTTCGTAGTGAAGAGTCTCTCCGCAGCAACTTTATAGACCCCTTCAGATACTGGAAGGCTGCTATGAGGTCTTCATGCAGCCTTCTCTTCTCCAGGCTGACAACCCCAACTTCCTCAGCCTATCTTCATACGGGAGGTGCTCCAGTACCCTGATCATCCTCGTGGCCCTCCTCTGGACTTGTTCCAACAGTTCCATGTCCTTTTTATGTTGAGGACACCAGAACTGCACACAATACTCCAAGTGAGGTCTCATGAGAGCAGAGTAGAGGGGCAGGATCACCTCTTTCGACCTGCTGGTCACGCTCCTTTTGATGCAGCCCAGGATACGGTTGCTTTCTGGGCTGCGAGCGCACACTGGAGCCAGCTCATGTTCATTTTCTCATCGACCAACACCCCCAGGTCCTTCTCTGCAGGGCTGCTCTGAATCTCTTCTCTGCCCAGCCTGTAGCTGTGCCTAATTTTAACACTGTGCAAGCAAAATTATCAGGTAAAGTGACACAATAGGCAATTTCTGTGTCATGAAAGGGCCATATATTTTTCTATATATGTTAAATGTACAGTTATAGTGGATTAAGTAATCTCATGTTGCCTTATTCACTGTTATTTTGAAATGGATTGGGAAACTGGCTATGAAGTGCACAATGTGTTTTTATTTAGCTAGAACAGTGGAATGACTTTTTCCGCTCACCATTTATTATTCTGTTTCTTGCTTTGCAAACAAACAAAACCCCCTATAAATTCTCAGACAAGTGAGCTGAAGGGATGCCTTTTTTCACCATAGCTTCCACATCTATCACCACGTCATGTTCTGTTCTATCATAAATTACTATAGCAGTAAATCTTGACAAATTTTAATAGATAGAGCTATGTCTCCTAACAAGAATACGCTAGAAAAAAAATAGTAATTCACAGCTTCTGGATAAAAATTCAGAGATGCTCCAGAATCCCCAAAATCTGTGAACAAATATGAACTAAACCAGAAATATAATTGCCTTTCTTCTCATAACTCTCTAAGAATGATGGACATGATAAAATTGGCTGTTCCCCTGCTTTGCAGAATATAATAACTCAATTGTAATTTAAGGGAATTAAAAAATCCCCAAAAAACCCCAGCAAAAAAACCCAACAAGTATCTTGCTGAATGTTGAGAAGCTCCAAATAAAGATCTAGCCTGCTAATGCTGGTTAGCCTGTTGTACATGCAAATAATTTAATTCCAACTCATCTTTAATTGTCTGTGCTTTAGCTGTGTCAGTGTGGTTTGATTCATAGCAATGGATGGTGGCTGTCATTGATAAAAATAGAACTAACAATTCTTTAGAGGAGAGGCACACAATCTTGAATAAACATCACTTGTTCATCACTTTGAGTATTCAAAGTATATTCAAGTAGCACTCGATATGAAGTAGTTTATAACAAGTCATAGTGGTTTTGTACAGTGTGTTTTGAGGATGAATATTATTATAAGATCACCAATATTAATTACATGAAGAAAACTATATTCAGCTTTGCCTCTGATAACCAGGTCTGCTCTGAATAAGTATTTGTTCTTATTTCCTAGTAACAGTAATATTTAGTCAAAAATTAAACTTTTCTGATATCTGTATCTTAGAGGAAAACACTGTCAAAATGACAAAAAGGAACAATCTTGGACAGTTGTTTGTTTTAATGTTTATGTCACACTGGTTTATCATAGCTAAAATAAAAAAATGGTCTGGAAAAGTGCAACACATTGTGATTCGGAGAAAACTCCAGGAACAAACTTGCCAACAAAGTTTTCAAGCTGACAAGCAGGTATTCTTTATTGCGGCGCCGGGAGACACGGGGATAGCTCCTCCTAACGTGTGTCTCTCTCTGTTGCTCCACAAGCCGTCCTTATATAGTCCCTGGGCATACATACATTACGTCATTTTCCAGAAAGTTCTGCACATGCGTACAGAATTGTGGTGGTGGTCTCTGAGGGTCGTTTACTTCTTCCAACAATCTTCATCACTTCTGGCAGCCTTTGAAGCACGCGCAGTAGATGCTCATACCAGTTTAATTGGTTCGTTAGCACAGGAGACATAACAATCCTCCTATCCTCCTACTTATCAGTTAGTTTAACTGTAGCCCATCCTGGACACCTGCCGTTCCCAGATACTCCTTATCCCTGTGTCCTGTTCTTCCAGACTGTTTTTCTTAAAACTGCGTCAACTTTAACAATTTATCTTGTACAAGAATGCTCAGTGTGTTCTCTAGCTGCACTCTATTTTTTTTTTCTATGTACCATGCACTTTAGTAATTTTCCATTGCTACTGTTACAAAGCCATCAAACTTAACATTACTTAAAACTGATTCTAAAGGTTTATATATTCCATTTTGTGATTTTCTGTCCCCCTTGTTTCAATTGCAAGGAAAGAGCAACTATGCTTGAACTTACACTTAGGACAGTTATCAACTTTTCCCTTCATTTTGTCATTTGCTTCTCACTTTTAAGGTTTCACAAACACCGGGCACTCCCCTGCCTCCCCACCTACCTGTTTGCTCCTCCCCATGTCATCCAGTTTCATTGCATGCTTCCCACTTCACTTACAAATAAGCTGCATGACTTCCTCCCCACTTATTTATTTCATGGCATTTAAACTTCTCCACATAATCTTTCATATCTAGAACAGATTCCTTTTGTTAGTCTGCTATACTTTCCCCAATTCTTGAAGTTCTGCATTAATCATTTTTCTAAAATAAGATTTCTTTCAGCTGAGTCTTCCTTAATAACATCAACAGGGAGATGACTCAAATTCATTGGCATTAAACATAAACTGATAAGACTCCTGAGTACTTAGGTCTATTGACTGTAGCTGAGTCTTATAATACAGTAGTAGGTTTTGTAAATATTGTCCATAGAGAGGTCCTGATTGAAGTGACTTCAGACATAATCTTCAAAACAGTTCAGTAAAATGTTATTCAATGGACAGTTGTAATGGGTTTGAGTCTTCACATAAGATATTCAGCGGAGCAGACCTCAAATGGCTTTTCCCTGCTGTCTCAGTCCTTGGCCCACCTATACTACAGGAGGCTCTTGAATTGCACAATATATCCAAAGAATAGCCATGATGTAGCTGCCCGTTTATGCTCCTCACCCCACAGACCCTATGATTATTATTAACTTTAGATCATAACCCAAATAATATTACCCAGAGAAAAAGACCCTAGTATGCATGCAGAAACTACTTGGATACAGCAAACATCTTGACTCGTGGAAGTTTATCGCTTGGTCAGGTGCTAGGTTTATATGTCTAAAGGATCAGGAAGATTGTTTCATATATATTGGGAAGGACAAACACTGTACCCAAGTGATTTATATAACAGAGCTTTTGTGGGGGAGGGTTGTGTTAAAGTTATTAGAATTTCAATCAAAACATTTCTCTCTTCATAAAATACATAGGAAGATATTTAATTCTACTCTTATAGAATACACAAGTATGTATTTAAAAGAATTGTGTGCTGTAGCCTTTAGATCAATCAGATACTAGGTCAGATTAAGCAATTAGTTAAGTATTTAGATTTAGGAGACTTCAACTTGTGCTGAAGTGCTTTTGTGATCTGGACCTATAGATATTATATGCTTTTATTCATGCTGTTCTACTACATGGTGTCTTTTAAAGAAATATAAGTTTATTTCACTTAGTGCAAGTAAGATTTCTTCATGATTCTAACCAAGATAAATTTTTGTGGAACAAGAAGTACACTTCATATAATTATCTGTTACAGAAATGAAATTTCTTACAGAAATTAGTTTACTAGAAATTCCTTTTGTGATTTCCTGCTGAAAGAAAATAACTACATAGCTCAAAAAAATGAGTTTAAGAACATTAATCATTCACTGGACCTTTAGTGGGACTATTTATGTGTTTAAAGTTAAGGGAATGAGCACAAAATTGCTGAACATAGGGCAAGACAATTCATGTGAGTTAAATGTGTTTTATTTCCACTACAAGAAAACAAAATATGAAGCAAATTGTTTATCCTATAGTTTTAATCTTGAGAAGCAGCCTCTATTTGTATATTCAGATGCCCAAATTAATGTAAGAAACACCATCAGATTGGAAAAATCACTGTTCCCCTTTCTGAGCTTTCTTTACAGTAAATCCAGATGTTAAAATATAGGGTTTTTTTCAAAGCTTCAGACATTTTTCTTTATTCCCAATGAAATTGCTTGTCTTTACTCAGCATATTTATTTGTACCTGAATTCATTTGAAGGCATCATATTAACAGGGCTTTTTTGTTGTTGCTGATTATAAAAGATTTTGAAGTACCTGTGCTTTTATTTTCCTTTTAGCTTTGAAAAATATTTGTCCTTATTTCATCAAGTTCAAATATCTTTGAGTGGTGTAAGCTTTGCCTAAGAATGTTTGATCTTATGAAAGGGAGTTCTTTGATCAAATAGACGTTTTAATGTTGTTTGGGTTCTGATTTCAAAAATTATTTAAATGCAACAAAATGAAGCTAAACTGCAGACGACAGCTTTGTAAACTGTCTGTATTCCAAGCCTCAAATAACATGTTAAAGTCTATGTTAGAATTGATGGATTGTTATCTAGGAAAGGCAAAGATGGAAGAAAGAAACTAAAAAGGACAGCCTATGTTATGCTCCTGCGATAATTTGTGTAGTAAACCAACTGCAGACATATGAAGAAAAAAATAGCTCAGATGAAAAATAGAAAACCAGTGGTTTCTTTAAAGAATTTTATTGGGATTTTGAGGTAATTTCTATAATGAAAAAAAAAACTTTAGACCTGACACAGTAACACCGCAGTTTATATCACAGGGTAATTGAAAAGAATCTCAATTATTATCCTGATAAAGCCAGTTCCAATGTCCAAGCTGTTCTATACATGAGGTAATTTTTCCTAGGGCTAGAGAATAAATTTTCTTCCCAGCGAGGAAGGTGCAAATGTATCTAAGATATCAGCAGCCTTTGAGCCACTGACATAGTTTATACAACTTCAAGTACTGAAAGAAACTTTAGCAGGTTCAAAAGCAATAATTATCTTTGCAGTTTGAAAGTGATGTCTTCCCATAAGAATAAAAGTATGAAAAATATGTCAAGTAATCAATGTTGAATGATCTAAAAGCCTAATGACACTATACATAGATTTATGCTGTATTTAACACATAATGGCATAATAATTTACTTTTTACAGTAAATTATTTAAGGCAAAAATAATTTTTAAAGATTTCTTTTGAAGAATCATTGGTAAAAACATGTTGCTAAGTTGTGTTGAGATATAAGCTCCCCTAATAACCTCAGTGTTTTTAAGACTTCCCAGAATTACTACATGTTCACAAAATAAACAACTTTAAGGGATCAGATTAAGAGAGAACCATTTTTCAGTGCTGCACATAGTAGCGATTAGAGCTTCTCACAGAGAAGCAGGTGGTCTGTGGTCAAAAGCTGCTTCTATTTAGGCAGAGGAGTAATTTTGTCTCTCAGGTCTGAAGTTTTTATCTGCCCTGTGAAATTGTTATCTTGGATCGAGCTAAACATCAAGGAAGAATCATGGCTGAAGTCTGAATAGAGGGTGTGGACTTTTCTGGACCACAGTGGAAAGTTAAGTCCATTAGAAAATTAAGGAATAGGTCTTATTCTTGACTCATAATTTCCAGGTTTGAAATTTAGGGAGATTTCTGTTCTAGGTGTGGAGCTGTGGTATAGAGAGTTTTTCTTTAGGTACCCTGATCATGATGTGCCTTTCAAGTACGGCAGGTGCTCACTTCCAGGCTTCCTGGTGGTCTTTTTTGGTACTCTGCTTAAGGGCCAAACACTGACATGCCCAGGGGTGAAGTTAGAGTGTCACTAGAAACACTACTGTACTTTAATCTTTTCATGTCACATTAAGTGTGAGAGAAATAATAGGACCTATATGTTTTTAGAGCTGAATAATTCCTGATGGCACTTCAATTTCTCTGTCCTTTCACCAAAAGCATAATGTTTTTGGTCTCTGTGAAACACTGTCATTTGTTGCTGTTTCTGCTAATAAAACAGGAGAAATATACACTTATATTCAGAGAACCACTGCCCCAGTTTCAACTGTTACTTCAAAGAAGAAACTAGAAACTTTAAATCTTTCATCTAAGATTCACTGCCGTCTGAAGGTACCTACTGAAAGAAAATTACACATCCATTATTTCACCACAGTGCATACTAAGTGATACTTAAAAAGTCACATGCAGTCATATTACCACAGATGTGCAATTAGTCCGAAAGAAATATATAAATAAGACACAATTTCATTTATGTATAAATCCATGCACATGAATGTGATAATCCAAAAAGGAGATTTAGTAACACTTTTTATTAAGTATATTTTCTCCCCGTTGATATTGCAGACTAGTTTTGGAGTGGGATATGGCTGTGTTCTGGTCACTGTAACTCAGTTGCATTTACGTAATGCCAGGTTGTCTATAACTTCCTCACTTTATAATTTGCTTTTAGGATTTGGATGAACCTTTAGTGAAGTTGCTAGAAAATAAATTTCCCAACTGACTTCTCAAGCTATAATTCTTCATCAACAGCAGAGAGATTTTTTTTTTCCTTTTTTTCCTGTGCCATGAACTATGTAGAGGTACTGAAAGCGCAGAATCTCAGAATAATTTGGTTTGGAAGGGACCTTCAAAATTCAAACCTGAATCTCCCCTTTTTTTAGTTTAAAACCATCACCCCTCTCCTATTGCAACAGGCCCC
Source organism: Lathamus discolor (assembly GCF_037157495.1). Lineage (NCBI taxonomy): Eukaryota > Metazoa > Chordata > Aves > Psittaciformes > Psittacidae > Lathamus > Lathamus discolor. Next base: position 24,667,717 of record NC_088884.1, read on the forward strand.
GCTGAAAACTCTCTCCACATTTTTATTACAGACCCCTTTTAAGAGCTGAAAGGCTGCAATAAGGTCTCCCCAGAATCTTTTCTTCAGGCTGAACAACCCCAACTCTCTCAGCCTTCCCTCTTAGGAGTGGTGTTTTACCCCTCTGATGATTTTTGTGACCCTCCCTTGGATCCTTTCCAGCAGGTCTATTTTTTTTCTGTACTGAGGACTCCAGAGCTGGATGCAATACTCCAGAGGCGGTCTCACCAGAACAGAGGGGCAGAATCACCTCCCTTGACTTTAAATAAATAGAAGATATGAAAGCCGTTATCTCCTTTGCTATGCTCCTAGTTTATATATGAATTTAAGTTCTTCGCTGTCTTTGAATTTGTTTCATCAGCTGGTAAATTACCAATATTCTGTTGCATTTGCCTACTTGGTTTCACTGTTTTAGCAACAGTTTCACAGGCAGTTTTCAAATATAATTAAAATATTACACATAAGATGTGGGTATGATACTATGGCTATGATAGAGATTCAGGCTCGGTTTCAGGCTTCAAGCAAATGGGTCATGGACCAGACTGAATGCCCACAGCTTTTGCACAAAAAATGTGACTGTACGCCACTTTGCCCCAGCACTGATGAGTTTCCTCCTACTTTTGATCCCTATTTACAGCTAATCCTTGATGAAAAAAAAAAAGGAAAAAAGGAATCACTCCTTGTCTTAGGATCATAATCTTCGTTATCTAGCAAGATTGCATGATATTCCATAGCTTTCTTTGGAGCTGCCACATTGCACAACCTCTTATTTTCCACTGTTTAAGTTGACAGCCTGAAAGCTAGGTATCCTTCATCCAGATTCACAAAATACTCTCCACATTTTGTTTTAACAGCACCCAGCATGAAAAGTATAGGGCAATGAAAAGTTTTTCACCAGTAGCAAAATTAGGGGGAAAACAAGTGTGTAAAATTTATTGGATAACTTCAACCAGATGAAAGAGGTGTGAGAATTGTGGAAGATTATGTTGTTTTATTTTAATGTTCCATAAATGGAAAGTTAATTTTTATTACAAAAAAAACCCCAAACAAGATACTATAATTTCTATTTCAGAACAATCACTTTTTCGCAATTTAAGGTACTTTAAGGTGTGACATTTGAAGTGTGAGGACTGTGTTATGATATACAGTTCTTTTAGGCTGCACGAAGTTTGTGGGTTGTTTTTTTTCCACAATCTTAAAACATTCTGATGATTTCCAACAAGAAAATTAAATAAAAAATATGCTTCCCCTTTCTGCCATCTCTGACAGAAAAGAAAAATTGCTGTTCAAACCCGGAATGTAAAAACCCTTCAGAACCCCATGGCCTTTTCGTATACACCTATGCCTGCCCCAGAAACTTTAGTTTTGCTGTAAACATGGCAATTTCTTGTTCACATGTTAGGTGAAAATTGATGTGCATTTATGGGCAGTACATAAAAGGAAGAATTAAGTTGTTTGATCATTTCAGTATTTTATAGTAATGTAAAAATGGGTTGCCACTTACTGTAAAATTGAATCATCATTTTGCCTCAGAACAGATTTCTGTGACCTTTTTATCTGCTAGAAAATATAAATAATAATTAATTAGAGATGTCATACTGCCCTGATTTCTCTTAAACAGATTTTATATGATGGGTTAAACTTTCACAGAGAAATCTCTTATTTTCATGGATGACCTACTCTGTAGCTACATTTGCCACAGATTATTGATTTTTTTCATGTGGCAAGGGTGATATGAGACACTGCTATGTAGTTAGATTAATAGATCTAATCCTTTGGGACTTACTGACATGGTCAGTCTATACCAATGTTACATTTAATATTGAAGCTGAGTTGGGGTAGTATTTTATTCATGTATTTTCAAGAGCTACATAGCTCTCAGGGTATTTCCTCCTCATAAAAATCCTGTGAATTCACTTGAAACTAGTGTAAGAGGTGAAAAAGTGTTTCCATTACTTGCAGATGAACCAATGTCATATTGAATGTGTGTATTTGAAAGAGGCAGTCTGTGGACAAATATATTGACATTTTTTAAAGTGCTGGAACAGTTGTACTTCCTGTTTGCAAGTGGCAGTGAGAAGTCCAGAATCTAAACAACATTTTTTTCTTTCCTTTCCATAACCATATCTACCAAAATTCTTCACAAAGGGTGGAAAGAAATGAGATAAATTATCTCCAGATCAGCTTTCAGACTGCAGATTTGCTTTAAGGACTTAGTCTGTGGAAATGTCAGGGTTGCTTCCATGTTTACTGTACACTGGTACCATTCACACCAAAAATAGTCTCTTTAAAAGTACAATGATACCTTACTTCACTGATTGCCTATTCCATTAATTTGGGTGTGGTTTGACAGTGAAAACAAGATGTTTCCTGTTCATTTACAATGGAAAACATTACTTAGATTGTGCCTGTGTTGTGACCTATGCCACTTCATAGCTTTCATATTTGCCTTTAGTAACATGAAGCACCTTTTCACCTATGCTTAATAAAGAGTTCTTTTGGAATATAAAATAGAAATGCTTGTTCTAAACTGTGTCTTCTGAAATAATGTCAGAAATATCAGTGTCCTCAATGCCCTGATACAAACGCTACTGAAAAAAAGGAATTAATGACTTATAGAATCTGAATAAGAGTGACAAAATGAATTCACCTGATTTAAAAAAAATGTCAGATGCACTTTTAGTATAAATGTAAGCAGTTATGAAGCTGAATACAAGTTATAAATGACAAGGTACTGGTTTTATGAAACTGAATGTAAGGATGAAGATACATTTTATATTATAAGATATTCCAGGATTGTGAGCAGTTGTTTGCAAAGAGCAAATTCATAGTTTCCTTGGAAGTCAAGATGAGGAAGTAATCTGCATATTTTTCTTTCCCACTCAGATTAGAAGACAGGGAATAACGGCTTTTGTAACTGGCTGCCTCTCCCAGTTCAGAGACCAGACATTTGAATTTCATATTGACAATAAATTACAAAACAATAAAATCCTTATACAATGTGATACTTATCAAATGGCTTATGAGATTTTAATTCAATAAACAAATTCTAAGAAAACAAATAAACACAGGACACATTAAGGTATATTTTTAAACCATAGAAAGGAGACTTTATATCTGTTTGACAATTTAAAAGTCAAAATAGTGGGTTTACTTATTTCTGAAATCTATGTAACACCAGACTGAAAATTCATCTTATAATGGGGGTAATTCATAAAAAAAGAGTTTACATAATGCAAGACTGAATCCAATTTGCTAACAGATTTCTTATTTGTGAATATAGGTACTGCTAAACGTGTACTGCATGCAGGCAGGCAATTTGTGGAACTGTAGCCCAGACTTACAGTTCACAATGCAGGGAGCAATTTTCAATTAATTCCTAAAAGGAAATATGGCCGTTACAAGTCATGAAAGACTAAGAATGGTCAAAAAGGAATGCAAAATCCACACTGGCTTTCGTATGGCTTTTGTGAACCTGATTAGTCTCTCAGATATTAGAGTAACATTCACAAAATTGTTAGGAAAATGTTGAGGGCTGTCCAGTGGTAGAGCCAAGCAGATCAATTTGATTGACGTTCAGTGTTTGGAGACACTGAAGAGCTATCGATCCTAACATACAACAGAACCAGGTCCTTTCAAAAGTAGGCACACTGAATACTGAGAATTACAGCTTATTCAGCCTGTTGTAAAGACTCAGAATTACAGAGTCCCAAGGAGAAAATGAAACAGTTTTGACTGTTCCCTATTAAAAATAAACCAAAGCAAACAAACAAAACCAAAACTCAAAAACACTTAAACCTCTTACCAAAGCCATTGAACTACTGTGCTACAGAGTCCTTTTCAAATACTTTCTACATGCTTCTCATTCATTCCTTTCCATTGCTGAGGTTTCTTCTTATTTATTTATATCCTCCGTGCCTACTGAGATGAAGCATCTGATTGGAATGACAGCAGAATGTGGGAGCTGGCTTTATTTCTTTCTTGTTTAATCATTCATCATCTAAAGTTATTTTTTTTTAATAAAATAAATTTTAAGACGTCACATTTTCCTGCAAAGTAAAGCTTTAAAAAAGGACATGTTTTCAAGTGTTACCAATCTGGAAATCTAGTTTTTGTGACAGAGAAAATACAAAACATTCCCTTTCATCATCAAATACAAATTCTGACATAAATTCAAGCCACAGTTAATTAGCAGTGGTAGAAAACAGGCCAAAATTTGTTGGTTTAGAATTGTCTGCTTCTGCTTATTGAAGCAGGATGGTTAATGACAGAAAGAATCATGCCAACATTAAAATTTTTGTGTAAAACACTTGTGAGCAATATTTATTTGGATGATGAGACTAAGGTAAAGGCTTTCCATACTTATTCTGCAACTGCACAAGCAAATTGCAGAAAAATAACAGCAAAAAACATGCCCTAATCTGGCTTTATGAATAACTTCTACTGACTTACTTGCCCATGGCCGCTTGGAGGGAAACTCAAGATCTTCAAAGCCAGTCACTTTCATTGGTCACTTTTCTGGGTCTTGTGCTGGTGAATGTCTTAATTAGTTAATCAACCAGTATAATAACCAGATTTTATACCTGATTCTGCAGAAGCTGTTTTATTCATAGTACTTATTTTACCAATAGTGTGATATAATGAGGCTTTAATATAATGTGGCTTTAATGTAATTCCTAACTTCCATTTTCAAGGGGAAAAAAAAACCCCAAGGACGTACTGCTGGATATCATTAAAAAAAAAAAAATGAAAGAAAAATCTTTCACAGAACAAACATAGGTTATAAAATGTGGGGTTACAGAATGTTGTTTCCAGAGTACTTCTTATGTTGCACAATTTGCTCAAAATTGGAAACAGTAAGACAGAATAAAAACCTCTCCTATGATTTGCTAGGAATGTAGGATAGATATTTTATTGCTAAAATAACCTTCTTGATGAAAATTAAAAAAAAAAAAAATAAAATACTGTAATAAAATAAAAATACGGGGCAGGATTTACCAAAAAACCTACACTATTGACGGAACACTGAAACAAGTGCTTCATTTAGACTTGCACTCATAACTCTAGTAAATATTAGTCTTATGCTGAATAATTGAGAAAATTTAACTCAGTATGCACTTCAAATATTAAAAGAGGATAAAGACAAGGAGAACTGCAGTAGATGTAACAGCAAGAAGTATTTCAAATCTTCTGGGATTTGAAAGAAAAGAAAATGTGTGTTACAAGCCATGATGCACTTCAGCATTTCTGTCTGTAACAGTGAAAACAAGGAGGCTGGAAGAGGTTGTGAATTCCAACAGCTATGTAGATTGACTGACTGGGAATCCTAAAGAGTGCTAGAAAATTGCACTGTGTCTATGAATGTGTTTGATAGGGTCCTGTTGGATAGGTATTCAGGAGTGAGACTAGATTACCACCCTCCTCACCTTGCTTGTTTGATCAGGCATGGAACACAGTGAGGATAGCACTGCCTGTTTCAGGGAACATTTTCAATTTACTGTGGTTTAATCTGAAAATATGTTTTATTTCCCAAATTTTCCTTCCAGCAAGCTGTTCCAAGAGATTCACAGGCAGAAATCAGTAAAAGTATGTATTATATTAAATACAATATTCTTCTAACTCTGTTTTTTACTCTTAGTGTGGTGTAACTGTAATGGATTTCATACAGTATAAATACTGAACATATGGTATAAATACTGAACATTATTTTTTAATGCAGAGAATTTTGGTATTAGAAAGTTATCTGATAACTGTCAGGTTGCCACAAATTTTAAAAGCTGGGATGAAACAAAGTCAATGTCAAGAACATTTTCAGCTGTGACACAAGGATGCTATAAAGCTAATTGATAATAGAGAAAGAAGTTCTTACAAAATCCAAATATCATTTTATCATTGAAACCAAAATGACTTCAGCATTACCCCGTAAAGCCGTGTATTGATTTTCCACTTCTATTATTACTGTGCTTTACCTGCCTTTGATTGCAGGTCAGCTCAATTTTCAGAAAGGTCTCAGGTCAAATACAGATTTACTCTTCCCTCAAAAGCAAAAAAAAAATAAAGGCTTAGATATATACACACAAACACTAAACACATAAAAGAAATTGTTATGTCGCAATTTGTGTTTATTCTTATAGCATAATTTTATTGACAGCTATTAGAGTGGATTATGGGTATATGTGTGCAAACAAAGAAAAGCACATAAGCCATCCACCTGTACAGCACTGTAACTTCGTACTGCATCCTTTAACTCCATAGGTGCTTGAAGAGACAGAGAGAAGGAGAAGTGCTCTGCTGGGTTGGGAAAATATTTTCAGAAGTGCAACAGGTAGGATTTAATAAATGAGAAGTAAAAAATAAAATTATTTTAACAATTCACAGAGATTTATGATTGTCTTAAATTTACACATTTGGTTTAGAATTCTATTTATACTGAAGATATTGCTGTATTACATTACAGCATACAGGCCTTAATCAAGGCCAGGTTTCCACTAGGCTAAATACAAATATACATACACAAAGACACTAGAGAGGACAGGACAACTTAAGAATCAATACTTACAGTTTACAAAATAAAAGTTAATTAAAAGTTCCAATAATTCCCTGAAAGGTAGGCCTTGAAAAAACTTCAACAGTCAACAGTGAATTTTAATAACAGAGCAGGTTCTGCAGCCTTTATTAATAATAAGTCTATCATATGTTTAAAATTCTTTTTTTTTTTTATATAAGCATAGCCAGATGAATATCTTGTGTTAGAAATTGCTAAACTTTTTTTCACTGTCTACTAAGTTCAAAATATCCGAATTAATTTTTCTTGCATCCAGAAATATGAGATCACATTGAGACAGACTAATCCAATCAGTTTTAACCCTACAGATAACAAAGTTATAAGGTATGAAAAGTTGCCCTTTTTGAGTTTGTATTTTACAGTCATAACTGCATGGGTAGTCCAAGCAAACCATTATGGTCAGAAGTGAACATGTGTAAGCAATTATCAGTAATGCCAACATGGGATTTATGGTGTAGCTCTAAATAAATATTTCAGATGCATCACTGTGTATGAGTGAAAGTGGTAAGAAGATTCCCATATGGAATAATCACAAAGTCTGTCTTCTCATTTTCATGGACAGGGATTGTTTACATGCTGTGTTCTCCTTCTCTTGTCAAAGTGGCATCTAACCTAGAGGGAACTTATGTGACAAGCCAGTAAGCGTATCAACTCCTTTAGAATTATCATATAGGTAAAAAAAGGTGTGTCAGTGCTCAAGTAATACAGTGGACTGTCCTGGATATTCCTGTAGAGCAGAGCACTCACATGCTGCTCTATGGTTTCTCTATTCACAAGACCTCTCCTAAAATGCTCGCCACATGATTTTAGGCTGACTATAATGAGTCCAGCTTTACATTTGTAACTGGTGTTTCACACGGATGAGTTCAATTTAGTTCTGGGGTCTGGTTCAGGGCTGAGTCATACCAAAGTGTCAGCTGCTGAAACACTTGTACCACTGCTTATGAAGGTGAGACACCCACTGGCACTGACCTTTCTTGTTTGTGAGACATAACAGCCAGAGCTGGCAGCGGTGCCGTCCGTATTACAAAATGTCAATAGATATCTTGCTGTTAGATTCACAATCTATTTGTACAACCTTTAATCAGTATTAGACATGACATAGGTCAATGCAGTATCTTTGGCACTCAGATTCAAAAGCTTTACTTTGAAAACATTACAACACAAATCATACATCTAAATGTTTATCATTCCAAACATGAGGTGACTATGTTTTGAAAATGTCAGAAGGATATATATCTTGTTTTCTTTCTCTTTTAGAAAGCTCTAGCTAAAATGATTTCAAATGGCTGACTTTTTTCTTTTGGGAGGTGTATCTTCCACATACACAAACACAACTGTTACGCCTTTGGAAATAATCTCCTTTGCATGTTATTCTCTAACTTTTATACTGATAAAACTCATGAAATTCTACTAATTCCTTAAAGAGATCATTGTTTCTGGTGGATGTATTTTTTTCAGTCATTTAGAATGTCAGATAGATCAGGTTCTATAGATAGTTCTTCCACTTCAAATACATGCTGTGTATTGGAATTCAGGTACTTATATTAGAGGCAAGACATAAATTTAGGTCAAGTATTTAGAAAATGAAACATTTATAAATATTGCAAAAATTAAAAAGTCTATTTGTAAATTTAATACAATCCTTATATCTAAGGAAGCATTTTGTATTGTGTCAATGCCTCTACCAAGCGTTCATGATTTGTTTATTATTGCTCAGTCCATATAATGGAGATACTTACGTGTACAATTTTCTTAAGAGCTCTTATAAATCTGTTAATGTAGTGAAGTTCATTATTTCTTTTCAATGAAAGTAAAAAACTTTAACAGTTACTTCTGCTTATTAATGTAGAATTCTGCCATTGAATAACAAGAACATAAACTGCTGTCTGGAAGCTAAAGACATCAATAAAGACACTTATCTTTCAGGACTCCAACATTATGAACCAGCTGTAGTTACTATGGCAGTCAGAAATAAAAGTGGAATTTGTGGGTCTGATTCTGATCTCAGTTGCTCCACTGACAACTGTGTAGTGCTTAGGGAGCATAATCAATACCAACTCCACTGTGAAGACTGCAGTATTAAAGCAGGAATTGCAAATATCTGTGTAGAACATTTTCCTAAGGTTTAGCCATAAATTTGCTAAAAACTCTTTTTGGTTGTGTTTGTTATGCCTGTTTTTTACTTGGTCATACTGCCACAGTGACGGAAAGTGCAATGCTCCTTTGAAGAAGCAAAAAAGACGCAGGAAAGTTGCAAGCAACAGTGATGCAATTAGTCTCTTCTGACTAGGTGCCTGCAATGTGGATGTCTGCTTTTCAGGTTTTAGTCAGTGGAGAGAAAGAAGTACTTTTAGGATGCGGTTCATCTGATTGATTTCAGACGTCTGTTTTAGGATGAGATAGATTGCTCCTCAGAAAAGCCTGTTTCTTCCTATCAGCTGTAAAGGAAAGCTAGACAGTTATTTCAGCAGCATAAATCTACATGATAGATATCTGTGTTTTGTTGGATGAATCCCACTGATTCTCTACAGGGAACTGAAAGAGCCAGAAATTTATTTTATTGTAACAAAACCCTGTGTTCACCATTAGACTAATATGACTCTCAAACTGACTATGGTAATTTAGATTGAGTCTTTTTGCACTGTTAACGGAAGACGAAAAGCGTAAGACAAAATAGAAGAAAGGCTGATATAGTATTAAGCATGCAATCAGTCCTACACAAACTAGCAATGCAGTCAGCTGAGTGTGTCTGGGAAGATTTTTTCTTATGCCATCTCCACAGGGGTTTTCACTGTTGCGGAAATGTGATGGGTTCAAAAGGGACAGTGAGGGAGTGCGAACTCTGTATAGGATGATAACACAGCATGTACCACAGAACTAACATAATATGGTGGTGTAGGAGGATGTTTTGATTCTGTGTGCAACGTAGCATGGTGCACAGATTCCTGAGAGAATCACGCTCAGTACAAGCCAGGTTGACAGACGATGCACATCACATGAGGCAGTGGCTTGTTTATGCAGCTCCGGCTCTTTGGGAACCTGAGCCAGCACTTAGCACTGTGGTGAGTACATGCATGTGTAGCTCCACTGCAGCTAGGTCAGGAATCTCTTTATTCTTCTTCAGTATACCATATAAATGCTCTCAAGAAGTAGCAACAAATGGTTGAGATACCCCGTGTCTCTGCAACACTGCAGGTTGGACTGTGGTTTGTAAGGAAGGTGCAGGTTCTGGACATCAATGAATTATCCAGACACAAGAGTTAAAACCCCCTGACTCTTGTAAAACTCCATAAAAACAGTTTTGTAATTCTTTATTTCTAGTATAAATGCATGTCAGTATTAAGTGCTCAAATTTTGTGGACTAGAAGACTTTTGGAAGTCAAATTATACAAGTCCCCTCAAAACCAGAAATGTCTGAGAAATTTAGACATGATTTAAAGTACACTAGTTGCGCTTTTCTGCATTCTGAATGAATCTTGTTAACTCAGAGGAGTTCCAAATTCTGTGCATGAAAGTAAGAACAAAAAGGAGACTATTTTATACATACTTAGTTATGTAGGGATTTTTATGACTGGATATGTTATACACATATTTTTAGTATATATGTAATTTTGCTGGAACTGCATTTACATAGATATGAGTCTGAATAAACCTCTCTGGAGATATTTAAATATGTTTTAGACAAAGGATAATAGGAGAAAATCTAACCTCTTTTTTTTTTTTTTTTTTTTTTTTTTTTGCTTTTTCTCTTTTTAAAAATGATTCAGAAATATTCCGGTGAAAGCAAAGTCATGCAAAAAACAATATGCACCCAAAACTTCAATTAAAAGCCCGATTTCATGACAAATTCCATATTTGTAATGTTAGGCAAGTTTGAGTCAAATTTGCACTTACATTACATTTTAGTGATAAGCTTGGGTCAGAACTTTGTTTTACATGACAGCCAAGTTGTATTTTCATTTGAATCTCCATGATCATTCTCAACCTTGGCAGTATTGAGTTGTCATGTTGTAATTCCTTTTATATGTTAGATCAAATGAAAACATTCACAAAGATTACTGTGAAAACAAAAGCCTAGAATACAGCCACAGATTGTATTTTTTACAAAAAAAAATGACAGGATCTGGAAAGACATCTGTGATGAATGCCCAGTTCTGCTGGAAGTTCTTTTGCAAAATTCACTGACAATGGTAGCTGATGACCTTATCAAGGCCCTACTCTTCTGATGAAACCATCTCCTCATCACTTCCCTGCTGGAGGTGTGTGTCAGTCTGCTGTGAGTCTCTATGTGATAGCATGGAAGTTACTGCTCTTTCTTGCTTTTGAATTCTAATAAGAAAGGAAATCAGGCAAGTCAGTTATGGTTCATTGTGGATACTACAGAAGGTGGAAACTGCAGAATTTCACGTTTTAAAAGTATGCAAGATCAGACTGGGCTTGACACTGTGGGTGAACAGAGATAAGAGCAGTAGAATTGTCTCCTTCCAAATGCACATCGTTAGTCCATGCTCGAGCTGTTAGCAGATCTGCAGCTGATATAAATTGACACAGCACTAGAAATTCAGCAGTTTCACTTATTGACATCAGATAAGGATGGAGTTCCAAAGGAACACAGAAGGCTGGAAGTTAGCACCACCAGCAGTTCATAACTCTGCAAAAGTTAACAAAGGCTAATTCCAGACTAAGACATACTATTGCAATTCCTTACTGAGTGTCGGCTAATGCTTTTAGATGATAGATAAAACCACAGGTCATCCCAGGAAGCAGCTTAAATAATTTTCATATGCAACGTATAATTGTAAAGGAAGAAATGTACATTACCTTTACTGTTGCTATTTATAAGCACTTTCCTAATCATCACAGTTTAAATTTAAGTTCTTATCATAAAGTTGTTTTTTCGAGTCACAGCTGAAGATGTGAATAGTCACTGAAATCTGTGTATGAGATTCACATATGCAAATCTTGTGGTAGTCATAAATCACTAATTGCTTATCATTATTATCGAGCAGTATCTAAGACATTACACATTTTTCTTTTTGTTTACAGGGAACAGCCATTTTATAGTATGCAAATAAGTTTTTTACTTCTGATCAGTGTACAGAATTGCTTGCTCCAATATAAGTCTAAAGAGGAAAGGACTAAATGGTCTTGGCACCTTAAATATAATCTAGGCAGAGCTGAGATTCCCAATATCCTGATTCAGCTGTCATCCTCAAAAGCATTTAAATTTATTAAAACAAAAGAAAAAAGAAATGCCACAAAAAGCCAAAAACTTGCTGGCTATAAAAAGTTTCTAACCAAATTTTCTCAGAATGGTCCAAAATTGTCAGGTGTTATCACTCAACTTTCAACTTTCGCTTTATATGAACACTGCCTGGCTACCAAGACAGTGTCCTGTAGGTCCTCACAATAACTACAAAAAAATGGGGTATTTTTTTCTGTTGCTGTTTATGTCTTTCATTTGTACTCTCTTTTTTTTTTTTTTTTTTTCCATGACTTTTATTTTGTTTTGGTTTGATTTTTTTTTTGGCTTTTTGTTGTGTGGTGTTTTTGGTTGGTTGGTTGGTTGGTTTGTTGATTGGGTCCTTTTTACATCATTGGAACACACACTGCTCTGACAGGTCTAATGCAGTGGGTATTTTTTCTGTTTGTTTTATTTCTATTAGCATAGCTGGGAAATAAATGTAATTATTAGCCATATAAAATCTGGATAAAACTAATCAGACTTGCTAGCATTTTAAAAAGCCTTCTCTATTCATCTACAGATAAGTTTGAAACAATGTTGTGACTCTTTTTCCAAAGTTTTGTATTATACTAATAGTGCACATGGGCCTTAAATGAGTGCTATATTATCCGTGCTTTGCTTTGTTGTTGTAAAGTAATACTTAAAACCAAAATTCAAATGTATTAAATGAGCTTTTAACACCTTAATGTTAATTTGGACAGATGCCCATGAATAAATTAAGTAGACAAAAAGATCTCGAACTCACATTTTTATCTATTGGGGGATTTTAATTCCAACTGCTAGCAAGGAAGAACAGAAATACTGTGCTAAAAACCAGTGGTACATTTTGGTGATGAGTAGGCAAGTGCTGTGGGTGACATAAACACATCAGCTGAGTATTAACACTCCTGAAGAATGTCCTCCTGTGAAAAGTAGAGCTTAATATTTGTTGTATTTTCTAAACAATAATTATTGTAAAAGATTATGATTTATTACATTAAACAACATCTCTCACAGAAATAGCTTTCATAGGCGTAATATTTGTTTCCCAGTGTTTCTTAACTGGACATAGATCCTATGAGAGCTCCTAGGTTTGGTGTCCCCTGTATTAACTCCTGACTGAGTCAGGAGGAAAAATAAATCTTATACACAGAATTATTGGAAGACATAATCTAATTCTCATTAGAGAACCAAAACAAGCTTCAGGGCACAGGTCCTCTGGTCAAGTATCTTCTGGGAGGAAAAAAATGTATTCTTTCTAATGTCAGAACCCCTTGTCCTGTGTTTCCTGTATAGATGCCTAATGTAGGCACACTCAAATGTAGCTACTTTTCCTAGGGAAGAGATCCAGCCTGTCTGAAATTAAAAGGTATTGTTAAAACCACAGCTGTGAGCATAAACGGTCTTCCTGAAAAGCTTTCTAAGCTAGTGCTCCAGCAGGAAGCTAGGGTTGGAAAAGATGGGTGTCTTCACTTCCTCTTCAGACTAGAAGGCCTTTAGAAACAGGGTAACAATGCTGTTACACATGTACTCCTGAAAAGAGATTAAGAAGATAAGTTACCATTACTGATCAACGGAGTTTTCAGGGGTGCAACGCTCTTCAATCTGATTGTGACCTCCCCTACAACCATAGAACAGAGTATATCCAGGAAATTGTTCCTGATTTACTTTGAGATATATGAGACATAAGTCAACAGGATAGTTTTAGAATGACAAAACCATGTTTGAAAACCATACAAAAATGGAGAACGTACAAAGAAAAAGATGCTGTTTTTCTATACGTTATCTTCCCCCGTTTTTTTTAAATGTGAAATTTCTAATCAAATTCTTTGTTTTCCTAGATCTTGTAGCTACTATAACTACATGCAGAGCAGGCATATAATTCTAGCAGGCCAGTCAAAGAGGTGTTGGGTTTCTTTAATTTCCTTAGTATTGTTGTAAACACAAAAGTCAAAGGAAAAATTCAAGGTTTTAGCACTTAATTTTATGGAAGATATCTTCCATTTAATCTTTTTTTTCATGTTACTCCATTTATCGTATTTTTATAAATAAGAGTTTTTCCACTTACCCACTCACACATTTTTCCTTACTGCTGGCTTGCTAATCAGAGTGCTTACAGGTAAGCAGATTCTTTTCATATATGTACTTGTGTGAGTTGGTACAGGAAGGGCACAGGAACAGCCATAAAACCACAGTCGAAACGCAGAAAGTAATTTTATTTTCATTACCTTGCCAAACAGAGGATGTCTGAAGCAGCACCCAGGCAGAGGCACATGAGCAGGGATGTGGACACCACGAAGCTTGGTGCATGATAAAGGATCACTGAACCTGCTGCCTTCACTTGTTTTTCAGGGATTGCATGCAGGTGTAGTTTACTGCTGTGCTTTGAACCTTCCCACAGTAGGGCAGGAATCTCATGTTCGATAGGGTGCCTCTAAGTTTATCACAGGCCTGAGTTGCCTAAACATAGATGTTCTACTTGTCAAACACAGAAGACTAAACAATGATTAGTACCATATATATGTTTTCTACAGCCCAGCTGCAAGTCAATTGAGCATGTTTATAATCCTGCTCACCAACCTTCTGTTACTTTCCCACAATACTGCTTTAGAAGATAAAAGAATAATGAAAAACAATAGAAAAAATTTCTTTCTCATTACATAAAGATTTCTTTCTTTCCAATATTTTTGCAGTTGTCCATTTTCATATTTGAAGTGTACAGTAATGTTCATGTAGAAATGTATTTCATTTGTGGTTTTTGCCAGCTGTCCCATGAATATCTTCTCTGCTTTGTCTGCCCTTTTTAAGTGCTGGGATCAAAAAAGCAGCTTTAAACGCAGTAACAAATTCACAGTTTAGAAAAGTATTTTTCAAAGTGTTTTTCAAGGTTAATAGTTGCAGACAATAGTGAAAAAAAATAAAAAATGCTTTATTTCCTATCTCCAGTTTGTCCATTCCTGTTTGCTCTAAAGATATTTCTATCAACAAAAGGCAAAGATAAAGATTTGCTGCAGAGATACTCTGAAATAAATACTCTGAGCTACAGTATTTCTTAGGCTTGAAGGGGAAATCTTTGGTACAGACAGTACATGCTCAAGCAAAAAAGAACAGCAAAAGACACAGTTTATTCTGGAAGCACAGTTTAAGTTCGAGAAAGTATTTTTTTATTTACTTATTTTCAAGAGACACATTACAATCATTGTTAGGTCATAAATTTCTGTCCTTATTCTGTTTTAGCTCTAATTAAGTGCAATATTTATTACCGAATGGTTCTCTGAGTGAAAGAAGGACGGGAGATATTATGCCCTTGAAACTAATCAGACTTTTGTAATTTATTCTTGTAGAGCCTCAGTTTCATAAAAGGTAACAGGGAAGCTATGCTCAGGACCTTATGCAGTTAATGAAGATGTGCTGCTCAAGGCCTCACCCTACTTTGAAACCCCACAAAGTCAATGAGACATTACTTGTAAATGGGTTTACCACCACAGTTCCAAATCTGTATTAGGGTCTTGAAGGAAAACTAAACCAAAGCAAGGAACATTGAGAAGCAAATTTAGACAATGAGAAATAAAGGATGTTTTTAAGTTGGGAATGCAATAAATGTTATCTATACAGGTTTTCTGAAGTAGATGGGAATCAGCAGCAAGAGAACTGGAAAGCACCTAAGTGGCACTCCCATAGCCATTCTCATTGTAGGATATTTTGCATAATCCTTTGTGTCAGGAAGGTGTGCCAACTCTATCTTTGTGCTTTAAGCTGCAAAAAGTATGCAGCAAAATGTTCACCCTGCCCTGAATATCCCCCATCTAGCATCAGGTAATCCTAGTTTTGCTTCACCCAAGGCAAACAGAAAACTTCTGACCAGCTTGGGTTATAGATAGGGGCACATTTGTCTCACTTGGAAAAGTTTATGAGGGTGTTTTAATGTAAAATTAAGATGGCAGGATAAGTTTAAAGAGATCTGGAGTGATGTTCTATCTCTACTATAGATTCCCTCGAGATTCTCTTTCTGCCTTGTTATGGAGAGATTCTTTCACTGTAAATTCCCTTTTAATTATTTTTGCAGGACTGGCAGCTTAATTTTTTTGTACATACACATATATAAATTACTTTGAATATAACATCAGGAAATGCTCACTTATTACGGATAACTATCTTCCAGATAATATGGCTAAATATCCAAGTGTAGTACAGAATGTTATTTACAGGTTTGTTTTTCTACTTGTAAGAAATACTGCATTGTAAAGAAGATAGATTATTTTAGCAAGCTGATTTTTTTTGTAAGACGTTTGAAGCTGCTCAGAGGTTTGCAATGTTATAAATTTTTTCAGGAATGATGAAATTAATGGACAAAGTGTAACTGAAAAAGGTCACAGCACTATTATGTGCATATAGAAATATCAACATAATTTTTGCTCAGACTTGCAAAGATAAGACATGCTGTGGACAAAAAAAAAAAAAAAAAAAAGAAATGTGTGAGCATCAACTCAAATATTTAAACTGTCAAAATAAAAAGTAAAATGAAACCACATAGTTATAATGCAAAGCTGTAGGAAAAAATACTTATAAATATTTTTATTAATTAACCAATCATAATACAATTCAGGTGTTGCATTGCCATTCTGAGGTGTGTTTGCAAAGAACTCTGACTAAACTTCTTATAACTAAACTGGGTCTTAGTAGAACATCATATAAATAAAGACACAGGGAGCATGTAGAGGTGAGAGAAATTAACACGTACACACACACAAGTGCATTCACACAGCTAGTATAAGCAAGAAATGCTGATATTGTCGTAGTCAACAGATTTGTTAAACTTCCTTAAACATGGCAAACACTAATGGATAAAGAACTTTGGAGGCAAACTATTTTAATGGGCTCTTCCCTTCTATAATTACATTATTTTATACAGAAATTACTCAGATATCTATCTGTTTTTATGCAATTTTTACTATCAGGAAACTTAACATGGAAGTCTGAAACCTTTCCTCTTTATCTTCTTTCCTCATCCTCCTTTTTTTTTTTTTTTTTACAGAAATACCAGATGAAATAAAACAATACAAGACAAAAATTATTGAAGGCATTTATAAACATTAAATAGTTAGAACAGAAGATATATTCCAGGATATAGTGGAACCAATATGCTATTTCATCCTGGTGTTCGGAAACCTGTGCAGCCTATCAAGTTCATCATTTGGCTTCTGATATTAAAGAAATTAAAAGTGAAGCGCTATGATCATGGAGTTTATAATAAAGCAAATTTTCCCTGACTTTTCAAGATGAACAACATATTTAATGCACAGGGAATACATTCCTAACACTGTGGTTTTCCTAAGGCCAATAAGATGCAGCAGTGCAGTTACAGTAATCAGATATGACCTTTAAGAGTTTTAATTTCTTTTTTCATTGTAATCTGAGGGAAAACCATTTGAGAAAAACATTTTACTTTCCTTGCTTGAATCAGCCCCTTTTGTCTAAGACAGGGCATTAAACAGCATATTTAACACATTCATATGTGGTTCAACTCCCCTTCAGGCTAATGGCTGTGGGATTATAATGCTCTAAAGGATTTACAGCACCAATTTACCGTGCTTCCTGGTTATGAAGATAGGAATGAAGCTGTGTGTGCACAGATAATTCCAGATGCTCAGAACAGAAAGGAGCAATGGGGATGGGGAAATCTCAAAGCCTGGGAAGGTAAGAAGAGTATTTAGTATTGTGCTATTGTTTCAGCTGTTCCATGACCTGCATTCTCACTAAAATGTAGGCAGAGACATAGTACGAACCAGTATTTGTTTCTCCACAGAAGTTCCTTGCAAACCTCAACCCTTTTGCACTGTCCCTATTAATGCTTCAGGCAGTTGACCTGTAATAGTGAGGAAGCAGCTGCATCATTAGGAAATTTGTTCTGGAAAGAAGTTTAGAACATAATAGTAATAATCTTGAGTCAAATAATCCCATGGAACTATCACTTCCACTCTCTTATCTCCTTATGGCCATGCAGCAGGACTGCAGACACTCTAGAATCACTGACATGAGGCTGTGAGCTCATGCATTACTGTGAAAAAAAAAAGTTTTTGCTTGTTTTACAAAGAAAACAGGCTTGTATATGTGTGCATGCATGCATATATCTAATATATATTGAGAACTGCAATATAAATTCAAAGAAAGAAGAGAAAAAAGTTAATTTAAGGAAAAACAAAGGCTGAAATGGTCTAAGATTTCCATTCATGAATATTTTTTAATATATCGACAATCACATCTATTTTTTCTATTGATAATTTTATTGTATTAATAATGTTGATTTTCCATTTGAAATCAAGTTATTATTCATGTCATATGATCTGTTTTACTTTCAGCCTTGTCTTTTGAAGAAGGGACAGTGATAGTCAAAACCTGGCTTTAGCTTGTGAGCCAAAACCTTTTTCATTCTTCATTTCACAGCAGCAAAATACCTGAAGTCTATTTCACATAAGAAATATCAGAAAAACTCATCTGTAAGATGAAATACACCTAAATATGCTTACAAATACTCATTCATTTAATGTCAAAAGGAAAAATAGGGCAAAATGTTCCATCAGAACAGGGCATTTGAAAGATAAGAGTTTAGCTAAATTACAGAAATTATAGGTTTATGTCTGTAGATCAGACTAAAGCTATACAGTATTTACCAGCGTGGTGAATTTCCTCAAGTCCATTTGGGAAAAAATCCTGCTTCCTGTTGTTTGCTTACTTGACAGTTGTCACCCATTTCAGTGGCAGCAAAAAATAATAGATAGATTTTGGGATTTGGCCTAGCTGTCGGCTTCACTTAGGAGGACATCATACATCATTCAATGTGCATGCTTTTTTCCTAGACTCTTACAGTGCAGGGATACTATGAGTGAAGCAAGAAAACACCTTTTTTCCCTAACCCATATTTAGCTTCCCTGTGGTGTTTATACACAGACCAGACATCTGCTTTGCATGTATAGCAGCTTTCAGAAGTTTCAGGTAATGATCAGATTGTTGTTTTTCATTTTGCACTGAGATAGCGCCTCTAGTTGAAAGACCCCAAAGAATTTAAAATAAATCCATTAGCTGTTTCTGTAGCTGGATTTTTCTGCCTGTAAGTTTATAAGAATATAAAAAAAAAAAAAGTTTTCCTCTGCATTTGTCCTTACTCATCCTGTGCAGGATGATTTATCAGGCCTTTAACCCTGTCAGCCTATGTAAAAATAACAATGAAAACAGGAGTATTAACTTCATCTGGTATACATATTTACTGCGCATCTTGGCTATTCAGTTAGGGTTCTGGCTTTGTGGACCTGACTGTGCAGTGGAAGTGTTTATGTAAGCCTACTGTTTGGTGTTTGGTTTGGTTTGTGGTACAGGTCTTCCAGAATCAATGCCAACCTCCAGCTAATCCATAGCCAGTGAATAAATGCCCCTTGAAACTGTATCTCCTGGCACCTGGAATAAATAAAGCTTAGCTGTGAGTTACTGAGAACCAGACATCTTAATATTTTAAGCCCCTAAATTTGAAGCACTGATGCTTGAAAATATTGTCTGTTATTGACCAAGATTAGTTAAGCTTTGATCACTTTCCTTCTTCTCTCACAAAAATGGAATATTGCATGTTTCTCTTCCAGATGGGTATGCAGGCATGGTAGCACTTACTTGCTGAAAGGCATGCAGAGCTGGTGGAAGGGCCTGAAGCACAACCCAGGTATTGAAACAATGTGTTTTCCGAGCTTTAGGACTCCTTGTAGTACACTCAGAAACTGCATCTGAATTTAGCCATTGGCAAAAACATTTGCAGATGTGGAAATTACATTTTAATTAGTTTGTATGACTACACAAGGTAGGTTTGTTGCAGGAGTTACCATAATTACTAGCAGCAAAATTGATATAATAATGGCTATATGGGTATTTTTCTGTAATTATCATTATTATCTAATCAGCTTCTAAAACTGTCCTGGCTTCTGAATGGTCAGAGATGACTTTTGGGGCTAGATTATTCTCTTGTTGTGAGATAAACGAATGGAAATACGCTGAGGATATTCTTCCCTAGGCCATTTTGCTTAACAGCAGACACTGTTCTCATTAGCACTCTGAGCAATTGATACTTGAAACAAAAAAAAAAGCTAAACCCAATGTTGCCCAACTTATTTCATTGCTACTGCTCCTTTTTTTTCATGCTCGGTAAAATAGGAATAGCTGCTTCTGTCAGGGAGGGGTCGCTTCTCTTAACTGTGCTGCACAGAGCCCGCGGTGATTCTTCAGAATTTGAGTTACAAGGTGAGCTGAGAAATCAGCTGAGCCCCCAGTACAGGCCAGGGAGGAAAAGGATGCTGCAGAGGGAGCTCGATGCATAGCATGTCACCTTTCCACATATATCTCCTGGAGACAATTCAGGCCCAGGAAATTACCTGACAGTTGCCGATATACTTAGGATGATCTTTTAAGGCTGTGCTTCACACTCTCCACCTGTCAGCTTCCTCTGCACATGATACGCCTGTAAGAGGAAACGTACCATCTCCCCAGAAACCAAATTAATACACAGCTTCTTCTGCCTTTGATGTAAAGATGTCACTATTACTTCAGAAAGTGCTATTTTCTAAAATTAGTTTCAAATGCATGTTAAATTTTTATTAAGGAAAACACCCTTTCTAAATAAGAGATGTAAAGAAGAAAAATTCAATTTCTTTTCCCTGATATTTGCTTATGCTTAAAACTCCATCCCTTCTGACTTCAATTTTATTCGTTATTCCTTAATGAAATAAATTGTGTCTGAATGAAACATCTTCTTTAATAAAATCCTTGTATGGTCCTGAGATTTTCTTTGCTTCATTGAGATCTGTTACTCAACTTTCCTCAGAATCCTTGTAGGTTTTGGATTAATATTAAAAGGGCACTATTGAGACAGCATCCCATACTAGCTGCTGTTCCATATATATGCAAAGAAATGTATCCTCATACACTTTTTATAAGTTTAGCTTGTAGGACAAGAGGCTGATTTTTTTTTTTCACACCCTCAACATCTGTTCACCATTGAACCTCCTCAGTTTTTCTGGAGGTTTGGTTTCTTGCTGTGTGTATGCCTGGGAAATCAAGCAGAAATTCACATCTGGTTTGTTTTTTTTTTTTTTGGCAGTGTATTTGCCTGAGAAATCAAGTGGAAATACACATCTGGGATTTTTCAAACTGGTCTTAACACGTCTGCAAGTGTTTCCAACAAAGAAAGCCAAACCAGTAACTAAAAGAATGCTACCAAGTTAAAAAAAACCTAGCACCTCCCCACCAAAAAAAGCCCAAAACCCCACAACAAGCGCAATAAACCAAACCAAACCAAACCCAGAACAAACAAACCAAAACTTGAAAATCTTTACATGTGTTCCTGAGGAAGTTGTTTTTTTAAAAATTCTCTTCATATGCAGCACTTCTGTGTACTTTCATCCTTACTGATGATGGTCATTAGTTTTCTTCATTACTTTTCTCAAAAACAAAACCAGGAACTCCTTCACGTGTCTTCTCGTAATTCTTAGTTTTTATACAGACTATAAACATTGCTTCTCTGAAAACAGAAATCTTTTCAGAAATATTTATGAATACGGAGTTTGTTGAGGTTTGTTTCATTTTTCTTTTTTAAAAAAATTTAATTTAAATTCAAAAGTGAAAGATTTATCTTAAACAGTTATTGAGAAGGGTGACTATATTTTTTTTCAATCTGTCTCATTTAGTCATCTCATGTGAAGAATGAAGACTATGAACCTTATTTTAATAACCTTCATGATACCACCATGAGTGGTGGGGAGCTAGATCGTCCAAAAGTAGGGTGTCACTATTTTTGTTTAAAAGGCATAAAGGATTCTGATGTGCTAGGGCTTAGTAACTTAAATAGAATTTTGCAAGCGATAAAAGTCTTTTCTATGTGATGAATGAACTGAAAGAGAAATTAAAGTAACACACTTAAGTTCCAAAGCTGCAAAATATTCCATACATACAGTTTACTTATGTACTGTGAACAGTTCTATCCACAGTGAGAATGAGAGGCTGAGGAAGTTACTATGTGTAGTGTTTTGTAGATCTGGTACTACAGATGTACAGATACACTTTCAAGATGCTTGTTTATGGTTATAAATTTTTGTTTAATTTAAAGTTATTTTAATATTGCATTATTGTGGCTTTAATCAAGCTCAAGCACAGTAACTATTGCATTTAATAAAATTAATAATTATACAATTAAAATATATGTAATTAAGTGTCATTAAGTGCCACTGTCTTTATGTGTAATAGACTGTGAGATTTTCAGAGTTACAACCCTTTCGATATGAGACAAAGGCATAAACAAAGAAGTCAATCACTTCATGTAAGCAGATGGATATTGAATTAAGAAAGAAGAATATATAGGCATCTATCTAAATCTCGTACACATGACAGAACACGTTCCCTATTAAGCATTTACTGTACATATACTCAATAATTAATATTTTGAGCCTATATTTTAGCACGATAACAATAAGTAAATAGTGCTAAATACAGGCAATTAACAGACTATCTACTTATAAAAGGACCATTTTACTAGACAACATGGAAAGAAAAAATCACTGTCTATAATATGAAGACATCCAGCTATGAAATTATTAAATCAGTTTTTCACTGAAATATAGATACAGCATAGCCTTATGAATGTATGGTGGAGGAGCTACCACAATGCACTAGCCAGCAAGAACCCCCAGGTACTCCATGACACCCCAGTACATTAATGTTATCTTTCAAAACATTTGAAACCAACTTGGGAGAAGTCAGTGATACAGCTCTTCCTGAAGGCCTAAATTACAAACACATACATTAGTTTAGTTTCAGCTTTTCTGTTGACTGGCACATGTGGAAGAAAGCTTAATGTGTTTACACCATAGTATAGATAGCTTATAGGACAGACTTGGTCCTATAAGAAGCTGAAGTGATTAAAGGGTAACAAGAGTCTTTACTCTGTAAGATTACCATATAAATGCATAAAAAAAATTAGCCACTGCTTTTGCGCAAAAGGTCATACTCTTTGTGGCTATGCCCTTGCTACAACATCCATGACTGGGTTCTTCATTCATGATCAGTGGCTTCTTGACCATGCTTCTCTCATTCAACCTCACTAGAGTAAAACCATGAAACACCACATTGTGTATGTTTGGGACAAAGAGATCATGCTCTTTTTCGGTCGGACAGAGTCTTGGGTGACATGGTCTAGTGTGAGGCATCTCTGCCCATAGCAGGGGGGTTAGAACTATATGATCTTAAGGTACTTTCCAGCCCTAAATATTTTATGATTCTATGACACTTATGACATGGTAGGCAAATAAAGGCGAATCTCTGCTTTAACACAATTCAGTCATAGAGACTTGATCAATACTAACATAAATATGAAATATTCTATTAAGTTAAAATAAATTCTGGTTCATGATCTCACATACTGAAAAGAAGGCTTTTTTTCACAGCACTGCAAAAAACTCCCTTTTTAAGATAGATTAAATTAAGGTTAAATTCTATTTCAAATTTTATAATCCATGTAAATCCTATGTATTAAGACAGCTTGCAATACCTGAAATAGATCCCAACAGAATATAGATTTATAAGGGTGTTTTCATCTTTTAAACAAAACACCCTTATAAATCTATATTCTGTGGCTAATGCAGTGTCAAATACTTGCATCTATATTTACTGCAAGTAAATCACAGAAAATATATATTTTTTCAACACTATGTATTTTTCATACCAATGACACACAATTGTTTAGCAAGAAATGCATTAAATTGATGGGAAAGAATGACTCCAGTATATTTTGAAAAATTGGAAAAATATACAGAGATTCATAATTTCAGAGAGAATACAAATTTAGACTAAAGATATCTCACATCTGCATGGACCTCCAATGTTTGCTGCATTTATCTAGCAGCTGCATAATACAGCTGTGTGTGTCAGTGTAGGCTAAGTAAAAAGAAGGGGAGATCTGAGCAACAAGAGACGAGACATGAAAATGGCATGGAAAACGTGGGGGAAACAGATATAGAGTGAAGTAGTACAAGGATCCTATTTTCATTCTGAGGGCTATAGATATAAGATGACACAAGGACCAAGTGGTCAGGAATGTTGAATACTTACTGGTCTCCAAAACTTGTGATCAGAGATTATTGGCTGAAAAGGCCTTTGGAGAAGATCTTAATATAATAGTTGGTAACAAGGTAAGTATGAGGATCCAAAATGTTAAGCTGTGAAAACAGACTCTTAAAATATATAAGAAATGGTGTCTACAGCAGATATAGAAAGATGCTTTTATCATCACTCCTGACGTTAGCAAAACTTCATGTGGAACAGTGTGTTCAGTTATGGGTACCAATTTGCAAGACTGCAAACTCCAACTGGAAAGTCATCTCTTACAAACAGTTGAATGTAAATTTGGAATTACAGGAATCAGAAAACTTTAAATTTGAAATAAAATAAGAGAGACATGACTGTTTATATTAACGTACGTATAACCTCGTGTAACCTTTAAATTTTATTTCTGAACAGTGCTTGATTTTTTTAAAGACTTTTTTTTTATTCTTTATTAACAAACTGAAAAGATACTCGCAAATCCAATAGTAAATGGGACAAGGAATCACATAAAGAGATAGTTTACAAGTTTGCTCAACCAAACACAGTGAAGAAAATACAATTCTAATTCTGTTTGTCAGTAATGCTAAAAAAGTTATTGCATTTTACACGTATATATGTATATATATGAAACTTACATCAAACTTTTAACTGACAGTAATGGCACCACTCATCCTTCTTTACACACATTCTGTGATACTGGTGACTGCTAAAACCTTACTCTTGTAACTGGAATGGTAATATGAGCTTTAAAACTATGAATACCCTGAAGAGTCTGACATATCTAGGGATAAATGATTGGAACACCTGGGGATGGAAGTTCAATGCAGACTTTTGAGGGCTTAGTCTCCATAATTTAAGTGTCCATCTGCAGACAATGATAACAAATGTGCATGACTTCATGAGGCACATGAATAAGAAAAGTATTTATCTGTTATATGATAATGACTCCCCCAGTCAGGTATATCAGAAAATGTTTAATTTTAAATTTTATTCAGTGCAGGGCTTAGAGGTTCAGCTGTAAAAAAGGCAAGAATTTAATTAAGAGGATAAAAAAGGACATTGATTAGTTGTGACCCATGAGGAAAGCAGCATCCATTCTATGATTGAGGAAAGGGTCTAATGTTAAAAAAAAGCAACAAATCACAAAAATGATCAGTCGTGTAATTAAATACTGCATCACCGTACTTGCACACAAAGGTAAAATTTTGGGTTTTTTTTATTACTGTTTTTCAAATAAAATCTTTCTTTCAACCTAAATATTCATTGTCATGATTTTCAGGAACAAAGGAATGCAAGATTATATTTGTCAAGAGATAGACTCCTGCATTTTTTACATTTTACTCTAACATAGCAGAAATGTTTCACTTATGGTCCTGCAAAGCCTGAGAAAGGCAAAACCTAGAGACAGGTAGAATTTTTGAAGAAGTTCAGACCAAGAGTCATTTGCTCCTCCCTTCCCTTAAATCAGTAATTAAATATAAACTCTCATGCAAAGTCATGAGACAGACTGGTTTGTAACTCAGCCTGAACATGGTGAGAGGCTAGAAAGAGGCTTTGGTAGGGTCATGTTTTGGGAAATGGGGTGGTTATGGAGGTGGTTTTCAGCTATGCTGTACGTTCTTTAAAGACCAAGCCCTGACAGCTGGCACTCACAGAGTACTATAGTGTCTCTTATTTCATGACTCCATAAGCAGTGAAAGACAGCAATTGAAAGTAAAAGTCACATTAACATTATATGAGGTAGCTGTGAAAGAACATGAGTCGAGACCAATTGTGTATTCTACCCGTGGTGTGGGACTCAGCAGGTTTCCTGTGCTCATGATAAGCTTTAGTGGCAGGAATCCAAAAAAGATCCTTCAAGCTTGTGATGCTGAGCATTACAAAGCCTGAGCTGTGGCACTCAGCTCTGCCAATAAAGTACACAGCAGTGACTGACAGCCAAAGAAACCTAAATGCAAAACACAAAGGAGTTAGGCATCAACTAGATTAGAATTTAGTACTTCCACAACAGGGAGTTTATTCTGGAAGCTGTGGGTGCCAAAGATGTCACAAACATAAGCAAATGACGTAGCACTTCTCTGAAAGATACTCTACTGCTTCACCTCAGCTAAATGGCAATCAGATTACAGATCCTCGAGGAATTTCCTACACATACTAACCATTGGTGAAAAATTTACAATTCCTTCCTTTTATTATCGGAGCCACATTTAGGAATAATTTCTGTAATTTTAAAACCAGAAACAGCTAACACAGTATTTTCCAGTCTTTTCCCTGAGGAATTTAAACACAAAAAGATTCAACACCACTCCTTTTTTGAAGATAAGCAAGCATTGCCTTGCAGATACCTTGACCATAGTTTAATTTTTGTTGTTTCCTGTATATTATTGAGTTAGCTATCTGCAGGTTGGACCTGGGAAACTTTGTAATGTGTCTGGTCTTGGTACAAATATACTTATTGATATTCTGTTCAGATCTCAAATATTGTTTTAAATCATATTCCCTGGGAAACTTTTGTTGTTTCTCTCACTTTGACTTTCATTTTACAACTTCATACTGAAGGTGATGCTACATTTGTTAAAATGTTACTGTAGTAGAAGAGGGGATATATTATGACCCTTGGCTTCTACCTGTTCACCCTCACAAGCCTGGCATAAAAGGGAGCTGCTGAGATGGGCAGGACAGACTATACACAAATCTAGTTCATCTGATGCTTACAAGCAGCAGAGTCATGTGAATTCCTATGCTAGAAGAAGATTATGGTAGAAATTGGCTATCAAAATCAGAAATAGTAATTTTGACCTTTTTTTCAAAGGAACTGAAGAGTCAGCTGGGAGGGCTGCTGTAATTATGAAATGACTTGCAATAAAGCAAGTAATAATAAGGTAGGAAAGGCAAATAGGATTAAGTTAAATAGTATGAGTGGTATAAATTACTAACAAGATAGAACAAAAATGGTTAAGCATCATAATCAGACTAACTTGGCAGTCATAACATTTATGTTCAAGAGAACTGTAAGTAATTCAGACCACTTACCCTTGAGATTTTTCTAAAGATTAGCTCCTACATAGCCGAGAGAAGTAGTTACAGTAATTCACTTACACAGTGACAACATTTTTTCATAATATTAAGCTTATAAAAATGAGGGAAAAAAGTACGCACCCCCTCACACCACCCCTCCTTCTTCTCTCCCCTTCCGCTCCAAAATCAGGAGCTAGGAGGAAGGAAAAGTAAATTTCTCCTTGGTCATGGAATTGTCCAGAGTCATTTTAGATGCAAGAGATTTTTCTTTTGGAAGGAAATTTTTTAGTAGGGCTGTAAAAGAAGGGTTAAAACAAATGAATTAATTTCTTCTAGTAGTATTATATTTGTAGCTTCAAGACTAGTTGGTTGGATGAATTACAATAGAGGAAATCAAAAAGAAAATCTGTCTCAAATGAACTGCACTTGCTGATTCCAGGCCAAAAGCCAGATAAATAGAACTTGTTGCAGAGGTGCCTTTCATTGTATTACAAGAAACTTGGTTTCAAACAACTCTCCCACCATGGAGTTATTGGAATTTCAGAAAAGTATAGAAGCAGTAGAGCCAGCTTCATTTATAGACAGGGAAGTAATACATCTTAAACTTCCTTCTGTGCCTTATTGATACGCAGAATTTATTGGCTTATTCTACTCCCTATTCAATTTCTTCACTGCAAAATTAAACTCCAAGAAGAAAACCAACCTACCTTAGTAACACAGGACATTATGATTTTGATTAAGATGCCAGACAGAAGATGAAAATAAGAAAGATATTCTTACCTTACTCAGGTTTAGACACAAATGCAATTTCAATTTATTTAAATCAGAATAAGTCACCTAACTTGCTTAGGAATTTTTGCTTAAAGCGTTAGTCATTGATCTGCTTCTTTACACACTTGTATATACCCCTGAAAATCTGTTCTAAAATCTTGATGGAGACTTATATATTACTGGTGATCTTTCACAGCTGTTGAGGATGCGTAAAGCCTTTTGACTACAGCAGTAGCGACTAACAATGAAAGATATAATCACAGAATAATGCTGACAATCACCAGCTTCTTATTTGGCAAACAGGCTAAATCCAATGACTGTCCTGTGATCTGTGATCACATAGCACCACATGAGCTACTCTCATGAAAATTAACTCTATTCCAGACAAAACCAGCACACCCTTGTGCAGGCAGAACTGAGCATCTCATCTTCTTTATCTAAACTTTCCACAAAGATCGAGATGGTTCTGAATGTAGGACCTTCAGAAACCTTACCAGAGAAAAATCAGGATCTTAGGAAATTTGTGGGTTGTATATATGTAAACCCTGCTAGGAGCAGTGGTACCACCTCTGTAAGAGCTCAGATGTGTCTTCCTTTCAATAAATCTTATCCTAATAAGAGACACTTCTGCATTTCTGCAGAGGCTTTCAAAATACTGTTCCTTTCAAAAATTTTTGCTCCTGAAACTACACCTCTCATTTAGATGCTTGAACCGATTAAAGGATTATTTTCTTGATTGGGGATTACAAGGTCAGCTTTTGCCATCTGGCTCGTATCTATCTTCCACAAAACTATTTGTGCTGTTGTATTTTCCTTGTAAATTATCTGGTCCACAGTCATGCCTTACCAGAAATCTAGTGTGTCTAAAATGCCCAGAGATGCTGGTATAGGCAATACCAGCATTTCCAAATTTTCCAAATTTTATTGGGTGAACAGTATCTGCTTTTGAAAATGTTCTACCTGTAAAGTATTTATCCATCTTAGGAAGCAATTCACAAGCTGGGTGGCTGCCTCAGGTAACTGATGAGAACAATATTGTATTTCCAGTGTAAGCTTTTTATTTCTTTGCAGCACAAGCATTTTTATTATGTCTGCCAGCTGATGCAGTGAGATCTAATGCATTTTTTTCAGCAGTAAAAACAAAGATTCAGAAGCTACTTATGCTATGAATGAAATGGTGAATGTGCCATTTTCTAAAAGCTATTTATTTATAAGTTTCAACTATTCTCTATAT
Source organism: Lathamus discolor (assembly GCF_037157495.1). NCBI lineage: Eukaryota > Metazoa > Chordata > Aves > Psittaciformes > Psittacidae > Lathamus > Lathamus discolor. The sequence goes on from NC_088884.1 coordinate 24,696,682, forward strand.
ACAGGAATCTCTGTTGTGTAATACATAGTGAACAGGCTTCTAGGAGTCCTATATATTAGAAAGCTGTGAGGTGAAAGAACTGGGGAATGGATTTTGTTTGCAGCTTCCTATTTTTATACATAGATAAATCCACTACATTAAAACATTTAAAAATTATACATAAAAGTTTGCACTGCTTTATTTTAATGTAAAATTACTAACTGAAGTTATGTAGATGTAAAAACAGGAGCATGGAAGGCTCTCTTGAATTACAAAGAAGCTCTGCTTTCACAGAGCATTTCAGTGGGACATGACCAGATAAATATAAGTTTGAGAACTTTTAAAACACAGCTTTTTATTGGCAGGTTTTGCAGAGGCAAGACATCCAGATGGCACTAGAAAATGCACAATGATGAATCAAGCCTTTAGAATGCAATATTCATCACATTATCAGATATAGCAAGTTTTGCCAACACCTGGTAATCAACAAATTATTTTTTCAGTAGAGCCATTAAATGGACTAAATAGAAACTGTGCGATAACTGTAAACAAGGCCTTCAGCTGAGAAGAACGTCTGGTTTTCTTTTCTTCCAAGATTTATAAATCACAGCACACAAACCCACCAGAATATAAATTTTGAATGAAAATGCTTAAAAATATTATTTATAACTGAAGAGGAAATAAAATTTCAGGGGGAAAAAAGCAGTTATTACAAGAAAGTGTTTCAGGTGAATATCTCTGAGCACAAAAATGGGAAGTAAGTGTCCAGTTCTCACTGGCTTATATTCATGTTCCTTGAAAAAGAAAGTTTATTTGCCTTTCTTTATTAATTTTCTATTGTAATCTATATAAGCACAATAGTTCATAAGAGTATTTCTATGAAATGCAAAACAGTAAAGAAGCTTTGGTATGAATATGAAAATGTTTTTTACAGTTTTCAGCTCATATATCACATAAAATATTTTAATTTCGTATTTCAGTTTATTGCCACTGTCATTTTGCTTCAAAAAATAGATGAATATTATTTAGACCTCTTTTTATGGAATGTTGTTTAAAATATTGTGGAGGCTCTCCAGAAACAAAACAAAACAAAACAAATTAAAAATAATAGCATATTTAATCACATTGTTCAATTTATTGTAGTTTCAAAGTACATAGAATAATTCCTGTGGACAAAACTACTGAATGTTGTAGATTCTGTCAGTGTCTCATAACTGGATGTGAATTTCAGCTCTAAGAACTTCATTAAGATACCGATTTTCCATTACAGAAAAATAAATTATACTCTTTAGTAATAAGTTGTATCTCAGTTTGTAGACACAGTGCAGAGAGCAATCTGCTTTCTACTGTATGAGTCCACCCAGAGTCCCAGTGTTGTCAGAAAAATTGTCATTTCATGGTCTGCCCAACTTAAAACGATGATTACCAGCACTCCCTAAAAAAAATCCCACCTAGGCAATTCCAATAAGTTAATGATATGGCTGCGCTTTCCTTTTTAATGTCCTTCCAGCTGGCTGGGGGAAATGGAACAAGCATATTCTTTTACTAATCCATTTTCCCATTTTAAATTTATCTATTTGAAGAAGACAACTTTTTAAACATATTTAATTAATACTTCTGAATTATTTTGTTCAATTTATGGCCAACTATCCTTCCCTCTTTCTTATCCACAGCTTTCTTAGTGGAGGAAAGAATACAGATCTTGTCAAATATTTAGCTGCTCAGATGTTTAAGGTGTAAATTGTGGGACACGAATGCACTGGAATCTTAAACCTGAAAGAGGATAAATTTGACCACAAAATAGAACAAGAATAATCTGAATTGGCATTGTATTATGGCTGTTGATTTTAACTTTTCATTCTGGTTAGAGAATACAGTAAAAGGAATACTCTATTACACATGATAAAAAGGTGTGTTATTCCATAACTCACTGTTAATCTAAAGTTTTCTTAATTTTTTTTTAAATTAACATAATTGTTTTGAGAACTGTTTTGTTCTCCATACCATAAATATCAAGTCCCTTTATATGTTAGAAGCCCTTCTATTTCAATTTCTATTTCAACTAACCATGCTGTAACTGAAATCAATTGAATAATTCACATACTTAAAATTTCATCCTCTCTATTAGCTACTTTAACTTAGGAGAGGCACCCTTTATAGACAATCGGTTTATTTCACCTTTGATCAAAATGAATCAACCTCTAAATGTCAAATGTCTCAACTGATTATTAAAGAAATTTAGATTAAAAGCTAAGGAAAAATATCTAAACTTCTGAGGTCTCACACAACATGGATTGTATCACGCCATAAAGCTTTAGGATAGAGGTTGAGCTAAAAGAAGACAATAAAAAAATTAAAAATTAGCAATATACTAAGAAAGAAAAGTACTCAGATACTGTCTAACAATGTCATCATAAAGAGCCTTCATATGTCTTACTTCAGTTATTTAATTCACCTTTATAAATTCAGCTCAAGGTAGCAAATTAGAAACATAAAATATCTATGTGCTTTCAAGTACATTGTTATGATTAGACAATTAGGCACACAGAATTTTTCTTCTTGACAGGAGAATCATACAGGATTATTTTAAATAGTCTAAAAGAAATATTTCCCTTTACAAAAGAGTAAGAAAAACAATAGTGGGTATAGATAACACAAAGAGGAATTTAGAATTCCATCTAGTTACTTCTAGTTCTTTCCAGGCAATTGCAATAATAAAAAAAAAATGACAATAAATAATTTATTCTGAATCAGATATGGTTACAAAAATTTTGCCATTGTTGTGGTTTAATCCCAGCTGGCAAGAAAAATTACCTTGTAGCCACCTTTTCTTGCCAGCCCCAGGTGGGATGGGAAGGAAAGTGGGAAAAAGGTAAAACCATGGGTTAATCTCAGTGTAATAATTGTAAAAAATAAAAATATTATTATTATGATGATCATTATTGTGATTATTGAAAAGGAAAAAGAGAGGGAAGAATAAAACCCAAGAAATACGAGTTATGCACAATGCAATTACTCATCACCCACTGACTGATACCCAGACTGACCCAAGCAGCAATTGACCCTTTCCAGGCAACTCTCCTCAGTTTATATACTGGTCATGACTTGATGTGGTATGGAATACCCCTTTGGCTAGTTTGGGCCAGGTGTCCTGTCTGTTTCCTCCTGCCTTCTTGTGCCTCTCATCACTTACAAGCACGGGAAGCTGAAAAGTCCTTGACTCTATCCCGGTTGAAACCAGGACAGGCACCTACTTCAAGTGGGCTATGTAACACATGCCAGAAGAATGAAATTATGTTTGAATTTATGTAGCTGCTCAGGAAATCTGCACAGGTTACTAATTCTCAAGATGTTAGCTAATAATTTTCAAGGTTAAGATTTCATCACTACCTTCATATTGTGCTACTGCTCAACTAGAAGAATTTTATCTCCCTCTGCCACATCAGGTCTAACTGTTGCTAGACAGATAATTGGACAGGTAAGGCATTGGTTTGTTCTGCTTTAGCCACCTATATGTTTAGGTACCATTGGCTGAGGTACACAAGTAGTCAGCTCAGAAAAACAGTTAAAGAAAAGGATTGTTGCACTTCTAACTGAAATGAACTTACTGTAAAAAGACAGTTCAGATAAACATGCTGCGTTTTCTACTAGTTACCCTAATCTGAGAAGTGAGAATGGCCTGATGTATTATTTAAACACTGAGATCAGGTATGGTAACAAACAATACAGCAACACATTTAATTTGTTTCTGTGAATCATTAAAATCACCATACACCACCTGGTGTTCATTTCAATCAAGTCTGAAAATCCTCCACCTGCTTTCTTTGCCATTTTATTTATACAATCCACTGAGTCTTAAATTTTAGAAGATCAGTCACTGAGGTATTGATTTAAAAGAGGTGTAAAAATGAAATCTGAATGAACACATCTGACTTGTTCATAATGCATGGTCAGTTTTGGGGAAGTGAAATTGTGAAATAACATGGTGTTGGAGAAACAGTTGGACTGTGACTTGAATAAAACAGATTATGCTAGCAACGAATCAATAATAGAGCGGAGCGTTCCATTTCATGCCTTTTGCAATAGAGAAATGCAGAAAGGTAGTGTGGATGATACAGTCCTATCAACATTCCATTTTCTAAGCTGAGCAAGGAAATAAAAATGCATGTAAGCTCCAAAAGAAAATGGCGTGTTTATATATGGAGCTTATCTATCCTCAAAACCAGGTTCCATTTTGAATTGTATACTGCTGCCCACTACATTTGATGAAGATGCATTTTCACAGCAGGAATACTGTACAAGTAGTAAAATAGTTGCCAGAATTAATTACCTACACATAATAAAAAATGACCTGCTTCACTAGCAAGCTACATTTCTTTATTAAACTGGGAAAAAGTCTGACTGATTTTTCTTTATTATATTCTCTCTCTCCTTCTTTACTGCCACCACTCCGCTTTAAAATTTTGTACCAAGACAAGCTTTGGGCAGAATTTTATGCAGAAAGTAAGAGATAAGTTGGAAATGAGTCAATAAAACCTGAATATAACCGCTTAGAATACATGATTCATCCCTGCCCTAAATACATCTTCCATTCCATCTCCACAAGTGTGGTGAAGTGATCCTTTGTGTTCTGGCTGGAAAGTATGGAACTCTGTCTGGGGACAGGTGAGCAGTCAACAGAGAGTTTGTGGGTCAGAGTTAAATGGAGAACAACTATGGTGAACATTATTGTGGGGATCTGTTAAAGACCGCCTGATCATCAGGAATCTGTGGATGAAGCACTCTACAGACAGATAGGAACAGCCTCACACTTGCAGGCCCTTGTTCTCATGGGGGACTTCAACCATCCTGATATCTATTGGAGGGACAGTACAGCCCGGCACACGCAATCCAGGAGGTTCCTCTATTATGTGGAAGACAACTTCTTCCTGCAAGTAACAGAGGAGCTGGCAAAGAGAGGTGCCATGCTTGACCTTGTGCTCATCAACAGGAAAGGGCTCGTTGAGAATGTGGTACTCCAGGGCAGCCTTGGATGCAGCAATCACGAGATGGTTGAATTTGAGATCCCCAGGAGAGTGAGAAGAGCGTGTAGCAAGCTCACTGCCCTGGACTTCAAGAGAGCAGACTTTGGCCTCTTCAGGAACCTGCTTAGTAAGGTTCCATGGGATATAGCCCTGGAGGGCAGGGGGGCCCAAGGCTGTTGGTTGATATTCAAGGATCACCTGCTACAAGCTCAGGAGTGCTGCATCCCAACTAGAAGGAAGTGCAGCAGGAGGGCCAGGAGACCTCCTTGGATGGATAAGGAGCTTCTGAGGAAAACTCAAATGAAAAAAGAGGCTTATAAAAAGTGGAAGCAAGGACAGGCAGCCTGGGTAGAGTACAGGGATGTTGTCCGGGAAGCTAGGGACCAGGTTAGGAAGGCTAAGGCCCAGTTAGAAATAAACCTAGCCAGGGATGTTAAGGGTAACAGGAAGGGATTCTACAGACACGTAGCAAATAAAAAACAGACTAGTGACAACATAGGCCCCCTCTGAAAGCTGTCAGGAAACTGGCTACCCTGGATTTGGAGAAGGTTGATGTTCTGAATGAAATTTTTCCTCAGTCTTCACTGGCAAAGGCTCTGACTGCACCACCCAAGTCTTGGAAGGCAGATGCAGGGACTGTGAGAATGAAGACCCTAGGCCCACTGTAGGAGAGAGTCTGGTTTGAGACCATCTTAAGAACCTGAATGTGCACAAGCCCATGGGACCTGATGAAATCCACCTGTGGGTCCTGAAGGAGCTGGCAAATGAAGTTGCTAAGCCACTGGCCATTGTATTTGAAAAATCATGGCAGTCAGGTGAAGTTCCCAACGACCGGAAAAAGGGAAATATAACCCCCATTTTCAAGAAGGGGAAAATGGATGACCATGAGGATGATCAGGGGACTGGAGCACATCCTGTATGAAGGTAGGCTGAGGAAGTTGGGGCTGTTCAGCCTGGGGAAGAGAAGGCTGCGTGGAGACCTCATAGCAGCCTTCCAGTATGTGAAGGGGGCCTACAAGAATGCTGGAGAGTGACTCTTCACTCAGGACTGTAGTGATAGGACAAAGGGTAATGGGTTAAAACTTAAACAGGGGAAGTTTAGATTGGATATAAGGAAGAAGTTCTTTACTGTAAGGGTGGTGAGGCACAGGAATGGGTTGCCCAAGGAAGCTGTGAATGCTCCATCCCTGGCAATGTTCAAGGATAGGCTGGACGAAGCCTTGGGTGGGATGTCGCTGCCCATGGGATGTCAGTTTAGTGTGAGGTGTCGCTGCCCATGGCGGGGGGGTTGGAACTAGATGATCTTAAGGTCCTTTCCAACCCTAACTAATCTATGATTCTAAAAAGAAGAAAAAGGTTTGCTTGTGATTTAAGTTTGTGACTGCCTTTAAAATGACTGTATATGACGTAAATAAAAATGTTCATAAGTGACTAAAAGAACATGTGCTATAAGTGATATTAATTTATTATTTAAAGCATAAAAAATCTGAATAAAGAGGCAAGCATCTCTGTATGGATTGTTTGGTGGATTTTTAAACGAATTTTCTTACATGGCCTCATGTATTGCAGAGAAATTCACAAGACATATTGCTAACAAACATGTGCCAAATAGTTTGAGAAGTGTTCAACAGTTAGCTTTTTAAACAGAAGAGCTGACTTATTTGTGTGTTTTTCTTTTTCTTTTTTTTTCTAAATTAACAAAAAATATCTTTAAAATTTGTGAGATAAAAAGTATTTTTGATCTTGAACAAATGAGTGAAACAGTCTCCTGAAATTCTCTGTACTCCAGGGTTTTCCTTAAAGTTGAGTGTGAGCATATGAGAAACCTTTACTGCAAAAATGAAACTTGAAGGATTGTCCTGGGTTCAGCAGTAGCAGTTATTTTTCTCCTTCTTAGTAGCTAGTGCAGTGCTATGTTTTGCTTTTTTGGCCTGGGAACAGTGTTGATAACGCTGATGTTTTCAGTTGCTGCTCGAATGTTTGGTCTGGCCAAGGACTTTCTGAGCCTCATGCTCAGCCAGGGAGGAGGGGAAGCTGGGAGGAAGCAGAGACAGGACACCTGACCCAAACTGACCAAAGAGGTATTCCATACCACAGCACGTCATGCTCAGGATGTAACTGGGAGTTACCCAGAAGGGCTGGGATTGCAGGGTTGGACGAGGTATCGGTCGGTACTCGGCTGGGGGGAGTGGGGCAAGTTATCTGTTGGCTGGTGCTGAGGTGTTGTATTCTCTTCCCTTGTTATTTCCTTTATCATTATTATCATTGGTGGCAGCAGCAGTGGTTTGTGTTATACCTTAGTTACTAAACTGTTCTTATCTCAACCCATGGGAGTTGCATTCTTTTCGATTCTCCTCTCCGTCCCTCCAGGAGCAGGGGGAGGGCAAGAAGTGTGGGGGGGAGTGAGTGAACGAGGTTTGTGGTTGGGTTTAAACAATGACAAGGATCTTGGCTAAAGCATGATTTAGAGACTAAGTGAGGAATGAGAAAAATATACAAAGATATTTCAAGAAGAAAAATTCAAGAAATTTCTAGGGTTTGCTGTTTTGGGTTGGTTAAGGTTTTTTTTGTTTTGTTTGCTTTTTTTTTTTTTTTATTAGTTGGTTGGTTTTGTGTGTGTGTGTGTGTGTGCATGTGTGTCTATTTTTCCATCAAGCAATAGGAAATGAAGGAAAAATTCTCAATTAGGAGAAATAATGGGTGGGATTGAGAGCTTGGCGCAAATCTAATTTTATTCTGACTCAAAGGCAGCAACATCTGCAGGATATCTTTGGTATCGGATATTTCCTCTCACAGATTTATAATCTTGGCCATGAAAGGAAAAATCCTCAAACGATATAAAAATCTACTTCAGATAAAATAATGAGAATTAGTCCTGTAACATTCCTCGTCCGTTTTAAAAACTTGGTCCTCAGTCCAATTTGTTTCTGATTCTACAAAATATCACAGCAGTATTTGTCTTTAGGAAAATACAAACCAAGAGTTTAAAACTTTGTTAGGTTATGGTTTTGGCAATAAATTCTGATTTACAGTGTTTATAATAAGAACAAATTAAGAATTTCCAGTAAATTATAGATATTTTTCATATAATAGACAAACATTGACAAATTTCTATATAACGTGGGTGAAAAAGGTCACTTCTGAGCAATGTTTGTAATTAAGTAATTTAAGTTGTACTTTTCCAAACGGAAATTTTTCAAAGGGAGAGCAAAAGGCTGTTCCTGCAAAATTAAGGATTTAAGTTGAAATGGAAGAGAAACCCAAAGTCAAGGATCTTTCCTTGAAACTTTCCTATTGCAACTCTGCTGTAAAGCATGAATAATCTCTGCTTGAACATAACTAGACTCAAAAAGAAGTATTACACAGGAAACAATATCTCAAAGTAGTATTCATGGGGTTTAGAATCATAGAGTCATAGAATAGTTAGGGTTGGAAAGGACCTTATGATCATCTAGTTCCAACCCCCCTGTCATGGGCAGGGACACCTCACACATTATACATAATTGCATAATCATGCAATTATGTAGTTAGTAAGAAGCTTGCTTATCACAGCCCTAGTCATGTTGCTGATTGTTTTTCTAACCATAAGCTGTCATAACTTTCAGGCTTTACGTTCTTCAACAGCAACAGATATTTCTTTTGTAAAGCAGCTAATGAATTTCTAATGGTACATAAATTAATAAACAAACAACCCCCCCCAAACATATTCAAAAAGCCAACATTCAAGTTACCAAAGTTTCAAACATAAAAAAAAAAAAAGAAATGGCAAACTTCCACTTCTTCAAAAACCGAAAAAATAAAGCCCCACCCAAGACTCTGTGTTGTATTGTATTGTGTTTGTATGTAGTGAGGTGAGGGATTTAGATAATTTCGTCTCTCTACTAAAATCTACTGGCAAATGTTTCCTATCACACGATGGTGCATATCTGCTTGATTGCAAAGTACCATTCTGTCTCTACTTAGTTCAAGACCTAAGATCATGCCTTCAGATTTTCATTCCCATACTTCCAAAATCATGACTGATACATCACTACTTTGGATTACACAGGGAAATGGTAACTTTGAATTAATTCTTTTTTTTTTTTTTTTTTTGCTACCATTATTTGGAATTTTATCACACAGATACAGTGCAGAAATATTCACTTTGTTACTGGGTTTTCCAGTTTTTATTTCTTGGCAAACACTTGTGTATGATTTTTTTCTTTTTTTTGCAATACTTTCCTGGAGTCCACAATTCTCAAAGTACTTATACTTTATAGCACTTAATATGCTCAGAGCAGAATTCTTATCACTGTTACTTCCCATTCTGAATTCAAAGAACCTGTGCAAACCATGTGGAAGTCTCACCTAGTATAAAAGCAGCTTCCATTACGACACACTCTTAGATAAGCATCCAAGTGGTTACGTGCCAGGTACAGGAAGATGTCTGTCTTTTTATTGCTGCTTACAAAATAATAAATAAAAAATAAGGTAGCCCAAGGCAGGTCGTATGCTTGAAGTTAAAAAAACCTGTAATTGAAAACCGAGTTTTGTAATGGAAAAGTGTCAGACAAACATAACTGCAGGCATCACTATCTGGGTCACCTACAAGAATAAGAACATAAATGAAAGCTGTTACTTCAATTTCCATCTAAAGCCTATTCCCTAGTGAATAAAATTATATAACATAGATTATTATTTTTTCTTCACTTGGAACTCAGTACAACAACCTGGCTGACATAGTCTGTGTTATTAAATTTGACAGTTTGTAAGGGCTGTCAGTGCATAAGCCCTATATTTGCTCACAACTCTTTGCTGGAATGGGAAAAAGGGCCTAGGCAGCCTCAACCTGGGCAGTGGGGGCTAGACAGCAATGAAGCACTAATTATACTTTGGTAGCATGTGGAAGATGTGCCTTTCTTCAGGAAGTCTTTGTGGCTATACTGTCTTTTCTTCTCCCTACTTCTATGAATCATGACCTATATATTCTGTGAAAAAGAGACAAGCCAGAAGACACAGTATACCTGCTTTTCCTGTGAACTGTGTAAACTTTGGGTGATTTCAGCAGTAGGGGGAAAAGTTCCCTGTTTGCCCTGTAGGATCTTTGAAAGTAACTACATTAATACTGTGATAGAGGTTTTGAGTTATTTTTATATCTGAACTCTTGTCATGATTTTTAATAACAAACATGAGTGACCACTGTGACTTCTGATAAGCGAACTAAATAAAAAGGAACATTAGAGAATACATAATAATGTTCTTATAGAAGTTCTGAAACTCTCTTTATCATCTCCATCTTGTTCCAATAGGTAAATCTTGTCCCGCTAGGTAAATCTTGTCCCATCATTGCAGCAAATTCCATCATACTTATGCTCTGCATATCTTTTTTTTACCCTGAGTATGTCATGATATCATAATTTCTGTAGTTTTCATCATCTTCATTGGTTACATCTACTTGAAGCTTATTTTAAAATGAAGATGTACTGCAACTTTTTTTATTGTTGAATATTTTTACTATTACTATCTTTTATTTCTTAAACATATAAAAAATTATAAATACTTAAATACCTTCAAAAGATACTTTAATAGAGCTAATTTAGAAAATATATGCAGATACAGTACTACACTAAAAAGATCAAATGCAAATAATTTTGCCCATTTATATATTATTTGTTTTATGTATTCTCTATTTTTTTTCTGATTGCATTTACTTTTACTGGTGTGAATGACTGACATTCAGGGACACACATCAAAAATGTAAGTAAACATTGTTCAGAAGGCCTTCAGTCATTAACAAATTGTTTCCTTCTGCTTTTCCTGCTGACAGGAGAAATAGCAATGTCAACAATAAGGAAAAGAGTGCTAAGAATAGAACTGAAGTCATTTACGAGTTATACTTCTCAAACTTGTAAATGAAAAATGGACTGACTATATTGAAATTCAATGCAGTACCTATATAACACATAACTTCATTGAATTTCAAGGATATCTCTGATGGTGGCATAAGGGTGCAAGTATTTTTTACATGGACAGGAAGAGTTGAACTTGGAAAAATAAAAAAGCAACAACTTTCACGATTTCATAATTCTAAATAAGGTACTTTAACCACTGTGTGAGTGAAAAGTGCACAAGAGAGAGGGAAATATACTTGGAAGGCAGGAGCAGACTGAATGAGACCAGAAGAGAATGTAAAAGTGGACAAGTTTGAGGAGGAGAAAAGAAAAATCCATTAACTGTTGAGATAAATGTAGTCAAGGTTTCAGATGAGAAAGGCCTTGTGCTATAACACTCTGCATCACATCTGTTGAAGTCTTAAGCTCCTATTTTCCACAAATGAATCTAGCAAAATGAAAGATAGGGGAATGAGAGACAGGTGTGCAAAAGTCCAGGAAGAGGTGGAAGGTAACCAAAAAACTTAAGAAAACAGTATTTCTTATAATCTCAAGTCATCCCAGATTTGCCATCTTGAACCTTTTCCTAAAGACATGTGCCAAAGTCCTTTCTTCTACAAGGTAAGATAGATGCCATTTCTACTGAAAAACAGCTAAGAGGCTGTTATACAAGACCTCAGCACTGAGGACATTCAGTCCCTACAGCCTTCGAAACTTACTGCTGCATACAGTGCTGAACAACCCACCTACCTTCTACTTTGCTCTGAAAAGACCACATCAGAAGAGAGGATTCAGTCCATCATCTATGCTGAATGGTTAGTGGCTGGAGAATCCCGCATTGTGTGGGAAACCTGTGACTTCTGGCAACAGAAGAGAAAATTCTTCTTTGTCTACTGATTTGCATCAGAGAAACAGATTTACACATTGAAACTGGGAAGAAGCAGTAGGTAGTAGGGGCTGGGTCTGCCTTTTGCAGGGAGTGGAGACAATCATGTTCTTGTCTGAGTTGTTGTCTCATAAGGTTTGTTGCTTACTAGGTCTCAGACCCCAGAAAGTGTGGAGGGACTGTTAAAACCCATCTTGACCTTAGATTATATGCCTTTACTCTTAATTCACATGGGCAGCAAAAATACTGCTCTGAATGCATCAAGAGTGATTACAGAGCCCTGGGGAGTGGACAAATGGCATCAGAGACCAAACATATCTTCCTGTAGTCTGCTGGAACTGAGGAAAGGCTCATGTAAGAGCGCATGCCTCTTGACAGTCCATATGTGTCTGACATTGTTGACAAGACCCTATTTTTTATGACTACAAGACACTTATGAGGATTTCAGAGTAGTGGGAAGAAATAGGATGCTTTCAATTAAGTGAGGAAAAAACATCTGTGCCAACACACTCATCACCCTAAGTGAGAATAGCATCAGACTAGGTTCTGTGGAGGATGGTGATGAGAGGCTGGGAAGTTGAAGCAGGGAAGGAAGTGAGAAAGTATGTGGAAGAATAGTGTGGTGGACACAGCTCTCATATTTCCCTTTTGAAAGCAGTGTAACTGGGCATCTAGCTCAAACACCTGTACCCAACACATGAATCATAGGGAATAAACAGGAATTAGCAGTCTGTGCACAGTGGCAGACCTATAATCTTACTGGATTTACAGAGACACATTGGAATAGCTGGCATAGCTGTAGTGTTGCAACGGACAGACAAAAGAACAGAATCTGGCCACCAAGGTGCCAGCCCTGCCAGCTGGGCTACCATGTTTGCCTCCTGGATCCCTTTGCTTTTGGAAGCAACACCTATCTTGTCAGCTCTCTGGCAAACATTGGCATAAACAAGATGCAAAAAAAAAAGAAAGAAGAGAGTGATGAAGACTGAGATGGTGTGGAGAGAGAACATGGAAAAAAGAGTGAAAAGAGGAAAAATTCAGAAAAAGACAAACAAAAGGAAATAATAGAAGTTTTCAGTAACTGAATTAGCACATCTCTGTGAATGTAAGAAGGTGTTCTGCTAATGAACTGCTGACTTGAGCATAGAGCAGCCAGGCTGGAAGCTGAAGATATGGCAGTTAGAAAACACCTCATCTTAATCTTTTAAAAAATGTGGCTGAATTGAAAAGTCAGTTTTATGCACTTAAATGTAGTTTCTCATATACTTTTTTTTTTTTTTATTCTGTAAGAAGATACAATTCTGTTAGATCCTGTCTAAATGAAAAGATGTTTTTAAAACAACTCCATGGCTTTTATTTGTAAGATAAATGAACAGATATTCAGATGTTGAATTATTGTACACAGACTTGCAGGAATACTTGATTATGAAACTTTGCCACCACAAATCAAATTCTTCCAAAGATAACCATGTGTGTTGCAAATGTCTATAGTCCAGCTTGAATTAATAATAACCTAGGCATTATTTCTTTATGCAGAATCTGAAGTTGTGTATACTTATTTTGAAAAGGCGAGAGCTGTACAAGGCATCTAGCTTACGTTATTTGAAATGTATCAACTGTTTAAATGACATTTTCACCTCCAGCAAATGCATCTTTGCCTGCTAGAAATGGTGATGCTATCATGCTGCAGGCAATCTATGATACAGTCATGTCACAAATAGGTGTCAACTTTCATTACATTCTCAAGTATAAATTCCACTTATCAGTTCCCACATAGCTGCGGATGTTTTAACAATCCTATTTTACCATGATTGCATCAATGCTCAACCTCAAATGATTTATGATATATTTGTAGGAACTACTGTAGATGCACCAGATTTGGGAGCACTATGTGAAGTTGGAAGCCATATGGGAATTTTTATTTCCAAAAAGCATTGAATACACTAGTCATTTATCAGCCAGTTACTTTGAAAAACATGAGAAGTAATCTGCAAATTTCCATGACTTGTTTCTTCACAGTCTGGTTTACAGCATTATGATGTAATTGCTTGTTATTTGAAGCTCAGATTAACTTTTCATTTTCTGATATATTTTTTCAGGAAAATACATCAGTAAACTAATGCTCTGATGATTAGTAAAGTTCTGGGATTTTGGTATTAGCCAAACACCATACGACTTACTAGAAATTGTTTTTAAAAAGAAATCTTTTGAAAATGAATAATTATGACAAGGATTTTGTACATCTAACTTTAAAAATCAGAGCCACATATATAAGAAATACCATCCTCTGTTACAGACATACAGGCTATCTTTCTGTTTCCTATACAATTATTTCTGGTGCAAAGTTAGCTTCTGCTTTCCTTAGCTAAGTGAATTTTGAGAACTCCTCAGTACTGTAATACATTACTGTGTAGAAACAAGCCAGACAATGGCCCGCTGGTTCTAAAATGTCTCTCTCTACTACTATAGCACATTAATTTTATAGATTCAGGTACTATCTAACATCTGAAAATTTCAAACCACCCAGTAATGTATAAAATGCTGAAAATAAGCATAGCATGTAGTAGTTCTTAAAAAAAAAAAAATGTTGCCATTAGCTAATGGGAATCACTGCTGAGTGCTACATGTTTATACTGGTGTAACAAAATAAAATGCAACTCTGAAGAAGAAAACTTGTCACACACAGATCATAGTCTGCTTTTCTAGCAGTCATATTTCAGGGTCATTCCATTTCATGTTAACTTCCCTGCAAAAATATTTTTCTGCTCAATAATTTGTATTTCTATCTTTCTATGAATTCTGCACTTATCTTGATATCTTTTTATATCTTTTTAATCTCTAATCTCAATTTTTAGTTAATATAATACACTGACTATTACAATATACTCATTTTAGAGCTAAAATTTTAATAATCTAAAGTGAGAGGGGTGAGAAGAAGTCCACTTTCCCTAGAAGGCCGATAAAGCGAAAAATGAATTTCTGAATGGTGGAAGAGTTTGCTTAAGATAGCCATGTGCCTGTTCTATACGGATGTAGGGAACCAGTGAGAAGTGATAAATAAATACCATTCCTCCTACAGGGTGCAGCTTGTTTGACCCTCTCCTGAACAAGCTCTACTGTAGCTGTTATTTCTACTATAATCTAATATGTGGTCACTTGAAGCCTCGTAGGATTTTCTTACTTTGAGGTGATTGAATGCAACTTTTCCACAGATCAAACAAACCAAAAAACCCAAACCCAGACTGAAAGCAAAGGGGAAAACAGGTACATTTGGGCAGTGCATCCTCTGCTGAACCACAGTGTGGCTGCTCAAGCAAGAATCAGTCAAAAGGGTAATAGACAAAAAGATGGGTCCTTTATATTTTTTTTTAAGGGGAGCAAACCTCTCATCTGGCTAGCACTAGGACTTTAGTTTAGCTCCAGGTAAATCTGTAGGCAATTCATACTTTGTTTTGACTAGATAAAAAGAAAAATAATATTAAGAAAAAGGAGCAGAACCCATGCTTGGCCTGAACGGACTACTCATCTACTCAGATGTTTCTGTCTTTCATTTTTATTGCCCCTGCACTTACACAGAGAGACACCAAGCAGCCCAAAATGGCATTAATCCTTTTTATTATCTACAAGAACCAGAAGGGAACAAAGGTCACTTTAGCAGTATGATTTTTCATAGGTGGTAAAGTAGTTTGAGTGTACTAAAAAGTGTGTCTTCTCTTTCAAGACAGCAAATGTCACATTCAGGATGGTTCCTGAATTAGAGCCAAAAAGCTTGGAGTATATTGCTGAACCAATATCTCTGCATCTTCTACCATCAAACTAGAATAACCAAGAAATTACATTTCTTCAATATATCCAGATACTGTCAGCACAATTCAGTGTCACACACACAAAAAAGATGACCTCTAAACTTCCAATGTTACAGCATGATATATATTATGTTTCTATAATACGCCATGATTATTAATACTTAATTGCTGTAATACTACTTTTGTCATGTCACAATAATTATTTTCAGGTTTGTTTTTTTTTTAGCTTGAAAATAATTACCTCATTCTGGATAAATTAAAAAATACTCAACACTGAATGTGTGAACAGAATATTGATGATAAAGTGCACCTATGTTTTAGAGTTATACAGTGTTATATTATTAACAAGGTCAAATATGATGAATGTGAATGGCACCAACAGGTATCATTTGCTCATATAATAGGTGGAAAAATTACTGTGTGCTAAATCAGAGATCTGTAGTGACTAGTCAAGACTAGAACCCATCATTCAGGTTTGAAATAGAAGCAGAGTTTGAAGTTTGTAACCATGAAATCTCATACTGTCACTAATTATTTTCATAAGATTACATACTCAAAAAACTATAAGGGTCACAGTTATTAGCAGATAATGCCAATTATTCCTTTCTTCCTGGAGTAAGGTGACAGCTCCTGAAAGATCAAGATGTATCTGCAATGGAACAGAAAAACAGTCTCTTATTACTTTACAAGGAATAATATTAGGCCACAGCTTAGATTTGTAATTCTAATTCATTCTTCCAAAATCCAAATAACTTCATAAGTCACAGGCTTGAATATCCATTATGTAGTTTTGCAAATCTTTATAATTCATGTTTTCTCATAACTTTAATTTCCTGTTCTTAAATATTTTATTATAAAACTTGAAAAAATGGTGCAAAATATCATTATAATGAGACAAATGAGAAAAAAACTCGATAAAACTTCCAAGCTGTGAGTCTCATTTTTTTTATTATTTAGAAATTTACAAGAAGTCTCTTAGTCTTATAAGGAGATAAGTTTAATGCATATGCATGTCTCAGAACAGTTCTTATTTGAAGCAGATTTCATAGTGAAGTAATGGAAGATTTCAGGATATGACTTGCTTCATGATCTGCCCCTATATATGTGAAGGGAAGCAAATGTTTCCCTCTTCACAGAGCCTGTGTAGAGGCAACAGACCAAATTTTGTATTGTACTTGAGCAGGGAGGCCCAAAGGGAAGATGAACTCTTACCTTAGTAGATACTGCTGCTTGTAATAGACACTGGAGGCTTGTGACTCCTGGCAACAGATTTCCCCACCCGCAGATAATTTGTAGACAACCTGCAGACATGACAACAGATGTGAAAGAAAGTTCGTTGGAAAGTGTGTCTACCTGGGCCAGTTGTGCCCAATACATGTCTGAAGCTGTGCCATAAATGGAAAGCAATAGACAATGGTAGTCAGAAGTCACCTTCTGCAAGGGAAGAAGGCTCCAAAGCATCCTCTTCTGCAGTCTTCAAAAAAAAAAAAAACCATAGAAATATTACATGCGCATACAAGGAAAACCAAAACTTGATAGAATTTGAAACAAACAGAGAGTATGAAGTTTAAAAAGAAAGGACATTGAGGGGTATGTCAGCTTTAAAAAGAAAATCCAAGAAAAAATTCTTTCTGCTAACAGAGGTGCTGACCTAATGGCAGAGGATATAGAAAATGAGAGATATTCAGTACCCCTTTTGCCATGCTTTTTAACTTCAGTGTCTGCTCAGGCTGTCAGGCAATGACAAGAGCTGCTCCATAAAGAAAGACAAGCAGGTAAGCAAGGACATAGGTAAGACAGTGTCTTCACTGATGGGGTATAGTTCAACATACCCAAGCAGGGCTGGACTGGTGACTGGCACATTCTGGTGACAGTCTGAAAATCATGACACAGAACAAAGCAAGACAAAGAGTCAGCTTCAAGTTCAATCCAAAACTGCAGACCAGTTTGAAAGTCAGGACCAATATGCAAGAGGGCTGAACATGTGCAGTGTAACCCAGGCAAACACTGGGAGTTCAGGACTGAGCTGACTGGCTGGAGGTACGTGGCTGGGGTCCCAGGTGAAAATGATCAGGACACTAAAACCTGTTTTTGTTCTCCAGGCTTGACACAGTCATGGACCTCCATGCTTCGCGACAAAGCTTTGGGGAGGAAAATACAGCCTACGATAAAGGACGACCAAATGACGATCTACTTGCTTATACTGGACATGCACACATCCATCAAACTGGGCAGGATGTACCTGAATGCAGTCTGGTTAACATAATTTTGATGCCACTCCCTCTAAACTTTGAGAAAAAGCTAACGGATGCACTAAGGGCTAGACTCTTCTCAGGGGTGCACAGCAGAAGGAAAAGACATGATGCATGCAAGTTGCAGCAGGGGAAATAAAATAAATGAGTTTAATGGAAACAGGATCTTCATAGACAGAATGTCTAACTACTGAGTGTCTTGGCAAGCTGCCAGGAGAGGCTGGGAGATCTCCAGCCTTAGGCAAGGCACGTTCTTATGTTGAAATTAGCTCTGCTTTAAGCAGGAGGTTAGACAAAATGAACCCTAGAAATCCTTTCCAAACTAATTGTTTTATGATTCAAATGCAGGAGGATTTAATTTATTTTTGAGGGAAACATTTCCTTTATAAAGTTCTTGCCACGATCCTTATCCCACCACAAAAACTGAGAAAAGGAAAATAATACTTGTGAAAACTGCCTAGCTGGCTTCTTCATATGCTTATTCAAAAGTGTAAACCAGATACTGATCCATGATTTGAACTCAGTTGGACATAACCAGATCTTGTCCGGAAAAAGCAATACTGAAGCACAGACTAAGAAAAAACTATTGCACGTTATCCATAAACTTGAACTGAAACAAATATTTCAAAGTTCAAATAAAAATAGTGACAATACCATTAAATGAAGAAAAGTGGTTTCTGCATCTGTAGGATCTCCATAGTTAGTCTTACTATTTAGGCCATGATGTTTAACTTCAAAAAAGATACTGTAAATAAAATGTCATTCAAATTTAGCATCTCTAAGGAAGTGGTGAACTGGAAAGAGAACATTTTACACGTAGAAAGATCAAAGTTCTTTTTTAGGCTTTCATTGATACAAGTGAAATAAAAATAAAATCTTTCAGATTTCATTTCCTGAAATTTTAATCGTTGATAAAGTTTTCTTCTAATTCTGTGTGCTTAAATATAGATTAGGAATTTTAGTGGGCAGACATGACCTGAAATACTATTTCCTGTCAATTCCAGAAGCTTTACCTCTAATTTACCCTCACAGATATTGTATGTACTTTGATACATCATGTTGACTCTGAAATACAAATATTTTAGCTGTATTGACTTCAAATGGTAAGGAATGTGGGATTTCTGAAATACCTGTTGCACATGTCCTGTGAGTTAACTCTTTTAATGCAGGTATTGATACCAGAACATTGACAAGACCAGAAGGTAGATGTAAAAAGAAGATTTTTTTTTTTTTTAATGAGACTTATTTCTTGTTGAAGAAGAAAAGGGATGGATAAAATTACTGGGTTTATCCAAATAATAGTGGGAAATGTCTTTCTTGACTTTGATCCACAGCAGATGGCAGGTTACTTAATACAACTCTTACAAACACTTTCAAAGGTGTAGAGATTGTCAGAATAATATCTCTGTCCGCCTTACACGAGGCTTTCAAAAGTAATTTTGAACTGACAAGAGATTGGTAGGGTTCTTTGATAACTTGTTTTTCTTTTAAGGCAGTCAAATGGCATTTGAGGAAAAACCAATAACAAAGGAAATTTTTAAAAATATGTTATAGGAAGAGATGAATTAACGAATGTATTTAGTAATTTTAGAAGTATGTACTTATAATCCATCCATGACCATAGGTATATTTTGAATCCCATCCCATTTTCATTTTCATTTTAATATATCAAAATACTTAGCATACATAAAATCAACTGTATTGTATGTGAAAGAGTTAAAAAATATGTTCAGTATTTAGAAAGTAGGAAAAGCACCCTGGGAAAAAAATATAAACATTCATACAAAAAGAAACACATGTCATATAAATCTTTACAGAATTCATACTGGCTGTTTTAACATCATCCTTACAGACTGAAATGTAGTTATTCCAGTCTCAAAGATAGATATGCAAAATTTATATAAATATGCAATATAACCCAAATAAAAATACTTTCTGCAGAGCATATAGATCTCATCATAAAACAGATCAAAATAGAAAGATCAATTATACTGGCTTGAAATATATATTCATAATTAAATCTCCACTTTGCAAATATCCTAGAAAATGTGATTTCTAACATGTATATCCCTATTTTAGAATTTTTAGCTGTTTGGAAGATAGGTACAGAAAGTAGTGGCAATACTGTTTTAAATGAATATAGGGAAGCTTACTAGAGTGGATAAAGTATGAACACACAAATAATTTTTTTTTTTTTTTAAAGGTTTGAATCAGCAACCTGTCTTTCAGCCTGTTGCTAATGGCAATATGCAAACACATTCAGCATGGGAATCTAGAGACCATTAAACATTACAACTGTTTTCACAGTCATAACTGTACGACCACCTGCTATAAAAGTACTTTGTGCTGATCTGCTATGAAAATGCAGCATTACCAAATCTCATAATGATCTATGTAGTTCACACCTGCAGAAATAGCTATTAAACATTAGAATACATCAAAGACTATGTCAAGAAAAATGGCTTAACATTTCTTTTTTTTAACACTGCTTGCTGAGTAGAACTGTATTTCCTGCTAATGCGCGATATTTTGTACTGATGCTTAAGCTAATATAGGGGAACAGAAATGCATTTTCCTTGTATACATATCAGAAATGTCGGAAGTATGAGCCTTTAGCTGATCCAGCATGCTATAAGAATCAATCACAAGGATGTCCATATAATCTCTCTTCTACTTTAACCATAGCCCCCAGCCAAACACACTTCTCTCTTGCCTAGCCAGCATAGCTACTGAAAATACCCTTCTTTCCATAGTCAGATGTATTGGGCTGTATTGGACCAATACAACACTATAGCTAGGTGCTGCTATTGAGGGAGCTGCAGGGATGACTTCTGTGAGAAGCTGCTGCAAGCTTCTGTCATGTCCAATAGAGCCAATGCCAGCCAGCTCCAAGATGGATCCACTGCTGGCCAAGGCTGAGCCCATCAGCAATGGTGGTAGTGAACCTGTTATAACATAGTTAAGAAGAGAAAAATGTTACTGCACAGGAGAAATTGCAGCTGGAGAGAGAAGTGAGAAGATGTGAGAGAAACACCCCTGCAGACACTCTGGTCAGTGGAGAGGGAGGAGAGGAGGTGCTCTGGGCACCAGAGCAAACATTCCCCTGCAGCCTGTGGTGCAGCCCTTGGTGAGGCAGATGTGCCCCTGCAGCCCATGGAGGCCCATGGTGGAGCAGATTCCACCTGCAGAACAGAGAGGGTCCCACACTGGAACAAGGGATGCCCAAAGGAGACTGTGACCCCGTCGGAAGATCACGCTGGGGCAGGCTCCTAGCAGGAGCTGTGGCCGCATGGGGAGAGGAGCCCGCACTGGAGCAGGTTTGCTGCAGGAGCTGGGACCTCGTAGGGGACCCACATTAAAGCAGTCTATTCCTGAAGGACTGCACCCATGGAAGGGACCCACACTGGAGCAGGTTTGCCTACTGAATTTCAAGTTAAGGTTTGTACCCACTTTGCCTTCTGCAAATCTCTTGGTGAACTACAGTTCTATCTTTTTACTTTGTTGGCTACTCAATCTTTTTGACCAGAGTTTCTAAGACAGATTGCTTTTCTGGTTCTTTTTTTTTTTTTTTTTTCTTTGTAGAGCACAATCAGGATGAGTTTGACAAATCTTAAGTAAGCCAGAAATAACTTTTTTTAAAGTGGCTGGTTTTTTTGTTTTTTAATCAAGTTTCTCTAAGTTTTCTCTTATTTTGCCACGGCTCTACTTCCTATAACCCTATAGACAAGGAAGAAACAGGCAAATTAGAGCAGTTTATAATGAGCTCTAGCTTACAAAGCTGGAAGATGCTTTATCTAATGATATTATATTAGCACTGACTTTTTTTCCTCAAAATAACAATTTTAATGGAAGTATTTTTCTTAAGGGTTCTCTTGGAATCATTAAAGACAATAACTTTATGTGAATAACTCCACTTTTCTGTTTATTTTTTGCTTTTTTTTTAAGCTCAGGGTTTCATGCTTTCAACATTCTGCCTGAAACAATAGACTCAATGACATGAACACATAAGGAACAAGCATGATCTACTTCTGTTGTTACTAGTCTTATTGCATCAGATAGTGAATAACTTATGCTATTTGGAACATAAGAAATTCTTTTAGACATAGTTTTATGAAATAAGGACAATTAAGAAGGCATTCTGAGCTTACTGTGGCAACCGGTAGATACTTAGGCAACAAATGTAAAAGTGGGTTTTGTGTAGAGTCATCTTCCCAGTATATACTCTCTTTCAGCTTCCAATAGTCTGCAGTATTGGCATCTCCTGAGCTAAAATTTCTATTTGTATCTTGGTGTTTAAAAGATCTGGGAAGACTTTTGAGCCATAGATATCTAGAATTACATTTTGATTGAATTTATATTTTTACTTTCTTTCTGTGGCAATTGAATTCTGCAGTTTAATTGTGATTATAATAGTGGGATGGGCGTCAGCAAAATATTCCTCAAATCCCATTCCGAGATCTCCCTAAGCATGTTTCAATTGCCTATAAAGAGAATATAATTCTCAAGAACTGTTATTTTTCTAATTATTTACTGAAGAAGCAATGCTTGAAAACCAGTGCTGGAGATGGATTTTTGAAATTAAATACAGAAAACAAAACTGAAAATTAAATAAGTGAATTGAAATCATGCTCTTCCAAATCACTCTTGCAAAAAGCAGACATTGATTCTAGCAGCAAGACGGTGCATGAAACTTAATAATGAAACATATTTTTTTATAGTTTCAATAGAATAGATTTAGTGACAAAATTAACTTTTGGAGCATGCTGGTGAGTTTTGTGCAAAAGCCTAGCAGATTGTCTTTTGCTTTATATGAAACCCACAGTTTTTTGCATTGCCTCTGTTCTCCTTTTTCACCTTAAAATAACTTTTCCAAAGTCAACTTTTAGTCTCACTATTTTTCAGCTCTAAGTTCAGGGTTTTTTTCTGACATATCAATCATTTTTAAAGAAAGAAGACAGGTTTTATGACAATTTTTACTTGATTGAAAAAGCTGGTTTTTTTCTGTCAGAAAAAGAAAAGTCAGTGGTAGGTCACTTTACTGCAGTAACTGCTTGTATAAAAGAAAGGCTTAAGGAAATTTATTTACAGTTTGGTTGTGCTGGACTCATTGGCAGTATACATTAGAAATCATTGGAAATATTTAGATTATTTTGTTCATGTTTTCTAAAGTCCACTGGCAGCTCAGTAATGACTTCTGCCATTCACAGCAAAGGACACTGCAAAACACAGGTCTCAGGGCTTTCCTGGGCTCATCTTGAGTGGAGCTGGGCTGAGTTGGTTTCAGCTCCTGCCTGAAACATGGCCAAGTGCCTGCAGTCTCCCTGCCTGAGCCTGAGCTCTGCCAGTGCCTCTGTGGAAAACGTCTGGCAAACCCAGAGGGTTGCAGCCCAACAGAAAACAGATCCTGCAGGGCTGAGCCTGGGGAGGCTGTGGGGCCATGCTTACATTCAGCTGGGAGCACCCAGAAGGCAGCAGCCCAGGGTCAGAAAACATAAAAATAGACCGAAGTAGACCCCAATACTGAGGATGAGGAGACCTCTGCCAGCACCGCACTGCATTTCTCCCAGGGAAAGAACTCAGGATGGCAATGACTCACTGTAATGGCCCAGCACCACTTGGCTGGGGGTAGGATAACTCCATTGGCCTTAGGAGCTGGAGGAACACTGGGAGGGCGAGCACAACACCACCAAAAAAGTGTAGATATTAGAAAGGGGTTTTGTACAATAATCCTAAAGTTATTAATACTGCATATTTTTTCACCTATACTAATTTGTACTGTGATCCTATATTTGTAATTGGATTGTTTGTTGCATTTCAGTTGCATTTCAAAGTTATTAACTAGGCTAACAATAAATTCTGGTCTCCGTACATGTAGTATTATCTTTCACCCATAGCACAGTTTTGAATGTACAACAGCATCTTAAATAACTGGGGAGCAACTGGGGCAATCATACAAAGCGCCCAGGAGTATTTGAGGATAAATTAAAATAGATGTAGACTCTGACACCGGACTCACAATTAAAGTTAATTCTGTCATGTTTTACCACATTCCTTGTACTTTGGACCTCAAAATAATTTGGTCTCAAGAAGGAAAGCTCTACTTCAAAATGAGGCAAAGGTCTCTGCGCATGGAATTTAATATCACAGTCATTAATAATTTTTATTTCTTTCTTTTTCTCATTTGAGATTTTTATGGAAAAGTTACATTTAAAAAATAAAAAAAAATAGACATGGAAAGAGTTTGGAGGATATTTGTACCTTTAGAATAAATTTTATCGTGCTTTTAACTACCAGAGACTTTGAGATTAATTCTCTGCAAGGAGTGAAATGTCATTTATGGAAAATACAGGCATGAAGTCTGATCAAATTTTATTTTTGTTTCACCTCTAGTGTGTACAATGATATAGGAGGAAGGGCAGTAAACACTGAAAAATATTTGTCTTAAAATTAGGAATATGAAGCAGCATATCCTAATGGTAGTGAAAACTGTGAAAGATCTTTATCTGCGGTGGCGCTGCAGGTTGTCAATAAGAAGTGAATGCACTGCAGTTGCTGCTTTTAAAAATATGAAATTTTATAAACCTCGTCACTATGTATGTTACCAGAAAATGTATCTGCTGAGGACTACAGCATGCCTTACACAGTTTTTATTCTTTGGAAATGCTTTTTATTGTAATAGAAAACAATACTGAACTGCCTACATAAGTGTCTGCACGTAAACCTGAAAATATTTCCAGTCAGGATTTGCTAGGCGGTTTCACACACAATAAAATATCAGTGGTTGATTCTGGAAATTAGTAGAACAGGATTTTATTACAGATCATACAAAACGTAAAACTATGTAGAAAGTTGGCCCTTATAATTGTTATTTTTAATTTGTATTCTACAGAATAGTACATCAGAATTCTTAGATTTTAAGTGTCCTTTCAATGGAAGACATTCTTATGAGATATTGTCCAGGCTTGCTCAAAGACACAAGGTCAATGTCATTCTAACAGAGCTAGCCCATAGCTCAATGGTACTTAGACAGAATCTTAATGAAGATTTTTAACACATAATCCCTCTGAAAAGCTGTATTGTTTGGGTTCTGGGAACAGATTTTTCAAAAAAAGACACGTGTCTTAAAAATAATTTGACGCTTAAAAATGCAAAACTATTCAAGAGAATGTAAATACATTCTGAGACACTAGGATGAGCTTTTTAAACTTAAATATGCTAAAATGCTTCTGCTTGCTCACTGTATTGAAGAATGTGTGTGGTTCTTTCCTCAAAAAAGGTGACTGCATGAGCCAATGCTAGAGCTCTGACTATTTTTCATTCTCAGATGATATTTATTCTGCACCTTCTAAGATGTGACCTCAAAGTTCTGACCTTTGAGAAAACATTTTCTTGCATACAGGGAAGTCTCATGAAAAATTTCCGGGGAAAAGCAGTCAGGAATGACAATGCCTGTCTTAGATTTCAGTCATATGATGTGTTCTTGAGAAGGTATCTCACTGCTTTTTCCATCAGTTGATTGAACTACTTCCCTAAGTCTTAATATCTTTGTATACAGACGTAGTCTACACAGTAAGAAATATGGGCTTACTCTTGCACAAGAGAATGTATACAGTAATTGGTGTCAGAAATGGCATTTAGGAATAGTTTGATTATGAATAGGAAGGTGATGGAGCTGTCATAATTAGAGATGGAAACCAGACCTGACTATTCAATTTTTTAAGAATGTTGACATTTTTCTCAGTGGCATAGAGAATAAGGTACCTAATTCTAGGCCAGGCTCCACATGGTCCACTGTTGTGGTGATTCTTGAAATAGGCGAAGCTCCCCTAACCAAATCAGATCTTGTTAATTGAAAAGATGTTAAGAAACAAGACTGATTCCCCTCATATTTAGTGCTTAATTTAGAGCAAAGTGAAGTGTCTCTGCATGCTTTGAGCTGATTTGATCTAATTAGCATACACAGAGAAATTTTACATTCACCCATCTAATACAAGAAATTAATGCACTAAACTTAATTGATTTTTCAAGCAGTTAATTCAAATCTAGCAAGAATTCTGGCATGAATTGTACCTATAGTATTGTCTTGGGTTCTGAGATACCAGCTGGTCTTAAAACACAAGAATGAAATTTTCTTTATTGA
This sequence comes from Lathamus discolor, assembly GCF_037157495.1. Taxonomy (NCBI): domain Eukaryota; kingdom Metazoa; phylum Chordata; class Aves; order Psittaciformes; family Psittacidae; genus Lathamus; species Lathamus discolor. The sequence continues at coordinate 24,722,639 of NC_088884.1, forward strand.
TCAGCTAAGTAAATGTAATCTAAAAAGAAGTATTTAATGCATATATATATTCCTGTATATACAGACACAACACAGATGTGCACAATCACAAAATAATATTTAAAATGTTTGGTTTTCAGCAAACTGAGACATCCGCTGGCCTGCACATCTTTGCTGTCTCTAGCTTGTGAAACTTGCTAAATCCCTGTAAAACTGGGGATTAGTTTACTTGTCTTTATTCAGCTGCTTAGTTTAGGCAATTATTTGATCAATTTATGTATTATACTTGTGAGTTAGAGAATAATACTACTTCAGTAACTGTAGTACACTGCCAAAAAACCCCAATGCTGGATTCCTCCTTGAGGATCTAAGAATTGTGCTTGAAAACCGTAAGTTAATAGTGTCTGAGAAACACGTGAGAAGGTTCTTCAGAAAACAGGATGCATACCACATGCACACCATGTATAGCTCTTAGGGGCTTTGGTTTAATTGGTTCTGAGCCAAGGAGAAGACATCCATCAGGATGTTATTTCTGATCAATGTTTTCTCATAAGATCTCTTCAGACCTCCACTGGAATTAAAATATTCTATGAATAATAGTTTGGCCACAAGAAATATTATTGCATACAAAGAAAATTGACCATGTTCTCTCTATCTCAAATTCCAGCATATTTGCACATTAAACAGTACAAAAACATAGCTCAAAATATCCATTTTGGCAGTACACTGGCTTCAAGATATAGAATATTTTCTCGAGAAGATAATTTTCCTCAAAAAAATATGATATCCCAGACTTACAAAAATATAACCACAGCAGAAAGACCAGTGGGCATATTCTGAGAAGCATACAGAGCCAAAAATATAATGTGAGAATTTGCATTGTGTAATGAATAAGTCACTTATCTTTCACCTGTGGGATGGCAGAGAAAGGAAATTCATGTCTCAAGATGAATTAATTTTTGCTAGCTGACTCATTAGTGAATAATTTGTTCACTTGCAAAATAGACATAATCAGCAAGAGTCTAGATTTTGGTCACAAGAGATAAAATTAATTGATGTATTTTGCCAGTAAATTAAGTAAAGCAAGTAAAATAAGATAATATATAGAGTGCAATATGACAGTAGGAAAAAAGCCCAAAAGACAAATCTGAGACAAGTCTGCATTATTCATGTTAATAGCACCCATACTGAAAGTTTCCTAGAGGCTGTTTTTGAGTTTATTATATCTAGTTGCTCAAACTAAATTTCCATACTGTAAGTCAGTTTTAGAAAAACTGTTCTGCCATTTGTCAGAATGAAATTAGATTCTGCAATATATTTTTAGCTCCACTAACTATTTTTTAATACATTTGTTAATTGGCTTGGGGACTTCTGGGGCATTTTTCATTAGGAAGGTGTGGGGCAACAAAGGCATGAGCATTTAGTTAAGTGATAAAAAATTAGAAAAATCTGAGTTTTTACAATACATGATTATTCAATCCTTGCTAGATTTTGACAGGAAAATGATCTGCAGATTCCACCTACCTCCTACTGCCATTCCAGGTCTGAGGAAGATTTCCTATGCAAGAGCTGTTCCATCTACTGTAGAACTCTACTGTACAGCCCTCTTATCTATCTAGTAGCAGAGGAGGATATCCCACCACTTCTCATATCTGTCTCTTACACAAAAGCATTTAGTTGAAGAGATAATATTTTTAAATATATGCTTAATTATTGATTATAAAAATATTATTTAATTCCTTGGAGATAAGAACCCGTAGTACAAATGGATTATGATAGATGAATAGCAAGAACAGAGACAAAAATGCACAGAACAATGTGTGCAAAACAGCAAAGTGATGGCTTCTGACTGTGACAATTGTTTGCAGTTTTGATAATGATCAAGGTTGAGTTTTTCTTTTAATTCTAGAGATACACTGGGGAGAAGAAAGGGATTGTAAAAAAAGAGCCTTGGGGGATCCTATACAGATAAGTAAGCTAAGCCTACCTATACTTCCAAAGCTAAACTAAATTAAGTGTTACAGATAAAATTTATCCAGCACTTATAATCTCTTATTTAGAGGACTGTGTTACTCTGTACCTTTGATCATGCAGCATAAGGACTTTTAAATTATGAGAGTGCATAATTTTGAAGGAAATAATGCTAGAAAGAATTGGGGATGAGAACATGGTCACAAATGGGACAAAAGCTGAGTTGCCAAACTGACACACAATACAAAAGAGACCCAACAGAAAGCGTTTTTACAACTATACCTAAACATGTAAATCAGCATGAGAATATCAAGAAGTACTGCTTACATTGTTTTTTCAAATACTGACGCAGTCTCCAGACTCTGTCTTCCACTATTTTCGGTTTCCTCTTCTTTTTTTAATCCTATATGCTTATGAGAAAGATAATTTACAAGGCAACTCAACTCTTTGCTCTTGTAAACTTGCTAACTAGGAAAATGGTTCACCAGGTATGTTATGTTGATTTTCTCATACACACAGTCAACAGATGCCAGAAAATAGGCATGAAAGTCTTTAATATGCTACCAAGGATAAATTCTGACAATTTCTTCCTCAAATTTTCTTTTGTTTGTTTGTGGGTTTCTTTAATAGACAATTGGAGTGCTTTTATTTGTCCTTCATAAAGACATAGAGTCTGATAATAACTTGTCTATATCAAAGTATTCTATTTATGCATTTTCTACCACAAGAAAAAGGACATCTAAAAGGGAGCTACCTAACACCAGTTACAGCAATGTATTTTCAGGGATCTCAAGTTCAAATGAAGACTCAGACTGTCTACATATCTATAAACATATGAAATAAACTATGAGAATCTAGCTTAAAATGTTACAATATTAACCAAGATGAAGAGAAATTCATTGCTTTTACTTTTCTGTATTCTGAATGTGAAGAGTTTTTAATTTTTATTGTTTGGTTTGGTTTTTTTTTTTTTAGTATGACATTCTGCCAGCCTAGGAATTAAAAATCAAAAAATCAAAAAATCATTGTATTAGACATTAGGAAGCAATAGCATAGTCACTGTTATGAGTCTGAAATTGTTTTAAATATATAAGTTATTTTCAGGAATAATCCAAGGAGATCCTTAAAACCAGAGCAAAATTAATGATGTTACACAGAATTTCAGCAGGAATTATTTCCATGCTTGCAGTTCCCCAGTGCCTTCACAGCTTTATAGAAGTACTTTAGCAACACTTAGCAGTGGAGAACATGAAGCAGCACATCTTAAAGAGCTGTTTAAAACTAATTAGCAACATTAATTCATGTACGGGTTCTGAAATTTTTTATGTATTTATATATATATATTTATTATATATTTCAAAAGACTAAGAGCTAGCTAATCTTGGTTTTACCCAACCTTCAGAATATTATCTTCAGTATGACTCTGAAGAAAAAGCTTATGCATTTTTGATAGCCATAGTACCTCTAAAAGCTGAGAAAGTGTATTTAGTTCACTTACACAGTGCAGCATTAGGAAGTAGTACACCTTAGCGGTGACCACTCAGACTCAGAAATTAAATGTATTTTTTGAATCAGTTTCTAAAATCATCACTCTGTCTCCTAATATTTGTCTTAAGTAGCACAGGTACCAAATAGCTTTGATTTTCAGTCCTCATGATCCTACACTGTAAGTGTAGAATTACAGTTGGGTCCTTTCCAACCCAACTATTCTATGATTCTATGATCCTACACTTACAGTGTAGGATCATAGAATCATAGAATAGTTGGGTTGGAAAGGACCTCAAGATCATCTAGTTCCAACCACCCTGCCATGGGCAGGGACACCTCACACTAAACCATCCCACACAAGGCTTCAGCCAACCTGGCCTTGAACACTGCCAGGGATGGAGCACTCACAGCCTCCCTGGGCAACCCATTCCAGTGCCTCACCACCCTAACAGGAAAGAATTTCCTCCTTATATCCAATCTAAACTTCACCTATTTAAGTTTTAACCCATTACCCCTTGTCCTGTCACTACAGTCCCTGACGAAGAGTTCCTCCCCAGCTTCCCTATAGGCCCCCATCAGATGCTGGAAGGCTGCTATTAGGTACCCACGCAGCCTTCTCTTCTCCAGGCTGAACAGTGAAACAAGGGGGACAGAAAATCACAAAATGGAATATAAAAACCTTTAGAATCAGTTTTAAGTAATGCTAAGTTTGATGGCTTTGTAACAGTAGCAATGGAAAATTACTAAAGTGCATGGTACATAGAAAAAAAAATAGAGTGCAGCTAGAGAACACACTGAGCATTCTTGTACAAGATAAATTGTTATAGTTGACAGAGTTTTAAGAAAAACAGGCTAGAAGAACAGGACACAGGGATAAGGAGTATCTGGGAATGGCAGGTGTCCAGGATGGGCTACAGTTAAACTAACTGATAAGTAGGAGGATAGGAGGATTGTTATGTCTCCTGTGCTAACGAACCAATTAAACTGGTATGAGCATCTACTGCGCATGCTCCAAAGGCTGCCAGAAGTGATGAAGATTGTTGGAAGAAGTAAACGACCCTCAGAGACCACCACCACAATTCCGTACGCATGCGGGGAACTTTCTGGAAAATGACGTAATGTATGTATGCCCAGGGACTATATAAGGACGGCTTGTGGAGCAACAGAGTGAGACACAGGTTAGGAGGAGCTATCCCCCGTGTCTCCCGGCGCCGCAATAAAGAATACCTGCTTGTCAGCTTGAAAACTTTGTTGGCAAGTTTGTTCCTGGAGTTTTCTCCGAATCAGCAGCCCCAACTTCCTCAGCCTGTCTTCATACGGGAGGTACTCCAGTCCCCTGGTCATCCTTGTGGCCCTCCTCTGGACTTGTTACAACAGTTCCATGTCCTTTTTATATTGAGGACACCAGAACTGCACACAATACTCCAGGTGAGGTCTCACAAGAGCAGAGTAGAGGGGCAGGATCACCTCCTTCGACCTGCTGGTCACGCTCCTTTTGATGCAGCCCAGGATACGGTTGGCTTTCTGGGCTGCGAGCACACACTGCCGGCTCATGTTCATTTTCTCATCAACCAGCACACCCAAGTACTTCTCTGCAGGGCCACTCTGAATCTCTTCTTTGCCCAGTCTGTAGCTGTGCTTGGGATTGCTCCGACCCAGGTGTAGGACCTTGCACTTGGCATGGTTGAACTTCATAAGGTTGGCATGAGCCCACCACACAAGCGTGTCAAGGTCCCTCTGGATGGCATCCCTTCTCTCCAGCATATCAACCGGACCACACAGCTTGGTGTCATCGGCAAACTTGCTGAAGGCGCACTCAATCTCGCTGTCCATGTCAGCGATGAAGATGTTAAACAAGACCATTCCCACCACCGATCCCTGAGGGACACCACTCGTTACCAGTCTCCAGCCAGACATCGAGCCATTGACCACAACTCTTTGTGTGTGGCCATCCAGGCTTAAATCCTCATTGCTCAAATTTAGACTGACAGATGTGTTACAATGGTAACATCACCTGACTCAGCGTTTATCCCACTGTCATGGAGGCTAACCAACTTCATTCTGTGCTGGTTCTTCCTATTATCATTAGCATAGTAATCTTTTAGATTACTTGAATTTCGTAACGTTTTGTTTTATTCTGTTGTTTTCTCTGAGCAGAGTTGCCTGGGGTTTTGAACTGTTACCAGACCAATTCTTGCAAATATCCCCTCAACCCAGGATAGCTTGAGGCATGCTGCCACAAAAGGCCCCAGTCCTTTTTTGCAGACATTATTTTGGGCTTGAGATATTTAGATGGTATTTAAAGACTATCTTAGATTAATATTTCTTCTAGACAAGAAGTCTTAAAGGAAAGACTTCTTGGAGTAGTGCATGTAGTATTGCATCCATGGTGACAAAGATGTAACAGTAATGTAATGACACTACATCTGAACGTGCACAAGTCCATGGGACCTGATGGAATCCATCCGCAGGTCCTGAAGGAGCTGGCAAATGAAGTTGCTAAGCCACTCACCATCGTATTTGAAAAATCATGGCAGTCAGGTGAAGTTCCCCATGACTGGAAAATGGGAAATATAACCCCCATTTTCAAGAAGGGGAAAATGGAAGACCCGGGGAATTACAGACCAGTCAGTCTCATCTCTGTGCCTGGTAAAATCTTGGAGCACATTCTCCTGGAAGGCATGCTAAGGCACATGAAAAACAACAAGGTGCTTGGTGACAACCAGCATGGCTTCACTAAGGGGAAATCCTGCCTGACCAATTTGGTGGCCTTCTATGATGGGGCTACAGAACTGATGGACAGGGGTAGAGCAGTTGATGTCATCTACCTGGACTTGTGCAAAGTGTTTGACACTGTCCCACACAACATCCTTCTCTCTAAATTGGAGAGATATCAATTTGATGGGTGGACCACTCGGATAAAGAACTGGCTGGATGGCCACACACAAAGAGTTGTGATCAATGGCTCAATGTCCGGCTGGAGATCAGTAACGAGTTGCGTCCCTCAGGGATCGGTGTTGGGACCAGTCAGTTTAACATCTTGGTTAGTGACACGGACAGTGGGATTGAGTGAAAGAATTGATTCAGAGTAGCCCTGCGGAGAAGGACTTAGGGGTGTTGGTCGATGAGAAAATGAACATGAGCCGGCAGTGTGTGCTCGCAGCCCAGAAAGCCAACTGTGTCTTGGGCTGCATCAAAAGGAGCGTGACCAGCAGGTCAAAGGAGGTGATCCTGACCCTCTACTCTGCTCTTGTGAGACCTCACCTGGAGTATTGTGTGCAGTTCTGGTGTCCTCAACATAAAAAGGACATGGAACTGTTGGAACAAGTCCAGAGGAAGGCCATGCAGATGATCAGGGGACTGGAGCACCTCCCGTATGAAGACAGGCTGACAAAGTTGGGGCTGTTCAGCCTGGAGAAGAGAAGGCTGCGTGGAGACCTCATAGCAGCCTTCCAGTGTCTGAAGGGGGCCTGTAGGGATGCTGGGGAGGGACTCTTCGTCAGGGACTGTAGTGACAGGACAAGGGGTAACGGGTTAAAACTTAAACAGGGGAAGTTTAGATTGGATATAAGGAGGAAATTCTTTCCTGTTAGGGTGGTGAAGCACTGGAATTGCTTGCCCAGGGAGGCTGTGAGTGCTCCATCCCTGGCAGTCAAGGCTAGGTTGGACGAAGCCTTGTGTGGGATGGTTTAGTGTGAGGTGTCGCTGCCCAAGACAAGGTGGTTGGAACTAGATGATTTTGAGGTCCTTTCCAACCCTGACTATTCTATGATTCTATGATTCTGTGGTTATTGAGCATCCCCATCAACAATATGAGTACATCATTCTGGGGTCACATGATAGCGCAGCCAGGATTAAAAACTGTGTGTGTGTGAAGCATAGTGGTTGCTTATGTTCTACCTGATTTAATGTTAAGACAGAGCAAATTTCCATCATGTACAGAGGTCCTGTGGGCGTATCACAGATTTAGTAATGGATGCTTAGGGAAGGCAATGCAGCAAATGCTTCTGTTGAAAAATAATTACCCAAGCATACCCACAATCCCACTTTAAATGCCTTTACTACAATTCTTATGTTTCAAAGTGGGGAAAAGCTGTTGCGTATTATCTATATTTAATTTGAAGCTGATGTGAGTTACTCAAAATTAAATACACCTCTTTGCCAAAAGAAAAATACAGTATACTTTATTAATATATATCTTGATCAGAATCTGAAGTAAATGGACTAATTCACTGTTAACAAGGATGAGTTCCTAAAGGAAATCAATAGTTTTCAATTTGAAAGAGTAAACAAACATGCTCCTGTAATTCTGGGTGTAAACCTGAAGTGACACTATAAATTAATTTACTGTGGAGTTTATTATATTAACGAATCAAATCTATGCATTTCCTTCACTGCACTAAGTTGTTTGACTCAATTTCCAAGAGCTATCATAACAGCTTTGCAGTTTAGCTTTTTTGTTGTTTTCTTTCATCATGCTACTAACTTTAAAGTAAAATTATTTCAACTCTCTACAGATATTCTTTTTAGCCATAGAAAACGATATTCTAAGGCAATTCACTATTGAGAACATTGGTCTTAAGTGAGATTTGGATCCACATTCACTTAATCTAAGCACAAGATCAATTACTTCATTCTATAATTCCATTCATGTTGCTATGTAGTATCAGAAACCAATGAAACACTTTCACAGATGCAAAATTTAGAAGCTTCATAAAAAAGTTGAAGGTTAGTGGCTGCAGAATGGAAGAACCAGTCCAGTACTTAATTTCTGAGTGTAATAAAAAACATTTTTCTTTTTTTTTAATTTTCATTTATAACTCCTCTTAAACAGTTCCCCATGGGTTCCAGTATTTCACTTGGAACAGTAGTAGCTTATGGTTATAAGTAGGCCCATGTAACAACACACATACAATTCCTAATAAAGAGATAGGAAAACACATCTCTGTAAGCTCACGACACTTTCAAAAGAGAGATCATGATAAGATCTAAGAGCTGTTAAATAGTTCTGACAAAAATAAAATTATCCAAATTCTCTGTTTTACATCTCTTCTGTTTTTGGCATGTATAGAAGCATTATCTTGTTTTCCTCCTGTAATTTTTTAAGGCTCTCTAGTCCCCCTGGTTTGGTATGAACTTAGAAATAAAAGTGAAGCTATAATGAGGAAAGTTATCTTTATCTGTGCTCATTTTCACTTCAAAACAATATGCAAAGTACTTTTTTCATATTTCAAGATTCTGAACTTGGTGTAATGTGCCATTTATTAATTAAAATGGGGAGACATCTTTATAGATAAACCTTCCAAAAGTGCTAAGTGAAAGTCTGCGCATAGGGTGTTTTTTTGAAACCAAGTAACAGTATTTACTTTGCCATTATACATCCATGAAGTAATAGACTTTGGTCTGCCAAAACAATTTCTTCAATCAGGTTAGAGCAATTCACAAGAAAGGCGTATTATATGTAGCTTAACAGCTGGTGCTCCACGTATATTATTCCTTAGAGACTTTCCAGTGATATATAGGAATGTAATTTTATTTTGTTAAAGCTACCAAACTGTTTTGCTAACCACAAAATAAAGTGAGAATTATACAGTTTCCTTTTCCATTTGTTGACTGCATGAAAGAGAAATTTATTACAGCAAAACTATGTTATGTGCATCTGTATATAATTTTAGCATCTACTCTTGATTTATAGTGTATCTCTCACAAACACACAGGTGAATAGGTATTCAAATAAGGATCTATTTTTATTGGGGCTTCAGATCTTAGATAATTTTTAAAAATGGCTCTGGCTGCTAAGACTTATATTTCTTATAAAGTAATGCCTTCAAAATTATATAGTCACAAATACTTTTATGAACAAAACTACAATGAAGTCTAACCTTTCCATACAAACGAAAAACCATACAAGTAAAACATATGTGGAGAGGAATGTGACTTTACGTTATAAATAGAAGGACTTAGAATGACCCCAGTTCCTTTAATATTTACATGCAAAACTTTATATTAAAATGTCCCTAGTGATAAAACAATCTAAAATGCATCACTGTATTCTTTTCTGTATGCATTTCTCAAGGGCAAACATTCTCATGGATTTTCTCTAAAAGCTCTCAGACTTTTAATCATCTTTCCTAAATTGCAGACCTGAATTGAACATAGATTTCCACATCCACCTCAGTTAAAAGGGTAAACCATCCTTTTGATAATTCCTTTTTATTCAATGAAAGATTGCATGAACTCCTAGAAAACAATATTACAGAGAAAGCTTGCCTTTGAAGCTACACTGCAATTATCAAGCAATTATGTCTTTCCTTACAATATTTCCTAGGATCCCAGTAAGATTCCAATCAGTCCCATCCCTTGATGTATATACACTTTTCAGTTTGCTTGTATTGAATGGCATTGTTTTGTCCAGTTAATGAAACGACTCTCTGCTTTCACAGCATTATTTTTCAGTCTATTTTTATATAACTGATAAATACCATTCACTGTCAGGGTTTTGCTCCGTTTTGTTTTCAGAATCTTTTATAAAGGACAGAAGGGGGGAAGAAAAAGAAAACTCAGCAAGACTTCACAAGTAACCTGAGGTAAGTGTTCTTCATTCTGAAGTCCTCTTGGAGAATAAACCTTAATCTATTTAATAGTTTACCATGGATCCTTCCAGTTAGTCAAAGCACTGTATAACAACTAACAAAATCCCACACATATACAAAACTAACATAGATTTGGCTGATCGAGGCACTGTTTTTTTTCAAGGCACTATTGAATGAATACGCTATATTAAATTTCTTTATCTTTTCAGTATTTACCACTGAAAAAGATTATTTCTAATTTGCTAAATGTATTTAACTATCGCGTGATTGCTACTTAAATGAATTTGCTTTACTTTAACTGTTAAGTGTCTCAGTTTTTAACCAAATCTCAAATAAAGGACAAAAACATATTATCATAAAATTACACAAATGCTATAAATAATGTACAGTTTCAAACGAAGTAGGCTGCAAATATTACAAACATGTTTGCACCCTTATAAATAAAACACCATCTTAAGAAGAGGGAGAGCAAATATAACAGAGTAGCCATCCTGAGTTTTTGATACTTGGCCACATGGAGTTAGTGGTAATTAGCCACTGTCCTATACCAAACACTCAAATGTCAAAACACTCAGTCTTTGTAAGTTCCAGATAGTCTCAACCACTTTTTAGTTCATAACAACTGCAAAAGTCTGATACTTTGAATACTTGTTCCACAGCTGTGTAACTAGTTTCTTTAGAAATCTTATTTTGCTAAGAGTGAAATAGAGAATACAGCTCTGCCTACAGTGTTAAAACCAAGCCTACAAGACTGACAAAGATCATCATAATAAGAGATAAAAATAAACCTAGATATTTAAGAACTTGATACTTGCTGTTTCTTTCTTTTCAAAATCACAGAATCATAGAATCGTAGAATAATTAAGCTTGAAAAGGACTTTAAGATCATCTAGTTGAAACCCCCCCTGCACCCCTGGGCAGGGACATCTCACACTAAACCATGACACCCAAGCCTCTGTCCAACCTGGCCTTTGGCCTTGGTCTTTTGCCCAACCTACCAATTTTGCGTAGACTCCATCTCCAAAGAATTAATCAAAGATTGTTTCAAATTTCAAATACATCTGTAACCTGTTTAGCATTATAAAACCCGAGAGTTTTATTGGATGTATTTACATTAAGACATCAGATTGGAGTTCATAACTTTCCTACGGTCTTTGAAATTACAATCTCTCATTCTGTGTACATATCATCAGCTAGTTTTTTTTCTTCAAGAAATTGCTTTAGAAAGCTATTTATCATTTTTTACACATAAGCATATTGTCAATTATCAACATGATTTTTTCCTTAAAAAAATGCTAATCAAATCCCTCATGATTCTTAATTTAGTTTTATGATGCTTAGTATTTGTATTATCCTCATCTATTCATCATTCTAAAATATTTTTGCTATGAAGTGTTTACAAAAAAAGTAGCTCTCTTCACATTATGTTTCTGCTTGTGTCTCTTCAACTTTTTTTTGGCTTGTGGGGAAAACCAGCCTTTGTAGAAAAAAAAAGATAAAGCTGCTATAAATAACTTTTTAATTCATTTTTGTCAGAGCAAAACATAATTTATAGTATTAAAACTTTATTCTGTAAGAAATCTTTGAGCTACCAAATTAATTCCATCGCAAACATATATATTTATTACTTTAAACTCTATTTATTTAAAATGTTCATAAACTAATGTTGGTTCAGAACTTATGTCCATAGATAAGAAAATTGAAATACGTTAAACTGAGAAATTATATTATTATCAACAGACCGTTGACATCAGTTGCTTATGGAACTGCCTGTGCCACATATATACTATTGAAGCAGACAAGACAAAACAGATATTTTCCACAGGTTTCATATTCCAAGTGCCTGTCTTTCCTCCTTTTTTCTCATGCTGAAGCAGTTTAGTCTCATGACATCTCATGTTAAAAACAAAACCAAACACCTAAGGGCTTGTTATTTTCAGCTCTGTAACCTTTCCCTGAAGCTGCTGAGACAGCATGTTCCAGAGACTCTCCAGCAGTAGTTTTTCTTGTTGTTCTCCTGCTGTTGTGATTGTCTTGTCATTTCTTAGGGCCTAGTAGATGCAAACCCCCAGTAGTACTGTCTTGGTGGGTTCTCAGAGGGGGCTACTGTCAATTGCAGGAGAATTACACATCATCCCCGCCTCTCTTTAGCTGTTGCTTTGTAATTTTTAGTTTATAATAGAGAAAACCAAAGATACAGCATGACAAAACAACATTCACATAAATACCTGACAAATATTGTTCAAACATCTATGTACAGAGGTGCTTAACAACCAACATGCAAAATTTGCCCCTATTTACATACTCCAGTTGGCTGAACTGGAGAGAGCCCCATTACTGTTCTTTCCAGATGTTTACAGGGCAGTTTTTCCTTTTTTTTTTTCTCTTTTCCTTTTTTTTTTTCTTTTTCACTTAAACTTGCTTCAGCATCCTTGAAACTCAAGCATTCAGAAACTCCTTCATAAGCGATGGTTTATCATGTTTAGAAGTGATGTCAGCAAGCACTATTAATCTTCTTGACACCATGCTGGGATACTGGAATAACCTGTCTTTAAGAAGCAGTCATGTTTATTAAGTATAAAGTATCCTCACCACAACACAAAGAAGTCAAGCTAACAGACACGACTTCATAGCCACAAGCAAAAAAAAAAAAAAAAAAAAATCCCAAAAGGTAGTGGGGTTTTAAATATGTTCAAAAAGGTTCTAAACATACTCAATATGTTGTCACAAATTCAAAAATATACAAAAAATGTGGAGCCAGTAGTTCTAAATCTGGTGAGATCTTTGTTCATTGAGTACATAATGTGCTATTGCATAATGTGGTAACGATATTTAAAATTCTTTAAACTGCACAACTGTTTCTAACTTCAAAAGAACATAATAATGAAGGGAAAGGATAGAAATGTAAATTCAGAATATTAATTCAGAAATCCAGAATGAGCAGAGGCATATTCAGTCATTGCATGTGAACAAGTAAGTAAAAAAGTAGAGGATACTCAGCTATAAAGATCAGAAAAGATAAAAAGCTACTGATACGATCAAAAACATACTTTATACAGATTCTAAGCCTGCATTTCTTTAGGAAATAGAACCAGGGATTAAAGTAAGTATTTCCTTAAAGAAGAAAGAGGAGGAAGCGCTGTCCCACACAAAGAAAAGAGAGGATGTGTTATGAAAACTTTTGGTAGGTGAGAAAGGGAAGGAACTGGCTTTTTCAAAGAGAGATGAAAGACATAAATAGCTAAATATTGTATAACACAGAAGTTTAATTTTTTCTTTTTGTAACTATTTTTTAATTAATTTGTAATCAAGACCTTGACCTTAATTTTTCTTTATATTAACCTGTTTCAGTTTTAAGCTTTCCCAGTAGTTTCTCAGTCAGTCAGGCATAAGTGATCTTCAGTGAAAGAAACGACTCAAATTAGCTGAATAAAGAGAGATACTGGTGCATGTAACTCAGGAGAAATATGAGAATCCTAGAGGTTAGCAAATATCAAATACTCATTTATGTAAAGGCCAGAAAAGTCAAAAAAGCTTTTTTCACCAGTACTGAAGTAGAAGAGACTTGAGCCTGTGCTTTTTCCTCTTACAAAAAACGAAATGAGAAAAAGGTTTCTAGGCAACAGATAGAGACCATCTGCAACAGCCTGATGTCAGACTGTGACCTAATTGTCTGAATGGTAAGAAATTTGAATTTTTTGATTTAGATGTCTGTGACATTTCATATTTCTGACTGTGCAATGCTACTAATAATATTGAATGACAACATTCAAGAGGGTTGTGCAACTACAACTTGTAAGTGCCATTCAAATAAAAATCCAATTCTGTATATAAACTACAACAGCAGACATAGACATATGTAGTATTCATGTAAATCAGATCCTGGTTTAAGAATGCGAAAATTACAGTCTCATCCCAGTGTCTTACTGCTGGAATTGAACATCCTAATATCAATGACCAGCACAATGCGGAGTGCAAGGCGACGGACAAGGCAGTCTGTTACATATGGGCAGGCAGATAAAAGAGAAAGAATTACCTGTTGAATAAAGATGTTGCATGCAACTTGGCTTCTGGAAAACAGTACATAAGTGTTCAGTTTCCTGGAGCCACTCCCAGGAATGGCCACTATTTTGTCAGATAATTCTGTCCAACCATACTGAACTTCCCTCCATGCAGAAATCTGAGGGAAATGGAAGAGCCTTCTGCTTGGGGACAGACCTACAAACAGGGAACTACTACAATATATGCAGCAAGAGCTCAAATAATACACCAGATCTTTCACAAGTGGTGGTCTGACCATTTCTAATACAGTTGATGGGACAAAAGCAATTTACATCAGTTTCATTTCTGTCTCTTACCCCATAATTTCCTCAGATTCAGTCAGGAAATTGTAACCTTTCACTGGTACTGTTTTATCTTTGCTCATGTTGCCTATCTCAGTTTGATTTGGTATTTCTTTAAAAGCTTTTCATTAGTTGTTGCCTAAGAATGAAAAATTGCAAAACTGTAGCCACATATTTGTAAATTAAGACATTACAAATTTTTACGTCATCATGAAACTGGACTGTCGCATTAGTGGAAGAAAGCTTGACATGTAGTGTCCTACATCCGCCTGTTCATGTACTCGGCTGCAAGAATATTTTCAAAAACCAGCATTGTGTCAGTAGAGATTAGAATGCTTTCATGACTCTGGTAAAGATCACTGTGGAGATAGCTTTGGTATAGCAAGCTGAAGAGAGACTGCTGTGATAAAGTATCATAGCTGGAATTAAAGAGAGCCACCACAGAAGAAAGTTCGTATGACTGCTATATGGAACTCTTTAAGGAGATAGAAAAGAGCAGAAGGAGCACACAGTGCTATCATATCAAGGACTTCATTACCTAACTACTCAGAAACTTCCTTTCCAAAGTGCTGCGCCCTGCAGCAAAAGGAAGTACCGAAATATCCAGATACATCAAAAGGAAGTGAGGTAAGGGATAGGGGTGAGATTGCCATTGTCTGAAACTTCAAATATTTCCACTAAATGAAGTCAAAGATGGCCTTAGAACCCAAGGTACTAGAAAAGTTGCAAAGTATTGCAAGAGAAGTTGCAAGAGAAAATTATTAAAATATTTGGCCTTTCCAGCTTAAAGGCAGACAATAATAGGGAAATATAAAATTAGGACAGTGTATCTGTGAAGTTATTAAGGAGCCATCATTATAGAAAGTCGCAATATGCAAAGCTAAACTTAATGACCCTACCACTGGCATAGTAGACCCTATTATCTGGAGTCTACATGATTCACAGCTTCACTTTGATTAAAGTTACATTTTCACAGAAGACCAGTAGTCTGTTAAAAAAAAAAAAAGGCAAACCCAAACAACCCTCCTGCCACTTCACCACTTTTGCTCATTTCACAAAGAAATTATTTCAATTTTCCTCTCACTGCATTAGAAAAATGCCTATTGAAATGCCAGTACTGGTTACCCATGTCCTGAAAATGGACCATAAAAAACTTGAATAAAATCATACTTCATACTCATCCTTTAGCTGAATCTTGGATTTTTTCTGATTCTTCTGATTTTTTTTGTTAATGTCTCGCTAGCCTATAAAACACCTACTGGACAAAACTGACCTCAGGGTCCTTCCCTGAGGAAGCAGTAAGCTTGCTCCTTCCCCATTCTTTATGACTCAAGTGGCATTTCAGCAGAACATTTATCCCTCCATTTTGCCTTTTACGCCGAATTGCAAGACCCTGCAAGCACCCTCCCCACTCCTGGACATTTGGCTGCACAGATTCAAGCCAACATCCCAACCTGGTCTTGGCCCATCCCCAAAGACATCTCAGATCTTATCATCATGGGCAGGTCAAGTAATCTGAGGTCTCAGTTAACCCCTGTGGCCATCCCCAGGACTTTCCTGTTTCTTCTCCCTCTGGGGCTATAAAATGGGGTCCAGTTGATGAGGTCACGGCTCTCTGACACTTCAGTTGCTTTAGTGAAATCTATTTAATTCTTTAGCGGTGATTATTCTGAAAGTGCTCCTGAAATCTCACTTCTTAAGCACAATTTTTTCCCCTTAAAGGAGTTTAAAAATGCCTCCCATTGAGTTCTACGGATGTTAAATCTAAATATACATTCGTATGGTAATATTATTCCATTTATTCTCTCTTTTTTAATTTTATTTATTTATGTGTTAATAATGCCTAATGGATCTAACAAGAAGCTTGCATAAAATAATAGTGTTTGGGAATCCAGACTTTATTTGAAACATTCAGTACTTGTCCACCTGAACCATTAGCGCAAGGTTAATTGCCTGTGGGAGATGCTCACTTCTTTTTTCTTGACAACATGATAATCAGTATGACAAACTTAAAGACAAATCTTGGGCAAGATAAATTTTTTTTTTTTTTTGCCTCCTCAATGCACCCAGCATAATTCTTAAAAAAATATTAATAATTACATAAAATACTTGCCTTTAAAAAAAATAAAAAATCAAAGTAATTTGTTTCACCTGTCATTTCAAATTACCAAGTATGTTTTTTTCCTGAATTGAGGGTCTGCTAGCTACAGCTTAAGTGGTCGAAGAACACTAACAATGAGATATCCCTTTATGGACCTAGGACCTCCTTATAAAAACTGCCAAAGTAAGGAGGTACTCAGGTGTGTAACTAAATTAATGCCCACTGTAGCACTCATGCTCACAACACACAACATAGTTATAAGACTTAAGAAAAATACTGCAGCTGTATCCTGTCTATCCATCAGCTGAAGGACAGGTATACATAAGATCCTTTGGATGGCTGCAGATATTCTAAGTGGAGTGCTGCATATGAGAAAGCATAACAACAGGCTTCCAGGAGAGCTATAAGAATTTCACAAAAGTTAACAGTGATGCTCAGGAATGTGGCCAGCACACATAAATCATAATTTTGATCATAATTTGAAATACTACAGGAGGTAAATCAGCGTATGTTGTTACAGAGTGCAGTTTTCTTATTTTTATTTTTTTTTTCATGAGAACATGAAAGTGGAAGAGATGCAAACATTCTTCTAGATATAATTCTTCTAGATATGATTAAAATATTTTGTATGAGTTCCTTGTTATTAGCTAATTGCTTGATTAAAGGAATATAGATCAGGTACAAAAATAAATATTAGTGACGTTGAAAGACTGAAAAAAGAAAAGAAAAAAGTGATACAACTTTGCCACAACAGCAACTCTAATCCTACCTATTAACAGATTTAAGATCATCATCTTTGCCTTGACAATATCCAGAAACTAATTTCTGGATATCAGCTGCTTTTATTGAACACTATTAACTAGTAGTTTAATTCAATCAGACTTTTACAAGAATATTTTTTCAATATACATAAACAGATTATTATCAAAAGCTATTTATCCCCAGGATAAGTACAATAATTTTGCCTTTTTTAATCAAAAGGTTTTAATTTCAATTGTTTGTTATTTTTATTTTTCCCCTGATTACTTTTCTACCTTTTTTTTTAATTGGTTGGGGTTTTTTCTGTTTCAGAAATAATTCTCATTATAATATTCTATAAGCCTTGAAAAAGAAAAAAGACCACTAAACACACATTAATTTTTCAAATGGTTGTTCAATGATACAAACCTATTTAACTTTATACTACTGTAAACTGCCTAAGCTTGCTGATCATTACATGCAGCAAGTGCCGTAACTCAATCTGTTTATGAATCCATCTGGCAATCAGAACACTGAGACAAGCAAGACAAAAACAATAAGCAAATATCTCTCCAAAATTACTTTCTTTCTCCCCTGTCCTATAATCATCTTTTTTTTCTAATTCTTCCTAGAAAAATGGTTGTCTCCATACATGTACTGTAGACAATAGTCATTTGACACTTTCACACCTTAAAGTCTAATCAGCTTTGTGTTGTTATAACCCCCTGATGTTTTCTGTACAATAGATAAAATATTCTAAAAATGCAAACTCAAAACCATTTTGCTATGTAATTACAACAGCTGATGTATGAATGAAGACAAATGATAAGAAAAAGAGAAACAGAATCTCATTCACAACAAGATGGCTCCTAGGGAATATTAGTGATTTAAGAAGAAAGAAAAGAATGCTCTTGAATTCTTATCAGCTGAGGACAATTATGCATTCTATTTACTCTGTATAATTTCCTTTGTCTCAAAGACTGCATAGAATTGAATATACAGGATTCCTCTGAAGACTAGCACCAGAGAGCACAGCCAAAGTAGAGCATTTCAGCAAAGCCCATACTGCCAATCCCAGTATAAAAAGAAAAGAAATATTAAAGCAACTACAAAAATTTATAGTCATCCTTATTACTGGGAAAGAAATAATTCATACTTTAAATAAATACAAATAAAAATCTGGTATAAATTGTTTAAGTTTTAGAGGAAAAAGGTAAACTTGAATAATCCCATCTTTAAAATATTTTGATTTGGGCTGGTTAGAAGATAAACACCAGTACATTAAAGAAATTTGAAATGCTGCAATTTCAGTTTTTAGGTTTGTACTAGATCAGTAGGTCATGCTCAACTGCCTTTGGGAAACTGAAGTAAAAAGCTTTTCTCTATTTGGCTGACAATAAAACTTATTTTTTTTCAGAAGAAATATCCTACCTTTTAGAAATAAGAGCACAACAGAGTTAGTCTCTATAAATCAGGGATTATGAACTGACTGTAAGCTAGTGACTGTGTACACTGCCTGGGAAATGGAAAGCCATATCCAGCCCCTTCCTTGAAACGGCTAAGTTTGAATGCAGTTTTCATTCAGTACAAATACAAATTCTAAATTTCTGGCTTTCACTTTTATTTTTCTTAGTTTTTCTAATTTCTGCCCAGGAAAAGAGCATAGTGAGTTGTGTCCTTTGGAAAGTGAGAGAAGGTCAGAAAACTATCTCTTTGCCTTAATTCCATACCTTTAACTAGAAACCCAGTACTCAGCTGAGGCTGCCGAAAGTAGTCTGTTACTATGCTGGCCCATAAGCAATTGGCAGCAGCATCCAATGCAGAAAATTAGCAGCAATCCATTTTTATATGAGTTGGCAGAAAGTTGCACGCATGTGGTCCTACAAAATAATATGGCCCCCACATTACTCCTGCATTAGATATTTTAGAGAAGAACCATGACTCTGAGATTTAGTCTTTAAAAGCCTCCTTAAAGTTAAGAAAGGGGTCCACTTGCTGTACGCTGTATATAAACTGTACACAATGGAACATTTTAGAGAAAGTAAAAACATACTGAAGACTGCACTAAAATCTTAAAGAGGAAGAGACAATTATACTTCTTATTAACTCTACAATGAAGAGAGTTACTTACTTTAACAAAAATAAAATCTGTGAAAAAGTTATATTTGACCGCACAAAAAATGTTTTATATGTTATGAAATAAGAATTCACAAACTCTTCTTTTACACAAAGGAGGGCACGTAGAAATGAAGATATGTGCACATAAGAATTTAATAAGAATTATTTTTTTCTTTTTTAGAAACATTTAGATCTGGACTAATAATAATTATGTTGTTAAGATTTCAATTATACCAACAATAATTTATTGGGTTTACACATCTATATATACAAGTTTTCATGGATATTCTTTGCTTTACACATCTATGTAGATATTTCTATCTATCCATATGGTCTTCTTTCTTTTTGTCCATAAACAAGATTTTGACTGTAAAAAATAAACAAGTTCATTTGCAATTAAGTATTGCTGAAGTATAATTAAAAGTGTGTGCCAGCTGGAGACATTAGTTGCTTTGATTTTTAATAGTGTCTGTTAGCAAAGAACTTTCTTATTTGCTCTAGCTTTGTAATCTGTGTAGTCTACACTTGGTTTACAGCCAACTGTAACTGTGCTGTGGTTATTAGAATACTTTTAATTATTTCTCTTGCTGTAACACTGAAGAATTGTAAGCATAAGGATGGATTTAGGACCTGTTGAATATATATGAAGACATAACAAAATTATTCTTTCCCAAAATAATTCACAAAACATATCAGGATGTAGATACAGGGATGCAGGCAGTCAAGAGAGTACCCAACTAACAATGGCATGTTGGTCAGTAAGATGGGATGCCTAAGGGAATATCTAAATAATACATTAGGAGAGTGATATTCGATGTAATATTCTGGATAGCTGCATTCAGGACAGTTTTTTTTTTTTTTCCAGGGTTACGGAAAATGTTTTACGATTCCAAATCTAAACTGTTTGAGAGCCTGAATGCTTCTCTGTATAAGGATACATGCCAAAAATACGCATTTGTGAGGTTACAGAAAAGGAGAGGTAATATTCAGACAAAGTTTCAGCAAAGATCTGAGTTTAGATGATGCCTTGGCTATTGACTGGAGTATTGGGTTGCTGCTTTTGTCCACTCTGACCAAGAAAAAAGATTGGAGGATCAGCTTCAGGGTGGAGGGAAGAAATTATCTCTAAACATATTGGACTTTGGTTACATGCCAGTAGTGAACTGAATATTCGCATTGTAGTTCTTCTCTTTACCCTTCGTAATGCAGGAACTCACTGCAGAGTGCTGAAACCTGTTCTGTTGTAGCAGAAAGAGTGAGACAATTTGTTGAATTTTACATGTATTTGATTTTTTTTTTCTCCAATATGTTACCAAGTCCTTGTTTTGTTTGCAATGCTCAAGAAGCATCAAATACTGTTTTCAATTAAATAATAAAACTGTAAATGCTTTGACCTTTGCTTTGTTTCTTTCATAAAAAGGAATGTGAATGTGAAGTATTAGAGCACAAATACTCTCAACCATTTCTACAAACACAGACTCCCAAGTATACATAGCACTTTAGAATAAAATATCTGTAATAGCTATCTTATTATAAGTTATCAGATTATGGGTTCTGAAAAGTTTAAAGTTGAAGAAAGAAAATTCTAGAGTAGATTCTTCTTATTTCATATAGCTGTAAATTTGAAGTTAAAAGATTCAGGATTCAGACTATGTTATATTTACATTAAATATATCAGGAAATGAATCTATTTCTCCAGAAAAACTTTAGTTACAACACCACAGATCATTGCTGTTATAAGATAACTTATCTATTCACTCTGAAAGCTAACGTTTGAATAAAAACATTCAGTCTAAGTTTAAGCTTTCTAGTTTATGTCAAGATCTGTTCTAGATACCTTAAGAAGTCACTTCTTTCCTTTTAAAGATGCTAATAAACAGGATCTCTCAGAGTAGTTACACAATACCACAGATATATAACTTTTAACAAACTGGAGCAAATTTTAAGAGGAAACTTTTACAGGAAGTGGACTTACCCTGCAGAATTAATTTCTGCAAAAGCTCAAGGTGAGGGTGAACACTGTCCCATTGGAAATACGTGTATTTGATGTCATTTTTCTAACTTCTGCTTTAAAAGAATTGCTTAAAACTCAATAATTGATCCATTCATGCATGAAAAATCCCAAGTCCTATAAATCTGCTACTTTTTATAGGCCAGAAAAAAAAACAAACGTAGGAAAGGACAGAAGAAGTATGCTTCTAGCTATTCATAGGGCACACCAGCAGATATACGTAAGCCTTAAACAGACAAAATTATTGCTAAGAAAGACTGCCAGCTTGCACTTCACAAGATTTTTTTTTTACACTGGAAAATAAATTCAGTGAATGGTAAAAATGCAGCATTTCTTTTATACAAGCTTTGAAGTTGATCTAGCAAATATTCACCTAATCTATATCACAACTCTTTCCAAATAGTGACAGACATGAGGGAAAATAGTGAACAGAACATGAAAGCCAGGAGAGTTAAAGGAAACAGATTATAAAGAGAATGAGGAAAGGCCAGACAGAATTCAGTACCACAGATAAAATTTCTTTAGTTGTTTTATTGTTCTAAAAATACATTCAAGTCTTCTAGAAAGGGGATAAACAAAAGATTTTGCAGGTGTAAACTTACAGAGTTAACCTAATACTTGGGAATTTTCTCTCAGTAGATAAGGATTAAACCTGAAAGGTAGAATTCAAGATGGAAAGCAGAAAATGGGAAAGAAAACAGCTTTCAGAGCTTCTGAAAGTTAACAACAGAGCAGACAAACCAGTAAATTGGTGGATAAAACAAGAGACAAACACTACTGAGAAAAAAAAAGAGGATAAAAATGGCAGCAGTGTGCCTACCCTAACATCAAGAATTAATACAATTTTTTAGTGAAAGAATTACTTAGCATTACATCATTACCTTACATTAGTTACATCACAGTTATTAAAGTAAAAGAAATTGATCATGCTCACAAGAACTTCATGAACCTGTGAAAGGTGCAGTAAGACTCCACAGCACTCTAAATAAACAATTTATTTAATCCCAGGACAGTGTGGCAGATCTACATCTACTGAGACTCTTATCCAATAAAAACTAGTTACATTTCGCCTTGAAACCTTTACCTGTGAAGCAACCAGGAATAAGAAATCTTAGGAGTATTATTGAATTTTATATCATTAAGTTAAAAAAAAAAAAAAAAAAAAGAAGCCAAACCCCAAAACCTGGGAGGGAACCTAAATCATTGAATACACAGACACTTCCTAAGCTTTGGCATCAAACCAAAGCCATATGGCAGTATCAAGACTCAACATACTCATCTGGTCCTGAACACTATTAAAATATCTCTTATTGTACCGAGTGGGCAAGTCAAGAGGAAATGAGTAGAGAACAAGGACAATAAACAACTTGAAAAGAAGGTGGCTTTGATTTTTATTTTTTTTTTTCCCCTTCAGAATTCATCACTTTTCAATGCAACTCAGATAAGCACTACCAGCTGGAAGATAATTACATTCAGCTGAATCTAATTATTCAAAACCCCTTAATAAGAGGGAAGCTACTGCTGTTATGGATACACAAATGTATTGGGCTGAAAAGAGAATAAGATTATTTCAAAGATATATAGATGTCAAGCAACATTTGTTATTTGTTGTTGCCATGCTCTCTTCTTCTGAGTGTGCTGTTAAAACCATGCTATGTTCATTATTTCCACAAGAAAAAAATAAAAAAACCCTATTGTTTTCTCCTTATAGGCTCAGATTTAGCCATGATTTAACTCAGTAGCTCTTGGGCTTCCCTCCTACCCATGTGCTGGAACCAGGGTCTCACTTAGGCTGAGGGACAGGGTTGCTGCTTTCCTGTTTACAGGTAAAACCAGTGGTGAAGCTCAGCACATATTGCAGAGATACACAAAGATGCATGCAGGACACTGGCACAGGCGGTCACACAGACTTTCAACAGCACCTATGTAGAAGACTCACACAAAAGTAGACAGCCAGGACCCTTCTTCCATCTGACAGCCAGCCACGGTAACCTCCCACACTCATTAGAACTGTCCAGCACTGGAGCAGCTGATGCACTCTCTGTCCACCCTCAGAGGTTTTTGAGACCAAACTGCATAAAGCCCTGTGCAACCCAGCCTGACCTCCCAGCTGAGATTTAAGTAGGAAGCTGGACCAGGGTATTCCCTTCAGTCCCTCTCAACTTTAATTACTCCATAATTCTAAGATGCTTCCTGTTCAAAACAAGCACCTAGTCAGGAGCCTTTAATGACAACAGCAGACCTCACCCAAAGATTAAGGAATATTCTGAAATCATTCAGTCATCCATCCTGGAAAAACAAGTATATACAAAATTTTCTGGAGAAAAAAAAAATTGTAAGAGAGATGTTTAAATCTTAGAATGCAGTTTAAATCTGAGCTGTGGGTTGTGTACCTAATATTCTAAAAAGGTGTCAAAAATACATCTGTAGTAGATCACGATTGGAGTGGCTCATCATGTTAGCCTATATATGACTAGAATAGGTATTATCTAGAAGAAGAACACAAAGAAAACTGCAAACCCAAACATAACCCAAGCCACAGAAAATCTGCATGCCCTCTAACAATAGTTACACCTTTAATGTCACTAGAGGTCTGCCTGGATGTTTGCAGAGAATGTCAGTTTCCAAAGTCTTCTTTTGAAAGATAGTTTGCATAAATTGGGAAAGCACCTAAATAAACACATCACAACAACTCACAGATCTTTGCTAGTCTGCTAGGTGAGGAAAATGTTATTGATCCTAGATCTGAGGATCTAGGGAATTTAGAGTTAATCCTCTATACAATGCACAGTTCCACATCATTCTTAAATAGTAACATACCACTGTCTTGACTCTTCTCAATTGCTATGTGAAAGATTTGCTACATCATGTTTTGAAGCCTTCCTGCCATCAGATGTGCCGTATGTACTGTACTGCTTCATCTTGTATCATATTAGTGTTCCTATGTTCCTATGATGCCAAGCAGTAGAAGGCTGTATTTTTAGAATAATTTTGTATAAAAGACTGGTGTTCTCCAAAAATATAGTTTCAGGGCAGGGTTATGTTCAAAGTAGTATAGGGAGATCCAAGTAAGGTGATCTGATGCCTGATCTTATCTAGGATTCTTAATTATTTTTCATGTCTGGAAACTGTAGCTTACTTGAAATTGTAACCCTGAGTTCACAGTTCAGTAAAGAAGCATATGAAAATTCTGGTAATAAAAGTTGCAGTAGAAAATTGCCACATCGTCCTTGCCTGTTAAAATCTTCTGGAATAAAATGAGAGGCATAAGTCAAAGCAAGTTGCACAAAGAACAGAAGGTTTACCTTAAACTGGTTGGAAAAAGTAATGATTCACAGCAATAGTCATCTATGAGACATTTATTATCAGAAATTTATAAAAGAAAAAAAGATAATTGTATTATTAATTCAGTTATATGTTTTTACAGGTTTAAATTAATTTTAGGAGGACTGTTACTTAAAACTAAAGTTAAGCCTGCACTGAGACTTCTTTGAATTGCCAAGAGTGCAAGGAGTTGGCTTCATCAGCAGTCAGTCATGTTTGGACCACAAAGTTTTTTACAGAGCTAAGGTAACTTGACTTGAGGAAGCAGAACCAGGCCTAGGAAAAGCAATCGTAATATCAGCTAAATTTACTTTTTTACTCTATTACCATAAACTCTGAATATATTCAGTAACCCTAACAACACTCCAGAGACTGCTTAGCTGTGGGAAGACAGTGGAGCTGCTTTAAGCATTAGCTGAAGATCTGTCAAGAGAAATATGTGGCCTTTCCTTTCATAGGTTATGAATGACCATGCTACTTTCTTGCTCTGAAAAATTAAAAAATGTGGGAGATTGAACATGTCCAACTTACTATAAATAATTATGTATTATGTCTTACAATGTATGGAATATTTCTGTCAGATATGTTCAAGAGTATGTAAGTAGAAATTATCAAAGTTACAGTAAGAAAAAGAACAGGGAGTAAAAGAAATATAGTATCCTCTTCAAGAATTTTTACATTGATAATATTGTGGCCTTATAAAATAAAATAGAGCTTTCTTGCCCTCCTACCCTTCCTCATATAAAATCAATTTTGAGATTCCTTTTTCTCTCATAAGTATCCTTGAGAATATATAAAACAAAATGCATGGTACTTACTCTCAGAGAGTCATTCATGTGTGTTATCAATCACCTGTTTCAGTGCCTTGCAGTTTGGCAGTTAATAACTGTCCGTAAATATAGACTCAGTAAATATAGGCATGAAATATGAAACTGCTTATAAATATGTAAATTGTCTCAAAAGTTTAAAAGTGTTTGACACCAAGGATTTTTCAGTATAATGTTTCTGTTATTGCCTCTGCAGTTTAAAAGAGCTAGTTTTCATCAAGGCTGTCAAACAGTGATATAGTGTTTTTAAAATCTGTAAAATAACCAGTTACTGAAGTTAGGCACCTGAAATTTTAAACACAGAAAACAAATGGTAGAATACACAAAACTTTCCAGAGTCTCCAAAACTTGCGACTTAAAACTAACATTTATTTTTTAAGAAGTGAGGAATGTTGTATTAAAAAGTAAAATGCAGAAGATTTTTAAATACTGATAAGTAGTGAGCATTATGCTGATTCTCTGCACATCTCACTATGACATTGTCCTTCAGACACTGCAAGAAATCCTACTAGCTCTTGCGGTTTTGTATTTTTGTCTGGATCTACTGTGGAGAGATCACCTGCATGACTGACAACAAAGCTACAATATTTTCTAACGGAAATTTCTGAGATGAGAATATTGTTCATGATCATTTCAACATATATCTGTGCTGAAAAGGTGGTTGATTTATATCTTGGTCTCTAGGTAGTAAAAGAAAATCTCTCTTACTTCACTGAAGTTTTGTGAAAGTCCAGTGAGCGATTCACACTAGAAAGTGAAATTCAGTTAGCAATCTGCTGTTGCCAAGGTCTACATTTTTTTTGATTGATAAAAAAAGGCAGCAGAGAACTTGCTATTGCAATTTAAACACTCATCAATAACAGCTATAGCTCTGAATTATTCACTGTCTTCTGTTTGCTATTCTCCTTTAAAAACACTCCAGTCACTCTGCTCTCACAGCCAGAAATCTGTGACTGTCAGTATCATAGCTGAGTAGTTGCACAGAACTACTTATCTTAATACTAGATTATGCAATCTAACTAGTTTTTAACTATTAGTCTAGGTATCATATCCAACTGCGTTTCTTAAAACAATAGAAAAATCTCCAAGAAAATTGTTATCTTGAAAAGCCACTATTCAAAATAAGTGTTTTATGTGCCAAACAGCTAAAACAGTGAGAAAACAAGATATTCAGGCTACTTGCTACAGCAATCTACAAAATACTCCGTGGGGTAACTCTATATAGAACAGTTACCACATGGATTTTGCTGGATCAGTTTTTTGGAGCAGACAACATCTACCTTCTCAGTTCCTTAATGGTATAGTTGCAGTTCACCTGGAAAAAAACCCCTTAAGTTCCCCCAGATCTGACTGGCTTCTTAGAATCATAGAATCATAGGATAGTTAGGGTTGGAAAGGAACTCAAGATCATCTAGTTCCAAACCCCCTGCCATAGGCAGGGACACCTCACACTAAACCATCCCACCCAAAGCTTCATCCAATCTGGCCTTGAACAGTGCCAAGGATGGAGCACTCACAACCTCCATGGGCAACCCATTCCAGTGCTTCACCACCCTAACAGGAAAGAATTTCCTCCTTATATCCAATCTAAACTTCACCTGTTTAAGTTTTAACCCGTTACCCCTTGTCCTGTCACTACAATCCCTGACGAAGAGTCCCTCCCCAGCATCCCTATAGGCCCCCTTCAGATACTGGAAGGCTGCTATGAGGGCTCCACGCAGCCTTCTCTTCTCCAGGCTGAACAGCCCCAACTTCCTCAGCCTGTCTTCATACGGGAGGTGCTCCAGTCCCCTGATCATCCTCGTGGCCCTGCTCTGGACTTGTTCCAGCAGTTCCATGTCCTTTTTATGTTGAGGACACCAGAACTGCACACAATACCCCAGGTGAGGTCTCACAAGAGCAGAGTAGAGGGGCAGGATCACCTCCTTTGACCTGCTGGTCACTCTCCTTTTGATGCAGCCCAGGATACGGTTGGCTTTCTGGGCTGCGAGCGCACACTGCCGGCTCATGTTCATTATCTCATCGACCAACACCCCCGAGTCCTTCTCCGCAGGGCCGCTCTGAATCTCTTCTTTGCCCAGTCTGTAGCTGTGCTTGGGATTGCTCCGACCCAGGTGTAGGACCTTGCACTTGTCATGGTTGAACTTCATAAGGTTGGCATCAGCCCACCTCACAAGTGTGCCAAGGTCCCTCTGGATGGCATCCCTTCCCTCCAGCATATCAACCGAACCACACAGCTTGGTGTCATTGGCAAACTTGATGAGGGCGCACTCAATCCCACTGTCCATGTCAGCGATGATGATGTTAAACAAGACCGGTCCCAGCACCGATCCCTGAGGGACACCACTCGTTACCGGTCTCCAGCCGGACATCGAGCCATTGACCACAGCTCTTTGTGTGTGGCCATCCAGGCAGTTCTTTATCCACCGAGTGGTCCATCCATCAAATTGATATCTCTCCAATTTAGAGAGAAGGATGTTGTGTGGGACAATGTCGAACGCTTTGCACAAGTCCAGGTAGATGACATCAGCTGCTCTACCCCTGTCCATCAGTTCTGTAGCCCCATCATAGTAGGCCACCAAATTGGTCAGGCAGGATTTCCCCTTAGTGAAGCCATGCTGGCTGTCACCAAGCACCTTGTTGTTTTTCATGTGCCTTAGCATGCCTTCCAGGAGAATCTGCTCCAAGATTTTACCAGGCTCAGAGGTGAGACTGACTGGTCTGTAATTCCCTGGGTCTTCCATTTTCCCCTTCTGGAAAATGGGGGTTATATTTCCCCTTTTCCAGTTGTCGGGAACTTGACCTGACTGTCATGATTTTTCAAATATGATGATCAGTGGCTTAGCAACTTCATTCGCCAGCTCCTTCAGGACCCGCGGATGGATTTCATCAGGTCCCATGGACTTGTGCGCGTTCAGATTTTTAACATGGTCTCGAACCAGATCCTCTCCTACAGTGGGCCCAAGATCTTCATTCTCACAGTCCCTGCGTCTACCTTCTAAGACCTGGGTGGTGCAGTCAGAGCCTTTGCCAGTGAAGACTGAGGCAAAGAAGTCATTTAGAACCTCAGCCTTCTCCAAATCCTGTGTAGCCAGTTCTCCTGAAAGCTTCTTCAGGGGGCCTATGTTGTCCCTAGTCCATTTTTTGTTTGCTACGTACCTGTAGAATCCCTTCCTGTTATCAACATCCCTGGCTAGGTTTAATTCTAACTGGGCCTTAGCCTTCCTAACCTGGTCCCTAGCTTCCCGGACAACATCCCTGTACTCCACCCAGGCTGCCTGTCCTTGCTTCCACTTTTTATAAGCCTCTTCCTTCATTAGAATTTTCCTCAGCAGCTCCTTATCCATCCAAGGAGGTCTCCTAGCCCTCCTGCCACCCTTCCTTCTAGTTGGGATGCAGCACTCCTGAGCTTGTAGCAGGTTATCCTTGAATATAAACCAACAGTCTTGGGCCCCCCTGCCCTCCAGGGCTGTATCCCATGGAACCTTACTAAGCAGGCTCCTGAAGAGGCCAAAGTCTGCTCTTTTGAAGCCCAGGGCAGTGAGCTTGCTACACGCTCTTCTCACTGTCTTGGGGATCTCAAATTCGACCATCTCGTGATCGCTGCATCAAGGCTGCCCTGGAGTACCATATTCTCAACAAGCCCTTCCCTGTTGGTGAGCACAAGGTCAAGCATGGCACCTCTCCTTGTCGGCTACTCTATTACTTGCAGAAGGAAGTTGTCTTCCACGCAATCGAGGAACCTCCCGGATTGCTTGTGCCGTGCAGTGCCATCGTTCCAACAGATGTCAGGGTGGTTGAAATCCCCCATGAGAACAAGGGCCTGCGAGCGTGAGGCTTTTCCTATCTGTCTGTAGAGTGCTTCATCCACAGGTTCTCCTTGATCAGGCAGCCTGTAACAGATTCCCACAGTAATGTCTCCCACAGCTGTTTTCCTTTTAACCCTGACCCACAAACTCTCTGTAAACTGCTCACCTGCCCCCAGACAGAGTTCCATACTCTCCAGCCTATCCCTAACATAAAGGGCAACTCCCCCTCCCCGCCCACCAGGCCTGTCTTTTCTAAAGAGCCTGTAACCTTCCATTCCAACACTCCAGTCATAGGAGCCATCCCACCATGTTTCTGTGATGCCTGTTATATCATACCCCTGTAGATGTGCACACATCTCTAATTCCTCTTGTTTGTTCCCCATGCTACGGGCGTTTGTATAGAGGCATCCGAGACGAGCTCCAATTGAAGCTGGCTCGTCGGCTGGAGCAGCTGGAATATATCTACATTGTTCCTAGCATTTATTATAGGTTCTGGCAACTGACTGGGTGTGTTGGGATGGAATGATGCCCCCCTCCCCCAACACATCTAGTTTAATGCCTCCTTGACCAGTCTGGCAAGCCTCCTACCAAAACTGTTCTTCCCTTTCTTTACCAGAGCAGCTCCACCAGCCCCCAGTAGACCTGGCCTACTAACTTCAGTCTTATGTTCAAGACACCCAAACCTTTAAACACCTTAAAGCCTTTCTTTTCATCATACCTTTCTTTCATATGTTGCTGACTTCATGAGTGTGCAGATGGCAGTCTTTGCATACACAGAATAATGGTTTTCAGCCAAATATGAACAATACCCTTCATGTTCTCTATAGACTTATTGTATCTAATTTACTAGTGAATTAAAAGTATGTGGAGTGAAACCAGAGGTGAATCTAATGTTGAACTACTTTGCTAAGGAAATTTTTTCTCAAAAAGCATTTAATTTCTGCAGTCATGCTATCACCTCTGGAAAACACTGTATGATCTCAGTAACCTCCAGGCTAAATAAAGTTTGCTCAGGATCATGGCCTTTAATGAGTTTCACGGATATCCTTCAGCACTTCCTGAATATATTGAAATGCATGTCTTGCCTAGAAATATAAATACTTCATTATAAAGTGGAATTCCTCTTTTTAAATGATAAGGAAGAAAGACTAATTAAACTAATCCTAAAATTTTTGTAATGCAACACTCAGTTTTTTAGAGTCTACCATTTTTATTATTTTAAAAATTAAAAAAAAAAAAATCCAAAACCAAAACAAAACCAACAGAGAAGTGCACCTGGGAATACAAGCTTTTAATGAAAGGTGATGCCTGAGGTGAAAAGATCAATCTCTATATTAAATAGGAAATTTAACTCATATTTTCATATACATCTGGCAGAAGGAAATTTTTGCTATAAAGCAAAATACTATTTGGTGGTGTATTTAATCTCTATAATACATTATGAAATGTAGCAGTAGTTTCATAGCTTATACTTCAGAAATATTACTTTGAATTCTTAAAATGTGGGAATATTAATTAAAATGAATGTCTAGAATTAAAGTCCACCTTGACATTTAAGTGCTTTCTGGAAAAGCTGTTTATGTTACTATTTCTTCAGAAGTCCCAGGAATACTTGTCATTCCTAGTTGTTAGGAATTTAGCAGACAATTAGTTTATAGTTCGGAATTAAGCAGACAATTATTTTATAGTTCTAAGAGATTATTTCCTGTCTATTAATGTTTACTATGTTAACAGTTCTGAATATCATGTGTCAGTACAATGGAGATGATAAAATGGAATCTAGCTTACTGAATATGTAAAAACTACTTATTAGTAATGTCAAAAATAATAATCAGAACGGTCACATCTGATCTCTGCAGAAATTATATTAAACCAAAATATACATGAGTGCTGCAATGCCTATTAGCAATAATCCAAATTTACTTTGTTAAATATACACTGTAAAATGTTATACTACACTTTGCTGTCAAACGCCCCAAACAAAATATTTCAGACCATAACTGTGAAACGTAGAATGTTGTGAAATACAATTATCTTCTGCTACCAGCATGTGCAGTAAAAATTACCATCATCACTCCTTCCTCCAGGGGTGCTGAACCTGTCAACAAAATCAGAGATTTGAACATTATCATCTTCTCTGAGATATGTTATTAAAATCAACAATGTAAATGTCCCACAACGGTAAGACTTACTTTACTTTAGCAAGTTATATATAATATTGGCATGATTTAAAATTCGTGTGCATATTGTTAGGTTTTATAAATTACAGAATTAGAAATGCTCACCATCCAGTTACTTATTGCATATTCTTTCAAGGTGGGTTGCAGCCTACTTATGAGATTTTTCAGTCACTTGGTGGCTGAAGAGGAAATGGTTATTCTTTCTTGTGTGATCAATATAACTAAAATTGAGAGAAAGACAAAATAAATGCTTTTAACAGATCAGGGGGGAAAGGAACTCTTTGTCTATTTCTGCAGGCAGTAGATGTTGGGAATGTGAGGATTGTAAACCCAGAGGCATTGCGTTTTTTATTTTGCTCTTTTAATTTTTTGTTCTATCATGTAGGAAGGAACATAGGAAACTTGGACTGGAGAGCTGAGTGTTAGGGTGACATGGGTAGGGGATTCTTATCCTGTATCAATATATTAACAAATCTGTTTAATTCAGTTATAAAGACCAGTCTTGGGGGGGGGGGGGGGGGGGAAGGAAAAAAAACAACCAACCAAAACCACTCAAGTTCTCCTCTATTCTAGGAAGAAGCAAACCCAGATTTCTTCCCTTTTCCAAATCCATTTCAAAGAACTGCTCAGCCATTTGCTTTTAAATTTGCCTTCATAACAGCTAACTTGAGTTTGGAGAGAACTCATATATGGGATCTTCCAAATAACATTCACAGCAGACTATGAAAATCTTTGTGTAGTCTGGTATAGCATTTCCTGATTTGTTTAAAAGTCTTCTGAAAAGAAAATTAAAATAGGAGCCATGGATACTATATATAAGTACTTTCGCAATTTTCTATGTGACGTATCTTTTGGAAAGCTTCTTATTTCTTTGTTTCCAAACTGAATGAAGTTCAGAGTTCAAATTTATCTGAAATTTGGAGTGTTAGCTCCTTTCATGTATGTTTATTTGTTAAAGGACTCCTTGTTTTTTCTTTCTTTTTTTTTTTTTTTTAACCTCAAAGGTGATTCCTTAAATAAATGTTTTTCTGGCTCTACTTCTTGGAAAAATGTTTGGAACTCAACAATATTATCAATATTTCGTACATTTGTTTTTGTTATTTTTCTTTTAACAACATCCCTAATGAAATAAGTTTTTAAAAGTTTCGTAACTTGGTCATACATACGTAATTTTATTTGTTGATAAGAACAATACTTTCTGTAAATGTAAGGTTTTCTTTTCTTTTCTTTTTTTTTATTTTTCTTAATGACACTTTGTGTCCAAACCAATACCACATTTAGAAGTTATATATACTTGGATGTGTCTGCTCTACCATTCTATTTTTTGACAATGTCTACCATGCTCTTCACAGTACAGGAAAAGTAATGGGAAGCCAATGCTTAAGCAGTCAGCACGTGATTATTGTGTTAGGTGTGCCAAGACAGGAGGGAAGCTGCATTGGCTAGCAATGACATGTGCTGGCATGAAATTATGTTCCTGGGTTTGCGCCACCAGCCATAAGGGATGTAAACCCCGGCACACTCCGCTTATGATACAACTAAGATTACTGGGGAAAATACTGGGTTTCAGTTACCCTTGCAAGGTGGACGTGTCTTTAGCAACTTCTGTGCTTCCCGGCACAGTTCCTGCAAGAATCCTTTATTAGCTGCTTTCATTTTCCTGGTTTCTTGCTTACAGCTGACCTGCATTGATCAGTCTCTTAGTTGTATTATCAGAGTTGGCAGGGCTAATAGATTTCCATTGTTTGGTGTTTTAATGCACTTTATTACTATGTTGAATTCCAATTCTTTTGAGCTTGGAAATCTGCAGTTTCTAGTAGTTTAAGGACTAAATCATGTGCTTTGACAGAAATCTGTGGAGGAAAGAAAGTCATATAAGAGCATGTCCAGAACAGTGAGGGATAACATCTAAGATGAAACTTAAAAATATCTTTATCTAAAGGCATGAAACATATTTACTCCTTTGGAACAACACTTAGATATTAGCAACTTCACAGTTATCAGTGAAACTTCAGTGGTTCCTGAAAGGAGAATTTGAGACAATTTATTTGATGCTTCATGAAATTAGGTGGAGATAAGCATTTCAAGATATCTATATTTATTAGCTTGGAAAGAAACAGAAATCCTGCATATGCAGACTTTTCTATTTATTGATGCCTTGATTCTGGTATTGATTTGGAGAAAACTCCAGGAACAAACTTGCCAACAAAGTTTTCAAGCTGACAAGCAGGTATTCTTTATTGCGGCACCGGGACACACGGGGGATAGCTCCACCTAACGTGTGTCTCCCCAGTTGCCACTTTTATAGTCACTGGGCATACATACATATTCATGAGGCTACATATTGATTACATCATTTTCCAGAAAGCTCCCCGCATGCATACAGAATTGTGGTGGTGATCTGAGGGTCGTTTACTTCTTCCAACAATCTTCATCACTTCTGGCAGCCTTTGAAGCATGCGCAGTAGACGTTTATACCAGTTTAATTGGTTCGTTAGCACCAGAGACTCCTATCCTCCTACTTATCAGTTACTTCAGCTGTAGCCCATCCTGGACACCTGGCGTTCCCAGATACTCCTTATCCCTGTGTCCTGTTTTTCTGGACTGTTTTTCTTAAAACTATGTCAACTATAACGATTTATCTTGTGAGAGAATTCTCAGTGTGTTCTCTAGTTGTACTCTATTTTTTTTTCTTCTCTATGTATCCTGCACCTCAGTAATTTTCCACTGCTACTGTTACAAAGCTGATAGCTTTAATGATTTTTATGAATGCAGTGAGAAATTTGGGATTTGAGATAAGCTTTTGAGTTATTATCAAGTGTTATTAATGTCTTTCAGGTAGTTTTCTTTCAACAGGCTATGTCAACCAATTGAAGATATTTGATTCACTGAAGACAAATGTCTTGATGCTTCCAGTTAATTCTTTGTCCAGAATTTGGTTCTCGAATTAAATCACAAGTGAAGTGAGTCATCATGGTCAAAATGAAAACAGGCAGATGAAATATATGTTTTTAAGACATTTTCCTGATATTTTTCTCACATTTTTGAAAGCGCAGAAACATCAGCATGTTTGTTTTCCTAGAATTTCCTAAAGAATGGCCTAATTAGGAAGATGCTGATAGGAGCTATGTTGCTGATTAGTAAAAGAATAAGTTTCAGACATGACCTTTCCAAGCTGTAGATGACTGAAATTGTTGGTGAAATGTATTCCTTGTTATTATTAATAAAGTGATATTTAGATCTTCATGAATAGATGAGTGTAAGAGAAAAAAGCCTTAAGGACAGATTCAAGGCACATGCAAATTAGTATATTTCCGCTATCCTTAATGAGATTAGGGCAATTTACACCAGTTGAGGGTCTGTTCAATGTCATAGTAACATTAACTGACAGTGCTACATTTTCAAGTTTAATAAGTTTAATACTGCTTTAGAGTTATATTTCCTTCTTGTACACTGGCATGTTTCCTATGTTCTTTAGGAGAGAGTAAATTTTATTCTAATTTCCAGACTTGTTAAATCCCAGAGCATTTCTTACTGTAGATGTATGTATTTTTAGTATGATATTGAAGCTGAGGGGCTTAATTTAATTACATGACCATGTGCTAGGTCATTGTCATTTTCCTGTAGGGTAATGGTATTTTCATAACTAATTTACAGTAGCAGCTGTGAAGCTGCATACATTTTAAAAATTAGCTTGTTTTTAAGTGAATTTGTTAGTATCTGAGAGAAAGACAAAAAACTGATAAAGTATAAATCATTAATTTGGTTGATAAGGTTGTGTCTACAGGGTCAAGATAATGTCTTTTCAATTGTTTTACAGGCCACTGAGGGAGGACTGCCTACACTTTTGACAGTAGAATTTGCACAAGAGATTTTTGATATTGCTATAGAAGAAAAGTAGGTGGATGTATTTTAAAAATGGCCAGATATAGAATAGATAATACCACTCTGAATATTGATACAGTCTTACATGTACATTTAAATCCAGAAAAAAGGCTAACAATTTTGTATAGATTCACAGATTTAGAGTTTACTGCCACATTTATTTCCTAAGTGAGCCACAGGTTACAACTTGTTATAGCATATGACCAGCACTGCTGCAGGGGTGGGCGAAACAATGTGAAACGCTAAACTTATTTTATACTCTGAGATTGTCAAATACAGTTCTAATGTTTGCAGCACTTTGTGTAAATTATTTTTTTCTTGCCTATGGCTTTCAATCTTTGGAATAGTTTGGAGAACAATTGAAGCATAATCTATTTTTGAAAATGTTTGTAACAGAGTTAATATTCAGGATATATATTTTGCATTCAACCCACTCTACCAACTGAGAAATAATGGCTTATAAACGTTTTGCCACTGTAAATAAAAAAAATGTTTAATAAAAAACAATTGTCATGTTGCGCAGTTAAAAACATCACACAACCTTTCCTCAAGTTGCATTATATATCCATACATAAACCCCATAGAAATTAAATCTGTGATGCACTTTATATTCTTAAGCATCCTCTCTTCCAAATCCTTTGTTCAAACTGCATGCTTTGCAATTCCTCCAATGTTTCTGCACTCTCAGAGAATGAGAAGGATAAATACATAGATCAAAAAGGGGGCACATTGCTCTCCAGAGAGCAATTAGTGATTGTTTGCATAGTCTATAAAGTTCAAATGCAAAATAAAAGCCATGCATCCCACTAATGGTTGAATTCTGCTTTACCATTTCCCAGAGGAAATGATGCCAAAACACAATTTCCCAGAAGAAGGAAAAGCTTTATTTTGAACAGCTTCACATTTGAGGATGTTGCTTTTGAAGTTCTATGCGTACATGCATTTCAGGGAAATGTGTAGTTTTCAACTGGCAACAGACAAATTTCCACTTGTATATGTTTTTGACCTTTCCATTTCCTTGTTCTGGGGCAGTACCTTATGAATTTACAGATTTTTGGATAGTATTCTTCAATGTAATGACCACTTTACACGGTTGCTCATCTTCAATCAACACTTTAGTTGCAGCTGCTCATCTCACTACAGTCAGCCTCATAATAATTTCTATTGCTTTACACTAGTCTTAATTTATGGGTAAACTTCTAATTCTCCTTTTTAGTTTGCTATTTTCCCTCTCTACTTACCTTTCCTTCTTCGTCCCCCAGCCCGTCCCCTCCTCTACTGCTAAGTCCTATCTTCACCAGCTCTGTTCCATTGATCCTCTGGGGTCTGTGTAATGGCACCTGTTGGTGAAGGAACAGCCAGAACTGATACTATCCATGGTGCCTTGCTCCTGTTGCTGCCTAACAGTAAAATTATTCATATTTTAATAAAAATATTTTGTACCTTAATATTCTGGTTTAAAAAGCATCAACATTATTTAGTGAGCAGGATCATTTTTCAAAAATGAGCAAACGAGTCTTATATTTCAGGCGAATTTATAAAATTGTATATTCCTGTATTTGTATATCTTTTGTTCAAAGAAAAGACTCAAACTAAACCGTGCTATGTAGGCAGTATTTTTTATATATATTCTCGAAACTGAGTTTGCTTGCCAGCTCAGCACTAAAATAGTGCCTATCTCCGGAAGTGACATAGTGAATATACAGTTTTCAGAAAAAGATCAATTATTTTTCCAGTCCCTAGGAAATTTTAAATGATGACATCTGATCTGCCATATAGAGCAGGTATTTGAGATATTTTTAAAAGGAATCTGCATTTTAAATAGAAAGGTACACTTTAAATACAATTTGCTTCCAATTTACTGCAGAAGATACTAATTTGTAATACTGCATGACTTCATTTTTACCAGTACAAGATTTTCATGTGTTCTCGTTTTAGCTAGCATAGAACTAATTTTCTTTGCAATAGCAAATATGGGGGCTATGTTTGGGAATTGTGCTGAAAACAGTGCTGTAAGAGAGATGTTTTAGTTACTGTTGAGCATTGCTTACACAGAGCCAAGGCCTTTTCTGCTCCGCACACCACTCCACCAGAGAGCAGGTTGGGGGTGCACAAGATATTAGGAAGGAACAGCCAAGACAGCTGACCCAAAGTAACCCAAGAGATATCCCACACCATATGGCGTCCTGCTCCGCACATGAAGCTGGGGGAAGAAGAAGGAAGTGGAGAATATTCAGAGTGATGCTGTTTGCCTTCCCAAGTAACTCTCATGCATAACACAGCCCTGCAGCCTGAAGATGGCTGAACACCTGCCTTCCAGTGGGAAGAAGTGAATGCACTCTTTATTCTGATTTGTTTGCATGCATGGCTTTTGCTTTGCTTTTTGGACTGTCTTTATCTCAACCCATGAGTTTTCTCACTTTTACCCTTCTGATTCTCTCCCCATCCCACTGGGAGGGAGTGAGCAAGTGCCTGTGTGGCGTTTAGCTGCCAGCTGGGGTTAAACCACTACATATATGTGACATATATGTTATAAAATTCAATGTCAAGAACCACTAGTTACTAGATTAATTTATTCTGATATGAGAAACGTAATTTACACAACTGAAACTGGCACTGTTTTGAAGAAACTTCCAGTTTTTAGGTGTCCTACTCACTGACAATTACATAACTAGTGACTTGACCACAGATGCTCAGTGTTTACATTTCCTGAGGAAGTTCCAGATAAAAGCTCACCATATGCTATAAAACTTGTCCTCCATATAGCTTTCAACTCAAGAGATGTACATTAGCATTCAGTCTTTCATTCACTGTCATCAAATTATCCAAACATTCCTTTACCAGGAATTTTTAAAAATCTTCAAGAGGTTTTAAGAGGTGCTTTATTTTTTCCTCTGGCTGGTTGGTTTGTTTGTGGATTTTTGTTGTTGTTGTTTGGTTTTGTTTTGGTGGGTTTGTTGTTTTGTTTTTGGTTTTTTTTTTTTGTTATAGTTTGAGGTTCAAAGTTTCTTAGAAAAAGTTGTTGTGAAGTATAACTCAGTTATTATCAATCAGCACTGATAATCCCACTTTAGATTTGGCAGATGTGGGGACAGTGATAATTTCATAGGAAAATACTAATTGGAGAGGGTTCTGGAGAACTATCGTAAAAGTCGGCATATGGAAGCATGAAAGATGTTTTGTAAATAATTTCAATACACAACAAATGCTTAGAGGTGTAGAAAAGTTTGACATTTATTTACTATAAGTTCTAAAACTTGAAACATTCATGTTTTTCCTGCAAAATACTTATTTTTTATTTAAAATCAGGGTATGAACTTATATTGGTTCTCTGGAGTAAGAATGTCATAGTTTAAACCCACATGGCGACCAAGTACCACACAGACACTCAGTCATTTCCCTGCCTTGTCCCCCTTCCTAAGGCAGGATGGGGAGGACAATTGAAAGAATGCAAACCTCAATGGTTGAGATAAGAACAGTGTAATAACTGAAATAAAGTTCAACATAAAGATAATAGAAACAATATCAATAATGACAATTATGATACTAATAATAGGGAACAACAAAATAAAAGAAAAAAAAAGAGAAATTACAATTCAGAAAACACAAGTGGTGTGCAATACAATCAATCACCACTCACTGACCAATACCCAGCCCATTCCAAGCAACTCCAAAGTAGATCTCAAAAGAGAGATATGACTGCAGGGACTTTTCTTCCTTATCACCTGGGAGTGAGGCAGTGGCATGCCCAGAATAATCCTTCACTGGCCATGAATATTGCTCATGGCATTTTGATTAGCATGAGTGTCCTTCAATGTCAGTTCTGCTGGCCTGATCAAAAGCAGTCCCAACCAGAAAAAAGCTCTAGTCCTAAGATTATTATCATAGGTAAATCTACTATAAAGAGTCACATCCTGTGGCAGAGAGATAAAGGGTAGATGACCCAACAAATATTTCCTGTCCTTGACTTCTTTACCTCTACAGTACCTATAGAGAGCACAAATATGTATGCAGAAATGCATACAGTGAGCATGAAAATAATTGTTTAGCTCTAATGAATCATTGAGAAGAAAACCACAAAGGTATACCTCCACAAACAGTTATTCACTTGTGGTTCTTCTGACGTGCTGAGAAACCTTCTTATATACGTATGGACACATATATACACTCCTCCCATCCAGCCCTTTGTAGCTGATTTCCATAGAAGTGCAATGAGATGGAATTTTCTAAGAACGATTTATCTGATTGGCATCTGAAATTCTGTGAATTTTACTTTGTTAGAAATTTAGTTCTTCACCTGTCTTAGAAAGTGAAAAGGCAAACAGACTTTTAAAATTATCTTTAGTGAAGACTAGTGTAGAAACAGGCTAGGTGGTTATTTTTCATTATTAGCTATTCAGCACACCAGATCTTGCTTCACGTCTCCTGCAGGTAACATGCACAGTTTAATTATTTTTTTTTTTAATAAACCCAAAGTATAATTTTTTAATTATTTGCACTAAGATCTTGGAGTGGAGTAATTTTTATCTGGGTCCTTTACTAAATTTGGCGGGCAAGGTTTTTTCTGCCTCCCTCAAACCTCAAGTATTATTCAAACTGACATACGCTTTCCTTACTTTGCCTGTAGCAGAAATTTATAGCATTCTCCTGGCCTTGGCAATTTAATTGTCAGAAATCTATTTTCTTAGTCTATGTTGCTGTAGTTTTATTTCCCCTAAATACAAAACTTTATTGCAGTAATGTATGCAACCTTTTTAGCATGCTGTTAGGATACCTTATGAATATAATTCATAATAGCTGTAAAATTCGAGCAAGTTTAATTCTCAAGGTAATTTCTGGTGCTGTGTGACTAACACGAAGCATTAAATCACTAATTAATTTCAATACTATTAGTTACGTATTTTTAAAATACATCTGCTTACATTTTTTTTAATTTTATATTCAGTTGGAATAAATACACCCCTGTTCTGTAGAATAAACCCTAAACACTCAAATGTGACTAAATTGACCTAACTTATTTTTTGAGTTGTATGCAGAAAGCTTAAATGCTCTGAAAAAATTGTTTAATATAAGAATGTTTTTCTTGTTAATTTAAAGAGTAATAATCTTGAGCTAGAGATACTCAAGTTGCCTAATTTTTGTTCACATGGTATTCTGTCCAATTTAACACTAATTTTATTTCCAACTTTTAGTGAGTAAAATGGAAAGGACGCTGCAAGAGAATAGCTAGATCAGAATATGCTGCTGAAAGCATAACAGAGAAATAGAGCATTAGTGTACTATATTTTCAGTACCTACATAGTGATAATATATGTAATATATTTTCAGTACATAGCCTTTTTTCTTAGAATTAAGGGCTAGAGTGGTATAATGGATCTTTAATCCCTAAATTGAAAAATAATTCCCCGCTGCAGAAGGCAGACAACAATTGCTTTCTGGCTCTCCCCTGTAGTAAGCTAGTCTTCTTCACTGAAGAAGTACTGTAGCATACAACTGCAAAAAATTCTTAGTCTCAAAAGTCCATCTACTTAGTTTAGTTGTTTATTTTTATTTGACTACTGCCTATTACAGATATAAAATATTTGCATAGACAGCTGTATAAAATATATAAGTATATGCATGCGCATAATGCACACATGCATAAATATACATAGAAGGTAAACGTTAGATCTATTCCTCATCCATCTGTATGCCTATTGGGCTATGAAGTTAGACCCCCATTAGTTGAAAAAATCTTATTTTATACATTTTAACATAAAAAGCATTATTTTCTTTCAGTTTGCTTTTATATTTGCAAACATGACTTTGTCATTATAATTTCATAATCTGTATATTTACGTTTGCTTATAACATTTTTTCTGTTTTTTTTCCAAGTACTCTTTCTTTCTGCTATATAGATGAACTTTCTTGCATAATTGCTAGCAGCAGTTCTTTTGAATTAGTACAGATAGGTGATATCATCCAATGAATTCTAGTGGAAACGGTAGTTGCATAATTTTGGCCATTGCGTTCTTATTTTATAATGATAAAGACTGTTAATTTGGAGAGGTAAAAAAAAAAAATCACAAAATATCTTATTAAGGAAAAAGCTACAGTTACATTTACAGTCTTTGTTTCAATGCTGATTATGTCAAATGACTCCAAGGTACAAACTCTAGCTACTATTTTTGAATAATCAAGCTTTTTTAAAAAAAAAATTGTAGACAAGCTCTTAATGAGACATAGTTCAAATATATAAAACATTCATTTCTGTCAATTCCTTCTCAAATGATTTGTAGCCAGTTTGATCCTATTTATACAATCGTATAACTCACTCCATATATGTCTTTTCTGTTATACTTCATTTGCTTAACATACAATTCTTTTCCCTCACTTTCTTCCTCATTTCTGTTTCCTGACATTTTATATACCTGACAAACGAATGCTTGTGCAATTGTGTCCTGGGTTCAGCAGTAGCAGTCATTTTTCTCCTTCTTAGTAGCTGGTGCGGTGCTGTGGTTTTGATTTTCAGCCTGGGAACAGCGCTGAAAGTCAAAAAAACAACACTGCACCAGCTACTAAGAAGGAAAAAAATGACTGCTCCTGCTAAGAGCATTCATAGCCTCCATACTGCTTGCTGTAGGGTCCCACTCCATACTCTTAGGGCTGGCTCTGCTCATTGATGCTGTGACTTGTCTGGAAGAAAGCGGCAGGTGGGGAGTTTGAATGGGGTGGTACACCTGTCAAAGCGTAACATGGGTGTCCTAAGGTGAGCTCAGGGAGGAAAGAAACCTCCCACGGAGCAGAAGGGCAAAAGCTTGCTTGCTGGGGGCCACAGTTAAAGCCTCTTTGGTATGGAGGATGAAGGCTGAAGTACAAATATGGGGAGGCCTGGCAGATTGACTATATCACACTCCCACCAACCCGCCAAGGGAAGCACCATGTGCTTACCATGGTGGAAGCAACCACCGGATGGCTGAAAACATATGCTGTGCCCCACGCCACTGCCCGGAACACTATCCTGGGCCTTGAGAAACAGATTTTGTGGTGACACAACACCCCAGAGAGAATTGAGTCAGACAATGGGACTCATTTCCAGAATAACCTTATAGACACTTGGGCCAAAGAGCATAGCATTGAGTGGGTATATCACATCCCATACCATGCACCAGCCTCTGGGAAAATCGAAAGGTACAATGGGCTGTTAAAAACCACACTGAGAGCAATGGGTGGGGAACTTTCAAGCATTGGGATAAACACTTACCAAAGGCCACCTGGTTGGTCAACACCAGAGGATCTGCCAACAGGGCTGGCCCAGCCCAGTCAGAACTTTTACATATTGTAGAGGGGGACAAAGTTCCTGTGGTGCACATGAAGAATTTGCTGGGGAAGACAGTCTGGGTTATTCCTGCTTCAGGTAAAGGCAAACCCACTCATGGGATTGCTTTTGCTCAGGGACCCAGACATACTTGGTGAGTAATTCGGCAAGATGGGGAAGTCCGATGTATACCTCAAGGGGATTTGATTTTAGGGGAAACCAGCCAATGAACTCAATTGTATGCTGTTGCCTGCTATGTAGCACTTTTATAGCCCACCAACTAGATGCCTTCACGTCACCAGCGACCGGCCCTGACTTTCCTCCAACCATCATCTCAACAGAGAACGAACTTTGATGAAACCAGATGAGTTCTGCGGTATCATCAGCAGACAACAATCCAACACTGCACACAGCCTCTCTGGCTCTGAAAACTGCTACAAGAGGTGGAGCCCAACATCATGGACTGGATAGACTCAGCAGCTTTATAGGGATTGGTCCCTGCACTAAGGAATGATCTCTCTCTCTCGATTTGTGTGTGGATGTATATATATATGTATATATATATATATGTGTGTATATACATATGAGACAAGAGTGATAGTATATTGAAAAATGTGAGATCTGAGCATGACGTGAATGGTATGGAATAAGGGGTGGATACTGTCCCAGGTTCAGCAGTAGCAGTCATTTTTCTCCTTCTTAGTAGCTGGTGCAGTTCTGTGGTTTTGACTTTCAGCCTGGGAACAGCGTTGATAACACTGATGTTTTTAGTTGTTGCTCAGTAATGTTTACTCTGACCAAGGACTTTCTGAGTCTCATGCTCTTCCAGGCAGGAGAGGAAGCCGGGATGAAGTAGAGACAGGACACCTGACCCAAACTAGCCAAAGAGGTGTTCCATACCACAGCACATCATGCCCAGTGTATAAACTGGGGGCAGTTACCCAGAAGGGCTAGATCACTGCTCGGGTCATGCTGGGTATTGGTTGGGAAATGGTGAGAGGTTGTATTCTCTTCCCTTGTTATTTCCCTTACCA
Source organism: Lathamus discolor (assembly GCF_037157495.1). Lineage (NCBI taxonomy): Eukaryota > Metazoa > Chordata > Aves > Psittaciformes > Psittacidae > Lathamus > Lathamus discolor. The sequence goes on from NC_088884.1 coordinate 24,766,337, forward strand.
TTATTATTATAGGTGGTATCAGCAGTGGTTTGTGTTATACCTTAGTTACTGGGCTGTTCCTTTCTCAACCCGTGGGAGTTACATTCTTTCGATTCTCCTCCCCATCCTTTCGGGGGCAGGGGGAGGAAGGGGGAGGGAGTGAGTGAGCGGCTGCGTGGTTCTCGGTTGCCAGCCGGGCTTAAACCATGAGAAATTGTATGCAAAGTTTAGTAACCCACTCGTTCTGCTGAAGGAGGATAGTATTGATTAGGAACTAAGTGTGGGTGTTTGTTTGTGATTCTTTAAGATATCCCAAAATGTGTGGCAACTGCAGGCTCTGGAATTATTCCATTCAAGATGACATTGCATTGAAAAGTCATGTTCATTCCTTTCTCATCCCACAGATGAGGATCACAACCTTCAATAAGAAAGGCATAGTCTAATGCTTCTCTTTGAAAGAAGGCATTTTAATTAGTATTGCCTTTGTTTTTTTCTTCCTTTTTTTTTTTTTTTTTCACCCCTCCTACTCACAATCTTTTGCAGAAATGAAGAAAAAATGTGTAGTAAAAAATTATCTGTAGTGGATAAACCAGCCAACTTCAGGAATGGCCAAAAAAAATGAATGCAATAATAGCTTTCAATAAAAATACCAGACAGAAAACAATCTTAGTTAAAAGCATGCCTATAAAGAAAGTATACTCTTACACACTGTAAAAATGAAAACTACATGGTTCTAGAAATTAACTAAAACCCAATTTAGATTATGAAGTAGATTAAATGCAGAAACAGGACAGAAATAAAAGAAGTAATTTTATGTTAAGAGTTTTAAAAATATTTCAGATGTGCAAGCTTTTCAATGTTTCATATCAAAAGTCTTTCATTAATGGTTAAATTATAATACCAGGAATATTTATTAGATCAATTTGGTGTTTAATGCCATGCCATATCCATCTTATACAATAGAGATGATTTATATTCTATGTGATCTAATGTCTTAAACCCTCACAGACTTCTGTAATAACTTTCAATCACCCATTTGTATTTTTAGATTTAAGAACTTTTTATCTTAATCACAGTCACAAACATCAAACACAAGGAAGTTTGAAATAAAAAGAAAAACAAAATACCCCCAAACTAAGATTTCAGGTTATGTAACACTTTAAGACATAAGCAGATGGGAAAAAACCCCAACCAACTAAAAGCCAGAAAAAAACCCACCCCAAACCACAGCAACAAAAAAACTAAAACCAAACCCAAACAAACTACTTCTCTGCTATTTCCTTGAGAAAAACCCAAAGGATTGCAAAGATTGTATTTGAGTACTGGTACCTTTCAACCAGTGCCCATATTAGCATGGCTCAGCGCTGGCAAATGGGGGCATGGGCAGAATCCTTAAATGAAGCTTTATCTGCACTGCAGATATCACTTTTTTTGTACAGTGGGACACATGTAACAGAATTCCAATGGTCTCAGAGAATTATTCTGAACTGAGCACAGTGCTGCCACAATGCTAGTCATTATTTCCTTTTCAACATTGAACATTTGATGAAGATATAGGTGCAGGAAGTGTGTTACGATAATGGGTGTGGATCTGCCAACAATAAAATACTTATTTTCCACTTGGGCAGTCTGAGACAAAAAGAAACGATGTCAGGAAAGTTATTCTCTAAAACATAAAATCCAGTGACTTTCTGGCATACAGCGAATCCTAGCATCTGGCCCATACGGCTATTTATCTGCATCTACTGCTTCTCTTTCAGTCACATTGTTATTGTGTTTCATTCTGTCAAATTTGCAAAAAGACTACATAGAAAGAAAGGTTTTCTTACATATTTTTGCTATAATCATCTTAACTTTTTGTAGGGTTTTTTTTTTCATTGGTTATGAAGCACAGCTAATGAGGGTCAATATATTTTGATTTTACAAGTGTAATATTTTATATTGCACCTCCTGTGTTTAGTAATTTCATGTGCTAAAACTGAAAAGTACTTTGTCACAGTTAGCAGCTAGTGCCTCTGCAAGCAGTGGGAAGTCCATGTACAGGAAAATAAAATTAACAAAAAAAAAACCAAAACAAAAACAAAACAAACAAACCCACAAAACCTCTTAGGAAGGAAGAATATGTTGGTCATTACAGAAAAATACATAGCTCATCATTGTTCTGCAGCTTACTGACTTAATTTTCTAATTAGAAATCAGAAAACAGTGCTTGAAGCAACTATTCTTGAAGGCACTGTTAGACAATTATTAGATTCTTAGAAGTACTTGCTTAATTTTGTGGCATTTCATGCCGAGCACCCTTGAAGGTTCAGCTTATCATTCATTAGCAGTGATATGGAAAATCAGTCTGCAGTGATCATGAGACACTGCCATGTACCTAGAGCACCTTAACGCTATTATTTCCCCAATCTGTGAAAGTTGGGTGGAATCTGTAGGAAAACATGAAGGGCATTATCCATGGAGATACATAGCTTATATGTTTTTTCTCCATAAACACATCCATATGCAATATACATTAGATATCGGTTTCATGTCTGAAACCAGTAATTTGGGTTAGTTTTATCAAGGCTGGAGATACTGCTGATGATATCACAAATACAGTTCCAAAAGTTCCCTTTTGAACTTTTCATGACATAATGACAATACTATAGGGCCTTTTGGCCTTTGCGTATATCCCTAATTCTTTAATAATCACTATTTAATATCTCTATTTCCTTACTAATTCTTTTCTAATTCTATTAAGAAAGAAGTAAATAAATAATTTTCCTTTTACACCTGAATTTATAGAAAATGTTACTGAGATACACCTAGATTAACACTGTAAACTACAGATGAATTTCAATTAAAAGAGCACTTAATCAAAAATACTAAAAGGGTATATGACACTTATTACAGCCATTAATAAATTACCTCAAGTACTTCACATCATCTTAAATATGCTGAAATTTTGAGCCATAGCTAGGCGTAAGAATGCAATTTATGACAAGGCCATGCCAAGTTAAAAAGTTTTCATTCCAACCAGAGGTGCACTGTTGTATTCTAAATCCAAAATGTCACTATAAATTACTTACTGTTACAACATAAAATAGAAGATTCTGGCTTCAGGTGAGCCATTAAATATGCATCTTACAACTTTAAAAAAGACATTTCAAAATGAAAAATTGTTGGCTCCAACTTTTTCAATTTCTATGTTGTATTAGGTGGCAGAAATGACTTTGAAAATGATAGCCTCTGGGTAAGACAGAATGTATACAAACTGCTTCATTTTACATCTCAATAGTCTAAGTTGACTGCATTAATCAAGTGGAGGCAGTCATCATGTAGTCAAATAGACACCTTCTAGCTGACTTTGCACATTTTTGTTACTAATGGATTTAAGGGTTTTCTGAAATGATGTTAATCCTCATCAAGAGTGACGCAGGTCATACTGTACAGCATTGCAAGTCCGTATCGCAGGTTGCAAAGTCAGGGGAAAAAGGTAAATGGCATCTGAAATGAAACACCTCTAGGTTTTACTATAGGCAGATGTTCCATTGGCATTCTTTGTCTTATCACTCCCAGAATCAGCACACATTTCTAGTTTATTTCTACTCCACCTCAGAAAACACCACCTGTAGCAAAGCCAGGAAATATTCATTGCTTTTCCACCTGTCAGAATAAATGAATGGCATAAAATTGATATTTTGAGTGTCATTCAGTAGCTTTGACATGTATATTTATATGCTGCTTTTCATTCTAGATAAGATGAATAAACATTTTCCCCCTTTATTCTAGCTTTATTGCCAAATACATGCTTTAAACACTGGAGTCCTTAAGGTTTTGGAGGCTGCCTTGATTTCTGACCCCCTCCCCCTTTCCCCCAGGTTTTTTCCTATGCATATTTTCATTTTCCATAACTTTGCCATTCACCAAACACTTAAATATGGTTTTCTTTCTTTTTTTCCCTATATTTATTTCTGTTAATTATCTTTTAGATTTTCCTGTGTTTTTTCTTGTGTCATAGTTCTTTATTATTATCTGACTTCATTTGACTTTGTAATTCTCTCTCTATATAGTCTATATAGATGGGTTATTTTTCCTCTTCCTTATACTTGTCTCCGTTCTTAATTTTTAATCTTTTTACTCCTTTTGTTGTTATATATTCTGCTGGCTTCTTTTTCTCTGAATATCTTTCTTTGTTTCCCCTTTTAGCATTTTTATTTTTACTTAACTCCAGATGTGGTGTTATTCTAACAGCAATAAAATTTTGCCATATTTTGCTACATTTCACATGAAGTAAAAGTACTTAAAAATGCATTGCTTTCACAAGAATTGTGGGCCTATTGGCAATATTAAAATTTTTTTCAAAAACTTACTGGGTGAAGAAATTATTATAATAATCTAAGATACTCTGTGCTTTAGTACATTTTGTATCTCTTTACTATCATTGCTGCCAGTTAATTAAAAGCTAATTGTGTAATGTTGCTAGTTAGTTAAAGCTAATTAAACCCAATAAACTTTAAAGTTTAATACATACTCATAATTTAGCTAGAAAGTTTAAGAGTTGTCCAGAAAACTTGGATAACACCTTAAAAACATTAAATGTGGAAACGAACCAGAATTTGCTGTCCTTGTCAGTCTGCTTCAGAGCTATCTTGATTTACGCTAAGATTCAGCTACGTGAATAATGATATTTCTTTATTGTCTGCTTTGACTGGTCTTCTGAAGGGCTATCTAATCTCTTTTCCTTATTGGTATAATGTGATATTTTCATTATGAAACAAATTTTCAAAAAGATTATCAAACTTTTTCTTCATTCTGTAATATCTATCAAATGCTTTGGTTTTGTTGACTAGAACCAATGAGGAAATGGTTGTAGTAATATTCATTCCTTTATTTTATATAACAGTGATGTTCTCTACAAATCCCTAACCCATGTGTAGGTATGTGTCTTTTGTATCTGTGAAATGCCCAGCTCCCCTGAGACCAATGTGACCTCAAAGAAGATAGAATTAGGCCCTTGTACTTTGAAAAACGTCACTCATAAACCACTGATGACAACACTTTCTAATGCATGCTTTTCATATATCTGTTTGGGTTTATTATTATTATTATTTATTATTATTATTATTATTATTTATTATATACTCTATGATAAAACTCTAAAACATTATTGGTTCAATGAAAATTATCTGGTTTGTGTTGGGAAATAAGTCAGATTCAAATATTCTAAATGGTTTTGATTCTTTTAGTAGTAAATTTTGGTTACATTACACAGACTTTATAATTCTTTTCCCACTCATTGTAGTGCAGCTATTAAAATTGTGCATGCTCTTGATTTACTGCAAATAGAAAGTAAACCAGAGTATTTTAAAAGTATTTTAAAACTGTTCTCTAAAGTGTGCTAGAGCACCAGTTTTCATTTCACATTGGCAATAATCAGTGTTCACATGATTAGCTACCATCTCTAAAGGTATGTTAATTTATTTTGCCACAGAAAACTCTGCAAAATTCATGCACAACTTATTTTGTTTATTTTTTTAGCATAATAAAACCACAAGTCTACAAAGAATGAATCATTCTCATGGGTAAGCAAAAAAGTTACAAATCCAAAAAAATTACTCAAAGTCCTATCTGAGTATTGGTGCATCTTGTGCAAAGCATTGTACACCCATTTGCTTGTGCGAGTGTACTCCACCCTGTTTCATTTATTAGTGGATTAATAAACACAGAGAAAATAAGACAAAAAATGCTTATTTTTAATGATGTGAATGTTCTGCAGAGTAGATTGACAAAACTGATTCGTGGAAGTAAATGCGTTTATTGCTTGTCAGGTTCAGATATTGGTCATGGTATCGTAGATTTCTTGGTGCAGTTGTGTGTGAATATATTGAAGTTAAATAGCACATATATACTTTGTACAAGTCTAAAGTTTGGACTAAAGTTGGATAAAAATGTCCAAATACTTTGATTTATACAGAATAGCTTTATTTAATCCCTTCATGAATACATGAATAGTGCATGAATAATTTTCTGGGGCTCAACTCAACAGTAATTAGACCACAAATTCATTTCCCTGTAGAAAGCAGCACCTAGGGTAATTTCCTTGCCATGGTACATCAATTCTGACCTTTTTCCTATATCCAATCCCAAACTATAGGAGAGGATTCTCCAGGACACACCATAATTTTCTCTGTTAGCTATGAATTCAGTGGGTTCCAGTGTGTATTCAAACTCTGAAGTCTTACATTTCTGCCTTCAAACTTTTACAGCATTTTGAACGCTATGAAGAGCAACTTGATCATAAGACCAAGTAAAATACAACAGGCAAGAGTAGTCCTACTTTCCATTTGAAATATGGAAATGGCAGATTATGTCAGTATGAAATACACTGTGATTTTGTAGAAACAAGTCTGGATGTAACATACCTGTTTACATATAAGGAAACAAACATCCATGCTTTCTGTGGGGTAACGTATTTCATTATTTCTTTCACCTATCCAGTTTCACCACTACAGGTCATGGGTACATTTTCCCAACTTGTATATCCTGGTTTATGTATCCATTCAGCCTATACACATTCGTAACTCTTAGAATCACAGAACACTTTGGGTTGGAAGGGACCTTAAATATTATCTGGTTACACCCCCAATGCCACAGGCAGGGACACTTCCAGACAAGGTTGCTCAAAGCTCCATCCAACCTGGCCTTGAACATCCTGTTCCACATCCTTGTTGGTGACATGGACAGTGGGACTGAATGCGCCCTCAGCAAGTTTGCCGAAGACACCAAGCCATGTGGTTTGGATGATACACTGGAGGGAAGTGATGCCATCCAGAGGGACCTTGACATGCTTGTGAGGTGGGCTGATGCCAACCTTATGAAGTTTAACTATGCCAAGCGCAAGGTTCTACACCTGGGTCGGAGCAATCCCAGGCACGGCTACAGGTTGGGCAAAGAAGAGATTCAGAGCAGCCCTGCAGAGAAGGACTTGGGGGTGCTGGTCGATGAGAAAATGAACATGAGCCGGCTTCAGTGTGCGCTCACAGCCCAGAAAGCCAACCAAATCCTGCACTGCATCAAACGGAGCACGACCAGCAGGTCGAAGGAGGTGTCCTGCTGGTCACGTCCCTTTTGATGCGGCTCAGGATAGTGTGTCCCTCTACTCTGCTCTCGTGAGAGAATGCATGCAGTTCTGGTGTCATCACCAGATGGATAGATAGGATAGGAAGGATATAGAGCTGTTGGAGAAAATCCAGAGGAGGGCCACAAGGATGATGAGGGGGGCTTCAGCTCTTCCCATATGAAGACAGGATGAGAAAACGGGCTGCTCAGCCTGGAGAAGAGAAGGCTGCACAAAGACCTCATAGCAACCTTCCAGTATCTGAAGGGGGCATATAAGGATGCTGGGGAGGGACTCTTCATTATGGACTGTAGCGATAGGAAAAGGGGTAATGGGTTGAAACTTTAACAGGGGAAGTTTAGGTTAGATATAAGGAAGAAGGCAGGCACTGGAACTGGTTGCCCAAAGGTGTGGTAAATGCTCCACCCCTGGCGGTGTTCAAGGCCAGGTTGGACAGAGCCTTGGGTGACATGGTTTATTGTGAGGTGTGCCTGCCCATGGCAGGGGTGTTGGAACAAGATGATCTTAAGGTCCTTTCCAACCCTAACTATTCTATGATTTTACGATTCTGTGAGGCATCCACCACTTCCCTGGGCAAGTTGTTCCAGGAGATACATCATCTGAACTCACAAGTTCTATTCCTTATGAAATTATCTCAACAGTAAGGCTATGAGCTTTCAACAGGATGAGAGAAGGGATAGAAAAAGGGAGAGCTCTTCGTCTCTCTTAGTAAAATACTGTTCAGGAGGAGATTCAAAATTCACAGATCTAGAGAAAGACAGTGTCTGTAATTTCATGGCAAATGAAAATTCACCTGTGAAGGAAGGTGATGACAATTGTTTTTTTTCTAAACGATTTCTCCTTTGTTTCCAGTGTCCACTTTTCAGAAATTCCCAGCCAGTTTTAAGAGCAGAAACCAGCAACCACTGGGTTCCTGCCTAATCAGTGCTGACAGCTAGAACACAGTTTTTCTTTCCCCATGCTGGCTCACATTGGTCCTTTCTGAGCACACGGAAAGGAGGGGAAGCTGATTTGTCACTTCAATTAATTTACTTAAAAATCTAATCTGAAATACAGAAGCTTTTTGCAATGGCTATATTAGCAAAGACCTCTAGTGGAGATAGAATTTAAACTAGTAGTGTCTCTTCCTCCCCTGGATCACTTAATGTTACCAAGCAGCATCAGAAAGATTCATGGATGAGATTATGATTTTCTACATTTCTGTCCATCTGTAAGAGCAAATTTCGATGGTGAACACTTACTGAAGAACTTGCTTTTTAGACAGAAATTGTAAATCTTTATGACCATACACAAGTGGAAGAGGGATGACGAAGTAAGAAGCTGGGAGAAGAAAACTTGTTTCTTCAAATAAACAGAATAACTTATATTTTTATTCTACTGCAAAACAACCTACCAAAAATTTTTTACTCTCAGAGCTCTTAAATTTGTGTATTAAAAGAAATTTATATAAAAGAGGTTCTAAACCTGAAGCAGCCACTTTCAACACAGTTCGTAAAGATCCATCAGCTGCTTGTATGCCTTTGTCCAGTTTATCTACTAGTGATCCAAGAGCCTAAATACTATTTTTTATTCTTGAAACTGCTGCCTCTAGGAAGGTTTTCTGCAACTTACAAATAACCTCTGCATAATGATCTGCTTGCTACATGTGCTCTGCTTCTTTGCATTGCATTATAATAGATTAAGAACAAGTGTTTCAAATGTTAATTCCTTTAGCAGATAAACAGCAATTTTGAACCAGATAGCTTTTATGTTTGATGCTGTTTTAATTTGGAACCTTAATAGGACACTTCGGGAATGCAACAAGGTAATTCCCCATGTAGTTAGCAAAACCAGTGCCTTAAGGCACAACTGGTTTCAGTTGTCAGGTTTCAGAAGATGTTTTTCTGCATCATCTCACATCGTTACTTTCTGGCCTCAGCTCTAGCAGTGTTTCATATTAACATCCACAATTTGTCATTTCTATTATTATTTAGGGTTTTTCCTCCCTTCTATCCAAGTTCATTGTACAGCCAAATGAGTAAACATATAACTGAGAAAGAAAAATTTTATTGTCCAAAAATATATTGACAAAAATATAAATATATTTTTCCTCAGAGAAAACTACTTCAAAGAAAAATAACAGAAATAACTTCTATTAAAAGAGTACCACAGGATGCATCCATGTAGTATACTCAAAGATTAGGCTGGTACCATAAATTTCCTGTAGTAAATATTAGTTCTTATCCGCAATCAACTTTCATATTTCAGAAATAGTGATGGTATATTTTAACGTATTATGTATAGAGTCTTACCTTAGCCATTGCACTTCCTAATGTGGTGTCACAGAGCACATTACTTCAGGGAACAGCAAAGGCAGGCTGCACTGCAAGTGAAGAGCCAGGAGTGACAAGGTTGTCAGGGTAGTGACTCCATCACCAAGGGACACCATCCCACAGTAAGTGTGCAAGAAGAGCAGAGGTTTTGGTGGCAGTAAGCAGTTAACAGCCCTGAGATTGCCAACCATGTCCATGCAGATCTGAGATCAGGCCAGGAAGCCAAGTCAGTGATGCCAGGTCAGGGACAGCAAGGTGCAGTGCCGGGCAGAGGCACAGCTGCAACAAAACTCATATGAGGGCTTAGGACATGGGCCTGAACTTAAATGCAACAACCAGGCAAAGGAGACAGAGACCCCACAGCTCCTTCTCACAGCTTGCCTCTTCTCATAGCAGTCTGATCCCAGGTTACACAGCTAAGCAAGATCAGAGCTGATATTGAACATAGGTATCCAAGCACTCAATTAGAGGAGGAAGTTACAAAGCCTCTTGGTTCATTCAGGGCCTTGACACAGTGTCTTCTAAGTTGCAAAATCTGTTTAGTGATGTACAACATTGTTTGGGGAAAATACATAGGTAGTCTTAGTATCAGGAAGAGTGTCAGCACAGTGAGCTTACTGGGACGCAAGTTCAAAATCAATGAGTTGAAGGTCTGGAAGACAGAAAAAGATATCAGAACTGGTAGCTGATTACTTACAATGAGAAAAGAAAGTGAAATTGTTTTAAATCCTGATATGTGGGAAAATTAGAAATAGAAATTAACTTAAATAAAACATATAACAAATATATTTTGGAGAATATCTTTGTAGATTTTTGGAGAAATCCTGTGTAGATTAGATTCTGTGTAACAATATTTCTAGGAAAGGTGATTTCTAAAGAAACTGTGATCACTAAAAGAAAGCAAAATATTTGTTGCAGTACTGAGTTGTCTCCATCTCTGTCATAACTGAGTCTCCCAAAAGACAATTATGTTTCTCCTGACAGCACCCCAGTAAAAAAATGTTATTCTATACATTATTAAAATATCCAAACCATGTGCATGGGTAGACTTCTTTTCTTAGTGCTGAAAAAGTAATCAGGGGCAGAAGCAGACATGGTCTAGTCCCCCAAGTTTCAGGCACTGTGAGCACTTCAGGAGTTTGGAGAAAGCAGCAGTGACAACTCACCACAATTTTGTCAGCAAATACCATCTATTATTGTAAGATTATTGCAGATAAAATAGCCTAGGGAAATAAGTATATTCTTTGTTTCACCTCTTTACTCCCTTCCTGAATTCCTGCATTCCCAGTGTGGGGGCAATTAGACAAAATTCATGTGATAAGACATACACAGCTGCAATAACATTAGTCACCTAGATACATAGACAAAACCAGGCATTCCTTACCAGTGTTATTCACCAAAAGCTATCAACGATGTCCAGGTCAGGTGATCATGCCCTCACAATGCCCATTCCTGTCTATAGACTTTAAAGAGTCTAGTGTAGATGTAGATCTCTAAAGTTAACAGGTAAATGCCATGGTGAATTTCTCCATTTATTTCTTTTCCTCTAAGAAACACAGGGCAGAAAACATGTTCACACAGCCATAAAAACTGCAATTAGTTTTAATAGAGCTGTACTTTTAAAACAGTTTGCAGAAAACAGCAACCAGATTGTGTGAGGTACTTGGCAAGCTTGATGCTTGTGTTTTATGAAAAGCCAGATTCTTTTTGATTGCTGAAACGAAAGATAATTTCTTTTGAAAATTTGGTCTGTATTGTATGTGCATGTTGATACAGACATTTTAACCTTGATCTAAAAACTTAAGCAGTGGCAATGATTGAATGCAATTCTATATAAGTGTTCTACTATTTTCATACATTTTAGGGCCAAGGAGGACAATATATGACCTACCAATTTTTGCTTCATATGTAATGCCAAGAAATTAATCCAGCAATTTAATACTGTTCCCATAAATTCCATTTGGGCTATAGCATAGCTTTTAGTTATGCTTTACAATGCTCCAGCAGTACCAATATTTCCAGTATAAAAGCAGGGCTCATAATACTAGGTCATGAATCACAGTGACTTAGGAGCCTGAGATGCTGCCATAGACCTGGCAGTGTTCAAAGGACTGTTTTATGCCAAAGGAAGAAAACTCAACTGACCTAAGGGAATCTGAAACAGTTTCTTGACTGTGAAAAGGGAATCTTTTAGAAATGGTCTAGAGGCTATTAACATTATGAAGTGAGAGAACAGACATTTCATTTCTCTTAGAGGAGTGTTACATTTGTGAACAGAATTTGACTGCTGTGCAAGTAAGAAAAGCAATGTAGCTTTTCCTCTTATGCAATACAGACCCAATCCTGACCAATAAATTTAATGGCATTTTGTTATTTGTTCTTGGACACCAAAGGCAGATCTTTTAATTAAAATTAAAAATCCATATAAGCACATATTATACTTCTGAAAAGGCACATTCATCTGAAAATATTTTTCAGAACTCCAGGTCAAAGGAGATGTCAGAGAGTTACAAGGGTTATCATAACAGAAATGTCACCTTCTGTAAATTTTTTAGATTTGCAGTGAAACTGACAGTTAAATCAGCTGCAAAAGGAGAGCAGAGACCCATTAATGAGTACAGGGGTCATGCTAGCATCCTGTAGGGGAACATGTCAATGATTTAGCAATTAAAGCAGAAACAGTAGTTCAGACCAGGTAGATAATTTCTCCATTAGAGAAACTGAGGGAGTGAGGCATAGATGAATTTTGGGCTGTGAAATCTCTAAATTCTTGAAAAGGGAAATGATCCTGAAAATTTTAGACTGAATTTTAATGTGAGATACTGCCACTAGCAACTTGCAAAGAATTTTTGCCAAGTTGTACAATGCAAGACTGCAAGATTCAGATAACACTGAAATAGTTCAACAAGAAAACAGTAGCAACATTTTTTTTTCAAATAAAACATGTAAATTTAAAAATAAGTCCTCACTACAGTCACTGAAATCTACTTTTACTGTATGGATTTATATACGTAATAGATATAACAACTTTCATAAAGCATGATACGAATAAGCAAAATTTTAGAAGCACCACCATATTTTAAAAAATAAGTCCTTCCAGTGGGCAAAACCACTAGATTCTATTGTGCAGGATACTTTAAGAAAACTGACCATTATGTCCCACTCGACCATCAATCTCAACTCCAAAGATACTGTTCACATGCTGTTCACATTGGTCCATAATACATCTCTGTGAATTTGTCACTGTCCCAAAATAATCAATGTCGTATATTTCCTTCAGCATTTTTAAAACACCTGTGATTACCTTAACCTCTCTCTCTTCACTCTGTGGTTATAGTTGAAGGTGTAAAAGTCTTGCATAAGCTAGCTTCAAACTACCATTCTAAACATTATTGTCTCATATGAATATTTAAAAAGCAAAACTGACTTAACTTCTGTGCTTTCTACGTGGACTCAGCTCTTGAATCTACAGACCTTTTAGCTGCATTACATACAAACACCAAAACATCTTATATACCTGCAAAGCAAATACTGACATAGAAAGGTTCAAAAAAGAAATATTGCAGTGAAATTAAATTGAGTAAAAATCCTTGAAATAATTTGTGATAATGGGGATATTGTAACAACACCTAATTAGAAGAACTCTGGATGGCTGAAATTCGGAAAGGCAAGCCTAAAGAGTTTAAGAGATGAAAATCCTCAGTGGGAGTCCCAAAGCCATCCTAGTTTCTCACCACAGTTTCACTTTGCAGCCATGCAATGAATAATGTTAAAAAATAAGGCTTTTGATGTTAGATATAAGGGGTCTTTTGAACACAGATATTTAAAACTAAAATCAAGTACTTTCCCAATGGTTGGGCTCCTTAGGGTGAAGTTTAGTTCATTTGAGAGATATATAGTTAGGGGTGGGGTGAAAGTAGCACCTCTTTGCTCTGAGATGGAAATGGAGTTCTTGATACTTGTTTCCACTCCTCTGAAACAGAAATAGAGATCTCAGAATATTTCGCCTTTAAAAAAAAAAAAAATTAAAAAAAGGTCACTTGCTTTTAATATTGTAGAAAGAAGACATTTATGAGGTGTTTAAGACATGCAAAAATTACTGTTGGGTAATGTCTGATTATTCCTAGTGTGTGTGCCTTAATTAAATGTGAAGAGAATACATTTTGTTGTAAGGATTCACCTAGATATAGAGCATCCAGGTTTTCAGCTCTCATACACTTCATTTAGTGTAGGAAATTTAAGGTATGTTTTCTGTATCTCAGCTACAGAGTTAGGCTTTCTCACTCAATGAATAATTGCCTACCTCACGTGACAAAGATCCAAGGAAAAAACGTTACTCTGGTTGAATCACAGTGCATAGCTAATATCAATCTCTTTCAAGCCAGCTCACATTCAGTAAAGGACTAAATATTAAAACAAATTTCCATCCTTGATACTGCTCTTAGATCTACCTTTTCAAAAGGTTGGCCTGGTAAGATGTTCATGTATAAAGTGCTTGTCAGCTGTGTCAGTGCTTTGTCACCAAGACAGAGCTGTAGTTCAAAGCTTCCTGCTTTCCAAGAGAAACAGAAATCAAATATAGTACAGTCAAACCCAAGGTTGTTGAAATACTTCAGAATTAGAGTAGTCTCTAAAAAATACAGTGTTGCTTGCAGCTGAGAGAAAAGTAAGTGTACCCATGCATAGGCTAAGAGAACAGCTGCTATTACCAGCAAATTAGGATGTTAAAGCCCAAAACAATCCAAACATTGATTTAAAGCAAGAATAAAGCAGTGGAATGTGACTCCTAAACTAGGCTTATGTTCATTTTAAATTCACTTTGTTTTACTCTTCTGCTATTAGGGAAATAATGTGTCAGGTATGGGAAGATAGCTTATATGCCAGTTAGATATGAAAAGCTTAAGTACTGCAGGGACCTTGGCCAGAAAACAGTAAATGAAGCTAAGTATTGTTGAACTGCAGAGATGATAAGAACAAGTGTTGTTTATTGGTTTATCTATCTGACTATATGGCAAGGGAGAAATCAATATAGTTAGTCATGGATAAATTGCAGGCTTGTTATCTAGTATAACTTGAACAGCTTGTGCAGAGATAATTAGCACAACCTATCTTAACTAAATTAGTGTTTAAAAGTGAAAGGAGATAGAACTAATTTTCTCAACAATTATTATATGTTATGATACCACATGAAGAGAAACCTTGTTAACTTAGATGTTGCAGTTCTTGTTTATTCAAAAAAAACCTCACCATAGACTTCTAGTTGTGTGTTCTCATGTGTATATATAAACAAACATTGGAAGGCATCGCAGACCAAAAGAAATGAAAACATGATTAAAAGAAAATATAAAAGAAAATATTTTCTGCATCGTTATTTGTATATATTCAGCCAAAGAAACAAGTTTGTTGTTGGGGGGGGGGAGGGTTTGACAAATTTATTTAAACTTCTTTTTTTAATTGAAAATAGAAAAGTAAAATTTTCTTCTACCTAGAAACGGCAATTGTACAACATACAAGAAAAAGGAGTTTCAATTCATGCACTAGGTTAGTCACCTAGCTGTGCTAATTCTGCACTGATGAATAAAGAATGTGATCTCTATTCACAATGCCCAGGTTAGTATCTTCATCCTTTAGATTCACCTGACTGAGAATAACAGAAATGACACAATTTTGTCAAATTTGCATAAGGCAGTTAGCTTTTAAATGACCTATTGATGTAAAGATCATAACATAAACTGTGCACGATATCATACTTTCTATTTAAAATGATGCTTAAAGGCTGGCCTATGACAATGTGAGACTTGAAAGTCATATGGGAAAGAATATATTTACTGTAGATTCTAAATTTAAAATGTTATTATGATCACTACTGATGTATTTTTACAGAACCTATGAAGGACAAAGCACAGGAAGACATTCCTTTGAAAGCCTTGTCAGGAGTATGTATAGTGTGTAGGGAGGATACTCCTTCGTAGTACATAAATACTGAGCAATAGCTTATATCAAGAAATGCTTATTTAAAGGCAGGTGTCTATGAAGTAAGCAACTACATATTTTTTTCTTATATAGTGCTAAGGAGATAGAGTGGTACCTGCATACAAAACACAACTCTGCTGTCATCAAAATCAGTGATTAGAATTTTTTTCCAGGCAATGAGAACAGAATAGTAAACAGCCGCCTACAAAATTAGGAAAATTAAATGGTAATATAATCATAGTGAGTTGTCTGCTTTTATCACTTCAGGGAGGAGGTAAGGGATGAGCATTACTCATCATTACAAATACGTGAAGCATGGACTTTAAAAACCAACATGAGCTGAAGCATCAGGTTTTTGTCAAATGCTAAGTTCCTTTTCCACCCAAAGGAACTTAAAACAAACAAACAAATCAACAGGATGTATCCTGATTTTCCTTCTCTATGACTACAGTTTTATTTGGAAGAAAAATTTGACAGCAAAAGGCACAGTCTAATAAAAAAATGCAGTGCTATATTAAATGTTAATGGCAGGAAGTATTCTTCTTCTTAAATGGATGAGTACAACGATAAGAATGGCTACAACTATTTGACAATATCTTTTCTAGGGATGGCCATATATTTTTTTTCCCAGCTTAGCACTTGCAGAAGCCCTTTCTTATTCCATAAGTTTGTTTGGGTTTGTTTGGTTTTGTTTGGTTTTCTTTCCTTTAAGTTCCATGAACATCTGACATCAGTCCACATTAATAAAATACATCTTTATATCCTGAAATTATAGGATCTAGTGAGGGAGAGAATAGTCCCTAAGTGATAAAAGATTTCTCATTTCATACTATTTTCCTTGTTTCCAACTTCAGAATATGAAAAGGAATTAGTATTGCTAGATTTTTTAAAAAGTATTTTTAGTCGTCTGTCTTTAGCTCTTATTTATAAGTATAGTGTGTTTTCTGCAATTAATATTTAGAGTGAAGTTAATGACTGTTTAAAGAATAAGATACAGACTGTTGGCAGCAAGCAGGAATTATCTCAGTGCAGGAGGTACTGAAAAAAAGGTAACAGCATGAAATGGAAGGATTACCTCCTTTCTCAAAATACTAAGCATATAGAATGCTTCAAGCAGCAACATCTGCCAATTTACGGCAGAGGAAATGTTACATACTTACCTGCTCAAGATTCAAAGACTGAAAAAGCAATTGGATTCTCAGCAATGGAATGCTGGAAAAGATTATGATTTTGGAACCTGAAGTACTTGCAAATAACAAAATTACATACTGGTACCCTACACTCTTACTGCAGTGGAGAGAAAAAAGAAGTCCACAGTCTAAATCAACTGCAGACAATGATCACAGTATAGCTTCAGTAAAAATACTGCTTACTTTATAAATAACAGCTTCTGCATGTCCCATTAGTACACAAAAAGGAAAAAAAAAACTTCCTGCAGGAATGGGTTTGTTCAGTTAATTTTGTTTTTATTTGCAGCTATTACAATACACTTACCAGAGTAGAGGTCATTAGTGTGTTTCTCTTTCTTATGGTAAATACTATCCTGTGACAACTGCAATGTGAGTTATAACATTAGCCATGCCTTTAGAAATTGACTTGGTAAATAGACAAAAACCAAGGGATCAATAAGAAATGCAGAAAATGGCACTAATTGGTGGTTTGGTTTTAATGGGATTGTGACAGCTTTCCTTAGACTAATTTAGCAGTTATATGCCTCCAGGAAAAGAAAATATTCAGAAGGATTAACAGTGAAGAACACTTGGAATTCTATGGCTTTGTATTGCTTCAGTTCATGTAAGAGGCATATTGGATTAGCTGGAGGTTGCTGTGAGTTCCTGCCCTATAGATCTAAGAAAAACTTTCAGAATTATGGAGAAATATGGGGAAGATGTTGAGATTATATGGCAAAGAAAATAAAAAGGCAATATCAGTATTCTTATACAAAAGAGGGCAATTTGGAAAAGTGACAAGAACCTTTGAGACATAGTCGTAATAAAAAATAAGGAAGTCTGAAAAACTTATGCAGATATGTAACAGTAAATAGATTTTATTTCAGGATCAAGAAAATACGTATTTTTAATTTCTTATTTTGTTTTCTTTTTACTAATGTTAAATTATGTCATAGAAAAATCTTAAACAGTTGACATTATTTTGTAATTTCAAATTTAATTCTCTCCTGCATTCACTAAAAGCCTTTAATATTTTCTATGTGAATGAGAGTTGAACTAGATCTCTTTTCCAAACCACTGTGAGTATTCATGATCATCTGCTTTTGTTGCATACATGGTCACATAGTTCACATGTGTGCCTCACTGTAAAGCTCATAGAATGAATTTTCTTTTCTACACTTGGGCACATATACAGAGATTTCTGCTCCTGTGAACTCTCATGAATTTTCCCATTCAAACACACATTCAAAAATTAAGATTTAAAATCTTAAATTTGTACAGCATGTTTCCTTGTAAGTATGTCATCAAGGAAAACATGATTTTGAACACTGAGATTTCATACTGAAGGTCTCTGACTGAACAAAATGTTTTATGAAGTTTTATTTATCACTATATTTTACCTTGTGCAGTTGTAGAAGCACTGATACCGTTTTTCAAATAAAGGAGTGCAATTGAGCAATAATTTCAACAGTTCTTCAGGAAGAATTTCTAGACTAATCTGTAAAGAGACCAAGGTTTACAAAAGCCACTGATTATGTTAGTAAATAATGTATTGCAATACAATTTGGTCTGAAGAATGCAAAAGTTGGTGTTGAGCATTTCAACCTAAATACATTTCAGCAGATTTTACTGCCACACAGCTTCCAGATGCAGTGCTAGTTCCTTGTTGCAACACACTAGGTGTGTTCCTGGAGTTAATCTTGCAGTTAAAATTAATCTGAAATGGATCTAGTGTGTGTGTTCCAAACCAACTTCATGGAGCATATTAGAGTAGATCACTGAGGATTATAAAATATTTGCTTTCAAAAAATATACAATTTAAAGTAATTTTTTTATTAAACTGGATGAATTATATGCCTCACAACATGTCTTATATAATAAGCAAGGGATGAGTTTTCGTAATAAATCCTGTAAATTATAATGTGTACTGTGATTTGCACAAAACATGCAACTTCAACACAGAATCACAGAATCACAGAATTGTTTTTTAAACTGATTGTAATTTTAATTAATCATAAACATTTCAAGAAGGTATCACAACGCACAGGCTGAAGGAAAGAGATTTTGAATGCAATGTGTACTTCAGCATCACACTTTCCTCACATACTTTGTTGCTCAGAGTCTGTAAGTGCAAACCAGACTTTTTAACACATGAATGCAATAGTTTCCTTAACCATGTCATCAAAAGCAGCAGTCTTTACTCCACAAAAACTGTAAGAAGAAAAATCAACCTGAAGTAGACACCCAGTGTAGAAAACTGAAGCTCAAAAGTTGCAAGTTTAAAAATGTTATGTTACATATATACATATATAGTATATATACATTGCAAGTATAAAAATGTTATAACATTTTTAAATAGGGTCATATAACAAAAAATTGTACTACTTTAATTCTCATTGTTGAAGAGCACAAATTTTATTCTGCATTTTCATTAAGGAAAAGAAATAGATGTTCTCTGTATATGTACATATTTAAAGTTTCTGACTCATATGCCTATGTTCACCTATTGCTGTCAAGAAAGGATCTGGACATAATGGAGCAAGGTAGAAGCCTGAACACATTATGTATATACACATTCTTGTCTGTGCCCTTGTCACAGGGTGTAAACCTTGTACTGAACCATGCAAACCGAGACAGGTTCCTTTTCTGTTCTTTCAGTAAATCTGTCCTTGGTTTTGAAGCATCTGTTGGATGCATACACATCCTAATGTGAACAATATTATAAATCTTTATAAAATATATGTAAACACATAAAAAAAAAAATCCGAACAACCCTTACCATGCTTTGGTATGGTTTTACAGGCAAAATTGTTGTCCACAGGCTTGCTACTTTTAAAGCAGTGATTATACCTGAAACTCACTCTCACGATTGCTTTAAATGTGTTTTTGAGTTGAAACGGAATGGCTCACCTGTTCTACTGCTCCAGTGATTTACAATTCTAATTTAAATTGAATTTGCTTTGCATATTTTCAACATTTGGGAAAGTGGAGGAGTAACCACTATTCAGAGCCAGATATTGGGCAGGTTTTTATTGTGCCAGGTGTTCACATAGCTTTCCCAATGTTTCTCAGTCATCATATAAATATTTTGCAGTTCTAGTCTTGGCTTATCAAGCAGAAGCTGCCAATGGTGTTGAGTTATGCCAATCCACAAAGCCAAAATGAACATACAATTTTTGTTTTTAATTCTTACTATTTCAGTTTTAGATGAAGATTGATTTTTAGACATACATGTGGTGCTAATTTATGTCTCTATTTATAACTATATCTTGTCACATATTGCCATTTATGATTATTTTATCTTAAAAACATACATAAAGGCAACACCAAATCTTTCTAAAACACATAAAGCACTGACTCAGAAACAGTGCTCCTGACACTTGAAAACGTCAATTAAATTGATTCAGAAACAAACCAGATTATAAAAACTTTTAAAAAAATCCTTCAAGAATACTTTAGAATTTGAAATAACAAAGGTTACCAAAATATTTTAATTTTTAAATATGTATATATTTTTTATTGCAAATGGCATTTTCATTCTAACATTATATGAAATTACAGTTTCAGCTTTGACTAGGAGTAAAATTTCAGAACTACAGGTGGTAAGGACAGCTTTTTAATATTTCTAGTCAAATGAAAAGCTAGCAGCACAAATCTTTGCAGAAAACCTATTCTCTTGTAATTTTACAGCCCAAGTTTCCAGTCAGAAAGTTCAAATTTAAGTCTTCCTCGTACTTAATCTCATGCATAAATGTCTGTATTGAGTGTTATAACTTCAAAAACCAAAACTAAATGACTTGTCTAAAAGCACGGCTTATCCAGACTTGCAGACATGCTTTTGGTAAGGTTTGTAGCTGTAGTCTATTGACAGACATGAAATATCTTTGAGAAGTATTTGCCCTACATGGCACAAAGTAGGCACAGACTATACCAGGAAACGGAAAGTAATTAAATAAAAACTTAAAGTTTGAGGAAAACCAAAATTTCTTCCATAATCTGGAATACATATAAAAAGGTATTTAATTTTATTGCTACTAGTGTTAATTAAAGAATATTGTGTTTTAGCTATTTGCACGTTTGTACATTGGCATATTGTATTTTTTTCTGCCAGCTTTGCCCTGAATTTATTCCTTTCATTGAGCAGGTACCTCTTATTGGAAATATTGTATGAGTGATCATTTTTCCTAGCTGGAACACCCTGTATATGACTACAGATATGAGTTTCTAGATAAGTAACAGTTGCAAAATATATATAATTATTGTTAAGTAGGAAACCCCATTATTTTTTCCCATTTGTACTCAGAACATTTTGAAATTGGGTTATTTAGCCCCAGAAAATTAGATAGGAAACTAAAGTAATTTAGAATTAAAACTATCATTCATTCCATTTAATAAAATTAACATGAAGTATTTTAACTTGGGGACATTTTGCCTGTGGCAAATAATTCATTAGTATATTTTCAAAATAAACAAAACACACGAACCTAAAAAAAATAAAGGAAACAGAATCAAGTTTGGGGTTTATTATTGCTATTATTATTTATTATTTATTATTATTATTATTATTATTATTATTATTATTATTATGCTTTAATGGCAGGAAAAGGATGCAAAATCTGCAATACTGTATTTTTTTTATTTTGAAGAAACTCTATGAGAACAATCTTTCTAATTGACACTTCCTCAGACACTTAGGATGAGGAAATAATATGAGCTCAGTGTGTATGAGTGAGCATTCAGCTAAGCATACTTCTGCCCCTAACAACATGTAGTTCTGTAAGAAAATCTCTACCAAATTCAGCAAAAGTGCTTGAAAAGAATGAAGTTTATAAGTTTCATGAAAACAAGCAGTCAAATAGAGTATTGCTTTACTGCAAACTTGAATCCACTTTAGAGACAACATAAATTTTCTCTAAACATTAAACAGTGAACATTTACTAGATTGCCCTCTGTTATGTGGTGTACCTTTTTACTATTTTATGGTATCAGGTATCAGAACATCTATTGAGCCTGCAGTCAGTGACAAATATAGGTACATTAGTGTAATTGCCATAAGCTGAGTGTTCTAAGTGTATTGTGGGCCTGACATGTCAGTCTGTCAAGTTACCAATGCTAGCCTCGGAAACATTGTTTGGAACAGGTTTTAGAGAAAGTTTTAATGCTGAGATAAAACAGCTGTGCCACACCCAGCTTTATTTTAGCCAACCTAAAAATTAAGTATTTAGCCCCACCAGTATCCTAACTTGCCAAGGTAGGAAAGTGCTCATGAACATCTCTTAGTCCAAAAGGAACTTAATTGGAATTTTATTAAAATAAACTCTTATATCCCTTTTTCCCTGAAGGACTCTTTCTGGAAATTTCAAAAGGAAGCTGTCTAGCTTTTAGACTTCTACTGGCTTACATGTTTTTAACATGGTGTGTTCCTGAACATGACAGGTTTCTTACCCACCTTGGCCCACCTTAATACCAGCTCTGACAGAATGTGACTGACAAACAGTACATTAGAGAAAAAAAGAAAAAGCTGAAGAGAAAATTTTAATGTTTTAAAAAAAAGAGCCCAACAGGATACAAATACATTTATTTTTATTAATATGAACAATTTTTGTTACGGACTGAAATTGTTCAAGCTAACAAACCAGAATTTTGCAATGCCAATGCCCAAGTTAACTAGGTATTTGCTGTTGTTGCTGTTGCTGGTTTTGGCCAACGTCTTCATTATCATCAAACAAACATGAAGAAGCATTAGGACTGTCCATTTAAGCCATCTCTGTGTTAGTTTCCAGGATGTCTATATCTTCAGGGATCTAACACAGTAAATATTTATTATTTGTTGCCACTTAGGAAGGAAAAATAAAGTAACACCAGTTTAAAGTTTAAAAATGTCATCAGGAACAGCTCATCTGCATTGCTTTGAATTTTACCAAATAAGATCAGGTTAACAAACACAAGTATTCAAGTATTTGGTTGAATAGCTTATGAACAACATAACCTACTTAGACTTCTAAAAGTTATTCCCATTCACATGGCATCGTCTCCTCTAAAACTGGAATCTGTTTTCTAAAGATTCCTCTAATAATAATATTTTCTAAATTAAATGGGATAAAATAGCAAAATAGAATTGTGACTTAATTTGTATTAAATTTGTAAATTGTGTAAAACTTCAATATTTATATAAAATAAGAATTTTAATGGAATAAATTCTGATTCAAGAGAATTAAATTTAGCATATTCCGAATATTACCAGTAGTGAAGAAGCGATTACCAATATATTTTTCTTTATTTTAAACAGTGTTAGACCTGCTTTCATTGTTTAGCATGATACTTAACAAAACAATAGAAGGTTGGTAATTCCATGGAAATTCTTCTATTTTGATTTCCCATATAAAGTAGTTATTATTTTTTTAACTGAATCTAGTAAAACAACATGTTCTCATTTAACTAATCTGGACTTCTAAATTTATTTTTAATTTAAGAACAAATTATTATGTACTGAACATTCAACAACAACTCTCAGTGGAAAGTTTACTTTCATGACTTCCGCTGGTAAAATAATTATGTCATAATTGCAACATCTTTGATATCTGAGCTCTGGTCTCTGATCACTTTTTTACAGTGGCACACAAAACCTATTCTAAAAGAAAGATAATTATTGCGCAGAAAATAACTGAAGAATTGTCTATCAAAAATATTCAATGCTGATAAAAATTCCTATTAACTTTTGCTAGTGTAACTTTATAATTATTTGTAAACCAAATTTTGAATTTAGAATATAGTATTTTGTAAAAAAAAAAAAAAAAAAAGGCATTAAGATATGAAAGGAGGGCAACTACCTGATCTTAACGTACTGAGCTCTCAGCTTTCTGCAGTGCTGATACCATTGGCAATGCTTGCTTTCCACAGACAATTTGCATTTCTGACACTCTCTTCAGTCATTGTCCTTATCAGCTCGAGGTACAATATATGACAGATACCTTCATCTTCTTCTGCCTAAGATCTTGAATGTTACAGCACATAGAGAATGTTTGACTTGCCTGTCTAAAATTCTTTCGATAGTGTTTCAAGGCAAAACCTGCTAAATTTCCATGGTTTAAATCAAAATGGGATTGAAGAGGTTTATCGATTTATAAACAGGTGATTAATAAGCAATCAGTGTATTACAGTTTCAGTACCATCATTAATGTGAGAGATGGGACACAATACTGAGTGTCTGCAAATTCTTAAGAGCCTTTTCTAAGGCACTGCTGACAGACAACCACATCCTGCTCTCCCCACCACGGCACCCCCAGGCACCCTATACCCACTAATGCCAGTCTTTCCACCCCTTGCAGATCTTCATGTTCCTTTCACACTCCTTTTCAAAACGACTCCTTTGTTAGTCCCTTGGAAATCACTCTACCCAGATGCTGTTTACAGTTCCCTTCACTTTAGCATTATCAGTTCTGGGCAAACACTATCTCAGAACAGGCAGTTTGGGGTGCTTCATTCCTACTCCCTTTTTAATACACTACCCAATCGTTTTGTCAAGGCCATTTCACCAAGGCACGTGGATACTCATACAGTTAACTGTTGGAAGATATGCTTATTTTTTTTTTTTTGAGTGGACGTTGATTAACTCCTCACAAAAAAGAGCAGGAGCAGGAAGATGCTCTTAGTTCATTCTGGTACTCACATGGCTGCTTTTCATAATATCCACTGCTCCCTCTATACATTCTTCTCCTCTCTTACTGAGCATATTCCTTTTTGAGTACTGTGGTGGGTTGACTTTGGCTGACAACCAAGTGCCCACCAAGCCGCTTTATCACTGCCCTCTGAGCTGGGCAGGAGAGAGAAAATATAACAGGAGTAGCCTGGGTCAAGGTAAGGGCAGGGAGACTACTCAGCAATTTTAGTGGGGTGCAAAACAGATGACTTTGGGAAATTAATTTAATTTATTGCCAATCAAATCAGAGTACAATAATGAGAAATAAAACCAAATCTTAAAAACACTTTCTCCCCACCTGTCCATTCTTCTGGGGTTCATCTTCACTCCTGATTTCTCTGCTTCCTATCTCAGCAGGACAGGGGGATGGTGTTGTGGTCAGTTCACCACACACTATCTGCGCCACTCCTTCCTCTTCAGGGGTTCAGACCAAGTGCCCACAATGCTGTTATATCATTGCCTTCCTCGCTGAACAGGAGAGAAAATATAACAAAAGGCTTGCGGGTCGAGATAAGGACAGGGAGAGATCACTCACCAATTACTGTCTTGAGTAAAACAGGCATACAGAAATTAGTTTCATTTCATTAGTTTCCCATTCTCCAGGGAATGCGAATTGTGGTCAGTTCATCACGTGCTTCTTCTTCAGAGAAGGACTCCTCAGACTCTTCCCCTGCTCCAGCGTGTTCTCCCTCTCACAGGATTCAGTCTTCCATGAGCTTCACCAACGTGAGTCCTCATGGGCTGCGGTTCTTCATGAACCACTCCAGCATGGGTCCCTTCCATGGGTGCAGTCCTTCAGGAACAGACCGCTCCAGCACGCATCCCCCGCAGTCCTGCAGCAAATCTGCTCCAGTGTGGGATCCTCACTCCATGAGACCACTTCTCCAGTGCGGGCTTCCCCAGAGTCACAGCATCGTTTGGGCCTCCCCCTGCTCCGGCGTGGGGTCCTCCCAGGGCTGAAAGTGGAGATCTGCTCCACCATGGGCCTCTGTGGGCTGCAAGGGCACAGCTGCCTCACCATGGGCTGCACCAGGTGCTGCAAGGGAATCTCTGCTTTGGCCTCTGGAATGCCTCCTCCTTCTTCACTGACCTGTGTGTCTGCAGGGGTGTTTCTCAAACTGAAGTGAGTAGCTCCAGAGAGGACGCCTTCAACACCGGAGCAGAGGGAGATCAGCGTCCAGGAGCCTCAACTCAGAACGGCGAGAGCCACCGAGGGAGCTTCAAGTCCTCGACAGGACCTGCCCAGGAGCCGGCAGCTCCACTGACGTGAGCAGCTGACTCGCAGGGGGCAGAGCCAGGAGGAGTGGCACCAGCCCTGAGTGGTTTAAAACCTGCCCCAGGGAGCGCAAGCGACCAGGAGCGGTTGAGGCAGTTTGTGTGGGCAGGCGAGCGGGATGATGAGCACTCACTTTATGACCAATGCCCAGTCTGGGAGCTCTGCTCTGGCTGCCCCGGCGGTGGTCAGCGTAGGCACCCAGACAGAGCAGATGAGAGGGGAGGATGCTCGTGGTGTAGAGAGTGCCTGCACTGGTCTGATGAGGGGAGGATGCACAATGGGCAGGGCTGCACTCGGTGCTCCCTGGTGGAGGTCCTCCTGCAGCAGGGGCTGAGCTGAGGAATGCTATTAGCGGGCTTCAAGATGTCAGGGTAGCTGAGAGGAAGCAGAGCTGCTTGCTCCAGCCCCATACTGTGCAGGGGTCTCAAGCTGCCCCTCTAGCTCATGGAGGAAAGAAGGAGGCCATTAACCCAGGAAGCTGGGAATTAGTAACTAAAAAAAAGCAACCAAAAACAACAAAAAAACAAGCAACAAAGAAAGGAGGAAGAGGACACTTAAAATCAGGGGGCTTCCTCCTAAATCTGTTATCCCCACCCAGAACCACTTTGCTGTCCTGCAGGGAGCCAATGAGGAAACACCCTCGCACCAGAAACAGCCGGCTGATGCACTGGTAAAGAAAATCTCTACTGGTGCTGCCAGGAAAAAGTGGTGGGTCATAGTAGTAGGGGACATCATTTGGAGCTCGTCTCAGATGCCGCTGTACAAACACCCGTAGCATGGGGAACAAACAAGAGGAATTAGAGATGTATGAACACCTATGGGGGTATTATATAATAGACATCACAGAAACATGGTTGGATGGCTCCTATGACTGGGGTGTTGGAATGGAAGGTTACAGGCTCTTTAGAAAAGACAGGCCTGGCAGGCGGGGAGGGGGAGTTGCCCTTTAGGTTAGGGAGAGGCTGGAGAGTATGGAACTCTGTCTGGGGACAGGTGATCACTTAACAGAGAGTTTGTGGGTCAAGGTTAAAGGGAAAACAGCCATGGGAGACATTACTGTGGGGATCTGTTACAGACTGCCTGATCAAGGAGAATCTGTGGATGAAGCACTCTACAGACAGATAGGAAAAGCCCCACACTCGCAGGCCCTTGTCCTCATGGGTGACTTCAACAATCCCGATATCTATTGGAGAGATGATATGGCATGGCACAAGCAATCCGGGAGGTTCCTCGATTGTGTTGAAGACAACTTCCTTCTGCAATAGAAGAGCTGATAAGGAGAGGCGCTGTGCTTGACCTGGTGCTCACCAACAAGGTTGGAAATGTGATGCTCCAGGGCAGCCTTGGATGCAGCGATCACGAGATGGTTGAATCTGAGATGCTCAGGACAGTGGGAAGAGCTTGTAGCAAGCTCACTGCCCTCAACTTCAAAAGAGCAGGCTTTGGCCTCTTCAGGAGCCTGCTTAGTAAGGTTCCATGGGATATAGCCCTGGAGGGGAGGGGGGCCCAAGACTGTTGGTTGATATTCAAAGATCAGCTACTGCAAGCTCAGGAGTGTTGCATCCCAACTAAAAGGAAGTGTGGCAGAAGGGCCAGGAGACCTCCTTGAACTGAGTGCACCCTCAGCAAGTTTGCTGATGACACAAAACTGGGAGGAGTGGCTGACACACCAGAGGACTGTGCTGCCATTCAGCGAGACCTGGACAGGCTGGAGAGTTGGGCAGGGAGAAACTTGATGAAATTTAACAAGGGCAAGTGTAGAGTCTTGCATCTGGGGAAGAACAACCCCATGTACCAGTACAGGTTGGGGGGTGACCTGCTGGAAAGTAGTGAAGGGGAAAGGGACCTAGGGGTCCTGGTGGATGGGAGGATGACCATGAGCCAGCAATGTGCTCTTGTGGCCAAGAAGGCAAATGGCATCTTAGGGTGCATTAGAAAGGGAGTGGTTAGTAGGTCAAGAGAGGTTCTCCTCCCCCTCTACTCAGCCTTGGTGAGGCCGCATCTGGAATATTGCGTCCAGTTCTGGGCCCCTCTGTTCAAGAAGGACAGGGAATTGCTTGAAGGAGTCCAGCGCAGAGCCACAAAGATGATTAAGGGAGTGGAACATCTCCCTTATGAGGAGAGGCTGAGGGAGCTGGGTCTCTTTAGCTTGCAAAAGAGGAGACTGAGGGGTGACCTCATCAATGTTTACAAATATGTAAAGGGTAGGTGTCAGGATGATGGAGCTAGGCTTTTTTCAGTGATATCCAGTGATAGGACAAGGGGCAATGGGTGTAAACTAGAGCATAGGAAGTTCCACGTTAACATCAGGAAGAACTTCTTTACTGTAAGAGTGACAGAGCACTGGAACAGGTTGCCCAGGGGGGTTGTGGAGTCTCCTACACTGGAGATATTCAAGGCCCGCCTGGACAAGTTCCTGTGTGATGTACTGTAGGTTACCCTGCTCTTGCAGGGGGGTTGGACTAGATGATCTTTTTAGGTCCCTTCCAAACCTTGGGATTCTGTGATTCTGTGATTCTGTGAATGGATAAGGAGCTGCTGAGAAAAATTCAAAGGAAAAAAGAGTCTTATGAAAGGTGGAAGCAAGGACAGGCAGCCTGGGAAGAGTACAGGGATGTTGTCTGGGAAGCTAGGGACCAGGTTAGGAGGGCTAAGGCCCAGTTAGAATTAAACTTGGCTAGGGATGTTAAGGGTAACAGGAAGGGATTCTACAGGTACGTAGCAAACAAAAAACGGACTAGGGACAACATAGGCCCCCTGAGGAAGCTCTAGGGAGAACTGGCTACACAGGATTTGGAGAAGGCTGAGGTTCTGAATGACTTCTTTGCCTCAGTCTTCACTGGTAAAGGCTCTGACTGCACCACCCAGGTCTTAGAAGGTAGATGTAGGGACTTTGAGAATGATGACCTTGGGCCCACTGTAGGAGAGGATCTGGTTCAAGACCATCTTAAAAATCTGAACGTGCACAAGTCCATGGGACCTGATGAAATCCACGCATGGGTCCTGAGGTAGCTGGTGAATGAAGTTACTAAGCCACTGGCCATCATATTTGAAAAATCATGGCAGACAGGTGAAGTTCCCCATGACTGGAAAAAGGGAAATATAACCCCCATTTTCAAGGGGAAAATGGAAGACCCGGGGAATTACAGACCAGTCAGTCTCACCTCTGTGCCTTGCAAAATCTTGGAGCAGATTCTCCTGGAAGGCATGCTAAGGCACATGAAAAACAACAAGGTGCTTGGTGACAGCCAGCATGGCTTCACTAAGGTGAAATCTTTCATGACCAAATTGGTGGCTTTCTATGATGGGGCTACAGAATTGATAGACAAGGGTAGAGCAGTTGATGTCATCTACCTGGACTTGTGCAAAGTGTTCAACATTGTCCCACACAACGTCCTTGTCTCTAAATTAGAGATACATTAATTTGATGGATGGACCACTCGGTGGATAAAGAACTGACTGGATGGCTGCATGCAAAGGGTTGTGGTCAACAGCTCAATGTTCGTCTGGAGACCAGTAATGAGTGGTGTCCCTCAGGGATTGGTGTTGGGAATGGTCTTGTTTAACATCTTCGTCGCTGACATGGACAGTGGGATTGAGTGCACCCTCATCAAGTTTGCCAATGACACCAAGCTGTGTGGTTCAGTTGATATGCTTGAGGGAAGGGATGCCATCCAGAAGGACCTTGACACGCTTGTAAGGTGGGCTGCTACCAACCTTATGAAGTTTAACCACAAGTGCAAGGTCCTACACCTGAGTCGGAGCAATCCCAGGCACAGCTACAGGTTGGGCAGAGAAGAGATTCAGAGCAGCCCTGTGGAGAAGGACTTGGGGGTGTTGGTTCATGAGATAATGAACATGAGCCGGCTTCAGTGTACGCTTGCAGCCCAGAAAGCCAACCATATCCTGGGCTGCATCAAAAGGAGAGTGACCAGCAGGTCGAAGGAGGTGATCCTGCCCCTCTACTCTCCTCTTGTGAGACCTCACCTGGAGTATTGTGTGCAGTTCTGGTGTCCTCAATATAAAAAGGACATGAACTGTTCGAACAATTCCAGAGGAGGGCCATGAGGATGATCAGGGGACTGGAGCACCTCCCGTATGAAGACAGTCTGAGACAGTTGGGGCTGTTCAGCCTAGAGAAGAGAAGGCTGAATGGGGACCTAATAGTAGCCTTCCAGTATCTGAAGGGGGCCTATAGGGATGCTGGGGAGGGACTCTTTGTCAGGGACTGTAGTGACAGGACAATGGGTAACGGCTTAAAACTTAAACAGGGGAAGTTTAGATTGGATATAAGGAGGAAATTCTCTCCTGTTAGGTTGGTGGGGCACTGGAATGGGTTGCCCAGGGAGGCCGTGAATGCTCCATCCCTGGTGGTGTTGAAGTCCAGGTTGGATGAAGCTTTGGGTGGTATGGTTTAGTGTGATGTGTCCCTGCCCATGGCAGGGGAGTTGGAACCAGATGATCTTAAGGTCTTTTCCAACCCTAACTATTCTATAATTCTACAATTCTAAATATATTCTCACTCATCTCTCCAGTTCCTGTGGAGACGCAGTTTTTTCACCTTTTTTTAACTATGTTATCCAAGAGGTGCTGCTGCCATAGCTTATGGGATTGCCCTTGGCCAGTGGTGGGTTTGTCTTGGTGCTGGCTGTTATTGGCTCTATCAGACATGGGGGAAACCTTTGGCAGCTTCTCACAGAATCCACCCCTGCAGCCCATCCTCCATGCGCTCCCACTCTCTCCTTGCCACTCAAACTCAATGCAAGTACCCGCTTTTGAGATGATTCCTAACAAAGTAGACTCATGAGCAGAAAACAAGAATTTTCTTCCTTGTAGGAGAACCGCTTTGCTAAACAAAAATCCTAATAATTTTTTTTTTTTTGCTTTAGTTTTCTTATGATATTAGATTAATCTCAAACTCGCCATCTGATGTTGGAATGGGATCCAGTTTGTGTTACCCTTTCTGAAATTGGGACAGAGCTCAAAGAATTATAATATGGTAGCTTTAGTCTTCAGGATTTCTTCAGCTTCTAGGAGCTTATGTTTATTTGGCACCTCCCTTTAGACTTTAGTTCATTGGCTGTTGTAAGGTAGAAGAGAACCCATAGCTTTCTTCTGTAGCAGATATCATGAAGTAGAGCTGAGATAGATATAAACATTCATGGGGTTGTCCCTATGTTTTCATGGGATTGAATTATTTAATCTTTTCAACTTGGGTATCTCCTGATGTCCTCTAAGGTCCCTCAGCAGAAAGATCTTTATTCAGCCAAATCTGTTATTCGATTTTAGGATATATTTCAACATAGTTCAGTGAACATAAGCCATATTTTTTATTATATTTGCTCTTTTCTAATTGAAGATCCTTTGTATACTGAATGTTCTGGTCATGTGTACATCCATCTTGGCTCCTGCTAACTGCAATGGGAGCTGGGAACAATCAGTCCTTTCTTAAGTTTGAGCTTCTGTTAAAACTGTGATAACTAAAACCATTTCTATTGCATGAGCATGATGGTACATGTAAACTGGTGTCAGTCCCCCCAGCTCAAACTTATGCTGTTAATTTAACAGCCAAAACTTTGTCTATTTTCTTGCACTTTGAGACTCATGACATATAGCAATGCTGAGATAGATAGTTGAAAACATTCCAGTACATTTATTTAAAGTCAGGTGTTTTAAAACAATCCACTTCCAGTGTGAGAATATCTGTGATTCCACAATGGAAAGCACCAAGGGTTTTAATAGTGATGACTTAAGGATATGCAACCAGACTTACAAGTCTGTGTAGGAAGAGGTGTGTATGGCATCTCATATGTTTATGAGAGGTGAACTACAGAATAATCATGGACTCTTGTTTTAGCATAAATCAGAGAAGGTGGATAAGACTCCCTTGTTTGCTTGTTAAGTTAATGTTTGTCTTCACACAATACACTATGGGACACTTTATATTGGGGATTCTCTCTGTTATAGGGAGTGAGCTGATGCAGTAGCTCTTCCCCTTACATATCAGTTTACCTTCAATTTTAATCTACATTTGAAAAGCAGCACGACCTTCTTTCAGTGTTTACTTTATCATGCTATTTGTCATACTGTGCACCTCATAGCAATCTGATGGTCCATTCATATTTCTCCTTTAGCTCTAGAGTGACTCTGATTGTCATTCAGGGGCAGAGGTGATACTCAAGTTATTTTACAAGGTTATGTGTCTCCCATCTATCATGTTTTCCAAATAAGTTTATGGAGCTCTGTTTCACATTTGCTCTGCCCTCTGGTCCGGTCTATTCCCTTACTATGTATAGTTTCCTATACTCTTCAGCTGTGCTTACTTATCTTTCTGAGGGCTGAATAATTATACCAACATTCACTTAAGCATTGGAAGACTAAAATGTATACCTAATGTATGGTTATCCTATCATACGGCACAGTTAGCATTGAATAGATTAATCTCCAGAAATGTGTAGATCTTATTTTTATGTATGCTAAGTGAAAACAGGGGCCCCCTGCTGAAGAGCTCCTTTAACATGTTAAACTATGTTCAGCTAAAAATCAAATAAACACTAATGTACAGTGTAATAAACAAAGACAAAACTGGTCTCACTAAAATATGAAAAGTAATCTTTATGATGATCATTGCTGTGACTTACATGACAAATGAGCCAGATTCGGGAAACAAATGTTCAGAAGGGTTAAATCTGTGGAGCCAGCTGTTTTATAAACTACACTCATCCCTGTCTTAATAGTGAGCTATGAGACCGTGTTTCTTTTCCAGACCTCAATCCCACTGGTTAAATGAGTTGCTCAGTATTTGATTACAGAGGATAATCAAGATGTTGCAAAATTGAGTGAATAATTCATAATGTGTCATTTATCTGACAAATTTTGCCTCTGTTTCTGTCTGCCGGTTGTCAACGAGCAGATTATTATGTTCTCAATTGCACCCCTTATTTGAATTTATTTGCTGAATAATTTCTGCAAATGATTCTTATTTTGTGCCTCATCCACAGGCAGTTTGTTATGAGTGTTCAACACTGGAAGATGCAGTTAATTTTTATTTATCTGGCATATGGATCATGCGATATTCCTCTGTTTTCTGTGTGGATGATGCCTAGAATATAAGGAAACTTCAATATCAAAGTTCTACATTCTTTTACATTCAGGATGCACCTAAAATTCTTGGGTAAAAGCCAGCATGCCCTACTAGACAACAATATCCAGGCACAGCGTAAGAACAGGAGACTGACCCACTCCTCAGATCACCTGACTTCACATACATACTGCCAAGGAGATTTAAATAGGATGAGTCCAAGAGTAGCCAGCGCAGTTTGCAAAGAAACTACAGCTATGTGGGATATCATCCTCTCAGTTCTCTTCTGAAATTAATAGGGGTTAATGTTGCTGCTCAAAAAGGAATATTATTTCAATCTCTGCATTTTGCAAAATAGCTTTATGGACAGATAACACTTAACAGGGAGGCTGCATTCTAGGGGAATCCACTTGGATATAGGAATAAATCATCGAAGGTGATGATTCCTGCCCCTCTACTCTGCTCTTGTGAGACCTCGCCTAGAGTATTGTCTGCAGTTCTGGTGTCATCAACATAAAAAGGACATGGAACTGTTGGAACAAGTCCAGAGGAGGCCAAGAGGATGACCAGGGGACTGGAGCACCTCCCGTATGAAGACAGACTGAGAAAGTTGGGGCTGTTCAGCCTGGAGAAGAGAAGGCTGCTTGAAGACCTCATAGCAGCCTTCCAGTATCTGAAAGGGGCTTGTAAGGGTGCTGGAGAGATGCTCTTCATCAGGGACCATAGTGACAGGACAAGGGGTAATGGGTAAAAACTTAAACAGGGGAAGTTTAAGTTGGATATAAGGTAGAAATTCTTTCCTGTTAGGGTGGTGAGGCACTGGAACAGGTTGCCGAAAGAAGTGGTAAATTCTCCATCCCTGGCAGTGTTCAAGGACAGGTTGGACGGCGCCTTGGGTGACATGCTTTAGTGTGAGGTGTCCCTGCCCATGGCAGGGGGGTTGAAACTAGATAATCTTAAGGTCCTTTCCAACCTTAACTATTCTATGATTCTATTCTTTGATTCTAATCCACACCCCATAAAAGCAGACAAGACATTAAGCCTTCCTGTTAGAGAGAATACATTCTTGTTTCTTTTTTTCATTTTATTTCTGGTTGTGTAATGGCACACTATCTATAGAAGAGCTTCTCACTCTGCTTAACTCCATCCCCGAAGGCTTTACTTTAACTTTTCACATTTCCTCTTAAGATTTGCCATATGGATGGCAAAACAGTTCTTAAAAGGGTACGGACCTTGTTGTGTTTCTAAAAAATTGTGCATTTCTGGGGTGCAAGATTTAATGTGGATAAAACATGTGTCTTGGAGGAAGTTACCTACAAGATGATGAAGGTGAAGATTTGTTTAAAAATGTAATTGGACATGTCTGAATGTGAGTCTTTCATTCATCTTTACAATTTTGCGAGAACTTCTATAATGACAATGGCTTACATAAAAATGTTCACTATAGGACCAAAATTCCTATGACACGTATTTTATTATTATTTTCTATGCATATCTCACTACACAATTCCAGTTCTGCACGTTACTTGTGTTGGTAGGACTTACCCCTTTGTAATGTTTCCCATATAAAAAGGAAAATGTCTTTAATGATAGCAGAACTGGACATTGATATGATGTAGATAAAATTCTTCAAATGTTTTTTGGTTATATTGTGAGGTTTGGCTGCATTCTTCACAGAATGTCAGATTCTGGGGGCTTCCACGGTCTGGGATCTGATACTGATATGAAACTTGTGACTGACATGTATATAATAGGCCAGACATAAGACAGTTCTGAAAGATAAACAGAAATCATAAAATTCTGCATGGAGCAGGTCCAAGAGAGATTTGATCTCAACCTGTTGTGTGCACTTCCCCAGAGAGAGCCACAACTTTCTTTAGTAAAAAAATATGCCATTGTTTAAAAGTCATCACTAGGAGCTGCTGTAGAAGTATGCCCTTTCTCACAGATTGTGTGCCCTCTGAATTTTCCATTACTGTACCTACAACTCATCCATAACTACCTGTTCTTCCAGAATCTTAACCAATCAAATCAATCAAACACTGAATAAATCTTGTACTTCGCTTTGCATGAACACAATTAATCTTGCTCCGTGTAAACATTACCAGTGAGCCGCTGGCCCCAGGTGAGGCATACGAGCCATTACAATAAACCAGATTCCACTAACAATTCATAAAGTAATTGACTTTTTAAAAGCATGTTATATTTAGCAGAATTTGATTTTATTTGCATTTGTCTACAGAAAGTGATATATTTCACCTGACCTAAAATGAATATTTCAACAATATTCAGCTTTAATAAGACTTCATTCACAGGCCTGTTTGTGACCACTTTGGATAGTGAGATCACAAACCAAGTTCATATTGCCACCTTTGAATTTTGCTTGTGTTGGAACATTCTTTTATATTCTTTGCTTTGCTAATTTGCACCTCAACCTGTTCTCAGTGCTTCTCAGATCAGAATTACTGATATCTAGCAGAAGTCCTAAAAGAGCTTCACTTTCCAGATGAATTGGTAGCAGAGTAGTTTAAATACAGCATAAATACAGATTGACAGAAATAAATTTCTATTGCTTTGGAACATGAGTCCATTTAAATGTAATTGCAATAACATTTTATTTTTTGAAATCCCTCCTTTCTCCTAAAATTACTAAAGTTCTGGAAGACAGTATCCACTGCTTGGATTTCATCTCAGCTCAAACAAATCTTCAGGTAGGTCAAGAAAATTTCAGAAAGCGTAAGTCTGAGGCAAATTCAATCTTGATACTAGCAATGGCAATCTTGCAAGGCTATGAAGTATACAGCATGAGCACAAACAGAGGACTAAGACATTTCCTGAAATATTCAAACTGTAGCTGTAGACGTAGAACGTCTACAAAACCTGCAGCCACCACCACCACCATAACAACCAAACCAAAGCCATTGATTTTAGGATTCTAAAAATATTCTCTCTGGTTTAATGTATAAGAAAAAACAGAGGCTGAAGCAGTTAACTTTTCTAACAAAGCAAGAGTTACTTTATGTAAGTGCCACAGAGAAGAATTCGGAAATTTAACTGAAAGGTTAAAGAGATACTAGTTCATTCCTTACAACAATTTCCTAGAAACAAGTACTATGCATTAAATTCCAAGGGCAATCTTAAAATACTTCTGCCACAGTGGCAGAAATAAAGATAAACTTCTTCATGATCATTTAAATGGCTTCTTTGTGCCCTGGTAGATATATAGATGATATGAGAGGCCTATTTACAATGTATGAATTGTACAGATTTTAGCTTTATGTCTCCAGACACCAGATGAGTCTTTTTGTAGTTCTAGGATGTGGAGCTTAAAGTGATCTTCAGTAAGAGATAACTGAAGATCAGGTCTGTTTTATTCAGAAGACTTAATATTGACAACGAAGATGAAAATGCATATGAATAGGTGATCCTTTTACATTATAGGCAATGGAAAAGCAAATTAAAAAAAAATATTCCTTAGTTTACACTAGAATCATCGTGGAACAAATCTGACCATCATTGCTGTAGCACTCAGCTTAGTGAGGCTCTGTTTTTTAACTTTGACATTTTCATATCACTATGGTGAAAATAATAATTCATCACAAGAGCAGCCTATGCTCAAATAATTTGTCTATTTTGAATACCACTATGTAGAGTTTCTCAGTAAATTAGTGCAGACAATTAGGCACAGGTGTTTTGAAAGAATCTTGTTAATTTTCCAAGATACCAGAATATATGAGCAGAATGCTTTTCTCTCCCTAGGAGAATTTCCTTAAAAAAAAAAAAAAATCCAGAATACTTTCCAATTAACGTTAAGGAGCTGATATAACAAGAATTGACAGGTCACAACATGCTCCTTCATCCTAATTCAAAGCTGTAGATTTCATAAAGTTTTAAATGTGTTTAAATGTGCAAAAACTCAGGAGGAAATTCCTAGTATAAAACACCTGCTATCTTCACCTGAACATTCCAAATATGAAAGAAATTAACTTTTAAAGTGCATCTCTTGAACCATGCTGATAACTAATATTCTGAAAAAGCCTAGCCAAAGCATCTTTTTAAAATGTAGTAATTTTATTTCTCAGATAAGACTGCATGGTACTTCAAAAGTCAAAAGCATTTTTATAAATGTTGTAGAACACAAATATTATTTTTAAATGCATGCTAGATTACTTTAAAGTGTATGCTAGCTCTGTATTCACAAATAGAAAAATAATGAAGTAAAATACATATTTAGTAAAAAGGAATGCAAGGAAGAAAAATCTCCGTACGTACTGCAAAATTGTTACTGCAAAACCACATTATATTCTATGAACATTCATTTAAGTATTTCATTAACTATAACTGATTCAATATTATTTGTTTATCAATTTTAGCAACAAAGATTACAGGAAGGAGTGGTGGCTAAAATAATAAATTTTCAGCGGTCTTGAGAGCACCCTAAAATAAAGTTAATTTTATTAGCATTTTAGCTTTGATTCTCTCCCTTATAATATCTTTAATTATTTTTATTATGCAAAACAATATTAAGGAAATAAAAGAAAGGTCTCAAAAAAATATTTCTTAGGAGGAT
Source organism: Lathamus discolor (assembly GCF_037157495.1). NCBI lineage: Eukaryota > Metazoa > Chordata > Aves > Psittaciformes > Psittacidae > Lathamus > Lathamus discolor. Next base: position 24,803,519 of record NC_088884.1, read on the forward strand.
ATGCAAACTCTTTTTTATAAACCTAATTATATTAATATATATATATATATTATAAATACTTTCACAGGAACCAGATATATCATCAACAGCTTCTGAGATATGGTTAAAAAGGAATTAACATTAAAAAAAATAATAAAATTGAAAGAATATGATTTACTACCCCCAGTTCTGAATTTCTTTAGAGAATATTGATGTCAGTGTTTCATCTTAATAAGATCAAAATATTTCCTGATATGCTTCAGAAGAGCTTTAAGAGATGGAATTTTGAGTTTTTTCAGGCATGAACCTTATCTTCTAGGCTGTCTTCTTAGAGGATCACCAGAAGCTGGAGAAACACTGAGGTCTGGAAGGAAATACGGATGAATGTCTGCAAGAGAGACCTGCTAGTGCTTCCAAACCTGTACCTCCTGAGTAGCTTGGTATTAGTCTAGGAACCTTCTTATTTTTGAACAGCCTGCAAAAATGTTTTTAAGAAATCCTACAAGTGAAGATGCTTCAACAAGTTTTCTTTCCTAAAAACATAGTGTTAATGTTTGCCTACCATTCTGTACAGCTAGAATAGAACAACTGGTGACACCGTGACACCGAGAGAAAGAAAAGCAGAGTAATTAAAATGAGATGATTTCTCCACACCAAAGTATATTTTTTCTTTATTTTACCATCATGCTAAACCTGTAACTTTCATTTGGGAGGATAATAATAATAATAATCATAATCATAATTCTCTTTCTTGAAAATTTATTTGGCACTGAAGTGCATTTGTGGGGTTCTTTGGTTTCAGCAGTGTTCCTTGGTATGATAATATTTCTGTGTATAATATGTATATCTGCATATGTGTTTGTCATTATGTATGTGTTTGCGCACATGTACAAATGTGTCTTTCAATGTTTGGACCATGAAGGAAAGATAACTGATGACATACATCTTCCAGAAACTGTATTATTTTATTACTTTTTCTGATAGATAATCTGAGTTTAAATGAGAGCTTGGGATGGTTACTAACATGGAATAATATTTAACATCAATTAAGAGTTTTTAATATTCAGTATCATGCACTCAGCATGATAACAATTAGCTGCTATGAGTATAGAATCTCATACAGAAAAGCAGTGGGCTATGGTCTTCTGTTTTGAGTACTTTAATCCTCTACTGATCATTAGATACTATAAATGTCAGCACCTTGACAATGGAATCTGGAAAAAGTCCTAGCACAGACATCTGATCTTATAAGTTATTAAAAAATATTACTAATATTTAAAAAAATAAATTATGATTAAATAATGTTTGTCTTTACTAGATTATTCTTCCACTGTAAAGATTAGAATTATATTTTCAATTTTTTTCTGATATCAGTTTGATTTTTATTTTTCATTCACTTCAATATGTGACTGACTCAGGGCTACAGAATTCGCTGCCTACAGAGTTATAATTCTTCAAATAACTTCATCTATATTGCCAGTAAAGAACAGTGAGTAGCTGTCTTCTTTTAAATTTAAACAGAAAGTCTTTGATATAGCAGAAAAAAGTTAAACTTCTGGTCAGAACATAACCTACCTTCAAAGTGGCTGGCTGAGAAAAAGAGCTAATATATACTAATCCTCTACTAAATAGCATGTTAAATTGTATGTTCTTCTGTTAACAGTTCACAGAATCACAGAATCACAGAATCCCAAGGGTTGGAAGGGACCTCAAAAGATCATCTAGTCCAACCCCCCTGCAAGAGCAGGGTAACCTACAGTACATCACACAGGAACTTGTCCAGGCGGGCCTTGAATATCTCCAGTGTAGGAGACTCCACAACCCCCCTGGGCAACCTGTTCCAGGGCTCTGTCACTCTTACAGTAAAGAAGTTCTTCCTGATGTTAACGTGGAACTTCCTATGCTCCAGTTTACACCCATTGCCCCTTGTCCTATCACTGGATATCACTGAAAAAAGCCTAGCTCCATCATCCTGACACCTACCCTTTACATATTTGTTCCTCATAGTTATAACAAGTTTATCACAGTAGTTGCTGAATGTCTGCCATTTATAATCTGTTTTATAATGCAGTGACAATATATTTTTTGATACCTTCTCTTTTAGATACCTTCTCTTTCCATTAACCTCTATTTGATTCTATGATTCTATGATTCTTCTTTCATCATATTGCAATACTGCTGCCAGCAGATTCTGCAAAGTTATGTGCTCCATTGCATCTCACTGTCACGAACTCCACACAGTACCAAATATTCTGAGCAAGCCTGTGTAGAAAGGTATGGTTTTCTTTCACATGTGGAGTGATATTTTCAGAAGAAATATAAACCCAATGTATAAAGGCTAGGTCTGGATCAGAACATTTGCAAAATCTTTCTAAACAATATTTTAGGAAGATATATCTCTGCATATTAAATTCTATTTAATTTCCATAGACAGCAAATGCATTTCTAATATTCAATACAAGTCCATAGAACAATCACATTCCAAATAGCTTAGAAACACATACATTCTTTACATACTTACATGCACATCTGCTGCTATGTGATAGAGTATGTTATCATAGAATCATAGAATAGTTAGGGTTGGAAAGGACCTTAAGATTATCTAGTTCCAACCCCCTTGCCGTGGGCAGGGACACCTCACACTAAACCATCTCACCCAAGGCTCTGTCCAACCTGGCCTTGAACACTGCCAGGGATGGGGAATTCACAACGTCCTTGGGCAACCCATTCCAGTGCCTCACCACCCTAATAGTGAAAGAACTTCCTCCTTATATCCAATCTAAACTTCCCCTGTTTAAGTTTTAACCCATTACCCCTTGTCCTATCACTACAGTCCATGATGAAGAGTCTCTCCCCAGCATCCTTATAGCTCCCCTTTAGATATTGGAAGGCTGCTAGGAGGTCTTTACTCAGCCTTCTCTTCTCCAGGCTGAACAGCCCCAACTTTCTCAGCCTGTCTTCATACGGGAGGTGCTCCAGTCCCCTGATCATCCTCGTGGCCCTCCTCTGGACTTGTTCCAGCAGTTCCATGTCCTTTTTATGTTGAGGACACCAGAACTGCACACAATACTCCAGGTGAGGTCTCACAAGAGGAGAGTAGAGGGGCAGGATCACCTCTTTCAACCTGCTGGTCATGCTCCTTTTGATGCAGCCCAGGATACAGTTGGCTTTCTGGGCTGCAAGTGCACACTGCCGGCTCATGTTCATTTTCTCATCGACCAGCACCCCCAAGTCCTTCTCTGCAGGGCTGCTCTGAACCTCTTTTTTGCCCAGCCTATAGCTGTGCCTGGGATTGCTCCGACCCAGGTGTAGGACCTTGCACTTGTCGTGGTTAAACTTCATAAGGTTGGCATCACCCCACCTCACAAGCGTGTTATGTTTTATGTACTAAGAAACTCTGAATTACAGTATTAAAATGACAGAAGTTCTTTGTGAATAAATGATGTTTCAGCACAACCAAGCCTAAGACTGAAGAAAAATCCATTAAACCTCCTTTGAATTAGACATATATTGCTACTTCTTACATAATAAAAATCATTGTGGGGGGTGGTGGAGGTGTGCAATCCAAATAGAACTTATTTTCTGCAACACTTAAAGAAGCATGGGGAAATTAGAGAAAATTTCTCCTGTATTTTTTTTAATGGTTTCAACAGTTATTCTAAAAGCAATATTGTTGCCTTTTGGTGCACTATCTCAGTGCTTACAACACTCATTACAACTGATGAAGACCTAACATAAGTAAGGCCTGGTTTGGATTGACTTCTATAACTCCTGTATCACAGAAAAGTAAAGTTTCAAACTGTTGAAATTGTTGATAATGGAGAAACACAGGTACTTATTTCAAGCTGGAAGTATTTAGTCAACCTAGAATGACAGATCTTGTGTTTGCCAGTGAACTTCTTTCAAAATAAATTCATGTTCACCTCTGAACTTTACAAGGAATTATTTAAAGTTCCTTCTTGGGGAGTTTTGGTAACAATGTAGGTAAAATTTTAACAGGTTTTGTGAAGAAACATTTTTTAAAAAGGCATGTTTATTCTCAGTTTATAATGTTTTCTTGTAGAAAAATTATCTTCTTGGTTTTAGTTCTTATCTCATTTATTTTGCTGATATAAAATTTAACTGAACATGACTTTGTTCTTAAGACACATGTTCCTACATGTTTTTTGTTGTTTGGATTCTCTTATAAAGTTAGAAAAGTAACTCTAATGGTGTTTTAAAGAAGCTTTCATTTTTTATTTAGGAAGATGTTTTTAATGCTTCAGTAAATGTAAAAGATAAAATGGTGCAATGAAGTTTTTATTTTTTAATCTTTAGTGCTAATTTTAAGCTGAATATCCTATTATTATGAAGAGCCAGACAATATTTCTCAATTGAAAAGGACAAGTGATATAAAAAGACCACTGTGGCTTGCTACATACAGTTCTTTATGGAACAGTAATTTCTTCACAACTGTGCTTCTAATGGACCATCACAGAGGAATCTGTTTAAATATATTGCAGTCTAAACAGATGTGGCATCTGTGAAACATGCCTGATTTACCTCTAACAACAGCTAGACTGCATATCAGGATACAGGTTGACCAGCTAACAGCAAAATAATCTCCAAACAGTGTTGTATACTGGTAACAGACAGACATGGAGAGACCTGCAATGTAAAAACATAAAGTTATTTATAGAAGTACAAAGTTTTTATTATTTTTACAATAAAACAATGCAGACTACTAGCTAAAATCTGTGCTAATGCCATTAGTCTACTATCTGAAGCAAAGGATGTTTCCTCTTGTGTGACTTGCTGAGGTCATACAAACAAGACACAGGGAAAGAAAAGTAGGAAGCTAAGCTTTTGTGACTGTTCTGTAAGAATCAAACTAGCAGTGTGCACCCAAGAGAGTAAGCTTACTATTTGAAATGTCTTTTATGTCATTTTACTTTTTCCATTTTTTGATAAAAAAAGGAATTAAAAATAAAGAAATGTATGTAGAAAAGCCTATTAAAAAGATGGATAGACATACTTATTCTGAAGAAACATTAAGAGAGAGATTTACTTTTCTCAATATCATTCTGGGTCCCTCCCAGTGCCTTTGTGTTTGTTGGACCAGGAGTTGTTCTGTATATGTGAACCTTTCTGTATCTACTGAAGCATGTTATGTTAACAACCTATGGAAATAAATGCATACATGGGAATAAATCTGGAATGGTAATCTGAAAACTTCAATTTTCTATATAACTGTGTGTAATTATAACAGATCTCTCAAAAAACCAGCTCCCTGACTATCAGATTCTGACAGTAGACCTCAACCCTATAAGTAACCATCTGTGCTGCCATTCAGCGAGACCTGGACAGGCTGGAGAGTTGGGCGGGGAGAAACTTGATGAAATTTAACAAGGGCAAGTGTAGAGTCTTGCATCTGGGGAAGAACAACCCCATGTACCAGTACAGGTTGGGGGTTGACCTGCTGGAAAGTAGCGAAGGGGAAAGGGACCTGGGGGTCCTGGTGGATAGGAGGATGACCATGAGCCAGCAATGTGCTCTTGCGGCCAAGAAGGCAAATGGCATCTTAGGGTGCATTAGAAAGGGTGTGGTTAGTAGGTCAAGAGAGGTTCTCCTACCCCTCTACTCAGCCTTGGTGAGGCCGCATCTGGAATATTGTGTCCAGTTCTGGGCCCCTCTGTTCAAGAAGGACAGGGAATTGCTTGAAGGAGTCCAGCGCAGAGCCACAAAGATGATTAAGGGAGTGGAACATCTCCCTTATGAGGAGAGGCTGAGGGAGCTGGGTCTCTTTAGCTTGGAGAAGAGGAGACTGAGGGGTGACCTCATCAGTGTTTACAAATATGTAAAGGGTGGGTGTCAGGATGATGGACCTAGGTTTTTACAGTGATATCCAGTGATAGGACAAGGGGCAATGGGTGTAAACTGGAGCATAGGAAGTTCCACGTTAACATCAGGAAGAACTTCTTTACTGTAAGAGTGACAGAGCACTGGAACAGGTTGCCCAGCGGGGTTGTGGAGTTTCCTACACTGGAGATATTCAAGGCCCGCCTGGACAAGTTCCTGTGTGATGTACTGTAGGTTACCCTGCTCTTGCGGGGGGTTTGGACTAGATGATCTTTTGAGGTCCCTTCCAACCCTTGGGATTCTGTGATTCTTCTGTGAAGCATGTTATGTTAACAACCTATGGAAATAAATGCATACATGGGAATAAATCTGGAATGGTAATCTGAAAACTTCAATTTTCTATATAACTGTGTGCAATTATAACAGATCTCTCAAAAAACCAGCTCCCTGACTATCAGATTCTGACAGCAGACCTCAACCCTATAAGTAACCATCTCCAGAGGGGAGAAGTCTTTTATAAGTCTTGAGAACATTTAGGCATTAGCCTCTCTGCTTGTATTACCACATGAGGATGCCAATAAATGTTATTTACAATGTGGATACTTGTCCATTAAAAATGGGACTAAACCCAGTAAATAATTTCACACAGACCATTGAATAGCTGTCAGAGGGTAACGCTTTCTGTCACTACTAATTTGGTATGGATGAGAAGAAGTGACTTAGAGGTGTAATTCTCTATCTTATTACTATATGCGCCGTACATCCTATTTAACTTTAATTATTTACTTTTGTATTACTATTTGTTCAGGAAGAAATGCCATCAGTCTTTAGCAATGCTCAAAGACAATTCAGTTATTTTAATTTTTAAATGCAATATTAGGCCTGTATATTAGGGAACAGAAAGTTAAGTTAAACATTCTTCTTCCACATATAAATATAAGGTACCACTTTTTGCTTTTTTCTGTTTTTCATTCTATTACCTTTTCTTTTTCCCATTCTCAAGATATGAAAAATCTTTCAAAGTGTCAGGATGAAAGCCTTATGGCATCTAAGAAGATGAGACCATTTGACTGGGGAAGTTGTAGCTCTGGATCCTGACTTTATCTGAAGGGAGACTTTGACATCTTGATCTAGTAATGTGCTAGGAAAACAAGAACCAAAATGTGTGTAGTGTGTGTGAAAGTCTCTAGGACAAAACGGCTAATTCTAGTCTCAATGCTTTCAAATAATGAGCTCATTCCTCATCTATTACCATTGTAGCAAGCCATCTCATTTTATTTCAGCACTTCAGCATCTCAAGACGCATCCTACCCATTTTAAGCATCTGAAAAACTCCTTTTAGTAATTAAAATTCCACTGAGTATTGGTTGAAACTCTGAAAGACAGAGAGACGGGAGGAGGAGAGAGTGAAGGATGGGGAAAAGAGAAATAGTAAGAACCAAATTTGACATAAAAACAGGGAAATGTGTTAGGTTTTGAATTGCATTACAATGATATAATTTGAATAGACTACATGAGAATCAGGAGTTAGTTAATCTTTACACAGTAAATATTGCAGAAATGCTAAACCGAAGGTTGATTTCCCAGAAGTCAGCTCAGCAAAGGCAGTTTCATCCATATATTCCAGATAGGGTAGAGGAGTTCATCTAGGATTAAGTCACACATGCCTAAGTTCTGTGTACGTGTATACAAGTATACATGTATACATGTGTGCAAGCAGTTGGTATCTTTCATCTTTCTTATGGTCTTCACAGCTGTTCCCAGAAGCCCTAGGGGCATACACATGCAATATAATTCCAAATCTTGTATTAATGACAGGATCCTTGGATCATCTCATTCTAATTGACACTGATTACAGGACTTGGAAAAATAAATGCATTCAAAATGTCTTTTGGTTTCCCCAAACCAAGAATTATACTCTTATCTAGAGCCTAAGGAATCATCAGTAGGATTTTAGATAAGCCAACAGAATGTTGTAAGTTTCTCACGTTAAACACAAATATTAAGAGTTTAGGACTACCTTGTCACTTCTTTAGAAATGCTTTTGATACCAATAATGTTAACATAAGGAATTAATAACTACCATCATCATCATCATCATCAGTTACCAAAGCCAGTCTTCCTTCTGTCACATCTTTCAGTCTTTTCTTGTAATTTATTCTATTAAATGATTCCTATATTTGCAATGTGAAAAAGGATACAATTGTCACTAGATTTTGCTGATAAAATACTAGTTTTATCAACCTAGTTGTGTCAATGTAATGATGAAGCCATAATTTCAATGTCTTTGAAGAAAAACAGTGGAGTATAGCAAAAGTACAAACAGATACTTTAAAAGAAAATGCATGGGATGACTTCAGAGACCACTTAAGTATAAATATAAATTGCAAAAGAGTAATTAGTAGTAAATGCAACTTTGAGAGCTGGGTAGGGTTCATTTTAAGGCATTTTTTAAACATGTATAGAACTGTGGTACAGCCTATTGCAGGTACCTGTGATTGATAACATAGGTACAATAATCTTTAGATTGTTTACAAGACAACAAACCCCTAAGCTAAATGCAGATATATCTTTTCTTCAGAACTGTGTGTACAAAGCATATCAGTCTGATACCCTGTAATAATATTAAGCTACCACTATGCTATCAAGAAAGGGAAATGTACCTTAATTTCAGTACCACTGCTGGTAACTGTCCACTGAGACTCAGTTGAAATTGGCATATGACTCAATCTATGTCATGCTCTTATTGATAGAATAACTTTGTCAGCCTTTTAGGCAAAGTTCATTGTCTTTGACACTAAATGAAAGCAAACCAGAAAAATGGAGCCTGGTTAAAGCTACTGTTCTGTTCAAATTTTATTTTCTATATCTAAAATTTACATAATTATCTAGATACATTGTTACAGATATTTTATTTGGTTAATATACACAGAAAATTGCATATATAGAATGTAAAATATAAATATAAAGCAGTGACATAACAAGTTATTCAATAATGTCATCTGCTATATGTGCGTTTTTCAGCCTGTGGCAATAGAAGATAATGTGACTTTGTTTACCAGTAAGCCTTTTGATATTTAGCAGTGTTTCTTAATTTACATATAGAGCACACCAAGAAAGTGCAGACAGATGTTATAACTGATAAATGGTGGTCTGTTAAGCAGTAACAATTTTACAAGTATCTGAGTCCTGTCTTATATTTAGACAGTATAATTAAGATTTACCATCTCCGAAAGAAATAGGGTTGTTATAAGAACAAGCATAGTGAAATTTTATTTATGCTCTTTTTCAAAGCAGTTTAGCAACAGAAACAGAAAATGTAAGTATGTCTATTTTGATATTGCATAATATACATGAATAGGATTTTCGGTTGTTTAAGATTCCTACTGAGTTTTATGAGACCTTTGAATGTCAAAGTATTCCTATGAACTAAAAAAAACCCTTTTTCGACAAGTCCTCCAAATTTGGCTTTGCTACAATTTGACCATCTGTTTGTGCTGGACCTGGATTCCTGTGATACTGGCAGTGGCCAGTATTGTCTCAGGTGGTGAATGGAAGAGAAGAAATAGTGACATATGGTAGTAGGATGCTTAATCCAGCTGAGCAAAAACAAATTGTACTACATAAAAGCAATTACAGTTTATTTTTTTTGCTCTGAAAGTACAGAGTTGAATTTTAAAGATTTTAACTACTTACATTTTTTCAAGGACTTCATAAAAATTAGTTAAATGCCTTTAGGCTGAAAACCAATAAGAATAATTTTGCAGCCTGCATTCTGAGTTGGGGGAGTAAAAAAAGTGTTTATGTTATCAGTTTAGATGGTGAACTTAGGTCCAATAAAGACTGTAAAAAGCTTTCCTTGTTAATCAACCAAGATATCTCAAAAAGGACACTTAAAGGACACCTAAAATAATTTGCAGGTGCCTTCTTTATGTTCTTTAAAATACTCTTAGTAGTCTTAAAAGTAGAGAACTGGAAAATTGTTGTTTTTAAATCCATACTTTTTGGCTATCCACACTTTTATGGAATCAGGATATGGAAACAGGCTTTTCAAACAGTTACAATGGATAGCTAGCGTAGTGAAATCACAGAGAAAAATTTTTCCTTTCATGTCCTGTAAAGCTGACAAGTTCTGCACAGGAATGCAGACCAAGAACATCTCTTCATGCTTTGTTGTACATAACTTAAGATAAATAGTCTTTCTTTGTATGAAATCATGCAAGAATTCCTGCACAAAGAAAAGCAAAAGCAAAAATGCTCCCTCTCCCAGCCCCCCACCAAACTCTACACAATAGCCATGGGAAAGAAGACCTGTCCAAGGTACAATCTCTACTCCGTAGATAACCTCTGAAAAAGGTTAATGTACTTACTGCATAAGTGCTGTAACTAATACATACTTATGGTTTCCGCTTAATATATTTTGTATAGTGTTCTGCATTTAGGTTTTCTGAAGAAATGACCCTACAGATACTACAGGTTCCAATACCTACACCATTTTTAGGGGTTGGGTTTAGGTCTCAGTACAATGAAGTGGAATGACATTTAATTACTGATGTGCAACCATTCAGTTCAGCTAATTATGATCCCTGGAGTTTAGTCATCATATGTAATTAACTTTTACTTTCATAAAAGCTTAATGTGCTGCAAAAGCAGCAATGTCTGTGAATGTTACACTTCAGGATCACTGACAGAATTCAAAATGAATTCGAGAAGACAATTTTTCTCACTAAGTGCTGATATAGCCATCTGCTCTTAAACAATGTAAATTTGTCCATCGATATCTATGGATTTTCCTTTTTTTTTTTTTTTTTTTTAATTCATGGTCACAGTAACCACAGTATAAACAAGAAGGAGAATAATTCAGCCCCAGACAAGCAATCATACTCTACTCAAATAAGACTAACAAAAAGACTGATGAGCAATATTTGAAGGCCAGCTGGGTTTTCTTTCATGTTTTGTTTGGTTTTGTTTTTCTGTTGGTTTGTTGGTTTTTTGGTTTTTTTTAAATAACATATTTCAAACCACTGTAATTAGCAAAACTCAATTTGATTTGTATTTTTAAAGCATTTTAGTAGAAACTATGAAATAAATTTCCATATCAGCTATTTACCAAAAATAATGATTTTGTAGAAAGGAGGTTCACTACCTCTCATGTATGTTTAGCCAGCTTTTTCTGATCTTTGTTGCAGAAAAAGGAAAACAGATCAAAGCTCTAAAGTAAATCAGAGAAAAACTGTATTGAGTCACACCAAAATCTTGAGGTATGCTTAACAAGCCAGTTACTGTATGTTGGCATAATTCATTACAGTCAAGTGCAGGGATATACCAGTTAGCTCTGAATGGGCAGGAGTACCAAATCAGTGTCACAGTTTGGTGACACTTTATAACCGGGATAAAATAACCCATTTCTCAATAGAGTTAGGTTACTTAGTAACAACATGCTATTGCATATGCACCAATCAGATGTACTCAGTATAACCCTGGAGAACCCAAAACACTCATATTCTCTATTTATGATATTTGTAATGGTTACTGACGAACAAGAAACTGTTTTGAACAATGCTGATGACACTGCTAGAGCTCAGCTTCAGGCAGGAGAAGCAACAAGCACTTGGCTACGAGGCAGAAGCTGAAACCAGCTCAGCCCAGTGTGGTGGGTTGACCCTGGCTAGACACCAGATGACCACCAAAGCTGCTCTATCATTCCCCTCTCAGCCGGATACATGAGAGAAATTAAAACAAATGGCTTGTAAAGTAGTTCAAGGACAGATATGTCTGATACTCAGAGAAATGGACTGTTAGTTTTCACCCTCAGTATATGCAGATCAATGTATCCTGCTCTTTTGTGTTTCTCTATTCCTTCACAAGTGTTGTGTTCAATTCCCCATTATATTGAAATAATTCTTAACATTCCACTTTTTGGGATTTACACCCTTCTACCAAATGTATGTGTTTCAGGTAAACTTGCCCCAAGTGTGTTGATTTACATTTTCAAAGAACCAATTCAAATAATTCTTTCCTTGTACATCTCACTTGCATGAGCATGTGTAACTCTTCTTTTTTGAGTTCTTCATTAAATTACTCATTACTGAAAGATTCTGGATGACAATATTTGTTTATTTGTGACTGATAGGTTGACCCTGCCTGGACGCCAGGTGCCCACCAAAGCCGCTTTATTACTCTTCTCAGATGGACACAGGAGAGAAAATACAGTGAAAGGCTCATATGCCAAGATTCCCAGTGAAAGGTCCCTCTTAGGGCAGGGAGGGATCACTCACCAGTTACTGTCATGGGCAAACCAGACTCTACTTGGGGAAATTAACTAAATTTATTACCAGATCAGAATAGGATAATGAGAAATAAAAACTAAGTCTTAAAAACACCTTCCTCCACTCCTCCCTTCTTCCTGGCCTTGATTGTACTCCTAATTTCTCTAACACCTCACCCCAGAGCAGCACAGGGGGACGGAGAATAGGGGTTGTGGTCATTTCATCACACAGTCTCTGCCTCTTCTTCCTCCTCAGTGAAGGACTCCTAACACTCTTTCCTTGCTCCAGTGGGGGGTTCCTCCCACAGCAGACAGTCTTCCATGAACTTCCTCAATCTGAGTCCTTCCCATGGGCTGCAGTTCTTCACAAACACTACCTTCTCTCTCTCTTCACTGACCTTGATGTCTGCAGAACTGTTTTTCTCACTACTCTCTCTGGCTGCAGTAACTTTTTCCTCTTCTTAAGCACATTATCCAAGGGGCACTACGCCATCCCTGATGGGCTTGTCCTTGGCCAGCGGTGTCTGTCTTGGAGCTGTCTGGCATTGGCGCTATCAGATACAGGGGAAGCTTCTCTCAGAAGACACTCCTGTAGCGCCACCACTGCCAAAGTCTTGCCATGCAAACCTGATGCAGTTACATTAGTTTGAAATAGTGTCTGTGGCTGCCATGAGGAGCCTCTGTTTCTCACCTCACTCCAGAGCTGGGTCACACATCCATATTAAAAATTCTGAAGCACACCTGAGCCTCATCACAGTTGTGTAGTAGGCTTAATGCGATAAGTTTCAGGCTTGAAACCTGAATTCTGTTTAGCATCTGTTGAATCTTGACATCTATCAATCCCAATTTAAACTTTTATCTGTTTTAATTGGCTGTATGGCATCATTAGTTGTGATGTTCACCACATCCTGATACAACTTAGCTTTGTCATTTTGGTGAGCTTTAGTGGACCTTGGACATTAAAACTTCTAAAGCTCTCTAAACATGCTCAAGTACTGTATTCATATAGCAACTGTACAAAACAGAAAGTATCCCAGTCTACTTCAGTCACTGCCATTCGATATCCTGTTATTCTTATGCAGGACAGTGTACCAACTAGTGCAAGGCTTGGTACTGCTTTCTCATCACATTCTCTGAATAAAATACACTGGCTTGTTTAGTTTCTCTTTTATTAAATTAATTGTTATCTAATAAGCTTAATAGCTCTCTTATGGCAATATTAGAAATGGAAATAATATCAATTCTAGAATTATCATTAGGAAGTGGTACTTTAATGTGGCTTTCTGTTATATTAGTCAGTATAGTAAAAAAACCCCAACAAATCCTGAAGTGTATTTATTTTCTCTACTATTCAATATCAATCTGTTAAAGCAATTGCTGTATGATATTTAGTATCTTTAATAGATTAGACCTTCCACCAATATCTGTCTTCAGACTCTTTCTAACTTTTCCATGAGTGCTATTGATTACTGTAGTCTTCTTTATGATTGCATTCTTTATGATTCTTTCTAATATTTACCAAATGTTACCTTTTCTCTTTTTTTTTTTTTTAATCCAGAATTGAATCTTGAGTACCTAAAAAGAGTGTACGTTGAAAAAAAAAAAAAAAAAAAAGGCAAGGTTCATTTTGGTGTGATCATGTTAGCTTTTACCATTTTAAATGTAAATATCTTATCTCCCTACCTGCCTAGGTCAGAATTGATCATATTTCAGTCTATCAGATACGCTTACTATCTTTCTGCACCATATTGCTACTACTATGCATTGTTTGTATCTGTGCAGTCTTGTTTACAGGTTTGTCTTCTGTGTCTCTAGAGGTGTATGAAGTCTTAGATGACAAAATTTGAGGTCATACTTTCTTGAACAAGTCTCCATTAATTATCTTTAGTAGACCACTTGTATCTCCAGCCAACAGCAGTCTAATGAGCTAAGCTGTAACAAAGGAGAAAACTTGGGGCTAAATTGTCTTTTTTACTAATTAGAAGTGATTGCTTTTCCTTAGTCTCAAATAAAATCAATATCTTAATAAAAAGATATTCTACTTTAACTAAGCCCTGGGATTAGCAAGAAGAGTCTCTATCAGTTTCCACAATAGCATTTTAAATTAAACTTGATAGAAGAACTGCACAGAACTCTTATCTAACCAAACCTGTTAAGCAGGGAGTTGAAGTGTATAAGTGAATACTAACACTAGCACAGAAATTATAGGACATGAAGAGTGACAGTATTGTGCAAATTATGTTTTTTAAAAAAACTATATTTTTATTTGGTACCAAGTTCAAATTAAGTCAGACCTGGGCATTTGCACTTTGTTTGGATAGAATGGAGTTAACTTCCCCATATCAGAGTTCATAGTGTTGTGCTTTTTATTTGTCAATAGAATGGCTTTGGTAACACACCAATGTTTTGTATAAACAAATAATTTTTTCTGTTTCTATGCAAGGCCTTTGCTTTTCTTTATTAAACTGCCTTTATCTTGATTCGTGAGTTTTTAATCTTGTTTTATTCCCTGTCCCTCTGAGGAGGGGGAGTGAGAGAGTGTCTTTGTGGGCACCTGGCACCCAGCCATGGTAAACTCACTGCAGCATTTCACAAGCACAGCCTTCCCTGTAGACCAGATAATTCACTGATTACATAGATTTTGCTGTATTGGAGATACCATTTGCCCAGTAAGGTGTAAAACCAAATACATGAGCAGAAGTGATCTTTAGAGATCCAAAGGACGTTTTAGTGAGAGTAATATTCTTCGTTCTGGCAAATCTCCATTCCAGGCAATTATGTCTGAACTACTTAAATTCCCCCTATAATTGTAAATGCATATAAAATTCTACTTTAGTTCCCATCTGCATTGTTACTTTATACTAAGGGGCAAACACCATCTTACCCATGGCAACCGGAATGGTAAAGGAACCTACCATATCATAATGTTATGTCTTAATTAATTAATACTAAAATCTTGAATAAGTTCAAATGAGTAGACTGCTTAGAACTACAAAATATTCTCGACAGGCCTGAAGAACATTGACTAAAATCTGGTTTTATGTGGATAACAATTATTTTCAATCTTTCAATCTCTTCTTTGTTGTTCAGGAGCCAGCCAACACGGTGATAGGAACCTGACAGTAAGTTACTCCTGCGGGAGCAGACCTCAGGGTGAAACTGGCCCCTGCTCTGTATAGAAAGCTTGTGAGGGCAGCCTCACAAGGTGGAGATCCAGGGCTCACAGCATCCTCTGGACTTGAGCACTCAGTCCATGCTAGCACAAATGTAAGCAACGTTATAGAAAGTTAGATGAGAGAGCATTGTGCTTTTAAAGAGATAGCTTTTAAAAAGTAACCAGCATTCATGGACCCTAATACTTTCAAAAACACATTCCCAGAATACCTTGCTATTTAGCTCCTTCAGCAGCCCTATATCTGCTCTCCCCACACCAAGAGTCAAAGTTTTCCTGGCAGTTCTAATCCTATTGCCAACAATTTGAAACTCAGCTGCTTTATGGACACTGACAAAGACAGTCATGAATCACCACTTTACCCATGAGTTCCTCTCTGTTTACAAATAAAAAAATTAGGAGGACACCCTTCCTAGTTGGCTCCCTTAGTATCTGCACGAAGACATTATCTTCAGCATGCTTCAGAAATTTCCTGGACCTATCTGTGTTCACTATGTGACATTGCCAGTTGGTGTCTGGGAAGTTAAAATCACCCATAAGTTCAAATATTAATAAATTCTTAGTTTCATACATGTGTTCCCTTTTTCCCATAATAAAAGTTAGAATGTAGCAGCATAGATAACTATAACAACTTTGGATTTATTCCTGCCAGTCCTTTCACCTAGACAGATCTCCCGTCTTAAGTCATGTTGTTCAAGAAGCAATTTTCAGTTGTTACTGTTCAGTTTACTAAAATTAGTCATCTCACTTTGTAATCCTCCACTCTTTTTTCCAATTTTCCTGAGGTCAGTCTTCTTTCCTTGCGTTTAACAGTTATTCGCCTATGTGTAAGTTCCTGCACCTTCTTTTCAGGTTCAGCAATGAATTTGTTTCCCTACTGTATTGCAAAATCTGTGCATTAGATTATAAGCATAGGGTTATCTTATACATATATAGGTATCTTTAACCATATGAGACTTCTTAGATCTTAGTCAAAGTTACATTCACATACCGCTTTCACTTATTCTTTCTTTACAGAGCTAGAAGGAAGTGTAGCAGGAGGGCCAGGACACGTCCTTGGGTGGATAAGGAGCTGCTGAGAAAACTTCAAAGGAAAAAAGAAGCGTATAAAAGGTGGAAGCAAGGACAGGCAGCCTGGGAAGAATACAGGGATGTTGTCCGGGAAGCTAGGGACCAGGTTAGGAAGGCTAAGGCCCAGTTAGAATTAAACCTAGCCAGGGATGTTAAGGATAACAGGAAGGGATTCTACAGGTACGTAGCAAACAAAAAACAGACTAGAGACAAAATAGGCCCCCTGAGGAAGCTTTCAGGAGAACTGGCTACACAGGATTTGGAGAAGGCTGAGGTTCTGAATGACTTCTTTGCCTCGGTCTTCACTGGCAAAGGCTCTGACCACACCACCCAAGTCTTGGAAGGTAGACACAGGGACTGTGAGAACGAAGACCTTGGGCCCACTGTGGGAGAAGCTCTGGTTCGAGGCCATCTTAAAAATCTGAATGTGCACAAGTCCGTGGGACCTGATGAAATCCATCCGCTGGTCCTGAAGGAGCTGGTGAATGAAGTTGCTAAGCCACTGGCCATCATATATGAAAAATCATGTCAGTCAGGTAAAGTTCCCGACGACTGGAAAAGGGGAAATATGACCCCCATTTTCAAGAAGGGGAAAATGGAAGACCCAGGGAATTACAGACCAGTCAGTCTCACCTCTGTGCCTGGCAAAATCTTGGAGCACATTCTCCTGGAAGGCATGCTAAGGCACATGAAAAGCAACAAGGTGCTTGGTGACAGCCAGCATGGCTTCACTAAGGAGAAATCCTCCCTGACCAATTTGGTGGCCTTCTATGATGGGGCTACAGAATTGATGGACAAGGGTAAAGCAGTTGATGTCATCTACCTGGACTTGTGCAAAGCGTTCGACACTGTCCCACACGACATCCTTGTCTCTAAATTGGAGAGACATTAATTTGAAAAGTGGAGCACTTGGTGGATAAAGAACTGGCTGGATGGCCACACACAGAGTTGTGGTCAATGGCTCAATGTCTGGCTGGAGACCAGTAACGAGTGGTGTCCCTCAGGGATCGGTGGTGGGACCGGTCTTGTTTAACATCTTCGTCGCTGACATGTGCAGTGGGATTGAGTGTGCCCTCAGCAAGTTTGCCAATGACACCAAGCTGTGTGGTTCGGTCGATATGCTAGAGGGACCTTGACACGCTTGTGAGGTGGGGTGATGCCAACCTTATGAAGTTCAACCACGACAAGTGCAAGGTCCTACACCTGGGTCAGAGCAATCCCAGGCACAGCTACAGGTTGGGCAGAGAAGAGATTCAGAGCAGCCCTGCTGAGAAGGACTTGGGGGTGCTGGCCGATGAGAAAATTAACATGAGCCGGCAGTGTGCGCTCGCAGCCCAAAAAGCCAACCGTATCCTGGGCTGCATCAAAAGGAGCATGGCCAGCAGGTCGAAGGAGGTGATCCTGCCCCTCTACTCTCCTCTTGTGAGACCTCACCTGGGGTATTGTGTGCAGTTCTGGTGTCTTCAACATAAAAAGGACATGGAACTGTTGGAACAAGTCCAGAGGAGGGCCATGCGGATAATCAGGGGACTGGAGCACCTCCTGTATGAAGATAGGCTGAGAAAGTTGGGGCTGTTCAGCCTGGAGAAGAGAAGGTTGCATGGAGACCTCATAGCAGCCTTCCAGTGTCTGAAGGGGGCCTATAAGGATGCTGGGGAGGGACTCTTCATTAGGGACTGTAGTGACAGGACAAGGGGTAACGGGTTAAAACTTAAACGGGGGAAGTTTAGATTGGATATAAGGAAGAAATTCTTTCCTGTTAGGGTGTTGAGACACTGGAATTGGTTGCCCAGGGATGTTGTGAATTCTCCATCCCTGGCAGTGTTCAAGGCCAGGTTGGACGAAGCCTTGGGTGAGACGGTTTAGTGTGACATGTCTCTGCCCATGGCAGGGGGGTTGGAACTTGATGGTCTTGAGGTCCTTTTCTACCCTAACTATTCTATGATTCTAAGATTCTACAGCAAAATCTGGGTTTGCTTGGTTTCCATTACACTAATGTACCAGAATGTGGAAAAAATGCTAATATTGTGTTCTTAATTCTAAATATAATTTTTCTTTTATTAATTGCTTCATTTAACTCTCATAAAGCTATTTCATTAATTATTTAAATGGAACTGATACAGTTCCATTTAAATACATTTTTCAACCAAAGAATAGCATCCTGTAAGAATGGTTTTGATAGCGTCATTCTCTGAAGCAGATATATTTAAAATCTAGCTCTGCCTTTATTTTCTGTATGACTGGAAGGCATCACATTAATTGACATTGGAGCCTTCATTTCTTCTGGTCTTGCTGTTATTATATATTATCAGGTTTTATCAGTTTTATTTTTTTATTTTCTATTGAGAATTATTTTCATTACTAGTGCTTCATACCTAGATAATTTGTGAGACTAATAATATACTGTCTCAAAAGGGGAGAAAATATGAACTGAATCCAAATTAAGTTTAAGCTAGAAAAGAAATTGAAAGCCTCTTGAACAAAAATGATGAAAATAACTTAAGTCCTACAGCATTCAGGTGTCTAGTGCCATTGACAGCAGTCACACAGTGGCAAACACAGAAAAAAACAGATTATAAAGTAATGGCAAGATTTGGATTACAAACAAACTAGACATACCGAAGTTAATCTTGGAATACTTACAGAAGTGCTTGTAGTAGAGATGTAAAAGGATATTTTTTTTAAGAAATTGTGAAATATGGCTGAGATTCTAGAAAATAATGCTTGTGCTAATATGGGAAGAAACTGTGGATTACAAACTGTTTTGTTTTGGGTATTTTTCTATCTTTGGAAATGCATGGGGAAAAAAATGTACCCATACACAGAAAATAAATTCACTATCAGTGAATCCATACTAGCCAGTAGAGATTCAGCAGGAACAAATCATGTCAAAACACTGTAATTTCATTCTGTGGCAGATTGATAAGTGTGAGGGTTTGGAGCGAGTTAGGAAATATTATACTCTGTGAACATTGAAAAGCTTTTGACACAGCCATACTTGATATCTGTGACAAAATTCAAAGAAAATAGTAGGATGCACATTCATAAATGGTTGCAAGACTAGTTGTAAAAACATACCATCCTATTATCAAAGGTTCTGTGCCAGCTGAGGATGAGTAAGGTGATATTTCGTCTACCCTGTACAAGAGTTGCTAAGTATTTTCATTAATAACCAAGGAAATTAATTAAGTAGCCTTTTTATTTTGCAATTAATTTGGAGGATATTTCTATTTTTCTGCATACTAAGCTGTCAGACAGAGTCTGTTTCTAATGCTTCTAGCTCATGTGTCAGCATTGGTATCTAATTAGAATCTTCTGTTAGAATTTTCATGGACTATTGCTATTTATGGATTATTGTTACCTGTGTGGGGCTCATCTCACCTTCAGTAACATAAAAGTTAAATATTTCATATTTCAGGCTTTGTCTTTTTTATGTTACTGAAAATCAGCACCGTTAAGTTCAGCTTCAAAGAGCTTTTACAGAGAAAGTGGCTTGTTTTTCAGAAAGATTTGAATGAGATAAAAGAGATGAAAAATATTGTATTAAATGCAGTTAGATGAGTTGAGAAGAAGCAAACTAACGTGAATATGACTGTGATAAGGACAAATAATTAAAATAACGATTGCTGCTATTTCTCCAAATACCAGTCTTTCTCCAAAATCTGTTTGTATTCTTTATTAAGGACAAACAAACAGAAAATAGGTATAGTGCCCTGCAGGTTTAGTGCATAATGTGTTAGGAAGGATCATTTCAGGGGAAAATAGGAATTTTCTAAATGTAAATTGGTTTGTTTAAAACTAGTCCTGGAAGAGAATTCTGTTCATAAATAAGATCGAAAAGTTCTTTTCTGTCAGATCTTATTGAAAACCTACAAATTCCAAATTCTTGGGAATCAATTCTGCCTAAGGCCTCAATAATTGGAGAGTCTACAGGCGTGAGCTTTATTGTGTACAGTCCAACCAGTGAATGTAGATGAGCTCATCCCAACCCCAAAGTGATTTCTTCATGATAGTAAGTCATGCTACTTAAGAGTTTTGGCTCACTCATATGCTAACATCTCAACACCGTGGCTACTAGTTTAAGCCACCTTGGAACCCCCGATATATCCCCTGATATATTTATCAAGATTTTTCTAAAAAAGAAACATAACTACACACTCAATATAACAAAACAACCTGATGACTTGCTACATATTGCTTTTTAATTTGAAGGGTTTTTTGAGATGGATGTTTTTTTAACACTGATTATTGTGCTGCACTTACTTTACGTAATTTAAAAGTTGAATCTGAGCTTTACGTATGCAAAGAGGCATCACTGTTTTTGCAAGAGTGTTCTGATGACAGGCAGGGTACGCCACAAAGTGACAGCGCACTAGGTGTATAATATGCACAGTTTATTAAACAAACACACTAAAGCCAATAAGCACACTAAAGCAAACAAGCACATTAATGTGAATCAGGTAAATCTCTCTCTCTATATAGTAAATAAGTACAATAAAGCAAATCAGAGATATACGTATATAAGTAAAGTACCAAAGAATGTTAGCAAAGCATCAAATCATTACTACATAGAGAGAATAGAGATTAAGAAGAAATACACTACCAATTACCACTGAATCATCAACCAGGCCCACACTCCATTGCAGATGATGCCAGGAGTTGTAAGTAGTTGGGAAAATTCTTACATGGTGCTTCCAGCCATAGGTGAGGCTTCTGTCATGGCCAAAGAAGGTACTGCCTTTATACCCTTAGAAAAACAACAACCGACTTTATGCCAGATATGTAACTGTTTACTCATGGGGCTGTGCAGTTTCTCATGATCTCATTGTTGTCCTTACTGAGAGTGTTGGCCAGGTGCCCCAGTGCAGCCAAGGTCATAGAACAGCTGCACCCCTGTTTTCCTGTTTCTTTCCAACAAACACTCACAATAAACATAAATATATATACTCTACTGAATACACTGTGACAAAAAAGATACTTGTGCCTCTCAGTCATGAGAGGGAATCAACTCTCAGTTAGGTTCCCATCCATTACAAGGAGCAAAGGAATATTAGTGAACGTTTAGAACTACTTATCTGAAGTGGTGGATTTACTCAGTACCTGAATTTTTAGGTGAGGATTTCTAGAACTGTGGTCATCCAGTTGACAGAAGCTGTCATGGAAACAGATAAAAGTTAACACATTTTTGTTAGACACATGAAAGCATTCTGAAACCCTATGTGATTTTGGCTGATGATCTACAGCCCAGTGGATAATGACAAAACAGTTCTTTCTCAAAGGGAACTGTTAAAATTAAGGATTCTTCCTGAGATAATGAATTTGTTAAAATAAACTTGTGTGGAAATAGGGGTCTTCTGTATAGTGTATTAAAAAAAAAAAATGTTTTCTTTAATTTAAACATAAATTTATGGAGTAAATTTGTATTATTGAAGACAATACCAAACATTAATTTCCTGGGTTCAATTTCATTCTTAAACTAGCAAGCACTTAACACTGTCAGCCCCTTGTGCTTTTAACTGAATAAAGGTCAGATAATCAGAATCTGGAAGGACAGCTCATTTATCATCCTCTGATAAATGTGTCAGTAGCTAATCTTTAGCAGTGGATGATAACACCACACAATGAAAAGTTAATGAATTCAAAGCACTGAATTTACCACAACAAGTATGTAATGATGGTGGAGAGCAGAGAGTTCAATATTATCCTATATTTTATATGAATTTTTATTTGCAGCTGAAAACATTAATTCCCACAATCTAAACTTTATTTAAACTAAAGATTTAAATAGACTAAACCCCACTTTATCTAACTTTCAAGAATATTTTGTATTCCAATAGTTCATAAATATATTGTGGAAATCAGAAATATCACCTCCTAGCAGTATAATTTTGTCGGAATTATTTTCGTAAAAAAAAAAAAGTAGATTTATTGCATGCTCTGTATCAGTTTTGCAAATTCATTGTTATGGTATTTGAATCAAGCAACAGAAAAAAGTTTTTTAACAGAAAAAATACAAACTTTCAAGAAATAATTAAAAAAAAAAAAAAGAAGAAAAGGTTATGACAGATCATATTTTTTTTCTACCTGGCAGCTTAACTCAAATCATTCATGTGTGCAGAAAAGCAGGTTCAATGCTATTTACAGTAAAGTCAGTGATAGGAATAATAAAAATATTTTTTTAACAGTGGCATACTGTTTTGATTTAAAAGTCAACATTTCAAACACATCACCATAGTCAATATTTGTCAAAATAATGCATTTCTAAATAGCTATATGAAAATTTGTATCTAGTATCTAAAATTGCTCATTAAGATCAAGTGAACAGCATTGAATTAAAGAAATAATACAGTAAAAACTAACAAATCATTTTAAATCATGTACATACTCCTCTATACCTGGTTTTAGAAGAGCAAAACAAAACACTTGCATAATAGATTTTTCTTCTTTCATAAGTATTATCCAGTTGGACTTCATTATTTGTCTCTCAATTAGTTAGCTAGCTAATATTCTTATAAATTGTTCTTAGATAGTAAGTTAAGAACATATAATTCGGTTGGGAATAGTTTCATATTATAATGACTGAGTATGAATTCTGAGCATTTTCTTATGATAGAATCTGCTTATAATCTTACATGAAATTTACAATTACTGTTTTCATCACTTGCTTGTAAGAGTAAGATTTCTACTCTCGTCAAGATTTGTCAAATGGATATTGAATTTGTGACTTACAGAAAATTAATGAGAGAACTTAAAAACCTTGATGATAAATATATTACAGAATCGAAACATATCAACATATACAGAAAACAGAAAAAGGATTTGGATTAATTGAAACTTGTGTGCTTGCTTCAGTGCTTTTGCTTCCTATAGAGTGATTGCACTGGGAAATCTACAAAATGAAGCAAGCTTTTTAGCACTTTAAGTAGAGCCAGACCGAATAGCTTTACTGGGATTACTCTGAAAACAGTTAAGGCAAATCAGCATGAGCTGCAAACAGAAAAATAAATTTTTTGCTGTTGAAAACTTGGCTTAAAATTACTAAAGAAGGTGTGTTTTCAAGGGAAAAACCAATTCTGAAGCTAAGCACACATTTTCTGAGCTTATACATTTTAAACAAAGAATTAGAAATTTTAGAAAACATATTCCTAAATTCCACTGCAGTGTTGGGTTCTTGGAAATTTTATTTCTGTTCTGTTACACATTTTTTTATACTCCACATAGGAGGTCTACTAGTGCTTGCAAAGGTGACAGCTTCTCATGAAAAGATGTACTTAAGTTACTACTGCATGATTCTGACTATGTGCATCACATGAAATCCAAACAAAAGGTCAAACTCTGTTTCTGTCAGTTTAGTCTCAAAGCTTCTTAATGTATGATTATTGCTGACTCACACTCAATTACTTCAATCTTGCTTTCAAATACAGCTCTGAAACATATCCAGGAGGACTCTACACTGATTGGTCTGATCTGTCCTTCAGAAAGTTTAAGACATTACACATCCACTGATGTATAATATTCTACAAAGCTCAAGAACATTAAAATCTCAATCTTTTACTCCTGTATAACACTGATCTTCTAGAAAGCAGGAATAAAAATCAAAAAGGGACCAAAAGCAGAGTGGTTTAAAATTATACATTGTCTTATGTGGGGAGTGCCATGTGCAAATTTCTACTTTGTTGTAGTCGATCTATCAGCATGGGGTTTTGGTCTGACTCAGAAGCGTAAGGAGCATTATAACATGAGCTCAGAGATCACTGAGGAGAACAGATGTTTTTAAAAACTTTTACAGAAATAGATCTGGGATTAGATAATAGGAACTATGGGATAATGTGAAAATGAACAAAACTGATGAGAGGTGCTTGTGAGAGACTTGGAAAACACCATATTTTACAGTTACTTGTTTTATTCACAACAGACAAAGTACAGAGAATACATCACTCCATTCTTTATGTTAGCTTGTTTCACATGGATTCCCCCACACATTATTACTGTCATTATTCTTACGGTTGTTGTTGTTATCATTATTACTACTTTGCTATAGTTCTGCAGATAATATACTGTAATATTAAAAACCCGAGATGTTTGGAGACGTGCAAAATAAAAACTCAGACCATATTGTCTTTGAAAAGAATGTGTATCACCCTGATGAAACAATTAAATGAATAAACTGCAAAGACACAATGAAAGGAGCTAGCCTCATAGACTCATAGCCCATAGTCAAATTAATCTCTCCACACCTTCCCTGAAAATTAAAGAAAAAGAAATAATCTCTATACCAAATTTCTTTTCATCCCTAGTTGTTGAACTACATGTGTCTGCTATGAGAATGCTTACTGTAGACAGCAATGAGAAAAACAGAGGGGGGTTAAGTCTGAACATTACAGCTTTGTCTTAGAATTCATAGCACAGTGTTAAACCAACATATTTCTGTTCTCCAATTTTTTGTTCCACAGCTATTCTGATCTTTCAGAATTCTCCTAGTCAAAGATTCCTCTGCAGGTTGGACTAGATGACCTTTAAAGGTACCTTCCCACCCAACTCATTCTATGACTCTGTGATTCCTGAAGGCCAGCCTCACTAGTAAAGACTGAAGGGAAGAAGGAATTCATTACCCCAGCTTCTGCCATGTCCTATGTGACCATTCAGCAGTGGACTCATATTTTCTCCTAATCTTCCTTTTTGCAATTCATATACTTAAAGAAACAGTTCTGGTTGCCTTTGACATAATTTACCAGATTCAACTCCATATGGTCACTGGCTTTCCTAACCACACCTTTGAATGTTCAATGTGTCAATATTCCAAGGTTACCTGTCCCTGTTTTCATCTTCTGTGTATTGTGTTTTTACATTTGAATTTTTGCTAGGAAGAGCTTGTTAATCCACTCAGTCCTCCTGATATTTTTTTTCTGATTTCTTGCTCTCAGCTTGGGGAAGGTGATCCTTGCATATCAACCAGATTCTCTTGACATTTTCTTCCCTCTAAGACCTTATAACTTGTTTTCAAGCAGATCCTTGAAGGCATGAACATCTATTCTCCTGAAGTCCAGGGATGTGATCTGGCTATTTTCCTGCTCCCTCCTGTCAGGATCCTGAACTCTTCCATTTCGTGATCATAAAAGCAGATGTCAGGTAGTCAAAATATTCCATGAGGACCAGGGACTGCAATTGTGAGCCTACTGCCAGTCTTTTTTCACCCATTTATTCCTCCTGGTCAGGCAGCCTATAGCAGACACCCACTACAGAATCACAGAATCACAGAATCCCAAGGGTTGGAAGGGACCTCAAAAGATCATCTAGTCCAACCCCCCCGCAAGAGCAGGGTAACCTACAGTACATCACACAGGAACTTGTCCAGGCGGGCCTTGAATATCTCCAGTGTAGGAGACTCCACAACCCCCCTGGGCAACCTGTTCCAGTGCTCTGTCACTCTTACAGTAAAGAAGTTCTTCCTGATGTTAACGTGGAACTTCCTATGCTCCAGTTTACACCCATTGCCCCTTGTCCTATCACTGGATATCACTGAAAAAAGCCTAGCTCCATCATCCTGACACCCACCCTTTACATATTTGTAAACACTGATGAGGTCACCCCTCAGTCTCCTCTTCTGCAAGCTAAAGAGACCCAGCTCCCTCAGCCTCTCCTCATAAGGGAGATGTTCCACTCCCTTAATCATCTTTGTGGCTCTGCGCTGGACTCCTTCAAGCAATTCCCTGTCCTTCTTGAACAGAGGGGCCCAGAACTGGACGCAATATTCCAGATGCGGCCTCACCAAGGCTGAGTAGAGGGGGAGGAGAACCTCTCTTGACCTACTAACCACTCCCTTTCTAATGCACCCTAAGATGCCATTTGCCTTCTTGGCCACAAGAGCACATTGCTGGCTCATGGTCATCCTCCTATCCACCAGGACCCCCAGGTCCCTTTCCCCTTCGCTACTTTCCAGCAGGTCAACCCCCAACCTGTACTGGTACATGGGGTTGTTCTTCCCCAGATGCAAGACTCTACACTTGCCCTTGTTAAATTTCATCAAGTTTCTCCCTGCCCAACTCTCCAGCCTGTCCAGGTCTCGCTGAATGGCAGCACAGCCTTCTGGTGTGTCAGCCACTCCTCCCAGTTTTGTGTCATCAGCAAACTTGCTGATGGTGCACTCAGTTCCCTCATCCAGGTCATTGATGAAAATATTAAACAGCACCGGTCCCAGCACCGACCCCTGAGGAACTCCACTAGTCACAGACCTCCAGCTAGATTCTGCGCCATTGACCACAACTCTCTGCCTTCTTCCTTTCAACCAGTTCTCGATCCACCTCACTACTTGATCGTCAAGCCCACACTTCTTTAGCTTATCTATGAGGATGCTGTGGGAGACAGTATCAAATGCCTTACTGAAATCAAGAAAAACTACATCTACCGCTCTACCATCATCCCTCCACCTAGTCACTTCCTCATAGAAGGCTATAAGGTTGGTCATACATGACTTCCCCCTCATAAAACCATGTTGGCTGTTCTTAATGAACCCCTCATCCTTGATATGCCTAGTGATGGAGTCAAGAATAAGTTGTTCCATCACCTTTCCAGGGATGGAGGTAAGGCTGACCGGTCTATAATTACCCGGGTCCTCCTTCTTGCCCTTCTTATAGATTGGTGTGACCTTTACCATCCGCCAATCTTCAGGCACCTCGCCCGTTTCCCACGACTTACCAAAGATGATGGAAAGTGGCCTAGCAATGACCTCCGCCAGCTCCCTCAGCACCCGTGGGTGCATTCCATCCGGACCCATCGATTTACAGATGTCCAGATTGCATAGCTGATCCCTAACCCAATCCTCATCTACCAAAGCAAACTCCTCCTTTGTCTTGACTCCTTCTGGGGCTATAGAAATCCGGGGCCCTCCGGGAGAGTCTGCAGGAGTAAAGACAGAGGCAAAGAAGGCATTCAGCACCTCTGCCTTCTTTATATCCTCTGTCTCCAGGGCACCCACTTCGTTCAGCAGTGGGCCTATATTGCCTCTTGTGTTAGTTTTATTTGCTATGTATTTGAAGAAGCCCTTTCTATTGTCTTTAACCCAACTAGCAAGATTGAGTTCCAAGGAGGCCTTAGCTGTCCTAATTGCCT
Organism: Lathamus discolor; assembly: GCF_037157495.1. NCBI lineage: Eukaryota > Metazoa > Chordata > Aves > Psittaciformes > Psittacidae > Lathamus > Lathamus discolor. Next base: position 24,830,956 of record NC_088884.1, read on the forward strand.
CCCTACATCCTCTAACAACTGTCCTATATTCCTCCCAATGTCACCCATACTAGTCTGTTCCTTTACACTTACCCATACTGTCTCAATCATCTCATCATCCATCCCCAGGTACAGCTAGATGCATTCTAGCTGCTATTTCACATACATCAATTTCACTCTTCATCTTCTATGTCTGTCCTTCTTAGAGAGCCTGTGTTCCTCCATTGCAGCACTCTATATAGTCATCTGAGCCATCCTGCAACACCTCTGTGATCCCAACGAGATTACATCCCTGCAACAGCACACAGATCTCCAATCACCTGTGTTTATTCCCCATGTATGTGCAGGAGTGTACAGGTACTTCAAAGAGGCATCCCAGCATGCTGATTTTTCAGAAGGGTCTCTGGGGTGTTTCACCATAATGATGCCTTCTAAGCACTTTCTTGACTACATATGTACAAAAAAGCAAGCAAGAAAGCTTGAAGTGGCCAAACTTAAGCCCATTTTATTCCTTTGTGTTCACGTCATCCCAGGTCTTCTGCTTGTCAGCCCTATCCATCACTCACAACAGGACTGCTGGAGACTCCCTCCCTCCTCATTCCTAGCATAAAGCTTTTGTGTTAGACTGGGACTCAAAAGACTGCACCCTTCATCTGAAGCTTTGTCTGGGTTGCAGCTTCTGCCCTGGCTGAGCAGCTGCTCCGGTGCCTGCTGAGGAATATGCCCTGCGGTGTATCACTACTTAGCCTGAGAAAGTTTTTATAGTGCTCTGACCTGAAAGCCCTTTCTTTGCACCCTGCTGTGTTAACTGCTGCATTTGTTGGCTTCACCCTGGCAGCTATGTTCTTGGCTTGGCTTTTGTACAGGCCTTGCCTTACCTAGCACCAGCTCAAAGAGTGCTTGACTCTCCCTAATTGGAGGTAAGTTTTTTTTTAGAGCGTTTCCAGATGCCTGACAAAGTTCCCAGAAGCTCAGAAAGATCTCAAAGAAACAAGAGTCCAGAAACTGCTGTACATGTGGCTGTCTTCGTTATCTGTGTTTCCAGGTTATTAAAGTACCTATCCTGTTAGCCATCTATGGTTAGAGGAGCCTATTCTGATAAAATATGTATTCTTGCCTAAAGTTGCATTGAAGCTTATGGTTCTATAGAAAACCACCAAAAATATCTAAATCCTTAAATTACCTAAATCCCTCTCCCAAACACCTGAAGAGTTAGTCATGGATAGTTAGACATGGAAGTGCCTGAATTAAGTGTTTAAATTAGACTGATTTGGCTTCACTCTGCTTGTGGAACTATTTGAAATAAGTCAAAGTGAGAAGAATGTTTACCACCCTGTGCTTTCTACAGGCTTTTCCTGCTTGTTATTTTCCAAGACACAGGAGTTCTACAGACTTCTATAACTCTTGAAAGTATTGCTTTATGAAAAGACATGGCAAGAGAAAGTAAGTTGAAAAAATCTGATTTCTTCCAGGTGCAGGAAGCTTAGAACTGAGGTCTCTCCCTTCCTGGGAATACAACAGGAGTAGGCTGCTGCATGGTAAGAAAGTAATACTTTGTATCAATTTTTTTTTCTTGAGTGAAGAGTTATGGCAGATACGCTGCTGTTGAGTGTGATTTTGATGTAGTTTAAACATCAATTTGCTTGGGTTCCGCAAAGAAATGCAAACTCAGACAGGTGTGTTGGGGTTTCCACATAATAGCCAGAAGAATCCAGGTAGCACTTTCTGGCAGGATTTAAAGGTTAAGACCATACACAATGTGACCCAGAAGAAGCTTTACTTGTGAAGGCCAGTCACCACCAGACTTCCAACTGGCTGACGAGTAAGTTTTCATCTCTCATACTCCTGGGCTTTGATTTTCACAGGTCCCTTATGTTGTATTTTTTGATTCCTCAGGACTTTTCTAAACCTAAGGACCTAATTTTTACTGCATTTCTATTTTGGGTTGTTAAAGAAGAAGTTTCTAGATTGTTTTTTCATGGTTTCTGTTACTGTATTTCTATTAGCAAGGATGAAAGAAGAAAGGATGTGTAAAAAATGATGACTAAATCTTTTTGCTATAATTTTAAGTCACATTTGATACAGCTGTTAAAGATGATAATTTCACTTGAGGAACATTTTGTTTGTTTCTGGCTTTGTCAGCTAGTTTTATTGTTGCCATAATTTATACATAATTTAAACAGAATGTCAGTTGTAGCAAAATGATTTACCTCAAACATTTTATCTGTCACTTTGTGCTGTGCCAAAATATTCTACATTTCAGAAAGATATTGGTATGCATGTGATGGCTCATATAAAAGCTCTTCTTATCCTCTGAATTTGTCTCACACCTTTCTTTGTTGATAAACAGAATAATTGTCATTGTCAGTCTCAATACAATATATATTTTTTGTCAGTTATTTGCCTATTTAACAGAACCAGAAAATACTTTGTTGTGCATAGTGGTTTGGTTTTTTTTTTTTTTTGCTTTGTTTTGTTTGTTTGTTTGTTTGTTTGTTTGTTTTTGCAATGCAATAGTGTTTCTAGCATTTAACAAATGAAATCTATTTAATTCTACTGTGATTAATTTTACAAAGGGAGATTCAAGTTGAGAGGCTAACACAAGCTATAATTAAATCGGAAACCACAGATATCCCTAATTGTCCATTACTAGATCTATATAGATATACTTAGCCCTTCCTAATGTTAATACCACTGACATTATGGTAATTAAATACTTTAACCACTTACCCATTAGTGAGACCCACTAATTTCTGAACTTTTATGTTCAGCCTAAGAGACATATTTAAACACACAGAAGATAGAGACAACCTTAAGATATGTACTGGTTCCAGCCAATTCAAAATATTAAAATTAAAAGTGTAGCTGGAAAATACTAATTGTGACATGTAGAAGAATATAGCAAAGCTGCTCAGGAAACTGCTGGCCTGTGGAAAGTTTACCATTGTATGCAGAGAGTACATAAAGGTCTGGAGAACATAGGTCTTAATCAATCAAAGGCATTTTGAACAGGAAGAGTAGTGCTTTGTCTCCTTTTTAGCAAAACAGACACAGAAATTTATAACACAGATGCAGTAGGAATACGCAGTGGATATTTGCCTTCAATTGAAAATAAACTCTTTAAAAAATATATATCTTCTGTCATATTCCTATTAACTCTTATGTACTACTTGGATTTATTTTCCAAATATGAAGTTTATAAACCTTTACAGACACAGCAATAAGTAGCTTTTGCATTATGAAAAACTGTGTAATCACTAATAAAGGTAATGCCAAATACTATATAAAATTCACAGCAGAATAAGTTGTAGCGAGATGAAGAAAAAATATTTTGCATTTTCTTAGTTGTAGCCAAAGAGTTTCAAAGCCTACCTTGAGGTGGCTGTGGATAAAATCTATTATGTAAGCAGTCACCTGTGAACAGTTTCTACAAAAATGGCGAAGGGCATTTATCATTCTTCAATTAAAATGTCAGTTCTGATTAGACTTCCGCTCAACACACTATACCTTACCACAGTGGTACAATGAGAGAGACTTTCCCTTGAATTGCTAAAAAGCAAAGAGGGTATCATTGAAAGCTCCATGAGAAACTGTGGAGTCTTTCTGTAGGATTTTTCAGGTGCAGGGGAGTTAATACATCAGCTGTTTGCAGCCTATAAAGTATCTGTGGATTTGATGATGCTCCTGGATGTAGGAGAGGTTCATTCTCTTAAGACTCCAGACCAAATTGTTCTATGATTAGGAGAGATGTGTCCAAGACTCACAGGTTGTTTTGATAGTGACTGACATTGTATATTGGTTGTTTGGCAGAGTGGAGATTTCACTATTCATTTTTTGGTACTTGCTTTTAATCTGATATGACACAGCTTAACAAAGCTAAACGCTAAATGAAGGTTTCAGGCAACATCATCTTGCTTTTTCAAGTAAGGGATTCCCAGTGCAGCCTTCAAGTCTGACATACAGAAAACAGAGTGGAAAACAAATGTTAAATATTATTAATAGTAACCTAAATATTTTCAGACAAACACAAGTATTTAAACAAATTAGGTGTATTTCATAAAATCTACCACTGATAGCTGTAAAAGTAAACTATAGGATACGAAATCATTAAATATTTTCTTTTCACTGAAGCTAGGCGTGTCATATGCAGACAGGTGATTAACGCAGTCCAATGGTTTTGTTGCATGGATCACCATACTAATAACAATCTGTAGGCTGATTAGATTGTATCTGGACATAAATGGAATTATTCACTCTCCTAGACTGAGTTAAAATTCAAATTCTCAACAGTTATATAATGCTTTTGTGACAAAAGGCAAGTCAGAGTATATCAGTAGATATAAAGTTATAATCACTCTATTTCCTCCCTTTTCCCACCTTCCAGTCACTCTAAATACAATACTTTTCTGTTGTCATTGTTAGAGACAGTGGTGCAGCCGTGGGTTTTGGGTTTTTTTTTCCAGATTTACTCTAATTTTTATATTTCTAAATTGTAAATTGTCAGAATCCAGTACTCTCTGGACAGGTTCTTTTTGATATTCCACACGAAGAGGGTTTAATATTTAATATTAAATTTACTCTTTTTTGAATATTTGATGCTCCATGGGACTTTGATTTTGCAGAATGATACAGCAGTATAATGAAATCACAACACTAAAACTATATAAATATTGCAATGTACAGCTGGATCACAATACAGACATGGTTCCAGTTATTGGTCTCTGTAAGCTCACAATGCTGTGCATCCTCAGTCTCTGTAAAGGAATATGTGAGTTAAAGCCAGCTCAAGCCCATTGCTCTCTTCAAGCATCATTCTGTTGGTTTTTAATTTTTAGGAGAGCCACATGAGCACTGTTCCATGCAGATCTGTCTGGCTGGGGAAAATGATACTTTCTAGTGACTAATTTAGGGCAGGCCATTTTCATAAGCACTTGACACAGTCAAATGATATAGCCATATATCTAAAGCATAGGCTGCTCTCTGGTCCCCTTTTTGCTGTGTTTCCTTTGTAATAGATTTAGCCAGTATATATTTTTCTGAAATTCATGAGCACGTCATCCTTCTTGTATTACTGGGTTCATATGTCTAAGTTTTGGTAGTGGGGGGGTTGTGAAGAGAGACCAGCTCTGCCCCATGATGAACATAGATGGCTCCAGATGGCTCTAATGGACACAAGACACAGATAAGCCTGTCAGGAACGATGGTGGTGCCTCTGCAATAACATATTTAAGAAAGGGAGAAAAGTACTGTAAAGCAGTTGAGGGAGTGAAGAATGAAAAAAATAATGTACGAGAAACAACCTTGCAGATACCAACATCAGTGGAGGAGCTGCTCTAGGTGACATAGAAGATTCCCTAGTAGCCTATGGAGAAGAAGACGGAAAAGCAGATTGTCCTCCCTGTACCCTTTTGGAGGGCCAAGCTGGAGTAGGTATTGACTCTGCAGTCTGTGGAGGATCCCCAGCTTTGAACAGACAATATACCCATTTCCCATCTTGAGTATGCGCACAGCAGCAGACATCTGATGGAATTAGCAGCCAATAATTCCAATAATGACCCCAACAATAATCAGCACCCAAATGCATCTAAATTATTTTAAAATATAAGCACTTTAAAAACGTTAGCATAACAAATATTAAAAGTTGTAAAACAGAAAAAAAAGTCAACTCTGTCAAATGTATGCAACTTCAGTTGAATTTACTTAAAACACTCTTGAATCATAAGACTATTCCAAATTGGGTCAAGTGTGAGACTAATTTGCTAATTAGTGCTAATTTTTGATGTATAAATCTTTATGAATGGTTATTTTTAAGTGAAAGATATTTGTTCATCTGCCTTAACACAAATCCTAGATTCATATACTGATGCAAATATGCATATGTAGACATAAGTAGATCCTGATAATTCCCCTTCCTTCCAGTTCCCTATGTTTTAGAAGTTTTTTTGATAATTTGGACCCTGATAACAAAATAATGGCCAAACTTTGATGCTAGCATCAAAGTGCACAGCCTGGTTTTAGTGATATTATGTTCATCAAAGCTCTTTATATTTTGTTTCATTCTCAAAGAAAAAAAATACTCTTGAGAAGGGAAGTGATTGATGCCCTCTCCGGAGAGTAGCATAGGGGTGTTTCACAAAGAAACAACTTACCGAGACCTGATTTTTCACCTGATTAATCACAGTGGGATTAATAACCTTATCCTTATAAAAATGTCTTGGGATCGCTTCATGAACATTAGCTGTGAGGGCACTGATAAATTTCTAAAGTAAATTCTGTCTCTCAAACACAGTTGTCATCTCGGCAAAACATGATGCTACTGCTTGCTGGGAAAGCAAATCATTGTGCTCTCAATGTGCAGACAAATCAGTCTAGTGTTAAACAACTAATAGAACAGTTTTCTGTAGAGAAACTGATACTGATTAAAAATCCTGTCCTTACGGCCATGCTATATGATATGGAAAAATTGCCACAAGCTTCAGAAATTCAGTCAAACTAGTACCTCTATATTATTAAATAAAATGTTACAAGAGACAAGAAAGATGTTGTACAGTGGGATTTTATTAAACCACACAAGGCATTAGTTGCAGCAAGTAGGGGTAATAGCATTTTTTACAATAAGATTTACTAGTGTTTCCAAGAACAACACCTTCTTACTATCTGTCTTATTACTTAACTAAAATTAACTAAACTGTAATCATCTGAACACTAAGCTTCCAATTCTTATGTGTGCCTGGTTTAAAAAAACACAAACCAAAACAACCCTAAATAGGCTACATATTTTTCTGAAAGAGGATGAAGGTGATAACTGGGGTTTTATTCATGTCAAAGAAATCTAGAAAAGCTCTTTTTGCCTCATGCTTTAAATTGTGGAGATAAAATCTGTCAGGAATTTTTGCCATGTTTGTGAACAAACAGATTTTAACCAAATTACATATCTTAAAAAAAAAACCACACAAAAAAAAAAAAAAACCCAAAAAACCAAAAACAAAATAAGAAATTCACTCATCTTCAATTGAAAAGCACAAGCTCTGTTCACAAAACACTCCATCTATACTGAGTGTGTTCTGGCCAGGTCTCAGCAGATATTCATGCATTATGATAGCTTTATGTCTAATTATAAGTGACAGCAAAAGGAATGTTCCTCCTGATCAACCAGCCAACAATTCTATATTTGTGCCCAGGCACCAAAGAAAGTCAATATGGGAGATGAGCGTTCAAACTATCCTATTTGAATTTAATCAAGGTGAAAGATATTTGCAGCTAGATGACTAGACAGAGATTAGGAGGCACACAGGGTGTTCAGTTGAAAGGAAAATACATAACATGGTGTAAACTGAGACACTGGAAATGTCAGCAGGATTCTGATATAAAATGTCAGCAGTATGGTTCAGGAATCTCTGATTAGAAGTGAAGGGAAATTACAGGTGTCTGTAAAGGATAGACAAATATGCATGTATGCAGACGAGTAAGAAGCCACAGCACTGTCACAGACTTGAGGCAGTCTGCAAAATAAAAGGGTTAATATAGTAGAAAACAAGAAGTGAGATTAGATGTAGATCCCAGGAATGAAGATTTTTATTAGAAAGCTTTTGAGCACTAATGGAAAGATACAAGTGGAAGTCAGAAGGTAACAAGAGAGCCAGGCTGAATGAAGAACCGTAAGAAGTGAAATGTAATGGGCAAGCTGTTAGCAGGATAGTCCTCAGCAGAATGCAGAGGTTTTATCCAGGAACAAAAGAGATTAATGATGTGAGGAGGTATGTATGATAGTTAATAGCTTTTGTTGATTGAAAGCTTATGTAATTATAACACAGACATACCAATAATAAGTACAACTACAGTTCATCAGCATTTAACTATGGGACAAAACAACAAATAAAAATTGGCAATTATGGCAAGAAGATGATTGTGAGAATTGCAACAGAAAATACAATATTAGCAATTGTAGTGGTGCATTCCCCCAACCTCTGGGCTGCTTCATGATCTCAGGAGTTTCTGACAGGCCTTGGCCTTTGTGTAATGAGTTGGACAGTGAAGCATCCCTTGACCATACCAGGAATTCTTGCATGGCTACGGAGGGAGACACTGATTGTACTAGGGACTCCTGTTCACTGGCTACAGTGGGAAGCAGGAGAGGGATAATCAGTCTTCGCAGACAGCCATTGAACACTCCTTTCCTTGATTGTATCCCAAGTGGAATGCTACAATTGTTACTGGAGTTTTGAAAGAATTTTAGTAATTATGGACTCGGATTGCGGCCAGGCTGGAGATCTGCTGATGACTAAAGCAAATCATCTCGTGACCCCATAAATAGCTGTCCAAAGTGAAGCCCTTTGAGCTCTACTGGACCACAATGGGTAGTCATTTCTTGTAAACATGTTTCTAAATGTTGCAGTTGTTATTTTGTAAGAACCACCTTAAAACTTCAAACTGCTTCTACATGACACTTGAAAACCTTTAGATTAGTACTGTTGACCAAGCCTGAGACTAAGACTAGATCCAGCCACACCTAGGCTCCATCAGGAGTTTAGAAAACCACGGGTCTAGTCTGAACTTTTTGACTCCATGTGAGGGTCTCCTTTACCCTTTGTGCCTTTGGCCTCTATCAATCGTCTTTAGCTTGACTTTACCTTGATTTTCCTTTATATGCTTTATCCATGCAATAAGTAATAGAGGGAACCTTGCCATTAAATTCTGTTAAGTTGTGCCTTTACAAATTGCTCTTGCTAATACCTTCGATAGTCATTCTTTGAGCGACACTAAATCCCTCATTTCGCAACAGAAACCTTATAAAATAACTAATTAGATTATGTCAATGGTAGAGGATAACTAGTACAGACTCAACGTCATGCTATCATTAAAATACTAGTAGAATAGTGTTATGGGTGTGGCAGACACCCTCCATCCCAAATCCCCAAGTTCCTCCAAAGCAAATCAACAAGACTACTATCTAGGTCCTTACAGTTCACATCCATGGCATAGGGGAACAAGCAGTATCTTACTGAAGCATCAAGTTTATTTAGAGAAGGTGCTTGCCTCTATAGCAGTTGACTCTCAGATGATACCTGCAGTGCTGGTCCTCCATCGACAATTCAGTAGTCTTTTTGGTTGCTTTTTATCCCCTTAAAAGACTGATTGTGTTAACATGTTCTTTCTTTACTTCCCCAGTTTTGCACACTTATTGTCATCTTTGGTAAGTTTATTTCTCAGTCTGCACATAACTGATTGCTGTGTCCTTGCTTATCATGTCCTAATCCTCAAAATGATCCTGTGGGAGTCAGCTCCTTAAAACTAATCAAAAATGCTTCTTCCTTTCTTCTTTCTGCTGCTGACATAAACACATAATTATCCCACTGTTTCTCATATTTTCCACTTATTATGTTAGCTTAGCAGTGTTCAGCACTTCAATTCTTGTAGTCCTTAGATATTCCATTATCTAAAACTTAAGTTTAATCAACATCTCAGTTATTCCATATCTATACAGTATCAAAACCATCTGTATTAGAAAATGCCACACCAAGGCTTATCTTGACATCAGTGGTCACCTTTCCCTTACTGTGGTGGCTAGCCACATGCGAAGGCACATCTCCGATCAGCTGTTCTCTTCTGCTAAAATAGCGATGTATATTAAGGCCTATTGTCCTATCCAGGCTCAGCAACTCCCTTCCTTGATATAGGTTTCAAGCCTTTTTAACATTCTTGAATTTCCCCTTACACATGCAAAGATTAGGCAGTAGGAAAAAAGGGAAATATTTGTGATGAGTCTAATAGAAAAAAAACATAGTTACTAGTTTAGGAGAATAGATCTTTGATAAGAAAATCTGCTATCTCATGTTGTGGAGTTCATGACGAAATTAGTCCTGGGACAACAACTCAATTGCACTTGACAAAAAGGATGAGAACTGCCAGCAACTGAAAAAAATTCCTGTTGCTTTTATGACAGAAGGCTGTGTGCTGTCAGTAGTTAGAGTTGGTACAGAATTTGTAACAAGATTATTAAAACTGTCTTTTAAACCATCATCTGCAAACAAAATAATATGAAAATATTATTTACAAATAAATTTTGTTAAACTCAAATTTTGGCTGCCTTTTCCAGAGACAGCTGGTGACTCTTTAATGGCAAAAAATAAAAAAATGTAAAAAAAAAAGAAAATTAAATAAGTTATGAGTTGTTTGGCCAAACCACTTCCCAATAATCCTTTGGTAGTTTTACAGATTTTCAGCACCTCATTTAGGGTTTTTTTTCTTGGGTTTTTGTTTGCATTTTCTTAGTCATAACATTGTATTGTCCATTGCTGTAAAGTTTGCTTTAAGTGGTAATAATTCACTACACTGTATTCACATGCTCTTCTATTTTTCCTCATGTACCTATTTAATAATGAAATGTTCTGGTTTTTACTGTCCAGAATTTCTAATGCTGATCAGAAATCAGCATTTCTACTCCTTCTGACTAGAATTCTTACTGACTCTGTGAGAATTTTAAACAACTATAAATCAATTAATAATGTCCTCCATGTTGGGGTAATAAGCGTAGAACAAGAGGCATTTTGGGGTTCCATGATTAATATAATCTGACTCAAAAAAGAACCTAAATTCTCTGCCTCAGGGAAAAAGAAGCCTCTCAACATATGTGAAGACTGAATTCAGAATTCAGGTGGGATGAAAAACAGCTTATACCCTAATGCTTAGGACATCACAAAGAAAACCAGACAGTAATAATTGGAACATTTAGAAATATGTTTACAAGAAATGACTGCATGCATCAAGAGAATATTCTTTTCTTTGATTCTAGGTCCAGTGGTGGAACTAAATCAAAATGCTTGCACTGTGTCCCTTCTGAAAATGAACAGATGGCCTTGTTCTCTTGTACCATGAATATTTTTTTTATTTGGCACAGGCATTTCAATAGAAAACCTCTATCCTCTTATCCCTCTGAAAAATAATTCAGGTGTAGTGGGGGGGGGGGAAGAAAAATCTGTAAAACATGAATGACAGTGAAAGTCTATGAAATCTTGTTAGTCTGCTTCTTAGCTGATGCATTGTTTGGCTATAAATCATCAATGTTTATTATAATATCAGTGTAGAAACCATAGATTACATTTACTGTAAGTAATGGGTGGTAAATAAATATACACATGAAATGGTATCAGAAAGTACCACCTTATTGTTGCCCATCACTACAAACTATAACTAAATATGACATAGCTGTGTGCAATGAATGTTACACCCTATAGCAGCATCAGTCAGGAATCATTTCTGCCTATGCTTATGCTTCCTATCTCATCCTTTTTAACATTTCTTTCCTCTCTTTTCAATTCTTTCATCCTTTCAATATCCTGTTATTACCATATACAAGGAACTATAGTATATTATAAACTCCAACTTTCCTCACTACTTTCCTCAGTTTCTCTTCTGCTCCTTCGTCTTTTTTTCACTAAGATAATTTTCTACATTATTATTGTAGCCATTTTACTATATTATACCAAAAAGATATGTTGGTGATAGTCTTCAGATTTTTTTTTTCAAAGTCAAGCATTTTTGCAAATCTAGCGAGCACTAGGATTTTAAATATGTTGAAGGATCTGTGATGAAGTTACTGTCTGATCTATCTCCATCAAAGTAGGACGCACTGGGAAAGTATGAACCAAGGTAACTTTAACCAAGTTAGCATCCCAAGCATAGAGGTTATAATATTACCCTTCCTGTTTTGCATGAGAAACCTCTGGGTGAATTTTCTGACTAATAACTTATTGGTTAGATAAAGAAAAATCTCTTCAGGCCATATTTTAAATATCTGACATGGAAGTGTCTTGAAGAGAAGAAAATCCACTAATGATAAGATTTCCCTTGTATTTTGCTTCAAGAAGATCATGCTTGTTGATTTTTTAGTTAATGCAATTGACATGCAACTAAGGAGACATTTTTATTAATAGTAGGTTAGGCTGTGAGTAACCTTCCCTTCATTTGGAATTTTGCTAGCATTTGTCCTGGGTTTAGCAGTAACAGTCAATTTTTCTCCTTCTTAGTAGCTGGTGAAGAGCTGTGTTTTGATTTTCAGCTTGGGAACAGAGCTGATAATACTGATGTTTACTCTAACCAAGGACTTTGTGAGTCTCATGCTCTGCCAGGGAGGAGGGGAGGCCAGGAGGAAGCAGAGACAGGACACCTGACCCAAACTAGCCCGAGAGGTATTTCATACCACAGCACGTCATGCCTGGGGAGGTAACTGGGAGTGACCCAGAAGGGCACTCTCTTCTCAGTAGGGCTTGTTTCGGCGGGTGGTATCGTATTCTCTTCCCTTGTTGTTTCTCTTATCATTATTATCATTGGTGGTAGCAGCAGTGATTTGTGTTATACCTTAGTTACTGGGCTGTTCTTACCTCAACCTGTGGGAGTTACATTCTTTCGATTCTCCTCCCCATCCCTCCCGGGGGTGGCAGGGGTGGGGTGGGGGAGGCAAGGAAAGAAAAAGGGGGGGAGAGTAGAAAATGTGTGGCTGACTGAGTTTAAACCACGACAGTTCTTTTGGAGCCCAATGTGGGGCACGAGGGGTTGAGATAATGGCAGATCTGACTGGAGGGTGTCTAATCATATTTGTGATAAGCATTCGTTATTTTAGATTAATAGTCACTCGTCACAATGTTGATTTATTGGCTCTCAAAGTTGTTTCTCTTGATCTCACAGTTTCAGTGTATCGTACCTTACTTAGAGCCAGTGTTTGCTGTGGTACTGTTTTTCAAGTGTGAAGCTTGGGCTAAGGTTTTTGTCTCACTGTACTTTATGGCAATGACTTGTAATACAATAGAATCATTGATCATGAAACTGATCTGGCTTATGTTCCCAGCATGGTCACCACCTTTATACTTTGGGAGGTATATAATAGAAGTGTTTAGCAATTGCATATCTTTTTTCTCCTTCTCAGGTGGTCAACCTGTGAAGGAGACATTCTTTTACCCTCCCAGTACAGCAAAACCCCCCCTCCCCCCCCCCTCCCCCCCAACCATTTACAGCATTATCTGAGAGTTTTGAAGTTTATGAATGGCCTTTTAATACTGTTGAGACCTGTTTGCTGATTGTGATGGGGAACACCGTGTTGGCATGCATACAGAGTGTGTTTTGCCCACAACCATTTCATCTGATTTCAAGAGTTAAGCAGAATCAGGTTTGGTTCTTGTCTGGGGTTAAATGACGATATAGGAGGACCAAGAGATTTTCCCCAGGGCTGGACAGCCATGAGTGGCAGGGTGTGTGGGATAGTATGGGCAAGTATCTAGGTCAGTGGGCCCCTCCAGTACTTTAGAATTTCACCACTGAACAAGTGCAAAATCCAGAAAAATTAGTAAAACACTTAAACGAGGTGTGCTGTCGTTCTTGCCATACCAGAGACGAACAAATCATGGCAATGTGCTGGGGCTTGGCCTATGCTTGTAGGCCATGTTCAACACTATCCAGCACCTTCAAAAGGAAAAAAATGTCCCTGGATCTGAGGACAAAGCAACAGTCAGCACAGCTACCCCAGCTCCAAGCACAGCAGCTACACCACCCCCAGCGACAAGTACAATTGCTACTCAAACCACAGTGATAATTACTGCAGCTAAATCACAGGACCAATTGGTACCAATATCGGTTGCCCCTGTACGCAACAGAAAAAGCGAAAAAGAGGCAAGAAGGGTGAAGCAAGACGAAGAAACAATGTATTTACCACCCAGTCCAGCATTTGATCAGGAGTCATAATCACATGATGAAGAAGAAGAAGAAGAGGTGACTTCTCAACCTCAGACCTCAACCAGGCTATGGAATATGTGGAAAGATTTTACCCATCAACCAGGGGAGCACATCATCACCTGGTTGCTCCAATGCTGGGACAATGGGGCCAATGGTCACGAACTAGAAGGTAGGGAAGCCAAGGAGCTGGGATCACTTGCTAGAGAAGGGGGAATTGACAAAGCAATTGCAAGAGAGAAAAAGTCCCTCAGTCTTTGGAGGCTGCTTTTGGCAGCTGTGTAAAAAAGGTTTCCATACAAGGAAGATGTTACTAGTCGTTCGGCCAAGTGGACTACTTTAGACAAAGGCATCCAGTTTCTGAGGGAATCAGCCCTCGTAGAGATGATCTATCACATCAAGCCGAATAACAGGGGTATACCCATAGACCCAGATGAAGTCAAATGTACACAACCCATATGGCGAAAACTTACCTGGAATGCACTGTCATCATATGCCCATTCATTGGCAACAGTAACCTGGAATGATATAGTACCACTAACAGTGGATGAAATGATTCATAAACTCTGGGAGTTCAAAGACAACCTCACCCCTTCCATCATCTCAGCTGTGGAAAAACTGTCCCAGGATCTCAAACAATTGAGGGACGATCTATCTGACTTATCCAGCTCCTCACGTGTACCAACACACATCTCAGCTATTAACAAAAGGCATCCTATTGTTCGAGAGAGAAGATACAGGGGGTACACGCCACAGGCCACCCTATGGTTTTACCTGCGGGATCACGGAGAAGACATGACGAAGTGGGATGGAAAACCTACTTCAGCTTTGGAGGAATGGGTGGGCAAACTGAAGAGGGGAGCAAGAGCCAAGACTCATCATCCCATGAGAGCTGCGGCTTCAGTCTCTGGTGAGCAGATTCCCAGATGGAGTGGAAGAGCTGATTTTACTCCAGCTCCTGTGATAATGAAGAATAATCCCTTTTAACACGACTTAAGTGTCCAATGTTGTGATGACTATTAGAGGGGCCCTGCCGCCAGCCAGGTGGAGGTAGGGGACAATTGGATTTACTGGACTGTGTGGATCAGATGGCCTGGCACATCAGTTCCACAGAAGTATCTAGTAGATACCGGTGCACAGTGTACTGTGATGCCATCAAGCTGTCATGGGGTGGAACCCATCTATATTTCTGGAGTGACAGAAGGATCCCAAGAGTTGACTGTACTGGAGGCTGAAATCAGCCTGACTGGGAGGAAATGACAAAAGCACCCCATTGTGACTGGTCCAGAGGCTCCATGCGTCCTCAGCATAGACTATCTCAGGAGAGGGTACTTCAAAGACCCAAAAGGGTACCGATGGGCTTTTGGTATTGCTGCTTTGGAGACTGAGGAAATTGAGCAGCTGTCCACCTTGCCTGGTCTCTCAGGGGATCCTTCTGTTGTGGGGTTGCTGAAAGTCGAAGAACTGCAAGTGCCAATAGTGACCACAACAGTGCACTGGCAGCAATATCGCACCAACCGAGACTCCCTGATTCCTATCCATCAGCTGATCCATAGACTGGAGAGTCCGGGAGTGATCAGCAGGACCCGCTCACCATTTAACAGCCCCATATGGCCAGTGCGAAAGCCTAACGGAGAGTGGAGACTAACAATAGACTATCATGGCCTGGATGAAGTCACACTACCCTTGAGTGCTGCCATACTGGACATGCTAGAACTTCAGTATGAATTAGAGACAAAGGCAGCCAAGTGGTATGCCACGACTGATATTGCCAATGCATTTTTCTCAATTCCTTTAGCAGCAGAATGAAGGCCACAGTTTGCTTTTACTTGGAGGGGAGTCCAGTTCACTTGGAATCAACTGCCCCAGGGGTGGAAACACAGCCCTTCCATCTGCCATGGACTGATCCAGACTTCACTGGAACAGGGGCAAGCTCCAGAACACCTGCAATACATTGATGACATTATCGTGTGGGGCGATACAGCGAAAGAAGTCTTTGAGAAAGGGAGGAAAATAATCCAAATCCTGCTGAAAGCTGGTTTTGCCATAAAACGGAGTAAGGTCAAGGGACCTGCACAAGAGATTCAATTTTTAGGAATAAAGTGGCAAGACGAACGTCACCAGAGACCCACAGATGTGATCAACAAGATAACAGCTATGTCTCCACCAACTAATAAGAAAGAAACACAGGCTTTCTTGGGTGCTGTGGGGTTCTGGAGAATGCACATCCCAAATTACAGGTTGATTGTAAGCCCTCTCTATCATGTGACCCGGAAGAAGAATGATTTTAAATGGGGTCCTGAGCAACAACAAGCCTTTGAGCAAATTAAACGCGAGATAGTTCATGCAGTAGCACTTGGACCAGTCCGGACCGGGCCAGATGTCAAAAATGTACTGTACACCGCAGCTGGGGAAAATGGTCCTACCTGGAGCCTTTGGCAGAAAGCCCCAGAGGAGACTCGAGGTCGACCCCTTGGTTTTTGGAGCCGGGGGTACAAAGGATCTGAGGCCAGCTATACCCCAACTGAGAAAGAGATACTGGCAGCCTATGAAGGGGTTCGAGCTGCTTCGGAAGTGATTGGCCCTGAAGCACAGCTCCTCCTGGCACCCCGGTTGCCTGTACTGGGCTGGATGTTCAAAGGCAGGGTCTCCTCTACACACCATGCAACTGATGCTACATGGAGTAAATGGGCTGCACTAATTACACAACGTGCTCGAATAGGAAATCCCACTCGTCCAGGCATTCTAGAAGTCATCATGGACTGGCCAGAGGGCAAAGATTTTGGAATGTCACCAGAGGAGGAGGTGATGCGTGCTGAAGAGGCTCCACCATATAACGAACTGTCAGAAAGTGAAAAACAGTATGCCTTGTTTACTGATGGGTCCTGCCGTATTGTGGGAAAGCATCGGAGATGGAAGGCAGCCGTATGGAGTCCTCAACAACAAGTTGCAGAAACTGCTGAAGGAGAGGGCGAATCGAGTCAGTTTGCCGAGGTGAAAGCCATCCAGCTGGCCCTGGACATTGCTGAACGAGAGAAGTGGCCAGTACTTTATCTCTACACTGACTCATGGATGGTGGCAAATGCCCTGTGGGGGTGGTTGCAGCAATGGAAGCGAAGCAACTGGCAACGCAGAGGTAAACCCATCTGGGCTGCTGCACTGTGGCAAGATATCGCTGCCTGGGTGCAGAACCTGGTGGTGAAGGTACGCCATGTAGATGCACATGTACCCAAGAGTCGGGCCACTGAGGAACACCAGAACAGCCAACAAGTGGATAAAGCTGCTAAGATTGAAGTGGCTCAGATGGACTTAGACTGGCAACATAAAGGTGAATTATTTTGACCTGCTGGGCCCATGACACTTCAGGCCATTAGGGCAGAGATGCAACTAACAGATGGGCCCGTGACTGAGGGGTGGACTTAACAATGGACACTATTGCCCAGGTTATTCATGACTGTGAAACATGTGCTGCAACTAAACAAGCCAAACGGTTAAAGCCTCTCTGGTATGGAGGACGAAGGCTGAAGTACAAATATGGGGAGGCCTGGCAGATTGACTATATCACGCTCCCACCAACGCGCCAAGGCAAGCGCCATGTGCTTACCATGGTGGAAGCAACCACCGGATGGCTTGAAACATATGCTGTGCCCCACGCCACTGCCCGGAACACTATCCTGGGCCTTGAGAAACAGATATTGTGGTGACACAACACCCCAGAGAGAACTGAGTCAGACAATGGGACTCATTTCCAGAATAACCTTATAGACACTTGGGCCAAAGAGCATGGCATTGAGTGGGTATGTCACATCCCATACCATGCACCATCCTCTGGGAAAAACAAACGGTACAATGGGCTGTTAAAAACCACACTGAGAGCAATGGGTGGGGAACTTTCAAGCATTGGGATACACACTTACCAAAGGCCACCTGGTTGGTTAACACTAGAGGATCGGTCAATAGAGCTGGCCCAGCCCAGTCAGAACTTTTGCATATTGTAGAGGGGGACAAAGTTCCTGTGGTGCACATGAAGAATTTGCTGGGGAAGACAGTCTGGGTTATTCCTGCTTCAGGTAAAGGCAAACCCATTCGTGGGATTGCTTTTGCTCAGGGACCCCGGTTATACTTGGTGAGTAATGCGGGAAGATGGGGCAGTCTGATACATACCTCAAGGGGATTTGATTTTAGGGGAAAACAGCCAATGAACTTAATTGTGTGCTGTTGCCTGCTGTGTAATACATTTACAGCCAATCAACTAGATGTCTTCAGGTCACCAGCGACCAGCTCTGACTTCCCTCCAACAATCATCCCAACAAAGAATGAACTTTGATAGAACCAGACGAGTTCTGCTGTCAAGGAATGATCAGCATCAGCAGGCAACGATCCAACACTGCACACAGCCTCTCCTTCCCCGAAAGACTGTTACAAGGGATGGAACCTGACATCATGGATCGAATGGACTCGACAGCATTATAGGGATTGGTCCACGTACTAAGAAATTATTTCTTTCTCTCTCTGTGTGTGTATGTGGACGTATATATATGTAAGAGTGATGGTATATTGAAAATGTGGGTTCTGAGCATTACGTGAATGGTATGGAATAAGGGGTGGATACTGTCCTGGGTTCAGTAGTAGCAGTCAATTTTTCTCCTTCTTAGTAGCTGGTGCAGAGCTGTGTTTGACTTTCAGCCTGGGAACAGCGCTGATAACACCGATGGTTTTAGTTGGTGCTCAGTAATGTTTACTCTGACCAAGGACTTTGTGACTCTCATGCTCTGCCAGGGAGGAGGGGAGGCCAGGAGGAAGCAGAGACAGGACACCTGACCTAAACTAGCACAAGAGGTATTCCATACCACAGCACGTCATGCCCAGGGAGGTAAATGGGAGTGACCCAGAAGGGCGCTTTCTTCTCGGTCGGTCTCTTTTCGGTGGGTGGTACTGCATTCTCTTCCCTTGTTATTTCTCTTATCATCATTATTATTGGTGGCAGCAGTAGTGGTTTGTGTTATATCTTAGTTACTGGGCTGTTCTTATCTCAGCCCGTGGGAGTTACATTCTTTCGATTCTCCTCCCCATCCCTCTGGAAGCAAGGCGGGGGTGGGGGGGGCAAGGAAAGAAAGAGGGGGGAGAGTAGAAACTGTGTGGCTGACTGGGTTTCAGCCACGACAGCATTATATTAATGACTTTATCCCCATGCACTCTTTTTTGCCTAAGATATTATAGGTATATTATTAATTTATAGTTTCATAGAAATTTTTGCCAGAAAAGAATATTGAATCAACCAACGTGATCCACCATGCACTCCTAGTCTCAAAATGTGCATTTAACTAAGGTGTGTCTTCCTCAAAGACTCAAACTGTACTGCAGCTTTTCAAGAGATGAAGATTTCAGTAACTGTTTTTTTTTTATTCCAAAGATAAAAAAAAGACATGTTCTGCATTTAATGTGTAAGTTTTTTATCACTAGAATCTTATTTTTTGACTGCAACACAGAATGTGTTGTACGTTATAGCAATGGCCCCCACCCCTTCCCAAGAAACAAGCCAACAGTTTAGCATACTCACTTTGCAAGGGTAGCAATGATAGCAGATAGAATCATAGAATCATAGAATAGTTAGCGTTGGAAAGGACCTCAAGATCATCTATTTCCAACCCCCCCGCCATGGACAGGGACACCTCACACTAAACCATCACACACAAGGCTTCAGCCAACCTGGCCTTGAACACCATCAGGGATGGGACACTCACAACCTCCCTGGGCAACTAATTCCAGTGCCTCACCACCCTAACAGGAAAGAATTTCCTCCTTATATCCAATCTAAACTTCCCCTGTTTAAGTTTTAACCCATTACCCCTTGTCCTGTCACTACAGTCCCTGACGAAGAGTCCATCCCCAGCATCCTTATAGGCCCCCTTCAGACACTGGAAGGCTGCTATGAGGTCTCCATGCAACCTTCTCTTCTCCAGGCTGAACAGCCCCA
Organism: Lathamus discolor; assembly: GCF_037157495.1. Taxonomy (NCBI): domain Eukaryota; kingdom Metazoa; phylum Chordata; class Aves; order Psittaciformes; family Psittacidae; genus Lathamus; species Lathamus discolor. The sequence continues at coordinate 24,850,634 of NC_088884.1, forward strand.
ACTTTCTCAGCCTATCTTCATACAGGAGGTGCTCCAGTCCCCTGATTATCTGCATGGCCCTGCTCTGGACTTGTTCCAACAGTTCCACGTCCTTTTTATGTTGAAGACACCAGAACTGCACACAATACTCCAGGTGAGGTCTCACAAGAGGAGAGTAGAGGGGCAGGATCACCTCCTTCGACCTGCTAGTCACGCTCCTTTTGATGCAGCCCAGGATACGGTTGGCTTTCTGGGCTGCGAGTGCACACTGCCGGCTCATGTTCATTTTCTCATCGACCAGCACCTCCAAGTCCTTCTCCGCAGGGCCACTCTGAATCTCTTCTTTGCCCAACCTGTAGCTGTGCCTGGGATTGCTCCGACCCAGGTGTAGGACCTTGCACTTGTCGTGGTTAAACTTCATAAGGTTGGCATCAGCCCACCTCACAAGCGTGCCAAGGTCCTTCTGGATGGCATCCCTTCCCTCCAGCATATCAACCGGACCACACAGCTCGGTGTCATCAGCAAACTTGCTGAGGGCGCACTCAATCCCACTGTCCATGTCAACGACGAAGATGTTAAACAAGACTGGTCCCAACACTGATCCCTGAGGGACACCAGTCGTTACCGGTCTCCAGCCTGACATCGAGCCATTGACCACAACTCTTTGTGTGCTCCCATCCAGCCAGTTCTTTATCCACCGAGTGGTCCATCCATCAAATTGATATCTCTCCAATTTAGAGAGAAGGGTGTCGTGTGGGACAATGTCAAACGCTTTGCACAAGTCCAGGTAGATAATATCAACTGCTTTACCCTTGTCTGTCAATTCTGTAGCCCCATCATAGAAGGCCACCAAATTGGTCAGGCAGGATTTCCCCTTAGTGAAGCCATGCTGGCTGTCACCAAGCACCTTGTTGTTTTTCATGTGCCTTGGCATGCCGTCCAGGAGAATCTGCTCCAAGATTTTACCAGGTGAGACTGACTGGGCTGTAATTCCCCGGGTCTTCCATTTTCCCTTTCTTGAAAATGGGGGTTATATTTCCCTTTTTCCAGTCGTCGGGAAGTTCACCTGACTGCCATGATTTTTCAAATATGATGGCCAGTGGCTTAGCAACTTCAATCGCCAGCTCCTTCAGGACCCGTGGATGGATTTCATCAGGTCCCATGGACTTGTGTGCGTTCAGATTTTTAAGATGGTCTCGAACCAGACCCTCTCCTACAGTGGGCCCAAGGTCTTCATTGTCACGGTCCCTGTGTCTGCCTTCTAAGACCTGGGTTGTGCAAGATCATGGGTAATATGAGGAGACAGCCAAACGGTAACTTATGTGTGGCATTCCTGTGTCATGAGTTATTCTCCATTGTTCTCCATTTTCAGATACTTCACTTTCCAAGGTTAATGCAGAATTAATATCTATGGGAAAAACACCCATTATTTTAATTCATTTATAGGAGTGCAATAGCGTACATTTAAATAATGCACTTATACTCAAGCAGTCCTAAATGTTTCAGAAGCCATAAGAACCTTGCCAGTCCAGGAGCTAATAATGAACATATGTTGGTCTGTCTTACTGGGCATACTGTAAAAGATCAAAATATAATAACCAGCTGTCCTTGCTGTACTGCTTTTGTGTCTGTTCTCTTTCTTCTGAGTCATTACAGTAACCATGCCTTCAGAAGCTATATCACACAGAATGAGTGAATGGGTCCGTTTGTAAAACTGAACTAAAACAGTTGTTCCAGTCAGGTGGGGAAAACAAATTGCCCATATTTATTACACCCACTTTACGGAAAAGCTCTGGAAATAAAAAACAGGCTTCAGAGTTGAAGTGATTAGCCATGCCTTCCTAAAATGTGCAAGGACATAAGCTGGCAAAAAAGCCAGAATTATTTATTATCGGCCTAGTTTTGTATACTTTTAATATACTTTTCTGTGTCCCGATTTCTAAACTGTTAAATCACTGTGTTCCAGTAAAAAGTAGAAGCTAGAAACAGTAACCTGTGTTTAACACAAAGTTGCTAAGTTGTCCCCTTTTAATTTCAACAAAAGAATGGTGAGAAGACAGAGACAGATGATTCAGCAATTACAGAAAAAAGATAGAAATTACTCCCTTTCAGCTTTCAGTCATTTCCTGTTTACTTAAACACTTATTTTACCCAAACCAGAAAAGTCCAAAACTGTCAATTTCATGGAATCACATTGAGAACAATGAAAAGATGTTCTTTAGGCAACAGATTTTCTGTCTCAAACTGCTGGGCTGTGCTGACAGCATTAGCTAACTATAAGCTAATATCTGTCTCGAAAAACATGCTTTGGCACTGACTATTGCTTTACCTTATCAGTAATCATAGAATAGTTAGGGTTGGAAGGAACCTTCAAAGGTCATCAAGTCCAACACCCCTGCAATCTGCAGGGATGTTTTCAACTAGTAATACTTTGGTCCATCTCACCTAACCCTAGATATTTACAGAGCAGACATCTACATTGCCTAAACAAAACCCTTTATGGGCAGTGGAGTAAAACAAGTAAAACAGGATGCTATTTGTCTCATTCTCTATGTACGTTAAAATAAGACAGAGAAATTGTGCTACAGAAGTGTCAACTTGTTGTTAGTGACCAAGCATAAGGTTGGAATTAGATCATATTTAGCTATCAACACTGGCGGTGTGATGAGAATTTAAGAAATATACCTTAGTAACTATAAAATGGAAACATTTTTCTTAATACAATAGACACAGAAATTACTTATAATAGCATCCATGGTCTCTGAACATTTGAAACTTTCTAAATTAGTCTTTAGGAAACACTTGCAATAGTGTAGCAATGAATCCAGTCCTTTTATTAAAGATTAGAAAACATCAGTGTTTCTTTTTGGGGTAATTATAATTTGCTTATAAATTGTTATTTGGCATTTTACCTAAATACTTTTGCATATCTGTGTTTTTTTCTTTTTGAAAAAATCGGTTATTTTGCAAAGGTCCACTGGATCTGTCAGTGTGGAAGACATGTTATTGAAATAAATTATTTGTGCACTGAGATATAAACGTGTTTGTATAAATATATGCATATTAATTTGTGTACAATTAGATTTAAATGTCAATGAGGGAAGGAAATTGAGGTGTCTTTCACATGTTATTTGAGCTTATTTCTCTATGAAATGTAGTAAAAACTCTAATGATGTTTCTTGCAAGATTATGAGTCATATTGGGAGCTTTCTATTCCCCAAATACATTCTTATTTACACCTTATTAACAGACTGCAACTTATTTATGAAGCTGAAATTTCATTCTTTTATACTTTCAGGCTGCACAATTGCACAGATTTTTCTTCAGGATAATATGTGCTTTCAGATTATGTAAAGGAAAGATACTATTGTAGCTTTTCATGAAAGCAGCTATCCAGCTGTACCATAATTAATGAACCAGAATTAGTATTTTTCTCAGGTCTACATTTCCTATTAATCAAGAATCTGCCACTGGGAACAGAAGTACGTGAACTGAGAAGACACAAAGAGTAAAATACTGATACAAACCAGCTAATGGAAAACTGTATCTAATGAAAATAATTATTGAAAATTTGTTTAACCTCACTGGCAAATAACTAGCATTGTGCAAAGAAGTTGGAAGCTGAACTAACTGTAATAACTTGATTTTAGTTTTTCTTCTTTTAATGTCTTTGGTTATAAAATAGTATTTTTAGTGTTTAATTTTTTCTTTTAATAATCCATCATCCTGTCCCTCTAAAGATATTCCCTCTACCTAAAAATATCCCTTTTCTGCCTCAGATGTCCACAAGCAAGGGTAACTATTGGCCATATTGTGTGCTTTGTTGCTGGTGTTTGCAGAAGTGTTAGACAGAAAGAACCACAGGAAGGCAGCAGATGGTATTGTCTAGGGATAAAGTTGCAATTTGTGCTTTTTCATTTACAACCATACATAAATTTAAATAATAAGAAATATAATGAAAGAGCAGTAGTTCCATTGATGGCTTTTGGTATGACTCTAAGCTTCTGTAAAGAGTTTTTGAATTAATTGTCCAGTCAGCCAGGTCCAAAAGAGAAACCTAAGGTTCAAGCTGTATTTTTTAACAGAATGTTTTCAGAAATACTCAATTAAAAACTTAATATATACTGTTATCTCTCATGCTAGAAAATGAGACTTCAGAAATCTTAGTGTTATATTATCCACACATTTAATTTATTATTGATTGATTGACTGATTGAATGATTGATTTTAAAGAGTTTTCTTATCTTAAATTCTTCATGTTTCAGGCAATCATCTAATATTCTTATGAGGTTGTCCTGGGTTGAGCAGCAGCAGTCATTTTTCTCCTTCTTAGGAGCTAGTACAGTGCTGTGTTTTGATCTTTTGGCCTGGGAACAGTGCTGATAACGCCAATGTTTTCAGTTGCTGCTTGAATGTTTGGTCTGGCCAAGGACTTTCTGAGCCTCATGCTCTGCCAGGGAGGAGGGGAGGCTGGGAGGAAACAGAGACAGGACACCTGACCTAAACTGACCAAAGAGGTATTCCATACCACAGCACGTCATGCCCAGGATGTAACGGAGAGTTACCCGGAAGGGTTGGGACTTCAGGGCTGGAGGAGGTATCGGTCGGTGCTCAGCTAGGGGGAGTGGGGCGAGTTATTGGTCGGCTGGTGTTGAGGTGTTGTATTCTTTCCTCTTGTTATTTCCTTTATCATTATTATTATTGGTGGTAGCAGTAGTGATTTGTGTGATACCTTAGTTACTAAACTCTTCTTATCTCAACCCGTGGGAGTTGCATTCTTTTCGATTCTCCTCTCCGTCCCTCCAGGAGCAGGGGGAGGGCAAGAAGGGGAGGAGTGAGTGAACAAGGTTTGTGGTTGGGTTTAAACCATGACAGAGGTGAAACTTCAAGCTTACCTACAGCTATTGTCATGATGGTTTTTAAATGTCCGTATGGTAGTTTAAATTTTTCTGCTGACTCATAGTCACAACTGAAAAACGCTAATGTGCCCTGTCACCTCAGCTACATAAACTCATCCATCATCTCTGGTCTCTTGGTTTGTACCGTTCCTCAAGATGCCCATTGCTATTTTATCTGCAGGACTGACTGCAGCACAGGAAGATATTTGTGAGCACTTATGCTTATGTGAATTTTTAAAGGCAAACAAGTCTCTAGGGAGAATTAATATATTTTCTTAGTTATAGGCCTAGTGTCTTACCAGGATTATCACACCTAAAAAGAAAAGAAATGGCTTATTAATGTTCTTAGATGGTAATGGCTATGGCATATCTGCTTAGTAAAGGGAAATGCTTTTGAAACATCTTGAAAATTCACTGCTGCTTTGGGAGATATTCAGTCTGGAAAAGGAAATAATATTGTGTTGTAAGTGACCATCAAGAGCAACAGTGACTGAATAGCTGAAATTCAAATTTAGGTGTTCATAATCAGTCTGTGGCTTGACCTATATTAAACTGTTCACAAAAACAACTTCTTGATTCACTTCATATAAGCTATTCATTGGTAAACATTGAACTCTGATATGAACATTTTGCAAATTACAAAGAAACCTCAAGGATGTAAATGAAATTATTTCTAGAGCATTATCTGCCCAGATCTCTTAGTTGCAGCTTCTTGTTTTATCCGTGAGAAGCCACGTTTACCTCCTCTCTAAACAGACTGTAATGAAGTACTGGGGAATCTGGCAGGCCACAAAAGGTTTTCAAAGTGAATGCTTTTCTCAGATACTTTTTAAACACCCTTGTTTCATTATCATAATATCATGATTTTAAAAGTGCACATTCCTACACAATGCATAGCACTCTTGAGTGACTCCTTTTAAAACAAAGGATCAATTATCTGGCCATCTCCACCTCCACACATTTCCCTAAGTCCATGAATACTGTTTCCTAGAGTTTTGATTTCAAGGTGAGGAATTTCTGTTTTCCTCCCTCTTCCTGAGTGTTTTTGGTCTTCTAGATTTGTTAATTTTGTTCCCACATGTACTTTTCTTCTTTCTCTCCTATTAGGTATACAACAATAACTTTGTTTTAGCTACTCTGAGATTATTTCTGGACAGCAATTTTTTTTTTACCTCACAGAATTCAGTCTCTGTGTTCAGCTGCTATTTCAGGTTCCTTCTTCTCCCCCTCCCGCATATATTCAAATGGGGTCTGTTTATTGACATACACAACATCCAGATTTCACAGAAGGGATTCTAAACCATTCACTTGCAATTTTAGATTGTTCAATAGACCAAAGGCTTCCCTCAGGAAAATAAAAAAATAAAAAAATAAAAATAATAAAAAAGAAAGGCTACATGCAAAAATCACAACATCCTGTTGTAATTTCTCCATGTCCCAAATAATTTGTTATCTACATCCTGCAATGCTCAGATCTGCTCCCTCTGCTCTGCTGGGGTGAAAAAACAGCTATCAGCCTATAAATGAAAACTAGTTTTCTTAATCTTTACCTTCTATACCTGGAGAGACATTCTATGACATTCTTCTCTTTCAGGTAGAAGAATTTACTGTAAGTGCTATAAGATAATTTACCAATAAAATTTTTAAAATAATAATAATTAAAAAGCTGCAATTCAGACTGGAAATATTCAGCATAGAAGTATTCAAAGATACACTAAATGTAATTATAGACCACTTTGTTCACACTTTCAAAAAAAAGGAAGCATAAGTACTGACCAAGTACTCTGTTTTGGTATTGTTTGGGGGTTTTATAACAATTTCAAAGACATTTTCTATTATAATTCATTTATTTATATGTCATACAAAGAGTCAGTAAGACAGTCCCAATGTTCATAGTAATGTACAGTTGCCAAAGCTACTAAGTAGTGAGCTTGCATCATCAAGACTTTCTTTTCCACAGGAGGATGGTGATTTTTAAAAAATCAGGATTCATGTACTCTGTTATGTGTTTGTGACACTGATAGTCACAAACTAGTTTGAGCAGTTTAAGAGGTTTTGTCTTCTACACAATGTGTTGTCAAATGAACTTCTTTCTGGTAATTATTAGCTATAAAAGAATTTAAGTGCCTGAAAATAAATAAGCTGAATGCCAAAAATACCAAAATCATATAATTACTATATGATGCTGCTTCTGAGAACGGGGATGGTAACAGTCTGCCTCTCTCCTCTATTTCCTTATTTCCCATCTGACTGCTATTATCAAATCTTATTTTCATGCAGATCTGGGACCTGTTCTGCAGGTTGTGAAATGCAGGCTGAAATCCCCTGTTCTACCCAATTTCTTCCATCCTCCAAGAATCATCTGTTCTCTCTTCTGTTTTAAAATAAGATTCATTATTCCTTATGTGTTTCTTATTTCTATGCTTTTCTAGAAAAGAGAAGTGGATTCTGGTCTAAAATGATCCTTTCCACCACTGAAACTGCTAAGTACCAAAGAAGTTTGAGAGATACCAGATAGATGAGGATAGAAACGGGAGTATCACATTAGGTCTGCCAGCACAATGTAGGACAGAGATCAAGACACAACTACAATGGCATTTGTGCATGATAATTTTGCTATCATTTAAGATGTTTGTTTGAACCATTTTCTGTTATTTTTTCACCTGTGATTCCTTTATATCATCTTGTCAGTCAACTGTAGATTTTCTTCTGGGCTTTTGTCTTCAACAGGTGTTCCAGTCTTTCAGAGAACACAAAGTAAGAAATGCAACTGATCTTTTCAGAATAGCTGTGCAGAAGGATTGCAGTTCACAAAAGCTCAGAAATTTTTTTTTGTTTGTTTGTGGGTTTTTTTGTTTGTTTTTTGTGTTTGTTTTGATTTGTAGAACATAGTTGTGTATAATCTCTCTATTTAGCAATTTAACTCAAAATGGTATACTTCTAGTATGTTGCAAGAATAAACCCACAGTAGAAAAGTCATATTCAAGCAACTATGAAATTGAGGCCAACAGAAAATTAATGGCAATATTCTGACTAACATTGGAGAAACCATTATACCATCTACAAGAATTAAAATGCACTTACCAGAAGAAATTGCAAGTATTTACATATTAGGTACCTTATTAGTCATCAGATTTGTTTTTTATCTCTTTCTGTCTACTTCCTTTTGTCTATTGATTTACTTCTACTCTTGATTTTTTTCATTTGTCTGCAGTTAATTTGTTTTTTTTTTCTATCATCTCCTTTGATCTTTACAATTATACTTTGGTTTCTTGAGACTCATAGTACGTACATTATCCTGTATCTAATATTTTTGCATTTTTGCCTAGGACAAAAATGAAAAGTTCAATTTGTATGATGTAAATTTAAAGTAAAACATGTTCAAATATTCATGAACTTAAGGCTTCATTCTGCTCTTTCACCTACTTTTTTTTTTTTTTTTCATAGAACTACTTGTCATTATTTATGCTACCGTGTAAGAAGCAAGATATTATGCTCAGGTAAAAAATGTGGAAATTAGCAAGACATAAATGATTTCTCAGAGAAAAGTCAATTGCTTTTCTTAGTGTGCTTTGAGTTAATTTGTGTGGCCTTAGTTTCAATTTCCATTCCCAAATTCTAATACTTTTATTTCTTAGAAATAATCTAAGACTTTAAGGTTTAAGTTGTAGGATTCAACCCTTTGTCTTTTAGGCCTCCTTTCTTTTCTGATACATCTAAGGTACTTCATTCTTTGGTCTGTTTTGTTTAGAACTCATTGTTTAGAACATTTGGTAAACTGTAATATTTTTCCATTAAAGATTATAATATCTTGTGAATTCAGATTTTGATTCCTTCTGTTTTCTTTCCTTATAAACATTCTTCCCCAGTTTTCACATTTTAGAATTTCTTGCCATGAAAATAAAGCATTAAACACTTCCAAACTTCTCCAGGGATAACTTTGCTCTACTTGAGCTTAGCCTTGTTAACCATCAATCGCTCAATCAGCCTTTATTTTATGTACAGTAACACATTGAAGAATGAATCTTAAAGTGCCGTGTATAATAGTTGTTAGTTAACAAGAAAAAGCTAATTTCCGCAGATGAATTTTCACCTTTGTTTTACATCTACTTAAAGAGTTTCTAACAACCTCAGGGATTAAGTGTTATTGCTGCAGGGTATATGCTTGAAGTTTTAGCTTGTGTTTTGTGCAGCTGTGTCCATGATCCCTTTGGAATAAAGTGAACTTGCATTTAAAATAAAATAGTACTATCAATGGCCAAATTTTTATTTCTTTATTTATTTTAAAATCACAAAAGTTCCATTTTTGTGATTTTAAAAAACTGTTTTTAACTATGATGACACTGGCTAGTCAAACTGTTATAAAGAGATCAAAGCTGTGTTACTATATCAGTAAAATTAATCTTTACTACATTTTTTGCAGCTAACATACAGATGAGGAATACACCTGAGGGAGGTCATAATGTTCTTTTGCAAAACTGGAATTCTCCCACTAGATAGATAATTGTTACATGGCAAACCTGCCCCCTGACCACGAAATGTCAAGAGACACCACTGAGAGCTTCAAATTTTCTCACATGTATGCTATTGTTTCTTAGAAAGAAAGAAGCATCAGAAAACCATCCCAATGACAGTAGTGTAAAAAGACTACCTATCTGTTGCTTCTGCTGTTAACTAAGCTTCTTTTTCAGTTGAACAAGCATGTAATTTCTAGTGCTAAGCAGATACATTGAAGTAAATTTTGCTATAGGTTATTTTCCAAACTAATGTGTTGACAACTGTATCAAAAATACCATTATTAATGATTAGTATGAAGAGCAGCCTTTTCAACAACTCAAATAAAAATTCTGCAGTATTATTCAGAGAAATTAATTTCTATTTTAATAAGTTTTTGTCAAAAAATCCAAAACTCAATGTTTTGCATGTGAGCAGACCAGCTTTATCTCTGATAGATTCCCTTTGGGGAATTCTGTGTTTCCTCTGTAGTTCTAGCGAAAAATATTAGTTTGCATTTACTGTAGCAATTTACTGCGAATTTGAATAAACATCACTAGGAACTGAATTTGTTTAAAGCTAGTAGTTCTTCATAGGGCATATTCAGTCCTCAGAAAGAATTGGTATGCCAATCCAAACTAATCTCCATCTTTTTTTTTTTAAAAAAAAAGCTATAATGCTTAGTAGCACATGTCAATTAATAAGCAGAGTGCTCCTAATAATTGGCACTTAACTCCGTATTAAGAATCAGGTTATTCACTGCTAATGGAACCTAATGGATTGTAATTCTGAGCCTTATATTACTTGTCACATGCCATTCTTATCTTCCTTTCTGTCTTTGCAACCAATTACATAATATTTGACAATAATAAGTAGAAAAATGATAATACTTCACCTGCTAGCTTTAAAAATGAAGTGGTTATGGGCTGGTTTTAATATTTTACAAAAGTCTTACAGACTTTTTGTAAAAAGTCAACTCATGATTGTCCTTTTTTTGTAGATGAATGTTTAATTACAAATTTTTACACAAGGTCATAGAAATATTCTACATATACTGATTATTAGATACACTGAGTGTAACCAAAAGATAAGCAGTATTTACAGAACCATTCTTGTCACTTCTGATACCAAAGTGCTGAGAAACTTTATTTGGTTTTACATCTTCTGTTGTTAAAACTCCTGAATCCAGTTGGCAGCTGGTCACAACTGGTGTTCCCGAGGGTCAGTACTGGGACCAGTTCTGTTTAATATCTTTATTAATGATCTGGATGAGGAGATCGAGTGAACCCTCAGTATGTTTTCAGATGACACCAAGTTTGGAAGAAGTGTTTACCTGCTTGAGGCAAAGGAGGATCTGCAGAGGAATCTGGACAGGCTAGATTGATGGGACGAGGCCAATTATATGAGGTTCAACAAGGCTCAGTGCTGAGTCCTGCAGTTGGTCACAACAACCCCATACAACACTACAGGTTTGGGGAAGAGTGGCTGGAAAACTGCCTGGAGGAAAAGGACCTGGAGTTGTTGGTCAACAGGTAGCTGAACATGAGCCAGCTTGTGCCCAGGTGGCCAATGGCATCCTGGCCTGTAGCAGAAATAGTGTGGCCAGCAGGACTAGAGAATTGATCATCCCCCTGTACTTGGCACTGGTGAGACCACACCTCAAATACTGTACAACTGCAAGAAAGACATTGAAGTATCGGAGAGCACCCAAAGAAAAGCAACACAGCTAGTGAAGGGTGTAGTGCACAAGCCTTATGAGAAGTGGCTGAGGGAACTGGGGCTGTTCAGCCTAAAGAAAAGGAAGCTGAGGGGAGAATTTATTGCTCTCTACAACTACCTGCAAGGAAGCTGTAGCAAGGTGGGTGTCAGCCTCTTTTCCCAAAAGGAAATCACATCAAGTTGCAGTAGGGGAGATACCGAAAGAAGTTGTTCACTGAAAGGGCTGTGAAGCACTAGAACAGGTTGTCCAGGAAAGCAGTTGAGTCTCCATTTCTGGAGGTATTTAAAAGATGTCTAGACTTGAATCTTAGGTCCATGGCTTAATGGTGGACTTGGCAGTGCTAGGTTAATGGTTGGACTTGATGATCTAGGTCTTTTCCAACATAAATGGTTCTATGATCCTCTAATTCTGTGATTCTATTCAGATATAAATAAACAATAGACACAAACCTTGAAAGCACTGGGATCAGGCTAAGTGCTCTCTGCTAGTAACTACTATTTATTGCTTGATGGTTCTGGAGCTTGGACAAAGAAACCTGATCATAGGAACTACTCTACCTTATCCCTAAGGAAGAACGCAAAGTAAGTGCCTGGTAAATAATCACAACAACTAGCTGCGACTTTGTGCCCATCATTTTCTACTGAGAATTAACTTAGGTCAGCTCTATATTAGAGGAAAAAAGAATGTTTGCACATTTTGCAGCCTAGACACACACCAAATCTGTTTAACCACACAGAACAATAGCAGTCACTTTCAAGCCAGTACTAATTAAAGTTTAAATCAATCTCTCTGCCATTGCTACTTGTAAACCTTAAAATATGTTTGCTTTTCTGGAATGGCAGCAGTGAAAGAACAGTCTTCTTAATTTTTTTTTTCCATTCCTGTTATACTGTAGTGCTAATACATATATAAAAAAATCTTACTGCCGTTCACTAATCCAGTTATAGAGTGCAATCTTCCTGTATAACATCTGCAGCTAAACAGAAATCACCTTTCTGCAGATAACTTGTATGAATTATAAATCAAGTGAAAAAGTACAAACATACTCCAGCAAGAATATATATTGCTTTCACAAAATGAATGCAATGAAAACTTCCTCACCCAAAATAATTAATGACATTAATTTAATTTGAAATAGAAATACTGAAAAGTAAGTCTTATTGCAGCCCAAGAGGAAAGGAAAACATTTGAAGTTTATTTGCTGAATCTTAACTTCAGAAGAAATAAAAGTGTCTATACAGCTCTGGTGAGCTGTATAAAGGTTAGCTTCACTTTCTTCATCAAACAGGATTCCCATTTCTGAAGGTGTCAGTTTTATTACATTGCATATACCTGAGGTATCATACAACGGTTGATTTTCTTTTGCATTATGAAGTGTACTTGGGAATCTTTTTTTATTGAAATCAGTATGACTAATGGAATTATCATGGTTTGATTCCTCTTCGTGGTTCTTCTTATATTCCCCTGTGCTTTTGTGCCACAATGGAATAAAAGCATTCAACAGCACACAACCAGCATTATGGTGTGCTGTTTATGGTAAAAGTGTCATAGCTTTAATTTTTCACTTTGTATCCGTTTCTTGCTCTTTTTATTCCCAGAACACTGTATACGTTTTCAAATATCACAAAATCCCTAATTGCAAACATAATCTAATTTTACAATTGGATTTTACCCAATATTAACTGCAATGCAAAATAATGTGTAGTGTCTTGCCAAGCAGCCACCATGAGGACAATTAAAACCTAATTGTATGTTGTATATGTGCATGTGCATGAGTACATAGTTAAGTCAAGAATGTGATTAAAGGTGAAAAATGAAGATCTCAGATTGCTATTCTTTAATGTTCTATAACTTTTTATTTAATGAATAATAGAGTCGGTTTCTTCAACTTTCTTCAAAAACTAAAATCAACCTCAGGCGTTATCAGAAAGGCAGAGGTAAGAAACAAGTTTGATCTTATTGGAGATTTTTAATAAAATGAGAATATTTGATTTTACTGAAGTCAATGAAAGAACACCAATTCAGACTCCAAAATTGCTCATAGGAATAAATATATTTAATTACACGATGCAAATTCCCATTGTAAAAACACCTAGGGTTAGAATTTTTTTTGTTTTAGTAAATGTGTAGTGTTATAAATATCCACCCATATCTTTCACCTTCTGTTTATCTTTTGCTGCATATCAGAAAACAAAACATATAGGAAAGTTCATCATCTGTAAGTGAATTTGAATCAATTGATTTCCTTATCATTACCCTTTCCGTTATAGTTAAACCAGTGTAAAATGCTGCAATGTATTAGAAATTATACTTTTTTCCCCAACACACCTTGCTAAACAAAGTGAGAGCTACTGGTTATAAGCTTTCCAAAGGGATTTTAAATAAGTGGACAGTCATTAAAAGTGCCAGAAAGGCCAGATGATGTTCACTCTGAGATAATTTCCAAAACCTTTTAACGTTCTTTGGCTTTGTCATCCATTCAACAAATAACCCTTTATTTTTCCTTCAGCATCTCATTTTCCTGTATGGTCAGTATAATGAATGAGTCAAGGGCTTTTTTTGTGCTCATTTGAGCACCAAAAATCTCATCTTTCTAAGCTTATTTTGAAACAAAATTTTTAGGCTCCTATGTAGTGACTAAAAATGGAGTTATAGATCTCTAAATTACTGTGATACATTTGAAAAAAAGTAATTAGTATCTGTCCCTTTCTATATCTACTGAGAAGCTGAGAACAGCAACAGAAAATATGCCTTGGGAGCTTTATAATTAGTGAATCTTCTTAGTGTAATAGCATGATAGATTGAAAAGTATCAGACACAGAAAAAATTCCTTCCCTTGATACATAAAAAAAAAAACCCAACAAAACAAAGCTTAAGGGAACAGATAGGCTATCTTCTCCAAGCATGGGGCATTATGAGAAAGATAAGGAAATTAATTTCTCCTAAAATATAATTGGAATTTAAAACAACTATCTTATTGAAATGCATCAGAGAAACTTTATATAGTGACAAGTATACAACTGAAAACACTTATATTTACTAAGTTTTGATTAAAAAAAGAAGACAAAAAAAAAAAAAAAGGTTTTTTCTGACCAAATTTTGTACATGAAAACACAGATGGATGTGTCAGAATCTGGAGTAAATAAAATAACCGTGAAGCAAAGTTCACTGTTTCTTCATAAAAGTCTGCAGTTCTAAGTGGACTGGACAAGAACAGCAACAATTTTACAGGAATGTGTGCAGCATAGCAATGGGTGCCCTACTTTGTGCTGCTTTGCTAAGGATTAGAGTTTGTTACAGGCTTGCAAGTTCTATGCCTTTTCTCCAGAAGTCCCAAATAGGCAGAGCAAAATAGCAGCTATGCTTTTAGAGAAAAAAGTATGGTTTTTTGAAAGGAATTAAGTGGCACTTTAGGGTAGTGTAAAGGTAAAGGATTTTTTTTCTGGCATTTGTCATACAAGCTTAGATAATAAACCTAACTATAAGATAAAACTCTGTTCTTCCTACTGTGTCAAAATTAAGGAAATTCTCAGACTGTTGAAACTGGGAGGCAGCAACTGGTGCAGGAGGTAAGATACTGCATCATATTTTTTGCCTCTTAGCTGAGACTGCTGGGTCAGTGCTAGTCAATAGTTTAACACAACCTCTTCAACTGTATCCTGTAAGGGATACAGAGCCACTCAGGCTCTTAAGCATAAGTTTTGCTCAGGAAGCAGTGCCATAACGTGTTTCCTTGCTTTTGTCATTGCGGTTGATGTGTGGCTTCACTCAAAATTTTTCAGTGAAAGCAGATTTAACAAAAAGGTGAGCATTTCTATTCAATTCTACTCAATATTCTCTTAATTCAGCTTTTCTCAGTTCTACAGCACCTCTATGTAGCAGTCTTCAGAAAATATCTTTGGTTTTTTAGACTATTCCAAACTTTAATGATATTTTAATTCCAAAATTCAACCATATTTTTCCAAAATAATTATATTTCTCCTTAGCACTATCAAGTTCTTTCCACAGGTAGTGACTCAGATTTCAAACCCTAAACCCCTGAAACTATTCAAGGACATTTCACTTGATTTTACAGTAGAAATAAACAGCACAGGTGGCAGCAATCTGGTATAGAATACAGCATGATCTAATAATAAAGTTAGTATATTGAAGGCTCAAACTCAAAACTCAATCAAGAACTAATTGAAAAAATTTAAAAAGAAAAATTAATTTACTAGATAAAACCTTGGTTAAAACCAACACTACTAATAATACAGCCTCACGACAAACAAAGCCAAAATATTACACCAAAGCAAATCTTCACTGAAAACACATTGTTACAAAACATGATGACACTGTTTTTTAAGTGATATTTTCTTCCATTTATTTTAACATACTTTTTCTTTATTTTCTAGTTATATGTGTTACAAATCCTCCATTGTTCAGGTAAGCTATTCATCAGTTTGCTTGTAGAACTTGCATGGATAACAGTCTTAATTTATTTTTTTATTTTTATATTTTTAAGATTTGTTCAGACAAGTGAAATGTAAAATGTGAATATATTTTTTTTGGCATGAGCTATGGCTTCACTAACAACCCTTCTGAAACCTTACTCACTTTGCAAGTTACATAATTATGTGTATTATAGCAAGACATTGGTAGATCCTTGAGTTTCAAAAGAACTTGAATGTTATTTTGTTCTGTGTCCATCACTATCCCTCCTCCATTCTCCATAGTCTGGAGAATCATCACCCTATCAGGTATCTTGACAGTGTAATTGAAAAAGAGTATCAGCAAGGCAGGTAATGTGTCAGAGAAAGCTGTATTTCATCTGAGTCTTTCTTCACAACCTTTCCGTTAAAAGGTCATACTTTCACAATCAGATGGAACAAGCATGTTCATCTCTTTCAACAACCCTGGCAGATATTTCTAAGTTTATTTTCTTGAAAACTGACACTATTCCCTTGTTTAATATAACCTTCAGTGATTTGTTTCATTTTTACATCAGTAGTAACCTACTTTTAATTTAAACCTTGCATTTTCATTACCAGGTAGCATGCAAAGATTAACAGTGGATATCAGGGTTTTGTTCAGCAAAGATGGGCATAAAAAACCTGAATGTAAGTGTTCTACAGATCATACAGTGTGTAATTTCTTTGTCTATGTCCAGAGCGTTTGAAATAATTTAAGTCTTGTCTCATTTTCAAAAACAGAGGTTCTAAATCCAGGAAAGTTTTGTTGCTATTTATTTTGTTTCCATTTATTAATTCAGCAATTACAATTTTCAATATCACAATGACTAAAAAGCAACTTCTTGTATGATTTATTATTTTTAATTTCAGAATTGGTGTGAAAACTAAATATGTTTTATTTCTAGAGATGAGCTACTTATTCAGTGAATGTCAGAATTTCTAATTTAATTTCTATTTTTTAAATTTACATTCTTCCATTATATGGATTGCCACTATTGTAGTAATTCTTAGTTGTCTTTTCTGCACCTCTCTTCTGCTTAAATTTCTTTTCTGATATTAGATGTTTATGTACTTAAAAATGCATAATAACGCAATTGTCTTACAATAGGTCTTATTTGCTGTTCTGTGCATTCATAATTCAGATTCAGGTCTGTTGTCCTCAACATAAAAAGGACATGGAGCTATTGGAAGAAGTCCAGAGGAGGGCCATGAGGATGATCAGGGGACTGGAGTACCTCCTGTATGAAGACAGGCTGAGAAAGTTGGGGCTGTTCAGCCTGGAGAAGAGAAGGATGTGTGGGGACCTAATAGCAGCCTTCCAGTGTCTGAAGCAGGGGTATAAGGATGCTGGGGAGTGACTCTTCATTAGGGACTGTAGGGATAGGACAAGGGATAAAGGGTTAAAACTTAAACAGGGTTAAGTTTAGATTGGATATAAGGAAGAAATTCTTTCCTGTTAGGGTGGTGAGGCACTGGAATGGGTTGCCCAAGGAAGCTGCGAATGCTCCATCCCTGATGGTGTTCAAGGCCAGGTTGGACAGAGCCTTGGGTAAGACGGTTTAGTGTGACATGTCCCTGCCCATGGCAGGGGGGTTGGAACTTGATGACCTTAAGGTCCTTTCCAACCCTAACTATTCTATGATTCTATGATTATCATGAAATGATGAATCACAATTTGGAGTGCCCTACATTTTATGAATGTTATAAGTACAAAGTATTGTAGTGTAATCAATACCAACTGACATGAGGAAGGTAGCAATCCTTCAGCGGTAACACATATTTCTTTTAGAAAACAGTAACAGTCATTTGCTTACTAAGATGGTTTATAATGTAATTTTCTGCACTGTGGAACAGCAAATGCTAATATTATGACAAGAAATGGAATTTGGAATTCATACTCTGTGCAAGATTGCACAAAAAGAAAAAAAGTACAACCTGAAAAATATCAATATTGCATTGCCTAAAAGAACTGATGAGTGCACTACAACTGCTAGAGGTAGATGGAAAAAAAAAAAAAAAAGGGAGATTTTACAGAGCAATATCAGTGCTTATTATTTTCTCTAATTGAATTTCTGGGGCTGAGGACATGACTGTGTGCAGGAGCAAGATACCTGAAAACCCATGGAAATAAAGAAGAGAATAGAGAAACCAGCCAAAATAGATTTGCAGAATTAATGTAATTAGGTAATATTTTGAAATTTTACATTGAAAAAAGGAGATCAGAAAAGGGCTTAAGGAATTTTCCTTTTAGTCAGCTAAAAAGGTAATTGAATTAGCTCAATGCAACATTTAAACAAATTTAAAATGCTATTAAAATCTAGCATAAAGCAAACTGCTTTGAGGATGTACAAGCATTAATTTGGAGTCAGTTGTATATCTGCATATTTTTTTGCCTATTTTGACTTGCTAAGTACAAGAAAAGAATTATAGTATTTAATATTAAAACCAGTAAGTGCAGAATATGTTCCTAAAACAAGTTTTGAAAAGTTCATACTTATTTTAGGTCAAAACAAATTACTTTAGATTTTCAATAAAATAAGTTACAGATTTTATTTTCTATTTTTAATATGTTTTAAAGTAATGTTTTGCAGCCAGGTTAAAAAAAAACATATTTAGCTGGGTAGTACAGGGTTTTAATAACAGTTAAATGTGTTACAAACAGTTGAGGTAAAAGCACTACTCAGCAGTTATTTAAACTTCTTTTGTACTTGAAAGATAGTTTAATTCTTTATGTGAAAATTCAGATTTGGAGTCTTTTACATAGGGGTCTCCTGTCCTATGTAGCTATAAATATAACTCCTATTTGCACTATAATTGAACCCAGAAACCAGGCAGAGTAGTGTCTCAGCACTCTGAAGGTCCAAATTTTTAGGTATATGTAGATTATATATGCACATATCTTTGTATCTTGCCCAGGACCTAATGATTACTTTTATTCAAAGTCATTAACTGAAGGCATATATTCTTTATATTATTGTTATATGTTATTTATTGATATCACTGCATATTATTTGCTTGGGGTAAATCACTAAGCAGTTTAAGCTAAGGTAAGAGTTCTGGACTGTAGACCATTTAACGAAAGGATTTAAAACTCCCTACCTTCTAGGAAAACATTTATCATTCTTGGACAAGGCTGCTAAAAAGTAATTCTAGATGACTAGCCATGTACAGCAGGTTATGCCTAAAACAATTTATAAAATTAGGTGAGGTGGAATCTACCTCTTAGACCCTATTCTGCTCATCACTGGTGCTATGGAAAAAAAAAAGAAATGAAACCAGTTTCAGGTTTAACTCTAATTGTGGGAAACATTTTTTTAGAGGTGAGTTTCAACCTCATTTATCTGGAAAACAGCAAAAAAACCCCAGCTAAATCCCAGGCATCTCACAGCTATGTAAGGGCTGTGAGACAAAAATCAGAAATAAAGGCGTAAGCCATACTTACGTTTTAAAAATAGGTCAGTAACTATTTACTATTATTACAAACAAAATTACGTGTAATATTTTTTAGCGTTCTTACAATTATTATTTTGGCAATTATTTCAACTTACAACAACCCCTTAAAAGGATAACTTTCAGTATTTCATTGGACATCTGTAATTGTGAGTTCTATGAAAGTATATCTTGACAGTGAATATCCAATATACTTGTAGCTTTCTCATCAACATTTATAAAAAGTTACCAAACTCAGTGTCTTTTTCAGACAAAATATTGATAGCTTGCAAGGATGTAGGAGAAATACACTTGTAGTATCTTGCATGAATGAAAACTAATTCAAGCTTTCTTTCCATATAAGGACTGGCAAAAAGCACCACAATTCCTTCTTTATAAGCAGTAGTTTCTGTTTTGCCTATTTTGTTATTCTTTAAAGGAGCAGGCATAGGGTTGACATTCTCTCACCTAACCTTTATCATTCAGGTTTTGAATGCCTAGTCTCAAGAGGTAGGCTAGATAACTAATTAAAGTTCATTCATTATTAAGATACAATAGATTCCCCCTTGGAGTTGCTGTCTCTCAGCTTTGATGTACTAAAGTAGGCGATATGAATCACAGCCACAATACAGGCTTATCTATGTGAAATTTCTAGTCCCCCTTGAGTGTAGTTCATGGTCCTCTGTGTGCTATAAAAAAAATACTTACACTCCCTGGGTTATCCTGCATCTGTTCTTGCCAGTTCTTTTATATGCATTTTTGATTTCTAATAGAGAATAGTAATGAACATATTAATCTTTAAACATTTTTATCCTTTTTCTTTAGTAAAACTTTTTGTCAGCTTAGAAGCATTCTACTTGTTCCTTATTGCCATGAGGAAAGGTTAAATAAATGTATTTTTATTTTATTTTCTATTTAGCACCTTAATCTTGTAGAGCGAATATATTTTTTGCTGCACTCCGTTAATAATTTTGCCTTATGCATTGAATACAAACATGCATTTCACACATGAAATTTTGTGCAAAAATAAAACAAGTAAATTTTGATCTGTTTCAAATAGTTTTTTAGTTCTGCTTTAAGAGACAAAAAAGTTAAAACCTGGATTGTGAGATTTGAATTTAAAATAACCTACTGATGCTCCTCACTGTATATTCACTCTGTTCCCAGGAAGTTCTTGCACTTGTTCAGAAGCACACTTGGCTTGCACCTACCTCATCTCTCTTTTAGGCCCAAGGCCATCTGTACAGTACTCTGTAAAAAGCATCCTTAGGTAGGAACAGACCCCAAAAGCCAAGCTAATAATGTGATAGGGCTTGAAGAGGACCGATCATACCTATCTCACAAAGAGCTTGAAATAGGTTTCCTCCTAATCAGTGTGACAGTCCTGTGGCCCTAAGGTGACTTGTTCCTTTGTGTGTAGATTTTCAGTTTAAAAATGACTGAACTAGTGTGAGATTTGTTTTGCTTCTTGCCAGTTGCTTTAAGGCATATTGCATTCTGCAAGAGATGATAGGATGCTTGAAGTAGAGGAGGTGACAGAAAATGACGGAAGTGTCCTAAAGACTAGATGGGATGTGATATCTCTTCAGTTTTCCTGAATAAGAACCACCTGGTAGGACAGATTCAAAATTCTTTATAATCAGATAGCGCAGAAGAGTCTGTGCTTGCCTCTGCAACAGAGTACAAAGAAGGAAGATAGCCACTTCCAGGGAAAAAAAAAAATAAAAAATTAAGCGGCTTGATTGTGCCTGTCCTGGAAAGTAGAAGACAGAAATTTGGATCTCTTTCAAAAAAAGAAAGAAATGTCTTATTTCTGAATATGTTGTAAATGCTACCTTCTTATAACAGGAGAAGATATTCATGCCCATCACTTGAGCAGCCTGAGTTTTGAACAGTGGGACAATGTAACTCCCAGTATTACACTTAGAGACTTGTTATGGGGTAAAGAGAACATACCACAGATAAGGAGCCAAGAATTTGTCATTAACTTGACTAAAATCTTTAACAATTTTATCAGAATCCAACACTTCTTAGTTAAGTTACAATATTGCTATGTCTTATTATTCAAATAATTGCAAAAAAGCTTCATTAATAATTATTATTCAAGAATATATAGTAATATCCATGCCTTTTCATCAGTAGTGTGTTCACACGTTCAGCATTCCTAATGCAGAAGACCTAAGTTTTCTCAAACAGGAAGACAAAGTCTTAATGAGGAGTTCAGCACCAGTGATAGGAGTCCCTTCCTCCTGAGTTCTGAGGACTGCTCTAGCTTGTTTCTATATTTTTCCTCTCCTAGGGCTGCTGTCTTCTGACTGCTCCCAGCTAAATGTGAGCATGGTCCTACAGATGCACAAAGCTCACCCCCACCAGGGGCTCTTGTTTGTTGAACAGCAACTCACAGGGTTTGCCAGACCCTGGCAGAGCACATGCTCAGGCAGGAGTCCAGTGGCAATGGTTTATCTGTGCTTAATCCACTGGGGAGCTCAATCCAGGTGTAAAATGATCTCCTGGGTTCTTACCGAGCTAAAGTATAAGACAGACAAATATCTTCTTTAATAAGAATTGAGGCACTTCTGACATATCACAGAAGAAATTTAAAGAACTGGAATATTAGGCTTAAAGAGTCGCAATGTCTTGAGAATCCAGTCTGTTTGACACTTCCTTAATTAAGTGATCCACTGAAGTTAACAGAACTGATTTTCCAGTTAGGCACCTAAAATTCTAATTCTCACTCTGCTGTCCTAAATATAACCATTGGGTCTAGACATAGTTTCTCTGTCGAGTTTCTCTATTTTTAGATCAGAACAGATCACAGATCATAGGAACAGATGCAAATGGGTGCATTTGTTTGTTCAGTGATCACTCAAAGACAAACACAATAGCATTGGGTGCGAGGGAAGGTACTAACTAGCTAATTGTGATTCTGATGATGGTTTTGGCATATTCTGAACTGTATAAACAGTAATTGACATTGTATTGTATATTACTGCCTTTATCATCAGCACGTCAGAGAGACAAATAAATTGTCCAGCTGTCTCTATAACATTCCCATGTGTGTCTTAAATAGGGGAAACCATTCATGGATTTTGTTTTATTTGCTTCTACTAGTGCTTAATTACAGTTCTTATCATCTTCATTTAAAACCTCACGATCCAGAGCTCAAAAATGAACAACTGGAAGTTAAGTTTAGCAACAACTGTGTAAAGATATAAAGCAGGCAAACTTGTGTTCTTGCAACTTTCACCTTTCACACTTCCAGTGAACATACTGACTCTACTACTGACTGTGTTAAAAACTGAAAAAGCGTACCTGGCCTACCATATGAACCAAATTCTAATGTGATCAACTGGAGCCTCAAATCTGAAATCTGAAGTCTGAAGATGTCCTCTGTATTTCTACAGTACACACTATCAGGTTTTAATTTTGTGTTGTTACATGCACAGGAAATGAACAGGAGTTTAAAAGGAAATTACTTTTCCCTTCTGTGCCTGTAGGTGTTGTACAATTCAGTTTATTGTTAAAAGCAGTTTGTATATAACAATAAATTTAAAGCTAACTTAAGTTTTGCTGCTATGTAAGTGAAGCAAGATTACTTTGGCCTTAACTCTTGCTTCAAATAATAGCATGTCTATTATGAATGTAACATGAGAAGAATCTGGTACATCAGTTCTTCCATTATAGAAAGATGGATTATATCACAGACTTGGTATAAAGCTTTGGGAAAGTCAGCTCAGGACATCCTCAGAAAACTTTATTATTCTGTATGACTCAAAGTTGAATTTGTAGATTAAAGTGGCAGAAAACAAATTTTGAAGTTGTACCTTAGGATCCCTTTTCACATAATTTATCCATTTTCACATCTTTTTACCTAGGCAAAAGAACATATTACTGCTACCATTTTGACTTCAGCTACTCATGACCATTCATTTCCTCCTGATTGATGCTATCAGTCCTCTTACCTCTACTAGTTCCTAACCAATTTTGGTTAATATGAACTGAGCTATGGACATTTTATTTAACAACTCTCTACCAAGACAGTAGTTCTAAGAAATTAGTTTACCTTTGTTGGTTGAGCCTATAGTAATAATAACCCCTACCAACTGAAGGATATGTGCAGAGAATCATAAGCGGCAGAGGAAAGACGTTACAGCAAGTAACTCACTTGATATGTTGACCTTTATATTGGACCATATAGCCATAAAATCAGAGAGATAGTTTTCCTGTGTAACACAGGTCAGAATTTAATCCAGTAATTCCTACATCAAGACAATGAGTCAGTCATGACTGTGAGATTTACCCGAGCAGAAGATTATATTTGAAATATTATGTGCATAGACCACCTGTGTTTAAGTAATGTCTTCATTTTAATTAAAACTCAGGTACAGAGCCATATCTGTGACATAATGTGTTACAGATGGCATTGTTTTCCATCCTTGATCAAATAACTAGTCCTACTTATTAGAATCTGTAGCTTCAGTCTTGCAATTTTGTAACTTCTTCATACTCTGAGATGCGAGGGTGCAAGATTCTCTAAGAATACTGGGTCAGACTTCTCAGTTCACCACCAAAACAACTTCCATTTTTTAAGTCTCTTGCTATTTAATAGTTATGAAATGAGCTAAAACAAAGAATTTTCTTTGAGAATGCATGAAACAACAGTATCTTGATAGTCTATGGGGACTAGCCAATGGGGTCTTGAGAGCTATCGATCAGATCTCTGAAGTGAGAAGTGCCAGAACAGCAAACACCTAAAGCTAGGCAAGATGACTCTGTCACATCTAAGCTACAGACGTTTGCCATCCTCACTGTATAAGTCAGAGAAATAATATTCCTGATTTACCATGACACTGAGAAAGCAGTGTCAGCAGAACTCTTTTCCAAGGATATATTTATTATACAGATGTATTTCTGTGCTTGCGAAGAATGAACTTCTTTCCTCTTAGCACCCAGAGAAACAGTTTCACTATAGCTGGTAAAAAACACAGCATGATCAAAGCGGGGAAAAGGGAAGAGAAATCAATTACACCGTTATTACACAGAAACTGTAAAGTGTCATATCGTATACAGGCTCTCCCTATTTCCTGAGGCATCACTTTCTATGACTACCCTTGCTATATTGACCAAATCTCAATTGATCACAATGCTAGCATGTAACTCATACATAAACCACATTCCATACACCTCATAACAGACAAGATGAAATCCACCCAGACCATTCATTCTCACAGCTCTAGAGTTTTATTTATCTAACTGGTTCTTTCCACTTCTGCAACTTAAATACACAGATGACCCTTTTGCTTTGTCTCCTCTTCCTCAGTACCTAGACTCCTTCCCCACTTCCGCCTGTGTTACTTATAGATGACCAACCTAATCTGTTAGCGGAAAGTTCCTATGAAGGCCAACTTCCTCCTGCACAAAGAAAAGGTAGCTCCTAGGGCTCTGTGAAGTGCAATACAGAATACACCAAAGGATGAAGATTCTGGAGCCTATGTCGCAACAGGGTTTAAACTATCTCACTGCAAAGAATTCAATTGGATTTTTTTTTCTTATTTCCCCAGCTTGTGACCACTGCCTCTTGTTCATTCCTTATGCAACTCTGAGCGATGATTTGTTCCATTTTTCCCTATACCTTCCTTTTTGGTAATGGAAAACAGCAGTTAGTATCCCCCTTATGTATTCTCTTCTCCAGGGTACATTGACCTTCAGCCCCTCCTCATGTTATATGTGTCAGTCCTCTAAGTGTCTTGGTGGTCTTTCTTTTTCTGGCTTTTATCCATGTTATTAACATTCCTTTAATATTAGGAGCCAATCTGGACACATTATTACGGCTAAGCCCTGGTGAATGCTAAGTAGAAGGAATTGGTTATTTCCCTTGATCTACAAGCTATACTTTTACAAACTCAGCCCAGTATTTGGTGAGCTTTCACTTGCTTAAGGATACCTTGAAAATGTAAATTCAATCCCCCGGTCCTTCCCTGCAAGGCTGTGAAACAGCCAATCAGTTCCCAGTTTATACTGATGCAGGCTAAAGCTAGGAGAAGCATGGAATTCCTTTTCAGTATGAAACAATCAATATTCTGATTCCACTTTGATAAATATTTGTGCAAATAATTATTTCTTTTCTCTTAGGTGGAAATGTGATACAATAGATTGTTAACAAATGTGCATGTAAAATTATTATTCTGATAAAGTTTTCTTCTTCTTAACACCAAAGATGAGCTACATTTCTGCGCAGTTAAACCCTATTTGCTGTTCAGTGGAAAAAAAAAAAAAAAGTCAGTGTTTTCAGAAATTTTCCTGATGGATAAAGTTTTATTTTTCATCTCAAAGTTTGAAATACGTAACATGTATATTAGAACTTAAAACGTATACCAGTTATGTAAGATAGGCATGTGGATGTGCATATCAGGGGAAGATAATAGAGAACAGTATACTAAACAGGCCAAAATTCATGTTATGCCACTGTAGTACTTAAACAAGTACCTGTAACTTCTGCAACAAAGTGAATTTTCTGCTCACTCTTGCCTTTTGTTACAAGTAATTACAGACACCAGAGATCCATCTGCCCATGAAGTCTTGATTCTTGAGGAAAGTAATTTCAAAATAAATACTTTGGAGCTTGTTATGTTTTATGTTTAATTCTCTTTTTGACTTTCATAGTTAAAACTTGTTTAATTTCCATATGGTCTTTTTCAGATTCTGTGACATTTCAAAAATGTTTTGAAGGGATTTATTAGAAACCAGTTAATGAAATCAAACAGGCTATTTCTATTGTATCATATTTTCAGTTCTGTTGACACAAGTCAGAGATAGGAAGCTGTAGAATTTATCATCAAGACAGTTGTGCAGTTCACTGACATCAGTGTTAAGTGCAGCCTATTTTAATCAGTCATTGGCAAGTGATTACATTTTTTTACATAAAAAGTTTCATTGTTTCTGAAATAAAAATGTTATTGACAGCTCTATTTTTTAAAAAAAAGCTTTAATAGGAGAATATGGCTTTTGTTTAGTTGCTTGCTTTGAGTTTGCACAGGTAGATAAAATAAGAAACTGCATTTTTAATTATATTAAATATTTGGGGTTTTGTTAAAATGTTAAATTTATACTGCATTACTTAACATTTTGAATAGCTTTTATTTTGTATTTATTTGGGAATTTGCATGTGTGCAAAAATCAACTACATGTGTAAGTATTTAATGGAAATATTTTTTTTTTAATGAAGCCTCTTTGAAAATGCTGCTAAGAAGAAAACGAGATTTTGACTGCATCTCCTAAGTTCTAATTCAGAAGTTCATGATACGTGCTGTAGTAAAAACCTAAAGTTAAGATAGTTGTCACAAAGGGGAGAGAAGGGTCATGCCTGCCCCAAAGTTCTGAAATGCATCTGCCCTCTTTAATGGTTTAAGTTTTATATATATATATAAATAACCATGTCCCTTTAGGCATGGCAAAGGAAGAACACATTTAGGGGCATCCACCACTGTACAGAAGGCTGAGGAGTAAAAGCCAGGCTGCCAGCAGAACTTGGGCATCTTGAGCAGTTGGAGTGGATGAACTTCTACCCTGAGTTGAGAGAGCTGAAATTCTACAATAGAAATCAGTATTCACCCTCCATCCTGCTTAGTAAATTATTCTTGGATTATATGTCACTCAGTGGTGTCATTCTGTCCTTTTGAACACCTCACCTTGGAGAATATGGTCTAGTTGGATGTGCCCCTGCCCATGGCAGGGGGGGTGGAAGAGGGTGATCATAAGGTCCTTTCCAATCCAAACCATTCTGTGATTCTATGATCCTCTTCTGATTTCAGACAGCTGAGCTTTCATGATTTTCTTAACAAAAAAATTCAGTATTCATTAGTTATTTAAAGCATGCTTAAATCTCTCAATCTATCTATACCTTTTAAGGTTTTGATCTTACAGCTTTATGCCATATTAGGAGTTTATGGAGATGACAATGACTTACTTGCCCAAGATTAATTTACCCCCTGTGTAACGATGATTTTAATGTGAGATGTTTTGTATATCTGATTCTGAAAACATTTGTTTTGATTCAAAAATGTTGATGTAAGCAAAATGATACAAGTGGTTATATTGTTCAGGTTGTAGTTGTCATCATGACAACCAACCCACAAATTCTGTGTGATAGATGAACTCTCTGGCCAGGGAACTGAATTGCAATCTGCATTCTCGAGATTATGCTAGTTGCATATATCCTGTTCATGCCAAAAAAATACCAATGTGAGACAGTTTGTCAGTGTTTGCATATGAATGGCAAAGCCATTTTCATAAAGTATATTGTAATTTACATCACCTACAGAAAGCAGCTATCCTTCACCAGAGAAAAGGGTAATTGTGGTAATGAAAGAGGAAAAAGCCTTTCAGTGCAGCATTTATAGTTTTTTTCTTTCTACTTAGACATTATTGTTTCTTTTCATAATGACAGCCTGAGTAAACTGGCGTTTAAACAGAACTCCTACTGAGGCAGTAGTTAAATAAAATCCTATGCAGAATGAAAAGGTGGCCTCTAGGAAAATAGGTACAGTAAAAGTCTTGTTGTAAGTTTTATTTATGGAATTGTTATAAAATTGTTTCTCCGGTTGACCAAGACAGTATGAGCACAACTGAAATTGTGAATTCTAGCTTACGTTCTAACCTCCGTAAGTCTTTATGCCTGTAACCTAAGTTCTCCCTATTTTATGTGTATATCCATATGTATATAATGAAGACATGATAATAATTTCAGCTGGTGATTCCTTTTTATTTACCTGTCATTTATGAAATAACCTGTTGAAAGACATAAAAGGTTTTAAACAAGATATCAGATTTTCATTTAGTACTTTATACAACATCTATTTGCTTCAGTTGTATTGAAAAAGAATTAAAGCAACTTGCACCTCAGTTTCCAGGAGACTGCCCTAGTAAGAAAATCAGTGACAGTCTAGTGGTATAACAAAAGAGAAAATCTTTTTCACTTTTAGGACAATCAGTCTTTAGAGCACATTCCCCAGTGAGGTTGCTTTCAAAGCCTGACTAGAAAAAGGCAGGAGCAAACTGGTCTGATCTCATAGCTTTGAGCAGGAGGCTGGACTTGTGATCTCTGGAGGTACCTTCCAACCTGAAGTGTTCTGTGAGTCTGTGATAGTGTCACACTATTACCTATTCATGCAGAGCTGAAGATTGAAAATATCTCTATGTATCAGGAGAATAAAACTCCAGATAATGAACTTGCTCTTTTTTACAATATGAGTAAGACCAGAATGCATGCTACAGTCAATAGAAGCTGATTGTTTTGTGAGTTTCAAACCAGAGGGGCCTTAACAATATTAGTCCTACTGAGATAAGCCAATTTGGTAAGCAGATGCACTTTGTCCAAAATATTTTAATCCTGTACACTGCTCAAAGAGGCAAATGGCCAAAATGATAATCTTACATTCAGATAATCACAAATTCTGTGACAGAATCAGGTCTGAATCTGACTTTTACAGATGTTCTGTGTCATCAAAATTAACTGCGAAAACAAAAGTCCTGATTGAGTACTTACAAATGTTTCAGGTGTCTTACGCTAGTAACTCAATAGACTGGGATTTATATTAAAAAAAACAGACCCAGTATTTCACCTCTGAGACCTCTATAAGAAGTAGCCATCAATATTTCACCAATCTGCTTCAGCACTTCATATGTGTACAGAACACACGCGCAGGTACAACTCGGTTCCCAGAGTGTCTTTTCTATCACCCTGAATTTAGCAGTTCCCTTATTTTCAAAATATGCCAACTACAATAACTTCTCATCTTCCTTCATCAGCAGTTCACACAACAAGCTAGTTAGGACCTCTGACATATAACCATTCTCATATAGACAGCATTTTTCTCTACGCTTTGCTGTCTATAAGAATGTTTGGAGTCTCTACTAATTCTAATAGTATCCAATTCTTACATATCTGAAATTGATTCTAAAATCCTTTCCTAAATACTATTACAAATGGTCTTCAACCTTTCATCGTGTTTGGTCAAGAGTACTTAGTAAATATCACTGTATGGACAGTCCTATATTTTGCTGAATTAATAAACTTCTTAATGGCAGTTTCGACTGCAGCTCTTCTCATGGAATACTAAAAGTACTCACAGGCAATCTGGTGATACCAAAACACTTCTCTGTACCCTTGGAAGGAAAAATCTGTATTCTCATCTACTTGAAAAGTAAAGTTGTTTCTCATGATGGAAAAATTCAGTGTGAAAGAATAAAACATAAAACACACATTGATTTTTCTTTAAAGATAAAGAAAAAATAGGAATGCATACACATTTTAAGATGTATAATCTGTTTGAAAACTGTTACTTTTTTCTTCTCACAAATGCCATGGAAGATTATATATGTTGCAGTCTTCTATTTTCCTTAGAACATACAAACTTTCTAAGACAAATAGCTAGTTTAACTATTGTTCTTAATCTTCTAAATCTATGGCTCTACTATGCAGCTTACATGACCTGTCTCAGTGCACTCCCTAGTGACAGAAACTTCAGCCCTGAAGTTGGTCAGTTGGCAAAATAGAGATGTCAGTTCCCATTATTCACTGTCTGTATTGAGCAATCCAACACAAACAGCAAACTCATAACAATCCTGCTCATCTCTCCGCTATTACAGAGCCCACTCACGCATTATGTAAAGGCTTATGGATTGGAAAGACATAGTTTTCTCAAAAGGCACTAATGATGACTTTGCCAAAAAAAAAAAAAAATCCATGATTTTGCAGCTGCCTGCTCAATGGTAAAGAATTTGTAACATGGTGCAGAATTTCGATTTTATGCAGCTCTTTGATTTTATGCCAAATATTTTGTTGTGTCCTGTTGTAATTATACCTGTTCATATTCTCCTTTTTGGTATAACAAATTTGACCTATACTAAATTAAAGTGAAGATTTAAAATAATTACAGTTAAAAACATCTCTGGGATTGTGTATAAATATAAAAGAGAGTTTAAATTGTTCATTCTGTCTAACATTCAGAGGGGTGACTTGAGGACAGCTTGTGTTTCTGACTTCTGCCCCTTCAAATCAAAGAGAAATAAGAAGGAAAGGAAAAATAAACTAACAGTAAACAAAGCCAAGTCAAAAAATGCAACAAGATAATAAAAACTTGATAAGTAGAAAACTTTCTTAGTATAATGAAAGTTTCTCATGTTAACAGAAGGTAATGCTTTTCTTGTATGGACTTCTATCTGGTTCTCAACTCAACACTTTGCTCCTGACTTCTTGTTACCTTATACTTTTAGCATATCCTTCCATGTAGTTTCAATAAAGTGCTTCTTTTATTTTATTTTTCTTATGTCTGCATTTGGCAATTAGCAGGTGCTTTGGGCTAATTTGTGGAATAAAAGTTTTCAGGGACTAATACCTGTGGAAGCTCCAATTATATTGGTAAAGGAACCCCCTCCAGAAAATGATCTGCTGCCCTTAGAACAAGTAATACAGAGTAAGTCATGTTCCCACAGCTCAGGACTAGACATCACTTGAATGGACTAATACATCCATACTAAATGCACTCAGGTCTTCAAGGATGCAGACTGTGATCCATAGGCTCCAGGGTAACTATTAATATTTAGACAATTGTTTTTCTACCGTCCCCCAACCCCTTGAGTTCAAGTACCACAAATGATACAGCAATGTTGGGAGCATGTGCTGAGGACACATCATGAATCAAAAATATGGTTGTGTGAGGGCACAGCACACTCTGAATATCATATACTAAAGGAAGTAAAACCTGGTGCAGTTCTGTCTATCAAGATTCTATGGGGTGATTTACGGACTGAACTATCTCCAGAGCATAACCTGGACTTTTCTGCAAGGAAACTGGTTATTCCAACAAAAAAACATACTCTGGGAGTGAGCCATTCTCACTGTGGTCTGGGGCCGAGGGATGAAATCTGGTGCCACATTATTTGCCAGGAGAGACATCAACGAAAATGTCCTTAATCTGGAAGTCTCAAAGCTATTAATTTTCAGAGTTTGGTGTAGAATTCTGGGGAAACATCATTTTACCTACTTCATATAAAGTTCTGTATGCATCTGATACCTCCACTCGTGAAAGACAGGACTTCTCTGCCTCTAATATCCTGTAGACATTTAGATCTGCAACACCAATCTTGATACTTGACAGAAGGACTGAATAGAGTACATAGGCGATCACAAAATAGAAAGGATAACTGAGAAGACTTCGAATTATGATTTTTTCCCCCAGCTACTTAATTTATAAAGAAAAATCTGACAAATTATGTTCAATAAGTAAATGTAGATGATGCTCAAGAATACACAAAAAAATCCACTAAAAATTACTTTAACAAATATTATTTGGCATATATAGCACAATACTTGTTATCGTATTACTTTTTCTTTTATTCAGTTTGGTAACAGAAAAGACTTAAAGCTATTTAAATGGATCAGATCATTAGAGAGAATTTTGGAAAAACAAGAGCAGTGATCAAAAAGAGATCAGTGGGGCGAGTTGCATAGCTATCCTTCACCGCAAAACACCTTCAGTGCTTAGATATCACCCACATCAAATTACAGACACTTGAAAGTAATGATGTCATTAATCCTTCCTTTCTTCTTGGCTATGCAAGACATTAGTTAGAAGTATTACATTTGTTCATAGACTGATTAGTAACTATTTTCAAAGTGTAATTTGTGACCATTATGCAGTTCTTTTAACTTTTTAATTGTATACTTATAATTAAATATCTAAAAGTCCTCTGTAATTCACAGTAGGTGTTGTACTTCCAGCTCAGTTATAACTGTATGAGTATTTAGCACCGAATAAAGGTTTATTTCCCTTCCCACCTTGATTTTTTTATATATAATTTGATATCTGTTTCAAATATGGTTTTTAGTGAAAGGAATGAAATTCTGAGAGAATGTCTTATGAATTTGAATCTGATAGAAACAGCTATATGTTTCAATGCAAGCTGGGTCATTCACGTCAGTAGAAGCGAACACTACATGTTCTCTAGCTTTTTGTGGTTTAGGGATAGGCACAGAACACAAATGTCTTAAAAGCTATGGCATAGACCAAAAAACTACCACATGAATAATTTTGCATAATGGCCTTAAAGTGTCTAGAATGTCTAAAATCAGTCATGATGATGCTCAAGCTGCTTGGATACCTATTCATAGGTCCCTATGTACACAAATATCATAGAAATGTAGAATCCTAGAATGGTTTGAGTTGCAAGGGACCTTAAAGATCACTTAGCTCCAAACCCCCTGGTATGGTCAGAGACACCCTCCATTAGACCAGGTTGCTCAAAGTCCCTTCCAACCTGACCTAGAGCACTTCCAGAGATGGGGCAGCCACAGCTTCTCTGGGCAACTTGTTTCTGTGCCTCACCACCTTCACAACGAAGAATTTCTTCCTAATACCTTACCTACCTCTATATCATTTAATTATCTAAATAATGTTGGAGACTTTAGTCTGTTCTTCAGTTTTCTATTTCAGAATGAACAGGATCTTTGAACCTGAACAACAAGAATATCTAATTTTTTATTTTGAAAGTGTAGTTTGTTGATACTTTTTCTAAGAGAGGGTTTGGTTTGGGTTTTTTTTTCAGTGCAAAATTACAGAAGGAATTCTGATTTTAAATTCAGATATTTTCATCACTAAGACATAAGATAATTTTTTAAAATTAGCTAAAAATCTATGGTCTGGATTTTGTTTTGTTGGAGGGTAGAAATGTACAGCATTGTGACTTTGCATGGAAAAAGGCAGGCCTTATCTACTGAACAACTCTATTTAAAGCTGACATGAGGGAATGAAGAAGAAGTTGTATTCAGTCCCAGACCAAAGTCCACAAACATGAAAGATACTTTGAGCATAGTAGACAGGAAACAAACAAATCAGCCTTAACCAGTAATGTTACAGTGGAAGAAAAGATGTCAGGAACACACTGTTTCACTTCCTTACAGACATGGTGTAACCTTGAAGACTAGAAAACCCTGCAGATTGCTTAATTCCAAATCAAAGGGATTTCTGAGAGCCCACCTTTGACTACATAAAGGCAGAAACTCATTTAACAACATTGCTTCTTGTTGGGAAGCACAGTGATTTGTCACTTCACTTTTACTTCTTTTGTTGTTTTTTTTTTCTTTTTTTCCTTCTTTACTATGTCAAACAGCTGCAAATAGTATTCACTCCACCATGGTGTTATGTGTCAACTCTTGTCAGACAACACTGTTTTTAGCGGACCACAAGGTTGCTGCAAAACACCAGTCCAAAGTTTCTAAGGAATACATTAATTATACTATTTTTTAATCTAGTGATGACTAATTCTCTTATGTGAATTATATTTGTATACCACTATAGCACAAATAGAAGTCCACATCAGCAGATTTCGGTTGAACAGAAAGTCTGAGTAGGTTTGTCAGACTTAAAACTAACAGTAGCAACAAAGATATTTTATACTTGTTTGAAATTTTTTAGTGTTTTTTTACATCAGGAATATGCAAAATGTGTTTGTAACATTTTGTGGAGATGTAAAATACTGGAAAGAGAAACTCTAGAGACAATGCTTTAGTTAACAAATGTCATAATGAGACACCCTGTAAAAATATTATTTTTCAGTCTTTTCAGCAACAAAAAGTTGGTGTGTTCTTCAGAGACTGCACAAGAAATTAATCATACTTACAAACTCATTGGGTTTCCTTACATTACCATTTTTGGTCTTCTTTCATCAAACATAGCATTTTATTGCAGTAGAAGTTTAAAAATGTTAGATACATATATGAATTATATATCACTATATATATTGTTGCTTATTTTTATAGTTATACATAAAAACATATACATACGTTTAACTATGAAATTAGTTGCTGGTTTATAAAGCAGTGGATCTGGCTTAGGTTTCACTCTTTTTCACTTGCTGAATGGAAAGGTGAAACACAGAATCCATAGGAATATGATAAAAATCTCTTTCTATCATTAAGAGATGTATTAACAGGACGAGAGGAAATGGCCTCAAGTTGCACCAAGGGAAATTGAAACTGGATTATAGGACATATTTCTTCACTGAAAGGGTTGTCAGACACTGGAACAGGCTGTCCAAGGTAGCCATTCCTGAAAGTATTTAAATGACATGCAGGTAGACACTTAAAGACATAATTTAGTTACGAACTTTGCAATGCTAGGTTAATAGTTGGATTTGATGACTTTAAACATCTTTCCCAACCTAAATGATTTTATAATTCTGTGATTCTATGAAAATGTCTTGACAACCTTAGCCTGATCCCTTTCACTAAGTGGCAACTACTCCCAAGGTATGTTTTAATAGATAACAAATCATTTGAACGCTGAATGCATATATATATATAAGCACACATATATATACACACATACAAAAAATTATTTTAATTTCTTCATTATACAAGTACTCTATATCTAGTTATCTATATGTAATATGGATACATATGTAAAAGAAATGTGTTTGTATATATATATACATATACATAAATGAAATAAATTTCTTTCATATATGTCCCAGACTTATGTGATATGCTTAGAATCTACACATTTTGGGTATATTACATTATGAAATACATCTCAAAGCAGAGTTCTACATGTGCATAAGCCAACAGATGGCAGGAATCCTCTAAGGCAGCCTGTATGCCAGAGTATAAATACTGCTGCAGTAAAACTAATCACAAGAGGAAACTAAAGCCTGCAGATGATGTATCATTAAGCAAAATAGTGTAAGAATTCCGGACTCTCAGCTTGGCCGATTTGGTGAATCTCTGTCAAAAGTTATTGTGAAGCATTATTTTTCAGAAGTAGAGAAAAAAGATTCTTAATTTTAATGACACAGGTATATTTGCAGGGAATGGAGATTAGAGACATTATATTTGTCTGTACTAGGTACAAGAATTATGTGAAGTCCTGTACATCTTTGAAAAAACTTCTGTGATAGCTGTGTAAATAAAAGCATAAGTGAAGACTGCAAGACATATTCCAGAGCAGAGGTACAGCTTTCTGCCAGTACCCAGACTGGCAGCACTGATAAAAGATTTACTTGATATTTACTGCTTTATGATTCTTGACTACCAGCTGAAACTGGGATCTTAATCAGACTTTCCAGGTCATGGTGTAAATCACAGACACATAGTCTTCTAGAAGGATAATTTTAGTCCTATCTTACTATTTTGTTTTCACTATACCCTGATAACCAACAATCTCCCAGAAGTCAAACAATGCAGTTAAATACTCAGCCTAAAGTAATTGAAATAGAAATCTGTGTCAGTTAACACACTTTACATCCCTTAAAGAACTGTACAAAAGTGCTCGCCTCACTGCCTTCAGTTGCACCTCAGCCCCAAAGATGACAAGTTAGATAGATACCCTTGGAGATGCTCAATACCTGCACAGCATGTTCCACATCATCTCAGGAGTGAAACTGTTTACAAATTAATTTGCATCTTTTTAAGCATTGAGCAAATAAGAATTGTTGTTTACATCAATATGAATTTAAATCCATCATAGAATAGTTTGGGTTGGAAGGGACCTTAAAGATCATCTAGTTCCAACCCCCATGCCATGGGCAGGGACACCTTCTCCTAGACCAAGTTGATCAAAGCCCTGTTCAGCCTGGCCTTGAACACTGCCAGGGATGGGGCAGCTACAACTTCTCGTTGCAGCCTGTGCCAGAACCTCACCAACCACTCAGTAAAAAAGTTCTTTCTTGTATCTAATCTAAATCAACTCTATTCCACTTTAAAGCCATTACTTCTTGTTCTAGCCCTATATGCCCTTGTAAGAAGTCCCTCCCCAGCTTTCTTGTAGGCCCCCCTTTAGGCATTTGAAGACTGCTACAAGGTCTCCCATTAGCTTTCTTAACTCTTCTTGAGGCTGAACAACTCAACTCTCTCAGCCTGTCTTCATAAGAGAGGTGCTCCAGCCCTCTGATGTTTGTGGCCTTCTCTGCACTTTCTCCAACAGCTTCACATCCCTCTTGTGTTGGGGGCCCCAGAGCTTATTTAACAATGAAGTCAAAGTTAGCAGCTCACACAGAATGATTCTCTGCTGTTCTGTATTAATGACCCAGAATATGTGTCTGCATGAAGGGCTGATAAATCTGACTGAATCAGCAATAGTTCTTTGCCTATAGTTTAAAGCAAAATTTCACTGTATTGTCTGAAAGGTGAAGTATATATAACTCTTGCATTTTTCCCCACTTATAGGAAGTCTTAAGCCCTAAGAGTATTTTGACCATACCTGGACGTATAGTACATGTTGAATAATTAATTACAATTGTCCCTGGCTTGGATAAAAAAAAAATCTTTATTATTACCTACTGAAATCAGACTACTATGCCCAGCTTTAATAGGCCTTTCCTATTAAGCCAAAGCATGGAAAGGTTTTGCTGAGATATACTGCTAAAGAGATGACTCCTTAGTAAAGATGTGTGTAGAAGTCTAGATTTTTTTTTGCGCTGCCTTAAACCAAATAATCAAGCTTTTTTTAACTGTAGCAGTACTTCACATTTTTATTCTATTTTTCTTATCTTCCAACATACTTTTAAGTATTTGTAATTAATGAACACAATGTCACTACTGCTGATGGCTCTTTTTGTGTAAAACCCACTCACGTATGATAGAAAAATTTCAAAAGAATTGAGAGAAACATATAACACTTTCTTGGAAATATATCTATATACATATATATAGGCATACAAAAAAAAAAAAAAAACGTGCTCCCAATGGATGTGATGATATGCTAACATGTTCACTCTCTCTGCCTGAACATTTTAAGGCAATCCCTTTGAAAATTTGATTGCTGGCTGGTTTGATAGCAAATACAATCTGCCACACTTTTGTCTGAGTTATGCACAGCTGTGTATATAAGCTTGCATAAAAGAACCCATATGCTTATTGCATGAACTGGAGAAGGCTGCATTGGTGTAGGAAAAAAAAAAAGGGAGTAGTTAAGATTTTCTTTTTCTTGACACTTTCCCCTTGCTGTGTTCTCTTGTTTCTTGTAAATCTGAAGTAAATGCACCAGTACACTATAAGCAGCCACCACTCTGTCACTCTTCAGTCCCTCAAGTACTCCAACGATATGATTGCAGGTTTCACAGCAATGAGGCTCTTTCACTTCCATCTCTCAGTGGGCCCCCGTTTACAATTTGCAGTGCTAAAGATGTATCAAAGTGTTGTTACTATGGTTATGTGAAAAAAAAAAAACACCAAAAAACAACTTGAAAAACAGTAGCCTTTTTCCCTGCACCTTTGTGAGGATATCAGCCCAAGGTTTGTCATTTACCAGTGCAGAAGAGGAGTCCTAGTACTTAACTTAGAACTTTTCAGTGTGGTCCTACTTACAGCACCTGTTACAAAACATTTTTCTGTAGGATGCTGTTTGACCAGGTGAAAAGCAGGCTTGTTTTTCCAACCTACAGTACTTGTTCACACAGTTCTGATTAGCTGCGACCTGTTTCTCTGCAGCCAGCCACAAGACAGCTACTCATAGCCTATTCTAATCACATTTTTTCTGGCCAAAATCAAGCCATCAAAAACATTTTCATTGACCTACAAAAATGTGTTACTAAATATTTCCCTTGTATTTTGATGCATTCATAAAGAACTTCAGGAAAAAAGACATGAGACAAAAAACCTGAGATATCAGGAGAAAATTAAATGCTTCTATGAAACAACAGTGATGCTCTGACAGAAACAAAAGGCAGAGAGCTAAATGCAAAGAACATTGGAAGGAGGTTTGAAGAGCTGTCTTATAGGAAAATCAATTAATAAAACATAGCCACGAGGAACCTTTAAAAGAGAGTAGACCATTCTAGTCCAGAGGAAAGTAGAGAGAAGAAACTGATTTGCTGAAGGATGCTTTCCTGGTTCACATTCACCACTACAAGACATTGAAAAAAAACCAAAGCAAAACACACAAACAAACGCACACACAAAAAATAAAATCAAACCAACCTAAATTTTCTTTACTGTTATATAAGCACAACAAATGTATATCAGATTTTTTTGTACTAGTTCATTAATACAGTAGTCTAACTCCCCTCACCCCAGTTAATTATAGAACTCATTTTTTAAATAGGTTAACCAGTTATAAGTGCAACTACATTATAAAATGAAGATACAAAAATATTGTTATTACTGCAAAGGATATATTGACATATCGGGGGGATCGGTGTTGGGACTGGTCTTGTTTAACATCTTCGTTGCTGACATGGGCAGTGGGATTGAGTGCGCCCACAGCAAGTTTGCCGATGGCACCAAGCTGTGTGGTTTGGTTGATAAACTGGAGGGAAGGTATGCCATCCAGAGGAACCTTGATATGCTTGCAAAGTGGGCTGATGCCAACCTTATGAAGTTCAACCATGACAAGTGCAAGGTCCTACACCTGGGTCAGAGCAATACCAGGCACAGCTACAGGTTGGGCAGAGAAGAGGTTCAGAGCAGGCTTGCGGAGAAGGACTTGGGGGTGCTGGTTGATGAGAAAACAAACATGAGCAGGCAGTGTGCACTCGCAGCCCAGAAAGCCAACCGTATCCAGGGCTGCATCAAAAGGAGCATGACCAGCTGGTCGAATGAAGTGATCCTGCCCCTCTAGTTTGCTCTTGTGAGACCCCACTTGGAGTATTGTGTGCAGTTCTGGTGTCCTCAACATAAAAAGGACATGGAACTGTTGGAACAAGTCCAGAGCAGGGCCACGAGGATGATCAGGGGACTGGAGCACCTCCCGTATGAAGACAGGCTGAGAAAGTTGGGGCTGTTCAGCCTAGAGAAGAGAAGGCTGAGTGAAGACCTCCTAGCAGCCTTCCAGTATCTGAAGGGGGCCTATAGGGGTGCTGGGGAGGGCCTCTTCGTCAGGGACTGTAGTGACAGGACAAGGGGTAATGGGTTAAAACTTAAACAGGGGAAGTTTAAATTGGATATAAGGAGGAAGTTCTTTACTGTAAGGGTGGTGA
Source organism: Lathamus discolor (assembly GCF_037157495.1). Classification (NCBI taxonomy): domain Eukaryota; kingdom Metazoa; phylum Chordata; class Aves; order Psittaciformes; family Psittacidae; genus Lathamus; species Lathamus discolor. The sequence goes on from NC_088884.1 coordinate 24,889,576, forward strand.
GACACTGGAATCGGTTGCCCAGGGAGGTTGTGAGTGCTCCATCCCTGGCGGTGTTCAAGTCCAGGTTGGACGAAGCCTTGGGTGAGATGCTTTAGTGTGAGGTGTCCCTGCCTATGGCAGGGGGTTGGAACTAGATGATCTTAAGGTCCTTTCTAACCCTAACTATTCTATGATTCTATTCTATTCTATTCTATTCGATTCTGTGACATTTCTAATGCTTTGTAAAAAAAAGACAGACACTTGAAAAATTGCTTTCACTATTTCTACGTACTGCTTATAGAATCTATATACTGCTTATGAAGTTGCAGACTGGTAATTGCAGAGCAAATGGATACATACACTGTTATCCAACTGCATTCATCTTTCTTCCATTAGAGATAAGGTATGAATATAGACTCATATAGAAATACACACCCATGTGCATATATGTATATATATATATACATACACATTTATATACAATACATATTCTTAGAGATTTATAAGAGACATTCACACAAGTGGCTGGAAGCAGAGTCCTGGGACCCAAGTAAATTTTCATTAAATGTACTTAAGTTTGATTTTTGTCTTTATACTCAGAAATGTCAATATTAAAAAATTAATTATAAACCACAAATTAGCTGACCACAGTACGGAATAAAATCCAGAAATATTCCAGCTTGATCTGTTTTCTGTTATAGCATTCAGGGTGTTATCATCTTACTGAAGTTAGTGTCAAAGCTCACATTGCCTTTAATGTTGGAAGGCCAAAGATTAGGTCTGTCTAAAAAAGGGAGAAAAATGCCTCAGAAAATGTGACAACTGAACATTCAATTGAAAAAATGATGAGGTGTTTAAGTAGGGAAAAATAATTAACTTTAATGAATTAAATAATAATTGATTTCTTATAATACCAGATATAATTAATAGTCATTATTCTGCTTATTCAGTTTGTTATTTATTTGGGGCATTTTTTCATGTAGTAGGGATCTAAGTAATATTTTATAAAAAGAAAATGCATACTTATATATACACACTCACACACACATACATATTTTTACATGCCTGATGGAAAATTGTGTGATGTCAGAGGATAAAATCTCTAACTTAAAATACTTTAGTATAAATTACAATTACAAAAATCAAGTGTTAGCAATACATTTATGAAAATGGACTTAGTTCTATTTGCTTTCCCAGCGTATATAATCTTGGGTTTATATTTTCCTGCAGCAGCCTACTTCCAAATCTTATTATTTGAGAGGTCTGGAAATTGATTTGCAACCTTATAAGAATGTAAGATTATCATCTGTTCTAGTTTTGCTTATAGCCAGATATATTACAGAGTTAGCTTCCCAGCTGAAAGGTAATAAAAATACATAAGTGTTCTTACAAGTTATTGAAAACAGTGTTTAATTATAAATTTGATACTACAAAAGAATGAAGATCTCTATAGAAAATCAAAATGGCTTAGTGCCAATATCAAAGCAGTTCTCTCCATATTTTATCCAGAATTTTACTTACTTCTGAAAGTTGTAATTTTTCCCGTACATGTGTTGAGAGATGGTCTCTCAAGTGTATTCTCCCAAAGAAAAAAAATCTGAATATTGCACGTTTTCAGTGTTTGCCACATCCATAGATTTTAAACATGATTTTTTATGTAAATTATGAGACCAGAGCTGCAATGTCCAAGTCTCAAGAGAACTCATTAGACTGATACTGTTTATAGTCTTGTCCTTGATGTTCATGCAGGAGAATCATTCTGTCAGTATCCCTAGAAGTACATTCCTCTTCATAGCACATTCAGGTGCACAGGCTGTGTAGCTTGCTTACAGGGTTAGCTGTAGTAAAAAGTGAAGCAACATGTGATTTAGGATTAAAGCTTGAGCTTCTATCACAAGCAACATCATGATAGTAATAGTACTATAATCAATGTGACTTTTCTATTGTATGTAATAATTTTCCAGGTTTAATATCTTTCCTAATCATAATGCCATAGAGATGGAACTTAACAGTTGAGTATTAGATAGTTTGTTTGGCTTGGAGTTTGTTTTTTTAAGTTTTCTTAATCCAAATGATGTTGCATTGCCCATTTTATGTAATTTAAACCAAGTCAGGATCCAAGTGCTTTATTGATTTCTTAATGACATCTATGTAACAGCCAGTCAGTGAACTCCAGTTAGGATCTATGCCAACAGACAAGCTACTATGCCGGATAGCTACAAAATGCTAATAAAAAAATATATATATATTTTAATATCCTTCTATAACTAATCCCCAAATCATCTAACCACATGCAGGCTCCTTTGTTCTCCCTCACCATGTAGAGTGGGTGCCCCTTTACATTCCCAGATTCCTAGTTTGGTGGCAGATGGCCTTCCAGACAATGTGGTGTATTTGATTCATTCAGTGTCTACACCCATATTCTTATCCTGGAAAATGTTGTTACACAGAACTTTTGCCAAGGGTGAGCCATGAAAGCAACCACCAATATGTATATGTATATGTATATGTATATGTATATGTATATGTATATGTATATGTATATGTATATGTACATGTACATGTACATGTACATGTACATGTACATGTATATGTATATGTATATGTATATGTATATGTATATGTATATGTAAATGAATGTGTGTGAGCACAGCCACACAAAAGACATTTTCTCTTTGTTTATCTATACACGTAGATACATGCATGATGTTCTTACATTTCCTCACCATCTTTCCATCCTTCCTCAATGTACATTTTTGGTTTTAACTGTCAAGGAATTAGCTGCTCCACTCTAGCCCTTATGCTAGTAATTTTAACTAAACTGTTGACATTTTCACTTGTCAGGTTTAGACCACAATTGTTTTGATTTAATTATGGACATAAAATTATCAAAGCACTGTCAGCTAAAGCTGGGAATGATGTTGTCAAGCTAGCCAAGAAGCGTACATGCAAATTTGTGAAGACACTGGTGCAATGCTGTATGAAGATTGTTGCAAATAATATCATTAGATGTCAATAGAGGGGAAGACCTCATGAAGTTGTTTGTTGGGGATTCATGATGTGATAAACATGTCTGCAAGAATCATTTCTATTTTAGCCTACAAAATTTAAGCTGCTTCAGCAAGGTGTTGCAAACTCATTATTGACACAATCTTTGTTACACTGCTATAGTTCTGAAGAATAAAATGTCCCTTTCCCACTCCCCCCTCCCCCACCCCCGCATCATCCTGCTTTTCTCGATGCCTCCTGCATTTTCTGGTTTTAATTTATTTGTCAGTAGCAAAACCTTATATCTTCTGCCATCGCGTTCTCCTCACTCTGTTGTAATCCATTAATTAAAACCAAACATATAAATCTAACATAGTTTTGCATGGCAGTTTTTGCAGTGTGGCAGAAAAATAGAAAATTTAATGTTTTGTTTCCTGGCAGAGCTGGAAGGGAACAGTTACATCCTTTCCCATTAATCTTTTCCTGTTCTCAAGTGTTGCACATTGCACATGAACACTTAAGACATGATCAGCTTTTTGTCAGAGAGACAAAACTTTTTCATTTTGGGCTGAATGAATCATGGAAGAGACTTGAATCCATTGAGCTGAAAGAATATGAATTTCTTCTTTCTTTCACTCTCTGGAATAATTTCTTTTTGAATAATTACAGAATGTCCAAACTATCCAAGCATTATTACCTTTACCTGTCTGTCTGTCTGACTCACTGCCTCTCTTTTTGAAATGAACCATGTCAGATTTTTAAGGTGTATGTCTTTTTTTTGGTTGGTTAGTTTGTTCTTTGTTTGGTTTTTCTTTTTTTGTTTGTTTGTTCTTGTTTTCTTTTTTTTTTTAATATTAAAACAGGCAGTATAATGGGTAGAATGGTAGATGACAGGAAATCCTGCCAACAAAGTGATTAAGAGGAGGAAATGCAGAGGAGACACCTGGTGAAATAGAATGCTAATAGAGGAAGAAAGAGACATTTTATGATTCAGAAATACACCAATATGCATTAGAGATGACACCAGTAATGAGCTTTCCCAGTTGAAGTGTCTCCCACCCTATGTATTGATAGCCATGGTTTGCATTTCAATGGGTCAATATTTCACAGCAAAAATCAACTTCCCTGAAAAATGCCCAGCTGCATGTTTCCTGTCTACACCAGTCTTGAGATCTTCAAAACAGGTATATCTGAATGTAGATTTCTGACTTGGAGTTTCAACTTCTAGAAGCCCTTATCTATGTGTGGCAAAAGTGAGAAAATGGCTGTAAAACATTAATATTTTGCTACACTATAATTTTTACCTCTGCTTTACATTTGGTTTCCATAGGCATAAAGAACTGAAGGATTAAAGCCCTTGAGTTTACTTTGGTGTCTAAGTGTATCTCTCTGCTTCCTCTGCTGTCTGCTAGGGACTGGCTGAGTCCTGCACTGAATTCAGCTCAAGAGAGAGCACACATGAATGGCTAACATTTTCTTCCCCTTTTTTTTCTGTATGTATTGCACCATGACCAGCTCAGAGGGTTTTGGGACTTTAAATATATGTACAAGTGCACCAAACTATTCTTTAGAGATGTATTTTTTTCTGATTGGCTTTGTACTGTAATGGAAAGCTCTGCATTATGGCAATTAAAGAAACAGTTATTTGCATCCTTTCAATATATATGAGTATTATACACATTTTATTACTGCTAAATATATTTACTTGGACCAAATTAATGATCATGGTTTCTTTAAAATATAAATAGACAGAAATCCTAACACAAAGGGATGTCACAGTATCCGATCTCTTCCTCTCCAAAATTTTCCACATACTCATTTGGCCATTTTTCATAGTACACAGTATTTCAACTTCAAACACCTATAACAGTTTGGAGGGTACAGAAGTGGAAGAAAGTGGGGAAAAAATGTGGTCTATGGTACATTATTTTCTTTTAAACATTAATGACACTTTTTATTAATATGTTATAAAGCAGTTTGATGCAATTGATAAGCATGATATACAGCATCATACTGACTTTTCTGATCTGTCTCAGAACCATGCCTAATATTTTATAATACAAAATCAGTATTGGCAATCTGCACAGAAGAAGTATAGATTGTATAACTGCATATTAGACATGATTACATGAAATGTAACTAAACAGGTAGGTGCGTTCAGTTCTTAAAAAAATAAAAGGTCTCTCAAAACATTTCTTACCCTAAATTTTTGCTAAAAATATCTGGTTCTGTACTTCTATATTATTTTTCACTGTCTATAGTGCTTAGTATTTTGTCTGTAAAATAATCCATACCTTACTGACTGCTGGATTTTCCTCAACAGAAAAGCCCAAATCTAGATCAAAGAAGGACAGATGACATTAAGAGTTTAAACACACAAACATTAAATTTATGATAGCACACCTGCAGATGGTGCTGTTCCACAACATTTCCTGCATAAAATCAGATTAAGATGCATCAGTTGGTCTATTCTTTGATCTTTCATTATGTATCGCCATACAGTACATGCAAATTTTACATAAAATGGTTGGCTGTGTGTGAAGGCCAAAGTAGATGGAAAACAGTACATGAAAATATAACACTTTCCCCTCCCGAAGATACTTCCCTTTTTTCCCCCATCCCTTTGACATTATAATGTTAGCTATTATTGAGTGATGTCATGCTTCTTTTTAATAGCATGTAACATTTTAGCATTGTGATTTGTGAGACCAAAAATTGTAGTTACTATGAGAGTGCATGCTTTAAACTGTATTTCAGTTTCAAACATGCTTCAGTGCATAAATGATTGTTAGCAAATGTTGTCATGCAGAATATTATTACTTTTGAGTTACGATTAAGAATTATACTATTTTCACAAAGACTGTGGGGACAGTAGAAATAAAATATCTCTCCACAAGGAAAAAAATATTCAAAGCTGTGTTTATTGCCAGAGCAGAAGACTGAGAGCAATGAGCATTATCAAGTGAATTGTTTAATCCCTCTATACTATGAATTTAATGGGATTTCCACTGGTAACAACATCATATTTGGTTTATTATTCTATTGGTTTTGATTTTTTAATAACAAATGGAAGTATCAATACTATTACTAGAACTACTATGACTTCTACTATTGTTAGTATTTTTTATTATTACTATTATTACTACCACTATTAGCTTGTGAAAATTATGGCTCTGTATTTCATTGTCTCTTTATGGAGAGCCTAATTCTAGTCTCCATTTCAGTGGGACAGTCCAGTTTAATCAATAATACTGCACTAATGGAAATCAAATGAGGCTCTTAAAGTAAATTATTATTTCTATATTTTACAGCATAACAAGACTGTAGCTGTATTTTACTATAGAAAATACTCAATTCCAGAAAGATTTCTGTAAGATATTAACACATGTTGCAGGACAAGCCCTAAACAACTCAACAGATTTTATTTGTTTTTTGGGCGATTACCTCAGAGAACATCGATATTTTATGACAATAAGGAAAAACAATTAATTTTACTTAGGCATTTAGTTCCCCATGTGTTTTAGGAGTTAACAAATCAACAGATATTACACACACAAATAAAAAAAAAAAAAAAAGTGCATGATAAACAGATGAAGCATGACCATCAGGTAAAAGCAGAGAATTCTCCCCCTTTGCTGCACTCTTGTGAGACCCCCACTTGGAGTACTGTGTTCAGATCAAGAGCTCCCAACACAGGAGGGATGTCTTTTAAGTCTTTTTATTTTTGTTTTTCTACCCAGATGTAATTTCATTTACTAAGAAGCAAAACCATCCAAGTAGTCAGATTAAAAACGCCCATCTTCTCTTAAAAATGAGATTTAATAAGCTGGTATCTCCTAATAACAAAAATTAGAATGTAAACCCAGATGTATTCTTGTGGTGTGTTTAGAGAAGGGCGCCAGAAGAGAAAATTGGATGACATTTGTAGAAAGTTATGCCATGTATCACACAACATGTTTCGGTTCTGTTTGGTGAAATGCCAATGTAGGTTTCTGTTTATGTTGTGCGAATGACAGCCTCCTCTAGGTTAACAAAATGCTTATTTGACAATATATATAACAGGTTTTTGATAATTTAGAATGGCATGTTACTTAAATATGTTTAATTTCTAAAATAACTTTCTTTTTGCATCTGAATTTACTGATTTGACCTAATTATCCTACTCCTTATTTATATAAATAATTACAATTGTATATTTTATGATAGTCTAAAAAAATCGTCATAATTGTGTTTAGAGAACTTAAAAAAACTAGCTATATAAAATTTTCATTTGACACTGAATGTAAGTTTAATGTTTCTTCCAAAATTTTTAATTCTCTACTGCTGACCTCTGTCATACCAGGAAGCCTAGCACTGCACACAGTATTCCAGCTATGTCTTACCGGTGCTGAGTAGAGTATCACTTTCTTTGGCTTGCTACTCTATTTCAGCACAAAGCCAGGATTACACCACATCAGTACATCAACTTCTTGTAGTAGAATAAATCATTAAATATTATCACATGTAAAATTAATTTTTGATAATTCAATTATGTATAGACTCCTCTGAATACCAAAGTCACTCATATCACGTGTTTGCCTCACTTTTGATTTCAGCAGAAGCCATTATACAGTGAAGCTAATTCAGCTAACAGGCTTCAGAATTTCAATTTTTAAAGGAGTGGCCCTTCCAAGATAGAAATCACTGCCCCCTGGTATCCATTTAGCACAATTTTCTTTCTTAATAAACTGTCTCAGGATAAATTTTGTGTACAAAATTTTTATATATAATGAGGCTATTAGAGTATTGTAAGGCAGCAAGTGTCTAAATTGAAATACATTCAAGGTTACTCAGCCAGCATTTGCTGATTCTCAGGTTCCCTGTTATCAAACTGCAAGGCTATGCATTGGGTAATGCCCTTTTCCTAAAAATGAATGGGCTCAATGAGAATATGAAAATCAATTAATTTGCAGCTGGATTGCCTAGGGATAGGAAGGACCATGGATTTTCAGCATCAGAGAGAGGTCTTTGTCTTGTAAAAATAGCAAGTACAAATCCTGCTAAGTTACTTGAGATGTCTGCCATACCAACATCTGTGTCTGAGTTTAGGCATCTAGATTCAATTTGCAGTTAGCTGGAAAATGAAAGCATTTGAGTATTAAGCTTACCTAGCAAATTTTGAATGTCTACTTTTATCCATGAGATGAATCACAATTTAAGAGCAACTGTCTCCTTCAACCATAGTAGGAGGTTAGGATGGTTATATACATACAGCATATTTGTTCAGGTGAATCCTTCCTAGCAATAGCCCATATTTCTAGGACTGAGTGTCTCTTAATCATTAGACCTATGAGGCTGACAAAGCAGCTTTCAAATCAGATTTGTTGGTGCAAGAAAAATAATAGTATCTGCAAATTTTTCTTACAGTCTTGTGTTTCTATTAGATCAGCTAGTAATGTTGAGTAATATACCCAGTGCAACATCGCAACTGGATAGTTCTCTTGGTCATTTCTAATTGCCTTTGTAAATAACAGTTTCACATTACTGCCAGATCACAGTATTAAAGCCATAAGTAAACTTAAAACTGGCAAGATCATAACATGTTCACCACTGGGAAAACACTGGTATGTGGATACCTCTTATTTACACAATGTGAATGATCAGGTTATGTAGTTCCTAGTTTCAAAATTGCAACTAATGTACTGCAAATAGAATTTCACAGGATTTCATTATAGGTTTAAAAAGCAATAAAAAAGTGCACTTCAGCAAAGTGATTGCCATAGAAAGATAGTAAAATTATAACCCTGAGGGTAACTGCTGAGATTATCTCTTTAGAGGTTGTTTGGGCTTCTTTGTTGTTACGGTTTTTGGGGTTTTGTTGGGTTTTTTTTTTATTGTCCCTGCTGTTATTTAGAAGAAAAGTTAAAACCTTGCATTTATAAGACTAAGTTGATTTCCCCCTTCATCCCTTTTCACATTCATGAACTCTCTACCTGTCTCTTCCATGAAAAAAAAAAGTGAGATACTATGCAGCAAAGAAAGGAGGAATAGCACATTTTGAAGAAGAAAGTGCATCTTTTATATAAGTTATGAAGTGTAACAGGTCTTGTGTATTTTGAAGCATAATGGTCTGATTTCTGTTTGCATCATTCTCATGATGTCATGTCTTTTTTTTTTTGCAAGTGAGGCATAAGAGATTTTACATTAAATGTAGGATCAGAATCTGAATATTAAGCAAGCGTGCATGTGTGTATTGTGTTTACATCTATTGGTGCTTTGAATTAAAAACTTGATGGAGTGAAGTCTGGTTTTAAATAGTTTTTATATTTCTCCTTTTTTAATAAGGCCTTTGATTACAAATAATTTATACATCCTTTGAGAAAGAGGTATGTTTAATAACTGGTCAAACAAAGCAAGATTAAAGAAATGTACACATTTCTATCATCTAACCTCACTAATGTTCAGTTAAACCAAAAAGAATAATGAAATAAAAATAAGTCAAGTTAGTAAAGGTAATCGTGGTAATTCTATCCAGCTCAATTTCTTTTTCAAAAGAACATATAATTGCTCTGATATTTGTTTCCAACTACCTTGTCTCTGAGGCAATATAAACTAAGGGCAAACAGGATTAAAACTCCCTCTTCCCCCCACTGTTTATCAAAACCTTATCTGACTGAAAGATTCAAAGCCTTCAGACCTCTTTGAATCTTGATCATATTCCAGTTATCACCATGAAGTGAAGGTGCTAGGATTAAGGGAAATGGGGAGTTTCAATCTGAGGGGAGATGATACCCCGTGAGGAATAAATGCCATCTGGTTCCCAAGTCTGTCTGAGATTCAAGCAATCTATCCGGTATAAAGTGTTCCTTGATATATATTTTGAACGTGTGAATAACTTTTAATGTTCATCCTTTCCCTTTTTAATTGCCATAATGTTAAAACAGTAATTTTGTTCACAAAATAACATTGAATAATTTTCTCCATTTCATTCAAAGTAAAATCAATTAGATTAATTTGGGTATCAGGGACAAAAATGATTGGAAGGGGTGGAACATCTCTCCTATGAGGAAAGTGTGAAAGAGCTGAGTTGCTCAGCCTGGAGAAGATTCCAGGCAAACCTTATTGGGACCTCTCAGTTATTAAAGGAGCTTACAAGAAAGATGGGGAGAGACTTTTTAGCAAGGCCTGTTGTGATAGGAGGGGAATAATGGTTTTAAAGTAAAAAGATTTTAATGTAAAAAGAGATTTAAGCTGGACTTGAGGAAGAAATTTTTACAATGAGGGTGGTAAAACACTGGAACAGCTTGTCCAGAGAGGTGGTCGATGTTGAAGACATTCAAGCTAGGCTGGACGTGGTGCTGAGCAACCTTATTAAGGTGTAGATGTCCCTGCTCATTGCAGAAGGGTTGGACTAGACAAAATTTTAAGGTCCTTTCTAACCCAAATTATTCTATGATTCTATGATCAGGGTTCAACCTATCTTTATCTGACAGCACGGTCCAGGTATGGCAATACCAATCTAATTACAAGAACAGTCTCATCTAGACCCCATAATTACAATAATGGCCAACATCCACATCATCATAAGCTCCTGAAAAATCAGATAGAAATTAGCTAATTTTCAGGGTTGGTTTTTTTTTCATCTTAATAAGGCGTCATAACTTTTAAAATTATTTTTATTCTTTTGAAGTTAGAGTAATCAAGTACTATCAACTCAGAGGTGAGTTTTCTCATTTTCTTCAACATGGCTTTAAGTCACATTAAGATCTGTGCGAATAAAGTTGGCACCCGCTGCAGGAGCTTTTAACATGTCCTAAGTGGGAGTTTCGATACAACAATGTGATTCATTACATATCTGATTTAAGTAATTGTGGTGGGTTCAGACCAGGTGCCCACAATGCTGCTATATCATTGCCCTCCTCAGCTGAACGGGAGAGAAAATATAACAAAAGGCTTGTGGGTTGAGATAAGGACAAGGAGAGATCACTCACCAATTACTGTCTTGAGCAAAACAGACATGGGGAAATTAGTCTCATTTCGTTAGTTTCCCATTGAGGAGGACTCCTCAAACTCTTCCACTGCTCCAGAGTGGCATCCCTCTTATAGGATTCAGTCCTCCATGAACTTCTCCAATGTGAGTCCTTCCTATGGGCTGCGGTTCTTCACGAACTGCTCCAGCATGGGTCCCTTCCATGGGTGCGGTCCTTCATGAACAGACTGCTCCAGCATGGGTCCCCTACAGGGTTGCAGCTCTTGCAGCAGACCTGCTCCAGATTGGGCTCCTCTGTCCACAGGGCCACAGCTCCTGGAAGGAGCCTGCTCTAGTGTGAGTTTCCCACATGGTCACAGACTCCTTTGGGCATCCCCCTGCTCCAGTTTGGGGTCCTCCCTGGGCTGCAGGTGGAATCTGCTCCCCCATGGACTTCCATGCGCTGCAGAGATACAGCTGCCTCAGTATGGGCTGCACCACAGGAGTCTGCAGGGGAATTTCTGCTCTGGCCTCTGGAGCACCTCTTCCCTTCATTCTGCACTGACCTTGGTGTCTGCAGGGGTGTTTTCCTCAGTCCTCTCTCTGCCTGCAATTGTTCCTGTGCAGTAACATTTTCCTCTTCTTAAATGTGTTACCCCAAGGGTGCTACCACCACCACTGACAGGCTCAGATTTAGCCAGTGACAGGTTCCTCTTGGAACTGGCTGGCTCGGGCTCTTATCTGACCCAGGGGAAGCTTCTAGCAGCTTCTTTCAGAATCCAACCCTGTAGCTCCCCCCTTACTGTAACCTTGTCACAGAAACCCAATATAGTAATCTAAATATAGTCATACCACCAGAATCTGAACTGAACATAATTGAACAGTTGGGGAAATCTGGTATCTGCTCTGAGGTAACCAATACATGAATACCCAGCTTGCACTTCTGTCTAGTCTCATTTTATACATCACTCTTGCAGAGATTCGTGCAAAGCTGTACACACACAAAATGCTTCTTAAATCTCTACTGGATTTAATGAACACTGTATTTCATTATGTGACTTCTTGGGAACGTCAGATAGATACCAAAATAGGTGGGGATAAATACCAGCATTCTGGGTAGAGAATAGATAATCTACTTAGATTTGTACAATACGTCAAACGGTGGAATACTGTTCCTGCAAAATTTAAATTAATCTGTAATACATAAATTAGGCAGTATTTTGTTTTCGATTCTATTTACAAATAGAAGTTTAAAAAGATATAACAGTAGTAGTATCAGTTTACTAGTAATGTCCAAGCTGCATTTTTATAAGGCATATTGTAAATGCTTATTTTCTTGTCAGGCTCTATAAAAAATATGAACTCAATGAATGTTTATTATAGATGTTTTATTCATGTATTAATTATTTATAAACTATATGAAGTTCCATTTTATATATAAAAGGTAACTGTCAATAAATTCTGATAGCAACCGTAAGAAATTTAAATGTCTCTCCTGGAGAACATCATAATAAAATGCAAAATGTGGGCTTTTTTTTCACATGTGTCTCTAGAAACAGAGCAATTTTTCATTGCTGACACATCTGCTATATTTTATTTCATATTTTTCTTCTCAAATTTGTTCTCAGAAGTAACATCTTTTCTTAATAAGTACTGCTTGACATTTACCTTTACATACCTGATAAGTGTTTGAAAATAAGTATCTGTCAATGCTATGGCTTCAAATTTAAACTTATTAGTCATGCAAATAACTTGGTCTACAGATCTCCTCAGCACCTTTTCAGATTCTCAAACACAATAAAAAAAACCTAGCAGAAAAAAGGCGAATAATTTCTCCTTCTTACCAGCATTAAAGAATTGACAGTTAAATATTTGCACACCCAGAACACTAAAGATAAACAAAAAAGGATGTTTAAAGGTCCTGATTATATTAATTCACCTTTTCGTCTAATGAATTTCAATTGAAAGTTTAATTTACAGCAATGGATTAAAAAATGCAAACTAGCTGTTAGAGATGTACCTTGATTGAAATCCAATGATATAAAGACTAAAGTGAATTAATCTTTATCTGAGTATTTTAATGCTACATATTTTGTCTAAAGCTCAGAAGAAATGAGTGTGTTCCGAGTGTGTTCCATCTGTGTTCCATCAAAGAGAGTGTTCCATCTGAAAGTTGGGTTTAATTTATTTTGCATAAAAGTTTGTTTTCTTTTTTTCTTGAATTTGAAAAAATCTAAAAGGAAAAAGGCAAGCATTTCTTAAAGCATTTGTCACTTTGGGAACAAAAACATTTGAACATAGTTTATTTCTCTTTACTATATTATATTTAGGGTTTCTAAATATTCAGAAACTTTTTTTTGCAAACCTTTTCTAGAGTGAGGAAACAAAGATAAGTTTACAGTTAAGGTTTTTTTCCGTTTTTTTTTTTTTTTAAATACATGAGTGATTTAAAAAAAAAAAAGGTACATGAAGTTGAATTGGTGGTATGTCCTAGAGTTGTTGGAGCAAGTCCCAAGGAGGGCCATGAGGATGATCGGGGGATCAAACCCCTCCTGTATGAAAAGAAGCTGAGAAAGTTGGGGCTGTTCAGCCTGGAGAAGAGAAGGCTCTGTGGAGACCTCATAGCAGCCTTCCAGTATTTGAAGGGGGGTTATAGGGATGCTGGGGAGGGACTCTTCATTAGGGACTGTAGTGATAGAATAAGGGGTAATGGGTTAAAACTTAAAACAGGGAAGTTTAGATTGGATATAAGAAGAAGTTCTTTACCGTGAGGGTGGTGAGGCACTGGAACGGGTTTCCCAGGGACGTTGTGAATTCTTCATCCCTGGTGGTGTTCAAGGCCAGGCTGGACACAGCCTTGGGTGACTGCCTGTGGCAAGGGGGTTGGAACTAGATGATCTTAAGGTCCTTTTCAATCCAAACAATTCTATTATTGCATGTTTCTATGATTCTATGTCCTTAGAGATACCACACATGGGGCTGCATTGCTAAGAGTGCAGCCAAGAGTCTGACAGATATCCCTCAAAGTATTTATTTCTATTTGGAATTTACACATCTGGAGAATTCACATAGTTTTAGGCTCCACAATAGAAGAGGTGAATCAATATATTGGAACAAGTCCATCAAAGGGTCACTGAGATGACTACTATTTGTGGTAAAAGGCTACTAAGAATAAGCAAACTACAGGTACTCCCTCTTTATTTAATTTTATTATTCTCCTGTTCTTCTTATGGTGTGGGAGTGATACAATTTTACCGGTGAACACCCTACAGAACAGATTTACATCATAAAGTCTGCATTTCATTCTAATATTGGATGACTTCAGGAAATCAAAATAAAATGAGGAAAAATTTCCCTAAAGATTTATCTCTGATTTATACAAGACTTATTAGTGCTTTGAAATTTTTTTTATTGTATAATAAAGTCTAGATACCTTGTAAGATGTTTGTTTGTCAGAAATCCTTTGCTTTTGCAGGAGTACATGTATGAGTGAAAAGTGGAAAAACACTTGGAAAACAAATGGTATGAAATATTAAAAAAAAAAAACCAAAAACAAAAACAAAAGAAAACTAAAAGTGCCAAGCATCACTTGTACCATTTATGCTTTTTTTTTTGAACATGGTTTGTGGCTATAGCTAGAGCTGAAGATGGAACCTACAGGAGAAAAAATATGTTAGACCGAAAAAGCATCTTATTTTCAATTTTCATGAAAATCAGGCATAGGAGGTTCCACACATGGTTACCCCTGAATATATGCATTTCTAAAAGTGGATTTATATGTCAGGGATATCAAAATCTTCTAACACAAAACTGTTTGGACCCCAGTGGGTGATCTGTACTTGAGTATAAATTGGTTGAACAACTACGTCATCTTAGTTTCAAGTCAACTGGCAGAATTTATTTAGTTCTAGCTCCACTATTTACAGACCTGAGATCAAACCTTTGATCTGAACTTTTTTAGATGATCATACATGTCACCCATTCATCTTTACACACCAAAAAAGTGTTTCCTTCTACATGTCTCCAGTCATTTTGTTATGGTAATCTTATCGCCTACATAAATAGTTGGACCAAGGACAATTAATATGTACGTGAGGAAGATATACTTAGCTGAGAAAACACTTGAATACTACAGAATTCTACAAAATCAAGTGTTCGTGTCTACTTAAATGATTAAATTTCCCTTAAATACAAGATTTGCTAGAATTTCCTTTGAGGACAATTTGCCCATTTATTTTATGGTTTGAGTTTGGTTTTTTGGTTTTTTGTTCATTTTTCTGTTGTTGTTTGCTTGGTTTTGGTGGATGGGTTGAGGGTTTTTTCTTTGGTTTTTTTTTGGGGGGGGGGTTTGGGGTTTTTTTTTAGTTTGGTTTGGTTTGTTTGTTTTTTTGTTTTTGTTTTTTTTTTTTTTTCTCGATAACAGTGGTTATCACACTTGTAAATAACATCCTTCTTCAGTAGGAACTAAAATGGTTCTAAGAACTTACCCAGGTATGGTCTCGCTGGTACACGGCCAAACTATCATGCTCTGGTCACTCTTTTTCAAACAAGCCACACTTCCAGCAAATTTGTATGTAGAAAATGAGTATTCCAAGAAGCGGGACAAGACAGATCACCTGGACTTGACATCCTGATGACTTCTAAATTAAAGACTTTACATAGCCTATAAAGCATATTTCTTAGCAGAAAAGTTTCCTCACCAGCATTACAAAAGCCTGTCCTTAGGGATATTTGGCCATATTTAGCACAAAATAGAGTTTGTAACATTATGCAACTGTTTGCAACACACCTGATCCATGTGTTTCTTGTTAATATCACTCAGCTGTCCAGCTAAGCACTTAAGCTCTCAGAAGAGGGAGTATTTCTGTATTATAGTTAACGAATGTGTTGAATACAGTGGGTTTTTGCTTGAAATACAGAGGATGCTTCTGCAAGCTTGAATGAGTTCTTAAGAGTCAAATGTCTAGGATCTGCATACTGGCATTGCTAAAGCAGTAGATGATAAGTGCATCCACTGGCTGTATAAGAAAGTAAAGAAAATTCAAAATACAAACATGATGTCTTAAAAGAGCCATGTGCTCATCATAAGTTGTGAGAGAATCAGATCTCTATAGTGTACAAAGGACTGGAGTCTTGGTGAAAGAAGGCTTTCTTAATTTAGCTTTCAAAACTAAATACCTGGTAACAGAAGATTTAACTTGTTAGAAATGGTGACATCAATGTCTTCAAATGAAAAGGTGGGCACAGACATTTTGAATTTTCACTTCTCTGTGGCATTTCTGCATTTTTACACAGTGTCTGAGGTCAGAAGGGCTCTCGAACTCACCTAGTCCAACCTCCCTGCTCAAAGCAGGATCTGCTACAATAAGTTCCTCGGGGAGGTACCCAATCACATTCTGAATATCTCCAAGGCTGGAGATTCCATAACTTCCCTGGGCAAGCTGTGCCAGTGTTTAAACACCCTCATAGTATTTTTTTCTTTTTCTTCTTCTGTCTAAATGAAATATCCCACATTTCATTTTGTGATTCTTGAATCTGGGGTACCTCAGTAAATACGTTTTTGAAATTCCTAGTATTAGATTATCTTATTAAAATATAATTGCAGTAAACACAATGAGCACAAAGAATCAGATGTAGAACAATAGGTAGCCAAACCCTGATTGTCTTATCAGTGAAAATAAAGCACATTGAAATGACTCTTTTAAGTTTTCACACTCAGATGGACCAACCAAATGAACTCTCTCCAGAATGCCTTGCAAAATAAAGGGAGTAATTGCCATTGTCATATAGAGATGCATCATTTTTTAGTATGTGTAACGCTTGCTTTGTATGTAAATAAGTACTTGGTGTGATAGTGTGGGTGGTGGTGAAGATACCACTCTGTCTGCATTGATCTGTATGGCAAATTTGTGTATGACATATATTACGCATGTGTACGTCATATATTACGCATGTGTACATGGATATGAACACATCAGGTGGCAGTGAGTTTGCAGCCCCACACTGACCTGCTGTAATCACACCTGACAGGCAGGTGAAAGGTCAAATGTCATCAATTTCCATCAGTGTCATGAAAATTAGGCTATCTATCTCTAGCAACTAATGAAAGGCTCTGCTCTGAGCTGAGAGCACAGGTCTCAGAGTGGGCCTGGGCTCACCGTGGCCAGAGCTGGGCCGAGCTGGTTTCAGTTTCTGCCTCAGGGCCAAGCGGCTGTTGCCTCCCCTCGCTGAGTCTGAGTTCTGCCAGTGTCTCTGCAGAAAGTGTCTGGGAACACAGTTTCTTAGTTGTCTAAGAAACAAAATGCCATGGGGAGGCTGAGCCTGGGGAAGGCTGTGGGGCCACCCTCACACCCTGCTGCGAGCAGACAGTGGGGTTCAACTGGTAGTAAGACATAATAATAAACCCCAAAACCTCAAGATCAGGAGGAAGAAGCCCTTACTTTGAGCATTAAACTCCTTACAGTGAGATCCTTAGAATGCTGATGGCTCATTGTACCATACATTTCTTCTTTAGGAAGACTGACACTATCAGTCTTAAGAACTAGAGGAACATTATAAGGGTAGACATAACACTGATGAAAAGACAGAGGTACCAGGAATTTCACATATAACAATTTTACCTGCATTTAGTAAGAATTTTCAATGTTTTGACTATTAGGCTGTTTTAACATTAGTTAGATTAACAGTAAATTTTTGGTTGCATATGTATAGTGTGTTCTCTTTTGCCCATAACTATAACACTAGGTTAGTGTATTAAAAATACATATACCAAAAAGATTTCCATTCAGATCTGTACTTGAGCCATTGTTATATATATAACAAATATTAGAATAACCTGACCTTAAAGCTCATGCTTTTCCTACAGGAAATTATACTGCATTTTTAAGTATTGTAGAAGTAAAAAAAAAAAAAATAAAAATAAAAAATCACCAAGCCGAGCAACAAAGAAATGAAAGGGAACAGGCAAACAATGATAATCAACAGACATGTTCTGTATATGGCTTTCCAACACTTTCTTGTGCAAAGTATGTTATGTTTATCCAACCAGATATCTACTAAAAATTTACTCAATGTGCATAGTGACTGAGGATCATGTGCTGCTTGCTAAAGGGTAAAAGTGTAACTGCCAATAGAGACCATCAGTAAACAGATCTATATGTTCACTCTTATTACTTTACCTCACTTCTGGTGCTAAGATTAGGAAGTACTATAACCAATGACCTGTGACAAATGAGGGCGCATTACTTTATGAGGAAGTAAGAAACTAGAGAGTAATGTAATACTTATTTTCCCACAGATTGAGATAAACTGACGGCTTTATGTGGAGTAACAACCCACTTATAAGCAAGTTATATGAGTTGAACCAAACTTCATACCTGTTAATTTACAGAGTAGTGAAACTCTTTCATGTGGGAAACACTTTGGAACTTGTTATTGGGTAAAATACTTCCTGGTTTACAGGATGCTGACAGTGGCTATCATACAGTTGTCTTATGTTTCCTGAAGAGAAAAATATCATTGTGTGGTGAAATCCATTTAAACCCCACAGGTTCAATGCATCCAGTATTTTCTAGTTAAGTGCATTTAAGTGTATACACCCATATCACCTTTACACAGTGAACAGAATAAGCCAGACTTTCTAGACCTGTTCAAATGGGGAGTCAGACTGTGTGTGAAAAGATCCTTTTGAAGAAGAAATACTTGTCACTTGGTAAGTATAGCACCTATTGAAAAAGCTGATGCTTACTGACTGTGGACATACTTGGCATCTCTGGGCCTATGGGCTGGCTGTTCTGAGCTATTGTGTAGTACCAATCAAACTGATATAGCTGGCAGTCATTTGGAAATCCTAGACAAATGTAAAAAACATCCAAAAGCCAACTCAATTTATATTATAGGAAAAGAAGCCTATCTAAGAATATCCAGATATGAAATGGCATCATGTACATCTGACAAATGTGGTATTATTTTCACCGCAGAAGAAGAATGAAGAGCTGAAATATTGAAAATTCAAGCATAATAAAATAAAAAAAACCCACCTAAACAGTCCAATGAAATAATTTTCAGGAACATCTAAGGTAAAATAACCACATTTCATTTCAGTTTTTAATTTCTGAGTGCTACCTCCATTTCCCACTTCGAAACAAGTTATTAACTATTATATGGTTGCCAGAAAACATAAAACAAGACAGAGAAGAAAATAAGTTAGATCAAAAGTCAACTTAGGAGGAAAACAGATATAAGCTTAGAAGCAAAAAAGAATGTAATTAAAAAAACATGAGTATTTCTCCCATGAGCTAAAACAGAATTTGTAGTAGCCTGTAGGGGTCAGTTCAGAGAAAGAAATATTTTGGATTAGGTTACAGAACCCAGAACAAGTTTACCTGTATCTCTTTTTCTGTAGGTAATTTGAAAAGAAGTTTCAAGAAATCTACATTTTTTATCCAAGCAAAAGAAATTTATTCAGATGATACAGATAGAGAATACCTGAACCACTCTTATAGTATATGGAAATACTTATTAGGCATAGTCAGTAGCTGGGGTTCCACAGCTCAAAAGAAATCTCTGTCCCAAGAGGCGACAAGTATGAACAAATGTGAAAAGCCTATGATAGGAGAAGGCAAAAGCCTGAGATTTTTAAAATATCTGTTTGCAGGAGACACAATCTCCAGTTAGAAAGTTCCATCTGTGCTGTCAGAAATTTCTGTTGGTATCATCACTGTCTTTTCTTTCATCCTCTCATCCTACCCATTTTATACTCTCTGATGTTTGTTTTACATGACCCAGCTTTTCCTTTCCTGTCCTTTTATGTTCCCATCTTTTTGGCTGGCCTCTTTTATCTGTAGTAGTTTGCCTTCTCTTCTTTGCTGTCTGGAAATCATTGCCAAAACTTTCTACTTCAGTCACCATAAAAAAGCAGTGTGTACTTACACAGAAAGCAGGTTATAAGATTGAAGAATAAAGGAGAGCGAAAGAAGACCATAGTATTTCATACTTCTTTTTGCTTGCAACTCTTCTGTGTTTACACTTTCTTGTTTTCGTCTTGTCAGCAGTAGGCATACTACAGAAGTAGATCCAGGCAGCCTGAATGTTGGGAGGGAAGGCAGAATGTCATCTTTATCTTTCTCCTGTGTACATCTCTTTAGAAGACTTCTTATATGTGAGCTCAGGAGCTTGTTGGAAGAAAGCTTTCAGCTCTTGAACTACTGGAAGCATTACAAATCCCAAAGAGAACTTCTGGAGTCCTAACCCTCTATGTCCTGGCCAATGTTGAGAACACAACATGTTTTTCCTTTCATACAGCCAGGGCAGTTACTGATGATTATTTTATTCCCAGAGCACTTCTGACATCACACCTCACATGGGTAAAATATTCCTCACCATTGCCAGCCCTGCAAAGGTGATTGCCAATTCACACACTCGGCACAAACATCTTGGTATCCTATGCCATGACTTATTACTTTGTGTGGAAATAATATGCTAGTATGGCAAGGCCACCTTTTCTTGTGCGAGTAGAACTGTTATTCATTCAATTGAATAAACAGCATTTGTATGCAGCCTTAATCATGAACATTTTGGAGACTGGCATCAGGCACTAAATACAATCCTGTCAAATAGCTGGCAGTGGATTAACTTTGACACCTAGAAACATGCCAAATTCTGACAGAGTAAAAACTCGCTGTATACCCAATGCCAATCATTCACTGAGTGCCACTCCAAATGCTTATCCTGTTAGTGATGACATCAATCTACATTGGCATTCAAAATGCTGTTGCCCTTTGAACATATAACTGAATATATAACTCTGAACTATATAACTGAAAGCAATGGACAAAACACCAAAATGCATGCATTCTAGCAACTACCTATCCTTCCTTAAGAGCTAGTGGCCACCTCTGATGCAGAGATACTGCTTCATTAATGAGCAAGTCAATTTACACAGCTGTATGCAAAAAAAGAATTTGTCTTTATGGTTAATTTATTGTTCTACAGTCAGGCTTGCTTGCAAGCAGTCAAAGTGATTTCCATCATGTACTAAAACTTCACAGAGGTATTTAGGTCTAATTCTAGTTACATCCCAAGTTGTAAAAGTCTGCTCATATTAGTAGCACCTGCTAGTGTATGACAAGGGTCACACATACTTTTTATATGCTAACCTGGCTACTAAAGCACTCTTGTCTTCATAAATCCTGCATTTCTGCCTGGACAGTGACCCAACACAAGGATAGTTTTCCATCTTCTTTCTTTTCCTTTTTCACTTTTTCTTCTATAATCCACCAGAGTGAGCATGACCTTGTGAATCATAGAATCATAGAATCATAGAATAGTTAGGGTTGGAAAGGACCTCAAGATCATCTAGTTCCAACCCCCCTGGCATGGACAGGGACACCTCACACTAAACCATCACACACAAGGCTTCATCCAACCTGGCCTTGAACACCAGCAGGGATGGAGCACTCACAACCTCCCTGGGCAACCGATTCCAGTGTCTCACCACCCTAACAGGAAAGAATTTCCTCCTTATATCCAATTTAAACTTCCCCTGTTTAAGTTTTAACCCATTACCCCTTGTCCTGTCACTGCAGTCCTGACGAAGAGTCCCTCCCCAGCATACCTATAGGCCCTCTTCATATACTAGAAGGGTGCTATGAGGTCTTCACTCAGCATTCTCTTCTCTAGGCTAAACAGCCCCAACTTCCTCAGCCTGTCTTCATACGGGAGGTGCTCCAGTCCCCTGATCATCCTCATGGCCCTGCTCTGGACTTGTTCCAACAGTTCCATGTCCTTTTTATGTTGAGGACACCAGAACTGCACACAATACTCCAGGTGAGGTCTCACAAGAGCAGAGTAGAGGGGCAGGATCACCTCCTTCAACCTGCTGGTCACGCTCCTTTTGATGCAGCCCAGGATATGGTTGGCTTTTTGGGCTGCGAGCGCACACTGCCGGCTCATGTTCATTTTCTCATCGACCAACACACCCAAGTCCTTCTCTGCAGGGCCGCTCTGATTCTCTTCTTTGCCCAACCTGTAGCTGTGCCTGGGATTGCTCCGACCCAGGTGTAGGACCTTGCACTTGTCGTGGTTAAACTTCATAAGGTTGGCATCAGCCCACCTCACAAGCGTGTCAAGGTCCTTCTGGATGGGATCCCTTCCCTCCAGCATATCAACCGGACCACACAGCTTGGTGTCATAGGCAAACTTGCTGAGGGCACACTCAATCCCACTGTCCATGTCAACGACGAAGATGTTAAACAAGACCGGTCCCAACACCGATCCCTGAGGGACACCACTCGTTACTGGTCTCCAGCCGGACATCGAGCCACTGACCACAACTCTTTGTGTGTGGCCATCCAGCCAGTTCTTTATCCACCGAGTGGTCCATCCATCAAATTGATGTCTCTCCAATTTAGAGAGAAGGATGTTGTGCGGGACAGTGTCAAACGCTTTGCACAAGTCCATGTAGATGACATCAGCTGCTCTACCCCTGTCCATCAGTTCTGTAGCCCCATTATAGAAGGCCACCAAATTGGTCAGGGAGGATTTCCCCTTAGTGAAGCCATGCTGGCTGTCACCAAGCACCTTGTTGTTTTTCATGTGCCTTAGCATGCCTTCCAGGAGAATGTGCTCCAAGATTTTACCAGGCACAGAGGTGAGACTGACTGGTCTGTAATTCCCTGGGTCTTCCATTTTCCCCTTCTTGAAAATGGGGGTTATATTTCCCTTTTTCCAGTTGTCGGGAACTTCACCTGACTGCCATGATTTTTCAAATACGATGGCCAGTGGCTTAGCAACTTCATTCGCCAGCTCCTTCAGGACCCGCAGATGGATTTCATCAGGTCCCACGGACTTGTGCGCGTTCAGATTTTGAAGATGGTCTCGAACCAGATCATCTCCCACAGTGGGCCCAAGGTCTTCATTCTCACAGTCCCTGCGTCTACCTTCTAAGAACTGGGTGGTGCAGTCAGAGCCTTTGCCAGTGAAGATGAAAGCAAAGAAGTCATTGAGAACCTCAGCCTTCTCCAAATCCTGTGTAGCCAGTTCTCCCTAGAGCTTCCTCAGGGGGCCTATTTTGTCCCTAGTCTGTTTTTTGTTTGCTACGTAGCTATAGAATCCCTTCCTGTTACCCTTAACATCCCTGGCTAGGTTTAATTCTAACTGGGCCTTAGCCTTCCTAACCTGGTCCCTAGCTTCCCGGACAACATCCCTGTACTCTACCCAGGCCGCCTGTCCTTGCTTCTATTTTTTATAAGCCTCTTTTTTCCTTTGAATTTTCCTCAGCAGTTCCTTATCCACCCAAGGAGGTCTCCTGGCCCTTCTGCTGCACTTCCTTCTAGTTGGGATGCAGCACTCCTGAGCTTGTAGCAGGTGATCCTTGAATATCAACCAACAGTCTTGGGCCCCCCTGCCCTCCAGGGCTATATCCCATGGAACCTTACTAAGCAGGCTCCTGAAGAGGCCAAAGTCTGCTCTTTTGAAGTCCAGGGCAGTGAGCTTGCTACATGCTCCTCTCACTCTCCTGGGGATCTCAAATTCGACTATCTCGTGATCACTGCATCCAAGGCTGCCCTGGAGTACCGCATTCTCAACAAGCCCTTCCCTGTTGGTGAGCACAAGGTCAAGCATGGCACCTCTCCTTGTCAGCTCCTCTATTACTTGCAGAAGGAAGTTGTCTTCCACACAATCGAGGAACCTCCTGGATTGTTTGTGAAACAGGAGTTTAAGCTGAAAAGGAAGTTGAATGCATCTCCTGTTTCCTGGGCAAGTGTTCTATCTATTAAACTGTTCTAAAGAGGAACAGCTCTACAGCTGCTGTGATGGATTAAAAAGTGTGTTATGTTACAACTTTGCCCTTGGGAAAGGACTCCACTAACCAGATCATACTGGGCTAGAGATCACTAACAAACAAATCTGAGGCAAGATGTTAAGGTTTAAAAAAAAAAGTTAATCATTTAATGTGGATATTTGTCCTTATTTCCTATTAGTCATAGATAATCCCTCAGTCAGCATGTAGAAGCCACAAGTAACTCTTCAGTCACATGTCCCTCTAGACAGAAGTGTTGATGCTGAATGCAGACCCACTTAAGCCATCTCAAAAAAAAAAAAAAAAAAAACCAACAAAGAAACCAAACCCAAACAGCAATGCCTTAATCTGGACTAGCTAAGTATTATGAACATTCACTAACACAGAGCAAACACGTTCTCAAGGAAACTAGATCTTGGACCATCAAATACCATCCCCTCTCTTTGTTAGACAAAACTACATATAATTCCTTTCATAAGTTTAGTATCTTCCTTTCTAAAGCATGATTTACTCTATTTGACCTTCTAAGAGGCTATTCCAGTAGCCAGTTCTTGGCAAATGAAAGACCAAAGTAGCATTACATCATACTGTACAAACATTGTAGCTTGCTTAGAGTTAGCTGAGGTACTGTAACAAGGTCAACACTGCTGTAAGTTTAAGCACCAGTCAGTTTGGTAATTTCATAAACTGATCCTATGCTTTTTACTTATTGTGCGTGGTAATATACATGGATGATCAGTCATTTACAGATTTTTCTTTTGAGCATCCAAATCTGATAATGAGTCTGATCTTCTGCTCTGAGCCTGATAATTCCACTGAAGAAAAAACACAGAAAATGTTATATATTGCACTGCCTAAGTACTTCTAAGGAGCTGAACTTAGTGTGTACAACCTAGTATCGAAGGCTCAAAATTCATTCTGCTGTTGTCATGTGGAGGTCAGTGTTTGCACTCTAGTAAATAGCTGCCATAAAACCTGAAGTATTACTGACTTGCTTAAAATTCAGACAGCATGGAACAAGTGTAACTGTCAGCAGTAGGAGGCCTTGAATAGCTCTAAAGGTTAAATATCAATTTGCTTAAAAAAAGAAGTTAAACTCATTCCTCTACCATAAACTGCAAATCTGATGGCATTCAACCCATTGATAATCTTGTTAGACACTTGAAGTTACAGTGTTTGACACTCCTAAGAAACAGAACTCCCTTTTATTAAATATAGATTACTTTGTAAAGTTGCTGGGGCTTTTTGTTTGTTAGGGGGTTGGGGTTTTTTGTTTGTTTTCCTTTTTGTTTATTTGTGTTTGCTTTTGTTTTGATGGTTGGTTATGTTTTGGTTTTTTGTCTTGTTTTGGTTTGTTTTTTAAACAGGTTCTTAATTCCATATACAGAAATCCAGAAAACATTTTTTAGAAATCCAAAATCTCCATTTGAGGCCAGTTCCAAAGACAGTGGACATTTTCTATTGACTTTAGTAAGTTTTGTATCAGGCCCTTATGATTGCTTGAACATATCAAGAAGAGGAAAGACTGAATGCAGAAAGGACACACGCTCACTTGTGTCTTACAGATTTATTTTCGGTTATTTTTTGTCTTCACATGGCAAATTATCCTACGGGGAAACAGAAAATATTGTTTCTATAGTAAAGGATGTTTTCTTTCAATCTGAAAAGCATATCCAAAGTTAAATTTAAAAAATAAATTTAGTTAAATATAAGTTAAATTTACTTAGGTTTATGTCTTATTTTTACTTTTTTTTTTTTTTCAATGAAAGATTAAGTGTTGAATATAAATGGAGCTTAAAAGTAGAAACCTTTTTTTAAAAAAATATTTATGGAAGATACAGAATATTTTAAGTTTAAAGCTTGGAGGTTAGAATCTGATTCTAGTAAATCATGATAGTTAAAATAACATCAGTAACAACAAGAGTAATAACAGATACAATGAGACTTTCTCTACCACTAGAAGACTGGGAAATGTTGAGATCTGAAATAAAGCAGAAGCTTCTTTTTCAATATTCAAATCAGTAATTCCAACAAACTAGTTTTCTTTGAAATCTAAACAGAAACTGAATGCTTTCTCTGGTTCAAATTTTTAAAGTATTTTAAATTTTCTTGTCTTGTGGTAGGAAACTGATTGAAAAGATTTATCTTCCAGTCGTAAAAATTGGATAAGACTGCTTATTTCTAATATGATTCCTGTGTTGCATACAAATTATCCGATTATAGTGTTAACTTACAATACAGTAGGAGCCTTTGTTGTACAGCTTCTTTGAACTCCTCAGATATAATCAACATGTAAGTCTATATCTCAGATTAAAACTATAGTATATATGCATGTAAATCCCTTGTTTTGCAACTATGTAACTTAGACTTTTCTCAGGAACAATACCATTATTAATGAATGGGTAAAGAACTTATACAGGCAAAGCCCCTTCTGTGGGGACTGTTTACCGTTTCTGTGTACACCAGCACATGCCCTTCCAAATCTCTACATAACTTTATCCACCCAACTTCTGTCACTTTCACCCCTTTTGGACTGTCCTAGTTTATCCTCATATATATTCTGGCACCAGCTCTTCGCTCAGCTCTCCTCTAGGTGGCAACAGAGGAGGGAGAAATACAAAGTACTTCTCTGTCTTTAAAGGAGCGAAAGGATGAGGATCAAGAGAAAGAAAACGGAAAGGAAAAATGGGAAGGGGAAGGGAAGAGCTTTAGAGAGTTCTTTCCTTGTCTTCCCCTCTTCTACAAATAGTAGACCAGATGATATTAACCACCTATTTATATTAGGTTCCTTGCAAGGGATAATTGTGGAACAGGCTTCCAATCAGGTCAGGGTTCTATTCAGCAGTGAGCTGGAGCTCCTTATATCATTTATACTGAATTCAGACTTGACAGGCTTGCCTGGCTGGAGAAGTAGCTGTGAAAGCTGAGCTGAACCGTCAAGGAAACACTGCAAAAAGAATGTGAAAGAAGACTGAAGATGCAAAAGGGGAAGGGAGACCCTCCCACTAAGTCATGAGGTTCAAAATAGACCCCCTTGCTTTCTAAACTCCTAATGGAGCTAGAGTGACTAGGTCCAATCTTACTCTCAGATTTGGTTAATAGTTTATGTCTAAAGGGTTACAGGTATAGTTAACTAGGATCATCTACAGAATCACTCAGACATCAGCAAAAGGTGATCTTAATATGATGTTCTAAAAGTATCAATTTAACACATATGGGATATCTACACGGCTTTTAACCTAGCAGCAGTCTGCATTTTCAAGGGTGATCACATGATCATACTTGTTATATGGTATCTAAATCAATTTACATACATATGCGTGCATATGCAGACATATATATATGTATGCACGTATGTGTGGAATCACAGAATCATAGAACCACATAATGGCTGAGGTTGAAATGAGCCTCAGTAGGTCATCTGGTCCAGCTCAAGTGAGGCCACCTGTATAGGCTGGGACCACGTCCAGATATTTTGTTAAACCCTGATGTCAACATGCTTGCTGCTGCAGCACAGGATGCCATTCATTATTATTTCCAGCTAACCAGATCTGAGACTAAGATTGGACCTAGTCACCCTTTAGCTCCATTAGGAGTTTAGAAAGCAAAGGGGTCTATTTGGAACCTCATAACTTAGTGGGAGGGTCTCCCTTCCCCTTTTGCATCTTTGGTCTCTATATTAATTATTTTAGCTTAGTTCTACCTTGATTTTGCTTTGTATGCTTCAGCCATGTAGGAAATAATAGAGTGAAGCTTGCTATCACACTTTTTTAAATCACACTTTTATGAATTCGCATTAAAGCTACTTTTGCTAATAGCTTTGATAATGATTCTTTAAGACCCTAAACCACTCAGTTCATGACACCTTCAAACGCTCATTCCTGTAGGTGCATTGGTGATGTCAACTTACTATACATGTAAATTCCAGAATTTCTGGAATTTTTCTGATTATGCAATGATATAGGCTGGGCTTGAATATACAGAATCCTAATACTGGATAATTACATGATTCTGAACTTAAAAAAACCAAACAACAGCAGATTAATTACTATATTGAGAAGCTCTTTGTAGTCTTATTCTTTAACAAGATTCCTTTCCTTTTTTGGACCAAACTCTTCACTTTTTACAGAATTGATGTGTTAGGATTCTCTGTTCCCTACGTGACATGCTCAGCATGCACTTCTTAAAAAAGCCTCAGTTTGCCGCTTTGAAGTTCCAATGATTACAGAGACTTACAAATGATAAGTCCTCTGCATAATCTTCCCAGATAGGTCCAGTACAGGTACAAGAGACACAAATCTAGAACCAGGCTGGGGAAGTAAACATTTCACCTCCTAATTTCATTAAGACACAGCATTGAATATAAAGGATTTGTTTAGCTTTCAGGGCAGGATCTGACTGTACCAGAGCAGCTGGACTATATAGAAGACTGGAATAGAAATTCAGACTGTTACTGTCTCTCTTTCTAACACTAAAAGCTTTTGTTCTCAAGCTTTATTAACTTAATACTACAGCTTTATATGTCCAAACGTCACAGAAGTATTATACTATTTCTGTATGGGTATATGAGGCAACACCTGCCATTGATGATCCCAAAAGATAATTCAGTAAGAAGAACATATCTCACCTTGTTAAATGAGCAAAGAAATGAAGTTTCTCCAGAAGGACATCATTACACAGAAGTGTCAAAACAAAAAATCCTCTCTGACACAGAGTTTTCAGCCTAGAAAAGAAAGCAAATTTTACACAATTTCTACATATGTATCTTGGGAATATGTACTTTCCAAAGCTGTAAGCTTAGAGACTTCATTAGGCATTCATTCTCTGTTGACGTTGGAGTCACGGACAATGCGGAGACGATCAATGTGATCAAGCAATTGCCAAAGTTTATTGCACATACACTGGGTTATATACCTATCTCGTTCTTCCAGCTTGCATCATATTCTTAGATACAGCAATTCCATTGGCTAACATTCAAAGGCTAACTTGCACCACAAGCCTAGCAACAACAATTCCATTGGCTAACGTTCTATCATTCAAAAGTTAACAATGTCAACTTTCTAAACATTGCTTGCTGACCACAACTTTTCAACATCTTAACTATACAGCATCAGCAATCTTACTTCCCTAATATGCCTCCCCAGACGCTCTGGTTATGTTAAGGCCCAAGCTCTCTTTATTTCAATCAAAGGAGCACGAGTTCTGTCCAAGGCCTCTTGCCTCTGCTCACAGCTATGACAAACCTGCCCACAATTCTCTACTTTGTGAAATCTCTGCAAAATGTTTTTGTATACTTATTTATGACAGGCATCCTCATAGATTTGTATGTGTGCATTTATAACTTTAGCTGTAAGCTCAACAGGATGAAATGCTGATGTGAATCATTCAAACTGCTGATTCTTAGCTTGGTCTCTGTAATGAGTTTGACCTTGGCCTACTAGCTATGTCCAAAAAATTCCATGAAATATTTTGGAAATAAGTTCAGATCAGAATTCATCCCTACTTAGGTAGGTTGAATGTGCTATACATGCACGTTAGTAAGGTAAGAGAATTTGGCTGCAGAAGCATGAGTAATACTGTGCCAGATGGTCTTAGGGATGGAGAATGGCATCTTGTCCACTCTATGTACCAGCATAAATGATACTTTCACCTATTTATTTAAATTGAGACCTTTTTTCTGTGAGATCTGATATGCTCTTTAAATTTAGAAAATAAGTCTTTAACAAGTATTAAAGCATTGATTATATAAGCACATTCAGTATTTCCTTCAGTTGAACTTTAAAGTCACTCTTTAAAGCAGAGTAATTATGTGCCCTCTTTTGAGAGCTAGCAAATATCTATTAATTTAGCAGTATGTGTGTATTGATCTTCTGATCTTAACCTATTCTATTTATTGTCCTTTAATGGAATTCTTCCACATACATTAGTGCTCATAAGAAAGTAGAAGAGAGATTTATGTTACCTAAGTAATTTAAATTCCTATATTTAAAGATTAAGACTCCGCATAAAAATATGACATCACTGTCATAAAAATTGCACTGTAATGTGTCTGTGGATTTTATCATAAAGTTCAGAATAATATAGGTGTGCTTACCTAAACACTTCTTTAAGTGAGAATAACAACAGACACAGAATACTCTCCTTATAAATAGTTAATGAAACATAAAGATGGAAAATGTGCTTGAAATACTTAGATTTATGAATATATCTAGGTGGAATTTAGCATGCTCTAGAGTGGAAGAAGTTACTACGCATTTTCTTCAGCATATACTAAAGCAATCTCTATAACTTAGGAAACTAGATATGAATTATTCTGGGCTTTAGGACGGATTTTATGACAGGTGATTGGCAGGTCTAGTTCTGCCCAAGTTCTGCAAGCAAGCTGAAGTATTCATTGTAACAGATCTGTGGACCGTATCACTTGAAGGGCAGTGAGGAAGTATTTTTCTCACCTCACTGTTTTATCATTTCAAGGCATGCTTTTGGAGGCAGAATACAGCACTTTTCTGGAAGTGCAAGAAAAGATGTGGACACAGAGCTTCTGCATGAAAAACAAGCAAACAAGCAACAAATAACTATAATCTTGGTCATTATGTTCTCAGAGTTGTACCAGCCTATTTCAGGCTGGTACAACTGTCATTTCTAACATCTGAAATAGACGCTGAGCACTGCTTTGCTTGCCAGACAAGCTAGTGAATACCTTTCAGTTCTTGACAATAATATCAGATGTGTTGTCTTTAACTCTTTATATCTTCCCCAGGAACACATTCAGGCTATGGAAAGTGCAACTTCACCAGGGTCTGTGGAGCTGAGAGGAAAAAGGGCTGGGCTACAAAAGTGAGTAAAGGTTGAGGCAGCAAGTAATAGTTAAGGCGGAGAGGAAACAGTTTCACTTTTTCTGCTAAACTCTGCCAAATATTTAGTAGAGCCAGCACTGGCTTTTGTGACAGATAGCTCCTGGAAGTACCTTCAAAAAGGTAGTGATTAATCTCATGAAGGATATGTCCAAAATATAGGTCTGACACATAACCATATAAAAGTAAATATTTTCATTAAACAACATAAATAAATGTGTAAGTAACTAAATAACATAGTTATCTAAACCCAGGATTTCTATCCTGTTGTCAGTTTCAGGGAGATGAATTAAATCCTAACCATTTTTGTGCTGGGGCTTTTAGTGAGTCATCTCATCTATGTCTTATGCCTGTATGCACTCATGCAGTTAAAGCAGATTTTTATTACTACACAATGTTTACAGTTCACTGAAGTTTCTACTGAAAATGAAAATTATCAGAACTTTAATTTTTATTTTTTCCCATCACTTGATATTTTCATATTCCATTATTATTCTTAGATAATGGTATACAGCTTTCCCATTAAGGAAACATCTCTCTTACTTTTTACAGCACTAACTAAAGTACTTGAATATGAGTTCATCAATACAGAAAATCACTCCTAAAACTTTAATGGAGTACTATTAAGGGACTATTCCTCTTACTCTTGCAACTTTCTTCCATTTTTAGAAGTGTTAGAAAAGACAACGACGTATTTTCTTTGACTGTATTTTCTTTTACTGTATTTTCTTTGATTGTATTTTCTTCATCCTTCTCTTTGACTCTTCCTCATGCTTCCTTTAAAGCTTTTGTGGTTTTAATGCTCAGAAGAATATCACCACTTTTTGTTTGCTTGTTGCTGTGAGAATTTAGCATATATGCATTCATTTGTTGAAAAAAATAAGGTGTAGATTTTTCCAGAAAAGCAGCAAAAACCAGAAAAGGACTTGTGTGGATTTTAACTCCTGTGACAAGTTTAATTGTGACACTAAAGAATATGTCTTTCCTTCAGTTTCTTCGGAAACTGAAGAACAGTTCAAAATTAAATTAATTGTATTTCTTGGTCAAGCCAACAAAAGAACCTTTGAATTTTAATTTATATGTAAATATATATAATTTAAATATGTCAAAATAATAAATAATTAGTATTTTAAAATATGCATAATTTACTTAACAGAATGTATACAGTAGTATAGCATACACTACATAATATATAATGTAATATGCAATATGTGCTGTATGATCTGCAGGTTTTTATACACATACGCATTATTTTTGTATATTCCCAGAAGTGGAATCACAGAGTCAAAGAACCACATAATGGTTGAGGTTGGAATGAGCCTTAGGAGGTCATCTGGTCCAACTTCCCTGCTCAAGCAAGGCCACCTGTATAGGCAAGGACCATGTCCAGATATTTTTTAAACCTTGATGGCAACACTCTTGCTCATGCAGCTCAGGCTACTATTCGTTATTCTTCTACTTTTGCAAAGTTAACAACAACAAAAAAAAGGTTTTTAGTTTTAGTCATTTTCAGAGAATAAAATGTAAAAAGGAATACATCCACTTGCAAAAATATCCTCTATTTGCTGTAATTTCCCTAGCTCTGTATCTGGCAGTTAAAAACATTTTCATTAGTAAAAATGGCTACATTTCAATTGCATTTATTCATGCTGACTAATACTGTTTTTGAAATGGTGCTATTGAGTTCATAGAGTCTATTTATAAAGTACTATTCAACACAACAGAGAAGCGAGGAGTCGGATGCCTGATGCTCTGTCCAGATCACTGAGCCTAAAGATGTGACATGAAATCCTTAACTCTATTGCATTCTAAGGAATTTTGTCTTTGACTTCAATGAAAGCAGAATTTCATCCACTATATATTTATTTTTCTGACTACTCTGGAGTTAGACATTTCATTTATTTCTCTGACTTCTTTGCAGTCTTTCATCAAAGTCAAATACTAACTTCATTTAGACACAGACAAATTCTTCAGAAGTTCAGGGGAGTTTTTCTCTGACAAAACTTCAGTCTCAGGCTGTTCTTCAGCAAAGTTTAACATGTATTTAGTTAAAGCATCAGTTTAGGTTAATTGTTATGTATTTAGTATTCTTAAATTTAAACATGCTAAAGTGTACACTTAAAGACTCTTTGTTGAATTTGTTCTATGAATAGAATCATAGAATCATAGAATAGTTAGGGTTGGAAAGGACCTTAAGGTCATCTAGTTCCAACCCATCTGCCATAGGCAGGGACACCTCACACTAAACCATCTCACCCAAGGCTCTGTCCAGCCTGGCCTTGAACACAGACAGGAATGGAACATTCACAACTTCTTTGGGCAACCCATTCCAGTGCCTCACCACCCTAACAAGAAAGAACTTACTCCTTATATCCAATCTAAACTTCCCCTGTTTAAATTTTAACCCATTACCCCTTGTCTTATCATGACAGTCCCTGGTGATGAGTCCCCAGCATCCCTATAGGCCCCCTTCAGACGCTGGAAGGCTGCTATGAGGTCTCCATTCAGCCTTCTCTTCTCCAGGCTGAACAGCCCCAACTTTCTCAGCCTATCTTCATGCAGGAGGTGCTCCAGTCCCCTGATCATCCTTGTGGCCCTCCTCTGGACTTGTTCCAGCAGTTCCATGTCCTTTTTATGTTGAGGACACGAGAACTCTACACAATATTCCAAGCGAGGTCTCACAAGAGCAGAGTAGAGGGGCAGGATCACCTCTTTCGACCTGCTGGTCACGCTCTTCTTGATGCAGCCCAGGATATAGTAAGAAGTAAGTGAGAATCAGAATATTTGGAGGGAGCAAAATTTGGTGTGATGGCACTGTCAAAGCAAGTACCATGCATTGAACAGGTTAGCAAAGGGAAGGCTGTCTTAGAAAAGGGATTTGAGCAGTGGGCCAGCTTATGTTTCAGGAAGCTGAAGTCAGAGTTTCAAGTTTTCCAGGAGGAGAGCAGCCAGCTGTTGGTGCTGTTGCCAGAGGTGAAGGGACAACAAAGAATTTTGTTTTGTATACCAGAAAGCTGAGTCTGTGGTAACAGTAAAAAAAGATGGTCAAATAAGAGGAAAAGGCCTTTTATGAAAAGGTAAGCACCATCTCCTCTCATGTTAACAAAAGAAGTCTACTGAGCTAAGTAGCTGCCTTCTTTGTTTATGCCTTTGAACCAGATCCTGAATACTTTTCTCTAGTTGAAATTGTTTTCCCTGTCTGTATGGAAGAACCTAGAGAACTATCATGGTTCTAAGTTTCCTCCATTTTTGTCCTAAAATGTGATTTTTTTCTCTTCTATTTCAGCCTATTATTTTGTGACTCAGATTTCTAAAATTGTATTTAACTATTCAGTAAGAAAAGATATTACCAAAAATATAAAAATTGTCAGCAAATAATAAGAAAACATATCAGCTATTCTAGCAATGCAGTGGAGCATTTTGCAAAAGAAGATTTCTTAATATAGAAAGAAAGTTTTATACATATTTTATGCTGAAGGTATCTCAAGAAATAAACATAACAAATAGCAACACTTTTTGTGGATGTTTATGTACATTTTTTTCCTAAGCTGCTGCTAAAATAGTCATGTGAAACTTCTTTGAATGTCAGCAATTCTCTCAACCTTTTCAATTTAATGAAAGAAAATAAAATTTATAATTACTTATGCATTAATGCAATTACAGGAGTTACATTAATAATATATGATGCATTTTTTATTAATATAGTGCAGAAGTGATAATTAGTGGAAGTAGCAAAAATACTGCAGCAATTTTCACACTGTAATTATTTAGCCATTCTAAAACACACTCTTTAAAACTGCTCTACCTTACGAAAAATTTTATATGTAAAAGTGAAACTGAATTGAAAGAATTATGTTTAAATTTAGGAACTGAAAAGTCTGTGGATGCTGAAATAGTTGCTAGTGAAACATAGCATCTTGCAATAATATAGCCTGGGAGTGGCTTCTGCAGGTCATGTGGTTAAACTGGCTGCCAAGTATGTACCAAATTTGGTGAGGTCACTCCATGTTTTCACAGAATCACAGAATCACAGAATCCCAAGGGTTGGAAGGGACCTCAAAAGATCATCTAGTCCAACCCCCCTGCAAGAGCAGGGTAACCTACAGTACATCACACAGGAACTTGTCCAGGCGGGCCTTGAATATCTCCAGTGTAGGAGACTCCACAACCCCCCTGGGCAACCTGTTCCAGTGCTCTGTCACTCTTACAGTAAAGAAGTTCTTCCTGATGTTAACGTGGAACTTCCTATGTTCCAGTTTACACCCATTGCCCCTTGTCCTATCACTGGATATCACTGAAAAAAGCCTAGCTCCATCATCCTGACACCTACCCTTCACATATTTGTAAACATTGATGAGGTCACCCCTCAGTCTCCTCTTCTCCAAGCTAAAGAGACCCAGCTCCCTCAGCCTCTCCTCATAAGGGAGATGTTCCACTCCCTTAATCATCTTTGTGGCTCTGCGCTGGACTCCTTCAAGCAATTCCCTGTCCTTCTTGAACAGAGGGGCCCAGAACTGGACGCAATATTCCAGATGCGGCCTCACCAAGGCTGAGTAGAGGGGGAGGAGAACCTCTCTTGACCTACTAACCACTCCCTTTCTAATGCACCCTAAGATGCCATTTGCCTTCTTGGCCACAAGAGCACATTGCTGGCTCATGGTCATCCTCCTATCCACCAGGACCCCCAGGTCCCTTTCCCCTTCACTACTTTCCAGCAGGTCAACCCCCAACCTGTACTGGTACATGGGGTTGTTCTTCCCCAGATGCAAGACTCTACACTTGCCCTTGTTAAATTTCATCAAGTTTCTCCCCGCCCAACTCTCCAGCCTGTCCAGGTCTCGCTGAATGGCAGCACAGTCCTCTGGTGTGTCAGCCACTCCTCCCAGTTTTGTGTCATCAGCAAACTTGCTGAGGGTGCACTCAGTTCCCTCATGAGTTTCAAATACCTCCAATAGTGGAGACAATTCACTATTGGACCATCCACAATTTCTGGACAATCTCTTTTATACTAGAGAAGGGTCAGGGGGAATCATAGAATAGTTAGGGTTGGAAAGGACCTTAAGATCATCTAGTTCCAACCCCCCCGCCATGGGCAGGGACACCTCACACTAAACCATCTCACTCAAGGCTCTATCCAGCCTGGCCTTGAACACTGCCAGGGATGGAGAATTCACAACCTCCCTGGGCAACTGATACCTGTGCCTCACCACCCTAAAAGGAAAGAACTTACTCCTTATATCCAATCTAAACTTCCCTGTTTAAGTTTTAACCCATTACCCCTTGTCCTGTCACTACAGTCCTGACGAAGAGTCCCTCCCCAGCATCCCTATAGGCCCCCTTCAGATGCTGGAAGGCTGCTATGAGGTCTCCACTCAGCCTTCTCTTCTCCAGGCTGAACAGCCCCAATTTTTTCAGCCTATCTTCACACTGGAGGTGCTCCAGTCCCCTGATTTCCTCATGGCCCTGCTCTGGACTTGTTCCAACAGTTCCTTGTCCTTTTTATGTTGAGGACACCAGAACTGCACACAATACTCCAGGTGAGGTCTCACAAGAGCAGAGTAGAGGGGCAGGATCACTTCATTCAACCTGCTGGTCACGTTCTGAAACTTATTAATGTATATGAATACCTGAAGGGAGCGCACAGAAAGGACAGAGCCCAGATCTTTTCAGTGGTACCCAGAAACAGGACCAGAGGCAATGGCCACAAGCTGAAACACAAAGAAACGCAGGCTGAACATCAGGAAACACTTTTTCACTGTGAGGGTGACTGAACACTGGCACAGGTTGCCCAGGGATGTTGAGTTTCCATCCTTGGAAGTGTTCAAAAGCTCTCTGGACCTAGTTCTAAGCAGCCTGTTCTAGGTGAATGTTCTTGAGCAGGCAGGTTAGACCAGATGATAACCCAAGGTCCCTTCCAACCTCAACCATTCTATTATTCTGTGATTCTCTGAAGCTACCTACACATAATTTGTATGGGTTTATGTTGAATGAGCTCACATTTAATTTTTGTGACTACATATTTAGTTCAAAATTCCCTAAGTATAAATTGTCCCATTCAAGCCCTCATTGTTACCAAAAGGGAAACTAATGCAAATGTCCCAAATCAGTTTGGTTTAGAGGTGGAATGCAAAATATTTGTTTTAAATGCAATATAAAACCAATAAAACAAAAAGGCAGAGGGAAAAGGAGGAAAAAATGATTTTAGCAGAAATACAATAAGATGCAACAGTTTCTAAGTTAAAATTTATACAAGGGCATTTAATGAAACCAAATGTATCACAGAGAGCATAAGACAGAACTTATTAATTATTAAAGTAAGTATCTAATTTGCTTGATGAATTTTTAAAATTAATTCTTTTCAGCCAGCGTAACTCAAAGCTGACACTATTCTGTTTTACAGCTTGGGTAATACCTCGTGTTTTGAGTTTTATATTGCATTATGTGCTGATATATGTGTTTGGATAATATTAAAATATCTCTCAGACATCTATTATCACCATTCCATTACCATCTTATTGTGTCCAGAATGGACTCTTCAACTTTGCAATGTTTCATTGTTAGGCAGGTGTCATCAAAAACCTTGTTAACTACGCTTTCAAATGCTATCATCCTGAAAAAGCATGTTAATAGAAGTCAGAAGTCAAATAAGTGTGCCTACATCTCTTTTATTCTGAATAAGATAATTAACTATATAAACAAAGAAGGATCCAATTATTACATGAAAATTAATTATTACATGAAAACCTATATAAGAATTGGTTATACTCCATCCATTAATTTTACACTGAAACTTTCATGCCTTTGGCATTTTAAAGACTGTAATCTTAATTCTTATGACTTAGATATCGTAAACCAAGTACAATACCACTGTGTTACGAATAGCATTTTTTGTCTTTTATGAGGCACAGTAGCCACAAGACCTAATTCTGCTCACAGCAAGACTGTGCCACACCACTGAGTTCAACGTATTTGTATAATTTTCAGTGAAAACCTTAACTTCGGCCTGTAGTTTCCATACATGAGCCAAACTACTTTCTGAGACAAGTATAATAGAAATAGTGATTTTTTTTTTCCTGCAGTCATGACAACAGTTCTTTTGATTTCCTCTAATATTCAGCCTAATACATTAGCCGTCAAAGCACCTTGCATGTGGGAAATTCTTTGTCACTGATCAAATGAATGTTTAAGTAGAGAACATGTGGCTCAGTAAAATAGGCAAAGACTAAACCCTAAGGACAATTTTACAGAAAATGCTGAATATGTCATTTTACTGAAATATGAAAGACATGGGTCAAAATCTCATCAGATCCAAAACTATTAATGCTTTATACATTTTATCCCTGGTGAAACCTCTGATGAAAAGGGGTGGCTGCAAAAGGTTTTGTATTGATTTTCTTTTTGTCTGGTTATGTGTGAGTGCATCATTGTCTTCTGACAGGATTGCATCACACTGTCGACATTAACAGAAATCTAAGGTCTATATGAACTGAAAACAAAGAGATGCCTTCTTTGAAGCTCTGAATTAAGCCTATCAGTTTCCTGAGAAAAACACCATCTAAGTCTTTTGAAATTGTTCACTGTTATCATCCAAGCACTAAACAAAATTAAAACAATGATTAACATAATACTAGATGCACTATTACGAAAAAATCTGTTCTGGGAAATTACAAACTGCGGGTATGTGCTTTCTGAGCAAGTACAGATGGTGCCATGAAAGAAAAATTAATTTGATCTTATATTTTTCTTGTACATTTATACTATCTTTAAACGCATGTCTGCCTTGTCAGATGGAAAGGGATCATATTTAACAGATGTGCAAAACTGATGGAACAAACTTTCATTAATGTTTATAAAGAGCTTTGAGATCCAAATATGAAAGTTACTGAGGAATTGGAAATCATTAACATCACATTTAGTGGTGAACAAACAGAAATGAGGGGTTTATAAGCATGTGTAAAATAACTTTTCTGTACTAGGTTGCCCTGTGCTGAATGTATTGTACTAAAGTATAGATTCCAAAATTATTTTCATAGCTCCACATCTTTTTTTTTCCAAAAAAAATTATGATCTTTAGTCATTACTTTAATAAAAGATACAAAACCCCCCAAGCATCTGCTTTGTTTATTATTTTGCCTGTTATGCTTCTCATTGCTGTACTGAGAACCAGCATTAAAATATCCCGGTGTATTTCACTTTTTTTCAGTACAGCCTTTCCAGATTTTTTCTCAAAAATTTAAAAAGATAAAACTGCTTATGGAGAAACTATTGGAAAGCATAAAAGAACCAGGAAGCTACACCAGCTATTAATGCAACTTTTTTTGGATAAATGGCCTTTTGGAGGATAGAAGCTAGAAAATATAAAAATTTTCTAGTAGCAGTGGACTTACATTTTTCACTTCCACTTTTAATTCTCCTCCATTTTCTCATACAAATGTTGGCTGAAGATGGATTGATTTATCTCGTACAGTTTTTATATGTATCCTCTCCTTTTTCTCACTAGATAAATACCTCCATGAACACATAGAATCATTTGTACATAACCCCAGTAAAGATCATGACAGACTGGAGCTGCTAATGTCTGGTATATTCTTCTTGGGAATCTATAGGAAATAATGAAATATAGACTGACTGATTGCTTCATTTGCTACCAAAAGAAATCAGGAGTCCAAAGTAAAATACAAGTTCAAGTGCCATTACATAGAAACAAGGGCCAGGATTTGTATTGTGTGTTTGTGATTAAACCTTTACCCATAACGCAAGAGAGACTTTTAGAGTTTTCGAAGTGTATAACAGGGTACTGCCCATAAATTGCTAAGGTTTTGTGTGCAACTCCGTTCTTCAGAGAAAGGTTGTTAGATCTATATCTATTTCTTTCTGATCTAATAATATTTTAACTTTGTCTATACAGTTGTTCTGAGCTTCCATCATTTCACCATCTTCTTTGACTTCTAACGAAAAGACAAAAGGAGGAGAAAAGAGAAGAGAGGAGAGGAGAGGAGAGGAGAGGAGAGGAGAGGAGAGGAGAGGAGAGGAGAGGAGAGGAGAGGAGAGGAGAGGAGAGGAGAGGAGAGGAGAGGAGAGGAGAGGAGAGGAGAGGAGGTGTATTATTTTCATATTTCAGTGGGCTCATTATCAGGAAAGAAAGCACACCTGTTTGGGGTGGGTTTTTTTAGTGGTTACTGCACTGTGAGTTCTTTGGCATGAGATTTTTTCTGTCTTTGTTTTTGTTACCGTTGTGTTTTCTTTGATTTGTGCACAATACATAAAAACAGGACATCAGCTCACTCTGAGATATGAAATATACTATTATATGGGAATATATATCTCTGTCTCTTTAGTGTCTCTTCAGAGGGGTTTCTGGGGATCCAGTTATTAAACAATTTATGGGTTTCGTTTCAGTTATTGAACTACTGCTAAATCAAAAGCGCTCTGTCTATTCTGTGATGACACTGGCACCCTCTGTACCACGTTCCTCTTATTGCACCTTGAAAACTACACTAAATTCCAAAATGGGAGTTTGTACCTATCAAAACAAGAAGCTAACGACAATGCAGACAAAGAAATTCTGCTTGTAGTTGGTTTGTTTTTCTTGCATGATGCTAAAGCTCACTTTCCTTTATTTCTAATATCTGTTGTTGTTTGATAGGACTATTAAGTTCCTGTAAATGTGAAATGTTAATAATAATAATAGCAATAACAACGTCTTTTGAAAGATAACGCTTACTGGGAGATAAGGTAAGTGACATATATATATAATTTTTTAAATTAAAAATAATAGCAAAGACGAGGTTGACATCCTGTGACAACTAAAAAATTGTGGAGGCTGTATGGAAGTTGTCATTAATAAACAAGAAGCAAGTACTCACTCCTTGAGGACAAATAAATTTGTTGTGGTTTAAGCCCAGCTGGCAACTCAGAAAATATCCATTGAATATTTATCTGCTGTTTAATGATTTTCCTAGTGTCATTTAATAATTTACAGAATATATTTAGAGTGTTTTGTAAGACCATAATATGGGGAAAGATTTCTATTGGTGACAAGGCTGATAAGCAGGTTACTGAGGATCCTTAATAGTTAAAGAAGGACTGAGTTAGGCTACTGTCCTGGGTTCAGTTGTAGCAGTCAGTTTTCTTCTGAGGACAAGATTCATAGCCCTGCATATGCACTTGCTGTCCTGGGTTTAGCAGTAGCAGTTATTTTTCTCCTTCTTAGTAGCTGGTGCAGGGCTGTGTTTTTGACTTTTGGCATGGGAACAGCGCTGATAACACTGATGTTTTTAGTTACCGCTCCAATGTTTTAGTCTGACCAAGGACTTTCTGAGTCTCGTGCTCTGCCAGGGAGGAGGGGAAGCTGGGAGGAAACAGAGGCAGGACAGCTGACCCAAACTGACCAAAGAGGTATTCCATACCACAGCATGTCATGCCCAGGATGTAACAGAGAGTTACCCGGAAGGGCTGGTGAACTGTGGGGTTGGAGTAGGCATTGGTGGGTGCTAGGTAGGGCGGGGTGGGGTGAGTTATTGGTCGGCTGGTGGTGAGGTGTTATATTCTCTTCCCTCGTTATTTCCCTTACCAGTATTATTATTGGTGGTAGCAGTAGTGATTTGTGTTATACCTTAGTTACTAAACTGTTCTTATCTCAACCTGTGGGAGTTGCATTCTTTCAATTCTCCTTCTAATCCCTCCAGGAGCAGGGGGAGGGCAAGAAGGGGGGGAATGAGTGAACGATCTGCATGGCTGGGTTTAAATCATGACACTTGCATGCACATATACACAAACATATACACACATCTATATGCATGTGTCTGTGTATACATAATTTTAGTTTTTAATCTATATGATTATAATATTGCCACAGAAGGTGGAAAAACTGGATTATTTTTTCACTTTTATCAACTTTTACTTAATCTGTGATAAAGATAGGTGGTTTCACCAAAGAAAGAAATGCACTGGATCCTGGGATAGATGCCTGTGTTCCCACCACT
This sequence comes from Lathamus discolor, assembly GCF_037157495.1. Taxonomy (NCBI): domain Eukaryota; kingdom Metazoa; phylum Chordata; class Aves; order Psittaciformes; family Psittacidae; genus Lathamus; species Lathamus discolor. Next base: position 24,931,132 of record NC_088884.1, read on the forward strand.
GGGCCTATCTATGGTTTTGGAATCATGTTTTTTTATATAGTCATGAAGATTGTAAGCTAAACAACAAAATGCAAAGGGATTTAGAACCTTCAGGGTTAGGCAATGTCAGCATAGATGGGGCTTGGATAGTTGTCAGAGCAGCAGCTGGAATGCAGGCAGCTGAATTCCAGATTATGAGATGTGTTTGGACTAAAGAACCAGGACGCTTGGAAGACAGTAAGAGAGGTAAGGTATTTCATACAAAGCTAATGAGAAAATTTTTGTTCTCTGGAAATATGTTAAGCTGGTAAAACAGTAGTATTTCACAGGAATGTTAGTTTGCTTGAATATTTCAAGAGAATCCAGAAATTTTATTCAGAAAGCCTGATCTTATGTTACTAATTTATCTACTTAGAAAAGTATAAAAAAGGATCTTTGTACCAGGAATTCTGGCTGAAACATAGCTTTCTGCACTTTCAAGTCCATGCAGACAGTCTGAAAACCTGCCTTCTGACTAAGCTTCAAAACAACTTCATCCCTCTCTTTTCAAAAGATGGGCTAAAAAGCCCATTCTAGTCCTCTTGTACAAAAAAGGGAGCATCTGTTTTGCCGATAAACCTTTTCTCAGTTCCAGGCATTTCTGACTCTGCTGTGAGACAAAAGAAACGATACCAGTTCCCAAAGCTTTCTGAAGGAATAGTAGTACATATAATTCTTGCTTTTCCAATGAGAACTAACGAGCTTTTCTATCAATAGGATATTTTATAGTTTGTTATACTTTTTGCTAGTGTAAAATCAAAAGCCTCCACTTTTTTTTTTTTTTTTGGGGAAAGTGGGCTCTTGGATATTGACCAGGATAACGGTGTTTGCTTTTCTCCCCGGCTGTTGGTATGCATATACCTAAGAAAAGAATCCTTAGTCATGTAGTTCTTGGTGACCAATTGCAAAAAAGTGACAGGAAAGTACAGATGTTTGCATAGAATTGCCAAGAGACTGACAGAGGGGATGGGTGTTTGGAAAGGGAGAAGCGGCAAATAATATGAGGATCCAGCGCAAAGTAATAATTATTACAATAATAATAATAATAATAATAAATAATAATAACAACAAAACACAAAGAGATTTTCCTTTCACAATGGTTCTCTTCCTCTTCCTGCATATGCAGTATAAGGCACCTATAAATGTTGCCTTTTTAAATCTGCACCGCCACCACAAGTGCTACATGGGGAAAAAAAAAGCCAACAACAGATCGCAATACCTCAAACATCTAAGCAAAATTGTATTTAGAAATTGAGAGATGAAGGTATGGATTGTGTTTGCGTTTGAATGAACAGAACCTATTTACAGTACATGACAATCTCAAATTTTGCATTGTCCTTCTGGGATTCAGCCTTAAAATATTTTACTTTTAACAAAGACCTTTCTATATATTTCCATTAAAAAAAAAAAAAAACAAATTGAATACCTTACTTTCTGCTCCATAATCTCTGTGTATGTACTTTTTTTTTTTTTTAGTATCTCTGTATAGTATACGTTCTACTCACTTCTTTTCCCCTAAATCCATTTCCTTTATTATGTGGAGACGTAGAATTCACTCTTCTGTCCTCCTGTGGGGCATTTCCTCTTTAGCTGTACTCTCAGTGTTCTCAGGACTACTGAATCTGTGAAGAGATAATACAGATGAAAGGAGCCATCCAGCTAGGCAAAAATCCAGGTAGCTAGGACTGGATCAGTGACTGCTTCTCACTACAATGGGTTTCATGTTGATATTTCTAAGGGTGTATATAGTCTTTTACTCAAGTCTTAGCATTCTCTGCTCGATTTTTGTCACTTTCTTCCAACCACATTCATCATACAAAGCTTTTCAAAAGGATTGCACTGTAAACATTTCAAGATCATAGAATGATTTATACAGCAGTTGCTGTCAGTCATCACTTTTTCATGTGGAATGAAGTCCAGTTTCCATCTTTGCCTCTTTGTGCTCTGCTTAGAAATGATTCCTGATGAACTCTTACATTGAGGGACAATTTTTGGCCACAGGAAGATGTCAGCAGATGTGGACTGCACCAGGAATCTTATCCCACCACATGTTAGAGTTTTTTATCCACTCTCACAGTTCCTTTCCAGGTGTCAAATACATTCTCTTTGATTAGGTCTTGCTGTGTTTGACATGTAAGACTGCATGAGATGATTTGTGCCATACTGCAGCAAGTTCAGGTCCTGAATAATCTATAAGGTTTGATGAAAAATAAAGTGCAGTTCTCAGGTAGCTATATAGTAAACTCTAATTTCAAACTGCAATGAAGTAACTATCAAAATTATCGGGAAGTTGCTTTTATTTTGTCTATCCACTTTCCTTACGCATTAGTCACAAAAGAGAGGGAGTATTATTTGTTAATTCAGAGAATAATAAAGTAAAAATAGTTAAAGAAAATTAATTGACTCATTAAGGACAAAATGCTTTTAATTTTGAGGGGTTTTTTTTCTATTGCTATCAAAGTTATATGCGTTACTCACTCTTAAAATGAAGTCTCTGAGTTTGCTCAGAGAAAACCAATGGCAAAATAAGCCTGAAAAACCTTAAACAGGGCACACTGAAATACTGCAAAGGTGACAAAACTTCCTGGATTTCTATGCGATATACACACCCCTGCAGCAAAGAACCCATACAAATTTACAAATCACAGCTGGGCTGCACATCCCTGGAGACAAGCTCACTGAGTATAAGAGAAAGAGCTAAATGTTGATGATATGCATTTTTCCTTAGGCAAAATACTTTTTCCAAACTATTTCACACCGAGTGAAGCACTGAGAATAGCCAAGACAAAATAAAATCCTTGAATGAATGAAGGAGCCTCAGAACGGATGAAAAAACACAAAATAATTCTGGAGGTGTAGCAAAACCCTGAATTCTTGATGTATTTTGGAAGAATACAAGATATTTAAAGACAGACTTGGTGCCTCTAACATTAGAAATATACAATTTCTGAGCCATCTATTTCTTTACCGGCATTTTGTCATGGTTTAAACCCAACCAGTAACTCAGCACCTGCTCACTCACACCTCCCCATCACTCTTCCACAGGCAAGATGGGGAGGAAAATAAAAAAAGGTAAAGCCTGTGGGTTAAGAACAGTTTAATAACTAAAATGAAGTACAACACAATACTAATATTAATACCACCAATAATAATGATAAGGGAAATAACAACTGGGAAGAATATAAAACTAAAAGGGGAAAAGGAAAACAATAAACACAAGTGAATGCACAACACAGTATCTCACCACCTGCCGACCGATACCCAGACCAATCCCAAACAACAATTGCTCCCTTCCGGATGATTCCTCCCATTTTATATACTGAACATGAAGTGCTCTGGTATGGAATACCCCTTTGGCTAGTTTGGGTCAGGTGTCCTGTCTCCTCTCCCTCCTGGTTTCTTGTGCCCCTCCTCACTGGCCGAGCATGAGACTGAGAAGTCCTTGATTGGAGTAAGCATTACTTAGCAAGACCTGAGACATTGGTGTGTTATAAGCATTATTCCCAGTTTAAAGCCAAAACACAGCTCTGAACCAGCTACTAGGAAGAAAATTAACTCTCTCAGCTGAAACCAGGACATTATAACATTTAGTCCTATCAATTTTTAATTTTCTTTTTTTAATTTTATGGAAAGTTTCTTCTTTCTTGTATAATCATTATAGGATAATTCAGGACCTCAGAATCTCTCTAGTACAACTTTGTGTTCAAAAAAGGATAAGCTCTGAGATCACACCAAGTGCCTCAGGGCTTCTTCCTCTTGGGTCTTGAAAATCTCCAGTGATAGAGAGAGACGACAAAACCTGTCCAGGCAGTCTGTTCCTCATTGTCTTTGTGGTGAAGAAATCTTCCTGAAACAGGTGACTGAGGACTGAATGAAGGAACTTGTGCTGTTGGACCTAATACTTGTAAAGGAAGAACTGGTCAGAGAAGTGAAGATCAGTCGCCCTTGGCTGTGGTGATCATGACATGGTAGAACTCGGTCCTGAGAGTATGGAACAAAGGAAAGAAAAGGACCACAGTCCTACACTTGTAAAGAGCAGAATCTGGCTTGTTTAGGAGGCTGCTTGCAGGAGGCAGCCCAGGGAAGAAGATGGGTCTTGAGCAAGGAAGACTTACTCTAAGTGGAGGGAATATTTAGATTAACTTGATATACACAAAACCATGATGAACTGATGAGATGAACTCATGAGTACTGAAATAGTTGGCCAATATTGTTGCAACACCATTCTTAATTGTCTTTGAAAAGTCATTGTGACTTTGGAGAGGTTCATGAAGACTAGAAGAAAGAAAATGTCTCTGCTATCTTCAGAAAGGTGAAAAGATGAATCCAGGTAATTACAAACTGGTCAGCTTCATCTAAGTTCCTAGAAAGGGAACATTCGAGATTCAAGTACCTATCAAGCAGCAAAACATCCAGGATGGTAAGTCAGGATGGAAGATCTGTCCCCACAAGATTCTTCTTTTATTAACTCTCACCACTTTCTTGTCGTGCAGATGTGTGCTTTAGGTTCTGCTGGCTTTAACACTTTCTCTAACATGGTTTTCTCTTTCTGACCTTCTACAAGAGCACTAAAGATATTCTGCAGTTGAAGATCTGCTGATGGGGAAAATGAGAAAAAGACGTTAGGGAGATACCTCCCTTCTACTTTCTCAACATCATTTATTAGTCTATTGCACTCCGCCATATATTCTTGGTTGTTTCTCTTAGAATAAAATTGTTTATTTGATAAATCATTTGATGAATAATTACCATTTCAAAATTTTCAGTTTATGAGTTAAAGCCAAACTAGGAATAACATTGTGTGTCATATTCCATATCTCTTTCACAATCTATATAACCACCAGTGGCTTGATGCATTAGTCAATGAATGACTATGAGTTTTGGGGTTTGTTTTGGGTTTTTTTTTTTGTTGTTGTGGCTTTTTTGTTGGTTTTTTTTCCCTGAAAAACAGCATGTGTTGATGAAAACAGCTTTTATTTTTTGTTGTTGGATTCTTTATAATTTTTTTTCCCCTCAAAAACCAAATTCTTTATACTTCAACAAAAACAAAAGCAAAAAACTCCAGGTCATGAACTGAGAAAATAAAGATTAAAAGCTCCAACATTCAGAACTCTTTTTGCTCTGTCAAGCGTTATTCAGCATCCTCAAGGTTTTAAGTGATTGTTTCATTCACTCCATCATGATCTAGAGGGTTCCTAGATATCCCCATTACCTTTTATCCGCTTGAATCCATTTCTCTTTACAATTACCCTATTGGTCTCGTAGATATGTCTGTGCATCTCTGGAACATCTCCATTATTAAATTATCTACAGTCCATGATCTGTTATTAAATAAGCACTGCTTTACTGAAGCCAGAGCAGCCCCATAGGCACAGAAACTTATTAGTATAGCAGTGTGCTTGTAAAAGGTGACAGATGAGAAAGACAGCTACAAGGACAGTGCCAGACCCCACTAAGCCACCAGAGATTGAATCCATCAATCAGAAAGGCACAGTAAGAATGCAAAGAGAGGAGAAGAGATCTCTCCTGACTTTTATTAGGCCTGTTTTCTGTCCTCCCTCATGCTTTTACTTTCATGCAGAGGGAAGAGGGGGACACATTGTCCCTCTGCTTCTCATGGTTAACATCATGTTTGTTTGTGACTTAAACTGTTTCTGAGTTGATTGGTAATTCTAACAGCAAACAAATAATCTTACCAAGCATTTTAAGTCTCAGATAATGTCCCAGTCCTAATCACTCAATACATCTGTGCAGACAACTCCTACACCTTGGGAGAGTCCTTTGAATTTCAGTGAAATCTGGCAACCTTGGTAGCACTATTACTGCCTTGAGAGTGAGATTTTATGAAACCAAATAAATTAAAATAGGAGTGCAGAAGTAATAAATAAAATAAACATTAAAAATACCAAAATTACATGTACATTCATCAGAAACTAAAATAAATACCACAGAATCATAACAAGAAATTATTTGATCCCCTTTTTTCTTTCGCTTTGTCTAAGCAGGTACTAGAAAAGTGCAGAAGTCTCTTTGTTTAAGGATGACATTCATTAAATATCTAATTATTTAACTAGAACAAGTTTCTATTTTAATTCAGAGATTAAATAGACAATTTACAGTTATTAACTTGAGAAAATGGAAATAAAGAATACAACTTTATCCTAACATGTAAATCACATCTCCAATTTCTGTTAATTTTTATAAAGGTTTAAAATGTTTAGAAGAAGGTTTACTGTGTCAGCACCAGAATGGAAAAACTTCAAGTTAGGTTATTGGTATTTACTTCCCCTTCAACATCTTTGGATTTAACTTTCAGTAAGTGAGCATTCACAGATACCTTCTGCAAATGTGATTTATACAAAATTTATCACATTTTTTGTTGTTATTTTTTAAATGCCCAAATTATTTGAAACTACACTGCTCCAAAGTTATGCAAGTTCTTAGTCTTCCTTATGAGGTTAAAAATAATACTTCGGATTAAGGAATCAACAGAAGTCTTAGTTTCTGTAATGAAGTATAACATACATGAGATTTATAGAAAGCACTAGAAAATGGAGAAAAAGATTATTATGTCATTGTATTACCCCATTTGCTGTTATGTCTATCATACAAAAGTATGGACTGTAGAAAAATGATTGCCACAATAATTTGCCACAACAAGTCGCTGATAGTTAGGTGTTTCATCCCAAATTATCCAGTATTCTTGCTCTCACTGTCAAAGTCGGTAGAGTTTATTGTTTCTAATTTGTGGTGTCTGACATCACTCAGTAATCTTTAGGTCAGTTTGGGTCATATGCATGTCAAGCAAATGAATATTTACACAAGTCAGCTATACTGGAATTTAAACTACATAGAAGAGAGTTGATCAAGAGATCAGCAGGGAAGACAGACAGAAAGTTTAAAAACAAGTTACAATTTAGACTCTGAGCACTCGGAGCTGGGAATTAGACTGACATTCATTAATATCAGTGTGTCAAGACTCTTTGGAAGACGTGATCTGTTGACAAGACTTTGGGTACGCATAGTTTTTCAAATCAGCTTGTCTTATTTGCTCATTTCTAGGAACACTTCTCAAACTATGATTAATATTATTTTGAGACTTTGATACCCAAATTTGCTTTTATGTAATATAATAATTAGAACTCAGATCCTGATTAAAATCTTTGGATAACTACAACATAACAGATAAAAGGACCGTATCAAGATCCCTTGCAGATTGCATTTATTAGACATCAGAGATATAGTTGCTTAGTGAACTTCACATATCCTAACTTTGCTCTTGTATACAGGGGCTGTCCTAACCTATCTGTTTCATGGAGTCTCTGCCATTCATCCAAGTTCAAATAACAGTAAAGTTAGGAAGAATTATTACTTTTCTGCACTTTTAGTTTACTTCCTGTGGAAATGAAGCTTATGCAGAAACATATATTAGTGTTGTCACTAATAACTTTTAATCTTCTAAGCAAATTAAAATCAAATATGAATGCAGAGCAGAGATCTCAAAAATATTGAGTTTTTACAGGTTTGGTGAGAGTCAAAAATGTGCTTGAGGTATATCCTGCTAGTATTCCTCTTGAGAGAAAATCAAAGAGCTTGGGTCTTGTTTTGTTCAATTTCTGCCAATCAAACATCACAAGTAAAACCAGACCAGCATCACTGGGTGGGACAGACCAGCTCAAGCCTCACATGTGAAGCATAGAACATGGAAGATGCACTGGAAACACAAGATAAGGGTGGACAGGAGCAGCTGGAGTCCAAGGAGAGGAAAGGAAACAATTGTTAGGGTAAAGGAGCAGTTGAGGACATGAGAATCATAGAATCATAGAATAGTTAGGGTTGGAAAGGACCTCAAGATCATCTAGTTCCAACCCCCCTGCCACAAGCAGGGACACCTCACACTAAACCATCCCACACAAGGCTTCATCCAACCTGGCCTTGAACACTGCCAGAGATGGAGCACTCACAACCTCCCTGGGCAACCGATTCCAGTGCCTCACCACCCTAACAGGAAAGAATTTCCTCCTTATATGCAATCTAAACTTCCCCTGTTTAAGTTTTAACCCGTTACCCCTTGTCCTGTCACTACAGTCCCTGACGAAGAGTCCCTCCCCAGCATCCCTATAGGCCCCCTTCAGATACTGGAAGGCTGCTAGGAGGTCTCCACTCAGCCTTCTCTTCTCCAGGCTGAACAGCCCCAACTTTCTCAGCCTATCTTCATACAGGAGGTGCTCCAGTCCCCTGATCATCATCGTGGCCCTCCTCTGGACTTGTTCCAGCACTTCCATGTCCTTTTTATGTTGAGGACACCAGAACTGCACACAATACTCCAGGTGACATGGCAAACTGTGAACGCCATAGGAGATAAAAGGAATCTGAGATTATTTCAATGACTGGCGTAAGAGGTACTTAACATGACCCCCAGGTAACTGTAGGAATAGTCACAGAGACTGTAGAAGACACAGAATACCTATATAGGCCAAACTAGGCTTTATTAATGACACCTTTGACAGTAAAAATGTGTTTATTTCTTACAAAAAAAAAAAAAAAAAGTGGGAAAGGGGGCAAGGGAGAGCCTCCGGCCTTTTTCTGGAAGTGGAACTTAGTTCTCCTAACTCATTTTCAGGACACTTAGACAATATCAAAGCATGTGCCTTATTAATTTTTACGCACATTTTTCTGTTTCTTAATAGGTAAAGAAATAGAATTATCTCTAGTGAAGAAAATTTATATTTCACATGGTGTAGTTTTTTTCTGTTATTTCTATTTATTTCTTGCACTTCTTATTAATTCTTTTTCTTATGAGCTGTCTTAAAAGCAGTAATTAATGATCTTGGGGCCTTAGTTCTCTTACTTTCTACCAGATTCATATGCCCCCCCCCACTTTTAATCAATGCTATGCTATTATGCAATTAGATTGAAAACAAATGCTCATTTTTATGTAAAATTTTACTTTGATGAGTGGTCTGCACATATTTGGAGTGCTTTACAGCTTTCCAGTTTCACATTTCTGGGCATACCTGTCTATTATATCTTGAGCAGTACAAAGTGTTTATTTTATGGATTACACTGAAATGTTTACGGAATCTACAAGGACTTCTCATATGCCATTTTGTTCCCTGCCCAGCAGAGAAGCTAGAAGTGGACGTGTTTGTAGGAGCTTGAGTATCTGGCAAACAGCTCACTGCTGCTCTAGTTTAATCAGCTCATTCTCTGGCATTTACTTGCTGCTTTCTTGCCTGAAGGGCAAACGCTATCTTAATGAAGCACACAAGGACAAATGACTTTTCTGGGCTGTGATTAATTTTCACAAGCTGACCTTAATCACTGGTTAATTAATAGAAGACTAAAAAAAACCCACAAAACCCAAAAAAACAAACAAACCCAAAAGAAACAGGCATTATAAGCAGTATTATGTCGTTTGGTTTTCAGGAATTTAACGCAGTAACAAGCTTTTATTTAGAAACAAACTTAATGTGTTGAGATTCCATAGAAGAAATGATGGTAGAGTACTAAAAGAGACTACAGAACCTGTATACCATGTTGCGTTTGCCTCCCTGACTAGATGGCTTTAAAAGAAGAAACAAGTTTCAATTGATTTCTAGCTTAAGTCTACCTGTTGCCCATCCTCCCTCAACCCCATTTGACAGCCAGGATTAACACGTTTTCCACTATTCACATCAGTATTTTCAAAATAAATGGCTAGTATTAGTATATAACTTATATAACAGATATAGCAAATATCACACAGAGTTCAACACATAAACAATACTCCCTACTATGGTGCATTTTCTATATAATGTTTTTATAACATCATGTCAGAAGCTGGAAATGGTTTAAGACAAAATTTCACAGAAAGTATTTAACAACATAAGTTAAACTATTTATTTCCACATAATATTTTAACAAAAATCACAATGTGTGTACTATAAAATACATGCTAACAGGTTTAGATCTCCTTGATGAGACATCCCATCATGATGTAGCAAAGGAAGCCATTACAAGAATCTGTGACTAGAGTCTAAAGGCAAACAAATTTAGATTAAAAACAAAATCCTAACTTTTATGAGTTATGGGGCAATCAGATCTGATGATCTGTCATTAAGGTTCTTTAGTGGAAAAAATAGTTGCCACTATGGAAGATTTACAAACACAACTTTAGGAACTGAATATGAGAACAATGTGGGAATGTACTGGTAACGTGGTCTACAACAGATCAGATAAAGGAGTACCTGGGTTTTTTTCTGGACATGAAATCTATTGATGTTGAGGGTCATTGAAGTTGCCTGACAGGTGACATGAGACTGCTTTATTAGACTCCAATACTTACTATAATCAAATAAGCATTGTTTATGATAGAGATAGATACATTTTAGAATAGTTTAGAATATATTAGGCTACTCTAACAGACCTTCTCTCAATTGATTCATCATGTTATGTTCATACCCTCTTTTCTGCATAGTATGAAATCCAGTTGACATTGATAGAAGCCATACAGTACCTACAGCATTATAAGTAGGATTTCTTCTCAAAATACCATTTTTCTTTTGCCTCTTACAAATGGATATTGTTACAAATTGATATTCTCCTTACACTTATATAGAATGGGAGAATTGTACAAGGTTTTTACATAGTCAGCTGCTCATGGTTTTGTTGTTTTTTCTGGGTTTTTATATGTTGAAGACAAAGATTTATAATTCACTAATATTTGGTGTACAGAAAGTCCCTTTCATTTTATGACACCTCTGAAAGTGTCACTTTGATTTTTGACTCTTGAGTCAAAGAGGATAATGCTCTCTTAGTGCCATTATACCTGTGATTCTTCTCCACAATAACACTTTTCTACCAATGGCAGCAGCAGGAAGCTGAAAATGCAGTTTAACACATACTCTGTGATAGCGAATTTGAATAGCCTTTGTTAAGAGGGAGCATTACACTTCTACTGGGCACTATGCACGGTGCCATTACATAATTAAGCATCAATTAAAATGCTATTAAATTAAAATGTTATCCTGTTGTCTTTTCAATGATGTTACCTTGGCACTTCATCAGCCTAATATCAGCAGTTAGCATACTGGACCCAGTGCCATTAAGGTTAATGTGCAACATGTTTAAACCATACATTAGCCTGTCATAACATATGTCAGACACGAAACCTGATCATAATGATGATGATGATGATGATGGACTCACAAAGGAATATACAAAGAATAAGGAGAATATGTGAACTGATTCCTATCTGAAAGATTGTGTTGGCTTGAAGTTAAGTGCTTGATGATTTCAAACATCTACAAAGGACAAGGCAATTAAAACTGAAAATGGAATGAAACTTGAAGAAGTCTGTGTAGAGATAAGACAATGTGATGATGATGGCTTGACTTCACGGATGAAGATTTGGGAAGGGCTTTGCCCACGCTTACTACAAGCGCATTGATGACTAAAAAGGCCAATGTGAGATAGGGAAATCCAGTTGCAAAAAGCACAGTGAAAGGTCTCCTTGGGTGGTATAGTCGAGGCATGATTCTTTCTACATTGTCATTTCTCCTCGAGACTAATTCTGCGTGTGTTCTCAAAGGAGACAACAGCGTTATGTGTGGTGTGTCTCCAAGTCTCCCAATTGAAGGCCAAGGTGGACTACTGATGGTAGTCAATATGGCCAAGTCTGAGGTATTGTTTCAGGGAGTCCTTATATCTCCTCTTTGGAACACTTCACTTGCGGCAGCCAGTGGCGAGTTCCCTGTAAAACACAATCTTAGGGAGGCAGTGATCGTCCATCCTGGAGATGTGCCCTGCCCAGCACAGCTGCCATTTCAGCAAAATGGCCTCGATACTGGTGACCCCTGCCTGTTCAAGGACAGTAACATCTGACACATAGTCTGTCCAATGGATGTTTAGAATTGCATGGAGGCAGCATTGATGGAAGCATTTGAGGAGTCGCGGTGATGGTGGTAGATAACCCATGATTCAGACCCATATGAAAGAGTAGACAGTACAATGGCTCTATAGACACTAATCTTTGTACTTTTCTTCAGGTGTTTATTGCACCAGACCCTTTTATGGAGTTTTCCAAAGGCTCTATAGGCCTTTGCTATTCTGTTATCTATCACTTTGTCGATTGTGGCATCCGAGGAAATAATGCTTCCCAGATAGCTGAACTGCTGAACTGACTTAAGCTCTGACTCGCCAATGTTAATGTGGAGATGATGGTAATCTTCTTGTGGTGCAGGTTGGTAGAGAACTACTGTCTTCTTCAAGCTGACTTACAGCCCAAAATGCTCAGCCGCCTCTGCAAAGCAAAGTGTTAAGCGCTGCAGAGCTGCTTATGTGTGAGCAACAAGGCTGGCATTGTCAGCAAAAAGCAGTTCATGGACAAGGTGATTTAGGGTCTTAGTGTGGGCCTTCAGTCACCTTAGATTGAATAGGCTCCCATCTGTACGATATCGGATATAAATGCTGTTTTGTTCATCGAGGTCTACCGTAGCCTTTTGGAGCATCAGGCTGAAGAAGATTGTGAATAAAGTTGGTGCAAGAGCGTAACCTTATTTCACACCATTGGTTATTGGGAAGGGCTCAGAGAGTGCATCACCATATCTGACTTGGTCGTTCTGATCCTCATGTGACAGAATAATCATTTTGAGGAACCTGGGGGGACAACCTAATTGTTCCAAGATCAGCCACAGGCCTTTTCAGCTCACAGTGTCAAAAGCTTTGGTGAGGTCAACGAAAGTTACATAGAGCCCCTTATTCTGTTCTCTACACTTCTCTTGAAGTTTTCTGAGAACAAATACCATGTCTGTGGTACTTCTGTTAGCTCTGAAACCACATTGACTTTCAGGTAGAAGTTCTTCTGCAATAGCTGGCACTAATCTGTTCAATAGTATTCTTGCAAGGATTTTTCCAGCAATGGAGATCAGAGTTATACCTCGGTAGCTTGAGCAGTCTGATTTTATACCTTTTTTCTCATACAGAGTGATGACGATTGCATCATGAAAATCTGATGGTAGTTTACCTTGCTCCAAAGAGCGCACAACTAGCTCATGAAATTTAGCATGAAGTGCTTGGCTTCCATGCCTTCAGATTTCAGGTGGGATTCCATCGTCCCCAGCTGCCTTGCCAGTTTTCACCTGCTGTATAGCCTTAAGAGTCTCTCCTATGGTAAGGGCGATACCCAATTCATTTTACACTGGATGTTGTAAAATTTGCTGGATTCCTGCTCCTTGGACTACACAGCACTAAAGAGTGCTTGAAAATGTTCAGACCAATTATTCAGGATGGAGATTTTATCTGTAAGAAGTGTTTGGCCATCTGCACTAAGTGCGGGACTTTGAACCTGGTATGTGGATCCATACATTTCTTTCAGCAACTCATAGAATCCTCTGCAGTCACCCAAATCTGTGCATAATTGAGTTTTTTCTGCTAGGTTGAGCCACCTCACAACCTCACAAGGGCACACAAGCTCTTTTGCCACAACAAGGGGATGTGTGTGAAAGAGTATGACAATGTACAAACATATTAAGGGCCTAATTATGTCCCAGAGGCCTCAAGAATGCCTAGAATACCTGCTGGCCAACGGCCAACGGCCAACATATTGTTACAGTCCTCCATGATAACGCACTGGAAAGACATTTTCAACAGAATGTGATAGCAGAAGTACCATCCCTGTGTATTTCAGAATGTGCAACACACAGTCTAGCTACTGGTAAATTCTGGGCAGCTTCCATTTTTTTTCTTGATCTCAAAAGTATTCTGTTTACTGAGTCAATAGCTTGATCGAAACACTGTTGCAATAATTATTTAAGAATATCACAGACAAAATTAACTTTTTTCTTTTTTTGAGACCACTTACAACTGAGGTAAGGAAATATACTAAAAAGGCACACAAAAGTTTAAAGTCACTGTCACTTCTTTTATTTATGTACATGACATATTGAAAAATAACTTGCTGTCTTACAGCAAGTCAAAAATAAGTTTTTACACATTTCTCCAACAGCTATCATCAATCAAAACATAGATTTGTAGTCAAAAGATTAACCTTTTGATACATTTGAATTTTCTCTATTGTATTAAAATCTTTCAGAATGAAATGGATACCTCAGCATACTCTTTGGTAAAAAACAATGCAGAAAACGTCATACAGACTACTAGCTAAAGTAATGCCTTAAATTTCTTACATACATTTACAAAGTTTAACTAGTTAAGAGATACATTGATGTATTTATTTTTAAACATCAGAAAAAGAGATTCCTTGCTGATAGTGAGGAAAACAATATCCAGTAGATAGTTAGCTGAAAACAGGAGTATCAGATTTATTTGCCATATAGAGCCATCTAAAGCAAATCTGGGTTTTTTTGGTTTTTCTGTTTAGTGGTTTTGTTTTTTTTTTTAACGAGTGACCAGAAATTCAATCTGCTAGAGAATGATTACTAAGAAATGTGGAGGACATAAAATCAGATCTATGACTTTCTATTTAAATGAATCTTGACCAGAAATCTTTAAAAAAAAAAAAAAAAAAAAAAAAGCATAAAAAAGTGCCCATGGTATATTGTTAGATCCTGCTTCCAAAGTGGTAGTGGCAAAATTCCCACTGATTCATCTGGAAATCAAAGTAAAACCTAAATGTGATATCTGAATTCTAGTTAATTTGATATTCTCAATGAAGTGCCTGATTGTGTTTGACAGTCCTGGAAGACAACCATTCAGTTCCATTGTTATCCAAAGAAGTGTTTGTTGGGTTTTTTTTATATGTTCATTTTTATGTAAAAGGACTTTTTTATATCAAAAAACATCTGTATATTGCTTATTGTGAGTCTCTAGTGCTAGTATTCGTTAAAGAAGGAAATCAAACAGACGCAGGTCACACTGTCTTTAAAATAAGAAATAGCAAATTGCTAAACAAAATTCAGGTAAGATATTGTTGAGAGTAAGCCTTATTTTCACTTCCCAAACACTGAACTAAGGAGCTTGGTAGTAAAAGGAAAGGTCAAAAATCCTGACCTTATCATTCACTAGTAAAACATTCAGGGGGTTATTCCTTTTCACAGGTTTTTATTTTCAGCGGTAAGACTCTTCTTTACTAAATTTAGAAATTGGGAATCCAATCTAACTGTACAATCAATTAATATATGGGTTGATTTATCTCACATTGAAACAGACATATGAATTGACTTGTTGGAGTTTCCTTGTATTACCACTTAGGGAAACAAGAACAGTGGTCAAGATTAATTTGACGTCTAACTTTCACACAACAAAGTCAGACAAACCTTACCCTCAGTGTTCTTAATAAAGTGAACTTGAACGTAAGAAACAGATAATTTTAGAATATGAAGTCTTCTACATCTTTGTTAAAATCAATGATTTGCAAGCTGCTAAAAATTTCAAATATTTTTACCAAACAAAACATGACTTGAATAGGAATATATTTATAACTGTTGTAACTGAAATAGCCACTGTACATTTACAAAAGGTAGTGAAGTTTTGGTTTGATAAAAAACATCCCACGAGTAATTTTCAGAAGAGAAAATTTGTGATTGTTCAGCCCAGCTACTCAAAGACTTTTGATTTGTTAACATCAAGGTGGATATGCTGCTCAGGCTTCACTGTAGTTCAACCAATGAATTGCCATTTCTTTTCTTTCTTCAGGAAGATGTTATCATGCAATATGGATTGTTGAGAGAACACTAACCTGCTTGTAGGTTTTTGCCTCCATCAAGAGGTCTCTCCAGTAAACAACACCATTCAAGACATAAGGGAGAAATTAAAGATTTTAGGATATTGGAAACTATGAAATACTATTTTAAATTAAAGATGAAGAAACCCCTTGAGAAACAACTGTAAAATATGTAAAATATGGAAGAGAGAATTTTCCACCTGGCACAGCACAGTTACAGTCATCAGGAACTGCCTGCAACCTTCTGGTAACTGGAAGAGAAAGAAGAGCTCCCAAATGCTTAGGTAATTATCATTACCTTTTTTAATACATAATCATTTGGAGTTGGTGCCAGCAACCATTCATCACCCATCTGTGGCCATGCACAGAAGCTATCACAGCCTAAAAGTTGGCGTAATACACTACTGGCTGTGTGACAGCTGGTTGGAAGACAGACTGCAGAAAAAAATCTGTGATCGGAGGATGTAACCTGGGAACCCTCCCTACAAACCTTTCCTAGGCTGTTCTGTAACAAGGCTGGGTAGATCAATGAATTTACTTGTAATAAACTGACTTTCTATCATAAGCTTGGCATTTTACTAAGCAGTGTAACCTCTACGAATTCAAAGCTATGGGCTCCCACATCATTGATGAAATATGAGTCTAAGTACAGTTTTGTTTGTCATAAACTGCTTTTGATGTCAATTCAGACGCAAAGGTCAACAATACCTGCAGATGTAGAAACTGTAGTTTGCAGGAAGTTCAAAGTAGAGGGAACTAGACGGAACAACAGAACCAAGTAAAATACACTGAAGTAAAAGGATCAAAGTGAAACAGGGGTGCAACACAAACTCCAATTTCTTCCAGCATTTTTCTGAATCGCTTTCCCCCAATGACTCAATGGGCCATGCCAAAGATAGATGTGGGGGTCCTACAGCTGTGGTGTGATCACACCAATATTCATACAACCCTTCTGCTATCACAGTTTGATATTTTGAAGTTCTGGTCTGAGTTGCCTAGCTGGAGTTATTAGAGTTAGTATTTCTTTGTACCACCTTCATATTTAAGAGATACTTGCCAATAACATAAATATGAAAGCATGTTACTTTTTCCTCAACTTTGGGCAAATGCTACACTAATCTACTATGCAAAGTGATGATCCATTTAAAGTCAGTAGGATGTGTGTCAGCTTAATAACTTCAAAATACAAAAGCTCACAGACTTGAAAACTGTGAGCTGACACCACTGATACCACAATCTACCTCTGCCAGCTACTGACAGAACAATACCCACAGAATTAGCCATAAAGTTTCACAATTCTGCTCTAAAAAAAAAGGGGGGGTGGCAATCTCTATAGTACAGTTACTTCTCCTTTAGTTTCTTAAAATTTTTAATCCATCACTTTTAAAAAGCTTTAGGTAAATCAGTTGTGCAATGATTTTACTTGAAAAAAAAAAAAAAGGAAAACCATCATTGCTGTTTTGGTTTATCATAGAATCATAGAATAGTTAAGGTTGGAAAGGACCTCAAGGTCATCTAGTTCCAACCCCCCTGCCATGGACGGGGACACCTCACACTAAACCATCTCACTCAAGGCTTCATCCAACCTGGTCTTGAGCACCACCAGGGATGGAGCACTCACAACCTCCCTGGGCAACCGATTCCAGTGCCTCACCACCCTAACAGGAAAGAATTTCCTCTTTATATCCAATCTAAACTTACCCTGTTTAAGTTTTAACCCATTACCCCTTGTCCTGTCACTACAGTCCCCGACGAAGAGTCCCTCCCCAGCATCCCTATAGGCCCCCTTCAGATGCTGGAAGGCTGCTATGAGGGCTCCACGCAGCCTTCTCTTCTCCAGGCTGAACAGCCCCAACTTCCTCAGCCTGTCTTCATATGGGAAGTGCTCCAGTCCCCTGGTCATCCTCGTGGCCCTCCTCTGGACTTGTTCCAGCAGTTCCATGTCCCTTTTTTGTGTTGAGGACACCAGAACTGCACACAATACTCCAGGTGAGGTCTCACAAGAGCAGAGTAGAAGGGCAGGATCACCTCCTTCGACCTGCTTGTCACACTCCTTTTGACGCAGCCCAGGATACGGTTGGCTTTCTGGGCTGCGAGCGCACACTGCCGGCTCATATTCATTTTCTCTTTGACCAGCACCCCCAAGTCCTTCTCTGCAGGGCTGCTCTGAATTTCTTCTTTGCCCAATCTGTAGCTGTGCCTGGGATTGCTCCGACCCAGGTGTAGGACCTTGCACTTGTCGTGGTTGAACTTCATAAGGTTGGCATCAGCCCACCTCAGAAGTGTGTCAAGGTCCCTCTGGATGGCATCCCTTCCCTCCAGCATATCAACCAGACCACACAGCTTGGTGTCATCGGCAAACTTGCTGAGGGCGCACTCAATCCCACTGTCCATGTCAGCGATGACTGACTGTTTATGCCTTGTCATCTCCTTGTCCTTTAATTCCAGAAAAATGGGTTTTTATTTATTTGAAATGACATTCATTTTTCTTTTTATTTATAATTCTGGATATACATATATTTACATATATAAATATGTATTAATAATATAAATAATATATATAATCTTAAATAATATATATAATTTTTTTCATTCTAATTACATCAACTTTCTTAGCTCATATTCTTTCTTCAGAGATAATCATTACAAGTAGGGGTATGTTTCTGTCTTGATCTGCAAATAATTTTATTTTCAGTAACATAACAATCACAGAAT
Organism: Lathamus discolor; assembly: GCF_037157495.1. Lineage (NCBI taxonomy): Eukaryota > Metazoa > Chordata > Aves > Psittaciformes > Psittacidae > Lathamus > Lathamus discolor. The sequence goes on from NC_088884.1 coordinate 24,949,529, forward strand.
CCCAAGGGTTGGAAGGGACCTAAAAAGATCATCTAGTCCAACCCCCCTGCAAGAGCAGGGTAACCTACAGTACATCACACAGGAACTTGTCCAGGCGGGCCTTGAATATCTCCAGTGTAGGAGACTCCACAACCCCCCTGGGCAACCTGTTCCAGTGCTCTGTCACTCTTACAGTAAAGAAGTTCTTCCTAATGTTAACGTGGAACTTCCTATGCTCTAGTTTACACCCATTGCCCCTTGTCCTATCACTGGATATCACTGAAAAAAGCCTAGCTCCATCATCCTGACACCTACCCTTTACATATTTGTAAACATTGATGAGGTCACCCCTCAGTCTCCTCTTCTCCAAGCTAAAGAGACCCAGCTCCCTCAGCCTCTCCTCATAAGGGAGATGTTCCACTCCCTTAATCATCTTTGTGGCTCTGTGCTGGACTCCTTCAAGCAATTCCCTGTCCTTCTTGAACAGAGGGGCCCAGAACTGGACACAATATTCTAGATGCGGCCTCACCAAGGCTGAGTAGAGGGGGAGGAGAACCTCTCTTGACCTACTAACCACTCCCTTTCTAATGCACCCTAAGATGCCATTTGCCTTCTTGGCCACAAGAGCACATTGCTGGCTCATGGTCATCCTCCTATCCACCAGGACCCCCAGGTCCCTTTCCCCTTCACTACTTTCCAGCAGGTCAACCCCCAACCTGTACTGGTACATGGGGTTGTTCTTCCCCAGATGCAAGACTCTACACTTGCCCTTGTTAAATTTCATCAAGTTTCTCCCCGCCCAACTCTCCAGCCTGTCCAGGTCTCGCTGAATGGCAGCACAGTCCTCTGGTGTGTCAGCCACTCCTCCCAGTTTTGTGTCATCAGCAAACTTGCTGAGGGTGCACTCAGTTCCCTCATCCAGGTCATTGATGAAAATATTAAACAGCACCGGTCCCAGCACCGACCCCTGAGGAACTCCACTAGTCACAGACCTCCAGCTAGATTCTGCGCCATTGACCACAACTCTCTGCCTTCTTCCTTTCAACCAGTTCTCGATCCACCTCACTACTTGATCGTCAAGCCCACACTTCTTTAGCTTATCTATGAGGATGTTGTGGGAGACAGTATCAAATGCCTTACTGAAATCAAGAAAAACTACATCTACCGCTCTACCATCATCCCTCCACCTAGTCACTTCCTCATAGAAGGCTATAAGGTTGGTCATACATGACTTCCCCCTCATAAAACCATGTTGGCTGTTCTTAATGACCCCCTCATCCTTGATATGCCTAGTGATGGAGTCAAGAATAAGTTGTTCCATCATCTTTCCAGGGATGGAGGTAAGGCTGACCGGTCTATAATTACCCGGGTCCTCCTTCTTGCCCTTCTTATAGATTGGTGTGACCTTTGCCATCCGCCAATCCTCAGGCACCTCGCCCGTTTCCCACGACTTACCAAAGATGATGGAAAGTGGCCTAGCAATGACCTCCGCCAGCTCCCTCAGCACCCGTGGGTGCATTCCATCCGGACCCATCGATTTACAGATGTCCAGTTTGCATAGCTGATCCCTAACCCAATCCTCATCTACCAAAGCAAACTCCTCCTTTGTCCTGACTCCTTCTGGGGCTATAGAAATCCGGGGCCCTCGGGGAGAGTCTGCAGGAGTAAAGACAGAGGCAAAGAAGGCATTCAGCACCTCTGCCTTCTTTATATCCTCTGTCTCCAGGGTACCCACTTCGTTCAGCAGTGGGCCTATATTGCCTCTTGTGTTAGTTTTATTTGCTATGTATTTGAAGAAGCCCTTTCTATTGTCTTTAACCCGACTAGCAAGATTGAGTTCCAAGGAGGCCTTAGCTGTCCTAATTGCCTCCCTACATCCTCTAACAACTGTCCTATATTCCTCCCAAGCGGCCAGCCCCTCCTTCCATAATCCATAGATTCTCCTTTTCCACTTGAGTTTGCCCAGCAGCTCCTTGTTTAACCACGCCGGTCTCCTAGATCCCTTACTTGACTTCCTACTCATTGGGACGCTCCGATCCTGAGCTTGGAAGAAGCGGTCCTTGAATGCTAACCAACTATCTTGAGCCCCTTTACCGCCTAGTACACTTTCCCATGAGACTTCCCTTAGCCGTTGACTGAAGAGGCCAAAGTTGGCCCTTCAGAAATCCAGAACTGTGGCTTTGCTAGGTATTCTATTCCTCCCACACAGGATCCTGAACTCCACCATCTCATGGTCACTGCAGCCAAGGCTGCCATTGACCGTCACCACTTCGACCAAACCCTCCTTGTTGGCGAGTACTAAATCTAGCAGCGCTGCTCTCCTAGTTGGTACGTCCACCATTTGCATTAAAAAATTATCATCAATGCACTCGAGGAACCTCCTAGACTGTGAATGACTGGCTGTGTGAGTCTTCCAGCAAATATCGGGGTAGTTAAAGTCCCCCACGACGACTAAGGCATGTAGTCGCGAGGCTACTTCCAGTTGCCTGTAGAAAGCCTCATCAACTCCTTCATCCTGATCAGGAGGTCTGTAATAGACCCCCACAACTGTATCACCCGTGCCAGTCTGCCCCTTGATTCGTACCCACAGACATTCCACTTGCTCCTCATCCGACCCCGGACAGAACTCAATACATTCTAGTTGCTCTCTCACGTAAAGAGCAACTCCACCACCTCCCTTCGCTGACCTATCTTTCCTAAAAAGGACATAGCCATCCATGACCATTATCACATCTTAACAGAAAACCAACTTTGCTTCATATTCAGAAATTAGGCAATGTTCTGAACAAACACCTCTACTGAAATAGTAGCTGCAAAACCAGAAAGGTAGCTTGTTTTCATACGTCTTTTAAGACATGTCTGCAGGGAGACATGTCAAGAGACAATTCACGTTTCCTGCATATTATAATATTTCTAACCTTATTAGTCAGAGGCAGTTTTTTGTTTTGGTTGGTTTGTTTATTTTTTCCTGTTCTTCAAAACATTGCATATAATGATATCTTTCCATGATTTATATTTGTCACCCCTTTTCTCATAGATGAAGTTAATGATACCTAAAAATCGCATTCAAATCTTCATTATCTTTTTAGCAATATTGATTAACCACTTAGATGCTTTTGTAAACAGAATACTACGGTTGTCTCATCACAATAATAATTTCTACTTTTCTTCTAGTGTTATCTCCTACTTTGAGGATTGCATTCTGTTTTGATTACCTCTCAGCAAAGTGGTAATACACCTTCATTTTATTAAATTGTTTCAGTGGTAATCTGAATAATTTTCCAGTATGGAAATATTTTATTTGCATTTTAATTTTCTATTTACATATTTTTAACCCTAATTTGAACTGAGCAGGTGGTATTAGTTAACAATCCACGAAGATTCTCAGGTCAAGTGGCTACAAACATTTCAGAGTATATCACTGTGAACTACTTTAACTCTTCATTTAGTTGTAGACTGCAATTATTTATAATGAGTTTCATTGTCATGTTTTCCCACCACCTGTCTTTTTCAGGGCATGAGGACTCATCCTGTAGCAGAAACTGGAGTAACTTCTATCTAAATAAATTAGATAGCATTGGATTCATCAACCTGAAAGACACAAAGGAGGGATTCAGCTTAGAGATACAAAGTGATGACTGAAGTGGAAAAGTAAATTTTGCTTCCCATTTTTGCCTATACAGTTTCCAATTTAAGAAAAAACAAACTTGGAGATAATAAATCTAAAACATAGAATTAAGTATTTTCACTTTTTTTTTTTTTTTTTTTGCTTTTCCCTAGCATCTATTACAGGACACGTTCAGAACAGGATGCAGTTTGACACTGGGAAGCAATTTTTTACCTATAAACTGAGCAGAAATCTAGGTATAACTTAAAAAACCCAATACTTTAATATTTGCTTTCTTTATTCCTTTTAACACTGTAGTACAGCAGAGCTTCTTATATAAAATGTACGACTGGGAAGGCTTATGACACTTTTGGACAGGTACATACTGCAATATCATTAAACTATATTCTCTTCTGGAGGCATTTTAATTATAATTGCATAAATATGAAAAATCAAGGCCATATGCTGCTGGCAAGTGCAAACTCTATGTTTAATGTTTCATTGATCGCAAATTCCAAGGAACTTTCCATCAACAAAACATATTGCTTGCAATTTTTTCTCGATTTCAGCATAAAAATACAGTAATTAAACATATTTTAGATAATAAAGCATCATGAATGTATTTGTAAACTATACACCAATAAAATCAATCACATTAAAGAAGATCCTTTTTTTTTTGGTATCTCTATTAGATTACATCAAACTCCCCCAAAAATGTATTTTCTGAAGAAGTACATTGATAAGTATAGGAAAATATGCTTATGAACATTTATAAGCATATGCAAATATTTTTATATACAGGCATAAAGATTTTGTGATGTGTCCACATACTGTAATGATGCATTAGGCATAACAATTTAAAAGATTACTGCAATATTGTAATACTTGAATAGATTAATGTAAAGTTTTTACATATTGCTAATATCTTTATAATTAGAACAAAGCTGAATTACAACATTCACAATGTAACACATGATGGTAATAACTACTTCCAACCATCTGGATGATTATGGATATATTATAATTAATTATAATAATTGTGATTATGATTAAATCATTAACTGTAATAGGTTATGGATAATTAAGAATAATTTCATTCAATGAGTTAGCTTTGTGCATATGTGCAACTACAGATAGAAACAAAGTTCTTTAGAGGTTCAAAGATTTCACCTTGAATCCTAATTACGTGTCAGTGGTGTACTTTAAATCTTTTGAGTCAAGACGAAATTAGTGTGCTTCGCTAAATAATTTGCAAAACCCTTTGATTTCTTGTGAAATTTTATGACAGTGTTAAATATATGTCTCACTATAAAATATAAGTATGTCAAATCTGAAGAACCTCACAGCTTTGAACTTCACAATTAAAACCAGAATTAAAAAAATGCTTTAATATGACACCTCTCCTAGATTCCTTTTTCCACCCCTATATCACAACAAAAATGTATTCAAGAGCTACTTATTGAATTATAATTCCAATTTAACAGCTCTTCTCAAACAAGATAAATGCAATATCACCACAGTAAATATTAAAATTGTATTGTATACAACAGAGAACTCTGTTACATAGCATTTATAGTTTAAAGAACATTACCCAACATGACATTCAACATTTTTCACTATTGTATAGCTCTAATGATAAATAATGATAATGTGTTCTTATTATTCTATTATACTTCTAAATATACCCTGCAATATGCTGATATTTTATCCATTGCACAGTTTAATTTCACTCCCTGTAGAAACAGACATTTATAAATATGAAAGATGCATTGAACTTTATAGTGTTCTTTCCAAATTCCAAATTTGATTTGGGCCATATAACATTCTTCAAACATTCACCCTTATCTTTCCTCAGTTTCTGGGCATGTTCTGTTTCTGTCATGATTTTCAGGGCTGAAGGTAAGAAACACAGTCCCTCTGCAGAGAAGAATGTATGCAATCTTTCAGGCTGCTGCTTATTTTCTTTATTCACCCTTTCTCTGCATATGTACATTATGAATCAGAATCAGTCTTAGCCTCTACCATTCACTCAATCTTAAGCCCTTAAGAAAAGCACATATTCAGAAAATAATTATCATAATGATCTTAGAACAAAGTATTACAATTGAAGACTAAACTAAACCCATCTGAGTTGCAGTATTTCATCTCCAATTTGACAGTCTTAACCCAACCAAGCACAGCAATGCTCACAATCAGTACTGTCTAATGAGTGGTGGCCTATGAGAAATGAATGGTCTATTTTAGTTGCTTCTAAACAGTATTCCCTATTGCAGAAAAATATACTAAAACTTCACTGGCAGCCTTTGATTGCGAGATGGAAAGCACTGAGTATTTGGCAAAAGTGAGGTACTGCAGCCCTCAGTAATGCTTACAAGCAGAGTATGGTATATATTAGTAGAGTTTGCATCAGTCCTACTTTTTTTTTATACTGTTGCTGGATATTGTCCTGGGTTTACCTGTTCTGAAATCATTGCTAAAGTACAGTTGATGTACGGCTAAGACCTAGATGAGTAAAAGAATGGAATACAGTTTTCCCAGACTTTTAAAATGTGAGGTTCAGATTTTATTATTTTCAATAATCTATTCTCAGTTTCTATTTAGATGATGAGAAAAGATTTATCAAACGAAGGTAAGACGACACCAAAGTAACTCATATTGTATAATATAGATACATAACTGGAGAAGTCTTAACTCTGTTGATCTGAGAAGTTTACAAAGAACAGATGCTACAGGACAAAACCCTTCGCTAGTTTGACAGTCTGAGAGACCTGAACCTGGCTGAGTATCTATAAAGACAAGAGGAAAAACAAAATATCACCTTATATTGAGGTGCACTGCAAACTATTCACTAGGTCACTGTAGCAATCAGTGTCCACTCCTATTGTATTTATTGTGTTCATTATTAACACTCTGGAAGGAGCTACACATTAATTACATTTAGAGATAATGTTTCTGATTAATCAGTAAGCATTTGCAAATATCTTTGATAATGCAAAACATTACTTTGTACTAGATGCCAAATATTACAGTAATGCTACAGAAGGTGCTGTAAATAGGATGAGAATAGAATATTAAAAAAATCCCAACACTAGAAGTATTCAAAAATGTAGACTAAAACCATGAAATCAGCACATCTGAATTACACATCTACAACATACTTACTTAATATGGTTGAATTTCTCATGAAGCAGCAATGTACAAAAAGACCTCAAGTTAAAAAAGGATTGAAAACCAGATGTCAATAGTTTATGGTTGCCTTTCTCCCCTATTAACACTACTCACTGCAGCAAATGCGCCTCAGCTCATGAGAAGTTCAGAACTGTAGAACTGTGCAGTGATCTTTCCTTCAAAATAAGGTTCTTGAGTAGTAACAGTACAGCTATTAAATTCTATGGAAGGGCAATTATTTAATTAGTTGAATATACCCTTAACGATTTCTTTATTAAAAAAAAAAAACACCAACAACAACCAAACAAACAAAAAGATGAAGAAAAAGAAAGGTTTAATGATTGTTATAATTTTATTAACTTGTCTGAATAATGTCTAATTCACTGTTTGAGAACTGTTTAAGAGATGCAGCCGCAAGATGTGAAAGTAATTTTCCAAGGCAGCTCATGCAAATGTTAGCCACTTTAATTCCAGATATAGGCTGATTTCCCTCAATAATTCTGGCCATTGATCAAAATACATTCTGAGGATACCCTAGGCCCAGCTTCAGCATCCCTATTAACAGAGAGATTATGAACTGAAACCTGTAATCTCCATTACTGAGCTCTCAGACATCAAGCTGAACACAGATAGGAAAGCTGAAGGTCCTCCGCTTTGTAGAAAATATTACTGGTCATAAATCTAGAAATTTATAAGTCCTGTAAACAGATTGATTTTTACCTTGCAGTTAGAATATTCACACAGGAGTTAGAAGATATGGACTCAAGTCTTTCATAATCAAATGTCAAAATACAAAATAGAAAAACATAAGCAGCAAAAATTAGATACATTCTCCTAAAAAAATATCTTCCTATTTACAAGGTTAAAGAGCCTACTTCACATTAAGTCATTTGATTACTTTTACTCTTTCTTGCTTGGTGGAAATAAGACTGCAAATTAGAAAGTTGAGTGTAAAAGGAAATTATTTGCTGTGTTTTGTTCATAGAGTTAATTCTTATACTTTTATTTCTACTGCTTTATTTTTTTTTTAAATCCCCAGATAGAAGCCAAATACTTTGTTTTGAGTCAAAAAATACACCTTAATCTTTTGTTATAAACATATCTATGTATAAACAAACCAGTTCTCTGTATATAGAGAGAAGCTTTTCTCATCAAAACAAAGTAAGTGGAAACAGTTGATTTTGTTTAGTTTAGCACTTAGAACAGCAAATAAATTCTTTTCCTAGACCTAATTAGGACAAAACAAACAAACAAACAAACAATCAAAAAAAAAAAAAACCCTAACAAAATAACCTTCCATTATTCTAAATATTTTGTTCTTTAAGCTTTTTTTTCTGTTTTCATTAGTAGAGATCTGAATTGAAAGGTCTAGTTTGATCTAATTTGTGTAAGAAATGTGTTTTCATGGTCCTTGAAACGACCTGAGGGGTTTATGTCACAGAATTAGTACAAAGACTCTGTGCAGGTCTAGCTACATATTCATACAGAGTACTAGTTTACAGCATCAATTAGGTTATCGCATAGGATTGTACTAGACTTCCAAGTAATTTAGTAAGATTTTTTCTTTTTTCCTGCTATGCCCTCTGAGATTTCAGTATATAGTAAAACCAAAATTCAGCATCTCATCTACTATAGCAAGTCTTAAATAGACAATAGAATATAGTAATTTGCAAAAACTAATCTTCTAGCACTTGATGTTACTTATGCGACAATAAAAATACATATTACCTGCAGTCATGAAACTTTTCCTGTTAGTGGTTTCCTAATTAGCCATTCTAAAGCACCAAGAATGTTTCCCATATAAATCTGTCTCACCTAGGACTAACTTGAGTCCCTGTATCAGACTCTTGTGTTAAATAGTTATAGTCATACTATGGTATTTCATGGTTAAAGGAATTCTTCAGTTGGATATTCTCTTTCATTAGCCATAATATATCAAAGGTTAAGAGTGGATCAAATTTCTTTACCAGACTTTAGTTTCCAGGACTCGATTAATTTGCTATCCCCATAAGGCCTTTAAATCTAATGTAGTACTTGAAAGAGACATACTTGTCTGGGCTACAAGCAGATCCAGGCAGTCTCCTATCAACAGCTACTTTCAAAAGATCAAAATCCTAGTTCTTATTGTGGAGCATGATGTCATATACCTAGACTTCCTTGAAGCGTTCAACGCTGTCCCACATGACATCCTTGTCTCTAAATTGGAGAGACATAAATCTGATGGATGGACCACTCGGTGAATAAAAAACTGGCTGGATGGGTGCACACAGAGAATTGCGGTCAACAGCTCAATGTCCAACTGAAGATGGGTAATGAGTGGTGTCCCTCAGGGGTCAGTGTTGGGACTGATTTTGTTCAACATCTTTGTTGAAAGTGGGATTGAGTGCTCCCTCAGCAAGTTTACCGATGACACCAAGCTGTGTGGTCTGGTTAATATGCTGGAGGGAAGGGATGCCATCCAGAGGGACCTTGACACGCTTGTGAGGTGGGCTAATGCCAACCTCATGAAGCTTAACAAAACCAAGTGCAAGGTCGTATACCTGGTTTGGGTCAATCTCAGGCACAGCTACAGGTTGGGCAGAGAAGCGATTCAGAGCAGCCCTGCGGAGAAAGACTTGGGGGTATTAGTTGGTGAAAAACTGAACATGAGCTGGCAGTGCGTGCTGCCAGTTGCATCCTGGGTTGCATCAAAAGGAACATGACCAGGCAGCTGTAGGAGGTGATCTTGCCCCCCTACTCTGCATTTTCATTTTTGCCCTTTTTTCTTTCCACTGTCAAGAATACTGCTGTCAATTCAAGAAAAAGAAGAAAATATGCACAATTTATCTTTTTTTTCAGGCTCCCTAAATTATTTTCCCACTGTCTTGGGATACTCAAGGATGTTTTAGATCCATGTCTTCTTTTTCACGATTTTCCTTTCAGCTTCTGGTGACACGATAAATTGGCAGGTTAGTATTTTTCTGCATCAGTAGTTCTGCCTTTGCTAAGTAAGGCAGCTTTTTCTTTTCTTATATGGAAATCCTTGTACTCTATTTCACAACACAAAGTGTCAGTAAAAAATATAAAATTATATGCCTGTAGTTTCAGCAGCTTTCCAGGCTTTTACTATAGCAGAGTACCATTATCAAAAAAAGTGTCAGTATCTTTATCAGAAATATCAGAAACAGAATTTTGCACAGGCATAGCTCTCCCATCTACAATAAACAGAGAAACAGTTGCTGTCAGAAATGCAGAGAACTGTTTATTTTGTAAATGCAAGTGTACAGACTGATATATCGGCATTTCATCAGCTTCTTAAGAAGCTGAAAGACTTATGACAATGCTTCATCTCAATGTTACTTGAAAAGTGGAGAGGGAGAATATTTTTTTATTTTTGCATACCCCTGTGTAAAAGTTCTGACTGGGCTGGGCCAGCTCTATTGACCGATCCTCTAGTGTTAACCAACCAGGTGGCCTTTGGTAAGTGTGCATGTGTTTGCTGGCACTGAATGTGTGGCTGAGGTGTTGTATTCTCTTCCCGTGTTATTTCCTTTAGCATTATTATTATTGGTGGTAGCAGCAGTGATTTGTGTTATACCTCTTTGGCTACTTTGGGTCAGGTGTCCTGTCTCTGCTTCCTCCCGGCCTCCCCTCATCCCTGGCAGAGCATGAGACTCACAAAGTCCTTGGCCAGAATAAACATTACTTAACAACAATTAAAAACAATCGGTGTTATCAGCTCTCTGCCCAGGCTGGAAGTCAAAACACAGAGTTTGCACCAATTACGAAGAAGGAGCCAAACGGCTCCTGGTAAACCCAGGACACCCTGTATTCAGTTTTCTTCATAGTGATAATCTGTTTCTTCCCAAAATAACTCTGTGATCAAATCACACCTGTGATATTTCACCGGTGCAAATCCTGTAAAAGGTATGTTCTATAGGGAACATTTTGCAAAAGACAACATTGCTTTTCATGGCATTGTTAAGGAAGGACTGCTGCCTTAGAGTTGACTCACTGGTCAATAGCCTGGACCAGTCAAGAAAAAAGTGTGGGAAGAAGATAAAAATATTAAATTGGGAAACTACTTACCTGACTGATGTAAGCTCTTTAATTTTAGCAGACACTACTGTTGAAAACTGTTCAGTCCATCACATAGATATGCATGTATATCTTCAGACAAATAATTGGTACATAAGTGAGTGGTTCCTCTCCTCTTGTGCACTTATAGTGAAGTCAGGGATCTATTATTCCAAATCATAGCATTTCAATATGCTATGATAACATATGATGACTCTACAAAGTACAGAGAGAAGCAATTCTTCCTATGAACAGAATTACAAGTTACATCTCCAGTATGCAGGCTCACTCTTCTCTGCTGCTGTAAAACAAGAGCCTTCTTCATGGTTCCAGAAATCACCAGTTTCCAGCCTGTGGAAAGTTTCCACTTACTATTATGCTAGAGGCAGACTCTGCCTGTGTATCCACTACAGCTGAGGTTCAGGACTCTGAAGCTGTAGGGTCTCCAAGAGGATCCTGCACATCTCTCTCATCCTTTCTGGTTTCATGCAGACTGTTCACTTCCTTCCATAACTCCTTCACTTTGAAAAGGGACCACATCTCTAGCCTCAGAGAGAGGCCCCAAACAACCCCTGCAGCTTAGGACTCCCAGGATAACACCCACAATTTGAAGCTCTGTCTGGGTTGAAACCTCTGCCCAGGCAGGCATAGCTGCTTCAGTATCTGCTGGGGAACACATCCTGTCATGTACTGACTTCCTTGCTCCCTACTGCATGAACTGCTACATCAGTTAACTAAGCTTTGTTAAGTACCCTATGGGATCTGTGCTCTTGGCCTAGATTTATATTGGCCTTGCCCCAACACCTGCTAAAAGGATTCTTGACCCTCCCTAATTATATATCAGGTAGAGAAAAGGCTGCAGACAGCCTTGGGTCAAGGGCAGTTGACTCAGCTCAGTAGAGGCTACTGGAGCTTCCTTGGGTCCACACCTCTGTGGCTCCCATTGTCTTCTTACCTGGCAGCTATGTTCTCAATCAAGCATCTGATTTACAAAATCAACAGACACAAGGCTGGAGCAGAGATCAGTTTTTCCTAGGGGGTAAATAACTGCATCATCCTGTGATTCTGCTTCCAGCCTCTCATGCTGCATTTTCAGATTGGTTTGCTTGGGTGATTTCAAGTTTACTGGCACAAGGACTTTCTCTGTTTGATAATGTCTGAGAAAAATGTCCTTCCTAAGATTAATTTACTAGCTTTTTTTTTTTCTAGTTTTTATTGACTTATTTTGTCTTCTACACATAACTGGCTCATAACTGTGGATTCTGTCCTTGTGTTCTTCTGTTGACACCTCTGAAGGCACACCAGCTGGGCAGACTAAGGGGTTTTGTTTATTTATCAGCTCTCACAGAAGAGATTTATCAATGTTCATTACTAACTCCCACTGATTTTTTCTGTATGATAATAAATGAGCAGGGCATGACTCTGTCGTGGTAATGGTTGTCACATCAGAGCTGAAAGATTTTTGTTTTGATTTTACTTTTGAAGACATCAAAAGCTAAGGGTAAAAAAAGAATACAGGCATTTACATTCCTGTTTATTGTAGCTTTGGTCACTGATGTCCAAAATGACCATTTTCAAACTCTAATTCAATAGCACTGAAACCTGGAGCCATCTATTATTTTTATACTGCAGCCTTACTGGTAACTTTTCCGAGCACGTCAAAAACTGTTTCAATTCAATATTGATAGAGCTTATTGAACCAATACCTAGCTCATTCCTAGCTTCCTCAGGAAGTGCAAACGTAGCACCCTATGTTGCCTGAATGTCCTACGTATGTCCTATGTTGTCTGGAAGATGAAATCAAAATAATTTCCATAGCAGTGTCACCACATTTTTTTTTTTTTTTTAATTCGAGGATTAAATAGAACTCAAAATTATGATTTAAAAATTTTGTTTTCAAATCATTCTTCTGCTTTATTATGTTCTGTTCAGAAAGACAATATAAGGTTTAAATCCTGTGTATCATCACTTTGGGAAAAGTAATAGTGAGAAAACCACAGAGCTACTGAAGCAGAAACTAAACCACAAACATCTTCTCTTCTTCTGAGTGACAGCTCTAATCAGTAAGCTAGAAAGTCACACACATGCATATTTTCTCCCTTGCTTTCTTTCTGTCTTTGGTCCAACAATCTTTGATTACTGCATGAAAAAATGAACAGTTTCAAAAGAAAGGAGTGAGAATGCCCTTGGTCTGTGTTTGTGTCCTTCAGGCAGAGAAAGACATTTTAACTGTACCTCAAATGAGTATTCAACAAACCACTAAGTGATAAAAATGGGAACAGAGAGGTGTCTTCTAAACTAGAATAATTTTATGATATTATAAAATACTATTTAAGTTTTGAAAGGAAAAAAAGGTTGTGAGTGTTATGTGTTTGGAAGGGGTTCAGAGATGTAAATCCCATAGCAGAAAGATAGTTGTTCAGGAGACACACCTTAAACACGGTCAGAAAAGTCGTACATTTGTCCTCAGATATGACCTCTTTTTCTGCAGTCTGCCACCTTCTTCTCATCATTCCATGCTTCTTAAACACTTCTTAGGGATGAAAATTAAAATCCAAATCCAGATTATAGACTAGTCTCTAGGATCAAAGTTAAAATTTAGGTGTTATAATCAATGCAATATATATTTTTACATAAAGTTAAAATAGCTAATAGGTATGTTTTGCTGCTTTTTAACCCTGCTTCCAGCTCCCCTTAAATATTTTGAAGCATAGATCTAGACAAGATCTAGGCAAGAAATTTGGAATTTGATCAAGTGGGGTATCAAAAACATAATCTTAAATATAAATATTCAAGTTTTAGTTTGGTCCCATCTTAATTAGACAGTTGTTCTAGAAATGACTCTTTAATTCAGCATGTCATTATTTCTCCTTTTGAACACCACACAATATTTTATTTAGCAAGAGACTTTTAAAACAAATGGACCTGTTACATTCCTGGCACTATTTCATTTGCCTTGATGGAGGTGTTTACTCTAGCACTAATTTAGACATTTCTCTATAATGTTTCCATGATAAATGCTAATTAAAATTATAAAATATCTCTTAAAATAAAGATGTTACACACTCTGGTGTCTGTAAAATTAGACAGTAGATAGGCATCAGTCAAATGAACATTCAGGATCTTACAATTCCTGTGTTGTCTACATAATTGTCATATTACTACTTACAGTAGTATTTTTCCATTAGGCATGAAGGTCTTGTAATCTGCAAACTGGCTTGAAGATTTTGAGGTATGTTATCAGAAGTCCAGCTAAAAGAACTCTCTAAGACTCAAATTTGGAGTTTTAGAAAGCAGGCATTCTTTATCACAGCACTGAATGCACAGGGGGATCATTCTGGCTCTCCTGCAGTGTCTCTTCATTCCAGCTTTGGTGATTACTCCCATGGTAGTTAAACCCATTATACACTCTATTCCTTTAGACATTTTGTCTAATTAACTTGATTTTTAAAGGTGGTTGGTTGACTTCCCAGGGTGGCGGAACCCTTTTGATTCATGAATAGTGGATCCAAGGCCTTTTTATCTTCTACCTTTATTGCAGTGTAGGTGGTTAAAAGGACTTGAAAGTGGCCTTTCCACTTTTCTGTCAAAGGTTCAGAGTTCCAAGATTTTACGGAGATTCAGTCCCTGGGCTGGAATGGATGAGCTGAGGAATCCAAACCTAGAGATTTATTTACAACAAATTGTTAATTTCCAAAATAACTTTTCCCAAGGCTGTTAAATATTTTATTATGCTGCTTTCCCCTCTTACATGCGTGTCTCAAGGCAGACCAGGTACTTGTTATGGTCGCCCATAGAGAATTGTATAAGGACTGAGATGATATTTCCTTTTAGGTTGTATCTGTATTATTAGCAAAGCAAGAGATAAAGCCTGTACCTAAGTCATAGATGTTTCTTGACATACTTTTCGTAATGGAGCTTTGAGTGTGTTATTCATTTTTTCCACTATTCCCTCAATTGAGGTCTATAAGGTATATGTAAATACACCTTGCTGTTTTCCTGACCATCTCTCGATGCTGTTAAACATAACTACCATCATGGCCTCAATATCCTTCCAGTCTGAATCTTGAGTCCTAATTGTCATCTCAAATTCCCCTTCTACCTTATCAGGATCATCCCTAGATTTTTCTGCCACTTGATTCCAATTTAAGTTTGTGATCAAAAAGGGAACAGTTACTGGTCATTCTATACCTACAGCCTGTCAAAGTGGTGCTTGAATCACTTCCCCTTGTCTTCCTCGGGTCTGTACTGCAATCACGATACAGGTTTCAGATCCCTCGGTTCCCTCATTTATCTGATCCTCGCATGCTACAGTGTCCACCCCTTCAGTTGCCAATTTCCCTTGTTCCAGCTCGCAGCTGGGCACCACCATCAGGTCCAAATCCTCATCTCTTTCATCCATGTTTCAAACATACTTGCTCCATACCACACAAGGAACGCCACCTTTTTAACTTCTTCCTTTTACCTTTCTCCAAAACTAACACCAGAGGGTTGGTTAGAGCTAAATTTATACCACAGCACTTTTGCCACTCTGGATGATTTTGCAAAGTGAAAAAAATATCAAAATGTATCACTTCATCCCACTTTCTTCCTCTTCTCAGAACAACATTAACTGTAACAGCATATTATAATCCAAAGTCTTATTCTTTACCTGTTTTTCTCCACTAATTTATACAGTGGCCACCACGATATCAGACTTTGTCTCCTTGCAGTCCCTCCTGGGGATGCCCCTATTTTTTCCAGTGTTTCAGAATACATCCAAAAGGGGATGTCTTTAGAATTCTCCTATCCCCAGAAGGCTTATTAGCCATTATAACACACAAACGTAAAACTACAACAAATGCAGCACATAAGGGATAAAACAATAAAACAAGAGTTTTAATAGATGTTTTTATTGTTTGTGATACTAGTTACAGTTAAACTGAGGCATATTAAAGAAAAAGAAAAAAGTTAAAAAAAATAGAGTTTTTTTTTAAACTAGGTTAACATAAATGTGTCACTCTTTACATTGGCAAAAATTCACATCTGGTTAGAACATGATGCTGCCACATATAATCAGATGATCTTTGATTTTTTTAATAAAAGAAAATAAAAGAAAAAGCTTTGGTCCCATTTATTTTGTTTAAACTTTTTTTTTCTTTCTTTAGTATGCCTCACTTTAATTGTAACTAATATCAGAAACAATAAAAACATCTATTAAATTCTATTGTTTCTGTATGTAAAAGTTTCTCTTTATTAACAACTAAATTTCCCTTAAATTTCCCTTATTTAGAAACACAGATGAAAATGCCTAAGAAATTCATATAATAAGTATTTGCTTTTATTACCAGGACAGTTTTGACACCAAGAAACCTAATTTGTTGCCTGCAGTGATATTTGCTTTATTTCTTGCTTGCTTTGTCTTTCTTTTCAATGAAGATTTGTTAGGTAAGTGTCCTGGGTTGAGCAGCAGCAGTCATTTTTCTCCTTCTTAGGAGCTAGTACAGTGCTGTGTTTTGATCTTTTGGCCTTGGAACAGTGGTGATAACACCAATGTTTTCAGTTGCTGCTCGAATGTTTGGTGTGGCCAAGGATTTTCTGAGCCTCATGCTCTGCCAGGGAGGAGGGGAGGCCGGGAGGTAGCAGAGACAGGACACCTGACCCAAACTAGCCAAAGAGGTATTCCATACCACAGCACATCATGCCCAGGATGTAACTTAGAGTGACCCGGAAGGGGTAGAGGGCCTGCAGGGTTGGAGAAGGTATCGGTCGGTGCTCGGCTGGGGGGAGTGGGGCGAGTTATCGGTCAACTGGTGTTGAGGTGTTGTATTCTTTCCTCTTGTTATTTCCTTTATCATTATTATCATTGGTGGTAGCAGTAGTGATTTGTGTTATACCTTAGTTACTAAACTGTTCTTATCTCAGCCCGTGGGATTTGCATTCTTTTCGATTCTCCTCTCCGTCCCTCCAGGAGCAGGGGGAGGGCAAGAAGGGGGGGAGTGAGTGAACGAGGTTTGTGGTTGGGTTTAAACCACGACAGTAAGTGAGATTTACAGTCGCTTGGAAATATCTGTATCTGAGTAGAAACACAGGGATGTTTCATTATTATTATTATGTATCAGATTATCATGACTGCTGCAACCTTTCTCATTTATCTCTTCCTGATGTTTTCTCAGGTCATACATGTCAATGCTTAGCAGTGAAATGAATCTCAGAATGTCACCTAGAGACTGATGTGTTACACTGGCCAGACAAGCTTTCATAGACTCATAGCATCATAGAATAGTTAGGGTTGGAAATGTGGGCCAAGGGGACAAAGAATCTGTGCTCAAGGAGAACTGGAAGTAGCAGTAAGTAGTAGCAGAGAAACATGTTTATATATATGATTGAAAATAGTTGCTTAAGCAAAGGCACGTGAACAACAATATGGTTGGCTGAAAAAGTACTGAAGGAGCTATTTGCAACTAAATGCTAGTCAGAGTACTATAAAAGCCTGTAGGCTCACTCAATAAACGTCTCTGGTTGCATCACAGCTGGAGTCCATGCCTCATATGCCACAAAGGAAAGGACCATACGATAGAATCATAGAATAGATAGGGTCGTAAAGGACCTTCAGATCATCTAGTTCCAACCCCCCTGCCATGGGCAGGGACACCTCACACTAAACCATCTCACCCAAGGCTCCGTCCAACCTGGCCTTGAGCACCACCAGGGATGGAGCACTCACAATGTCCCTGGGCAACCCATTCCAGTGCCTCACCAACCTCACAGCAAAGAACTTCTTCCTTATATCCAATCTAAACTTCCCTGTTTTTTAACCCATTGCCCCTTATCCTATCACTACAGTCCCTAATGAAGAGACCCTCCCCAGCATCCCTATAGGCCCCCTTCAGGTACTGGAAGGCTGCTAGGAGGTCTCCAAGCAGCCTTCTCTTCTCCAGGCTGAACAGACCCAGCTTCCTCAGCCTATCTTCACACGGGAGGTGCTCCAGTCCCCTGATCATCCTTGAAGCCCTCCTCTGGACTTGTTCCAACAGTTCCATGTCCTTTTTATGTTGAGGACACCAGAACTGTACACAATACTCCAAGTGAGGTCTCACAAGAGCAGAGTAGAAGGGCAGGATCACCTCCTTTGACCTGCTGGTCACGCTCCTTTTGATGCAGTCCAGGATACGGTTGGCTTTCTGGGCTGCGAGCACACACGGAAGCTGGCTCATGTTCATTTTCTCATCAACCAACTCCCCCAAGTCCTTCTCTGCAGGGCTGCTCTGAATCCCTTCTCTGCCCAACCTGTAGATGTGCGTGGAGTTGCTCCGACCCAGGTGTAGGACCTTGCACTTGGCATGGTTGAACTTCATCAGGCTGGCATCAGCCCACCTCACAAGAGTCTCAAGGTCCCTCTGGACGGCATCCCTTCCCTCCAGCATATCAACCGGACCACACAGCTTGGCGTCATCGGCAAACTTACTCAGGGCGCACTCAATCCCACTGTCCATGTCACAGACAAAGATGTTGAACAAGACTGATCCCAACACCGATCCCTGAGGGACACCACTCATTACTGGTCACCAGCTGGATGTTAAGCCAACTACCACAACTCTTTGTGTGCGGCCATCCAGCCAGTTCTTTATCCACTGAGTGGTCCACATATCAAATTGATGTCTCTCCAATTTAGAGACAGGGATGTCATGTGGGACAGTGTCGAATGCTTTGTACAAGTCCATGTAGATGACATCAACTGCTCTACTCCTGTCCATCAGTTCCATAGCCCCATCACAGAAGGCCACCAAATTTGTCAGGCAGGATTTCCCCTTAGTGAAGCTATGCTGGCTGTCACCAAGCACTTTGTTTTTTTTCCTGTGCCTTAGCATGGTTTTCCAATCTTTTAGATACCACTTTATGTCTTTCTTTTTTTTTTCCTTTTCTCTTCTAAGTACTCTTTTTTCTCTGGAAAAGCAGAAGTTAACAGTGAAGACAAAAGCATCAAAAGATCAAATCATGTAAAAGACATCGAATGGAAGCTACCATTGGAAATCAGAACCACCTGGGCTTCCTCCCCAGCCCACCCCACCCATTTACTTTTAAGAGAAAAATAGAAAGATATCGGAGAATCAAACACACAAAACCAAAGAAAAAATAAAACAAACAAACAAAAAAAACACTTGGTTTTGGCTTAAATCTCAATTTTTTCAGTAGTTTCCAGAATTTATGAAATATTTTGCATTTTCTTATTTTTCCAAGTATTCATGAAGAATTATTTGTTAATTCATTTTAAAAATCAACGTAGTTTGAAAGGACATAAACTTGGTTATAGGCAGGAAAAAAACCATTTTGACTGAAAGCAAATGCTTGAGTGTAGATGATCTCCTTTCCTGCACAGCACCACCTCCTCTTTTCTGAATCTTGCTTCCTGCATTTCACTACGAACCCTCATCAAGGACCTGTAAAGGCGTTATGCAAGGTCTGCTGGTTCTCCTGCCTTCACTCCCAGGGATTTATGTAGCAGGATTTCCACATGATCCCTCTTTCCTTGCAAGTCTTTTCTTTTTCTGGCTTCACAAAAAAAAATGGGTATCCACCAAAGAAGGGTGTCACTCTGAGGCAGCTCACCCTCTGGTTTCCAGACCCAATGACAAATACACTCTCTTTGGGGATCCTGGAAGAAAAGGGTAAAGTGGAACACTTTTTTCTCAGACTGCTGCTGCTTCCTGAAGCAGAATGTGAATGTGTGCAGGCAAGCTTTCTGACATTAAACCAGTGACTATCTGCTATCTCAAACAAGACTAAAACTGTCAATTAAAAAGCCATCAGAGGGAACTCATGAGTGAAAAAGCACATGATTTTTTGTTGGACTGACAAACTCCTCTTCGAAAGCTTCTGATCATTGTTTGTCTTTCACCAAAGACACACTCTGTGGAGTGCTGCAGAAATAGTTTCAAATTAATAAGAAAACAACGACCAACCAAATGAGCACTGACTCATAAGAATAAAAGAACTTCAAGTGACTACACAGAACCAACTGGGAACAGTTTAGATGCCTCCAGTGAAAGAGTGTGTAAGAAAACACACTCCAGGAATATACAGATAAGAAAAGAAAAGGAAACTAAAAGTAAAGATACTTTGTTGAAAAGGATCAATGCAGAATGTACTGGTTTAGATGGGATAATTTCCTTCCTAGAAGCTAGTATGAGCTGTGTTTTGGATTTGTGACAAAGTGTTGATAGCACAGGGATGTTTTTGTTAATGCTGAGCACAGCTTACACAGAGCCAAGGCCTTTTCTGCTCCTCACACCACCCCACCAGCGAGTAGGCTGGGGGCACACATGGAGTTTGGACAGCTGACCCCAACTGACCCAAGGAATATCCCACACCATATGGTGTCATTCCCAGATAACCATTATGTGTGATGGAGCCCTTATGTCCTGGAGATGGCTGAACACCTGCATGACCACAGAAAGTGGCAAATTAATTCCTTATTTTTCTTTACTTATGCACACAACTTTTGCTTTCCCTGTTAAAATGTCTATTTAAACTCACAAATTTTCTCACTTCTACCCTTCTGAGTCTCTCCCCCATCCTACTGCGGGGAGTGAATGAGCAGCCGTGTGGGGCTTACTTGCTGGCTTGGGTTAAACCACAACATAAGCTATGCCGTGCTATACTATGTTATGCTGTGTTCTGTTACTCTCTCAGTCCATTCTTTCTTACTTTGCTGGGGACACTGGTTTTGGGATGGGAGTGATGATCCTTACGCTACATGACAGGATGCCAGCTGAAAGCTGTGCTGGCTATTAGTGGCTGGCTGTTAATGTTGACATTAATGTTTGCTCTTTAGCTGTCTTAAACTCAGCACTGCTCTGAAACTATAAAAATCCATAAAAGAGCTGAAGCCCATACCCTAATACTGTGCATTATACTGAAAGCAGAAATATAAATGAAAAGTAATATTGATATCTGTTGTCTGTACATGCTATTTATTATCTGTGAACTGAAGTCAGCGTCAGCATTTGGACAGCTGCAAGAGGACGGTGCTGAGAATTCTGATTTATTTGTGGGCAATATTTTACATTTTCAAACAATAGAAATGAGTTAAGTCAAATTTTGGTTGTCTGCAGTATATAAAGATATTTCATCAAATGACTATCCCTTATTCATGAGCCTGAAACATGCATGGATATGAAAGTTGTACTTTGAGGTGCAATTGCATCTTTGTATTAAAAGAGCATAGCAAGCAACTCATACAATCATCCATTTATATATAGAAGTAAATATTGTAAAAGGCTTTTCTGGATTTCACTTCTCAGTATTGGGCTGGATATCTTCAGTAATAGACCTCTTTCACCAAATTAGAATGTTCAAAGGGTGGTTAATGGCTCAAATTTAAAGTGGTCATTGGTTAAAAATGGAGCTCCTTTGATACATTTTCCTATAAAATCTTTGTTTTAATTTTTCACTCAGTCATATGACTTCTGATAAAGGTGAAGTAATATTTTACTTAGAAATATGGTGTGTGCAGCTACACATTTGTTTATGTTGGGACAATTGTTTGCTTTTCTCTTTCTTCATATTTTGTCTGTGCCAGAAACTTAAAAGACAGTTTGTTTGCTGCAAAGAGGAGGCTTTGGATTGTAGGCCGAATATGCTAGGAGTTTGACTTTGGTTCTCTGCTAGCTCATTTAAGAGCTACCAATCAAGAACCATAGCACCCTTAAGGAATCCTTCCGTAGTTTATTTCTTTCATATTACCTGAAACAATTTTTCTTCAAAGCTGAAGGAAAAATAAAAAATAAAACTCATGTGCTACTAGCAGTTCTATATCCTAACACTTTTGACAGGGAAAATACCCCCACATTTCAAAAATAAAAAATAATATAAAATAATAATAAAATAAAAAATAATAAAAAATAAAAACTAACCCCCCCCAAATAATAATAATAAAAAAAAATCTGATTATTTCCAACACCCCTTCCTGCACCCCCACCCCCACTCCCCCGCCCCTCTCTTTGTATAACAACATTCTTAGTCTTTATCTTTTCAACAATAAGAGAATTTTAACTTCTTGGATAATTTTGTCATATTTTACTCAAAGGGAATCTGGTCTTTTTTTTTTTTCTGGTGGGATGCTAGCAACAGAATCAATTTTATTTATGTACATATGTTTCTTCATTCTTCATTTCTTCATTCATTGCACAAAAAGGTTTTCTGTTGTTGCTAGAATGTGACTGCTCTGTAGCACTATTCTATGATGAGTAATTTTGTAGGCATTTGTAAATATTTTGTCTTGATACTCTGCATCTACCATCTTATCTTCCTTCCCATGTATCTAGTATAATTCCATCTTGTAATAAGTTTGCTTTCTCAAAGCATTTATTCAACCCTTCATTTTAACTAAAGCCTTTAAGGTTATGAAAGTAAACACTTCACACTAAGATTTTAATCAGACACTTATTTTCAGCCTATATGAATTTATTCATGGTTTAGTATTTTTCAGTCCTTGAAGTTATTTTGTAATTCATCTGATTGTATTTACCTTTACCTTATAGCTCAATGACTTTCAACTAAAACTGCAGACTAGAACCCTATACTTCCAAATCTTAAAAAGGATTTTGAAACAATATGGTCTGAAATGTTTCATCCCAAAATACTGCTCTGAAACATGAATAAAAGCTTTAGCATAATGCTTTAGAGCATGCATAAAAGCATAAAACAAAGCCTGTCTGAGCTGGTCTATAGGAATTTATTGCAACCCAAATAGCGAGGACTTCACTGGGAGATTACAGTTGTCTCTGCTACTTACACAGGTAATAATGGGTTTATTGCATCTGCAAAGGTATTGGTAGTACAAATTCAACTGGTCATACTTTAGAGAAAGAGATTTTTGATGCTGATGTCCCCTGCCAGGAGAGCATAAGATTTACATTAGGAGATGACAGGGCAGAATAACAGCAACACCCAGGGACTGGGAATACACAGCAAATAGGCACAGCTAGGAGGTCGTCTGGAAAGAGAACCAGCTGGATGCAGCTGGTGTGAGGGCACAGTGGCAAATCTATCACCTGTCCACCAGCAGAGAAAAGACACAGGAGACGGGACTGACTTCAAAGTACCTGTAGTAGTAAACAGTTTGAAAAGGGATGCCTGAACTGGAAACTGCTGTTCTATCTTTATTTCTCTGCCCTTACTCTCCATTCCCGTTCCCAAATCCATAATTTCCTCCTTTGTTGCTTCTTCCCTTTTCCACTTCCAATTTTAGATACTGCCTTATGCTGCTTCAGGATAAGGAGTGCACAATTATTATTCAATAAGTTGCATAAGTAACTGCTAATATCAACTTTTAAAATAATTTCTGATCATTTGTTTCCAAATGGCTGATGAGACTTCTAGTGATATCTTCCTTTCCTGAAGTTTTGAGTACAGTCTAATACTGACTTATGGGGGAACTGTCGTGGTTTAAACAAAGTCAGCCATAAATTATGCAGTCGCTCTCTCAGTCCCCCCCTTCTTGCCCTCCCCCTACTCCCGGAGGGACAGAGAGGAGAATCGAAAAGAATTCAACTCCCACAGGTTGAGATAAGAACAGTTTAGTAACTAAGGTATAACACAAATCACTACTGCTACCGCCAATAATAACAGTGATAAGGGAAATAACAAGGGAAGAGAATACAACACCTCACCACCAGCGGATCCAAAACTTACCCCACCCCACCCGACTGAGCACCGACTGATACCTAGTCCAACCCCGCAGTTCACCAGCCCTTCCGGGTAACTCTCTGTTACATCCTGAGCATGACATGCTGTGGTATGGAATACCTCTTCGGTCAGTTTGGGTCAGGTGTCCTGTCTCTGCTTCCTCCCAGCTTCCCCTCCTCCCTGGCAGAGCATGAGACTCAGAAAGTCCTTGGTCAGACTAAAATATTTGAGCGGTATCTATAAACATCAGTGTTATCAGTGCTGTTTCCAGGCCAAAAGTCAAAGCACAGCACTGCACCAGCTACCAAGAAGGAGAAAAATGACTGCTACTGCTGAACCCAGGACAGGAATACAGGGACGACAAGTAGGGAAAGAAGGAAATAAAGCCAAGAGAATAGTCATTGTAAATTGATGAGGTCTTATGTACACAGAAAATTTTAAAGCTGGGGATTTTTTTCCTCAGGCATTATTATATTTTTCATATGAATAAATAACAAAAGTGTCAGTCACCATGTCCTAGCTTAATTTCCATAAATGTAGCAATGTGCTATGTACATTTATTTGTAAGAACTGTGATCGTTACGTACACCATTATTTGTACTTATCTCCTACACTGCATCTTCCTTAGACTTTTCCTAGAAAGTTCATTATTAAATTCTAGACTTTTCCATGGTTGTCATGGGCTGTTGACCTGTCACATTAATGAATTCCCAGTGAATACACCTCTCTGGCATAACTTACTGTGTCCCTCTGATAACAGCTGTTTTATGCGTAGTGTGTGAGAATATGTGATTCTATGGGGGACAGTTTTACTACTTTCTCACAATCCATTTTTGTTATTAAAAATACACAATCTGGCTCCTTTCCTCCAAACTCCAGATTGCTGTTTTTTCTGGCTAGTAAAAGGTGCAGTTTCTGGAGGGAAAATCTATCCTTATTATGCATATTTTTCCGTCATATTTATCTTGAAATTTTTATTTAATGTGTACTTGGATGTAAACTTTACCTGTTGGCTTACCATGAAGCTTATATTTTTGTTTTCAGAGAAAGGTATAAGGGAGACTTCTGCAACGTCTGCAGCTCAAACAAATTAGCATAATGCTTTGTTCAAAAAACATCACAGTGAATTAGGAGCACATACCTCTGTAGTTTTGAAAGCCCTAACAATAAAATATAAGACATATAGTAATACCATTGAAATCCTATGACCAAGGTGTTTTTTTTATTATGCTTTGATCTAGAAAAGTTTGGTCAGAGAAATGTTCATCTTCCCTTGTCTTGCTAATAAGATGTCTCATTACTAGTTATTACTGCCCAAGGAGGACATTTGAACAATTTAAATAGAGCATTTTTTGTAACTGCAGGAATTTAACTATGGAAAAAGACAGACTCATATTCAGTCATTTGGAACTGTCTTGAAAATTTTCTTCTTTACACAAAATATCATTTTGTGTGCCTTAAAAGCTCATATAGTGTTTGTCATACGCAGCTCTTCATCACACATGTTCTGGAGGGGTTGTGAGATGCTTAGGTGGTACACTTTATTGTTAATGACATTTGCTGCTCAGGGGAATTGTCTTTATTTATGCTACTGGGCATCTATTAGCATGACAGGACTGGTGGACAGCAAGTTAAACAGGTCATATAAACAACACCTGTAAATGTAACTCATCTATCATGCCCATGTCAAATTTGTCAGAAACACGACCTTTCTGGAAACAAGAAGGAACCACAAGAAAGGTTAACAGATTCAGAATGCTGTTGAAGTCTTAACAGGTAAGCATGTGCAACAAAGAACATATTTAATATTTGCCATACTTTGTACTTGTACAGAGTAATTGAATAATCTATTTGCTATTTACTGTAGCTGCATGACATCCTATGGTGCAATCATTTTCAATATGAATAAATGTTCCTGAAATATGCTGAAAGGAAAAATGCACTGGTGTGGAACCAATGAATTGAAAAGTTCATTTATGACCTGATCCTGTGAAACACAGAATGAGCCCTGTAAGTGGCTATTCTTTCAGTTTATATTTCTCTGAAAAGAGTCTCTGTTTATCACCAAATATATGCAGCATCGTGTGGGATCAGATATTAATAAACAGTGATTCTGGCAAATGAGAATGTTTGATTTTAAAATGTCATTAAGACTAGCTTTCTTCTTCTTTTCTAAATTGTTTTTCTTCAAAACTCAGTTTGAAAACATGAAAAAATAACTTACAGTGTTCTGAAGTAAACTCTTATCCGTCAAAACTCTACTGTTCGTTTTCACTGTCACTGTAGTTAGATCTTCCAGATGCTACTGTGATTTGTTGCTTTTTCACTGACTGGTTTACTGTCTTATTTAATTAATGATGGAAATGAAAGGTAACTATAATAAAGCAAAATACAAAGACAGAATGTTAAATACATTGATCATGCATATGTTATTTCACTACTACAACCAATTTTCAATTTTGCAAATTTAGATTTGCATGCAGATGATCAGATTTAAGGAGAATAGTTGTGAAGGGAAACTTCATTTTTGAAAGCTCAGCTCATCAATAAATCGAGACTAGGAAACATACACAGTACTTGCAGTCATGGTATTACTGAAAACTACATATATTGAAAACTAATGCATTACTTTTATAAGATCTGTTGGATTCTATGTATTGATTTAATTAGTATATCTTTATAGAAAAATAAATATAATAATTAATGTAACATTGCATTTACCAAGAGCTCATTGAAATATATTTTATAGTTTCTATTAACTTTTGTTACTCAGCTTTTATTAAATGGCTGGTTCTCTTGATAGATACATGCAAGAAGTATGTTTACATTTCACAGGAAATAGAATTATTAAATAAATAAGTGGATTTTAATGTAATTTATCCATTTTAGTTAGAAATGAAATAAATAACCTACAAGTTATATAGTCAAGTCAAGTGTTAGGCATAGAGCTCATAAAGGAAAATAATTTTAAAAATCTTAAGTTAACTCTTCCTGCACAGTAGCTAAAAAAGGTCTTGAGAGAGACAAAATATGAAAACAAAAGTAATTTCAGCTGAATATTTAATGTACTGAAAGCAAATCAGATTTTATCAGCATCTCGGGTACATATGGCAGCTTCACAGGAAAAAAATGCTTTCTTGAAAATTTGGTATATTATGGGCATTTTTCTGAGAATTTTTATTAAAAAAAATTGTCATAAAATTCAAATTATTTTGATCATTTCAAGAAAAAAAAAAAAACAAAACCTGTAAATATATCTCTTGAGTTTATCTTCTTGACTTCACAAATTTGTTTAGATTTTTACTTTCTTAATTAAACTGTATTTCCATTGATGTTAGGTTTTTCTTCTCTGTTTCTGTGGTGTGATTTAACCCCAACCAGCAACTAAGCCCCACATAGCTGATCGTTCAATCACCCCAGTAGGATGAGGGAGAGACTCAGAAGGGTAGAACTGAGTTGAGATAAGAACAGTTGTCGTGGTTTAAACGACAACAGTTTAATAGGTAATAGGTAAAGCAAAAGATGTACACATGAGGAGCAGAAAAGGTCATGGCCCTGTGTAAGCAGGGCTCAACAGTAACTAAAACATCCCTGTTTTATCAACAGTGTTTCCAGCACAAATCCAAAACATAGCCTCATACTAGCTACTATAAACTCTACCCCAGCCAAGTCCGGTACAGCTTAGCATTGAATAGAATGGAATAGAAGTTTCTGCAAGTTTCAGTTGCTGTTTCAATTTGGCTTTTGTTTCTCAGGCTACTAGAAAAACATCCAGTTCAGAGTTCACAGATATCAACTTTCTTATTACTAACATCTGACCACTTCTGAAAAATAAGACCCAGCTGGAAAATAAAGGATGAATGTTACAGAAGATAAAATCTTTCCTTGCTGTAATTAACTACAGCTGCAGCAATGGTTCAATGACCCTCCTGGAGCAGAGTAAAACTAATGTTTCTTTTTCCCCTTAAAGATCTTTTTTCCCTGCATAACTTAGAAAATTTCTACTTAAAATTGTTATTTCAAAAACTGATGTTACAGTAACAAGAAGCTACCCTGCCGTGATGTCAGCAGCAGTTCTGATTCTTTCTGTCAGAGGCAAAATAAATGAAATGCTTTTGTGATGAAATAAAAAGAAACCACTCCAGTTATAATAGTCTCTAATGATAAGTTTGGTGATGTGGAAAAGTCTTATTTCAAACCACTTTAAAGTAAATAAGAATATTTAGATTAGTTGAAAATGTATTGGTAAGAACGATATTCTTATTTAAAAGAACTCCAATTGTATTTCTTCTGTAAAAGGAGATAGCTTAGAATCTTTGCAGCCTCTGTTTCTAGGATGACCTTTTCCACTTGGATCTAAAAAACATCACTCTGAAAGATAATTTTTAGCTCATATTCCATTTACTCAGAGCTCATGCGTTTGAAAATTTCCACACTCAACATAGAATTCAAATAATTATTTTTCCTGATAGGAATCTTACCAGAAAGTTTTGTAAAAGAGCATAGATGGTTTCTGAATGCATTGTAGGCAGTTATTGAGTATTAGTACTGACTTCTTTTTAAGACCATCATTTTTACTCAATGCTGGTTATTTTTCAATATTTGAGAATATTAGAAAAAGTATTTCAGCAGCAAGCAATAGCCTTCAGTCTTTAATTAGGCAAGATAAGAGTGTATCACCAGTCGTATCAGCATAATAGAAGTTTGCTAAAAGATTTATGGTGCTCTCTATCTACTGTATAATTTTTGAGGCATGCTCACAAAAATATTTATGCTTTTCACAATTTAAACATATTTAGCGTCCATTTCTTAAAAAAGAAAAAAACAGAGAAAAAAACCCCACATTTATTTTTACACACAGAAAACAAAAACCCAGAAAAGTTTAGACTCCTGAAAGGCATCTATGAATCTGAAACAGTATGTATTTTAAGAAGAAAATTCTTCGTTGGGTTTAGGTAAAATCCTCTGAAATCTCACTAGAGTCATATCTGCATCATTAACCGCCTATATACCTTTAATGTGTATTAAGGGTAAAATATTTAGGTACACCTAAAAATTGGAGTGAGGTGCTGTTTGTATTTCAGAACCTAATTAGTATTAAAATATAGTCCTAAATGAAGTAAACAAGATTACATGAGAACTGTCCAAAAGTTCCCAGATAATGTGTATCTATGTAAATTCTTTTGATGTTTTTTGTTCCCCAAATTATGATTTTAAAAGTGAGCAACAAGAAGAGAAATACACAGAAAAATTATATTAACTCATAATTTATGAAGTAGTAGCAGGGCCATGGGGTATCTACCCTTTATAGCACTAGAATAAGAGTTCTAGACAGGTTGGGAAGTCAAAAGAGGTGCATGGAAAGAAGAGGAAGTTATGGATTAAAAAATGTGAGTTTGTGGTCTAACAGATTTTGGTAGACTGTAAAAGCCAGCAGATATAGTGAATGGACTATATTGCTCATTGACTGCATTTCCATTGATAAGTCACTTTTCAACTTAAAGAACTGAAAGCAAGAAGAGAATTTTCTAAAGTACATGAATATGGGAATGAAAAAAAAAGGTTTCTGTTTTGGTGACTCTTTTTTTTTTTTTTTTGGGTGTGTGTGTGAGAGAGAGAAACTGTAGCAGTACTTCTTGCCTTGAAGAAGTATTCTTTTCTGGAGGCTTCTTTCCCTGAGAATATTGCAGCATTGGAGACTTAGAGATCTGCTCTGGGAAGAAACCTACCTGTGGTTTTGTACTGACTCCACCAAACTCTTTTTCCAGAAAAGACAGTGACACAGTCTGTATCTGAGGAACTGTTAGGGATCCAAGTATCCATGCCATGTCAAACTGTAAGAGGTTAGTTACAATGTCACTGTGTCTACCACTGCAGTGTTCACACCTATGTTATGATACAGCAATCGTTTTAATTTGTGAAAACACTTTTAAAAGTGACCAAATTTTTCAATCACACTTCTTAAATGTATTATATTGTAAATCACCCTGTTAGTTAGAAACTGGTTTTATGCTTCTCTAAAATAAGATTCAAATTTCAATATCATAAATGCATTTTGAATTGATCCTATAATCTTGCACGACATTTTAAAAAGTAAAGTTCATCATTCTCCCCTAAAATCCTGATTTGGGGAATTTGCAATATTAATAACTACTATGTTTTCAAGAAGCTAGGAGTTATTGACAAGAACTTAAACTTCGGTTTTATATTTAACAGTATTCATTCTGAAGATGAGTAATTTGATGAAGACCAATACCTTGAAAGTAAACTTTATTCAATATCCTGTCATCTCCGGTGTCATCTCTGGTGTCATCTCTGATCTCTGTGTTTCCTTGTAGCAGATAAAACTTTTCTGTTACTGGGAAAGTTTTTGTGCCAGCCTCATAATGGATTTTTTATTTCCATGACAAATCTTGTTGAAAACCATAATTTTTCATCCATTTTTTTCTAAGGAGCTGGTCATCACAAGAATTTATCAGCCCAAATAAATAAATACTAAATAAATATGGAAAAATATTTTTTTTTTTTTCTCAATATGTTTTTTTTTTTTTTTCCAATTAAATTAATGTTGCTATGACTATGCAGTGATCGGCATAAAAAGTTCATATTTCCAAAGAGGTCATCTTTGGACTACAGGGATAGGGACTAGGTGATCTTTGAGCTCCCTTTGAGTCCTATAATCTGTAATTTTGTGATTTCTAATTGGAATAGGAAATAGCATGGTTAGTCCCCAACAAAAGCCCAGTTTTTATAACTGTTAAATGACATATAAAAAATAATAGGAAAAGGATTATTGTATACAGATTTTCAGACTTTTTAGTAGCTTTTCAAACTGTCATTAGATTTTTGGCTATGAATTTTCAAGTGGAAAGTTCAAATAGAAAATTTACTTCTATAGAGACACTGAAGGAAGTGTCAGTACTTTACCATCTCCATTAAATGCTTTTTCAGCTCGTAAATCTTTTCCTTAAAAACTGGTTTGAAATGAGTTGTATGAAATCAGGGTAATTGATCTTAATAAGAGAAATACGAGTCATGAATAGAGAAAAAAATAAAAAGGGAAGAGGAAAGGAATTAAATCAATGCATCATATTTTTAAGTGCAAACATCAGAGGGTTTAATTAAGTTTTAGTATTTTGCCTCATGCTAACGATCCTTTTCAATTTTTCACTACAGGCTTCCTGCAGGTATTAACTGGGATCTGCAATGACAATGTCTAGTTTTATACTTTTTCATAATGTTGATATACTGTTGATGAGAGATTGTAAGAGAGAAAAGAATCTGCAAAAATTAGTAGTAATTCTACTGATAAGGTCAGATGTTAAATTAAAAGTTCAGAAGTCCCTGTGGTATCATTCAGATTAATTGAGAAATAGTTCTAGTGAGAGGGGGAGAAAGTGAAAATTAGGCTTAAGGTTCTGAACCAGAAAATACAACTTTACAGCAAACCTATCAAAACCAAATTCTTGTAACACAAGGTTAAAGTTCTTTATGACCAAAAGCTTGGCTTCAATTGACTTGCAGACAACTAGTCATGTAGAGTAGGCTCAGGAAATTCAGTTCAATAATATATTCACATTTATCCACTGAATATCTTGTAACAACGCAGTCATAGTAGTGGTGGTTCCTCAGTAAAGAAAGGTTACATCAGCTTATGTTTAGGTTGAACAACATTCTCTACACTTGCAAACACTATAGGAACAAGAGTGAAACACATAACTTGTTAATGCCACTGTGGTACTGTGTGTTTACATTTAAAATCAATATTTTCTTTCACATAACACTGTATGTGATATGTTCTTTGTAGTTAAAACTGCCAATATAGTAAAACCCTGTCCTTGTAAATGAATATTATGAACAAGATTTTTTTTGAAGTTTTTAGGCTTTTGCTTTTCTTAAAATGTTGTTATAGTCTTTACAAATATATAGAATGGAATTACTTATCATAAAGGCTGCCCCCTTTTAGCCCTGTTTCTTATATTACAGGGAAATGCCACGGAGGTCAAAGCAAAACAAAGCAGACTAGTTTCCTTTTATGACATGCTGTTCTCAAAATCAAAATAAACTAAGCAAAGAACCAAAGAACCCAAATAAACACCTTCCACCCCAAACTGTCAATATCCTGGAAAATGTTGGGTTATAAACATTATTTCATTTACCAATACTTACATACATAACATATATATGTACCCAAGAGCTCTGAATATTCATAATGAGGGTTTTTTCTGCTACAACATTATGAATGACAGAAAAATACAGGGGCTGCTCTAGTGCTGGTAGTTATCTTGTATAACTACATTTTTACACAGATTTTAGTAACTTCTATAACATCTCAAAACCTCTTTTTCTCTAATTGTCCTGGGTACAGCTTCAACCACAACATTGATCTAAAAAAAAAAAAAAAAATCTCATCCAGCAAAGCTGAGAGAAAAAAAATTAGATCGGTTTTCCTCTTACATTTCTCAAATAGTTTAGTAGAATATGGTTTCTGTTGGATTTTTAGTGTAGTGGTGTGATTGAGATCCTCCTGCAGTTATTTTGCTTTTATTTTTTTTTTAATAATAGAAAGTTCCTATTTAACTTGAATCTTTTTATTTTCTAGGTTTTTTAAAGACTTTATGGTTTGTTATTTTTTCTTTCCTTTTCTGCTTGTTTTCATAAAACTCTTCAGCAATTAGTATTCTGAAAATTCTATTAAATCGCATGTTTTGAATATGCCTTATTTCTTATGGAATAAAAGCTTAGAGAATTCTGAAAGTAGTGAATAAAACACCGATTTTTTCATTGAACCTGTCAATTTTAGGATGCTTTGAAAAAGTCTTAATTTCAGTCTAAATAATTTATTTTACATCATACCATAGGTGACATTTTCTTGTCAGGCCCATATATTCCAGAAGTTCTCAGAAAGCATAAACATATGCAAAATGATTGTGGTGGGTTGACCTTGGGTGAATACCACCCTAGGCTGCAGGTGTATATCTGCTCCACCATGGACCTCCATGGTCTGCAGTGGCACAGCCTGCCTCACGGTGATTGGCATCGAGGGTTGCAGGGGAACCTTCACTCTTGGAGTGCCTCTTCTCTCCTTCTGCAATGACCTGGTTGTCTGCAGGGATGTTTCTCTCACATATTCTCACTCCTCTTCCCAGCTGTAATTCCTCCTGTGCAGCAAGTTTTTCACCTTCTTAAGTATGTTATCCCAGACACACTACCACCATCACTGGTGGGCTCACCCTCAGCCAGTGGCAGATCACCTTGGAGCCGGCTGGCACTGGCTCTATCTGACACAGTGGAAACTTCTAGCAGCTTTTTACAGAAGCCACCCCTTCAACCCTCCAGTAGTAAAACCTTGCCACACAAACCCAATACAATGATAAATTGATGTCAGGTTTTTTTCCTTTATTGTCTGTAACTAATAATTATTTGTTTAAATGTGAATAAGGTGTTACAGGACTTATTCTATTTTGTGTTTCACAACTTATCTTGATGAAATACAAATAATTGATTTCATGTGTTCAAGTATTCTAATCACAGAATCACAGAATCACAGAATCCCAAGGGTTGGAAGGGACCTAAAAAGATCATCTAGTCCAACCCCCCTGCAAGAGCAGGGTAACCTACAGTACATCACACAGGAACTTGTCCAGGCGGGCCTTGAATATCTCCAGTGTAGGAGACTCCACAACCCCCCTGGGCAACCTGTTCCAGTGCTCTGTCACTCTTACAGTAAAGAAGTTCTTCCTGATGTTAACGTGGAACTTCCTATGTTCCAGTTTACACCCATTGCCCCTTGTAATGAGCATGCTTCACCTTGCAATTAGGGAAAAAATGTATACAGTGCATTTGTTTTTGTGACAAGTTCTTTCTTGATAGTATTTTTACAGTAAAATAAATATCTTGAACAACTAGTAACTCTGCTACCACTTACCTAGGGACAAGTGCCACTAGAATTCAAATCTATTATTCTAAAACTACTACTCTAAATCTGTTTGGGTTTTTTTTTCCAATAAATTGCTGATTGAAGAAATTGCTTATCCATACTCTCCACACCAGAGAATTCATAAAAAATGTAAACCGATCTGAATTAATTTACCCAGTACATGGTAATGATATTGTCACCCCGAAAAAATAAAAGCCAGGCATAAAGTGAAAGAATTGCCTACTTACCTGTCAGAGAGGCTGTGGTACAGCTTTCCCTAAAACCTTTTGAAAATCTCAGTCTACTAGAAATCTTTTAAAGGTAAATGCAAAGAAGGAAGAACATGTCTTGAGGCTACTAGATTGCCCAGCATCATGTGGAACATCATGTGGAATGTAATCGTCAAATAATAAGAACAAATATATAGGAAGGGTTAAGATGAGTGGATACCAATTAAATGAGAGCAGTAGAGAAACAGTGTAGAGATGCTTTCTCAAAACATTTGTCTAGCATCCTCAAGTCTGCACTCTACAGACTCATAGACCACAGATAATATCATAGAATCATAGAATAGTTAGGGTTGCAAAGGACCTCAAGATCATCTAGTTCCAACCCCCCTGCCATGGGCAGGGACACCTCACACTAAATCATGTCACCCAAGGCTTCATCCAACCTGGCCTTGAACGCCACCAGGAATGGAGAATTCACAACGTCCCTGAGTAACCCATTCCAGTGCCTCACCACCCTCACAGCAAAGAACTTCCTCCTTATATCCAATCTAAACTTCCCTGTTATAAGTTTTAACCCATTACCCCTTATCCTATCACTACAGTCCCTAATGAAGACTCCCTCCCCAGCATCCCTACAGGCCCCGTTCAGATACTGGAAGAATGCTATGAGGTCTCCACGCAGCCTTCTCTTCTCCAGGCTGAACAGCCTCAACTTCCTCAGCCTGTCTTCATATGGGAGGTGTTCCAGGCCCGTGATCATCCTTGTCTCCCTCTTTTGGACTTGTTCCAGCTGTTCCATGTCCTTTTTATGTTGAGGACACCAGAACTGTACACAATACTCCAAGTGAGGTCTCACAAGAGCAGAGTAGAAGGGCAGGATCACCTCCTTCGACATGCTGGTCAAGCTCCTTTTGATGCAGTCCAGGATACGGTTGGCTTTCTGGGCTGCCAGTGCATACTGCTGCCTCATGTTCTTCTTCTCATCAACCAGCACCCCCAAGTCCTTCTCTGCAGGGCTGCTCTGAATCTCGTCTTTACCCAGTCTGTAGCTGTGCCTGGGACTGCTTCGATCCAGGTGTAGGACCTTGCACTTGGCATCAGCCCACCTCACAAGCATGTCAAGTTCCCTCTGGATGGCATTCCTTCCCTCCAGCATATCAACCGAACCACACAGCTTGGTGTCATAGGCAAACTTGCTGAGGGCGCACTCAATCCCACTGTCCATGTCACCGACAAAGATGTTGAACAAGACTGACCCCAACACTGATCCCTGAGGGACACCACTCATTACTGGTATCCAGCTGGATGTTGAGCCAACTACCACAACTCTGCGTGCAGCCATCCAGCCAGTTCTTTATTCACCGAGTGCTCCACCCACCAAATTGATGTCTCTACAGTTTAGAGACAAGGATGTCATGCAGGACAGTGTCAAACGCTTTGCACAAGTCCATGTAGATGACATCAACAGCTCTACCCCTGTCCATCAGTTCTGTAGCCCCATTATAGAAGGCCACCAAATTGGTCAGGCAGGATTTCCCCTTAGTGAAGCCATGCTGGCTGTCACCAAGCACCTTGTTTTTCATGTGCCTTAGCATGCCTTCCAGGAGAATGTGATCCAAGATTTTACCAGGCACAGAGGTGAGACTGACCAGTCTGTAGCTCCCTGGGTAACTACTATCTTAGCATTTAATAACCCTTTTCTTTTTTACATTGCTTCCTGCTCACTCAGTTTTATTTTTTTTTTTTTATGAAAAGGTACATCTTTGAGGAAGTCTATGCAGTGGTATTAATTGTGAAACTTTGGTGGAAATCACCAAATAATAACTTTTTTAAAGAGTCCATGCATCTGACTCAATGATTGTTTTAGAAAATACCTAATAGTACTGAAAGCAATGTGGAAAATCGCAAGTTTGAGTTCCTGAATTTACATGATGGTATGAACTGGACAACTAAATACTGCAATGTGTATTAAGGACTGATTTTGGACAGATCTACAGATTAAATAATTTGTTGTTAAAAAATGCTGTTTGTTTGTTTAGGCTGATTTTGCATCATAAAGATAAAAGAGTTTTTAACATTTTTGAAAATTTTAACTGATTCACATGGTTTTCAAAAAAAAGTTATTCAACTCAGCTTACATTTTCATACCTTGAATAATATAAGTGAATGCCTTGAAAAACAACATCGTTGAATAGTCAGATGTTGCTTGCAACCAAAGCAAATCCTGCTTTCCTATCTGTGAAACTGAGGAATGTTGTGCTTACGAATCTAACCGAATATATTTCTCCTTGCATTTTTCTCCTACTGTTTACATTAGTATCATCAGGTAGAAGAAATATGAAACCAGTCCATTTAAAGTGCCTAGATTTTTCTTTATTATATATAATATTTTCTGAATGTTGTGACTAAATATTTCCATATTTCCTGCATTTTTAATTTTTATCATATCAAGTGTTTAAAACTATCTACCCTGATAGAGTCAAAGGGAAAAAATCGTAAAATAAAATTTAGTCTAACCATTCTACTAAAACTAATTTGCTACTAACATATTAAAAATACAATGCAGTCATCAGTAAGTCTGGATGACTTGTCTCTGAAGATTTAAAAACCTGAAACTTTTTTTCTAGAATGTTTATGCTTTGCACAGTCAAGAACAGGCTTAAAATAAATGACACAAAAGTTTCTAAAAAGAATACTTTACCTCTTCACTAACTAAGCAACATTCAAAGACATCTGTTCGAATTTCAGAAGACTTCACTGAGGTAGAACAGATTTTTTGAAAAGCTGATTAAATTTTAATTGATTTATTTGTCATTATAGTTGAAAAATTAAATGTGTATGTCAGGAATAATTTCATATCATTAGACTTGACATTGGCCTCCTGCAAAAGGTGTGCCTTAAAATTACTGCAGTAACCCTGCTACTGAAGTGCATAGTTTTACCAAATTTTTCTCCACATGCATTCACATGAAAATAATTTCAAATATAATTTTCTTCACTAAGGTGTTTTGTAGTATCTCAGATACGAGGAAGGCAGAATGCAAAGATGGGTAAGAAGAAGACTGGGCTGGAAAATTAAGTATATCACATGACAAAATAATTTTGAAATAAATATTTTAAGTAATAGTAGACAGAAGAGTTTATCTAATTCTATATGACATAGAATTAGTGGAAAAAGACAAAAACTTGGAAAAGAAGTCATCCCAAGACTAAAGAACATGAGATTAAATGTCCTGTAAAAGTGGGGATGAGAAGTTAAGGAAATTAATTTATACCACACTCCTAACATATAGATGACTTATTTATGTTGAATGACTATGATGAAATATAACCATGTTTCACTCTGGAAAAAATATTATTAAAAGTTATATTACAGGATTGTGTACAGCAAATAAGTATTTAAGGTTTGTTTTTCTTGTCCCTTCTTCCCACTCAGTCAGGAAAGTATGTTTTAAATAAATTAAATTGTAATTTCTAAAAGTCTTACACGTTCCTTGAGGCTACAGGGAGCACTGTATTGATCAGAACTGAATTCACAGTAGAGTCTAAACCACTGCATTGTAAGCTCATCCATGGTGCAATATTGGTTTTAGCTTTAGGAGACCTCATGGTACTGATTCAGCAACGATCTGTTAGTATATTGCAAAGCTTACTTCTTTGAACTGGATAATTAGGGCTCTAAAAAGTCTTTAGTTCTAACTGTCTTACATGACTTAGTGAGAGTTAAAGATGCCAATAGATTTTTGGGGCCAAAAGTAATGGTAATTGGACCAATACCTGAGATGGTAATAGTTGTCTTCTTGTACTTTTCTTGAGAACTGTACCTCAGGAGTCTAGTTCTTTTCTTTCAATAACAAGTGTTAATCGTATTGATGATGAAGGTGTCTATAGATCTTGTTTTTCTTCTGTGTGTGAAAAATAGACAACAGATTTTTTTTTCTTTAAAAAAGAAACTATACAAAAATTGGCTGGACTTATGGCATTTGATCTTCCTTTAATGGTGGATATGAATGTTTTAAAACTCATGAAGGAATACATGAAATTTCCAACATTTTTCAAATCTCTTTTCTAATACCAACTTTGTTTATACCTTATGTCTTACATATTAGTATAATTTTGGTCCAATTACTTTTTGGGGTCTGGATTAGGTAATAATAACTTGAAAAAATTAATATGAGCTATCATTTTTGTGATAGAGATGATAAAATATGTTATCTTCTTTTGCAGTTATAATTCCAGAAAGCTTTATTTTTTAACATTTATGACTCAAAGAATTTCTGAGAATGTCTTCTTCCACCATTGCAATCTGTTGATTATACAGCCCACAAAAATAAACAAACAAACAAAAAAAAATAAATTACAGTAATTTATTGGTTATGGAAACAATTAGATAGGAAAAAATCGTGTTGAATATGTTTATTTGTGAAGCCAATCATGACTTAACTGTATCTCAATAGAAATCTAAATGACATGATAAAGAAAAAAATGTGATAGTATTTTCACCCCTGAGCAATAGAAACAAGTGAAACAAATCATACATCCACTATGGAGCAGCCATTTGTGAAATATGTAATTGATTATTCAAAAGCAAAAATATCTAGCTCATACTCTCAGTACAAGAGGTAAGAAAACATCAAGGACTTTTGACAAAAAAGATAAGAAAATCAAGGATCTTCAACATGTACAAGAAAGAGAAATGAAAGAAAGAAAGGGGAAGAAAAAAAGTTGCAGGAAAAGGGAAAGGAACCCTAAGTCTTGTGTTTTGGGATCTGAGATGAAAAAGCAGAAAGTACTTCTGTTTTTCCAGAATTATTTCTGCCATTATCCTGGGAGTGTTTATTATGGAAACACATTGTCATATATTAAAGAAATCAAAATGCACTTTTTTTTAAATAAATATTTTCAACAGGTAAATGTCAAGAATAATGTCTATTAAGATATAATATTACTAGTAATATTGTTCTTTATGGCAATAAAGAGCAATAAGATAATTCTATGAACTATAAAGAACAATAAAGAACTATAAGACAAACAGAATAGCAAGACCTTTGTTTGCAAATGTATCTCTTTGGATTACATTTATTAAAAACCTGACAAAAGACAAGACAACACCTAATAAATCTAATGTTAAATAGCTATGGTTATTCAATGCACTGTAACTCAACTCAGAACTGTTTTGTATCCTGATTATGTCAATAATTCTTTCCTGCATTTGGTCCTTACATGTTATGATTGAAATGTTATTGTTGACTGAAAAAAATAACTGCCCTTT
The DNA here is from genome assembly GCF_037157495.1 of Lathamus discolor. NCBI lineage: Eukaryota > Metazoa > Chordata > Aves > Psittaciformes > Psittacidae > Lathamus > Lathamus discolor. The sequence goes on from NC_088884.1 coordinate 24,988,429, forward strand.
CAGAAGAAATACTTATACAATAGATCTACATATATATATAAAAGACCGTAATGAAGGGATTGTAAAGATTGTTTTCTTACTTTAATATTGATTTCATATTTGAAGTAGTCAAACGTAACTATTATTTTTAATAAAATAATTTATTTTCAATAAACTGGAGGAATAAAGTAACTGATTCTAAAAAGGATTAAAAGTTTAAATATGTATGCTAATAAGAAACCAAAGTATTTAATGTTATTTTATCTATTTCTAATAATAATAGATAATAGACTTTAGTACATAATATTCTGATATTAGATTCACGTGGTTTTATTACCTTAATATTAAGGGCTGATATTGTACACAATGTAAATATTAGCTAGTTCATTTGGCTATATATTTTAAAATAAGATTTGTATAAGGTCAGAAGCTGCATGGTAAAAGCACATTAAAGAAATATCTTTCTTTCTTCAGAATATTGATTCAATATTGCATGTTGTTTTAATTGTCGTGTTTAATATGTACACTTTTATGAATCTCTATTAAAAATATAGTGAGTTTGGAGGGAATTATTGTGTGAATGCTTAAAGATGACAGCTGAAAAGGTCTGTATACCAAAGAGATTATTCAAATTGCAAACTTACTTTTCCGTTAACGTTTTCTATTTTGGCATCTTAAAAAGAGTGGAAGTTGATTTCAGCAGAACATCCTGTGGGGAAATTAGTTCATTTTGCTAAAGTATCTTAATAATTACAGTGACATCAAGGTTAATTGCTTAATCTGTATTGCCATAGCGCAGTCCTTTAGAAATCCCAACGCAATCTGTTCTATAATTAGTGCCAAAATATCCATATATAGAACAAGCTGTAACCTAAATAAAGCATAAAAAAAAAGAAAAAAAAGAAGTGTTATGACTAATAAATAATCTTTACCAGGGTGTGTGTCTCTTTGTATATGCATATATACAAATAAACACATAAATGAAGAGAGAGGCTATATTTCAGAAAGTAGAGCTCTTACAGACATGGTATATTAAACCCTTGAGGAGATATAAACAACTGATGTAGAAAATAAGTTCAAGCTCAATGATTTTTCTTCCCATTCTTTTTCCAGTTCCAGAATGTGATTGCTAGCCAATACCATCAGATTTGCATCAAGTTCCGTTTTCATAATTCAGTGCATCACAATAGACATTAGTCAAAATATGCTTAGCTCCTAAATAAGGTGAATAGAGTTTTGTCTGTCAAACATATCAATTAAGCTATAGAAAATATTCTTCTTCTGTATGAGTACATTCAAGTTGAATGTATACATGCTTTGGTTTTGCTCTTCAGGGCAATTACTATTCAGGTCCTTCATGTTTCTTCAAAATGTCAACAACTTGATCAAGTTGAAAGTGCAATTGAAAGTGATCAGTTGAAAGTGCAAAATTTACAGGAATATCAAAGTTGTGCACAAGCAACCTAGTGGTGTTCAAGTATTTATTTAAACCTAGCGCTTAAAACCAAAATTGACTCCTGATTGCCTTAGTAGGTGTCATTATTTGACATAATTATTATGACAGACACTTAAGTAAAAGTATTGTATTGTACAATATTCTACAATATCTGTACAATAAAAAGATTGTATTGTACAATATTGTAAAATATACAGCTTCATCATATTATATTATCTGTAGTTAATAATGATGCTTAACCTAAAATGTAATTTCTATTCTCAATATTCCTTACATGCACAAAATGGGCTTTATTTGATAGAAATATCAATGTTCCACCAAGTCAGTGACAGTGCACTAATTCATAGTGAGTAACATCATAGCTGTTATCTTCCTTTTCAGGAGTTTCGAAAAAGTTCACCAAGATCAACTTCCCACAGAGGTGATATTAGATGTGCCTGGGAAAGGAACACATCACATGAAATTTCTCAACAATTCAACAATATTATACTAAAAAAAAAAATTTAAGATTTTTTTAAAAAGGACCTTTTCACTCTATCATCACTCTTTTCCTTATTACTCTCTTCTTCATCTTTTAAAAACGGATGTGTTATTAATCTTGTTTCTGTCACTTCACAGAACTAGCCAGTTCAACATCCAGAATTTTAGTCATGATATTATTCTTTCTTTTTCTTCATACGAAGGTTTTCCCATTGGTATTCCTGTCCCATTTTGTTGCATCCATTTCTCTGATTTTCATCTTTCTGCAGTTACTACATGCGTTTTTTTATATATTCCTAAATATTTCTCCATTTCTGTTTTTTTTTTTTTTTTGTGAAAACACTCTATTGTATTTAGTATGCAGTAATTCTATTGTGCATTTCCTCCATAGGACCTCCTTTTGAATGCCATAAACACACAGCAATTATTTTATCTATGTGATTACCAGAAACTGATAGATTTACTGTTTTGCTTGTCCCATGTTAGAAACAAGGTGGTCAGAGTTTATGAAGTAATTGTGAAGATTCTTCTACTTCATCTTTGGAGTTATTTTCAATACTATTGCCTACTACTGAGCTCACAGATTTGTATTACACTTGTTCATTTTGTCAATGCATGATCCTGTGTAGCCTTATTCACTGTTCAAATTCTGAAGATACTCCATACTGAGGGACAATGCAGTGCCCCTGATAACTCAGAATAACCTTATGGTTCCCTTTTGGCTCTCTACTCCTCTTTGGAATCTGTGGGTTCGTTTGCACATTACTGCTTCATATTAGTCATTAGTTCTTGCTGAATGCTCATTACATCCAAGATGAAAACTGAGTTACTCTGCATTACCTAATATGGCTTTCAAATAACTGGCATCTGGAGACAGAAACCACTAACTGGATCTGTAATAGTAAGCTGCAATATTTATCTTATTTTCAGGAGCGTTCTAAAAAGAAGTCTTGAGACATTTATTAAGTATGTATCAACATACAAAAGAAATTCTGCTTTTAATGACCTTTAAAGCAAAACTAGAGTTCTGCAAAGTAAATCTATCCCGTTTTTACAGAAACTGGGATAAGTGAATCACAACCAACAGTAATCTCAAATATGCACTTCTGAAAAATATATCAATATTCTTTCCTATTAGGGCAGTGAGGCACTGGAATGGGTTGCCCAGGGAGGCTGTGAATGCTCCATCCCTGGCAGTGTTCAAGGCCAGGTCAGAAGAAGCCTTGGGTGGTATGGTTTAGGGGGGTTGGAACTAGATGATCTTAAGGTCCTTTCCAACCCTAACTATTCTATGATTCTATGATCATCCTTTAATTTTTATTTTGTTTTGTATGTCAGAACTGAAACATACAGCCTGTACCCTTGAAAATATATACTTTTTACACATCTTCAGTTATACATTCCATTATTAATATTAAGCCCATCACTCAAAAGTTGATATTATTGTGATAAATCCTGACGGTAGTTTGATAGCTTAAGGCACTACGACTTTTACTTTGAGGGTGTTATGGAGGAAAATTAACCTTAATTTTACAAAAGCAGAAATCTGTCCTTACTGCTCTGAAGTGCATGTTCTCCAAAGTATGATTATTAAAAAAGAAAAAGTCTCCAATGACACATGCTTTAAATTATGCTATATTTAAATTTCCAAATATCATTTTCATCTGCCTTACCACCCCCAACCATCTAGGTATCTATTTTAGTAATTTTGAAGGCATATAACTACCTCATATAAATGTCGCAGGTACAGCTAGATACAGAAATGCTTTATGTTAGCACTTTTCAACTTCCAACTTTTTAAATAGTCATTGTTTTAAAGCAGTAACTAAGATTACTGTGCACCCAAAATAAAATTTTCCTACATTTTACCTAGTTGTTGCCTCTTATTCAGTGCTTAATGATCTTCAGGAAAACCGGAATCAACTCTCCACATCTTTCAACAGTTTTCATTTAAATGGTTTCTCAGCTGAACACCACTTTAATTTTGAATGTTCATACTACACAGTGGGAATTTATGCAATTTACAGAGCATTTACCATAACAATTTTGAGACTTTTGTTGAGAAATTTCGTATGAATCTCATTCATCTCATCAAAAACTTTGCTCTCTCAATTCTTTTTTTAAAACGCAGTTACTAACTGGTAAGGTTTTTTTGGCAGTCAAACTGCAATTAGTAACCTGCAATATTATCAAAGAAGAGACCTGATAGCACTGCAGACAGTCTATACTTGCATATAATTGCAGCATTCGTTTTCATTTCCATGCAAGTCAAAACAGTAACAACTTGCAAAAGACTGGGAGTCTAAGTAATTGCCCTTAGCTTTTTAAAATGGATTTTTTAATGTATTTGTAGTAAATAATATTATTTGCTTTCTATTTTCCTTTCTTTCTCACCATAGATACTGTTTAGAAAAGTTACAGCTTGTAAGATACCACCCCAATTGAAATGAGGTAGCCACTTCTTAGCTTTGCTGCTTACTTAATACAATATATCACTTTATCCTTTCTTTTCAAAGTACATTGAGACATTTGGTTTGTGATCTCTTGCAAACCTTTACGTTTTTTTTTTTTTCCAAAAATATATACAGCAGAAGCTGAGGTCTAATCTGAATAAGCTGATTTTAAAATTTTGCTAAGAAGCTGACTTTTAGTTCAGTTTTTCTAAATTTTGAATAGAAGTGCTGTCAGGCAGGTAAGTTCTTTTGAACTGTGCAGGGTTGTGTGATTTTGGATTCTATAAAAAAATGAGAAGAGAGATTTTTTACTTACTTAAAAATACCAAATATTAGATAACAAGAGATTGTTTACTCTATGCTTATACATAATAGAAAGCCATATTTATATTTAAATAGTACTAAGCAATTTATATTTTTTTTTCCAGGACTTTAATATACAACATTAAAGAATGTGTTTACAATGCACCTCCTGTCATTTTCACTGTGGAAGGTATCTGCTGTTCAGCCTCAAAAGGTCACATAGCCTTGGCTTCCTTGACTTAATCAATATGGACTGCATGTCTCTGCATCAGAATAAACAGCCACTGCTGCATCTTCTTCTTTTTCCAGATGAAGTACCTTGTTATTACTGATCTCCTCTTGTATCTGGGTCAGGTCTTTTCCTATATTCACAGTCACTGCACTGGGTGACCAGAATGACTGTAATGACAAGGAGAACACTGGAGCAATGTTAATGCAGTTGTATATGACTGATTGGACAACCTTGGTAAAAATTGATCTTCCTGTCACCCTTTTGAGTCCACTAATGTCATGTTTTTTTTATCAGACTTAAACTACTTGATAGACTTGCTCTCGGGTATTCCATTCTGATCTCAGAGGGAATAAAAGGTGGGGTGACAAACAAGGTCAGTGGTTATTGAACTGAAATTTATTAAATGATGAATGGCCTTTCAACATAATCTTTATCATACAATTATTTCAGCACATTTCTGAAGGCCTCCTGCTCAATGCAGGACTATGTTCAGTGGTCAGTGTTTGATCAGTCTCACGGTAAATTTTTTAATTTATGGTTGACTGGAATTTTCTTTAATTTATGACCATTAACTTTTGGATTGTCACTGGGTGTGACTAAGAAGAGTCAGGCTCCATCTTCTTTACTTCCTTCTACCAGAAATGTGTAGATATCTTCCTATCTCTCTCTTTCACTCAGCATTGCCTGTGGTTTTGGGGGGTTTGGAGTAGACTGGGGTTTGTTTTCTTTGATTAGTTAGTTTTGTTGTTTTTGGATTTTTTTATTGTTGGCTTTTTTTGTGTGGAGGGTGTTGTTTTGTCTTAGGGTTTGTGTGTGGTTTTCCTGGGGTTTTGTTGGTTTTGTTTTTGTTTTGTTGGGGTTTTTTTTGTTTATTTTTTCTCTTTTATGTAGGTTGCTCATGTTCTAGAATGAAAATGTCTTAAGTTCAAATAATAAAATCTGAGACTCCACTATAATTATTCAATTAGATAACAATGGAAGAGAAAATATTTAAAGACACATTTCAGATTCATTAATCAATATGTATTAATTTTAGTCCATCTTACCACAGTTTTAGAAGTTTAAAAATCTTCAGTCCGTATTCCTGATGGATTTGTATTTAAAAGGGACTGGCACTCTTAGTGTTCTGATAGTTAAAAAAATTACCTTGACTGAATAGGGAACACCTTTCTTTAAAATAATGGTGAAAAGGAAAAACTATAATTTAGACCTTTTCAAATCAATCTCTGTTAAGTAGTGCACAATGACTCTGGTGCAATTGCTGGGAATATGTACAACAGCACCTGCATAAATAGATGAAACCATATATTTCTAAGAAGTTTCTATACACTTCAAGTAGTAAGAAAAAATAATGATACCTAAACAAGCATTTTTTTTCTGTTATTATTTTGACTCCTCTAGGTCTGTAAATTTTCTAAATTTTTCACAGAATAATTAAAGAATGTTTTCTTTTTGCAGGACTGTTATTCGTTTATCCTGTATTGTTTTCTTAATCAGATATATAATACAGTTTTGCAAACGCTAGTAGTGGTACAAAAGCGTGTTTCGCAGGGAGGAAAAGACAGTTGATTTGTATGAAGTGGAGAATACTTAAAGTCAAAGCTATTGATAAAGGAAAAGGAGTGTGTGTAGACTGAGATAAGAAACTTTGGGGGACCAACTGTAGCATAACTATTTTGTCTTAATTTGGTCCTGATGCATTCTGGGAAAAAAAGGGTTGTGAATATTCTTTAATATAAATAGACCTGCTCAAATAAATGACTATTTGGTCTGGGGGGGTGTTATTTAGTGTATTTCTTCTGAGTTAAGTGAAAAGCACAGTGAATATTCACTCTCTTGACAGGTTTGCAATCAACTCTACAATATAAAAATAGATGGAATTTTGAAGTTCTGGTTTGGTGGGGTTTTTTTTGAAAAAAATCTTATTTATAGTTAATGACAAACAGAGTTTGTTTGTCTATTTGTTTGTTTGACTATGACAGAGTTTGTCATAGTCATTAAACAGAGTTTGTCATAGTCATTAAAAAAGAAACCGAGAGAGATTTAATAGCCTGGATTAAACAGAAGGTCAGACTAGACGATTTACTTATGTCTGCTGGTATAACTTGAAATGTATTAGAGTCACTGAGAAGCCAAAAGTATAAAAGTGAAGACAGGCAAATGAGACAAAAGTAAGATTTTACAGTTTCGACTAAAAGTCTCTCTAGTAGAAGCAGCATTCTAAAGCCTGTGATCATCCCAATATTAGGTATATACTCTCATATAGTTTCTCATCTTCCAGGTTCCAAGAGAGAGAAATAGGAGTCCCTTAAGCTGATTACTTACACTGAAATCACATTAATCACCTTGAAAAGGAAGTGTTTTGATTTGGTTTGGGCCTCTCTGTATTTTTGTTTTTCAATTTGTTTATAATTTTAACTTTTTTTTTCTTGGAAAATATTGGATAGTTAGGTCAAGCATAGGGGACATTTATACCTTTATTTTAAAGGAGTTGCAATTTATTTTTGGAAGTCTGGTCCTTAGACTTCTATTGACGCGGGACTCACGGACAACGCAGAGACGATCAATATGATCAAGTGATTGTCAAACATTATTGCGCACACACCGGGTTATATACACTGTTAGAATTCTTCCAACTTGCATTATGTCATTTAGTTAGAGCAATTTCATTGGTTAGTATACAAAGGTTTACATCACCAGTTTACTGATAATGATTTTGCTGGTCAGCATTTTAACATTTCAGCATTTACCATATTGTCTTCCCAACATAGCTCGCTTGCCAACCACAACTTCATAAAACATCCTAGCTCTACAGTTGCACATCCTGTTTCCTAACAATAAGACTATGCAACATCAACTCCCCTACTGGCTAAATATGCTCAAGGTTACATATCATCAACAACTAACCATATTATAGTAATAAAATCGCTGGAGATGCCTTTCTAGATAGAACTCGGGTTTTTCCAGTCAGACCATCACGAGGCCCTGTCTGCGTGGAAAAACCCAATCTCCACCACAAGGCTTCTTGCAAGGCCTCTTGCCTCTGCTCACAGCCATGACAATCCTTCCCACAGACTTCCGTATGAGACAGTCTCAAGTCACTGCAGAAATAATAGATGGAGGAAGGAGTATATATAGTTAAGCAATTCAGTGCTAACAAAAGAGAAGCCAACCTAATTTTTGGTCAGAAGACTAAAGAATCATTAAAGGCAAAGTAAAAAATAAATTATAGAAAATAAATTGCCAAATTATAAGTTCAGAATACATTATTATGTTTCTCACAGAGCATAACTATATCTGTATCATTTGTTCAGTTGTATTCAAGGTTGTAGCAGCACAAAAATTATAAACATTATATTCAAAGGGTTTATAACTTGGCAGTAAGAAATTTACTTAGGAATGAAAATCAACACATTAAGTGTCAACCGTAAAACATCTTATTTTACAGTCTTATTTCTTAACACGTGGGAGTGTAAGACTAAAAAGGAGGAATACACTAATTAGGCCAGAGTTACAGAATTTTGGCACTACTGGTAAAAATAAGAGTGGGTCCCTTACCCCTTTCTTCCTAAAATCAGCACAAATATTCGCTAACAGGAATGTTAAAATGTGGTACATAGTATGAAATGTTCCTCTTTGTTCATTACCGGAAAACGACAAAAATAAATGCCCTGCATGTTTTCACTATCTTTAAAAAGAAAGTATCCTTTCCCCCGACACCCCCATTTTTCGTTTATTTGGTGGTGGCGGTGTTTTTTTGTAATAAACATGGTTTTCATACTTCAAGTTATTCCTTAGTCAAGTTTTCCTTCGTATTTCCTATTAATTGTTTAACTTCTTCTTCAAAATATTACACAAATTTCATTTCAATTCCAGAAGTTTTCTTTAGTTGTTTTATGTGATTTTTTCCTTTAGTTTTATTACTTCCTACACTAATAAGAATAGTGATTTTCATATGCATCTATAAAAATATGTATATAAAAAACAAAGTATCAGTTTTCAGCTAGCTTTGTTTGAGATTCTATAAAGAAACCCTGTAAAAGTTTCACAGAAACAGACTCAAAATCAAGATTTGCTTTCAGTTTTTCTGAAAGTTGAACTCAAGTCCATAATTCAAAGAACTGCTAAAGAAGTTACCCCTGGTTTCCAGCAGTTTCAGTCTACAAAGAAATAAATTTGATGCAGACTGATAGTAATTTGCGTGTTTACTCAATGGTACTTATCAAGCAAAGTTAATTTATGTTTTCAAGTATAGAATTTATTTCTTTAGGGGTCTGCAGTTATGTTCAAAGTAAAAAGCACGTTTAAATAGTTATATAACTGAAACACCTTAATTGTTTAGAAAACTGACGTTCTTTTTGACATTTTGGTGTTCTCAATTTTTCTTTTCATTTTTGACACAGCACTGCCTAGTCCACCACGAAACCATGTCCCTAAGCACCACAGCTACACATCTTTTAAATACCTCCAGGGATGGTGACTTAACTACTTCCATGGGCAACCTTTTCTAATGCTTGACATGCTCTTCCTTGAAGAAATTTTTCCTAATATCCAGCCTAAACCTCCTCTGATGCAACTTGAGGCTGTTTCCTCTGTCCTATACCTGGTTGCTTGGGAAAAAAGACATCATTTCACTCAACCTCCTTTCAGGTAGCTGTAGAGAGGCATAAAGTCTCCCCTGAACTTCATTTTCTCTAGGCTAAACAATCCCAGTTCCCTCAGCTGTTCCTCATAACATATGCTGTAGACTCTTTCCCATCTTGTTGCTCTCCTTTGGATGCACTTCAGTTCCTCAATGTCTTTTCTCCAGGGAGGGTCTCAAAATTGAACACGGAATTTGAGATATACGTAGTGGGGATCAGCGTACCTGATCCGGATACAGTGCTGAGTAGAAGGGGACAATCACTTCCCTATTCCTGCTGGCCACACTATTTCTGATATAGCTAGGATGCTATTGGTCTTCTTGGCCATCTGGGCACAAGCTGGATTATGTTCAGCTGCTGTCAGCCAACATACTCAGGTCCTTTTCCACCAGGCAACTTTCCATTCATTCATCCCTAAGCCTGTATTATTGCATGGGGTTGTTGTGACTCAAGTGTAGGACCCAGCACTTTGTCTTATTGAACCTTATACCACTTGCCACAGCCTATCAATCCAGCCTGTCCAGAACCCTGTGTAGAGCCTTCCTACCCTCCAGCAGGTCAACACTTCTGCCCAACTTGATGTCATCGAAAACATACTGAGGGTTCACTCAATCCTCTCATCCAGATCATTGATAAAGTTATTAAACAGAAGTGGCACCAGAACTGAGCCCTGGGAAACACCACTTTGTGACCGAGTGCTAACTGGGTTCAGCTCCATTCATCACCACTCTTTTGGTTTGGCCATCCAGCCAGTTTTTTATACAGTAAAGTGTAAACCTGTCCAAGCCATGATCAGTCAGATCAGGACAATGCTATAAATGTATGGTGGAAGCAATGTTACTTAGACAGGATAAAGTAAGAACTGTTTAAAGAACTGTTACTATTACAGATCTCACTAAAGAATATCCTAGATAAAAACAAACAAACAACCAGCCACTATCCCTAAACTTCATAATACAGACACAAAAAAAAAAAAGAAAAAAAAAGTAAAAGAAAAAAAAAAAAAGACTGCAAGAAACAAGTACCAATACAAAATACAACAAATTCTGTAATGTTATGCAAAACAATCTCTAAAACTGTGCTATATTATGCAAACCAATATTGCTGCAACCAGTATTAGAAAACATTGAGGTATTATAACACAGTTTGAACAGCAACCTTATGATGTGGCTGAGAAAGAATGGTGTTGTGTAGATACAAGCAATCCCAAACACCATGGGTGATAATGTGTATTCTAAAAATTTTTACTGTCTTAGGAGTTCATCCTCATTCTGTCAAGTTAGCTGGAAAGGGGCCCAACAGTCTCTATACTGACATAAATCTGTTTACCTAAAATGCTTTAGAGGTTTGCTATGTACTAAACCTAAATTAAATCCAGAGAGCGACTGATGAACAAAATTTGCTTGCAAGTAAATATGACTTCTGTTTCCTATTGAACACTTGCTGGATTCTATATTGTGCACAGTGATATTCATGTCCTAAACAAAAATTGATTTGCTGCTGTGCTCATGCAGATAGCAAACCAGTTCAAAACCACCAAACACTGTTATCCTATTTCTGCCTTTAAAAAGTGAGAGTGTCAATGGAAAAAGTCTGTTTGAGAAAAACATTTCCTGGGAAGCTTAAAAGTCAATGTGACATAGAATCATAGAATAGTCAGGATTGGAAAGGACCCTAAGATCATCTAATTCCACCCCCTCTGCCATAGGCAGTGACACCTCACACTAAACCATGTCACTCAAGGCTCTGTCCAACCCGGCTTTGAACACTGCCAGGGATGGAGCATTCACAACTTCCCTCGGCAGCCAATTCCAGTGCCTTCCCACCCTTGCAGTAGAAAACTTCCTCCTTATATCTAATCTAAGCTTCCCCTGCTTAAGTTTGAACCTGTTACCCCTTGTCCCACCACTACAGTCCCTAATGAAGAGCCCCTCCCCAGCATCTTTATAGGCCCCCTTCAGATACCAGAAGGCTGCTATGAGGTCTCCACGGAGCCTTCTCTTATCCAGGTTGAACAGCCTCAACTTTCTCAGCCTGTCTTCATACACCTACCATTTTAAGTAAGAGATGTTGTATTTCAAAGGCTTAAAATTTAGTTCTAAAATAGTAATGAAGAAATCGAGTGTTCCCACTCTACCAGTGAGAGTAAAGAATTGTATCAGCTTTTAGGAAATGCTGTCTTTACAGCCATCCATCTCCATTAACAGAGTAATTATTTGCAATACCTTATGTGTGAAGTAAACCATTTTTTTTTCTTTATTTTTAGGGTCCTTGACACCAGAGAATGCTACTAAGTACTACACAGATTTCAAAATATATATATGCTGGTCTTTTCCACCTTAAATATGATATACAGACCTGTATCAATACCAAGCATCTTTGAAATAATGTTTGCCATCCTCAATAACATGCCTAGAATACAATGTTGTCTTGATAATGCTGTATTTGAGAATACTTTGGAAGTTCATGAAGAAATACTGTCTATATTACTGTATCAACACAGCAGGGCTGAAATTGAACTTGGGCAAATGTCACTTGAGATTATCTCTTCTTCGGTGTCCAATTTTTCAAACAGATCTATGATATGAACCATTCCATTCTGTAAGATATAGTTATAAAAAAAACTATCTTGATCCATAATACATTATTCTATTGATATTTACTCAGGACTATGGTACCATTGTAGAACTAATGAATACAGTACCTTATATAGCTTGAACTTTGTCCTGGGAAGCTGCTGCTTTATATGAAAACAAAGCCACAAAACACCCTATAAATAGTTCAGAATTTATACTTTCTAAATCATTATGATTATTAATGTCTTCGATTAATAAGCCCTTCTTCCTCACCCACTCCCAGAGGGATGGGGAGGAGAATCAAAAGAATGTAACTCCCACAGGTTGAGATAAGAACAGTCCAGTAACTAAGGTAAAACACAAATCACTACTGCTGCCACCAATAATAATTATGATAAGAGAAACAACAAGGCGAGGCAATACACTTGCTCACCACCTGCTGACTGATGCCCAGCCCAACCCGAGCAGTGATCTGGGCCTTCTGGGTAACTGCCCCCAGTTTATATACTGAGCATGACGTGCTGCAGTATGGAATACCCCTTTGGCTAGTTTGGGTCAGGTATTCTGTCTCTGCTTCCTCCTGGCTTCCCCTTCTCCCTGGCAGAGCATGAGACTGAGAAGGTCCTTGGTTGGAGTAAACATTACTTAGCAAGAACTAAAAGCATTGGTGTTATCAGCACTGTTCCCTGACCAAAGTCGAAAACAGAGCACTGCACCAACTACCAAGAAGGAGAAAAATAACTGCTACTGCTGAACCTAGGACATTTAGAATTGCCTTAAATGTTGAGAATACTACATTTTCTCAAAAACATTTATAGAAGGTGATAAAAAGTATAAGTTTAGAAGGAGGCACACGGTAGCCTATGGATTCTAGAAAAAAAAATACAACTGCAACTTTTGGTCTAGGAATTCAAATTACATTTTGATGGCAAAAACTGTAAATAAGAAAAAAGAGTCTTATATCTGCAAAACAGCAGACTCGGGCATGGCATGTTTCTTATTTTATATTTGCTTTTCAGCAGTGAAAAAGAAACATTTTGGTCATGTATCCGTAGTAGTGTGTTTTACCTACTTCTCAATATGACAAATATCCTACTATAGGTAAACAGCCTTCCGTATGGACTAGAGATTACATTTTAAAAAGTGGAAAAATGCAATGACAGTTATTTAATACACTTCACTTTTTTTTTTTCCCTGTTTCTCTTCAGCTTTTCTAAATGCTTGCTACCTCTCAAAATCTTGTGGCTATGTAAACATCTCAGAAAATAAAATTACGAATGTAATTAGTAATTTTAAACAGCCACCCTGTGCAACTGATGGAATACCAATTATGTCCATACTGTCTGATTAATCTAGCCTAACTAGAATGCCTTATGTGACTAATTCCATAAGCTATTACAGTGTCTTTATTGCTCCACAACTGTATGCTCCAGTGTATTATCTTATCCTTTGCATGAAAATAAGTCAAGAAAGACTGTACTGAAGTAAAAGTAATGAATTCTTGTCAATCTTCATTTATTCACCATACATATGTGTTGCAGATACGTAAGGTTCTATTTCCCTTCCAGTGCAAACACATATTCAAGCTGTAAGAACAGTTGATACTTTCTGTGGAGGTAGACTTCTCTAAAATATAGTTTTAAGAGCAGTGTCTGAGACTCTTTAGAGCAGCCCTTAGCAAATCCAAGTTCATGGAATCATAGAATCATAGAATAGTTAGGGTTGGAAAGGAACTCAAGATCATCTAGTTCCAAACCCCCTGCCATGGACAGGGACACCTCTCACTAAACCATCCAACACAAGGCTTCATCCAACCTGGCCTTGAACACCGCCAGTGATAGAGCACTCACAACCTCCCTGGGCAACCGATTCCAGCGTCTGACCACCCTAACAGGAAAAAATTTCCTCCTTATATCCAATTTAAACTTCCCCTGTTTAAGTTTTAACCCATTACCCCTTGTCCTGTCACTACAGCCCCTGACAAAGAGTCCCTCCCCAGCATCCCTATAGGCCCCCTTCAGGTACTGGAAGGCTGCTATTAGGTCTCCACTCAGCCTTCTCTTCTCCAGGCTGAACAGCCCCAACTTCCTCAGCCTGTCTTCATACGGGAGGTGCTCCAGTCCCCCAGTCATCCTCGTGGCCCTCCTCTGGACTTGTTCCAGCAGTTCCATGTCCTTTTTATGTTGAGGACACCAGAACTGCACACAATACTCCAGGTGAGGTCTCACAAGAGCAGAGTAGAGGGGCAGGATCACCTCCTTCAACCTGCTGGTCACGCTCCTTTTGATGCAGCCCAGGATACAGTTGGCTTTCTGGGCTGCGAGCACACACTGCCGGCCCATGTTCATTTTCTCATCGACCAGCACCCCCAAGTCCTTCTCTGCAGGGCTGCTCTGAATCTCTACAGTCTGTAGCTGTGCCTGGGATTGCTCTGACCCAGGTGTAGGACCTTGCACTTGTTGTGGTTGAACTTCATAAGATTGGCATCAGCCCACCTCACAAGCGTGTCAAGGTCCCTCTGGATGGCATCCCTTCCCTCCAGCGTATCAACTGGACCACAAAGCTTGGTGTCATCAGCAAACTTGCTGAGGGTGCACTCAATCCCACTGTCCATGTCAGCAACGAATATGTTAAACAAGACCGGTCCCAGCACTGATCCCTGAGGGACACCACTCGTTACTGGTCTCCAGCTGTACATTGAGCCATTGACCACAACTCTTGTGTGCGGCCGTCCAGCCAGTTCTTTATCCACTGAGTGGTCCATCCATCAAATTGATATCTCTCCAATTTAGAGAGAAGGATGCTGTGTGGGACAGTGTCAAACGCTTTGCACAAGTCCAGGTAGATGACGTCAACTGCTTTACCCTTATCCATCAATTCTGTAGCCCCATCATAGAAGGCCACCAAACTGGTCAGGCAGGATTTCTCCTTAGTGAAGCCATGCTGGCTGTCACCAAGCACCTTGGTTTTCATGTGCCTTAGCATGCTGTCCAGGAGAATGTGCTCCAAGATTTTACCACGCACAGAGATGAGACTGACTGGTCTGTAATTCCCCGGGTCTTCCCTTTTCCCCTTCTTGAAAATGGGGGTTATATTTCCCTTTTTCCAGTTGTCGGGAACTTCACCTGGCTGCCATGATTTTTCAAACATGATGGCCAGTGGCTTAGCAACTTCATTTGCCAGCTCCTTCAGGACCCGCGGATGGATTTCATCAGGTCCCACGGACTTGTGTGCGTTCAGATTTTTAAGATGGTGTTGAACCAGATCCTCTCCCACAGTGGGCCCAAGGTCTTCATTCTCACAGCCCCTGCATCTACTTTCTAAGACCTGGGTGGTGTAGTCAGAGCCTTTGCCAGTGAAGACCGAGGTGAAGAACTCATTCAGAATCTCAGCCTTCTCCAAATTCTGCGTAGCCAGTTCTCCCAAAAGCTTCCTCAGGGGGCCAATTTTGTCCCTAGTCTGTTTTTTGTTTGCTACGTAGCTATAGAATCCCTTCCTGTTACCCTTAACATCCCTGGCTAGGTTTAATTCTAACTGGGCCTTAGCCTTCCTCACCTGGTCCCTAGCTTCCCAGACAACACACCTGTACTCTACCCAGGCCGCCTGTCCTTGCTTCCATTTTCTATAAGCCTCTTTTTTCCTTTGAATTTTCCTCAGCAGCTCCTTATCCATTCAAGGAGGTCTCCTGGTCCTCCTGCTGCACTTCCTTCTAGTTGGGATGCAGCACTCCTGAGCTTGTAGCAGGTGATCCTTGAATATCAACCAACAGTCTTGGGCCCCCCTGCCCTCCAGGGCTATATCCCATGGAACCTTACTAAGCAGGCTCCTGAAGAGGCCAAAGTCTGCTCTTTTGAAGTCCAGGGCAGTGAGCTTGCTACACACTCTTCTCACTCTCCTGGGGATCACAAATTCGACTATCTCGTGATCGCTGCATCCAAGGCTTCCCTGGAGTACCACATTCTCAACAAGCCCTTCCCTGTTGGTGAGCACAAGGTCAAGCATGGCACCTCTCCTTGTCGGCTCCTCTATTACTTGCAGAAGGAAGTTGTCTTCCACACAATCGAGGAACCTCCTGGATTGCTTGTGCCGGGCAGTGCCATCGTTCCAACAGATGTCAGGGTGGTTGAAATCCCCCATGAGAACAAGGGCCTGCGAGCATGAGGCTTTTCTTATCTGTCTGTCGAGTGCTTCATCCACAGGTTCTCCTTGATCGGGCAGTCTGTAACAGATTCCCACAGTAATGTCTCCCACAGCTGTTTTCCCTTTAACCCTGACCCACAAACTCTCTGTAAACTGCTCACCTGCCCCCAGACAGAGTTCCATACTCTCCAGCCTCTCCCTAACCTAAAGGGCAACTCCCCCTCCCCGCCTGCCAGGCCTGTCCTTTCTAAAGAGCCTGTAACCTTCCATTCCAACACCACAGTCATAGGAGCCATCCCACCATGTTTCTGTGATGCCTATTGTATCATACCCCTGTAGATGTGTACACATCTCTAATTCCTCTTGTTTGTTCCCCATGCTACAGGCGTTTGTATAGAGGCATCTGAGACGAGCTCCAATTGAAGCCGGCTCGTTGGCTGTAGCAGCTGGAATATATCTACATTGTTCTGAGCATTTATTATAGGTGCTGGCAACTGACTGGGTGTGTTGGGATGGAATGATGCCCCCCTCCCCCAACACATCTAGTTTAAAGCCTCCTTGATCAGTCTGGCAAGCCTCCTACCAAAACTGTTCTTCCCCTTCTTTACCAGACCAGCTCCACCAGTCCCCAGCAGATCTGGCCTACTAACTTCAGTCTTATGTTCAAGACACCCAAACCCCTGACTATGACACCACCCTTTTAACCATTTATTAACCTGGCCAATCCTCTTAGATTTTTCTTGGTCCTCCCCTGTGTCCTGGAGAATTGACGAAAAGACTACCTGAGCACCGGAGCCCATAACCACCTCTCCCAGGGCTCTGTAGTCTTCCTTTATGGTCCCCAGTCTACTACTACCTATATCCCTAGCACCCACATGGATCACCAGGAGTGGGTAATAGTCCATGGAACTTACTAGAGCAGTCAGCCTCTCTGTAACATCCCTGATCCGTGCCCCTGGTAGGCAGCACACCTCCCTCGAGACGGGGTCAGGCCGACAGACGAGTGCTTCTGTCCCTTTCAAAGTAGAGTCCCCTATTACTACGACCCACCGCTTTTTTTTTTTGTAGTGCCAGTAGAGATCTTAACCCGTGCATAATCCGGCTGTTTGTGGTGCAAGTGCGTTTCCTCGTTAGTCTCCTGCAGGACAGCAAAGCGATTCTGCGTGGGGACAACAGATTTAGGAGGAAGCTCCTTGCTTTTAATTGTCCTTTTCCTCCTTCTTTTGTTACTTTTCTTTGTCACCAATTCCCAATTTCCCGGGTTGGTGGCCTCCTTCTTTCCTTCATGAGTTGGAGGGGAAGCTTGAGGCCCCCGCACAGTATTGGGCTGGAGCAAGCAGCCCTGCTTCCTCTCAGCTACTTCAATCATCTGCAACTCCAATAAAACTGATCTTGCATTTGTACTGTGAAGGCAGTCTGAAGTAGTAGAGCTATCTTAGCAGGTAGTTTATTGTGTGCCAAAGGTATCTTTCTCTGGAAACTGCTAACAGGTATTTCCTGTTTTGTAAGATCAGTTTAAAACTGAAATAAACTATCCTGTCCTTTTTCTTTTTTTTTTTTTTTTTTTTTTTGAACCATATTGCTCCTTGTCGTGTTTAAACCAAGCCACACAGCTCGTTCTCTCACTCCCCCCCTTCCTCCCTCTTTCTTTCTTTCCCACCCCCACCCCTCCCCACACCCCCCCCACCCCGCTCCTGGAGG
Organism: Lathamus discolor; assembly: GCF_037157495.1. Classification (NCBI taxonomy): domain Eukaryota; kingdom Metazoa; phylum Chordata; class Aves; order Psittaciformes; family Psittacidae; genus Lathamus; species Lathamus discolor. Next base: position 25,006,392 of record NC_088884.1, read on the forward strand.
GATGGGGAGGAGAATCGAGAGAATGTAACTCCCATGGGTTGAGACAAGAACAGTCCAGTTCTGGGAGTTACCAGGAGGTGCACGGGCTCTCTTCTGGGGGTCGGGCTCGTTTCGGCGGGTGGTATCGTATTCTCCTCCCTTGTTATTTTCTTTTATCATTATTTTTATTGGTGGTAGCAGTAATGATTTGTGTTATACCTTAGTTACTGGGCTGTTCTTATCTCAGCCCATGGGAGTTACATTCTCTTGATTCTCCTCCCCATCCCTCAGGGAGCAGGGAAGGGGGGGAAGGAAAGAAAGAGGGAGGAAGGGGGGGAGTGAGTGAACGAGCTGCGTGGCTGGGTTTAAACCATGACAGTTCTTTTTGGCACCCAACGTGGGGCATCGAGGGGTTGAGATAACAACAGATCTGACCGGAGTGTGTCTAATCGTATTTTGTGATAAGCATAATAAGGACATGGAACTGTCGGAACAAGTCCAGAGGAGGGCCACGAGGATGATCAGCGGACTGGAGCACCTTCCGTATGAAGATAGGCTGAGGAAGTTGGGGCTGTTCAGCCTGGAGAAGAGAAGGATGAGTGGAGACCTCATAGCAGCCTTCCAGTACCTGAAGGGGGCCTATAGGGATGCTGGGGAGGAACTCTTTATCAGGGGCTGTAGTGACAGGACAAAGGGTAACGAGTTAAAACTTAAACAGGGGAAGTTTAAATTGGATATAAGGAGGAAATTCTTTCCTGTGAGGGTGGTGAGGCACTGGAATGGGCTGTCCAGGGAGAATGTGAGTGCTCCATCCCTGGCAGTGTTCAAGGTCAGGTTGGACGAAGCATTGGGTGGGATGGTTTAGTATGAGGTGTCCCTGCCCATGGTGGGGAGTTGGAACTAGATGATCTTGAGGTCCTTTCCAACCCTAACTATTCTATGATTCTATGATTTTATGATTCATTTAGATTAATAGTCACTCATCACAATGCTGATTTATTGGCTCTCAAAGTTGTTCCTTTTGATCTCACAGTTTCAGTATATTGTACCTTACTTAAAGCCAGTATTTGCTGTGGTAAAAAAAGGTCTCCTTCACAGGTTGAAAACCTGAGAAGGAGAAAAATTGACTGCTACTGCTAAAACCAGGACACTGCTTTGCAAAAGAAATAGCAGATTGTAGTTTTCACAAGGAATGCTATCTCAAGGACAATACATTATGCTCTGGTTCTGCAGGACTGCACACAGTGAGAGTGTAAAATATATTCTGATGGATGATTCATCTGTGTGTTAATAATGGTGCTGATTAAATGGGTCTGTTGGTGTATAAAATTATATGTAAATCTTGCAAGTTGAAACAGGTGTTCTTCGGTCTTTAAGTCCTTGTGAATATGTTTTGATATCCTGCAGATGGAGCAAATACAACTTGGTTGTATTCAGTTGGAAAATTACTTTTGTCTTCACTAACGAGCTTGCTTTCTCAAGTGACATTTTATTTTAGCAAAACATCACTGAACAGAATAGGTTTGTATAAAAATTATGTCAAGAACCTTCAGTCTGGCTTTGGAGATTTCAGATAGTCTTATATTGACATGTTTTTAGTATTTCTTCAAGGAAAAATAAAACTTTCTACACAGTAATTGCCTCACATTAAGTTAAAAATTTAATATGTTTAAAAAAGACGACAATTTAGAGATTTAGTAATATTGAGATTTGCTACTCCATCCTTTTTTCATTCAAGGAGATAAAGCTCTGCCTACATTATTATTTGCCAAACAGGCTTGAGACCTACTTAAGCAAGTGACTTTATGATCCCTTCCATGTACCATTTTTCATTTGTACTGCTATTTGCTAGTCTAGTGAGACTCATGCTAATATATCCACACTGCGGGGACATTCATGTTACACAGTTTGTCCAAGTCAGGACCTGAAAACCATGACGTCTTTTGCTCTTAATTTATAGAAATGCCAATTTCGACTTCTTGATTCTAGGTTTAAAAATCCTATGCTCCAGAAGGACTTCAGCTGCAGGAAACACGTGTCTTACATTTTATGGAATTAGTCTGGGCTAACATACACGTAGCTTACCTAAGCTTCCTTACTCTTGGATTCTTATGGACTCTTTCCACTATGAACTTTCACTCTGGCTTGCAAGGACATTTACGTTTGTCCTGGGTTCACCAGTAGCCGTTTTTCTCCTTCTTAGTAGCTGGTGCAGCACTGTGTTTTGACTTCCAGCCTGGGAACAGAGCTGATAACACCGATTGTTTTTAATTGTTGCTAAGTAATGTTTATTCTGGCTAAGGATTTTGTGAGTCTCATGCTCTGCCAGGGATGAGGGGAGGCCGGGAGGAAGCAGAGACAGGACACCTGACCCAAAGTAGCCAAAGAGGTATTCCATACCACAGTACATCATGCCCAGGGAGGTAACTGGGAGTTACCCGGAAGGGCACGGGCTCTCTTCAGGGGGGTCGAACTCGTTCGGTGGTGGTATTGTATTCTCTTCTCTTGTTATTTTCTCTTATCATTATTATCATTGGTGGTAGCAGTAGTGATTTGTGTTATACCTTAGTTACTGGGCTGTTCTTATCTCAACCTGTGGGAGTTTTACATTCTCTCAATTCTCCTCCCCATCCCTCAGGGAGCGGGGGTAGGGAAGGGGAGGTGGGATTGGGGAGGAAAGAAAGAGGGATAAAAAAAGGGGGGTGTGAGTGGACGAGCTGTGTGGATCGGTTTAAACCACGACAACATTAGACAACATATAATTCTCAACTTTGTCTATACTCACACCTTTTTTTTCACAGAAAAAATGCCAATGGACAGTACATCTAATATTTATCCAAGAAAATGTACATAGCATAAAAAGGTTAAGAGAATACGAATACTCAAAATCTGCAGTGAAATTATGGGGTTTTTGAAAGCCCTCTTAGTAAACAGTGAAAAAAAGTAGTAAGTTCAGAATCTACTGATCCTACCACTGCATACCGAATACACTGGGTATAAATGAACAAGGATGTGAAGAATACAAAAGGGCTCACCCTGAAATGGTATGATCTTTCACATGAAGTGAACATTTCAGAGTTCAGCCTGTATTTAAAAGAAATGGCCGCACAACTTTGAGAAGCCAAATACTTCAAATGGTTTTGCGTTAATAAATACATAAATAAATACACTAAAGTAAATCCTAAAGTCTTAAGTATCCCATGCTTAGGCATAAATTGTAGTTGTCATTAAGTAAAGACTTCATCCACAAGTCATAGTCATGCAATTTTTAACTATATGAAAAGAACTGCACCAGCACGAACTACTTATGCAGAAGATGCTAAAAATGTTTACACATCATCTCCTTTTTCCATTATTGAACCTAATGTCACTCTGATATTTATGCACTACCTAATTGTTTTATAACATTAGGCAGAGAATAAGTTTATTCCATAATTTCTTAGCTCTATTCCAAGTGAACATATAACCGTAGTCATCTGTAAGCATACAAATGCTTCAAGTGTGAAGAATGTTACTTTAATGTTATCAGTGAAGGAAAGTTTATCTGTCTTAACAGAAGTCAACTTCTAACTCTAAATAAGGAGGGAAAAAACAGGTGAAAAATTAAATGTTTCTTCCTCCTGATTAGGTAAAAAGAAGGGTTTATACTTTAAACATAAGCCAAAAATATTTGAAACTGAATGAAGAGCAAGCAGTAAGAACATGCTTTGTGCCTAAAAAGCAAAAGGCATAATAAAATGTTAATTTGCTGAAACTCATATTGGTTATTTCTCCTTTCGTTGTTTTAATATTTATAATTTAATCTTCATACAGTACAAAGGGCTATGTTAATATAGCAATGCTTGCAGGTTATTTCATGTATGAATTATAAAACCCTCATGCTCTGATGGAGCCGAACCTGATATAAAAATATGAATTTTAAATAGCAAAGTTAGTGGAAAAGGAAACAATTATGTAGGCCAATTAAAAAAAAAATACCTTCCAAAAGAAAGTGTTATGCCTTCTTGTGCCCACACTTCTGATTATAAATATTATTATTAGAGCTGGGAATTACAAATGCTACTGTGTACTAATAGTGATAACTTCAAGGCTCCATATCTTAATTATATTTATTGTTACTCTGTTCATACTTATTTTAACTTTATTTTGCTTAATAATATAAGGGAAATGCTAAGGAGATATGAAACTGATATGATTTTAAAGGTTATGATATACTGATTAATGGCAACATTTTTATGACATATTACTTATTTCACTATAGCTATTCCACTGAGGCAGCCACTGTGTAAACATTATATGAAACAGGCATTATTTGGTCCAAAGACCTTAAGGATTAAATTTTAAAAAATATCTAGGAATTAAGGATGCTTCACTGTCTGAGTATCTCATACCCTTAAGGGCACTGGAGACATCAACACCTTTCTGAAAAGCAGCCTCTTTAAGATGTCTCAAATAGCTTCTTTCAAACTGATGACATGCACGTCAGTCACTTTTGAAATTTAAATCACCCTCGGCAGTTTTCCTATCTTTTCCTGATAACACATTATTATTTGGTGATAGTTATGAACTAATACTGTTCTTGCAAATCTTAATGGATTTGGCTATAGCTCATTTCTGGATATTTTAAAGACTTAGAATTCATCTTTATATAAGCTATCAAACTTCACTATTCCTGCTTCAAATTTAATCATTAAATATTCCAGAAATAACGGTGATAGAATTACACAAATAAAAGTGATAGAACTTTAGTAAGGTAGAAAACTATGATATAACCTCTAATTTCTTCCCCAAAATCTCAATTTCTCTATCAGTAAAATGAAGATAATTATATTTCCTTACATCACATAGGGTGGTGAGGCTTTATTCAAGTTTGTGAAGAGCTTTAATATCCTCAGGTGGAATAAATTAGGGAAATGAACATACATTCTTTGCCAATCTGTAAATAGACATTTAAATGCCTTTAATGAGTATCATTCTTTAGAAATGGGATCTTCCCATAAGTCCTTGCAAGCTGCCAATCAGCAGTAAATTTAGACCATTAATTTGTGCTATTAAACTAACATAATCTTTTCAAATAATCTGTTTTCAGCAAACACCATAATAAGATAGGAAGCTTGACATTAAGGAAAGTGGAGTATGATGCTGCTGCTACAAGGTGTTGAAGCACAGTCATGGACAGTTATTTTAATAGAGGGCTGTACTGCAAACACAGTATTGCTGCTGCAAACACCAGTTCTGTCTTGTGCTTGGCTCTTTGTTTACCTATTTCCTTGGCAATTGTGAGGAGCGCTGTTTTTTTTGCTGCTGTTGATGGCTGATCTTTCCATGAGTTATGTGTGTATCTATGTGCTTTTGAGAAGCTTTCCATTGCCCTTCATTTTTTGCAATCGCTCTTGATATCAAGGCCAGGCATCATGCTAGTGAAAATATTATAGGAAATGTGTGAAAGATGAAGTAGCCTTGTATGTATTTACACAGTTTTCACACTTCTGTATCAGTATCAACTGTTATGTACAGAGAATTAGAAGATAAAGTTTCCCTCCCCAAAAGTGTTGTGATAATCATGTGCCACAATTCTTTGATGTTTTACCAAACAGGACACTGTCAGGGCTCTGTCCTCTGACAAGAATGAGTCAATAGAATATATCTGAAAGATCATAGTATCATATGGTTAGGGTTGGAAAGGACCTAAGATCATCTACCTTATATTTAATTATTGAAAGAAGAATGCTAGAAAAAAAATGTTTTAAGATCATTTTAAAGTTAAGACAAGGCTCAAAAGGCAGATTTCCACCAGAATAAACTCTACAAGAGTTAGGAACTTCTGGTTTAGCAAGTATAATTTGGAAATTTCATTGTTTTATTCTTTAAATTCTTCACTTAAGTCTCCATTTTATTGTATGCAGATTGTCATATGCTGACAGCTGGTGTCTGAACCTATCTGAAATCCTCTCTAATTGCACACTTCCTTTCTGTTGGAAACTATAACAAAGCATGGCACTGAAATATATATTTACCATTGCTCTCCAGTGATACTGTTGGAGTATTTATGCAACAGATCAGTCTTCATGTACACTGTGCTGCCACTAAAGTAAGTGAATATATTATCTTATATGATAAGGAATGAACACGATAATCAGTGAACAGGGTGAAAAAATATGCAAATTATCCTGGATATTTCTGCATAATTTACAAAAGTGACTCTAAAAATGTTTGTTTCCCCTCTCTGCCTCCACCACCCATTCCCCACGATGATTTTATTTTCAGTGCGGCCCAACTCAAATTTTGTTCTCATGTTCCTCTGTGAAAGCTTACATCTGCCATGGATTTTACAGCACAGACTGAGAAAAGAAAAATTACTTCCGAGAATCACAGAAGCCAATGAAGTAGCTTCACCCTGCAGGGTTCTAGAAGCTCTTAATTTAAGCTGTGAATCATTTTGCCACAACCAAAAGACAGACTCCTAAAGTGGCATCCTCTGGGGGTAATACTGTCTTTAGTTCTGCACTATATAATTCAGACATTTGTAACACGCTAAGCATGTGAATTGCTGATGGTGGCCACTTCTCTTAAAACAGTTGTTGATTATTCATTCAGACAAAAGGAAACACACTTTTCTACCTTAAAGTCTTAATTTTAGTAGTAGATTCCCCCTTAAACATGATGAAATCTGATGCTCTAAATTACCATAGTCTGGATTTTTACTGGGTTTGGGTTTTCCTCTACTTTTCCCCCCACTGTTTGGAAAGGTAAATAGGAAGGCAATGTTGCAAGTATAAATTCCGAGTGACTTCAGAAAGAATAATTGATATTCTTAAATCTCTTTAGAGGAATAACTGATAGGGATCTGTTTCATGAAACTAGTTTTACCTTTTTCACATGCACTTCGGAGATAAAAATTGTAGTACCTGGGAAAGTGTTACGTATAGCTGATAATGCCAGGTGGATGACTGCTAATAGTGAGTTAAATAAGGCCAGTGCAGAAGGTGACGAGAGCATGACCTCACATCATACTATCCTTCAGAGAGAGACTAATGCTTCTTAAAATGTTCAAGAGTAGCTACATCAATGCTTGCCAAATAGAGGAATTCAGGCTTTCTCGGACCTTGGGCCCACTGTGGGAGAGGATCTGGTTCAACACCATCTTAAAAATCTGAACACGCACAAGTCCGTGGGACCTGATGGAATTCATCCGCGGGTCCTGAAGGAGCTGGTGAATGAAGTTGCTAAGCCACTGGCCATCGTATTTGAAAAATCATGGCAGTCAGGTGAAGTTCCCGATGACTGGAAAAAGGGAAATATAACCCCCATTTTCAAGAAAGGGAAAATGGAAGACCCAGGGAATTACAGCCCAGTCAGTCTCATCTCTGTGCCTGGAAAAATCTTGGAGCACATTCTCCTGGAAGGCATGCTAAGGCACATGAAAAACAACAAGGTGCTTGGTGACAGCCAGCATGGCTTCACTAAGGGGAAATCCTGCCTGACCAATTTGGGGGCCTTCTATGATGGGGCTACAGAATTGATGGATAAGGGTAAAGCAGTTGATGTCATCTACCTGGACTTGTGCAAAGCATTTTGACACTGTCCCACACAGAATCCTTCTCTCTAAATTGGAGAGATATCAATTTGATGGATGGACCACTCAGTGGATAAAGAACTGGCTGGATGGCCAAACACAAAGAGTTGTGGTCAATGGCTCAATGTCAGGCTGGAGACCGGTAACGAGTGGTGTCCCTCAGGGATCGGTGTTGGGACCGGTCTTGTTTAATATATTCGTCGCTGACATGGACAGTGGGATTGAGTGCGCCCTCAGCAAGTTTGCTGATGACACCAAGCTGTGTGGTCCGATTGATATGCTGGAGGGAAGGGATGCCATCCAGAGGGACCTTGACATGCTTGTAAGGTGGGCTGATGCCAACCTTACGAAGTTCAACCACGACAAGTGCAAGGTCCTACACCTGGGTCAGAGCAATCCCAGGCACAGCTACAGGTTGGGCAAAGACGAGATTCAGAGCAGCCCTGCAGAGAAGGACTTGGGGGTGCTGGTTGATGAGAAAATGAACATGAGCCGGCAGCGTGCTCTTGCAGCCCAGAAAGCCAACCGTATCCTGGGCTGCATCAAATGGAGCGTGACCGGCAGGTTGAAGGAGGTGATCCTGCCCCTCTACTCTGCTCTTGTGAGACCTCACCTGGAGTATTGTGTACAGTTCTGGTGTCCTCGACATAAAAAGACATGGAACTGCTGGAACAAGTCCAGAGGAGGGCCACGAGGATGACTGGGGGACTGGAGCACCTCCCGTATGAAGAAAGGCTGAGGAAGTTGGGGCTGTTCAGCCTGGAGAAGAGAAGGCTGCATGGGGACCTAATAGCAGCCTTCCAGTATCTGAAGGGGGCCTATACGGATGCTGGGGAGGGACTCCTCGTCAGGGACTGTAGTGACAGGACAAGGGGTAACGGGTTAAAACTTAAACAGGGGAAGTTTAGATTGGATATAAGGAGGAAATTCTTTCCTGTGAGGGTGGTGAGGCACTGGAATGGGCTGCCCAGGGAGATTGTGAGTGCTCCATCCCTGGTGGTGTTCAAGGCCAGGTTGGATGAAGCCTTGTGTTGGATGGTTTAGTGTGAGGTGTCCCTGCTTGTGGCAGGGGGCTGGAACTAGATGATCTTGAGCTCCTTTCCCACCCTAACTATTCTATGATTCTATGATTCTATGATTCTACTGGGCAGATATGTATCAGGATTCGGTCTTAGTTTTGTGTTAGAACTAAAGTCCATTTTTCAACCACATCAAGGCTGCAGATGATAGTATGAAGATTTAATATTCAATCTTTTATGTTTCTAGCCTTCCATAAAAAGTTAATTTAATAATCATTAAATTAATTTTTAATTTTCAATTTTAATTTTTATAAACCCTTAACTAAATAAAGCTTATTTTAAAATTAAATTATCTGAATCTACATGTCAGTGTGTGCCTGTCAAAGTTTCTAAGCTCTCTTATATCCCTGAAAGTCACAATCTCAGTATTCCTTCCCTTAAGGTTATGGTTGAAAAGCTAGGGGAAAAATCGAAACTTTATATGTATGAGAAGATTCTATATGAGAATAGAATCTTTTGGAAAAAAAATATGCTTGGTTTAATTACCTTTTTCTATCAGCCTGGTGAACATGCTTTTCAACTCCATTTTTAAATACATTTGATGATGGGATGTTTTTTTATTTTCTCAAAAAACAAACAAGCAAGCAAACAAACAAAAAAAAAAGGTTGAATAATATTAGGAAATTTTAAAATCCAAAATTAATGTAGAAACCAAAGCTTAATGAATAATATCTCTAAATAAATGTAATTGCCATAGGATATTTAAGTAAAAAACAAAAGTGTTTTCTCCCTTAGTTCTTATGCCCATAAAATAGATTTTACTAAATATATGCTTTGCCTGTAAGGGTAGTAAATTTAGACTGCACATTTCTTAAACTAATTTCTATGTTCCATAATACAGGAAGATTTTATTTTCATTTTCCCACAAAAAGCATTGCAGCTGTATGATAAGTTTGTTGGGTTTTTTTAATTTAGTTACAGTCACTGCCCAAAATAACACATAACGGCATTACCGTGTCAAAATCTTTAGTAAGTACTGACATACATTAATGCTATTATTTATTTAAGAATAAGCAGCTTCATCAAAAAAAAAGGTGTTGACATGAATTACTGAAATATTTGTAACAGGCTTATGAAAAGCTCTCAAGTAAATTTTTGTGTCTTAAATATACTATATTTCATGAGAGAAATCACTTCACAGGGCTGTTTTGAATTTTCATGTTTCCCAACGACTAAAAAAAACCATAAATAGTGAAGGCAATTTTTATAGGATAAGCAGATTCTTACATCACATTTGTAAGAAAATGGCTTTCCATAACTAATTTACTTAGTCAATTCATTTAAGGAGAACTTCTTTTGGAAAGATTAACACTGATACCCAGTAATGAGATACATTTTTATTATATATCACCACACACTGTAGTGTACATTTAAGTAAGTATTCTGTAAGGTATCATGAAGTGACAGTTAAAATTAGACAATTGTTAGCCAAGATACATATAATGAAGCTAGTCATGTATGACTGCACAACATAAGACATGCTAAAAGCCTTCACTTGTTACAAGAGTGTATAATTCCCATTTTGTATTTTCACTATCTTTATCTGGAGTCCTTATTAAGAACAATTTTGCAATCCAAAAATTATCTGTGTCTTTTTACCTAAATATGATTATGCAAATAATTAAAATATTTGTAATAACGAAACTGTCTCCCCTGTAGAATATACTGTCTTGCAACTTGACGTCTGACTCCCATAATGGTTGAATGAAGGGTCTCTCTTGCAAGTCAGTCTTTTCTCCAGATTTCCCCATGAGTCTCAGGGGCCTGTACCTCTGATGACAAATTTTACCAGTAAAGACCAAGCTGAATGAACAGGTCAAAATATTTAATTACTTCAGTGGGGCTCCTCTGACTCATTCAGCAGTGGGTGCACATTTTCCAAGGAAACCCTTTCCACTGCCCTTCACAACCCTTGTCAGATTCAGGTTCAGGTGACCTTTAGTCTTCTAAACCTCAACCCCACATGCTCAGACTGTGTTTATATTCCTTCTGCTTCCATGTTGTGTTTTAGTTTTTTTAAATTATGTTTCAATTTAGTGGGGATGTCTTTTTTCATCAGTGCAGACCTCCCATCATCTTTGCTTGATAACCTAGTCATCATGATGGACCATTCTTGATCTTGATGAAGGTGAATCTAAACACACCCCCCCACACACACAACCCCTCCCCTCCCAAGCCCTAATCAAATTGAATTCTTGTAAGACGCTCCTTGATCAGGCTAAAGTCTTCTCTGGAAGTCCAGGGCTGTGGTCCTGCTATTTACCTGTTTTCCTTTCTCTCAGAATTCTGAATTCTGGACTTTTGAAAATGCAGGGTCTTAGAGAAGTTCCAGTAGATCTCTGTAACATCAGAGATGAGACAGTTTGCTGATCTCCTACAACTTCTTCGTTTGACAGTGCAGGTAGTCCACCAGTGTGACCACTTGCTTCAGACAAGTATTCCTTCCTGCCCCACGAAGAAGCCACAGGCACTCCCTACAGCTCTAGTGCCGTGTCCTCCCTGAGGAACTTCGTCTGGGCCAAAGCCTCTGATGATACAGAGACAGCCGCTCCTGTGCAGCACCACATCACATCACTGAATACACACACTACCCTCAGAAGAACTTCTGACCCCTTTCTGCATAGATCTCTGTTGTCTGACTCCATGAGACGTAATCAAGACCAGCCCTTCCACCTGCTGCAAGGCTGCCTGACCATTCCTTACCAGGAGTCAGCTGGGACAAAAGCTGGTCAAGGACATCTCATAGAGCTTGTTAAAAGCTGCTAGATAGAGTTTGGCAGTCACAGCCCCCTATGGTAATCCTTCCTTGTCAACAGCAGACACCCTCAGGTTCCTCAGAGACCTCCCACAAGTCCTCCAGTGATCTTGCAGAAAGTTCCCAGGAGATCTAGAAGATTACAAATCAGAGCCCAGGAACTACTACACCAACTGCAGCATCTGCTGAATTAAATTCCTTAATTGCCTTAAATTTAGGATAAGGATATATAATGATCATAGAGATGAGATCTCTAAGAGATAAGATATGATTCCTGGTATGGACTGCAGAGAAGTGTCATTTTATTTAGAAAAAGGCGATGGAAATTTAGCTGGTAATTTCCAAGCCTTGTTAGATACATTTGGTTTTATATCTTGTGGACTGAAGCACAATTAGAAAATAACAAATATTGTTATTCATATTGTTGCTGCAACACGTAAGTACCTAACAGGAGTAAATGTCTGGTGTGAGAAGATGATGATTAGTTTTGGAAATTCTAATGAAATCATTATTCAAAGAAAGATCAGATTTCTTATCCATTTGCTTCCTATAGATGAGCAACATCAGATTAAACAATTAGCTATTTATAAAATATACAGCTCAGATCATAATCTCTAAATGATGTTTGGAGCTAACACTCAATACTATTAACCTCTAATGAGATGACACTTCAAATCTCATAATGCATTATACAGTTAGGGAAAAACAACCAACGCACACACACACAATGAAGCCAGAAATCAGTGGACAACTGTCCTGAAATCTTCTAAGAGACATAGATACATCGTTGTTACATCTAATGAAGACACTGAGACATTAACATGACTGTTTAATGAAGAAGACTCACCCTCAGTGTAACTGGGTAAATGTTCTTTAGTTATCTTAAATATTTGGGCATTATAAGTGCAAAGGCAACAACAGAAATTAGGCAGGATGTAACTACTGGTGGAAAAATAAATATGCTAACTGTAAGTCTAACATACTGAAGGTGGTCTGCAAGACTGGATAAATTAGCCCGGAAAAAGAAACCATTCTTTGTAACATTATGTTGGTATGGAAAAAGAAGATATAGAACAGAATATATTTAAAATATCTAATTGTTGTGAAAATGATCACAAAATAATCTTGGAGCCACTGCCACATTCTCTCCTGACATTACATCAATGACCTCAAATGGAACTAGTCCAGCAGAAAATTTGCTTCTTACAATTCTTATAATGTAAGGTGAGAATTAATTCCTCCAAAGATGTTACCAGGCAGATCAATTTTCAGCTTGTATAGTCCTTAAGAAAGCATGTCCCTGAAGACCAGAAGTACTCAGCATAGCTACATAAACTTAATATATGAAATGTAATTTTGAATTTCTAGATGCAATCCAACTGAAAGTTGAAGTACAGTTAGTTAGTGGCTTTAATAATATTATACCAATCTGGAAGATAAAAAAATTTATCTCTGTTTAGAACACGTTAGTTTTTCCAGATATTTCTCAATGGATTGTATCTAGTAATTTAAACATTTAATAAGTATTTGTTTGGTTGATTGGTTTTCGTTTGGTTTTCTTTTAGATATGGTATGAATCTTCTTTTTTTTTTTTTTTTACTGTGCAGATGCATAATTTTATCACAGAACTTCAAAAAGTCCTACGGTCAAGCAACAAAAACACCTAAGCTCCCTACAGAGTGCTTTTCTTAGGACAAGCCTAGCGGCTCTGGAAAGACAAATACTCTATATGGAGGGCAATACCATATGGGCTAAACACTATCTAAAGCATAAATAAAAAATTACTAATCCCTGCCATAGATAGCTAAAGTCAATAGGCTGTCCCTGATCATCCCACTGCTACTGAGGTTAGACTTCCGATACACCTGTACATATCATAAGTCTGTATGCACCACCTGCTTCCTGCCAAAGTCTTTTCTGACTCACAGAGTCAGGGACATCCTTCAAAATCTTTCTGAGTCCTATCTGACAGCTGCTGTTTAAAATCTAACAAAATTATCAGAATATCGATCTCACTGAAAGAAAGCTGACATATTTGGCTTAATTCAGTTATTTAAATATAGTAACTAGTGGCATGTGAGATCCCCTTGGTTGTCCTGTCTGTCCTCTAGCTGATATTCTGGAAGGATAAGGGTCTCTCAGAGTTTGTGAAATTCTGTGAACATGAGATATCTATGATGAACTACCATATCACAAATGATTTTGAAATATTTAATCACACTCATGATGGCATTGCAGTTCATGTACCTCTACATATAATTAAATCTTTGGCTCTAGGCATGCCTGCCTTGGTCTAGTAGCCTTTGCTACCCTATCCGAAGAATATGCTAGCACATAATGAGATCTCACAAATAAGTGTGCTCTCCATTTCTCTTTGTTGAATGAAAATAGCTCTCTAATATTTACCAGTGATATATCTATTTCTGACCTCTAAAAATGCTATACACTTCATGTTAAATAACTTTTTTATAAAATAAATAAATAAATAAATGCTCAGAGTGACCAGGGTTCCATAATATCTCCTTTGTCCCTCTTTTGGGAGCTCAACTCTTCAGCCTCTAGCTATGCCACATCCTCTCTTTCTGCTCTACCTTCTGCATTAGGTATCCATGGAATTTATATTACAGTATTCTCCACGCTACACAGACATCTTATTTTCATATTCATGCAAGCACCTGTTCCCATACAGATGCATGTCAACTCTCATATTGTCTGCTTCTGTCATATAGGCTTTCTCTGTCACTTTTAAAAGTATTTAGTTCTCTCCATCAACTATATAGGTGTGGTGTGTTGACCCTGGCTTGACACCAGGTGCTTAGTAAAACCATTCTATCACTTCACTCCTCAGATGGACAAGGACAGAAAGAATACGATGAAAAGCTCGTGGACTGAGGTATGGACAAGGAGAGATCACTTACGAGTTTTCATGGTGGACAAACCTAGACTCAACTTGGGGAAATTAATTTATTACCAATCAAACTAAAGTAGGATAATGAGAAATAAAACCAAATCTTCAAGCACCTTCCCCTCACCCCTCTTTTCTTCCCAGGTTAAACTCCACTTCTGATTTCTCTACATCCTCCCGAGTGGTGCAGGGTGGAGAGGTGTTGTGGTTTAACACCAGTCGACAACTAAGTACCATGTACTTAGTATATATTGTACTAAGTACAACAATTAATTTAATCATAATAAATAATAATAATAAAAGGAATAAAATACAAGAAATGCAAGTGGTGCACAATAAAATTGCTCACCACTCACTGAGCAATGTCCATCCCATCCCTGAGCAGCAACTGGCCCCTTCTGGGTAACTCGCCAAAGTTTAGACACTCAGCATGACATTCTATGATATGGAATACCGCTTTGGCTAGTTTGGGTCAGGTGTCCTGTTTCTGCTCCCTCCTGGAATCTTGTGCAGCTTCTCACTGGCAGAGCATGAAAGACTGAAAAGTCTTTGACTCAGGGTAAGCACTACTCATCAACAACTAAAACATTAGTGTTACCAACATTGTTCTCACACTGTTGTGGTTTAAGCCCAGCCGGCAACTCAGCCACGCAGCCACTCACTCACTTCCCCCCATCCCTCCAGTGTGAGCCCCTTTCCATAGGTGCAGTCCCTCAGGAACAGACTGCTCCAGCGTGGGTTGCCTTCAGGGTCACAAGTCCTGCAGCAAACCTGTTCCAGTATGGGCTCCTCTCTCTATGGGGCCACAGCTTCTGCCAGGACTCTGCTTCCAGCGCAGGCTTCCCACAGGGTCACAGCCTCCTTTTGGCATCCCCCTGCTCGTGTGTGGAGTCCTCCCTGGGCTGCAGGTGGAATCTGCTCCACCATGGACCTCCAGGGTTTGCAGGGGCACAGCTGCTTCACTATGGGCTGTACCATGGGGGTCTGCAGGGGAATCTGCTCTGCCCCTGGAGCACCTCCTCCCCTCCTTCTGCACTGACCTGGGTGACTGCAGGGCCGGTACTCTCTATATTCTCACTCTTTTCTCCTGCTGCTCTTGAGCAGCAGTTTTTCCCCCATTCTTAACTATGTCATCCCAGAATCACCCCCACCATTGCTGATGGGCTGCCCTGCCCAGCAGCAGGTCCGTCTTGGAGCCAGTTACCATTGGCTCTGTCAGACGAGGGAAGGTTCTGGCAGCTTCTCAGAGAAGCCACTCCTGTAGATCTCCTCCCTCTAGACCTAATACAAAAAGGCATCTTATTTTAATATAGGCCTAATTTGGACAGTAGTATTGACAATGTGGCCCTAGCTATTAGAAAATTACCTAGGAAATATTCAGCTAGGACTGTACACATGTGAGTCCACAATCTGTGAAAGAATGCTACCTTGTAGCAATTGACAGACATGCCAATAATTAACAATAACAGTAATAAAAGTAATTACAGTAATAA
Source organism: Lathamus discolor (assembly GCF_037157495.1). Lineage (NCBI taxonomy): Eukaryota > Metazoa > Chordata > Aves > Psittaciformes > Psittacidae > Lathamus > Lathamus discolor. Next base: position 25,022,179 of record NC_088884.1, read on the forward strand.
TAATAATTATAATAATAATAACCTGAAACCTGGAATTAAGAGCTCACAGCAGAATTCATCTGCAAAGTAATCATCTAAGGATGTAACAGTAAATGTTTTGCTCCAGGGTGGTTTCCATCCTTTCTTAAAAATCCATGCAGTCCTTGTTTCTTCATGCTTTATGGAGGGACTCTATTCACATAATATTATATATGGCTCTTGGCAGGTAGTTTTGATTAGGAAAGATCTCAATATGTAGCTACTTGCAAATTTCCTTGGGGCTAAAGTCTCCATGATAAAGACTCCATGAGGCTTAAAAATGGCATCAGAAGGCTGGAGTAGGAGGTTTACTGCTTACAGAAAGAAGAGTGGTATCTCAACACTACAGAGAAATTCTGTAAAAAATATAGGAAAAAAGCTTATAAAAAGAATACATTATTTTTGCTCATTATTTATCGCTTTAATTAGAGAAATAAATCTTCAGCCAAATATTCTTTGTTAGTAGATAAACGAGTAATGCTAACTCTCTTAAATTCACATAAAGTTTTTGTTGTTTTTTGCTTGGTGTGTTCCATGTTCCGCACCCCTAGTTTGTTTACTTTTGCTAGTTATGATAAAAAAGACACTGGGACTTACATCTACTGAATATTCCCTGGCTGAAAGGAAATAGTTACACCCCTGAGTTTTGTTGGTTGGCAGTAGAATTTCACTGAATTATTGCGTGCTAAGAAATTTTTTTTGTTTTCAGTTCTTTGTATTATTGCCACTCTTTCATTAGCACCAAATAGTTTAATATTTTCATTGCTTATTGTGTTACAGGCCACTTTGTTGTATTAATAAAACCAAAACTTAGATTCCAGATACACAATTTTGTTGAATTATTTTATATGAATCTCCACTTTACCTACCTATTTTACTTCTGCATTTTTCATTTACCTAATTCTTTAAACCCCCAAAATAGAATAATTAAAAATACAAACTAACCTTTTTTTTTTTTTGCAAGTGAAACCCTAAGTTAGAGAAAAAACCACAATACTTGCTTCACTGCAGCATGTTTATTGTCCAGATGTGTAATAATGTGCAACCTCTTTCCATGACTACAAATTCATGAATATTCATGCTGTCATGTCTTAACAAGGTATAAAGTTAAGTACTTTTCATAGTAATGGTATGAATCATATCATAATTAAAAGTAAAACTTTTTTTTTCTCTTAAGATTTTTAGATTTAAGTCTTTTGCTTTGTAGGGAAGTTACTGGTTTTTGTGATTTGTTTGTTGGGTTTTTTGTTTGTATTTCCCCACACATTTTTCAATATGAATTTTTAGTACTGATTGTGTATGAGAGAGTTCCTGCTGTTGGTAAATTATGTCATAAAACTAAGGTAAAGTGGAGAGGCACTCAAATTGTTGGAATTTCATTATGAATTTTTAATGTTTCTGTTTGCAGCATTTCATAGATATTTTTACCTATAATAAAACATCTGAAGAAAACCTGTGCTGCTTTTGTAATAAGTATTCAAAAAAATTAGTCATACCAATACAGTTAAGCATCAAAATAGCTGCATGAAGATATTAATTGCTGACAGGTGTGGATATATGAAAGAGACATCTATCTATACATCTAAATCTATACCTATATAATCTGTATCTATGTTATCTGTATCTATATGTAGATTCTAAAATAAAATGATTCACTCAGTCTCTGCTCTTGAAATCAGATCTTCCACAAGATCAGTTATCTAAAAGACCTGATTGCCAGAACCACTTAGGAACCATGCATAATACTGCTGATGACCATACCCCTAAAAAATAGAGTTGGGATCACTGATACTACCAAGAGTTTATATAATAACATATCTTGTTGCTACATGGAACACAATAAACCAAAAAGTCACAATCTCCCTGCAACAATTTTCTTTCTCTTGGTTGGAAAAAGGATGAGTATTGAGGGATTCTTTCTGGAAGCCTTGCCAGTGTTCAGTAAAGGGTGAAAGGCTCTTGGAGGTGAAAAAGAGATTCTGACCTAGAGCCATGTGACACAGAAACTGAGTTCTGGATTCTATTCTAGAAGTTAGCGTGCATGAACTTTGGGTTAAGGCAACTAAAATACTTTTTTTTTAGTATAAAAATTGTTCAATCCTATAGTTTAACTCTTTATGCGTATAAGAATAAAGTATTTTTTCCCAAATTGGCAGAATATAAAAAAAGATTACCTTTAATTGACTAATTTAATTGAATTATATTTAATTGACTTAATATCTTACATCTTTATGGCAAGTGTATGTGAGAGAGGTGAAGAAGTTTGCTAGTGTAAAATAAGCATGCTATTTCTGTGTGTTTGTTCACTCCTGGAGTGATTAACATAAAAATATTCCATAAATCCTGCTTTTAAAGAAATACCATCAGTTAAAGATCTTATATTTTAACCTGTATTGACAAGTCTCCTCTCATCAAGACTATAATTTTTCCTTGCAATCTCTAGCAAAGATTAACACAGCTGAAAAGTGGAGTTCACAAGTAATTCACAGAATATTGCTCTGGTGTAAATTTAAGAGTATTTATGCCACATTTAACAGAAAATCAAAGCAGAGCACCTGTCATGTTTGAGTACACCCATAAACAGAATTCTGTTCTAGCAGAACTAACTGGTACAAATGTTGGCTTGTTAGAAAAGCTCGGACAACATACTCCTAATCACCAAGGATTATGGAACCCAAGCATAAGAAATCATATGCAGCATCCAGAAGAGAAAAAAATAAAATCCAACCAAATTTATTTTGCCTTGTAATTTCCTTCAAGACATGATCACTGAATAAGATGCCATCTAAATGGTTTTTACTACTGGTTTTTACATTTTTGCACATCTATTTCTCTCTTTCCATGTTGGTCACTTGATTTGTACATCCTAGGGCGAAATTCCCCTTTCTCTGCTGAAATTCTCAAATCTTTATACCATGAGGGTAGAGAAATATGTGCTCAAGACCCCAACAACCAGCTTTCTTCTGCTACATAGATTAACCATTAAGAAACATAAAAGAAAATTTTGTTGTCATAAATCCGACCTTTCCTCAGACCTTGCAGGTATCATGTTACCCTGTAGTACATTTCTACAGTCTAAAAAATAGAGAGGTGTAGTTTAAAAATAATAAGGATAAGACAAATGTTGATAAACTGCTTCTAATGTTCCTGTGCTTGACAGGGGTTTTCTGTTAAATGGTGTGCGGCACTAATTGCTCCTTTGTCTCTGTAAAAAAACCCCGAATAAACTAATTATCCATAAAATTGACACAGATAAACCCAAGATAATGTTGCAAAATATGAATCCTAATCCTACTAAATTAGACTCATGTCTGACTTAGGACTCTAGAAGATATACAAATTCTGGAGATAACAAGCAAACACTTTTTCATAATTTTTAAAAGATTTTGTTATGGTTTAGTCCTCTCTCCTGGTTATCAGGAACTCTATTTGCATTTCCTTACATTTTTTATTTTCTACAGCTTTGAGCAGGTAAAGCTGTTAGTCATGACTTCTAAGTTGTAAAAGTAACACAAAATCATGCTTTCCAAGTTATTTCTAAATTCATGTAAGTTTATAATTGGATGGGCACGTATTTCAAAACTGAATATGATTTTTTTTTTTTTTTTGTGAGTTCAGGAAGGCATTTATCATCTTTCTAAATATTAAAAAAATATATTTTTAAAATATGTTGTAAAGTCACTATGCTTATTTATTATTTAGGGGATTATCAGGTTTGAGACCATCTTAAAAATCTGAACGTGCACAAGTCCATGGGACCTGATGATTATCCATCTGCGGGTCCTGAAGGAGCTGGCGAATGAAGTTGCTAAGCCACTGGCCATCACATTTGAAAAATCGTGGCAGTCAGGTGAAGTTCCTGATGACTGGGAAAAGGGAAATATAACCCTCACTTTCAAGAAGTTGAAAATGGATGACCCAGGGAACTACAGACCAGTCAGTTTCACTTCTGTGTCTGGCAAAATCTTGGAGCAGATTCTCCTGGAACGCATGCTAAGGCACATGCAAAACAACAAAGCGCTTGGTGACAGCCAGCATGGCTTCACTAAGGGGAAATCCTGCCTGACCAATTTGGTGGCCTTCTATGATGAGGCTACAGAACTGATGGACAGGGGTAGAGCAGCTGATGTCATCTACCTGGACTAATGCAAAGCATTCGACACTGTCCCATGTGACATCCTGTCTCTAAATTGGAGAGCCATCAATTTGATAGGTGGACCACTCAGTGGATAAAGAACTGGCTGGATAGATGCATGCAAAGAGTTGTTGTGAACGTCTACAGTGTTCAGTTGGAGACCAGTAATAAGTGGTGTCCCTCAGGGATCGAAGTAGCATCCGATCTTGTTCAACATCTCTGTCAGCAACATTTGCCCATGACACCATGCTGTGTGGTTCGGCTGATATGCTGGAGGGAAGGGATGCCATCCAGAGGGACCTCGACATGCTTGTGAGGTGGGCCAATGCCAACATAATGAAGTTCAACCAAGCCAAGTGTAAGGTCCTACACCTAGATCAGGGCAATCCCAAGCACAGCTACAGGTTGGGGGAAGAAGAGGTTCAGAGCAGCCCTGTGGCGAAGGACTTGGCGGTGTTGTTCGATGAGAAAATGAACATGAGCCGACTTCAGTGTGTGCTCACAACCCAGAAAGCCATCTGTATCCTGAGCTGCATCAAAAGGAGCATGATAAGCAGGTCGAAGGAGGTGATCCTGCCCCTCTACTCTGTTTTCGTGAGATCTCACCTGGAGTATTGTGCACAGTTCTGGTGTCCTCAACATAAAAAGGACATGGAACTGTTGGAAAAAGTCCAGAAGAGGGAGACAAGGATGATCAGGGGACTGGAATATCTCCTGTATGATGATAGGCTGAGAAAGTTAGGTCTGTTCAGCCTGGAGAAGAGAAGGCTGTGTGGAGACCTCATAGCAACCTTCCAGTATCTGAAGGAGGTCTATGACGATGCTGGGGAGTGACTCTTCATTAGGGACTGTAGTGGCAGGACAACAGGCAATGGGTTAAAACTTAAATGGGGGAAGTTTAGATTGGATATAAGGAAGAAATTCTTTCCTGTTGAGGTGGTGAAGCCCTGGAACAGAATGCCCAAGGAAGCTGTGAATGCTCCATCCCTTGTGGTGTTCAAGGCCAGGTTGGATGAAGCCTTGGATGGGATGGTTTAGTGTGAGGTGTCCCTGCCTGCAAGGGGTTGGAACTTAATGATCTTAAGGTCCTTTCCAACCATAAGTAGTCTATGATTCCATGATCCTTCTTTAGTAACTTCTTACAGACTATGAGCTCAAGTAGTATATGCACAGAATCTGAAGAAATGACAGTTCATTATCTTCATTCATATCTGCCCATTATATCTAAATTAATCATTTTTAATAGCTTTAAAAATATAATTATATGGCTATTGCTAGATATGAATCTTATTAATGGTTTTATTAGTGATAAATTAGTGAATTGTCTTTCTCTGCTATGTACAAATAAAAGGTGTAATTTAGGCTAGTGGTAAAATATTAATACATTTATATTATTAAGATGTCCATATATATTTGTAAGTTGTAGAACAAAACAGTTCACTCTGGCAACAAAGAAAAGGAAATGCATGACATAGCTACAAACAAACACAGGAAAATTAGGAGCATTTTTTTCTGAATACAAGCAGAATATTAAAAAATTTACATGTTCTTTTAACATCTCACTTTCCTTCATCCACTTGCACAGTTCTTCAATAGATTCCATTGTTTTCTATATTTAGATAGAAAGAACAATATAGCTATTAATAATATAGACACACCATACCAGTGTATATTGCTTTATTGACACAACCAAAATTTCTATCCAGAAAATATCTGGAGGGGGGAGTTTTAGAATGGTTAATTATCTATCATTTGTCATGCATAATAGAACAGCAAACAGATTTGTTAAGGGAACATATATAGTATGAATTCCACATGAATTTGTTATGATTCATTAGCTAAATTATCTCTTGAATATGAACAGAAAAGTGAACTTGGATCATTGCTGCTACAAAGATTGTTATGAGAATAAATGACCACAAAAAAATGAACATGATTTCAGAACCATTAATTTAGGTGATTCAAATCCAAAATGTACTCACCCTTGAAATGTATCTCAGACTCCATTTTATTCCAAACTACAAGACAGAGAACAATGGTGATGCCTTGAATGCTGAAAGAGAAGTAGTGAACAGGCATTATACTTTTGAGTATACATAGAGGTTTGTATAAATATATCACATGTTCAAAGTCATTCTTGTTGTTTCAATACATGTATTATATAAAGGTGCTCTTTAGTGTGGCTTCCTTACTTTCTCTTTCCCTTCTTGCTGACATGCCAGAATAATCACATGAGCACATATGAAATATACATGGACACCAATGATGTCCCCCTGAGGGACACCACTCGTTACTGGTCTCCAGCTGGACATCGAGCCATTGACCACAACTCTTTGTGTTTGGCCATCCAGCCAGTTCTTTATCCACTGAGTGGTCCATCCATCAAATCGATATCTCTCCAATTTAGAGACAAGGATGTGGTGTGGGACAGTGTCGAACGCTTTGCACAAGTCCAGGTAGATGACATCAACTGCTTTACCCTTATCCATCAATTCTGTAGCCCCATCATAGAAGGCCCCCAAATTGGTCAGGCAGGATTTCCCCTTAGTGAAGCCATGCTGGCTGTCACCAAGCACCTTGTTGTTTTTCATGTGCTTTAGCATGTTGTCCAGGAGAATGTGCTCCAAGATTTTACCAGGCACAGAGATGAGACTGACTGGGCTGTAATTCCCCGGGTCATCCATTTTCCCCTTCTTGAAAATGGGAGTTATATTCCCCTTTTTCCAGTCGTCGAGAACTTCACCTGACTGCCGTGATTTTTCAAACATGATGGCCAGTGGCTTAGCAACTTCATTCACCAGCTCCTTCAGGACCCGCGGATGAATTCCATCAGGTCCCATGGACTTGTGCACGTTCAGATTTTTAAGACGGTCTCGAACCAGATCCTCTCCTACAGTGGGCCCAAGGTCTTCATTCTCACAGTCCCTGCATCTACCTTCTAAGACCTGGGTGGTGCAGTCAGAGCCTTTGCCAGTGAAGACCGAGGCAAAGAAGTCATTCAGAACCTCAGCCTTCTCCAAATCCTGTGTAGCCAGTTCTCCCGAAAGCTTCCTTAGCGAGCCTATGTTGTCCCTAGTCTGTTTTTTGTTTGCTACGTACCTGTAGAATATCCTTCAGATTGATAACCGAAATACCTCTTCAATTGCAGAGCAGGGCCTTTTCATCAAATTATGAAGCCAGAATCTGTCTTACTCTACCATGCCTTAGGGACTTTTCATTTGGCTTCTCCAGTATATATAACCTACCAAATCTCATATCCTGTTTGTGGCTCTTGCTTAAGATATTTGTTTATATGTTTGCTTATTTTTCAGTAAAGAGCTGCTTCTTTCTTTTGCTTTCGTGGAATTCGCAGGGAATTATTTTTAGGGAATAGTTTCTGAAAATATTATAAAGGTTATAAAGAAATAAGTTTCTTCTCCATTAATTTTCTCTGTGTTGTGAAGTACTGATAAACTGTTATCAGAATTCAAGGTCTTTAATTGTGCACTTGTGTATAGCATATACACATGCATATAAATACACAGACACATGGTAATAATGCTGGCATGACCATTTGTTGACAAACCTGACAGATTATGACAGTAACAATAGCATGCTATCAAAATCACTTTGAAACACTTATCTCCTCCTTTGTCAAGATAGACCTCTTCTTCTATAAGTTACCGATGGTTAAAAGGTGGGAAAAAATATCCGCAACTGACTCATAATTAATTAGTAATTGCCAAGTAACAGAAAGTAAAGGGCAGAATAAAAGAATTCTATGCAATGTATCGTCACTAAGCAAATCCACCTGGTCTTCAATGAGTTATTTGCTATGGTGGTAGACAGGAAGTTAAAATGCAAGAGTTATGGACACTACTTACAAATCGTGACAACAGTTTTTGCAGGTATTGTAACAAAATACAGTCAGTGGGAGAAAGTAGGTAATGATGTACTTATCAGACTTCATTGTTGGGACAGAACTCATTCAAGATTTTAATTGACAAATATATATATATATATAAGGAAAACAAGAAAGAGAAAAACAGAAAGAAAGAAAAAAAGGGAAGAGAAAGAATAAAAATTGAAAAAAAAAAAAGAAAATTTAAAAAAAATGAGCTAATAATGAGAAATTTGAACTATCATCACAAAGAACTGAAATATTATGCAAGAAGAACTGCATGGTCTCATATAAAATGCTGCAGTATAAAATAGAAGATCACATATTTAGTAAGGACAGACTAAATACACTAGTAATTAACATGTTTTCTTATTAAGGAAAACAAAGATCATGTAAACCCGGCAATCTTATGTGCCTGACTCTGTATGATGGTTTTTAGATGTCAACTGAAAACACGAGCTGTGTTAGTTAGGCAAGTAATGTACTGGAGAGTGAGTGGAGCAGATACCAAACCATGCTCTGTCTACAAGATTTATTTGGTATTAAAATTTTATTATTTAGCATACACATGGGAACTTTGTTTCAACAGCCACTACATTTAGAAAATTTTGGATATGCATTCATCTTAAGTAAAGAGAATAGAAAAACTAGTGAAATATAAAATTTAAAAGGTTCATGTTCTGAGGTCCAAAAGTGCCACAGAGATATAAAAAGCAGTAGGATCGAAAAAACATTATTCTCAAATTTACATTCACACTGCTTAATTGTTCTACCTTAATTTTCTGTATTTTTCTGCCTTTTTATTGGCTGCACAATGGTCAGTCTTCCTTTGCTTTCCAGTGGAGAAGCTTTCAGCCTTTTAGTTTTTCAGTTTCTTTTGTTCTAGATCTTCATCTTCTTTATTAGGAAAGTAATTAAGCAGTTTAAAAGTGAAGTATTTACCTTTGAGGTGTCTTTGCATAGACAAATAAAGGAAAAAAGTTAAAATCTTTTGAGAAGACAAGGATTAACACTTTGTGAAAGTTTGTTTAGATAACACTTCGGAGGATTCATCTTGCTTAATTTTGTGATACAAATTAGGAGTCTTGCATAAACTAATCTCCTTCAACAATTAATGGTGTGCTAGCCTTCTTTAATGATTTTTACTATTTAAGAGACAGAATGCATGCCTTTTTGTGTTCAAGTCAGCTTTTGCACTATATGAGGCTCTGGGAAAAACATGTTTATTTAATAGCATAGATATGTGGTAATGAGAGAACATAAAATACCCAAATTTGTTACTGAGGTTATACTTAATTCTAAAAATATTGGCGGCTCTTGTGCCTGAAAGGCTAAAGATAATTTCTATCTTGTAGCAGAAAAGCTGCATTTCTAATTCCTACTGCTATTTTTTTAATATTGCTGTCACTTTCTTCTTGGAAAAGAGGAAAGGAAAAGAACAAAGAAACTATGAACTTTTTTGCTTGTTTGTTTCTTTCTTCCTTTCTTTCTGTTACAGCCTCTTATTGTGAAGCTTCTATACTATATTAATAAAATACAACTGACTATCTATGTGTTACATGAAGATTAAAAACAATGCCAGAGAAGGTGTACTGGAAAATGTGGTGTGTGCTTAAACTAGCCTATACTCTCCCCTCTGTACTTACTGTATTGAGCATTTTGAAATTTGACAAGAAATATTTCTGGGGACTCTGTACCATCTTTTCCTGAAAGAAATGTGTTTGAATTAGTCCAAGACAGAAGAAAGTTAGGTACAAGAGGAGTAGTCTTCCCTTCTTTTAAAAAAAGATTAAAAAAAAAAAAAATAAAATTAATATGAACCCTGATCACCCATTTTTAACAAGCAGCTGAAGATGTTAAACTTAGCAACAGGTCCTGAAATAGCAAAGATTGTAACCTATATCCTTCTCTCATATATCTAAATTCAGAGAGGGAGAAAGGGATTTTAGCTATTTTGAAACCTAATATCAGTTTTCTTTCTCCATTCACAATGTTTGTCTTTCTTGTGCACTTATGCAATCCCAGGCACTGCAAGGACACCTTGTGTCCCAGGAACCCATGTCCACTCTAGGATGTAAGACATGAGAATGTACCCATTAATATAACACATTAAAAACCTTATCAAGGGACATTGTATTAGTTCAGTGAGTTAAAAATCTTTATCGAGGTCATATGCTAGCTTTTATTTTCCTCTTTTCCCGCAGCATCATGATTAAAAATGTAAATCTAGATGTAAAAATTTAAAATTCATTCTAGTGGGGTTTACTGTTACTGTATACATTGTTTTTATGTGTGAGCTCATAACCGTGCAATATTATTTTTCTTTTGCATTTCTGCTAATAGCAGCTGCTGCTTATGCTGTAAAAGAGTGCCCTGTTAAATAGGATAATACTGTACACCTCAGTGAATATTTTGTATGTGAATATGTTTTGAAAGAGATATGAATATGCATGCACATTAAAATTAAATCTCAAAGAAATAAGGTTTCATTTGAAAAATGAAAAGCCCCAAACTCCAGCTCAAATATTATTTTAATCATTGTAAACATTTTCAGAAACTGTTTTGAGTTTAATTACAAGTGCAGCCTGAAACAATGTCATTAACACAGTTACTGTCTCTGCTTTACATGTCTTAGCCCTAAGAAATAATGGAGAGTTCTCACCAGAACTGGACAGTATTTATTATTATTAGTTCATTTATACTACATATCTTAAAGGAAAAAAAAAAAAAACACAACAAAAAACCCACAAAACCAACAAAAAACCCCAAACAAAACAACAACAAAAAAATCTCCAAAGAGAAAGTAACCCCACAGTACAGAAGTCCTCTAGGAAGTTTCGGCAGTAAACTTCAGTGCTTTTGGCATTTATAAATTATTTGGCTCATTATAACAAAGACTGCTTGACATTTGCAAATGCTGCAAAATTCCCACATCTGATTGGACCAAGTACATAAGATTGCCAAGGTTTATACATGCTTTCCAGAACAGTCTGTAATTTTTCATGTCTAGCACCCTGGTCTAACACAAAGTGTAGATATAATAGTTGTGTTTGGTTTGGATTTTTTTTTTCACAAAAGCATCACAGTACTAGTCTTATGTCAGCCACACTGCCATCATGTGTTATGCTAAAGTGGTACTAGCCACCTTGCCATGCATGTGACTGCTTGAACAGGCACATATGCCTGTTAATTTTATTATTTTTTTTAAAGATTACTACACCATTACTATGTTTAGGGTCTGTTGGTTGACTATGCCAATTATTTGACAATATTATGTGTGTATGGCAATGAGAATTCTTGGGTTTATGACTTGAAAAATGCACCTGTTTCTTCTTGTAGAATCAGTATCATAGAATCATAGAGTCGTTTAGATTGGAAAAGAGCCTTAAGAGAACCAACTCCAACTGCTATGCTGCTAAGTCCATCACTAAAACGTATTCCTAAGAGCCACATGCCTAAGTGTGTTATGCCTGGTGAAGCCTGTAATGGCACTAGATACCTGTGTTTAGGCAAAGAGCGCTTACTGAAAGTGACATAGAATCATAGAATCATTTAGGTTGGAAAATATATTTAAGATCACTGAGTCCAACCATTAACCTAGCTCTGCTAAGTCCATTACTAAACCATGTCCCTAAGCACCACATCTACACATTTTTAAATACCTCCAGGGATGGTGACTCAACTGCTTCCATGGGCAGCCTGTTCCAATGCTTGACATCCCCATCGGTGAAGAAATATTTCCTAGTATCCAATCTAAACCTCCCCTGATGCAACTTGAGACTATTTCCTCCTCTCCTATTGTTTCTTATCTGGGAGAAGAGACCAATACCCACCTGGCTACAACCTCTTTTCAGGCAGTTGTACAGAACGATAAGGTCTTCCCTGAGCCTCCTTTTCTCCAGGCTGAACAACTCCAGTTTCCTCATAAGACTTGTGCTTTAGACTCTTCATCAGCTTTAGTGCTTTTCTTTGGATGTGGCAAAATAGTATCATTTTTGCTATTTGTCCCCTGAATCCACTGATATAAAATTACAAATCATATATTTAGTGTCATTGTGAACAATTTATTTTCCCAGTATATTATCTTTAACTGATGTTCTAAGTAATAAATGGATTGCAAACTTACAATCATATTCACATTAATTCAAGAGGTTGACCCAGCAGGAATGCAGCCACTGGTTTTTGCAATCAACTGCTGTACATTATAATACTTTAAAAACAGAATAGCTGGATAATAGCATGTTCTCACAGTAGTTCTTCAGTGTCATTACTTGGTAACGTGGGAAATTGCCATCAATCACAAAGCAGCAAAGAGTATTGTACAAATAACTATGAGGAATAGTTACTTTAAAATGTTTAATATAAAAATAATAACTTGCTTTGTTTTTTTGAATATGCATCTCATTTGAAATGGGTGTCTCTGTATTTAATAAGTGTGTCCAGCACAATAAAAGGTTAAGCTTTTATTTATTGTAGAGATGCTTAAATGAAAATGTTTTCTCAGGGCATGGGAGGCAGAAGGAGTGATGGGTTTTTTTGTCTTGTTAGTTTTGATTATGGCTGGGGTTTTTGTTTGCTTGCTCAATTGCTGATTTTGGTTTTACTTATTTCTTTGTGTGAATTTTACATAATAATTTATGATACTTTTGTAACTTCACATACTACAAAGTAGAATCTTGCAGACCTGTACAGGTTGTCACAGTAAATTAACATCTTTGTATTAACATACTTTCAGTTTTTTGTTTTCAGTTAAAAGCCATCACAAACATTTTAAACTTTTGCAGTTTAAATACTGCCTGCACAGAAGTTTTCCCACCATTTAGTATGCAAGACCATGTGGTTGTCTGCACTGTGTGCACCTAGCTTTCTTCAATCACAGCACTATTTTACAAGAGAGGAATATCTTACAAAACCTTTAGAAAACCAGGTAGACTGGAAAAGCTCAAGTTAGTTTTCTACAGTGGCATTTTAGATTATGGAAAAAAAATCTAAGTATAGACAAAATTAATCACTGTTCTCTGGAAGGAAAACGTGAGATGGGAACAAAAATACCTAGATGGACTGCAGTTACAAAGCTAGAAATTTATGCTACTGAAATGTCTCATAAACTGCTAAAGTGCAACAGGTTTAAAGCTGCAGTACCATCCTGGTGCTGCTACTTTGCTCATTTTTATGGTTAGAGGACACCAAACTAATTGAGAAAACACCTTGTCTTCATTTTAATGAGGAAATCATCAGATTGGATAAACTGACTGTGGATATCAGATGCGCGTACACACATTAAAGGACACCAAACTAATTGAGAAAACACCTTGTCCTCATTTTAATGAGGAAATCACTGGATCAGACAAACTGACTGTGGATATCAGATGCACGCACACACATAGAGAATAGAAAATTATTTTGGTTAATGTACTGTTTACATATCCTTAAATAAAATGCTTTCTTTGCAAGGGAAATGCTGAACATAATCCTGGGATTATGTGCTACTGATTCTTAGACTAGTTTCTTAATCAGTTTCCTTTATTTATAAAGAGAAATGTTGTTCTATTACTTAGTGGGCTAGTAGATATTTGTTTCAGTAAGATATTTCAGTTTTGGTTTCTCTCAAATCTTAAAAAAAGAGAAAACCCTATTTTGTCCATAGGAAGGATAAGAGGTGGATGTAATATATTTTGCCATATAATAAGCCTTAAGATACTTTTTTATTTGACATTTCCAGAAGCAAATAACTAAACCACAGTCTAGATGTTACAATGAGAGGAGACATGTACTTACCTGAGAAAAATCTGTTTCAAGCATAACGTGCAGTTATAGGATATATGATATGAATTACCACAGGAATCAGTTTTGGGCCAGGTAAACTCAATATATAAATTGGTAATGTGGAAGAAAGGCAAATACTAAACATGGAAAGGTTATAAGAACTTTGTAAGACATGATTGGAGATTATCATTGTACTTAAAATTTAAAATTATCTAAGATAATAAGATGCAAATTAATTGATGCTACTTCAAAATATCCAGGGGATAAGAAGGCTGAAAAAAAATAATTAAAAATCTCATTTATCAATATAAAGGTCAAAGCTGGGCCGTTATTCTGGAAAATTTTACATTAGAAAAAAGATTTTGTAATTGAGCAGTTAAAGTCACAAACAAATGAAATATTAATGATTTACAACTCTAAAACACACTTTGTACAAGAAAGAATGAAGGACCTAAATCAGTTTAGTCCAGAGAAGAGCTCAGGAATATGTGAAAGGAAGTCTTTGTATATATAAAAAGGAGAAAGAAATCCCACCAAACAAAACAGTTTGCTAGATCTACTGGGAATAAAATCAGAAACAATGTGCTATTTTGTCAGTAAAATGGTTCTATGATACTTTTTTTTTTTAACAGTTTTGTCTATGAAAGTTTAATGATTTGAAAAAATGTTATTTATAAATGTAACAGCTGGAAACATTTTCCTCTTACTTTATGTTTTATCAGGAAGATTTGCTTCACCAATATACCTTTTTCCACAATTGGAACATACTTCTCGATGTTTTCCAGCTGCTACCTCTTAACAACTGTATTCCATATTAAAAAAAAAAACAAAACAACAACAATAAACAATCAGATATTAAAAATTTCTAAGTGTGGATTACTGGATTTTTCTTTTCTGCCTTTAAAAATAGATAACCAGAGATTGTTTTCAATCAAATGTTATACATTTTGAAGGGTTAAACTACATAGATTTCATGACCTAGTGTTTATCAACATAATTTTTCAACTTCCATCTTCCAGGGTATGTCTTTACTGATATATTCACTGCGTATTCAGTCCTTTCACAGAATGACTAATTGCGTACTACAAAAAAAAAAAAAAAAAAAAAAAATTGTGGACCTCATTTCTGTTTGTATGTATAAAAGTTGGTCTGCATTTGTTTATGAGAGCAGACACTATTAGGAACATTTACCTTGTAATGGCAATGTTAGATGCATCTGGGCTAGCTTAATGCAAGACTAAAGTTTAAATACGTTCAATAAATTTCACATGCTGTTTTAAAGTTGAAAATTACTGGAATTCCAGCCAACTTTTAAAGTTGCATCAAAGAACTCAGGAGATATTTTCTTAAATGCAAAGTCTAAATAAAGGTGTACAAAAGTACAGATTCTTGAGTTCTAAAATCCCCAGATATAATACAATTTTGAATGTCTCTAAGTTGGAGAGATATCAATTTGATGGATGGACCACTCAGTGGATAAAGAACTGGCTGGATGGCCGCGCACAATAAGAGTTGTGGTCAATGGCTCAATGTCCAGCTGGAGACCAGTAACGAGTGGTGTCCCTCAGGGATCAGTGCTGGGACCAGTCTTGTTTAACATCTTCATCACTGACATGGACAGTGGGATTGAGTGCGCCCTCAGTAAGTTTGACGATGACACCAAGCTGTGTGGTTCGGCTGATACCCTGGAGGGAAGGGATGCCATCCAGAGGGACCTTGACACGCTTGTGAGGTGGGCTGATACCAACCTCATGAAGTTCAACCATGACAAGTGCAAGGTCCTACACCTGGGTTGGAGCAATCCCAGGCACAGCTACAGGTTGGGCAAAGACGAGATTCAGAGCAGCCCTGCAGAGAAGGACTTGGGGGTGCTGGTCGATGAGAAAATGAACATGAGCCAGCTTCAGTGTGCGCTCACAGCCCAGAAAGCCAACCATATCCTGGGCTGCATCAAAAGGAGCGTGACCAGCAGGTCGAAGGAGGTGATCCTGCCCCTCTACTGTGCTCTTGTGAGACCTCACCTGGAGTATTGTGTGCAGTTCTGGTGTCCTCAACATAAAAAGGACATGTAACTGCTGGAACAAGTCCAGAGGAGGGCCACGAGGATGCTCAGGGGACTGGAGCACCTCCCATATGAAGATAGGCTGAGGAAGTTGGGGCTGTTCAGCCTGGAGAAGAGAAGGTTGCGTGGGGACCTCATAGCAGCCTTCCAGTATCTGAAGGGGGCCTATAGGGATCCTGGGGAGGAACTCTTCATTAGGGACTGTAGTGACAGGACAAGGGGTAATGGATTAAAACTTAAATGGGGGAAGTTTGGATTGTATATAAGGAGGAAGTTCTTTCCTGTTAGGGTGGTGAGTCACTGGAATGGGTTGCCCAGGGAGGTTGTGAGTGCTCCACCCCTGGCAGTGTTCAAGGCCAGGTTGGACGAAGCCTTGTGTGAGATGGTTTAGTGTGATGTGTCCCTGTCCATGGCGAGGGGGCTGGAACTAGATGATCTTGAGGTGCTTTCCAACCCTAACTATTCTATGATTCTATGAATTGTTTTAATAACAAAGGACTGAGCTTTTTTATAAAAACTGAATTTAGAACACATATTAGTACAAAGCAGTATCTCCAAGTTAGGATTTTTTTTTTTTAAATTTAGTAAATTTAACAGTTGCATATTAATATTTCTATGTTCAATTTTAGTGCTTAGTCACTTGCATAAAATGCTTTCTGAATGTAATAGCATCAGGTTTCTGTTACTGTAATACATAACTAAAATATTTTCCATCTTTAAAAATGAACCTTAGCTCATGAAAATGTTACTTCCTACTGAATTAATGCAGTACTTTTTTCTTTATTTATACTAAATTCAACAGATGTTATTGACTTGATTCCACTTTTTTATATAAGATGATGACAATACAATTAGGATTTTTTTCAAAACTGTAATTGTGAAATTGACCTTATTAAAATTCCACTTCCTCCATAATTAAAAAAAAAACTAATTACTTGTAGTAATTGGACCAAAAATGACATTTTCAGTTCATTAATATTCAACAAATTGTTTTTGAAGATGTTCTTGCATGGTTAGTAGTCAGTCTTCAGCATTTCTGTTAATTTCTTATTTAAAAGTCATCTGAAATAATAGTTTGCATTTTAATAAGACAAGCCTTTATGAATTGACTTTATTTATAAGGTTTTTTAATTGCTAATTAATGTGTGAAAATATCTGTCTCCTGTAATATTTTAACACATGAAGTGAAAGGTGAATGTAGCAGAACAACAATTCACACATTCTGCATCACTCTAAATAAGCATGAAAGATACAATATCTCCCATCCATGAATTTTCATTACTCTTTCTAGAAATATCAAAATGAGGTTTAATATGTCATGGTACTGTGCACCTGAATAAAGAAGTCAATTTATCTAGTATCACAAAGTAGAGGCGAATAAAATAATGATGTATGAACGATTTTATTAACCATCAAAACACAACTAAGAGCATTTCACAGTATACTGTTTTTATTATTTGATGCAATCACATTTGAATTGATATCTTCTATCAATTCAAATCTTATATGCATTCTAATTCTCTTTATAGATCCTTAAATATATGTGTCTATATTTATAACCTTGAAGTGTGATTCCTCTGATGTCCCTGGAACAGTGAGAGCTCAGACGAGCTCAGTCAGAGCTATGAAGAGATTTCCCTTCTGATATAGCTGAACCATGAGCTGGAGTGATTACTTTTAAGAGTAAGTGTCAAATTGCTAATAAAAACTGTCAGATGAACTCAAATGTGAAGTTATTTTGAGTGATATATCTGCATCAGAATTTGAACTGAAATAACTGCACACTTTCTTATTGTCAGGCAAAGAATCTTTATGTGATTTCAGGGTTTATAGTTCCACAAGTAGATATAAATTTTGGATAACTGGGATAACTCTCCTTCTGTTTCTTACACCTCAATATCTTCAATATTTAAGCTACATGTATCAGCAGTGGAAGTTCAACTGCCTGGGAAACTAGCTTTTGCAGGAATTCTGGGAGCTTCCAAAGGTAAGTTGCATCTGAGAGACAATTTTAAGGCTGACAGTATTTCACTAAAGACCAGATTTTAAAAGTATCTTTGAGAATCACTGAAGGATAAATCTTAAAATTTTTAATTTTCATGTCCCTTTAATTTTTTCCCCCCAGGAAGCTTCCACTCATAATATTTCTGCGAGTGCTCTACAATTCCCCTTAATAAGAGGAAAAAAATAGATAACTTATTATGAAAAGAAAAATTTCTTTTTGATCTGAGGGAACCTAATATTTCAATTAAAACATCACCAACACTTAGCTGAATTCGTTAAATAGTAATTTCTAGTTGAGCCTGCAGTCTCATACAAGCAGAAACAGAGCAGACACTATCACAGACTAACCAACAGACATTCTGCAATTGAAGGGGAGATTTAGGGCTTGACTGTTCTAGGTTCTTTACTTTCAAAATAGGACATTTATCAGAATTCAAATTCCAAGTACGGTGATGTCCAGAGTACTTGCACACATTGCTAGAGGCATCCCAATCATTCTTCAAAGCTCCCATACTTTCCAGAAGGAATGTGGTATTTGCTGTGCTCACCAGCCCACTCCCCATTTTGAATCTGTAGATTATTCAGTTCCTGATTTAACAGATTTATCTGGTTTAACAGATTTAATAGGTTTATCTGCTAGTTTATAGCTAGTCGAAAAGCATCAAATCTTTTGAAAATTTCAATACCAAATTTTTCAGCAATCTGCTGTTTCAGTACAGTTTCTGACAAAGGGGATTCTAGAGATTCCTGGCTGCAGTCGAGGCCAGTACCTTCCAGTAGTATATCAGAGAATGAGATGTAAACATCACCTTTCTAGATTTGAGTTCAATGACCTGCAAAACAGACAAGTCTCTGTTCATGCAACTTTCATCCCAACATTCAGGTAGGAAATCATATCCATCTACTAAAATTAAAGTTCTCAGCCATTTCAGTATGTAGCACACAGAGATTCGAATGAGAATAAAACACCTAGATAATAACCAGACACCCGCATTTTGAAAATTGGAACATAATTTTTTTCCTTATTGCATATAATTTCCTGACTGTAACTATTTAATATTCATGGTAGTTAAAAAAAAAAAAAAAAAAAAGACCCTCTTACTTAAACATCACTACATTTTCAAGGATTTCTTGCACTTGTAAAAAGCTGAAAATTCCTTGTTTTTCAAATTTTTGGTGTATGCACAAGTGTCTCTTCTTTAAAAATACGCTAATAGAGTCAGCTCATTCTCTGCTTTACTGAGTTAAATATCATGGTGTTGTGGTTTAAGCTCAGACAGGAACTCAGAACCACCCAGCCAGCAACTCAGAACCATGCAGCCACTCGCTCACTCCCACCTGCTTCCTCCCCTTGCTCCCAGAGGAATGACACAAACCACTGCTGCTACCACCAATAATAATAATGATAAGGAGAACAACAAGGGAAGAGAATACAACCACTCACCACCTGCTGTCCGATACCCAGCCTGACCCGAGCAGTGATCTAACCCTTACGGGTAACTCCCCCCAGTTTATATACAGGGCATGTTGTGCTGTGGTATGGAACACCTCTTTGGCTAGCTTGGGTCAGGTGTCCTGTCTCTGATTCCTCCCGGCTTCCCCTCCTCCCTGGCAGAGCATGAGAGTCAGAAAGTCCTTGGTCAGACTAAACATTTGAGCAGAAACATTGGTGTTATCAGTGCTGTTCCCAGGCCAAAAGTCAAAAACACAGCACTGCACCAGCTATTAAGAAGGATCAAAAATTACTGCTACTGCTGAACCAGGACAGTAACATATGTTGTCATTTTGGGAAAGAATTCTTATGGTAATAATATAAAATAATTTGGAAATAAAGCAATTAGACACCATGTCCTAGAAGCACTATTCTGTGGACTGACTATGAAAAATTGTGAACTATGGAAATTATTATATTCTTTCCAATGAGATAAGCATGACGAACTAAACTTTTGAAGGTTTTGAAAGCATTATAGGAAGCCACAGTTCATTCCTTTACATTTTATGAAATAATGCTGTTTTCAATGATTTTATTAAAATCAGATGTTCCTGAATTTAAAGTATGTAAACATAATACATCTTACTCAAAAGGCTAAGGCTTGCAATATTTCTAATGGCATATTTCTAATGCCAGTGACTTTAAAGTGCCTGAGGAGAGTCTTATTCACTGTGTTTATAAAGGTTTAAAATAAATTAATTATAGTAAAGTTGATGCCATGTCTAAAGATGCCTGACATTATACTAAGAAGCTGTAATGAAGGTTACCCTGTGCAAACTATGTGCACAGGGTAAGAATCCAACTGTCCTTCATGATAGAAGACGTGCTGCTCACTGTAGCAGACCTTAAAATGGTGTTGCATTGTCGTTTTAGCACTGTTCTCATTGATGCTCCTTTTTGTGCTACAGCATTCTTTGAATCCCTTCCAAAGAACTTGGTAAGTGGGTCTAGTCTATTAGCTCAGAATTACTCCTACTCTCTTTCTTAACTCCTTTTTTTCATGTGTCAAATGCAGTCACAAGAAGATTTTATTCTGGTCTGTCTACTGTGATTCCTTTTAAAATTCTGTGCTGTTAAAGAGCAGTTGCAGTTCTACATTTTTACCTATTTCTACTTTGTCAAGCATTATTTATGTTTTCTTCATAACATTTCCATTCTGCAATCCCTTGCCCCAGTTCCATGTAGATATTTTCAGTAATGCCAGATAGTCCCTTTGCTGCTTCTTGTGGATGTTTCCATTAACCAACAGATTGCTGACTGGAAACTTATACCTGTGCTAACTTGCACAGTGATGGTTTGCTCTCCACAGAGCTCTGGAAACTGAGCATGCACCCTTCTGTGATGATATCTATGGCTCTACTAGTGTGAGTACATAAAAAATGAATCTATCCTTTTCTGTTGACAGCTGATCTTCAGACCCAGCTGGAGGTTCAACAAAATTGTCTGAAATACAAACTCAACTCACCATAGCAAATATTTTCCACTACTTGCAGGCAACTGACCTACTTCTCAAAGTCAGGGAAGTACAGCATACAACTGATTTAAGTAATTACAGAATATACAGTGTTTTTCTTCACTACAGTATGACAATTTACTGTATATATTTATCTTACTTAGATCTTGAATTATCCAAATTCCCATTTTTGATACATTTTCACACAAACTTCAGTCTAACTGCCCATGGTACAGCAATATGAACTGCACAAACGTACCTACTTTAATAGCTTTCTTCAATTAGGAGGTCAATAGAAATAGCACATACTGACCCGTAATTGAATGCAAGAGATCTGCTGAGACTGATTAAGCTTTCAGAGTCACACACAGGCACCTAAACTCATACATCTGAACCACGCTGTAAGTGCATATCTTCCCTAGTACTGACTTGCAGATTTAGCAGTCATGTCTTAGGTCAGAGAATATACTCATGATAGAGAAACCTTAAAGTGCCAGGCTGAATAATAATAATTACAATTAATAAAATTCTTTGCACAAGGGATGGCTGATGTGCCAATCTTTCAAAATACATTGTGGTTGATAATGATTGCTTAGGTCTGTGAATCTTGTCTTCTTCATCATTAAATTGATACTTTAGCATTATTTAAAATGCAAAGTCAAACTCAAACATGGGGCCTGATCCTAGGCTGTTGCAAGCTAGTATACATTGATTGACTTTACCAGTTAGCATGAAGCCCAATTACTACGTTAGACTTTCAGCTTTCACATAAAATAAATGCACAAATGAACAAGAAATGAAACTGATTTTCTTTTTTTGGGGTGGGTGTCTCTGTTTTTGGCTTGGTGAAAGCATAAATCTTACAACATAGACTCTAAATAACTGTACTTCAGACACCACTTAAAATGTTTCACTTTTCACGGGGAAAAAAAAAAAAATCTGTTCTGCTTTCCATCTTGAAAAGTCACATTGAAATAATTAGAAGCCATGACTACCTTTATCCTGATTCAGGTACACTGTGAACATTAGTTACCTTTTAGCACCATTTAGGCAGCTAGGGTGGAATGGGATTTGTGTAAACCATGGCAATCTATAATGGCCAACATATTTCAGATACCAAGGTCCTACTTTGGTATCTGATTACAAGGCCATGATTACCAAGGTCATGATTACTATTTGTACTTCCTTCCTCTTATGTTTTAAAATGGATTTATGTAACTTAGCTTTAGATATCTAAAATTCTGATGTTAACATATGAAGTAGCTGTTCTGTAATTCCTTTAGTTGTTAATGGAAGAAAATAGGCATTATACATCACATTAATTATCTGACCTTTTTTTTAATGTCTACTTCGCGGTAAGATGAGTCATTCCTGAAACCGTGTTGACTGAATCTGATTATAGTGGAACCCTGAGACAAGAAGATGAGATGCAGATATCCAAATTTAAGTGAGCATAATCCACCCATAATAATCTCCCACAACTTGTCAGATAGGTCATCTATATACTCCTTTCTTGCCATATGTGCGTAGGAGGGTGGACTAAGACAGCAGTTGCACTCCAAGCCTATTCTTTCTCTCCATATGCTTGGACAGTCATAAGCTTTTCTTTAGTTCATTCTTTACCTTTCTTTCCCCTCTGCAGCATCCAATGGGGAAGCCTTGAAGATGCAGACAACTTTTTAGTTTAAAAAGTTAAAAAACAATTTGTCACGTTATGCTACATTTCAATTAGACCGCATCTTAACAAATAGAAGGGCACAGGCTTATAAATAATCTAAATCTTTATGCATCCTTACAATGTGCCGTAAATGTTCTGTTAATGTAAATATTAAAAATGATTCCTCTATCTCTACATTTCAAGCAAACATTTTAGAGGAATAAGCTACCTTTCTGCAACAGACCTAAATGGTGACTTATTTCAAAACCAAACATAATTTCTTCATGTTTCTTAAGAAAATAATTATGCAAAAAGGATACAGAGTATTCAGAGCATTTATATAAAGCATTTTATATTTTTATATATAAAGCACTTCGAGTAATATATTATTATAAGCATTTATATAAAGGTTTTGTTGTTGTTGTTGTTGTTTTGGGATTTTCTATAGACTTGCAGCTTATCTTTTATGTCTGTCCAAATGGGCACAGTAAATGTAATTCTTCTACAAATACATGAATCAGAATAATTTACTTTGTTGACAGCATAAGCAAAATTGTCTTAAAGTCTGAATAATCTGATAGATTAGTAGTTTGTTAAGAATTATTTGTTTATAGACCATGAAACTGTATTTCTGAGTTGTGGTGCAATTTCATACATATTTTACCACAAAAGTTTGCATAGTTAAGCAAATATTAACGTTTATTGAAGGAGACTAAGCATCAGAAGAGATAGAAACTAATAGATAAAATGCGCTTTTAAATTGCCTTTTGTTCCTGTTAGCAAATAAAAATAAATTACACTGCATCTAAAAGGTCTATCTGAAGTGCCTTTGTATGTATGGGCATACACTTGCGTATCAAGCGCATTTTTGGCTATGGTAAGTGTATATATATATATATATGCTTATATATGCGATGTTACATAGTATTGTCTCATCCCACCTGGCTGGTGCAGGGGCAGCTGCTCTGTTACCACAGGAGCAACCAGAGCCCCTCCAGAGGTTGAAAAACGAAACAACGTTAATTTTATTGTAAACTTCCCTAAAACTGTGTTAGGAGGAGCAAAAGTCTTGGCAGGCTCTTCTAAAGGACACAAAATAGAGGGAGCAAAGGAGAAAGGAAGGAAAACAGAGAAACAGGCTCACCGCCCCATAGATCCAGTTACATCATCTCGGTCAGCGAGTGAAATCCTTTCAGCTGTGGCCGCTGTGGTCAGTGTCTCCGCTATGGTTTACGGCGGAGGGGTGCTCGCCGCACGCTGAGGGATTGTTTTGCCTGTTTCTAGGACCAGGAGCTCTTGGAACCCTCCCGCAGGTCAGACCCACCCGCAGGGGATCTGCTGAGCCCCAGAGCCGGTTCACGCTGTGTCCCGACGGGCTCCGCAGGGTCTGTCGCTGTCTCCGGGCAGTTTGTTGCGAGGCAGTTGATCTTCACGGCCTCAGGGCAGACAGCACAGGAAAGTATCCCCCACCTTGGTGGAGCAGGATCCCTGCTCCGCCCCCGGCCTTTTGCCCAAATGAAAACGAGCTGTCAGTTCCTTCTGTCTTCTCTGAGTTGTTCGAAACAAACACAAAAAGGGGCTCTTGACCATCATAAGTATAACACAGATATTTTATTACATTAATTTAATGAAATGTAGATTATGTTACCATTGATAGCTAGTCGTCACATATGTTTGTCTTCTCCATGTTGAGAATTCATTACACTCTCACAGAACCTTATGGTAAAACTCCTGTTAACATTATGTTGTGCTTGAAATATGAGAGATTCTTTCATTTATGAACTTGAAAATGTCAAGTGCCTCCTTTTGCCTAGCTTACTACTGAGAAAACCAGCCCTCACATTAGAAAAACAATTCCGAAACCTTCTAACTCTTTTTTCATTAATGTACTAACGCACTTTAGTGAGTTACTCCCACTCTATGCGTAGTTATTCAGCTTGTCCCCTAGCTGCAGTGTGGCAAAAGAAGGTTTTGTTATTAAGCTCTGCTTTACTGAATATGTCAGAATGAGTGGTCAATCACTGCAGATGTTCTGAGACCTACTAGCACTTTGATGCCTAGTGCCACAGTCAGTGAACTGCCAAGGTTATCATGTAAATTGTCATG
This sequence comes from Lathamus discolor, assembly GCF_037157495.1. Classification (NCBI taxonomy): domain Eukaryota; kingdom Metazoa; phylum Chordata; class Aves; order Psittaciformes; family Psittacidae; genus Lathamus; species Lathamus discolor. The sequence continues at coordinate 25,046,752 of NC_088884.1, forward strand.
GCTAGGATCCAAATTAACAGGCAGGTATGGCACTTCACATTGCGCAGAGTAATAGTTACAGATTTAAGAACATTCAAATATCAGTAGCAGAATTATTACTGCTACTTGTAAGTTCAGAACTTTATTTTCAACCAATATCTGTAAGGGGTTCTTTAAAAAAAAAAAAAACTGAACAAAAATAGAAAACAATGAACTACAAACCAAATCAAAACCCACAAAAAACCTAATGAAAATGTAAGATTCTGAAGCTCAGCTTCAAAGAGGTTCTGTTTTGTATTAGTTATGCCAGAACCCTGAACAAAAGGACCATTATGCTTACCCAGAATAGCATCCTCCACAGAATTGTTTTCAAGTAAGTAGCATAGAACCCTTTCAGTGATAGCTTATTTTTTTATCCTGACATGTACAATTTACTTTAATTGACAATTAAAGACAATTCACTAAGACCCAGAGCTTGAAATGCAAATAGGTAATTTTGATTCAAATAGCTATCATATAATCCTTTGAGTCAAAGTATACTTTAATTTTTATAGAAAACAGGAGAAGATCTGATTTCACATTTGTTGTTAATTTAACCCTATTACTCATGCAACAATACAAGACAGAACAATAGGGGGGAAAAGGAATTTAATTGGTGTTTGAAACAGTGGTCTAAAGTCAGATTCATAATTGCTACTTATAGTCTAATCTCTTCATCTCCTTTTACAGGCAGTCCTTCTAGGTTGTGATTCACAGCAACTTAGATTTCAGTTCTGAATCACCTCCGAGAGGAACCTATCTGAGAAGAATTAGGCTACAGAGTAATCACTTACTACAGGGCATTGACTAGTGACCTTGGAGACTAAAGGTAGTCTTGTGAATATTTTCCAACTGTTTATTTGTTTCCGAGATTTGAAAATAGACAACGATTTTTATTAACTAGGACAAGTCAAAAAAACTTGTTTAAATACATGAAACACAGTGTGATTTGCCCAGTGTTAGATTTTACTACTTTGACTTCTAATTGATAGATTCATACATCTCATGTGGCCTGATTAAAATGAAGGAACAATATTAGAGTAGCAGAATGTGTTTTTGCCCAAGAAGTTTCTGGAACTTGAGGAGCTGCAGGGTTTTTCACAGAAAACTTGGGTCAAGAAAACACATTCTAATTAGAATTGGTTCTATTTTCATAACTAAATATACGAATCCTTTGCCCTTCCCCTCCCTGCAGTCAGATCATTTTCAGAAAACAAATTCTTCTTTTTTTCCTTAGGAATTTATGTATGCCTTATTCTCCATCTGATGTTAGAATCCTTTATTTGAAAAATCATAATGTCCTCAATAGTTCATTGTGATGTCACCAAAACACAATTAGAGTTTTCAAGTGGGAGATATATAGGAGGAACAGATTAGCTCCAAAGGTCCTGTATTCTTGTAAATGTACTTGGAGTAAAATTGCAACAAGTGAAAAGTTTCAAAAATACTATACTTTTCCAACCTATATGACTGTAGAATGGAATTTTGCAAGAATTATGAAAGACTAAACCAAATATTGTCCCAGAGATTATAACATAAATGTAAAATACATTTTACGAAGGAAAAGCTTTATCATAAAGGGTGGATCTTGTATTTCATTAAAAGCAATCAGATACTGGGCTATGGCGGTGTACCTCTTTGCAGCTGTGATGAAGGACTAAGAAGGATCTCTTTGTTTCCTATTGTATGGTCTTGCTGCTACTGGCTGAAACTTCCTGAGTCTGTGAAGTAGTAGTCAAAGACCTACAGGGAGTTAATACAGTTCTAAGCTCTGCTAATTCCTGGCAAGAGTCCTACATTAAAAACAAGTCAGGTCTGCAGAAAGAGTTGCTGTAGGATGCAGTCGTCTCCTTGGGCCCTACTCACAGAACATTTGGCATAAAACCAGAAGCACTCTGCCTAGGCTGGGAAAGTTACATGGGTTTACAGGTGAATGTAGAATGAGGTCCTCTCTCCCTCAAGCCAGAGAAAAAAAAAAAAGTAAAAAAAAGCTAATAAAACCTTTTAAAAAAACACATGTTCTGTGTAAATGGAAATGTTTAATTTTAATTTAGAACTTGGGACAGATTTTGACTCATACTATCTTGTCTGAGTGACCTCTCCTTCCAGTTAGACCTTCCGACCAAGCTGCAATGCTGTTTGTCTGAGACAAAAGGCTGGCACAGTCATCTTTTCATGGAGTTAATGACATTTTCTATTTCTATTTTCCTTTAAAAGAAGTGTTTTTTAACGCCATATAAAAATCTGAGTGTATTTTGAAATACATTTTGCAAAGCACTTTTATTTGTTGAAATAGCTTTTTGTAAAACATGGCCTTCTCCCTGATGAACAGCCCCAGTTTTCTCTGCCTGTCCAAATTATCTAATTAATGAAAGAAGCTGTCATTAGTAATGACAACAAACCCAGCACACCTATGGTCAAAGTGAAGCCTTACCAGCGCTGATATCTTGCTCTATCAGACCTTGTGATCTTTTACTGGAAATGTCATGGGGTTATATAGACAGAGAAATCCCTTGTATTTATGTGGCATTATGCTCAAGGTCATTAATTTTATATTACCTGCATGTTTCAAGCCAAACTTTGCACACAGTACACTTTTAAGCCTGTAGCCATCTATTTTTGCATGATGTAGGCATGTCCTTTTCTTGGATAACAGGCAAATGAAGTGCCTTGCTGTCTTGGAAAAAGGCTGAATCTTTGAGTAACATGAAATATTTTACAATTAAATATATATTATGCATATGTATTTGGTTTCTAAGTCTCAATGTCAAAAAAATTGTGTACTTGATGTGTTATGTTTTACGCCCATTTCCCATTTTACAGTTTCCTGAAGGTAAAATAATCCTCAACAGTGATTTATAATATTTGCCATAAAAAAGAGAGTATAATATAAAGGTAATAAGGAGACTGTTGACTATCCTTGCAGCAGGTTCTTTGCTCACATCATAAGCATGTATTAGCACTTCCACACAGTCTCTCCCACATCTTTATGGTTATGGCCCATGATCTGCAATGCCAAGTATTTACCATTCCTTGTCTTTAAGTTTGAAATTGCAAGGGGAAAATCATATTTAAAAAAAAAAAAGTAACTAAAAACTATGAAAGATTCAGATTTATTACTGTAGTAGATCTGCCATTTCCAAGCTTAGTGTGACTTCTTAGGTCAATCATATGAAAAGTAGCTTTACACTGTTTCTAGAGAATACAGTACTGCTGGTCAGGGCAATCCCAGGCACAGCTACAGTTTAGGCAAAGAAGTGATTCAGAGCAGCCCTGCGGCGAAGGACTTGGGGGTGTTGGTCGATGAGAAAATGAACATGAGCCGGCATTGTGCACTTGCTATACTGGGCTGCATCAAAAGCATCATGACCAGAAGGGCCCTCTACTCTGCTCTTGTGAGACCTCACTTGGAGTATTGTGTAGAGTTCTGGTGTCCTTGGCATAAAAAGGACATGGAACTGTTGGAACAAGTCCAGAGGATGTCCACGAGGATGATCATGGGACTGGAGCACCTCCTGTATGAAGACAGGCTGAGGAAGTTGGGGCTGTTCAGCCTAGAGAACAGAAAGCTGTGTGGAGACCTTATAGCAGCCTTCCAGTATCTGAAGGGGGCCTATGAGGGTGCTGGGGAGGGACTCTTCATTAGGGACTGTAACAATAGGACAAAGAGTAATGGGGGAAGTTCGGCTTAGATATAAGGAAGAAGTTCTTTAATGTGCAGGTGTTGAGGCACCAGAACAGGTTGCTCAAGGAAGTGATAAATCCCTGGCAGTGTTTAAGGCCAGGTTGGACAGAGCCTTTGGTGACATGGTTTAGTGTCAGTTGTCCCTGCCCATGGCAAGGTGGTTGGAAACAAATGATCTTAAGGTCCTTTCCAGCCCTAATCATTCTATGATTCTATGATCAGAACATGACAGCATGGAACTTAGACTTCAGATCCATTTGTATCAACCAGCAATTTCTGGCTATTATAATATTTACCTCTTTACGTCTGCCCTCTGTCTTATGCCACCTCTGGTCTTTATCACGCCTTTTCTTAAGTGGTTTTAACATCTAAAATAACCAGCAATGCATACACACACATATATATATAACCAATTTTGTGTGACAAATAAGCTCACCACAGGTTCTTATGAATTGCAGAGACAAACCAAAGTAGGTAAAGAAAAAATCCCCATAGGGGAAAAAGGGGTGAAAAGTAGAGATAAATTATTTCTGCTTTCCTGCTGTGAAAAAACATTCCACCCAGATTTTGAATTCAAAGTAGAAGAAAATAACATGCAATTTATTTTCCCCTTTTCCTCTTCTTTCCCCTTTTTTTTTTTTTTTTTCCCTGGCCTAAATCTGATGTGGGAGTGATAAAGTCCAGTATACATGAGTGGTTGTTCAGCTAGCCATTTAGTTCAACCTTCATTTTTGACCCTTTTTATTTGATCTTGACAGAAAGGAATGAGAATGTTATGTATGTGATCATAAGTGTGAGAGAAAGTGGTCCTCTGGCATGACCTGTAGTGAAGATTTGCCAGCAAAACAAACCAGTTGCTCTGTCTTGTTTGTTGTTGTTCACCACTTTCCTAAAGCCTTCAGTCAATTGTTCAAAGAGCGAAAGTGGCAATGAGATGTCTTAGTACCTTGCAAGACTGAGTTTTTAGTGAGATTTTGTTAGCTATACTGTTCAAGCAAAGATGCATGCCAAATACATTAATGAAAATAAAAGTCTGTTTGTGAAGAGAAATAAATAATTCAGTAACTGCAATAAATAATACCCAGTTTAAAGACTGAACTACACTCTTGCCTCTAGAAATGGTCCCACCACACCAGTACTCAAGCACAATGACAGAATCAATCTGGGAAGCTTTTCCTGGTGTTGCTCCTGAGCTATCTCATCTGTAGCAAGAAATAGCTTTGAAGTCTTTAAAACAGTTAACATCTTTCCTGACAGCTAACATGCACTTTATCTAAAGTCCTGATGTTATTAATATTAATTGCATAGCTATGGAAGCCATGTTGTACCCTTTTTCGCTGATGCAATCCCCAAGTTTAATGGTATTTTACAGGTAGGAGTGAGGACAGAATTTGGTCTTTTTTGACTAAAACTGTTTTCCTATTCACATATGGGTCCTTGCCACTCCCCACTAAGAATAAAAAGTATAATTAGCTAAATTTTACTTCAGTGACTCTTTTTTTTTTTTTTTTTAAGACAAACAGGAATGTTGTGATCAATTCTAATCTTATAAAGTGTCAATTTCATGTTCCCTCAGGATCTGTGGATGCATCTCATGGACCCATGGACTTGTTCACCTTCAGGTTTCTTAGATGTTCTTGAACCTGATCTTATCCTAGAGCAGGCTGTTCTTATGTTTCTTATGTGAATCTAACACAAACAAGTAAATTATTTAATAAGTCTGAATAAATATATTGAAATAATAATCTAAATTTTAGATAATATTTCAGGCAGCTTGTTTTTGTTTATGAGCTCTCATGTTCTTCAATGGACTTTCAGCTTTATTGTAAACTACTGTTAGTTGTTTATCTGATCCTTTTTTGAGTATATAGTGCAAGTAATGTTGGGCAGATTGTTACCTGATGTGATATATTCTTCCACTAGGCTAAGGATTTGGAACCATTAATACAGTTTTGTGACTCATACGATGGGGATATGCAACCCTGAGGTCAGATCATAAAGAAAAATAATTTGGAATGCAATGAAAGAGACAAAAAAGAAGAGAAAATTAAAAGCATTTGCAATGGCAATTTTACATGTAGCAAAAGAGGAAAGAGAAAAAATATAAAGAATTTTTATGGAGGTAGAAGGAAGGTGAGTGAGAGGGGAAATGTAGAAAAACTTGCAGAAACTTTCACACCAGAGGAAAAGCCTGTTACTAAACTATTTCTAAACAGATGAAAAAGAACTGATTAATTAAAAAAATTATCAAAAAATGGTTTATGATCATCAACTACTTAAACAGAATCAAGGTGCAAATTGTGTTTCAGACAATAACTGCTAAGATGGCATAAAAGTATTTTAATTGTAATCAGAACTTACATTATTTAACATGGATATTAAAGGAAATAATAATCAGTCATAAATATAGTGACCCATTTATCTCTTTATCTTTCTGCTTACCAAACATAATCATTGAATTCAAGCACACTGAATCAAAAAGCAGAACCAAGTTAATTAGCTTTACTGAATTAGCAGAAGATGATAGAAACTGAAGCCTACTTAAGGTTGCTGAAATTTATCTTACCTTAAAGATGATTTTGAATTCAGTGGATAGTAATGAACTAAAAATATTTGATATTTTTTTTATATTCATGCACTGACTTTTTTTTTCCATAAAACAGTATGTGGACTCCATAAGGATGTTGCTGAAGACAAGGACTCCTCAGCAGAAGCTAAGATTTGAGATCTGGATATCTCACATCACAAGAACCCAGCTAAGGGAAGCTCCCTGTGAGCACCCCATCTCTGGAATTGTTCAAGGCCAGATTGGACAGGGCCTTGAACAACCTGATCTAATGGGAGGTGTCCCCACCTATTGGTAGCTGGGTTAGAAATAGACAATCTTTAATGTCTCTTCCAGACCAAACCAGTCTATGATTCTATTATTTACTAATTTAGCGTGTTCTAGTTACACCTCACAATGCCCAAAGTCTAAAGAACATTTCTCTAGCTGGAATAGATGCCATTAAGAATTTTCTTTGTTATTATACATTTTTATTGTGTGATTTTAAGAGTTACCGACTGGCTTTACTGTAACCGATGATGTGGCTTAGATTAGCTTTTAATATCCACTGCATAAGTACTGGTTGCTTTAATAAAACTAAAATAAGCATCCATAGAGAATGGCTTTTTTCATATATTACTGATTTGATACATTTCTGATGTTGATATTTTTCTCCAAACACTAATTTTACTTCCTTACTTTTTCATTATTCTCTCTGGTTTTGTTGCTTGCCTTTGGAGTTGGTGGGTTTGGACTAGAAACAGAAGTGATGTAAGACTTCTGTGACAGCTTAAGAAGCAGGGGTTTACAGGCAAGAATAAGTGAGGCAAATGACAAATAAAAGGAGGGAAAGGTAGGAACATTGCAGACCCAACTGTAACATCAGAGCTAAATCATCCAGTTAACCAAATACTAATAAAGCTAAAAAGTGGTGTGTGTGATTTATATTCCTCAATTCATAATTATATTTGCTACTTATTATTTAAGAACCTGTTTTCTCTGCTGTGTCCATTATCTGAGAAAAGATCTTGTATACAAAAACTAGGTAAATTTGGAAAGAGTGTGAACAAGTATAAAAAACTCTATACAAATACGAGCTGTCATTGTTATTATTTAATATATGGCTCATTTATATTATTTCCAGACTATGTTATTTTTTTTCATCTTTACTCTCACATATACCTCCAAAATCAATCTTTTTCTTTTCTTTGGGAAAGGTCAAGTACATTGTAGAACTTCAGCAAAAACCCTTGATGAACTGAATAGTGCAAATGCATTTTACGAAGACATTGCACTGGTGATGGATTTGTGTCATGCATCAGCAAAGCCATAACATAGCTTATAGGTGTGTTATTAGCAAGTGAGGAATTTATTAGTGATAGTTCAGTGAACCTTTTTTCTGAAACACAAAAAGGCATTTATTATCATATAGATCAAAATAAAAGAAAGCTACTGTCACGTGAAAGTGGGGGGAGATAGGGAAGACTTCATCATAATTTCTTGAATCAGTTGACAGGCTGAACCTGACTTCTCCCCTATAGGGATGACTATTGGGTAAGAAATTCATCTTATGTGCACTAAATAACTAACTTACGCTGTTAGAGAGTATAGTCTGATTGTGTATTACTTCAAGCTTGGTTTTGCAAACAGTCCCTATCACCATCAATCACAAACCTTTATTTGTCATGGTTTTTTATTAATAAAGAATATTATTCTGTAAACTGTTAGTATTAGTCCTTCAAGGGTGTTAGCAGTTATCGGCAATGGGTAACATACACAAACAAAGTGGGAATATCTGCTGAGAGTTCCCCCTTATGCTGTTGATGTGTTTCACTGAACAAGTCAGTCGAATCTACCTCCAAACTAGCAGGACAGTTTAGTGAAGGGTCCTTATAATGGGACAGTGACAGACTAGTCAAGGGTCTTGGCTTTTCCTGGTGCACTGATAGACAGATCAAACACTAGAGGTTGAGAAATCTCCCTCACTTCTTCATGTGACAGCTACCACTAAGAGTTTACAAGTTCATATGTTCACACATGTAAGTTGCATTATCTCAAAATTTCATCATGGAAATTTTTGTGGTATTTTTGTGATTATAGGATAGGGCAGATGAGCATTTGGAGTTCTTTATCTAGTGGCAGTGATACAGTTCTCAAGCCTTAACAATAAAGTAAATCTAAGCTATTTGAAATGTGATTAGTGTACAGATCTCCTGAAATTTGTACAAGTAGCAAAGACTACTCCTTCAGCTTTAGAAACAGATGAGTAAGTACCAATAATTATTCAAGATGGTAGTAAATGCCTTCTTTTTTGTAGGGTAAGAAAGTAGTTCTTTTATTTCTTAAACATGCACTACCAAACTTCACCAACAATCTCCCTGCCTTTATCTCAACTTACAAGATTTGTTATTACTGTACTTTTCCTATTTTCTTTCCCTTTCTGCTCAATGGAAGGGAGAGAGTGAGTGGCTGGGTACAAGTCTGGCTATTAGCTAAGCCTAGCGCTCTGAGACCATTTCAGTTCTTAACCAAAACTGTAAGACATTATGCACATATAAAATATATTCACGGCCCCTAAAAGCTTGCAATCTGCAAGAGGAAAAGAAATTTTAACAATTACATTAGCATTTCAGGGAGCATGCTCTCAATTTCCTGGTCATGAGCAACACAGTCTAATTCTCTATTAGCTTAAAAATACAAGCTTAAAAAAAAATCAGTTTTTAGAAAGCTTAGACATTAATAGTTATTCATTTAGTCAGTATCTCATTTTTAGCTACTTTGTTTACTGCTTCTTTTTCATTCCTACAACCCATAAGCCGAACAGTTCTACAGCTATTCTAATTAGATTTAGCTTCCAAAGGCATATAAAAAAGAGCCATCAGAGAGATTATTAGAAGAACTGTGCTAAAGAATTTAATGGTCATTTGGAATCTGAAGAAGTGCATACTCCAGTGTTGTTTAAAAAAAAAAAAAAAAAAAAAAGACAAACCAACCAACCAACCAAAAAACAAAACAAACAAACAAACAAAAAAACCCCCAAAAACCCAGGGCTCATTGTATTGTATTATTTCTAAAGAAGAGTTGACCAAATGTTGTCAGGAATGAGTATAAATTTCATATTTTATTTTTAGTAGACAAAATCTAGGAGTCTGAGAAATGCTTACCATCCAGTAATGAGTTTACTTTCCTAATTCCAAGTTGGCTTGAACAAAATGGCTTCAAAATTAGCACCTAGGTGACACTGCAAAAGAGTAAGCAGAAAAGGATAAACTAAACCCAAACTCTCTACAGTGTCTTGAAGAGTGCATAGACTCAGCTATACTCAACCATTAACAGGATTTAGTCAAATAAACCTGACCTGTTTTGTGGAAGTACTTAACAAGGCACCTGCCAATTTAGTCCCTAGTTATTGCAGCATTATGAATGGCAGGGGCTTGATGAAAACTGACAGAAGTATTAGATTTTTGCCAAATGTAAACAAGTGGATGCAATTTTATTATATGTTTATTAACAAACAGGATAATTTTGAAAGACGTATCACCTGCTGTCTCCTCATTTTAATGCTCAGATACAGTCTAACAACTGTGCAGAACCCTAATGGGTCTATAGAACAACCTGCTTAGTACAGACTACTGCCAAAGTAACTCTTTTCTCACCTCAAGACTTTCCCTTAGCAATCACTTCTTGGGCCATGATGATCAAAATAATTGAAACCTCATTAAATTCTGAACATCCTATGGCACTGGGGTGGTAGATAGGAGTATATGTGAAGCTTTAACCCCATATTAAGAAAGTAAGAAGACTTGCTTCAATTTGGGAAAGCCATGACCAGAGAAAAGCAAGGTAAGATGAATCAAGGAAAGAACACATGCTACTGTATGGAAAAGAAGCGAGTAGAAGCTAAGACCTAAATATGATATCCTATATATTATCCTAATAGTCCTGGAGTTCTTTCTTATTTTCTATTGTGAGAAGCAGGGCATAAAGAATAGCAGGTTAAGACTATCACAAAAGATCAAAAGTCTGTCTAGCCTTCTATCTAATCTGAGACTCTGGCATGTATTTAGGAAAAACAGACATCTAGAAGAGAAGTACAACCACTCAGCTTCCAAAAAGCCTTTTCTCCCATGATTTTTTCAACATTTTGAACCTCTCTACATTTTCAGTGAGTTCCACAGATTCTTGTATGTAGTATGAAAATGCACCAAATAAACCTCCTACCTGATCCTTTATTCATCTGCCTCAGTTCTCTAGTAAAACAAGGTAATAAACATGTGTGCTTCATCCTTTTAATGCCACCTGTGATTTTAGAAACCTGTATCTTATTGTTTTCAGTTGTCTCTTTCCCAGGAAGAGGGTGATAATTTTTTAATCTCTCCTCATACAGCAAACTTTTCATATCTTTGAAAATTTTATTTACTTTCCTTCCTTTCTTTTTTAGCTCTATTATATGATTTTTGAGATGGAAGAATGAGACCTGCAAACAGTGCTAAAGACAGTGGAGAACAAAACTTACTTAGCTAATATTTTTGGAAAACAATGCAATTACTCCAAGATTTTTGGACTTATTGCAGTCTTTGGATAACTAGGATTATTTCCCCTAGGTGAAAAACTGACATTGCATTTTATTTGACATTTTACTGCCCTTGCTCTTTCTTCTGGATCCCTCACCAAACTCAAAGTTCAAACGAAAATATAAATAAACTTCCGACTACACAGAAATTTTGCTTTTTCATCCATCTTAAATTCTTCATTGGTTTTCACTCTTTGGTAGCAGGCCAACCTAAAGGCAACCTCCAGAATCTTTCCTGAAGTGCTCTTTCTGGGGTTTTTTTCTAATCTATGTCCTGTGCCTGTGGTGGGTCTCCTGCTTTCATCTGTACACAGTTTTCTATTATTAATGAACATATTGTCTGTGTGTTCAACACAGGGCAGTCTCTCAGTGCATACATTAAACCTTTTCCCTCCTTATGTTAAAAAAAGAAGATTCAGATAAGCTGTGCACTGGCTGATCAGCATCTTACCTTTCAGGTACCGTGCACTGGCTAAATGGTCCATTCTGAAATGGGATTTTGGGGTGCAGAGGTACGATTTATATACACACTTCCAACTTAAGTTTCCTGTCACTTAACGTATCACTTAAGTGTTATGTGGTAGAGCAAATCTGCTGTAAGTTATATTCTTGGCCACAGCAGGGTTTACACAGTATAAATCAAGAGAGTTCTTTCTGGAATTCTATGGGGAATAAAATGTCAGAAATACAGACATGAAATTATCAGTTCTGACTTGCTGACTTGAGAGTTAAGAAGATCTGCAAAAACTGTTCTCTCTCAAGCTGCCATTCTTTAAAAGTATTTGTGTGCTGCAGTACACGTGACATTTTAGATTCATATCAGAGCTTGAAAATTTTATGTTTTGTGCATAAATGAGCTCCTGTGGGCTGCAGAATTCCTATAGGAATTTGTCTAAGACAACTACACAACTGTGCTCACTTTTAGTAGACAAAATAGCATTGTATGGAATGAAGAGCACTGTTTCACTTATGTTTGTCTTAGGTTTGACCATTGTTATAAACAAATGCCAGGGAGTGGAACATTATTTTCTGTCAGCAGCATCTGTCTCCTTGGCAGATTTCTCAGTCAATTAAATTGGCAGCTTTGCAGTAGCCTCTAGGTCTGTCATGTAGTTACCCTTGTCCTTGCAACACTGTTTTATAGTGATTCAATTTGTTTCTGAATAATGCCTGCAATTTTTATGTGATTAAGCTCCAACACAAATCACTTATGAGATCTCTAAGCCAGTCTTTTTATGGCAATTGCAGTACTTACTAACTGTTGACATTCCCCCTACTAAGCATTTATTATAATAAATAAGAATTGCAACACAAATTATTCCTATGCCAGCCTGGAAATATTCCAGCCTTTACATTGATACAGTCCTTTGTGAATATTCCTAGTTTCTACTTAGAGTTACACAGACTTTTTTCAGCCTGTTACGCTCAAGCTTAAGCCATAACAGTCTCATTACCTACCAGTTATTCTATGCAATTAAAATCCCATACAATACACTTGATGTTATGTCTAACCAGACAACTTTGTGTAGCTGGTTACATAATAGTTTGCTTTTATATCCAGCATCAACCTGTTCTTGGAGATTAATTATTGAAAAGATATTTGCAAAAGGTTTTCAGCCCAAATTAAAAACTGAGTCCTCACTGGTGATAAGTATGTAGAACACAATTTTATATTCATTTGAGTATCTGTCATTTCAATATTGGAGCCAATTATAAGTTATTTCCTTGTGTTCACATTTAACAATATATTTTAGAAGCAAAATACAGATCTGTGAAAGATCTAGACTTACACAAAAATTTCCTCACAATCAGGATTACAGTTTTAGAAGAGCACAGACCTAAAATAACTTAAACCATCTACTTTCTACTGCTCTCAGCGGGTTGATTTGAAACTCTTTTTGTTCTTTTAGTAAGTAAATTCCAAATAGACAGATCATTTCCTATGGAATACTAACACATGTTTTTTAAATATTTCTCTATGTGAATACTGAAAGGAGCCCATTGTCAGCTTCAAATAATCTAACATATCAAACTTCCTACTGATGTCGTGAAGAATTAGGTACTTTCATTCTTTTGGAAATCCTCTTAAACATGCATAGTTATACATCTAAACACTTGTAAACCAGTTCAGATTTCAAAGGGGGTTTAATTAAAATATTTGAAGCATTAAATGAAAGAAAATCCATCATTTTAAGAACTTGTCATGCTTATAAATAATTTTTTTCAATATCAAACATGCTGATGATGTAACATCTCACAAGCCAATATTTTCCATACATTGAAACATTTTTAAAAAATAAATACACATTTTTCTAGTGTTGGTGACACTTATATTAAGACTTTTAAAAGTAATAGTTATACATCGTGTATAAAATACATGAAGAAATTTAAAAAAATGCATTTTTTACAAAAAGGAATAACAATAACAACAGTATAAAACTTAATGTTAAGAGAGGTTTATTTATGTTAATTGACTGATTAGTTTGAAAGGTATGTAGGAGCAAAAATTAAGGCTGTTAAACATACGTAAGATGTTTAAAATTTTATTTTTCTATGACAGATTATTGACATAATTATGTAAAATCAAAGTAAGATTACTCTATTAAGTAATAGAATAAAACATTTAATGAAGAACACATCCTATGAGTAGTGCTTACAAACATTTAGGTGAAGTAGACATTTCCTGGGGATAGGCGTATACAAGATGTCTTTACTTCCACAAGTTCAAATGCATGATGTGAGATATTTGCCTTACTCCTGTGAAGGTGATTACTTTATTGTGATAAATGATAATATCCTTAAGGTATTTAAGTTGTTAAGATATGCAACTGATTTTCATAATATTTTTTTTTTGCTTTGTTGGGCTTTTTTTTTTTTTTAGTGGAAGTATCCAATTTTTAGTGTGTGTTTGAAGGAATTAGAAAAAAATCCAGGTCTTAATTACCACAATCAGTTAGTCACCAGTGGCCTGCAGACTGTATTTTCAGACATGTAAATTCAGGTCTCCCAAATTCAGCCTCTCAGAACAAAATTTAAAAGTTGTATTTTGTAAGGAGTCAGTAGTTGTACACCAATACATTCTTCATTAAATCCATTGCCACATTGACTTGTGCTAGCAAAGCATAACCCTAAAGTGTTTAAAAGTCAAATAGTTAATGTCTGGATCTAATGTCAATGTGTTTTGTGTTCAATGCTGACTTTGGTTTCACTTGCTTGTTATTTTTCTATCGTACTGCAGCTCCTTTCTTTCGCCATCCTCACTCCATCCTATAGGAGTGATTGGCATTGCTGGATTGCTGTGGCAACAGAGAGACCCTGTAACGGGTGTACTCTGGAGATGAGCCTCACCATTTTCTCACCCCCATCCTTGTCTTCCTTCCTCACAGTGCATCCCAGGCTACTTGAGTAGGAGAGCATATTTCAACTCATGGGATTTCTGTGTTAAAAACCCCACAAATAAATAAATCACCGAAAATATTCAAGGCCTTGAAAACATTTTAGATAGTAGCATTTGCTTACTTGCCATACCTTGTGTAATATTAAGATGCAAAAATCCAGGATGACTTATTTGGAGTCGTAAACAAGTATATGAGAACTTCACAGATGCTTGTTTGTTTTTTTTTACTAAGCTGCCTTTTAGATATTGCAACTTAATCTGCAAACATTGCAAAACCAAAGAAAAACAAATGCACAGTGTTAAAAATGTGCAGCAAGAAGCAGTGAGTATCTCCTTAGCTTGTAACAAATTACAGAATTTTTATTTCTCCTCCCCCAAATTGGTTGATGTCTGCAAGATAACCATGTGCCTGACCCACTTTATCAACTTCTATCTGGACACAGAATTTCTGTGTCACAAACCAGAACAGTTTTCAGCAGTAAGAGATCTGGTTATTACTATTTCAAAGGTTATAGTTGTGTTAAGTAGAGCAAAAGGCTAACAGCTTGTAACACTGAAAATATTGCTTGCAGATGGCATCTCTCACAGATTGCTATAGTATCAGCATGTAATACTTATGAAGTTTTCTACACTGATAAAATCATTGAATAATTTTGCTGTGATTAATCAAACTGATTAAACAAAAGTACAGTTAAAAAAAATTTGGACTACATATCAAGAAGTGAAAACTGAACAAAATTAATTCATAAAAATATGTCTAAGCAAAGAGCAAAACACACTGCATATAACATGGAGGGAGGGAGGGAAAGAGGGGAAGAGAAATTTAAAATAAAAAAATAAAGTATTCTTCAAAAATTCTATAACTTCACAAAGATATATTGGTACCAGAAAACAATCAATAGTCAACCAGTTTGTCTTTCAAGTAGCTAGGAATGTATCCTTTCTAATCCCTCTTTGTTAGTTAATATGAAAAAAAAAAGATTCTGCTACACACTTTAACTGTGAAAAATGCATTTATTTGTTGGTGGAGTACTTTTTATTTTAGAAGAAAAATAACATGTTTTTCTGTTTCCAGTTCATCATTTGTATTTCTGACTTCAGATTTGTTTTTCTAAAGTAGATTTGTGCATGTTACAAATGATTTTGCTATAACTGGCTCATACACTTGGTAAAAGAAGTGAAGAATTACATAGATACTTACCAGCATGTAAATGAAACAGAGGAAAGAGTATATAGAATTTAAATGTGGGGATAAGAAACCAGCCCTTGTGTGCTCATGTTCCCAGTAATCACATTAGCAACAGCTTGATTTTCGAAAGTGCTTTATGCAAAAAGGCATAAAGAGCGACCTTTGTAATTCACTCACTAAGGAGAAACAAAATGAGAAGACTGTGGAGAATTGTCCTGGCATGCATGAGGTCAAAATGTTCTCCCAAACAGGGGTTTAATACTGCTTTGTCCTTATTCACACAGAAGCAACAAATACAGTTCGCTGTTCAGTCGGACATCCTTTTACTTGATATTTTTCTTTCATTTCTTAGACTGTCACAATTAGTGAAACAGATATTGGATAACCAGTCCTTGTTTTTTGATAATTTACATAATCTGTGTACTTCTCTGAAGAAAGTAACTTTCGTAAGCATTTAAATACAAAGTCTTTGACAGTGAAAGTCTAAAGAAAAAAAAGAAAAACACCAAAACTGTAGCCATTCCTAACTATTATCATTCTGTTCCCACCTCTAAGGTAATAAGATCTCATGTCTCAATACTATTTGCATACAGACTTTAGTATTCCTTTTCTCATAACCCAAAACAGAAATGAAAGCACTCTATTATTTGACAGAGAATTTCATTCAAACATTTTTCCATAAGATCCAAAATCCAACTGAAAGTTTTCACTTTTTAATTCAGTGGGTAAATCTTATTGATGATGACTGTGCTTCCTGAAAGCTTAGTCTTTGAGATGACCACAGGTCAGTTTGACATTTCTTCAGCTCGCTTTCTTCTGACTTCCCTGCAGTTAGCACCTCTCTAACACATGGCCTGGGACCTTTAGCTGTAGATGTTATTATATGTTTAAATCCACATTTATGCCCTAATTTACTACCAAGAATCAGACAGTAACTTAGGCTGGAATGAACCTCTGAAGACCACCTAGTTTCTTCATACTAGAAACTACCCTAAATTTGAGCAGAGATTCATTACAGCTTGCAAACTCTTCAGTTTAGGTCAAGGACAGCTTGGAAAAGTGCAGGGGAATTTACATCTTTATACAGCCTGGGCAGACTTGAGAGCCACTGGAGCTGCTATATGCTGCCTGAAATGGGTACCAGCTGCAGACCTCGTAGTTGTTTTTTTGCCAGTACTCTTGGCAGTGTCAGTGCCTGTCTTAGTGAAAACCCTTCTCCTGATGAACTGCTCAAGGTGCACTTCAGGTACCACTAAAGGAGTGAGGTAGAGTACTAAGGAGGGGAGTCAACTTTATTGTCAGATTCACAGATATCAAGTGCCTGCCCCAGTTGTGAGAATGGGTTGCAAGTTTTCACCGAGACTAAAACACATAAACTATTTGTGGTTTAAACTGACCTACTGGACTTTGCATTAAACGTACTGCTGGAGAAATCTGATGCATTTTACTGGACTCCTGGGAAGAAGCTGAAAGCCAAGCTCAGTGACTGTGCTTCCTTATTTAGGCATAACTGTGCCAAACTAAAGATCAGAATGCAAGTGGTGTCTTATATTCAAAGAAAAATACTTTGGAATATATGATTCTTTGCTATTTGGAAAAAAATCTTTCAGATTTTAATTAGAATCTATGACAATGAACTGCATGAGGAGGTGCACTGCCAGCATGTCGAGGGAGATGCTCTGGTACAGGCCAAACATAGTGCACTGCATCCAGTGCTGGGCTCCCCACTTCAACATGGACATACTGGAGATACTCCAAAGAACAGCCACTAAGATGGTGGAGAGCTGGAACTTCTGATCCTGGAGAAGAGTGTTCAAGGCCAAGTTGGATGGGGCTTTGAGCAATCTGGTCCAGTGGAAGGCGTCCCTGCCCATGGCAGGGGGGTCGGAACTGGAGGAGTATTCAAGTCCCTTCCAAACCAAGCCATTCTATGATTCTAGCAGAGACTGAATAGGGAAATATAGAAAAACAAGGAAATACATGCAATTGACTTATGAAGAGTTAATTTTGTAAGATTAAATAAAGTAATTGGAAGAAAAATATTCATTATAATAATCTTCTTCCTTCCCCAACCACATCAAAATTTAAGAAACAGTAAAATCTCAAAAACAGACAGTATTGATTTGAATTTGGTTTTATAGGCATGACTGAAATCAGTTTGACTTAACTGCTTAACTGGATAAATTAAGGAAATCAAAAGAAATTATATGAAATCAGTGAAAGGCATCTATCACCAAAATGTATCAGAATAAGCTCTTACTACCAGGACCTAACTGGTATAAACTGTGTTGATTATTGATGCCATATCATCATTTGTGCACAAAATATGACCATAACACACCCCAGAAAAGAAAGCTTTTAGTTTTATTTTGGAGAGGTCCAAATCAATGGGTGTTATGTATCTTGGATGCTGGCAATTTATTTTAAAATTTACCTTGCCAAAGCTATGTTTAAGGTTTTTAAACTATAACGAAAACAGAAAATAAGGATATCTTTAATATTACTCTCTGTAGAGTATAAGCCACAAAAAGACCTCTACCAGGAAATGCATAGGTTACCTTTGCGAGATGTGTAATTGGGTCAGCTGTACAGATGTTCCACAGTTTCTCCAAACAAGATTTCTACAGCCAGTCAGGAGGCTGACCTATCTCATTCACAGTTTTGCATACGCTTTTGGCTACTTTGTTAGATTTTGTCCCTAATGTAATTTACGTTCTACGTGTTTACCTTTATAATAAAAGTTACACAGTCAATACACTGTTGTCAGGCTTTTAAGGACCAAAAATCTATATATACTAACTCCTGTTAATGAAAAACTAATGTTTATTTCAGACCACAAACAATGATTATTCTCAATTTTGTTACTGTGTTGAAACAAAATATCAGTGTATGAAGGCATTATCTAAAAGGCAATGAATGTTAAGCCAGAGGAAAATATTCCCCTACAGTTTCTTAGAGAGGTTTCATTTCTATTCTTTTTTAATTCTGCATCTTTAGTTGTGAGGTCATTCTCTGTATGATTTTGTTCAGGGCAATTAAAACGTAGTTATTAGGTGCATTCTGCATACTACCTGTAACTCAAAATAAATTAAAGAAAGATACTTTTATCTTTTTCATTTTATATTAAACATATATATCGATCCTGTGATCATTGTAGGGAAATGTGACTGATGCTTGGGTTTTTTTTTCCTCAATATTGCTTTGCGAGCTGTAAAAGTGAGACCTTGCATTGGTTATATGTCATCTTCTTGGAAAACCTTTGTTGTGAAGGTATTTCAGCTTGATTTAGCTTTTAAATCCAGGATGAATGCCTAGTTTCTTGCTGTAGCTGTAACTGTTCATTGACTTGATGTCTGAGATGTTACTTCCAGGTGTATTTCTTTGGTTAGATTAGTTTTATTACACTATGATGCTTTGTCCAAGAGGTGCAGTAAAAAAGCTGATGGTGTACAACAGTGTCTGGGACAAAGTAGAGGAAAATCACACAAAACATTCTGCTATTTTTTCTGAGCACTAAGTCCTAGAAATGCACACAAAAACTACATGAGTATCAGAACAAATATTACATACATATAATTTTTAAAAAATATCTTTCTGCTCTTATTACTTTCCTAATTAATTTGTCTCAAGGCAACCAATTATACGATTTGAAAATTAACTTTTACCCTCCTAAATTCATTCAAGCCCTTCTTTTCCTTAGTCTTCATGCTTTACATGTTCAGTTTCAAATTTTAAATCTTTTGAAAATATTAGAAATAAAAAAATGTCATTTTTTTAATGCTCTTATTTTAAAAGTTTTAAACAAAAAATGTTTTTCAGTTCTCCTTTGAAGTCTTCATTCTATCTAGGGAAATAAGTATAGATATCTGTCTCATGAAAAAGCAAATTACAGAAAAGTTTGAATTTAAAAGCAAAGAAAAATAAATGTTTTTTCCCTAGGGAACTGATGCATGTATTTCATTCTAGTAAATATGCATGTATAGTGAAAAAATATATTAGGCTTTGATATAAATGAATTTTAGTTAGTTAATAATATTTCACTTTTTATTTTTTTATATTTTATTATGTTTTTATTACATATATTTTTATTATATTTTTATTATGAATGCCTCAGACACACATTAAAATTATAAAAAAACAGAGAAATGAAATTAAGTCCTCTAATGTTTGTACATCAGCATGCAATCTCTAATTTCATCATTTACTATTTCTGTTTCTGAAGCATCATCATATGGAAGCTTGGACTAAGCTGTAATAACTGGTATATAGGAGTCAGTCAACAGTCCTACAAGTGTTTTAAGTGTAACTAACTTTAATATGGCCAAGGATACAAATAACTGTAAGATTGTCCATAAGAAGACTACAGCAACTACAGTGTTATAGAGACCAGCACTGGCACATAATTTTGAATCTAGTTTGTGGCTTGAAATAGCGCTGCAACAGTTTTATGAATAACAAAATAATTATAAAGCACGAAGACTTAGTATTGTGTTTTATAACTAATGATGCCATGCTCTATGCTATATATACCTAATATACATGGAACTTTTTTGATGCTTACACTTTCAAAGAGTACATTTGACATGGAAAAAAAGAACAATCACTGTTCAGATTAAATGCCTACTATGCATACTAATGGACTAATTCAGACTGTCTGCAGTACTAAAATCAGCAGATAAGCAATCTAGATGTTTTCATTTTTGACATGAAAAATCCCATGAGCATTTGCGTTCAATTTCCAGCACTTCTTAGTTTGTCTGCCGGAGCAGAATGAGGATGATCAGGGGACTGGAGCACCTCTCGTATGAAGACAAGCTGAGAAAGTTGAGGCTGCTCAGCCTGGATAAGAGAAGGCTCCGTGGAGACCTCATAGCAGCCTTCCGGTATCTGAAGGGGGCCTATAAGGATGCTGGGGAGGGACTCTTCATTAGGGACTGTAGTGACAGCACAAGGGGTAATGGGTTAAAACTTAAATAGCGGAAGTTCAGGTTAGGTATAATGAGGAAGTTCTTTACTGTGAGGGTGGTGAGGCACTGGAATGGGTTGCCCACGGAGGCTGTGAATGCTCCATCCCTGGCAGCGTTCAAGGCCAGGTTGGACAGAGCCTTGGATGAGATGTTTTAGTGTGAGGTGTCCCTGCCCATGGCAGGGGGGGTGGAACTAGATGATCTTGAGGTCCTTTCCAACCCTAACTATTCTACAATTTTATGATTCTATTATTCTATAAATACCAGTCAGATTAGAAAAGTATGATTACACTCTTGTCTGCTGTCATTCTTTTTTTTTTTTTTTTCTAAGCTAAATAAATTCTAATTGAGAGCTCAATATAAATCTTACTTTGCAAAACATTCGGTATCATGTTAATACTGGATCTTCTTTTCTCCAATTGCCTTGCAAATATTTTTCATGCAATTATTAAACTCTGTCACAATGAAGAATAGCAATAACTGCATGTGTGTGAGTCTATACAAGTCACTATTGAAAAAGTGTTTGGCATGCCTAGAATTCTTGACCTTCTCAGCGTTGCATATATGCACAGTAAAATGTTATTCTTGCACCAAAGTGTTTACAAGTTCTATTTAATAAATAAATGAAAAAAAAAAAAAAGTGAGAATATGATGGACTAGTAATAAGTCTATGATGCCTTCAGAGAATCATTTCTTTGTACAAATAAATATTTCATAATTCTGATAAATGAGCAGCTCACCTTGCCAGGAGCATCATCACATTGAGAGCTTTATTTTTTTTTCCTTACATCTCAGATATTTTTTTCACAGGCTGCTTAATATGGTTAAGACTCATTATTTATTCCTACCAACTGTGTGAAAATAACATTTTTAAATCATACACAGGCAAAAATCTTCAAATCAGAAGAGTTTTCAGCATTGAAGAACACTTTTTTCCTCACTTCTATCTGAAATTGGATTGAAATTGGCTGAATATGAAGAATTTTTAGTCTCTTTTAAGCAGATAAAAATGCACACGCCTGTTGTTTTCAAATTCCTTAAAAAAAAAAAAAAATTTAAACTATATTAAACTCTTCCCATTCTAATTCTGTAGGGAGTCTCTAGAAATATTTTGATAATTAATCTATGGTAACACTGTGGGAAATTCCCAAAATTTTTACTTGAAGCTCTCAAAGACAAAAAATGTGGTCACAGAATCTCTATGTAAAACTTATTTCCCACTGATTTTAACTCAAAATTCAGTGATGTCATAAAGAGAATTCTATCATATTAAAACAGATTGGATCAGAATATGCATTATGAGAAAAAGAATAACACCCTGGTTTGTTTTCCTTGGTTTGATATTAGTATATAATATGTAACAATTAATATATTACTTTAGTAATCTCCTGTGTTTTAATTTTGGCTCTGGAGTACATGGTTTTACTAATTATGGGTTCATTTCAGCACATCAATGAGCACTTTGGTGTAGCAAAGTACTCAAGGTTGTGTTTATAGACACGGGAATGATTAGTCTCATGTAACTTGTAGGAGTTAGTAACATCCAGCATGGAAAAATATAAAATTTATATTAATGCGTCTTCACCAGAATCCTATTGCGTTTGAATGTGGCTAAACAAATGTAACATATGAATTCTCATGAAAACCTTTAGGAATCAGGACTTTAATTACCCATAGAGACAGGTAAAACTCTAAAGGCTGGTATCATTGTTCAACTCTCCAGCCAATAAAAGAATTAGTTCTAAGAATCCAGCTCTTGAATATTTTTTGTTTAGTAATCATCTCTCAGGCTGTTTTTCTACATACATGTGTGCTGTGCGAGGTATATTTTCAGAGGATTTAATTTCTATACCATGGACCTGATTTCAGATATATATATATGTACACACAGACACATATATCTTCATAAGCTGCCTTTCAGTAACTGAAGGGTGCCTACAATGGTGCTGGAGAAGAGCTCTTCATCAGGTACTGTAGCAATAGGACAAAGGGTAGTGGGTTTAAACTTAAGCAGGGGAAGTTCAGGTTAGATATAAGGAAGAAGTTCTTTACGGTGAAGGTGGTGAGGCACTGGAATGGGTTGCCCTGGAAGTGGTAAATGCTTCATCCCTGGCAGTGTTTAAAGCCAGGTTCGACAGAGCCTTGGGCAACATGGTCTAGTGTGATGTGTCCCTGCCCAAGGCAGGGGATTGGAACTACATAATGTTAAGATCTTTTCCAATCCTAAACATTCTATGATTCTACATTCTTAAAAAAAAAAAAAAAGCAAGATGTCTGTATCCCTTCTGAAATGCTTTAGTAGCTGTAACAAGTATATTTAGGATCTAAAATTTAACTGCTAAGCAATCATGCTGGTACCTTAAATCATATTCATAGAGAACATATAATTAAAAAACAGTCTCATCTCTGTGCCTGGTAAAATCTTGGAGCACATTCTCCTGGAAGGCATGCCAAGGCACACGAAGAACAACAAGGTGCTTGGTGACAGCCACCATGGCTTCACTAAGGGGAAATCCTGCCTGACCAATTTGGTGGACTTCTATGATGGGGCTACAGAACTGATGGACAGGGGTAAAGCAGTTCATGCTGTGCAAAGCATTTGACACTGTCCCACACAACATCCTTGTCTCTGAATTGGAGAGACATCAAATTGATGGATGGACCACTCGGTGGATAAAGAAATGGCTGGATGGCCAAACACAAAGAGCTGCGGCCAGTGGCTCAATGTCCAGCTGGAGACCAGTAACGAGTGGTGTCCCTCAGGGATCGGTGTTGGGTCCGGTCTTGTTTAACATCTTCGTCGCTGACATGGACAGTGGGATTGAGTGCGCCCTCAGCAAGTTTGCCGATGACACCAAGCTGTGTGGTCCGGTTGATATGCTGGAGGGAAGGAATGCATCCAGAGGGACCTTGACATGCTTGTGAGGTGGGTTGATGCCAACCGTATGAAGTTCAACCATGACAAGTGCAAGGTCCTACACCTGGGTCAGAACAATCCCAGGCACAGCTACAGACTGGGCAAAGAAGAGATTCAGAGCAGCCCTGCGGCGAAGGACTTGGGGGTGCTGGTCGATGAGAAAATGAACATGAGCCAGCTTCAGTGTGCGCTCACAGCCCAGAAAGCCAACCGTATCCTGGGCTGCATCAAAAGGAGCGTGACCAGCAGGTCAAAGGAGGTGATCCTGCCCCTCTACTCTGGTCTTGTGAGACCTCACCTGGAGTATTGTGTGCAGTTCTGGTGTCCTCAACATAAAAAGGACATGGAAGTGTTGGAACAAGTCCAGAGGAGGGCCACGAGGATGATCAGGGGACTGGAGCACCTCCTGTATGAAGACAGGCTGAGAAAGTTGGGGCTGTTCAGCCTGGAGAAGAGAAGGCTGTGTGGGGACCTAATAGCAGCCTTCCAGTACCTGAAGGGGGACTGTAGGGATGCTGAGGAGGGACTCTTTATTAGGGACTGTAGTGATAGGACAAGGGGTAAAGGTTTAAAACTTAAATAGCGGTAGTTCAGGTTAGGTACAATGAAGAAGTTCTTTCCTGTTAGGCTGGTGAGGCACTGGAATGGGTTGCCTGGGGAAGTTGTGAATTCTACAAACCTGGAGGTGCTCAAGGACAGGTTGGACAGAGCCCTGGGCGGCATGGTTTAGTGTGAGATGTCCCTGCCCATGGCAGGGGGGATTGGAACTAGATGATCTTAAGATCCTTTCCAACCCTGACTATTCTATGATTCTACGATTCTAAGTTGAAGCTTCCCACAAAGTGCTTCCTGTGCTATGAACAATGTTTAGCTTCTTCCTTTTTTTTTTTTTATTTAATCATAATAAAAACAATGTTTAAAAATCCCAATCTATCCTGCAGAAGAGAAGGCTCTAGGGAGACCTGTAGCAGCCTTCCAGTACCTAAAGGGGGCCTACAAGAAATCCGGAAAGGTACTTTTTGAAAGGCCATGTAGTGACAAGACAAGGGGGAATGGCTTCAAACTGAAAAAAGGTAGCTTTAGATTAGATATAACGAAGAAACTTTTTCTGTAAGGTTGTCAAGATGCAGGAATAGGTTACCCAGAGAAGCTGCCCAGCCCTATCCCTGGAAGTGTTCAAAGCCAGGCTGGGCTAGGCTTTGAGCAAGCTGGTCTAGTGGGAAATGGTAGGGAGCTTGGAACTAGGTGATCTTTAAACTCTAACCATTCTATGATTCTATAATAATCTGGTTCAGAAATTTCATGGTTTTCAAAATATTAATGTCACATCTCATTAGCTGCTTAATAGAAGCATCACCAATTGCACACAGTTTAGATGTCTTTTTCTTAATGTCACATGTAGCAGACTGAATTAAAGCCCTCTGTGTATAAGAAGACTGGATCCTGGGCTGATCCAAACCTCACTTAGCTCTCTCCATGAGTACTCAGCACATCTTCAAAGTAGTCTCACTGCTTCAACTAATTCATTATTAAAATAGTAGCTAAACTGAACTAAAGGTGGTATCTCTGTCTTTAATAGATATGGTTCTTCCATTAGTGTGCAAAATCACTTTTTACATTCATAGATGTTCAGTATCAAGATATCCTAAAGTTTAACAACATACTCCCTGATTTAACTTTACTTGTTTTATTCCTGTTTTATGCTTTAATTTGGTTGAGTTTAATTTAATGGGGGTTTTGGGGTTTTGGGGAGGTTGTTGTTTTTTTTTTTTTTAAGGTACAGAAGCCCTCTTCTAACTTCTCAGTACAATCTGTGTTTTTATAAACTCTAAGCAGATTGCCTTCCCCTTTCCAGGCCTCAGATTTTCTGTTAATTTAATTTTCTTCTCATGTGAAAATCATGCTTCTGATCATCTTTTTGAGGTCAAGAACAACAGCTATAAAGTTTAAAATAAAGGTGCCGTATGAATTTATGCAGTGTCATAAGGGGGCCTGTAGGGATGCTGGGGAGGGAGACTTCATTAGGGACTGTAGTGACAGGACAAAAGGTAACGGGTTAAAACTTAAACAGGGGAAGTTTAGATTGGATATAAGGAGGAAGTTCTTTCCTGTTAGGGTGGTGAGGCACTGGAACAGGTTGCCAGGGAGGTTGTGAATGCTCCATCCCTGGTGGTGTTCAAGGACAGGTTGGATGAAGCCTTAGGTGGGACGGTTTAGTTTGAGGTGTCCCTGCTCATGGCAGGGGGGTTGGAACTAGATGATCTTGAGGTCCTTTCCAACCCTAACTATCCTATGATTCTATGATTCTATAATGATGTTTTACATTTTACTCTTTATCATTTCTCCATGAGTTCCTAACAATCGATTCAAGAAGCAGGAAGTATAGAACACTGAATTGCAGGTGGATCTGACCTGAATCCAAGAAATATCTTTAAATGTAATTTCCCATGTTGTAAAAATGACTGTAAACTAAAATGTCAAGGAATATAAAATAAGACATTGCTAATGTCCAAAAGAAAAATTGGCAGAGATTGAATCCCCACCAGTGACAGAGACTGATGTCGGGTAGTATGATGCAGGTGATAGGCATTAGCATTAGTGGGAATGTAAAAGAAATGTAAAAAAGATGAAAACCATGGAGGTTGTTGATCCAAAAAACTGAAGCTGATCACACAAAAATTGACACTGAAGCTTTCAGTCCCAGGATTAAAGGTGGATTTACTTAACTGTATTTGCTTGAGATCAAAAGCTGCCCTTCAGTTTTCACAGCTTTCACAGCTTTCCCAGCTTTCATGCTCTTTAACCTGCTTTGTTAAGAAAAGCTAATGCAGTTAATCTGAAAACACTATACATGTTTGAAATATTTTCCAAACTGCAAACAGAATCCAAGCATCAGTTTGTAGATGCACTGATTGCATACATAGAGGAGTTATATTCAGCCAAATAATCCTAAAATTATAAAGTTGATGTTTTAACATTCCAAAACCCCCAAAACTTTTCCCTTTGAAATAGTGTCATCAAATACCATCTCTGCTGTCTGTAAATTTAGTCATAAATCCTTGTATA
Organism: Lathamus discolor; assembly: GCF_037157495.1. NCBI lineage: Eukaryota > Metazoa > Chordata > Aves > Psittaciformes > Psittacidae > Lathamus > Lathamus discolor. The sequence continues at coordinate 25,073,109 of NC_088884.1, forward strand.
TTTACCAGAGATTTGTTTTTCAAAATAGCTGATTTTCATCTCTGATTCAGACACATGCTAATTTCCTTGCTTCCTTTTTGCTGAGGAGTCTGATATAACAGCTTCTCACGGAAACGGTTTGGCATTTGCCCGAAACAAAATAGACTTATCTCCTTGCATGGAATTAGTTTCCTTAATAAGGCTAGAACTTAGAATCATTAAACATAGTAATTAAAAAAAATAAAAAAAAAATCTCTTAATATAACAGAAATTATTGAAAGGTCTGTGGGAAGTAACATGACAAGGTTCATAATTAAATTATCACTAAAATAAATAAACCTCAGAGTAAAATTATCATGCAGGTAGAAAATAAAAATCAAGTCATGAATACAGGACAATGGAAAGAACATGGCAACATTACTAAGTCTGAGCATCATCTGTTCTTTCTTCTCAATATCTGTTGAAGGTGCCACACAACATTAGTATGGTCTAGATGACAGATAGTATACATTGATCATGTATGACAAATTTCATGCATTATTTTTGTATAATTGAGGTACTTAAAGAGCCCTCGGGAGATTCTGATTCCTCATTGTAGTAGAAGCTATGAAGGTAAATGCTAAAAGGCTTTTTTTTTTTTACCAAAAATATTTTACAAGGTAATAAAGAAAGTGTACTTCTTATTCCTCTACTATATTTCAGACAAAACAGTCATGTTTTTGAAGACCAGTGTTAGGAAGCTCATGAGAAAAAAATAGAATTTATACTAGAATAGTTCTAGAATGTTACTAATCTTTTTGCACTGAAGTATGTTTCTCTTGCTACCAAAGATGGAACTCCTTCAATGGAATGAACAGAAAAATGTTCTAATCTAGTCATCAAGCATACCAGTTTAACTTTACATTCAACTGACTTCTATGAATTTTCATTTTAATTAAACCAAATCAAATTTTCTACATATTTCTCCCGTAATAGTACCTTATTACTGAAACCGGTACTGTGGTGTGTTAACATACACAGCACCATGAACTTCTGCCCCAGAACTCCAGAACCTAGTCAACACCAAATGCAAAATCACAAAATCACAAAATGGCTGAAATCCGAAGATATCTTTGAAGATCTTCTAGTCCAAACCATTGCTCACAGCAGGGTCACCTGGACTAAGGTGCCCAGAGCTGTGTACAGCCATATTTTAAATACAGAATCATAGAATCGAATCATAGAATCATATCTCCCAATTATGAAGATTCTACAATCTCCCTGGGCAACCCATTCCACTATTCCAACACTCTCATAATAAGTATGTTTAAATAAAATATATATTTGTGCCCATTGCCTCCTCTCCTTTTACTGGACATCACTGAGATGAATCTAGCTCTGCCTTCTTTGCTACTCCCATCAGATATTTATCTGCATTGATAAAACCACCCTGACCTTTCACCAGGCTGAACAGTCTCAGCTCTCTCAGCATCTCCTCATATGACACATATTTCAATCTAACATTTTCTTTGCCCTTCATTCAACTTGTTCCGATGTGTTCATGTCTCTCTTAGCAGGAGAAGCTCAGCACTGGACACAACACTCCAGGTAAGATTGCAGCAGTTCAGGGCAGATGGTCAGAATCATCCCCCTCTACCTGCATTCAATGCTCTGCCTAATAAAGCCAAGGAAACTATAGGTCTTCTTTTCTGCAAGAGCACACTGCTGACTGATGTTTGTCTTGGTGTCCTCTAGAATTCACAGATCATCTTCTGCAAAACTGATTTCCAGCCAGCCAGCTATCACCATGTACTGATGCATGAGTTTTTTCTTACCTGGTGAAGGACTTGGCATTTCCTTTCCCTGAACTTGCAGAGATACACATTGACCCATTTCTTCAGCCTGTCAGGGTCTATTTGAATGGCAACACAACTTTCTGACCTGTCAACCAATTCTCCCAGTTTTATATCATTGCAGACTTTCAAAGTATACACTTTTCCTCAGGTAATTAATGAAAATCTTAAACAGTATTGGACTCAGTGTTAACGTCTGAGATACATCACTACTGATTGTCCTCCAGCTAGATTGTCTTGCTCATAACAATTGTATGAGCCCAGCAATTCAGTTTGTTTTCAATCCACTTTGCACTATAATTTATCTAGACCATATTTTATCAGTTCATCTATGAAGTTGTTATGAGAGACATTGTGGAAAGTTTTGATAAGTCAGGATAAGCAACACTTGCTGCACTCTCTTCATCTACTGAGCTAGTTATTTCATTGCAGAAAGCTATCAGTTTGGTCAGACATAATTATACCTTCATAAATCCATACATGTTTTTTGTCACCAGGTTCCCTGTACCATTATGCAGCAGGCCAACATCTTTCCTACTCTTTCATTGATGGTTCACCTGTAGAAGCCCTCCTTGTTGCCCTTCACATCCATTGACAGATGCAATTCCATGTGGCTTTTCGTTCTCCTGACCCCAGCCCTGCATGCTTGGACAGAGCCTCTACATTAGTCATGGGCTACTTGCCATCACTCCACCTCTTATAAGTCACTTTTTACAGAATCACGGAATGGTTGAGGTGAAGGACACCACCAGAGGTCATCTAATCCGACATCGTTGCTCAAGCAGGGTCACCTAGAGCACATGAATCAGAATTGTGTCCATACAGCTCTTGAATATCTCCAGGGAAGGAGGCTCCACAACCTCTTTGAGCAACAATCCTAATGCTCAGTCACCTTCACAGTAAAGTTCTTCCTCATGTTCAGGTGGAACTTCCTGTGTTTTAGTTTATGCCCATTGCCTCTCATTGCCTGGCACCACTGAGAAGTGTTTGGCCCCATCCTATTGTCACCCTACCTTCAGATACATTGATCAAATTCCCTTAACATTCCCTAGGCTGAGGAAAACCCACCTCCCTAAGCCTTTCCTCATACAAAAGATGCTCCAAACCTTTAATCATTCTAGTAGCCCTTTGCTGGACTTGCTTCAAAAGCTATATGTCTCTCTTGTACTGGGGAGCCCAGAAGTGGGCATAGTACTCCCAGTGCAGCCCCATCAGGGCTGAGTAGAGAGGGAGAACTACCTCCTTCAACCCGGTGGCAATGCTTTTCCTAATGCAGGATACTACTGGCCTTCTTGGCTACAAGGGCACGTTGCTGTCCTGTGGACAACTTGAAGCCACAAAGGAGAATAGCTCTCCAGAAAGCTACTTTCCAGAAGGTGAGCCCCCAGCCTATGGTGCATGGGGTAATTCTTCCCCAGGTGCAGGACTTGCCTTTGTTTAATTTCAAAAGGTTTCTCTCTACCCTTCTCTCCAGCCTGTCTAGATCCTTCTGAATGATCAGCCCAGCACACCCTGTTTCATTTCACCAGCAAACTTGCTGAGAAGGCTGTCTATGCCTTCATCCAAGTCACTGATGAGTAAGTTGAACACCACTGGACCCAGTAACACCACTAGCTACAAGCTTTAGGAATAAGGCTTGGGGGCATGAGATATGTAGTGAAGGGATTAACGAAGTGTGATAGTTGCAACACCCTGATAGGGGCTGATGGGCTGCTGATGTGGGTGATGAAGCTATCAGGCCCCTTAATGCTGCCTCAGCTAGGTGGAAGAGGGAGTGATACTAACACTTCATCGTTCTGTTCCAGGCTTGCACATGACCCACAGCTCTTGAGCAGCCTGACCTAAGGTAATCAAAACTCTCATTACCTGTCATTTATAAATAAAAAAAATACACCTAAGGGAGAAAGTGGCTGCGCCCCCGCACTATATATAATGGCTGCAACAGATAATTAGACTACAGTCTCACCTCTACTTCTGTCCAAAGTATAAATTTGGCATTTAAACTCGATGGCAAAGGATGAGAATACCCTTTGCAGACCCTATCTTACAGACAAGTCAATGGGCTTGCTCCTCTCTCTTCGCAATAGCAGGGACACCTCTTCGGTAAGATTTGCACCTCCAACCATGTGGGGTGATACCCGCATGGAACTAAGCTTAATGAATTACTAATTGCTGGTTTTCTTTTTTTTCAATTTTTTTCTTTTTTTCTCAATTAATTGTTGGTTAGTTTTGAATTTTAGTGCTAATGCAGTAAGCGAATTTATCAACGGCAATTCCAAATCTGCATTTCTGTTGTTTCAGTAAACCACACTAGTTGTGAATCCATAATTGTGAAAGTTCTGATTGAATGTGACCAGATGTCTAGTGTCAAATTGGTTGTAATCAGAAATTAACACTAACTGCATACGGCCCCTGTGATCTCTGAGGACTGTCTGGAACACAAGGGGGTCTATTTTCTACCAAATTTCTATACTTTTCATGCAAAATAGGCCTCTGGCTAGACTCTGCACCACTGACAACAACCCTCTGAGCTCTGACATTCAGCCATGTATCAATGCACCTCAGCGTCCACTTATCTAACCCATGTTTCCTGGGCTTGCCTAAGAGGATGTCACGAGAGACAGTGCCAAAAGTCTTGCTGAAGTCCAGGTAGACAACATCAACTGTTCTTACTTTATCTGTCCTGCAAGTCCCATTGTAGATGGGAATCAGGTTGGTTAAGCAGGATTTCCCTTTTATTAATCCACACTGGTTTGTTGGGGTTATTTGTTCTGGGTTTTGTTTGTTTGTTGGTTTTTTGTGGGTTTGTTTTTTTTTTTTCTCCTCATCTCATATCTTTTAATGTAAATAAGGAGTTTGGATCCATGTGAAAATACCAGAAGATCAGAATTTGGCACAATGCAAACAAGCAGCAAAGAATATTGCACCAAAATTCAAGAACTGACAAAGAAAATAAGTTATTCATTAGCAACATTACACAGCATAACAAAAGTTACTATTTCTTTTTTTTTTTTTTTGCCTTATTGCTGTACATGATTTGAACTTTTTGAAAGCCAGACTTTAGCTGTTCAAAACATGTGGAGAGAGAACAAGTGGTTCCAATGGGAATCTCATGAAAGCTCTCAGTGCTCTTTTCTCCCTGATGAACACTTCATTGCAGAGGAAAATACATTACCACCTTGAATGAGCAACAAATAGGTAGGTAAATATATTTATTTCACTCTCCTGAAAACTGAAAAGTCTTGAAGATAAATGAAAAAAAAATCCTTATTATGTTATACAATAAGTGTTGATGCATGACTTTATACATATAGAATCACAGAATAGTTAGGGTTGTAAAGGACCTCAAGATCATCTAGTTCCAAACCCCCTACCATAGGCAGGGACACCTCACACTAAACCATCCCACACAAGGCTTCATCCAACCTGGCCTTGAACACTGCCACAGACGGAGCACTCACAACCTCCCTGGGCAACCCATTCCAGTGCCTCGCCACCCTAACAGGAAAGAATTTCCTCCTTATATCCAATCTAAATTTCCCCTGTTTAAGTTTTAACCCGTTACCCCTTGTCCTGTCACTACAGTCACTAAGAGATCCTCCCCAGCATCCCTATATATATATATATCCCATATGTATATATGGCTTGCATCTGTATGCAGACAATGCTTCGGATGCTTAAAACAAAAAAGTAAAAAGAGAAGGTTGTATGCTGAATGGTTTAGAGTGTGAATTCAGTTTTCCTTGCATAGGAGGCAGAGCTTAACAGTCTCACAACTGGGAGGAAAGAAGATATTCAAGGTGTTGAAGGTGAGTACTAGTCACACAACCTGCTACTTGAAAGCCTCAGAGAAAATAGAAATGAATAAAAATTGACTTGTTAGCCAGCCAAAGTAAGTTGTCATGGTTTAACTGCAGCTGGCAACTAAGTACCATGCAGCTGCTTGCTCATTACCACCAGACAGTGGAACAGGGAGGAGAATCAGGGGGGGGAGGGGGGGGTGTGTGTGAAAGATAAAACCTGTGTGTTAAGAACAGTTTGATAAGTAAAATAAAGTACAATATAGTACTAATACTAATAATCAAACAGGGAATATAAAGGAGGGAGATATAAAGCTAAAATGGAGAAAAAAAAAAACATCAATATAAAAAAAACCCACCACTATAAAAACCCCACAACAAGCATCACTGATTGCTCACCACCTGCCGACCAATACCCAGCCTGACCTGAGTGGCAGTCAGTCCCTTGTGGGTACCTCCCCCCAGTTTATATACTGGGCATGATATGCTGTGGTATGGAATACACCTTTGGCTAGCTTGGGTTAGGTGTCCTGTCTCTGCTCCCTCCTGGCTTCTTTTGCCGTTCCTTACTGACAGACCATGAAAGACTGAAAAGTCCTTCATCAGAGTGAGTATTACCTAGCAACAGCTAAAACATAGGTGTGTTAACAGCATTGTTCTCAGACTTAGAGAAAAAACCTAGCACTGTACTTCCTAGTTAGGAAGAAAATTAACTCTATCTCAGCTGAAACCAAGGCAGAAATTATAAAAACCTAAGTCAAATCCAAACCCAACAAACAAGATTAGCATTGGAACAAACCATGAGAGACTTATCCCCTATGATAGGATTTTCTTATTTAAAGCATTAATATATAGGGTCTGTAGGGATGCTACGGAGGGTGTAGTCATTAGGGACTGTAGTGACAGGACAAGGGGTAATGGGTTAAAACTTAAACAGGGGAAGTTTAGATTGGATATAAGGAAGAAGTTTTTTCCTGTTAGGATGGTGAGGCACTGGAATGGGTTGCCCAGGGAAGTTGTGAATGCTCCGTCCCTGGCAGTGTTCAAGGCCAGGTTGGATGAAGCCTTAGGTGACATGGTTTAGTGTGAGGTGTCCCTGCCCATGGTAGGCGGTTGGAACTACATGATCTTAAGGTGCTTTCCAACCCTAACTATTCTGTAATTCTATGATTACTGAAAGAAGACTAATTAAAACCAGAAGAATCAAATTAGCTGTTAGAGGTGTGATACTTAAGCAGTCAAAGTTTAGAGTTATGTCTCAAATTAGCTATTATCACAGTACTCACAGGATCACAGAATGGTTGAGGTTGGAAGGGAACTCATCTTGTCCAGGAAGAGAAACTCCACAGCCTTTCTGGGCAATCTTTGTCAGTGCTCAAGTCACCCTCCCAGTAAAAAACAGTGTTTCCTTATGTTCAGATGGACTGTCCTGTGTTTCGGTTTGTGCTTATTGCCTCTGGTCCTGCCATTGGGCACCACTGAAGAGTCTGGTTCCATCCTCTTTACACCCTGCTTTCATGCATTTATATGCATTAATGAGATCCCCCCTGAGCCTTCTCTTCTCCAGACTAAACAGTCCCAGCTCTCTCAGCCTTCCCTCATCATTTTAGAGGCCCTTCTTTGGGCTCTTCAGAACTGAATATAGTAGTCAACATGTGGTCTCACTAGGGCTAAGGAGAGGGGAGAAATCAAGACAAATTATATTACTTATTATTTCCTTCTCCATCTTAATCTTTTGTTCTCTCTCTTTTCATATTGCATTATCTTTATTTTAGTCCCTCAGTGTACCTTTGTTATGATAAATTCTCTGTCATTTTGTTCAACTATTAGTCAATTTAGCTGTCAATCTGATCAGTCATTATTCAGATTAGAGCTGTATTTTAACCTACATTTCAGATTTATTAGAAGTGAAACATTTTAGTATGAAATATGCCAAAATAATATACATAGATATTGTATGCACATAAAACCTGCTGCCGCATTCAGAATCAAGGTGAAAGACAGTTTTGGAGAGATAATTGTTGCTATTTATGGGAAATGGGTTCTCATTAAAAATAAAGGTTAAATGAGGAAGTTAGTTCCTTCCTGGCAGAGAAATTTACATTTCTCTGTAAAGTGACAGCTTTCAATAGCAACAAAATCTAAATTTAACCTTGCTGTATAATAGACCTCCTTCCTTATTAAACTCTTTCTGGACTTAATATAAGAAACTTTTCTTAAAGTTTACTTCTGTTCATGCTTGGCTTCCTTCATAAAGCAAATATTTCTGGAACGTTAAAGGAAAACCCTTTCAGTCATAAGATTATGAAATATATATTCCTATATAAATGCTAACTTCTGACTACTAGTTTCTTGGTAGAATAGATCACTAAAACCAGTTGTACTTTTCCAGTTTCAACTTAGATATGCAAATATTTCAAGGGTGAAAACAAAATAATTAAAAAAACCCCACAAACCTGAAAAAAAGGTAAAGGGAAGATTATTCCTCAGTATATGTATGGCAATATTTCTTTTTACATCCAACTCAGACCTTGAAGGAAATATTATGATGCACAGAAATTTTTACAAGGAAAAGATTAAAGCAGAAGTTGCAATGAGGCCAGATGAAGATGCATTATGTTGCCACAGGACTGTTGGTGAAAGAAGTTTCTACTCAGTAGCAGAGTAAACCAACATCTGCCTGTAACAGAAGGATAGCTATGTGCAATGACATGCTAGAGATTAAACAAAGAAAATATGCCTTTTTTTTTTTCTGAAACATATGCAAAATATTTTCTGAAGGATATTTTTCTAGGTAAAGTTTATTACCACTACCATTACTAACTTAAATTAGAATATTCTTTACAAAGAATACCCATTAAGTTCTTGGTTAGAGATGTGCACAGGAAAGCACTTTTCTGACTAATATGTTTGAAAATGAACTAAAGGAAGCTTCCCAGTGTAATGGATCTTCTGTTTTAAATCTAATTTTCAGCTGGTGCTATTTTTGAAATACATCTTTGGATGATAGTTTCAAATTGTGTGTTCTGAATCAAACTGAAGGTCAACTTTGCAGAGACAGTAGCAGAGGAGATAATATTCATGCAGTTCCAAATACCAATTTCTACATTGACAATTCTTGTTATAGGGGAGTCCATAAACAGAACATATAATTTAGAGGGAATGTAAATCATATCAAAAGGATATAGAAGCTGTGTAAAAAACCTGCGGCATCGGAAGAAATAATCATTAATGAAAAAGTCTTTTAGTTAAATGCATGCTTTTGCTGAAGTACTTGCTTTAGAAATGTTAGGATAGCTAGAAATATAAGCACTGTATTAAAAGTCTTCAAGATATTTTATGATTTTAACTTTTCTGTTTCCTATTCTTTAGGTATTAAATGAATACTTGTTTTTCATTCTGCAATACTAATATATATTTGCTTTTCTGTAGCCATTTAACTCTGTGTGGAACATTCTGTGTGGATGTTTCTAGACTGGGTTTTTTTTCAGGAAAAAAAAAAAGTGAAAAATAGGTTACAAATTTGTGACAGCAGGTTGTTTAACATAATGGAACAAAACTGACTGAAGTAAGAAAAACTAAAACTCTCCAAACTACAGCAAATCCTGCCCTCCGTGCATGAGATGTACCTAGAGAGGAAATCTAAATCTCTCAGCTCATTCTTTTCTATCTTTCTCAGTCCATGTGTAACCTTTAAAAAAAAATCTGCCTGAGAGAGATACAATTGCTGTTTTAATTAAAACTCACAAAAGAGGAAGCAACAGATGTATAAACATATTTCAGGTATTTATTAAATATCTGCTGAACTGTTATAGAACTGTTGGCTCATTAATGAATTCTCCATGGATTAACAGCTGATTCCCAACACCTTCATCTACAAAGACCCAGGAAAGAATTTACATTTTCATCTTATGTGTGCTCATTATGATTTCTTTTATATGTTACTAATTATAAGCCTTTATATTTCTTTGCTCTTTTTTTTCTTGATAAAGTCTGACAGAATTAATGCTGTATTAAAAAAAAAAAACTGAAAGAATATATAAATTAACTGACTGAATAAATATACCTAGCTGTAATGTTCTCTTTCTAACTGATCAAGGTTAAGAAGTATCAACTTACAAATAAAGGAAACCCAACGAAAAATTATGTAAAACAAAAAAAAAGAAAAAAGAAAAAAAAAGAAAAAAGGGTGTTTCATTTCTTGGACAATGAAAAGACTGTGAGGATTTTGCTCATAATATCAAGGTTAATTTTGGCCCCACACCAGGTGTGTTTAGAATTTCCTGGAGTTTTCTTCTTTTCACAGTATACTTCTGAATATAATTCGAGACTGACAAAAACATAGAGACCATGATTTCCTAATATGCATTAATCAGGAATATCTGCTGTACATTTTGCATAATAACATGTAAACTTTTCAAGAGGGCACATTACAAATACCACTTTCTGGACTCATGAGAGTGTGCATTTACAGCACATGACCCTCAGAAGGCAAAGACAGAACTTTTCCTCCCCCATTTTCCCCAGCATTCCTCAGAATGTGCCAAAGGTAATAAAATAATTTCATCCATATCCCAATCACAGAATCACAGAATCCCAAGGGTTGGAAGGGACCTAAAAAGATCATCTAGTCCAACCCCCCTGCAAGAGCAGGGTAACCTACAGTACATCACACAGGAACTTGTCCAGGCGGGCCTTGAATATCTCCAGTGTAGGAGACTCCACAACCCCCCTGGGCAACCTGTTCCAGTGCTCTGTCACTCTTACAGTAAAGAAGTTCTTCCTGATGTTAACGTGGAACTTCCTATGCTCCAGTTTACACCCATTGCCCCTTGTCCTATCACTGGATATCACTGAAAAAAGCCTAGCTCCATCATCCTGACACCCACCCTTTACATATTTGTAAACATTGATGAGGTCACCCCTCAGTCTCCTCTTTTGCAAGCTAAAGAGACCCAGCTCCCTCAGCCTCTCCTCATAAGGGAGATGTTCCACTCCCTTAATCATCTTTGTGGCTCTGCGCTGGACTCGTTCAAGCAATTCCCTGTCCTTCTTGAACAGAGGGGCCCAGAACTGGACGCAATATTCCAGATGCGGCCTCACCAAGGCTGAGTAGAGGGGGAGGAGAACCTCTCTTGACCTACTAACCACACCCTTTCTAATGCACCCTAAGATGCCATTTGCCTTCTTGGCCACAAGAGCACATTGCTGGCTCATGGTCATCCTCCTATCCACCAGGACCCCCAGGTCCCTTTCCCCTTCACTACTTTCCAGCAGGTCAACCCCCAACCTGTACTGGTACATGGGGTTGTTCTTCCCCAGATGCAAGACTCTACACTTGCCCTTGTTAAATTTCATCAAGTTTCTCCCCGCCCAACTCTCCAGCCTGTCCAGGTCTCGCTGAATGGCAGCACAGTCCTCTGGTGTGTCAGCCACTCCTCCCAGTTTTGTGTCATCAGCAAACTTGCTGAGGGTGCACTCAGTTCCCTCATCCAGGTCATTGATGAAAATATTAAACAGCACCGGTCCCAGCACCGACCCCTGAGGAACTCCACTAGTCACAGACCTCCAGCTAGATTCTGCGCCATTGACCACAACTCTCTGCCTTCTTCCTTTCAACCAGTTCTCGATCCACCTCACTACTTGATCGTCAAGCCCACACTTCTTTAGCTTATCTATGAGGATGCTGTGGGAGACAGTATCAAATGCCTTACTGAAATCAAGAAAAACTACATCTACCGCTCTACCATCATCCCTCCACCTAGTCACTTCCTCATAGAAGGCTATAAGGTTGGTCATACATGACTTCCCCCTCATAAAACCATGTTGGCTGTTCTTAATGACCCCCTCATCCTTGATATGCCTAGTGATGGAGTCAAGAATAAGTTGTTCCATCACCTTTCCAGGGATGGAGGTAAGGCTGACCGGTCTATAATTACCCGGGTCCTCCTTCTTGCCCTTCTTATAGATTGGTGTGACCTTTGCCATCCGCCAATCCTCAGGCACCTCGCCCGTTTCCCACGACTTACCAAAGATGATGGAAAGTGGCCTAGCAATGACCTCCGCCAGCTCCCTCAGCACCCGTGGGTGCATTCCATCCGGACCCATCGATTTACAGATGTCCAGTTTGCATAGCTGATCCCTAACCCAATCCTCATCTACCAAAGCAAACTCCTCCTTTGTCCTGACTCCTTCTGGGGCTATAGAAATCTGGGGCCCTCAGGGAGAGTCTGCAGGAGTAAAGACAGAGGCAAAGAAGGCATTCAGCACCTCTGCCTTCTTTATATCCTCTGTCTCCAGGGTACCCACTTCGTTCAGCAGTGGGCCTATATTGCCTCTTGTTTTAGTTTTATTTGCTATGTATTTGAAGAAGCCCTTTCTATTGTCTTTAACCCGACTAGCAAGATTGAGTTCCAAGGAGGCCTTAGCTGTCCTAATTGCCTCCCTACATCCTCTAACAACTGTCCTATATTCCTCCCAAGCAGTCAGCCCCTCCTTCCATAATCCATAGATTCTCCTTTTCCACTTGAGTTTGCCCAGCAGCTCCTTGTTTAACCACGCCGGTCTCCTAGATCCCTTACTTGACTTCCTACTCATTGGGACGCTCCAATCCTGAGCTTGGAAGAAGCGGTCCTTGAATGCTAACCAACTATCTTGAGCCCCTTTACCGCCTAGTACACTTTCCCATGAGACTTCCCTTAGCAGTTGACTGAAGAGGCCAAAGTTGGCCCTTTGGAAATCCAGAACTGTGGCTTTGCTAGGTATTCTATTCCTCCCACACAGGATCCTAAACTCCACCATCTCATGGTCACTGCAGCCAAGGCTGCCATTGACCGTCACCACTTCGACCAAACCCTCCTTGTTGGCGAGTACTAAATCTAGCAGCGCTGCTCCCCTAGTTGGTACGTCCACCATTTGCATTAAGAAATTATCATCAATGCACTCGAGGAACCTCCTAGACTGTGAATGACTGGCTGTGTGAGTCTTCCAGCAAATATCGGGGTAGTTAAAGTCCCCCACGATGACTAAGGCATGTAGTCGCGAGGCTACTTCCAGTTGCCTGTAGAAAGCCTCATCAACTCCTTCGTCCTGATCAGGAGGTCTGTAATCATCTCCCCTGTGCTTCATATCAAGAGCAATTGGTAACTCTACCCCTTAAACTTCACCCAAATGTCACAACTAGTCTTCCTGTTTCCCTCTATTATTCAAGGATTCCATTCCACAGACCAGTGCTTGAACCATTAGTGCAAAGACATGTCTATCCAGAAGAGGATAATAAGTAGGAGTGACTAAGACAAATTGAGACAAAAAAAAGGGCATTCCTTCTGTTAAGCAGCAACTACACCACGGTATGTCTGCATGTGGGTTTTTCATTTATGAGATAAACTGTAAGTTTACTATGAAGTAAATATATTGTGCATGACTCAGTTTTCTAAACATATGACTTCAATTTCATTTTAGGTGCCAGCAAAGCACTGTCTCTGGTCTTCACTTACTGCTGAAGAAGATTGACAATGTCTTGGACACCTCAGTTCCATGAGGATGCCTATGATACACAAGGGCATTTCAAATTATACTATCTGCTTTTATCCACGTAAAAGAAACAATTCTCTGGGGTGGGATTACTTTTGAGATTAGATTGCTATATTTATGGGTCTATATAGAGACATTTGCAGGTATTTGGCAGTCTAAACTTCACTAGAGACCTAATCTGTAAAGCTGATGTAGACTAAAAAGAAATGCAGATGGCCAGCCACCAGTTTTCTACTTTGTGCAAGTAGACGTAACCCCTAGGCTACAGTGACTCTGTGAATCAATTTTTTTTAATTTATTTATTTACTGTGGAGTTTAAGCCCTTTGCTTATAAGTAAATACATAGGTAGCTATAGGTATATGTGTTTGTTTTGTTTGTTTGTTTGTTTGTTTAAATGAGAATTAACATAGCAGAGGTGACATTGTTAAAGCCTATGGGGAAAATATTGTCAGATAGTTACACTTCTGGAATAGTCAGGAGTTGTGAGAAGACAAAATGTGGAGGAAGTTGCAATGGGTCATATAAACAGTGTTTTATTGAATACATGATTTTCGGAACAGAGTGGAACTATGAATTACAATTCACAGGATCATCGGTTGAAGCTTTTTTATTGATCTCCCTTTAGGAATGAGAGATCTAGGATGGAGTACTTGTTTTGTGAAAAATGTTCTTTTAAAGGTAACTGGATATTTCTTTCCTTCATTGATTGTTTCATTTCCTTCTTGAGGACTTTCCTTAGGGCTCCATGAGACTTCCAGCAGCGGATTAAAAGTGGATGACTGAGGCTGTTATACTTCCCATCTTAAAGCATGGTTACACTGAGCTTAAAATGGGCTGAAAACTGCTGCAGTTTTTGACCTGATTCAGTGGATCAGGAGAGGATCAGAATGAATCAGACTGGTTTCATGTTAGGTGTAGTAAAGAGTCTAGCAAAATATAGGTAGGACAAGTAAAAGCCTCAGAGTATGACTTTATTCAATATCTTGCCTGCCATATAATTTTATTTTTTTGTACCCTAAGTTTTTCTTCCAAAATACATGAATTCCATTTGGTATATTTCCAGCAGATTTCATTATCTTACCAAATACTTTTAGACAGAGCTGTAATAAACAGTGTTTCATTTCTGTTCATAAGACTCTTCCTTTATATACCAAAAATGCTTGTAAGACATGTCACCAGGTCAACAACACATTCAAGCAAGTTTTTTCTATATATTCATGGCCAAAAATACTTTAAAAAAATCACCTCACCCAATTTTGCTTCATGATTTTAAGCTAGTTTAATATTCTGATTGATTTTTATTAATGGTAGAAACTCCTAGGATTAAAATCCAGGATTAATCTCCCAGGATTAAAACAAAAATATTAAAATAATTCAATCATTAAAAATAACAACAAAAATTTCTATGTGAAACAGTATAAAATGGTAAAAAATCAGACTAATTCTTTTGCATTACTGGGTTTGATCAAAGAATTACATTCAAAGATCCACTGTTCATTTTCAAAAATGTGGTTCATAGGAAAGCCTCTCTGTGAAAGCTTTGAGGAATAACAAAATACATTTTGCTTATGGTAGGTTAAAAAAATCTTTTCCTGCATTTGCTAGTTCACAGTTGTTGATTTTACTTTACTTTTGCTTGCAGGACAGAAGGAAAAGTGAGAAAACAACTCCAATATGGGGTTTTGAAGAAAAGAAATATGGGAGATTGTAAAGAATAATTTGTAGACAATGTGCTGAATAAGAATATAGAAAAATTGTCACAGACAGGAATGTGAGTCAGTTTCCATTGAATTCCAAGTCAAGGCTCCACTGACCAGAGCTCAGCCACTGCGAAGAGAAAGAAAGAACAAGTGGATTCTGACTCACAAAGAAATAACACTTGTGCTGAATGAGCAGAAATGATGAATTGTACATTAAGAACTCCAGAAACTAACATGAGCCCACATGGGCATCTGAATGAAAGATACATAAAAGGACTTCAGCATGGCTACACTTTTCCCACTATACACAACTCTTTTGTCAGGTCATACCTGGAATACTGTGTTCAGTTTTGGTCTCTGCTATATAGAAAAAGATGTTGACAGGCTGGAGAGGGTCCAGAGTAGAACCACAAAGATGATCCAAGGACTGGGAAGAAGATGGAAACTCCCTTTTTACAGGGAGTCACATGGAAAAAACAAGGGGTAATAGGCACAAGTTGCTCCTGGGGACACAAAAGGAAAAATATTCTTTGACTGGACACAAGGAAAAATTTTCACAATGAGAGCAATCAGCCATTGGAATCTCCCAGGGAAGTGGTAGATTCCTCAGCACTGGACACTCTTAAGATTTCTTTGGAAAGGATGCTGGGTCATCTATTCTAGGTTACGTTTTTGCCAGGAAAGGTCGGATCAGATCATTGAGGTCTCTTCCTACCGGGTGTTCTATGATTCAATGATACACTTTTATTAAATTCTGTCTTATCTCCACAAGAAGAATTTAACTAGAGATTCCACAAGACCATAGAGCTTATTAGATAACCAGTTACTTGCAGAAAGTTCAGTTTAGACTCTCTCATCCAGATTCTTCTTTTTTTTTTTCCTCAGGATATATGGAAGAAGAATCCAAATAAATTTGATGCAGTAAAAAAAAGTGCAAGTTTTCCCTCCTCTTCAAATATCGTTGTTTCACCTAAGCAATCGAATCATCACCAGATGGCATTTTAAGGGAATAATAAGATTCAGGAAAATTTTCCTCATCTGTATAGAATTATTTAATACTTACAGAGTTTGACATGTAAGTCTTTGTGTCCAGATTCATATATTTTCAAGGAAATATATATACTGACAATCCTCTAAGAAATAATTTAGTAATATTAGGGAAGAAACTGTTTTTTAAGTTTTATGAACTTACAACTATTTTTCACATACTTTTTTGAAAACTACTGACATTATGTATGCGTCTGTGTGCACTAGGTAATACAAATAAGAAAGGTCCATGAACACCAATACCACTGTGTCATGGATGAGTGATTTAGGATTGCTCAAAGAATCACTCTCAAAGGTATTTGTGAAAGGGGTGTTATTATGAATTTATAAAAGTGTAACTTAAAATTTGATGGTAAGGTTCACTCTTACATGTGTGAATCTTAGTCCACAGTCTGTGATTTGAAACCTCTGTAATCTTGCATACTGCACAGTCATTTACACTTGTGATGAATGAACATAAAATTGCTCTTTCATTTTGTAATATTTCTCACTGATTTCACAGGAGTACATGACAACAGGTAGTATAAGAGTGTATTAAACTGAGATTACGGTGCAGTTTTAATCATGACAAATACCTTCTAAAGGAAACATCTTAAAAGACACAGAAAAGAAAGACTAACACATTAATCCAGTTTTAAAGTCTTTATACATTGATTTTTTCCCTCTAGTGAAATTCTTTAACTGTCTCTTGTACTTGGAGAGAGAGTAGACTGCAGCCATTTTTTATCGTAAACCTACTGACAGAAACACTTTCCTTCCAGCTTCTGGCTACAAGCTTTGTAATTTCAACAGGATTTCAGTCATCAGTTTCTGCAAGGAAGAATAGTCTATGACAGGGGTTTAGCTTTCGTACCACAGAGCTCTGTTAAGCTGTTTAGGACAAAAAACGCAAAAATAGAGAATATGGAAGTTTGGGTGTGTTTTTGTGTGTCAACTGGTTTCAAATCTCAGACACATTTTTGTATGAAATATATTCTTATAACGCAATGCAAAATTTACATAGCTATCATAAATTAACCTGTTGGGCAGCTGGGACCCACAAAGGAGTGAATCAGGACAGTAAAAATAAGAAAACTTGTGGGTTAAGACAGTTTAGTAGGTAAAGAAAAAGATGTGCACACAGCTCCATTTCCTATGGGCAGGCAGAGGTTCAGCCATCTCCAGGACAGGAGGGCTCCATCATGGACCACTCAGTGGATAAAGAAGTCGTCGGATGGCAGCACACACAGATTTGTGGTCAATAGCTCAATGTGCAGCTGGAGACCAGTAATGAGTGGTGTCCCTCAGGGATCAGTGTTGGGATAGGTCTTGTTTAACATCTTCATCGCTGACATGGACAGTGGGATTGAGTGCGCCCTCAGCAAGTTTGCCGATGACACCAAGCTGTGTGGTTCGGTTGATACGCTAGAGGGAAGGGATGCCATCCAGAGGGACCTTGACACGCTTGTGAGGTGGGCTGATGCCAACATTATGAAGTTCAACCATGACAAGTGCAAGGTCCTACACCTGGGTCGGAACAATCCCAGGCACAGCTACAGACTGGGCAAAGAAGAGATTCAGAGCAGCCCTGCGGCGAAGGACTTGGGGGTGCTGGTCGATGAGAAAATGAACATGAGCCGGCAGTGTGCGCTCGCAGCCCAGAAAGCCAACCATATCCTGGGCTGCATCAAAAGGAGCATGACCAGCAGGTCGAAGGAGGTGATCCTGCCCCTCTGCTCTGGTCTTGTGAGACCGCACTTGGAGTATTGTGTACAGTTCTGGTGTCCTCAACATAAAAAGGACATGGAAGTGTTGGAACAAGTCCAGAGGAGGGCCACGAGGATGCTCAGGGGACTGGAGCACCTCCTGTATGAAGACAGGCTGAGAAAGTTGGGGCTGTTCAGCCTGGAGAAGAGAAGGCTGCATGGGGACCTAATAGCAGCCTTCCAGTATCTGAAGGGGGCCTATACGGATGCTGGGGAGGGACTCTTTGTCAGGGACTGTAGTGACAGGACAAGGGGTAAAGGTTTAAAACTTAAATAGCGGTAGTTCAGGTTAGGTATAATGAAGAAGTTCTTTCCTGTTAGGCTGGTGAGGCACTGGAATGGGTTGCCTGG
This sequence comes from Lathamus discolor, assembly GCF_037157495.1. NCBI lineage: Eukaryota > Metazoa > Chordata > Aves > Psittaciformes > Psittacidae > Lathamus > Lathamus discolor. Next base: position 25,091,097 of record NC_088884.1, read on the forward strand.
GGAAGTTGTGAATTCTACAAACCTGGAGGTGCTCAAGGACAGGTTGGACAGAGCCCTGGGCGGCATGGTTTAGTGTGAGATGTCCCTGCCCATGGCAGGGGGGTTGGAACTAGATGATCTTGAGGTCCTTTCCAACCCTATCTATTCTATGATTCTGTGATTCTATGATTCTACGCCTAGCTGTTACTTGGGAAGACAAATGCCATCATTCCCAATGTCCCCTCCTTTCTTTCTTCTTACTCCTGCTTTATATATTGAGCATGACTCCATATGGTGTGGGATATCCCTGGGGTCACTTGGGGTCAGCTGTCCCTGCTGTGTCCTTTCCAAGCTCCTTGTGCTCCCCCAGCCTGCTCGCTAATGGGGTGGTGTGAGGAGCAGAAAAGGCCTTGGCTCTGTGTAAGCACTGCTCAGCATTAGCTAAAATATCTCTGTGTTATCACCACTGTTTCCAGCACAAACCCAAAACATAGCCCATACTAGTTACTGTGAAAAAAATTATCTCTATCTCAACCAAAAGCACTACAACAGTAAAAATAAATATATCTATAGAAAATTGAAACTAGTTAGGACCTACTCCTGAAGCTAGACTATGTTGGGTTCGCCCTGCTAGATGCCAGGTGTCCACCAAGCTGCTCTGTCACTCCCTCTCCTCAACTGGACAAGACAGGGAGATCACCCACTGATTATCACCATGGGTGAAACAGACTCAATTTGGGGAAGTTAATTTATTGTCAATCAAATCAGAGTAGAATACTGAGAAATAAAACCAAATCTTGAAAGCACTTTCTTCCCACCCCTCCGTTCTTCCCGGGCTCAACTTCACTCCTGATTTTGTACCTCCTCCCCCAGTGGCACACAGGGATGGAGAACAGGGGCTGTGGTCAGTTCATCACACATTTTTTCTGCTGCTCCTTCTTCCTAAGTAGAGTACGCCTCACTTTCTTCCCTTGATCCAGTGGGGGGTACTTCCCATGAGAGACAGTCCTCAATGAATTTGTCCAACATGAGTCCTTCCCATGGGCTGCTGTCCTTCAGGAACAGACTGCTCCAGTGTGGGTCCCTTCCATAGGGTGCAGTCCTTCAGGAACAGACGGCTCCAGTGGGGGTCCTTTCCATGGGTGCAGTCACTCAGGAACAGAGTGCTCCAGTGTGAGTCCCCTGCAGGGTCACAAGTTCTGCAGCAAACCTGCTCCTATGTGGGCTCCTTTCTCCATGGGGCCACAGCTCCTGCCAGGAGCCTGCTCCAGCAGGTGCTTCCTATGGGGTCACAGCCTCTTTTGGAGGGAGGCTGTGGCCTCCACCGGTATGGGGTCCTCCTTGGGCTGCAGGTGGAATCTACTCCACCATGGACCTCCATGGGCTGCAGGGGAATCTCTGTTCCGGTGCCTGGAGCACCTCCTCCCCTCCTTCTGCACTGACATAGGGGTCTGCAAAACTGTTTCTCTCACATCTTCTCACTCCTTTCTCTGGCTGCTTGTATGCATCATTTTGTTTTCCCATTCTTAAATAGATCATCACAGAGGTGCTACCACTGTCGCTACTGAGCTCGGCCTTGGACAGCGGCAGCTCTGTCTTGGAGCCAGCTGGCATTGGATCTGTTGGACATGCGGGAAGGCTCTAGCAGCTTTTCCCAGAAGCCACCTCTGTAGCCATCCCCTGCTACGAACACCTTGCCATGCAAATCCTATAAATAGACATGTTTAATCAGACTTCTTTAGTGTCAGCAAAACTGTATTGGAGTGTAACATCATGACTGCACCTAAAGACCACATTCATTCCTTGGTGTGTACAATACCCATGCATATTGATTTATTTGTGACAAAATCAGAATTTTAGGGTATTTGCATATAGCTGTTTAGATGTAAAGCAGTGTAAAATCTAGTTTACATAAAGAGTATATATACTTTATTTATTATCCAAAGGAAGGTTAAGGCTTGATCATAGTCAAGACACACAGAAAGAAAAAATTCTGATAGTAGAGGACTGTTTAATTTAACCTTAGAAGACATAATAATTGTCAATGTCTGTAGAGATAAAGAAGCTCATTCAGATGATAAAACAAGATATGCAATTTTGGCAGTTTGTGTAATTATCCAGTGGGCCTTCTGATATAATAACTCCTCCAGTTACTAAAAATCCCCAAACCATGGCTGTCTTTTTCTAAAATAAGTGCTCTCAGTCCATCAAAAGTTACAATTTCATAGAAAAAATGACTTGGCAATACAGTCTTTCCCGTTGAGGAGGACATTTGCCGAAGCACTGCTTCATTCCAGCCATCTCTGTTTGGTAAAATATTACATTGTGCTCTATTACTGAACAGCATAATTCACAGCAGCCATCTTGGTGCTTTGATAGACACCGCAGGATACACTAGCCGCCAGCTGGTATGACCAGTAAAACACTCAGCTAGACTACGTATCAGGGCCTAACTAATTAAAAATGGACAACATATTTTGCCTTGTGAATTCAATTAATTTTGGGAAAATAGGAAGAAGTTTATAACTGCAAATGCATTTTTACCACAGGACTCATTTTTGTTGTCCACCACATGGGATGATATCTTACTGCTTCATCAGTATTCAGTAAAACTGTCAGAAGACTCTCAGTCGTTTTACTGCCAGAAGTACTGATTCATTTTCTGTGAAGCGGCATTCCCAGATGTATTATTTTCTACAGAAATTGCTTTGGGGAATAATTTTAATAATGGCATAACATGTGGCTAGGGGAATAATATAACTAGATAGGCAGAAAAAAATTATATTTGACAATCCAAAACAATTGTGACTAATAAATGGTAAATGTAAGCAAAAATGGGCCTGATCCTCCACTGCTTAGTTATTCTATGTGACAAAGCAAGCACAAAAGTACCTTCCAGCTTGGCATGCTTTAGATTTCTGGTGTCTGCTAGACACTACAAAAAGACAATTTATGGAATATTGCCCTCCAACATGGAGAACAGGAGAACATCTACTATTCTGATTGGCTATCACACTGAGAATGTTCGAGCATGAAAAAATCGACTCATTTTGCCAGCATCTTGAAAGACTGTTTTTTCAAAGGTCTTGATGATATTTTCTGTTTATGAAACAGGTGACAAACTTAATTAGGTCTCCAATATATGTGTAGAAACTACATAACTGCACTAACTTCTGGTGCTTGCATCTTTTCTATTCATAATGGAAGCTGAAAACAAGCTAGACCCCATTTACTAAGAGCAAGGATGCCCAAAACACAAAGATTCAAAGTTTTCTGGAGAAAGGAGTAAAGAACTAGAGCATATTCGATTTCTACTACTGAAGCTGGATATAAAGAATGCCAGGTTTGAAAGCAGAGCAAAAAAGAGTAGAGTTATGCTTGCAGTACAGTGATACCAAAGCCTTTCTTTTTCAGGACATGGAAGTCCTGAACTCTAGTCTTTTCCTCTTGGGTGTGAACAAAATCTACCCTAAACTGTCACTAGATAAAAACTGAGCTGATTACTAGAGAGAACTGTAACATTTATCTTATATGAATGTCCTGATCTTCTGGAGATGCTGTTCTCTTAGTTCCAGGGAAGACAGGAATAAGTACAGCTGTCAGTCTTTGAAGCTGCTAAAGAGAGAACTGACTGACTTTTCCCAGGCATTGAAGAACAGAGAAAAAGAGCTAATGAGAAATATACTTATGCCCCTACTTAAAACACCAGAACTTGTTTTCAGAGCCTTGGTTGTACTCAGCCTGGTGGAAATTTCATACATTTGATGAATCTATCATCTAAGGCCAGGTTGGATATGGCTTAGAGCAACCTTGTTGACGCGGGAGTCATGGACAATGCAGAAACGATCAATGTGATCAAGCTATTGCCAAAGTTTATTGCGTATACAATGGGTTATATACCGATCTCGTTTTTCCAGCTTGTGTCATATGCTTAGATACAGCAATTCCATTGGCTAACATTCAAAGGTTAACTTACGTCATAAGCTTAGCAACAACAATTCCATTGGCTAACGTTCTAACATTCAAAAATTAACAATGTCAACTTGCTAAACATTGCTTGCCGATCGCAACTTATCAACATCTTAATTCTGCAGTTTTGCATCCTGTTTCTAGCTGTAAGACTATACAGCATCAGCAATCTTACTTCCCTAATATGCCTCCCCAGACGCTCTGGTTATGTTAAGGCCCAAACTCTCTTTATTTCAATCAAAGGAGCACAAGTTCTGTCCAAGGCCTCTTGCCTCTGCTCACAGCTATGACAAACCTGCCCACACAACCTGGTCTAGTGGAGGGTTTCCCTGCCCTTGGAAGGGTGCATGGAACCAAATGATACTTAAAGGCCCTTCCAAGCCAAACCATTCTATGATTCAATATTTCAGCTGGTACAGATGATCCCTTACAATATCAGTGTCCACAAAAGTCCCGTTCCCAAGCTTGTGGTCCTCTGCCTCAGGGGTTCAGGCAGCCAACAGTCTATCAGTACTATCACGGACTAAGGCAAAAAACTTAAGTGATTAGCACTAAAGATCAACAATTTAATTTTTAATGCCTTTTTTTTTTTTTTTAGGTTCTTACCATCAGTGACACCATAAATAGCAGTCATTTTACTACCATTGAACAAACCTAATACTATATTTAAATGTCTGAGACAAAGTATCTTTGATTTCATTTTTCTGAACATGTCATTCCACTTACAAGTAATTGTATCTAGCTAAAATAAATGTTGTTTTTTCTTTTTCTTCCTAAGTATGAAGATCAGAATGAAAAATATTTAATCTCACTATCAGTAACACCCTGATATCATGATATCAGAACAGATAAACTGCAAGCAAGAAAGCAATATATGAAAAAATAAATAAAATGATAGGAAATACTTGGTCAAATTCTGATATGTCTGAAAAGCTATTGGTGTTATACATTTAGAGAACTATATCAAAGCACCTTATAGACTGAATACTAAGCAGCTCAGCTGTGAATCCTTAAATTGTACTAACTGTTTTATTCTGTTGTGTCACAGTCTTACTACACTGGATGGTCTTTTCAAAAACAGACTTTGATCATTTCAAAGGTGTCCTGGACAATTACACCAGGTAGCAATATGCTTTTTAACATTCCAGACTTCTTGATACCAAATGAGTGCACACTAGTCTTCTTCTTCATGTTAGGAACAGGAATTATCTTTAAGTAATTGTTGAGGAGCATTTAAAGAAAAAATACTGCAGATACTCAAAACAGATTGCTCTTGTAAGTATTAACTCCCCCTGGAATTCCTCAGTGGCTATCTTTTGAAAAAAAACCTAAACAATTCTACTGACAGGTAGTGTGAGACTGAAGTGAATATTAACCAAACTCATACGTACTTGTTGGACATTGGGTTAGAAAACTTTATAGTATGTTTTTTGTAACACTTTTTATTGGGGCATTATAGCATAGATTAATTTTAATGTAGTAGCACAAACACCTCTGAACATTTTATCTTTCCCTGCAGTGTTCATCATTAAATTAGACATTCTAGAGCTTTGGATTATAAACATAGTGAAAAGAAGCTGTATGTATTTGGAAAATAATAAGAAAATACTCTGTTGCTGAACATGAAGAGATGAGACTACAGTAGGTTTTAAAATTGGTAATGTTAAAGGTAAATATTTCTCTGGTGACATAGAAACCTCACATCTCATTCCAATCTGAAGTGAGTTTTTCTTATATTGTGGTTAAGATTCTTTGAGTAGTTCCTAATGCAGGAGTAGAATCTGTTGCTGTGAAAACAAAAGCAAGGTACTTTTTTTTTTTTTTAAGTAAAATCTATATTCTTTTACTAAGCTTAGTAATACCAACATTAGTCTACCACATTTCTGACCCACAAAAGTATGGGTACCAGCCAATTTTTCAAATTCCATATAGGCTTAAGAATTTTCTTGCAAAAATGTTTCTTCTTCAGAAGAGAGAATTTTCAATCTAGGACTAGCCAAACAGCTATCACTGACAATTGAGTTATTTACACATCTAGCAGGAATCACAACCTATGAGCTATTCTGTAAGAGCAACAACAGTGTTATTATAGTGTACCTATTACAGCCACAAGGAAACCCACCACAGTTGTACCTACCGGCTCTGTCACCTCAAAGTGAGAGAACTTGTAAAAAAAATGCACAATGGAGGTGTATTACATCAAATGGTAGCAAAGAGGTTTAAATGCTTACATATGATATGGAAAGACATATACACTAGAAGCATAGGGCTAATGTATATTGCTTGTTAAATATTAAATATTATTGCTTCAAAGTAATAAAAAGAAGATGGCATGGAAACCATGAGGCAAGAGAGACTATCTTTGAAAAGCTAATGATGTGTTCAAATAAAGAGATAGAATGTTTTGTAAGTCTAGCAGATAAAATAACAGAAGAGTTGAGGAAGCATAGAAAAAAGAACCCAACTAAATACCAAATCTTTTTTTAAGCAGATGGTATAAGAAGTTTCAAGGGAATCTGTAAATTCAGATGGCAATTTGGGTATTAAAAAATCTTTCAAAGAAGTCAAAGCTACCACAGAAAAGCCAAATGATTTTTTTGCATCAGGGTTCACTATGGAAAAAAATTAGGGAGGTTCTTCCACTTGAACTCTTTTTCTATTGGAGACTCAGCAGAGGTTATGCCTGAAATTGAGGTGGCTATAAAAGGGGTCATAGAGCAGACTGAAAAAATAAGCAATAACAAATTTGTAGGACTCCACGGTATTCACTTAAGTATTCTAAGATAACTCAAGGATGAAATAGCTAAATTAGTAATGGTAGTGTGTAACTTCTTGCTTCAAAACTGCTGTTGTACCTGAGGACTGGAAAGGATTAAATGTGATGCCAAAAGAGATCCAGAAAATTTCTCTGTGTGGTGGGTTGACCTTGGCTGGCTGTCAGGTGTTCAACAAACCACTCTATCACTACTACTCAAAAGAACAGGGGAGAAACAGACAACTAAAAGGTTGTGGGTTGAGTTAAGGGCAGGGAGATCACTCAGCAATTACCATAATGAGCAAAACATACTTGACTTTGAGAATTTAACTTATTGTCAATTAAAGAGAGTGGGATAATGAGAAATAAGAATAAATCTAGAAAACACCTTGCTCCCATCCCATCCCTTCTGTCTGAGCTCAACTTTACACACAAATTCTCTACCTCATTCCCCTGAGTAGTGCAGGAGGATGAAGAATGAAGGATGTGGTCAGTTCAGAACACAACTTTTCATCAACTGATTCTTCCTTCTCACACTGTTCCCCTGCTCCAGCACAGGGTCCCTTCCGTGGAAGGCAGTCCTTCATAAACTTCCCCAACATGGGTCCCTCCCACAGGATGCAGTTCTTCAGGAATTGTGCCAGGTCCCTTACATGGGTTGCAGTCCTTCAGGAGCAGACTGCTCCGTGCTGGATCCCCTACAGGTTCACAGTTCCTACCAGAAAACCTGGTTCCTGTGTAGGCTCCTCTCCACTGGCTACATTTACTACCAGGAACCTACTCCAGCATAGATGCTATATGATCTGCATGCTTCTTCAGGGCACCTTCACCTGCTGTGGCATGGGGTCCTCCATGAGTGGCAGTGTGGATAGCTGAACTGAAAGACGCTTCCCCTCCAATCCACCATGCAACGGGTAGTAGTTTACTAAAACTCTTTGTCAAAGGCTGTTGTGGACTGTAAAAATATAAATAGGTCCAAGGGCTGATTAAAGTGTTATGTGAAAGATAAGTTTATTAAGCATTATTAAATAGACAGAGCACATCTGGTTTAAGATATTTCCTTGGAGATACATAAATTAGAGGTAGAAAAGCCATTCTGGAAAATTCATATATACTTATTCCCAGTGCTAGGGAAAAAATACCGGCTGTGTACGTTTGGTCTGACTTAATATCATCAACCTCACATTCTGCTAATTTCTTGACCAGTGTCATGCATACCTTAATTTGGTCAGTATCCCATTCTTGCAATTAGATCAGTGAAGTATGTAAATTCTCCATGATTCTTCCTGAGGGGAAGTGGAGAGAGAGATGCTGATCAATTCTAAATGGTATCCAGTGACAAGATGCATGGAAGTGATTCAAAACTGTATCAAGGTAGGCTCAGATGTGGCAATAGGAAACATTTCTTTATTGAGAGAGTAGTCAAACATTGTAATAGGCTTGCTAGAGAGAAGGTTGATGTCCAGTGACTGACAGTGTTTAAGACACATTTGGACAACACACGTAATAATATGCTTAATTTTTGGTCATCCCTAAAGTGGTTAGGCAGTTGGGCTAAATGATTGTTGTAGACCCCTTCTAACTGAACTATTCTACTCTATTCCAAATCTAACTGGGGGATCCTCAATTAGAGGAACTGTAAAATATCTATTAATCTATTGAATTGTCATACACATAAAAAAATCCCCTGTGTATAGTGTGGGAAATTGCAATTTTGAAAAGTTACACTTTTCAAAAACTTACATGATTGTGAGGTCTTACAAAGCAGAATGAAGCACGAGGTGACAGTTGCACAGTGTATGCACTGACACTCACTTCTCTCCTGAGAAAAAAAAACATTTAGTCTGCAGCAGCTTCATCCCAGCTTAACTTAAAAGTTCCCAACAGAAGAGCAAAACAATTAAATGAAATTAATAAAAATAAGCCTTTTTTCTGCAGCTCTTGGTACTATATGTAACACAGAAACCAGCCTTCTTAGGCTTATTTTGTGTGTTTTAGAGTTTTTTGAATAGTTTCAACAAATCGCTGATGAATCGTCTCAGTTTCCGACAATACTCAAAACATGGTAGATAAAGCTGAGTGCAATGAGACAGTTTGTGACAGTAGTTAGATTAGGATATACATAGACTAGCCACCTTGATATTTTTCATTAGGTATTGTACATCAAAATCTGTCTCGGTAGGTTGATTTTCTCTAAACAATACGTATAAAAAAAGATTAAAATATCTTGCTCTTTCAGGTCTTTCTCACAGAATCACAGAATCACAGAATCCCAAGGGTTGCTACTTTCCAGCAGGTCAACCCCCAACCTGTACTGGTACATGGGGTTGTTCTTCCCCAGATGCAAGACTCTACACTTGCCCTTGTTAAATTTCATCAAGTTTCTCCCCGCCCAACTCTCCACTAAAGTTAGTATCTTCTTTTTCTTCCAAAATACTAGTCTCTTCTTCAGTATTTGAGTCAGATGTAATCATACCCCAAAGACTAACATATCCATCGTCATTCAGCTGTTGTAGAGTTTTTCAATCTGTGGGAAGTAAGATTACTTTATCAGCAGGAGGTTTTTTGCTACCATTGAAAAGATTATGTTCTTGAGGAAACTTTTATACCATTACATATAAATGACTACAGAAGAATCAATGGAGACATGTCAGCAGCATTACACAGTTATAAATGGAAGAACCTGGGTCATACTGAAAGGATTGTGATTGTCAAGGAGTGCTGACGGAGTTGAAGGTTTTAGTTAAAGTATTGCTCTTTATATTCCACAATCCCTTGATTGTTTTCTTTTCTAATTGTTATTCCGTGAATTTGGCTAGTCTTAAATTATATGCAAGTTGTACACAGCAAGGTGACCTACTTGGTTGTCTTTTGATTTACACTCTGTAAATAAAGGATGTAATATTCAACATGAAGGATATATTGTATTCTACACTCCAGTTTTATACTTTTTTCCCCTCAACAACTCTAATGATGAGAGCATGTCCCATCACCTCTTATAAGTCTCACACATATTCCTTACCTTTGATGAGGCATTTTTTTCCAAGAAGTTGTTTCTTGATTCTCTGTTAAAAGTAGAATAAAGCAGCTGGACCAAGTTTCGTAAATAAACAGAGTAATCAAGACTTTAGCAGGTACATCATACTCTGGTTAGATGAGATTACTAGCAGAGTTAGAGAGATTAATGCAGTCACATCACTGTGTGTCTGTGATCAGTGTTCAGGATTGATCAGTTTAGAGTTTCATACACATGGATGTTTAAAAATGTTAAACGATCATTTTCATTCACGTAAGGAAAACAATCTAATTACAACCATATTTTAATAGCAAACATGTTATAGGAAAATCAGTGCTAATATATCCACAAGGGAAAAAAAATTGTCTACTGAAGCTGTATTTTTTGCTAGGTTTCAGATAGTTTTCTTTTTTACAGCTTAAAATATATGGTCTAAGGAAAGACATCTTTTTAAAAAACACTCTTACTGGGAAAAGAATAAGTTTTTATCTCAATCATTAATATACAAAAGTGTTAAGTTGTGAAGATACAAACCTAATGTTTGTATCTTCAGAAGAGTGTTCTAAATCTAAAAGACAAGAAGCAGACTTTGTCCATATTGGGCAAAGACCCAATAAGGCTTAAATAATATTTTTCCCTGAATTCTATAGAAGCAGCAGCAGAGACTTCTTAAAACAAACAAAATCAAACTTTTCAAATAGTAATTTAAAAAAATCCTTCCCTATTTTTTTTTAATATTAGCTTTTACTTAATTTTTTTGCCCTTTAAGTAAAGTGATTTAAAGTAATTTATCTGCTATTGTAATCACAAGGCCTGGATTGCTAGTGAATTGGAATAACTCATATTTTCATAGTGCTTGATGGAACCTTTGGAGATGTCTTGTTCCTGTTAAGAATTAACCATAATGATTAAAGAAGCTAGAAAGTGATAAAACAAGTAAACAAAATGATAAGGAAAAAAGAATCTTATATGTCGACTGATTTGAACTAGTTCTCTTCTGTTGTGCTATTATGGAAACTGTCCATGAAGTAAGCGTGAAACTGGATAATATGAATGCATTAATTGGCACTATCAAAAAGAACTTCCCAAAATCACTGGCTCTGGAGCACCTCTGAATCTCCAGCTAACAAAACTTAAGTACATCTCTGGCTAGAAAGGCTGGTTAGTTAGCTGACCTGTGTCAATGAGTGCCATAGTCATCATAAAGAAAGGGATAGGAATGGAAAGTGACATTGCCATTTTTGGGAGCAGTAGAATTTCAGATCTTCTCAGTTGTATCATGGAATAGCATGTTTAGGATTTGTATTTGAAGTGAATTTTTTTTTTCAACAGCATAAATAATCTTTTAAGAAAACAGGAATAGTAATTTTTATTCTAAGATTTCAACAGTCATGATCTCTAAATAAGCATTGCAAATAGTTACAGGACGTATAGTTTTATCTCTGATTCTCTTTTTAAATGCATATTATTGTTCAAATATTCACCAAATAAACTAGCTCTAATAAGAAGTGTTATAATAGTTTATCAGGCATTTGATAAATATTAATTCTAAATTCACAAGATAAAATTTATTTTATGTGATCACTAATGGGGAAGAAAATTTATTTTCATCAGAGTTCCATGAATCATTAAGAGATAATTTGTCTTCTTGCATTTCGTTATTAATGTCCAGATTCTATTTAATTTCACTTTTAAGTGGCTGGGGCAATTAGATAATTTATTTCATGTGGCAGGCTTTTGTGGATTACATTGCTGTGAATTGGTAGCTATTCAGAATGTCAGTAGCCTGTGAGCAAAGGTTATGCATGTCAAGGAAAGAAATAATAGATTCAAAAAAATCTCTGTACAAAACACAGGACATAGCTTCTTGTGGGTTTATTTTTTGTTTTGTTTTGTGGGGGGTTGGGTTTTGGTTTTGTCCTTTTTTTTGGGGGGATGGGGTTTTTTTTAATTAGTTTGTTTTGGGTTTGGGTTTTTTTCCAGATTCTATGGGCCTCATTTTCTAGTTCATCAACTTTTTAATTATGCAAAGTGATGATTTTGTAAATGCTGATTTCAACCACAAGGAGAAGTAAAACTTGCAGACAACTAAAACAAATGGACAAAGCTAAAACCCTGACAGAATTAAATCTGGCCAGGGGCATCAAGGGCAACAAGAAAAGCTTCTATAGATACCTTGGTGATAAAAGGAAGACTATGGAAAACGTGGGCCCTCTCCAGAAGTAACAGGAGACCTGATTACCTGGGACATGGAGAAGAATGAGGTACTTAACTTTTTTTTTAGCTCAGTCTTCACTGACAAGTGCTGTGGCCACTGCCCAAGTCACAGAAGGCAAAGGCAGGGACTGGGAGAATGAAGAACTGCCCACTTAGCAAAAGATTGGCTCGAGGCCATCTAAGGGACCTGAAGGTGCACAAACCTATGGGACCTGATAAGATGCATCCACAGGTCCTGAGGGAACTGGTAGGCAAAGTGGCCAAGCCATTATCCATCAAATTTGAAAAGTCATGCCAATCGGTTAAGTTCCCACCATCTGGAAAAGGGGAAACATTACCGCCAGTTTTGAAACCGGAGGTCTCTCTGTGCTTGGAAAGATCATGGAACAGTTCCTCCTGGAAAGTATGCTAAGGCACAGGAAAAATAAGGAGGTGAGTGGTGACAGTCAACATGGTTTCACTAAGGGCAAATCAAGCCTAACAAATTTGGTGGCCTTCTATGATGGGGTTATATTTGTCTTATTTTAGTTAATACTTTGATATAATCACACAGAGGGATTGGCAGAAAAGAAGAAATTCCTCTGAAGAATTTAGAGTGATCTTGCACTAAAGGTATGTTTTAAATATATATATTTTCTAAAGTTGCAAACCCGTGTAAAAGAAAAATATGTCATGAAAGTTTTGTAATTAACTGCAGAATGAACCTAGGACAAAGAAAGCAAATGTTTAAAATGTGATTATGAAAAAGGTTCATGGTATGTAACAGAGTGAAGTGTCTACATGTCAACAGGAAGCAAATAAACTCTTAAGACTAAGAGTTCTGGTGCTGAAAATTATTTCACTGGACACTAAGGACTTGTAAAATTTTCTTGTGATAACCAGACTAGAATTAAAACTCCTTTTCCTTAGGGCAGACACTGCTTTACTTGTGACAGCCACTATGGTTATGCATTTGTCTCAGAATAGATATTTCCGGTTAACACTACAAAAAAATAATCAGTGTGGCCATAAAATTAGGACTTATTCTGAAGCCACTTGACATAAAGTAATCAAGTGATCTCCATTATTTATTTAATCAAGATATTGGAATTTCTTTTCAGAAGTACAACTGAAAAAAGAATTTTTAAAAATCTGTCTTCTGTGCAACACAACTAGTGTGGCTGCAGTAGATCAGCCTTTAACATCTAATTCCTCATTCTATATGTAGGCTGACTGCTCAGCCAGTTTTGCTAGTATCTCAGCATCTCATTTTGAGATATTTAGTACATCAAAACTGAGTTATAATTTTTTCACAGAACTGTTGCTGGTTTTGTTTCAATTCAATTAAGCTAAGAAGCTGGATTTTCTAAAGGGAAGATGTTTGAGCTCATAGTAAGAAATGTTGCTTTTGAAAATGCAGTGAAAGATATTTACAAATTCTTTTGCTTTCATTAAAATAAAGACACTGAGATCTGCTAAAAGCCTGACTGTTTAGCCACAGTCCTTGATGGTTTGAGTACAAAGCTGTCACTTTGAAAGAAAATTAATGCCAACTTAATATATGGAATGTTTCCAGACCCAGTCTGAATTCTAAGACCATTTTTTGTGTGTGTGATTGCAGATAAAAATATCCTCGGGATTTTTATGTTAAATATATATACTAAATGTGCATATGCACACTGTATATATTAACTAGTCATACCAACCATGCAGCTGAGTGATAGGATAAATAGCATAGCCTATAGACTCAGAGCTTGCCCATATAGGGGTGAACAGGATTCTGTGTAGTCAAAAAAATCTTCAAGAATACATTCTTATTCAATCCTTTCTCATTTCACCAGCAAGTTACTTACTGCTAATTTAAAATACATAGCATTACTGCTAATTTAAAATACATAGCAGTTACATACTGCTAATTTAAAAAACAGCCTGTACCTTTGAGAAACTGTGAGACAGCACATTTCCAGAGGCTAACTGGAAGGTTTTTCATTGTCCTGTCGAGCAGTTCAAAGTCAGTCGGTACTAATAAGAACTCTGATCCTAGTAAAAAAATTAAAATCTTTTAAAATCCAGATCATTAGCTATCCAACCTAGTAAGTGCTTTGAATATCATAAATGGTTATGGTTTGCTTGGTTTCCTTACTAAAATTCCTTGTGCTACATGTGCCCTATTGCATGGTTAGTCCACAAAGAAATAAACTAAGATAACATACCAAACTCAAGTGGAAAATGTCTTTTATTTTGTTCTAGATATGGCCATTTGATAGCATTAATTTAATATCCTTCAGTACATACATGATGACAGTGTAACACCTTGTAAAAATATGTGAATAAAAATACATATTGTAATTGTTTATTTTGTATACTCATGGCATTTGGAGAAGTTTTGAAGATTTTTTTTAGCATGGGTATGTTAGTTTGGAAATGCACATATCACTTTAGTTCTACAAGCCTGAAGTTATTGAATTGAATTGAACTGAATTGAATAACCTGCTGCTGATAACATCCTCTGAACACAAACAGATTTGAGCTCTAAGGCTGAAAAAATATTCAAGCTATTTGGCTACCAGCTAATTTCTCTTCAAAATAATATGATTTAAAGAAGATGAAGAATCACACTGTACTTTGAACATTGACAATCAAAGCCTAATGTAGGGAAAGCTCATATAAATAGCAGATTATACTAGGTAGTAGTGTGTAGGGATTGCAACATCAGACATTACAGACTTCTTGTATTTTTATTTTTAATTATTTTCCTTGAGATTTCTTTAATCTTAGAATATCATTCAAGAGAAGTTAATTAGTACTTGCTACACTGCATGTCTAATAATTATAAGACATTATTCAAAGCTCATGATACCCAGATACCTGAAACAGTTCTTCCTTTCTTCATATCTGAAAACAAGACTGCTAGTTTGTATCTGTTCACAAAATCATTTCTATTTTAGAAAATTTTTCTTCTGTCATTCTCCATAAATTTTTACACTGTTATCTAACTAACAGAGTATTGAAAAACCTAGACACAAATATGAAGTGTCATTGAGCTTTCTATGTGTATGCTTGATTTTTTCTATATTGCCAGAGATTCTTTGTGAATTTCCAGAGGTATATAACAAGAGAAATCACCTCTTTCAAGGTGATGCACAAAGGACTGCTGGGACACAAGCTATTTTACCTAGGTGAGAATTAGAAGAGATATGAGATATACTAAACCACTATCCTTAACATGTTCATTTATTTTTCATAGTATATATAGCAAATTAAAATGAAAAGGGAAGCCAGGTACCTTTTGATACATGTAATGTAAAAAATGAAGAGTCAGTCCTTCAAACAGACAGAATATAGCTTACTAGAAATTTTAATTATTTGTTTTCTTTTTGAAATATTTCCTTGTAATATTGTAACAAATAAAACAACAGCATACTATTCACAGTTTGGGATTTTTATTTGTTTTAGCATCCATTCAGAATCTTCACAGCTTGAAACTGTTTTACAGTTTAAGGACCTTGAGAAGTGTGATCACTCCCTTTCCTCTTTTAAAAGATCAAATTTGTTCTTAAAAACCAGCTGGTGAATTATCAATAATTTTCTTCATGTGCTTGAAAGCGATTGAATCAACATAATCGCATGCTACAAATGAACAGGTGCTGGAAACATGGGTTTAGACAACTCAGAAAAAGATCAAACTAGGCTGAATTAGCTGTTACAATAACTAATTTTTGGCATTCCATCAGTTTTAAAATACCAGGATATTCTAAATTATTTTATTTAAAGCATGAAGAGCTGGTTACCCTCAATTAAGCTGTTTATAAATCTCTTTGCAGCATACAGTATTCACAGAAGACTGGTGGTTTTATCCCAATTATCTACAGTCTTGAGAAACAGAGCTGAGAGAAATTCAAGGCATTTGATTAATGAAGGCAATTTTTGAGTCATTTGCTGTATCCTTATGCCTTTGTTTTAAAACAAATCTAGTATTACTATAACTTTTAAAATAATTTTACAAGGGTATCTAAAGCTATCTCTGTAGCTTATTTCCTGTTATCTTTTAGCACTGAGGTTGCAAGGTAACAACACTTGGTTTTTCCTTTCCCTTAAGAGCAAAGTTCAGTGTTCCTCTGCAAAACACACTCCACTGACCTGAGCAGCAGCTGTTGGAATATAAGATTTGTAGTGTGTGTTATCACACCAGTAGAGACAATAACTGTTAAACTGGCCTTTCAGTCAACAGGATTAAGCTTTTTACATAATAAATTTACAAACACCTAAGATTTAGAGAAAACAGTGAAGGTAAAATGTGTTTATCTTACTCTGTGAGCAAATCTGTACCTCTATAAACTTTCTCACATGAGGCAACATGATGAATAAGACACACAAACAGATGCTATAATGGTGTCTGGGATAAGCTTGAAACCACTTCTGTGCTTATGGTGATAGTTATCCCAGATGCACCATAAAAAGATTTTTTCAACTACCCTCATCAGTTCTCATTTACTAAGCAAGTCAGGCCAAAATAAGTTTCTTTTTTTTGCCTAATATAATGAGATTTATGTACCTTCATTCCACTATGCCTTCATTCCAGTATGTGAAACCAACCAATATGTGACAGGTATTATCACATACTATTTTTGACTAGACACAGTGGAGAGATATATATGATAAATACATTTAATTCTATTCCTTCCATTGCTTCTAACATAAATGAAGCTAAAGTAACCACTTATTTCTGTTGTAACTTCTGCAACTTAAAAATCAATTTCTTGATTTATGTTATTTCTTTCCCAATGTACATTCTCATTTAAATCTGTAATTTCTTATCCTGTCCTAAATACAGGTTCCAATGAAGATGGATCATATATATTCACCACAAAACTATTCTAACCTCCTATAAAGTACATGTGTAAAAACCTGGTTATAGTCTGAAACCTGAATTTAACAGTGCAGAAATAAAGTGACTTAAGTCACTTACTTAAGTCACAATAATAGTTAAGAAATTCATGCTTGTTAATGACCAGGATTAAGATTCTGGTCTTAATGATGACCATATTAAGATGCTGTGTCATACACAAACAAGCACAACGCTGTTGACTTGATGCAGGAACTTGATAACTAAAATTAGAATGCGTATATGACAGACTGTTTTGCTCTCAAATTTCTTTAGACCCCTACCCCTGTCTCTCCAACTGATTTTGTTACTGCTGAGAAATACTTTTTGGTTTTCTGTGTTCAAGATTAACGTACAAAGTGTCAAACATTCAACTTCTTCAAGACACTTTTCTGTCTGGATAAAATACTCAGTGACAATTCTGGGCCTGAGTAACTCACAGGAGTATGAGTAGCAGAAAAGCTAGTTTACAGATACTATCTCAATACTCAGTGTGATGAGGTATACACTCCAATAAAGTTGTGGGGTATATGTTCCATTGTCAGACCTGTGTAATTCTTACAGCCGTCAACATATTTCATAGCAGGGTGACTTTCATGAGGTTATTTTATTCTTTACAGTCTGCTCCATATACTTCGGGGTTTGTCAAAAAAAAAAAAAAACAACAGAACTTGCTTTCAGTTTTGAATCATTTATCAAAGTTGTTTTAGACAAGGCTTTGTTACATTTAAGTTTTTGGATTTTTTTTCTCATGAAAAGTACATTCTTTGTCTGGTTTTGCATTTGCAGTATTATAGTATGGACCCAAAATGTTTCCTGTTAGTTTCCTAATGTCTTATTAGGCAATTTGAGATATTTATCAAAATCATCTCCATGGAAGTGCATATGATTTGCTGAACTAATGCCTGAAACAGTGTTGTATACAATGCAGAAAAGCACAGTCATTGTCTCCTGATTTTTCCTTGTGTGATGTATAATATCTTACTGTCGTGGTTTAAACCCAACCACAAAAGCTCGTACACTCACTCCCCCCCCCCCCGCCTTCTTGCCCTCCCCCTGCTCCTGGAGGGACGGAGAGGAGAATCGAAAGAATGCAACTCCCACGGGTTGAGATAAGAACAGTTTAGTAACTAAGGTATAACATAGATCACTACTGCTACCACCAGTAATAATAATGATAAAGAAAATAACAAGAGGAAATAATACAACACCTCAACACCAGCCGACCAATAACTCGCCCCACTCCCCCCAGCCGAGCACCGACCGATACCTCGTCCAACCCTGCAGTACCAGCCCTTCCGGGTAACTCTTTCGTTACCTCCTGGGCATGACGTGCTGTGGTATGGAATACCTCTTTGGCTAGTTTGGGTCAGGTGTCCTGTCTCTGCTTCCTCCTGGCCTCCCCTCCTCCCTGGCTGAGCATGAGGCTCAGAAAGTCCTTGGCCAGACCAAACATTTGAGCAGCAACTGAAAACATCGGCGTTATCAGCACTGTTCCCAGGCCAAAAAATGAAAACACAGCACTGTACTAGCTACTAAGAAGGAGAAAAATGACTGCTACTGCTGAACCCAGGACACTTACAATCTTGAACAGGTTAATAAGCCAAAATATTGTTCATATTTGGAACAAATGTTGGGTTTTGGTTACATTTTTGGTGGGTTTTTTTTTCCTCTCCTCAGAGGCATAGAGTTTCATTTTTAGTGCTCCCTCACTATGACATCTACAAATCCCATTATATCAAAAGGATGCTTCAGTTCTTAGTTATAGAACTATTTATTCCAGAAACATTCTGCCTGTGTACTAATCAGCTCTATATAGAATATGAGGTCCTAGAACAGAAGGGCAGATGTCAGTCATAGCACCTCTGTAAGCATAATAACATCTCCAAAATGCCACTTTGTGGAAGGTTATTTTGTAAGACTGAGCTCAGTGATCTGGTACAGTTGTCAGTATGAAGGAATTCTGAAGATATGAAAAACCACCAGGAGCTGGCAAGAATTTCAGTCACCTTTATTAGTTCTTTTTCTATTCATTCATTATTCATGCATGAAGAACAGCCCCAAGTAAAAAGGGGCATGAGTTATTGGCTCTAAAGAAAACCCTTCTGAAATTCATCCAGTTGTCTTGAATATACTGTTTGTGCAAGGTTTTATAACAGCCGAAGGGAACTCTTCAGTATTTGCTTCAGGTAACTGAGCTGTATTTTGCTTTAGTATTTATTTTCTTTTCTACTACAGTACACAATGTGTCATACTTCAAAGATACCCAGCATACAGAAGCAGCCTCCTGAAGATGAAAGCTAGGATAAAAGTGGTCCAAAACAGTATCTTTCCTTAAATATACACATATACTATTTCCATTATCATATGCATTTTCAGTCTTAATTATTTTCTTCTCCTTCACTTCAACCCTGATCCCATCCTTAATATTCAACCTTCCTGACAGCACCCTCCTAATAGTGGAGAAGATATAAAAAACGGTTTCCCTGGAAACAGAAACTATGATATAGTATGTAAAACATTTTAAAATATTTCTGTTCTCACTTAATTCCAGATAGTAGTTTTCATGTCTTTTCAGAAAACCAGAAGAGCAGATACTTTTTTCTGATTAATAGTAGCACTCTTAAAAATGTTAAAGTACAGCTATTCCTTCTAACCCCACACATCTTGTAGGCATTTTATCACTTCTATTGTTATATGAAGCATAATTTACTTTATCAACACACTTTAACAGTATACAAAAGATGTGTTAGCACACGTTCAGTGTGCACATTTTAATTTTCAGTAGGAGTGCCACTGTACACCAAAGCATCTACTTAGGCTTGAATAATAGATTTGTGCTGAAAGCAACTTCTAGAAATTATAACTTACATTCTCCGTTAGTATTATTTCACTCACTCTTTAATTTCAGCTAATTATAAACACATCTGTTAAGGCTTTGTAGAGGTTTGATGAAGGAAATTCAGAGGAACATATTGCTTTACCCTGAACTCACTGCCCTGGAACCAGTAATTACCATGCACATATATGTGAGGCCTTCTCCCTGTATAGTCACCAGTTGTGCAAACATTTCTAGACAGAAAAATGAGAAATATCTGACACACTAAGAATACACTGCTAGAGTACTTCTAAGTGTCAGATTCCATGTCTGATGTGCTTAAAAATCTCTTGTTGAACTTAATCACCAAATGTATCTTGTTTTCAGAACAGTTAAATCCCTTTAAATTTTAGAATGTGTTACACATAAGCTAACTGCCAAATGCAAATTATCTTTTTTTAAAAAAAAAAGGTGATGTAAATGGTCGATTTTGTTTTCCAAATGCAGAATTGATTAACTTTTCATTAAAACACTTCATGAAATAAATATTTTTTTCTTGGAAATCATATGATTTATTTGAAGTCAAGAAAAAACAGCTTTTGATAAAATAGCTAGTATATTTCTGTTATTTCTTCTCTAGTTATCAGAGTGCATTGGAAGTGCACCTATCCATGCATGATTGCTAGAAAAAGGATATAAATAAGGTCATAGAGATTGGTTTTGGCATGCTTCACCAGAATTCTTAGACATCCCTTGAAGGATTCTTAAATCATATATTAAAAGTCAATCGGTAACTGATGTGTGGCTGCAGGTCTCAGATAGACTAACAGTCCATCTCAAAACTAGTAAGAAAAAGAGCTGTCAAAAAAAATCTCTGGACTATTGTTGTCCATTTCAGACTGATTTTGAAACAGAATCCCTTTTGATATGACATACTTAGTGTTATTGATTTATATGAATTGAACTGGTTTTAGATGCTTTGAATCTGCTGCTTTTTTGGAATTATATTTTAGAATCATAGAATAGTTAGGGTTGGAAAGGACCTCAAGATCATCTAGTTCCAACCCCCCTGCCATGGGCAGGGACACCTCACACTAAACCATCCCACACAAGGCTTCATCGAACCTGGCCTTAAACACTGCCAGGGATGGAGCACTCACAACCTCCCTGGGCAACCGATTCCAGTGTCTCACCACCCTAACAGGAAAGAATTTCCTCCTTATATCCAATCTAAACTTCCCCTGTTTAAGTTTTAACCCGTTACCCCTTGTTCTGTCACTACAGTCCCTGACGAAGAGACCCTCTGCAGCATCCCTATAGGCCCCCTTCAGATACTGGAAGGCTGCTATTAGGTCTCCACGCAGCTTTCTGTTCTCCAGGCTGAACAGCCCCAACTTTCTCAGCCTATCTTCATATGGGAGGTGCTCCAGTCCTCATCCTCGTGGCCCTCCTCTGGACTTGCTCCAACACTTCCATGTCTGTTTTATGCTGAGGACACCAGAACTGCACACAATACTCCAGGTGAGGTCTCACAAGACCAGAGTAGAGGGGCAGGATCACCTCCTTCGACCTGCTGGTCACGCTCCTTTTGATGCAGCCCAGGATACAGTTGGCTTTCTGGGTTGCAAGTGCACACTGAAGCCGGCTCATGTTCATTTTCTCATCGACCAGCACACCCAAGTCCTACTCTGCAGGGCTGCTCTGAATCTCTTTTTTGCCCAACCTGTAAGCTGTGCCTGGGATTGCTCCGACCCAGGTGTAGGACCCTGCACTTGTCATGGTTGAACTTCGTAAGGTTGGCATCAGCCCACCTCACAAGAGTCTCAAGGTCCCTCTGGATAGCATTCCTTCCCTCCAGCATATCAGCTGAACCACACAGCTCGGTGTCATTGGCAAACTTGCTGAGGGCGCACTCAGTCCCACTGTCCATGTCAGCGATGAGGATGTTAAACAAGACCGGTCCCAACACCGATCCCTGAGGGACACCACTCGTTACCGGTCTCCAGCCGGACATTGAGCCATTGACCACAACTCTTTGTGTGCGGCCATCCAGCCAGTTCTTTATCCACTGAGTGGTCCATCCACCAAATTGATATCTCTCCAATTTAGAGACAAGGATGTTGTGTGGGACAGTGTCGAAAGCTTTGCACAAGTCCAGGTAGATGACGTCAACTGCTTTACCCTTATCCATCAGTTCTGTAGCCCCATCATAGAAGGCCACCAAATTGGTCAGGCAGGATTTCCCCTTAGTGAAGCCATGCTGGCTGTCACCAAGCACCTTGTTGTTTTTCATGTGCCTTAGCATGCCTTCCAGGAGAATGTGCTCCAAGATTTTGCCAGGCACAGAGGTGAGACTGACTGGTCTGTAATTCCCCGGGTCTTCCATTTTCCCCTTCTTGAAAATAGGGGTTATATTTCCCTTTTTCCAGTCATCGGGAACTTCACCTGACTGCCATGATTTTTCAAATATGATGGCCAGTGGCTTAGCTACTTCATTTGCCAGCTCCTTCAGGACCCGCAGATGGATTTCATCAGGTCCCATGGACTTGTGCACGTTCAGATTTTTAAGATGGTCTCGAAACAGATCCTCTTCTACAGTGGGCCCAAGGTCTTCTTTCTCACAGTCCCTGCATCTACTTTCTAAGACGTGGGTGGTGTGGTCAGAGCCTTTGCCAGTGAAGATTGAGGCAAAGAAGTCATTCAGAACCTCAGCCTTCTCCAAATCCTGTGTAGCCAGTTCTCCCAAGAGCTTCCTCAGGGGGCCTATGTTGTCCCTAGTCTGTTTTTTTTTTTTTTTTTGCTATGTACCTATAGAATCCCTTCCTGTTATCCTTAACATCCCTGGCTAGGTTTAATTCTAACTGGGCCTTAGCCTTCCTAACCTGGTCCCTAGCTTCCCGGACAACATCCCTGTACTCCACCCAGGCTGCCTGTCCTTGCTTCCACTTTTCATAAGCCTCTTTTTTCATTTGAATTTTCCTCAGCAGCTCAGCCTCTTTTTCAGGCTGACATTTGCTTTGCCATAGCAAAGACAAAGGATAAGCAAACAAAAGATCATATTCCAGACTCAGGTGATCAAACTTTTTTTCTTTTGTGCTATACGTACATTCTACTATACATTTTTATTGTCCAATTTACTATAGTAATTCAAATTCCACTTTGCAGTGTAAGTTGGGAGCCATCACCTAGACTAAAACCTTCAGAAAAATCTGGTACAAGGAAGATTTTGTTTTGTTTTGCTGGTTTTGTGTTAAGCTGACAAAATTTAAAGCTAGGCATATAATGGACAGAAAAGTAGAGGTGATGACAACTCAGAGAGACATATTCCTGCTGAATGGAAAAGGGGCAATTAACACCCTCCTCTCCCCTTCCCCCATTTATTAAAAGGGAAAAAAGGAAGACCTGGCCAGTCAGTCTCACCTCAGCGTGCAGTAAGATCATGGCACAGATCTTATGAAAACTATGCTAGGGCACATGGACAATAAGGGGGTAATAGATGACAGCCAACAAGGTTTCACTAAGGTGGCCCTGCCCATGGCAGCAGGGCTGGAATTAGATGATCTTAAAGGTAACTTTTAACCCAAATCATTCTATGTTTTTCATCTAATGCCACCCCTAATGCAGAGATTAATATAATCTCCTCCTTATCACAGAATCACAGAATCCCAAGGGTTGGAAGGGACCTAAAAAGATCATCTAGTCCAACCCCCCTGCAAGAGCAGGGTAACCTACAGTACATCACACAGGAACTTGTCCTTATGGAAGTTAAGTGCTTCTGCTTCAGAGTCTTTGACAAATGGTAATAACTAAAAACTGTCATTAGAAAGGACTTTGGCTACAAAGTTAAAATATAAATATTTCAAAAGCCAATCTCCATTTTTGCTATATTCATTCAAAGATGAAATCATATATTTCTGACAGGACAAAAAAGAAAAAAAAAATCTGAACAGTAACTGAGTTAGTACAGAGTGTTTAGTATCTAAACTATTCCCTCTGCACATTTGCAGAATATAACTTCTGTTGTAAGAGCTTTCAGTGCTGTAAATTATCATATACACATACTTTCTACCTTTGCTTTCAGGTTATTAAATCTTCAAAGGTTGTCTACCATATTTTTCGGTCATAGCATGAATTCTTCAAAGTGTTCCATTTTCAGGGAAACATACTAGTGAGATTAAAAGAAAAAAAATCTCTGAAGTTACAGATTTCAAACTCATTTGTGTTTTGGACTATGGAGGCTATTATTTGCCATCGTAAGTTCAATGATTATAGGATGAAAAATGACTCTCAGAACACAGTAATTCAGCTCCCATTTGGTTAAACACTCTAGTAGATATGCCTATACTCTTTTGTTAATGGCAATCCTGAAGCAGCCTTCAGAGTAAGTTTCCAATACTGCAAGGCTACATGTGTGGCTCCAGGTGGAGTCAGCAACTCCTCAAATGTTGTCCAACTGTCCCTAGCTTCTTATCATAATTTTAGCATGATTCACAGGCCACTATCTATTACTTAATGGAGATATGCAAGATGTAGCAATACCTAGCAAGACATCTTTAGAACAGACTTTCTCATAAATTTTCCTAAGATTCTTTCATGATCCATCTGGAAATACCACCCAATCAGTTTAAGCAACAGTGGGCTGCCATTTAGACCTAAATATATCAGAAAAAGCTGAGATATTACACGGGATTTAAATAGCAAACAGGCCTTGTGCTAATTCTC
Source organism: Lathamus discolor (assembly GCF_037157495.1). NCBI lineage: Eukaryota > Metazoa > Chordata > Aves > Psittaciformes > Psittacidae > Lathamus > Lathamus discolor. The sequence continues at coordinate 25,115,437 of NC_088884.1, forward strand.
CATATATTAATAAATTTAACTGAATAAGGACTAAAAATACGTAATTGTTAAGAGAAAACAAGCTGATATACAACTCTTTTCTTGGTTGGTAAATTGTTCAACAGTCAATCCCAATTTCCTTTTAGCAGATCTGCTGTTTTTCTGCTATAGATATCTTGAGCAGTTTTCTTGGACTATGTACTGCTTATGTTGAGACACTAGCAACCCTTGTCACAGGGTATTATTTCCTCTGCATAGCTGGGTGAATGAAATATCCTAAATTATACAATAACATAGAACCAATAACAAGCAAATAGCAAACAGTACTGATTTTCCATGAAAAAGATATTTCTGCAAGAAAGATGGACAATTTCAGAACCAGAAAACACCTATAGATTTTTTTTTTGGCCAAGATTCAACTAATTAGTTAAACCCAATAACACAGAAGCAGAAATTACAATTAATTTGGTTCTCATTAAGAGAAGAAATGTGTAATTTTTTTTGTCTGTCTCTTCTTATTTGTCATAATTTAAATCCAGCCAGTAACTCAGTGCCATGCAGCCACTCACTCACCTCCTCTTTCTTCCCATTCCCCACTGTGGGATGGGGAAGAGAATTAAAAGAATGTAAAAGCCATGTGTTGAGATAAGAACAGTTGCATAACTAAATAAAGTAAGATACAGTGACAGTAGAAAGAATATTAACAATAATAAGAAACAATAAGAGAAGAAATGAAAGCTCAGAAAACACAAATGATGCACAGCACAATTGCTCACCACACATGACCAATGCCCATCATGTCCCTGAGCAGTGACTGGTCCCTTGAAGGTAACTCCACCCATTTTCGGTACTGGGTGTGATGTGCTGTGATATGGAATACCCCTTTGGTTAGTTTGCTCAGGTGTCCTGTCTCTTCTCCCTCCTGGCTTCTTTTGCCCCTCCTCACTGGCAGAGCATGAGAGACTGAAAAGTCCTCGATCAGGGTAAGTGTTACTTAACAACGACTAAAACATAGCTGTGTTATCATCACTGTTATCGGACTGAAGCCAAAACACAGTATTACACCAGCTACTAGGAAGAAAAATAACTGTGACAGCTGAAACCAGGACATTATTTTTGTTTTTGGTTTTAAGTCACCTTATAATGCCAGTTTAATTTAAAACTTAAAGGAAAAATGAAGCAAAATAGTTACCATTTAATAATGATTAAAAAGGGATCTCTTGGATTTGTTCTTAAGATTAGAACAGCTTTTATGCATGAGAGAATTCTTAAACTGATTAGAAAGCATCAAGCATCAGTGATCATCTGAAGCTGAATGAAGTACTGAAGAACAATTAAAAAAAACTTGTGCCTGTGAAGGCTGTTAAGTCTCCAGAATAGACCAAATAAAATGACACCGTAAGTTCTCACACACCTCCACATTAATCAGAGAGTAACACTTTTTTAAATCACTCAAGGATGAAAATTTATCTCCTTTTTTAAAAGTTAAAAAGGAAAATAAGTTTACTGTCATAACTGCTTCAGTATGAATACATGTGTACAAAAACCACCCAAGTATTGGAAGGAAGACTCAGGGACTGCGAGAATGAAGACCTTGGGCCCACTGTAGGAGAGGATCTGGTTTGAGACCATCTTAAAAATCTGAACGTGCACAAGTCCATGGGACCTGATGAAATCCATCCGCGGGTCCTGAAGGAGCTGGTGAATGAAGTTGCTAAGCCACTGGCCATCATATTTGAAAAATCATGGCAGTCAGGTGAAGTTCCCGATGACTGGAAAAAGGGAAATATAACCCCTATTTTCAAGAAGGGGAAAATGGAAGACCCGGGGAATTACAGACCAGTCAGTCTCACCTCTGTGCCTGGCAAAATCTTGGAGCACATTCTCCTGGAAGGCACGCTAGGGCACATGAAAAACAACAAGGTGCTTGGTGACAGCCAGCATGGCTTCACTAAGGGGAAATCCTGCCTGACCAATTTGGTGGCCTTCTATGATGGGGCTACAGAACTGATGGATAAGGGTAAAGCAGTTGACGTCATCTACCTGGACTTGTGCAAAGCTTTCGACACTGTCCCACACAACATCCTTGTCTCTAAATTGGAGAGATATCAATTTGGTGGATGGACCACTCAGTGGATAAAGAACTGGCTGGATGGCCGCACACAAAGAGTTGTGGTCAATGGCTCAATGTCCGGCTGGAGACCGGTAACGAGTGGTGTCCCTCAGGGATCGGTGTTGGGACCGGTCTTGTTTAACATCCTCATCGCTGACATGGACAGTGGGACTGAGTGCGCCCTCAGCAAGTTTGCCAATGACACCGAGCTGTGTGGTTCAGCTGATATGCTGGAGGGAAGGAATGCTATCCAGAGGGACCTTGAGACTCTTGTGAGGTGGGCTGATGCCAGCCTTACGAAGTTCAACCATGACAAGTGCAGGGTCCTACACCTGGGTCGGAGCAATCCCAGGCACAGCTTACAGGTTGGGCAAAAAAGAGATTCAGAGCAGCCCTGCACAGTAGGACTTGGGTGTGCTGGTCGATGAGAAAATGAACATGAGCCGGCTTCAGTGTGCACTTGCAGCCCAGAAAGACAACCGTATCCTGGGCTGCATCAAAAGGAGCGTGACCAGCAGGTTGGAGGAGGTGATCCTGCCCCTCTGCTCTGCTCTTGTGAGACCTCACTTGGAGTATTGTGTGCAGTTCTGGTGTCCTCAACATAAAAAGGACATGGAAGTGTTGGAACAAGTCCAGAGGAGGGCCACGAGGATGATCAGGGGACTGGAGCACCTCCCATATGAAGATAGGCTGAGAAAGTTGGGGCTGTTCAGCCTGGAGAAGAGAAGGCTGCGTGGGGACCTAATAGCAGCCTTCCAGTATCTGAAGGGGGGCTATAGGGATGCTGAGGAGGGACTTTTCATCAGGGACTGTAGTGACAGGACAAGGGGTAATGGGTTAAAACTTAAACGGGGGAAGTTTAGATTGGATATAAGGAGGAAGTTCTTTACTGTGAGGGTGGTGAGGCACTGGAATGGGTTGCCCAAGGAAGTTGTGAATGCTCCATCCCTGGCAGTGTTAAAGGCCAGGTTGGACGGAGCCTTGGGTGGCATAGTTTAGTGTGAGGTGTCCCTGCCCATGGCAGGAGGGTTGGAACTGTATGATCTTAAGGTCCTTTCCAACCCTAACCATTCTATGATTCTATGATTCTAAAAGCAGAACTCAGGTCTTCTGATACTCCATGTTACCTTGAGATAAAGAAAAATAGTTATTTTCCTTTGATTATACAGCAGTGTTCCCAAGCCAAAACTCAACTTAAAGGAAGTATTCTATGTTTTACTGCTGTGTACGTAAAATTTATTCACATGACGTATTTGATTCTTTTATCTAAAATACAAGTCACACAGTTCAATAAGCAGCCTACTGTTAAAAAAAATAAGGTTTACATATATACTAATAGCCATAATGTTGGCGCATTATATTCACAGCTGATTTTCATGCAGCATTTATTATCAAAAGCTTTGATTTATATAGACAAGAAGTAAATTCTGTTAAAAATACTGATAGTGTGCCCAAAAGAGTGATTTAAACTATCAGTATGACTATTTTGTAATATGAGAAGATAGACCACCTGGCCACTAAACCAGATTATTTGTCTGGTATGCATTTTCTACTTAGGGCCACAGAGGACCATATAGATTTCAGGGCCAGAATTTGATATGTATTAAATCGCCTTTGCACTACTTTGAACTCTGTCATCTACAGTGTATCATGAGACGTAAAGATTACATGCAAAATTACTTTCACAGCTTCTTACACAATGACAGTAAAGCACAGCAAGCATTTGGTAAAAACAGCCTGACTTTGAGACTATCAAAATCTTTATGAAGAAGAATCAGAAATTCTTAGTCAGATGAAGCAAAGACATCACAGAGATAATGAGAAAGGAGAGACAATTAGTGCAGTCCGCTGGCTGAGCATTCATAGTGGAAACAGAATGTTTCGCCAAGCTACTTCCACTGTTTGTCTCTTTCTTCAACTTTATTAACAGCTGACCAAGGACCTTCTGACTTGTGAGTACATTTGGATTGCCTAGAAACTACTCTCCTAAATATTATTAACTACCAAAAAAAAAGGATGGAGGTTGTGAATAATTATTATAAATGTGAAGCATTGCTTGTGATATAGTCCCAGATACAGCTGAGCTCCTATGTGAGCATGTGTTTATAGCCAGGTTGTTGCTAAATGTGATGAGTCTAATCTTTCAGAAGTGGTTGAAATGTTCAAATCCACCATACAACTTATTGCTAATCATTACTGTATTTTATGAAAAGTTCCAAGGAGATAAACCAAGTGTTGAGTTTTGTGACTGTGTGAATTGGGTCTTTGAATGGAATGGCCAATACCTGCAGCAGAATACATACTGAAATATAGTACAACATATTTAAAGATTTACTTGAACAGGAGGATGAGAGATAAAACCATCTAGCATTCTTTTGTCATTGTGCTGACTGGTGACATTATAAGTCAACTCTTTTGCAAAAGCATGTGAATGACATAATCTCTTTTATGTGTTGCAGCTCAATACAAAGGTATTTAATATACTGTAAACCAGGTTTCAGTCCAAATGAAGAGTAACATGAACTCAAATCTAACTTTTCATATGCTTTATTATTCTATCTAGCAAACTCTTGTTGAACACCACTTTATTTCCTCTAGTCATACCTTTGGCAATACTCTTTTTTTCATGCATGCATGGCAGTGCTCACTGCACTTATAGAGACCATCAGATGCTTCCCGTACGTATCTCTATATGCTATGAATTCACCTATAGACGAATCTAGAACACCAGCACATGCATCAGGAATACACCACAAAAAAAAAAAAAAAACAACAAACAAACAAAAAAACCCCAAAAAAACAAAAACAAAAATAAATCCAAAAAACCACCCCCCCCAAAAAAAAAACAAAAAAACCAACCAAACAAAAAAAACGACAAAAAAAAAAACAAAAAAAAAAAAAAAACAAAGCAACAAACTATTAACGAGGAAAAAAAGAGATAAAATTCCTGGCACTGCTGAGTGTACACTTCAGAGCAACAAGAACATTCACTGTACAGAGATCAAGCTTTGCTATTCCGTGATTCACAACAATACCTATAAAACTGTGAGGCATTAGTTTTAAGACGAAGACTGGGAATGAAGGAAACTTGGTTATTTTAGGTATGCAATGGTCTTAGGAGTACAAGTGATTAGTACTTTGCTACTAAGGCAGTAACTAGGAAACCTGCAATCCTTCAAGTCACACCTACAATAGTGTATGATAAGAATATGTAGATTAGGAAACATTCAAGTATGGCATCAAAAGGTATATAGCATGGACTGAACATATGTTATTAATAATGACTGACATTTGAGTATGTACAGTAAAAGAACAAAGTAAATAACTTCATAAATAACTTCAGTAAATAACTGCTAGATGCCTGCAATGAACCTGATCAGTGTACATTTTGGAGCTAATGACCCAAAGAACTATTAACCTGAACAGGTGAGTGCCTGTGCTGTACTACATGTATAGCTGTGTCATCAGGCCTGTGCTGCAGGATAAGCTTAGCCCATCCATGGTAGCAGAGGAGCCTATAGGCAGCTCACACTCATTTCTGTCAACTATGCCACATGAATGACTTTGCCTTTATCTGAAAGTATGACAATAAATTCTCACATGAACATCTTCTCACAGTAAAAAATTACATTTTCTTGTAAGAAAATCTTGTAAGAGCTCAAAATACCAAGATGGGGTAACCTTTTCATGGATGGGACCTGCGCAGCATGCAACATCTTCATCAGAGGCCCATTCAACACCTCGCAAACTGAGCTTCCCAGCACCTGAAGGGATGTATGACTGTCTCTGTCATCCTCTCTTTCTCTGTAACATTGCTGATAACTATAGTGTCAACAAAGTTAAAAAATGGCACTTTAAACAATATTTTATGGAATCCAAGTGCCTTTCTTAAAGGAATCATAATGAACCAGGACCTAATGGTGCAAAACAATCCCTCATGGATGAAAATAAGCAGTAGGAAAATTAAAGAAACAATTTAAACATATATATAGAGAGAAATGGCTTGGATTTTGGAGATCTGAATAAAAAACTTCATTGACAAAGTCAATTTTTTTTCTGAATTCTGTGATAAATATAGTTGAACAAGTTCCTATTCAATGGAACAGAAATTATTTGAGTAGTCCAGCTTAACATTGGCCAATAGGCAAGCTGCAACCCTAGAACACCAAGAAAGGGAAAGAAACATAAAAATCCTGATGCCATAAGAAAGAATAAGACACTTCACCCAATCGCATAAAAATATGAGAGTTTAAAATATAGAAAATAGTAGGCAGAATGATTTTATATTGTGTAAGTAAATGAATGTGTTAAAATAACAGTTATGAGATAGGAATATACTACTAGAGTGTGGACACAGAAGTAGATAAAAGCTCTGAAGCACTGTGATTGAGCTTTTCTGAATTTTTATTTCAAACTCAAAATTATTATGCAAATAGTATTACATTTAATGTCTTCATTTCATTGGCATTCATGAGATCATAGATGTACTTAAAAGGTGTAAAATTTATAAATCAACAAACATTAGTTCTCACTCAAAATATGATTAAGCTAATTAAACCAAAGCAGTTCTCGAAACCAAGGACTTAGCAGGATTTACAGAACACTTTGCATATATACTGGGTATGAGGAGTGTCCTGAGGTCCTCAAAATTGTAATTTGGGTGGTAAATTGGGGAGAAGACAGACAAACACAAAGAGAAGAAAACTACTAGCTTGCATAGCAATGTAAACCAAATTTGAGAGATCCTTATTGATGTTTCAAGAGAAGGCTGGCCAGGAAACATCCCCAGGCAATAAATTATGGGAAAATAACGCTAATTTCAGCACACAAGAAGTGACAAATATAGTCAAGCTCATATTATTATCTATGATCAAACTATGTCATAGAAATTAAATTGGCAGCATAATACTGGAAAGAGAATTACAGTGACCAGTATTAAATGCATGTCAGTAGCAGAATACTTCAGCATGTGTTGTGGGCAAATGCATATGTCCAGCATATAATCCTAAAATGTATGTCCATTATGGTAATGAAAACTGTCATCAAAAACATAGGATTACAGGCTAGATGTGAATTGGGTTCCAACAAAACAGAAGGAAATCACTGCTAGGAAAGAAATTGAGGCAGAGGGAGATTCTGTCAGATAAAGAGCCATGCTGATGAAGGACTTGGAACTCCTTGAACTGACATTTAGTCAGGATCATATTTTTCGCCTTGCTATGCTGTAACTTCAAGAAATTCAATCAGCCTATTCTGGCCAGGAAAATAAATCTTAAGTGTAAGCACAGATTGCTCATAGTTAACTCCATTTTGTTGTGAGTTTCTCCTTCTGTTCTTAGTATACATATATTGCTGTAACCACATCTTAAGCATAAGCATGTACTTAAGTCAGTGCAATTCGGCATTAATACAGCAACAAAATCATCAAATATCTTAACTGAAGAAATAACTTGAAATAAAGCTAAGCAGCTTTCAGCTGTGTAAACATAGGCATCTAGTGTTCTTTTAGGCTCTGTTGAACATCTTGCCAGGGCTACTGTTGAACATCTTGCCAGGGCTACAGCTGCAGCTTCAGAAGGGCACAGGTCTCCCATGAAAATTGTTTTACATATGCCAGATGTCACATAGTAGACTAGACCATTTTGAAATGGCACATCTATGTTCAAACAAATTAAACTTTTCCTATCTGATTTACATGCCCAGAAAATCCTGAATAGACTAAACAGGTTTTCTTCTTTTCTTTTCTGAGGGAGGGGGGGGAGGGATTTTTAAAGACCATGATTATTTTGTTGCTAATCAATCACTTTGTTGAGCACTACTGAATTCGTTAATATCAGCATGAAACAGCGAAAAGCTGATGGAGTAACTTATCCCATTCTTGGTTTTGCTATGATGCTGAACATGCAGGAGTAAAACACCTTTAACTTCAAACAATCTGAGTTCCCACTTGTTATTAAAAAATGAAAAATTATTCACTGTTCAGCAAAGGTTATTGAGACACTAACACTAAAGTCAAATCAACCGTGAAAGAAACATAATGTTAAAATCCTCAGAGCTGTGGCCTTACAAATATGTTTTATTGCTTGAAGTTAGAAAATAGTCCCTATAGGGCCCTTGTGCATGTGACAGAAAAAGCAAAGTTGAGAAACAGCTTAAGTGACAGGGAAATAAAGTGGAGAAAAGGAGAGAAGAAAAGGCGAAGTCACATAAAATTACCTTTTTTTTTTTTTTCTCAGAGGAAATTAGCAATTCTTGCATAGCAGGGGCAGGATACGGTAGGAAGGAAATGAAGATGACTTGATGGAAAGAAAGTATTGGTATAAAAGGTAGGATTAAAATCATAAGATTTCAGTGGAGGAAATTAAGTGGGCCATACAGATTCTAGTACATGTTCCCCAGAGGGATAGAGAAAGCATTATTAGTGATGTCACTATGCGGATGAACTCTGAAGTAAGAGAATGGGACAAAGAACCAAGGGCACAGAAATAAAAACACCCAGAAGAATCAGTCATCATCTCTAATAAATGGTAGAACTGTTATCCTGGGCAACTTTTGATTTGTTTGTCTACAGTTTACTTTATGGCACTACTTTCTTCGGATGGGAACAGGAGGTCAATTTTTTCCTGGAAAACAACTGTGAATGGCCATCTCTGGAGAAATCTCAGGGACAACCAGGAGGAGGCGCAGCAAGGAATACTGCAGCATAGGTGCAGAGACTAAAGCATTTAGGGTCTATTGAGTAATCGTTTTTTTAAAAAAGGCTGGCAAAGAGAGCAATTTTACTGTAAGGTCCTGTACAAATTGAGGTCTTGTCACCATATCATAGGAAGAAAGGCAAAAGAGGCCAAGAACAATGCTGAAAGGGCTGAGCTGTGACATAATTTATGCACATAGATTAGAGGTCCACTGAGAATGCTAACAGACCAGCAATTGATTTTGAAGTGACATGAAGGGAAAAGCAGTGCCAGCTTGGCAGTGCAGTGGTTCTGCAATGAATAAGTACTTGGTGAAGGGTTAAGTAGTTAAAACTCCCTGTGAAGTTCACTCGGGGTTAAATGCATTCAGCATGAGGGTCAGTGAGCCTTACACAGCAAATAGCACAGTTATTGAGGCTACGATCATTCACTGGTGGGTCATACTCTCCAAACTAGTTAATATATTGCACAAAGTACGCATTTTGTGAATGAATTGAAAAATTGTAATGTGTCCATTGAATACATTATATCTCATTACAGCAACAATCCCACACTATAGTACATAAAATGCCTTTGTTAAATGCTCATCTTTATATGAAATAATGTAATATTTGTTTTATATTCATCCACTCTCTTTAAATGTAGTATCCTTGCCACAATGTCCCTTGTGCTTTGATTACCATTCACTGGCAGAAGAACTTAGTAATTAGTCTCAAGGTCAGATGTCTCAGTTTGACTAATTAGATTCTGAAAAAAAACAAAGATGATCATGGACAGAAAAAAAATGTTGCTACTATTATTCAGTTATAGATACTGTCATACACTGGTCGATATGTAGAGCTGTATTGGGTTTACTTGGCAAGGTTTCTGGTGGGGTGGGCTACAGGGCTAAACGCTGTGAGAACAGACCAGGATCTGTTCCCGTGACAAGACACAGTCAGTTTCAGAGAGCTCAGAAATGGGCCCACCACTGGAAAAATCTGAGCCCATCAGCCAAGGTCCTGGTGCTTCTGTGTAAACGTATTTAAGAGAGGGTAAAAAGCTCTGCGCAACATCAACTGTGAGACAGAAGAGAAAAAACGTGAAACAGTTCTGCAGACAACAAGGTTGTAAAAGAAGGAAGGGAGTAGGTGCTCCAGGCACCAGAGCAGAGATTCCTCTGCAGCCCATGGAGAAGACCATGGTGAGCAGCTTGTCTTCTCCACCCCACACATCCTGTCAAGGACACAGAGCAGATATCCACGCTGCAGCCTGTAGAAAATCTCACGCTGGAGCAGGTGGGTATGCTCTGAAGGAAGATGCAGTCCATGGACAGCCCATGCTGGAGCAAGTTTTCTGGCAGGAACTGCGGCCCACAGAGAGCAGTCATGCAGGAACAGGTTTCTTGGTGGGAACTGTACAAGGGGGCCATGCTGGATGGATCAGTCCATTCCTGAAGGACTGTACCCCATGGAAAGGATCCTTGCTGGTATAGTTCTTGAAGAACTGCAGCCAGTGGGAATGACCCATGCTGGATAAGTCTGTGAAGGGCTTCATACTCTGGAAGGGAACCCATTCTGAAGCATGGGAAAAGTGTGAAGGAGTAGCAGAGGTGAAGTGTTATGAATTGACTGCAACCCCCATTCTTCATTCCCCTCCCCTGGGGGGAGGAGGTAGAGGAGTCAGGAGTCAACCTGAGCCTGAGAAGGGAGGGGTAGAAGGAAGGTGATTTTTTTGTGTTTGTTTTTCATCATCCTTCTCTAGTTTTAATGGGCAATGAATTAATTTCCCCAAGTCAAGCCTGTTTGCCTTTAACGGTAATTGGTAAACAAATTCCTTGTCTTTATCTCAATCCACAATGTTTATAATCTTGTTTTCTCCCCGTTTTGTTGAGGTGAGGAGTGAGAGAGTAGCTTGGTGGGAATGACAGCAAGCCAAGGATAACCCACCCCACCAGCTCCTCATGATTTAATAAACAAAGTCTATTGAGAGTAAACAGATTATTTACAATGTAATCAGGGTCATTTCTTGGTGACAAATCAATCAGAAAAATGCTAATTACATATGCTTTAGTAGGCTTGTATTAATTTATTAGTGATTAAAATGAGGTGCAAATCAAACATTGATCCTAATAGCCAAAAGGCATAACTGCCTTTTTGTTGACTGACAAGACAATGCTATTTAGTTCACTGCATTAAGACTGCTTATAAATTATTTCATATCCCCAGACCACTAATGACACACTAGAAACAGTATGTAATGAAAATATACAAGGATATATTTTTTTTTTAGAGACACGTAAGGTGAATTTCGTGCTATTACAGAATCACAGAATCACAGAATCCCAAGGGTTGGAAGGGACCTAAAAAGATCATCTAGTCCAACCCCCCTGCAAGAGCAGGGTAACCTACAGTACATCACACAGGAACTTGTCCAGGCGGGCCTTGAATATCTCCAGTGTAGGAGACTCCACAACCCCCCTGGGCAACCTGTTCCAGTGCTCTGTCACTCTTACAGTAAAGAAGTTCTTCCTGATGTTAACGTGGAACTTCCTATGTTCCAGTTTACACCCATTGCCCCTTGTCCTATCACTGGATATCACTGAAAAAAGCCTAGCTCCATCATCCTGACACCTACCCTTTACATATTTGTAAACATTGATGAGGTCACCCCTCAGTCTCCTCTTTTGCAAGCTAAAGAGACCCAGCTCCCTCAGCCTCTCCTCATAAGGGAGATGTTCCACTCCCTTAATCATCTTTGTGGCTCTGCGCTGGACTCCTTCAAGCAATTCCCTGTCCTTCTTGAACAGAGGGGCCCAGAACTGGACGCAATATTCCAGATGCGGCCTCACCAAGGCTGAGTAGAGGGGGAGGAGAACCTCTCTTGACCTACTAACCACTCCCTTTCTAATGCACCCTAAGATGCCATTTGCCTTCTTGGCCACAAGAGCACATTGCTGGCTCATGGTCATCCTCCTATCCACCAGGACCCCCAGGTCCCTTTCCCCTTCACTACTTTCCAGCAGGTCAACCCCCAACCTGTACTGGTACATGGGGTTGTTCTTCCCCAGATGCAAGACTCTACACTTGCCCTTGTTAAATTTCATCAAGTTTCTCCCCGCCCAACTCTCCAGCCTGTCCAGGTCTCGCTGAATGGCAGCACAGTCCTCTGGTGTGTCAGCCACTCCTCCCAGTTTTGTGTCATCAGCAAACTTGCTGAGGGTGCACTCAGTTCCCTCATCCAGGTCATTGATGAAAATATTAAACAGCACCGGTCCCAGCACCGACCCCTGGGGAACTCCACTAGTCACAGACCTCCAGCTAGATTCTGCGCCATTGACCACAACTCTCTGCCTTCTTCCTTTCAACCAGTTCTCGATCCACCTCACTACTTGATCGTCAAGCCCACACTTCCTTAGCTTATCTATGAGGATGCTGTGGGAGACAGTATCAAATGCCTTACTGAAATCAAGAAAAACTACATCTACCGCTCTACCATCATCCCTCCACCTAGTCACTTCCTCATAGAAGGCTATAAGGTTGGTCATACATGACTTCCCCCTCATAAAACCATGTTGGCTGTTCTTAATGACCCCCTCATCCTTGATATGCCTAGTGATGGAGTCAAGAATAAGTTGTTCCATCATCTTTCCAGGGACGGAGGTAAGGCTGACCGGTCTATAATTACCCGGGTCCTCCTTCTTGCCCTTCTTATAGATTGGTGTGACCTTTGCCATCCGCCAATCCTCAGGCACCTCGCCCGTTTCCCACGACTTACCAAAGATGATGGAGAGTGGCCTAGCAATGACCTCCGCCAGCTCCCTCAGCACCCGTGGGTGCATTCCATCCGGACCCATCGATTTACAGATGTCCAGTTTGCATAGCTGATCCCTAACCCAATCCTCATCTACCAAAGCAAACTCCTCCTTTGTCCTGACTCCTTCTGGGGCTATAGAAATCCGGGGCCCTCGGGGAGAGTCTGCAGGAGTAAAGACAGAGGCAAAGAAGGCATTCAGCACCTCAGCCTTCTTTATATCCTCTGTCTCCAGGGTACCCACTTCGTTCAGCAGTGGGCCTATATTGCCTCTTGTTTTAGTTTTATTTGCTATGTATTTGAAGAAGCCCTTTCTATTGTCTTTAACCCGACTAGCAAGATTGAGTTCCAAGGAGGCCTTAGCTGTCCTAATTGCCTCCCTACATCCTCTAACAACTGTCCTATATTCCTCCCAAGCGGCCAGCCCCTCCTTCCATAATCCATAGATTCTCCTTTTCCACTTGAGTTTGCCCAGTAGCTCCTTGTTTAACCACACCGGTCTCCTAGATCCCTTACTTGACTTCCTACTCATTGGGACGCTCCGATCCTGAGCTTGGAAGAAGCGGTCCTTGAATGCTAACCAACTATCTTGAGCCCCTTTACCGCCTAGTACACTTTCCCATGAGACTTCCCTTAGCAGTTGACTGAAGAGGCCAAAGTTGGCCCTTCAGAAATCCAGAACTGTGGCTTTGCTAGGTATTCTATTCCTCCCACACAGGATCCTAAACTCCACCATCTCATGGTCACTGCAGCCAAGGCTGCCATTGACCGTCACCACTTCGACCAAACCCTCCTTGTTGGCGAGTACTAAATCTAGCAGCGCTGCTCCCCTAGTTGGTACGTCCACCATTTGCATTAAGAAATTATCATCAATGCACTCGAGGAACCTCCTAGACTGTGAATGACTGGCTGTGTGAGTCTTCCAGCAAATATCGGGGTAATTAAAGTCCCCCACGACGACTAAGGCATGTAGTCGCGAGGCTACTTCCAGTTGCCTGTAGAAAGCCTCATCAACTCCTTCGTCCTGATCAGGAGGTCTGTAATAGACCCCCACAACTGTATCACCCGTGCCAGTCAGCCCCTTGATTCGTACCCACAGACATTCCACTTGCTCCTCATCCGACCCCGGACAGAACTCAATACATTCTAGTTGCTCTCTCACGTAAAGAGCAACTCCACCACCTCGCTTCGCTGACCTATCTTTCCTAAAAAGGACATAGTCATCCATGACCACATTCCAGTCATGTGAACTGTCCCACCATGTCTCTGTAATCGCCACTAGATCATAACCTTTAGCCCGCACACAGACTTCTAACTCCTCCTGTTTATTCCCCATGCTGCGTGCATTGGTGTACAGGCATTTCAGGGAGCCAGTCCTAGTACCCTTTTTCCCCTGCGGGACAGGGTCTAAAGAGCTATCCTTTCCCACAAGTGAAACAAGAGATTGATAGTCCTCCTTAGCCCGCCATCCTTCAATCCCTAGCATGTTCCTCTTGGGCTTGTCCCCAACAGGCCCAGTTAAATCCCCTCCCCCCTTCATAACTAGTTTAAAGCCCTGTCAATAAGCCCTGCTAACTCCTGCCCCAAAACCCTTTTTTTTCTCTGGGACTGGTGTATCCCGCCTGTCACCAGCAAACCAGGTGTCCCATACAGCAGCCCGTGACTGAAAAACCCAAACCCCTGCCTTTGGCACCAGTCACGTAGCCATACATTAACCTGCAGAGTCTTCTTATATATCCCTTCACCCTCGCTTGCAACAGGTATGGAGGCAAACACCACTTGCGCTCCAGACCCTTTAACCAGCCGTCCCAGGGCCCTGTAGTCTCTCTTCATTGCCCTTACGTTCCTCGTAATAATTTCGTCACTGCCAACCTGAAAAACCAGCAGCGGGTAGTAGTCAGACGGCTGCACCAGTTCAGAGAGCTTCTTTTTAACATCTCTAATCCGAGCCCCAGGCAGGCAGCAGACCTCCCTGTGGGGTGGATCCGGTCGACAAATGGGCCCTTCTGTTCCCCTCAGAAGGGAGTCACCCACCACAATTACTCTTCTTTTCTTCTTGGTTGGGGAAGTTCTGAGGTATGTGGGTGAGTGACTAGCCCTGGGTGACTCACTAGATAGATTTGCCTCACCATCTCCATTCACCTGGCCCTGAATTTCCAAGACCTCGTACCTGTTATTCAAGGGCACTGAATGTTTTACCTAGAAACCAAATTATGCAGATTCATATTCTTTTTATGTTTCATTATTATGTTCAACGTGAAAGAGCACAAACATCTAGCACAAGCATTTAGCTCCAGTACAGGCATTGAGACACTCAATTTTGGAATGCTTAACAAAGTAGTATCAAAAAAGTATTTGTACAGACAAGGATGGAGCATAAATTCATATGTGGAGTCATATCAATGACTCGTATCATATTCGTCGAGATTCTGGAGCTAGCAAATAAAATGCCTGTAAAGAAGTTTGTCTCAAATTCTTCCTCTTGTATTACCCCAGGCACCTCCATAAAAAGGAGATATGTATAACTGTGTAGATCCTGGTAATTAATCTGAACTAACATGGAGTCAATTTGGGATTTGGGTTAGCAACAACTGGTTGACGGATGTCTTTCCCAAACCCTTCTTAGTCTAGCTTGTGGGGAAGTCTTCCAGCATACAGATGTTGACTCCCAAGCACATTTAAGCAGAAGAGGATTAAAACCTGAGGCTCACAGCTCTCCAGGAAATATTCTACACAGTGGGTAGACAATTATACAGCATATATCTGATGTTATACTTTGCAGACTGAGCAAACCAGGTTTGATCAGAACATGACAAGCACATGGAGCCTCAGGCAGAGAGAAATCTGTTCACTGAATCCCAAATACAGAATCACAGATTCCCTTGTGAATGAAACAGAAACATAGAGGAACAAATTCAGGCTTTTCAGTATGATTTCCTCTCTCACTACAAATGCATATATTGAAAACTTGCATAATTTACCCCTTACGTGCTACTTAATAAGATGTCAAGACAGTGGAAAAGAGTCAGAATTAATTTCAGACATCAAGTTTTCTTTTTAACCATTAATACAGAATGGATCATATTTTCCTCAGACTTGTGGAATCTCATTTTAGAAGTGCCATATATGTGGTTTCTGATACACTTTATTGCGAGAATAAGTCACATAGGCTTTGTTCTTGGAAAGTATTTTGTGATCTCAGTGAGATGCGAGAATAAGTCACATAGGCTTTGTTCTTGGAAAGTATTTTGTGATCTCAGTGAGATTTCTTTGGCTTGCTTCTAACTTTTTTTATGGAATTTCTTCTGATGCTTTGGTGTGAATATCTGTTTATTATTAGTAATATTTTATTATTTTAACTACCTTGACTTCTTTTAGTTCTCAGTCCACCCTTCTAGTTCATCCATTTTATTAATTTGCCTATTTAACTTTTAACTACCTAACTTTAGTTTTTCAATATCCTTCTAGAAGTTTGGGTATGTCTATGTACAGAAAATTCCATATTATCATAGAATCATAGAATAGTTAGGGTTGGAAAGGACCTCAAGATCATCTAGTTCCAACCCCCCTGCCACAGGCAGGGACACCTCACACTAAACCATCCCACCCAAGGCTTCATCCAACCTGGCCTTTAACACTGCCAGGGATGGAGCACTCACAACCTCCCTGGGCAACCAGTGCCTCACCACCCTAACAGGAAAGAATTTCCTCCTTATATCCAATTTAAACTTCCCCTGTTTAAGTTTTAACCCGTTACCCATTGTCCTGTCACTACAGTCCCTGACGAAGAGACTCTCCCCAGCATCCCTATAGGCCCCCTTCAGGTACTGGAAGGCTGCTATGAGGTCTCCACTCATCCTTCTCTTCTCCAGGCTGAACAGCCCCAATTTCCTCAGCCTATCTTCATTAACTTCTTATTCATTATCAATTCATCATCATGTCTCACCTTGAGGCCCCACTGGAATCTTATCTTTAATTTTCCATCACCTTAATCTCAGGCTTGACTTAGAATTGCAAGCTGCCTTATTTCTCCCCTCTTCCGAACACCATCCTAGGTATGGAATCTGACATTTGGATTTATTAAATTAAATCCATTTAATCCCATTAATCATTGTCTAATGCTCCAATCTACCTAGATGCCTCTGCCAGGAATGTTGTTCCTCAAGAGAGCCAACGGCATCTCCCAGTCTGCTATCAGCCAACTTTTTAATGGTGCATTCACCTCCTGCTTCCAGACCACCAACAAATATATTGAACGGAGCCTCCCCTAGAACCGAACCGTGAACATGGCTGATGACTAGTTGGGAGCCAGATGCAGCCACATCCACTATAACCCTTTGAGCCCTGTCGTTCAGCTAGTTCTTCACCCAGCACAACAATGGAATTACAACCAGAGAACAGGAAAACAGTTGCCATTAGGAGATGTTTTAATCAGTAAGTCATTTTTAAAATGTTACTGGGTTTTGTCTACTGTTTGGTTGGGGTTCTTTTATAATAAGCTATTATTTCACTGTGGAAAGAGGAGAAATGGAAGAAAGTGGTGCACTTAAATTATGTCCTGGTCTCACCTGGGATAAAGTTAATTTTTTCCTAGTAGCTGATGCACTGCTGTTTTTCTGATTCAGTCTGATAACAATTCTGATTATGCATTGATGTTTTAGCTGTTGTTAAGTAGCATTTATCCTGATCCAGGACTTTTCAGTCTCTCATGCTTTGCCAGTGAGGAGGTGCATGGGAAGCCAGGAGGGAGCAGAGACAGGGCACCCTTCCCAAACCAGCCAAAGGGGTATTCCATACCACAGCACATCATGCCCCATATATAAACTGAGGGGAGGTAGCTACAAAGGACTGATCATTGCTCAGGGACATGCTGGGCATTGGTCATGTATGGTGAGTAATTGTATTGTGCATCGCTTGTTTCCTGAATTTTATTCCTCCTCTTTTTTTTTCTTTCTTCTCCTTATTATTACTATTTCCTTCATTTCAATTATTAAACTGTTCTTATCTCAGCTCATGGGTTTTAACTTCTGATTCTCCTCCCCATCTCACCAGGAAAAAAAAGAAAAACACCAAAAAGCGTAATGAAGCAAACCTTCTAAATAGGTAATAACTATTGCTATGAAAAATATCTATGGCTAGAAACACAGTTACCTTCAAAATCTGCATAAACTTTCAGTTTAAACAAATGTAACATTTTTCTTTTTCTAAGAAAACCTTCATTTTTCATTGAGAAAACATTTATGTGGAAGATTTAAATATTCTTAACTATTAATAAAACATCTTGAGGAGATGAGGATATTTCAAGAAGAATCTCCACATTCCACATTCTTTATACCTCTAAATCTATGAGGCTGAGGATTTGATACTTATTTTATAGATTGAGGAAGAGTTACAAGAGTTTGAGTTTTATGCAAGAGCAGTGAGATCTAGCAGGGATTTGCCTTCTTCAGTCTCTTTTAGCAATTTAAATCCACTGTGTCATATGTTATTCTACATGGTTATTCATACAGTTTGTTAAAAGATGGTATCATACAAAGTAACAGAATTTCTTGTAAGATTTTCCTGCTGCCACCACTAGTATTTTGAATCTGATTTTCATTGTGAAATATAATCAATTGAATTTGCATGGAAAGTGACCTAGAATGGTTTTAATTGTCCAGAATTTAAAGCCTTGAAGAACGGCAAATTTACTTTCATGTGCTCAAAAACGGCTGTTCTTTTTAGTCCAGTTTCAGGAATATAATCACTGTGAATATGACAGTAACATTTGCAAAATAATTTAGAAGACAAAATTCCACAGCCAACGAGGGTGACCTCACAAGGAACAGTTCCCAACAATTATCTATTCATTCAAATTAAAAAAAAAGAAGAAAAAAGTTAGATTACAGGGGAGTGATGCATTTATTCTGTAATCTCCGAGCATATCAGAAGGTCACAGCAAGACTTAGCTAGTGAGAGAAGAGTAACAGAAAAATATTCAACCACAGAAGTCATGACCCTTTCAATAGGGTAAAAGCTATACTTATTCAATAGATCACTTTATTTTTTTTTCCATTGAACTTTTTCTCAAAATGTCTTTTTCCAACATTTTATAAGAAAAAAGAATCAACCATAATAGCACATGAAAAATGTGCCATGTTAACACCCTAAAATACAAGACACTGAGATCAGTTTTAAATCCTAGGTATTATATTCCTATTTGGAGGGAGAAATTACCTTGTATTTTTTTCCCATTTTAAGACTGTCTGTCTAAACATTTTATATTTTTGTAATAATTTTTAAAGTATTCTACCTCCACAGTTTAAAACACCTGAACTGCAGGTAGCATAGCAATATAAACCAACTAAAAATGTGTTGTGACTTTGAATGTTCACCTTCTCAAGATAAACACTTTCAGGAAAAGTTCTGATTGCCTTCAGCTAAGTTTTATGAGGAAATTTTGATGAATTTTTCATCAATTTCCCTCTATTATGTCTATAACTATTTACTTCTAGTAAGGTACAATAATTTCCATTTATAGAACATGTTATGAATACACTTTAGGTTAAGCATACAATTCTTTGTTCTTTCTTTTCTGAAATATGATCAAAGATAGTGTTTGCAGGCTCATGAGCAACATTCCCATATTTTTTGTATTAACTGCTCATGAGCATTACTCTTAACTGTGTGGTAAAATAGCTTTCACCCCTCTATATTAGTCGAAATTCTTGATTTGAAGAATACCAGCTTTGTGAATTATTTGTATCTTCTTCAAAGAAAACCCTCAGTTCTTTCTCTCAAGTCCAGACTTAATTATAGATCACTTAGTAGTGAGAAACTACAAATCATATTGACTAAATATGATAACCACCACCTGCCAGACTGACTTCTACCTTGCTTATATTGATTCTTAGCCAATTTTCCCATTAGAAAAGAAAGAAGTTACAGAATTTCAGTCTTGATGAATTCAAGGTAAGAAGGCACATTTCACTATAGAATCATAGAATAGTTAGGGTTGGAAAGGACCTCAAGATAATCTAGTTCCAACTCCTCTGCCATGGACAGGGACACCTCACACTAAACCATCCCACCCAAGACTCCATCCAACATGGCCTTGAACACCGCCGGGGATGGAGCACTCACAACCTCCCTGGGCAACCGATTCCAGTGTCTCACCACCCTAACAGGAAAGAATTTCCTCCTTATATCGAATTTAAACTTCCCCTGTTTAAGTTTTAACCCATTACCCCTTGTCCTGTCACTACAGTCCCTGACAAAGAGTCCCTCCCCAGCATCCCTATAGGCCCCCTTCAGGTACTGGAAGGCTGCTATGAGGTCTCCACTCATCCTTCTCTTCTCCAGGCTGAACAGCCCCAACTTTCTCAGCCTGTCTTCATACGGGAGGTGCTCCAGTCCCCTGATCATCCTCGTGGCCCTCCTCTGGACTTGTTCCAACACTTCCATGTCCTTTTTATGTTGAGGACACCAGAACTGCACACAATACTCCAAGTGAGGTCTCACAAGAGCAGAGTAGAGGGGGCAGGATCACCTCCTTCAACCTGCTGGTCACACTCCTTTTGATGCAGCCCAGGATAAAGTTGGCTTTCTGGGCTGAGAGCGCACACTGCCGGCTCATGTTCATTTTCTCATCGACCAGCACACCCAAGTCCTACTGTGCAGGGCTGCTCTGAATCTCTTCTTTGCCCAGTCTGTAGCTGTGCCTGGGATTGCTCCAACCCACGTGTAGGACCTTGCACTTGTCGTGGTTGAACTTCATAAGGTTGGCATCAGCCCACCTCACAAGCGTGTCAAGGTCCCTCTGGATGGCATCCCTTCCCTCCAGCGTATCAACCGGACCACACAGCTTGGTGTCATCGGCAAACTTGCTGAGGGCGCACTCAATCCCACTGTCCATATCAGCGACGAAGATGTTAAACAAGACCGGTCCCAACACCGATCCCTGAGGGACACCACTCGTTACCGGTCTCCAGCCGGACATAGAGCCATTGACCACAACTCTTTGTGTGCGGCCGTCCAGCCAGTTCTTTATCCACCGAGTGGTCCATCCACCAAATTGATATCTCTCCAATTTAGAGAGAAGGATGTCGTGTGGGACAGTGTCAAACGCTTTGCACAAGTCCAGGTAGATGACGTCAACTGCTTTACCCTTATCCATCAGTTCTGTAGCCCCATCATAGAAGGCCACCAAATTGGTCAGGCAGGATTTCACCTTAGTGAAGCCATGCTGGCTGTCACCAAGCACCTTGTTGTTTGTCATGTGCCTTAGCGTGCCTTCCAGGAGAATGTGCTCCAAGATTTTGCCAGGCACAGAGGTGAGACTGACTGGTCTGTAATTCCCCGGGTCTTCCATTTTCCCTTTCTTGAAAATGGGGGTTATATTTCCCTTTTTCCAGTCGTCGGGAACTTCACCTGACTGCCATGATTTTTCAAATATGATGGCCAGTGGCTTAGCAACTTCATTCACCAGCTCCTTCAGGACCCGCAGATGGATTCCATCAGGTCCCACGGACTTGTGTGCGTTCAGATATATAGAGTACAAGTAAAAATGCTGTAGCAGTTAGGAAAAAAATGACCTGATTATATCACAACTGTTTTTGAAATTATTTCTATCTTGCAAAAAAGTCCTTTTTTTGCCTTGTATAAAAAATCAGGTTTCTAGCTATTTTTTTTAAGCATGATGAAAATAGAAGTGAAACAAAGAAAAAAGGTAGTTTCTATCCTGTTAGCTAACATAAATGTTCTATCAATCCAGTAATCTAGAAAAAAATGAAGAAATTATTTATGATAATTCCCTTTTTTTTTCTATTTTTCCAAAATGAAAACAATAATGTGGAGAGTGCAAGAGAAAGTCAGAAAAGTCAGGAAATGCTTGTAGTCACGACATAAAATGTCATTTTAAGTTTATTTTAAGCATATATATATCCATACAAATAGCTGACAGACAAAATATTGACTCAAAATAGAAAGTGAAAAACTCAAAGAGGGCTTGAGTTTCCCCCCCTTTTTTATTTCCCTCACAACATCCATTTTGCTCAGTAGGTTCTGTATATATATTATTTGTGATCATAGAAACATCTTTGGTCTTTCAGAGGGTTTTTTTTTGGTGGTGAATACATTTCTACATTAAAAAAAATAAAATCTCAGCTTTACATTCTAATGCTCATGACAGGAGAGTTAAACAGATCCCTATAGCTTTTGCAATAATGACTCGGCTATATACATGCAATCTGCTGCTGGTCAAAGTGAACAGCATTACTGTATTTTGAGTTCTTCCTGTCTTGATGAGGCAATACATTTTTTTGTATTCATTTACATTAACCTGTTTTCCTGCAAGAAAGTGTAAGGAAAAGAATTATATCTTCTGGAAGCTACAAGTGCTTGAGATTTGGAATGTATTTGTACTCCAGCTTTCCTCATTTTTCCCAATAAAAATATGACCCCAAATGCTACCTATTTGGGAGTTTTCTTTTAAAACCTTTATCAAATTTCTCAGAAGCTTAGGAACTCAAGAGCCTGAGCTACCCTGTCTTGATCTGATATAGCAATTCTTGTATCTTTTCCTGAGGCAACAGTAGTGTTGATCTATTCAGAGGTTCAGACAGTAGAAAAATTATTTTGTCAAGCATATCAGCTAAACAGAAACAGCTACATAGAATGAACATTTTCTTTTCAATTATAACATTAGATTGGAAATAAGGAAGATGTTGTTTGTTCCTTGACCCAGTAATCTTGCACTAGCAAGCACAATTGATGAGAATCAGGAGCTATTGAACTCTCCTTTAGTTATTGCTCACTACTGTAGATAGAAGAATTTAACTGTTGCTATGTTTATCACGAACACGTCTTTCATTTACTCTGCTTGAGAAATTAAAGTTAGTGGTAAGTTAGAATGTCACCAAACACCAAAAAAAGCATTGTCTTAGAGTCAAGTAAAGGTACTTAGAATTTCAGTCTAACAAAAATTATCATTTCGTAATAGCCACATTCATGCCATGCAACTGCAGGCAACTAGAAGCTAATTTTCTATTTTAACATAACCATCTCAGCTCTTCTTTCACTCACAGATAACATCCTTTAAATATCTAGTGGCTGCCAAATGCCCATCAAGCCACTTTCTCCCCACCTCAATGGAATGGAGAAGAAAAAAGTGTGAAAAAAGCTCATGGGTTGATGAGTGACTGTCACCAGGGTGACTATTTACCAATTACCATAACAGGTAAAACTGGCTTGACTTGGGGAAGAATAATTTTATTATTTTTTTTGTCAATTAGAGTAGGATCATGAGAAACAAAGACAAAACTAAAATTATACTCCGCCTCCCTCTTCTTTCCAGGTTCAACCTCATTCTTGATTATCCTACCTCATCTCACCCCAAGCAGCACAGAGCTAGAAGGAATGGGGACTGCAGTCAGATTGTAACACTTCACCTCTACCAATCCTTTCCCTTCACATTTTACAGCATGGGTTCCATTCCTTCCATCCAGCCTTTCACAAACTTCTCCAACACTGGTCCTTCCCATAGTTTCAGTTCTTCAAGAACTGCTCCAGCATGTGTCCTCCTCTCCAAGGAGTGCAGACCTTCAGGAAAAAACTGCTCCAGCATGGGGGCTCCATGGACTGCAGCTTCCTTCAGGGTATCTTCATCTGCTCCAGTGTCGGGTCACTTAAAAGCTGCAGTGTGAGTATCTGCTTTACCATAGTCCTCCATGGTCTACAGGGGGACAACCTCACAGCTGCTGCTTTTTGCCCTTTCTTACATTTGTTTTCACAGAGCCACCACCATCCTGGCTGAGGAACTCACCTGTACCCTGCAGTGGGTCCATTTGAACTGGCTGGAACCATTTGTGTCTGGCAGAGGGAAGCCCTGGCCCCTTTTCACTTAGTTCTGCCTTACCTTAGTTATTTTTCCTAAATCCAAAGTACAAAGTAAAATTCAAGAAGCTTTGATCCTCATGTGTATAGAATAATAATTAAAAAACTCTTTCAGAAACCCCTATACATCAAATTAACCAACTTCATATTTTCGTAGAGGTATGGTTTAAATAAAGTTTTAGAATTTGTTTCGTCTTCAGAAACTCTATGAAGAGACTGATGGTGTTGCAGCACTTTGATATGCAGCATATTAGTTACAACGAAAGATTACTATCACAAACATAAATTGTAGAATCAGGGAATTACAGCCCTAATGCAGTTACACAGAAACTTTCGTGCATACATGATCAAAAAGAGTCATTTCTCTACTTTCCCCCTCCAGTTTCTTTTAAATTGCAAGTTTTTCAGGGTGAGTCTTTATAAATGTTTTCTTGGAATTTGTTCAGAAGTTAAAACCAGTCTCGGTGCTAATAGAGACATTTAATGAAACCTTAAGACCTTGAAAACAAAAAGAGTATTTTCTCAAACTTCTATAAAAGTTGCCAGGCTCTGTCAAGTATTACAATTATTGTAAGGTTTTAAAGATAGGCATAGAGACTTTTAGAAAAAAATTATTCAGCTAGAAAAACAGCAGAATCAAACCACTGCCTTCAAGATTTTTAGGGGAATGCTGCCTTTTGGAGGAGCTTCTGTTAAAACCGTTTTTAAAAGCTGAAAGATAAGTGTTTATTCAACGATAAGGAAACTGGTCTTAAAAAAGGACCTGGCAATTAGGGTCCAAATGCTATTTACTGCCAGACACACCGTTAAACTCACTGAACTATATTTATGAGCAGCACTGCATTTCTTCTTCTGCAGTATTTAAACTTTGGGAATAAAATCTTCAGTTCATCTTTCAAAAGCATTTCCTGAGTAAATGGCATACAGAGGTCAAAATTGTACCCTAAGAATACAGGAGACATTATGTTTTTTATAATTATCTTGGTAATTACTGGCTTAATCATGTTCTTATCATCTCAAAGTATCTAAGAAAGATAACAACTCTACTTTAAAATTGTCCTCCCATTTCAATCAAAACAGAAGTGGAAAATGAAAAATTGATTAATGAAAATTGATTAATGAAAAATTGATTATAGTTTTATGTTTGTGCAAAATTGGGATTGACTGCACCCTCAGCAAGTCTGCTGGTTGATACGCTGGAGGGAAGGAATGCCACTCAGAGGGACCTTGAGACTCTTGTGAGGTGGGCTGATGCCAACCTTATGAAGTTTAACGATGCCAACTGCAAGGTCCTACACCTGCGTCGGAGCAATCCCAGGCACAGCTACAGGTTTGGCAAAGAAGAGATTCAGAGCAGCCCTGCAGAGAAGGATTTGGGGGTGTTGGTCAATGAGAAACTGAACATGAGCTGGCAGTGCGCACTTGCAGCCCAGAAAGCCAACCGTATCCTGGGCCAGTATGACGAGCAGGTCGAAGGAGGTGATCCTGCCCCTCTGCTCTGCTCTCGTGAGACCCCACAAATATTTTTCGTTCACACCCAATGAAGGACAAAGCATTCTAATACTCCTTTCTTTGTATATGAACCTTTAAAGAATGGATTTTAATAAACATACATAAACAGACACAAACATACACAAACATAAGGGGAGGCCCAAAATAAAACCCATCTTTCACTATCAAAATGATCATGTTAAACTGAAAAGTATGCTTATTTCTCCTGCTCTAATGAAAATAGCAAATGCAGTCATATTGGGTTAAATTTATGACATATAAACTGAGCTCTTATTTTCAGTGATCCAAAAATATTGGTGACATATGTGTTGCCTTACATTTGTCACTACTTCAGATAGAAAGAAACTGGTGTGGAAGACCATAAAGGAAAAAAATGCAATCAACCATATTATGGTTTCCCATGAAAATAAATAATTACTTCAAACCATACTCATGGGTTATAAATTGATATATTAGAAAAAAACTACGAACAAAAAATTATTAATTCATACAGATTGTTACTGTACTTTCTGATATTGATATCTAAAAAAAAAATTTGCTACAGAACCTAAAAATCACACAAGAGAACTATGTCTAATGTGTAGTACTCAGGAATGTAAAAATACTTGTTACTATGACTTGAAACTGGATGGATGACCAAAAAAGCCGAGTATAACTTGAAAATATTTGTCTCAATAGTTAAAAACAGTTGTAGTACAAAAGATTATCTAGGTGAATACATTGCAGTTCATCAGCTGTTATTGTCCTCTACTCACTCAGCTTCATCTTGTTTCAGTTTGGATTTCAGTTTGGATTTCTATGCCTTCTGGAATTGTACAATCTCTGTATATATGTTTAGGAAACACAAGTTCTCCCGGGGGGGGGGGGGGGGGGGGGGGGGCAGAATTTCCTGAAAAAGAGAACATAATTACTACCAAAATCATTACTACGTACAATGAAATAAAGCATGGCTGACACAAAATAATTCATCATGTTTGAGAAGTGTTGTTAAGTCCTTACTCCACTAATGTAGAAAGATAAAGACTAAATAACAAAAATCAACTTTGGTTACTAAATTGTAAAGCTACAATTATAAAAGTCTCCCTACTGAACTTTAATTCTTAATTATTTGGCTGAACCCAGAGTTATTTCCTTTTTTTTTCTTTATTTTATTTCATTTCATTTTTTTTTTGGTATTACATTTTTTCTGTGTTTTGGAATAGCTTGATGTTGCACTACTTTGATTTTTGAGGTAATGTTTAAGTTTTTTTAAATATGAAACCCATTAACAATTTACTTTATATCTTGCTTTACACACACACATACACACTTAATACCTTGCTTATATGTGGCCAGGGAAAGAGCAGTGCTTTTGTTTAAACTGTTCCTGCTATGCACAGTGAGGCACACAGCTGCTAAACAAGGTCATATTGCTTTATCAGTCTCCTTTTGTTGCTGGCAAATATGTAGCTGAAAATAATGTATGTTTTCTTGTATTCTGCCATGTTGACTGTGAGATAGCCTTCCACATGCTCTGATAACATGAAACAACTTGAATATTGCTCACTCAACAGAATTTCTTAAAACATGTCAAAAAATGAATCATCAAACAGTATTTTGGGGTCCATTAAGAAAAAAAAAAAAAAAAGGAAGTGAAAAAAAACCCCTTTCTTTCAATAGGCAAAATTACACTCACAGGTTATTTCCAAAATTGACTCTATTTTCCTTTATGAGGAATCCAGTTCATTTTAAAAGCCAGCCACACAGTGATGGAAAGAGAGGAAAATTGCAGCCATTAAGCTCAGAGAGGAAATATGTGCACCAGCTTTAGCTCTACATGAAAATTAAATCCAAACTGCTACGAACTAGGTCTGGGTTTTAATGTTAATTGTTCACATGCCCTCAATACAAATTATTCACACTAATGTACTGCATTAGCCAAGCCTGTCACTTCTACAATTACTATTTTTCTTGTTGTTGTTGTTGTTCTGTAAATGCCATCTCATTTTGTGTCCATTGTGGGAATTTAGGTAAGCTGCTTTAGTTGTAAGAAAGTTTGGAGCATAACATTTAAGGCTGCTGCAGCAGTTTCATGGATCATTAACAATTTGCTAATATTGTTTTAGCTTGCAAATTAGTGCAGCTTAGTGACTAAGGAAAGGTTCCATAGATGTCATCAATCAGACTAAAATTCTTCATGCATGAGATGAAAAACGATTTTTAGCCTTTGAGGCTCAGACAGCAATTACTGTAACAACAACACCACAAAACAAAACAAAAAAGAAACCAAAACAAACAAACAAACAAAAAAAAAAAAAAAAAAGAAGGAAAAAAAGTGGCGGTGGGTGGAGGGAGGAGTGAAAGGGAGAAAGAGCACTACATAAAATGCTGTTAGCAATTCTATTAAATTTATTTCTTTTTGCACTACAAAAGAGCTAATGCATGCTGTGTAACTATGCCTTAACTTCATGCTACACTAATGAAGTAACAAACTTTAGAGGGAAAAAAGAGAACCTTACCTAGGAAATGACCAGAGATTAGTGGATAAAGAAAGAGAAAAAAATAATAAATAACAAAAACCAGCAACAACAAACTGCACAAAACCCCTCAAACAAACAAGAAAGCCCCACAA
The DNA here is from genome assembly GCF_037157495.1 of Lathamus discolor. NCBI lineage: Eukaryota > Metazoa > Chordata > Aves > Psittaciformes > Psittacidae > Lathamus > Lathamus discolor. Next base: position 25,143,011 of record NC_088884.1, read on the forward strand.
ACCAAACCAAACAAACCCAAATTCTGGGAGTTTAGAAATACGTTTTCTTCAGGCATCCATACATTCTTCTTGTATTTGTTGTCCTTGAACGTTTGAGTGACTGGGTTTTATTCACACAGATGTTCACACATACCAAAGCCTTAGCTTTCATGCTCTAGTACTCAGCAAATTTTAAACACTGTGAACACACGTCTTCATGGAAGAGGAAAATCTCAGGCTTCCCAGATTCTCTTGGCAGAGACCTACAGCAGTACAGTTAGAAAGCCAACAATCAGTTCCTGGGGACTACTCAAAAACTAAATGCAAAATCTGTTATCACTGAATTTCTACGGGGCTATTAGCAGTTTCATTCCACACAGAATGAATGTATAGCTCACAATGGAGTTTCCTTGACTGTCTGTCCAGTAGATGAGAAGGGCAAGGACAGACGGAAGATAGGGAGCAACAAGGCAGAATTTCTAGTGAGATACGCTAGTCTCAGCTACTTTCTTGTAGCATAAACTAGTATGCTATCAGTGTCTTCAGCTTCACTCACACCATCAGAAAAGTAGATTTCTCATCAGGTTGATTTACATTTTTTTTTTAACCAAGTTCTCTCACTCAAAAATATTTTTCTCGCATCCACCATCTTTAAATTTGTTCATACTCTCTTTTCCTGTTGCCTCCTTCGCACACCTCCTTGCAGCCTTTACCAGTTTCACAACTTCACACAACTTCCCATCAAATCTTCCCCTCTCACGTTGCTCTCCTCTCACTTCTAGTATCTGTCTTGATCTCATCTACCTCCTTGTAACTCTACAGTCCTCTCTTTCAAATATTTCAGTTCTTTATGGAAGCTTATAAACTCTATCCATCCATATAGAAAATATATTTTGAGGAAGTACAAATATAAAGTGACAAAAATATCATTGTGATAATGCCTCTGTCTTCTTCAAACTACGTACTTCTCTGTATTAGGGATAGTACAGGCTGCTTTTCACTTGTCAGTCATAAATGCCTGCAGGAAAGGGTATGTGCCAGTAGAGTATCCATTGAAGTTCTCACCTGTCTTTAGTTTAAACCACTGGTGTCACTGGTAGAGAGATGGGGCATTAATCTGAGAACAGGCATCATTGTGCCATCATATTTTGCAAAGTTCTGTTAAGACTACTGGAAAGAAATGCCTATATTTTTAAATTTATCTATGTTTTTCAGGATCAGAGTCTATGTTTCTTATGCTTATAAAAATATGGAATTTAAGTGTCAGATATACCCATAAGACTCCATAAAGAATCCATAACTAAGCATGAGTAATCAAGATCATGGGAAACATATTGAGAGAGAACACTATTTTATCACTGTACCACAAGCCAGAATATTAAAATAATCAGAAAAGAGAGAAGTGTAACCAAAAGCTGACGAATTTCTAAAATACTCTTTAAAAATGTTTATTTTGGGGCTTATGTTTACAAGACACTGACTCTTTATATTTTTTCCTGCCTTCTAAAATATTTTAGTTCTGCCTGTTTTCCAAGTGGTTCAGATGGGTTACATTTCTGAATAACAGAAATCATATCATGTAATTTATGTGATGAACCAAAACTCAAACTAAATTTTTTTAATTGGACAATTGCAAAATTGTTACAGTCAATACAGTAAGAAGCCAGCAGAAAAGAAATGGACAAATAAGTTTTGTGGACAAGAAATTAAAGATTTGATAAGTTATTTGATAGAAATTATTTGCTTAGCTTGGTTTTTCAGGTATTAACAAAGGTAAAAAACAGTAATTAGATTTATAAAAAAAAAATTATTAACCATTATCATAACTAGGCTTTCGGTCAGTGTCATGTTTTTAGAAGACATACTTTAAAATGGTAAATATATTATCAGCTCTGATTTCAAATTCAGCTTAACTTAAAGTGAAAAGAATAATCTTCTAATTAAGTAGTGCCATCAAAGTGCACAGTTATCTGTGCTACATCTATGTTAAATAATGCTGATTAATATGTGGAGTTAGAATCTCATGCTTAAGTTTTATGCTAAAGACTACTCCCACTGGTATACAGATAGTCACAGCTGTCACATCACAACTGTCAAAAGAGTGAAACTGGATCTTTGTACCAGAAGTTTGCAGCACCAAGAAATTTAGTGAGCTGATTAATTAAAATAAGGGTAATTTCAAGTATTTCCAGTATTTTTCAAAGTTTCTCTAAGTGATGAATTTTGAATTTGGAAATGATAAAAAAAGGTAAAATATTGGCACTTGCTCAGCCAGTGAGGAGCAATGTATAAAATAATGTTTCAATAAAGATTTTAACTGGTTTAACTGGCATTGCTGTTTTGAAGATAGTCATATGCAAAAAAGCCTGTGAAATCAGGTCATTGCATTTTTACATTTCACCTTGATTACAGTAAAAAAATTACACAACAAGAATCTTAATATGCCAAGAAGTTCACTTAAGCGTATTCTGTACTTCAGAAAGTCTTAAACTGTACATAGCATATTTTCTTGACATTTTAAGCGTCAATCACACTTCTGATAGTATAAGATGCATGTATTTCCAATTATCATAGAACCATAGAATCATAGAATAGTTAGGGTTGGAAAGGACCTCAAGATCATCTAGTTCCAACCCCCCTGCCATGGACAGGGACACCTCACACTAAACCATCCCACCCAAGACTTCATCCAACCTGGCCTTGAACACCGCCAGGGATGGAGCACTCACAACCTCCCTGGGCAACTGATTCCAGTGCCTCACCACCCTAACAGGAAAGAATTTCCTCCTTATATCCAATCTAAACTTCCCCTGTTTAAGTTTTAACCCGTTACCCCTTGTCCTGTCACTACAGTCCCTGACAAAGAGTCCCTCCCCAGCATCCCTATAGGCCCCCTTCAGGTACTGGAAGGCTGCTATGAGGTCCCCACACAGCCTTCTCTTCTCCAGGCTGAACAGCCCCAACTTCCTCAGCCTGTCTTCATACAGGAGGTGCTCCAGTCCCCTGATCATCCTCGTGGCCCTCCTCTGGACTTGTTCCAGCAGTTCCATGTCCTTCTTATGTTGAGGACACCAGAACTGCACACAATATCATTTACAATAAAATTATCCAAGAGAACAGCTGTATCAGTTAATTTATTTTATAACTCTACCACATAACCACATAATGCTATCCATCAATCAAAAAAAGAATAACTTACTGCTGTTTATTTCTATTTAAATGGACAAGTTTCTATCAGCTTGACAAAATTAGTTATGAGTTCTATTTCTCAGACTTTCCTTTAAGAGTTAATTTAGGAACATCAGATACCTAAAATTAAAAAATAATAATGTTAAAAGGACACAGAGAAAACACTTCTCTTTGAACATTTCAAAAAGAGTGCCTTTTACTTGCCATGTTTACTAATGTAATGTGTTCTGTTCTACCTAACAAGAACGTGGTATATGTTCTTGTGAAATAATTTATTTTGTAGTCAGCTTATTTAACATGCAGATTAAATATTTTTTCTCAATAAATAATCCCTATTTATGCATTTAGCACAAGGCGAAATAAAAAGAAAGACAAGTGTTCTTTAAATACATTTCAGATTTTTTCAGTTAATATTTTAGAAAATAGTCAAATTTTTCATTCAACAAGTTTTGATGGAAACATGTAAAATAGTTACCAGTAGAGATGTTTTAATGTTATCTCTGGCTGTACAACCTGTCTATTTCCAGACACAGAGTATTTATTTATTTATTCATTTTTATGTATTTATTTAGTTGATTCCATTCACATTTAAAAATTATTGCACAACTCTAAAGTTCTAGCACAGCAGCCAGGGTGAGCACTGTTGAATTTAAAAAAAACCCAAAGTAAAACCACTTCCATTTACGATACGTTAACTTTTCTGCATGCCATGTGAATGGAAACTGAATAGAAAAAGATGTTTTTAATACATTATCTCTTTAGGGTAAGCAATTAAGGATGACTATCATGGAGCAGACTAAACAAACTGTCTAACATTTATATGGAACAGATGCTTCATAAATAATCCTTAAGTATTATTCTGGTTCATTTAGATCTTCTAAAGAAATATAATGATAAAATTAATTAAAGAATATAACATTATTGGCTTTCTTGAAAACACTAGCACAAAGACAGAGTTTTCTAGGAGAAGCTCATGCTGTTTATAAATCAACTCTTAGTTGAAATTTTTACTATTAATGGAAAAATCTGCCTGTCCTCAGGGCTGCATGAATTAGGCATAAACATCAGCAGCTTGACAGTACCAATCAAAATGGTGGTCTAATCACTATCTCAAGGCAAGGAAATACTTGCCATCACATCCATCCCCAAACCATCTGGCTTTCTAATTGTGCTAGAACTTAATTCTTTTTACTTTCAGCTGGCAAACATCTCAAAGCAAACACCAAGTGAAATTCCAGTATAAAATCTATATTACACCAATAAAAAATATTTAATTAAATTACTCAAATTATCCAGACCTCATTATGCTCCCTGCAGTCCTGCAGCAACAATATTCAGTGGATACACCATACACTCACCAAAAGGACAGTAACTGTACAGAGCTTAGACAATATCATTGCTGGATGTTCTACTCTTTTTCCAAAAAGCTGGAATAATTTGTAGTTACTACCTCATTATTCTTTTCTATGCATAATGTGGATGAAACTATATTGCCTATTTACTAGGTATTTTACTATTTTTAGTACTGGATAGATGCAGCCTGTATATTGTGAAAGGACATGGACATCTCACTAAAACCTGTAGAAAATTATAAACCACAACCAAGGCAAAATAAACCATCAAATGCAACTGCCATATGCTTGTGGTTTCTTTTTCCAAAAGCCCTTCATCCATCTTTCAACAGTAGTCAGTAAAATACTAATCTAAAAATCAATTTAAATCTATTGCCATTATTTAATAAATATATTACACGTAATGTTACATTGCTCAAACTGTGCTTACAACACTACTGTGGGCAGAATTACAACAGAGGGTTACCACCTTCCAGCACCCAATATCTGTTAACGTTCTTAATAGCATGCCATAAACCAACCCTTCCTCCCCTCAAAAAAAACGCCAAACCAACTAGATAAGGATATGATTTCATTTAATCATTGCTAATTATTATATACTTTTTTATAAAAGTAAGTGACAGAAAATGTGATGTTCACCTCTAATCAGTATTTCAACAGGACTAAAACTCTGTTCAGAATATGTTTTCAAAAACTGGTAAGCTACATGTCTAAAGGCAGACTAAGAGATGAAGAACAGGACCTGTGTGTGAGATTAATGTGCCTAGCTAGGGCTAGGTACAAGGTGGTTCTCACATACTACAAGCATAGTATCATTTAAAAGGAAAAAAAAAAAAAAAGCTATTTTAAAAACCTTAAAAAATAATGAGACACACCCCCCCCACACACAACCCCCCCACTCCCCAAAGTCATCAAAATAGGCAATAACTTAAGAGATCTTTGGTAAATTCATGTGTGGAATGGCAACATGTCATGTCTCCAACCTGATAGGTGATAGTTTGACAAATATGACAATCTCATTTAGACTCTCCTTTATAGCTGTATTTCTTTATGTAAACAAATAAATATAAATTGGCTTGACGAAGTTTTTTTATACCTTACATGAAGAAGACGTTATTTAACTCTGGGATCAGTCTCACAGTGGCCAAATAAATATTTAGTTGTACATGCACTCTGCTGCCAAGATGAAAGACTGAGAAAAGAGATGAATTAGAGAACAAAGCTAGAATGGAAAAGCTGACCTGTGAGGAAAGTACCCTGTGGTCACCAGATGGGTTTGAAGCCAGGACCCTCCTGCGTAATTCTTTTCTTGTGTTCTTCAGTTTCAACTAAAACTTTGCTATAAAAGTCTGAAATATTTTCTTAAAGAAAATACAGTCTATACTGTTTACTAAGGGATCTTAATGTCTTTTTCTGATGGAAGAAAAAATGGTTCGTTGGTGATTTTCTGACCTACATATAAAATAGGAATAAACACAATGTGTTATGCAATGCAAACACTTAAAACTAACCCTGGCTCCCAAGCTTCTCCTGTATTTGCTCTCTCAAACAGATATACCTGTAAGTTCAGATATGTATTCTCTTAAGCAAGGCAGGCATGGCATAAATGAAGCACTATTTATTTTGCTTTGAAATGAACACAGTAGAAAAGGTGTAATATATAATGTGGCTAAGATCTCCCACAACTGGAGGTGTATTGGGGGGGGGGATGGGACACCACCAAAAAAAACCCAACAAAACCCACAAAAAAAAAATCCCCCCCCCCCCAAAAAAAAACCAAAAACCCTAAACCAGAATTTCACACCCAGTTTGAAATCACATTCAATGTTCTACAAAGCCACTGATCCAGTAAATGAGCATTCACTGACTGGGAACAGCAAGCCTATGCTGTTCTGCAGAAAGAGGAGCCAGGAACTGGAACTCACAGTATGCAGGCAGAGCAGGAACTCTGTCACCAAAGGACAACATTACAGAGTACACATGCCAGAAGAGCAGTGGACTGGTGGCAGTAACCAGGGTCAGCCAACAGCCCTGTGATTGCCATCAATGCCCTTTTAGTGACAACACAGGTCTGAGGTCAGTACAGGAAGCCAAGTCAGTGACGCCAGGTCAGAGACAGTAAGGTGCAGGGCCAGGCAAAGGCACAGCTACAAATAAAACTCACACAAGGACCTAGGTCAAGAGTCTGAGCTTAAATGCAGCTCCCAGGCAAAGGGGACAGAAATCCCTGAAGAGATACCCATAGCTCATTCTCACAGTTTATGTGTTTGATCCCAGGTTACACAGCTGAGCAAAATCAGAGTTAATTTTAACACAGCCAAACCTCTAGGCATGGGGGGAAGAAGCTGTAGACCCTGTTAGTTTGGTTAGCATCCTGATACCTGCATCAGTCAGATTATTTTTCCAGTCAGCAGGAGTTTAAATGCTGTGAGAGTTTAAATTCTCAGCCTTTGTAGAAAACAGGATGCTTCAAAGAAGCAGAGTATTGCCTCATGGTTTTCCAGCAATTTTCCCTTTAATTTGACTAAGGTCAGTACTGAATAGCCGTTTCAGTTTTAGCAGGTACTCAGATTGGAGGGCATAATATAATGCAAAAATAACAACAACAACAAAAAATCTAGCACCCAGCTTTACACACACACAAAGGTGGGAGTTTACAAAAAAAAAAAAAAAAAAAAAAGGTGGGAGTTTTTTTAATACAGTTTTGAAGGATTCCAGTTTAACTTGCTTTGTGGATATGAAGAGTTTGGAAATGGAAACATGTCAGAGGTCCATTTACCTGATTGATTTACCATCTTCTAGCCAGAAGAAAGCACTCTTAACAACTGTTTCAGTAGTGCTTCCAAGACACTGTATGCACTTAAACGATTTCAATGAAATTTTATTATAGCTGCTTGTTTAATAGTTTAATCAGATTGTAAACCCTTTATCTCAAAGCTTATTAACAAAATGAATGAAAAAAAATACAAATTCCTCACTGTATTTTTTTTACATGAAAGAATCATTTACTCTACAGATGGGCAGATATTGAAAACTTGTTTCCATAATCCTTTACCACTTTAAATAGGAACCTTAAGCTGAAGTTTAAGAAGCAACAATTTTTAAGCTCTGGGAGCTGGGAAGTGGCCATTTCTACAGCACATAGAAAAATGTTTCCTCAAATGTCTATTCGTTGTTGTGGAGTATAACTAACGTAAGATGCCAGACTTTTTTTCAGCTGAGAGGGTTTTTTTCTTTCTACTAGGTTTGATTTGGACACTATGGTATTTTGTTCTCTCCTTATCACAGTATGTAGAGCTTATTTGTCTCCTGGACTGTAAATTTTGTTTATCGTACCACATAGCTTTCTATCTTAAGGTTATTCAGTTTGAGTAGTACCATCATGCATTTTAAATCTGCATGATGTAAACTTTATTTGCAACATGTATTTCATCCACTGAACCAAGAGGTGACGCTCTTGTGTTTCTTTCTCTCCACAGTAATCTACAGACAAGTTTATTGAAGTCTTTTAAAAACAGAAGGGATTAAATATAGCCAAAGGATTTCATAAGAATAAATCTTAAAAAATTAAACTATGCAACACTGTTTCTGAGCATTGCTTCAATTACTGTGAAACTGTGAATTCTGGTTGTAGTTAATGGTGTGGAAAGAGCACGTGATGAGGTCTAACGTCGGATCACTACTGGGTGCTAAAAATTATGGAAGGAAGAGTTACCAACTTTGGACCATTTACTGCTAAATAATACCCATTCCGGTTTTCTTAACAGCCTCATTTTTACTTACAACACCTAACAGGATCAGGAATAAGGCCACTGAAGTAAATACATCTGAATTAAAACTAACCAAAGTAAATGAAAATAAATATTTATACGTGTATATATATAATTTAAAAAAAAACCCAACACAATACCAGCAGTCAAACTATAATGAAAGTAGTTTAGAAAGAGCTACATTTGTTCCATTTTTTCTAGTTCCAGTTCCATTTCAGGGCTATGAAATGTCTATCTATGTTGATAGAAATTAAGGCCCACATTACGGTTATGGAATAAATCCAGAGTCATACTCTTATATTCATGAAGACAAGAAAACAACTTCTGATCTTATACTCCTGTAATACACCTGTAAAAGCAGATTAGGAACATTTTGCTCTTGCAAATAAAATGCAAATGAGCTAGCTACAGAAGGAACAATACACTAGAGAATCAGATTTATCATCCACAGAAGGTCTGTGAGATCTTCAGTAACTGCCCAACATCACAGAATTCCATTGAGGAAGGAAGTATTTACAAACTACTATGATGGTTTTACTCTATTTAAAACAACCCAAACCACATAATCTGTGATAAAACTTCTTATATATAGAATTAATCTTCATTCTTTGTCAGGTTGCTGACCATTTAGGAGATCATTAAAAGTAATCATAGTAATTTGGCTTTTTAAGTTGAATCCCTCCCTGCTAAATGAAATCACCCCCATTAACATAATCAATTTAGAGTAACTCCCTTGAATCTAAAAATGGTATAGCCTTGTGCTTAGTTCTATTTTCAGTGATCTGGCTACAAGCTTGAAGGCTACATAAGAATTTCAGATACTACATTTGTGAGCTTCTCATGTTCCGAGTTTCAGTGAACACAAGATGCTTTGCTAGAGCTACATTTTCATTGTACGTTTTCCAGTACAAACCAAAGATGTCACTATCATTGCTAAACTCTCTCTGATGCATTTCCTTTCCTCATGCTTGTATGTTTGGTAGTTTTCACTAGTGTACTTGTTTTACAGTGAAAGATTCACCAGACTTGCAAGTTAGGGATTGATGATGTGGGCGGGATTAGGATGGAGATTTTTATTAGTCACCATCAAAGAAAGCCTCCTGTGCTGTTTCCTGCCCTTGGCTCAAACCCCTTTTCATTTCCCTGGTGCGGTCAGTACCCGCCCCAGTGATGTCACCACAGAACCAGTTCAAGACAGCTTCAGCCTACCTCCAGACCTATGGAAATGCTCAGTATAAGTAGCTGACCCCTGCCGTGCTCCAAACCCTGTCTGGGGGCCAGCAGAGTAGGGACTCCCAGTCAGGGCCCATGCCATGGACTTTGGCTTTTGGCAGTGGGACCAGCCCTGGCTATGAAGCCCTTCCCTGACACCCAATTAGCCCCCCTGACCTCCAGCATCTGGCCCAGGAGAGCCATCAGCCCTCACAGTACTCTGACACAAGTCATCAAGCTTTAGTTTTTACCCTACAATATTCTGTTCAGAGGGGATTTACATTTGAATTCTTTATCTGTTTTCTGTTTGATGACTAAAGGTACAACATAGCATTCATGTCATAATGTAAATAACTGCTTGAAATATATACTTTTTTATGTGCAATATTTTGTCGCTACTTTCAACACACAGTTAAACAAATCCATTTAGATATTTGGGGTTAGATTTCATTGGTTTTTTTTTTGTCTGGACCGTGTATAACACTTGCGTTAGCCACAATTGCTCAGGCAGGTCTTTCAAGGGATGTAAGGCTGGCAGCAAAGAATGCCAAAAGTTTTGCTTGCTTATATTTTATTTTATCACTTTTTAGACATGTGGCACCATTCATGGGTTAGCCATCTTGCACCCTGAATTTGACCAGAATTGGCATTAGTCAGATTATTGACAGTATTCATGGCATTCAGTGGAGCTGGTTTTCTTGCTGTCTTTTCCAAGTAAGTGATGTGTATTAAATACCTATGTAAGGACTACTGGCTCACTCATGTGCACACATACATAAGATGACAGAAGTAATAAAACCCACCAGGCATGTCACATTATAGATAGTATCTGATTCTTAATTATTATCCTAGACTTTTCTGATAAAAGATACATCTCACCTCTTGGGTTATACTTCTTACAATCACAGTCCTGCACCATTACTTTGATGCAAATGCCCCACAAAGACACAAAAGAAACAAATTTTATCTTAAAGATTCAGAATTTCCTTAGGGAAATTGCCAGTGTGACATATTTTTCCCCCCCTCTATACACTTTCTCGTTGCTTGCCTAGGTGGTTCAGACCTGACTTTGTCCCAGTTTTGGACAACACACCACAGGGATCCCTGAACATGAGCAGAATCCTCATTTGGGTTAGAGAAAGTCTACAGCTTGAATTTAAGATTCTGAGTTGAGCTGGAAGTCCTGGTGGCTAGGGGTAAAATCATATGAACCTTTTCCCTTAAAGATAAGGATTTTAAAACTGAAACTGTGTTCTTACCTAGACACCCCTCTGGTGGGAGTCTGCTTTCATTAACTGTAACAGAATATAATACCTAATTAAAGAGAAAAAAAACCCACACAAAACTGAACAATAAAAGCCATAATAAATCTTGCTGAGAAGGATAAGCCCATGAGTTCTTACCTCCACTGCAATATTTCAATTTAATTCCATCTTAATAAAAATGCTACAACTTTCTTATTTATAAAACTATAAGAAAATGTAACTGGGAAAGACATTCATATTCATGAACTGAAACTTTTAAAGCTTATTAGTCATTTTATATCAACCTCTTTAAATACCAAAGAAAAATGTTTCCAAATTGATTAGGCTGTTTAGAAATTGTTAGTCAACACACCTAGAACCCTGTGGTGATGTTGTTATGACAGCCACTTAAAAGCCAAGCAAAGATTTATTTGCTATATGCTTGAAAAGGTCAGAGAGAAAAGTACTTACACAAGGACAATGCACACAGTTTTATATAAACACAACAAGGTAGTAAGTTCAAATATTTGCCCAAATAGAAATAACTCCCGCCTGTCATTTTTAAAATGACCTTCCGATTAAAAGAGCATACCAAAGTATTTGTGATGAATCTGAAGAGGCAGTAATTCAGTTTTTCACATAGACCAGTGAGACTGGGGATGTTTCACTCAGATTGGTTTGTTAAATATTTTATGGATTAGTTTTCTGCTTCTATGGAATTGGAGTGTAATCATCACATAATATCTTCTTTACTGTTGAGGAACATGTCAAGAGGTTTTTTATATTTGATTATTTATTTGTAGGGTAACTAATTTATTCTTCAGTGTCACTTGGTTACTGTACCTGGCTTCAAGAGCAATTTTCTATGATATAATCTGAAAGAACTGTTATGATGAATCAACAGTTGTAGCAATCTGAATAGAATCATCCCTAATGCTGGCTAGTAGAATGCATCAATTGCTTCTTGACTTTCATAGAACAAAATAAAAACCTGATCTCATACAAAAAACAACTAACAAACAGCCTTTCACTGGTTTTATTAATTAAAATTATTAATGTTTTTAATTGTTGATATCATTATCAACAATTAATAGTAAAAGCTGTTTATTACAGAAGATATTTTCATCTTCTTATGATTACACTGGGTATGGTTGGATTTGAGGTCACTTCATAGATTTGGATTTGTGACTAATCCCATGCTTGATAACACACCAATGTTGTAGCTGTTACTGAACAGTGCTTGATGATGATAAGGCTTGCTGTTTTTCTCACTTTCCTCATTGTGCCCCTTCGCAAAAGTAGGCTACGTATGAGCAAGAATTTGGGAGAGGATACAGCTGGGACAGCTAACCTGAACTTCCCAAAGAGGTGTCCCATGCCTGATGGTATGCTGTCAGAAATAAAAACTACAGGGGGGCTCTCTATCCTGTCTTCCAGGGCAGCTGTTGTTCAGAGATTGTCTGGGCACCAGTCTGCCATCAGAGGTTATAAGAAATTGTCTTTGGGTATTTTTCTTTTCCACTCATTGCTTCACTTTTTAAAATGTCCTCATCTTGGTTCATGAGCTTTCTTGGTTTTGCTCTTCCTATTCTCTTCACCCGTTCAATGAGGGGGTGGGAGTGAGAGACCAGTTATGTGGGTGCTTTATTACTGGCCAGGGTCAATCCACCACAATGATATATATGCATGCAGGTATTAAATATCTGTGCCAATACTGGAAATTATATTTTGATTATTCTGTACAATGGTCATAAAGAGATGGATGTGTTTTAATAAACTGTTTCACCCAGATATATCTGGAAGGCCTGATGAGATGGTGCTTCTGAGATGTGCCTGCTCATTGATTAACAGGTCAGAATACGATGATCTAATTACTATTGCATGTATCCAGATATTCACACATCAGGTGAGTCTAGGTCAACTAGCATCTCAGCTGAGCAAACTTATGTCCCTACACCATCCCAAAGCCACACTATCATACATACCTCTTTGATATTGAGGTAATGCTAGAGTCTATAAATAATCCAAAACAATATCTAGAATACTTGGGCTTCCGGACTGTTCTAATCCACAATTCACAGAGCTGCCAAATGCAACCCTTCACAAACTATGTGTTAGAAAGCCTCACAAATGATAAAAATGGGCTTCTAAAAATTACATTTACCTTTTTGTTCCCAATAGATCATCTTTATGGTTTCATTCCCTGCTCACAAAGCACATATCTAATTTTAAAAGTAAACCCCAGAATCTTAACACCATGCCCGCCCCCCCCCAAAAAAAAAGTAAAAAGTATAGTAAGTGAAATTTTAAAAAGGCAAGTAAACAAATAAAATTAAAAAATGATGCCACTGTGATTATACATGAGTTAGTAAAAAAAAAAAAAATCCAAATTAAACCACTGCCTAAACTAATGTTTAGCAAAGTCTAGAAAAACTCTGTGTGTGTGTGCGTGTGTGGGTAAACAACTCTGGAAATTAGATAGAACTTTTAGGACATTCTTATAGGGGATTTAAAATAATTCATCCTCAGGAATATTTAAAGTTTCTCATTTTTGTACATTTCTAATTTAAAATATTTGAATACAGTCTATACCATGACAGTAAGGTTTAGAAACCATTTGACTGTAAAGGATGTCAGAATTTTAAATCTCTCTGAAGAAAATAATACACGGTTTCTGACCAATTTTGCATATGCTAAACATAATTCTCTGCCACTCCATGTATGTGACGTGCCACTCTGCGGGCGCGGGAGGAGCTTTTCCGTAACCGCACTGCCTTTCACAGGAGCAACCAGAGCCCCTCCAGAGGCTGAAAAACGAAACAACATTAATTTTATTGTAAACTTCCCTAAAACTGTTTCAGGAGGAAGGAGGGTCTTGGCAGGTTCTTATAAAAGATACGAAGTAGAGGAAGAAAAGGAGAAAGGAAATAAAACGGAGAAACAGGCTCACTGCCCCGTGGATCCAGCGACGTCTTCTTGGTCAGCGAGTGAAATCCTTTCAGCTGTGGCTCCTGTGGTCAGTGTCTCCGCTGTGTTCCGTGGTGGAGGGGTGCTCACCACACGCTGAAGGACGGTTTTGCCTGTTTCTAGGGCCAGGAGCTCTTGGAACCCTCCCGCAGGCCAGACCGACCCGCAGGGGATCTGCTGAGCCCCAGAGCCGGTTCACGGTGTGCCCTGACGGGCGCCGCAGGGTCTCTCGCTGTCTCCGGGCAGTTTGTTGCCGAGGCAGTAGATCTTCACGGCCTCAGGGCAGACAGCACAGGAAAGCGTCCCCCACCTAGGTGGAGCAGGATCCCTGCTCCGCCTCCGGCCCTTTGCCCAGGCGATAACGAACTGTCAGTTCCTTCTGTCTTCTGGGTTTATGAAACACACACAAAAAGGGGCTCTTGACCATCACACCCCACTCCACACACAAATCTCCCATGCACTTCATAAATAATCTGCTCCTCCTAGAGAAGACTTTGTGATGTTCCAAACTCATGAAAACCTTTCCATCCTGCAACTCATGACGCATACTGAAGTGTTGATCATAGATCCCAAGCTAATAACGAACTGTCAGTTCCTTCTGTCTTCTGTTAAGACAAACACAAAAAGGGGCTCTTGACCATCACATCATGCTTTTAACATACGTGCAAGCCTAATGAAGAATGGTGATGTAGACTAATCGTTTCTATGCTGCTTATATGTTTTTCCAATTATCCTGGCATACTAATTTGCAAGTCAAGAGATATCCTTATTTAAAATTTCACACAACCATTTCCAGTGTCTGTAGCTTGCCAGTTGCTATGAAGAATTTGCTTATTTCTAAGTGGTTTTCATCAATAGGGAAGCTTGCTTTGTACTTTTGATCAGTTACCTATGAAGACCATGCATCTTTGTTCAGAGCATGGGGCTGCAGATTCATCAAATGTATTATCAGGTTTTGAACATTTTCTCTCTACTAAAAGAAATCAAACAATGTTACTTTTCTGGTTACACTTCTGATAATTATGTACCTTCAATCATGTATGTTGTATAAGTGATTATATAATCTTAATGTTTTATTCTGTGTAACGCACTTTTAAATACGCATTTTTGAATATGTTTGCATCCTTCACAGAGTGACTTACTCTTCCTACAATGCAAATTTGTGGCCTCTCTTTGCCCATAATCCAACTAAATTAGAGAAGAACCAACTCTAAAATGGAAGCTAGCATAAATTGTCATGTCAGGGTATGCTGCCCTTATTATGTTAATTAACCTTCCAGCTTCCATCCGGCTACTGTGAAACTATGCAACAGGATCAGTAAACACTCAAGAGCTGCCTGAGTTTGACTCACAGTTACTATTTAAGCTCACCATTACTACAAGAAAGGACCACAGAGGGTCAATGTTCCTCTGGCAAGCAAACTGCAGTACCAGAGGCTGATACACAGTCACTAGTTGGAAACTATAATGCCAACATTTGCAAAGTGCCAGTGCGTACATATCATGGTATATCATAACATTTAAGTGCTTATTATAAGCCTGTATTTCTTTTACATGCCAAGAGACATAGGTGGAGTCATGTTCTAAACAACAAAGGTAGTTATTGTACTGGATTTCATTATTTCTCCTATCTTTTTAGAATTCAGACCTCCTACATATGCTTCAGGGTGTGCATTATCTTTTCCTATAACCAAAGGGCGGGGGGGGGGGGGGGCGAGAATAAAAGAAGAAACTTCTACAAGGGCTACAATTTGACTGTGCTCTACATCATGTTTCGTAATTGAAATAGCACAGGTTAAGGCTGCATCAGGCTGAGAAAATCAGCTTCTCCAGCTGTGCTCTTGTCCCCCTTTTTTCAGGCAAGTGATAAAGAGCAACGGGCTTGTCTCCTTTCCCGGAACAGAGCACTAAGGAAAAGAGCTATAGGAGAGAAACATTTCCTGGTTTTCTGTAGGGGATATCCTCAGTATCAGTTTTATTGCAGCTTACTCAAGCACTTGACTCTTTGCTGAATTATTTTATCAGGAAAATTTGAACTGTTATGAGGATGGTAGACACAACCTTCCTCTTCAGGTGAGGAAAGGTTTTTCTCTCATTTCCCAAAATATAAAATATCTGCCTGTCTTCCCCTTCTCCCCCAATATTCTGTTTTAAGGGGAAGATGATACTTTGAAAAAGAGAGAAGCTTCCAGGCTGTTTGGAGTCTCTGCTACATGCAGATGATGTTCAAGGTTTCTCAGAGCAGTTTCCAAACACTTGTATGGGATACTTAATAAAAATTAGTTTTCTTTTGCCTTTCAGCTCACATGAAATCCATCTATTTTTTGTAAAGTTCTGATTTTAATTTTGAGAAATGGACAGGAATTCTATTTTCACCCTCTCTTAAGAACAGACATATATATATGATTCATTAAGCTTGAAAACAACAATCAGAAGTTGGATCCATTTGGATCTCAGAAAACTTTTGAACAGGTTCTTGGCAGTTAGAAGTGTGTTACCTGTCTTCTACTTTTCTGCATAGGGAAGGAATAGCAACAATTTTGGTAATTAGCACATGTCAGGCACAGTCAGTACAGACTGAAAACATTAACTGATTTTTTGCCTCAAACAAATGAATAAGTTGGGTGTGTTCAAGAAAATAAAGAAATTATGCAAACAACATTTTGATCATTAAGAAGTGCAAATGTGTCCAGATGCGTCTGGAACAGATTGTGAGTGCCAAAAATGGCAATAGCAAATAAGAAAATAAAAGTACAATTTGAATGGGCTAATCATTAACAAGGTTTTCTCTATCCAACCCTACAACTCACAAAAAATTGAGTGCTGGGGGCACTCAGAGTATGTGAAAGACTTGGTGGGGGAAAAACCATGATGATCCTGTACCAGGAGCCAAGACCGTCCGCAACCTCTAAAGAAATCAGGGAGCAGAAGAGAGCTCAGGGGACCTCATGACCCCGTCCAGGACTACGTACGGCACACTGATTCATCCTGTTTCTCTCTGGGACCACGACATCTCTCCCACAAAATAGAGAAGTGGTGTAATTTGTAAAATTACATAAATCTCTGATTAAAGTGTTTTGGTATCTAAATGCCTTTAGCCTTCAAACTGTCATTAGATCTTAATCTGCAACAGTGTGCCTGACTGTTGCTCTCACAAAGCAATATGTTTTCCAATAAAACATCTGCTTTTCAGTTAGAAATGTGAAAGTTTGCATAATTAAACCACTTGCTTAATAATTTAATGGAATCACTTTATATGATGTTAAAAAAGCCTGGTGAATTGTCCCACTAAATACTTCACTAATGAAAATCTGTAAGACTTTGATTCACACACAGGTCAAGGCCCGGATTATAATGAAGGCAAATGATATTCCAGATTGTAGGGAATAAATAATTCCTTAACTTGATTTAGTGAAGCAATTTTTTAATTCAGTCGAGTACATCTTTACAGTTTTGTTTGTTGGTATATTTGCCCTAGGGATACAGCATAACTTTTTTCCTTATTTCATTCTCTACTTTTCTGCCTGTGTATAGGAAACCTATCATTGATAACCCTGTAGACTGGCTGTGGATGGCATCTAGTCATCTGAAATATGTTTGAGCCAGATACAAAGAAGGCTTAAATTAGCAGAGCTCTTGAAGACTGCTGACTGATGGGATTGTGTATTCACACAGGATAGGCCCTCTGTTATCTGATGTGTGCATTTTCATTGACAGCTACAGGATCAGTTTCAGATGAGTACACATTTCACTCAAACATATCATTACTGTGGAGGAAAGTGGTAGTTAATAAACTGCATTGTCACTAGGGTCATCTTTCAAACATATCACCCATACTGGATAATGAAGAATAATAATAACAATGATAATAATAACCACACAAATCAATACAAAATGAGGACTCTATTGTACAGCAGGATTGTTAATCTCCAAAGGGTGGGTGTGGGAGGCATCAGAGTTTTCTAGTTCTGATATCTGGTTTCTTATGTGAATCTCATTTTATCTCTTTCACCTTTGTATACAGAAAGATTAAAAGACTACATATAGTATACAAAATATTAATATAAATATAAAATGTAAAAAATATAATACATATAACTATAAATTATATATAAAAATATATTCAAGATTTTTTTTTTCTTTTTCAAGTTTCTTACATTTCAGTCATTTGAAGACCCTACAGCTTGTTCTCTGGGTTTAGTTAAGCAGCTAAATGTGATAATTATAAAGTTTTTTTTCTCCCTTTAATGCATTAGGTCAATACAATCACGAGATCTCTGTCAGTATTTTGAAGATGAGAAGGGAAAAGGTCTAATTTTATGCATGCATACTTGAAGAAAAATGAAATAGACTGTGGTGTAAGTTAAAGCTAGATTAAAAAAAAGAACAGCTTATTTGTCATGTTAGTTCATCATTGTTTAATTACATACTGATGAACAAATCCCTAAAGATTTGAAATCCTATTTAAGTTCCCTAAATGAAATTTTGTCTTTAAACAAAAGGGTCATGAAACCTTAAATAAGGAATCTTAGAAGTCAAGGTGAAAAAAATAATGGATTTGTAAGTGTTTAAGAGCAGCAGGGGCCAAGAATTTTGTTCTGAGGGAGAATGTGTGATTTTTGGTATCTTTTATATTTTACAATAAACAAATACAGTTACGGTTTCTTTGTCTGCATGTTAAATGGAGATGCTATTTAGTTAAGCAGGAGCAGTGTTACCAATTAAAGCTGTGCAATGGAAAACATTAAAATTTGATTTGGACCAATAAAGCCTTTGTAGTAAAATACAGTAACGCTTCTTGTGTTTATTTTAAGCTGATTTTTTCATAAGATATATATATGTGAGTGTTTGGAATGTGTTACAATTATAAGTAAAGTGAAGACAACCCCAGTTGATGTGAAAGGTCAAGGAGAAAGCAAAGAAAAAATACTAAATTAATATGATATGTATTATTTTCTTTCTGCAAGTGAATAATGAAGAAGAAGATATGTCTGAAGAGTTTAACCATGTGCCTTTTAAAGCAAGTATAGTTTAAAATATGATATGGTTATGGACTAGATTCTGTGATGGTACATTCGTCACACAACTGAACTGATTATTCACACACAATTAGATTTAGTTAGGATAAGGACTCTCATGGACACTTTAATCATTTGCTTCTTGAATTGAAAAGGGTTGTACATTTGATTTACTGTCATCTGGTGGGTGATAAAGATCAGCTAGTTGATAAATGTTGCAAATGAATTTGCTGATCGAAGCTATCCTTTCATTTGTTTTGCACAATAATTAAAGATTAATTAAATCAGACATGCCTCTAATGAAAGACTCTTACCTGAAGTTCCCTTCATCCAATTGGAAAATATGAAACAGACTAAAAAGAAAATTCTACAAAGAGTGAGGGCTTGTATAAGTAGAAAAGGGAATCTTTTTGTTGTTCTGCAGTTATTGATGCAAGCAATGTGTAACACTTACAATTAGAACAATAATTATGTTTGGACCTGACATTAGTGAAGTTCAAAAACAAGCATGTAATCAATATAAAACTTTATATATAAAAGTTTTCATTAAAAAATATTCTTTATATGAAAGTTTTGTGGATATTCGTTTTGTGTGTTTGGTTTTGTTTTTTTAAGTGGAAAATGAATTATATGTTTGACAGAGGTAAGCATAGACTTTAAACTGAACAACTTCTAAATCTACTAATGGTGCAGAAGAAGAGCTTTTCTGTTTAGTGAATAGAAAGTAGTTACTTATTAAAGGCAGTCTTTTGAAATCCTGTTTTTTTCTGGTTCAAATGCTTCACAGCATTCAAGAAAGCATGTTTGTTTGTCATTATCAATGCCCTGAATTAATCCTCAAAAAAAATTCACTTTTGTAATGACTAACTAGGTTTGTTCAAATACATGATTATATATATTTTCTGTAGAAAATACATATTTGCATATGCATATAAAAATAATTTTTTCTATTTGTGAGATATTTTTGTGTGTTTGTATGTGTTAGACACTTCTGATTGTAACATCTCTAATATGCCCATGTGTTTTTTGTATTGTTGTGCCAGAAGGTTTCTGCTAAACTCTGTGATACTATAACAATATATGGTGTCACGAGTTCAATTTCTTAACTTGTGATTTAAACTCATGTTTTAAAGTAAAAAAATATCAAAAACAAAGTAGAGAAAACAAAAAAATTGGAAGGCCACATCATTTTTTTTCAGGATGATTTGGTGGAATATAGATAACACACCAAGAATATTACTAATCTAAAACCACTTACTTCAGGGTCTTTTCAGTAAGATGCAGGAAAAAATCAACCTGTAATTCAGTAAAGGACATGTGATCTAAAAATCAGAAGTGGAATAGCTATCTACAATGTATTTTTGACACCTATTTTCAATGGGGTGAATTGCCTTCATAGGTGATGGTCAGTGTAAGAAAACAGTTAATTTGAAAACTTACTTTTAGATGGTTAAAACTGCATCATATGATTTCAGTCCTAGTGGTTTTGCTGAAAACAAAGTGATGAAGAAGAGGGAAGATTTATTTATAATAGTAATATAGATAGTAAACTTTTACATAGAACTGAAATGTACTCTCATTTGAAGATGGGACTATGCAAACTTTCCTTCTTATTTTATGCTTTATTTTTTTAAAGCATCTGATGGTTGACAAGATACCTAGCTAAACCTCTTAGCTGCCAGTAACCGTAGATTTTGTTCATTAATTACGTCATTCTCTGTAAGCTAAATAAATAAATAGTTGCACAGGTTACAAGAAATACAATCTATGCAACAATTATGATTGATTTTAATAATTAGAACACTAATCTTATGATAATTCTTTTTATTCATGAATTATTGTAAGTTTCCGTAGCAGTTTCTAATTACATTTGAATTAAAAGTAAGCACATGCTTTCCCAGGATACGTCTCTAATTTTATATTCCATGGGCCATTTCGTGTTTCCACAAGCCACCAGAGAATTGATGGAATGGAGGAACATCTTCTAAACATAAGCAGTACATATGGGCAGAGTTTTCTTTGCAAGGATGTTAGAATCTAGAGTATACTGCTCAAGGAAACTGTCAGATTTGAAAATCATGTCTGTTATTCTCCCAGAACAGCCATACGGGCATCTGTCAGGGGTTGGACTAGAGCTGCACTTTGTGCTACATGTACACAGTGTGGAGCAATGCAAATTGCTGGTAGCTTTTCTTAACCTTCTGTATCCTGAAAACTTTATTCTATGGTTGTGTGACATGCCACTGTATTTGTCTATATAAAGGCAGCCACATCTGGCCCCTTATGTGATGGTTTTGGCTGAAAATATGACATTGAATAGAATTACAAGAGAAAGAAAATGTAAGAGCTATTAAAGCATTTTTTAACCATTGATAAAATGTCATCTCTCTGATACTTGAACAGTAATTGTAATTGCACACAGCAACTTTTTGCTAACATTATACGTCAGATCATAACTTTTGCAGCTGTAACTCAGAATACTTTCAGAAATGCCAGTGGAGCTGTGGTAATGATTGTCCTGGGTTTAGCTGTAAGTTATTTTTCTCCATCTTAGTAGCTGGTGCAATGCTGTGTTTCAGCTTTAGTCTGAGAAGAATGCTGATGACACAGTGATGTTTTAGTTGTTGCTGAGTAATGCTTACTTTGATTAAGAGCTTTTCAGTCTCTCATGCTCTGCCAGTGAGTAGGGGCACAAGAGGCTGGAAGGAAGCAGAGACAGGACACTTGACCCAAACTAGCCAAAGGGGTATTCCATACCACAGCATGTCATGCCCAGTATATAAACTGGGGGGAGTCAACTGGAAGGGCAGATCACTGCTCGGGTCGGGCTGGATATTTGCCGATGGCTGGTGAGCGGTTGTATTGTGCATCACTTGTGTTTTTGTTTTTTTTTTTTTTTTGTCTCTTCACTTGTTAGTTATTTCCGTTGTTATTTCTCTTATCATTATTATTATTAGTGGTAGTAGTAGTAGTTTTGTATTGTACCTCAGTTATTGGACTGTTCTTATCTCAACCCACGGGGTTTAGAATATTTCAATTCTCCTTCCCATCTCATCCAGAAAAGGGGGGAAAAAAGCAGGGAGTTAGTGAGCAGATGCATGGTTCTGAGTTACCGGCTGGGCTTAAACCACAACAGTGATACATTTCACAAGATAAGAATCTACATTAGGACAAAATCAGGAATGGAACTCAATGGTTTTTCAGATCTGTGCTTAGCTTCTTCTTCCAGTCTTGCAGTTTCTGATAGTTTGAGAAGCCATCTAGCACATTGTTGCCAAAGACTGAACTGAAAGTTAAGTTGAAAACACATATGTCTTCCTGCCCACCAGAAAATACTATAATGGAAATTTGTATTAGTGGAAAATATACGTCATGGCTCCCATACTGGTTCGTATTGACTGTCAGTTGATTGTCATTATTGTTCTGATATTAGGATACATTTAGTACAAAAGTAAATGTTTCAAGTATTTACCTTTGATATCTCTGATTTCTCCTAGTGGTTGATTGACTCACTTGGTTGGAGAAATCCTTCCACATGCTTACTAACTCTTTGGTATAAACTATTGCTTTCACTTTTGTGTTGGATAGTTGGGTTTGAGATGTTTTTTCTTTTGCCGTATTCCTCCTGTTCTCTTTGACATGTCTGTTTAAAAATTCTGAAGGGATATATACTGAAGACTAAAGTCCATACAGCTTCAAATTCGCACTGTTGCATTTAAATATTTTCAAACCTCATAATTTATTAGAATTAAGAATTAATTTTGATTTAAATGTTTATAAAGATACAAAACCTCAATACTGAAAATCAGTGTAATATTTGGTCAGAGAAATTTAAAGTTAACAAGCCATTAATGAAAAAAAAAAATCTGAAATTAGAGTTCTTTTGTAAATTTTGTTCTGACAGATCTGTATAGAAGATAGAAAATATCCTTCAATTTTTAATCAAAGTTGGGATGTGAGAAAAGAATGCAACTCCTCATAAATTCTGTCAGTTTTACTGACACCTCAAGAGGTTATTGCTGTTTACCTGCCTCCAACCACTGTCACATCTGTGAGTCATAGTTAAATGATAAATCAAAGGCATTCAGAAGTTGCTCAGAGCACTTTGTATTTTTGCAGTGAGAAATGTTTATGCTTTCCAAATATGAAGGTCATTGTGGTTGTACTTCAGCCATTCTTGTTGTGTTTTTTTTTTTAGTTAGATTTTTACATCAATTCTAGTTATATTTAAAAGCCCTGTGTTTCTCCTAAAACTGTGAACAATTAACTCCTATGTTATTTCCATGACAATAAGACTTACTGCTCTGACTCTGCTCTCTGGTTATGTTTTAGTCTGATGTGGACTTCCTAAATGTTACATTGGCTGACTATGAGAAAACAAGACATTGTAGTCACAGTGTCTAAATGGGATTAATTCACAGAAACTTTTTTCTCCTCACAAGTCACTCATTCTACAAGTTTTGTGTTTACAATATATATCTGAGTTAGAAAAATTTGAAGACACATCTTGTTTATAAAAATTTAGCTCATTAGAACATCTTTCGCAGTACTGAAGTTGTCACTAATAGAACAGCTTAACAGAAAGATGACCTTTTAAGTCATCTTGTTCTTAATAGGTTTCTGTTACCTAATGAACTGAAGTCAGAGAGACAAAAAAATTAACTGTTTAAAATAGATAATTTGAATTTGGCCAAATATGACATTTAATTATTTGTGCATGTGAACTTGTTACATGAACCAATTATTGTTCCATGATCTTTCCTAGCCTGTTTCAGACTTTCTCCAGTACACAAAAAAAAAAGCCCCTTTCAGAACACAAAAAGCTTTAACCTAAACAGATGCCCAGAAGTGAGTAGTTATCCTGCCAGGAGGGAAGCAAATTTTTTTTTTTTTTTTTTTTTTTGTGAAGAAAGCACAACGACAGAAAGACCAAAAATTGCTCTTGTAATAATGTGACTGTCTTTCATAATCTTGTGGTTACTTTGTGTTTCAGTATCAAATTTTGACATACTGTTATCACATATTTTTGTAGCACAATGAAGAAAGAATAGATCAGCATAACAGACTATATATTTTTGCTGGTCCTAGTGAAAAATCTTGGAATATGCCTGACTTGAGAGTGCAGGTCTCAGAGCTGGCTTGTGGTCACCTTGATCAGAGCTGGGCTGAGCTGGTTTCAGCTCCTGCCACACGGCCAAGTGCTTGTTGCCTCCCCTGGCTGAGCCTGAGCTCTGCCAGTACCTCCATGGGAAGCATCTGGCAAACCCAGGGGGTCACTGTCCCACAGACAGGAGCCCCTGGTGGGGCTGAGCTTTGGGAGGCTGTGGGGCCATGCTCACATTCAGCTGGGAGCACCAGAATGGAGCAGCCTAGCATGATGCATTAAAATAAACCCAAGCTGCTTCCAAGACAAAGGGGTTCCAGATCACAGTGTTCCTTGCAAAGAATTTAGGATGATGGTGATTATCGTAAAGTGCTCCTCTGTTCTTCTTGGGGAGGCTGGCACCATCACTTTAACACCTGGAGGGACATTGCAAGGGTAAGTACAGTATCCAGTGAACAGGGAAACATAGCAAGGGGTTTAACGAGGTAATAATTTCAACTGTACTAGGCTTTACTGTTTGAAACAATTTGAACCATTACATTCTTAAAACATTAAATGGATTAACAGTAATTTTTTAGCTCCATCTATATATTTGTTTCCTTTTTCCCAGAACTAGTTTGAGTAGTTTTGCTGGTGATGCTCTCTGAATACCTGGCAGAACCTCTCTCCTCATAGAGAAAAAGAATTCTTATGATGCAATAGGAATGACATGAAACATTCAGTAGCTAGAGATATTTTTTGAACCCTAAAGATGAAGCACTTCCAGCAGGGTTTGGCATCAGGTATAAAACAGTACTAATTTATTGGTAATGCCAGCTTCTCCACAAGAAATTTCAAGGGAAACTAATCAAACCAATAGAGAAAAATAAAGAAACAAACAAACTAACCTGCCTTTTCACGTGTTTTGGAGTAGGTCCTACCCTCAGGGTAAAGTCTTTTCCATACATGCTCTAACAAATGGTGTAACCCTGGATTTCTTGTTTTAGCTTCATCAAGTGATATAACCATTTTGTCATACAAGTGCATCTACTGTATTAAGTTTCTTTAACTTTTTGTTAAACCTGTAAACTAAGATCAAGAAAAAGTCATCAGCTGCAGAAGAACTTGTTTCACATTGGCCAGAGGTAAATAAAGGCAACATAAAAGGTTATTAAAGAAATAGGAGAGATTAAAAGATGTTTTAAAAATACACTTTTCTTAGTGAGCATTAATTTTTTTCCTTAAAAAAAAAAAAAAAACCTAACACGAAACCAACCAAAAAACCCACAACAAAAAAGACAAAGCGCCCCCAAAGTTTTTCAAAGTTAATACCATAGACACAGTAACACAACTGAAAGATTGATACAGCTTTGCTGATTCATAAAACATGGTCACATTCATGACTCATTACCATCAATTTTTGCTCAACTTTTCAATCAAAAATGATGAAATGAATCCAAGCAATTATATGAGTTCATTGCCCTACATTTTTGTCTGTTAGGACTATTTTCATGGGGAAATTTATATCATCCAAACCAATGATTTAGGAATTTCACTTTTATACAAGCTGGTGTCATCAAGTACATTTATTTCTTTATTTAGATACTTTGGGAGCAGTAGAAAAATTATTTTCATTATTCCTCCATAATACTGAACTGGGATCACTAGCTATTAATCAGATAGGAATACTTGCTAGTTACTAGTCACATAAAATGTGACTACAGTATGCTAATTAAGACAACAAGACAACTCATTTTTGGCCTTCAAATCCTTGGACAGGATTTTCTCTAATGGCTAGGAATAATCTGCCTATTATTTTACAATAAAATTTAACCTAAATTAAGCCAGAAACCATCATGTGATCGACAGTAAAGAAGAATCATAGAATAGTTAGGATTGGAATGGGCCTTAAGATCATGTAGTTCAACCCCCCCTGCTGTGGAACACATAAAGAAAAATAAAAAGATATAATGCCGAAAAAGGAATCATGGGCACTATTAAGAAATAAAGTAAAGCAATCATAAAGAAAATTTTAGAAATATGGGCATGAAAGCATATTAATAAAAATCAAGTGTTTGATAATAAATAATAATAAAATTAAGATCATAGTCCTTTTTTTTTTTTTTGTGTAAGGTTTCTTTTTTTAAATACATAAGGAAGTCTGTTATTGTGCCACACAGTATGTTATTTCTGGTATACATTTTCAGCCGTACAAAAGAATTGTGATTTTTTTTCTTATTTTTTTCATACCACTTCTAAATGCTCGTAACCAGTGTTGATTTTTTAATTTTAAAAATAAAACTTATTATCCTAATAAAGTGAAAAATTAATTGAAGTTGCTACGTTATTTTTCCACTAGAAGGAGAAATTAAATGGATACAAACCAAATCAAAAAGAAAACAAAACAAATCAAAACTTGTTTTGCCAAAAATAGTAGCAATCAGACGGAAAATATCTGTTGAAAGACTTTAAGCTTTGACTTAGCCATATGAGTTTTTTTTCTGAACTACACTGATATTACTTGTACAGGATATTTGCAAAACTCCAATACACTTTCCTTAAATCAAAGCTGTACTTCTTAAAATAAGATTGAAAAATACAAACTCTGATTATATACATGTATAGTACTCAGGACAACAGACATAAAAAGCCCACTACTGTCTAAATTGCATATATTGACTGATGTTTAATAAATGAGAAGAAATAGTGGTTTGGGTTTTTTTCTATTAAATAGTGAAATCACACTGGAAAACAGGCCCTTAAAATCCCAAGACAGAAACTTTATTTTTTTAAAACAAGAAATTACTGCTAGAAATGGTAGACAGACAATCAGATGCTGAATATTTTCAAAATTTTTTTACTGATAACACGTTCAGGACTTTATTTAGCTCCACATCGTAGATAATGATTTGGAAAATTATAGGAAAATTAGATATGAAAAAGCTCATAAAATATTAATTCCCCCTTTCTTCTTCAACTGACCTCAAATCTCTACTATCTTTCTAAGAACCTGGCAGATACACATTTAAAAAAAGTGCACATAAAGGCAGATTCAGCATTACAGAAAGCTGAGAATACTCTGCAAAAATAAAAAGGCTATTGTGCAAAATGTAGGGTATTGTTAAAGGAATGTTAATGATGTCAAGTATCATCAATATTTGAACAAATCTTTCTGCCCCTGAAAGCATTTCCAGGTGCTGAAACTTGCTGTGGAAAAGTAGTTCTTATGAGGACATCTTAACATAGTATGTTTTTAAAAGGATGGAGAAAAGCACTTTCATCTTGACCCTGTAGGCTACCTTGAGAACAGGTTACAAGGCAAGCACTATCAATGGTATGAATCAATAGAAAGAAAAATCGATAGGGAACAAGTGACATTGCCCTTGCATTATAAGGCTCCATTTCTTGTGTCCTGAGTACACATTAATTGATCCAACAGTACCTATTTATGAACCCCAGTTTTCACCATCTGTAAAATAAAAAAAAATCAGCCTTGCTTTTTGAGGTTTGAAAAGCACAGAATGGTAGTTCACAGCATAAGGAACTGCAGTGTTTGTGGGATCACAGCAGAAAGATGCAACTCACTTTTGAAAATACCAGTATTGTGCCATTATATCTTGCAGCTATTCTGAATTAACAGTTTCATTGTATGAAATAAGGCACATAGGTGACCCATAAGAATAAGTAGCTGGATATCTTTTGCCATAAGACTACATAGTCAGTTGCCTATGCTGTTAAAAAACTTTCTGAGAGTATCAGAGATGTTTGTTTACTTCTAGAACTAAGACTCAAGCCCTTTAATATTTTACTACTGAGCAGCATCGTATTTCTGTAAAAAACAGTGAATTCTCCATGCCTAACAATCTGAAGTATATGGAGGTTTGGAGGGTTTTTTAATAAACACTCTAAATGCTGCTTAACATAATTATTCATATACATACAAAGTGCCCTTCTACCTCCTATTAATGTAAATCTTTCTGAAAACTAGTTCACTGGTTACCTTTAGACAGCTGTATTTTCCAAAAAGGACTTTCTTTTGTGTTTTTTACCATTCTGTTCACTCACCTTTATGGGAGAACCATGCATCCCCCGTGGGAGATATGTAGGTCCTCACCTCACTGGAGGATGTTCATAGCGGCCATTTGATAAAATAGTCCTCTTGCGGCTCATACTTACAGCTGTAAATGACCAGGTGATCCATGTTTTGTGATCAGGAGTGTGCAAGAGCAATGTGAAAGTATCTTCACAGAAACTACTTTTAACCTGCACTATTAGTAGAAAGAACAATATTAGTCATATATTTATGATTTTCTTTTCATTTAGAGAAGTGAATATAATCTGGTGCAGGGGTGTGTATGGGGGGGGAAGGTGGGGGAGCTACAGTGTTTTGCCAGAATTCCAAATTAATTTCATTGGAAAAAGTCTGTCTGCTTGATTAAACCATGTATTTATGTTAGTAACACCAGTAGTTGCAAATTTTTAGGGTTTTGCCTCTTCTGTTTCCACGCTTGCTTATTCCCCAGGAAAGATTACCATCCCTGCTTAACTCCATTGCTGTGTCTCCGTAGTGGAATCTACATTTCCTGAAACGATCCATTGAAACAAATAAAAAGATACAGTGTGTTTTACTGTTAGAGTGGCTTGTATCACTCGTGGTTTACAGCAAGGCCACACAAGCTGAATCAGCACACCTGAGGGTGTCATAAAATCTTGCAAAGAACAGAAAGCAAAATATCTTGAATTAGATCCTCCTCCGTGGAACAGTAAATGGAGAATGGAAGCCACAAATAGAAAGGAATCGGGCCATATCACGAATTCCACATCTTTTACAGCTGTAAGAAAGCAATCAAATTCCTATGCACATATCACCTCCCAGCTGAGTCAACCCATATATATCCTGAAGGTAGAAAACAATATAAAGAAGCAGAATCTTTACTGCTTTAGGTATGAATTGTTTCATAGGATCACTGATCTTAAGTATCGTGGTGTCTGAGTTTTTAGAGTGATTGTACAACTCCTATTCAGTCTTTATTCCCAGATTGCAGAAATGTATTTCTTATGCACTGTAGCAGTAAAGAGTTGCTATTTAGAAGAAATAATACATTTGCAAAATCATACCAAAATATGATAGGTTGACCCTGCCAGGATGCTAAGTGCCCACCAAGGCTGCTCTATCATCCCTCCTCAAGTGGACAGGGGAGAGAAAATACAACAAAATGCTCTGGGGTTGAGATAAGGACAGGGAGAGAACATTCACCAATTACAGAAAAAAGGACTCGATTTGGGGAAATCAGTTTAATTCATTATCAATCAAATCAGAGTAAGAGAATGACATATTCAACCAAATCTTAAAACACCTTCCCTCCATCCATCCCTTATTCCCAGGCTCAACTTCACTCCTGATTTCCCGACATCCTCTGCACAGGCGGCATCCAGGGGGATGGCGAATAGGGTCTGTGGTCAGATCATCATGCTTGCTTTGCTGCTCATTCCTCCTCACACTCTTCCCCCGCTCAATTGTGGAGTCCCTCCCACAGAAGACAGTCTTCCATGAACGTCTCCAGCACAAGGTCCCTTTCATAGGCTGCAGTTCTTCATGAACTGCTCCAGCTTGGGTCCCTTCCATGGGTGCAGTCCTTCAAGAACAGACTGCTTCAGCATGGGTCCCCCGCAGGGTCCCAGCTCCCGCAGCAAATGTGCTCCAGCGCGGGCTCCTCTCTCCATGGGGCCAAAGGTCCTGCCAGGAGCCTGCCCCAGCACAGACTTCCACGGGGTCACAGTGTCCTTCTGGCATCCACCTGCTGCAGCATGGGGTGCTCCCTGGGCTGCAGGTGGAATCTGCTCCACCATGGACCTACATTGGCTGCAGGGGCACAGCTGCCTCACCGGGGCTGCACTATGGACTGCAGGGAAATCTGCTCTGGCCCCTGGAGCGCCTCCTCCCCTCCTTCTGCACTGACCTGGGTGTCTGCAGGGCTGGTGCTCTCTCAAATTCTCACTACTCAATTCAGCTGCAACTGCTCCTGAGCAGTGACTTTTTCACCGTCTTAACCATGTTATCGCAGAGGTGCTGCCACTGTCACTGATGGTCTCTGCCTTGGCCAGCAACAGGCCCATCTTGTAGCCAGCTGGCATTGGTTCTGTCAGACATGGGGAAAGCTTCCAGCAGCTTCTCACAAAATCCATCCCTGGAACTCCTCTGCTACTGTAACCTTGCCATGCAAACCAAATACACAAACCCACTGGAAAGATTTTGTGCAATTGCACATTCTATATAGGTTTGTGTCCCCCTCATGCACCTAGTGGCTGCAGTCAAGACTTTTTCTTGAAAGACTGAACCACTACTAGCCTACATTAGTGGAAGGAGAAATTGTGTGATCTATGCATTTAATCAGTTAATACAGCTGGCAGATATATCTCTATGTATATAATATGCTTCAGGCTAAACTTAAGCATCTTCTTCAGTCACTTCCTACAATATAGCTGTCACAGTGAAAATACATTACCTGTAGCATATAAAAATCTTTGGATATTGCACTCATTCTTTCAAGATAAAGAGAGATGATAGCCCTTAACAGCTTAAAGGAGCTTGCCAAAATATCACCTAAAGCAGTGGGATTCAAATCTAATTATACATTTGACAGGCTTTAGAAACAAATGGAAATTGTCTCAGGCGTGTTGACAAGTAAAAGATAAGAAAGGAGAGCTGTCGTCAAATGGTTCCTAGCCAGCCAGATTCATTAATTTCTTCCAGAAGATTAGACAGCAGCTTGGAAAACGCTTACACCATATTTCTGAGCCACTTAGACAACTCTAAAAATGAACTTTTGAAACCGAAATAAGACACAGTTTCATGAAAAGCATGTACAAATCATAGAATCAACTAGGCTGGTGAGACAAGGGGGACACAAAATCACAAAATGGAATATATAAACCTTTAGAATTAGTTTTAAGTAATGTTAAGTTTGATGGCTTTGTAACAGTAGCAATGGAAAATTACTGAGGTGCATGATACATAGAAAAAAAAGTAGAGTACAGCTAAAGAACATACTGAGAATTCTTGTACAAGATAAATCGTTATAGTTGACACAGTTTTAAGAAAAACAGTCTAGAAGAACAGGACACAGGGATAAGTAGTATCTGGGAACGGCAGGTGTCCAGGATGGGCTACAGTTAAACTAAATGATAAGTAGGAGGATAGGAGGATTATTAGTCTCTGGTGCTAACGAACCAATTAAGCTGGTATGAGCATCTACTGCCAGAAGTGATGAAGATTGTTGGAAGACGTAAACGACCCTCAATTTTGTACGCATGCGGGGAACTTTCTGGAAAATTATGTAATCCATACATAACCTCATGAACATGTAGCCCAGGGACTGTGTAAGGGCGGCTTGTGTAGCAATATGAGGACACACGCTAGTTGGAGCTATCCCCCGTGTCTCCTGGCGCCGGAATAAAGAATACCTGCTTGTCAGCTTTGTTGGTGAGTTTGTTCCTGGACTTTTCCCCTGTCACTGGAAAAGACCGAGAAGTCAAAAGATCATCAAGTGCAGCCGTTACCACAGGACTGCCAAGACCAGCACTAAACCTGCCCACTGAGGGCCCCATCTACCTGGGTTTTGGACACTTCCAGTGATTCCGCCACTTCCCTGGGCAGCCTGTTCCAATGCCTGATCAGCCTGTCTGTGAAGAAATTTTTCCAAATAACCCGTGGTGCAGCTTGAGGCCATTTCCCCTTGTCCTATTGCTTGTTACTTAGGAGAAGAGACTGACCCACACCTCACTACAACCTCCTTTCAGGTGGTTGTAGAGAGTAATAAGGTGCCCCCAAGCCTTCTCTTCTCCAGACTAAACAATCCCAGTTCCCTCAGCCATTCCTCATAAGACTTGTGCTCCAGACCCTTCACCAGCCTTATTGCCGTTTTCTGGACCAGCTTCTAGCACCTCAATATCTCTCTTGTGATGAGGGGCCCAGAACTGAACACAGGATTCAAGGTGCAGCCTCAGCAGTGCCTGCTACAGGGGGATTATCATTTCCCTAGCCCTGCCAGGTTGGATGGAGCCTTCAGCAACCTGGTCTAGTGGAAGGTGTCCCTGTTTGTGGCAGGGGCATTAGAACTAGATGATCCTTACGGTCTATTCCAACCCAAACCATTCTATGAGTCTACGTATTTCTAGAAAGCAATTTTCCTTTACAAAATAATAGTTTCTGTTTTGGCTGGATATACTCAGGGAAGTATCATGGTTTTCAAGCATTTACTCAATGGTCTCTTCAAACCGTTGATTCTATTTCTGCATCCTTTTCTAATCTTTTCTTTCCAGAAGACTCTGTCTTTGCCGCTTGTCCCGAAGTCTTCTCACCTATTTTGCCTGACTTACTTTGCCATAGTTGCTGTTAAATAGAATGGTATGCCTCATAAACCTTTTAAGATCCTGTAGTTCTACATGTACACCAACACAAGAGTGCAGAAAAAACCTTATATTCCTTTCACATTTCACATTTGTAAGGCAGAATAATGTTCTTTAACAACTGAGAGGAAGATTTAAGGAAGTGATGTTTTGAGACCTAATTAAATAACATGCTACTTTCATTATTTTTGTCTCCATACACATTAAAAGGTTCCCAGACACCCTGTTGAGGTCAATAAAGATTTTCTGTTACTGTTTTGGTTTGTAAGGCTCATTCCACAAAGAGGAAAAATTACTTCTAAAGCCTAGTGTGTTCTCTTTAATATTCTTTATTTAAAAAAAAAAGGTAAGGTTGCAAACATTTTTTTCTTTCAAACACAGTATAAAAAATTATGGTAAACATTTGTTTTCCTCAAAAGTTCTTAATTGTATTAGTCTGGAATCAATGTTTTCATAGAAATTTCTCTCTGTTTCCGTTAAAGATTAGACCTATAGCTGCTGAATACTTCAACTTATGTCAGTATCAATATGTCTTTGACAGATGACTACAGGACAGAGGTACCGTTTCGTAAAAACAAGCATGGTAGCCATTCTTACATCTCTGTTCATAGGTGCATTACAAGGTTTTCAAATGCTGTCAAGGTCTACAAAGTCATCAAATCAGCTAAATAAGACAAAACATTATCACCTCCTTGATGAAGTTTTCATCCAGAACTGAAATCTTGAAACACAGAGAAAATATTCCAGTGGCCAGTGAGAGGCAGATGTGACAACTCAACAGTGCAAAAATATTAAAGAATATGCCTGTCACACACATCTTGTTCTGGTCTCTGGTAGCTAGATTCTGGATGAGTTATACATACCCTTTTCACATTTTGAAAGATATTCTGATAGCTTCGAGAGACATCTAATTCACAATTGAATCTTCCTACATCTAAACAAGAAAATAAACTCTAGATTTCAATTAATAATTCATGTATTATTTTGGAAGTAGTGTGATCTGTAGTCTAAATAAGTGGCCTAGAGCCCTGTATACTTGTATTATAGTCAGTCTGGTGTATCCACTGTGGTTGTATTTATTATATTTGTAGATCAGTCTGTAGAGCAGCTGAGAATACTCAGAAAGCTTAAAAAGTGAGTCAGCATGCGAATCATGCATCTCTGATTGTTTATATATTGTAGGCTGAAAAAGTAATTAGGATGGAGCCCTATGTGAGTAATGTGTGTTGATTACTGTTAGCTGACCAGTGAGGTGTGAAGGACAACCCAGGAGCTGGTAACTATGATTAGAACTGATAAGCTTGATTCCTGCAAAGAATGAAAACATTAGTTTGCTGTCTTCAGTCAGATTTGTACTGAAACTGATGTGTAAGCATATGGGTTTGTATGAATAAATAAGTGGAAAGCATGGTGATCGTAATTATAGTTCAGCTATTCCTTGATTGACTACGTATCTCTTACACATACACACACACTCACACTCAATATTCTTTCTGCTTGTTTCCTAAACTTGACAGCATTTCTGAATGTGCCTTTATTAATATCATCACTTCAAAGAAATTCTTTTTGAGTATATAGGTAGAAACTTTAATTATATGAAGTAAATTAGATTATTCATATATAACAAAAAAGACCGGATGCTGTTGTTGTCTAATGAAGAACAATTAGAATAATCTTATCTGTAGTAAAAAATAGTAGTTTGAAATAATTCAGAACAATAGAAAATCAAACATAAAGCCAAATATATACTTTTTATTATACTTGTAGTAGCCAACAGCACTTACCTCAGATAATTTCTTTTCCTTGGCTAAGCTGATTCAAGAAAAGCAAGTAATGGATGCTTTTCTTCTACTTTTAAAAAACAGTTCACTTGACTTGCATTTTAAAAATTATATGTAATTTTCCAGATACTAAGGTCCCAAATTTGACATTTAATAGCCAAATCTTTCTGAGTTCAGGGGAAAAATGAAGAAATGCTGTGAGATGGAAGCGCTTATTATTACTATCGGGATAATATCTACATTCACACTTAAACATAATATGCCTTTTGTAGATGAAAGCGGAGGTGCTGATTACATCCAATGATGACTCAGTAAGAATAGTGTAAACAAACAACTGGAGAGGGCAACGCTTGAAAGCTATGTCCAGATTGTTAGCTTAATGACAAGTTCACCATAAATCATGTACATAGATAACAAGACAGCTGAAAAACATAATAAGTCTGAGCATTTCTACACTTCTTCTGGTAAGGAACTACTTCTGCTGAAAACAACAACTCCCATTCTCTACTTTTGCCTTTCTTTAGAGAATATCTGAAGGTGCTACATCAATAAAGAGAAAATTCCAGCATGCTTCAAGACAGATTACTTATTGTCTACCTTGGAATCAGATTATTAATTTATACCAATGTTCCTGATAAAGATGTCCAAACAGTCATAATAGGAAATATAAATAATACACTTGGTAAAGTTTTATCTTCAAGAATGAATTGAGATTAACAAGTCATAGGATTTAAAATTGATTTATAAGTGCTTAATTTGCAGAATAAGTATGAATCATAAAGTGTACTCAAAGTAGATATCTATAGCTCTGTGCATTAAAGAATATGTACCTTTCTACATCTGAACTACTGGTGATATGTTTATCACAGTATGTCTGAGTGCATCTACATTACTTTATCTGTCTTTTCTATGGTATTTGTCACCAAAGAGAAAGAAAATTTGAAATAACCATGTGGTTTGCTGTTTCAAAATAATCCTCGAACTATGAATATTTCCTGTTATTCTGGGGCAACACACAAAATTTCTATGTTGGATCTTTAACATTGGATTTTGCTGTAGAAACTGTTCTCAAATAGATACAATTTTTCTTAATTTGGTGAGTATTTTGCCTTGTAACAGGGCTGAATGAAGCATTTTCAAATATCCCAAACTGGTTTTGGAATTAAAGCTTTGTTAAAAAAAAAAAAAAAAAAAAAAAAGCTATAAAATATGTCTCTTTAATAGTTTCATGTAGGCAAGGAATCCCTTTTTAAATAAAATCGTTAAGCTCCTGGGTTTAGGGTTTTTTTCTTTGTTTTTTTCTTTGGAGTGGGGGTGGTGCAATTCATCTTCTGCTACTAATTACATAAATAAAAGAATAATACTAACAGCTATAAAAGCTGGCCACAAATGCCAGGACATCAATTTAAAATGAATCTATTTTCTTCTGTGGATTGGGCCAATTCGTAGTTCAAGACAAATGGTTCTCTTGCTAAATCTTTTTCTCCTGTGATCTGTCTATTGGTATTTGACTACACGGAGCACTACTACTTGTGCTTTTTTGATTGTTAAATTAAATTTGTATTAATTACTTGATATAAAGCCTGTAAGGAATAAATGTAGCTGAATCTCATTTAATCTGAACAAAACCAAATTTTAAATTTTCACATGTAGTGAAAATTATAAATTTTGATTGTCTGGGGGAGCAATCTTTATTTCTGTCATTGTTTAAGCCTAGCCAGCAACTAAGTACTGTGCAGCTGTTTGATCACTCCCTCTCCCTTCACAGTGGGATGGAGAAGAGAATCAGAAAAGATGTAAAAACCCATGGGTTGAGATAAGAACAGTTTATATACTGGGCATAATGGGCTTTGGTATGGAATATCCCCTTGGTTAGCTCTGGTCAGATGTCCTGTCTGTGGTCCCTCCAAATTCCTGTGCCCCTCCTCACTGGCAGAGCCATGGGAGACTGAAAAATCCTTGATCAGGATAAGCACTACCAAGCAAGAGCTAAATCATCAGTGTGTTATCAGCATTTTTCTCAAACTAAAGCCAAAACACAGCACTGCACCAGCTACTAGGAAGAAAATTAACTCTATCCCTGCTGAAACCAGAACAATTTCATAAGAGCCCAAATATTTACCTTTCAACTCTAACAATGCATTTCTGAGGCTGTAATCGGAGTGGTCATTCAATTTATGTTTTATGTAAAATTCTGTAAGAGTTAAAGCAGAGGTCAGAAGTTGTGATACTCTACATTATTATTTAAAAGAGTAATACATGGTCAGACATACCTGAGTCAGGTGGTCATAATTTCTTTAAATTAAATAAATAAATCATATATCATTAACACATTTTAGACTTTTAAGTCAGTGTGATAGTAGTAGGCTGACTACTATCAATAAGTAAAGAAAAAATATTTTCCTCAATATTCAGGCATTATTGTAGTTACTGCTAAACAACATTAACCAAGGTATTTGGATTTTCTCTCTTCTGTGGGAAGATTATTTTTTCATAATTTCACATTCCTCTCACTAAACTGTATGTTCATGAAGAAAAAAGTTATTCTGGTAAAAGATGTAATCTTAAAATTCATGGCAATGAGTGTGACAAATCATATTTTAATCCTCTCAGCTTAAAGATATTTCTACATTTAAAAAATATTTTAAAATTCCTTTTGTTTAATATAAAACTATTCACTAATATGGTTTCACTTTAATAAGCAAGGCATCAAGTTCTTATTGTAGCTATAAAATGGCTCAACTTTAAAATCAGTTACTGAAGAGTATATAAAGTGGAATACTAGTAAGTTATGTTTGTTATCAATCCAGCAATTAATTTTCCTGCTGTGCTGAATTCTAGATATGATATCATTGATGAACCTGATTAAAATACTGATTATGCATCAATAATAAAAGAAAAAAATCATTATAAGCTAATAATCTACCATCAAATATTAAATTTCATTATAATATTGATCAGAGCATCCTTTATGTTATTTAAAGTCTGCTCTCCCTCAGAATAAAAAGTTACAAGACATAACACATCTGGATGTTCTCTTACGGTGATCGTTCTTATTTTGACTCAGGAACATATGAAAGTTTCTGAGTTATAATAGCAAACTTTCCATAAATGTTAGCTATCTCTGTGCTTTCATATATTCATTCAGAATACACTGTATGAAAATTGCAGAGCATACTGTCAAATAATTACTTACAGAGACATTGGTGACATTCTGAATGACAGATTTCTGTGGACAAAAAGCATCCACGGTAAATGAAAAAATGCAAAAAGATTATATGGTAGGTCTATCCTGGTGAATTACAGTTCCACTTTGTCAGCTGTAGAAATAGAATAAGAAGAACTTTATTTCGTTTTTAATCATGGTTTTCATATTAAATTTTATTTTGTTTTTTTAATCATAGTTTTCATATTAAATACACTGTAAAATCTTTTAAAAATGTGAGATTTGTGCATCTATCTGAAAGGTAAGATTAAATCAAAATCCTCTTTCCCTGAGTAGCAGATGCTTAGAAAAAGGCTAAAAGAAAGGGAAACAAATCTCTAAAGGGAGCTGATTTCATTATTTCATTAATGGTTGCTAGTTTTAAGCTACTAGTAACTGAAGGGCTTCCAAAACCAGAGTTATATCCAGACTACTGTCTTGCTAGTCACCACCCTCCATGAAATTTGAAACCTATTTATATTTTAGGCTTCCTTTATTCTTTAGAAATATTTTTTGTTTCTGCATTTGCTGTAAAAGACCTCCCATTTTTAGTCTTGAAACTGTCTTTTAATAATATCTCTGTGTGGCCCTCACAATATTTAACATGCAGGCTTATCATGAATTTATGCAGTGTTATTGCTCTTTTATTTATTCCAAATGTCTTCCGTCAAAGTAACAAACACTGTATTTTTGACTGCATATGAACAAAAAGATAATTAAAAGAAAATCTAAGTAGAATTCTTCCAAAAAAAAAAAAAACAAAACTGTTATTGCGTATTTTGAGCACTATCTGTAAATAAACAATGTTTAAATTGACATATTTTGTATGTCATTTTATAATGTGATTACTCAATACCATGAGACACTGGAAAATTTTTCATTCATTTTACAGTAGTAGTCTTTTTTATTTCACTCTAAATACTTCAGCACCATCATGAAGCATTGTTGCCTCACTATTCAAATCAATTTCCAGAACATTTATGACTGTACTGTGCTGGTGTCCTATTTGGGATCTTTACTGATTGCCTAGACTTACTGTGAAAACTGATCTGTTCCTGCCATTTCTTCTTTCCTAACTTAAACCAGTTAGTAATCCAAGAAAAGATTTTCTCATATCCAGGTACAGCTTAGTTCCTCACAATAGGATTTTTATAAAGCTTTTCTAGACCCATATGCATTATATCTGCAAGTAGAGCTCTTACACAGAATACTGGAAAAATCGTGACACAGAATCACGGAATCATTAGGGTTGGAAAAGACCTCTGGAAACCACCTAGTCCAGCCCCACAATTTCTCTCCAGAAAAACCATGTTGCGTCTACCCCTATGCAAAGTATTGGTCTGTGTCTGCTGATTGCCTTCTGTCAATTGCTTAAAATGCAGCCCGTTAACTATGATTTTTTCCTCTAGTAGTAAACAGTCACAAGGTCTGCACTGACCCAGTCAGATAGGTCCTTAGCCAGAGCTGGGCTGAGCTAGTTTCAGCTCCTGCCTCTGAGCCAAGTGCTTGTTGCC
Organism: Lathamus discolor; assembly: GCF_037157495.1. Lineage (NCBI taxonomy): Eukaryota > Metazoa > Chordata > Aves > Psittaciformes > Psittacidae > Lathamus > Lathamus discolor. The sequence continues at coordinate 25,181,734 of NC_088884.1, forward strand.
CCCGCTGCCTGAGCCTGAGCTCTGCCAGTGCCTCCATGGGAAGGGTCTGGCAAACTCACGGGATTGTGGCCTAACAAACAAGAGCCCCTGGTGGGGCTGAGCCGGGGCAGGCTGTAGAACCATGCTCACACTCAATTGGGACCAACTCGAAGGCAGGAGTGCAGAGAAATGTATAATGAAATGTAAATTTAATGAAAGCCTGGGACAGTGGAAGAAGCCTTCTCCCCCGCCCAAGCAAACTTCATACTCATCTTGCCACAGACCTCAGGATGGTGGTGGTATGTCTTCTATACTTCTTCAGTCTTCCTGCCAGGAGTTGAGCCTGTCAACTTAAGGACCCCTGGGACATTGTAGGTATGAACACAGTACCATGTAAAAGAGGAAGATGCCAGGAAGGGGCATAGGAATTGCATAACAGGTTTTTATCTGTATTAATTGCATAGTTTGTATTACTGGAGTGTTAAAACAGTAACTGGACTGCCAATAAATTCCTAGCTCCATGTATATGATGAGTTTCATTTTGCTAATAGTAAGATTTTGAATGTAACAAGTACAGAGATCAGTCCTGTGACCTTTTTAAAAATTGCCATTGCATATCAAACATTTAATTTCTCTGATATCTAGCCTGTTTAAAGAAATAGCTGTGCTTCACAACAGGCAGCTAAGCAATTTCATATTTGAGTTTGCCTGAAATTTGATAAATGACACAGTGTTAGATCTGATCTTGATCTTTCAGATACTTTTCTTCTAGGTTAAATAATTGAAAATAAAATTGCCGAGTCAGTGTGCAGATGACTGATCTTTCACAATAGTCCTATAGGAAGTGCTAGGGTTTCAAATCTACATATAAAGATGCAGCATAAGTAGTAAAATGGAAAAAGAATTCTGCAGAGACTTGAAAGTTGTTATTACACCTTGGTCAGACTTATCTTCCTCCTCAGTGTCTTTGCTTGCTCTTCTGAAGCATGTGTTGTCAAATAACATTTCACCTAAGCCTTCTTTTAGACTTAAGGGATCTTAGAGGGGAAAAAATAATAAAAACTTATGAGGAGAGGTGACACAGTTATAGGGACTAATTAATATGATTTTATCATAGCATAGCAGTTTAGGAACAATATATATAGACAGTTTCAGTGGAAGGTATAGAAAGTCCTGAGGTCACTAGACGGATGGAGGGACGAAGGCAAAATCTTTGTTCAGTGACAATGCATAGAATCATATGCAGCATTCTTATTGAATATCTATTGTTTTATAGATTTGATCAAGGAAAAAGACTAAAGGATGTTCAACTTTAAGGAGATGAATAATTCCAATAAAATCAATAGAATCACTTACATGTCTGAAGTTCAGTGTACCTTTCATTCATAGTTTAGGGATCAAAACAGTAATTCGTAATCTGATTTTTGTTACCCTTTTGAACGAAACACTTCTTTTACCATTTCTTTTTTATTTATCTAAAGTTTTCTAACTATGCTGGAACTCCAGCTTTACTTTTGTGCTGCATACAACAGGCTTTTCTTCTTAAAAAATCAGATCTGATAACTGAAGGCTTAAAGGGTAGCAACAGCTGTTAACACTGATTAGACACAAAAAGTGACAAATAGCTGCAAAACAATCAGAGCTCAGAACTTTATTAAAAGAGATGTAAGATGTAAAAGTACAGAGACCTTAGAAAGTCAAAAGAAGTAATGCAAACATGGATCTGTTATCAGATTATGATTATCTGTTGTTATCCACAGACATCTGTGGGTCTTCAGTGGGTTTTATTTCTTTGGTTGTTTTGGTTCTTTGATTACTCTTATTTTAATACTTTTTTAAAATATTTCTGTGTACTCTTTTTTTTTTTTTTTTTCTTTCAAGATCACATCAGCAAACTGTTTCTAAAGAAGGGACAAAAACCTATAAACAGATGTAGGTGAAAGCTCCAAAACTGCCTCCTTTTCACCTCTGCTTTCTATGATACTTCATCCACTGCCCTACATTATTCCCATTACTGTGATTGTTGCACCAAGCTGCAGCTCTGAGGACAGACACATTGCAATATCGTGTTGATACGAATAGTAGTAACCCTATTCCATTCACTTCACAACAGAAGAACAGAACAAATTATTAGATACAGGGACAAACTGTCATTTCTCAACTCTTTAAGTGTCTTTTTCATGTAGTGCATAGTTGTTTCTTATAAGAAAATTTGAATAGCATTTCAATCTGTGGAGCAAAGCTGTTTTAAAGCCCAATACAACTCAAAACACTCGTGAGTTACCAAGTTTCTTGCCATATGTTCTTTCATATATGTCTCTCTATCAAGATTGCACAGACATCGGGTTTGTTAATTAGTAGATGTACATACACAAAGATTGCTATTTCACTTATAAAGAAGAAAATAAAGTTTAAATTAGTGGAATATAAATATATCAATCAGGCTGTGTTATCACTACATCAGGATTTTGCAAATGCTTATGACATATTTCTATGTATGCGCTACTTCTTTAATAAGTAATATAGAGACTAAATGGCAGCTGAGTAGCCTGTTGAGAACAATTAACTCAAAGCAGATGGCACTACAAATGCAACTCTTAAATGCTCTTCTCTTGTTTGGGATTTTCACCTTCCATGTTGATTTTGCCCCCTGGTGAATTAAGGTCTTTAATGACAGATTTAAGATGTCCCTGACATTTGATTAAGAAAACTTCATACTGAGATTGTATTAAATTTTAATATCTGTCAGAACTGAAAAGCAGTTTCTATTGGATGTTTTCCCACCATGTCTAGTACTTAGCATCATATAAAGCGACTGATAGCTCAGCAACTACAAATCCTGAGAAAGCAGTACAAGCACAAAGATCTGCTGAACTAATAACAGCTTTGAAACATTAACTCTAAGGGCCAATAGTGTCATCTCCAGACAGGGTGGTTAATTTTCAGACATGAAGAAATATGAGAAGTAATTTCACTGAACTATATGTAGAATGCATTAATACATTGTATTTTTTTTAAGTACTTGAAACATCTAAGTGCTGAACCTTCAAGAAGCACCACACAGTAATGCAGACTGATTGACTTCACTGACATATGCGTATGTGTAGACATCTGCCCATCAAGACTTCAATGCAGATTCAAGGCCTTGTGTGTGTGTGTGTAAAGATATCAGTGAAATATCTCTCACGTTGTAACTAAGGCTTGAGAGACAAATCAGTGTTAAAGGTATGTCCATCAGGTATGTTCTGCATTAAACGGAGCACAGTTTTCCCCAAGCATTTTGCAGTTTTAATTCCATCATACATTCCAATGTTACATTAAGCAATTATTTTTTTGCAGCTTTTTTTGGCTTTTTTTGGCTTTTTTTTCTTTAGGAATAAATAATCCATCTGTTTTGTAATAAATATTTATTCTCGGTAATTGGAAATACATATCTATACAGTAGTTTGCTTTTATGAAAGCTTGAAATATAGTTTATTGTATTAATGTTTTACAAAATAAGAAAAACTGCTGACACTGCTCTGAAAAAAAAAAACCCAAACCAACCAGCAAATATAAGACCATCCTGTACAGAAATTTAATAACTAAAACAACTTTACTCTTGCCTCCTTGAAAATGGTGTTTTCTGATTTTTTCTTTTCCCAATCATTTAACTGCCTTTTTTTTTTTTTTTTTGGTGCCCTTCAGAACCTAAATAACTAAACTTTCATGTTTTTGCAGATACTCCTTTTAGGATGGCATCAACCGCACTGTTTACCCACCTAATCTTAATTAAACTGATTTTGAAGCAGTTGCACACAGTGCACTAGCAAACTTCTGATAAATACTACTTTAAATATTTTGCATGGTAGCTTGTCAAATTCTTAATCAAATATGTTGGTGTGCAACTTCCCATAAGTGCAAAAAGATGAATTTCCTCTTTTTTAAACTTATCCTCAGCTGTAAGGAAAAATATAAACCTGTCCATTTAAAGGCACAGAATATTTCGGGTGAAGGGCAGGAAATTATAATTAAATAAAGTATTCTGAGCCATATAAATGTGGTAGAGCCATGCTGCCCCAAGATCCTTAATAGCTGTGTTACTCTCCAGATGGTGTATCTGGCATATCTGTCTCTGTCTTAGCACTGTTTTACCCTGTAAGTTTTGAGAAAACTGGACGTTATCATGTACCAGTGATAGCACTTTTACTGTGAGATTCTGTAGCCTTTTAATCTGCATCATCAACACAATTTAAGGTGTAGATTTCATTTTTGTCTTTATTATCTAAGCTATAACAACTACATAAATATAATACTACAAATCTAAAAATATAGCAACTCATTGCAAGATACAGAAAATTGTATGCAGAATGTGGGAAAATAAGAGTAGATCAAGCCTAACTTTAGGTTCTGCACATCTCATCTGCTCACTGCTACAAATTTAAAGAAAAAAGCTTCATTTGTGACTTTTGGCTCCCAGTAATGTCATACATATGTTTATATAGATTTTGTCTCTTCTTGGGATAGAATAGTTGTAACAAATTTTATACTTAGATTTTGTTCATGTCTAGGGGCAACCCCCCCTTTTTAAAATTTATTTAATTGATGAACAAGGCTTTAATTCTGGAGATTTTGATTCAGGTAAAATGTGACACCTTTTCCCACATTCTTTCACTGGGCTAATGTTAAATGTATGAGCATGAATCAGCATTTGGGTATTTCTGTGAAGAGAAAACAGTGGGATACAGTCCTCCATCTGTTGCTTCCTGATACAGAAGAAGGCAGAGTATCATAGCTCATCAAGCTACATTAGAAAAAAAAAATTCTTTCTCATTTGCTTTGACCCAATGGTTATTCCAAATGCTAAAGGCACAAAATTTGGGGTACAAAATTTCCTGGTTCTATTGTTTCACATCACCTTTATTTTCAGAAATTCTGATTTTTATGTGTGACATTTAGAAATCTTAATTTCTTTATATGAAAACACTGATTGATCAAAAGCTGACAAAACTATAGGAATATCAATTATTATCATGCAAACATGAAGGGTTTTTTGGTTTGGTTTGGTTTAGGGTTGTTTGGTTTTTTTTCAATTTTCAAAAATCTCCCAGCAGATATAAGAATAATTAAACCACAGTGCCTGATGATCCTGATCCCAGATAATTCAGTTTTCAGTAAGCCCCATTGCTTCTTCATCTTCTGAAGTAAGTTAAGGATATTTAGCTATATTTTTATCTTCTGTATTTGGAAGCAGTTTCCAATTAAAGTATGTCTTGTTTTGCTCAGTAAGATTTATCCATACCTACCATGACTACGAAGTATTACCTGCCAAATTATTTAGGAAAGATTAAAACAGAAGCTGTTTAAAAAAGTAGAATTCCCAACTCAAAAAAAAGGAAAGGAAAAATGGAAAAGGTCACTATCACTCTTCAAGATAGCATATTTTCTCTACAATGTAATTTTCTAGTGATTTATGTTGCCTAATAGGAAATTTTTTCCATAGTCTAATGACATACAACTTATTAAAGGAGCCTGGGGCTCTTTCTCCACCCCTGAGGTTCAATACATTTCTGTTTTGTTTGTGTCTACTGTGTTCAGTGATGCCCCCTGGACTATCCTACATAACTAGTGGTCATTAATTGCAGAGTCCATTAAGGCATACCAGCAGGGTAATGAGGTTATGTGATGAGCAAATACGAGCACATTAGAAAATATAAGTTTTATTACACTGAAACAATCTCTTTTAAATAAAGCTGTTGAATTTTACCCTTTAGCTGCCTAAAGTCTAATTCAGATTTACAGAGAAAGATGGTATTTTGTTCTGATGGTTGATTACTTTCCACAGAATGTTCTTATTACCACTAAATAGACCAATTTTCTTATTCTTAATGAAAAATGCTTTTTATTTTGAAAAAGTTTTCATGATTTCAAAAAATTTAAAATTAAAAACAATTGCTTGGGTGGGTCTTGTAGTGATAGGTGGTCAAAAACATGGGAATAATTTTTATAGATCTTTTAAAATGAACACTGAAAAAAAAAAAGGCATTAGAAACCAGCTGTAAAGAAGATTACGCCACTTTTCTATCGGGTTTTTAAGGCTTTAAAGTTTGCTGGTTTTGATCAAACACAATAAAAACATTAAACTCATTTTGTTATCAGTGAAAAAATGACATAAACAGAAATTGTTATTAGTACTTACTCGGTCCAAAATTCTCATTTATTTATATATGTAAACCAGAGTTTCAAATAAACATGCACATGTTGTATCATAATTTACATAGAACAGAGGAGTAATGTGGCTTTGCAAATCTGCAGGCAAGATGCCTGTTTGTGGGACACCCACATGAGCCCTTGTCTGCCACCTATCTCTAGGAGTCTCTTTTTGATGACTCTGTCTAAACTATAAAGCTGCAGTAAATATTGTCTCTAATATAACAGTTCAGCCTCTCCTTTTGGCTCCCATTTACAACAAAATTGTCTATTGCATTCAATGAAGAATGCAACCTTTGGCACAGTGCAGTGAATCTGGATGCCTGCCAGATCAGCCTGTTGATCCTAGAGGGTAATAGCTCTGAAAAAAGAGTTGCAGGATATAGTAATTAAACTACTTAAACGTAGTTCTCACCACAGAGCTGTAGATAAGAATGTTAAGAAGTGGTCTTCAGACATATAAATACCTTGAAATACCTAGTAGTGATGAATCATGTAGTTTATAGATATTTATTAAGGGGAGAAAAAGGTCAGATGGTGGGATATACTCCTTTTTAGCACTTCAGTTTTACATATATTTGTTATAAAAGAATGAAATAAAGCATTATTTTTAATTATGTTTAGGGAAATAAAAGGTTTACTACTAAATTAGTACTCTACTGTGTTCAAATTACAAGTGACTCAATGACTCATAAAACAAGTTTCTTATCATAATAGCAAATTGCTACTATTTTAAAAACTTTATATGCTTGCCTTCAATGACTTCAGTAATGTATATTTCTCGAACTATTTAGCTTTTCTTAAGAAAATTAAGGAAAATGTATCAACTTCATTCTGTAAATATTAAATTGCAACTGCCATTAGGTGAAGTCCATAATAACAGCAGAATCTTTGAGGGAAAGAATGGAGAAGATGAATAGCGATACGATATTGCATTTAATGATAAAGAGAAGTGCAGAAATAGGATTTGTTAAGGAACTATAAGCCTAAAGCAGCAATAAATCTTTATTTGTCTGCATAACAATGATATTTAAAGCCATTTTAGGTATTAATTTCAATCAATGTAACCACAGCTAGAAATAAAATTTCTTAGATGTAAAAATTTAAGGTGGATGTTAGGAGGAATTCACATAAATCCCATTAGTCATAATAAGCAGGATTTGTGTGTTTGTCTCCTGTGCTGTGTATACCAGGCTAAATCGTTTTGTAGTACATAGAGATTTCTAGAACACAGATGCACCAACAGTTTCAGACCTACTGTGCAGGCACAGATGATATTTAGAGGAAACTAATTACAGTCTGGGCCTAGTCTATATCTGCAATACTGTTAATATATATAAATGCAGGGTGTATCCTTCACACCTGAAATTTTTGCACTGGCTTTACATAACATATGCAGTGAGTTCAATGCATCTGTGCAGTCATTTTATTTAGACCATGTGTGATGGTCACTCATCCTGAAATTTTATAGGTTTACTGGAGAAGAAAAATAACTAGACCCAGCATGGGTCCACCACAGGACCACCACAGGTTCCTTCCAGGAGCCTATACGAGCTTGGGTGCTCCATGGGCTGCAGCTTCCTTCAAGGCATCTCTACCTCCTTCTACATGGGGTCCTCCAATGGCTGCAGTGTGGGTATCTGCTCCGGCATGGTCCTCATGGGCTGCAGAGGATCAACATATATTACTGTGGTCTTCACCATGGGCTGCAGACGAGTCTCTGTTCTGGCACCTGGAGCAACTCCTCCCCTCCTTCTTCAGTGACCTTGGTGTCTGCAGGGATGTCTCTCTCATATATTCTCACTCCTGTCTCTCCTCACGCTTACTATTGTGCAGCATTTTTTACTCTCTCTTGAATAAGTTATCACTTATTTAAGCACTATCAACATCACTGATGGGCTCAGCTTTGGCAGTGGCGAGTCTATCTTGGAGCTGACTAGAGCTGGCTCAGTCCAACATGGGGACAGCTTCTGGTGTCTTCTCACAGTAGCCACCCCTACACCACACCCCTCCCACCAAGACTTAAAAAACTTGCCACGTAAATCCAATACGCATTGCTAATTAATTTCTTTGCTCCAGAAAGCTGAACACTTAAGTAGGTAAATAGGATAACGAAAGTGAGTTAGAAAATGATTTTTCCACATTTAATGGTAGGCATGAGAGGGAGAGATATAGCCTCTCTTAGCACTGTCATAAAGAGAACAGGAGCTGTTGGTCTTCCTATGGCAGCAAGTAACAGCATTTTCTGCTTTCTTTCTCTTATCAGACAACTACATGGAATATTGTCCCTTCACCGGAGTCAAATGGTTTTATGGATTAAGTTGAGAAGTGGACAGAACTTCAATAAGAAAACATTTCCAAACAGTATTTTCTCTTTTTCATTATCAGTGGCATACACTTGATTGACAGCATCCATCTTAACACAAGTATATTCCCAGAGTTTTTGTGCTGTTCTCAGTACAATTCATGCACACAGCTTCTAAAGAATGAGACAATGTGAGGACAGAAGTCTTATTTGGTTTCTTGTTTTATTGAGCAGCTTTACTGCCATAACTGTAAGCTTTGCACTGGGATCATTCACAGTCTTGCCTGTCAAACATCTTCAAGTGTAAATAATACACATCTTGCTTGCTCCAGTATTAGCTGTTAATTCACTTCACTGCTGTGTTCTAAGCCTAACAACTATGTTTTTTGGTTTTTGTTGTTTTTTTTTTTTTGGTTTAGGGAGTACTTTCTAACTTGCTAGTACTAATTTAAAGCTATTAAAATTTAGCTATTATGAATATTATTTAGTATTGTTATGCAACATACAAATACATATATTTGTTCAAGGTGGGTTATAAAAAAATCATAATAGAAAATTAAATATCTACTCAGTAGAGGCAGAGTAGAAATTTTTAGAATTAAATTTTTTAAAAATAAAGTTTGTTTACGTGTATCACAGCCTAAAGGGTTACCCAGCCTGCTAGTGATGGGGATCATGATTGTGGGTTCATAGTATTCCATAATGCACAAGGACACAGAAGCTTTATCCTCTAAATGTCCCCAGTTAATAAGAGATCATCACAATACAAAAAAAAAAACAACCAAGCCGCAAAACAAAAAAAAAACCCAAAAAAAACCAAACACCATTGTCAAGTCTACGTATGACTACTAAAGCAAATATATATACATTCAGCTATTACAAATTGTTATCAGCGTTCAATACTATGGCAGTAATTAATAATAATCGCAACAAGTATATATAATATTGCAGGTTACTACAAACATTGCTAGTAAAGCAATTTATCAATAATATAACAACAGATATACATATGATAGTTTATTTATATGAATATCTACAATGCCAAGTGCATTAAACAGATCTCAGAAGGGGCCAAAACATTCCAGAGGAGATCTAACTGTCCCAGGAGTGTGAAGAATAACTGAATCAACTACAGAGGTAGTCCCAGAGGGGAACCAATGCACATAATGGAGTTTGAAGCCAGCCGCATGTCCTCAGCAAAGGCTCAAGATCTTGTTAGAAAGTTCACACAGACTGTTTAGGAAAGAGGAAAGTATGTGTAGCACAGAAAGCTCTCAGAGGGAGAAGCTCCACGTTGGATAAAAGTGAAGTAATTTTTATATTGTAGAGACATAAGAGGGAATGCTCAGATTTGGAAAGGGCCCTAAAGATCATGCAGTTCCAATCCTTCCTGCCATGGGCAGCAACACCTTCCACTAGACCAGGTTGCTCAAAGCCCCATTCAACCTAGTCTTGAACACTTCTAAGGAGTATCTTTTTCTGTATTTTTCCTTTATAACCAAGTATAACCAAGTCTTCTTTATGACTGCTTACATCGACATGAAATAAAATAAAATTAAAGAAACAATAAAAAAAGGAAAAAAGTCATGTAAGCATACAGTGATTTATGTAGCCTTTCTTCTGAACCAAGAATTTCATAGAAATCATTTTGTTCTTGCATTTATCTGTTACTTATGGAAATAAATAGTGCTAATTGAAACTTCCTTCTGCCTTTGGCTTTAAGATATGATATGCCCATCTGATATGATATGATCAGAGATCTTCTTCATTTTAGGTAATACATCAGCCCAAGCAACATTTTTTCCAGAATGGGCAGAAGAACCTTCCCACTTACAATCAGTTTAAATTCTAATTTTGAATAATTAGATGATAGTAAATGCTGTTTTACATTACTGATCTCCAAAAGACATCATAAACAAATGGAAAATATCCCTAAACCTAGTCCAATATGGACTACGACAAATATGTTCAAGCTAGTGAATGAATTGAGAACATCCTTAAAACAACGATCTGTTTCTATAATTTACATTTATTAGTCTCGTAAGAGAGGAAGCGGAGATATAACTGTGATTATCAGTAGAAAACCTGAAAATACAATGAAGGTTTTCAGTCATTGTACAACATAAAAGATAGTATTTAGTGACAATTTTCCAATTATTAAAAATATAAAATTTATGAAAGTTATTAAATATCCCAAGTGATAAAAAGATACAAGTGACAAAATGCCTAGGTTTACTATCCAGCCTTTCTTGGACAGTTATTTTTTTCACAGTATGTTGAGAAAAGATGAAGTATCATGTTTTCCTTTTCTTAATCTACTTAGTCTCATGATATTGATAATACATTTAAAATAGAATTCCTTAAATATTCAGATTAAAACACCCCAGCTTCATAATATCCATCAAAAATATAAATCTGTTTTCATAATTTAGCATAGATGAAACCAATTGCCTTTCAGATACTACCATAAACAATTTAATCTTACACAGAACTAATCTCACTGGATTCACTTTTTTTTTTAGTAGTTAAGAGGTTCCAAGTCTTAGACCAATTATTCTGTAGTAGATATTTTTAAATTATGATTTAACATTTAATTCCTTGCACATTTTTAGATCATATTCAGTTGAGATTAAATAGTATAGAACACTGTTTTATGTATTTAGCACATCTCTTAACACACCTTCACAAAGAGAAAGTTCACGTGAGAGAAAATTTTGTCATAAGTTCCTTAGCCCTGCTCAAATGGAAAAGTAAATATACACCTGTGACAAAATACACTTTTCCATCTGCTTACTCTTCTACCAGTCATAACGAAATTCCAACAGGATTTTGAAAGAAAAAAAATCCCAAATCTCTTTAACATTTCTGTGGATTTTTACTTTAGCATTGAGTGAAAGTTAAATATGTTTAAGAAACATGTTAGCTTAAGGACTAAAAGAGGACCGCTGGGGAATTTTAGCGACACTTCTTAGTTCATACTCTTTCTATCGTTTTCACTATATTTTTACTGTAAGCCAGATTTCCATTACAAGCTATTTTACTATTTTCACTGTAAGATAAACAAGAGCTTTCAGCAGGAGAAGAGTCCATAAAAGCAGAATGAAAAATGATGAAGTGAAAGTGATTGGCAGCTGTAAATTAATCTCAATTTATAAAACCAAACATGCAAGGCTGGTTCAGAGGAAGTGCACACCCATGCAAGCTTCTGAAAAGTTTCTTACTTACCTAAAATATTTTAAATATATATTCCAGGCTTCAAAAAACATTGAAGCACCAGCATAAGTATACTTCCCATAAAAAATATATATACTTTTCAATGTATTGATAAAAATGAAGCTGTGCAACAGAGTAATATACCTTAACTCTATATTCAGCATTTAAGATGTGTAAAGTCGAAAAACCATGCTTTATTGACAAGCATTCTGTGGTCAAAATTTAGTGGCTAACAGATTTTCAAATTAACTAGATGAATTGTATAAAACAAGTGATCTCATACTGTTAAAGGTTATCTTATGATAAATGTGTTGAATCCATTTTAGATATGAAAATTAGATATGAAAAGGTCATAGAAATGCTTAAACATAGCATAATCAGGTAATTAAGTCAAATAATTCAAATCATCATTGAGTGATTAAAATTCATGCTAGTGACACCTGATTAAAATAAATATTTTTTGATCTTTATGTAATTGCCTGTTATGGTAAAACAACTAGCTCAGTGCATGAGAAGAGAGCTGTGGATACGATCTGCCTTGATTTTAGACATTTGATCTGGTCTCTCACACAGTTTCTTTGCTAATGAACTGGTAAGATATGGACTGGATAGATGAATAGAAAATTTGTTGGAAAAACTGACTGAACTGCTGAGCTCAAAGGGTGATGATAGTTAGTGGCTCAAATTAGACAAGTGGGGTTCCTTGGGGTCTGTTAAATATCTTTGAGTACTGTTAAATATCTTTATAACCAATCTGGACAAGAGGATTAAAAGCACACTCGCTAAGTCTGTGGATGACAATTGGGAAGAGAAGTAGATAAGGCTGGAGAGAAGAGTGATCTCAGCAGGCTGGAAGATAGACCAGTGAGAATTGCATAAAGCTTAACAAAAATAAATGGGAAATCCTACACCTGGGACAGTATTATTATAAAGTCTGTAACTTTAAGCTATGAACTGGTGGCTGAGAAGCAGCTATGATGAAAAGGCTGTGGGATTCCTGGGGGTCAATAAGCTCAACATGAGCCCTGCATGCCCTGGCAGCAAGGAAGGGCAACAGCTTCCAGGTGTCTGTCAGAAAGAGTGTACCATCAGACTGTAGGATATGATTAATCCACACTACTCAGAACATGGTAGATGAAGCCTGGAAAATAAATTGTTCTGATCCTCCTAGTTTAAGAGAAACAATGATCAATCCACAGGACTTAACACAGGACTAAGATGATGATATGGCTTGGGAACTTAACTTATGAAGAAAAGAAGATTGAAGGAACTGGGTCTGTTCAGTGTTGAAAACAGAAAAATTGGGACTGGTAGGGATGGGAGAGGGATGGAGGATGTGGACCCATACTCCAATCATATACTCAAAAGAGGACACGGATGAATATCTTTACAAAGATGCAGAGTGACAGGACAAAAATGCATGGGCACAAGTTGTAAATGCTTCGCTGTGAGAACAAATAAACATCGACATATGTTGCTTGGAGAAGTGATGGAACCCCTCTCATCAGAAACATCCAAGACTTGTCCTTACAGTGCACTGGAACAGGGACCTAGAAAACCTAAGCTTTTCCACTTACAGAAGGAAAGATAATTTGTGAAACACCTTGGAGGATGTTGATAGATATATTTAATAGTTTATTATATCTTAAAATTCACTAAATATGTTTAATATTTGAAATATTATGAGGTAAAAATATATATTTCCAGTAATATATCCCTCAGTGTCTTATAAAAGTCATTTTAATTAAAAAAAAAAAAACAAAAACTACCAATCTGTTCTGTTTGTCACATACATTTTACGAGATTTACGTGAGTTCTACCTCATGAATAAGAAGTTTCTTATGCTTCTCTATACACATATATGATTATTTGTCTGATCTGTACAGTGAATTGATCTGGAAGTGTTTTCTTGTAAAACAGAATTTTCTTAAAAAGGTGATCCTCATGAGAGTTGGGCTTGTTCAGCCTAGAGAAGAGACAGCTCAGAGAAGGTTCTTACCGAGGCCTTTCAACACCCTAAGGGAGTTTACAGGAAGTCAGGTGAGGAACTTTTTACAAGGACATGTAGTGACAGGAGTAAGGGTAATGGCTTCAAGCGAAGAGATTTAAATTAGCTATTAGGAAAAAAATCTTCACTATGAAGGTGGTGAGACATTGGAGCAGGTTGCCCAGAGAAGCTGTGGCTGCCCTATCCCTGGGCCAGGCCTCAAGGCCAGGATGGACAGGACTTTAATCAGCCTGGTCTAGTGGAAGGTGTCTCTGCCTATGGCAGGGGATTTGGAACTAGATAAGCTTTAACATCCCTTCTAACCCAAACCATTCTGTCATTCTAGGACAGTATGAACTGTTTTAACTGTATTCAGTACTTAAGAAAAGGGTGGTGGGCCAAAACTGTCAGTTTTTAAATTTATCATGAGATTATCTTAATGGTGAAAAAAATAGATATTTGGGAGGTTTTGCAATTTTGATTATAAAGTAGGACACTGGGGAAGGTATTACATGATAAACGAACTGTAGACTGACAATCTATCTGCAATTGCCTTACCTTTGTGAAGTTACTTGGAAAAATACTTTACAATTCTCAATCTTTCATTTCTTCAACATTGATGTTCTTATGTTTTTATTCTTGTATATCCTTGTTTGCCAGATTTTCTTTCCAGTAGGAATTTAGTCTCAACAATTTACATATCTTATTCCAAATATATCTACTCCAATTCATTTTGTTGTTGCCACCTCCTCTCTCCTGTCTTTTCTTTATCTCTTGTGTTGATCTTTTTCCCAAACATATTTAATGTAAATAAAATGTTCAGTACTTGGCCTTAGGGCTGACTCATTGTAAATGAAGCATTCTGTTTTATCAGGGGATGATACAGGAATGATACACTATTTTCAAAACTGTTACAACTTTTTATGCATTTGTATGTTATAAGTATTTACTTTTCCACTGAGATTTTGTACTATCTATTAATAGCATGCATCATAAATACTAGTTTCAGAACGCTGTTTCTAAGCTCTCCTATTTGTGCTTCCCTTTTGGTCCTTTTCCTGCATATCACAAGTTTTGCCACCACAAAAAAAATAAACAAAAAACCCAAAACAAACAAACAAGCAAACAAACAACAACAACAACCAAAAAAAAAAAAAACCAACCACAAGGCAGTATTCAAATTTAAATATTCCTTGATGTCTTTCAGAAGTAGAATTTCCCACTTCAAATTATTCTTCCACTCATATAATTGAATTCTAGGAAGGGCATGATCTTAAAATACTGAGAACACAATTCTAAATAGTAGAGGCAAATATGGGTCAGTTAGTTCTAAGTATTCAGCCAGTTTCCCTTTTTTAATTTATTTGCTTTTTATAGGCTCTAGTCCTTGACTGTGACTACCAACAACCCCATTCAACCTTAATATGAATGACTAAGTGCCTTGATGCAGGTATGCTGCTAGTTCTGAGAAAGAGGTACTTACATGGTTTTTGCTGGAAACATCTGTACATAATGTCGTGATTCATTTTTATTTGGCTCTCATCATGTACTTCCTGTAAGTAAGCACAACAATATTATTTCATCCTCTCCCCAAAAGCTTTTATAAAGGTCTTCCTCCCTCTATCTTTTCAAAGAGGCAGTACATTATATTTTGTCATGAAACATAAGGTAAGGAATGCTTTCAATTTTTCTTTTTTTTCCTACATCATGTAGTAGCTTCTCCTCCCTAAACTCACCACCTGTACAATACAACTTGAGTGGGCTAAACACCAGCACTGGAGAAACAGACACTAACTGGGATACCTAAGAGAATCTGATCAGGACTGACAAAAATGGGGTATACACAAAACACACTTTTACGGATGGCAGAGGAGGAAAAACCCAACAGGCGATCTTTGGACAAGCCCATATGATGGCAGAGAGCTATGTTTATGCAAGTCAGTGCCCTCCTTGTTGTTACTTTTCACTGAAGTAGAAAGTTAAATGTGAACTTTATCCTACACATTATACGTAAATCTTATCCCTTCACAGCAAAAAAAAAAAAAAAAAAAAAAAAAAAAAAGAAGAATAAAGATCTAAGCATGCAGTCAGGATGCTTTTTATTTCCGTGTAAATTTATAAACAGTTAAAACTTGTGTCTTTTTTTTTTATTTCTTTAGGTGAGCTCAAGAAAGACTGTATGGAAGAGCAATTTCATTCTTCTTCTCTAAGATTTCATTCATGTACTCCTCACCTACATCAACAGTCAATAGCCTGAAATCAGTGAAAAAATTTAGAAAAGACAATAAGGGAGCATGACTTGTAGGTTCAATACATTTCTAAGGGAAATGAAATATCTTTTTTTTTTTTTTTGACTCTAAGACTTGAATTTGAAGATATTGTCTTGTTTAATTCCAGTTACTTTCACAGATCTACATATGTCATATGTTTATCTATTTGGGTTCTATGGCACAATCTAAAGTTCACTGGAACAAAAGTGTGCCTTCAATTCTATTGAGATAGCAAATGCTGCAGAAAAAAAAATGTTTGTTTTAGAGTCTTGCACATTTTTTTCTGTAATTCACAATTAGATGCAAAGTAAAATCATATCTTTTTCGTCTATCTATATTGGTATTTCACTTGACATGTACTTACTCCAAAATGGAGACTGACTTCATGTATATTCTTTTTTATTTCCTCACAAAGTTCTTTGCATGCACCTCTATTCTTCCTCTAGATGAAAGTAGAGCTTTCTAGGTGGTCTAGAATCTCTTGAAAGTCACATTTTCATATCTGTAGAATGTATTGGTGTTATGAACAGCATAATCAGTTCTTATGTCTGTTCTCTTTATCTGGCTAACACTTTCTCTATACATTTAAACACTTCAACAACATCAATAAAAATATTTCTAGTGTATCAGCACTGGGGCTAAACATACCTTATTTGAGCCACGCAGAATAAATCAGAATAACTCTGATCTCAGAAAGCACTGGAAGCCTTTTTTTTTTACTTTAACCTCAGACAACCTACTTAACAGAAATTTGTCTAGATAGCAAATATCTTTGCAATCAGGCATTTTGGCTACATTCCTTGTACAACTGACTTTTCAGTTCTTTACTTCTTACTGTTTCGCTACATAATATATAATTAAAAAAAAACCACGACACAACAAAGCCCAGCACACACACACAAAGAAAAACAACACAAAACCCAACAAAAAACATGAAGGAGTACAATGTAGGATGACCTACAACAGAAACCTCTGGCTGTTAGTTTGTTGTGGATAGAACCTATCCATCATTGTATGGGTTCATAAGTAGACATCATATTTTCACCCTAACAGTGTGGTTAGGGGAACAGGACCACCAATGTCTAACCGTCTTTCAAATTAAAGAATTAGATATGTATCTTATTGGGAGACTGCTAAATTGTACAGGTTCTGACTTAAACAAACTCCACACCAACACCTCAGACCTGGAAATCTAAAACAAATATAGCCTAACATTTACACGATCCTTATCTACTTGCTGACTAAAAAGTGCTGGATCATAGAATCATAGAAGAGTTACGGTTGGAAAGGACCTTAAGATCATCTAGTTCCAACCCCCCTGCCATAGGCAGGGACACCTCACACTAAACAGTCACACCCAAGGCTCTGTCCAGCACGGCCTTAACACTGCCAGGAATGGAGCACTCCCAACTTCCTTGGGCAACCCATTCCAGTGCCTCACCACCCTTACAGTAAAGAACTTCCTCCTTATATCCAATCTAAACTTCCCCTGTTTAAGTTTCAACCTGTTACCCCTTGTCCTGTCACTACAGTCCCTAATGAAGAGTCCCTCCCCAGCATCCCTGTAGGCCCCCTTCAGGTAGTGGAAGGCTGCTAGGAGGTCTCCATGCAGCCTTCCCTTCTCCAGGCTGAACAGCCCCAACTTTCTCAGCCTATCTTCATACGGGAGGTGCTCCAGTCCCCTGATCATCCTCGTGGCCCTCCTCTGGACTTGTTCCAACACTTCCATGTCCTTTTTACGTTGAGGACACCAGAACTGCACACAATACTCCAGGTGAGGTCTCACAAGGGCAGAGTAGAGGGGCAGGATCACCTCCTTTGACCTGCTGGTTACGCTCCTTTTAATGCAGCCCAGGATACGGTTGGCTTTCTGGGCTGCAAGTGCACACTAAAGCCGGCTCATGTTCATTTTCTCATCGACCAACACCCCCAAGTCCTTCTCTGCAGGGCTGCTCTGAATCTCTTCTTTGCCCAACCTGTAGCTGTGCCTGGGATTGCTCTGACCCAGGTGTAGGACCATGCACTTGGCATGGTTAAACTTCATGAGGTTGGCATCAGCCCACCTCACAAGCGTGTCGAGGTCCCTCTGGATGGCATTCCTTCCCTCCAGCGTATCAACTGAACCACACAGCTTGGTGTCATCAGCAAACTTGTAAACTGAATCCCACTGTCCATGTCAGCGACAAAGACTTTGAACAAGACCAGTCCCAACACCGATCCCTGAGGGACACCACTCATTACTTGTCTCCAGCTGGACACTGAGCCATTGACCACAACTCTTTGTGTGCGGCCATCCAGCTAGTTCTTTATCCACCAAGTGGTCCACCTATCAAATTGATATCTCTCCAATTTAGAGACAAGGATGTTGCGTGGGACAGTGTCGAACACTTTGCACAAGTCCAGGTAGATGACATCAGCTGCTCTACCCTTGTCCATCAATTCTGTAGCCCCATCATAGAAGGCCACCAAATTGGTCAGGCAGGATTTCCCCTTAGTGAAGCCATGCTGGCTGTCACCAAGCACCTTATTGTTTTTCATGTGCGTTGGCATGCCTTCCAGGAGAATGTGCTCCAAGATTTTGCCAGGCACAGAGGTGAGACTGACTGCTCTGTACTTCCCCAGGTCATTCATTTTCCCCTTCTTGAAAATGAAGGTTATATTTCCCTTTTTGCAGTCACTGGGAACTTCACCTGACTGCTATGAATTTTCAAATATGATGGCCAGTGGCTTAGCAACTTCGTTTGCTGGCTTCTTCAGGACCCACGGACAAATTTCATCAGTTCCCATGGAGTCGTGTAAGTGCAGGTTCTCAAGATAGTCTTGAACCAGATCCTCTCCTACAATGGGCCCAAGGTCTTCATTCTCACAGTCCCTGCTTCTGCCTTCTAAGACTTGGGTGGTGCGGTCAGAGCCTTTGCTAGTGAAGACTGAGGGAAAGAAGTCATTAAGAAGATCAGCCTTCTCCAAATCCAGGGTAGCCAGTTCTCATAGATTCTGGAGAGGGCCCACGCTGTCCCTAGTCTGTCTTTTATTTGCAATGTACCTATGGAATCCCTTCCTGTTATCTTTCACATCCCTAGCCATATTTAATTCTAACTGGGCCTTAGCTTTCCTAACCTGGTCCCTATCTTCCCTGACAGCATCCTTGTATTCTTCCCAAGCTGTCTGTGGATCCCAGTGGTGTGTGTGTTATTTATCTATTTATATTCAAAGTATTTCTTTATATTCAAAATCCTAGACAAAATCTCTGTGTTAAAAACAGCAAAGGAAATTGTTTTAAACTTGGCAGCTTAATGACCCCAGTTTGTAATAGCTCTTTCAGCTCTCCAAAATAGTTCTTTTAGCTAAGGTTTGTTTGTTTGTTTTTTTGTTTGCTTATTTGCTCCAGTCTGCACTTAAATACAATACAAATTAAACCAAAGAAATGGAGAAGCTATTTCTTAAAGTTCAAAATTTTTTCATGGTCTTATGTGCTCTATATTTCTCACACTTTTTTGGATATGCATTGCATGATGAGGGATTTTGTTCCTTATGAACATTAAAAGTCTAAAACATCTGCTGGATGAGAAATATTATTTTAAAATATTTTTTATTTACACTACCTTTACTAAGCCAGGATTCACATTTCATGCTTTGCTGGTTTTAAAGTTGTTTATTGCTCTATATTTCTTATCACTAGGGAACACGTTGAGAATTTCTGTCACTTATCTGACTTCAAGAACTTGTGCACTGGACTTGCGTAAGTTTTTCACAGAAGATAAAATGTCTTTGTTTCACGCCACCAGAGAGCACTGTTGGATCATTAAGATTTGGCTTTTTTTCTTTCTATATATTAGCTAAAGTAATAAGAACCAGGGAGACAAATAAAACTTTGCTAAGTATTCTTTCTTACCACATGACAAATGTCACCAGTACATAAGGCATAATAAATCAATTGGTCTTTTAGTGTTTATAGTTCTGCATTCTTTCAACATTTTTTTTCTTTTAAGGAAATGAAAAGACCAGTGTTCCCAAGGTTGCAATCAGTGATGCAGTTTGTACCATCACTTTTCATCGATTTTATTTTGCTCACCCATCCAGGGGCATAGCTGCGAACTATATCATAAGACAACTGTGAAGATCATTTCTGGTCCCTCATTAAAAGAAACAGAAAAAAACATCCCTTAATGCCTCGGAAAATGACATGTCAAGAAGCTGAGGACTGTGCTACCTTGCCATTGTGCCAGTCAACACACCCTGTCAGAAGCCATCAATTCATTCAAATTTACAGGTGATTAATGCAACAATTGTGGCAAAGGAAATTGCATTCAACTAGGAAAAAAAACATACATTAATGTATTACATACTAATTTATTTTAAATTCTCTTATTTTTGAAAGAAAGTTAAGCACCACTTTATGTAGGTGTTTTAATGAAGCTTTACACTAAATTGACTGCCCATAGGTTTGGGGGTTTTCTTGTAATTCGAATAATAACCATTACACGAACCACTAAAACTACCTAACCACATGGTACTTCAGAGTTTGGGGATTTAGTTTTTAGAGACATTTTAAGATACTGGTTTGGATTTTTCAAAGACAAGAGAATCCAAGATTATTTAAGGTAAATTCAAAATTTTCCCTTTAATTTTAGATGTATACATGCATTTTTATTTTGAAGATTGGTGATGAAAAAATTTTAGAAAATTGAAATTAACTTACCTTGGTGAACTAATTATGAGATTTCTAGTGTAAGTATATATAAAAAATATAAAACTTCTAGAAAATTATATGTGTTCTAGGAAAAAAAAATGTCCTCTTGAAAAATACATCTCATAAATCTTTGACATGTAAACTTAATGGCATATTGGTTATATTGAGGAATATTTGGTGAGAATTCTATCCTTTTTATTACTAGGAGAAGACAATCTAAAATGAGCAATAGCTATTTTTTTTTATTCCACCTTTAATTCTATCTCATTTTTCCTAGTCTTTATTTTAGTATAAGGAAGTTATTCTGAAATTACGATGCAGCGATTCAGTTTTAGTGACAATTTTCTCATCACACTGACGCTTGCATATTGAAATGTATAACTATCAGGTTTACTGGTTATTTGTGAATTCTAATAGTAGCACACAACATCAAACAAATCCTTGTTTTTTTTCTTTCCTCAGCATACCTTATACTCATAGTGAGCTCTGGAATAGAGTACAATGTAAAACCACCTTTCAGTGTTTCTGAAGTGCTGGGTTAAACGGTCTTTTACTTTTGATGCATCTGCAAAGTATGTGGTTTTCCTTCCAATCATTAGGGTAGATTTAGATTAACTATAAAGGAAGAAAATCTTTACTGTGAGAGTAGTGAGCCACAAGAACTAGTTGCCCAGAGAAGATGCAGCTGCCTCACCCCTGGAAGTGTTCAAGGCCAGGCTGGATGGGGCTTTGAGAAACCTGGTCTAGTGGAAGGTGTGACTGTCTGTGGCAGGGGGACCTGATGATCTGTAATGTCCCTTCCAACCCAATTTTATGCTTCTGTGAGTTTCTAATTCTGTGATTATAAAAATCTATCCTATAACTGGCTTTCTCATGTTAACCACAACTAGGGTGATACAGACTATACTGAAATTATCTAAGTGTCTCTGTTGGCTCAGAAATAATGATAGAAAATACTTCTTTCAATTATTTTAATTCTTGTCCTTCTCCTCCAGGCTTTACTCGGCTAAAATGTGCACTGGAATTTCTGCTTGGGTAAGGACTTCAAAATATGTATATATTCAAATCCAAACCAGGACAAATGTGATAATCTTAACTTATTTTCCTGATTATTACATTCTTCTGCTATAACACTTTTTTTCATATCTACATCACACGTTATTTATATGTAAAGTTTATTTTCATGCTTTAAAAGCAAATAAAACTCAAAAATATTGAAAAACTATTGTCTATAAATGCAACTTCAGTTTAATAATTTTGTATAACTTCAGCAATAGTTTTATAAAGATATAATAAAGGGAACAAATAACTGGGAACTGGGTGAAAGAAAAAAAAAAAAGAAAGTTTTTTTTTGGAACGGTGTTTTTTTTTCCCTTAACTAATTTGATCCTCTGATTTTTCGTTAACCACTTGTAGTTCCTCCACATGTCATAAGTGTATTGCTTCATGATATTAGGAAGAAGTTCTTAATAGTAAGAGTGGTGAGGCACTGGAATGGGTTGCCTGAGGAAGTTGCGAATGCTCCATCCCTGGTGGTGTTCAAGGCCAGGTTGGACGCAGCCTTGGTGACATGATTTAGTGAGAGGTGTCCATGCCCACGGCAGGGGGAGTTGGAACTTGATGATCTTAAGGTCTTTCAAACCCTAAATATTCTATGATTCTATGGTTCTATTTCAGTAGAACATCAGGGTTGTTTTTGTGATTTCAAGCAATTTATAGATAACTGAGAAATTTAGTCCAAAGTTATCTCAACTGACAGGGTCTATATGTAATCCAGTTTCCAAAACATTTGCTGTAAATCAAAGATCAACAAAGTATCAAATTATCAATCAGGGACAGAAATTAAAAACAAAGAGAAAATCTTATTTGTGACTCAGGGCCTAATTTGAATCTTGAAAAGCATGTGTACAGTCGCTGCAATACAAATTTCCAGGATGACCTTGAACTAATTATTTAGGGTCAGATTTTTGAAAGGATTTTATATAACAATAACAACTTGGAATTTTTTAAATTCAGAAGTTCAAAGGATTCCTCTTTCCAGCTTCATTGTAATAGTGTAACTAGAGAGCTTGAAGTTAATAGGAATTTTGGTCCAAGTCTGAAAGACAGCATTTTAATTTTGTGAGTTAAAAAAAAAAAAATTTGCTTCATGACATGTCTTCAAAGACCACACCCAACTGTGTATAGTAGAACTTCACATCAATAGTTCTATTTTGTTTACAAAACATAACCTCCTACACTACAGCTCCCACAACTCTTAAGTCTAGGAAGCTATTATCACTACACGACAGTAGTCTTTACAAGTACATCCCACTGCTATGAAGCTAATTCTAAAGACAGCTCACATCCTCTGACAAGATTTATTCAATCTGTTGAAGTAATGGGCTATGTTTTAAAAGAGTTCAAATCGAAGAACAAAGGATCTTCTGCCATAGGCTATTCTACCTTCTCCTTTTTACCATGTGTGATTACAACATCTCTCATATTAGTAAGTCAGGTTTTAATATCCTTTCCTAGTAATTAGTGGCTTGTTCCAATAAGGTCCCATGCCTGTACAGTTATAGTACCATGTGGGACTGACAAGTTTCTGTTATAATAACTTCTTTTTTTCATTCTGAAAATCCTTTTTTAATAATCACAGACGTGAAAATTTCCTCCACATTAGTTGTGAAAATCAAGTATTAAAAAGAATCTTAAGAAGTGCAAATCACATTTTAATCTAAACCCATTCTTAGTAAAGCTCTTTAATCAAAAAACCTTTTAAAATGCTGGCAAAAAATAGGGCTAGATTTATGAACTTATTCAAATGACATGACAGCAAAAATAGGTCAGTGGGATGCAAAAATCACACATTTCTTATGAAGCCTTTTGTTTCCAACATTGTCTTTCAGTTTGAAACATAAATTGATTGGACACTTGAAATTTTTTTAATTAGTTTTTATTCTGTAAGCCACTTATATGCTCTAAGGTAAAGGCCATCATCCTGATTGCAAAATCTGCTATTTTTAAGCAATTATAAAATCATTGCATTTTGAAATAATAAAGGGATGTGTAATTTGCATTTGATGTAAAAGTTAAACAAACAGCCTTTCTAAGAAAGCAACCACACTGACCCTGTTCAGACATCAAAGCCTTTGCTGAAGTAATTTTTTGTGTCTATGAAAGTCCACAATCCTCTCTGAAACACTAAAACGCACTAGCCACTCCCTACTTGTCTCTTCTGCTTCTTTGCTTGCCATCTCTGTTTCTGCTAATAACTATGTAAAAAAAAAGCTTGTCACCTTGGCTGTTCTAGAAATTTGTTAAATGAATTCATATGGAAGGACAATGAATCATAAAGTGTAGAGAAGCATGGACACACTGTGAAAAAAATTTTAAAGCATGCAAAACTTTAAAAGATATATCTAAATTTAAAAAATGCAAGTATGCTAACAATCTTTTCTGTTCCTGCAGAAAGAAAGAAAACATTTATTATATAAATATGACTTATGTACAGTAGTATTTTATCATAATTTTACACAGGGAATAATCTAGTTATGGAAATTCAGAACATTTCCTCACAACAAACAAATGAACAAAAAAGCCAACCAATCAATCAAACAAATAACCCCAACAGTTCACTTTCTACAAATACTCTAGCAGATCAATGAAACAGTCACATTCCTTAAACTTCACTTTTAGGTTGGAAATATTTGCCTGCTCCAAAATTTAAAACCATCAAATTCTTGTTCATTACTCCCTTTCCCAGTGCAATGCTCACATCTAAGATGCTGAGCAGGAAAGAAAAGCCTAAAGGAACCTAAAGAAAAAATCTGCCTTCATGAAAGTAAAAATTGATCTTACAAATTAAAGCATATTAGCATGCATAGCTAAGTAGTTTATAAATTCAGTTCTATAATTGGTTGTGCACAAATTTGCTTTGACAACAGTTGGGGTCCACTGCAGAAATGTAGTACACAGCTAGAACTGAGCATATATCTCCAATAACTCTTCACTGACTATATATGGAATCCATCTGTCATTAATCCTAAACTTTTAACAAATTAGAGACTTATTTCCTACTTCACATGGAATAGCTGTGCTAGCAATTTATGTGAATTGTTGTACCCTAGTCACAGGATTAGTTCAAAGGGTTCTGGAAACAGAATATGTTGTAAAGAAACTAGAGTTCAGACTACTAGAGTTATTATTTAAGGATATGAATAAAAATTACCATTTTAAATCTCTCAGAAGAAATATTTTTCATTATTACCACTGATTAACAACTGTAATTTTGTTGTATCTCAGACTGGTTTACTGACAGTAGCTGAAAACTGTATAATTAAAATTGCCACATGAAAGTCCCTCATTTCCAAGTGAGAGATCTAACTACCAAATTATTATGATCATAATGGCACATCTTTCATCACTGCTCCACATCTTACCTGTTGTGGTGCCCCCATTAACTCC
Organism: Lathamus discolor; assembly: GCF_037157495.1. Lineage (NCBI taxonomy): Eukaryota > Metazoa > Chordata > Aves > Psittaciformes > Psittacidae > Lathamus > Lathamus discolor. The sequence continues at coordinate 25,206,816 of NC_088884.1, forward strand.
TCAAACATCCTGAAGAAAGAAGATAGGCTGGCTCCTTAAACTTGAATCACAATATAGCTCTCAGGGGCAGATATCTACTCAGAAAAGGCAATTCTGAATATCTATGTAAGGATAAGATAACCCATCCAGGAAACTTTTAGGCTTAACTGTCTTATCCAATGATCCAGAAAACCCTGTAAATACAAGTTAGGATTTTTACATTCTTATGGGGTTTTACATACAGAACAACCTCTTTAATACCGCAGAGAAAATGCAATATTCTGCAGCCAACAGAGTCTTCTTACGGAATATAGAAAATATGGATTCAAACTCTGAAGACAAAGCTGGAGACAAAGAATCAGGTAGCCAACACCAACTTTTAACTTCTTGTGAAAAACTTTGGCATGTACTCTTTGCATGGCTGTGGGAGAAGCAAAGCCAGGGAACTAGCCTGATGTACCCAAATGTGTGATGTAAGAAAATTACTGCAGCCTTTAGATCTTATTTCTTTAAAATATTTTTCTCCATCTTTTTGTTGGTACCAAAATCCATTGCATTACAAATCCTATTACAAACATTTTGGGTATCAACTACTGTGAATGTCAGTGTTAGAAAGCTAGATCTCACCATTCATTGCATCTTATTCACCAGTATTTTGAATCCTTCTTCCAAGACAAGACTTTTGATAGCACACTGTGTGCTTTACAATGCCAAAGTTATTACCTGGGTTCAGTACACAGTGTACAGTTGGATTTTGACCATGTAAAGAAATTTCATCAGTGTTCTTGATAGAGATATTGCTAGAACAAGAGTTAGTTCCTAGAATAGGCGTAGCATTGAAACCACTCTATTGGTGAGGTTTAGGTGGTTCGGATGGTTTTGCTGTTGTTGGGTTTGGTTTTGTTTCTGTTTTAATACATATATAATTACTGTACTGTTGTTGCATTCTTATCCATCATCTCAAATAAAAAAATAATTATTAAAAAATCCAGTCTATGCCTTTACCCTTTTAGTTTGCATAGTCTTGCATTGTACTATAGCTTGAAGTTTATATTTCCTGTAAGTCACATGGCTGTTGTTAAAGACACTAAAATACAGTGGAATGTGAAATTTTTCTCATTTTTTTAATGAGGCACAAATTGACTAAAATGTCTGTAATCTAAGATAATTAACCAAAACTTATTCTGCAGGTATAGTAAAAGGACAGAAATTATTTTTATATATCAAATTATATGGCAGAGGTTGAATTTTTTGCTATGCTGTAGTAAACAGAATCTCTCCTTTTTATGTCTGTACATCTGAGCCTGTTTCAACCGTACCCATATCCACACAAATGGATTACCATTAGTCTAAAGATTTTTAAAGGCAAAGTTACCACTGGTTTTCAGTAGTAACTGAATATTAATGTCTTTTTTAAAATTTCACATTTAAATGTACTAATCCTATACTATGCAAGCATTCATGCATATGATGGAACTAATTTGTGACAGAGATTCACTTTGTTCTTAAACTGTAGTGGTTTGGGTTTTTTTAAATTTTAATTTTGAAAACAAACCCAAAAAAAACTCACATGCCTACACTTTTGAGACAAATTAAGTCACTATTTTCAGAGGTGCTATGGGCTCTTAAAAAATACACCGTCTCTCTGTAGAAATGCATGTCATGCTACCAAAGCCTTTTGCACACGTGCATGACTGGATGTACATTCATCAACTGGCCAGATGGATTCCTTTACATTTGATAGGCGCACGTCTAGGTTGTCTTGGTTCACATAATTCAACAGATAAATCCTTGTAATGAGCAAATATGTATCTACTGACAGATGATACATCTGTATGCATGACAGAATCCCCTTCCTTTTAAGGTATGGACACTGTAGGCATACACACAGTAACTTCTTTCTCAAAAAAACTCTTTCTGAAGAATATAATAAAGAATAAGTTCTTAACAAATTTATTAGTAGTTTGGTTGTGAATAAATAGGGAAAACAAGTTGGAATCTTTTTTCCCTTAGTTCTTCAGAAGGCAGAGAGCACCATGAGTATACATTAGGATGAAAATTCATTTGTGATAATTTTAAAATTTTGTGGTATTTTGGGTTTTGTTTGTTTGGTTTGTTTATTTTTTAATATACTAAATGAGTAAATAGCACATTTTAAACTGTGACGGAAGCTCTGCAAGGCAATCCAAAAGTCTTCTAAAAAAAACAAACCAAGTTTTGAACTAATCATATGCAGTCCTGACCAAATGACAACACATCACTACTAGCGCAGTGCTGAATAGGAAGCTTTCTGGTCGTTACAGAATGCCAAACCCACCACAATTCTGAGCTGTTTCGATTTGGTTTGAACCTCTATTTCATTACAAAAACATAAAGAAGAAATGAGTTATTTTGCTTGTGATAAGTTGGTAGAGAATGCTGTTATGTACATGTGCAAAGAGTAGATGTATGAATAGTAGTAAAAATAGGGTCAAGAATTAGATTTGTAAACTAAAAGTAGGTTTAAATTTCCAGAGGACAACTGCCTCTTTTGGGGATATTTCTACATACACAAGAATGACTTAATGGCCTTAGCCAGACCTGAAAATACAAAAAAGCCTTTGATATTCTGTTCTGGGTCACCTTGTTTTCTGCATTTTTTCCTGATCTCCACTGGCTTTACTGAGTCTTGTTTTAAGCTTGCTGATTGCATTGAGTTGGTATTTGCTATGCAATAAGCTGGCACTAAGAAGGATTTTGATCTTTAATCTGGTTCAAAGGATTCTAAACAGCTCTGATTGCAGCCGTAGGCAATACATGTACTAAATGAGATTGAAGGACAAATTAAAATAAATAATGTTTGAGTAAATCACTTTGTTGTGGTTAAATGTATTTAACAATTTCATTATCCCCTGCAAAGCAGGTTTTAAATAAATTAACAAATGGTTTTCTTTTTTTTTTTTATGTAAGTATAATAAATATGTTTCCACACAGAAAGACATTAAAGTTGTGTCTCTCCTCCATTTGTTGCAATAGCTTCAAAGCTTTTGGGTAGAGAAAGAGGAGAAGTCAGAAATCTATGAGGCATATCACTGTATTCATTGCCAAAAGTAAAACATGGGAAATCAGTTCAGTTTCTTAAGTATTATAGTTCACTTATGTAATGATGTTTTAGTTGTTTTGACTACCAGTAGCTCCTGCAGCCAGACAATAACAGCTTTATATAGTTTGAGTTGCTCTAAGAAATAAAGTCTAGTCATGAAGTACCTAGAACATGAAAGAACAATGAAAAGCAGGGTTAGTTGATCCAGTTACTTTAGTAATCTTCTACCTGCCAGTGTTTACATTCCTTAAAGTAAGATTTTTATGATGTGTTGCTATGTTTGGAGAAAACTGAACTATATACTAAGTCTGAAACTGTTATAAGGGGAAATACTAAGAAGGAAAATACAGATGGTTCAAAAAATATTACTACAAGAAGCAAATTAGTAGAATAACTAGGATTTGTTAGCAGATTATTGGTTAGATATGAAAATCTGATAGACTAAACCCTGTTTGGCCATGAGTCCAAACAAACAAACAAAAAAAATTATATACATTGAAGCACGTTGGGACCTATTATTGTCTGTTCCTCAATTACTTCTCTTACTGTATTCTCTTACTCAATTACTGTATGTGAATATGTTTGCATAATTTAATGTCTATAAATATGAAATGTCAAAGCAGCATATGAACCAGTTCAGAAAGAATTGTTACAGAATAATGTCTTAATGATCTTTTCTTTCTACGTTTTTTCTTTTTCTACTTAGATGCATAGTTCTGGGGGAAAAACCCTCCATGTTTTCTGTACAACTTGGTGCCCTGATAGAATTCAGAGGCAAAGTCCTGGCCATTTCTATATTATTATTAAAATCTCTGCTGATTTCAGCAAGATGAGTATTCAATCCACGTTGGATCAGGAATTATTCAATATAAAGATAGCATTTCTCCAGCTGCTGCTTTTCTGTCCTTTTTCTGTGCACTCATATTTCACCCTGTATTTTTAGTCCAGGTCATTCTGTATGGTAGGACTCAGCAAATCTGAAGGATTCTTACGCATTGGTTTGGAGAAAAAGATCTAGCTTTAAAACTTCGGGGGGGTTTGTTTTTTTTTTTTTTTACTTTGTACATCAAGTGAAAATGCAGTTTGACTCATCTTGGAGAAAAGTTTTGATGCTGTATTTAAAAACTGCTGGAAAAAGAGCTCATTTCCTCTGAAAGAATTCCCAATAGCATAAGAAATATTTAATATGGATTTATAGCTTGCTTGCCAGACTGGTCAAGGAGGCTTTAAACTAGATGTGTTGGGGGAGGGGGGCATCATTCCATCCCAACACACCCAGTCAGTTGCTAACACCTATAATAAATGCTCGGAACAATGTACATATATTCCGGCTGCTCCAGCCAACGAGCCGTCTTCGATTGGAGCTCAGCTCAGATGCCTCTATACAAATGCCCGTAGCATGGGGAACAAAAAAGAGGAATTAGAGGTATCTGCACGTCTACAGGGGTATGATATAATAGGCATCACAGAAACATGGTGGGATGGCTCCTATGAGTGGAGCGTTGGAATGGAAAGTTACAGGCTCTTTAGAAAAGACAGGCCTGGCAGGCGGGGAGGGGGAGTTGCCCTTTATGTTAGGGATAGGCTGGAGAGTATGGAACTCTGTCTGGGGGCAGGTGAACAGTTTACAGAGAGTTTGTGGGTCAGGGTTAAAGGGAAAACAGCTATGGGAGACATTACTGTGGGGATCTGCTACAGGCCACCTGATCAAGGAGAACCTGTGGATGAAGCACTCTACAGACAGATAGGAAAAGCCTCACGCTCGCAGGCCCTTGTTCTCATGGGGGATTTCAACCACCCTGACATCTGCTGGAACGATGGCACTGCACGGCACAAGCAATCCAGGAGGTTCCTCGATTGTGTGGAAGACAACTTCCTTCTGCAAGTAATAGAGGAGCCAACAAGGAGAGGTGCCATGCTTGACCTTGTGCTCACCAACAGGGAAGGGCTTGATGAGAATGTGGTACTCCAGGGCAGCCTTGGATGCAGCGATCACGAGATGGTTTAATTTGAGATCCCCAGGACAGTGAGAAGAGTGTGTAGCAAGCTCACTGCCCTGGACTTCAAAAGAGCAGACTTTGGCCTCTTCAGGAGCCTGCTTAGTAAGGTTCCATGGGATATAGCCCTGGAGGGCAGGGGGGCCCAAGACTGTTGGTTGATATTCAAGGATCACTGCTACAAGCTCAGGAGTGCTGCATCCCAACTAGAAGGAAGTGCGGCAGAAGGGCCAGGAGACCTCCTTGAATGGATAAGGAGTTGCTGAGGAAAATTCAAATGAAAAAAGAGGCTTATAAAAAGTGGAAGCAAGGACAGGCAGCCTGGGTAGAGTACAGGGATGTTGTCCGGGAAGCTAGGGACCAGGTTAGGAAGGCTAAGGCCCAGTTAGAATTAAACCTAGCCAGGGATGTTAAGGATAATAGGAAGGGATTCTACAGGTACGTAGCAAACAAAAAACAGACTAGGGACAACGTAGGCCCCCTGAGGAAGCTTTCAGGAGAACTGGCTACACAGGATTTGGAGAAGGCTGAGGTTCTGAATGACTTCTTCGCCTCGGTCTTCACTGGCAAAGGCTCTGACTGCACCACCCAGGTCTTAGAAGGCAGATGCAGGGACTGTGAGAATGAAGACCTTGGGCCCACTGTGGGAGAGGATCTGGTTCGAGACCATCTTCAAAATCTGAACGCGCACAAGTCCGTGGGACCTGATGGAATCCATCCGCAGGTCCTGAAGGAGCTGGCAAATGAAGTTGCTAAGCCACTGGCCATCATATTTGAAAAATCATGGCAGTCAGGTGAAATTCCCGAAGACTGGAAAAAGGGAAATATAAACCCCATTTTCAAGAAGGGGAAATGGAAGACCCAGGGAAGTACAGAGCAGTCAGTCTCACCTCTGTGCCTGGCAAAATCTTGGAGCACATTCTCCTGGAAGGCATGCAAGGTACATGAAAAACAAGAAGGTGCTTGGTGACAGCCAGCATGGCTTCACTAAGGGGAAATCCTGCCTGACCAATTTGGTGGCCTTCTATGAGGGGGCTACAGAATTGATGGACAAGGGTAAAGCAGTTGATGTCATCTACCTGGACTTGTGCAAAGCGTTCGACACAGTCCCACATGACATCAATGGCTGAGTGTCCAGCTGGAGACGAGTAACAAGTGGTGTCCCTCAGTGATCGGTGTTGGGACTGGTCTTGTTCAAAGTCTTTGTCGCTGACATGGACAGTGGGATAGGGTTTGCAAGTTTGCTGATGACACCAAGCTGTGTGGTCCGGTTGATGCGCTGGAGGGAAAGGATGCCATCCAGAGGGAACTTGAGATGCTTGTGAGGTGGGCTGATGCCAACCTTATGAAGTTCAACCATGACAAGTGCAAGGTCCTACACCTGGGTCAGAGCAATCCCAGGCACAGCTACAGGTTGGGCAAAGAAGAGATTCAGAGCAGCCCTGCGGAGAAGGATTTGGGTGTGCTGGTCGATGAGAAAATGAACATGAGCCAGCTTCAGTGTGCGCTCGCAGCCCAGAAAGCCAACCGTATCCTGGGCTGCATCAAAAGGAGCATGACCAGGAGGTCGAAGGAGGTGATCCTGCCCTTCTACTCTGCCCTTGTGAGACCTCACCTGGAGTATTGTGTGCAGTTCTGGTGTCCTCAACATAAAAAGGACATGGAAGTGTTGGAACAAGTCCAGAGGAGGGCCACGAGGATGATCAGGGGACTGGAGCACCTCCCGTATGAAGACAGGCTGAGGAAGTTGGGGCTGTTCAGCCTGGAGAAGAGAAGGCTGCATGGAGACCTAATAGCAGCCTTCCACTACCTGAAGGGGGCCTATAGGGATGCTGGGAAGGGACTCTTCGTCAGGGACTGTAGTGACAGGACAAGGGGTAACGGGTTAAAACTTAAACAGGGGAAGTTTAGATTGGATATAAAGAGGAAATTCTTTCCTGTTAGGGTGGTGAGGCACTGGAATCGGTTGCCCAGGGAGGCTGTGAGTTCTCCATCCCTGGCAGTGTTCAAGGCCAGGTTGGATGAAGCCTTGTGTGGGATGGTTTAGTGTGAGGTGTCCCTGCCTATGGCAGGGTGGTTGGATCTAGATGATCTTGAGGTCCTTTCCAACCCTAACTATTCTATGATTCTATTCTATTCTATGATTCTAATATGATTTAAAGCTGTACTTTCTAGCAGAATATTTGAATTAACAAACTACACTGTACTCCAGTGCTGTAGGTCTTAAACAAGCCCTAACAGAGCTGTAGAGTGCACTGACGAGAAGAAAACAGAGGCTTGGGATAGAGATGCCCAGGGGATATGGCCTTTTAGTTAGGCTGAAGGAGGAGACTGCATAAGAAATGGATGTAAAATACTTCTGTTTCCTCTGAGGAACGGGAAACATTGGCACAATGCCCCTAACTTGCTTAAAGGAAAACAGCAGTTCTTCTTCAAGGAAAGATTGAAAAAATTGATATTTTTCATGTGAATACCTCCCCCCCCCCAAAAAAAAAAAAAATCAAAAGAAAAGAAAACGGAGGGGAAAGGAAATATAATGTATAGGAGACCAGTGCTTAATTCCCTGCAATATATCAGCCAGGTGAATAATACAGAGTTGGTTTAGCCTTGTGACCTGGGTAACAGGTTATACCATAGCCTGGAACTCCTTCAAATAGCTCTTAAGAAGGCAAAAGCTTAGAACTGAGTTCCAAAACTGGATACAGCATTGGCATGCTAAAAAAAAGTATCAAAATTATCAAGTCGTATCAGGATAATCCCTGATTAACATTAACAGTCACATTCATAGGATTATGAGAAAGGAAGTAAGAGACCTTCACTGGATGCATATAGACCATAAGGAATATTGTAAAATTAAATTAATGATACAAAAGTTTTGTATTTGGTGCAGTTCTGCATGTTTTTAATCATATACTGTGCCATTTTATGTGAACTACAGTATTAAATTACTATCTTTTGGATAGTTTGAGTCAATTTGATTTAGCAGTAAAATGCAATAGGTCCCCTGGAGCATCTACATTATTTGATATACTGTGAAATCTTTGCATTATGAAGAAGCACTGTGAGCCACTGTTCATTTAATTAAAAACAAACAAACAAACAGATGTTTGTGGTTGGTCTTTTCATAATGCACAAAAACTTCATTTTGATTTCTATTTCATTCTCTTTAGTTCTGTTTAATTTTATTTCACTCCTCTTCTTTTCTCTTCTCTTCTCTTCTCTTCTCTTCTCTTCTCTTCTCTTCTCTTCTCTTCTCTTCTCTTCTCTTCTCTTCTCTTCTCTTCTCGTCTCGTCTCGTCTCGTCTCGTCTCGTCTCGTCTCGTCTCGTCTCGTCTCTTCTCTTCTCTTATTCTCTTCTCTTTTTCTCTTTCCTCTTCTCTTCTTTGTCTGCTCCATTTCAGTCCAGTTCAGTCTATTTCTTTCACCAAATATTTCAAGAACGTTTTTTCATCAATCTCTGTCAGTATACAAGAAGATGAACCAGTCATTATGGGAACTGTTTTTTGTATTAAAGTTTGTTGTTAACTTCTGTCAAAAAAGCCCCATCAGTGATCCCAACAGATTCTTCTTGCCACCTTTAAATGTTATATCATATGATTTACTCCTTTTTCTCTGATCTTGTTTCTATTTGGTTGATTTGCCTACATATGCATGCAACAGGGATCTATTTATTATGTGTATCAACTGGAGTTAGAAACTCTTCTCTCAAGGCAAATTACTTTTCTTCCTTCAGATTCATAATTTTGACATTGACATTGAATTTTCTAAGAGTACCAAGTGTTCTTAGTTACAGTGTCTTGTACCAAAGTAAAACAATTTTTATCAAGATGTGCTTTTTACCAAATGCTGCTTATGAATGCTTTCTTGAAAGCAAATAGGCATGGAACAGTTGTCAAGTCAAACCTTTAAATCCATGCTGGATTTTTCCAGAAGTCAAACTACAGAGGTCAATGGCTTAAAACTAATGTAAATGCCACAAAAGTGTAAAGAGATTTGAAATGGTGTTCAAGCTGAATGATCACAGGTGATAGCACAAGCATTTTTATGTTTTCTGAATCTTTAGTGATTTTATCTATAAAATTTATCATCAGAGCAGCTTAGAGATAACTGAAGGTTTAACAGTAAGATGGGCTGAGTAGTTTTGGTCATTATAAAAACAAAAAGATAGGACCGGTGACCTTTTGTATTAGTGACTTCAGAGTATAATACAATCTTTATGTACCAATATCAGAGTTAAATTAATTTCTTGGCCACAAAAGGCATCATGGGTAGTAGGAAGCATTTACATATGGGATACTATTCTTGAGCCCTTGGGTAGAGTAAATTCTTTAGTAAAGTCTTTTTGCTACATCCTTTCTGGTTAATTTTATTGCCTTTCACTGTAGTTTGTGAATCGAGATATCTACAAAACACTTTTAGTTCAATGAATGTTATTCAAATCTCTTTCTTACTTTTTAAAATTATTTTTTAAAATTAACATTGATCAGGTGTAATCTGCAAATTCTTAGAAGACAGGTAAATGTTACAATGGGTACGTTAAATTATGCAGTTATGACATGCTAAAAGCATTAAATATAGACAAGTTACAACACTCAGTAGTCTAGGGACCCTAAAAATTTAATACACTTTAGCTGCAGGCAAGAATCTAGCAGCTGCAGGGTCATAGGAGGAGGAAGGTGTATTGGTAGTATGTATTATGTTGGCAAAAGTAATGTATCATCAAACCTCTTTTTTCTGTTTTACTACTGGAAGTTCTCACAAATTGTCATCTAGTGCATATATCTATGAAATTACTTCTTGCTCTTTTTTTTACGTATTTTGCAAAACTAGTAGGCATAAACTCATACTAAAAAAAATCTTATTCAATGTTTTCACAGTATTGAGCTTCTGCATATTTCATATTCTTTTATGTTCTGAACATAGTCTTTCGTTTCCAATAAACCTTTTATCACAATGAGATTGAACAGAGAAAGTTGTGTTGTTTTTTTTTTTTTTTGACAAATATCCTGTAGGAAGAAGCTATTATGTTCAGGATATAGATATTGAGACAATATGCTGTTAAAAGAAAATTATCAGTTCAGTCTTACAGTAGTTGTGTCTAAGAAATTGAAAGTTACAGCATATCATTGTTTTTTAGTTGTTTATTCAGATCTACTGTCCAACTTTATTCTCCAATCCTGCTTCAGAAGGAATGGTGTTGGACAACATATATTAAAGCCTAATACTGCCTAATATATTTACAGCACATGGATTTTCTTTCCTACCACAGCAGAAATTTCTGGAGCTGAAATACACAAAAATAGTGTTCTTCATGTTTCCAGCCATCCTAGAACCTGCTTTAAATGAACCTGCCAAAGTCTGAGTCTTCAATACTAAAAAGGGCTCTGAAAGAGCTGTGGCATATCTTATCACTATTATATTATGATATTGAGGTATCAGGATTTAGGTGGCATGCTGTGAATGAAGTATTCAGCTTCAAAAGATATTAGAAAAATTCCCTTATAGGAGTCACTCATTCTAGAAAAAAAATTAGGCTAAGCTACATGAGATTAAGACTTGTGTGGTCCATCCACTAAATTTTCCACTAAAATTGTCTCTAGATGTATGGTTTTCTCTTGTTTTATTTATTTAAAACTCTCCCTGGGCTACAGAACACCTGTGTCCAGAGACACAAAAGAACGAAAAAAGCTAAAACAGAACAAAAAAACCTTTTATAAGATTATTTTACTTTGGGGAACAGTAGCAGCACATTCTGTTAATTATACTTTTTCATTTGCAAACAGAATCACATTTCGAGCACATTTGTCGGTAACTGTGTGTATTTTCAATTTTTTTTTCTCAGTCCTGGACCAAGTCACATGCATTTTAAATTCGATGGAAAACAATGGTAAGATTAAGTTTTCTGTATGGAAGCCTCTCAGTTTAGAGGTGAAATGTAAAAACATTAACGATATACATTGCAATGTCCCAGTGACAGAGACAGTAAAAGCAAAAAAGGACTGCAGAGTAGAAAAAATTTTTTTTCAAATGTGTAGTTTGTTGACCTCAGCCAACTCCCACCCAGATACTCACTCACACCCCTCTACACATAAAACCTGCTTGTTTACACATGTCGTGGTTTAAGCCCAGAATTGCTTGTGGTTTAAGCCCAGCCAGCAACCCAAAACCATGCAGCCACTCACTCACTCCCCTACCTTCCTCCCCCCGCTCCTGGAGGGATGGGGAGGAGAATCGAAAGAATGTAACTCCCACAGGTTGAGATAACAGTCCAGTAACTAAGGTATAACACAAACCACTGCTGCTACCACCAATAATAATAATGGTAAGGGAAATAACAAGGGAAGAGAACACAACTGCTCACCACCCGCCGGCCAATATCCTGCCCGACCCAAGCAGTGATCTAGCCCTTCCAGGCAAATGCCCCCAGTTTATATAGTGGGCATGACGTGCTGTGGTACGGCATACCTCTTTGGTCAGTTTGGGTCAGGTGTCCTGTCTTTGCTTCCTCCCAGCTTCCCCTCCTGCCTGGCAGAGCATGCGACTCACAGAGTCCTTGGTCAGAGTAAAAATCACTGAGCAACAACTAAAAACACCAGCACTATCAGCGCTGTTTCCAGGCTGAAAGTCAAAGCCACAGCACTACACCAGCTACTAAGAAGGAGAAAAATTACTGCTACTGCTTAACCCAGGACAACAGGTTAAAAATAAAAGGGGCTTATAGGGATGCTCAGAGGGACTCTTCATTAGGGACTGTAGCGTTAGGACAAGGGGTAATGGGTTCAGACCTAAACAGGGGAAGTTTAGATGGGGTATAAGGAAGAAGTTCTTTACTGTTAGGGTGGTGAGGCACTGGAATGGGTTGCCCAAGGAAGTTGTGAATGCTCCATCACTGGCGGTGTTCAAGGCCAGGTTGGATAGAGCCTTGGGTCACATGGTTTAGTGTGAGGTCTCCCTGTCCATAGCAGGGGGGTTGGAACTAGATGATCTTAAGGTTTTTTCCAGCTGTAACTGTTCTATGATTTTATGATTCTATGAGAAGCCTTGTGGATCAACATACATAAAGAGTTTATTAGGGAAAGTGAAAGCTACATGTGTAAACAAAGGAAATACAAAAGAAAAAAGGAACTAATTTGCTGTGTCCCATCAGGATGTAGAAGTCTAGCCACTCCCTGGAAAACAGGGCTATGCATAATAGCCGCTTGCAAAGTCAGATACCATAATCAGTTACGAATCCCCTTGCCCTTTCTTTTCCTGAGCATTTATTCCTTAGCACAGCATCACGTAGTCTGGAATATCCCTTTGGTCAGTTTAGGTCAGCTGTTCTGGTTATGAACCTCCAGACCTGTTGCCTACCCTCAGCCTACTCACTGGTTTGTGGGCAGGGAGCAGGAAAAGGAAGGAGGAGGAAGAAAAAAAGTTGACACTTTGCAAGCACTGTTCAGCAACAGCCAAAACACTGGTGTGCAAAGCATGGAACAATATGGGCTGCTAAGAAGAAAGTTAACTCCATTCCAGCCAGACCCAGCTCGAAATTGCATCTTCCAAATATTAGCAAGGCAGATTGGCATTTATGGACAAATTTTGCTTGACAAATAGTTGCCAACAACGTTGGTGCTATAATTTTAAGAACAATTTTATTTAGAACTATTGAAGAAACAATTTTTTAAAATTTAATTTTTAGCTTAAATTTTAAAATTCATTATTTGCTGTAAAAGTCCTTCCTAAAAATCAAACCTTTAAAATATTTACAGCTGAGCAAAAAAAATATGAGATCCTTAAAAATATTCATAAGTTTTTGGCATAAACACATACACTGCTGAATACATTGCATCTGGGGTTTACATAGAGGAAGTATCAACATTTTCTCTTATGCAATACTTTATGTAGTTAGATTAAAAACTATAAAACAGCTCATTAAAATTCATAGATGTGTTTAAAAATGAAGAACAAGTTTTTGACCTTCCAACCATTGCAAATATTATCTATAAAAGTATGAAACACCAGACCTACAAGGAAATTCAAAATATGCAAAGGTTTTATCAGAAAATACAGACATTATCTTTCCTGCAGCTGTCAAATCAGTAATGTAAAATTACAGCAATTTTCAAAATAAATTAAAATTCTCACTTTATGCTTAGGCTCATGCTAGAAGGGCAATAGAAAGAAAAGATGGTATAACACTTTTAATACATCTGACATGAAGAAAAGCATAGTCAATGTGAGGTTGACTTGGTTAAAATATAAGATGAAATATTACTTCTGAACTATCAGTCTAATATCAAGTTCATACAGTCAAAGCTATCTTACCAAATTACAGGCACATAATGTTAATATTTATATTTTAATGTATTTTTCACAAGATTCATCAGCAACTGTAGCACTTATTATCTATGGGTACTATCATCAATTTATGAATTCTTCCTGCTGGGAAACTTCACCTAAACAGAAAGAAAGAAACTTGGTACCTTATAAAAATTCAGTCAAAAGGCAGACCAGACTTTAAATCGCATTAATGCAGGATAGATCTGATGCAAGAGGTAAAATTATTAATCACTTTCATAAAGAGGGAATGTTACATCACTCCTGATCTCATATGGAGGGGCACCACATAGGTAGAAAGATGTACAGTCACCACAGAACAAGGTTTTTGTCCTGCTAGGGTCTATTTCTAAGCTCTCCTACTTCATTAGCAGAAGAAAAAGAAAGTCACCAAATTTAGAGTAAAATAAATTTCCAGAACACAAAGTCCTAGATATTTCTGCACTGTACCAGCATTTTGGTCGATTGTTTATGCTTTAGAACACGTTATAAACAAAGCAGTAATCCATCAGATGACATAAATTCTATAGTGCTATAAAAAATGACAAAGTGTGACATTTCTGACAGTAGAAGCTTAACTTCTTTCAGACTTAAGGGCTCACAAGTGATAGAGCATTAAATATAAATCACATTGAATTTGACTAATGAAAAAAAGTTACGTTCTTCCATTAAGTTCATATTTTAACAAAAAATGTTTAAACTAAATATGAAATCATCTAAGAAAAGCTTATAGATGTAATGTGAACCATTTCTAGATCAGTCAAAGAAATAATCTAGGAAAAATGTCAGGAGAAGAAAATCCATCAGTACAGACTGGATATGTATGTAATCAGAAAAGTAGCTTTCTATTTGTAAATGACACATTGAAAGTGAATTTATGGTCAAAAAATACATGCTTACTCATTTTACCACAGAGAAGACAGAGCTCCAACATTAAACCATACACTAGCATAATAATATTCCTTTTCTTTGTGTAACTATTGTTACTTTGTGTAACAAACTGAGTAAATATTAAAGAAAAAAGACTAATTAAAATGTGTTTGCAACAGCATCCAGTCTATGATCATAGAAGAAAGGTTAATTATCACAGCATTATTTAACAGTATACAGATGGTATTGATCAAAAGCATTATTGACATCACTCACTATGTTGAGCCGTATCTTGTCCGCAGATAGTGAGTGAAGACCCTCTTAAAACATCAGGAAGATTATGCATCTTCTGATTTCGTATTGTCAAAGATTTTTTTAAGCATACTTTCTTGTTCTCTGTAACAGCTTCACTTCCTTACCATCTGAAAGCAGTATTTTCAAGAAAGAAACACAGAACAGAGTGCAAAAGTCACTGTGATGAAAGTCCCACCAAGGATTAGATTTGCTGTTTTTGAAAAGTTATTAGGGGTAGTTTTACCTTCACTCTTCTCACGATTTAATGGTACATTTTTGTGGTCATCAGTGCTGATCCATTTCACCCTTCATTGTTCAGTACTGATTCTCCACTGAAAATCAATACAGTAGGTAACATTGCTGCACTTTACTCTTGCAGTGGGACAACAAAACCTAAGAATGATAGTGTTGAAGACTTATGTATCTCTCTGATAAATAGGAAGAGCCATACATATCCCTCTAAGAATCAACTTGTCATAGATTTGGAAATGAAGGAAATCTGCCTTTCCAAAATGTGCAAAAAGATTTCCACATGTTGCCTGTATTAATTTAATTTATTGTATTCAGATAGCAGCTACTATAGTAAACTTTAAAAATCTCCTGCACTGTATGGCTATCCACTGTGCTGATAACATACCAAAATGTGGATGAAAAATACAGCAGTTAGTCCTAAAATAATTATGCAAGATGAGTCCATAAAACTTTTTTTTTTTTTTCTGTTGGGTATAACAATTTTAAATGAATGAGTGGAATTTATGTGAATGCGTTGGCTTCTACAATACCCAAATAAATGACTCTTTGGGAAGTTACCACAGTAAAAATCCTGCTGTCTGCTTTTTCCAGGAAAAGACAGGTAGCATATCGCTTTGTATTGTGGGGATTCATAACACTTCTACTTTCCTTATTGCAAAATATTTCCATGCTCCAGTTGTAATTCGTAGGAAAGATTCTGGAAAATTCACTCTTTTAGTGTGAGTACAAATATTTGAAAGCAATTTTTGCAATGGAAGTATTTTCATGGTTGACTTGGAAAAGGTGATATTTAGTCTCTCACAGGATTTTTTTTTTTTTTTTTTGCACAATGTCATGATATAACAAAATTTTTTTGAGCCACTTGTGAATTTTCAGATCTTAAGAGAATTAATAACAGGTGGTTTCAGTAATGTTTAGTTTGTATGAGCAATTTTTAATGTAGTTATATGTAAAAGTAACAACTGTTAATTAATTCATCTATTTATTAAATTTCAGGGATAGATACATGTTCTATTAAATAAGTGGTCATGTCTGAAATATCTTATCCTTGTCTCCCATAGAAAATGTAGAATCATAATAACATCATTCCCGAGAAAAGTCCTCCAGCTAATCTTGATTCATTGTGCTACTTTATGCCTTGGTAGTAGAACTGGGACCATTTTATCTTTTCGTAATGTCTTTTGAAGTTTATGGTCATTGAAAAATCCATGCAAATAAATTGGTGAAGTAAATGATATATTCAGGTCTCATACAGAGTATGAAAGAATTATGGTGACTTAAATACCTCTAGAAGCAACAAGAAACAGGATGAAAGAATTTGCTAACAAATATTTTAGGTATATTTTCCCATTCAGATAAATGAGTTCTTAAAACCAGAAGATAATATTATAAGATAAATTTATAGTAGCTCCAATACTTTATGCTAAGGAATGTTAGGAGCAAAGATGCCTCCAGCAGTTCCAGTCCAGAAATCCCTCCTGTCAGCCACTGAAGCCCAGTCTTGTTTCCCAGGGACATGAGGTCTCAGCCCAGTCTGAGAGACAATGGCACCTACATAGAGGACTCACACAAAACACAAACACAGCCAGCTATGTCTTCTCCTCCGGCTGGCACAGGCAGGAGGTCACACAAAATATTCTCCAGGTTCACAAGCACACACACATGAGTGGATCTCCTGAGTGCTGGCACAGCCCCTATGTACTCCTGGCACAGCCCCTCCACACTCCTGGCACAGCCCCTCCACACTCCTGGCACCCCTGTCTGCATCACAGCCCCTTTACCCACACCATGGGTCTGCTACTCACGCACTGTTCTAGCTCATGTGTGCTTGCTGCACACATGTAGCGCTTGCATACTCGTCCCACAGGCACCCCCGCTTGTGGGTTTCCTGGATCCCAGCATGGATCCAGCTGATTCCTCTGCCCCAGCTTGAGGCCTCCCTACTCACTCGCTGATCTTTGAGGTTTGCCGGGGAATGCACATGTGCAACCCATGAACGCCAAAACTGGGGAAGATAAAGATGGTCAGAGTCCCAGCAGCTGACAACCAGCACACTGTTTGTGTCCTGGGGTCTCGCTCCAGCTGCCAGCACTGAGCTCTTTGATCACACCAGTCCTGCAATAGCTGTTTTTTGGGGGACACACTGTTCCCATCCCATGGCTGGAGTTAAAGACCTCCACTCACTGCAGTACCTTATGCTGAGACCCCACTTGCTCCGATAGCTGATATCACAGGCCAGGAGCATCCACACCCCCAGCTGAGAATCGAGTAACTTTCAACCAATTTTCACTTATACAGAGCTCTCACCAGTATCTAGCACTTAGTCCTTGCAGCACACATATACATGGGACAGAGAATGAGATTACACTCAGAGATAGCTATTAAACAGTTTAAGATACAAGTAGATAGGATAGACTGTGCTGATCAGACACAGGGTTCATTCAGACAAGTGTCCTGGCTGGTTCCATTTTACATGCAAATGGACCCTTTTATACCCCTTTCTGTGTATTCTCCCTTTCTCTCTCTCTGATTTAGTTCCACCGTATGTGCCCTCAGAACATTGCTACTGATACCTTTGAACATCTTGGTCCCTTTGGTTTGCATTCTTATTACTTACAAAGTCCTGCTTTGCCTGTAGTTTTGCAATAGCCCATTAATTAATGCATAACCCATTAAATAGTGAAACTGAGCACATGTGTTTCTTGTCTCTGCCTTCATAATGGCAGTCAGGTTTGTGTCTCTGTGTATTTTGTCTGTGGCTTTCCCCCTTTTTTTAGAACATTTGACAAGGTCCTGAGATAACCTTAGTAAAATAAATATTTTTATGTTCCACCTCTCTTACTAATGATTCTGACTATGTTTGATTCTCATTATTGCCTAGTCAGATTTGCATCTCTTTATGATATCATGTATGGCTTTCTCATTTTCTTATTAACTCCTTTTGCACTGTAGACACCATTGACCAGACACTCTTAAAGGAGCAGATGATCTTTTTACACTTTAATACTGTTACAATATTTGACTTTTCTCTTCTTAGACAGCATATTTCAGCCTAGTGCTCCTTCTACATATACAGTTCAAATGTAACAATATTTTTTTACAATGTTTTTCTTACCTTCAGATTTTTTTTTTTAGTATTAATGATAGCATAAATAGAATTTGATTACTTTTTGAAGTAAGCACTTCTTTCTTTCTTTTTAGTAAATGCATTCCTTCATAAATTCCTGACATCCCTCCTTTTGCAATTTGAATGAATTTTATTCCCTATCAATTTGTTCCAATTTCAACCTCAGATAGAAATGGGTCAAAGGGCTTGACACGCCACTTACCTAAAATCTCCTTCAGTTTAGCTATGGACTGTATAGTACTGAATTATTTTTACTTCTCTGTGAGAAATGAGCATTAAAAATGCATCCATGCCAAATCAATGATAGTTATCACAGTTATTGGTTACACTTTATATTCTCTGTCATCCTAAATTCAATACAGTAGATAAAAATATTAACACTTAAATACAAGATTCATTTTTCTACTTGCATTTCTAACCAAATACACAAGGTGCCTTCCCTGACTTGTCATTACATTTGTCCGTAAGTTTGCTGTTTCACTGGACAGCCACTGTATTCCATCTGTGTAGGTCTCTACAGGATGTGCCATTAGATTCCCAAGCTGAAAAACTTCAGACTTGAAAAAGAGTCAGGAGTTTCATAAATTAGGATGTCACATATTTTTATTGTACATTATTACAGTGATATTATAAGTTTTCAGGGGCAGGGGAGGCAAACAAAATTCCTTTGGAAATCAGATTTTTTTTCCTCTCACTATTTGATTTTCTCATATCAAAAGTAAAAGAATGAATGTCCATCCTCTCAGGGAAGTATTTAGTAAGGGTATCAACAACTTGAAGTTTGGATGGGAAAGAGGAATGTTTTCTCTTTTGGGAGTTCAGCAAATCTTCAAGTAGTACAAATATTAGTCCAAGAGCTTGTTTTCCATAGAAATAAAAACAAATTAAGAAGACTTCCTACCCTTAGGAATTTGGGAAAGTAACTCAGAAAAAAACCAAGCCCTTCTCCTGCTACAATAGCGAATTAGTTGAAAAACTGGAGATCTTTAGAATTACTACTCTATACTATGCAGGTCATTGCTCCAGGTCTTATATGAACACAATGAACAGAAATATGTGTAAACTTCTGCAGAAAATATTGAGAACCCAAAAAGTATGTGTGCCCTAGTGTAAAAAAAATACTCTCTGCTTCCATCTCCTGGTGGAGAGACACAGGCAGAGTTTCATTTACATAAATTTTTTATTCATAATTCCTTCAGTGACACATGGGAGTGATCATCACTATACACAAACTCATAATTAGTTGAGAATTGGAATTGCATGGAGAGAGGTGACAAGGGATTTCTTTCATGTAGCTAAAAGAACATCTGTGAGGTAAGGACTCACAGATGTTCAAGCATCCTGCAAGTTATTAGTTGTCGGCCCTGCAGACTATGTGCTGTTGAGAGGTGAAGTATAGGTGCTTCTTAAATGAATCTACAGAGGGCAGAAGAAGAGCTAAGTGAAATCCAGTGGCTATTTTCCTATCATGAGGAAAATAAAGTTGCATTTCACAGCATTAGGTCTTGCTTGTTCATTAACAGAAAAGGAAATATGGAGCTTAGGTGGTCAGGTAAGGTGTTGTTTGTTTATTTGGAGGCTTTTTTTTTTTGACAAACTAATAGAAATTCCACCCTGGATCAAAAAACTTGCCCTAATGACATTTTCTTTAGAATGCTTCATTTTGAACTGAAGATTTGTAATCCAAAATTTCCGAAAACTTGAAAAAGAAGCTCCTCTTGCCATGAATTTTAATACAGTAATAGCTTGAACTTAAGTAACAGTCAGCATTTTATGGAAGAATGACAGACTGTGTATTAAGAAATAATTTCACTACTTTGTTCCAGTGCTCTAGTGCAAGGCTGCGAGTGTGTTCCTATGCTCTGTTCAGGGAAGAATCAAGCTGTTAACTTGTCAGGGAAGCAGACCAGCTGTACACACCCATATCTGCACCAAAAAGACAGTATGAATAAATTCTATCTCTCCTGCTTGAAACAGTCTTCTAATAGCAGACTTACTTTTCTACACTCAATGCCATCCTTTACATCATCAAACTTCATACTTTCATGCCACTTCCCACAACATACATGTGCCAGTTTCAGCACAGTGCTGTAAGAAAACAATCTAGAGAGTTGCAAAATCCATCTTGTTATTCATTTTTCTGTTTCAGGTATCAGTACACACAAGCTGGAAGGGATCAACTATCTTTAGGGACCTTGTGTTGTCTCATAGTTTTGCTGTCAGGAGGATACCCAACAGTATTACAAGGAGGTCACTTGCCATATGGTCAACACATCGCAAATGGTTATTGTTACTCTCAACATCTTGTTATTGAGTACAAGAAACACAACCAGTATGCAGGGACAGGAATTTATTGTTAGTACAATTAATGTTTCAGTGGTGCCATCAACATATACCAAAG
Organism: Lathamus discolor; assembly: GCF_037157495.1. Classification (NCBI taxonomy): domain Eukaryota; kingdom Metazoa; phylum Chordata; class Aves; order Psittaciformes; family Psittacidae; genus Lathamus; species Lathamus discolor. The sequence continues at coordinate 25,227,137 of NC_088884.1, forward strand.
AGATATTAGTCCAGTTACAATAATACTAACACTCATAGCCCAAATTAGCTAATCAGTACAGAAAATACTTCTTGATGATGCAGTTAAAACTATTCTTGTCTAATGATATTTAGCTTAACTCTAAATCTTCTTGTGTATTGTGCTCAACCTCACAGTATTGCTCTAGTCCTGGGCTGATGATATTAGCTAGACTTCCAGAAAAAAGACTTCTTTAAAAAGAGTTCTGGGAATTATGACAGATTATTTTTACTTCTCCCCCTACTAAGAGTATGACATTCACAGTGGAGAGCTTCTTTCTCTTCGAAGCTGAATCTGCTTTCAGTTAGTTTTGAATATTCTCTAGCATAATCATTTCTTTTTCTTCATTGGTTACCAACTCCACAATGCATTTGTACTTCTTTTCTCTTTTTTAGCCCTAACAGCAAATTCATCTCTTACTCACAGGGTTGCATTGTGAAAGGAATATTATCTTAGAGCAAGGAGGAATGTGTGTTTCTGTTCTTCGAGTTTTGCCATGTGAAAAAGGATACTTATGTTTTAGATAAGGGCAACAGTGTCTAAATACCTTGTAGAGCATATTGTTGTAAGGGATCAAGAATGACACACCTGATAGTGACTTAGCTCCAAATTCAAAATCTGTGAATTAAATGGTCACTAAACAGTGAGTACTAACTAAAAATTGAGAGAAATTCCCTACGTAGAATTTGGCTGTGTTGTCATTAAGTCATAAAAGAAACAAACATGGTGTGAGCTAGAGATGCCAAATGGAAAAGGATTTAAAGTTAATTCTTACTCAATTGTGTGCTAATATTCAGTACAGAATTTATCTGCCAATGTGCAGAAGCTATAAGTCAGCCCTGTAGGAAACTGAGCTCAGTTCCTGGGACATGCAACAGTGACAGCACAGGTATTGTCAATGGGTACTCAAACCAGAGTTGGACTGAACTTCATGAATGCCTAAGCAGGATGCCACTTGGATATCCTTTCTTTAATTACTCACTGAAACTGGAACTTCATGTAGTATATTCTACGAGGCCTCATGAGCATTTAAGGAGAATCACACTGTTAAAATGAAGTAACAATTAGCCTCATATAAATTAACATTGCTATGTAGAAAGTCTGATCTACATTTGAAGGAGAATAGACATCAGGACTTGTTAATCTTCATCCTCATCAACAGCAAAGCAAGCTAATGACAAGAAGGAATTCTCTTTATCTCTTCGGCATTAGGCTTTACTTTATAGCCATCCATTTACTAGAATTCGGTTTGGAATTCAAAAAATCCCCAAAGATAAATTTACGGAAGTCTAAAATAAATATAGAAACAGACCAACATTATCTAAATTTGAAGGTAGAATACGTGTGAAAAACAATGAAATAGAAATGTAATAGAAGTGTAGAAGAACCTTAGTAATCATAAAAAAGTTAGAAAATCCCAGAACAGAAAATGCAATACTTATTGAACAGACAAGAATAGCAAATATTTCTGTTGAAATTAGCAAAAACTGAGGTGTTCTGGTTTTTCTTTTTAGAACTGAGATAGTGTGTTTTTAGAAATCTTAATAATAAATCTCTCTGATAAGGAGTCACCGTCTTTCCACTACCCTTTTAGTAGGGTTACAACATTTTTGAAAAAAAAAAAAAAAAAAAAAAAAGAGAGATTCAAGCATCTGATGCTCCAGAAGGATTTCAGGCAATGGTGGTGGGAGGAAAATACTTCCAAGAACAGTCCCTTGCAGCTTTCACTACACAGTGATGAAAGAGTCCTGACAACAGCAGGCAGCTACCACCATGCTGCGCATAAAAAGAGCAATCACAGAAGGTGCCCGAAATATTCATAGTGTCTCAGGCAACACTTGGAGTATGAAGTCTTCTCACAGTGACAGAACTGTGGTGCAACCCAAAGAAATCCACTTTCCCTCTACTTTCAAGGCTATAGCTTTGAAATGTGAGACTTTCCATATGATTTAAATAAACTATATTGGTATCACTGATGACTCAGGAAGATAACAGTGCCATGCACATACCAGGCTGATGTTTCCAAATAGTTCTCCTTTGTAAATAAAGCAGGAAATTTCTTTACATTTATATATATACACACATATATATATGTAAATTAAAAACAAAACTTAGATGTCATTATGCTAATTCCAGCAGTTAAAACTCATTAAATATATGCCCACATTGCAGCACGATCATGGTTAAAGGAAGATTACACTACAGGGAACTTCTGTGCTGTAGATTTCAATGTGTTGCTGGAACATTTGAGATAAGCTCACGTAGGGAAAACATTATGTCCAGTCTAACCACACAGTCAAAGAGCTCCCCGTGGCTTAATCTACCCAGCCAAACAGTCCATGCTGCAATGGTTAATATGCTTCCACTACTCAAGTTACCTTGTAAAAATCTTGCTCAGCATTTTTCAAACTACACTGCAACCTGTAAAATGCATATAACTTGAGAAGAAATGGCCACTATAGATGCTAATATGATTTTATTTTTCCAGGGGGGTTTAGTTGTCTTAGCTTCTTGTTAGAGCTTTTCTTTTTTTTCTTTTTTTTCTTTTTTTTTTTTTTAAGATTGGTGGATGAAGTGATGAGAGCAGAGTGGGTTTCTTTGTAGACATGAGGCAAAGGATACACACTAGCATGTGTATACCATAAACCAACAGCTGGCAGAGAGGAATTTTTTGCTCTTCTCATGTACTACTTCTCTTTTTGTTGTTAGATTCATTGTCACCTATGAACACAGAGTGCACAAAGGAGATTTTGCTCATAGGTCACTATCATGGTTTAAACCCAGTCAGTAACTCAGAACCATGCAGATGCTTGCTCACTCCCACCTGTTTTTCAGCCCCACTCACTGTGGGATGGGAAGGAGAATTGAAAGAATGCAACTCCCATGGGCCAAGACAAGAACAGTCCAGTAACTAAGGTATAACACAAAACCACTGCTGCTACCACCGATAATAGTGATGATAAGGGAAATAACAAGGGAAGAGAATATAAAACTAAAAACCCAACCAATAAACACAAGTGATGCACAATACAATTGCTCCCCACCCGCTGACTGATACCCAGCCTGATCCAAGCAGCAATCCAAGCAGCAATCTGCACCTTCTGGGTGACTCCCCCCAGTTTATATACTGGACATGGCGTGCTGTGGTACGGAATACCCCTTTGGCTAGTTTGGGTCAGGTGTGCTGTCTCTGCTTCCCCCCGGCTTCTTGTGCCCCTCCTTACCGGCAGAGCACTAGAGACTGAAAAGTCCTTGATTGGGGTAAACATCACTGAGCAACAACTAAAACATTGTTGTATTATCATCATTGTTCTCAGACTAAAGCCAAAAACACAGCACTGCACCAGCTACTAAGGAGAAAAATAACTGTTACAGCTGATCCCAGGGGAGTCATTCTGTAGATTTTTTTGTCACCTACAGAAATCAGTAGAAAAGCTTCTGATTAACAGCCATCTTAAGGGAACTATTGTAAATCACAAGAGAGAATTCAATTCTTTATGTTTTTAGGCAAATGTAATTGACTCTTCTTAATCATCTGTCCTTCAGATCCATGTGGATAATGATGATCTGTATAGCAATAAAAGAATGACAATATCTTGTTCTAGTTCAGCAGCTTATTATTTATTTTAATGTGCTTAAGAAAGTTAAGAATATAGCCTATAAATGACAGCTAGTTATATAAAGATTTTCTGAAGCAAGGTAATACAGCACCTTCAATATACTTTACAGGTGTCTTTTTCTTCTTTTAGATTTAACATTCAGTCTCTTACAACAGGATTACAGTTACATTTGATGAAACTCTTCATTCTTTTTTAATTTTACTTTTACATGCATTATTAGCCCAGTTTTAAAACTCATAGTGTGGATCTCCTTTACATGAATAAAAAACATAGTAGTGGAAAATTTATTGCCTTGTCCCTATTATTTCACTTACTTTTGTTATAAAAAACATTTTTACATCAACAATTGTATATTAAGACACCGTGACATGGAAACTAAAAACAAACCGCTACAAATTGCTGCAACTGTTAATTTTAAATGGAATTAAATTATTCTCTATGATTAAACACCCCTTCTCTGCCACAGTGTGTGTACTTAAAATAAATATTTAATAGCCTATTTTAATTCTGAACTTTAAAGTTGTGCCAAAGTGATTGACACAAAGCCAAAGAGATAACAGTTGTTGCTGGTAATGAGAAAATATTAGAACACTTCCAAAAAAAGGTGTTTGATGTCAGAATAAGATTTTTATGATCAACTGGCTTTTCAGAGAAAAAAGAAGGTTCATAAGTGTCTTAGAATTTGTTGTGATTTGTGATCTTTTTTCCTACAAAAAAAGTTATTAATAATAGTGTGTGCACATATTTTATTGCCTCAAGTATTGCTGATCTTTAATAAAAGAAAAAGTCTGTTTAATATAGTGAATGCATAAAAGCTCATGTTGCTGGTGATTATGTGTCTTACATGCAAATAAGAATAAAATGCATAACCCAGTAAAAGTAATTTTTTACATTCCTAGTAAAAAGCTGCAGCAAACCCAGGGTGTCCCTGCCCAACAAACAAAAGCTCCTGGGAGGCTGAGCCTGGGGAGGCTGTAGGGTCATGCTCACACTCAGCTGGGAGCAGCCAGAAGGCAGCAGCCCATGGTAAGGAAGCATGTAAAAATAAAACCAAAGAGATCCCAATACTGAAGAGTAGGGGTCCCCCAACATGAATACCATATTTGTCTCAGGAAAAGACCTGGAAATGCTGTTCACCCACCATAGCCTTCCTTCTTGTGGAAGATTCCATTGCCATCTAAAGATGACAAAAGATGTTGGAAGGTGAGATCTAGGAATGGATTTTTGATATAATGATTTGTACTACATTTTTATTGAGGCTTTTCTGATTTGGACTATTAGATTATTAATGTATAAATGACAATGTAGTAAATTCTTAGCTCTATATATATGATGTGTTTTGTTCAAGATTTTGCAAGTTAAATGGTTTAAGAAGGTAGGTTTGAGAAAATTGTAGCCATGTTTAACACACAAAATGTAAATTCATATTAATAACATGTTAATATTAATAAAATAAATCAAGAATGCCTGAAGAAGCAAGCTCTGAAGTAACACAGTGTCCTGGGTTGAGCAGCAGCAGTCATTTTTCTCCTTAGGAGCTAGTGCAGTGCTGTGTTTTGATCCTTTGGCCTGGGAACAGTGCTGATAACGCCGATGTTTTCAGTTGCTGCTCGAATGTTTGGTCCGGCCAAGGATTTTCTGTGAGTCTCATGCTCTGCCGGGGACGAGGGAGGCCAGGAGGAAGCAGAGACAGGACACCTGACCCAAACTAGCTAAAGAGGTATTCCATACCACAGCACGTCATGCCCGGGGAGGTAACTGGGAGTTACCCCCGGAAGGGCAGGCTCTCTCTCTCTTCGGGGGGGTTGAACTCGTTTGGTCGGTGCTCGGCTGGGGGGAGTGGGGCAAGTTATCAGTCAGCTGGTGCTGAGGTGTTGTATTCTTTCCTCTTGTTATTTCCTTTATCATTATTATTATTGGTGGTAGCAGTAGTGATTTGTGTTATACCTTAGTTACTAAACTGTTCTTATCTCAACCCATGGGAGTTGCATTCTTTTCAATTCTCCTCTCCGTCCCTCCAGGAGCAGGGGGAGGGCAAGAAGGGGGGGAGTGAGTGAACGAGGTTTGTGGTTGGGTTTAAACCACGACACACAGGCAGAGAAAAAAAAAACAAACAGTTTTCTTATTGGTATGAAAACAAAAGTAAAATCAAAATAATATTGGTTTGGAAGCCAAATAGCACATACATAATTAGTTATCTGTACCATATGCAACAAAATACAAAATTTTCAGGGTTAAGTATGAACTGTCAAAGCAATTTTATTTTAAAAGGAACCACTACTTTTGCAAACCAAGTGGATAAAAATATAATTTTGTTCCCCCTTTTTAGCTCTTTTGGGAGCCTTGTCAATATAAAAATGCCTCTGTGATCAAAACACATTATACTACCATGCTTACAGTGTATTTCCATTCTAAAATAAAATTGTCTGCAATTATTTTGTGTTTATATAATGTTTTTATTACCTTTGATACTAGCCAAAGCAACATTTGATCAGTTTCAGCTGAAAGATAATTTTTCCAGCTAATAGGCTTGCAAAGTCACTCTGGAATTCAAGAGTTAATGTATGTGTATTCGTGTCTAATATAAAAAGTGAAAATGAGACCAGAATTTGTTGTTGAAATTAAAACTTAATGAACAGTTCTATTGGCAATGCACAAGACACAACAGAATTTAACTGTTACAGGCTTCCATCAGGTTTTGAAAGGTAATGTAATATAGATCTTTTCTTTCCTCACTAAAGAAATAAGCAGCTGTGATTGTAGAATACATATATGAAGCCTATCCTTAAATAAAATGACTGGCTCCTTGAATAATATAAACCTTTAACTCCAGTACTTGGACAACAGATTAATTGACATGATTTCGTTTTTACCTTGCTGTTTCAATTAGGTGGAGAACATTGTACCGTAACTTTATAAAAAAATTGCTCAAAAACAATGAAAGAAGCAAATGTATCAATTTTATTTGCATAATGTTATCAGTGGGATAATAATGGATAACGCAATAATCTAACTCTGACAGAAGAAAATGGGTTCATCACAATTGTGTAAATTATTCCATCACACAAATGATCTTTACTTGTTTGACAGTCTGAGAAAGAGAATAAATTAAAATGGAAATCAATTTTTAGCTCCTTGATCACAATTTGATGGTCATTTATACATAAATGTGTTGTAAGCAATTTATTTTTAAAAGTATGAAGGACTTGAATTGTTGCCATTTTCTGGAAGTGAGGGTTTTACACTAATTTCATTTATACCAATGAACTTACAATGATGTCTTGAAAGATAGATTTAAATTATAACAATTTCCTAAGATTCAGAGGTCTGAATCTAAAGTCAATCTCTTACATATTGTAAGAACCACACTTCAGCTGTGACTGTTGAATTCAGTTCAGAAATTAATGTGTGACCATAAGCAACTGAGAAAAAGATATCTAACACCCGAAGTTTAAAAAACTTATAGCGACCAGTTAAATTCACATTAGCATATTTCACATATTTTTGTTGAATATGCATAGTAAAGTGAAGAACAGAACAGAGAATACAATAAGAAACCTTTACCGATTTAGTTCCTATGCTTTTCATAGTGTTAATTTTCCTTTTCCAACAGAGTTTAAATATATATTATAAAGTTTTCTGTGTGATGATTGATTAAATGGTAATTGATTAACTATGCATACAATTAATTTCTATTATGCCTGTCACCAATTGTTTTAGAGTAATATCCATAATTGTATTGTGTCATGACAGATAATGGATGATTAATTTTAGTTGACAGTATAAAATATCAAAATTCTTTTAAATTTTGCTCTCCAAATATATGCCTGAGATCTATAAGGGAAATACCCTAGTTTGAAATTCAACCTATTATACACGATGCTGTCGTGGTTTAAGCCCAGACAGTAACTCAGAACCATGCAGCCACTCGCTCACTCCCCCTTCTTCCTCCCCCGGCTCCCAGAGGGATGGGAAGGATAATCGAAAGAATGTAACTCCCATGGGTTAAGAGCAATCCAGTAACTAAGGTATAACACAAACCACTACTGCTACCACCAATAATAATAATGATAAGGGAAATAACAAAGGAAGAGAATACAACCACTCACCACCTGCCGACCGATACCCAGCCCGACCTGAGCAGTGATCTGGCCTTCCTGGGTAACTCCCCCCAGTTTATATAGTGGGGATGATGTGCTGTGGTATGGAATACCCCTTTGACTAGTTTGGTTCAGGTGTCCTGTGTCTGCTTCCTCCTGGCTTCCCCTCCTCCCTGGCAAATCATGAGACTGAGAAAGTCCTTGGTCAGAGTAAACATTACTTAGCAACAACTAAAAACATCGGTGTTATCAGTGTTGGTCTCAGGCTGAAAGTCAAAACTGAAGCACTGCACCAGCTCCTAGGAAGGAGAAAAATGACTGCTACTGCTGAACCCAGGACAGATGCCTGATGGCAGCATTCAGCCTAAGGTTTCCTTGCTACTCTGACTTTTCCCTGCACTGGGACACACTTCTCACTTTTCTGGCTGTTAACAGCGAGCAGACATAGTGATGTTGAAGTTGGGTAAACAGTACGTGCTCAGTGGTAACAGATAAAGACAAGAAACAACTATACAGTTTTCCTGTTTTAATTATACTTTACAAACCCATTACCTAACTACTGGTTCCTAATAATACAAGGGCATTTGAACACTGCCTTTAATAACATGCTTTTGGTCAGCCCTGAATTGCTGAGCCAGCTGGACTAGGGTCCCTGCAAACTGAAATATTAATCTCTTGTCTCATCTCGTCTTGTCTAGTCTCCTCCTCCCCTCCCCTCCCCTCCCCTCCCCTCCCCTCCCCTCTCCTCTCCTCTCCTCTCCTCTCCTCTCCTCTCCTCTCCTCTCCTCTCCTCTCCTCTCCTCTCTCCTCTCCCCTCCCCTCCCTTCCCCTCCCCTCCCCTCCCTTCCCCTCCCCTCCCCTCCCCTAGACTCTCCTCTCCTCTCCTCTCCTCTCCTCTCCTCTCCTCTCCTCTCCTCTCCTCTCCTCTCCTCTCCTCTCCTCTCCTCTCCTCTCCTCTCCTCTCCTCTCCTCTCCTCTCCTCTCCTCTCCTCTCCTCTCCTCTCCTCTCTTTTCATCTACTCTCCTCTCTTTTCGTCTACTCTCCTCTCTTTTCGTCTACTCTCCTCTCTTCTCTTCTTTAACTATGTGGAAATCTGTTAATCTGCAGTGGTGTTTTATCTTCAGATACATCACAGATAAGAGCAGAAGGGAAATTTGTACATTATATGGTTTTGGGAAGTACCAGTGTGCTCGTAGGAACACAGTTGATACCTCAAAGATTATTCTTTTTTTGAAGAATTTTGTGCTAGCATAGCAATCCATGGCTAAGGTATAAACAAAAGTTTTGAACACAAAGCTTTAAGAAAATAATATCACAAAATAGTTATGGATATTCCACTAAATATGATATTAAAATAGAATTAAATTTCAGCTTTTCCTTACTGCCATTTAAAATTTTAATTAAGTCTTACTAATATATTTAACATTCAGCTGCAGTACTATGTAATATTTCTAAATGTTTATAAAAATAAGATTTTCAGCTATTAAAAAATTCTGAAGGCTTTATATCAAAATGTTAAAGTCTTGTAAAAACGTTTCTCAAAAAGGGGGGCAGAGCGTTAACAAAGTCTAGAAGCCCTAATTTTAACAATGACTGAAATTGCAATGAGAAATTGAAATTACTAGTAGAAAGAAATTACTAGTAGAAAAAGAAATTACTAATAGAAACTCTGCCTACAATTTGACTAAAGTCATGCATAAGATCTGTTACTGCAGGATACTTTTTACAAAGCTAAGTGAGCATATTTAAACTGTCATTGAAAAGCAGGGTTTTCTAAGTGCTTATGTTTAGCACTTGCGTGCCTAAGTTTGAAGTTACAAAGCAACCTGTACATTTCAGTGTATTTAATATTGTTAGCTATACAGCTTTGGAAGTGTCTAGTACTTTTAAGTAGGTCAGTTCGTTCTTTATTCCAGAGCTGCAATGGAAGGCCAAGAGGCATGCTTATGAAACCATTTGCTATGCTCCTAAATCTTTCTTGTTAAAGCTGGAATGCCAGAGCATTTTTCCATTTGTTAATGAACACCTTAAAATACACAAACAATAAATTTGATATCAGTACTTGACAACAGCAATTAACGTATGGCCATTATATTTGCATAGCCTCTTTAGAAAAATAAGATTCAAGTATGGCTCTAAGGCACCAAATCTGCATAATACATGTTCCAACACACACCACAGTAATTGGATATATTGCTATAAACAGTATGTTAAACTCCTTGTATATTCCTTTTAAATTTGATTGATTGTCTCTGTTCAGCTCATGCCCTTGTGTATCTCTTTTGAGAACTATACTAGATTACATAGAATTAAATACTCCTGGTTCACAATGAGCTGCAAATACATTACACTATCTTTAGAACACAGACCTGATTTTTAATGAGCATATATTATTTTTGAAGTACTACTTTTTGAAATCAGAACTTAGATGATTAGAAAACCTGATTAGCAATCAGAAATAAATTGGTCACAAAAGACAGAGTTAAACCACCAATTTTTCTTTTGTGTTTCTTAGTATATATTTGTTTATGAAAATTCTCACACTAAAATTATTTAGAGTATTGTTATTTAAATAGTACAGGTTTGATAATGGAAACATATAAGAGATATTTTAAATATATAATTAAGTATGGATATATTAATATATAGTTATGAATAAAAGAAAATAATATTGTAAAAAATGTTACTATTAGAATTTTCATCATGTAATTCCATGTGCACTCACATAGAAAACAATATCTCTTATATTGTTGTTTAAAGATTCTATTTCAGGACTTGTATATGATGGGTACGTATGTGGCTGTCTTACAGGAAGGAGCTCTACTATATAGACCTGAACTGTTTCTCTGACAACCTGTATCACCTTCCTTCCAAGACATATTACATATCCCTGGTATAATGTTTTGGGTTTGTTTTTCATTGGATTAGAGTAAGTGAAAAATCTGTCCAGTACCGATTTCAGATACTGGTTCTCCTTCATTAAAACAAGCTGTGGCGTAGAATTTCTATGCGTGAACTTCACACACAGCAGAACTGTAGAAGCCTTTTGGGACCCAGCATGGATATTCATATTAGCAATAACAAGATGGCTCTTGCTAACAAACACCACACAAGCATATTTAACATTAGAGACATCCAGGATGACCAAAACATCCACACTGGGCTGGAGAGATATCACAAGGGCTGCGGAGAGAGCAAAGGAGCTATAGGTGATGCATGATCTGGAATGGCAGCTGAAGGCCACGTGTTCAAAATTATCTATGATCATAAGTTTATTAAATCACACTTTGTTATCTGTACTAATGCTCAACAGCAACCTAGCTCTGCAAGCAGTAAACAAGCTACAAGAAGATGTTCAGAAAGGAAGTATTAGGAAAACAAGACTGGGCCTACTATCTCTGGCAAAATCTTGGAGCACATTCTCCTGGAAGGCATGCTAAGGCACATGAAAAACAAGAAGGTGCTTGGTGACAGCCAGCATGGCTTCACTAAAAGGAAATCCTGCCTGTCCGATTTGGTGGCCTTCTATGATGGGGCTACAGAACTGATGGACAGAGGTAGAGCAGTTGATGTCATCTACCTGAAAATGTGCAAACATGTCCCACACGACATCCTTCTCTCTAAATTGGAGAGACATCAATTTGATGGATAGACCACTTAGTGGATACAGAACTGGCTGGATGGCCACACACAAAGAGTTGTGGTCAATGGCTCAGTGTCCAGCTGGAGATGAGTAACGAGTGATGTCCCTCAGGGATCGGTGTTGGGACCGGTCTTGTTTAACATCTTCATCACTGACATGGACAGTGGGATTGACTGCGCCCTCATCAAGTTTGACGATGACACTAAGCTGTGTGGTTCGGCTGATACCCCGGAGGGAAGGGATGCCATCCAGAGGGACCTCAACACGCTTGTGAGGTGGGCTGATGCCAACCTTATGAAGTTCAACCATGACAAGTGCAAGGTCCTACACCTGGGTCGGAGTAATCCCAGGTGCAGCTACAGGTTGGGCAAAGAAGAGATTGAGAGCAGCCCTGCACAGAAGGACTTGGGGGTGTTGGTCGATGAGAAAATGAACATGAGTCGGCTTCAGTGTGTGCTTGCAGCCCAGAAAGCCAACTGTATCCTGAGCTGCATCAAAAGGAGCACGACCAGCAGGTCGAAAGAGGTGATCCTGCCCCTCTGCTCTTGTGAGACCTCACCTGGAGTATTGTGTGCAGTTCTGGTGTCCTCAACATAAAAAGGACATGGAAGTGTTGGAACAAGTCCAGAGGAGGGCCATGAGGATGATCAGGGGACTGGAGCACCTCCCATATGAAGATAGGCTGAGAAAGTTGGGGCTGTTCAGCCTGGAGAAGAGAAGGCTGCGTGGGGACCTCATAGGAGCCTTCCAGTATCTGAAGGGGGCCTTTAGGGATGCTGGGGAGGGACTCTTCGTCAGGTACTGTAGTGACAGCACAAGGGGTAACGAGTTAAAACTTAAACAGGGGAAGTTTAGATTGGATATAAGGAGGAAATTCTTTCCTGTTAGGGTGGTGAGGCACTGGAATCAGTTGCCCAGGGAGGTTGGGAATGCTTCATCCCTGGCAGTGCTCAAGACCAGGTTGGATGTAGCCTTGTGTTGGATGGTTTAGTGTGAGATGTCCCTGCCCATGGCAGGGGGGGTTGGAACTAGATGATCTTGAGGTCCTTTCCAGCCCTAACTATTCTATGATTCTATGATTCTATAATTATTAAGTATAATTTCTTTTGCTGTTGAATTTTGATTTGCATCACTGTTCCAGCTGTCTGTATTAGGTGTTTTGTATACAAACCATTTAGTAAATGGTAGCTTAACCTTGAGAGTAAAGATCAGATGCCTTTCAGGCAAATACTATAAATTTCTTTCATTTGTATATATATATATATATGCCAGACCTATGCAAAAGTGCCAGAACCTTTTATTGGTGAACAGTTCTTCAGGATGATTGTGTTTGTTTTTTTCCTAATTATTAATATACAAGTTATATCTTGCTTTGGTGAAGAGGAGATTTTAAGCATGTAAGTCTGTATTTTGCTAGTAGTCTGCTGTGTGCTTTTCATTCCTCGTACTGAGGAGGCAGTCTCCAGAACTACAAGTTTTAAAACTTACTGCCCTTACTTTGATATGAAAAGAAAATTTAGTTAATGAAAAAGCATAGAGCAAAAGAACCTCTTTGCTTCCTGTTTTTGTTTTGTTTTCCTCCACACTATGGGAAATTAAAGGATAACTTAAGATTCCTCCCACCCCTCAAAAAAAAAAAAAAATTGTGCTCACTGTTGCATCTTTTCAGATATTCTTAGAAAGGTAGAAAGGGGGTTGTACTGGGTCTGGTTGGGATAGTTAACTTTCTTCATAGAAATCTATATGGTGTTACGTTTTGTATTTGTGACCAAACCAGTGTTGATAACACATCAGTGTTTTAGCTATTGCTGAACAGTGCTCATACAACATTAAGTTTTTCTCTTGTTTCTCCCTCTGTCTCCACTAGCAGGTATGCTGTGGTGCACAAGAATTCAGGAGGAGACACAGCCATAACATCTGACCCAGCTGACCAAAGAGATGTTGAATGCCATATGAAGTCATGCTCAGCAATGAGAAAGGTGAGGAGGTGGGTTTTGGGTAGGTACCAATTTCTCAGAGACTGGCTGGACACCAGTCTACTTGTAGGAGGAGGTGGTGAGTGATTGCCCTTAATTTGTTTTTTGTGGAAGTTTTGGTTGGTTTTCTCTGATCTGTCTCTTTCTTTTTCCTCTTTCTTTCACTTTTTAAACCCACAACTTTTATTTCTTTTACTCTTTATCTTTGCCCCATCCTGCTACAGGGCAGGGGCAGTGAGGGAACAGCTATGTGGTCCTTAGCTGCTGTCTGGGGTCAACCCACCACAGAGCATGAGTATTGCAAATTGAAATCTTTAAAGAAATGTGAAAACTATTGCTTGTAAGTTCCTCAGAAATGAAAGAAATTTCATCTTTTTAAAACATGTGCAATTGGCCAATATTTGAATATTAGGAAAATTGAGATTTTTTTTTTTTTTTTTTTAGTTGGAACAGCTAATTACTTGAAACTATGGATGGGATTCTAGATATGTGTGAAAAACTTTGGATATGTTCACTACTGCTGATATTTATTAAAAATAAAATTAAAAATACAAAGTGACAGTAAATTAATTTTCATCTTCATATTCTCATTAAGAATGTGTATTTCCCAACAGTAATATACATTCAGCACATGTGACATGAAGAAAGTTAGGAAACTCTGAAAATCTCCAAGGAAGAATGAGGATACTGTTTTCAAATAGGAAGACAACTTCACAGATTAAATGGAGAAAGATGGACCTGAGCAGATACAGCTTATGTTAGAAGCTATAAAATGTAGCATAGTGATAATAATATTAAAAATTTTATTTGGATCATGCAAGTCCATAAGACATAAAATTTTCAATATTAATGCATCAAATATCCCATGAGATGATTTTTATAGCTTTTCTCCCTTCTAAAGACATCATCAAGTTAAGTTGAATCTCAAAGATTTCATTTTACTTAGTCCCAATAGATAGATAAAAGAGAAAGAAAGCAAAAAATGCATAAGGGATGCTCTATCTACTTTGTATTCATTTCTATCTCCTAGAGTTGTTAATCTTAGCACAAAATCCTTTTAACTAAAAAAATATTATTTTTTTTAGTTAAGTAGTCCATCCTCAATTTTTTTTTTTAATTCTTGCATTGCTGGGAATTATATTAATTATTAACCTTTGATCGGGTTCATTTTTATGTTTTTACTAGCTATGTAAGAGGAAATGTTATCTGGCTCCACCATAGCTGAAACCTCACTGACACTGTGTGTTACAAATTAGAGCTTAGTACTGCTGGCTGCTGAAAACTGATGAGGAAAGTGTGGGGTCAATGCTTTAAAATGTCGCTAGTTTCAGGGGAACCATAAAGGGAAATGCCAGGAAGGGAGGTAACATACAATATAGCTATATCCTGGTTTAGCTTTTAGATTAAATTAGTCCTTTCAGATAAGAGTTAAATCTCCAGCAGAACGTGGAGCAAATCCTTGTTCATGCCTCAGGTTGGTGTCCACCCTCTTTATTTATCTTAGTGTGATCCTGTGGCTTATTTTCTATCCCACTTTATTTCTCTGGTACTTTCTACACTGTTATTTATAAACTCTCTCTTGAAGCACTGCACAATTAATTACTTTCATATAAATATATTTTCCCATTTCTTGTCTTATTTTACGGATCATTCCCCCACTGATTCTTCAGAAAATCCTACTGTGACCATGTATTTGTCAAAGGGTCAATGATAACCCAAAAACAGAGAAAAAAAGAAACAACTTTTTTTTTTCTTTTTTTTTTTTTCTTTTTTGGTGTATGTGTGTGGATTAAATGCCTTGAACTAAGTGCCATTAAGCTGAACATACTGCTAGGTTGTTTTTATGATCACCGTGAAACTATAGGCTAATGGCCATTGCTGTCTTTTTCTTTCCAGGGTGCATGTTAACCTCTTTATATGAAAAAAGGCCTGTAAATTTACCCACATTGTAGGTCTCTCAAAGACCTACTGTCTTAGGTTTGCTCCAGTTTGGAAAAAACTTCAATCTCAGGAATGTCTCAGTGGTTGATGGATGAAGCTTCTCAGAGTGCTGGGTTTGAGTAAATGTATCAGAATGTCATGTAAAGAACCTTAGTCCACCAGCCATGACTTCAGACAAGTAACTTACCCATGAAAGCTTAAGCCTTAATTTTATCCCATTGTTCATCTATAAATAGCAAGATCATTTTTAAAAATTAATATTACTTAAAAGTCTAAATATGCAAAAGGATCGATGCTCCAAAGATTTGGACATTGACCTGAGATGAAGGAAGCTTAGGTGTTGTATCATCTAATGCTGAAACTTCAAAAATTTTAAGTTTTAAACTTGACTTCTTTTTTTAGGATTAATTTTAGTTTGATTATAAGTTACATTGTGTGACTGTCTTGGTTGCTACCTCTTCTGAGGAATCTATCCTACTTTAAGAAACCTTAAGATATTATTGAAGGTCCTACACCTGGGTTGGAGCAATCCCTGGCACAGCTACAGACTGGGTAAAGAAGAGATTCAGAGCAGCCCTGCAGAAAAGGACTTGGGGGTGTTGGTCGATGAGAAAATGAACATGAGCCGGCAGTGTGCGCTCGCAGCCCAGAAAGCCAACCGTATCCTGGGCTGCATCAAAAGGAGCGTGACCAGCAGGTCAAAAGAGGTGATCCTGCCCCTCTACTCTGCTCTTGTGAGACCTCACCTGGAGTATTGTGTGCAGTTCTGGTGTCCTCAACATAAAAAGGACATGGAACTGCTGGAACAAGTCCAGAGGAGGGCCACGAGGATGATCAGGGGACTGGAGCACCTCCCGTATGAAGACAGGCTGAGGAAGTTGGGGCTGTTCAGCCTGGAGAAGAGAAGGCTGCGTGGGGACCTAATAGCAGCCTTCCACTACCTGAAGGGGGCCTATAGGGATGGTGGGGAGGGACTCTTCATCAGGGACTGTAGTGACAGGACAAGGGGTAATGGGTTAAAAAACAGGGGAAGTTTAGATTGGATATAAGGAGGAAATTCTTTCCTGTTAGGGTGGTGAGACACTGGAATCAGTTGCCCAGGGAGGTTGTGAGTGCTCCATCCCTGACGGTGTTCAAGGCCAGGTTGGATGAAGCCTTGTGTGGGATGGTTTAGTGTGAGGTATCCCTGCCTATGGGAGGGGGGTTGGAACTAGATGATCTTGAGGTCCTTTCCAACCCTAACTATTCTATGATTCTATGATTCTAAGTTGACATTAACATATGAAGTGGTCATTTACAACTTTCTTCATATGAAAGAGTAGTGGAGGTTCTTCTGTCTGCCAGTACTGGTGTAAATACTAGTGTTTTCCTCCTCTACTCCCCTCTCTCCCCATAGGACTAAAGTAATGTATTGGATTTTTTTTTTGTTAATATAGTAATTGTTGTGACTGTGCTTATTGGATTCTACCATTAGTTATTTCTGCTTTATTTCAACCAATTCAAACCAAACCAAAACTCTGCAATTACTGTTTCTACGATGTAAATAAAGAAATTATCTTCTTTTTTTTTTAACATATTTTCCAGTGAAAGAATTTTTTAGGTGTTCTTTTTCCTTCCCTTTCCATTCTATTTCTTTTCACCCGTTCCTTTACCACCCCTGCCCTTTTTCTTCCATTCCACTTCCCCTTCTCATTCTCTTTCCTATTCGTCCTCCCTTTATATTCCTTCTTCTCCTTTCCCTTTTCATTTTTCAGCATGAATCTAAATACAATAATATTTAAGTTAAAAATCTTTAGTTGCAAACAGGTGTATGCATTCAGAGAAAGAGAGACAGGAAAGAAGGAGAAGAAGGAAGAGAGGAAAGAAGGAAGGGAGGGAGGAAGGAAAGAAGAAAGGTGTGACAGAATGTAAAAGTAGATAGAGTGACATGATCCCAATTTATTAATGTAAGAATTACTTCCCCTTTCTCTTAGTATGACTTGGTCTGCATTTGATTCTCTATGTGTATTTGAAAAAGCCATTAGGCATGTAATTACATTTAATTATGTACTTAAGTCTAATTGATTTCAGTAGGGTTTTAAAGCATATCATGTGTATTTTTAACTTATCTTTATCTACAAAAAATTTGATACCTCAAAAATCATGCTTATTGGGCTTCTAAGGTTGACAGATATGTTCAACAATTATTGAGATCATCAGTAGCAGATGTTGGAATATCTCACAGTTTCTAAACTGAGTTTAAGCTTTGGTCATTCACAAAATTGTGTGAGGAGAGTTCAAAGGATTGAGATTGCAGCTAAATCTGCTCCATGTCAGGCTGTAGTAATCTTCATCTTTTCTATATTTTCAGCTATACTCTATGTCTATGCATGTAACAACTGAGCAACTTCCTACCAGTATTTTCTATTTGGTGAAGAAAATACTTTGATGCTAGTAAAAGCAGTTTAAGTACTTGAAATTTGTCTTTAAAACCTG
The DNA here is from genome assembly GCF_037157495.1 of Lathamus discolor. Classification (NCBI taxonomy): domain Eukaryota; kingdom Metazoa; phylum Chordata; class Aves; order Psittaciformes; family Psittacidae; genus Lathamus; species Lathamus discolor. The sequence goes on from NC_088884.1 coordinate 25,244,911, forward strand.
ACAGGTTTGTTTCATTATGAGATAGAAGGTACCAGGAGAATAGTTTGATCAGAGGTGTCTGAAAAATACCACTTACAATCCTGTCCAGACACTGCTTTCAATGTGAAGTGTCAAGACAGGCAGAAGGGAAAGAATGGAATGGGAAGGGAAGGGAAGGGAAGGGAAGGGAAGGGAAGGGAAGGGAATGGGAGGGGAACCTATTCTAACTAAACTGGAAAAATGGTACAATGTCAGCATGTTCCCTGGTATAAATTTGGCCCACACCAACTGCTTCTTTTTGCAAGTAATCCCCAGGGTGAAGACAAAATCTTGGAGTCTTTTTCCAGCAGGCCATTTGGGTGAATCAGCTAATCATCAGAGAAACACAGTTAAATCATAAGTGTGTTTTTCTTATAAATGTGTTTGTTCTCACATGCTTGAATTCATAGACAGAGAAAGTAAGTAGCTGCAGTCACTGTTTGCAATATACAGTTATGTATGTTTGACATCATGTTCTGAGCCAAGGCTTTTTCTCCATATCGTGAAGAATAAACATGGAAAATCTCCTACCAAAATAAAATACAGAACTCAAGACTCAAGTGCTGGTAATACATATTAGTTTTGCTCCACTATTTTTAAGTCCCATCAGTTTTAATGGGCAAACAACAGCTTACGCTGTCAGTAAGACCCATTAAACCAGGTCTCTTCCACACTAAACCAAAACTACAGCAATTGCCTTTGATTCCACATTCCATTGGTTTGAGTCTCCCTGAAGCAGGAGATATTAATTAGGTTTTTTGCAATAAATTCTCAGGAATTAAATTGGGTTTTTTTTCAGAAAAACCTTTCACCAACTGCTCTCATCTTCACTATCCCCCATGCCAAAACGGTCTGATAAAAAATTAATCTGACCTTCAGCTACATTTGTTTGTGGGGTGAAGCTTACACTGAGTTTTACTACTGAACACTTACACAGGTTTTCTGGAGTGATTATCCTCTACATACACCTCCCCAGAAATAAACTTGTGTATGATAATTCTTTGTTTAAAATGAAACTTAACCATAATTCTTGTGTTTTCTTTTTTTCTTCTCAGAGGTAACCAGAGGATTAATTGATGGTTCATGGTGTGCTTCACAAACTATTCATTTCCTGGTTTCAAGATACTACCAGATTTCCAATTGAAATAAAGTGATTTTTTTTTTCCAATCCACTAAAAATAATCAAAATATCTGTTTAAGCAATGAATAGTTTTTATTTGGCAGGAAAACATAACTTGATCAGATTTTAAGGCTCAGGAGGTGGTTTTGTTTTGGATTTACTTTTTATTATTCTTTGTCTCTCCTTGTGGAAATTTGGAATAACTGAGCAGTTAAAATTCATGATCTACACTTTTGTGTCATTATTATTGCATTAGCATGAAATTATGGTTCTAGTTAGTCATAATTATACTCATAATTATTCAATTTATCACTATAGGTCCTCCTGGAAATTTTATTGGAAGAGCTATTAACATTAATAAATTGTTTTTCTTCATATCCATATTATTAATTCACCTCATGTGTGATATGAACTATCAGCCATAAAATTATTACAAACTCTATTCTCTGTGTAGCTGATTTAATGATGTAGAGTCTGATAAACTTTAGCCAGTTTTCTGGTATACCTGTTTGTCTTCCTCACCGAAGGTAAACTGAGGGAGATAAGTAGACAGTGAAATACTGAGTCCCAAATGCTCTCAAGACACCTGACAGAATTATTTCTATTTTAGCATAGCAGCCTTGATGGTTTTTAAAATATGTGGGGAAACGAACAAAAAACACAACAACAACAACAACAAAGCTCACCTTGATTTACATATGTCAGTTTTTGTGAAGTCGGTTTCATCTGACAGATATTCCTGGTTAAACCCACAGAAATGCTTGACAGACCCCAGAAGAGCCAACAGCTCCAAGATACAGCAACTCACTGCAAAATCTGACTTTGCAAGTACTTTTTTCTGGTGCTTTAAATATTGAATACACAAGTGGATCTCTACAATGTCACAGAGCTGTTTGCAGCTGAGCTGTATCCAGAACTGATGAATCAGTGTAATTGTTAAGAAAACGAGCAGATTTTCAGAACCTAAATTAATACTCTGTATAAACCTGCACTATTGGATCTACCTCCACATTTTCTGAGTCATATTTCATCACGTATTCATGTAGAAATACTTACATGTGTGTATTTGTCTGTCGATGTATACCTACTCTGGCTTCTTTGTTTCTTACCTACTGACCTTCTGACAATCTTAGAACTGTGAGGTTTGTCATTGTCTACTAAACCTAATATGTGATAGGAATGAAGCAACTCCATTTTTGCACATCAAAATTAATGTGGACTTATTGGGTTATAGTTTCAAACATGGATTTTGTGGTTTTTTTTTGTTTTGTTTTGTTTTGGTTTTTTTTTTTTTTTTGTATTTGAAGCATGTTGATTTATGTTAAATTGAAAGTTTCATAAAAAGAGAAATATTTCTTGGGATGGAAAAAAAACAGATGTAGCGAAACAGTTTTTAACGTGTATGGCAGAGGGCAGAGAAACAATAATTTATTACCTAGCCCTGTGGTTCTTTTAGAAAAAATATCAATACCTGTATTACTGTACAAATTGATTTTTTAATTGTCAATTCCTTGTTCCTTCTAACACAAGAGGTCAAAATATAGTAATTGACATATAATCTTTCATTTAATAAAACTGCTGGCTTATGTTATATCTTGGCATAGAAGCTGGAATTTTGGTCTTTGGAGTACTTTCTGCTGTTCCCTCTTTTCATTTATTTTCATTGAAAATATTTAATTATAATTTCTAATGCCTTCATCTGTAATTCTGTAATGCAAAAGTAGAAAGGAGCAAATTCAAAACCTAAAGGTTTTTAAGACTTTTAAAATGTGGCATCAAATAATAATGTTTCAAATATTTTTAGTGTCTTTTCCTGAGTTCTGGAGAATTTGTTAACAGATAACAGTTAACTAAGTATATAGTACTTTTATTAATACTTTCTATGTAAATGTCTCATTGGAGAGACCGGCATAGAACCACAAAACATACTTTTTTTCCCATGTACTCCCACACTGCATGCTATCCATTTTATGTAGCAACTAAATTATACAGAAACTTATATTTAAGTTAAAATTATTGCAAATCTAAGGCAACAGATAATTAGCATTAAGAAATAAAAGAAGTGATGATGAATACTTCCTCTCTAGATGGTAAATGTCTATGCTTTATAAAATCATGGAACTATGAAAAGAAACAGAATTATTAACATAATTAAAACTGAAAAGAAAAAACATCTCATTATTTCAAGTCCTCTGTGAACAAGTTTCCAATCTGAGTACAAAGGTCTTGTGGATCTGCTGTGGTTCCTATTAACCAGTTCTGAAGCAGTTATACCTTAACCAGAGCATATATCAATAGATACATTCCTAATATGTTTATATTGCAAACTGGAAATTTTGTACATATGTGTACCATTCTGACTTTCTTTCTCAAATTAGTGTAATACTTTCCAAACAAAAATAACCATAGATATCAAACCAGTAAAGAAGGTTTCCATGACTTTTCATATATGAGAGCATTTGCTGTAGGATTCTCTGCCATTCTTTACATGTAGTTGGTGTATTTATTTGTTTGAATTTATAATACCAAGCATTTGTTAAGCTCTTGTCTGAACTGGCTGAGCATTGCAATATTGGAACAGATAAAGAAGGATAAACTAAAGATGCTTCTGTAATTGATATTGCTGACAAGGGAGTGTCACTAGAGTTACAGATGGATTCAGAGCTGACACTGAGAGAAAATATTCAAATAGTTCATGACTAAGTGTTCATTGAGAAGCAAAGTACAAATCACGGAATAGCAGAGGAAGCTGTTAGTGGTCAGTTTCAATCTAAGCAAGACAGAAGGAACAAGAATAATTTGAACCTGAAAAAGGGTTTGCAGGGAACAGGTCAATAGGTAGACATCCAAGTACAATCAAGGAGAAAGCTGGCCTTCTTTGAAGAAGATAGTCAGGAAATGCAAAATCGAGGTTAGAGGATGAGAATACTGATAGAGATAATTCTTAGGACAGAGGACTAGAGAATAAAGGTTTAGGAACTGAATGCCTGAAAACACCTACTATACAGTCACAGGTGAAAATAAAAGTGTAAGGACTTTAATTTAAATATGAATGCAGACTCCAAATTGATATTGCAGAAAACAGAGACAGGCTTAGCATAACAGATAAAGTTACAGCTAATAAATACAAAAACTGGTTCACCCCAAAAGTGTATTTTTTTTTTTTTTTTTAATTTTTTAAACAAGCAAGTCAATTGACCAATTTATAGCAAGCCTTGTAAGGAATCACTCTGGATAATTAGGAAACCTGATTAAATATGCTTTTCCCAAAAGATGGTGCTAAAGAGGCTGCAGGTGTTATGGTTTATCCATCTGACCATTATAACTACAATCACACACAATCACTCCCCATAATTTTGGCATTTGTAATCCAGTAATCCAGGCATTTAAAGGACATTGTTTCACCCGGCTCATAAATATCTAAATCCTTTATTGGTATTTCATTGAATGTAACAGTAACTTAGAAAAAAGTTCATATTTTTCTGCAGAAAATAGTCATGAAGAACCTTGCAATGGAAAAGGGTTTGCATTTGGACCGTGTGATCACAACAACAGGCACATATGGAAACAGCAAGTCATCTCCCAGGCTGCATATTGACCTTTCTGTTTGAAGTAACAACAGACAGAAAATTAACAACCTCAATAGCTGTTTCTCAATATTTCTTGGTAAGAAATATTAATTTCCTGCTGTAAATGGGGATTTACAAATGGTTTTCCTAGCATACCATATGTTACACGATGTGTCAGAAATACACATTTAGAATCAAATAGTATTGTACACATACATAACCTGGCAAGCTCTCTCTAAGGTTTGCCCAGTTGGTGATTGGCAATGGTCATAGCTGGTGAACACCTATTCCTTTTTTTTTTTCTTTGTTGTTGTTTAACGTGTATGTTACTGGAATGATAGAAAGAACAAATCGCACATTAGACGAAGATCTCAAGATTCATAGAGCTGTCTATGAATTCAAATTCCTTCAGTGTGATTCTTTTTTTTTTTCCTGAGGACTTAAAGATAGATTATTATATTAAGGTAACTTATAATGAAAACGAACCCCAAAATCTCCAGCTTGAGTTGGGAAAAATTGTCAGATAATAAAGATGGTAAGAAGAAAAAAAGAAAAAGTGGTGCTTTAATATAATTAAAATATTAAAGGCCTCTCCTTTAAGGGATTAAATAATAGTTACAAGGATGTGCTGTCCTCTGACTTTGATAAAGAATCGAAAGAGTCACTGGGACCAAAAAAAGAATATATTAGAATAAAGAAATAGTCTCATCCCTAAAGCAACTCTCTCTCCCTCTCTCTCAAAGAAAAGTTTCTGCCTAGAATGTTCCACATGAATGACTGTCTTCCAAAGAAAGAGCATTCACCTCCAAGGGATTCAAACATTATTATAAAAAAGGAGAGATGAAATTTCAGATCAGTGTCAATGAAGTTTTTAATTATAAAACCCATAGGATTTTTTATATAGCTATTTACACTTTATGAGGAAAAGAAAACAACAAATAAAGAAAGCTTCTTCTTTTGTCCTCATTTGCAGTCGTTATGTCGTATGTCTGATGTGTAAAACTGGGGCTTTAAAATCTTGAGCACAAGGCTTGCAGGAAGTCTCTGTTACAGAGAAGTGGGGATGATAACTCTAACAGAAGGACTCCTTTTCTCGTGCCCTACTCATCAGAGCAATATAAATGTTCCTGGCTTCTATGCACTGACACTGTTGCTTTTAAAACAGCTAGGCACTGCCTTTGTGAATTATTTCAGGCCTCCTTCCATCTCCCTGATAAAACTGATACCTAATTGGAAGAAATATACTGGGCCTCACAAGGTATCTGCTACACATCAAGCTTGCCTTCTTGAGCCTCAGGGTGTTGTCTACACAGAGTGAGCAAAGTGCCTGAGGCTCTGCTCTTTTGGTTTTACAGCAGCATTTCTGCTTTCAGCTTCGTGGACTGTAGCTGGCAGCTTTTGTATTTTCTTCGTACTCCCACTGAGTCTAATATTATTTTAAATTATATTTGTATGCGTATTCTGAAAAGTAGGATATTTCATTTAGGATTTTTGCTTTCCTTTAAATTTTTGTTCTGAATATACCCTATGCTGCTTTTCTAATATGCTGCTTGTGGCAGGCTCTTTGCAGACTTGTTCCCAGTACAGCATCCCTTCCAGAAAAAAAAGCAGATGCTATACTAAGCAGAAAAGGATTTCTTCACTGACAGTGCTGGGCACAAAGAGCCTTGTAAAGTTCTCTTTGGTTCTTTTGGATGGGCAAACACTTGGGTTTCTTAAAATGTCTGCCTAAATAGTCACACTCGAGTACATTACTGCATAAACCATTTTAGAGGACTGTAAGGCGTGCTCCTGGAAGTACATATTCTTGTTAAGGCATATCAAGGGATTTGCTTGGCATTGTATGGATTTGAAAACAATCAAGAGGCACTTCAGTTGTTAAGTCCAGCAGCAGTTTTCATGTATGTGTGTACATTTCATAGGAATGGAGGGAATGATGTTTAACCCGACTAGCAAGATTGAGTTCCAAGGAGGCCTTAGCTGTCCTAATTGCCTCCCTACATCTTCTAACAACTGTCCTATATTCCTCCCAAGCGGCCAGCCCCTCCTTCCATAATCCATAGATTCTCCTTTTCCACTTGAGTTTGCCCAGCAGCTCCTTGTTTAACCACGCCGGTCTCCTAGATCCCTTACTTGACTTCCTACTCATTGGGACGCTCCGATCCTGAGCTTGGAAGAAGCGGTCCTTGAATGCTAACCAACTATCTTGAGCCCCTTTACCGCCTAGTACACTTTCCCATGAGACTTCCCTTAGCAGTTGACTGAAGAGGCCAAAGTTGGCCCTTTGGAAATCCAGAAGAACTTCTTTACTGTAAGAGTGACAGAGCACTGAAACAGGTTGCCCAGGGGGGTTGTGGAGTCTCCTACACTGGAGATATTCAAGGCCCGCCTGGACAAGTTCCTGTGTGATGTACTGTAGGTTACCCTGCTCTTGCAGGGGGGTTGGACTAGATGATCTTTTTAGGTCCCTTCCAACCCTTGGGATTCTGTGATTCTGTGATTCTGTGATGTTGAGAGAAAACTCTCTTTGTTAGATAGAAATAATATCTGAAGTTATCAATATTGCCTGCATTCTTCAGGTACTTTTTTTTTTTTTTTCTTCCACAGGCTTGATGACTAAATTATGACTTGAACAGGGAGATGGGATCAGTTAAAATATTCCTTACTCTTCCCCTTAAAATAAACGTAGGGCTCAAAGTTCCATATGGAAAAATATTTTTTCTGTTGATTAAATTTCAGTCACCATCTTATTTTCTGTCTCTTTAAAACTCCCACTGAGTCAGATCTGCAAAATGGATATTTAAAAGATTATTTTTGCTTTTAACTGTTTTGCTTTTAAATGTGGCAATAAAGTTATTGTCCTTCATGAGTTGCTGTAGTTAGTCTCTTCCTGATAACTGTTCTTAAATTGAGGCTGTGGAAATGAGGTGTCCTATGAGATGGATGATTTCCTTTTCCTACTTACGCTAGCAACTGTTATCCTGTAGCCTGACTTCCTTCCGTATCTTCTTGGGATCTATGGCCAACCCAGCTATAAGACACTGTGCAGCAGTGGCATAAATAAATATCAGAAAATATAAATATAAATTAAACACTTTACTGTTATCAAAGTTGTATTGCCTTTGCCTGTCTTCCTCCATTTACTTTTGTTTGTTTTAGAAAAAGCATTTAAAATCCTGGTACAATTTCAAAACTGTATAGAAAATACTAATAAATAAGCTGGTAACTGCAACAGCTGATACGATGTAAAGAAAGAACCTAGTTTCCAGAAAGATGTTTGTAGATAATACAGTGCTTCACAACATAAACTCAGACCTCTGTGACTGTTATTATTAAAACCTGAATCTCTGTGATTAAAGGTGGTTTCTCTACTTCAAAAGCTGGTTCTAAGGCCCCAATGAAGTTAATTTATTTTATAGCCTCAATATATTGCACATTAATAATTTTTGTAGCTTGTTGTATATCAGGAGTATATAATACACAACAAGCAATATAATCTTGTGAGTTTTCCATTTAGTGTGAATTACAGAACTTCTTTGGACCAAAGGATGAGGTCAAACCATTTCTCTCCCTTGAACCTTTCCCATACTTCCATGTGGTTAGGAACATCTAATTCATTACAAATAAGGCACCGAAGGAGACCAGAAATAGTAAGGTCAGTCTCAGCTGTTAGGACAAGAAAATTTGTATTGAATTATTTGGGCATTTTTTTTTTCATTTAAATACGGAATGATTTTTTTTTCTATGATGTCTCAACATTATTTTAATAACTGTAATATTTAATCAATATGGAAATCAATGATGTGTCCATACTCTTAGGGGTTTTGTAAGATCTATGATCCTGTCATACAGGAACAGCTGGGAAGACATTCACTGGAGGCAGATATTCATATAAGTGATTTACTATGCTATGGAACTCATAGGATAGTAAATTGGCACACCTTTCAAGATGGTTTCATGAAAAGCAAGCATGTCACTAAATGTAATATACATACAGCTGACTAGAGCTAGCACATTAACGCGCAGTGGATGCCTTGGTGATGAAGGATACAGAGAAGGTGGAGTTACAGAATGCTTTCTTAGCTTCATCTTTAATTCTAAGGTCAATCTTCAGTAATCCCAGACCTTGGATGCAAAGGAGAAAGTCTGGAGAAAGAAATAGCTTCCCTTGGTAGAGGATGATCAGGTTAGAGATCAATGATCATTTAGGCAAACTTGACACCCACAAATCCATGGGTCCTGGTGGGATGCATCCACGAGTGCTGAGAGAGCTGGAAGATATTATTGCTAAGTCCCTCTCCATAATCTTTGGCAGGTTATGGAGAACAGGAGAAGTGCCTGAGAACTGGAGGAAAGACAGTGTCACTCCGGTCTTCAAAAAGGGCAAGCAGGAAGACCCTAGGAACTACATGGCAGTCAGCCTCACTTCCGTCCCTGGAAAAGTGGTGAAACAGTTCACTGTGGATGTCATCTCTCCACTTCACATGATTCACTAAGAGGAAATCATGCTTGACTAATCTGATAGACTTCTACAATGGAATGGCTGGCTAGATAGATGAGGGGAGACCAGTGGATATTGTCTAAACTGCACTACAGGCAAGGCTTTTGGCACTGTCTCCCTTAACACCCTCATTTGCAAACTCAGGAAGTGTGGGTTAAATGAATGGACACTGAGGTAGATAGAGAACTGGCTGAATGGCAGAGCTCAGAGGGTTGTGATCAACAATGCATAGACTAGTTGGAGGCTTGTAGCTAGTGGTTTTCCCCAGTGGTCAGTACGGGGCCCAGCCTTGTTCAGCTTATTCATCAATAACCTGGATGAAGGGAAAGAGTGCCTCCCTCCTCAGCAAATTTATTGATGATACAAAACTGTGGCTGATACACCAGAATGCTGTGCTGCCATTCAGTGAAACCTGGACAGGCTAGACAGTTGGGTGAAGAGAAACTTCATAAAGTTCAACAATGGCAAGTGTAGGATACCAAACTTATAGAGGAATAACCCCATGCACAAACCCCTACAGCTCCAGGAGAAGGACCTGGGGTCCTGATGCACAACAAGTTGTCCATGAGCCAAGAAGGCCAAAAGTTATTCTGGGTTGCATTATGAAGTATGGCCAGTAGGTCAAGGGAGGTAATCCTCCCTTTCTGCTCTGCTCTGGTGAGGCCTCACCTGGAGTATTGTGTCCAGTTCTGGGGTCCCCAGCTCAAGGAAGACAAAGAACTACTGGAGAGGGACCATCGAAGGACTATAAAGGCAATCAAGGAACTGGAGCATCTCTCTTATGAGGAAGGGCTGAGAGAGCTAGGACTGTTTAGCCTGGAGAAGAGACGACCAACAGGGGATCTTATCTATGCGTAATATTTAGGGTGGGTGTTAAGAGGATGAGGCCAGACTCATTTCAGTGGTGCCCAGTGACCGGATAAGGGTTAATGGGCACAAACTAAATCACAGAAAGTTACATCTAAATATGAGGGAAAACTTCAAAAGATTGTAGATTTTTCTCTAGAAATATTTTAAAACTGCCTGGGACTGATCTGATTGTGCAACCTGATCTAGGACAACCTGCTTTAATGGGGGGCTTACACTAGATGATCTCCAGAGGTCTCTTCCATCCCAAACCATTCTGTGATTCTATGATTAAGCCTCGAGAGTCACAGCCACCAGAATCTTGCAAGCATTTTGAAACAGTTGGGAGGTAAAAATTACATAATTAAAGAGAAATGCTTAGATGAGATTATATTGCTGGGGGGGGGGGGGGGGAGTGCGCATGTGTGTGGGTTGCTTTCTTGTGTTCTTTGGCTGTCTATCAGCATACCTTTTGAGGTTTTTCCCGTGAAAATAAAAGATGGTAACAGTATCTCTTAGGGGGTTCTATTGTTTAGAGTTTTTTTTGCCTGTCTGCGGAGTTTTGGTTTCATCATTTAAAATTTTGATATGTCTTACAGAAATATATTTTAAATAACAAAATAATATGTAATTTGTATTTCAGATGAGTCTTAAAAATCACAGGTAACCTGCCAACTTAGAGAGGCCTTTTAATGTACAAAATGGTGTAGTTATAACATGAAAAGAATATTTGGTTTTACACAAGTCTTATTTGGATCAATTAATTTTTATAATCAGTATTTTTAAATAATGAAAAAGGATAGACGTTTAGTAGATATATTAAAAAAATTGCACCTTTTTATTTGTCATTGCAAATGTGGGTTTGATGCTTGATCTAGTTGTGTAGTTATAGCATTGAACTGATAATGGCCATAACTTGGAAGAACAATAATAATTTAAACATCTTTTAAAGCATGTTTATGTCAGAGCTGTCACAAAAGTATTTATGAAATTATATAGCTTGAAGAAGAGTTTTTATAGTATCTATTTCCTTAATTTCATACTTTCCCAGAAGATAGAATCATATACAAATTCAAGGATGTGAAAATGCAAACATTAAAACTTAGAGTTCTGGATTGCGCAAATCTATTTTAAGATATGTAAGTTGAGAATTAAATATCAGACTATTTTCTTCTACAGAGTTAATCTCCACTTCCATTATAATTTTTGTCACAAGATGAATTATTTTTATATGATTATCTGTTCTCATTACGCTCCTTGACATGAATATAATCATATGTCCTTTTTTGAATGAGCAGATACCTTCAGAACTCAGAATAATTCTGTCTCTGATGCGCATACACAGTAAATCCAGAACATTCAAAAGAATTAGTTGTACTTGAATCACCATGCAGCTGAGCAGATATTTGTCCACAGAATACTTCAGAGTTAGCACTGCTCCAATTCTTATGTTAAGGTGAATATTACCATCTGATGACCACATGCTCTTTCAGACATTTTCATTATGTTTCAGTACCTTGTCATTGCCTGCTTCTGGAAAGAGATTTATTCCTCAGTAACTGATTTCATAACTTTGTAATCTCAAGTAAACAGAATGGATTTATCCATTTTCAATGTTCCACTAAAACAGCACTACCCAATCACTTTATTACCATTACTGTTTTGTTACTGTTTCATGTTTTCCAGCATTGAATTGTCACAGTACTAGTATTGTTATTTCTTCTGGTAATAAGCAGCTAGCCAAAAGTCAAGACATATAAATCGTATTCAGTTACAGGATAAAACGGTGCTCGAGCCTACTGTTTTGTTTTCCTTTGCTGTTGTTATTGCTATGATCCTGTTTATTTAAAAGTCATGTACGAAGTCGTACTCTGAGCACAATATGAATCAGAAAGAAGGTAATTGTTGTCAATATTAGAGGAGAAAGGTAGGTGCCAATTTACAATATCTAGGTTAAAAACGCTCCCTTAGAACTATATTTTCTGCCCAGGTGTTCTATATTGTCTATCCCTCACACACTTTTTTTTTCAAATCAGTGTATGCTCAGTGAGATCACAGAATCTCAGACAAACCTGTGTTAGAATTGAATCTTAGTCCAGCCTCCTGCTCAAAATCTGGTATATATCAAGACTAGAGCAGGCAGCTCAGGGCCTTCTCCAGGTAAGCTCTGCAAACCTCTGCATACAGTGATTCCCTAGGCTTTCTGGGCAACCTCCTATGAGGCTTACCCTCTCTTCTGGTGAACCATGATTCTCTGTCCTGTAATTGCAGCTTCCTTTGATGCAGCACTGTGACCATTATGTGTTGATCTTTTGCTGTGCATCTCTAGCAAGGGTCTGGCCCCATCTACTCTATATTTCCCTTTTAGGCAGTAGAAGACTAGTGCCTCTCAGGATAAATATACCCAGTTCCCTTTTTGTCTCATGTGATGTGTTCCAACTCCTTAACCATCTTGTTGGTCTTCCACTGGCTTCTCCCCACTGTAATCTCTCTAATGCTGGGTGAGCTGAAATAGGACAACATGTTCCAAAAGTGGACAACTGAGTGGAGTAATAACAGTAATGCTATATTTTTGGTCCTGAAGCCTTCATCACCTCAAGAGTATGATACGGACTCTTGAGGATCCCCAGGTCTTTTTCTGCAAATCTACTCTCTAACCAGTCATTCCACATTCCTGTATCTCTTTATCCCTCATCTGAGGCATCTTGATCAGTTGGCAAAAGCTGGTGCTTCAGGAAGTAGCTCCTGGAGATAAGACAATCTAATTCTACACAGAAGTGTAATTTTTGCCTACTGTTTTCTTATCCTAAAAGCAGTTCATTTCAGGTCAATAAAATCAGGTTTAAAAGTCATAGCCTGTTCCCAAAATAGCTGTTGAAATCTGACTTCAACCATCTTTACTCCCCAAGATGCTGCCAGTTGTTCAGGAAGCTTCACCTTCTCCTTCCTACTCACTCAAAACCAGTTGAGATTCATGCTTTCCAAAATGCAGATTTGACTGTTTGACACCAGTTTCACCTCTGACTCAAACTCCTTCTCCTTGGACCAGCCCTTGAAGATGAATGATCTATTTTTGGCCATAAAAAAATCTGTTTCCCCAACTTAAAAAGTGAAGAATGGGAGGTTCAGCCACTTGTCTCAATATGTTTAATAGATCTCACTCTTTTGATAAGGGACTCTGAATTTTTAGTATGGGAATAATACCCAAAATAGACGTCAGTTACTCGCTGAAGGTAATTAAGAAATCAGTAATTAAACAAATTGCAAATGACACAACTTCTTTTGCTGACATTTCGTCATAGTGTCAACCCAAAACAGTGTCTCCTTTGGAGTCCTCCTTACTATACCCAGTGTTGAAGATGAGTTTTTACCTGTACAGGTGTTTTTCTTTCAGCTGTTAAGATGGAACTTCCTCCTTTTACTGTGATACTGAAGAACATTTATCTTTCTCCTCTGTGAGCAGCTAAGAAAAACGCTATCTTGAAGACAAAAGCAGTTATTGTTACAACTTTTCAAAAAGCTTATTTCTATACTTATATTGAGTGTTCAGGCACATGTCAGACCCTATAATGAAGTAGGGAAAGATGTTATTGATGCCCCAGTAAGAAGCTCTCTCTGGTGGGATGATTTGTTTGATTGTTTGTTTGTTTGTTTTCCACTGTGAGCACCATATTTCTTTATTCAGCCTCCTATGGTTTACCTGCATTTTGCCTGGGTTAAATATAAATACACTCTAGTGCTGGCTAAGGTACTTGCCAACTTCAAATGGAGAATAGTATTAGAATCAGAATCATAGAATAGTTAGGGTTGGAAGGGGCCTTAAAATCACCAAGTTCCAACCCCCCTGCCATGGGCAGGGACACCTCACACTAAACCATCCCATCCAAGGCTTCATCCAACCTGGCCTTGAACACTGCCAGGGATGGAGCACTCACAATCTCCCTGGGCAACCGATTCCAGTGCCTCACCACCCTCACAGGAAAGAATTTCCTCCTTATATCCAATCAAAACTTCCCCTGTTTGAGATTTAACCCTTTACCCCTTGTCCTGTCACTACGGTCCCTGACGAAGAGTCCCTCCCCACCATCCCTACAGGCCCCCTTCAGATACTGGAAGGCTGCTATTAGGTCCCCGTGCAGCCTTCTCTTCTCCAGGCTGAACAGCCCCAGCTTCCTCAGCCTATGTTCATACAGGAGGTACTCCAGTCCCCTGATCATCCTCCTCCTCTGGACTTGTTCCAGCAGTTCCATGTCCTTTACAGACACAACAGCTCTGGAATCTCTTTTGTAGCTAGTTTATCACAGTGCTTGTCATACTTTGATTTATCTTATTACTTTAACAGTATTTCCCATATTGACTCCGTGATTTAACACTGTGACTAAATGATCATTTACTGTAACTGAAAAAGGTTTCACAGTTTCATTGATGTATTTAAATTCAGTCATATCTGAGAGAACCCTACCTTATACAACTGCATGCACCCAAGCATGGAGGCTTGGAAGCTCAAACCTAATGCATCCATAGGTGTATATATACGAAATCACACTTTATAGAAATGTTTTCTGGATTGAGACTAGAAGATAACCTGAACCTGAAGCTGATAGTTTTCATCATTTCTACACTACTTAGCCCTGTCAGCATTTAAATAAAGAGAAATATCTTTTATTATACAGCCCTTCATCAGATTCTCTCTCTGTACTAACTCCATAGTAATTAAAAGAAAAAAATGTCTTGGAACTAAATCACATTTACTGTATCGTCAGATTCAGATGTATGCTTCCGTCTATGCATTTCCTTTCAAAATCTTGGCCTTGCATGTACTCTATGTGTTTTCCTACTCTTTACATGTATTCCTTTTCAGTATCTTGTTATTCTTTAGCTAGAAGATGAGCATGGATATGATGAACTCTGTGTTGTACTTTCTGATACATGTTACTCTATGATCCAATTGTTGAAAGTAAATCTCTGTCATATTGCACACAAATTTGGACTAAGCAATTCATAGTCAATCTTTGGTAACCTGTGGGGCTTATTACAACAGTGGGATATAATATCAGTTCTTAGATATAAAAATAGGAAACCCATCATAAGTCCTTAAAAGCATTACTTCAATACTTCGAAAGTACTGACTTCTCAAGTTGTTAAGGATCTAAGGAACGTTTCTGTAGGGGATAATTTTAATGAGAGAAACTTTTGAATATGGTTCAGAGAGCAGTTCCTTCACACAGTTAAGTTACTTCCCTTATTCTGATTATTTATGGAAGAAGTATTTGTTTCCTTAAACTATTCATGGCCAACATAAATTGCAGACAATTCTCAGTTGCTTGAATGGAAACAATTCCTTTTGGTCTTTTACCTTTCTATACAGTCAATGCATGCAATTTAAAATAATGAAGCAAAAAGTCATGTGTGAGAAAGCACACACTATAAAGTCCATAGGGATACCAATGCCTTGACTTTATTTAATATTTAAAAGGGTGCTAGCAGATATTTACAACAGAAACAGCAAACAGAATGAAATTTATTTTGAGTGGAATTAACTACAGCAGGATGACATTGTAATATGTGGAAGTAACAATCTGTGAAAAAAAATTGAAGGTATGTAGAAAATGGTCTAAAAATCAAATCCTCTATTCGCTTGTGCTCTTTTGAACTAAAAATAATCTGTAAATATTTATTTAAGTGAAATAATGCATTAAATAAAGTAAAATTCTGAGCACAAAAGAGCAAATCTGTTGAATAACAAGTCTTTTTATTCTTTTAAATCAGTATTTAAGGAATGCAAAAGAGTAAACACAATGAAATCTGCAAATAAAGTACTGCCTAAAATATACTATTTTTAGACTATGCTATTTCCACTACATTTCAGCTTATGAATGAGATCTGTAATGTTAATGTACCACTAAAAGTGCTCTCTCAATGTGTAAAACTGAAAGTGACTTGAAATACTTTTCCCTCCATCATCACAAGTAAAATAACTGCTCAAAAGTGACTTTGTTCAGCTTTTCTATGGGTGTTTAGTTGGGTAGATGTGGCACTACTTGTCATGAAATTGGTCGCCTTTATTTTATTAACAATGTTCCACTTTTTCCTTCTCAGCTACCTAACAATTTTTCATACAAATGGATGTTTTGAGAAAAGAGCAAAATCAAAGTCACAGTGACAAAAAAGCACCCCCCTCAAAAAAAGCCTCTTCTACAAGAACATTTCCTTTCACTGATATGACAATATATTTTTCTTATTTTGTACAGTAACATTTCTAAGAACGCTCTCAGCTTGTAGCCAAATGTTTTTCTGAACAGGCATGTATCCGAGAGCAGTTGCAAGGTTCCTGCTATTTTAGCAGTTTCTTTGATGCAGCAAAGAGACAAGATAGTGTTTTGCTGCAACATGATGCAACCCACTGCATCACAGGGAGCCTCCCAGTAGTGTGCAATATACATGCACAGCTCAGTTTGAGGCATGTCAGATTTCTGTCACGCTGCAGCTCTGCCGAGATATATGTAGTTGTCTGCAGTTGAGTTATCTTTGTTCAGTGCTGTATGCTTCTTGCCATATTCACAATGCTAACAAGAAAAGGATGATCAAATGGAATCCAGAGCTGCTGCTGTTTTTTGCAAATTCAATTTGATTACTCCAAAATCACTGAATGCAAACTAAGCCAGTGAGAGCCTCGGTTCTGTCCAATGCTTCTGCTAACATTATTATTTATATTTTCAAAATATAAATAACAGCTAGAAGTTACACATGAAAGAATACTTAAATAATCGGTTTATTGGTTTTGAAGAATTTTATTCTTTGTGGAGTCGTAAGTCAACACAAGCAGAAAATGGTTCTATTTTATCATACTTGGTTGGAAATATAAGATCAGTACTTGAAGGGGTGTGAACTAATAGAGTTGTATGTACTTCAGTGTTACTCCACTGATGGAGTAACAGGATTTAATAAGGATTTAATCTAGTCAGAGATGAGACAGGTGTGTTGCCCACATGCTCAAGAGCAAACAAAGTGTGTCCTACACAGTTCACAGCAGATGATCACCTCTGCCATCACAACCAGACATGGTACACAGAAAGTGGAGGCTTAATTAAAGTACACCTGCTAAGTATATGTCTTTTTATTCTCTGGAGTACTTCCTGTGTCTTTCATTTTATGTACTCATCTTGTATGAAAACCAGACTATTTACCTCGTTAGCCTCTATGTGAACTCAGAAACCCTACCAATTTACATTACACTATAGTACATGAAATATACAAGTAATGCTAAATAGCTTTGCTTTCATTATGGAATCATACTATTATTATCAACATTTGAGTAAAAAACAAACAAACAAAAACCAGTAAAAAAAAAAAGCCATAGACATTGTCTAAAGATGTGATTACTTGTATAGTGACCAGTTTCTGGTTTTGAAGTCCTTTGTTAGAAAACCACATTAAATTGCACTCTCTTAAGACACAAAAAATTAAAACAAATTTAAGATATCTGTAAAACTCCAAAAGACTTTTTAATTACCTTTATAAGATTCTCCCTATTTAAATTATAAACTAGTATTACTGGCCAAGTAAGTAAAATTAATTTTGTGTCATGCTGCCTTACACACCACGAAGCTATGCAGAAGATACTACTCTCAAAATACTCTCTGGAAGTAGAATGTTTTAGGTCTGTCTACAAAAACAGCCAAAAAAGTGTTATATTGTAAGCAGACCTAAATATTTATGAAATGACACCTCTAGCATAATGCTTTCTTTATTATATCGCCTTATTATTTGAAAACTGAGTATATAACAGGTCTTGATCTCTAAACATCCACTTAGATCAGAATCTAAACATATTTCTGTTTATTAAATTCACACTAATTTCACTCAGATGTGTTTAGTGAAATTAATTAATTAAAAAGACTTGGAAATCACTCTTCTCTTTGCTCATTACATCTTTTTTTCCAGTGTTCCTTTCCAACCTGGTTACTTCTGTTCTCAGGTCACGAGGTAAATATTCTTTATTCACCAGTTCTAAGGCCTACACTTTGACTCTTTAGCAAGCAAAACCCTTGCTATTCTTGGGTGTTTTCCAGTCCTAGACCCTGCCACAGACATGCCAGTACTTGTGAGTCTCTTCCTACCAACAACATCCTGTAGAAAGGCTCCCATAGTGCAAAACTCATCCCCTTCAGTGGACCACCACCCTGGTCCACAGAGCAATCTCTTATATAAGACACAGTATACTGTGGTGTGAAGTAAACTGTGAGGGAACAATTCCACAGTTTATAAATAAAAGAATTGCTTATAACCAACATAATTTTAACAGAGAAGTGTTGTCGAATAGAAGCACAAGAAAATTTATTTTCAAATTCATCATATTTGTATGTATGCATTTGCTCACAACCTAGTCCTCAATTAACATCCAATTTACATAGCTAAAGACCAGACACAAAGAACAATTAAAACAAAACTAAACAAAAAACCCAAATCCAACCCAATCCAAAAATCATCAAAACAAACATTAATTTGACATCACTTGTCAACTACTACCTAGAAATACACTGCTCATACTGCAAGGTGCAAACGTCAAGGTTCAAAACAATAGATGTTTGGGGGAAATTCGTCCTCCCCTTCCAAGACACACAAGCTGAATAGCACTGCTCCGTCTGGCTAATCTGCCAAAAGAAGGCACTTCAGTTAAGCTGATTGCTTATAAAATATGCTGTATCAGTTCCAGCTTGGTCACATTTGTCCTGTTTATTTTTCTTCTTTTCTCAAGCTAGTAATGGATGATTCTGAAAGACCATGGAAAAACAGAGGTTTCAGATGCCTTTCAATTCTTGAAGCAAATATGACATTTTCTGTAGCCCAGTGTGGAGTCTGGCTGCTTTTCATGTTCCAATTAGTGAAGCAGCTGTGAAAGGTTCATTATCATCACCTGAGCCTTCAATTTAGCTTGAAATGGAATACTCCTAACTATGCAGGAGTTTACTAGTTCTGTTCTTTTTCCCTAAGTGCGTATTAGTTTCTATTATAATTTATGTCATTTTAACTTTAAAAATATTCTCTGCTCCTATTTTTACTGCTCCTGGACAAATTTTTGTTCTTGGTAATGGAAGTTTTGTCATAATCATCAGTGAGAATAGAAATAGTTCCTATAATGTGATAATTATTTTAAGCCAAATCTTAATATATAACAGACAGTACTCTATTGCTATATTATCACTTAATTAATTTGCCATAAGATATACTGAAAAAAATGTATTCAATACACTTTGTTATATGTCAGTTATAACAATTTTCTATCTCATTATTAGAGCTCTTCTCCATAATAAATGAAAAGCCTTATGCATATCTGAGAGATTGCTAACTTTTTAAAATGCTTTTTTATGCACTGGTCTGATGAGTTCAGGGGCTACTGAGTACAAGCTAAATCCTTAACTAAATCCCCAGTACTTAGGGAGCTATTCAGTCCACACCAGAGCTTTATTAAGAGCCACCTCAGTGAAACCTTCCTCAGCTGTTTCACTTTTGCACTGCACAGAAGGAAATCACTGCACTGCAGCAGAGAGACCATCACCAGCACACACCAACACGGGCAATCTAGGCAGGAACCAGAAATACAAGACTCCTGCACAAAAGCCAGAGAGTAGAAAGATTCAAGCTAGGTAAAAAGAGGTAGAGCAGCCACTATGACACAGAATTGTCTCTATTCATAGTTATTAATTATTCCAGTGAATGATTTTGAATATATAAAAAAAGCCCAAAAACCAAAACTCTGGAAAACAGACTGTTAGACTTCATATTGCAGGCAACGGGAGGCTGGTAACATGATTCAAAGAACAGACATGTCTAACTATAAATGCAAGGTAAGTTGCTATGTTGAGGAGAAGACTGTATGAGGCCAAGATGGAAACTGAGGAGAAGAACTGCATTAGTATTGTCACAGTCTAACCAAACAGTTGACAGAGAGAAATATCCAAAAGATTTGCACAGAAAAGAAAAAAAGAAAAAGGTGGGTATTTTTCCTTCATCTAATACAGCCAAGGTACCTGCATCTTTCTCATTGTCTTTGGAGAAACACTATGGAAACTCTAATTTAGATAAGATGTCTTGCTTTTTAGGCAGCTCCAGTGAAAGGAATCTTAATGAATACTGAAGAAATTTACTCAGTGCTAACATGAAAAGAGAAAAGTGGACAGAGATTACTGTGATATCTCACAGTAATATCTCCTGACATATAAAAAAAAAAGAGGGAAAAATAAAGGATGAAGAAGTTAAAGAAAATGATACTTATAAAAAGTAACTGCTCAGACTATGCAGACATTCTTGCCAATTTATCTCCTTTAATAACATTAACTGATGTAGTAATAGTTCCAAATAAGGTAACATGAAATTACACAAGAGCAAATGCACTATACTTATGTTGCATAAGCAATGCCTAGGCTAGAAAATAATGTCTAAAAAAGCATACATTTTCCAAGTACTGTCCAGTAATTTGCAGCTTCCTTAACCAAAGTGATTTTTAAGAATTTAGAAAACTTCAATAAATTTATTCACTAGACTTGTCAAGTCTTTCCTTAAACCAACGTATGCTTTCAGTGTTCTCAGCATCCTGAAAAAAGGTGTCCTACAGATTATGTTTTTGAGAAACTATCTATCTTGTAGAATCCTATTAAAAATGAAAGTTTAAAATTTAGTTCAACCTCCTGCCCAAGGCGAGGCTAAGTTCAGCATAGTCTCCTTTTGTGTTACTTGTTAGTTTCATTCAATGCCCTATAGTTTTTCAATGGGAAGAGGCAGAGAAAAAGTGGTCCATATTCATTGCCTCTAGACTGGTTACAAAAGCCCTCTGTTATCTCTTCTAGGTAATTTTTTTTCAGACTGAAGAATCTGAAACAAACCTATAACTCATGTTTTCCTACCATTGGTATCTTTCTTGCCCTTCATTGAAACATTTATGATACTATTTTTCTAATGCTTCTTTTCCATATTCATTTTGAGACTGAAGGACAAAAATCCCCCCTTTAGTATTCAAGAAGTACCTTGGATTTACACATGGGAATAATCATGGTCTAGCATTTGGGATAAACAGACCAAGGCTCTTTGTCACTATTGACCAGCTTACAGCATGAATGTGTGATATTATACTGGGGGAGTGAGGGGTGTGTTATAAAAATATGTAATATTTGATAAATTTCAGCCATGTTTGAATACTGTAAGGTGTTCTTGCTCTACTCTTTGACAAAACAACCTTTCTGGAAACTGACTCTGAGCCAGTGAAAGAAACAGATGAAGACTTCTAATATATCAGTAGCTACCAACAGTTCTTTAGGCCTCATGGTATTACAATATCAGACAAAAATAAAGTGTGGCTGGGAACACAGATAGTTTCTGTTTCAGATTTACCATCCTATGGACTCCTTCGAAGTATTTTTATCACTAGAGTGTATGTGATCAGTTCTAAAAGTAATTTAGAAATCACTGAGGCAGTTTTGTCAGCTGTTTTGGAATTATTTTGTAATACTACTGCTCTGGCCCTTAAGCCACATGCTCTGCTTGGATTTTAGTATTACCATGAATAAATGAGTATCATGGTACAAATATACAAAGCACATGAAGTCATAAACAAAGATTCATTGTTCTTCTTTTCACACAACTTTTAAATTGTGTATTATGCTGTCATTTTCACCAAAAGAGTAAATCCATTAATTGGTCAATCTGAAACTAATGTATCATTTGGAGGAATATTTTTTAAGAGGGCATTTTTGAAATTGAGATATTAAGCTGCTAGTTTATACTTATGGTGAACTTCTGTCCTGGTTTCAGCAATAACAGTTATCTTTCTTCCTAGTGGCTTGTGCAGTAATGTGTTTTGGCTTTACTCTGGGAATAATGTTGATAGCACACTGATGTTTTAGTTGTGGCTATGTAGCCCTTACTCTGTAAAGGACTTGTCAGTTTCATGCTTTGTCAGTGAGGAAGGGGCACAAGAAGCTGGGAGGAAGCAGAGACAGGACACCTGACCCAAACTAGCCAAACGGGTATTCTGTACCACAGCATCTCATGGCCAATATATAAACTGGGGGCAGTTACCCAGAAGGGCAGATCGCTGCTCAGGTCAGGCATATTGGTAAGTGGGTAATGAGCAGTTGCATTGTGCATCACTTCTGTTTTCTGAGCTTTCATTACTTCTCTTGTTGTTTCCCATTATTATCATTATTGTTATTGTTGGTATTCTTTCTATTATCACTATATTTTACTTTATTTTGGTTATTAAACTGTTCTTATCTCAACCCCATGGGTTTATATTCTTTTGATTCTCCTCCCCATCCTGCCAGGGGAAGGAAGGGGAAGGGTGAGAAAGTGGCTGAGTGGTGCTGAGTTACCAGCTGGAGTTAAACCACGACATCACTGAATGCAATGTGAAAACTCCTTTGCATTAATTTTCAATTTATTAAATTTTCAAATTAAAACATGAAGTTAACAAATCATGCTACTTTTCCTTTGAAAAAAAATTGCTAAATTGTATATTATTCCAGTTCAGTACAGTGTCATCTATTTATTAAGTTACCATTATATATATCACTAGGGCCTCTACTGAGCATGACAGTTACATTTCCCTATTCTAGTTGAATGTTTTCTCCACAGTCCATGAAACTGCTATAGCAACTGCTGATTAGCAAGTAAATAGTAAGTACATGGTCTAAGATAGTGTCTAATTGAGGATGAGTGAACAACATCAGTTGAAACTCTAAGGAGGGCATGGTCATGGCGGCTTGATCAGCTGTGTTTGTTATTCTAATTCTGACTAGATCATTTATTTCTGGAAATGTTAGTAATAGTAGATAACAATTGTTCTACAGTGAAGGAGAGTGCAAGGGGTCAGTCTCTCATTAAAAAAAAAAAATGGAAAATTAAACACATCAGTTTTAAAACAGTTTTTAATCATTATTTTAGAGAAATTACTTCCAAATAATTATAATTTATAATAATAATTAAAATATCCTATATATTAATTAATTATATAATTTTATTAATATATTAATTTACATTAATTAATATATAATTATACATTATATATAATATATAGTATTGTATAATATACATTATGTATAATAATCTATATAAACTATAATAGAATAATATAATAATAATAAATAATTTATGTAGAGAAAGAATTCTTTTTATCCTATACAGACAAATAATGCCTTCATATGATTCATTGCCAATACCAAATGAAAACATGCTAAAACTCTTTCAGGATTCACCATGATCAAGCATGTTGTAACATTAGGTCTATTTATGAAAAGAAAAAAAAAAAAAAAGGCTTTCTTTTTTATATTTGCTTCTAGACCACAGAATAGGTTCCAGACCAAACAGAGAGTAAAAATACATTTTACTGAGGTGAAGTCGTCCAATAAAATTATTGATCATCTTATCTATTATGGGTCAAATGAATAAAAAATTGATGAGAAAACGACTTAAATACAGTGAAAATTCCCTTAGATTTTTTTAAGAATTATCAGAATTGATATCTCAAATAAACTTACTAACTATTAAAAGACATGATTCATATAAAAACTCTGAATGTTAGAAGCCTAGCTCCATGGAGACATTAGATTATAACTTCATTCTGAGGCAGATAGTAAATGCAGAGTGAGAATGTTCTTGTATATTTTTAGGGATGAGAACCATAGACCTTTGTTTTTTGTGGACTAGGGTAGGACTTAAGGATCTTCCCTACCAGAGATATAGTTTGACATGGAAATCCATAGCAATAATCTTTAAATCTCATTATATTTCATGCAGAAAAACAGAAGTATTCAGAGACTGCCATATCTGAACTCTTATCTGCCTATATAGGGTTTGCCATACTCCTAAAAATCATACAAAGGTTTGGGTTGAAAGGGTTCTTTAAAGATCATTTAGTTCATCCCCCACCATTCCTGGAGGCTGAACTATATGTCCATAGCAGTGAACTTCTTTCATTAGACCAAGTTGCTCAAAGCCCTGTCCAACCTGTCCTTGAGCACTTCCAAGGATGGGGCAGCCACAGCTTCTCTGGGCAATCTGTGCCAGTTCCTCACCACCCTCCCAGTAAAGAATTTCTCCCTCATACTTAATCTAAACCTGACCTCTTTCAGTTTTAACCTTGTAGCCCATTATCTTGTCACTACAGGCCCTGATGAATAGTCTTTCAATTTTCCCCATTTTTCCTAGGAACCCCTTTTTAGTATTGATAGGCCACAATTGGGTTTTCTCTGAGCCTTCTCTTCTTCAGGCTAACTATCCCAACTGTCTCAGACTTTCTTCACAGGTTATAAAAGTTTCTTCTGATCATTATCTCTAGACAACAGACAAATTACTCAGATGAAACCCACCATAATCTCTAGTGGAAAACCAGAAAAAGCGTAAGCCTGTTGGAGTCCCGTTGTGCACCGTTGTGCACAATGGCAGACCTGTGCACACTCAAAAGGATCCACCCATATTAAAGCGATTACCAACTACCAATTGTCAGTACTGCAATTTGACAGCTATGAAAATTTTTACACTCTGAATAACCCTGAATCTGTAAGATGCAAAGAAAATTATTTTTTAAACAGTTTTGTAAATTATTTGTATAAACAGTTCCTGTTATATGAACTTGTAAATTAGAAAAAAAATATCAAAATTAGAAATTGGTTTATAAATATAAAAAAAATTTAGACAGGTATGATTTCACAGGAACTACTAAAGTGCTTATGAAATTTAGTGTAACTGGGTAAAATTTCCTACTGTGAAACTGTTTGGTAAATATATTTATTATATTGACAAATTAAGTCAAAACTGCAAAATTTGAACTCTCAGTGAGAGTGATACTGAGAGTGATCTTTAGCAATACTGCAATTGAAAACTTTTGTCTAGAAGGAAAACAAATACTTGGTCTGTCTGTTTGAAATATATAAATAATAATGTATAATTCTTATATTTATAAAGGCATAATGTAATGACATATGGGCAGTAGTGCTCTATATTTTGTAAGACATAGATGCTAACTGTTCTTTACTAATTAAAATGCAGACAAATTCTCACTTGGCCATGAATAACAGTGACACCCAATTGTACCTTGCCAGTCCACCATTCAATTTCACTTGTGCATACTGTTTTGTGAATTGACTATTTTTCTTCTACCTGCAAATAGATGCATAATGAGTGTTTATACGGTTATTTACAACTTTAAATTTACGTATTCAGTGTTTTGTCATTTGAAGTTCAGTGACACGACCTAACATACTAAATGAAGCAGCTACAATATATGATGAAATGTTTTCCCCAAGTGACTTTCTACAGCAATATAGAGATACTTTAATTTATGGAATTATTTTGATGGTGAATCAGATGTTTCAGTTTGCCTCCAGATCTTGTATCTTTTTTTTTTATTATTGTTATTAATATTTCCTTTGTGCAGAGAAAATTACTGAAAAAAAACCATGATAAAATCAAGTTTTCTTTGCACTTCAAATGCCAAAGGGTTAAATAAGAGAGTGAAATAAATTACACCTATTCCTATGCAGTGTCCAAGGGCAACAAGCATGTTTTTTTAATATATCCAGCCTTATGTTCTTGTCTCCTTTCAGTCAAATATTGGAGTATCTTTTCAATAAAGAATTCTCAGAATGCTTACAGATGACTATAAATTATTTCTAAATTATACTTCGGTAAGAGTACAAAGGTACATATTATAATTCAAATCCTAAATCACTACTTCTACCTTTTGCCAGCAAAGGATGAATATAGGTAAACAATAAAACCACAAATAGATTATCAATAGTGCATATATGCCCAGGACTTTGAGAAATAATACTGATACACTGAAAGGCTGTTGTTAACTTTATATTTGCATAACGTATCTCATAGCTTAATCTTTCTTTAGCTATCACTCTTCTATGATATATTTTTACTATAATTCCACAGAGAATGATGAAATTCTGAACAAAGTAATTTAATTCAGCTCAGACAAAGACCTAAGATTGTGTTGAAACATGATGCAGCTACTCATGCTGAGGCATTTAGTGTTAGTAAAAAATCCACTGGTATCTAAGAATTGACAGGTAACTGGCAGTTATGAATTTGCAGCAAAGAAACTAGAGATCTGTGCTCTTGTGGGCATCTCAAGCATGTAAAATGGCACTACACCTAGCTCAGGTGAATGAATCCCTATGTGTCTACTTTTAGGTGAGCCAAATCTCTCTCTCTGAGCTTTATTAGCTCAATTTATGCTCTTTTTGAACACCTCCATGGCAAAAATGAATGCACCTTGCATTCAGCCAGATTGTGAGCATACAGACACTGTCATGCAGGCCTATTCATACATGAATTGGAGACATTCTGACGTCCAGGTGCATAAACTTCAAGCAGTGTTGACCCTTAATTAAGATTATTATTGGCAGAGAAAACACTCTTCCCTGCCCCTGCTCCAGATCAGATGTATGCTGCGGCTAGGGCAGAACTGTACAATAGATACTGATATTTGGAATTAATTTCAGTGTTTTAATTTTACTTTCATATTTTTCTAATTTTTTTTGTTTTTTTCTGTTAGAGGGTACAGAGTTAGGAGAGCTCATCTATCAGCTACAAATTAAAAAAAATCTGGCTTGGGGATTTAAAGATAGTAAAAAGTGTTTCAGAACTATGAGTTTTTCTAGGATTTGGTCAGCATAGTGAAAAATAAGAGTAGTGACAAAAACTTAGTCTATTGAAAACACTGTAACAAATTTTTGTTAATTAAAACCAAAAGCAAATTAAAGAACAAAAAAACTTTTTATATGTTGCTTAGGTTGATTTTCCCATGCAAAGAAAAAGGAAAAATAATATAGTTGTTGAGTTTTCTTCTATTAAACAACGTATTCAAAAGTGGATATGATCAGAGGTATTTGATGGTTACCAGAGCACTGTAACTGTTATGTTGGATCTTAACTCTGATTATATTTTTCAATATTGTATAAACTTAATTACTTTCCTAGAAGAAAACTGAATCTGAACACAAGTACTCAGAACGAAGGTAAAATAATATAAAATATTCAAAAGCTGATTTAGAGTGGTTAGTCATGATTGTTCCTAATTTCCACTGGAATAAGTGGAACTCACTAGTCAGATCATACCCACAAAATTTCCATCATAACTCAAGAGTTAGAGAAACAGACAAAAAAAAAAAAAAAAGACTTCTTTTCACAACAATGACCCTGTATAGTAAAAATAAATTAATTCAAAGCAATACTCAAGAGATATGCATATTACCGTAACCAACAACATACAATCTCATTTTCCTGTTCCCTAGTTGTTCAGGAGTAGTAAAATGCATATTAGTCTAGAGATCCATTGCAATGGGCACACACTTTTTTGCTAATGAAGCAAGTCTGTCAGAGCAAGAGATGGAAAAAGGGCTAATTAGATCTTACTGGAAAATATTCAGCTTAAGCTGTGATCTAGAACTGACAGGTTCTGTCAATATTCACAGAGATTTATTGATATGCCATATATGTCCATAATGACACACATAATGTCTTATTTTGAACTAGTTTTGTGTGTTTAAAGTACAGGGAGGTTTTTTGTGGTTTTTTAATGCATAAAATTTACAGTTAATTGCAGGTTTTGGTCTCTGGTTTTATTGAAAATAGATTATAAAAACTGTGAAAGCTCATCATAATTTGCAAAAGTGAAAACCAGGTAATGAAGCTAACTTAGAAAGATATCTCTGCCTATTTAAAAAATGCATTTTACTTAATTTTATATTATTATAGCAGAATTTAAAAAGTAATTAATAACAAAAGAGAAATGAAAATATACATTTTTATTATCTAGGTTCTATTAAATATCATTATTCATTCACAAAGATGTGAGAAATAAATCACAATAAAAATATATACAATGATAAAAAGGAGAAACTCTGAAATAACAGGAAGTTAATTTCTTCAACATTTAAAGTGTGCCTCATGAGAGCTTTCTGTTTCAACATTTTAAGTGTCAATAACTTATTAACATATTTTCAGATGATGGGCAGTGTTGTGGATTAAACCAATCTACACAGCTCGTACACTCACTCCCCCCTTTCTTTCCCTCCCTCTACTCCGGGAGGGACGGAGACGGGAATCAAAAAGAATGCAACTCCCACAGGTTGAGATAAGAACAGTTTAGTAAGTAAGGTATCACACAAATCACTACTGCTACCACCAATAATAATAATGATAAAGGAAATAACAAGAGGAAAGAATACAACACCTCAACACCAGCTGACCAATAGCTCGCCTCACTCCCCCCAGCAGAGCACCGACCGATACCTCCTCCAACCCTGCAGTCCTAGCCCTTCCGGGCTAAATCTCCATTACATCCTGGGCATGACATGCTGTGGTATGGAATACCTCTTTGGCTAGTTTAGGTCAGGTGTCCTGTCTCTGCTTCCTCCCAGCTTCCCCTCCTCCCTGGCAGAGCATGAGGCTCAGAAAGTCCTTGGTCAGACCAAACATTTGAGCAGCAACTAAAAACATCGGTGTTATCGATGTAGTTCCCAGGCCAAAAAATTAAATCATAGCACTGCACTAGCTACTAAGAAGGAGAAAAATGGCTGCTACTGCTGAACCCAGGACAGGCAGCTAAATATTTGTTTAAATATACAGTGGCTGACAGAAACCTTCTTTCGAGATTAACTCTGTGTTGAGGCTTATATCCATCATTTATTATGTTTTCAGTATAAAGCTGAACCTTGACCACAGACAGTGGTAGGTACATGCTTTATTTCTATTTCCTTTTAATTTTTTGCCTTAAAGCAATAAATAGAAAGGAGACATAATTCTGAATATAAACTGAGATCTGCTATATATGCTTAGAAGGGAAAAAAAGAAAATTTGAACAAATTCTTGGACTTCATATTCCTGAAATCTGTAATACCAATCAGCCACATGGGGAATGATTGCATTCCCACATCTGCTTCTATTTCTATTATTTTTTTTAACTGACGTTTTATTTTCACTAAAAAAAAAATAAAAGTTAATTTTATATTATAGTGTTTACATTATTTATATTAAGAGACATAAGCATACTGTGACGGAAAGGGAAGGGGAGCGGAGGGCAGGGGACGGGAAGGAAGGGAAGGGAAAGGTAGGGAAAGGAAGGGAAGGGAAGGGAAGGGAAGGGAAGGGAAGGGAAGGGAAGGGAAGGGAAGGGAAGGGAAGGGAAGGGAAGGGAAGGGAAGGGAAGGGAAGGGAAAAATGTTTACTTAGATCTGAAATGTTGTATTCCCAAGGACTCCTTTCTATATACCCATGCTCCTGCAGACAGGTTAACAGTGTTTTTTGTCCCTACAGAGTATGAGAACTGTTTCTTATTTGTGAAATTTTTTGAAATTCCTCTCTAAAAGAAGTGAACAGGTTGCCTTATAGGAAACTGTAGTAATTGTCTCAACAAGCTTTGAGAAAGCAATTGTTGTGTGACACTTGCTGCTCAATTTAGCACTGGTTTCTGTTTTAAACAGAAAATGCTGAGTATGCTGAGTGAAAACACATTGCAGATTCATGTCTTATCTCTAACAGCTGTTTTTGCTGATCCTGGACAGTCAGGTAAACATCTATAAACCCTGTTCAGTCACAGAGCTGGAAAGAGAGGGTCTGAAGAATGAAAAATATGCTGGCAATCAGACAGGTCTTCCTGCGGGCCAGCCCATCAAAAGTGGTGCTGAGTGTATCTCAAGAAGGCAGGTGATAAATCAGTGACTCAGGCTAACTGAAGGATGTGAAGAAACTGACAGTTCTGTCAACTAGCTCTTGGCAGAAAGCAATTAGGTTATGAAGAATAAAAGAAAAAAATCATGCAGAAACTGTCAACATTTAATTAGAGGAATCCTATCCCAAAAATACAGAATTGCAGCAAACTTTCAAGAGGAAATACAGATTGCAATGAAGGGGCAGAAACAAAGAGTACAAACGTCCACTGAAAATACTTGGAATTTACTTCCTTCCTCTTTCTTACTTTGCAAAACCACTGTCTTTTTTACTTTATTTGGTTGAAATAAAAAAGTAAGAAACAAGATTTACTTTCTGAATAGTAAAATATAAGGGAATCACCTCAATGACCGTCAAAAAAGAAGTGTTGCAACAAGAGGACTGAATTTTAAATGTCCCATTCTTTCTTAATGTAAACTCATAGTGCTTTTACTTTCTCCTTGTCCAAAATCCTATATGGTTTATGACAACATATGTAAGGTATGATAGCTCTTCAATAAAGAATCAGAAAATAATTTCTCTCTTGGGATATTTTTTCTTCTATTTTATCAGTTATTTTCAGATTACATTATGGTCCTTTAATGTTTAGCTTTGTACAGAAGGCATTGTAGTAACCTATTAGTTCTTTTTAAAAGCTCGGTTTCTTCATATTTCCCATTACAAAGAGCAATTTTAGTTGATATTAGACATTAAGATGTGTTTAGCTGATTTTTTTATTTTATTTTATTTTATTTAGTATCACAATCTGTCATCCACCTATCAGTTAAAAAGACTGAGAATCACCTGGTAGCATACACAAGACAAAAATCTATTGTATCAGACAGCGATAAACAAAAATAAAACAAAGCAGATACAGACACTTTGTCTTTAGAAATAAATGCAGTTGAAGCTAAAAAATAAAGGAAATAAGAAGCAAACCCAAAAACAAGGTATAGATTTCAAGGGCATTAATCCCCTCTATTTCTCATCAACACATGAGTAGTTTGTATTCAATACTGTACCTTTTGTTCAGGGAAGACAGCAGTAACAGAAGCAACTGTCAGATAATTATTCAAATTGTGCTATGGTGAAATAAAAACAGTCCAGCAAAAGCTAAGGGAATCAAAGACTGTCCAGAAAAGGAAATAAAGCTTCCTACCAGAAAAATTTAAGTGGCTTAATAAGTCTGTCATACTGTTACTTATTATAAATAATAAAAAAAAAAAATTGTATTTCTCATAGGGTATTACATTCTTCCCTTTCTAAAATGAGCATAGCTGATATACGTATCAATAACTATACCTCTTGGGAATACACATCTACTTTTCCCACCGTTTGATCAAATTCAGGCAAAAAAAAAAAAAAAAATCACAGAAAAATCTTGAAAATCTGTAGCTGAAAGAAGCCATTAATTCAAATTCAAACACAAGTTCCTTTGGAAACACATGAAGCATGTTTTATTAAAATGCCTGGAGCACGATTACTGTGGTTTTAGTATGGATTACACAAAATTAAAGATTGTTTAAGGAAATAAAAGAAAACCTTTTTACTGCATCAGAAGGATTTTTTCAAAAATAAGTGCACAATAGGATGATAGAACAAATTTCCTATGTATAAAAGGAAAACATATTTGTTGAATAGATAAATATTTCAACACCTTACTAATTTTTAGTATGAGTTTGTAATTTGAAATTCACTGATGAAGACTCGCCACTAACATTAAAATATTTCACAAATGGAATATTGCATACTTTTTTCTTCTTCTTTATAATAGAATTGCAATCAGTTTGAACAGTTTCAGTTATTTCTAAAAGCATATAGTCTAATTTTATTGTCACTACAATCAATGGTGTTTTCATTACTCACTTGCAGAGGACATGACCAAGCCAACATGAGTATGCTGAACATACTGACTTAACTGTCTAATTCTTTGAAGCAGCATGCTTCAAGAGACAACAATAGTATTTAAACAATAATAGATGTTCTAGTACAAGATAAGAAATGGCCTTTAAAAATCTAGGTTCTCAAAACACAATACTATCAGACAGGAAAAGATGATAAGAACATACCAATAAAAGCAGGACATATGAGGATGCTGTGAAAAAAACAAAGACTACGAGTAAAATTAATTCAATTTTAAGAGGTTATGTCAAAAGGCAAGGTATTGTCAGAAATTTAAAAGAGACATGGGAGGGACAAGGGGGTGATAATACTGTAAATCTGTTCTATCTAGATGACTATACCCTAGCGATTTGTACAGCATTTGAAACTCTACTTTTGGAGGTTTTTTTGGTTTTTTGGTTTATTTTTTTTTTTTTGTAACATGAAGTTTCACATGAATTCTGAGAACACAACATTGGTTTGTTTAAATACTTCATAGGAAATCTTGACATTTGTAAGTACGTTCCAAAAATGTACTACAGCTAAGGAATTTCAGTTACCTTACAGAGTATTTTTGTTATAGTAACAGGAAGTTACCCTTACTCTTCAGCATCTTATATATTGCATAGAATTTTCTGATCTGTCTACACTATAATGTTTCTAGAATTCTGAAAAAACATCATACCTTACTCTGAAATACATCCATAAAGCTACTTCATAGAACAGTTAGGGTTGGAAAGGACCTTAAGATCATCTAGTTCCAACCCGCCTGCCATGGGCAGGGATGCCTTACACTAAACCATGTCACCCAAGACTCCATCCAACCTGGCCTTGGACACTGCCAGGGATGGAGCACTCACTACTTTACCCTAAAAAGGAACAGCTGACTCCTCTAGATTTGGTAAATTGCCTGAAGGCAAGAATAACAAATTTCTGCCTGCATCAAAGATATGTATATGCCAAGTTTTGTGCAACACTGTAATTCATTATTGTAAAGGCTCAGTTTTCCAGATTATTTTAAACTAAGGCTGCCCACTAAACCTTGAAATATTTATAAAGTTTGAGTATAGAATGATACAGCTTTCATTGTACTTTTTTACAGTGTCTTCTCAAATTCTAGATCACTGCTGTCTCAAACCTTTGTTCAGTAGAGGAATTGTTGGCACAGAATAGTCTGTTTGGCAGGGAGGTGGAATGGTGGGAGTTCAGAATTGGCAGCAAGAAGTAAACTGGGAGTGGAGTAAAAATCAAAATCAATAAAAAAAGGAAAGATTTGGTAAAAAGTGACAAGAATAGGGGCAAATTAAAAATAGAAACAAAAGTATAAGTGCCTTATAAAAGAGTATTTTTAAAAGAAAAAACATTTAATAAAATTGTTTGTATTTATTCTGTGAGTGGATTTGTGGAGGTGATTGACTATCTCAGGCAGAATAATTGCACTACGTACTTTTACCTACATAGAGATGTATGTGTGTCTGTGTCTCTATGAGTGTGTGTGTATGCGTACCTAACTGTGCCATTCTACATATAAAGCACAGTCCTAGTTTCTTTTTGGAGTTGTTCCTAGCTCTGAAGGAAACTTTGAGCAGTATATAATGGGGGGGGTGGGGGTGGGGGGGTGGGGTGTGGTGTGGGGGTGGGGGTGGTGAAGTCAGACATCTCTCAGTTTCTTATACAGGTGATTATGAAGTTAAAGTAAGTCTTCCAGGCGCTCATCCAAAGTGCATGAAAATTAGCAAGAATTCCTCAGTAAAGTTCAAGGAGTTTTGGGGACAATACAAATGCAAGTTTTCACATACTCTCACAAACACTGAGAAAAGCATAGCTGTCTCACTATGTAATTTGTAACTGTTTTGAATGCACATGACAGCGTATTTCCCTTATTTTATTTTTTTCTTCATAGAGAAAAGCCTTATTTAACCATGTTTTATGATAGCATAAAAGCTAACATGAGCTGGTTTTACAGGAAAGAGAACAGTTGTGTGACATGGTCCACACTACAAACCAGCCAGGTAAGAGCCAGCCCGGAGCGTCAAGGTGGCAATGCTAGAAGACTGCAGGAAAAAGGCACATATCTCAGGTGGGAGCTGCTATGTGTCAGAGGAGCCTGAAGCAGGAAAAGCAAACTCCTGTGCTTCTAGAGCTGGAGGTACAAACATATACATACCCTGTGCCACAGGTTTGCAGCAGTACATGCCAGCAGTGAGCTGTTCAATAGTTATAGGAGTTTATAGAGGACAGTCCAGGTGAATAAGCCATAGCAGGGCCTGGGCTTTCTGCTCAGGGCAATTAGTGCCATCTACTGCTGCCAAAGCAAGAAATGAAGAGCCATCAGTAATGATACAAGAATGGGGGGAGGAAAACAAAGACAATGTGGGCTTAAATAAATGTTAGAAAATACTGCTGTAGATTAAAAACAGTGACAGGTAAGAATGGGATTGAGTCTTCAGCTGAAGATCATTTGATAGTAAAGCTTCCTTTTTGTCTTAAAATCTCAAATAAATTACAATAAAACGTAACAGGACCTGATTCTGAAAACACACTTATGAGCAATTTATGAGCAATACCGATTACATCAGTAAATGAATATGTTCTGTAGTATTGAACCAAGGCTCATAGTACTGCAAATGGCAAAAGTTAGCGTGCTGATCATCCATGCATTGACAGCAAAGCACTTCTGCATGTCTGAAATGTTTATGAAAACCCCTTTGTATCAACCTGTTTTAATAGTTCTTAAAATGGCCTGCCTAAAATCAAGCCAGCCATGAAATAAAGCTACGTAATCTGACTTAGTTCTTTCTGTTTATGCACAAAATAATAATAGTCTCTGTACAGTCATTATTTGATGTTAAAATTTTCTCTTTGTGTTTTTGATTTTCTTTTTCCTATTATCAGAAATACTTAAAGCAAAGTCCTGCCTGACCCATCTTGTCATTTAAATATTTTCTAGACCTGCAGTTTCTCATCTTACCCTACAGTCTTATTTTCTTTTTTCTTTCTGTGATTAGTTGTGGGTTATTTTCATCTCTTACTTCAAAGTCTTACTAAAAATCTCCACCTGTAAGCACAGAAACTTCAAACAAAGAGCTCTCTCTAGATGATAAATGAAGTACAGCTTTTTAGATTTATCTGTTCCTTAACGTTTAAAGTAATTGCTAAAATGAGTGTGGTTACCATGTTTTATTTGAGGACAGTGTAAAACAAAACAGTTTCCATCTGAAGCAAAAATAGTCTGTGTTTTTCATGACCCAATTAGAAAAAAATCCTCCTATCACATTTCCATGTTTTCATTGTCAAATCTTGATTCATAATTTGTGATGATGAAAAAATATAAGGATACATTATTTTGTTTGAAGACAAATTTTTTTGCAAAGTCTGTCTATACAATTATATGGAATTAAATACTGTTGAAAACATGAATTTTTCTTTAGGTTCGATTTATGACTTCACTCCTGATGTAGTCTATCTGAGCCATAATTTATTTTAAGAATTCTTCAATATCAAAATTACTCATAATCATATTGATGTCAGTGGAGTAACTTTGATTTTTGGAAGATAAAAAAATGATCCATTTAATTTTTATTTTTTTTTCTGAGTTTCTGGTAATTATTGAACAGTAGAAACTATCATTTCTGGAGACTATTATAAACAAGACATATTTTTCCTAGATTATTTTTAAATATTGAGAACAAAACTTAGGGTCCAGTGAAGATCATTATTCTAATATAGTAAAAAGTCTTCATTATTTCAAGTGTCAAAAAGAAAACAAAATTTTTCTAATGATTCCATTTATTGTTAAAATTAAAATCCATTGCAAGTCTTCGATATAGAATCATAGATTCGTAGAATAGTTAGGGTTGGAAGGGACCTCAAGATCATCTAGTTCCAACCCCCCTGCTATGGGCAGGGACACCTCACACTAAACCATCCCACACAAGGCTTCATCCAACATGGCCTTGAACACTGCCAAGGATGGAGCACTCACAACCCCCCTGGGCAACCCATTCCAGTGTCTCACCAGCCTAACAGGAAAGAATTTCCTCTTTATATCCAATCTAAACTTCCCCTGTTTAAGTTTTAACCCATTACCCCTTGTGCTGTCACTACAGTCCCTGACGAAGAGTCCCTCCCCAGCATCCTTCAGATACTGGAAGGCTGCTATTAGGTCCCCATGCAGCCTTCTCTTCTCCAGGCTGAACAGCCCCAACTTCCTCAGCCTATCTTCATACGGGAGGTGCTCCAGTCCCCTGATCATCCTCTTGGCCCTCCTCTGGACTTCTTCCAGCACATCCATGTCCTTTTTATGTTGAGGACACCAGAACTGTGCACAGTACTCCAGGTGAGGTCTCACAAGAGCAGAGTAGAGGGGCAGGATCACCTCCTTCGACCTGCTGGTCACGCTCCTTTTGATGCAGCCCAGGATACGGCTGGCTTTCTGGGCTTCAAGCACACACTGCCGGCTCATGTTCATTTTTTCATCAACCAACACCCCCAAGTTCTTCTCCTCAGGGCTTCTCTGAATCTCTTCTTTGCCCAATCTGTAGCTGTGCCTGGGATTGCTCTGACCCAGGTGTAGGACCTTGCACTTGTCATGGTTGAACTTCATAAGGCTGGCATCAACCCACCTCACAAGCGTGTCAAGGTCGCTCTGGATTGCATCCCTTCCCTCCAGCGTATCAATCGAACCACACAGCTTGGTGTCATCGGCAAACTTGCTGAAGGCGCACTCAATCTCGCTGTCCATGTCAGCGACGAAGATGTTAAACAAGACCGGTCCCAACACCGATCCCTGAGGGACACCACTTGTTACTCATCTCAAGCCGGACATTGAGCCATTGACCACAACTGTTTGTGTTTGGCCATCCAGCCAGTTCTTTATCCACCGAGTGGTCCATCCATCAAATTGATATCTTTCTAATTTAGAGACAAGGATGTTGTGTGGGACAGTGTCGAACGCTTTGCACAAGTCCAGGTAGATGACATCAACTGTTTTACCCTTGTCCATCAGTTCTGTAGCCCCGTCATAGAAGGCCACCAAATTGGTCAGGCAGGATTTCCCCTTAGTGAGGCCATGCTGGGTGTCACCAAGCACCTTGTTGTTTTTCATGTGCGTTGGCATGCCTTCCAGGAGAATGTGCTCCAAGATTTTTCCTCTCCCACAGTGGGCCCAAGGTCTTCATTCTCACAGTCCCTGCGTCCACCTTCTAAGACCTGGGTGGTGCAGTCGGAGCCTTTGCCAGTGAAGACCGAGGCAAAGAAGTCATTCAGAACCTCAGCCTTCTCCAAATCCTGTGTAGCCAGTTCTCCTGAAAGCTTCCTCAGGGGGCCTACATTATCCCTAGTCTGTCTTTTGTTTGCTATGTACCTGTAGAATCCCTTCCTGTTATCCTTAACATCCCTGGCTAAGTTTAATTCTAACTGGGCCTTAGCCTTCCTAACCTGGTCCCTAGTTTCCCGGACAACATCCCTGTACTCTACCCAGGCTGCCTGTCCTTGCTTCCATTTTCTATAAGCCTCTTTTTTCATTTGAATTTTCCTCAGCAACTCCTTATCCATCCAAGGAGGTCTCCTGGCCCTTCTGCTGCACTTCCTTCTAGTTGGGATGCAGCACTCCTGAGCTTGTAGCAGGTGATCCTTGAATATCAACCAAGAGTCTTGGGCCTCCCTGCCCTCCAAGGCTATATCCCATGGAACCTTACTAAGCAGGCTCCTGAAGAGGCCAAAGTCTGCTCTCTTGAAGTCCAGGGCAGTGAGCTTGCTACACGCTCTTCTCACTCTCCTGGGGATCTCAGATTCAACCATCTCTTGATCGCTGCATCCAAGGCTGCCCTGGAGTACCACATTCTCAACACGCCCTTCCCTGTTGGTGAGCACAAGGTCAAGCATGGCACCTCTCCTTGTCGGCTCCTCTATTACTTGCAGAAGGAAGTTGTCTTCCACACAATCGAGGAACCTCCTGGATTGCTTGTGCCGTGCAGTGCCATCGTTCCAACAGATGTCAGGGTGGTTGAAGTCCCCCATGAGAACAAGGGCCTGCGAGCGTGAGGCTGTTCCTATCTGTCTGTAGAGTGTTTCATCCACAGGTTCTCCTTGATCAGGTGGTCTGTAACAGATCCTCACAGTAATGTCTCCCATAGCTATTTTCCCTTTAACCCTGACCCACAAACTCTCTGTAAACTGCTCACCTGTCCCCAGACAGAGTTCCATACTCTCCAGCTTATCCCTAATATAAAGAGCAACTCCCCCTCCCCACCTGCCAGGCCTGTCTTTTCTAAAGAGCCTGTAACCTTCCATTCCAACGCTCCAGTTATAGGAACCATCCCACCATGTTTCTGTGATGCCTATTATATCATACCCCTGTAGACGTGCAGACATCTCTAATTCCTCTTGTTTGTTCCCCATGCTACGGGCATTTGTATAGAGGCATCAGAGACAAGCTCCAGTTGAAGCCAGCTTGTTGGCTGGAGCAGCCGGAATATATGTACATTGTTCCGAGCATTTATTATAAGTGCTGGCAACTGTCTGGGTGTGTTGGGCTGGAATGATGCCCCCCTCACCCAGCACACCTAGTTTAAAGCGTCCTTGACCAGTCTGGCAGTTCTCCTACCAAAACTGCTCTTCCCCTTCTTTACCAGAGCAGCTCCACCACCCCCCAGTAGACCTGGCCTACTAACTTCAGTCTTATGTTCAAGACACCCAAACCCCTGACTATGACACCACCCTTTTAACCATTTATTAACCTGGCCAATCCTCCTAGCTTTTTCTTGGTCCTCCCCTGTGTTCTGGAGAATTGACGAAAAGACTATCTGAGCACCGGAGCCCGTAACCACCTCTCCCAGGGCTCTGTAGTCTTTCTTTATGGTCCCCAGTCTACTACTACTTATATCCCTAGCACCCACATGGATCACCAGGAGTGGGTAATAGTCCGTGGAACTTACTAGAGCAGGCAGCCTCTCTGTAACATCCCTGATCCATGCCCCTGGTAGGCAGCACACCTCCCTCGAGACGGGGACAGGTTGACAGACGAGTGCTTCTGTCCCTTTCAAAGCAGAGTCCCCTATTACTACGACCCGCTGCTTTTTCTTTGTAGTGCCAGTAGAGATCTTTACCTGTGCATAATCCGGTTGTTTGTGGTACAAGTGCGTTTCCTCGTTAGCCTCCTGCAGGACAGCAAAGCAGTTCTGCGTGGGGACAACAGATTTAGGAGGAAGCCCCTTGCCTTTAATTGTCCTTTACCTCCTTTTTTTGTTATTTTTCTTTGTCACTAATTTCCAGCTTCCCAGGAACAGCCTCCTTCTTTCCTTCATGAGCTGGAGGGGAAGCTTGAGGCCCCTGCACAGTTTGGGGCTGGAGCAAGCAGCCCTACTTCCTCTCAGCTACCCTGACATCTTGAAGCTTATTAATAGCATCTCGCAGCTCAGCCACCTGCTTCAGGAGGACCTCCACCAGGGAGCACTGAGTGCAGCCCTGCCCATCGTGCACCTTTCCCTCACAAGACCAGTGCAGGCACCATCCACACTCCGAGCTCTGCACTGCAGCCTCCGCTGTCATCTGCTAGGTCTGCTTGCCTACGCTGGCCACCGCCGGGGCAGCCAGAGCAGAGCTCCCAGACCGGGCACTGGTCATACGGAGAAGTGGATTTTTATAGAAGTGGTTAGAAGCAACGCGTCTCAAGAACTTTAAACTCTAAAATAAATTCTACTCTATGACCTCCATATATTAAAGTTAGTAGGAGATCTTTCATCACATTTTGGTGATAAAACAACAGCAGTTCTCTTTCTGAGCAAACGCACTATAAAATAATCAATATTTTCCCAAAACTTCTTTTCCTATCTTAAACTACCTTATCTACCTCAGATATTGTTTAATCTGCCAGTACTCTAATATATTATGCAAGCAGATAAATTAGATATAATCCCTGCCCTCAAAGAGTTTCATTACACATAACTACAATGATATGAGACAAGGCAAAATATAAGAAAGAATTAGCACGGCATAAGGGGAGAGAAAGAAGGAAATCAACTATGAAATCCTCAGTTTTAATAGTGCTTTGTATAACTTTCTGTTTAGTTAGATTTTTATCTTTCACAGAGGAGTAATGCAATAAAAAACAGATGGGAGCTGTGGAACAGATGAGAAAGCTATGAAAGTGAGGAGAAAAAAAGAGTATGTAGGCAACAAGTACGGACAACTGAGGGAAGGACATGTAAAATGGAATGTGTGCCTTTAGGAGCTTTGAACAAAAAACAGTTGCAGTCAGTGCTGAGGGAGAAGTGCATGATATACGAAGCTGATCCATTAGAACACAAGAGACCACAGATTTGAGAGTTTTCTGGTTACAAAACGATTGAGCAATGGGGAAAAAATCTGAGGAGGATTACCATATGGTTGTGAAGATATAAAGAGAAAAACTAAAAAAAAAAAAACCCAAAACATTAATATAAAATTATTTTGGGTTTTGAGGGATATTTGTTGAAAGAAAGAGAACAGCACTATCAGAAAAGCTAACTTCCATCAATGCAAAGAAATTCAGGAACAGCACAGGCAGTGAAAGTGAGTCTGGTTTCTTCTCACTGATGTTTTGCTTTCTGTGTTCTTTCTTTTCAAATTACCTTTCCCCAGAGAAATGAAGGTCTCCTATTCTGGAGGAAGGATGCTTCTATATGTTGTGAAAGCATCTGTGGAGCCATCTGAGGGAGTGTGTTTCAAAAGGTATTTACAGTACTAACAGAATTAGCCAGCAAAGCATCAATGTATTAATGTATTTTCTCTTCAACAAGCCCTTCTTGGATTATTGCTGCTGTCTTTTATCATTTTACAATTGCCTATGAAGGAAAACAGCAGAAAATTTAATCTCTCTCCTTTTCCTTTGCCTTCTTTCAAATCACCAAGTACATTAAACTGCTTTGTGTCTTTACTATGTACAGTGCAAACACAAGTCCTGTGGCGTTATACAAATTCAATCCATGGCAAAGAATTAAGTATT
Organism: Lathamus discolor; assembly: GCF_037157495.1. Lineage (NCBI taxonomy): Eukaryota > Metazoa > Chordata > Aves > Psittaciformes > Psittacidae > Lathamus > Lathamus discolor. The sequence goes on from NC_088884.1 coordinate 25,285,547, forward strand.
TCTCATAGAATCACAGAATTGTGGAGCTTGGAAGGAACTCCTGGAGATTATCCTGTCAAACCACCTGCTCAGAGAAAGGTCAGCAAAAACAGGTTGCTCAGGACCACATCTACCTGGGTTTTGAATACACCCCCATCCCCCAAGGACAGTGACTACACAGCCTCTCTGGAAAATTTGCTCCAATGCCTTATGACTTGCAGGGTAAAATAAGGATTTTCTTCATTTATTGCAGTGGAATTTCTAATTTCTGATTCTTGGTTCTTGTCTTATCACTGCATATCACTGGGAAGAGTCCAGCTCCTTCATTTTTAGTCCTCACCTATAAGGTATTTATACATGAGTAAGACCCCTCCCGAGCCTTCTTGTCTCCAGGTTAAATAGACCCAGCTGTCTTAGCATATCTTCATGTTACAGATGCTTCAGTCTCTACAGAATCACAGAATTCTAGAATGGTTTGGGTTGGAAACGTTGTTAAAGATCACCTAGTTGCAATCCCCCTGCCATAGGCAGGGACACCTTCCACTAGACCAGGTTACTCACCCAATCTGCCCTTGAACACTGCCAAAGATGGGGTAGCCACAGCTTCTCTAGGCAACCTTTTCCAGTGCATCACAACCCTCATTGAAAAGAATTTCTTCCTTATATCTAATCTAAATTTGCTCTCTTTCATGGTAAAGTCATTTCCCCTAGTCTTATCACTACACACCCTTGTAAAATGTCACTCTCCAGATCACCTGTAGGCCCCTCTTAGGCCCTTAAAGGCCCTCTTCTGTATTTACTCCAACATGTTCATGTCATTCTTATGCTGGGAGCACCATTGCCGAATGCAGTACTCCAAGTGAGGTCTCATGAGTGTGGAGCAGAGAGGATCACCTACCTTGACCTGCTGGTCAGTCTTGTTTTGATGCAGCCCAAGATACAGTTGGCTTTCTGGGCTGCGAGCCCACACTGCTGTGTCATTCTGAGCTTCTCGTCAGCCAATGCCTCCAAGTCCTTCTCAGGGCTGTTTTAAATCCAGTCTCCTCCCAGCCTGTATGTGTGCTTGTGTCCTGGGTTCAGCAGTAGCAGTCGTTTTTCTCCTTCTTAGTAGTCAGTGCAATGGTGGGGTTTTGACTTTCAGCCTGGGAACAACACTGACAACAGCAACATTTTTAGTTGTTGCTCAGTAATGTTTACACTGACCAAGGACTTTGTGAGTCTCATGCTCTGCCAGGGAGGAGGGGAAGCCAGGAGGAAGCAGACACAGGACACCTGACCCAAACTAGCCAAAGGGGTATTCCATACCACAACACGTCATGCCCACTGTATAAACTGGGGGCAGTTGCCCGGAAGGGCTGGATCACTGCTCGAGGCAGGCTGGGTATCGGTCGGCAGGTCCGTGAGCAGTTGTGTTCTATTCCCTTGTCATTTCCCTTATCACTATTATTATTGGTGGTAGCAGCAGTGGTTTGTGTTATACCTTAGTTACTGGACTGTTCTTATCTCAACCCGTGGGAGTTACATTCTTTCGATTCTCCTCCATATCTCTCCAGGTGTGCAGGGAGGAAGGGGGGGGAGTGAGCGAACAGCTGCATGGTTCTGGGTTGCCGACTGGGCTTAAGCCATGACAGCTTGGTATTGCCCTGACCTTGCACTTTGCCTTGTTAAACTTCATGGATTTGCACAGGCCCACCTCTCCAGTTTCAGAACGTCCAGAGCCTGTCAACAGCAGAGAAAGCAAATAACTGTCATCAAAGATTATTATTATTGTGCCCATCATTGTACTCTCTCCAGAGAGAGTCTGCACTGTACCAAAAAGATCGGGACTAGGTGTAGTACTCCAGATGTATTTCACAAGTCCTGAAAACAGAGGAAGGATCACCACTTTCAGGCTGCTAGTAACACTCCTTCTCATGCAGCCCAGAAGAGTATTGACCTTCTTTGACATAACGTTGGATAGTAAACTTGGTGTCTATCAGGATCCTCAGGTCTTTTTCTGAAAAGCTGCTTATCAGCTGGTTAGCCCTCAGCAGGTACTGGTTGGTGCCTGGGGTTATACTTGACATTTCCCTTTGCTGAAGTTCATGAGGATGTCTGCCTATTGAGGTCCCTCTGAATGGCAGTAGAACTATCAGATCCAACCAACGCTCCTGGTTTTGTATCTTCTGCAAGCCTGCTGTGGGTGAAATATATCTTGTCGTCCGTATCCTTAATGAAGTGAAGAAGTATTGGTCCCACTCTTGATCCCTGAAGCACATTATTAGCAACTGCCCTCCATCTGAACATTGTGCCAGTAATGATAACCCTTTGATTCTGGTAGGTTTTCTAACTTTCAGTTCATTTCACTGTCCAATTAACTGGTGTGTAGTTCATCAGTTTGTCAATGAAATGTTATGACATTGTGGAAAGCCTTGCTAATGTCAAGTTCTACAACTCTCTCCTCATCCACCCTGCTAGTCATTTTTTCATAGAAAGTGATTATCAGGTTGATTAGGCATGATTTCCCCTTCATAAATTCGTGCTGACAGCCCCCAAGAGCCGCCTTCTCCTTCATATGCTTGGAAAAGTTTTCCAGGGTTATTTGCTTCATCACCCTCTTGGGGATTGATGTAAGACTTAGCAGCTCACTAGAGGAGCACCAGATCTTCCTTGTTGCTCTTCTTGAAGATAACAGCAATCATTACTTTCCTCCAAGCCTCAAGAACCTCTGCCCTTTGCCATGACCTTTAAAAAAATATTTGTTTTATCTTACAGTATCAGCTCCTTCAGCACTAATACACTGATAAGCTGTGATACACTTCAAGTGTATCACACCAGGTCCCTTAGACTTGTGCCTATCCAGTTAATTTAAATGTTGCTTAGCATTTTAAATGAAGATGTTTTCTCACAATGTGATGACCCTACATGTTTTCGTACTGCCCAGTTTTTGTGCAGTATGACTGTGACCAACCACCATATTCACTTTATGAAGAGGTATAGCAGAAAGGAATGCATATGCAGCAGCTGCCATTTTTAGCAATGTCATAACCCACATATTCATATGTCTCTGTGACTGGTAGGTTTCAATTTTTTGAAACTGTCATACCTATTTCACCTCTGAGCAGTCTATGATTGCCTGTTTTCTTTTTCCTTCTGACAAGGAAATGCTCATATCTAAAACTATATAGAATTATATATATACAAATATATATATAAAGGCATGCAAAAATATGTATAAAAATTAATAATTATGCATCGATATACTTTAGCTATATATTTATATATAACTATGCACTTGTATATACATGTATACAGATATAAAAGTTCACTACATGGATCCATAGAAGTGCAGGCTAGCTTGGAGTGTGAGCTGACCCTGCTGCAATGCCTGATCACAACTCTGATAAAGGGGGACAGGCACATCCTACTGCTGGAATCTTATGTCACCACCTATGATGAAAACCACTTCTGATGAAACTGGCTTGTGACACCAAAGATTGTCTGTGAATGATGATTGGTTTTATCAAAATCAAAATTTTTCTTTAATTTTTAATTTTTCTTTAAAAAATATCTTTACACTAAAAAAAATCCCAACACCATAAACAAACCACCAAAAAAAAAAAAAAACAAAAACAGAAACAAACTCAAACAAAACCAAACAACTTGAAAGCAACAATGAGTCTTCTATACAGAAATTTCAACTAAATCTCTGATAGAATCAGAGAACATCAACTGCCCAAAACACAATTCTCAAGTGACCTGCAAGCACAAACATTTGACAGTGGTCATAATTTAAAAATTATTTATAATACATTCCTGCATGTTTTTAAAAAAATATATCAGTATTTGTGGTTCCCAAAGGATTTCTTCACTGTATTTCAACAGAATCTGATATTTAGAATTCTATTTTTGGTAAAGTTTACTCTATAACAAAACACATACTGTGTTTTCAAACTTTTTTTTTTTTTGCATTAGATAGATTTATCATTGCAGTTACTTAGTTGATTTTTTATAAATCAGACTCACGAAATGTAAAAACGTCTAAAGTGTACTCTTTACATTTATGTGGTAGCTGTGGTGTGCAAGAAACCCATACTGTGTTAATATGAGACAACATTCTTACACACTGCACAGAAAGATGAATCCCCTGAAGTTTAAGATGTTAGCTTTAGGTGGAACAGAAAGCATGCTATTTTGGAATATTAACAAGACAAAATGGCAACAGGATATTTGATTCCCCAATATTGGGGAACTAGAACAGATGCAACAGGGAATGAGATACAAGAGAAGCAGCAGATCTGCTCTTTGCTTCTCATATGACAGACACACACACCAGAGTAATATGCAAGTTTCAAAATACTCTTGTTTGCTCTTTTCTTTGTCCAGGTCTAGAACTTCTAGTGATTTGCTAAAATCATTGATGATTTAAAAAGTATGAAAATTTTGTCAAGTAGTTGGTGAATGCAATTATGATATCACAAACAAAATTTAAATATATCAGCCAAACATACATTTACTTTTCTGTCATGAGGGTGGAGTCCTCTCCTTGCACTCCTTTACAGCTTCCCTGACCAATATGCTTGATAGACATACACTTGGTAGACTTTCTGAATAGCTGTAGGATGTTTTTTAAAGTTCTGACCCAAGAGGAGAAATTTAGTTTTAAACTGCTATAGTGAACAATAGCTATCAAATTAACTAAAAGCCAAACCAGGAAAAAGGCAGAGGAAAAATATTTTACAAGTATTAGCTATTAAAATTTATTATGGTTCCCAAGATAATTTGCAGTAAGAAGATGTTCACTTTTTTCAAGTCGATGAAAATGCAATTAAAAATCCCACAAAACCTTAAGCTGATGAGAGTAGACCTCCTTGAAAAATGTTATTTTTAAAGATTAGCAAATCAATATATACAACAATAACTGTTTACAGTTTTCCTGTTTTTTTTCAACTGACAAAGTTAAAACTGAGAAGGCTTTTATTTTAATTCAGGTATATGGGTGATACACTAAAAGTGTTTATTTCTTAGTAAGAGGTTTTTTAATGAAAATATCAACACAACTGTTGTTTGTGATAGTCTAGTTCAAGACTTATTTTTTAATATTTTATAATTAAATCTTTATCCAGTATGTAGTTGCTTAGTAAAAGCCGAAGTACAGTTTGTCTGAATTTAATAGCTAGGTGTTCATCCAGAGTGAATGACATTGATGACATTATTAACATGAACTGATTCACTTTGAATTGATGGATATATAATTTAAATTTCAATCTAACATACAAAATCTATCCTGAAAAGCTTATTTACAGTCTCAGGAAAGGGATGGCGGGACAGGAATTAAACTCACTTAACTATAGGCCTAATCTTTCTACAGATTCTCTAGAATGGTAGGAGAAGAGTAAACTCTGCATCAGTCTTAGGAAGCATATGTTTTTCTTCACAGATTACACACAAAGCCCAGAATGATAAGTGTCATAATGTAAGTATCTTGGTTAGATGTTTAAATTTGAATTACACATTTTATTCACGCCATAGAAACTATTGGCTGAGTGAATACTAAATTTTGTTGCTGTCACTCAGCCTTACACCTGGGTGTTTATTGAATGTTTATAAGTACAGGTACTTACCTCTGTACTTGTCACTTCATTCTCTGTGTGTGCTACATTGTAGTTCAAGCTCTGAAAAAGAAAGGCTTTTTGTTGTAGAAATCATTTGCTCAAAGTAATTTGAATTAAGCATTAAGATTTTTTTTAATTATTATTATTATGTAAAAAGAGCTCTGACATTGAGAATATGCCCTGTAAGGTTTGCAAACTAAAAAAAAAAAAAAAAGGGTGTTACTAATGGAAGAGACTTGTTTCATCAATGCTCTTTTGTTGATTAAATTTTGTTCTCAGTGGTTGGAACTGTATGTAGCTTTAAATATCTTGTGTATACGTTGCAACAATTAATAATCCAAATATTGTAATGTTATTGGTATTTTGGGAAGATCTTCGGAGCTAATATCATATATCAGAAATCATTATCCCTAACAGAACTTGAAGAGCTGAAACCAGAAACTACAAGTCTGTCTTTTCAAGTGTTTCTGTCACTGAGGACCAGACGTATGATTATTTTCTCTGAATATCATTAAATTACATTCATAAAGTCCTTGGAATGACCTAGGGAATGCACTTTGTCTACATTCATTAGTCATGTGAAATTTTAATTACTTTGCTCCTCTTAATATATTTTTTATTACATTCATAAAGATCAAACAGCATTCTCTGTTGGCTAATGCAGCACCTGATTCTGTTGTGCTACTAGCTTAATGTCGTCTCATGAATAGGGTAACTGGTGGTATTATGAAAGGGTAGGGGTTCAATTCCTGTAGAGGATTTGTTTTCATTAAAATTTCTTTTATTAACATCTACCTTCTTCTTACTGGGATATGACTAAATTAATTTTTAGTTTTAAATTATTTTTCTCATATTTCTAATTGGCATATCCAGATGCCTGGGAACAGGAAAACAATAAGGAAAACATTAGAATAACAAAAGAGATCTCTAGACAAACTTTTCTATTTTTATACAAAAAGACAGTCTGATTATTTTGAAAAAAAGACCTTTACATTCTGACTTAAACTTCTAAAGGAAGCTTATAATTTGATCTGCAGCTGGTCTGAGTTTGAGCTGAACAAGATTTGATTTATCTTATGATTAATAATGGTATTAAGAATAGCAGATACAGCAGTTGTAAAAGAATAACTTCATTGTTTTAAGACAGAGCATGCCTTGTACTGGTTAAACAGATATCATAATTTTTCTGTGAAAGGATTACCTTAAACCATTGTGAATTAGTTCCAGATTATCAAGGTCAGTCATAATTATCTGGTGGGTTTGATTGTGCTCATTCTTTTCTACATAGGCTTAGCTATTTTCTTATTTCAAAACTCCTTCTTCCATGCCAAGATTTAAAGACTCAAAAAGGCCTCTCAGGTGTGTAACCTACTACCTACTAAAAAGGTACATCAGTTGTATCATCATCTCACACACAGGGTGTAGTTCATATTGTGTTATCTCAAAAAAAGATACTGTAGAATGGAAAAGATTCAGACACAAGACAAAAAAGGTGACAACACTTAATGGAATGAGGCTCATTTACTTAAAATACAGTCAATCTGCAGAACTCCTTACTAAGGGATGCCTTAGACACTAAAGTAATTGTATAAATTCATAGAGAAATTGAGCACAGTATTAGAAGACATGGCCACAAATACTTACTAAACATATGGGAACTTATAGGACCTACACTTGCTCAGATAATCTCAGACCTGGCGGATTTGGCATTGCTAGGATAACAGCTTCATGATCTTAAAGGTTTTTTCCAACCTAAAAAATTCTGATTCTGTGATCTTAATTTATTTGAAAATATTAGAACAAAGTGTCATTGCATATATTCTTACTGTTATGCTTTTTCCCGGGCATGAACTTTCACATGTCTTTGAAGACAAGCTGTGGTCTATAACAGTGCAGTTGTTTTATGTGCCTTAAATAGGCCTTGGATGCACCATTTTCCACAGACAGGAAGGCTGGCTCATGTTCTAGTAAAAGATAGGCAGCTATATACCAAATCTGAAGTAAATCCAGACTCAACCATATGCTAACACATAGCTTGCTCCACATCTGTCTGCAATTTACTTGTACAAGCTTGTTCATGACAATACTGAAGTCAGGGCCATGAGAACCTTGAAAACTGTTTAATTGAGTAGGAAAGAAAATACGGTTCTCCTTTCTTGTTCAGGCTCCTGTCTATCTGTATCATTCAATGACACCTGTAACTCTTCTCATACAGATTCAACTGTATGTGATTCAAGGTTTTTGGTGGTTTAATATAAATTTGATATAGTCCAGCTGCATAACCTTGACTCAAAATTTTATGACAATTGCCAAGTTGTGAAAAGGATCGTGAGAAAGTACATAAGAAAGACAATTGAGATTGCTGATACAGGGATAGTTAACAGTTCAAGGATAGAGGAGGAAAAACACTGACATGAAAATATATAAAATCCTAAAAAAATCCTCAATGAGTCAAAAGACAGGAGCTCAGCAGTGTTGAGTATTAATGCATTTGAAGGAGCCATGCAGGTTTACCTGTCTAACCTGACTGATAACTGACAAGCCTGCAAAGACCCTTTAACTACGTTACTGAATCTGGTGAACATATTGATGGTTCGCTAAATAACTCCTTAGCCCTAAGTATCTACCATGTGTGTTAGTCTTAGATATCTATCTTATACATCCAACCTGTGTCTAAAGAAACTTTGTGGAATCTCTTCATGTGAAGTGAGAGGATCCCAGAAAAAGTGACCCAGAGAGGAAGGACTACAGCATCTTTTCAGGGCATTTCACATTCTTTAGGAAAATACATCTTGTTTCATTCTTCAGACGCTGACTTTCCTCATATGCTCATTAGTTCATGGCAACTGTTTTCTTAGTATAAAAAAGGAAAACAAATAATTTTAAATTTCACCAATCTAAACCATTAAAGGACTTGTTTATTGTTCATCTGAGTTGCAATAGAAAATTTTGCCTGATTTATAATTCACATAATTTATCTTCTTTCAATGCTGATAAATTGTATGAGTTTGAAATTTGACTTGTTCCGACACATGTAAATGTTAATTTTCACCCTATTGCCTATAATAATATGCAATTATTTTGCAATTGTAAATACAGTTTGGAAAAAACGATGACCATTGAATTTAAAAATTATTTGAATCTTCTCTCTGTGTGGAGTTCATAGACTGCCTTTCATTTGGCAGAAACTGTTTTTGTAAATAAAGTAGTGATCTTTATACTTTTTTTATTTTAAGCTACTTTTTTTTTTTCTGTTTTGTATTTAGCAGCTGCTAAATGATGACCATCACATGCAGTCTTACAGAATCCTTCTAGAAACATTGCAAATGGCTTATTTCAGAGAAGTGCTATTTCAAGTTTTGATCAATATTCATTAGATTAGGGGGCTGGGTTTTTTGTGGGTTTTTTTTTTTTTTTTTTATTTAGACATTGCAACTAAGAGGTATTCTAAAAAGAAGCAGTTTGTCCTACCACATCTGTACTGTATTTTAAATATAGGGAATTGTAGAATCATAGAACGGTTAGGTTTGGAAAGGACCATCTAGTCCCAACCCCCCTGCCATGAGCAGGGACACCTGCCACTAGGTCAGATTTCTCAAGGTCTATTTCTTTGTAGGTCGAGGTCTATTTCTTACATCTGTATCTTTGCAGTTTGGATGATACTTGTAGCAATATTTTAGCACAGCATATTGACAAGTGTATATGGCTGCTCAGCTGTGTCACGTTCCACCCATAGAGTTGGTTCAAACACAGTTCTGAAAGGTAAGATGAACTTATGCGTGTATGTGTGTATGTGTTTCAACTTTAACAAACTATGAGCCATGCCACTAAATTAGACATATTAATACAGTTATTGATTCTTATTATCACTGATGGTTTTATAATGGCTACTCAGAAAATCCCTTTGGCCTTTGGCACAGCAATGTAAATCAACACCTAATTCACTGTAATCAATCAAAGGAACATTATTTCAGTATGGTATGCTGCGCCATGTCCTCTTGCCAGCAGTAGATCACAGAGTTTTAAGTATCTGGTAGCCTCAGGATTCCCTACCAATCACAAAAATGCTTGGGGCTCGTTAGTGAGTTTGGTATGAAGACAGTGTTGATTTAGACTCTTAAACATAGCTTAGATTTCCAGGTTCAGATGTACAAGGAAAAGTCTGCTTTTCTCAGCTTAATTTTCTTTCCACATGCAGTGTTTAATTTTCCATATAGAATATGTAGAGTTTTAGTTAACTACAATTGTAGCTTTAGGTTTTATTTCTCCAGTAATCCAAACAACTAAAGATTTAGAAACTCTCCCTGGAGTGTCCAAAAGTGTGGTAACATGGCTGACTGTCCTCTGCAATCCATATCAGTTAAATAAGAAACACTTTCTCCTTTTCTTGCTGAGGAATGTAAAACAGTGATTTGGAAGCCAGTAGACTTCAGTCAAGAGTTAGTAAACTCCATCCTAGTATACACATCTAGAATTTAAGACAATGCTTTTCCCTGAGAAGTCCATTGTAGAAATGAACTGACTTAAGAGAGGAAAATTAAGCTACTCAAAGCCACTTCACTTGATTATAATTAAATATTTTCCCTAGGGATTTTTATTAAGATTTCTCATCCCTTCTTTTATTTAATTTCAGTTTTGTCAGGATTTTGGTTGCTTAGCCACCTTATAAGCATGCTTACATGTCTGAAACACTTTAGCATAAGGTATTTAAATACCTGAGTTGGTTACAGTGTTTTCGTCACTTTTTTTTTTTTTTTTTGTAGTTTTATATTCTTTTTGATCCTTCAGAACTTTCTCTAAGTGTTTTCTGTGTGAACTGGGTTAAGCTGTGTTTCCAATCATTCATTTATTACATCTGAATGCATCACATGTTTTGTTTTTTGCTTTGGATTTGGAGTTTGAGGGGGGTTGGGTTTTGCTTTGTTTTGTTTTGTTTTGCTTCTTTTTTCTGGAGGAAAATTCAGGGTGTGGTGTCCGGGTTTTTTACAGGCAAGTACCACTAGAATAGTCACTACCTGTGTTTAGCTATTGCGATCTTGACAGCAAAAATTCTGAGACTATAATTAATTCTTCATGATTGTATTTAGACACTTTCAGTCTTCCTCAGTGTTTAAAAAAAAACCACTAAATCAAACCAAGAAACCCACCAGCAAAAAACCCTCGTGTCCTAATTTTTGAACTGTTGCAGCAATTGTCTTATGCACATTGCAGATCTGTAGACCCTGATAAGTGCTTTATATCAATCAGAATCACAGAGTTTTCCTTGGCTGAAATTTGTGTTGTTAATTTTACCTAAAATAGCAGTTTTGATGTGTTCTCTTCCCACAATATTTCTAAACAATTTCAATGTTTATGACATTGTGATTACTAATCAAATCACTATTACCAGAAACAGAAAACTGCACGGCATATTTCCTGATTCCCTTACAGTTTACCTAAACATTCATTCATAGTTACGCAGTTGGAAGAACAAATGGGAAGCCAACTCCAACACAGTACTCAGAAATGGAGGATTGTACCAACACAACAGTAGCTTCTAGGTTGGAGTTCACAAGGCCCTTGAGAGGAGCCTTTTTTTTTTCAGGGCTATATATGAGTTTCTCTCTGCTCTCGTGAGACCTCACTTCAAGTATTGTGTACAATTCTGGTGTCCTGTCCTGGGTTCAGCAGTAGCAGTCATTTTTCTCCTTCTTAGTAGTTGGTGAAGTGCTGTGTTTTTGACTTTCAGCTTGGGAACAGCGCCGATAACACCGATGCTTTTAGTTACTGCTTAGTAATGTTTACTCTGACCAAGTACATTCTGAGTCTCATGCTCTGCCAGGGAGGAGGGGCTCCTCTGCCAGGAGGAAGCAGAGACAGGACACCTGACCCAAACTAGCCAAAGAGGTATTCCATACCACATGTCATGCCCACTCTATAAACTGGGGGCAGTTGCCCGGAAGGGCTGGATCACTGCTCGGGGCGGGCTGGGCAAAGGGCGGGTGGTGGTGAGCGGTTGTGTTCTCTTCCGTTGTTATTTCCCTTATCATTATTGTTATTGGTGGTAGCAGTAGTGATTTGTGTTATACCTTAGTTACTGGACTGTTGTTATCTCAACCCGTGGGAGTTACATTCTTTCAATTCTCCTCCCCATCCCTCCTGGAGCTGGGGGAGGAGACGGGGACAGAGAGTGAGCTGCATGGCTCTGTGTCCTGGTTTTGAGCAGCAGCAGTCATTTTTCTCCTTCTTAGGAGCTAGTACAGTGCTGTGTTTTGATCTTTTGGCCTTGGAACAGTGGCGATAACGCCGATGTTTTCAGTTGCTGCTCGAATGTTTGGTCTGGCCAAGGACTTTCTGAGCCTCATGCTCTGCCAGGGAGGAGGGGAGGCCGGGAGGAAGCAGAGACAGGACACCTGACCCAAACTGACCAAAGAGGTATTCCATACCACAGCACGTCATGCCCAGGATGTAACTTAGAGTTACCCGGAAGGGTTGGGACTGCAGGGTTGGAGGAGGTATCGGTCGGTGCTTGGCTGGGGGGAGTGGGGGTGAGTTATTGGTCGGCTGGTGTTGAGGTGTTGTATTCTTTCCTCTTGTTATTTCCTTTAGCACTATTATTATTGGTGGTAGCAGTAGTGATCTGTGTTATACCTTAGTTACTGGGCTGTTCTTATCTCAACCCGTGGGAGTTGAATTCTTTTTCATTCTCCTCTCCGTCCCTCCAGAAGCAGGGGGAGGGCAAGAAGGGGGGGAGCGAGTAAAAGAGGTTTGTGGTTGGGTTTAAACCACGACAGCTCTTTTTGGCGCCCAACGTGGGGCTCGAAGGGTTGAGATAATGACGGAGATGATCAGATTAATAATTGTCACAGTGCTGATTTATTGGCTCTCAAAGTTGTTTCTCTTGCTCTCAGCGCTTCAGAATGTAGTACATTACATAGAGCCGGTATTCCCTGTGTTCGTGTTTATCAAGTGTGGGGCTTGGGCTAAGGTTTTTGTTTCACTGTACTTTATGGCAATGGCTTGTAATACGGGTGGGCTCCAGCAGCAGGGAGAGATGGACGTGGCCGTGGACTTGTACCCGGCCGTCCCGCTGCTCTTCAGCGCCCTGGCCCTTGTCCTCGCCTCTGTCTTCGTGAGGCTGCGGGGAGCCGAGGGGGAGCGGCCCCGGGAGCCGGCGGCGGCCGAAGCGGCCCGGGAGAGCGGCCCCGGGGACCAGGCGGCGGCGGGAGCGGGGCCCGAGGCCGGGAGGAAGGCGGCTGCCGAGCAGCGGGAGGAGGCGGCGGAGGAGCCGAGCCCCGCGGAGGAGCCGAGCCCCGCGGAGGAGCCGAGCCCCGCGGCCGAGCCCAGCCCCGCGGAGGAGCCGAGCCTCGTGGCGGCCGAGAGCGTCCCCCGGCAGCCGCCCGCAGAGCCGCAGGAGGATGCAGGAGCCCAGGCAGCATTTCCCAGCAGGGCAGAGGAGGAAGAGCTGCGCCCAGGAAGAGAGAAGCTGGTGGTGGGAGAGCCGGCAAGCACAGTAGCTGCACCAGCCCCAGGGATAAGCACAACAGCGTCATTGGAGAGTTCTGAAGGGTTCGAATGGCCTGTGGGTACCCTTGGGACCTGCCTGCTGGTTGTGATGGGGATCAGCATGCTGGCACACACACACAGTGTGTTCTACCCACCACCATTTTGTCTGATCTCAGAAGTTAAGCAGAGTCAGGTTTGCTTCTTGTCTGGGGTTAGACAACAATATGGGAGGAACAAGAGATCTTCCCCAAGGCTGGACAGCCATGAGTGGCAGGGTGTGTGGGACAGTATGAGCGAGTACCTGGTCCACTGGGCCCCTCCAGTGCTTTGGAAGCATTGGAGATGGAAGGCAGCTCTATGGAGTCCCCAGCAACAAGCTGCAGAAACTGCTGAAGGGGACAGTGAATTATTTTGAGCCCGGTGGGCCCATGGCACTTCAGGTCATCAGGGCAGAGATGCGACACAGAGACGGACTCATGATCGAGGGGTGGACTTAGCAATGGACACTATTGCCCAGGTGATTCACGAGTGTGAACACTGCACACAGCCTCTCCTGCTCTGAGAGACTGTAACAAGAGATGGCGCCTGACATCATGGACCAGATGGACTCAGCAGCTTTATAGGTCCATGCACTAAGAAATGATGTTTTTCTCTGTGTATATGTAGATGTATATATATATGTAAGAGTGATGGCATATTGAAGATGTGGGATCTGAGCATGACGTGAATGGTATGGAATAAGGGGTGGATAATGTCCTGGTTTTGAGCAGCAGCAGTCATTTTTCTCCTTCTTAGGAGCTAGTACAGTGCTGTGTTTTGATCTTTTGGCCTTGGAACAGTGGTGATAACGCCGATGTTTTCAGTTGCTGCTCGAATGTTTGGTCTGGCCAAGGACTTTCTGAGCCTCATGCTCTGCCAGGGAGGAGGGGAGGCCGGGAGGAAGCAGAGACAGGACACCTGACCCAAACTGACCAAAGAGGTATTCCATACCACAGCACGTCATGCCCAGGATGTAACTTAGAGTTACCCGGAAGGGTTGGGACTGCAGGGTTGGAGGAGGTATCGGTCGGTGCTTGGCTGGGGGGAGTGGGGGTGAGTTATTGGTCGGCTGGTGTTGAGGTGTTGTATTCTTTCCTCTTGTTATTTCCTTTAGCACTATTATTATTGGTGGTAGCAGTAGTGATCTGTGTTATACCTTAGTTACTGGGCTGTTCTTATCTCAACCCGTGGGAGTTGAATTCTTTTTCATTCTCCTCTCCGTCCCTCCAGAAGCAGGGGGAGGGCAAGAAGGGGGGGAGCGAGTAAAAGAGGTTTGTGGTTGGGTTTAAACCACGACACTCTGGTTGCTGGCTGGGCTTAAACCACGACATGTCCTCAACATAAAAAGGACATGGAAGTGTTGGAACAAGTCAAGAGGAGGGCCACGAGGATGATCAGATGACTGGAGCACCTCCTGTATGAGATAGGATGAGAAAGTTGGGGCTGTTCAGCCTGGAGAAGAGAAGGCTGCGTGGAGACCTCATAGCAGCCTTCCAGTATCTGAAGGGGACCTATAAGGATGCTGGAGAGGGACTCTTCATCAGAGACTGTAGTGACAGGACAAGGGGTAATGGGTTCAAACGTAAACAGGGGAAGTTTAGATTGGACATAAGGAGGAAGTTCTTTACTGTGAGGGTGGTGAAGCACTGGAATAGTCTTGGGTAACATGGTTTAGTGTGAGGTGTCCCTGCCCATGGCAGGGGGGTTGGAACTAGATGATCTTGAGGTGCTTTCCAACCCTAACTGTTCTATGATTCTCTAATTCTATAATTTGCCCTCTTTTTCCATATATGAGACACCTTGGGATGATCAGTGTTACACAGTTCATTGCTGATGTTCATACATGCTGATGGTCTTGTGCAGTTATGACAGACTGTATCTGTTCTGAGATTATAAATTCTTGAAGAGTCCATGAGTCTACTTATCTCCAGAACTCATCAGTCTTTGGGAAACTTTCACATACCATCTTCTCAGCAGGAGCATTTCCTGTCTTTATCCTGTTGGTTTCTGGTAAGTAGTTCTCTATCCACATCAGCAGGCACTCATAGAATCCATTTTATCACACAAAATTGCACAGGAGCTTCTAATACAGTCACAGAGTATAGTTTTGTGGGAAAAAAAAATAACAGGGAAGGGTGAGCTCTTTTCTTACTACTCCCTGATTTTCCCAAAATTTCTGGTTTCTACGATAAATCTGACATACAATGAATACCAGTATTTTTGCAGTTGTGTCTCAGTGTGAAATAGTTTATCCATTCATGCAAAAACACTCAAGACTCAGGAAAATATCTTAATCCTCCCTGTGAAGAACGGGAAACTTTTCAAGGTGCTATTTTACCTTTCTTATCTACAGAGACCCAGAATAGTTCTGTAGCCAGGACTCTCACCTGGGGTATCAACGATCCAGTTATGATTCTGATTAGATCAGAAATTTCAGTGTTAATCTCCAGGATTCCAGGTATGTATCACCTGTCAGATTAACATCTGTCCTGTTGAAACAGTCAAATTTTCTCTAAAAAAGTATTCGATGGGTTGGAAAAAGAAAACAATATGAACAACCAGGTCAGAAGGATCATGTTAAAATCCTTCTATGTCACATAATGAGTGGGCTGCTGACAACATAAGCATCAGCATAAACCCATCCTTCTCTGTCTTATACATCTTATCTTTTCATACTGTGCCTAGTTCACAAGCACAGCGATTATTAGCATTGCTATAATTAATAATACGAACATTGCTATTAATGATATAGACATCATTCATAGTATTCTGAATTCCCAGAAAGAATGTTGAGATGGAATAGGTTGCAAAGCTAACTCTATCATTTTTGGAACATAGGTAATAAAAACAAGGATCTAGAAGGCAGGAAAATTTGATGGTAGAGTTGCTGATAATGAACATCTGATGAAGACCTGGCTTTCATGAGTGAGTTACAACATAAAATAAAAAGATTGTGAGCTGAGAAAAGAAGAAGTAGTATGGGTCAACCTCACATATGTATTCGGAAAAGATTCTGAGTTTACACAGATTAGAAAAATGATGTAGCACTGAGATTTACATTAGATGACGATTGTGTGTGAGATTAAGGATTACCTGAAAAATAATTGTACTTGTTGATCTAGTTGTAACTACAGAATAATATCTGAGCTAATGACATTTGAGGTGTTTTCACTACCTAAATATTTTATGTATTTAAAGATAACTTTTAATTATAAGTCAAACATTTCAACATCTGAAGCTGAGAAAATTCCACTTTAAAGATATAATGCTACAATTCTCTATGGTTTCCAATGGAAACCTATCATATCTGAAAAGTCAGTAAAAGCTGAACTTCTATTTCCTTACCATGATATGATTAGCTTCACAGTGTTGCTATGTCTGGCCACTGTGCTGATTGACCTTCCACAGAAAGACTGTTTAATGATAATTTTTTAATGTGAAAGAAATAAATCAATCATATAGAGTGAAACTGTAGAAAAGTCTGATTTTAAATGAAATATTGTCTCTTATAACAGATCATATTTTAAATTAAAACTGAATGCTGGACATTTCAGTACAATGTAAATTTTTCATTTTAAGTGATCAGAATTGCTATCAGTTGTCATACACACCAAATAATGAAATGTTATACAGATTCTTGAGCATTTAGGAATTGTTGGAGGGTCAGCTCAGTGATATCTTGAGAGGAGTAACCTACCAAAAGAAAAAGATGCAAATGAACACTTAAAATGTCATGCTGTTTAACAGCAAACCCTGTTTTGTTGCAGCTGCAGAATAGCATTTTGGACATAGTCCACTCATCTTCCCTTGCAAATGACGGAGAGAATGCAGCTGCTGTTCAACATGTTTTCCACCGGGACCATTTGTATATCAGGCCACACAGTAAAATAATTAAGCAAATAATTGTTAAAGGAACTGGGCCAGGTTTACCTCTGATAAAACACCACACACTTCAGTTTGGCTATGCTAAAGGTTTTTTTTTTTTCATTTTGTTTTGGTTTACATACACTTTCAGTTGTTTTGTTGTCTCTATAGTTCATGGAATCATAGAATCATAGAATAGTTAGGGTTGGAAGGGACCTCAAGATCATCTAGTTCCAACCCCCCTGCCATGGGAAGGGACACCTCACACTAAGCCATCCCACACAAGGCTTCATCCAACCTGGCCTTGAACACCGCCAGGGATGGAGCACTCACAACCTCCTTGGGCCAGTGTCTCACCACCCTAACAGGAAAGAATTTCCTCCTTATATCCAATCTAAACTTCCCCTGTTTAAGTTTTAACCCGTTACCCCTTGTCCTGTCACTACGGTCCCTGACGAAGAGTCCCTCCCCAGCATCCCTATAGGCCCCCTTCCAATACTGGGGCTGCTATTAGGTCCTGTCATGGTTTAAACCCAACCACAAACCTCGTTCACTCACTCCCCCCCTTCTTTCCCTCCCTCTACTCCCGGAGGGACAGAGAGGAGAATCGAAAAGAATGCAACTCCCACGGGTTGAGATAAGAACAGTTTAGTAAGTAAGGTATCACACAAACCACTGCTGCTACCACCAGTAATAATAATGATAAAGGAAATAACAAGAGGAAAGAATTCAACACCTTAACACCAGCCGACCAATAACTCGCCCCACTCCCCCCAGCAGAGCACTGACCGATACCTCCTCCAACCCTGCAGTCCTAGCCCTTCCGGGTAAATCTCCGTTACATCCTGGGCATGACATGCTGTGGTATGGAATACCTCTTTGGCTAGTTTAGGTCAGGTGTCCTGTCTCTGCTTCCTCCCAGCTTCCCCTCCTCCCTGGCAGAGCATGAGGCTCAGAAAGTCCTTGGTCAGACCAAACATTTGAGCAGCAACTGAAAACATCGGCGTTATCAGCACTGTTCCCAGGCCAAAAAATTAGAACATAGCACTGCACTAGCTACTAAGAAGGAGAAAAATGGCTGCAACTGCTGAACCCAGGACAGTATCCACCCCTTATTCCATACTATTCACGTCATGCTCAGATCCCACATTTTCAGTATACTATCACTCTTATCTCAGTGCACTCTTAGCGCATGGACCAGTCCCTATAAAGCTGCTGAGTCCATCTGGTCCATGATGGCAGGCTCCATCTCTTGTAAAAGTCTCTTAGAGCAGGAGAGGCTGTGTGCAGTGTTCACACTTGTGAATAACCCGGGCGATAGTGTCCATTGCTAAGTCCACCCCTCGATCATGAGACCATCTCTATGTTGCATCTCTGCCCTGATGGCCTCAAGTGCCATGGGCCCACTGGGCTCAAAATAATTCAGTCCCCTTCAGCAGTTTCTGCAGCTTGTTGCTGGGGACTCCATACAGCTGCCTTCCATCTCCAACACTTCCAAAACACTGGAGGGGCCCAGTGGACCAGATACTCTCTCATACTGTCCCACACACACTGCCACTCATGACTGTCCAGCCTTGAGGAAGATCTCTTGGTCCTCCCATATTGTTGTCTAACCCCAGAGAAGAAGCAAACCTGACTCTGCTTAACTTCTGAGATCAGACAAAATGGTCATGGGTAGAACACACTCTGTGTGTGTGCCAACATGGTGATCCCCATCACAATCAGCAGGCAGGTCCCAAGGGTGCCCAAAGGCCATTCAAACCCTTCAGACCTCTAAAATGACGCTGCTGTACTTGTCCCTGGGGCTGGTGCAGCTGCTGTGCCTGCCGGCCCTCCCACCACCAGCTTCTCTTTTCCTGAGTGCAGCTCCTCCTCCTCTGCCTTGCTGGGAAATGCTGCCTGGGCTCCTGCATCCTCCTGGGGCTCGGCGGGTGCCTTCCGGGGGATGCTTTCGGCCACCGCGGGGCAGCGCTCGGCCGCGGGGCTCGGCTCCTCCGCGGGGCTTGGCTCCTTGGCCGCCTCCTCCCACTTCTCGGCAGACGCCTTCCTCCCGGCCTCCGGCCCCGCTTCGGCCGCCGGCTGGTCCCCGGGGCCGCTCTCCCGGGCTGCTTCTGCCGCCGGCGGCTCACAGGGCAGCTCCTTCTCGGCTCCCCACGGCCTCACGAAGACAGAGGCGAGGACAAG
The DNA here is from genome assembly GCF_037157495.1 of Lathamus discolor. Taxonomy (NCBI): domain Eukaryota; kingdom Metazoa; phylum Chordata; class Aves; order Psittaciformes; family Psittacidae; genus Lathamus; species Lathamus discolor. The sequence continues at coordinate 25,304,692 of NC_088884.1, forward strand.
GGCCAGGACGGTGAAGAGCAGCGGGATGTCCAGGTACAAGTCCATGGCCACATCCATCTCTCCCTGCTGCTGGAGCCCACCTGTATTACAAGTCATTGCCATAAAGTACAGTGAAACAAGAACCTTAGCCCAAGCCCCACACTTGATAAACACAAACACAGCAAATACCGGCTCTAAGTAATGTACAGCATTGTGAAACTGTGAAATCAGGAGAAACAACTTTGAGAGCCAACAAATCAGCATTGTGACGACTATTAATCCGATCATCTCTGTCGTTATCTCAACCCTTCGTGCCCCACGTTGGGCGCCAAAAAGAACTGTCGTGGTTTAAACCGAACCACAAACCTCGTTCACTCACTCCCCCCCCCCCTTCTTTCCCTCCCTCTACTCCCGGAGGGACGGAGAGGAGAATCGAAAAGAATGCAACTCCCACAGTTTGTTTGCTACGTACCTGTAGAATCCCTTCCTGTTATCCTTAACACCCCTGGCTAGGTTTAATTCTAAGTGGGCCTTAGCCTTCCTAACTTGGTCCCTAGCTTCCCGGACAACATCCCTGTACTCTTCCCACGCCACCTGTCCTTGATTCCACTTTTTATAAGCCTCTTTTTTCATTTGAATTTTCCTCAGCAGCTCCTTATCCATCCAAGGAGGTCTCCTGGCCCTTCTGCTGCACTTCCTTCTAGTTGGGATGCAGCACTCCTGAGCTTGTAGCAGGTGATCCTTGAATATCAACCAAGAGTCTTGGGCCTCCCTGCCCTCCAAGGCTATATCCCATGGAACCTTACTAAGCAGGCTCCTGAAGAGGCCAAAGTCTGCTCTCTTGAAGTCCAGGGCAGTGAGCTTGCTACACGCTCTTCTCACTCTCCTGGGGATCTCAGATTCAACCATCTCTTGATCGCTGCATCCAAGGCTGCCCTGGAGTACCACATTCTCAACACGCCCTTCCCTGTTGGTGAGCACAAGGTCAAGCATGGCACCTCTCCTTGTCGGCTCCTCTGTTACTTGCAGAAGGAAGTTGTCTTCCACACAATCGAGGAACCTCCTGGATTGCTTGTGCCGTGCAGTGCCATCGTTCCAACAGATGTCAGGGTGGTTGAAATCCCCCATGAGAACAAGGGCCTGCGAGCGTGAGGCTTTTCCTATCTGTCTGTAGAGTGCTTCATCCACAGGTTCTCCTTGATCAGGTGGTCTGTAACAGATCCTCACAGTAATGTCTCCCATAGCTGTTTTCCCTTTAACCCTGACCCACAAACTCTCTGTAAACTGCTCACCTGTCCCCAGACAGAGTTCCATACTCTCCAGCTTATCCCTAATATAAAGGGCAACTCCCCCTCCCCACCTGCCAGGCCTGTCTTTTCTAAAGAGCCTGTAACCTTCCATTCCAACGCTCCAGTTATAGGAACCATCCCACCATGTTTCTGTGATGCCTATTATATCATACCCCTGTAGACGTGCAGACATCTCTAATTCCTCTTGTTTGTTCCCCATGCTACGGGCATTTGTATAGAGGCATCAGAGACAAGCTCCAGTTGAAGCCAGCTCGTTGGCTGGAGCAGCCGGAATATATGTACATTGTTCCGAGCATTTATTATAAGTGCTGGCAACTGTCTGGGTGTGTTGGGCTGGAATGATGCCCCCCTCCCCCAGCACACCTAGTTTAAAGCGTCCTTGACCAGTCTGGCAGTTCTCCTACCAAAACTGCTCTTCCCCTTCTTTACCAGAGCAGCTCCACCACCCCCCAGTAGACCTGGCCTACTAACTTCAGTCTTATGTTCAACACACCCAAACCCCTGACTATGACACCACCCTTTTAACCATTTATTAACCTGGCCAATCCTCCTAGCTTTTTCTTGGTCCTCCCCTGTGTTCTGGAGAATTGACAAAAAGACTATCTGAGCACCGGAGCCCGTAACCACCTCTCCCAGGGCTCTGTAGTCTTTCTTTATGGTCCCCAGTCTACTACTACTTATATCCCTAGCACCCACATGGATCACCAGGAGTGGGTAATAGTCCGTGGAACTTACTAGAGCAGGCAGCCTCTCTGTAACATCCTTGATCCATGCCCCTGGCAGGCAGCACACCTCCCTCGAGACGGGGTCAGGCCGACAGACGAGTGCTTCTGTCCCTTTCAAAGCAGAGTCCCCTGTTACTACGACCCGCCTCTTTTTCTTTGTAGTGCCAGTAGAGATCTTTACCTGTGCATAATCCGACTGTTTGTGGTACAAGTGCATTTCCTCATTATTCTCCTGCAGGACAGCAAAGCGTCTCCTGCAGGACAGCAAAGCGGTTCTGCGTGGGGACAACAGATTTAGGAGGAAGCCCCTTGCCTTTAATTGTCCTTTTCCTCCTTCTTTTGTTATTTTTCTTTGTCACTAATTCCCAGCTTCCCGGGTTGGTGGCCTCCTTCTTTCCTTCATGAGCTGGAGGGGAAGCTTGAGGCCCCTGCACAGTTTGGGGCTGGAGCAAGCAGCCCTGCTTCCTCTCAGCTACCCTGACATCTTGAAGCCTATTAACAGCATCTCGCAGCTCAGCCACCTGCTGCAGGAGGGCCTCCACGAGGGAGCACTGAGTGCAGCCCTGCCCATCGTGCACCTTTCCCTCACCAGACCAGTGCAGGCACTCTCTACACTCCGAGCTCTGCACTGCAGCCTCCCCTCTCGTCTGCTCTGTCTGGGTGCCTACACTGGCCACTGCCAGAGCAGCCAGAGCAGAGCTCCCAGATCGGGCCCTGGCCATATGACGGGTGCTCACTATCCCGCCCGCCTGCCCACGCAAACTGCCTCATCCCACCCTGTTCGCTCGCGCTCCCTGGGGCAGGTTTTTAACCACTCAGGGTTGGTGCTGCTGCTCCTGGCTCCACCTCCTGTGATTCAGCCGCTTGCGTCCGCGGAGCTGCCGGCTCCTGGGCAGGTCCTGTCGAGGACTTGAAGCTCCCTCGGTAGCCCTGGCTGCTCTGAGTTGAGGCTCCTGGACGCTGATCTCTCCCCCGCTCCGGTGTTAAAGGCGTCCTCTCTCGAGCTACTCACCTCAGCAATTGACCGGCGACGGCTGGCGATGCCCCGTTTGAATCTCACTATTCAATATGGTAAAAAGCAGCTACAAATCATTCTAGCAAGACAGCTAATTGATGTTCAGTCACAGAAAACTTTATATCCAGATTATAGGAAGCTTTTGATCTGAAAAATTTTAGTTACATTTTAGGTGAGAGAAAAAGAAAGCAAGCACTTTTCCTTTTTCATCAATTCATTACCTGAAAAATATAAACCAAAAATGGACAAAACATCTAGTGTCTGAACAATCAGCAGAACTAGACTAATGGCATGTAAAACATTCCTTTTCAGCTATATGTATCAGATCTGTTATATTTTATCAGAGCAATTATTACCATATATAATAATAGAATCTTAGAATATCTTAAGTTGGAAGGGACCCATAAGGATCATAGAGTCCAGCTGCCTCACAAGACCACCTAACACTGAATGGTATAACTAAGAGCATCACCCAGAAAGTCCTTTTACTCCAACAGGGTTGGTTCCATGACCAAGCACCAACCTGTTCTGAGGACCAACCACCCTCTTAGTGAAGAACCTTTTCCTAATATCCAATCTGAACTTCCCTGACTCAGCTTCGTTCCATTTCCTTGTGTCCTGTTGCTGGTCACCAGAAAGAGAACAGGACCTCCCCCTCCACTTACCTGCCCTGAGGAAGGTGTAAGCTGCGATGAGGTCAGCCTCAGCCTTCTCTTCTCTAAGCTGAATAATGAGCTCAGGCTCTCCTTGCAAGTATTGCCCTTAAGACCTTGACTATCTTGGTCATCCTCCTCTGGATGCGCTCTTAAAAGTTTGATATATTTCTTATACTGAAGTGCCCAAACCTGCGCACAGTACTCAAGGTGGGGCTGCATCAGTGCAATGTTGAGTGGGATGTTGAGTGGGACAATAAACTCCATTGGCTGGCTAGCTATGATGGGTGTCATGCACTCCAGGACCACATGTGCACTCCAGGACCACAGTTAACCCTTTCTGCTGTCCACACACTCCCTGGTGGATTTCAAGAATAAACAACTGCACTGATGTAGCTTTGAAATGGCAATCTTGGGGCTAGTATGCAAAATAGACTTTTTCCATAGCCCCTAATTGTTTCATAGTATTTCTCTTTTCCAGTCTTGTTTCATACTAGAGTCAACAAAGCAGTGGGAATACTATGTTTATATGACAACTCACTTCAGCGAATGTAGTAAAACTTTATCTGAATAGGCAAGTAAAAATTGAAACAGCTCTTAGGTATAAACTTTGTTTTCTGTAGTGCTTAAATAATAAAAAACTCTAGTAAAAAAAGAACATTGCTAGTAGCAATGAAAATATTATACAAATGTAAAAGAATAAATGGAAGCTTAAATAAAATCAAATATAAGCAGAATAGCTGACATATTAGAAAAAGTAGAGAAGAGTGTAAAGGGACACCTTATAAGATTGTTATTTAAGACAATCTCATAAATAATCATACATTTTGTAAAGACAGAGGCATTTCTTAAAATGAAAGAATTGATTGAACACAACAAAATAAAACCCATAAGGTCTTCTTGAATTAATAATAAAGGTTTCCCTGCAGCATCTACAATATTGTTATATATAACATTTATACAAAACAAATGGTTTCTATACTAAGTTCTGTAGTTTAGTAATTTGCAGCAAATATCCAGATTTCACAACCGAGCACTTCAGTGATAAATTTTACATCAAGTCTATGTGAGTCAAGGACACAATGTACTTATTAGATATTTTACTTATTCTAGTCATAGATCTAAAAATGGTTTATTAATTTTACGTTAAATTGTCTAAGACTAAAATACATTACAGAAGAACTGGAAACCCTCCCTTCTTATATAATTCTTTTTCCATACTACAGAGAATGAGGCTGGCACTTGCATTTGGCAAGTCTGGCACTCTCTTCAACACACTCAACCAATTTTGGGGTGAAAGATGGAGTTTCATATTCCTATCCTATAACTAATTTTCTCTCATCTTTGGGAAGAAGGTGTTTGATTCTCCCAAACCACCAGAGGAAAATCAGTTAAGACCTTTCGCAAGCCAAGCATCTTTCGTAGCAACTAAGTATTATTTATGAATATAAAAAATGAGGTAATCCTTCTGCCCTATATTTAATTATTTATACTTGGGTATCTTACATTTTTCATAAAGATATGATACTATAATGAGGATGAACACAGAAATAAATATAACTTTAATCTAAAATTGAAAGTAACAAAAAAAATGTCAAAAATAAAAACTATCCTGTAAAAAATTCTCACTGAAATTGCCATGAAACTGTGTAGTGAGAGGCAAGGAGCAGGTCACACAGCTCGGTATCTGAAAGAAAAATGTATCTGAAATAGTTAGGAGTCGTGTTTTGTAGAATGTTTTCTTATCGCATTTAATGAGGAGATCTGTAGGTTTCCAATATTATGTTAACAAGAAAAAAGGAAGATAAATATATGTTGCCACAGTCATCAGGAAGAGTATCTTCGTCCTTGGGTCCAATGCAAATTAAAAATGTCCAGACTGAAAAAAAGGAAACATAACACTAAATAACCTCCTCTCTAGTGTCTCAGTGAAGACATCTGTCAGTCAGCTACTGTAAGCTTAAATCATAGGTCTGAACTAAGGATAGTGTGTGTGGCTTTAGACTAACATAGTAAAATATAGCAAACTGTTCTAACTTGCTAACGCGTAGAGAGAAAGGCATGTTTGCCTGATAGGGGAAGGAACATCATGGGACTGATAACAGCTAAAGAGACCATAAATAAGACCAAGGATGCTAGCCTTATAGATAGTAGAGGGGCACACAATGTGGAGTGAGACTGGAACAGAACAGAAGCAAGGACATACCAACTGCTAACTCAGCGCTAGAACCTTGCGAGTGTGCACAAGCACTGAGGTCATTCAATAAACACAATGAGGAAGATTATCAGTGACCACCAGAGTACCCTACTCAGCAAGAAAGCTCATGCATAATTAGAATTTAAATATTATAATTAGTTCCTAGACATGCCATGAATATGTAAATTGTTTCCTGGAAAAGCTGTAAATATGCATGAGTATGCTGAATATATAGCTGCTGCCAGCAACTGATAAGTGCGCTCACCTTTGTGAAATGATTTGTGTGTGCACCCAGTGCTGCAATAAAGAATACCTGCTTTCTAAAACTCCAGACTGAGTCTTAGAGAGTTTCTCTGACCAACTTTTACAGTAACACTACCACTGGCCATAACGTCAGTTCAGTCTATTAAACTCATTGCAGAGAGTTAAGACTCTTGAGGCAAGTGATTCACAAAGTAGCTGAATTCTCACGAGGTAATTATGTAATTTACTGAAAGGTTATTCTGTTAACTGTGTGTTGCATTTATAAAATAAACACTTTTAGTCTCTTGTATGAAATTAAAAAAATGATAAATGTGCTATTCCATTCTGTTATCAGTCATCTTTCCTTTCCTAAGAAGCACAAACAGTTTTCATTATCAGTTTTCAACTTCCACTTTTTCTCCCATTGGCAAGGATCCACTACTGTTGCATTCTTTATTTTCTGTGTCAAAAAGCTCAACAGAGTCATCACATAAACTTGGTGGGCTGTTGACTTTTCCCAGTGGATAGTCAAGTAGGTATAATCCTTTTTATCAGCATGTCATAATCCTGCTACTTTATTAAACAAGCAGGAAGCAGTGAAGATGAGGGGGAAAGAGAAAAAGGAAATTCTTCTCTCTTTCTTTCCCAATGGAAAACTGGTTTACTTGACTTAAACAAAATCAGGATCTAAGCATTTAATGGTAGCAATCAGCGAGTTACATATTCAGGATCCTGTTCCCCTGGGGTCTCTCCTCCCCTTATAAATCTTCATGTTCCTTTCACACTTCTTTTCAAACCGAGTCTTTCTTTGTTTCAGAAGTCTCTTTGTAATTCCCTGATAGTTTAATCCGGTTGATGGTCACCTTCCTTTTTAACATGATCTGCTTGGGGAAAATGACCTCCCAGACAGATTTAGCTGTTACATGCTTTAATGCCCTCACTCTTATCTGAAATATGTACTCTGACTGTCTTCTTACTTCACAGATATTTTTGGCAGGTCTATTTTGCGGTGCACATTAGGCCTTTGGTTTGTATGTACTCCTTTCTTCTTTGCCTAGACTTCTCAAATAGCTGCACATTTCTATAGGAATATACAAGTTATGTTCCTTTAAAAAAATCTCTGTTATGCTCCTTAACTCATAAATTTGCTTATACGCTAAGACTTTTAGCCCTTGCTGTTTATTTTGAGAACTTTTTATACTGGCACACACACAGATAACTTCTGAGGAGTCTGACTCATGTTTTTTTTTTTTTTGTCTGTCATGATCTCCTTCCATGAAAAGCAAGAACATGGCTTGTATCATTTGCTTTTCCTCAGAATTTTAGATTTTAAGCTTAGTTGTGGCCTTATGTTTCCATCCACCATTGTTTACAGCTTGAAGACTTTCCAATAATAATAATAATAATAAACTTCTATCCTTCTGACACAGAATCATTCCTGCTCAACAGTCCTTGTGCTTTCCCAGCAACATCAGCCACCCACTCTTGTCATGTAACTGTATGCCTTTCACTGTGCGTGCGCTCTAGTGTGGTGTAGAAAACTTCAGGAAAAGAAGACCATAGCAGTATCTATTTTTTTAATCACTCATCTGTTTACAGTTATTTCCAATAGCACTGCTAGTGTTCAAATGAGTGAACAGCAAAAGGTAGCAGCCAGTGAGTGGAGGTGAAGCTGCTGTCTCCACAGTTGTCTGAGGCAGCACATCGTCCCAAGATTGTTAAATGAAGTGTGTCAAAAGGCTCATTCTTTTCAGTCACTAGAGGGCTACCAGCCACTACCCTTCATCTCCTTTTGTGTACAGTGACTGTGAGTCTGGAAGGATTTGATGCTTTTTTTGTTTCCTCTCTGACATCAAGATAGGATAATGACACAAGAACCGCATAAAATTTATTGATTGCAGCAATAGCAACGTGAGAAACATCTGCCTCTAATTAAGTCTAACACTAGTTTCTTCCTGTGTTACAATATCTTCCTCTTTGTTATTTCTTTCCTAGATGGCTCATTTATATTTCCTTGGAAATCTGATTGAGTGCCACAGGGAGTTACAATAACCACAAATGCTAGCCAGCATTGTCTAATGGTTTTCCACCTGTTTCTTTTCAGATTTCAGATCGAAGCTTACTGGTCAGAAAGTGTTTTCATGTCCTTCAGTGTTAGGGAAATGCTGACGACAGCCGGCACAACTAATCTACATAGTGAAGTGCAGAATTTGGTTGTTTTTCTCAAAGAATCTTTTGCAGGTGCAACAAGAGACAGACTTATCAGCAGACTTATATGTGATAATCTTATCTTTGCAATAAATGAAAGCTTTGTTTCACAAGCTCTTTGCTTGGATTCCCTCACAGTATTTGCATGACTGCTGTTTTTGTTGGCTGGCCTGATGATTTATTATGCAATGTTAAAAAAAATAAAAAAGATGTGGTCAGAGAAACTGCATTTCTAATTAAAACCAATGTACAGATGGAAAATTTAGTTTATGCTTGCCAATGTTTATCACTGAGATGGAAGTAATATGATTTTCTTGCTTACAATATTCTGTTTTGATCTAACAGTCTTGTTCTTTTACTATTTTGGCTATTAATTCTGGATTAACTAAATTTGTTGGATAAAGAAAATTTTCCATATATTTCATATCTTTATAGACTTCATTTTCCATGAAGATTTAACGTTACATAGCTATGAACTTCAAATTCACATCTCAGATGATTGTTCAGTATTTTCCACAGCTGTAGATGGCCTAAAAGCATTATGGCAATCATAGTAAGGTAGATACCCATGTTGTTATTGAAATGAAAAAAAAAAAACCCACACAGTTTTAGCAATCTTCCATCAGGTATTCATTCAGGTTTTTTCTTGCCTAAAGTATAGGATATTGTCAATATGAACAACAATAAAAAAAGAAGGTAAATTATCAAAGTTGCTTCATTTGTGGGTTTTTGCTTCTGTTATGCTGTTACATTGTACCTCAACAGCTAAAAAATTACTGTAAGCAAGCCCCATTTAGAATCATTGAAAATCCCATAACTTATCAAGTTAAAAGCAGTGTGTTATTATTAACCTCTACTTTCAGTCTTGTCCACCTTTTCCGAAGTGCATCCATGATAAGCATTTCACTTTGCAAAAAACTTTTAGCCCAATACTTTTTCATGTCACAATATAATCCTATATGTTACATATATTTGAAATGGTATTTGGCTGCACATCATGTTTTTAATGGTTGAAGCGATAGGCAGTTGTATGCTTCAGAACTGACTGTTGTGCTATGTTGAGTGATCACCACTTACACCACTGTGTTTCCCTACCACTATCTGATCTTATTTCCAATATCACTAATTTTAGTCAGATAACATATTTGCACTTTCACAAAACAGGAAGAACATAATGAACAGCACAGCTGCTCACTGTGTCTGTTTTCCTTCAATCCCTAGTGCTTTTTGACTAAGGAAAATGGCAATGTGTTTCACTGTCAGAAATGAAAAAAGCAATAGTTAACATGCAACAGAGCAAAGTGAAGCCCATATTTTGAATAAAAGAGTATGTAGCAGAAACTCTGAGACAAGAGTTTGTATTTTTTAACAATTTTTAAGCCTGAGTCTGCAACTTCACTTTCTGTGCACTCTGCTCTTGCATGTCACTACTGGGAAGCCTACAGTCATATGCTAGAAGCATAGGTGACCCCCGACGCGTATATGGTCCAGAGGCAGCATAACCTACCCTTCATATTGGGCAGAAAAACCCGTATGTCACGATATAACAAATGCAGGCACATAACCTTTGCTGCTTTTCCTTAGTGTGACAAGCACTTATATTCTACATTTCTGTCTGGGAAAAATTTTGTGAGCAGGGAGTTTGAAGGCAGAACCTCAAGGAGTACCTCCATTAGGTATAATAATCATCACAGAGCATCTTTCACCCAGCCTTTAAGAGCTTGGTTAAAGATCCATGGCCTGTGACAAAACAGTGTTGCTTCCATGGGATTCACTGTGTAAGAAACTTGCTATTGTAGGAAAGGGCAAACTGAGTTGAAATGAAAGATGGATTATAACACTGAGCAGTATTGGAGGCAAAAAAAAAGCACAATTCCTTCTAGGAACAACTTGCAGTAGAAAAAAAAGACACACAGAAGTTAAACATGGAAACAGAAGGAAAAAACTTTTCTACAGGAAAAGAAATAAAAAGTCCCAACAAACAGACAAGCACAAAAACAAACAAACAAACAAAAAATCAAAGAGAAAAAATCCCAACCCACCCCCTTAAAAAAAAAAACACAACACAAAATCAAACAAACAAACAAAAAAAAAAAAAAAAAGAACTTTTTTTTTTTTTTTTTTTTAAATGGAAGTAGATCTGTTTACTTGTAGTTTGTTTTCAAGACCATGCTGTCTTTCCCACCAGGAAAAAGGCATACACCACCATGAACAACTACATGCTTCTGTAATACTGCAACGGGTTAGAACATAAAGAGGGGAAGTTTAGATTGGATATAAGGAGGAAATTCTTTCCTGTTAGGGTGGTGAGACACTGGAATCGGTTGCCCAGGGAGGTTGTGAGTGCTCCATCCCTGGCGATGTTCAAGGCCAGGTTGGATGAAGCCTTGTGTGGGATGGTTTAGTATGAGGTGTCCCTGCCCATGGCAGGGGGGCTGGAACTAGATGATCTTGAGGTCCTTTCCAACCCTAACTATTCTATGATTCTATAAGATCTAAATCTTCTGTAACGTGAAGTCAGGGGAAGCTATGATGAAGGGTACTGCTACATCTTTAACAAATGTTCAAAAAAAAAAAAAAATTCCTTAAAAACCTGAAGGCATACGCAAGGCAAAACTGAAATTATTTAGCATTAAAGACTATTTGAGTAAGAATTCTATCTGACTGAATAGTGTTCAGGTTTTTATACAATTTTCTAGAAGACCCCAAAGAATTGAAAAGGAACGCTATGGAAGTCTGCTTCTTGCTTTCTCTAGTACACAAGAGCAGTCCAATAAACTCAGCTACATTTTAAATTAAATTTCAAAGAGAAAATAAGATGGCATCCTCCAGATACACCGTTCACAGTAAGAAAATTATTATTCTTGTTTACATACTTCAGCAGATAAGTACATTCAAAGATGTATTCTCCCCTTCCCTTCCCTTCCCTTCCCTTCCCTTCCCTTCCCTTTCCCTTTCCCTTTCCCTTTCTCTTCCCTTTCCTTTCTTTTCCTTCTGGTACCTGGAGCACCTCCTCCCCTCCTTCTTCACTGACTTGGATCTCTGCAGAGCTGTTTCTCTCACATATTCTCACTCCTCTCTTTGGTATCAATTGCTCCTGTGCACTAACTTTTCCCCCTTCTTAACTATGTTGACCAAGAGGCACTACCACCATTGCTGATGGGCTCATCCTTGGCAACTGGCATGTCCATCTTGGAGCCAGCTGGCATTGGCTCTGTCAGACACAGGGGAAGCTTCTAGCAGGTTCTCACAAAAGTCACCAATATAATCTCTGCTACCAGAATCCTTCCATGCAAATCCAGTACAATTTAACAGAATGAAGAAACACTTTATATATCTGGGAGTGTGAAAGAAACATCAAGATAAACCAAAACCAAAGCAGTCTTGTATGAAAAGAAACAAAACACTGGAGAAAAAGGAATAGTACATTTTACAGACTTATGGTTAACAAAGGCAAAGCAACAAAAGATTCTGAGAATTAGGGAATAAAAGGTGACGTAAAGTCTATAGACAATTGCCAATGAAAGCAAACAGTATATGGTAAGGATTTGCCAGAGTGCTAAATGCAGGTGACAGTTAAAAGCAGGAACAAGACTTAGTTAATGAGAGTGTATGAACTGTGAAATAAGTGGAGAGGCATGTACTAAATTGAGCAGATTACCACAGCCCAGATGAAAAATGAAGCTAAAAGAAATGTAGTCTGTGGTGGTCGTTAGCCTGAACTCAAGATGTCCACACAAGTGCAACTGGAAAAGAAGAGGCCAATACTGAAGATGATAATTGAGGTAGCCTCAGGAAGATATGTAATCCCCTAAGGTAGCTTTCAACTTAAAGCTGGTTAATGGGTTGAAACACTAGACTGTTGATGTTAAATGAGCTTAAATACTCATAAACTGGAAATAATTTAGAATTTTCAGAGAAAGAGCAAATAAATTTGGGAATACTAATGCATTTTCGCAGTAGTTTCATTTGGAGTTCCTGGTTTAGATTTTAAAAAGTATTTCAGTTCAACAATTTTAAGGAAAGGGAGGTAAAATTAACATTTTTCCAGTTATTTTTTTTTTTCCACTTGAAATTCTAATAGCATTTGTGTCAAGAACTGTTGAATTTGTGTCTTTATTGGGGACTGTAGTGATAGGACAAGGGGTAATGGGTTAAAACTTAAACAGGGGAAGTTTAGATGGGATGAAAGGAAGACGTTCTCTGCCATAAGGGTGTTGAGGCACTGGAATGGGTTGCCCAGGGAAGTTGCAAATGCTCCATCCCTGGCGGTGTTCAAGGCCAGGTTGGACAGAGCCTTGGGTGACATATTTTAGTATGAGGTGTCCCTGCCCGTGGCAGGGGGGTTGGAGCTGGATGATCTTAAGGTCCTTTCCAACCCTAACCATTCTATGATTCTATGAAATTTCAGCTGGTTGTGTTGTTAAAGCCTTGTGGCTAGGTACCAAGGCTGTGGCTGCACTTAAGACATTAATTCCCTGGGTGGTTCATGAACTCATTAGCTAGTCATCTATATGGATAATATAGTGGACTGCTGTATGACGGACTGCCCTGAGAGAAGGATGAAGTTCTAGCTTTCTTTGCAACAAAACATTGGATTAACTGATGCAGAAGCTCTCCATGTGGAAATTTTGGACTGCCTTGAAGTCTCCCCCAGGCAACACCGGCAGTGCCTATACTAAATCACACATATCAATGTATTGTTCTTTCTGGGAAAGAATCTGGACCTCCTGGGTACTCCCGAGGAGTTACTACTGCAGAATTGATTAAATTCTGCATAGATAAGATACTCGTACATACTCAGAAACTGTTCTTCCAGCTGCATACACGGTAGGATGGTGTTTTATGTACAGTTGTCATAGTTAGCTGCTTTGTATGTGGTTTGAGACAACAAGAATAGGACAGAGTGTGCCTGAGCTGCATTGGTCCTGTAGCAGCATGAACCACCTGGTTATGAGAACTTGAGAAGTGAGCAGAACAGCAGCACAGGAATCTTGCACAATCCAGCTGAAGACATCGTTGTAAAACAGACTGACTACCTTCATCTTCTAGCCAATGACTGAGCACATTGCTGGGAGTATTGGATTTTTTGTGTAAGCATTACACTACTGGAAGAGCCAAAAAAATTCACGATATTTTAATAAATGCCCTGTGATTGTCTGTGCAGCAACCTGTGATTAACAGAGGTAAAAAAGACCAGATCCATGTACTTGTATTTGTAATTCTGATTATAACAAATAATATGGCTGAAAAAGGCAGATTGTTCCACCCCTCAAGTCCAAAGTAAATTGGAACTATCAATCAATCATCTTTCAAGTCCTGCTCCATAGCTGATTTTTTTTGTATCTGCTAAAAAAAGGTAGTTTGATATTCAAGCTGTTGTAACTGATTATGTTAAACTTATTATTTGAAGTAATAATCCATTTTACACATAAGTATTATTTTTACTGCAACAATTGTTAGTGTGTCAAAAACCAAATACTGAAATCAGTGTATTATAAGGTATTAGTGAATTAATTTGCTATCAGTACTGCTGGGTATTTTAGACTCTGAGACTAAATTAATTCACTTTCAGAATTTTTATCTGTGATGCACAAGTTGGAATTTTTGCAATGTATAAAGCAATATATTGTAGCTTGTGTTTCTAAAATATGATACCTTAAATAATTCCAATGCACTTACTCTGATGATGATGACTTTTTTTTTTGAAAAGAAAAAAAAGTCTTTATTAGGCAAAACCATTTCAAAAAACTTTCTGCAAATATTTCATAATATTTTTGAATTGTGTGGGGAAGAATGAAGAATAATGGGTAGTCCTGTCTCTTAATTAATTCAAACATAAAGATGAATTTTATTACATGCTATAATTTGATAATAATGTTTGTAATAACCTTATAGTTAATTTATTACACAATCCAGTCTGTGTAGAAAAGCAATAAGGTTTTCTGTTTCATAAATGTAAGTGAATCACATGAATACATAGAAAACTGGGGTTCAGTTCATCTCCTCTTCTTATCTTGAGGTTACCTAGGATGTGAGCTTTCTCAATGCAGCTATTTCTGGCACCATCCAAAAACCTACCAGTAAAACATGACACCAAGACCAAAGAAAAATTTTTTTTTTGCTACTTGTGAGTACTCCTCTCCTAAAGGTCCCTTTTTAATTACTCTTTCTCTCCCTCTACCACTTTATGAGATTTGCTCCTGGAGGCAGAGGGGGGTGGGGGGTGGGGTGGGGGGTGGGGCGCAGTGTGTTAGGGTGCCTTGAGCAATGTTAGAAATGTCTCATTTCATGATGATTCTCAGATAAAAAATCATGATTTGACATTGTAACTTTAAAGAAAGGATGCAAAATTTTGTGTGTGTGTATATATATACTATATATATATATATAAAGGTATATAAAGGTATATACTATATATACTCTCTCTCTATATATATATATATATAAAGATATGTAAAGTATATATCTTTAGTGGATTTCCATCAGATCTATTAAAGGTCTTGAAATTTGGACAATTACAGGCAGAAGTGGAATATATTTTAATTTTCTGAATGAAAACATGGAAACATTTATTTACAATCTGTTTTGTTTCAAACAAGATTACTTTAAAAAAAGTTTTTCTTGTTTTCAGTTCTAGTAGAAACTTAGTTTAAAAGAACTATAAAAGAAGCAACTGTTCAAAACGAAAAACAAAAATGTTAAGAAAATATTTATATAAACATTTAAACTATTTTTCTTTAATTTTTATTTTTAAATCAAACTATGATTGGGAATGTCATGATTTCACAAGCTTTTAATAATATCATCTATATATTTAGTGATAGTATCCAAAATTCTAGATGGAAAGTACTGCAGTTTTCACTACTTAATAAATAAAAATGTTTTTCTTCCTAATACACTATTAGAAAGTGATTTTTAGGATGAACCAAGAGATAAGCACATCTTATATCCAAATAATGAAAAAAATGCATCTTGGCAGCAGAATCTTTTTATTGCTAGATCAGAATAGTTTGTCCTTACTCAAGCATATAGACATACTGAGTATTTACATATGAAGCATTAGTTGATCAAGCAATAATGCCGTCTATATCATTGGATTAAACAACCATTAATGAAAGTGAATATTGCTGATTTTTACCCACACGTCTAGCTATGCCATTTTTTAAAAAACTAGTTATCAATAGGTTTAGTACTATTATTAATTTAGTGATATATCCATCCCAGACAGAATCTATTCCATTCTATTTCTATTTTTATATCACCTCCATTACTGTAATAATCAGCGTCTTTCAGTGATGCATAAAGTATCATTAGTAATATTATTCCTGTGTGTTTTGCTCTCTCCTTCGTTCTAGGCAATGATTATTGTGATATAAGATTTTTTTGTAGAATAAAGTGTAGTACATCCTTGACTAATTATGCATCAAATGACCGTTTAGCTGTTTAACTCCTGTAGACTTTTGGAGCTTTGACTTGTAGCAAGCTCAGGGATGCCAGCTATTTTTACTTTTATGAGTATTTGCCTTGTCACTGCAGAATTCATTGATCTTTTCTAGTACAGAATCCACAATGATGGCTTTTATTAATGCTCTTTTCAGCTGGCATGTTTGTTGTTTGAGTAAGAATTGTTAACAAAATATTATAAATAACCCAGGGGCTAGTGGAAAAGAGTTCTACATGAGCCCAGGCTAAACAAATTTAAAACCTGGCAGACAAATGTATCACATATACATCAGCTACAAGGCTTTTGATCCATTCATGTAATATTCCTTTTGTGTTCACTTCTCATTTGACACATTTTTTTTTTTAAAGGGAGAAAAATTATTGAAAGTTTAAGATTGAGTTGACTGTGTTTTCAAACATGTCTGAGACAAAAAAATATTACGCAGAAGTCTGAATGTCTCAGTATTGTACAATTGCTTTTGAACAGCAATTACAGCATTTCAGTGATGATGTCATGAATTAGCACCACAAGAAGTAAATAAAATTTTGAATATCCAACACTGACTTTTTAACAAGGCAAGCTTAATATCAAGAAGTCAGAAGTATTCTGCACCTTTAAAATGTTAACATATTTCTTATTTCCTAGAAAAATGGCAGAACAGGATTCTACAAAGAATTATGGATTAGGTAATTGTTTTAGTTCATTTTGCAAAGAAGTTTACATTCCCAGCTTTACCCTGCCCCACCCGTTAACTTTCAGTACTTTGTCATTACTATGAATCAGATTTATAAAAGGATTTAATAGCCTATCTCTCCTTTTGAAATCTCAGCCTTGATGTGAGTCTGTTAATCACAACCGTCAGGCTTAACTACATCTTCAGACATAATCATACGCAATGTGGAGGTGAATGTTTGGGAGCATCTTCTCTATAAACTGAAGTGATGCACAGCTTCGAAGGCACCCCTCTGAACACCAGTACCAGCTTCCCAGTCATTATGGAGTAAAAGTCAAGTAGTCCAACTCACTGGTATGCATTTTGTCACAAAGAACTGTAGTCAAAAAAACATTTTATACTCATTTTATGCTTGGATTGTTCCTGCATGTAGCCTCTTCTAGAAATGCCTGTATTTTAAAAACTGTGCTAGTTGTTTTTAACCAGTGTTTCAGTAGGGCATTGGTATTACTTGGGTTGGATGGTGCAGTAGTGTAAGGGCAACATCTTGGAAATATATTTCCAACTCACAGATGAGAAATTCCAGAATTCAAATATTGTTTTCAACTATTTTTCATCTTTTTTTCCTCTTGTTTATCTAGTCTATATGTTCCTGAGGACAAATAAAATTTCATGTTTTGTGTTAACACAGTCTAGCTCATACTTATCTCACCATATTAAACCTGTATTAACCTGTACCTCTGTATTATATGCATGCATATATATTCTCCTGTGTATATTCCTGTGCAAATCCATCTCATTGTATTAGCTCTCTTTAGGTTACACGATCAAATAGAAGTACCAGCATGTGGGTGCAACAGTCCCTTTTGTTCAGCTGAAGTTCTACTAATGAAAAAGATGGCAGTTGAAAATGCTAATAAAGCCTGAGCTTTTATCCCTGCACTGAGTTGAATCATGACGCAGTAAGACCCGAAGCCTAGAAAGTCTTCAGTGGCACAGCAGCATTGTTAATGAAGGATGTATCAGAAGTACAGGCAGTAGCTTAGATGTGAGCTCTCTAAATCCTGGCTCTCAGAGCAGAAAGCAGTCCTGGGTGATGCCATTTCCTCTGGATGTACACCTGATGGCTGCTGCAAAGGGATAGGTTAGCATATATAAGGAGGAAGTTCTTTCCTGCTAGGGTGCTGAGGCACTGGAATAGGTTGCCCGGGGAGGTTGGGAATGCCCCATCCCCGGCAGTGTTCAAGGCCAGATTGGACAAAGCCTTGTGTGGGATGGTTTAGTGTGAGGCGTGCCTGCCCATGGCAGGGGGGTTGAAACTAGATGATCTTAAGGTCCTTTCCAACCCTAATCATTCTATGATTCTATAGGGTGAAGCAGTCAGATGACTTTCTGAAACAAAGAGTATGTAGAAACAGGTTCAAACATCAAAAATATTCAAGTGAGGACATGCATATCATTGAAGTTAGCTTATTCAATGTGATTAAAGAAAATTTATATGCATCTCTTTCAAGGAAGCAGTTGAATGATTTAGCTCAATTGCTTGGAATAGCTTAAATGATACTGGAAGCACATGCTTGTAAAAAACATCAACTCACTAACTTTTTACTGAGATACAGAAAATAAATCAGCTGAGATGCAATAAATAACCGCATTGGATTGCTGACATTAGAAGAAATGGAGATGGGGTTTTGTCTGAATTGACAAGTGGCCTTTGGTTTTGTAAACACAAGCTTGCTCTTTCTAATAAATGTGTCTAAAAATCTTATTGTACCTGAAAATCGTATAACTCAGCCTAAGCCACTCTGGAATTTGGAAAGAAATCCTCTTCTTTAAGATTACCAATGTCAAGCTTTTAACTTTTTTTTTTTTAATTATTTACATTCACAGTGATTTGAAGATACAAATATTTGCAGATGCAGAATTACTTACAAGACAGAAGATTAAATTGAAGTTTTTAAATTGAGATGAACTGTATGTGCAGCGGTCTGTTATACTACCTGAGGAGAGGAAAGTGAGGAAGTAAAAAATAATTAGTTATGAATATGATAATAACTGCTTTAAAATGAGTTTATATCGTGCTTGTTTTTATTTTTGCTCTTAATGTTTGTTAATTCCACTTAATTTTTATGATCATGTTTGTTATTGTTTTTCCCAGTGCGGGTTGTTATTGCTCCTGAAGAGAGAATCTTTCATCAAACATTTATTTGTACCCCAGAGCACCTTCAAAGTCTGATTCTTTTAGTTCTTTCAATGTCCCACTAAATTGTTTATAAAGACTTCTCCTGGCAAAATCCAATAGTGACTACATATTTTGTTTAGGACAAATGGATCTGGAGATAGACCTACTTGGCTTTGAACGTGAGGATTCAAATTTACGTATGCAAGTGTACAGTAATGATTCTTCATTTGCTTGTTGCAAAGTCATATATTACTTTCCTTGCCATGAACAAAAATAAGGAAAATAAATTTAAAATCAATACTACACCTGCATATTTAGATGATTTCTTCATTTAGTTGTGGAAAAGGTTGAAATTTTTAAGAAGTTTTTAGATTCTCCACATCTATGCAGAACTACTTCTGAGCATTTTACCTATGGAAGAAAAACAGTCAAACAGCAGTAACGCAGTGTCCCTTGAAAATCATATTTTTTACATTATAATAAATATTTAAAGGTAAAAAAGGAGGCTCTAGGATACGTCATTTTAACTTTTTCCCACGGGAAACATTATAAATTTTTGAATGGAATATGAGTATTACAGCTCCAGAAGTTAAATTGTGTTTATATTAGTAATCCTGTCATCACAAGAATGTGGTAGGACAGTTGACTGATGGACAACTTTTCTTGAACAGTCATTGAATGAAAGTAGATAGGTCTTGCTTCTGATACTTGCTTTAGCTGTCATCTGAAATAGCTGGAATAAGAGAACCACCTCAGTGAGCAATAGATGTCTTGTAACTGTGCTGATGTTAGAAGTGGAATTAATGTGACTGCCTAGTGGAAAAGTTACCTCTATAGTCAACAGATTGATCCATTTTACACTGTAAATACCTGAAATAAGATAAATCTTACTGTCTTTGTTGGACAGCTAAGTATACATCACAAAAGTAGCATGGACACAGGGAAAGCATGGAGCCCACCAACAAAGTCCATTCACTAAGATTCCAGCACATCTGGAGCGCATGCTATAATTCTGTCCTTTTCAGAACTAGTAATTTAAAGACATATTTTTCTTATGGGAGGATAATGATCAATTTATGATACCTTTGCACAGTTTACTTATGCACATTGAACTGCACATGATCAAATTAATTTCCATTACGTAAAACTACTGAGCTTTTGCAGGCAGTGTGCCCTTTCATTTCAAGGGCTGTGCCTACCTTTTTTCAAGTGCCAGACTGAATCTATCTGGACTGAAACATATCTAAACAGATGATTCATTACTTTTTGTTCTATTCTAATCCGTAGTGCTAGAAATATCCAGGTAATTGAAATCACAATCAGCTGAAAACCTGAAAATTTTCATTCCCGAGTATGACATGCAAGATATGGGCATGTTCTCAAAACCTCCTATATTCTCAGAGTTTATGTCTAAAGTAAACTTATGATCTTCTCAGTATAATTTAAAGCATATTATACCACAGAATTGGTAGCTTCTGAAATGGAGGCATTTTCAGTTCACAACAATATATGATTTAACTGGTGATTCTTCTAGAAATTAGAACACATCTTACCTAAAAGGCTTCAAGTAATGAAGCACCAATCATTTGAAGTTCTGAAATTATTTTTCAGAAGCTAATTACAATGTCAGTTAAATTTTTTCTTCATTTTGGTCTACTGAAATATTATACCAGCCATTAGGCAAGCCAGTTTATTAAAACCCCCTCAAACTCAATGGTCATTTAAACCTTGACTCAAAGCTACCTATCTCTCTGGCCTTCATTGTTTCATACACAAGTCTCTGGCTGTTTGGGACTGAAAAGGTTCAGAAACCTTGATTGCAGCAGAACTTTAACATAGTTTCCACCTGCAGATGCCTGCGGAAACCAAACCATGAAGCAGTATTCCCGTTGTAGTTCACAGTGAAATTCATAAAAGAGACCTTGCCTTGCATAATTATAAATGCTAGTTTGGATACCTGCGGTGAGAATGCTGTAATCCAGCTAACGTATTGAGAACCTGCCTAGAATCTCCCTTAGGGCAAATTCTCTCAAAAGGTGAAAATAGCTAAGATAGCATGAGGTAGAGTTTAGAGTAAATAGGAAGAAACATATTTTTATTATAATTAAATTACCGTTAAGAGAGTTCCTCCAGGTACCTAGGCAGACATTTACAAAGGTACAACTTGGCGGAATGTTGATGGTCATTATTGTAGCTGCTAGGTCTTAATCTTAAAAATCTAAGCTGGAAATGTCCTGAAAAAATGTTTGACTAACACAGAGTTTCATTGTAAAACATGTGCCTTTCTTTCAGAAGACCTGAAGCTATTAGTGGAAAGACACAGTTAAGTGGACTTAAAGGTATCCTCAGGAATGATGCTTGCAATTTTATAATCCCAAAAGTTTTGAAAGCCAAAGGTAAAGTCCTGAACATTGTTTTGATTATTTAGAAAAATGTCTTTGGAGAAAATAGAATTCACGTGTGACTAGCCAGGGGGTTTGCACGGAGCATTAGCTTTTCGTGTACTTATGCTCAGTCAGAATCTGACTATCTTCAGGATGCAGCAGTTGTACAGCAAAAACAGACAAAAAAGTGAGTGAAACATTTTGTTTCTGTGAAACCCAGACAAGCAACAGACAAAACTGAAGTCTCAGCAAAATAGTAGCTCACACTTTCCCTTCTTACTGTGCCACGTTTGCCTTCATGTGTGGAGATTAGGGGTGGGGTTCAGTTCCTTGTGAATATGAAAAGAATCAAAATATGAGTACTGCTTCATGTATCACATCATGTTTTACTTAATTACTTAGACACATATTTGTGTAAATTGTACAGAGACATGTACAGACCAGGCAACTGTATCTCACCAGAGGAGGCAGAACAAGCCTACAAAATCTGTCACATCTCAAAATCCTTTTTTGTACAAACCTGATCTGTGTAAACATTAGCAAAGTCTGTGAAGTTTTTGCATTTTCAACCACAGGGATATGGAATGTGAACAACAAGGTTTTTTGTTTTTCTGAGGGCAACAGTCCAGGCACTACTGATAAAGTAAGTGCAGCAAAAATCCCCAACGAACAACCAAAACAAAAGTAGTCCTTCAAGCCTACAGTAACAAGCAAGAGTAGTCATGTGATTTCATCCTATATATTAGGTTCTACCTTAGGGCAAAAGAATAGTATAGCAAATTGTGAAATTGTTGAGTTTTTCAGCTTTGTTCTGTTCAACGGCTTCCTTATTCCCATTTGAGAATAAAGATAATTTCAAACATTATTTTTTTTCTTGAAACTTCAGTGATGCAACTTCTTTCTGAAACCAAAGACTCAACTTGTTATATACAACCAAAAAAGATGTGTTTTTTTCCCCCTGATCCTCTCATTATACATTTCTCCTTTTTTTCTTTGACCCATATATTTATTTTTCTTTTGTCTTTACTTCATGTTTACTATCATAGCCCAAAGTTTCAATCAGTTACTCTCTACCTCTGACTTTTCCTGTGCTGGTATTTTCTCAAATTTGAGTTGTAAAAAAACAAGATAATTTTTCCTTCCTTCCTTCCTTCCTTCCTTCCTTCCTTCCTTCCTTCCTTCCTTCCTTCCTTCCTTCCTTCCTTCCTTCCTTCCTTCCTTCCTTCCTTCCTTCCTTCCTTCCTTCCTTCCTTCCTTCCTTCCTTCCTTCCTCAAATTTGCAAGTCAACCGTGAAGTAGCGCTTTTGCTGCATCTTTGATCCAATGACAGATATGTTTTCTTCTTTATTGTCACTTATACAAATAGTTGTGATATCTATCCCTCGCAGAGAGGTTGGACCAGCCTGGATTTTGTTTGTCTGGGAGGCTGTATGTGTGCTTATATTGTTTTCCTCATAATATCTAATGCAAGTGTGTTCTTTGTAGAAGACGGAGGGAGAGTACAGAGGATAAAAAGGAAGAATGAAAGAAAAAAAAAGGAGCTAAGCAGTAGGGGCATTAGGTAATTACTGTTAACTACTGTAGCATGTTATCCTATTACTGCTAAGTACAAAAGTTTCTGAGCTTTTGCTTCCAAAATGTCATGTCAGACAAGACCTGGATTATAGATAAAAGTTTTTTAATCTTCAGAGTAGAGAAGTCCTACATTTTTATAATAGGATGTGAGCAGTAATACTCTATTGTCAATGACAGCTTTGCAGTTCACTTTGACACTAGCTGCGTTTTGTATTTGACATTTGGAGTAGTGAGTTATTTCAATTTCACCTTCAGGAAATGATTAATCACAATGTATTTCAGTGAGATCATATTTTTAACAATCTTATAATCAGTTTATATAGTTTAAAATGGGGACATAGCACAATTTGTAACCCATGTTACTACCATATTTTATGTTTTGCAGGAACTCTTTAAACAAAGCCAAATATGATCAGTACAAGAAATTATGATCCAAGCACTGTAGGGTTTACTAGTAGTTCTGTATTTACTCTGAATCATTCACAGTGTGAAGATCTTGGAATCTTCAATAGGAGAGGGCAAGAACTTCACAGCCAGTAGAAGTCAACAGTAAGCCAAAACATTGATGGACAAAAATTAGTAAGTATTTGTAGCAAAATCATTAGTCCTAATATATTGATTAACTTTGAAATTGTATGTTTATGGGTTTTTTTCCTACCTTCATGCCCAGCTTGGTAACAATTAGACACAGTGGTACAAATTCTATCATCTGTTACTAAAGACACATGTCAATGGTATACCAAAACATAGTAAAATGCATCTGAGAGAAGATATAAACAGGAAGAAAATACAGATTTGTGATTAGGACCATCACAACATAACTTGAGGAGAATAATTATTCTTCTATTATACAGATATATGTTCAGAACTACCAGATGATAAGAAGTAGTTATAGGGGAAAAAAGCATAAGGGAGAAGACTTATGAGTTTTATTGCTCAATTTAATGTGTAAAGGTTCATAAGGTTCACGCATAACTGATTTTTATTATTTTTTTAGATAGAAGTGACTCAAGTATCAAAATCAAAATAAATGTCGCTTAATAAAAAAACATACTCTCTCCTTTGTTTTTTCTTCTGCCTTCCTTTCCTTACTCCTCTTTTCTTTTTATTCTCTCTGAAAAAGTCTGTAAAAAAAAGGATATTTTAAAGTACATCCAAAAATCTTCATTATTGTTTATGCCATTTAGGGAGAGGAGCATTCCAAATCAAATTGATCACTATGAAGGTTGAAAACACCCCAAAACAAGCAAAAACAAGTAGCAGGATCTCTGAAAAATGGTAGACTATGCTGCCACCCAAAAGCTCTGTTGAACAACCTGGTTTCTTTTATAATAAGTTTCCAGGTAGCATAAATATTTAGTTACTTATTCCTTGGCTGGTAGTTATCATGACTGATGTGGCAGCATCATTAATTTTATTAAAGATTTTGTGTGCTTTACTTTAATTGTGAAGCTGCTTATGTCTCTTTTGAAATAATATTTTTTTAACTGATTAAAAACCTCTTTCATATTCCTCTTTGACTGTTGTGAGCTAAAGTATTTGATTAAGGTTTTGCGTGCTTTGAATTCAACAGTAGGGTTTTCACACTATATAGCTTTCTTTTTTTTCACCGAAGGAAGGGTATAAAATAGTAGCCACTTGAGCAGAACTGGTTGTTATCTTCTTGGAAATAGGAATATATATCTTTTTAATTCTCTCTCATTCATAGAGAATGATTGATCTGAATCTCACTTGATAACTTACAAACAGTTCATTTTTCTATGGGTGCTTTCTTGTCCACAACATATGCATGTCTAATTTGCCTAAGTGTGACATATGGCTTTCCAGAACACTCCATTTGTCTGGAAACTTATGTGTTGTAGACAGATTTGGAAATCCTGCTCCACTCTTTCTTCCACTGTGTCATTGAGTGATTGTGTGCTGTATAATTTGACAACCTCTTCTATCAGCTCATCAGCATAACCTGCAACATGCATAATAATTACAGCTTCATTTCAGGAAATACATGGGAAAGGGTCAGAAATGTGTCAATGTGTCTAACTCCTTCTTCTACCACATCTGTTCTACTTAGTAGTTGGACAGAGTGGGACTGCTGTATAAAGTAATAATGCGTTTTTAAAACTGGAGTAATCTTTTATGCTGTCACAGTGCACATTCAGTGTTATTCCATAACTTGTCTTTCTAAGGATTTCCTTGTAAAATGAGGTATTTTAATAATATTTTATGAAAATCATTATGACTGTATTACCATACACAGAGTCATCCCCCACCAAGGCTTGAATTACATCAGTACACAATAAAAAATTAAATGTAGATGTTTTATGCAAAATTTAGCATCATTTAGTGGGCCACAGTTAATGTTAACATTTCTGTCATAAATTATTTCCAGGTTTATAAAGTTTGGTATAGATATCTGCTATGTTATAAATGGATCACCAAAAGTATATATGTAGGTAGATATATCTACGTATTCACCTATTTATTCAGCTTCTGGAGTATACAAAAACTGATTTAACGAAATGTCTCTAGCAAGTTTATTAAATTTTTTGTGAATTTAATTTTGATATAAATTATTCTCTCTAAAGGCTTTTGTATACATAAATTTTATTACTGCTGTTTAATAAGTGGTCATTAAATAATATTTTCAATGTTTTTTCAAAAGACCATTTTTTTACACTAGACTTCATTCTTCTTTTTAATTATACAATAACTAGACATGTATATACATCATATGCACTATAAAATTTGTAGTAGAATGTTTCATGTTATCACTACAACTGGTTCATAATTTATTTGTGATTCAGTTTTCTGATAGATATTAAGAAATGCTGGAGAAAACGTTACATGTGATGGTTCTTTATATTTCTCCTTAAACTTTCAAATTCAAAGCAAATGTCAAAGATGACTTGCAGAAGAACAGCAAAATAGAATTCATTATCTGCAATCCATGCCCTACTATATGCAAATACTCCTCAGAAATTGCCAGAGCCTACAGCTTGTAGAGAGAGGAACTTCTAAGCATACTTGAAATTAGAGCCCTTTAAAACAAAGATGTATTCAGGGGAAACTATCTTTCCCACAATACAGCTGCAGAAAGAAAAGCTGACATTGCAATAGACTTGTCAGAACTATTTCATAAGAGGTGGTCTGTTTTCTATCTGATGAGAAAGCCAACATCAGGGACATGGTCCAACTTGGCATTTTTTGTCAAAGGTTCCAGAGGAAAAAAAAAAAAAAAAAGGAAGTTTTAAAGAAAAGCAAGCACACTTTTTTTTTTTTCAGATTTTGATTTACACTAAGCAACAAAAATGTTAAATGCTACAGTGAAAAAGGTGATGAAAAACTGTCTTCAATAGGTTTGTTTTTTAAAGAGTCCTTGTCGTAGAAAAATAGACATTAAGGTATTTTCCTTTTTTGTTAAGACAAAAAAGAAGTCAAAGAAAAGTGATTTAAGAAACAATGTGTTAAGTTTTGAATACAGTCATTAAAATATACTGATATGCTATATCAAAGAAATATTAAACAGTGATGGAAGTAAGGCTTATATGCATATGTATATATATATATGTATGTATATGCATATGTATGTGTACCTGTATATGTTTGTGTACCTGTATATGTGCTTGTACATGTACATGCATATGTACATGTATATGCGTATAGTATATGTATCCATACAGACAAATAGTCTGAATTCCCAAACTTGAATCACACTAGTGAACAAATTCTTAATTACTTAAATTTGTTGTTCAATAAATCATAACCTTCTTTATTTGTTCACTCTCCTCTCTCTTCCTTCCCCCACTCTTCCACCACCCCTACTTTAACACATTACTTGTGTGTCAGATATCTCAGATTGCTGTCTTTGTACAGTGCTATGATTGACTAGTGCAAATGTAGTAGTGTAAATAATATGCTTAAGGTGCTCTTATTGAGCTTTAAAAAAAAATTCTCTGTAAATACATAAAATGATTTTGCAAGTACATGGTCCTATGACCCATTCAAGACTCTGTTTCTCATCACCGGGGTTTTTTCTCTTCTAAATATATATATTAAAGCAGACAAGAATAGTCATCTTCTGCTCAGTACTACACTTGATTTTAACCAGGGAGAATCTGCACACCAAAGGGTTACAGTATCAGACAGTATAACATTCTACAGAAAAATCAGGAGCTTATTTTACAGAAAAAACCCTAAATATGTCATTAGGTATATAAAAGATTTTAAAAAGCACCTGAGCAGATTAGGTCTATTCCATTGACTTTAGGATAGTCAGATGTCTTTGGAAGATGTGAAATTGAAAATATGACAAGATAGATGATGTTTGAATTACCAGAGTAGAGTTACATTTCTAATATCATATTAAAAAGTGGATATGTTTGGCTGGTGGAGAGTAAAAGTTTATTGGGTAGAAGTGAAAGATCTGTGGAGAGACGGAATGATTTAAGAGATAATTTATGAAATCTATGCATGTAAAGTATGAATCAGACTCTTAATGCTATTATAAATATACTATGACAACTGTCGTCATAATTGCATAAAATCAGGATTCAGCTTTCCAAGACTGTCTCTTTTATCCAATGTGATTTACCTCATGAAAGTTTATAAATAATAATGATAGAGAAAAATTAAAGTAAAAACAGGAATAAAAGCTTATCAGAGGTAACACAAGATGACAATTTCATCTTGCTGTAGAGGAGCTAGATCAAACCTATTGACAAAAAAGTTACCAAAAAAAGAGGGCTTGGTAAATGTTTGTGTGCACGATGTTGTGGTCCTACCAATATGACATGCTGTAGACATAACACAATTAACATCTGAATAGAATAGGTCTATCAGACAGAAAAATTTTTGGTGGTGTTTTCAGTGAAATTTACAAAAGTACGCTCTTAGCTCCCAAATAGTGTCCAGATGAGACTATGCTCAAAGATTTTTCCTTTTTTTAAAGCTTTCTTCAATGCCAACTGAAACAAATAAGATTTCCTGTCTTTCAACTTCAATGAGTACTGGCTCAAATACCGGAAATTTTCTCACTGTGGAATTTTTGACTGTAAAAGTACCCACTGCATTTGGTGTAATCAGTAAGATCTTTAAATTGTAATACTATGTCTAAAACAAATTTTAAAGCAAAACAAATCTTCAGGTTTAAATACATAAAATAGGCAATGACTGAAATGAATACCTTACATCCCACAAAGTCTGACGCCTCCTTCTTCACTTTACCAGTGGTAGCAAATTTTTTTGTTTCCTTCTGAGCAATTTTTTCTCTCAGTGTCAAGGTCCATGCTCATATGTTATTCATATTAATAACATATGCTTTCAAACCGAAGTCTCCTATATAGAGAGAATGGTTAGTGTTGGAAGGGACCATAAATATCATAATATGGCAGGGACACCATCCACTAGACCACGTTGTTCAAAGTCGTGTCCAACCTGTCCTTGAACACTGCCAAGGATACAGCATCCTCAGCTTCTCTGTATAGCCTGTTCCAGTGTCTCACCACCTTCATCGTGAAGATTTTTTTCCTAATATATAATCT
Organism: Lathamus discolor; assembly: GCF_037157495.1. NCBI lineage: Eukaryota > Metazoa > Chordata > Aves > Psittaciformes > Psittacidae > Lathamus > Lathamus discolor. The sequence continues at coordinate 25,332,823 of NC_088884.1, forward strand.
AAATATACTCTTTTTCAGTCTAAAAACATTCCCCCTTGTCCATTACATGCCCTTGTAGAAAGTCGTCCTGTTGAATACTGCTTCAATTTTTCTCTATTACAGTAGTATTTTTAAAAACAGGCAAAAAATCTCATATAAAAAGGGGCAAAGTCTTTACAATAAAGCTCTCAACCTATGAGACACATAAAATAATTTAATGTCCTGTGTACTATGTCTCTGGTTTACAAATTATATCTTCTTTCTGTAAGATGCATCTGTTACTCTGGATCGCATTCTGTTATATTTGAATTAAATGAAAGCTTAAAGCACAGAAAAAAATAAGAAATGGGATAAATGAAGAGTTTTTCTGATAGAAATTACTCCATTTGACTTGAAATCATAGCATCTTTTCATTATAGCATGTCTCATTTGAGAGAAAGCTTCAAGATTACAGCTTTCAAATAAAACATGGAAAACAAAGGTTCATCCCCATTTCCCCTGTGAATAACTTTACACCCAAACTACTAACAGGCTGTATCACTGACGAATTTGCCCTGGCTACTGAAGTTACACTGGGGTGACACAAGAGGCTAGAGTCACTCATGCTCTTCTTACTTGAAGCTCTTTCATGGCATAGTGTTTGCTGGAGCAGAAGCAGAATCTAGATGTGCTGAACTGCAGAAAAGCGTTCTACCTTCAGGCTAAAGAATCATTTAGCTTTCTTTTGTTTGTTTGTTTTTCAAAGAAGTCTGGGTATTTTGCAGGTAAATCCAGAAGGTTTTGGTTACAGTCTCTCATTTAGAAAACAGGATCCCTATTTTATGATGTCACTATTTCCTCTAAATAATATTTAGGTTTGGACATAGTAACTATTTGGACACAGATCCCCAAAGTGAAGGAAAGTTTCATAGAACTACCTTGAAAAAAAGCTGTCATAGCTCCAGCTTTTGGTTCACATGGCTCCCCTACCCACACTCACATGCCTAGGAACAATAAGAATTTTGTCATTCATCTGGGATTTCATCAGATTTTACTGAGCTACAAAAATCTATAAATCCTATACAAATGGCCATAACACCTGCACAGATTAGCTGCATGTTTCAAGTGCGTTAAGAGTGATACAGGCTGTAGGTTTCTGAAGCAGTAGTTGTGAATTTGAACAAAATAATGAAGATACAGATCTTATAGCTCTTTGCTGTGATGCAGGTAAGCTCTATTGTAGAAAAAAAGACAAAGCATCCCAACATATAGTACAGGGAAGTAGGACTTTATAGGTGAATTTCATCTTGGCAAGTCTAAAGAGCTTTTTCCTATGATTTATATAACCTTTCTTGCCTGTTTTTCTATACTGAGAGCTTGCTTCTACCTTTCTAGTAGGAAGAGATTTCCTTTGAGGGGAGGGGATTCCCCAAATTTTCTTTTTCTGTCACTTTCTCAATCAGCCAAACAGTATTAACAAATTCTTAAACATTAGGAGATCTTCAGTTTGAGGCATTTTATAAATTTCTTGTCCCATACCATAGCCAGACATGGCATCAAGACTTTTTAATAGTTTCTTTGTTTTATTTAAAATTGTTTAATATGTGTTCATAGATACCTGATCACATTTCTTTGTAATCTTTTGTTTTATTTTCTGGCTAGTTACCTGTCTGGAACACGCAGTTAGATGTCCAGAGAAATGTGCTTTCATACTTAGTGGTACCCCACCTGAAATACTGATAATAGACGTCTAATGATAATAGATGTTTAACAGTTTAGAGATCAGACACTGTTTTCCAAGTGGAGATTATGCTAGCAAAGACAGGAATGAGAAAAATCTATACTTTTTCTTTACAGTTAATTAAGCATGTACAAGTTTTTGCTTTGTTTTGGCTTATTTTCTTGGTTTTGTCTCCAGAAAATCAATACAGTTGTACATTGGAAAGTTGCTCACTGGTACACTTATATTTTTCCTCCTCCCTTCCACTCTTCTGTATGAAATATGACCACATTTGTCATTATTAATTTCAGGTCTTTCAGGCTTCAGAATAGCTCTCTGATGCAACAATTAATAGTCAATTTAAATATAAACATCATGCTATATCCAGTTCTGGCTAGAATCATTGATTTAATTTCCTAATAACAGAAGAATTAAGTAATAGGCCCTAAGCAGGAATGCAGGCAACCATGTGAAACCATGTGCCAAACTGATATTTCAGCAGCTCTGATAACTTGTTAGGATGACGGCCATGGGATGTCACAGGACTGAATGATAAATCTTGGGTCTGCTGCATTCCTACTTCTGTAAATTTTTTTTTTTTTTTTGCAAAATTAATTTGCATGTGTGTTTTCAGACAGTGCCATCTTTAGTAGTGTTTAAATTAAAAAGCTCACAAAGTTACTAAATGCTGTGAAAAAGTAAAGCAAATCATCTTGCATAATTAACAGGCAAGGATAAAGGAGGTTGGAATCCATTTCACGTAGGGTCAACCCAATTCTGACACATCATTTAAGCTCATTTATGGCTGGATACAGTACTTAAGTACAGCATAGGCCTCAAGTACAGCACAGGGAGAATTTAATGAAAGAGGAATAAACTGGAAAGGTAGGTTTAGAATTGCAGGCCTAAAAGCACAAAATGACAACAGGAGCAGAACAAATACATCCGAAGCCTGAAATAAACTGGCTGCAATGAGGAATTTTGGGAGGAAGGGAAGAAACATAAAGTAGGCATGAATCTTTTGTGAAATATTCATGGAATATGTTTTCAAATTATTAAATAGGGTCAGTGAGATTTTAATAAGAAAACCAACGGCAGTTATATGTACAAGTTAAATTTTATATTTTCAAATGAGCAGAGAAATTCTTTAAACTAATTAATAGCTCTGCTGTTAAATTAGCTACCATTACTTTCAGCAGCAGATTGACCCTGACTTTAGAAGAACCAACAGAATATATCTTACCTACTTTCTGAAAAATATCACTAGTCCAATACAACCTTAAAAGAAGCTGATGTTTTCCTACCACCCTTGTAGTATGCGAAATATTGACAGAACTGTAGAGGTTTCAGCTAGTTAAACCCAACTGGCATATATTTCATCATACTAGCTTTGTCTTGGTTTGGTTCCAGAAAACTACTACAGAAGGGTTTTATATCTATCCCTTGTTTTCAGCTAAAAGACACCAGCTTTTCAGATTGTCATGAATATCAAGCCAGCCAGGAATGCTCCATAGTAGCAATAGTGCAGCTGTATTACAACCTTAGGTTCTAAAGCCAGATTATGTATTAGTAATGCTTATAGCATGCAAGAAAAAGCTGTGCCTAAAACATAGACAGTGCAACTCTAAACAACACTAAGAAACAGAAGCAAAACTCTGAAAAGGATTTGTTAATCAGTATATGAAGGCAATATACCTTGCAGAAGTACACTGCTGCTGTTCTTTATACTATGATTTTCTAGTGATTTTCTACAGTGCCTAAGGAATCAGATTTTGGACAAACAAATGCCTTTGAAAGTTAACACAGACAAGGTGTTTTGAAAATCATAGTTTCAGGTGCAGAAACAGGGTGGGTATTCCATAAATGAGATGTGTACCTTCCTTGAAGCATTTCTGTCCCAGAAATCATTTGCATGTTTGCAACAAGCTTTGTATAAGGGCAGAACACATTGTTCCTGCTGCAAAAAGAAGCCAGGACTGGACTATAAGAATGTACATCTCACCAATGCATAACTAACTGCTGAATGCATATGCCAAGCCCTCCCCTCTCCCAATCCCTACAAAACCAAATGAACTAAAGAAATATGAGTTTCTCTAAAACTATGCCTCTAGGTGGTTGTGACATGTAAATAGGTGTGTGAAATAGTTACCCTGTAGTGACTAGAGTGCTTTTAATACTAAAAGTAATAAGGTATACCAATTATTTAGACTTTCACACAGTTGTTCAAAGATTCAAAGATGCGATTGGAGCTGGTGATTCCTGTGTGAGTTAAAAAGATGCTTGTATTAGTAAAAGAGACACATAACAGCTGGTTGGAAGGGACCTCAAAGATCACCTGGTCCAACCTTTCTTGGCAAAAGCATAACAGACTAGATGTCACAGCACCCTGTCAAACTTTAAGTGTCCAGTGTTGGGGAGTCCACAGCTTCCCTGGGGAGATTATTCCAATGGATGATCTCATTGTGAAAAATTTTTGTCTTGTATCCAAATGGAATCTCCTCAGGGATAACCTCTACCCATGACCCTTTGTCTTTTCCATATGAATCCTTGTAAAAAAAAGAGTCTCCATCTTCTTTGTAGCCAGATACTGGAACATGGTAATAAGTTCTGCCCTGAGCCTTCTTTCCTCAGGGCTGAAGAAACCCAGCTCTCTCAGTCTTTCATCATACGGCAGGCTTCACAGTGAATTATGACTTCACCTTGATTATTTCTGTGGTTCCACTCCGAGCCATCTCCAGCCTGTTCACATTTTATTTGCATAGCAGGTAACAAAACTGAACACAGTATTTCAGGTGTGGCCTGACAAGCACTGATTAGAGTGGGGTATTGACTTCTTTATCTCTCTGCTGGTGATGCCCTTGTTCACGCAACCCAGCATCCTGTTGGTTCTCTTTACCTCAGCTGCACTCTGTTCACTCATACTGAACTGGTTGCCCATCAGAACCCCCCTCCCCAGAGTTCCTTTCCATAGAGTCAGTCTCCAGTCGGGCAGTTCCCAGCCTGTGCTGCATTGGATTATGTTTTCCCAGGTGCAAGACTTTACGCTTGTCCTTGTTGAACTTCATGAGGTTAACCCACTCTTCATCCTACCCTGGTCTTCCTGCAGGGTGGCTCTCCCGAAGTGGATACTTCCTCACTTAGTTTGGTACCATTGGTAAATTTTGTCAGGATGCATTTAATCCTATCATCCAGATAATTTATGAAGATATTAAACACAGTTGGGCCCAAAATCAATCCCTGGGGATCCCACTAGTGACAGGTCACCAGTTTGAATGAGAGCTATTTACCACCACCCTTGGGGTGCAGCTGGTCAGCCAGTTCCCCACCAACCACACAGACCACTTGCCTAGACTGTAAAGAGTCAGCTTCTGAAGGAGTAGGCTGTGGGAAACCATACCAAAATCCTTGGAGAAATACAGTCAGACAATGTCTACTGTTCGCTTGACATCAACCAAGCAAGTTTCTTTGTTGTAGAAGGTGATCAGGTTTGTCCAGCTCAATTTTCCCATGCTTGAGGCATTAATTGTTTCTTCAAATACTGTAATGGCTGTATACAAATTTTCTCTGAGTAGTAAAAAACTTTAAAACTTTCAAAGAAATAAACGCCATCATGTATTATGAGTAATATAATTCTAAATAAACAGAATAATTCAAAATGTGAACAAAAGAACCAGAGACTTAACCTTACTAAAAGGTCAAATTCTGCCTTGAGATACATGAATTTTGAAGCAATGCTCATGGGCAGAGATTAGGCCCTCATGTACATGGTACAAATTTAGCAAATCTATTATTGAAACTATGGCTCTGTAAAGAGGTTTCAAAGTCATATGTGTTAACTATGCTGCATGGGGACAGGCCTTTGTGAAGGAACTTAAGAGGATTGAAAGTAATTGGCTGTTGGCAGTAATGATAGTCCTAAGGATTTCTGACAGTTTAAGGTGACATGACTGAAAAAATTTATTAACATATAACTTACAGTTACATTGATAAAAATAATTTGAGTGTGGAATTCTATGGACAGTTGCTGGTGCTCTGATATTAAGGCTGTCCAATTTTCTTTTACAACTCACCATTTTCAGTTGTATAACATATTCCCAGATGTCAAAACTGTGGATTGAATAATTGGTGCTTGGCTTAAAATTGATGTTTTTATTATTATTATTTTCAGATTTCAGTAAAACTGTAAGGGATTTTAATTTTGTTATGTTTGGGGAGCAAGGTTAGCAACAAATGCCGTAAGTAGCTTTACCTGCTTTTTTGTTTGTTTTCCATTACCTTTAGAAAGAGTCTCTCATGAAAAATGTATATTCTGTGTTCTGTGGGCCAAATGGTACCTTATCAGAAATCCTTCCTTTAGCTTCCATTCAGCTTTATTTAGATAACTGGAAATTGCTATTTGGGGAAAAAGAAAACAAATGAGCCAAAAAAAAAAAAAAAGGAACCAAGCCTAAAACACCAATAAACCCCCCCAATAAACCAACAAAACAAAAAGAAAAACACAAAAACCAAGACTTCCTAAAACCAAACAGAAACTCAACCAAAAAAGCCCAAAAAAAACCAACGCACAACAAAGGGACAGCTGCTCTTGTTTATTGAGTATGATGAGTGTTTAAGGTGCTTCAACACCGATTTTTTTTTTAAGCTAGTGTTCAGTTTTCTTATTAGCTGTTAGGAATTAAGACCCACATCCTAGGAAAATGCTTTAGGCAAAACTTTGAAAACTTTTTTTGTGTAGGAAACTAGGGAGGAAGAAGAAATTAATATCTAAGTTGCAAACTTCTCATTGTCTAGTAAAATATAACATGATTTTCTATTCTACTGTTCATGGAGGAGCTCCTGTCCTCTAGGGAGAATGGGAGAAATGAAAGAAGACAGTTTCATAGAATCATAGAATAGCTAGGGTTGGAAGGGACCTTAAAATCACCAAGTTCCAACCCCCCTGCCATGGGCAGGGACACCTCACACTAAACCATCTCACCCAAAGCTCTGTCCAACCTGGCCTTGAACACTGCCAGGGATGGAGCATGCCCAACCTCCCTGGGCAACCTATTCCAGTGCCTCAGCACCCTTACAGGAAAGAATTTCCTCCTTATATCCAATCTAAACTTCCCCAGTTTAAGTTTTAACCCATTACCCCTTGTCCTGTCACTACAGTCCCTGACAAAGAGTCCCTCCCCAGCATCCCTATAGGCCCCCTTCAGATACTGGAAGGCTGCTAGGAGGTCTCCATGCAGCTTTCTCTTCTCCAGGCTGAACAGCCCCAACTTTCTCAGCCTGTCTTCATACGGGAGGTACTCCAGTCCCCTGATCATCCTCGTGGTCCTCCTCCGGACTTGTTCCAACAGTTCCATGTCCTTTTTATGTTGAGGACACCAGAACTGCACACAGTACTCCAGGTGAGGTCTCACAAGAGCAGAGTAGAGGGGCAGGATCACCTCCTTTGACCTGCTGGTCACGCTGCTTTTGATGCAGCCCAGGATACAGTTGGCTTTCTGGGCTTCGAGCGCACACTGCTAGCTCATGTTCATTTTCTCATCAACCAACACCCCCAAGCCCTTCTCCGCAGGGCTGCTCTGAATCTCTTCTTTGCCCAGTCTGTAGCTGTGCCTGGGATTGCTCTGACCCAGGTGTAGGACCTTGCACTTGTCATGGTTGAACTTCATAAGGTTGGCATCAACCCACCTCACAAGCGTGTCAAGGTCGCTCTGGATTGCATCCCTTCCCTCCAGTGTATCAATCGAACCACACAGCTTGGTATCATCGGCAAACTTGCTGAAGGCGCACTCAATCTCGCTGTCCATGTCAGCGACGAAGATGTTAAACAAGACCGGTCAAAACACCGATCACTGAGGGACACCACTTCTTACTCATCTCAAGCCGGACATTGAGCCACTGACCACAACTGTTTGTGTTTGGCCATCCAGCCAGTTATTTATCCAGTGAGTAGTCCATCCAGCAATTTGATGCCTCTCCAATTTAGAGACAAGGATGTTGTGTGGGACAGTGTCAAATGCTTTGCACAAGTCCAGGTAGGTGACATCAACTGCTTTACCCTTGTCCATCAGTTCTGTAGCCCCATCATAGAAGGCCACCAAATTGGTCAGGCAGGATTTCCCCTTAGTGAAGCCATGCTGGCTGTCACCAAGCACCTTGTTGTTTTTCATGTACCTTAGCATGCCTTCCAGGAGAATGTGCTCCAAGATTTTGCCAGGAAGAGGTGAAACTGACTGGTCTGTAATTCCCTGGGTCATTCATTTTCCCCTTCTTGAAAATGGGGGTTATATTTCCCTTTTTCCAGTCGTCGGGAACTTCACCTGACTGCCATGATTTTTCAAATATGATGGGCAGTGGCTTAGCAACTTCATTCGCCAGCTCCTTCAGGATCCACGGATGGATTTCATCAGGTCCTATGGACTTGCGCACGTTCAGATTTTGAAGATGGTCTCGAACCAAATCCTCTCCCACAGTGGGCCCAAGGTCTTCATTCTCACAGTCCCTGTGTCTACCTTCCAAGACCTGGGTGGTGTGGTCAGAGCCTTTGCCAGGGAAGGCCGAGGCAAAGAAGTCATTCAGAACCTCAGCCTTCTCCAAATCCTGTGTAGCCAATTCTCCCAAGAGCTTCCTCAGGGGGCCTATGTTGTCCCTAGTCTGTTTTTTTATTTGCTGTTTGTATTTCTGATTGTTCCAGGAGGCAACCAGTGGCTAGCAGGCAGGTAAGCAGAGTTTTAGGATTTTAGTTTTGAGTACCTAGGTGCATTAGTTTCAGGGATTTACGTATTTTTTTTTCCTGATAAGTCCCATTTTAGCTAAAAAAACCCACAAAACAGTTGTATATAGAAATGTTGTTTATTCACTTGTTCATCATCATCCATTCACATACATTCACATGGAGTTAGGTGCTCCACTTTTGGTCTCCAGTATCAGATTTCTCTAAATATAGTTATGTTATTCAAAGAATATAGTGGTATTACTCAAAGACTCTGGGTGTTCCTTATGATGCTCATTACCTCTTGTTTGAAGAGTTGAAAACCTTTATTGCCAGATAATAATTATATTAAGGCTTTCTTTTCGAAATATGCGTGCAGTCAATGCATTTTACCAATGTAGTACATCAATCAAAGCCATGCACAAATTCAGGTTCCTATCAAGATGAAGAAGCATCAAGATTTTTTTTCTTGTATTGCATTTTCTCATTTTTGAGTCATCACCAGAGTCAGGGTATATATTTCTGGTATCATACAGTATGACTTTGACATGAAACAACAGTGTGGTAAGAATTATATAATATGTGACAGGCATAACTAGGTATTAGACAAGATTGTATGCTGTTAGCAGAATCCTATTACCTTATGATATTATAGACTTGTATCCCGGTACTAGTATATCATTTCTTTCCATGGATTCTTTCTTTCACACAAATGCATAGCCTGTACTTTAGCCTGCTTTCTGCTTTCACAACCATTCATATGATTTCACATTTAATCAAGCAGAAAACCAGAATTCATTCTAAAAAGTAATGCTGAAAGTTAGTCTGTGGAGACTTTTACTGGTTTAATTTTAATTTGACACTGTTACACCTTTAGTCTGCAGTGCAGACACACGAATGCATGAACACCATCTTTTAGTTACTAACATTGAAGGCCTGATGGAAATCATGTATTAGGTCACCTAGCACAATTTTTTCTCATGTATAATGACAGGATTAAAAGAACTGTAAGACAGCTGTAAAGTAGATTTCTACATAATATTTCAAAAAAAAAAAAAAAGTGGATACCTGAATGCAACTGACTCAACTCTTGGTGGCTTTCTGAAGAATGCAATAGTTTCCTAAAAGGTAAAACATGAACTGCCTAAAGGTATATTTCTGAAGGATTGTTATGCTTCAACATATTAATAAAATGGCATAACAAAGTGTATGGATTATTCATCCTTCAGTAATAAATAATAATAAATTTATTTTCCTTTGTTAATGACTTCTTTTCATATCTAAGTGTTTAGAGAACAGGGTAAATATAACAACTAGTTACACTTTTATCTACCTTTATATTTATCTACGGAAAACAGCCATAAATGATACTTGGACTTTTTTTAGCAATTTTGTTAAAATTTTTGAGAAGCTTGAACAATATTTTCCTGCTTTACTATACAATATTTTTTAAATATTTTAATCTTATTGGAAGATCTGGAGCGGGTAGATTAATTATAACCCAACCGTTCCAGCCTCATCTCTTTCACAATTCTTGTCACATACTCTGATATATTGCATTAATCTTAACTATTAGACACAGGGCAGAGCTTATGATTGCATTTGCTGCTGCACATTATTTTGCCTGAAACATGATGTCACCTTTTAAAAGTGTCAGGTGTCAAGCTGACTATGACTCCACTTACATGAATGCTGAAGGAACAGCTTCCTCTTTTTATTTCATTGTATCACAGTGAGAAGTGGCTTAAGAGGAAAATTATTGTGCTTATGCTAGACACCTGATAAAAAAAAAAAAAGAAAATTGTACGAAAAATATTTTTAAATATAGTTGTATCTGTTTATCCTGAAAGTTTTTCATTTTTGAAACTTCTGAAATGTATTGTAAGAGAAAATCATACTATCTACTTTTAAATAGCTCAGTCATTTCACAGGAGAAACATAATCTCATGAACTGCTAGTCATTTTAGTAGACAGCATCAATATTTTTTCAAAGAGCTTCCCAGTTCCATGTGATAATGATGTATTTCATTGTATTGAACCACCTGAAAGTCCTATCTTTAGATCATCTGCGAGAACATGAAAACGCCTGCAGCTAATACTGCAGTCACCATACTGCTGAATTATGAATTGTGCTTTCAAACACACAAGCTGCTAACTTTACTTACATGATTAATGTTAACCAAAAACTTCACAAGGATTCAAGTTTAAGTCAGGTTTGCTAATGAAAGAACAAATAGTAGGAAGGACTAATGGAGGGAGATTAATGGGAGAACCCTGGCCTGGGAATGTGCATTGCTGAGAGATTTCAAATCGTTTATTGTCAATTTAAAAGATAACACACCTTTGAGAATCTGACAAGGAAAGTCAGAAAGAAAGTGTAACTGGGGTGTAAATGTGAGGAATAATATTACGCATAAAGATTTCTGAATCAGCAATGCAGCTGGAGAGAGTGAGCGATTACAGGTTGCCACTGCTTAGTCACATTGAGCTTTCTTGAAATATCTCTAAGAAGCTATGAAATAAGTTCCCCAAAATCATCTGAAATAATATTCAATTATTATTTTTTTAAAGATGCAAACAAGTAAGCAAAATTAAGCAATTCCTCAGTTATAGGATGCTTTGTAGGTCACCGTAGTGATTCTGCCAAAATACATTCGTTTCTTAAACAGATGCAGATCTTTAGATAAATTAAAACTGCAGCTCATAATGGGAATTATGGAGTATGGCACTTTCTTTAGTGTCATTTCTGTTTTTTATGCAATGTCACTCTAAAGTAAATTATATAAATAAAGGATTGAGTTCTGAGCCTTACACCTCTGTCATGGTTTAAACCCAACTACAAACCTCGTTCGTTCACTTCCCCCCCTTCTTGCCCTCCCCCTACTCCCTGAGGGATGGAGAGGAGAATTGAAAGAATGCAACTCCCACGGGCTGAGATAAGAACAGTTTAGTAACTAAGGTATAACACAAATCACTGCTGCTACCACCAATAATAATAATGATAAAGGAAATAACAAGAGGAAAGAATACAGCACCTCAACACCAGCCGACCAATAACTCGCCCTACTCCCCCCAGCAGAGCACTGACCGATACCTCCTCCAACCCTGCAGTCCCAGCCCTTCCAGGTAACTCTCTGTTACATCCTGGGCATGACATGCTGTGGTATGGAATACCTCTTTGGCTAGTTTAGGTTCAGGTGTCCTGTCTCTGCTTCCTCCCGGCTTCCCCTCCTCCCTGGCAGGGCATGAGGCTCAGAAAGTCCTTGGTCAGACCAAACATTTGAGCAGCAACTAAAAACATCGGTGTTATCAGCACTTTTCCCGGGCCAAAAAATGAAAACATAGCACTGCACTAGCTACTAAAAAGGAGAAAAATAACTGCTACTGCTGAACCCAGGACAACCTCCCATGAAAATTCACTCCCCATTGGCCAGTAAAAAAAAAAAAGGACCCTGACTGTCATATTTTCTCTCTGCCTTGGTTCAAGGAACTTGCTTTCTTTCAGATGAGTGGCACAGTTTTTTAAAAAGGGTGTGTTTTAATCCCTTCCTGCTTTCCTCATCTCCATCCTTGTCTACAACTAGATGGTTGCAGCACAATTTTGGAAGCAGCAGACATGGGTTCAAACCCTGGCAAACTGAAGTGAGAAAAAAAAAAAAACAACTTCCACCTCCTAGAAAAGTGCTCTAACCACTATGAAATTATGAAAATAAAATAGTGGCAATAGCAGTATTTGAAAAGGAAGCAGCAGCTACTACAGTAATGTGTGAATTGTTTGATCTTGTTGCTATGTGTTAGGAGTTCTCTGAAAAATGCTGTAAGGTCAAGCCCCTGAGGGGACTTGCACACAAAAGTTCTAGTTTCTGAATTCCAGTCACGGGTAGGCATTTATATGACAAAACATATCTCAGCCATCTCAAGTTTGAGGGACCTGTGTCCATATTCAGGACAACGATTTCCAGGTACTTAAGGAGTGCTTAAAATTAAGACCAGATAAAAATGAGTTGTTATCAAAATTAGATGTCATGATGCTTGAGTTTGCAAGATTACAGCTGTTGACATAGAACATACTGTATTCTATCTAGTTCATTCAGGGTCTATACATACAGAAGGAGGGGAAAGGGGGCAGGTGGGGTTAGACCTGTGCCATTGTTTTATTCTGGAAACAAATTCAAATTGCTTACAAAAGCATTTCCCAAAGTTAGCTAAACTCTCAGATTTCACGACCCAGCCTGCAACTTGATGGAATAACCATTTCTGTGTATTTTATTCATTTGACTGAACCAGCTAATCAAGCAAATATTCACCTAAACAAGCATATTAGTATAATTAATTAAACTATTTATAGACAGAACCATTTTAATTGAGGTCACAGTAAAGACTGAGCTAATAAATTACTATTTCCAAACATCTTAACTCTTCAAATAAAACAGGTAATAACTGAATCATGGGTTTGATATGAGATGAGGTTATTTTTTATTAAGCTTGCTTTAGGAAATAGAATTCGGAGTCTGTAAAACTGGGGAATGGGCAATTCCAGTCATTGCAGTGACAATTTCTTACTAGAGAAAAAGCAAAAATATATGCAAGATGTATGTGTTCTTCATTTAAGTGTCTGCTCTCAGCCAAGCTGCTTGACAAAGGTTTTAGATTCTTAAAGAAATTGTCCACTCTTTCTAGCTGTGTTAGCTAGTCATTAAAAAATATTATTTCCTTCTAAAAAATATATTTTAAGTAATACCATTTTTTAACTCCTGTGTCTATTGATTTATATATTGGCAGACGCATTTATTTCAGAAAACTACCAATGGTGTTTTTCTCCTACACACCTGCATTTGTGCATAACTACACAAAAGGAAAACTTGATTAATGTAAAATTTAAGCTTCAGCTTTGTTTCTATAAAGAACTTGAACTTAGCTTATTGATGTTGAAAAACTGTGGATGGAATTTTGATTGGAACTCTCCTAGGAAAGTTTTTCGGTAACAGCTGGATTATTGATACCAGCAAGATAGGTCTTTTATTTGTTTCTCTACTGGATGTTATGCCAAAAGAGGGAAGAGGCACACAGCCATTGTCACAGGGAGCCCAGATGGGGTTGTGACTAGAAAATCTTGAGAAATCTCAAGTCATCTCAAGTATATTGACTTGTCAGGACAAGGAACAGCAATAGCAGGGGAGTAGCCATTCCTGTTCCCTAATACATGAGCACACACGAAAAGCAGATCTGCAGCTCCTCCAAGGCTGTTTAGCCCAGCACATCTCTGCTCAGGTGAACAGGACACTCTGGCCTTCTGAGGTGCCTGGTCTGCCCTTGTACATGGCAGTTCATCCTTAGGCTCCAGCTTCCACCATATCCCCGAATTCTGACTCCTTCTTTTGATTTGTTAGCCCTTTTTAACTGTCTACTGATTTCTGTGGTAGTTTGTCAGCATAAGCTACTGATGGCTTTGTAGTTCTGTACCCCCAAGCAATAAAAAAGCTTTATCAGAATTGGAAATCTATTTTAAACAAATTCAAGAAATCCTGTTAAAATGCTGAAATAAAATTATTCTGAAAAATTTACACTTAGACGTCATAAAGGGTGATGTGTCTATCTCTTACCACTTGTATTAGAAACTCCCTTTAATCATCTTCTGCTTAGTAATAAACTATTAAATATTTGGCATACCAGTTAAAATATTTATATTAATTTACATTAATTAACTTTTTGATGGTTTTTTTTTTTACCTTAGAACTGGTGGAACAATCAAAGGACCTTAGTATATTGGTGTATTAAGTATTTTAGTAGTTAAGAAACAATGAAAGAAAATGCCCACATTTAAATTTACTACTCCACAAGTAAAGGGCAGTTTTCTTTAACAATTTAAAGAACCAAACAGTTTTCCTTAGGGAAGTAGAATTTTTTTCTTTTTATGAAAGGTACCTCCTGGAAATTATTTTACAGAATAGATGTTTTTTACATCAAAGAATGGAGAATTTCAAGTATTTATAAAAGAAATCTGTTCTAGATGGCTGTTTCTGTTTCATTGTGAAGAATAAGGGAGCCTTTTTTTTTACTTTTTTTTACTTTTTATTTATTTGTTTTTACTGTGACTCCATTATAAACAGAGGTATCTAGCCTCATTTTGAGAAGACAATTTACAGTTGCTACTTCATCAGTTGATTCCTACATTTAGTATATCTTGCATCTAAAAGCATTCAGAAAATATGTAATATGACTTAAAAAGTCATAATAAATAATTCAAATGTATATAGATCACAAACTGCATTACAGAGATTCTCTGCTAATTTGGGGAATCTGTATGAGCAAATGCATGAATACACTTCGAATTTTGAGTCTCAATAGGTCTCTAATTCATGCTGAAACTCTGATTAAACAATAGAGTTGATTTGGATTTTCTACTGAATTTCATTCTTTTAATTTCCACATGACACTAGGGAGGGGTAAAGTTACTATTGTGAAATTTAATGAGACAATCTGGGATAATAATAAATTTTAGCTTTTATTCAAAACATCATCTAAAAGTAGTTTATCCCCAAAAATTTTGGTTGAAAGCTATGTGTGCTTTGTAGCAATAATAGCGGTGCCAGTAGATTGTATTAGAATCACAGAATCATGGAATCATAGAATAGTTAGGGTTGGAAGGGACCTTAAGATCATCTAGGTCCAGCCTCCTGACATGGGCATGGACACCCCACGCTAGACCCTGTCACCCAAGTCACTGTCCAACCTGGCCTTGAACACTGTCAGGGATGGAGCATTTACCAGTTCTTTGGGCATCCTGTTCCAGTGCTTCACCACTCCCACAGTAAAGAGCTTCTTCCTTATATTTAACCTGAACTTCCCCTAATTTTGAACCCATACTTCTTGTCCTATCACTACAATCCTTGATGAAGAGGATTAGGTCTCAAAGTTCATTTGAATGTGAAAAAGGAAGCACAGCTCTTTAAAGGTCTTTGACAAGTACAAAGAACAATTAAGAATACTAACAAATGTGATGTAATGAAGTGTGTGTAGATTTTTGTTTATAGAAATAAAAAGGAGTATTTCATTTTAGAGATCTTGAAAAACACGTGTCTCAAATATCTTTAAGACCTGGTAAGAAAGGTCTGGGAAGTGTGAGCATTAATTGCTACTGTAATTAATGAATATGATTCAGTGCTTCTGAATACCTGCTAAGAAGTATATCTTCTGAATCTCCTGAGATAAGGTATTTCTTTTTCATGGACCAGGACCAGACAATCTAAAGGTGCCCAAAAGATATTTCTGATGCCAATAGAAACATTGTTGCATCTTATTGGAGCTGTTAAAAGCTGTTGCAAGAGCAAAATAAGACCAAAGAAACCAGGATGAATATGTCTGCAGAAGTGGAAACCTGACAAACACCAATGTACTTCATGCAATGTCCTTCTCTGTCTAAATTCTCCCCTTGGAGAATTATGAATCTGGAATAAGAAATGGAATAAGTTT
This sequence comes from Lathamus discolor, assembly GCF_037157495.1. Classification (NCBI taxonomy): domain Eukaryota; kingdom Metazoa; phylum Chordata; class Aves; order Psittaciformes; family Psittacidae; genus Lathamus; species Lathamus discolor. The sequence continues at coordinate 25,348,680 of NC_088884.1, forward strand.
TAATTATAATTTGGTTTCATTTTGGAAAGGTAATGCAATTCTTTTTATAAAGTTTCCATTGACATAAACGCTTAATAGTAACATATAAAATTCTGTATTTCTAATATAACTAATGTTACCATCCATTGCCATATACAATAAATATCAAGAGCAGTCCCTGCATCTGCATAGCCTCAGATAAAATTCTGACCTAAGCCTGAAGTATAATGGCCTGCATATTTATGTGTCCCAAAGGAACTTGGACTTCAGTGACATACTCTTTTTTTCCTTGTGAACATGCAATGATTTTTCTATTTTGACCTACCTACAGAAAAACTTTATTACTCTTTATACTCACGATTTAATTCTAGAATCAAAGCCACAAAATGTAAGCAATATGCTTGTCATGGCCAACATAAAAAATATTAACTGAGCTTCAACTTTTTTGCCATTTTTCATCCCTCTCTTGTAACAAATATAAAGTATCATAAGCTTGATTCTTGCTCTGAGGTAAAGCTGACACTTTTAGCTCTCTGCCCAGTAATAGAAAAGAGGGCAGTGATCTTTTAAATACAACTAGTTTGGTGTTTTAAGTAATACGAAAGCAGCGCTGCAACTGCTGGTAACCAGAGCAAAAACGTTCAAGCCCAGAGCACCGAATTCTTGCCATGTGCCTTAACGAATAAGCCCTTGGTGAAGATGGGATATCATTTGTTTCCATACCTCTAACTGAAACTGTGTCATTGTGAAAAGGATACAAGATCTAGAAGAGCAGAGAGTGAATTAGTGATTCAGTAATCTAGTGAGGCTGCTGAGGGCACTGCTCACTTCCTCATTCTTTTTCCATCATCCTAATGTGCACGTAAATGCTCCCTTTACTCTCCTCTACCTTTTCCCAATTAAAAGCAAATGATGACTCTGGTACACTGATGTTGTAAATGTCACAGTGCTGTAGGATTTCACCAGTTCTGAATTTTTTAGCAGCTTTGAAGCTCCGCAGAACAATTTCCGATTTGCATTTCATCACTACCTTGATGGAGGAACAGCAGTGAGCTTGTGAATTAAACTTGCTAGATTAGGGAGTTTGTGCGCAACAATTCAGATCTCTGGTGAATGGCTTACTGCAGCTCTACAAATCATTCTGTCAAAGCAAATTGTGCTGTTAAAATAAGCATTTAAAACAATGTTCCCCAAATAGGTAATACGGACATAATTGAAAAACCCAAAGTGCATACAAATAATTGGAAAAAGTGAGCAGAGAGGGAATAAGGAACTAAATAGGGAAAAAAAAAAAAAAAAAACAAACCAAACTACAAACAAACAAACAAAGGGAATGTAAATAAACATTACTGTAGAAAGAAATACACTTTATTTTTTCATCAGCTGCAAATAACATACTTTGGGGCTTAACTTTTCACCTATTCAGCACACAGTACTATCTACTGAGATGTGATGACGAATCATGGGGAAAAACAAAAAACTTTATGCCTCGTAAGTCTCTCACTGAAATGCACTGAGAAACATGCAATCTTCTGCAAATGCCTAGAAAACATCCAGCTAGGTGCTCTTCATTTCACTAAATGACATCGTTGATTTCCATGGGATGTTACAACTAAAAGAGAAAATAAAGGACAATGACAAATGCTAATCTTATGATACCTTTTTAAATGGAGTGAAATGTTTTAAAAAACCCAAACCAAACCAAACCAAGCAAACTTCAACAGTGTAGAAGCTCACACCAAATGAGTTTATAAATTTTATGAACCCGGCTATAATCTATGCTGTATCACCATGGTAAAAAGACTTTTCTGTTCAAGTACTTATCAAAATGAACTGCAGAAGTTAGCATGTGTACATACCTCTGGCACTCATCATAAATGCTAAGGAAGAATAAACATGAATTAATTTTCCTCTCCTCCCCACCATCCCAGTATAAATCTATATATTAATAAACAGGGGATGTAATTAGTAAAATCAGTTTAAGAGATTAATTGGTTCATATTTTTAAGATTACAAAAATGTATACTGAACATCTAGTTCAATTCTCTATATAATTCAGAACAGAAGATTTTAGGTTAGATAAAGATGTTAATTCAGGGTTCTGTTGGGTAGATCTGTCCATTAAACACATGGGCCAACATGAATCCCTTCTTCATATGCATGGAAAAGAAAAGAGAATCTTAGTAGAACAGCATGAGGCAAAAATAAAACAAACTCACCTTTCTTAGGTGAAAGGAAAATCTCAGCTGTTTATACATGCCAATGAATTGATATTGAAATACATGGAATTAATTTAATTCTTTGTGGCCTTTTACCCACACACCTCTACAACCCCGCCCCCACCCCCCCCCACCCCCCCCCCCCCCCCCCGGAGTTCTTATCTAATGTCTCAATTAATAAGTCTTAACATGATGCTAAAACATATTGCTCAAACCTTGTCCTTTTCTCACTCTCTTTAAATATCAGTCATAAAGTAAAAAGGAATATCATCAAACGTTTGCCCATCCTCTAAGATTAAGCTTCATCCTTTAAAACAAACTCAGTGGAATACAGACTACGTAATTTCTGAAATTTTCAGAACACTCACTTCAGCAAAATCGTAGGATGACTTTTGATAAAATAAAGCATCTGCATTGCTCTTCCTAACCTCAGGGGTGCGTATTTTATATATAACAAAGCTTGGTCATCAAAATTAAAACCAAAGATCAGTTCTTCTTGGTTGGTTGGTTGGTTGGTTTAGTTGGTCTCTTGAATATTGGCAGAGTTGGCATATTAGTATTTCTTTTTGAAGAAAATTATATCATTAGACGATATAACAAGAATTCAAGCTTTTACATCTGGAAATGCTTCCACTTCAATCACTCTGTGAAAGTCCCACTTCCTCACTATAATTTAAGATTGATTCTCTCCTATGCATGTAGAAAACAATGCCCTAAAGTTTTGGAACTTTTTCTGTCTTTTTCCTTCACATGGATAAATGAGGAGTAAAACATCAAACATGTCCTGTTTATTTTTTCATATCACCTACAGCTTCAATTTTGTTAAAAATCACAGAACAAAACTTGTGTGAAATTATTTTTACAGAGCCTACAGGTAAGCCTGTGGTTCTGGTAATGACCCAAAATTTTAACACCTTTAACTAATCACTTCCAGATAAAGATATACATAGGAATATGGTATTGCCAAATTCGCTATTGTCTTTTTTCTTCAATGCTGTAATTCCATTTGTTTAACAATTTGCTGAAGGTTGCACAAGAAGGCAGAATATTTACATAACTCTTGTAGGCCTTCATTCCATTCAGATAAGTAAGCATATTTTAATCATGGAAATATAATTTTAACTCACAGTTCTCTCTTTATCTTCCCCTTCTTTTTCCTTCTTCCACAGACCATGATCATATTTGTTTATTTGTTTGTTTATTACTGTAAATTCATACTCCCACTTAATATGGAGAAAAAGAATATTTTAATATGGCATGAGGAAGAATTCAAATATAGAAAGAATGAGCCTGGAAAGTGAGGGGGAAAGAAGTACTTCTATGAATAATTATTTAATTAATTGATGCATTTCCAGATAAGAAAGGAAGCATACTGAATATTTATGACTGTGGGTCATGAACTGAATACATTTTTCTCCTTCCCTGAGGAGCAAAATATTTGAACCAGTCTTGGCAAATGTTTTCCAAAGGGGTTGGGTTTGTTTATTTTTTTTATACCTGCCATTCTGTGTAATTAATATTTGGTTTATCACTTCGGATCATTTGTTCTTGAAATTTTGCTGTAAATGAAGGAGAAAATAACCCTAAACCACCATGAACCGACAGATAGAAAGACCCAGTCATAAAGAAACTAAAGAAAGTAAATCTTTTCTTTGAGTATTATAAATTGTGTCTCTTGATCACCATATTGAGTCTTGGATCTCAAGACAGCAGCCTTAGAAATTATATGGGCCAGCAGTGTGCACTCGCAGCCCAGAAAGCCAACCGTATCCTGGGCTACATCAAAAGGAGCGTGACCAGCAGGTCGAAAGAGGTGACCCTGCCCCTCTGCTCTGCTCTTGTGAGACCTCACCTGGAGTATTGTGTGCAGTTCTGGTGTCCTCAACATAAAAAGGACATGGAAGCGTTGGAACAAGTCCAGGGGAGGGCCATGAGGATGATCAGGGGACTGGAGCACCTCCCGTATGAAGATAGGCTGAGGAAGTTGGGGCTGTTCAGCCTGGAGAAGAGAAGGCTGCATGGAGACCTCATAGCAGCATTCCAGTATCTGAAGGGGGCCTATAGGGATGCTGGGGAGGGTCTCTTCGTCAGGGACCATAGTGACAGGACAAGGGGTAACGGGTTAAAACTTAAACAGGGGAAGTTTAGATTGGATATAAGGAGGAAATTCTTTCCTGTTAGGGTGGTGAAACACTGGAAGTTGTTGCCCAGGGGGGTTGTGAGTGCTCCATCCCTGGCAGTGTTCAAGGCCAGGTTGGATGAAGCCTTGGGTGGGATGGTTTTGTGTGAGGTGTCCCTGCCTATGGCAGGGGGGTTGGAACTAGATGATCTTGAGGTCCTTTCCAACCCTAACTATTCTATGATTCTATGATTCTATGTGGGTTTAGATAATAATTTGGGGTATTAAGACACGCAGGAAGCTTAGTGCAGTCCCTGCTGTATCAGGTAAGAGAGCAATTTAGATCATCAATGATATTTTGTTTCATATGATAGCGACTGGTGTTAGATAAGCTATGTCATGTTTAGCAGTACTGGGGAAAGCTGTCCCCATGAAGAGTGAAACCATATTTTACAGTTTATTTGGTTTGTTTTTTTTTTTTTTTGAGGGGGGGTGTTCTTTTTTTTTTTTCTGGCCTTAATGATTACATTAATTAATTGTTAATTACATTGACTATAAAGGGAATATTTGACATAATTATAAGGGGGTATGACACTTTCAAATAAAATTTATAGGTATTTGGAATGCAAACACACTTTTTTAATGCTGTGCTTTTAAAATTTCTATATTGTTAATTTTAAATGTTTTAAATTTGCACACCTTATGGAAGCAAAAAACTTAAATGAGAATGTACTTGTTGAAAGTATTTCACACTCTTTCCATTGTGATTCTTACATTACAAAGGAACTCCCTTCAGAAATTAGTAGGAGAGGAAAAGATTTCTTAAGACTAAGAAGTAGTTCCTTAATGCCACAGAGAATCAATAGATAAACACCTATATTGGTTTGTGGGTGTTTCTGACTGATATCTGGGGTATCTCAACAGTGAGGAGTTTAAAAAAAGTGTCAGCTTTAACATGCTTTGAGGGAAAAACATCACCTACTTATATTGAAACACAATAAAATACAGGTATTACTGTATTTCAGTGTAGCCCTTAGCAGAAAAGCTTTCTGAAGTTTTGCTTAATTTATTGTTATCTCTGCTGCCTCCAACTGCAAAACTGACATCTTCGTACATTCTGAGTGAATTTAACTTTTGGACATGCTGATCTCTTTTTCAGTTGAAGAACAGTGTGGAAAACCTCCATCCTCTGAACAGATGTTCACCAAGCTGGGCAAACCTTGAAGTGAAGATATTCCCTTCTTTGCCTGTCAGAGAGCTTTTTTGACTTTGATAAAGACATTTTTCTTATTATTCGTCATTCTACCCTCAAAATGTTAATTGAGACAGTTAATAGCGATGATTTTCCATCATATAGGTGTGTCATTAAATCTCAGAATCCCCAAGATAAAGACTATCATCAAACTTAAAATTTGAAAGGCACTTTGAAGATCAAAACTTCTTCAGAACTTCTGTATTTAAAAATATTTCGTCAGATGTGTATACAAATGTTTGAATAAGGCATAGGGCTGAGTTAGAATATACACATATAAATGTCATTCTATGTATATCATCTGCTTTATCCCTACTATACACATATCTGGAATTTAAAGCCACCTCTCTGAACATTTGCTTACCTTCAGTAATTTCACAATTTCATAAGAACCAAAGAGTACATCCCTGACTCAATTCGTATCCTGAGTCACCTGAAAGGTGAGATGTCAAATAGGTTAACTCATATCTGAGTCCAAGTAGAACCTACAAACTGAACTTTCTTTTGATCTTGGCTCATTTACAGTGTCAGTGGGGACATACTGACAACAGTCAAGTTTTCCCCAATACACAGCTGCCTCCAAGACTGACAGTAGGGTTTATGCCTTCCTCTTAGTTAGCCAGTAACGCTGAGAAAAGTGCACAGAGAAACAGAGAGAACTGGACTGAATATTCTTCACTGAGCACAATCTCGGCAATTTTTTTGATTTGGCTGGTCCAAACACTTATATTCTAAAATTCCTCCTGTCTGGATAAAAGAGAGAATTTTAAATAACTTCTGAGCTGCATTAATACTGGAATACTGCCTGCAGTGAATTTAAGATTGCTTTGACAACATCAGCACTGATAAAACATCTATTTTATTGTTTGGCTGCAACAAGTGCATGCTTAGTCATCTGGCTACAATAAAATCACATTTTCTATCATGAGGAAGATAAGCCTGATTTGAGCAGGTAAGCTGAGTACAAATGTCAGTAAATGTTTTCTAAGATTTTTGAGAAAAAGTAGGTATCCAACCGCCTGTGTGACAGTGCCAGACTTGGTCTTCTGTGTGGGCAATCTTGAATAGGCTGCGCAGAACGCCCTTTGATAAAGTTTCCAGTTTTGTAGAACCTCACAATCAAAACCTGATATACAGGGTGCCATTGCGTTCCTTAGGAAGGATGGTATCTTCAATAATATTGAAGTCCCACTGTGGATTTACCTTATCATATTTCTTTAATCATTACTTTTACAAGGACAAAATGGGATTATAAAAACTATCAGTCAACCTCGCTCTATTAACAGAAATAAGGATGTCCATAAAGAAACTATTCTGAAGATAAGATGTTTGTTAATAATGATATTCAGTGAATTCATATTTGGAGAATATCCCACAAATACATTTAATTCAATAGTGATACCCTGAGTCTAAACCAGTTGTGTTCACTATTCTGTGATCAGAATTGTTGGTTGTTTTTCTTTAATAACAGGAGCAAACCCAGAAATTTGAATTTTATGCTCGGAGTTTCTCATACTAAGAAAAGCAATTTATTGCATCCTTCCTTGGATAACGTCAAAGAAAGTGGTCCTTAGAAATGTGTCCTTGTCTGGCATTAGCAAGACTTGATACATACTATTCATACAAGAAACTCTTATGCTTCACTTAGTCCTTTGATGTCCTTGAAAGAAATGGTCCCATGTAGAAAACGTGTGCAGTGTCTTAGAATGAGTAAAAACATTTTCTGTTACATACTGTGTGGAGTATTGTATGTACAGCCACAAAGATTTATGCTAGAGTTTGAAAGACTGCAACATGATGGTAACCTTGAAGTTAGGAGTGAGAGTAAACTGCTGGTTAGGTTATGTGTTTGGACTTCAGATCTCCCAGCTCAGCATACTCATTTATGGCAAATATAGAAATAGATAATTAAACTTGGATGTGTATGATGATGAAGTATGATATTTAATCTGTGTTGGATAATGCACACTCGTTTAGCTGTCCATTATATGATACTTGATCAACATTTGTAATTTCAAAAGTATCTCTCAAAATTCCCCTTGACCATTGATCATTTCACAGACTGACCAGTTTTGTGTGTTTGTTTTTAATATCTATCAACTTTTTATGTGCAATGAAAGAACAAGTGGCATACATTTTTTTCTCTCCTGGTACTACTAAATGTCAGCAGCTATCTCCATATCCTTTTATTGTGTTGTCTGATTTATAAACATTCGCTAATGATTCACTAAACTGCTAAACTGCTTTCCATAGAAAGTGGTAGAGGTGACATGTGTAGCATTTATGTTGTGTTGTGTTATTACTATTTGAAAAGCTGGTGATCAGTTAGCTGTGCAGAAAACAGCTGTTTTAGAATGAGTAAGATTGGTGTTTTGAATTCCAGTAAATTCCCAATAGACATTTCTTTCAAAGACTCTCAAGAACAGTGGATATCAATAGTTAAACAGAGAAACAATAGATGGGAGACTGGGGATTACTTAGAAGGCTTGTTTGGGAAAAAGAAAAATAAAGAAAAAGTGCTTTATGAATTTATGATGGAAGTACAAAGGAATGATGAAAAACTTCAAAATGTATAAACTGGAAAACATCACAAAGAAGTTTCTCAGTAAGTGCTAGAGAATTTCATCATAATTGGAAGTAAGTCTTTGTTATCTTCCACTGTATTTAAGAAAAGCTGTACAAAGCATTTTGCTTAGCTTGTGTTTTGGTTTTGCTTTAATAACTGAAACGGTGAACACTTCACAAGACATTTCCTCAAGAGATTTCCCATTTTACATGCTTGAGATTACTACGATGGATGGTGATTTACTGTACATTAAGTGGGGCTTCCCAAGTGTTGCCGTATTCTCGCAGAGGTTAGGCGGTATTCAGCACAGAATACCTTAAAGATTTATTTCTATTGTGGCAAGAAAACATCAAAAAACATAAAGGAGCACCCACCCACCCTCACTCTCTGTGGCCAGTCTACTTTTGCTGGCAGGTTGGAGCAAGCCTCAAAAGATGGAGACACAAATTTGGGAGTGAGTTCACTGATGATGGATAACAATGTACCTGTGTGACTTTAAATTTTTGACACATTTCTTGATTCTGCTGCACAAAAATAGCTGTTGGAGTAAAAAAACAACAAAACCACAACCTTACAAACCCTGAAAAAAAAAAAAAAAAACAACAACCAAACAAAACCATACTGTGATGCTACTGCTTCTAGAATTTCTTAAATTACTCTATTTGAGTGGTTCCAAATTACCAGGGAAGCACTTGCAATTTTTTTTAGAAACTGAATTTAGAGTAATCCTACATTGGGAAAAGAAAAAACCTTAATTTTTGTGGTCAATGGCGCAGAATCTAGCTGGAGGTCTGTGACTAGTGGAGTTCCTCAGGGGTCGGTGCTGGGACCGGTGCTGTTTAATATTTTCATCAATGACCTGGATGAGGGAACTGAGTGCACCCTCAGCAAGTTCGCTGATGACACAAAACTGGGAGGAGTGGCTGACACACCAGAGGACTGTGCTGCCATTCAGCGAGACCTGGACAGGCTGGAGAGTTGGGCGGGGAGAAACTTGATGAAATTTAACAAGGGCAAGTGTAGAGTCTTGCATCTGGGGAAGAACAACCCCATGTACCAGTACAGGTTGGGGGTTGACCTGCTGGAAAGTAGTGAAGGGGAAAGGGACCTGGGGGTCCTGGTGGATAGGAGGATGACCATGAGCCAGCAATGTGCTCTTGTGGCCAAGAAGGCAAATGGCATCTTAGGGTGCATTAGAAAGGGAGTGGTTAGTAGGTCAAGAGAGGTTCTCCTCCCCCTCTACTCAGCCTTGGTGAGGCCGCATCTGGAATATTGCGTCCAGTTCTGGGCCCCTCTGTTCAAGAAGGACAGGGAATTGCTTGAAGGAGTCCAGCGCAGAGCCACAAAGATGATTAAGGGAGTGGAACATCTCCCTTATGAGGAGAGGCTGAGGGAGCTGGGTCTCTTTAGCTTGCAAAAGAGGAGACTGAGGGGTGACCTCATCAATGTTTACAAATATGTGAAGGGTAGGTGTCAGGATGATGGAGCTAGGCTTTTTTCAGTGATATCCAGTGATAGGACAAGGGGCAATGGGTGTAAACTGGAACATAGGAAGTTCCACGTTAACATCAGGAAGAACTTCTTTACTGTAAGAGTGACAGAGCACTGGAACAGGCTGCCCAGGGGGGTTGTGGAGTCTCCTACACTGGAGATATTCAAGGCCCGCCTGGACAAGTTCCTGTGTGATGTACTGTAGGTTACCCTGCTCTTGCAGGGGGGTTGGACTAGATGATCTTTTTAGGTCCCTTCCAACCCTTGGGATTCTGTGATTCTGTGATTCTGTAATTATCTTGTCTATTCCATGCTTCAAGAAAAGTTTGCTTTTACTTATTTCATTTACAAATAAAGGGGTTTATATGCATTAATATTATTTATTATTTATATCACATTCATTTTATTTTAAATAAATATTTATTTTTATTGTTTCAGAAGTCAATAGAGTACAAAAGAAAAATAGACTGAAAAATAAAGCTGCATTTTTTTAGATAAAACGTTGACAGCATCTAGAGGAAATTGCACAATTGTCACAATCTGAACTTAAATGTCTTTTGTTTGGCTCATGTTGTTAAGTGATTCACTTGTGTATTACTTTTAAAAATTCTGTTTCTGTCTGACACTGTTGATGTATCATGTCCTTTGAGTTTCTCCCTCATATTCTGAAATCAAGGCAAAAAGTTCACTTCATAAAATATTATTAGATGTAAGTATTGTCTCTGACCTTGATCAAAGTGTCTGTGTCCAAGTTTAACTGCATTTCATGTGTTTTGCTGACATCTCTAAGTCTTTCATGGATTCAATAAATTATTAGCATCACAACAAAATCTCAGACGGCCATAATATAAAATGGGAACATTCTGTAAGCTAATATTTGACACTTAAATGAAAATTTGTTTTATTTAATCCTTGTCTTTTCCTCCAGCTCCAAAACAGCAAACGCATACTCATACATATAGGAAAACTGAGACATTTCAGTTTTGTCTTGAGATTTCATCATATGTGTTCAGCAGGACTGAATCTAGCAATGGAAAAAGGAGAGACAGCTTTGTCTATCATCATCATCCATACAGTTGATTATTTGTCTAGAGGTTGTGTGGCAGAAATATGAAGTAAGTTACTTCTTCTGAAGTCTCCACCTAATCAGAAATGAAGGCTGTTCTATTACTGAATATGCCAGTATCCGCTGACACATGAGTTGTGAATGGGTGGCAAAGTGCATAAAGTGTCACAGTAGACATTTGTGATGAGAATAAATCATTCTGGACCATTTTAAACAAAGATCTAGTGCAATCATAAGTTCTTCGGAAGAGTCTCAAGAACAAAAGACTTGGAAAACAATACATATATTTACCACTGTCTTCACAAAGGTGTTGATTCATTAGCAATGCTTTCATATGAACAAACTCTGATACACTTCAGAAAGATTGCTAGTGAGCCTAGACTGCTCAGTCAGGAAGAACAGTATTATTTCCCCACAAGAATAATCTTTTGTCACAATGTGCTCATGCTGAAGAACGAAAAGAAATTAATCTGGCAACCAGTTTCTCTTCTGGTCATCTCTTCAGACTGAATTGTGCCTCTATTGGATCACTGACAACCATTTCTGACCTGAAGAGACCAATCAGGGAGTAATTCCATTGTCAGCTTTTCAGATGGAGGTGCAATTACTTTGACATTTACATCAGCAGCCACCTCATCATGTCAGTATTTTTGGCTTGCACACAGGTATGCAATCAAAGGGACCATCTCTGCAGTCATTAGGATGTGACTGGCAAGGTCAGCTTGTCTTTCTTCAGAACATATTTGCGACCTGTGTGAATATCCTTATAACTATAGACAACATTTAGAAATTCAATAGCAAGCACACATCTTGTGCATAGCTTCATTCAGTTGATGTCAAAGTTCTTGAACAGTAAATGATAAGCACTTCATTCCCATCTGGTTTTGTGTAGCAGAGATTGACTCCAATGCCATAGACTGGAATATCACAAATGAAAATCAACGTCTGTTTGTCATAGTGGATGAGTAGAATTTGATGTCAGTCACTTGCTCACGTTTCTTAAATACACTGCCAGAAAGTCAATTTCCATGGGACTTTGTCAAAGATGCAGAGATGTTTGGTGATCATTGTTTTTTGTGGCAGGAAGCTTTAGCAGAAGTTCTGAGGAATATTTAGAGACCTTGCTTATGTTTTGACTGAGAGAAATTTAAAATTGCTTTCACTTTGTCCTGTGACACATGTCCGAATATATTTAACCTTTTTCTATAACTGCAGCATCTAATAGTCCCTTTTCTGCTTTCACTGTTGGTGGGTCCCTCCTTGGGCTGCAGGGGGATAACCTGCATCACCGTGGTCTTTTCTGCAGCCTGCAGGGGTATCTCTGCTCTGGCACCTGGGGGACTTCCTTGCACACCTTTGCCACTGATCTGGGCTGGTTCACATTTTCCTCATTCGTCTCTCACAGCTCCTCTTCAATGTTTTTTACACTTTCTTAAACGTGTTATCGCAGAGGTGCCGCCAGTGTCGGTGATGGGCTCAGCTTTGGTTAGTAGTGGGTCCATTTTGCAGCTGGTTGGAAGCGACTGTCTGACATGGCAGGCCCTGCTGTCTTTTCACAGAAGCTACTTCTGCATCCCCCCCACTACCAAAACCTTGACACATACACCCAATACACTTATCTATCTGTGATTTTGTAAAACTTTTGCTCTTGTCCAGCAGCTGTGACAGGGATTTGAAAACGACCTCCTACTCCTGGGTGCAGCTCCTTGGTCATTGCTGTTTACCCTGAAACTTAATGATTGCCAGATGTTTATTTGAAGCAGATAATTGTCATTCTTGTAACCAGAAATTTCAGTTGCAGTCGTGCAACAGGATGCATAGTGCTGAAGTTCATCGATTGAACATAATTCTTTGTGATAAATGACCATGTGAACCATTACCCATAGGTAGGACCACCTGTTTTTCTCTGGCTGCTACTAATTAAGAAGAGTGAAAGAGGGAGAAGATGTCATTTCTTTCTGCATTGGTAAGACTCTACCTCCTACGCACAATTCATGCTGCACAAAATAAGTGTAGTAACAGAGTGTACTTCAGAAAATACAGCATGCGCACTCATAGTACATAAAGCAGTCTGATATTCTACCATTAGAGAAATACAAAAAGATAAAGGCATGCACTGCAAAACAGATGGCTTTCCTCTTCTTGCATCCTACATATCTTAATATACAGCTCACTTATGCGCAGTTACTATAACCTCTATAAAATATTGTCTTCCACCATGATGATTACCTGAAGAAGAAAGTTCAATTACTAATCCTCTAGAATGCTAAAATTTTCCAAACTTTGCAGCTGTTTGCTGGTTGGGGTTTTTTTTTTTTTATTATTATTATTTTTTCTTTCAGTCATATCATAACTCTGTCCTTTACTGAATAAATTTTTTTCTTCAATGAGCCTATTCAATAAGTAGAAGGAGTTGATGAAAAGCCTTCAGAAATTCTTTATATCACTACTATCTAATTGAAATATTTTCATTGATTTGGAGCAATCCCAGGAACAGCTACAGGTTGGGCAGAGAAGAGATTCAGAGCAGCCCTGTAGAAAAGGACTTGGGGGTGTTGGTCAATGAGAAGATGAACATGAGCCAGCAGTGTGCGCTCGCAGCCCAGAAAGCCAAACATATCCTGGACTGCATCAAAAAGAAGCATGACCAGCAGGTTGAAGGAGATGATCCTGCCCCTCTACTCTGCTCTTGTGAGACCTCACTTGGAGTATTGTGTGCAGTTCTGGTGTCCTCAACATAAAAAGGACATGGAAGTGTTGGAACAAGTCCAGGGGAGGGCCACAAGGATGATCAGGGGACTGGAGCACCTCCCGTTATGAAGATAGGCTGAGGAAGTTGGGGCTGTTCAGCCTGGAGAAGAGAAGACTGCGTGGAGACCTCATAACAGCTTTCCAGTATCTGAAGGGGGCCTATAAAGATGCTGGGGAGGGACTCTTCATTAGGGACTATAGTAATAGGACAAGGGGTAATGGGTTAAATCTTAAACAGGGGAAGTTTGGATATAAGGAAGAAGTTCTTTACTGTAAGGGTGGTGAGGCACTGGAATGGATTGCCCAAAGAAGCTGTGAATGCTCCATCCCTGGTGGTGTTCAAGATCAGGTTGGACAGAGCCTTGGGTGAGATGGTTTAGTGTGAGGTGTTCCTGCCCATGGAGCTAGATGATCTTAAGGTCCTTTTCAACCCTAACCATTCTATGATCCTATGATTCTCCTAGACTTCTGCCTGGCAGATTATACATACATTTGAATCAAGGAAACGAGTAGGCATTTTTGTACCCACAAAGCCATGGATACTAGCTTCATGTGTTATATTTCAGTATTTCACAAGCCTTTTCATCAGGACTTCTTTTTCAAGGAACAGAATTGTGCATTCTTAACTTTGAAAGTTGATATTTCAGTATTTTTGATTCCTTTGGAGAAACAGTTTGAGAAATTGGATATGTAGAGACATATAAGAACAAAATCGAATTAAAGTAAAATTAAATAAAAGGTTGAATTCTGAAATTTAATTTAATGTCACAGATGTCTAGAACATTCACAGAATCATTCAAAGTTACTATTTCTTCTGTGGTTCATGCCATGTATAGCTCAGCAGTGTTAAAATAATTTCTGTATATTCTGTGAGCAATTGGAAATGGCAGTTATTTTTCCAGTAATTGCTAAAGTAAATCATCTGCATACAATTCTCTATAGGCTAGAGCAATCTAAAAATATGTGTCATGTGGCTGCATTTTAAAAATGCTTAGATTTCTAGAACAATGTTCAGTGTTTGATCACTATTTCTTCAGTAGCACTCGGTGAGTAGCTCATATCAGAATGCTAGTTATTCAACTAGTGTCACATGCATAAAATATAGGTAGTTCTGGGGATCATTTTTTCCAATTTGTTCTATTTGCATAAAAGCAATTCTGACAGATAGACACTTTTTGTCAGTTTCTTTGTCAAACGCCCCAAGGCTGCCCTTCCCAGTCTTCCCTGATAAATTTTTTAAATTGTGTGAATGTAGAGACTGAACTTTCAAAAGGGGGAAGGTATGCTAGCTATGGAAGGAACAATTTTTCCTGAGTATGCAGAAATGCCATGATAACAGTGAAAGAAGTCACTATAAGCACCAAAATGATACATTCAATGAAAGAAAAAGAGAAATTAAGAAAAGGAGACAAAAAGACAGAGTGAGGAAAGAGAGAGGGAGGGAAGGGGGAGAAAATGAGAGGAAGGAAGGAAAGAAGGAAGGGAGGAAAGAAAAGGAAAACACACAGTGTGTTCACATACTCATTACTAGTAAGATAAAGACTGGATGAAAATGTTATCAGAAAAAACTGTCTAAGCATATAATTTTTTTTTAAATGGAATCTATAATTAATATGAGTGCTTGGGCATATCTGTGTTCTAAGCTATGTGTTTTATAGGTCTGGTGTGTAAAAAAGAAGAAAGCACGTCAATGAAGGGAAAGCAGA
Source organism: Lathamus discolor (assembly GCF_037157495.1). Taxonomy (NCBI): domain Eukaryota; kingdom Metazoa; phylum Chordata; class Aves; order Psittaciformes; family Psittacidae; genus Lathamus; species Lathamus discolor. The sequence continues at coordinate 25,363,829 of NC_088884.1, forward strand.
ACAGATTAAAATAACTTGTTACTTCTGTTGGTTGACAACTGGCAATTTGGAGAAAAAAATCCCATTTGAACAACACACTAATGATTTTTAAAAGCATTTTAAGCCCTACAAAACATTTTGTTTGATATAACTATTTCAAAATTAGATGTAACTCTTCTAATTTAAAACAAATTAAATGGATTTTTTCTTTTGAAATTATAAAATATATATGCTTTGTGTTTTCATGATTACAAAATATCCAATTGGTATATGAGAGGCTTCCATGTGGCCAAGTCTATATGTATTGTAAAAATAATGCAGATATGTTCACCTGTCATCTCCAGTAAACTCGCATTCTGTCATCTACCCCACAGTCCTCCCAATAAGCACTTTGAAACAGGGAGAAAAGAACTGCAGTGAAATGGCTGGTGACTGACACACAGTGGTGTTTAATCAGTGAAAAGTTAGCAAAGTGTTCAGTGAAGGCACCTATGTCAGGCTCAAAGCAAAGAGTTGTGGTCTGGCTGATGGAAACAGCTCAATTCACATTTTGGGGGAGCCACAGACTGCCTAATTACAAGGACACATATTCCTGAGCTCAACTCCATGTCTCCACGCTATCTTTATTTCTGTGCAATGTCACATGAAGTTTTTCCATTCCAGACAAGTCTTATGCAGGTGCACCTACTTAGAAATAGGCAGAAAGGGAAGCCTGTTTAGCAGCAAGAGTTAGCTGAGCTGTTGTGATGCCTAAACATCTCTCGTCTCTTGACAATCTGGCAAATGCATTTTTAATTGGTATTTAGTAACAGACATTAAGTCACCTCTATATTTGTAAATTTCACAGTACCTTGCCTCCCCAACTAGTTATAGTTTTGTCAATCAGTGAAATTAGAGTAAAGCTAATTTACATTTCAGCAAATGTGTTAAGCCTTTTGCAAAAATATCTGTAACTGAACCTTAATTTTGTCCAAATTGTTCCACAGGGGAGCATCATCAGCCAACAGATGTTGTAAAACTAGCTGACACATTGTTGAAACGCAAAAAAGGAAGTATACTCTCTGTGCCGAATGGGAGATGAAGTTTATATGTGTACAAAGTGAGACTGAAAAAATAATGTCAGGATTGAAGTCAGTTGTAAAATAAGGCAGATGAGAAAAATGAGAAGAAGCAGAGAACTCAAGAGTAAATAGAAGTCCAGAGAAGACACATTCTGCCACTGAATCTGAAAACACTTATAAATCAATTGGATGTCTGTGTTTATGTCTCTATACATACCTTGCAGCTTCTTAGATGATATCAAATTATAAAAAAAAATTGGAGAAAAAGGCTAGTGCCCATACTTAAGCCAACAAGATTAAAATATGTAAAAAGAGGAATGAAAAATATACAGAAAATTTATCTGAAAAAAGTGAGTTATTAATATTAATTAAATTAATATTTATAAAAAGACAGTTACATGGTTAACATGTTAAAAATAAATTTTCAATTAAAATTTAACAAAAAAAAAAAGAAAACATTTTGTAAGCCATGAAAAGCCAAAAAAAAAAAAACAAAAACAAAACAAACAAAACCAAACCAAAACCCCACAAAGCTTTTAAAAGAAGAGTCATGGAAATGATTAAAGGGATGAATGTACTTACTTATTAGAAAAGATTAAAAGCATAAATACAAATAGTTTAGTGAAGTAATTAGGTTAGGGAACAGACGAGGACATAATAAACAACTACAATATCTGAAGGCAGTAAACACCATGGAAGGAAAGGAATAATTTAGCTTGACACAATAGAGTATAATTAGAAGTAAAGGAATTGAAAAGGAAAAGAAAATTATACTGGGCAGCAGAAAAATATCCTTTGCTTGTAAGATGAAGAAGGATGGACGTGGTGACTCCATGTCCAAGGTTAAGTAGATAAAAGGACTGGAAAGTATAATAAAATGAAACAATGAAAAGGTAAAATATTTGTTCAGAAAGACTACATGCAACTGTCTGACTAGAACATTTGCATTCCATTGACATTGTTTACAAATTTTGTATTTTATTTTGTAATTTGATACATTTTGTTTTGTTGTTTACTAATTTCAAAAATTAACTGGAAAGATTCTTTCAAATATAATTCTCCCTAGTTCTGTGTAAGTCTTTATAAGTCCCTGTTATCTCATTGAGCTTTTGTATACTGTTTGGTGTGGAAGGTCCTCTGGAATAATACAGAATTTTTTCTGTACACTCACATTGAACATCTTCAAGCACATGTGCAAGCGTTGTGATTGCTCCCCAAATCACAGAGGAAGCAATGAACTTTCTTTTAGAGCTTTTCCTCTATTTCTTATCAAGGTCAGACTCTATCATAATCTCTGTTGTTTCTTTCCCATCTCCCTTTCCCTGTCTTCTTGCCTGTCCTCACAAATAATTTTCTGCAAGTTTCCATTTTCTTTTCCTTGCAAGCACACTAACCTCTTTCTGTCTCCTTTCCACTATCACTTCCTGTATAATCCTTGCTCCTGCCTGCATTCTCAGCTCTATCTAACACCCCTACAGCTGTTTCAACAGTGATGTAGAATAAAAATCTTAGTCCTGCATTCCTTTCCTAAGCCTCCTTCACTTCTAAATTTCCTCACTCAAAGACAAGCTCCTGTGGTGGGAGGAAAAGAGAGGCTAGTGCATATTTTTCTATGTTATATGTGGGAATGCTGCACCAACATATATAATTTCTAGTACAATATAAAAAATAATTATTCAAGAGGCATGCCACAGATCCAATTTCAACAGCAATTTTCAAGCCTGTTTTCTAATTTTCATAAGAATAAGGTGTCTCCAAGAACGCTCTCTAGGACTTTGTTTCTTTTTTAGGCAAAGACTAAGTCAGGTTTATAAAGTGAAAACCTCATATTGCCATGAGTTTTAACTGAAGAATGAGTAGCTCAGCTATTAGAGGACACTTATGCAGGGGCAAAGGGCTGAGCAATAATCTGCCCTTCTGTCTTCACCTTCTGTTCCCAAGACATTTGTTCCAATGGTAAAGGCAGGCAAATACATTCCTACTGTGTGTTATAGCTCCTCAATACCCTTCATCAATCCTGATGCTCCATTTCTTAACTAATGGAGGTTACATACTATCACCATTCAGACTTACATTTATAATTTAAAACTATCCTACATTGTAGTGCTTTTATAAATGTAATGCACACATTTAATGCTTATCATTTCCTATTGGGAGATTTAAGGTGTAAGCTAAAAACAGATATACAAAACAAAAATTAATCATTAGTGTAAAGGTACATTTTCATATCTAGGTACAGAGGGTTGGTTTTTTTTCTACTGTTTCACAGGTGTACTGCAATACTTAGATTTCAAAATTATATATGGCAACTTTTAGGAAATTAGATACATTGTTAAGATTGATTCCTTAGTTCATGGTAAGATCAATTTTAAAACAAACTTTAAAATAAAGACCATTCTCCAGACTCTCCAGCTAGCTGGACTGTCAAAAAGGCCATACTGGACTTGATATACTATATAAAAGAACAAGAATGTCTTATGAAAGGACCCTAAAAGACATTGGCTTTTTCCTTAGTTTGAGCACGTGGAAAAATATCAGTAAAAATGCCTCACAGAATAATCATATACAAAGACTCAAATTTGTTTGAACTACCATAGCTGTACAGTTCCTTCCTTGAAACTCTGCTTTGTGTACCATGGCTTTATAAGATCCTTACCTTAAGTTTCACTGAAACCCCCATGGAAAGAGACACTGTAAAAGCAGTCCCTGAAAATATTTGCTTTTGAAAACAGTACTCAAATTATATAATCCAGATGATCACACTATTTTTTTCACTTTGTCTCAAGTTACAAATCCAAACTAAACCTCACTGTGTGAGTTTCCTGATGCAAGTGCTGTTACTCAGTTATTTTTCTAAAGATCTTAGTGCTCAGAAATGGTTAGCCTTGGCCTAAGAAAAGCAAAATGTGTTTATGTGCTCTTCTGAGAGAGTGACTGTTTTTGGGAGACTAATATATAAACATGTAAGTGTGCATGCAAGTGGCTTTCTATATAATGAAAGTAATAAAAATAGTTTTACTTTGCATTTTTATTTTTTAATAAGCATTCTTTTTTGAGAAACTATGAAAAAAATAGTATTAAGAAATCCCTCTAACCCTAAAATCCTCAGATTCTGTTGAGGATTTTAATAATTCTTTTACTTCTAATTTCCCAGTCTGTCATTTTCTGGTGGTTCAAGTAACCCTTTTTTTCATCTTGCTTTTGATTAGATGACTAATAGATGGCTCACAATGTGTGTTGGATTTTGCAAGCTGTGGGATATTTATACAATCATAATTTCTCTTGAGTTGCTCAGTACAGGTTCATTTGGGAACACTGACCTGGTTTTAGTGATAGCTTAAGATCAAACTGTAATGCATGATGACAGTTTCACATCTGTTGAAATTCTAGTTACTTACAAAGAGGTGTCCTTATATTCTCTTCTGACTGGACACATTAGCAGATCATAGGTCATGTACTGAAACTATTACTGTGAAGTGCCACACACCTGCTTGCTTTGACACTTTAAATGTAGTGAACTCTAAATAGGGTCATCAACAACAGCCAGTCTGCCTGGACCTGAATAACACTTGTAATCATCTAAGAATAAGGTAGATGTAGTACAATGAAGCATTAGATTAAATATGCAAATAAAGCATATAGAAAATTCTAGCAAAGAAGTATGGAAGAAGCAGAAGCTGTGGATTTAGTTTATAACAACATAACAGGATTTTTTTTTTTGCTTGTTTGTTTCCATTGTGAATGCATTTAAACATTAGTCGAATTCTTGCAACTTCCTTCTCATCAAGAGTTCTACGTCCTTGTACTACCAGAAATATCAGCTAAATGTATGCTGTACAACTGAATCTGTGTTCTGCATTATCAGGCAGTTCAATACATTCTATCTCCATAAACCACGTCACAAAGAGAGTGCTAATAAAATATTTCTCCACAGAACCACTAGATTCTCTGGACTAGTACATTTTAGACATTTACATTACTGTGAGTATGACTGATTTGTTCAGGGTCACACCCACATGTGTCATATGGATCACAACACATTCTGGGCATACAGATAATATCTTAAAAGCCTCCACCATCCCAAAGAGTTTTTGAGCTTTGGGCTAAGCCTTCCACAAATCTCCTCTGGTGCAGGCAACACACTAAAGAGAAAAACACTGCCATAATAGTTCTCAGCTGTTGCAATGATCTCTTTGAAAGGCATCTTAGAACAAATTCTTTATGCCTGATAGGCATGAGAGTAGTTGTAAAATCCAGAGGACAGAATGTCATTTTAAAGCTGGTTTTAGTTAAATACCTCTCAGAAATCCTGCTAAACACTTCTTTGTGGGACCAGTAGATATCAGTAGCTACATGTTGTTGCTCTTTCACTTTTAATGTTTTCAAAGTAGTAGCAGGAAGGCCAGAACATGTCAATCTATTTATGAGTGGCTGCCACTAACTGACCCTTTTTAGCCAGAGTGATTTCTAATACGTAAAGAATTAGCACCCAAAGAGTAACTGTTTGCAATTTCCTGCCTTAACTGTGATATATTACCCTTCTGAACTCTATCATTACCCTCTTACTCATCTGATAATTATACATAACATTAAAATCAGTAGCTGAGAATATAATTTGTTCTATTCTAGCCACAGGAAAAAAAAAAATCTGGTAAGAGAGCTTGACTTTTTAGACAGCATAATTCATACTGCATTCAGGTAAGTCTAGAGCCTTTTAAATAATAGCTGTTGCTGTCCAAATCTCTAACAAAGACTTATGTCAACATGACATATGTTTGAAAATCTTTCCATGTCCTTACAAAATTAATCTGACATGACAGAGAAAAAAAGAAAAAAAATGTCAAGATAGCAAACCTTTATTTTGTGTGTGATATGTGTGATATGTGATACCAGGTCCTATCCCAGTGATAGTAAGGTCTTAATTCTGAAGTAAGCTAATAACTATAATGTCCATTTGTTGGTCTGGGTTTTTTTTTGCCGTTATTCAACATTTATCTTTCATGTTTGTATTAGCTAGCCCGATTTGTTAATTGGTGTTTCTTTTCACTAAAATGTCTTTAACATTGCTTAAGCATTCATTTTATTCATAGTTTAAATCTTTTTAACCTTAAAAAAATCTAATATAATCGCTAAAATCATAGAATAGTTAGGGCTGGAAAGGACCTTAAGATCATCTAGTTCCAACCCCCCTGCCATGGACAGGGACACCTCACACTAAACCATCACACACAAGGCTTCATCCAAACTGACCTTGAACATCGCCAGGGATGGAGCATTCACAACCTCCCTGGGCAACCTGTTCCAGTGCCTCACCAGTCTTACAGTAAAGAACTTCTTCCTTATATCCTATCTAAACAACCCCTAAGTTTTAATCCATTACCCCTTGTCCTGTCACTACACTCCTAATGATAAGTCCCTCCCTAGTATCCTTATAGGCCCCCTTCAAGATACTGGAAGTTCTGCTAGGAGGTCTCCATGCAGCTTTCTCTTCTCCAGGCTGAACAGCCCCAACTTTCTCAGCCTGTCTTCATATGGGAGGTGCTCCAGTCCCCTGATCATCCTCGTGGCCCTCCTCTGCACTTGTTCCAGCACTTCCATGCCTTTTTTTTAATGTTGAGGACACCAGAACTGCACACAATACTCCAAGTGAGGTCTCAGGAGAGTAGAGGGGCAGGATCACCTCTTTCGACCTGCTGGTCATGCTCCTTTTGATGCAGCCGAGGATACAGTTGGCTTTCTGGGCTGCGAGCACACACTGAAGCTGGCTCATGTTCATTTTCTCATCGACCAACACCCCCAAGTCGTTCTCCACAGGGCTACTCTGAATCTCTTCTCTACCCAACCTGTAGCTGTGCCTGGAATTACATTTTTAATTTTTTATTCCACCATAAAAACATTTACAACACTTTTGTCTTCTCCTGCTTCCAGAGCTGGACAAATATACAGCTGAGAGGCACCTGAAAAATTCAGATTATATAGACTTTTGTCAGGAGTCAAGAACAAATACAGCTTAATACAGAGACATAACAGGGCAGAAAAATAGGAAAGAAAATGGACAATATAGAATTAACTTGGGGAAATTGAATTTATTACCGATTAAACAGAATAGGATAATGAGAAATAAGAACAAATCTAAAAACACCTTCTCCCCTCCCGTTCCTTCTTCACCAAGCTTAACTTCACCCCCAGATCTACTTCTCCACTGAGAGAATGGGGAAGGAATGAGGGTTAAGGTCAGTTCATAATGCTTAATCTCTGATGCTCTTTCCTCCTCACACTCTTCCTCTGCTCCAGTGTAGAGTCCCTCCTGTCCTTCATGACCTTCTCAAAGGTGAGTCCTTCTCACAGGCTGCTTTACTTCAAGAACTGCTCAAGTATGGATCCTTTCCATGGAATACAGTCCATCAGGAATGGACTGCTCCTGCATGGGCTTTCCATGAAGCAACAGTTCGTGCCAGAAAACTTGCTCCTGTATGGATTCCTCTCCAGAGGCCACAGTTCCTGCCCAGGAGCCTGCTCTAGCAGAGGCTTTCCATGGGCCGCAATTTCTTTCAGCGCCTCTTCCCCTGCTGTAGCAGTGGATGCCACAGGACTGCACATCCACAGACAGCAGTGTGAATTAACTTGCTCCAGGCTGGTCCTCCATAGGCTGCAGAGGGTCAACCTGCATCACCATGGTCTTCTCCGTGGGGTACAGGGTAATCACAACTCCAGCACCTACACCATCTCCTCACCTTCCTTATTCACTGCTCTAGGTGTCTGCAGGGCTTTTTCTCTCACATAAAACTCCTCTCAGTTTGCTACCATTTCTTAAATATCTTACCATACAGGCACTGCCTGTGTCACTGTTGGGCTCCGTTTCGTCCACCAGTAGGACTGTCATGAGGCTGGCTATAATTGTCTCTGTCTGACATGAAGGCAGCTTCTGGTGTCTTCTCTGTTACCAAAACCATACCATGTAAACCCAAGGCATCTTTTAAACAAAATAAAAAAAAAAAAATCAATCTATCAAACCAGATTCATAACTGGTGTAAAACAGCCATTTCATCAGCAGAAGTAAGATGACCTGATATATGAATAGAGTGCAAGTGTATATGCATATATATGTAATGAGATTCATAGAGATTAACTACCAGTAGTCTGATACAGTATCAAAGCTTACATCAAATATCCTATACTGTATTGAGCCCCAGGAGTCAATACTCTAACTTACCCCTCTGGACAATCATCCCAATCCAAGCTACATATCAAGGGAGCCAGAAGCAGGGCAAGAAAAGGTATAAGGTCTGGATCATTCCCTTGAAAGGAAACTGAACTTCTTCATCTGGGTAAGGAAGACTCCAAAAAGAGGTCAGTGCTAAAAATAGGTTACAAAAACACAGCTTTCGTAAGTAACTGTTGTAAAATAGAGACAGAGATTTCTTGGCAGGGTGGTTTATTTCAGAACAACATCCACCAAATTATTTCATCATTTGTATCATGGCTATGCCTACAGTAACCTCTTTCACCAACATATTTTTATATTAATATATTATTTTAATTAATTGTGAAACAGTGGAATTTTTGTTATTAATATTATTGTTGTTATTAACACAGCAGCAAAAATAATAGCAGCAGCAGCATGAAATTAAAGAAAAATCCACTCATAATAGCTACTTTGATTACAGTTTTCACAGAAAGAATCTAGGCCTTTGTGCTAATGTTAACCAGTGAATGTTATCAGAAGAACACTATTAAAGAAGAAAAAAAAAAAAAAGAAAACAAATGAACAAGAAAGAAAAAGAAAGAAAAAAAGAAAAAAAAGCTTTGCTGTTCTTAGAACTGCTGCCTTAACCATTAACAGATGGACACATAAAAAAGTACAAACAAGCACTGAGATGATATCTGAAAAGGAATACAAAGAGGTGTTGCATGAACAAGTCTGACATAGAGATTCCTAAGATTTCTTTGCCAGCTTCAAAACTTGCAGCAGTAGGTGACATCTCTTCCTGTGGCAATAAAGCAGTAGATATTTCTGTGCCAACTCATGTGCCTGAGTGCTGTGCATGCCATAAGAAGCTACACACAGCTGTTGCAGTTTAACCCAGCCCATAACTCAGTACCATGCCGCCACCCAATCACACCTCTCCTTTCTTTCTCCCTCCCTGGGTGGCATGGGAAGGAAAATAGAAAGAATGTAAACCCTGTAGGTTGAGGTAGGAACAGCTGAATAAATAAAATAACAAACAATATACTACTACTACTACTACTACTACTACTAGTACTACTAATAAGAATAACAAGGAGAGAGATACAAAACTGAAAGGGAAAAGGAACAAAACAATAAACCCAAGTGGTGCACACAACTGCTTACCACCCACTGACTGACGCCCAGCCTGACCCAGGCAGACATTGGTCCGTTCTGGGTAAATCCTTCCAATTTGTACACTGGGTATGATGGGCTGTGGTATGGAATCATAGAATCATAGAATAGTTAGGGTTGGAAAGGACCTCAAGATCATCGAGTTCCAACCCCCCTCCCATAGGCAGGGGCACCTCACACTAAACCATCCCATCCAAGGCTTCATCCAACCTGGCCTTGAAAACTGCCAGGGATGGAGCACTCACAACCTCCCTGGGCAACCGATTCCAGTGCCTCACCACCCTAACAAGAAAGAACTTCCTCCTTATATCCAATCAAAACTTCCCCTGTTTAAGTTTTAACCCGTTACCCCTTGTCCTGTCACTACGGTCCCTGACGAAGAGTCCCTCCCCAGCATCCCTATAGGCCCCCTTCGGATACTGGAAGGCTGCTATGAGGTCTCCACGCAGCCTTCTCTTCTCCAGGCTGAACAGTCCCAACTTTATCAGCCTATCTTCATACGGGAGGTGCTCCAGTCCCCTGATCATGCTTGTGGCCCTCCACTGGACTTGTTCCAGCACTTCCATGTCTTTTTTTTAGTGTTGAGGACACCAGAACTGCAACAATACTCCAGGTGAGGTCTCACAAGAAAATATTATAGTTTAAGATCTCAAAATGTTATAAGAAAGGAAAAAACATGCACCAGCTTCAGAAAGTATTGTGAAAATTAGCTCACTTGTTACATTTTTAATTCTTCAAAAGAGAAACACTGCACAAAGTTATTATAGTGCTATAAAACTGCAATAGTCTACACAGGACAAATGTTGACAAAGGACAGAGAGGATTACGGTGTTCAAGTAAATAATTTTATTTCGTAACTTGGCATTTTTATGGACCTTACCACTGTAAGGTCTGAATAACTCACAAATACTAATTAACTGAGTCTGTTAAATTATTCTCCCTGCTTACACAAGGGAAACCCTAGACCCAGTCCAATCTAAGTTCTCCTTTAACAATAGATGAGTCAGAAGGAACGAAGGACAAAGCACAGTATGTAATATATACACTGACCTAATACATTCTTCCAAGAACACTGTGCGAAACAGAGTCCTTTCCATACCACATGTGGAAGTTGGGTGTTTTCTATCTCTAGAGGTCTTCTGTAAAATTTTGGATAGCTTCTCTGCCGTTATCTTTAACAATATTCTCCAATCCTTAGTTAAGCTTTCCTCCTAAAAGGAGTTTTTATTTCCTTCTGTGTTCCTATTATCGATTTTGTTGCAGATAGAAGTATTAGAAAGCATAAGAAAACTAGGAAGACATGCTTCTAATTCTCTGTAACTTGCAAAATACTAAAATAGCTTTGTTGCTAAGAGCTGCAGTATCTAGATCTCACATAGTGGATGGAATTATATATGCTCCAGGACACATGTACACCACTGGTCGAAAAATTAAAGTCATAAACAAGGAGAATGCTGTGGTGGACTCCATTTTATTTTTTGTGAGAAATGTTTGTGCATCATAATGTATTTGAGTGTTTCACATAAAAGGAATTATAGTAGCTAACGGATGGAAAATAATTTAAAATCTAATGGACTTGTGGACTGATGCATATCTGAATATAGTTGGAATAAGAGTTACTAATAATCTGGCCTTAGTTTGAAGCCCAATGCCATGAGTGAGAAAGGTTTGATATTTATTTTTTCTTTCTTTTTTTTTCCCTGTCATGCCTCTGTATTAAGCTGTAGGGATTCACATTGCTGTAATTCATTTTAAAGCAGTAGTTTTCCTGCAGAGAATGAATTTGACCACAAATGCCTAAATAGCAAACATTGGTTTCCCACAAAATCCCACTCCAAAAAGATCAGCACATTAGTAGTCTGTATGCATTTCATATTTCGTATACAACCAAGAGGAAAGGCACCAAAATCCAGCAAGCTGAAAATCATACAGAATTTATGTAACATAACTAATGTCCTCATTTGCTTTTTTTCTTTTTCCACTTTGTTTTGGAGGACCTGCAAATAATCAAACATTTTTTACATGTACTTAATGTAACAAGGCAAACACCAAGTTTCATCATTTATTAGTTCAACAGTAATTTTCACACAGAACAAAAAGATACAGATTTTTGGACTAAGATGAATTAAAAACTGGATTTATAACAAAAAACTAGAGGGGAGTGTGCGTTCATTCTTGTTAATGAAAAATTTGTGTATGTGTTTTCCCAGATGTCTATGTGTTGACATAGCTTTGAAGACTGTGATTATTAATGTAATTCCTTTTTGTTGAGAAAGAGAAACTCTTGGGTAACAAAAACTTCTTCAGACAGCTCATACCTGTAGAGGACTTCAACTACCTCAACATCTGCATAAGGACACCATGGGACACAATCTGGGCAAGTACTGAAGAGCTAAAACCAGTCTACAGACAGTGAATTTGTGACCTGGATAAGTGAGACAATTTTGGACCTGATGGGGTCACAGGGTTTCAAACCAGATGATGCAGAGGTCTTTTCAAACCTACTTGAGAAGCTTCATAATTGGCAGTGTGAAGAACTGAGTGTTTTGTGTTATCTAATTAAAATATGTGTATGTATATATATACCTACATTCCATTTTGTGATTATCAAATATGTAAAAGGAGTTATACTGCTTCCCACTTTGTTGGGGGTTTTTTAAATTTTTAATAGTTTTAACATAAATTTTATTGGGTTTGATTGAACTTTGACAGATGTAAATCTCAGTTTTTCAGCTGGTCTTTTATATTTTTTAACCTCGCACCACAGAATCAAAGAATGCCTGAGGCTGGCAGAGACCTCTGGAGATTGCGTAATCCAACTCATCTGCTCAAAGCATATTCAATCAGAGCAGGTTGCCCAGAGCTGTGTCCAGTTAGGTATTGAATACCTCTGCAGATGGACACTGCAAAACATCCCTCAGCAAACTGTTACTGTGTTTGACCACCTTTACACTAAAAAAGCATTTTATTTTGTTTAAACACAATTCGTTACATTTCTATTTGTGCTTATTGCACCTTTTCCTGTCACTGGATACCGCTGGGAAGACTCTAGATCTGCTTTCTTCGTACCAATTTATTAGATATTTATATAGGTATTTACATATTAAAGAATATTTGAGTAATTTATTAGAAAGCTTTAATGTTAATTCCATTTAAAAGTTTCATATAGCAATGTTAAAAAGAGTGAATGAAGAATCCAGAGCAGGAGGGGTTGTAGATTTTCCTTTCTTGCTTTTTGGTTTAAATGAATGATTGATCCTGACAAGAAGCTGATTCAGAAATCCAGATCAAATTCATTAAAATTCTTTCATTTAATGCTTTGGGGGCGAGTGGGGGAAAAGTATTTTGTGTATACTCTGAGTGCATTTCTGCAGAACTTCCTGCAGAATTAGAGAACTACTATTTAATATCAAATTAGCATATTCCAGACCGTTGATCAGATATTAAAATTTTGTGAGGTTTGATAATGTACTGTTAAGTCTTTCTTTGGTGTTTTTAAACAAATGTAGTCCAGGGTCAAGCTGTGAAGTATCCTGGCACAGCTTATATTCAGTTTGGCTCTCCTTAAGCATTGAGATTGGTCATTTAGCACATTCAGGCATCCTAAGCTTTTGTTGGAAACCTGGAAGCCAAAGAAAGCACTTGCACCTTTATTGCTCATCTGCTACCAGCTAAACCAGCTATTAGAAGGAACCTGATTATCTTGTTCCCTTAAGAACCTTAAACAAGCAGAAACATATCCAAGAAACCAAAGCAATATCTTTAAAGTGGTGTGCTCACAATGACATCTTGCCACCCAAGTAAGTGGCTTACATTAGAGCGAGGTACACAAAATATCTCTTAATTTGCATGGAATTTGGGTCTTTTGATGTAACTGAAAATCAGGCTTGCCCACTATATTTATGTGAAAAGCTTCATAACCTAATGCATGAAAATAATGGCTGAAGTCTTTGAAAGACGTGTGATCATTCTTTAAAACTCAGACATCAGCATTTCTTTTAAGCTTAACAGACAAAATATGTACATCCTACTGACACTGTTGTTCTAAGCTTTAAAAAATATTTTATTGAAATAAATATTCTGCACACTCTTATACTCACCACCAAATTGTAATCACACTAAGCATCTTTAGTTTATGAGCAGGCATGTTCTACAAGCAGATACTTTAATTAGAGGGAAAAAAATGACACCCTATAATTGCTAAAAGAATAGGAATAAGGCATATTGTTTATCTAATTCTTATGTTACAGTCTGTGGCCTAATTTAACCTATTCTTAACGCATAGCAAATGCAACACAGTAATTTTTAAATAATAAACCTCTTGAAAAAACAGACAGAGGTCTGCTAATGTGTTGGATGATGAATCTCTTATTTACTGTTGATCTCTGTATTCAGAACCAATCCATTCTGAACTAGCAAACATTTTTCATATATTTTTAGAAAATATTGAATGGCTGTTAATCAGTGACAAGACTGTTTTTTCTGTTACTACTCAAAGTAAATCAGCAAAAACCTACTGCTTTTCATTAGAAAATTTTTTATTTTTTATTTTTTTTAATTTATTTTGTATCCAAGTTTGGAAGCAGAAATCACCACCATTCTAACCTAATCTCGCCTTTGTGTTCCTTTGCCATTGTTTCTCATCTGGACAACATTAAAATAACATCGCACATCTGGTCTAACCAACTATAGAATACAAGTTTGTATGTACTAAGCAGTATTTAATGAATAAATATAATTTGATGGATAGGTTTTGGACTCAAAAAGTTTTCCTTTCACAAGCCTTTTGCCCCTCTTGAAGCTTATTACTTCCTTTTTTACATTTCCTTAACAGTCCTTTCCTGTTAAGACTGTGTCATTACACTCCTACAAAAGTCAGAAGAGAATAACAATAGAGCGCATGAATATGAGAATGTGATTCAGTTCACTGATTAAAAACTCTACTTTTAGGTATCTACAAGCAGATATCTAGTTGTTTGATGACTGTTTATGCTCTTATTGTAGTCAAAAGAAGATGAGGGTAAGACTGAGCAGTATAACAGCAGGTATGTAGAACCACATGATTTTTCCTGAGATGTCCAAGATGCCCACAGAGGGCTGGCAGGTAAGGTACATGATATGCAGGAAACCTCAACCTTCTGAAGTAGCTGCAGAAAGCCACAAAATATATTCTGTGGTATTTCACATGACACTCCACAACTGTTTTTATATCCTTTGCTCCCACCATAGCCAGTTTACCCTAGAAAATATTTGGGGGTATTATGTCTTAGGTAATGTTTACTTTGGAGTAAACTAAATGCATTTGAAAAACAAACAAAGAGAGAAATAAACAAATAAGCCCACCCACCCCCCAAAAAAACCCACAAAAAAACCCAATAAGAAATAGTTATAGGACACTAACTTCTTTCCAAGGTTTATATGACACAAGTCTTTCTGTTACACTCTTATTTGCAAGGGCGGGATTTGCATCTGTGCAGTAAGAATGACAGACCCTTAATGAAGAGCAAACTACAGATGCTATGTAAGAAAAGGAAATTCAGTGAAATGTTTCTGAATTTATCTTCCACATCATGTTCAATTGCAAGAGTGTCAGACTGTGTCTCAGAAGGTATTTCACCCTTGTTACAGTGATATTGACATTCAATTAAAGTACCGACTTCTAACCTTCTTTTAGTGGAGAAATAGCTTCTGCTGCCAGCCCATAGTCACTGCTTTACAAGTTATGGTACTCTCAGATAATTCTGTTTTCAAAATGGCTATGCAAAAGGCCTGTACACATTAAGTACCTGCAGGCAGGCAAATAGCATGTCAAGTGGATAGGGCCAGATTCTTCTGGTGCCAGGCAATAAAATGAGAGGCAACAAGCATAAACTAAAACACATGAAGTTCCATCTTAACATGAGGAAAAACTTCTTTATTCTGAGGGTGACTGAGCATCAGAATAGGTTGTCCATAGATGCTGTGGAGTTTCCTTCCCCTGAGATATTTAAAAGCTCTCTGGACAGTCTAGAGCCATGTGCTCTAGGTGACCCTGCTTGAGCAGTGGGAGTTAGGCCAGATGACCACCCTTTGTGTTTGAGGGTTGAAGTCATCTGGCCCCCAAACCTCAGTGACCAAGGGTTGAGGGCAAGATGACCACGCTCAACACTTTAGGTTGAAAGAGTAGAGATCCCTTTCAACCTCAACCATTCTGTGATTCTGTGAAATAAGCATAGTTAATATTCTAAGAGTACGAATTTTTCAAGACATTCTCTTTCTTACAGATTTTTTTCATTCAAATTTGTTTCTAAAACAAACAAAAAAATAATTTTGAAAATGCTGTAACTGATTTGAAAATCTTTTAAATGTCAGATCCTAATCGTTATTCTTTTCATAAATTACAGATATGCCAAATTGAGTTGATTATATATTATTTTTTTCCTCATAAATGTCATGCTCACAAAAAAACATGGCATTTTTAACACTGACATTAAATCACACAAAAGAAATAGTACTGCTGTTGGATTGAACATTCCTCTATAACACTTTACAGAGTAACTGTTCTCTCTATTATATAGCTGGAGAAGAAATTTCATCCTCATCTCCCAGCTATATAACTATACTAAAAATAATGCCAACTAATATCAGCACTTTCTTTTTTGAATCTTCCAGTCAGTAAGCACTGAAATAAAGGTTTCATTTTTAAAGGTTGCAGGTACTATAGTAATCTGGGTTTCGTTTCTTAGAAAATTCCATTGTCTTTTTTTTTTTTTTTTGTAATCCTGATAACACATTTATAAATTTCCTCTGAAAAAGAATGCTCCTAAAACACAGTTAATTCAAATAGTTTTGTTGTCATAAAATGGAAAAATTCTGAGGGCCTAAAAGTAGGGTTTTTTAAAGTAAAAATAGGAATTTCATTTTCAAATTCATTTAAAAAAAAAAATAAAAATATTTTTCCTAGAATGACAAAACAGGATGTTTCGTAAAACACTGGGGAATTTTTGCTATTTCCCTTTCTTCTTCCTAGAAGACACTTTACATTGCTGAACCATTTAATTTTAAAAGTTAGACTTATTCAAAATAAATTTGAAAACCTGTGAAGACTGCAATCTAAACAGGTTGAAAAAAAAAAACAACAAACCCACTTCAGATAGGGATGTCCTGGAAAACAAAGGACAGGTATCCCTGCTGATTTGGCTGGATGTGTCAGAAGTTGTAGTCAAAATTTCTCAATTACTTGTTAGCAAGATAACATGCGGCTCAACTTGGTTGTCCCTGCTCATTCCAGCCAGACAATTCTCCTTGGTCAGCCAATCATTCATAGCCTTTCCCTAAGGCTGCTGATACTCAGTGCCCTACAGGGCTCTGAGATGTCATTTTTTGTGAAGGGCTTTTTATGAAGTAAATAATTCCATGGACTAAGGTGAAACCATCATACACACACATGGCACCAGGTACTGGAAGGCTTCTGGTTCAAACAAAGTAATGGTAGTGCCAGCAGTGAGACAAAAATGTTTTCATAAACTTGACAGACATTAATGAAACATTTCTCCTTTTCTCATTATGAAGGTAAGAGACATTTAAATGGCTGTTGAACTCATTACTGGACCATGACAATTAAACACAAAACCTTTTTCTCAATTGTATGTCCTCTGGGGTAAACACTTTTTTCACCCCTAGTTTAGTTATGAAAATGATTTCTGGTAGAAATAATACAAAAGGTAATTGGAAAGTCCAACCATATACTATGTACCAACTCATCTTTAAAATGAGATGTACAGGAAAACTCTATGGCAAAGCTCTATCTCCTTTTTTTCTGATTTCCTATTTTATCCAGGATATTTAGTCTGGTTCCCAACAAGAATACAAGCTCGGAAAAAAATGGTGGGTTTGGAGAATCTAGTGCTACAGAAAGGCTTATTAGTGAACTCTGAATCATAACTCTTTGTAGGGCACTGAAGGAATCTTTACTACACAAAGTTCCTCCAGCTCAATGATTAATATCACACTTTGAATATACATAAAATGCAAAACTGTTTCTGAGGCTGCAGGGAGGGAAAAGCGAGTATATTCTAAACATTTTTCCCTTCACAAGAGCAGTATCAGCTGTAGAAGTTTTGATTTGGGGTATTTGGCTGCTGCATCTAAGTGCTCATATAGGCTTAGTTATAGTGTCATGTTCTTCAAAGGTGCTATACTTTATGTACATTAGGTACAACATAATGATTACACCTAGAGATGGCATAAACAAGAAAGTGGGAAATCAAAATATGCTGTGAAACATCTAAAATCATTAACAGCATATATTAATAATTTCCTTGTAAACCATTTATACATATAAAGATACTGCACTTGCACACTGTTTTGAGAATAAATTTCTCAATTTGCTACCTGCGTGTCTTAGAGCATAGATTACTAAACCGTTATGAGTTGGCATGGTCAAATGGTTTACTGTCTTGTAGACAGTAAACAGTGTAGTATTTGTCATTAGAATCTTTTTTTTTACAAGAAATGAAGCCTCAAAGTTAAAATAGTATGAGCAAAATGGAAGGACAGAGATGTGGAAGGTGATGAAAGAGAAAACAGAATGGAGAGTTTAATTTAACTTCTTTGCCATCATAAAATAAGATATTTAGTTCAGACAACACATTCTGATATTCCCCAGCAAAATACTATAAAGTGACAGTAGTATGTTCTCTTCAATAATGTATAAGGTTCACTTGGTCTGTTTAAAGAGAAGTGTTGCTGGGATATTATATCAGAAGACAGTTTCAATGAGTTAAGAGAAAAACAATATAAAAATAGCTTTGATTATTTTAATTAATTTGCAAATTCAAAGTAAAATCTTTTAGCTGAGAATTTTCAGAGTTTAGTCTGTTGAAAAAGTCTGTTGAAAAAGTACAACCAATAGCCATTGTGCCTGGAATACACTAAAGGTTAATTTGTAACAGCGTAAAGGATCTGAACTTTGATCTTCGAGAGATGCAATATTTTGCTACTTTCAGAGAATTCACAGATGTTAAATCATGAAATAAATTATGCTTATGCTCTCCAAGTAGAAGATGTAGCTTTTTGTAGAGTCAGCAGTAGAGAAGTTGTCCGCATCTTCAGATAAGATATAAACCAAATCCAAGAAAGTTGTAAAGAAAAATAGATTCCTGTATTCTGCACCTAACTTGCCTTTCTCAGTGAAATTTCCATTACCTTAAATGACTCATTCTCTTCATACTATATACTCACTGAATAGGTGCTGGACATATATTCTAGATCATGCTTTGCCTAGAAAGGTTGTACCAGATCATCCTTAAGGTGTCTTCCAACCTGTTTCTATGATTCTATGATACATGCAAACAGGACCCATATAAATATCCTATTAGATTGTCTTTTTTTTTTTTTCCCTCTCATTAAAATTCATTTTAAAAACCTGCTCGTTGCATAAAATTAATTTTAAAAACCTGCTCATTGCATATTATGGTTTCAGTATAGCCCACAGTGACAGCTGACAACAAACCACAAAAAAAGCCCATTCTCAGCTTCAAAGCTGAAACTTTCGATGCTAGTCAATAAGTGAAAAATGGCCAGCACAGATTCTTAGAAGTATCAGTTCTCTTGAACTGGCCATGGCACCTGGATTATTTTTCCATTCCATAAAGATAAGCTATCGTGGTTAAACTAAACTAAAGTCCACCTTGAAAAATAAATGGAAAGTCATGAGAGCTTTCACCATATAAACCCATATTAGTTTGATAAATCTATGACTTAGGGCAACCAGTAAGCAAAATAAAGGTTTTATTCTTGCAATTACTTGGAAGTGCAGTACCCATCAACCTTAACAAGTCTTGTGTAAGCACGTAAATTGCTGAAAAGACCATGGAAATCTTAACAAAGAACAAAACAAGCAAACCAAGAAACAATAGGATTGCAGTTACAATTGTTATTATTTGAATAAAACTTATTATTGCAAATCTGAATAATTGGAAAGCATAGACATACAATCAGATCTCACAATCAAGTTTTCTTTCATTTTAACATTAGTATTGCTATCTCTATGTTTCATAATACAATTTAATTTTATGTACAAAATCTCCTGAAGGGCATAAATGCATTTCAGCTCTATGCAGTGGTAATCCAGTTTTAAACCATGCAACTCAACAAACAGCAAAACGCTAATAGGTTGTATATGGGCTATGACCTTTCCTAGTTATTTTTCAATAATTTGTAGCAGTTAAGAAACATTCACTGAAATAAGTTGAGAGAATCTTACTCTACTATTTACTTGAGAAAAATGAATGTTTCTCAAATGGACTTGAATTGATACTAATATTCATGCTTGAGAAGTCTCACAATTGCCAATGTGAAGAGCTGGATATTGTCTCACTGGCATAATCATGTAGAGAGTGATTGCATTTACACTTTGCGTGACCTTGAAAACAGTTTCCCAGACCAATGTCAGAAACAATTTTTTTTTAGTATTGCTGATACTGCCAAGCATATGGGCTAGACAAATAAAAATAGAAATAAAAAATAGATATAGTGATAGTAGATGGAGCAGTTGTGGGTTTGGTTTTTTTTCAGAAAATAGACACATGATTATGATCTATAATTTAAAATGCAGATTTTGTAAACATTTCACAAAGATGTTTTAGGATTACTGATTTCTTCTACGTTATAAACCAGAATTTGAATGAGTAATCTTTTTTTTTTATATACATTTTAATATTCATTGAGAATCCACATCCTTTGATTATAGGATCCTAGCCTGCAAAGATGCTATGTTTGATTCACGTGTGTTTGCATGTTGGGTGTTTTCAGTAGCTTTGTCTATGTTATATTTATTGATCTGTTACTCAGCAGTTCTAGTGTCCTTTGAACAAGACCCAAGGGAGTCTTTATTTTCCCTCTGTTAACACCCCAAACCTACTGTAAAACTATTCAGCATTTTAAAATATTTACTGCAACTATAGCTAGGAGAAGGTTACATGCTTCATGCAAATATGAGAGAAATCTTGCTTCCTGATGGAGTGAACAAGAAGGCTACATTGGTTTTTACCATGGAAGAAAACAACCTGAATTTACATGCTGTTCTGAAAATCCTAACACTTATGTAGTAATCTATTTCATCTTTGCATTTCACCGGTCTATTTTCCAACTGAATTTTGGATTTCACCTGTTTACACTGTAGCCTGCATAACTATCTTTATTTCTATGTAGTTTTCTCAATATATAATCTTGTTTTTTCAGGCATTTTTTGGTGACTTCTTGGGTTTTATTCAAACTCTCAACACTTTGTTCAGCTGTAGAAATGTACCACTGTATTCAAAAATTGAATGGATTACCATAGTACTAAAGAAATGTTCCTGATTCAAAATAGGTATTGGAATTATGGACCTGTTTAAGATTTGCCAGTTTTGGACAAGACCCTACAGCAGGTAAATGCTTTCTAATTATATCACTATTTAGAGTAAAACATCTCTTTAAGAAATAACAATCTACTTTAAAATCATGTTACAGCACAAGCCTGCTATAGTTACAGTTTATAATGATTTTTTAATGCAGTGTGGTTTTGATTGTTCAAGCATTTTAATTTTTCTTGATGTGAACGCTGTCTTTGACACTGTCAGTTATAACATTCTGCTTGATCATTTATGAAACTATGTAGGATAATGGGCTGTGCTATAAGTTGGTGTCAATCTTATTTATCAAATGTATGTCCATCTGTGTCATTACATATTTTTCTTCTGTACAACCATGACACATTGTCAGGTCCTACAGTTTTTACACAAACTCATTCTTACTTAGTACATGATACAGTATTTCTGTTAGGCAACTCCATTCATCCTTCAGGTATTTCTTCAAAAAAGCAATCAAGGATATGGGATATTGGCTCTGTACATCGGCATAGAAAACCAACAAATACAAGAAGGAATGTCATTGTTCTTTGAACACATATGCACATGCAGAGAAGCATATATGCATGTTCTGGGGCAATGGCAAATATATTTCTCTTCTTTAGATGAAGTTATCATGAAAGCATTACGTTTCTGAAATATGTCACATCTGCAAAAGACTTTATCAGGGAAAATTATAAGAGTTTTTACAATTCTGAACCTATGCTTATATAATTCTGATTTTTTTTATTACAAATAGAGGCACTATTTATAATTAAGATTATTGATGTACTGTTTATGTACTGTATATGGGACAGTACATAGAAATTGTCAATTTTCACTTGCACTATCAGAGTGTTTGTTTGTAGAAAAAAGTCTGGATGTATCCCTTTAATTTGGTTTACATTAAGTATCTACACTGATTTCAATTGAAGATGTGTGTTTATATTAATAGTAATATTAGCAGTTGATGCCTGGCATATATCTTAGAGGTAACACATGATCTCTCCTGTTGTTCCTCTTGAGCAACAAAATGTTTAGGACGCTCCAGACATTTATTTTCACATGGCAGGTTTTTTCCTCTCTGAAACTGATATGTGTTAATGGGGAAAAAATACTTTTGTGCTCAAGACTTGAGCTGTCACCTTGGAAGTGCATTTTTCTAGTTAGAGCTTAAGTAATCTTCATGTTTCCGAATTGTGGTTGAACACTCAAACAGACCATTACGCTCATCCGAAATGTGAACAATAGCCAAGATAACTCCAAGTTGCTATGTCACCATGGTAACCATGCCTTGGGTATACCCTAGAAACTTTGCCTGGCACAACGTTGTCAGCTACAGACATCAGGGAATTTTTTTAATGATACTGCTTAGACCACCAAAGGCCCTAATATAGACACTGCAATTCTGAACAAAAAAAATTTGTCAGTTTCTTACATAGCTTAATTTGTGTGGGAAGCTGGTGTATACTACATCCAAAACCCCCATATTTTTATCAGTAAAAGCTGCACCTACATTTAGAGCTTTTGCTGAAATAGATGCCAGCAATCCCTCTCTAGTTTAGACAAGCCCTTAGCAGTATAAAGCAATTAAAGATAATCCTGAGCATGCCTTGAAAGGATAATGTTTTCTGTCAGCTCTTTTGTTCGTGATTTTCAGGTGTGCACTTTTCTCTACCACCCCTGCAGATCATGTAATATAGATTGCATACTGATAATGCAGGCTGTTATCAGTAGGTGTTCCTAAATAATGAACAGTCCACTGTAACAGCTTTCCTTACAAATAACTAGCAAAAGACAGTTTCAGTCTGCTTTTTTGAACTATATAAATTATAGTATTTCTAAAATAAAAGCCAACCTTGAGGCTTTTAAATCCATTCTTGGGCACCTAAGGGTGCCTTTCAAGTCCCATTCATTTCAACTTCCAAATTAGTCAAAAAACGGCTATCTTTCTTAAGGTTAGTCTGTGACCAGACAAGCACAAATGCTTGTCCTGAAGCTACAAGGACCCTTACCCAACATTTCAGTCCCTATGGAACCAGAAGAAGGCACAAGGTTCTCTAAATGCCCTTATCTTTCATATCCATGTGAGCGGCTGCAAAGGGCTAGATTATAGCAGATGAGGAAGCATGTTTTACCCTCTTGAGTGTGTCTCCATCACATTGTAATAATTTGTCTGGTCACATATTCCTCTGGGAACTACTATGAAACACCTTTGCAGTGTGCTGCGTTGGAGAGGGTTCTGGGTTTCTTCTCAGCTTTAGTTTCCTTTAGCTACTTTTTGAGTAGAAAACCCCTTTCCATTATGGACACCACTATGTACACAGTAAGAGAAATCTCAAAACAGGGGGGAACTTACTGTGTCTAGTAACATTTTTTTCCCCTAACTGCAGTCCAATACTCTTTCGTTTGTTCCATCAGAGTTTCTCTCAGCAAAGACTAATTGCAGGAAAAGCTGTACTCATTAGAGAAGAGACTCAGAGCAGCCCTGTGGAGAAGGACTTTGGGGTGTTGGTCAATGAGAAAATGAACATGAGCTGGCTTCAGTGTGCACTCACAGCCCAGAAAGCCAACTGTATCCTGGGCTGCATCAAAAGGAGAGTGACCAGCAGGTTGGAGGAGGTGATCCTGCCCCTCTACTCTGCTCTTGTGAGACCTCACCTGGAGTATTGTGTGCAGTTCTGGTGTCCTCAAAATAACAAGGACCTGGAACTGTCAGAACAAGTGCAGAGGAGGGCCACGAGGATGATCAGGGGACTGAAGCACCTCCCGTATGAAGATAGACTGAGAAAGTTGGGGCTGTTCAGCCTGGAGAAGAGAAGGCTGCGTGGAGACCTCATAGCAGCCTTCCAGTATCTGAAGGGGGCCTATAAAGATGCTGGGGAGGGACTCTTCATTAGGGACTGTAGCGATAGGACAAGGGGTAATGGGTTAAAACTTAAACAGGGGAAGTTTAGATTGGATATAAGGAGGAAGTTCTTTCCTGTTAGGGTGGTGAGGCACTGGAATAGGTTGTCCAGGGAGATTGCAAATGCTCCATCCCTGGCAGTGTCCAACGCCAGGATGTTTAGTGTGAGGTGCCCCTGCCCATGGCAGGGGAGTTGGAACTAGATGATCTTAAGATCCTTTCCAGCCCTGACTATTCTATGATTTTATGATTCTATGATTGTTTTGCTCTTTCCTTCATCTTAACTTTTTGCAGTCCTTGGTGTTTATTTGATCTACATCTAACAGAAGATTTTCCTTATGAAAGTCATACTTGCATTGACACAGGCACTGTGAAGAAGTCTGGAAAAGTGAGAGAAGTGGACTGTAAATTACAGTTTGCACAATTGGCAATTGAAGTTCAGAATTACTACAAACTCTAATTTACTGTCAGAGATAAAGCCACAACGTGTGCCAGTGATTATGGAATCACTTTTCACTTGTTTGTCCTTCTTTCTATAACCATTTTTCTGGAAAGATATCCATAGGAACATAAAGAAGGACATAATATCCTTTTTTCTGCCACGGTCTTGCCTCTGTCTACCAAGGGAATTATTTCAATATATCATTAGTCAACTTGGAAGGAATTTAAAATTACTTCCTGAGTAATCATAAGAGATTTCAGTTTACCTAATTTATTGGTCCTTTTTTTTTTTCTATTCTTAGCTGATTCATTTAAAAATACAAGCCATATGAACAGTACTTCCCTATAATCCTTGTTTTTAAAAGAATGTGTTGCAAACTGTGGTCTTTTTTTCCCCTGAAAGAAACAGCTTTAACACAAGCACAGATGGCTTGGTTAGAGTCAACTTACAGTATATATACTAACAGGAAAGAAAACGAAAGTGTAAAACAAAATATATATATTAAAAACTCAAAATAAAGCAAAAAATTCATAAAATAACAACAAAAATACCAGAGAAATAAATTGTCAGCATTTTCATTATGTATCCTTATTCTTAGAGGGTTTATTCTGTGCTAAAGACTCTGTAAAGACTAAAACCTGGTATATCAAGTGCGACATTTCAGTCTAGCAACTAAATTTCTCTCATATATATTGGGGAAAGTTAATTTGTGGTATTTTGTTAATATTATATAGTTGAATGAAAGGCAGTGGTACAAGTTTGAATCATTTCAATCTGTCTATCAGAAGTTAGATAAATGTTAACATAAGAAGTAACTGTAAGAAGAAAACCACACCTTTAAGATTCTGGCTTTGTTAATAAGCTTTGGTTTATACATGTTTGAAACTCTGGTATCACTTTTCACACTTGATGTTATAGTTGTTGTATGTTAGCTTTAGACTACTTTTTATCATGCTTTACAATCAAGCTTGTCCTTACAGTTAAATGAAGTCTGTGTACGCATATGTTTATGTATATGTGCTTGTGTCCACGTGTGTATGCATACATATACTATATATATATGTATAACTTTAAAATTATACTTGACATTACAGTCTACCTTCATGTCCTTTTTCTTTGTCAATCATCTTGTATTTGACTGCTGCATGGTTGAAGACAGCCCAGAATATTAGAAAATGTTCTGGTGCGTTTTGAACGGAGCTGTCATGTCTCACACAATGAGCACGAGACTCAGACATATGGCATTTGGCTTACACCTTCTAACAGAAACACTTCTGTACCATACATTTTTACAGTGCAAAATCAAATCATTTGTCATACTTCATGATCCCACATGCTGAACATAACTGCATGTCTTAGCTGTGATTTGTCAAACGAACAGTTCTGCCCATCACATGTGGGCCAGAAGAAGGAGAAATACCTTGCTACGACCCTTCAGCTAGAAGGAGGGAAGGAGGTTAATGTAGCAAATCAGCATCAAAGGAATTCCACCACAAAGTCACATTGTCTTCCTACAAGCTACTGTTAAGGTCATGGTTCACCCCTTGAATGTGCTGAAGACAAATCTTAGTGGCCACTGAAACAGATTCAATATAGTCTCTTAAGACTACCAAGAAAAATGCTTGTGCAGTTACACCACAGGATTTTGAATGGAGGTTGAAATTTTTGTTGTTGGAATGCCACAGAAGTTTCAATGTACCGATGCTATGGCTGACACAGAAATGCATACAATTATTTCAGCTTACCACAGAATATTGAGAATGCAGTTTGCTGCGCAGACTGGTACATAATTGCTAGCATAACTAGACATTCATTGCTCCATGTCGTGGTTTAAACCAATACACACAGGTCGTCCACTCACACCCCCCCCCCCCCCCCCCCCCGCCCCGACTCTCCCCACTCCCGGAGGGATGGGGAGGGGAATCAGGAGAATGTAACTCCCTCGGGTTGAGATAAAAACAGCCCAGTAACTAATGTATAACACAAATCACTGCTGCTGCCACCAATGATAATATTGATAAGAGAAAATAACAAGAGAATACGATACCACCGCCGAACGAGTTCGACCCCCCCAAAAAGAGAGAGCCTGCCCTTCCGGGTAACTCCCAGTTACCTCCCCAGGCATGATGTGCTGTGGTATGGAATACCTCTTTGGCTAGTTTGGGTCAGGTGTCCTGTCTCTGCTTCCTCCCGGCCTCCCTCGTCCCTGGCAGAGCATGAGACTCACAGAGTCCTTGGCCAGAATAAACATTACTTAGCAACAATTAAAAACAATCGGTGTTATCAGCTCTCTGCCCAGGCTGGAAGTCAAAACACAGAGCTTGCACCAGTTACTAAGAAGGAGCAAAACGGCTCCTGGTAAACCCAGGACACTCCAGTTCCTTGAAGCATGGCAGTCAAATATTTCTGCTCAATATGACAGCCAGTATTCACAGAGAAGCAGAATTCCAATAGGGAATTTCCTTCTGCCCAGCAAAAGAAGCTATATACATAATCCTAAAATGTCTGACTATATTCTTGGTTTTAAGTTTTGCCAGTAAACACTTCCTTCCTTCTCCTTCCCTTTCCAGCTGTGTATGTAAATAACAGTATTTCCTTCCGGATGCAATGTTTTCATTTGCAAGGTTTGAATACTCTCAATCTATTTCGTGAACGAAATAATCTGTTTGCACTGTATGAAACTATCAGTCACTTCATGTTTATTCTTCTTAGTGTATACATATAGGAAAAAAAATAAAAGGAGAATGTAGACACTTTAAAAAACATGTCTTTAAAGGACATCTGGAATATATTTCTCAATTAATTACAAACTGTTGCCATACATGGCTTGGTATAAGAGTACAGTGGATCATAAATTCTTTGCTGAATAAGTAGTGCTGTCCTCTAGATCATCCAAAAGGGTTAGGTGAATTTTAAGGAATTCAAAAACCTATTAATATGAGGATCTAAACTGCTGAGTTTGGCATCTCAGCAGTGACTTTTTCAAAACACCTTAGGTCATTAAAAAGAAAGTTTGCTATCAATAATCCAAATAACCCAAACAGTTTAGACAAACTAATGTAGCGGTGTTATTATGTTTCCAGTAAATGTCTAGAATATAGACAGAAATTTTAAAGAATGGAAACGGGAATGCAAAGTGAGATTTACAGCTCTAGACAGCTCCAATATCTGTGCATTGTTATGAAATATAAATGGTCTTATAGAAGAAAATGTGTAACTTTAAAACAAAATGTCTAAGATAAATGTGTTTGGTCATCTGTACTTCAAAACTGTAAAGAAATCTATAGTGTGCTTGTGGGTCCTGCTGGTAGCACTTTTGATAATTTTATTTATATATTTGTAATTATTGACATGTCCTTTAGATATTGATATTTTCTGGACTGTAACTACCATATTAATCCTGTAAATAAACATCTCATTAGTTTATAAATTCTCTCTTGCCACTTATTATGTGCTTGTATGGTGCCTATCAGCATGTGCCCTTATTGGGTGCTATTATAATTTGTGTAATATATTAATAGTGATTTAATGAATGAGTATTTCATATAAAAGGAAAATAAATTATGGACGTGTGGCATCTTCCGCCACGTAATCCTTTTCAAGTGAAGAAATATAAAATTTTCCTGCAAGTCTTAACTACAACATCATGTTATACCTCCAGTGACAGACACCAAGCATTCATAATTAACTCTTCTTTTTGTCACCTAAAAATAAGGAAAGCCAGCATAAATTAATCTCATTCATAGCATTACTAGAAGTTAATTATAAATTTAGTGGCATAAACAAAATTTGAGACTATGTTAATGAGAGTAAGTGTTCTTGAAAAAAAAGAAAAAAGGATTTATGTCTCTGGTTTTCGTATTGTTTATTAACTAAACATTTTGTAAATCAAGGCATTCTTTTTGGAAGGAATTTTCTTTTTGTTGTAACTTATCCTTCTGTAAATTTTCTCACATTTTTTAAGCACTTCCTGTCTCAAGACTGTAAGGAAAAAATTGGGCATTTCATTTAACGGACCATTTCAGACTGGAAATTTTCAGAAAGATATGATTCCCCTTTGGCAGTGTTTAAAATTAATTCCTTTCTAACTAGTTTGCAGTGGATTTTTATTAAGCTAGCACCAGTACTAATGTCAAGAGGAAAAAAACACTGTAAAGCCCTCTCTCTTGACCTTTGAAAGAACAGTTAACCCCATCATAAGCGGGCACTTTAAATAAGACTGGAATTAAGGGATACCAGCTGTGCTAAAAACAAGGAGGAGATTACATCTGACTTAAACTTATTTGCTATAAAATTTGCTTTGTTACTTGTCAATCCATCTAAATGAAGATGTGTGACTAAGCTGAGTTTTTATCACACTGCCTCTCTTTCACAGGTTACAAACGAATGAATTTGTCAGCTAGTGGGACTGAAACAGCCATGGGGCCTGTAGTGTCAATGTCCTCTATTTTCTTAAATGTATAACAAGAAATTTGAAAATAGTTGAACATCTTTTTTTTTTACTTATTAGCTTTCACACTCACATGCAGAATTTACTTTCATGATATGACTGTTTCAATCTTCACATGCCTTTCAGTAGTCACCAGTAAAAAAAAGGCTCACTTAACTCCTGGTATGACATTTTGCATACCAACAGCTCAGCCAGTTGCTGCTTCCGTGAAAGCCAGTAGCTTAACTGAAATTGTTATGAATTTCTGGGAAACAAGTAATTAATGTTTGCAAATTACTGTTTTATGTTTAAAAATAATTATTGTAGGCACTTAATATCTGTTTTATTTTATCACAAACTGATAGCTTGGTTTGAAGATATTGAGATGTGATTTGCTCCTCATAAGACTTACAAACAGTGACAGAGACAGCATTTTCAATTCTTCATCTGCACTCTTCAAAATTTCTTCACAAATATATTCAAGCTAGCAGATGCATCTTTGGATACACACCTGCTTCCTTATTCTAAATATTAATTTACACATTTGGCATTTGCTTTATCATGCTGATGGCAACCACTGTTGAAAGACCACAGTGAAGGACACAGATCAAGGTTCAATTCTCCCCTTACCACTTTGCAGCTTTTCTCCTCAGTCCTTGCTGTGTCATGTATTATCTATTTAGAATGCAATTTTTTAAAAAATATCATCTGTTTTCTATCATATACTATTAAAAGCCAGGACCAGTTGATCTTTTATCTTATTACATATCTAGATTTTACTAGAAATAGATAATAGATAAAGTAGTATAACAAAGATATAATAGCTGAGCTCATAATAATTTGTGATTATGTTATCTATGTGTGTGAAAGGATAAAAGAGTTTTAGAAGTGAAAATAAATTCTGTGTGTGAGGAAAACAATATGCAAAGGCAAAGCTGGAGAAGGACTATTCATCAGGGACTATAGCAACAGGACAAGGGGTAATGGGGTCAAACTTAGACACAGAAAGTTCAGGTTAGATATAACAAAGAAGTTCTTTACTGTGAGGGTGGCAAGGCACTGGAACAGGTTGCCCAAAGAAGTGGTAAATGCTCCATCTCTGACAGTGCTCAAGGCTAGCTTGGACAGACCCTTCGGTGACATGGTCTAGAGTGAGGCATCCCCACCCATGGCAGGGGGTTGGAACTAGATGATCTTAAGGTCCTTTCCAACCCAAACTATTCTATAATTCTATGATTCTATGTTCAAATATTTTCTAACTTTCATGATATACATGTAAGAAAAGAAAAAGATATTTTTTTTCCCTAGTGGTTTCCCTGGTATGAAGAAACAGTACTGCCCTTTGGTCTCCAGCTGGTCATATCAGTTCCACTGGAACTGGAAAATTCAGAGGCATCAGAAAGAACCTTGGTGAGGACGGGACTTGTGTGGTGGAAATGAGCTCAAAGAAAAGTTCTGGGCTAAAAACTCACGTATATGTATATATAAAAAATATATATATATATAAATTTTTCTGAAAAAGGTCTTCCCAATACTCTTGTGCATTTCTAAAACCTAGCAGCACTTTCAAAATTGAACCAAATAATAATAAAAAAAAAAAATCAAAGATAAAATCTCATGGGTTCTGAGGACTTTCTGCACTAGAATAGCAAAAAAAAGATAAAATTTTGACAAACATTTATAACTTCTGATACATATCTACATATGCATGAATTGAAGAAGTAGCTGAAAACATTTCCTGAGGACATAAGTCAATGGAGAACTGACAAGCAGTAACAGCTGGATTCTATCACCTCCAATAAGGTACTTTCCCCATATTCAAAAAACTTAGTCCTTAAAAAATCTATTAACTCAGAACAGCCAAAAGAGTCATCCAAACAAAAAAAAAAAAAAAAAAAGATTCCAAATATGAATCACTGTGTAATGAAAAGAGAGACTTGGGACAAAGGAAAGAAACCTAGTATCATGGAAGAACCATCACAAGAATACAATGGTCTGAATGAATCCATAAAAATCACTTGCAGGAAGATGTTGCCAGGACTGCTAGGTTTCAGTGTATTACATAAAATCTTTTATAAGCAAGAGTGAAGGCTAATGCTGTTTCTGAAAATTATATTTAATGAGTCTTGAAATGTTAGTTTAGGTCAGTTTGTCATGTTATTCACTAACTATAGTAAAATAGACTGAAATTTAATTTTAATTTAGTGTTCATTAATGTTTCCTACTGCTATCATTCCTTTAACAAGCTGGTGAGATATAGAGTACAGTGAGGCTTAGAAAAAAATGCTACTATTGTTGCATATTATCATAACTGCATTAAAACCTACTGTTACTAGGTTTTTTTGTTCATTTCTCAGGTTACTGAAATCATAAATTGATAGAAAGATTTCTTGTAGACAAACCAAACTCAAAATTATATACAGTTGTCTGGTAATACAACATTTTTTGGCTTATGATAATTAAACAAAATCAATTGTTAACTATGAGCATAATCACATAATCATCTCACTTCACTTTCCTCTGACTGTGATTCAAATTCAGATGGTTGTTTTATTTGCTTTTTAAGTCCATATCAAGTTAAGGTGTCCAAAAAAAGGAAAATGGATCCTATTAAACAGCCAAAACAAACCAAAATCGTACATCAGAATATCCTGTATTCTTACTGATAGGCAAGTTATAAACTAGTGAGACCATATGGTAAATTTGAATGAAGTATTTCAATCAAAAAAAAAAAAGTTTAGCAAAAATAACAATTTGAAGATAGCAATTAACATCACTTATTAAGAACAGTTAACAGTATTACAGGAAACACAGTGAATTTCAGCAATCCAAAAACCATAGAAGCGAAAAGGAAATTAAATGCTTTTTTATTCTTTTTTTTCCTTGACTCAATAGGCCAGACATCAAGAGTCTGCAAAAAATGATGCATTATGAGGCATTAAAAGGGTAGTTAAGCCAGTTAGGGGAGATTAGGAGGTAAACACACTAACACATTGCCGTGGATTTTTTCTTCCCTCTTTTTTTTTTTTTAGTTAATCTCAACAGCTGATAATGTGGGAAAACACTGAGGGCTCAGTTCAGCTACCCAATAGGTGCCTGAGCATATCTGGTATATTCATAAGGGTCTTAAAGATAAGTAGGACTGTATGGAGCTACAGCTCTTCCACAGAGGCAGCGGGAGGCCAGGCAGATGGACAGGGCATGGCACAGAAGTTTTGGTTTAGGCAACCGACTCAATGTCCCCATATTCCTGTTCCTCTCTGATAATAAAGTTACTATGACAGGTCTAGTATAAAACTTCAGATGGACCTATGGTTTACAGATTACCTGTCATGAGCCCTGACTCCATTTTGTCACTGTTTCATTCTGAGAATGTGTCAGGAAGACAATTTTAGGAAATCTTGCTTTGGACACAAGTAAATAAATGATCTATCACCAAAAGTGGAAAATTTTTCTGACTTACTGAAAGAACCAGACAGTCTGAAACAAAGTAAATTGGAAATAGGGTGTTACTTATATATCATATTTAGATGAAATTGAACATTTTTGATTCTTGCTGTTCAGAAATGTAAAATATGTTTAAAAGCTGGAGTACAAACAAAAGACAAGATAAAGGATCATAGAATCATAGAATCATAGATTCTATGATCCCAATGTTGAAGACTACCTTGACTGAAACATCTTTTTTATTTTGCATATTTGGGGATTTGATTAATCTAATTTTTTGTTCAAATGGACTCCAGCACTAAGTAGAAACATTTCCTTTATCCTTACTCATCCTTGCTCACTCATTTGCTACAGTTCATTCTGAATAGCAAAATCTACAAGTGTTAGTATTGTCCTGGTTTCAGCAGTAGCAGTCATTATTCTTCTTAGTAGGTGGTGCAATGCTGTGTTTTTGACTTTAGTCTGAGAACAATGCTGATAACACCGACGCTTTTAGTTTTTGCTAAGTAATGCTCACTCTGATCAAGGACTTTTCAGTCTTATGCTCTGCCAGTGAGGAGGGGCACAAGAAGCCAGGAGGAAGCAGAGACAGGACACCTGACCCAAAGTAACCAAAGGGGTATTCCATAACACAGCACGTCATGCCCAGTATATAAACTGGAGGGGGTTACCTGGAAGACCCAGATCACTGCTCAGGCTGGGCTTAGTATCCATCGGAGGGTGGTGAGCAATTTTATTGAGCATCAATTGTGTTTATTGTTTTCTTTTCATTTTTCCCTTTTCGTTTTATATTTTCTCCCCTTGTTATTTCCCTTATCATTATTATTATTGGTGGTAGTAGTACTAGTTTTGTATTATACCTTAATTATTGGACTGTTCTTATCTCTACGCATGGGGTTTACATTCTTTTAATTCTCCTCCCCATCTCACTGGGATCCAGGGAGGAAGAAAGTCTGCTTGTGAAACTAAAATAAACAATGAAAAGTCCTAATACAGAGCTGGTTGCAGAGAAAATAAGAAAGAACAAATGCTGGCAATTCTAGGACCATTTCTAATGTATTATAGCAATGCTCAGATTATAGCTTGACCTCAAAAATGCGGTTGTGAGTGGTTTAAATGTTTCATTCATCATTCATTAAGATTAATTCTTCTTTCATTCACTGTCACTATTTTTTTTATTTTTTTAGTAAAAGCTTTGTTATGGAGTCGGTTTTTTGGCTTGTTGGTTGGTTGTTGTTTTTAATGGAAGCCTGGGGAAAATATGCATTGGCAATATTTTGTTCACTTTCCCTGGAAGCTCTGCTTTCCATCACAGATGCATGACAAAAGAAAATGAGAATTTTTAGTAAGATTTTGTCCCACAGTCAGTTCCTTAGTTATAATCACTGAGTATTTGTCATTAGTACTATTTCCATTTCATATTATATCAGTTTCTAAATATAATTCAGAAAAAAAATGTCCTAGACATTAATTCTGAGGTTAGTGACCACTTTAAAATAACATGATGTGGTTGCTATTAAAATGTAATTCAGCCTTTCAGTAGACTGCTTGTGCCTGACAACTAATTTTTTTGTTGCTCCCTTTGGTAGTTGTTAGAAACAGTCCCCAGTGTAGATCCAGCCTGACTGAAGCGCAGAAAGGAAAAGCTGGAAAATGTGCAATGGGAAAAGCTTGCTGACAAAGTTGAATGGAGAGCTAGTAATGATATCAATGACATTACCAATTACTTAGCAGGCAGAATTCAAAATGAGAATTCATTTGTCATCATGTTATCATCAATCAGCTTTCTACTGCCTTGGGTAATAGGTTTGGGCTTGCTTGGTGCAGTATAAACTTTGTTATAGACCTCCTTTTGGTTTGCACATCTGTACGAAAGTCACACCCATCCCTGAAAGCATATTCAAATCTGGTACTTAAAAAGATTCAGACAGATTTCTAGACAGATATTTTGATAAAAAATTTACGAATTCCTCTAATTTGGTGATACAGGTTCAGAAGTCATAGTTACTGGGTGCTTCAGTAGAGACGATCTCTTTGGCATTGATTTAAGAAAATCAGTCTTTTAAAATAAAATCCAGTATTCCTAATCCTTCATGCTGTGAATTGGTATCATAGTCTCAAGAGCCTGGAGGCTTTACTATCTCTTCCAACCAGCTGAGATTCCTGGCTGAGTCATCCCAGAAGAGAGGAAATTGGCCAGACTTCACCAGCAGTGCACTCCAAGATTTTCCTCTCTCCTGTCCAACCTGGAATTTCCATCTTTTTCATCTCTCTTTTTCACTCTTGAATTCCCGTCTTGGCTTTACCAGGGCCACTTTCCATTTTTGTGCTCATACTCTGTGATTATTAGTGCTTTACTCTGAAGTAAGTAAAGAGACTACCTGTTCAGTCATGAGGGAACTGAGGACTGTCCCCTAGGAAGTCACCAGAGCCAAGCCACCACTCACCCTACCAGTCCTGTGTCATGGCAGGGGGGATAAACCTGAGAGTCACCCAGAGTGCTGAACAAAAATGTTGTCACCACAGGGGTCTGCTAGCCAACTGTAGCCAGCAAAGGAACTACTGACCTGAATCAGCAAATACATTGTCTTTTAATATGGTTACAGTACTAAAGTCTTAGTAATATGTGCAGCTTGGAAGTACCATAGAACTCATTAAACAACCTGATGGATCATCTGACAATTGGAAAGGTTTTCTGTGTTAGCGAATGTTAAACCAAATGTGTTAATTTGAGGGTATCTTATTATGCCATCTCATTTGCACTGTTTTCTATCATTTTGATTAATGCCTAGATTGTGACTAATACATAGAAGGAATGAGGGATAATATGCATAAAACTACAGTCGGTGAAGTTCTTACCCTTATTCTAGTTTGTTCGTCTACCCAAAGAAAACATAATAGAGAAGGAAAAAAATGTGTTAGTAGTATTTTTAGTCTTGTAAAATTAATAAATTATAAATTCATTTATTGATTTTCTCTATGTATCATCTCTTCTACAAGATAGGAATCTAGTAGGTTTTATTTAGTTAAATATCACAATCACATGAAAGAAAAAGCAATTTATATGCTTTTTAATTGAAGCAGAATAAATCTTTATAAATGGTTTTAGTATCTAGAAACATTCCCTTATTAAGCAGATTCAGGGGAATTCAGGTGTTCCACTTCAATGAGTTTATAATTGTGTCTTAGACTACATGAAGGTCATTCATTTCTCCAGGACCCTTTGGAATACATATGTAGCTTGTCAGAAAATCTCTGAAGAACTGAATTTCATTTGCTTTATCTACATTGTTCTTCATTGCAACATTTCACAGAAGCTGAAGAATTTTAATTTCCTCTGTTTACAAATGTCGGACAGATAAATAGAAACAAAAGTAAATATTGTTATAATTAAACTTTTTTTTAAATAATATTTACTAAGTAGGTAAACCCCAGGATAATTTTACATATATTAGGCTGTATTACACAGAGAAAGAATTCTTAAAGCAGACCACACTTCCATGATTTTCAGTTCTTGTGAACATGGAAGAGCCTTAGTTGGATTTTATCCTTTTCTTCAACAGATTGACTCCTTAAAATAATTGCCCTGAGTAGAGTTCAGTGTATATTACTGTATCTCTTCTGAAAATCTCTACTGAGGAAGCTCTTACAGGGAAAAACAGAAGACAGCATCCTAAATCTCACCATAATTATACATGGAAATATCTTTCACAAGATTCTCCCAGAGGAAAAAGGGTCTTCTTTAAATTGGCAAATGTATGATTGTAAATCTAAACTGCAGTTCTAGACAATTGCACTTGAGGGTGTTTGAATATTGTGTTATCTGCACATTGCCGTGCTCTGTGTACCATCAGTAGAACAGACATACAAAGTTGACACACTACACCTGACTCTCCCGTACATCTGTTTCCAGCCACAGCCATGATAAACTCTTTCTGAGGACACTAAAAGAGCTCCGTAATACATGCAAGCCAACATTCTTGTGGGGTATGACAGCCATAAATATAGACTTATTTTTCTGAATGAATGGATGATGTTTTCATTTCTTGTATGCTGGGGTGTGTCAATTTTATTGAATGCTGGGTTACATTTGTCATTGAGCCAATACGTGCAGTCAGCTTAATCTGATAATTAGCTTTCAGATAGAAATGCAGTTTAGCAAATTATTTTGAATTATTTTTTTCAACTTATTAGTTCATCTTCTGAAAAGTCCTTTACACACAAGTAGTCAAATGGCCTTTGTTTTGTGTAATGGCAGATTTACAGGGAAAAAAATTTTATCCTCTGTAGCTCATGCTGCCAGCATTGTCAGAGGCCCCTGTTGACTAAAGTCTACTAGGTAACAAAAACGAAGCAGAAAGGGAACAATTCTATGACCTCTTTTTTATTTATTTTATTTTTAATCTATCAGCAATTTTCAGTCATGGCACTGTACAGGGAATAGCTTATTATTGCTAAATTTGTTCCTATTTCTTTTAACAGAGGTGACTGACTGCTCTTTTACAGTACCCATTTGCTTTTCTCCCTGTCCTTACTATATGTTCTTTTGTGTTTTGCTGAACACAAGAACTGGTACTCTGAAAGAGCTGTTGATCAATCTAATGACATTTAATGAGATAAATAGGTAGCATGGAAAACAGAAGGAGGGGCTTTTGATTCTTTCAAGTTATCAGACAATGATAATGGAAATTTCTTATTAATATATATAGGAAGGTTGCCTTGGCCTCTTCAGTCTCTAATATTGTTGGTTATTCAAAGCTGTTAACCTCAAATTAATCAAAATATATATTATACCAATTGACTTCCACTATTTCAGGATCAGAGAATCTTATCATGCAGTCATTATCTTAAGTACATGGGTTTGGTTTAGATAATGTGCGATAATTATAGTGGTATCCATTAAAACATATCTCTTCAAATTATTTTAGCCATAGGTAAAGAGGAAGGGCTTTTTAAAAATATATGTTCCAATGAATCTTTCTATAATAGAAGACTTTACGAGTTCGAAAGCTTATTCACTCTCTACATTTTTTTTTTTTCTTTTAAGGAAAATATGCAATAGCTATTAATGAAATACTGTGATTTATTTCAATAGTATTCATACCTGGAAAGCAGGAGTATTTAGAAATTAAAGTCAGTATTAAAAAAAAAATAAAAGAAGTGTTTTGTCCTAAGAAATTTTTGATGGATTTTCTTAATAAATTTTTAATTATTAGGTGTCATCTAAGGACTAATGGTAATTTGTTGTTTTTCTTTTCTGTATTAGGGATACTATTGTGTGCCCCTCTTTGAAAATAATCTTTAAGGCTTTATTTATTTTTTTTTTTTATTTCCTATCATGTTTTAATTATACCTCCTTCTGTTTCCCTTTTCTTCATATTCAAAGCATTCTAGCTTACCAAATATTTCTTATTCACTATGAAAAGTGAATAAGCATCCTTCCAGTATCTGAAAGAGGCCTATAAAGATGTTGGGGAGGGACTCTTCATTATGGACTATAGTGATAGGACAAGGGTAATGGGTTAAAACTTAATCAGGGGAAGTTTACAGTGGATATAAGGAGGAAATTCTTTACTGTAAGGGTGATGAGGCACTGGAATGAGTTGCCCAGGGAAGTTGTGAATGCTCCATCCCTGGTGGTGTTCAAGTCCAGGTTGGACAGAGCCTTGGGTGGCATGGTTTAGTGTGCCTGCCCATGGCATGGGGTTGGAGCTAGATGATCTTAAGTTCCCTTCCAACCTTAACTATTCTACGATTCTATGAAAAGAACAATTTGCATCTCCAACAGAATCATGAGTACAGCTATTTTTACCCATTGGTTTGTTTTTCAAAGAAGCATCTCTGAGTGTCTATATTGCTTCTCAGGTTTGGGATGATTCTTCTGCAAAATATCTCATTGCACTATTCTTCAATTACAGCTGCAATTACAGTGCAATTACCTTCTATGACTCCCACGGAAAATCTGACAGCAGGTTGGCTGACAATCTGTTCTTGCCATTGTCTATTAGGGACCATCTTTTTGTTTAGTGCTTCTGCACAGCCAGCATAATGCAGTCCTTATTTTCTTAAACGTTATCCTATTACTGCAACAGTAATGCAGGGTAACAGAATGACTGTATTACCAAAAAAAAAAAAAAATAAAAAATGGGGAGGGCGAAGGGAATAAAAACTGGATACAACTTGTCACTAATACGAAAAGCAAATAGTATGAAAAACATTTTTGCTTCTGGAGTTTTCCTTTATTTTATTCTCAACCATTTTGACTGCAGATTCAGAGGTTATACTATGGTGGTACATATTCACAAGTAAATTATATTTGTAATACTAAATGTCTTCTGCACACTATGTTCTCCTGTAAAGTAGTATGGCATGATACTGCTTTTTTGACTGCATTGAACTGAACTACATTGTAGTGACCAGAAAATAAATATATCCATTTAAGTGTTCAAATTAGTAATATTAGTAAAAATTTAGGTCACACATTGAATATTTTTCAAAATGTTCAACCATCAACCTATGTGTTATATTTCCTCATATTTTTCCAATGTTACACATAAATACATAAACACAAGACCTTTTTTTACCTGCTTCAATGGTGTTCTTTGCAATAAAGAAAAAAAACAACAAGCCCACAACCCAAAGCTTAGCTACTCTTCTGAGTTTCACAGAATGTTTTCACATTTCCCTTATCTTAATGGTGAGCGTGGGGCTTCAGGAGCTCGTTCCTATAAATTAGGGGGAAACTCTAATGGTTGTGGAACTTCGCTACTACACTGTTGCATGACAAGAGTAACCTACCTCATGTTCATTACCAAAAAAATACCATTTTAAAGAAATTAGCTAGCTTCCAAGCCAGGGGAGCAACACCTTAATTGTTCTTCAATATCCTTCCTGTTGCATGGGCCAATGAAAAACTGGACGCAGGTGTTTGGGGTTTTTTTAATATCACTCTTGCCTTGGAAATTAAATATTTGCATTTTGCCAGATTCTCTGAAAATCATTTAACACTAAATAAACATCAAGATTAAATCATGCATAACAACATAGTCATTAACAAAACAGTTGCTAGGTTTTGAGAAAGCTTTAGGGAAATAAAACAAAGCTGGGTTTAAAATCACCGGTACATAATTCCACTGCACAATTTCTAGTCTGGTTTAAAGTGGCAGGTTGCTGACACAAGCATATACATATCCGGAATCCAATCCACAGGTCAGACTGTGATCCCATGATTTTGGTTGGACCAAATCAGTACTTGATGTCAGGTTGATTGGTGACTATCCTTTACGCAGCCATTTTCTGAGAACTTTTAGGCACAAACCTCCCGAATTCTGCTTATTAGCACAATATGTTGTCAGTACTTTTCAGTCTCTCATTTCTGAAAGAATTTACATCATTGTGCAGCTCTAAACATGCTCATACCCTATCTAGGGGTGTTATTTAGTAAAAAAGTGCAGAAATAAATAAAACTCCTTAATTACTAAATTAGGCAATACTTACACAGTATGTCAAATTAGCTCGTTTACCAATTCACTCCATTGACCAATCAAATAAACTGTCTATTCTGTGATAACACAGTGGCCAGGATGTTGCTTACAAAGCTTTTCCAGTCCACTACATTTTACCCTGTAGAACTGAGTTGTCTTTATTCATTTTGTTCTTATGATAATTAAATATATCTTTAGAGAATAAAAGCCCCTTTCTAGTCTTAAAAAGCCTGTTTTAAGGAAAAGATACAGGAAGAGCTACCTCAAAGTTCTAGCAAATGTTTCATTGGACCTGTAAGGCCCCTGCTCGGAGACAGAGGGACCTTGGATAACCCCCCGTACAAACCAGTCTGCATCAGAAGTTCCCACTGTAACAACCTCTATGTTTGCCAATTACTGGCCTTCACGAACAATATCCACTAGGTTTTTATTTATTTATTTTCAAAGACTGAAGAAGAAAACCATTATCTCAGGACTTCATTCTAAATATTGACTTCTCTAATGTTGACAACACTGATATTTATAGAATATTAAGAGCTACAAATGAGCACTGGGATATGTTGAAGCAGAGTTGAGGATGTTGCTGTATGATTCCTAGTAGCTCTAAGGGGAAATATTTCATTATTAAATCTGCTGCTCTGCTTTGAAAAACCTCAGCAAGTATATTTAAAACCTGCCTTCTAATATTCCAAACTCATTTTGCTGGAGTGGCATATGCCCAAAAAAGAGTTTTCTAGTTGTTCTCAAAGCTCTTCATGGGAGCAATCCACTTCCCATTAGCTCTAATAGTGTGTGCCTGTGCTGCAGTCCTACATTGGTTTATCTCTTTCACTTAGACACTTTCCTTTATCTCTGCAGGCATTAAGTCATTCTGGCACCCTTACATAGCCCTTATGACTCTTTACCAGTCTCACCTATGACAAGTATGCAATTTTGTGATGTAATATCTTCTTTTATATGTGAGATAAGGCAAAGAGGGCAATAAAGATTGCAAAATGACAGCTTTTCTTGTCCTGTTCTCAGCCTTTGTTTCAAAGGGAATGTGAATCACTTTCTCACACAGAGATCACAAGAAACATTGATTATTTCAATAGCTCAGCATGTCATTAAGAAGATATGCCTACAATAATCTGAACTCCAGAGTATCATAAGAGTTTTGCCCATTCTTTAATTTTAAAACATGCCACACTACAAAGATACTAGGAAATCATTGTGCTTCAATCATTGTTAAAAAGGTACTTAACTACGCTGTCAATTTAAACTCAAGACACTAATTAAAGATTTTTAATTTAGCTCATTTAGCCAAAAATACGCTTCTAAATTGTCAATGTTTTCAACCCATGAGCAAATTATAAACAACCTAAGAAAAGCTCATAAGTTTGTTTCCCAAAGCATGATCATTTCATCACTGCCTAAGTGCAATGTTACCTTCTCCATACACGTTCAGAAAAGCCTCTTCCATACTTGCTGTTTTCAATCCTCTTCAGTTTATGGACCTGAAACTGTTCCCAATCTAGATTAAGACCCTTGATTAGCAAATTGAA
The DNA here is from genome assembly GCF_037157495.1 of Lathamus discolor. Classification (NCBI taxonomy): domain Eukaryota; kingdom Metazoa; phylum Chordata; class Aves; order Psittaciformes; family Psittacidae; genus Lathamus; species Lathamus discolor. The sequence goes on from NC_088884.1 coordinate 25,404,854, forward strand.
ACCTGATGACAAGCTTGGGTTTCAGCATTGTCAACAGTCTGCTACCACACTACTAGGACATTAACCAGTCCAGTGAATGTTCCCTGGTATTGGACCTCAATAATCAATATTGAGTATTTCCTATGTTCTAGTTAGTGCTTTCCCAACAATCCCCAGGCAGGATTTAGGAGCCAGAACTTCCCAGGAAGAATCCTGAACAAGCAGTTTGCATGTCGTATCCTCGTTCTCCAGATTAAGAAAATTTATTAGTATAGACATGTACCATTCTGTGCAGTTGGCCTCAACACTTAGAAATGCTCCCAGCATATTTAATCTACTTGCAAATGTGGAAAATCTAAAGGCCTTATATTGCAATTATTTATTGCAGCATAGCAAGCTTGTTGGGTTATTTTTCCTTTCTTTTTCCTGCTCTTGTTTGTATGAGAAAAAGGTTTTAGCTGTTTAACTCTTTAATTTCTTACTGTGGTAAGCTTGATTTCCGTTTTCATCTCATTGTCATTACATTTTCTAACCTTGAAAATAATGGTCTATTCAGATGTATGCCTAATTTGTAATTACTACAACTTAATAAGAGGAAATGTGAAGCTCCTTGAGGCACACAGTAAATAATTTTATCTTGAAAGTATGAACTGATACCTTAAAATATCAGGTCTCCAGCTTCAGAAACAGTTACAAATTATTTGCACATTATTTCACAATCAAAAACCAATAGGCCTTTAGGCAAACCTGAACGCATTTTCCTTCGGTTGCATATAAAAAATTTTCCCCTTGTTATGCAGAAGCAACTACCATTAATGCTCCAAACTGTGCGGCTTTAATTAAAATAGCATTTCCAAGCCTTTCTAGAGCAGCAATCACAGTCATGGCAAGAGCAGAAAAAATGCTCTTTTTTTTTGTACTCTGAACAGTAAAAATTGGAAAATACATTTCAACTTAATATTTGCTATCTTAATGTTCCCTGTTTGTGAAACAGGACTCACTTAAGCCATAAGCTAAATTAAAAATAGTCCATACCTGATAAAAGAATAGTTAAGGTTCCCAAATCTCTTGTGATGTTTTTTTAATATGTATAGAGCAGACATATTGTATAAAGCCTACTGAAGTAGTCAAGATACCTATTTAAGTTTCAAAACTCTAATGTAAGAATCTGTGCTGTTATAAGCAATACCTTTGTTTTGTTCTCTTACTAAAAGAATAATACCACTAGGCTCTCCTGAATTATTTGGAAGGCTACTTGTACTTTTTTTCAAAGTTATTTCTGAACCTCTTTAGTGTCTAGTTAAATCTAGGATGCATGAAAAGAAATGTTAACTGGTAAAGCTTGCATATAGATAAGTGTAAAAGAGACACGGGGCAAGAACAAAGCTATGAGTAAGCCAGACACATTTAATTTATCTGCTGGATGACGCCTTCATTGTATTAAAATACATTTCTATGCATTTCTACCATAGTGCTAGGAGAGCTCTCTTTTTCGATGGAATAACTGGTGATACAATAAGACTTGCTCAACTAAGAACTAAGAACTATTGATTTAAATTATTCAGGGTAAATACTAATGTCTTACAAGTCTATCACAAGACAATATTTTTGCAATTAAAAACTCTTCATAATTACTGTCACATTTCTGGATGTAAGAATACATTAACCAAGAATTTTTCAGCATAATAGAACATCTTGCCTTTAAAAAATTGGCAATGTTACAAGATAAAGGAATAGTTTTGTCCCCTCATATAAAATATTTCTGAAACGGAATTTCTTATAAAGAAGGTCAGATATTTCCCCCTCATATAGCCAACTTTTAAATTAGATTTTTGTTTGTATGACCACTATCTATGTGTCAACATTAAATTTCCTGTTCTGTGGGTAGGTGAGCATAACTTTAAGGCTTGGAGTTTTCCAAAGCAGCACTCTCTGTCTCTCTTGTGGCTCCACTTCACTTCAGCATCTCTGAGCAGGTAGTCCAATTTCCAGCCTGTGCTGTACGAAACGTCTACACTATGGACTATAAATTTATACAGAGCAATACGATTTTCATGTGGTTCACAGGTTATGCCATTCTTAAAATACTCCAATGCTCCTTAGTTAAATCTTTAATTTAGAGTAGAAGAAAAGCAGACTTCCAAGCGATATGCTTTGGTCTTGCTCCCTCATGTCTAGATTGATTGTATTGCTTACCTAATAAATGGTCCTTTATCTATTACTACTGAGTTTGTTTTAATTTTAGAGACAATTCCATTTTACATAACCTCACAAACATAATTCAGAAGTTACAGTGTAATTCTCAAAGAAAGGAAGAGAAGAAAGAAACAAAGCAAATAGATGAACAACATTCTGTTTCATTGTGAAAGTCACTATGAAATGTAAAGGTTTTGTATTTCTTGCACAGGAAATGTGTTATTAGAACATGACATGTTATCATGTTAGCATAAAATATTGAGAGTGTTAATTACTGCTAAAAAAGCATTTCACAATGAAGTTTCAGTGCACTGACAGTTCCTCTACTGAGAGAAGGAAAAAAAAAAAACAGGAAAAAAGAACTAAAAAAAAAAAACCCTATAATGAAAAAAAAAAAAGGACAAAAAGAAAAAAAAAAAGACAAAAGAGTAAAAGAAAAGCAAAAGGACATAGAGAAGTAAAAGAAGGAAAGAGAAAGAGAGAAAAAGGAAGAGGAAGAGAGAAAAAGAGAAAGAGAAAGAGATAGAGAAAGAAAGAGAAAGAGAGAGAAAGAGAAAGAGAAAGAAAGAGAAAGAGAAAGAGAAAGAGAAAGAGAAAGAGAAAGAGAAAGAGAAAGAGAAAGAGAAAGAGAAAGAGAAAGAGAAAGAGAAAGAGAAAGAGAAAAAGAGAAAGAAAGAGTAAGAGAAAGAAAAAGAGAGAAAGAGAAAGCGAAAGAAAGAGAAAGAGAAAGAGAAAGAAAGAAAGAGAAAGAGAAAGAAAGAGAAAGAGAAGGAGAAAGAGAAAGAGAGAGTAAGAGAAAAAGAGAAAGAGGAGAAAGAGAAAGAAGAGAAGAGAAAGGTTTTGTCTGGGCAACCATAGACACTGGTACAATAGGATATTTCTGATTGATGATATCTGTTTAAAAGAGCTGTTTGAACCACTCTTCTTGCATTTATGTTCCATTATCTATAAGATATTTCTGGTCTACTCAGCAATTCCTTTTTGAAATCATCCTGTGAAATATAATTAAGGTACCCTATCTCATCTTGGCCTAGCTCTGGCATTTCTACTAAATGGAGAAATAAAACATCAAATGTATCTCCACAACCATCTCAAACAGATTGCTGTGGTCTGCATTCTACCTAGCAGCTGCGAAGAGAGGTACAAGGAGCTTCCCACATGCCTTCAATCAGTCTGGAAAATGACCAAGCCAAAAAGACAAAGTGTCTTATTAGTTAATTGAGGTCATGCTTTCCTGAACTTAGCAGTAGAGGGACCTTTCCATTACTGTTTCAGAGATACAAGAATAGGAATATCACTGCATCCCTTTTTCCATCCCCGCACTGTAGAACCGCAACCCAGCCATTATATAGCAATGTTATAGCAAGCTGCAATGTTGTAGCAAGCTGCAATGTTCCTGGAGGTTCTGAACTATAGAACCCTCTTCAAGACTCCAAGGGGATTTTTTGCAGGACTGCCACTGTGCTCTAGATACAAATACTTTTCTCTAATTGACAGCAAAAAGCCACACCTCTACCTTTAGTAAAACTTTGTCTTTTTATTGTTTTTTCTCATTTCCAAGTACTGAGAGAATAGATCCTCATTCTATCTATTCACAGCCATATCTGGAATATGAATCTCAGTAAGAATATACAAGAGATAATAATGAATATGAATGGACAGACAACCAGACAGGCCCAAGGTAGACAAAATTTTTCTGTGAAGAGAGGCTAAGAGAGTTGGGGTTGTTCAGCCTGGAAAAGAGAAGGTTCTAGGGTGACCTTATTGCCACCTTTCAGTACTTAAAGAGGGCTTATAAGAAAGATGGGGACAAACTTCTAGCAGAGCCTGTAGCAATAGGTAACAGTTTTAAAATAGTAATATTTAAAATTGGTTTTAAACTAAAAGAGGGTGGATTTAGACTAGATATAAAGAAGATATTTTTGATGACGTGGGTGGTGAAACACTGGAACAGGTTGCACTCAGAGGCAGTAGACACCACATCCCTGGAAACATCAAGGTCAGGTTGAACACGGCTCTGAGCAACCTGGTGTAGTTAAAGATGCCCCTGCCCATTGTAGGGGAGTTGGATTGGAAGCAGTGGGAGAAATACTGCAGTCTATCTCATTTTGGCTATGTTCTTTCATTTTACCTAACACATACATCTGACCCTGGTATTATTACTTTTTCTAGCTTTTTTTTTTTTTTTTTTTGGGGGGGGGGAATCTTTTGGGGGGTTTTTTGTTTGTTTGGTTGGTTTTGGCTTTGGTTTTTTTTCTCTTGAATGAGCATTTAGCTTCAAGGGAAGGCAAGTGTCCCTTCTTGCTATACACAAAAGCAATAGCTCTTGTCAGTACTAGGTCATTTCCAAGCTCACTTTTTTCTTCTGCTGTTGATGCTAAATAAGTGCAAGGACTCTGAGATGGATTGGTGATATTGCCGCTAGCAAATTGCAACCAAACCCTCCTGGGTGCAAACTTATGGCAGCATCCCCTGGCCTTCCTGAGTAAATGCATTTGCAAATGTTTTCACCTTGACCAAACATGTCAAACTCAGAATCTCAATGTGTTTCTTGCTGGTGGAGTGCAGTAGCTAGCTACCAGGAGCGGGAATTGTCTCCCTTGTCTCCAATTGTCTCCAATTACAGACCTTTCCTGTTTTACTCTCATATCTGCCAATTCACTTGAATCACAGGCCAGGTATGACCACAGAACTAGAGCAAAATCCTAGGACCATTGTAACTAAGGAAGTTTCTTACACTGTCTGCTAAAAAAAAAATAAATATGCAGGCAAAGTGAAAGGTGAACTTGCAAACTATGTTTTTTTTTTACTGTATGTATTTTAATTAGCAGAGCAGAAAGGGAAAGAGCAACTCAAGGACGGAAGTTCAAGGCAAGTGTGTGGTACATAGATAAAGGATAAAATTGGTACCAGTGACAAATTTTGTAAAGAATTACTGTATTTAATTCCAGTACTAGCTGTTTTCATTTATGTATATAATTAATCCCTAAAGTACATAAAGATTTTATTCAATATTAAATCTAAAAAGGTATCAATTGAAAATTAAAAGGTCCCTACTCATAAAAAAATTCAGCAAATAAATCCAGCCCATTATGACATAATTTATAAGCAGCATCAACTTTAATTTTAGAGGATGTGTAAAACAAAAGTACAGAAGATAGACACGAAGGGGAAAAAAATCTCAAACAAGAAAGGGCTACCAAACAGAACCAAGCAGTAATTTATCTAATCTCTATTTAGGTTTCTCAGTTCAGTCAAGGATGATTTTGACTAGAAAACAAAACTAAGAACATGTCCTATCTCAGTTACACACTTTTTTTTTTTTTAATTTTCTGAAGAATAAGTAAGAAAACGTAAGAAACTTTAAATATTAACATTTTATTTAGTGTATAAATATTCAAGTTGAGAAGGCTGAAGGGTGAAAGGAACACGCTTATTACATCTTACGACAATGTCACTCAAAGAAGCAAGAAAACTAATAAGTTGAGCATACTGCAGGGTTTTCCCAGATACTTATGCAACAAGACACACACTTTCTCAGTCTCCAGATGGTCTAAACTTGAAGAAAAAACCAAGAGATTATGATGGCCCAGAGCCCCTTTTTGTGTGTGTCTCAACTCAGAAGACAGAAGGGACTGACAGCTCGTTACCGCTTGGGCAAAGGGCCGGGGGCACAGCAGGGATCCTGTTTCACCAAGGTGGGGGACGCTTTCCTGTGCTGTCTGCCCTGAGGCCGTGAAGATCAACTGCCTCGGCAACAAACTGCCCGGAGACAGCGACAGACCCTGCGGCGCCCGTCAGGGCACACCGTGAACCGGCTCTGGGGCTCAGCAGATCCCCTGCGGGTGGGTCTGACCTGCGGGAGGGTTCCAAGAGCTCCTGGCCCTAGAAACAGGCAAAACCGTCCTTCAGCGTGTGGTGAGCACCCCTCCGCCATAGACCACAGCGGAGACACTGACCACAGGAGCCACAGCTGAAAGGATTTCACTCGCTGACCGAAAAGATGTAGCTGGATCCAGGGGGTGGCGAGCCTATTTCTGGCTTTTTTTTCGCTTTCTCCTTTTCTTCTTCTACTTTGTGTCTTTTATAAGAATAAGAACCTGCCAAGACTTTTGTTCTTCCTGACACAGTTTTAGGGAAGTTTACAATAAATTTGTTTGTTCGTTTTCAGCCTCTGGAGAGCCTGTGGTTCCTCCCTCGAGCTGCACCGTGTGGTAACAGATCAGATGCCCCAACCACTGCCGGACGGGAAGAGCCAGAGCTGGGTTAGTGTGATTTTGAAGCATATTTCAGAACTCTGTGGCTACGGTGTATGTTTCTCCCAAACCCAGTACATGCATGACTTAAGAGCTCAGCAGTTTGCTGAACTGAGGTCCTTGTATTCTGCTTTTGTGTGAGGGAGGATGTATTACAAAACAGTGAATTCAGTGTCCTGCTAGGGCTGAAGGAAGGCTGGAAGCCAACTTGCACTGACTTTCAGGGTAATCTGGGCATGCGACTCCCAGTGAGGCTTGTGAAATATCATCCTTAATTGACATTGAAAAAACCTCTTACATTATTCTGAATTAAAATCGTGGTTATTTCATATGATTGTCATAGAAAATTATTGAAATTACACAGTGATGCATGTTAATTTTTCCATAACACCACCCAATAAATTCTGCAATTAACCCATATCATTGCTGTAATATCATGCACTTTGGGGAAATCTTTTCAATTAGAATTTCAGCAGTAGGAGCAGAGAAATGGATAGGATGCTTAAAATTGAATTTACTTTGCTCATTTCCCCTTAAGGTTAAAATAGGGTTTTGGAAAATAACTTTTTTTTCTTTATATATTTTCTTATGGGCTTTTTTTTTTTACTTCCAATAGAATTAATGAATGATATAAAGTCAGAAAGCACAGGAGTAAAAGTCAAAAAAGATTTGTGCATTTATTGAAAGATTTCATTTAGAACACCCATAAATTAGTAGTAACTGTTCTAACCATCATCAAAAAATGTATAGAGACTTTTATCTGTCCCATTTCATTCTTGGCAAGGACCTCAAAGTGAGTAATTTTCACTAAAAATTAAAAAAAAAACAACTCAACAACGCCAAACAAGCCCAGAAAATAATGACAAGAGCCAAACATTATTTAATCTTTTTAAAAAAGTATGTTTTCCATTTGTAAATAAACATGATGAAATACAAGGTGCTTATCACAAGTAGGCTGTCTACTGAACTCTCTCTATTGAGAGAGAAATGGGATATATTTTCTATCCTTAATAGGTCAGCAAGTAATAGGACAAGTGCAGACATATTTATGGATCTTTGCCAGAGGCGACAGCATAGGTGTTTTTGACTTTAGTGTTTTTGCTTTGGTTTCTTTTTATTTTCTTTGTTGCTGTTTCTTTACCTATGTTTTGCTTTTACAACTGTTTTTATAGTGTTGTTGGCACTGACCCAGAAAACACAGCTCAAAGTCCGCATTTTGCATGAGTGTGTTTCCTGACCCTGGCCTCAGGTTGGTTTTATACAAAATTAGAATTGAGTTTCTCAATATGCTTTTATAGTCTCAGTGATTTTTTTTTTCCCTTTCACATTCTGTTTTCATGTTCTCATGCAAAAGGATATGATATCTCAGTGATTGCACAGGCTAAAATATATGCCCTAGGTTTAAGAAATCAGCTCCAGAAACTTTATAATCTAGCTCTAGAGTCATACGGACAGCTTCATTCAGACACACTGTTAGAACAGCAATGAAGGTGAGCCTTTACAGTTGTTCAACAATGCAAATGAGCTATGAAGAAGTTTACAATATTCTTTTGCAATATTCCCATGCGGTGACTGTTCTTGATATGGGGAAATTCCAGGACACAATTCACAGAATCACAGAATCACAGAATCCCAAGGGTTGGAAGGGACCTAAAAAGATCATCTAGTCCAACCCCCCTGCAAGAGCAGGGTAACCTACAGTACATCACACAGGAACTTGTCCAGGCGGGCCTTGAATATCTCCAGTGTAGGAGACTCCACAACCCCCCTGGGCAACCTGTTCCAGTGCTCTGTCACTCTTACAGTAAAGAAGTTCTTCCTGATGTTAACGTGGAACTTCCTATGTTCCAGTTTACACCCATTGCCCCTTGTCCTATCACTGGATATCACTGAAAAAAGCCTAGCTCCATCATCCTGACACCCACCCTTTACATATTTGTAAACATTGATGAGGTCACCCCTCAGTCTCCTCTTTTGCAAGCTAAAGAGACCCAGCTCCCTCAGCCTCTCCTCATAAGGGAGATGTTCCACTCCCTTAATCATCTTTGTGGCTCTGCGCTGGACTCCTTCAAGCAATTCCCTGTCCTTCTTGAACAGAGAGGCCCAGAACTGGACGCAATATTCCAGATGCGGCCTCACCAAGGCTGAGTAGAGGGGGAGGAGAACCTCTCTTGATCTACTAACCACACCCTTTCTAATGCACCCTAAGATGCCATTTGCCTTCTTGGCCGCAAGAGCACATTGCTGGCTCATGGTCATCCTCCTATACACCAGGACCCCCAGGTCCCTTTCCCCTTCGCTACTTTCCAGCAGGTCAACCCCCAACCTGTACACCAGCAGTACAATAATCTCCATTACTCTTCAATACACTTATAATGATGGCTATTAAAGGTTTAATTATACTTTCTAGGAGACTGTTCTATCTATTAAAATAATAAATGAATGCTGGCGTTGAACAACTTGGACAATAATCATACTGTTCTGAAACAGAAATATATGTCCTTTGCCAAATGATATGAGACTATCTTTAAAAAAAAAGCCTCAAGATCGAGTTCATATTGAATATAGAATTTCTAATTAGTCAGGAAAATATATCAAGTTTGCAGGAAAAGCTCCTAATTCAGAAAATACTTCTGGTCAAATTAAGTTTCCTTACTCATTTGAGTAACTCTAATATAGCAAGGTGAACTCTTTGTAGAATAAGAGTATCAAACTGAGGAATTTGGTTCTGAACAAGCCACAAATCAGTTTACAGTCAATGTCAATCACTACATTTTGTACATCTGGGGGGCACATGACTGCTGAATTCCTTGTAGAACCCGCTTAAAGTTCCTTCTCGAACCTCCATGAAGACATTAGTTACTCTGGTCTGTTAAAACCCTGTTTAGAGTACAAAATAATGAAATACACTAAGAAATTATTTTCAAAGGTCAAATATTGGTTAAAGAAAGGAATTTTCTATAGAACTTTTTTCATTCATATTACTTTTAGGTTTCACAGAATATCAATCTTACATGAAACTGGCAATTAAAGATTCAGATCCACAAAAGGACAGCATTTGAGAGAGAGACACCCAAAACACCCAGGCATTAAATCTAGATTCTCCAGAATGTCAATCAACTGACCTAATGTCTCTTGATGCTTTTTTCCCCTTAGTAAAGGTCTTGGAATCTCTTCCCCTAAAGTTAGATGGGTTTGTCATATATGGGTTTATTTTCCACTCAGATCAACTAGATAGAGACTTATCAAACCTCTAGAAACCATTCTGGGATATGCTTTCAAAGTACTTTTAGCAGATATAAGGAATGTGAGGATGTGAGAGCAATCTGGCTGTGACATCTGTCACCCCATTGATCACCAGGGTTGATTCAGCTGATCTGGCTGGCTAGGCAGGTGTCCCCTTCCTCCCTCACAGCTTCACGTGTCCCTCCCGAAACTGCACGCTAGGTCAAAGAGGACGACCTTCTCCGATAACAGGCGGTACCGTTCATTGGTCACAGGTATATGGTAGCTGCACTCCCCTGCTAGAGCTTCCAAACAAATTCTGTGATTCTATATTCACTGATGTAATACAAAACCAGAAGAAGAAATTTCATTTATTCTGCTCAAAAGCTTGTTTGTTGATTCATTTTCATAGCATGTGTGATACAGGAGTTAGAATCTATGACCTTCCCCCAGTGGCTGAATTCTTGCCTTTTTCTTTATGGGTTAAGTTGACTAGCATTTGAAAACTCAAAATCTAGCCTAAGGGTTCAAGTCCCATTGTCTTCTCATCACTTTGTTTTTTCAGACAACAGTTTTGTTGACTGTTAGATATTCTATGAGAGAAATTAAAACCTCTGCACTCACCGTTTGCAGAGCTTTAATTCAACACAAAACATGCCTTGATGGCAAGAGACGTAAGTTTCAAGTTAGCCTTGAAATATCAACGGCTCTGGTACCTATAAAGTGTGACTATTTAGGCAGGGTTTATTTTATAGGAAAAGTATTACCTTTTCTATAGAGGTAGTCCTGGCACTGGCATGCTAGCTTGAATCGTGTGGAATTTTATTTCTCTGGTTTCAGAGATACCTCACGGAGAAATAAATCTGTGGTAAGTGTAAGTTTGAAAACATTCTAACAATGCAAAATCAAAACCCTTCTATGAAATAGTGTTAATATATTTCAGTAGATCATGAAGACACAAACTGCCACACAATGCCACTTCCATGTTACTTGAAATAATGGTATATTAATTTTTAACAAAATTAACACAGATCAAAAACTCTGAATGCCAATCTATATAAAGAGTTAACATTATCTAGGGATAATTTCCAGTTGTTTAACAAGTATAGGAAAAGCAAAAAAATCCCTAAAAACTAGAAAATATTTTAAAATGTGTTTTCTTTTTATGGGAAATATTGGAAATAATCAAATTCATGATGCCATTATCATTTTTGCTTCCTAGTAAATGAACAATAGATGTCAATACTTGATGCTTGTTCAGTGCAGACTTCAATTGCTTTGACACTTTGTTATTTGCATTGCTATGAAAAGTCCAATGGCCTCTATGTTACAAGAGAGCATCAGAAAACATGGAGATACATTTCTATCTTGAGATGAAAAATGCTATTAGTTCTTCATGTTCCAGTCTGTGTTGGGAGTTAATTCCTTTATAGATGTACTTTAAACTGAGACCTCAAAAGGAAACATGCTTACTTCTTCTCGCTTTAAAGAGATGCAAGTAAGAGTCAGACAAATTGGGATTCATGAACATGCATAAAAAGGTCTTTCAGTTTTCTAGTCCTCCTTTTTTGCTTCTGGAAATTTAGACGGTCACATGCTGATTCATTTCACGAGCACATTTTTAGGAACAAACAAACATTTCAAGTTTAAATGACATATTTTTTTTCATTTTTATTTTGCATTTTGTATTAAAATAATGATCTACTCATCCATATGCTCCTGTAGTCAGAAACAGCATTTCTTTTTCCCTTTTTTTCTTTTTTTTTTTTTTTAATTAGCATTGTAAATTGATTATGGAGAGGAGCTTTTCTATAGTTCAAAACTTCCTTATTAATAAAGACCAAGATAGACAACTGGGCTAGACAACTGGGCTGCTTTCTAACCCAGTGTTGAGGTTTACAATAGGGGGGGTGGCACAGAAACTGCAATGAGAAGTCACTGAGGATTTTGATTTTAAAATGTGTTCCAACATAAAAATCCTGATTTTTATTAAACATCAGGTGCTTAAAAAGACCTTTCACAATGAAGTTATTACCCATGATTTTGGCTTACATATCTGTTTTTTTCTAGTCTTTCCCAGTGCACAGCTAGATTCTCCCCTGCAGTATGTAGGAGGCTATCTGAATTAATGCTTCTGCAGTTTACAAAACCTCTTGTGCTACATAATTTTGCTGGGTAGAAAAAGCTGGAATTAGATGTCTTTTGGCACACTCAGTGCAACCACTCAGATATGAGCTGTCCTGCTGTTCCCTCTCTGAACAGCCATTGTGTCTCTATCATTGTAGACTTCCATCTTGGCAAAATTGCATTGCCACAGTGTGATTTCCATGGGCTTTATTTTAAACAGAATTATTTATGTTATTCTTACAAAATCTAAATCATCATGAGGGCCTCTAGAGTGAAGGTTAATTCTGTTGCCAGAAGCTGTAGCTTTGTCTTCTGAAGCTGAAGCTCATGGTGGCAACAGTTACTGGCCATCTCTGTTCTGATAAATTTGTGTTTTCCCTTCGATCAAATACGTCAAGCTTTTAATTCTGTGTAATCATTGATCACATGAAGTGCCAGACCATCTTGGTTTTGCATCATTCACATCTGCTGCTATTTTCCCTCCACACAGGTAAAATGCATTGATCTAGAACATACTGTTTTAACCTCAGAACCCTTACATGGAAGAATGCTAACCTGCTGTGGTTTCAACTCAGTCAGACACACAGTTTCTACTCACCCCGCCCCTGTCTTTCTTTCCTTTCCCACACCCCTCCCCACTCCCAGAGGGATGGGGAGGAGAATCAGAAGAATTTAACTCCGATAGGTTGAGATAAGAACAGGTCAGTAACTAAGGTATAACACAAATCACTACTGCTACCACCAATAATAATAATGATAAGGGAAATAACAAGGGAAGAGAATACAATGCCACTTGCCGAAACAAGCCTACTTGAGAAGAGAGAGTGCCCTTCCGGGTAACTCCCAGTTACCGCCTTGGGCATTACGTGCTGTGGTATGGAACACCTCTTTGACTAGCTTGGGTCAGGTGTCCTGTCTCTGCTTCCTCCTGGCCTCCCGGCCTGCCTGGCAGAGCATGAGACTCACAAAGTCCTTGGTCAGAGTAAACATTACTTAGCAACAAGTGCAAACATCGGTGTTATCAGCTCTGTTCCCATGCTGAAAGTCAAAACACAGCATTGCACCAGCTACTAAGAAGGTTAAAAATTGACTGCTACTGCTAAACCCAGGACATAACTGCTTCTGAAATATTATTCCCAACCATTTGAAATCCCAAGACATGGCATGCTAGCTGAAATTCTTAAAAAACAAAACCACAAAACTAAGCAAAAAAAAAAAAAAAAACACAAAAAAACTAAACACGAAAAGAAAACCAAACCAAAACCGAAAAACCAAAACCCTACCCAAAATGACCAAAGAACCACAAAACCTAAACAAAACAAAAATCAAACACCATCCCTTTTGTCATCACACACTTGCTAAATTTGCAATGCTAACTAGTGCCGCAGTTTTTTATCTTATCACAAAACACTCCCCAGCAGACAACTACCATTTACATTAGATTCAATAAGTGCCTGTGATCAGGAGGAAATAGTAGTAAAAAAATAAACAGACTGCAGCCCTTACATTACACCCTTTTCCAGTAGATATTGAGGAAACCTAGCAAAACTGCATTCGCCCTTGAATACACAGAAGTACGACAAGATAATGAATCCAAAGTACCTAAAGTTCCAGTAATGGTCCCAAAAGCAGAGTGCCAGAAACTAAAATGTGGTGAAGAAATGCTATCACAAGGGGGAGCATAAGGCCTTTGATCTTTAAGAATCCTTTGGGTCATGCAGAAGACCTGATAAATTTGTTACACACTAGAGACCTTCCAGAAAAACTGGAGAATACTACTCTAATGATTGGTAAAATGATGTATGTTCAGACTGCAAAAAAGGTTGTTTTGGTTTAATTTTTTTAATATATTTTGTACCAAATTGTACCAAATTGTACAAAAAGAACAAATTTTTAAAATAAAATGTAATAAGTACTGTCTATTAAAAAAAAAAAGCAAACCAACAAATCAAACCAAACAAAAACCACAAACCCTAAACCCACAAAGAACCCTAATCAAGCAACAAACTTTACCACATCACCAGTTTAACCTTTTATTCTGCTTTGATTTAGGAATTATGTATTTTCGTCTCAAATTCCTAAACAGAAAACTACTTGATGAGCAAACTGGACTTTTCATTTTGAAAAATGCATAAATGGGATTCTGACTATTTTAAAATTGTTTATTCTTGCTTTTGTCCCTATTGTGAATAAATTCATATAACAAGAACATTTCCTTCAAACTTTTTGTTTCAATACAACTGCATTTTCTGATACTTTCAAGAAATTTATATTGCTGTAAACATAACTGCCAGGTGGCATTACATAATGCTCTGATAAGCTCAATTGAGCCATTTACTATCTATTTTCTCCCTGTGTACTTGAATTCTACACATGCTAATGCATGAAATGTGAAACTCCTAGAACAGGAACACCTTTCCATCACTTAGATAATACAAAATATTCACAGCTGTATAGTTACGGGTTTTATTAGTATGCCATGATACTCTTTCAACTTTTCAAGATAAAATTTCTAACATAAGATTGGGTTATGTGGCGTTGTTATGTTTGTTCAAAGTTGTACCAATTCAGTTTTTACATTATTCACCCTCAGAATTTTACACTTTGAAACTGTAACTTAGAAGCACAATTTTAGGACTTGAAGCAACGAAATTGTTCATCAAGTTTGGGAGGGTCCTCATGTAATATTTTAATACAAGAAAGGAAAATTGATGGACTGTACACCAAGCAGGGTATTATATATCTTTTGACAACATCTAGCAATGCACATTCCATTTCATAGTAACTTCTAAGACAGTTATATTAATTTAGAATCATAGAATCATAGAATAGTTATGGTCGGAAAGGACCTCAAGATCATCTAGTTCCAACCCCCCTCCCATAGGCAGGGGCACCTCACACTAAACCATCCCATCCAAGGCTTCATCCAACCTGGCCTTGAACACTGCCAGGGATGGAGCACTCACAACCTCCCTGGGCAACCGATTCCAGTGTCTCACCACCCTAACAGGAAAGAATTTCCTCCTTATATTCAATCTAAACTTCCCCTGTTTAAGTTTTAACCCGTTACCCCCTGTCCTGTCACTACAGCCCCTGACGAAGAGTCCCTCCCCAGCATCCCTATAGGCCCCCTTCGGATACTGGAAGGCTGCTATGAGGTCTCCACACAGCCTTCTCTTCTCCAGGCTGAACAGCCCCAACTTCCTCAGCCTATCTTCATACGGGAGGTTCTCCAGTCCCCTGATCATCCTCATGCCCCTCCTCTGGACTTGTTCCAACAGTTCCATGTCCTTTTTATGTTGAGGACACCAGAACTGCACACAATACTCCAGGTGAGGTCTCACAAGAGCAGAGTAGAGGGGCAGGATCACCTCCTCCAACCTGCTGGTCACTCTCTTTTTGATGCAGCCCAGGATGCGGTTGGCTTTCTGGCCTGTGAGTGCACACTGAAGCTGGCTCATGTTCATTTTCTCATCAACCAGCACCCCCAAGATCTTCTGTGCAGGGCTGCTCTCAATCTCTTCTTTGCCCAATCTGTAGCTGTGCCTGGGATTGCTCCGACCCAGGTGTAGGACCTTGCACTTGTCATGGTTAAACTTCATAAGGTTGGCATCAGCCCACCTTACAAGCCTGTCAAGGTCCCTCTGGATGGCATCCTTTCCCTCCAGAATATCAACCGGACCACACAGCTTGGTGTCATCAGCAAACTTGCTGAGGGCGCACTCAATCCCACTGTCCATGTTAGCGATGAAGATGTTAAACAAGACTGGTCCCAACACCGATCCCTGGGGGACACCACTCGTTACCGGTCTCCAACTGCACATTGGGCCATTGACCACAACTCTTTGTGTGCAGCCATCCAGCTAGTTCTTTATCCACTGAGTGGTCCATCCATCAAATTGATATCTCTCCAATTTAGAGAGAAGGATGTCATGTGGGACAGTGTCGAACGCTTTGCACAAGTCCATGTAGATGACATCAACTGCTTTACCCTTGTCCATCTGTAGCCCCATCATAGAAGGCCACCAAATTGGTCAAGCAGGATTTCCCCTTGGTGAAGCCATGCTGGCTGTCACCAAGCACCTTGTTGTTTTTCATGTGCCTTAGCACGCCTTCCAGGAGAATGTGCCCCAAGATTTTACCGGGCACAGAGGTGAGACTGACTGCTCTGTAATTCCACGGGTGTTCCATTTTCCCCTTCTTGAAAATGGGGGTTATATTTCCCTTTTTCCAGTCGTCGGCAACTTCACCTGACTGCCGTGATTTTTCAAATATGATGGCCAGTGTCTTAGCGACTTCATTTGCCAGCTCCTTCAGGACCCGCAGATGGATTTTCATCAGGTTCCATGGACTTGTGCACGTTCAGATTTTTAAGATGGTCTCGAACCAGATCCTCTCCTACAGTGGGCCCAAGGTCTTCATTCTCACAGTCCCTGGGTCTACCTTCTAAAACCTGGTTGGTGCAGTCAGAGCCTTTGCCAGTGAAGACCGAGGCAAAGAAGTCATTCAGAACCTCAGTCTTCTCCAAATCCTGTGTAGCCAGTTCTCCCGAAAGCTTCCTCAGGGGGCCTACATTGTCCCTAGTCTGTTTTTTGTTTGCTACGTACCTGTAGAATCCCTTCCTGTTATCCTTAACATCCCTGGCTAGGTTTAATTCTAACTGGGCCTTAGCCTTCCTAACCTGGTCCCTAGCTTCCCGGACAGTTTAGCTTTAGACCTGCTCTTTAACAAGGATTATTAACTATACATGACAAGTTTAGAAGTTCAGCCATTTTTCAACAGTCTGAATGATAAAACATGGTGATATTTTTGAGATGAAAGTTCATCACTGCAAAAGTTCGAATACAAAAATATCTTGAAAAAAATAGCAAAGAGAGAAAGAACAAGAAAATATATTTACAAGTGGAGAAATTAACAAAGAAAATTTCCAAGCAGGTGTTGAGCATCAGAAGGTTTTAATACATTTGAAAGGATTTGAAACATGTTGGTAATTTGTTTTAGGGTGGTTTTCTTTTTTTTTTTTTTTTTTTTTTTTTGTCTTGTCTCGTCTTGGTTTTTTTGCTACTTTGGCCAACTCACACTTTCACTCTAGTTTTTATGCACTCCAGTAGAACAGGGAGGCATAGATAAACAAGCTCACCTATATAAATATTTTTATCTTTTTTAATAATGGACCTTCTTTTGTTCTGCGTGTATTTTGTGTAACCCCTACTTTTCAGAGTTTATTTCCTTCGTAACAGAAGGAATGAGACACATGATATTTAGCCATTCCAAACATCATCCTAGTTAAGGAGCACTTATTTATTCTAATTGCTGGCAGGAGCTATCTAACTTTTCACTAGTTGTTATAAAACATTCCAGCACATTTTAAACCCTCCCGTGTCTCCCAGAAGGGAACTAGACTTTGAAAATAAATGTGTGTGCCATACTGTGACTATGCAGCATTCACAATATACCATATGTGAATCAGGGCATGGAGGTTTAAACCACAGTGCGTATTTTTATGAAGGATTACTAACATAAACCCTTGGTTTCCTCTGTGTGGATGTGGACATCCACAGAGTAAATAGCTATATAACAGGTGTTAGACAGTTCTTTTTATACACAAATGAGATGAACAGACACGCATAGGCATTTTTCAGTTCATCTTAAGGTAAATATCAAAAAATGCTAGAGAAATCATAGAATCATAGAATAGTTATGGTTGGAAAGGACCTCAAGATCATCTAGCTCCAACTCCTCTGCCATGGGCAGGGACACCTCACACTAAACCATCCCATCCAAGGCTTCATCCAACCTGGCCTTGAACACTGCAGGGATGGAGCACTCACAACCTCCCTGGGCAACCCATTCCAGTGCCTCACCACCCTAACGGTAAATTTCCTCCTTATATCCAATCTAAACTTCCCCTGTTTAAGTTTTGACCTGTTACCCCTTGTCCTGTCACTATAGTCCCTAATGAAAGGTCCATCCCCAGCATCATTATAGCCCCACCTCAGATACTGGAAGGCTGCTATGAGGTCTCCACGCAGCCTTCTCTTCTCCAGGTTGAACAGCCCCAACTTTCTCAGCCTATCATCATACGGGAGGCTCCAGTCCCCTGATCATCCTCGTGGCCCTCCTCTGGACTTGCTCAAACAGTTCCATGTCCTTTTTATGTTGATGACACCAGAACTGCACACAATACTCCAGGTGAGGTCTCACAAGAGCAGAGTAGAGGGGCAGGATCACCTCCTTTGACCTGCTGGTCATGCTCCTTTTGATGCAGCCCAGGATACGGTTGGCTTTCTGGGCTGCGAGCACACACTGCCGGCTCATGTTCATTTTCTCATCAACCAACACCCAAAAATCCTTCTCCTCAGGGCTGCTCTAAATCTCTTCTCTGCCCAGCCTGTACCTGTGCCTGGGATTGCTCCAACCCAGGTGTAGGACCTTGCACTTGTCATGGTTGAACTTCATAAGGTTGGCATCAGCCCACCTCAGAAGCATGTCAAGGTCCCTCTGGATGGCATTCCTTCCCTCCAGCATATCAACTGAACCACACAGCTTGGTGTCATCGGCAAACTTGCTGAGGGCGCACTCAATCCCACTGTCCGTGTCACTGACAAAGATGTTGAACAAGGCCAGTCCCAACAGCGATCCCTGAGAAACACCACTTGTTACTGGTCTCCAGCTGGACATTCAGCCATTAACCACAACTCTTTGTGTGACCAGTTCTTTATCCACCAAGTGGTCCATCTGTCAAACTGGTGACTCTCCAGTTTAGAGACAAGGATGGCATGAAATCATATTCTAAGTGTACTTCTTCATCCACTTAAAAGTGGAGCTTATGAGAGCGCAACTCAGCTATAGATGCCTAGATTGTGGACGCCAAGATCAGCCATGACAATTTCCACCCTAAATGTCTTTCTCATTTTTATACACAAATAGAGGCTTAGGTAGGCTAATCTTTGAAAGCCATTTTAGTCTTTGAAAGCAGGGGGAGTTCCCTGCCCTGAATTACCAAAAAACTTAGAAATTAAATTCATATAAAGTTTTTATTATCAGGTGCTAAAAATAGTGTGTGTTTCTTTGAAAGTCTTTGGAAAGATACAAAAGGAGTGGTCAGGGCTTTGGGTTGTTTTTTTGTTTTGTTTGATTACTTGCTTTTATTTTTATAAATCCACAAAATATCAGACATTAAACTTTTTTATATTAAATAAAATTCTCTTTCATCTGCATTGCTCAGGTTTACTATGTAACTTGCATCACGTCTCTCATGGAAGGTTCTAAAATACTTAATATCTAAATGCTTTCTCTGACAAATTTCATTAGAAGTAAAGGACAGTCACGTTACATATGTTTTTAAATCTAAAATGCATACTACTGCCAATGAGTTCTAGAATTAAAGCTTTTTTTTTCTTTAAGAATGAGAGGATGCTACTTATTATGAAAAATACTTGAAAGTAGTTTTTATAAGCACCCATTTCTCTTTATAAACACCTGTCTCCTTTTATATAAACATAAACTTTAAGTGAAATAAGTGTTCAGCCCATTTTGGCTAAAATGTTATTTGGGAAATGTAAACCATTAGTAAATTATAAATTATAACATTTACTGCAATACACTAGTTACAAAACCACATCTAAAACTGCAGTGAGCTTTATTAAGAAGATGGCTACAGTTATTTGTGCAAGCTTTCACTAGTTTTAGCAGTACATGATGGTACATGCGTATAAACATCTTGTGTACTTAATTATTTGTTCATCAGTAAGCTGAAGCATAAAGGAATACTACAATTATGAGTACCTTCTCAATTCATATATTAAAAAATAAAGACAAGCCTTTCCCTTTCATTCTTAATTTCAAGGGTCCCTATAAAAACATGCAACTTCACCTATGGAAAAGTAAGAGAGTACAGCAAATGCAAGAGACAGAAATTATCTAGGATGTTATCCTACTGCTGTTTCAGTTCTGCTGAGGAGAGATTGCCACTGGAAAATGAAAAGAATGTCCTTTAATAGCTAAATTTACAGGGATTCCCACTGAATTCTTAGAAGAAATGGATCTGCTTAGCAGGAGATCATATACACTCTCATGTGTCGCCTGAGGGTTCAGTTGTGCTGCAGAGCTTGTCTACAAGAGGCACATAGTGCAAAGAAAGTAGGCAATGAGCCTTTACAGCTAATTCCTCATGTGTACACAAATAAGGCTTTCCTGAGGGGTAACTTTCTCACCCTAAGGAAGGATTTGATTGCACTTCAAATGGCTGCATGCAGACATTCTGTCAGCAAGCTAGGATACCATAAATTCAGGAGTTTTGTCATTATTACACAAAAGATCCAAGATCTTCAAAAGGAGAAGAAAGTATTCTTTCAGCTGCTTCCTAGAACAAGTGGATTGCAAGCGGGGCCCAAGACAAGAGCCAACGTGCACATAACACTAATTCGTCACCATCAGAGGCCAGTAGCAGCAAACTACTTCCCTATCCCAGAGCAAGGGATAAACAGGAAAAGAGCTGTGGCTCCTGTAGATACCCTTTGGAGGAAATGATTACCAAAAGGAGAATTGCAGGGCAGTAAGGTAACTATAGAGGGAGACTAGCAGATTCAAAGGCACCACACAAGCCAAGGAACAGTGCATACATACAAGACAGAGACAATCCTTTAAAGATACTAAAAGCTCACAAGCACTTGGCTGCTGTTTCGTTGGAAGTACTGATGGGTACTAACGTACAGCAAATTCTTTGACTACTTCAACTAAAATCACTGCAGCTTCCCTGTCAGTAACTTTAGCAGTAACTCATAACATACAACAGTATGAAATGTGTTATAACTTGCTGAAGGTATTACTTCTCACACAAATAGGTATTGTAGTGGTAAGGGACACATAAATAAACTACCAGCTACCACCCTAGTGAAAACTACAATTTCTTTCATAATCATTAAGTCCTACAAATACGAGTTACATTTTGTTATACTGAAAATCTTTTTCTGATGAAAGGAAAGACCACATGTGTGAGAAGCTTAGAATTCACAGTGCAAATAAAATTTAAGAGTCTGTTAGTGCAATTTTTCTGATTTCTTTAGAAAAGCGTTTCACTTGCAATAGCAAACCAGCAAAAATTCACTAGGCTACGCTTAGTAGATAAAAACTTAATGAATGATAAATAAAATTAAGGCTACCTGTGGGATTTGTCTGCCATGCCAAGATATTAGATATCAGTGGACCCAAATTTTTGAAAAATTAAACAAAAACTGGACAGGCTTCTACAACATGTAACATAACATCTCTACAACATAACGCTTCTTCCTCTTTGTCCAAACTCCATATATGAATAAAAGACATATGGTTGCTCTATTTCTAAAAGATATTGACTATGAGCTACTATATCTATATGATTCCAACACTTTATTTCTTTACAAAAGCATCGCATTTTCTTAATAGTATTGTTGTTGAACTAACACTGAGAAATAGTGTGGGACTTAAAAGTAGCAAGCTCAGCTAAAAAAGTGAATGTATTCTTATTGATATGACCATCTTTCAGGTGGTCATATCAGTTACACTTCTGGTATAGATCTTTTTGATGTGCAAGTCTGGATTACATTACCATTTTAATTGTGGGGAAATATTTCACCCTAAGATAAAGACAGCAATAGAAAAGCATTGATTCCAAATCCATTGACTGGATTCCATGAGTTCCATTACCAAAAGTGAACTTTCTACTTCCACTCAATCTATATACGAATAAGCTAGAAAGAGTTCAAGCTCTCTGGGGAAAAAAAAATAAAATAAAAGGCATTATTGATGTTATCATAATTTTTTCCTACAGTTTTTTTATTCCTGCAAATAGAATCTTTAAACTTGCACCTATTTGAGCCTGGCTTTGACTATACACTGATGGATAACTCTAGACATTCCAACTATAAGGGGATATTTGATCTTTTAAGCAATTAAATGTGATACTGGAGACATTCTTTCCCGTTTGTGAAACATGGTTACAAGCTTCTTGCTCCATGGGTTTAGCTATAGATGGTTCCCTACTTCTTCATCCATGTCTAGATAAGACAAAAAAACCCAAACAAACCAACAACAAATATAGCAACAAAACAAACAAACAAAACATGAAAATTAAGCTGTTTACAAAACAGCTGAAAAGTTCATGGTGTATAAGAAAGAAGTCTGAGGACACATATAAATTTCCTCAAGGGTGACAAAAATATGTCAAGTATTTTAGCTTTGGAAACAAAATTTACAGACAAATACCAAAGGCGCTACATGAAAATGCATCTTTAAGCCAGGATAACACCGTGTTTGGCAAGTGCTGGGGTATATAGAATCATAGAATCATAGAACAGTTAGGGTTGGAAAGGACCTTAAGATCATCTAATTCCAACCTCCCCGCCATCTTGCAATTGTAAAATTTTCCACACCATATTGCATAGTTTTCTGGTTACCTGCTGAAGAGTTAAGTGGATAAGTCTGTTGTAGTAAAGAGGGTTGAAAATTTCATGGAAGAAATATATACATATATATATATACATACATACATATATATTTATACATACTTACATATATATCACAAAAAAAGATATCACAAATTTAGTGGTGTAGTAACAACACTTTTCTACGCAACTACTCTAGAGCTTCAAGGGGCAAAGTAATTTACTTTAGCAAAATTTGATTTATATACAATGAAATTACACCATCATTTAATATAGATATTACTCTTAATTATATGTTCACTGACATGTAAAATATTTTTTCAAAAAAATGAAAACTGCTTCTTGTTCTGTAACAAATAGTGACACACTAAAGCTGCAAGGTTAAAATAGATTATTTGAAAATTGAATCTAAATGTATTGTAATTCATATTTATTAAAAGGTTAGACATTTTTCAAGTGAATGAAACTGTTCTATAAAAATCAATTCATGGTACAACAGTAACATATTACAGACTTGCAGTTAAAATGTGGTCACCTAAATGTTAGGAACACTAATCCAGCAGTAAAAATTCCATTAACCCAACAACGCTTATTCATATTTAAAAAACTAAAATACTTACCCTGCATCTATAAGACAGTATAAGGTATCTTGAGACTCAGTAATTGTTGGTTAGTCATGAAAAGACAGATTATTATACATAACAAATTTAAAGCATGCATTTAGGACTGGAAAGGGAAATGACTTGAAGAAACTCTTTTATCTTCCATGTACAGCTCTTGGCCCCAGTATTGGATATTTGACATAAAACTAATGGTTTTGTTTCAGTTAATTGTCTTAATGTAAATTAGCAGATGACTGGGGACATGTAACTATAATTAACATTACATTTTTTACCAAAAACATAAGCTAATACCAGCTATTTACAGATTTTCAATTTAGGAGATTTATTCAGGTCTTTTTGATTTTCTGAGGGGTGATGCAGAAGTTAATTTTGCTTGCCTTTTTAATATTAAACATTAAGCATCAAAAGGCAGAACTACAAAATAGAAAATTTATTATCTTAAGTAGCTGATTTTTTTCTTTTAATAAGAATAACCAGACTCCCATTGTGGAGCCCATGTTCAACTTCATACGTCAATGTGAAACTTCAGACACCATTCCAGATGTGGTGGTTATGATCACAATTTTTTTAGTTTAGCAGCTTATCTTTTCCTCCTCAAAAAACTCAAAACAGATTTTTTGGACCATACTGAGCATTTTTAAGCCATTTGTTGCAATAGACTAACACTCTCAGTTTTCATGTATAAAATACGGAAATTTGTCAGGGAAGTGACGGAGAGTTATGTTTACCTCCATCCATAAATAAACCTACACCATTTCAGTCCAGTTACAAGGTTTTTAAAAGTTGCAGATTTCATAAGTGAGAACACTCACCCTTTAAATCTGATACGCTTCAATCATTCTATTTGAACCAGGTCAGCTACAGTGGTGACTGAAAGCCACACACAGAAGTAGTTGTAGAAGCCCACAATGTCAAGATAGTTTCTACTTTTAGTTTGTAAGACTGTGCATCCACAAGTTATGTTGCATAAGGCAGCAAAAATGTCTCATTTGTTATATGTGATGGATATTTCTATTTTAAGTGTGTACTATATAAACTTGCTTCAGTATCAACTACTTTCTAGACAAATGATGACTATAGTTCTCAATAACCATCGTCTAGTTTCATCTAGATATTACTGCACTTCAAAGTATTCCTGATGCATATTTCACTCTGCAGTGCCACAACAGTGAAAGACTGAATCTGAACTTTGCCAAATGTTGCTTCAGGCAGACAGATGTTTTTATTTTAGGACCATTATTTCTCAGGAGAAACTGAAATTTTTGACCATGTCCATACCCCACCACATTAGCTTTTCTTACATTTCAGTATTCTAGTGAAGTTATTTCCTATCTATGTTTCAATATGTTTAGCTGTTGAGAGAATTATTTCAAGAAAACCTCAATCTGCTTTTTTATAGATAAGGTATAAGCAAGCTTCAGCATGGTTAAAGACTTCACTGTGAACAGACAAGCCCTTAGAGTTTCATTCCATGTTACCTGCAATTATGACAATGCTTGACAAGACAACAGAGGTGGCTTCATACCTACTCAAACCCATGAAGACAAGCCAGCAAGAACATTTATGTCAGGACCAGTTCAGGAGAAGCAGCTCACAAAATGTATCCCACTGTGAAAAAGAATCACTGTATTGTTTATGGGCTTTGGGAAACTGAAGAAACTATCTTTGGGTATATAGATTCAAACTGCATACAGATCATAACTCCCTGGTGACACTGTTAGCAATAAAAGGATTCAGATGAGCAGGAATGCAAATTGCCTGATGATCAGTGAGAATGCTTCCATTTATGTATGACATACAGTATGGAACAGAAACTGAAAATGTCATGGCAGACTGTTTATCTCATCTGCCCTTATTTCTACCAGATGCCCAGATAAATGAAAATATAGAGTACTTGCACAGATTACAAGCATGTTTACTACAGTACAGGAAAGAAATTTAGAACTACAATAGAACACATCTCATTCATCAGAAGATTATGTGATTTCCTGATAAGGTGGCCTAACAATCACAAATGTCTTGATTCATTTCTACAACAGCATGCTATACTACAAAATGAATGGGTTTTTTTACAAGGTATCTGTGACAGGCTTTTTTAACTGGCTTTTTTTTCCAGTGTATGCAGTTGTTGCATGACAAGCATCAACAACTGTCAGAACAAAATAGTAACTGCAACAACTCTTTTGGTACCCATAATTCTGAGTTCTCGTTAATGTTGGTCTAAACTTGAAACCAGCCTTATGTTAAAAATGCATTCATTTATATGCTATCACCACAAACTATTCCTACACTTTACGTATCATTAGAATCTTTTTTATTGATACTTAAGGCCCATTTGGTCACACACTGACATACTTGCTATTCTACTGCCTTGGTAGATTATCTGAAAAAATGCTTCTAAACTGAATTTGAGTCACACCTACTATTAAAATCAACTTCCCATCAATTATTTCCAACATGCAATAAAAAAAATATTTAATTTTTTCAGAGTATCTCCAAAATATTTTCTTTTTTTTTTTTTTTCTTTTTCTTAGAAGGAAAGATTTTATATACAGGCAATGAAGAACATTCTGCCTTCAAGACAACAAAGAGACTGAATGCTTTAATAAAACTTTGAAAAAGATTGCTAACCTAGAAGGAAAAGCTTGAAAATTCTTCACTAAAATCTTCCTACAAAGCTACAAGATAGCATGTCATCCATCAATTCAGAGAACACTGAATGCTGATTTACTGCATGGATGGAGAATGCATACAAAGCAAAATGTCAAATGTTAATGGACTACCATTGTCTTACCCTGAAAGATCACAATCAGATACAAGGCAGAGTCCAAAAGGAACAGCAAAGGTTTGAAATATACAGATTGGCAGCAAAAACCTTGAAATATACAGTTGTGAAACTATTACGATCCAGAAGGACCCTGAAATAAGATCTCACAGAGTGTTTCTCTACTGTTGATTTGATTGCTCGTTTCATTCCACTGCAATGGGAAATAAAGATTGGACATCACTAAGTCTTGCTCCCTGCTTCTGGTTCAGGTCTTTGAAAGTATTCTTGGGGTCTTTCCACTCTCAAACACACAATGTAGCAGCTCTCATCCGTGCAAAGCATGATCTTCATGCTATTCTATGATGTCCTGTGAGGCAGTCTTCTCATCACTTTTTCTGTGTTGTAAAGAGATGTTAAATCTTTACTTAATACTGGTAAAATAGACTTCCTATTGCCTATACACAGCCTTTCAATTTACATATGCAGTAAGCATATACATAGAAATATCATGTGCAGCTGGAAAGACTTTAGTTTATATGTTTGGAAAACTTTTTACATGTTTGCAAGAGACTACAAATGCATTTCAGCTGGGAGTTCCTATTGCAGAGCACTTCTTAACTATCACCTAAAATCACTGCAGTGCACTGCAACAAGATTTTAGTAGTCAAAATCCCCTCAGATATTAAATACTCTGAACATGTTCCTAGCTCTCAAAAGCCAGAGGAATCTGTTCCTACCATTCTAGCTGTTTCCTTCTATCTACTGTGTATTGGCTATGACCAGACTTTAGAGGGGAAAGCACAGGATGAACCCCTTGTCTAATTGCAGTGAATTGCTGCAGTCATTCACCTAACTGACTAGGAAGATGGTCAGGTGCTGAAGTGCAGGGTGGGTTCATAGATTGTTAAAACTTCTACAGTGGGGAAATGTGGCTGGAAATACATTGGACTTCACGATTAAAGAGATTTTTAACATGAAAATACTGAAAAGCTCAAGTGCTACAAATTTGTGCACTCGACTCATTTTGCTAGTACAAGATACTACAAATTATATGATGGCCAAGACAAATTTTATGCTGAAGAGGAGAACACATTCTACCTTTCCGTTTTCTTACAACCAGCGTATAAAACAGAAGGAAAAGAACTAGAAATGCTTAGCTTTCTTTTTACTCAGCAGGGTCAAAATCAGAACATCAACATGACCCATGGTACTTCTGACAGATATGAAAGACATTTTATGTAGTATAATCATTAAGCTTATTAATCTACAGTGATTTTCATCTTCAAAGCATTACAAGCACAACAAATTCTGAAGTATTTCCCAGAGCATGGAGTGTGCTCAGGGAGAGGCCTGGTAAGGAAGTCAGAGGCAACAGGCACATCCAAATCACTCTCTGGAGTCTCAGCTGTCATTAGTAACAACAGAGTGTGGCTAAGATTTTCAAAAAATCCTATGTAATTTAAGAGCTGACAGACTTGTAGATGAAATCTGGCAAAATTTCTTCAACACCTGAAGATGGTAATACCCCACAGTGATCTGTTTCCTGCCTCAGTTCAGAGTTAATTCCTCTAAAACTTCAGTTGTTTGCTTTTACAAACAGGAATTAAACCCTTCTATTTTCTAAAACTTTTCAAGCACAGGAATATATAGGCATGTATCCTCAAAGCATCTCTGTACCTTGGGTGACAACTGATCCATTGCTTCTCATAATTTAGTCTCAACTTCTCAAAGGTGTTTCCTTTCAGAGGAAAGAAAGACAAAAAATAATTAAAAAAAGGGCTGGAACTAAGGCATCTGTGAGAAATGGTTGAATTTCAGATTTCCCCATTCAGCATTTTCAAAAAGTTTATGAAGTAGAATCTCAGAAAAGTGTATCAAAAGTTTCCCAAAATAAATTTTCTTTCTAGGATACTAGCAACTACTGTATAAAACTCTTTAGGATGAACAGGGATCTTAGAGTCTGTAGCATAGTACAGTCAAAAATTATGACTTGTCCTAAAGCCTGCAAAGAACACCAGGGTTTGCAAAATCTCTTGCTGTCTGATTCTTACAATCTGAGGAGCAAGAAGTCTTGTGGCTCTGCCTTTCCCAAGGAATTGGACACCTCAGTGGTCACTAGATTAAAAAGAAAGCAATTTTAGGAATGAGAAATAAAGTAATGCTTCCTTTCTGCTTCTTTTGATCCCTAAATTACTCATTACACTTTCTTCCAAAGGGAGACTGAAAGTCGAGGCCAAGCCTGGGAGGAAGGAGCTATCAGTTCAAACCTCCCAAGCCTGAAGGAGAGGACACTGATTCAGAGAAAACTCCAGGAACAAACTTGCCAACAAAGTTTTCAAGGTGACAAGCAGGTATTCTTTATTGCGGCGCCGGGAGACACAGGGGATAGCTCCTCCTAACGTGTGTCTCTCTGTTGCTACACAAGCCGTCCTTATATAGTCCCTGGGCATACATATATTACGCCATTTTCCAGAAAGTTCCCCGCATGCATACAGAATTGTGGTGGTGGTCTCTGAGGGTTGTTTACTTCTTCCAACAATCTTCATCACTTCTGGCAGCCTTTGAAGCACGTGCAGTAGATGCTTATAGCAGTTTAATTGGTTCGTTAGCACCAGAGACATAATAATCCTCCTATACTCCTACTTATCAGTTAGTTTAACTGTAGCCCATCCTGGACACCTGCCATTCCCAGATACTCCTTATCCCTGTGTCCTGTTCTTCTAGACTGTTTTTCTTAAAACTGTGTCAACTATAACAATTTATCTTGTACAAGAATGCTCAGTGTGTTCTCTAGCTGCATTCTAGTTTTTCTTCTATGTATCATGCACTTTAGTAATTTTCCATTGCTACTGTTACAAAGCCATCAAACTTAACATTACTTAAAACTGATTCTAAAGGTTTATATATTCCATTTTGTGATTTTGTGTCCCCCTTGTCTCAACACGTCACCTTTCCCGACACAGCACTTTCCCTGCTGAGAGTTCAATGAGAGAAATACATTATTCCTGATGTGTGTCAAGAATGTTTATGCTCCTCTATGTTTAGGTGACATTTTAGATATGGATTAAAACCAGCATACTGCTATATCAGTGTGGTCTTATTTTGCACAGTGTTTAATTTTAGATGCCTCTGAAACTCTCACAGTACCAGCTAAGATACGTGGGGTGTTATGCAGCGCTAGACTTCTGTGCCTGTGTTTGTCTTAGGTCCCAATTTCACTGTCTAATCTCTCTTAAAGTTTTTAGCAACATGGTCATTAAGAAAGCATTAAAAAGATATTACTAGTTTGTTTTTTTCTGGCTATGCTTGCAAAAATGAAACAACAGCAGTATATTAACTCTCCCTCTCCATTTAGAAGTTAGAATCAAGACAGGATGTGGGCCTGGAGGTTTGCTGAATCTAATGAATTGGGCACAGATTTTAGATTTCAAAAGTTTTCTTATTAAAGTTTGTGCTTCTGACAGGGTTCTGACACTGTAGATAGTGTTATTTCCTTGCCAAAAATGAAGAACATAAGTGAGAAACCTTTAAGGATACACCGTAAATATGAGCCCAATGATGAAATCATTACATGAAGCGTTTGTTTCTTCTCTCTGTGTTAGAAATACCTCATGGCAAAACAGGGGAGTTGGAAAAGTGTGCATAAGTGATAATTTTAGCTTGTCAGAAATTGAAACAAGTTCTTATGAAAGGACTTAACTGGATTAAAGTACCTGCAGATTTATTATTATATTTAAAAACTGTACTTATTTGTTTTCTGAGTTTTGATCATTTAACATATGCTTTTCTCTAAAACCCAAGACAAACAAAATTTTTTTATTTTTAAATTAAAGCTGAGAGTCTCATGAAATGTAATAATGCTGGAATCCACAGCTTCAGGAAAACCACCAATATGAGGGAAACAATAAAAATGTCAGCATTGTACTCGTGCACAATGATTTTTGCCACTTTTATAAAATTCATTTTATAGAAATAAATCAGGTAATGTATCTTAAATTACAGAGCAGTTAAACATTTTATAAACACTTGCTTTGTTTAAGTGCTTTACATCAATTTTATCCTTTAACATGCTTCTTAGGTTTCTTTCCTATTATCTGAGACTGCATTTTGGATTTGTTGGGCTTTCAGCATCTATATTGAAATACTTTTTATCTTCCCTCTTCAAAACCTAACCAGGTTCCACTATTCAAACTGCTTAGTAGTAGGAATGGACAGAAAATACTTATGCATGTAGGAATTTTAACCCCTCTCTAAGAATGAATATGCAAATATATTCCTCTGAAGCAAGTAATGAACTGAGACATTTTACCTCCCTGTTGTATTTTATGAGTCAAGATTTCTGTACTTGACACTGGATGCTAATTCACTTGAACCATGACTAAATGTCCTCCAAACACTGAAAACAACTGTCCAATCAACCCACAAATGCAGGCAAGGTACATATGAAGAACTGAAACTTATCTATATATAAATCATAAAATCATAGAATCATAGAATCGTTTGGGTTGGAAAGGACCTTAAGATCATCTAGGTCCAACCCTCCTGCCATGGGCAGAGATGCTCCACCCTAGATCATGTTGCCCAAGGCTCTGTCCAATCTGGCCTTGAGCACTGCCAGGGATGGAGCATTTACCACTTCCCTGGGCAACCCATTCCAGTGCCTCACCACCCTCACAGTAAAGAACTTCTTCCTTATGTCTAGTCTAAACTTCCCCTGTTTTAGTTTGAACTCATTACTCATTGTCCTGTTGCTACAGTCCCTGATGAAAAGTCCCTGTCCAGCACCCTTGCAGGCCCCCTTCAGATACTGGAACGCTGCTATGAGGTCTCCACACAGCCTTCTCTTCTCCAGGCTGAACAGCCCCAGCTTTCTCAGCCTGTCTTCATATAGGAGGTGCTCTAACCCCCTTATCATCCTCCATACAATATTCTGTAGGAAGGGAGGAACAACTCAGCCCTCATGCTCAGGGCATCTACCTGTGTTTTATATGCAGCTTCTCAGCATGGTTTATTAGCTCAAGACTGCGCTAACTGGCAACATGGCTTCTGGTTTGGAAATTACCCTTGTCTTCAAGCTCAGAATATATCCAGAGCACACTCATTTTCACCTGTTCACATGCATTTTCACCTGTACCTTACATCTGAGATATGGCTCTTGGGGTGACAGGGAGACACTGTATTCCCTGATTTGTGTTTGGCTCGCAGCAATTGCAAGAAATCTAAAAGATACTGTCAGTTGTCTCTCTGATTCTGTGTATCCTATGGGGTTTTGACTGCTCAGGCAAATAGGACTCCCTTTAGCCTTGCTGCTTTTCGGTTCTTCTATGTTTATAGCTCAGTTTGAAAGGACCCTTTATTCCTGGGGCTGTTGTGGCCATGGTATAGCCTAGATGTATGTCTCCAATGCAAATGCTAATCCCTGAAGCCTTTTAGCCAGTGCCATAGCACCAGCCTGATTTATTAGGCTTGATTGAGTCAGGGGTTTTCAATTTACAGTGAAAAGAAGTAGAAAAGATGAATGGATTATGAAGTGAATTGTATATATTCTAAACAACCACATCGAACTTACATATACATATTAAAAAAAAAAAAAGGCAGCTACCTGATAAGACAATCATAAAATAATAAAATCTAAAAAATCCAGAATGAAACTCTAGTCCATGGAAAAAAAAATAATTCTCTAAATTCTTGGCTAAAACTCAAATAATGTTCACTTGAAGTGGTTAGATGCTATACTCAGGAGTCCATGTGTAGGTCTGAATGAATGATATGATAATGAATGATAGGTACTCAATGTGTTGGAGTGCTGAGTGCCCTGGTAAGCCTTAATGTCCTGAACAGCCTCACCTGGGGCCTTCACCTACACACATGGTCCCAGGAGCTCTATTTAAGTTCAGTTCTGGGCATCTTTTTCTCCCCTGAACTATACTAGGGGAGTGCTGTTTTTTTGCTTAGCAGTGCCTGACTATGAGCACCCCAAGTATGGAGCTGGGCTTGTGGGCTGGCTTGATGATGGTTCTGCCTGGCAGGTTCAGTGCATGTGATCCTAACTGTGACCTATGGACTGACTTTTTGGCTTGACCCAAGACTTTTTCATTACTGTGTTCTGGGCTCTTGGCTGGATCTGTCCACTGTCTCAGGTTTTGTCCTTCATGTCTTGCTTGGGTAGCATGGGATGAGGCTGTGGCTTGTGAGGTCCTTCTGGCTATGTTATCCCCCTTAGCTCCCCAGCCACTAGGGAGCAACTGGCCCTTGCTGTTCCCTGAGAGGACAGATGTGCAGGTACTGAACAGGCTGTCATAAATGTCATTTGTCTGACTTTCATATACTGATTAATTTGTTTTTATACGACAGCTAATTGCTGTAAGTCAAGTCTAGTGAAAGGTGTCCCTGGCCATGGCAGTAGGGTTGAAACAAGATGATCTTTTGGGACTCTTCCTACCATAACCATTCTACAATTCCAGGATTTTCTAACAAACTGCAAGGTTGAGTGCCTGAGATTTGGGTCTGTAGTAGAAGGGGTGAACACTATGTTTGTAATGCACCATGAAACCATGTCAGGTTGTGTTTATGGTCATATTTCTGTTACTTGGCAAGAAGCATTTCTGGCATATAATATTGATATTTCATGTAACATTGCAAAATTCACTGCACTCTTTACTTCAGTGAAGTTGAGATGCTAGAGTAGAAACCGCTCAGGGTTTGAGCACTACTTAGTTATTTGTCAACAAACATTCTTGAGATGAAAATGATAACTGAAATTACTAAATCAATATGAGTGGTTCCAAAGGAATGTGCAAGAAATGCCTATAGATATAATGAAACTTGAAAACCACCTATTTGGTCAGGAGAGGCTCCTGAAATTACTTCTGTATCCAATAAGAAAAGACAGCAGATTCTTTAATTACCAGTGCAAAGCATAAAAATTGCACAAGAAAGTCTTAGAAACTCTCAAATGGTTTTAAGAACTTGTAGTTTTCCTCTTTTTTCTTTTTCTTTCTTGCAAGCTCCCAGAGTAATCATGTATCAAAGTAGGAGAATGATATTACTAGACTCATATATGCAATCTGGTATCAAGAAGGTGAGAAACCCAAACTGTAACTGTTCACTCTACATCAAAGAAAAAAATGGATTTCAGTTTTCCACCTATATTTAGGGCTGTTCTCCAATTTTTGAACTCAAAGAGATCTCATTCTCTTGCTCTTAACTTTATTCTTTGTTCATTGTTGTAAAAAAAAAAAAAAAAAAAAAGACAAAAAAAGTCAAACTGTTTCAGTTTGGGTGGCAAACAAGATTGTTGCTGTTTGTTGACATTTTTGAGACTAATATCTATGAAAACAGTGATATAGACTCATAGAACAGTTAGGGTTGGAAAGGACCTTAAGATCATCTAGTTCCATCTCCCCTGCCATGGGCAGGGACACCTCACACTAAGACATGTCACCCAAGACTCTGTCCAACCTGGCCTTGAACACCACCAGGGATGGAGCATTCCCAGCCTCCCTGGGCAAGACATTGCAGTGCCTCACCACCCTAACAGGAAAGAACTTCCTCGTTATATCCAATCTAAACTTCCCCTGTTTAAGTTTTAACCCATTACCCCTTGTCCTATCACTACAGTCCCTAATGAAGAGTCCCTCCCCAGCATCCCTATAGCCTGCCTTCAGGAAGGCTGCTATGAGGTATCCATGCAGTCTTCTCTTCTCCAGGCTGAACAGCCCCAACTTTCTCAGCCTATCTTCATACGGGAGGTGCTCCAGTCCCCTGATCATCCTCGTGGCCCTCCTCTGGACTTGTTCCAGCAGTTCCATGTCCTTTTTTATGTTGGAGACACCAAAACCGTACACAATACAGGATCTCAAGTATCTCAAATTTGACCATCTCATGATTGGTACAACCAAGGCTGCCCTGGAGCTTCACATTTCCAATGAGCCCTTCCCTGTTGGTGAGCATGAGGTCAAGCATGGCACCTCTCCTTGTCGGCTCCTCAATTACTTGCAGAAGGAAGTTGTCTTCTACACAATCGAGGAACCTCCTGGATTGATCATGCTGGGCCGTACCATCCCTCCAACAGATATCAGGGTGGTTGAAGTCCCCCATGAGAACAAGGGCCTGCGAGCGTGAGGCTGTTCCTATCTGTCTGTAGAGTGCTTCATTCACAGATTCGTCTTGATCAGGTGGGCTGTAGCAGATCCCCACAATAATGTCTCCTATCACTGTTCTCCCTTCAACCCTGACCCACAAACTCTCTGTTGACTGCTCACCTGTCCCCAGACAGACTTCCATACTCTGTAGACTATCCCTAACATAAATAGCAACTCCACTTCTCTGTCTGCCGGGCCTGTTTTTTCTAAAGAGCCTGTAACCTTCCATTCCAACACTCCAGTCATAGGAGCCATCCCACCATGTTTCTGTGATGTCTATTATATCATACCCCCGTAGATATGCACACATCTTTAATTCCTCTTGTTTGTTCCCCATGCTATGTGTGTTTGTCTAGAGGCATCTGAGCCAAGCTGCAAATGAAGCTGGCTCATTGGCTGGAGCAGCTGGAATATCTCTACATTGCTCCAAGCATTTATTATAAGTGCTGGCAACCGACTAAGTGTATCGGGATGGAATGATGTCCCCCTCCCCCAATACATCTAGTTTAAAGTATCCTTGACCAGTCTGGCTAGCCTCCTGCTAAAACTGCTCTTCCCCTTGTCAGACCAGCTCTACCAGCCCCCAGTAGACCTGGCTTACTAAATTGAGTCCCATGTTCTAGATACCCGAACCCCTGAAATGGCACTACCCTTCTAACCATTTATTAACCTGGCCAATCTTCTTAGGCTTTTTAAGGTCCTCCCCTGTATCTCGAAGAATTGACAAAAAGACAGTCTGAGCTCTAGAGCCCCTAACCACCTCTCCCAGGGCTCTGTAGTCTTCCCTTATGTTCTCCAGGCTACTGCTATCTATGTCATTAGCACCCACATGGCTCACTAGAAGTGGGTAATAGTCAGTGGGACTTACTAGAGCAGGCAGCCTCTCTGCAACATCCCTGATCTGTGCCCCTGGTAGGCAGCACATCTCCCTGGAGACTGGGTCAGGCCAACAGAGGAGTGCTTCTGTCCCTTTCAAAGTAAGAGTCCCCTACTACTATGGCCCAATGTTTTTTCCTGGCAGCACCAGTAGAGATCTTCTTTGCCAATGCATCAACCAGTTGCTCACGGCACAAGTGTGTTTCCTCATCAGCCCCCTGCAGGACAGCAAAGCGAGTCTGGGTGAGGACAACAGATTTAGGAGAAAGCCCCTTGCCTTTAATTGCCCTCTTCCTCCTTTTATTTTTTTTTTTTTTCTGTTACTGCTTCCCATTTTCCTGGGTTAATGGCCTCCTTTCCTCCATGAGCTACAGTGGACACTTGAGGCCCCTGCACAGATTGGGCCACGAGCAAGCAGTGCTGCTTCCTCTCAGCTTTCCTGACATCTTGCAGCCTGTTGACAGCATCCTGCAGCTCAGCCACCTGCTGCAGGAGGACCTCCACCAAGGAGCACCGGTTTCAGCCCTGCCCATTGTGCACCCTCCCCTCACAAGACCAGTGAAGGCACTCTCTGCACTCTGCTGCAGCCTCCCCTTTCATCGACTCTGTCTGGGTGCCTACGCTGGCCACCGCCGGGGCAGCCAGAGCAGAGCTCCCAGACCGGGCCCTGGTCATAACGTGAGTGCTCACCATGCTGCACAAACTGCCTCGACCCGCCCTGGTTACTCGCGTTCGTTGGGGCAGATTTTTAACCAGTCAGGGCTGGTGCCGCCCTTCTTGGCTCCACCCTTCTTGGCTCCGCCCCTTGTGTGTGCCTTCCGTGTCAGCTGAGCTGCGGGCTCCTGGGCAAGTCCTGCCGAGGACTTGAGGCTCCGTTGGTGGCTCTCGCCACTCTGAGTTGAGGCTCGTGGATGCTGAGCTTCCCCCCGCTCCAGTGTTGAAGGCGTCCTCTCTCGAGCTACTCACCTCAGCAATATATACACCTCTTTGAAACTGATGCTTAACTTCCACTTAGTGTAGGAACTTACCCTTTTGCAAATATTTCCTATGAACTAGCTTAGAGGTTTTCAAGATTAATGTAAAAGACTTTGGGCATTTATTTTTTGTTGCATCTTCTCAGCCTTTGCAAAGGAAGCCTGGCTCTCAGAACCAAGGAGAGCAGTAGGAAACAAAAGCTGGGTTTGGGGCTCTGCAGTAACTGTCAACCTAAAGATCTTAAATGAAAGCTGAAAACCAAAGCAGAACTGAAATACCTTTTTCAGATTTTTCTATTCCACCTGGGATTCCTAACTTGTAGGCCATTGTCCTAGGGACCTAGATCATTGTTTTTGAAATCTAGGAGCCGGCAAAATTGACACAAGTAGTTCTCTATGCTTTATACTCAGACAGATAAACAACAAAAGTTTAATCAATTTTTTGCTAAATATTTATACTTAAAGCTTCACAGTATGTATAATATAAAACACTGGAAAAACGCTACTGAAATGATAGTTACGTATATAAACTTCTTAAGGTATGATGTAAAGGAAAGAGCAGGGTCAGAGAGAAATGCTTCATGTTTTGCTAGTTATTCAGTGATTGTTTTCTTAAGTGAAGACTACCAGTTTGTCGTGGTTTAAACCCAGCCACACAGCTCATCCACTCACTCCCACTCTTCTTTCCCTCCCTCTACTCCCGGAGGGACAGAGAGGAGAATCAAAAAGAATGTAACTCCCACGGGTTGAGGTAAGAACAGTCCAGTAACTAAGGTTTAAGACAAATCACTACTGCTACCACCAATAATAATAATAATGATAAAGGAAATAACAAGGGAAGAGAATACAACACCTCAACACCAGCCAACCGATAACTCACACAACCCCACCTGACCGAGCACCGACCAATACCTCGTCCAACCCTGGAGAGCACTAGCCCTTCCGGGTCACTCCCCTTTGCATCCTGGGCATGACGTGCTGTGGTATGGAATACCTCTTTGGCTAGTTTGGATCAGGTGTCCTGTCTCTGCTTCCTTCCAGCTTTCCCTCCTCCCTGGCAGAGCATGAGACTCAGGGAGTCCTTGGTCAGACTAAAACATTTGTGTTATCAGCTCTGTTCCCAGGCCAAAAGTCAAAACACAGTGCTGCACCAGCTACTAAGAAGGAGAAAAATGACTGCTACTGCTGAACCCACACCCTTGTGGGCTGAGGTTCACCAGAATAAACATATTTCACCCAATCAGTGTAATTAGAAAGAAGGATATTACTATTTTAATTCCTGTTTCTAACTGAAGAGTGAACTGTCCAAAATTATCATGGCCTTTCTGAGGGAGAAGAAACATTAGATGAATAAATTTCAAAGACAGGTGTGAGTTCAGTTATTGCATAGAAATAGTTGTGTAGAGCATGTTGCTAATCACTGTATTTTGGAGGTTATGCAGGAAGCCATGTGAATTGCTCTTTGACTTACACGGATCACTGGGGAATGGTGCAGTCTGTTTATTCTTTTTGCTAGGTCTTGCTAATTAGCCAGTTCACCCTCGATGTTACTGATTTTGTACCGTAGCTGCTGTACATGGAACATACGAGGTGAAAAAAAACAACTTAGCTCCTTTTATTCTGATGTTGGCATGCTTTGAATTTACAAGGTTTACTGCACTGGACTCCAAAGTCGAGTTTTCATAGGTTTGTTGTGGTTTTGTGTGTTGGGGTTTTTTTTGTGTGCTGACTGCATCTGTAGCATTATTTTTTTCCCTTCGGAAAATAGCTCATAAAAGCTCTAGCACAATACAGATCTCTACAGCTCAGTTATAAACCTACAAAGCCAGGGGTACTGTATTTCAACAAAATACTGCCAAACCCTTAACTGGAGGGATGCAAGCAACAACTCCCCTAATATTCAGTTTGTTATTACATTCCAGAAAAGAAAGTATTGGTATTGACAAGAAAGAATGAATTTAGGGGCCAGTTAAGTGTATTAAATTGTTGGGGTTTTGGGTTTATTTGTTTGTTGTTTTTTTTCTTGGCATTTTATGTTTTCATCTACCCTGGCCTCATAAGCCAGTGCTGAATCAGTAACTGAAGTGCTGACAGGTGTTTCTATGATTGCATGACAAGGCATGGTCTCTACTCAATGGTCATTATAATAAACATCATCTCAATTTCTTGTTTTTATGCAGTCCAATACAAGATACAGTAAGACATAGAGATGCAATTTTTGAAACACTAAATCAAGAATGTACCTTAGTCATCACCTGAGATACACTCATATCCCAACAGTTTCCGCGAGTGACCTACCCGTGAATGACTAAGAAATATCTTTTAAATGGAAAATACTATTTCTACACATCAAACTGCTGTTTGTTTTTAATGGTTTGCTTGCAGAAATTCATAAACATTTAAGAAAACAATTTTTTTCATCTTATTGGGAGATTTATTTTATTTTTTTTTATCTGAAGTACCTACAAATATAACATTACCCAGAAATACATTCTTTCCTACTGCTGGAAGAATGAAGTCTCAAAATATGGCCTTAGTTCCAAATAAGGTATGAAGCAAAATATCAGTTGTGAATAGCAGCCTGCAAAAGATTTCTGGACAGCTGTACCATTATTTGAATACCAGAAATGCTACTTTGAAATATTTTCATTGCAGAAATGAGACCTCTGACAGGCAGTTTTGCAGTGTGTGAAGCAGAAACATGTATCTGGTGCCATTCTTTGAAGCTGAATTTCATGGAATAATAATTGCGATGTTATTAGCTCTTTTTATGAGCAAAGAAGATCGCTTTATATATGTGAAGTTAATTTGACATTCTTATTAATGCTTTCAGTTTAATAGTCTTAATACAGAAATACCCTCAACAACAATAAAGTTAAAATAGTTTTATTTACACTTCCTGCTGTCTACACCTTCCTCTGCTGTGCTGCCACTCTATCCCCAAATGTCAGTGGGGCCAGTCTTCCTCCAAGTGAGGGATTTCACATCAAGCTCTCCTGGAACCTGCCCTGGGAGGAGCTCAGCACTGATGGATGGATTCCCTTCCACCTCAGTTTTAGCATTTGCTTGAGATAACTTTGTTTTCTTGATCCAGGCTCCTGCCTTCTGGCTGCTCCCAGTTGAGGTGCGAGTGTGGAGTCAGCCTCCCCAGGGGCTCTTGTTTCACAGACCCTTCCCACAGAGGCACTGGCAAGGCTTAGGCAGGGGAGGCAGCAAGCACTTGGCCCTGAGGCAAGAGCTGAAACCAGCTCAGCCCAGCTCTGGCCAAGGTGAGCCCACGCCAGCCCTGAGACTTGTGCTCTCAAGTCAGAGCAGAGCCTGAGGACTTTAAAGCTGTGCAGTGGGTTGACCCTGGCTATTGGCTAGGCATCTCCACAGCTACTTTCTCACTCTTCCCCACTCCCAGCAAGAAGGGGGAATAGGACAAAGAAAAGAAAAAAGGGGGGTGGGGGGTTGCGGAGAAGGTGTGGGAATCTCCCAAAATCCCCAAACTCCCTTTACTCCCTGACGTAAAGGGAGTTTGATAGGTGAAAGGTTGAGGGATGTGACACAAAAGCAATCACAACCTTTCACAACAGTACTGATGATGGAGTCATAGCCATCTTGGAAAGCAAAAGCCTCTCCCCTTCTTCCTCTACCACATTTTGTTGTTGCTGATCATAATGTTACATGATACAGAATTCCCTTTGGCCAGCCTGGGTCAGCTGTCCTGGCTGTGCCTTTCTCAATCTCTTGCCCACCTCCAGCCTATTTCTGGGGGGAAAAAGAAAGCCTTGATGCTAATCAAACACTACTCAGTAACAGCCAAAATACTGTTGTATTAGCGCTGGTTTAGCCACAAATCTAAAACACAGCACCAGATGGCTGCTATGAGGAAAGCTAGCTCCATCCTAGCCAGACACAGTACAACTTGTAATAGTGAAAATCACATTAACTGTGCTATAATTGTGATTGGCAGTCCAGTAGAAGGAATGACAGAAAACTGTTTTCTATTTCTTTTTACACCATATTTTCATACAGTACTACCCAGTTTTGCTAGAACTATTGAAATGCATTCATTTTTGTGTGATTTGATTTCATACATTATTTCTGACTTCTCAGGAAGGTTTTACTTTATGAGCATCAGTTAATGAACACTGGGAAGCATTTGTTTTTATTATGTTATGCCTGTCTTATCTTTCAAAAATAGTTCTCTTTGACTAGTTGAGGAAGAGTTCAGGAAGGAAAAATATCCCATAAAATTTCATTTTCATGTACTCAAAGAAAGTAAAGTAGCTGGAGAATCAATTACATTGTAATACCTTGGCAGAGTTCTCAGCACTAAAAAATATGTATTATTTGCAACTCTATTTTCTGTAAGTGAAATTACTCTCAAAAAACTGATAGATAGGTCAGAATCAAAGAAATTAAAAATTTTATACTCAAGCTGCAGTGCCAGGCAGTTCTTGAGAGTCTGATGAAAAATGACTGCCAGGAGTTAAATGCAAGAATGAGTTAATGCTGTACCTGCCTTAAAAGCAGAGAAAGAAAAAGTAGCATTATAATGACCAGTTATTCTAAGAGGTCAGAAACCTGAAAATTGCCTCTCCTGAACAGAAATGTTTTTAATTCATTCTCTAGGTCAGTACTTCCAACAAAATGCATCAGTGTTTTTGCCCTTCCATAGAATAGAAACATTAGATATTTATTTATTTTTTTAGTAAAAATGCAGGTGAGGTTTCAAGCAATGCTTTCAAGAGCTAGATGTTCAAAGAGGACTTCAGAAGCATCAAAGCATACAGAAAATTGGTTTGTCGGAATGTAAGACAGAAAAAGGTTTTACATAGTGCATTGTGACAAAGATCATAATTATGACTGAGGTAAATCATGTGATAGTGCTCAGCTTGTGTCATATTGGGTAATTATAGTGGTAGCAGATAAGATTTTTTTAGATTTTTTTTAAAGTGGATTTCAGCTTTAGCTTAAACTTAGATACATTGAGTTACAGAAAAGTGGATAAAGGTCCTCAAGTGAGTCAATTAATCCATAGATAGATACACAAATTTCTCATTCAAATTGCTAATATTTAATATTAGGCTACATGTATAAGAAATGTTTATTACTCTAAGATTAGTGAGAATTAATGTTAACATTAATTAAAGTTAATAATATTAATTGTAAAAATAATATTAAAGTGAGTGTATTTCTTTAATATTAACATTATTATTTGCAAAGCAAGTAAGATTGTATAATATTGCTTTAATGTTAACATTATTTGCAAAGCACTGGTGAGATGAGGCATCTGAGTTTAGCTTCTCAGCTGAAATGGTTAAGATATAAGTTTTATTTCTTTTGTTGTCAGGCTTTTTTTTTTTTCTTTGCTGTACATCATACTTCCTACTATCATCTTTTATAGCGCTGCAGCTTTGGAGGGGTTTTTGCCTTTTATGGATATTTTCTTCTTTACAAGACAAGAAAATGGAACTTCTTTCTTTAAAGGAGAAACTAGGCACAGTACCATTGGGAAGAGACTTTCAGGTCAGTGGCAAAGAACTACGACCCTCTGATGGTGGATACATGCACTTGAAACCTTTTGCTCATCTTTTTTACTGTGTAATGATTTTTCAGCTCCATGTAGCCATGCAGTTGGGTTGTGGTGAAGTATGCCTCAGCCAGCTTTGAGAACAGTAGGCTAAATCTCACTACAGATGGAGTCTGGTGGAGAGCTATTAATCAAATGGCCACTTAGCCATCTCTCATTCAACTCTGTGTGATACAGCATATACCAGCTATAATTATACAGGACTGATCATCTTTTGGGAAAAGTTACACATAGCCACAGAAGTCTTAACACTCAGATGACTTCACATGACATCTTGCTATCCATTCTTCTGTTGCAATGAGTTTAATAGATTCATTGTATCTTAGAAAGAAGTGTCCATTTGATATTAAAGCTACGGTTAAGATAATGTGCAACAGATCTTGTTAAACAGAAAATAAAGAAAACGTTTTTTTTAAATAAACTGGAAAGAAATCTGCCAACAATTTTAACAAGTTTTATTCAATAAATTCTTCCTTAAAAATATATTTTTTGTTATGAATCAGGTAATAAAAGACACTCCATAATAATAATAATAATAATAAAGAGCATCATATGGGCAGCAGTACAATTATATAAGAAGGAAAAAAAGAAACAGAAGTCTTGGAGACATGCACATTAATATGAGGGGGAGGGGGACATGAGGAGGCTAAAGTAATAAAGATTTATAAGTAAGACAAAACCTAAACTAGCCTGCAGCTAAGGAAAGAATTGCATTTTCTTCTTTCACCTTTGAGAAATCAGAGGTAACAAGACCAAAGAGGCCAGCTATAAGGATTCTACTTAAGGGAAGCAGCTTTAAGTTCTGCCTTGGGCTTCATGAGATCTGACTGCCAGAGGCAGCACAAGAGATGCTGTGAATCAGCAGTCCTTCTCTGTGTGCTCTCTTTGCCCAAAAGTTATGTTTAGATTCCTGCTCGTGTTTTCTCCACCTGTGTCCCCCAGCTTGTTGGAAGACCATATCCTGCATCAGAAAGATAAGGAATGACAATGTTTCACTGAGGATATAAAAATTAAGAATCCCATTAACAAATTGTCTCATACAGTAATATGTCAAGAAATGAAAAAACCTGCTGCTCCTTATGCTCTTCCGCTGTGCCAGCTTGGGCTGCATCCCACAGGATACAGTCCTTCCCACAGGCTGTAGTTCCTCACAGACTGCTCCAGCATGCATCCATTTCATGGGGTGCAGCCCTTCAGGAACAGACTGCTCCAGCATGGGTCTCCTGCAGGGTCACAGTTCTTGCCAGCAAACTTGCTCCAATGTGGGCTCCTCTCTGCATGGGACTTCAGGTCGTGACAAGAGACATTTCGCATAGGATCTCTGTGGTTCAAAGCTTCCTTCAGGGCATATCCTTCATGAGCTCTAGTGAGGATATTGGCTTCATCATGCTTCAGTGTAGTTTGCAGGAGAGCACCCTGCATCAGCATGGTCTTCTCCATGGGCTGCAGTGGAAACTCTGCTAAACTGCCTGGAGTATCTCTTCCTTCACTGACATGGGCATCAGAATGGTTGTTTCTCTCACTTTTTTTCACTTTCACAGCTGCTGTACAGTGTTTTTTACTCTTTATTAGAGTGTCATTTCTTATCTCAGAGACACTACTGCCATCATTGATGGGCTTAGCTTTAGCTAACAGGGTTCAGACCTGACTGAAACCATCTTTGTCTGACATGAGGCAGCTTCTGGTATCTTCTCACAGAACCAACCCCAGGAGCTCTCCTGCTACCAAAACCTTGCTACATAAACCTAATATTTTACCAAATTAAGAAACAGAGATAGTATCAATTTAAGTGTAAAATTTCACAAGGTCTTTCAAAGGAGGATCATACATACAGAAGTTATGGAGTCTATCATGATACATGCTTGTTT
The DNA here is from genome assembly GCF_037157495.1 of Lathamus discolor. Lineage (NCBI taxonomy): Eukaryota > Metazoa > Chordata > Aves > Psittaciformes > Psittacidae > Lathamus > Lathamus discolor. Next base: position 25,447,894 of record NC_088884.1, read on the forward strand.
TCTGTTTGACCATGAGGATCTTGTAACTAAGAAACACAGACCTGATCCAAAGCCAAATGAGCCCGTTAACTGTGCTTCTGGTGAATGCTAAAATTACTAATATAAATTAGTCCATTAATTTTTCACTGCCTCAGGTAATATAAATTGTTTCTAACTTCAAAGACAGGCAGAAAGTTCCTAAAAAAAAAAAAAAAAAAAAAAATCATGTTACTAGGCACTACTGAAAGTGTAGGTGTGCAAAGTAATTTAAAAACAGTACAAAGGATAATATACAAGTAAATTATTAGCTGTCAGTTTCCCACAGGGAATAATTGTCAACCTTGAAAAAAGCCACCCAGTCATCAAAAGCATAATAGGAATCCCTAAACCACCCTAAAAGTAAAGTACTAACAGCAGTTTTCTCTTTTTACAATTAATTTTAATTGTTCATTTGACCCTAAAATATTGATTTCTTAAGTCTGTAATCGACTTACTTTCAAGTCTCTCTGTTAAAAAGAAGGAAGAAAAGTAATTATTGTCAGAAATAGTAAACTCATATTAATCACAATTAAATACAGTAATGTCTGATTAAAATTTTTAATCAGTCATGCTATTCTATGTTTAACTCACTAATGTTGGGACCACTAGAGTGGACAGCCATCTGTGCCTCTGTAAAATTAGAAATATGATGAATTATAGCTATGGGTAGTTTAAGACTATACCATGAATACAAATCATTAGAGCTGTGACAATTTTAACATACTGCCAAAAAAATTTATTATCAGCTGCATTTGTTGCTCTTGTCATGGAAATAAAAAGTACGTAGGAAAGATCTGTATTTCCCTCATCAGCTTTTCATAACATTTTACAAATAATAAGAGCACAAAATTTTCCTTTTTGTTTATGTAGCACAAATCATCTTTGTCATAGTTAGTGCTACAGTCTGAAAATCACATGCTCCAGTTTTTCCACATCTTTCATGTACTGGAAGATCAAAACTGGATGCAGTACTCTAGATGCGTAATACTGGTAAACACTGACTGAAATAACATAACCAGATTCTTCAATCCACCACCCATGCCTTTGCTATTACAGCCCAGGATGTAATTAGCATTCTTTACTATTAAATCATATAAGTATTTACAATGTGTTTAAATACCTGTCCAGTGGTTGCTGTTTTCAAATCCATGTAGTTATGCAGAAACATATTGTTAAAAAAAAAAAAAAACAACAGCTGGTTTTATTTTTTAGTATTGGTGTCAAAACAAAGATACTACCTTATTCCCTTCCAAACCACCATGTTTCTTTTTGTCCTTTTACATTTTCTTAATTATTTTGAATGCTACCTATAAGTATGATTTTAAAACAGACATGGATAGCAAAGACTCAGTGAAGAGACTTTCTCCACTTGTATTGTTTCAAATCATTGGTTAAATATCATCCCCATGAAAAAGATAGACAATAATCACCTTGAAGCAGTTAGGATTTAGTATTCTTTCTCCTTGGTGTATATTGATCACAGTTTAAGATTATATTTTACCTGAAATAATGTTTCTTTTTTTATTGAAGGGTACCATAGTTAATGGATCCCTGAATGTCTCAGCTCCTGACAGAGCTGACAGTTGTCTTTGAGGCTTTTAGGATGCCAGAACTTGAAACAGAAGTAAATGTATGACTTTGTGCCTTGTGAGAAGAGATTGGGCTTGGACAAAAGTTACTAATCAAAACTGGACTTCAATCTTGATTCTGTGAATAAAATTACTCTGTTAATGTTATTATTAAAATAAAATTACTTGCTTAATAGTAATCTTACATCTAAATGTACCTGATGGTTGAGGCATTATAATCTAAATCCAGATTTAGTTCTGAATTTCATGGTGTCAGCTCTTTTTTAATTTAAAAAAAAGTTTTGGACAGTTGGATTTTTTAACAAAAAGGTAAAGAAAAAGAGATAAAGGCATTTACTTTGAAAGAATTATTTGGTGATTTTTATTCATTCAAAATGTTAAGAAATAAAATGATAGACACAGTGTCTTAGTTCTTGGAATTACTTCCATATTATATTGGGTTCATTTTCCTGAAGCACCCGCTGGCAACTTCAAGGTAAGCATAGTCACAGCATATGAGATTTGCAAAAATACAGGAAAAGACCAATGAAACAATAAAGGAGAAAATCTAAACCATTGTCATTAGTGTTTTCAGTGTTTGCCTGCCGTTATAAAGAAAGACATCTTTTATTTTCATGCTATGTCATGCTTCACCATAATGAGCACAAAAAAATGCAAATATATATCGATTTTATACAGAGGTCACTACAAGTGACAAGCAATCTGTGAAAAAGTTAGCAGTCCTAAGTAAGAAAAGTAATTAGAAAGATGACTATAACCTTTTTTTAATGAATAGCAATAATAAATTACTTCCTTGGTGGTTTTGTGACCCTGTCAAGTTAGCAAGGTGGTCTATCCTGAGTTGATTCTATGTTTCAATTCCTTTTGTAATCACAGTCTCACAGCTGTGGAAAATAGCACCATCATTAGTTGATCACTGATTATTTGCATGTGTAGTGGGAAAGAAGCACCCAGGTTCATATTCTCTGTTCTCAATGGTTGTTGGGAGCAAAACTGAGGGACATTTGTCATGCTTAGGTCTTGAATATTGTTTTTATTTCTTCTTGGTATTGTTTCTTGAATAGTTCACTTGTCAGCGTTACAGCAGGCTAGTGAGCAAGAATAAATAACAGCTTTAATAGCCAGCTCTGATGCATAAAGCACATGAAAAACTTCTTCCTAAAACTAGCATTGCTGTTCTGAGTTTTATTAAAGCTATTATCTAGTAAAAGATATACTTAAGAAAAGCTACTTGTATACATTAACTACAGGTTTTTCCTGCTAGCACTAACATCTTTAATAAAAGATAACCATCAGTTATTAAACATTGTGATTGGCCTCCAGGATTTTGAGACTTTTTGCACTTGAATATACATAGCGCCAGACAATACAGTGACTGAATTCTCTTTCTGCTGCATATGGAGTGGGGAGTTTCTTACTCCTATGAGATAAAGATGCAAGAGCTGTTTCAATATTTCATTGTGAAGCAATATTTCATTGTGAAGTAGGGGTAAACGGGGAAAAAAGCTACATTTGATTCTTTTTTGAGCAGCACATCCAGTGAGACAGTACTTTAGAGCAGCCTATCTCTTAATACATCTGGTGAATTTAGCTGTCATAATTTTCAAAGCAATTCTACCTATAGGCTAATACTGAGGAACTTTCACAAATAGACTTCTTGACTGTGTCTCCTGGGCATGATTAAAGTTAACCTCCCTCACAAGGCTTTAAGGCAGCCCTTTTTCCTGGTATTAGTAGCTCTCCATATGTGTATAACACTATTACAGGAGCTACCATGTTAGAGATAAGATCATCATTCCCTAGGTATTCAATAGAAAAATAATTAAAAAGAAAATAAACTATAGACTGACATTGGGGATTCTTGGTGCTGCAACTTTTTTTCAGAAATCTGAAACTTTTTAAAGCAGAAAAACAATGACTGAACATACTCATTCTGAGCAATGACAAACACAGCAAGGGAGCTTGACAGACTTGTGAGGTGGGAAGATGCCAACCTTATGAAGTTTAACCATAGCAAGTGGGAGGTCCTACACCTGGGTTGCAGCAATCCCAGGCACAGCTACAGGCTGGGCAGAGAAGAGATTCAGAGCTGTCCTGGGTACAGCAGTAGCAGTCATTTTTCTCCTTCTTAGTAGCTAGTGCAGTGCTATGTTTTCATTTTTTGGCCTGAGAACAGTGCTGATAACGCCGATGTTTTTAGTTGCTGCTCAAATGTTTCTGAGCCTCATGCTCTGCCAGGGAGGAGGGGAAGCTGGGAGGAAGCAGAGACAGGACACCTGACCCAAAACTGATCAAAGAGGTATTCCATACCACAGCACGTCATGCCCAGGATGTAACTGGGAGTTTCCTGGGAAGGGCTAGGGACTGCAGGGTTGGACGAGGTATCGGTCGGTGTTCGGCTTGGGGGAGTGGGGCGAGTTATCTGTTGGCTGGTGCTGAGGTGTTGTATTCTCTTCACTTATTTCCTTTAGCATTATTACTATTGGTGGTAGCAGTAGTGATTTGCGTTATACTTTAGTTACTAAACTGTTCTTATCTCAACCCGTGGGAGTTGCATTCTTTTTGATTCTCCTCTCCGTCCCTCCAGGAGCGGGGGGGGGGGGGGGGGGGGGGGGCGGGGCAAGAAGGAGGGGGAGTGAGTGAACGAGGTTTATGGTTGGATTTAAACCACAACAAGAGCAGCCCTGTGGAGATGGACTTGGGGGTGCTGGTCGATGAGAAAATGAACATGAGCCGGCTTCAGTGTGTGCTCGCAGCCCAGAAAGCAAGCCGTATCCTGGTGTGCATCAAAAGGAGCATGACTAGCAGGTCAGAGAAAGTGATCCTGCCCCTCTACTCTGCTCTTGTGAGACCTCACCTGGAGTATTGTGTGCAGTTCTGGTGTCCTCAACATAAAAAGGACATGGAACTGTTGGAACAAGTCCAGAGGAGGGCCACAAGGATGATCAGGGGACTGGAGCACAGAAGAAACAGTGTAAGAAAGACTTTCCCACCCTCAAAACTTTATTAAAAAAAAAAAAATATACTAGAAGATGAACTGGAAGATTCTTGGGAACTTTCTCCAAAAGCCATATCCTCAGTCATATATCTGACTTAAAAAAATGCTAAGAGACAAGCTAAATATCTTAATATTTTATAGTATGCTATGAGAATGACCTGATAATGGCTTTTTTAAATACAATTATTAAATCCTGTAAACATCAGGAGACTGAGAATCTTTCTAGGCTGCCAGTCTTGTCATATGGGAAGAGTCCAAAAGCCCATTGAGAATGTAGTGTTTACGTTTGATAAGCTGCCAAAATGTAATTAAATTTTTTTGAATACTTACATGTTAGCACTTTTGAGAGAAAAAAAGCATCATAAAGGAAAAGCGAATGTAATTTATTGCACTAAAATAAGGACGTTGAAGAAAAGTGGGCTGCATTTTAGAAATATTGCCAACAACCAGTCATGCATGTCTGTTCTTCTGCCAGTGTTAATCTTGTGCATTGTACTTTCCATTCTTTCCCTTTTCGAATTTTTTTTGTCATATTTGAAAAATATGAAAAAGGAACACGGGAGGTGTGGGTGGAAACAGGCAGGGAAGAAGTAGAGGGGAAAATGCAATTCTATCACCTCAGTTTTTACCACATATGCTGACACTGGAAATTTGTGAATCCACCCAGTGATGTTCTATCACCCAGGACTGTCTGAAAATCTTGGACATTACAGTTTCCCTTTTCCACTGAGAGACATAACTGCAGTATATCCCTATCCAAACAAAAATTCTATCTATTTGCATTTTTAAGGTAGAAATTAGCAGGTGTTTATCTGATATTACACAGCTTTGTCTTTGGTTTCAGTGAAAGAAGATATAGGGCAATACTAAGAGTATTTTATATAGAAGTTTGTACAAAAGAATAGGACTACTGACAGATACCTCACCTTAACTTGGATGGAAGAATTATCACTTATTGCCACATGTTATTCATGCCACATCATGGAGTCACTAACAGATACCTAATTTGAGCATAATACCTAGTCTCCTTCCATAATAAGAGATAAGCAACTCTACATACCACTTCATCCAAACCACAGATAGGAAGGATGTACGTCTCTTGTAACACATTTCTGTACAGTTACTACAGGTCTTTGCATGGGATTTTTGGAATCCCTGAAATAGAAAAAAAAAAAAAAGTGGAAAAGTATTTAGTATTAAAGTTAAGTATTTAGGCCCAGAAAAAGTCGACGAGACAAGCATCAGAATTCCAAGCTTTAAAATACAACATCTATGTGGTTTCATAAAACTGAAAAATCTACTTCATTGTGCTCTGGTTTTTCACAATTTTTTGTATAACAGAACATGCCTACACCCACATCTGGGTAAGCATATCAGGTGTGGAGCTCTCCAGATCTGATTTCATTACTTTCTTCCTGTGAGTTGCGCAGGTCTTTAATTTAGAAACAAGGGAGAGAGAATCACTATTTGTTCAGACAAGAAGATAAAATGAGACTAAAATATTCACAAAAGTTAGAGGGGAGAGGGAAGTTACAGTCCCTTAAAGTACTTAAAACCACATTGTTTCTCAAATGTTAAGTAGTTAAATGGAAAGTTCAAGTCTTGAATAGATTATAACAACCAATAAGCAGCTACGACCATAAGCTACAAAACTGACACTGGCTGATGTAAATTCAACACATGTAGGTACAAGAATCACACCGTGCAGGTGTGTTTAAAAACGAAAAGCAACAACATCCTCTTATTTTTTTCTCTTCTTTTATTCCCCACTCCCCCTGTTGCCCTCCTAATAGTTTTATATTGTACTATCAAGATAATTTTATACGGATCAGTCCAGAGTTAGTGTTTTTTTCCTCTCAGAATCAGGGTCAAGACTATTTTAACAAGAATAATGACCAAATTTTTTACAGCATAAACTCCAAGAATCAGCTGCAAAGACCAAGCTATTACTTGTATCAGTGGAACTTTCTCACCCAAGCTCAACTAGCATCCCTTTGTAAAGGCAGAATTTTGGAGTACTGGCTTTCTTATTTCAGATTTCCCCCCAGTATTGTTTACATGACTTCCTACACTGATCTACATATAGATAACTCAGTTCTGCTTCAGTCACCTAAGTGGTCACATACCAAATATTTCTTACAGTGTATGCACAATTTTTTACCCAAAAGAAAAAGAAATTTAAATGTCTGTTGGTTGCATATAACTTGCTATTTAGGAGACCAAGATGACCTTTGCAAAAGTTCAAACATGAATAAATTGCTGTATATTTACATTGCTCAAGTGAAAAAACAAAGTCTAGGCATGTTCTTTTTTTTTGGCAATGGTTCCTCTCACAGTAGCAATCCCTCTCTGATTGGCACCAGTGATTAAAAACTGATGGTGTGATAAAGCCATTGGATTTTATCAGAGCACCTATCATTATGATTTGACAATGTTAGTCCTGTTACCAGTGACAAAGATGACAATTTTTTTTTAAAGTTCCTGTCTTTATCCAGTATATTTGGAGACTATCCAATGCATTTAAGCCAAGTTAACAAGGCTGATGCATGGTTCTTCTTGGTAGCACTGAAAGATGGCAGAATAAGAAAGAAGAAAGATAGTAGAAGCTGCTTACAGCAACAGCAATAACATCGTAAGCAGTTTCACTAAACTGTCAAAAGACAGGATGCCTGACAGGGAATCTCTGCTAATCTTGGTACATGGAATGACAGCCACAACGTTCTGTCTTGGAAGATAGGAATTTAGCAGCTATCCAAGAAATGGAAAAAAGAGTAGTGATGATCTAAGACATGCAGCTTTCCAAGAAACTTAAACATTTCTGTACAGGAATGTGCATAAAGTAAAACTAAATTAGTCAATTCCCTACTGTTTTTTTTCCTTTGTTAATGAAAAAATTGTCACAATCAAATTCAGCTTCTCATTTATAAGCCGTTCAATCTGTTGTGGAATGCTTTGATGCAAGAGAATCTGTGTTTGATCATTAAAAAACTGAGACCAAATAGAGAATTAAAGATGTTCTCTCATGGATGCTATAGGAAGCTTATTGTCTCAGTGAATTTTTCATAGAAGGGATTTGTATAAAATCATACTGAAAAGTTTTAAAATACATGAAGCAATGACATCAGATTTAAATCTAATGACCAGTCTAATTATTTAATTTTTTCTTGTACCACATTAGGTCATATGTGAAGCCCAAACTTCTAGTCCTCCTTGAGAATGCACAGAATGTGCTGTAGCTGTACCGCAGATCACAGGATCAAGTAGCTATGATGAGTCCTCATAGAAACTATCCCAGACTGACTGAAATGTGATTCGGAAAAGCCAGCTTGGGTTTACCAATGGTAAATCGTGCCTGACTAACTTCTTCTGACTGACTTAATCACCTTCTATGACTAAATAATATCTTCTGTTAACATAGGAAGAGCTGTGAAAGCTATACCTGGACTTCAGCAAAGTGTTCGATAGTGTTTCCCACAACCTTCTCCTAGAAAAACAAAAAAACAAACAAAAAACAACAAAACAAGCAAACAATAAAACTGGCATGATTCAGACTGGGTGGGGTGGTCTGTGACATGTATAGGAAAGTTGCACTGGCTGAACTCAAGGTGGTGATCAAAGGCTTTTACTCAACCTGGCAGTCTGTCGTAAGTAGTCTCCCCATAGGCATCAATACTAAGCCCCACACTGTTAAATATCTTCATAAATAACCTGGATGATGGTATTGAAGGCACCTTCCCTGGGTTTACTGATGACACCAAACTGGATGATAAGGTGGACATATCAGGATGGAGAGCCTTTCTACAAAGAGACCTGGACAGCCTGGATGAGAGGGATAGCAAGAACAGTTGTAAGAAAGACTAATGAAAGATCCTGAACCTGGAACAGAATAACCAAAGAGCCCAAAACAGCCTAAGGTCTCTGTAGCTAGTGAGACAAGGGGGACACAAAATCACAAAATGGAATATATAAACCTTTAGAATCAGTTGTAAGTAATGTTAAGTTTGATGGCTTTGTAACAGTAGCAATGGAAAATTACTAAAGTGCATGATACACAGGAAAAAAAACTAGAATGCAGCTAGAGAACACACTGAGCATTCTTGTACAAGATAAATTGTTATAGTTGACACAGTTTTAAGAAAAACAGTCTAGAAGAACAGGACACAGGGATAAGGAGTATCTGGGAATGGCAGGTGTCCAGGATGGGCTACAGTTAAGCTAACTGATAAGTAGGAGGATAGGAGGATTATTATGTCTCTGGTGCTAACGAACCAATTAAACTGCTATGAGCATCTACTGCACGTGCTTCAAAGGCTGCCAGAAGTGATTAAGATTGTTGGAAGAAGTAAACAACCCTCAGAGACCACCACCACAATTCTGTATGCATGCGGGGAACTTTCTGGAAAATGACGTAATGTATGTATGCCCAGGGGCTATATAAGGACGGCTTGTGGAGCAACAGAGAGACACACGTTAGGAGGAGCTATCCCCTGTGTCTCCTGGCGCCGCAATAAAGAATAATTGCTTGTCACCTTGAAAACTTTGTTGGCAAGTTTGTTCCTGGAGTTTTCTCCAAATCACTAGGTAGCAGCCTTGCTGAAAGAGACCCAGGGATCTCGGTGGACAAGCTGAACATAAGTCAGCAGTGTACCACTACAGCAGCAAAGGCAAATCGGATCTTGAGCTGCACCTGCAGGGGCATTACTAGCAGAGATAGAGATGTGATCATCCACTCTACTCAGAGGAAAGATCGAATGAGTTAGGTCTTTTCTCCCTGGAGAAGAGAAGGCTCTGGGGACCTCATCACAGTGTTCTAGAAGCTAAAGGGCAGCTACAAAGAGGACAAAGACTCTCTCTGCAAGTAATTACAGACTTCTCATGAGAAGTTTTCTTTTTCTTCTTCTGTAAAGATTATCCAAGAAAGGCTGCACCAGTCTAGTAGTTCTGTTCTTACTCTACTAAGGGCAGCATATTAGACTAATTGAAATATTTCAATTGATAGAAAATGTTAGCAGATATGTTGCAATTCACCCAGCATGCACACTTAAGCAGGAGCTATTATAAACAGCACATATTGATCCAATCAGAGACTATAAAAAGTACTTCAGTAAGAGATGTCCAAGGTCATGGAATTTCTTCCCACACAATGAAAAGGAGCAAGGAATAAAACAAGTAAAACAGAGTGACCACAGAATCATTTAGGTTGGAAAATGCCTTTATGATATTTTGTTATAATTTCTGGGAAAATATGTAAAATATAAAAACCCAACATTGTGAGGTAACTAAAAGGCAGATGTAAACCTTCAATAAAAGCATTGTAAGCAGACTATAGCTTTTAAAAATTATTTAGATATGAGACACATGAGCTTGTTAGATTGGAAAACTTGATTGGAGACAGACCACTAAATTTCCTATGCTCTGCCATGTCAGCTAACCACTACAAAAGGGAGAAAGCTATTATGTCTCACTCATCCTATATGTTTTAGTTATTAAAAGTGTTAAGGTTTCACTCCCAAATGGATGTTTTTTCCAGCTTCTCTGAAGACATGAAAGTCAATATGCATTTTTAATATATATTCTCCTCATTTCCACATTTCTGTGCACTGTAGGTCCAGATACATTCCTGGTGTCTGACCCAAGACTGAATTTAATCAGACCTTGTGTCCTGGGTTCAGCAGAAGCAGTCATTTTTCTTTTCCTAGTAGCTGGTGCAGTGCTGTGGTTTTGACTTTCAGCCTGGGAACAATGCTGATACCACCGATGTTTTTAGTTGTTGCTCAGTAATGTTTACTCCAATCAAGGACTTTTTGAGTCTCATGCTCTGTCAGGGAGGAGGTGAAGCTAGGAGGAAGCACACACAGGACACCAGACCCAAACTATCCAAAGAGGTATTCCATACCATAGCATGTCATGCCCACTGTATAAACTGGGGGCAATTACCCAGAAGGGCTAGATCACTGCTCGGGTCAGGCTGGGTATCGGTTGGCAGGTGGTGAGGGGTTGTATTCTCTTCCCTTGTTGTTTCCCTTATCATTATTATTATTGGTAGCAGCAGTGATATGTGTTATACCTTAGTTACTGGACTGTTCTTATCTCAACCTGTGGGAGCTAACATTCTTTCAATTCTCCTCCCCACCCCTCCAGGAGCAGGGGGAGGAAGTGAGGGGAGCGAGCGAAGGACTGCATGGTTCTGAGTTATCAGCTGGGCTTAAATCATGACACCTGGGAAAGTATGGAAAATGAGTGTAAAAAAACAGAGAAAGACCTTTAAATACCAACAATTGACAAGAAATGCGGTGACTTATTTACTCTCCTGCTGAGGAGGCAGCTATGGTTTTTTGGTTAGCCTGAAAACTCATAGTATATTTTTGTTATTTAATAAAGTTTGAGGATGCTGAAAAGGCAGCAGTGAAGTAGTAGGAGAGTACAGCACTAAAACTGTAGTATTAAGGTGGAGTAGGAAATGAACATGGGATTATGAAGTATTCAACCTCCTCAGATCTCCCTTTGGCAAAATTTTAAATCTCTCAAAGAGCACAAGGTACTGGAAGTGGACTTCCTTTCCATATTGATAAGACCTTAATTTCATTTTTGCTTCAAAGAAAAAGCATGAGTCAACAAGAGGAGAACCTTCACCTACATAAAAATGTTATCTGTATTAATGGGGCAAGTCCAGCAAAATGATGGCTGGAAGTGTGGAAAGGTAGTTTAAATTATGCTGATGTGTCTATTTCATTTCCTCAGCAGACTATGAGCGGCATAATTAGTTTGTTTCTTTGCTCTGTATCTAAAGGGCATTCATTCTTTGTATTTCCCCTTCCTTTTGCAGCAAGGATCTGGGAGTGATATCCTGTGATATTAACACTATCACTGGAAAATGAACCCTTAGCATGCTTTCAGCTGGAGTACAACTTCTCTCACATAAAACCAGCAAAGATACCTGTGTAGTCACAATGATCTGAACTATGCAATCTCTGAAATAAAGGTACAGGCTTCAATATACCTTCAACAGGTATAGGGACATACTTTAAATTTTAATTTCACTTTCTCTGCCTTACGAGTGTAAAAGGTAGAATTTACTGATTACCTAATTTTCACCTATCGTTGAACAGGAGAATATGAAGAACCCATTTAAACCAAGCCTAAGTTCTCTATCACTGTCACTCCACTGTGAAACTCCTATAAAAACAAAATGATAACAAAATGATAGGATGGATTAAGGTGTTTTAAGGGCTACATTGAGGGTAATTTGAGATGTGTGTGTTCCACACAGTCCCCAGCTAACACTGCAGAAGAGTCCAAGGCTCCCCCTCATCCCAAGTTGAGCTCCAAGGATGGATTAAAATTGAGGTTAAGATATCTAAACTTCAGGGTCTGCTTCAATGTCTACTTATAGGTTTTCATACAAGAGCTAGTTAATCGACTCAAGCTAACCATAGGAGTCTAGAAAACTCAACTGATTACATCTCGTGCTGCTTGAAAGACGCTAGAGTACCTGAGATATCTACATGGCAGGTATAATGTGAGACAAAAGGGAAACTCATTCCCATCTCGAACAATACTGAGCAGCCAAGAAAGATATGTTCTGACATCATGACTTTATTACGGGACTGTTTAACCAATGAATGTTTTTTCTGGAAGTCTACTTTAGTGGCAGCTGAGTTATTTGGTATGCTTCACTCACTGTATTAACTAGGTGCTTAGAAAAATGCTTGTAGCCACCTGCATGAAGACACACAATAATACAGGTTTCTCAAGCTTGAATTGCATTATTTCTATGGTGATGTGCAACCACTCTGTAGTACACACAATATTTTAAAGGTATATGCCACACCTTTATTATGAGCTTCATCACTATAAAGTTGGCTTACATATAGTGAAATCTACTTCTGAAACTTTACTCACAAAACCCCCTAAAATCAGCTGTATTTCCCTCTGAATAGGCAAGTTAGAAGATGAGCAACAAAATTCTGGAATTAGTTTTTCCAGAAACAAGTCACTGGAATGATGGAATAATGGGCTAGGATGTTAAAATTGTGTTCAAATTTTACCGTAACCAGCATGATCAGGTATGAGTTATACTAAGTAGGTCATGTGCCATCTCTCTTCAGCAAGTCATTTTCTGGAAATTAAATAATTGTCCTACTGGTGAATGATAACGCATGATTGCTGGACTTGAATTTTGAAAAGTAATCCCACTTTATGATGTGGGTAAAAATGCTTGACTGATACTCCTTTACAAATGCCATGTGCTTAGAAGTGCTGCTTTCTGCACTTAAAGACAGAAGTCCAAAAGAGAATACAACTCAAAGCAAAACTAAATGTGTATTATAGAGTAGTATATTCTTTTGTACAGCTAAGAAACTTGAACTATTTGTTAATATGTTAATCACCTCAATTCGAAATATTTTTTTATTGCATGCACCTCCTGGCGTAAAACAACAGGGTCAGATCCTAGACACTGAGACCTTATAGCAGTATTCCACACATTATAATGCTCCTGTAGGTCAGGTAACACAGCTTTGGGCGTGTGCTATGTGTTTTGATTAAAGATGGCCCAGAGCTAATATTATGGCAAGTTGAAATATGGTGAATGGCTGAAAGGCAAGACGATGAAATGTTACAGACAGCTACAAGACATATCTTTAGCTGTCGCAGAATCACAGAATCCCAAGGGTTGGAAGGGACCTCAAAAGATCATCTAGTCCAACCCCCCTGCAAGAGCAGGGTAACCTACAGTACATCACACAGGAACTTGTCCAGGCGGGCCTTGAATATCTCCAGTGTAGGAGACTCCACAACCCCCCTGGGCAACCTGTTCCAGTGCTCTGTCACTCTTACAGTAAAGAAGTTCTTCCTGATGTTAACGTGGAACTTCCTATGTTTCAGTTTACACCCATTGCCCCTTGTCCTATCACTGGATATCACTGAAAAAAGCCTAGCTCCATCATCCTGACACCCACCCTTCACATATTTGTAAACATTGATGAGGTCACCCCTCAGTCTCCTCTTTTGCAAGCTAAAGAGACCCAGCTCCCTCAGCCTCTCCTCATAAGGGAGATGTTCCACCCCCTTAATCATCTTTGTGGCTCTGCGCTGGACTCCTTCAAGCAATTCCCTGTCCTTCTTGAACAGAGGGGCCCAGAACTGGACGCAATATTCCAGATGCGGCCTCACCAAGGCTGAGTAGAGGGGGAGGAGAACCTCTCTTGACCTACTAACCACTCCCTTTCTAATGCACCCTAAGATGCCATTTGCCTTCTTGGCCACAAGAGCACATTGCTGGCTCATGGTCATCCTCCTATCCACCAGGACCCCCAGGTCCCTTTCCCCTTCACTACTTTCCAGCAGGTCAACCCCCAACCTGTACTGGTACATGGGGTTGTTCTTCCCCAGATGCAAGACTCTACACTTGCCCTTGTTAAATTTCATCAAGTTTCTCCCCGCCCAACTCTCCAGCCTGTCCAGGTCTCGCTGAATGGCAGCACAGTCCTCTGGTGTGTCAGCCACTCCTCCCAGTTTTGTGTCATCAGCAAACTTGCTGAGGGTGCACTCAGTTCCCTCATCCAGGTCATTGATGAAAATATTAAACAGCACCGGTCCCAGCACCGACCCCTGAGGAACTCCACTAGTCACAGACCTCCAGCTAGATTCTGCGCCATTGACCACAACTCTCTGCCTTCTTCCTTTCAACCAGTTCTCGATCCACCTCACTACTTGATTGTCAAGCCCACACTTCCTTAGCTTATCTATGAGGATGCTGTGGGAGACAGTATCAAATGCCTTACTGAAATCAAGAAAAACCACATCTACCGCTCTACCATCATCCCTCCACCTAGTCACTTCCTCATAGAAGGCTATAAGGTTGGTCATACATGACTTCCCCCTCATAAAACCATGTTGGCTGTTCTTAATGACCCCCTCATCCTTGATATGCCTAGTGATGGAGTCAAGAATAAGTTGTTCCATCATCTTTCCAGGGATGGAGGTAAGGCTGACCGGTCTATAATTACCCGGGTCCTCCTTCTTGCCCTTCTTATAGATTGGTGTGACCTTTGCCATCCGCCAATCCTCAGGCACCTCGCCCGTTTCCCACGACTTACCAAAGATGATGGAAAGTGGCCTAGCAATGACCTCCGCCAGCTCCCTCAGCACCCGTGGGTGCATTCCATCCGGACCCATCGATTTACAGATGTCCAGTTTGCATAGCTGATCCCTAACCCAATCCTCATCTACCAAAGCAAACTCCTCCTTTGTCCTGACTCCTTCTGGGGCTATAGAAATCCGGGGCCCTCGGGGAGAGTCTGCAGGAGTAAAGACAGAGGCAAAGAAGGCATTCAGCACCTCTGCCTTCTTTATATCCTCTGTCTCCAGGGTACCCACTTCGTTCAGCAGTGGGCCTATATTGCCTCTTGTTTTAGTTTTATTTGCTATGTATTTGAAGAAGCCCTTTCTATTGTCTTTAACCCGACTCGCATTAGTTCTGCAACAAGGAATTGAATATATAGTTGGTTTGCTGTAACATAGATTCATCAAAGACTGGGATTAAAAGATGTGACACACAAAAGGCACCATAGGAACGCAAGTGTGTCACCAACACCCAAGACGCTCATGTCTGCAGCACAAAGCTGCAGTTTCCTAGAGATGCCATGAAAGATGGGTACTTTTAAACCAAGCTCATGAGAAACTATCACGGCCTTCACATCATCAACAAAAAATCTAGAATTTGCAAAATGAACTCTTAAGTCTGACAAAAAAAATTTATAGCACTGTGATATCATATTAAGGAAGAAATATGTAAGTGATGTGGGGTAATGCTGAAGTTCATCTTAAGGAGGTGTAGCTTAATATGCCTTTGTTGAAGACAATTTTTAATGAGAATGAAGCTATGAAGGGCAACATTTGCTCCAGAATTTGTAAATGGTATTACAGCTGTTACGTGGAACATTCGTAATTTAATAGTTTTTAAATGTTCTGTATTAACTTACAACTTCAAGATATGCCCAGCTTTGTAAGCAGAGATATGTAATATGAAGTAATTTTATGACATTGTCTATTGGTTTCTTTGCATTGTAATATAGGACTGGGGCTCTACTTCACATTGACCTCATCATAAGACTTTCTAAAAAATATTGAAATTTATGAAGTTTCAGGGTAAAGAGAGTCAAGCTGTATTCACTTTAATCTGAATCAGGTACACTCAATTTCTTTAGAGCTACAGCATCTTAGCACCATTTATACAGACACAAATAGAGGGAGGAAATTTCATACAGAAAAAATATTAAAATATACTTTGAGAAACAGATCATTTTCTGACTACTGGAGATATATAACTGCAAGTTCTGTGTGAAACAAGAGCTTTTTCAGAGCAATAGTGTATGATCATAGAATCATAGAATAGTTAGGGTTGGAAAGGACCTTAAGACAATCAAGTTCCAACCCCCCTGCCGTGGGCAAGGACATCTCACATGAAACCGTGTCACCCAAATGAGTCATATAAGGTAACATATAAAACATAAATTCATATAGCTGAGTTACAATCACGCAGACAATATTTTTTTTCTTCTAGATCCTCAGTCTTTGATTCATAGTATTAACATTTTTTTCTAAAGTATTTTCTGCGTGCAAGTTTATGTAAGTTAATTATATCTATCTGATACTATTTTCTGTCTCTGATGCTTTGCAGCTGTTAACCACACAGCATACATATATGCATAAAACATACATATATACAGCATACATATATATAAAACATATAACCAAGGTTCAGATGAAGGTAATATTTCTGTCTGCTTCTGTACAAGACTTTTAAAAACTTCTTCAAGAATCCAGTCCCATAAAAGAACTTTCAGTATTTAGCAACTCCCTACACCAGTTATTTTAACTTTTTGCAATTAGAAATTATTACCATCTTCCTAGAAAAAGGAAATCCTTGATTTCACCTCTTATTTCCCAAGAGTCTGCAGTGTCTTCAACAGAAGAAAGTGTGTATGCAACTGGTTATATGACATCAGAAGTGACAATACGGAGAGGTTAAGCATAAGGAAATGTGCAGAAGTAGCTTTTGTGACTTATGCAGAGAAATAAAAAAGATGTTATTTATGCCCTAGTCTAAGAGCTGCAAATTTAACCAGCTCCAGTTTGGAGCTTTCTATAACTGATGCATTCCTTGTTCACAGATAAGTTCTTTTTTCTAGACCCAGCACTTTCCATAGAAATATAGCTCTGTTTTCTCAGTATAACAATGGATAAACATGGAGCAGGTATGCTACGCTTGTTTGCTATGAGCTACTTTGTTGAAGTGTTTGTATCAGTTACGCTTAGTCATACAGAGGTGGAGCTGCAAGAAGACTTGCTGTTGCATTACTGAACACTGAAGCACCTGCTTAGGGGATTCCTGGAGCCTGGAGCTGTGCATCCAGGCTCTCTAGACAATGCTGGTGGAGATACAGGCAGCTTAAAAATAAATCTATGCTGCAGATTTGTATGACTGCAACTTATGTACACTTCATTAGCTCTGGTACAGACAAGAGTGTAGCCATCACAACATAGAAGTCAGGGGTTGCTTCTGCATTTTGCATTAAAAACCTATTGGATAAAATAAATAAATAATGTTATGGCCACATACCAGAACCAAATCTTCCCTTGCCAAGAACTGACCTTATTTCTGGGCCATGGAGTCATGCTTCCTTTCACTTACTCACTCATTTTCTGCCTCTTGAAATTTTCTTTCTGCTATACTAGCACACATGTTGAACAGAAGGGCAGTCGCCTTTCGTCTGGAGCTTGCCACCAGGCACTCTGCTGAGGGGCAAGAGAGATATGGGTCAGTTCCCTTCAAGCAGAGTTTTGACAATCCTTGACAAACACTGTAACAACTAAGCAATTGAATCAATTACATATAAAAGGTGAATGCCTGCTGGATTCCTCTAGCTATTTTTTGTAAGAAAAAGATGAGCCTTATTTTGTATAACTCGCGCAGCCAAATGGTAAAATTGACAGGAAGGTACCTAAGTCCAGAAGAGAGCTGCTGCTTTCTTCTGTTATTTTTAAAGGTATAGTTGTCTTCTGTCATTGATTAAATTATGATTTAGCTCATTAAAGGAAAGTCTTGATATAAAATTGAAAAAAAAATCCCAAATTATTTCCTAACGTGAATGAATGCTTTAAAAAAGTGAGAGTCTTCATTATAACAAGCTTTTCATAAGCTGCTATGATTTAGTTTAATCTAACCCTGTTGAGTATTATGGGTGTTATGAATTCCTCTTTTACATTGCCAAATTGTATTTAGGAATTCTGCTTCTGAGAAAATATTAGATATATAAAATTACATAAAAAGTAGGAATGGCAGGTACCAACCTACCTACATGCTTGCTTTGATCAGGTCCCATTTTCTTTCTCTGAATCTAGGCCTCTGGAAAGGAAGAATTGTGGTACAGTTTCAACAGCCAGACAGGGAGTAAGAACATATGCATTGCACCTCGTATTAGTAGTGTTTCAGTTCTCCAGACAAGAATAACAGAATCCTCGGTGCACTGCTTATGCTCTTTGTGCAAGGGTTCATGCCAATGTTGTGAAAGCTGTTGTAGGAGCATAATTGTGCAAAGGCTGAAGTAGGCAGCTGGCTTGTCACAGGGTAACTTCCCCATGGAATAAATTGGAGCAGATGGTGCCAATTTGAATCTTGGAGTACACAGCAGTCTGATGCTCCATGTCCAGGGCAGCGCTACAGTCAAGCCCAAGGTAAATAGTAATTCCAAGTAAGGGATATTTATGGTTCTGACAGGCAAGGTAGAAGAGGGTTGAGGTCACTGGCAGATAGCCAGTTAAGAAAGAAAGTAACTTAGAAGGTCTATAAGAAAAAGAAGTTCTTGCTTAAGGTCACATTGTAAAATCTGTTGAAGATATTAATTGTTTATTCACACAAGGGTACAGAAGTGCTCATGAAGCCGTGCTGTGGATGTATTACCTGAGCTACCACCATCTACAAGCTGTATATTTGGACCGACATTGGAAGAAAATATCAAACTGTATGATCTATATCAAAATCTATTTTGTTCCATTTTCTAATTTAAAAGATTATGATTCAGAATTACACTTGAAGTCATCATTTAATTATATGCCATGTTTCATTATATATCATGTTTCATTTACTGTAAGACAGACATACAAGCTAACACAGTGTTTTGTCCATCTACTATAGCCATAAGCATTTTCAGCAACAATATCCATTGATTTTCTCCTTCATAAAATTCCTTGGCAGTTTGTTTGACCTTTCCAGGGACAATCAAGCAGTCCTGGTTTTACTTTCATTGTAGTGTGTTCTAGTGATATATAAAAAAAAAACCAAAATTAGCATAAAGTTAACACCATTTAAAAAAGAAAAAGAGGTATGCATTGTTCTCTGATAGTTGCTGGAAAGAGCAGCATTTTTAGCTTCTGTCTGACCGATTAGGTGTGCAGAAGAACAGAAGCTGAAAAAATAATCTTTTAGCAAATTTGCCAGTAAAATATCATGTTACTGGTTCAAGGAAAACATGGGTCCCTGGTGGTATTAAGGAAAAGTTAAGTAATATCCTTTGCTTATTATAAAAAAATATTTTCTGAATTTGTTCAAGTGAATTAATATGTTGTCTAATGCAGTGAATTAGTCTACACTGAAGAGGCAATTATCAGCTGAAGAATAAATAAAGGAAGGACATAGCCAATTAGTCAGTGATTCAGTGCAGGTGACTACCCTTGTCTAGATTAAGTAAGTAGTCTCTAGAGGTGATGACATTTCATGAACTGTGAAAGAAAACCTTAACAAAGAGGTAAAGCATAAATCTCTCATATGATTTGAAGTCTGTGGTTCAATCTATGACTTGACAGAAAAGGCATGTCGAGCTACAACTCTAGAATGAAAAACAGACCGGGCATCTGCTTTTAAAAACAGTATTAAAAGAATAAACTCATATTGCTGTAATTTTGGGAGTTGTTGCCAAGATGCATTTTTCATACTGCCTGCAATTTCAGTCACTTTCCATTTCTTTTTTTTACAGGAGTAGCAGTCATATGGGAACAAGTTAGGAATCTGCATGTGGGAATCTTTGGTGTTTGGTTTCTAATTATTTTGGATACATTTGGCTAGCAGTTTTATGCAGAACAAGTAGAAAAAAGAATCAATCATTTAAAAGTTTCTTTCTAAGTTCAAGTTGTTGAATAGTTTACTAGACCATGCTGACAATATTGAGTTTTCATTAGGTTTTACAGGAGACAACTCAGACAGAATTAAATCAACTAAAGATAGGGTGACTTCCTACTGCTCACATCAGCCTTCACTTTTGCTTCCGAACAGTAGGAGAAAATCCATCATGAGCATTTGCTTTTGCAATGATCTGTTTTATTATTTCAGCTGTGCAACTGCTATAAGAACAGAGGGCTCCCTTGCCAAAACCAGGATGAAAGCACTTAAAATTGTCTGTGGGAAGCCTGATGAAAATTTACAACCACCACAAGTTGGTCACATAGATTTGCATGTTTACATAACACAGAAGGTATACTGAGCTCAAGCTTTTAAGTTTCTTTTAAGCCCAGGATGTACTCCCAGAAAAGACTTATACATTTTCTGTGCAGTTAGGCAAACAAAAGTTTGTGTGCAAATGTCTAAAAATAATTGTGATACAGGGGGCCACACTAGTTTTTCACATACATAAATATGTCTATGATACTTTTCATCAAAGGGTCTTCGCACTGTTCAAGAAATCTCTTAGCTTTTAAAAGCTATCTTTTGAAAGAAAATGAAGGTTCATTTTGTTTAATCCCTTCATTAAAGAGAGAAAAAGTATGAAGTGATCTGCATAATTTAGACATTCAGATGAGATTTATTTCATTAAATCTTGCATCTCAGCTCACCTCACTTTTCCTGTCATGTCCACTTTTGAAACTCACTATGCATTTAAATTTAATAACCATGCAGAATTAGACCTGTAAAGTTCTTAGGCAATTTAACTTGCTTTCTTTTACAAAAGCTCAGAGATTGCTCTTATGCCAATTGTTTCCTATAGTCTCCCTAATCTTTCCAAACCTTAACTAGCTGTTACTGATATAAAGCCATAGTAGTTGGAGTTATATTGCAACAAGAAATCCCCCGATGAGTCAAATATATTTCTAATGATACTGAAAATTAATTAGTTTGCTTCTATCTCGATAGATTACATCAGACTAATTATCTTTGGTTGATATTCAAGGATCACCTGCTACAAGCTCAGGAGTGTTGCGTCCCAACTAGAAGGAAGTGCAGCAGGAGGGCCAGGAGACCTCCCTGGATGGATAAGGAGCTGCTGAGGAAAATTCAAAGGAAAAAAGAGGCTTATAAAAAGTGGAAGCAAGGACAGGTGGCCTGGGTAGAGTACAGGGATGTTGTCCGGGAAGCTAGGGAACAGGTTAGGAAGGCTAAGGCCCAGTTAGAATTAAACGTGGCTAGGGATGTTAAGGATAACAGGAAGGGATTCTACAGGTACGTAGCAAACAAAAAACAGACTAGGGACAACATAGGCCCCCCGAGGAAGCTTTCGGGAGAACTGGCTACACAGGATTCGGAGAAGGCTGAGGTTCTGAATGACTTCTTTGCCTCGGTCTTCACTGGCAAAGGCTCTGACTGCACCACCCAGGTTTTAGAAGATAGACCCAGGGACTGTGAGAATGAAGACCTTGGGCCCACTGTAGGAGAGGATCTGGTTCGAGACCATCTCAAAAATCTGAACGTGCACAAGTCCATGGAACCTAATGAAATCCATCCGCGGGTCCTGAAGGAGCTGGCGAATGAAGTTGCTAAGACACTGGCCATCATATTTGAAAAATCATGGCAGTCAGGTGAACTTCCCAACGACTGGAAAAAGGGAAATATAACCCCGATTTTCAAGAAGGGGAAAATGGAAGACCCGTGGAATTACAGAGCAGTCAGTCTCACCTCTGTGCCTGGTAAAATCTTGGAGCACATTCTCCTGGAAGGCATGCTAAGGCACATGAAAAACAACAAGGTGCTTGGTGACAGCCAGCATGGCTTCACTAAGGGGAAATCCTGCTTGACCAATTTGGTGGCCTGTGATGGGGCTACAGATGGACAAGGGTAAAGCAGTTGATGTCATCTACCTGGACTTGTGCAAAGCGTTTGACACTGTCCCACACCACATCCTTCTCTCTAAATTGGAGAGATATCAATTTGATGGATGGACCACTCAGTGGATAAAGAACTGGCTGGATGGCCGCACACAAAGAATTGTGGACAGTGGCTCAATGTCCGGCTGGAGACAAGTAACGAGTGGTGTCCCCCAGGGATCGGTGTTGGGACCGGTCTTGTTTAACACCTTCATTGCTGACATGGACAGTGGGATTGAGTGCGCCCTCAGCAAGTTTGCCTATGACACCAAGCTGTATGGTTTGGTTCATACGCTGAAGGGAAGGGTTGTCATCCAGAGGGACCCCGACACGCTTGTGATGTGGGTTGATGCCAACCTTATGAAGTTCAACCATGACAAGTGCAAGGTCCTACACCTGTGTCGGAGCAATCGCAGGCACAGCTACAGATTGGGCAAAGAAGAGATTGAGAGCAGCCCTGAGGAAAAGGACTTGGGGGTGTTGGTCGATGAGAAAATGAACATGGGCCGGCAGTGTGCACTCGCAGCCCAGAAAGCCAACCGTATCCTGGGCTGCACCAAAAGGATCGTGACCAGCAAGTCAAAGGAGGTGATCCTGCCCCTCTACTCTGCTCTTGTGAGACCTCACCTGGAGTACTGTGTGCAGTTCTGATGTCCTCAACATAAAAAGGACATGGAACTGTTGGAACAAGTCCAGAGGAGGGCGACGAGGATGATCAGGGGAATGGAGCACCTCCCGTATGAAGACAGGCTGAGGAAGATGGGGCTGTTCAGCCTGGAGAAGAAAAGGCTGCGTGGAGACCTCATAGCAGCCTTGCAGTATCTGAAGGAGGCCTATAGGGATGCTGGGGAGGGACTCTTCGTCAGGGACCGTAGTGACAGGACAAGGGGTAATGGGTTAAAACTTAAACAGAGGAAGTTTAGATTGGATATAAGGAGGAAGTTATTTCCTGTTAGGGTGGTGAGGCACTGGAATGTGTTGCCCAGGGAGGCTGTGAGTGCTCCATCCTTGGTGGTGTTCAAGGCCAGGTTGGACGAAGCCTTGTGTGGGATGGTTTAGTGTGAGGTGTCCCTGTCCATGGCATGGGGGTTGAAACTAGATGATCTTGAGATCCTTTCTAACCCTAACTATTCTATCATTCTATGATTCTGTGATTCTATATTAATATATTAATGAAGTATTAAATAAGGAAAAGTTGGCATATAAATATTGGGTCTGGTGAGATTCTTGGTCAGTAAACAGAGACAATTCACTCCTTTCCACATGCTGTTCATACTGTAAACAGTATGGGACTATGGTACTCAAATACTTCATGATCAGAGTGCACGTCTACTTCTTATTTGTGAAGTGCAGAGCATTTTTACATGACCTGGAGAGTCTAGTTAAGGTCTTTAGTCTCTAGGTTGTTTCCCCTGAGCTTTGCCTACCAAAACTGGAGAGCTCAATATATAGCTGAAGATATTTCTGTCCACTTTTCCCTTCCCATTTCTACTTCATCATTCTGTCTTCCCTCATGCCAGATAATTCTTTCCACAAATGCTGGAATAGCTCCTTTATTCCTCTAACAATGTTGAAATGTATCCTTCAGAACAAAGGTGAGGTGTCAGTGTTGTATTTTCAAGTGCTGAGACATCTGTCTCCTTCAATATTGGAGAAGATGGACAAGGAGATGCAGTGCATCAGATGCCATTGCTCTGGTCTAGCATTTCAGGAATACTGAATTCTTCTTTTGTACATTGTACATTTCCAGTAACGCTAGTTTTATGGCACTTGTCTTTTTCTTGGTTTAGAGTCAACAAAGTTGGCAAAAGCAGGGTGCTTCCAAAGCCTTTTTGGAGAGTTTCTGACAAAAAGTGATTCAAGATTCCTAAAGATTTTCCTAATGGAAATGCAAAGATTCTGGCCATACAACTTTAATGGAGTGGCCTTACACTTAAAATGATGTCAAGTAGCATAAGAAAGCACCCAGGTTTGTTTGAACGTCTATATGCGAAAGACGTGAATCCAAGACGAAGGTACTAAAATTCTCATAATAGATTTTTAATAGAAAATGAAAATAAGTGGAGATTATACAGTGTACGATGGAAAATTATCATGGTGACACATGTTCAACTATAGCTACTCCTGGGGTAGGCTGGAGACACAAAGACTCTGGTACATGCAACAGCCAGTGCCTTTCCCTGAGACAGTTCATGGCCAAGATGCACAAAGTATCAATAAAAGATACACAAAATGTCAATAACTAAATCTATCATCACAGAATGCTTGTGCCCATCCAGTAAACTAAACCTAAATGCTAGAACTGAAGTAATAATTTACACATTCTTTCTAGATTATTTTTTTTTTATAATACCTCCTTTTTAAAAGACAAATTGTTGTAAATCTCGTCATCCAGTTTCTTATTTTTTACTCCCTAGTGTACATTTAAAGAAAGTTTACCATCTCCTTTTCTTTTACTTTCCAAGATCTATCTTGGAACTTATGAAGAACAAAGACATCATAAGAACAGACAGATTAAACCTAATGTCCGTCTAGCCTGAAACAGTCTTTCCAACAGTGTCATTTAACTGGTGTCTGTGGAAAAGTAAGAACATAGGAGTTACCCATGACATTACAACCTAAGTCTCTCCTAACTTATAACTGTTTGCAGCAGAGGTACTTCCTGCATTTCTGTTCAGTTTCCTCTTGAATCCACATACACAGCATCCTAAAGACAGGTCTTCTACAGGAATGATACTGGGTGCATCATTTGCTTCGGTTTTATCCTAACTCCTACTAGCTTTTCACATTAAAAGACTATTATGTGTTAGCAGAAGACCATTAATAGCAAGATTGATGTCATAAAGAGGTAAAGAAGGAGTTCATAATGAACATTTCAAATTTTTCTTTCTATAAAATGTCATCTGTAATTCAGGAATTTGTAATTCTTTTAACTATAATACTGATATTCAGTAGATGGAATTATTTTCCATATTTTTTGTATAAACATGAGATGACAATTTTTTTTCTTGACAATCTTTATGACATTCCTCTCTTTAAGAAGAATAAAAGAAGTAAAAATTGCATGTACCACTAGAGATCTTCAAGAATCTCACAGATTCTAAGTTCCTGCATTACAGAAATCCAAGGGATTAAAAGTTTCCTGTGATGGGCAATGTAAATCTGATTTAACTCAGTGTATGAAGTTAAATATAAAAGTTATTCACATATGCACAAGCACAGAGCAATTGATACTAATTGCTCAAGCACAGAGCCTAATTTATTTTGGGAATGATAATGAAGGAAATGTGGTATGTTAAATACAATGAGTAACATCTCTGAAATTACGTTTCTGTCAAAAGATTAACAAAGAAGTAGACATATGCTCCAGTTCATCATGAACACGGAATAGAGCTGAATGCTTTTCAGATTTGATTACAAAGTCAGTGAGTACAGCAAATGCAGTAGATATTGTGTGATTTTAAAACTCCCACACAGAGATTACAAAAACAAATTTCTCTCTTCAGCCTAAACGTCTGTTTTCAGCCTAACCCTTTCTCACACAATTAGGTCTTATAATCTTGGGCAAAAGAGACTATTTGCACAAATTTTCTTGTAAGAAAGGCATACCTTAAGTTATCACTTAACATCTGCACACCCTCCCTCCCAAAATCCAAAAAGACCAATTTAAAGCAATGAGTTAAAGGACTACGATGTCTTGAACTGGGAGCAATAGTTCAGTTATAGTAAAAAGCCCCTGTTTTTTTTATGTGCCTGCTTTTACTAAGTTCATTTCTTCATGATTTTGGAACAAAAGTAATCTGCACCTTAATGCATTAGTAGGTAGAACCACTGAAATGCGCAGAGATAATAGAGAGAAAGAAGAGTGAAAACTCTTTACAGCACATAAAATGTTTTAGTCTAAAGTATCCTGGAGGAAAATATTCACAGTACATGCTTAGAAATCAACAATCAAAAAAGGTTACAGTAAATCCTATTTCAAATGCTATAAGGTGGCAAACAGTTCCTGCAGAGCCCTAAATAATCACACACATTATACTGAGATGATTCTACTGCTTTACAGACCACTGGCTTTTTCTAGAAGGAGCCCACAAAAAAGTACAACAAATATGTAAACATATAATATGAAAAATAACAGTCACATAAAAAGGAATTTGGATGTGTAAAGCTGATATAAACATTTCATACTTAGTATTCTTAGCATACCACATGTCACCCTCAGAGGTATACCAAAGATTCTCACTCTTAGCCATACAACATAGCCCATGCCATCTATCCCAGGAGGCTTTGTACTTTTACAGTGTTTTCAAGTCCTTCCTAGGCCTCATCTACCTCACAGGAACCATAAATGCATCAAAACCCAATAAAGCTATAGAAGGATTTCTGCCCTGCTTTCACCAACATCTATCTTTACTTCTTTATCCGCCTAAGGGACCAATCCGGCCTTTGCTCCTCAGCAGTGATTTCACTGCTTCTATGTGCTGTAATATGCTGTTATAGGCTGCAAGCTCCTGAGAGATCTTAAGCAGTAGGAAAGCTGTCTCCAGCACCAGTTTGGTGCTGGATAATTTATCACAAGGGCATACTACTCACAGCACTGCTCAAGCTTTTTCAAGAGCACAGCTGAGTAACAGAAGCAGCCTGCCTCAGGCAAGATAAAAGGAGTATGTCACAGGTTTTTATCAGGACCACATCTTACTCTAGATATAAGCTAGCATGGATAATTTCTAGCATTTCATTTCTAGATATGAAATAGCCTTCAGAGCCCTCTGCAAGGAACAGATTATTAGTTCTGGGCATGTAAATTATGAGTTCCTGTCTTTATCATTTCAGGTCATGGGATGCTTCCTGTTTTGCCTTCTAGAGATCTGACACACAGCTATCTGCATCATCTAGTTGTCAATCTGTTCTCACAGCTGTCTTCTTGCAAGGCTATATTGCTATCTTCTTGCCTATCTATTGGAAATTACAAGCTGTGAATTACAACTTGTAATTTCTGATTGCAGAATTCTGGTAAAACAGTATGTCCAACTTCACTGTGACAGTAATAGATATGTTCCCAAGCACTATGTCCCACTGGATCCCAGCAGACCATGAAAGACTGGCATACTCCTGTCACGAAGTCCAGTAGTTACCGGTATTGTAAAGTGCTCTAGGACCTTATCTGTCAGTTCAGAATATTCAGGCATGCCAAAATCACCTACATTGGTATTATTCTTTATGCCTGAGTATTTGACAACTCCTGGTACAAATGGACATCTTATTTCAGTCTACAAAATCAACTTCTATGGCTGGAAAGTGTCAATCTGCATTTTCAGCAATGACAATTACTTCCACTGTGGCATTCCACACGGGTCCTGCCTGGTTATCTGGGAGGTAAAGGAGCTGCCCTCAGCTCTGTCTCAGTGATCTGCACATATGGTATGAAGTAGTTCATTACCTAAAGGAAATGTCTGTGATATCAAGTAGAGGCCAAAAATGAGAATATAACCAGAATCAGTATGCACATACTAAAACCTGAGCAAGAATATACAGGTATTCCTTCTAACCTGAATGTGGCCTCAATCTTAAGGCTAAGCAAAATACAGCAGAATTTGACTTTATACCAGTAAAAATTCCGCTTCCTTTTTTTTTCCCCTTTCCCTCTCCATCCTTTCCTTCTTGTAACAATTTTATCAATTTTTCTTTAGTGTCTCCAACCTTTCTGTAAAGAGCAGGCTTTCACACTGGTTGTTATGACAACAGCAGAAGCCTGCCTGTACTTACTATCCCATACCACACTTGTCTGTACCTTCCACTGAAAAAAATTTCAGATATTAAAAAATATTAATTCCCTCTCATCTTGGCTTCCTACCACCTGAGAATGAGTGGAAAATATTCTTTACATGGAAGTACCAACAGCTCTTTCTTCCCTGTCAGAAAATGCATTGTCCAATACATACAACCCAAAGCAGCTTTACCAGAATGGATATACTTGAGTCTCTACCTGTACGGAGTCTGGCTGGAATGAAGTCAGCTTTCAGTACAGCAGCCTGTATGCTGCTCTGCTTTGCATTTGTGGCTAAAACAACATTGGCAAACACAGGTGTTTTGGCCACTGCTGAGCAGTGCTTACACAGTGTCAAGGCTTTCTTTTTTTCTCACTCTATACATGCCCAATCTCCTCAAAAAGTAGGGTGAGCAAGAAAATGGGAGGGGTACATTTGGGACAGCTGACCCGAATCAACTGTGTGGTTCGGTTGATACGCTGGAGGGAAGGAATGCCATCCACAGGGACCTTGACAAGCTTGTGAAGTGGGCTGATGCCAACCTTATGAAGTGCAAGGTCCTACACCTGGGTTGGATCAATCACAGGCACAGCTACAGGTTGGGCAGAGAAGAGATTGAGAGCAGCCCTGCAGAGAAGAACTTGGGGGTGTTGGTCGAGAAAATGAACATGACCCGGCTTCAGTGTGTGCTCACACCCCAGAAAGCCAACTGTATTCTGGGCTGCATCAAAAGGAGCATGACAGGCAGGTCAAAGGAGGTGATCCTGCCCCTCTACTCTGCTCTTGTGAGACCTCACCTGGGGTATTGTGTGCAGTTTTGGTGTCCTCAACATAAAAAGGACATGGAACTATTGGAACAAGTCCAGAGGAGGGCGACGAGGATGATCAGGGGACTGGAGCACCTCCCGTATGAAGACAGGCTGAGAAAGTTGGGGCTGTTCAGCCTGGTGAAGAGAAGGCTGCGTGGAGACCTCATAGAAGCCTTCCAGTATCTGAAGGGGGCCTGTAAGGATGCTGGGGAGGGACTCTTCGTCAGGGGCTGTAGTGATAGGACAAGGGGTAATGGGTTAAAACTTAAACAGGGGAAATTTAGGTTGGATATAAGGATGAAGTTCTTTACTGTAAGGGTGGTGAGGCACTGGAATGAGTTGCCCAGGGAGGTTGTGAATGCTCCATCCCTGGTGGTGTTCAAGGCCAGGTTGGACAGAGCCTTCGGTGACATGTCTTAGTGTGAGGTGGCAGGGGAGATGGAACTAGATGATCTTGAGGTCCTTTCCAACCCTAACTATTCTATGATTCTATATTATATATGATACCATGCTCACCAAAAAAAGCATAAAGAAAGAAGCTGGAAGGGGGAACATTGGTGGTTGTGGTGTTTGTTTTTGCAAGTAACTGCTGAAGGCCTGCTTTCCAGAAAGTGACTAAACACCTGCCTGCAGATGGGAAATAGTCAATAAATTCCTCATTTTATTTTGTTTGCACATACATAGTTTCATGTATGAAACTGTCCTTACCTCAACCCACAATTTTTCTCACTTCTGCTGTTCTCATTCTCTCCTCCACCCCACTGTGGAGGGAGAGTCAGTGAGTAGCTGTGTGGGAGTTTAGTTGCTAGCCAGTGTCAGCCCACAACATTACCACATTTGTATATCCACAGAGATACAAAAAAGTATTTCTTGCTCTCCCTTGCCCTGTGTTAATTCCTACTTAGCTTTCTTCCAGTTTTCATGTTTAAGACATGACTTGTTGAGAGAATCACATAGGTCACACCCAGTATCTGTAGTAAAGCAAAGGGAGCGGTACTCTCTACATTCCTACTAAAGAGGAGAAAGGAACGCAGTTACTGTCCATGCTTCCATCAGCCTCTTTCACAATGAAGTCTCACTGCTTTACCCTGTAGTTTATTTACATCTTGCTGCAGGTATATGACTTTGGATCAGGTAAGGATACCTAGAACTTTATCATGAGATGATGATAAAAAGAAGGACTTCCTAGAGGGGAAGCATTTCAGAAAATGAAACTCTATGACAAGAGTGAAATATTTTTTGCTACTAAGTTATGCTTTTCTTCTTGAAAAGCAGTAAATGTTGCTGGTCTCATAAGTGCTAGAACAAGAAATAAAATCTGAAAACTGCAGCCACAATAATTCTGTATAGGGCCAGCACACAATACTTAAACTTTGCTACCAAAGTGCTCTCAGGTAACACTGAAAAAAAGCGTACAAAAGACATGAGGAAGCTTGCTTAAGAAACTACAAGGCTCATTTTCACAGAAAGACCATGAGCCTGGGATGGGTTAGAGAAGGAACTATACCAACACTATTATTAAATTGCTCTGTCAGGCAATAGAAATCTGCTTGCTGCAAGTCTTTATCATTCAGGATCCATGATAGTATTTCATTTCTATCTCGATATGTAGGTCACCTGAACCTGAGAAGAAATACAGCAGCTCACTACTAAATCCCCACTTGGCCAGATTCAAGCATAAGGTTCCTATCAGTCTAATCATGTTGCCTCATTGTACAAGGCAATCGCACTTTTACATCTCTTTCTAATGCTTCTGGTACTGAAAATTATTGAAGAATGAATCTAACTGAACCACAGGCCTGCTTCAGAATAAGCATTTTATGTGTCAGTGCAGTGCAACTAATTTTTTACTATGTGTAAGCAAAGAAAAATTAGAAACTATTTAGCACACAAGCTCATTAGGATTAATAATGAGAAATAACTACTGGAAGAAAATGAAAGCTGAATCTCATCAGGATATAGTTGGTATAACCATATACATCAGAC
The DNA here is from genome assembly GCF_037157495.1 of Lathamus discolor. Classification (NCBI taxonomy): domain Eukaryota; kingdom Metazoa; phylum Chordata; class Aves; order Psittaciformes; family Psittacidae; genus Lathamus; species Lathamus discolor. Next base: position 25,478,198 of record NC_088884.1, read on the forward strand.
ATATGTATATGAAGAGCTGGTGAAGTCCAATATTTTCCATCAGTTTAAAGCCAAATAAGCACACAGTGGTATAATGTAGGGAACAATCTTGTATCAGCAGAATGAAATAGAGAAATAAGTAATTTTCAACTGTAATGTATATGATTTCTTCAGCAATATAGCATCTTCTAGAAATATAAATGGCATCTCCATTTCATGGTGCACTGAATGCTGCTTCATCTAGGGGCTCAGAGTTAGAAATAGAAATTTCCAGGTTAAACAGAAAAAATCCGCTACATTCCATACTAAAAAAAAAAAAAAAAAAAAAAGAAAAAGAAAAAGAAAAAGAAAAAGGAGGGCAACAACATTTCTCAAAAGAATAAAATGTACTCTAGGTAGAGATCATTAGTAAGAGTTTCAGTCTCATGCCAGAATATGTTTCCAGCAACGACTAAATGAACAGGCTAGTCACATACTCAGTGACATACTAAAAACTGTGCAAGTTATTTTATGTAACCTTCCTCAGAGTATTGTTGATTGAGTTAAAATTGGATTTCTGCCCAGAGTGATTATCTAATATGATAGAAAAATACACAGTCCAAGAACAAATTTAGATTTCTGTGAAAAAATAAACTATAATATGGGCTATCCACTAAGGCATTAAATATAGGTTTATAACTGTATGTGCAGATGGTAACTGTGATATGGCTGAACTTCAACTGGTTTCCAGTGAGGACTTACAACAAACAAGTACACAAAGAACAGATACTTCCTTTGAAATATTTGGAGGGGATAATTGATTTCCATAGTACACTTTTCATAAACAATAACTGTACTTGAAAATTCTGAAGAAGCAGCTCTATTGTGAAAGTATCTGCTATGGAATAAAAAAGGCAAAGAGAGTTCTGTATATAGTCATTTTCACAAAAGAAAATGAAAGGCTATAAGCAATTTGAGTAGTCATGCAATATCAATCAGAGGATTTAATAATTTATTTTTTTTTTAAGAAAAGATTGCCAAAATAAATTATTTTAAAACCATAAGCTTTGCTTTCCATCCAGGACAAAATACCTATAAAATTATACAGGTTTTTTTTCCAATTAAAATATTCATTAAAAAAAAAGTACACAAAACATAGGATGATTTGTGATCAGTTCAACAATGTAGTTAAGAAATCAAACAAAAAGAAGTGACTAACATCTACATAGTTATTTAATCACTAGTTATAAACAATTTAAAAAATCAATGTTCTATTTATGATTTAACAGATCTTTCCAAGAAAAATTCTTAGGTTTTGTATGATTGACCAAAGGTATAACTCCAGATGGACACTTCACTAGCTGTCCTTATTTAAATTATTTTTTTTTTCTTTTTTCCTAGTTTTAGAATAGTCTTTTCTCTTAGTTTGCTGATGAGGCAAGCTTCAGCAGAAGTTTGGTCTCCTAACTCATGATAAAAAAAATCCATGTAAAGAAGTGTAGCAGTCAAAGAACAATGGTAGGATAAAACCATGAACTTTGCTGCCCTCCTGAAACAGCCTCAATATGCAATACAAAAAGGATGGACAGAGAAGTAGGATGTTCTTTCCACCACACAAAAGCTGCAAGCTACCAAGGGATTTCATATCTGAAAGACAGCTGCCAAACAAGATCCTATGAAAATATGCTTCATCCACACCTGGCAGGGTAGAATACTTTTTAATAGATTTATAATCTTTATGATTTTGCCAATGGCTAAGAAAGGAAATATTGGTCTTGTTCCACAGATAACATACCTACACATCTTTAATATTTTTAGAAGTGAAAATGAGTCCCTACAGGTACCTTTGCAGAGTATATCATAAAGTGAGTTGTGGTGCTCCTATACTTGTATGAAGAAAAATCTATCAGGCTGCAATGCAACAATAACAAAAGTGTCTCAAATGAGCTATACAGTGGCAAGAAAATAGGTGGTTTAAAATGAAACATGTTCCAAATGCTTCCTAATATTGCAGAACAATTTTTTTTTTGTTGCAGTTAAAAAAAAAATAGAATTTGTCTAGTATTAACATTTTGTATAGCTCTGAGTGATTTGTGCGGTAAAATGTGACCCTGTCTTGTTGTCATCCAAAAGTCTGTATGCTCTGTAAAAGCAAAGACTACACTTTACAGTATATTGACAGTCATACTCACTCAAAATATTTGCATACACCTCGAATAATCCTTATGCTATCTTCACACAGAAAAATTTTCTTTGAACTGCTCACAAGAAAAGATACATAAATATGAACCTTAGGTAAGAGTAGTAAGTTTAATACAGCAGCAAGCTATTGTGGTTTAAAGCGGAAGATGATAACATGCTTTTGCCATTAATACCATAAACATACCTGATAAATCACATGCATAAATGTTCTGGATGAAGAAAATGACAGTGAAGGGTAAAGGTACGGTCATGGCCTCTACCAGGGTATACAATAAGAACACAAGGTATACAGTAGGGCTAGTATAGTATAAGATACAGTAAGATAGTCAGATTAGTGTAATTGACTCTGTTAACATTAAAAGCCAATGCTGTGAAAGTTAGACGCCTGGAGGAAGAGAGAAATCTCTAACTTGTAAAACACTTCAGCTGTATCTTGCTGTACCTGGAACAACCCTCTTAGAATTGCTGCCAGGGTCTATAAAAGTCTTGACAGCTGTGAATGGGGTTAAAGACAAATGTTAAAATAGAAAACATAAAGCTAGTCATTTCAGGATAAAATTTAATAGTCAATGTAAATCATAGCTTATTGTCCTGCTATAAATAAGGAAAAGTATGTATGAAAAGGAGTATAATGAGCTACAATGAAGGCTGATGTAATTTGAGGTAGCTCCTTTGGAATCAAACTGGATTTACATCTAGTGAGGATTCTTTCCTACAAGCTGCTTTACACACTTAAATAAAACAATGGACAAGGCAAGTAGGTGGTATAAACCATATCAGGGGAGCATGTATTAATGGATTGTTACAAATAAAGAAGTTACATATTAAGAATTGAAAGGATTTGATTTGTTACAGTTCAGTTTTGCTGAATCTGCTTTACGGTACAACTATAAAAGGATCCTAACCTCCCGTCATGGTTTAAGCCCAGCTGACAATTAAGTACCACACAGCCATTTGCTCACTCCCCCCACCCAAGTGGGATGGGGAGAAGAATTGAAAAAAGGTAAAAGCCTGATAGCTTGAGAGAAGAACAGTTTAATAATTAAAATATATATAAGATTGGTAGTAATAATAGTAATAGTAATAGCAATAGTAATAGTAGTAATAATAATCATAGAATCACAGAATAGTTGGGGTTGGAAAGGACCTTAAGATCATCTAGTTTCAATCCCACTACCATGGGCAGGGACACGACACACTAAACCATGTCACCCAAGGCCTCTTCAGGAGGTTCCATGGGATAAAGCCCTAGAGGGCAGGGAGCCCAAGATTCATGGTTGATATTCACGGATGCTCCAGGCTCAGGAGTGTTGCATCCCTAGTAGAAGGAAATGCAGCTGGAAGGCCAGAAGACCTCCATGTATGGATAAGGAGCTGCTGAGGAAACTTAGAGGGAAAAAAAAAAAAAGCTTATAAAAGGTGGAAGCAAGGACAGGTGGCCTGGGAAGAATGCAGGGACATTGTCTGGGAAGCTAGGGGCCAGGTCAGGAAAGCTAATGCCCACTTAGAATTGGGTCTGGCAGGGGATATGAAAGATAAGAGAAAGGGCTTCTACAGGTATGTAGCAAACAAAAGACAGACTAGGGACAACATGGGCCCTGTCTGGAAGCTATCAGGAGAACTGGCTACCCTGGATTTGGAAATGGCTGAGGTTCTTAATGACTTCTTTGCCTCAGTCTTTACTGGCAAATGCTCTGACCCCACCACCCAAGTCTTGGAAGACAGATACAGGGACTGTGAGAATGAAGATCTTAGGTCCACTGCAGAAGAGGGTCAGGCTCAAGATCATCTTAAGAACCTGAATGTGCACAAGTCCATGGGACCTGATGAAATCCATCTGCAGGCCCTCTTGGGAAAGAGTGATATGAGATTTATCACACAACATCAATGGCATAAATAATTTTCTAAAACTGGAGTGGCTACCTCAATAGATGAATTTGTTAAATGTTGTATATGATATAAAACAAGTGCTTGCTGAGGAAGAATGTGAAAATCTACTGTGAACACCATAAATACAATATGATTTACATATTCTTTTTTTGAGGGCTTCGGGAGAGGACAAAACAAGATCAATTCATAAAAAAATATTATTTTTTTTTCTGATGGAATAAATGGACCCAAAGAGTTGAGGAAGCGGTTAAAAAACAAACAAACAAACAAACAAAAAACCACCCCTGAATCTTGATATTTCTGCTTTTGAGAGTTCAGCTTGCGTGCTACCAACCTTGGGAAGAAAGTCACACTGTATCTTAGAAACATAAAAGTGTGACTAAGATACAAGAGCAAGTCAAAACAGGACCCAGTATACTTTAAAAAATTATAATAATCTTAGTATAATAAAATCAGAAAAAAAAATTGAAAAAGAAATTAAACAGCTTCTGAACAGGCTGCCCAAGGAAGTTGCGAATGTGCCATCCCCGGCAGTGTTCAAGACCAGGTTGGACAGAGCCTGGAGCAACTTGGTCCTACTAGAACCATAGCAGGAGGGTTGGAAACAGATTATCTTGAGGTCCATTCCAACCCAAACCAGCCTATGATTCTAAAACAAATTTGATCAAAAATGTAAATATTTTTTTCACATAAATATTTTGTAAAAAAAAATAATTACTAGGCAAAAGAATTATTTGGGGGAGAAAGCAGTCTGTTCAGTTCAGAATGGAAGATAATGCTCATTGACAAAGCGGAAACAGAAAGATGGGGGGGGAGGGGTGAAGCAAAGAGGAGTGGAATAGGGATTTTTTATTAATGTTCTCAGGATCCAAAGTCTGCCTGATCAAAGTGAAGATTTAAGTTCACTACATAACTTAACTGCAGATACTGTCATGTTCATATGATTGCCATCCTTTCTCAGGTTAACCAGAGGTACAGAAATTGAGTATTGTCATTAATAACCCCTTGCTAATTTTCCTGGTAATGTTGAACCTCCTTACATGGGAGAGAGGCAGCTTGCATCAAGTGCTGGCTGAGAATGACACTCAAGAAAACAACTGTTCATGCGTCAGCATACTCTTCTGTGTTTTGCCCTGTCAGTTATAACACACGTAGTCCTTCCTGAAGTTCATGATATGCACCTTTTAAGTGCTGTCTACCTGAAGATTTGAAGAAATGCATCTTCTGCCTGGAGTTAGACCTCATGTGTTGCATACTCTTGCCACTCACCTACTTCAGTTGTACACAGTCCAGTAGCAAAGCACTGACATGACCCTGTGACATAAGCTGTGAGGAAATCTCAAGTCACACATGAAAAGAAAGATGAGGTTACAGACAAACCTATGACTGTGGAGACACTCATCAATAGTAGTTCAGGGTTTCAAAAGGAAAAACACCAATATGGAAGACCATAAAATCATATTTTAAATAAATAAATAAATAAAATTAAAGACAGCAATTAAGCAACACTTGGGAACTTTCCTGAGGGCAAATGAGGCTTACCCTTCCCCTTCTCACTCATTCCTGGCCACCGGCAAGGACTCTTCAGGCATCCTACAGAGGGTAGTAAGCATGCTAATGTTTAACTACTGGTTCTTTAAATGCTAGTTATCTTTAGTGTGCATTTGTAAGTAACTGAGTCATATGTGTGTGTGTATGTATGTCTGCCTCTCTCTTCCTCTGGAGCATACAGCTGAAAGTGCCTAAACGAAGTCATGCAGACTAATATAGGCAGGAAGTTTTAGGTTTAGGGAGAGCTGCAGGTGATCCTAATTTTTGTGTGCTTTCTGCATGTGTGTATAAATATTCACGACAAGGGACAAGAAAATCTTATTTTACTTTCATAACACTGAATTCCAGATGGCTGGCTGCCTGCTGGGACTCCGCTAGTACAAATGATCAAGACATGGAAAAGAAGGAAAGGCATTTAGGCAATCTTATACATGTGAAAGAAAAAAAAAAAAAGAACAACAATTCAAATACAATGCTTTCTACAAACAGTGTGAAGGCTATAAAGTTTGGCAAGTCAGAAAAGACAAACTCTGTTCTCCATTTCACTTTGAAACAGGATCTAAAACCAAATATACATGAAAAAAAGTTTCAATGTGCGTGATCACATATAATATTACAGTAATACCACAGTGAACTTCTATCAAAAACATCATACTAAGCATTATACGCAGTAATGCTACAAATCCTCACATAATTTCTCTGAGACATACAGTACTTATTATTTTTTTCTTCCTTTTTGGTTTCCAAAACAGTATTTTAAATACAAAACCATCTAGGTTTTCAAGGCCTGTATCATGCTTTAGTTTTTAATATTATATATTAAATTTGGGTGGTGGGGGTGGGGTTATGGGGTTATGTGTAATTTGGTGCTAGGGGTGATGGTATTGGAAATTTATTCCTAATGCATGGATTTTCAAGAAGAGCTTTGAATTTAAGGGTAAAATTATTAAGGTAAATAAAGGTACTTTGAATTTTGCAGTGTACTTGAGTGTGTTATTTAATCTGATAGTCATTTATCCATGTGATTCCATTTAACATTAAAATGCTTCACATTTTGCTTCACACAGTAAAAGTGCTTGCAGAGACAAATTTCAATATATATATATTGGAAATTCATGGAAATCAAGGAATACAGTGTCAGCACAAACACACAGGATGGCAACACAAAATTTCTTTTTAAGCATTCAGGCATGTCCAGCAAGAACTAGGAAATTATCTGCAGAAACAGGGTAGATACTAGCTGAATGAAGTAGTGCAGCTATTACAAAATGTTGTGATTCCTCCTGTTGCTAAATATTATTTTTATGCTAAAAGCTAAGTTCAGAGAAACTGAAGTTGCAAAGTTTAGCTTTTACAGGTAATATTCAGATGACTTTTCTTTCTTGTCATTTCGCAGTGCCAATTCTAAAATTTTATAGCTACTTCAATTTTCAATACGAAAATTTCCTAGGTAAATGACAATCTATTTATTCATGTTCATACTACTTACTCTTGGGGTAACAAATGTCTGTTTGTGCCTGAACTTTAGTTTATTCTGTTAATTAGGGATTTATTAAAATAGGCAAGCGGAGTTAAATTTGCTTTCAGCCTAACAGATCAGGCCACAAACAAACAACATTAACCACTACTTCTGCCAGATACAGGAGGAAATAGTGAGAGCATGCTAAGTTAATGCATTCAAGATAGGTGCTCAGTTCTTTAAGAAAAGGCTCTTCCACAAAAAGCACACAATGGAAGAATGTGTCCTAACTACTGGGAATTGAAGTCTCAGAGCAGATGGGCCTTTAAACATTTCCTGTTGAAGCTAAACGAAATTTAAAAGAAGAACCTTATAATAAAGATAAATACATTTCAGTATACTTTTATCTGAACCATAATGACTAATAAACTCTTAGGATATTGTAATTTTCCTTCTTTTTTCTTACTGGTTTCCCCTTTCCTTTTTTTTTTTTTTTTTTTAATTTGGTTAAGGTAAATCAAATTATTTAATCATAAATTTTAAGATTAATCATAAATATATGATGGTCCTATATTTGTTTCTTTTTCTTAAAGATGCGAATTTGTGTTCCTGATGCAATACTTCTTTATACTGACAACTATTCATAATCCTTTTTTTCCATGAGTATTTGATGGATTTTTAAGTAGACTGTAGCACAAAGGTTTCATTAATTTAGAGCAAAATACGGTTTTATCAATAAAAATTGTGTTGCTTCATGCAGTACAGTATAAATGTCAGTCCAGCTTCATCTTCTCTGAAGATGTCATCTTGAGAATTCACCTACAGCTACATCATATATATATATATTTTATATATATATATATGTAATATGTCTTGTGCCATTTTTGTTAGTGTCAGATAAGGTAGGGTTTTTTGCCCTTCAAGATTTGTTGTACATTGCCCAAATGTGATACTTCTTAATGCTTTTTGAAAGTCTTTAAGATTCTGGATACCCAGCTAATATCAGATGACATGATTCCTTATTCTCTCATAAATACTGTGCAGTCCATGGAAGAAAAGTCAATTTAACGGGTTATTTCTTTTCCTATTCTCTTTCACTCTGTATCTATTCCATCTTGAAATTTTCAACTTCTTCCTTCACTGATCTCTTACTTGCAGTGTTCAAAATCTTTTTAGAAATCTGGTTAGCATCTCTTAATACACATATCTATTTCAATTATCTCTTTCTAATATCCCCTTTATCTGTTTTATCATTATTCTCAGATATCTATTTAATCTCTCTCTGTATTTTTAATATCCTTTTTGTCTTTTTTAGCATTCTTCTCAAGGTCTGCAATTCACAATTGTCCTTTCCATTTGATACCTCTTAAGGAAAGATTTGTCTAGTAATTTTAGAGAAATGTTTATTTCTCTTAACTTGATAATTGTATGACATTAAGATATTCAACAAAACCACCTACTGTAAATATTTTAAAAGAGTAAACATTTCTTGTTAATTGATTCCTTCCTAAATATTATTACATTTATTTGTAAGTCATTCCTTCAGATATGGCCAGCTTTAAACTAAACATTAATTCTGGTACTTACTCATGCCTGACTGAAAATATTTAGACAAACACAAATCCTGTGACCACACTACAATTTAGCATTTCAACTATTTTTGTTTTATGTACTGGTCATCATGAAAATGATAACTGTCACTTGGGTTACTTTTCTGGTTTCCAGGGCACATTGCTTCAGCCTCAACTTTCCCTTCCAAAACTCCGATTTTAATATATCCATCTTTCATGTTTTCATTTTATACTATGTCTATTCCAATAAATGTCTGTGCTCCTAAAATCAGTCATAACCTAAACTGTATTATCTCTATAAACCATCAGTACTTATCTAAAGATATCAGTCTTCTTTATATTTTATAACATTCAATTAATAACTCACCTCCATTTGTCATTCGTAAGTCTGTCTGTTCTTTCTATGACACATTTGATATAATTCTCCCCCATCATTCAGTCCACATAACAGTTCTGCCTTTAATTCCTTAATGGACTAAAATATAACTCTTGAAATTCTTATTTCTTTATATTACGAGTACATTTTTTTTTTGTATTTCCATACCTAAAATGAGACTCCTCTCATACTTAGCTGGTAACTCTCCAGAGTGGGTCCCTTTCATGGGGTGCAGTCCTTCAGGAACTGGCTGCTCCAGTGTGGGTACCCTTCAGGATCACAGGTCCTGCAGCAAACCTGCTCCAGTGTCGGCTTCCCACAGGGTCTTCATAAATGTGTATGGAGAGTAACTAACAACATATTTCAGAATATCACTTAGAAGGAAAATCCATAATTAACCATCAGGAAGCACTTTCTTCGACACTGAAGTTATGTCTGCACTTTGTTATTAAACAAAACAACTTGAATCAGAGAACAAGTAAAATTTCAAATTTCTAAGGTGGTTTTTTTTTTGGGTGGGGTTGTTTATGTGGATTTTGGGTGGGACAGGCATATTTGTTGTGATATTCTGACTATGTCTGGATAATTTCTCATCAGAGACTGTTAATGTCCAGCAAGATCACTTTCATAAGAAAACAGCTATATATACGACCTTTGTGTATCAGCTTTTAGTCTTTTGAATACCCAACACATACAGTGAAACTAAGGAAAAGGCAAAGAGTGGCAGGAATACTTCGAGCTGGTGGTAAACGTGTAATTTTTTCCCACTAGAAGACTACATAAAAAGTAAGCATCCACAAAGACTGATTTTGTTTGGATTTTTTTTTCTCTTCTTACCTACTGTATGTACCTCTGAGACTGCAGTATTCAGACTATTTGGTCTAAGTATTTATCTTATTTCTGCAGTTATGGATTTGCCAGTTATTACACAGAACACAAATAACGATATTGGTACTTTCTCCATGACTGAAGTCTATTATGGATATGGCTTCAGGTTTTTATATTTACAAGCAATCCTTGATTTATGTTCATACTGTGCATTTTAATTTATGAAGCAGAGAAAAAAATAGATATTCCAGAATGCATACTTATAACCTGGACCATTTAAATCATCTGCATCCATGGCTGGTAACAGTTTGTTTCATCCAGAAGGTATGTAACATGGAAAGACTTAACCTACAGTAAACTAAAAGTAGACAAATGTAAAAGGTTCCAAGCAATGTGTGACATATGCAACAGTGGGTGTTTACAATAGGTTAAAATCTGCTCCTAGACAAATATCAGTGAGTCAATGAGTCAATGAATTAAGTGAAAACAGCATTCTGATTTCTGTAATGTTATAAATACATTATTTGGTGTAGGAGAGATTGTGTCAAAAAAAAGGACATCTCAGTTTTCTATTTATATCTAATCTCATTTCAAATAACAAAAAAAAAAAAAAAAAAAACAAAACCAAAGACCCCACAACAAACCCACTGTGTTTATTAATCAAAACTATTTTGTTTCTATATAGACTGAGAATTTTGAAAGAGGGTGCCCTAGATACAAACTAAGGGAAAAAATAAAAATAAAAAAAAGAAAAACCCAACCCTAAAAAAACAAACCCAAACAAAACAAAAACCCAAAGGCAATGCAAAATAACATATCCAGATATTGCTAGCTGAAAACACCCTTTTAAATATCAGCCAACGCCTTAACTAATTAGCCTTATTAACATAATGATAATGCTTCTCGGCTTCTGAAGAACAAAGAACAAAGTTTGTATTTGGAATTAAATGTATTTTAATTATAAAGAATATCAGCACACTCTAGAAAGGATTTTTTTTTTTATTAGAGTTAGGAAGCCCAAAGAACACTTCAAGAAAAATCTGCTTTCAAATCCTAACCATTTTTTTTTTTTTTTTACAAATAGCTATTGAGGAATTCTTCGTGGTCTGAGAACCTAAAGGGTTCTTGTTGTTCCTTCAAAAGCTTTTAAATGCAAGTGCATTTGTTGACTCAGGATCTCAGTCTTTCAGAAGCTAAGCATTAAACATTTAAAGAAGAAGACTAGTTATATGGTTATTAACCCCTGCTCTGAAATCAAAGCCAGATACCTCTGTTCACTTAAGACTAAGTTTATTAACCTATTTTACAAAGATTAATTGCTGTTCTGTGCTTCTTTTTTTAAAGGAAATAAGCATAAATTGACTTTAATTAGAAATATACCATTATTTTGTGAATTGTATATTCTATGGTAAATTTATGCCAGAATAGAGAAAAAGTGTCAGTAGTTGCAGCGTACATACACAAATATTTAACTAAAATGTTTAAATGGTACAAAACAATAAGAAAACTTAATAGAGTATGGGCTACTTCGCAGATGCAGTTTCCAAAATGGATTAAATTCATCCCTGTGTTCTCAACTTTAAAAAAATATCATCACATTGCTTAGTTGAAACCATGGATTATGTGCAATCTTATAGTAATCACTAAAGGTATTTGAATGGACAATGTGGTGGCAACTGAAAGTAAAAAATAAATAAAAAAGGCGATTAAATATAGGAAATAAAACATGGATACTGGAAGGCATTTGGGGAGTCCTCTGTTGTAATAAGAAAACATCTTCTACCAAAAACATGATTTCTCCGTATAATGCAGTTGCAAAAAGTAAGATAAAATAAAGCAACAGCTTTCCCTGAGGTGAAAAACAAACAACAAAAACTTGAATTAAGTTTGGTGTAAAAGATACAAAACATAAAATAGTGATGGACATTGCTATTGCAGTACTGAAATCAGTCTATATAATAAACAGGGATGTTATATTAATTTATAGATATGCTATCACAAAAGAATTGATAGGCACAAGAAGTTAAGACAATTTAATTTAAGAAAATATTTTAACATGATAATGACACTTAAAAGCTGTGCCCCTCTTCTATTTACAATTTCTCTGAACAGTAGCAAGTGTGCATGCAACAAAAACATAAACCAAAATGTTTAATATTGATCAAAAGACTGTATCTCATAAAAAGCATAGGTAGCCTGCTATTACAGTAAGTTATCACTCAGACAAGGAATTTATCAGGGTTCATGGGGAGTAAAAAACAAAATGCATGCCCCTTGAAGGGCATGATAAAACTGCTTTTGGCTTCAGCAGTTTCAGCTAACACTGAAACTAGAACAGGTTACCAGCGATATCTTTTGTATCCGTTTAAGTTAACTTCTAACAAACAGTGTTATGCTGTGGGTAAAGGGGAGCACAATTGTTCACTCAGCAATTCTTTTTTTTTGTGTGTGTGTGTGCAATTAACATCTTAAATATCTAATTAAAATACATCAAATACTCACTATTTGTCCACTTAAGCAAACACTAGTACTGTGCATATTAATTGATATGGAAAAGCTTCATTAATACCCTATATTAATATATATATACAAAAACTTACTAATATCTACCCCTTCCTTTGATGCTATCCTCACCCTTGCTATGTTCTTCTAATGTCTATGAGACAGTCTCCAACAGAGTAGTTAAGGATAACAATAGCGAGCCCTCAGTACCCCAGTGTGTCCTGGGTTCAGCAGTAGCAGCCATTTTTCTCCTTCTTAGGAGCCAGTGCAGTGCTATGTTTTCATTTTTTGGCCTTGGAACAGTACTGATAACACCAATGTTTTCAGTTGCTGCTCGAATATTTGGTCTGGCCAAGGACTTTCTGAGTCTCATGCTCTGCCAGGGAGGAGGGGAGGCAGGGACGAAGCAGAGACAGGACACCTGACCCAAACTTACCAAAGAAGTATTCCATACCACAGCACATCATGCCTAGGATGTAACAGAGAGTTACCCTGGAAGGGAAGGGACTGCAGGGTTGGACGAGGTATCAGTTGGTGCTCGGCTTGGGGGAGTGGGGCGAGTTATTGGTAAGCTGGTGTTGAGGTGTTGTATTCTTTCCTCTTGTTATTTCCTTTATCATTATTATTATTGGTGGTAGCAGTAGTGATCTGTGTTATACTTCAGTTACTAAACTGTTCTTATCTCAACCTGTGGGAGTTGCATTCTTTTCAATTTTCCTCTCCGTCCCTCCAGGAGCAGGGGGAGGGCAAGAAGGTGGGGGAGTGAGTGAAGGAGGTTTGTGGTTGGGTTTAAACTACGACACAGTGCCTCCACTGGGAGAGGTGTGATGTTCATGGAGAGGGTCTTCTCCTCATTACTGGTGTCTACTTTTGTTTATGTTTATGTTCTCCCACCCAGGGCTCCTGACTTCTGGCTGCTCCAAGCAGTCCCCAGGGTCAGTACATCACTTGTTTGTTGGGCCAAAACCCCCTGGGTTTTGTAGACCCTTCCCACAGAGGCATTGGCAGAGCTCAAGCTCAGCCAGGGGAGGGAACAGGCCATGAGGAAGGAGCTCAGCTCAGCTCAGCTCCAGCCAAGGTGAGTCTTGAACCTTGAGCTTGAAGCTTAGTTTAAAATCAAAAGTTGACTTTTGATTAATACTGGAAAAAAAAAAAAAAAAAAAGCTTTGCCCATGCTCTGACCCAGTTGCATATTACGTTTAGTCCACATATAGGATCCCAGTGACATTTGACATTAGTTCCAGGCACAAAACACTTGACTCACCTCATATTAAACACTTGCCTGAAGACTGCAAGGCAGGATCTGTTGCTGATGTGATTTTCTCTTTACTTTTTATTAAGCATTTACACAATTCCTACCTGATGTAATTTTTCCGGGTGTTAGCTTAGATAAAGTTCAGACTGTAAGAAGTGAACTGCTGCAGTGATAGCAAAACACTCAATAATCCTTGACACAAGAATGCTGTTAGACTTTTTGTAAAATGAAATAATCATAAATTACATATACCAATACCTTAATGAGATTTAGACAGCTCATACATGCAACACAGAAAGGAAATTATAAAAAAGAAGTAGAAACTTGAAGTGACAGGATGCACATAAATATTTTGGAATATCAAAAGAGTCTCCCTTTTCTCTTTGCTACTTATGCTGCCAGGCTACCTGGTATACCATGAGCGACATATGACTCGACATACAATGAAAAAAAAAATATAAAAAAAAGTAAAAAAGCCCAAAACAAACCAACAACCAAAAAAACAAGACCAAAAAGTGCCAAATAAATCAATCCATGAGCTTACTTTTTCTGGCCTTGGTTTACCTAACTTCTAAGGTCCTAGATGTTTAATTTCTTTAGGGTCTAAACTGTATAATTAAAACCAAAGACATTCCTTGGAAAGCTTACCTATTTGCCAAACATCCCTCTACTGCCAATGGAGACAGACAGCTTACTTCTGTGCTGTTATATAAAAGAGCGCCAGGAGGCAAAGTCAGCATTGGGCTGCTGATCATCCATACTGTTTAACTGCTTTCATCCTCCCTGGCATATTTTAAGCCATTCTAATTAGCTCTTTCCAAGACATTGCCTGGGCATGATTTAGGTGTTAACATATGCTAGGGATCATTTGCCATAGACAATAGGGAGAGTAATGGACCATCTGCCTTAGTCTGCCTTACAAGTTCCTCCAACATTAGGCCATTTGGCTTTGTATCTTCAAATGCCCATTACATGATTTCACCCCACACACCAGGGCTGGCCACACAAGCTATCAGTTATTACTGTGAAAACATCCTTGTAATGAACTGTGACACCTCCCTTCAATTTCTTGACTTACTTTGAGCTGAACCCCTTCCTTCACACACAGACACACATACATACAGAATCTGAATTATTTGTTTGGCTGTAGAGACACCATATGGGCCCTGAAGAAGCCTTGGGCCAAATACTATACAGTGTGAGTTTAGTGAGCCTGTGCCAGCTGGCTTCAGGGTCAGAGAGTTGTCTCCTATTTTCTTTAGTAGTAGTATGACATAATGCCCTGATGTGGTTTAACCCCAGCTGGCAACTAAGCACCACACAGCTGTGCACTCACTTCCCCCAAAGCAGGATGGGGAGGAAGAGAATTGGTAAAAGTGAGAAAACTCATGAACAGTTTAATAACTCAAATATTATAATAAACGATAATAATTACTGTCATTTAAAAGGAAACTAAATCAAAAAAGAAAGAAAACGTAAGTAAGACAAAAAGTGCAAATGAAAACAATTGCTTACCACCAACCGAACAATGCTGGCCAGACCCTAAGCAGTGGTCCCTGGCCAACTTTCACACAGCCAAATACGATGAGTGTGGTGTCGTATACTATGGAATATTCTTTGGATCAGTTGGGGGTCAGCTGTCTCAGCTGTGTTCCCTCCAATTTCTTGTGCACCCCCAGCCTGCTCACTGTGAGGTGGTGTAAGGAGTGGGAAAAGTCTCATCCTTGAATTAGTGACTCTGTGGAGCTGCAGTTAAACCATGACACCTCCTCATTTTACTGTGGCAGCCTGCGATACAATTAAGGAATTAATTTTCTCTGTCAAAAAGAATTTTCCAGACGGAAGAATTGAAGAATTATAATTTTTCACAAGAGCTTGCAATCAAGAATAGGTCTTGTTTTGTCAGTATTACTACTACTAATACTAAAAATACAAGAGTTGTTGCATAAAAGAGTGCTTTTGTAAGGAATCTAAGCTGATTCTCTGTCATTAACATTTGCATGTCAGTGAATTACAGATCAGTGCTTTTGCATTAATTCTGTGTTTCTTTTGTATGCACCAACTTAAGTGTTTGCCATTAGGGGCAGGTGTGGTTCCAAATTCACATAGTGTAAGCATAGTCTTTTGGCTAATCTTTGTTGTAAAACGATCAAGCCTATTTAAACAAGTTTTCTAGTTTATAACTCACTGAAACACCATAATTTCACTGTAAGCCAGAGAAATTCATCACTATCATATAAATTTAGGGATTGACTAACAAATTATTAGAAAATTATATATTCACTGTAAACAAGAAAGTGTTAGATTTTTGTTATCATTATTGTTAAAAGTCAATCTGTGAAACATCAAAATGTTTTAAACAGTTTAAAATAATTTTCTTGAATCTTATTTCAGTAAATTATTATGCTCATTTTTCTCACTTTTCAAAATCTGGTTGATTACTTAGCTTCTTTAATCAAGTTCTTGAGTGACATTTAAAAGGCCTATATAAGTGGTGTTGGGAGACATAAGTAAAAGATTGTTTCACTGGTCAAAAAAGTAGCTGATGAAGTGAATACTGATGAGAATCTGCAGAAGGTTTTAGAAGAATGTTGGAAACCACTAGAAGGAATAAATTTGAAAGCCTTAGAAGGAAAGAAGTAATAAAGACCTGCTAAGATACAATAGAAACTCCCATAGGTACAGAAAGTTGATCTTGGCTGGCTGCTGAATGCTCACCCATCTGCGCTGTCACTCCCCCTCCTCAAAAGGATGAGGGGGGAAATAATATAATGGAAAAGACCATGGGTTTTGATAAAAACAGGGAGATCACTTAGCACTTACTGGGTCTAACTGGCTGAATTTGGGGAAAACTTATCCAATTCATTGCCAGTGAAAATACATTTGGATAGTGAGAAACAAAGACAAAATTAAGACACCACCTTATCCCTCTTAGGCTCAACTTCTCTCTTTCATTCCTGACTATTCTACCTCAAGCACTGCAGAGAGTATGGGGAATAAGGGGTTGCGGTCAGTCCATAACCATTCCTCTCCGCTGCACCTTCCTCCTCACATTTTTCCTGTGCTCCAATATGTGCCTTCCATGGGCTGCAGTTACCTCAGGTCATATAAACCTGCTTCATCACGGCATCCTCCACAGGCTGCAGTGTGGCTATCCACTCCACTGTGGTGTTCTCCACATACATTGCATTGGAATCTTTCCTCTGGTGCCTGGACCATCTTTTTGCTCTCCTTTTTCTCAGACCTCAGTGTTCTTGGGTATATATATCTCACAATTTTGTCCTGATTCCTCATTAACTGCATAGCATTTTGACCCTTTCTAAATATGTTATCTCAGGCACACCACCAGCCTGGCTGATGGGCTGATGTGTTCAGTGTCTGGCGATGGGTCCTTTAAACCAGATAGGTCCAGTACATGGCAGCCCTTAGCCTCCCTTTAGAGAGGCCACCCCTTCAGCACTCCCACTACCAACACCTGGATATGGACACTGTACAATAAGAATAACAGAAGTCAGAACTGCTTGCAAAAAACTCACCTGTGTGACAGATTTCTGTCAAAAATTATAGTTACATTGATGTTTGTGGTCTGATGTATAGGGTGCCATACTTCTAGGTCTGTTATCAGTGTCCCCAGGTAGTACAGACATTTCCTGGCACAGCTTCTACAAGCTTAAGTCTTCTGCCTTCTAGGATATGCAACTGTTGTGAAAAGAAGCAAAATAAAACGCATTTTGCAAGGGAAGAAAAATTCAGTGTAACTCCACCAAGCTTTATGCAAACACAATTTGCGAGAAATATGGCAGTCAGTTCCTCTCATGTATTTTTTTAAGGAACGTGTTACTTTTTGTTACTAAGATGTGAAAAAACATATATATTTGGAGATGATTTTTTATTTCTTATGGAAACCATCACAACCTACTTTATTTCTCTCTCATCAGTATTAAAGACTGCACAGATTAGTAGCATTGCACCTGCTCTGATGTACTAAGTAGGTCAACTGCCATTTTGTATCCCTTTTCTCCTTCTTTTCCTTTTAGTAAGGCTCCTTTGCTTTCAGCATATTCCCTTATGCTAAACATTTTCACACATTTTCAAATAAATAGAATAACTTACAAATCATAAGAATTTAATTTTGCTTGAACAATTAAACTTTTAAAGATATTAAAAAATTGTAACTTATTTTCCCACCAAATCACTTGATTAATTATTTTTACTTTTAGTTGAAATCAAGCCAACAGAACATCAGAAAGCAAATGTAAATGCAATAAATACGTTTACTGCCTACAGGAAAACAAAACTCTCTTGCAGTGATTTAAATCAAGGGTACAAAACTCTTTATTGATTTTTTTTTCCCTCCACTGATTTGGAAGATTCTATAAAAATGTATTTGAGGATGCTTTGTTAGCCTTATATTAGTAGGTTTTGTTTTTCCATGATGACTGAAAAGTACGATAGGCCTCAGTGATAACAATGGAGTTTTCACTTCTGCATTCTTTCACCACATCTGACATATTCCTGCTGGCAAATTTACTCCCCTCCTCATGCTTTGGGCTCTCTGGATAAAAACCAGTCTTGTAAATCCAGTCTTAAATCCATAAATCATTATTAGCATGTCTTAGCCCACTAAGAATCAAGACCTTTTTTGTAGACATCAATCCCATTGTCATTATCAAGGCTGCCCTCAGAGATGGAAATTGCTTTCGACAAATTATATCTAATGGATATATATCCATTATATCCAGCATTACCTTGGCAAGACAGCTTTGGCACAGAGAGAAAAGGTTGATGGTCATGGGAACCAGCATGATGAAACAGCTTCCGTAAGAGACAAAAATGTGGAAAGGAAGAGGAAAGAGGAGGAAGCTGCCAATTTTCCAGGAACTCTGGTCTTAGACAAAGTTGAATCTGCTGAACTTAACAGGCAGCTGCTTCTTGGAGTTCACTGAAACTTTCTAAGTTTTTCCAAAGCATGTTTTATTCAATTTATACTTCCAAAGTACCAAACCATAGTATCAGAGGTAAATGAACTGTGAGATTCCTTCAAAGCATGTACAAATATGTAAATTAATGAAAAGTAGAATTTTAGTTTTGGAAAACAAGTACATCACATGTTACATTTGAAAGTTAATTGCTATTGCATCACTTTATTTCATTAAGTGTCATATGACATTACTTATTATTATGCTAAACTAAAATAAGAAAATATTGTCAATTTATAGTTTTATAAGAACTAGTTTCACAAAATAATGTCTTTTCTCCCTCATGTACATGTTGCAAACAGCTAGAAAAAGTCTCAAGAGGTCCATGACTTAGTGTTTTATTTAGCAACTAAGTTGCCTACTGTAACTTGTCAATTGTTGTAGTCAGGACAGCTTAATCACCTATTGGTTAAGTATTTATTTTTGAAAAAATCTTATTTGGTCTTTTCACTGAGATGGACAATAATGAAGAGTTCAGGCCTATTGGTAGTTTGACAGCTGTGAGACCAATGCTTTGGCTTAGTTCTCTGTGAAACCTAATGCATCTGAAAAACCAACCTCTTTTTGCTAGGTTTGTGACTACAAAAAAATAAAAAAATAAATAAAAATCTTTGCACCTAAGACTGCATTTATTAACCAACTGCCCCATACCAAAACATTTTCTTAAATTTGAAAGTCCATCACACAGATAAGTTTCTTTGGCACTTTGACACACTGTTTCTTTGACAGTACTGGATTTGTAATCCTTTAGATCTCAAATTCTCCATTAAGAATTCCTACCTTATAGGAATCCAACCATATCATGCTTCATAACAAGCATTTAAAAAAATCTTACATAACTTATTCTGCCTAACATAAAAGAGTCATCATAATTATTTTTGTAGGGTCGAGCAGCCTCAAAATGGCTTCTATTCTACTCACATTGAAATATATTTTGGAAGTTTCTAAAGAAAAGTGTTTAGATCAACATTTGGTAATGCTGAGCATTGCCACACAGAAACAAGTTCCTAAGAGATGTGTCTACACTTTTAAGTACTTTCCCAACCTTTACTTAGTCAGATTATATACAGCTGTCTGTCAGGAAGAAGACAATACATTTTTAACAGTCAAATAAAAATATACATTAAATATATATTTTTGTATCTTCATATTTCACTGGTTTTGATTCAAAATCTTGTTGCCATAATAAAAAAAAAAATCGTTTCACTTTAAATAACTTCTTTTAAACTTTGGCTAGACAAAGTTTTAAACCATGTGCAGTATATTTCTTTTAGGATGGGTGGAGTTTTGTTCTTCTCTTTCTCTAGGCCTTTCAGAATTAATAAGGGAGTGATCATCAACTCATACTAGAATATGCCACAATCTTTCTATGATCACTACTGTTAATAATTTACTCCCACTGTGAACAGAATTGAATTTTTCGTCTACCCAAATGTGCAAAATATAAAGATATCAAAATTTCCTAAAAAATGGGATATAGCAAACCTAATTCTTTTCTGTTATCTCCAGAAACCTGAATAAATCAGTGTGAACGGAGTTACTCTGCTTTGCCCAAGTATCAGAGAAAACAGAATTTTACTTGATTGATTCAAATCACTTCTCAATTTGCGAAAGATATTTTCAAGGAACACTCCATTTAACACTTAAAGACAGGATGCTATAGTCAGAAAAAAATCACAATTAAATCTCCCATTTATCAAGATTTTAGTAAATTTATTTATAGAACTTTTTAAGGGGAGATAAACGATTTGGTTTTAGGATCAGTGATTTGAACAGAAGACTGAGAGGAGATGTTTAGAGGTCTGTGAGTGATTTGCAAATTGAATTCAGTGAAAAGCTTTAAGTATGTGCCTGAATCTAAATTTCCAAATTTGTGAAATAAAGTTAATAATATCACAAGAATAATGAGAGGTGAATAATTGGTTGTTTTTTTGGTTGTTTTGGGGTTTTGGGTTTTTTTTACAATGTCAGATCAACATATTATTTTTATTGTAATAATTTGCTGGATAATGTTCCAAGGGGACATTAAAAATTACCTACGTTCTCCAAAACAACCACTTTTACCTTGGGAATAGGATTTAGAACTGGAAGATAGGAAATTCAGTTATTTTTCCTGTCCTTTATGTGAGTATCTGTGAATAACATGAGGTTTTATTGTTATTATTTTGCTTTTGCTTCTCCTGTAAATATTAGTCCATGTCATCCAGTACTGGCTCAATACTCTTTAACATCTTCACTACTGACCTTCATTATGGGGCAGAGGGCACCCTCAGCAAGTTAACAGGTGGCACAGAACTGGCAGAGGATAGTGGTAGACTAGAAGGTGTGCTGCCACACAGAGGGACCTGTTCAGCCTGAAGAAGAGAAGACTCAAGAAGATCCTACCTGATTGGAGGGAATGAAGATGAGGCAGGCTCTTCTCAGTAATGCCCAGTGACAGGACAAGAGGCCACAGGCACAAACAAAATAGTGTGAAATTCCATCTGAACAAGATAAAGCACTTTTTTACTGTGAAGTTGACCAAAGACTAGCGTTACTTGTCTAGAGAAGTTCTGCAGTCTCCGTCAGTCAATCTGTTCTAGCTGACCCTTCTTGAGCAGAAGGGTTGGACTACCTGAACTCAGTAAGTACTTTAAAACCAAAATGATTCTGTGACTGTGAATTTAGTACTGTAACTAAAGTGTCCACATGTCCTGGTTTGAGCAGCAGCAGTCATTTTTCTCCTTCTTAGGAGCTAGTACAGTGCTGTGTTTTGATCTTTTGGCCTGGGAACAGTGCTGATAACGCCGATGTTTTCAGTTGCTGCTCGAATGTTTGGTCTGGCCAAGGACTTTGTGAGCCTCATGCTCCGCCAGGGAGGAGGGGAGGCTGGGAGGAAGCAGAGACAGGACACCTGACCTAAACTGACCAAAGAGGTATTCCATACCACAGCACGTCATGCCCAGGATGTAACTTGGAGTTACCCGGAAGGGCTAGTGGGACTGCAGGGTTGGACGAGGTATCGGTCAGTGCTCGGCTGGGGGGAGTGGGGCGAGTTATTGGTAAGCTGGTGTTGAGGTGTTGTATTTTTTCCTCTTGTTATTTCCTTTATCTTTATTATCATTGGTGGTAGCAGCAGTGATTTGTGATACCTTACTTACTAAACTGTTCTTATCTCAACCCGTGGGAGTTGCATTCTTTTCGATTCTCCTCTCCGTCCCTCCAGGAGCAGGGGGAGGGCAAGAAGGGGGCGAGTGAGTAAACGAGGTTTGTGGTTGGGTTTAAACCACGACACCACACTACTGGAAAATACTAGACTGAAGTCCTGCAATGTAAAAGTACCATCTTCCACATATTCCGTTAACCTTACAGATGATCCCTGCCCAGCTCTGCTTACTGAAAAATAGATATAAATATCACTGGTACTTTGAGTAGATGGTATCTCAACTCACATCCTTCAGCCAGACTACTTTAATAACCAGTGTGTGAATTACCCATTTGTGAAGGTAAGATCTAAGTATGTCCACTGAGATGATGTGTGACTGTGGTTCCAGTCAGTTTTAAGGGTGACACAGTACAGCCTTTCATAAAAAGGAATCAGAGAAGACTTCAGTGTATAGCCAGAAATTACTTGCAGCATCAAACAGATATATAAATGGTTTTAATATGTTTTAAATTCAACAAAGGAAAGTGAAACAGGATAGATTTTAGTTATATTATGTGGAATCTTCAGCTTTTTCATGTCCTACTGTTGGGTTTGGAGATTTTTCCTCTATTAGGTTGTCTTTCCCAGGGAGCGCGGCGACCAGGAGCGCGGCGAACAGAGCCGGCAAACAGAGAGCGTCGAGGCAGAGGGTCGAGGCAGTTTGCAACAGAGCCGGCAAACAGAGAGCGTCGAGGCAGAGGGTCGAGGCAGTTTGCGCGGCAGTTCGCGCGGGCAGGCGAGCGGGCAGGGGAGCGGGCAGGGAAGCGTTCCAACCGCCTCATCGAGAGGACTCGCCTGGAGTACAGGAGGGGGAAGGAGTGCTGAGGGACGTAGACGGATTGATTGACCAGATAGATCATGGTTACAACACGATCAAAAGCTGCAGTGAGTACTAATGTGGGTATCCAGACTGAGCCTTCCTGCAGACATGCAGCTGTGCAGGTCTCTGGCTGCAGCGAATGCCTGAGCCTGGCACTTGTATTGGAGGGAGCCAGTGATACTGCTTGTGTTCGCTGTGAGCAAATAAATGACCTGCTCAGGCAGGTGGCTGAACTGAGGGAGGAGGTAGAAAGGTTGAGAGCCATTAGAGAGTGTGAAAGTGAAATAGATTGGTGGAACCGCACCCTAAGGCAAGGACAGAGGGAAGTGGTTCAACAAGATATGGATCCCCTTCCCTCCTACCATCAGACAGAAGGAGAGAGCTTAATGGACAAGGATGGATGGAGGGAGGTTCCTCCTCGGAGAGGTAAGCGAAAACCCTCACAATCCCTTCCTCCCTCCCAGTTGCCCTTGAATAACAGGTACGAGGTCTTGGAACTTCAGGGCCAGGTGAATGGAGATGGTGAGGCAAATCTATCTAGTGAGTCACCCAGGGCTAGTCACTCACCCACATACCTCAGAACTTCTCCAACCAAGAAGAAAAGAAGAGTAATTGTGGTGGGTGACTCCCTTCTGAGGGGAACAGAAGGGCCCATTTGTCGACCGGATCCACCCCACAGGGAGGTCTGCTGCCTGCCTGGGGCTCGGATTAGAGATGTTAAAAAGAAGCTCTCTGAACTGGTGCAGCCGTCTGACTACTACCCGCTGCTGGTTTTTCAGGTTGGCAGTGACGAAATTATTACGAGGAACGTAAGGGCAATGAAGAGAGACTACAGGGCCCTGGGACGGCTGGTTAAAGGGTCTGGAGCGCAAGTGGTGTTTGCCTCCGTACCTGTTGCAAGCGAGGGTGAAGGGATATATAAGACTCTGCAGGTTAATGTATGGCTACGTGACTGGTGCCAAAGGCAGGGGTTTGGGTTTTTCAGTCACGGGCTGCTGTATGGGACACCTGGTTTGCTGGTGACAGGCGGGATACACCAGTCCCAGAGAAGAAAAAGGGTTTTGGGGCAGGAGTTAGCAGGGCTTATTGACAGGGCTTTAAACTAGTTATGAAGGGGGGAGGGGATTTAACAGGGCCTGTTGGGGACAAGCCCAAGAGGAACATGCTAGGGATTGAAGGATGGCGGGCTAAGGAGGACTATCAATCTCTTGTTTCACTTGTGGGAAAGGATAGCTTTTTAGACCCTGTCCCGCAGGGGAAAAAGGGTACTAGGACTGGCTCCCTGAAATGTCTGTACACCAATGCACGCAGCATGGGGAATAAACAGGAGGAGTTAGAAGTCTGTGTGCGGGCTAAAGGTTATGATCTAGTGGCGATTACAGAGACATGGTGGGACAGTTCACATGACTGGAATGTGGTCATGGATGGCTATGTCCTTTTTAGGAAAGATAGGTCAGCAAAGCGAGGTGGTGGAGTGGCTCTTTACGTGAGAGAGCAACTAGAATGTATTGAGTTCTGTCCGGGGTCGGATGAGGAGCAAGTGGAATGTCTGTGGGTACGAATCAAGGGGCTGACTGGCACGGGTGATACAGTTGTGGGGGTCTATTACAGACCTCCTGATCAGGACGAAGGAGTTGATGAGGCTTTCTACAGGCAACTGGAAGTAGCCTCGCGACTACATGCCTTAGTCGTCGTGGGGGACTTTAATTACCCCGATATTTGCTGGAAGACTCACACAGCCAGTCATTCACAGTCTAGGAGGTTCCTCGAGTGCATTGATGATAATTTCTTAATGCAAATGGTGGACGTACCAACTAGGGGAGCAGCGCTGCTAGATTTAGTACTCGCCAACAAGGAGGGTTTGGTCGAAGTGGTGACGGTCAATGGCAGCCTTGGCTGCAGTGACCATGAGATGGTGGAGTTTAGGATCCTGTGTGGGAGGAATAGAATACCTAGCAAAGCCACAGTTCTGGATTTCCGAAGGGCCAACTTTGGCCTCTTCAGTCAACTGCTAAGGGAAGTCTCATGGGAAAGTGTACTAGGCGGTAAAGGGGCTCAAGATAGTTGGTTAGCATTCAAGGACCGCTTCTTCCAAGCTCAGGATCGGAGCGTCCCAATAAGTAGGAAGTCAAGTAAGGGATCTAGGAGACCGGCGTGGTTAAACAAGGAGCTGCTGGGCAAACTCAAGTGGAAAAGGAGAATCTATGGATTATGGAAGGAGGGGCTGGCCGCTTGGGAGGAATATAGGACAGTTGTTAGAGGATGTAGGGAGGCAATTAGGACAGCTAAGGCCTCCTTGGAACTCAATCTTGCTAGTCGGGTTAAAGACAATAGAAAGGGTTTCTTCAAATACATAGCAAATAAAACTAACACAAGAGGCAATATAGGCCCACTGCTGAACGAAGTGGGTACCCTGGAGACAGAGGATATAAAGAAGGCAGAGGTGCTGAATGCCTTCTTTGCCTCTGTCTTTACTCCTGCAGACTCTCCCCGAGGGCCCCGGATTTCTATAGCCCCAGAAGGAGTCAGGACAAAGGAGGAGTTTGCTTTGGTAGATGAGGATTGGGTTAGGGATCAGCTATGCAAACTGGACATCTGTAAATCGATGGGTCCGGATGGAATGCACCCACGGGTGCTGAGGGAGCTGGCGGAGGTCATTGCTAGGCCACTTTCCATCATCTTTGGTAAGTCGTGGGAAATGGGCGAGGTGCCTCAGGATTGGCGGATGGCAAAGGTCACACCAATCTATAAGAAGGGCAAGAAGGAGGACCCGGGTAATTATAGACCGGTCAGCCTTACCTCCATCCCTGGAAAGATGATGGAACAACTTATTCTTGACTCCATCACTAGGCATATCAAGGATGAGGGGGTCATTAAGAACAGCCAACATGGTTTTATGAGGGGGAAGTCATGTATGACCAACCTTATAGCCTTCTATGAGGAAGTGACTAGGTGGAGGGATGATGGTAGAGCGGTAGATGTAGTTTTTCTTGATTTCAGTAAGGCATTTGATACTGTCTCCCACAGCATCCTCATAGATAAGCTAAGGAAGTGTGGGCTTGACGATCAAGTAGTGAGGTGGATCGAGAACTGGTTGAAAGGAAGAAGGCAGAGAGTTGTGGTCAATGGCGCAGAATCTAGCTGGAGGTCTGTGACTAGTGGAGTTCCTCAGGGGTCGGTGCTGGGACCGGTGCTGTTTAATATTTTCATCAATGACCTGGATGAGGGAACTGAGTGCACCCTCAGCAAGTTTGCTGATGACACAAAACTGGGAGGAGTGGCTGACACACCAGAGGACTGTGCTGCCATTCAGCGAGACCTGGACAGGCTGGAGAGTTGGGCGGGGAGAAACTTGATGAAATTTAACAAGGGCAAGTGTAGAGTCTTGCATCTGGGGAAGAACAACCCCATGTACCAGTACAGGTTGGGGGTTGACCTGCTGGAAAGTAGTGAAGGGGAAAGGGACCTGGGGGTCCTGGTGGATAGGAGGATGACCATGAGCCAGCAATGTGCTCTTGTGGCCAAGAAGGCAAATGGCATCTTAGGGTGCATTAGAAAGGGAGTGGTTAGTAGGTCAAGAGAGGTTCTCCTCCCCCTCTACTCAGCCTTGGTGAGGCCGCATCTGGAATATTGTGTCCAGTTCTGGGCCCCTCAATTCAAGAAGGACAGGGAATTGCTTGAAGGAGTCCAGCGCAGAGCCACAAAGATGATTAAGGGAGTGGAACATCTCCCTTATGAGGAGAGGCTGAGGGAGCTGGGTCTCTTTAGCTTGGAGAAGAGGAGACTGAGGGGTGACCTCATCAATGTTTACAAATATGTAAAGGGTAGGTGTCAGGATGATGGAGCTAGGCTTTTTTCAGTGATATCCAGTGATAGGACAAGGGGCAATGGGTGTAAACTGGAGCATAGGAAGTTCCACGTTAACATCAGGAAGAACTTCTTTACTGTAAGAGTGACAGAGCACTGGAACAGGTTGCCCAGGGGGGTTGTGGAGTCTCCTACACTGGAGATATTCAAGGCCCGCCTGGACAAGTTCCTGTGTGATGTACTGTAGGTTACCCTGCTCTTGCAGGGGGGTTGGACTAGATGATCTTTTTAGGTCCCTTCCAACCCTTGGGATTCTGTGATTCTGTGATTCTGTATTAGGTTGCTAAAAAAGACATCATTCAAGACTTTTAAGAATGGTTTAAACAATGTCATATGAGATCATGCTTTAAGCAGGAAGATGGTACAAGTTTACATTTTAGTTTCACAACTTTATACAGTGGGGAAAAGAAGCATGATAATGAAATACAGTCTACTGTCATTCCAACAACTCTATCATCTTTTGGTTAGAAGACTTGGACTGCAGTCCTCTTGGGTAGGGATTGACTGAAACCCCAAGGTCTGCAATAAAATTACAATATCAAGACGGTTTGTACTGCTTACTTCACATAGTGAATGTGTTAAAAAAGTGGATATGATAATGAAAGATACAAAGAAATAGTCTTGAAAGGGTTTCTTTCATGATTTTGGAAACAAAAGCACAAAACAGTTAATAAGAAATGGATGTTATTGGGCTATCTACTTACAGGCTGGACTATGGAATCCTAACAACAAGAATAATTGCAACACAAGCTTACTGCTTTCAAGATTGTACTTAGACTGAAAAGTATTGTCACAAATAGCAGCCTTTTAAAAAGACCCTGACAGTTGTTCTTTGATATATATTATTTGTTCATGTGCCTTAAAATGGCACTGAAGACTAGATTGATCTGAGACTTAAAGTAAAAGAAACAGCAGTCTTTAATATCTTTAGTGATGAGCAGCCCTTATAGCTGTTTTTTGTATTTCAACATTAATTCAAGGATCATGGAAAACAGCATCACTAGACTGCTGAGTTATAAGTGGCTGTTGTACATAGCACAAGGATAATCATGGTGAATGTAAGGCAATGCCACTGAAGAATGCTGTGATGCAAGCTGATTGTGTTCTATTTTATTCAAGACCCAGGGAACACTAAACTTCTGTGCTTGTCTCTTGAACACAAAAGAGTAGCTGGCAACTTTTGTCAGTCACTTTATTTTGAAATATAATGGCCACATTTTATTCCTTCACTTCCACCTCCTCGGCTGCACCTTTCCACTCCCTATGATTCTTAGTGAGAAAAAGCATAGACATATAGGTCTGTGAATGCAATCTATAGGATGAGCATATCTCTTGCGGTGTTTTGGCATACCATCTGCCGCCTGCCACAGCTATGAAACTGCACAGCCAGATATATGCTTACAGATGAGGCACAGGCACCTTGTGTGGGAGAATTAGTAAGGCTTCCCATGAACCTCTCACAGACATGTACTTCAAAACTCATGAGCGTTTCTGTATCTTGGCCCCCTTTTCCCACTGGGGAAGAAATTAGCCTCATCACTCTGCCTGTATTGCAAATTTATTAATTCCATGTATCTTTGATCTGCTTGCAATTGATTTAACATGTGTTCCTCTTCCCTGTCTGCTCTGCCAGTGTACTTGCATAAAAAGATAGCACACTGCTAACAGCATAGGTGGAAACCTCTGCCTAGATGCCACTGATGATCAGTACTGTGTACATAACCCCATGCCAACAACTTTTTTTGCTAGTCTAGTGTTCTGCGGTTCAAGTATATTGCGTTCCTAAGACTTAGTAAAACATATACTTTTCTAGTCTAGCAGCATGCCGTAATGGAAGGATTCTTTAATTGAGGGGGAATGTGTGTGTGGGGGGGGGGGCGGGGGGTAGGGGGTTTCAATGCATTCCTTTCAATGTATTTAATACAATTACTTTGTCTCTGTAGACATATACATTATATAGCATTCCCTTCTCTTCTGCTACAATAGACTTCCTCTCTTTTACTTACCACTTTGCATTAATGAAATGAATGCATATTTCATACTAAACAGTATTGTTATCTTTATACATAGCATTGTGTCTCCAGCTTTCTGCCTCCAGACTTGCTTAAACAACAAGTGATTTCTTTATATTACTATGAAGAAACTTTCTTCAATGCAAATGACGTAAATATATTTTTCAGCTACTGACTTCCCTCAGCAAGTAATAGAAAACATCTAACAATGTCATCTGGGAAATTAGTGCATCTAGAAAAACTGTAGCGTGAATTGATATATGCTTCTTACATTAACATCCGTAGAGGATTTCTCTTCTTATATGGAACCAAAATGGATTGTTTCCATTGCACTATTTGTTCATATCATAAGGCAGAGCAAAAGCGTCTCTTGGTTTAAAGTTTTGATATGTAGGGAAAAAAAAAGTTTGTTTTTTTTTTTTTTTTTAAATGTCTGACTAGAATTCCTTTTACCTTCCCTGACTTAAGGAAAAATATTTGCAACCAGGCTGAGTTGTTGCCAACTAGGTCGGATTTGATTTGCTATAGCTAGAACAATCCCATATACAAGGTCAACAGTTCGTTAGCCTATTTCTATAATTTTACATCCAGATACTCTTACATTCTAAAGAAAAGAAATTCCATCACTATGAGCCCAATTCTTTAAATACTGAGATAAATTTCCTCAGATCGGTGTAATGCATGTACAGACACACTTTCCCTTTCAGTGTATATTACAGCAAATAAAGAACATAGACTTGAAAAATAAAACACCTTTAGAACAAACCCATATGTTCTTTAGTTATTATTTTTATAAATCCAAGTCTTTGAGTACAGAGAGAACAAACTGTAAAGGCATTCATTATATGTGTGTTCTTAAGATAGAACAATGCTCCTAAAACTAACCATTATGGGAGAAAGTATGTTTTCTTACAAGTTTTCGTACATTAACCTAGAATTCTTCAAGTATTCTGAGTATTCTGTGTAATAAAATGATGTGCTACTCATCTTACCTGGGTCAATGTTGTTAAGCTATTTATGCTTGAGCCCTCCTTAACCACTCCTTTAGAGAGTGACAAAAATTCAGCACTGATCTAAGTAGGTGCAATTCAAATGACTTAACTTGATATATACCCAGTTACACCTGAGATGAATTTGGTGGACTCACTTATGCATGGGCCAAATGAATGACTTCATCACATCAAGCAGTTGGAAATAAAAGCATTTTACTAACATCAGCCTCGTTCTCTGAACACTTGTAATTCTGTGTATGGCTCACAAAAGCTGGTTTTGTGGACAGACTTGCACAGGCATAAGTCATTCAAAATAAAATAAAACAAAAAAAACAGAAAAGCAAAAAAAAAAAAAAAAGCCAAAATCATACTTTATCTCACATCTTTAAAAGCTGTTTCTGTAGTCTTGAAGATGTAAAACTCACCATGCTTTCTGATGAACACGTACCATGGTCTGGTAGGCATGATCCACATCAGCAGTGTAACACTTCTCATCCCATGTACATTTATGTTTTATTTTGGTGGAACCTTAGAGATTTTCCTATTAGATTCTTAGCTGCTATAGAAATATATGGGTTCCTTCATGTTAATTAGAACCTAAAAGAGAAAACTATGACAATAATTGCAAGACTTCAACATGAGCAACACCTTTTTTCTCTCATTTCTGTGGGTTGCTTGGCTTAACGAAATGTACACATGAGCTTAAATAGAACAGAAAGCAGAACAGTGCTGTTCCGTTACTTTTTCATTTTAATATTTCATAATACCTTGTATTATGATTCAAACAGAAAACTGAAGTGAATGAAAACAACCCACTACCTCAGGTCTCACACAGATGTGGAGAAGGTGCAGGCTTTAATTGTTTCTATGCCTTGGTGTTAAAGCACTATTAATATTAATGAAGAGACCAGGAATATGTTATCTGTAAGTCTTATAGAAGAATCATTTAGGCCTCAATCAGGCTTGAGGTGAAATAGAGATCATCGGAATCATTTTATTCTACCAAGGGCCTGCTAAAATCTCTATAGAGTGAGCAATTCCAAATACACAGTTCATGTGAAAATGTCTGTTTATTTCACTTTGTTCTATTAAGAAAAAATCTAATAGCTGGGTAGAACTATCTGGTTCACCTTTCAATGACTAGTTACATGGTTTCATTGCCTAATCACCATGAAAAACTACCCATATTTCTGTCAGGAACAGCACACAAGTTGTACATTAATCCAGAAACAAAATCTTTGCCTACTATTCCGTATCTCCCAGTAACTGCTCAATTAACTCACAACACTGATGTAGAAAACAGATCTGATCAGGACCTCTCCAGAATCAACTGTCCAAAGACTTGAAGTTTAGCTGCTTTCAAGGAATGAAACAGCTTCATTGTCATTGAAAGCACAGTGACATGAGCATTATTAATTAGTTTGTCTGACAAAGCTGCTTGTTTACAGTTTCACATTTTTGGGGTCTTTTTCTTTTATTTGCTAGTTAATTATTTGCACAACACATTTCTATTGGAAATTGCAATGGATGAGACCTATTCAATGAATTGTTTACTAATATTATCAACCTAATAAATTTTTTTTCTAACTCTCTACTGGTACTGAAGACTCCTTTTTTGTTCTTGACTAGCCCCTGCAGTACAATCATCACCTGTTTCAAATATTTTCAGGGTGCTTTATTTCAGCACTTTATGTCGACCAACATTACTTGTTAGTTGATAATCCTGCTTCCAGTTTTTTGGATTCACACAGATTCACAAATTACTTTGTAGAACAAACGAGTAATACTCTCTCATTTTGAAGCAGTGATACAAAGACTACAAGGCTAACGTTTGTGTAATATTCAACTCCAAAACTCCAGGATTAGAGGAGTTTGGAGAACTCAGTGGCCTAAGAAGCATGCCCAAGTCCACCGTGTGCTATCAGACAGGCACTGAAGAATGTAGAATTTGGCAAACTGATTGTTTAGAGAATACAGAGAAATATGAAAAAAGCAATAAAGATGACAGAGAAACTCAGAACCCAAACTAAGTTGTGTGAGCTGATTTCAGTGTAAAGTTTATTCAGACTAAGGAAGTTCTAGCTTGTTAGGAGCTTGACACACATTTTTGAGAAGGAAGCCTAGGAACTGATGTCATCCATGGCTTTCAGGATTGCAGGTAGATTCCTGCAGTTACTAATTTAAGTCTTCAACATATTTAACTCTTTTTTTTTTTTTCACCTGGAATTTCCAAGCAGTAATCCCAAATATGTATACTAGACAAAATATTTAACGAATATTTAATAAATCCATACGTCCATGTTATGCTTTACAACAAGAGGTTTGCTATTCATGTGCTGTGTAGTACCTATACACAGACTTTTGCTTTAAATTACCTCAGGTTCATAGGCCATCCTACTACAAAATTCCTGAGCATGCTTTTAAATTCATGTCTCAAATGATCAAATCTTATACCCTTCACAGCTTTTACTTTATGATACTGGACTTGACTGCCATGAAAATGTGAATCTTGGAAGAATGGAAATTTTGTCATCCTTGATATTGGGGCTGAAAGAAATTTACATTTTCAGCTGGCTCCTGCACAAAAAAACTTAACCTTGTGGTAGAAACAATAAAGTATGTGAGAAAGGAGATTAAATGTGTGAAGGAAACCAGAACAGACAGTTAATATGGGGGAAATAGAGAGATCAGACAAGAAAACAAATAATTTTACTTCAGATTGAAAAATAAACCCAAGTACTTATATAAAGCCCAAAACATATCACTTTTCAGACAATGGATTTAAGTATTCTCTACAGCAGTTCCGGAACCAATATTTTTTTCTAGTACTAAAGGACAGCAGCAAAAATTATTCCAGCTCCTGGGGCACCATCTTCTTTGGATTATCATGAGTCAAGAAAATGTTTCCAGTAACAAAGGTTAAAATATTGGTCTGATTAAAATCAGTGACTACTGTATGATGTCAAATTATAACTCACTCTAATTTGAACTTCTAAATACAAGAGAAGTGATAAAAAGGGAAGCTTCTTTCAGATACTTTGGCTGTATTTGTCTACATCAAAGAATCACAGAATGGTTAGGATTGAAAAGGACCTGAAGATCATTTAGGTCTAACCCCCTTGCCATGAGCAGGGACACCTTCCCCTAGACCAGGTTGCTCAAGGTTCTGTCCAACCTGGACTTAAGAAGAGCTTTTTGTAAAAATGTCACCTGTGCAACCTGTTCTTCTTATAACTTACTTGTTAAAAGGAAAAATATTTATGCCTAATTGCTAACTTTTCTTTTTTAAAAAAGTTATTTCAGGAATAGTTCCAATGAAGGTGCAACACATAGAATTCTATAGGAAAAACGATCTTGTCTTCTTTACCTTTTCTACAACTGAGATGGCTTAAGCTTTATTACCAGATCTGCAATTGCCAAATAACCTTGGCCAAACTATTTGTCTTTTTATGCTTCTGGTTTTTCCCTTAATGAAAATGGAACAAATCACAATGGCCTTTTAGTACCTTATGTAGAATATTCACAGTTCTACCAGCTGCTTCTTCTTTGCAATCAAGTGCAAGGTATAGTCTCTTTCCTCAGTAGTGTCTCTGAGTACCTTTAGACTGAGAAGAGCAATATGACTTTAGAGCCAGGCAGATAATCTCTGCTGTTGATTCAAGCAAATCAAGCATTATACTGTAATTGAAACCTAATCAAAAGATTTGAGTTTCAAATCTCTCATAGGACAGTTTGTTATATGCTGGGACAGTGGTTGATATAATTTTACCTGTAACTTTCAAAAACTTGACCAGTTAAATTGGACATCTGAATGTTGGGAAATATTAGCCCATTTCATGAATAGCCATTTTGTTGGGGTTTTTTTGGTTTTTTTTTTTTTTTTTTTTTTCCATACAGGGTTGCAAAAGGCATACTCGAATACTCAGACATCTACCCCAGCTTCACTAAGGAGACTATTCCAGTGCATCATGAATTCTTCTCAAGAAGGACAAGAAAGATGACCCAGGGAATTGCAGGTTGATCAGCCTCACCTTGATCACTCCAGTATTCAAAGATGATGGAGCAGATAACCCTGGGAACTGTTTCCAGGCACATGAAGGGCAAAAAGTTCATGGTGAACAGTTAGAACAGCTTCACCAAGTGGAAAAAACTTCTGTAATGACATGGTTCACTTGGTAGACAAGGGGAAGACAGTTGATATTGTCTACCTTGACTTTAGTAGGGTTTTTGATACTGTTTACCATCATCATAGATAAGATATTGATGTATGGGGTGGATGAACAGTGAGGTGGATTGAAAATCGACTGAATGGTTGTGTTCAAAGGGACCAGACAATCATTGGCATCGTGTCTACTCAGAGAACAGTTGCAGTGTACCTGAGGGGTCAATACTGACCCAGCAATCAATCCATACACAGCACAGGAGGTTCCCTTCTTTTACTGTGAGGGTGACTGACACAGGTTGTGCAGAGAGGATGTGGAATGTCCGTTCTTAGAGATATTTAAAAGCTGTCTGGACATATTCCTGGTCAGCCTGCTCTGGATGAGTGTACATGATCAGGGGTGTTGGACCAGATGACCTCCTGAGGCCCCTTCCAATCTCAAGCCTTCTGTGACTTCAGGAAATGTAGCATATTAGATCTGACCTGTGGAAAAGAGGAAGACCTTGCAAAGCCTGTTGGTATACTCAGAGCCCTGACAAAAGAGGTAGCGGTCAGGAACAGTATTTTCAGGTGAAATCTGCATATCCTTCAGTATGGGAATATTATGTTCATAGGGTAGAAAAATAATAAATATAGGATTATATAGGGTAAAAATAAGCATTTTTCAAACTATCATTTTAAAAATAGTCTCTCAGTTGCTTTTCTCCCTGTCAACATTGCCTGGTGCCTTGAAGCAGACAAGTCTATTGCCTTCGATTTGGATGCAAACAGGCTGTGAAATCCCATGTTTGGTCTATGTCAAAATTACTAATGTTAGTCAAAACAGTCAAAACCAATGAAGATTATTTTTTTCTCTTCTATTTATCACATTTCATTTGTCTCTTTTTATATTCATTTTGCATAAATAAAGGCTAGTGTAGAATTTAACTGCACTTCTCCTGGGTAAAACAGAGGAAACCTGGAAAAGCCCAGCACAGACTGTTCTTAAAGAAGTTGGTCTAGACAGAAGACAGCAGTTCTCGACATTTTTGCATTCCAGACCTTGCAGGATTATCTTTCAGAAATCCCACATTTCCCTCGAGTTTTGTACTGAGACATGGGAGTTCAGCCAGTGAGTTCATAGTCAGTGAGTTCAGAGGAGTCATTGCCTTGGGTGTTGGAAAGCTTAGGCAACAGTATCGATGTGCTGTGGTTTATCGGAATATGTCATCCATCCTGAAGCTTCCCTGAGCATTTTTGAGCACTCAGTGACAATGACCATGTATAAAAACTGATCCATAAGGGATGAAAACAAATCCAGAGTGGAATGATGCTCTTTAAATTCTGTGCACTGAAATTCTTTATGTTTAATGGCTATTAGAGGGTCTTTTGGTAACTTAATATGACATAGTCATAGTAGTAAGAGCCAGTGGTAACTGATGTAATAAATGGTACTGTATCAGTTCAACTGCTTTCTCTCATCTGACTTACGGCTTGAACTTTAGCATGAACGATACAAATCCATGAGTGTTTTCTTTTATGCAATCCTAGTTCTTTCTAATATATGTACATATTTTATGTTTTAAATGTCTTACGTCTAGATTGATTTTAAGCCAGTTCCAACATCTGTTGAAACATGTTTTAAATAAGGTTTCAACTTAATTTGATGCAGCAAATCTCCCTCCAGGTTGCAGACAAAAATGTACTACGAGTGAATATGGTGCTTTAGTACAAATACTCCCTTTCATAAGCATTTGCAGTGAAGGTGAACTGGAACTAATGCTGTGCATAGGTGAACTGGAATTAATGCTGTGCATGCTGTTGGACTCTGCTTCTGCAGGGGCAGAATTTAGCAAGCAGGTCACTTGCTGAGATACCAGTTTAAAGGGTTGCTTTAGCAGAAATTCTCAGAAGGTACTGAAGCAAGCAAATATTTATAAACTTTACATTTATTCTTGCATCAATTTTTTTTTTTACTTGATATGATACTTTCACAGCTTAATAAAGACTAAATTATGTCTTCCCTGTACAGTGTGATGATACATTTGCTGGTGGTATTCTAATCTCAATCACACTATCTTTGGTTCCATGAGAGTGTTCAGAGAATGCAATTTAGTATTCAGATTTACTAAGAATGACTTTTTGTAAGGCCAACGGTATCTGATATGCACAAGTATTTTCCTTGAAATCAATGTGAAGTATAATGGTGGCATTTTTCTCAGTGTAGATGGTAGTAAGCCAGTTATAACACCATAACAATTTACATCTAAGTCAACTGAGCCATGTAACAAAGAAAAAGCTGCTATAATGTAAAAATTTGAGTGTTATACTTCATGAAGCAGGTTGCTCACCTGACATAAGTTGATGCTACTTGATAACTTGGTTAATTGTGGTCACCTGTCTATAGAAAAGCATAATTTCCATAGAAATAAAAACGTATTGATTGTTTCAGTTGCATTGTATTCTTACATCTTTGTAATAATAATTTTCAAATGCAAAAAAATTTCAGAGCTACAGAAAGAGGGAAAACACAAATATGGACCTATGACATCTATAATCTATCTTTTGCTTTTTTACCTCCCTGTAATTTCATAGTACGTCTGCTGTAGTTAAAAGGTTTCTGATGGTTTTACTGCTAGAGTTAGCAAAACCACAATTTGGATCTCTAGATGCAGTGAAGTCATGTGTGACCATTCTTATTAGACATGTTCTTCCAAGCACGGTGAACTTGAGAATACTTCATTAACATTAGGGTTTTTCTAATACTTAGAAAACTGTCTGTTTGTAAAGCATTGTCAAGAAAGTACTCTAACAAGGGGAAGAAGTATCTGTAGAAACCTGAAAGGCTAAATAAAAACCAGATTTCTTGGTCTCAGAGATATTAAATATATATGTTTGCAGCAAATATAATGTAAAGCTAATAATAGCTTCATAAACCTAGATTTTATGTCTTTGAAGTCAAAATAAGTTTGGCAGAATAATTAAAGCATTAAGACCTAGCCTAAAAAATCTTACATACTTAAAAACAGCCAGTGGGTTTTATGCTCAGATGTAGTTTGTAAAAATAAAATAAATAAAACAAAATAAAATAAAATAAAATATAAAATCCTCTTTGTCAAACTCTTTTAAAAGCAGTTTGATGAACTATTAACATTAACATTCCAATTCAATGCTATTATAATGTTTCAACTGAAACAGAAGCCATAATATTTTAGAATACATAATGAAGAACTATTGGGTCTGACAGATACTCGATTATATCATATGTTTACACAATTATCTCCAGTAGTATTGGAGATAAAACACAGAAGAGTCTTAGGATGAACATGTTCATTCAGTTTCTAGGGCAAGTTGGGGGAAAGCCTAAAATTCTTCTCAGCCATATCACCAGATGAATACTTGGTATTATGTAACACTAGCAAAAAGTGAGTATTCACTGCATATGCCTGGTATTTCTGTAGAAGTTAATTTCTTCTCTGAGAACTAGATGGAGAAGTGACTCTTTATGAACTCTTAATGTTTCTTAATATCCTTTCAATTATAATCCTCCCTATTAAAATATTTTTTGGAAACTTAAGTCTAATGATATAAGAGGCACTGTGAAAATAAAGATCTTGACGCACATACTTCCTGTTCTTACTTACGGGAGGACATACCCTCCAGCTTCCAAGGAGAATAGGCATATGACCACCTAATTTATGCAGTCAGACAGATTAACTGTAAGCCATTTTTCAGTTATATAGATCAGCTTAGGGTCAGCGCAAAACATCTCTAAACATTGTAGAAGTCATTAGTAGTCATGAAAATGAAGACCTCATGAATACTGTGTCAAATGCAAGACAAATCTGGGTCCTGAATACATTTATCCATACCTTTAGATCTTTACAGAGATAAGAAGCTCCTGAGATAAGGTATCCTAGAAGCTCTACAGAGATAAGGTATCCTGGACTACGTGAGAAGGAATGTTACTATCAGGTCAAGGGAGGTGATTCTTCCTCTTTACTTAGCATTGGTGAGATATACCCAGAGTCCTGGATCCATTTCTGTGTTGCCAGCACAACAGAGATATAAGCATACTTGAGTGAATCCATCCTGGGTCCACAAGATGATGAAGGATCTGGAGTATCACCCCTGTGATGTAAAGCTGAGACTGTTCAGCTTGGAGAAGGCTCAAGGGGATTTTATCAATGGGTATAAACACCTTGTGACAGGTGTAAAGAAGACAGGCTCTGTATTTGGCATATGGTACCCAGTGCCAGGACAAGAGGCAATGGGCACAAATTGAAATACAGGAGGTTCTGTCTGAACATTAGGAAACACTTTTTTCCTGTGAGGGCAGCCAAATACTAGAATTGGTTGTGAAGAGAGGTTGTGGAGTCTCCATCCTTAGAGATTTTCAAAACCTAATTAGAAACAGTCCTAAGCAAACTGATCTTGGTGATCCTACTCTGAGAAAAGGTATTGGACTATATGTTCTCCAGATAATAAATCATTATGTAATATTTCCAGATGTTTTTAATTAAATATCTTGGGAGTTACTCACATTTATAATTCTATAAAGCCATGCTCAAAATATTTAGCTATAAGGTAATACAGGTTTAGATGAACAATTTACTTTTTGTCTAAAGCTAGTGAGCTTGATGATCTTTTATTTCTGTGCTTATTGTCCTCCATTTCCGTGCTAATTTATTGATGGATGACATGACAAATAAGGCAAGAAAGTTCGATGTCCTCGCTTTAACTACAGGGATCCAATTTAGATTTAATTAGTCTGGACATATAATTAATTCACATCACTATAAAACTGATATTATTAAAAAACTGAAATGACCTCTTATTTGTGTGAAATATACCCATCATCCTGCAGGGTCCCAGGCTGTCATCGCCAAAAGAAGAGAGAAGCTCCACCAAAACACGAAAGCACTATGTCCAGTCTTACAAAAGATTCAATGCAGAAACAACTCAGTTGAATATAATCAGCTGATGGAAAAATACATCTTTGGCAACACAAAAGCTCCTACAATAACTCATGTGATTCACCTCCATGTTTTTCTTTTCACTTAAGCAGCTTGATTTTGGACTTTGCTTGTGAGTTGTAATCTTGCAGTGTCTGGACAAATTTCATAAGGTAAACACAAAAAATGTATTAGCTTGCACGTCACCTTCTGTCAAGAAATGACAGGACTTTGACTTCACCATGATGTCAATTTTTCTTAGCTTGTTTCTGATCAATGTTCAGGGCTATGACAAATACCTTCTCGAAGTCTAGAAATAAATAGAGAACCAAAATACAACCTCTTATCTGAACCTTTTAGAGCTTTTGGGGATTTATTAGACAGTGAAAAAACAACTTAGTGTTTTCCTTTTCACCTCCTCCAAAAGATACAGACGTTTTGGCACTAAAGAGACCACCACAATGGCCAAATTCTAAGTTTACATACATGGCTAACTTTCTGAACACACTGGAAAACAAGCACATAGAGAGATGAGGAGGACCTCAATTTTTTCTCTATCCTTACTCATTTGACCTAGTAACATTTAAAATACCCAAACAGAGGATAATGCATATTTTGTACTTTCTAATAAACTGTGGCGTGGCAGGATGTGCTACCATAATCATGTGTAGCTGTTGGGTGGTATTGGAACCATAACAGTAATAAGAAGATCAAAATGTTCTAACAGCAGCATGTTTTCCTTTCACAAATAAAGAATTTTTGACTGGGAAGAACTGGAAGACATCTGAGATTTGACTGGTATCTATGCACCTGTCCTACTAATCACACTATTGAAATGAACATAGAATCACAGAATAGTTAGGGTTGGAAAGGACCTTAAGATCATCTAATTCCAACCCTCCTGCTACGGGCAAGGACACCACACACTAAACCATCTCACCCAAGGCTCTGTCCAACCTGGCCCTGAACACCACCAGGGATGGAGCATTCACAACTTCCTTGGGCAACCCATTCCAGTGCCTCACCACCCTCACAGTAAAGAACTTCTTCCTTATATCCTATCTAATCTTCCCCTGTTTAAGTTTTAACCTGTTACCCCTTGTCCTATCACTACAGTCCCTAGTGAAGAGTCCCTCCCCAGGATCCCTATAGGCCCCCTTCAGATACTGGAATGCTGCAATGAGGTCTGCTGGCTTAAGTTTCTTATGATGACTGTGCAGAAGGCCTAACATACCTAGGATATATCAGATGAAGCTACAAAACAAGAGCAGTCTTTGCAGGCATAGTAAGTTTAGCTCACACATTGCACAGGTGATCGAAGAAGATACAGCAAATGTGGCATGTTCAGAATATGTCAAATTCCCTTACTTTCTAGGAAACATTCCTATTCCTCTGTCTGCCTGAGGTCAAAATTGGAAATTTCCCAAAATCCTGTATGGGAACAGATCAGAAAACAAACATGACACTCAACCTGCTGCATAGATTATTTGGGGTCCCATAGATGTCTTTGAGAAACAAATAAAAGTTAAATATTAAATATACTATCTGTGGCCCCTACTTAGTCACCAGCTAGTGACTGGTTATTTGACAGTGCAGCTGAGTGATCATTTTGAGGTAATGAAATAAGCATTCTTGAGTTCTTGTGTGAAGCAACACAAAGCCAGGTTGATCTTTTTAAGAACTTACGCATTTTACCAAAAGCTTCTGTCAAAGGTGAAAAGGAAGCAATTACAAGGTGTCCTGGGTTTACCAGGAGCCATTTTGCTCCTTCTCAGTAACTGGTGCAAGCTCTGTATTTTGACTTCCAGCCTGGGCAGAGAGCTGATAACACCGATTGTTTTTAATTGTTGTTAAGTAATGCTTATTCTGGCCAAGGCCTTTGTGAGTCTCATGCTCTGCTGGGGACGAGGGGAGGCTGGGAGGAAGCAGAGACAGGACACCTGACCCAAACTAGCCAAAGAGGTATTCCATACCACAGCACGTCATGCCCAGGGAGGTAACTGGGAGTTACCCGGAAGGGCACGCTCTCTCTCTTCGGGGGGGTCGAACTCGTTCAGCAGTGGTATCGTATTCTCTTGTTATTTCTCTTATCAATATTATCATTGGTGGTAGCAGCAGTGATTTGTGTTATACCTTAGTTACTGGGCTGTTCTTATCTCAACCCGTGGGAGTTACATTCTCCTGATTCTCCTCCCCATCCCTCCGGGAGTGGGGAGGGTCGGGGGGGGGGGTGTGTGTGTGTGAGTGGATGAGCTGTGTGGATCAGTTTAAACCACGACACAAGGCTAACCTGAAGAATAAAGAAATTGAAAAGTTTGATTACATTTACTGTAGCTATGAAGTAATTTGTGACCAACATAACCATTTTAGCAAAAACAGATGCAATACTAAATACATAAAACCTTTTGCATTACTACATCACAGAAGAGAAAAAAAAATTCTCCCTGTTTCCTGTGCTAAATTTCAGGCCTAAATGTCACATCCTTTCATATGCCACAATATATTTTTGTTTGGTTTACCTCTTGCTTTCTGCTAATTCAGAAACATTTTGTTTCATTTTTGTGTAAGAAGTAAGGTTGCCATAGTGACAAGAATCCTTATTAAACCCAAGACAGACAGAACAGAAGGGCCAAATTATTTCTTCAATAGTAGTGTGCTGGTGAGAGAACAGAGTAGATCTGCCCAAACTCTAATTAACTCCTTGACAAATGCTGTTTAGAGACCATGTTAATTAGATACTTAGCTAGTGCACTATAGCTTCTATACCTAGCTTATACTTGGGGACTGGCAAAAATGCGGCAAAGGCCCATGAACTAACTTGCTATCATCCCCTTAGTAAAACTCAGGCTCTAATTGTGTTTTGTCTGAAAGTAGTAGATCTAGATGGGCAAAAAAAGCTCCCTCCATTTGGCATTTTGTATGATAAGCATGAACTAAAAAAAATTTAAGACCCCAAAGTATGCAGTTTTGCCTGCCCAAATCCCAGATCTGCACTGAATACACTAAAGAGGGTAGATCAGGTTCATGTGTTATTTGTTAGCTTCTTATCACAGCAGTGAATATAGAGTTGCTTTCTATAAATACCTAGTTTATGCTTTCTATTGGTGTATGTTTGCATGCAAATCTAACATCATGTCATTTAATTATAAGAGGCAGAGTAATAAGTGTGAAGATAAATATTTCACAGACCTAATCAGGAATTATCCCTTTGAATCACTATTATGCGTTGAGAACTGCGCTCAGCAATCAATACTAAGCAAAGCTATCTAAAAGATAATTAGAATTCTGCAGTCTACAGCATGCTCATTTTGGATGTTGACATTATGTCAAAGATGTCCAAAACCAGGAAGAAAATTATATTGTTGGGGTTTTTTTGCCACAGTTTAGTGAATTTACTTTTATGCTGAATAAAATGCAGCCTCCTTTTCAATACTTGGGAGGTTTTTTGTGAAAGCTTTTGAACTTTAAATTATACTGAGATTTTGGTGATCTTTTTTTTTCCTATTGCTAAGAGGTGCATAATTCATCATAAAGCAACATGCCTCATGCTACTAACAGCAAATAACAGACATAAAAAACTGATTCACCACAATGCTATGCTTTTTATTCAGTGCTGCACAATAAGCGTAATCACATTTGTAATATTTTTTCCATGTAATCCAATATTTATGTTCAGAATTTTGTAATAATTAAAAAAATCCAACTCAAATGTAATATTTGGTGCTATAAATTGGATTTTCTGATTCAAATAAGATACAGAAAAGAAAGAAAAAAAAGTTTGGTAGTTTAGAAGTGCAATATATCCCAACATATACAATATATATGAGTTTTTTTAATGTAGTATAATTTGATAGTAATTCATTGTGTACCTCTAGGACTGTCTCTTTTTCTCTTAGGCACACACACTTTCCCATGATCACCTGTCATGGCCTCTGTCCTTCTTATCCAACTGAGAATGAATGTTGGAGGTCTCTCTCGAGACCAGCGGTTTCAACCTTTAGTCTGTCAAAGGAGGATAAGTAAATGGAATAATTCACATCTTCTCTTGAGTGATAAACATCCTTTCTTGGACTC
Source organism: Lathamus discolor (assembly GCF_037157495.1). Classification (NCBI taxonomy): domain Eukaryota; kingdom Metazoa; phylum Chordata; class Aves; order Psittaciformes; family Psittacidae; genus Lathamus; species Lathamus discolor. Next base: position 25,520,814 of record NC_088884.1, read on the forward strand.
AGCAGTCCTTTTTGCGCTTCTTTTGATATGGATTGAGTCTTGAATTGCTTTTACATTGAGGCTTGTTTTTTTTGTTTTGGGGTTTTGGTTTTGTTTTCTTTTTTGGGGGGGTTGGTTTTGTTGTTGCTTTTTTTTGGGGGGGGGGGGGGCTTTTTGGTTGGGTTTGTTTTTTTTTTTTCCGTTGTTGGGTTTTTTTGTTTCCAAGAAATAAGGGCCAAAGACATCTGGAAAGTTTAGTGGTTGATAGGAAACCTATTTTGTAAATTTACAATACATTGTATTTTCTCAGTGATTCTTAAATGATGTTTATATCCAATATGAATTTGCAAGAAAAAAAATTATCTTAAAATAGTTTTTGGATATGTATTCTTGAAAGTTCAGAAGACAAGCAGTAAATTAATAACAGTGAACTATTAAGAGACAAAAAAATGGTGAATAAATAAATTGCTCCTCTGAGGAATGTATAAGTAAAAGAGTCTTTCAGCCAACAAATGACTTAAGACTTATCATTCTAGCTGTAATACTTCATATTATAATATTTTCTCCCATATATTGATCCCAATTTAAGAAACTTGACAGGAAATACACTGACTCTGCAAATAATAAGTTGAATGCTTGCCCTGATCTTGGGCCTCAAAAACCTGTTCAGCAAGTTCTATACCTGTCTTTCAATTTAGAAAAACATTTACAATTCAGTGAGAATTATGCTCCAGCAAAAATTATGTGGAAACACGTTGGAGCAAGACAAATTAAACACAGAAATTATTAGTTTCAAGAAGATCTTATTTTCAGTAGGTCAGATAACAACCTACTAAAAAACATCTCAAATGTTACAGTGTTCACTAATGCAATGTTTACATGATCATGAAGACCTGTATAATGCATGCTTTGGTAATAATTAGATGTTTAGCAGGGTAATTACTTTGTGAATAAAATAAAAAAAAATCAAATAATTAAACAACAGGCAGAGAATATATTAAGATTTGCACTAATAATTGTTCAAGTTCTGATTTAACAGGGCATTTTATGCATTAATAATGTAATACTGTATGGACTAAACAGAGGAATATACAAAAGTACGTTTCACAAGGCTACTATAATAAAACATTTGCTTTGCTTATAGTATAGGGTGGTTTATTTTTTAAAATGTTCTAATTTTATGCTTATCAGGCATAAGGAAGAATGTTGGGTAAGACTGAGGGAAATGGGAGAAGAAAGAAACATGAAACATTGGAAGTAGAGAAGATATGAAATTAGAGACATTAATCCCGCAAGCTGAAAGGCTCCCACTAAATCCAACTGGACTACTTACAGGTTTAGAATTAGTTTAAAGTCTAAGAGCTTCTCTGGGTCAAAATAAAAACTTCATCAAGTTGTAGCATTGAGCCACAGGTAATTGAGTTGTTCCCATTCACATCCACATGCGCACACAAAATAAATAAAGATATCCCTTCTTCTATTTATTTATTTATTTATTGTACATAATTCTATTAGGTTGCAAAACAAGTAAGAGAACAAGGAAGAAAACAGAAAGGCGTAACAATGAAATTCTACCAGATCATAATTGGACTCTCAACTGGAATATCTCAGACACTAATCCTACAGAATGGGTTTCCATGTCAGACTAAAACACCTAAAATGTAGGTGTTTTATTCTCAGATTAAGTCCAAATTAAACAGACTTTGAAAAGTTAACTTTCATTTCATAAATCCTGGGTTTAGAAATACATTTTTTTTAAAAGTAGATGTAAGGGCGGAGAGAGAGATTTCCTTATGTAGTTAAGAAAATGTACTGTAGTATTTCATTTGGAAATTGGTATTTAATCTGTAATATGCCTGCAAATACTTTTTAAAATAGTCTTTCAGTGCTTTAGTTAGTAAGATATAAGAACAGAAATCAGGCAGAGAGTATCCAGCTGAAGACCTGTTTTGGCTTATATTCTGTGCCTGACATTAAACACAAATTGTTGGTGAGGAGGAAATATGTAGGTAGTTGAAATCGTTAATGATATTTTTCCATTACATATCCTTTCAACTGTCAACTGTATGCGTCTTAGGAATGTCCACATCCTTGCGTTTAACAACTTTTACTTAATCTAATTATCTTATCTACATCTTGAGAGCTATGACCTAATCAATGAGTACAACAGTTGAACAAAGTACTAGGAAAAATAAATAAATAAATGCATACATACATATTTCTTCTCACTGTTTACTCCAGCTGTCTGATAGTTTCATAGAAAAGCTGCATTTTCAATCTGTGAGAACAGACAATGATCATTATCTCTTCACGGTCCCCAAATAATTTGTGACTTTACAGTATTCTATTGCATTTATGCATTGGTGAGGGACACTTTCAGTATTTTAGCAAGTGCAAGTATACCTCATCTGCCAGATACATTGCCCATCAAAAACAGCAAAGAACTCAAAAGGATGAGAAGCATATTTTTCCTTTTGCCATACTGAATTCTTTCACTACACTTTATCTTAGTTTCCACTGAGGTTTTGTTTTCCTTATTATGGTTTTAGTCCCCTTTTTCTAATTAAATATAAATTACCAGTCTGGGGTTTTAGAAATCACTTCCTGAGCCCTCGTTAAATCAGGTACCCCAACCCTGAAAAGTTTCCTCATTAACTATGAGGAATTTGTATTATCTTTTCCCTTTTTTCAAAGAGAAATTTGGAACTTAAGCCTTGTGTGACCCTGCTTTAGATAACTGAGTATGAATTTGTTTTATCTCTTGCCACTTAACTTTGGTTTAAGCTGATCTCTGATCCTGAGGCATTGCTATGCCTAGCTTCAACAAATGTTAGTCCAGTAATTGATGATTCATTTTCCAATTTCATCTGTTTAACTGTCCCACTGTCAAGTATATTCAGTTACTTACTTAACTTGCTGATTTTAATGTGAATTAGGAACTTCCCAATAAAATTTAAAATGTTGCCATTGTAGTGTTAATGTGCCTAATTTAAATGTAATATGAAACAATACCTTGGGAAAAAAGACAACACAGGTAGAAAACAGGAAAAAATCTTGACAAAAATAAAGGCTGCCATTCAGATGGACCCCAGGATAATAGAAATAAGATTTTTTTGCCTGGCAGGGAAGTTTTGTGGCAACCCTAAACACCATGAAATTTGCTTAACTGAGAGCATAAGAGAAGGAAGCGACCTGTTCTTAAAAGACATAGTAGAAACTATGTGAATACAGTTACTATAGACTATAAAATTTTATAAAATTGCTAAAGACTCTAAAATTATTAAAAATATAAAATTTTCAATTAAAATCTCTGACCTTCTGATTTTTTTTCTTCTTTTAAAAAGCTGAATAGCATTTTAAGAAAACCTAGTATCTGTTACTTTTCACCTGATTAATTTACAGAAAAGATGAGTAAATTCTACCTCAGGACAAGTGGGGTTCTGTAACATTTGTCACACTAATCAAGAAATTTAATCAAAGGATATTTTTGAAAGAGCAACTGATAGTTGACCGTATGGTAATGAATCCGGTGTTGGCACTGACAGGTTTGCTAAGTGTGGTATCACATACTGAACACAGTCATTCCATTCAAATGACAGCTGGAAACCTAGGTAAAACACCACATGATAGTGTGTTAATTCAGTAAAAATAACAGTTACTGTAAACTATTGTTTCTAAAAATTCATGTGTAGCATGTACTTTTATGATGCTTTCAAAGTTGCACTGATCTTTGCAGAATGTGTATTGTGCAGCAATTTTTATTCGGGGAAAAAAAAAGCAGCACCACTATTTTTGAAGCTGATGGTGTCTTTGATTTAATGATATTTCATTTCTGTAAAGAACAGTCTCTTAAAAAGTATCTAATTACCTTGAACACTTTTAAGATTTAGCTGGACAGGGTGCTGGGACATCTAGTCTAAGTCATACTTCACCTAAAAAGGTTGGACCAGATGATCCCTGAGGTCCCTTCTAGCCTGGTATTCTATAATTCTATGAATGAGCATACTGTTGTTTGTAGCTTTGCTATTATCCATTCTCCAAAGCTACTTTAATGTACTTTCCTATTTGCCTTTCTGGAAAAGTGTATATTTTTAAATTTGAGCTCATTTTGGTACTGTTTTTTTTGCAAGATATGAAATACAGCAAATTCACAAATGACAATAAATTGTGAAAATCCAATCTAAAATAGATCTTTCAGCCATGTTTGCAAATGTTCATAGTTGTGGCAACATTCTACTGAATGACAAAGTGAAAGAAAAATATAACTATTGAGTGCATATAACTATGGGAAACCCTATAAGCCCTAAGAAGTCTGCTGTGATGCTAAGAAAATAGTTTAGAAGAGCTAAGTTGCTCATAATACCCTTCCACTCTTCAAGTAGAAATCTGGTAATATAGGAGGTACATCTCTACTACAGTTCAAATGAAATGAAAAATTAGCACACACACCAAGTTCTGTGCTTGCAGAACACAGCTAATAAGCTAGCTATACCACACAAAACATGTTCTGCCTATACTTTACAGGGTTATCTAGAAGTAAAGAAACAGCTACTGCTGCTGAGGTGCAAATTCCCCTGTGACATATAATGCTGAAACTTTGGAGGCATTCTATTTTATTCTGGGTTATTCTAGATCTGTATGGACTCAGAAACTGTCCTTGCTCTATGGAATGCTTTGACAGCAAATCAGAAAATTCTAGTTTCAAAGAATCTAGTGCCAATTTGGTAGGATGGAGAAAATTTAGCATATGGCAAGTGGGATGATGAAGGGAAAGGACAATTGACAGGGACTAACAATATTTAGAATTGCTTAGTTCAGAGAAGAAGGCGCTGAGAAGTGACAGAAATATGTTTACTGTTTAAGGTGTGTCTAGGCAGAATAACGGGTATTTTATTCTGAAATACTTGCCCTTCTCAGGTGGCAGTGGTAAGATATACTTAAATTCTGATCCTACCACTAATTCCAGGCATAAAGGTAGCTCAGCTCAGCTCATGCCAAATCATAATTTGTTGTTTAATTCAGTGGTCAGTAGTAGGATGGATTGCGTCCAGACTGCATGCAAATAGTTGCTAAAAAAAACCCAAAACAGCACTATTGCTGAGAAAATAGAACACTTAAGTTTAATCAGAACTGCAACATTAAGTTTGGCGTAATAAACAGTTGAAAGAACTCAGAAACAAGTACATCCAGCAAAAAGAATTTTGGGGAGGAAAGTAGAGAACATAACCCAGAAACAGAGGGATATGCACTAGGATCCACTTGTGTGAAGACACTTTGCATGAACATGAAGTGAGAAGGGACGTACAGGGAAAGGTGTCAGACATGTTTGTGAGCAGGAGTGTGAAAGAAAAATCGTAGGTCCCAATAGTTAAATTCTTAATGACTGTAGTGTATCCTGACACCCTAGACAGAGAAGAGAGTCAAAGGCAACAAATTCAAGCATTGTGAAAATTATGCAACGTTTGTAAATTGTAGGTTATGGAGATTACTGAAAGATGAGGAAATATTGAATTTTGAATATATGAAGAGTACTTATTAAAGATCCAACTAAGCATATCATATGTAAATATGCTTAGAAGTTGTGGGGGAAAGAAAAGGGGAAGAAAGTGTAAGCAAAGAGTTTAAGGATAAAGAAACAACTCCCTTCTCAAATGAGTTTCTACAGATATAGAAATAAAGGTTAGAAAGGTTTTCATTACTATTCTTAATAATCACGGCTTTTTAGGGAAATAAATAAATAATAATAAATAAATAAATAAATAAATGTGTAGGTGAGAAACTAGAAGTGAATATGACAGAGGAGGCAAAAACAGTAAGGATATATTACAGAGAGCAGGTTGTAAGCAAATCAGAGAATTTGTGAAGATAAAGGATTTAACTTTAATCTACAGGCTGGGCAGAAAAGAAATTTGGAGTAGCCCTACGGAGAAGGAATTTGGGGTTTTGGTTTGATGACGAATTTAACATAAGCTGGCAGTGTGTGCTTGCAGCACAGAAAGCCAACTGTATCCTGGGCCGCATCAAAAGGAGCATGACCAGCAGGTCAAATCCTGCACCTCTACTCTGCTCGCATGCAACCTCACTTGCTCTATTGTGTACAGATCTGGTGTCCTCAACATAAAAAGAACACAGAACTGTTGGAACAAGTCCAGAGGAGGGCCACGAGGATGATCAGGGGACTGGAGCACCTCACATATGAAGACAGGCTGAGAAAGTTGGGGCTGTTCAGCCTGGAGAAGAGAAGGCTGCATGGAGACCTCCTAGTAGCATTCATGTAGTGTAGCAATATCATGTAGTGATAGGACAAGGGGTAACAGGTTAAAACTTAAACAGGGGAAGTTTAAATTGGATATAAGGAAGAAGTTCTTTACTGTGAGGGTGGTGAGGCACTGGAATGGGTTGCCCAAGGAAGTTGTGAATGTTCCATCCCTGATGGTGTTCAAGGCCAGGTTGAACAGAGCCTTGGGTGACATGGCTTAGTGTGAGGTGTCCTTGCCTATGGCAGGAGGGTTGGAACTAGATGATCTTAAGGTCCTTTCCAACCCTAACTACTCTATGATTCTATAATTTTGAGTAGTAGAAGTTGCTCAAAATTTCCATCTTAATAATTGAGCAAAACTCCAGACTGGAACATCTTGAGAAAAAAATACAATTGTGTCAACAAATGGAACAACAAAATCTAAGAATTGTGGGAGCCTATGAAAATTTTATATTAGATGACAGCCAGTATTTTCACAGAAAATTACAACTATGGCCTATGTTTCAGTAGCTGGTATCTAGCTACAAATTCAGCGCATGAATCAAAACATGACATAATACAGCAATAATACACATTAAATGAAGAGATCATAAATGCATTTGACAATTAGTCTAATGATAGTTACATTGCAATAACCTAGTTTAACAATTTATTGTTAAATTAATGCAATTAGAATTTGTTAATGTAGATATTTATACATAAATATAAATAAATATTTAATAATTAAAAAATTAATATAACAACACAAATCAAATAAAAAAGCAAGCACTGAATGACATAGCAGAAAGGAGCAACAGACTCAGGTAAGGCAAGGGACTTTTTTAATTTAGGTTTGAAACTACGCTTATGTATCAATATATAAGGGATATAAATCTTCATATAGCTCAATCTTTATATTGTTTTGCCTTTGATTGATTGATTGATGTCTTGTCTTCATGAGGGAAGATTTGGGAAGGGCTTCACCCATGCTTACTACAAGCATTATGACCAACGGCATGTGGGTTACTAGCTAGGCCGTGGCAGATAAACCTCAGGAGTAAAGGGTAGGGCCAGTTCTGTTTTGCCTTTAATCACATACAATCATACAGGCATTCAAATACGAAAGCAAGAACATGACTAATTTTAGCATGAAAACTGTAAGGAGCTAGAAAACTTGGTCAGGAATTAAAAATGACTCTGTTGTCACTGATGTAGCACCATCAATCCTCGTACCTCCTCTTCACAAAGGACACTTCTCTAACCAGACATCATTCTCAGACCATTTGCTAATGGTAGAGATTATTTTCTTTCTCCACAATCTATGTAAGAAATAGTGAGGATGAAAAGAAAGACAAAAGCAACTCTTACTAGTGGGTGGATTGAGACATGCTGTCATATAGAGTTATAATAACTGTAGGTTGTGGGGGGTTTTCATTTCAGGTAGGCTTTGAAGTCTAAATCAAATTATTAGCTGTAAAAAAACCTCCAGTAGACAAAACCTGCTACAGTTTTTGAGTTATATTAAAATCTGTTGACTCAGTGGGTGCCAGAATTTTTAAGCAGCTGTCTTATTTCTCTTTCTCTAAAATACCATGATAGACAAGTTTCCCTTTCCTCTTATGCCTTAAAAAAATCAAGAGTTAAAAATCAAGTCAAGACTGATTTTTGCTTTGTATACCTTTTCATTTCTTTTCCAGAAGGCTTACAGATTAAAAAACTATGTATTGAAAAAAAAATTATGTGAATCAGGATAAGTGAAGCTTGGGCAGCTGATTTTGTGTTTTGTTTAGTCACAGGTGTTCATCAGTGTTTAAATTAAATTGCAGATTCTCAAAAATGGGTATCCTCTATATCCAGCAACCTTTATACTTGAGTTCAAATACCTTTCTGCTTAAAGCTGCAACAATATTTTAATTGCACTTTCACAAAACTCTGAAAATAAAGCACTGTTATATCTCACCTATAGATTTTAAAATTGAACAGAGAAAAAGTTAAATAGGGAAAATAATTGAGTCACTTTTTCTCTATTGAGTATGGAGAGCTCATTCTTTACTTTCTTTCTACGGACAAAAAGTTAGCCATAATAGGAAAATTTTCAATCCTTGAAAAATAAAAATTGTTGCAGATGGTCAATCAAAAATATCATATACGTTCAAGACACTCAACTAAAATACTGAGAAATTTAAAAAGGCAGCTAGGTTAATTTAGATCATTTACATACACAAGGATAGACAAATAGATGTTATTGTGGTATGTCTTCCTGTTCACAAGATTCAGCTATAAATGGCTCTGGATTTCATAAAATCGCAGAACAGTTAGGGTTGGAAAGGACCTTAAGATCATCTAGTTCCAACTCTCCTGCTACGGGCAAGGACACCTCACACTAAACCATCTCACCCAAGGCTCTGTCCAACCTGGCCTTGAACACCACCAGGGATGGAGCATTCACAGCTTCCCTGGGCAACCCATTCCAGTGTCTCACCGCCCTTACAGTAAAGAACTTCCTCCTTATATCCAATCTAAACTTCCCCTGTTTTAGTTTTAACCTGTTACCCCTTGTCCTGTCACTACAGTCCCTAATTAAGAGTCCCTCCCCAGCATCCCTATAGGCCCCCTTCAGGTAGTGGAAGGCTGCTAGGAGGTCTCCATGAAGCTTTCTCTTCTCCAGGCTGAAGAGCCCCAACTTTCTCAGCCTATCTTCATACGGGAGGTGCTCCAGTCCCCTGGTCATCCTCGTGGCCCTCCTCTGGACTTGTTCCAACACTTCCAGGTCCTTTTTATGTTGAGGACACCAGAACTGCACACAATACTCCAGGCGAGCTCTCATGAGAGCAGAGTAGAGGTGCAGGATCACCCCCTTTGACCTGCTGGTCACGCTCCTTTTGATGCAGCCCAGGATACGGTTGGCTTTCTGGGCTGCAAGCACACACTGCTGGCTCATGTTCATTTTCTCATTGGCCAGCACCCCCAAGTCCTCTGCAGGGCTGCTCTGAATCTCTTCTTTGCCCAGTCTGTAGCTGTGCCTGGGATTGCCCCAACCCAGGTGTAGGATCTTGCACTTGTCATTGGTGAACTTCATAAGGTTGGCATCAGCCCACCTCACAAGCGCGTCGAGGTCCCTCTGAATGGCATCCCTTCCCTCCAGTGTATCAACTAAACCTCACAGCCTATTGTCATCAGCAAACCTTCTGTGGGCGCACCCAATCCCACTGTCCATGTCACTGACAATGACGTTGAACGAGGCCGGTACCAACACCGATCCTTGAGGGATGCCACCCATTAGTAGTCTCCAGCTGCACATTGGGCCATTGACCACAACTCTTTGTTTGTGGCCATCCAGCCCTTTCTTTATCCACCGAGTGGTCCATCTACCAAATTGATGTCTCTCCAATTTAGAGACAAGGATGTCATGTGGGAAAATGCATCTTAAAATACATTTTACTATCTCAGATATCTAGGATGCCAGGCAACTAGGAGCTAGGATTTTTGCTATATTTCAATGTACCAGCACTAAAGAGAATGACTGTGGCAAGAGTACAAAAAGCATCAACTTGCAATTCATAGACAGGGCCACACGACTCTTACCTTTTTTTTGTTTGCTTCTTTTATTATGGTATTTTTCTTCTTTTCCTCTCCTCACATTAAATTAGCAAATGCAAACATCTAAAACCAATTTACAGATACATCTGCTTAACAAATGTAGAATTTAGATCCCTTCAATTGCCTTTCAGACAGGGGAATACCTTATGCAAAATAGTCCATTGATTCATCCATGGTTCCTGCCAATTCCAAGAAAAACAAGCAGAGAGCAGGAGGAATTAGTAAAAAAAAAAAAACAAAAGCAAAACCTAACAAAAGAAAACAAATGCACACACACACACACACACAAAACCTTGGAATTTAAAGCATAAAACTCTTGCTTCTATTGGCCAATCTGTCATTTCAGCCCCATCATAAAACCCAGCTTCCTACAAGTTCTGCTGATCTCTGTCAGAAAGATTTTGTGTCATCTGATCTACCAACTGCAGCAGAACAACTTTTACTAAGCTTCTGAGTTTCTACATTGTAAAACTTCTACCGTTGTTAGCTTCAAGGATTATAAATCCAAAGAACAGACTAATCTGCTCATCTGATCTGTAAAACAGATTACAATACTTTCCATCAATGTTGATGTTGAAATTACTTTAATATTGCTAGTGACAGAGAATGCACTTGGTCTTCCATGATTTATAGTCATTAAGCCCCTTTATTAAGTCAAAAATTAAGTTTGTCAAAGAGCTGGAAAATACAGACATTGTAGCAATATTAGCAACATTCCTGTGGCCTATTCTCAACTGTGGAAATTCAGCTATTCTCCCTTGACAAAGTGCCTCAAAGATGACCAAAAGGGATTTTTTGCATACAGTTCAAAATGATAAGGCCTGTCTTGACTATGAACACAATGCTGAGCAGACAGAGTAGGAAATGCACTTTAAAACCAAGATTATGGTGTCTTCAGCTAATATAAAAGTACAGTTTAAAGAAATGCAAAAACATACACACAAAAATTGCCTCAGAGCCTAATAACCGACAGTTTACAGATAAACACAGATTATTATGTCTGGATGTAAACAAGAAAATTCAGTCTTTAGTTTGTATGAATAAAGCACATGAAACTTACTGTTCCATTTAATTACAGTGAACTTACATGGTAATTCATAATTGCTGGGTAGATAAAAATTATCCCCCTCTTCCCAAGAGACATATTAATAAATTTAGGTATTATCTTTCTCCTCATGATTAAGTACAAATTGTTTTCAGTATCTGCTAAAAAAAATCCATGAGATTGAAGGGGAGAAAGGACTTTAAATGTTGTGTGCAAAAAAGCTGTTCTTCAAAATATAGGTGCTTTTAGCAGTCTCTGTAACTACAGTCAATCACTGTTCTGCAAGTTTCCCAAGTTTTCATCAGAAAAATATGTTCCCAACCAAATTAAATATTTACAACATGCTTTCTCCAGGAAGGTCAAAGCTCTTCTAAGCAGAGCCCAAATCAAGTAAATTCAAGTTCAGGTAATGTTGCTAATGGACAGCACACATCTAGCATAAGCACCACTTAAAGATGCTATTCCAGTATAGTCCCAATTAGGTGTGACAGGTCTGTTTGTTCACAGGAATGCATTGAATATTAAGGCTTCATTCTGCACTAAGAACCATGCAAGGAAAATGTTGCTTGATGGGAGAAATCAATAGACTGTAGAATGGAAGTCTGCTTAAAAATTTCTGTCCCACAAGGCAAGCTGATTAGCCTAAACTTACACAGATACACAGATGAAAAGTCTTACTGGTTTCAATTATTTGATCAAATTATTAAAAGAACAACTACTTCTAAAACTGTAATTTAGGCATGGATTTTAAACATATATAAAGAAATTTTTTCTCTAAATACCTAGTGATTGTGCATGTCATGCTAGCAGTTTATCACTAGTTTCACTCATCTGACCAGCCACAGGCAAGCGGCACTGTGTTTCATCTTCTGGACAGAGGATCAAGAAAGGGGATATCACTGTCACTCTTATTCCAGCTATGAGAGGACAGAATGTAATGGTGTTTCTCCTGACTGACAGATGAGTGAAGAAGTCGACCAACTGTGTCCTATGGCTCAGGTTATTTCCTTCAGAGTGTATCAGAATAAAATTGAAAAAATAAGTTCTTGCTATAGAACTGGCATAAAATAATTTAAAAATCCTATAAACAGCTATCATTCTTTCTTAAAATTGGAAAGCCAACCATCTTTCTATGACAGGCTGGTTCTCAGACTACCTGAAATTCCTGTTTGTTCCTGCCGTCACTCTCCTACTTAATTCAAACATGTTTGTTCTTGTTCTTCCTCTCCCTCTCAGAAACCTCCCTCATCTTGAAAGTACAGTTTTTTTCTGTTACTTTCAATTCCTATTGGAATTTCTTATGTATGAAGCTAAAAGGTAATAACACAGAAATGAATGATAGAAAATATTTAGAATAGTGAGATAAGATGCAACAACAATTATCTGCGTTAGCACTTGAAGAGACAATATTTTTATAAAATTGCTTGTTGTCATTTTCCCTCCTGAGGGTTAAACTTTGTTCTTTGAAGCTTTTTAATGTTTCTAGAAAATATTTTCTTTCAAATGCCAAGAAAAGTCAGCAAACCACAGCCAAAACAAAAAATAAAAGTGACCTGAAGCTGAAATAAAAGAAATATTCTGTCTGAGTGTGCCCCATCAATTTCTTTGTGACTACCTCATATTCATTAATGCAACATGTCTTTACACAACATAAGAAACAGGATAGAAATGGGACAGTCACTCTCGGCTATAACACAGATGCCCTGCAGTACACCCTCCTCAAAGGAAAGCAGTGGCACTGTTACCGAGTCAAGTCAAGAAATCCTTTTCTGTCCTGGAGTAGTTGTAATTAATGTTCCTCTGCTGAACATGTTTAACTAAAAGAAAAAAAAAATATATTAACTTACAGATTTTGGGAAATACAGTATTTCAACATTGGGAGAATATATGAGAAAAAAGGCACAGCAGACCTTCAAAGTTTTAGAATACAAAATAGAACAAAAACAAGGCAAAACCATAAAGATGAAACTGTGCAACTGTCATGATGATATTGTTAAAAATTTCTTTAGCAGCCAGATAATGAACAAGATATACAATACCTTTAACTGAGTCAGATCAGTTTTATATTTGACATAATAGTGCAAAGAAAACTCAAAAGTCTTCTTCAAATTAATCTTTAAATTATTTCTGAGATATTTTTGTCATCCCTGCTTACTGAAGCTTGCAAGATCATTCAGCATTTTATGTGATATATCAAATGAGAATGGCAAACCAGATTCTGTTGTATGTGGGATATGGTTTTAATACTTCTTGTATCTGTCTTCTCTTAAAAAAAGGTAGTATTATTCTCAGCAAGGTGATTCTGATCCAGACTCAATGACTTCCATTCCTGGTGCCTTGACCCTGAGGAAGCCTCCAGATCCCGTGGTATTCTAGCACTTTCTTTGTGTTCCCCTTCACACAGTCCAGGTGACTGTTGTTTGTCTCTACTGCCAGGCTGCTGCTGGCTCATCCTCAGTTTTCTGTTTGCCAAGACCTTTCTTGCAGGGTTCCTCTCCACCATCAGTCTCCAGTCTGTATCACTGCAAGGATTTCTTTCCTGGGTGCAGGAATTTAACTTCTTGCTTGTTGAATTTCACAAGGTTCTCATTCCTCCTTCGTCCAGCTTGTCTAGGCCTCTCTGCCTCAAGTAAACTGGGTCATCTTAGTTTGGTGTCAGCTGCAAACTTGACTGAGACTATATATCATTGCCTTCTCCAAGACATTTATAAAGAGGTTAACCAAGACAGATCCCAAAGTAAGACCCCTGTGGTACTCATCTGCCTGCAGGTTGAGTAAACTGCATTAAAAATCAAGTTTGATCATTCAAGCAATTTTTTACCCATGTATATATCTACCCATGCAGTCTAATATCCCAGTTTGGATACAAGAATATTATGACAGACAATATCCAAAACTCTACCCTATGAATCACATCTATGGATCTGCCCTCATCCACAAATCCAGTCATTTGATCTTCAGGGCCAGACGGGTTGGTAGACATGATTTACATTTTGGTAAGTTAAGCTGTTTCCAAACACCTTCTTCTTCAATGCTCCAAGATCAAGGTAAGGCCAGCTGGGCTTTTGCTCACCTGGCTTTTTTCAGGATGGATTTTTGAACATTTTCATTTCTTTAATTGTTGGAGACTTCTATGGAGTCTCCATGACTTTTCAAATATGATGGAGAATGGCCCTGTAAGGACTTCAGCAAATTCTCTAATCACCTTTGCATGCAGCCTGTCATGTCCCATGGACCTGTGTAGGTCAAATAATATCAAACAACTGTGGAAATTCCTCCCATCTACTGTTGGTCATTCTTCTCTTGGAACCACTTCTCTAATGGCCTGGGCAAAGAAGTCTTGTCGATAAAGACTGATGCAAAGAATGTTTTGAATACTTCAGCCTTGTCTGTGTTCACTGCTACTAAATCACCTAACCCATTCAGCAAAAAGCCCACGTTTTCCTTGTTCAGCTTTCCATGACTAATGTAGCAGCTGAAACTCTTTTTGTGGCCTTGATATCCCTTCCAAGCTTCATACGTCATTGAGCTTGTCCCTTCCTAACACCATTCTTACATGACATAGCAGTGTTTCTAAGTTCACTTTTATAGCCTACCACTGCTTCTACCTGTTGTATATAATAATAAAAAAATGAAAAGAGCAGGATTTGCGTGATGTAAAATATCAAGAGAACTATGTTGTCTCTCTGCTTTTCCAAAGAATTTGATGCTGTAAAAGGAAAAGTACTATCATAGCCTTTCATGTCTATACATTGTTGAAGATGAGTATACCTTGAACAACACTGTGCATCTTTTTGTTACTAAATTGTGGGAAGGCTTGTCATGGCTGTGAGCAGAGGCAAGAGGCCTTGCAAGAGGCCTTGTGATGGAGATCAGGTTTTTCCACTCAGGGCCTCGTGATGGTCTGAGTGGAAAAACCCGAGTTCTATCTAGAAAGGCATCATCAGCAGTTTTATTTCTATAATATGCTTAATTGTTGATGGTATGTAACCTTGGGCATATTTAGCAAGTAAGGGAGTTGATGTTACATAGTCTTATTGTTAGGAAACAGGATGTGCAGCTGCAGAGCTAGGATGTTTAGGAAGTTGTGGTTGGCAAGCGAGCTATGTTGGGAAGACAATACGGTATATGTTGAAATGCTAAAATGCTGACCAGCGAAATCATTGTCAGTAAACTGGTGATGTAAACCTTTGTATACTAACCAATGAAATTGCTGTAACTAAATGACATAATGCAAGCTGGAAGAATGCAAACAGTATATATATCCCAGTGTGTGAGCAATAAACTTTGACAATCACTTGATCATATTGATCGTCTCTGCATTGTCCGTGACTCCTGCGTCAACACTAAATCAGACAATATATGAACAAGCTGTACAGTCTGTAGTGCTTCTTATTTTAAGATGAGTATCTTACCTTTACTAGCTAGTATTCTTTGTTTACTTTTTTCTTAAAAATATACTTTATTATTCCAACATAAAAATGTTCTCTGTCAGAGCCTTCCAGTCTCCTACAATATGAGAAGAAGCTGAATTTCATCAAAATTAAATGTTGAATAATTTAATATATGGCTATTATTTTTCTACTTTTAATATGACCAGTGGAACCCAACACTGTGATGCTAAGTGTAGGATTAAAAAAAATGACTGATTGAATCTAAACATGAACTTTAATAATAATATAATTGGGATTATATGTTATTATGGATATAAATTTTTCCACTTTACATTGTTAAACATTCAGAGCTGAAAAACTGCTTTATAAACAGATTATAATGTAATTATGGTATCTGACACCAGTTAATTGTCAAAGAGAAAGTAGTAAATTGTTAGAACAGATCATTGGTCAAATTTCAAATGCAGCTTTGCTGTTTTCTTGGAAACGTGGAGAATTTGTACTTAATACATTTGTTTCACACAAGCATTATGTAGCTCTAACATAACTGCAATCAAATCCCCATTTGATGGCAATTTACAAGATAAATTGCTTTCATGAATATGAGATAATTTATAATCCCTGCAACTACACCCAACCAAACCCACGTTGATATGTAACAGCATCTTTGCACTGCAGAACATTCCTTGTGAGGAAAGGCAATTATTTCTTATTGGAGGAAACAGATTAGTAATTAAATGCAAACCAAGGAAGTTTAGACAGAAAACAGTAAAAAGTCAAAACAGAAATTCTAAAGGCTTTTGAACTGTTATACACACATAACTGATTTAACTGATGAAAAGAAAATCTTTAATATCATAGCTATTATGACATAAGGAAGTTTTCATGTGAAAAGCATATCTCGTTTCTTCATCCAAAATACAGAAATGTCTTTCCCACTTTAAATAAATTATGGTATCAAAGCACATGGAGCAGAGCTTTCTGCCATGAGAGACAAAGGAATATTCATATATAAAATCCAAATCCTGAATTAGACTATTTGGGGATCTATAATGTAAATCTGAGAAAGAAACAACTTTAAAAGAAGTTAAACTTCTTGAGAAATCTGAAAAATTTCCCATCCGGCTCCATGATGAACCAATGACTTTTCAATAAAAAATGAAGAAAGACCTCAAACAGTCCCCTCAAACAGTCTCAGCAGCTAGAGAACTAGGCATGCAGGGTTGCATTCAAACACTCCCAGCAAAACACAGGCAAACAGTGTTGACTTTTCAGTTGGATTCTTTCAATTTGATTTAAAAGTAGTCAGTGGAACTAAAATGTGAACTCTGATCTCTCTGATGCCAGATGAATTTCTCACCCACTAGTTTTTGGGGTTTTTTATTCTTCCAACCCTTCACCTGGGAAAATGAGGGATTTTAGAGTTAAAATTCTGTAGGGCTGTGTTATGTTCCAAGAGCACTGTAACATCAATTATAACACTGCAACAGGCCTGCCTGCAGATGGTGTGCCCAGGTGGAGGACCTGATGCTGGTGGCTGAGCTGCAGGAAATGGTGAGGAGGCTGCATAACATCAGGAAGGCTGAGAAGGAGTTGGACATCTGGTTCCAAGAGCAGTCTACAATGAACCCACAGCCAAGGGTCAAACAGCCAAAAACTCCCCTAATGACACACACAGAAGGGAGGGATGCCAATATTGCAGAAGAATGGAAGACTGCAATAGCAAGGACCTGCAGTAGGAAGAGACCTTCCCTGAAGTCTAAAGTGCCCTTGAAGAACTGCTTCACCGCTCTACAGACTGAAGAAGAAAGACCCATCATATCACGAGAGACACCGGAGCTGAGTAAGGCAGCCCAATCTGACATAACACAGCCAGGGGTTCAGCTACTTAGACATAGGACTCGCTTTGAGAAACCTGGTCTACAGGGGGCTAATGACGTCCATCTGTCAGAAGAGAGGAAGAACAGCAAGATCATGGAGCAAATCCTCCTGGAAACTGTGCCACGCACACGGAAAATAAGGAGGTGATTGGTGACAATCAATATGACTTCACTAAGGGCAAACTGCGACTGACAAATTTAGTGGAGAAAGACTTAGGAATGTTGGCTGATGAGAAGCTCTACATGACCCAACAACGTGCTATTGTAAGCCAGAAAGCCCATCCTGGGCTGCAGCAAAAGAAGCATGACCAGCAGGTCAAGGGAAGTGCTCCTCTTTTACCCTGCTCCACTCTCATGAGACCTCGCCTGGAGTTACTGTGGTTAGCTCTGGGGCACCCAACATAAGAAGGTTATGGATTTGCTGAAGTGAGTCCAGAGTAGAGCCACAAAGTTGATCAGAGGGCTGGAGCACCTCTCCTATGAAGACAGGTTGAAAAAGTTGGGCTTATTCAACCTTGAGAAGAGAAGGCTGAATGAAGACCTCAAAACAGCTTTCCAGTACCTAAAGGGGTCCTACAAAAAAACTGGAAAGCAACTTTTTACAAGGGCATGCAGTGATATGAGAAGGGTCTGTGAGGGTGGGGAGGCACTGGCACAGGTTGCTCACCCAGAGAACTGTAGATGTCCCATCCCTGGCAGTGTTCAAGACCAGGTTGGATGGGGCTTTGAGCAACCTGGTCTAGTGGAAGGTAGCCCTGCCTGTGGAAGGTGGGCTGGAACTAGATAATCTTTAATGTCACTTCCAACCCAAACCATTCTGTGATTGATTCTATGATAAATAAAGTAATCTGTTGTTGTTTGGCTTTCTAAGTTTTCTGGAAATGAGTAGTTATAATGATTGTTATTTATTTCCTTTTGAAATGAGAATGCTAACAAATAAATTTTGAAGTTAATTTTCATGTGTAGTGTAACAGCACTAAAAAAAAGAAATCCTGGTATGATATATTTCTTGGAGATTAATCTTGAAATGCAGAACCAAAATAGTCAACCAGCATGCACATATGAAACACATTTTATGACTCCTAGGCACTATTTGTCATTTGTAGAGCATAGCATATAAACAGGATCTTAAAAGACTGAATTAATGCCACAGTATTCCAGTCACAGCCATTTCAAAAAAATAGTTCTTCTCCAAATAATAGTATTGTTTAGTGTCTGAGCAATATCTACAGCTGCACCTGTTAAGTGTTTCTCCTCTTCCTGAAAGCAGTTGTCAGATTTATACTTGTAGCATGACCAAGACTGCAAATATTAATTAATCTTTTACGGCTAGTGACTGAATGAGCTTGACTGATGTGTACAACACTGGCAAACACAAGCTTTGTGGTAAGTAGCTTCACAGAATCTCTTTGGCAAAAGCTTATCTGGGATACATAAAACTTGAACACTACTTTAATGTTTTTACCTAGACTTTGGTACTTGCTACACTGGGTAGTTGAAGAACACATTTTAAAGATACTAATATTGAGGAGGGAGTAGGTGTGTGTTAGTGTTGTGGGTTTTGCTTTTGTTTTTGCTTTTGTTTTCTTTTACTTTTAAAAGTAAATCTGACTCATTTAACCTGTTACTCATTATGAGTGGGCTGCATGGAAAACATCAGTCTTCCAGAAAATAAAAGCTGTTAGCTACTGATGGCCTTCATGGAAAATTGAAGAGTTATAATACACATATTTATCAATGGTGTTTTTCAGCTGGTTGAGCCTGCCCACCTGAGAAGCTGTTATTAAAGAAAGGAAAAAAGGAAGAGAAAGTAATTAAAAGAATGGATTAATATCTGTCAAACTTAGGCAAATAATTTGTGCCAAAAATTCAAATTTCTAGAGGTGTATTCCTCCTAAATGCATGTCTGTGCACAAGGAAAAGAAGAAAACTCCTTTGAAGGAGTAAATATCTTGTCTACCCAATTTAGGTTCCTGAAATTAATCCCACCTTGAAAACACATCACTGGACAATGGGAGTGAAGTCTGGACATGATAAAAATACATCCATGTGCAAGGAAAAATTGCAAAATTCAAAAGGTGTCAAAACTTCAATAGCTGTTCTTAGGTAGGGAAGATGACTCCATCATTATCAACTGTTTGCGGGGGTGCTGGTTCTGACATTATACCTATGGCGGAGTTACAGCATAGAGGATAAACAGTTTGGGATACAGCCTAAGCAAAGTCAAGAGGTGTCAGAAGCTTCCCCAATACAAAGAATGGCTGGGAGGATAGTGAAAGAAAATTCAAGAACAGCTTGTTCCTAAGCACATCTATACTGTAAATCATAGCTTAGCAGTTGCAGTGACATTTTCTGTAGCAGATATTGCTTATATTGGAGGCACAGCTATCCTTCAACTACCTCAGCTCGTAATGCTGTCCTGCAAAAGAATGATAACAAACATAGCAAAGATTAGGGGGATTCAAATTCCTGTTCATTAGGATTTGACAGACTTCCCATGCAGAGAAAAGAGATAAGCCAATTTTGTTGTCATCTATATCATACTTCCCTGATGCAAAAATTAGGTCAATTTGCACTATTTTGTGGGGCAGAACATTTGGACATTTTTGTATCACTGGATTTCTGATCAGGCACAGAAGAAATGATGCACATACATCCTGGAAAGGGTTATAGCTTAGAAAATGAATAGCTATATATATTTGGTGGGTCATTAAATGTAAAAGTGTTTGAATTTTGAATTATTATTACAGTGTACTGTCAATAAATTATATGGAAATTCATCTAAATCTTTAAAACAAACAACAACAGACATAGGAAAAACTCTAGGTAGTATAGGTCTATATTCAAATTCCTCTTGCTCAAATTTTCCCAAGCCTGGAATTAAATTTCACTTTGGAGACATCTGTAGAATTTATTTGCACTACTAATTTAGTGAATGCTCAGAAGTTATTGGCTGTTAGATAATACCACTGAAATAATGTAAATGGTGAGTGCTCTGCAGCTGGAGTGTAAAACATGGACTAGGAGCTATTTGTTACCTCTGAGACTTGAATTAATTCATTCCCTGTGGCCACCAACACTCTAGGAAGCCGTCCATGTTTTCTTGGAGCGCAACAACCAAAGCTGTAAGCATGGGCTATGAGAAGGTTTCTGTTAAGTTGCAAGTTCATTAAATCCTGCTCTGAACCAAAATGAAATCCTTATCTCCCAGGCTGATGATTTCATTCACTAAATTATTATGCTGTTGAACATAACAAACAGAGAAATGTATCATTCAGACCTTAAGAGAACTTTGGAGGCAGATGATGGACTCATGCCACCTTGGAGAAAAAAAAAAAAAAAGAAATCAACTTTTGTCAAGAAGCTACCTTTGCTTCCATTTAAATCATTAGTTAACCCCAAAGTCAAGAATGTAATTGTGCCTTCCTTAAGCTCACCCTTAGAAAGAAGAGATGGCCTCAAAACTACAGTAGCTTTAGTTCTATGTCTAAAGGGCATAGCAATGACCATGCTTCCAATGCTCTCTTGTTAGCTTTTGCTGTTTACTCCTCTGTTCATAATTTCTCTGATTTAATACTCTGTTTTGCTAACCCTTGTTGACACCTCTTTTATATGTCCTTTAACCTTGAGTGACCTTGATTCATCTAAGAGGATGACATGATGAAAACGTTAACTGCTTACAAAAAGGCAACAAGGATGCTCACAGAAAGATCTGAAACAAGTAGTCAGTCTCATAGATGAAGAAGCTGCAATCCATGCTGAAAAAAACCCAACAAAACCAAGTCTCTGAAAAACCATTTAGCAAACCCAATGGTCCTGTTTGTCCCTCTCCACCCTCCATACCACATACCCAGTGCCTATGCACTTAAATAATGCATATTTCTTAAGTCTCTAGTCCCTCGTTACATTAATTCTAACCAGAAATAATTGTTTTGCTATCAAACATCTAGACTCCACTTTTCAGAAGCACAAACTCAACAGGTAGTGGAGGATCACTACACTTGTTCAATTCCATAGAACAACATGAAAGATGACTGAGTGAAATGCATTCAAACTGTGTTATGTGAACTAGCCCATTTTCTGTATATCGTTTATTCTACAGTTTTATATCCGGGCAGATGGTTGCTCAGTAGTGATGAATGTGATAGTTGACTCAGCTGCGTGGGAACTACTGCTTCAGTATTGCAGGCCAACCCAGGAGAGTGGGCCCTTATCCCTTTGATGTGAATGCCAGTGAACGTATGTATGAATATAAACGGAAGAGTTGTTGCATTGAAAAATCAATGCCTTTGCTTTTGATGAGAATGAGAGGCAACTATAGTATATAGAAATTTCTTCTTGCCTGGAGATAGCTGAGAAACTGTAAATACGTTCATCAGAAACCAAGAGTGTGTCATTTTAGATCAGATGCGCTAGCAAAGGTAAGTTAGCCTGATCTTGTGTATGTTTTAAAGACTTTCAACTTGTCTAAAGCCTCATTAACTATATATTGGCCTTTATCATAATGATGGCAATTTTTAAGTTACCTTACGTGTTACCTACATGTTTCCCATGATACATTCAAAGGAAAAGACAAATTATGTCCCTTATTACATGAAGTATACAAATCCTTATCATGTATTTTAGATATTTTCCTTCAAAATATTGTTTATTCCTTTAGAATGCTGTTTGAAGCATGGCTTTAATCAAAATTGTAATATCTGGCTATACAAAAAATTGCAAAAAAAATTTACAAGTTCTTTTATCCTTAATGAAACTTTCAAAAATAATTTATACTAAATTGCTGAAAGACAGATTCAAGGACCAGCAGTGAAAAGTTTTTTAATAGCTAAGTTACAAAAAGCAATTTAACCAAAGGGATATGAAATGCAAATGCTGTCAAACCCTAAACTATAGCATTGAAAATACTCTAATATGACACTAATTGTTTTCTCGTTCTTCAAAAAATAATGTTCTGCAAATGGAATATAATAACTGAGAAGCCCACTTCAACATAAGTCAATAAACTAATAAGCTTATTAAAATAAAATAAATGCTTAGCAGCAGTCTTTGAAGAGCATCTATTTATTTTGAAATCTGAAATAAAAGAACAGAAAAGGGAATAAATCTTATTACAGGAATAAACCTTGCCTCTTGGATTTCGTGATAAATTAATGATTAGCAGTCTTCTTATATATGAGGGTAAACAGCTGAATTTTTAGAAATTAAGAAAGCTATAGAGCCATATCTATTTCCCCTAAACTTCTGTAATAAATAAGGGTTTTCTTGACATATGCATATGCTACAAGAAAAAGAAACTTGCTATAAAATTTGAATTTCCATCTTTCTCAATCACTATACTTCCAGTTGCATGAGCAAAGTTGGCTTTCATTTTTGGGTTGTAAGGCTGGTGAGTCTAAATCAAAGGCTAGTTACCTGCACTTGGTTTAATGGAGAGAGAAAAGTAATTTGGGAAAAACATCCTCCATTCATCCAAGATTTCATTAGCAAGCATGATGCAAGAGGTCTGATCAACTGACTGCTCATTCCATGGAGGGTTATAGATTTGTTTGTAGATATTTCTTCTTCTGAATAAATTTGGCAATAACATGGGCAGAAATTTCAGTATCAATTTTAATTAAAAAAAACCCAACAAAATAACGCAACAAAGAAAACCCACACAGTTCCCCAAGAATGGCAAATAATTTTCTGAACAAAACCAATGAATCATAGAATTATAAAATTGTAGAATACTTAGGATTGGAAAGGACCTTAAGATCATCTAGGTCCAACTCCCCTGACATGAGCAGAGACACCTAACACTAAACCATGTCACCCAAGGCTCTGTCCAACCTGGCCTTGAACACCACCAGGGATGGAGCATTCACAGCTTCCTTTGGCACCCTATTCCAGTGCCTCACCACCCTCACCATAAAGAACTTCCTCCTTATATAGAATCTAAACCTCCCCCATTTAAGTTTTAACCCATTACCGCTTGTCCTACCACTAGAGTCCCTAATGAAGAGTCCCTCCCCAACATCCTTATAGCCCCCCTTCAGATACTGGAAGGCTGCTATGAAGTCTCCATGCAGCCCTCTCTTCTCCAGGTTGAACAGCCCCAACTTTCTCAGCCTGTCTTCATATGGGAGGTGCTCCAGTCCCCTGATCATCCTTGTGGGCGTCCTCTGGACTTGTTCCAACAGTTTCATGTCCTTTTTATGTTGAGGACACCAGAGCTGCACACAATACTCCAAGTAAGGTCTCACAAGATCAGAGCAGAGGGGCAGGATCATCTCCTTCAACCTGCTGCTTTCCGGTGAATTTGTGATTGTTGATTGTTATAACTGTATCATAAATTGCTCTCTGTCAGACATCAGAGAATTCAGGAGGGGAGAAGGACTTTTTGCCTGAGGAACAGATTCTCTGGTGTCTGTTTGGTAAGCATAAATCCCTGTTCAAGCTTACTTCCAGAGTTCCTTTAGCAATCCTCACCTTTGTGTAGGTAAGGATTCCTTTGTGTAATTCTCAGGGTATTAAGGCATGAAGTCATGCTCCATTCTTTCCCTGACGGGCAATCCAAGCAGATGTTCACCTTCTTGTCTTTCTTTTCTGTATTTCTGGAGAAATTCTGCATTTGTCGTACCTTATATGTGTCACAGTGACACTTCTGTTTGTTTACATTATTTTATATCAAGTGGTTCTGTATATCACACTCATTATAACAAAGATATAGTCAAATTTGGCATGTTGTTGCATGGGTTATAAAACAGAAAAAGGGTACAGCTCATGACCTCCTTGTTTAAGCTAAATGAAGTCTAAACAAAATGCCCTACTTGTGCTGTTTTCTGACTCAAAGACAATGCTTTTTCCTTAAAGAATTTCTGAGGTCACCTTCACAGATAATGTCTTTCACTGCTGAGTAATTGTTTTGCAACTTAACCTAAAGAAATAAAAAAAGTGTCATCTGTGAGTTTTCCATTTTTTTTAGTGTCGTGTTAGCAATGCCAGAATTTATTAGTAATATTATATCTGTAAAATCTTTGATTCCTAGGAATATAAGTTCCTAACCAAAAAACATTAGAAAAATATATTTGTAAACACAAAGTAAAAGTATTGCAAATGGTGAGTAAGTAAGATTAGTGATTTAAGTAAGTCGCTTTGATAAGTAAATCATTAGTAATTTACCCAGTCTTGCCAAAGACTGTCAGAAATGCAGGCAGATCTGGGTGTCAGAACAATGAAACCTGTTGTTCTCCCACCAGTACAGTCAGAGGCAGATTTTTGAAAGCAATCCTCAATAACCTCTCTGGCTCGCAAACAGGAGGTGATAACCAGGTAGGCTCTTCTGCCCACTTTGAATAATTCATAACATCTTAGGCTGACATTCCATGAAGACCCAGAAGGAGAAAAAAATGAGTCCAAATGACAGCTTCTCACTACATCACCTGAAGAACTTCTGTTATTAGTTATTCAATTAGAATGGTATGAGAAGATAACAATTCTCAAAGTCAAGTTAAAGCAAAGAAATGGGAAACCTGAATTCATGTCTCCTAACTGAGACTCCAAATCCAGAAGCCTACTCACCCTTGTTTAGATCTTGTCAACAGGGATTAACAGATGCTTCCAGAAACTATTCAACATAGCTGAAATGTGAATTATTTTCAAGTGATACTGTTTTCTGTATCACTTGACTATAAGACAGGTACACACCAATTTTACCATCTCAATTAGGCTCTTAAACCAAAAGAAATCCATACAGGCAGAAACATTAATTTATAATTAATGATAACACTGTAGTGTAGCTAAGCCTTAAATTATGTAGCCTACATAAAACTATTGCTGGACAGAATATTTAAGAGTGGACAGATTACTTTACAGTTGTGAAGTTCTAACTTCTGTTCCATTACAGTATATACTTACAGAACACCAGACTTTTACATAATACTAGTCTAGACACTAGAACAGCATTTTGGAAGATCTCTGCAGCACTAGACTGCTTTCTTGAGAATAAATGAAATGTTGGTGTGTAAATTTAAGTCATTATTCTTAGATGCTGTGAGCTTTTTTCCAAGCTATAGACTGAAAAAGGTACTTTATAAGAGGCTTTGAGTAGGCAGTTCATTAGGTGTGCTTTATATTAATATTAATGTTATTTTTTAAGATGATTGAGGTATAGAGCAGTGGCAGGTCATCCTCAGATCACTGTGGCATTCAATTATATTAAGACTAGATTAAAGAAAGCCACTGATCACACCCTATTCAGAAAAAGACACCATTGCAACAAACCTGTAAAAAGTGTGTCTTCTGCTTACGGCAAAGGCTGAAAGGGCAACTGATTACCCCAATTCTAAATTCAAATTTCTCTCTCTGTCAGCAGAAAGCCCAAATTTTAAAGAAACATCATCCATTCTCCATTCAAAGCTACAGTCCTTGATGGAAAATATTTCCAAAGTGTTTCAGCAAAGAGGCAGTAGAAACTGGACTTCTTTTACAGACTTGCCTATTCCTTTGGGAATGGAATCAGAGAAAAATATTCCTCTGCTAAATAGAAAATTTCAGACTAAAGAAGCAGAAAAGAGTCTGCTGTCCTGGAAAAGGTTGAAAGCTATGGAAAATTATTCTGATTTTTTTCTGCATCCTCTCAAAACATGCATTCTGTTGATACAAGCTGTTTCAGATCATGTCACCTAGTCAATATGGAAGATAAGCAAAGTCTGATCTTCTAAATTAATTGGAAAAGTTTAATTTAGAGCTTCAGAACACTAATTTCTTCCATGTAGCTTGTTTCTTCTCCATTTATCATACTTAAATATTTTTCATTTGTCACTTTTAATTTCCTGAGGGGTGAAAAGTGAAGTAATCATGATCAGAGTCCTCCCTTAAACCAAGGTAGTAGGAAAAGCAGTAGCCTACTAAATCTTTCACACCTAAATAGTTCATACAGTTGGGTCTAGGTATTCAAGTAGTTGTCAGTGAAAATGAAGAAAAAAATTATATGAAAGTTAAGTAATGTAACCAAATATAGACCACTTTGTCTTCTGCAGACTGTAAGATAACTAAAGCAGCTATTGTGCTGTGTCCAGAAAGACTGCAGTTTCATATTTATAGACTGAGCAAGTAGCATAGTGCACCTGAGATTCTCAAGTATAACAAATTGGCTTCTAACACCCATATCCCAGTTTGCAATTAAAAACTCTATACCATTTCTTTATGTCAAACATTTTAGCCTGACAGTGAAGGATGATAATCTATCACTTGGCTAGGTATAAAAAAGCTACATCAGGTACGACATGATTAAGCAGAGCAGCTCTGTACTAAGGTTCAGGATTTTGCAGAGTTTTAAGAATGTAAATAGGCAGATCAGACATCAGCCCCCCTGTGAACATCCCAAAAACTGCAGCTAATGTAACATTTGGCTTCTAAAATTATCAATTTTCTGTCTATCAAGTTGTTTAAAGCAGGTTAAACACTGATGTTACTCTGAGCTCTGGATAAACTTAGAGACCCTGAAGCCAAACTATTAAGCAGAGAAGACTATGTGGCAGGTGGAACCAGGTTCTAAAAAGAGGGTATTTTTCATATCCCACAGGAGAAATGTTAAAAGTAGGCACTGTTATGCAGCCAGGCAACATGACGAGCAAGACTTGTAAGATAAGAGTGAGAAAGAAACAAAGCTAGCACAGGAGAAGATGGGAAATCATTATGGTCTTAGAAGACTAGATATATGTAGAATTCTAGTCAAAATAATTAACTGCTGTTATTGCTGTTCTCAATCATGCATTTATCCTAAACATGGTATGTTTCTTTACATATAGCATGATCAAAATTAGAGGTGTGGTATGCAGAAGCATTTCTTACTGAGAAAGAAATGAGAGAATGAGGATCTCAAGAAATCACTTCACATGGCAAACACTACATGTGACACCCACTCAAAAAAAAAAAAAAAAAAAAGCTTTCATAAACAAAGAATTATGGTAGTGCTTAGTTAGAAGACTGAA
Source organism: Lathamus discolor (assembly GCF_037157495.1). NCBI lineage: Eukaryota > Metazoa > Chordata > Aves > Psittaciformes > Psittacidae > Lathamus > Lathamus discolor. The sequence goes on from NC_088884.1 coordinate 25,547,927, forward strand.
AAGACACTCATCTACTAAAATTAGTAGTAAAAAAATTACTAGCATTATAATGATAAGAAATACCTTATACACATTTTTGGCATGTCTCTAGGTCAGTGTGACAGTACATCCTGTTTAGTCCCATGTCAATTCTGCAGACTATCAAAGAGTAATAATGTGTCAATGCAAGATTCCAGACCTGAGTTCTGTTATCACAGGGTCCCTGAAAGGAAGAGATGTCTTTCAGATAGTAACAATGATCAGCACAGTTAAGCAGAAGGCAATAGCGAACACACCAAAATTCTGATGATTATCTAGCAAGTCTGATGACAAAGGTTGATTGGCTTATGTGCTCCAAAGAAAGAAAAGGCAGAAAAACCTATGAGAGAAATTAGATGTGCATGAGTTGTTAGGCACATAGCCTTGTCCAGAATTGGATTTAGGTGCCTATGATGGAATTTAGGTATCTGAGGTTGGGATCCATCTGCCTTAATGTGACATTTAAGCTTCTAAATTAAAACTCCATGAACTGATGGTAGAATAAATAGGCAATTCAATGGGCAAATCCTCTAAAGTATCCATTTTCCCATGTAAGATATAGTGCTATCATCTTTAATATTTGTAAAAGACTCTGATGTAAATAATTTCCTGATAAAAATTCCCTGTAGATAAAGAAAAAAGGTACAGTAATTTTCTCCTACAGTTTTAATAAGCAATTCATTAATAGTTTAATATCTGAAGTATGTGGTTTAATTATTTTTCTTTTACTTTTTGGTTTTATTGTTTTGTTGGGTTTTTTTTTTAGGTAAGATTATCTTATTATGGTTCTTAATACAATACGAGTAAGATGTGGAGAGAGATGTCAATGTTATGAACAGATGATGTAAGCTTTTAAAAGTGAATAAGGCAGTATACACGTACTGTGCCCATTGATTTTATCTTACCAAGAATAAAGACAGTCACAATTTTGTCACACCAACAAAAAATTTCTATTGAGAACTCTAATTGTGTACACTGAACTGCAATCAAACTTGTAAAATGAATTTACTGAGAACAAAGAGACATGGAGCAACAATTTTTGTTCATAAAGCTTTACATTTGAAGGAAAATAGTATTATATAAAATTAACATTGTTTGGTTACAGAAACATGGGAGCTTTCAATAAGACTACATTTCTGTTAGGTTATGAGAATGCCCAGACAACTTAGGCTTCCTCTGTCATCTGGATGTGATTCGATATGATGTGTGCTTATGTTTAGAGATCTCAGTCTTCTTTGTGTTTTTTATTTTTACACAGATACAGAAATTATGATCATAAGATCATTTCAATAAATAACTCTGTAATTCCAACTCATTACAAAGCCAATGCATCTTATATATCTACCCAGGCAAAATTATCTTTCAACTTCTAAAGAGTGTCCTTTTCTTATGTAAGTAATGTTTTAAAGTAAAACTGTACTATTCAATTTGCCCAGAAGCAAATTAAGATATTATCCATCAGAGGTATCACCTACAGTTCTTGCATATCCCTAATTTTTTTTTTTTTTTGTCTTATCAATGCCAATTTCTTTCACAAAAATGTTGGTGAATTTGCTTCTCAGTTGTTTCCATGGAACTGGAAAAACACTTTCTCTATTGCATCCCAGCAATATACCTTTTTAAAAATCAGCTTATTTCTATCCCTGATTCCAATTGCAGAACTTTTATTCAGAGTATGGATCTTCCTTTCATTGCCTTGCTATGCTGTGATAGAAATGCCTTTTAGAACAGGAAGATCTAAAGGATATTTTCTAAGAGATGGTTAAACACAAGGGGCCATGCTTACTAGTCTGTTACTCCACTTTTATAATGGAGTAATTAGATTGTAATCCATGCAACTACAGAATACTGTTGTAGTTACTCACATCCAAGTTTTAAGCATTGCATCTATTTTGATATGTGTGTATCACAGGCTTTTAAATGTCAACTGAAGCTGATTAATTGATGTTATGACCTTCTCAGAGTAACAGTATCTAACAGGTATGAACATTCTTAATGAAGTGATTGAAAACACTCTGAATCACATTTCCACTAAAAAATTCTGTCATAAAATGCACTACTTCTAACACAGCAACCAAAGCAAACTCCACTCACGTATGTTAGTATCAGTCTTACTGCAGCAAAGTCACTGAGACAGGATTTTAGCTTTTATGTGTAAGTAGTGTAAATGTACAGGAAAGTATGTATTCTGTCCTCTGGTAACTTTAGGGTGTTAAACATACTTCCTTTTCCGCATGGGAATGAAGACAGAACTTGCTAAATATGCTTAGCAAAAGTACGTCTCTTGCTATTAATTCCTGCTCAGAAAGGTCAGATCTGCAGTTATTCTTTCTCTCCTATCTCACACATACACTTCAGAAGCGACTAGGAAAATTTGGGCCTCAGCAATCTTCTGCCTGCAAATTTAATTCAAAGTTATACAGTTTCATGAAAATTTTTACTTCATTAAAACAGGAAATTTCAGAAAAAAATGCATTTTCTCAGAAATATTTCATTCATCTTCCTGGACAGCAACAGTGTTTATTTTCTCTTACAAATTATTGGGAGCAATAACTTTCTTTTCTTTGTTGTTTTTGTTCTTATTATTCCTTGAAATCTGTTCTTCTACAAAAAGCACCTCAGGTTAAATGACAAAAGAGAAATTTTAATTCTGATCATTCATCAAATCAGTGATAACTTTTCACAAAAACAATTTGTCTTTGGCCTGGAACACTGACTGGCAAACTCCCAGTTTACAGCACCTGTTTCATAGCTCACAGTGAAGATTTTATAAATCACTTACAGTCATCTTGTGAAATCATTCATTTCACAATATGACTGAAATTTGTTCCTGGAATTATAGGCATTCTATTACATTATTTAACTGTTCCACTGAGTCATTATATGAAATACCTGAAAGTCTCAGACATTTTATGAAATGGCTGGTATCACTGCTTTAGTTGTGTTATAGAATTTAGCATTATGACATTCTATTCATTGCTGCTGTGAAAAATCAATTTTTTCCATGGGAAACAATGTCCTATCAAAGTCTCACTGATACAAACAAGCAGACACATTTGTCATATACCCCTCACAACTCCACAGCTGCTGAGGCCTTGGGCATAGTGCCTTTCCTGAATTTTCTCAGACAGAGAGAACTTCTCTACTTTTGAACTTTTATTCCTGGGTGGTTGTTTCTCAGTATTTGTCACTTAGAAAATGAAAAAATCATAGGGAATTTTTATGTTATATTTTTATTTAAAATATATTCTATTTTGTTATTTTATTTTATTTTATTTTATTTTATTTTATTTTATTTTATTTTATTTTATTTTATTTTATTATTTTATTTATAGGTAACCCATGCCCAAGTCTGCATTCAGACTTGCTCAGTGAGGTGCAGCAAGATGAGATAGAGACAGTAGAAAGTAGAGGTAATAAAACCACTCATCTTCCTATAATTGACCGAAGCAGAATAGTTCCATGGAATAGTTAAGTGTCATAAAAGACACAGATGAAAAAGGTCTGAAAAGGATTGGTTTGAACAATAAAATGTGTCATGGGAAATACTGTAGGAATTAATTGGGTTTATGTCCCAGGCAGGTTCTTCAGGGAAGGAAATTATTAATGATCATCTTATTTCACTGTTTTGGAGCTCTACTGCTGGAGACCAGGGTTTTATAAATGTTGTGGAGGCTGAGGGAAATGTAAAATAAATAAATGCAAATGTTACAAATCCAAACCAAATAGCTGACATCCTGGTTCTGAAAACACGTAGTTATTCAGTAATGCCATATGGCCGTAGAGAGAAATATTAAAAACGTCATGATTTCAGAAATAAAATTATTATGGAAATAATTTTAAATATTATTTATGTTAATATTAATAATTAATCAAGAGCTAAGCATTTCCTCTAATTGCATACAATGCCTGTTATTCATTGTACAAACACTCCACAAGCCAACCAATTGCAAGAATTGTAGGAGAGGATCTGGTTCGAAACCATCTTAAAAATCTGAATGCGTACAAGTCCATGGGACCTGATGAAATCCATCCGCGGGTCCTGAAGGAGCTGGCAAATGAAGTTGCTAAGCCACTGGCCATCATATTTGAAAAATCACGGCAGTCAGGTGAAGTTCCTGATGACTGGAAAAAGGGAAATATAACCCCCATTTTCAAGAAGGGGAAAATGGAAGACCTGGGGAATTACAGACCAGTCAGTCTCACCTCTGTGCCTGGTAAAATCTTGAAGCACATTCTCCTGGACAGCATGCTAAGGTACATGAAAAACAACAAGGTGCTTAGTGACAGCCAGCATGGCTTCACTAAGGGGAAATCCTGCCTGACCAATTTGGTGGCCTTCTATGATGGGGCTACAGAACTGATGGACAAGGGTAAAGCAGTTGACGTCATCTACCTGGACTTGTGCAAAGCGTTTGACGCTGTCCCACACAACATCCTTGTCTCTAAATTGGAGAGACGTCAATTTGATGGATGGACCACTTGGTGGATAAAGAACTGGCTGGATGGCCACACACAAAGTGTTGTGGTCAATGGCTCAATGTCTGGCAGGAGACTAGTAACGAGTGGTGTCCCTCAGGGATCGGTGTTGAGACCAGTCTTGTTTAACATCTTCATGGACAGTGGGATTGAGTGCACCCTCAGCAAGTTTGCTGATGACACCAAGCTGTGTGGTCTGGTCAATACGCTGGAGGGAAGGGATGCCATTCAGAGGGACCTTGACACGCTTGTGAGGTGGGCTTATGCCAACTTTATGAAGTTCAACCACGACAAGTGCAAGGTTCTACACCTGGGTCGGAGCAATCCCAGGCACAGCTACAGGTTGGGCAGAGAAGAGATTCAGAGCGGCCCTGCAGAGGAGGTCTTGGGGGTGTTGGTCGATGAGAAACTGAACATGAGCACTCGCAGCCCAGAAAGCCAACCATATCCTGGGCTGCATCAAAAGCAGCGTGACCAGCAGGTCGAAAGAGGTGATCCTGCCCCTCTACTCTGCTCTTGTGAGACCTCACCTGGAGTGTTGTGTGCAGTTCTGGGTGTCCTCAACATAAAAAGTACATGGAAGTGTTGGAACAAGTCCAGAGGAGGGCCACGAGGAGACTGGAGCACCTCCCATATGAAGATAGTCTGAGAAAGTTGGGGCTGTTCAGCCTGGAGAAGAGAAGGTTTCACAGAGACCTCATAGCAGCCTTCCAGTACCTGAAGGGGGGCTATAGGGATGCCGGGGAAGGGCTCTTTGTTAGGGACTGTAGTGACAGGACAAGGGGTAATGGGTTAAATCTTAAACAGGGGAAGTTTAGATTGGATATAAGGAAGAAATCCTTTCCTGTTAGGGTGTTGAGGCACTGGAATGGGTTGCCCAGGGAGGTTGTGAGTGCTCCGTCTGTGGCAGTGTTCAAGGCCAGGTTGGATGAAGCCTTGGGTGGGATGGTTTAGTGTGAGGTATCCCTGCCCATGGCAGGGGGGTTGGAACTTGGTGATTTTAAGGTCCCTTCCAACCCTAACTATTCTATGATTCTGAGAAAGCAACAGTCATAATCTTGAAGGGGAACTGATTTTTTCCCATTTTTTATAATATATTTTGTCGCATTGAAAATCATTGAATACTTATAACTTCCTTCTTTTTTATATGCATCTGGATTTGGGAAATTTTAAGTTATTCCAGGGGTAAAAAAAAAGAAAATAAGAGAGCAGGCATGAACCAATTAATCAAGAAATGAGGACTGATAAAAATAGTAATAAAAACTTACATATAGATGGATCTTAAATTCTACTGAGTGATAAAATAATACTTATTGTCGATAGGTAATGGAATAATCTACATGCACAGTTAAAAAACAAAACAAACAAACAAACAAACAAACAAAAAAAAAAACCAGTTTAGCTCTCATGAGGTATTTCAGAATATTTTTGTGTGTACACTGAATAAGGGCACTCCCACTGAAACCAGCGTAGTGATTTATGAAAATCTCCTCCCATAATCATGCTGTCAATGATTGCCTTTGCTCATTCACAGTTGAAGGAAATTAACTGGAGGTGAACAGATTTGCACAGTGGGAAATGTATGTAAGCAGACACCATTTTATAGCTGTTTAACTAATTTGGAGACATTTGCAGAAAACACCAAGCATGACTTTTAATATTTAATTTTTTTTATGTAGATTGCACTGAATTACTCTGCTGTGTGAAAGTTAGCCAAAGACCCAGCCCTGCAATTTTTATCATAGCAAATTCCACTGCAACCAATAATTTTTTCCTGCACTAGGATGGTAGGATGGGAGCCTTAAAAAAACCTTCGAATTTTCCAGAATTCCATTTTTCCTTGTCTTCCTGTCTATACTCATCACATTGTGCAAAAAAATGTTACCAAAGATAAGCTTCCTATGGCTCAGTTTCAACAGTCTTTACTCAGCTGGATTACACCAGAAATCTCACTGGTTTTATTAAAAGAACAGAAATGATGGAAAGCACAGGACCTGTCTGTGCAGCCCTTGGACCATCAGGTTCTTATATCACATTCATCACTGTATAATTTAATATCTTACAAAAGGGCATGGAAAGGACAATATCCTGCCATTTAATTTCAGGTATTTAAAAACGTCTATTTATATGAGTTTTATTGTTTCTTTTTTATTTTGGGAAATTATCTTGGAGTCTTGAGCAGGTCCTTGAGGAAGTTTCTTGTATTAGACTGACTGACAGGGTTTAAAGGTTGTTTGATGGCCCTATATTAGTTATATATTTAACAATTTTCCCCTATTTTACTCACTTTCTCCAAACGTAACACAGAATCTAGGAAAATCTATGAACAAAGTTATTTTCTGAGGTATTACATAGCAAAAAGGAAATAATTGATAAAAATCCCTAAGGACATACAGGACATAGTGCCATCACTGCTCAGTAGCCAAAGGAGATTGTATAGCTAAAATATAGTAACAAAGATATTCTTGCAACTGATCTTTCTTCTACCCTTGTGTTTTATCATAAGGCTGCAAAACTGGAGTGGAAGACAAATACTGAAAACAGATTGCATTGTAAATTGTAAGCACATCCGATCTAGCCAACAACCTTGTGTTCATTCTGCCTGCAAATGTCAGGAGTAGGCATGCTGCCTTCAGCTGAGCCACATTTCCTCCTCTTTTCTTAGAACAGAATGTGGTTTAAGAGTCTTGGTTAAGCATCAAAATTACTATGTTTGAGTTATTAAAATAACTCTCTGTTATCTTTGAGATTGCCAAAAGTGTTTTAGGTCATATTCAGGTTCATAGTATCCTAACAAACTTTATTAAATTATGTGTATTTTTAAAAAAATATTAACATATTTTACTACCTTATTACATATAGATTAATATGATAAAATAATGTAGACCTTGAGGAAGACAAATGGAATGTACATTTTCAACCCTGCCCAAACTGGATAATAAAATTAAGTCTAGTACTTTCTTAAGGCACTTCTAGCACAAACACCTTTTTACATAACAATTGCAAAGGCATAACACAATTATGAATTCAGAGGTCAAATGCTGAGTTAAATTTATTTTTTTTTTTTCTGTTCAGACTTGGTAATGGGTGCCTGAATAGAAATTATTTTGAAAGCAATAGTTAAAAAGAGAGAAATCTGTTCTCTTTTATTTTATTCCATATGTACATAGTTGCTCTTACAATGAAAGCAGGTGGGATCTCTAAAGCATGTAAGATTGAATTCTGTTCCTGAATGTTCCTACACAAATGGAATTACATAGATTTCTCTAGTGGAAGAAATCAGCCACCATTGTGTTGCATGGATAAATTAAACAGAGTAACAGTATGCCTGAAGAGAAAAAAACAAAAAAGCATCTTAACATTTCCACAGTACAGATCCTAACATTTCCTAGCATTGCATTTATACTCAGAAGCAAAGTTCCAGCATTGCTCAATTGTTGTAACAAAGAGTGGAATTTTGCTCTGCTTGGTTTTCTCACAGAATGGGCCACTTAACAAAATAACGATGTAAGAGAGCAGATAAAAGTGGGCTACTAATTTTATAAATGATCCTCAGCTACTGCCAAGTATTTCAGAAAGTTGGCATGAGCCTACTAGCAGGAAATATCCCCCTGTGCAATAGTCCCTGAAGAATGCCAACTAGTATAGAACAAAGAGGAGTCTGAATGTGTCATGAAGTGTTTTCAAGCACAGGGGGCCAGATGTAAGGCTACGGAGTTACATTAGGGATACACTTGGCTCAGAGTTTTTTAACTATGAGTTAGCAATTTCTACTAGGAGAGCTAAACATAAAAAGCATCCAGTTATTTTGGAAAGAGGAAATAAATGCCCCAGAAGACACCAGTGAGAAAAGCTTTTGCTCTTAGCAACTTTGTGTTAGCTGGACAAATTTGTGTTCAGGCTCCAGCCACAAAAACAGTACACTGGTAAATGGAGGTTGCTACAATAGGATGTATTAATCCTGCATTTGCTGCCCACCCATTTTCTAGCTTCTTTGAAACAACCAGCTTTCCCAAGACAATTCTACAATGTTTGTTTGGTGTGATGACAATTTCACTACATACATAGATAAGGCACAGTTTGCAAACTAAGTAATCAAAAGGAGCAGACCAAAGTGAATAAATGACCAGAATATCTATGGCAAGTGCAGCAGACATAGAAACAATCAAACTGAAGCTTTGGGCAGCAAGAAAAAGATAATTATGCAGCAGGTGCATGAAGGTGAGCAAGAAAGATCAGAGACAACAAACGAGGAGTAAATGGAGGACATGGCACAGCCCTGTAGTGGTGCTTTGAAAGTCTCTTTCAAAAAACTCTTTATTGTTAACTATCCTTACTGTGTCCTGCATTTACAAATATGCAGATAGCACCATATTTCTTGCCCAGGCCACTAGTTTGGTTCACTTCTGTACTGTACAGAAGATTCTGAATCTTTTCCACATTTTATGTCCTCTTTTTCCAGGAGGCAGGAAGCAATCAGAAACAGGAGGGGGTTCATTCACCCCAGGTGTCTGAGGTCACTGGGAAATATTTCTTCCTCACATTAGCAGTACAACCAGAGGGCATTAACAGTCAATCCTCTGACTCTCACTTGGGGTTACTTTGCCTCTTCTTCATCAGCTGCTCAAATGAATTGACAGTTCTGCCCATCAGCTGCCAACCAGCTGTACTCAGGAAAAAGGAAACATGTTCCAATTGCTGTTTACAGACATATTTTGTGAGGCAAGAATGATTCATTTGTTTGTCTTCTAACCAGAAGAGTTAGTGTCGGAAGCAAAGACAAATCCTTTTCCTTGCTCCTCAGTGATAACACCTGTATTTTGAAGCAAATGCAGGGATTCAATGAAAATAGTACTACTATAAGTCTTTTCAAGGTTTCTCAGGTATCTGCCATGCATTCACAGACAAAAAAGCCTGAAAGAACTTCAGATTACAGCAATATATCCAGAAAAGAAAAAAAAAAAAAACAACAACTTTCCCTTTTGCTGCATTCTCAGCATTTAATTTGATTTTCACAAAGTTAAGTTCCCAGCAACTGGAAAAGGGGTAATATAACCCCATTTTCAAGAAGGGGAAAATGGTTGACCAAAAGGACTACAGACCAGTCTCACCTCTGTGCCTGGAAAAATCTTGAAGCACATTCTCCTGGACAGCATGCTAAGGCACATGAAAAACAACAAGGTGCTTGGTGACAGCCAGCATGGCTTCACTAAGGGGAAATCCTGCCTGACCAATTTGGTGGCCTTCTATGATGGGGCTACAGAACTGATGGAGAGAGGTAGAGCAGCTGATGTCATCTACCTGGACTTGTGCACAGCGTTTATCCCACACAACATCCTTGTCTCTAAATTGGAGAGACGTCAATTTGATGGATGGACCACTCAGTGGATAAAGAACTGGCTGGATGGCCACACACAAAGAGTTGTGGTCAATGGCCCAATGTGCAGTTGGAGACCGGTAACGAGTGGTGTCCCCCAGGGATCGGTGTTGGGACCAGTCTTGTTCAACGTCTTTGTCGCTGACATGGACAGTGGATTTGAGTGCACCCTCAGCAAGTTTGCCGATGACACCAAGCTGTGTGGGTCGGTTGATACGCTGGAGGGAAGAGATGTCATCCAGAGGGACCTCGACACACTTGTGAGGTGGGCTGATGCCAACCTTATGAAGTTCAACCATGACAGGTGCAAGGTCCTACACCTGGGTCGGAGCAATCCCAGGCACAGCTACAGACTGGGCAGAGAAGAGATTCAGAGCAGCCCTGCAGAGAAGGACTTGGGGGTGCTGGTCGATGAGAAAATGAACATGAGCCAGCTTCAGCGTGCACTCGCAGCCCAGAAAGCCAACCGTATCCTGGGCTGCATCAAAAGGAGCGTAACCAGCAGGTTGGAGGAGGTGATCCTGCCCCTCTACTCTGCTCTTGTGAGACCTCACCTGGAGTATTGTGTGCAGTTCTGGTTTTGTCAACATAAAAAAGGACCTGGAAGTGTTGGAACAAGTCCAGAGGAGGGCCACAAGGATGATCAAGGGACTGGAGCACCTCCCGTATGAAGACAGGCTGAGAAAGTTGGGGCTGTTCAGCCTGGAAAAGAGAAGGCTTCATGGAGACCTCATAGCAGCCTTCCAGTAACTGAAGGGGGGCTATAGGGATGCTGGGGAGGGACTCTTCATTAGTGATTGTAGTGATAGGACAAGGGGTAATGGGTTAAAACTTAAACTGGGGACGTTTAGATTGGATACAAGGAGGAAGTTCTTTATGGGAGCGTGGTAAGGCCCTGGAATGGGTTGCCCAGGAATGGGTTGCCCAGGGAAGTTTTGAATGCTCCATCCCTGGCAGTGTCCAAGGCCAGGTTGGACAGAGCCTTGCATGACATGGTTTAGTGTTAGGTGTCTCTGCCCATGGCAGGGATGCTGGAACTTGATCTTATAGTCCTTTCCTACCCAAACTTTCCTATGATTCTAACTTTCCACCCTGCATTTGTTCTAGCTGGGAAATGAAAAGACTGAAAGGAAGATACCATGTGAAGAATCAAAAAATCTGGAATAAATTCTTCTGAGTTTGGAATAATGTCTTAGCTTTGTAGGATTTACCTGTCGCATTCTGAATGAAAGTCATGAATAACTAAGCAAATAAAATTAGATGAAAGAAAATACATAGATAAGGGAAATTTTAGGACAGAGAGCTTTTCTGAGTTATCTCCTCAATTTAAACCCTCACTCAAGCCCCATTTTGAAGCTGGACAAATTACAGGTTCTGTGATTGACCCAGGCAGAATTTCACCCCTCTATTAGTGCTTTCCTTATGATATGTTTTTAATTGATACATAAAAATCAGTCAGTAAATGAACATGAAAGACAGTTTTGATCTCAGTCTTTGACATTAATAAAGGCAGAGTCAGTGAGGCATTGATCATTAACAGAGCTGATCTTTCAGTGTTTCTGCAACACTCTTCATTCTTCTTTCTGTTCATTCAAAGAGCACGCAGCAGGTTCAGGTACTAATATGGCTTAGAAATATCAAATGCTACTTAAGCAAGCATCAAAATCAAGGAGAAAGCATAATATTTATGGCTGACTCAAGTGATGAAGGTATAAATAGCACTATGTAAAAGAGTGAAAAAGCATAAGGATGCTGGAAATGATACATGAAACTGTGTTCCAACCTGGAATTTAGGTCTAGCTCTTCTAATGAATCAGAATCAAATTGACTTAATGCTTTTAATACCCCTGAGCAATCCTTATTCTTCCACGGGCTGCAGTTCTTTATAACTAAAATGGAAAATTTCACCACAGTATTTTTGCATAAAGCCTGGTAACCTGTGTACTACTAAAGGAGATCTTCTAGAAAAATTCACTTATATCAAGAATGTTTCATCCTATATTTTCAGGCTTGAGCTAATTAGAGCAGCAAGTGAGAAAATTCAGTCTCACATTTCCTACATGAATTTATGCCCTACAGTTTTTAGTTGCATTTGATGTCTTACTTTTTCCTGGTCCAATAAAGCTACACTGCACTGCCAGGGAAATGTAAATTGATCTTAAAGCTACACTTTTAGCTACAAAGGATTTATTTCAATAACCTCTTTGTCTAGTTGTTTTCCCAACTTTAAGTGTACTTAGAATTTAAGTGCAGTTTTAATCCCCATCTAGCTGTATACTTGCTTGAGGCCTGATCACACTGCAAATTAGGACACCCTTACAGTGTCTACAGCTGATTCTGGAGGCCAGTTTGGCTAGCCTGGCAATCTCAGAATGAAGAAGCTCTGAGCAATCTTTGCCTATAGTCATGGTTGTGCCAGGTTCGTGAGGCTCTAGACATTTGGTGTTCCTAAATTGCTGGGATTGATATGCCTTAAAGAATGAGCTACACGATTGAGGCAAATCATATAAATTAGTATTTAGAAAGATCATGTGCTTTATTTGAGATGACAGATGGCATTAAGCAGCTAAGTTCAATTATTTGCAGAAACAAACCATGGACTCTATAAATACAGCTAACAGTATTTTGGCAGAAGCTAGGTGTCTAGAGAGATACATATATTCGGAATCTAGACACCAACTTTGAGCTTGTGTATGCCATTTGCCAGCAAAGCTGATCACTCAAGTATTAGGCTATGATTAAGACAGGTATTTCAGATCTTTCAATACCTATCTATAGTCTGGGCCATGTGTCACTCCTGCCTTACAAAAATGCCTCACCATCAGCATTATAAAGGAAAATAAGAAGAAAAGTTCTTCCAGATATGGCCTCAAGACTGAAGAACTAAAGCAAATGGAAATTACAGGTAACCAGGTTACAAATATCCTAAATCCCACCACTGAGAGCTCCATCAGGGAATATTTTGGACTATAACTTTTGGCTTGGATTTGGTCAGTGAAAATTCTGGACACACTGTTGGGAGTTCATTTATTAAAACTCACAGACAGCAGATGACAGCCACATTATATGCAGAGGTACATACTATTTTTCTCCAAATAGCTGGTGGTCACCATTAGCTCTCTTCACTATTGTGCTGATAGTTCCCATGCTTCTAGGACAGCAACAGGGCTTCTGTCTGAAATTTCAATTCACAGATCAGGTGCAAGAGCATGGAGAGAGTCTGCAGCACTGTATAACTGTATGTCTGCCACATTGGCTGAAGCCTTGTAGAGCTGCCTCACTTCCACCATGAAACTTGGTGCAAGGACTGGAGGCATGTGATTGAACCACACCTGATACAACAGTAGTCACTCTGTGCTGCAGCAGTCAGTCGCTTTTTCCCCAGGAGAACAGATGTATTGGACAGCACTCCAGGCTCCTGCTGACGCTCTAAGTGTAGCTTTAAGTAAATTTGTAATATCAGAGCAAGAGTGACAAAATTAGTATCATCCTAAACCAGGACTGAAGGCACTTTACAGGAAATCCTGAGTCCTAATATTTGTTCCTCTTACTGAATTACTTTTTATCTAAGAATTCGTTAGCATATAAGCTACATGCAGACCCCAGAGCAGAGACCAAACTTAATCTTCTCTCCTTACACTCTACATCAAATGACGTGATGTTAGGATCAATATTCTCAAAACTATAAAGAGCTCAGATACTGCAGTGGCAAGGCATCATAAACACAGTGAATAACCCTTCATTTTCTGTGATGCTACTGTGTTCTGAAAGAGTGAAATTAGTAACATTTAACTAATGCAAATAATTTGTACAGCCTTGTTGGGCTAACTGTTAGAAGAATAATGATAACAGAGATTACATGAGAAGAATTATTGATATTATTATAGATGGGAATCAAACCTTTTGATCAGAACAATCATCTTACTGCTGTATGCATTTAGAGTCCTCCCAGATGTCCCAGGGTGTTTGATTTAGCTTTTGATTCTCTGGTTCAGCTGAGAGATGTGTGAGAACTCATGTACACAGACAGCTTTCTATTAGTTCTACATCTGAGGAGGCTCAAGAGTATAAATTAATCCATTAAAAGTCAATTGTAACTTACCTTCATTAAATTGGCTCAAGATCATTCTGCTTGAGATAATAACATATGACTAACTTACACATTTTGCTAAAACCTGCTTCTTTCCCTACCCCTTCCTTTCTTTTTAAATCTGTTTGCTTTTCACATCTGCTGTCAAAGCTGCAAGAATAGGCACATCTTAAACTTTTGATTTTTCGAGCAGGAGAAAGCTCTGGTGCATCCGAATGTGTGATATACTATTATATAAACACTACTTGCTCCTGAATTGTCTCTCATCTGACTGGAAGGACAGGAATCAAAATAGATGAAAAAGCAAAGTGGAAATGGTTGTGCATCATCTGGTGGATGGCCGGTTGCTACCTATTCAGGAAGGTTGTTGCTAGTATTGAGTATGCACTCAGAGCTCTCGATTTCCCAAGACAGTGGCAGAACACAAACACTGGCACTTGCGTCAGGGCCAATGCCAGCAGAATGAATTCTGCTATGGAGACAGATGAAAGCAAGCAGAGGTGCAGAGTTCATTTTTCCTTGAAAATTTCTGATGTCTTTAATATCTTGCCTACTCAATGATATCTCTCTCCAAGAAAGTTCATTTAGAGGAACATCTCTGAAGGGAAGTGAACTCTGGGGACTTACCTGAGAGCTACTACTTTGTCTGGAGGGGTTGCTATGAAGTGTAAAGGTAACATCAGTCTTTGAAAGCTTGAAGAATTGGAGAGGCACATTTACTTAAATTGGTGAGTATAAACGCTTGCATTTGGATGAATCACTTCATCTAATTCAGTGCTTAAAACTGTCAGTCACCTTTCAGTCTGGTCCATATAAACTGAATACATTTATGCCATTAAAACTGCCAGTAATATGCAAATGAAATGAGGTTGGATTTAGCACTTTATCTTTCCTAATGCCTCACATGGATTATTTTTCCCTGAGATATCCTGTGTTTACATTATCATTGTTTAGTTTCAAGTATTTCTGACTGTATAATTTGCTTTCAAAGACCAGGTCCTTTTCCCTTTATTTTCCCATTGTCCCTATAATTTTTCTAATTTGAATTATTTTTTTGGTTTTTTAATCAATGTTCACTAAGCTTCCAATATCTGTAACTTGAGATGTGTTTGTAAGGAGAATACATTTGCCCTGAAGTGCTTCTTAGTTCCAGGATTTCTGGACAATGGTGTTCTAGATCACCTTTTTGAAGGCATGTTTCTGTTTCCAATTAGCTATACTTGCAAAATTCTTCAGTCTCAAAAGAAAAAAAAAAAAAAAGAAAAAAGAAGTGAAGCTGCTCAATGATAATAACAGGTCTCTAGGAAAAATTTAAACAATCACTTCAGCTGGCATATCTTTCCTGTTTTGACAGCTGATCTCGAAACCAAACAGGTTTCAGAAGAAAAAGCCACAGTGTTTTAGCAAAATGTTTGAATGAGTCATATGCAACCATATCAAGCAAAAAAAAAAAAAAAAAGCCTCAGCCAAGTTATTGAATGTAAGATGCAATTGATTTTTTAAAAACCTTTATTTACATCTTCCCATCTAGGATGCTGGTGTAATAGAAAGACATAAGGCTATTAAAATTCTCATGCTCTGGCTTTTCTACACTGAAAAAGACCCAAACCTACAAGGGATTACAGGCAGCAAAGAGTACCCAGCAGTCATGGGAAGTGCTTAGCAGTCATGGAACCTTGATTTGAAAATGGCATAGCACCAAGTAAAATCATCCGATCGCTAGGCTGATACCAACTATCTGTGAACAAACAGTATCCTGAGAACTTAACAGCAGGGTTAAATTCCTTATTTTTGCCCTATTTCATGGTTACCCTTCTGACCCCATTTCCTGCTGTTTAGCTTCTGACTTCAGTTTCTCTCTAATTCTTGTACTTTTGAAGTTTTCCAATTTCTGCTTCCCAACTTCAGTATGTTCTGCCTTGACAGTCAGGCCCTTCTGGTTTTCTCAGCTCAGCCTTCTCCTAAGCATGACTTCAATACCCTGTAGCCCTGGACATAGCTGTGACACTCACTTACTACTCAAAACTTCACAGAGTGGAGCACCTCAGATATGTTTAATTCTCTTCTTGTTCTGTTGGAAGAACAGGGGACCAGTCATAACAGACCAACTTTTTTTGCTTTTTTTTTTTTTTCCCATTATACCTTCTGTTCTTTGGATTTTTAATTTTTTTTTTAATATATATTTTGGTTCAAACTTAAATGGGGAAATTTAGGTTAGATATAAAGAAGAAATTATTTACTGGGAGAGTGGTGAGTTATGAGAATGTAAGAGGTTGCTCAAGGAAGTTGTGAATAATCCATTCCTGGCAGTGTTCAAGGCCAAGTTGGATGGAGCTCTGACCAACCTGATCTAGTGTGAGGTGTCCCTGCCTATAGCAGGGGGGCTGGAACTAGATGATCTTGAGGTCCTTTCCAACCCTAAACATTCTGATTTAAATCACCCAATCACCCAACATATCATTTTATTTAAAAAGAAAAGCTCATTTTCTAAATGCAAACCCTTAATTAACTTGGTATCTTAGGTAAATTGAGATCTGCCTTTTGGCTGTCTTGCATTGATAGAGATATATGGAAATGATGGAATCCAAGTTAGAGTTTAGAGAGACTTTGAAGGGAGTTCTGTATATAAGTGTTCCAGTAATATTCAATTTTCCTTATATTTTTTAAACAGATAGGAAAAATTGTTGATGAAACACATCTCCCTCTGTTAAAGCTTACAGAAGACAAACACTTCAAGAAACAAACAATTTTTTTTAAAATTGATTTCTCCTCCAATAATGCCAAATCCATTTCTTTCTTGAATCTTGTAAAGGATTTACTACTCATTAGATAAAAACCATAATTTTTTCCAATTAGCTCTTAACAATATGCTTTAATTAGATAAAATTATGTAAGATGATGTTGGCATAATCTATATAAGCTGTAGGAAGTTCCTTTATTTCTTCCTCAGTCTCTCCAAATTTACATATCTCCTCATGGTGCAATAAATATTTTAAATTGAGGAGAAAGACATAAACATAATTAAAAGTACTGTTGCACCATCTCCTTATAAATATTTTATAAGTTTTTACATTAAAATAATATGAGTCTGAACACAGTGAATTTGATGGGTATTAGAACCATCTGTTGAATTCTTGATAAAGAATAAATTCACATTCATTGAACAATAATTTACAAAGCACAATGCAAATCTTTGGGTAATAGGGCATATCTCAGTATAATACATTGGGCTTTATACCTTAAGGAGGTAAGAATGACTGTCTAATTTCCTTCTGTGAATTATTCCAAAATTCATATTGTAAGAAAATGGCACTTGAAATTTTCTAGGCAAAAAGTTTCCATCAACAAGAAGTTATTAGTGTATAAGTTATGATAGTATGTTTACATGCAACCCCCCACAAATTATTATGTTAGGCATCTCATTGCGTAATTCAGTTAGATACATTCTAGCTATAATGAAATACATAGTGAAATTTTCAATGTATTGAAAAAACCTCTTGACTGTTATAAAATCTAAAACCAGAACAGGTGGAAAAAGACCTATCAAGCTTCATTTTCAAATGTTCTGAATCCTTGGCTCCTACAACATAGTGTCAGCACAGTTACAGATCTATGCTGTGCAAATTTAAGCATGCGAGCACCCTAAATATGAAGAGATTCAAACAACTGGTCTGATGTCAACTGAATTATCCACCTGTATAAAGTAATAGGTGGTTAAAAACACAAACATATAAATAGACATAAAAGAAAATATTATGGGCATTGGATTCTTACATATTTGTTCTTTAGTTCAAGACAAGAAATTCATTCAAAAGGCAGACTTTCTAGTGCCAAGTCCACTCTGTCACTTGTTTCAAACAGTAGAAAGTGGTCACTGGTTCATGGATATTATTCGTTCAATTTATTTAACTTATGGGAATTTTAATCAGCCTGTTTTCTTGTAATTTATTCCTCCTAAAAATACTAAGGTGACCAGGATCTTTAAATAGTTGATGTAATTATGTGGATGTTTGTATGTGAAGATGCAATGACATGTAGCCACTATTTTTATAGTTTAAATAAAGGCCATAACAAATTTTACCAAGCATGATAAATGACATGAAACTATAAGTTTTAGTGTTTTGTGCTCCAAAACCCAAGGTCAGACACACCTACACACCATCAGAGATCTGATAGCTAAATAAAGAAGAAAAGAATTAAAATAATTTCATTCTAGGTAGCAGAGTTGAGCTGAAGGAATACCTCACCTCATTATTTCATCACTTCTGCCACCCTATACCTACTAAATATCAGGCATCAGACATTCTTAATCGCTCAGTTAGAGCATTATTTGGACAGAAAAGCTCTTAAGCCCAGTCCAGGTGCAGCATATTATTCCCTTGCATGCACAACACAAAGAATGATCAAAAGAAAGGGGAAACAAAAAAAATCAGAGGCACCAGCCTTTCTTTTATCATTAATTAAATGACCAAAATCACTTTTATGCAAGAATATGATCTAATAATTTGTTGTTCAACAAACCGGTTTTTTTCACTCCCAAAGGCATAATCTGTCTCTGCTGATTTTGTCTCACTTTCCTATTTTTCTAGTTTCTCTGCATTCAGGGTTGTTTGTCTTCTCTTCCATTTCAGAACTATTTGTGAATAAGCAGGGCTTCTATTTTAAAATATAAACAGGTTCTTGTGCCGCAAATAGTCTGTAGCTTAAACTTGATATGCTAAATGAAAGCCAGAATTCCATTCCTGAGGGAGATCACTTGATACTGCTGCTTGAAACACTTCAACTGATAAATTTCTTATTAAATTAGACACCTCCACAGTGGGGAGAACTGCCTTTTATGAGCCTACTCTGTGTTTTAAGTGCAAGGAGCAAATAGTTGTTAAAAATGATTCTGTAAAATATGACCAAACTCTGGAAACAGAATAATGATTTCAGACACTATTGGAAAAAGCTAACTGCTTTATCTGAGGGAGATTTTGTTTAGTAACTACGTGCTACATTACAATACCTTGTAAGACATCTGATAAATATTTTATTGAGTGTTCAGTTCCTAGAGTACATGAAGTACAACTGAAGACATCAACACAAATAAATAGATTTTCCCTAATAACATGTAATGTTGAATATTGGTTTATTTCCTTCATATTAATGTCATCAAAATCAAGTATAAGGTGAAATAAAGTTAAACAATATTACTGTCTTTTAGTTGTAGGGCTGGTAGCACAGTAAATGTGTTCCACCTGCCATCTCTCTAAGGCAGCCAAATATCCTACCAAATCATATCAAATTTTGGAAGCAAAAATGTATAGGCAAAAAGAAACCCTGATAATTCCTGTATGGAAACAACAGCAATGAATCACTAACTCATTATTTATTTTAAATTCAAAGAGAAACTTGCATTTAGTTTAGGAAAATTAACACTATCTTACTGAGCACAAAAGAATAAATATGAATCCATCATTCTTTGCATATATATGTTTTTACAAAATCTGAATTGTGACAGTTATGGCCTATACCATTCAGGTAGACTGGTAAAGTATGTATCAAGTCTGATGATAAATATTCACTATTTCATGCCACCTAAGAATCCTGTAAAAGGTTGTCTGCCACCTATAACATCCTTTAGCATTTTCAATAGCTTGTTGCAATCCTCCACAGGAACATTTCCATCTCCAGAGATACCCTATGTTGTTACAAGACAACCACATCTCATTTGAACTATGGCATTTAAAAAAACATAGCAGCACCAAGAAAATATGAAAAATCTGTGGAGAGTGAGGTTCCGTGAGATCATGATAAAATTTGAAATGTAAGCAATCATGACTAGAGGTTTCCTCCTGACTTAATGAAACTGTTCCTTTTCTAGACCAAATAACTGAAAGTATTTTCCTCTGTATCTGAAGCCTCTGGTACAGTTTCTTTTTGACTTACTGACTACCAATGCTGCAATATGTTCATATTCCTTACAATTCTGCATATAAAGAAGAATTATCTATAACTTCAAGAGGTATATTATGCAAATAAAATTATATGCTTGCATATCAGAAAACGTAAACAGTCATTACTAATATCCCCTCATAGCCCATTTTTCAAGGCACTTAGCACCTCCCAAAAGTTTAAGATATTATTTAATTTATATTGGAAATTACGGTTTCAATCCTTTGAGGGATTTGGTCAACCTTGAACATTGCACAGTACTGACAGTTACCATGATTAATGTGGGAATTGTGGAATTTTATCAAGGTTGTTCTGGATCCTGAGTCGTCCAAAGTGAATGGAAAAAGAAAAGCAGCAATTAACCTTGCTGTACAGAATTGTTTGTTAAAAAAAAAGAAAAAATCCCAAACAGACAGTAGCAG
Source organism: Lathamus discolor (assembly GCF_037157495.1). Classification (NCBI taxonomy): domain Eukaryota; kingdom Metazoa; phylum Chordata; class Aves; order Psittaciformes; family Psittacidae; genus Lathamus; species Lathamus discolor. The sequence continues at coordinate 25,568,250 of NC_088884.1, forward strand.
TCTGACAAGAGACAAGATTACATCACTGTGCTCATTTTGGTTATTTGAGCACTGAGTAACACTTAGGCTGTACACATAAAGTTCTTGATAGCAGTTCTTAAAACATTTTCTTTCCTCACCATATCTTTTTATTAATCCTGTTGTTTATCTTTTGTTTTTTACCTTCTCTCTATAAAACATCTGACCTAGCCAAAGCAAAAGGGTTCATCTTCTGTAACAGTATTGCTAACCTACAGCTAGGAAGGCAATATAAAATCAATGGTTTCAAAAATTCCATGCCAGAGGATTTAGTTATTTGAGTGGCAGATAAGACCACATGATATGCCAGTCTTTTTTCATCAGCAAGGATGCATGGGAGAGTAGAATTCAAGATTAAAATTGTCTGCTCTATCTTTTCTAATCTCTTTTTACTTCACGTGGATTTAGCAATGTATTCTGTTGGAGAAAGTAGCATCAGGCTTCAGAATATATTCCTTTTTCCCCAAATTTATTCTTTTTCTCCTGAGGACAGTTAATGCCATCTAAAGTGAAAGAGAAAGAAGGAACTGCTCACATGAAACCCCTAATTAATTTTTCAATACTTTAACTAGGTTTTCGTTCTGAATTCTGTCTTCACAAGGGCTAAATATCTTCTTTTTATTACTAGTGATGTTTGATACAAAGCAGGGAATCTAGGGATAGCTTGATCTGAAAAGCAAAAATAAAAAATACTGTTATTAGTATAAATGGGGCTTTTTATTTTCTTGGTTGGTTTGGGGTTTTTCTTGGGGAGGGAGTGTGGGGTTGTTTGGGGATTTATTGTTGTATTTTGTTTGTTGGGTTTTTTTTATTACCCCTGCTTCCTTCTTTTTTTAAGCAATTGCTAACTTCCTTTATGAACAAAATCTTCTCTCAGGTAGTTTTACATAGAATATTTCCTTCACAGCACCATCTCTGAACGATATGTGTTAAGAAGCAAAATAAATTGTCTGGACCATTGGTGCAGACTAGCACAAGAGTTCTTCATGTGATGAATGTAAGGATCAGTTTCAAACTTTAAACAAAACTTTGGGTTGGGTAAAATATTCAAAATAAATAGACTATCTGAAAAAACTACACTTCTGCTTTTCAAAAGATAATTCTACATATACTTTGAGACAAAAAGATTTGAAGATGAAATCCAATTCAATCATTTAGTAGGTTCAGCCCTAAAATTAGTATTTTAGGGAGAAATGAGAAGCCAAAAAAGATTAAGATTTGGCTGACAAATTAAATGTGCTTCAAATTTTTTTTTTTTTGTTTCCTAATTATTTTTTATTACTGCAATGCCAACAGATGCATCTTCTTTTTTCTCATGTTAAAAAGTATTACAATTCTGAAATCAAAGGAAACAAGGTATGGCTTCATACAGGACACAAAAATAATTTTTAAGCCAGCAGACAAGGAACAACTCATATAAAGAAATATGGGCTATGGTTGGATAGGACTGAATTTTTGTTATGGAGGAAAAGTCTTGGAAGTCAGAGTTTTGATTTGTTTTTCTAGTAGGTACACAAAGTTTGCCGTAAGCTACAGGGACTAAACACCCTGTAATATATACTTGGATGTGGAATTAAGGATGCATTTACAGTCTTACTGAGTATGTTCCTTCATTTTGCATACTTAATTGAACAAATTAAATCTCAGGAATAACTTTTTGCATGCACTATGTATCTGATTACATAAAACCAGAGGAATTTACCCCCCAAAATTCACTACAGAAAGAAATTTCAATTAGTTTAAGTGTTCATTGGTCATTCTTTTTGTCTAAAATTTTAAAATCAATGCCTCGTTTCCTTTTTTTCACATTCACTAGTAATTGCTTCTGTTGAAAACATTTTGAAACATCCCAGTTTTGTGTCATGCTTGTCTTGGTCTCTTCCAAAAATTATAATGTCATCATAAATATTCAAAGACTCTATACACCATTGCATGACTCGTTAATTAAACCTTGATATTTCTCAGGTGCTGTTTAAATATTAAACATCAATCTTCTTTAACACGGTGGTTTTGCATGTGTTGCAAATAGCATGCTGATTTTATATTTAGACTCAAGCTCAGCTGAAGTGTTCACGAAGAATGTAAAGGCTCTACAGAGTCCTCACTTGGATGCTGCAGACAGTTAAAACTGAAGGCCTGTAATAAACAAAACTGATAAATGGCTGTAGAAGATAGGAAGAAGCTTACTGCCATGATACCACTCCCTTTCTACAAATGGTGGAAGTCTGTACACGCTTACTCTACCCAATTTCCTCTACATTTTTGTAAGCATATTTCACTATAATCAGAATAATGCCTTTCTGAGGTCAAGAGTGCAGTGAAATCCCTTTTAGCAGTGTTATTCTCTGTGCTCAGGTTTTACATTCCTCAGGGACAAGAAATCCTTCTCAACAAAGCATCCTTTCTACAATTGCAGATAAATAGTTCTGTTTCACCAACCCATTTATTAAACAGATGAAAACACTGCACAAATTCATGAACCTTAATTTTATATATATATACACACACACACACACGTATTTGACTACCTAGGAGAAGTGATGGATCAGTGACTATGAGTAACAAAGGAAAGAACTGGTTCCAGCATTCAGCACTCATCACTTTCCACTAAATAGCTTTGTGAACAACAGCCTGAGTTCCACATAGATCCTTGATATCTACATAACAGATTCTGTCCTGGTCCTCCTTCTGAAGCCATGTGTAACCTACCGAAATATCTCAAGCTAAAAAATTCACTAGTGAACATATAAAAAAATGGAAGTTCACAGGTTATAGCACCTTCACAATGGGCTATCTGGTAAGGAACAACTTATTTTCTCGTCTAGACAGAGTCTGTGACCTCTGTAACTTTTTCTATAGAAGGAGAATTTACAACAGACTCCACAGATATCTTTCTGAAGTTCTGAATAATAGCAATTCTATTATTTAACTCTATGTAGTCCTCAGTTTGGAAGCCTGATCAGTGTATTCTCTGAGCAGCAGCAGAAGTAATTTTCTTTCACAATTAAAATAACTAACTAAAATCTGTTTGTACACACACATAAGTAAACTGTAGCCACCATTTCACATATAGATATACAGCTACAGTAATAATTCACTGCTTTGATTTGCCTGATTTGGCTTTCACTACTTTTTAGTTTTAAAGAACTATAGGATACCTGAGTATCAAATATTCAAACATACATCCAATGATAGATAAGGACTGATAATAAATCAAAGAAACTGGGGAGGTCTAACAGCCTGGAAGAATTTTAAAAGAACATACCAAGCATTTCTATAACTAAATATTGTGAGATCACCACTTTGTTGTGAGATCCATTAGAAAACTGCTTCCAAAAGGCTTCCATTCTTTCCTAGATATACATCTGCAGCTCCTACAGCTGTAATACAATAGACCTTAATTTTCTGTGTTTTACTGTTCATCCAAACCGCATCTCAAAGCACTTTATGGGGGTGCAGTAACAGAGTGAGCAAGAAATTACAATGTATTTTACAATGAAGTGAGTACAAAATGGTTCTGTGTGGTTTTGTGTTTATTATGTCTCACTGATCCCAGAACAAATTTGCTTAGGTTAGCTTAGTTTATGAATAGCATATTGATTCATTTATAAACTACAGTGCTTCACATTCTATCGAGGCTCTGCACATCAAATCAAGCTGAGTTTTTCTCCTCCATATGAATTTAAAGACTAGTAAAATATTTTAAAAATTAAAAAAAAAAAAAAAAATCATGCTGAAAAATGCAACCCAGCCACTCAAAAGCTAGTCTTTAACTAAAATAGATGGGGAGCAGTGTCTATACAATTTCATTGGTCTCATTTTAATCTATGTATATTTCCATCTTGATTGAGCCTTTGAAATATCCAAAGAGAAGAATTTGCACTTGATACTGGTTATTCTAAACATCTAGGAATGTATTTACTGTGGATATTGGTTTTTTTTACATAAGCTGCTTTTTAACACTACTAAAATTTCTTAAACAGGAATTACTCTTGGATTTCAGTTTAGCAGAAATTGTTTTCACTGAGAAATAGTAGATCAGTAATTTGCCAAATCTATAAGTACATAAAGACAAGACCTTGTTTTAAAAAGGTCGCAAAATAGTTTATAAGCTGAGCAACAGAGGATAGAGATGATGTAAGGAATAGAAAAGGATCCTGCTTTAAAAGGGAAAATAATCATAGCATCTACATGCACTCTGGTTCATCAGTCTACTTATTATTAACCTAGCAGTGTAGGCACCACCCTTCCGGCAGACAGCACGGCAGGTGTGATTGTTCTACAGTGATCTGAAACACATGAAGACATCCATATAACTCAAGTAGATTTTGGCAAGACCTGGAAGAACCGTAGGTATGGTAGTGAGAGAAAAATGAAGAAGGTCCCAAAGCTGGTGTCATCAACAACAGATTCAAACATTAGAGCAACTTGTCTGATAAGTGACAGAACTGGGAGATACATGGCTGTTTTGAAATCAAGACCAGGATATCTGTGTTAGATCAACTATACAAAGTTCAGCAAATTCCCACCACTAACTGTTTGCTTTGGTAGTAACACACAGCATGAAATACTCAGTTGATAATTTTATGCTTGTCAGAGGTAAGAAATACAGTCTAGAGGCTGAATCTTTATTCTGCATCTAACACACATACACACAAGAAAAAAATATCCAAAATAACACAAGGAAGTCAGTCATGTCAATGAGAAATACACCAGAATAAAGTTTTTAGGAGTTCTGTTGTTGTTTGGGTTTGGTTTGCTGTTGTTTTGTTTATGTTTGGGTTTTTTTTCTTGTGGTCCATACTGTGTATCTAAATGATAATTAAGATACTTGATTTCACTAGTTACAATTATAACCATACTTTTATTCGCTGCTATAAAACCAAACTACAACTTTAAAATATCCATCCTTTGATTAAACAATAGAAATACTACAGAATTCACTCCCATTCAGAAAGTCTGTATTCAAGACCTGAGAGTCTTGATAGCTCCTCAGTCACCCAGAACATTTATCAATGTGCCATGCATCTTATCAAGATAGTATCCAGGAAATTGTTAGAAGGTCTTAATTCTTTTCTCTGTGAGAAAGTGACAGCTGAGTTGGAATTTCATTAAAGTTCAAAGATTTTCAATGTTGTGAAATCAAACTGAATAGAATCAGGCCTGAAAGGCAAAAGTGTGCAGGATTCACCCGAATCAACACTGGCAAGAAAACACATGGATGTCTGACATATAATTTGCTATTCACAACCTGACCTGACAAAAACCAAATTTGTTGTAAAACTTGTACCATGTGCAAAATTTTTTAGGAAGCAGCAGTACTGAAGTAAATAACATTGTGTAGTAATTCACATTATCAGCATATGACACCGTAATGCAAGCATAGAGTATAATTCAGTTTCTTGCATTTGATGTCACTCTTATAAAATTGCTTTCAGCGCTCCACATGAGAATGTAGGAATTGCCATAGAGGAACAGAACAACACTCCACCAAACAATGTCAATAGAGGGGAAAATTATGTACGAGCACATCTGTGAAATTTGATTTAGGATTCAGTTGAAGTACCTGGGGTCTGCTTGCCCCCTCTTATTTTTTCTTTTCTTTTTCCCTCAAAGCATTTCCAGTCTCCTGTGGGCTTCTACAGGACAGAGTGTTCTCACTGAATGCAACTAGGAAGTATGACTTAGTACCAAAGTCAAATAATTTCATGTTCTACACACTAACAAATTATGCCTATTTGCCCTAATCTGACTGTGGGATATTAAAGCGCTTCTCATGTTGCCATATAAATTTTAGGGGGTTGAGATAGTTTTATTCTGCTTGTGGGTTTGGTGTTTGGATTTTTTGGTGGTTTGATGTTTTTTATTATTTAGGTGCTTGAAAAATGCAGGATTATTGCAGAGGTTTAAGCCTTCTGTTTACTAGTATGCATCTTTAACATACACAGTTTTAATTAAGTATCACTGAATGTAAAACATTCATAAATCTTTATCACTTAGGGATTATGCTGTAGAATAATTTTTTTTTTTTTGGTGTGCTTGACAGCATTTGGGCATACTGAATACCAATGTTATGATGACTTTCCGAATTAGTCACATAGCTTGTTGCTTATCAGTTATGTCAGAAAGGGACTTGTGTTGATATTATTGGAGGCATGAGAGTCACACACAGCTTTCTCTAAATAAGGTTCACCATAGAACATTTCAAAGATGCCAGCATTGGTTTTCTTTTTTATTTTCCCATCTCTAGCTTTTGTATCTAGTCACTTTGGAAAGCAGAATATTTCATCACTGTTAATCATCATGTTGGATTTTCAAAATAAAGAAATACAACACATTTTAATGAGATGAAATTTCAAACCATATTCATTTCACTGAAGATATTTATTCAGTATATGGAAGAACTCAAAAACAGCAAGTTGATATGGCTTTTACCTGAAAAGGTGTAATTTTGTCTTTCATCTAGTTTCTTAACATTATTTATTACTGTTTTATTCCACAAGAATAAAGATCCTTGAGCAGTGTACCTGAAACACAAGACCTTCCTCCACTGGATTTGGTTGCACGGCTTCTTGTTTTCGTTTGCAAACGTTGAATATATTGTTGCTCAGCTTCAGAAAACTTCAGATATGAAGGATACTACAATTTTCTTAAAATTTGATGTCTTTGGGGTAGTGGAAGATGTGATTTCATATCTTTCCATTTGAGGAGTCAAATAAATACAGAGTTATCTAAGAAGCAGACTATATGAAGTGGGTAACATGGCCCTTGGTGAACTATCTCAGTGCAGTGGTGTTGGCCTTTTGTTGAGAGGGGTGGGCAGAAGAGAGAATGCCGTTAGCAGCTGATCTTCAGAGATCATTTCCAAATTCAATCCAGCTTTGATAATCACATGATTAAATAGTTAAGCAGTCTCTGAATCCACAAGCGCTTCACAAGACATGGACACAGTTCTACCAGAAGTTAAGACGTCTTTGTCTTCAGGTAAGCGAGAGAAAAAACTCTAATTGTAGGAATCTCACATGTTTTCTGTTGGTGGAATGGAGTCACTTGTATCAAAATTACCATTGAAATAGATGATTTTTGAGTAGCAACAGGAAAAAATAATTCCTATGTTCTCCTGCTAATCAAATGATGGAGTACGTGGGTATTGAAAACTGGTTTCACTTGACAGTAGGCATGGAGAGTGGTCATGCTAGGCCTCATGCAAAAACATGTGGAACTGAAGAAAGCCTTCCTGTTATTTCAAGACCACTGGGTTAGATTCCTGTAATGAGTCAGATTCTTACAATGAATCTGTCATCTGGGGAACAAAGTCAAGGCCTCTTACTACCGCAATTAACTGGGTTTTTTTAACTTAAATGGAAATACAGCCCAAATAGGAACTGAATGACCATTTTGAATTTTGCTAGATAACTCCTGACCAGAACTTCAGTGCTATTCATGTTTAGAATAAGTAACATGCTGAGCTAGGCTTAGCATTTTGCAGTCCTGTGCTTATGATTTATGTTTGATATATTAGAAAGCTAAATATGACAGTGCTGAGAGTTCAACAGTCTTTGTTCTACTATCTTTATGCTGATGTTTTGCAGTAATACTAATAGGGGATGAGATTCTGCTACATACTGCTCTTTTTGGCACTGATTTTATCACTGAAGTTTTTCCTCATACTCTGTAGCAACATGGAAAACGATCAACTTTGTTCTTATCCTTCTAAGGACTACAAAAGAACTACACTGAAATTGAAATAGAATCCAAATATCATGAGAGAATCAGAATACATTTTCACTATCCAGGTATTTATTCAGTCATGTTTCTCTCCTGAATCATACTTTAAAATTATTTTCCATTTTCATACTTCTGTTTCATAAGGGTAGATGCTATTAAATGATTAAAAGAGAAGACAGCTGACCATTACAGGAATGCACTGCAGTTTGTCATTTTAAATTCTTCCCCAGAGGAATGTATGCTTTATATAACATTCAGTCCTTCCATCTCCTTAGATAACCATGTACAGCCTAATAAAAAATATCTGCTAGTATCCAAGATGCTTTAAAAGTATGACACACGAAACATTTTCTTTCATGGAACCATAATACAGTCATATAGTGTTGCTTTTCTACTATTATCTGTAGTGTAATAAGGCTTCATTCTGAGTTCTTGTGTTCAGCAAAGTTTCATTTCTGTCCTTTCTAGAAGAAAGATAGAAATGAAAATGCTTTCAAAAAGTATTAGATAGAGTCACTGTATATAGATCAGGACTGAGATATGGAAAGACTTACAATGATGTCAACCTTATGAAGTTTAACCATGCCAAGTGCAAGGTCCTACACCTGGGTGGGAGCAATCCCAGGCACAGCTACAGGTTAGGCAGAGAAGAGATTGAGAAGCCCTGAGGAGAAGGACTTGGGGGTGCTGGTCGATGAGAAAATGAACATGAGCCAGCTTCAGCGTGCACTCGCAGCCCAGAAAGCCAACTGTATCCTCGGCTGCATCAAAAGGAGTGTGACCAGCAGGTCGAAGGAGGTGATCCTGCCCCTCTTCTCTGCTCTTGCGAGACCTCACCTGGAGTACTGTGTGCAGTTCTGGTGTCCTCAACATAAAAAAGGACCTGGAAGTGTTGGAACAAGTCCAGAGGAGGGCCACGAGGATGATCAGGGGACTGGAGCACCTCCCGTATGAAGACAGGCTGAGAAAGTTGGGGCTGTTCAGCCTGGAAAAGAGAAGGCTTCGTGGAGACCTCATAGCAGCCTTCCAGTATCTGAAGGGGGGCTATAGGGATGCTGGGGAGGGACTCTTCATTAGTGATTGTAGTGATAGGACAAGGGGTAATGGGTTAAAACTTAAACTGGGGAAGTTTAGATTGGATATAAGGAGGAAGTTCTTTACTGTAAGGGTGGTGAGACACTGGAATCGGTTGCCCAGGGAAGCTGTGAATGCTCCATCCCTGGTGATGTTCAAGGCCAGGTTGGATGAAGCCTTGGGTGACACGGTTTAGTGCGAGGTGTCTCTGCCCATGGCAGGGGGGATTGGAACTAGATGGTCTTAAGGTCCTTCCAACCCTAACTGTTCTATGATTCTGTGATTCTATGACCTCCAGTCTCTTGTTCTAGCAATTACTATCTCACTCTCTGTTTATAATATTTGAGAGGTAGCACAGCTTTTGTCATCTATCCAGCTAAAATTCCAACAGACTTTTAGTAATACTTGTCTATTTAATAGCTCACATAGCTATATTACATTTATGCTTCTCTAATTTTCTGTTTATTCTAAAGAGAACATAAAGAAGCTGCCATTGCACCAGTGCTCCTGGTGCAAGGGAACCATGGATGAAAAACACATGGCTATTGTCCCTCCAAGTTATTTTTAAAACCATGGCATTAACAAAGCTCCCAACTTGGCATTTATTGTCCATCAAAAGTATCATACAAACACCAAAGCAGTAATGTGATTTATGTAACAACATGAAACATAGTAATATAGTAACTCATTTGATCAGGTCACTTAATATATACGAAAAATATAACAGAGAGCTCAAAGGTCATCTGTCACTGGATAGACAGGAACTTCTGTAAGACCAGACACCAAGTCAGATTTACAACCTTGCTATATAGGAACATCCCTGGAACTATTACTGGAACAATCCAGACTTTTCCTGGGGAAAAATAAAACCATGGATGCTACCTAGATGTAGAACATAATCAGGAACACATTGATTAATCATAAAACACAGCATTCTGCATTCAGATATTTGGTAACAAATATTGAGATACAGAAAATACTTTGAGTTTCTTCCCAAAATATCCTGCCAGATCACCTGCCAAATGAGCAGCCTGAATACAGTGACATTTCAATATGCTACCAGAGCAATACGGACTACCAAGATCAGACAGGTGCAAGGTAACTGTAGCTCAAGTATTGCATTGAGAAAAGCATTCAAGTAATCAGAAGAGGCTGGTACTACTGATAATAGCTAGAAACAGTAGATATAGATGCATCTTGTGTGTCTATAGCAGAATTATATTAAGAAAATGTGACTGGAAAATCAAAGGTAGATTTTCAAAAGTGACAAAGCCCAAAAAAATCAGAAAGCAATTTATTTGAAATAAGGTGTCCAACACAGGAATAGTATTGAATTGAAAGCAAAATACACATGGAATGGCAAAAAAAAAAAAAAAAAAAAAAAAAAAAGGATAAAATATAGATAGCTAAAATATAAGATTTTTTTTTCTGATGCTTTATTTTTGTCTATAAATGCTACTTCTATTGTGTTTTCTTAAAAAAAAAACCCTAGAAACTAAATATCTATGTTCATTAACTTTTTCTAAAAATACATGAAAATGCTTGTGCTAAATCAGTTATGAAATGTCATCATAACTAGTTGGAAAGATCATACAGCATGCCATGAAAGAAAATGAAGTCACAGTAAATGCTAAGCAAGACATTGTAAAGAACTGAGCTTGAAATAAAGTCCTGACTTAGGGGTCAGTTGCTGCCAGGCTTACTGAATTAAATCACAACTAAAACAAATTGGTGCTTCACTACAGAAAAACAGCTGAGTCACACTACGTAAAACAAAACAAACACAACGCTAAAAGCAAAGCATCAAAATAGGAAGTTAACATTCCTGACATATAACTCAGCCTGATGGATTGTTTCAAATCAACTTTGTTTGGATTAGTACATTAATTTATTTCAGTAACACATATTCCTATCACATTTCAGATAGGAATAGCATTCACAAGAGGCCTTAGACATCATCTCTGTCAGGGCTTATAGGTGCTCCAGATATTTTTCAACATGTCCATAGCAGAAACAATTGCATGCTATATGTCAATATTTTTAATCAGTTTGGTTTTTATCTCAATTAAATACTTAAATATATTCTAATGACCCTATAGTGAGGTCCATGAAAAATCTGTAACTTACTTCAGAATAAGCAAAATAACATCCAGAGTGTCGGATCACTCCTTAGGATTTCCTATGGTGAGTCAGACCAGCAGTACTTTTGTCTCAAACAGTGACTAGTGGCAGACATCAAAGAAAAGGGTCTACAAATAATGCACAACAGTATGTCATCCCTGTAGCATGCCCTCCCACCTGCCAACCAGAAGCATAGTGATTTTCTGCACAGGAGGTTGCATTTGGACTACATTCATTACCAATCCCTTTTGGAGTGAAACTCTATGAGGTTTTTATTCCTTTGCAATTTTTTGTTAAAGTTCAGCTTCACAATTTTCTTCAGCAAGAGTCCCACAGCTGAGTTACATGTTGGAAGACAAAGACTTAAAAATCTGAACGTGCACAAGTCCATGGGACCTGATGAAATCCATCCGTGGGTCCTGAAGGAGCTGGCAAATGAAGTTGCTAAGACACTGGTCATCATATTTGAAAAAATATGGCAGCCAGGTGAAGTTCCCGACGACCGGAAAAAAGATAAATATAACCCCCATTTTCAAGAAGGGGAAAACAGAAGACCCGGGGAATTACAGACAAGTCAGTCTCACCTCTGTGCCTGGCAAAATCTTGAAGCACATTGTCCTGGACAGCATGCTAAGGCACATGAAAAACAACAAGGTGCTTGGTGACAGCCAGCATGGCTTCACTAAGGGGAAATCCTGCCTGACCAATTTGGTGGCCTTCTATGATGGGGCTACAGAACTGATGGAGAGAGGTAGAGCAGCTGATGTCATCTACCTGGACTTGTGCAAAGCATTCAACACTGTACCACACGACATCCTTCTCTCTAAATTGGAGAGACATCAATTTGATAGGTGGACCACTTGGTGGATAAAGAACTGGCTGGATGGCCACACTGGTTGTGGTCACACAGCTGGCTGTGGTCAATAGCTCAATGTGCAGTTGGAGACCAGTAACGAGTGGTGTCCCCCAGGGATCGGTGTTCGGACTGGTCTTGTTTAACATCTTCATCGCTGACATGGACAGTGGGATTGAGTGCGCCCTCAGCAAGTTTGCCAATGACACCAAGCTGTGTGGTTCTGCTGGAGGGAAGGGATGCCATTCAGAGGGACCTCGACACGCTTGTGAGGTGGGCTGATGCCAGCCTTATGAAGTTCAACCATGACAGGTGCAAGGTCCTACACCTGGGTCGGAGCAATCCCAGGCACAGCTACAGGTTAGGCAGAGAAGAGATTCAGAGCAGCCCTGAGGAGAAGGACTTGGGGGTGTTGGTCGATGAGAAAATGAACATGAGCCAGCTTCAGCGTGCCCTCGCAGCCCAGAAAGCCAACCGTATCCTGGGCTGCATCAAAAGGAGCATGACCAGCAGGTCAAAGGAGGTGATCCTGCCCCTCTACTCTGCTCTTGCGAGACCTCACCTGGGTATTGTGTGCATTTCTGGTTTTGTCAACATAAAAAAGGACCTGGAAGTGTTGGAACAAGTCCAGAGGAGGGCCACAAGGATGATCAGGGGACTGGAGCACCTCCTGTATGAAGACGGGCTGAGAAAGTTGGGGCTGTTCAGCCTGGAAAAGAGAAGGCTTCGTGGAGACCTCATAGCAGCCTTACAGTATTTGAAGGGGGGCTATAGGGATGCTGGGGAGGGACTCTTAATTAGGGACTGTAGTGACAGGACAAGGAATAACAGGTTAAAACTTAAACAGGGGAAGCTTAGATTGGATATAAGGAGGAAATTCTTTCCTGTTAGGGTGGTGAGGCACTGGAATCGGTTGCCAAGGAAGTCGTGAATGCTCCATCCCTGGCAGTGTTCAAGGCCAGGTTGGATGAAGCCTTGGGTGGGATGGCTTAGTGTGAGGTGTCCCTGCCCATGGCAGGGGGGTTGGGACTAAATGATCTTAAGTTCCTTTCCAACCCTAACTATTCTATGATTCTACGATTCTATGACTTACCATCGCTCATTGCTGCTTGATTATTTCAGTGTTAACTTGCCACAACCTATGTGCCATCTTGAATAAGCTTTTCCTTACCTTCTTTATCACAGTGGTGATGTTACAGATATGTAGAACCAATGTGTAATGATTGTCCACACTGAATATTCATAGCCGTTTAATGACTTATTTAGCTACAATCAAACTTTCCAGTTGCTGCATAACAGCTCAATTCCTTAAAGAAATATAGGTGGAAGATGTCCTTAAAAGCTTTCTAGAAATCTAAATACCTTGTAACAATCCACTCACCTAAATGATCCCTTACTCACTGAAGTAGACTTGAATTGCTCCTAGGAAATAAGAATTTCTTTACTGATTCTGACTGGGATAAGAGTCAGTTTTGTTCACAGCAATTAGTATGGGCTATGTTTTGGATTTGTGCTGGAACCAGTGCTGGTAACACAGGGAAGTTTTAGTCAAACACAGGGATGTTTTAGTTACTGCTGAGCAGTGCTTACACAGAGTCAAAGACTTTTCTGCTTTTCAGACCACCATGCCAGCGAGTGGGCTGTGACTGCACAAGAGATGACTAAATACCTCCCTGCCCATGGAGAGTGGTGAATGAATTCCTTGTTCTGCTTTGCTTGCGTGTGCCACCTTTGGTTTACCTATAAACTGCCTCTATCTGAACCCATGAGTTTTCTCACTTTTGCTCTTCTGATTCTGAAGAAATCACCTCACACTGGGGGGGGGGGGGGGGGGGGGGGGCGGGGATTGAGAGTGTCTGTGTGGTGCTATTTGCTGGCTGGGGTTGAACCACAACAGTTTGTAACACTGTTGCATTACAATGGCTTCTAATAATTTGCCAGCCAAAGAAATCTGTAGTCCGTTAATATTACATTAAATGTCTAGAAAAAGGAACATCATGTCCTCCATCATGTTTGCTACCCTCTTACAAGTCTCATTGAAGAGTCTAACTAATTAATGGATGATATCCTCTAGTACTTTCAGTGAGTTATTTCATATGGGTCTAACTTTTCATATATGTATTACTGAATTTTTTAAAAACTTTCTGTACATATGGTTTGTTTGAGATATAACTTCAAAACAGACCATGTATAAAGTAAGGTTTCTAAGCCCACTTTTATGGAAAAGCAATGTAACTTATTTCTTCAGGTTCTTACGTGTGATCTTATCTTTGAGTTGTTTTTCTTTATTTCAGTGACCAGTTTTTCCATCAGCTCATGGCCTTCACTGACACAGGTAACCTTGCAACCCTCTGCAAGCAAAACAGCGTTTTTTCCAAGTGCAGGTCCACACTGTCCACAATGTCCAAACTGACATTTACAAACCTGAAGAGAAGTTGCGCATTGTTATTATCAAAACTCCCTCTTTATAATTTCCTCCTAAGCCTGTAGCTAAGGAGAATCTCTATCCCTTATTAGATGCAAGCGGAAGCATAGTGAAAAAGGATGATGAAAAGGCTGAGGTACTTAATGTCTTCTTCACCTCAGCCTTTAATAGGAAGACCAGTTGCGCTCTGGGTACCCTGCACCCTAAGCTAAAATATAGGGATGAGGAGCAGAATGAAGCCACTAACCCAACAGGAAATGCTTAGCAAACTGCTACACCACCTGGACACACATAGGTCTATGGGTACAGATGGTATCTGCCCAAGGGTAATGAGGGCACTGGCAGAAGGGCCCACTGAGCCACTTTCAATCATTTACCAGCAGTCCTGGTTAACTGCAGAGATCCCAACTGATTCAAGGCTATCGAATGTGGCAACTGTCTACAAGAAAGTCTGGAAGGAGGATCAGAGGAACTAGAGGCCTGCCAGCCTGACCCTGGCGCCAAGGAAGATTATGGAGCAGATCCTCTTGAGTGCCTTCACACAGCCTGTACATGACAACCAGGTGATCAAGCCCAGTCAGCAGGGATTTATGAAAGGCAGGTCCAGCTTGGCTAACCTGTTGTCCTTCTATGACAAGGTGACTCACTCAGTGGATGAGGAAAGGCTGCTGATGTTGTCTACGCAGATGTCAGTAAAACCTTCAACACCATTTCCCACAGCATTCTTGTGGAGAAACCGACTGATCATGGCTTCAACAGGCATACTCTTCACTGGGCAAAAAACTAGATGGGTGGCTAGGCCAAAAGGATTGTGGTAAATGGAGTTAAAAGTGGCTAGTCATAAGTGGTGTTCCCCAAGGCTCAGTCCTGGGGCCTGTTCTGTTCAGTTCTGTTTATTATCTTTATCAGTGATCCGGAGGAGGGGATAGAGTGCACCCTCATTATGTTTGCGGAGAATACGAAGTTGGGCAGGAGTGTTGAGGATAAGAAGGCTCTACATAGGGATCTGGACAGGCTGGATTGATGGAAACCTCATCCAGTAATAACTGCATGAGGTTCAACAAGGCTCAGTGCTGGGTCCTGCGCTTGGGTCACAACAACCCCATGTAACGCTCCAGGCTTGGGGAAGAGTGGCTAGAAAGCTGCCTGGCAGAAAAGGACCTGGGGGTGCTAGTAAACAGCCAGCTGAGCATAAGCCAGCTTGCTCCCAGGCAGCCAGGAAGGCCAACAGCATCCTAGCCTGTACCAGCAATAATGTGACCAGCAGGACTAGGGCAGTGATTGTCACCATCTGCTCAGCACTGGTGAGGCTGCACCTTGAATTCTGTGTTCAGTTCTGGGCCTCTCGCTGCAAGAAAGACACTGAGGTGTTGAAAAAAGAGCAACAAAGCTGGTGAAGGGTCTGGAGCACAAGTCTTATAAGAAGTGGCTGAGGGAACCGGGGTTGTTTAGCCTGGAGTAAAGGGGACACTACTTTCAGCTACCTGAAAGGAGGTTGTGGGTGTCGGTCTCTTCTCCCAAGTACCAAATGATAAGACTAGAGGAAATGGCCTCTGCATGCGCCAGGGGAGGTTTAGATTGAATGTTAGGAAAAAATTCTTCATGGAGAGGGTGATTGAGCACTGGAACAGGCTGCCCAGGGAAGTGGTTGAGTCACCATCCCTGAAGGTGTTTTAACAGATGTATAGATGCATTTTGGGACATGGTTTAGTGGTGTTAAACTTGGCAGCGCTGGGTTAAAAGCTGGACTTGATGAACTTAAAGGTATTTTCCAGCCTAAATGATTCTATGACTCTATAATCCTGTGATTTTAAACCCCTGCCACTGTCTTGTCACACGTGATGCTCTCTTTTAGTCACAGCTACCTTTTAAGATTACAGGTAATTACAGAGATTTTGTAGTACATTTCGATGCACTTGTTTATTTCATAGTTTTGAATCTTCTGAAATTCACAATAAAATACTGTGAGATTCCTTTCTGACTTACTCCTTACTTGAAAAAGGCTAAATAAAACCAAGGTACATTATTTTAGCATTATTCAACTTATGAGAGAGGTCTTTCTTTGCTTCTTATGTACATATGATCATTTTAACAATATGACAATAAAATACAACCAGAATTTTGATCTCTGATTCAGTGTTGCTGAATGGAGAGAGGGTGAGAAAATGCTCCTGAGGTCATGGCATGTGCATGGAAATGAAGGCAATACAGCACAAGAAACAGGGAAGTTTTCCCTTTTAGGTAGTGAGAATACTTTGCAAGTGCAATAAATAATGTAGCACAAGGCACATAAACACTAAAACCCTTTCATTCAGCAGGAAAGCTAAATCATAGACTGGGAATAGACTTGAAAACATGTTAAGTGCAATAGTAAAAAAAAAATAAAAATGTTACTTTCTAATGTAAAACTGAGGCTCTGGAGGATAGTTTCAGATTCCAGAACTTCTTTCAGCTTTCACTTTAGTACCAAAATGATGGGGATATTAAGGTATTTTGTTTCTGTCTTTATTAGCCTATTTGACTTCCCTAAAGAAAGACTGCTTTATTTTTAAGGACTTCTGAAATATTTAGAGTTCTGTGAAGTGTCCTAGAAGAACAACCTAAGTAGAATGTAATGATTGCTGCAGTTTTCTTTTAGTCAAATGATTGACTAAGGTATTACCAAATACCAGCCTGAACTGGAGTGAGGAAATAAACAAACTATGGCTAACAGCAATTATGGTCCTGTCATCACTGCTGATGTATGGCCCACCCTAAGCCCTGGTATGTGATCCAGACCTATAGATGATTCAGCACCTCGTCACAACCAATAGAAATATCAGTAGGTTGAAGCTGAAAATATGTACCCATATAACATATTCTTAGGATGCAATTCCTGATAAAAACAATTAAAAGGAAAAGAAGTCTCTCTCAAAAAAAAAAAAAAAAGAAAAAAAAAGAGGACTACTTTCAATTAAGAAATGCAGTATCTGGGGAATTTTAAGCCAATTAATATTTAACTACTTGTGCAGACTGGAATGGCTGGAATCCTTTTCAAGACATATAGGATGTACTTGGAAGACTGTTCCAATGACCCGGGGTGCTGTGCCAGCAGAGCCTTTGCTGCAAATCAAACAGAAATTTCAATGCACAAGAGAAAAAATTAGATTCAGTCTTATGTTGTGTAGATTTTGAAGATTGCAGGAAGCTTATATCTTCCCTTGGAGAGAGCATAATTTCTATAAACCCTGAAATAAGCCTTGGGAAAACAGAAATAACAATACCAGGGGAAAACAAACAAACAAATAAAACCAACACAAACACAAAATAAAAAGCAAAACAAATAAACAAACAAAACAACCAAAACCAATCCCCTCAAACAAAGAAAACAAGCTGAGAAAGTAGGAATACATAATGTTTTAAGAGCTCCAATTTTTGGCCAGGAATATGTACCCATGACTTCCTTCTCATAATTTAAATGATGGGAAAATGGGTTCCTCAAAATATGAAGGCCTGTGCATTTTAATGAAGAAGACAAGGTATTCAGCAATGATGAATTATATAACAAGCAGTTTCAAATTATCAGTCATGATTGGCTTTAAAGCCACCAGGAAATTACTCCCAATAAAAAAAAGGCTAAAGACTCAGTACAAGCTTTGTTTTTTAAGTAATGGATACTACCATTGCAGATGTAGAATAAAATATTTTACACTATATCGCTTCTGCAGATTACTTGTTCTCCATACTTGTTTCTTCATTTATATACAGACACATACCTAGCAAGTTGCATAACTTCTCTCTAACCATAATTCCAAAACTTAGCTTTGTCAAATTAACGTAGTAGGGTTTTGCTGGTTGTTTGTTTTTTTTTCTCTTTATTGTTTTCTTTTTGTTGTGTTTGTCTGCTGCTGATCATTTTATATTGCTTTTGGTAGCTCTTCAGAAGAGCTGTATTTTATGCTTTATCCATTTAGTTATCTCTCAGAGACTTGACTAGTATTTATAGAAGTTACTGAGCACAGCAAAGATAGAATAGACTTCAAACTCTGTAAATGTCTGTTTCACCGCTTCATATATATGCTGTGCAGCTAACTTTTTGTTTCTGTATTAAAATTCTCAAGCTTCTGAAAATCAAAGCTAAAGATTTATTTTTGCTGGTGAGTATCTATGACCTTGTAATGTCCCCAAAATTACTTTTGAAGTCTGAAAAGCATGTTTGAAACATGGTTTCTCAATAGGTGTGTTAAACTTCTGGCTATTTATCTCAGGGTGTACTTGTGCAAAATGGATAAAGTAACCAGATCACTGGCTAACGCTTAATTTTGGAACTGTTCGGTTCATCTTCACTGCTTAATGGCTGTCACAGAGCATGCCTGGAAGCAATAACATTCGCAATCTGAAGTCTAAAACATTTCCTTCCACTGACATCTGAGAAGATTCTCAGGTGTCACAATTATCACCCTTTGACTGCTTTTACTATTTGCTGAAAGCACCTGAAAGTCTCCTGTTCAGGTTGCTCTGAGGCTGACAATGCCTCCTGAAATCCTCTTTTTTTGTGAATTAATTGCATCATTCTTAGAAATGCACTCCGGAGACTCATGTTCAAACTGAGTCTTTCATATTAAAATAAGAGTTTTCAGTAGCCGTATACAATGGCTATTCTTGCATTTCATGCTACTTTGAAGGAATTATCTGTAGACCTTTAGGGTTGCAAACAATGAAAATTGAAAACCTGAGCTCTTATTTATCTCCTGGAAGTAAGATCAAACTACTTCCTCCCTTTGTTTCCTTGAGGTTTACCTTGGTGATGTCCTTATTTTAGGTATGTCTAGGTACTGTACTTTCTCAAGTAAAAGTCATGTAGTTCTCTAGAATATTGTGAAATATAAACAGCAAAAATAATAAACAGCAAAAGAAAATCATGAAATCATAGAATGGTTAGGACTGGAAAGGATCTCAATATCACATCTTGGGTTATCCTTGCTTACTTAATTGAGAAAAAATGTAAGGAGACAGCAAAAGCAGAGAGGAAAAGAGAAGGAAGAGAAAGGTGTACGATTTCTTTCTCACTGAAGAGCAACAAGAATTTTTACCAGTGAATCAGCAATGACAAAAAGCACAGGTAAACTGTGATTTATATATAGCATTTTCTGAGCTACTGTGTGTTGAACCTCAGGAAGATTACAGCCAACAGTTTGTACTGGAGGAGAGTTTGGCAAGGCAGTGGGACAACCTAGTGACAATCAATAGCAATCTGGGAAGGCAGTTTTATGGTAGCTACTTTGAAAGAATGTTCATCCACTACTTCACTCTCCATGCTCAGTAGGTATGTAAATAACGGCAGCCTGCAGCAATGACCACAGAGAAGACCTGATACCCTCACTCAGCCCCTGCCAATATACAGCAATTTCTTGCACTTTCAAAGGACAACTGGTGTAGCTTTAAGGCTTTACTTAAAATAAATCTAAACTTATATGTCTTTATAATTAGTTTAACACAAGTCTGTGGGATAAATAATGCCACCAAAATATACACCCTGTTAATGGAAGATGAGAGAACATCAGGGTTTCACACAAAATTTAGAACACTTCCTAATAAAACTCAATGGAAAGCCAATTCTATTCATACAATTTAATTTTAGTCCTGAGATTAAAACCATGGAGAAGACTCACAATTCATTAATTCCTGCAGCAAAGCAAATCCGGATTTAGGATCTGAAAAGAAAAAAGATTTAAAAAAAAAAAAAAAAGGAAAAGTGAAACAAAAAAATCTGGAATTAAATATAAATAATTCATTTTCATAAAAATGCTACTTTTTAAAAGAAAGGTTTTTGAATGTTTTATTGGGTCAATATTTATATTGTTTCAAATATTCTTACCCTTTGTCCTGGGTTTAGCAGTAGCAGTCAGTTTTTCTCCTTCTTAGTAGCTGGTGCAGCTTTGTGTTTTGACTTTCAACCTGGGAACAGAGTTGATAACACCAATGTTTTTAGTTGTTGCTAAGTAATGTTTACTCTGACTAAGGACTTTGTGAGCCTCATGCTCTGCCAGGGACGAGGGGAGGCCGGGAGGGTAAAAGAATGTGTCCTTCACAGGTTGACAACCCAAGAAGGAGAAAAAAGATGCATAATTGCTAAGCACTTTTATTATGTACTTCCCAAAGTATAAGGGTGGTGACCACACTGGGAATGCAAGCCAGATCAGTTTCATGATCAATGAGTCTATTGTATTACAAGTCATTACCATAAAGTACAATGAGACAAGAACCTCAGACCAATCCCCAGACTTGAAAAACACTACCACAGAAAATACCAGCTCTAAGTAAGGTACAATAGACTGAGACTGTGAGATCAAGAACAACAACTTTGAGAGCCAATAAATCAGCATTGTGATGAGTGAGTATTAATCTAAAACAAGGAATGCTTATAACAAATACAATTAGACACACTCCGGTCAGATCTGTCGTCATCTCAACCGCTCATGCCCCACGTTGGGTGCCAAAAGAACTGTCGTGGTTTAAATCCAGCCACACAGCTCGTTCACTCACTCGCCCCCCACCTTTCTCCCTCTTGCTTTCCTTCCCACAGAGACAGGACACCTGACCCAAGCTAGCCAAAGAGGTATTCCATACCACAGCACGTCATACCCAGGGAGGTAACTGGGAGTTACCCGGAAGGGCATGGGCTCTCTTCTGGGGGTCAGACTCGTTCGGCAGGTGGTATCATATTCTCTTCCCTTGTTATTTCCCTTATCATTATTATCATTGGTGGTAGCAGTAGTGATCTGTGTTATACCTTAGTTACTGGGCTGTTCTTATCACAACCCATGGGAGTTACATTCTCTCGATTCTCCTCCCCATCCCTCGGGAGGGGGGGAAGGAAAGAAAGAGGGAAAAAGAGGGGGGAGTGAGTGAACGAGCTGTGTGGCTGGGTTTAAACCACGACACCCTTATAGATTAAAAAAACAGATACCTTTATACAAGGAATTTTATTTAGTAGCTGTAAAATGATCTGTTGTCCTAGTAGTCAAAATTGACACACATTTTTGAAAGATGTATAAAGAAAGTCAAATATTACTGGATGAGAAAATGCAAACCACACACCTCACATTTTGAAGGATTAAATTAAAAACATTCCCTTTGCTTAATTTTGGGGGTCAGAACTTCTTATTCTCACTTGTTTCCTTGTGGCTCTTCTTGCAGTTTGTGGTTCAAGTGAAATATAAATCAGTGTTATGTTCAGAGATTTTAGTATGTCTGGGAGGTTTATCCTACTAAAATACAATGACAAATATTATTTGGCAGCTCTGTAGATTTATGTCTAAGGCTTGGGGTGTGGCCTTTTTTTTTAGATGTATATAAACATAAAAACAAAATGAAATGTCAGAGGTCTCTCCAAGATGAATTATGCATGGTATGCAAGCAATAAAATCCCCTTAAACTGTTTGACAACAATCATAAAGTTATTTCTTAATTCCATCTCTATTTTTTTATACACAAATACAAAATTCCTAGTACTTTGTGTATTGTTAAATCCCTTGTTAAAACTTTTTTTCCATGTTCCATCTGCAAGATTTAAAAAAAAAAAAAAAAAAGGAAAAATTAGATTGGGAAGCTTAGGTCTAAAACTGATTTAAACTTCTAAGGAGGGATTTGAAATGATGCAGGTCAGTGTGAGACTGAGATTATGGAAAAATCCTTACACACCTCAAGAAATACTTAAAGCCCTTCTTAGTGACCATTAGTGTTTCCTAGTGCTCTTCGTAAAAAAGTAATCAAAAGGGCTTTAGTTTTCATAAGCCTTAGAGCTTTACAAGGTTCCTTGCCTTCTCTGTGATTTGCCAGTGTGTCCTGGCTTTGCCTGGAAGAGTTTGTGTTCTGATGCTGACTGGGATAGATTTAATTATTTTTGCAGTAACTAGTATGGGCTATGTTTTTGTGCTGGGAACACCACTGATAATACAGGGATGTTTCCATTGTTGCTGAGCAGTGCTTACACAGAGCCAAGGCCTTTTATGCTCCTCACACCACTCCTTCAGTGAGCAGGGTGGGGGTGCACAAGTTGCTGGGACGGAACACAGCTGGAACAGCTGACCCCAACTGATCAAAAGGATATCCTACTCCATGTGGTGTCATGCTCAGCACATGAAGCTGGGGGAAGAAGGAGGAAGGGGAAAACATTGGGAGTGCTGTTTTTTGTCTTCCCAAGTAACCATGATGTGTGATGGAGCCCTGTTTTGCTGGAGATGGCTGAACACCTGCCTGCCCATGGCAAGTGGTGAATGAATTCCCTTTTTCGCTATGCTTGCATGCACAGCTTTTGCTTTACCTATTAAATGGTCTTCATCTCAACCCATGAGTTTTCTCACTTTTCTGATTCTCCACCCCCCCCCCCATCCCTCTGACAGGGTGTGAGTGGCTGTGCGGGCTTAGTTGCCAGCTGGGTTAACCCTTTACAGTTTACAGTGGCATGAGTACCTCTTCCCTATAATAAGAAAAGAGAGTAAGCCTATAAAATTAAATAAGGCAATAAATAAATAAGGTAATCAACAACAATAGCACGCAAATGCACAAAATTTTGCTTTGGGACAGAGGTCTCATTTGAAGTGATGAGAAATAAACATCTTCTTAAAATGCCTTGGGAAAAGAAGAAGGGAAGGAAAAGGAAGGGAAAATGCACAATAAAACTAATTCATACTTGTTTAAAAAATCCCCCACATTTACAAGGTTGCAAGATTTTGCAAAAAGTATCACAGTAGGGTGAGGCAGCCCCCTAGGTCTCACCCCTAGTCTTAGATCTCTGTATGTTTTGCATTGAGAATTGGCTATGAAACCATATTCATCTTAGGAAAAGCACATCCTTTATAAAAGCCTGACTGTATGTACATTTAGCATTGATTTTGTGAAATCTCTGATAGTTAAAAGAAGTTCCGACAGACAGCTGAGAGTGAATCATGAGAGAAAGTCTGTAATGTTCTCTTGTCTTTGAAGTCTTTATAGTCTGCAATGGAAATACTTTCAGCCAACACAGACTGACAATTTCTGATTTTAAATACAGCCATCCAGCTGAAAGTGCATTCAGAAAGTTCTTCTTTAAAAAAGACAAAAAATATGCTCCTGTTTGCTTTGTACTTCCAGTTTTAAAGGTGTGGGTATCAAAGGAGAAAAAGCCTACAAACAGAATGGAGGGTTGAAGTCCTGCAAACTGTGTTCTATAGGAAGAACCCCAGACCTGAACGCAATCAGGCTGAGCCCTATAGATGTTCTTGATCTACAGTGTTAGTGTAGGGTCATGCTGGAAGTCTTTATAGTCTTCGCACTTTATGTCAAGGACGGAAGGAAGGAAGAAATGAAGGAAAGAAGGAAATGAGGGAGGGAGGGAAGAAGGAAAGGAGAGAGGAAGGGAGAGAGGGAGGAAGGAAGAAAGGAAGGGAGGAAGGGAGGATAGGAGCTCAGGGAGGGAGGGTAATATAAATAATAAAATAATAATAATAGAAGTAATAGACTACATTAATAGACCTGGAATAGACTTGAGAAAAGAATCAGGATATCAGGAACCTCATACTGAAAAAAGATAAAAGCTTTTATCTGAAACTCAGAGCAGATCTTAGTACAGGCAGCAACAAAGCCATACCAGTGGAGTCATAATCTTAATTATACCTCTGTCTTCTTCAAACATTACACATGTTAATCAGTGACTAAAAAATCAACGGGTAATGCCTTCTGTTAGAATTGCTTCAGTTATGTTCCCAAACTTCCTTAGCATATCAAATGGAGCAACAGTCCACTCTTCCCCCTTTAAGGCTATGTACTTTTAACTTGGAAAAGTAAGTGTTAACATATGGTACCTTAAGCTGGACAGCTGAATTCCTAATGAAACAGTACTTCCGTATTGCTCAGCACTATGACTAGAATTTGACTGAAATTACTAAATTGTGAACTGGAAATATACCTTCCCATACATCAAGAACACAAACTGTTCAAGATATCATGATATTTTTTTATTTTTTCTTTTTTTAATTTAGTCTTCAGTCTCACAAAACTGAATGGCGAAGATCTGGGTGAGACCTTCTAACACTCTTCCAGTCCTTCAGTCCCTAAAGGGGACTTACAAGAAAGCTGGAGAGGGACTTTTTACAAGGGCACGTAGCAACAGGACAAGGAGGAATGACTTTAAACTGAGAGTATATTTAGATGACACATTAGGAAAAAATTCATTACTATGAGGGTGGTGAGACACTGGAACAGGTTGTTCAGAGCAGCTGTGGCTGCCCTATCCCTGGAAGTGTTCAAGACCAGGTTGGACAGGGCTTTGACCAACCTGGTCTAGAGGAAGGTGTCCCTGCCTGTGGAAGTGGGGATGAAACTAGGTGATCTTTAAAGTCCCCTCCAACCCAGACTATTCTATGACTCTATGGACAAAACAGCTCAGGATTTTTATACCCATTTTGGTTTTATTTCTACATTTCTCTGGTCTTTGGAATTCTTTGCAGAAATCAAGCCTATATACAAGTTTCTATATTCCACTTAACTTTTGAACAGTTTCAACAAAATCTCATTAGAAATCTTATTCTTTCAATAAAATGAGGCAGTTGTAAAATTCTAGGTGATTTGGAGAAATCTCCAGGAACTCAGCAACAAAGCTGAAGTTGACAAGAAGGTATTCTTTACTGTGGCGCCGGAGACATGAGGGATAGCTCCTCCTAGTGTGTCTCGTCAGAGCATCAACCAGGCTGTGATTATATTGCCCTTGAACATACATATCCATTAGATTATATACTGTGTGGATGCATTCTTAACAAACAAGACACTTCCTCTGAAAAAGCTGGCCAAACCTGAGATTTGCCCTATAGAAACTAATAGGGAAATAGAGGGCCTCAGGCAATCCACAAAACTAGGTTCTTGTTATGGAGATTGATTGACTTAACTTAGCAGAAATGTGAACAGCTTGCAAATGTGCTACAGGGCAAACTCCCATTTAATGAAAGTATCTCAGACCAAATTTTTTCATACAATGTTGCTGAAGTTGCACAAGTAGCAATGAAGTAAGATTTTGCCTCCTGTTCTGTGTTGTATTTCAAATTAAAATATCAAATACAGGAAAATGGAGAGTGTGGGAGAAGGAAGGAAAGCACATGAAAATAAGTCTCATAGAACAGGAAAGAATTAATGTAGCTTTCTTCTCAAATCAAAATCTGCTGAGTTTATTTATGATGTCACTTTCTTCGTATTTACTTCAGCATAAGAGAATAGAGCTCATTCTGTGTGGAGATATCCTGAAATGTCCTAGAGATAGGATGTTCCAAATTCTTAACCACTGTCTTGTGCAGTAAATTTTTGTGAGAAAAGTATTGAACACACAAATTACTCTAACATGATGTTGTCAAACCACTCAAAGGCTACTGCAACTTCCTCCTTTTAGCACAAGTCACTTCCTTTCATTTGTCTGAGTCTTGTAAGCAATGGAGTGAAAATTCACAGCATCTCTACAAACAGAATTTATGAGTTTAATGCATCTGTGCGGCAGCATGTGGACTCATCTGCAGTACGAACAGCCCTCCATCCTCCATCAGGAAAGAGAATAGGCAGCAAGCTATATAGAGAATTTCCTCTCATCTATCTAGTGAACCAGGCCTCCAAGGAAGCAAAGAATCTAGGCTCTCTGGTTTGTCTATTCCCTGCACCAAGAACAACTAAGCGGGTTGGTGTTTTCAATGGACAAGTGGAGTTGGGACCCCAAAGTTATTACTTATCTATTTCAGAGTACATCAAAAACAGCTATCTTGAAAATATATTATTTAAACTGAAACAACAAATGTTCAAGTGCTAAGAACCAGCAGATTCTTGTTCCCTGTAGAAGCTGAATGCAAGCTTCTAGCACATTTCTCCTACACAGTGAGAAAAAAAGAAATCTTTTGTGGAAGTAGTATCCTCTCATTTAATTAAGAACCTGTTTGAAAGAAAGTCATGGCTCCAAAACTGTCTCTCTTATGCACACATAAGCACATGTACATGGTCTTTCGTCTTTTCCCAGGCTTCTTGCATTCAGCAGGCATTCTCACATACAGACCTCTTTCACAACACGCTCAGACTGAGCCAGCAGCCAGTGTGCTTTATCTCTGACAAGTCCTTGTAGATTGTGTAAGAAAACATTGTTTTCTAGTGACTTGGCCAGTTAGCAAGGCAAAAGCCACTCGGAAGCTCTACATTAGATATTAGAGAGCATGTGAAATGATTCCCAGTTTCAGAAATCATGTTGAAGTAACTAGATATTGCCCTTTTATTGGTTACAGCTACGGGCAGGAAGTGGTTCTGAGTCAATTGCCATAACAAGCTTAATGGTTCAATTTTCTAACTAACTCTTTTGTTTCTTCTGTATTAGTGCAGTGGCTTAACCTTTTTGCATATTGTCAGGTATAAAGATCTCATAAAAGACTGAATGTCTGTTTCATATTAGAATTCAAAATTGGATTACTTTTGACAACTTTGTGGAAGGATATTTACATATGATAACACAACAAGCCTTTGAGTTTTGGGTGGAGCCAGATGACTAAAATATCAAAAATACATTGAATATGAAAATGTGTATCTGTCGTGGTTTAAGCCCACCCGGTAACTCAGAACCACACAGCCGTTCGCTCACTCCCCCCCACCTTCCTTCCCCCACTCCCAGAGGGATGGGGAGGAGAATCAAAAGAATGTAACTCCCACAGGTTGAGATAACAACAGTCCAGAAACTAAGGTATAACACAAAACCACTAATGCTACCACCAGTAATAATAATGATAAGAGAAATAACAAGGGAATAGAACACAACTGCTCACCACCCACCGACCGATACCCAGCCCACCCTGAGCAGTGATCTAGCCCTCCCGGGTAACTGCCCCCAGCTTATATAGTAGGCATGATGTACTGTGGTACAGAATACCTCTTTGGCTAGTTTGGGTCAGGTGTCCTGTCTCTGCTTCCTCCTGGCTTCCCCTCCTGCCTGGCAGAGCATGGGACTCACAAAGTCCTTGGTCAGAGTAAACATTACCGAGCAGCAATTAAAAACATCGGTGTTATCAGCGCTGTTCCCAGGCCGAAAGTCAAAACCACAGCACTGCACCAGCTACTAAGAAGGAGAAAAATGACTGCTACTGCTGAACCCAGGACAATATCTGTGTCAAACACATCATTTACTTTGTGCCACAAGTGCAAACATCGGAGATGAAACAATTCCGTGGAGTTTTTGTATCTTTGATAATGATCCTAGTTGTAGCAGATTCTGAACTAAAACACCTTCAATATTTCTAGGGTAGCTTATGTATTTACAATAACAGGCAGAAAAAATAGTCAGGCAGAAAAATTGTTTTTTCTTATTATTGTGTATTGCTTTAGAATAAACAGTACGTAACAAACACAAGATCATGGCACATCATAAAGTTATATGATCATTTTTAAAACAAATTACTTCCATAAAATTGAAGTCTGGGGTTTTTAACTTATGAGAATTTTATGGTTTTGATAAATCAAGACAAATTTGAAATATCCTAAATGGATTGAAATTGCATTAATTTTATTGTCAATGGTAATTATAAAATGAAACACACAAAATCTTCCAGTTTGTAGTCAACTTAGTGAACATTTTTGTTAAGAATATATCAGGGAAATGTCAATTTTTACACATGAATAACTTGATTTTGTATTTCAGATTCATATGCTTTAGTCCCTGCAGCAAAACTTTCAACTGAGCAGAAAATATTTTTCCAATGAGCCATTTACTAAAACAATCACATAAATGTGGTCCTAACACTGCATGAACTCCCACTGTGACAATTTGCCATGACTTAACTTTCAAATTTGAAACTGCTGACATGATGACAAAAATGACAAATAATGAGAGCAAATACATTACAGTAAAGGCTAGCATTCTTTTTGTAATTGTCACAGAATTGTGTCAAATGGACATATAGCTCCTGTCGTGGATAATTATCTCCTATCTTTGTTCAATTCCAGTTTCATGCTGTGTATAATAATTTACAGCTCCTAGAGAACAAGTGTCACCTCCCCAAAACAGTGCATTTCCTTCCTAGATAATTCTTCATGTTATTGCTCAAAGTCTTCATTTTCAATAATTTGTTTTGCACACCAGTTACTTCTTCCATTTTTGTTTCCCTATATACTTTACTGTGCATTTCTAAGAAAAACAGTCATTAGTAACTTCAGAGTTTTAGCAGTTTCCCATCTTCTTTGAAAATGAAGAAATAAGGAATTTTATAATAGCTTATTATTTATTATAACTTAATATAAATATTACTTAGTATTGAGTACTTCTTTTTCAGTCATTAAAAGCAGCTATTGACTCAGACACCTTCCCACCTATTTAAAGAGAATTAAAGAATGAACAAAGCTTGCCCAGGAAACAGACATTCTTACTGTTGTGAAATATTGTTGTTCCTTTTTAAAGGATTTAACAGAACTGCAAATATGTCAATAGAGGATCTAAAGACGTTGCATCCTTTACAAACTATTAAAGAGTAACCATTTGCCTCCTATTAACTCCTATTCTAAATAGACTTGAAAGCTGCACTGAAAACAAGTTTTTTGGCAGGTATAGATCTTTATGAAAGACTGTACTTCCCGCAAAAAAATTACATGATATTTTTCTCCATTTTCCAAGCCATAACTGATTATTTTTTTAAATTGAAAGGTAAATAGAAAATCCATCAAAACTACTTCGTGCAGGAAACCATACTATCAAAACAAAACAAAACAAAACAAACCCTCACATACATACAAATAAAATTCTATCAAAAAATACCCTAACCAAAACCCTTTTGAAAACACTTTTGAAAAGTGACTTTTGCATGCACCCAATCCATCAAAAAAAAAAAAAATAGAAACTTAAAACATTGAAAATTTACTCCCACTAAGAATGTGAACATGTATTTCACTACAGTATAATCATCTTGGATTTTAGAATTTCTAAAATTTTCCATTTCTTTGATAATTTGCATAGGGTGGGAAAAAGGAAGCGATTTTCTGATAAACTGATATACATGCATAGACTACCTTTGATGGAAAGAAACATAACTATTAAAATAAACAACATGCATGTAAAAATTTGAACTGAATTAAATGTTCTAGAATTTTACTTGATGGAGAAATAGATTTTTTAATTCACATCTAATAAACACATATACATTCAAAATTATGATTAACATATTCTTCTTTTATGCAGCTTATTAACCATTAGATACACAAGAACCTTGTTTTGTTATGCACAAAACTAGCAAGAAAAAAAAACTTTTAAAGAAATAAATCTTACTGTGATATTCACTTTTTTGCAGTTTATGACAATACAGTGATGAATTGTCTTGCAGTAACACTCACTGAAGTCATGAAAGGTTAATAACTCATTTAAACATTCATTACATGTCCCTATCAAAGTCATCTTAATTTCACAAAGACATCTAAGTTTCTCTTTAGGGAAACACTCTCTCAGGATTCAAGTGTGATTCTTTATTAACAAAATGGCAAGTGCAAAGTTACATGTCAAAACCCTGACTGATGATGCTGCAAATTGGTTCTTCCACCAAAGCAGAAGACTTTAAATTACTGCTTTTTAAAGGTGTGCTCCCTCAAAGGCAATTAATGTGTCAGTTGTCAGTCAAGATTATTTAATTTCCCAGTGAGGGCTAAGAAAATGGGTATAGCAGATTGATGAACAGAACATGGTCTTTCCCACAAAAGAATTCTAATAATACTGCTGGTTTTCTACCTTTACGGGGCCTAAAATACAAGAATTGAAAGTTCAGTATGTCTGCAGTATTTGAAAAGTTCTTAAAAAAAAAACCCCAATCAAATCCAAAGTCAAAAAAAAAAAAAAAAAAGAACAACAACCCCTCAAACCAGGGCTTTCATAGGAACGTATCTTTCCTAGGTATTAGTAACTCTCCTAATAAGCATAATAAAATTGCTGTTTGCCGTATATCTGTTTTTTTATTTATCTTTTTGGAAAGGAATGTCCCAGCCAGCCCTGCTTCAGAGTGAACAGCAGTTCACCTAAAAGCTGTGGGTAACCAGGTTTTGAATATTCTTTATAACTGTGATCCAAGATCCGTTTTTAACTGGTGCCCTATGCCTTAAGAATGTCCAAATGTCCTGAAATCAGGACACTCTACCTACATTATTAATTTTTCCTGTTCATATCTGAAGTGTATTTCAGCAGTGAATTTGCAAGTTGAATTCACTTAAATGCTGTTCAGCTCACATTGTGCAGCATTCTCAGAGAATCAGCTGGATTCCTTATAGATGAAATTAAGTGGGTAAATGAAAGCCAGGATGTCTAATGCACTCTGCCTTATCAGTTGTTCAGCCCAGCACTAAGGCCAGCCTGAAGTATTCTCTCAGAAATTATAAAAATATAGGCATCAAGCTCTCAGCACCAGTGTATAAATCCATTCTGACTGAACCACATAATTTGCTTATGTACACATAGCTCAGATCTCTCCTGCGGGTGCTGTTCCACTTGTCATCTTCTAGGCATCTTTCCAAAATAGAAATATTTCTGTACACATGCAAGGAGCGCTGTAATTGAAGTAAATCCAGAGAAGTTGAGAAACAGGCCATACAGAAGAACTTTGGTGTGGAAGCAGTCATCCCAGTCAGGTTTTCCTGCTTACAAGTCCTGATGTCTTAAAAAATGAAACAGCATAAAAACATAACCCTGCCTTTCAATAGGATAAATGTTTGTTGTGTACACAGATGGGATTTTATAAACCCAGAGGGATAATTTACAGATAAACTCATGTGTAAGTTTTCTAGAAAAATGAGGCCATATGCAATAGCATTCCATTCTCCAAATAAACATGATCATCAAAATTGCTGTCCTGACTTATGTCAGATTAGAATTTGTAGCATGTGATATTACTTATATCTATTGTTTTTCATTTTATTGATTTACAATTCAATTTTTCAGCATTCCAGTAACAAAATGTGGTATTTCTATAAAGACAGAAGAACACATTTAAGTAATTTCATTTTAAGATCTTAAACATGTTGTTTGAGAAATTATTACCAGAAGAACATAATGCTCCCTTGAAACAGGCTGTTGTATAATGGAAGTGTAAAAAATAAGGTCTTTTCATGTATTCTGATCAACCAGATATTTTATATCATAACAGAGACCAAAACAACCTACACATGGTTTTCTTGTATAACAAATCTCTACCTAGGCAGTGACATGAAAAGACAAAATATATATGATATTGCAACATATTTAATAAATGTATAGAATTTAAAGAATACAAAGGGCTGAAAACTGAAAAATAGATAAGACAACATAAGTTCCATATCTTACACTCGAGTACTTGTATTCTCTTTTACCAACAAGGAAAAGCAACTAACATTTAATTTTCTACTTTCTCCCTTTAAAGACCTCTAGGAAAAATTAGATATATGAAATGTAATGTAAATGACATATTTTTGTAATTTTTACAGAAGGTCATATTGCCATGAAGAAAGAATGTACGATCTATCAAAATCTTGTCCAAAAGGCATGTAGATATTAACATGCTACTTTTACAATCTATGCCACAAGAATCGTTTACTTGCTCAAAGCCAGATTATCAAAAGGATGCATAAATACGGTGGCCAGGACAGTGTAAAATGCTGTTGAAACATCTATCCACTAAAGATAGGATAATGGAATAATTTACATAATATATTGATTTTATGTATTTAAGCATATTAAAAGTATTTTGAAGTCTGAGAAACAGGATTGTAACAAGCATAGAGATCTTAAAAAAAAAAAATGAATAGGATATACACTGGAGAGAAGGGATGCCATCCAGAAGGACCCTGACATGCTTGTGAGGTGGGCTAATGCCAGCCTTATGAAGTTTAACCATGCCAAGTGCAAGGTCCTACACCTGGGTGGGAGCAATCCCAGGCACAGCTACAGGTTGGGCAGAGAGGAGATTCAGAGCAGCCCTGAGGAGAAGGACTTCAAGTACTGGTCAATAAGATACTGAATATGAGCTGGCTTCAGTGTGCATTCGCAGCCCAGAAAGCCAACCGTATCCTGGGCTGCATCAAAAGCAGCATGACCAGCAGGTCGAAAAAGGTGATCCTGCCCCTCTACTCTGCTCTCGTGAGTTAACACTTGGAGTATTGTGTACAGTTCTGGTATCCTCAACATAAAAAGGACATGGAACTGTTGGAGCAAGTCCAGAGGAGGGCCACGAGGATGATCAGGGGACTGGAGCACCTCCCTTATGAAGACAGGCTGAGAAAGTTGGGGTTGTTCAGCCTGTAGAAGAGAAGGCTGTGTGGAGACCTCAGTATTTGAAGGCCTTACAGTATTTGAAGGGGGGCTATAAGGATGCTGGGGAGGGACTCTTCATTAGGGACTGTAGTGATAGGACAAGGAGTAATAGTTTAAAACTTAAAGAGGGGAAGTTTAGATTGGATATAAGGAAGAAATTCTTTACTGTGAGGATGGTGAGGCATTGGAATGCGCTGCCCAAGGAAGTCGTGAATGCTCCATCCCTGGCGGTGGTCAAGGCCGAGTTGGACAGAGCCTTGGGTGACATGGTTTAGTGGGAGCTGTCCCTACCCATGGCAGGGGGTTGGAACTAGATGATCCTAAGGTCCTTTCCCACCCAATCACTTTTCTGTGATTCTGTGATTCTTGTTTCACTAATGCCAAGAGATTTTTTGCTTTCTGGAAACTTCTCTTGTTTCCAAATTTTATTTAAAGGTCACTTTTTAACATTAAAAAAATGTACCAAGTTAAATTTAATTGGATTTCCTTATATCTTATTAATATTTATATTCAAAAGGTCTATTATTAGGTGTATGTAAGTACACTTTGACAGTCTTTGTATTTCTTTTCTAGAACAAAACACATGGCTGAAAACGGGTGAAAGCCAGTCTCAATACACTTGGCCATGTGTATTTAAATATTCAATAACATTTTCCTTACTGGAAGGCTTGTCTGAGGAAGTACTCTTTTCTGAGTCATCTCTATTGTGGCTTCTGACTCACTTTAAAATTCATTTACATCTGAGTCACCTTATTCTTGCAACTTGACAGAATAGTTTGAGCTATTGTTTCAAACCATGCTTTTAATTCCTCAGCATGTGAAAAGTTCCTGGCCCGATAACAGGGTTTTCCTTCATTCATTTCCTCCAATATTAAAAGTGATCATGTTTTCACTGCACTGATCTCCACACATGTACTCAGTTTCTCATAAGAAATCATCCAGATTTAAAGTTGTTAGGGAAAAAATAATTAAAAAAAAAATAAAAATCCCTGACTTCTGCACTTGTTACATTTATTTCCTATGAGTGGCCTTTGTGTTTTTCCCTTTCTGAAACACAAAATTTACTTCATGAATCAACAAGAGGAGAAAAATATCTTTGCATAAAGATGGAGCTGAAGCAGACAGCAATTGCAATCTGAAATCACATGGATGGAAGGATCCTTCCTCTGTTTCATGATTATGTAAAAGATTTGGATACCTTTAGAACAGAATCATCACCAGCCAGCCAGTTTTGGGAAAGAAAATAAGTTTTCTCTGAAGAGGGTTATACAGCAAACTTGGGCTGCAGTGATATTCTGCCAGATAGTGATTCTCCAGAGTGACATGGATGTTGATGATTTTCATCCAGTTCCAGGGAAGAAACTTGAAAGCTTGACACAACTTTTCCATTGAATAGCATTCCTGAAATTTATTTCAACTTATTCTAAAGATGGTGTCATTCGTGGCCAAACTGTTCCTTATCTTCAAATACATATTCAACTGGAAAGTTGGCAGGAAGAATAGAAGGAAGAACCAGACAGTAGTGTTGTTTTTTTTGTTTTTTTTTTTTTAAGTGGTTTTCGGAAGTGGTTTTCATACATTTTTATAACCTAACTCTCACAAATACATTTTTTAATACATGTAGTTTTCCTTCAGAAAAAAAATGGAATTTCCCCCATTCCAACAGCAAGTGAATCACTGACGCTAGCACACAGCTCAGGGACCAGAATATAAATATCTGCTATGGTCTTGTTTCTAGACCGTTTCTTGAGTCTTGTTTCTGCATGCTGGGGCAAAGAA
Organism: Lathamus discolor; assembly: GCF_037157495.1. Taxonomy (NCBI): domain Eukaryota; kingdom Metazoa; phylum Chordata; class Aves; order Psittaciformes; family Psittacidae; genus Lathamus; species Lathamus discolor. Next base: position 25,602,534 of record NC_088884.1, read on the forward strand.
TGCTGTCAGATCTTAAGAACTGCTTCCTACCATTGAAGCTCAAACAAAAATGACCTCCACAGTACCCTTTTATCCAATGTGACATCTCTGAATTTGTACCTGCCCTCCTCATTAGGACCAAAATTATCCTGTATTATTTCTTGAACTGATAGAGCAACCATTCTTGGAAAAGTAAATTGGGTATATTCAGAGCACCAAGTCAATTTTCTTCTATCACTGTAAATGCTTTGTGCATTTCCATATTCTTTTAAAATGCAGAATCCTACAGAAGCCAGGAAGCTACTTGTCACTAGATTCAATGGGAAAAGAAACATCAGGAGACAAGGCAAGGCAAGGAAAACAGAAATGATCTTGTCACTGTTCATTCACAAATACTAAATTAAAACTGTGAACATTCCAAAGGGAAGCTACTGCTGGGAAATCACAGACTACACAGATTAAAATGCATTTGTTTAAATTTCCTAACGTCCCTAGCACTTTTTAAAGAGGAGCTTTATCTTGTTATAAAAACACAAAATGCAACTGGAAAACCTTTGAGGATTTAAGAATGAAACACACTTTTCCCCCCAATGATTTGCTTCACATGTAAAAAAATTACTATAATGTAAAATGTATATTTGGATTAGTTACAAAATGCAAATAGGAATGACAGAAATGCCAAAAATCTGCAAACACAAATCTCTCCAGTTCCTTTACTGGGGAGATTTGTCTGTAGGCCAAAGATGAAGGAGATAATGAATTCGGAAACAAGCCTGCACCTTTCCATTAGTGTTAGCAACATCAAAGAAATATTTATAAGAAAATACACAATTTGTTTCCCTTATCTTCGCCTGACTGGGAAGTGATAGGTCCTTACCTTCTCAAAAGGAATCACACAAACTTTATCTATCAGAGCTACTGGCCTTAGTCTTATTGCCTTTTCATCTAAATGTTTATTGCTTAATTCTATGCCTTTACTTAGCCAGTGAGATTCTTGCAAGACCAAAGCTAGCAGTGACCTTAAACTTAAGGAAATGTTTACAGCTCTGAAGTCATACTCCAGATTCCCAAGAAACTAGAAGAGCAGTGGTCAGCAGAGACATGTAATTTTCGTAGTACAGACGTAAAACATTATAGTTGTAGAGCAGAAGAGAATGTGGGAGGAAGTGTGTCATGAGGTAAGTCATGAACATGATGCAGAGAGGTAAGTTGAGTGGCTAACAGTCTCATAAAGTATTCAAACTACCAGACTTAGGTATTTTGAGGTGAGGCTTTCTTAGTTCCTCTTGCAAAACAGCTCCACTAATGAAATATGTAATGATCCTTTTTAATAGTACTTAACCGGACCACTAGACTACAAGCATTTTAAATTTTCACCAGCTGGAATAGACCCATTATAAACTTGTGCCTGAATTTCACATATTCCATCTAAACCAGGCTTCTTCTTCCCTTGAGTGCTGTATAAAAAATCCCAAACCCAAAACAACAAAAAAACCCCAAACCAACCAAACAAGAAAACCCACAAAACCAACAAAAAACAAACAACCAACCAACAACAAAACCACACCAAAAAAAAAAAACACAAAAAAAAAAAAAAAAACCCACAACAGAAAAACCTGTTCCTTTTACAATGCACAATGACAGCATTCACAACCCAGGATCCTGAGTGGGGAAAAGCATCTGTAGCTCTGTAGTGAAAGATTAGTTTGGTTCTTGCATTCTGCAGCCAGAAAAGCCACAGAACCTTAGCCCTCATTCTTGCATTTAATTCAGCTTTACCAGCTTCCCACTCAACAGATCACTGAGAATCCCATTCTGAAGAGCTTCCTCTCCTCATGCACAGTACAATGAGCTTAGGTTCTTAATTTTCTCCTGAGGGTTCAGCTAAGCAATGAATCACCTCAATTTTTGCATATATTGCAAACCTGATAGTATTTCAGTGATGCCAGCAACATCACACTTGTCTCAGGTTCAACATCTCTCAGACTACCATCCATGTAGATCTGTTCTTCATACTCATTATGCACCATGCCTTAAAATTATATTCTGTATCTTTTAAGTTGTAGAATACAAGGTGTTTGGAGATTAATATCAGGTTACCTGTGTGCACTAGCTTTGGAAACCCGCATGCCATATCCATTTATGATTCAAGCAGATTGAACAGAGCACAAAAGTACTTTACATATATTAAGTCAGCAACTCTACAACAAAATTCACATGTAACCTAACAGGAGACAAAGCTGGTGCAGGTATTAAATCTGAAAGCAGGAATGATGGTTTGAGGACAGGAGCCTAAAGAAGAAAGGATTTAAGGAGGATAAAGTGCACTCAGCAAATGAAAAGCAGTTCAAGTGAGGCTGAAGAGAGAATGTGTTACAGAGATTGTCAGTTAAAAGGCAGAGTTAATCAAAGTAGCCAACAAGGAAGATGCACTATTAAAGATGTGCATGCATGCATATACACCAGTATGTTTCTAAATATAGGTAACAAAATATAGGCAGGTATTATGTCTTCAAAAATACCCATATGCTGCATTTGTTCTACATCTAGCACTGGCTTTCATGAGACGTGGTCACTCTTTCTCCTAGACATGGCACAGTTTCCTTTAAAAGCCTCAGGTCCTGAACTTCCAGCTTCTTCAAGGCCCATGCATAATCCACTTACAGGATGTTCCTATCTTTGTTCTGTCATCCCTGGTACAGACATTCTACAGAGTTTTGCAAGGACCAAAGGTGAAGGAAGTCTTGACAGGAGTGTCAGGGATATGTAGGAAGCTACTGCAGTCACAGGGTCAGGTTGGGTGCAAATAAATATATGTACAGTGCTCCTGGCTGTATTTTGAGTCCAGGTAGCTTAGTTGAAGAGCTGTGAGGAAAGAAAGTTCCTGGAATTCCTCCCTTCATACACCCACACTATGACTGACTGGGGCAGGAGATTTTATGAAGAACCGTGGTATAATGACAAGACAATGCAGAATATATGATTCTACGATTCTGATCAAGAGGACTCTGTAGATGAAGAGCTCTATAGACAGATAGGAACAGCCTCATGCTCGCAGACCCTTGTCCTCATGGGAGACTTCAACCACCCTGACATCTGTTGGAGGGACAGTACAGCCCAGCACAAGCAATCCAGAAGGTTCCTCGATTGTGTGGAAGACAACTTCCTTCTGCAAGTAATAGAGGAACTGACAAGGAGAGGTGCCATGCTTGACCTCGTGCTCACCAACAGGGAAGGGCTGGTAGGAAACGTGATGCTCCAGGGCAGCCTTGGATGCAGCAATCATGAGATGGTCAAATTCAAGATCCTCGGTACAGTGAGAACAGTGTGCAGCAAGTCACTGCCCAGAACTTCAGGAGAGCAGACTTTGGCCTCTTCAGGAACCTGCTTAGTAAGGTTCCATGGGATATAGCCCTGGAGGGCAGGGGGGGCCAATACTGTGGGTTGATATTCAAGGATCACCTGCTACAAGCTCAGAAGTGTTGCGTCCCAGCTAGAAGGAAGTGCAGCAGGAGGGCCAGGAGACCTCCTTGGATGGATAAGGAGCTGCTGAGGAAAATTCAAAGTAAAAAAAAGTAAAAATGAGGCTTATAAAAGGTGGAAGCAAGGGCAGGCAGCCTGGGAAGAATACAGGTATGTTGTCAGGGAAGCTAGGGACCAGGTTAGGAAAGCTAAGGCCCAGTTAGAATTAAACTTGGCTAGGGATGTCAAAGATAACAAGAAGGGATTCTATAGGTACAATGCAAATAAAAGACAGACTAGGGTCCTCTCTGGAAGCTATCAGAATAACAGGCTACCCTGGATTTGGAGAAGGTTGAGGTTCTTAATGACTTCATCGCCTCGGTCTTCACTGGCAAAGGCTCTGACTGCACCACCCAAGTCTAAGAAGGCAGATGCAGGGACTGTGAGAATGAAGACCTTGGGCCCACTGTAGATGAGGATCTGGTTCAAGACCATCATAAGAACCTGAATGTACACAAGTCCATGGGACCTGATGAAATCCATCCGCGGGTCCTGAAGGAGCTGGCAAATGAAGTTGCTAAGACACTGTCCATCATATTTGAAAAATCATGGCAGTCAGGTGAAGTTCCTGACGACTGGGAAAAGGGAAATATAACCCCCATTTTCAAGAAGGGGAAAATGGAAGACCAGTTACAGATCAGTCAGCCTCACCTCTGTGCCCGACAAAATCTTGGAGCACATTCTCCTGGAAGGCATGTTAGGGCACATGAAAGAAACAATGTGCTTGGTGACAGCCAGCATGGCTTCACTAAGGGGAAATCCTGCCTGACCAATTTGGTGGCCTTCTATGATGGGGCTACAGAACTGATAGACAAGGGTAGAGGTATTGATGTCATCTACCTGGACCTGTGCAAAGCGTTCCACACTGTCCCGCATGTCATCCTTGTCTCTAAATTGGAGACAATCATAGAATCATAGAATAGTTAGGGTTGGAAAGGACCTCAAGACCATCTAGTTCCAGCCCCCCTGCCATGGGCAGGGACACCAGTTTAATAGGTGAACCACTCAGTGGATAAAGAACTGGCTGGATGGCCACACTGGTTGTGGTCACACAGCTGGCTGTGGTCAATGGCTCAATGTGCAGCTGGAGACGAGTAACAAGTGGTGTCCCTCAAGGATCAGTGTTGGGATCGGTCTTGTTCAAAAACTTTGTCGGTGTCATGGACAGTGGGATTGAGTGCACCGTCAGCAAGTTTGCCAATGACACCAAGGTGTGTGGTTCGGTTGATACCCTGGAGGGAAGGAATGCCATCCAGAGGGACCTTGACATGCTTGTGAGGTGGGCTGATGCCAGCCTCATGAAGTTTAACCACTGCAAGTGCAAGGTCCTACACCTGGGTTGGAGCAATCCCAGGCACAGCTACAGATTGGGCTGAGAGGAGATTCAGAGCAGCCCTGAGGAGAAGGACTTGGGAGTGTTGGTCAATGAGAAAATGAACATGAGCTGGCTTCAGTGTGCGCTCGCAGCCCAGAAAGCCAACCGTATCCTGGGCTGCATCAAAAGAAGCGTGACCAGCAGGTTGAAGAAGGTGATCCTGCCCCTCTACTCTGCTCTCGTGAGATAACACTTGGAGTATTGTGTGCAGTTCTGATGTCCTCAACATAATAAAAAGGACATGGAACTGTTGGAACAAGTCCAGAGGACGCCCACAAGGATGATCAGGGGACTGGACCACATCCTGTATGAAGACAGGCTGAGAAAGTTGGGGTTGTTCAGCCTGTAGAAGAGAAGGCTGTGTGGAGACCTCATAGCAGCCTTCCAGTATCTGAAGGGGGGCTATGAGGATGTTGGGGAGGGACTCTTCATTAGGGACTGCAGTGATAGGACAAGGAGTAATGGGTTAAAACTTAAAGAGGGGAAGTTTAGATTGGATATAAGGAGGAAGTTCTTTACTGTGAGGGTGGTGAGCCAGTGGAATGGGTTGCCCAAGGAAGCTGTGAGTGCTCCATCCCTGGCGGTGTTCAAGGCCAGGCTGGGCGGAGCCTTGGGTGCCATGTGTGAGCTGTCCCTGCCCATGGCAGGGGGTTGGAACTAGATGATCTTAAGGTCCTTTCCAACCGAAATTTTTCTATGATTCTAACTATTCTATACCCAGGTATGCACAGGAAGAAGCCTAAATTATTGCAGAGAATACGAAAGGAGAAAACACCCCAAAAATTTAGAACTTCTGTCATACTGTTGCTTTACAAATAAAAAATCCCCAGTCTAGTAGAGATTGTATTTAGTATAAAATCCAGTGCTCTTTAGGTACTGTATATTCCAGCAGATGGAATACTAGATCAATATTTATATTCTGAGTTTATAACTGATTAAACATTGGTCACAATGAATATCAGAGAAAAGCAATCTAGTTTCCTTTTTCTGTGTCTTCTAAAATACAGTAGTAACTGAAATATTTTCTAAACTTGATTAAATTTAGCAGTAATATAAAAAGAAATCATATTGCTTATCAGATACAATATTAGATATATAGTTCTGTCTTATATGTGAATGTTCTGAATTTTCATTTGGCAACCTCCTACTTTAAAATTTAGATTATTCAGTATTTTGAAAATTATAAAAGCCAAAATGCCGTCATTGACCCGGACTTATCTGTTTCAGAATTTTTTGTAATATATATACTTTAATTTGTTGCCTGTCATTTTGTCTGAGGATCAGCTCAGTTGAGTTTTTAATTCCTTTTCATTTTAATTAGCTGAAGCACCTATATAGAATTTGAATGGTATGTACTTGCAGTAATTTAAATTATGGTACAGTACAGTCCCAGTTCAGCTGATATTAAGTTCAGTTGCATGTTGTCATGGTTTAAGCCCAGCACACTTGTAAACCTATACAAATAATTTAGACAACCAACTGCCTGCAACAGTTTAAAAATCAGTATATATAAAAGTATATCTAGATGTATGTGGTATAGAAAATGTCACTATTATCATCCTCTGGTTTTACAGTCAAGATTTTCTGGATTTTTTTGCTATTGCAGTTGTTAATATAGTCTCCCAAATTCTCCCTGTTTCAGATGTTGAATCTTAATTAAATTGGAACAGTGTGGACAAGTTAAACTATTTTCTCTTGGTATGATTACTTATTTTCTCAGCTTAAATAAATAAATTAGCTGATACCAATTGTGCAAACTTTCCATATATCATTTATATGAAACTACACAGAAGTTCCCCAACATAATTTTAGTAAGCTACAGACAAGATTATCCCAAGATGGTACACAAGGGACACATAACACATGGAAGAAAACATACCATTAACGTTAAAGAAATTATCTCAAAACAGCAAGCAGAATACTATAAAACAAAGTTGAAATTTATTTTTTGCAATTCCTAAAATATACTTATCTTAAAATATTTAAAATCCTGGGTAATAAAAAAGAAAATGAGACGCTTCATAACAAGTTTAAAGAATGGATTAGACATCAGTTGAAATGATTCATTCATATTTGTTTTTTATAAATGTAAAATAAAACCAGTAGAACACAAATGCAAAGCAGATTTTATTTAGACTGACTGATTGGCTCATATAAAGTGGAAAAATAGTATGGGTTGGAATGATTATGGCATGTATGACAGAAATTTGACAGAAATTTGGGCTTTCTGTCCTTGAACAAATATGCATATTTTTTTTATACTCACTTTCTTCATGTTAGATCAGTAAACTGACATTTAAAACTAAATCAGCATGATAAAGACACTATGAGTCTACTTATGCTTTCACCTTTGAAAAGCCAATGCTTGTATGAACAAAACCAAACCTATAGTAAGACTACACTTGCATACATATGCAGCAGACATACACACTATTGTTGTCTTTCCTCATGAAATTAATAAATTTCTTCATTAAATTATTTCAATAGAGAATATACTAAGTCTGCCATTTCAGAAAGATAACTTTCTGATACTAATTCCCAACTCCACATTGTATTCAACACAGCAGCAGTCATTTAACCCCTGATGTCTGGTGTCTGAGCTTATTAATAATAGCAATAATAACATGTAATACAAACTCTGGCAATAGGACAATAGAAGAATATTCCTTGTCAAAAATAGAGTGGGGCAAAGCGGTATGAAAACACTACTAACTTTGAACAAGGATTATGCTACAGATTCAGGATAAAAGCATGAAAGGACAAAATTTTGAGAACAGATATTATGCCAAGTGTACTGGACATAAAAAAAAGTCATTAATTAGCAAAGATAAGTCTCTAGTGCATGTTACTGAGAGCTAATATTTGGGTGTAAAAGAGAAAGATGCATATTTTTCAGAATCAGGCATATTCAATCAACATAAAAAACTTTCCTTGATAACATTTTCACAAATTCCACAGCAAATTTTATACTCAATAAGAGTTTAGATTTAGGCTCTATTACATCCACATCTACATTTCATAGACTGTGAATGAAGCAAAAAAAAGATCAAGCAAAGTTATGTAACTCCTGAAATAAAATCAGACATAGGATTTAAACAGGTTTTACTTCTTTAGCAAATACCTTAACAAGAAAGACAATTATAATTTCACTGGTAATTCTAACAGTTCAGGTCTGGATAGATCTTACCAACAGCAGCATCATTTTCCATTACATAAAACATCAGTAATACTATCATGAGGCTAGTAGGATAGCTGAACTTGGCTCATTTTCTAATAAGATGGATAATGGCTTTCCTACTGAAATTCAGTTTACACTTAGTGTTCATTCCCCACATTTTGATGAAGGCAGTAAGAGACCTGGAATGAGACAGAGGACAGCACTGTGCTTCAGCAGAAACTGTGCTTTTCCTCAATTCTATTTGAAGTGTATCCTCTTTGTTATATTCCTTTAATAATACTACAGGACTCAGATCAACTCTACTTCTGTCTTCCATTATGCTACAAGAAATGCATAACTGGACCCCTGAACTCTAGATTGAGCAGTGAATGCAGAAGATGGAAAAATTAGGACAGCATAAAGATACTTCTAAACTAGAATTAGGGCCTGCAAACATGGGAGGATTTGAAAACCAAACAAAAAAAAAACAACCCTCCAAACAATGCCGGTGGAAGGAATTCTTTAACAACAAAGAAAATTTTTAAAAACAGAATTTAGGGACATTTGAAAAAAAATTTGACAAACAGCTTTAACTGAAAAGAAGAATTTGGAAACTATTAAATTCGAGTTTGAAATTGCCTAATGAAATACTACATTTAAGAAATACTGAGACATTACATTTTCCAGATTTGTCATTTGGATTTTCTTGCAGAATAAAATTCTACTGCTGTAATTGCTATAACTACAAAAAAAAAAAAAAAAAAAAGAAAAAAGAACTACAACCCAAACCTTGGCCACAAACAACAACAAAAAAAAGAACACTGCCACCAAAAGACCTTTTTTTCTGAAACAAACCAAAAACCAAACAAGCAAAAAAGAAGGTTCAGAAAGGAAAGTCCAAAATGACATTAAATATTTCTGGAGAGTATGTCACTGAAATAAATTTTGAATTATCACATTATTTCTTTTTCCATTACTAAATATTCACTTGTTCACTTGTTTAATCTGTTTACTGAAAATTATATTGTACTCTATGTTAAGCTGGCCACTAACATATTTGTTCGTCCAGCTCTATTTCAAATTAATTCAAAAAAGGTAGAATTTTAAGGAATAATTAAGGTTATTCTGAGAATGAATAAAAAGCTATGTGAAAATAAATACTGTTTTAAAATTTTCATTATTATAGTGAACATACCCATTCTTTGTTGATGCCTTAATCAGCTAAATTAAATTAGGTGAAAGTTCTGTTATTTAGATTTAGCTGAAAGTGCATGAACAAAAAGTTATAGTCCCGAGAATCCTCTCAACACTCCAAAGGCTCTTTAATACATAGTAAGCAACAAACAGTAGGAACAAAGAGATTAGTGGCTTTGTTTTCCAGGTGTTTCTTTTATTGCTGTGACCTGCTGCAGCTCAGAATTCCATCTGACACCCACCATGTCTCTGAAACAACCTGAATAAGGTTTATGGAAATATCTGCAGTTTTCAAGAAATTGTGATTGTCATTAAAGTAATTCCAACTACATTTTCAGATTCTCTGCCTCAAGAAAATACTTCCTAAAATCACAGAGTTATGAGAAAGTACCACTTTCCAATTTGATTCAAAGCAAAGAAATGCTGACAAAATATAGTGTGAATTTTAACATTGTAGAATCATAGAATGGTTAGAGTTGGAAGGGACCTTCAAGATCATCTAATTCAAACTCCTCTGCCATGGGACATGTTCCACTAGACCAGGTTGCTCAAAGCCCTGTCCAACCTGGCCTTGAACACTCCCAGGGATGGGGCAGTCACAACTTCTCTGGGCAACCTGTTCTGTGCCTCACCACCCTCATATTAAAGAGCATCTTCCTAATGTCTGTTATAGACATTTGTTATAAGGTCTCCCCTGAGCCTTCTCTTCTCCAAGCTGAATAATCCCAGCTTTCTCAGTTTGTCTTCATAGGAGAGGTGCTCCAGTCCCCAGTCATCTTTGCGGCCCTCCTCAGGACTTGCTCAAGCAGGTCCACGTCTTTCTTGTATTGGGGGCCCCAGAGCTGAACACAGTACTCAAGGTGAGGTCTCATGAGAGCGTAATAGAGGGGGAGAATCACCTCGCTTGACCTGCTGGTCACGCTTCTTCTGATGCAGCCCAGGATAGAAATCTACATCCCTAAATTAGTAGTTTGAATATCATGCCTTTATTTATTGGCTAACTTTTGAATTCTTTTTTATTTCTTCATGAAAAATAAGACAAATTCAAAATGTAATATCATAGAAAGGTACTATATTCAGCAGTGCCAAAACCAGCATGAAATTCATGCTGACCCGTAAGTAGTCTTATTTAAGTTTACTTGGTAACAATGCTTACTTCAAATTTTCAGACATAAAGCCGAAAGGTCCAGAGGGGCTTTTATGAAAATGAAAAGTACTGCCCCACAGAGTTTAATTTCTATAATTTTTCCAGGGAGATTTTAACTATGGAATGGTGTGAAAGAGACCCCCAGAGTGCTGTTGGCCTGGGAAAGAGCTCTGTTCTTGTGCCAAATGGTTTATTTCCAAGTGGTAAAATTTTTCTCAGAGGTCCTAAGCACTCTTGTCTCCAAACGTACTCAGTGCCAGAACTTTTCATAAAGGTTTTTCATGTGAGGTGCTTGCTGCAAGAGCTGTCATAAAGATCATGAAAGAAATAACACAGTAGGCAGTAGCAGAGCTAGAGGACTCCCTTGAGACCCCCTTTTAATGCTTATCTTTTTTAAAAGCTGATCAGTAATATAATTGAACAGAGATTTTCTCAGTGGTAACAGAGGTAACAACCTCAAGTTCTGCTGGAGGAGGTTTAGATTGGATATCAGGGAACATTTCTTCAGACAGAAGGTGGTCAGGCATTCGAACAGGCTGCCCAGGGAAATGGTAAAATCACTGTCCCTGGAAGTGTTCAAAACCCATGTAGATGAGGCCCTCAGTGACACAGTTTAGTGGTGGTCTTGGAAGTCCTGGGGTAATGGTTGGAATTGATGATCTTAAAAGTCTTTTCCAACCTAGTTGATCTTATGATTCTGAGTGTGGGTATGCATGCATTTATGAATTACCACTGCTAACACACCCAGTATTACCCATAAAACACACAGAATTGTAGGCAAGCCACATTAACAGACTGAATCTAATTCCACACTCCTATAATTTCCACTCCTGATTCTCACTTTTTCTGGAACAGAACCTGGATATCGTAGCTATGATCTTACAATACCATAACCTGGTATGTCCAGAGTTTTATACTTGAGTCCTCAACTTAAAGACAAGGAGCTATGTCTATAAGAAACGCTGCACTACATAATGTTAAATTCATAGCAGAATTCAGACATATCTAACTGCCATTGCTCATTCAAATACTCATTCAGCTGGCTCCTACCATGTCACATTGTAAGTACAGACTTCAAACAGGGCACAAAATTCATGTGTATATGAATACACTATATTTCCACCCCCTAATTTCCCAGTTGCCAACTATTCAAGGTACAGAAGTGTCATGGTTCAAACCAATCCACACAGCTCGTTCACTCACTCCCCCCCCCTTTTTCTCTCTCTTTCTTCCCCCCCCTTTTTCACTCTCTTTCTTTCCTCCCCCCTGCCCCGACTCCCAGAGGGATGGGGAGGAGAATTGAGAGAATGTAACTCCCACGGGTTGAGATAAGAACAGCCCAGTAACTAAGGTATAACACAAATCACTACAGCTACCACCAATGATAATAATGATAAGAGAAAATAACAAGAGAAGAGAATACAATACCACCGCCGAATGAGTTCAACCTCCCCGAAGAGAGACCGTGCCCTTCTGGGTAAATCCCAGTTACCTCCCTGGGCATGATGTGCTGTGGTATGGAATACCTCTTTGGCTAGCTTAGGTCAGGTGTCCTGTCTCTGCTTCCTCCCAGCCTTCCCTCCTCCCTGGCAGAGCATGAGACTCACAAAGTCCTTGGCCAGAATAAACATTGCTTAGCAGCAATTAAAAACAGTCGGTGTTATCAGCTCTGTTCCCAGGCTGGAAGTCAAAACACAGCGCTGCACCAGCTAATAAGAAGGAGAAAAATTGGTACTGATGAACCTAGGACAAGAAGTTAAAAACTTGAGTTAAACTCTTGAGTTAACTCAGAAGTTAAACTCTTGAGTTAAGATGAGGGGTTTTCTTATTTAGTACTGCAGATTTTCCTCCCAAGAACATCCCCAAATTGAGTAAATAACAAAGCAAAATTGGAGAAATTGGTTATTTGCCCCTTTGGCTACAGAAACATAGTAGTCACTGTAAAGAGTAGCAGCACCATCTTTTCTGTTGGCTAATTTCAGCACAAAGGGACTTTAAAGAGTCAAGCTGGAAATGCATTAAAAATGAGACAGATGAAGATAAAAAAAATCATCTGACAGGTATGCAAGCTGCCATTATAAAAGATCCTCAGGGTCTTTTATTTCACAGATTAAAAATGCACACAAAATTATCTTTCCCACCTAGGATTCTGAATTTCACTGAAGTATAGGAAACGCAATAATTTCTTTAATGAATAATCTGAGATCACAAAATTCTACTGTTTTCAGCAAAATTGGAACAGTGATCACATTGAAAAGAGTAAACTGATCCAAGGCTCATTATGTTTAACCAGTCTTACTAGTAATCTTCTGTGGTGGATGAGTAGAAACAGACTCCAGAAAGCAATACAGTGTAGGATTTTATCTGTGGTGTTCTAAATCACCCTGCAGAGTAGCCAATTTCTGAATACCAGAAAACTCAGAAATGACTATCATTACATTGACACCTAAATTAAATGTCTCATTTTGAGGAAGTTTCATACAACTTGCCTGAAAGCATTTTAAAAACAGTTAATATTTGTAAGGAGCAGAGCAAAAGAAAATGTGAACAGCAGGTTTATGTGATCAACCTAACAACTTCACATTAGAAAAATAAGATACATGATGAAATATTGACAGAGCAAGCATGTAGTCTTTTTTTGTTCTGGGAGATTTGTGCATGTATATGCATGTTTACATATAGGAAGGGGAAGGGAAAAGAAAATAAACACAGAAGGATTATTTGTAGCAGGTAGAACGTAAACTATCTACAGAGTAAGCTGTTTCTGCAAAGGACAGGGATTACCACGATACAGTATTTAGTTGGTTTTGACAGACCTTTGAGAAAGGGAAGCATCAGCACAATAGCTGTCACCACGTTCAGGGACCACAGCCAGAAAGCATCGTATCTGAAATAAATTAGCATTTTCTGAGGCTCTCTATTGTTGTGACTTTAGTTAGGACTGAGCATCTCTCATGATTCTGAGGAATAGAATATACTCTGCTAGATAATCATGAAATAGGCACCTGGAACGCAGGCCGGGGATGTGCTGGCTTATTTGTATCCTGGGGAGGCTGTTTTTACCACATATTTAGGTGCTGCAAATTCACTAATCTCAGCATAATGAAGGAATGGGAATGTAATCACAAAACACAGCTGGTATAAGAAATCCCCTTTAAAAGGTCTACCTCAGTGGAAGGTGTGGCATCTGGCTTTGTCTAGTGTAGATAGTTTGATACTCAATTTGTAGAACTATCTTAAGCTGGTGGTCTATTTTATTTTTTGAAACTGTAAATAGAGAATAACATCAGAAATTAGGTCTGGACAGAAAATACATTTTCTTGTTATTCTGAACATGACACTTGAGAGAGCTGTTGCCTCAGTCAGAAATGGGAGAATATTGTGTGCTATGCCACTTCCGAGTTCTCGACCAGAGAAGCATTATAAAATGAAAGACTAGATTGTGATATAAAAGTGTTCATTCCATTGATAATTAACCACTGAAGACTCCATCATCACTGGCCAAATGCAGAGGTCTTTACTCACTTTCACTTGGGCTTGTGAACATAAGATCTTAAGGCTTAGCTGGAAGTCTTCAGAACTGTTCATCATAGTACATAGAGCCTACCAGTATAACCAGGTACAGAATATGACAGAAAGAAAAAGAATCTCTGTGTTACACATGTCAGAGGGAGACTGAGAGGCCTTGCTGATGGGACTAAAATGTTGCACTTACTAGGACTGTTTTGTTTGTTACTTTTCTCAGCGTGTGAAACTTTCCCTAGAATCTACTAAGTTAGGAAGGCACCAGGTAACTACCTATACAGAGTATTTAAAACAATTTCTCTCAATAATTTTCATTTTGCACAGCAAGTCCACATAGCCAGCCTCTCTGATAAGAAATCCAAACTTACGAGAACATTTCAGCATCCTTTGTGATCTACTACTGTCCCGAAATCAAATGCTAGCTGTGATAATCCATCTACTTACTCTGAAATACCTGCAGCCTCCTGAAACTCTTTGTTGTGGTTTAAAAGCAAATAATTCCAGAATCAGAATGTGAATAACAAAGTCCATTCACTAAAAAGCAAAGAGGAAAATGTAAAAAAATAAAGAAATATATATTTAAATATAATTTTCCCTGATTACTTTAAAAAAAAAAATAGTAACTAACACAGGGAACTTATTTTCTCTAGTTGAACATTTACATTGAATCCTTTACATTTTTTTTAATCAGCCCTCTCTGTCCCATTTGCTAAGGTTAAGCAGTTTAAAAAAAAAGGTCCACTCAATTTAATACTGCAGCAACGGAGCAGCAGGGCATCTTCATAAAACCATGTGATTATCCTTGCAAAAGTTCTGTGTGCATTTTCTGGCAGTGAAGAGAACCATTATTATTGTTACTAATGCTGAGAAAATGGTATTTCAAAGTAAAAAGAAAAGGACTTTATTAATATAGAATGCCTCATTTCCCAGTGCTGGTTATTAGTGCTCTTTTGCTATTGCCTATAGTTTGTCTTTATTCATTTTCACTACAGAAATTTTATCACCCTTTCACTCCTGCTCTAATTTTCTTTCTTAATGCACATCTTCAGAAGATGATAGGCAGCCTGCACTACTACTGCACTACCTTTCAAGATCTGAATAAGAGAGACTTAACATAGGACAGAAAGATTGTTTGGAAAAGAAAGCATACAAAAAAATGTAAAGGCATTTCTTGCTTCCATTTCCTTTTCTCATAAATGCTATGTACTAATATCTCATTTTCCAAAGGTTTAATACAGTAAATTGCTGAAAATTCAACTTTAACCCAGCCAAGAATTTAAGCATATACTTAACTAGAACTTAAACATCCATTTCTTTGAAGTAACCAACCCTATAGAATTCTAAACTGAAACACAATCTGAAGTGCTTTGTTGAAGAAGGAAGAGAAGCAAGCTTTCAGGTTTGGTTTCTAGAAGAGACAAGACAAAAGTACCTTTTTTATGTCATGTCTCTGTTCTTCCTAGTGTATACTTGATTCTATTAACTTGGACAGCTTGATACAAAATAAAATCAACGGCATATAATTTTAAGAGGGTTTTGGCTAGTTGGTTACTTGGTTTGGGGGTTTGTTTGGGTTTTTAATTGTTCTTCTTTAATGACCCTTATCTCTTTCCTTACACTTTCTTCCTCAATCAGCTTTTCACAAACATCCTAATAAAATACACATAACTTAAACAACAGACAAGCAAGTTTCACAACAAACATATATTTATCTAGGAGTTCTAAGGCCAAATTCTGTCTTTTAATGTAAATTTTGAAGAAAGCCATGTTTCAATCTGTGAGAAATGTGCTCACTTCTAAAAAAATTTATTAGGGACAAAGTCAATGGATCAAAGAAAACAGTGCTGGGTGCATGACCATAGCCGCAGATGCACCGATATACCCATACACAAGCTTTTTATCCATTCCATGTTGCATCAGCCAAATACATACTCATAGTTATCTCGAGAACAGGGAGGAATTATTACAATTGTTTCTCCAAAAGGATTTCCATAAGTCCACCCTGGTCTCCTCCTTTTGACGCATGCTGTCTGCCTCCTGGTGGTCGTCTCAGGGGTCTTTGGGGATGAAGTAAGACGTCTTCCTCTAGGGTGAACTTTTCACCCTGGGTCTTGAGCCAGTTCTGATCAGTCCTGTGGGTGCTAGTTCTTTCAGTTTCTCTCACTGGTGTTACATTACAGGATGGTCATGTTTGATAAGATTTTATCTTGTGCAGGCCACATATGCTTGATGAAAGCAAAATTTCATTAACCCTTTATTACCTCTCACAAATCCAAACTAGTAATTTCATTTTATTGTAGAGGTGTAGGCAAAATCCTAATTGTCTTATTTTAACACTAAAATCAATTTGTGAGATCATGTGTCTTTGAAAAATCATAGAATCATAGAAATTTTTTCCTTAGAAGGAAGTCTCACCCTTATTTTTAGTTAT
The DNA here is from genome assembly GCF_037157495.1 of Lathamus discolor. NCBI lineage: Eukaryota > Metazoa > Chordata > Aves > Psittaciformes > Psittacidae > Lathamus > Lathamus discolor. The sequence continues at coordinate 25,618,864 of NC_088884.1, forward strand.
TCTATAGTTATTTTTATTATTTTATAGACCTAAACCACATTAGGATAAATACCTCATGCAGATTCCTCCCCCTGGATGATCAGATAAGTAGCTTGAAATAGGTGTTTGATCTCCAGTAAAGCCAATTATGCTGAGCTGTATCTTAAGCCAAAGCAAAGACACGAAAAGCAAGATAAAGGAAAGACCTGTAATGCACTGTACATTCCTCTTGCTTCTACCCCCTGTCCTGTCTTTTTCGACTGCAATGATGAAAATCTTGGCCAATAATAAATGCTTTCAAAAATCCTACTCATAGCTTACAAGTATAGAAAGATAAGCTAAGTGACCACCTCAATCATTTTTCTGTCATTTGCACAATGCCTGCCCAAAGGAAAGGTCAACTCTAATCCATTTCATCAACCATCCAGTCTAAGTGGTGTTATACTAATATGTCTCATTATACAAATTAATTGTTTGTAAACCTCACAATAGTCTTTGTATGGTCTGCAGAAGCATCACAAGTTGCCATTACATTCAATATACTTCCTCTTCCAAATCAATGTAATCTGCCATGAACCTCACATTAAAAAATCACAACAGGAAAAACTAGAGACACTTGGAATCTTTTCTAGTACTTGGGTGTCCTTCACCTTTGACTTCAGCCAATTTTTTCTCACCTTTGTGAAATTTCAGTTTAGCAGTACTTGGTGTTGCTTTATCAACTGAGAAAGTTCAAGATTAAAACATTCTCCATACTTCCATACCGCTTTCCTGTATGCAAAAGCTTATGTTTACAGCAGTTTTGACAGGGAAAAAAAACCCCAACAAAACAAAACAAACCCCCGAATTCAGTGAGCAAGAAGAGTACAGAGCAGACAAACAGCTTTTCTTTATTTCTCCTTGTATATGAATTCTTTCAATTGGACCTCATCTTCACGCAACCATATATTTTTTGTCTCAATAAGACAAGTCAAATTTAAAAGCTTATTTTATGCACATTGAAGTTTTATAAAGTATTTTGTGCATTTCAACTTCTGTTATTTTCATAAACAATAGCAGTAATGCAAACAAATAGAAAATTTTTATTTGAGTTCATGCAAGCATGCCCATTTTTAAAACAAAAGAAAGATGTCACTACAGACTAGTGGTATTTCCAGAGGGTACATTAGCATTAAAAATAAATGCTATGCATTCAGATAAAAGCAGAGATAAGTCTACACAATAAATAACAGATTTAGATTCATGTTATTCAGTAACGTGTAAGAAAATGGTTATAAAAAAGCTTTTACCATATATATGTATGAGTAGACAACTTATTCATTTTAGAATAAAAGATCCTAATGCTCTTTAGCAAAACTATTTGCAATTAATTTCAAGAAATGCAATTCTTTCACTAATGAGAAGGTTGCCTAACAGATCACTAATTAATTTACTATATAAAGTCCATGTGAAGAACGGCTTAGTAGCATGTGTTCATCTGTTCCAGGCAACTCTTCATTAAAATAAATTTAGATACAAACTATCATGTCAAGGCAGGTTTTCATACTAAATCTTTTTGCAAGAGTTTAAAATATGTCTGAACAGATTTGCCATAGCAATAGATAGATAGGAGGGGGGAACTGCTTCTGTATCTTTGGCCAGAACTGTAACCCAGAAAACGTGATTTTTTTACTATTTTTGCCAAAGGCTTTAGACTCTTCCTTGATCTGAGAGCTCCTGGGCTCACCCTAGCTGGAGAGGGGCTCAGCTGGCTTCAGGTCCTGCCTCGGGGCCAATTGCTTGTTTCCCCTGATACCACAAAAGTGAGTACCACTCCCGTGCCTGAGCCAGAGTTCTGCCTGTGCCTGGGTATGAGAAACCCAGGGTGTTGCTACCTAACAAAGAGACCCGAGGTGAGTGGGGGGAGGCTGAGCCTGGGGCGGCTGTAGGGCCATGCTCACCCCACAGCTGAGAGCAGCCAGAAAGCAGCAGCCCCGGGTAAGGAAACATTTAAAAACAAATTCAGGTTTATGAAATTGGAGAGTGAGGGTTCACCCTGTAGCCTGTCCTGCCCGGCGGGTGCAGTGGAGCTGATTTGTTATCATGTTCTGCTGTGCGCAGGAGAAACCAGAGGCCCTCCAGAGGTTGAAAAACGAAACAACATTAATTTTACTGCTAACTTCCCTAAAACTGTATCAGGAGGAACAAAAGTCTTGGCAGGTTCTTATAAAAGACACGAAGAAGAAGAAAAGGAGAAAGGAAAGAAAACAGAAATAGGCTCACCAGTGATGTCTTCACGGTCAGCGAGTGGAACTTCTTTCAACTGTGGTCTTTTCAGCTGTGGTCCTTGGAGTCCGTGTGATCCTTGTGGTCAGTGTCTCCACTGTGTTCCGTGGTGGAGGGCTGCTCACCACACGCTGAAGGACGGTTTTGCCTTTTTCTAGGGCCAGGCGCTCTTGGAACCCTCCCGCAGGTCAGACCCACCCGCGGGGGATCTGCTGAGCCCCAGAGCCGGTTCACGCTGCGCCCTGACGGGCGCCGCAGGGTCTGTCGCTGTCTCCGGGCAGTTTGTTGCCGAGGCAGTTGATCTTCACGGCCTCAGCGCAGACAGCACAGGAAAGCAACCCTCACCTTGGTGGAGCAGGAGCCCTGCTGTGCCCCTGGCCCTTTGCCCAAGCTATAACGAGCTGTCTGTTCCTTCTGTCTTCTGGGGCTCTTGACCATCACACCCCATTCCACACACAAATCTCCCATGCCCTTCATAAATAATCTGCTCCTCATGGACAAGACATTGTGATGTTCCAAACTCATTAAAACCATTCCACCCTGCAGCTCATGAGGCACACTGAAGTGTTGACCACAGATGCCACAGACACACTACAAGGGTGAAAATAAGACCTTTGTATTTTCACAAGGGTAAAAATAATGTAGAAAAGGCAGGTCCTAGCCAGTTCATATACAACAATTTAAAGAGTATTATTACAGGCCTTTTAACATTAATTATTTATTTAGACTACTGGGCTGTTAATAGCTCATTGGACTAACAAAAATTCATAGGTGAATGTATATTATATTTTTATTTGCTTACAACAAGTTTTCAAGTGTAATAGTGATACAGAGGTCTAGTTAATGTGCAGGGGGGTTGTACAGGGGGGGTGTACAAGGGGGTTAAAAGAATTCTGCTTGCTTGACAAAAGTACTGCTTGCTCAGCAAACACCTATCATGCTTACTGATTAAAACCAGCTTTACTTTGACCAGACTTATGATTAAAACCAGCTTTGCGATTTGGACTTTGACTAGATTCCTAGAGAGCATGCGTGATGGCTAGAGGTAAAAAGTTCAGGCTTGAGGAAGACTCATTTACTTAATCTTGAAGACCCCTACCCACAAGAGGAATCACAGAATCACAGAATCCCAAGGGTTGGAAGGGACCTAAAAAGATCATCTAGTCCAACCCCCCTGCAAGAGCAGGGTAACCTACAGTACATCACACAGGAACTTGTCCAGGCGGGCCTTGAATATCTCCAGTGTAGGAGACTCCACAACCCCCCTGGGCAACCTGTTCCAGTGCTCTGTCACTCTTACAGTAAAGAAGTTCTTCCTGATGTTAACGTGGAACTTCCTATGTTCCAGTTTACACCCATTGCCCCTTGTCCTATCACTGGATATCACTGAAAAAAGCCTAGCTCCATCATCCTGACACCTACCCTTCACATATTTGTAAACATTGATGAGGTCACCCCTCAGTCTCCTCTTTTGCAAGCTAAAGAGACCCAGCTCCCTCAGCCTCTCCTCATAAGGGAGATGTTCCACTCCCTTAATCATCTTTGTGGCTCTGCGCTGGACTCCTTCAAGCAATTCCCTGTCCTTCTTGAACAGAGGGGCCCAGAACTGGACGCAATATTCCAGATGCGGCCTCACCAAGGCTGAGTAGAGGGGGAGGAGAACCTCTCTTGACCTACTAACCACTCCCTTTCTAATGCACCCTAAGATGCCATTTGCCTTCTTGGCCACAAGAGCACATTGCTGGCTCATGGTCATCCTCCTATCCACCAGGACCCCCAGGTCCCTTTCCCCTTCACTACTTTCCAGCAGGTCAACCCCCAACCTGTACTGGTACATGGGGTTGTTCTTCCCCAGATGCAAGACTCTACACTTGCCCTTGTTAAATTTCATCAAGTTTCTCCCCGCCCAACTCTCCAGCCTGTCCAGGTCTCGCTGAATGGCAGCACAGTCCTCTGGTGTGTCAGCCACTCCTCCCAGTTTTGTGTCATCAGCAAACTTGCTGAGGGTGCACTCAGTTCCCTCATCCAGGTCATTGATGAAAATATTGAGGAAGACTCATTTATTTCATCTTGAGACCCTCACCCACGACCGGGGCAGGCACTGCGCAGGCACGAAGTACCTTCTAGCTCATTATAATACGAAACGGGGATAGGACTTGAATATGTATAGGCGTATCATGTAACCTTATGGATATGTATAACTTTAGAGAATAAATGTAGAGGGAAACAATACTGAGATGCGCATGCTATGGAGGAGCTATCCCCATGCTCCTCAGCGCTGAATAAAAGCATACCTACTTTACAAATTTATTGAGTTGTGGAGTCTATCCGCGTGTCAGTAGAACATAGTCACAAGGCAAAACATAAAGAATAACTTAATAAACTTAATAAATAATAATAATCTTAATAAAAAATACAAATAAACTTAATAAAATAATAAACAATAAACTTAGTAAATAATAACTAAAACTTAAACTGCTAAAGAACAAAGTTATTTGGTTCTCTCTTTTCCCACTTCAATGAAAAAAATTCTACAGCCATTATATGAGAATGAAAATCTTGGGAGGGAAAGAATAATTAGAGACAATTAGGTAATAGCTCCTCTTCTTTCCTCAGCTTTGCTGTCATACACTTTCTGTGCCTGAGTATTTAGTGCAAATTTCCCTCCTCCCCTCTTTTCCCCAAAGAAGGGTTGTCTTTCCAACACCCATTGACCACTGAAACACAAGGTTAGGAAGGCAAATAGCTAAGATATGCAGGGCAACAAAATATAAGTGTGACATCACCAAAACAAATTGTATCTGTGAACCAACTTGGCTCTCTTTGTTAGTCCTTTAATCTGGAATAGAAGGTTCTCCCCATCATTTCCTTCAACAGCTTTGAACATGGAGTGAAAGAGTGAGTTTTACACAGTTGCGTGCACCATGTTATGATTTGCACCCATAGCATTTAACATTTTTGCTTTTATATATCACAAACTGGGAAGACTTTGTCTAGGTCAATGTTTAGTTGAAAAAACTCAAAGGAGCAATTGGAGGCTCAGGGACTGTAGGTGCTCTTCTGCAATAATATGCTGAATGGCACAGACGGGCTCCAGTGATATGCTTTCCGCTGAAGCAGAGAAAATATTATCTCTTCAGTCTTAAAAATTATGTGTGATGTTGGTGAGTGAGCTAAGTGCATAGCAGGTGAGCTAATGATACTTATGAATATTACTCAAAAAGGAGAAGTGCTATTCTTCATTTCTTTCCTGAACTGCACCAGATTCCTGTGCATAGAAAACAGATGAACTTTGGAAGCAAGCTGCAGTCCCAGCAGTGAGGGGTGTGATCTCCCTTCTTATATTGCACAAGCTATTTTAAAAATTTCCATATTTTTCATGTCGAGGCTGGTTTACAAATTACTGTGAGCTTTACGAGCAAAAAAAAAAAAAACAAAACAAAAAGAAACCCAACAAAAAACATAAAGCTACATTATGATCACATTTTTAAGCATTCAGAATACCTTAATTTACATTATGGACAAGTTAAACAAGCAAAACAAAGACACGGAAGATAAATAATTACCACAGTTTGCTACTCTTATTCAATTGAGTGTTCCTAATTTCCCTTGTTGTGATATCCTTTTTATACCAGCTGCCACAAGACAAAAGGCCTCTTTATGAAGGGATAGGTTGATATCTCAGTTTCATGGGTAAACAGAACAATAATTGCACAGAGATCAGTAATTAAAAAATATAACAGTATAGTTGAACAGAATTAAAAGATCCTTACATTCTAAATCTGGCAACATATTCATGTAGTCAGTTTAATCACAAGTGATGCTGTCTTTATACACCTGCCTGTATAATGAGCTATTATAAGATATAGTGTGTTTTTATTTAGCCTGTGTGAAATTTGTTTCTGAACACATACATTTGTTGATGGCATAACAGTAGACAAAGAATAATTACAAATAATGAATTTCAGTGTTGCCATGTCTTTCTGTTTAGGTAATGAGTTTTAAATTTAATTTAAATTTAATTTAAAAAAACATTAAAAGTCATTGTTTTTAGCAGTGTGATATGTTAGCAATAATTTCTAACATAATATCTTGTGGTACCCAAGGATCGCAAGGTCAACTCACAAAGCTAAAAGCCATTACTTAACATTAGGTAAAACAATCTCAATAGTTAAAACAATTCCCACTCAAAAAGAAGATCTTGCTGTTTTCTTCTTATGAAGACATGGAAATGTAATCTTTCTATATGAAGATACTTATATCTCCTACCAGCATAAGTTCCATGTTAACTAAAAATGATTCTTTCCAGCTGCATTGTTTCTAGTTAGAAACTAGAAAAAACACTTTGCCAATTCATAGAAAAATAACCTGGAGCTCACAGTGGAAGCAATGTGTGGAATGCTTCTGGGCTAGGAAAACAGTAATATATATTTGGAGATAATCTAATCTTAATAAAGATACAAACAAATACTGCAGTTGAAAGTACATGAAATCAAAGAGATTTTTGAACTATATGGTGTCCCTGCACATAGCAGAGGAGTTGGAACTAGATGATCTTAAGGTCCTTTCCAACCCTATTATATGATTCTGTGATTCTATTGTTGCAGTCAAGTTTGAGTTATATTGTGAAATTGACAGGAATATCTCAGACCTTGATATATGGAAAGATGAGCCTTAATATGGTAAGGGTGAATACAGTAATATAAACATTGGAGAACATTGTATCTGAAAAGGTGATATCACTTATGTAATCTGATTACTAAATTATGGCAGTTTGGACTGCGGGGAAAGTTAAATTTGGACAGCAGTGTTCACAGACTATTATAGAGCTCTAGAGTAGAATAAGAATCAGGAAAGAGACAGCTAAGAGAATCTTGTAAATAGTTGTAATATTGATATGAATTAATTTAAATTTCCTGGATATTGATCAGAATACAAATTTCAAAACAGATGAGGGAAGAGTTCCAGGTATTGCCTGGTAATTTTCATAGCAAGCCCCAAGATCATTGGCTGTTTTGAATTATATCTTGGGAAGTTCACACTGTAGTCTGAATGTGCTGAAAACCAGAAATACTGACCTTTGATCCTACAACAAAGAAGGGCATGAGGCTATTTCATTTCTATTCTATGCCTTTGTATTTCCACGTCTGAGCTGTGGGCTGCTGTTCAACACACTTTCTCATTCAGGATAGAGGAAATAAGTGAAGGAATAAAGCATGCAAAATGTGAAAGGAATATTGAGTATTCTGAACAAAGCTGTTTGTTCCTCCCCTCCTGAAAAAGAGTTCTTAACTAGGTTGGTGTATTCTCAACTGGTGTAAAATCTAATTAGAAGTAGGTTGTTGAATCTGTATGCACTGTTATCCTTTATCTAGTACATGGGATTTGATCGGGAATTATTAATTTCTTATGATTTTTATACAGCCTATGCACAGCTGTTCTCAAGCTTTCAGATGAGGCTCTGCTCTTTTTATAGTAGTTTGGATGACTCTCTGCTTTTGACGTTACACTCTTGCAGTGCTCAGAAGATCCAGGGACCCATAGAAGTCTTCTCCCCACTTTCAGCCTTATATAGAAATCCCATGGGAGATGGCTCAAGGTTGCATAGCAGCCTCATGCTAAACAAGTGCTGTTACTATTGAAGGAAAAGGCAGTTACATCTAGTGAGTCAGTGGCCACCACAGGTAAACTGAGATCTGGATTAAGCCTATGACCTTAATTTTCTCTTATTCTTCCATCTTCCTTAGCACAGAATGAATGTGTTAAGTAGCGCATATGTGGGGCTTGGAGGAAAGCAACAGCGATGACTGAGGACATGAAGGCTACCTTTTGTGACTTCTCCCTTTTTTATCAAACGACTTCAGTATGCCGGGTGTAGGGGATTACTTGCAGCTTAAGAGCAAATGATAGAATCCACTGCACGATGCTCTGTTGCAAAACAAATGATGAAACAATATGCACTGAGCATTACTTTACCTTAAAGCCCAGTCTCTCTAGCTTCCCTTTGTATTCGGTAGAGAAAAAGAGGATTCTGTAAATGACTACTTGGAGAGTGAACCTCTAATGGTTGTTCTAAGTGGTCTTCCTCCCAGTAATAATCTTCCTAACCCAAAGTTTTCTTGGAAAATATTCTATAGTTATCAAAAAACAAAATCTAAATTTACTTCTCTGACATACCCACAGAAGGTTACTCCTATGTATTGTAGGATCTTCACTTATAGAGCTAAATACAACTCTGAGCTTAACAAGCAATATCACAAGAGATTTGTGTAAACCTGCTTTAGCATGAATTCTTCCCTAAGTTTTTATACTAAGTTTGCATAAGTATTGTAATTGTTTTAACCAGTGTGCTCAGGTTCAGAAAAAAAAGCCTGTAAACTTTTGTTTTTTTTCTTGGGTTTTGTGTGTTTAAAATTGAACTTGTGAATGAAAGATATGAATAGACATAATTATTTATTCTTTCTCTCTCACTGCTTGCAAAAATCCACTTCTTATCCTCTTATTTTTTATGAGTAGGTGCATCCTCTCAAAAGCCACTCTTTAGGAACTATTCCCATTGGAATCACCTGAGTGAAACAACAACCACAAACAGGAACAAATGTATACGCTTTAATTTAACTGAAATAATTCCATGTGTTATTTAGCTGTTACATTAATATGCTACAGTTGAGCTAGATTATAATGAAATACCTGTCTTTTAAATAAGACTTGGGGGAAAAGCAGATGGACATTCAAGTCAGATTTTTGTTGGCAGATGTTCAGACAGAAGATAGATTTCTGTCCTGTTGCTGTTTCTTCCTTCCCTTCATGAGTCTGATTATCTAAACCCAACATTTTTAACAGAAAAAGTTCTTTAAAAGAACAATAAATAATAAAAAATGTGTTATGAATGATGAAACAATCTGTAACTTAATGAATATGTTTTACTTTCCATAACATTTGATGCTTCAGTCGGTGTATGTAATGAACAATGTCCACGAAGTCAGTGGGTATGCAGTATTTTGTTATCTATTTGTTATTCAATGCCCCTCCCTTTCTCAACTAATTTTACAGCTCTGTATTCAAAACTAGCTTTGAAAGGAGAATTCCTAAGATTGCTGTAGATTTTTATTAGCTATTTATCAAGACAAATTATCTTTGTTTCTCAGTGACTTTATTTCATTACTGTCTTGCAAGCGGAATATATGTTATTTCCATTTTACAGATGCAAAAAAGGAGATATACAGAGATTAAGGCTGGACATATCCAATCACCATAGATGCATTATTTGAAAAACAGATGTGATTTTTTTCATCGTATAGCACTACTGGTTTTACAACTGTGAGGACTTGGTACTTTTAGCTTTTTGTAATCTGTACAGTTTTTGTCATGGTGGCCTGACTAGGGAGGATATCCTCAATTTGACTGATACTCTGCAGCTGAATATATGTCTAAAGGACAATTATTAATATTCAGCTCAAGTATTGTTTTGTTCTCTAGGTTCAGCTCCCAAAAGGTCTGTAAGTTTTAAATGTCATTTCACTTTGAGTCCGGGGTCTGAAAAATGACGAAATTTATTCTTATGAAAAGCATTCACATTTCATACAAAATTATGAAAAACCATAAAGTGTCTATACCCATATCAGACTATGTATATAGATCCTGTCATACTCTTAGCCTCTAAATCGTGAGAGGTCCTTAAAGAAAAGCAAAGACACTCAATTTTGTTAAAATAATAACAATTAGTGACTGCATACCTATATGCAAGCTGGGAATGTGCCCTAATTTAGAAAAGAAATGACTTTTTAATGTTTTGCTTTACAAGTTACCTGGTTCTAGAGCATTGAACCAATGGAAATTAAACCAGACCCAGCCACTAGACAGAAATCTGAATCTGGAAAAGGACAAGGAATTCTAGGAAGGAATGTGAAGAATATTTTTTCTTAAAGCCAAGAAAAAAGCAATTCTGTTTCTATGCAAAAATTTATACAATGCTTTTGTCAATAAAACAAATGTTATATTTGTAAAAAGTATTGGAAAAGAAAGCTTTAAGAACTTCCTTTTATATATTCATCAGTGACATAATTGGTAAGGTAAATGGTATGCATGAGTATATATTTTCAATTACTGACATGCAAATTATTGTTACTTTGTACTGTATGCCAAACCCTGTTATCAGTCTCCCATGTGGCTTTTTGCCAGTGCAAATGCTTACTTTCTAATAATGAATTCAGTCTACAGCAACACTTAAAATATTTCAAATAGCCCGATTATAGTTGCATATGCTGTGAAGTAGCAAATAGAAATAACACAAATGCATTTTGTATTTTCTCTGGGTAACACACTGTAACATGTGGCTGTATTGAGCCTTGCATAACAGGTCCTCATTCTCAATGCAAATCCCACACTATGGAAATACAAATAACAGTGTCATGTGTGAAGCCCCAAAGGTTGTACTGATATGAATGCATAGCCACAAAATAATTGAGAAAGCATGGGAAATTCAAGGAAGTGAACAGTTTCAAAGGAGTTGTAAAAACAAAAGGAGTCAAGCAGAGTTGATCCCAACACTGGGTTCAACAAGGAGATGAAGAAAATCCCAGTTCTAATTCTATTTATGTCTTACAATAAACACTAATTGGATTTTAAAGAAAATTGGAATAAAGTCTAGAATCTTGATTATTTCACAGCTACTGACTGCCCTAACCACAAAGTTATCAAGCCAGGAGACTATATTTCTTTTTTAATCATTACCTATGTCCATAAAGTCTTGTGTCAAGGGATGAGCAAATGATCTGCATGCAATAGCTTTGCTCTGATAAATAGGGAACTTTCACAGGATATAGGATACTTAAGTCAGATCCCATGTCATTGCTGTATGAATTTACTGACCACTGGGCTAAACAGGAGTGTCTCCTGCAGCTGCATGTCAGAGGTAGACCTGTAATTCCTTCTTGTTAAAACAGTCATTGGCATTTACACTTAGAAGAGTACTCTGGGTGTTCAGGTTTTGCACAGATTGCCACCACAAATTTACGCCATGCAAAAAGTAAGTGAGCCCAGGACAGAGGATGAGACTTAATTCACCCCCTGCTAGAATCCAAATTGATATTTGGTTTCTTGTGTGCCTACACACATTAAGCTAACTTTAAACTAAATCTGTCTCTGTCTAGTCTATGAAATCAGCAGTTCTCTGCTGATTTCAATGGGAATAGTAGCAGGAATCATAGAGTAATAGAATGGTTTGGGTTGGAAGCAACCTTATAAATCATCTAGTTTCCTCCCCTCTGCCACGGGCAGGGACAACTTCCATCACACCAGATTGCTCAAAGCCCCATCCAACCTGGCCTTGAGCACTGCCATGTATGGAGCAGCTACAACTTCTCTGGACAAACTGTGCCAGTGTCTCACTGCTCTTATAGTGAAGAATTTCTTCCTAATAGCTAATCTAAATCTACATTCTTTCAGCTTAAAGCCTTTCCCTCCTGTCACTGCATGCTCTTGAAAAAAGTCCCTCTCCAGCTTTCTTGTAGGCTCCTTTCTTCCAGCCTTATTGGAAGGCAGTTATAAGGTCTCCCCTGAGCCGACTGTTCTCCAGGCTGAACAACCCCAGCTCTCTCAGCCTGTCTTCATAGGAGAGGTATTTCAGCCCCTGATCATCTTCATGGACCTACTCTGGACTCACACAAGCAAGTCCACATCCCTCTTGTAACATAGGCCCCAGAGGGGTTTATGACTCAAAACGTAGACCTTATGAAGATAACTTTTGTTTAGAGGTTGACTTTAATAGGATATATAAATCTGCATAAGTCCTTCACTGAGAAAGGTCCTGAATCACTTAAGCCAAAAACTTGCATAAAACATCCAAATAGCTGTACCACTGAAGTGAAGTTCATATGCTGTATACATTTGAGGGGTGACCTCATCAATGTTTACAAATATGTAAAGGGTAGGTGTCAGGATGATGGAGCTAGGCTTTTTTCAGTGATATCCAGTGATAGGACAAGGGGCAATGGGTGTAAACTGGAGCATAGGAAGTTCCACGTTAACATCAGGAAGAACTTCTTTACTGTAAGAGTGACAGAGCACTGGAACAGGTTGCCCAGGGGGGTTGTGGAGTCTCCTACACTGGAGATATTCAAGGCCCGCCTGGACAAGTTCCTGTGTGATGTACTGTAGGTTACCCTGCTCTTGCAGGGGGGTTGGACTAGATGATCTTTTTAGGTCCCTTCCAACCCTTGGGATTCTGTGATTCTGTGATTCTGTAATTGTGATTGAGTGCGCCCTCAGCAAGATTGCCAATGACACCAAGCTGTGTGGTCCGGTTGATATGCTGGAGGGAAGGAATGCCATCCAGAGGGACCTCAACACGCTTGTAAGGTGGGCTGATGCCAATCTTATGGAAGTTTAACCACACCAAATACAAGGTCTTACACCTGGGTTGGAGAAATTCCAGGCACAGCTGGAAGAGATTCAGAGCAGCCCTGAGGAGAAGGACGTGGGGGTGTTGGTCAATGAGAAAATGAACATGAGGTGGCTTCAGTGTGCGCTCGCAGCCCAGAAAGCCAACCGTATCCTGGGCTGCATCAAAAGGAGCAGGACTAGCAGGTCGAAGGAGGTGATTCTGCCCCTCTACTCTGCTCTTGTGAGGTAACACTTGGAGTATTGTGTACAGTTCTGGTGCCCTCAACATAAAAAGGACATGGAGCTATTGGAGCAAGTCCAGAGGAGGGCCACAAGGATGATCAAGGGACTGGAGCACCTCCCGTATGAAGACAGGCTGAGAAAGTTGGGGCTGTTCAACCTGGAGAAGAGAAGGCTCCGTGGAGACCGTATAGCAGCCTTCCAGTATCTGAAGGGGGCCTGTTAGGATGCTGGTGATGGACTGACTCTTCATTAGGGACTGTAGTGACAGTGACGAGGGGTAATGGGTTCAGTCTTAAACAGTGGAAGTTTAGATTGGATATAAAGAAGAAATTCTTTCCTGTTAGGGTGGTGAGGCACTGGAATGGGTTGCCCAGGGAGGTTGTGAATGCTCTATCCCTGACAGTGTTCAAGGCCAGGTTGGAAAAAGTTTTGGGTGGCATGGTTTAGTGGGAGATGTCCCTGCCCACGGCAGGGGGTTTGGAACTAGATGATCTTAAGTTCCTTTCCAACCATAACTATTCTACGATTCTATGTTTGGTAATAAAAAGCAGTATTATGAAAACACATCTTAAAATAGAAAAGCAAACAAATGAAAAAAGACTGAAAGAAAAAAAAAGAAAAAAATTTGAGCATGTGTTATTTTGATACCAATGTATCATGAGCTATACCCTTCATTGATTTTACCTGTATCATTTTTCAATAGCACCATTGCGTTCTGACTAAAGAGATTTCCTAAGGGCAGATACCAGATGGTTTTCTTTTCATAAAGTTATTTATAACTCATCAAAGGGGATTAAAATGTTACCAACATTTTAGAGGTAATTTCTGTTTTGATAATATATTTCTTTGATATTACATATACTTAAGGTTGTATAAGACACAGCAGATTGGAGCAATATTTCTCTTGCTTTTCACAATTTAAGTGGCATTGTTAAACAGATTATTTCATAATTTTATCTGAGGTTCATGCAAAATATTTTAATGAAGCAGGTTATTTCTTTCTACTCTTTAACAGATTTTTTTTCCCATCAGAAGAAACAATTTCTTGTTAAAGAGGTAAGTCATAAACAGTCTCCAAATTAAGAGGAAATAATGTAAAAAGTTTTCTGCATTTCACATTTCATCTCTTTCAGTTTCCTGTTGGTAATTTCAGTTTAAAGATACTTTGTGATAGAAACCTCATGGGACAAACAACCTCAGAGCTGAAAATCAGCAAGAGATATTAATGGGCCTGCTATTTAGTAACAGCAAGAATGTACTATTCTTGCACTTTTTTTACACCTTGTAAATTGAGTCCTCAGTATGCCCTTGATAAATGAAAAATACCTCTGGCATAAGGAGACCAACAGACAGCCCCTCAGACATTTTAAATGATAATTGCCACAGCAGGCCTCTTTCTTTGCAACAGAATGATGACCAAAATCTGAAACCAATTTTATAAACAAAATTTTATAAAGGTATGTGACAACTTCTTTTTCTTAATACTTCACAGGAATCATTTACCTCTTTTAGAAGCCTGCCTCCGTGGGGAAAAAAAAGGAGAGTCCAGGTCTAGAACTCTATCATTCTTCTTTTGAAGCCATTTTAGATTAATAGGACCCTGGTGATTTTGTACAATTTATCAGCCAGCCACTGGTAACTTCGTGAGAATTTTTCCCTGAGAGACTGCAGGATGCTGAACTGCTGAGTCTGAGCACGGGCACTACATTGCTAAGTGGATGAAAAGGTAGAATTAGATGAGAGCATTTTCAACACCATTTGGTCCTTGCTGATTTGCAACAAGAATCCCTGTTGTGCCCACTGTGTGAGATCATGGAGAGAGAAGATACATATTTAAAGTTACCTGCTCATTGATGAGCCCGTGTAACTGCCTGCATTTAAATCCAAAGAAAAAGCACACCTCAACTACAACTTTTTAGGCATGTAAAAGCTTGCAGAAGTGGTGAAAATTCAAGATGGATTTTATCCTTCTTACTTTAACAAAAAAAAAAAAAAAGGAAGGAGAAGAAATTGTTATGACCAGTATGCATCTCTGGCTCTATGAAGGTAATAATTCAGAAGTATATAGCTTGCTTTTAATACGAAATAATGGGGATTTCAAGGAGAATGATGTGTGACCCTTCGTATTAATTCTTTTTAAAAATTATTGTTTGAATTACAGCAAGAAACATTTAAATATATCATCAATTTCATATGCAGTCTTCTATCAGAAAACAATCAAGAAGCATTTGTAATGAAGGAAATCCTCTTGGATTTTAAGGTCCCCTCCCCACCCCTTTTCAGTTTAGTTTAAAAGCTGCTATGTTTTTATGTCATAGCCAAAGCAGACATATACCTCTTTATTTGAGTTCAAAATGCAATGTCAGACATGCTGTCAGGTCCGGTAAGAATAATGCATTGAGTGTTCATGTATTTCATAAACTATAATACCAACCCAAATAAAATAACAGTTTTTAAACCTGATCAATTAATAAAATATCAGTTTTGGCATTTGATATCAAAATTGGCATCCTACTGGCATCTTTATAATTCCAACACAGAATCATTATCTTCAATGGTGTATCAGTGGTTGAAGATGTCATGTCTGAAGCATTCATAAATTTTAGAACATATTGACCATTTGCAAATATTTTAAATAATATTAAAAAAAAAGCGAACCAGCTTCAAACAATATCCCTAATCTTTTTTCTGTCAGAATTACAAAGCAGATGAATCTTCCATCCCTTATGAGCTTTAATAATATGTAAAAAAAAAAAAAAAAGGCTTGTTCCTTAAAGAAACAGTAGCAAATTATTGAGTGTGATTTTATTCTAACTACTTTCTGTATCATTGATCACAGTCATTAGGCTCTGGACTTGTAAATGTTAATTACATTATACTGTGAAATAAATACCCGCAGATCAAGGTTTTTAAATGTGTCCTCCTTAAATTAGCATCCTTTATCTGGGGTTTACAAAATTTCAAAACTCCTGCTAAAGTCACAGTATATAATACTACTACTGCAGTCCTACATCATTTTTCTCACTAGTGTTTCCCATTCCTTGATACCACTAGAAATGATTCACACTTCTGTTTGGGAATTTTGCTCAGCATCTGTGGTGCAAGTTCTACAGCATGTGACCTTTAATTTTTTAATTTTATGTCTCTGCCAGGCTAATGCTGGAAGTCCCTGAAACAAGACAAAGGAGAACTTGCATAGAACACGATGTAAGTACATGCAAGTTAGAAATGGAAACAAGTTCACATGAACTTATTGACCAGAAGGCTCTGCCACTGTGATTTATAGCTTTAGCATTGAACTCTATAGATCATCTCAATTTCTGTAGCTGTGCACTTCAAAGTTTTGCAGGTCTCCTGTGGAAAGAAAGACCCTTTAGGTCTGTGTAGCTGGGACATTGATATGTTTCTCATTAAGACAAATGGCCCTCGGATACACATGAAAATGAGATGTAACTGTTTCTCTCAAGAGGTTGTTCCAATGCCTACAATGTGAAATGGAATTTTTCAAAGATTTTTTCCACAAAAGAAATAACAACAAATTTATCTGTGGACATATGTTAAATGATTTGTATCATATGCGGAACAATTTTATTAAAAACAATGCTAAGGGTCAAAGTTCTGGAAGGAGTCTTCTCATTCAGGCTAGGGTATAAAACAGGTGTGATATTGCCATTCAAAAGCCTTATCACAACTCCATTGTTACAAGCTCATCTAGGACTGGAAACAATGAAGGCGTATACTGGAGCTGGCCTCAGTAAGCTGCAGTAACCGAAACAGTCAGAATTTCCTAAATTATTACAAAAGGCTCTCCATGCTCCAAGAAACCAAAAGGAAGATGTGCCAATGGCTAGGGCTGTCATAGCTCAACTCCTCAGTCAACAGCACGGTAAACCATGGTAGCACAGCTGAAAAAGAGCTTTGTGTCTGTCTGCATAGAAATATCTTATAGTCATCAGTCTCCAAATAGAAGTTTGAGAGCTGCTTACATGCAACATTGTTAGACTATTATGCAACTCATTTTTGAGTTTTTTGGGGAACAAACAAGAGGGATTAGAGATGTGTGCACACCTACAGGGGTATGATATAATAGGCATCACAGAAACATGGTGGGATGGCTCCTATGACTGGATTGTTGGAATGGAAGGTTACAGGCTCTTTAGAAAAGACAGGCCTGGCAGGCGTGGAGGGGGAGTTGCCCTTTATGTTAGGGATAGGCTGGAGAGTATGGAACTCTGTCTGGGGACAGGTGAGCAGTTTACAGAGAGTTTGTGGGTCAGGGTTAAAGGGAAAACAGCCATGGGAGACATTACTGTGGGGATCTGTTACAGGCCGCCTGATCAAGGAGAACCTGTGGATGAAGCACTCTACAGACAGATAGGAAAAGCCTCACGCTCGCAGGCCCTTGTTCTCATGGGGGACTTCAACCACCCTGACATCTGTTGGAACGATGGCACTGCACGGCACAAGCAATCCAGGAGGTTCCTTGTTTATGTGGAAGACAAATCCCTTCTGCAAGTAATAGAGAAGCCGACAAGGAGAGGTGCCATGCTTGACCTTGTGCTCACCAACAGCGAAGGGCTTGTTGAGAATGTGGTACTCCAGGGCAGCCTTGGATGCAGCGATCACGAGATGGTCGAATTTGAGATCCCCAGGAGAGTGAGAAGAGTGTGTAGCAAGCTCACTGCCCTGGACTTCAAAAGAGCAGACTTTGGCCTCTTCAGGAACCTGCTTAGTAAGGTTCCATGGGATATAGCCCTGGAGGGCAGGGGGCCCCAAGACTCTTGGTTGATATTCAAGGATCACCTGCTACAAGCTCAGGAGTGCTGCATCCCAACTAGAAGGAAGTGCAGCAGAAGGGACAGGAGACCTCCTTGGATGGATAAGGAGCTGCTGAGGAAAATTCAAAGGAAAAAAAGAGGCTTATAAAAGGTGGAAGCAAGGGCAGACAGCCTGGGAAGAATACAGGTGTGTTGTCTGGGAAGCTAGGGACCAGGTTAGGAAGGCTAAGGCCCAGTTAGAATAAAACTTGGCTAGGGATGTTAAGGATAAAAGGAAGGGATTCTACAGGTACATAGCAAACAAAAAATAGATTAAGGACAATATAGGCCCCCTGAGGAAGCTCTCGGGAGAACTGGCTACACAGGATTCGGAGAAGGCTGAGGTTCTGAATGGCTTCTTTGCCTCGGTCTTCACTGGCAAAGGCTCTGACTGCACCACCCAAGTCTTAGAAGGTAGATGCAGGGACTGTGAGAATGAAGACCTTGAGCCAGCTGTAGGAGAGGATCTGGTTCGAGACCATCTTCAAAATCTGAATGCGCACAAGTCCGTTGGACCTGATGAAATCCATCCGTGGGTCCTGAAGGAGCTGGCAAATGAAGTTGCTAAGCCACTGGCCATCGTATTTGAAAAATCATGGCAGTCAGGTGAAGTTCCCGATGACCGGAAAAAGAGAAATATAACCCCCATTTTCCAGAAGGGGAAAATGGAAGACCCGGGGAATTACAGACCAGTCAGTCTCACCTCTGTGCCTGGTAAAATCTTGGAGCACATTCTCCTGGAAGGCATGCCAAGGCACATGAAGAACAACAAGGTGCTTGGTGACAGCCAGCATGGCTTCACTAAGGGGAAATCCTGCCTGACCAATTTGGTGGCCTTCTATGATGGGGCTACAGAATTGATGGACCAGGGTAAAGCAGTTGATGTCATCTACCTGGACTTGTGCAAAGCGTTTGACACTGTCCCACACCACATCCTTCTCTCTAAATTGGAGAGATATCAAATTGATGGATGGACCACTCGGTGGATAAAAATGGCTGGATGGCCGCACACAAAGAGTTATGGTCAATGGCTCGATGTCTGGCTGGAGACCGGTAACGAGTGGTGTCCCTCAGGGATGGGTGTTGGGACCGGTCTTGTTTAACATCTTCATCGCTGACATGGACAGTGGGATTGAGTGCGCCCTCAGAAAGTTTGCCAATGACACCAAGCTGTGTAGTTTGGTTGATACCCTGGAGGGAAGGGATGCCATCCAGAGGGACCTCGACACGCTTGTGAGGTGGGCTGATGCCAACCTTATGAAGTTCAACCACGACAAGTGCAAGGTCCTACACCTGGGTCAGAGCAATCCCGGGCACAGCTACAGGTTGGGCAAAGAAGAGATTCAGAGCGGCCCTGAGGAGAAGGACTTGGGGGTGCTGGTCGATGAGAAAATGAACATGAGCCGGCAGTGTGCGCTCGCAGCCCAGAAAGCCAACAGTATCCTGGGCTGCATCAAAAGGAGCGTGACCATCAGGTCGAAGGAGCTGATCCTGCCCCTCTACTCTGCTCTTGTGGGACCTCACCTGGAGTATTGTGTGCAGTTCTGGTGTCCTCAACATAAAAAGGACATGGAACTGCTGGAACAAGTGCAGAGGAGGTCCACAAGGATGACCAGGGGACTGGAGCACCTCCCGTATGAAGACAGTCTGAGGAAGTTGGGGCTGTTCAGCCTGGAGAAGAGAAGGCTGCATAGAGACCTCATAGCAGCCCTCCAGTACCTGAAGGGGGCCTATAGGGATGCTGGGGAGGGACTCTTCATCAGGGACTGTAGTGACAGGACAAGGGGTAACGGGTTAAAACTTAAACAGGGGAAGTTTAGATTGGATATAAGGAGGAAATTCTTTCCTGTTAGGGTGGTGAGACACTGGAATCGGTTGCCCAGGGAGGTTGTGAGTGCTCCATCCCTGGCAGTGTTCAAGTCCAGGTTTGATGAGTCTTTGTGTGGGATGGTTTAGTGTGAGGTCTCCCTGCCTATGGCAGGTGGGTTGGAACTAGATGATCTTGAGGTCCTTTCCAGCCTTAACTATTCTATGATTCTATGATTCATTTTCAGAAAAGTCTTATTTTTTCTGTTTTGCCCTTTTAATGAAGATACAAACAAAATCATGAAGAACTAATCTCTGTGGTACATTGATCCATATATGTGAGATATAGGGATATATTTTACCCTTTAGAAATTACTTGTTTTGTCTGGTTCGCCTTAAAAAGAAAGCATAAAGCTTTCTGAGCATATCTTTCATTTGGATGTGATACATATGATAACTTATATTTATTCATTTGCTCTCTGTAGTTGCCATGTTTCAAACAAGGATCCAGGAATGCCATGATTTACACGTATGCTCTAATTTCTGCTTAGTGACCTTCACTAGAATTAACTTAAACCCAGTGTTGATAAGTATAGCATAGCTTCCTCCTGTACATGGTCGTCAGACCAAGCCTAGTCACTCTAGCGCCAGTGTCAAAACTCGTGTTGATTTTCCTGAAAGATGGGGCACATTTATTGCATACTCAAGACCCTAAAGTCTCTTTTAAACCCTGAAATAAACGAATCCCCTGTTGTACTGTGGCTGATTAATTCTGTTGGAATTATTCCCTGAGTAGCACTACACTTCAAAACGTTTGGTTTTTTTTTTTTTTTCAATTTCTTTTTTCTCATACCATTTTATTGCTTTTAAACTATTCCTTTATCTTTCATGATCAACTCCAATGTCTTGTTAGGCTAGCACACAAATTTACTGAGAAGGCAAGCAGCAATGAAACAAAAGCAAACAGAGGAGCAGAAAATGGGAATTATTGGGAAAGAGATGCTATTATTTCAAATAGTTTTAAGATGTTATTCAAATGTCTCTACTTTCATTTCTGTAAGGCTAGCCAAATCTTATTATTGCCTCAGCTTGCAGCAGTTTAGTACCTCTTAAAGTTAATATTATTTCCCTAGGGAGGTACAAACAAAAAAACCTAGAGATAAATCACTGAAATTTTAAATGAATGATAATTTTTAGTTCTTAAAAAAAATAAATTACAAATGCATACGTCAATCAAATTGTTTAAATTTTTTTGCTTGTATTTTTCATAAATTTGAATTTTTTTTTTTTTGTTTGTTCTAATCCCTTTTAAAAGCAGAAAATGAGAAAGCTTTTCTTCAAAAGATACTTGGAAAAACTATTATGGCTTTTGCAGCCACATAATTTTTTCCTTATATTTCACCAATATAAAAGTATCAGAATAATCCAATTTCATGAAGCTTTTTTACTCTACATAGGAATCCACACTTAAACTACTTTTATATTAACCAAAACATATTTCCTTAGCTATACTGATTAGTGTCAAAGATACCAAAGGACTCATATGCACATAGGCACATTAATGTATATACACAAATAATCATTTGTAGGACCACGTGTGTTGTGTATGTATTTACCTTTCATCCCCACTAATGTTCTTTCCTTTGCAGTTCATATCACCATCTGTAGATTGTCCTCCAAATATACAATATCTAACATGTCATAACTGTCAATTCACTTTTCCAGATGCTCTGAAAAACGCAATGAATACTGAAGAGAGAGTTAACTTGAAATGTCTAAATTCCCTTGAAAAAAAGTGACTGAAAGGAATTGACAGTATGTTCCTCATTAGACCTCTTCACCTGAACCCATTTTTCATTCTCTTTCTGCTGCATTGCCTTTTATTGTGAGGGGACAGGTTTGTGAAAGCTGCTTTGTAGAACCAGTGAGTAACTAAGGCAAGCTGTGAAGCTACTGTGTAGTGTACAAAATTATATTCTACTAATGAAATCAAACTATGTCTCCTTATGGGATTAGCTGGGTGATAATTAAGCCCTCTCTGCTTCTAAATGGCATAAGCCTGTCAGCAGCTTCAGCCCACCATTTTTAAAACAGTGGTGTTTCTAGCACTTACAAGTTGCAGAGCTAGTGCCTTTTATGACATGCATTGGTTTTCTGTCTATATCAGGAATCAGGGACCTGGATCACTTACTCGGAAATGCACGCTGTATCGACACTTACAATAATTTTTCGAAAGACAGCATAAGACGTGGAAGAGATGGTTAGTAAGAGAGAACACAAAACAAAGACACAGCAGGAATGTCACAAAGCACTTCAGAACTGTATGAAATATAGCTGTGATTATAATGATGCTGTCTGGCAGGATGAGACTGCATGTTACAGTAGAGTATTTCAGAAGGCTTATATCAGTACTGTGGTGTAAGATCATGTGCACTTGCTTATGCACTGTGCTGTGTTCCAATAGGGAACCCAAAGCTTTTTCAAATACACCTTATTTTAGCTACAAATGCAGGGAATGGCAAGGACCTATGTTCCGCTGCTCCGGCTGAGACATTTGAAACCACTGTGACTGACAAGCGGTAGAACTACCATCCTTCAAAAGATTTACCCATCCCTGAAATGTCACTGCCACAAGATAATGAATTAGCCAATGGCTTAATTTTGTTAAGTTCATGAACAGAATCCATTGCCTTGAATCTTTTAGTTGACTTTACTGGATTTTAGATTAGACCCCTTAGGAGCTGAAAGGTTTACAGTTTCAGCTGCCGTAAGTTTTAGTAATGCTTTAAGAACAGCTAAAATTTTTTTTTTTTTTTTAAGGCTGGAGCTTTTTAGGTATTTTTTTTTTTTTTTTTGTTCTTCAAAGCATTTTCTTTTCTTGAAATGTCCACTGTGTCTTTATTGTATCAAGTTGCACTTCAAATTAATTTCTTCTCTAAAGTAAAAGGTTTCTGAAACATAAATCGTATTTTATGAAATAAAACCTGATATCACTCATGTATATATCTTAAGTCTTGCAATTGGATTCACAAACTTTGTGTGGAAAAATCTAGTCAATGTCAATGATTTCTTTTTCATCATAGGGAGACAATTTTCCACATTTCTGTAAATAAAAAAAAAAAAATGTCTTGTACTTCCGTATGTGATGCCTATGTATTGTCTTCAAAGATTAAGACCAAAATCTCCTAAAACTACCAGTAAACCACTATCACTATCTACAGGTGTATTTCATATGATCATATGATGCAAAAGTAACCATGTAAGAAAGTTATATCACAATGTACATAAATATTTTGTCACATAATGTAACTTCTCTAAATTCCTTGAACATTTGAAAGCTCAATGAAGTAATGGGAAAGCAATAAATTTAAAAATATATTTTTGATCTCTAAAAATATCAAGTATTAATTTTCTTAATTTTATTGTAGTTTTTTATTTTAAAACTTTCAATAACAAAGGAGCAGTAAAGCACGCTGTTACTGCAAAGCACATGAAAGAAGTTAAAAAAATCACGACACTTCTTTTCGGATTGGTCTGATAATAATTGTACCCAAGCAAGTTTAGTTGTGGGAATCCATTCAGTCATTACAATTCACTTTCCTTAATGAGTTAGTGCATTGAGTCCTCAAGGTTACAGAGCTCTGTGATCATCATTGCTTCCTTGCACATGTAAAGGGGCTGAGCACACAAATCATTTGTAGCAGGCTACAAGACTATTGACATATATGCATTAATTGTTACCCTTGACAGGATGGGCCCTAGCAGGGGTAATCCACAGTAGGCAGCATAGTACAGAACTGGGTAACACAAACCCCACTAAATTAAAAATACTGATAGAACTCAAACCAATTTAATGCAATAAAATACAGATGTGCTATAGACCGTGCATAGCCCATCTTTTACAAGACTCATCAGCAACAAACAAAATTGCAGCATTAATTATTTAACCTTTGACCTGTCAGTATTCGTACTGTAGCTCAATGACATATGTCCAAAATAGATGGCTCTGACTTGCCAAGAACACCTGAGGGAGGTTAAAACTGTGTGTTGCTTTTTGCAATATATGTAAACACTACTAAAGTGCTGCTTCAAACTTGTGTGAATACTCAAACCATAATACAGGGCTGTTTCTTACAAGCTATAGAACCTACAAAATGGGAATGCCTCATTGTGGAGAGAGAGAGGAAGGAACGGACATTTTTTCTCTTCTCTATCAGAAATCTTCCTGTCTAGCCATGACAATTATGTACATTATCAAGAAATATATAGCGTGTGATCCAGCCCCAAATGTTGCAGTCAAGTAGAATTCAGTGTTATATTCCCATGAGTGATTTAACAGAAGGTACATCCATGGGTATGAATGTAACATCCATGGTAGTGCTAGGGTATGAGGAGTCTTAAGAAGATTTATTAAGATGACTTCTTGCTCATGCTTGTCAAGCTGCAGCATCTCTTACTCATTTTGTTCTTTTTATATTTTTTCATTGAAAGCTAGGATGTTTTATAATGAATGCAAAGTTAGAAGACTGAATACTAGTATCCGAATTTAACCTTGTGCAAGATGGCGCAATCCTGTGGAGGCTGACATCTACTGATTGGTACATGCTTTGCCTCACATTGCTGTCATCTCTTCTCCAATGCTGGTCAAAAGTAACTGCAAAACCTGTCCTAAAATTTTGCAGAACTAATCTTTGCAGGAAAAAAAAACGTGGAAAAGCAAGAACTAAGCAGAATTGTGATCCTTTGAAACACTGCCACAAGCAACAGATCTTTGGTAGTTTCTCTAAGGATAGGAACCTTTTGTTTTGGCAGTTAATTTGTGTGACAGTAGGAGAAAATGCATTCAGCCTCTCCCAAGTTATCAGCTTTTGAAACAGAAATTCTTCCACACACCAGTGTTTTTAGATGCTATCAGAAATTAATAGTTTAATAACACAAGGTAAAAAGAAAATGTGGAATCTGCTTAGAATAAGCTTCAGTATATTAATTGAATAAAATATTCATCAGCCAGTCTATCCAACAGAAAAAAAATCCTGCCACATATAAGCAATTTAGGGGAAGATATAACTATGCTCATACAGAAATGATTTTCACATACTCATCTTTAACATACATTATCTTTCCTCATCAGCCTGTCTTTACTACAGCAAGATAGATCTTGGGGGGGAGCATGTGACAGGTGGTGGTCTTGGTCAGCAAGAGGCTGCATGGTACTTACTGGTTTTAAAGAAGAGCACTGGTCTACTGGTTTTAAAGAAGAGCACTGGTCCAACAAGGGTTCTTTTCATGCTGTATAGGTTTTCATGGGCACTTAAGGTTCACAGCTCCATGGGCTGCAGAGGAGCAGCCTGCCTCACTATAGTCTTCACCACAAGCTGCAGAGGAATCTGCTCTTGTGCCTGAGTGCCTTCTCCCATCCTTCTTCACTGACCTTGGTGTCTATAGGGCTGATTCTCTCTTTTTTTTTTTCATCACTCTTCTTTCTCAGAGTTGCTGCACAGCATTTTTTTTTTTTTAATCTTAAATATATTATCACAGAGGGGCCACCAGCTAGTCTACAGGCTCAGCTACATCTGGTGGTGGGTCCATTTTGGAGCTGTCTGCAACCATCTATGCCCAGCATCAGGCAGCCCTGGCCTCCCTTACAGAGGTCACTCCTGCAGTACACCTCACTACAAAACCTTGCTATGTCAATCCAGCACAATGAGTTTAGCTATTGAAGGCAGTATGAGGCATTTGGCTGAAGCCTCATCTGACCCTCTATAAGCTTCTCCATCCTGCAAGTTTAGAGCTTTGATGTAAAGCGTCAGCGAAACTGTCAGTAGCAACAGCAGCAGCCAACATTTTTGTGAAGATTGTCTAAGGTGCTATCAGTAAACTCAAAATTATTATTCTGAAAGTATTTCCTTAATTTATATTCTTTAGCAAGAAATAAAAAAGCAGGACATGATGAAATGATGTAAATTGCTTTTACTGTATCAGCTAGGAGCATACATCACATCTTGTAGCCTTTTACTTCCCTTGGAGCAATACAAAAACAAACTCATTGCCAAAAAAATCCACAATCAGAAATGTAAATAAAAATATCTGAGCTACAAATAAAGAATGAAAGCCTGTCTTACACAGCACACAATGGATATAGAAGAATCATCCACTTAATATAAATGCTCTTTTAATAACAGTGTTCATCATCTTTGGGAACACTTTAGAGTAGTTGTTTAAAATTAAAATTAAAAGGTTGTAAAAAGTTATTTTTGTCACATTTCACAGGAGCACAGATACACAACTAACATTTATATGAATTCTAAAGAAATACTAGAAACTGTTGTTTACATTTCTGCTTTCCTTCAGTAATTCATACCCCTGATATTGCCCCTAGCAAACAGTAACTTGCTTGAGATAATTTTAATAAAATCTGTATGGATGTAAATGTACCATTCCTCACTACAAAAATATATTCATATGGCTTAAGATCATATGATTTTAAAACAAATTATATATGAAAAATTACTTACTAAATTCACAGAAGTTACTGTTCTCTTTTCCAGTCACACAGAGCAACCATATGATTTTAATAAAAAATTTAGCAGTCATTTACTTTAAAACAAGAAAAAACAATAACACAAATTTTCTATCAGAGACATGTATCTTCTCAGAAACTACCTTTTTTTGAGTTGTTTTGAGAGCAAAAGGGCTATTACTTGCTGAAGCATCAAATTCTGTCTTTGCTTTTGAGTCAGGGAGGATAAAGGCTGACTTCCATGGTGAAATTTTTGTTGCAAAAATGACAGTACTCTATGAAATTTTACAACTACTTTGAAATTTTCCTTCTGAAAAATACACGAGATGTAAAACCATGCCTTCTCTGTTTTGAAGAATCAAAATTCAGGGTAGAGCATTTGAACACGCTGTTAAGCAAGTGTTTGGTTAACATTGGATAGTGTGAAACTATACCTACAGATAGTTTTCTGGGATATGCAGATAAAAGGCCATTTTTGTAAACCTAGTGAAACCTCCCTAGATTCTACCTGTTCAGATCTCCTTAGCCAGGTGTCTTCCTTCAGTAGATGGTAGAAGATAATTTCACATGCAGCATCCAATGCTGCCCTTCTTATGCAAGCATCAAATGAAGAATCATATTCAAAGGATGAGAGAAAAAGTTACTGTTAAAGCTGTCATTGTCAAGCTAAACAAAATCACAACAAAAACATGAAGTGAAAAAGTTGTGTGGCAGATATTGCATATAGCTGCATCCAACAGGAAATTGGTGGTATACATGGAAGCAAAGAGATGACAATTATGACATAATTTTCAGTGGTTTATACTCAGTTGCAACTTCTCTTTTTTTTTTTACTCTTTTTGTTTTATGGTTCTTCTTTGACAAAGAGATAAAATGAGAGAGAGGATAACAAAGCAAGAGAGAAAAAACATATTTCTGCCAAATTTCTTGTACTTCTTAATTTCTCTTTCTTCATTTCTGGCTGTTTGGGATAGGCATTAGCTGGTGATATGCTACAGTTTTATTAGGGTCAGGAGACCAACAGCACCTTACACCAATTTTGATTCTGCCTTGTTATGTAGCATGTTGAGTAAAACAGCCCAGCGTGACTTACTCATTTATATTTCTATTTTTGCAGTTGTATAGGCATTGAGTAATCCAAGCAATATTTAGCTGCTTATGGACATGTATTGTATTCTGTCTCCTGTTTCTCGTCTGGAAGAAGAGAAGTGTTTTTTAGAAATGCTTCATAAAAGTAAAATATTCGAAAGAAAATGTATCTGATATTAGAGATATCACAGGGAAAAAGGAGAGAAAATCCTTCCTGAAAATATCTCTGTTGACAAAATTAGCAATGAATTAACACTGCTGCATTTCTCACAAAACAAGTTCAATGTTTGTTGCTTTTCAGAAGAATGTGAAAGTTTGTGTTTGATATGAATTTAAATTCTTTTGTCAATGAACTGCCCAGGTAATAATCTCCCTTTGCAAACATGGTCTGTGAAAAGATCATGTGATACATAACAAGATCAAGTATTATTTCTAAAGCAGACATTCTAAAGAACTATAGTATTTAGGCATTTTTCAAAACAGCAGAATCTGTTTCAATGGTAAGAGTTTCAGCTCAGGGAGCTAGGCAGTA
This sequence comes from Lathamus discolor, assembly GCF_037157495.1. Classification (NCBI taxonomy): domain Eukaryota; kingdom Metazoa; phylum Chordata; class Aves; order Psittaciformes; family Psittacidae; genus Lathamus; species Lathamus discolor. The sequence continues at coordinate 25,646,498 of NC_088884.1, forward strand.
TGAAAGCAAGCAACTCAAAGAATCCTGTCTTTTAAATCTGAGCCAGTTATAATTCCTATATGTAACTGTATAAAATGGTGGAAGATTCTACTATGAAATCTAAGTGATTTATTACATTGACATGGAGCACAGGTGAACATATTTCTTCCTTTTCCACTGATACCATTAAGAAGTATTGCTTCATTTATCTTATATATTCTACCTTCATTTATCATATATATTTTTACCTTCAACAGTGGTTAGCAGGCTGCAATACAAACTTTTAAAAGAAACTTTTGGTACTCAAATAATGAGTTTTCTTTGTACAAAATACCGTTCAGGAGGCTTTGAAATGTCCTTCTTTTTACTCCTTCTGTAAGGAGAATATTAAACAAAAAAAAATTAGTAACCAATCTTGAACATTAAGCCCCATCTTACTAACTGTCCTCCCTTTTTATATGTAAACAAACTTAAAATGTTCTTAGTTGGCAAAAGCATGATAGCAGATGAATATACTTCATACTTCAATGTCTGTGCCATTAAATGATGAATTACATTAGTTCTTAATTCATATGGAGATTAAATCAACCAGAAGATTAGGCATACAATCAAGCCACGGGAAAAAAAAAAAATAAATCTCAACATCAAAATAATCTATAACAGGGTGTATTATCACAAATGTATTTTTAAATACGAGAGAGCAAATCTTTTTTCCCTTGCCTCTCCCAGGATCTCAATAGCTGCAGCCAAGCTCCTCAGGGCAAAACTTCAAAACTGAGCAGAGATGAGTTACATAAGACAAGTGTTTACCAGGCTGGAAAACATCCTCTGTGCAAATTGCTGTGAATGGCTTTCAATGAAGTTGCAATAGTAGCATAAATGGGAGACATACGGAGTTAAGAAATCCAAGGGGGAAAAAAAAAAAGCAAAATGTGTATTAGGTAATACAAAGTCTAGTAAGTAAAGCACAATAAATTATAAGACCTGCCTTCCTTTTTCCACTTTTCTCAATGGACTCACTACACGCTACACAAATTAATTAAAATCTGATTGTTCCTACTATTGAACACAAAGTCCCAAAAGCCAAAAATGCCTTTTTTGATCAAAAAATATTTCTCTGGCCATCTTTCTCTGTTGCTGCTGACATTGCAGCAACCCTAACTGTCACTGTGCTTTTAGGTATTCCTGCTAGTTCTAACTAATGACAATCTGCATGTCTAAGAAAATGTTTCTGCTTTATTAGAAAGTTATCACACAATTAAGATTGATCTGAGGAATCAGAAGTAACAAATTCTGCTTTTTATACAGTTAACTGATTCCAAATAACTGGCAGCCACACTTCTCCTTTGGTTAGGACACTTTGCAGGAGTTGCTCTTCAAGATTTACTTTCATTTGGGCCCTTAGAAAGTTTTTTTATAGGCAGCTATTCCAGGACTAAAGAGAATGGCTTTATCCAGTATAGTTTTTCAAAGTTGCAAGAAACCTTGTGCACAATAATAATTTAAATTTTCATTTTCGTTTCACTTCTAATTTTAAATGTCTTGTATTCACACACACATTCGCAGAGGCAACATTCACCTACCGTAAAAAAAAAACAAACTACCATACTAGGTGGCAAAGACATAAACATATATAGTTTACTGCACTGACAAAGCTCAAGGGTATCACCAAGGCCTCTGCCATAGCAGTAAAACTAATACATACTGTCCTGGGTTCAGCTGTAGCAGTCATTTTTCTCCTTTGTAGTAGCTGGTGCTGTGCTGTGTTTTTGACTTTAGTTTTATTCTGTAGTGACTTCTCAATGTCACTTATTAAGAAGCCTTTATTTTATTACAGTTACAAGTCAGTTACCAAATTGATCTTTATATTCAATGTATTTAAAAATAAACATTGTAAATACATTAATAATGAATATTGGTGTTTGAGGTATAAATAACATTAATTTCCAAAATCCCAATTAAAATAATAGAACTAAATTCAGGCCAAAGAATATCTATTGAAAAATCAATTTAAAGAAATCCCACATGCCTTTATTACAAGCAAAATTAAGGAGAGCTGCTGTATAAAATCTAGTACAAATATATGCCACATCATTTATTTAATGCAATCTGGGACTACATAGATGAGTAACCTCTACACTGACATTATTGAGGAACTGTGCTTGTGCTGCAATAGTCTGCAGTGTTGTGTAGGGAGAGTATTGAAAAATACATATCACCCGTTAGTTGTCTAAAGCTATAGCTCCTGAAAATACATTTTATTTCCACACTTCGGAGTAATTGATCAAACATATTAGTTCTAAATCACTCAAAGTTTGTAAGGGCTTGAATTCAGATGGTATTTAAGCCCATTTCTTTTCTGATGACTACATAATATTTTGCCTGACCTAAGTCCTCACACAGTTACTCCCAAAGTTATTTCCTGTGACATTGTTTGAATTATGTGTGAAGAAACAAAAAAAAAAAAAAATCAAAGGAAATGTTTTCAGAAATGTTTCAGAAATAGGCCAAGACATGCATGTGTAAATGTACACTTTGTATAAATTTACATAACTGCGAATTTTCTTGAGACATGCATACAGTCTTCTTGTCTTCATTCCACATATCTGCCTAGATAATACAAAGAAGAATCTTTATTTTATTTCTATTATGATTTTCATTTTCTATAAATTGTTTTCTATTTTGGGATCTTTGGGGAAACTGTTGAAAAACTTTGAAAAAATGAGCATCAGGTGGGTGCACATTTCATAATTATTCTAACAAGCAGACTCAGAAAGTAGAGTACACATATGCATATCATACCTGCATTCACGTTCTAATTCTTACACACCCAGCTTCAAACTTTTGGGGGATTCTAAGGTTGTAGTCTTTATTGTGATCATTATATAGTGTAGGAAATACATATAATAAAACTCAGTGACTGCAAGAAAGGGAAAACATTATTAATTTTAAACAAAACTTATTTTAATCACTTGATACCACTGTTTGATGGAATTCATTCACTTATGCTCTCACACTCTGATATGCATAGAATCACAGAATCATAGAATGCCTCAGGTTGGAAGGGACCCATAAGGATCATCAAGCCCAACTCCCTGTTTCTTACAGGGCTACCTAAAACTGAAACCACATGACTAAGAGTATCATTTGGACACTCCTTGAACTCTGACAGGCTCAGTGCATGACTGCTTTCCTGGGGAGGCTGTTCCGATGGCCAAACACCCTCTCAAGGAAGAAGATATTCCTAATCTCCAATCTGAATTTCCCTGACATAGCTTCATTCCATTTCCTCATGTCCTATCTCCGGACCCAAGAGAGAGGAGATAAGGACCTTCCCCTTGCAGGACCTACACTTTGAGGAAGGTGGTAGACTGAAATAAGGCCACCCCTCAGCCTTCTCCAAACTGAACAAGCTAAGTGACCTCAGCTGCTTCTCCTAAGTCTTGTCCTCAAGACCTTTAATCATCTTGGTCTCCTGCCTCTGGACAGACTTTAATAGTTTGATGACCTTCTTATATTGAGGTCCCCAAAATTTTACACAGCACTCGAGGTGCAATGTAAATGTAAATGCAATGTAAAGTGGGACAATCGCCTCTGTTCACTGGCTAGCTAAGCTGTGTTTGATGCACTTCCGGACCCACTTGGCCTCTTTTGCTGCCAGACCACACTGTTGACTCATATTCAACCTGCCATCACCATGAATCCCCACATCTCTTTCTGCTGGGCTGCTATCCAGCCTCTTATCCCCCCATTTTGTACATATAACTGGAATTACCCCATCCAAGGTGAATAATTCTGCACTTGCTCATGTTAAATTTCACACAAATGGCGATTGTTCAGCTCTCCAGTCTGTCCAGATCTCTCTGTAAGGCCTCTCTACCCTCAAGAGTCCACAGCTCCTCTGAGTTTAGTATCATTGGCAAACTTGATATACTTTCAATTCCCATACCCACATCTTTTACAAAAAAAAAAGGGTACTGACCTAAAATTGAGCCCTGGGGAACCCCACTGATGCGTGGCTGCCAGCCTGATTTAACCCCATTTTCTATACCCTTTTGAGACTGACCCATCAGCTGATTGCTCACCCAAAGAACTATGGGCTCACCTAGCTATGTGCTGGACGGTTTATCAAGAAGTATATTGTATCAAAAGCTTTCTAAAATCCTGAGACACCACTTCTACTGGCTTTCCTTGGTCAACTAGATGGGTGACTTTGTGGTTAAAAGGAAATCAGTCTGGTTAAACAGGACCTTCCCCTCATGAACCCATAATAGGTATGACCAGAGACTTTAAAGTCTCTCAAGTGTTTTTCAATAACTCAGAAAAACCTTCTACATAATTTTACCAGACACTGAAGTGAGATTGACAGGCCTGTAATTAGATCTTCATTCTTACCCTTCTTGAAATCTGGAACATTTGCCAGCTTCTATTTGACTTGGGGCCTCTCCAGTTTGTGTCAGCTGTCTTAGCTGTATCCCCCACCAAGATCTTGCCCACACCTAGCCTGCTGGTGAGAGGTGGAATGTCAGAGTGACAACCTTGCTGCTGTTATGTATTCATCAACACCTTTCTAGCTACCAATAAAAAGCACAACATTATGAGGGCTGCATGGGGAAAATTAACTCTGTCTTTTCCAGACCAAATACACACCTCCTTTCCTAAGATCTTAGGACACATTATTACTTTCATTTCTTCCTACAATGAGACCAGTTCATCAGTTTGCCTTTGATATGACTCTTTTCTGGGACAGAGAGGATATTGCTCGAAGTTAATTGTGTAACTGAGAGCTTTACTGAATAAGAGCTCTATTTTCCTTTTGCATCAGAAAATGGATGGATTTAATTTTATTTTCCACTCAGAAAACTGTGTCTATTACATGGGAATTCAAATAATTAATTATTAGTAAAAGAGTGATGCTGCCACTGCCTGTTACAGCTGTGTCCTTTTTATGCAGTCCATGAATGTGACTAGCAGCTATTTTTCACTGCCAGAGTTGAGTGGAAAACATTAAAAAAACCCAACCTTTATTTCCACTCTTCTTTATGAAAAACAGACCCAATGTTTATAGAGTTAAATCTCTCACTGAAAATTTAAGATCTTGGTTCACTGTAAATATGGAAAAGCTCCAGAAATTAACATGAGCTTTGGAGGTGAACCCTTCAAGCTGAGCTCCTTGGTATTGATTGTGACATTATCTTGTCAGCATGAACATCCAATATCCAACTTAGGCAATATTTCTCATTAAGGTGTATAGACTATGAAGAAAATAAACTTAAACAAATGTGCAATGTCAGAGCACAGGCAAAGTGCAGCACCTGTTTTCAATAAAGGGAAAACAATGCCTCTGACAATCTCCTGTAATTGTGCCTCTCACTCAGTTTATGCTTTATTCCACCTAGAAGCCCTCTTTTAATCATCACTCTAGCTTCTGCTTTCTTAATTTTTCCTTTTTTCACAAGTGAGTGGCTTCATAGAGGGCTTGATACTGCTCCACTGAATTCACTAATGATATTCTCATTGATAGCAATGGCCCAGTACCAAGCTCATCTCTAGCAAAGTAAAATTTTTATTGCCACTGCTCTAAACTGTTGAGTTGAATACTCTTCTCTAGCTGTATATTTCATGTATTAATTCTTCACTACACTCACACATTCCAAAGCATGAAGAAATGGGTATGATCAGCTGATCTAGTATCTTGCATAGTGCAGAGCATATAATTTCACCTCATCCTTGTAATGCACTCATTATTTTCAACTATACCATCTCTTTCCGAAAGTCATGTTCTCTTGAATGAATGACATCATATAAGGCAGAACATATTGTAGCTTTTGATAAGTTGTTCTAATGGCTCATTAAATCACTAAACACTTATATTTCAATTTTCAGTATGTTTCATTTATGATAAAGTCACTTCTTAAACTTCTTTCGTATAAACCAAAAAGCATGTCTCTGTTAAGACACACTGTCAAACCTTGAATACTTTCATATCTGTTTTCTGAAGCTGTTCCCATCTGTCATCTTTGCTCTAAAGAGCTTCACACAGTCAGTATTCAGGTAATGACCTCACTAATATGATGTACTGTAGTAATATAATCTCTCTCTTTCTATTCAATAGTCTCTTGCTTATTGAGACTCAGTAGTCTCAAGTTATTGCTATTGCCTGCCATGGGAACTTCAAAGTGCTTTCTAATTACTCATTTTTCAAGTATATTTGTGCTTTCTTATGATGTTCGGTGTTGGTTAATTAGTTTTACATTTAACTCTCTTAAAGGGCAAGTGAGTTTTATTCCTGAGTAGAAGAGAGTTGTCTAGCTGTCTATATGACAGCCAGTATTTGTGTCATCCATTGACCTCACAAGTTATGACAGTGTTTTTTTTTTCTATGGACCTTCCAGCTGCTTGAATGGTGTCTCAGAAGCTTCTGAAACTGTATTTTGTTTTATTTTGTTTGGTTAGTGAATACAGAAAAAAACAACAAACCATCCACCAACATGTCTTCTTACAGAACAATCTGCAACTTGTTTTAATAAAACTACAATTAGCTGTGGAGACAGTCAAGTCAAAAAGATGAAGTGCAGGCAGTTGCAATCATACTGCCATTTTTTAGTATCTCAGATTCAGAGTATGTTCAATTGGAGTCTGTATATCTAAAAAAAATAAAAATATTGCTTTTGAAATTTGTATCTATCTTTGGTAATTAAGATATCAGAATATACATTACAGGAAGCAGAACATGATCCATTTTACTTATTAGTTTTGAGTTATTAAACAGATTCAAAATTTCAGGAAGCCTGTGTTAATCTTCCTTTTTAAATACTCAGTAGATTAAGCATTTAATTGTGGTTTACCTAACAAAGTCAGAACCATAGAACCATTTTCAAAGCCCCAGCTAAATTCCCCAAAGCCTAGAAGACTATATTTAGTATATGAATTTAAATTGAGCATGCCCATATAACTGTAAAAGATATGAAAGAAAAATGAAATGTATAGAAATTCAGATAAATCAGAAATTTGAAATAAGAAGGAAAAAAAGATGAGTAGAAGCAAAACGATAGAAAGAAGAACCCCTAGAAAAAATAAAAGAAGTAGCTTTGAACTATAGTGTTAGGAATGTCTGTATGGTTTCGTGTAAAAGCTAGATATTGTAGTTGCATGAGATTTAAATTGTAATGGGAAATAACAAGTTTGCTAAATAACAGTCTGATAGCTGTTGTTAAATCAGCAAGTCCAGATAATTTTGCCTCCAAGTGCTGTAGAGTCAGCTGAGGAGATCTCTTGATCATCAGTGATGATTTTCAATAAGTCCTGGAACACTGGAGCGTTTCCAAAGGGCTGGAATGAAGCTAATGTTATGCCAATATTTTAAAAGTATAAATGGGACATCTAATTATAAGCCTGTCATACTGACATTGATCCCAGACAGATTATGGAAAAAGAGATACGGGATCTGATGAATAACCTATTAAAAGAGGATAATATAATGGCAATCAGCAATAGGCTTATAGGAATGACATACTTTTGAACTTGCTTGTAAGCTGATCAGGAAAAGCTGTCATTGGACTGATAAGGTTGATGCTGATGGTCTTATTTTACTTCTATAGGCTGTTTAGTTTCATACTGAATATATTGATTAACAAAGAAGAAATTGAAAACGCTAATATTATACATATTAAACTGAATAAAAGCTTCTATCATGTAGGTTTTAATATACAACGGTATTTAAAGAGCCATCGATGAACATGTATTTTTCTAATAAAATGCCAAAGGGAGTATTTTTTACCTTATTTGCAGCCTCAGTAAAACACATGATAACACAGCAACTACAGGAGCAGTAAATGAGGAAATGGAGAGGTTGCTGACAAGCAGTTGTCATCCACAAGACATCAAGGATACAACAATTTATTTTATTATAGACAAAGAAAATGATGTATCTAGGGACAACACTGTAGAGAACACTTAGGGAATGGGAACTCTATCCTGAGAATTAAATTTCCAAAACCTTGGGGATGACAAATAGTAACATAATACAGATGGAAAAGCCTAGTGTAATCCAGACCTGTGCAGCATTCAGAGTATTCCTCTTGAAATATGTGGTCTATCTCTGTACTCCTCAATTAAACAAGTACAGAGAAACATGACAAAATTATTAAAACACTGGAAAATAAATCTTACACTTAAGGTGCTGCTTTAATTTTTCATATGTAGCAGTTTCTTTCACCTCTTTTAACATAGTGTACATAGCAACAATGCCAGTAGGAAGAAGTCAGCTTTCGTGACTATCCCCAAGGAGTTCAATCTGCTTAGGAAATACAAAAGATGGTGAAGGATTTGTTTGACCACAAAGTGTTTGTACTTACATACAGAACAGAAACATGTCTGTGGAAAAATGTGATAACCAGAATCCATTCACCAGAGAGTGAAGCTTCATTTCCTCTTCCCCCAAAATCAGACAAAAACTAACAGAAAGTATATTTAAATCATTAACTGTGAGCCTGACTGCAATAATTTCCCATACTAATTGACTTCTACAAGTCAGTGCTGATATATTATTCCCACAGACTTTGCTCTTACTATATACTGTCACTCATCCCTCCTAGTGAATTCAAAAGCTTTTATGAGATTTATGGTTGACTCCCCATCCACATAAGCATTCTAACTGAGATGAAATTATTTTCCAAAAATTCCTTCAAAGAAGAATTAATTCAAGAAAACGTGCCTTGTGTTACACGAGATAGCAAATGAAATTATGATTTTACATCACTTAAGATTTAATAGTGTCCTGGAACAATGACTTCTGATTAGACCAAGAGATCTCTAACTTTTGTTAGAACTTGCCAGCTCTGACAGAAGACAAAGAGATGGCTTTGAAGAAGGTAAGAAAGCAGGTAGAAAGTTGGCAGATTTACAAGATATCATCAGTCTCATTTTACTGACATACTCAAGGTAATTTGCCCCAGATTGCACGAGTCGGCACTGTGTCTGCTGGCCTGAGCACCCAGGGGAGCAAGAGAATGCACTTAGTTCTCTTCCTGCTCTTCAAAGTTAGAGATGTACATTCAAGTTGTTTGCTATATCCCCATCCCTGAAAAGTATGTAGCAATAGTCAGGGAATAGGTGGGAATTCATAAATTGTTTCCCTGCCCTTGATACAATCTTACTCACCAAAAATTGCAAAAAATACCTGTAGCCAGCAACAAAAGAAGTAGCACAGATGACCTCTTTGTACAGTAGAAAGTAGAAATACTGCAATGTGTAAAGTCATAGTTTGCTTCTCAGTTTAGCTGGTTTTCATTTATCTTGCAGCAAATTTGCTTTTCTTTGAAACATAACACAAGAAGTATTATTTTCTAAATGTTTGTTTTGATTTCTAGAGAATACCACATCACAGAATATAATTTCTGTATTTTGAGAAATGAAGAATATCTGTGCTTTTTTTTTTTTTTTTTAAGACTAAAATATCATGCTTTGAAATGCTTCAGTTTCACGTGGATGCTTATACAGCAATGTATTTTGAACTTTTTTGTTTCTCTAAGACTTCAGGTTTTCTGCACTAATATACAAAATTGTTTGCCAGTGTTCCCAACGCATTCTAAAGAACTTTTGTGAATCAAAATTAAGCTTTATGTTGTAAACATAGAATTTTACTTTACTGGATATTACCCGTATCAGTCTCCATTGAATTCAATTGGTACTACCTAAGACTCTCAAGCAGCAATGTCAAGGAGAGACTTGATTCCATAATGCTGGCTAAATCAAGGTTCTTCCATAGAGCAGACAAAAGTGTAGTTGATGAAATGGTTGCTTCTTTCAGTGCTGATGATTCAGCTGCTGTCCTTCGATTGTGAAAACAATAGCAATCAAACATTTAAACTGAAGATTTCTTGGAAAATAAAGATATTTTGAAAGCCAGGCTTAGTACAGAGCTTTAAGTTGACTTTGCAGCCCCAATGCTACTATATGGTACCAACAATTTAAAGCAAAGTAAAGCCCATGCGAATATCTGGAGTTTTTCCAAGTAATGATATTTTTTAAAGAAAGCAATTAATAAAAGTCTTATTTATTAAATACTGCATAAAATTCCTAAATACTCCTATTGAAATCTGGTAGGGCAGCTTTTCCTCAAAGAGCAGGAGCTCATATAAGATAGAAATTTCCAATGACAGAGTTAATTTTTCACTGGAGAATGAATTTGCAATGATGTAAAAAAGATTATTAACTGGTTGACAAAAAGCAGGAAATTTACTACAAATTGAACCAATTAACTGGTTCCTAAGTATTTCACAAACACACACTGCCACGGTACTGGAGTGAGAAATTAGTGAAGCACTCATGCAATGTGCAGGCATTGAGAGTATGTTTACAACTAGGAGGTGATCCTAGAAATCATAAATTGAGCTCACACTAGAACAATTACTCATTTACATTAGATTATAAAGGTAACAATGTTAATGCTAAAAGTCTCTATTTTGACCTCTCAAGATCCCACTAGTGTGGAAACAATTTATTTTCTGTTGAGAGGGCTGAGGGTGGTTTGGTTTGGTTTGGTTTTTTGCTTTTTTTTTTCTTTTTTAAATATTTGCCTTGTTTTATTCTGTGTGGTGAACGTATGGCTAAAGGAATTTCAGTCTGGCACACGGTCAGAACACTAAGCCTTGGAATACATTTAAAGAATAGACTATACTAGACTAGACCACTTCAGTTGAAAGGGACCTAGTATGATCATTGAGTCCAGCTGCAATATTGTATCATATATTTTACAGACCTGAAGCCTGTTAGTATGCTGATATGTTGACTGCAAAATTATAAGATGGGTCAATATTATGCATGCTCTAAAATGATACAGTAAAAATTATGAAACAGGAAAAAACATCTAACACTAAAGTTAGGCACTGACGGCAAAGTATCTGGGTACTTAGGATCAACTACCTGCTCATGACAGATTGTGCTCATGCTTCAGTTCAAGGAAATGTCAATGGTGAGCAGTAGTAAACCATATCCAGTGGCATTTCTTACTGGAAGAACTTCAGTTAAGTTATTTTTTTTCTTTTTTTTAAGAGGATCATTCTGGAAGATGCACGTTCTCCACCATGTCAGCAAGACAGCAGCAAGAATAACTTGCAGACTACACAGACTACACAGTGAAGTTATTTTCTCATCAGGCTAGGGAAGTCAATTTATCTATTTTACTACAAGCTCTAGTATATCTCTAATCAGCTTATATAGGGGTATATACTCGATGTGAACTGACAGTTCCTTGTGTAGTTGAACACATCATCAATGATTCCTAGAGCTCCAGCAGACAAAGTCTGAGCTTTTAAGTATCCCATTCTCTTGGAAAATTAAAAATTATGACATGGCACAAGACCAGTATTTAAAATTGGTTTTATGCAGACAGCTGAGTTGTCATCATGTATTATTGTGTCACTGGATCCAATTTGCACAGAGCTTCTCAAACACTGATGTTTGAAAGGAAAAACATCAAAACGAGCCTTGGTTTAGTTTGAGGTTTAGTGTGAGGTGTCCCTGCCCATGGCAGGGTGGTTGGAACTAGATGATCTTAAGGTCCTTTCCAACCCTAACTATTATTCTATGATTCTATGATTTCTTTGAATGTGGGCCAGAAAACACCTTTCTCATTAGGCAACTGCAATCACAAATACATGGAGATGGTTGTCCTATGCATCTTTAACTTTCTACTGCTTTCTATTGATGTCCTCAAGCAAGAATTCTTAATTTCATTTTTGAACATATTACCTATTGAATTATAAATCTAGAAATACTGACATCTAGCCTGAAGTAAATTAATTTTAATATAATCTGAAACTCTTATTTGGATCTCATCTTCCTCCTATGGCAGTATAATCACCAGATAATTTGCATGATTAGCTGGAAAACTTTCTTTACACTAAATATGTATTCATGAAAACCCATGCTGTTTTATTTTCTTATGTATTTCAAAATGATACTGAATGCAGACCTTTCTTGTAGAACCTAAGATTCAGGAGCCTACAGAATAAGTACATTAAAAAAAATATTTGAGGGAGCAAATAGCTCAAGTATTCCTATCAAGACAATAGTAATTAACTTTCCCCAAAACCTTAATATTAAACATGGGTGTAATCAGTAATGGTCTCGTTCTAACAACTTGCTTTATCGTGAGCCACAGAATTAATGTCTGAAAGGGTGACAAATTATTTAATGCTTTATTTAAAGATGACCATTAGTTAATTATTTGTTGCCAGTGTTATGTACCATTTTGTTCATAATCAAGTTCTTTTCAGTTTCCAGTATGATGGAGACAATATTCATGGACACTGATATTTTCTCTAAGAAGTTACTGTAGGAACAATACCAACATCATTTATTATGCAATGTAGTCAAGCAATTTTTGTTTCTTTGTCATAGGATATTCATCCTTTCTGAATTTCTCTCACAACAAATTAGCCCTTTCTAAGAATGAAACAGCAATGATTTTTGTTCTCAAATTGAAAAAAGTGTTGCAATTATTTTATTTGAATGTCCTTATGTCTATAAAGTCCATTTCATAAAATTCAATTTTGTAAGGTATGAAACTTGTGTTGAGAATCTGTCCTCTATATTAAAACTTTATTGAAATTGATCTGAGCTTTGAAAAAGCTGGCAATTTTCACAGACCCCCACTAAGCTTGTCCAAGTTCTCCTAGCACCTCAAGCTGACCAGAGTGGTCATTCATAATGCTATTACATAAAATAAGTATATTCACCTTCTATTACAACATCTTTGTATAGTAGACTTGTTCTTGCCTTTCCTCACATCTCTGTTCCTCCTGGTTCAACCAATGTTGTCATGGGAAAACCATTTTCCATAAAGCTTCTCTGTAGTCTGAACTGAGTTCTATCTATCTCCCACCTGAAACTGAAATGAGAAAAAATGTTTTCTGGGTTTTCAGGCACATACATATCTCTTTTGCATCCAAAAAACACTGACAAGGGAGCCACACAAATCAGATACAATTCTCGTGAGATAGTAGGTGAGAGCAGCCAAGGGACAAAATATGTAGTCCAAGATTATCAAGAGGCAAGGGAGGGTCATCTGTCTGAGCAAAGCTACTACATCTTGGGAAAAGGATACTAAAGATAGGGACTGAGGAGTGAAGGGGCTTGCTGAGGAGTATGATGAAAAGGAGGAAAGAAGTGTAAAAAGCCTGAGCCTAGCCTTACAAGAAGACTGAAAGGAGCAATGGTGAATGAGGACATAAGTTGGGGACCAGGGACCGCTGTGACAACGAATAGTGAGAGACAGAACTGGCACTGGCTGAATAAAAGTCTGGGTTGAAAAGAAAGAGAAATGAGATGAATTGATAAACTAAAGTATGAAGAATTAAGAGAGGAATCTAGTGGAGAGAGAAAACCTTACAGTGGCAACTGAGGCCTGGTCAGGAGAGATAGAGAAGGGACACTAGGAAGGAAGATTTGAAAAGCATATGAATAAAGGCAGAAAAAAAAAATATGGGAGATTCTTGAAAGAATATTTGTCCTGACACCAGAAGCTCTTTTTAGAACAACATAGAAAAACAAATAAATGTCTTCCCCAGCCCTCTCCCTCCACCCCCCTGAAAACTCTGTAATTTAAGCATATAGATTCTCTGCCCATGCTATGTGATCAGTCTATGTTGCACGCGATATCCCTTCTTGCAGAAATATGAGTTCACACTTCTCCAAACAGAGAGGATGTCATGGTTTAAACAAAAGTCAGGAATAAATCACGCAGTCGCTCTCTCACTCCCTGTCTTTTTGCCCTCCCCCTGCTCCCAGAGGGACGGAGAGGAGAATCGAAAAGAATGCAACTCCCACGGGTTGAGATAAGAACAGTTTAGTAACTAAAGTATAACACAAATCACTACTGCTACCACCAATAATAATAATGATAAGGGAAATAACAAGGGAAGAGAATACAACACCTCAACACCAGCCGACCGATAACTCACCCCACCCCACCTGGCCAAGCACCGACTGATATCTAGTCCAACCCTGCCGTGCCTAACCCTTCCGGGTAACTCTCTGTTACATCCTGGCATGACATGTTGTGGTATGGAATACCTCTTTGGTCAGTTTGGGTCAGGTGTCCTGTCTCTGCTTCCTCCTGGCTTCCCCTCCTCCCTGGCAGAGCATGAGGCTCACAATGTCCTTGGTCAGACTAAAACATTCGAGCAGTAACTAAAAACATCAGTGTTATCAGTGCTGTTCCCAGGCCAAAAGTCAAACACAGCACTGCACCAGTTACCAAGAAGGAGAAAAATTACTGCTGCTCCTGAACCCAGGACAGTAGGTCAGGTGCTGAACTTGCCCTCAAGAGACCAGTATTCATGTCCCGATTCAATAACACATTCGTTGTATAATATGGAGCAGAACTGTGTCTCTGCCTCCCATTTACAGAGAAACGATAATGCCATTTAACAGACTCTCTAACCACGACATCCCCAAACTGCTACGAATTGCCAAAGCTGTCTGAAAATTGTATTTTCACAATGTTGTCTGTACAACCTCTCCAATGAAGATGCTGTAGCGTAGGAATAAGAAGGCATTTCCTTTCTTACCAAAAGTTTCTTCTGCCATCTGCTAACCTGACTGGTTTTGTTACTGTCCAGCAACTCTCATTGTATTGTCCTGATAGCCCACAGTCAGACTCCAAGCATGTTAGCACTTTGAGGAGTCTTTCAGATTATGTATCACCTTGTTTATTCTTGCATCTACCAAAAGATCTCACCTTTTCTCCTTTGTAAATTCTGGCTTTGTGGAAAAGCAGGGATGGTGGCAAATCTATGTAGATAAATTCTTAGAAACATTTTGGACACAATTAAAAGCTTAATAGCAAAATGTGGACAGAATACTATTTGGTGCTCAGCAGCCAGTCCACCTTCCCTCCTCTCTCCTGCCTCCTGCCCAGTCATTCATAAAAAAACTGAGTTCTTGTTAATTATGTATTGGAACATGAGCCTGAATAGCATAGGGCTATGACCAGGGAAAAAAAAAAAAAAAAGGTGATATCATAAAATTATTTTTTTTTAAAGAACTTATCTCTAAATAATATATATTTAAAAAAAAAGTTCTTAAAACAACACTGGTGAAATATCACTTCTACACTAAATTGTCCTAGTTGGGTGTCTAATGTGTTAGCTTTGAAAAAGTGATTCTCAAGTTATGCTATAATTTTACACAAATCTTCTAGCTGTTTACTAAGTGATTAAGATGAAATATACTGTGGCTGTATTATGGATTTTTTTAACTGGGATCTTAAAAATGCTGCTTCAGACATGCCCTTGTGCTGCTATTTATCAATACTGATTCTGTTTTATTTGCATTTGGCAACTTAGTTCTTTATTTTTCCTAAGATTCACATCATAATTTTTCTCATAAAAATGTTTTGAAGCAGTATTCACTTTGATAATTTAATAATAATACTGTTTATGTAACTTTTGAAATGTCTATTTCAGATTAATTTTAGACTATTTATATTGCAGATTTTGAGGATGGAGTTTTCTGAGCTAGAGAGCTGAACGTTTTCTATTCAGGCTATTTTATATTCATAAATTAATTTATTTTGGTAGAAAAATTTTAATTGTGGGCTGAACTCACAAAATCACATATTTAGTGTTGGATTCTTTCCTTCGTTTTGGTCATAGAATCAGAATAGTTAGGGTTGGAAAGGACTTGATCATCAGCTTCCAACCCCCCTGGCAATGGGCAGGGACACCTCACACTAAACCATGGCACCCAAGGCTCTGTCCAGCCTGGCCTTGAACTCCGCCAGGGATGAAGCATTCACAATTTCCTTGGGCAACCCATTCCAGTGCCTCACCACCTTCACAATGAAGAACTTCTTCTTTATACCTAATCTAAACTTCCCCTGTTTAAGTTTGACCCTGTTGCCTCTTGTCCTATCACTTCCATCCCCTAATGAAGAGTCCCCTTATCTTGGTCAGAAAAGGCCTTCAAAATTAACAAAGAAAGTTTAAATGCAGGTTTTTTCTCCCATATCAGACACACGGGTGAGAGGACTTTTCTTCAGTAGGTACCTATCGTTCTTATTTGGGTTTAGGGTTTATGTAAGGTAAAGAGGACTTTTCTGAATGTTTTTGAGTCAGAAACTGGATCCTTCTCTTCTCCACTATGAAAAGCCCCAACTTTCTCAGCCTGTCCTCACATGGGATGTGCTCCAGTCCCCTGATCATCCTTGTGCCCTCCTCTGGACTTGCTCCAACAGCTCCATGTCCTTCTTATATTGAGGACACTGCGCAATACTCCAAGTGGGTTCTCACAAGAGCAGAGTAGAGGGGCAGGTTCACCTCTTTCAAACTGCTGGTCGTGCTTCTTTTGATGCATAATACTAAAGTACAGCCATTCTTAAACCCTAATCTTATTTTAGGCCAATTGTATATTCACAGTTTTGTTTGCACTTGTGGCTCATTGACATTCCATTGAATGGACAAGAAGAATAAATTATACATGTAGGATTAATTGATAAGAAATAGAGAGGAGTCTAAGAGTACCTTTGCATAACAGTAGCTACATGGAATGTGCAGGATTTTCAGAACTGGGTAGCATGTTGGTACATCCACCAAATTCTACTGAATGTCTCTGAAACTGATCAGCTATAAGGATATTTTGAGGATTACAGTTCAAATAATCTCAGTCCTAAGAACTGATCCAATTGTGAATTCTAGTTTGCATCTTCTAATTTACCTGATATTTAAACATCAGGGTGGATGGGTGTTGTCGTTATTGTTCTGAAGCATCATCGGTACCTCGGACTTTTCTTCATGGATATTTTTCTCTAATTTGCTTAGGCTTTTGAAGAGCTGCATGTTTCATTCCAATATTGGTCTCTACTGAGTTAGAAAAAAGACGTTAACAAAACCAACAATGCAAGTCTAAGCTTCAAGTAGAAGATCTTGTAAAAAGCATCTAGGTCCAGGTTAATTAAAATCTCAAATAAGTCTTCTTTTAGTGGAAAAAAAAAAAAAAAAAAAAAAAAAAAAGTTAAAACCAGGTTGCTCCACTCTAAACAATGAGAAAGATTTTTTGTTTGTTTTGAAAGGGTGTTAACAAACTGCACTGCTTGTTAAACTGGTCCCTCCTAATTACTTAGTGGGGCACTGCCTGATGTGTAATCAGAAGATGTATTGTGGAGCAGAGAAGTATGCTAATATATGCTGGAGGCTGCTGAGAAGCCACCATTACTACTTACTACTGTCAGCAAAAGAACTATGTGTTGCAGTGCCTGATCAGCAAGGTGAAGGGAAAATATTCTTTTTTTCCCCCACAATCAGGGTGATTTTATATTCTCAGCATATCTGAATAAAGCCAGTGTCCAGAAAAACACCTTTGGAATTCTTCCTGCTGAGTGCAAACAATAAAGCTTAGTGCTTTACTCGGTGACCAAGTGTAGCTTCCACCCATGCTTGAGCTGGAGTGCAAGTCTTCCACACAGCACAAAGGCATATAGTATCAGGGCTTTGCACAAATGCCAGAAATTATTCTGAAAGATCCACATGTCTGACCTGAAAATGCTACTGTCTGATAAACTGCTCTTTTTATTCCTTTCAAAAAAAAAAAAAAAAAAAAAAGAGAAAAGAAAAAAGTATGCAATGTTGTAAAAAAAATATATTTAAAAAAAAAGTTCCAAGTTGCAAGACATGGAGATATTAAAAATATCTAGCTAGATATCAAGAAAAATATTCCCCTTCAATGTCAATCTGTTGAACATAAAGTTTCTTCTTTTCAAAAAATGTCTTAAATATAACAATATTTGGGTCAAATTATCTAGAGATTTATTATTTATTTTTGAAAAGTAATTTCAAGGCCCATATGAACATATTAGCTGTCCATCTGTTGTATAGTGCTGTTTAAATAGCAAAATATAGCTATTATGCTTAGCAAGATTCCAGAACGTTCTTAATTAAAAGCGGATCAGAAATGAAATATTTTAACTTTATTACGGCTAATATGAAAACTTTTTGAAGTCTGCAATTTACTCAGCAACTGTGCAAAATTGAATTTTTTTTCATTTTCTTTTTTAATTTTTTTTTTAATTTTTTGTGAAGAAATAGCTGTAAAGATACATAGATTAATACAAGGCACAGTCAAGCTTTTTCTCTAACTGCTGTAACTGAATCTATTGGATAGTTGAGGATTTAGGCTCTATCTGCAATTCTCATTTGTTTTGGCTAGAAAATATTTTCTAAATAATAAAACACCAAATCAGAAAGAAACAAAACCCCCTTAGATTTGATATGTTCCCACTAACTTTTACAGTTTTGATAAAAAAGATGCGTGTTAACAAAATTTGTTTCATTACAAATTCCAACCTGTTCCTTCTGCAGCATTCTCAAATTTTAATGGTTTAGATAAAAACTGGGTACAGATCTAAATAATTTCCATTTCAAAACCTAATCCATATAAACCAGTGTTGGCCAGAGTGAAAATAAAAGCAAGATACAGTCTTTTTTAGTGCAGCTGTGATCATAATAGGCTTAATCACATCAGAAGGTTGAACTCAGGATCGTACTTTTTGATTTCTAGAATTGCTGCATAGTCTAGAAACTGAAACTTAATTACAAACAACTGCCATGCATTCATAGAGATAAGGCAGATGAGACTAATAACAGCTATTGTTGCTTGATAGCCTGTTAAAGAGATTGCATCTGCCACACGATTTGGCCATTGCCTCTCTGAGTGAGAGAATAATGGATTTTTTTTTATTTGTACTATATCCCACTCCTAAAATAGAGATGAAATCAATTTAATTTTAATAAAATAACACCTCTGAGTGGAAATGTACTTTACATCACCCTGTAACATTTGGTTGGTATTGATTTAAGGGGTAAAAAGAGATATGATTAAAAAAAAAAAAAAAGCAAACCGCTTAGCAAGCAGAAATCACTTCTCACAAATGAGAATTTAATCAAGTAAACATACAAGTCTGTAGCAGTTACAGTTACCAAGAATTTTTTCTTGGCAAAAAAAAAAGATATAGAAGAACAGTTAAAACCTTGAGCCTGAAACACATAATCTTTCAAACATGAGCGTAGAAAGCTTGAAATAATGCACAAATCTCAGGGGTTCAACTGTCGAGTGTCAGTTTCCAGTTCTCCCACCCAAGTGATTCCAGGTTTTCTTTCAACACAGGGTATGTGTGGCACATTCTTTCTTTTTTTAATATAGATTTCATCAAGTTCTTGTAATAAATAGATTCTGTTTAAACAACTGTTTATATTAATAAAGATTAAAGAAAAAAGAACAAGTTTTCAGCCTTTAATATCTTACTTTAATGAACTCTTTCTTTACTGCATGATAACTAAGAGACAAAATAATTTAAATTTTGAAAAATATGGAATATAGTACATATTTTAATACTTTCAACTGCATCTAAAAGTAGGTCTTTCACTGCAGTGCCTACTTTCTTGGGCATTCTCTCACCTTCTCAAATTATGAGAAAAATTGATATTTTTTTTAATATTAATTGTTATTAAATACTATTATAAGATTGAGAAAACTCAGGAATATTTTAAATTAGTTTATGTGCTGTTTGTTATTCAGTTCCTCAGTAAAAGATGGATATTCTATGAACACATATTTGAGCTCAAGTACATGAAAAATTATACGAGAATGTTCAGAACTCAGGATATGTTCCTAAACTGCTTTGAATGAGGTAGATGTTTGGTAACAATCATGGTTATGCTCAAGATTTTTATCAACATAGTGCACAAAATGTTATACAATATGGGGAAATTATTCACAGAAATCAATAGCGGTTTATATGCAGGGTTGTGATAGTCATAAGTGAAAGCTGGTGTCTTAAGTGCAGGGCCAATGAAATAGTAGCATCAGCTTAGCCTTAAAGTTCAGAGTCATTTATGTTTTTGCAAAGTTGTGGTGATGCACAGTTTATGGATGAAGTGGTGCAGAATTCGGATGTAGGCAGAAAGGACAATGCATTCCATATAGTGAAGAGTGACTCAGAGACAATGGATATTGCCAGCACGACAATGCCAGCTACAAAGAGTGGGAGAATCCTGACCCCAAAACCAAAATGAACCACCACTAACAAAACCAGATTTGTAAAGTGAGATTATGTGGTGAATGTATTTCTTTCTATGATCAGTGTCTGAACATTCTACTGTAAAGTTTTTGAATGACCCGTATGAAGCAAGGCTACCTCTGACATCTCCTATTGCAGTAGAGAAATGTAACAGACTCTTGTTTTGGCAGATGTAGGTAAATATATTTTTCCAGAACAAATACTTGTTATAGTCATGAGTGAAATTTTGTCTTCATTCATTAATCTCCATCTATTACAGTACACCTGTCCACAGTCATTTGCTGTTGAGTTCAGGAGGGCTAACAGCCATCCAGGAATCATTTTAAAGGAGAATTTGCAGAATATAGCTAATACTATTTCTTCTCTAAGGAAGTTCTAGTTAATGACAAAAATGACTGATAAACTTTTCACACCTGTTCGCATTTACATTCCAAATTAAAGTGGGATCTGATGGCCTCAATTTGATGATATCACACTTGTATATGAACTCCAGAGGCTACTAAGCAAGGATTTCAAAGCCAGCAAGGAAAAAAGCATACACAGTGAAATCAAAACAGATTGGGTTTGGGTGTGAACAATGTACAATTCCAGTTTAAATAGGTTGAGCTTCTGCTCATCTGCACATGCACTGAATCTCTCTTTTGGGTAAAAAATAATCACTGTCATGAAAGAAAAAGGTCAACATGAGAAAAAAACCCACCACTAAATACAAATTCTTTATACTTTAAACTGCTGAGAATGTATCAAACAGTTACTGATGTGTTTCTCAAAGATGTACACAAATAGGCAGCTGATTTGACCCACAGAAATAATTCTGTGGGTCTTGAAAGAAAGCTGAATGAGAGGTAGGTGTAACAACAGATTCTGAAGCTGCATATGCTGGGTTAATATCAAGTCACTCTTAGTGAGCAGAGCAATGTAAGATTCAAATCACGCAAATGTCATTCAGTACCTTTTATATTTTAACAACACTTCACAATATTTTACAAGTGAAAGTAGTCAGCTGGTTTCCAAAGCAATGTTAAAAATATCAACTTCAATTCCATAGACAGAATAAGAATGCTAAAACTAAAATCTTAAAACCTTCATCCTGTCTCTGAACTACATCTTCATCATGTTTCTGAATGAAGCCAGGAAACAAAACGCACACACACAAAAAGGCTCTGTAAGAGAGGATTCTTTCTTTGGTTTTGCTTTTTTTTTTTTTTAGTTTACAGACAGAGAAATATTTTATTCTTACAGCACTGCAGCACTGATATGTTACAGCAGTATTGCAATACATAATTTGTCTTGATGAAACTATGTTACAGAAGGTCGTGAAATCTTTCTCACTTGATATGACTGTTCTCAAGCATATGTTCGTCTGGGTCTTTGGAAGATGATGTACATATTTTAATGTCAATTCAGCATCTACTGCTGAAGCTGTGGTCAAACACTTGACACCTATGCAATTTACCCCACTGCAGTATCTGTATTAAGTCTACTTCCTATTATAATAAACAGGGTTAACCACACCAGTATCACTTATAGAGTGCATTTGCAGTGCTTGCTGTTGACCTCATAAATTAAAATGTAATAGGTCAGGATCCTGAAGGTAATATATACTTGCAAAAAAAAAAAAATGTATCTTTACAATTTGTTATATCAGGTATTAATACGTGAAATTATTACCATTATGATTTCCTATACCTTTCATTTGCAATTATGTATGAGATTTCAATTATTGTTTAAGAACCTTTATTCCATTAGAATTTATAATTTAATCATGAGATTTAGATGTAAAATATTATTCGTATGCATTCTATGAATAGCTGTAAATGAACAAAATTGCTTGCATATAGGTAATATATTTTCTCTTATATTTCTCTACTTTAATTTTCCCCTCAATTAAATTTGGTGCAAGTTGAATTCTAAGGTCTGTGATAAGAAGGTATCAGTTCACATCTAAGTAGTTCATGGAGAATTGTAAAATGGATTGCTGAGATAATTAAATAAGTATTAAGTGGATTAGTTGGTCACATCCCAAAGCTCTGATAGGGCTTTTCAGTGGGAAAGAATGCAAAATTACTACAAAACCTGATGGTAAAATTTCAATAATGGATTTAGCTGTCTTTGTGAAAATGAGCTTTTACTTTCTGCCATATTTTCTACTTGCCATCTTACAACAATTACCAAAGGGTAATGACCATATTCTAATTATTTGCTATTTGCAGTGTTAGTTTACATGGAAGAGAAATGGTCTAGAATGAAAATTAGACTCCTTGTATTTCCCAGATGTATTTCATTAAATCTGTTAAATACAGAACTTTCCGATTTCTTTTTTCAACATTTGCAGAAAATATGGCATACTATAGGCATGTTTGTACTATTCCGTGGGGCACACTACAAAAAGTACAGTGCTGATAGGCTGTGTCAGGTGTCAGACACATATTGCAGTTGCTGAAATGCAAGTTCAAGTCCTGAAAGTCTAATAGCTGCTTTAACAGCTTACATAGCTGAAGAACACCAGACTTGCTATTTTCATCCTTCAGTGAAATCCCCTTCTTGCCAATACCCCGAAAGGAGACATTCTAAATTATTTCAGTGGGAATGGGATTCCACCCCGTGCCTTACTGTGAGGCTACCAAATTTAGTTTAAAGTAGTGAAGCAATAGAGAACTTATTGTATGCCTTGGAAACTTGTTCAACTAATTGTTGGCTTAGAGAGTGTAAAATGTGCATTTTTTAAAATGTGATTTTTATTTATACTGTCGATTTTCCTAAAGATTTATAAAATCATAGAATGTTTAAGGTTGTAAAAGACATTAAGATCATCTAGTTCCAACCCCCCTGCCATGGGCAGGGACACCTTGTTCTAAACCATGTTGCCCAAGGCTCTATCCAACCTGGCCTTGAATACTGCCAAGGATGGAGCATTTAATGCTTCTGTGGGCGACCTGTTCCAGTGCCTATTTACGTTTCTATGAATGAAATACTTAGGGTCAGAATCAAGAAATTAGAATCAGAATTAAGTTAAATTAAATTAAGTTAAATTAAGTTAATTAAAAATCAGAATTAAGTTCAGAATTCTGTGTCTTGATATAATATAGTGTGAAGAACAAACTGAACTATTCCAAATTAAATAATTTTAGATAGTGGATAAATTAAGACAAAAATGTAGGCTACATTTTGGGTTTCTGAGGTTGGGTTTTGTTTTTTCTTTCTGCCAGAATAGATTAAAAGAAACTTTCAGGTTTTCAAAGAAACAAAAAGTGTTGCAGAGATACAGATCCCAAGGTATCTCGGTGTTTAATTTCCTTTCCTCATTCCAAAATAAGGAATGTAAGTGCCTTTAAATTTTGGACGTTAGCTTCTTCTTTTTTCTTGTTTTTTTTTTTTAATTTTATAATGAGCATTTTCCAGGGGAAAATAAAAAGTTCATATTTCACACTGTTTAGTTTTGAACAGTTATTTAATTAAAATTAATATTTATGGAAGGATCAAAAAGTTTCAATTTTAGTGGTGTGTCAGAACACAATACTTTTCAGGAAGTAAAAATACAGAAAGGACAATGCATTGGACAAATACAGGAGTTGCTCTTTTAGAGACAGTGACCAGACTTCTTAAAGTGACAGTCACAAGGACTACAGATAGAAACAAGCTAGAGTGATTGCTAGTTTTCTCCTTCCACTTCGGAAATCTGAATTATTCAACATCCTGCCTACCAGCAGAGTTCCACTGCTAGCCACATGATGCTACCCTGGCATGGTAGACTGAAGTGAAAAATCGGATTCAAAGCTGAAACCCATAAGCAGTTGAAAGCTGCTCTAAAGTGTCACTTTAAAAAGGCTTGGCATCCTTTTTTCATGACTGTGTTCCAATTTTCTCTATTTTATATTTGGCCCCAGGAAAGGTACTTAAGCAAACACAAGGAAACTGTTTCATTGCAGACATTCAAATGTATATTAATTAATCAAAAGTCTAGGTAATAATTCTTCATAGGGAATCTGCACAGGAAATGTTTGTCTTATCTTTGAATTTCCTGTGCTACAAATCTCATGAATTAGCTTTTAATTTCATGTCTAATTCCCTGAAAGTCATATGTTTTTGACTTATGAGCCTTGTCATTTCCTGAGTCCTTTCACATGAACAACACTGTCACATTTTAAGTGTTGTGCCTGTTTTGCAGCATCTTTTCATGTCAGGACACTTCTTCCTGGCAAACCCTCCCATTTTGTTTCAAGTATTGATCTCTGCTGGATTTTTACTCTGGATATCTGAAGAGAATTTTTGAGACTCAATTTAAATTCTCAATGACAAAAAGTTTAACTTCCCAAAGGTATTTCACTGCAGATGCTTTTGTCCAGTCACACCCCTGGCTGCAGCTTATGAATTACAGATGCATCTTGACTTTTGAAAATATTATTAAAAGACTTTTACTTTAATAGACAAAAAGCTTGTAGATATCTTGATGGTTTATATTTTTCTTTTAAAATGTAAAGCAACAGGCTAGATCCATAATTAGCAGAGAATAGACATCAACGTATCTATAGAGAAGATGTAGAAAATATGAGTCATAGAAGGAAAAATGCTTATGTTACCATACACAATACACCTTCTTTTCACTAGTGTTTTAATCTAACTCGCTTCCGGATTAATAAAATTAGTAAACTGGATATAAAGTTTTCCACTGAAGTGAATTTATGCAAATGAGTCATTAATGCAGTCTTAAGGATGTTGTCAGCCCAATCTGTTTCTATCTTAGCATTAACTTCATAACATATGTTTGCATCTATTTTATGATACTGGTAACACTTCTCTCATGTGAACCAGGAATTGGCCCCAAAACTTTGAGTAGTAGCAGCTTGCTATACAATACAGGAAGATGTTGTGCAGATCCCTTAAAAATGATTTAAAACATTCTCAAAATATCACTTAAATAAATTGCTCTTTTAAATGATTATAGAATAAATAGATAAATTGGTTCTAGCCATTACACATTCTGTATCCTGGGCTGCATCAAAAGGAATGTGACCAGCAGGTTGAAGGAGGTGATCCCACCCTTCTACTCTGCTCTTCTGGGACCTCACTTGGAGTATTGTGTACAGTTCTGGTGTCCTCTACATAAAAAGGACATGGAACTGCTGGAACAAGTCCAGAGAAGGGCCACGAGTATGATCAGGGGGCTGGAGCACCTCCCGTATGAAGACAGACTGAGAAAAGTTGGGGCTGTTCAGCCTGGAGAAGAGGGTTGCGTAGAGACCTCATAGCAGCCTTCCAGTATCCAAAGGGGGCCTACAAGGATGCTGGGAAGGGACTCCTTGTTAGGGACTGTAGTGATAGGACAAGGGGTAACTGGTTAAAACTTAAACAGGGGAAGTTCAAGTTAGACATAAGGAAGAAGCTCTTTACTATAAGGGTGGTGAGACGCTAGAATGGGTTGCCCAAGGATGTTGTGAATGCTGCATCCCTGGCGGTGCTCAAGGCCAGATTGGTCAGAGCCTTGGGTGAAGTGATCTAGTATGAGATGTCCCTGCCCATGGCAGGGGGGTTGGAACTAGATGATCTTAAGGTCCTTTCCAACCCTAACTATTCTATGATTCTATGATGTATTGTCTAATGCTGGGCTATAGTGCAATGTGTCACTTCTGGTGAGTTTCCTACTTTGTTTCCTTAGCATTTCACACATGACATGTTGTTACTGTGACTAATACAATCTTACAGGACCTAAAGAAACTTTCATGCCAGGAATTAGCAATAAAGAGTATCACTGCTTTGTTTTGCACACACTGTGTTCTGTAAAACAATGAAATATGTCTTTCTTAGTAACAGAGACAATACTTGGCAGTTAAAAAAAAAACAAAACAAAAAAACAAGAGCTACAAAAAAAAATGAACATATATTCTAAATATTATACACATGAAAATATTTTTTTGCTTGTACAGTCTTTAAAAAAGCCTCTTCTTAATCTGATAAAATGAGAGTCGGTACATAAATAACAAGTTGATTTTTCTGCTTCTGCTTTCAATAAAAATGAAATTTCAAACCCCCATAACCTTTTTTTCTTTTTTTTTTTTTCACATTTTTAAAACTTTGATAGCTGGCTTTACACTTCACAGTTTGAAACACTGAATTATTCCAAATTCGTTTTTGAGAGTGCCAGGTTGCAAGAACTTAGAAAATCTCAGCTGTTATCCAGTGTCAAAGCAGCCCACTGAGCAGGGCCTGAAATTCTGGCCTTCTGAAACTGTTTCACAAGGTTTTGAATGAAGTGTAATTTTGCTGCTGTAATAACTAAGAACAAGATCCGGGCCAGTTATGCCACAAAAAAATGGAGAGGCAGGGCTTGTAGTCTCCTCATCACAGCTGGGGGGAGCAGGACGAAAAAGGAGACAACTGTGACAGCTTCAAATAGGAAGGTCTTTTCACTCCCTAGCAGTAGCTGTTGTCCCAGCTTATCTTTTGGAGCTGTCAGCAAAGGGAGCCCAGCTTTCCACAGCTCTGGCACACCGGGGAATGCAGTGGTCCAATGACTGGTTTTCTGACTTCGTCAAGAAACTGTCTTGGAAAACTGTACAATTAGAAGTTACTCTGTCTTCTTTCTAAGTTATCATTCATAACAACTGCACTTCAGGTATGCTTCCACTTTGTTCTTTTCTTCCTGGTCTCATGAATCATATAATTTGAGCTGCACAGTGATCCTGCTTTGTTATATAATTAGCCTATAGCAAGTGGTCATGGTGAGATATGGATTTGAAACCATGGGACTGAAATCGATATTTTATCTTTATCACCAATTTCTTGCATGATTCATAAAACACTATATAAAAAGTTGGCAGGACTTTCTTTTTTTCTGATTATACTTTGAAAAAAATTAGTGGCCCGTGGGCAGTAATAGTTATAGAAGCTAAAATACAGAGAAGTCCAGTCTCTTCTTTTTGCTTTGATGAAGATACCTACCTTCAGGTAAGTCAGAGCCTAAGCCTGAAAAGCAGTGGGAGTTCAGGTACCAACTCTGTGTTCCTCCTTATTTCCTTAATCTCTAATCAATGCATGAAGATTTTGAAGTATCTGAGTTCTGTGTGTACCACGCATGCTTTCTCACTCATATATTTGATTTTTACTCAAACCACCCTGGTTACTTAGTATGCCATTTACAAACAAGCAGCAGCCAAAGAACAACTGAAAGAGAAATTCTATCTCTAACCCCATTGCAGGATGACAGTACAAGCTAACGGGGAGAGGCTGTTCCATCTTATCTTCTTTCCGCCTTTAAATTTGTACCTGGATACCGAAACATTCAATACGTTGGGGCTAAAATTTCATCTTCGATATTGCTTATTGACCTGTCTGTGGTAGATTTCATTCTTTTTCCCTACAGGTTTTCAGTATTGCTATTGTTATTGCTGTGACTGATACTATTTTTTCACTGTTAAAATATAAAAGTAAAACAGATATTCTCCAAGTCTAAACAAAATACTCACCGGGGACATCACTATAAGGGTTATAACTAAACCCTTGGGAACACAGGAAGAGAGAATCATTTTTACAGAAGATTCTGTTTCCAAAGTTATAGACATGGAAGATAACAACTGACGCAACAACCGAGTTCAAGAGTAAGAGAAGAAAAGAGAGGGAAATGAATTAAAGAGACTCAGTAATGTTACTTATTAAGAAACTAAGGAAAGCGTCAGAGAAGAAAAAGAAATTTCTGTTATACTTTGTTTTATCAACATTGGAAGCCTAAATGCATTTTAATTCTCTGTAAGATACTTACTATAGGTCTTTGGATGAGTAGAAGTGCACAGGGTTACGTAAAGTTTTTGTGTTATATTAATACCTTTTAAAGGTGTTTTATTTCTAAACCTGAGTTTTAGAGAAAAGCATCTATAGGAAATACATTGCTTTGTCATAAAAGATAGTCAAAGCAGAGAAATGTCAGTCACAATTATATTTAATACTGTGTTAGTTTTCGCAGTTGTATGAAGTGTATTCATTTAAGGGTTTTTCAGCTTTCATCTATAAATGCAAGAAAGTCTTCTAGTGGTGTTCAGGCATTTGCACATGTAAGAAAAAAATTAGTTAATTGGAGAGATGCTTGAAAACCTTTCTGGAACCTCTTCCTTCTCTGTTTATGATAATCCTCCTCCTCCTCCTTCATCATTATATGTAGGATGATTTTGCTATGTATAAGTTAATAATAATTCAAAAAGGTTTCATAAAGGGACATCTGCAGTAGCTCTCTCTCCTTGTGTTTCTTTGGCTGTCTTCTTGTATTTTATGACTTACATGTGTATCCTCCATTGAAGTGGCTTTAGTCTGGTTGAAAATAGTATGTGAGGGTATATGGAATGAGAGTGTCTGCACTCTTAAGGGTATCTGCTCAAAGGAGCTATGAACAAGAGCACACAGAGACAAATCTGACTGCACCTGATAACAGGGGGTTGTGATATGAACAAATGGTCAGTTGTACAAATCACTAAGGATGTTTGGAAAGTGAGAAGATTCGTTTTATTCATTTGGAAGAATAAAGGGAGGGAGGCAGCATAGAGGCACAAAACCTGAACAAATAATATTAACAAAGTCAAACCTGGTCATTAGCCCTAAATGATGTGCAATGTCCTGATGTGCAGGCAAACCAGGACATTGTAACTGATAAGGATATGAACCTGAGGGCCCAGGATGTTGAAGGATGTTGGTGGAACTATGTCAGTTGATGAGGCAATGTGCAAGGTAAGGGGAAGCAGGGAGGAACAAAATGGGGGTAGAAACAAGGGAGCCCTCAGGACCAGTCAGTGCACTTGTCTGCCTGAGCCCTGTCTAATAACCTCAATCTGTCTTCTCATATCTTCTTAAAACTTTTCTTAACTCTTTCTCTGTGTAATTTCACTCTCTATCTTGTGTGTATGTGTGCAGTGTAAAGACTAAATGCCAGTTACTGATAAGACCTGTATGTGTGTGAGAAGAAGTTGGTGCTAGACACTGAAGTAAGACCAGTTCTTATTATGGTATAAAAAAAGTCTTAACCTTATATATAGAGCTAAAAATGACATTTTGGCCTTTTTTCTTGATTTGTCTCTAAAATAATGGTTAAAAGAGCACAATATGTATGAGCTGTTTGGATGTGTCATAATGATCTATTTTTCTCCAAATTTCTGCTTCTGCTATAAAAATATAAAATAGTAGGCCCTTTGTAGATAAAAGGTAGTTAACAGCTGCAGTCTTGATAATAGTCTGTGGTAACATACAAGTCAGTGAACTTCGTATTTGTAAAACTTTCAGACAGAGAAACCAAACTGATGTCCAGATTCTGATTCAAAATCACTAGTAAATCAAACTCTGCATTTTAATTTTTCTTTCTATCACCATATTCAAATGAAAGGCAAATAAAATGAAGGCTTCTCCATAACAGATATCTAAATTAGAACCTAGTTAAAAATCAGTCTAAATTATGCTCATAAGGTGGATCTAGACTGCCAGGAAATAAATTTCTTACTCCTCCCATCACTTGTCAGCTCCTTCCCTGCATCAAAATAGAAGGTAAGTGTTCTGAAATTTCCGAGATCTTCAGAGACTCTTCAGTTGAATGTATACAGTGAATGTAGCACAAAGGGAGTCACAGGAAAGAAGCAGGACTCCCAAGAACTCTTTGACTTAGGTGTGAATTCATAAGCAAATGCCAACTAATGACATGCACTATTTGGTGTAGAATCGCATTTTAAAATTAGCACAATGAACAGGGAGCTGAGCCTGTGGAAAAAAAAAAAAAAAAAAAAAAAGCAGCAATACGATCAATAAATTTCAGTCTGTGTCAGGAGTCTGATTACCATATCCCAGATGTCATCAAAAGGACATACAGGGCACCAATCAAAGGTCAGAATACAGTGCATAGCTATAATTGAGTGTACGAATAAAAACTACTACAGGAATATGTACTGCCCTTAGTGAATCAGTGAGAAAGACGAACTGTAGACATTTTTAATTCAAGAAAATAGAAAGGACAATCTCTTTTCACATTTTTTTCTAGGAAAGGAAAAGCAACAATTTACAGCAATACTTAACAAATAAACAAAAAACAAGCAACCCCCCCCAGTAAAATTTTAACTCACAGCAAGAGCTGGTATTTGATTATGCATCCACACATGGGTTCAGATCTGAGATCTTCATCTTGCAAGATTTATTTCTTAATGCATCTGTAGGTATTTAACAGGAGAAGTCAATACCATTCTTCCTAATAACAAATTGAGAATACAGAAAGGAAGGGATATGTGTCCAAATGCATTCAGCACAGCTGGCAGACTCCCAGTTGCCTGTGTCCATACCTGTTGCTCTAGAAGCATGCAGCATAAATATGATCACATTGCATAATATATTAACACCTGTGTAACTGTGACCATTTTGTAAACTAAGTCAGAAGAAACTGACAGGAATTTAAGGAAAAAATTTAAAGCTTTCATTGTATGTAACACCTATAGATAAGACTACAAGGCACTAAGCCATATTGTTCATATGTTGTATAGCACTGTGCCTTAATAAATAGCTCCATTGTTTCCTATTTTATTAAAAAAGCTGAGGTAACAAAACTTCAAAATCTACAATGAATTCCAGGTGCTGACAGGTGTTAATGGGTATAAAATTTCTTCTTCCAATGGAAACATACTCCTATGAAATACTTATTTTGAATTACTATTTAAGTTTTAATAGATCACAAATGGCACCTATGTATTAAACATCTGCAGTGGAAATGTCTATTATTTTAAACTAATTCTCATTTGTGTCTAAAGCAGCTGTTTTGGTCTATCTCATTAATATTAGGATAATAGGATCACTGGATAATTTCACTTGGAAAGGATCTCAGGAGATCTGTTTCTGGTTAAAACAGGGTCAACAATAAAGTCAGACCAACCTGCTCTTGAAAACCTCCAAGGATGAAGTCCATACAATCTCCCTGAGCAAACTTTTCCTGTGCTCTCCTTTATCATTAAAAAATTCTCCCCTATACCAGGTATCCCTTTTACAGGTATTATTGGAAGGTGATTAATTTTTGCATCAGAATATATCATTATTTCTGCTTCTTCAGCAAATTCAACAAAGAAAGATAAGAATCACAACTTAGTTCCGTCACCTTGACTAATCAAAGCATCTTAATGCCTACATCACCTGCCTTGGTTTCTATTATGACTGATGAGAACACGACTTTTTCAGGTACATTTTCCCTTTTGTTATTTGTTGCATGACTTCCACTGTGCTGGATCTTGTGTCTGAGCAATGGAAAATGCTCAAGGATCCCATGGAGCAGGAAATAATTCCAGCACTCCTGTCTTTCATAGGAATCCTTCACCACTGGGCTGCAAAATCCTTTTCCTTTTATTTTTCTTTTATTCACCCCATGAATTTTACACAGAGTTCAAGGCACTGTCCAAATAAATGAGACAGAGAGGTTAACCCAAATTGAATCATGGTTCAAGAGTTCATAAAATACGTATACATCCTAGACACAAGATTATAGAACAAAATCCAGTGGCATCTCCACCCTGTCTGCTGGTTTTACAGGATAGTCATCTAGCTGAAGCTTTGTGACAGACTGAGATACCTATATGCTAAAAGAATTTGTCTGCTCTGAAACCCAGCCTTACCTGAATTCCTAATTCAGTATTTCAGCTTGGTACCTAAGAGAAGGAAAGAGATATATTTATGATACATATTTTAGCTGTAGCCTTCTTTCTCTTTAGTGTTCTGTCAGACTCTCAAATACCTCTTATTTGGCACATTGGCTCTTTTGGGTCCCACTTTCAGCATGTAGTAGAGGTAACAGAAAAAATTAATTCAGGTTAGTGAATAACTAACCTAAAACTTTTATTTATCTGAGGTCTGATCTGGAACCTACTGGCAAATAAGTTCCTTGCAACTCCTATAAATATTGATAATTAATTAATTAATGTTAGAGACATGCTTAATGAAATATGAAAAATTTATAAATTATAGATCTTTAAATATACATCTAAATTCAACCTGATTACATCACTAGTGTAGGCAAGCAATTTGCCTTCTTCATAAGTGATTCCTTCAGGCAAGGCATATTCAAGACTATAGCAGAATTTCTTGTCTAAGACAGGCAGCATGCTCACAAATCTAGCTAGCTATACTTCTGTGCTGATAAGTAGTACAGATCCTCACTGGTATGGGCAGCTGGCTACAGCCCAATAGGTTGTTCTCCTTCTTCCCTGTAGTGTATGGATTTGTAAATTTTCCTGGCACAACTCTTAAAGCTCTCCCCTTTGCTTTAGGAAAACTTAACCCCACTGAATGTGTCACAAGACAGACTTGCAGAATTGTAAAACAGACAAAAATCTACAAAAAGCTTCTCACTTTTCAGAGGACTTGTACCCCTTTACAACCCTTTCACAAGCAGCAGGAGTTCATTTTCCCCATTTGCCTCAGGGATCAAACCCTTTGTCTGTGGTTCATGTTCAAGGAGGTATGATTTCTACTTTACCCTCACATGCAAGTAATTCAGTCCTTTTGTTCTGATAGCAGAAAGAAAACAGGTTGTATCCGTTTGTGTCCTACACAGACTATAAGAGTTGGTAATAGTATGCTCCCTATGGTTCATAAAAGGAGATACAGTAACACATACATTACCAGCTACACCCATTCTTATGTCCTGTGGTGTCTTGTACATTAACATGAAGCTGACAGAAGACACAATTCAGGATTTAGATGAGACCAGCAGCCTTTCCACAGAGCAGCTGCAAGCCCTGAGATGGACTTCAGGGCATACACTTGCCTAGGAAACAGTGTGGATGAAAGGGGATACTGAGCACTTCAGAGTTCATTGCTAGATCTGCTGTTCATCTAGCAGTATGAACACAGCAACTGATCCTTACATCCTTTTACAAATTATATTTCACCTCTAACAGAAAAGTGAGGTAGTACTCCATGACCGCTGAATTTTCTCCCAGCTTCCTTGTGCACTATGAAGACTTAGAGGAAGGATTGAACATGCAGGTTTACATAACTCTCTTCAGACAGGAATTATATCGCTGTCACTGCATAAAAAAAGTGAGCTAAAGGCTCTAAACATCTTTTTGTCCTGCAGGATGGCACCATATCTGAAGACATAATCTCTGTTTTTCTGACTGTGGCAGTGTACCCAACAAGTGAATAATGCAGTGTCTTTCAGGAAGGATCCTCAGTCAGAAGCATGAGGGGCATGTGATTTGCCCTCTCCTATCTTCATCAGAGTTTAATTCGCAGCCATTGCATAAGCAATATGAGAGTCAGATGGGAGAGGCTAGAAAACTGGTTAAATTGTTTGACTCTCTGGCTTAAAATACTTCCTATCACACATATTTTCTTTTATCTTTCAGGATGTCTTTCTTTTTGCAGTTGCTACTTTGGCATTCTGAAGGGCAATGCTCATTTTAAAATATGTATAGACTTCATTTAAAATAAATGAATAAATGAATAAAGGGTTTTAAACCCTCTGGGACAAAACCATATCTCAGCTAATTTCAGTGGACTTAGCTCCACTAACCAAGGTTGAATCCAGGCCTCCATCCTCTTGTTTTTCATGAGCTTAGAGAAAAGAGGTTCTTTTAAATATAAGGGCTATTTGACATGCTCTTCCTCATTGTCTAGTTTTGTTTTACAGCCTTAATAAAAACTTAAATTAGTAAGATTTCATGCACTTATCTTTATGTTTGATAACATTTTTGAGCACTGTGATAAAATCAACGGAAATTAATGTAATCGTTTCCAGCCAGATTCAATAACTCTAATTACCAGCATTTCTAGTCCAACCGCATAATATCTGCTTAACTATCCAGTGTACTGAAGGAAATTTAACTACCGCTGAGTCAGTGTTCTTTTATATTTCTATGAGGAGAACAATCAGAAGAATAAATAAATAAAAAAATTAATTTGCAGATTTCTGTTTGTCAGAGAATTATCATTAGGGATATTACAGTGCTCCACAGAAATATATGAAAAAAACAATCAGGAATCTTTTGTGATAGTGTATTTACAATTAGTGAAAATTGTATGACCACTTTATATGAAGCAATGTCAAATCACAGTAATGCATTTTTAAATTTAAAACATCCCTGATACCCTGAAAAAACTAGCTCTTTTTGATATGATATATTCTTTGTATTTTTCTACAGCCTTTTTTTTTTTCATATTCTACATGACTGAAAAAGTTTTCATATGGGACTTGAGCATGACGTAAATGCTGTGGAATAAGGGGCGGATGTTGTCCTAGGATCAGCTGTAACAGCTATTTTTCTCCTTCCTAACAGCTGGTGCAATGCTGTGTTTCATCCGTAGTCTGAGAACAGTGCTGATAACACACCAATGTTTTAGTTGTTGCTAAGTAATGCTTACTCTGATGACGGACTTTTCAGTCTCTCATGCTCCGCCAGTGAGGAGGGGCACAAGAAGCCAGGGGGAAGCAGAGGCAGGACACCTGACCCAAGCTAACCAAAGGGGTATTCCATAATACAGCACATCATGCCCAGTATATAAACTGGGGGAGTTACCCAGAAGAGACTGATCGCTGCTCTCATCTGGCTGGGTATCAGTTGGTGGGTGGCGAGCAATTGTATTTTGTATCACATGTGTTTACTGGGGTTTTTCCTTTTTTTTTTTTTTTTTTTTTTTGTTTTATATTCTCTCCCCTTGTTATTTCCCTTATCATTATTATTATTATTAGTTTTATATAATATTTTAGTTATTAGGCTATTCTTATCTAAACCAGAGGTTTTGTATTAGAATCATAGAATCATAGAACAGTTAGGGTTGGAAAGGGCTTAAGATCATCTAGTTCCAACTCCCCTGCCACAGGCAGGGACACCTCACACTAAACCATCACCCAAGGCTCTGTCCAACCTGGCCTTGAACACTGCCACAGATGGAGCATTCACAACTTCCTTGGCAACCCATTCCAGTGTCTCACCACCCTTGCAATAAAGATCTTCCTCCTTATAACCAATCTAAACTTCCCCTGTTTAAGTTTTAACCCGTTACCCCTTGTTCTATCACTGCAGTCCCTAATGAAGAGTCCCTCCCCAGCATCCTTATAGGCCCCCCTTCAGATACTGAAAGGCTTCTAGGAGGTCTCCATGCAGCCTTCTCTTCTCCAGACTAAACAGTCCCAACTTTCTCAGCCTATCTTCATACAGGAGGTACTCCAGCCCCTGATCATCCTCGTGGCCCTCCTCTAGACTTGTTCCAACAGTTCCATGTCCTTTTTATGTTGATGACAGCAGAACTGTACACAATGCTCTAAGTGAGGTCTCACAAGAGCAGAGTAGAGGGGCAGGATCACCTCCTTTGACCTGCTGGTCACTCTCCATTTGATGCAACCCAGGATACAGTTGGCTTTCTGGGCTGCGAGAGCACACTGAAGCTGGTTTATGTTCATTTTCTCATTGACTAACACCCCCAGGTCCTTCTCCTCAGGGCTGCTCTGAATCTCTTCTTTGCCCAGTCTGTAGCTATGCCTGGGGTTGCTCCGACCCAGGTGTAGGATCTTGCATTTGGCATGGTTAAACTTCATAAGGTTGGCATCAGCCCACCTCACAAGCGTGTCAAGGTCCCCCTGGATGGCATTCCTTCCCTTCAGCATATCAACTGAACCACACAGCTTGGTGTCATCGACAACCTTGCTGAGGGCAAGCTCAATCCCACTGTCTATGTCACCGACAAAGATGTTGAACAAGATGGTCCCAACACCGATCCCTGAGGGACACCACTCATTACTGGTCTCCAGCCGGACACTGAGCCATTGACCACAAATCTTTGTGTGCGGCCTTCCAGACAGTTCTTTATCCACCAAGTGGTCCACCTATCAAATTGATGTCTCTCCAATTTAGAGGCAAGGATTCTTGCAATTCTTCTCCCCATCCTGGCCAGAGAGAGGAGGGAAAGAGGGGAGGTGAACGAATGTCTGTGTGGTTCGAGTTGCCAGCTAGGCTTAAACCACTTGTGTGATCACTTGGGATAGAGGGAGTCTCTACTTTAATTTATGATAAATAAGCAAAATACCTACCTTCTCCCCACTGAAAGTCTAATTATTATATGTCCAGAGACAGTCAAGATTTGGTAAATACTTTTGCATTTTTTCAGCAAATGTAACAGTTCAAAGTATGTTGGGGACATGCAACTATAATTAATTCTTCTCAAAGCTGCAAATAAAGTGATTCACTGGTTTTATTATATGTGGTTCAACAAACCATGAGATTTCAACACATACAGCTTACACTCTATCTATTAGTACATAGATTTGCCACTATCTATTACCTTAAAATAAACATTTTCATTACATAGTAAACTTGAATTGCAGAATTTTTTTTTTTTCTAACATTGTCATTTCCCATAACAGAACGAAATTCAGTCTTTAACTTTGGAAAACAATTTTCCTATCCAGTATCAAAAAGACACACTTATTTAACTTTCTGCCTATATGTTCCAGCAGTAAATTTCAATGTACATCTCTACGCTGTTAATTTTTACTTGTCTACAAACCCAGCTGAGGTATATCAAAGACATAGAAATCTACATATCTTGTGTAACATGCATATCCAGAAGTTCAACTATTCCTTGCTATTTAATCTGAAGTGAATATAAACAGGTGAATCACTGTTAATCTGATACACTCATCACATAACTTTTTTTCTTGAAGAAAAAAAATTAATTTCTCTGCAGAGCAGTGGCAGAGCACCACACATTGCTCTAAATCCCTGAGTTTGGTACCATTCCTCTTTGAACAGATATATATCAAATTTAGTATTGCAGGACTGGTAAACAGTTAACAGTCCTGAGTGTCTGCTATTTCTAGAATGAGATACTAGGTCCTGTGTATGTTCTCAGCTTGCTTTGTCTAATTTAATTTTTCTCCCACTCTGGCCTGCTGCTATATTTTTTTGACCGGCGCTTGTGCTAAGCATATTTTTCTTCTATTCATGCAGAGACCCCCACCTTTATGGTGACTATGACAATCCCAGCAAAATCCAGCACCTCAAGGAATCAGAGCACTTGGTCTTGCTGGGAAGTGCAGTAATCACTAATGCTTAGGGATGTGGCCGATATTTTAAAAATAATTGATTTAGGGGACAATGACCAGATTCACTCAGGTGGATGCAAGGAGGAGCATCAGGAACCCTAAACATCCAATCTTAAATAAGTCCTCATCTTAAATAAGGCACAGTGATAGATTGCCCAATGGGAACTCAAAGCACCTGGGAAACCAGACTCTCTTCAGGAAACCCAAGCTTTATTTTTAGATGCCCAGCACTCTCAGGCATCCTTTAATGATAATATAAATATTCCTCATACATATCACCATAAAAATGCCATTGTTTACTTCAGGAGATTTTTGTTTTTCTAAAAAGAAACCTTCAGAAATTGGTTTAATATAGTGTGTTTTTTTTGTTTTGTTTTAATGCTTGTAGAAATCCACCATTCAGTACCAGCTTTTAGGGAACTGTCTTTGACCATTAATAAACTGCTTCATGAGGAAACGTAGAAGTTACTGATGATCCTGCTGAATACAAATGTCCTGCCAGATCTGGAAGCTAGTACAAACAGAAGGGTTGGAGGAATTATGTTTTCTTTCTTTCAAGCAAAGTAATTATTAATAGTTCATTCACAGATTTCATTCTCAGAGGCCTTATCTATTTATTAAAAGAGCTGAACTTTTTCACTCAGATGTAGAATGCAAGAGCTTAAAGTGGTAGGAGTACTTTTTTATTATTTCTCCTCACTGATTTCCCCCCACCTCCCTGTATTCAAACAGTCTAATGATTATTTACCCTCTTTCAAGGAATAAGTTCCAAAGTACAGCAGACCCAGTAGAGTTCTTTCTGCATCTGTCCAAGGCTTTGGCATACTTCCCTGTGCTCTTCTAGCCTCAACCCTGAAGGCAGCCAAAGGCAAAAGTATTTTCAGCAGACGGAGAAACACTGTATGCTTCAGGGATGTCTGGATGACAGATTTTAAACTGTAACCAAAGTAGAGGTGTGGTTAAAAATGAGAGCTAAAATCTACCCCTGATTTGTTAAGGAAAATGTGCTAATTTAGCTTTCCTCAACATCATAACTAATGACTGAACCATTTCTAAGTTATTCACAAAAGTTAAAAGCAGGATCAAGCTCTTATGTCATTTGTTCCATGTAACACAGTAAAACTCTCTACAGTACATTTTGCTGTCTTTTTTTTTTTTTTTTTTTGTAGCCAGGATTCAGATATTTTGAAACTGTCCTTGCTGTGGATAAGGTGCTGATGTAAAATGCCTCTGTATCTCTTGGCTGTTTAGGACTTTTATTTCCTTAATTCTAAAGAAAGTTTGATCATTTCATCATTCTGAAAGAAAAGTATATAATCACAACAATAAAAGTAACAACTGCTTCTGTAGCTAGCTCAGTCTTATTAGCAAAACTGCTTTTAGACATATTATGGCAATAAAGTCATGTAAGGTAGTGAGTAATCTCAGCTGAAACTTTTGGAAACTTGTGAAATTAGGAATTAATTCAGAATAAAGGAATATTTATAGCTACAAGACTGAAATCTATTCCGTACAAGGAGTATAGTCCACCTCAGTAATGGTATGTATGTTGGTGATTCTGCCACACATCTTGAGAGTAAGTATGGTAACTGAACAAGTGACGTGTAAATTTAGGATACGTTTGCTTATTCCAGACAAAATCACAGGCAGATATTAAAAAATTAGAAGCCTTATTGTGACTACAAACTAAAACCTGTTTCAATTTTACTCAGAGCTCTTAATTTCCCATTTTTGCCCATGAGAACCCTAACTGTTTTCAGCAAGTTTTCTAGACAGAATTAGACCTGGAGAGTCCTTGTTTGTCTTGGGTCAAATGGCTTTGCCACACCAACTCACAAAATGGTTTTCATATCTTATTCCAACTCATTTTTACTTGGAAAGTATAATAGCTTCCTGTTATCAGTTTCTTGCAGCCAAATTACTGAAAGTAGGTTGCTGAATCCTCCCACCAGTCCTTTCCATTCAAAAGCATGTTATGGATAAAATGAATACCCCATCAATTCAAAATTAGTAATATATATTTAGTGTAATTAAAGACCTAACAGACTAACCAAATAATTACTGCTACTCCAGTTATGATGATACCAACAATCATTGTCCAAATTGTATGTTAAAATGCACAAGCTACTTTCTACTGGTGTAGTGCTCAGTCTAAGGGCTCCAGGGAGACCTTATTGCAGCCTTTCAGTACTTAAAAGGGGCCTATAAAAAACATGGGTAGAGACTTTTTAGCACAGCCTGTTACAATGGCATGAGGGGTGATGGTTTTAAAATAAAGGAGGGGAGAGTCAGGCCTGTCATGAGGAAGACATTTTTAAAAATGAGGGTTGCGAGCAGGGGCATCTTCAATACTAACAGATTGCCCAGAACTGAATCCAACCTGGCTTTCAGTGTCTTCCGGGATGGTGCATCTGCCACCTCTCTGGGCAACCTGTTCCAGTATTTTACCACCCTGCTGCTGGAATTCCTGGTTACTCCTAAAGTGATTTTTTAATAATACAATTTGCCTTGCACATGTAAGAAAGATGACTTGGCTCCCTGCCTTTTACCCATGACTGCCTTGAAGGGCATTCTGTACCTACATCTATTCACACTGATACTCTAGAATTAGACCTGTTCTTCCAAATCAGTCTTGTCCTCTCAGACCATCATCCCTTTTTCTTTAATCATTTAAGCTGTCCAATTCTCACATTTTCCTAGCTTTACAACCCTAGTTCACAGATTCCACTTTCATGTCTAGGTGCTACATCAATCACTTTTACATCCGCTGGATAATGACAGATTCACTTCTATTTTCCACCAGGTTTTCCATCTTATCTCTAACCATCGGGGGCAGAAGGAGTGATCTTTTACATCAGGACCTTAAACTCAGATCCAGGACTGAAGGAAGAAATTTCAAAGCCTTTTTGTCACCTTTTCCTCTTCCTAGGGAAGTGTTGCGAGGATGGAGAAGGAACAAACAGAAGGAAGAGATATCCCTGCATTGAAAAGATGAACAAAGAATCTGTGATGCTAGTCTTGTTCTTTCTACATCTTCCTTTCTATCTAATTTAGGAAACAAAAACTTCGTTGTTTATACCGTCCAAAGAGAAAGGCCTGTGGAGAAAGTCTTTTTCTCCTTAAGAAAACTTACCGGACTAGGTGAGCTTCCTATGTCACTGAAAAATCTTTCCAGACCCTGACAAGATCTTATTATTAGAATTTTAATACTCTTGATTGGAAACATTTTCATGATTATGCATATATTATAAATAGGGGTTCTTTACACATTTCATTTTATGCAGTAGGCAGAAATAACACGTAGATTCAGCTGTTCTTATAATTACTCTAAACCTCCCATCTCAATCACATAATTTTAAACCATACTGTGTTACCTTTCAAGACACTAAGGATTTCTGACACAAAACTGCAGCAGTTGTAATTCACACATTTATCTTTGGATTTTATTTTTGCTTTTTTGAACAGGTTTATGGACATATCTATTTCAAAGCAACAATAATTTGTATGCTAAGTTTGTGAGTCTTGCAACTGACTATATAGGTAGGGAATTAGAAATTGTGGTGGAAATAGTATTATGACCAAAAAGTTAGGACCATGAAGCTGATGCTGAATTGTTAACGACAATGGTTACAGTCTTTAGGGGTGCTCAGTCCCTGAAGCCAAGGGGCACAAGCTTGAAAGCTCTTTGACAGAGAAGTCAGGACTATGAAGTGGAATTCTCATCTTTCTTCACTTTCCTCACTTACGTCAGATGCATTTATACTACTCAAACTTTCCCAATTTGAAGGGTGTCCTGGTTTGCTCCTTATGCTGCTTATGTTGTATATTTTTATTTTTTCCAGTCAAACTCCTGTATTTGGCAAGAAGTCCTGCCTATTTGCAATCATAGAATCATAGAATCATAGAATAGTTAGGGTTGGAAAGGACCTCAAGATCATCTAGTTCCAACCCCCCTGCCATGGGCAGGGACACCTCACACTAAACCATCCCACACAAGGCTTCATCCAACCTGGCCTTGAACACCGCCAGGGATGGAGCACTCACAGCCTCCCTTGTCCTTATTTTGCATTTTGTTCTCTAACTTGAAAGATCCATGATTTCGATGCCTCCTAGGAGTAACTACACAAGCCTTTGTCCTTTAGGTTGCCACAATGCATACATAGTTCTGCAAAATATCTATGCATTTTATTTGGCTATGCCATCACAGTATTACAAGGTATTTCTATACTGTTGTTGGTAGTACACTTACAATTGAGTTTGAGGCAAATTAATATTAATTATATCCTAAGCAATGCACTTTTATCCTGTATGTGTTGCAGGCGTTTGCTTGTGCTGTGTAACTGTCATTAGAATATTTTTGTCTGGTACTCAGTTATCAACTTTGAGACCTACGAATTTCCTAGAGCACAAATGATTTATATGACACCTTGGCCAAGTGAAAGAGGCACAATAGAAATTCTCATCCCCAATAGGAGCTTTTGTGTGTTACATTGCTCTTTACACAAAATGGACGGGCTTCATCCTGCCTAGATGAAGATGTAAACTTCTATGACTGAGCTAATTGCCTTAGGATTTGTTTAGTTAGTACTTTTGTTCACAGAAGAATAGATGGTTTTAGGTTGTCATTCAGCTAATGAGAGGATACAAACCTGTGAAATTTTCTTTCCATCTGAGCCTCATGTCTACCTTAGGAAAATAGCAGAAAGTCCCCCAACTGAAAGGGTGTAGTCTGCAACTCTATATTTCACCTGCGTAGCTGAATAATGGAATTCTTTGTGTTTAACTTGCAAAATGTAACAACATAGTACATAGTAAATGGCTGAAAATACAGGCCCATTAAAATTGGTAGGACATTCAGCATGGCACCAATTCTGGCCCTGTATTTCTTGCCTTCAGAACCAGAAAAAAAGGATATGTTTCTTTCCTGGGAAAGTAATTAGTGGAGTTAGTCAACTCTTTTCTGCCATCCTGATCAAGCCAAAACCAAACATAGCTATCATAGAAGCTAATTCTTCTTTCAGATCAGCTTCATAAGCTACATTTGTTTACATTACTTAACTTGTCGTTTAGAAACAGGTGTTACTAAAATAGTATCAGTTTATAATTTATGTCCATGTTAAAGCTTAACCTCTATCCTAAATTTATGTTGTATTTGCTCTTTCTCATGAAAATGTATCTGAGTTTAATAGCATGAGAGTATATTTCTTTTAAAATGCTGTCTTTGCATTTTTTCCTAAATGCTACTTGGACAGGCTCCCATTAATTTCAGTAGATTTGGTTTAGGTCTTTTGTTAAGTAAACCCATTCTATTTTAAGAATTCTGTGTTGCCAGTTACAATACTTCTATAGAGAAAATAATTTTCAATTTATTTTTTAATTCAGCATATCACATAAGTGTACTGCAAAAATAACAAATATACAGAGATTTATACAAATTTGAAATCCTTTTTAAGTCAATATGCCAAGAATAAATCATAGGAGATGGTTATATAAATTACATTTATAAATTACATCAATATGAAAGTTGATGTGATTTAAAGTAAGAAGTAAAAATAGATGTCTAAGAGTGATTGAAAAGTTGATGTAAAACTGATGTGATTTAAGCCCAGAAACTGAAGCAGACAGGGAAAACAAAGCTATTAAAAAATCTGATATAGTTCTACATGAACAATGGAAATGGTGAGCCAAAATAAGATCGATACAAAACTTGAAGAGATTTAAAATGTGAAGCTGAGAGGTAGAATAGGTGCAACTGAAAAACCTATGTGATTTAAACAGAAGACAGGAAGCAAGGACCTGTAGTAGAAGTAAACAAAAAACTTACTTTGTTTGGAGAGAGAAATAAACAGCTGGATTATGACTGATGAATTTCAAGAAGGAAAACACAGTCTTAGATCACCTGCTATACCCTTGTCGATGTCTAGGTTACATCCTGCACTAAATCTGTGCCAACTCCGAAAACTAAATGCCAGGTGCTTTTATAAGAATTCTCTTGGATTTCACTATTTTTTTGGAT
This sequence comes from Lathamus discolor, assembly GCF_037157495.1. Classification (NCBI taxonomy): domain Eukaryota; kingdom Metazoa; phylum Chordata; class Aves; order Psittaciformes; family Psittacidae; genus Lathamus; species Lathamus discolor. Next base: position 25,689,617 of record NC_088884.1, read on the forward strand.
GGAATTCTTTTTTGGACCTAAAGTTTTACGTGGGGCCTTATGCACTTATGCCTTATGCACCTGCAGTTTCAAAACCTAAGATTTTTACCTGATCATCCATCCCTTTTTATGACTCAGCCATGGCTTTCATGCCTGTCTGCTCCATGCTCACCTGTGTTTCTCAGAATCCAAAAAGACATTGCAGAAACATTCTGGTTTCATTTTTTTGCAGTCAGGGGTTTTCAGAGACCTTGAATGATATCTTCATGCGTTTAGAGAGCAGGGATATGAATTATGAGTGAATCCAACCCTGGCACTGACAGAGACAGCTCCATGGTTCTAGACAAGACACTTCATGTTTGTTCATCAACTCCCCTTTCTGTAACGCTATGATGTAAACCTTTCTCTGTTTGTGGGCTGTTTCAGTGATTAACTGAATTAGTGGGTGTTTAGACCGCTACCCCTGACAGCTTTTTGGCACAGGAAACCCCAAGAATGATGCTGGTGCTGTGGGAAGAGTATCTTTGGGGAGTGAACAAGGAGGATCTGGGAGTGTTTATACCGGGGCTGGGCAATAAGTAACTTTAAGGTATGAATGACTACCATTATTGGATCAAACCCTGAAATACCTTAACAAGGTCAACGGGAATGATGTGATCTAAACTTGAAGAAAACCTATTATTGTTAGAAGTGCATGTATTGACATTCTATTTGGTCTGCAGTAAGATTAGAATTCTTAGACCAAAATATTTTTCTGTGGTTGTCTCTTAAAATGCTGCATATTGCTTGCATCAGCTGATGAAGAAGTTAATCTCTGAATTTCTTTTGCTCCATCTGAGTTTTAGCATTTTGTGAACTTTCTGATATAGGTCTGATTTAGGAGAAATTTGAGACTTTGTTCTCCTACTTAATACAAACTTGACTGTTCTGTATGTGGTTTTAACTCATAAATAGGCTGTGTCATCATTAAAAGGGTATAAATAAGCAAAGGGCACCACTGCTGTAAGGGTGGAAAACACACTCAGGTAAGGCACATGTGAATATATATTATTACTAAATCAATATTTAAATTCAGTTAATACTTGGTCCATTCTTGGTACTGCTTTGAAGAAGATGTTGAAGTAGTAAAATGATCATAGAGTCATAGAATCAGCTAGGTTGGAAAAGGCTTTTAGGATCATCATGTCCAACCACTACTGCAGCACTAGCAAGGCCACCACTAAACCATATCACTTAGGGCTTTGTCTAAATGGCTTTTGAACACTTCCAGGGTTGGTGATGCCACCACTTCCCTGGGAAGCCTGTTCTAATGCTTGACTACCTTTTCAGCGAAAAAAATTTTCCTAATATCCAATCTAAGCCTCCCCTGGCACAGCTTGCTTTGATATTCATCCAAGCATAAGTTAAGATTCATGACTAGGGCAGGAAGAAAGGATTTAATTAGCATCCAATCTGCTTACTTGCAGATATATTTTTGTTGGTAGTGCTTTTTGATGGCACTCTGCCTTTCACTTGGCTCTCCTTGAAATCCAGCTATTCAAGACAAATCAATTATAAAGTTAGGCTTTGCTTCTGAGCCCTACTGTTTGAGATCAATTAAGCTGTTCAATATCTAAGCATATATACATATATATATTTCTGTGTGTATATGTGTAAAGACATCATTATGTCTTTGACAGAGAGTGGATTACCCAGCCACTGTCTTAGATTGTTGTTTCCAGTAGATTAAGTAAAGGAATTCTAATTTAGTGTACATAAGACCATTTCTCCATTTTCTTCAAGGTAGGTAGGCACTGCACAAAACTCAAAAGATCTACATCCTAACCCCAGCTATACTACTAGGGTTCTCTGCTGCTTCTCTCAAGTCATGAAAATGCACTAAAACTTTAAAGAAAAGCAGTATGAATATGTAAGCCTTCCCTAAGAATATGGGTTTGTTCTGTGGTACTCCTTCATGATTCATTAAGGAGAATGAGTGCATGGCATGTTCTCTTGATTCCTCTTTTGGAAAGGTTGTTTTACTTTGACAGAAGACACTGGAGATTAGACACTGCAGATGGAGACTGGGCACTGCAGATTTAAATGGTGCACAGAGGTATAAACAGATTCAGTATTAGCAACAGCAATACTGATGACATTAGCATCCCTGTTATTCATACTCTGGATTGCTGCAACCCCATGAGCCTATACTTGTCTTTGGGATGCCAAGTTAAAGTAAGCAAGGTAGTGAGGGATCTTGCAGTGCAGGATCCAGTTACTCTTTTTGATCTTGGATAGTTGAAACTCTTCTAATGACTGTTCTACACTCAAGGTCCCTCTCCTCTCCACCTGCCCCCCCCAAAAAAAAAATAGAAACAGGAAAAAAACTAACCCTAAACCCACCAACACCTTCTAGAGGTGATAAAGTAAATATTCTATATATCAGAGATGAAAGAAGAATTTTTCCTATGATTAACAATAAGCACTCATGACATATTCCAAGGGGAAGTTACTGTCATCAAACAGCTTTCAGCTATCATATAAAACCTTAATAACAGCTGAAGGTCCTTACAAAGCTCACAGAACTCAAGGCAAATGTTGCCTTTGCCTGTGCTGGAATGGCATAAGAATTAAACAACAGGGAAGTGACATGACAGAAGAACATAAAGACAAATTCAAGATAAAATTGAATGAAAGGAAAGCAAAAGCAGATAATTAAATTATTAAAGAGAATAGCTCAATGGACAAGAAGATAATGAAAGGAATAAGAACTGAAGTATGTGAGACACATAGCCAATAGAAGGTACAACAGCAAACCTAGCTAGAAGCAGTAAAGGGGAAATTGTCTTTTAAACAGAAATATTTAAAAGTGCATCAGAAGCAGAAAAGTGAAAGATACAACTGATGAAATGCTGCTTAAATATCTTCCAGTCTTTGCCTCATTTTTCTGTTAATTTCACCTATCTAGTGTTTAAGTTTTTCCTGGAGTAATCAGCAGTCAATACCTAAGGTTGTCTTAAAAGAACCATTTACAGTTCAAAGGCATGTTAAAGCTTTGTATGTCTGCTTGTTACAGCTTACAGCTACCTAGCAAAATTTGCAGATGCCATATTTGCTGTTATAATGGCCACAGCTCCTTCCTGATTTTGCCATCAGAAACAAGAACACAGCCATTACATTCATCTGCTCTAAAAAATTAAGCATTAACTACCTACCAGTCAGGGACTGCAGTCATATGGCATGCATAGCCATTAAATAAAAAAGCACAATATCAGATAATTGTCTTCTACCACAGTTTTGGAGAAAGTCTTCTGAATAATTTAATTAAAGATGCATCAAAAAAGCCCTAGCAGGGATCTGTACTGAGAGGCAGGCAAGTAGAAGGCAAGATAATGTCACTTGCTAGACACTGTTGTGCTTCCCTCGTATGCATTCATTTGTGGTTTCAGTGGAAATACAAACGTTTTTGAGAAGAAAAACCATAGCAGTTGTTATCATCTTTACTTTGTCTGATACAGTGCCTTTGAGTTCCACTCACGGACAAGTACCTCACTGTGATAAATGTGTTACATGAATAAAAATATTCAATGCTTCTCTATGGGTGTTCTGTGTCTCTGGTAAATCTAGCCAATAACTAAATCAAAAAAAAATATCTGATAACTGACCGTAAGTATGCCTAAGTATGCCTTTTTCAGCCCTGCTGCCCTTTGCAGTGGGACTGAAAGGTTCTCTAGTTAGTCCCATAAAACTCTAGGCTTTTTAATTCTCGTTTTTCTTCATAACAGACTATGTTGTTTCAGTGTGCTTTAGTTTTGTCCCTGCAAGATACTCAGTCTTTGGAAAAAAAAATAAATAGAAGCAGAGATTCAAACATGTATTTTTCTGATCTATGATGAAAGTTTTCAGGAAACAGACAAGAGATATTTTAATTCAAGATATGACTCATCTTTAAGCTGGATTACTTGGCTTTTTCTTCTTTTCTCCTGAGATTTTTTTGTCTCATTCCCTCTGGATATATTATAATGTACTGCATATTTGTATCCATGACCTTTTTAGAAATAAAAAAATCACCAGATTTCTAAAACATAAAGAAAACTTTAGGATGGAGTTTAAATATGGTGTATTCTTTTCAAATCCAAATTTCTTGCTTTAACTGGGGATTATAAATCACCAGCTACTTATGGACTGGTATTTTATGATTAGTTAAGACAGTAGCCAAAATTATGAAGCCACATTTTTAAGAATACAATTACATCATGTAGCCCAGAATAGATATGCCTTAAACTAGTTTAAAATGTGGTATCTTGCTTCTCTGACTTCTAGCTAAAAGCTTACATTTTCCAGAGGTTGAGTGCTAAGATACAGACAGGTTGCACACTTAGTGATATTCAGCTGGCCTTTCTCCAACTTCTTCCAAGAGATATTTATTATGTTGTAAAACACCTTTTCATATTATTCGCCCCTTCTTGGTGAATAGCTAATGTCCTTATTGTGAAAGATCAGTTAATAATACATCTACAGCATTATGCTATTATGCATCTGTCTTTTTTCCTTGATTTAAAAGGAAGAGGGTGACCTCCCAATATAGCTAATTTAATCTGAAAAAATAACCTTGCAAATTGACTTGCCAGAAACTAATATTAGATGAATTTTTTGTTCTATTGAACCCAACTGTCATTAGTGATTCCCTGTAAAAGACTTAATCTACAACTGTAAAAAATCTTTACTAAAGTTGTCAGGTTTCATAAAATATCTATTTTATTAAAGAATTAGTGATGCTGATTCTGGAGGATTTGCAGCATTTGGGTAGAAAGCTTGGATCAGATTCAAATTTAGACCACATTTTGTATTAAAGTTTGGTAAAGCTGAAAAAGTGCTACAGTACCTACTATGGTTATAAGTCAAGAGTATAAGGTTTTAAGAATATGTTATTTGTTCTGGGAATGTGATTATTTTTTTTTTTCTATAAAAAACAAGAACTAGATCATTGGAACCTTTTTTCACTGGTCACCATTAATAGGACTAAAGTTTTCTTTTACCTGAATAAATTCTATTCTATAGGTAGGTCTGAGAATTTCAGTGTTAAAACAGCAAACCAATTTGAAATTGATTTTAGAGTCAAATATATTTAACTTGCTTAAGTACTCAAGCAAAGACACAACTGTTATACTGAAAAGCTGAAAATTCTTTGCACATGTCTGGAACAAACTCTAAAAACAGGCAAAGAAAACTGAGGGAAAAGATTTTCTAATGCCTAGGCTGTGCAATGCGTGAAGTGGTGTCCCACCAGAAAGAGTGAAATACTAAGAGCTAATCATTTAAACTTCAAATGAACAGATCGAAGTTCTAGAGAAAAATCAAGCTCTGGCTGGGTGCAAAATAGATGGGATTAGCTAGTTTCTATTGTGACTTCTCTATGATTCTTTTTACTTACAGATAATGCTGTGAATTGAATGAGGAAAACTGATGGATTTTAACAATTCAGTTATAATATAGTCTATTAAATCAATGAACTGACCATTCTTTGTAATAACCAGTGAACGTAAGTCACAGTGTATATTCTCAGTGACTCCTCCATATATTCAACGTATTTGTCAGTGACAGAGACAGTACAGTTGACTGCACCCTCAGTAAATCTGCCGATGACACCAAGCTGCGTGGAGTAGTCGACACACTGAAGATCAGGGATGCCATCCAGAGGGACCTTGAAGCGCTAGAAAAGTGAGCCTATGGAAATCTCATAAAGTTCAATAAGGCCAAGGTCCTGCACCTGGGTTGGGGCGATCCCAAATGTCCACAGAGACTGGGACATTAATGGATTGAAAGCAGCCCTGCAGAGGAGGATTTGAGGATATCGGTGAATGAAAAATTGTATATGACTCAGCAGTGTGTGCTTGCAGCCCAGAAAGCCAACCGTATGCTGGGCTGATTCTCCCCCTCTACTTTGCTCTCGTGAGACCCTACCAGGAGTACTGCATCCAGCTCTGAGGTCTCCAGGACAAGACCGATATGGGTCTGTTAGAGTGGGTCCAGAGAAGGGCCACAGAAAATTATCAGAGGGCTGGAACACCTCTCCTGTGAAGAAAGGCTGAGATGCTTGGGGTTGATCTGCCTGGAAAAAAGAAGTCTCTGGGAAAACCTTGTTACAGCTTTTCAACACTAAGAGGGGCTTATGAGAAAGATGGAGAGGGCCTGTAGTGACAGGAAAAGAGGCAACAGTTTTAAACTGAAAGAGGGTAGGCTTAGATTAGACATTAGGAAAAAATCCTTTATGATGAGAGTGGTGAGGCACTGACACAGGTTTCCCAGAGAAGCTGTGGCTGCCCCATCCCTGGCAGTGCTTAAGGCCTCGTTGGATGGGGCTTTGAGCAAGCTGGACTAGTGCGAGGTGTTCCTGCCCATGGCTGGTGCTTGGAACTGAATGACCTTAAGGTCCCTTCCAACCCACACCATTCTGTGGTTCTATGATTTAAATTCTTAAAACCCAATCCGAAAAGCCTGATTTTGAACACTGTGTTTATAACAATAGATAGAATCATAGAATCATAGAATGGTTAGGGTTGGAAAGGACCTCAAGATCATCTAGTTCCAACCCCCCTGACATGGACAGGGACACCTCTCACTAAACCATCCAACACAAGGCTTCATCCAACCTCGCCTTGAACACTGCCAGGGATGGAGCACTCACAACCTCCCTGGGCAACCGATACCAGTGTCTCACCACCCTGAACTCACCTCACCACCAGAACTGCACACAATACTCCAGGTGAGGTCTCACAAGAGCAGAGTAGAGGGGCAGGATCACCTCCTTCAACCTGATGGTCACACTCCTTTTGATGCAGCCCAGGATACGGTTGGCTTTCTGGGCCGCGAGCGCACACTGCCGGCTCATGTTCGTTTTCTCATCGACCAGCACCCCCAAGTCCTTCTCTGCAGGGCTGCTCTGAATCTCTTCTTTGCCCAGTCTGTAGCCGTGCCTGGGATTGCTCCGACCCAGGTGTAGGACCCTGCACTTGTCGTGGTTGAACTTCATAAGGTTGGCATCAGCCCACCTCAGAAGTGTGTCAAGGTCCCTCTGGATGACATCCCTTCCCTCCAGCGTATCAACCGGACCACACAGCTGGGTGTCATCGGCAAACTTGCTGAGGGCGCACTCAATCCCACTGTCCATGTCAGCGACGAAGATGTTAAACAAGACCGGTCCCAACACCGATCCCTGAGGGACACCACTCGTTGCTTGTCTCCAGCTGGACATCGAGCCATTGACCACAACTCTTTGTGTGCAGCCATCCAGCCAGTACTTTATCCGCCGAGTGGTCCATCCATCAAATTGATATCTCTCCAATTTAGAAAGAAGGATGTGGTGTGGGACAGTGTCAAACGCTTTGCACAAGTCCAGGTAGATGACGTCAGCTGCTCTACCCTTGTCCATCAATTCTGTAGCCCCATCATAGAAGGCCACCAAATTGGTCAGGCAGGATTTCCCCTTAGTGAAGCCATGCTGGCTGTCACCAAGCACCTTGTTGTTCTTCATGTGCCTTGGCATGCCTTCCAGGAGAATGTGCTCCAAGATTTTACCAGACACAGAGGTGAGACTGACTGGTCTGTAATTCCACGGGTGTTCCATTTTCCCCTTCTTGAAAATGGGGGTTATATTTCCCTTTTTCCAGTCATCGGGAACTTCACCTGACTGCCATGATTTTTCAAATATGATGGCCAGTGGCTTAGCAACTTCATTCGCCAGCTCCTTCAGGACCCACGGATGGATTCCATCAGGTCCCTCGGACTTGTGTGCATTCAGATTTTGAAGATGGTCACGAACCAGATCCTCTCCTACAGTGGGCCCAAGGTCTTCATTCTCACAGCCCCTACATCTACTTTCTAAGAACTGTGTGGTGCAGTCAGAGCCTTTGCCAGTGAAGACCGAGGCGAAGAAGTCATTCAGAACCTCAGCCTTCTCCAAATCCTGTGTAGCCAGTTCTCCTGAAAGCTTCCTCAGGGGGCCTATGTTGTCTCTCGTCTTTTTTTTGTTTGCTACGCACCTGTAGAATCCCTTCCTATTATCCTTAACATCCCTGGCTAGGTTTAATTCTGACTGGGCCTTAGCCTTCCTAACCTGGTCCCTAGCTTCCCGGACAACATCCCTGTACTCTACCCAGGCCACCTGTCCTTGCTTCCATTTTATATAAGCCTCTTTTATCCTTTGAATTTTCCTCAGCAGCTCCTTATCCATCCAAGGAGGTCTCCTGGCCCTCCTGCTGCACTTCCTTCTAGTTGGGATGCAGCACTCCTGAGCTTGCAGCAGGTGATCCTTGAATATAAACCAACAGTCTTCAAATTATGCTATCGTTTTTTTTTTTTTTAATTCAGTAAGTGAATTCGAAGGTGATGTCTATTTTTAAATTAACTACCAGTACTGTCCAGGATAAAGGAACAATTTTAATAAAGAGGAGCGCATGGGATCAGGCTTATGATGCAGGGTTGATCTTACTTAGAATGTAAATTACATATAGACAGCAACCCCAAACAGGCGATAATAATTACCCATTTGAGCTGCACTGTTTGCTTTGCATATTTATTAAATACATAAACATATTAATGGGTTAAATAACTTGTGTTCATATGAAAACAGCCAACTCTCACAGTGTGCACTAGCACTTTTCTGTGTTTCTTATATGTTTGGCTTGAGCTTGGGCTATAATAATGTAAAATGTCAGAGCAATATTTGATTGGCCTTTAGAAAACTCATATTTTTTTAGTCAAAAAAGCCACCTTAGGAACATCAAACTTCCTCTAGACAGTACCTTTTCATGAAGTAATACAATCCAAGGAAAGTAATTTGCATCCTGTCTGCATCAGGGTAGTCAATATATTTCTCAGGTATTATGACAATTTCCACCTTATAGTTAAAAATTACTGGTTAAGAGAAAACGCTTTCTCAGGGAATGATGTGAGTCTGAGTATGAAAAGAACTACAAAAGGATCTTGGGACCCCATCATTTTGCTGTTGCCGCTTGTATGGTCACTCATTCCAGCAGGCTTTGCTCCTCTAGGAGACTACAGCTAGGTCATCAGGAGAAAGTCACACATTTGGTGTGTTTCATCTTTCATCGACTGCACTCTAAGAAAGTAGAGGTGAGAGAGGAGTTGTTCACATATGGAAAACAATAGGAATGGTGTAGCCTAAGGCATACAGAAAAAGATGGAGTTTTCTGAGATGAACCAGAGGGCAGGCTCAGCAGTTAGGGGTTGAGAGGTGATTATGTAGAGCTTGTTTCAAACCAGACACAGCTGGAAATTGTTGGATCAAAGCAAGCCACAAGGGCTTAGAAATGTTACATTCAAAATCTTGTTATGACCAAAAGGAAACACAGCAGATATGTGGAGATAGGAATTTATTGTCAGTAGAATTAATGCTTTAACAGTCCAAAAGTCCAAACTATCATAATGGAACAGAACAACTTAGTTAATAATACAAACAAAATTGTATGTAAACAACCTATTATCTACTGCTGTTCCTGGTTTATATTCACCCTTCTATTTTCCCTCTGGATCTTAAGTTAGAAAGTTTCAGTTTTCTTTCTCAAATAGCACTGGGTGTATGTAAGCCAATGATACATGGTATGTCATTATGTTGTGGTTTAAGCCCAGGCCGTAAATCAGAACCACACAGTCTATTCCCCCTCACCTTTCTTCCTCCCACTCCCAGAGGACTGGGAAGGAGAATTGAAAGAATGTAACCCCCACAGGTTGAGATAAGAACAGTCCAGTAACTAAGGTATAACACAAAACCGCTACCGCTACCACCAATAGTAACGATGATAAGGGAAATAACAAGGGAAGAGAATACAGCCGCTCACCACCCACCAACCAATAATACCCAGCCCCCAGCAGTGCACTAGCCCTTCTGGGTAACTCTCAGTTACATCCTGGGCATGACGTGCTGTGGTATAGAATACCTCTTTGGTCAGTTTGGGTCAGGTGTCCTGTCTGTTTCCTCCCAGCTTTCCCTCACAGTATTCCTCTACAGTCCAATAAATATATTCACGTATGTTTTATTGTGTAAGTAAGTAGTGAATTTGAATTAGCAAAAAAACACAACAAAAAACCATCTGTCTTCCCATATACATACACAAATATTCAAGGAGAAGAGTGTAGGAACTTCCCAAGATCATTCACTGCATGGAGTGGTGAAAGCAGAGCATGCATACATGATAATCTCATCATTTGCTGCCCTAATGATGAAAATAATAAAACTATGTCACGCTTAATGGTCTAACTGGCTATATAATCACCTAGAGAAAAGTATGCAGAAAGAAAATACATTGAACCCTCCAGAGGAAAGAAGAAATTTTTTCTCAACTTCCAAGCCCAGTGTAACTTTGAGAACTACAACTTTCAAAGGTATAAACTGGTTTGCAGATTGATTTTAAGACAGAAAGAAGACATCTCCACAACTTCTGGCATTGCAGAGGGAACTTTTGAACTTAAGTTATAAGGAACAAATTACAGTTCATCCTTACAAATGTAATTACAGCATAACTGGGAATCAGGGCTGTGTCATTGCTCATACCCAGTGCACTCCAATCATTAATTCCTGAGGTGGTTCAGCATCTCCTCAGCTAGCCATTTGTATACATAGGCTGACATGATATGGTGGATGGGTTTGAAAGAATGGAGTGATCCAAGACAAAGTAACTGAATCCCTCGCCACCTTCACTTATTTGACTCTTTCATGCAGTAGCTCCCCAACTGATTGTATCATGAACATTTTCCAGGCAGCTCCTGCAGTGTGTAGGCTGGCTTAAATATTTAAATTTTATAAACCTTGGCCCTGATGGAGACTCTACTAGGTGTTTCCTGGTACAGATTTGATCAAACTGTGCACAAAATATGCTTTTAAATAGGCAGTAGAAACTGCTCCTCATGTGAAGATATGGTCAGGTGGGACAGTCTTTAGTACACAATTAAGATAGGAAAAGTTTTGTACCTAGTTTAAGGCAACATGCAGCAATGGAGCATAAATGTGCTGGAGTGGTCACACAGAACTCCATGGAGAAGCTGGATTGTAAGAACTGAGCAGAACAGCAGTGTGGGAGGTCTCACCAGATCCAGCTGAAAATGCTGATCGACAAGGACCCTTGTAACAGAAATTCCTGCCACCAAACAGCCTGTCTTCAATAGTGATTGAGAGATTTGATGCCCTACACAAAGCATTATGCTGAGATTTCAATAGTTTTTTAAAGAATGCTCATGGGTTCGTGAATGCATTTGAAGAAGCATGCTAAATATATATTCAAATGAAAGACAGGACCACATGGTTTTCAAATAAATAGGTCAATCCACCTACATTATTCCACCAAATGAATAGTGCGTATGTATGAAGGTGGGGTCGATTGACCTTGTCTGGCTGCCAGCTGCCCACCAAGTTGCTCTCTCAGCAGAGTAGGGAGAGAAAACAAGATGAAAAACTCATCTGTCAAGGTGAAGGAACTTAAACAAGAATTCAAACCCCAAAGCACCTTAATAATGAATTCCTTCCCCCTCATTTCTTTTAGCTTTTGTTGCTGAACATGATACCGTATGGTATGGAATATCCTTTTGGTCAGTTTGGGTCAACTGTCACAGATATGTCCCCTCCCAGCCTCTTGCTCACACCCAGCCTGAAGTGACCTTGCTGGAGAGATAGTCTTGATGCTGTGTGAACACAAGCATTTCATCAGAACTATTCTACCTAAAGCTATAAGTACAGCTCTATATTGGCTGCTATGGGGAAACTGATCTCCAGCCAAACCCAATACAGACGGTCATGAAGTCATATGACTTCACCTTTAATTTAATGAAATACAAGCAAAAGCCTTATTTTAGATGTTTATTTGTAAGTACTTGAATACTGAATTTATGAAAAGCATGAACATGCAACCATTCCTTCCTGATGATTTTATATTATTGTCTCAATTTCACTTTTTAAAAAATCTTGAAGCTTTTATAAGCACTGGAAAAGAAACAGACTTTACTATGCCATTATTTTGCCTATATTTCAGCCACAATTCAGCAGTCAGCCTTGCGCTTCTTGTCGTGCCATCATATGCGTATTTAGCATTCCAATGTAAATATATACACAAAACTTTCCAATGTGTTCAGAAGGCCTCTGTAGACTGTAGATGTATGAAGTCACTGAAGCATTTCTTTGCAGCTTGAGGAGACCAGCTTTTCTCCTAAGAAATGACAGCAATACATCAGAAAATTCATTTATCAAACTAAAGGGCTTGTGGTAAAAAGTTTGAGGCAAGGTGACCCCTGAAGTGATCAGGTTCCAGTTCTTTTTCAGTTGATCACATCCTGTTAAATTGGATGGTTTTCCTTCTGGAAAAATAGAGGGAAAAAAGTGTTAATCTGTTCTTCTAAAACTTTGAAGCTCCCTTTTACTTTATACAAATTACAGAGATCAGAGAAAAGGTGACATTCTTTAGAGATCAGGCATTGCCCATAAAGAGGCATTACCCTAGACTCCCCTCCCCACCCCAAGTTCCTCATATACACATACCAACAAACTTAAATAAGGTGGACATTTTTAGGATACTTTACTCAGGCACTTGGTGAGAAAGGTAGGTGCAAAACCACACATCACCACAGCATGGCTAATTCTGCAAGGGAAAATCATAATATACTAATTCCTCATTCTATACAGGCTTGAGCTCCAAAATGTACCCAATCTTCATTTTTTTGAGAGCTTAGTAACATAATTTAGCTACACATCAACATAAACATAGTCTTACCCAGATCCCATTAAACTCATGAGAAATATGCACAAAAGGAAAAATAAAATTATAATAAGGGAAGACAATAAAGGAGAAAGAAGATTGAGTAAGATTATCAAAACTTCTTTAAGCGGCTGGAAGAAACCAAATACTTTTTCAGAAACTAGCAAACAGTGTAACAACTGCCAGCCCTTTGAACTACCAAATAATGAACAAAGCAATCAAAGCAAGGCAAAAAATAAACGCATCTTTCTACACCCATGTTTACTAGCAAGGGCAATAAAGAAATTTCCTGACTCAAAATATTTTTTGTAAAAAATTAATTTGTGTGCTTAACAAAGGCTGATGCCTCCAAGAAAGATGTTATCGAGCAACTAAAAAAACTCAAGGGCAGTAAATCACTGGGACCAGATGGTGCTGATGCAAGATTTCTGAAGGAACTGAAGTGTGAAACAGAAGAGGTAGCAATGAAGATATGCAGTATATCCTTAATAAACCACACACTGTTCCCAAAGATTGGGAAGTTGTTATCTTAGGTTAAAAATAAAATGAAGTAAAATAAAATTAAAATAAAATAAAATAGCCATATACGATCCTTGGCATTACAATGCAGTGAGTTTTATATCTGCCCCAAGGAAATTGGTTCTGAATTTGACTAAAGACAGAGTGATACAGCATTCGTGCAATTATAGCCCAATAGGGTATGGCTTCTGTAAGGGCAAACCTTTCAAACCTTTTAGATATTTTAAAGGACAGTGGGAAAAAGAATGGTGCTCCTTAACTGACCAGACTAATAATGTTTTATAGGTTCAGCACATTATCAAAAACATGGAGATCACAGTACACAATCTAATAGACATGGGTGCAGAAAAGGTACTTCATTTTACCTTCCCAGAGTCATGGTGTCATGAGAGGCAACTGGGGGTTTCTGAAGTGCTGAAAGTGCAATTACCATCTGAAATGAAGATAATCTCACTCACCTGCTCTTGAACACCCTAATCTCAGTAGAAAGTATTCTCTGATGACCTTTTCCAGAGTCACACAAGTAAATTCTATTGATTTCCTGCTGATGTATTTTTGCATGCACTTTTACAGCAACTGGTGGAGGTGGAAATGAAAATTTAATTTTGAATAAACAGACACCTACTTGGAAAGGCTGAAAAACATTGCTTTAGGGGAACTACTATCAGTTTTTATTATGGCCATTTTTTTCCTTGCTAGAATTCTGATTCTCTACCTCTCAGCTTGAGAAAAGGTAGCTGCTAGAGGCCCTGAGGTAGCAAGCATTCATCATTAATTTTCTGATTGCTTCATTTTTCTTCCCATCCTTCATACCTAATTACAACTGTGCAGGGAAGAATAATTCATTTCAAGAAAGATTTTATAGTTTGAATTTCAGGTTTAAGCCAGAATTTAAACAGAACCCAAAATTACCATTTCTTCTTGGTGAGAGAAAACAGAGCCCTATCTTAAACAACAGAAAATCTGGGTCACCTACAACTGTGTATCCCAGAAACCCCTTAATCCATGCTTCTGGGTTCAATCCACATGGCTCAAGATTAGCCAACATGGAAAAATTGCTTGGTGTTACAGTACTCAGGAGCTGGGGGCTTCTCAGCCCAGTGGCAATAGAAGTGGCTGGCAGCTGCGTCAGCCAAGTTATCTCCCTTAGCCAACCTATCTCTGAGTAAAATGTCAACAGTGCACACTGTAACACCATGCACGCAGATACATTAACACAAATCCCCAAGCAATATATTCAAAGCTATATTGAACTCAGTTCAAAGTCTTGCTTGCTCAGCACCAGAGCATGGCTCTTGGCACCATGGAGAGCCGTTGTTACAGAACTGCACACCTAGGAAGCCAAAACTGCTGATGGATCATGCAGGTAAATTACCAGGACCCTAAGCATGATTCCCAGAAGATGCATGCCATAAATTTGCGACTGATGTACAAAGCTTACAAAGTTTCCATCAGATTATTTTTTATAGAATTCTTAAATTTCAACAAAATACTGTGCTTGGGCTCATATGAAGCCCAATTAATATATATCATGCAAATTACTTGAGGCTTTGGTTAAATCTATTTCTTTCAAGAGTTTCCACCTCCCTGCTCCTCTATCACATTCCTTTTCAAAGGAACATTCTATATCATAGACTGTGGAGTTTTATTTTATACACTCTATAGTGGAATGAGTTTTTCTTCAGGCAATACTTCAAGCAATACTTCAATATAAATGTTAAATAGCAGTAATAATGATTGAATGCAAAATACAATTCTATCAAAAAAGACTTGGGTTCTTACTTGAAAAATGGTAATATATTTGCCTTTTGTATGACAGCCTCATTTTTTCACTCTTGTAAACCAGCTATCTAGTACAAATGGTCAATACGTTTTCACATTCTTATTAGCGTCTTTTGTAAATCAGTAGTACATTTAAAAATGTTTATTCTTGACATACTGAGTGTTATAGCTTTAAAACAAATTATTTTTCAGCATGGTATAAACAGAAAAAAGAACATAGTTATGAAGGCTGTTGAGTTTCACAATAATAACACATCTGTCTTCATATCACTTTTCTGACTGTACAATACTTTTCTGTAATGCAAATATGAGAGTAATGCAAACATAATGCTGAGCTTAATTGCCTTATGAAATCTTTATTCATTTTTCAATATGCATTTTACTGAGCTATTCATTAAAATATAGTTTGTTATGTGGGGATAATATTTTTAATATGTAATGCAATTTATAGAGTATAAAAGTGCTTAGAGCACAGAGCTTTATACAGGTCATTGACCTATATGGAAATTAATGAAGAAAGCTTCTTAACTTATGACTTCCAGTAAAAAAAAATGAGACATGACAACAATGCAAATATATCATGTTTATCTGTGTAAATCTCCTCTATATATATCAAATCAGACAAAAAAATAAAAAAATTCAAACTTTTTTTTTCATTTATTTCTTGCAAGCACTCTATTACAGGCATCAAACCCAGGTAAACAAGAAAATTATCGGTAGGTATTTTTCATTATCAGAGTACATTCAAAAATTACTGTCTACCAATCACTAAACTTCTAAAACAACATTTGCATGTAAATTCAAGTGTAATTAAAACCAATCCTCACTTCTCAGTTCTGGGGCCAACTTATTTATGTTTTATTACTAAATCATACTAAAATTTTTTTTCTCTATTTAGATACAAATGAGAAAAACATGAATCACTCACAGTGATATATCATAGAACCACAGAATGATGTGGGTTGGAAGGGACCTTAAGGTCATTCAGTTCCAAGCCCCACCCATGGGCAGGAACACCTCGCACTAGTCCAGCTTGCTCAAAGGCATTACAGAATTCAAGGTAGATGGCATCCATAGCTCTTCTCTCATATACTGATGTGATCAGTCCATCATGTAAGGCCACCAGATAAGTCAGGCACAATTTGCCCTTTGTGAAGCCATGCTGGCTGTCTCTACCTCTCTGGTATCCATATACCTTGACATAGATTCCATCAGGATCTATGAAAACTTAAAACTTAAACAGGGGAAGTTTAGATTGGATATAAGGAGGAAATTCTTTCCTGTTAGGGTGGTGAGGCACTGGAATCGGTTGCCCAGGGAGGTTGTGAGTGCTCCATCCCTGGCGGTGTTCAAGGCCAGGTTGGATGAAGCCTTGTGTGGGATGGTTTAGTGTGAGGTGTCCCTGCCTATGGCAGGGGGGTTGGAACTAGATGATCTTGAGGTCCTTTCCAACCCTAACTATTCTATGATTCGATGATTCTATCTGTTCCATGATCTTCCTGAGCACAGTAAGACCATGTGAGTAAGTAAGACCATGTAAGTAAGACCCCAGATCCTCCTTCGCACCCTTTATCTATATATTTGAAGTCATCTACAATTTTTGAAATAAGAATTAATATAATTTTCAAGTTTTTTGAACATTAAATATACACATAAATACTACTGCTGTTTCATTAAATACTTTTTGACACAGGTATTATTGAAAGTATGTTTTTACAAACATACTTACGATTTTAAATGATAAAGAACCCACTAGCATTCACTAGCTATTCATGTGCTAGATACCACGTGTTTTTTCTTGAGCCTAAATTAAGCCATCTTCTGCTTTTATTTTTTGTTTGTTTCATGCATTTGAAATAAGTAATCTGATTCCGAAAGACATCTATAGTGTGTTGGGATTTTTATTTTTTATTTTCCAGATTTGCCTAGTGCTTTAAACACTTAAAAGTCTGTGACCATGTAATTTCTTAAACTACTTTATGAAGGTTACCTGACTAAGCCCTTCTATCCAAAGCTCTGAAATGGTGTTCCCAAGCCTTGCATTATTCTTACCTCTCTTTTTGAAATCTTTATTTTTATATATCCTTTAGAAGAGTGGAAGTAATGAATAAAGAAGTAAGGATTATCTGGTGATACCTTGAAAGCACTGCACCAACTGAAAATCTACATCTGCATCTGTATGAGGTGTCCTTTAATATGTCTAAACGTTCCTAGTCTTTGCCTCCTCTGTATTTACATTTAGTATCATCATAGATTTGCACCACAACACTCTCAAAATGTATGTTTAAATTGCCTGTTCATTATGACTGCTTTTTTCAGCACCTTTTGTTTAAGCATCTTTTTGTTTCTTTTCAAGTGTAATGCAAATGCTAAGTTTCTACCTGTGGGATTCACGCCATTTAAGATACTCTGTAGAGATGACTTGTACATGACATGTATCATTCCAATGATGTTAGCATGTTCTTCAGAGTTCCAACCTATTTATAATGATCTACTCAGCCTTATTGAAAACCTAGAGCATTAGAGATCTTATTTTCTTTTAAGTTGTTTTGGTTTTGGCTTTTTTTTTTATGAATAAGCTATTTAACCCTATCAATCTAAACCAATTATAATATTCTATTTAGCAGTTTTCCTAATTATTGCTGAAATAGAAAATATATCTATTTCATTGAAATTAAGAATTTGTCATCAAACTCTCCTGCACATGTAATAGGAACACATTTATTGTATGTATTATGCCACCTTTTTATATCATTATTAATCCTCTACAACCTAAAACTGACTTGAAAACAACATAAATCTGCAACACAGCATTACACCTTTCTACATTCAGTAACACCATTATTTTTTCTATATTCACTTATGCGCTGTATGTCCCTAGTTAAACTCCTAAATGCATTTATTTCATTGACAGAGTCATCTTGACTTGTGGTCTATATAAGTGCTTTTGAAGTCAGTGGAGAAATGGATAACACTTGCATAATATAGACTCCTAGTCTACTATTGGCTCTGTCAGCAGAACTCATGAAATGTCAATATGATGAGGACTGAACTACATGAAAATTCAGGGCTGTAACAAGGACAAGGAAAGAAGAATGGTGTGGTACATTTCCAGTACAGAAGAGGTACCAAATGAAGTAAAATACTTGTCACTGCGGTTGGTACTGTTATGTTAAGAAACAGTGCTGAATCTCTACAGGTGCATGGATGCAAAAAGGGGCAAGAAAAAGAAAAGGGACGGGATAGTGTGTAAATGGGTTCAGGAGCGTTAATTCCAAGCCATAGGATTGCACTGTTACCTTCTGTTCTCCTTGTTACGCTGGGTATTGGTTCTTCTGGTTATGTTAAATTCAAAATGTTAGGAGACTGCTGAAAGCAAGCAGATTATCACCCACTGTTTCCAGAAGGCATAACTGCATAAAACCTTCTGGCAGCTTTGTAAGCAAGAAGGAGCTGATCATGATTGGCCATTTCAGCACTGAATTCATGCATATTTCCCTCAATATTCGCAGTTCCCATTCCTAATGGGAGCTGACAGAATGTAAATGAGTTTCTAAAGGAACCAGCAAAAGTGGCAATTTTTCTCATTTAATCTTCAGATGAGCTGTCTGTCTCCCAGCTGCTGAGCTTCATTAGAATTCTGAAACTAATTTCACCTATCAACACATGATTATTGGTTTGAGTGAGGTTTTTGGGATACTCTGAGTAAAAATCACTCTACAATGAAGAGCTGGCTCAATATAAAAAAAAAAAAAAAAAAGAAAGAATAGAATAAAACTGGAAGGCTTCAGAACAGTCAGTTCTTACCCTGAAGAGAGCTTACATCTATCTTTGGAGTCTGGTAAAACTTCTTCCTATATAGATTACCAATGTAACAAATATGTGATATGTAGGAAAGCCAGAAATAGCTTACAGTTTATTTATTAGCATAGCGACAAGTTAGAAAAAATTAATGTTTGGTTTTTTCTCCAGTGACAAAAGCCAGTATCCAGAAATAACTGCTGTGAATTCCCAAACAAAAGAAAAAGTATATATGATATTTAAATTATAAAAAAGTAGAATATCCTGCAAAACAATAGAACTAATGGATTCCACTATGTAGAGTGACCTTGTTTTAAATATTAACACTGGACAAATATAATCTTTCCATATCTTCCCTGCAGTCATGCTATGCTCCCCTCCAATTTTCATTATTCTCTCACTTCTTAATCAAGCAATCAGCTATGTCTGTTTCGAAATATATGGACTACTGATGTCATCACAGTTTTGTCATCCAACTGTATGTATACAAAGAAAGAAAATGTTATGCATATTACGATTTCTCTAGGAAATAATATATATCTGCAGGAGAAGGCTTTAATTGTTGCCATGATGCTGTGTCCTTGGCACTGGACAATTGTGTTGTGCTGTGATTGCCTCCACACTTATTACCAACAAATCCGTTCTTTGTCATTCGTTTACAGGGGTATTTTGTCTTATGAATCACTGTGTGTTCATAACAAGATGCACTTCATTTTTCTCACTGCTTTCATTTGGGAAGTCAGGTTTTCACTAATCTTGCAAACTATCCACTTCTCTCTTAAAGAACAGTTTATTTCTCACAGTAGTTCATCTTCAACCTAGTTATAATTTATATCACAAATAAATTGTTGGTCCATCTGTTATCTGTACAGCCTACATGATTTAGCTTTATTATGTAGGGCTAACAAAATGTCTAATGGTCTCAGCTGGCAGCTTGTTTCTTGTAAAGAAAATGCCTTTCCCTTGTGATATTATTGGATGCAGCACAGCAGTCTTGAAATTTCTAAGGGACTTTGTCTATCGTTTTACATTCCCTTTCCTTCTCCCAAAAGAGCATTGCTCTGAGCTTGCAACACAACATTTTGTTTCCAACTCTGATTTCTCTGCACTACTACCCACTTAATGCAATTTTACACCAGGAACCTCTGACATGGGTGTTAAGGGGCCACAGAGGCACTGAGCAGAAAGAATGATGTTTACTTCCTATTCCTCACTCTCCTGCCAGTCTGCAAAAAGGTAAATGTACTACATCAGAGATTAGCATTACCCGATACACGGGCTACTGGTCACATGTTACAAAAGAAACAATCTAACACTAAAAAAAGAATACCTGTTTTTCGAGGTCAGAAGGCTATTTTCTTTCCACAAATCAGGATGTGCCAGGAAATAAACAGAACTTCTCGAAGGACTTGGTGTCAAAATAGTTTTGCAATTCCTTTTCACTTCAATGGGCAGTGGAACACAGTGATTTCTTTAAAAAAAAAAAAAAAAATTAAAGAATGAGGAATAACCACACAGATTCGTACTAATGTCATTTGTGTTTACAAATTTAAACTCAACAGCCGCTTTCCAATCAAGCATTTATAAAGAATGAAAAGTAAATTTTCAGCTACTTATGATTCTAGCATATATATAATCATAGAATGAATGGTGAAAAAATATGCTATATGTATAGATGCATATCATAAGCCTAGAAAGGACATTCACATGATACAGCTAAAATAGTCTGAAATATGCTACAAGTTATATAAATTCAGTACCGTACAGTTTGTCTGAAAAACTTACAACTGTTTCAGAGATCCTTGCCACTTTTCCAGACTCCAATAGTTAATGATTGTTTGTTACACCACTGCAGTTTATGAATGTGTTACTACTTTACAAGAGGTTCTGCAGGATAACCACAGAAAGCCATTGTTATAGGAAGTAACTTTAGCAGGACTGTTTGTCATTTCCCATGTTCATGCGTTTGGTGTAGCTAATAACCCATAAAACACCTTTACAGTCAATTTAACCTGCTTTAAAATTATATTTGTCAAGCATACAAGAAACTCCACTTGCTGCAGTTTTTTCAACAGGTTATCATTATACTAATATATTACAGTAAAGTCAATCCTAAAAGATCTGACATATCATAGAAGTGTCTTAACAATGTATTATCCATGCAACCATAGTGTCTTTCCTGAACAATTGTGTAAACTCTGCCTTCTTTTTGTTATTGCTTGCTGAAACTATTTTTTGCAGTTTCTAAACACTGGTTTTCTACCTTTACTGGACTCTTGCTTCACGGTGCTTGGTGTTTCCCCTAAAATTGTGCTGCATGGATAGCAAGAGCAAAATACAGATCTGAGGCAGGTGTCAAGGAGGCTGATATATGGAAAATGGAAAAAGCAAATAACATTAATGGAAATAAACCCAGTAAAATAATGATGAGCCAAGAATCCAAACTAGTCTATGGAAACCTAATTTATTTAATCAAAACTGCTGTGATTTGGGTGGTTTGCCTTTCTTAACTATAGTACTGTAGCATTATATTGTATTTGCATTACAATGGGATTCAGTCATGGTCAGCCTTTTGCCTCAATGTGGCACATAAACAAGCAGCCTTTTTCTTTCAAACTAGATTCATCAGTGTTCCCTCACAAACTCAGACAAATCAATTCCTACCCTCAGGAGCACTCATTTTGATCACATGCTATAGAAACAAGCATGGTTAGAGCACTTTTCAGAGTATCTGCCTGAACACTGTATGAGTTTTGGTACCTCATTCTACATTTACTGGAATAAACATATTCTTGCGAGTGTACTATGGACAAAACTAGAAAGTGCGGATATTTTGTGCTTCTTTTGCTCTCTTTTCAGGTAATTTTTCTGTTTTGATAGTAATTCTTCAACAGGTTAAGTTCAGAGGCTCTCACAAACTGGATTTCTATTCCTGGTTGATAATTCCTTGATGATACTTTATCTCATACTGAAAAAAAAACAGGTCCCAAGAACAGAACAGTTACCACCATGTAAGTTATTAATATGAGTACTGCATCTTAAAAAAAAAAAAAAAATCCCACAACAATTCACTTGTAAGTAGCAATTAAAATAGGAAAAGAAGCAACTCATTAAATATTGCTGAAATGAAAATACCCTGAATTGCGTAAGCACCTGAAGAGTAGGCATCCATGAGCAGCATATAGGATTTGTATCACAGAGATACAAATTCTGGTTTTCAGTTCTAATAACAAACTCTTACCTCCTCATATGATTTCAGTTATCTGACTGATGGTCCTTCTTGTCTGATACATAGAATATTCAGAGAAATTCACAGTTTCAAGGGTTCATTATAGGAAAGGCAGCACATTGACAAGTCACACAGCCTCAGGGACAATTGCTGTTTCCCTGAAATGAGTGAGATGACTTCTGTTGTTTCAAAAGCTTTTTAATCAATCCTAGAAATTTCTAATCAGACAAAGCAGGAAAAGTACAGCTGAGGTTATAAAGCTATATTTAACTGAGTCTGAGTTGTTTTTCTCATTCTCCTAATCTTTTCTGTTTTATGCAAGACTTTTTTTGCTTCAGAGATTAAACATGGATTTGGCATATTCAGGGGAAGATGAGGACACAGGTGTTGTGGCATTCTACTTGCTTTTACAAAAGGATATTCAGAAAGAGCATGAGTCATTGTTACATTCTACATTCTGTGAAATAGCTGATATTAAAAAACCCAGGCCATCAGAAGTGGAATAACCTTATTTCAGACTTCTTTTCCCCTTGTCATCTTTATACATACACAGCATGCATTATACTGGACTGCTAGCCATGGTAAAACTCCATTTACATAAATGTGCTTCATGAATTAAACTTGATTATTTTGTATCCTTTTCTCTGGGTTTGTAGAACTATTAATGTGGAAGTGAAGCTTTTTCAAAGTTATAAATGTCATTCACAGTGGTAGGTTATACTTATTCATTTGCTTAATTAGTTCATTTATCAAATGGATGTGTTCCATTTTAAAGAAGCCTGATTAAAAGCCTGTCTTTTCTTTTGGTTGGTTGGACTCCAGCTTGGCTGTGATCTGATTTCATGAAAAACAGCCAAAAAGTTTATAGAATGAAGACATGAGCCTGATCGATCTCCAGTTCCTCCTGTTGTGTTCACAAGAACATTAATAACAAGTAATTTTTCTGAAATTACAGAAAATGAGGAATTTTCTTTCATTTGTCTGCTGAGGGCAGAGTTAAATTGGCATCATCATTATTATTATTTATACTGCAGTGGTTTCATTGTGCATGCTACAAATGTGTAATATAGACTCTTCCAAAGACCTTCCATTCTAAAGACGGGAGATAAAAGGTGAAAAGAGAAATGGAGACAGAGAAAGGTGAAATGACTGCTTAGAGACCACACAGCAAGTCACAACAAACCCAAAAATAGAACAAGTCTCTTGTCTTTCAGTTCACATTGTTTCCAAAATCGCCAGTAAAAGTTCATAAATTCTTTGAAATAAGTTCTCTAAATGTTAAATGCATTTTCTTGCTGTCAAGTGAACATCTGCTGTTTTCTTGGCAACGGTTCCATCCATTTTGAGGCACATAATATGTTTTGCTCCTTTGCAACATTCATTATGGTACTTCACACAAATAAATATAATAAACCATGCTAACATAAAGCACATATTACAATATATTGCTTGTAAGGGTTGATGAGAATGGGCGCAGGAACAAATGAAACTTTACCAATGTGTTTGGAAGACTTTGTGTGCATTTCTATTGAAAACAATACACATGGAAGGAGATCAAAGAACTATGTGTATGCTGTGAAACGCAAGAGTGAACAATACCCACAAGATGCAGAGTTGCTCTCACAATACTAGTATTAGGTATGAATAAATCAATTTTGGTCCAGGAGTTGGAGTGCTTTTGACAAAATAGGAAATACTGCTCAACTTGTATGTTGTTTTAAGGCTGATGGTTGGACCTTGCTTTTCAACGTTTTTTTTTTCCTGAGGATCTACAGTAAATTATAGCCAGTAAATATAAATATAAACAGTAAATATAGCAATGGCGGAGCAAAACCATTGCCAGTAGATCAGCTGCAATGCAATCAGAACATGGTTAAGGGAATGACTAGCAGCAAACATGGTTGTTGGAAGCAATTACTGGAGGACTATTGCATGGGTACTGATGAGGTAGCTGGTTCCTTGGACCTAAAGTAATAGTTGACATAAGTGGCTTATGGTGAACAACCATCAGGACTTGGTAATTTTGGTAAGGACATTTGGCCTGTCATTGTAGGGCCCAGAAACCTATGTCCTTAAAATTCTCCAGAACTTCAATCTACTTTGGTTTAATAATTTTGTGATTTGTATGAAATTTATAGTTTTTATAAAAAAATAACATGCTTGAGAGCCGACTAAAGCTAAATAAAGTCCAAATCCTAAAACCACTCTTTGTGATTTAGAGCCCATCCATGGGGTTTACTGAAATAAATCACAGTATTTGAACTCATTGAGCAAAGAAACTTCAGTGAGTTTTGGCACTAGGAACCCATTTTAGTTGCATCCATACCCCATATCTAGGCAAGATTACTGTCTTCCCATCATATTTCTCAGATATTTGTTTTCCTGGGAAAGAAATATGGAAGCACAGAACAGAAAGAGAAGGAGTGGGTTTGATGTAGTTCTTGTTCAGGACCCAGAAGAGGTCAAGTACTCCAAGGTATATATGCAGGTGAAGAGAGCAGAAAGTATTTATTCCGCTGATTCTCTTGCCAATTTATGGGCTCAAAGAGCATGAATATTAAGACTATAGCCACATGCTCCTAAGCTACCTTTCGCTAAGTGTGAAAAAACCTGGGACTTTGGGGGTTGGTGGGGTTTTTGGTTGGCACAAGTGCCTATTTATATCCATATAATCAGGGTGGTTTTGGCACAACCACACAGCAAACCACAGCACAAAATGCTGATATAACAGTAGAGGGAAGTGAAAGAGAAATGAAAAGCAGCACAAGGTAAAAACTTTTGAGATGACTTTAACTTCAATGCCAATTTTAGCACAGAGTGCCAGCCACGGGGAAGGATGGGACAGTCATCTCCTGATCTATGGTACCTTTCTTATAACTGGCTTCAGTATTTTAAGACATCATAAAATATTTTCTAACACTTTCCCCATTCCCCATCATTGACTCTGGATGCAATCTACATGTCTCTGTGCCTATAAGAGATCAAATATGGCCTTAGAATAATACTTCCTAAGTTTAATGCTCTCTGAAATTAGAAGAAGCATCTTGTTGTCCAACAATCCTGTTGTTTTTCAGTTAATGATTTATAAACAATCATCAATATATATTGAGGTAATGAACAGTTAAGCTTCCTTTTTGATTAGCCACAGAAACTGTCAAATATTGAAGTACTAGAGAGAGGAGTAAAATAACTGAAAACAGAATAAATACTATTAACCTTGAAATTTAGTTTATTTTAGTAGAACATAGACTCTTAACACAGCAGAGCACAAGGAACCACATGTGCAGATTTCACGCACTCAAAATATACTTGCATCTTTGCCAAGGTTGCAGAGATAGCTTTGCACATGCCTGACCCAAACAGGTGGACTCCTTTGTTATTCAAACTGAACTAGACCATAATATTTATTCTCTTATCTTCCTACCTCTTCCAAATCACAGTGTAATTATTTCCCTTCTTATTTTCAGTTATATTCTTCATCTTACTTTAGGTTTCCTCAGTTTATTATTTACTGCATTTGGCTAAATTCACAAATGTCTTGTTTTCATTAGTTTCCTTTATGAGTTCTTAGTTTTATTACTCTTCGGTGTCAAATTAAGTTTTGTGTTTCTGGAACAGCACATTGCTATGTTGTTCCCTGCTGTCAATCAATTTCAGTCAAGTGATTTCTATTTCAAGTTAATAAATATTTTGGTATTAGCTAATTATTGGAAAAATGTTTATATATATAAAAAGACAGAGAACAAAAGATGTATATGCAGTTCTAATGATTTTAATTCATTCCTTAGTCTGATAGATCTTTAGTTATACCAAGCACAGCTTCTTATAATCCGAAGGACAAAATGCTTGTTTGCCCCTTATTTGCTTTCAGTAACATAGCCAGCAAGATGGACACCAATGTGAATTAGGTCATCCACTTAGATGAACACTAAAAAAACTCAACACTAGTAATAAGTCAAGTAACAGAGATCATTTGAATGCAGTCTGACTCTTAGGATATTCAGCATTTGACAGAGGAGATTTGGATTTTTTAAAAGCAAAAACATGCATCGTTGTTCCCAGATGAGTTCCCTAAACATCAGGTTATGAGCTAAACATGTTGAAAACAACCCCTGTCTTTCTGAAAAAGTTTCACTTTTTGTAAGTGCATATTTATCAGACTGCAAAGAATGGACAAATAAGCACACAGTCCAGTGGCTATTATGAACTGTTCATACAAATGGGGCTTCCATGAAAGACTGAAGAAGAGTCAGTACAGAATTCCTACTAGGCTGATAATCAGCATAATCAGAAAGAAATTAGGGACTTCAATGCAGATGACCCTTCTCTTGGGTGTGGGAGAGCCATGCTCATTCACAAGACTGCTCATGGACAGTATGCACAGAACATTTGAATTCCAGTTTGATCAGCAGTCACTAGTATGCTTGAACTGATATCAAAATAAATGGCTGCAGTGTTCACACATCCTAAATTAAAACAAAAATTATTTATTGGACTTCCGGAATATATTGTTTCTAGTAACTTGTAGCAGCAATGTGAACTTCAGTTAAAAAGATCAAACAAGAGAGGCTGTACCAAGGACAAAGCAGGACAAAACTTCAGCAATAAAAAAGCAGTTGTTTGTACTAAGAATGGTGATGTGAAGGTGTGAAGGTGATTCAGTAAGACACTGAATTCCATGAAAGTCTTTAAGTTGTGAAAGAACAACAAGATTAAGTGCACAGAGAAAAAGGAATGAGACAAAACCCCATAGAACAAAACTGGTGAAACATGAAAACTCCATTGCAATGACAAGTTAACAGTGTAAAGATTGTATAATGTACTCTTATCCTCCAATTTGTAGCAGACTTATTTAAATGAGAGAAACGTTTATAATCATTAAAAAATGCCTTTTTATTTATGACCATGTGTGATTCTTATTAATTTTAAATAGATCTAAGCCAGTGTTATTTTATTTTATATATTATATTCACATAGTGATTGTTTATAAGTCTTCATGTTGTTTATACTCATTAGGATCCAAACATAAAATGTGACAACAAATCAGTATAAAAAAGCATACTTTATAACTTGAAGCAAGGTTGCAATATATCTCCCATACATATCTTTAT
Organism: Lathamus discolor; assembly: GCF_037157495.1. NCBI lineage: Eukaryota > Metazoa > Chordata > Aves > Psittaciformes > Psittacidae > Lathamus > Lathamus discolor. The sequence continues at coordinate 25,716,781 of NC_088884.1, forward strand.
GTACATTAAATGAAAGACTCGGGAGCTTGTGCATATAGCCATTTAGTTGGCACATATGTACTACTTCAAACAGGTAATAGCTATGTTACCTGCATGAGCCTTCTAACAGCAGATTACAAAGCATTCTCAATACTTTTCAGACCTAGGAAGTGTATGCTACATATAGACCACAATGGCTTCATGAGTGCAAATCAAGAGTTGCCTTAATAGTAAAATATTGTTTTTCCCCAGACTACTGAAAAGACTACAATACATCTAAATGGATTTGGATAATTGTTGCGGTGTGTCTACGAAGTATTTGTGATGCTTCACACATCTTTGTTATTTCTTCAAGGTACTGTCTCATTTTAACAACTGACATAAATTTTTAAGGCACTTGGAGGAGGACATTTCATGATTTACTTCAAGAATCCTGGCTTTAAGATCAGCAACCTGATAGGTACTGCTTGGCGGTGCAAATTAGAATACCTCTGAAGCTCATCTGGCTTATGCCAAGCATTAACTTAAGCCCATCAGCTCTCAGAAAAATGTGTTAATAAGGCCAACTTTCATGTTAACTCTCTTATCTGGGTGAAACGAGCCGAGTGTGTGCAAGAAAGTATGTTTGCACACCCCATTATGCAGTTTCACATCATGTTCCAGGCATATCTTTGCAATCCAGTGTTTAAGAATTTACTTTTCGTTGCTTCGTACAGCTGATTACCCATACACACACTATGCTATTGAGTACACAGTACAAGTGACTATTTGTTAACAAATGTTCTGTGCCACGGATGGGCTGGCACATAATTACAAAGACACAGATCTTATTTTCCTTTTGTTATTTTTTTAATACCTCTTTTAAAACAAGTAGTAAAACATTTGCTCCCTAAATTTTTTTCAGTAACAATTTGTATTAACTTTATTTCTAGAGTCTTAACATTTTTAGTCTCTAACTTGTCTCTTGTTAAAAAATACTTTGAAGAATTTATAATCACACTCTTCATTACAGCAAGTCTTTCTTTTCATATCTCCATATGTGTGAGAATAGCTGAAGATGCATTCTTTCTGTAATTATCATCAATAGCAGCTTAATGTGGATAGCTTTCAAGACTAATACAGACACCTTTTCATGGAGCTATGTTATCACATGAGATAGCCTAGAGCTAAATCTGAGAGACCTTAACATGGCACCATTCTGATAGAGCCTTCTTTCCCTTGGGGCTGCTTTCAAAGAATGGAATGAAATTCATGTGAAGAACCCTATCTTACGAAAGTGACCAGGAAATTATTAGCCCATCATTGGCTGGGAAGATTAAGGACTGAATCTTTCTGGGGGCTATCAAAAGTTAAATCAAGCATTTGACTGGGAAAAACCAGCATGGATTGAGCAGAGGCATGTTGTGCTTGACAAATCTGATTGCCATCTATGACAATGTAACCTGTTCAGTTGATGCAGGGCGAGCAGTGTTCCTGGATTTCTCAAGGGCTTTCAGTAGGGTTTCCTGCTGTCTCCCCCTTCAGAAACTGACTCATTGTAGTCTAGGCAAGTGATCTGTGAAGTGGATGGGGAACTGGCTGACCTGCTGCCCCCCAAGGTTGGTGGTAAATAGCTCCTTTTCAAATGGGTGACCTGTCACAAGTGAGGTCCCCCAGGTATCAATACTGGGCCCAGTACTCTTCAATGTCTTAGTAAGTGATCTGGATGATGGGATCATAGGTACCCTGATGAAGTTTGCTGGTGACACCAAACTCAGGGAGGAAAGAGACACCTTGGATAGGAGAACCACCCTACAGGAAGACCAGGATAGGGTGCAAGAATGGGCTTACAAGAGCCTTATGAAGTTCAACAAGGACAAGTGTAAGGGCTTGCACCTGGAAAACATAATCCAAGAGTGCAGCACAGGCTGGGAACTGTCTGGCTGGAGACTGACTCTGCGGAAAGGAACTCTGGGGAGGGGGTTTCTGGTGGGCAACAAGCTCAGTATGAGTGAACAGAGTGCAGCTGAGGCAAAGAAAACCAACAGGATGCTGGGTTGCATGATTAAGGTCATCACCAGCAGAGATAAAGAAGTCAGTATCCCACTCCAATCAGTGCTTGTTAGGCCACACCTGGAATATTGTGTTTAGTTTTGGTCCCTGCTATACAGAAAGTGTGTGGACAGGCTGGAGAGGGTCCAGAGAAGAGCCACAAAAATGATCCAAGGACTAGGAAGTCTCCCTTATGAAGAAAGGCTGAGAGAGCTGGGTTTGTTCAGGCTTAGAAAAGAAGGCTGAGGGAAGACCTTATGACCATGTTCCAGGTTTTAAAGGGTGGCTACAAAGACGATGGAGACTCCTTTTCTAAAAGAACTCATGTGGAAAAGAGAAAAAGTAATGCGTACAAGTTACTCCAGCAGAAATTATGATTGGAAACAAGATGAACAGTTTTTGCAACAAGAAAATTTAGCCATTGGAATAATTTCCCAGTGAAGCTGTGGACTCCCCAACACAGGACACTTTTAAGGTTTGGCTGGACAGAGTGCTAGGCCAACTAGTTTAGGTCATGCTTTGCCAAGAAAGGTTGGACCAGATAATCCTTGAGGTCTCTTCCAACCTGGTATTCTATGATTCTATGATATCTTTCATAGAAATACCTTAAGGAGATTATGGTGGAGTGAACATCATGGATACATTAAATATCTAAATTACCATGTTTTAGTGAATTATGTAACTGCAGAGAGCAACATAGAACCGATGCACCTATTTAAACAGAGTATGGATTTCTCTAATGAATCATAAAATCATTGAATGGTTTGGTTTGGAAGGGACCTTAAAGATCATCTAGTTCCAACACCCCTGGCATGGGCAGGGACACCTTCCAATAGACCAGGATGTTTAAAGCCCCATTCAACCTGGCCTTGAACATTTCCAGGGATGGAATACCCACAACTTCTCTGGGCAACCTGTGCCTGTGCATCACTACCCTCACAGTACCATGTTCCAATCTAGCCGGTGGATTTCCCTAAGTAAAGATGAGAATGTGTGAGTAAGTTCCTCTCTGGACCAAATCTTCATTTCCTTGACAATGAGACTGTTGGTTTACAGGTATACCTCAGTGTGTTGGAAACAGCAGAACTGATCACAACCCCTCCACCAACACTGTGCTGCTCAATGGGGGAGCTGAGGCAGCAGAGGAGTTTGGGAATGAAGAACTGAAGTTGAACCTGGGAAGAAGGAATGTGTTACTTTAATTTTCTTTTTCTTTCTCACCATCCAAATCTATCTTAAAAGGCAAGAAATTGAATTAATGTCCCCCAGCTCAAGTCTTGCTTTGCACAGAAACTGGTAAGCTGTCTACCTGTCTTTATCTTGACCCACAAGCTTTTTCATATTTTCTCCCCCTGTCCTATTGAGGAGGGGGAGTGAGAGAGCAGCTGGGTGGGCATCTGGCACCTGGCCAAAGTCAACTTACCATAGTCAGTAACAGAAAAAAATCACAAACACAAGAATGCCACTCGTGTTTTCCCAAATAAATCCTTTATGTACTTCCCAGGGGAAATGTCTCAAAGGAGGTCTGAAATTGGTTAAGAAAAAATGATATAACTATTTCCAAGTCCCACACCAACGAACAGGAGTCTTCAGAGCTCTTCAGATCTTTCAGGTCAGCAGGTTTTAATATTACAAATTCTTGGTTAACTAATTGAGAAGATGTCGATATATTTCTCTGATTGCAGTTAAGAATTCAAGCTGCCTACTTATAAAAGTTAATATTTTTGAAGCATATTACAGTAAAATTAGACATGCTTGAAAGGCAATATCATACACACAGATTTTCAAGAAAACCTTTTAAACAGAAAGCTTCATCACTGGGTGCATTATATTCACCTCTTCCCAATTTATTTCCCAGGGGCTCAGCACAGATCTCTTAAATATGAATACAGATTAAAAAGTTTATACCTCTTTGCCTTAGCATCGTTTAAGCTTACAATGAAAGAAAAAAAAATGTATCTCTGATTCTTCACTTAGTCATACTCTAGTTACACTGTCCATGGAAAAAACACTTTGTAGAACCAGAAAATGTTTGACTCCTGGAAACTGACTTCAGAAGTTGATCTAACTCCACCTAGTGTTAAAAGAAGAAATCACTGCTTTTTTGTTTCTGTTTTAAAATAAGATGTGCACTGGAAAATAATGAGGTGAATGAAAGACTTATGAAAAACCTAGAATTTTATTTTAATTGAATTTCAAGGTAACATTTCAAGATATAGCCTGTATACAGCCGCAAAACAACATCACTTTTATATTAAATGGAAATTAAATAAGGCTATAACTAGAAAAATACACAAGAAATACTGGGAAAAAAATCCAAACATTCAGTTTTGAAATATAAAGTGCTTTGCTAAATGATGTAGTTGAAGAAAAGACTGTTGGAAAAAAGAATTAAGCACCTCCATAAAATTCAGGAAGTCTCTGAGAAGAATAATCAATACGGAGTTATTAATGGCAAAAAAATGCATGGACATGCCTCACAAAATATCAGAAAAAAATAACAGAATCTTTGGGGGTGGAGGGCTGGATTTTTAATTCAAACATGCATATTTTGAGAATTTGTGACTAGTAATTCATTTGGATGTTGCTTCTTTTTTTTTTTTTTTTTTTCTCCCAAACTGTTGGTGAGCAATTCATGGTTATTTCAATTTATTTTTATTTTTATTTTTTTGCAGAACGACTACTGCTATTGCTTGATCTCTTGGTTGTTCACATATACTTTGTTACTCTGTATTCTAAATTAAAAGCTGCTTTGATTGCTTACGCAAGTCATCATGACGGCAAATAGACAAACCTAAACTCTTTGCACACTGTGCAGTGTTCAGCTACAGAAAATGAAATACCCAAGAAAATAGTAAAGTTTATTTTGTTGGTTTAAGGTATATTATGCATATTCATATGAATGTTTGTGCTGCAATCTGAAACATTGTACACTTCAATTCACTAACCAGGACAAAAATCTTTCCCTAAGAAAGTATCTGTGGCTGTTGTTTGTGTTTCTTGTCATCATATCCCAAAATAAACAGTCAAAGCTCAAGAAAAAGTATTATACCCACTATTTTATACCACATGAATAAATCATAGAATCATAGAATAGTTAGTGTTGGAAAGGACCTCAAGATCATCTAGTTCCAACCCCCTTGCCATGGGCAGGGACACCTCACACTAAACCATCCCACACAAGGCTTCATCCAACCTGGCCTTGAACACCACCAGGGATGGAGCACTCACAACCTCCCTGGGCAATATAAGATAATTCTTTCAACAATATATATATAATAGATTTAGGAACAATTATTCTGTATCAGTCATACACTGATAATGCAAGTCCTATTTTAATGTTTTTGGCAAGTGGTATATCTGCAAACAGTACAACAAACAGTCTTCAGAAAGAAGCATTTAGAAGAAAAGTCATGAGATTTTGGTAGGTCAACTCTTTACTGAAGTTCATGTTATTTGAAATGTTTCCATAGTTGAGAGCAACAGAAAACACCTTTATTTCAGTGGTGTATAAATAATCCTTTCTATGACAACAGTCTCTGCAATTACACCACCACTTTGTGATAGACCATGTTGAATTTTTAATCCTGGCATTGTAATCGAATATAGAGAGTACCTCACTGAAAGAGAATGAAAATCAACAGGCTTTAAAAGCTTAATAAAAATGCTGAACTTTCACTGAATTCAAAACTTGAAAGGATATTCATACTATTAATAGAGCAAATCAGAGCCACAGAGGTCTATTTTTTTATAGTAGCAATAGTTACCTAAGAGCAGTGCGCTTCCTCCATAAGCCGATAAACATGTAAGAGATGCATAGCAGCCACTTAATTATTTCTAATTTAGTCTTCAAGAGATAGTGAGACAAATTTCAAAGGCACAATTGGTTGCCACTAAAAAGACTCAGCATTTTCTAAAACATTTTCTAAGACACTGCAATTTCAGTATACAGTGGTATTTCCATTTCTGTTTAAACAAACATGCACTTTAGGTCAAGACAGACCCCAGATACAAATGCAGAAGAACCAAATCTAAAGGCCTTCAAAATAGGCCTTGCGGTTTGGTTTGGAGTTCAGTCTTCTTTATACATAAACCATTTTTTTACTTAAACCCATTTTATACAACAAAAAGAACAGACAAATATGTATTTTCCTTCCTAACATCGTTTTCTATACTAAAGAATAAATAACTGACATTTTGACAGAGCCAATACATTTTCATGGTTATTTTGTTATATTGTTATGAACAGAAAGCTCAGCCGTACTTCCCAGTTTACAGGAATGGGAAATAATTAATGGCTGCTTTTATACAGGGGTGTTTTTCTGTTTACTGCGCATCCTTTCCATTAAAAAGTCCTCTCTGGATGAAATGAAAGCATTGGTATCAATTATTAACAATAACAATGAAGAAAAATGTTGGGGTTGGGGGAAAGGTTGTATACATTGTTAATAAAGATAATAGTTTGAGATATGCATCTCCTTATTAGATTTCACTCTGACATGATGGGAAAAAAAAAACCCAAGTAATTGAAAACTTTATGAGGCAGAAATAAAATAATAGTAATAATTATAAACAGTAACAATGACTGAGTCATTATTTAAGCAACATATTCTACAAGACATGCCATTTTTGTATGTTACCTCAAATGCTATGTCATTGCAGGACATCTGATTGGTTTCTTTTTTGAAATTACTGTATTAATTTTACTCAACACATTATCTCAACTCTATATTTAACATGTTCTTTGATTCTCTTTAAGAATGTAACCAGTAAAAACTTAGATGATGGGGATTAGATACATTTTCTCCACCAAAATTTCCATTTTAATACAGCCCAGGAGAATGAATGCCATTACACTGGTGGAAACTAATCACATTAAACTACACTGTTTAAACCATAATCACAAGCACTGTAGTATTTATATATGCAGCCAGTGAAGACATGCAGACATTCCATGATTATAAGGGAGAATTCAATTCATTTGTGAATTGAGTTGTTCTCTGTAAATGTCTGTCTTAGGATACCTCAGTTCAGTGTTGATGATCCCCAGCTCTGGGAGCTCTGCTCTGGCTGCCCCAGCAGTGGCCAGCGTAGGCACCCAGACAGAGCAGATGACAGGGGAGGCTGCAGTGCAGAGCTCGGAGTGTAGAGGGCGCAGCCACTGGTCTTGTGAGGGAAAGGGGCACGATGGGCAGGGATGCACTCGGTGCTCCCTGATGGAGTCCCTCCTGCAGCAGGTGGCTGAGCTGCGGGATGCTATTAGTGGGCTTCAAGATGTCAGGGTAGCTGAGAGGAAGCAGGGCTGCTTGCTCCAGCCCCATACTGTGCAGGGGCCTCAAGCTTCCCCTCCAGCTCATGAGGGAAAGAAAGAGGCCACCAACCCAGGAAGCTGGGAATTAGTGACAAAGAAAATTAACAAAAGAAGGAGGACAAGGACAATTAAAGGCAAGGGGCTTCCTCCTAAATCTGTTGTCCCCACGCAGAACCGCTTTGCTGCCCTGCAGAAGACTAACGAGGAAACGCACCTGCACCACAAACAGCCGGATTATGCACAGGTAAAGATCTCTACTGGCGCTACAAAGAAAAAGCGGTGGGTCGTAGTAATAGGGGACTCTACTTTGAAAGGGACAGAAGTACTCGTCTGTGGGCCTGACCCCATCTCGAGGGAGGTGTGCTGCCTACCAGGGGCACGGATCAGGGATGTTACAGAGAGGCTGTCTGCTCTAGTAAGTTCCACGGACTATTACCCGCTCCTGGTGATCCATGTGGATGCTAGGGATATAGATAGTAGTAGACTGGGGAACATAAAGAAAGACTATGGAGCCCTGGGAGAGGAGGTTAGGGGCTCCGGTGCTCAGATAGTCTTTTCGTCAATTCTCCAGGACACAGGGGAGGACCAAGAAAAAGCTAGGAATATCGGCTAGATTAATAAATGGTTAAAAGGGTGGTGTCATAGTCAGGGGTTTGGGTGTCTTGAACACGGGACTGAAGTTAGTAGGCCAGGTCTCCTGGGGGCCGGTGGAGCTGGTCTGGTAAAGAAGGGGAAGAACAGTTTTGGTAGGAGGCTTTAAACTAGATGTGTTTGGGGAGGGGGTATCATTCCATCCCAACACACCCAGTCAGTTGCCAACACCTATAATAAAAGCTCGGAACAATGTACATATATTCCAGCTGCTCCAGCCAACGAGCCGGCTTCAATTGGAGCTCGGCTCAGATGCCTCTATACAAACGCCCGTAGCATGGGGAACAAACAAGAGGAATTAGAGATGTGTGCACATCTACGGGGGTATGATATAATAGGCATCACAGAAACATGGTGGGATGGCTCCTATGACTGGAGTGCTGGAATGGAAGGTTACAGGCTCTTTAGAAAAGTCAGGGCTGGCAGGCGGGGAGGGGGAGTTGCCCTTTATGTTAGGGATAGGCTGGAGAGTATGGAACTCTGTCTGGGGACAGGTGAGCAGTTTACAGAGAGTTTGTGGGTCAGGGTTAAAGGGAAAACAGCCGTGGGAGACATTACTGTGGGAATCTGTTACAGGCCGCCTGATCAAGAAGAACCTGTGGATGAAGCACTCTACAGACAGATAGGAACAGCCTCAAGCTCGCAGGCCCTTGTTCTCATGGGGGACTTCAACCACCCTGACATCTGTTGGAACGATGGCACTGCACGGCACAAGCAATCCAGGAGGTTCCTCGATTGTGTGGAAGACAACTTCCTTCTGCAGGTAATAGAGGAGCTGACAAGGAGAGGTGCCATGCTTGACCTTGTGCTCACCAACAGGGAAGGGCTTGTTGAGAATGTGGTACTCCAGGGCAGCCTTGGATGCAGCAATCACGAGATGGTCGAATTTGAGATCCCCAGGAGAGTGAGAAGAGCGTGTAGCAAGCTCACTGCCCTGGACTTCAAAAGAGCAGGCTTTGGCCTCTTCAGGAGCCTGCTTAGTAAGGTTCCATGGGGTATAGCCCTGGAGGGCAGGGGGGCCCAGGACTCCTGGTTGATATTCAAGGATCACCTGCTACAAGCTCAGGAGTGCTGCATCCCAACTAGAAGGAAGTGCGGCAGAAGGGCCAGGAGACCTTGGATGGATAAGGAGCTGCTGAGGAAAATTCAAAGGAAAAAAAGAGGCTTATAAAAGGTGGAAGCAAGGGCAGACAGCCTGGGAAGAATACAGGTGTGTTGTCTGGGAAGCTAGGGACCAGGTTAGGAAGGCTAAGGCCCAGTTAGAATTAAACTTGGCTAGGGATGTTAAGGATAAAAGGAAGGGATTCTACAGGTACGTAGCAAACAAAAAATAGATTAAGGACAATATAGGCCCCCTGAGGAAGCTCTCGGGAGAACTGGCTACACAGGATTCGGAGAAGGCTGAGGTTCTGAATGACTTCTTTGCCTCGGTCTTCACTGGCAAAGGCTCTGACTGCACCACCCAAGTCTTAGAATGCAGATGCAGGGACTGTGAGAATGAAGGCCTTGGGGCCACTGTAAGAAAGGATCTGGTTCGAGACCATCTTAAATATCTGAACGCGCACAAGTGCATGGGACCTGATGGAATCCATCCGCAGGTCCTGAAGTAGCTGGCGAATGAAGTTGCTAAGCCACTGGCCATCATATTTGAAAAATCATGGCAGTCAGGTGAAGTTCCCGACGACTGCAAAAAGGGAAATATAACCCCCATTTTCAAGAAGGGGAAAATGGAAGACCTGGGGAATTACAGGCCAGTCAGTCTCACCTCTGTGCCTGTCAAAATCTTGGAGCACATTCTCCTGGAAGGCATGCTAAGGCACATGAAAAACAACAAGGTGCTTGGTGACAGCCAGCATGGCTTCACTAAGGGGAAATCCTGCTTGACCCGTTTGGTGGCCTTCTATGGTGGGGCTACAGAACTGATGGATAAGGGTAGAGCAGTTGATGTCATCTACCTGGACTTGTGCAAAGCATTTGACACTGTTCCACACGACATCCTTCTCTCTAAATTGGAGGGATATCAATTTGATGGATGGACCACTCGGTGAATAAAGTACTGGCTGGATGGCTGCACACAAAGAGTTGTGGTCAGTGGCTCGATGTGCAGCTGGAGACCAGTAACGAGTGGTGTCCCTCAGGGATCGGTATTGGGACCTGTCTTGTTTAACATCTTCATCGCTGACATGGACAGTGGGATTGAGTGCGCCCTCAGCAAGTTTGCCGATGACACCAAGCTGTGTGGTCCGGCTGATGTGCTGGAGGGAAGGGATGCCATCCAGAGGGACCTTGACACGCTTGTAAGGTGGGCTGATGCCAACCTCATGAACTTCAACCATGACAAGTGCAGGGTCCTACATCTGAGTCGGAGCAATCCCAGGCACAGCTACAGACTGGGCAAAGAAGAGATTGAGAGCGGCCCTGCAGAGAAGGACTTGGGGGTACTGGTCGATGAGAAAATGAACATGAGCCGGCAGTGTGCACTCGCAGCCCGGAAAGCCAACAGTATCCTGGGCTGCATCAAAAGGAGCATGACCAGCAGGTCGAAAGAGGTGATCCTGCCCCTCTGCTCTGCTCTTGTGAGACCTCACCTGGAGTACTGTGTGCAGTTCTGGTGTCCTCAACATAAAAAGGACATGAAACTCTTGGAACAAGTCCAGAGGAGGGCCACGAGGATGATCAGGGGACTGGAGCACCTCCTGTATGAAGATAGGCTGATAAAGTTGGGTCTGTTCAGCCTGGAGAAGAGAAGGCTGCGTGGAGACCTCATAGCAGCCTTCCAGTACCTGAAGGGGGCCTATAGGGATGCTGGGGAGGGTCTCTTCGTCAGAGACTGTAGTGACAGGACAAGGGGTAATGGGTTAAAACTTAAACAGGGGAAGTTTAGATTGGATATAAGGAGAAAATTTTTTCCTGTTAGGGTGGTGAGGCACTGGAATCGGTTGCCCAGGGAGGCTGTGAGTGCTCCATCCCTGGTAGTGTTCAAGGCCAGGTTAGATGAAGCCTTGGGTGGGATGGTTTAGTGTGAGGTCTCCCTGCCCATGGCAGGGGGGTTGGAACTAGATGATCTTGAGGTCCTTTCCAACCCTAACTATTCTATGATTCTATGATTCTATGTTGGTAGTTAGGGGTTCCTGCAGTCTGAGCTCATGCTGAACAAATGAAGGCAGGCAATGTAGAAGGATGAAAAAAAAAAAAAGGAAAAAAGAATGTATATAATAAACAAAAGTTAGATGCTGTTGGACTTTAAAAAATAGGAAAGAAGAAAAAAAGGTGAGATGAATGAGATAAACGAGGTATGGATTCACTCCACTTAGCTTGAGATAGCCTGCTGGTTTGGAGCATCAGTCACTCTAGATTCCCTCCACAGAAAAACAAATTAGAGAGAGGAACTTTCAGAGGGCAATTTATCCCACGTAAGAGCCAAATAGTCTCTCGTGGTATGTCTCACACTGTTAACTACAAGGAAAACCTATAGTGCCCTTGCTCCCAGCTAGAGTATTTCACTTTTATTCCTGTAGGTGTACTTGAGCTGAAGTAAGTGGGGGGCAAAGTGACAAGAAAGTGGTAGGACATGGAAAATGACAGTTGGAAAATGAACAAAACTAAAAAGCATGAAAGAGAAAAAAATGAAGCAGAAGTTAATTACCATGGAAGAGAAAAAATCACTAAGAAAACTGAAAGACTAAAGAAAGAAGCAGGAAATCACAAGGAATTCAGAACAAGTAAAAGGCTTTTCTTTTTATCTATAAGATCAAATGGGTGGGTGTGGCACTAATAACATGAATTAAGAGGCAATACTGCCTTTATTATTGTTTATATTATTCTTATGTTGCTGTAGGTTGAAATAGCTCTAGCCAATTGCCAAATTTCTGTCCATATATCGCATGTGGTTTGTGAGATATAAAGCTGGTGATTGTTTGAATTATGCCAGTACTTGTAATATTTCAAATATCTCAAATTATGTAAAAAAATATTTACAGCCGTGCACGCAGGCAAAAATTCTCTAAGCAGTTTTGATGAATTCCCAGACCCTCCTGAGAACCAGTGTCAATAACCTTAGTGCAAGAACGAATAACCTTAGTGCAAGATGTACATTCACTCACGTTAAAGGGGGGGGGGGGGGGGTGGTGGTGTTGGCAAAGCATGCAGAAAATAAAAAAAAAAAACTTAAATTAATTTTTAAGCCATCTACAGTAAAGCTGGTTAACAACATCATTCAATGTTTATTATTTGCTCACTGACATACATCTTGTTAACTAAAAGGCTAAAATACTCCAGTTCTGTTTAACAGAATACTATCTTTGATTTGGGAATTGTGCGGCAACTAATTTACACAGGGTATTTAATATGTTAAATGAACCATTAAGGGCAGATTGCAGAGATAAATAATACTTTTTCCTGAAAATGCAGAGTCTGGGGGCCTGGGTCTCCATTTCACTGATGCAGTGTGTGACACCGAAGGATCTGGCTATCACTTTCTATAAATGGCTTAACCTTCAGCTTTGTGTGGTCTGTCTAGTACTATACACTGTCAATTAAAGAAAATCAATATCTGGCACTTCACTGCTGAAAACATGGAGCCCCCTTTGGAGGTAAATAATTAGTTCAGAAATGCTTCAAGCAATAATTAACCAAACTAGACTTATTAAAAACACTTGCCTACAGCATTTTTCCATTTCAGAGTTGTTTAATATCTATCACACAAGTTTTAAATTATTTAGAATTAAGCATTTCAACTTTTAACAATGCTATAATTAACACTGTTTGACTGGTTGCTCTTTTACGCAATAAATCGTTCTCAAATCACAACACCTTCGTGAACCTTTGGACCTCATGTCATCTTTTTCAGTCTAGAAAGAGAAGCACATGAATTGTTTGATTCAGAAGTCTCTGATTTAAGCTGCTATTCAATACTCGTTGAGAGGGGTGATTGTTCTATGCGATTCTGTTTGAATCGCAGAGCATGGACTGGATTCTACAACACATTTGCAAGAAGAATTCCCATTTAAACCACTGAGCATGACAGTGAAAGGCTAATACCCTGGGCTGTTAGTGGGATTTTTTCTTTTGCCTTTAGAAGGAATAGGAAGTTATGGAAGACTTTAATGGTGAAGCCCAACGATGTGTCCAACACATTTCAAGCTTACCTTATGTGACTTAATGACACAATAAAAAAATGTCATTCATATTGGCTAGCTACAGTACGGCTAAACAGTTGGCTGGAAATAGTGGAAATAGGAAAAGGTTAGTTTTGTTAGACAATATGTTCATATTTTTATGACTAGCTGTGGAATTATTATACAAGTGAGGCCTTAGCAATTGTTCAATGTGAGGGTGGTGAGGCACTGGAAGGGGTTTCCCATGGAAGTTATGAATGCTCCATCCCTGGCAGTGTTCAAGGCCAGGCTGGACAAAGCCTTGGGTGAGATGGTTCAGTGTGAGGTGTCCCTGGCCCATGGCAGGGGGTTTGGAACTTAATGATCTCAAGGTCCTTTCCAACCCCAACTATTCTACGATTCCATGATCAGTATTCCTGTTGAAGTCAGCAAAGCTTCTAAAGTTCCTAAACACATGTAAAAGCTTTGCAGGACCTGGGCCTCCACCTATGGTTCTGTTGCTATCATGACACTGGAAAGTTAGCATGACAAAGGCAAAAAAGATATTTCATGCTTCTGGGTTTTGTGATTTTTTTGATATCCTTATACTCCTTAAAGGTCCCTTCCAACCCAAACTGTGCTATGATTCTATGATTCTACACAGTGGACTGAACTATGGTCCTGCCACTATTCGTATGCAAGTAATTTTGAAGAGCAGAACAGGAGAATTTCACAGGGCTGGAGTTTGTGTGCGTGCACATGATTGCTTACTTCTGATAAGAAATCCATGCTTCATCTTTACAAATCTTATGGAAAACATCTTTTACTAGAAAATTTACACTGGCAAAAGGAAAGAACAATCCTATATCCCAGTTTTGTAACTAAACAAATTAGCCATCTTCAGTCCCTCTGAGATCAGTGGAAGGAACTGTGGAAACTCCATATAGAATACTATCCTTTTATCTCCTCTAATTGAACTGACTGATGGACAAAATTAGTATTGTAAGTAATCTTTCTCCTCCAGTGCCTCAGGAATTTAATGAGCATAAAAGTACACTTCATCTTACAAGGCTTTAAGAAAACCACAACAAACCAGTATAGAAATTATCAGTCCCAGATTACTTTCCATATTTTATAAAACCTATATTATCAATTTAATAATATAAAGGTGGCTAGACAGGAAAATAAAAAATAAAATCATAATGATTTACCCTATAAAGCAAAAAGCATATTTATGGGAATTGAGACACCCTAAACTAAGGGGGAAGATAATTGTCCTACTTTCATTCCCCTACCTATCTTGAAACGCAGGAGTGTAAATAATATAAATTAGTTATCTAGCTTAAGTTACATACTTAAGCCTCCTCTACAGTCTCTACAAAGAGATTCAGTTACCTGGCCACTGGCACATATCCTGTATTAGTATATATACTTTATCTTCTGGAGTTGATATATTGGCTGTAAACCAGTTCTAAGCAGCTTATAGAAGGGGCAAATTGTGGCATCATTTTAGTAGTATAGAATGTAAGCAGCTATATAGCTAGTTGTTTAAGGTCTCATTACAGTCAATGGAGATCAAGCTAGTAATCTGTAGGCAATTCACTAGGCCAAATGTTGATGTCTCCCTTAGGATAAGGTAAATTGTTCTCAGGACACTATTAACTGTACTTACAAAAATCCCCACCTCCTATAATGGAAGCCCTGAAAAAGCTCACCTATGCTTGAGGCAATTAAGGTGAGGCAAGAAAAATCGTACTCACAGTGCCTCATTTTAGGTATAAAAAAATTTAGAAATGTTGAACTTGACCCATTTTTTATTTCACACTAGACCTTTTTCTGACCATTATCTTCAAATTTCCTTTATATGACTGTGCCATATCACATGGCTCCTATTTCCACTTAGTTCTTTCAGGTTTTATCATTGACTTCACATACATCAACACTCACATTATATTAACAGGAAGGATGTACTATTTTCATCCATGTATTTAAAATCTAAAGGCTAATTCAGTTACAATACTTTAGGCTACATCCATAAGAGGTTTAATGAAACACAGTCTATGTCACACTAATATTATTTGAGTGACATTTATTTATTTACAGCAGTTGAGGTCCAATAGGAGCAAAAATATTAAAAATGCCAATATTCATTTATTACAAAAATTCTGCCAAGGAAGTATTCATTTAGCCAGTATATTTGGGAATATATATATATTATATATATATATATGTATATATGTATATATGTATATATATATATGCATGTTTGGGAAAAAGCCCAACATAATGTGGCTATATACTTGTCTTTTCTAAGATGCTGGGTTTGAGTTCAGCATAAAGGAAGAAAAAATTAAAGAGAAAAGATGTAATCACCTGAAATTATTATAAAAACACTTTACGGACGATAACATACATTTCCAAATAAGATGATGAAAGATATTTGTTGAAGTCCAAGGTTACAAGAAAATAAAGTCAAATGGTGCATTTTATTATTTCACACCCTTTATAACATCATGGGTAAATGGTACCCTTACTGTGAAAACAGATTGATTAATTTTCCATATACTCACATATTGTTATAATCTTTCATTGATCTTCACCTTATTTGTGTTCTTTTGCCTTTCATGGGTTGTTTACCCCTGAAAGTCTGAAGCATCATTGCTAGTGCTACTCCTGTGCTCACTGTAGACCTGATGCCTTTTCTTACAAGAATTTAACTCTGTTATTGATCAGGTTGAGGGAGGTCTAAACAGAGAATGAAAACCCAGCACTTTTGAAATCTCTGAAAGAAATGCCATCTGTATTTGTATAGGGGCTATATTCATCTGACATCTTTGAAGGCAAGGATGTAGTCAGCCATAGTCGACAATATTGGGTTGTTCTCCTTATGTTCAAATTTCTTTGCAAACATGCTACCTGCAAGGATATAGGGACACTCTTAATCTTAGTTACCATTGTACCTCATTTTATAAATGCCATGCTGTGTCAAAAAAATGAAAAAACATAGAGGGAAAAGAACTGTTAACAGGGTCTAGAGGTAGGATACCATGCAAACTGGAGGAACAACATAAGGAAATGCAAATGGAAAACAATAACTGTAATGTGGATAATATTTCTTATATCTGTATGACCACAAGTCATCCTTAATAACAGTTTGGCATGGAATAATTATGAAAGCCTATGTATATTTGGGAAAAGAGCCAAGTCTAACAAAAGCAACCATTTGCATGCAAAAAAGGTTTATTGCCACTGTCAAGTCCATCAATGGCAAGTTTTTGGAACAATAAAGATTACATTCCTGTGTTCTCAATAAACTGCCTGCTGTATCACAGGAAGATTTCCTCATTTCCCCAGATGTATTGTGAAACTACATCCATGGAAATTTATTATAAAACTGACAGCTTTTAGGTGCCTTCAGCAGAAAAGCATCTAACAAGTATTTAGCCTCTGAACTGTCAAACATCTTTGCAGGTAATCAGGTGATGCTTCTATACTTAAAATCAAAGCTGTCTTTTGTTTGAAGATTTTCCAGAGATAATATTTGAGATTCACATATATTTTCTGTCACTTTTTGAATATGCTGTCTGATAGCCACCTATTAATTGAGGAACTTCCAGGGAATTTAGAGCATCCTCTCTCACAACTGACCTTGTCTGTATCAGTGGAAAAGCAACAGAGCACATGTGTGAGATCAAAGTATTGGCATTTTCTCTGACATGTTTTCAGTGATGAGGAAAGCAGATGGAAAAACCATATTAGATATTGATCCCTTCCTCATTCCTGCATACCCTTTAATTAGGTTTAGATTGTAAACAATGCTATTGTGTCTTATGGCTGCATGCATTAAATGGTGGCTTGAACAATGCCTATGTATATTTTAATATATTAGCCAAATTGAGTGCTTTGGACTTACATGCACTAGAAATATAGGCCCATAGTCATGTCTCAAAGTTTCTTAAAAATTACATTTTATAAGAATTTGAATGCATTTTTGAATGCATTATGGGGAAATATACTAATCTCTCCTTTAAGAAAGGGAAGCAAAGAAACTCATATAAGGATGCATTGTTAAAGGTTATGTTCCAAGTATGCAAACAATGCAAACTAACTGGAACAGCAATAGGTCATGATTTCTGTCCTTTTGTTATGCCACAGCTGTCACTGCAGCTACATCAGCATCTGCCAAGCCAGAATCAAGCAAATGAGCAAATATGTCTCTCCGTTTTACACAGGCAATGGTACATCACAAAATTATCCTTCACAGAGCCAATGTGAGTCCAGCAGAGCTTATCAGCTTAGATCCGTTGACATACAGGAATAGCTCTCGAATTTCAGAACTAGCCGCCTGCTACAGCAAAACATATTGACATATTACTGATCCCAGGCTCCTACATTTTGCCAGAACAGCAGACAGCTGAGTAGTCTGCATAATTCTCCTGCACACTTCGACTTTTGGAGGGGTTTATTAGCAAAGGATCTGTGTTGCGAGAATGTAATTACACCACAGAGGGTTCTTGGTACAGGTGATCCCAGCTATCAGCTATTAAGGTAGCCTGGATTCAGGAGTTTGGTGCAGAGACACACAAGAATTCCACACAGAGACAACTCATGTTTGAAAGCAGTAATATTATCTTTGTTTTTTCTCTCTATGGATCATTGAACTTCTTACTGTTTATATTGCAGATTAATGTCTCTAAGAGAAATCCCTTCGCTATTGGAGATCTGTCTATATTACTAGGTAAATCTTCCTTGAGTTGGCTGTTGAGAGCATTGCAATCAAAAGCTAACACATTTTCTACTAGAGCATTAAAACTGGCTTGTTTTTTGGTTTGTTTGCTTTTAAAGTGGGTTGCACTCCCCCATGGTGGGTGGATCAGAAAGGCCAGCATGCCACACATACAAGTTACAGAGATTCCTGCTCAAGGGCACCTAGTTAAAAAAAAAAAAATTAAAAAAAAAATTAAAAAGTTATCAAGATTTAGAAAATCCAGAGTTTTCCTTATAAAATACTATTCATTGCTGTCGTGGTTTAAACCCAGTCAGCCACACAGTTTCTACTTCCTCCCTCCCTTCCCCCCCCCGCCACCATGCTCCCTGAGGGATGGGGAAGAGAATTGAGAGAATGTAACTCCCACGGGTTGAGATAAGAACAGCCCAGTAACTAAGGTATAACACAAATCACTGCTGCTACCACCAATGATAATGATGATAAGAGAAAATAACGAGAAGAGAATACAATACCACCACCAAATGAGTTCGACCCCCCAAAGAGAGCCCATGCCCTTCCGGGTAACTCCCAGTTACCTCCCTGGGCATGACATGCTGTAGTATGTCACTCTTTGGCTAGCTTGGTTCAGGTGTCCTGTCTCTGCTTCCTCCCAGCCTTCCCTCCTCCCTGGCAGAGCATGAGACTCACAAAGTCCTTGGCCAGAATAAACATTACTTAGCAAAAATTAAAAACAATCGGCGTTATCAGCTCTGTTCCCAGGCTGGAAGTCAAAACACAGCGCTGCACCAGCTAATAAGAAGGAGAAAAACTGCTACTGGTGAACCCAGGACAATTGGACTCACATCTAATCCACACAATATGCAATTGACTTATTTGTTTCTTTGTCCCAAAGCAAAACCAACCAGAATTTTTATGAAGTGATCTGGGGGGAAGGGGAGGTGGAGAAGAAGGTAGGAGTATCATCTCCTAGTGATTTTTGTTATGGACTACCCATTGACTTCACATGGAATGGATACAGCAATGGTCAGCAGTATTAAACCTTAAAATAAACTCAGTGAGATGGTCTGAATGGAATAGTCTAAATGAAGTGACTAGTCTTCAGCAAATATGAGCACATAAAAGAAGATCGCAACTCTGTATTAGTAAATGCAACACAGTTTTCCATTGACTGCAATAGACTGCAGTCTACAGTCAAGAACTTCTAAAGTTTTTCTCAGATACCTGGAGCTGGCTGTATAAGGGAGAAAATACCTTTTCAAAGACTCTTGCTTTTCCTTATTTAATCCAGTGAAAATAAAACTAACCCCAGAGACAAGAGATGAAACAGACCTGGGAAAAGGGAATTTTCTCAGTCCAAAATGAGATCTTTGAAGAAGTAAAACTAGACTTCATTGGTGTCATTAACTTACTTGTTCCCCAATTTCCTTCAGGTCTCAGCACCTCTGTTAAGAAACTGAATCATAGTTTTTACATTGATGCCTGCAGTTTGGAAATATTTCTTTCTTTTAAAGTTGTTATTTAAGTTGCATTGAGGATCAGTAGAGGGGTTTTTTTGAAGACAGTTGCTATTAAAATGTACTGGATTATAGGCTAAATCCCATGAATTGCAACTAATGAAGAAAGCTGTGAGTGGAACAAAAAAAAAGCAATTAAGGATAAAAGAAAACACCCAAACGCATTCACAGCAGGCAGGAGATCATGTGGCTTTGTGGAGCTTTTTGGGTGAAATTGTCCAGTGGAACCACTGGGAGGAAACATCCAGATTGTCTGTAAATACCCACATGAGATACCTTCCCTGCTGGATGCACACTGCTGGGTGTGTGCAAGTTGCTGCTGATGTCTCTGCAGAGCGCACCAGCAGGGGCGATAGATTGTTCAATAATGCAGTGAAGGAATGCTAATTTCTCCCCACAGTTGTCCTTTGTCTCCTCCAGGTACATTCCTTTGCTTTTTCCTACTTCACACTCTTACAATGAAACAACTTTTACAGCAAGACATGCTGCACTGTGTGTCCATGTCCAGGTCCAGGCGGCTCAAACCTACCCACCGCAGGGCACAGACAACACACTCAGCCAGCTTGGTGGTGCCTCTGGGAAAGCATACTTAGAAAGGACAAAACACTACACAACAGTGAGGAGCAAGAAAAAAGATTGTGGGAAACAGCCCTGCAGACACCAAGGTCAATGGATCAGGTGGGAGGAGATCCTCCAGGTGCCAGTGCAAAGATTCCCCTGCAGCCCATGGTGAAGATGACAGTTGTCTCCCTGCAGCCTGGGGAGAGACCATGCTGGAGCAGAAACCCATGCTGCAGCTGGTGGATCACGACATGCTGGAGCAGGTGGATATGGTCTGAAGGAACTGCAGCCTGTGGAAGACCAGCATAGGAGCAGGCTTCTCCTCAAGGACTGCAGCCCATTGGGAGGATCTGCACTGGAGCAAAGAAAACAGTGAGGAGGAAGGCATGTCAGAGAGGAGCTCTTATGGATTGACCACATTCCCCTCCCATTGCCCATTCCCCTGCACCACTTGTGGATGCAGGGGGAGGTAGAGGAGTTGGGAATGAAGGAGTGAAATTGAACCTTGAAAAAAAGATGGGAGGTGTTCTTTCAATTTTGTCTTTTTCTCTTACTATCCAAACCTATATAAATTGCTGATACATTGAACTAATTATCTCCAAATTCAGTCTGTTTTGCCCATGAAATGAACTGGTAGGTTATCTCCCTGTGTCTGCCTTATTTTCTACTCTGGCCCCATTGAAGATCAGGAGTGAGGGAGAGGCTGTGTAGGCATTTGGTTGCAGACCAAAGTCAGCGCACTCCATGTATAAAATGCAAATAATGCACATAGACAGGAAGACATTCCCTCTGTGGAATCTGCAACCTGTAAGTGTACGCACAGCACAGAAGAATCTCACTAAAATCTCAACAATTTTGTTAATAGTAGCACAAAAGATGTGAAGATGAAGTTTCTCTTGCAAAGACCAACACCCCCACAAGGCCAAAACAACCCCCACATTTAGCAGCCTAAATATTTCTCCCTCTACCACCTATGGACTGTATGGACTGCATCTCTGAATTTGTTTACCCATGTTGCTGTCATAGCTCCTGATTGTAACAGAGGCATCACCTATGAAAGCAAGAAAGACAATATCCTCACATCAGACACAATGCACGTATGCAGTATGTATACATGTATAAAATATATATTCAAGAAAAAATTATTTAATTCATAAAATATTTAAGATAAAGTTGTACCTTACCTATGCCCAGATAACACCACAGTTTCTCCTTATTAATGATCCATTTTCACATAATTTTAACCCAAGAAAGGAGTTCTAATCAGGGACTTGAAATCAGAAAGAGTAACAGTCTTTCAGTTCATATGACACATATGTAATATCTTGTCACATTTTCAAGTAGCAGAAAGGTCAAGTTATCTCCTTACATAAGGGTATTTTGCTGTTCTCAATTGCTCTGAGGTGCATTTCATCCCTTGCACACTTTTAACTCTCACACATGTAAACCCTATTAATGGGATTAGAGAGCTATGATAATTCATGACAGTAGCTATAATCTCCTGTAGGTTTCTGCAGAACTTCCATTAGCATTAAAGGAAGTTACCCACCAGAGGACCAAAGTCTATTAACACGAATAGCATCTTCCACAGACAGTCTTCTAAACAGAAATTTGGGCATCCTAAAGCTCTCTAGTCATCCAGGAGAAATTACTCTGATGTCAACAATTTAGCAGTGGAGAATCATCTGTTCCTGTATAAGCACTCATAAGAGACTCTCAAGCAATGCCTTTTTCTTGTTTTGGTTTGTGCAAATATCTTCCATTCTTGAGCCTATTAACTTGTAACAATAGAAATAATAGGAGCTGAGACAGGTGTAGAAAGTTTAATTCTCTTCTTGTGAGCTTCGAATTAAAAAAGGGAGTTCAAAAAAAATCATGATAGAAAGGGTATTAAAATTCATGAATGTCAGTATAATATAATTTTGATCCGCACAGTTTTTCAGGATTGTTGTCAGCTTCTATTCCACCGTTAGCCATCATTAACAGCAAATATGACAGATACACTAATGAAATCGATTTGGTCATGTTATCAATTTAATTCAAAAATGTAACCCCCTTTTATTACCATGTAAGTTATAAATGCTTATAGGCTAATGTAATCTGTCACTGTAAGAGTTCTCTGCTGGACTTCTTAATAACTAAGTGTAGGTTTATTTTAATTTTATTTTTTACATTTTAAATTAATTACTTCACTACAAGAGTAAGCATGCTGTTTTAGCTCATGGTAGCACTGAAATATTGGTCAATGCACTCTAGTAAGGAAAACCTTTCAATGAAATGAATACAGCAATACACTATTGCCTTGCAACCTGATAAGTGCTATAGCTGAGCAATAGATTACTGTGCAGCATATATTCCCTGCAGCAGACTCATTGTCTAGGGAATGAATACATTCCTAATGCCCCCAGAACTGGTGCATCTTGTTGAAAGGAAGTTTTTGAAGGTAAAATGAAAGGTGTGGTTCTCAGACACATGCCTCTCTCATTATTATTAGAAGGCTCTATAGCATTTTCCTTCTTGTTGGTAGCAATAATTTTTAGAAGCACTGATCAGCTGTGGAAAACGGTGTGGATTTTATGTTGTATTTGGAAAAATAACAGATAAAGCTAAACATCATTATGACAGGTGACACCAGGTGGCATTATTAGCCACAGATTTCTGAATAATTACAGTGAGCGAGTAAATGTCTAAACTTGGGAAAGCTCTCAACTCTGAACATAATCTTAGGTATAATCTTAACAAATAAAATGAAAAGCAAATAACCCAGGACACTATTATCTTTCCATTTTTACCTCTGTTCTTCAAAAAGTACTGATAGATTCAAATAATTGCTATAAAAGCTGATTGCCTTGTTTCCAAACCCATGATATCTTTACATGTAAGTAGAAAGCCAGCAAGTTTTATTTTGCATATACCTGGACTTCATACTCCTAATTCTCCACCAGACAATGAAAGAATAATACAAGACTCTAGAAAAGCATAATTTTCTTTTTTAACAAGAGAAAGATGCTGAAGAAATTCTCCATTCCTGTTCTTCTCAGAAAGGCAGCCAAAATGCAGTAATTTCAGATTATGTGTTCTATCTATAATCCCCTCAGAGAACCAAACCTGGGGCACACTAGCTAGCTGGCATAGAAGTGCACAGCTAGTGGCAATGTCATGAGCTGAGCTTTTAGTTTGCACTGCACTCACTCCTGCCAAAGCCACACTAGTAGTTAAATCAGGCTGAACATAAAATAAATATAATATAATAAAATAATTCATTTAGAACTATCCATAGTCGTTGCAGTGGGTATGTCTGCACAGCACTAAAGGCTGCAGCCATTCCTGACCCATTGCCTGGCCTGTTGCTGTGGCTCCCAAGTGGGAGATAAAGATGAGGAAAGGAAGCTTGCCAAGTGCCTCAAACTGCCTACAGACCCTGCACGCACAATCAAAATAATAGGAACTGACCTTGCCATGGTGCCACTTACATTCCTTCAAGTAAGCAGAGTAAGATCTATCAGGGCTTTCAGCTTGTAGCATTAGATTTTGTTAACCCATGAAGAACAAGGCATTTCTGAAGTAGAGGAAACTCTAGTCTGAGGGGTACAATTAAAATAACAAAGATTTCAGAACAGCTTTCTTCTATGACTTGCTGTATTTATCTCTCAGTTTATAAAGTTTCCATGTATTCCTGGGTTGGAAGAAGCTCTACAGCAACGTTCATAGGTTCATAGAAAAGTCTTGTTTTCAAAACATACAAGGAGTGGACATTTGCTCCTCTGAGGAACTTCCTGTGTCTCTTAACATCCACACTCTTTGTGTTCATCTGTGTGTGACTCTTCATTGCATTTTGTATTCCCAAACTTCCTCTGTCCCTCCATGATAACATTTGAAACAGAGTGAAGCATCCAGGACAAAGGAAGCAAGCAGCCTCCTCTTTTCCCTTTAATATACATCCAGTCTGCTAAATGTAATCTGAAATTAAATTCCTCAGTCATCTCAGAAACACTTACAAGGTCTACTTAGCAATAAAGTGAATATTTTGGAAGAGAACTACCAAAAAGTAGTCAATTAATTAGCAATGACCTTCCAAAAGAGAATGTTGGTTGAAATGATCTAGAAAAGAAAGGGACTCAGACTATCTTTGGTTTATTCTAATTCCACCTCTGCTAGAATCTATTACCAAGAGTTTCTCCACTAGTGGCTTAGCTTAATGAATTTCATTCTTTTTCACCAAAACATATATAGCTGATCACACTGAGAAGCAGTTTATCTCATCTGGATTTCTGCATGGCTCACTGCAATTCTCGGCATAAGGGAACTAAAACTGTGCATCAGGAATGACTTCCCATTGTGAAGCAGCTTGTTCCCAAGCCAGAGGTTTATGGAAAAATATAATCCAAAGGAAATTTCACATCATCACAGTTGAAAGGCAGCACTCATTCACACTCAAGCATCAGTAGTCAGTGTGTCTAAAGTAGCAGATGCTGTTGCAGTAGGAGAACAGGAAATGGACATTTATCTTCTGGTTCTGCTATGCCAAAATCTTAAAAGGTATGGTTGTAGTTAACCGTAATTCCTACAAACATTGGAATATCTTTGCAGCCAAAAGAAATCAATATGAGATTTTTCAAATTCTTGAAGGCCTTAGATCTATGTGATACTGAGGACTAAATAGCCGGCAAGACTTGACATCACTTTTGTGTCAATGAATTTCCAAAAGATCTGATTTCCTTTTATTTGAAACTGGTATTTCCCATTTGAATTTGTTGTTTCCAAAGATCCCACCTTACCTCCAGAAAACAGAACTGGTGGGATAACTTGTTTCTGCTCCTGTATTTAGGTGTCTGTATAGAAGCTTTTACTTAGTTACGGAGTTATGGAGACATTTACC
This sequence comes from Lathamus discolor, assembly GCF_037157495.1. NCBI lineage: Eukaryota > Metazoa > Chordata > Aves > Psittaciformes > Psittacidae > Lathamus > Lathamus discolor. Next base: position 25,741,532 of record NC_088884.1, read on the forward strand.
ATCATGAACAACAACCCCAGTATTATACCTGTTCAATTAAACTGAGGAAAATCTATGTGCTTGCAAACGTTTTTTAATATTATTTCTAAGAATTAAGTATCAAGAAGTCCTTCCTTTGAGAATTCCATCAGTCTTTCATATGTGTTCCTTCTCTGGCTTTTCCATTACCTGCCCAGACACTGGATGCTACTACATTCACCAGGGGTTACTGTTTTCTGCTCACAGATCAGCTGAACAAGAAAAAACATAATTTCTAAAGTGAGAATAATGCCCTTAAATGCTGTTCATATCCCTTGTACTTTCAGGTTTCACTTGACTTGTTGCACAGTTAGTTGATTAATCCATCAGCAAAGCCTCCGTCTTCAGGCCTTTAAATAGATTTCTTCCTGCTACAAATTTCAGTTGTTGTGAGGCAAAGCTTTCTACTCTTCCCACATTTGTCCTGCTGTCTCCAGTCTCCATGGAGTAAGAAGTACCTGGAACACAATAATGAATACTCTGTATTCTCCGCATTCTTCTTTCCTAACAGAATAAATGAACCCAAGTTTTCTTTTATTTTTGGAGCCTGACATGTCCTGTCAGCTTTTAAAAATCATTAAAATGAAAACGAGCACATAATTGCATGGATACTAAGTGCTATGGAGTAACATTAGGGGATTCTCCTATGATTGCAGTAGCTTGAGTAACAATGAGGGAACAAGGAACTTGGGAAGCATTACAATTATTTTTCTCCTTTTTGTGGGTTTTTCTCTTTTATTGTCAGTTTCCTGCGCACAGTGAGGTCGCTGTTGTTTACTCAGCTAGAATTCCTGCCCATCCAGAGCTCGCCCTCACTTGATTTTTTTTCCATGGGATGGAAGTTACATTATTACTCTCATATTGCTCTCTTCAAAATTCTGGGAAGAATAAAAGTTTGTCTGTAGTGAAAACCAAGTCCTAGCTGGCTTCACTGAGGAAGAATTGTAACTTGTGCCAAATTAAACATAGTTTTCTTCAAGCTTCGCTATATTTTTTTTTTTGGTTGCTAATAGCATATCGATCAGGCTAATATGCAGTAAAGTTGTAGTCTACGTTGAATTTCTGTTCTGGAGGCTGCTTAAATGCATTCAAGTAGAAGCGACTGGAGATTGTGTACAGAAGCAGCCCACATTTTTTTCCATCTATCCATGTGGATATGCTCTGAATATACAGAAGTAAATATATTACCCTACATACAGGAGTAAATATATTACCACTGCATTAGTCACGTGATGGAAGGGCCCTCTATACTGCCACTGGGGCTCTATGAGCCCCTGTTTTGTGCAGTGTTTTGGTACATTAACAACTGTCTCAGGTTGCTACTGCCAACCTGTTGTTACCACCTTCACAACTTGGTAAGTAATATCGGATGACAGCTAATGTCAATATTTCCTGCCATTATAGTCTCTTCCTTAGGTGGCTGACAGTATTTTTATGCCTGTGTAAGAACCCATACTAAACCGCCTGTCTCTCCTGGTGTGTATTGCACCATACGTAGGATTCTTCCTATGTAGTGAAGAAAGAGACACTTGCTCATGGCTCATGATGATTTAATCCACTGCTTAAGGTAGTGCTCAGGATCCTTGGCTAATGTAAATTAGCTCTCTGCAACATGAGCTGTCAATGTAAGGAACATGCTTACATTGCTCTTTTGATTATATCAGATCCTATACTCATAACAAAGACAGCTTTTATGCTTCTACTACTAAACTTTTTCCCGGTTGTTTTGACAGTTCTTTGCAGAACTTCTCTTTTTTTCCCTTAATTAGGTTGGGGTTTTTTGTTTGTTTGGATTTTTTGTTGTGGTTTTTTTTTTACTTTTTTTTTATTTTAGGTGTTTCTATATTAACAGCCTTTATTTTTTTTCTTACTTCAGCTGTTGTTTGCATGTTATTTGACAATATTTTTCAAAGAGTTGCTTTTTGATTACAAGCTAATCAACCTTTTCATTTGCCCAGATAATTTTGGATCAGTGCAGCATGGTAGTGGTTTAACACCGCTTTCACTAGCTTAAAACTGGCAGAATCAAGCCTAGAAAACCCTGGTTATGGTCTGTCCAAGCCAGCTGTGGAGGGCATCAGTGCCACTAGCACCTTGTACCTTGTGACTGCAGATATGTGTCCTAGGGGCCTTCCAATGGCTTGCCTGAAAAGGCATAACCAACACAGGTTTATCATATGAAATCAATGACTAGAGGCACTGAGAAGCTTGAAACCAACATTATTATCAGTCTCAAGAGCAGGATGAAAGAAATCTTTTCATTTTTCACATATAGAATCATAGAATAGTTAGGGTTGGAAAGGACCTTAAGATCATCAAGTTCCAACTTCCCTGCCAGAGGCAGGGACACCTCACACTAAACCATGGCACCCAAGGCTCTGTCCAACCTGGACTTGAACACTGCCATGGATGGAGCATTCACAACTTCCTTGGGAAACCTATTCCAGTGCTTTACCACCCTCACAGTAAAGAACTTCCTCCTTATACCTAACCTGAACTTCCCCTGTTTAAGATTTAACCCATTACCCCTTGTCCTGTCACTACTGTCCCTAATGCAGAGTCCCTCCCCAGCATCCTTATAGGTCCCCTTAAAATACTGGAAGTCTGCTAGGAGGTCTCCATGCAGCCTTCTCTTCTCCAGGTTGAACAGCCTCAACTTCCTCAGCCTGTCTTCATACGGGAGGTGCTCCAGTCCCCTGAGCATCCTCATGGCCCTCCTCTGGACTTGTTCCAGGAGTTCCATGTCCTTTTTATGTTGAGGACACCAGAACTGTATACAGTACTCCAAGTGAGGTCTCACGAGAACAGAGTTTTTCATATCTGAGGCCACAATGACTTTATTTGAAAGAGAAATGATGTATTGAAACTCCTAATTTCCAGTTTTCCTTTTTTTTTTTTTTTTCTTTTGGTAATATACTGTCACCCATTTTGTCTCTGCAGATCTTCATATGCCTCCCATGTCTTTGCTAATCTGTGTGATTTACTGATACTAACAAACCATGCAACCTTAGTGTTCATATTTTATTCATAATCAAAAGCAGTACAGGAACTTGTGTCAATCCTCCCACAGAATGGCTCACTATTAGTCACTCTCTATTCTGCTTTATTGTAATTTACTTCCACTTTTCTCCTATTTTTCAGTTTATTTTTAATCAGTGACAGACTTACCTTTTATATATTACCCATGGGATCTCAAATTTTAAAGACACCATATTATCAGTAAAATTCTTATCTCTGCAGTTAAAACACATGCTTTCTTATTTCCCTGCTTCAAATTTTATTCCTTTTGGCTCTCCTACTACTTACTGAACACTAAAAAGCACTTAATAACTACTAAATACTCTGAAATGAAAAACCTTAATTTTTCTCTGGTCTTGTTTCTTTTCAGTTTCGTTCCTACTTTGCTTCTTTATTCAAGCCCCAACTTGATATCAGATGACCCTTTACGATTTTCACCACAAAAGCAGCAAATGATTTTCATTTGCATTAATTTCCCTCAGAGAATCGTTACCCAATTCCAGCCACAAAACTACTGCCATTATCGGTATGTCTGGGAAGCATTATCTGCATGGTTGGAGCAGGAGGAATAAAAGTACCTGGAAATCATTTTATCCTTACTCCATCTTGAAGTTCCTTGAAAAAGAAGCTGGTCTGCAGGCTGATATAATTTATACTGACAGAGAGTGGTTCTTACAAGCTTTAATCATAGAATTATAGAATAATAGAATAGTTAGGGTTGGAAAGGACCTCAAGATCATCTAGTTCCAACCCCCCTGCCATGGGCAGGGACACCTCACACTAAACCATCTCACCCAAGGCTCTGTCCCACCTGGCCTTGAACACTGCCATGGACGGATCATTCACAACTTCCTTGGGTAACCCATTCCAGTGAGCTGTTGCCTGTGCTCGCTGGGAAGCAGTATCGTAGTTGGAGGGTCTTTCACCTTCCAAGGGTTTTCACCAGTAGAGGAATTCTCCTCTGACTAAACCTGTTCTGGCAAAGGTTGCCTTGGGAATCAGAAACTGGGGCTATTTCATGGTGGTTCTAACCCAGTCTTTACTGGGTCCATTCCAAACCTCATAGAAAATGATATTCTACATCTTACTGATCCAGTCTTCCATCTGAAACAGTTTCAAGTCTTGGAAGGTTATGTGACAGCAGCTTCCATTTTCCTGTCATCTTTCATTTTGTCCCTTTAGTGGGAGTAGTGACTGCATGTGTAGATGTATGCAACACTCCATGTCAACCCATTCTTGGTCTTCAGTTACATGTTATTATTCATATAAATTGTACAAAGAAGTTTCATAGTAAATGCCACCTTCTGTATTTGTGTTATTGGGAAAGATTATGTATGTTTATGGGTTTGTGTAATGAAAGTTGGTTCTGATTATTCCCCTTGAACAAATATTTCAATTCCTTTTTCTTTTTTTCTGTTTTGGGCTTCCTTTTTTTTTTTTTTCTTTTTTTGGCTTCTTGTTTCTACCTCCAGTGTTGGCTTTTGCTTTTCTTTCCGCATATTCAGTGGCCCAGGCAGTCAGTGATGGGATTTTCCTGTCAACCGATTCACCACCTTCTAGTTCAGCTGTACCTCATAGCCATGTAGCCTCTTCAGACACTGTGTTGAGTTCTTTATTTTCTTCTGGAAACTCTAATTAGTAGTTGCAAATGTGATGAATGGGCTATATTAGATAGTAAGTGCCTGGGTTAAAGATTTATGCAACAGCATGTGGGTACAGTTCTGTAAACAAGTGAATGATTGAGGATACCACATGCATAAAACCTGAGCTGCTGCAGAGAAGGAATGAATTGGAAAAAAAAAAAAAAATCAAAACAAACCAACAAAAAAACCAACCCAAAGCATAATTATGAAATTGGTGAATGATGTGTCATACTGTTTGCTGTCATGTGTTAATATTTGCTCCATTTGATATCCCAGATGTTTAAAGCAGTAGTTAATTCTGTCCTTGTCTGGGCTAACAGAGAAGCTTTTTACAAAAAAGATTTTAAAGGTTTACTGCATTTCTAGAGGTTGTTTTTATTACTCCATGATGTGTTTTCCATATTTGGCTGTTCCCTTTCAAGTGTGTTTTCAAAAAGTTACTTGTTTGCAAGCTGAGAAACGAAGGATATTTAATAGCATTCAAATAAGACATTCCCTTCTGTGTTTCAAATTTTGCTTTGGAAGAGGCACATAAAATAATTTCAGAAACAAACATTTTTTTATACGTAACTTAGTTTTGTAAAATTAGAAGTTCACAATATTCTGAAAACATTGTTCCTGAGAGAGAAACATTTCACCACTGCTCTTAAGAGTAGTAATTCACAGTGACAAAGGCAGCCAGTATATTTTGTTTGTTGAAAACTGTACATTTTGGAGGAGAAGGGAAAAGTACAAAACACACTTTAAGTGCCTTGAAGTGTCTGTTGTACACAGGAGACTCAGCAAGTAGAATTTGTCACTGATGAATAATCAGAATATTTTGACTTTGATATTTCTTGCCCAGAGTAGACCTTATAAATGATGTACATGTACCTTTTGTTGAGCATTTAAAGTACTCAGAAAACAAAGACATAAGCTTGCATATTCAGAACCAAACAGAAGGTACGATTATAGATTTAAAGATTTTCAGATTCCCATTTCCAGGTCCTCTAGTGGGATCTGGTTTCCAGAAAATAAATGCCTTTCATCTGATGTATAACTGAGCATACCAGAACAAAAGTACCCCAGACCTGAAAAAGGGAAGGGTAAAACTTCAGTTTCAAAACACAGCCCATATCCTCAATTTTCCATTCCATCACTAAGTCTTCCTCTCTGTGTCCCCTCTTTACTTATAATCTGGTGAAATTCCTTTGGTGATGTCATGCTCATGGAACAAAAGTCTCACTTATAAAAGGATTTTCTTTATTTTTCATAATTTAGCTGAACCAACACAAAACTGAATACTGTAAAGCAACAAAAATGATGTAACATCTTTAATTTTTCTGTGTTTGCTAAATAAGGCTACTATACTCCCTTTAAAATAAATCAAAACAGAGAGTTGGTAGAGTGAGGGTCTGGCTCTTGAGGTCTACATGTACAGCAAATGTATTTACCATCATTTATTGCATGACATTTTAAACCTGACATTAGTCATTTATAGTGCATTCAGTCCATAACACTTTTCAAGTGGCTGGGCTTTAATTGCTACTTTGACACTGGTCAAAATACTAAGATTAAATAATATTTTTGTATCTATTTATTTTACTTGAAGACAAAATGATCTACAGCTCATGTTTCCTGCAACCTCTGCATGAAATAAGCCTCAGTATTAGAGCAGGCCTTAAAAAAATGTCTTGAATCAACTTGTCATTTTTGTACCTTTCACCTATGGTCACTTGAACAATCTCTATATATTTTTCTTTAGTAGAATAGAACTAGCATAACACTTAAAGTTAATTGGAATATTAGGTAGTATACTTGAAACCATAATACATTTTCCAGGAAGAAATTAAGCTCCCCTGTTGATTGCATCATACGAATATGTACCAAACTTACATACCAAAAAGGGAACAAAGTTTTGTTTGTTTCTCTGTTTTATCATAATTTCCCCCTCATCTATGCTGTCTTTGCTAAATTTTCACTAACCAATAACGCCAAAAATGTGGGCTTTCTAACAATGAGGTAAAACACTGAAAATAGGATCAAGGAACAGGCTTCAAACTGACTTTTACATAAAAGGAGGGGGGGTGAGTGCTGATAGGGGGGAAAAGAGAAGGGAGAGAGAGAAAGGGAGAATAAGAGAAAGACAGAAAGGAAAGGGAAAGAAAAGGAAAAAAATAAAAGAGAAAATGAAAGAGAAAAGAAAAAAGGAAAGAAAAGAAAGAAAAAAGAAAAGAAGAAAAGAAGAAAAAGGAAAAAAAAACGAAAAGAAAAATAAAATAAGAAAAAAAGAAAAGAAAAGAGAAAAAGGAAGGGAAAGGCAAGGGGAAAGAAAAGAAAAAAGAGAAGAAGAAAAGAAAAGAAAAAAGAAAAAAGAAAAAAGAAAAGAAAAAAGAAAAGAAAAAAGAAAATATAAAAGAAAAGAAAAAAGAAAAGAAAAGAAAATGGAGAAAGAACAGAAAATGGAGAAAGAAAAGAAACAGAAAGAAAACGAGAAAGAAAAGGAAGAAAGAAAAAAAAAAGGAAAGCAAGCAAAAAACCTTGCTATGAAGAGCAATGAGTAAAATATTTTACACTATTTTTATCAGTACATAAAGACAAAAAATAAAAATAAAATAAAATAAAAAATGACTTCCAACAGTGCAATGGTTGAATGCATTTATGTAATATAAACAACATTATTCTTTGCTTTTTCTACACAGTCCTCTCTGGTCATGCTTTACATCCAGAATGTCCCAATGGAAGAAAGCAAACGATACCAGTCACTTCAGAGACAACTGAAGTAATAAAACACAACTTAACTCTGAACCACTTGTCATGACTGTCAGAGTTATCACGTTAATTGTTAAATAGGATTTTCTACAAATATACAACATATAAAAACTGTTAAATATATAACTTTAGGCTTTTCAAAATACATTTAATGATCTCTTTCAAACAAGTGTTACTTTTTGTTTTCTCTTTAATTTGCTTTCTGGTGCTAAATGGTGTTTCAGATGAGACATAGGCCACAGATGACCAAACATGCTCTTTGCAAATACTGTATTATCCAACTTTAACTATCAAAAATGGAACTGTAGAAGAGGCATGTTTAACTGGTTAAAACTGAAAATGATTTTAGTACGAGAAAGTCAATCTAAGTACAGAGGAATAAAGGTGCCGTGTAGACAGTTTGTGTTCTTTTTGTCCAAGTTTTTCAAACTCAGTGCTCCATTATGTTCTCTCGAACGTGTCATTTCAAGAGTAGGTCTCTGAGTTAGTTTTTACTGCAGTTTTCCGTAAAGACTTCTGCCGAACAACAACATCTCAGCTTTGTGAAAGCTGGAATCATGTCTTTGTGGAGACCTCCTACAATTTAATGACATAACTCTGTTAACAGTAAGATTGTGTCCACTTTAAAATAGATTTTGCTCTTTGGTCTATTGTATATACTGAAAGTATAAGAAAATAAAAGCAATTCAGACAGTTTAGGGCACAAGAAGAGTTTCTCTTTTGCACCTCAGTGTCCTCCCATAGGCAAAACAGTCTTCTCTAAGGCTGACTGGGATGATACTCTTCATTGTAGCAGACTCTTCGAATTAAAACATGTAGGTAACAGCAAGTCCAGCAGTGGTGTATAACGCAGATGAAACGTTAACCATGAACTTTTTTGTATTGCTAATGCCCAAGCATATCTCTTTTTCTAGATTCCTTAGTCCCATGATCCTTAATATGGTAGAACAAACTTTAGCTCATAATGTAGAGGAATTATGCTGTCATTCATGAGATACAGAGAAACAGACAGTTGAGTTGATGACATATAACGGATGATGATCAACAGCAGTGAACTTGACTAAGTAGCTCACACAGAGCCTAAACCACTCCTACGAGGATTCTGTGTTGCTGCATTTGTCAGGAGACCTGTAAATCAATAAGAACAAATGAGTCAGTGTCTTAAGTTAAAATCCTAGTTATCTTTGCTGTCCGTTATTTTCAAATATACTGTACTGAGATTAATGAATTAACAGCTACTGAATTAGAAGATATTTATTTTTTCACAGCAAACATTTCTCCTGAGAAACAACATATGAACAAACCTATATTTTATTATATCTTATCACTTTAATAATTATTTCTAATAAACTCATGAATAGAAATGATAATTTACAATAACTTCAATGCCACAGATCTTCTACTAAGCTCCATGCACACTCCTTTTTATAAAAATAATACCACAGAATGTTCTTTTACCTGCATTAAAGTTACATATAACAATATCTAATACACATGGCAATAAAAATGACTATTTACTTTTCATGTATGTGATATGATGAAAAATGGATGTGAAAGCCATGACCATTTATTAAAAATGCAAGGATGCTTTTACTGGAGGCTTTTCTGCATGTAAATTTCCAATGAGCAGTAGAGTGCGCCTAATTTAATCAATACTGCCCTCTAGCGATGCTATTACAAGTGCAAATTAGCGTAAAAAATATTTGTCGATTTAATTAGAAAATTGTTTTAGTACCACAGCAATAAAAAAAAAAAAAAAAACAACAACCAAACACAAAAACGACCCCAAACACCAACAAAACCCCACGAAATAATGGAATCGGTAAAGGATTGTCTGATGAACCTTTTTAAAATGGAATGAAAACAGAGGTTTAAAAGAGAAACAGAACCAAAGTTCACACTATTAAAGAAAACAAGAGTACTGGATGACAGCTCACACACAAATGAGAAAGTGATGACTGATTTTATACAGCAAGGAGCCAGCTACTCATGCTCACCCAAAATAACAATTTAGAAATGGTTTCAAAATTACATAGATATTGTACAAGACAAAATGTTTTGAGATGTATTAAGCAAGCATGATGGTTACAAAATGTGGTTTGAATGCTCAAACACTATCTTCTGCTTTGGCATTGTTCTGTCTCCAGTCTGAACTGTTTACTGATGGAAATACCATGCATAACTCCAGAAAATATTGAACAGTGAATGGGAAAGAATAAAACAAATAAAATACAATTCACTTGGTTCAAGCCGTGTATTAGATTTAGAGTTTCTAACCTAATCCTCAGAGTATTAAATGAAAGAAATACCTGCCTCCAAATCAATTTAGTGACAGCTTGAAACATACATATCTCTATCTACATGTATGTGGATAGATAGAAAGATAGATAGACAGACAGACAGACAGACAAATACTTTCCTTATAAGGCATAAAGTGTATGTCACAGATTTCTGCTTTTGTCCTCTCACCTTTTCCAGGAAAAAACACCCCAGAAATCTTGCAAACAGCCTTTCCTTTTCGGACTAGTGATCAGATCTCCAAACCACATGGCCTCAGACAGGCTGAAGGCAAAAAACCTGGTTGATTATTGTGGTATATTCCCCTTTTTAAATATACGTTCAGCAAGAGAAATTAAAGTTTTGCTTCTATTAATTTTTCTGTTTCCCCTTTATACTATTTGTTGGGGTTTCCACTATGCCCCCTGTTTCTCTTCCCATTAGAAAAGAACACAACTTTAAAGGTACTCATATTTTTTAGCCAGCAAGACACAAAACAAAAGATTTATGGTTTATTACATTTGAAAGTAAACTACTATTGTGTTAAGAATTAGGCTGAGTTAGCTCCTTCTTTCCTGAATTATGCTGGAGTGGCCTAAAGCTAAAAGCAACAGCATAAACTGCTGATTGACTGTGTGTTCGGTGTTTTCACAGTGTGCTTCTCTACCAATATTGGTCCCAGGACAGACAGAGAATTCAGGTACAACCACATTCATTTGCAGATACCTGCTGCTTTGTCATTTTATGGATATAAAAGCTTCCTTCCTGACTTGCTATCCCTGTCTCTACTTCACACATCCCTGCTGCGTGAATATGGTATCAACACTTTAAAAGAAGGAGAGAAGAGGGGAGACAATTATGCATTTTAAAAATGCTGAGGCAGGGCAGAGTGCAAGTTTGAAATAAAGTGATGACAGGAAGAGGAACAGATTAGAGAACAGGATGTGAATTTACAACTTTGGACAATGACAGGATAAAATGGAATGGGGGGGCGGGGGGAAGAGAAGGCATAGGTTAGCTAGGGAAGTTTAAACATGATTTATTAATGAAGGCATGAAAAAGAAGGTAGGTAATAGGAACAAATGATAGAAAGGAGACAAAGGATAGAAGAGAGCACGAAGAGTCCAGAGAAGAGAAAGAAAATGTACACCTACCCTCCCACCTCCTGTTTTTTTTTTTCCCTTGCATTCCTCATTATAGATAAAATAATCACTCCCCAGAAAACCAGACAGATTAAGCAAGAGGAGAGATTATCAAAATGACCATAAAAGGGACTTTATTATTTATACTAAAAGTTCAAACCACAGAATAGAATCATACAATTGTTTAGGTTGGAAAAGACCTTTAAGATCAAGTCCAACTGTTAACCTAAGACTGCCAAGTCCACCACTGAATCATATCCCTAGGTGCCACATCTACACGTCTATACCTCCAGGGATGCTTACTCCACAGCTACCCTGGGCAGCCTGTTCCAGTGCTTGACAACAGTTTCATTGAAGAAATTTTTCCTAATGTCTTACCTAAACCCATCCTGGTGCAACTTGCATCCATTTCCTTTTGTCCTAACCCTCATAACTTGGGAGAAGAGACCAGCACCCACCCCACTACAACCCCCTTTCAGGTAGTCGTAGAGAGCAATAAGGTCCCACCCAAGCCTCCTTTTCTCCAAGCTAAAAAAACCCAGTTCCCTCAGCTCCATATCACAGAACTTGCTCTCTAGACCCTTCACCTTCCTTCAGACATGATCCAGCACCTCAACCATGAGCACCCAATTTCTCCAGGGGAATACTGTGGGAAGTAGTGTCAAAGGCTTTAGTAAAGCCTGCATAGGCAACATGTACAGCCTTTCCTCATCTACTAAAGGGGTCGCCTTGTCATACAAGGACACCAGGTTAATCAAGCAGGACCTGCCTTTTGTAAACCCATGCTGACTGGGCTTGATCATCAGGTTGTCCTATACAGACTGTGTGAAGGCAATCAAGAGGATCTGCTCCATAACCTTCCGCTGCACAGAGGTCAGCCTGACTGGCTATAGTTCCCCAGACTCTCCTTACAGCCCTTCTGGTGGATGAGTGTCACATTTGCTAACCTCCAGTCAACTAGGACCTCCACGGTTAGCCAGGACTGCTGTGAAATGATAGGAAGTGGCTCGGTTAGGCTCTCTGCTAGCTCCTTCAGTACCCTTTGTTTCTTTTTTTCCCTTCACTTAGGAAATTTGCAGCAGCATCAAATTTAAGAGAGTCCCGGTACTGATCACGTATTACAAGATTTTCTTTTCTGTCCATTTCTGCACAGGACTCGTGGCAGTTCTAGGTTGCCATCAGGTACCATTGCACAAGTCTGTCGGTTTTTTTTACTGACTTCAATGAAGTCAGAATTTCTCCCCTGTGCTTTAGACAGCAGGTTCAGTTCCTTCTGAAGGAGTCAGATGTTCTGGCTGTATGTCTGGAGAACTCTTGAGCTTGTTCAACTTTGAGAGACTGAGTGAGCGTCTAGTACCAGAGATTAAAATATTCCCATATGTTATCTGATTTTTTTTTACGTGATGGAAGCCCAAGTTCCTGTGTGCTCCACAGAATTCTGTTCAAGTGGAAAAATCATTTTCCTGACTGCATATTAATAGATAATCCAAAGCATAAGGAACAATGCATTTCATATGACCATATATCTCTTATTATAGTTTTTGAATGGCTTGAATATGTCCTAAGAGTGTTTACACAATTGTTACATAGTCCACTTAATTCCTCTTATTCTGGGGAGAGTAGAATAAGGGATGAATACCATTATCTCCAACTGGGCCCTAATGGCAAATAAAGCAAGTCACAGACAAAGACAAAACATTATTCAAGCCACCTTGAGGAACTGGGGATATGTGGTGATTTTCTGACAGGATTTCCACCGAAAGAAACCCACTCAAAACCCTCTGTCTGTCCTTCAGTGTGGTATGATTGAATTCAGTGACAAAATGTTTTAATTTCTCATCACAAACCAGAAAACTGAGCCAGCCTTACTATAACTGGCAAATATTTTCAGAGTTAGGACTGAGTTTCAAGTATGTCTCGCCTGACCTTTTATTTTCAAAGGAACCTGCATAAAAAACAATACCATGTCAAGCCTGGCAAAGCCTTAGTAGTTTCATCTGGTTTCCACTCTCTATTTTTAGAATAAAAATGAAAGTCAGAGTGAACCAAAGTCATTATTTTTGCTACAGTAGCCAAGTGCTTTTACATGATTGCCTGTTGAAGTTACATTGACACTCTATGATGACAACTCTGAACAAGCTATCATGTTTCCAGCACTGATTTCTGGAAATTTTCTGTATGCCTACAGAGAAATTGGTCATATTCAAGAGATTTCAGTGTTGCCTAACAGATGAACTACTTGTCTAAAGTGTGTATTGTGCACTTTCAACTACAGTCTTAAAAATGACTCTGTGAGTCTTAGGATTCTGTATGGCTCACATCAATGTAAATGGTTTTTGGTTTTGGCTTAGGCTTTTTTGTACAAAGTTAATTCACAGAGATGGATGTAGGTTGGGCCAGTCTCTGCCTCACAAAACTACTCATAAAGGAAACAGTTCCAAACCTTTTTACCAACTGATGGCAAGTCAGATAAGCAACATGTCTTTCCCCTCTGCTTCTGCAGCTGTCTCTTCTAGGTCTCTGAATAACTAAGCATGTATAATGCAGAAAGAAAGATATAAAAGCATTAAAATGCCCAACAAAAACCTTACACTACCTTGCAAGATACCTCATGCTTTATGGGAATAAAAATGTAAATTTCTGGTGATGATCCAAGCAGTAGCAATGACCTGTTGTATTTATGAGAACTCCCACAGTCTCTCCGGAAAATTTATTGTTTTTCTCCCTTCCTCTCCTTTTCTCCATGCTGTTCATATATGCAAATTGAACTGTTTAGTCTTCAGGAAAATATAAGTTAATCTAACTTTAAAGTGTCTGCAGCTATTAAGAATAAGAAGCATGGGCACTCCTATACTTCGTAGTGCTGTATTCTGACCCACTGAGCTAGCCACAGCAAGGACTCTTCAAATTATAATACCTGCAGACTAGGAATAATAACGTTGATCAAATTTAGTGTCTGTGCTTGGGTGAATGTTTATAAAAAGCAGCCTAGTGTATTAGGTACATAGATAATACTTTCCTGTGCTGCACTCCAGCAAAGCAGCATTCATGAGTTACAGCAGAATCCAATCACTAGCCACCTTCTAAAACATGCCCTTTTTTAACATCCACTGTCTGGACTGGGCTTTTTTTATAATTTCTACTATTCAAGTAAAGCACAAAAAGAAGTATTTATTCCAACTCTGAAACTCTTTGCAAATGAGATATTTTTTTCCAATAACAGATATTTTAATATTAATGATCTGTCGAGAATGAAAACCAAAAAGTGACATTTCCCCGTAAATAACACTCGCAGCCGTATCTTCTCAATTGCCCTGACCACCCGCCAGGACTATCATTTTGATTATTCATTTCCTTTTCTATCAAAATCCTGTTTGTCTCATGCTACCTTTTTTGAACTTACAAGATCTTGGAATGTGCTAGGTCAGATCATACACTCCTCCTTTCTTCTGAATTGCCCATTCCTCCATAAGCAATACTAGAGAAGGCAGTGGGACTGTTCTTATAACTAGATAATCCTTACAATGAATGAAACTGTTAGAACAAAGTGTTGTAACACAGCTAACCATGGGTCATGTAGGTGACCTGTGTTTAAGAGCTCAGCCTTAGGCATGTATAATAATACAAGCTCACTTTGCAGCATCTGAACATATGCTAAGAGAAAGCAATGGAGGTGGCAGAAGAGGTGGCGGCAAGAATATCTGTGCTCAGAACATTCAAAGCTGTTGAGCACAAAGGTGATCATGGAGTAGCATTTAGAGCTGTTGTGGATCAGGCAGGTCTCATTCTGCCCCCATGAAAGTCTAAAGCTAGCTCCTTGAAGCAATATGGATAGAAAGAGGGTATGATGAAGAGCATCACACATTTTGCTAGGCGTAACAATGCAAACCAGAGTGTCTTAATCTCTAATGTGCTGGGTAAAAGCAAGCACACTTAACACTAGTGAAAGGCCTTGAACAAGTAACCCAATTGTATCTGATTTCTCTTTGCTCTTTTAAACTGGTTAGAGGTGTACATCTATATGAAGTTTAGTAGTAGGTAAAACTAAGAAAGGTTTGTAACTAACACAGAATTGTAAATTTGAGAAATTACTACTTCTCTCCCTCCTTTTTACTCTTAAAATAAAAGTAACTGCAATATTAACACAATTCAAAGTGTGCAAGGACAGCCAGGGGCTTCCCTTAGGGTACTGAAAAAATAACCTGGATTTATTATTCCTGAGACTTTTCTCTAAGGTAGGAGAGAGTTTCAAATTAAATCAGCAATGAATCTAAGACTCTATGTTTATTTAAACACTGTAACTTTATGTATACTGAATTCTGAATATTCATACCTACATGGCTATATTGAAAACATACTCTTTATATATTTAAAAATCTTAACAAAGACATAACTGTAATTACATAAAACATTACTCTGCAAGTCAGTGTTCACCAGTGAGATACTATGTCTGCTTTATGTATTCCATCTGACAATTTATTGTTTAAGAAAGCAGTCATGTTTAGCATCATTCCAGAAAGCAATGTAGCACAGCAGATGACTTTAACAAGCAATCTTTATAAATATGTATGGTAAATAAATCTCTATTTAAAATTGCTCTGCTTAGCCTTTGTCTGTGACTTGAGGAGAAAGTAGTAAGCGGACAACTGTGGGGAGAGGGAATAGAGAAGGAATAGATATATGTAGGTCAGGTAAGAGTAATACAGGAGGGTTTTTATTCTCTCATAGCCCTGTTTGAAAGCAAATGTAAGAACATACACAGCATTCTTCTACAGAAATAACACATAGGCATCCACTGCAAATGGAAAAACAAGTATGGTCTTCAGTAAAGCTTGAATGTACATGGCCACGTGTATAGAAGAAAGCCCACCGCTGCTCTTAGTCCTTACATTGACTGCAAACGGCACATTTTTCAAAGGAAAAAGTTTCTGAACCAGAATTTATACATGGAAAACAACACAAGCATGTCTCAGCACAAATTAGTTCAGCTTTTTAAACATTGATTCTACTCACTTTGCAAAACCAAAAATTTCCAGCCTAACAGATTGTTACACCCTTGTTAACAGGTTTATGAGATTTAGTTCCTGGCCTCAAAGGCACATTATAAAATGTGAAAAATTCTTCCCTAAAACACCTCACCACAGAAACAGTGAGGTTCTCCAGGAAAGTGAAAGATAACGATCTCATCTAAAATATCCTTTTGTACACCATGCTCATCCTCCAGTTTAAAGTTTTGCATGACTATGGCAAAGCTGTAAAGAAGGATGAGACAGAGAATTTAAGGATCATTATCCCAAACTTGCCCATTAAAACATTTTTAATACCTTAGTTGGCAAAGCAGACAAGCAGACACCTAAATATATTATACTGTGTAGTGATTTGATTAGAGGTGCAAGAATATTTAAACCTAACAAACCTATGGATGCATACAATGCAGTAGTTAAAAAACCAACCAGTGTGTCATTGTCTACTGTAGGCAGAGCACTCTGTTCACTGTGCAGCATATTGGATCTGAATTATTTGGCAACATCACCATTGCCCTCCCTATCCCATTTCTGTGATATTTTATCAAGCTGTGCTGTGGTAATCAGATTTCTGTAGTAGCCTGAAAACAAACAACAAAAGAGGAAAAATAAACTGTGGCAAATGTCAAGGAATTTTCTATAATTTACAATGAATTTTACACAGACAAAAAACAGAACTATATAATAAAAGTAACTGCAATAGAACTTCCAGAGAGCAGGAGAGGAAGTAAATTTGATCTCTCGACACACAAAGAAAGCAGTCTAAGAGAATTTTATCACCTCATCTAGTTCCATGTGTCTCATAGAAGTGGGGTGAATCCTCTATAGTAACCATTGTCAATCAGATTTTAGGGTTTCCTAGCCTATTGTCTCTTCCATGACAGCTCTTCAACTCCCCATTATTACAATCTCCTTGGATCAAGTTCAGATTATGAGACCTAAATGTGGGTATCTATATGTAAAGTGCAATCTTAGTCAAGGTCAACAAAATCTAGAGTTCAATTCTGCCAAAACATAGATGCTTAGAGTCTGTGGGACATACTTGAGCATCTGCCCTGACCTCCAGATGCTGCTTCAAAATGTCTTTTGTCATATATTTGAACTCATGAATACATCTTAGGAATCCTGGAACATCTAGGCTGTCCTGGACACATGAATTCAGAGAACTGAATTCTGCACTTTATTTTCTCAAGCTGAGAAGTCCCAAGCAGCTCCTGCTTGTGACTCACTGGGCCTCGTTTTGTCGTAGGTGACCCACTAGACCCTAGTGTAACTCCACATGCATCGCTGCCCAAAATGTATTTTGTGGTTGAGCATTTCCTCTGGGTTGAGTCTCACAGATGGCAGGGAAAAGGAATAAGACACCAATCTCATGATCAGTCTCTGTGCCTAAAAAGCAAGCATTTGTGGTTCAGTTAGCTAAAACAACAAGACAGACCATGAAACTTTTATGTGGGTCCATCCTTAAGAAAAGTCATTACAGAGATCACACAATCCTAGAAGTTCAAGGGGATGGGACCATAGATAAGCATGCTATTACACTAAGCACATGTCATTGCAAGTGTTAGAAGAGCTGTCAAATTGTTTCTTAGAAACATTTATCTGACCTTTGTTATCTTTCAAGCTTATTTTCACATTATAAGAATGACAAATAGTAACATCAGACTTTGAGAATACTTAAAAAAATGATTGAGCTATTTAAGAGATTTTTTCTGGGTTAAATCAGAATAAAATATTTTCCATTCCTCACTTGCTCCAGTCGTAGGTGTAGAATGGACCTTGCTGGTTCCTAAAACAGTTACTCAGATGAAATTCAATGAACCTGAGAAACAAATAAGCTTCAGGTGAAGACAAGGATCAAGATATAGTATTGACAGTGTCATTAGTGAATGCAGTGTGGTGGATCACACAGTACCTGTGCTGTTCATCACAGTACCATTTCAGAGTTCATAATCTAATGCAACAAACCAAACCCAGGAATGGCTAACTAATTTTTTAATATTACATTTGATACTTTAGGACATTACTCTGATAATTATGGTAAGATTTTTGCTGTTGAGAACTCACAGATTTCTTTTTCTCATCTTAGATTTTCTCAGATTTGAAAAAAAATATACAAGAGATTTGAAAGACTTCAGCTGCTGGCAGCTATCAAGCCCTTGGTTCCTCTGGTATGTCTGGGTTTGTGAGGGGGAGGTTCTCAAGACAGAAGGAAGAGATATCACCATGTTTTAGCAGTTACAAGAAAGTACATCAAAGTTAAGGGGATAGGTCCTAAAATATTAACTATAGTCCAGATGGCCTGCGTGGGTGAAACTTGAGAATGTTTAATGAGAAATCACACAAAACTCAGATGCTATAGAAACAAGAGACGGAACAGAAAAAGAGGAAAATGTATTACTGACTCTGCCAGACATGCTAGGCAACATTTCATAAATATCAGATGGAAGAAGCCATGATCAATCTTTCTTTTGAGGTCAGGAATTACATGCCACACAGAACACGACTAATGCACAAATGTGATTACATGGTTTGAGTTTCTGTTATCAGAAGGAGACCTGTATTTTCTCCTCAGAACAGGCCTTGGCTTAGGCTATGGGTTTCATGAAGATGTCATTTTATCAAGGTTAATTAACAAGATATAGTTTTTGTTTCTCTGACATTGGCCCTTTTTTGATAATTAAACAAAAATGGAAAAAAGTAATTTTTTTTTTTTTTTTTTTAAATAGTAGGAGAGGAAATATGCTGTGTAGGAGACAATGTGGGTGTGTTTCACAGATTCTGTAAGATTCACAGGGACCACTGTGGGAATTACAACACAGGCAGGAAAGCTATTGAAAGACAGTCTTGCAAGGTACAAGCATTAAATTTGCCCCAGCGTTCGTAGCTGTTTGTAAGGCTTAGCTACAGCTCTTCTCTGCACACAATGATTAACTCTATTCTTAAAGTGTTTTATCACTGTTAGACTCAATAGGTGCTAGAATATGTGAAATTGGTTTTGAATAATTTTGCTTAAGAAAAAAATGGTATTTCAAAAAGTTAAACTTTCATTTTAAAGTGAGTCAATTAATTTTTTGTTTTGCATCCCAGGAGTAGTACTGTGTAATGAGATATGCTATTATGAGCAAATACTATTAATTCTGACATTTATTAATGAAATAATTAACATCACTTGTTAGTAAGAACTGAATTGAATGTCTTATTTTCAGTGTCACAGTGATATCTGCTTGTGCTGTGTTGGTGTCAGACAACAGAACTGAGCATTGGAATAGGTTGCCCAGACAGACTGTGGAGTCTCCTTCTGCAGAGATATTCAAGAGCCATCTGGACACAGTCCTGCGTAATGTGTTTTAGGTGACCCTAATTGAGCAGGGAGATTGGATGAGATGATTTCCTGTGATCCCTTCCAACCTCTAGCATTCTATCATCCTGTGATTCTGTGAAACTATATAATGCTTCTATCTGAAAAAGAAAAACCTCGGTTGCAATAATTATCCCATTGACCTTTGGGCATCTAAAAGCCTAACTTAGGATTTTGTTAGTCAAGGACAATTTATATAAAAAACAGTCTGAGGTCAGTTTGACAGTGCATACTGCAACTATGTACACTTATCATGGTTATCTGATTTAGATGCCTTCAGTTAGAATACATAAATCATACCAAATGCTCTAAAAGCATATATCCTGATAGTCTTTGAGGAAAAATACAATTGCTTTTATCATGTAAATGAAATTTAACTTTACCTTTTGGAAGGACCTATGTCTCTCCACTGAGGATGGACAAGGCAAACACCAACTAGTTTCTGAAGTCATGTTTTTGGTAACTGCGTTATATAGAGGAATGTACCTCATTCTCACTAATTTATTTAATACTTTAAAAAATATGTTGCTTGTATTGCTTGGGTTTTGTTTTTCTTTTTCTCTCTTTTTTTTTTTTAATAAACAACTGTATGTTATGCAACTTCTAAAGAGAAGATGCTGTTTTCATTTTCCTAGAAAAAAAAATATTTCAAGCTAAGATATCAGCATGAAAACAGCTGCTTTTCTAATTAGTACATTTGATGCTTAGCTTCTTTTCATTACAGAACAGAGGGGACACTTTGATCTAGATGTTTTTGTCAGTGTTAACTAGCATGAGGCCCTAATAATTTAAAAATAAGACAAACACAAATAAAATGTATACCTAAAAATTATTTGTTCAATACATCCTGTTATAACACATCAGTAGGAATGAAACACATTCTAATTGGTCCCGATACATCATGAAACAATGTCATAAGAGTAATGAAAATGAAAAATACAGTGATATAATTTAAAAGTTTCTTTTGGATTAAAAAATTAAAAGTTTTGAAGTACTTCAATGGAAAAAAAAGTGAAAATTCCAAATTTTAACAAATACAATTAGTTATTGCTCTGACAGATTATTTATTTAACAGGCTCAGGAGAGTTTGAAATTATCAATGAATCTTCTCCCTTTCCAGTCAAAAACTCCATACTGGCAGACTATCTGACTAAAAGTTAGGCATGAGGAGGGTTCACTGTTTTACAACATATGCACTGCAAAGTCTTTAAGCTTACTCTGATAAAGCGTGCTTAATTAACTGTAATACTTGCTCTTCATACTGACTTCTAAAATGCAAAACAGCTACATAAATGGGTAATAGAAGACCTTTTCACCCTGATTTTCAGTTTAAATGTGTACTTATGTTGATATTTGATTACGCTAGTGCTCTTCTTTAAATACTGGAGTGTCTGCTTATTCCACCAATAAGCTCTGTTCCTGGGAATTTTCACCCCAGATCTAGCCCTATGGTAAGTCAGAGCTCTGACATCTGAAATGCTCTGGGCTGACTCCATTATCATTCCTCCTAATGATATTGCTCTGATCACTTTCAAGATGCACAGCTGTCTGATAGGCCAAAACCACATAAACAGCATTAAAATTTTGGAAAGAAATTATATGGATTGTAAGCAGACATAACCCAGAAGCTACAGATTCAGATCTGTATTAATGGAAGCAAAGCGATAAATACATTTTGACTTAAAGCCTCATACATAGTTTGATGTGAAATTCTTTCCAAGATTCATCAAAAGCTGTCAATTGCCATTTGCTGTGCTAATTTGAGACATTAATGTACTTAAATATAAGTATACTTTTTTGTTTTTCTGCAATCCTGCAGATTCTCCTGAGACCATTAAAACTGGCTTATTTCCCAGATATCTCTGCAAAGGATATTCTGCTCACAGAAAATGCAACATAGAGTGTCCTCAAGTGAAAGGTGTGGCAAAGCACTTCTGTTTGGCAAGTTTGTGAGTTAAGGGAAAGAAGTGCTTCATCCTCAACATAAGAAAGATAAACTGAATTCTTGGCTAAGACCTTAAGCCTTACAAAATGACAAATAATTAAAATAAATGCTCTATGGACCTTTTGCCAAATAAATGCAATTAGCTACATGTTGATTAAATTTCTGATATTTAATATCTGTAATAAAAAGCTTTTGATTTATGACTGTTCAACTGTATGACCACAGACTGTAGATGTCTCAATTCAATTCCTACCACAAATAAGGCGTATGGTCTGTTGTAATATCTAAAATATCAGCTAACAGTCATACTTTACCTTAAACATAGTACACAGCTATCAATCACATATAAATGAAAGTTACTCACTGGACTTCTGAAGAGGGAATACAGGGTACACTTCTGTAACACTTCAAATCATAGAAAGAGGTAAGGGGCCTAAGGAGGTATTTAGGTGCAGTATCTGGAAACAGCAAGGCTGTTAGCACAGCAGAGTTATTCAACTTTGTTACATCAGAGAAGCACTTGGCTGATTTGTATGAGTTTGCAGGTTCTGGTTAATACTTCTTTGGTGGATGTCTTACAGTGCAATGTCAACCTGTTCACAGTTCCAAGTCTATTTTTAATCAGATCAAGTATTTTCTTTTTCATTTCTTAAGGTTCCCTTCAAAAGAACATAATCTCTGCTAGGTTGCAGTACTATGCTCTCCCTCCTCCTTACAATGTTCCTGCGGTATGCACAGTGGTACATCTGAAACAAGAAAGGTTTAGTGTTTGTCCTCCCTGACTTTAACTCCAGACTAGAGACAAAATAGATTTCAGTTCCTACACAGAAAAGAGAACAGAGCACGAGTTCCTTTGCTTCATCATTTTTAGTTAGGTCTAACCACTAAGTCCAAGGGTTCAATTCAGTAACCCCAGCATGCTATGTGCAGATGTCTCAGTGTACTGAATGCTGATGGATCTGATCAGGCTCCAGTGATTATGGGTGCTTGCCTACTCTTCTTCACCAGGAACAGCTCGTAGTAGCAAAGCTGGGTGGTAGCTGTGGGAACTGCCTGACAGGAATAAACTGCAGAAGACCGGCCACTTCTTTGAAGAGAATCAGTCTTCTACAATCTTGTGCTTACATCTACTATGTGACAAAAGTCTGCAAAGGGAGAGGTAGAGCAGAATACCTGACTTCTGACAGATTGACTTGGTATAAGCTTGGACAGCCCCAATCCCCAGAGGTTCCCAGAACTATTAGTCCCCAGGCACTTAGCCTGCAGAATGACATTCAGACTCCATGAAACCTCCTGAGGGACTGGATTCTGGTATTGTTATAAAAAGGTGGCTGTTGTATTCTTCCCCTGCTCTAGTTTCGAGGAAATTACCTTTGTATTCAGTGCTTTTTGCAGAAGCCCTGAGTACCAATATGCACCAGATCAGCCTCAGTTCAGACTTAAGTGAGGGAATATGCACTTAGTGGATATCAAACGCATGTAGCTCAGTTTTGCCACAGTAGCCACACCTCTGGGTGCATGCAGAAGTAAAATGATATGCCTGTAAGCAATTGTATGCAAATGATGTGCCTGTACTGCCTGTAAGGGAAAAATAGGTTGTTTACAAAATGACAAGGACCAAGGATACTAGGCAGGATATTTGTTGAAAACAGTCTTGGATTCCAGCCTTGTCAATAAGCCAGGAACAGAATATACAGAAATATATTACACTACAGAATTCAAGTAAAGTATGGCGCCATTCAAGCCTATGTCCCTGTGTGCTGCCTCTGATAATCTGCCTCCATTAACATTTGTGCCTTAATCACCCGACCAAATCTACTGAAAAACATTTTTAAATTCACATTCTTGACCTCACTGTTAGAAAGCTCTTGCTCCTGTATCGACCATGGGCTATAGTCCTCAGGAATTATGAAAAGTTCTCCTGTTTTCAAACCCCTTCCTCCTAGTTTCAGAGTCATAACCGTTCATTTATTTTCTTCTTGGATATAAGGAAGGTGAAATTTAAGGCATTTCTGCTGTGAGTAGCTAGCAAGGACAGCAGATGCACCAAAAAATTTTCTGTGGTTTTGAACAGCACTTCCTCCATGGTAAGACTGCTTTTATCATTCATGTTTTGTAAAAACAAAAACACCACAAAAATGCCCCCAACCACATCTGATGCAATTTAATTTTGCTAAAATATCTTATTTAATGAAAAATGAAAGTAAAAACATTCCACAAGCAGGCCTCTCTTGCTACCAGAAACAAAGAAAAGTCCTATGGATTATGGTATATGTACATAATTAAAAAATAATCTGCCACACTGGCCTGGCTGTTTGATGGTAAAGGTTGTATACTACTTTGCAGAAGATTGCTGATTTTCTCTTCTATGATTTTCATTTGAAAGCAAGGCAAGTATTTGACCAAATCTTCTGAGGACATGGAGATATCCAGTAGAAACCAAGTACCTGTATGCAACATGTAGACTGCTTTAAGGGAATCCAGCTTCCTCAAACTCACCTCTCATGATTACCACCTGTTGATTGAAATTTAAGTAGAATAAATGAGGGCAAAAATTGAAGGTGAAGTGGCGGGCTGTCCTGTGTTTCGTAAAAAAGATTTTATTTGGAGATGAAATTATGCTACACACCTCAAGTTAAAGAATGAGTCCCTTAGCATATGGGATCTTTAAATGTGTTCTTGGAGAAAAAAAAAAAAAAAGAAAAGCAAACTGCACATAACTGTTCAATTAGAATATTTAAGCAGTTTTAACACTCATTCATTATACTAACAAGCTGCAGGAAGTCTCTAGAGGGATCTGGATAGGCTGGATTAATGGGATGAAGCCAATGGTATGAGGTTCAGCAAGGTTCAGCACTGGGTCCTGTACCTGAGTCACAACAACCCCATGCAATGCTACAGGCCTGGGGAAGAGTGGCTGGAAAGCTGCCTGGAGGAAAAGGACCTGGGGGTGCTGATTGACGGCCACTGAGCATAAGCAAGCTTGTGCCCAGGCAGCCAAGAAGGCCAATGGCATCTTGGCTGTATCAGTGTCCTGGGTTCAGTAGTAGCAGTCATTTTTCTCCTTCTTAGTAGCTGGTGCAGTGCTGTGGTTTTGACTTTCAGCCTGGGAACAATGCTGATAACACCAATGTTTTTAGTTGTTTTTTACTCTGTTTACTCTGACCAAGGACTTTCTGAGTCTCATGCTCTGCCAGGGAGGAGCGGAAGCCGTGAGGAAGCAGAGACAGGACACCTGACCCAAACTAACCAAAGAGGTATTCCATACCACAGCACGTCATGCTCAGTACATGAACTGGGGGCAAATACCCTGCTCAGGTCGGGCTGGGTATCGATCAGTGGGTGGTGAGCGGTTGTATTCTCTTCCCTTGTTATTTCCCTTATCATTATTATTATTGGTGGTAGCAGCAGTGGTTTGTGTTATACCTTAGTTACTGGACTGCTCTTATCTGACCCGGTGGGAGTTACATTCTTTCGATTCTCCTCCCCATCCCTCCAGGAGCGGGGAAGGAAGGTGGGGGCGGGGAGAGTGAGAGAGAGACTGTGTAGTTCTGATTTACATCTGGGCTTAAGCCACAACAATCATCAATAGTGTGACCAGCAGGACCAGGGCAGTCGAATATTGTGCTCAGTTCTGGGCTTCTCACTACAAGGAAGACATTGAGGTGCTGGACAGTGTTCAAAGAAGAGCAGTGAAGCTGGTGAAGGGTCTGGAGCACAAGTTTTATGAGGAATGGCTGACGGAACTGGGGATGTTTAGCCTGGAAAAAAAAGGAGGCTCAGTGGAGACCTTATTGCTCTCTGCAACTACCTGAAAGGGCATTGTAGCAAGATGGGTGTTGGTCTCTTGTCCCAAGTAACAAGTGATAGGACAAGAAGAAATGGACTCAAGTTGCACTAGGACAGGTTTAGACTGGATATTAGAAAAATATTCTTTACTGAAAGGGTTGGCAAGCATTGGAAGAGGCTGCCCAGGGAAGCTGTGGAGTCAGCATTGTTGGAGGTATTTAAAAGACATAAAAAGTGGAGGCATCTAGGGACATGATTTAATGGTGGATGTGGCAGTGCTAGATTAATGGCTGGACTTGATGATCTTAAAGGTATTTTCCAGCCTAAATGATTCTTTGATTCAACCATTCTATGATCCCTCATGATCATCGGAATAGCTAGGGCTGAACTTCCTTACACCTAATTAAAAAAAAAAAAAAAATCAGCCACACCTTCAGTTGCAGCCAGAAGTTACTGAGATATCAAAACAGCATGCCAGGAAGGTTGTCCACTGATTCATGTGTAAGTCAGAAGTTGCATTTATCACAGAATCATAGATTAGTTAGGGTTGGAAAGGACCTGAAGATCAAGTTCCAACCCCCCTGCCATGGGCAGGGACACCTCACACTAAACCATGTCACCCAAGGCTCTGTCCAACCTGGACTTGAACATCACCAGGGGTGAAGCATTTACAGCTTCCCTGGGCAACCCATTCCAGTGCCTCACCACCCCCACAGTAAAGAACTTCTTCCTTATATCCAATCTAAATTTCCCCTGTTTATGTTTTAACCCATTACCCCTTGTCCTATCACTATAGTCCCAAATGAAGAGTCCATCCCCAGCAATCTTATAGGCACCCTTCAGATACTGGAAGGCTGCTATGAGGTCTCCACGCAGCCTTCTTTTCTCCAGCCCCAACTTTCTCAGCCTGTCTTCATACGGGAGGTGCTCCAGTCCCCTGATCATCCTCGTGGCCCTCCTCTGGACTTGTTCCAACAATTTCATGTCCTTTTTTAGGCTGAGGACTAACTGTACACAGTACTCCAAGTGACGTATCACGAGAGCAGAGGTGCAGGACCACCTCCTTTGACCTGCTGTTCATGCTCCTTTTGATGCAGCCCAGGATACGGTTGGCTTTCATTATTATCATTAAAGTTTATTGAAATTTCAGGAAAAGTCTTCACAGAGATTCCATTCTAAGCCCAGTTTCTTTGACAAAAGATGTTCATTTTACAAAATAAGCTTTCCAAATGTTCTTCTTATATAGTTATCTTTTCCAAGCTTTTAAGGTATCTCGTTTCTTAGAAAAGCATCATCCATACTCAGTCTCATTTTGTCTGGAAGAATAAAAAAAACACCCCAGTTGTGAGTAATGTATCTAAAGAAAGTAGATGACTCTCATTTCTAGTGATGGTGTCACCTGGACATTATTCAGGTACTTTGAAGAAAACTTAGGAAGCTTACAGCATATTTACATTGCACAATGTACTCTTGACCTAAATAGTTTCCATTCAAAAGGCGGAATTTCTGAACTTTCTAAAATATTGGGACTATGCACACACACACGGCATTCAAGTTTAAGCGCAAAAATAATTATTTTAATTGAAAAATCTATTTGGTGTGCCTGATATGTTAAGAAAACACTGAAAATGATAGAAAAGGTCTAAAACAACTATCTTCACAAATCTAACATTAGCATACAATCAATTTTTTCTTGTACATAAGTTGACTTCATCTCTCTTCATCCTTTCAGTCTAATGGTTTGTCACACAAGTGGAACAGTGAGATAAATCAACCATTTATTTGCTTTATTGCATAAATCTCACAGCAATAAAATGGAATTGATCACATAAAGAAATTTAAGATAGATTTCAGTGAATCCTTGAGATGCTGTAAATTAATCATGCAAGCTGATATTACATTTTCTCAGGGGAAATATATTTTAATAGATCTTTTCTGAACGTTTTCCTCCTTTAAAATATTTATAAATGTTGCTACTATTCTTATTTTTTCTAAGGTAATTAAGCCATTATTTTTCCCTAGTGTCGTGTGTTGCAAAACAATTTGAGAAAATTTCTTCATTACTTAATATGCAACAAAATCACAGGGAAATTTAAAATAAAAGCAGAAATATAACTTTAGCAAATATTAATATATTCCCAACCTTTGTTTAAATCAAAATAGATGACACTGCAAGAGGATCCATAAAAATGGAAAGCAATACCATTACGTATCATGTAATGCTATCCTAAAATGAGTTTTAAAGGAAGGACAATTGAGCTAGTCAACTCATCCTTTGCATCTAATTGATCCTGTAAATAATATGGCATATTAAAGCACCAAAAATATACTTCATTGATTTCAAAGCTGCTTGATTTATAATATTAAAGAGTATAGTTTAAATTCCCATTGGGAAAATACAGACTGATGATTTTATGTGCACAGATGTAATTTAAAATAGGATTGCTGCTAACTCACAAATAGCTACTGTACAAATATTGTTCGTGCCAATTCTCTTCACTGTTATGTCTCTCTTTTGCACAGGCCTGAACTGTGAAAGTGCAGTCTCTGCTTGCTCTTGAGATCCTCTATTAAATCTGCCCAATATCTACTGATTTGTGGAAATTATGACAATTCTGTTCTGACAGTTATCACTTGTCTGAGAAATTTGAAGTAAAGCATGAACATTCTTGCATTAGTCCCCACAGTGGAAATGTAGAGATCTACGTTAAACTATGACCATGAAGATGAAATCTCCTTCCCTATCCCCAGTCAAACCTGAGTAGTTTATTATGAAAATGCAGGATTAAACCATCTGAAACCAGTGACATCCATTCCTTTTATAATCCAACATGTTATGGTTTTAGTTTGTTCTAAGACTATTACTTCTAGAGTGACAACTGTCACATCTGTGTGGTTCTTAGTCTTCAATCCTTAAAAAAAAAACATCTGATGCAATTTTCTTACTGTTATTATTATTTTCCTCTCCGGTGAACAGCTGGCTGGTGAATCCAGGTTGAAACACCCCATTGTCAGACAATCAAAGTCATCATGAAGCTGATTCACTATAAAGAAGTTTATGTGAAAGGAAATCATGCATCTTTTTGGCATGGAAAAAGGCCAGCAAACTGTATCTGATTTAGGGTACAAACTCGTGGTTGTGTACAGTCATATGGGTGGGGTAAAACCTCAATAATTTATATGAGACAAACTTGTAACAGCATGGAAAATAACACTGAACTTTGCTACACAGGGTAGATGCTGACAGTAGTACATAGGATTCTGTAGCAAAAATATTTTTTTTATGTTTCTATAATGTAGTTTGGTTCACTATTATTCAAAGGTAATCCACTTAGATTAAGAGCATGGTAAATGCTTCTAGTAGTCTTGTTCTTTGTTACCATAATTTGAAGTGACTGACACTTCACCATCTTTAGACAAAAGAGGGCATATATACAATGAACCAAAAGGATGAAACAGGGTAATTGATTGCAATAGTAAAGCCAGTGCAAACCTGCTAACTCTTTGAATACCAGACTTTCCAGATGTAGAAGTAAAGGTGTGTTTTCATTAAACACAGTGCTAGCATAGCTATGTAGTTCACTCTTAAGCCTATTCTATTCTTCTTCTTTCTTGCATCCTAAGCAGTTGCTTATTCATTTGTTTCAAATCTAATTATGGTGCAATCAAAGAAGGAAATGGAACAGCTCACTGATCTGATAGAAAATGAACTCATTAAAAAAAAGGGTAAAAAAGACTTTCTGTCAGATCAGTGAGGTCAACTGATGTATGCACACAATTGCTAGTTGCAAGAGATGGACATGAATTTCCAGCCAGGCCTAGAAGAACCTCCTTTTCAGAGGCAAAGCAAAGCTGTACTGAATTAGCTGCAATCTTATAGTAATTCCTGAGAAAGAAAAATACAAGCGCAATGACTAAGAGATGTAACATGCTAGAAAAATTTAGTGATTACAAGTTATCTTGCAGCATTTACATGATCAAAATAACGATTGCTTTCTATAGAGACTTCGAACATACAGGACTCAAATAGACCCTTTCATCAGATATTAGGCTTCCTGCATTGGAATTGGCCTTTCTAAGAACCATAAGCTTCAGCAGAAGGTCACTATATTTGAAACAATGATCACACAATTTCAAGTAATGCCAGTTTCATGAGGACTGGGTTTCCTTTCTTCCCAGGAACCAGCCAGCTATTTGCAAACTACCCATATATTTTACAATTTAATCATTCATTAACTAAAACTAACTTGTCTTTACAAATACTACATACCAGATGTTTTTTACTTATCTCCTTTCCTTTTCTCTTTATCTGACATTGATTCCCACACATTTGCAATGGAAAGTTTTGGGGACAAGTAATATCTCATGTCATATGTGTACAAGAGCTGAAATTATGGCTGCTGATCATTTTAGGAGATTTCTATATTAATCTGTATTGATTTTCTATATTAATAGGAAAAGTAATAGCTCTTATCAAGGTTCAAGAAGGTAATTTGCAATTTTAAAGACTATTCACAAGAGCCATCTACCATCCATGAAACATATTCCAAATAAAGTTTAATGATGAAAAGAAGCAGTGTCCTTCAGTCTTTTCCATTTAACAAGCTAAAAATGCTTTTTTTTTTTTTTTTTTTATTCCAGCACCAAGAACATTTCGATTTACAGTGGATAAAACAGGATAAAGTGTTTATAGCTCAAGCTGGACAATCATTCTTTAGAGACAGACTAAGCATATCCAGCTCCTGGCTAAAGAACTTTTGAGTTTATTGTCTTATCAGAGGTCAAGCTTGTCAGCTATTGTTGATATGGCTCAACCTGCACTGCTGTCCATAGCACCTGGGATGAAAGGATTAGTGAACCACTCTTTCCACTCTGTGGATCAATCGATAGAGCACTCTCAGAGATGCCTCTGAAGTTCCCTTAGATTATGATTAATGTGTTCAAGATGTTTTCCTGTTGGCTCTTCAGTTCCCTCAGTATAGTTTGAGCTAAAAAAATGCTATAGTTGCTTTGCTCTCAAGAAGCCTAATTTCCACGTTTTGACAGCTGCTATAGTTTTGATGTTTGTGAACAACATACTCCTGTCCAGAGAATTTTCTCAGTTTACATGACCAAGATATCTGATTAAACACACCAGATGAATAGAGGCAGAACAAAGCAAGGGACCATGGCTGATCAGGCATGAAAATGAACATATCTGCCCTTAATTAAAAAAGGCATCATGTTACCTTCCTGTCCAAAACAGGCATTTCTGCTGTAAAGAACTCTTGCTCTTGAAAAAGCAATACAGGTAAGAATATATCACATGAAGTTCACTCTTACTCAAGGAATTAATACTGTGAATTAAGAATATGAATGACCACTTTAATGCATCTTTTGATTTGCTTAGTGAGAAGAACATGATGATATCAAACATAAGGTACTGGAAGGGATGCTTTTAAATCCAGTTAATCAGGTTACTCTTCATACGTGCTGCCATTTGGGTAGTAGTGTGTGTACAGAAGGATGTACTATCATATCACCTAAAGGTAGTAATTTTTGCCTGTTTACTGAAATATTTTACTTGCACCTTCTTCCAAAAAAATTCTTTCCTGTTAGGGTGGTAAGACACTGGAATCGGTTGCCCAGGGAGGTTGTGAGTGCTCCATCACTGGCGGTGTTCAAGGCCAGGTTGGATGAAGCCTTGTGTTGGATGGTTTAGTGAGAGGTGTCCCTGGTATCTTTCATCTCTGCATCATATCACTACTATTTTCTTTCTGTAATTACATTCAGATGGCATTTTCAGTCTGAGGTGATATACTGGTTTCTATGAGTTACATATATCTACCATATACAGCATATTACATCCCAACAGGGGTACTTCAGGTTTCTTTATAGTGATTTTAGAAGGATGTACATAGGATTTAGTGTGTATATCTAGATTTAGCATTTTAAGTGTTATCAAAGTAGTGTTTTTACCCTAGTGACAAGCATTTTCAATACCCCAGCATCCTTCTAGTTTGAAGAAGACATTTTATTAGGCTATATGCAAACACACAGGAGATGGTATAATCATGTTAGGAATTACAAGAAGTGCTACCTTCCACATTTCCTGTATCTGGTATGAGAGACTGTCACTTGTGACCCCCTACTCAGGCACTCCCTAGAGGAGGTGCTCTCTGCTTGGTCAGATTCTGAATTGGCAACCCTCAAGGAGTACCTCAAGAGCAGTCTGGTATACAGGTTCATCTACTGCCCTTCCAACTCCCCTGAGAGGGCTTTCATGGTTTTTGCATAATGAAGCATGGAGTTTCTGCTCGTGTATGGATTACAGGAAGCAGAAAGACTAAAATGAACCAGCACTCCCTGCCTCTTAACCTGGAGCACTCTGAGCATCTGCAGTGGGCTCCCTAATATGACACTAAGAGCATCCTATGATGCCATTCAGTCTCTGCAATGCTCATACCATATTCCAGCATTCTGTAAATGCTGTCCTGAGGAACTTGCTTCATACCTATGCCTTCATAGCTTTCTTCATAAGTATACCTGGATGACATCCTGGTATTCTGCACCTCTCGAAAGTTATGCATTGACAGCATCCAGGATGATTCTGTGTCAAACTGAAAAAGTGCTCCTTTCACCAACAGAGGGTGGAGTTCCTGGGGTACCTGTGGGGGAAATTTACTTGCACATAGGCTATAAGGAGACATCACAAGCTGGCAACCCCTTTGCAGCAGATGTGCAATGTTTTTCAGGATTTACTAGCCTCTAAGGATAGTTCACAAAGGGGATTTCTAGTACAGTGGCTGCTATAAGGGCACCCACTCCAAAGAGGGCTCATTTTTCACAGGTGCCTTAAGCACAAGCAGTTGCAGCTTTTGAAAAAGTAAAATGGATATTCACTGTAGTTTTTATCATAACCCTGGTCTTTTACTATAGAAACAGATGCTCTAACCTGTAGCTTTTTCTCTGGGTAACTCACCCTACTGAGAGGAATTATGCCTGAGATAATGAGCTCCTGGCAATGAAAGCTGCCTTGAGGAGTGGCAGCACACCTGTTAGGCAGCAGACGGACTGAAAATGGTGATGACCAACCACGACAACAGTATTGACAGTATTTCTCCCCACTTTGCCTGCTGGGCCTCCTTCTTTTTGTGCTTCTCCTTCACTTCCCTTTGGCATCTGATACCCATCCTGCAGGTAATGCATGTCATGGGCATGTGTGGCTGATTATGTCTGGGTCTGTAACATCTGTACTTGTACCGAAAGGTCTCTGCAAAGACCGCAGTGTGTCTTACAGCCATGATAAGAAAGGGGGGCTGCAATACCTTAGTGGTATCTTAAGATGTCTCTCTAATCAAGCTGTAAAAACCTGTATTGTTCCTATACCTCTAATTGGAGCAGGTAGGTAGCAAAGATGGATCAACATTTACATATCTATTTTTCTCGTCACCCCAGAGCACTGATGCAAAGGAGAAGGAAAGACCTTTCATTTTCATGCTCCAGGTCTTGGGTTAAAAAAATGGGAGGCCCTGCTATTTGCATTGGCCCTTTGAGTAATGCGCTGTTACACTGGGGAAGGCCAGCCATGGAGTCTTTCACAGATTTTCTCCAGCTGTGCTTGTTCCTGGCCAGAGATCTCCTTTATACTGTTTCACGGCAGGTTTGATTTCTGAAATTTTATTATCTGTCATCACTATTCCAATGCACATTAGGAAAACATAAAGGAAGACTTGTCAAAATGTCTGCTGCATAAGTGTCTGGCCCTCATAGTCAGTTGGACAATTTCTTCTCTCCTTTACATGAGATACCCTGTTTAAAACAAATTTTTAAGCAGTATTTTATCTACATAATCAATATATCTCTACCAAATTATGATTTTGAGATTTTCAGCATAAAATTTCTCACTTCCTCCAACAACTAAATTGAGAAAGTGTTTTCCACAGGATCTTTTTCACTTTTTCTTGACCTTATGACATAATGTAAGAAAGAGCTTTGTGCAACACAGTTTTTATCAAAGCTTCATCATTACTGATACAAGTATCTTAACAGTCCTTATTCTTGATAATAAGCCTAAACCTTCTCTTTTCTTAGTTTTCTTAGTTTACACCCTTCATACTATGTGGCTCTTTCCGACTTCATCAGATTATGTCCAGGTGGAAAACGCAAGCTATCCAGCACATACTCCATTTATTGCAAAAGGTCTTGTCAGAGTGTTCATACAGAAAAAAGTTAACTGTAAAAGAAGTTTTCTGGTGAATTTTCTTTCCATCAGTTTGTGATGTTTTGCAGTTTTGAACATCAGGATATCTCTTAAGAAAACATTAACCATTTCGACTGAGCTACAATTTCTCTGAAAAGGTCATATACACTTAAAAGTAACAGCAAAATCCTGACAGTTGCACACAGAAGGTGTAAAGACACAATATGAAAACAACATTGTGGAAGAAATAAACTGTAAGTGAATATGTAAAATAATGCAAATTTTAATAGCACCAGCTTTCTGTAATACAAACTGTGAGGTGCTATTAGCAAAACAAGCAAAGATAGAAAGAACAGTAATGTCATAAACACAGACAAAAAGTAGAAGATGATGTAAACAGTACTAAGAAAAGAGCATTGCCTTTTTTTGAAGCTCAGGTCACGATTTGTCTAGGAATACTGGTACAGAATACTGGACAATGCAGTGGTTGTGCCTAGTCATGTGTAAATTTGATTACTGCAATGACCATTTATGATTTCTGCCTTGCCAGCTTGACAGTGTCAGCTGTTAAGTGTACAGGTCCCAGTTTACAGCACTGAGATTTTGACCACACAGCTCTGTTGCTGTTGTTCTTCCACCGCTCATCAGCAACCTCCTGAGCTTTGGCTCTGCAGCATTTTGTACTGTAACATTTCAGGCTGACATTTCTTGTAAGGCACTTGATTCACCGCTCCCACAGACAGTACACCTGAGCTTCCTCCATGGGCAGAGTCTTCCATGGTGCTGTTTCCCTGTATCAGCCCTTGTTGTTTTACCAATTGTTTCTCATTATGCCCTTTTGACAACTGGTAGGATGCTAGGGATACCAGTCACTGTCAGCTGAACCACCAGACTTTGTTCCCAACTCATAGGTGAAATTGAAGAAAAAGCTTTACACTTCTCTGAATGCAGGAACTGTAATTTCACTCAGTCCTTAACAGATCCTTGCAGGCTTCAAAACTCTTTAAAAGCCCTTCATCTCCCACACGTATCCACATAATATCAAGATACATTCTGGCATGTAAGAATAATTTTCAGCTTTTATAGAAGTGGATTTATTAGATATGCATATGTAAGAAAGATACTTGACATGCACTGTGTGTAGTAATTTTTCACACAGAGGTCTCCTGGATTCTAATGTAGAAATGCATACCATCCTGCAAGTTACACAGCCCTATGAGACTGAACAGAAAATATTTAGGTCTTGGAGTCAGTTTCAACAGAGGCTTTGAGGTCTGGGTCAGAGAGCTTGATTTAAGTACCATCTGTATCTCTGCTATCTCTAGACACACCATAGGACATATTTTCTTCTTTCTCCAAGGATTAAATGACCTTCCGCCTGACAGTCATTCTAGTGATTCTCTTTAACATTTTAAAGTTAAATGCAAGATATTTCTCAGAGTTATTTCCCACTTGATACTATACACATGGCTATGCCTGTTATTCTTTCCTTGTTTTGCCCCCTGGTACTTGAAGGACAGACCATAAATCTGGGATAGGTTGTATCTGACTTTGCATGGGCTTGCAGTGAATCAGACAAAAGGGTACAAGTAGCTTTTCGTGCTTTCTTGAGCATCCAGCAATGGGCAGACACAAGAGACAATCTCAGCCCTGATTCAGTAGAGCTCCGATGTGCACAATTGGTGTATTTAATATTTATAGAAGCATGGAGTGCCAAAAAAAGGAACTTAGGCTGTGGTTGTCCCATTGGGTCAGCAGTGGAGTTAGGTGACATTTTTTTATGAACGTCACTCAGAAATACAAACCAGATGAGACCAAAAATACTAGCAAATGTTGTTTGGATTTCTTGGTAGATTTACAGCACACTTCAAAAACAAATTCAAAAACCAAAGACAAATATTTCCTTGTTCCTTCAAAAAACCCCAAAAGGACAATGACAATAAAACTAAATATTCTGTTTCAGTTGACTTTTACACATTATAGGCAATATGAAGGCCCAGTGCTCCAGGAACACAAATAAATTGTACCCTTTGAAAAGACAAAAGGAATACAGGGTTCATCAGACTCCTGAATATAACAATTTCATCCCCTTCATACAGCAATTGCACCAATCACACTATACATTAAAATTGGTTATGCTCCTTAGCTTACTTGAGTCTATTTCAAAGGCTACCTCTACTGACAATCAGAAACCTTCTAATATTAAGATTTCAGTTGTCCATTGCTGCTATTATAATTCAATTGCTCTTCTACCTGCACTGTCCTTAAACCAGTTAATTCTCTTTGGTGTTTATTTTTTTGCCTATGTCTAATGTGCAATCATACACCCTTGCAGACTTCAGTTCTCTAGACAGAGCCACAAAGCCTATTCTTTTCAAAAAAGAAAAAAAAAAGTTTATTTTACGAAAGTCTTGTTTGTGATTATTATGCTAATCCTTTTCCTTACATGTTGCATTTTGAAATAACCTTGAATGGTGAGTACAACTAACCACGGCATCTAGATGAAGTTTCATTTGTGTCGTGCACAATAGCATTAGTGCTTCTTTTTAACTCCAGGATATGCTTCTCCTGGCGCTTGCAAAGGGTAACATTTACCTTATCACAGTAATTCATATTTGTTGGAAGGCTTGGTGCAGAAATGATGGAGGTAGTAACAAAAAAAGCATATGAACAGAGTATACTCTTGTGGAATTGAAGGAAACTGTTATAATAGGACCTAACTTTGGGCTAAAAAAAAACCCCAAAAGACAAGTGTTGTTGCTAAGGTTTTGGGTCAGATATACTAGATTAAAATAATACTTGGTTTAGCCTTGGGAAAAGAAAAGTGGCAAATTGGGAATAAAGAGTTGTTATTACAGTTAGAAACAGATAAATATAAATAAGACTAGCTAAGTACTTTAAAACAAATAAACAAGGATGGAAGCAGTACTGCATTGTAACTATGAGGTTGCAATTGAATTGGATGGTTTTCGCATTTTTACGTTCTTTGCAGAGTTTCTCCCAATATGCTGCTGGTGTGAGTAGCCATCACTGTTTGTAATGAAGATGTAGTGTCCATTATCCAGTTCACCTTCACTTCTCAAATAGAAAAATTTGAATACATAAAGCTTTCTATTTGGGACACTGAAACTTAGAGCTGTACTACCACCACTCTTCAACATCACTCATAATGAAAACACAAATTAATTTAATTTGAGGGCAACAGTTGTACTACTTTTAATGTCCTTAGCAATCTTGGTTTTTTTTTCCCCCTTTTTACATCTTTAGATTTGTATTTGAATCGTCAAGAATTACACTGGCATGTCTAATGCCCCATGAAAGTTTCATTTTCATTTGTCTTCTGAAAATTCTCATTTTATTCTACAAGATGTAAGGTTTTACATCTTTTGCAGTTTCCCTGTTTAATCCTAATGCCTCATTCATATTGGTTATTTGTCCAGTTTTGAGCTTTCTGCTTAGGATACACATTCAAGAACATCTTTGGACACGGACAATTGGAAGACAAAGGTTTTCCAGGCTTCTTTCACATTCAAGTGAAATGTTAATCTGAGATCCACTGCCTGTAAGAGTAACTAATTGCTTTTGTGTACCGTTAGTTTGCCTATTTGAAACTGATATCTTTCATTATACTCTTCTGTTTAATTAAAACTTAATTACCTTATGATCATGCAATCCAAGTCTATTTTCTACAACTGATATTTAGTCTAATGTCCTCACTACTTAAAAAGCCAAGTTTAAAAGCAGTTCAACCTTATTGGCTCATTGGTGAAGGAACCTGATCACATTCTGACTGAACCCATTCTTTAGGAGTAGCTTTTGGTCAGAAGCTCTAGCCACGAAATGAATTAACTCTGCTGCACACAGTTTTCTCAGGGTACACACTGACAAAATTTTGCATGTTCAGTCTTCAGATTGTGGTGGCATAAAACTCTTTGATGGCAGGTAAGCTTCTTCAAGGCATTCACCTCACTGACTGACAGCCAAGAATCTTGAATGCTCCAGGGTATTGCCTTGGATACTCAGCAGTACTGGTAGGGCTCTCCCTACAGTATTCCCTAACAACCAGGTGCAGTTTCATTTCTGTTGTATTTTGCTTCTTTAATTTTCCACACTGCAAAGAATGTTCTTCCCATTGCTTTTATCTTTTCCTTTTTTTTTTTTTTTTCCCTCCTTTTTTTTTTTTCTCACTCAGACAACGAAAACCCATATTCTGGAATGAAATATAAAATGCAAGCCTGAGTTTTAAACCACAGAGACTATGGATGTAATCAACATACATGCTTTATCGGATTTTTACTAGCCATGCTGCAACAAAGTTATTTCTCTCACACGGATGATGAAGCAGGGTACTTAGAAAAGGACAGGTATGTGTGAGCAGAAGGAGTGGCAGTAATACATTTTTCTTACTTATTTTCACACAAGGCTTACACAAAGGAGGTCCTCTAGAATTAACTGAACAAATGCTGTACTCTTTTGCATCGCTCTGTAATCTGAAAGGAAAATTTCTGTGTGATGCTCTTTCTCTGAGGGCTTTGGGGTTTCAGCTACGTATTTTTTCTTTTGAAACCATGACTTTCTTTTCAAAACATTCAGTCAGACTCGGGGAAGATCCCGTTAATGTTCCACGGACTGTGCGGCTTCACATATTGGTACTGAATAAAAGAATGCATTTTATCAGTATGAGTGCACATCAGTATGTTTTAAGACAACATTAGGAGGTTATACCACAACCTTTGTAGGGAATACTGGCAAAACACTATTAATGTTATGAAGTATTCAAAATAGATTAAGATCACATAGCCAAAGACTACCTTTTGCACAGAGTGCTAACCCTTTTGCTACCATGAATGCATCCATAGTGACTGGAAAAAAGCATTTAAGTACATACTTGGTGTGGTGGGTTGAGTTTGGCTGGACGCCAGGTGCCCACCAAAGCTGCTCTATCACTGACTTCCTCAACTGGACTTGAAAGAGAAAATATAATGAAAGGCTTATGGGACGAGATAAGGACAGGGAGAGATCACTCATCAGTTACCATCACAGGCACTTGACCTGGAGGAAATTAGTTTCATTTATTGCTAATCAAGAGCAAAATAATGAGAAATAAACCCAAATCTTAAAAAAAAAAAAAAAAAAAGAAACCCCCCCCCCCAAAAAAAACCAACCCACCACCTTCCCCTTATCCCTCCCTTCTTCCCAGGCTTAACTTTCCTTCTGGTTTCTCTACCTCCTCCCCCCAAGAGGCCAGGGGGTTGTGGAATGGGGGTTGTGGTCAGCTCTTCCTATGCTGTCTCCACTGCTCCTTCCTCCTCAGGAGAGGACTCCTTCCCTACTCTAGCGTGAGTCTCTCCCATAGGAGACATAGTTCTGCATTAACTTCTCCAAAATAAGTTCTTTCCACACGCTGCAGTTCTTCATGAACTGCTCCATTGTCAGCAGTTCATAAGGATTGCACCATAGGTCTCTTCCATGGGTGTAGTCTTTCAGGAACAGACTGCTCCAGCGTGGGTCCCTTCCATGGGGTGCTGTCCTTCAGGAGCAGGCTGCTCCAGTGTGGGTCCCTTCCATGTGTGCAGTCCCTCAGGAACAGACTGCTCCAGCATGGGTCCCTTCCGTGTGTGCAGTCCCTCAGGAACAGACTGCTCCAGCGTGGGTCCCCCGCAGGGTCCCAGCTCCTGCAGCAAACGTGCTCCAGCGCGGGCTCCTCTCTCCATGGAGCCGCAGCTCCTGCCAGGAGCCTCCTCCAGCACAGGCTTCCCATGGGGTCACAGCCTCCTTTGGGCATCCCCCCTGCTCCACCATGGGCCTCCCTGTTCTGCACGTGGAATCTGCTCCACCATGGGCCTCCATGGGCTGCAGGGGCACAGCTGCCTCACCATGGGCTGTACCACGGGCTGCAGGGGAATCTCTGCTCCAGTGCCTGGAGCACCTCCTCCCCTCCTTCTGCACTGACCTGGGTGTCTGCAGGGGTGTTTCTCCCACATCTTCTCACTCCTGTCTCTGGCTGCAATTGCTCCCGTGCAGTGGCTTTTCTCCTTCATAAGTATGTTATGCAAAGGTGCTACCACCATCACTGATGTGCTTGGCCTTGGCCAGTGGCAGATCCATCTTGGAGCCAGCTGGCACTGGCTCTGTCAGACATGGGGGAAGCTGCTGG
The DNA here is from genome assembly GCF_037157495.1 of Lathamus discolor. Lineage (NCBI taxonomy): Eukaryota > Metazoa > Chordata > Aves > Psittaciformes > Psittacidae > Lathamus > Lathamus discolor. Next base: position 25,780,839 of record NC_088884.1, read on the forward strand.
CAGCTTCTCACAGAAGCCACCCCTGCAGCCCCCCTGCTGCCAAAACCTTGCCACACAAAACCCAATATACTTTATCTGACAATATGCACGTGTCAGTCTGAAAGCAGGACAGTGAATAACATTTCCCCAAATTAATTGGAGGTCACTGTTCTCTGGGGGCATTGCTTCAATACTGCTGCATTTCTTTTCACCCTTCATGCTGAGGTCCTGATTTACGCTCATATAATTCCACTATAGCACTCAGCCTCTGTAATGAGACTGCAGCATGAGTAAAAACACTTACAAGCAGATTTTTATCTTCCTGTAAATTAGCACTTCTGCAAGAATGTCAAATGATCCCGCTAAACACACTGAGCTGGCCATGTCTCAAAATTAACTTTCTAGTCATTGCTCCAGCCCACGTGGCATTTGACAAGTGCTACAACACCCAGGAAAGACCATGTTAATTATCACATGACTAGTATTTATATCTCTATTTCTTGAAACGCTATTCAGTCATTAAAGATAGTGAAAAATGGCACTATCCAGAATGAATATGAAATGAATATTCATAACACAGCTAATTGTCACTGACATCTCAAATTTCATTATAATTTCTGTTTTGCTTAGCACTTTCTCACACTTGCAATAAACCCATCACTATGCTATTTAATTACTGACTGCAACAGAAGTCCAGACAAAATTACATATACACAATAGGAGCCCACATTTCATAATCAGCTGTATAGTTAGGATGTTTAGAGAAATGTTTCTTATATTGAACAGATGTATTTATGTAGCATAACAGATCTTAACATGCTTAACAGAATGTCCCACTTTTTTTAATAGGCATTGCATGTTTTAATTCACAGCAAATCTAATAATTCAGGAGTTTCTAAACTTGTTAGTGGAACTAATACAAACTTTTCCCTTCTACTGGGATATTATAATAGGTTTTATTTACTCTGTGCATTTCATCATTCCTTTGAAAGTGCAAGTAGGAAGAATATAGCTGAACAAAAAGGCTTGCAAGTGAGCCATTCTAATGTTTATCAAGACCATTATTTTTCTTCCAGGCTTGTTAAACTCTTAAATATGTATTTGTATCAAGCTAATTTAAGCCTATGCTTTTTGTGTAATATCACCTACTTCACATACACATGGACAATAAAGAAGCTTAATTTAAAAATGGCTACAGTTATAATGCTGGCTATATAAAGCCAAAGGGAGATTATTTTAGCTTTAAAAATTGACTTGGGGAAAATTAACACAGTGAACAAGCATATTAAATACCAACTGCTTCAAACCATACCAACTGCTGCTGCTGCTAAAGAAAGTGCTATATAATTTAAAATATTTCTCAGACTTTAAAGAGTACTTCTCTTACAAATACTTTACAATACCTTTCCAAATACTATTGCTTCAAGTGTGTTAAAAAGAAGCTGTTGGTGGCTGTTTAAAACTGAAAATTCTGAACAGGACGCTGTGACAAGGGTGTCTGTTACAGACAGAAAGCAGTCACTGAGGAGGGAGAAATAGTGATGGTTTGATCATGATGTATTTACCAGAGTCGCTGGGACTGTGGGTCAACGGATCCTCCTTTCCGTAAATGGGAAGGCGGCGAACCCTAACTAGAGGGCGGTCAAGCCACACTGAACTGCAGGCCTAGCTGCAGAACACCCACTGACTTCTGCTTGTAATAAATGTCAGCCTCTGAGGCTGTTATTTACAAGTTGTCTCTGTAGTAGCCCCGAGACTCCCAAGGCATCGTAAGTTGCAGCATTATGCACAAGTTCTTTCAATCAGAGCAACCAAGGTGACAGAGACTGAGCCTGACAGGTCACAACCCCAGTACACTTTATAGCTATTAACATTCTTTTTGTTTAATGGATACTTCAAAAAAAAAGAAATCTAAGCCATTTTAATTTTGATAAGAAAATGTATATATATAACAAATAGCTTCTCTCAACTTAGGTGTCCTATCATCCTTCCTTTTCTGCTGCAGAATATTCACAGACATATATAGGTATATAAAAGCAGAAATGACAGAAGAGCTGGCTGTATGAGAAAGTTTTAGGCCAACTGTTCATTTTCATTCTCTAAAAAGGGTAACAGGCAACATTTGAAAAAATCTTTAAAGGTAAAAATCAGCTCAGACACTCAGGTTAAAACTGATGCTCTCTGTGTGGCTTTTAAAGAAGCCATCCATGATTATTCTAACTTAAATAAAAAGTGAATGGAAAAAGCTCCAACAAACAGCAATATGAGAAGTTCATCATACAAAGACTTTCTTGACAAGTAATTGTCTGGTGACACTCACAGTCCTAGTTAGCTGCCCCTCTCCTAAGAGAGACTAACAGCTAATAACTGTCAAAGAAGTTCTACTAGAGATCATATTTGATACTCATGACATTTAAAACAGGATTGTAGGAAAAGAGGTCTTCATGCCAGGAAAAGAATCAGTGATGTGGAAAAAGCACAACTTCAGCACAACTAATTTGTTAATCTTCATCACTACCTATGGTCACCACTGTTTTTCTTACCCCACAAAGCAGCTAGCTGTCTGATGAATCCTTATGTGGGAAGTCTGTTTAAATATGTGAAATATAATGAAGTATTTTAAGTGAATTGAAGAATACATTTGTAAGCATGTGTTATTAAATGAGACTTTACACAAGATTTTAAGCAAGTCTTTCCTTGAACTCAGTACTTCATCATCAGTTAATCAGCTGGGACTTATTCCCAGCTACTCCACAGCTACACTGTGGGAGTGCAGAAGTGTGTGAAACAGGGCATAAGATTCGATTCATGGCTAAAGTACTCCCAAAGATGCTGGAGTCACTGTTAATGGCCTGGATTCTGCAGGTAGATCAAAGGTAAAAAAAAAAAAGCAGACAAGATACCTTGAAAATTCAACTGAACCACGGAAATTAGAAATGTTCTCAAGTGAGAACAATCAGGGTCTGTAGCATCACACATTCACTGCATTTTTTTCTAATCTTTGTGATTTGGAGATAACTTTATAAATGAGATCTAATAGGAAACTGGAGTCGTGTTTTCTACTTCAGTTTGCAGTCAAAGAGGTCCACAAGGAATGTGGAGATATGTTTTAGAGCTTTTAAAAAAAACACATGAATTTTAATGAGAATCCCTAAATTTCCCTCCGGTGTGGTTGATACTGCTTTTCTGATTATAGCAAGTGTTGAGAGAAACTGCTATTATATTCTTTAGGGCTCCAAACTGACAGTACTGAACTCGCTACGGGGAAGAGAAATAGGTTGTCAGAAAACAAATGGACAAATAAATAAATAAACTGGTGGAAGTCAGAGAAAAGTATTTCACAACAGTGTTATTGGAATTACTGCGGAAAGTGTGGCTTTAGTCTATTAGAGAAAATCATTCAATGTGGAGGCAAGATTTTGACAAAAACAAAGAAGGACAATGTGAGAGCAATTACAAACCTGTTTATGAGACGTTAGGTTATTAAACTGTCATGTTTGACAACTGCAGAATAGCTTTCTTTTTATATATATATAAAGTAAACACAAAGAGAACAAAAAATGTAGTACCTGTAATAAAGACAATTTAAAAAAAGACTATCTAATTGCAAAGTGTGATCATGGAAAAGAAAGACAACAAAAAGTAAGCCAGGTGGTAAACCCTTCTCCTCTAAACACCTGCTGGTTATTTCAGTTCAGAGGGCAAACTATCATCTCATCTGGTGGTGAGATTCCCCTCATTCGGCTGTAGACATTGAGGTGAATGAGGTTTGACTCACAGACTGAGACACCAAATTTAGGTATCTACATGTGAATTAGATATTCAAGACCCCAGTCTGGTCAGTAAAAAACTCAAGCTTCAGTCAGCTGTCTAAATGCAGATGTCTACTGCCTTCCCATTTAAAATCCCTTTTTAGGGTATTTGAGACAACCTCAAAGGACTGGCAAATATGACACAGGACTTCAGGGATACTCTTCTGAAGAAAAGGCTGGAAACTAGGCAGGTATAGCTGCGGCATCTCTAACAGCATTAGACATCTATGCATGGACAACTGAAGCACAGCCTTTCTCCATTTGATTGATGGCTTCAGATTTCTATTCAACCCACTCCCAAGTCGATACCTACAGATCAACTGAATTGTTTGTGACATGCCCTTGCAAAGGACCAGGTTGAAATCAGCATTATGAATTCACTGGTGTGCATCTTCTTCTATGCATACGTATTAAGTGGCTGGTTAAAGGCTCTTCCGCAATGCACGTGTTCTACAAATAAGCCAAGCCTTGGATTCACTGTTAAGCAAATGAACTTCCATATCAGCAAATTTTACAATCTCGTAGGTAAATCATTGGAGAGAAAAAGGATTATTGCCCTGTCTTATGAAGCCACTTCATCTGGAATACTTTGCTCAAAAAAAAAAAGACTCTGCATTCTTAAAAACAGATTGGCAAAATGGAAGGAGCTCATCAGAGAATAAAAGAGATTAGGAACAAATGCTTAGATCTTTGCTTCTTAAATCACTTTAATATTCCAAAGAACTCAGTGCTCCAACTACCATGGACAAGTGATGAAAAGGAGGAATATTTCAGCTTGTGATAGTGGAACTCCCAAGAAAAGAAGCGAATTATAGTATGCAGTACTCTGGGATGTAATTAGAAGCAGGAATGTGAAAACAAAGACAAGAAATATAAACTTCCCAGTCAGTGACATTTCATAATTATTCAGTAACCTCTGAAATGTAGAAATCCCACTCCATTCGATACTGAAATCCAAACTTGATTTAGTAATAGAAAATATACTTTAAAATAGTCCTATATCAACAGGGAGATGGATGGGATAATCTGAAATGCTCATCTATTAGCAACACGTATGAATTCTTCCACACATTATTAGTCATCAGATATTTTGTCAGAAAAGGAACTATCCTGATAAAGAAACAACATTTGTTAAGAGAATACCAAATAATTCTTACTCAGAACTCACATTGGTATGCCCTTAGCAGCACTGCCTTAAATCGTGTCTATCCACCAAAATTTCTGTTTAGCAGGTGCTCATTGGCTAGTACTTATTTTGGACTGGCTTTAAAGTAAAAGATTAAAGACATTGAGTATTGATAACTAAATTAAAAGGACTGGCTGCCAATAGTTATAACAGTAAGTAAAGAATAAAGAGCATTGCCTGTTCTGTGTCCTCTTGACCATGCAGAACAATCATTAAGAATTAAATGCTGTGATTCAGTCCCCCTCCTCCTTTTTCCCCAAGAGGCAATGCCTCACACACCACCAAGTATGCAGTACTCTGGGAACAAAGCCAAAAGTATCAACTCGTTCTCTGAATGAGAACAGCTCAAAAATAAGGTCTTACCCAAGAAGGAGCGGCAGGGGGAGGGAAATGACAGTGTTTCCTATTATTGCTTATAATGCACTTTCTTTTTTTAATGAAATTAAATTTGTATTAACACATCTTTTACTGTCTCAAATGAAGTTCAGGATTTTGGCTGAGAGGGTACATTAAAAATATGTAATAAAATGATGTTGTTTGGTTTACTTCTAACTCATTCTTTCACTTTTACAATATACATAATTTAGCTAGAATGACTTTTGTATAGGCAGGTCAGGTAATTCACAGAAACTGTTGATGTGTGAAGTTTTGAAGAAATACTTTTCACAATTCCATATCCCTCCTTCTCTTTTCCCCACCAATCTCTGCTCCTGGCACATATATAAAGCAGTTGTGTGATACATATATATCAGCTTATACACATAGACTTGCATTAACCCTTGTGGTTAACCTAAAGAGCTACAGTGATTATTTAAACTATTCTACAGAAAACTAAAACACAACTAAAAATACAGTTGAGAAAGAGACCCTGCTGTTGGCCTGCGTTTGCTGTCTTAGGCTGGTTGTACTAAAATAAGGCCAGTGACTTCATTGTAATTGAAAGTAAGAACAAATTACATCAAAAAATAAATAATGCTTGCATCTCTTTTAGTTACTCAATTCACTTCTGAATGACTCAGTTGCATTTTCAAACGGTTTCTCTCTTGCTTGCAGTCACCTGCTGAATGCTTTGAAATACACATTATTTTCCATTTGGAAAACATATGTTGCTTTTTGTTTTTCTGTATGATTTCGTTTCTAATGATACTGAACGTTAACGTCACTTTCCTATTTATGCTGTTTGCATATTGACCTTAACGTCAGCACAATACTGGTGCTGGATGTGGTTAGTTAAAATTAGTTCCTGCTGTTTGCTGAATGGCAACAGAGCACAAAATAGGGATGATAACTGAATCCTCCAAAATCAATGGCTATTGTTAAGTTGCTTTTAAATGTTACCTCTCACACAACTGGTATTAAATTCAGTGGGATTATGCTGATGATTCATGTAATCAGGTATGTTTATCATAAAGAAAACATTAACTACTCTTGAGGCTGCCACTGGCCACACATAGATGTGCAGATGACAGAAAAAGCTGCTCTTGCAGGTGAGAGCCACAGGAATACTGGGGAGGGCAGTCGATGTTAGCAGAATAGAGTAGAGCAGCAATAAACAAGCTCTAAACCATTTGAAATTGGCTGAGCTCCTCCTCCAGCATCCCCTCTCCAGAGGTCTGGCACCCTCTGTAAAGGCTTTAGTATGTAACGGATGAATCAGAGAGTATTCCTTGAGGGAATTCCACTGCTGCACGGCTCCTCTTTGTCTCTTGTTCCCTCTAGTGTAACACAGTGCATGCAGTTACCATGTTCGTATATTCAAACCCCAGATTTGCACACAAATGCAAATGTTTTCATCTTCATAATGAATACACCTCCATTTTCTTAGGGTGTGCTCACAATGACTATAGTCTTTAATGTCTGGTCAAATTAGGAGGATGTGCATATGATTTTTATAAACTTCTTGGAACAATTCTCAGATCATCCGTCTGTGTATTTTAACCATTAAAATTCCAACATCTTTCAGTTGTTCCAGGATGGGTTTTTTTTAAATACATACTGGAATAGGGCATACCTTAAATACTTTTAGCATGAAAAAAAAAACCAAACCAGTAGGTATATGATAGTTAAAGAAATACAGTGAAGATCTGAATGTTTTTCTTGACTGCATACAGTTTTCTTGATAACAGACTTTTAAATACCTGGTGTCCAAAACGCAAAATCACCTCCAAGTGGCACCTTCCTGTTCTCTAAGACATCTTTTATTTGTTATCTTATTTTAGTCTTTAGTTAGCTTATCCACTGTCTAAAAATGTTTTAGTGTTGTTAAAGCATTTTAAAAGTATTTCCAGAATATTTTATAAATCCTAAGTGGTAAATATTCACTACTCAGACATGAAATCAAAACCTTTGATCTGTCTTGATTTTTTTTCACTACATATGTTATGCTTGATTTTAAAGTCTTCTTCATACAAACTACCTTTTCCATGATCCTTTCTGCAGTTTTAAGAGTTCATGTAATGCTGTTTTCAGCAAAGACAGAACAGGACTGAAGTCAGTAAATTTAGATTTTTTCTGGAATATATGCAGAAAAAAATGTTATTTTTATCCTATGCACAAGTCATTGGATAATATTTGTATTGCCATTGGCAGTTTGAAGTTCAGTGACAGACTGTACATAAAAATCACAACATGAAACTCACCTGTAATCAAAGTATAGATTCTGTTACAAAACTGCATGAATTCTGGGGTCTTTTCCAAAAATTGAAAAATAAAAATATTGTTTATGTTAAAGGAACAACTGGGCTAAGTGGAAATATACACACAAAAGAAAAAAAAGAACCATTTCTGCATCCAATCGGTCCTGTGAATACTTATCCCTAAAGTGAGAAATTCTGCACTATTCGTGAAAAGAAATACTATTTCAAGGTAGGGATTTCTGATGGAATTCCATTGTGTTAGACTCATTCTGGAGCTCTTGTTCCCAAAAACTTTGTCATAAGAATAATTGTTACACCAATTTTTCCATTAGACCAGTTTCAGAAACTCTCATTCATTTTTTCATCTACTCAGCCAGTGGCCTGCAATAACCCTTTCAGAAAATGACAGACTTTCCCCCCTGGCATGCCCTCTCCAGAGCTGTGACTCCCTTTGGAAAGAGGTTAGCTTGTGCAATATAAGCCTAGATAACGCCAAAAGCAGACTTTTCAGATAGACCAATATAGACAGGTCATGCATGCTTTCCTCCACCTTTTTGTCACATTCTCTTCTTAAATTTTTAAGTCTGCTGGGAACCAAACTGGCCCCTGGCATAAGAAAGGCATTCTTAGAAGTCACTTTGTTGGGCTTAATTATTGCAGTGATGCAGAAGTACTTTTCATTTGTTTTTATATTTTTACTGTCCTTGGTAGAATATTGTTGAAGGACAAAGTAGACAATGTAATAAATGTCATGGTATATTACAGAATTTATATGAAGCTTTAAATCTTTCTTGGAAGCAACTTGAAAAAGTACTTTACACTTTAAAATGTAAATATCTAAGGAAAATATCCCAAATCCACCCAACCCTAACCAGAGAAAAAGGACAGTATTTGAGGACCTTAATGGATATTCAACAATATTCCTGCTAAACCACATCCTGCATTCTTATATTTAAAAACACATTAAAACCAAATGAAATAAAAAATCACCCCCCCCCCAAAAGACCCAAAACAAAACAAAAGAATCCCTGTTTTGCATTTCAATTTAAGAAGAGTTTTATCACATAGGACCCGAGTTATAGAGGGGCTTCCAAAAGCCCCTCAACTTCCTCCTTGATTTCAAGACACTGCAATTCTTTTTAAAAATTGTCATTAACATTTTCACTAAATGACTTTCTCCTATGATAGATTCTTTTTTCCTTTGTAGGTGTAAACTGTACACTATTTTCCTTATAAGCCTGTCACAAAGCAATCCATGCAAGCCTTGCCTGTCATTGTTTCCACCTGAACAGCACTGATCAGTTAAGTGCATTTTTATATTGCTTGTTTCCTTTTTGCTTTTTAAATCACAGGGACATAATTTAGTGCCACAGAGAAAGACTGTTGACATCTACTATTGGTACACTCCCTTGATGAGAGAGCATAGGGCAGTACATCATTTTACTTGGATCAAAATGGATTGGTAGGACCAATCTAGAGTCAGATTAGGGTTTGTAATTTTATCGCTCGGTAGTAAGTATCCACGGCATGATGGCCAGTTGCATCCTGCAGCTGCTCAGCTATTACGTACAGCCACAGCAGTCAGAAAGCCATGAGCAGTAGATGTTGCTGTTAATTTGAAATAGCCACTCTTTTCCCAACATCCCTTTCTCTTTGTTTGGACTAGATAATGAAGTGACAGTAACAGAATGCCTTTGACTTGTATCTGGAAACCTTCAGCTTTCTATAAGGGCAGTCTTCTGCTCTGGTTAATAGTTTGTCTTCAGTACTCTACCGCAGAACCATTTGTCTGCTGTGAGCTTTTCTTCCCTAAACCAAAACTGCTACTGAAAAAAATGCAAAGATTGTAAGAACGGGAGCAGGAAGGTTTCATTAACTTTTATTTCTCACCTAATTGGTGTTTGCCATAATCATGCATATAGCTTACCTATATCTACTTAATTCTAATGCAGGTTTACATCAGACTGTTAACAAGTAATCATTTACAGGGATAACTGCAGTATAAAATCCACACTTCTGTATGAAGTGTTTTTAGCTGTTATTCTTGAAAATAACATTTCAGATTTTCATTTAGGAGGAAAAAAAAAAATTGTTTTGCATTTTCAGTCTTTATTTTCTGCATTCAACAGCCTCTTTGCGCATCATTGTTCTGTTCCCCCAGTGCCTTCAGTTTAAATCAGACTGTGGTTTACATAAGTCCTTAAGAAATGATGACATAATAATACATAGGAAAGTCTAAGTGAACTAATAATATTTTCCTCTTGGCATTACTACTGTTACAGCTTCACCAAATTCTTCTTTGTTATTCTACCAGAAAAGCACAAAGCACACTTTGCCATCAGGACAGTTTATTCTTAGGGAGGGCCAAAGAATCATGTCATTTTGGAATAACAAAGTCAAAAAAATGTTTCAATTTATTTGAAAATATGTTGTAAGTGAGAAACTGCAGGAGTTTTTCTTTTCCTTTATTGGCATTTTATCTCTAATTCTCCACAAAGTGGGATCAGTTATTCCTTGTGCTCATCATCATTAGAATCATTAAAGGCAGTGAAAGGCATTTAAACTTTCTAAGACCTGAATATTGATCTAATTAAAAAAAAAAAACAACAAACCAAACACAACTCTTTTCAGATTTATTTTTATTAGATTTATTACTAAGAAATAAAAAAAACCCACAGGAATTACAGAACAGTCATGCCATTCTTTAGTAAGGCTGATATTTCTGGGCACACGTTCTTCTCCATCAAGCCATGTAATTCAAGAATGGCATATTTATCCTGTGTGCTGTTTGTTTATGCAGACTCTGTGCATCATAGACTAAATATACCTGTGCTTCACTGCATTCCTTTTTTCATCTAAGATTTTTTTTGGAAGGAGTATGAGTGCCTTCTACATGCTAGACTTCTCTTTACCTGTATTTCTGTCCTCAGATAGTCACATGCAGGATCTCTTTAAAGCTAAAGACTTGCAGAAAACTATTAACTTACCCATATACTCTAGGTACTTTAAGGATGCAGGAAATCACTCCCTGCTAGGGTCTGCTTCTCTCTGTAGAATTTAAATGGGAGCCTCAATATCTACACTTCACTGAATCCCATTCCACATGTGTCTCTTTTAATCCACAACTCACTTAATGGTGCAATTAAACCATGCCTTTACCACTCTACAGGAATCTAGTCAACAACTGAAAACTAAAACCTCTTATCATATTTAATTAGGCAATTTAACTATGCTGATTTCAGAATTGCACTTGTTCTTGATTCACATTTGAAAACAAATCCCAGACTGTTTAGAAAGAAACTGTCATAATGAACGGCAGCTCAGGGAGCTTTCCAAATCATAGTATCAGTCTTTACTGATATATAAGCTCTTGAGAAGCCTTTGCCATGACTCTAGTAAGCTGGGGACCAAGAACAAAAATTGTGATGTTAAAGTTCAGAAAGACATAGAACTGGAACTGCCAATAGTAATAGTAAGGCAATAGTAAGCCGATACTGAGAAGTTAAAATGCTAATCTACTTCTTTTGCCTCTCCCACAATAAAGGTATTTGAGCCTGATTTCAGTTAAATGTATCACTACTGAGACAGTATAATTTCACTAAATAAGAAATATCTTACATAAGAGGTTTTTTTCAGCTTTCAGTTTACAGAGTTGAATGAAGACCAAAGTCAGTATGTAGCCCTGAATTGTGTACAGATAACAGCATGCCTCAGCGATCTTACTAGAAAACAAAAAGCCTGAAATTGTATGACAGAACAGTTGTATAATAATGTTCTCAAAAATTATTTTCCAAATGAAAAATACTGGAAATGTACGGCACCTTCCAGCCTCTTGAGACTGTTCTTTTCAGGCAGAAGAACAAATGCAAAAGCAAAATTCAGTAGAGCCAGAACAGATTTCTTGGAAACAATTTACATCAGCCTGTATCTGTGAGAAGATACTGCTGGGTGAATACCAATAAAGAAATCTAGATATAATTCAGGGGATTTTAAAAGAAGAAATGCAATTGCTTATCTAACACCAAACCTTCTTTTTCTCATGAGTGAAACTAAAGTTATAGAGTTATCAATGCTATGTAGTCACATTATATATGTATACCATTACGAGAAATGTAGGAAGTTTTAACTTTTTTCCACCTTGTGTATGAAACCCATAATTTGGACATTTGGAGAGCCATATAAGTACATGCAGCCACCAAATATTTTTCTTTTGTTTAGGAACTGTATGATTGACTGATTCTTAATAAGTACAAAAATAGCTGCGGGCAAATGACAATACTAAGCTTGCAGTGCACAGAAGTGTGCTAAAAAACCAGATGCTAGCCCTCAGGTCTCCCTGTATAATTTGTACACGGTCACGATAGTAAAGTGATTCCTTAAGCATATTTTCTAGCTTATTATTCACCACTATCTTATTTCATGTGGCACTTTATAATGCTCTTTTATACCTGGGTTGCTACAACAGGATATCAGCAGCTTTTTGCTACTGCATATAATTGAAAGGCTGCTACTTAAAGCAGGCACCATTAAAAAATCAGAATTCGCCAACAGTTACAACCTAGTTCTGCACCTAGAATAGAAAAGTAATTATGGCATGCTGCTGTATTGAAAGTGTTGGCAAATCTTGATCTTTTAATGGTGACTCCTGTTCACAATAAGAACTATATACCTTGAGGCTTTTTCTGTCATCTATCTATACATATTGTAAAGCAAACAGTGTAAGTGGGTAAGATAGAAAGAGTTCTTTTACCAGGAATTAAACTTTAAATAATAAACGCAATTAAATTTCAAAGTGCCTGTCCATTTTTTTTTTTTAAATCCTGTCTGTTCTGTTAATTTCCATGGTGATGACTGAATTCCCTTTCTAGAAATGAGACTAGAATCATCTTGTTTGTTTCTTCTTTGTGAAAGCACTCCCAGTGTTAGACATGAAGTGCTTAATACCACTCTTCAGCTTCAAAATGAACATTAACAATTCCTGAGCACACATTGCTCAAAGAGGACAAAAATAAAGTGACTTTGCATTCTAATTTTGCCAGAACAGAATCCTGCTACCTCAGGTGAAACCAAAATAAACCCTCAGTACTGCAAAGAATGTGTGTGTTTTACTATACAGATGTGTCCTAATGGCACTTCATACAGTGCAGCACATTAAGTACACTTACTATCTGAAAGCTTGTGCATTTTGTTAAAACAGGAACATATCCGTCATTGCTGAGGTGAACTCAGAAGATTAGGAGGTTAAAATTACTAAGTTGTCCTGGGTTCAGCAGTAGCAGTCGTTTTTCTCGTTCTTGGTAGCTGGTGCAGTGCTGTGTTTTGACTTTTGGCCTCGGAACAGCACTGATAACACCGATGTTTTTAGTTACCGCTCAAATGTTTTAGTCTGACCAAGGACTTTGTGAGTCTCATGCTCTGCCAGGGAGGAGGGGAAGCTGTGAGGAAGCAGAGACAGGACACCTGACCCAAACTAGCCAAAGAGGTATTCCACAGCACAGCACGTCATGCCCAGGATGTAATGGAGAGTGACCCGGAAGGTCTAGGGGACTGCAGGGTTGGAGGAGGTATCGGTTGGTGCTCGGTCAGGTGGGGTTGGGCGAGTTATCAGTCGGCTGGTGCTGAGGTGTTGTATTTTCTTCCCTTGTTATTTCCTTTATCATTATTATTGGTGGTGGTAGTAGTAGTGATTTGTGTTATACCTTAGTTACTAAACTGTTCTTATTTGTTACTAACTGTTCTTATGTGGGAGTTGCTTTCTTTTTGATTCTCCTCTCTGTCCCTCCAGGAGTAGACAGAGTGAAAGAAGGGGGGGGGAGTGAGTGAACGAGCTTTGTGACTTTGTTTAAACCAGAACAGTAGTGCCTTTTGTCACCGAAAATGGCCTTGAATGTGAAGGCAGCAGTGAGCTGACTTGATTCTTATATTGTTGTACATAAGCTGGATTTGCACTAACTGTACAATACTGATTATACCTTCAAGCAAGATTTACTTTCTTGTAGAATATCATCCCTTTTTATTCACCGACCTAAGCACTTCAGGTGCATTGTCTTGTCTAGCATAAAATGAAAGGGCTTGTCTTTAAAAAGTCTGCTGGCAAATGAAGAGTTATGTATGTCTTCATTTATTTTAGTCATTTACCATTTATGCATTTAAAATGATTGTAAGAAATACAGTTTGGTGCAAAATTGATACTAATGTACAATTAGTGTAAATAACCTTTGGGAATGTAGTGGAAATGTTTTCTATCCCCATGTTACCTCATTTGGAACAGAGATGAATGTCAGCTTGATCAATCACATTCAGGTGGGTTGTTTTTTTTTTATCAAAAGAGTTAAAATCCCTGTTTTTTTTTTTTTTAACACTCACAATTCTCAAAACTTACATCTTTTATCTAAATAAATAATGCAATTAACAAATTCAGAGAATATCTGCTAATTCATGGAATACAAAACATTTAGGAAACCCCCAACAACAACAGCTTGGAAATGAAAGGTAAAAATATTGTCCTTTATTATGTTTGCTAAAACTGAGAAAACTAACTTGGTGCTGTAACAGTTTGTCAGTGGAGATTGACTCATTTGTACAATACAGCTGCTGCAGCAGCCTCTCTGGTATAAAACCACTAATTTATTACTTCTTAAATGATGTGCTATTAAATCACAAAAATGTTATTTCTTTTACTTTTTCGATACTAGGTTTGTATTTTAAATGCAGTTGAGGCCAGTTAGGAAGAAATAACTAAGCTAAGACAGGAAATTTTTGAGAATTCAGGAAGAGTGTTTCCACATTAGCCTGAACAGAGCTCATTGTGTTCCCTTTTGTCGTGGTTTAAACCCAACCACAAACCTCTTTTGCTCACTCCCCCCCCTTCTTGGCCTCCCCCTGCTTCTGGAGGGATGGAGAGGAGAATCAAAAAGAATGCAACTCCCACGGGTTGAGATAAGAACAGCCCAGTTACTAAGGTATAACACAAATCACTGCTGCTACCACTAATAATAATAGTGCTAAAGGAAATAACAAGAGGAAAGAATACAACACCTCAACACCAGCTGACCAATAACTCGCCCCACTCCCCCCAGCAGAGCACCGACCGATACCTCGTCCAACCCTGCAGTCCCCAACCCTTCCGGGTAACTCCCCGTTACATCCTGGGCATGACGTGCTGTGGTATGGAATACCTCTTTGGCTAGCTTGGGTCAGGTGTCCTGTCTCAGCTTCCTCCCGGCCTCCCCTCCTCCCTGGCAGAGCAAGAAAGCTCAGAAAGTCCTTGGCCAGACCAAACATTCGAGCAGCAACTGAAAACATGGGCGTTATCAGCACTGTTCCCAGGCCAAAAGATCAAAACACAGCACTGCACTAGCTCCTAAGAAGGACAAAAATGACTGCTGCTGCTCAACCCAGGACACCTTTTTAATGTAATTTAAGGAATTTAAGATACTGAGGAGTGACCAAGCTGGCACACAGAAATCCCAATGCTGGAGAGTACAGCTAAGGTACCTTAAAAATGACACAATTCGTAAGAAAGAGAAGCCAGGCTCATTCGTTTGATTTTTCAGAGCCAAGGACCAGATTTCTCAGAATGTACTAATTTTTACTTAGCCCTCATTTAGGACAGTTCTCATGGGTAGTATTACATATTAAAACAAGACAGTACCTCATATTTGGTTTAGTAGAATTTGAAATGCTGTCTGCTGTAACCTGAGACATTCATCTTTTTGTAGAATATAAATCTTCCTACACGGTTTAGAATGTCCATGTTTCTGTTGAGTACCACATATTTACAGATTTGTAGTAGTATTCTAAATGTTACTCAGTCTTCAAGAAAGAAGAGAAATCCAATGTACTTTTTACTTGAACGATAGGAGGAGTGGTTGTTATTCTAGATATTTTGCTTCAAATAACAGAATGATGAATTTCAGTTTCATGAGTAACCTGAAGTGTAAAAATCCAATACAGATGTTCTAAGCACGTAGGAGGACAGAATCAACAGTGTTTGTGACTCTGTACTTCATTGGCATAAATCTGAAAGTCTACAAAGACATGCAGACCTCGGAAATGTCAGAATTTGATGGCAAACATTTTTAGAGGGGTAAGAGAAATATTTCCTCCTGTTCATACTTCTTTGCAAAAGTGAGACTGATCCCCAAGAAATATTGAGCCCCACTGATGAGGTCTTTCAGTTCCTTGTATCTTAACTGCAAGCTGAATATTTCACACAGTCTAACTTTTGATTTCACAGATTAACTTATGAATTTTATTGCCTTTGTCGTAGTCACATGTAGTTCTCTGAATGAATATACTTTCCTATAATAAAATCAAGACGGACATGTGCATGACTGTCAAGATTTCTTAAGCAGTCCTTAAGGATTTTGCAAAGGCTTTCCCCTGATTTTACTCCCACATTTTAAGCATATAGAAAATAATTCTTATGGACTAACATTCTATGAAGTTTTCTATTCCTTTCAACAAAAGAAAAGCATCATGTTGTAAAATTGCAAACTTAAGCTGAAGGCATGAAATACTCCAAGAGCAAAACTAAAGCTTAACTACCTTATCAGTTTTAATGTAGAGGTCTACAAATCTGTCCTTCAAATTAAAAATAATGAAATATAAAGTTAGAATGTTAGTAAAGAATCCACATGTAGAACTGAAATCTTCTTACTTCCGATATGAAGCATTGCCAAGCTTTAAAAAATATCAGTGCCATCTTAAAAACTCATGGAGAAATTACTATCAGCCAGCATCCAATCATAATTATTCTCTCACATTCTTAGTTATTAAAAGTCATACTATGATTTTTAATTTTATAGGGGAGGAAATTTCTCCAACCAGCTTTCAAAATTAGAAGACATGATTTTTAATGTAGTGTAAATAGAAAGCCCCAGTTAACTGTGTTCTGCCCAGACTACTCTTTAAACCAGAAGATCATAAAGATACATTATGCACGAACTTTTATTTCATAGCATTTACATTTTGTCTGTGCATGCAAAGGAATTCCCAATTCAATCAAAATGCCGATAACCTTCAGTCTGGAAATTGCACTAGTTGAAAGACATCTGGATTTTAAAAAGTAATAAAGGTTAAAAAAGAAACTAAACCAGTTATTAAAACTAGCTAGCTGGCTGCCTATCAAATTGCAAATAAAAATGGAGCACATTCACCAACTGTGCTTCTACAAATCCAAACCTTTTTCTTTTGCAAATACGTCACTTCTTGGCCCTAAGATTTTTAGCCTATACATAAGTAACGCGCAAAAGAGTGAACACCCCTCATCATCTCTGGTAAAATACACAGTAACACAAATAGTGTGAGGAGGTAAATGAGCAGGTCTGATCCCTGCTACAGAACAGTATTGATTGCTTGGTAAAGTGTTAATAGGAAAAAAAGGATAAAAAAGAATATTAGTATGACCAAAAAAAAAAAAAATATGGTAACATGAATAAAGAATGAATGGCATTCTTACAGGACCTTATACTAGATTCTGGGCTAAAATAACTGCAAAGTGCTGTGGGACTGACTAGGCTGAACATAACCTTCTTGTAAGAGGCTTCTCTGATACACATGTAAAGTGAAGACCTTTGTTACTGAGTTAGTAGAGCACTGCTGTCCAAGATACAACCAATTCTGGAACAGTCTGTTCAATTCTGCTAAAAATGTTATATAGGAGATCTCATAAAATGGAGGGGTTTCAGAGGACATTTGAGGAAACAATTAGGGAATGAAAACAGACCTTCTGAGGAATTCAAAGAGCCAAAAATATCTCATCAAAGAAAAATACTAGTAGAGAAGTGACGCAGTCACAGCCTGTAAAGATCTCTACAGTTTTTACCATGCATTTCCCCATCCAGCAGCCAAAGGTAAAATAAGATCCCATAACTGGTTGTGGACGACAAGTTTGCCTTAGGAGTGCAGTGAAATTTTCTAACTGAAGACTATTAGAAGCATTTATGTATCATCACTTTTGAGTCTCACCACTTGATGTTTTAAAATCTATTTTGTTAAGTTTTTCTAAATTTGCTTTTTAGAGCATTGTTTAATAACATGATGGTCTTTCCCAAACCTAATAATCTAGAGAGATCTTAAATGATAATTAGTGCTTCTAATATTAGAGGGTAAATTAATTCAGTGAATGATTCAGAGAAAATACAAGGCTAATTCACAAATGCCCTAAGTGAAGAAAGATCATCATTAAACCTCTATTTCCTGAACAGATCCGTGATTTAAACACATTTTTGTAAAACCTCCTAAGATTAATTTCTTTTTTGTCAGCAAGTCTATCTCTTTATTCGTGAGTCCACAGTTCTTTAAAAAAATAGCATCAATTGTAATTACATTATTTGGGAAGGCAGTATTTTGAGTTAAAATCCTGTTTATTTAGGCTTTATTTTTTTTAAATGTAGCAGGATGTGAACAAGAGATAATTTGAACAGCAAAATTTTCTATCCTGTGGCAAGCATTCATTCACTTTTAAACTCCAGGTGTTTGTGACAATGTGCTAAAGCACCGTAATGAAAATAATGGAATGCCGGATATATTTAACAGGTTCAATTTTGTTTGCTGGTTAAAGACTGAGAGAGCAAAAGATGGAGCCTATTAACAATACTGTATGAAGAAAGAGAAGTCACTGCAGTCTGAAGTAAGTCCCACTGGGGGCCTAACAAGCACCTGCCATTTCCACATGGTGAGAGATCAATCAGTCTCTGTATGCAGCAAGCGACCTGCCAAAAGCTGAACCACCAGGGCGAGAGAAGAAAAATGATCAATTCCCTAAATTCTGTGCTCTGCAGCCATAAAATGCTGCACTCTAAACACTTACACTGTCTTTGCAACTGTGATACCTTAGTCAAGTTCAAAGTCTGCAGTGAAACTCCAGTCTGATATACAGAGAGAAAGGTATCCAAAGTATAGTGGAAAATAAATTCTATTGTTGTTGTGTAAATTTGGTTGCACCATGAGGAAAATAAGTTGTGAAGTACGAACAGCAGGGTTTTTGTTCTCATGTACAAGACTGCAGTTTAAATTTTGCAGACTTCAGTTCACTGCATATTTGACTTCTGCTTGCAGTGGGGCACTGACCAGGCCAACAGAAGAATAAAACATTCTAAATATGTACCAAACAATAGTGGCAACTGGAAATGAAAACAAGAGAACTGGAACTTAATATTTATCAATTTGCTAGAATGTAGTTATCAACACCCCTATAAAGTCCACTTACTATCAAGCAGAAGAATAATCAAAGAGTAAAATAATATTGCATATCATTCCAGGTTCCATCAAAACTCCAGGCTGTTGCTGATTTGGGTTGGTGCCTGAATGCATGCTTACAGTTACACATCAAGGTAAGGAAGTCAGCCTCAGGTTGCAAAGATCAGAAACCATGAATGAGATCTCTAGGCGTGACTACTGACTATTCTTTCCTCAGTAATCAAGTACTAACACCTTAAAACATGACGCGATCAAACAAAATTGTCTGGAATTCTAGAGAAAGCACTGAGATCACGCGCTTCCTATGCTATTAACCTGGTTCTTTAGTATTTTCATGTTCTCTCTTGAGTGCTCTTAAAGGCACTTTCCCATAATATAAAGTATGATTGTGCATTTCCTGTTATACAGAAGACAACTATGAAGCAGTGGCACAGTAGGAAATAATCTGTTTGTTATACAGAAAAAAAATCAGAGCCTTACTAGAGGTATTTGTTTGCATTTACCCTTCACTACTGTTACGAAGAATGATGATTATAATGAAACCACTCAATTAAAAAGTCCAAAGGTGTCCTTTGATGCAACAAAAGATGGAACCCATCTGTATTTCTGGAGTGACAGGAGGATCCCAAGAGTTGACTGTACTGGAGGCTGAAATTAGCCTGACTGGGAGGAAATGGCAAAAGCACCCCATTGTGACTGGTCCAGAGGGTCCATGCATCCTCAGCATAGACTACCTCAGGAGAGGGTACTTCCAAGACTGTTACAAGGGATGGAACCTGACATCATGGACTGAATGCACTAGATAGCATTATAGGGATTGGTCCATGTACTAAGAAATGATTTCTTTCTCTCTGTCTGTGTGTGTATGTGGATGTATATATATGTAAGAGAGATGGTATATTGAAAATGTGGGATCTGAGCATGACGTGAATGGTATGGAATAAGGGGTGAATACTGTCCTGGGTTTAGCAGTAGCAGTCAGTTTTTCTCCTTCTTAGTATCTGGTGCAGCGTGGTGTTTTGACTCTCAGCCTGGGAACAGAGCCGATAACACCGATGTTTTTAGTTGTTGCTGAGTAATGTTTACTCTGACCAAGGACTTTGCGAGTCTCATGCTCTGCCAGGGAGGAGGGGAGCAAGGGAGGAAGCAGAGACAGGACACCTGACCCAAGCTAGCCAAAGAGGTATTCCACACCACAGCACGTCATGCCCAGGGAGGTAACTGGGAGTTACCCAGAAGGGCATGGGCTCTCTTCGGGGGGGAGGGGGGGGTGAACTCTTTTGGTGGTGGTAGTATTGTATTCTCTTCCCTTGTTATTTTCTGTTATCATTATCATTGGTGGTAGCAGTGTGATTTGTGTTATACCTTAGTTACTGGGCTGTTCTTATCTCAACCCGTGGGAGTTACATTCTCTCGATTCTCCTCCCCATCCCTCCAGAAGCAGGGGGGGGGGCTGGGGGGGGGGGCTGGGGGGGGGGGAAGGAAAGAAAGAGGGAGAAAAGGGGGGGAGTAAGTGAACGAGTTGTGTGGCTTGGTTTAAACCACGACATGTCCATATTGACAAAATGAAAACAGACAACAGCCAAAAAATTCCCAATATTAGAATAGTCTTCATTAGTCGATTGGACAAATACTTTTGTTTGAAACAAATAGTCTGATCTTCAGAGAAAAATTATTTGTTTCCCATTCACTTGAGAAATTGTTCCAGAATAGTTAATCCTTGCACAAATATTACTTTTGAAATATTATCAAAGTCACTGTCTGCAGAGGTTATCTGCTTAGCAAGGGACTGTAGTGTTAGTTCAAGAGAGATCCAGAGATGGCTGTAACTTTTCCATCAAACTTGCAGAAGAAAACCCATGATTTTTATCATATACAGTCAGGCTTTTAAACAGTTTGCTCACATCTACCAGTTCCTTGTTTAGTCTGTTCTCTGTGACTGAATTTAGATTTCAGCAAATCCATCTTCCTATTAGTTTTGCTCCTCAAATACCCTTGTTGATATATTTCACGTTAATATGACAACACGTGGATTGTGCTGCTCTTCAAACTGGGATGCAGTTCTGACTTCACTGAAGTGAACAAGAAGACCTGTTTATTTCAGTGGGATCATAGTTTAACATAGACTCTATAAAACCTGTCTTCAGAGTCTGCACCATAAACCCTGTTAACACTCAGTGACCTGAACAAGTTCAGCACATTAAGTAAATTAATCTGTACATTAAGGAATAATAAAAAAAAAAACCAAACAAAAAAACCACTGACAATTATGTAGAAAATTCGTAAGCAAATAATTAAAACAAGCATTTGATAAAGATAACAAACAAACAAACCCCTGAAAAGAAACCCAAAGCAAAAACCTCATAGAACAGCATACGTGAGGAGGCAAACTGAAAATGTTTTTTCCATACAAAACAGAATACAATGGCAATTGTTGTGTGACATGTACCATACTTGCCTATTAAATAAAAAACAAGAGACTGCATTTTTGGATTTCAAGTGTCACCAGAAACATGCCTGGTGCTTCTGTGTGAGAGCAAAGAACACAAACACTGAACAATGTTGCAATCTTTCGTGATTGCTTCTTTTTAAAAGAAAAACCAACCAACAACCAAACTATTTCAGGGTGACAAACAACTTACTAGCAAGATAAATGTATGAATTGTGTGTCACTTGGTCTTGCTGAGATACAGTGCCTATGGAAGAGATTCAATGGGATAGCTGTGCAATAATACTCAGAATACAGAGTGAATTATTTCTCTAAGAATCCCTATGATCATATTAATAGTAGGATAAATTAAATTATGTCTGTAGTAATATTTAGATACCGTACATCAAGACAGCACTTTTACATCATCTAATATCCAGCTGCAGCTAGTCCTGGAAGCGCTTATACTCTCTAGCCATTTCTCAGTTTGATCTCAGCTTTCTCTGTGTTGTTATATTAAACATTGATGTGTATGCATTGATACTGATACACAGGGAAGCATATGTTCTGGGGAGAATCCTGTCTTTCTTCTGCCTAAGCTTCTTTATGATCTCTTGTGCCTAACCTAAATTCCATCTAACTCCCCAGAAAACCTGCAAAAATGTTTACGGTCAGCCACAATCTGGAAAGCAATGGAAAATTCAGCTCTTAACTCCTACGTAGCAACCTAATAGCTATCATCAGTATTCCTTGCAATGTATCTAGAAAATTTCATGTTCACAGCCTGAAACATATTGAAAAGCTTCCAAGAGCTCAGCTTAGAAGGTTGACTAAAAAATTGTAAATATTAATTCTTAGGTGTGTTTAAAGCATGTCACTGATTTTTTCCTGGATCATTACCAAGCACAACATCCAGTTCATGATGGAAAGGACTTCTGTTACAATGCCAGAAGAAGTATTTTATAACACTACTTTGCTAAACAAATTAGGACTCCTCTGAGTATTCATAATACATGCTTACCAACTATTTTAATTAAAACACATATCTCTGTAGTTAACTGGAAACCTATATTTCAGCCTGGCTGCTTTATTATGATTTTCAAGTTTCCTGTATCACATGCTCATACATTTTGAAAAACAAATATAAATAAAATATGACAGAATAAACACTGATTAGAACATTTTGGAACATCATTAACATACCCGATTTACATGGCATAAATCTAACATCTGCAGTGATATAAAATCCCCCAACATCTTTCACATCATGAAGATGTTTTTTCTCCATTTGGTACAATAAATAAAACAGTGTATTTCTTTTGCTTCAGATTTAGCAAGAAGCCAATGTGTGCCATTACAGCATGTTAGGATAGAAGATTAAAAGGGAGAAGATGAAAATATGATGCTGAGCAGTTCAAGTAATCTGTTAGCCCAGAACCTAGAACAAGAATTATCATCTCCATCAGACAATAATTCATTGTTTTGGGAAGCTCCAAGAAAAATAACCTAGACTACAGCATCAGCTCCCTTGGCATTTTTCTCATTCCTTGATTTCCATCACCAAAATTGTACAGCGGAAATTTAAACAAACAACAACATATTAAAGCTGAGGAAAACCATACACTTGGGCACTTAATGCAAAGAAGATTCTGAAACCATCTCTGTTGATTATTCATGATCCATATTAAAATCTGGTTTACATAGATGAGTATTATTTTTTTTGTTATTTTTAACTGATTTTTTTTTAATCTTTAAAGAAAATAATAAAAATATGCCCCCAATTGACATTTATTCTGAAGGTTGCCAACTGTTTGTATAAAATGCAATTATATAACAATTATATTGACAGTGTGCTTGCATAAAAGTACAATAAATATCCATTTTAACTCATTCAGAGCCTGAAAATGAAAGCCCAGCTTAATATGCAGCTGCCAGATTTTTGCTTCAGTCAAACTGTTTTACTTAATGTGCATTGGTATGAATAAATCAAATACTGTGTCTTTATTCAGACTAAAAAGCATCTGTAGTCTACCTCTATTGAGAGTGTACAACTTCTCTAATAGTAACAGATTTGTTTTGAAATTACAGTATGTCCATCTGAAATATT
The DNA here is from genome assembly GCF_037157495.1 of Lathamus discolor. Lineage (NCBI taxonomy): Eukaryota > Metazoa > Chordata > Aves > Psittaciformes > Psittacidae > Lathamus > Lathamus discolor. The sequence continues at coordinate 25,804,192 of NC_088884.1, forward strand.
TTAAACCAGACAATTCAGCTCCACTTCAGGTCTGTAGAGGTTCATCCAACAGAATGTAAAGTAAAATCCACCCTACTCTGCAAAGTTCTTCAGACAAATAATTGTTGAAAAGCTCTTTAATTTTCAGTTCTTTATTTACATAGACCTACTTGGCAGCAGCCTATCATCCACAAGTTTTTTCCTCCTTGCTTTTTTCCCTGTTGGAATCCTTTGCTCCAGGCATCCCTCTGCTTCACAGAGAACTAGTGAAATTTCTGTTTGTATTTCAGAAAGCCGGAATGCAAGAAGTTAGGTATTTACAAGCTTCCAAAACCAGCAAAACCACCGTATCAAAAATGAGAACGCAGATTCAGGAATCTGCAGCTAACCAGCTATGACCTTGAGCTCTTAACCTTTGCAAACTAGTCTGGAAAGCAAAATGACCAGACACTTTGTACCAAACTACTTCCCACTGTCAGCATTGCAGTGGACTGGGTGTTGAGCAGACACTGATTTTTCTGTCTGTTGCACTGTCTGCCCACCTTCCTCTTCCACTCAGCTGAAACCATCTCAGCATGCTCCCTCCCATGTCATCATCTGTGTCCCAGCCATTTCCTCACCTTTCCACATGTATATTACACACCCTACCAGGCGTGGGATCCTACACCTTACCCCACACACAGAAGACGAAGCACTATTACTCTACATTATGGTTACCTACAAAGTAAATACTATTTGCTACAATTCTCAGATTAGTCTGAAAACCAGCTTATTACTGTCCAAAAATAAATTCTTTTTGACCACTGTCTGTTGCAACTCAAGGCTTTCTCTTTAGAAGTCAAGTTTTAAAATCACATTTCAGATACATCACCTCTTTTTCAAGGACAAAAAAGAAATGTATGCAAAAACCTAATTTTAATATAAATCTATCACATTCCTCACATAAATTAACACGAGACCTAGTCCTAGGCTCTTCAAACTCTTGCTTATTTGCCTTTATTATGTTGTATTACTTATGCCATATAAGATACACTCTTACCTCCTATTTTAACACAAGCCTTTATTAAGATGATGGTAACGATGGCTCCTTTATCTTTATCTTTATAATTGTGTTCCTTTGAAATTTTACATCTAAAACTGTTAACAGCAGTACAATCACAGAATCACAGAATCCCAAGGGTTGGAAGGGACCTAAAAAGATCATCTAGTCCAACCCCCCTGCAGGAGCAGGGTAACCTACAGTACATCACACAGGAACTTGTCCAGGCGGGCCTTGAATATCTCCAGTGTAGGAGACTCCACAACCCCCCTGGGCAACCTGTTCCAGTGCTCTGTCACTCTTACAGTAAAGAAGTTCTTCCTGATGTTAACGTGGAACTTCCTATGTTCCAGTTTACACCCATTGCCCCTTGTCCTATCACTGGATATCACTGAAAAAAGCCTAGCTCCATCATCCTGACACCTACCCTTCACATATTTGTAAACATTGATGAGGTCACCCCTCAGTCTCCTCTTTTGCAAGCTAAAGAGACCCAGCTCCCTCAGCCTCTCCTCATAAGGGAGATGTTCCACTCCCTTAATCATCTTTGTGGCTCTGCGCTGGACTCCTTCAAGCAATTCCCTGTCCTTCTTGAACAGAGGGGCCCAGAACTGGACGCAATATTCCAGATGCGGCCTCACCAAGGCTGAGTAGAGGGGGAGGAGAACCTCTCTTGACCTACTAACCACTCCCTTTCTAATGCACCCTAAGATGCCATTTGCCTTCTTGGCCACAAGAGCACATTGCTGGCTCATGGTCATCCTCCTATCCACCAGGACCCCCAGGTCCCTTTCCCCTTCACTACTTTCCAGCAGGTCACCCCCCAACCTGTACTGGTACATGGGGTTGTTCTTCCCCAGATGCAAGACTCTACACTTGCCCTTGTTAAATTTCATCAAGTTTCTCCCCGCCCAACTCTCCAGCCTGTCCAGGTCTCGCTGAATGGCAGCACAGTCCTCTGGTGTGTCAGCCACTCCTCCCAGTTTTGTGTCATCAGCAAACTTGCTGAGGGTGCACTCAGTTCCCTCATCCAGGTCATTGATGAAAATATTAAACAGCACCGGTCCCAGCACCGACCCCTGGGGAACTCCACTAGTCACAGACCTCCAGCTAGATTCTGCGCCATTGACCACAACTCTCTGTCTTCTTCCTTTCAACCAGTTCTCGATCCACCTCACTACTTGATCGTCAAGCCCACACTTCCTTAACTTATCTATGAGGATGCTGTGGGAGACAGTATCAAATGCCTTACTGAAATCAAGAAAAACTACATCTACCGCTCTACCATCATCCCTCCACCTAGTCACTTCCTCATAGAAGGCTATAAGGTTGGTCATACATGACTTCCCCCTCATAAAACCATGTTGGCTGTTCTTAATGACCCCCTCATCCTTGATATGCCTAGTGATGGAGTCAAGAATAAGTTGTTCCATCATCTTTCCAGGGATGGAGGTAAGGCTGACCGGTCTATAATTACCCGGGTCCTCCTTCTTGCCCTTCTTATAGATTGGTGTGACCTTTGCCATCCGCCAATCCTCAGGCACCTCGCCATTGCTAACAGCAGGCTGGTCTCCACTACTAGGCAAGAGAAAGATAGCTTCACTAGAGCAAAGAAAGTAGTTTTATGAAAGGAACTATAGCTGCTGGACTTCTCATACTGATTATGTATTTATTTATTGTGCTTTCTGAATTCTTTATGTTCATCCTAATTGAAAGGGATTAATTTCACAGGACTGTAAAAGCCAATTCATTCTCCCTAGAAAGATCAAACTGCTCCAGTGAGCAAGCCAAGTAAGTCAGCTCGCTGAGGCTCTAGGGGAAGCAGCGCACCGGAAGCGCAGCATCTTCTTAGACTGAGGTCCTGGTCACTGCCTTATATGAGCATCTAACTCAAACGGCCCAAGTGACCAGCCACACTGAAGATGAAAACTCTGATTTACCTTTACCCTTATCAGGGCTGTGCTATCTTCAGAGGACTCAAGAGCGTTAAGATTACTAATGTTTAAGATGCTGATCATGACAAAGCAGCAAGAAGGATCTACAGCAAGGCCTTAACTGATACTACTTGTCTGTCTGTGGGCCAGTAACTACCTTACCTGAAGGCTGTCTGAAAGTTGGCAGATGATACTGCAGGGTGCAGGGAGTATATCATTTCAGTCACACTACAAACACAGAAATAAGTCCTATTTTAGGGGTTCATAATCTTTACTTCAGTGATCTCATTCTTTCATCTTTTTCTCTTTATTGGTTCTTAATGGAATACAATTTTTAAAGAAGATTGTTCCAGAATTGATGGTACACAAAGACAGTATCAGAAAACTAAGAAATATAACCAGTTAGCTTCCTTCTGCACTGATTATTAGGCCACCTAAGAATAACCCACTTGGAAATAACTTTTGAGACACATTATCACTATCTTATGGGCTTTTACAGAACTCAATTTCATTTATATGGAATTTGTGCATTTACTGAAAAGGTTAAAGGTCTTCTAAAGTGTTGATTATTCATGAACAGACCTTTTCTACACATGCTATGAAGAAAACAAACAAGCAAACAAAAAATCAGCACCTGGAAATCATAACCAAAACATAAAGAAGTAATCGAATGAAAAGAACATAATCCATATGAGCATATGAAAAGAACATAATCCAAACATAAACCAAATCCCCTGCTGCAATTCGATTACTGCTGCCATTATACACTAGTAGTGAAAACCCTAGATTTTTCTTACATTATTTAGTACACTTAGTATAGAACAATGCAATATGATGAAATATGCATACGTAGCACTGATCAACAAAGTATTACTGAACCAAGCTCAATAAATTCAGGTCTTCCATGCCCAGCAGGACTCAGGAAACAGCATCAGCAAATAAGGTAAGAGAATGGGGTTTCAATTCTGCTCTCATGGACAAGTTAAAAACAAAGGTGAAAAAATTCTCAGTAACTGCCCAGGGTAGCTGTGGCATCACCATCCCTGGAGGTATATAAAAGACATGTAGATGTGGCGATCAGGGACATGGTTTAGTGGCAGACTTAACAGTGCTTAGTTAAGGGTTAGACTTGATGATCTTAAAGGTCTTTTCCAACCTAAATGATTCTATGATTCCTGACATGTCTACCTCTGCCTTTGTAAGCAGGCACAAAACTATAATTTAAAAGGAAACCTCATGTCATGAGAAAGTTTATTTGGGAACATTCTCCTCTCTGAATATGGAATTAGGAGTCTACTCTTGAATTAATGTACAAAGAATTCAATGCAATTTTATTAATGCAGCATGCTGACAACTTAAAACTTGTACCAAGAATTCATAGTTGATGCTATAGTCAATACAGTACAGTATGTCTTCAGTCTTGTTGATGCTAGCAAAAAATTCACAACCTATACATGATTTGTGAGTAGGGCTGTACCTGGACCAAGGCCTCATTGAAAATGTAAAAAAAGGAAAAGAAAATATAAAAAATACTAGTAATCATTAATAATACTCTTGGGAACTCCAGTAAAGATATATGATGTGCATCATCTTGTCAGCAAATTTGTTACAACTTTGGACTTTAAAAACATGTGTTATGTACAAAATCAATCAATAAAAAAAGTCTGAAAGCATCAACAATAACACTATTACTTAACAGTCCTAACTCATCAACACTTTACAGGATCTTTAACTTTTTCATTAAATGAACAAATCCCACATGTTTCTTATTAATGAGGTTTAATAGTCCCTTCTCAAAATATTGAGTCTGCAGACCACTTTCAACTAAATTTGACTGACATCTCAAAAACACTAAGTCCCTGAATGTTTGAAAGGTTAGCAATAGGACAGAGTAAAAACATTACTAATGACAAATTAATGTTTATTGATGCTCCCAATGTTGCAACTACTAGAGCTGGATGGACAGTCAGCATAAACAGCCTGGTCTTACTGCCAGCAGGACAATAATGAGAGATAGGGTATCAACAGGATTTTGTAGGAGGGAAGAAGCACAAGATATGGGAGGGAGGGGAGGCAGGGTACACAGAAGAGAACTAGAGGCATTTGCAGGTTCTGAGATGGGCTGGAGGTCTTGGAGTGTTGGGTGATATGAAGGACAACTAGTCAGGATTGCAGGCAATAAAGGCTACTGCTACATTAGTTCCCCCAGTTCACAGGACAACCTTACAACTAAAACGTCACACATGTGAATTTGTAATGCAACATACATTAAAATAACTAAATAAATTACACCTGGTAACTGCAAATAAGTGTAGCTTTGTGCTTTGTTTTGGGGTTTTTGTTTTGTTTTTTTTTCGTATTATGTGATTTTAATTAAGCTTTATAACACTATAATGAAGATTTCCTTGAAAAGTCATATAAACCCTACTGTGTAGATATTTCACTTTTTACAACCTAGCTACAATACTCTCCTAAAATATGGTGCCAAATTTTTATGCAATACTTGGTTTTATGGCAGAATTCTTTGTATGAATACAGACATTTATATGGCAGATGTTTTGTGCATGTCTATTTTTGATTTCCTTTCAAAAATTGTGTTATGTCTATGCAAATTCCCTCTACTTCAATATTTTTTTAAGAGCTAACAAATATGCTCAGTATTGTGTCTTCCATTAGGAACAGCATTCAAATACAGACTGCCTTTTCAGGAAATTTTGCAGCACTTCGGGATATACTCCAAAATTTTTTTGTTTCATTTTAAAGTTCATTAATTTGACACATTTAAAAAAATATATATGCATTGTAAAATCCTACATTTCCAGCTTTCATTAAAATGTCTATATTGCAGAGAATGTGACTTTTGTCAGTTCCCTTTATTTCCTTCAATTTCACCATTAAAGATAAAATACATTTATTCTTTTATTAGACTTAGATTTTTATTTTATATGTTGAATCAAAAATAAATAAAAGCTTGGCACAGAACATGTGGCAACAGGATGTTTTGGCTCAGTTTTCTTTTGATTTTCATAAATGAAAAATAAAATACTACTTCTAGGGGATGAAATGGGAGTGGATTTCTGCATTGCTGAGTATATATATTGATCTCATAATACTCAGCTGATAACCCATCAGAACAGTGTGACTATTTCAGTAATGCAGGTAGAGACGTTTTCATGCTCCCTTGAGCGGAACAGCTGCATAGTATGCTACCAAAGTACTCTTGGCTTGACTTACAGTTTTAAACATCTGCCAGTGATCTTATTTTTTTTATAGTTATTATGAAGGACAAAGAGATTACTGACAAAACACCACCATTTGATAAAGCTTTCTTATTGTAATTAGAGGATCTATTATCTACTGTTTTTGTATAAACACACACATTAATTCTTGATTGATTTCAGTAGAGTTTGTTGCATCAAGAATAAGAAGAAAGAGAAGACAGCAGTTCACAAAGGCAAACCAGAAATTAAAGGCATTATGTTTCATGTGACACAGCCTACTGAAAAATGGGATGACTCCCATACCTAAAAAGTGCAGTGCACACTTAATCTCCCTTCCCAAACAACAAATGAAATGGAGGTGAAAGCAAAGCTGTCCTCCTCCAGGTCAAATTGTTTCCTGTAATGAAAGCACCAGGGAATGATTTGAGTTAAAGACATAAAATGTGACTATAAAAACAAAGCTAGGCATCAGACTTACATGTTTGGAATCTGCCTCCCTCAAATTTCCAACCCTAACTATTCTATGATTCTATGAAATGCATTTTGCATCACTCCCTCAGCTTCCACTGAACAGCTTACTCCAGTGCTACATAGGCAAATGTGATCCTCTGGATTACCTTCATTTGCGAAGATAGGCCATAGCCTGGGTTTAAATTCCCTAATGGCTCCAAGTTCTTCCACAAATAGCAACTTATTATTGAAAATTTTTGAAAGTCTGAGTAAAAAATTTGCAGTGCTCACTTCACAAGTAAGGAACATGAAACGATAAGGCAAGCTGCCTAAAACCTAATGTTACATCATAAGCATCTAAACCTGCTAAATCCAATCTTTTAATTTGCATGTTTTTTAGAATTTATATTTATTACATATCTCTGAAGATAGTATGAAATAATTGACATTTATAATGAAATTCAAAATTTTTACAGGTAAGGCATACTTAGAAGTGTGTATTCTGAGGAGATGGATAGTCTTTCTAAACTAAGGCCATTCTGCTATCCTCCAGATTCAGGCAGACAAGAACATGAAGTGTGGCTACATCACCAGGACGAATCAGGAGAGATATGGCTCCACCTCAACCAAGGATGATGACAACAGGGGCATCTATATTTTTCATATCAGTCTAGTAGTTAGAACATTAATCTAGGGTGCATCTAGGCATGTTCATCACAAAGGGGATTGAATCCATGGTTCCTAAATTCCAGGAAAATGCCATGATCACCAGGCAAATATCCTGAATCAGATTATTTTTCAGTCCTCTTCCAAAAGCTAAACCATTGTGCAGCAAAACTTGAAGTCCCATGGAGAACAGACAGGATAGTCTGTCCAAGCCCAGCAGTTGACACTCAATAGGGAAAAGAACAGAGGATACAGACCTCTCTCCATAAAACATATAATCAATTTTATATTGACAAATTGGCATTTGATATTAACACACCTTCAGTTGTAAAACAGCCTGAAGAGATTTAATTGTCTTCTGGAGGTACTAACCTGTGTAGCCACTGGGGACAGAAAATTCAGTGTCCTGGTGGAGATCTAGGTAGGCACATATTCCTCTGGATGGGTAGTAAAGCTGGGCACATATGCTCACATCCTTGGCTTAGACATTTAGGTTATGCCTAGTTATGAACACAAACAAAAATTTGTGTTTCTAAGAAAGAAATATTACCAGATAATTGATGTCGTAGTCTGTCCTGGGTTCAGCAGTAGTAGTCATTTTTCTCCTTCTTAGTAGCTAGTGCAGTGCTGCGTTTTGATTTTTTTGGCCTAGGAACAGCGCTGATAACGCTGATGTTTTTAGTTGCTGCTCAAATGTTTGGTCTGGCCAAGGACTTTCTGAGCCTCATGCTCTGCTAGGGAGGAGGGGAAGCTGGGAGGAAGCAGAGACAGGACACCTGACCCAAACTGACCAAAGAGGTATTCCATAACACAGCACGTCATGCCCAGGATGTAACAGAGAGTTACCCGGAAGGGCTGGTGGACTGCAGGGTTGGACGAGGTATTGGTCAGTGCTTGGCTGGGGGGAGTGGGGCGAGTTATTGGTAAGCTGGTGTTGAGGTGTTGTATTCTCTTCCCTTGTTATTTCCTTTATCATTATTATTATTGGTGGTAGCAGTAGTGGTTTGTGTTATACCTTAGTTACTAAACTGTTCTTATCTCAACCCGTGGGAGTTGCATTCTTTTCAATTCTCCTCTCCTTCCCTCCAGGAGCAGGGGGAGGGCAAGAAAGGGGGGGGAGTGAGTGAACAAGGTTTGTGGTTGGGTTTAAACCACGACATAGTCCAAGCCCCAGATGTGTCAAATCTCACAAAGTGAAAAACTCATATAATTGGCCTGTACCTGATCTTTCCCGTGCTAGAGTTGTATGTCAAACATCTAGAGAATATTACAGAATAAGGACGTTCCCTCTTCACCCAAAGCAGCCCTGCACACCTTAAGACATCACCTAGACCACTAAACGCACCTCCAATCATAGGACTTCAAATGGAAGACAAGAATTTACCTCAGAATTCTGCAAAATACCATCCTTTACTAGAATGTATCTCTGACTAGGCATAATAAACACCACCATTCAACCTCACCCCATATAGACTAAAGTGTTCGAGTGGGTAACGAAACTCCTTTAAGGGCTGTCCAGAGGGAAGAGGATTCAGAAGGCTATCTGTACTGCTGTAAGAACTAAGTATCAGTTCTCCCATAACCCTAGCAACTTTTTTTTCTTTTTATATATTTGGCATTGCTACACCAGAGAATGACTCTTCTGTGGCCACAACAAGAATTTTTGTGTAAGGGAAAAAAACACACTGAAAAGAGATTCTCAGGACTTCATGGAGAAAAAGGAAGAGGTAGGTAGAAAAAGGGAAAGAGCAACAAGAAGAAGCCATCACTGATACTGGCCTAAGTAGAGATTTACTGACTCTCACTTCATTCAAAGTAATAATTTTACTATTTTCCATGATTTCAAGGAGATAGGAAGTGAGTTCATTCTGCCTTAAGGGAACATCTCCCACATCAGTATGTATTCTGTTTCCTGCAATTTAGTGGAGACACCATAAATTTTCTATTTAAAGACTTGTCTATGCAAATTTTTACTGGTAAATCCAAACTTGCTGTGATTATAGACTACTTCTACTTAAGGCCTCATTCTGGCTACAGGATGCATAAGACTGATGTAGTACTGAAACAAAGCCTACCATTCATCCATACCCTTTCAGTCACACAAAAGAAGATGAAACATCACTCTACAGAACAATTCTGTGACAAATTTCTGTGACCAGTGTCTGGCAGCTGAACACACAACTAATCTCTGTGAGAAAAAATAAGTCTTTCTGATGATGCAAAGCAATCTTAGAGTACCATGACTCTTCCCCTTATGAGTTATTCCACTAAGGCTTTTATAAAGATGGCTAAAAAATAATCAGAACATCAGAGCTGGTAAAGACAAATCAGTTAATCTATTTCCTATCTTACCAATACAAGACACATCACACAGAATCACACAATAATTTGGGTTGGAAGGGACCTTCAAAGGTCATCTAGTCCAACCCCCCTTGCAATATGCAGGGACATCTTCAACTAGATCAGGTTACTTGGACTGACAGGTTAATCCTCCACTGTTGGACTGGTACCACCAGCTCCCCCCAAATACAGGACAGACAACAGCAAGCTCAGCCCCAGGCCCTAATCCACACAGAAGTAGCATGACCAGGCCTCCATCCCGGCCCAAGCCCCAGGGAAATAAGTGGAAGGAGAGGGACAATTCTGGGTCCCAACAGAGTGTGTGTCTCTTAGGCTGGCCTCAGCAAAGAATGGCAGAAACAAAACAAGTAACATTTCTGGGTACATTTCCCGAAGGTCAGCATCTATCCCCCACAGCAATACTGCAAAAGCTGAACTGCAAGATCTGCCCCTCCACAGCTCAACTCCCTGTTCATTCAACCTCTCAGCTGACAAAGGCAGAGAAAGCAGCAGGGGCACAGTGAGACCGGCAACACTGGCAATGCTCTGACTGGCTCCGGACATGCAGTAGGTGTAGTGCAGATGGGCAGCGCTGAGCTTCAGAGCCAGTGTCTCAACCCTAGCCATGGCACCATGTGTAGAGTACCTAAAGTACTCTTTCTAGGTCTTTGTCCAAGCTAGCTTTGAACTGAACAACTGTTGGAGTTCCCAGCTCTGAGAAAGTAGTCCACAGCCTAATAGACTGAACTGCTAATTTTTTTTTCCTACCAAATTTTTCTCTATCCATACTTTTGTCTCTGTAGGCCACTTTATATGCTTCCTCTTCATCTGTGATTTTCCATTGTTGAATTAGTCATAGATTGTTACTGGCTTCATCTGTCTATCTGTCTCCCTTATTAGACAACATTTTAGTTAATTCAATAAATTTTTGTGCTTTATGCAACTCTACACAGACAATTTCACATGTGTCTGGTTGCTCTTTGATTTTCCTGTGGGATTAGAATGCGTTTTACCTACATTTTCACAGGAGTCATCACCAGTTACATTTTAGCTCCTTTGGGGATTTTTACATTATCTTTCAATCTTTATGTGTATCCTTTTAAATTCCATTTAAGTCTTAACTTACATCAGACTTCAGCTGCCAACCTTCCAACAAACACAAATTGAAGTAAAATAATTTCAGGGACAGAGAGAACAGGACAGGAAGATTCATAAACAGCTGAGGAGAAGTTCCAGAAGTATTCAGATATACTTTGGTTTGAGAAGCAAAGCGAATAAACTCTACACAATGTGAAGTAAGGGTTTCAGCACCAGAAATATGCCCGAGTGCCCAGAGGACTCTTAATCTGCTGCCAATGCTCAAACCATGCCTAAGTCACCTCTACAGCTCTGTATCCTGCACACAAACATGACCAAGAAAGAGATATACATCTCTTATCTCTTACATGTATTAAACAGAAAGAAAAAAGTTTGGCCCCTATCACAAGATTTAGGTTCTTAATTATTATTTGCATTTGGCCTCTAAAATTTACAACACACTTAAGTGACACAGATCTCAACCAACTTCTTTTGAGCTACTCACAGAGATTAAACAATTTTCATTGATAACATGCACCTTCCTTCCTCCACGCTCCCCCCACACTTTTATTTTTATTACTCACTGGTCAGAATGGCTCCCTGCAAGCTGTTTTTGGGTGTATTATGACATGTCCAGCTAGGTGTCAGGACTGTGTCTCCAAAACATTTTTCCCACAGCAATATCCTGTTTCCTTTCCAACCACCAAAATTATGTTCTTAAGGGAATATCTTTCAGTCTTAGATGACATCCAGATTTCTTTACGGTACCTAGAGATGTCCATCAGTAGGAATAAATACTTCTCCAGAAATCAATTTGTCACCACATTACTAACAGAGGGACAGCATACATATTTAGAATTGCAATGTATGTCCTTATGAATACTTCAGTGTAAATGGGGAAGTATATTAGAAGTATAGAAGTGAGTAGAGAACCCCCACTCCAGAAAAGAACAGCATCCTCCATATTTTAGGACATGGACTTTCAAATATCTTATGCCCTTCACGTAGGATATGTCAGTGTATTTCATATGAGGGTTATATTTCATATGCTTTGCCTGCACCTCAGAGGCAGCTGTTAAAATTCTTTGGTACGTGCAAATAGGGAAGAATAGCAAAGTTATCTGAAAAAAAAAATAACTAGGTATCTATACCCAGCAGGAGTTGTTGATGGCCCAACAGGCATTGGAACTACATAATTAAGACAGATATATGCTATAGATTTTGGCCTAAAATAACTTAAATTGCTCTGTATCTGTGTTATCCTGGGTTTACCTGCAGTATTGTAACCCGAAGCCAATACGGCTGAAAACTAACTTGGCAAAAAGTAATGCCTGTTTGGCATCTCAGACATTTCCACAAGAACTTAGTGCCCAAAATAGGGGATAAGGCATATATAGCCAGAGTGGGGTGTGAAAAAATGGGCCTGGGACAGTCTGGATTTAGATTGGTTTAGACTACCATGAAGCTGCACTGTCAGTGGAAAAGAAAGTCCTAGTCCTCTATATTCTGCTGTTTGATTTTACCGCCACACCCTTGCCTAGTTAATTTGGATCAAGACAGTTATATTCACTTCCAACCTCCTGTCTGCCATGTAATGAGACTGCTAATCTCTAAAGTGACACAGGAATAGCCCAAGCATTGGGCTAGCACTTTGCCAGGACACTGTAAACTTAAGTGTCTTTCTGCATACCCTAACATGTTCATATGCAAATGAACAGGAGAAGTAGGTGAGAACAAAGTCTCAAAGGCAGGAATTAACTAGATAGAAAACCAGAAAACCTTACCCTTTAGGTCTGCGCCCAAGGTAATGAAACCTGTGTGCAGACATAATGCTGCTAAATATCGGAGCTCTTTTCCAGATGCCTAAAGAAAATATAGCAGGGGAATACTGGAAAACAGAAAGGTCTATTATGTGCTGCCTTCTACAGATTTTCAATAACACTTGTGAACATAACATCTTTTATGCTTTTGAAACCATTCTTCGCAAAACAACATTAGGCCTTTCACAAATCTGTCACTTCGTAGGCCACCTTGACCTGGATCAATACACTCCTGTTATCTGTTATTATGCACTGGTCACAGATCCTCCATCAGTACCTTGTTGAAACAGCAGTTTTCAACGTGACAGGCCATTCTGAACTACTTTTCAAGTATGATTTTAAGAAGTAATGTGTCAAACACATTATAAAAATCCCTGACTATAACACCTATTTCATTTTCTTAATTCTTGTTTGGGTAACTGTTTGTTTTGCTCAGCCCCAGAATTCTAGCTTGGTTTTATGCTTTAACAGACGTTTTTGGGTGTATTCTTAAAAAAGGAAATGTACCAAAATGTATATGCATGCGCAACAGCTTAATCTTCTAACACTTGTACCATGAACATTCTCACTGTGTGAAATGAGTGTGTAATAATTTTAGCATCATTTTAAATTCTTCACGTTGATGTGACATACCGGTTTTCAACCTCATAGTTTTCCATTACATGCCCATAAAAAGCATGATTTAAACTATTCAAGTTCTGTGCTGTTTTTCCAGCTTTCTTCCTCATTTGCACTATCAAATATATTTTTTCTTCCACATGTACAATCTCCCCTTCAGTTCAACTACATGGCATATAGCATCTACTGAATCACTTCTTACAGCGTGTTGTACTATTTACAGCAAACCAAGAAACTGCACAAGTAATCTTCAGGGGTGCTTCCTCAGATAGTCTCTCTTTGCAATCACTTATTAAATGAAAATTGATTTTCTCATATTAATACAAGGAATCAGAACCTTCAGACAATGTGAATCTATTGTGAAGCAGACATGGCCAGTGTGGGCACCACTGTACCAAATTGTCTGGTTTAGGAGATGAAGAATGAGAATTAATGTTGCCATTCACCAGTTCCTTCAGGACCTGCAAATGGATTTCATCAGGTATCATGGACTTGGGGACGTTCAGGTTCTTAAGATGAAGATCAGTTACTTGCCACAAAGAACTGTATTTTGATAAGGATAACGGAGAATAGAATGGGTCGGGTTTAGTACTTTGGTACAACAAAGGAGTGCACAGCTTTGAAAAGAATTTACTAGTTGAAGCAATACTAATACACAAGAGAACTTGCATATTATGAAGCAATAGCATGGCCCCACTCTAGATTCTTCAGTTTCATGAGGATTTAATTTCCATTTAGCTTCCTCAGTGTGTGAAGGACTTAAGACATGAAGCCACCAAGACCATCCCACCACTCCACTTGTAAGCTTGTCTCGAGCTACTACTCTTTTTCCACATAAGAAGCAGAAACATGACTTCTAACCTCTGAGACTTAGGACATCTAACTCACATGCTGACTTGCTTGGAAATTATCAGAAATGAATCTAGTTCCAGTACTTCAGTGATTTTAACCCATTTGTAAATTATGATACTTTTTGTAATTAAAGCAACAGAAACTGCTCAGAGTATAAAAATGTCTTGAAAGCCATGGAAATAAACAGTTTGAATCTAGGTCTTAAGTTACAAATCTATAGAGTGTACACATAGCTATGATATGTCAAGAACTGGTATTTTCTCTCATAATTCTTGCTAGTACTACTGAAAAGAGTATCAGATTAATACTGTAATAATAGAAGATTCAGTTAAAGCACTGGACCATGACTAAGACGGATCCTGTAGATATGCAGTTAGTTACATTACAATGAGATGTTAAGTATGAGTGACCTAGTTCCGGTAGTTCATATGTACAGTCACACAGCCAAATATCATGACTTTTTGTTCTTAAAATATCTGCAGAGGATATTCTGTAAAAGGTGTTCATGCTCTACCCATTCTCAACTTGAAGATAGAACATTTAATGTTTTAAGACATAAAAGGTATTACAGGCTAGCTTCCAATTATGTTAGTGGTCTCAGAAAGCTTTATTTAAATAGCAATTTCAGGACAACCTTATTGAGACCTGAGTTAGTTTTTGAGGACTCCATAATGCATAGTGCTAGATGAAGGAGTGGTCTCAGAGCTCAGCAAGTTCTAACTGGATAACAGCAAGAGTTAAAGAATACAGGTGGTTCTTAGTGACAATAAAGATAGTGATTTTCTTCAACCAGACTTCTAGAAATCCAACAAGAAATTCAGAATGAGGATGGCTGAGGATGATATGCTAGAGAATCAGGCTGACTTAATGCTCTATTTTGTCAGGTGAGTATTTGTGAAAGCCCTTTCTGCTGCTAGTTAGATCTCTCACAATGCAGTGGCAGGCATGCCATCATGAAGAGGGCCACACAGAAAAAGAGAAGACAGAGAAGACATTGGGACTCACAGTTGTGCATGTGTGTGGACTTTGAAGCAAGGATGCATGGCTGGTGCCATAACTTAAATAAAGCCAAAGGTTCTGATTCTTCAACAATCTTGGCTATGAATGACAGAAAATTCAGGATCATGACTTCCTGCTTGTTTCTAAAAGCTATTCTTTGGACTGGAGTGAAGGGATACACCAGCCTCCTGCAAAATACCCTTTTTAGTCTTGGTCTGTATGTAGTGTTCCTCTTACAGTTAGGACAGTGAAGGAACTCAGTAGATGAACTGCTGACAAGTAGATTTAATGCATCTGTTTCATAAATTGACCACTTCTGACAAAGGTGAAGGAGGAAACTTAATTTGGCATTGCATGCATGCATGCCTGCATCTTTCTACTGCTCTAATTTGGTGCTGTCTGAAAGCTTACTTTGGTGGTATTGTGTCCTGGAACGACACAGAACTAGAATTAGTGGAATGTCAGAAAACATCGAAAACTAGCTTAACCAAATAAAATCAGCTGACCTGTGGAGATGTGAAATGCGCATTTAGAAACACTCAGAGCTGAAATGTAGGTGAAACTAAGTAGAGGAATGCCAAGCTTATATGAGTATCTAACAACAACATAAATATCACCAGTGAGGACATTTATAAATAACAATATTTTTATTTTTAATTTACTCTGAATTTCTAAACCTCTTAAAATGTTAACTCAGTACTCCTAGACTCACTAAGGTAGGTAGCTAAATATTGTTAATCTTATTTTTACTGCTGGGGAAACTGAGGCAGAGAGGTTCAGTGACTTACCCAAGGCCACAGAGGGAGTCACTGTCACAGCTGGGATTAGAGCTCAGGAGTTTCTGGCTCCCAGTCCCAAGCTCAGACCACTAGACCATGGCCTCAGGACATTTCCATCTGGTCTTCAGTCTAAAAAAAGTACATTCTCAAGTATGTTACAAATATGTAACATATATGTATTTCTTTTTTATTTTGAATGCAATGGGATGAGTGAGAACACATTGCTTGTAAGTAAGTGATGAAAGCAAACCACTACTGTTTATCTGAATTACCTTTATCATACATACACGTATGATAAAGCTCTGCAGAAAAATCTTGATTTAAATTGCAGCCAATAAAAAAAAGCTATTGTATTTTTCAAGGTAAGGAACAAATTACCTTTCCAATCCAGCCACCATGTCATTTATATTAATGCTGAAGAATGCTAAGTTGCTCTGTGTGTAAGTAAACTCTATTAAAAAAGTCACATCCCTTGGTGAAGCTAGATCCTTAATAAATTTCACTAGCTAAGCACTGAGCTCCATGTCAGAGTAATTACGCCTTTTATCCACTGTGAGCTTTCTCTTAGCTTCTTCATACTCCTTAATTTCCCACTTCAGCTAATTTAGCAGTAAAATCACAAAGGTTTTAAAAGGTTAGCTACTGAGGAACTGGCACACAAATGTTCGGCTTAGCTCCATGCATTGAAGTCACATCATGTAGAAGAAGGAATTAATTAAGTAACAATTAGGTAGTGATGGCTCATTGACAACATATATACACTTTGGCGCTAAAATTAATCTCCCCTGTAAATCCAATACATTATGTATATTCCCACCTATATGCTGGCAAATTTTATACCTGAAATATAAAATGGACAAGCCCTTCAGCAATATCTTTTTTTTTTTTAAAGGCATATCTGCTGCACTATTGAACCTACATACTGTTTTTAAAATCATATCACTTTTTATAAAGAATTGAAAGAGCAATATGAACTGCAAAAGAAGAAATTCTTAAGTTGGGTGATTTTAAAGTGACTATAGAGACATTTGTTATACGAAGGTACTTAGTCTGTTGAAAGTGATAACAATTGTGTAATATTCTCTTGCTATCCTCTTTTACAAGGTGCCATACTGTTTCCTTGTATCGACAGTCAGCTGCTTAATACATAGGTTGGCAGTTAGCCTGGTCAGTCCTCAATTCTAAAAGCCTCTTAGCAGATGAAAAATCTTTGGTTCATTCACACCTTGTAGAAAGGATGACAGGGCAGAAGTGACATCCAGATCCACTTAGAGTATACTTTGAGCCTGATTTTCCTTTGCCTTGCACCTTGTGTAGTCATTTATAGCTGTGCAAAGTGAGCACAAAATGAATATAAACCACTGCTGCCCACGTGAGGCGATAATTCTGATTTGGTTGCATTTTTTCCAGAGGTGATCATAAAAAGTGACAGGCAGTGAAAAAAACTGTTTCTGGATAGAAAGTCTGCACAATTTTGACAGAAAGCATAACGTAGCAGCAATGCTTCCCAAGCTATTTACAGAAATTGTACTTTTGCTTTGGAGCTATGGGAATTTTCATTCACTGTTTGCTTGTTTTTTTCATAGAAAACATGCTAAATATTAAACTCATCTATAGAAAATGAATCATATTTCTTCCCTTTTTTTGGGGGTAGAAGCATATATAACTGTGAGTCCTAAAGTATATTCTTATGTGAAAAGGAACTCATGTTCTGCGTAAGACCTCCACTAGTCCTACCTTGCCACGTGCTACTTGTAAACACACTACTTAAAAAGTTACAATTCTAGGTAACCTCCTGGAATCAGTGTGAAAACTGGTATTACCACAACAGCTAGTCTTAGTCCATCAGAGTTACGTACTGCTCTGGCTTTAGTATGGGTGGCAAATTATTGTCTCAGCATTTACCAAACAGTGGTATCTCTGCTATATGATCTACCATGACTTGATAACGCAAGACCTGCTGCCAAGTATCTTCAAAATATAAACTACTGTTAGCAGGAAAGGCCTGCAAAACAATGTGTGTTAATGAAAATGCTAGTTAAAACATTAAGGACCTAATCTAGCTGTCACCGGAGATGTGGTCAAGAATTATTTCTACTTCATAACAGATATTTCATATATAATAATTAATACAATATGTTTGGACATTTATTTTGCTATACTACCTGCTGGCCATTTTCCTGGACCTTCCCAGCAGGAAATTCTTCCTGTTGCACTTAGATGCCATGATGGGCTTGGCAACTCAGGTGTGTTGATTAAGAGCAGAAATAGAAATAGCAGCTGTTGACCTAAGAGTACTGATACAGTAAGCACGTGTCTTGGTGTTTCTGTTGCAAAAATCCTTTTCTTTTAATCACATACACTTCATAGAGTCATCCTAAGATGTAGTTTCCAAACATATTAATTACCATTGTCCAAAGCTTACTCTTCATCAAAGTGGCTAAAGAGCAAATGAACATATACTTTTTATTCTTAATATTTCAGTAATTGGGGTTTCTTAGGTTCCTTTTTCCGATTTTTCCCCCCACCCTGCGCCCCCCCCCCCCCCCCCCCCCCCTTCCCCTTCTGCATTCAGTGCTTCTTTAAGTATTCTGAGATGCTAGTCTGGCTTGACTGAAAAGTACTGTGTGTTTGTTGTGTGTCTGCATGTGTGATACCAACTGTTGAAGACTGCTTGATGTTAGATGAGGGCTTATGCTCAGAGCTGTTCTACAGTTGGCTCTCTGGCAGACTCTCTCCTCACCAATGACAATGATATCTCTGTGTGGGGGAGAGTCTGTTTTACAATATTACACTTGCCATGGCCTTAATTTTACCGATGGGGCATGA
The DNA here is from genome assembly GCF_037157495.1 of Lathamus discolor. Taxonomy (NCBI): domain Eukaryota; kingdom Metazoa; phylum Chordata; class Aves; order Psittaciformes; family Psittacidae; genus Lathamus; species Lathamus discolor. Next base: position 25,822,795 of record NC_088884.1, read on the forward strand.
TTTCATTTACGTTAATCAAATTCATGAATCACTCCATTCATGTCAGTAGCATTAAAGAGCTATGCAAACAAGTGAGAGTTCAGAGTCAGATATCCAACGAAAGGATATCTGAATCACTCTATTAAAGATAGATACTGAAGATCTCTGCTTTCTTTGCATTACTCAGTCATGCTATTAGCACGAAACATCAAATAAAGAACTACAATGACAGCTGGCAATGTGTCACAGTACATGGGTTTTCTGTTTACCTTGGGTATAGAAAATACCCCTGAGTTAAAGAGATTTAGGATAATATTTCAAGTATGACAAAGTTACTGTATTAGGTCTCCTTGCCCTTGTAAGTTTGCATTAATGTTTCAAAAACTTATTTCCTTCCTTTGTTTTTTTATGACACTCTTTCATAACTTGAATGCAAAAGATCTACAGGCAAACAATGCTTAGTAAGACCTCAGAGACTGCGTTAAGTTTTATAGCCCTGTCCATAAAGAGTATTATGTCTGGTAAATACAGGAGCATCAAAACAGTGGTCACAATTCATAAAGTTTGTTTTGTAGGTATCTCATAAAGCACTATCAAATCTTCATTCATTTCTTAAAAGTGAAAAACATGTTAATTTTCCAAAATATAGGCATTCTAAAACAATAAAAGGTTTTGTACTGGTGTCTGTCTCCTGCTCAGACAGAGAAATTGTGCAGTAGATGATGGGCCTTAATTTAGTCCTCACTGGTAAGTACTTTTAAGCCTAAATATCCTAAATATTCTTTAAATTGCACTCATTTAAATTACATTCAAGCTCCATGTAAATCTTAAAAAAAAAAAAAAAGAAAGAAAGAAAATGGGAAAAAAATCATTCAAGAGGTCTAGCAAACTATCAGAAAATTGCTCCATTATACTTCTGCAGATTTTTTTTCCATTTTTATATCAGAGTTGTTGGCATTTGAGAACATTTTCTAGAAATCTGTTTGATATATTACAGGCCCTAGAAACTATTACTGTCATATATATCCTTAGCTACACTTCAAGCACATGTCCCAAGAAACCAAATCAGAGAGTTGAGGGGTTTATCAACAAACCAGGACCAAAAGAAAGATGAAAGAATGGATCTCTTCATATGTTTTCTATGCGTCTCACTGACTGTCTCACTGAAAACTAAAGATCTGCCTGTGCATCTTGCTTTTCTAGTACAGTTGGAATAGCAAAAATACTTTCTCTCCAATTCCCATTGAAAGCTTTCTTTTCACCCTTCTAGACCATGTGTTCAGTTTTATACCCTACACTTCCTCAGCATAAGAAAATTCTTGTATAGCAAAGCAACAAGACTCTGTCTTCAGGCTGAATACAAATACTAGTTAAACCACTGGCTCCTTTTAAGAAAACCCTGATATAATTTTCACCCTTAGTAACTGTAGGAATTACACATTTTTCTTGCCTTTGAGATAACACTGCTGTGTATTTCAGTATGCACAGTTGGGTACATAGCTTAATTATAAGGCAACAGACTTAACCTATCTGTGCCACAAAACAATTAGAAATCTCACTCCTTGTTTTTCAGTAAACTGAAGTGAATGAGAAACTGAAGAAATATAGAACAGAGAAGTAACCTACCGTGGTTGTCTTTATCCGTCCTCCTGGTTGTGTACAGGTCCAGCCTGATTTATTGATTAGCAAATCACAGCCTTCTCCTTCTAAACATGGAAGCATTTCACACCACTGTTTTGTTTTGATAATTCGTGCTATGGAACAGAAAAGAAAAAAAAAAAACAAACACAACCAAAAACAATTGGCAAGAGAATTCATATTTCACTTATCTCTAAACACTTTCTCATTTGCCTTGTCTATTTTCATCATCTGATAATGCAGCCACAGGTTATGATGCAGACAGCCCTAGGCAATTTACAAAATTATTCATAATACCTGCTGCGCCAACAAATTTCATAATACAAATAGAACTTAAAACCCAACAATAGCCCAAAGGAGAGTGGTAAATCAAAACATAAAGTTAGCTAATTTTCTAATTCCATGCTCCTTATAGTCATGGAAATATTGTCAGGGTGGCTAACAACTTAATCCTTTGTGTTAGACTATAAACCTGGTCAGACACTCCTTCTCCCAAAGTGCTTACAGTGTAAATAGACATGAGACACACAGTGGAGAGATTAAAAATATAATAAACAGTTAGAGGTGGTCAACAAAATGACAAGAATTATGGAACTCTGTGATACTTGCAATGGTAGGGGATAGAAAGGGGCAAGAACTAGGAACATAAAAAGGACTGGTGTAAATGAAGTAAAGGCTGGGAAATTACGAGGTAGCAGACAGTGAGCATAGGGGAAAGACTGGTACAAATACCCTTTTATCCTATAACTGCAAGGGAAAGGAAGTCCAGACAGGAAGGTCCCTAATTGTCTGATAGGTAGTTTGTTGTGTGTTTTGTAGTTCCTCTTAATGCTTGCGCCTCTGGTAAGCTGGATCTGCAAAATTTCCCCAAGGTCACACACTGCAAGTACTCTTGGCACAATAGAGCTCTGACTGCATTAAAGCAGATGTAGATGAGCTGTAGGGAGATTGTTTATTCAAGGTAGAGAGGAAGGGGGCTTTAATTCCTGTAGACTTCTTTATGGATTATCTTTTGAGTTCACCTCCATAACATCTAGGATTCTTCTCAAAGAATAGTAAGCAATATGACTAATATCTAATATTTCGTTAGTCTTTCACACACCCCCTGTAGGCAAAATTATAAGATGAGGTGTTTGGGATATTATAAAGTACATATACAGAGATGCATTCACTTGTATGATGTCATATATTCATGCTAAACAAGGTAAGGTCCCTCAAACAATTCATCTTCAGTTGGTAAGTTGCTGTCCACAGAAAATGATACTCAGTTCCTTCAGAGATCATGTCAGCAGTTCTGGGCTAGACTATGAGAAATCTTCACCACCTCAATTTGTACGCAAGTATCCTAGGATTAAAGGGCAGAACAAGTTCCACAGATGGGAACACAGACTGTCTTCCTCTATGTTGATGCTTGACACCAATACATGCAGTATATCTTCAACCACCATGAGCCCAACAAAAAGAGAACTACAGGAGAAATACTTAGCAACATAAACGTATGAGAAGCTTATGATGCTCCAAATTAACTTTGGGTCCGCAGAGCTTAAAAGCAGGTATTTATAGCCACTGGTAGCTGCAGCTTTTTATTCTCACCTGAACGTGTGATTCAGATGCCCTATGTCTCCAACTTCCGCCGTCTAGAACTGGCATTGGAATACAATTCCCAATGCCATCAGTTCATGGCAAGAAATAGAAGAGTAATTTAGTCTTTTAATAAAATCCTTTCCAATATTTTGACATGAAACAACCTGTGTCCTCAGTCCTGATACAATTGTTGGTAAGCTCCAGGAATTTAACAAACACTGATTTCTTTCAGTGGAAGCTCAGTCTGAAATTCCTATTAAGGTTTTCAATATGAAAAGCCCTTTAGCTCCCAAATGTCAACATAGGAATTTGCACTGTTCATTAGCCAAGATATATGTATATATATCTCACTGGAGGAATGATTCCCAGACAATTTTCGTAACTAAAATTTTTTGAAGCAAATCCACTAAGCTTTTATAGCACATAATATACAGAAATCCGGAATTTGCTTGGGGTCCATAGGTACTCCTCTACAGAGAAACTGATCATATCAGTTTTTGAGGCTAACATCTTATTTGTAACAGGTAATAGCCTCATCCCTTCTGAGTGAAGGCGTGCATCCAGCTGCAGGTTTTACAGAAAAAAGCTCAGTAAAAATGTTAACCTGAAGCCTCATCCATTTGGAGGTGTATATTTTGCAATTCACAGGTCAAAACGGCTATTTCTAGCAATGTTTCAACAGTGTGAAGGATCACTGAAAGACTGAATAGTTGGTTAAAATAAAAAATATGTGCTAGATTGCCTTTACTATTTCAGGTGGGAGGTTTTCCTGGTAACATAATTTGAACTAATCTTTACAAAAATATTTCCCTCCTCTGTGAATTACTCAGTATTTGCTTGGTTGTTATCTCAGAATGCAGCTATTGGCAATATTACAAATATATGGAGTCTGAGCTCTGGGTATTGGCGATATCCACACAACTTTAGAACACACGAGTATTTTACAGGAGACGAAGTCTAAAACGTTTCTGTGTTAAGTGTATAGACTACCTCATGCATTTAGGCCTTGAGAATTGGAACAACTACTTCTGGGGGGAAAAACTACTCAGCCTACATGGCTTAAAGCAAATCAGTATCAATATGGTTTATTAATTTATTAATGACACACCACCAGCAGCAGTGCAGGATCAATACCAGTAACATAAAACAGACCCCTCTTCCCCAGGTCTCTCACCTGCCACAGATCTTCACAGTTGTTTTATCCACCTCTTCCTCCTGGTCCTGCTTTGTCTCACAAGCTGCACAAACACACAGGCTCTCCCATCCCTACCTCCCCAGGCCCTGCTTTCCAAGCCATTTGCCACAAGCAGGCCAGCCAGGCACCCTTACACTAGGGTATGAGCTGTCTATCCAGTCACACTGCTCAGTCACACATGGGCAGTCACAGTCGCAAAAGGGGGGCCATGCTCATGTCAACGGGATTACATCTCTTTTTGCATTTTCACTTTTCAGTTTGTCCATTACAGCAGAGTAGCACAGTGAAGCTAAATATATAGCACAGGGAGTGAGCAAAGTATACAATGGTTTTATCAGCATAGTATCAAAGAATTTCTATCAGCAATTGAAACTGAGTTACACTAGCCAAAGCAAAGGAATACACTGTATTTCCTGAGGCGGTATAGTTGCCTTTTTACTGCGTATATTCACCAGGGGTGAAATCCAGCCCTCTGCAGACAAGACAGCAAAAAGCCTATCAGATTCTTCAAATCCACTCCAAGCTCCATTATAAAGAATTAAGTGGCACTTAAATGATACATAGGCTTTGTGCAGACCTTCTGCAAAGAACTGAATTTCATCTTAAGAATCTGGGCTGACACGAGTTTGCATCTCCTAAGAAGGGCTGTGCCCCTTCACTTAAACTGAAGTTAACAGGAACTGACAGTGCTCAGCACAAGGTAGAATTGCTTTCATGGGTAATACCATCTGAACTGGAGAACAACTGGAGTCTGTCCAAGGGCTTTTCATACAAACAGACCTGAGGTGTTGCAGGCAAGCAGAGGTTATGTGAACATGACACCAAGCTACCCACCAGTGTTCTCCACTGTTTTGTAAGAACGAGAAACTTGCAATGGACTTAAAATTATTAGTTAAATAAATATATAGAAGTCTGTGCTCCTGATCAGCACAGCCCAGTTTAAGACTGTTCAACTTATTAGTGCTTCAGAACACCATACATTATTTTCTGTTAAATACTGCAACTACAAATGTTTTGTCACTAAGCTTCTTACCTGGTTTAACATTGTATATATACTTTCCTATAGAAAAACAGCTTTATTTTCACAGAATCACAGAATCACAGAATCCCAAGGGTTGGAAGGGACCTAAAAAGATCATCTAGTCCAACCCCCCTGCAAGAGCAGGGTAACCTACAGTACATCACACAGGAACTTGTCCAGGCGGGCCTTGAATATCTCCAGTGTAGGAGACTCCACAACCCCCCTGGGCAGCCTGTTCCAGTGCTCTGTCACTCTTACAGTAAAGAAGTTCTTCCTGATGTTAACGTGGAACTTCCTATGTTCCAGTTTACACCCATTGCCCCTTGTCCTATCACTGGATATCACTGAAAAAAGCCTAGCTCCATCATCCTGACACCTACCCTTCACATATTTGTAAACATTGATGAGGTCACCCCTCAGTCTCCTCTTTTGCAAGCTAAAGAGACCCAGCTCCCTCAGCCTCTCCTCATAAGGGAGATGTTCCACTCCCTTAATCATCTTTGTGGCTCTGCGCTGGACTCCTTCAAGCAATTCCCTGTCCTTCTTGAACAGAGGGGCCCAGAACTGGACGCAATATTCCAGATGCGGCCTCACCAAGGCTGAGTAGAGGGGGAGGAGAACCTCTCTTGACCTACTAACCACTCCCTTTCTAATGCACCCTAAGATGCCATTTGCCTTCTTGGCCACAAGAGCACATTGCTGGCTCATGGTCATCCTCCTATCCACCAGGACCCCCAGGTCCCTTTCCCCTTCACTACTTTCCAGCACGTCAACCCCCAACCTGTAGTGGTACATGGGGTTGTTCTTCCCCAGATGCAAGACTCTACACTTGCCCTTGTTAAATTTCATCAAGTTTCTCCCCGCCCAACTCTCCAGCCTGTCCAGGTCTCGCTGAATGGCAGCACAGTCCTCTGGTGTGTCAGCCACTCCTCCCAGTTTTGTGTCATCAGCAAACTTGCTGAGGGTGCACTCAGTTCCCTCATCCAGGTCATTGATGAAAATATTAAACAGCACCGGTCCCAGCACCGACCCCTGAGGAACTCCACTAGTCACAGACCTCCAGCTAGATTCTGCGCCATTGACCACAACTCTCTGCCTTCTTCCTTTCAACCAGTTCTCGATTCACCTCACTACTTGATCGTCAAGCCCACACTTCCTCAGCTTATCTATGAGGATGCTGTGGGAGACAGTATCAAATGCCTTACTGAAATCAAGAAAAACCACATCTACCGCTCTACCATCATCCCTCCACCTAGTCACTTCCTCATAGAAGGCTATAAGGTTGGTCATACATGACTTCCCCCTCATAAAACCATGTTGGCTGTTCTTAATGACCCCCTCATCCTTGATATGCCTAGTGATGGAGTCAAGAATAAGTTGTTCCATCATCTTTCCAGGGATGGAGGTAAGGCTGACCGGTCTATAATTACCCGGGTCCTCCTTCTTGCCCTTCTTATAGATTGGTGTGACCTTTGCCATCCGCCAATCCTCAGGCACCTCGCCCATTTCCCACGACTTACCAAAGATGATGGAAAGTGGCCTAGCAATGACCTCCGCCAGCTCCCTCAGCACCCGTGGGTGCATTCCATCCGGACCCATCGATTTACAGATGTCCAGTTTGCATAGCTGATCCCTAACCCAATCCTCATCTACCAAAGCAAACTCCTCCTTTGTCCTGACTCCTTCTGGGGCTGTAGAACTCCGGGGCCCTCGGGGAGAGTCTGCAGGAGTAAAGACAGAGGCAAAGAAGGCATTCAGCACCTCTGCCTTCTTTATATCCTCTGTCTCCAGGGTACCCACTTCGTTCAGCAGTGGGCCTATATTGCCTCTTGTTTTAGTTTTATTTGCTATGTATTTGAAGAAGCCCTTTCTATTGTCTTTAACCCGACTAGCAAGATTGAGTTCCAAGGAGGCCTTAGCTGTCCTAATTGCCTCCCTACATCCTCTAACAACTGTCCTATATTCCTCCCAAGCGGCCAGCCCCTCCTTCCATAATCCATAGATTCTCCTTTTCCACTTGAGTTTGCCCAGCAGCTCCTTGTTTAACCACGCCGGTCTCCTAGATCCCTTACTTGACTTCCTACTCATTGGGACGCTCCGATCCTGAGCTTGGAAGAAGCGGTCCTTGAATGCTAACCAACTATCTTGAGCCCCTTTACCGCCTAGTACACTTTCCCATGAGACTTCCCTTAGCAGTTGACTGAAGAGGCCAAAGTTGGCCCTTCGGAAATCCAGAACTGTGGCTTTGCTAGGTATTCTATTCCTCCCACACAGGATCCTAAACTCCACCATCTCATGGTCACTGCAGCCAAGGCTGCCATTGACCGTCACCACTTCGACCAAACCCTCCTTGTTGGCGAGTACTAAATCTAGCAGCGCTGCTCCCCTAGTTGGTACGTCCACCATTTGCATTAAGAAATTATCATCAATGCACTCGAGGAACCTCCTAGACTGTGAATGACTGGCTGTGTGAGTCTTCCAGCAAATATCGGGGTAATTAAAGTCCCCCACGACGACTAAGGCATGTAGTCGCGAGGCTACTTCCAGTTGCCTGTAGAAAGCCTCATCAACTCCTTCGTGCTGATCAGGAGGTCTGTAATAGACCCCCACAACTGTATCACCCGTGCCAGTCAGCCCCTTGATTCGTACCCACAGACATTCCACTTGCTCCTCATCCGACCCCGGACAGAACTCAATACATTCTAGTTGCTCTCTCACGTAAAGAGCAACTCCACCACCTCGCTTCGCTGACCTATCTTTCCTAAAAAGGACATAGCCATCCATGACCACATTCCAGTCATGTGAACTGTCCCACCATGTCTCTGTAATCGCCACTAGATCATAACCTTTAGCCCGCACACAGACTTCTAACTCCTCCTGTTTATTCCCCATGCTGCGTGCATTGGTGTACAGGCATTTCAGGGAGCCAGTCCTAGTACTCTTTTTCCCCTGCGGGACAGGGTCTAAAGAGCTATCCTTTCCCACAAGTGAAACAAGAGATTGATAGTCCTCCTTAGCCCGCCATCCTTCAATCCCTAGCATGTTCCTCTTGGGCTTGTCCCCAACAGGCCCAGTTAAATCCCCTCCCCCCTTCCTAACTAGTTTAAAGCCCTGTCAATAAGCCCTGCTAACTCCTGCCCCAAAACCCTTTTTTTTCTCTGGGACTGGTGTATCCCACCTGTCACCAGCAAACCAGGTGTCCCATACAGCAGCCCGTGACTGAAAAACCCAAACCCCTGCCTTTGGCACCAGTCACGTAGCCATACATTAACCTGCAGAGTCTTCTTATATATCCCTTCACCCTCGCTTGCAACAGGTATGGAGGCAAACACCACTTGCGCTCCAGACCCTTTAACCAGCCGTCCCAGGGCCCTGTAGTCTCTCTTCATTGCCCTTACATTCCTCGTAATAATTTCGTCACTGCCAACCTGAAAAACCAGCAGTGGGTAGTAGTCAGACGGCTGCACCAGTTCAGAGAGCTTCTTTTTAACATCTCTAATCCGAGCCCCAGGCAGGCAGCAGACCTCCCTGTGTGGTGGATCCGGTCAACAAATGGGCCCTTCTGTTCCCCTCAGAAGGGACATTTTCTGTACTTTCTTTCCTCACATTCACTCTACACTCAGGCAGTTATCAATTACAACATCTCTAGTTAATCTCATATATGAAAATCAAAAGCTTTTTGTGATAGCAAAAAAGTGAGATAAATCTTGTTCAGCTGCAGCAAATGCAAAAACATACAGCCATCTAAATTATGGTTGATTAAAACACTCAAATGGTTACAGCTTGTTTTCTCATATTTTTCAAACATTGGAGAATGAAACTGGAAATAAAAGTAAAATAATATTTATTTTTTTCATCAAACAAGAATATTTTAAACCAGCATTTGGATACTGAGACATGATTTCAGAATACATTGTGCTCATATGCATCAAAAGTGGTGTGTGAAATATTTACAAATCATCACGAGAACCACGATACAAGAATGTAAAAAAAGATGGCTAAGTTGATGTTTATCAATCAATTCCAGATACCTGAAGTAGTGAATAGAAGATTCTTTGCAGGAGGGAGTAGGAAATTTTTTTCCTGAGCCCAAGCAGAATATTCCATTCTGAAACATGCTTCTTAAATAAGAGTTTAGCTCTCCCATACTTCTTACAGAATCATGTTCTCCTTCACTTTTGGGTCTTTTTCTTTTTTTTTTTTTTACAAGGATAACTTGTAGCCCTTAATGAAGGACATAGAGTATGACTTGGAAAAAAATGTTTCCTTTCTGATTTTCATACATTTTTTCACTGATATTTTCCTTCAACTTTGAGGAAAGCTGATCAGCATAGCCTGTAAAATGTCTTTGGATTTATCAGTTCAGATGTAGCTAGACAAAGCCTTTTATCCTACTGTTCCAGTTTTGCCCTATTAACTCTGAAGAGGATCCATGTATTTTATAATTAATGACCTCCAACTGATCCCAACTGTTTCTACCATCTCACTCCTCTCCCAGCCTCTCTGTTCTCTTTACCTCACATTGTTCCTTTTTTTTTTTCCACTTTGTTCAGCAGTAGCCTTTTGCTCCAACCATTTTTCTCCTCTGCCCAATTCAGTACATATATACTATCTACCTATCAAAGATCCCAGAACACTCTGCAGAACTTAACTTACTACATTTATATAGTTTTACCTATGACTGCTAAATGCTGTTTACTATCTCCATTTTGCACAGAGGCTAATCAACTTGACCAAGGGCACACAATACGTTGGAGAGCTGGAAACAAATACCTATGAATTTTTAGTGGCCACTAGACTGGAGATTTTCTCTGTCCCATTTTCCTGCATTACAGCATGCTTTAATACATATATATATATAAGAAATTAAACAACTGGAACAAAAATATGCAAAGTAATGGGCTTTTAAAACATCTATCAGTTAAACTGCAGCAGCAGGAAAGAGGCCAGCAGAAACACAAACCGAATCGCAGTACTTTAATAAGACATTGCAATCATGAACTGTCTTTAAAGCAGCAATTTGACTCTAATAGCGTATAAGCCCCAAATGTTAATCTATTTTACTATACAACAAGGAAACATCACAAACCTTGGGTACCTTTTACAGCAGTCATTCTGCTCCACTTAAAAAATTGGAAGCAGTACTAATTCACAGAGTTAGCTCATCTCAATAATTTATAGGGCATCTAGACCAAAGACTGTTAAATTCTAAGAAAAGCAATATAGCAATGTCTAGACACCCATTTTATCATTTAGTTCTTGCTGTCAAGATTGGGAGGGATACTTGAACTGAACTTTAGAAATATATGGAAAAAAGTAATTTATTGTGGACTACAGAGGCTACAAATTAAGACCAGGTAACTACATCAAGAGTAAAAGCCTGAATGACAAGGCAGAGGCTTTTGCTGCAGCTCACCCTGATCGTAGTTCTAGTAAGGGAGAAATGTTATTGCAACCCCCAGGTTGAGAAGACACCTTTAATAGTGACCTGCTTGGCTTACCATGAACAGTGCAGATTGCACCATGCATAACATGTATTTGGAAGGATCAGGATAACATACAGGAGATAGTTTCCAAATATGTAGTCATTCATATCATCTCAAACTAGGACTGCCTAAGGGGAACTCCCGCCAGTTACATGACTGGTCCCTAGGAATTCTGCTTTGGCATAAGAGTCTGCCATATTAAGGTGTGTGAATAGAAGAATTTATGTAGTAAATCACAGTGGCATAGGTTTATTTTAAACTACTGCATTTAGCAAGGCATCTAGGCAGCTATGTAATTTTAAGAGGGTACCTAATGTTTTGCTGCATCTTAATCTGTAAAATAAATATATACTGACAGCTTAGGAAGGAGAAAGTCCAAGGGTATTCCACAAATCAGAGATTGCTATTAATACGTAATAAATCCCCAGAACACAAGACAGAGGATAAAGACCACAAACAAACAAAAACCCAACCAAAACAATTAAGCAAACAAAAGCTGAAGTATAATCCAGATTCTAGGAGCACACTCATGAAATCCAACAGCTGTTATCTTCTTTCCTGTTTGCACCTCCAAAGAGCAGAATTTCCTCAGTACGATACCCCAAACAATAAATAAATAAGCAATCAATGAAAATAAGCATATAAGAGTAAATGCACAGGAACTCAAGATATCTGACCTTTCTGTAGTGTAGAAACAAGCATATATCTACCTGCTCTCTCTCTTTTCAGTTCTTTGAAAAACCTTAATACTGTGCGACTCACTGATCTAGTGATATGCACCTTAGATTTGTCTACATACAGATGTTGAAATATTTGTACGACAGAAGCACAATCCTAAAATAGAAAGTGTCCTAAAAATCAGCTTCACAGTCAACTTATGTCCATTTTAATTTTCAACGGCCAGTTTTCTTCTGTTTATAATTGCTCTCATTTGGGATTGTAATATTTCTCTGCATTTGTTCTTAACTCCTTAGCCTTTCACTGGCAATTACTACAATTGTTTACATGGAAAAGTAACACAGCAAATTGCTTATAAAGCAATCTACAAAAAAAAAAAAAAAACAAAAAACAAAACAAAAAACAAAACAACCCAGAAAAAAAAAAAAAAAAAGCCAGTATCATTTACCAGATCTCATAGGGTCACAAGAAGCACCCTAATGGTGGTAATAAATAATAAATAAAGATTAAATCTACACATTGAATTTTATTTAGGTACAATTCATGTGCTCATAGTCTCTTCTAAGTTGGTACTTGGTGGTATATATTAAAATACCAATGTTTTAAATAGGCAACCTGGCCCACAACTTCGCCCGGGATTTCAGCACTTTCCTGAATATCCACAGATGTACATATTAACTGGTTTTCTATCTGTGAATGATGTACTGCTTCATTGTCTGTGGGTAGTTAGTGCTTGCTGTCTAATAAGAGATGCTAATTGAACACCTACCCCTAGAGAAAGCCTTTGTCAGGACTCAGTGTCTTCTTCTTCTGTCCCCTGCTGTTCTGCTCTGCTGTATTCAATTAGTGTGCTGGAAGCAAAGTAAAAATTACTAAAAATCTGATCTGTGATATGCCAGCAAAGAACCCTTCAGAGATCAGGTTTTCATCACATTTCACTTTGCTGCCAGCACACTGAGAACAGCAAATTTAACTGGAGAGGGATAGCAATTTCAGACCCAAGAAGAGAATCTGAAGAGAACTGTGAAGGATAGATACAAGGGAGGGATATAATGGAAAGTAATAAGAAAACAGATAAGAGAAAAAAAGAAAAAAGAATATGGCTAGGATGGAAGGAATAAAAGAACAAAGCCCAGCAATATGTAGTAGCTACTGAAGGAGATGGCAAAGGTCAAAAACATGTGCAACTTGTTCAGCGGAGTCAATAGGCCGATTGGGTAAATGAAGGCTGAAGACCAGAACTGTTTGTTGGCTTTTTTTTCCTCTTGAGTATACTCAAGTATATCACTGCACCTAATACAAGCTAAGTACTGCAGTGGAACACTATGTTTACTGTGATTAAAACAATAATGTGTGACCATCACTATGTTATACAGGGAAGGCTGCGAGCTGCGGAAGAGGGAAGACCCCAAGATCTTCTAGTTATGAAGCACGTGAACATTATCAAAGTAACCACTGCACAGACAGCAAAGCAGGAATTAAAAAGGAGGAAGCCACAGCAGGAATAAAATATGCTCTAGGTTATATGGTAGACTGTGATTAGTGCCATGGAACGAAGCTGGGAATGAAAGATTATGAGGCTGGTAGTAGAAAGAGAGTGAAGGAAGGGTGCCAGGAAGGTTATAAATCAACCTTACAAGTGTCTGAAAACAAACAGAGCCTCAGAGAGTCGATACACATGGATATGGGTGATAAGGCATTCCTGGACACTTTACCTGCAGCTATACATTTGACTGGACCATATCTGATTCTGTACTCATGAAACACACACTAAAATCATGGCCAAGGATCAAGGTCCTTCTTGGGACTCTAGCAGCGAAGTGCACAGGCTTACTAGGTATGTTTAATGAACTCTGCACTTGCTTTGTAAGGAGGAAAAAAAGAAGAGGAAAAAAAGAAAAGGAAAAGAAAAAAAAATAAAAGAAAAAAGAAAGAATTGCTCTTCATTCCTTCATTTAACAACTGCTTTTGCACAGATGAAGCAGTAAGATCAGACGGTGAAACTCCATGCACATGAGAACTGAAATCTGTTAGTCTTTAATACTTTTAAAGCTATTTCTAGGAATTTTAGTTACTGTTCCCCATGGGCATTCAAAAGACAAGCATTCAGACAAGTGGTTCTCCTCTAGATGTTATTGCTTTTGGTACTTTCCAAGCATTTACACTGCTGGTGTGACATGGTGGTGACATTGTATTGTGCACTGAAAGAGATAATAATTCAGCTGTTTTCAAGTACAATGGGCTTCCTTTGTCAACAACCACAGCAATGGGAAATTTAGCCCTCTTTTTGTCACATATGTAAGAACAGAGCATGCAAGCAAATTGAGTTGAAATGAGTTCGACTATTACAGAAGGAGATGAACAGCTGCTGCTATGAGAACAATTAAAAGTATTCAAAAAGGAAATTCAGCAACGAGGCTGTACTTATCTCATACCCACTGTGATTTCCCCCTATTCCACAAGACTTGATCCTGTGTTACAGTAAACTGTATGCTCTTTGGGGTATGCCTTTAACTTCTTGTTTTGATCTAACAGTAAAAAGAGGCTATGGTTATGCTGGGAATTTTAACACAAATCAGTTCTACAGGAATGCAAATTAAGAAAAAAAATAATAAAATGAGTGAAACAGGTGAAAAAAAAGAGAAAGGAAGACAACTATATAGTACCACCTTTCACAGTGAGACTAAAATTAATATAACCACTTGTGATTCTTTTGAAACTTGTGTTCTTAAGTATTACTTTGTCAGTGCCCAAGGAAACTTGCCATAGTGAACTATAATGACCTTTAGATAGCTTGGAAACTGGCCTTTTCTCATGACTTCTGGTTTCATTAGCCAGTCTTTGACCAATAAAGGAACAAATGTGTTTAAATACAGCAAAGATGCTAGTTTATACAACATGCACTGAACTGGTATACTGTCCATGAGAAACCCTGTTACAGGTAGATGTGTTATATCTTGACTGCGCAGTCAATCACACATCTTTTCAGACAGCAGTTTGACATCGTGATTAGGCAGAACATGACTTCTGACTGACAGATACAAATGTGATTTTTTTTTTTTAAGGTAGCTTTTCACATATGCATAAAGTATTACTGTTCCTCAACTGAAATTTACAAGATCTGAAACATTTCCCCTCCCCTTTTCTACTTAATTTCAGCCAAAATTTAGTAAAACGCTCTCTGTATATATCTCAGTATTTGCTAAAAATGGAAAAAAATGAGAAATGACTGCCTTATATTTATATAAGGTTTCTATTTTTACTTTTTTTTTTTTTTAGAATACTGGAAATAATATCAGTAAAAGATATCTTAGAAAGACAGTACAATTCATCTCCAAAACCCATCTAATGCATGAGGATGTTTTCACCTTGTGTATGTAATGCACAGAGGAACTGATTTCCAAAGATTCATCATATTCTACCTCATAAAAACTTTTCAGATGTTTTATGTAGCAAATATGCTACAGTTCAGAAGGAGCTCCACAAAGGAAATTGACACTGATTAGAAGGAATAGCCTTTCTTCACTTAACAGGCAATATTTTATTTATTGGAACATATCCAACAGATCTATGCACAGTCACAGAAGGTATATTAAGGGCCAATAGTCTCCTTGTCTCCTTCACCATCAGACAATGCAACTTGAAATTTTTAAAATGATGTCTGTGAAATCAGACTAGAGCATTGGTCATGGGGTAAAGAAAGGGCAAATCCTGTCCCTTTCCTAAGGCAGGCAATGCATGTGCTCACATAGTAGGGCCATTGTGTTTGCAAGCAGGAGTCCTGTCCCTTCAGAAGCAGCACAGTGGAAGTTGGTTGGGCCACAGGACATAGTGATAGCACAGACAATATACTCTGACTTACATTTTTAAACTACGAACTCTGAAAATAAGGTGACATTAGCACTTGTGATTCTGCAGCAATGGCTCACATTGTTAAAAATCACACCACAGGGCACAAAGCAGTTGACCAGAACAGGCCACTGTGAGTTAAAACTACTTTCTTCTATTGCACTCCTTTACAGGAAACATGATGGAGTCACAGGTTTTAGAGACAGAAACAACCAATTACACTAATCTACTCTGATCTTCAATTTTATGAAGGCCATAAAATTTAATCCAGCAATTTCTGTACTAATCTCAACAATTTCTGGTTGAGATACAGTGCATCTTCTAGGAAGACTTCCAGTACTGGTTATCAGAGAATACTCACATTTCTATAAACTCCTAAGGCAGCTTATACAATTCAATAGCAAAAGGCAAAACTCCTTAGTTCTATAGATTTTAGTTTTATTTCTATAGGACTCCTATTTAACTCTCATAGGAGTATACTTATTTTCCCTTACTAAACAATAGAGTGGTCTGCTATTAGCTCTAATAAAGACATGTCCCTGACAAAACAGTCAGTGTTCCTAAAGGTCAATCATAGAAATTTTAAATCTCTTCTGGTGCTTTGTTTTTTTAAACTGAAAAACATCTTAAGAAAATAAAACAAACTGTGTATCAAGACTGGACACACGCAAGAATTTAAAACCCCAGAAACTTAGCTTGGTTCCGTGTCTGTCTTAGCTTTTAAAGATGCTGATGGAAGCAAGTACTAATATATATCACCTGCAGAAATTCCACTGTTTTCTTTTTTAACAGTGACTGTCTGCAAAAGTGTTTTCTCAACCAACACTTTGTTTTATAGAAGCAATGCGGAAACGTCATTGGAAATATTTATATTGTGTAACAATACAAACAGTACAAGTCTGTAGTCCTGACTAAGGCAAAACTTGCAATGGGTTTCATGAGAGTTCCTCTCAACAAACCACTGCTTGACTGAGTCTGCAGCTTGAAAATAGCCCTTTGCAGATTAAGAAACCACAACAGCTAGTTCTCTATGCCTCTCTTAAGAATAATACGGAGCTACTTAAGGGTTCATACAGCCTCAGCATTTTAAACATATGAAAAGAAAATAATCTTCAAGAGGTCTTTCCAGGGAAACTTTGCAAATTTTCTATACCTTACATAGCAGCTCTAAAAATGGCCCTTTAAATTATCCTTGTATGCAAAATTATATAAGCTTGTACATATGACATATGTACATATGACATACATATTCTGTGACTAGTGGAGTCCCTCAGGGGTCGGTGCTGGGACCGGTGCTGTTTAATATTTTCATCAACGACCTGGATGAGGGAACTGAGTGCACCCTCAGCAAGTTTGCTGATGACACAAAACTGGGAGGAGTGGCTGACACACCAGAAGGCTGTGCTGCCATTCAGCGAGACCTGGACAGGCTGGAGAGTTGGGCGGGGAGAAACTTGATGAAATTTAACAAGGGCAAGTGTAGAGTCTTGCATCTGGGGAAGAACAGCCCCATGTACCAGTACAGGTTGGGGGTTGACCTGCTGGAAAGTAGCGAAGGGGAAAGGGACCTGGGGGTCCTGGTGGATAGGAGGATGACCATGAGCCAGCAATGTGCTCTTGCGGCCAAGAAGGCAAATGGCATCTTAGGGTGCATTAGAAAGGGTGTGGTTAGTAGGTCAAGAGAGGTTCTCCTCCCCCTCTACTCAGCCTTGGTGAGGCCGCATCTGGAATATTGCGTCCAGTTCTGGGCCCCTCTGTTCAAGAAGGACAGGGAATTGCTTGAAGGAGTCCAGCGCAGAGCCACAAAGATGATTAAGGGGGTGGAACACCTCCCTTATGAGGAGAGGCTGAGGGAGCTGGGTCTCTTCAGCTTGGAGAAGAGGAGACTGAGGGGTGACCTCATCAATGTTTACAAATATGTAAAGGGTGGGTGTCAGGATGATGGAGCTAGGCTTTTTTCAGTGATATCCAGTGATAGGACAAGGGGCAATGGGTGTAAACTGGAGCATAGGAAGTTCCACGTTAACATCAGGAAGAACTTCTTTACTGTAAGAGTGACAGAGCACTGGAACAGGTTGCCCAGGGGGGTTGTGGAGTCTCCTACATTGGAGATATTCAAGGCCCGCCTGGACAAGTTCCTGTGCGATGTACTGTAGGTTACCCTGCTCTTGCAGGGGGGTTGGACTAGATGATCTTTTGAGGTCCCTTCCAACCCTTGGGATTCTGTGTGATATGCATGTGTGTCTACATCTACTGTATTAGCGATAAAAGTTCTTGTCTCCACTTCTCTGCAATATTTCATCTCTGGTCAGCAGGATATTCTGTCTAACCACTATAGTCATATGGGAATAACAGAAATAATTTTTATTAAATTGTAGCATAATGTGCACACTTTCTACTGTTGGACTGAAAACCCATCCTCATAACTTCATCTGTGTTCTAAATTTCAGAGCCTATTTACATGGCCTTGTTGCTGGGAAGTTAAATAGTGAATTTACAGCACAACAGCCACTCTTCACTAACTCTGCTTTTTGCAACTTGAGCTGCACTTTCATAGAATCACAGAATCATTGAATGGTTTAGGTTGGAATAGACCTTAAAGATCATCCAGCTCCAACCCTCCTGCCATGGATAGGAACAACTTCCATCAGACCAGCTTGCTCCAAGCCCCATCCAACCTGGCCTTGAATGCTGCCAGGGATGGGGAAGTCACAGCTTCTCTGGGGAGTCTGTGCCAGTATCTCACCACTCGCACCGTGAAGAACTTCTTCCTAAAATCTAACCTAAATCTACCCTGTTTCAGTTTAAAGCCATTACCCCTTGTCCTATCTATCCATGCCCTTATAAAAAGTCCCTCCTCAGGTGTCTTATCAGCCCCTTTTAGATACTAGAGGGCTGCTCTGAGGTCTCCCAGAGCCTTCTGCTCTCCACATGGAACAACACTAACCCTCTCATAGAAGAGGTGTTCCAGCCCTCTGATCATCTTCATGGCTCTCCTATGGACTCGCTCCAACAGGTCCAGATCCTTCTTATGTTGAGGTTATGTTGGTTTTGTTAGCATGTTTCTCATCCTGCTACATTTATAGATGGCTTTCCATGCTTGATCAAGTTTGATAGATCAGGTGTCCCTAACTGTAAAAACTGCAGCATGAAGATTAAATCCAAGGATAAGGCTAGCAACTGGCTTCCTGGTAATAGGGAAGAAAATGATCACTGAGAGGTTTTTTTTTAGTTTCTATTTATTCCAGAAGGGAACTATGTATATTTTTGTTAGTAAACAGAAGATTATTCAGCTCCCTTAAGCTATTATCAGCATATTCTCTATCCTAGAATAATCTACAAATTCCAAATTTTGGCTAGCTAAGTGAAAAGGTAGCTATTTTATCTATCTTCCCAAGA
Source organism: Lathamus discolor (assembly GCF_037157495.1). Lineage (NCBI taxonomy): Eukaryota > Metazoa > Chordata > Aves > Psittaciformes > Psittacidae > Lathamus > Lathamus discolor. The sequence continues at coordinate 25,841,624 of NC_088884.1, forward strand.
TTCTGAAATTCACTAACTGTAAAATATTCAAGAGAAGGGAGTATTATTTCATGAAAACAGACACAATAGTCATATAATAGTTAAAATGGAGATTGGCAATTTTTGCCAGGTGGACTAGAAGGCACTATAGTCTACTGAAAATGTATGCCTCAGAACAGATGTGACAGCACATAGAAGATGCACACATACAAATTTGCCAGCAAATTCTTTTACTGTGATATGAATGATTTTTTGGTTTTTACACATCTGTAGTGGATGCTACAGCTTCAGTAGTGTTTATTATATATGTATGGTCTTGACTACTTGAATCTGTGTGACCCATTCAAAAACATACTGCAAAATGCCAGACTTTCTTTCACTTCCAGTCCTGCTGAAGTTTTCTTTGTGGCACTGCTCATCTGAATCATTGCCTGTTTCTTGCTTACAAAACATTCATATTCAAAGCACCATTAGCACAATAGCAATTAACAAAGAGCCTTTTATGCCAACATGCTACAACTTCATCTCACACACCCTTTACAGGAAAAAGCTCTTTTCTCTTCTTTCCCGTATCAGTGAAGCACTCATGCCATGTGAAAAGAATGCTTCCTTTCAGTGCAGAGGGGACATGACTGTGCCTTATGTGAATCTACTGTATGTACAACTGAGGGGACGACTAGGTGACCTAAAAAATCTTTCTCATCTCTAACCTCTATAGAAGTTCATGGTATCAGGAATTGCATATTAACAACCAGATGCAGGATTTTGTGTGGAAACAGCAGAGTGCTTCCACAGGATGTTTTTCTTATTTTGTCCCTGCTGTAAAGGATAGGAAAAACCCTTTTAGGTTTGTCACAAGTATAACGGGCAAAATACAGAAAGGACAGCAATTACACTTGAGTCATTCACAGCAGTCATTCCTAAAAATATTGCTGTCACGGAGCAGTAAGTGAGAAGGAGGGAAAACCTGCAGCAGCTACATCACGCTAAAAATTGATGGATTTTGTTGCCAGTACTACATCAAATTGCCACGCTGGCACTAAGACAAATGTCGAGGTTCCCCATGAGATAAGACTGTTCTTTTCCATGGCTGTAGATGCCATGATCATATTAATTAGAGAAGAAAAAGAGAAAGTGGAAATGTTTTGTATTTCCTCCCAATAATTATTTATAAGCAATTCCACAAGACAAAAAAGTAAGTAGCACAGAGTTGGTCATAAAAACACAGAACATGAATCCATTTGCAACAATGGCATATAAGCAATATCAAGGCATTTTACAGTAATATAAAGATGTAGGATAGATATGAGGATCTAACTGTCTCAAAATCACCTTCAGTATCAGACAGTCACAAATATTTCCAAATGGCTGAGCCACCCACCCCTCTGATATGTTAATAAACTTGATCATTCAGTAACAGCTCTAACATTGTCTAGACTGTTTTACCCTTAGTTCCCACTAGCACAACACGCACTGGTAAAAGAAGAAACAAAAAAGAAACGACCCCTCAAAGGCTCTTGTGTGCCTTTATTTCACACTGAATAAGCAGGCACAGTACAGCCTGCTGCTAAGCTTTCCCTTACCAGTTGGTCAAAACATGGATAGACTCTTGGTTACAGCTCCTAATGTGCTGATCAACTGACCCAGAATAACAAAGGCTAAGGGTAAGCAACACAGAAATTACTATACAGGATATGAGGCCTGAATCAGTCTAGTCTAACACCCTGCCTCTGCGAATAGCCGGAGGGATGTGTAAGAACACCACAACAGCCAGCCGCCTCTATTTCTGTATGTTCTAGCAAGAACTGTTCCAAGAAGAAATAACCTAATGTGCTCAGATTAGTTTCTCCATTTCTGCTTTGCAAGCTGTTGATTGAGGGGTAAAGGGTGGAAATAGTACATCTCTGAGGAACAATTAACTTCTTTGTTGATCCTCTGAGGTGTACCGTAAGCCACAATACCATAAATTATCCCAAGGAGAATGTGTCATAAATTGATAAATCTAAATTGATAGCATTAAAAATGTTCATCCATTTTTATGTAAAAGTGCCTCTTTAAAAAAAAAAAAAAAAAAGATTTTGCATTGCCAATTTGAGGGGGGGAAAAAAAAAGTATATTTTTTTTCCATAGGAATACAGAAAACATTGCATTTGCATCACACATTAATCACAGAAGAATTAAAGACACACACACACACACACACACAAAAATCACAGTTCCTTTTGCCTAAGATATAATTTAGCATTGGGTCTGTATACATCATTAACTACTGTTTGCCATAAATGCTTCACAAAAATGTGTGAACTTACAGCTCCATCATGGAAAAATAAAACTGTAATTTTTCCTTCTCCAACTTCCTCTATACATTATATGAAAATCATCCACAGTGTATACCTTTCCTTACCTAAAATGCATACAAAAAATTGCTATATGATAGAATCTGCAAGTTTTTCTATCCACAGACAGTATTGCCTGCCTGAGAAGAGGCATGTCATACCCACAGCACATTATGCTCCCCCTAGCCTGATATGAAATCTTTCATAAATAAGCTTGACTTGCTAATACCCTATTCTGTTCCAGTCAGCTTCTTACACAGCACTCAGCTGTGCTGGACCCAAGTGCCTCTTGGTAGGGTGTGAGCAACATGGCTCTGATTTATCACCTGCTCTCTGACTCCCCAGGGCAAAAACTATATGCAGTGAATGTTTTGCTCAAGATTTTGTTGTTGTTGTTTTCGTAATGCATACATAACTGTTAGGGAAAACAAGTCAATGAAGCAAATCCTGTAGTTAGAGTAGAAGGTACCAAGTCTTGTCCTTAGTTCTTTGGAAAATTTATTCCAGTCTATATTAAGCCATTGACTGCTTTCCTTAGCACAGCTACACGCCAAACAAAGCCGCCAAATGCACTCTTACTCCTGCCCATTCTTGTAAATAAATACATGCTTAATTATATTAACTTCAAGACACTTATCCAAATATCAATTCTCCCAACCATAGCAGCTCTCAAAATAACTCTCAAATTTTGAAAGAAATCACATTCATCTCCTGAAATTCCTAAATACATGCCATGTTTTAGGCATCTGAAAGCACTGCCTGCATAGATTATTCCATTTGGATTCATTGGTTCAGGAGAAAGACTGCTCTCATCAGGCTCTCTCGCACCCACCCTTAATACTGGCCAATTTTAAAGACAAACCCACATGTATTATAATAAAACAAAGTGCTAACATTAGGAACATGAACATAAAATATTTTAAAATGTTCTGGATCTTAACATTCAGCTTCACACTGGGTTACTTCTGTATCTTATACCACTTGGGGTGCTAGTGGTCTACCACATTATTTGACAGAGGAACCACCTTAAGGAACTCACTGTATTTAATTTTTTTCTGATTCAGGTAAAAAATCTCCAACTATAAAATGCGGAATTGTATCTCCTAAGCAGACTCTCTGGGAACACACTTGTATGTTCTTTTACTTGTAATCTTATAATTTCATGTCTTTTTTAATGCAGTTCATGCATAAATCATGACAAATATTCAAGCACGCAAGTACATGTGTAGTATATTTATCCTGAAAGACTCCTCTAGATACTCTGACTACACTCCCTATATCAGTCAGTTTCTTTAAGATAGAATGTAAAATGTAAATATGACTTTATATTTTCTGGTAAGGTGATGTAGGCACTGGAAGACAAGCCTGCCTGCTTGTCTTGCAATGAAATATGTTGCCAAAGATATGTATCAGTGGAAGATTTCAAGCACTTCAGGATTCATGCTTCAGTCAAAGATAGTAAAACTAGTATGGTCTTAACTCAGACAGTCAATGAAATATGTAACCTGTCATTATAAAACTGACTCATTAAAACAGAAGTAACCTTGAAGATGGATTTTGAAAGATTATTTTTGAGATAATGTAAAGAGAAATGTCTGAATAAAATAGTGGATAAAAATAAGCCCTGGTTAGGAAAAATCTGTTCACATTACTGAGTCTGATGTAACATCAAAGGCTTAGCAGAAATACAATTCTCGATGATTGTCGCATAGTAAGAATCACTGAAGTATAATTCTAAACTTCCCACAACAGTTTTTAAGATTTCTGCTGGTGATTTCTTTTAGCAAGCTACTAGAGCAAGATGTGACTCTAATGGCTGCTATTACCAACATAAAGAGTATTTGTGCCTTCATTTCAACTGGTATAAACCAGAATAATTCCACTGAACACAAGATATCCATTTACATTGGTGCAAAATCCAGAACTGCTTGTATTTATTAAGAATTGAGAGTTTCCATTCACTAAGATTCTATGTTTATACATACGCATGAAACGATCTTACAATTAAAAAGATTATAGTTAATATCAGGAACTAGACAATTAAAAATCTGTGTTACTTGAGAGGAAATGCAAGCCTGTAATTCATGTCTTAACTGCAGCAGTTGATCCTAATACAGCAAAAAAAAAAAAAAAAAGCTGAAACCAACAGCATGCAAAAGTGTGTAAGTAATCACATTATTAAAATGTGTGAACTTAAGTAGGTTAAGAAAAAAAAATAAACAACTTCTATATATGGAAATATAAAAACAATAGAAGCTGAATAAAACAAAGTATGTAAGTGGAAAACACACAAGCTTTTAATTTATTTCATGGATGACACTGTAACACCAGCAAGATCTACAGTAATTCTATATTCTGACCTCCCATACAGTGTTACCCACAGGAATGTCCTGCGTTCATCACTCTACCTACCACAGCTAGCAGTAGCTGCAGTAGAACTGGAGGACCGTTTTGGAAAACAAACAGAAAACCCTGAGTTTGAAGTTTTCAAACCACAACTTTAGTGACTTGTCCCAAAGGACAATGGCAATTGCTGCTAGAGAAATCTTGTGCTTGTTCTGCATTTCTTAAAGTCAAAGTCACCACATTAGTTCATTTAACTCTGTACTGCAGAGAGTTAAGGCTGGAAGAGACCTCAGGAGACTTCTAGTTCTCTTAACTCTCAACCAGTGTCTTGATTAGCACAAACTGAGCTCCTGAAGCCTCATACAGCAGTGTGTTTCTTTCATCATCACCAAGCCTGTTTGTTCTCTGAACTCTTTCAAATTTTTCAACATCTTTCTTGAATTCTGAACATTAGAACTGGGCATACTAGTCTATTAAAACCTGCCTCATGTCCCAGATGTTTAACAATAAGCTTTTCCATATTCATTCAAGGCTTTTTCAGGCTGTTGTCTGTAAAGTGTTCACCTTTATGAGCATTGTCTTCCAGATCTTTCATTTCAGCATATGTACTGAAACTGGCTGGACTGGAGCTAATTTTCTTCAGTGTCTGGCATGGTGCTGTGCATTAAATTTGTTACCGAGAGAGTGTCGGTAATACACCAGTGTTATAGCTACTGATGAGCAGTGCTTGCACAGCATCAAGGCTTCCTCTTTTTTCACTCTGCCCCCCTCCCCCCTAGTGAGTAGGCTGCGATTCAAGAAGTAGGAGGGGGCAGAACAAGGACAGCTGATCCAAATGGACCAAAGGGATATTGCATGCCATATAACATCACCTCATCAATAAAAAACAGGGTAGGCTTTCCTAGGTAGACATGCTGACTAGGCAGTGTCTGGTTGTGGGAAGTGGTAACTGATTGCTTTTGCATTGCTCCATCCCCCTCTACACTTAATAAACTGTCTTTATCTTTACCCACAAGTTGTTTTTGCTTTTGCTCTTCTCTCCCCTATCCTGTCACATGAGCCAGGGTGCAGCAAGCAAATGGTAGGCGCTTAAGTTACCGACCAGGGTCAACCCACCACAACATATTAAAAGATACAGCTCACATGGCTACACTGTACCTTCTGACAATCCCACCACAGCATTCATAGATAAATTTTCTTATCATTCCCAGTCTTGGCCTTTGAAATATTTTGGAGTGAATTGATCTGGGCAGTCTTCAGAGTAATCTTTGCTGCATACTTTCTGGATCACCCCATGCTCAGAAGTGACTTCTAGAGCTGCTGGAGTTCATGGAGGCACAATCTTCTAATGCAATTCAGCACACAACCATCTTTCCACATTATTCTTCCATGTCTCATGGCTTCACATATAGTTTACACTTTGGTAAGGCAGGACGTAGTAAAAATCTTACTTGTAAGAGCCCAACATTGCACGGCACATCCCATGAGACTACACAGGGAAAGCACTATATGTGCAACTACAATTAGAGCCACAGCTATAAGAAGTGCCCACTAAGAATAGAGCAACCTCACACCTTCCAGTGCTTAGCTTCTACAAATGCTTAGCTTAGCTTCTATAAATTCTAGTCTTTACTTGGGCTCTTGCCCTGACGTTGTAGGTTGAAAGCTGAAATGAGGGTTTCCCAGGCAACTCAAAGCTGTCTAGCAGCCACCCATGTCAGCATGCACAAGGTCATCACAGTGTGTTTGCTATTTCCCATGGCATCATCTTCTTCCTTGGCAGCTACAGACAACAGAGGCACATGGTGCCAGTTCAACATTGGGTCCTGGTGCCAGCAACCAGGAGCTAGACCTACAATCAAACTTGACAGCCAGCAGCACTGACCAATGCCAATATAACACACAGTAGAAGAAAGCTAACAGAAATGGTCCTTACTTGGTCTGCATATTAAGTGCCCTGTGCACCCGCTGCTGGTGCTGCCTGCTCCTAGCCACCTAGATCTGCCAGCAGGCACTGGTAAACAACAGTGCAAATCAGGTAGTAGATAAGAGTTCTGGAAAGAGTGTGTGACAAAGGTAATGGCTTCAAACTGAAAGAGGGTAAATTTAATTAGATATTAGAAAAAAAAAAAATCTTCACTATGAGGGTGGTGAGTCACTGGAACAGGCTGTCCACAGAAACTGTGGTTCCCCCATCCCAGGAAGTATTCAAGGTCAGATTGGATGTGGCTTTGAGCAACGCGGTCTAGTGGAAAGTGTCCCTGCCGGTGGAAGGAGGCTGGAACGATATAATCTTTAAGGTCTCTTCTGAAGCATTCTATAATTCTGTGAAATTGCAGCAATGGCATCATGGGGTACCTGTTGCTCTTGAAAGCTCTCCTCCTTTGCAGTATACAGTCACTGGGGTCATCTTAAGGACTTGCAGCAGGAATGTAAATAGGTACTTTAGCATGCAGTGCCACAATAGGGGTCACATGAAGAAGTTATTTAGGACAGTAGGGTGAGTGAAGCCCTTATAACTACTGTAGCCACCGAGGCTTTTTTACATCTTTTTAGTTTGTGAATCATTCACAAACACCATGAGTGACTTTAAATTTGCTTCCAAGTTAAGCAAAAAGAATAATAGGCACTACGAATTAAAAGAGTTTTACATTAAAAATACAGCTCTTTAGTGGGATCCTCTTCAATTTTTTTGTCTATAGAGGAAGCACATTATATCAAAACTCTCACCTTTATTACATAAAAATGTAATAGATTTTGAAACAAAACAAAGGAGTGGTATACTAGGTGAAAAACAACAATTCAAACTAGTCCAAAAGATCTGCAAATTGAGATCAACTTATCTTGATTTATTTTTGATATATGGATTGAAGCAAATATGCTACCCTACACCTTTTCAGACTAATTTTCACATATTTCTTTCTAGTGCAATGAATGTTTAGTAATTTAAAGAAGAGGGAAGAATTTCAGCACAACTGAGCATAAGTTGAAGGAGGTGATCCTGCCCCTCTATTCTACTCTTGTCAGACTCCATTTGGAGTATTGTGTGCAGTTCTGGTGTCCTCAAAATAAGAAGGACATGGAACTGTTGGAACAAGTCCAGAGGAGGACCAAGAGGATGATCAGGGGACTGGAGCACCTCCCGTATGAAGACAGGATGAGAAAGCTGGGTCTGTTCAGCCTGGAGAAGAGAAGGCTGCGTGGTGACCTCCTAGCAGCCTTCCAGTATCTGAAGGGGGCCTATAAGGATGCTGGAGAGGGACTCTTCATCAGGGACTGTAGTGACAGGACAAGAGGTAATGGATTTCAACTTAAACAGGGGAAGTTTAAGTTAGATATAAGGAGGAAGTTCTTTACTGTGAGGGTGGTGAGGCACTGGAAGTTGTTGCCCAAGGAAGTTATGAATGCTCCATCCCTGGCAGGGTTCAAGGCCAGGTTGAACAGAGCCTTTGGCAACATGGTCTAGGGTGAGGCATCCCTGCCCATGGTTGGGGGATTGGAACAAGATGATCTTAAAGTGTTTTCAACCATAACCATTCTGTGATTACCAGAGCCCCCTCAGAATATGACTGGCACAAGTGGCCTTTTGACATTTTAAAGATACAGGCATTGCATCATCTGGAATTACCTTTTCACCTACTAGAAGTATCTAAAGGGGTGTCAAACATTCCATTCCTAGATTCTCAGGCAAAAAAACACAAATTCAACTTCCACTTCCATTAATTCTTTCAAACCATCCTTTGTTTTCTTCTGTAATTCTTAGACTTGCTACACACCATATGGATAGCTAGAGAAGAGTCTTCTACCTTGGTATTATAAAATTATAAGAAAGAAGTTATTTGCTACTACTACTTCCAAAATAAACTCCAGTTGCTGTTGTAACAAAGAATCTTCATCTATTACAGGGTTATCTATTTCTATAATTGTAGACCTAAAAAAAGAAAAAGTTTTTGAATGTAAAGGGCTGTTATAATCAAAATTATTAACTACAGGAAATATATTGTGTTAATACAGTAGGTTAGATAGCATTTATGATGAAAGTCTAATCTATTAAGGAAAAAATAAGATTAAACCAAAGTAAACCAAAGTAAAGCCTGCCTGACAATATTAAGTAACCAAATGCCATTTTTTACATACCCACAAAGGAAACTAGCCTGTCATTCATTGATGTGATACATGCAAGCAATATAATTCAAAGCAACAAAGACAAACACATAAAATGCCTTCCATCTCACTTAACAGGTGCTTTTAAATGTAAGATTATATAGACAAAAATAATTTTGTTTTACATATATTCAGACAAATCAGTCTGTGCAATTTTTCCTGAGCAGTCTCTGAAAATAAACCTTTGACAAAATCTCAGATTACCAAAAGGATTTGATTTTACTATTGTTCAATATCATTTTACTTTCAAATTAGGCAACAGAGTCCTTTTTAAAACTAGTGAAGTAATAATTTATCTCATCATCTGACATTAAAGCAAAGCTCTGGGGAAGTTTTTAAGAAGAGATACATAATCTCTCGCATTGCAGGCTCATACCAGTTTGGAAGACATAACACTAACAAGAAAACAAATTAAAAAAGGCCAAAACCCAGGCTCCTGTGTAGAAGAATTTTATATATACATACACACACACATATATAAAATATATGGTTTTGTTTATTTTGTTTAAAAAGTGAATACAAAAACCCCAGAGCTAATAATTTAGAATACATAAAAATATTATTGACCTACTGTATCAGTGAGAGACTGGAATATTGATGAAATATTGATGCCTATTTAGATAAAACCAGGAATGTGCTTCTATGTTTGAGGCAGCCAAGCTGGTATCAGGATTCTTTCCTCACTGACTGTTGAAGACTATTTACCAGTTGTGATTTTTGCAGGCAGTTCAGCAGTTTTACTCCATTCACTGCTCCTTTTAGAGGATTGAACAGCAAAGTAATATTCTAGAATGCATTTTACCATTGATCTTTAATGTACTAGGACTTCATATCCACATAGCCTCAGTTACCTCCACTCAAATCAATGATTTAACTTTTCGTCAATTTAGAAAGTAAATCAGAGCAAGAAGTGCTATTTGGCTTGGGTAATAGTGTTGTTCAGTCACAGTGTGGCTCCAGGATTTCATGACCTACACAGCTTCCATTTGATTTTAACTTGAAGGGAGCTTTGATCCAAAAAAGCTCCAAATGCGCTGTGTTCCACCTACTTGAAATGATACCACTGCTAGTATCAACAGAGAGGCTTAACCCAAATTCCTTCTAGTTTAAAGAAATCTGAGTGTCAGTATATCGCTTTTTATGGCAACTCTCTGCTCCACAGGACCCAAATCAACCAGACCCTTGAAGAAGAATTACTTTTTGTCTCCATTGTCTTCCTGAATTGAGCAAATCAAATGATACTTGGCTTTCATTCCCTTAAGGTATGTTTTACTAGAATAATAAAAACCCCCAGAACAAAATAATTCCTAAACCACAAAAAAGTCTAACTGCGGGGTTAAACTTGAGATGCTTGTAAATCAATCTAACCCTGATCATTTTTCTTAGACTGAACTGACCTTTCTTCCAGCTCTCCTTTTCAATGCAATATAGTTTCAGTGATTTTTTTTACTCTGACAGGCGGGAGTAATGAGCTGACAGGAACCACATGAAGCTCAGCAAAGGGAAGTGCAAAGTCCTGCACCTGGGGAGGAACAACCCCATGGTGCTGGGGGCCACCCAGCTGAAGAGCAGCTTGGCAGAAAAGGATCTGGAGGTCCTGGCTGGCAACAATCTGACCAAAGACAACAATCTGTCCTTGCAGCCAAGAGGTTTAACAGTATCCCAAGCTGCCTTAGAAGAACAGTTCCCAGCAGGTCCAGGGACATGATCCTTTCCCTCTGCTCAGTACCGGTGAGGCCACACATGGTGTACTGTGTCCAGTTCTGGGCTCCCCAGTACAAGACATGGGCATACTGGGCAGAATCCAACAAAAAGAACTAAGATGATTTATGGACTGGAGCATATCTCATATGAAGAAAGCTGAGAGAGCCTGGACTGTCCAGATTGCAGAAGAGAAGGCTCAGGGTGACCTCCTCTATGTATATATATACCTGAAGGAAGAGTGCAAAGAGGATGGAGCCAAACTCTTTTCAGCTGTGTCCAGTGACAGGACCAAAGGCAATGAGCACAAAGTGAAACACAGGATGTTCCCTCTGAACACCAGGAAACACCTTTTCACTGTGAGGGTAGCTGAGAACTGACACAGGTAACCCAGGGAGGTTATGGAGATATCTTTGGAGGCATTCAAAAGCCCTCTGGACATAGTGCTGGGGAACGTGTTCTAGGTGGCTCTGCTTCAGCATGTGGCTGGACCAGATGATTTTGCATGCAGTTCATATATTAGCACTAAGTGACATGGCATATATTCCTCCTCACTTGATGGGTCACAGGACTCCTGGGCAGGCAGATGCTGTATTTGTGTAGGGTAGTCATAATTTTATTTTCCGCTTTCTAATCTCATGTAAATTACACCATGGATTCCATGGACAACTCTTTTTTACCTACTGGAGAACTTGTTAAATTGTTTGTTTAGCTCATTATGTACATAGCACACATCTATTATCTGTTGATTTACAATCATATTTTATTCCATTTTCACTTCCACTGCCCTTTTCTACCTAGCAGGCTTGAAAAGGATCTCTTATACCAATGATGCATTAACCAAGGAGTGGAAACAGCAGATCCTTTTCTCTCCATGTTTACACATCAGTAACACAGATAAAATCATATCATTATTTCTCTGAAACTATGTTATTACATAGCAATAGCATAATTATCATCACTTCATAGCAATAGTGTGAATTGCACTACTACTGCTACAATAAACCAACAAGCACAATATTTTGGTACTGTATGAGCCAAAGAAAGCCTCACTTCCACCAGTGGGAGATACAGACTTAGTATTTAGTCTCCTGCTCCCGAGGGAAATGTCAACTTTTCTGCCTTAATTCTCTTTGACATGAAACATTCCCTGGAAATACACCTGGTTCAACAGAGAATGCTACAATTAAATACTGAATTCTGCTCTAAAATAAGCAGTTCAATTGAAATACCAAATGTCTCTTCATATTTTTATATATTTTTAAATTATAATAATACATGCAATTACTAGTATGTAGTAATTTTCAGCTTCAGAATTCCATAGCCAAAATTAGATCGTAATAAAATATTTCCCTGGAACTTTTTTAATTTCAATAAAAGGTTCTCTTTCACTCCTTTTTAATGTGAATGTTCATTTTAAAGGCAACCAATTTAAACACTATAGCCCTGTGACAGTGCATTAGAATAAAACATAAAACTGACAGAATTAATTAATGAACAGTAATTACTGTAATTTACAGTAATTCTGTCTGACAGCATCTAATTACCAACAGAGCATCCCCATGACTATAAAGGTAAGCATTTTATTGCTTCTCATTTTTTAATGGGGAAATTGAGGCAGAAATGTTAATTAAGCCCAGAATAATGAAAAATTAGATGTCCAGAATTTAGCCTGTTATGTGTCTGTGCTTAGATATGAAGTTTCTCTCTCTTTATGGGAATGGCTCATTACCCTCTAGATCTACCTTTTGTTTCAGCATGTTTTCAAAGAGCTAACAGTCCTGGCAGAAGCAGGTAAATTTTGCGGATTATATAATTTGATTGAGTTTTAATTTCTCATAAGGGGCCAAATTCCAAGTATATCAGTGGAGCTTTCAGATTTTAGTTAGCTGAGTGGGATTACATATCAGTAATTCAAGTATAACAGCTTTCAGGCTGGTTTTAGAGATTATGCCTCCTAAAAGAAAAAAAAAAAAAAAAATTAATCAAGGGTGCTCTTTTCTAGAAAAGTTATCACAAGAAACAAGGATGAGCATTTGCAGCATATGAAACTACATGTGTCATTATTATGGTGCAGCATAACGCTATGCAAATCTACTCCCTTGCTTCCCCAAGATACATAGAAGATACTTTAGTTCAGGAAAAGCAGTTTGAACAGACACAAAGCCAGTTCCCTTAGAGTAGTTAATACAGTCCCAAACTAAATCTATCTCATGCCATAAATTGCTTATGACTCCTACCTTAAAGCTCATATTTTGCATTGTAATCATATATCAACAAGTAAAGCAACCTAGAAATAATGCAGGATACTTAACTGCATACAGAGAAGGGTATGCAGAAGACCCTTCCTGATCCCGTCCACCCAGACATGGATGTTTCCATCACATTCAGGAACAAAATATACAAGCAAGTGCCGGTGAGAACTAAGATGAGGTAATTTCTGATCATGTGCTCTTTGTCTATCCATTTATTATAATTGGGTGAAAAAACCCCACAAGAGTATCAGGCTGATGTACTACGTATATAATCACCCAAATCTTATTCTGCTCCTTTCCCTTAGATTATTAGCTTATCCACATTTATCCTTTCCTCTCTCAGCTTCATCTTTCTGTCCCAGACACGTTTCCCACTACAGTTTCCATATAATACCACGTTACACTATACTTCTACCAATACTACCTTTCCAAGTACTGAATCTCTTACTGACAATATGAAACAAATTACATTGATAGAAGGATGAACTGGTATATGCCCATAGCATTCTGTATATGTGTTCTAACGCATGATAAAATATGCTTCTGACAAATACATTCATTGGGCAAAGACATGCCAGGGATGGAAGGAATTGAAAAATTTGTATTTCTCTACCCTGCTACTTCTACCATCCATAACAACACAGATTTCTGCATCACAGGCCAAGTCTGCAACTGTGGTCCTCCTTCAGATATCTATTTAAATAACAGCTGTACCTTTCTCTGCTTCTTAAAATTACCAGAAGGCAAGAACAAGAAAATAAGTGCATTAAACAAACATGTTTAATAGTATAGACATAAATACTTCTGAACTGGAAAATTCAAGCCTTTCCAAGCAACACCATATCTCACTGTGCTATGCAAACTGAACCTATCCCCTCGGAGTTCATTGTTTCTTGGTTTCTGTTAACACATGAATTTGCTTACTTTAACTAACAGCTGGAAAAGATGAATCATCTAGAACACGACTTGTGAGACTGCACATATCATTGCACAGTCCCAAATTTTGCCATAAACGGCAAAAAAAGCCAGTGTTTTTCTGAAGCACATGGAAAATTTGCACAAATTGTTAAAACATTTGAAAGGACAAATATTTCCTCTAACTTTGCTGAACAGTAGAGCTTATGAAGTCACCTTTGCTATTTTATTTTCCTTTTCCACAGAAAGGGCTAGGAAGTCAATACAGAAAGCTCACTTTCTATTTTCCAGGACACAGGTAGTGCATAAGTGTACACAGCATCACCCCTGATTTCTCTCTGATAAGTAAGAGAGAAAACGACAGCACAAACAAGACAGGTAGCAGTTTCAGTGGTCTCAACAGTCTCTGGGTTTGGGTATAAAAGACGTGTTACATATATACGCAGATAGTCAAACATTCTTGTACATTCAGGGAACTGTTGAAATTCTTACAATTCATAATGTTTGTACTCTGATGCTGTGTCTGAACTCGTAAACAAAACGATGATGCAAAATGGCATAAGGATTTGACATGAATCATCTGCTCCCTTTAGTGCAACCTCTTTCTGAGCCAAGTGCAAATTCTGCAGGATCTTCTTTTCATTTGAAAAAGAAAAAAAACCCTAACATTCTGTGCCTCTTTTGTAGCAACGTGAACCGAGTGCAAATGAAAAGTAGCTGGGACTCTGTAATCCTCACAACAGCCAGCTCTAGTGCTTCTGCCACTATTCCTAGCTTCACTAAGTCGCAGAAGAATAAAACCTGACTTGAATTTTATCACTTTTACTTGCAGATACTGTCAACATCACGGGCAATACAGTCACCTAAGAAAAGTGTGATAAAGGCACCTAAAAACCATTACTTGAATGCTTACATGCCACAGGTATAACTTTTTTGTGAAATAGAGACTTGATTGTCAGCATCTTAACAACTTAACTGTGCACGTTTGATAGGGAACCCCATCAGCCCCTGCATAAATAAGTCTGCAATAAATTGAGACACCTCTGAAAAGTCTAACAGCTGCTGCAAATTACAATGTTTCTCTTGTATTACAAGAGGATTCCTCATTTTATCTACACAGAAGAAGGTCACTCCATTTCATGGGGGAATTAAATATTCCAAAATCTAATTTCAATCTGATTAAGAATAACAACAAAATTCAAATACTGAAATGCTCAATTAAAAGGGACACATTTATTGGATGTGAAAGCCCTGGAGCAGTTTGCATAAAAGTTCCTGGTTACAAGGTCAGCTCCTGAAAGGCTGCAGCCTCAGAAAGCCCAGTTTTCCTGCAGCTAAGAAGCTGTGTTGGCCATTTGCCAGTATAATTTGTTCTTGATATTTTAGCCAAATTGGACCACTTCAATGAAACATTCCTGTTTAAGTATTCCAATTAAATATGCTGATTATTTTTTCTTTCTGAGTTTTTCTCTACGGTCCTGAGATCTTCAGTTTCACTGAACTATGTTTCCACCACTCAGGAATTACTCCACTGCTTAAGGACAAAGCAGGCTGCCTGGAATGGTGTATTATACTTAAAGCAAACTTGATAGTGAGAAGCAATATATTCTATCAGCCCCACTACACTTACCTCAGATACGCTAGCAGACTCAAAACCCCTTCTTCTGGACAATACAGAATCACAAAATTACTAATTTGAATTAATTTACAGTACAGCTTCAATGTATCAATCTGGTAAGAGGCAGCAGCTTTGGAATGCAGTTCATGCATGAACTATGGCAGCTGCAAAAGAGCTGCAGTGAAAATAAAAATCAAGATTTTCTTTTTCTCACTATCACAAGGATTGATTTCAAATCAAGACCACCTGTGAAATCAAGAACTTGAAAGCCAAGGAGCAAACTACCATGAATTCTAAGGCTTTTTGAAGCCAGCACCTTTCCTTTTACCAGCTTTTATAGGTTTCATAAAATAATACAGCAACAAGCCTCAAAGAATTTTGAGAAAACATATTCCACAGTGATACAAAAGAGCTGCATAATAAAATACAACACATTCATTGCTCAGCAATAACAGACATTTCTTCCCTTGAGGGGTGGATAGGACATGGGTCAGGCCATAGATTTCATCTGGTAGCTGTCAATTTAAGCTAAAAACATAAGGAATAATGGGCAAAAAAAAAAAATCTTGGCTTACAAGGAACTTGCTAAAGCACAGTGCTTCAAACCTACATCTTAGATGTCATTTCACTGGCTTTTTTATCCCCTGTAATCCATCAATATAATATGGCACATCAAAGCTAGACTCTAATCTTTCAAATTAATATCTTAAAAAGATTGCAAGAGTTTTGGTTTGGCTCCTTGGAAACGCTTTTTATTTTAACAAATGGAAGGCAGACCTCAAGATGCATGTTTATTATTTCATTGGTGCACTGCTGACATTGCTTTTTTGACTTAAAACCAAGATACTACTACTGCAGTTAGGAGTTTGTCTCCCTTATCGTTTACGGGCTATCAGTAAATCTCAAGATAAGGTTTCTCTGGATTAAAAACTGTCACCAGTGAAGTCCTAATAGCAGCATTCATAAGAAATTAATTTACTAAGTTTTTATTCAGTTTGGAGCATTCTTAACAGTCATCTCAAGTTATAGGTTAGAAACACAACATGCAGTACAATAGCATTCATGAAACAGGCCACAGGAATTTTGTCATGTTCATATTTGTGGCTGCTACAAAGAATTACCTGAAATAAGGAGAAAACATGTATTTGTTAGAAAACAATGAATGCCAGGCATTACAAATTCCTGATTCTGTTTTTGTGGAAAGATTTGTATATAGGGGAATTTTGCCAAGACTGAAAGTTCAAATTCCCCTGATGAAGGACAGGTAGTTCAAGTCAGCTAAGGCAGGGTCTTTTGGAGTACATAGAGGTTGTATCTATATAAAAAAAGTCAGTAAGCATCAAGGAATTAGGTTTGCAGGCTAAGACGGTGCCAGGATCCCAGTGTTAACCATGTATGGATTTTAGGGGTTTACTCCAGTGTGGATCTATCCTGGCTCAAAAAACTGAACATCCACTCATAACTGGACAATACTAGATGCAGCCATGGAACACATCTTCCAGATGAGTTTCATTCAAAAGGAATTAAGCTTGTAAGCTCCCAGACTGGCCTGAAATGTATAGTAAATCATGATAAATGGGGATGAATGGCAGATTTGCTCTGAGAATGCTTTAGTCCAGTATGTATCTCATCTGTGCTTGTTCTGGATGCAAATACCAAGAGCATATCTTGATCCTATGACTCTTGCTTGTATTCAGTGATAGGAGGAATGATCCATGGGAGATGTAAGGTTCCTAATTCTACTCAAAAGTCTTTAAAGATGCCTTTCTATTCTAGAGGGTGAGAGTTACAGACCTAACCTATGCCTGTCTGCTCCCCTTCTAGCATTTACAACGCACAGGAGCTGAGTTTCATAGGGTACAAATAGAAAAAGGTTTTACTATACTGCAGTGTCCTAGAAACAAGTGAATAGTCCTTTCTCTGCTGCCTTCAGTTCAAGACACATCATGCTGAAGAAGACTCCAACTTTGTCCCTCTTCTTACACTAGTGCTCCAACTACTTTTAAGTGAAATATGGGTGAGCACTGCCTCATTTTGTAAAAGATCTGATCCTGGTATTTTGGGCCTTTATTCAGTGAAGAGATTAGAGAGAGGACTGAAATTACTGGCATTGTTTTCTCGTACTGTACAGTGTCCAGCTAAGCAAGACAGGCTCCTATATGAAGACTTTCAATGTCTTTCCCTCTACCAGCCTTAAAGAGGATTTACAGCATTTATTTTACAGGAACTGGATACAGAGGCTTGATTACATACCCTGGTTCCCACCTCTGATGGTTACTAATTTAAATATAGTATGCTTTCCTAGATTTATACCAGAAAGAATTGTCTGGTGCTATCCCTTTCATTATATAGATAACGTATTTTCTTCCTTTGGAAAAAATCAAAAAGATTTTTGTGGAAGGTTCCAATAAAACAAGACAGCTGTTTGATTGAGAAAAGGCATGGTCTTAGTAAGCATTGACTTTAATATTTTATAAATTCAGTCTCCACTTAGTTGAGTTCTTCAGGATATAATTTTCCTTGTATAATAACCCAACTTTATTTTTGATTTGTATCATAATGTAGTTTTAGAGCTATGCATATTTTGAAAAGACTGGATACTGTTCCACAAGGTGCACCCTCTTTTTATTCAGAGAAAGATTCCTGAAAAATACACATTGACTAAGAATCACCAGCTCTTATTGTGTGGCTGGTGAATGTTACAACTCTAAATCACCAGTTGTGATTTATTTCTATTCTACTGCTGGCTCATTAGTTGCATCCATACCTTTTCCTACTAGAAGTCCCTTAAAATGAAATGGTTTCTAATTTGTTGATACACTTTCACCACTAACTGTGAGGGAAAGAGGAAAGATTTTCCTATCTGCAATTAAGTGCTACATTGGCTCGTCTTAGCAAATGGCCAAAAATAAATCAATCATAGTTTGCACTACCTAGAGAGATGAATCATTCTAATCAAAGTGGCTATTTACCAGACTACAAGCTAGTGAGTTGTTTTTTTGGTTTTTTTTTTCAGTAGAATAACTAAAAAAGATTTTGTTCTTTTAATCTTCATTCTATGTGACAGAATCCTATGTGGCACTAGAATAAGTAACAAAGTACTGTTTACATCATTTAAGAAAACTAGAATACTGCTCATTGGTCTTATAAGCCTTCTAATCAAGGGAATAAATCAGGGTAAAAAAGAACCCCAAACATATCAAGTTCTTTCTTTTGAAATAGCAGAAGAAAGAATAGGTAGGACTGCTCCAAAGAAGTGACATTTAGTGATATGCCACAGCAGTTCTAAGAAATCCCCCAAACACATTCATCTGTTTTTCTATCAACACTCAAATAATATAAATAGGAAGCAGAATTTTCTTGCAAAGCAAAATATTCTGAATAATTTTCCTTCATCAAAGTTGCAATGTTTCAATGTTTATGTTAGCACTGAAGTTAAAGCAGAGAGAAATTTTCAGCACAAGTTTCAATGCCAGTAAGTTCATTGTGAAGGGGATGATGCTTTCCTATTGGAAATGAGTTTATGTATATGCTGGGTATTGCATTGACTTACATTGTCTGATTAGGATTTGATTATGCTTGATTACACTACTAAGAATTTTCTTACCAGCAATTGCTCTTTTTTTTTTTTTCAATTTTGCAATGTGTTTATTTGCATCTTGATTCTATTTGCAACAGTTTAAAGAATAGCTAAGATTATATCATATCAAAGGTAAACAGATGATACAGCCTCAATAGTTTTTCAAAGATAATTTAATTGCAAGTTGGTAGAATGCTTCTGCACACAGCTAAAGTCACTGGGTATTTTATGATCTTTTGTGAAAATCAGGCACAGTTTTATCTGCAAATACAGTTATTCCAGTGTGGATAATGCATAAATCTACAAAGACATTTACTAACCACCTTTAGAACTTTGTGATGGCTATCTGTGACAAAAGTTCATAATTACCAAGTTTTTAATTAAATGATAGTGAGATCATAACGGGATGCCAGTCTTACTATTGATGCTACAAGCATCCATCACAAACACTTTAACTCTTGTTTCCTAGGATTTAAGAACATTTTCAAAGCAACAAGCAAAAGTAGCCCTTTCAATTTTTTTTGTCTGTTTTTGATGAAAAGCTTAATCCCTTTGAAGACAATGACAAAATGCCTGTTTACTTAAATGGGTAAAGGATTTTACTCAGAAAGTAAATAACAAACAACTCTACACTGCCTTAGGATTTTGCATTTAAAATGAGAATAACTGCTATCTAACCCCAGTCGTCAATATGGAAGTATCCTATAGTTACTGGATGCAACAAACTCCAAGTTCAAGCTATTGCCCGTCACCTCATTTGGACAATGTACCCTAAAAAATAAGGGAAAAAAACAATTCAAACCTCTGGAGATGCAAACATTACAGGAAAGAAGTTTAAAGTAACCAATAATGTGAAAACCTAATAGGCCACATTCCGAGACACACCACTCTAGGGCAGTTTCTACATAACTGACTTTAGCCCATTTCTTTGTGTTTCATGACTTCTATTGAAACAGGATAAGAATGATAACAAAGTGAAAAAAAAAATAGTATCTCTAGTATTGGGCAGACAACAATAACAAGGAGATTTGAAACTGTGTTTACATACAAGTAACGAACATTTTCACTCTGTCTTCCATCCTACAAAATCTTATCCTTATATATCCTGATAGTTTTACTAATGTCAAAGAGACCACAAACGTTCTTAAAACCAAAGACTTGAGCTTTGCCTACACCAGAAGACATTTTTGCTTATAAATATATTGGTTTATTTATATCAATCAATCTTTCAAACAGCGGAGCTATTATAGCATGCTTTTACCCAGATAACATATACACTGTATATGTATTGGAGGTCTGTACAAGCTAGAGGCTCTTCTGACTGGCATAAATTATATCAGTAAAAACCTGAAATGTACATACAAATTTGTCTGCCTCATCAGTTGAAAAAAAGAAAGTGTAATATCTAACTCAATTATGCTGGAAAAAATCACGAGTATATTTGGACTTACTTCTAGTTGTTAAGCACTACACAAATATTTACAAATAAGAATGTGTGCTCCCAGAGCAGGGTTTTTTTTTTTTTTTTGTTGTTGTTGTTTTGGGTTTTTTGGGGTTTTTTTTTTTGTTTGTTTTTTTTTGTTAAGAGGAAAAAAAAAGAGAAAATCTATTTTCATTTTGAATGGAAATTGAAAACCAGTGACTCAGCCGACTAATTCTGGCATCTCACTGTGTGTAACTGTAATCCTGAAGAAAGTACTAATAGTTCAAGAACAGACAACTGAGGAAGTAAAGAGCTAGCAGCAGGAGTTGTCTGCAGCAGAAGCAGCATTAGTTCAGTGATAATCTAGACTTCCCATCCCCACAATATATCCTAAGCCTTTTACCTGATTGTAGAATTCAGAAAGATAGGAAAAATGAGGAGTTCTTCAAACAGCAAGGTAGATTTACTCTGTAAGCGATTGGTATCTCCAACCCAGTTCTGAAGTGACATATGCATATATATACATTACCTCCATATCTTTCCTTTAAAAGGGTAAACAAACCTCATCTTATGATAGCCTCCTCCCCAGGCTTCCCCCCTTCACTAAACTCTGAGAACGAGAAATCATTCAGCCTGAACAACTAATTTCCTCTCTTTTCCGAAGAGCCCTGGTTATGTTCTGTTGATTGTGGTGTTAATAAACAGATTGTCAAAGTGGTCCAGAAAAAAAGGAAATTTAAATACCTCAAATTACGATGACTCAAAGTAAGAGCTCTGGATATTCATGAGGTATTCCATAATCTACTATTTTAATAACACCTAAAAGAAAAATACTCAACCTGAAGACTTCCTTAATGCATAATTGCCTAGGGCTGATGGGGTCTGGAAAGTTTAAAAAGATTGTTCCAAGTGTATCTAACAGTGAAATTAGGGAAAAAAAACCCCACAACGTCATCTGTATTAAGAATGAAAAATGTCCTCCATTTGTTTATTAGGAATTTCTAATAGTCCTGTGCTCCTCAACAGGCAATTCATAGTGGATTCAGACGTTATAATTATGTCTGAGATGTTCTGTGGGGGAAAAAAAAAAAAACAAAAGAAAGAAAGAACCACAACCCACCCATGAATTTGAAAAGAAAAAAAACTCAACTGTTTTCATTTAGCAAATTAAGGAGTTTGGATGCTAAATTCTCTAAAGATACACTCTTCACTGAACATGTTCCCTTTCTTCACAATTTACCTACATATTAATGATCTCTGAGCTCCTCCATGGCCCAGGATAGCATCCCCATTCCAAAGAATGTTTTTCCTCACGATTTGCTGTTTTTCTTACTGAAAGAGAGAAAACTGGCAGAAGGTAAGGTAAGAACTCAGCACAGGAAGGATTCAGATGGGCAACAATGACCAGGATCTGTAACCACAGCAGGATATTGAGTTATAAAGCTAAGAATCTTTCCAATGGCAGGCAACTTGAAACACCTGAAAAATGTGTCATGTACTTCTTGGGGCTGGTACAAATAACCTAAGACTGTCACTAGTCACTTTGTGGGAAAGTTTGATTAAATGATTTGCAATATCTAGGAACCTTGTAGCACCAGCAGGAAGATCATTATCACTGCCTTTGCCTAGAGGCTACTCTTCCTTCACCCTACCCCCCTGAAATCCCTTGCTTTTTATCAAAAGCCTCCTAACACAAAAAAACTGTGGCATAGACCCTTTGGGTTCTTCCATCATATATAACTCGTGCAGAGACCACGTTCTGCTTTTTATAGCAAGCAGGGAAGAGGTGTTGTGAAAAAGGTAACATGGCAGCCATCACATTATATACTCACTGCTCTTCCAGACATAAGAATGTTCAGTTCATAATCCTGGCATTTTATGTTGTTTTGAGGACTTGCTAAATCATTAGTGAAAACAAGGATTAGGCATTTTTAGTAGTTTGCCTTGATTTCAAATGGAAGGTCCCCAGCTGACTTGTGTAGCTCACGCATTCTGGAATGAACTAATACATACAGTGGTTTTTGCATGTCTCATAACCGCAGCGGTTATGTCATTTGTTTTAAAACTTTGCTTTCAGTCTCCTAAAGAATCTGAATCAAGTAAACAGAATTACTAACTACTGAAAATATTTTTTATTAATATACTTATTAATAATTAGAAATAATCAACCACCTATTGTTTTTCTCTAGTTTTTGCAAGTATCCCTAAATGTTATTGTCATCTTAATGAAACACATTTACCCGTGGCTTTCACCTAAACTATAACCTGCTTTAATTATGACTTGAAAATACAGTCATTCCTCTAAGAACAAGATGCATTTTACACCTAATAGCAAGCCAAGAATTGTGGACAATGATGCTTAGAAATGATGGAAAAGTCTGCCTGAATGAGTGCAAGCCAGGAGACTTCAGCAGGCCATTTCCCATACTTTGGGAAGACATACCAACATCATGCATCAAATGTGAACATACCTTCACACTGAATTGTCAGCTTTTACACACTAGAAAGTGAATGATTAAAATTACTGACTATGGGGTGAATTGACAGCAGAGTCTCTGAAAAGATGATCAATATAAAAATGTTCCCATTAACACGGTATAATTCACACATTGTGAGGCACATACAGTAAGTCAGAGTACCTACAGACCTATATTTAAATATGGAGGGATACTAACTTCTACCCTAGCTTCTGAATCTTATTACATGTGAAACTTTAACCAGAATCATTGCAACTAGTGGAAAAACATGCTTAACTTTTTGACAGCTCTAATCGGGTGATTAATTCTTCCTTATATTTATCTGAATTGGAATTTTTTGTCATTGATCTCAGGGAAGGAATGAGATTTTTCAATGGAATGAAGTGAGTTGATGTAGCTGTTGTGAACCATGACTATCTCTATACAATTTCAGAGGGAGAGAAAACTAGGCCATGTACTGTGAATCCTAACACTGTGTCACAATGTGGTAATGAAACAGCACAGTAAGACTCTGCTGCTGTGAATAAAGAAGTTAAGACTGTCCTCACACTGAGGTGAGTATGGAGTCTTTTTGCAATATGCACTTTGTTTAATAATGACACAACACTCACTTCTCATTATATCTTGTTATCACTTCAGGCCATGGCCAAAGCCAGTCAGAAATTGCCATTAGTAATGGGAATCTTTTCAGGTGTTGAATGCTCATCAATAAGGAAGACAGACCTCACCCCTTAGTCAGTTGAGGGAAACAAGACATGCTCATTCTGCCACAAGGCTTCGGACAGCCTTTCAGCTCCCACAATCTAAGCAGCACTACCCCAAAGGAGTGTTTCTGATGACTAACTTCTCCATGCACATTCTGCATAACCCCTTCTTAGATGATGAAATAAATTCTGTTTTCAAACCACGCTAGCTGTCCCAATTCCTAGATTAAAAGGGCCATTTACAGCTAGTATCATTTTGCCTGAAACCAGCTATAACAGTGGTCTACTAAATTGGCTGTGCTTTCCAGAAACGATTTAATGGAAAAGCAGATTCATTTATATAGGCTGAATGTTGAGTCTTTTGCCCTAAAATACCATGTGCTAGCATCACACTGCATCCAAAACTGGAATAATTAATGTGTGCTTTTGAACAAGAACATTTTTAAGCAGTAAAGAAAAGGAAATGCATTGTGCACAGCTTTAGATATATTGATTTTTTTTAATGTAAATTGAATTATTTTTATATACCATGATATAAATTGTTGGTATAATGAATTAATCTCTACAATCTCCTTGTAAGAGATAAGAATGCTCTGTAATTTTTGTGCCATCTGATATGAGGATGCATAAATACATACTTAAGCTAGAGCAGCTTCTCAGGCAATTGTTTTTCACTAAGGTTTTACATATAGCAAAGTTTCCTTATGTTTTGCCTGATAAAATTCGATTATAATTCCAAGCTATAATTTATCGCATTTTCATTACACTGATATGTGAGAAAATTTGACAATGAATGCTTGTCCAGGTTAGAAATAATTTAAAATGAAAGTCTATAATTAACTATAATTAACTGAAAGAACTCATTTAAACAGGCATCTGTAATTCAATTTTTTGTTTTTTTTCCAATTTTTTTATTATTTTTTAAAAGCATATATATGCAGCTATTGCTACTCTTCACTTTCATTGCTACTTTATAGCATATTATGGAAAAAAAAAACCCTTTGTGAATGTTTCCATTAGTAAACTTTATAATAAGAATTGCATAAACAAATGACTTATTTTGAATATGAACTGGTTGACTGTGCAAGCAAATTCCTACTTTCTCATAGTAAATATACCACTTTGTCAGGAAAATCAGTGCAGTAAACATACAGTGTTTTCACATTACATAATTTAAAACTGAGACAAATACTGAGCCAAAGCACTTTGTCTCTGAACAGTATGAATTGAACATCATTGCTGATTCAGCTTCTCAGCAAAGAGGCATTTAAAAGAGTGTAGACGTGGCACTTACTTAGGGACATGGTTTAGTGATGGACTTGGCAGCCAATGGTCTCAATGATCTTAAAGGTCTTTTTCTACTTAAATGATTCTATGATTCTATAAACTATTTCCATGTGAATTAAATTCTTTACCCCTTGAAAGATATGAGACTGCTGACAAAGTCCTCTATAACCCTTACTAATGTATCTGAACATTTATCTGGGTGCAATCAGACACTCTTCTTAGAGGGAAGGTGTGTTTCCAGTATTATCTTTCACCTCTGTTCTAAAACCTATAGCCAGCCTTTGTCTCTCTGCTGAAACAATCAACAGAAGTCTAAATCTACATTAACAGAAATGGTGTCCTGTGATGTCTTACAGTGTGGGATTCAGTGTTCCCAGTATAACCAGTGAAGTGTAATTATTACAGCCAGGTAGTTCAAGGCAGTTCAGCTCACCTTAAAACAGACACTTAATAATAGGCAAATTCAATTTCTCCTTGCGCTCCATTGACTAGAGCAGGGTTTGCTCCATCTTTCATGCACAGACATACATCCTATGCCTTCCAGAAGGGCACACATCTTGCTCATTTTATTCCATATCTGTCAGACCAACCTCACTGCTTTGAACCCTGTGGTATCCTTGCAAAAAGTGCCTGTAAGTGGACAACTAAATCAAATACTAGAGTTCCATCAACTATAACAGGAGCTTAGACACCTTATGACATGTAGATAATTGAATTTAGATACCTTAGCACAGGTGTTTTCAACTGAGAGCTGAGACTCACCCTTGTTTTCTCTTAGCCACTGAACTGAGCTCTCATTCTTTTATATCTGTTCAGATGGGTGAGTTTTGAGGCTTACACATGATAACTTAGATTTAAACAGAACCTGATGACTTACAAAAAGCTCTGTGAGCAGTAATAATCTGCTGCAGTCAGCAAATTTAGGCGCTGTTTCTTTTTACAAGTATCAAAGGATTTTTTTCAAGAGCAAAGAAAACCAAAGTATGCAGAAATGTGTAGAATCTGCAAGCATAAAAATACAAAACAAAACCAACCAAGACAAAACACCAAAACAGATCGAAGGACAATATCACTTTAAACGTTCTGAACCCACCAACAGAAATATAATTTAATGTCATTGAAACAGTTTTAGGTTCTTACTTACCCTCCCCCCAAAAAATTTGCTGGTCAGATGAGATGGTGCTAACATACTTTCTGATAAGAGAGAAAGAAATTAAACGCCGTCTTCCTGCGAGGCTTTTCTAACTGAATGCTATGTCTGTGAAATAAGGCAAGAATATAAAAGAAACGCATGTCTTGAAATAATGCAAAAGTATCAGGGAGGACAGAGTAGAAGGGACATGTTTGTTACAAATATTCCTACGTGGTATTTAGGAAACTGTATTTCCCTTTCTTTTTTTTCTTTCAATCTGCAGCACTGCATGCTGAAAGTGACCTACATCACTCTCCATATAGTACATCAAATAACCCATTATTTAACAAATCAGTGAAGCACCTCTACTAAATGAAAGGAACCTATAGCTTTAATCCCACTTCGATTAACTTCATTCTTCTCAGAAAGCAGACCTTAATTTATATCAATTTGCAGTAATCTTTACAAGAAAATGCTACTTCACTTACACATGCTGTTTGACAGCAAAATGAATTTTTCAGGCATGTGGATACCCTATGATGATTCCAATAAAAATTGCCCCTAGTAACAAAGAAGAAGCTGAACACTTTCTGTCTGCTTAAATGATTTCTTTGGTTAGACAGATGATGAGGTTTAATGATGTATGTTGTGAATTCTCTCCACTAACAAATACAAGTAACGCTTTGATCAGTGGAAAGACCTCAAGGGCATTTGGTACAGCCATTTAAAATTTCCTGTACATTTCTGCAGACAGGCATTTTGTTACTTTATTCAGATATACAATTATACATTTCTGTAAAGGTCCAATTGAGTTAAGTATTTCTGAAGGACAGCAAACCAGGATGTTATTTTTACCAATAGGGAAACCAAGGAAAGGAGTTGTTCAGTATAATGTTTTAGAAGTGGGGCAATCTAAATGCAATCAATTAATTACATAATTAGGCGCTGTACTTAATTTAGGTGGCCCAATTTTGTTGAGTATCTACATTTCTCAAATTAATTGATTATTTTTCAGTAGTCTTATACCTGTGTGGCATTTATCAGGGTCTACAAACCGGGTCTTCAAAGTCAGTTAAATGTGTATCTCTTATTTATTTGCTTGAGTATAGTGTGACTTACAAGCTGACACAGAAATAGAAGCTCCAGTATAATCTGAGCATGTACTTACTTTTGCAGAATTAAGCCTAAATCCATAGCAAGATCTGCTCAGATGCCAATGAGATGCTCAAAAGTTCTGATCAGTGGAAAGACCTCAAGGGCATCTGGTACAACCGTTTAAAATTTCCTGTACATCTCTGCATTAAATTATTCCCTAATCCTATAATTGTCTCAAGACCCAGAGAAGCCAACATTTTTGCCAGACAAATATATACAACTAAGTCTTGATATGCCAAAGACGTCTGGTGACCAAACCCCAACAGATCAGCCAGTTCATTTCTTTTGCACCTCAGATGTTATTACACCCAAATAAGTGCATGTAAAACATACATGATGGAACAGGTTTGGCAGCAGGAACAGACCACCTGTGATCTTGTTTGTTAGCATACACACAACAGCCAAGGGTTCCATGGGAGGAATGAGACAAGAGTCAAGAGAGAGGTAGGATCCCTATTTGCAAGTTCCTGAACTAACATGAAGCAGAACCTGGATCTGCCTTAGCCTTCAAGCTGTAAGATACACATCTGCCTGCTCTCTACAGACTTCTTTATTTGAATGACTATTGAAAAAAAATAATTACCAAGTGGAACATCCGCAGCAGAAAGGACTGGGATATTCTCACTCTAAAACAATCCGTGTCTGAAGACTGAGGAATTCCCTCCAGCCTGAGATATATAGGTTCAAAATGTTGCTTCAGCTTGGGCATAACAATATTACAATGTGTTTGACCATCAGTGGGAGAGCAAGGTAACCACAGGGCTTCAGTATGTTATGCAGGTGAGGGAATGGTTGATTATTTTCCAGTTGTCAGGACCAACTACTAGACTCTGTTAAAAAATCAAATATTGAGGATCCCGACAATATGTATGAGCAGAACTTGACACTGCACTACCACCTTTATTTAGGCAGATTTAGAGTTGAATTAAACTCCAGAACAAAGTTAGATATCTGAATCCAGTCTCCTACTCACACACAGGTATCTAGTGCTTTCTGAAGTGTCCTTAGGTTGCCTGGCCTCCAGCTGGCGATTCAGAAAGGTACAGAACTCCTGCAAGTCTCCTGCCAAAACTGACAGCCTCAGATTGATGCTGTTGATACTGTAGAGCATCTCAGGTGCATTAGGTGCCTATCATGAGGTAAGTGAGCAGAGCCCTTTGTCCATGCAATCCAAAGAGTCTAGAGAGTTATTCACCTGATCCAATGAAGTGACTTATTCTATTCTGAATGGCTGTTGACTACAGACTAGACAATAAGATACTAAAATTTAGGTAGGCTCACCATAATACTGAACATTGCAATATTTAGATTCTGTGGCAGATTTATCCACAAAATAATCTACCTCACCACAAAATGGTTGCCAAACAATAAAACAAATAAACATGTTTCACAAAGCTAACAAATCTCACTTCTGGTTTTCAATTCTGTGGTTGACATACACTCTTAGAGCCAGTGGTGAAACTAATACTAAGGAAATGTTTTCTTAATGGTATTTCTCACAGACTGTTGAACAAAAGATACTTTCGGAAAAGTCAGTTTAGGATTTTTGATTTCTAACTGAAGAGAAACGTGCCAGTCCTGAAATTCCTTCTTTATATCATCTTCAATTATTTTGCCCTGTGTTACACTGTGAGCGCATGTATAATTAATGTGGCAGCAACAAATCCAAACATACGGATTTGTCTGTTTTGTGTTGATCTTTGTTAAAAGGATAACAATGTGTAGAAACACAAACCAACCCTGCTGCCCTTCACTCTTTCCTCCCTCTGGAGTTACCAATGTACTAAGAGTAAAGTCAGACAGTTTACAAAGCTTTTTGATGTTTAAATATGTAGACATCTAAGCAAATGCTACAATTTTGCAGTAAAGTTTTGTTTGTATGTAACCTTTTAGTGATACGTAGTCAATTAATTAAGAAGTGGGTATCTGACTTAAGTCTGGATAAAACATTTGCTAAAGCAAAAGTGGATATTGAGTTCTGGAAGAAAAAAACACTCTATTTCATACATAGCTCAAGAAGAGACAGCCAATCAGTTCTTTATCAGTTCAAGAAATAACAATTCATTGCACTTCTAATTTGTTCTTTAGACATTGATTAGTTCAACTTTAAGGTAAGTTTGTAAGAAATATATTTAGCTATTATAATACCCATACCAAAGTGATGATATTTTGTCAAGGCCACTAACAACAATGGTAGACCTGGCTTAGATGATTGAAGTCATTTCAAAAAAAAAGGAAAAATGTACCAAAACCCAGTAGCTAGCAAACATGAAGACAAGCAGGTAACAGGTTTTGGCAGCACACTTTTCATGTGGTGCCCACTCTTGGGCTCAACTGCGTTGGTAGTTAAAAGTAGTGATGCACCCAAGCAAATTATAGCTTTCCTGAGGACAAAAAGAGGGGGTGGGGGGAGCACCATGTGTTTAAAATTAGAAACTCTTCTCAAAGCTGATGATTACAGTTAAATATAAATGAGGGAATCCAGCCCATGACTGTCAAACAAAAACAGCTCCATAGCCCTAAGGGCCTTTCTTAAAACCATCTGAGTTCTAGCCTGTTATAAGAAAGGTGATCAGTCACGCATCCCACAGTCATACAGGGGAAAAAATACTCAGTAAGAGTCTTAAGATATTTGACCCAAAAGATTTGATCTAATATTCTTTATATAATATAAAATTATCTCGCTTGACTTCATAAGAAGTCCCTGAGGAGCTATTGCATAGTCGCTGCTACTGTGTTTTGTTAACTGCCCATTTTTTCCTCAAGTGAACCTTGCTGAAGATGCCTACTCATTTCAGCTTTCAGAAAGGTCACTCCTGATTTTGAAAGCATGGATGAAATACAAAAAAAAACACTGATATTGTTTTTTTTTTTATGATTTACTCATTTCCCTGTTTACTTGTTCCTTTTCTTCCCTTCACTCTCTCTCTTTTCTCTTTTGGCTCATGCTCATTTTGTGCATGGATGCCTAAGGAGAAAGAAAAAAAAAAGAAAAAACCTTCATAGATGCCTTTTCTCTTTTAACAAGTTAATAAAGAAATAATAGTCCAGGATGAAGCTATATTGGAAACACAAAGTCTTTATCTGGCAGATACAAGCAGCCTGTCTCCTAATCAACAGCAAGATATCTAGCTAGAAATTCTGCCAACGATACCTCTTTATTCAACGGGTAGTCATTCAATCAATATGAAATGCATTTCAGCCAAGAAGGGAGCTAAAATTTATCAATCTTAAGTGATCTGAAAAAAACTAAGCAAACAATAGAACAACAGTAAGGAACTGTATAGGCCTGTTTCCCTGCCCATTTGCATATTTTTTCCTCTGGTAGTACATTATGCCAGTATAAATGAGTGCACGAGCAGTGCCTGAGATTCACATTTATTCTTCTAAAAATCTACAGGAAATCACTCAAGCTATTGCTTTTGCAAAAAAAAAAAAAAAAAAAAATCTGCACTGCCATGGATTTATTTCATATTACACCCTTAATTAGCTCATATGTGCATAAATTTGAAAATGAAAAATGTCTTTCCTAATACAAGCAGACAGGGTTTTCAGTGTCTCAAATCCCATTTATTTTTCTTTCAGATATGATACAGCATATAAAAAGTCTGGGGGCTGCCTGAAAGACTACATATATTAGAACTGAGGGTTCCTACAAGTAATATTTAATGTCAGGAAGTAATCTCTTTTGTGCAATTATTTACTTAAAAGAATTCTTACTTTAAGTGAGAAACTGAAAAATACCTTAAAAATACAGTGGACACTTTCACTGCTTCTACGAACTCTGCAAGAACATAATGACGTATTTTGGGTTATATTTAATATTTTATGGCTTTTTTGGTTTTGTTTTTGTTTTTTTCCCCCTGAAGATTGGGCTCCTAAAGAAGCAGGGAAAGCGATACAAGACCAGGTTCTGAAAAACAAGAAATTGAAAGGGCATTTTATTTTCCCCTCAGGCCTTTTGCAGTTTCTATAATCTTAGGTGATCTCTACTTATTTATTTTTCTGGCAGATTTTTTTTTTTTTTAAGCTATCTCTGACCCTTTAATATTTCAAAAAGGTTTCCATTTGTTTTCAGATTTTAATGACTTCAAAAAATTCAGCTTCAGTTTAAACTGTCAAAGCTCATTCTCAGCCCAAAAGTAATTTAAACAAAAATCAGAAATGTCTTCCTGACAGTCACTAATTTGACATGACGAGACACTGTGATTGAGGGGGGTGGAAACATGATTAGCAGAGCCTTATAGTGAAGCAACCACAGCGCATTGTGTGCAGACTGCTCTATACCATAGCTATATCTCCCTCAATCCCTCAGTATCAGCCTGACTGATAAGAGAACTCTCCTGATTTAAAAACTCATACACATTGTACCTACTCTATTTTCTTTACAGAAAAAAAGGAAAAAAAATACTGAAATCAACAAGAGCCTGCAGCTTGATACTTTGCTTGGCTGACAGGAGAAGAACTGATTTCACCCATCAGTAGAGAGGGGAATGCAGGAAATGGAAAATACAACACAAAAATAAAACAGACAGTGACTGAAATTTTACATTTGGACATGCTCAGTGATGGTCTGCTAAGATTTTTTGCAGAGCATAATATAGAACCATCTTCTTTGTGACCTCGCTGCACATTTTCTCTGCCCAGTTTGGCAGGCACATCTGCTCCTGGAACAATTTGCATGAGGCAAATTTTAATTGAGTCACTGAAACACACAGCCATAGTCTGCAAAAACCAAATAGACCAATCCTGCTTTTGCATCAGACACAGGGAAAAATGCAACTCTTATTAACTAATAATAATTGGCCTAGTAATGTTCAAGTATTTTCAATCTTTGCTGGTTTACATATTTCATAACTTAATCTCTTCCTCTTTCCTTTTCTAAATGAATCCCTTTCCCCCTACAACAATATTTTTATTACAGCATGCACTAATATGCTTCTTGGCCTATTAACCTGCTCTTCCAAAGGGAATTAATCTTATCAACCAAGTTACCCAGCAAAACAACAATATTAGTAAAAAAGTTAGAATTTTACCCCAGCTTCAACCAGTTGTATCAGTAAAATAATAATTACACCCACAATTAAGGATGATTTAATTCTGAAATAAGCAAAACAATTTACATTTCTCTCTTACTTGAAAATAAAAGCAAAAATAACAATATAAAACCAATTGCATTAGAATAAATGTTCAGCTAACAATTTATTTAAACCTAAATGCTGACATGAAGGTTCCTGCCCAAGTGGCCACGCTTGGGGATCTTACATCAAAATTAATGTTTTTGACCCTTAACTAAAATCTCAACCCTGTAAACTAGTTTTAGGAGTATCTATGTGTGTTTCTGTGCATACACACATAGAGATCACACTGCCCATTAGGTACATAATCAGAGTTCCCTCAGCACTGTCACTGTCTCAAGATGACAAACAGGTAGCCACATACAGCTCACGAACAATTCACATCTGGTTCCCATGCTGGGACTGTAGTATGTGGCCAGCCTATTGACATGAAGATTATGGGATAATCCAAATTCTCTGTCAGAGAAAGTGAAGCAGCCAGGTTGTAGGAGTATGCCTGGTACTGAGCCTGACACCTAACCCAGCCCTACAGCCAAGTAGACATTAGGAGCATTTTGACAGCTCACTTAGCGCGGCTGCTTTGAGGGGTTGCTCTGAAAGCAGCTCTTAAGGAGACAACAGATAGTTCTGGATCTTGTCCAAATGGAGCTGTCGAAATGTGGCTCACAAAGGCATGAAGCCTGGCCAGCCTAAACCACCCTGCGGCTGAGCTAGTTGACATCAAACAGTGGTCTGAAGCTTGAGGAGCTCCCTGGCCAGCTCTGCCTATCTGTGCTCACTCATATTGATGGCCTGAGCTCAGGCAATGTACAAATGCGCTTTGCCCTAGCAACAGAAGACACCAGTAGCCTTCTAGGAAAGAACTTAAGATACATTTTCTGGTCACATACCAATACCTCAAAAGCAAACGTAATACACAAAAGTGGACACAGCAGACATGACCTAATAATGTCATACAAGTTTCAAGGAGAGGTACACTCAGCCTTAAGGAAGATGCAGCATAGAAACCAACCTTCCTTGTCTTTCTCATAAGTGTCCATCTACCCAATGGCACACCATGTGTGTATGCAGGATGAGGGTATTCATTTTTCCCATGGAAGGACCTGTTAAAGGTCCTTTACTGAAAACAGGGAACACTCACTATATCCAGAGTAGACTGATAGTCCTTTTAAAGAGGAAAAAGGAAATTAGCTTTCATAACCAATGCTTTTAGAAAGCTTCAGCATTCTATTAGAGGTGGAACAACTTCTTTAATAATAAAAATATTTTTACTGGTTGTACATGGAATTTGTACAAGAAAATGCAAGCAGAAAAGCAAAGCTCAGCAATATACTTAAGAAAAGGGGCAGGAAAAAAACTTGTAATTGTGAAATGGGGCTGAATTAATACTGCAATAAGAGTTCTAATTTTTGCTGTTTCTAATTCTGTTCGTAGTTGTTCAGCCTTATCACAGCACTGAAGTGCTAAAAAATGTTTTTATGGTTTGTGTACTGTATCCTTTCCAGGCATATCTCTAAAGTTCTCCTTCAAATGTGGTTATACACCTAGAAAAGAAGCCACTTATTTTTCATTTTGCTTTATTTAAGTACCCTGACAATTCATTGAAAATATTGCAATATGCACTGTGTTTCTCATGGAGTACTGGCTGTAAACCTATTACGAATAGGAAATTGAGTCAAGAAAGCATGCAGGTATACACAGCGTTTTCTAAATACAGAGATCAGGCCAAAAGCCAGCACACTGTAAAATGGGAAAGCATCCAAAAGAGAGCTTTATGATGTTCTCAGGCATAAATATTTATCATTGCAAGAGAATGTGACATTCCTCCACAAGCAAAGAGCTCAGAAAGCATTCCAGAAGAGACAGAGGGAAGAAAGAAAGAAGGAGAAAAAGAACATAGAAAACTGTTGCCTTTATGATGTCAAGCTGGGTTATAGCATAAAGACCCATCTAAGAAGCTGAACTAATCATTGTTACTTTTGTTGTCAGGGAGAATGAAGCCTCTTCCAGAACAGCAGCCATCTCCAGGACTTGCCAACCACTGAGTGCAGCATGACCAAAATGGCAAAAGATCATTATGCCATGTGAAAGCTGGAGATAATTTAAAAGTTGATGCATGTGCTAAACGAAAACAAGCAGTCTGTGAGCATGCACCACACTCATTAAGGTATTAC
This sequence comes from Lathamus discolor, assembly GCF_037157495.1. Taxonomy (NCBI): domain Eukaryota; kingdom Metazoa; phylum Chordata; class Aves; order Psittaciformes; family Psittacidae; genus Lathamus; species Lathamus discolor. Next base: position 25,875,948 of record NC_088884.1, read on the forward strand.
ACACCTTTTCTAGCTAGCTTTCATTTACTTTCCTCTCAGAGAAACACAATCAGCTTCTTTAGTTTCCTAATGAGTATAATAGACAATCATGTAAAGTAGACAACTCCTTGGTAAAAATGCAGTGGAGAACTGCAGGAAGTCTATTAGATGTAAACTTGTTTAATTCTTTAATTATGTGTCTTTGATCAAAAGCAGCTCACTTAGAAAGATTTTTTAAAAAGCAAAGTAATGAGCATTCACCTTTCATGTGCAGCATTGACTGTTAGGCCAACCTGATATAACTGTGGTATCACTGATTATATGTCAAGCACACCACTAAAAATTGAGATAATAAATGTCACTTACAGCTATTAAAACTTTTGTTTTTTGGAGACACAGTCCTGTAAGAGCTTTCTGCACTTTTAGCTTTTCTTTCCATCTCTGTCAAGAATCTCAGGGAATGTTTAAAAGAAATAATTGAGGCCATTTATCTTTCTTTTTTTTTTTTTCTTTCCTTCTTTGTCCTCAACCTCTTTTTTTTTCATCATTAACCTCAAAAATCTCTATTGAAGACCTCTTTCCTATTACTTCCAACACCTTATAGCATTCCTTGGACTTCATCTTCTGACAACCCTTAATCTAGACACAATCTCTTCAAGAGTCTTCTACACAGTACCTGTTTATCACATATGACTATTTTATTCTCATCCCCTTCCTATCTGGTCCATGGAATAATTTTCTCTGCTCAGGCGTGTTGTTGTTTTGTGAAAGGCACAAAAGAGTTGCAAACAAAGTCATTGTTATTTAGTTTTTATAATCACACTAAATCATTGGCTTGCAAGTGGTGTGACAAGTGGTGGAAAAGTTTCAGAAACCCCTGCTCCAATTTTTTACCTACTGAGCATAAACTAGTTTGTATAATCTTTGACTATCCAAGGCTCCAGCCCATGTTATCAGGGACTGGCGATGAAATCAGCAGCCACACACAAAATCAGAGAATTCACCATCAAATGGCTTTGATTCCAGCCTGAAACATGTCATGGGAAGTAGGGTCTAGAATGGACTAAAAAACCCTTTCAGAAGTTGCCTACTTCAATCTAACTTCCTTGGGGGAAAAAAATAAAAATAAAAGCACCTAAGAGACTGAAGTTAGGAAGAAACTAAAATATAAGAATGCATAGGAACAGTCTGAGCAGTTTTCCTGCAGCTTGCTGCACACCCGGAAAATTTGTAGCTATTGATGCATGGCCCCTTACAGAAAGTGCTGTTCCTCTCCTGCAACTGTATCTCATACAAACAAGCCTGTGAGAATATTAAGTAAGCACCTGAATTTCCCTTTAATTAATTTTTAATGTAATCTTTGTTTTCTATAAATGAAAAAAAAAATCTCATAAAAAACTTCTGCAGTACTCAGATTCACCCCAAGAGTATCCTCATGCCTCTACAGTTCAGATCTGCATAAGGTATCAGTAAGAAAAGAAACCTACATGTTGGAAAGTTCCTGAATTGTCTTAATTCTCAATACAGCCAGAGTTTGTGCAGATTATTGCTTCATAAAAATATAAATTATATTTTATATATTTATAAACTTATCAGTATTGTAGGCGGGATGACCAAAGCCAAGATATCAAAACAGAACAAAAAAACCCCAGATACATACGATTCTGAAAACCTATTTTAACTTCATGTGTCCACTTACTGAAATCCTACAGTCCAAAAACTACTCCAGATCCTGGAAATAACAGCTTATTTGCAGTTTCCTCTCTACGTCCACCATAATGACCTAATTCTCTGATACCGTTGTTAGGGTACATGTAAAGCAGTATCATGTTTTGCCCTACACTGCCTCAAAGTTTTCTTTCTGGGTACAGTTACAATATCATTAAGATTTACTTGGATTTTAGAATCAAGGAAATTTTCCTTGACTTGCATGAAACATTGATCTTGTTCTTTCTTAAAGATAGATTTTTGGACAGTTTTCAGCAACATTTTCAAGACATTAGTGGTTTCTGACTGTGATGACTGTTCATCGTGTAATTTACATTAATGTTAACTTTCAGAAAAACAAACAGCTTTTTATAAAAGAAGAGAATGTTTCAAACATTCTTCTAATTCAAATTCCACTTGCTTCTCAGAATCATAAATGACATCATTAAAAAGCAGCCAGAGTGCAAATAGATATTATGTTAAAGAAGATTGACAAGGGTATGAATTACAATTATTACATGTACTAAGAAACTGTGTTCCAATGCAAATGACAAAAAATATCACTGCAAATTGATACTATTAAAAAAGTAAAAGACTTCAGTTTCATATAATTTCTAATTGCCTATAACTAGGCTCTCTAGGAAATGGATCCTGGTTTATCCATTTTGAAGTCATAAAATTAGCACAGCTCTCCTGACCCATATCTATTTAGTCTCATATTTATTCTGCTCTGCCGAGTTTCATCAGTTGTTAGCTATATGTCACAAAGTGAAGCAAATTCACTAAATGAATAACAACATTCCAGGTTGTTCTATACTGAAATACTTGTGGTGTTCAATTAACAACACACATGCAAATTTACTGAAGGCAGTAAGAAGAGCAAGGAGCTCATATAAATTAAAGCCTGGGTACAGCACTGAAGGGAAGGTATACTCTGTATTTTTTAACTTTTCTTCATTTTTTTAACAAGAAGCAAAATACAGAATTTGTCTCTTGAGAATCCAGAGTAAGATTCTAAGGATGATAATTAAGAGAAAATGGTTCTACCAGTAGTCTAAGCACTTTTGATTATACAGTCCTCAAAAATAATAAGCAATTGTATTTTAAGTTTAGAGTAAAATATTACACTGGAAATATTTTCTATTCTGAAAAGTGGCTAACACAGTAATGTGAGACTGCAGAGTTACTGCTTGGATTGATGGTAAACAACAGTGTTTCTGTATTTTCTTTGAGTCACTAATGTAACCCACAAATCTAATTTACCGGTGTCTTAGCAGTTTTACAGAAGCAGTGCTACTCCCATGATTTTTCTCACTTCGTGATTTACTCATCTGTTGATTTCTGCACATCTTCCCGCTCTTTTCACAATGCTGTTTTTGCTTCATCCTATGCATCAGAGTTAAAAAAGGAAACTTAAGAGCCTGGTGTAAGTCAGCTAGTCATATCCTTCCACTAAGTTAACCCGTATATGTAGGAAAAACTTCCATCGCTATACATGTGTTCACGAAATACGGGGGTTTATAGCTTGAAGGTGTTACATACCTGCATTGACATACTGGCAGATTTGTTTCCATTGTGGAAAAATCAGGTCAGACTTAGTCTTCACTGCATGTACTAGGAAATTTTGCTTGCACATTCATTTATTTCTCTGAACTAAATCTTTGCTGAAGCCTCACAGATTTTACACATTTCATCGATGACCCTAAATGAGAAGAATTGTCAACCAAGGCTCCTTTGTTATGCATGGAGACCATTTTTCCATAGAAAGTAAATCAGCACAACTCAAGAACTTCTCATATTTGAAGGTTCTTATGTCTCTCCACTGATGACAAAGGCTGTTTAAAGAGTCTAAGATCCTAACACTGGGGCCTTTGAAAAACTCCTGATGTTAGGTGGGATCAACCTTGGCCCTAAGCACTGCTGACATGCTGAAAGGGCTGCATGCAGCCATGGCATGGATGGTCATCTCAAGAACTTCAATCTGAGTCCAATCAATCTGAAAGAACCCATAGCACAGTATAAATATCTTAAGTCTTCCAGTTCTGAAAGGCTGCCTGTTCAACCTATTCTTTTAAGTAGGCTTTAGAAGAAAGCAGGCTGGAGGGAAGAGGAGGAAAATGCATTCAACTTACAGGATTTCAGCACCATTTTTTAAGCCTTCCCCTCATCCATTTCTTTTCCCACTGACCTTTTACTTAGCCAATTGAGTAGGGACGGGAACACAGATTACTAGAGCAAGATAAACCTTCACTTAATAATGAGATAAGAAGGGCATGGGAAAACATTGTTTACCTAAACCAGAACAGCAGAGAGAGAAAAGAGGTTAGGAGGTTAAACTTTCTGTCTTTGAGCAAAAATCATGACTTAGTGATCAAAATGAAAGATTAAGAATATGGGGTTTTTTCCCTTTCTTACTCCAAATAAGCTGTCTGAATTTATTTCTTTCTTATCTTCCCTATGCCACTGTTTCCATGTCAACATAATAAAGACAGTAACACTTCCTCATAAGGTTACTGCAAAGTTTAATTCATTAATTTGTGTAAAATACTGAGCAATTCTTAGAACAGTACTGTAGAAATGTGAAATATTATTAAACTGTCAGTTATTTTTCTATAAAATTAGACCCTTTTGTCTAAGTAAAAATAATTGGTATGACAACAGGATTGAAAACTTTTAAGTATAACATAAAAGCTTGTTTATAATGCTGAGGTTGTCAATTGACACCACATACTGCAGAAACTGTGGTTCAAAGACTATAGCATGACAACAAAGAATTATTTTGGCTACCTTAGTTGCTTAGTTCATATTCATATATATACCAGCATTATTATTAAAAAAAATAATAAAGTAGAAGGAACAAAGAAACAAATGCACATGACAAATCTTTACCAGCTTGACAGTTAAAAATAAACAGCTCCACTGCTGGAGTTTTTGATGGATATTACAAGAGTTAAACTTCAGAGTTCTTTAGCAGACACTCAAAACAATTAAAACACAAGTTTCAAGGAACTGCATCCAGAGAGATCAACTATCAGAATTACAGAAGATTATTAAAGAGATATTTGATACCTGCAAAAGAAACCCAAGGTTTTATCTCATGGGAATTCTGTCAAGCAGCTTGCCTGTGTGTTATAATAAGGAATTACTATGAGAAAAGTAGCATGATGGGAATAAGCAGAAAGTTGACAAAGTTGATGAAAGGCAGATTTTGACAAGGACTTTTTAGGTCAGGCTGACTTCCTTGTAACAGAGAGGGTGTTTGAAGAAGGGAGGTTATGAGCTGAAGAGCAGTAACATTAATGAATAATCCAGACAGGCAGTAAAAGTACCATGTGTTCTTTTAACCATCTCATTTTAGGCAGGAGCTATGGCAGAAAATCAGTCTGCCTCTTACATTTCTAATCCTTAAATGTGATCACAAAAGTTTGGCAACACCACTTCTTCCCTAGCAGTGAATCGTACCGTGTACTGAGGGACAAGCTAGTGTGTGAATAAGTAGTTAAAATTCCTCTCACCACGTCTCTTACCTTCAAGGGAGCAAAAACCAGGTGTTACCTTTAACACAGATGTATTGCCACTGAGCCTCAGTCAGTTCTTTTTGGTTCTGCAGCTCCCACAGCAACTTCTATTAAGTGCTAATAATATGATTAGGAGAAAAGAACGAACTGCTTGAATGACTAAAAAGTAAAAGCATTTTACACCAACATTGATAAAGGTGCATATCTTTACACCTGATGTTCTAGAAAATGCAACTGAAAACACTGCTGATGACATGAAGAAAAAAGGATTGAAGTACATTGTATAATGCATGGTGGAATAAGTACTGCTATCTCGTTTTTGCTGTGAGGTAGCAGTGTGCTAGATAGCAGAGTGATGAGTATGCCTTAAAAAGTATAGATTGAGTGATAGCTAAGAGAACTGAATGACTTGCAAACCAAGTGATCCTATCTAAAACCGAAAGGAATGGAACTCCTGTATAAGATGTTCAAGCTGGGATATTTTATGATCGTACTAAAAAGGAAGAAACAGTGACAGCAGAGAGAAAATAATACATGGTTGCAAAACAAACTTCAGGACTGTAATTCAGCTGAGGTCTGCTGATCCGAAAAAGCACAAAAGCTCATCCCAAACAACTCCTGAATGACAATGAATGACTGAATTCCAGCCTCAGTATTTCGGCTAAAATCAGGATGCAACATAAAACAGCAGAACAAAACTCTTAAATCTGTTTCTTACAGTCTGCAGGTGAAAAATGTCAAAAAGACAAAATGGCAGCAGCTACTGTTAGTGAATTTTAAACAGATAATTAAAAGAAAGAAAGGTTCCTGTACACAGACAGGAGATTTAAAAGGTTAATGAAGGTATAATAAAGATGGAGATATGACTATGAATGTAATAGTGACTTGAAAAACAAATGTTAATGATGGGTAGAAAAGAAAGCTGATTAAAATAATTTCTGTTGAACTCTCACCTTTTTCTGGTCATTTATTATACATACGTGCATGCTGAAATAAAAATATATATACAGTTGGTGTCTAAATAGAGATACACATATAAAGATATCTTTCCACCACAAAAGATCACTTAGCTGGAAAGCCAGTTGGAATGTAGATACTTTTCAGAGAGAGAGCAAATTGTGACCACCTACCATGACCCATTATGAATTACTAAGGCCACTAAGAGAGCATATGCATTTTTATCAAAAGCCTAACACATAATTTTTATTTCTTCTACTTCACCTTGACAAGCATCCGTAAGTTGAAAGTTTGTGTAGCTGCCAGTAGATCTTTTATCTTTTCTCAGTATTTTGAAGCTATCTAAATGTATGGATGACAGAAACAACTTCCACATTATTGTGATATTTTCCTTTTCCAGCCAGGTAAGCTGGGTGGCAAGACAGGATGTAAATACATACTTCCTCTCACTGACTTTCAATTTATTCAGGGTGGATGGAGCAAAGTTATTTTTTTCTCCATAGTAAGATTTACAAAAGGTATGACACAGCGTTTGGGTTAACATGGTAGCTATTAGGAATAGTATCTCTGAACACCATCTTCAGCAATACTTTACATTCTTCAGAGCTTTTGAATAAAAAAATGCAACTTATTTTGACAGTGTCAGGTTAACACTGAGTTTCTCATTTTCCATGAAAGTATTCTTGTGATAAAGTATACCCTGTCTTCTATTCATAGAATATCTCAAAAGATCAAAAAAATGTCTCTAATCTTTTCCTTCAATCACTGAAAACTTATTTTGAATTAATATTACTCTAAAACAGCTTAAACTGTAATCTTGATTAATTACAAACATGCAAAATGAGGACAAAAATGCATATATTTTGGTTGAATAAAACATGTTGATGATATTACTGTTCTCCCTCAGGCCATATCTCACTAAGTAAGCTTTGAAAGAATGAAAGCTCTGCTTCTGAATCTATGTACCATTGAGTTTTCATTCATACCCTAATTTAAGAAGCATTTATCCTGCATACTGTACACAGCTGCAATACTGTTTTTAACCAACGTAAATAATAGTTTCTTAAATCTATATTTTTTCGATAGAAAATGACCTGTCATATTCCTGAAAAAGGAAAGAGAATTAAGGAGCTTTATAAAATATATTTACTGATGGAATAGCCAAAGCACAGGGTTTATCTGAAAGATCCTCTAGCTCCAAATTCAAGTGGCACTATCTCAGAGGACCTGAAAGTCCTAAAATGTATGTTTAATTTTATAAAACTTTTCATCAACATAGATATAATTCAGCAAACCCTGCCTGAATTAATGTATTGAGCACAGAAGCTGAAATGTGTGTGCTCACAGAAACATGAATTTAAATCTTTTTTAAGACTTAAAAGGTCTCCATTCTAAGGAAAGTTTGCTGAGTTTACCAACTGTTTACTGAATTGGGAGTCCAAAAAAGGTTAGAAAGGACTCAACGTATTAATTTATGTCTCCCTGCCAAAGTGTCAGGCTGACTATAACCACCACTAGCAATGGCTCCTCTTCCTAACCATTCCCCTTTACCAGATATTTGTAAAGCCGTTGTGTAGAAAATGTGTGAGTAGTCTTAATCCTCTGAATATTTTCTGTGTGGGAGGAATTTGGGATGATGGTAGGTTAGCATATATTGCAGGAGACATGCACAGCGTCCTCAATAAATTTCAGTTTTGGCAAGCATATTCTCACTGATTTTATAATTGCTGACAGTTGTCAGTTGGCTAGGACTAAGCTACAAGATGATTGGAGTTGAGAGTAAGTAGGGAAACTGCATTAAAAGGAAAAGAATGGATTGCTGTGGCAGCAGACATGAAAGGAATCAGTAAAAAAACAGGATCCCACTACTGGTGATCAAAATAACAGTGGAATAACCTGTACTATGTCACTCTGCAATGTCTGGATGCGTAAGAAAAGGGCCAGTCCCCAAGGCAGCATCAAAGTCAATCCAGCAATACACAGAATGCATATGTGGTCTATACGTAACAGAGTGAGCTTGTTATGATATGCAGACAGACATCCTAGCCTCAGATTTAGCTAATTCAGTGGACCACAAGAAACTACTGAGCACAATTGTTGGAGATAGTAAAGATCAGTGTGAGAAGGTGACAAAAGGGACACAGAGCAGCGGTGAGAAGGGGAGAACGGGGTATCTTCTGTAGAGGGAAGAGCCTTGCAAGGTCATATCTAGTAATGCCATAAAAGGCCAAGGTTACCTAGGTAATGGTATCAGAAATACCAAGTTTGAGTGTGGATGTAGGACAGGACCACCAAAGCCAGCAAATAGGAAAACAGATCTCTGGGTCTGTTCCCTGGACAGACCACAACCTGGCCAGATCCTGACCCATGGCGTGCATGCATGTATGTCACTGCATGACCACCACCAAGCTCTTATCCTCATCAGCTAGACAAAAGTGCTATGGGTGTTAATGGGATTGCCCCTTCAGGCACAGCTTTCTTTGTTGGTCCATTTGGATGACTGTACCTCAAAGTGTCTCACATGTGTGTACACGTGCACCTCTGTGTGTCTGTGTGTGTATACCTCTGGAAAACATGCTGTCCTTGCCACAGGCTGGACCAGAAAAAGAGAACAACAGCAAACAGACTTGGAGGAGAAATCACCTGGGCTGGAGAGGGCACCAAATTAGTATTGTTGAAACAGAGCGTATCCCTGGAAGCACTCTACTCCCACTTAACGACTGTGGGGTTTGCACCTGGAGATGGAGAACCTGTGTCCATAAAGCAAAACTAAAATACAAGCTGGAAGTTTAAAGAAGTTGAAGAAGTTAAATAAGTTGAAGAAGTTAAATGTATGTCCTCTGTCTAGCTAGGAAAAATTCATTCCTCTCTCTCTCACCTGCCATATTCATGCTTACGTATATACATGTGTGTGTGTATATCTAGGTAGATACCACACTTCAGTGTAAAGTTTGGTTTTGCTAGACAGATAAATGATGAATTTCTATTTCTTTGAAGGTTTATTTGTTGGCCAAATTTTTTTTGGGGGGAGGGTTGTTGTTTGTTTCCTTTTGCTTTGTGGGAGTGTGCTTTCTCATAAATCATTACTTACTAATGTAGGCAGGAAGGGCATCAACAATCTGAATAGACCCCCAGCCATGCCTCTTCCTAGTTTTTGATACTATTTTCAAATACGTCACTCCAAGCAAGAGCAATTTAATGGTGATAATGTATTTCTAATGAATCCAAATACTTTATCATGAGTATGAGCTTTCATCTCAAAGATGGTTTATCAATAGTACAACCTTGTCAGGAGAATATCCACAGAGATTTACTGATATCAGCACACCAAACTAATTAGGCCATTATTACTTACTTCCTGCATCTGTGTTCGTATTTCTGGTTCTAACTATGTCATTACACAGAAATAACACTGTAATGCCCTATAAAACTAATCAGTTAGGAGCTATATTTGTACAATTTAGTATGTAGCTTTATATAAGAATTGACTGTGTGCCCTTAGACTGACACCCTTAGTGTCATCCAGCCTACTATAGAAGAAATCAGAGGACTCAGTCTACTGTAACTTCTTTCAAAGTGTGTGTGTCTCAGCACACGATGGATAATCAGTATGCAATGGTGTTACAGCTGGATGCCCAATTAGAGATCTCTGAGGCTGGCCTCCTAACACTAATTTTCAATTCTGTTTCAAATACCTGTGGAATCATAGAATCATAGAATAGTTAGGGTTGGAAAGGACCTCAAGATCATCTAGTTCCAACCCCCCTGCCATGGGCAGGGATACCGCACACAAAACCATCCCACCCAAGGCTTTGTCCAACCTGGCCTTGAACACTGCCAGGGATGGAGAACTCACAACATCCCTGGGCAACCAATTCCAGTGCCTCACCACTCTCACAGGAAAGAATTTCCTCCTTACATCCAATCTAAACTTCCCCTGTTTAAGTTTTAACCCATTACTCCTTCTCCTGTCGCTACAGTCCCTGACGAAGAGTCCCTCCCCAGCATCCCTATAGGCCCCCTTCAAGTACTAGAAGGCTGCTATGAGGTTTCCACGCAGCCTTCTCTTCTCCAGGCTCAACAGCCCCAACTTCCTCAGCCTGTCTTCATACGGGAGGTGCTCCAGTCCCCTGATCATCCTCGTGGAAATCCTCTGGACTTGTTCCAACAGTTCCATGTCCTTTTTATGTTGAGGACACCAGAACTGCACACAATACTCCAGGTGAGGTCTCACAAGAGCAGAGTAGAGGGGCAGGATCACCTCCTTCGACCTGCTGGTCACGCTCCTTTTGATGCAGCCCAGGATACGGTTGGCTTTCTGGGCTGCGAGCGCACACTGGCGGCCCATGTTCATTTTCTCATCGACCAGCACCCCCAAGCCCTTCTCCACAGGGCTGCTCTGAATCTCTTCTTTGCCCAATCTGTAGCTGTGCCTGGGATTGCTCTGACCCTGGCATACTGCTTCCCACCACACAGAAACCTGTCCTTTCTCAAAATATTCCATTAGAAGTAAAATAAACTGCTCCCTATCAGACCTCAAAGCACATTTTAAAAGTTTCTGCTAAACCTCAATTTCAGGTAAGAAGAGAAGGTTACGTCAGAATGCTTGCTTTGCTTCCTTTGCCATCTATTTTTGCAGCCTTTTAATGGAAATTTGTTATACTTTACAAACAAGCGAAAGAGATAAATAAATGGCACACTTGCTTACAAGTCTACTTGTATATTTGCCTTGAAGCAAGTAGATTGATTGTTTTAATTTTCATAGTATTAATTTCAGATGTGCCTTATTTAAAATAAAAAAAAAAAAAAGAGTTTGGAAACATTCCACTTTAAATTTAAAAATGTCTTTATAATAATTATCATGGAATAAAACACACACTTTGGACTCTAATATTAAATGTATATACTTGAAACCTAGGTCTTCCATTTTGCACATGCTTACAGATGAGTCTCTCTGAGCACAGAATAGTACTTGTGGAGGTGGTAGTAACCATACCTGTCAGTTATGATGCCACTACTGCACTGCTGTTCTAGTCAACATTAAATCCTAGTGCTGGATGTTTCATGGTGCATAAGCAATAAAGCACAGAAGTCAAGGAAAAAAGTTTGCTTGTTATCCCCATTGTTCAGAATCACAGCAGGCATAAATCTTCACTAACTTCAGCATAGCTATGCTGAGTTATATCACCCATTTCTGGATGGCATTCGCCATGTCTTTCCACTCAGGAATACGTGAGCAGGTGTACATGTACTTCCTAAAACTGCATGAACTATAAAGATACACATCCGCGCATATCAGAAGCATAATATCTTTAGAGTACAATTGCTAAAGCTAAAGTAAGTCTAGAGACAGACAAGACAGTATTCAGACTATATAATTTGAAACCAAAACTCTGACTGTGAAATTGGTTTGATCTGTAGACAAATGTCAGCTCTGTGCCCTATTAAAGTTGCAATTGTTTTAAAAGGACATATCAGTGAGCCCTGAAATGTTGAATAAATGTTAATTGGAAGTCAAAGAAAATATCATGAGTAAAATAAAATATACAAAGAAAACACACTTTCAATCTGCAACACAGTAACAGCTGGATCTAACAAAGAGAAACATTGCCAAATAGGTTCCATTTTAACACAAGACAGATACTGGAAGATAGTTAATTTTAATGAGCATAATTCTGATTTTTTTTTTTTAAGTAGCAACCATGAAAATATATTCCTTTTCAAGATTTAATTCCATGATTACATTGATCATTGAGCTACTTATTAGCTAACCTACCTATGCTTAGCGGTGTGAAAATGCATGGGTTTATGATTGCTATACAATAGTGCATCTATGTAAAGCATTAAGAATTTGTATAATCTAATTAGAATGAGGAAATAACATTTTGTAATGTTCTACCTTTTTATTATTCATCCAAGACTAAGTATTATGAATGATTTTTTTTAAGCACTTCAATCATTTTTCTTTGGTACATTTGTACAGTTTGACAGCAGCAATTTAAAAATGAAGACAGAAGAGGGATTTGATTTTTATTTTTAATTATGGAAATGCAATCTTCTTCACATTTACTTTCAAAATGACTACAGGCTATTTGCTTAAGTGAATGGTGAACAGAGAAGTGAATAATCACACTTACTGCAGGTACTGTATAGCTTAAGAAATTACACTAAAAGGCTGCTAGATGTAATACTAAAGTGAAAAATCGTCAGAACACTGTATTGTAGACCACAGTTATGAGTAAAAATAGCATTTTGTTGGAATGCAGCAATCACATCTTATTGTGGAGTAGCAGTCATGAATTTTCTGGGTATACTTTTTTCTAAACCTGCTAAGTATTTTGTATCTTGGCAAAATCCTTTACAATATTTTAACCCTAATAACGAAATAAAACCTGGCTATTTAAATGCACATAGCATTAACGATGTCACCAGTCTAACACAATCATCAAAAATCTCAAATGCAGTAATTACTATAATATTGCTGAATAAGAAAAAACAAACAGACAAACACCAAGGTCAAAAAATATCTAGTTCAAAAAAAATCTAGTAGAATATGTGATAAACTGACATAGCTTATTCTGTGAGAAAACAAGACATAAAAACTTGGTTTGATATGAGTCCACAAGAAATTCCCCATTGACACAATCTGTGCAACTCTTTGGGGTTGTTGTCTTTTTTGACAAAAATGGTATTCACATTTCTAGTTCTGCTGATCTGACACTTTGATTGTACGTTACTGAATTTTCTCCCTCTCACATTCTTGGAAAAGTGATCTGATAAACCACTTCTGAATTTGTTAACAGGAACAGAAAAAGACCCTCTTACTATTCATTTATCTTCAATATACAAGTGCATATGGAGAGTCCTCCATGGGAAAGAATATAATATCTGTTAAACTGTAATCCTTGGCTCACTACCTATATTCCCATACTCTCCAGAGAAGCTTTGGTTTTAGCCTTGAAATATAACCAGCCAACTGCAACAGAATCAGTCAATCAATGTCACGAACGCAGCTTCAGCAACCTTAACTAAGCACTCCATTTATTTTTCAATAGAGAAAAATGAAGGAAAAAATATTAATTCCACCTTTCCATATTTTTTCCATTTTTGTCACTTTGTCAGGCCTTGCTTGAGTGATGAAAGGTTTTGCTGCCCTAATGTTTTACTATAGCAAAAGTTTTGCCATCTGATTTGTTTAAAGTGTTGGTAACAACAATAAGCCTACACACACTGCATGGAAAATATCCATGTGAAAAACCAAACAAAGTAAAGAAAGCCAAAAAACAATCCACAAACAAATAAACAAAAAACCCTGACAGTGACCACTTGACCTTAAAAAGCCATGGCTTGTGAGGAGTTACAAAAGAGTTTTCTTCTCTTTAGACAGTAATAATAGGATCCCCTGACAGATTTCTATCTATTTTTTAAGGAGCTGAATAATCCTCTAAAAACGGGGTAACAATAGAAAGAAGAAGGAACGAAAACAGCTATAAGCTTTAACCTATTAACTTTAGATTCTCCTACCGGGGTACTAATCTTGCTCCCACCCAAAGGAGAGAAGAACCCTTCCAGAATATGAACTTGTTCTTCTGAACTGCACTCTGAAAACGCCTGTCAGCTACACAGGAACTTTTCACATGAACTCACAGGAGGTCTCACACTTCTTGTGGCATAGGATAACATCCAAAAGGGCTATTTGTGAAAAGGAGAGTAATTTCCTAGTGCAGATACACATGAATGTAGACATATGAGAAAGATCTTGTTAATGATGTAGTTAATTAGTTAATTGTAGCTTTACAGGCAAATGAAGTGCCAAGCAAGTAGTTTTCACACTACTCCCAAGATTAACATTTTTATTATATTTCAATGTAGCTGTTGGACTTTTACATATAGGACAGCAGAGAAAATTTGAGATTACATATATATATTGAAATGCAGATTCCAGGTTAGAGACCTCGAAGGCCTAGTTTTTCACTAGTTACCCAGTTTTTTCTGTTTTCTCATTTTGAGAAACTAATGCAAAACATGGTCCATGCGGTCAGAAGAAGAGCTGTCTCCTAAGTTATTATATCATAATAATCTCCAGAAGATAGTGTTTTAACTGATAGATTTGGTTGACTGTTACACAGTGGATTTCTGTAAGCAGAAGCATAATAGCCAGGAGAAAAGTTTCTTACCAGAATTATCTTCAAATTGAGAGTGTAAGCCATTTCAAAGAGTGAGGAACAAACTTTACTTGTAACACAGGATTTTACATTATACTTCAACTGTTCTCATTTGTATATGTGATCAGCATGACACATAGAACCAGTTTTTACTAGCAATGCAAAATAGAAAATATTTTAAAAATTATTTCTCAATAAATATGTCAATAAACTCCAATAATTAAGAAAAGTACATCGTTCTTTTTTATTGTTATTTCAACTTCTATCACTATTCTCAATTCAAAATAATCCCTATTTCATGGGATAATCCTGCCACATTTTAGTTTTCAGCTGTCCCATCCTGCTATGCTTCATGGAGTGCATCAGCACTCAATCTAGTCTACAGTCATGTATTACTCATCCCATTTCTGTACCTTCCCTCGTTTGACTCACTGTCCATACTGCTGCAAATTTATGGGGACAGATAAATCAGAATCTTTGGGGGTTGATGGACTTCCAAGGGTCAGTCACCTCTTACTATTATTTATCCCTTTTTTCATATGGCAGTTATGAAACAGCACCATTTTCTTCATTTCCCAGAAGGGCAATACAAGAAAGGGGATGGAATATATCCTGTGCAACATCAGAGATTTATCTCATCTAAAAGTGGCTGTCTAAAACAGTTCAGATGAACTAAGTCCAGTAGTGCCCGTTTCTGTCCAATAAATAGAGGGAGGTTTAGGATGATTAGCTGACATGCAGTCATCTGAAGTGAAAGAAGATGAATCCAAGTCCACCTGTCCAAGGTCATCCAAGAAGTCTGAAAAGATATTTCAGCTCAAATCTCAGGTTTATATTTCATACGCTGGAATACCTGAGAAGTACAGTGATGGAATGAATTTGTCGGACTAAGGAGAAAAGTTTGATGGTGTAGTAGTGTTCCTATGAACTGAAAGAAAGCTTTTAGTTTACAGATGTCATAATTCAGGAGACAAAACCCACACTGTCTTCAGAATCCCATTTGCTATAAATTACTTTCATTCTCTTAAAAATTTTAAAAACTATAGTTGTGGCTTATATTGTTAATTCCAATTCTTTTAAATAACCAACTCCTTAAGAAGAAAGTGAATTTAAAAAAATAAGTTCACAATTTTAAAAATCAAATACGTAGATTTGAGATCTCCCTGCATCTTGGTCCATATGTTATTTTAAGTATAAGCAAAATGAAGAGTTAAATGATGAATATGTGAATACTTGTACAAAGTGTTGTACAAGAAGAAGGGATCTAAATGCTGTTGAAATAATTGAGCTATTGAAGGCTGACTTGTAAAAAAATAAAGAAAGTCTCTGTTACACTGAACAACACATTCTGTTGGCTCTGGTAATGATATTTTATGCAAAAATTGTATTAGTAGATCCATAGTAAAACCTGACACTGCTTTTCCTGATGGTTTTTATGACTTTGTAACATTCCATGATCTGGTTCTTTGAAAATGAGCTGGCCAGTGCACATGAAAGCAATACACAATGGATTAGAAGAAGATTTTCTTCAGTGAATAAAAATGATTGTTTCTCCTTTCATTCACTTCAATGTCCTGGTTTCACACTGTTTTTTAGAGTATATACTGTCATTCTCAATTGAAAATGTGAACCCCATTAGCATAAGGTTGAATTATTAGCCAACACAGAATGACCTTAAATTCCAGTTCTCATTAGACAAAGATAATGACAACATCAAAAACTAATTGCTTTTTTAATAAATTCTTTTTTTTTTTTTTTCCAAATTAGACACTTTCCTAGTCCATACTAGTCAGGTTCTGGCCTGACAGGATGGTGCAACAGTGTGACTGATGGAAAATGATTAAATCTCCTATGATATTCACACCTACTCTTAAGCACTGAAATTATTTACACATATTTTTGAATGGTGTATTGTATGCTTTGTTTCACCTTATTATGGATGGTTCTAATGACCTTTCACCTGTGTTTACTATGGCTGCATTTTACTTCTAAAAATTAGGACAGTTAAGCCACAAAGAGATTAAGACATTGTGTCCCGCACAGCTGTTTTCCGTGAAGCTTTCATTAACAGTTAGTATTGCTGTATTTTGTAAATGAGAATTCATACATGAACAGTGAAAGCGGAGTAAACCAACCTTGTGTCAGTCATTCAGTCATTTAAACAGTGTTTTCCCTTTAACAATAAACTGCATGTTATGACAATCCTAACAGGTGTTGACTGACATGGAATTACACTGGTAGAACCTCTGCAGCTGATCTAGCATCAGGTTCCCTAGACTTTCTTACTGGCCATTCATTGCATAACTAACTTTTCCTCTCAACAGAACTTGGTACATGCTGGGGAAGCGAAGACATGACATCAATTTTTCTTGTCACTTCTGAAATGGTTTTTACTTTAAATATTACTAAAGAGACCAGAAAGGCTGCAACTATGCCCTCTAATAGGGCTAAAAAGGATGAAAGCTTTTAAAAATCTTACATGGGAACAATTTAGCTCACAGAAAAGAAACTTTGATTGCTCCTATCAACTACCTTGTCTTCTCAGGAAGCCCACCTGCACTAGAATCTGAGAATAGATTTCTGTACCAATTAAATACGTGTCTTCTCTAAACTACACTTATCAAAAGAATACTTGCCTACAAAAGGCAATAAAACTAAAAGCTGTAGGTGTATCCATTCTCAGAAAATCTCCAATTTATTTCCTCAAAAATAAAAATAATATGCAATGATTCTGTATACTAAAACACTGGAACTGTTCTGGAATTAATAAGATTTTCAGTCCTCATTATGATTTCTAGCAACTCAAAACAGTGTGTTCTGCTCGTATAATGAGTATTTAATTTAGACTCATATGCACACTCACTTCTATAAAAGCTCAACTCCATCATAGGCATCCTTTGCATTTCACTTACCTTGATTTATCCTCAGAATCACTTTGAAGACTGCAATATATAGAAGTGAATAAAAGGGATTAAAAGCAAAAAGAGACTCGGTCAAGAAATACGCATAGAAACAGTTGCTATTACCACCAGGAAGTAGATCTCAGTAGATCTAACTGCTTTTACTCTGAATTTCTGACTTCTTAATAATGAGCATCCCAAAGGCAAAGAAAAAAATAGACGGGTTATGTTTTCAAACACACAAGAAGAGTATTATTCTTCCATTAAGCATCTACCACTGACTTCTACTTCAAACTTCCCAGTGTAAAGTGAAATGCAATACGTACATACAACTACTTGAATGGTAGGAGGGAGGGCTTGCTTTTTGCTGGTTTTACCAATCACTACTAATACAACAGTGAGTAGATTAACAGATGCTGCCAATAGTCTCTGGGGACATGCAAGTACATTAAGATGGCTTTGCAATGCATCACTCCTGCTTACCATGTAATTAAGTTACAGTTTTCTGTATATAATTTCATTAATATGGATTAGTCAAAATATCAATGCACAAATAAATGCAGACTTGCAAAATGTGTATGTCAATAAAATAAACATAGCGTTCTAGTAACAAGGTAGGAGTCTAACTTCCATAAGAAGCCTGTTCGATACTGCTACTCAATTGTCATTCAGCTAGGTAATTGAGGTTATCTAAACTGTTAATTTTTAGTCTCCTCCTTCTGACAATTCCTCACTATTCTGATATGCTGTGAGAAAGACTTTTTTCAGTTCTCTGAAGGTGGACTCTTCTGTTTACTTGTACCAATTCGCAATAAGATTATACAAAAGCAGAGATGAAAAGGAGGTCTATGCAGGATGATTTAACTAAGGTAAGGTAACACATAAGTGAGCCAGCATACAGTCAGCAAAGGATCTGACACATTTATAGTCAAGAGGAAAATGACATTTGAAGGAAACAGAAAAGAAACTGTGTCTAACTGGTCAGAAACAATGTGTCCAAAATTAATATGGCTTTCATAGAGTACTCTGATTTGTATCTTTCTGATACACAAATATTATGATCTTTAGAACCTTATTGTTCTTCCTTAACTGAACATCTTACAAATGGGAACTAAACAGTAACTAAGAACCAAACCATCTAGACACAGTCCTTTAAGGGGGCAGGCACTGTTTCATGTTGAAAAAGAAACAAGGAACTCATTTTCCCCTTTTTCTTTTTCCCTCCTTCTTCTCTCTCCTTTTCTTGTTTGTTACCTCACCCTACTTTCTTTCCCTTTGAAAATTAATTAAACTTACAAGTATGTACAGTTCTATTTGACACCTGCCCATAGTTAGCTTTATATAATATTACTTAGAAAATAAAAATTGCATGCAAATTGATGTTTTCAGTCTCACCATACTGTCAAAGCCTTTGAGAGGGCAGAACTGTCATAAACCAATCAAGAAAAGGTAAGAGGTTTTGATTTACTGACCTTTAGTTTATTATTACATTTAATGTCATGGCAATAAATCAAAAAGCAAACCCATGAATGCTGTATAATATAACATGCTTTTAGATCTCTCAGAGAGAGAAAAAAATATATGGGCTCCTAGTTAAGTATTTCTATTTTGAAATATTAATATCTATATCTTTTTCAGCCTGTGTTTATTCAGAGGAATGACAAATAACATCTCCTGGCTCAGTTGTGTTTGCAGATTAGTACTTTTTGAGTCAGAGAGAATTAAACTCTTTCACCTCCCACAGCAAAGGTAAAGGTGATGAGTTTCTATTAATAAAGCTAGTAAAATCCTACATCACAGTAGACTATCACAAATTAATCATGCATTTCCAGCACCACACATTAAGATGTTGTGCATTAAAATAAGACTGGTGCAAGAAAAAACAACTCAAACTTTGATTACAAAGACATAGAGATTTACAGCATTGTTCTACAGCGAACAAAATGGCTCACAATCCTGTATAGCTGTTTAGGAAAAACAAACAGATAAAACAAAAGCAAGCTGACTGCTGTTTTCTGGAAAGATGGGTGGGTAACAGAGTCTTCAAGCGTAAAATAAATTATTGATTATGATAATTCATTCGTCTGAACTTATTTTCCAGCACATTCCCTTTTGGCTTCTTAATGAGGCTAATAATGTATAATCTTTACAACTGAAAGTCTCAGAGGAAAGTTTACACTTTGGGATAAAACAAACAAACAAACAAAAAAAAAACCTAGACAAAGTGCCTTAAGAGTAACCTAAAGTCTCACTGGGCTAGATCTGAACAAGTGATATTGTAAGCCTTAGAGGAAACTCTATCCAAGTTGTGCAGGCCTGTGCAGTTGTGGCATAACTGCATCAACACACTAGAGCTCCTAATGCCCAGAAGCATCTATTTAGGTATCTGAAGCAGATTAGAATCAAAGAGTAGGTAGGCATTACACCTTAGTACTCTGCCTCACGATACAGTATTTCCAACGCAAATCTAAGTATTACACACATACACAAAACCCAAATACATAATCTTACGATATAAGGTAAAATGCAATTTTGATAGCTGTCTTCCTTTGAAAGGCAGATAGTGGGAGACGGCACTTTTCACATGGTCTTGCAACCAGGCAGGTATAGATTCACTTGTCTCGCCTGCAATGCTTCTCACACACCTCACTTGCTCTTCAGGAGCGCCTTATAAAATAGCCTCAGTATGTTCCCATGCCTGTTGTTGTTTATCTGTCATCATGCTGAAAATAATGCAACCTACTGGAAACACCATAAAAAAAGACCCAATATCCTAAACTTTCCAGTGCTACTACTGTTCTAAAATATACTGAATTATTGGAAGTGTGAAAACTGAAACTAACACCTTATTGTGAGACTAGGTAAAGCAACAAAATTATTTTACTTAAAATATCCTGACTATTCCTGGCCTAATTCTGACATCTCTGATAATGACTATGTGACTCTGACACAGTCATGTTGAGTAGCTTGTCCTGAAACGACAATCTGTGACACGGAGAGACAACAAGGAGGTAAGGAGTAGGAAAACGTATATCTTTAAGTGCGTAAGTAATAAATGTAACCATGAAAGACGCTGCATCATAAACATGAAAGCTACTATGTACATATTGCTTCCACCAGTATTACTGCCATATATAGTGTACAGACCCAACATATGAATTAAATATGATCTAATGGAAGATAATTTTTCCACTTCTGCACAAACCCTACTCTCATATAGTTCAGGGGGTATTACTAGGACTGTGAGAGACTAGAAATGAGCAGTTGCAAAACATAAGGTTACAAAGTTTTCTTGCTGTTGCAAAAGAGCTACAAATTGGCACCTAACTCCCCTTTTTCTTTCTTTTAACACTAAAAGTATTATTGGCTGTTACACAAACTCAAATACTTGATTTGATCACTCCTCAATCCTTAGATTTTTTCAGCTTATCTTTTAGTTCTCTCAACACTGCTAAAATAATAGTTTGTAGCAAATCAAGACTTTTCTTTTAACCAATTTGGTCCATGTATCAGGACTCAGTGTTCTGACTCATGGCTGTTAAAAATGTAATAAACAATACAAAAAAAGAAAACCCACCCTCTTAAACAGAGACAGAACAGGCCTAAATCTGGAAAAAAGATGTAACTATGATATACTAACAGTGTTTTTCTCTAAGAGTGCTAATGTGCTGCCAATAATTTATTAACATTTTGATGATAAATGTCATATTTGTCCTTTTTGTTAAAGAGTTTGGCACTTCACCTACTTATAAAATTAATTCTTACAAATGTAAAAGAGTAGTACTCACAGAAAACTATCTGTCCAGTCTGTAAATAAGTAAAAAATTTATAGTTTAGATGTTTTCCAAAGCAAACTGGTTGATCTAAAGATGCAAAAACTGCAAAGCTATTTCTGACCATGCCTCATTCAAAAAGCTATGACAGAAACAGTCTCTTCTCCTTCTGCCAGTCCTATCCCTTGGACAGCTATGCAAGATTTTATCACAAAGATGTATCTTCCTAATAGTGGCTGATGATTAGCTTATGTTTGAAGAAAGGGTCTGATAAGCAGTGAAAGGCAGCCATCTACCTGTTGAAAAGAAAAACTGGACATTCCAAGGTAAGTGAAATCACAGACAGAATCATAGAATTGCAGCATCACAGAATCATTTAGGTTTGAAAAGACCTTTCAGATCATGGAGTCCAACCCTAACCTCACGCTGCCAAGTCTACCACTAAGTCATGTCCCTAAGCACCACATTTTTTAAAAACTTTGAGGCTTTTAAATACCTGCAGGGATGGAAACTCAACCACTTCCCTGGGCAGCCTGTTCCAGTGCTTGACACCCCTTTTTGGAGAAGAAAATTTCCCTAATATCTAATCTAAACCTCCCTCTGGTGTAACTTGAGGCCATTTCCTCTTGTGTTATCACATGCTGCTTGGGAGAAGAGACCGACCCCCACCTTGCTACTACCTCTTTTCAGGTAGTTGCAGAGAGAGATAGGGTCTCCCTTGAGCCTTCTCCAGGCTAACCAAGTTCCCTCACAAGCTCTTTGTCAGAGAAAATATATATAAAATAAAGACAAGTACATTGATGTTAAAATTACAATAAAAAATGCAACCTAATAAGCCCAGAGCACTTTCTCTTTTTCATGTCTCAAATTTTAATTAATTTTTTTTTACAAAAATAAGCATGACATCAGACTTGTAGCTATTACAGTAGGGCAAAGGAGAGCAATGCTTGTCTGATATGGCATTAGTAAGTTAATAATGTGATAAATCTACTTATTACTTAACATTAATCCCAGAAACTATTGAGAAGCACTTGATAAAATCTGCCCTTAGAGAAATTACTTTCTCCTTGTTTGAGGAATGCATCTAATTAGGTTTGAAAATGGCATCTGATCTCCTAATCTAACAATTCAGAATGAATGGGTCTCTCAGGTTTTATATACTGATAAATCTACAACTGCTGGGCTTTTGGTAGCATTCTCATTTTTAAGTGTTTTTGAGATGAATCAATGCACATTTGGTCAGATCACTCGCTCTCCTTCATCTTGATTAATCCACTAAAGTTAATGCTCTAGACTTCATCTACAGCAGAATCTCCTTGAAAACCTAGGAAGGTAAGTTAATCATGGAAGCCAAGTGATGCCACATCACAGCCCTCAATATCCCCATACTGATAACCTGATTAGTAGATCTAAAATGTAAGGGAACTATTTTTAACGCCTGAGGATCTGCGTTTTCAACTTAAACTTTGTATTACTGACTACAAGGAGTTGATTACTTTCATCAGCTGTGTGAAAATATAAAAGGAATTCAACCAAATGTGCAGTAGCACTCAGAGAACTGTACAAGCAGTAAAAAACATTTTTATTCAAGTAACATTTGGAATATAAATATACATCAATAACATACATCAAGTATAAAAATTGAGAGTACTATCAATGTTGAAGACATTTATTGATACACAACAAACACATCAAAATAAAGAGCACAAATACAAGACTATCCCAGTTTTTGTCTATGCCTTGCCGCATAAGAACCTAATTTTCCTTCTCCTTCTGAACATGCTCAATCGAAAAGCTTTCAGTACTGCACAGTAGTAGCAGTTATTGAGCATATGACAAAATGACTGATAAAGCAATAATAAAATGTGATTAATAATTAAGTAATGTATTTATAACACAGGACCCTCTTGCAAAATATAAATGACAGATATCAAAGAAGCCCAGAGCAGCCACTTTCTGCATCAAGTCATGTTTTAGAAATTAGGACACTTCAAGTTATATTTTGCCTCTTCAAAAAATACTCTGTTAAAAAAAAGACGCTATGTTTTAATAAGGAGCTATTCGGGCTTAGGTAAGATGCTGTCCATCATTATGAAACCAATGATGCACTCCTGGGGACATTGCCTTATGTGAAATTTTTATTTCTTTTGATACTTTCTTTAAGTGAAATCAGTATTTTGGCTAAAGCATAAGCACATATAAATGCATGTAATTTGCTAACAAGTTAAAATTAGAACAAGAAAGAATATAGGGAAGATCTTTCGAATTCTAACACAGCTGTTGTTTTAAGAAACTTTATTCCATATATCTGGAACAAATTAAAGACATATCACACCCAAGGGAATTTCAGAAGTCTCAATTATAAATATACCCAGTATTCTTAAGACTACTTTCGTTTTGTATTAATAATAGAAATCTTTCCATATGCACACAAGAACAGTGGGCTGCCACATCAGTAATAGACAAATGGCTGCATTTCACTATTTTTGAGACGTTTTGGTGGATGAAAGAATGAAAACCCCTGTATGCCACAAAACCCTGAGGTTTTAAATTCTATTTCATTTAAAAAAAATACAAAATGTTAAGTCATTTCAGTTGGACCAGAATTTCATCCCTACCATTTAGGAAAGTTCAGAGCCATTCTTGTTCCCTAACAAAAAACCAAAAAAAACAAAAAAACAATAAATAAATAATATATATATATATATATGTATATATAAAATAATCTACAGAATCTCTCATTTACTTCAGTAGAACCAGACTGGGTTTTCTAATCTGAATAGTGGCTGGCCTCTAAGGCATTTTGTTTAGGGCATTTTAAAGCAAAATGGCACAGAGGTTGAGGATTTCCAGCAGAAAGAGGCACACTACAATCAGCATCTGAGTCACAACTGTAATAAACAATTATGAGAAGCTCTGAGAGGCCTGGTAAAGAGAAAAGACAAACTGTTAAGAAAACCCTTCCCCTGAACAGAAATCAGAAGGAGGGAAGAACACTCAGAGACCCACAGTAACTTCTGAATACAAATTATTGGCTTTTACCATTTTGTACCACTTCCACCTTTTCCACTGATTACAGAAATACATGTCAGACAATCCCCGAGACAGTATAACCCTCAGTGAAGTTAGTCTTACATACCGAGAGGTAATACAACCTCAGATCTTAGGTTCCTCCATAAAATGAGGAATACCCAAATGAATAATTTGTGAAAAATGTGACTTCTCTAGAATGACTTAGAAATTTATTGCACAGGTAGGAATAAAATTAAATTTTATAGGATATTATTCAAGAAACAAATCTTTTTGCAGATCTTCTGCTTCTTTAATTCACCACTGAAGGTTTAACATCACAGTGAATGAGCTCTGAGAACACTCCTTGCTCTGACCACATGATAGTGTCTGCTTTTGTAAGTATAGCCTTGCCTTGCCAAGTGTACAGGCAGCCCTGTCTCAATTACCCAGCTCAACTTTGCCACCTCAATAATATTCCTGTAATGTATTTTTTCTCATTCTGAATTCAAAGACATGATACTGTAGAATAATGCTGACTGAGGATCTCTGCTGTTAACATTTGAGCTGAAAAAGTTATTTGGTTTATTTCAAACAAGGTTGGCAAAGGCAAAAATATATTTCTATAAATGATGAGAAAACAGATGTCTGGGTGGTTGAAAGAAATACTCTGAGCCCTTTTAACAGAAAAGGTGGTAGCCTGAGCCCATCATGAGTCATGAATTGATTGGAAACTATTCTCATAGGTCTATGACTTGCTTTGTAATTTTACCTTTGGGTTGCTTTGTTCTTTGTTGTGTTTTGGGGTTGTTTTTTTTTTTTTTTTTTTGGGGGGGGGAAGGGGGCATCAGGAAAGTTATCAATTGGAAGGATGAGAAATCCCACAAGAAAGACCAAAGAAGGGCCATGAAGATGATCAGAGGGTTGGAGCATCTCTCCTACGAAGAAAGGTTTGGGCTTGTTCAGCCTAGAGAAGAGAAGGCTCAGGGGTAACCTTATAACAGTCTTCAAATACCTAAAGGGGCCTAGAAGAAATCTGCAGAGGGACTTTTTACAAGGGCATGTAGTGATAGAACAAGAGAGAATGGCTTTAAACTGAAAGAGGGTATATTTAGATTAGATATTAGGAAGAATTTTTTTTACTTAGAGGGTGGTGAGACACTGGAACAGGCTGACCAGATAACTTGTGGATGTCCCAGTCCCTGGCAGTGTTCAAGGCCAGGCTGTATGGGACGTTGAGCAACCTGATCTAGTAGAAGGTTTCCTTCTCATGGCAGGGGACTTAGAACTGCATAATCTTTAAGGTCCCTTCTACAATTCTACAATTCTGTGATAGTGATGGAAAACTGTGAAGGGATTCAAACTTGATTTCATCTTTTACTTATAAAGATTCCTGCTGCAGAACCAGCAGGACGCAGAGCTGGATAATGGACAGAGGAGCTGGATGTAGATGAGAAATTGTCCAATGGGTTTCACTGATGTTCACTAACAGAGAAAGAAAAGTAAAGTTTGGAAATTATAAAAAAATATTTATACAGGAATACCTTTTTATGCATTTTCTCCAAATTTAGCCCATATGCCTCTTGCCAATTTGACATCATATCAAGCTGGTTTATTAATTTCTAGCTCTTCACCATTGCCCCTTTCTTGTTTCCCATCTTCTCTACACTCGCTTCTCCCATTTTCTTCCCTTTCCTACCCATTCCCAGTCTCATGCTTAACAAAGCAGAACATATTATTTCCCTAGTCTGTCTCTTGGAAACAGATTTAGCCTCAGGCAAGCAGCTGGAATAAAGAATTTCAGTCCAAAAGTATAAAGTTTAGTAAAGTTATAAACAATCAAAACCAAAGACCCATGCTTGTGTTAGACAAATAATATGCTAAAAGATGTACATATAATACACATAGCCTAATGTATACTCAAAATAAATAAAAGCTGTAAACCCAACTATGCCTGATATCCTTTTGGTAGAATACTCTGGATGGAAGGATTTATATTTTTGAGACTAAAGTTAGCTTAGAAAAGCAGTTGCAAACACAGCAGTGGGGATTATGTTTTGGTCATTCACCAAAAAATGGTGTGTGGAGGGGGGTGTGTGGAGAAGAAGTCAGAATGAGATAGCCTAATCAAAAGGAAAAAAATATTTCCTACTTCATAGATCACCTAGGTCACCTAGCACTCTAAACACTCTGAACTGTGCCCTGTAATTCTTTCAGTGCCAAGGGACCTTTGGACACTGGAGTATAAATAACACTCATTTGTTTTCTACCACGCAGCTGGATGTACCATAAACTGGAGAGAGCTGTGGCAGCATTGACATAAGGATTAAGGCAACTTCCTTAAAAAAAAAAAAAAAAAAAAAAAGGAAGGAAGAAAATATATTGTCAGACGAAAAAAAGTTATTCTTTCCTTTTTGGCACACTCAAATTATATAAACCAGGGAAAATGAAAGTTTTTTTTTTCCAAACATGTAAGACCACTCTTCCTAAAATAGTGTGAAATCAGCTGGTACAATGATACTAAATTCAGTCTCATACAGCAGTAGAACAAAGAACTGGGAAAGATTTTTATAAGGACTGGAAAATCTTAGGAAAAAAAAAAAGTTTTTATATCTATGCAATGTAAAACAAAATTTAAGCTCACATTAAAAAATGCAAGAAGATTATTACAGACATATGGAATTTACAGTCATCACTGACTTGCAGAAAGTAATGATCTGAGTTTTAATGTACACAGTTTTGGTTTTAATCCTTTAATTCACCAGCTTTGTGTCACTAGCTAGAGTAAAACCTAAACTGCTGAGCAGCAGCCTGATAACATATGATAAATACTAAGTTGCTGTACATGAAAAGATTTCAAAAAGTCAAGAACAAAAGCATTAAAATTAAATAGTTCATATATAAAGCTATCAAATTAATAGAGCATCTGAAATCTGAAGGTATCCAGTGAATCTAATAAATCTGTGTAAGTTAGTGTGAATGCTACATTCAATATCAAGGGCTCGACCAAAAGAACTTCACAGCTGCATCAGTGCACATAAATGGGTAGCAGAACTGAGAAGAATTAAGGGATGTTTTTCACTGGATGTTAGGAGGCAATGCTTTTACTTACATTGCTAAAACAATGCTTTAAATCTGCTATATCTTAAAACTAAGTATCTCTTCCTTTTCACAGCATACCAATGAGATGTAGGATGGAAATGGTCTACACACTTTGTTTTTACCGTCTCTTTGGCAATCTGCATTTTCATGAAAGCACTATGCTACATCATAAATCAGATGGCATTACACAATGAAACTGGGCAAGTTGACTAAAAGACAGAAACAGCTATTTGTACTATTACAGAAATTCTGTAATAGTACACAAATGGTAATATACGGGCAACTGAAACTATTTTATCTCAAAATACTGTCCACTTTGTAATTGTGGCTGGGTATGAAAGTACATATAAGAAGCTTAAGGATGAATAAAGGCATTTATGCAGGAAAAAAAAAATACTACCATCTCTAAGCTGGATTCTTCTGAGTATCAGAATTTAGAAACTAAAATCAACACCACAAAAATCCCCTCTAAAACTTACAATGCAATAAAAACTTTCAAAATATAAACCAAATATGTTTCCTGTTTGAAAACAGAGATGCCATTTTATGAGAAGTATGAAACACCCCATTCACCTTCATATGGCATTATTTCCAATAAACCATTATTATATTTTAATAGCTTGATTCTGAAAAAAAATACTGCTTTTCAAAGCATGGAAAAAAAGCAAACATGCATTACAAATATCCATTAGTTAGTGTGACTAAAACTGTATGCTATATGTAACGTTATATGAGCAATTCTTGGAATTACACAGAAAACAGTAACAAACAGGAGGTCAAAAAAACCCCAGCAGTCAAGGGAAAAAACCAAACATCCCCTCCGTAAAGGAGGAGGATCTGAGAAATTGACTGCCTTCTCTGGACATCACTTCAGGTGAGCATTATATATATAATTGTTGTAAGTGAGGCTGATATTAATTAACTGTTGTGTACTATGTCCAAAATAGTTGAATGTCAAAAAATGTTTAGACCATTTATTGTTTTAGATACACTCCCCTAATGCTTTTTAGTGATCCATAATTGCTTCAGGGATGCTTTGACTATCTTATTCTGTGTGTGAAGACAAAAGCACACAGGAAGTTCTATCTCACACAGTATACTTTATTTTTTTCTCACTATTACATTGGTTATTGCTATTTAATTAGTGTTGCAATCTATTTTGAGAAAGCTCAAGACAAGCGCTATAAAGGGCAAATAAAGAACCTGATGAATACTGAATAATGCTCCAGAAAAATCTCAGAAATATACTTGAGATTTTAAAAAGATAAACAGGTTCATGTTTTTCTGCTTTTTTGAAAACATGGAGAAACAACCTGTTATGTTAAAGAAATTAAATGTTGAAAGAAACTGTCTTATTAAAAGACAACCTAATTGGAAAGGTTCTATTTGGTCTGTTACAGACCAGGATTTTTCAATCATAAAAAAATCTAAATGCTCCTAAAGACCAATTCTACTAATCTGCATTTTTTTCCCCATGATAAACATAATGTAATTTTAAAAAGCCAGTGCTTTATATACTGACTTACTGAAAATAATAATTAAAACCTTCATAGACATTTGCTCATGTGGCAGAGACTGTTGGACATGAAACAGTGTCTGTGAACTTGCATCTGCCTTCTCTGTATACAGAGTACCTTTATCTTTCACACTTTCACTTCATAAATTCAAGAGATGAGGGAGTTCGTAGTTTTGAAAGATAAATTCTAAAAGTGCAGAATACTTTGAATTGCCTTGAATATATTTTCTATCCAGGGAATATTCTCTTGACAAACTCAAATCAAAATACTATCCCCCCAAAGTTCTGAGTCTATTTCTTATCAAACCCCTCATAAAATATAAAAACAATTGTCACAGTCACATATTTTTGTAGCACTATACAATTTCTTTTATCTATATCAGACTTCTGATATGAAAATGCAGTAGAAACAAAGTGAACTAAGTAAAGCAGGTCAAGCTTGTTGCATCGTGTATCTTTTAAACAGAACTCTCACATTTAACACGAGTTTGTTTGTCTCTCCCTCTCTGGTTTGAAAGGTTTTTTGTTGCAAAGATTGGGAGACAAAAAGAAAGATTTAAATAGGAGAACTAAGTATCAAAACCATATTATCAGTAATTGTGTTTTGTTAGTAAATATTCAATTTGTGCCCTACAATCTCATGCCATTTTACAAACATTTCTTGTTAAAACATTTTATCTGCTGCACAGATTTACAAACCAACATGTGTCAACACATATGATTATCAGCCAGTGCTACACATTTATTTAGCAGTTACATCAAATTTGTAGACCTATGCAACAGTAACTGTTATGTTAATTTGCTTTAAAAAAATTAAAACTGGAAACAAAGACAACTCCTTGTTAGCAGAACTATGAAAATTATTCTTTGTTCATGTGAAATTGATTCATTTCTGTGAACAGTCCATGAACAGCCCTGGTAAATGACCTGAGAACTAAGAAAGAGTGTTGGTTTTATCCTCCTAATTAAGAAAGACCCAAATGAAACATGAAGCAAATGAGAGCTGAGGTGCACAAGCAAGACAGTTGTGTACAAGAAAGATCCAAAATAAGGCTTAAGTGTGAATGAGACCCCAAAGCTTCTTAGGGGATCAGCTCCTTGTTTTATGCAGTATTCACGTGTTTCATAGCACTTTTGGTGAAAACAATTTTGAATAGTAAAGAGGAAAAAGCAGCAAATTTGCAAAGTTCTAAACCAGCTGCACTTCCTCAATGTGGGGGAACACTTCCTAGTATCAGTCTCCGTTTTACTAAAAATTTGCCTTTTGCTATTACCTGTTGTAGCATTTTCTGCATCCTCTAATGCATTATACAAACAGTTACCTACTAACTTGGTGTTTCCTTAAAAATAAGGACAGAGACTATAATGTCTTTTGAAACTAAGATGCCGTAAAAGTGAAATCCTAGATTCCATGAAGTATGTTTTTGCTGCATACTAATTCCAGTTTACAACAGCATAGTTGAGCATTGGTGCACTTTAACAGAATGTACATTCTGCGATTCATCCACGGACTTCTGCCAGGTGTATTCGTCATCATGTAGGGGGGAAAGGTTAAAATGAAATAAATTTCTTGGCTTAGAACTTATCTGCTTTTAGCTGATGATTTGTTAAAGATGCATACTTATAATTCTTGTGCATTTGGCAGTGACTGCATCAGTGTTACCAAGTTAATGCAAGGCATTATTATAATGCAGATACAAATATAAAATTTAATTATTTTAGAATGTGAATCTCATTCTAGTCAATGGTCAGATCCTTAGCTTATGGTATTGGTCTTACAGTTCAGACAGTTAACATTCCAGCCATTTTGGAAGTTAAGGTTCCTTCAGATTTCCTCCAATTTGACATACAAAATCACAAGCAACTATTAAACTAGGGGAATTATTTCAAGGGCTGTGCTGTGGGATACAGTTTTTCATCCTGGCTGTGCTGGGTGTTCATACTTGGGATATTTCTACACAACTCTAATAAAAAATATGCTCAGGATGATAACTTGAATAAATTAGACCCACACTGACATAAGATATATGGCTTCCAGTACGTGAACTCAGTGTGGGTGTCTCAGAAAGCATAAGGGTCACAGTTAGATACAGGCTAGATGAGCAATATATTTCTTGTTAGTCATATATGAAAGACAGGGCACTTCTACACTGACTTCTTGTTTTTGTTGGTGTGATAGGAGTTGGTAAATTGAAGCCAGTTCACAACTTTGTGAAGAAACATAAAGAGTTGGGGAAAACATTAAAATCTTCTCCCACTAGTCTGCACTTGATTGAACACAATCTGCCACATGAGTTACTTTAGGATAATTTAAATTCTGAGTTATATACTATATATATCTACAGTTCAAGATGTTATTAACAACTGTGTTTCACAAAACAACCTCTCTCTGGGCACATAGTATGTTGTACCTATCTGATAGGTCTAAAGTCAGTGGGCAGATGTTGCAAGTCATCCACATCATGGCCCTCCTCTCTAGAGCCTGGCTGTGCAACAACCAGCCATCTGTTTTCTGGACTCTGATCTCCCTATACTTTTAAGGCCAGCCCTACGGAGAATGGTGGCAGCAGTGGCTTGTCATCCAGTGAACAAATACCACAACAGCTCCTTTATTTTTTTATACTGCCTGAAGAATGTGGAATGGATTATATTAATTATAAGTCACCTTGTTAATTGCATTCTGTCTGTTGAGTTAAACCTATTTAGCCTAGAAGTTCTCTAAAGAGATGTAATAAATTTGGGTTATGCAAGTATTTGTAAGTTTTCTAATTACAGAAAACCTCTGACACAGAAAAAGAAACAAACAAACAAACTCCCAAAAAAAAAGGGAAGAAGAAAAGCAAACCAAGAGCCCTTTTCAAGCAATAGGATGAATCATTTTATACTACACTGTGATTCTGTCAAATGTCGCATGTTCAGCAGGTAAGCCCTGATCTGTGAAAAAAGCTGGGTTGTGATTGTTCATTAAGAATTTCACTGAACACCACACAGGTCAGCATTCATTCAGACAGTCCACTGCAATGTAGTATGGATATAATCAAGCTAGCTCAGAGTAAGAGCAAGGTATTGGAAACATAGCAACCATGAGGTTTTCACAAGCAAATAGTGCCCTCTATTTTTCAACCTTTCTAATCCAATGTGAGCAAAAACACTGAGATGATATTTATTTTCTTTTATCCTGAGATTTCATTGGACTGTCATTTCTTCTCTGTTTCATCCCTCCCCACCACAGTCTACTCAAATGTATGTAGCATCTTCTGTCTGCAAAAGGAAAGACTGCTATGTGGATACATCAATTATTCTTTTTATGGAGATTCCTTCATACTCTGGCCTTGAAATATGGTTCACACTCACAATAAGAAAGCAGAAATCAAAAACAACACTGCTTGTATTAAAGAAACTGTTACCATTATTTTGCATTCAACAAGGTAATGGATAAGGACATGTAAACTATACAAAGATTTCTCTCCTTTTGAACACCATTTTTCAGTCTCACAGTTACACTGGAATAGAAATGCCATGGGAACAAAGTTTCTTCCTTTCCTAGAAAATATCAAATTGCCTTTTTTTTTTTTTTTTAACTTGCAATTATTCATGACCAAAAGCGAAACTAAAAAGTGGAAAAAAAAAAAAAAAACCAAAACCCTCCAAGGAAAATGATAAAAAATAGTATTGTAATAAAATATTAATACAAACTTTGGAAATCTGCTTTCATATATTTCTGTTCTCTAAAGCTGGAAGTTACAGAAAAATGTAAATGTCATGTTCTTTGATGGGAAGTCAATCTTGTTTCAGAAAGACAAAGAAAATATAACAATTCTGTGTGCTACACTTATCCTTTCAAATGATGGTACTGGAGCAGCACATAACATACAATATACTTCTTATTGTACTAGGATGAGGATAAGATGACCACAGTCCTACATGCAGTGCTCAGATTGATCTAAAATTAGCCGTTCGATTTTCCATCTCTCCCTCCAATTCAAGTCCTTAAAATACTTCTTAATTATCAACTGTTTATGACAAAGAGTTAGCTGGTAAAAAGAACTGAATTAAATTCAAACTGAAGATATGCAGAAGTGAAACTTAGTCTTAGCCTTAACAGTCTTTGTTTTGACATTGTCTCTTAAACCAAGACCACAATTTTCATGCAATCTTTATCTGGCTGTGTCACAACCCATGGTGATTCTGGGCAATCACAACCCGCCTTGCATGCTGGACACAAACACTGCACATACTGAATTCCATTTTGTGCTTTCATGACAATTCTATATGAAAGACTGCAGATGATGCCTGCTCAGCCATACCCATCCCATGCACTCCTACCAACCTGTCACAGGATTTTTTTAAAATGGGGTTGTGCTTCTCTTTGGCCACTTTTGTGGAGTTCACAGGCAGTTAAGTAGCTCCCATAGTAGTCAGATTTCTCCTAGTAATCTATACTACACAGTATTGCCACTTCCCTTGCTGGCTCAACCTTCTTCTTCCCATTGCAGCCCTGTATAGCAAGAGCAACACAGGGTCAAAGGGCAAGCTGACATGAGTCTCCAAGCAAGCTACGCCACCTCAGCTCCTGGCATCAGGGTGAGGGCTGTGCAAATGTCATAACCAGGTCTGGAAGAACTGTCATGCCTGAGCTGGACCTACTCCAAATGGGGTACCTTGAACATGGTGTGGTTGCTCTTTTGAGTCTGCTAGGGCCTGGATCTAAACAGGCTGGTCTTACGGAGAGATCTAATACAAGTTCAGACATAGCTAACAACATCGACAGCTACTAGAGCTAAAACCTAGAAAAGCATTTCTTTACTGGAAGTTGATCAATCCTATGATATGTATAAACTTCTCAGGAATTATGTTTGCAAGAATCATGGGGTAACTTTTTTCTCAGTGCATATAGACTAGTCAATAATTCCATTAATTAATTTGAGTAAATGAATTTTTGTTTAGATTCTAGCTTTAGAAAACAGCCACAGCATATCAGCTATACCCTCACACTAGGGGAAAATCAAGAGTTAACCTTCTGCCTAGATAAAACTGTTTTAAAATTAAAAATATATAGACTCTCTTTTATGTAGTAATTTCTCCCATGTTGGCCAGCACAAAATGGGGCTGAGCCAATACTCATCTCAGATCATTTTTCCCTGAGTAGAAGTGTCCTGAGTGTGGCCAAGAGGTCTTTTCTAAGAATGTTCTTCTGTGAGTCTATGGGGAGAAAGAAAGAAAGTCCTGATTACTATGCCCCACACAATCTCTGAATACAGTCTCAAGATACAAACTAGACCTTGGTACACAAAAAGGAACTTTCCGTTTGTACATTTAATCAACACGTTTCCATGCAGACATATACACATCAATCTCTTTTAACCTGGTTTTACATAAACATTTTGGGAAATAAAAAACCTTGCAAGGTTGTTGTCTTGCACTTTCATTGATCTTTGCTTAAATTTTAATAGGTGTTACACAGGTACCTTGGGCAGATGCCAAGTGAGACATTTTTAAGAGAGAGGAAGACAAACAAAGGATACATATTAATGAACAGATTAAAAAAGAATACAGATGTGATTCCCATTACAACATTCTTACTACACCCAATCTCTTGTGGTAGAAACTTCAAATTGCCAATATCAGTTAGCAGCAGAAAATAATAAGAGATGCTGTAACATATATAGTTTTCTGGGCATGACTGTTTCTCAATGTATTACATAAACTCCAGTGTTTTCTGACAACACACTTCTGGGCCACAAAGTCGTTAGCAACCACTGAGAATAATAATGGCAAACAAACCAGTACACCATATGGAAGCTCTTCGGAGGGTTGGAGGAACAGGAAGTGTGTGTATGCAAAAAAAAAAATAATAAGCAAACAAACAAATAAATAAACAAATCCTACTGAACATGAAAAAAAAATGAAGGCATTTCGGGTGCACATAACACAGTATTATGCACACCTAAAGAGTTAGGAGGCTATACTAAATGTTATTATAATTCCACTTCTTTCAGTACTTTGATAAAGAAGTTAGGAATGTGACAGCACTTTTCAGGACCATTGTGCTAGCACATAAAAAGATGTAAATATTCTGCCTGGGTTACTGGAAAAAGAAAATGTTAATCCAGCAGCTACTTGATTTGATCAAAGAGTTATGCATTTATATATATATATATATATATTCCATTTAGAATAGGAGCAATTGCTCTTACAGCCAGATGGTTCAATCTCCTGTTGGAGGCGAACAATATTCAATCCCAGATCTGATGAGCAATGGCTTTATCTTGAAAACATCTAAGGATGGGTAAACTGTTCCAGCTTCAACCTACCACTACTGAGGTAAGTTGCATTATGTCATCTCTGTAACTCTCCTTCAAGTATTCATACTCTCCTTCCCATGAGACCTATTTCATTGCTCCTTACCCTCCTCCAACTCTCTTCATACATCACACTATATCTTTAACCATCCTGGTATCAGGTTTTCTGCAAGTTTGATAGGAAAACATTATTAAATGCAGTAGTTAACATTAATACTATCAGAAATGTCTCTGGACACTTAAAAAAACATCACCCACTGAATTCCAGCTAGCTCAAAATCAGCCTCTGGGTAGCTCTGTCTCACATAAAATCTACCACATCAGTAAGACCTTGCTCTGATTTACATTTCATTTCTTCATTCTACCCTAATTTCAAACTTTGAAATAAGCCATGGAAATATAAATATTACAAATATTTCATAAAATAAATTTTCTATTCTAAGTTTTAAATGTGACATCCTAAAATAGCAAAGCTGTTTGGGTTTTACACAAAAACATGTTCTTGTGTCCAAATGATTGCTCTAATGCTTTTATGGACTTCAGTGTTTTCCTTCATCTCTTCTAAACTGTGGCACATAGAGTGGTGATTTGATCAAAACCTCTTACAACTTGATCCCTTATAAAGACAGATGAAGGCGATGTCTTTGAGAGAGACAGAGCGAAGACAAATTGAAGACAGGGAAAACAAACAAACATGACAGTTAACTTCTTTACAAATAAGAAAACCCTGAATTCTCTTTTTAGGAAGACTTTTATGTTCTTTTACTTGACAATCTGTAGAACTACTTCATCACAGACAACAATTAAAAAAGGAAATCTCACATAGGTTTCATATAAAACTTGCTGCTTTATGATTTCTAAATCTTGGGAAGAAAGTGATCAGCAACCTGCCAGGAGCTTATGAATTTACTTTTAATGGAAGGTTAAAAAACTATGAATGTTGCAAACAGAATCTTTTATTCATCTACATGCTATTCTGCATATAAGGAAGAATAAGCTTATTCAGTACATTTAATATCATAACTCCACAGATGTCCCAAATGTGCCTATGAAGTAAATCAGCTTGTCTGCTGGATGAGATTTAGGCTGTCTTGCCAAAATTCTGTCAATTTAACAGAATAATTTCACGATTCCTTATGATGTGGACCACTGTCCACAAGAGAGACTCATTTTTCTTATGTCATTGGACTAAAAATGTGAGCCAAAGGAGAAGAAAATATGGTTTTACTCCCCCATTTAAAAAAGCTTCTCACCTTGCAAAAAATGCACTATATGGCTACTAGTGAATAATTGTGTCCTATGGTAAAATTGCTCTAATGCAGATGGTGAGGAGTTTGTAAGAGCTTTCCAAGGAAGATTTAGTTCAAAGCCACGAGGTAAACTGTAAAGGTAAAAGTGACAGAAAGCAGATCAACTTTTGCAACCCACTATATCTTTAATACTGATATCCTACTTGATTCATATAATGGAATAGTTATAATGTTTTTATATTAAGCATTGCTTGTGTACCTAAAACCTTTCTGCAGGATTGAACCAAGTGCAAAGATTGCTTACAGGCCAAAAGGATGTAGCAGTGACATTTCTTGGGAGATAATCTGATTTTCGGTAATTATTACTTTTAAACTCTATGACAATTTGTTTTATCAAATGACATATTTTTTGCGTGTGCCAGATTATCTAAACCCTTTTACACATGACTGCACTTGCTACGGAATTATTTTGATAAGAGAATGCTAGTATAATGTCAGCACCATCAATGTCTTCATCTCTGAAGTGCTCCCACCAGAGATGTGGGGTGACTGGTATAAACTCATTGCTAGAAAACAATTTCAAAGATGTCTATAGCACTAATCCCTGAATTCACAGTGAATTTCGCTAGGCTAAACTGTCAAAACCTCAAATATGGAATTGCGTGTAGATGAAAAGAATGATAAGCAACATTTCTGTTTCTAAATATCTTATATTTGAGACTTATTACCTATTAGAAAAAACTCAAACTACTACAGAAGACATATTTACGTACGTCAGTGCTTTTTAACTTTAATGGTTTATCGGTATATGAACAAAGTTTATTGCTGTTTATACTGTGAAGCTAAAACTGGATGCAGTATTTTACATATGGTCTAATGTGTACTAAATAGATTGGGAATAATCACTTCCCTCAATCCAGAGGCTCTCCTTCTGCTAATACAGCTGAGGCAGCTGATGGCCTTCTTTGCTGCCAGTGAGCTGCTGACTCCTGTTCAGCTTGCTGTCTGCCAAGACCACAAGGGCTTTTTCTTCAGACCCATGAGTTACCAGCCTCTAACACTGCAAGGGATTCTTCCTTCTTAGGGTGGGCTTTGCACTTCTGCTTGTTGAAATTCATAAGGTTCCTGCTGGCCCACTCCTTCAGCCCATCTAGGTTCCTCTGAATGGCAGCCCTGTCTTCCAAGCATATTGATTGATACAGAAATCAGTGGAGACATTACTGCTCTCCATAACTACTGAAAGAAGGTTGCAGTGCAGTGGCTTATTCTCCTAGCTTACAAGAGGAGATGGCCTCAAGTTGTGTCAGGGAGGTTCAGATACCTGCATTTTGTGACCACACCTGGTGTTCTGGTTTCTCCTGCCTATTTTACAGATTGCATGTGTTTCTGCACAGACATCTGAGGCAGGTATCCCTTCGCTATTCTTTGCAATTTCTGAAGTCCCTCTTCCTCCCATAACTCAGAAACTTTTGCTTTCTACGCTCAATTCCTCACATGACCCCCAAATTCCTAGTTTAAAGCTCTCCTTACCAGGTTGGCTAGACTGCTGGAAAGAATTTTCTTGCCCCGCTTTGCTAGATGAAGTCTGTCGCTACCTAGGAGTCTTCAGTCCTCAATGTGAATCCCATGGTCACAAAAGCTAATTCCCTGCTGTTGACACCAGCGGTTGAACCTGGATGTTACTCAGCAAGATTCATCTGCTCTCACTTAAGCTTTTCCTTTTTACCAGAAGGACTGAAGAAATAACATCTGGGGCTCCATGTCCTTCAGACATAGAGCCCTGTAATCGCTCTTGGTTTGATCCAGCCCTTCCCTGGCAGCGAAATTTAGACAGTTAAATTTAGACAGCTTCCATATTAGCTATTTTCACCTCAGATATCACAGAAAGGCTTTTAATGGGAAGTGATATCGAGACATTCATTAGCAAGTGGATTTACTATGTGGGGTTTTTCCTTGTCTTCTCCATTTTCTTTCTGGCTTTACTTCTTTGGAATTACTCAAGCTGATCATAAATTATGAGGCTGCTCAGGAAACACTGCTCCCACATACACAAAGTCATAAAACAAAAAGCTTATTAAGGACAGCCTGGTTTGCCGAAGCTAACATTACTTAAATGCATACTTCCACCAAGAATCTTAGTCAACATTTACCACCCAGCTGTGAGGATATTGCAACGATTTAATCCAATAGTGAATTTCTTTTCACATCATAGAATGTGATTCCATGGAGAATATACTAATACAATTATGCTAAGAGGCTATTTCATTCCTTTTTGGAAATATGAAATTCAAGATAAATTACTAAAATTACTGTAATAAAACCTGGCTTTTTGCAACTTCTCTGTAATAATCTGGTTAAAAACCCAGTGATATTATAGTATATGTAGTTGTTTCACTGGACAATATGTGAAAAGAACCTAAGCAATAAATATTTCATTGTAGGTTGAGTCATAAACAGTAAGGTAAAAAAGGGGGGGAAAGAAAAAAGGAAAGCTCATCTGTTTTCTTATGAACATAGTGAATGAAAATTACCTGTTTCCCTTTCATTGCTTTGGACATGGAAAGAAATATTTTTTTGATTCTTATAGGAGGAATTCCAACTTTAACTGAATGCTGTGGCTGATGATGACTTTGAATATCCATAATATTATCAACATCATATTATTTTGGAAAATTGTTCAGATATTTCAGTTTTCTGTCAGAAGGTGCAGATTGAATAATCATAAGCATGAAACTAAATAGACTCGATATTAAAATAAGTAAAGACAGTGCTGCATCAGGTCCAATGAAATTACTGTTTTCTCATGTAATCTACAGTAATCCTACTCTCATTTAGAAGCAATGTAATTTTTACATTCATGCCTTGTAGCTAATGCCATCAGTGCTGTGTAAAAATAATAACATTTCTGTAGACTTCAGAAATAAATTATTTAAATAAGATTTTGCATTCCTCTCATTTTTTCCCAATTCTGTTCTGTTTTTAGGGCACCTCTGGCAAAGAGGTTAGACGAGATGCAGAACTGATTAAATGGCTCAGCTGCCCTGATGAGTTTGTGTTCCAGTCCATGGCAGCAAAAGGTGCAGGGTGAACTTTGTATTGCATTCAAGCAGTGTGAGAGGTGAGGCGTGTTTCAGTCTAGACAATGCCAGGAGAGGCAACACTGTGCTATACAAAGCATCTTCTTTATGCTTCATCTACTGCAACCTCACTTGCCCCTTTCCCCAGTCTCTCTTGACTCTTTGAACAACCTGAAAATCAAGGAAGTTTCAGAATGACATTTCAACCTGATAATTCAGTTGACTAATAGAATTCTACCTACACCATCTAACAAAATACTGGACCTATTGGTAAATATATTAAGCTTAAGGAGACATTTTAATCACTCAAGACTAGCTGTGGCAATTAAAAAAAAAAACATCGCCCTTGGTGCCACCTGTTTTCAAACATACAATAAATATTGATACTCCATTTAGACATTAAAGATCTGAAACAGTATCCCAGGACATGAAACAGACCTGCTATTTTCTGGGTAGCAAAACCAAATGTGCAGGCAGAGCATGTGCTATGGCAGTGTTGAGTATCAGTGCTGCATATACTATTACCGCAGATAGGTATATTCCTCTCTTTTTTCACACTGACACAGAGATTTGCTAGACATCATTTTTATTCCCTCACTCTCATTTGAAATAACTCTTTAGAGAAATGAAAATGGAATATATGACTTCAGCCAACTGTTTTGAGTTGTTGTTCATTCCACCTCCTGCTCCAAAGAGAGGTATCTGCTGTCGTCAAATATTTTGTCCCAGTATTGGATACCAGTACTAGCAACCCCAGAAGAACAATGTCTGCTACAAGATACCCAGATTCATCCCAACTATTGTCATCTCAATTGTTGCAAGCAACTAACAGCAAAATAAATTATCATATTCTGTACTCTCATGTCCTATAAATTACCAAATTCTAAAATGCTGAATTCTACATCAAAATGTAGAAGCATGAATAAAGGCCTTAAGTGCTGCATATGTACAGATCTAATTTGTATGTAAAGGATTTGAGCACAAAGTTGGCAAATATAGCTACTGTATCCAGAGAAACAAATGTTAGATGTGTTACACTTCAGTATGCACTGTGGAGTGAACCATAATTAATCTGTTACACAAAATCACAAATACTGAGAGTCTCTAAAAGAAGGAGAAAATATAAACAACATTAAATTAACTGTAGACTTTGAAACTGTGCTAGTATTACCTTATCCGCAAAAAGCTCTGGTTCATTTTGACTGATGAATCCTCATAACTCACTGACAGATTGTTATGATCTCCTAAACAGTGAAACGTGGTAATGGGCATGCAGTAATCAATATTATCGGCAAATCACAATCTCAGATAGTTACTCTGTGTTCAGATTCAAGGGAATATGATAACATTCTTGCAGCTGACAGCCATAAAGATCTTTCAATTTTCAAAGGACACACCATTCATCTTTCATATAAAAACATTACAGCAGGAAAGTCCTACAAACTGATCAAATTTTGCACAAGCCTCAAATCCTTCTGTGTTATATTTCTGCATTATTTAGAATTTCTGATAAC
The DNA here is from genome assembly GCF_037157495.1 of Lathamus discolor. Classification (NCBI taxonomy): domain Eukaryota; kingdom Metazoa; phylum Chordata; class Aves; order Psittaciformes; family Psittacidae; genus Lathamus; species Lathamus discolor. The sequence continues at coordinate 25,916,717 of NC_088884.1, forward strand.
TCTTTTTTAGCCTTTCTTTCATAAAATGGAAAGGAGCTCTCTTGTAGACTACAGTCAACAACCACCAGTCTAAGGTTAGAATCACAGCCAAAAAAAAAAAAAAAAAAAAAATTTTAGTAATTACTTCAAAAGAAATAAAGTAAATAGGTATCAGAAAACAAGTTCCCATTATTCCAATGTATGGATTTTAGATCCCATGAGTATAAGAAAAGACTGAGGTGTTCTACTGTACAGGAAATGGGACTTGCACATAGAAGATCTCTTAATTGCATACATACTTATAGGAGAAACTTTTATGGAGCGTTGGGCCTGCCTTGTCTTTGAAATCTTTCGTAATAAAGTTACAGTCCATAAGGAAAGCTTATCATATATTTAGGGAGACACTGCACATTGATTTCACCATTCATTATTTTCAAAGATCAAAGATTATTCTTATAGAAACAAATGTTTACAAGCCATCATGACAGCTGTAAGTCTTCTTCATGACAGAACTGATAAAAGCATAACTGAAATAAAACATATTTTCATTTAATTAACAAATGCCATGAGCTTCCTCAGTCAAAGGTTTCCTGTAACAGAGACTCTGGCAGAACCAGACATCTACCAATAAAACAATTTGATATGGAACTTTCTGAAGAAGTTACAGGATTCTTGAGGAAATTAAACCAGAGAAATCTATATTTATTTTTTTTTTTTAATAATGTGAAGAAATTACCTGATTTTTCCTCTGTGAACTAAAAATATATTAAACAAAAGTTTACTACATCCTCCACTGGAAAACTCAAAAGTAATAGCTTAGATTGGGAATATCATTCAGGTTATAAATCATGTGAGAAATAAAGAAATAATTGGAAGAAGACTCTGCTGTACTGTTGCCTAAATCTGGAGGTACTGACTGTTTATATTCAGGTGAGATTTTACCAAAGAGCAGACATACGCGTTCCATGAAAACACTGCACAGTACAACACAGAAGAAACTGCAGTGTCTTGGTCAATAATCCAGAAAATTACAAGATCTGATTGACCTTCACTGGCACACATTCAGGAGTTAGGGCTGCAGCTGACTGGATTATCTGCACACTCAGAGAAGACACTGCAGAACATGGGTCTTGGGTCTGGGATGCAGAGTTGGAACAGAAGCCAGAGAAACAGGCATGGCACCACCTCTTCAAAGAAGACTAACTACACAGGGGACTTGTATGTAGCAAAGATGAACTTTGGTAAATCTACGTAAAGTCTAACTGCAGAACGTGAACTTCTAAGATATTATACAGTGAAATACTGAAGGAAAATATGAAAGTAACTGTACTACAACTCCTTCAGGTTCTGCCTTCAAATCCGTGTTTTTCATTTCACAGGAACAGAATACAGGTTTTCATAGAATCATAGAATGGTTAGGGTTGGAAGGGACCTTAAAGATCATCTAGTTTCAATCCTCCTGCCATGGGCAGTGACACCTTCCCTTAGACCAGGGTGCTCAAAGCTCACCTTATCATGCTTTTTAGCTCCAGTATGTCACCGATCCATGTTTTATTCACACACACATTGAATTCACATACATCTAAGGGAGGCTAACGTGAATACTCTAGAAACAACAGGCCCAGCGTTTGTATGCGACCTACTACGTCTTATTTTTTTGAGCACCATAATTTCTCTTTATTGACTTAACTATATCACTGCACCTTTTTCTTGGTTTTGTTTATCTGTTTTCATGCTGTATTTCCTCTTCTTTCCACTCCCAACTTATATCCTCTAAACATAGCATTCCCTTACATTATGCTAGCTACATCTTCCTCTGCTAGTTTCTTTTCTTCTCTCTCCAAAATTAATTCAAAATCTCTATTCCTCACTACTACTTTTTGTAAGAATTACTTCTTCCACCTTTACCAGTTTTCTCATCCCTCCCTAAATAGACATTCAGCACGTATTCACAACATAATAAGGAGGGCCTAGAAATGCCACTAGTCACCTAGAAGACGAAAGAAGTGTATCTGCTAAGCAAGGAGTTTTCTGAAATCCAGACTAATGTTCAGGCAGAAACCTACTGCGCCCTGAACTATTCTACTGCATGAGAACTATCCCCACTGCTGGAAAACAGGATTGTGAAGGGATTTCTACCAGGATGCAATAGTGGGAAGGAAATTCAGGGGACTAGTATTCCTTATCAGCTATAAGAAGTAAGCTATTTCAGTAGCACTTTAAAAGACTCATGTTTTCTAACATCATATGGAAAATTAAGATAAGTTTATAGAGATACATGACTATGTAACTTTGTTAATATGGACAGAAAAAGTAAAGCTGAATGTTAAAAAATTAAATCCCTTCGAAATACTTTCTAGGTCTACTTCTCTAAATGTCTTTCAAGAGTAGCTTAAACAGAACCAAAATAAAGTATTTGCATTTTGTGCTGATTGACACAGGGATGGCCCTGGAGGAGTTTGTACTTGAGCATACAAATGTGAAATAAAATCAAATTAGCACGCTAAGGAAATTAACACTAATGTAAATACCTTCCTGAATAGTCCCAGATAGCTAATCCCTGGGAAGAATAACTTAAATTCTGGTTTTATTTATGAAAATGGATTCTATTAGAGTTCTACTTGCTAAAAATGCTCTAAGCCTTAGGCTATGCCTAAAGGTAGAAACATTATATGTGCTGTAAATGCCAACTATTTCAAGTATTTCTTCTTAAAGTTACCTTAAGTGTAGCAAAATTATAATACCACATAATGAGTTTGACATTTAATTACATTAACAGTTTACATATATATGAACTAATTTCCTGTTTGAATTATTTTATAGATCTAATTAAATTATAATTTAAAATACTATTAATCTTTGTTAATCAGCAGCAGTGAATGAAGATGCCTCAAGGTAGTCAGTTTTATATACTCTTTCAAAGCTTCAAACAAATCTGAATAACTTGTAGCACTAATTCATTAATGAGCATAAAAGCACTTAGCATCTAAAAATCTCAGAAAGGAACGTAAAAATCCAAAAATAATGAAGAATTAAATGCCTGTAATACAGCTCTAAAACTTGCCCTTATAAGAATTAAAATCATATACTTCTACAATACAGATGTAAAACTATAGTTAAAAAATAATACAAAAAACAACTAACAATGAAAAAAAAGTTTTAGGATGTCAAGGAAGGAAGATTTTTTAAGAATTTGAATTCCCAAACTCCATCTTTCTTTGTTATCCTAGAATATATTTTAATGTCTTACTAATCAAAAAAACTTCATTCATTTTCTGTACAGGTGATCTCCAGAGAGTTGCTTAAACTGTTTAAACAAAAAACAAAGTAAGCAAACTGACAGGATAACTCTTTATGCTCATCAGCTTCTTTCAAACATGACAAAAAAAAGTCATATTGGAGATATGAGGTCAGGAGTAGTTTTAGCTAGAATCTCAGGTCTAGAATCAATTATTTTACACAGGCATTTAATTGATTGGAAAACATTCACAACTTTGCTGATAGTTAAAAAAAAAATCCTACTCTTTCAGTATATTTTGATTTAACAAAAAAGAAACAATCTTGACTTCTAAGGATTTGAACTAGGACTCATGCTGTAACTAAAGAATTGCCAAGTACAGAACTTTTATTAAGGGTTAAGGATTCCTGTAAACAAGCAGTGCACTTTTTTCTTTTTGAGATTGCATAACTAATATCATATGTTATAGGCAGCCTCAATTACATTCCTAACCACTTGATAATCATCATAACCTTTCAGCTTTCAATAAATTAAGGCTTTCATTACAGCAAAAACAAGGAAAAAAAAGAGAAGAGGGAAAGAGAGAGGGAGAAGAGAGGAAAAGAGGAAAGATAATAATAAAGAATCATAATATGGACAGCAATCAGATAAAATGCTTCTCAGTACAGTCAACTAACTGTTCTACATAAAGAATTTTTCCAACAGCAATTGACTAGTGACACCAGACTGAAAAAAAGACTTGATTCTGGAGCTGCAAGGCTGATACACTGACAACAGTTTCCCAACCCATCTCAGAAATCCCCCTTTTCAAACAACGGGGATGATATTATTTCTTTATGTTAAATGAACCACCTTCTCACAGTTAAGTTGTCTCTGCTTTTAGCATCACTGCCCTACAAAGGAACATGGAGGTCAGAGAAAATAAATAAAAAACAAAAAAGAAAACCCCAAAAAACCAAGGATAACCTTAAGTCTAATAACCTTTCTTTAATGAGAAAATAGCACAACTGTAAAGCTTGTTTAGTATGATGTTTTCTAACAAACAGGACAAAATACAGATGAACGTTCAACAACCAGGAGGCTGTGATGCTGCAGCTTTTACTGAGCTGGAACTGAGAGGTGTGTATACTGATGGGAATATATTATTCTGAGTGTTAGAAAGAAAACTGTGAAAGCTACAAAGAGATCTTATAGTGCTGTGAAACCAGATGATAAAATGGCAGCTGAAACCTAATCTCAATAAAAACAAAGTAATGCACATAGAAAAAAAAAACAGCTCTAACTATAGATATACAGGAATGTACTCTAAATTAGCTATTATCATCTCAGAGAAAGATCTGGAAATCAAACTAGAAATGCTTCAAAAGAAACATCAACCCAGTGCTCAGTAGCTGTCAGAATTGGAAGTAGAATGATACAAGTTACTATGAAAAGCACAGAGAACAAAACAGAAAAAAAGCCTACCATCACGAAGACACATAAGCCATAGTACCTAGGCATTTATAAAACTGAAAAGATACAGTTGAACTAGAAGGGTTCAAAGAAAGGAACAAAGAAAGTCGAATGACTGGAATGACTGATGTAGACAAATTAAACAGGCTAATCAGCTGGAAGACTACATGTATACATGTACAGAAATTATTATAAGTGCCACAGGAAAAAAGAATCATTGCTTATAACGGCACACAATAAAGGAATTAACAGTATCATCTAAAATTCCCTGACACAACCAACTATGAGCTAATTGGCTGAAGATATTATGAAGGTCCAACTCTACATGGGTTCAAACAGCAACTATTAGAAAAGCCCTGAGAGACTACTTAGGAGGAAAAAAGATAGAAAGAAAGATGGAAGGAAGGAAGAAAGGACGAAAGAAAGAAGGAACGAAGGGAGAGGGATGGAACTTGCAGTCTTTTCAGTAGGCATCTGAGACTACCAGAGCTAAGGGGGTACTTGATGCCCTCTTAGGCTTCCTTCCCTCCAGCACAACAGGATAATGCAGGATAATGGGCTTCAAAGAACTACCATCTTCTTTCTTTGTCTTTTAAGCCAATATAATATGATCCTTACTGGACACATCACCCTGCACTCCTCATGGGTAAGATTTTTGCGAATTTAATTGAAAACTCCTGACAAGATCACTACTTAGTATTATGACAGGAGCAGAAGGACTTTGTAGCATTTGATTAACTATTCTACAGTTATCAGAAAGCAAATACTCTGAGGCGGATGTGAGATGTTACTCCTCTCTCATTATGGCAAAAATTCAAATTACTTTCTATTAAATTACCTATGTCTCCACATGAGAAATCTAATATCACATTTTCTATTTTCCCCATCCTTACACTGAACATACTTCAATCTCCTCAATCCTAACCACTCATCCACTCTCCTTGTCCCACAAAGCTCAGGACCAATGCATATTTTTTTAAACCAAAAATATACATACAGTACACATATAAAAAGTATTCACAGAGGATAAGAAACTGGATGAGAAGATGTAATGTCAGTGGAAACATCCTTGTCCTGTTGGATGAGGAACAGATTTATTCATACATTAATTCAGATTGTTGGGCAAAGAAGAGATTCAGAGCAGCCCTGTGGAGAAGGACTTGGGGGTGCTGGTTGATTAGAAAATGAACACGAGCCGGCTTCAGTGTGCGCTCGCAGCCCAGAAAGCCAACCGTATCCTGGGCTGCATCAAAAGGAGCATGACCAGCAGGTCGAAGGAGGTGATTCTGCCCCTCTACTCTGCTCTTGTGAGACCTCACTTGGAGTACTATACACAGTTCTGGTGTCCTCAACATAAAAAGGACATGGAACTGTTGGAACAAGTCCAGAGAAGGGCCACGAGGATTATCAGGGGACCAGAGCACCTCCTGTATGAAGATAGGCTGAGAAAGTTGGGGCTGTTCAGCCTGGAAGAGAGAAGGCTGCGTGGAGACCTCATAGCAGCCTTCCAGTACCTGACGGAGGTCTATAGGGATGCTGGGGAGGGACTCTTCATCAGGGACTGTAGTGACAGGATGTCCTGGGTTCAGCAGTAGCAGTTATTTTTTTTCCTTCTTAGTAGCTAGTGAGGTGCTGTGTTTTGATTTTTTGGCCTGGGAACAGAGCTGATAACGCCGATGTTTTTAGTTGCTGCTCAAATGTTTGGTCTGGCCAAGGATTTTCTGAGCCTCATGCTCTGCTAGGGAGGAGGGGAGGCCGGGAGGAAGCACAGATGGGATACCTGGCCCAAGCTAGCCAAAGAGGTATTCCATACCACAGCATGTCATGCCCAGATGTAATGGAGAGTTACCCGAAAGGGCTAGGGTACTGCAGGGTTGGACTAGATATCGGTTGGTGCTCGGCTGGGGAGTGGGGCGAGTTATTGGTCGGCTGGTGTTAAGGTGTTGTATTCTCTTCCCTTGTTATTTCCTTTATCAATATCAATATGGTGGTAGCAGTAGTGATCTGTGTTATACTTTAGTTACTAAACTGTTCTTATCTCAACCCGTGGGAGTTGCATTCTTTTCGATTCTCCTCTCTGTCCCTCCAGGAGCAGGGGGAGGGCAAGAAGTGGGGGGAGTGAGTGAATGACCTTTTGTGGTTGGGTTTAAACCATGACACAGGACAAGCGGTAATGGGTTAAAATTTAAACAGGGGAAGTTTAGATTGGATATAAGGAGGAAGTTCTTTCCTGTTAGGGTGGTGAGGCACTGGAATAGGTTGCCCAGGGAGCTTGTGAATGCTCCATCCCTGGCAGTGTTCAAGGCCAGGTTGGACAAAGCCTTGGGTGGGATGGTTTAGTGTGATGTGTCCCTGCCCATGGCAGGGGGGCTGGAACTAGATGATCTTGAGGTCCTTTCCAACCCTAACTATTCTATGATTCTATGATTCTATATGACTATTAATTCCTTTGTAATAAAAGAAGGACACCCTGGTCTGAACAGTCTACCCAAGAGAAATGGGTGAAAGTAGGTGAATAAAGTTCTGTACAGAAGTTACTTGCGAGAAGAAGCTTTTCCTCACTGAAATTGTGAAAACTCTTTGTCACCAAACACAAGATGAAAAGAAAGTCATGCACCAATATGGATTTCAAGCAATTCTTTTGCTAGCAGGCATTGTTAATCTTAGTTTAGACAACTGGTGGTATTTCCAGATTCTCTTCCTAGGTTGGTGAATAGCTGATGAGTATCTGTTAACAGGTGTTTGAGAAAATCATCTGATGTTGAAACAGTGACTTTTACAAAAGATGGCCAGAAATGAGGAAACTCTGGAGCTGCACCAAGATGGATTACTTACCTAGTTCAATAATGTCTTCCTCTAGGAGATTTATTAGTCCAGCTGATTGAATCATGCATTATGGCTATCCCCTCCACCCTCCCTTTCTTCTTACACAAAAATATTAAAAAGCAGGTCACTGGAAGGCAAAAGTAAGGATATTTTCAGAGATGTACGCATTATTGACTTCCCTGTTTCACCTTTCCAGTTGAGGTTCTCTCATCGGTCATAAATATGAGAACAAAATGGGCTTCTGTTTCTATCTACAGGTGAATCTATAGCCGTTGGGTTGTTTGTTTTTGTTGTTTTTTTGTTTGTTTTGTTTTTTTGTTTGTTTTTTTTTTTTTTTTTTATTTCAGCTATATTCACTGCTAATTACAGCTTTTACTCTCTTGGAAAAATGTGCTATTACTACTGAAATTATTCAGTTCTTCTGTATTGTTTTTTTGATCACCTCATTAGCCAACCTCTAATTTCACTTAAGTGGGCCACAGTGTTTAGATTTCTGTCCTTGTCTCCATCCTCTCCTCATCCTCTATGTCTTTCTAGGTCTTCTACACTCTTGCTCCTTTTCATAAAAGTGCAGTAGTCCAGCATTCAGTAACATTACTAAATAAAAAAAATAAAAAAAAAAACAAGTTGCCAAAAGTTAACACCATTAAAACACCACAGTTTGGCAAAATATCTTAAACCTAACAGAAATACATAAACAGCAAAAGAAAACATCTTTGGACACTCAAAAAAATTATTAAAATGCTGATGAGACTTTCTCTGCTCTATGTTGACTAGTTTCAAAATTCTTCACTCTTTTTCTCTTACGCAATCTCCATGGCATACCCACACTTCTTACAGTCTTTTCTACAGTTGTACCCCCTTCACATCTTTTCCCTTCAGCATCTCTTTCCGCCATAAATTCTTGTCATCCAGCTCTACCATCTCTCAGCACAACTTGATTCCTCTACAACCCTACAGAAATGAACAAAATTTGAATAAGATTATCATTTGTCTAGTAGGTTCTATCCCTTCCCCATTTTTTTTTCAATTTAACTCTACAGGGCAGGGACTAACTACTATTTTGACTTTATATAGTGTTCAGCATAATGGACAGTGATCACTTGTCCTTGTGCACTACCAAAGAAGCTATGTGCAACAATAACAACAAGAACCTTGCCAGTCATTATTTACAAATTCATTAGGTTTTTTCCTAATCTTACTCTTTCTGGCCCACTGAAGAAGTCAAAATCTTTCCCCTGAACCTGGCCTTGGTTTGCTTTACAGGATGTGACACACTTCTGATGATGGGAGAACAAAATGACGGTACACTAAATTATCAATATAACATTATTCTTCCTAAAATACAATTATGAGAACTAATGTAAACAGTCTACTAAGTACACTTCCCAGTCTAAAAACGTTTCTGAATAAGGGTAGGGAAAGTGTTACTTTCTTGTTATGTTAATAGAGCACTTACACAGATGTATCCAGCAGCTCCACTTGCACTCCATTTTCAGAAAAGATTTGCATTCATGATTATATGGACAACTGTACTATTTTGTGACTACCAGAAAATGGTAGTTATGCAATCTACACCTGAAATGGAAATCAGTACTGCTCCACTGAAAGTAATGATAAAAAAACTTTGTTAGATAAAGAATCCCTATAAAACATATGAAAACCATAACAACTGGGTTTCAGTAGCTACTGAATATCTTACAGGAAACAGGAAAGTCCTTCAAAGATAGTTATGCCTTATTTTTTTTCAAAACATCTACAACTTTTCTTAATGGAACTCTTATAAGCCACTAGTTATCTCTACTTACTCAGCCACTCTGCCTCTACAGTATAACGAAATTCTGGTATGAAGATAGTACATCCTTTTAATGGAAGTATTATGGACGCAGATGGTTATCAAGGCTACAGACTGCTGAACACCAAGGCTATTTTCTAGCTGATATCATACAGTATTTAGACTCAAAAATCTGGGACACAAATAACTTTGTAGAAAGCATACTCCAGTATTCTGCACAAGCCTTTACTGATCAAATCCAGACAGGCAATATCAATATTCTCAAAATTTTCTTAAACCTCACTTTCACAGGCATCACAAGAATTTTATACTGCTGTAATTTCAATCTGTTTACCTTATTGTTTTCTTTATACTTATCATGTGCATATATCTACCCTGATATATTTTCATAATAGATATCCTGTGCTTACAATACTATTACACAGAACTTTTATTTAACTTTATCATTTAGGCTTAAATATGGTATTCAGTTGTTTGTCGCTACAGAAAATCAGAACATTTTATACTATTGGAAAGTAAAAATAAGTAGAAGCAACTTATTTATGGTAAATGTAGGTGTAGTATCCTCTAATAATTGCATATTTAAATCTTAAGAAGTATTGCACAAATTAATATTTTAGTAAAGTTCCATGATTTTAAAAAAGACTTAAAAATAATGTTGAAAAAGAAAGCCAGCAGGACCATTTTAGCAGGATGTCATGCCTCTAAATCTCATCATAATATGATATGAACCCAAAGGTCAAAGGCCCAGGAATGCTATTTTTTATTATTTTAATAAGGAAATTAAAAAATTCCAGAGTAAAGAATCCAACCCAAGCTGAAAAGCAGTCTGAACCTTTATTTGATTTTCTCTTCAAAATGGAGTAAGAAGCTTTTGGAATATTGTGAAATCTTTGTCAAACCTGTCACTAAATATATTAAATCCAAAATATATTTATTATATTACGTACTTTCTTCATATTTTTTCTAAATCATGAACTAAATAATAAATACTATTTCAGGTTTTACTTAGCATTAGAATTGAAAGATAATATTTTCAGCTACAACTTCACCTGAGACAGAATCAAAAGCTTTCTGCCTTGACACCTCATGCAAAGCTAAGGATATAACACAAGCTATACCACAAATAATTCATCTGACCTATAGACATGCTCTGAGAAAACTCTGCGTCAAGACTTCAAGAATTAGTGAAGCAAGACTACTAACTTTATTGAAACCAGGAAGTTCAAGGTGTAATTTTTAGAAGTAAAAAGTGAAGTTGGAAATGCAGCTTTGTAAGGCTGTAAACAGCCAGCTTGTATAATATCATTAAACTATCATTGCTCCTCCAGTATTCACCTTTGTATACAGAATCATAAAAAAGTTACCTTGAGGCTTTTTATGTGCTCAGTTTTATTTCTGTGCGTATTTTTGAAGCCTCTTTTTACATGAACCAACAGTACCAACTGCCATTTGCGGCATCTCCCACATGCAGTTCATTTCATCTGTACGCCAAAACCTCATCCATGTGGCTTGTTCCACAGTCTCATATAGCCTAAATTACGCCACAAAAGACATATTTATATGAAAAACAAGAAAAAAATGAGAATTTCATGAGTTAACTTGCTTAACTCATGCTTTTCCAGAAGAGACATAAACACACATAATGAAGGAGAAAGAAATAATTTATCCAAATGAAATACGACTTCAGAACCAAACTATTGTGAATTTGAAAGAGTAAGAAGTGTAGGTAGGGGTCTAGTATTACTCTGTCAAGGATACATATTCCTAGAGGAAACAAAGTTTCATTAATCCCACAGTTAAAAGAACATATTTTTTCACTTTTTTTTTTTTTTTTTTTTTTTTAAATTTTGGTGTCTGGTTTACAGCCAAATTAACCCAGAACATTAGATCCAAGAGTGATCCAAGGTTTCATGGTTTCATACATGTGTGCACACCTATTAATTTTGTTCACATAATACTCCCTATTACAAATAAAACCTTGCAGTAGATTATTAGTGGATTACATTAAAATGTACACTATTTAAAGTACCTGCCACTAAAAGTTAATAAATGGAAATCATTCATATCAAGAACTTCAGAACTCATTTTATACAAGAATCCTATCCTCTTCTTCAAATTTCTTTCTTACAGGAAGCTTGTCACTGCATTCATTTCATCATTTTTTTTTTTAAATTATATCTATCTATCCAAAAGAGTACTGATCCAGTAAGTACAAATTCAAGGAAACAGGTTAATTAGCTTCAATAGCTTTCTTAATTTGACTATGAGGTTAAAGTATGTGAACCTTAAATTATAAGAATCTCAAGACAGGAATCATGTCTCTCTGTCTGACTAGGCTTCTTTATTAATTCTGTAATAGGATCTAAATTTATGGTCATGTTCCAGATATACTCATCAACATCTGAAAGAGAATCAAAAACTACTTCAAGTACAGAAACCTTTCCATAATCTTTGTTTGCATGCTGGACACAATGTCATTTTAGAATTCCCTACACAAAGAACCGGCACCACTTAATTCATAATAAATTAGTTTAGCCATTGTAATAGATGGATGGTCTCTTACGCTGGTTTAAACCTGACTTGAGTCCTCTGGCTTGTCCCGGAAACTACTCTCCTGGGTATAATAAACGGCTTAGGACAATTACAACTGATAGGTTACTTTGTACAGTACTTTCCACTTTCTCTTTTACAGGTGTTTTTACTTGCAAAGTCATTCTCAACCCGACAAGTAATTCTGTCGCAGAAGCACTAATTGTTGGGGAGCGTTTTGTGGTTTGGCCTTTCATCTCCTAATTTATTCACTGTAACGCCACATGATGACAGTAATACAAAAGAATTTTATATTTACTATATAGTTATGCATAAAACTGTGTGTATGTACATATATGTAAAATTAATAAAGGTAAATCTGAAAAACAGCATACAAATAACACAAAATAAAATGTCATGTTGTGTAAAATACCTACAGAACTGAAGGCAGCATTATACCCAGCTTATAAATTTTCTTCCTAAATACGTAAACCAAAGGGTTCTAGAATGTGCAAAGAGGTTCAAAACTAGCCAGACTCTATGTTACCTGCAAGAATACACCAAAATGTGCTGCATCAGTACCTGATGCTGCCAACAAATGCAGATAATGCAGTTTGTATCACTGGTAAAGTAAGCCAGCACTAACTGATGATGAAGTCACAAAATAATTAGCCTGATTTCAATCAAAATGAACAAAGCTAAGGTACTTAAAATAGTCATACAGGCCAACACCTCCACTTCTGAGGTCTGACAAATGCAAAACTGTGAACCCCAGTTCTTTTGCAGAAAGAGTCCAAGAATTGCTCTTCAGGAAATTTGGTACTAAAAGTCTAGCAGTAATTTCCTCACAACAAAGACATACCTCACTATTATAAACCTAGAGTTCCTCCTGCCCCAAAACTGAGAGGCAGTATGCTTCAGCAGTTTATCTGCCTACTGGCCAGCACTTCAATAGAGAACTGCCAGCATTCACTGAAATTACTAACCAAGTTGCCTCCATTTGAAAATCTGAACTTTAGATAGAGACTGTACAAAAATACAGATTGAAAGAGACAAAGAGACACCTCTGGGAATTTTTTGAGCTCCTCTGAGATGAAAGGCACAGAGAAAACCTTGATATTATTACCTAAGACAGGGTACATCCCTGATCCAGTTTCACACCATTGTATCCCATTAAAATTGGGTTCCAGCTGCTTTGTGGGAAGCATTATTAGTATTACCAAGGAAGCTTAAATTCCAGTCGGCACAAACAAGCTGCTGATGCTCTTTAGGCAGGTGACAGGCCCCTCTAGAGGGACCCCATCAGGTATCACCCCCACATGACCATACAGTAAATCAGAGCGGGGACATGCCAGTGCATGTAAACACCTGATGTGGAGCCTGGCTCACACACATTGCAGGAAGGGCTATGCTGGAACCTGCACTCAGTGCTCTAGCCTTTCCTTCCACACTCCAAACCTTATATTTCCCTTGGCTTCATAATTGTATGTAATGATTAAACTTCCAAAACTTATGTCAAAATTGAAGTATTCTGACCTAAGGCTTTTAAAGCAAGAATGTAAATACACTGAGTCTAGGGTAAGTACTTACTATTAAAAAGCTGCTCAGAACTGGTCAATATTCTTAGCTTACACTCAGTGTTTTAAGTTTAACAAAATTAAAAAATCAGTAAAGCATGCTAAGTTGAAGACTGAAGTTTAAGATATGCTTGCTGCTCTGTGAAGAAGACACCTACATTATCAAAGACAGCCTGCTCTTAAAATCTTTCAATTTGTATTTCACATAATCCAGGTAGTAAGTTTTAAAAACAGGTTAAAAAAAGGGTGATTATTCTCGAGGTCAGGAGAACTGAGCCTTGCAATTGCATAGGACTATTAAGAGAGATATTTAAAATCTAAACAGAGAAACAGTAATAAAGGAAAGTATAGAAAGTGATAATTGTATAGAGAACAGATTATTTTTTTCCATTGCCTATTGTTATTATAATGCCAGTGCTAGTCAGTACCTCAAAACATCCTGTTCATAGAATCATAGAATAGTTAGGGTTGGAAAAGACCTCAAGATCATCTAGTTCCAACCCCCCTGCCATGGGCAGGCACACCTCACATTAAACCATCCCACACAAGGCTTTGTCCAACCTGGCCTTGAACACCGCCAGTGATGGAGCACTCACAACCTCCCTGGGCAACCCATTCCAGTGTCTCACCACCCTAACAGGAAAGAATTTCCTCCTTATATCCAATCTAAACTTCCCCTGTTTAAGTTTTAACCCGTTACCCCTTGTCCTGTCACTACAGTCCCTGACAAAGAGTCCCTCCCCAGCATCCCTATAAGCCCCCTTCAGGTACTGGAAGGCTGCTAGGAGGTCTCCACTCAGCCTTCTCTACTCCAGGCTGAATAGCCCCAACTTCCTCAGCCTGTCTTCATACGGGAGGTGCTCCAGTCCCCTGATCATCCTCATGGCCCTCCTCTGCACTTGTTCCAGCAGTTCCATGTCCTTTTTATGTTGAGGACACCAGAACTGCACACAACGCTCCAGGTGAGGTCTCACAAGAGCAGAGTAGAGGGGCAGGATCACCTCCTTTGACCTGCTGGTCATGCTCCTTTTGATGCAGCTCAGGATACGGCTGGCTTTCTGGGCTGCAAGCGCACACTGCCAGCTCGTGTTAAGTTTCTCATTGACCAGCACCCCCAAGTCCTTCTCCTCAGGGCTGCTCTGAATCTCTTCTTTGCCCAACCTGTAGCTGCGCCTGGGATTGCTCCAACCCAGGTGTAGGACCTTGCACTTGTCATAGTTAAAATGAAGAACACTACAACTGAAGAAAGAACAATTAATACAATTTTTCCTTCTTAAAAAAAAAAAAAAATCAAACCAGTTCTATCTTTTTTTCTGAAAAGCTCCAAAAATATTATTTATTTTATTTTTCACTCCATTATGACACACATTCTGGACTGCTACATCCAGACGACCTTTGAAGGTCCCTTCCAATACAAACTATTTTTATGATGATTCTGTGAATCTATCTTCCCTTTGCTGAGGTGATGAACTTCCAGCCTTCGAGCTGACTGCATTCTATTCTGCCTTGACACACTCTCTCCAACCTCTTTGTCTTTTCCTCTTCCTTCTTCTAGCTTTTTTCAGCCACTCTATATCAAGCAGCTTTGCTGCTCTCTCCTCCTGCCTTTGCTGTGCGCCATAATAGCAGCGTCTTACCTAAAACTGCACATTGGTGGAAAATGCAGCACTTCAGCAATACTGCCCTGCAGGCCATTACTTCCCTTTTGTTGGTCCTGTGGTCCACATCTTCCCCTCCACAAGTGACTGAATCAGCAAACATTAGTGGGGAGCCATCTGAGATTGCTATGTGTGGGTTGGAGATTTACATTGTGCAGAGCAACAGAGAGAGTCTGGACACGGGTCTGTGCTGAGTGCCTTGATGATGCACAGTAATAGCTGCTTAGGGCAGTGTCAGAGAAGCAGAAGAGCACCACTGCTGTAGCACAGAATTACTGAACAAAGAGGACTGTGGTGTGCAGTAAAGGCCCTGGGAGTAAAGGTAGGAAAGTCAGTGTGTAACATAGGATACAGAGAAATAGTGAGTAACTTTGGAGTATAATATGGTGTATTGAGAAGACTGTGTGCCTCCTAGTTTACACACAGCCCATCAAAGGTATTGCCCAATTCTGTTTAACCATCAGTGATAAAAAAAGAGAAAAAAATCTTTATTGATTGCTGTAGGGGGAAGAGGTTCAGTGAAAGAAGTGGGAATTAAATGTCTGGAAAGCTGTTCTGACTAAGGCAGGTTGATAACTGCCAGCTTAATTTATTTCTTTATGTAAGACGACTTTATCATGGGAGCTCACAGAATGTACAGTAAACTGAAGGCACATTTTTTATGCTTTTAAAAATATGGAAAGGACAAGAAAATTCTTATCACCTTTGGGCTTACTTCAGTTTTGTGCTGCATCTCTTTATTTCATGCATTTTGCTCCCTTCTTCTTGTATGTGCCACTCTCCCTTCAAATGAGAGTCTGTTTCACAATGAATCACCCTGTTCTGTACCATGTCAGTCATATTTACTTTCAAAATACCACTTTGTTTCTTGCTTGCTTCAGACTAGCTCTGATATCCTTTCTCTTCTCTAAGAAGAGGAAATTCTTTCCATCATCTCTTTTCATTTCTCTCCTACCTAACCCTTAGGATCCAACCTTGACTTCCCATTAAAACTGGGGCTTAACCTTGCCCTCTCAAAAACGATGAGCAAAAGTAGAGGCCTTCTGTGTATGCCATCCTAGGAAGGATGCTAGAAGAAAGACTGAAGCTCTCAAAGAAATACTTTGAAATAAGCAGGCGGAAATTTTACTTTCCAACTTCCACCTCATCTGTGAGTACAAACTTTGGAGGTCTTTCCCTCTTATCCTGCCCCCCACAACCTAGATAATTAACAAAAGGAAGCATCTACATACCCTTTTTTCCTTTTACAACGGTACAAGCAAGGACAGAGTCTGTCATTAGACTACAAGTGCTTTCAGTCTAGGACTGTATGAAACTTGCATATGAAGCAACTTGCATGCCTATGACATCACAGAGATAATACAACAGTAAGACATAAGTAAATAAAAGTACAGTAATACCTAGGGTTTATTTATGATATGAAAATGGCAGCTTGAACACCATAAACATTTTTTCCTCCTGCAGTATGACCTCAACCAGAAGGGGAACCCACCTGTAACAGCAGGGAAAACCCAGCTCCTTTGCATCACCTTAAATACATAGCTTCCTACAGTTTTGTCTTGAAAGAGGATATTTTCTCTGAATCAGCCCTGTGCAGAATATTCTGAAAGAAACCTACAAGAATGCCTGGCATTAACTACTGTGTTCCAGGTACTGGACGTAGTAGTGCCATTAATGTTGTCACTAATTTAGCAATCAAGTTTAACATTTTCTAGGACTCTTCTAACATCATCTATCATCACAGATATTAAATCTAAGGTAAGTTAAAATAAAGTGGTATATAGCTTTATAATGCTATTTCTAACAATATTATAGTCTTTCTTGTTTCTATTGTTTCTCTGTTTATACTTCTCTGTGCTTAATGAAATAATTTAATATGAGGGTGTCCTGGGCTCAGCAGTAGCATTTTTCTCCTTCTTAGTAGCTGGTGCAGTGCTGCGGTTTGACTTTTGGCCTGGGAACAGAACTGATAACACAAATGTTTTAGTCTGACCAAGGACTTTCTGAGCCTCATGCTCTGCCAGGGAGGAGGGAAAGCCGGGAGGAAGCAGAGACAGGACACCTGACCCAAACTACCCAAAGAGGTATTCCATACCACAGCACGTCATGCCCAGGATGTAATGAAGAGTTACCCGGAAGGGCTAGTTCACTGCAGGGTCGGACTAGGTATTGGTCGGGGCTCGGTCGGGTGGAGGGGGAGGAGAGTTATTGGTTGGCTGGTGCTGAGGTGTTGTATTCTCTTCCCTTGTTATTTCCTTTATCATTATTATTATTGGTGGTAGCAGCAGTGGTTTGTGTTATACCTTAGTTACTAAACTGTTCTTATCTCAACCCGCGGGAGTTGCATTCTTTTTGATTCTCTTCTCCATCCCTCTGGGAGTAGGGGAGAGCAAGAAGGGGGGGGAGTGAGAGAGCAACTGCGTGATTTATGGCTGACTTTGTTTAAACTATGACTGAGGGGATGAAAAAGTGTAGCTCTTGACTATGCTGCTTTCACATAGTGCCAGAAGCGTAATTTAGCTATGGTTTTATCTCACCCATTGATTGTAGGGGTATTCACAAAGGCTCATCTCTATTCTCTCACTGGAGACAAACATGTTTCCCTGACAGAAGCCCACCTTCACACATGAATAGTTTTTAAAGTTTCTCTTTTCCCACTCTTCTGGGAATATGCAGAAGACAGGATGACAAGCAGAGGGGGTAATATAAACATGTTACATTTTTTTCCTTAAGCTGCCTCTAATCAGTGAAGACAGTGGCTTTTCCAAGGCAGTCTGAGCAGCTGATGGCCTGAAGTGTTTATACATGTTACAGTCAAGCAGAAAACCTACTCTGCTAGTCATCCTATGTTCTCTTTAATCCCGTAAGAGAAAAAAAGAGAAAAACTTTCAGAAGCAATTCCAATATTGACACTACGTGACCTTTCACATGGCCATCTCTTACCACTGTCTGCAAAGGGAGCTTACAGTGACCAAGCTCCTGAATTTAGGAACTTCATGTTGACCTATTGCCTCTAGTTAGCTAATGAATCAGACTGCAAACTGCAATCAGACTGCTGCAGTTGTTAGTAGTGCTCTGCCACAAGATATCAGGCACAGAAAAGTCTATCCAGTGATGCAGTATATACTTATGAGAATGCATAATATGTTCTGTAGTATTTTGTCCAATTCAATTTAAAATGTCTGTAGTAATTAGGCTTCTAGCCACTCCCCCAGAAAACTGTTCCATAATCACATAAACTCCAAACATTTTTCTGTGCTGCAACTGCCATCACAGCGTGTAGATGAAAGAGGATTTGACTACATGAGATGAAAGAGGATTTGACTACATGGGTGACTGCTTAGGACTGCCGAGGAACTAAAGGAAACAAAGCTGTTAGTATTGATGAACTAATGCGTCCAATGACACACCAGGAGGCTGAAGGTGTTGTCTCTCAGATGAAATGCGAAAGCAAGGCACTAAGCATTAGAGGCAATTAAAGTTCTCTCAGCACTCTTTGCACAGTACCAGTGTTAACCCATAGTTCCTGGCCATGTTCCAAATCACATAATTAAATTCTGCTTTCCTAAATATTTCCCTTCCCTATCATTTAGAAAGACATCCATCTTTTAAGATGAAATGCTATACTGATGTCAGGTTTAACCTCAAAGGAGGATGCTTATGAGAGAAAAATAGTTCCAGTTTGGTCGTTTTGTTATAGGTACCAGGCTTAGAAAAGCATTTTATCTTAAATTACATTTTATTCACACTTAACCCAGATTTATTTCCCTTATAAATTCAAAGTGTTTCCTCTCAATCTCTTGCGTATAATTCAATCTTGTGGAAAATAATCTGCCAATTTGTTACCTAATTATTTAAATCTAATTCACCTACATCCCTGATTTGTTACTCCAGAAACATTCTTATATCATGGAAGGAGATCTGTAGATCTACTTGCCATTAGAAAGCAATTTATCTCTACTCAGCCTGAGAACCCACAAACCCATACTGGGTCTGACTTTCCAGATGTGATCAGTACTCACTCTCTGCTATCTGACTGCTGAAGAGTGAATTATTCTGTGGAAAACACAAGCGTTATGCAAAATCCCAATCTGCAGCTTCATAACACATCCCGTCTTAGAATATGTCCAGTTGGAAGGCGCCCTTTAGGATCACCAAGTCCAACACCCTGCTCCTCGCAGGACTACCTAAAACTAAACCATATATGATGAAGAGTGTCATCCAGATGCTCCTTGAACTCTGACAGGCTCAGTGCCATGACCACTTACCTGGGAGCCTGTTCCAGCAACTGACCATCCTCTCAATGAATAAAGTTTTCCTAATGTCCAGTCTGAAGTGGAATCTGAACCCCTGATGCAGCTTCATTCCATTTTTTCATATCCTACCACTGGATACCAGAGAGAGGAGATCAGTACCTCTCCCTCTACCTCCCCCCTTCAGGAAGGTGTAAGACTGTGATAAGGTCTCAGACTTCTCCAAGCTGAACAAGCCAAGTGACCTCGGCTGTCCTCCTAAGTCTTGCCTTCAAGACCTTTCACCAACTTGGTTTCCCTCCACACACTATACTCGTCTGGTGTCCCTTCTTATATTGAGAAACCCGAAAATGCACACAACACTCAAGGTGGGGCTGCAGTTGTTAGGTACCAAATACTTCCTACCTGCTTGATACCATCCTAAAGCAGTTTTGATTTGGTTTGATTTGGTTTCATTGCTTGGTTGCTTTTTGGTCATGTTTCTGGTTATTCCTGTTGTGGATTCTCAGTCAGAAGGGGAAACCTAACTCATCTCCCTGCATTTCTCATAGACACATCAGTACTGCCACTGATGCTGCAGCTGTTTGTTTTCTACTGCTCACTTTCTGTCTTGGGGTTGAACAGTGGTATTCCTTCCTCAATGACATTCCATTCTCTAACTGACACTTCCCATTCATGACCAAAGAGAAAAAATGTATTTTATGTGAGCATGTTTATAAGATTTTACCAAGTCTGTGATATTATTTAGATAAGAACTATTACTCAACTTGATTTGGAATGTCACGTGTCCTTAGTTGGAGAGGAAGTAAGCAACTGGAGTGAATCTTAAATTCCTGTGCATTTCTAAATGAAAAGTGACCCACAAGGTGGAAATTGTCATAATGTGTCAGTACATGGGAAGGGCAAGCTCACAAGTCACAGAAATAATTTTACTTCAATTTACAGTATTTGGAAAAATCTACAGTTCTGAAGGAGTTGTCTAGAGGAAGAGGAATGAAAATAAAGCACTGCACATGCTTGCGGGCATCTATAAGTACAGATGCAATTGTGACTGCATATATAAGTGCTGAGGTGGGGAAAGGGAGGAAAGACATTCTTTAAGTCATGTTGAAAACTAAGTTTTATATATATGGTGCTATCGAATGCATAATTGCCATCCTTCCTCCATTATCTAAGCAAAAGAATATAGTTGAGAACAATTTTTTTTTTTTTTTCAAAATTATTTCTAGGTAGGAGCAAATATTCTACATCATTCTAATGTACAGCACGAGTACCCAATGGTTATTTCATAAATGAGCACATGCAGAGGTTGGAGCACTTCAGATACATCACAACAAAACAAAAAAAAAAAATACTACGAGACTACAAAGGCTCAAGAAGGATAAGGATATATAAGCAATGACCAAAATATTATTTAGTCTGCTCCCTGTAAGATACTACAATGTTGCAGTACATTAGTACATCTAATCATCTAAGGGACTCTTAATCAGGGACTGTAGCAATAGGACAAGGGGTAGTGGGTTTAAACTGAAACAGGGGAAGTTTAGGTCAGACATAAGGAAGGAGTCCTTTACTGTGAGGGTGGTGAAGCACTGGAATAGGCTGCCCAGAGAAGTAGTAAGTGCTCCAGCCCTGGCAGTATTCAAGGCCAGGCCAACAGAGCTCGGGGCAACATAGTCTAGGTTGATGCAACCCTGCCCACGGCAGGGAGTTGGAACTAGATGATCTTAAGGTCCTTTTCAACTCAAACCGTTCTGTGATTTTATGAAATAAAATAATAAAATCATAGGACAGTTTGGATTGGAAGGGACCTTTAGAGAACATCTAGTACAAGGCCCTTGCCAAGGGTAGGGACATCTTTCACTAGATCAGGTGGCTCAAAGCCCTGTCCAACCTGACATTGAATCATAGAATAGTTAGTCTTGGAAAGGACCTTCAGATCACCAAGCTGCAACACCCCTGCCATGGGCAGGGACACCTCACATTAATCAGGTCACCCAAGGCTCTGTCCAACCCGGCCTTGAACACCACCAGGGATGGAGCATTCACAGCTTCTTTGGGCAACCCATTCCAGTGCCTCACCAACCTCACAGTTAAGAACTTCTTTGTATCTAATCTAAACTTCCCCTGTTTAAGTTTTAACCCGTTACCCCTTGTCCTATCACTATAGTCCCTAATGGAGAGTCCCTCCCCAGCATCCTTATAGGCCCCTGGAATGCTTCCAGGGATAGAAAATACACAATTTCTTCACTGTTCGTGGAACAACTTGTTCCACCACACCTATCTCACTACCCTGATCGTAAAAAATATTCTTTCTTATGTTCAATCTGAATTTATTCTTTTTTAGTTTAAAATCGTTGCCCTTCGTCCTGTCTCTACAGGCTTTGGTAAAAAGTTTTTCTCTTCCTTGTAAGTCCCCTTCACATATTGAAAGGGTGTAATAAGGTCTCACTGGAGCCTTCCCCAAGATGAACAATCACAGCTCTCTCAGCCTTTCTTCACTGAAGAGGTATTCCAGCCCTCTGATCATTTTCAAGGCCCAATAGTCCCACTCTCCTCCTACACTTAAATTTTACACACTGTACAGTACACTACTTCTGATCTATCAAAATGTCAACGTAGTATTATTCAATTTCCTTTTAGTTTCATATACATCCCTCTTTGCCTTTTGGTTTTATTTCTTTTAAAATGACATACCTTAAATGCAACAAAGTTAAATGTATAATATTTACAGTAAGGAAACATTTTCAAATATCTGTAATATACCCAGGATAAAATAATATAAGTAGCATATTAACAAGGACAGGAAATATTCTAAATGTGAAAGCTAAAATTCCCAATTCTGAAAATCATTATAGTCCTTTCTTTTTTTCCTCCTTTCTTTTATTATTTTGTACTTTTTTTCCCCCAGTGTGGATAAGATACTTGAGAATGATGAAGTCCTCCAGGTATTAGGCAGTTTTGCTCCAAGTTCATGACTTAGGATTCTATTAATGATCAGTTCTGGCCCCTACACCTCTCTGCAGACTCATAGAGATAATGAGAAGAGCGGGGAATTATTGATCAAAACTAATGTGGCTTCCTTGTTGATCCTGAGTTTCTGTGTTAGTCAATGCCAACTGAAATGCATGTTAATCATAAGGTATGAAAAAAAGTTTTATCGACTAAGATTCTCTAGAAAATAATATAGCTACAATGCTCACAAAGAATGAAAACAGTATTAAAATTTTTAAAAGGTGGTGTTTTGTGTTTTTCTGTTTTGTTTTGGTTTCGTTTGTTTGTTGGTTTTGGTGTTTTGTTTTGTTTTTTTTTTTTTTAAGAAGACTTTGATTTACAACATAAATTGTCTGAACACTTTGACTTCAGTTACCTGAGCTCCAACTATTTGAAATTTAGGAATCTGGGGTATCAGGATCCATGCCCTGGGATTTCTCATAGCATAAAAGTAACCAGAACTCAATTCCAGAACATGAGAATCTTCTAATCACAGATTTCAGGTAAGCAAATTAAAGTTTGCCATCCTCATTTCCTTGAGTAATTAAACAATTTCTCTCATACTACTTTTCCTCTTATCAACTGTTTCTACTTTCTGGGGGAAATCACAATTTATTTTAGAGCTATAAATACATATTGGACAGAATTACTGGAATCTACTGAACATTTAAACGTCCATCCCACACTTCACAGGTTAATATACTTGTATTCTATGAAATGCTTTGGCATAACAAATCTGATTTTCAGGTGGGTGGAATAAAAAATGCAAACCATGGGTGTATATGTACACATGCTGTTTTCATACTGGGCAAAAATAGAGAATAATTGCCATCTCCCTATCTCTCACAGGCTTCAGCTTAAAAAAATGATGAAGCTTGACCGACACACAGGGAAATTACTCTTGTGATAAACCAGATGCTATGTTGAAGCATAATATCTTATTAAAGTAATGCAACTGAGGTCATTGCTGTGGAATTTGATCACAGAAAAGGGACTAGGGACTGCTAGTTGTAAATAATAATAATATAGCTAAAAGTGCAGGCAAACTACTGTCATAATATCACAAACCCTATATTCATGAATAAAAATTCCATCACAACCAAACATACTAAACATACATTATGACGCTGTGGATCTAGGAATGAAGCAATCAACACTAAATCAAGCTTGAAATCAGGGTGAATATTGATGCCATTTTTTCAGATTACATTAGCAATCTGCCATATTTAAAGACTGCTAGAAAAAATAAATAAATAAAAGAGTAAATCAGCACTCTCCATCACAGGGAGGCATTTCAAGAAAATCTCTGTTCTTCATGCTCTGCTCAGACCAAGCCCTGAACACTGCATCTTCATTTTTAACAACTCCAGTTTTATCTATCTGACATATACTGTCTTTCATTTTTTAGGAAAAGGCCTTAGCTGATGTAGCAGAATGGATTTTGGTAATCAACTCAGGACTTACTCTAAGAGCTATGTTGACAAGTGCAATCTCAGACAATGCTTGTGAGGTTTAAGAGCCCTTAAATTACTTACTCTTTTTGCTGCAATAATTGACACTTGCATTTCAGTGCTCCAGGAAACATACAGCAAAACTAAACATATTCTAAGGCACTTCTCTCCATTAAACAGTGAACAAATGGTAGCCAGGTACAACATGATGCATTTGAAGGTTGTAAAAATTAACAGCTTTGGTACTGAATCTTCAAAACACTCTCTTGCCAGAAGCTGTGACATAGTTGTTAGCTAATGTTTTCTGGCCAGTAGGTTAGCAGGTCATGCTTCCTATGCCTGCTTCCTTCACAAATGACTGTGAATTAATAATTAAAGGTCTAAGGTCTAATTCTGCTACCTTTACTTCAAAGAAACCTCATTAAAATCAAGACTACATAAATAATAAAATGAAATTAAAAATAAAACACTACCAGTAAGATTTTTTGAAAACAGAAATGTAATCTTAAACAACAATTACACTCTTAACATCTAGTATATTATAAATAAGCAATATGTGCAAAAGCACACTCTGTCCTACTTAAGACATCTAAGAGAAGGATATAATTGTTTGTTTGGAAAACGTGATTCTTTATGGTAAAAGAACACCTAACAATCCTGTTTGGTTGTTGTATTCCTAAATTAGCAGTATTTGACAGTATCAGAGACAAAACTAGCTTTTCTCAGACCTAATTTTAGGTAGATTTCATGTTCTGTCCAGAAGAAAGTATTAGCAGCTGTGTTTGAAACTTCTAGAAATTAATATAAGCAGAATGGAAAATTCTTTGAACTACTATTCTTTAAACTACGAACCTGGTAAATTCACAGTTGGATAGTTGTTAGTCAATGGCCAATTTATCTGACAGCTGTATTTGCAAGCAGAAAATTAGAGCAAAGATAAAATGTTCACTTATTCTTTCATATATAATTATGTTTATGGTATGTACAACTATTTTTTTTAACTTAATTCAAGAATAAATTTACAGATCGAGGATTTGGCTTATGCCTTCATTTTAATTTGGGAACTTGATATATGATTCTAGATATCATTAACCTTTTTGAGCTTTGATTACAGAACATCCCTAACATTGTCCAGGAAAGCGAAGCAGCATCTCCTACACGTCTTGCAATTATCATTCCTGGAAAGGGCTCAACATCTTAAGTATAAACATTTCACAAAATAATAAAGATCTGTGTTATTAGATCTCATTAGAGCTATGTTGAAAAGCTTTAAAAAGATTAATTATAATACTTTGACATGTAAGTTAATGGGGAGCTCTATTTTTCAACTGATGAACTTCCCACTTATTTTTCAAATGTGGAGTATTACATAAAGAACTCTAACTACACAATATCTCAGCATAGATCGTCATCCAGTTCTCTGTTTTCATAAAATGATGATCAAGAACACTGAAAGCAAAAGGAGATTTGAAAGACCTTCTTGAGTGGCCAATAAAATAGATAGCTAGAATAGATAGATTAGATAGATAGATAGATGATTGATAGATAGATAGATAGATAGATAGATAGATAGATAGATAGATAGATAGATAGATAGATAGATAGATAGATAGATAGATAGATAGTGTTCTCAAATATTAAATTTTCTCAAACCTTTCATACTTGGACTCTAACTTAATACAGCAATTAGAGGATGAGGTGTAGTCATGTCTTCTTACATGTACGTTCTGCTAATCTAATCTCTCAGCATCACAGGTGACTTAAGGCAAGGCAGAAACGGTGAGTACCAGGACATCTGATTTATCTGAGGCACTGAAGATGAGACAAAGTGCTCTGATAAGGTGCCTTTTACTCTGTTGGGTATAAAGGAAAACTGAAGTTCCTAGGTTAGACAACTAACTCTGGATACCTAAGTTACAGCAAATGAATCTCATCACAGGCCATAACTGACTGAGGAAAAAATGTGTTTAGTTCCCACTAGATGATGAAAACTTCATATTTTCCTTTATAACTTTGTTTTACAATGGGAAACACATGTTGAAATTTTAATTGCTAAAAAAATTTTTTGCCGCAATTAAAACTATAAATGATACAATAAAATCATTCTATGATTCTATGGTTCCTTTCTTAAGTAGTTAAGTCTGTTAGAATAAAACAGGAAAGGAGAAATTACTGGATATTGTATCACATTACGAAAAAGACAGCTAAGAAACTGAGTACCAAAACCAAAATGCAGAAATAGAATGTGCATGATGTTCTATATTTAGCCTTCTGGGTAGGCTTTGAAATCTCCTTTGAGTTGTGTTGTTTGATAATCACTGGTAAGACCAAATTCTGAGGCAACAGTTGGGTGTTCTCAGCAATATTTTTATCTGAAGACTCAAACCAGTCAGCCTTCAAAGGCAGTCTGTGAATTTGTTATAGTTCTATACACACACATCTTCTTTTTACGTTTGTTAACTGAGCCTAGATCAAAACATATAATTTTGCATCAACTATTTTCAATATGTCTCCAAATTTATTTTTA
This sequence comes from Lathamus discolor, assembly GCF_037157495.1. NCBI lineage: Eukaryota > Metazoa > Chordata > Aves > Psittaciformes > Psittacidae > Lathamus > Lathamus discolor. The sequence continues at coordinate 25,942,999 of NC_088884.1, forward strand.
ATCTAAAAGTTTGCTAATGGCCTTGCATGGGCAAACCTCTCTTGAAGATTGTTCCACTGTGAACATCTGATTTAGCTGTAACACAGAAATTCGTCTCAAAAACTGATTTCAAAGTGAAATATTTTCATACCTCCCTGTATGTCAGCAATTTTCCAGCTGTATGCAATCACTGCATCTGCAGTGAATCATACAGAATCATAATTTTAAGGAGCGATGTATGCTGGACATGTGAGATATATTCGGATATTGTATTCTAACTATAGTATCAGTGTTTTCTTCAACAATGTTAACTATCACATAGGACCAGTCACATTAGCTTCCCAGTGGCATAAAACTGTTCAGGCTCTTTTACAGTGGTTTTGTTGAGGTTTTTTTTGTTTTTTTTTTTTTTTAATAAAAAGGTAAGGAATAAAAAGTAGGGGGAAAAGAATGCCATTTAACTGCTGATCCTATCATCACATGCAAAACATAACAGGAGCATTCCGTTAACATTCAACTGCATATAAAATTAAAACAAAAGTGAAATTCCAATAAAAAAAAACCAAAAACCAAAACAAAAACCCTGAAATATCTATACTATTAGTAATACTCTCTTGGGGAATTTCCATGGTATTGCCATTACTAGTTGGGACACATAAAAAATTCTTGTATAGAGCTTTTATTTTTTTTTATGAGACGCTACCAGTTTTACATTGCTCTTGTATTGGCAGAAACTCGTTGAATTGAACTTTGCTTCTTACCATCAACACAGGCTGGCCTTGCTCTTGTTGTACCGGCAATCTGTCCTTTTTTACATGCACAGCGAGCTGTTTGTCGGGCTATAGTCCTTCGGGGCTGACTGCTATCTCTGTCCAAAGTAACAATCTCACATGTACCTGCAGCCAGTTGACCTGGAAAAAGAACCAGCAACAGGTACCAGAGTCACTGAATGAACTACAGGCAATCTATTACAGCCAAATAGAGTCATGGCCCTATGTCACAGCAGACACTCCACAACAAATGGGCAGCCAGCTGATGGATATAATAAAATGAGATGACACACAATTTTTCTTTGTGGTGGACATATGAATACCCTGCAAACAGGTCTTGTCAGAAAATGATTATTGTTCCATAAAAGCCAGAGGGCCGAGGTTACACAGGTTACTTTTACTTATGTTGGCTAAGTAAAGGAACAATCTGCTCTTAAGCAATGAAATTCAAATGGTGTGCTCTTTGTGCATTTTCAGGAATTATAAAGAATATGGAAAACAAAAACCTTCCCCACGTGTCCATGAATATAATGGAGTCTTAACTGCTTTGTGTGCTGGTTTTGAAAGAAAAAATCTCTCAAAGTATGCTTGCATTTGACCAGATTGTCAGTCCTTTGGTTCTTGCTTCATCTAAACTGAACGGTGATTCACTCTCTGTCTGACTCCTATTCGAAGTAACTGGTCTTTTTTTGTTTTACTAAATTTACTATGCAGCCATCCTGCAAATGGCAGTAAAATGACACTGCACCATTAGCTCAGTAACATTGTTTGCTTTTTATTGACTTCTCCAATTTATGTAGCTTTCCCTGAATACTGAGGAAATCTACACCACCTAACTCTGAATTTGGACCATGCTATGAGATGCAAAACAAAAACCACAAAAGTTCTTTGCAAAAACCTCTTTTATGCAGAATATTAGTCTGAAATAAATGTTACACATTTTGAATTATGCACTTCCTCTGATACAACCAACAGCAGGTTGGCTACTAGTTGGTATGCTGTATTTTGGTAGTTGGTTACTAGTATACCAAAATATCACCTTTTACAAGCAAGAAGATACATTATTGATTTTCAGTACATATGAAGACTGAAAAAAAACCCTGGATATCACTTCGTATTGCACATAATTTCTGGATTTTTCTGGTACAGTACTAAATATAATTTCTATTGTATTTTGCCTTTGCAGGCAGGCAAATATAAACCTTCAAATGAAGATGTGAAAAAATATAATCTGCAAATCACAAGCTTACTATGTTTTGCTTTCATAAAAAAGATTGGAAAAAATGCAACACTGTATTTATAAAAAAGTTGTCCCGTTTAAGTAATAATCACAGTAAATTATTTTTATGCTGTTGAAATACTGAAAAAGACCAGAGAGACAAAAAGCTGAAATTTTACATTTATATTAACACAATTAAAAATAAAAAAACAAAATAAAATAACCAAACAAACCAACAACACTCCCCAAAGCACAAAACTCCCTGAAGTGCATGTGTATGGCATGCAAGTCTAAAACTATAATATTTCTGAATACTGTGTTTTTTCCAATTCAGAATACAAGTTTACTCATTCTATCGCTCCCAAAACCAGCTTATGATGCTTCCTATTGTGTGGATCCTGTCTTGAAACTGTCAGAACAGCAAAATACCGGCAATAGCATTGTGACTGGTTCACTGCTAAGACACCAAAATTTTGTGTTGCCGTGACTCCTACACTGAGTAAAACTGAGGATCTCAGAGATGAATATGGAAAAAGATAGTCTACAAATTTATGAAAATATGTGACATACACGTGAGTAATATACATTAGACATTTATAAATACAGACATGAGATTCACAATAGTGAACACTTTCACCACAGTTTTTAATTGCTGATAGCAACTAGACTTGTCATCTATGGTCAGCCCTGGCTTTCTAATGTTTTCTACCCACTCTATTAATAAAAATATCTTATGATGAACATATACTGATGAGAAGATTTTTACTCTATCTGTCTTTTGTTTCCTCTGAAATCTTGGATTAGGAAGGAAAGGTTTCGCAAGAATGATAGTGGCACATAATTTTCCAAGCACAAGGGAAATCCAGCTGGAAACTGAAACATCTTGAACTGGAAAAAAAAAAAAAAAAAATTCTTTTTTTCCCACTGTCCTGGGTTTAGCAGTAACAGTAATTTTTTTTTCTCCTTCTTAGTAGCTGGTGCAGTGCTGTGTTTTTGACTTTCAGCCTGGGAACAACGCTGGTAACACTAATGTTTTTAGTTACTGCTCAAATGTTTAGACTGGTCATAGGACTTTGTGAGTCTCACGCTCTGCCAGGGAGGAGGGGAAACTGGGAGGAAGCAGAGACAGGACACCTGACCCAAACTAGCCAAAGAGGTATTCCATACCACAGCACGTCATGCCCAGGGAGGTAACTGGGAGTTACACAGAAGGGCACTCTCTTCTTGGTCGGGCTTGTTTCGGCGGGTCGTATCGTATTCTCTTCCCTTGTTATTTCTCTTATCATTATTATCATTGGTGGCAGCAGTAGTGATTTGTTATACCTGAGTTACTGGACTGTTCTTATCTCAACCCGTGGGAGTTACATCCTTTCAATTCTCCTCCCCATCCCTCCAGGAGCTGGAGGGGGGGGGGAAGGAAAGAAAGAGGGAGGGAGGGTAGAAACTGTGTGGATGACTGGGTTTAAACCACAACACCCCCATTGCTAATATATTTCATTCTGGGCTGCAGGAGATGTATTGCTCCCAAGGAGTACAGCTGTCTTAGTAGATAATGTGAAAAAGACATAATCAGAGGTGTATTTAGATCTTGACCCCTTAGGCATTTGAACATCGTCATTATGGACCTGCATTGAGAATACAAATAGAATGGAAACCAAAGAAAAAGTGGAAGAATAAATACGACATGTTTAAGTGTTCCTGAAAGCATGGGTTGCCATATTCACTACTGTTTGTAAGCCTTTACACTTCCATTTCTTTCATTAAAAGGTAAAACATATAATGTGGGTGAATTGTTATATAAACCCCAGTTAAGAGGAGAGGAGCCAGTTTTACAGCACAGTGAAGGTAAATAAGGACCATGTGCTGAGTAAAAGAACAATGAAGCTTTCTGTCAAGACAATTAGTGAAACCAAAAGTTTTACAGGGAATGCAAGCAGTGACTATCGATAAGAATGCCTATAGATCATCTTTTCTGCTTTTGGACTTGTCCATTTTTAGATCTGTGTAGGCTCATTTTAAGCCACCTGGGCTATTTGGTTTTTATGATTGCTTTCAGCTGTTTATTTTGTTTAGAGATGATAATTTCTTCTGGGCATGGTGACTTCAATTTTTTTGTGAACTTTGAAAACCAGGATACCTAAATGAGAGTAATTGTTGTACAAAGATAATGTCACACTTCCTTTCACAAAATTCTGTACAGCTACTAAAAATAAGGGAAAATTAGAACTATTTTTAAAACATTTCAAAGATTTTTTTAAGATAATTTTGCTGTTGCCATTCATGTTTCTCTGGCAGAAGAAAAGCATTGCAAGATACTGTAAATTAAAAAAATACTGTAGAGCTGCAGCAGTTCTTCCATCACATATAAATATTTCTTGGTCATTGTGTCACAGGCTGCAAATACTGCAAGTATACATCCACTGTTACTTGGCTTTAGATGGCTCTAAAGCATGAGAAGTATTAGCTAAGGTTATGGAGGCCCATCTCCATGGAGAGAGTCATCCTATTGTAAAGCATGTCCTTTCTGCCTCACGTTAAGTAGAGGGCAAGTCTACAGAGTACCTTATTTAGGTGATTTGTATGCTACTTTGGCTTTTTAACAATTTAATCTAGAAATGTAAGGTACCAAATGATGTAACAAAAGGAATATACTTCTTGTAAGTACTGAGTTTCAAGAATCAGGGTACATTTAATTTTCAGGGAAGTTAACAAAAGTGACCTCTTTCAAAGATATTAATGAAAAAAGGCTATTCATCTGTGAGCCTCTGAACACTTCCCATGTCACTCCTAACCACAGAGAAGAAATCTCAATTTGGTGGATTTTTAATGGAGCTTTTCCAGCTGAGTCATAAAGACTCAATTTTTTCAGTAGATTGTATTTATGCACTTACACAAAGCAGTTCACCATTTTTGAACATGAACTAAATACTCTTGGGGGAAAAAAAAAGGCAAGCATCATCAGAGAACTCTTGATTCATTCTAGCCTTGCCTGAAAGATTTTCTTCCAAGGAAATAATAAAATAAATAAAACAAACAAAAAAAAAAAAAACCCACAACCCAAAACCAAAAAAAAACCCAACATTATTTTATGGAACAAGCATAAAGTTTATTTCAGTTATAATCATCCAGTTTTTCAATTAATGAGTGCTAATTTGTTGCTGTTATTGGTTTAATATTATTATTTTATAAATACTTATTTTTGTAAGTTTATTTTACTAATTAAGACCTCACTGAAATTTATTTTATTTTGTGTTGCCAGCATGTGTTTACTAAATAGAGAAAAGGATTGGGTTGTTTAAGGCTCTTCTATAATGTTGCACTGAATTCTTAAAATGCCAATTGATATGTCCCCTCATTCTCCCACTGCAAACACACATGCTTCTACATGGAATTCTTTAAGAAAAAAGGAATACTACAGGATTTTTAATTAAAATGTAAGTCAAACCAAACCAAACCAAACCAAACCAAAAAAAAAAAAAGCTCACAACCACTAAAATGCCAATGGGATACAAGGGGATTCATCTTTTACCCTCCAGCTTGCACTCATGAACTTGTTTACAGTATTTTGTTTTCTCAATGAAGTCCATTGTGATCAGTAGTGAAACTGCTTTTTGTGAGACTTTCATGGAACTCTGTAGGACTCAGTAAGTTTAGGTACATACCTTTAGCAAATGGTCCAGGAATTAGCTCAAGTTAAAAACTACTATATTTTTAGAAATTATTTAGTACTTCCATTCTTGAAAGAAAAGTGTTTGTCACTGAGAAGTTTAAAAGTAAATGGCATTTTTTTTATGTGTATTACTAAGGGCCCTTTGTCAGCTATATGTCACTGCTGAAAGAACAAAGCTTTTCAAGGATCTATACTGTCCATCATAGTCAAAACCCTCAAATAGTAAATATTTTTGTATTACATGGAGGGTATGTAAGATAACATTTTAATTTTCTGTGGATGAAAATATTTTTATTCTCTAATAGGACATAAAATCCGCCTAATCCACATTGATTACAGCAAGCCAGTTATAGATGTTATGAATTTTTAATTTATGTATGCTGAAAATCTGAAGACTTTCCCTCAAATTCATGTAAAGAAATAAAATCATATTATGAACTCATTGTATCTGTGGGTACAATGAAAATAAAACTTGATCTAAATATGCAGGTCTTCCCAGGGTTTTAGATTTCATGCTCATCCAGAAAATCTACTTCTGAATTTTACACGCAGGCTTACATTATAGTTGCAGTGAACAGTTTTTCCATGCATCTCTAATTTGACTCCTAGCAACACAAGCTCTTTTAGTTCAAAATGCATCAAGTTAGATGTTATTAAAATTCTTGGCTAGATTCAAATACTCTTTTGTCAGTGAACACAATGCAGAAGTTGTTTCAAAATCAGATCATAGGAATACATTCAGTAGTTTTCTATTACAATATTGAAGTCTTTCTGACAACAGAGTCATGCCAACTCATGAGCAGAGCTGAATATCAACAATGCCTACTGAAATAAGAGGGAACTTCAGTACTTAGTGTCACTCGTGATTTGCAGCTTGACGTTAACTTGAGTAATAAATATTTAAATGCATTTCAATTTAAAAAATAAAAAGCATACATTTAAGTGGAATTTGGAATTGTTTCTTATATGTCCTTCCACAAAGAAAATGTCCTGAAAGATGTCTTATAGTGAACATAATCCAATTTCAGACAGTCCTATTACCTTTTATTTTCCAATTTTAGTTCACAACTAGAGTGATTATGGGAACGATTTGTTTGCCCCAAAGAACCACACTCACATTTAAGCTATAATAGCTAAATTTGTGGAAATCCAGCTAGTATAAAACAAGAAAGAGCAACTCCATAAAACTTCTGAACCCTCTCCCCCCTGCCCCCCATATTTAATCTAAACTAACGGACTAGAACTGGCTCAGCATATACAGGAAAAATGGGGCAAAAAAACTGTTCAAATGTATCAGCACAATTTCAGAATGACTATCAAATAACATTGTTTCTATCTTATGTGATACAAGGGCATTTCAATTTTCAATAAAATATATTAATGGAAACACACTATTTCCTTTTCTTCTTACTCATGTCACTGACATTAAAATCATTTGTTTCCAAGATGCTTCATGTATCATTTAGGACCATGTATCTTTCTATTGAAACAAACTTTGTAGCTGTTTTAGGGACAGACTACAGAAAGCAGTTCTTGCTAGTGGAGTTAGACAACCTGTTTAAAATATCGTTTACCGTTTTTTCTTGATGGTATGATTATGCTGTCAGTAGAAACTAGGATCAATGTCATTGTCTGAAACAAAAAGCAACTAATTTGGATAATCTTAATTTACTGCTGTACCCCACAGATGCCCACAAAACTAGAAAGCAGCAGACCACATTTTTCAAAACTTTCCACATATTTACTTCATTATAGTTTCAGAGTTACATTTGGCTGGAATCAGCCTTATCATGTGACCTCTGTAGCTTTCCAATTTTTAAAGGAGTGATTGTGGATTTTAGTGGCATAAAAGAAGATATTTTGTCCCAAAAGACATGGTTTTAGTGCTCATTTTATGAAGGAAATCTCATTGTAGACCCCAGTTAAGTAAAACTTATGAATAACAAGAGAAAAATATAAGGAATGCCTTCTCCTTTCAAAAGTGAACTTGTATATTTTCAGAGTTCCACTGCAACAAAACTACATTATGTTACCTTAGTAATTACTGATCTTACGGCAATTTTCAGACTACCACTTAGCCATCTCAAGTGCATAAACAGCACAGACATTAGGAGGGTAAGAAAACAGTTTTCAGCCCTTGATTCAGAAATAAGAAGTAAATTTTAATTAAGGTAGATTCTACTATTCTCAATAGCTGCACAGGAGAAAAACTGAGTCAGTGGAGCTTCAAGATACATTCAGAATCTATTCTGAGATTTCTTTTTTTTCCCCAATTGGACAAATACCCCAACTTATTGTACCTGATACTGCTACTGTATGCAATTCCTTAATATCTTTTTGTATAATTAAGAATAATAACACAACAGAAAGAAAAAGAAAGGTAAAATCAGAGTTCAGTAAAAACAAACTTCAAGATTTAAGTTTCTGAAGGGAATTCTCTAACAGAACAAAGAGGAAGTCCAGACCCAAAAAGACTTGAAAAATCAAGCCAATGACATATGAATAAATGTAGAAGCGAGGCATTCATATATATGAACCTAATTCAAAATAAATTTCCCTATATGCTACACTACTTTAAAAAGTAATTCACACTGGTTTTAGGACACGGCAATGTCATTTCTCAAATTCCTCTACAGTCTCAAGTCAAAACTTTACACATTTGATATGCTGCACTTTACATAAAAGAAAGAAAAAGAAAACCATGTCTCAAGAACAGTACTGAAAGAGAAATGCACGTCAGGGGGCTAGGAGGGCTGCAATAGGTCTCACCGTTCCTGTCTGGCACACCCCGCTCACAGCCCAGGACCCCATTACAGCTCCCCAGGGCTGTCAGCCTCATCTCAGTGATGCTGCAGCAGGTCTGGTCCCAGCTCCCCACAGCCCTGCCCTTCCCCGCCATGGGCCCTGTGGAGCAGGCCACCCATGAGCCCACAGCCTACGCACGTCCTAGTGGAGGTCACTGGTGCTTGGAGCTGCCTCAGTGCCTCCCTGGCTGCCAGGCTCTGCCCTGGGGATGATCTTGCCGAGTCCAGCATGGAGGCTGGAAGTCCATCAAGCTGCACCACCAACCAGTGACACTTGCACCCCTCATTTCAGCACCAGAGATCACAACTTCCAACTTCAAGAAATGTCTTTAATAGACATTTACACAAAGATCAACCAAAGGAATACACCTAATGTTGATTCCATTAATATTATAGAAATAACCCCCTAGCCTAGTAATTTATGGGGTTTGAATCAAGTTTCCATGTCTCTTTTTGGGTAGTGACCTAAAAGCAGAACCTACAAATAAGAAGATCATATAACCAATGCTACCAAAAATAAGTAGAAATGACAAGGCATTTGAGTCCTTTCTCTTTAAATAAGTTCTGCCTCTGTGTAAGTCAGTATGAACTGTAAATCTCAGCTACAGAGAAAGGATCTGCAGCTCCAAGGGCTTCCTGTTCACTCCTCTTCATGCAGGTATAGGTAATTGTTTCTAGAGGCCTCTCTTGATTACAAAATGAAATAACTGCATGAATTCAGCATTTAACAAAGTTATGCTTATTTGAATTAGTTTGGAAGTGGCTGTCACTCTATCACTCTCCTAAAAATTTTTAAAACTGTTGAAAAAAAAAAACCAAAACAAAGAAATAAAACAGCTTTCCATGTCTTTACCAGCCTCTACATGTAAAATAAACCTAGTCTGTTTATGAAACAAACAGAATAGCCATAGGGGGAAAAACGTTATCAGAATGATGCGGATATTTCTCTTGAGAAAGACAGGAATAAAAAGCACAGGTTTGTCTAAAAAGCTACTGACATTTGTTGGAGCCAGAAGCTGTATGTCAGGAAGGAACAAGTCTGTTGTGTTAGCAAAATATGTCACTGCAGGGAGCATGAAATCAGTTTGAAGGAAAATGCAGATAAAGCCAGATATCAGAAGTAGGTATAATGTAGTGGCAGAGGTAAACACTGTTTTTAAATTCCCATGCTTTCCTTTTTACAATCAAGATATCCACTGCAATATGCTGCATTCAACAGAAGATTTGGGATAAAATTTAGTCCAGTACATGCAATGTGGGAAAGGAGAATCCATTTGCTGAGATTTTGTTTTGTTGGATCCTGTTAATATGTCTTATTCCTCAAACTGCAGAAATAATAAACCCTAACTTTTAATTGCCATCCACGAGGAAGAAAGTTACATCCTATCCAACAAGAACTTTGTCATTATTCTGCGCCTGTGGCAGCTTTGAAAACCTGGAGGCCAAAGTATGCAGCTGAAAGCAACTGCTATCTTACAATATCCAGCCTTGTTAACGGGCCATATGCTAAGCAGTACCTATGAAGGAATAAAAAATTCAAATGATGGACATTTTCTGTAATCCACTGTACTCTTAGCAGAAATAAAGTAATATCTTTCAAAAAAAGCCTGTTTATTTTGCCTACTGCCTGTAGCGCTACTCCTCCCTTTTTGCACAAGCCTATGACACAAAAGTCCATTTTCTTTCTAGTGATAGCACTGTAATGCAGATGGTAGGTTTACCCTGAAGCCATTAGATAACAGAGAAAGTCTCCAACTACCCAGTGTCATTCTTATGTTAATGGTTGCTGGGTTTTTTTGTGTGTTTTTTTTTTTTTTTTTGGTGGAAAATGTCCATAAACATTCTCCATACAAAATATAGTCTCTCAAGACTTTGTACTCTGTGGTACTGCGCTTACTGAGAACATATAGGTACAACAGCTCACACATAACCACAGGGAAATATAAACTGTAACTCTGAAGAAGTAAACATTGAAAAATGGAGGTACTGAAGTAGCACAGTGCCCATATCCGAGAAGGAAACAAATTTAAACAATTTTCAATGTCTTCCTACACCTGAGAGGAAATAATCCCACTGAATAACATATGACATTAATTAGAAGCATTATGTATGAGCCCAAATCAAGGTTTGATAATGAGAATCTTGAACACACAAAGGATCCTAAAGCCCAAAGCTTCAACAGGCAGAATCTACACCTCTTGGAGCACCTCTCCATCTCTGCAGTGACTATAAAGAGGAAATTTATGGTGCGTAGTTTCAATTAACCTGGGTGCTAGCATGAATTCTCAAATCAAGCACATCATAAGGACAAAAACTGAATAAGAACTACTGTCTGCATCTGATATTTCTTCTTGCTTAGCTCTCAGAGTTTCACTACTGATTGTAATGCTCCTCAGCAGTACCTGCCTCTCTACAGCATGGAGCAATGAAGTCCCTCACTTAGATGTTATGCTGAGCATATGACTAGATTTAGCACACAAGTCCCACTACTGCAGGTCCATCAAAGGAGTTTACATTTAAATTGTCTGAAAATTAAAAAAATTGAGATGCAGTATGCTAAATAAATATATCCTTACTGTTAGACTAATAACAGACTTCAGCACCAACGAGAGGAAGTGAACTTGACAAGCTCCTTAACTGATTTGAGTGATGGCTTTCATTTTAAAGGTTTGTCTGGGAGCAGTGCTTTATGCAAGTGTGACAGAGAAGCATGAGTATGTTGGCCATTATTCTCAGCTGCTCTACAGACTTGGAGAAGCGATTTTCTATCTGGGCCAGCTTCACTGCTGCATTTCCCATTTTTATCCATTTTGCTCAAAATGACTTATGAAACAGGCGCATGCTGAAACTAAAAGTTTTCATGGATGAAATCCATGATTTTTACATCCTCATTTCTAGTCCTGCAAGAAGATAACCATTTATGGGATAAGATTCTCTCTGCACAACTCAGAGGAAGGTGACGGCCAAAGAGGTTTTAAGTTGCTCACAATATACCCAAGGCTGCCCAAAGACAGTGCACTGAACAAGGACTAAAGTCATCCCACCCACCTTTACAAATCACTGAAGGGCTCAACATTAGAGACATACACAATACCTCTTCCCGTGTTCCATTTATTGAGAACAGTGTCATCTGTTTACACAACCAAATGTTCAGTGCATGCTCACTTCCATTATTTTACCTCCACACCATATAGAGGGACTTACACTTAAAGGAGATGCGTCATGTATGTTCACACCAGATGTAGAATAAATCACAAGATACTGAAAAGCTGAAAACATCAGAAGTGTACAAATCCATTCTCTGCTAAACTTAGCAGCTGTGAAATAGACACAAACAAAACTATTAACAACTTCAAGGTACATGTTCATACCATAGAAGGCAATGTTGAAAAGTCTACACTGGTGACCTTTTAAAAAACTTTAAATTAACCTTTTTTATTAGTATTATTTCCTCTATAACAAGGTCCATCTTTTTATGTACTGCTTATAAGTTTTACTAGCTAATAAAAAGTTAAATTATGCTATCAATTTCCCAATGAATGCGTAATAAATACTACTTCCTCAGACCAAGGTCCTTAATAAAAAGGAATGAAAATAAGCCTGTCACTGTTTTACTCAGCATTTTGAACTGTTTCCTATTACTCATGGTGCAGCATCCTGAAATACGCTTCCTTAGACATAGTGTAGTTAACAGTTTTCTAAACACAAAAAAGGTGCAATTAAATAAACATACAGACATATATGCATACACATATACTTGACAGAAGGATGTGTTGTACTATATGAACTTGAAGCTGGAGATGACTCTAATGTATTGCTTGTCGTATTAATAATAAGACACGCAATTTGCCAAGATCCTTCACAATAGCCATTATATTAATTTCACCAAATGGATCAGTATGCCTTCTCTTTATGATACGGTAGTCAATGGATGCAATATTTTTACTTTACAAGATGTAACTTTTAGCCCAAACCAGAGGAAATTTTAAAAGTAGAAACTACTTTTTTAGAAAGAATGGCCACTGATTTCTAAGGGAATGCCATACGCAAAGAGACCCATCAGGCATTAGCTATGCTTTTCATTCTTTTTACTCACCCACTTCCTAAAAGTTTAACATGGCAGTACTGATTGTAGCAAATATTTCAGTGTTGTGACTGTGTCTGATGGATAACATTAAATTATCCTCTCAAATTTTGGTTTAACTGTATCATAAACCATCATAAACTATATTACATCTTTCATTGGATAAGTCTCTAGGAAGAAAAACTAAGAGGACGTGAGATTTGATCTGCTCCATGGGTCACACTGAAGCAGCACTGACCAGAAGTTCTCTGCTGCAGAGGACAACATGAAATTGTCAGACTAAAGAGCACTGAGTGTAACTAAGTGCTGCCCCTCATCCAGGGGAAATGCTGAAGTACAACCATTAACATTATGGAGAAGCATTAATATTTTCTGCCTTCCTTTGGTATACTGAAGTTGTTTAGATCAGTGTCACAGCTTAAGCTCAGCCAGTAACTCAGAACCACATAGCCGCTTGCTCACTCCCCTCCACCTTCCTCTACCCACTCCAGGAGGGATGGGGAGGAGAATTCAAAGAAATGTAACTCCCACGGGTTGAGATAAGAGCAGTCCAGTAACTAAGGTATAACACAAAACCACTACTGCTACCACCAATAATAATAATGACAAGGGAAATAACAAGGGAAGAGAATACAATCGCTCACCACCCACTGACTGATACCTAGCCCACCCCAAGCAGTGATCTACCCCTTCTGGGTATCTGCCCCCAGCTTATATACTGGGCATGACATGCTGTGGTATGGAATACCTCTTTGGCTAGTTTGGGTCAAATGTCCTGTCTCTGCTTCCTCCCGGCTTCCCCTCCTCCCTGGCAGAGCATGAGACTCACAAAGTCCTTGGTCAGACAAAACACGACTTAGCAACAACTAAAAACATCGGCGTTATCAGTGTTGTTCCCAGGCTGAAAGTCAAAAACACAGCACTGCACCAGCTACTAAGAAAGAGAAAAATGACTGCTACTGCTGAACCCAGGACAGTCAGTGATACTGATACTGTGTTTCTGTGGTAATGGTAGGTTAAGCAGCAGAAAGTATAAAATTCACAGACAGGAGAATGATCCCACAGGGATGAGTAAGAAAGCAGCAAAGGGAGATTTATTGAATGAATGTTTGCGCTCACCAAATGTAATAAAACTTGAATGATATCAAGCATCTAATGTACATATATGAGATATACATGGGCATGTTGACCACTTATGGCCTGCCCTTCTTACTTTAATTTTCCCAGTGGCAATATAAAAGCTTGAATGAACACTGAGAATAAGATAATAGGAAACAGAACAGAAAAGCTGGCAATAAATATTTCATTAAAAGAGGGTTTCTGAAAGGCCATATAACCTTTTGTCTAAATGCTCCAAATCCAAAATGTATTAGGTTCAAACAAAATAAAGTTATTTTCATTAGGCATAAGTAATGTGAGTTTATACAGCAACTATTAAAGAGAGAGTCATTATGCCACTAAGACAAACCCACTCATTCAGACCAAAGATTTGGTAGGGCATCCCTAGAGAAAACAGGCAAACACAAACATTTAGTACCTAAGGGGTAACCAAGGTGTCGTGGTTTAAACAAAAGTCAGCCATAAATCACGCAGTCGCTCTCTCACTGCCCCCCTTCTCTCCCTCCCCCTACTCCCGGAGGGATGGAGAGGAGAACCGAAAAGAATGCAACTCCCAAAGGTTGAGATAAGAACAGTTTAGTAACTAAGGTATAACACAAATCACTACTGCTACCACCAATAACAATAATGATAAAGGAAATAACAAGAGGAAAGATACAACACCTCACCACCAGCCAACCGATAACTCGCCCAACCCCACCCAGCCGAGCACCAACCGGTACCTTGTCCACCCCTGCAGTGCCCTAGCCCTTCCGGGTAACTCTCAGTTACATCCTGGGCATGACGTGCTGTGGTATGGAATACCTCTTTGGTCAGTTTGGGTCAGGTGTCCTGTCTCTGCTTCCTCCCAGCTTCCCCTCCTCCCTGGCAGAGCATGAGGCTCAGAAAGTCCTTGGTCAGACTAAAACATTTGAGTGGTAACTAAAAACATCGGTGTTATCAGCGCTGTTCCCAGGCCAAAAGTCAAAACACAGCACTGCACCAGCTACGAAGAAGGAGAAAAATAACTGCTACTGCTGAAACCAGGACACAAGGATACTGAACTGAATGATTAATCACAGCTGTGATTAACACACATCACATTATTTAGGTGTATGCTGATGCACACATACATGTATTTTGGTCTCATGATGGAGAAGGTAACAGCAGAAGGAGACAGTCATTTTGGAACAAAGAGAACATCACAACTTCGCTGCAACAGAAATGTAAGCCTGGTTGTATACAGGTGGTTACATACAGAAAGCAGTGATTGTGTTATTAAGAGGAAGTAATGTATTAAATAAGAATTACACAGTTTTGGTTTGAAACAGGAATGACAAATAGAAATACTGCGATTCAGTTTCTGATGCTGCCATGTATCTTCTGTACTTCCCTAACCCTAACCAGTTTGCTTCTGTTAAAAGCAGGATACAGCACTATTTTCAGTGAAACTATGCCACCATCAAACTCACAGTAGCCCAGAGCTGAAGCCATGAGAATTGTAGTATTAATCAGAATTCAGTTCTTCTAATCGGCTGAAACCTAATGAATTATAGAACTACAGTCATTCTCAAGGCTTAAGAACAAAAGCTGTACATCTTCTGTACAACATGCATCTTTGCACAATGACTAATTCTGCTCCCAGCAAAATCAATGGAAGTTTTATCACTAACTTCAGCAGAATAATGAGAAAGTCTTCAAAATCCAGCACCAGCTTTTTAGCAAATTTGTGTTGTATCTTAAATAACTGTGATTCTGTCCAAGGACATTTGTCAAATGAGTTCTTACCCAAGTGAAAGCTCTGTTTTAAGAATCATTCACTTTGTATGACTTTGTATGTACCACAAGTCATGGCAGCAGCTGTGAACAAAGGTATTCTGGGATCAGGAAGCAGAGATAGATGCGAAGCCGAAGGCACACTTCTTCAGTGCTGTACTTGGCTAAGCACCATATTACAGCTCTAGTCTATCTTTTTTGGACTAGATGATATCCAGACTCTCCTTCCAACCCAAATCATTCTATGATTAAACTACTCAAATAATGTACCAGTATATACTAGTGTACACTGTGTGTATACACTTATACACACTTTATCTCTACTCCTGTATACATATCTGCTTGCTTATGGCTGTTAAAGCTTTAGTCTTTAAAACCTGTGAATTTCATTCACACTCCCATTCTAGTAATTTCAAGTAGACAGTTTCTCTTTCCTACTGCTTCCTGGTTTCATATATTAATACCAGTCTGCTGCAACCAAACTGCTTTGCTGATATGGGATAAGCTTATTCCAATACCATTCCATTTAATACCCGAAATCTGGTATCTTCAATCAAATGAAGCTGGTTACTGCTGGAAAAACTAATTCAGTAAAAGATCCAAAGCCCTTAATAAGAGTAAAAGCTATATATAAATTACTTCTGACTATGAAAAACTATTTAAAAAATATAAAAATGTATGTATGTATTATAGAAATTGTGTGTGTGTGTGTACATATAAAGAGCACCTGCATGCATAATTTATAATACAATTTGTGCATACTTCAAAATTTTTAGGGTATGTTTCATACTCAACAACATCAGAGATGATGGAATGTTGTTTGACGATATAACTGAAATCTGCAGTAGTATCCAACCAGAACACACAAGTAAAATTATTGACTAAATAGCAATATATATATATGTGCACTTGTGCATATATATATGCATGCATATGTATGTGTGTGTTTTCATATGTTTTATGGATGGCTTATAGATGACATCTACTAGGAAAGAAAAGTAAATTATGGATCAAACACACAGATTATAAAAGAATGTTTTGATGTACACATATTGCATCAAATCGACAGGTATGCAGGGCTGATCCATACTTTATGCACAAAAATGTATACATTGCTACTAACTCATATTTTCCTATTAATATCAGCAGTACTATTCCCCATACAACGTGCTCAGTTCTAAATTACTATACAAAAAAGAAAGCAGTGAAGAAATTAAGCCTCTGAACTGCAAGGAAGGGGAAATTTGGCTCCGTTCTCAACAATGAATATTTAATGATTCCCTGTTTCACTGACATCTGACAATCCTTCCCAAAAAGCAATTATCCTTTCACCAACCCTAGTAGTAAGGACAAGAATAAAAGACCAAGATTGGACTGGCTGCTTAACCCTTCACATAAACCTCTGTATCATCAGGCAAATGCTATAAAGTCAGAAGACTTTCTCCTCTGTTTTTAATAAGATTACATAAGTGCTATGTTGCATCCTCTGCTACACACTCAGAGTTTCACAGTGATTACTGAGACTGTATATACAATCTTACAAATAAATACATGCCCACAAACACAAACACACGCAGGTGCATATCATAACCTATCATATCCTGGGATCAGAAACGTCTCAAGTTTTTTAGCCTTCCTTGTACTAGAAAAAATCATTGACAGTAGTTACTGTGTGATCGGTGCACAAATGGAAAAAAGGCAGTAAAAAAGAGAAAACCCTTAAGATATCTAGGCAACCAATCCTTTCCACATTGTAGCAACTCTCTTGAGTGAAGACACTTCCTTGGAGTTGGTTAAAAATTAGCATCTTTACCAGATTTACGAAGATTTTGATATTACAGCCCTAAACACAAAGAAGTAGAACCAGCAAAACAGAAAAGAAAATAAATCTATTTAATAATCTGATTGGTTTTTACCTTCCATTTTTCCAGTGGTGGAGCTGTATTCAGTGACAGTGAAAACATTTTACTTTGCACAACATAAGAATCACAACAGAAGAGTGTAATTAGCGCTGGAAAGACATTCTCAAGGAAGTACTTTGATTTCAAAAGACTGTTGGAGTGATTGTCACCCCTGCTGTGCTTGGATTCTCTCTTGATGTGCATAAAGTGTGAATGCAGAACGCATTATTACAAAACTCACTCACCCTTGCATTTGTGTGCTCATTGCTTTTGCCATCTTGTGGTGACCAAAAATAGAAATCTACACAGCAGCATATAATTCACACTAGAATAATGTTGCTGCATTTTTTTAATGAATTCTTCACTGCACATGCTGAAGATCTACAACTCAAACCATGTTCTGCATTTTGTCATTTATGTAACAAATGTGTTCCTTTTAAGACTGAGCTCCCTGAAAAATACAAGCCATAGTGTTAACACTTAGAATAAGCACAAATATGAAATGATTTAATGCTCCATAAATGTCCTCCAAAGAATTTTATCAAAATGCACTGAGACCTTTTTTAAAGGAAGTAAAGTGCTTCTAGTCTCTCAGCACATATAAAGGCAATACCTTTATAAAAATTGTCATGTAGCCCTATTACAGAACAGTTTAAAGTGTGATAAAAGAAATTGGATTTTGACTTCATAAACCAGGCAATAATTATTTATGGAACAGAGTCATTTGTGGGCTTTAGTTTGTGGTTTATTCTTCAAATTATCAAGGAAAGCTATGAATATAAAGTATCTACCCCTTCTCATTTTAACTTTTAAAAGAAGTAGCACATTTTTGAGTTAGTGGTCCCAAGGGAGAGAAGATGAGGCCTTCTGTTGCTAAGCAAGAGTTTGCTAGTTATTTCAAGCTTTAGCTGAGTACAAGCAATAATCACGACTGCCTGAAATATATTGGAATGAAAGTACATGGGACCATTCATGACACTTCATCAGCATGCAGGAGGCAAACAGAGTGACTGCAGTGATTGAATACAGGCTCAGACTACTGGCTTTAATCTCCATCTCATTCATTCAGCTTTTACTTTTGGCACAGCTGTATGATAAACACTGTGACACTCTTCCTTGCCCGCCCTCCTTTGGAATCCCATGATTGCTGTGTCTATGTTTGTTACGTATTTAAGGTAGTTAGTCTTCCCCCCCCCCCCCCCCCCAAAGGCAGTAAGTATTTAGATATGGGTAATTTACAGGTTTACTACTGTTACTCTCAAAGCACCATTATTTTATGAAGTCATGTCCACTTTTCCTCTGCAGACATCTTAAACCAAAACAAGGTAATTTTATAATTAATACCAATTCTTTCTACTACCTTCTATACAAAATTGCATATATACAGTGAATGTATATGTGTATGATAAAGTATTCCTAGCTTACAGTGGTAAACCAGGAATTTTCATATCATTGCTGACATTAATAAAATCCTGATATTAAAGAAATTTCAGTTCATTACTAAGTTTTAGGGGGGTTGTTTTATTTTGCTTTAATTTTGGGGTATATCACTCAATTCACCAAGAAGAGGTCCTGTGCAATTCCATATCACCAGTTCCCTGAATTTGCCTTGGCTTTATACCCAGCAGATAATAAGGGTCTTGAATAGCTTAGAAACTAATTTTTAGCTTAAACATACTATGGTAAAGTTAATGGAGTTAGTTACATTTGTAAAGCCAGTTAGTAAGCAGTAGCAACCTCTGCAACTCTGCAGCTGGGTAGCAATTGCTCTGCTCATTTGGCACTTGTGTCAAAAAACCAGCTTCTATTTTATATTATACTTTCCTCATATTAAAATATATAATAGTTTTCGGGAAATCTGTCTGGTCTGCTTCAAGAAGTTAGCTTGAATTCACCTGCTTAATATGCCAGACTCCCTGAAATCATAAGTCTGCTACACAAAAGCTTTTCACTTGCTTTTTGTATTGAAATTGATGCTGTTTGATCACTGCAGTGGTTGTAGCTTAATAAAAAAATGCAATCTTAAGCCAAACAAAATACTATAAAGAACCTATTTAATACTCTCTGCTCTAACTAATATGCGAAACAATTTGCAGTTTAGCTGACTGAAGGTGTGTGGACATTCCTTAATGTTCAGAGATAAGTGGGACAGAACCCTGCGGAGGGCTGGTTCCAGGGTGCCTGTTACTGATGTGACAATGTCATTTCCTTTACACTGAGTTCTATCCACTGCCAAAGAGTTACTGAACAGCCAGCATAACAGAAATAGAAAAAAACACCACACCCTGGTCATACAACATTCAACACCATCTCTTTCAAGTAAGTAAAGAGCAATTGATAGGCTGCATTGAAATGTGGAGACAGCAAACAGATCACTGAGTGAAGGAGATAGAAAAGATGAACTTTGCAGGTTCCCAGGGAGACACAGAAATATCCTTGGGATAGCTAAAATAAATCTTTTAAAGAAAAAATACTCACTAAACTACAATGCCACCTAAAGGATGGGATTGAAAATCTGCCTCCAGAAAACCAAGCAAAATCTGCATTTTTTACTCCCTCTGCATATCCAGGTTGAGCTTGCAACAAAGCCTACTAGATTTCTAAAGCATACAAGACATTCTCTGATTCAAATGTTACCAAAGACAGCAACAGAGAAGTGGAAAACTAAGTATTTTAAAAGACCCACTTGAGCTTTTCTGTACTCAAGTAACAGCAAACAATCCAGCACTTTCTAATACTCTTACCATATTATGCACTCACATATTATTAAGGTACCAATTTTGCTACCTCTTTACTTCAACCAGAAAAAAGATCCTTGAATCTCAAGAAAAAACTGTCCATAAATTGTGAGAGATTAAAATCTTCTAAGCACCAACAAGAAAGGGATTTAACACACTCAGTAAGACAAACTAACCTTATGACCTGTATATCCTTATGGAAAAGGGAGCTAGGATGAGTCCATCTCCACTATACCGCTAATACACTGAAATTGTCAGCTAAAGACTGATACTATTATATTTATTCAATACTTTCCTACTATGGCGGCTCTATCTTTCCTGAAAACAACCATTCACTGTAGCAATTGATCAGTAATAATGAATGATGCGACTATCCCAGCTCACACGACATTTTTTGTTATTCTCTATTTAAAAATAGAGAACGTCACCACCACAGAACCACCACAAGTTTCAGAGCCCATTCCAAAATGTTCATACTGGCTGCTTAATTTGGGTAATTTCTCCTTAATTAAAAACAACAGGTTTCTTTGCTGAGAAGTTTAATATACTAACAGAAACACCAAACCAAACCAAAACATCACAACTGTTCAGTGTGGTGTAAAATCTGATTTATTTACAACAGATATAAAGAAAAAAAGAATAAAATCTGCTCATGAGACATCTATTAAAGTAGCTGTTCTATCAACCGTTCTTCTTTTTTAAGAAGAAGCTATTTAGGACATTATTTTAACTAGTGGACTAACAGACTACCAGACCATAGAAAAGGAAAACTGATGAGTGATTGCAGGTAACATACCAGCTTACTGGAAATACGATTATCACAGGAGACATTATCAGTGTATTCTGACCTGCTTAAAAGAAGAAAAAGTCTTATTTTTTTGATTCCAGCAAAGTTAGATTTTTCCTTTTAACACCATCAGGCAGAGCAGCTTGCTCTCTGTCTTTTTTCCATCTTACTTCCTTTCCTCATTAAATATAGGGCAAGAGCAACCTTGCTTCCCAGTGTCAGGATTTATGAATTCATATTCATGGTGTCCAAAGATTTGCTACACAACCATGCTGACCTTGGTTAAAAAGAAAACCACTCTGAATGAGTTTAATGAGGATTTGAAGAAATGGCCTTGGGAGTGTAGTTTCAATGAAAATGTAATAGTGTCTACATTTTGCCTTGTACCTTACGAGAAGGCATGAAACAAATTACATTCGGCATTTTACATTTGCGAGCTGCATTCCCCACACAAGTTGCTTATACAAAGGAGCTAATAAAAATTGCCCGCATGAATCATTATACCTTTCATCTGCAGTATTTCATTACATTTTTTTGTTGTTGGCTCCAGAAATAATACATTAAGACAACAGAACAGTAAATCAGTATCACTGTGGATACACTTAAATTTATCAGACTTCAGAGGCAGCTGATGACTGCTGATGCCTGAAATCCTTCTTTTGATTTTAGCTGGAAACTTTTTTTTTACTGCTCTACTAACAAACAGAACAAAGTCTGTTTACTGTTTTGGGATTTTTTTTTTTATATTTTAGGGAGATTGTGGTTTTGTTTTCAAACACGTACCACTGCTCCACTGAAATCTAGATACTTACTCTGCCTTTAAAATAAACTAACTCACCCACATAAAATAGTTAGTGCATTTTAGTATTTCCACCCCTCCACCTAAAACACATTTCAGACATCTGGTTGTATTTGTCATGTCCTCCTTTTAGGTATCAGTGGCCATAAATGCAATCAGTCTTAATTTGAACTGATACTGCACTGCACAGACATGTCAATGTCAGTGACAGGAGAGATATATAGCTCCCTGAGTAAACTTGTGTAGGTAACTGCTAGACACAAAGCTAAGTAACTAATTGTGTAAGACAGATCACAACAAAGCCACATGCTTATCAAAGGATAGTAAACTCAGATGACAGATAATGAGATTTGGTGAGTAAGACTTCAGAGCCCAGAATGCTCTGCAGTGTGGCTCTAGAAGACAGGAGGATTATTCCACTGACTTCAGTGAGAATTGTGTAAAACACTGTATACTATTTTCTGCTCATATAAACTAGTCCACACTCAGTGCTGAGAGATTCATATCACCGACACAAACAATAGAACCATAGAATAGTTAGGGCTGGAAACAACCTTAAGATCATCAAGTTCCAACCCCCCTTCCATGGGCAGAGACACCTCTCACTAAACCATTTCACCCAAGACTCCATCCTACCTGGCCTTAAAAACTGCCAGGGATGGAGCATTCACAACTTCTTTGGGCAGCTGATTCCAGTGCCTCACCACCCTTACAGTAAAGAACTTCCTCCTTATATCTGAATGGGCAAATGTCATTATTAACATGTCTTTCTGTTGTACAAATTTATATGCCTTCACAATCAGAGTTTGAAAAATTACCAAAATGTTGCAATACAAATATAATCTTGTTCTCGAACTGTTTGGAGCTCCCTTAGCTGCTTCAGCATCTGACCAGAAGAGGGTGAGTGAAAATAAAAATAGTATTTCCATCTCTGTGCAATAAAACTGGAAAATTAAAATCTGTAGCAGAAGAATGCTAAACTACATTCTGCAGGTACAAGTTTAATGTGTTCATGCTAGGAGAAAAACTTTTAAGCATAAGTCAGTGCCAACCTTAGCTGGGAATAACCTGTGTTCTTTAGACTTCACAGCTTGTCTCTTGAAAGTTCTCTGGCAATGTGTGCTTTTTCACATTTTTCAGCTAAATCAGAGCTCCAAATGTAAAATATAACATTAAAGAACAGCAAGTGCATTTGCGACACTCCTTGAAGAAATCAGGTACACATAAGGCAATGACTATATTACACGGAAGTGTAAGTACACTCTAATATAACTTTTAAATTCATTTAATTAAGGAAGATCAGTATTCTCTCTGAACACTGGTTCATACTACTGATAATCTGCTTTTCAGTAAACTTAGCTAGGTATCAACGAAACAATATACATGACAACTTGGCATGGCATTTCAAATCACATACTATTACACTAATTATTCACAATGCTGTACAAGTACAGGCACAGAAGTACGCAAAACTTTCCACTAAAATTGTGTGTTCCAGATTACGAAATTGAAAGGAAGCAACTTATCTACATGTCAACTGTGACACATTGGAAACAGTTCTACTGGAGAACCTGAACCAGTAGTTTCTGGACTAATTTCTTGTTGCACTCTGCAAAATTCTCTGCAAACAATCAGCACAGCTGTAGGGAGGTAAATAGTAAATTTTACTTCAGTGTGGTTACGCATACCTGTGCAGATTTTGGATCAGTGACAGTCTGCAGACAAAATTTGAGGATCACTGGCTTACGTGTCATTCCACAACATTTAGAATATAGGCAAGGTTTTGTGGAATTTGCTATAATGCTAGACAATATCTCTGCCAATGAAATAATAATCCAGTGCATCATATTGCTGAGTGATTAAATCTGGTGTTCAGTTTCAGAAATTAGCTGATGTTGAAGAAAACTTCTGAGGCAAAGGACTGATGATGCAGCAACATTTTTAGATGGCTTATACAGAATATGCAAAATACACAGTACGATGCCTTGAGCAACTACTCATGCATCATAGTGAGACAGCCCATACAATAGCAATGGTTAGTTTTGCACTTGCTGAATGTTGCCAAGGTTTGCTGAATCCCTAGCGAGCAAAACTATTTTTGAGGAAAATCTATACTGTGGAGTGACAGACTTTGTAACTGTGGATATCATCAATGAACAGTACTTTCATCAACAAAAACTAATGGCTATCCCGAATAGTTAAGTCAGGAACAACAAGCACTAAAATTATGTTTTACAAAATGCTTGAACGGCACTGCAGCTGCAAATCCAGCTACATGCTTGTGGTTCAAACCACGTAGTACTGGTATGGACCTCACTGCTTGCTCCTCTCCAAATCTCTTCAAAAGCCAACTACAGAATATGAATTTCATATATACTTTGCTGTCTTATGAGACATAAGATATAAAATTGAGCATCACTCACCTTTTTTTACTTTTTTTCCCCCCAACAGCAATTTAGTAACGTATACACATTAGCCATGCATACATAAAAGCTCATATTTCAAACCTAGACTAAATGGGGTTATTCCCATTGCTATTATTCCTTAAAGCCTTTTATAGAACAAAGCCTTAAATCACAGGCTTCAGAAGGAAACTTGATCTTTTCTTTCTTACACCATGAAAAAATCTATTATTATAATCATGAGGAGAAAACCAGGTATTTCATGAAAGCATTAACTGAATATAAGTTATATATGCCCTAAACATGCAAATGAAGAAGATTCTCAACAATAAAAAGGTCTTTTAGCAGCAGGTACACTACTAACTCTTCTGTGCAATACATTAGACAAGAATATTTGGAAAACTTTATCTTTCTCCATGTTACTTGAAGATCTGCAGCAGATTTTGAAGATTACTACAGGAAATTGTGACAGACTCCATCTGGTGTAAGACAGTGCCATTCCACTGAAATAAAATACAGTACAAAACCAAAAATCTTATCCTTTGAGAGAAAGCTTCAAATCATCTGAAAATATATGTATGCACTTCAGCATTAATCCTACCGTTGTAAAGATATGGTTTATATCTTCTTCTACTTCCAATACCTGTCACATTCACATGTCAATCATTTTTGACTAGCAAAAATACTACCTTAAAAATTCTGTTGAACTAAAAATAAATTTCTTTCCAACAGCATTACATGGTTATTATTTGTTTAATAATTATTGTGTTTAAAAAATTAATAACTAGAATCTTTGGATAGATGCAAATATCACTTTTGGCTATTTTTTTTCCCTACTTGTTATTTACTTTTCTCTGGTAAATGTAGCATACAGCTCCTGCAGGCCTCTAGTGATTTTTTTTTTTTGATGTTTTGAGCTCCTACTTCCTAATTTGTCTTGAACAAATTTCCTTTCCTTATTTTTCTATTACATAAGTGCATTCCCCAGGATGATTATACTCAGAGTCAATTTGTGAATGAGAAGGTTTTTGTCCCTCTCATTCATTCTTTTTAAATGTTTTCAAATGTTGGAATCATATCTTCTTAAACATGCATCCTTTTGCTACATTTTAAATATTACTTTGGGCTTTAACTCTTATTATGCATAACCTAGGCAAGCAAAACAATGAAAGGAGACATTTTTACTTTGAATTTAAAATGTATTAATTAATCACAGGTTCAAGAAGACAACCTGCACACCTACACACATGTGTAAGATGTACAAGTAGCTGAGGCAACGCTCTCCTAAAGATGTTGCAAACAACATCAACCAGAACAGTAAATAGACATTTATTTATACATAAGTGTCTGAACTTTAGGAGGTTTGCTTTAAAAGGTTTGAAATTTAAAGGTATTACTGAACATGAGATTACTGCAGCAGGAAACACGCCTTCAGGCCAGTAAGTACCCTGAGGTCTCCCATCTGAATCTGTCCCTGTCTTACTCAAGCTAAAAATACAGGAATGGGGAGCAGGGGGTATGAATGGAAAAGATTCGTCAGTCCAATAATGTTCTGAACCTCAGACCGCTCTCCCAGTTGCACCAGGTAAAAGGAAGGTATTACACTTTTATAACTCAATTGAGACCTACTGTACACTATATTTTATACAATTCTGTTTTTTTTTGTTACCCACACAAGAGAAGCTGCTATGTTGAGACACAAACTCTTCTTACTCAAACTAAAGATTAAATTCTTGCATCTAGACATAATTGTTTACAAACCACATGTATTTGTAAATATTGTTATATGTATACCCATAACATCTTAAGTTACTTTAAGTAAAGATCCAAATATATTCTCTTTCATCTTCAACACAAAATTCAATACATGCTTTATATGTGATGGAGGCATTTAAAAGGATTTATGAGGAGATGAACAATTTTGCTCTTGTCACCTTTAAATAGTCTATTTTGAAAGAAATAAATTACTTAGGACACAACCTTAAACTGTGAAACACAGCACAATTAATCTGGATCTGGATTTTGCTTAGCTGTAGGAAGGAGTGGGAATTGTTTAAACACATTCTGAACTGTGCCAGAGCCTACATGACCTACAGAGAAACCGGAAGTATGCATCTTTGAGGTAACAAAGTGTCTTATAACAGCATTGTAACAGCTCTACTGACAACCATGATTAGCTGGACCATATGTTGACCTCTTTCAGTTAACATTGCTCCATTCCAATAGCACACATGAGATCAGACTAAACAGCCCAGAGGATCTCTGTTAACTTTGGAGGAATATGCAGGTTCCCTTTCTTTCTCATTTCAAATCCTGCAGCAAAATAAAAGAGAGGTTATTCACTCTGTAATTCCTGATTCAAAATATTTTGTCTATATGTGTATTCACAGTGCAGGGTCCATATGCTCATGTTGCTTCAGAAGTATACACGGCAAATGAGACCCAGTCCCTCAGCTCTCCAGAGTATTGGTAATGAATTACAACTCCACTCAGGTCTTAGGTTTAAAATGTCCAAGGGGAAGGAGGAAAACTTACGAATTTACAATGAGATGAATCACCTGAGGAAGGGCTGTTAGAGACATTATCTCTTTTTCTCGCATGATATTCTGATACACAATGGCGGCTCTAAGGATCTTATATTTGAAGAAAGGTTTCAGGATCCAAAGCTGAATAAGGACTGTAAAAGGTCTCTTTCAACAGCAGCGTCACATCAGCAGGTCTGTAAGGTTTGGTGGATTTCAGAATGAAGCTCTAGGTGGCAGCTAGATGTGTAGCCTCCATATGCTAGGGATGGAGGCATTCTGAAGAAAGTAAGACAGCTATGTTAATCTAAGGTGGCTTCAGTTCAGCAGACAAACTGCTTCCCACACGGTTAGCTATCCAGTAAGACAATCTGTTGAAACAGCTGATTTTTAGCTCACTTTGTTGTCATACGGACAAGCAAGGATTCTTCCTGAAAGGCTTCATCTTGGCAAGGTAGAAAGAGACAGCTTGCCTGGGAAAAGTGTAAGAAGAACTAGCACATACAGTGGGGCAAAGATAGGCAGACTTGGCTTAAATAAAATCCAGTGCCTTAGTTAGAAAATAAAGGGCGTTTTCTGAGGATAACATAGCACAGAAAAATGTGGGGGAGGAGGGTGTAAATATGTATATACACCATATTCATGTATAAAGAATCAACTGCAAGGATCCAGATTTCTCTCTGGTTGGAAAGGAATATCCTTAAGGAAAAATAACAGAGGCTAAATTTGTCTGAAGGCTCAAAGGGCTGGCCCACCACTAATCAAGCAATTAGGTTAAGGTATGGACTATGTTAACATACTGGAGGAAATACTCTTAGTTGCTCTGCAGATTCAGAAGTATGTTTTGCAGGACCCCTGAAGCTGGTCTGGCTCTCTCATTTTCTTTCTATGTTCCAGCCAAAAACACTGACTTCAGGAAGTACCTCATTGTTCTTCACCTTCCTTTTATGTTCCTGTTTGCAGTGGTTCATACAGTTTACAATTACTTAATTGTCATTACAAGAGTATACCCTTGATTAAGTTATTTGGTGACTGAAATCTGCTAGTGGTTTTTAGTGAGCCACACAAACAATTTTGTTACTTTCCTTCGTCTAGTGTAAATTGCAAAACATGTATTTGGTGTACATTACTTGTAGCTAAGGTCCTTTCTACACATGCACAGAGAGCCTGACACATCTCATTAGTGTAAGCTCCAAGATAGTGATGTATATACTGAACTTCAAGGTCAACTACAAACTCTGATCTCTGAGATCACTGAAGTGAAATACCCATTTAAGGAAAGAGGAATTCATCACTATTAGCTTAAAAAAAGTAAGTGGAACTGAATACTGATCCCCCTATCTGCTACATGCTATCCACAGGGAGATCTTGCAGAGCTATTCACTACCCCAGGGAAGGATCATTAGGAAAATAAACCATTAGGAACTATATAGACATGTACTACATGAACAGGTAACAGTCTGCTCTTGTAGAAGACAATCCCTATAAATAAAACCAGCAAAAAATCTCCAGTTAATTTGATAGTAAGTTCAGGTTTTTCAGCATTCAAACATATAGGTAACTAACAAGAAAGGAGGCTCTGGCAAAAGAAAGCTGAGGAAAGACCGTGTTCCTTCAAAAATTTAGATTCAAAACTAGAATAACATTCAGTCTGTTTCACCTTGAGCCCCAGGAGAAGTGAAAATAGACTGTGAGAGCTGGGCTGTTCAGCCTGGATATGAAAAGGCTCTAGGAGACCTTATTGCAGCCTTTCAATACTTAAAAGGGGACAGGTGGTAATGGTTTTAAACTAAAAGAGGGTAGATTAAGGTTAGATGTAAGGAAGACATTTTTTACAGCAAGGGTGGTAAAATACTACAACAGGTTGCCCAGAGGTAGTAGATGCCCCATCCCTGGAAACACTCAAAGTTAGGCTGGATGGGGCTCTGAGCAACCTGACCTAGTTGAAGATGTTTCTGCTCATTGCAGGGGGAATTAGACTAGATGACCTTTAAAGGTCTCTCTCAACCCAAACCATTCTATGATTCTACGATTCTACAAAATGTACATTAAGACACTTGACATTTTTGCCAAGGCTGATTGTTTGAGAAAGCATCACTCCATTTTTACTGGTGGGAAAAGACTGGACTCTTCATATTTTTTTAATGAGATTTGGTGCCAGAGAAATTCCAGTGTTTTGATCTTGTACTGATGTGGTACAGTCTTCCCAGAGGTAACTGATCTCTGCAGAAACAAAGACGTTTTCAGTCAAAAAATGTTACTGAGACCTTGAAGTAAGCATCTTGCTTGCCAAGATACACACAGCAATTAACTTTTTTAAAGTTGCAGACTGCCAACATAACTGTTCTGATAATAAATGTCTTCGTTTCAGAATAGGTCTTGAGCCTCTTCAATACCAGAAATAGTTTACTGTGAAAAAATCCCCAACTTAAACCAGTTTTGTTATTCCCTATTCCAGTAATTACATTGTCAGAGAAGGCTCCAAAACAAGGAGAAAGAGTCAGGTGCAGAAAAGTCGAAAAATTAATAAAATACCCATGATATATGGGATGAAATATGAAGCCTGCACAACCCCAGACATGAAGACTCCCATGGCAGATAAGGTATAAAGGGGGTGGAACTAACGAAAAAAGAGGTTAAGTGCACCCACTTTCTTTCAAAATCAGCACGTTCATGACTAGGTCACTGACACATCTCTAGGGTTCCTGGCATTTGAAACAGGATATGTAGACAATCCTTAGTCTAGATCGCAGTTAACTGCATTCAGGATGACAATTACCAGTGGAAAAGCTGAAGTGCCAACTATTTGGATGTGGTTCTGCTGTAGTTGGATGAACCTAATGGCAGAATCCTAATTAGATTCTCACAAAACTGTATCAGGAATTTGTGGGGATACCCATCCATTTCACCAGTGATCTGCGGGGCATTTTCCTCTAACAGCACGTTCTTGAAGAGACTGATTACCTCAACGCTTCTTGTAAGATCTAGGAAGTGAAGCAGAACTTCACTAAGTACTAAATTCCATCACATTTGTTTGCATGTATTCTCAGTAGATATTCTTGGTATCTCTACAGTCCAAAATTCAAATCCAGCCTAAATTATGTGATTCATTCAAATATGATTTCCTCTAAGGCACAATAAGCAATCTGAGTACAAGATTTTGAAGAACAGTGGAAAAAGCAGACTATAACTGTATTACCAGTACTTTACGTTCTTCTCAATCTTATTAAGATAGTTGAAAACTAAGGATGTGGTATGCACCATTCATTTCCACCAACAGCTACAAATCCCTGGTGCATAAAACTTACAAGGAAGGTTCTCCAGGTATTTCTGAAGAAAAAAGTTTTGAATGCTCACTAGAAAAACTGTAGAAAAACTAGAAAAACTGAAAAGCTATGTTTTCCATGATGATTCTATCTACCCTTGGAAACTGGTTATAGCACTTATCACAAATGACCAATTATCCAAAAAAATTATTGTCAACTCATTGTGATCAAGTAACTATTTATTACTAGTAAATACATTTTTGCAACATTTTTCCTCAATATATCAGCCTAATAACCCCTTTTATTAAACAAATAACCCAAAACACTCTAGTGATTACACTTCTGTTCAATTCTTGTCACCACAGATTGATGTCTTCACATTTACAATCCTAAAAAAACATCACTGAAACTGGCTTTTTTACAGCAATAGTAAATAACATTATTTTTAAAAAATTCCTGTCACAATAATTTATTTTTCAATTAGGATTCATTGAGAATGCAGGATATATTCTGGCTAGGAATTAGTCACATTAAAGACTGACAAACTATGTACACTAATAGCAGCTGAACTGCCTTTTGGTCAGTTATACTACTATTTGCCATGGGATAACAGTCTATAAAAATGTAATCTATAAAATTGTTTCCATTTTATCTTAAAGCAAGATTTAAAAAATACACATCCATTTACTACATCTGTGCTCCTTTGTCTTATGACAAATTACAGATTTGGGTTCAATGGTCATTGCAATTGGATAAACCAAGAGCATCTAAGACAAAAGTTAAAAGTACGAAGATCTACAGTAATACAGAAAAACATTAATAATAATATGATGTTTTAAAAACAGTGTGATGCTATAAAAACTCATTGTTAAAGATCTCTAATAAAGTTTATAGTATAATTTCATGACACAGGCAGTGGAGGCACCTTCCTTGGGGAGATATAAAAGTAGAAAAAAATGTGGTGGGAAGTGCACTGAGAAATCTAGTAGCTTTCATCTTTAATTTCTACAGGGTATGATCTACTTTCAGTACCCTGGTGTAAGTGCCAAAAAAAGAAACCAGAATTGCAAATTCAGATCTCTGTTTAGTTCTTTCAGTACACCTCTTATAATAATAAGGGCACATCAAGTGATGACAGACTGGATATTTGGGACACCTTTTGCCCTGCTAGCCACTCTGAAGAATGTGATGACTTTAAAGAGCAGATAATATATTTACCACACTGTAACCAAAGCAGCATAAAGACCTATGATTCAGAGGGGAAGAGAGTTCTAAAATGTGGACTCAGTGATAGAAAGGGATGTTTTCCTACATTGTCTTCAATCCGAAGGCATCACTTCCTAACAGTAATCTGGACACTCATGAAATGGGTTATTAAAAATAAACAGTTATCAAAAATGCTTCCAGAATTGAGTAGAAAGCTGGAAACTTCTTCTAACCCAACAGAAAAGCCAAGAAGTAAAGGAATATGCACATACAGGTTTAGAGGAATCTGCATTTCACAGCTGGGGGCAGGGGGAAATGGCCATAATGGATTCTAAAAAAAACCCACCAAAACCAAACCAAACCAAAGCAAAACAAAAGATAAATAGGTTATGAAAACACATGCAGGAGCTTTAAGTCATACATATGCAGCTGTATTCCATTCCCCTGTTTTCATACACACCTCTTCACTCATTATCATTCACATGTCATGCATGTGCACGTGATGGCATTGTTGACATTTCATATCTTGTCCACCATAATGCCATCACTGGTAAGAGAAGAACCGTACCACTACTATGATTTTGTAAATTCTAAGAAAATGGGGTAGGCAAAGAATCTTGGGCAGTCTGAAAATCTCTGCAGCAAAGATCTAGAAGCACTACAGACAGTGAGTCTGATTTTGACACTGTGGGATTCTGTCTTTAAAATGGTAGGCCAGAAACTCCTTACACTCTGATGGTACTGCATAATCACAGAAAATGCAATGATTCCATCTTGCTATCAAGATGAGCTGCAGGACCAATAGGCAAAGGGGAAAAAAATTGTAAAACTGACAGACAGGGGAAATTGTGAACATTTGCTTCAGTCCTTTAGGTACTGTTGAGTACTTGCGTTTCAGCACCCCTCTCAAGAGGCTGTGTGTGTCTGTGCATGTAATTATGGTATAAAACTGATAATATGAAGAACAGGTAGAATTAATAGCCTTTACTAATTTTACAGTACAAATAGCAATGTAAATATCATTCAGCTTCAAAATGTATGTTCAGCGGTGTCCTGCAACCCCATCCATTAAGTCAAGGAGTGAGTTTATTAATTTTTCTAATAGCTTGGAAAGTACAGGCATATGACTACTAAGGCTGGCTGATGAATTCAATTCATTTTGCATCACTTTCCCTTCAACATGGGCGCAATATTGTTGCATTTCTAAAACATATAAAACTACATGTGAAATGATGCACTGAACTTAAAAGGTTGAGAACTTAAGTTCTGTAACCAAAACCCTTCCAGTGAAAATGAGACTCAAAACGGTTTTCCAATGCCTACTGAAGCACCACTGAAGATTAAACTACACAGTATTCTGCACTTCCACTGGATGTCCAGGGACTGCAGACATGAGGCATCTACTGAATCACACACACTTGGCAACAAACTAATTCAATTTGGAACCTCCCAAGTGATTGTTAATACAACGCCATCACCCACCATTTAAATATTCTCATGCACTTAATAGACATCCCTTCAATGAATCTTTCAAGCAGTTAAAGATTGTTAACTTATACTGCAGAATTTAGGTGGAAATACTGAAGAAAATCCAATCATAGCCAACTGAAGTACACATATTATCACAAAAGGAGAGTACCATCACCTACCATTTAAATATTATCATGCACTTAATAGACACCCCTTCAATGAATCTTTCAAGCAGTTAAAGATTATTAACTTACACTGCAGCATTTAGGTGGAAGTACTGAAGAAAATCCAATCATAGCCAACTGAAGTATACATATTATCACAAAAGGAGAGTTGAAAAGGGATTTCAGGATTTCTGCACTAATTCTCTCAATTATTTCTGCATCACGTGCTTGCATATTGCAGTAAGATGTGTGCGTGCCATCCATAGTAACCAAACCTGTTCTCTAAATATAGACGTCCCTCCCATTTGACCTAGCACACTAGTATTAAATAAATTTTGCCGATACTCAGTGATTCTGCTCCAGTAAGACAGTATTTAATAATTTTGCACTTAAGTAAATTACTGAGTTTACTTCTACTGACAAAGACATTGCCTCTTCCCAAACAATTACTATTCCAGGACTTAATTAAGTAAAACCAATAAATAAAAAGTTCATCATTGAACCCAGACATGACCAAGTACATAACAAGACAGTATCTCCTGAAAAAGATAAAGCAGGAATGCGAATATGCCATGAAATAATAATATTCTACTAACTTGAAATTGTACCATGTTGCAATTGAAGCTCCTGATGTGATGAGTCAACAAATGTGAGTTAGATAAAATATTCCTTTTGATTTTACATTATAAAACCAAGAATAACTTGATCCACTACCCAACCACCTGCTTTAAAATTTCATCTAGTTAACAATGTAATGTACTGAGACCAATAATTTGTTCTTGGCAAGAGTCAAATAATTTCCTGAGAGTTATTTAGCTCTAATTTGACAACCTCGTGTGATGGAAAAATCACTTGTTTCTCTTGGCAATTTGTCCCAGCGGTTAATCACCTCCCTACTGAAAGTATTTGCCACATATTTAATTTGAATTTCTGGCTTCAGCTTCTACTGACTTGCTTTGCTAAATTAAAAAGCCTTTTATTACTAAGTGTTTTAGACACAGTTATCAAATCACCTCTCAATCATATCTATGATAAGCTAAACATATTCTGATGCATATGAAACACTTATGTCATTTTCTCCTACCAAAAACGCGGTTTTAGTGTTCTTTTCTTCACCTTTTTCATTCCCAGTACTAAAAAGAAGAGCCACAGTCAAGTATTTGTTCTGCCACTGGTGTCTACTGAGGTAAAATAACCTTACAATCATTATTTGTTACTTTGTTTCAGTCCTTCAAATAGCTCATTTAGTCTATTGTCACTGTTGATGTTCATGCTGAACTAATTTGAAGTTCAAAAGAAGCAGCCGCATTTAAAGACATGCTACTGATAACTTTTTCTCCTTTGTTTCAAATTTCCCTCCCAAAAACAATGACTGTCTTATTCGGCAATTGATTCTGCAATTTAAAAACTATATATGTAAACACTGATTAAATCAATTATATCAATTTGATACATGGACCACTTGGGGGATAAAGAACAGGCTGGATGGCCACACACAAAGAGCTGTGGTCAATAGCTCCATGTCCGGCTGGAGATCAGTAACGAGTGGAGTACCCTCAAGGATCGGTTTTGGGACCGGTCTTGTTTAACATCTTCGTCGCTGACATGGACAGTGGGATTGAGTGTGCCCTCAGCAAGTCTGCCAATGACACCAAGCTTTGTGGTTCGGTTTATACGCTGGAGGGAAGGAATGCCATCCAGAGGGACCTTGACACGCTTGTGAGGTGGGCTGATGCCAACCTTATGAAGTTCAACCATGACAACTGCGAGGTCCTGAACCTGTGTTGGAGCAATTCCAGGCACAGCTAAAGGCTGGGCAGAGTAAAGATTCAGAGCAGCCCTGAGGAGAAGGACTTGGGAGTGCTGGCCAATGACAAAATGAACATGGGCCAGCTTCAGTGTGTTTGCAGCCCAGAAAGCCAACCGTATCCTGGGCTGCATCAAAAGGAGCGTGACCAACAGGTCGAAGGAGGTGTTCCTGCCCCTCTACTCTGCTCTTGTGAGACCTCACCTGGAGTATTGTGTGCAGTTCTGGTGTCCTCAACATAAAAAGGACATGGAACTGCTGGAACAAGTCCAGTGGAGGGCCACAAGCATGATCAGGGGACTGGAGCACCACCCGTATGAAGACAGGCTGAGGAAGTTGGGGCTGTTGAGCCTGGAGAAGAGAAGGCTGCGTGGGGACCTAATAGCAGCCTTCCAGTACCTGAAGGGGGCCTATAGGGATGGTGGGGAGGGACTCTTCATCAGGGACTGTAGTGATAGGACAAGGGGTAACCGGTTAAAACTTAAACAGGGGAAGTTTAAATTGGATATAAGGAGGAAATTCTTTCCTGTTAGGGTGGTGAGGCACTGGAATCGGTTGCCCAGGGAGGTTGTGAGTGCTCCATCCCTGGCGGTGTTCAAGGCCAGGCTGGATGAAGCCTTGTGTGGGATGGTTTAGTGTGAGGTGTCCCTGCCCATGCAGGGGGGTTGGAACTAGATGATCTTGAGGCCCTTTCCAACCCTAACTATTCTAGGATTCTATGATTCTATGATTCTATTTGTTATGGGCTGCCATGAAATGAAACTTTTTACATAAACTAAAATATGCTATATTTGCATTGCCATTTATCAACCAAACTTATCCTCTCATCAAGAAAGCCAAATCCATTGGTGAAATGTTAACTCCCTAGAAAAGTCTGCTACTCTTTCTTGACTGCATCCTTTCCCCTTAACACTCTATTAATACAGTCTCATTATACATACTGGTATTTTGCCCATAACTGATAAAAAATGACTTAATCATAAAGCTACCTCTCTTTTGAAATATTAGAATGAGAATGGTTTGGGTCAGAAGGGACCTTAAAGATCATCTAGTTTCCACCCCTATTCCATGGGCAGGGACACTTTCCAGTGCATTGAGAAACATTAGGAGTCCTTCTGTCTTCTGGCCTCCCACTGGTGCGCTGAGATCTATTGAACAGGAAAACCAAGAGGTTGGATATATCCTTACCTGAATCATTGAAGAACCATGGCTGAAAACTAACAATTATAAATTTTAATACACACATTCCTCCGAATTCATCATCTGGACAGGAAGAAGATAAAAACAATCTCATAAATATGCCAGATACTTCTATATGGTTAAATATACATTCCTGGAAATGATCCATGGCCTTAAAGTCAAATGGAACAGACTTTTTTACTAATATTTATATATCTGTGTACCACTGTCCAGAGCAAACTCAATGGGTTACAATGCCATGCATTCAGGGCCAAGTTGCCTCTGGACACATGCACTGCTCCTGGAACCGTAAGACACAATTTGTATTCCCTCTGGGGATTCAGAGGGACAGACAGTTCAAAACATCCAAATCAAATGTTTTTTTTTCTAGTGTCATGCTGAAAGAAAGTAGTGTATTTCCTACGTGTGATTTGAAAAGCTCTTTTTCAGAGGGCAAAATTTACCTGGCTAGAGCTAAAAAATGATGTGGGTAGAAATAACCGAAACTGGCAAAGTTTTATTTCTGCTGCCTGTTTGGAGTGATCTCTGAAGTAAACTAGGTTATTTCCCTCCCCTCGAACCACAGATATATATTAGAAATATCTCCTTAAAATGTAAGAAAAAGGACATAAGAAAGAGCTGGACAAACTAAACACCAGGGCAAATTATGAACAAAGCACATCTGAAGTCCAAACACTTCAAAAATACTGCATATAGATACAAATTATTTACTTCAGACAATCTTAATAAAATATTCCAAGTCATACTAATGAAAACAGCCCACATATAAATGTATTTGGTGCATGCATAATACTCTATGCTAACAGCTTCTTCGTACAAATAAAGAGAAATTTTGCACCTCTGTGCAAAAAATTACCAATCGAATGCTCTTTTACTGAATTAAAATGTGATGTTGATCAGAATAAGCACAGCCAATGGGTAAAACCCCCTAAATGTGGGATTATTTTTGTTTAGTATTTTTTACTTCAAATACTTTCTTTCACTTGAGAAACTTTTTAAGTATCTCAAGTGAAAGATTAATTTCTTTTCTTTTAAACTCAGATGAAGGAGGAACTGTTCAGACAAACATTAAATAGATGAACACTTCTGTTTATAATCTGAAGAGGAATTATGCAGTCTAGATGGTAATTTTTATCATCATATCACAGAAGTGCTTCATGATTACAGTATTTCCTGCATGAAAAATTCTATCATAAACCAACATTGCCTTCTCATAAACTATATAATACTATGTATAGAAACCATGTAAAGAAAAGAAAATAAAATGTTACTTTAATGTTCATGATTATATGCCAGACATCATTAATTTAGCTGCTTGACCTAGATTTGTTATATTGTATACACAGCAGCTGTGTTCATCTTCCTATGGAAAATGATGGAAAAGAAACTACACAATATGAAATCTGGGTCCAGCAATAATTGTTGACTGTTCACTGAGCTCATTCACAGATACTCCGTATGAAGAGAAGAAAAAAAAATAGTTTCCTCTTACAAATGTAGCTTTGCCAGATCTAAGAAACAAAAGCATTAGGCATAGATGGAATCAATTTTCCATAGAAGGAAAAAAAAAAGTTTATTTTCCTTGAACACCAGTTTATCCAAAAGAGTAGGCTACTAAGGATTCTATTTTTAAGGATTCTGGTTTGTTGATTTACTTATAAATGACTTAGTAGTTGGCTCTAAAGCATGGAAAGGTGATGAAAAATCTGTCCATGCTAGCAGTTTTATATTTTTAAATAAACAACCATTAGCTATATTCAGTGCTGTGCATGGAACCATGCAGAAATAATTGCAGTGATGGCATGAGTATAAAATGTACCCAGAAACATGGGTTGAAAAGAGAATCCTCGATATAATCATATAATGTCTGAACACTATCCAGTGTTTGCATGCTTGCATATATTATTTATATTCTGGAAAGAGATGTACTTTGCTTTATAAGTAATCCACACCGGAAATATTCATAGCCTATGAAGCAACTGGACAGAAAAAATAGAAATGTTTCTCAAGAAATTGTCCCACAATTTTTTTTAAAAGTGTATTTTTTTCCCCAAGATCTACTACGCCATAGCTTTAGACAAAGCAACTTTTAATGCAGTCATTTTTCCTGATAAATTTAATTTACATTACTTGATAAATTTAATAGTAATAAGTACTAACTCCCACTCTGCATGCCACAGAATATAAGAATGTCATATTAAATCAACTATTAACAAAACAGGATCTGCTTTGATCCCTAAAGCCCATTTCAAGGTACTAACATAAAACTATGTGAATATATGTTCATATGAAGCGCATTATTGAAACGCATTATTAAAATATATATATGAACTACATAAAAATACTTTCACAAATTCTTTAAAAATAATAACGAAAGATTAGCATTTAAGATGCATTTATTGCAATCATTCATTGTCTTATTTTTTTATTTACTTGGTGATGAAATTACTTGTTGAGGTGAGAAGCTCTGGTGCTGGCAGGATCTGCAGTGGAGTGCTCTGGCATGGAGCACAGGCAGAGTTCCTGAAAATGGGGAACCTCAGGGGGAGCTAAGAGGCCACACAAAAGAGCTAACACAACAGAGCTGACAGGAACTGGACTGGGGCAGGAGAAATGGTGGCCAACCTCTCCACCATGTATAACAGAAGCTCTTAGGGAGCACTGGCGACTAGGAGCACTGTCACCAGCATGGGCAAAGAGGCTGTGGTTCGACTGTCAGGCTCTGGCACAGCAGTTTGTGTGGCAGGGTGTGCAAGAAGAATGCTGAGTCAGGGGGCAACGGCATCCACATGGGAGAAAGTCATGGAGTCTATAAGCTCTGCACCCACCACGACCGATGCAGCCACCCAGGCAGAGCTCTGGTGGGAACACACTGCTGATCAGGTGTCTGGGGAATATCATGGAGTGCAACAGAGACAGACTACTGGAATGGCACCCTATCTTCCCTGAGACGGGCCCAACAGGCAGATAGGACACACAGTACAGAGAAGAGGAGGCTGAGTGGAGACCTCCTAGCAGCCTTCCAGTATCTGAAGGAGGCCTATAGGGATGCTGGGGAGGGACTCTTCACCAGGGACTGTAGTGACAGGACAAGGGGTAATGGGTTAAAACTTAAACAGGGGAAGTTTAGATTGGATATAAGGAGGAAATTCTTTCCTGTTAGGGTGGTGAGGCACTGGAATGGGTTGCCCAGGGAGGTTGTGAATGCTCTATCCCCGGCAGTGTTCAAGGCCAGGCTGGACGTAGCCTTGGGTGAGATGGTTTAGTGTGAGGTGTCCTTGCCCATGGCAGGGGGGGTTGGAACTAGATGATCTTGAGGTCCTTTCCAACCCTAACTATTCTATGATTCTATGATTCCCTATCCTCTCTCCACCTGGATGAACACAGGGACTTAAGCGGTAGGGGGCAATGGTGACAAGTTCCTGCCTGGGACAGCAGATGCGTCTCACCCATGACTACCCCACCTGCCCAGGTGTCCTTGTATAATAGCCATGAAGCTCTGCAAGTGGAACAGAACAATAATGAGGATGGCTCATCTAGTTTGTACATGTTGCCGAGCCTTAGTCAGCATATGCCCTGCATCAAAACTGCTTCCATAAAGAAAAAGAGATGGGTCATTGTCATAGGACATTCCCTTCTGAAGGGAACAGAAGGCCCTGATATGCAGAACAGACCCACTTCTTAGGGCCATCCACTGCTTCCCTGGGATCTGGGTTAAAGATGTGAAGAGAAAGCTTTCTGTGCTGGCATGGCCATCAGATTAATACATTATTGATTCTTCAGGCAGGCAACAATGAAGTTGCAACACAAAGTCTGAAGGTAATCAAAAGAGATGTCAGGGCCTTGGGACGACTGGTTCATGGATCAGTAACAGGTAGTTACTAGTTAATGGATCAGAGAACAAGTAGTGTTTTCTTCTACTGTTCCAGCTGCAGGGAATGATGAGGGAAAAAAACAGGAAGAACCAGCAGATCAATACCTGGCTCCAAGGCTGGTGTCACCAGCAGAATTTTTGGGGTTTCAATCATGAGTCAGTTTATAGGACAACAGGCCTGTTGACAACAGACAGGGTACACCTGTCTCAAACACAGAAAAAGACCTTTGTGCAGGATTGGCAGAGCTCACTGAAAGAGTTTTAAACTAGATTTGAAGGGAGAAAGGGATAAAACCAGTCACCTTAGAGGCAAGTCTGAGGGTGGCATGCAATTGTTTGAGGGACACTGTGCTAGCAAGGTCCTTTAATTTGCATCTCAGTGGAGGTAGGAGAGGGGGCAAAGCTAGATGGGGCTTTGAGAAGCCTGTCTAGTGGAAGGTGTCCTGGCCCATGTCATGGGGGGGTTGAACTAGATGAGCTTTAAGGCCCCTTCCACCCAAACCATTCCATGATTTTATGATTCTGGATGTCCATGCAGCAGCAAAGACCCAAGGGTTATTGATGTGTTGGAAACCTTGGTAATGCCTGAAAATGGTCACAGGAATTAGGGCTTCTCCCCCCAGGAAGGTAGCAGGATCAGTAGCTCAACCGAAATGTACCTATGCTGCACACAGCATGAACAACAAACAGGAGAAGCTGGAAGCCATTCAGCAGTAGGAAAACAATGACACAGTTGGCATTATGGAAACATGGTTTTCGATGCTCCCAGAAGTAATGATGGTAGTTAGCAGAGCAGATACCTTGGACTTCTGAGGGGCAGACTTTGGCCTGGGTAGAAGCCTGCGTGACACAAGCCCCCTGGGACTGATTCTACAATTCTATGAAAATAATTAAATAAAAGTTAAATTGTCATTTGACAATTTGAAAAGTTGTCTCTTTCCACCCACCCCTTTCTTTCTTCTTCATAAAATGATCTTACTCTTTCCAGAACAAAAACATAACTAACCTATTTCTTGTGGGAAAATTAAAAAAAAAAAAAAAAAACAAAAAAAAAACCCACAAAAATAAGAACCCCCAACTTAAGAGCAATTCTGAATCTTATTAAAAACATACAAGGGAGCATTTACAGGAGACAAACACACATACACAAACACAAACATCCTCACCCCCACACAACTGCAGAACAGACATTTTTTTCTTAATCAGATTTTCTTCCATATGAGCAGTAAATGTGCAGCAGTTTAAAAATTAGGTCACTCCAAATCAACTGTTTAAAAAGATTATCATAATATTGGTACAGGAAAAATATTACCAGAAAAACAAGTAATTGTGAACAAACCTCATAAACTGAGCAACTAACAGACACAAGACTACAAGTGTATTAATGTCATGATACCAGCTATTTTTGGAAATTCCAGTTCTTCTCTGGGGTGGGTGTTTTGCGTTCTGTATGCTTTTATTCATTCATATAGACAGAATATATCTGAAGAAAGACAGAATATATCTGAAGAAAAGGCCAATCTTTCAAGCACTGAATCTGGACAACTACTCATGGGATAAGCAGGAGGTAGCAGATTAAAAGATCACTTTTTTTCTCTATGGTACAGATAATCAGGGTCTTTTCTCTCTCCTTTTGTTATTCAAATAAAGTAAGTAAAAATTAGATGCTTCTTGAAAACAAACACTAATATCTAGGTTCTCTCTTCAAGGCAATGTCATGAAGTGTTCTGAAGGGTACCACTCTCCCAAGAGCACAGGGTAATATCTTTCAAGGAGCTATTTGTCTTGGAGCCATGGAAATTAAAGTGTAACACCTACTATATACTTTCTTTCTCAAATGCTGCAACTCCTTTTGATTTACATGACTCAGCTTTCACTGATGCTTTAGAGGAATACAGCAAGAATTAGGAAAATAATCTTCACTATGAAGGTGGTGAGGCACTGGAACAGGTGTGGCTGCCCCAACTCTGGCGGTATCCAAAGTCAGGTTGGATGGGCTTTCAGCAACCTGGTCTAGAGGAAGGTGCTCCTGCCCATGTCAGGCGGGTTGGCCTCTTTAAGGTCTCTTCCAACCAAAAACATTCTATGACTCTGTGAACATGGCTTGTATAACCCTACCACAGAAGTTAGTGCTGTCTGTGCTTCCTGTGTAGAATCTTTGAGCTAAAGAAGTAATGGGAACTGTATCATACCAGGTCTTCACAGGGACGAAGTGATGCAAACAGAGGAAGAAGAGCTTTACATAATCCTTCCAAAGCTTCCCTGGGGATAGGAGAAGTCAGCTCATCTGACTTCCATGCAAAATCAGTACTTTCACCATAATAACTTACAAGAAATACAGCTTTTTCCATTCCTAACTGCTGACTGAGGATGGTCTAATGCAAGTTAGAGAATAACAGTAATATACAGCCAGAATAAAAAGCTACTGCATTAAAAAAAATAAAAAATTGTTATTAAGATAAAAATCTTCTTTTCAAGTACCTAAATATAAGAACATCTTATTAAAATAAAAAAAAAAACCCAGACACAATATATGACAGTACATAATTTAAGAGATATATAATCCACTTAATCATTGTTTCTATCTTTACTTGCACACGGATGTCCTGAGTACACAATACACTGTGATATCTTCTTAGTCCATTTCACACATATTCAGCATGTAGATTAAGACAGCAACTTTGAATTCTTCCAGACCTGACTATTCATGGTGATGACATAATTCTAACAATGTGCAGTCATATCACAACACCGTTTTTAAAGAAAGGAGAGCTAAGCATGAAGATTCTTTCAAAGTGGAACCTCATACTTTAAAAAGGAAAGTGTTTGTAAAATTTATCACCAAAAGGAAGAAAAAAAACCCAAACAAATGTAAAAATTAGAGTACTAGAGTTCTTATGCCATTAACTTGCTAAGTGAACTTGGCCTGATCTTTTGTGAAAATAAACCAAATCAGAAAATATAAAGGGTTAAAGGAAAATCTAACTAACAAATAAAACAAAATAAAATAGAAAAACAACAACAAAACCGCAAAACCAAAAAGCAAACGTGGAAAATACCCAACAGATGGTACATCTGAGATTAAGCTTCTGAGCTGAAGGAATCACAAAAGCAGGGGAAAGAAACCAACACCTTTTGCCTTGTTTTCATACTATCTGTACTAAATAGAACTACTTACATCAAGCTGCATGAAATACCAGAGCAAATCTTTTTCAGGAGATTATTCTATTAATCTGTTCTCAAAAATCTAAATTAAAGGAAGTAACGTCTTTTCTGAAGCCACAGAACACTACTCAAAGAGTAAAATGTAAATTATCAATGACAGTTGGCTGCATCTGAAGGAATAAATTTGCCCATCGAGTCTTAAAATACAGCAAAGTCCAAAAAAAGCCACTTAAAACTCACAGTGCAGAATTGGATTATCTGTTCTGAAATCACTCTGGTGAAGTCTACTCGTTCTGTATTTAACATAGGAATAATATAGGACTGTGTGAAGATCTATGTAATGGGAATTAGAGGGGCAATAACACCAAATACTT
The DNA here is from genome assembly GCF_037157495.1 of Lathamus discolor. Lineage (NCBI taxonomy): Eukaryota > Metazoa > Chordata > Aves > Psittaciformes > Psittacidae > Lathamus > Lathamus discolor. The sequence goes on from NC_088884.1 coordinate 25,986,074, forward strand.
TACGTCACTACAGACATTCCTATGCTCTAGTATATTATGCTGATAGCACTTTATAATAAAAGTGCATAAGGGAGATTACGGTGGAAACTGGTGATAACAAACATAGCACTATTACATTGTTTCTCATTTGTTGTAACAGACTTTTTATGCACAATTATGTAATTACGATTCATAAAGAAAATTGAGATCGTCACTCCTTTGCTGTTAAGAGGTTTAATTCTTGCATAATCCAAAAAGCCAGTAATAATAGACTTGTTGACTCTAGTCCATTATATTTGACAGATACGATATGATGAAAAGGTCATACAAATTCTGATTTCAAAAATACATTATTCAGAAGATAATTCAGAAACACTTACTAGATGATGCACTATAAACTTCAGGTGTTGTTGCTGATAGATTTTTAAGTACCTCAACACTAAAGGTACATTCACACATTTGGTACAAAAAAAAAAAAAAACTAATTTGATGGCTAGACATCATCAAATATCTCTGACACATTATTCTGAAAACACTTACCTCTGAAATAGTTATAAAAAAGTGAAAAACAGCATCATACAACATTATATGAGATACTTTCCCAGACTCTATATAATTTTTTTAAGAAGATGCTGACCAAACAAAGCCTCTGTTCAGATGGATGGCAGTTATTTCCTAAAGGACACACAGTTACTTCTAACAAATTAAAAATTGTTGTTGGATTCCAACTTTTAATGGAATGAAATCAGCTATTATTTCTGTTTGCACTTAAAATTTTGATTATGAGTGAAACAGACACAAGAGACCTCTGATACAATGAACTCTTTGCTCTATTTCCTCATAAATTTTCAGTCTTTGAATTAATAGACCTAGCAAACTGGAGAAGCAGAAACTATGAAGCCCTCATGATCATATAATTTTGCTTGCTAATATGGCATCATTTACTAAAGGGTATTAAAAGAAAATATGGACACTTTTATTGTTCTCCTTGAGGCAGAAAATACTGCAGTGAAGAAGTTCATTAGTAAATATTTTACCACTGTCCAGCTGCCTTACAGTCAATTATGTTCAGTTAATGTGCATCTTAATGAAGATCTTGACATACAGTTATAATCACAAACTGTCCACTCCAATGTCAGTCTTCAGTTCATGATTGGTACTTTGTCGGCATAATATAACAAACACTTTCTAATTACGTTTCAGCTCATTAAAATTAAACTAGAGTTCAATAAAAACTACTTGCAACATGTTATTTATTTTAGCAATGATATAACCCTATTCTAGAGAAGAAGATTCAAAAAGTAATAAAAAAAAAAGAAAAAGGAAAACACACAGACTAGACCTATTAATATTGTGCCTAGTCAGTAGTGAGGATCACTTTCAGTTGGTTATTAAAGTTACTATGCAAATATTCCCCATAGCAAATCAACACACTCCAGCAATGTTGTGTTTTGGCAGAGAAGATATATGAAAAAAAGAATACCCCCAAAACACAAAGGTATTTCTGCAGCAGATTTCTCTTTGATTCAAAAGCCATGGAGGTTGCTATGCATGAAAAACAGACAGTCAGAGATCTACAAAGATGAATCTGGGAAATGAGAATACTAGGATGTGACAGAAAATGAGATATTTAACAAAACATGCTTCATTGTTTCTTATGCAGATTTCCAATTAGAATATATCCTTTGAGTTACCACTCATGAAACCATGAGAACATCCATATTACTTGTGGGAGGAGTATTATCTAGTGTCAACACATCCGTATCTCAGTCACCAGGGACGAAGGGGATGGCAGCCCATGCTGCAGGAAGGGTAACACTTCTAAGGAAGTATCACACCATGCCACTAGCTTGACTTTTAGGCCCCTTTTTAGATGAAGGTCATTTCTTTAGCTTCACAGTGGCAGAGAAGAAAAGAATATATTTCTCAAGATGTTAGCTTTGGGGACAGAAAAGGGACAAGAGTCTTGTCCTAAACTTCACTGCTTTATGAGGGTACAGCTGAGAATTCAGCAGATTGTTATTTCACGTTGTTATTGCTAGGAGAAAAAATCCCAGCTTGTAATCCAGAAATTACTATGAGAAAATAATACTTCAAAACATCCTTCCAATGAAAGACATGTCTAGTTACAGCACTAGGAATAAAAATATTGTTTCCCTGTGAAGAATATGTGAATTTTACATGAGCATTTTTACAGCAGGAAACTGCTATTTATCACATGCATTATGCAGTTCTCTAATTTTATCTATTACCTTGGATCTCTCGTATTAAATCTTTTCTAGCTTCCTGATAAATATGTTTCTAATACAGTAAACTGTAACTTATGGAAGCGCAGGGAATAACACCCCTAGAGAAACAGTTCCAATTTTCACAAGAAGACATCATCCGGGTACTGGATTTAGCAGATAACCCATCTAATGTTAATTATTTAATATCCAGGGGAGGGGGAAATATTACTTCTCTCAAAATGCTAAGTAATCCAAAGGTGAAATTCTTCCCACCACATTCTCATCTGACCCCAGGTAACGAGATGCAGCTAAGAGCTTGCTTACACTCTTTGCAGCCTGGATGCACGCATAGAATCATAGAATCATAGAATGGTTAGGGTTGGAAAGGACCTCAAGATCATCTAGTTCCAACCCCCCTGCCATGGACAGGGACACATCTCACTAAACCATCCCACACAAGGCTTCATCCAACCTGGCCTTGAACACTGCCAGGGATGGAGCACTCACAACCTCCCTGGGCAACCTATTCCAGTGTCTCACCACCCTAACAGGAAAGAATTTCCTCCTTATATCCAATCTAAACTTCCCCTGTTTAAGTTTTAACCCGTTACCCCTTGTCCTGTCACTACAGTCCCTGACAAATAGTCCCTCCCCAGCATCCCTATAGGCCCCCTTCAGGTACTGGAAGGCTGCTATGAGGTCTCCACGCAGCCTTCTCTTCTCCAGGCTGAACAGACCCAACTTCCTCAGCCTGTCTTCATACGGGTGGTGCTCCAGTCCCCCTGATCATGCTTGTGGCCCTCCTCTGGACTTGTTCCAGCAGTTCCATGTCCTTTTTATGTTGAGGACACCAGAACTGCACACAATACTCCAGGTGAGGTCTCACAAGAGCAGAGTAGAGGGGCAGGATCACCTCCTTCGACCTGATGGTCACACTCCTTTTGATGCAGCCCAGGATATGGTTGGCTTTCTGGGCTGTGAGCGCACGCTGCCGGCTCATGTTCATTTTGTCATCAACCAGCACCCCCAAGTCCTTCTCTGCAGGGCCACTCTGAATCTCTTCTTTGCCCAGTCTGTATCCGTGCCTGGGATTGCTCCGACCCAGGTGTAGAACCTTGCACTTGTCATGGTTGAACTTCATAAGGTTGGCATCAGCCCACCTCACAAGCGTGTCAAGGTCCCTCTGGATGGCATCCCTTCCCTCCAGTATATCAACCGGACCACACAGCTTGGTGTCATCGGCAAACTTTCTGAGGGCGCACTCAATCCCACTGTCCATGTCAGCGACGAAGATGTTAAACAAGACCGGTCCCAACACGGATCCCTGAGGGACACCACTCGTTACTGGTCTCCAGCTGGACATCGAGCCATTGACCACAACTCTTTGTGTGCGGCCGTCCAGCCAGTTCTTTATCCACCAAGTGGTCCATCCATCAAATTGATATCTCTCCAATTTAGAGAGAAGGATGTCGTGTGGGACAGTGTCAAACGCTTTGCACAAGTCCAGGTAGATGACATCAACTGCTTTACCCTTGTCCATCAGTTCTGTAGCCCCATCATAGAAGGCCACCAAATTGGTCAGGCAGGATTTCCCCTTAGTGAAGCCATGCTGGCTGTCACCAAGCACCTTGTTGTTTTTCACGTGCCTTAGCATGCTGTCCAGGAGAATGTGCTCCAAGATTTTACCAGGCACAGAGGTGAGACTGACTGGTCTGTAATTCCCTGGGTCTTCCATTTTCCCCTTCTTGAAAATGGGGGTTATATATGACAGTTGTACTACCACTATAGACTACCTGTCAGTTAAGACTGATCTGAGTAAGCAAAATATGAAAATGCACAAGAATTCAGGTTCCTGGAGAATTTAGAAAAGCTGGGTTTTGTACATTCAGTTTCTTTCCTGCTTCGAAGAACAAAGTGATAGAAAAATGTGGTCACAGACTTCAAAAATCCAATCTCCAACCGAGTGTGACTCAGGTTGTGAAAGAGTTAAAGTTTAATCATCTGAAATACAAAGAAAGCCTTGACAGGAAAAAGGAATTTTTTATAATCACACAAAAGGTTGTAGATGCATGACTGGTCGCATTTTCTGATTTTAATTTTTTTTTATTGTACTCATTGAAAAATAAAAGGGGGTGGTGTTTACATATTTATCCAAAAAATATCATACTTGCTTTAGACACAACTCTTGAATTTACAGGCATTATAAAAGCTTGCAAAGGTCTTAAACTAACATAAAATTGATTTTTTTTTTTAAGCTTTGTATTACTGTTCTTTTAAGCTTTGTATTACATTACCTAGATGCTATTTTTCTCTCTCCACTTCCTCTTTTTCTAAAAGAAGAGATGGCATAAATTCCTTTCACTTAATGACAGCAACATTAAACTGAGTTTGATTCAACCTCCAATTCCAAGTCTTGTAGTGTGTGATGTCCCTGCCCACGGCAGGAGGGTTGGAGTAGATGATCTTACGGTCCTTTCCAACCCAAACTATTCTGTGATTTTATGATTCTAAAGTAAATGAAACAGAAGAAAGGAGATTTCTCCCTTCTTCTGATGCTTTGGTTTGTATTGTTTTGTCCAAATCTGGCCAACCCAAGCAAGCAGATGTCACTTCCCTGTATCATTGTATGGGAAATAGATATTTTTTGTTTTCCATTGAAGGTTCAGAATTGAGCCAGTACTGTAGAATTAAACAAAAGTCTCAAACACATGCTAATGCTTAAATGAGTTAACATTTTGTATGCTTAGTTCTTCTGTTCTTCTGTAAGAAGGGTTAGTAAAAACTGTGTTACTCCTCTCATCCGGAAACTAAAATTGGTTCACACAAAGCTCTCCTGACAGACACAGAATACCAAGAAAGAAATACTGACAGTGGTTAGGCCCTCTCTGCAAAATAAAGCTGTCTTCATACTGAAATATCTCAATGTGAAGCACAACCAGGAATCAGCACACCAACACAGAAAAACTGAGTTATGAGGTACTCAAGTAGTTGAGTTAACCTCAACTAAGACAGTAAAAATACCCTATGCTCTCCCTCTACTACATGATCTCCAAAGCAAGAGAGGAAATCCAAGGAAACACTGATTTTAGTGGCTAGTTACAGCTAAAGTATTGTGAGCATTTACTGAGAACTCCCAGGAGTGACTCTTTTACTTCTTGAAACATTTTTTAAAATCCAGCAAAGCAATATCTAATTTGAGTTTGTAATAGACATCAGACATTTTTGCTCCTTTTTTTAGCACTTAAACTTGTAGTCCCACACACATGGACAAACAATCATACGAATTCTTTCATTAGGAAAGGAAAAAAAATCTTTTTAAACAATTCAAGAATAAGCTAAAGTTTTACACAGAAAACCTTGTCAGCAGAAAAAAACCTCAGTATTTTCAATAGTAGAGATAAAAAAATTAAAAGGTTACAAGCTTGTGAAAACAATAACGACACCTGCTTTTAAAAGGTACTATATAAAACCAATGAGATAACAAAAATCAATGAGTGACATAAAATCTTTTGCCCTCTGTCAGCTGCCTTCATCTACTGCTCATACAGGCTGTGTGTCTGAGGCCTGCAGAACTATTGAGTCTCTGGAACTTTCTTCAAACCAGGCTCAGCAGGGCTAGGAAATCATACCGTGAAACTACTGAACAATCAAAGCCAAGGTTACACATGTTGTTGAGCCCAGCAAACAGCAGTGATGTAGCATTTTTTGTTCATAACTATGAAAAATACCAAACGCATGCAAAATTTGTCAACAAATAGCTTAACTGATGAGAATTCAAACCCATGTAGAGAAGTCATTTGTTTCCCAACCATGTGATGCACACCATACACCTGAGGACAGCCCATCTTTCTTGTGTTCTCCTCGTGTTCCATGTAATGCCGGGTAGTGAACAACCACCTCCTTATTGCCAGACAGCTCTTCTGGACAAATACAATTGAATTGTAGCACTGCTTCCTATTGTGTAGGGGCTGACTTGTCTAAAGATTGAGTGACCTTAGTCTATGCCATGCTGCAGTATTTATCAGCACATAAATAGTATGAATTAGACACTGAAAGGTTTTTTATAAATGTAAATTTTAAAAGCATTTAACCATCTTATTTTAAAACTGAAACTTGAATCATATAAAAAGCTCTTGTGAAACAACTTTTATACTTAGCTGTATCTCTAGATTATCGCTTAAGGAAGACTAGTGAGCAATGTGACTCCATAGCATCACTTCATTAGCCTATATTGAAATACACCTCAGCTCATACAGTTCCCAACATAGCAGCATTATCTTCCTCAGTCATTCCAAGATTTTAGAATTTGCCTCCTGATTTGAACAGAGAAGTTATAATAAATTTATTTCTTTTTTACTATTTAATGTGCATATTACAAAAATGCATGCCAGAAATGATTCTATGATTCTATGGAATGTTCTGCATTGCTACATGGTAACCAGATATGTTCTGCATTGCTACATGGTAACCAGATAGCAGTGGGCATCCAGAAAACAGAATGTTAAAACCTGTCTTGAAGAACGCAGTTCTAGGATTTTGAGGTTACTTAAGAAAGGGGCTTATTCAAAATAAAAGATGGTTTTCATTTGCTTCATTTTACTAAGCAATAAACAAAACCAAACCTCCATCATATAAGTCAATAAACCGCCAAAATAATTTTTGGGTTTTTTAAATCACAGTTGATCTATACTGCATTCCTTCAGAAAGCCTGCAGTGAAAAATGGCCATCCTCTTTGCAAGTCTAAAACAATAAAATGTTTTATTTAAAAAAAACCCCAAGCAGTTAGGGAACATAGGTACTTGAGGACTACCCTAATTACGTTGACCAAATGCATGTAAGGGTTGCAAGTGATTTTGGTTCCAAGGGTTTCTTTCTGAGCTCAAGAACGTTACCTTCTTTTGAAAACTACTGCCACTGAAAGCAGAAAACTGTTCCTGTGAACCTGTCCTCAAATAAGACTCTGATAGGGCACTAGCAATTATCTAAATACAGAATATTGTGGGCATCCTGCAAGCTTTAATGAGTGCAATAAACACAGAAGCACAAACAGGCAATTAACCTCATTTTCTTCGCAAACAATGTCCAGAGCAGTCTTTGTGCTATCATTTACCATGTAAAAAACAAGTAAGAGCCACTGGGTTTTTAAGATACAAACACTAGGTTTATTTATTAGCAAGATTATTTTTTAGTATCACATGCTACTCTACGAGCTTGTGAAGTGGGCCCACGTGAACTCCATGAGGATCAGAAAGACCAAGTGCAAGGTCCTGCACCTGGACTGGGGCAACCCTCAGTATCAATAAAGGCTGGACAGTGAGTGGATTTAGAGCAGCTCTGTGGAGAAGGACTTGGGGTACTGATGGATGAAAAGCTGGATGTGAGCTGGCAATGTGCACTCACAGCCCAGAAAGCCAACCATATTCCCAGCTGCATCAAAAGAAGCATGGCCAGCAGGTCAAGAGAGGTGATGTTGCACCTCCACTCTGCTCTGGTGATACCCTACCTGGAATACTGCATCCAGCTCTGGAGTCCTCAGCACAAGAATGACGTGGACCTGTTAAAGTGGGTCCAGAGGAGGGCCACAAAAATTATCAGAGTCATGGAAGACCTTACCTACAAGGAAAGGCTGAGACAGCTGGTTTTTTTCAGCCTGGAGAAAAGAAGGCTGTGGGGAGACCTTATTGCAGGCTTTTAATACTTAAAAGGGGCTTATAAGAAAAATGGGAATAGACTTTTTGGAGGGCCTGTTGTGGTAGGACAAGGAGTAATGGCTTTAAACTAAAGGAGGGTAGAATCAAACTAGATATAATGAAGAAAGTTTCTATGATGAGGGTGATAAAATTGGAGCAGGTTGCCTAAAAAGGTGGTAGATGCCTCACCCCTGGAAATGTTCAAGGTCAGGTTGGACAGGGCCCTGAGCAACTCGGCCTAGTTGAAAACGCACCTGCTCACAGCAGAGGAGATTGGACTAGATGATCTTTTAAGGTTCTTCCGAACACAAACCATTCTATGATTCCTTGACAGATATAGACAAGACCTAAGCAAATGTCCTTTAGCTGTTCCCAGACTATAAGAGCAGTCCAAAAAAGACACAATGCTTTAAAAAAAAAAACCCTAGGTACCTCTCGGGACACAGTAATGAAACCATTTAATTTAATCTTAATTTTAAAATGGAACAGATTTTTTTAAATGCATTAACTCAGCATCATAAGTAGTCATCCAAAATACAATGATGTTTAAAATCGCAAACAACTGTAAAAAGGCTGTAAAAATATATAGCTGTATAAATATATAAACTGTATAATAAACATAATAAATAAAATATAATAAATATACAAACTGTGTCAATATATAACTTATATATAAATAGATATGTATAAGTATAAAACTAAAAATATTAACTGTATAAATATATTACTGTAGAAATATAACTTTCAAAATACATAACAAACTTGTGAGACAGATAAAGAAGGAAAGTTGCCTAGTTTGTAAATAGATGCTATATTTGTAGATGTTCAAACCTTATGAATTCTCAAATACTACTGCTGTTTCATAGCTAAGACGTGCAATTATATATAAATTCATTCTTCGTAACAGATTTTTTTCTTTCTCTCTTGCTGCTAATTGTGTGTTTTTTTAAGTTTTTTTGGGTGGGTAGTTTTTTTTTTTTAATGTTAAAATTAGTCTCCATGTAGTTTATCAGATTGGTTGCAATAAACTCAAAAGAACAAAGCCTTCATCTTTGGTACACTGAATATAGAATCATAGAATCATAGAATAGTCAGGGTTGGAAAGGACCTCAAGATCATCTAGTTCCAACCCCCCTGCCATGGGCAGGGACACCTCACACTAAACCATCCCACACAAGGACTCATCCAACCTGGCCTTGAACACTGCCAGGGATGGAGCACTCACAACCTCCCTGGGCAACCTATTCCAGTGCCTCACCACCCTAACAGGAAAGAATTTCCTCCTTATATCCAATCTAAACTTCCCCTGTTTAAGTTTTAACCCATTACCCCTTGTCCTGTCACTACAGTCCCTGACAAAGAGACCCTCCCCACCATCCCTATAGGCCCCCTTCAGGTACTGGAAGGCTGCTATGAGGTCTCCATGCAGCCTTCTCTTCTCCAGGCTGAACAGCCCCAACTTCCTCAGCCTGTCTTCATACGGGAGGTGCTCCAGTCCCCTGATCATCCTCGTGGCCCTCCTCTGCACTTGTTCCAGCAGTTCCATGTCCTTTTTATGTTGAGGACACCAGAACTGCACACAATACTCCAGGTGAGGTCTCACAAGAGCAGAGTAGAGGGGCAGGATCACCTCCTTCGACCTGCTGGTCACACTCCTTTTGATGCAGCCCAGGATACGGTTGGCTTTCTGGGCTGCGAGCGCACGCTGCCGGCTCATGTTCATTTTCTCATCGACCAGCACCCCCAAGTCCTTCTCTGCAGGGCCGCTCTCAATCTCTTCTTTGCCCAGTCTGTAGCTGTGCCTGCGATTGCTCCGACCCACGTGTAGGACCTTGCACTTGTCATGATTAAACTTCATAAGGTTGGCATCAGCCCACCTCACAAGCGTGTCAAGGTCCCTCTGGATGGCATCCCTTCCCTCCAGCATATCAACCGCATCACACAGCTTGGTGTCATCAGCAAACTTGCTGAGGGCGCACTCAATCCCACTGTCCATGTCAGCGATGAAGATGTTAAACAGGACCGGTCCCAACACCGATCCCTGAGGGACACCACTCGTTAACCGGTCTCCAGCTGGACATCGAGCCATTGACCACAACTCTTTGTGTGCGGCCGTCCAGCCAGTTCTTTATCCACCGAGTGGTCCATCCATCAAATTGATATCTCTCCAATTTAGAGAGGAGGATGTCGTGTGGGACAGTGTCAAACACTTTGCACAAGTCCAGGTAGGTGACATCAACTGCTTTACCCTTGTCCGTCAGTTCTGTAGCCCCATCATAGAAGGCCACCAAATTGGTCAGGCAGGATTTCCCCTTAGTGAAGCCATGCTGGCTGTCACCAAGCACCTTGTTGTTTTTCATGTGCCTTAGCATGCCTTCCAGGAGAATGTGCTCCAAGATTTTACCAGGCACAGAAGTGAGACTGACTGGTCTGTAATTCCCTGGGTCTTCCATTTTCCCCTTCTTGAAAATGGGGGTTATATTTCCCTTTTTCCAGTCATCGGGAACTTCACCTGACTGCCATGAATTTTCAAATACGATGGCCAGTGGCTTAGCAACTTCATTCGCCAGCTCCTTCAGGACCCGCGGATGGATTCCATCAGGTCCCACGGACTTGTGTGCGTTCAGATTTTTAAGGTGGTCTCGAATCCTTGAATATCAACCAACAGTCTTGGGCCCCCCTGCCCTCCAGGGCTATATCCCATGGAACCTTACTAAGCAGGCTCCTGAAGAGGCCAAAGTCTGCTCTCTTGAAGTCCAGGGCAGTGAGCTTGCTACACGCTCTTCTCACTGTCCTGGAGATCTCAAATTCGACCATCTCATGATCGCTGCATCCAAGGCTGCCCTGGAGTACCACATTCTCAACAAGCCCTTCCCTGTTGGTGAGCACAAGGTCAAGCATGGCACCTCCCCTTGTCGGCTCTTCTATTACTTGCAGAAGGAAGTTGTCTTCCACACAATCACATAGAAGTGAAAACGTCACAGAAATCTCTCACAGTAACTCAGCAGAGAGCTTAAGGAACAGTAGGTGTTTTTGTTTTCATTTATTTGCAGTATCTGGCCCTTCCGATAAAAAACTTGGAAGAAAGACAAGAATTAGTAACAAAAGCCCAGAACTTTCAGAAGCACAACTAAATCAAATAACACTGAGTGACCAAGGAAAAGGCTTAGATTAATTTGACAGAACTAACTGGTCATCAAAGCAAAATTTTGATAATAGGAAAAAGAAAAGAAGGGATGAGGAAAAAAAGAATTGATACAAGGATACATTTGAATTTTGTCCATTTTAGTCAGAAATTTGGTACCCAAATGCACATATTAAAATGCCTCAGCAAGTGTCTTATTTTTCAGTGTAATGATCTCTGGGCACCTAGGGTTTTACCTCTAACGTGCCTGCCATTAATTCATTATCTGTGGACATCTAAAGTTTTCTCTTCCTTGTTTCTACTGCTGCTTCAGTCAGAATGTTTCTATCCTTACACTGATTCTACCATAGTCTATACCTAAGCTGTCGCTGCTGGAACAGGAATTAAAGCCAGATCTCCCACAGCCCAGGTAAAAACTTTTCAACAGCAGACCCTGACTCATGGTGCTTCTGACCCCTCTTTGCTCCGCAAACTGGTAGTTCTTGGCTGTGCAAAGGAACAATTGATTTCACGTAGCTGCACAGATGCTAGGGTGTCCCACCACATTATACACAACAGCTTTGTGGTAGTCTGTGTCCTGAGAGCTTCAAGTGACCCCCCTCGAGGTGGAAAAGAAGCCGAGCCCAGTAAAAGTCAAACTTTCTCCCGGGTACCAAAGACGTAAGGTACCACCCCCACTCTCATATTAACATACACACATCTCTCCTCTGCTTTCAGCTCTTTAAAAGCAATAATAAGAACTGATCAGCACTTCAGAAGAAGTGCTGTGGTACCTATCAGGTTGTGGATGGCAAATGAAGGAAGATTCCGTCCTGAACACCCATGACAATCTGAACAGAGATATTGATCTCCAGGGAGAAGAGGAATTTCAGACAAACCAGCTGTGCTTATTGTTTCCTACAGGCTACTCATATGCAGTCTCAGGCAGGTAAAGCAGGTGGTTATCCCGTTTCCTTTAGACCTCATTCCAAGGCACTTATTTTTCACCAGGAACATACAAAGAGTCAAGAAATTGTAATGTAGATTTCTGAATGTAGGTACCAAAAACTGTACCATGAAATTAGTATTCACCAATATTCAACTATGAAATTTTACTTTACCTGGCAACTGCCATTTCCAAAATCTGTAGAAACATCTTCTATATGCACTAGCTACAGATTTCACAAGCACATCTTTCCTCCTGAAGTCTACATCATCTGTTCAGTCCTGAACTGCCACAAAATAGGATTGTTACCCACCTTTCAAAAAGGAAATGCACAAGTGACTTGTATTTTACTCCAAATGATAATACAGAAATCAGAAAAAAGTGTTCTTTAACTATGTCAGACAATGAAAATATAGAACATGTATTACTATAAGTGCAACACAACAGTAGGTCAATAATTTATTTTTCAAAAACTGCAACTTACTGACTCAATAGATGTCCCAGGAGGATACCATAAAATCATAACAACTGATATCCCATAAGAATCTTTAACATCACAGTGTAAATGTAGAAAACCACCATGTAATTCACAAGAAGAGGCTTTTAGTGGAAAGAACTGGCTACACGAGCAGGAGTCAGATGACCCAGATTCAACCCAGCTCCTCTACTGACTCAGGGCTTATCTACCCAGGGAAAAAAAAAACTATAATAGCTTTTCCTACAGACACTCTGATTTCATTAGTCCTAAAATTTCTTAGTTCAGATAATTTAGTTAACTTCAGAATTTAACTGAATACAGCATAGAATACATATTATGCTTGAATTTCATCTGCCAGCTTATTTTGCAACAGGTTCAGTGTGTAAACAAGATTCAATGATAAAGCTCAAAATAATCAGTATATCACTTTGTGCTTTGATTTATTCAGAGGATAAATGGCAATAATTTATAAACCAGAATAGCATTTTCAATTTGCAACTATTGAAGAACTATGTCTAGATCCTCAAATACTGTCATACATATCTAACACAGACATGTAATTGGCAAATTTCTTTCTTAATTGCTTAATGATTATGTAAAACACTATTTTCTAGCTTCTATTACTCAGCAGCTCAAAGAAACATTAGCTAGTGCCAGAGACAGAAGAATTTAGAAATATTTCTTGAACAAGAAGGCAGAAAATTGGTTTCCCTTATAAGAAAATTAAAGAAGCTGCCATTATGTATGCACAAAATCATTTGTTAAATTGCATGTTAGGGTGCAGTCAATTAATACACTGCATTTAGAAGTTCTTTTAGATTTCACTTATCCATTTTGATGAAGCGTCTTTGAATTGTAATTTAAACTGAAAACAATTCATAAGTGAATATTAAAAAAAAATTTGCTCCATCTATGGAACACAGGGAAACATAAATAAGCAATTATGTCTTACAGTTGATCAAAACATAAATTTAACTTATTAAGCTGCTTAATTTCCACCTGACTTCAATGTTTTAAAGCTACAGGTAGTCTTGCTACTTATTTATGTTTGTAATGGACTGATATGCAATAACTGCATGTTTCCTAGCATCCCTGTCATTTTAGTAATCAAACTGTATACTTGCTTGCTTGTGCAGCCAAAAGCTAAGCCTTCTTAAGTCTGAAGAGCTTGTTTTCAATGGAAACTACACCAGGAAAAGATAAGGTAGTATTGTCTGATGGAATTAAGACAAAATTTATCTACTATTGAATATCACAAACAAAATAGCACTGCTAAAATTATTAAAGGCAAATATTTTTATTGAGGGCTTGTAATATTCCTGCACAGAATTTTGAATCTGTAAGTCTTACACAGCCTTGAGGGACATGGTTTAGTGCAAGGTGTCTCTGCCCATGGCAGGGGGGTTGGAACTAGCTGATCTTAAGGTCTTTTCCAACCCTAACTATTCTATGATTCTATAATAGCTCTACTCATTAAATTTCTTCATAGTAGCTCATATGGAGCTATGCTTTAAATTTGTGGTGAACAGTGCTGATTGATAATGCAGGGATGGTTTAGATACTGCTGAGAAGTGCATACACAGAGCCAAGACCTTTTTCTCCTCCTCACACCACCCAACCAGCGAGCAGGCTAAGGGTGCACAAGGAGTTGGGAGGGGACACAGCAGGGACAGCTGACCCCAACCGACCCCAGGGATACCCCACACCATATGGCTTCATGCTCAGCATGTAAAGCTGGAGAAGAAGGAGAAAGTGGGGGGACATTCAGAGTTGCGGTACTTGTCTTCTCAAGTAGCAATTACACATCGTGAAGCCCTGCCTCTTTGTCACAGGCCTCTGACAAACATAAAATGATAAAGCACTGCAATTTGCAAATTACATTATTTTAGAAATTCTTCATTTATTGTCTTGTAACAGTGTTTCTCATATGTGTTGCTCCTTTCAGCAAAAGCTATTTTTCACATAAAACATTTAGGTAATTTACAGAATGGTAAATTAGTTTTGCCTTTATATCTCATAAAGATTCAATGTGGCATACTAGATGGAAGAGGAATCAGGGTATTTTTAGGAAACTGTTTCTTTGTCTCCTGTAAGGATTTCAAATATCTGACAATTAATACCAAACAAATTTCCATTTTATCTAAAATATATTTAAAATGCGGTCTTGCGAGTGAGTGAACAGTCTGCTTGTATTTGTGGACTGCTTCCAGGAAGCTACCTCCTCCCGCTTCCCTTAACACTATCCTACAGACATTTTAAAATGTCACAGCAGTCTTTCCCTCCTGCACCAGAGTTAGACTGATCACTGCTACCACTTACTGAAATTGACGATTTAGCAATAGTAATAGTCACATGTTCAAATCTGCCCTCACTACAACAAAATTTGTGGCCATCCCCTCTTGCTTTCAAAGTTTGTTTTTAAAATCCCAAACATAGATACAGATATAATGTCTGTTTATCGCTAGAGTAAGGCTAATAGCTTTTCCTGACCACAATCTCAGTTCTTCCTTCAAACAAGAAGGAAAAGCAGAAGGAGGAAGAAGTTATGATTCTACAGCAGCGTAAAACTCTTGGTTGCAATATTATTTCACTTTTTTTAATGCTACCAGATCTTCATATCATTCACTGACTATTTTACTGGCATCATCATTAGACCAGGCTATCAAGGCTTTAGACAGTCCCTTCAAATAGTGATGAATGTTCCTAGTATTCCATATGTTTCGTGACATTTGAGGCACAAAAGTACTACATTTAATCAGTGCAATATGCTTCAGTGGTTCTCATCGTCACATAATCTCAAAGTCAAAAAAGCAACAAAACAACCTCCCCCCAAATCCTTTTAAATGTGATACTTTATCACAGTTGCCAGCATAAATTTTCCATTAGTGACAGCTCAGTTTTTCTTCCAAATCCACATATGTACCACTTTAAAATATTCATTCCATTTATGGAACACATAGAATTATGCAGTGAGTTATAGTATGTGAACACTCATATCCAGATTTAAAACATGTGAATGAATTTCATTGAAACGTGTGGAACACTCCTGATTTATTTTTTTTTTCATGATCCAAAGACAGTATCTCCTGAGTAGTTTAATAAAATTTCATTTAGTTAGCTGTTTGGAAGACGCATTTGAGTCTTACTAAGTAAATTTTACTATTCATGTCAAAAGACTGTTTGCTTAACTCTTTCCATTAACAACTCATATAAATTTCAATTCCAAAAATAGAAAAGCTAGGCACATTTGTTTTCAAATCACTTACGGCTGATTATTCATTATCTCTTCAATATTATAGGTTTTCCTAGCTTATTTCTATTCTTTATATATATATTATAACCCTAACCATTCTATGATTCTATACAAAAATATCAGAAAATACTAGTCCTGCTAACATGAGGGATTTTTAACTTTGAAAAGGTGCACATAAAAGCACAACACCTTTCAGAAATTATCAAAAAAAAAAAAAAAATCATAATACTTTAATGTTCCTTACAGGACTTAGAGACCTTAGAGGACTGAATAATGTAAAAGCTGTTTCCCCACCTACAGTCACATTTGGAAGTCTCAGTCCATTAATCAGGCATTTTTCGATAATCAAGGCAAGAATAAGATCACAGGAAACTGAAACAACACTCAACCCATGTTGTAACTAGTGAATAGAAGCACAAGAAAAATAATAAAATAATGTAGCTTCAACATGAAATAAAGAGAAATGGTTACACAAAAAATAAAAAAAATTCTTCATCTCCTGCAGTGATGTGTACCCTCCTCCAACCTGACCTTTACTTCCCAACTCTGGTCAAGTGGTAATCATCAGCTGCGGAAGTAATGGATGTGTCTGGGTTATGATGGCCACATCCAACCATCCAACTTTATTCCTCAGTTTCTGTGAAATAGATAACAACACAATAGCCAAAGGCTAACCTGAGGAAGTGCATCACCCAGCCCAACCATAGTCCTGCTCAAGGTCTGAAACAAGCTAAGTTTCTTCAGTATGCAAACATGTCTATGAGTCAATTACCTTACTCCATAAAGAGTGGTCAGGCCAAGGCCCATGGGGCTCTCCTGCACAGCACTGTGCACGCCACAATTTCCCCTTGAGTAGGGACACCTCTCAAGGTTACTCCTTGAGGCTCAGAGGTGCCTTGCCAAAAGGTTCTTGGTAAGTGATGCTAAACTTTGAAATGTAGGCTAAGGGATATAAAGGATTGATTGCACATACATAATTCTTTAGACATAAACTGTAGACCAAGTCTGAGACTAAGTCTGGTCCAGGTGTACCTAGCCTCCTCTCAGAGAAGGAATTTAGAATGCAAGCGGGTCCTTTCTGAACCTCATGATTCAACGGGAGGGTGCCCCTGACAATTTTTTTTCTGATCCTGTCCTCTGTGCAGTAAATACTCAAGTGACCTTGCCATCAAATCCTGTTAAATCTCTGTTGCATTTACTATCAAATTTTGTTAAATCAGTGTTTTGTATCAATAAATGTATTGCTATTTCGCTCTTATGAGTGAAGTGTGTCACTCCATCCATACCTCCAAATGCACCATTGAACCGTTGGAAGTTCTCCATATTCTAAAGAGAGAAGGGAATTACTGTGATTCTTTAACTCAAAATATCCATTAACCTTTTGCATGAGCCTTTTTCCAGCAAAGAATCATGGTCCAATATAAACAAAATTTTCTAAACAAATCTATTGAGATCTCAAATCTAATGCTATCCTGTCAACTATCAACTCTTCTTCAATTCTTTCCTCTTTACTGTTTTTGCACAGCACAGAAAGATTTGAGTCCAAGGCTGGGCACTACAGTATTACAAACACTCAGGAATAATAGTTACTATGTGCGTTTGAGCTGAAGTAAAATTTTAGGGAATTACTCATACATATATTCCCTACTATGGATGTAAGAATTTTACTGTTCAGAAGAAAATGCAGAATCATAAAATAGATTGGGTTGAAAGGACCTTAAGATCATATAACTCCAACCCCCTTGCCATGGGCAGGGACACCTCACACTAGACTATGTTGCCTAAAGCTCTGTCCAGCCTGGCCTTGAACACTGCCAGGGATGGAGCATTTACCACCTCTCTGGGCAACCTCTTCCAGTGCCTCAACACCCTCACAGGAAAGAACTTTATTATATCTAACCTAAACTTCCCCTGTTTCGGTTTGAACCCATTCCCCCTTGTCCTATCACTATAGTCCCTTGATGAAGAGTCCCTCTCCAGCATCCTTGAAGGCCCCTTCAGATACTAGAAGGTTGCTATGAGGTCTCCACACAGCCTTCTCTTCCCCAGGCTGAACAGCCCCAACTTTCTCATCCTGTTTTCATACGGGAGGTGCTCCAGTCCCCTTATCATACTCATGGACCTCCTATGGGTTTTCCCTAACTGCTCCATGTCCTTCTTATGCTGAGGACACCAGAACTGCAGACAGTGCTCCAATTGGGGTTTCTAGAGAGCAGAATAGAGGGGCAAGATCATCTCCTTTGACCTGCTGGTCATGCTTCTTTAGATGCATCCCAGTATACATCCAGTAAACTTTGCTTTATTACATTTATTAGATTTATTGGGATTTACTAGATTTACAATTATCTATGCAATAAACACATCCAAGTACAACCAACGCAATCTATACTTGGCAGACTTGAAAATAGTAACCATTTGTCTTTAAATACAATTTTTAAAGGACTTGTTCCAGGAGAAATATACTATATGAATGAGTAAAAATAAAAGAATAAAAACTGATTCTTTTTGGATTGTACTGTAAAAATAATGTCAGAACATTGTATTGAGCAGTAGACAAACCTGGGCAACATAAGGAAATTAAAAGTAGAAAAGTAGAATTGAATGCAGCTGGAAGGCTGATTTACAAGTTATTTTGTCTTACGAAGTAACTGCTATAGTACCATAAAAAGCTGGAGGTGGTAGTAAACTCCGAGTCCAATATAACTGTACAACAGAATATAGCAATCAAAGTGCTAACCGCTCCTAAGGGTATCCCATCATAGGGCTCCAATGTGAGCCTGTCTGTGGTATAATAACTGGTATAATACAATTTAAATTATGGCAGTCAGTTTGGCTACTTGAACACCATTACAAAAATAGAGAGAGAAATTAGAAGTAATTTGGAGAACAGCTACTAAAACTATAAAAGAGTTGAAGGAACTGAGTTTTGTGTAAAGGCTAGGAAAGCAAAAAGACAGTAGAAGACAATGTGGCATCACTAAGAAAGGACTAAACTAACACAATAGCTTTACCAGCAATCCAGTGTGCAACCTTGGGCATATTTCCCTCCTCTGTGCTCTCCACCTCCCTTTTCTCCTATTTTTTTGGCAATCTGAATATCTGCGCAGATGTGGACAGACACTGAACTCATTCTGTCTGTGTTGCATGACAGCTGAGTAGGAATCACCTCCAACCAGAAAGAGATTTGGTGAGACTGTGGTGGAGTGTCCAAGTTAACAAAGCACGCTGTCATCCTCTCTTTATATTTACAGTCTCTATGGCCAAACTGGATCATAATGTTTGGTTTTGTAATGTAAATAGAAATATTTCTAACATCAGCAAAATGACAGCAAAAATAAATGTATCAAAATACTCATAGACAGTAATCTTCACCTGTCTATATAGAGGGAGCGTAGCCAAAGAAACATAACATGTGACAGTGTTATCATCTCAATACACATCTTTGGAACAGGCCTTAAACACAGCCCCAGTTTGCAGTTCAGAAAATGATCCATCGGGGAGTATATTTTCAGACTAGTACTGTGTGTGCTACCATTTATTTTGGACACTTCAGCATTCAGCTATAACAGTCCTTGAGATATTACAGGCCTTGCAGACAGAATCAGGCAGTGGTGATATTACCTAACTCAAAACCGTACTGTGCCAGCTAAAACAAAGGGAAGTTTAGTTCAAGCTTCAAAGATTGTAGGTTCAGGTAAACATTTTCATGACTAGTGAAATCCAAGCTCAATGCTGCCATGGCTATACTTTTACCAGTACTCATGCAAGTTTTTTTCAAATTAAACTGCATATAAGATTTGATTTGCCTTAGTGTCTTATATCTATCATGATCTGGATGAAGGTATTGAGTGCACCCTCAGTACGTTTGCAGAAGACACTAAGTTGTGAAGAAGTGTTGATCTGCTGGAGGATTGGAAAGCTCTACAGAGGGATCTGGACAGTCTGTGGCCAGTGGTATGAGGTTTAGTAAGGCAAAGTGACAGGTCCTGCACTTGGGTCATAACAACCCCATGCAATGCTACAGGCTTGGGGAAGAGTGCTTGGTGGAAAAGCTGCCTGGCGGAAAAGAACCTAGGAGTGTTGATCAACAGCTGTCTGCACATGAGCCAGTTTGTGCCCAGGTGGACAAAGAGGCCAATAGCATCCTGGCTTGTATCAGCAATCAGTGTGGCCAGCAGGACAAAGGTGATCATCCCCCTCTGCTCAGCACTGGTGAGGATGCACTTGAATACTGTATTTAGTTCTGGGCCGCTCACTACAAGAAAGATACTGAGGTGTTGGAGCATGTCCAAAGAAGAGCTGTGAAGATGGTGAAGGGTATAGAGAACAAGTTCTGTGATAAGTGGCTGAGGGAACTGGGGTTGTTTAACTGAGAAAAGGAGGCTGAGGGAAGACCTTAACACTCTCTACAGCTACCTGAAAGAAGGTTGTAGCAAGGTGTGTGTCAGTCTCTTCTCCTAAGTAACAAGTGACAGGACAAGAAGAACTGGACTCAAGTTGCACCAGGGGAGATTTAGACTGAATATTAGGAAAAAAATTCTTCACTGAAAGGGTTGTCAAGCACAGGAACAGGCTGCCCAGGGAAGCTGTGGAGTCAGCATCCCTGGAGGTATAGATGTAAGCGCAGATGCGGCACTTAGGGACATGGTTTAGTCGTGGACTTGGCAGTGTTAGGTTAACAGTGGGGCTCGATGACTTTAAAGGTCTTTTCCACTTAAACGATTCCATGATTCCAAGACCATTCTCTTTCCAGTTGTTTCTGGGTATTTCTCAAATGTATTTATCTTTCATTAATGACTACTTTCATGTCCTCAAATTACAGAAAATTCAAGGAGTTTCTGTTTCCTTTCATGAGCTGTAGAACCTCTGCCCTTATTTCTGCAAATCTGTTTTTTGAAATGCAGCGCTTACCTAATAAATCATGTAGAAATTGCTCCTTTGCTAATTAGCACAAGTTGGATGGCTAGGAAAATATTAACAGACTGCATGCAAAGCCTTTGCATTATGACAATTATGCTAATGTTCTACGACGCATTTTTCTTACTTTCTTTTTAATTGTAGAGACACAGAACACAGTCCTGTGAACATCCAAAATTGATGGCACTTATTATCAAACTGAACACTGGGCTCTTTTCCGACTTCTAAGTTTTCATGCTGCCAGTATTTTTTTGTTTTGTTTTGTTTTTTAAACAGCTGTCTCTAGAGACTCATAGGCATGAGCAGCTCTAGAAAAGATCCTCTCTTCCAATACTTGGCTCTGTAATTTAAAAGACACAGCCAGCATCCTCTCCCTGCAGACATTCACTGAGGCAAATGGGAAGACTCCTATGAGTCATGGTACAGTGAAGGCTAAGCCAGCCAGCCTTCCTTCACTTATTACATAAAATTTGTGATCAGAAATGTAGTTGCCATGCAGATTATATACAGATTTGCATCATGCATACCTATGAAGGGCAGAAGCCAAAACTCATCATAACTGCCTATGTATGAAATCTGTAAAAAATTGTGATGTTTGTGTGCAATGCTATGTATAAACACAATGCCTAAAAATCAGATCTCAGAAACTGAAACTCACAGAAGAGTGATGATCATGTAACTGCAGAATAATCTGCCACTGAAGCTGTTGATCATTAAGCCATGCATTCCTATTTTCACTCTATGTGTCAGCATTTCAAGGCTCTGCTCCTCTGTTGCTCTAGTTGTATGTTTTGCCAAATCTCTTAATTATTAGGATTTATTTCTTTTTGCAGGGGTAAGTCTGGCTGCTGCTCAGCTGCACTGCCAGTGTCATTTGTACTTGTCCAACAGTACCTGAGCCAAAGATAGTAAAATACCCAGGCCCTGTTCTGGGGTACAGGCAAACTTACACAGAAGAGGAGCTAACAAAATGTTAGTCCTAAATATGTCCCTATAATTCCCTGCCTATGCCCAGAAATCCCACCTAATCTCAACAAGATTTTTTGGGGGTAAGAACTAGTGGTTACAATTCCCAAAATGCTATAGCCTGAGTGCAGCACTAGTGTGGATGTCATACTTAAGCTTATCTTTAAATTGGGCTTAGCCTCAATATTTAAACCCTATGCAGCAGTGCAGACGAGTAGCTGCATTACCTGCCCTTAAACCAATTTTTACAATTATTACTGTTTTCACATTGAAACACTTGAAAATAGTACAGGATTGCACCCACACTGCTCTGCCTACTCGTAAATCAGCCACAGCACATGCAGTTGGGCAGAATGTGTAGGCACTTGCCCACCTGTCCAGATCACAACATGCCTTAATGCAAAACTGCCTTCATTCAGTTGGACATTTTAAGCTAAAATGCTGGGGAAATTGCTGGCATAGTTGAAATACAGCACTGGTGTGACTGCTGTATGTTCTGTGCTACCAGTTCTGCTGCAACAAGCAGTAACTTCCAAAAGAAGTCTGTTAATACCTGAGAGCGATAACATTTTACAAGGGTGCAGCCACATTTACTTTAGCTTGTCTGTCAAAGCACATATTACCATGAAGGCTTAAGTGCAAACTCTTCTCTCCTTCAGGTAGCCATGACATAGACAAATAAGCTTTTAAAAAACAATCAGAAAGTGAATCTAGAAGCCTTTTTTCAGCAAATTGAACAAAGGATTATAGAAAATTAAAGTATAAAAAAGCCTACAAGCTTACCTACGCTTATTAATCTTACACTTCAATACAGCCTACGTAATCTAGGCTTTCCTTTGAGTTATGTAAACATGCATGATTCAGTCCAGATTTTTGTAGAAGATACCTGTCACTGGAGATTGTTTGCTCACCTCAGGGGACACACTGTTTTCAGAAAGACCAACCCTGCCAGGTAAAGCGGAGCTCACTTTTTATATGTGGTGATGGCTACTATTACAGGGCTTAGACATGAAATCATTCTACTGTCTCAAAGTAGTTTTACATCAGGCAGTCCAACAAGGCCCGAATGGGTCATTCCCTCTGATTGACAGCTAAGTTGTAGTATTTACAACTTGCAGTGGCAGCCCCTGTCCTTGCAGCAGAGCAAATATAACTACCTCTTTTCTCTCTTTCCACCTTTCGTTTCGACATGATGCTGGCAACACAGCTACACCCCTACTCTCAGAACTGATAATCATTTTCAAATGCCCATACAGAAAGCTATTACAGGACCAACCATATTTGTATGTTTTCTTTTTCCTAGTAGCATTATAGTGACTTCTACTATCTCAAAAGCAACATACTTCCGCCATTTGGCTAGAACATCCTTTCAATTTATTATGACTAGGAGGGTAAAAAATTGCAACTTCTGTGTTCCTCAGACTGAAGGTTCCTAATACATGAATAAAAGACCTTCTGCAACAGATTATAGCTATGTCTTGAAATCATTATTTTATATGTATCTTTAGCCTACTATAGCTTTCATTTTTGTTATATTGAACTATGTGTAAAAGTTAATGTTTAATGCTGTCAAAAATCATTATGTTCTTTCAGAAGATGAGAAGGCTTAAACCACTACTGCTACTAAACTTCTGGGATAATCACTACACATTAGCACTTTAATTAACAACTAAACTTGACTTAAAGACTTCATACCTGTGAACCTAAAGTCTAATTTTCAAAATGGCAAGAATGACCTCAGTGCACAAGTCTCACTGAAACTGAAGAATTAGTTAGGAACCCAAACCTCCTCAACATGTGCCTAACTTTAAAACAACATTTCACCTTAGCACACTCAGCATCAAATCTGTCATCAACATACACTGCGACAAACAAATCTGCACCAGAATGAAAAATGTAAAACATGACTCTTCACAGTGGAGACAAACACCTGACAGAGAGATCAAATAGATGGATCCCATGCATGCATGCATGCACATACAAGGCACCAAATACTGTTACAAAACTGTGTAAGTCAAAGTGAACAGATCTTCCAAGACCAGAAGGAGCGCATATGTGAAAACAGCAAAAGACAGGATATGCAGTTAATGGAAGAACAGTTTCCACAAAACAGTTATTACATTTCTGATCACTCAACCTCTTTCTCAGCAGAGTCTTACCAAATACCTCCAGAAGGTAAGTTCAGGAACTAAAAGTTACAGCTTTGCCAGATACTAAAAATCACAGACTTAACAATGACACATTATTATTTCTCTCACATCCTCAACTCAGATAACTCCTCCATGTTCCACAGGTAGTAATTATCTGTCTCTTTTCATCCCACAGAGCTAACAACGTGAATACCTCCACCCTTGCTAGCAGCTTCTACTGTTCCAGAGGTAAAAAAACCCTACTATTGTTTCTCAAACTGCATATTAAATGAACATAATTAAATTAAACAGAACAACTATTTTCAGAATGCAGGGTTTTATTTCAGTTTCGAAGAAATGCTTTTGTACCCATGAACCAGTTTATTTTTGCCACTTGCTTATGCGTCACTCTCATGCACACAAACACATATAATGAAAACTTACAAATATATATTTGCACATTATAATACATGTATGTATGTACATGCATATTTATGTATTTCACATATATATATCTGTAAAACCTCTTAATTCATTTTCATAAAAGCCTTGACTTACAAAATCATTAAGATGTTTTCAAAGCTTACGTTATCAAACCTCACAAGCACATACTGGTTTGATTAGGCAAGAAGAGATAAAGATCATAAAAAATAGGGACTGTGAAAAATAAAGGCCTCATCTCACCACTCCACCACCCCTCTTACTCTGGCAGAGGACATAATTATTTTAGACTATTCTTAATACATATTTGCCTCATGTTCCAGAAACCCAGATGCCCCGAAATTTGCAGCTGTGTCACATATAAAGAGTTTTCTTGTCCCAAGTCTTCAGTGTTTAAAGTATGCTGATTATTTTTCTTCTACATGCTATTATTTGGGAAAAAGAATCTTTTATACATTAGAAGACAATTTATTTTTTTTTTTCAATATTATTGATATATATATATATATATACAGATACACTCACACAACTCTCAACCTTTCTGTTCAGTACTAACAAACCTTCTTTTGTCCTTATAACATCTGGTGCTGGTTATTGTTTCTCTCCTCCGGACATTCTCAAATTAATCTATTTCTTTCTTTAAGAAGACCAGGCAAAATATTTCTGTGACATCCCACCCACTGAAGGAAGCTCAGTAGCAACACCCATGAGTTGCAGACGACGTTCCCGTTTGCATGTCTCAGGACTATTTGCCCTTTTTATGCAAAGGAATCACATAATTAATTTCAGTTTATGGTCCGTTCTAACACCAAGATATATTTACACACTACAGCTACCTACACACTGATTTCCCATTTTGTACGTAAACATTTGATTTCTCATTTCTAAGTTGTAATAGCGTATTTATTGAATTCATCTACTGATTGCAAAGTGTTCTTCCAATCTCTCATTCTCACTTTGAATCTCACACTAAGAAGTGCTTTGAACTCTTCCTATCTCCACACTATAAACAAAACTTTAAAAAATGCTTTCTGTTCCAAACAGAGAATCTTTTTTACCATTCTCTAGTTGCATCTAATTATACCAGTGGATCAAATGGAATATAGAGTCCTCTAAATTTAATAAATTTTGTGATCATGGTTGAGTAAACTAATTCAGAAAGCACAGATTATGGCAAAGAAAAGAAACAGCTACAACTTTCTGACAAATAACCCCTGATAAAGACAAAATGCCTCAATAATAACAAACAAAAACAAAACACAGCCCATATCACCACCCCCCAAATAAAACAGAAATGCAAAGTGTTTCCTTCACTACATAGTTCCTTGAACATGAAGGAATACACACTGTCTACAGGAAATCCTACAAATCTATCACCAAATCCAGAATTAGGTGTCAAAAAAACCTCCAAAACGGATTTTTAAAGAACTGTGTATTACCTTCAGATTTTCAAGCACATAATTAGAAATGCATAGATGTGAACAGGTTAGCACAACATTTCTGAAATGTATTGAGCTCTATAAGCTTTTCCTAGTAAGAAAAAACAAATACGTACTTTTTTCTTTTATTTTTAAAAAGGTACATGATCATTTTGCACAGGCTTGTGTTTCTTTCATAATTGCACAGTTCCAGCCAGTGGAGGGATAGAAGAGGGGATAGCAACAGGAGGTAATCCATGAGGGACAACTGTCAACCACATCACCTCTAAGAAAAAGAATGTTGATGAAGAAAGGTCAGCAGGAAAAAGTGGAAGTGTAACAACTGGAGAAAGAAATGTAGATAATAAAAGGGTATGGTAAATGATTTTTAAACCATGTAGGGCAAAGGATGGAAGACAGATAAGTATATCAAATACCAAAGGAATGTATATAAATCCTCTCAAGAATGCTGGCTTCTCAATTAGTGCAGTAAACAGTAATAAACACTCCTCTACCGTAAATCCTATTCAACTCTTACAGTAAATGGTAGTATCTTTGGTTCAAATCTCCCAAAACACCATTCAAATATGATTTGATTATCTTTACTAAATCTCTGTAAGGTGACTATAGTTTGTACCCCTTCACAAATGTATTGACAGAGACAGTGTAACTTGTTCACAGTCTCACACAATGAATGTGGCAGGATGAAACTATTTCAAATCCCAACCCTCTTCATCATCTGTAATATCATCCTTCCTCTCCACTTTTCCAAGTGTTTCCTGAAGATTGGCACTGTCAACACCTACAGCAGAAAATTCTTTTTCATGATGAGCCCTCAACTGTGTCACTAGATATGCAAACAAAGTAATACAATACACCTCTTTTGGAACAAGAAAATTCATTTATGGGTGGATAACTGAAGCTTGACAGTATCGAAAACAGATGCATATATGTTCTGCCAGTTTTACTATCATAAGCCAAATGGATTCCAGACTCCTCAGCTCATATTCATGGCAAAACGTAAGTTAACTCAATCAACAGTAGAATTAATTGCTTAAGAATAGTTCACTGAAGTTGATCTTTGGCAGTCACCTTCGAACTTCTTCCAACAGCAATTTTTTTTAGTTTCTAAGCTGAAGAAGAGGACGGTTCAAAGGTTTCAATGTTAAGCATTACTATACATGATGCATTCTGTTACCACTGAATGAAACAGTTCTAGAATTAACAGTTCAGGAGTTTCACAAGAAGCAAAAAAATCTGCTCAACCACAGGGAGCCATAAGGCAGTTAATACATAGAAATATATCAATACAGAAAATCCTATCAGTATGAAGAAGCAATAAGTAAACAAACAGTTTTCTAGGAAACTCATGTCCTACATTTGATGGGTCATTGATTCTTAATACTTCTCCATAAATCAGCACACACTTACAAAGTAAAGCCCCATCTATTGCCTTTAGAACTGGAAACTGGAACAATAGGCTGACACATGTTCACACCTACACAAACACATGGAATTTTCCACTGCCACCATGCACTGAGAAGGGTGCAGTGATCAGCTGTTGCTTGGAAAGGAGCTAGTGCTGCAGTGCAGGGCAGTGCAGCAAATGAAAGCTGTCACTGTAATGTTTTGAAGCTGTGGCTTCTGTTTGTAAGGATGGATTAAGATATGCTACACCTCTCTCTCAAACCCATTCTGGGATTCTGGGAAGCTTTCCTAGCCCTCTTGATTGAAAAAGGAAAGAAAGAAAAAAAGGTAAGTGTACAGAGTCTAAGTGGTAAAATACCATTTCTGTCTGCCTGCAGAGAGCACAAAATATTTCTCCATATTAATTTACCCTTGGAAACTCAGACTGAGGAAGCACTGCTATTGCCCAGTGCAGGACTTAACGTAACTGGGAGAGATTTCCTAGTTTTGAGAATTTCTGAGATTTCAATATTATTCCTATTCTGAAACAAAATTTCAAACCAAAGCTACCTCTTTACAAACAAGATGCAGGAGCTACCTAAGTATTGGAAAACTGGGAAAAACAGCATGGTTTGTAGAAGAGATGCACTTTGGCTTGAAAAACAGTTACAAGCCATCAGTTAGTGCATTTAGAGTATATTTTTTACATACTAGTTTCTTCTCTGCACAACGCTACAATTAAATATTTTTAAGATAGTGTATCTATTTGCCTCTTAAGATATAACAATAATGGAAGTCACACCAAGAAACTTAAGTGTTAATGAGAATCATTTGTCCTGAACCTGAAAAAGTATTTCAGAATACTATACTCAAGAAAAATAATACTGCTATTTCAAGAACTCCCAAAAAAGTTCTATATTGCCCCTTATACCACAAAAGACTGACACCCAATTCATGGCTCTTTTCCTTTACAGAAGATTAAATTGTTCTAAGAGAAGGGTTAGTCTACCTTCTGACCTTTAGCTCTGCTCACCTCATCTACCACTATGCATGTACAACGACTTAAGGTCGAAAAAATAAAATTTTATTACACTCTAATAAGCACCTATCTCTGGCTGCTCCATGGGAGACTTTACAAACTCACTGTTCACCCTTAAGTCCAGCGAAATTCCATTCATCTCCTGTTGCTGTCCTGAGTCCTGTTTTAGGGCTACTAAACAGAGCCATCATATGATCAAGCAATAAAGAAAAAAATGTGTATCTTACATGGAGAAGGAAGCTCACTGGGCATCAAGAGGCAGGCAAGCTGTGCTGCTGTATCTGAAGCTACAGCTTTTACCAGGGTCTTTCTCCATTTCCACACATCTGGAAACAGCATGACAACTTCTGCTAGTCAGCTCTGTTGCAGGTTCCCTCACACACACACACACACATGCACACACACATCAAGTCCTGATTCAGTAACAACAGTCTGCATTTCACCCATTGCCAAATAATCATTCCTTTCATTGCTTCAGCAGTGCTGAACTGCTCTCCACCCTCTTTCATTCCATACCTCTACCTCTGCACCTTGGTTCACTCCTTTCACACACCTAAATCTATGTCCTGTCAGCCACTGACACCCACTTGCCATGCACCTTCCAGCAGGATTTCAGTATTCCTTGCACTACTCATCTTCTATTTATTTCACGCTTCTCATGATGCAGGCAGTGTTTCTAGGCAGCTCTTGCACCTGGGATCTGCAGGAAATAAGCTGCTGTCATAATTTAAAACTACTCAGCTAATTCCAGGCTAAAGGGCTCCTATTTGGAGGGAATGGTGAAACAGACTATGACATAAACTGGGGGAAAAAAAAAAAAATGCCTTGGAGTGGTTTTTTTTTATTTTTTTTTTTTTTTTAATGTAGTGCAAGGGCATCCAGAAGGCAGCACCCTGGGCCAAGGAAACATTAAAATGAAACCAAGCAGGTCCCAAGACCAAGGTTTTCACCACGAACATCACACCCTGCCAGCAAACACCTCGAGAAGACGACTCTGCAACTGCACTCATGGTGGGCGAGGAGAAGCCACCAGCCATCAACCTGAGGACTTAAGCCTGGAATGATCATCACAGAGAAAAGACACTAGGCTGAGTTTTAATAAAACATTTCTATAACCACTTTAAGGGTGTTATTAATGAGATAATAAATGTTTGCATTTTTGCAACTGGAATAATAACTATTTCTTTCATTCTGTTTGAGAAGATATTCATCAGAATAAGTTGTGTCTCTATGTGTGGTATGTTCTCTGTTGACCGTAACAGGATTGTATTTTGAACAAATTCAATTACAACAGGAGTCTAGAATGGTTTTCATCTCATTGACTTTAGCAGGTAATGTGAAGTAGTGTTTAATTCCCAACTAGAAGGAAGTGCGGCAGAAGGGCCAGGAGACCTCCTTGGATGGATAAGGAACTGCTGAAGAAAATTCAAAGGAAAAAAGAGGCTTATAAAAAGTGGAAGCAAGGACAGGTGGCCTGGGTAGAGTACAGGGACGTTGTCCGGGAAGCTAGGGACCAGGTTAGGAAGGCTAAGGCCCAGTTAGAATTAAACCTAGCCAGGGATGTTAAGGATAACAGGAAGGGATTCTACAGGTAGGTAGCAAACAAAAAACAGACTAGGGACAAAATAGGACCCCTGAGGAAGCTTTCAGGAGAACTGGCTACACAGGATTTGAAGAAGGCTGAGGTTCTGAATGACTTCTTTGCCTCGGTCTTCACTGGCAAAGGCTCTGACTGCACCACCCACTTCTTAGAAAGTAGATGCAGGGACTGTGAGAATGAAGACCTTGGGCCCACTGTGGGAGAGGATCTGGTTCGAGACCACCTTAAAAATCTGAACGCACACAAGTCCGTGGTACCTGATGGAATCCATCCGCGGGTCCTGAAGGAGCTGGCGAATGAAGTTGCTAAGCCACTGGCCATTGTATTTGAAAAATCATGGCAGTCAGGTGAAGTTCCCGACGACTGGAAAAAGGGAAATATAACCCCCATTTTCAAGAAGGGGAAAATGGAAGACCCAGGGAATTACAGACCAGTCAGTCTCACCTCTGTGCCTGGTAAAATCTTGGAGCACATTCTCCTGGACAGCATGCTAAGGCACATGAAAAACAACAAGGTGCTTGGTGACAGCCAGCATGGCTTCACTAAGGGGAAATCCTGCCTGACCAATTTGGTGGCCTTCTATGATGGGGCTACAGAATTGATGGATAAGGGTAAAGCAGTTGATGTCATCTACCTGGACTTGTGCAAAGCGTTTGACACTGTCCCACACGACATCCTCCTCTCTAAATTGGAGAGATATCAAATTGATGGGTGGACCACTCGGTGGATAAAGAACTGGCTGGACGGCCGCACACAAAGAGTTGTGGTCAATGGCTCGATGTCCGGCTGGAGACCGGTTAACGAGTGGTGTCCCTCAGGGATCGGTGTTGGGACCGGTCTTGTTTAACATCTTCGTTGCTGACATGGACAGTGGGATTGAGTGCGTCCACAGAAAGTTTGCCGATGACACCCAGCTGTGTGGTCCGGTTAATACGCTGGAGGGAAGGGATGCCATCCAGAGGGACCTGGACAGGCTTGTGAGGTGGCCTGATGCCAACCTTATGAAGTTCAACCACGACAAGTGCAAGGTTCTACACCTGGGTCGGAGCAATCCCAGGCACAGCTACAGACTGGGCAAAGAAGAGATTCAGAGTGGCCCTGCAGAGAAGGACTTGGGGGTGCTGGTCGATGACAAAATGAACATGAGCCGGCAGCGTGCGCTCACAGCCCAGAAAGCCAACCATATCCTGGGCTGCATCAAAAGGAGCGCGACCAACAGGTCGAAGGAGGTGATCCTGCCCCTCTACTCTGCTCTTGTGAGACCTCACCTGGAGTACTGTGTGCAGTTCTGGTGTCCTCAACATAAAAAGGACATGGAACTGCTGGAACAAGTCCAGAGGAGGGCCACAAGCATGATCAGGGGACTGGAGCACCTCCCGTATGAAGACAGGCTGAGGAAGTTGGGGCTGTTCAGCCTGGAGAAGAGAAGGCTGCGTGGAGACCTCATAGCAGCCTTCCAGTACCTGAAGGGGGCCTATAGGGATGCTGGGGAGGGTCTCTTTGTCAGGGACTGTAGTGACAGGACAAGGGGTAACCGGTTAAAACTTAAACAGGGGAAGTTTAAATTGGATATAAGGAGGAAATTCTTTCCTGTTAGGGTGGTGAGACACTGGAATCAGTTGCCCAGGGAGGTTGTGAGTGCTCCATCCCTGGCAGTGTTCAAGGCCATGTTGGATGAATCCTTGTGTTGGATGGTTTAGTGTGAGGTGTCCCTGTCCATGGCAGGGGGGTTGGAACTAGATGATCTTGATGTCCTTTCATTTTTGAGACAAAATGATCCTCCAGATTAAATCTTTATTTCAGGACAGTATGAGTGCTTAGGGGCCCTCACCTCTGCAAGCATTCATCAGAAGACTAAAATAAGGTAAGAAGGGTTCTTCAAAGGTTTGACACTCTTCAATTTTAACTTTGGATTTCCTGCAACACTGAAGGTCTGATACCACAAATATTAATTGCTTGATACTCTACTGCCTCTTTTTTTTTTTTTTTTGTGTGTTTTTGTTTTTGTAGGCTTTGTCATATAAGCATGCCAGGGGTGAAATGACTTTAAACCATGGTAGTATATACCTTCTCACATAGCTATAAATGACCATGACAGGTGGCAGTCAATGGATAATTGGGTCCATTGTGACTACCAAGTTCAAATGAGGACACATGCACCTTAAGCAAGCTGGAAGGTTAGATTCAGGCTTTTTCAGCATCCATACTTCCTCTGTACACTATATAGAACATGAGCCAGCTTCAAAGTGATAGACAAAGAGCTACCAAGTCTGTTGACTCTGGGTTGCAGAACTTCAGAACACTGCAAGGACAGAAGACATCTGACAGACTTAAATTTATCCTTCACTGAGACGAAGGTAATAGTAAGCTTAAGTGTATAAACCCTTGCTAGGAAAATCATGGGAAACTAAGAAAGTACCTGTGCATTTGTATTGCCATACCACAGACTGTTCCACTGAAAGTGTCATATCTCCTCTACCAAACTTCAGGGAAGGAAGAAGTGATTTCACGTTCTACAGTGCAAATGATCTGCCTGTCCACATCTTTTCTTATTTTCTTTTTTTTTTTCTTGCTTCAAGTTCTGAATATGTTTTTTCAGTTGGAAAGTTCTGTCACCGACACTCATTGAGAATACACAGAAAATTACTTACAGAGCCAGAGAGGATACAGTGTTCCTTTAGGGTGAAGGCCATTTTATGGACACACACAAACAGTTTTTCACACATGGGATTCTGGCTTGAACTCTTCTTTGGTATTAAAATGAAAGTTAACCAACAGAAATTACTTCCCCATAGTGAGCAGGGTTTTCCTGGCAGTTACAGACTATTGTGGCAGGCAACAGCTACTGCCAAGTACAGCAGCTGTACTGTGCCAGAGCTGTGCTCAATTTTATCATTTTTACTTCATTGTGTTGCTTGTTTTCACACTTCTAAAGGTATCTTTCTATGCCAGCTACTTTCATAATAAAAGCCTGACTGTGATCAAAATGTTGAGGCAATTTCTCCATGAATTGTTCACAGTGGGCATAGCTTGACATTTGATGCATTTTAGAGGTTGCACCAGAACCAAAAGAATGCATTCTGGGACTTAGCTTCGCATTTCATTTATTCTACGTGACA
Source organism: Lathamus discolor (assembly GCF_037157495.1). Lineage (NCBI taxonomy): Eukaryota > Metazoa > Chordata > Aves > Psittaciformes > Psittacidae > Lathamus > Lathamus discolor. The sequence goes on from NC_088884.1 coordinate 26,018,809, forward strand.
AGAGAAGATAAGTGAGGGAAATTTGGGGGAAAAAAAAGAAATCCGGGAAGAAAGACCTTCCCAACAAATGCTCAATTTAGACAGAAAGACAAACCCGTTATCCAAAGAAAGTCACAAACTACAGATTTCAAAATTTTAAAGTACAGAGGCTCAAACTCTCTTCCTTGGCCTCATTGCCTTAACATATTTGATCGCATACGGTTTGGATAGTGAGAGAAAACACGAATAATTTCAAGAATTCGTGATATTAACCCTACAGAACTCAACACATTTTCTGTCATACAAAGAGGTTTATCCTCATCTGGATTAAAAACATTAAGAAAAGATACCAGGTCGAGGTTTACAATAATATACAGAAGATAAAACATTACCCATCAGGTCATTATATGAATAGCACAGTTCAGAAATACATGGGGCATACTCTTCTATAAAAGCGAATATGTATTTTCAGTTCACAATCAGAAGCAATATAAAGGACAGACACTGGAATGTGTGCCAAGTAGTATGCAAAACCTTATGAGTTCTGCAGTTTATCACATTAAAAACAACATATGCTTTGTACAGTAACAAGAAACTGACTTTACCTTGCATTTGTAACTTTACTACACTTTTGTCCAATAATCCGTGAGCCTCCTAATGCTCTGACTACTATCACATAAACCTTTACAGATTTCCCTTTTGAAATTCTTTTATAACTCAGTTGTCAAACTTTCATTTAGAAAAAAAACTGAGTTCTGTAAAACAATAGTGAAGGCAGAGAAGCTGGTAAGTTTTCTAGCTAGAATTTCAGAAAAAAAGGCTGCAACAAAAGTAAACAGAGCATGTATTTTAACTAAGTATGACTTATATGTATGTATTATATGAGTATGAATATATATATATATGTCTGCACACACATAAACTGGTAAGAGATTAGTTAAAAACCTGAGCTCAACCATAGTGCAAAAGCAAAATCCACATAACTTCTGAGGACTTTACTGAGTCTTCTACCTTTCACTCTCTCAAAGGTACTCCGTTTTCATAACTATCACGGTAACACTGAAGTACTAAGATAACATAACTTGTCAATAGTTCAGCTATAGTCATAAAAAAGTGGTGGTGAAATAATTCTGGAATCATAGAATAGTTTAGGTTGGAAGAGACCTTTGAAGATTGAAAGACTAACTGTAAATTTACCCCTGCACATTCTTCCTCATGTTACCCAGTTGTGTTTCCATGGCCACTAAATTTAAGAAATCACTGAGGACTATCACTGAGAAATCACTAAGAATAAAGAAGATACTTCTTTATCAATACATTTTATGCAAAGATCAAGCAGGCCAGATTTCTGAGTAGTACAAACTACTTTTCCCTTCTTTTCTTTATTAATTAAGTCCTACACTAGGCATACACATAAACAAAGCAAACAAACAAAATTTCAAAGAAATACTGCCATTAAAATTGAGTTTAAACTTTAATTCTAATTCCAAATTTGAGAAATAACTTTCTCAATCTCTTTTTAATGCATGTATTTATTCTTTTATTAAAGAAGCTTTTGCTGGTTTCTAGTGCTTACAGTAGGAAGGGAAAGGAGAGAGAGAAGTGATTTATGTTTGATAGAAGCATGGCTTTGCATTTTACAGAAAGCAACCCAAGCAACTGTTCTTGATTGAAATTTCATTCTCCAGGCAACTTATTATTTTTATTCCATTGCTAAACAGATCACAATAAAAGTAGATTTGCTCAGCTTCTTAGCTGAAATCTGTAAGTTGCAGGAAGAGCATAGATACCAAGATATCTGTAAATTTGCATTGCTGTGATACCAATTTATGGAAAGAATCCTTTTTTTTCTAAGCCACCATTTTCAAAGCATTCCTCATTTAAAATATCCCTTCCATGCTGAAGGATAACAGGAATAAAGACAGAGTGAGAGACTAGAGAATCACTCTTTTAAGCAGCTAAAAACCTGGAGTTAATTGCTTCCTCCTTTTTTTTCCCAATGGTATCACATATATGAGTGCATTTACTTACACATTATTTTTCAGGCACAAAGAATACCTTTTAAGCATACTCTTTCTATGTAAGCCATCTATATTGCCCTTTTAAAGACACAAGCTTATTTACAACTCCAGTGATTGCAATTCATGTATTATTCCCTTACCATGGTTACCAAAATAGATAAATAAGAAGAAAATTATTGATAACTAGCTAGAAAAAAATAAATGAAGAAAATTTTTTTTTCAACTATTATGCCAGCAACTGAAATAGTGGAGAAAATAGGCCAAATGCCATAACACTATTAAAAAACTGAGTGTGCATGTGTATGTGTGTGTATGTGTGTGTGTTTGTGTATGAGTGTATATGTATTTATATAGTTTATTGAGTCTTCTAACTCAAAGGTATTACATTACCATATCTTTAATATCTACCATGGTAACATTTAAGTACTAAAATAACACAACTTGTTAGTAGCTCAGCTATAGTTACAAAAAAGGGGTGGTTAAATCATAGAATAGTTTACACTGGAAGAGTAGAAGATCAGCTAGTCCAATGCCCCTGCCATGGGTAGGGACACTTTCTACTAGACCAGGTTGCTCAAAACCCCATTCAACCTGACCTTGAACACTGCCAGGGATGGGGCAACCACTGCTTCTCGGGGCAACCAATGCCAGTGTCTCACCACCCTAGTAGTAACGAATGTCTTTCTAATATCTAATCTAAATTTACCCTCTTTCAATTTAAAATAATTGCCCCTTGTCCTGTCACTACATGCCCTGGTAAAAACTCTTTTTACTTCTTTTAAGTCCCTTTTAAGTATTGAAAGGACAAAATAATGTCTCCCAAGAGCCTTCTTTTCTCCAGGCTGAACTACCCCAACTCTCTGTCTGTCTTCATAGGAGAAGGGATCCAGCCCTCTAATCATTTTTGTGGCCCTCCTCTGGTCTCACTCAAACAGGTAAATTTCCTTCTTGTGCTGGGGACCCCTAAGCTGGATGCAGTACTCCAGGTGAGGTCTTACCAGAGCAGAGGGGAAGAATCGCCTCCCTCGATCTGCTGGCCATGCTTTTTATGATGCAGTCCAGGATATGGGTGGCCTTCTGGGCTGTAAATGCACACTGCCAGCTCATGTCCAATTTTGTACCCATCAGTATGCCCAAGTCCTTCTCCATACAGCTGCTCTCAATCCATTTGTCCTCCAGTCTGGACACTGGGGATTGCCCCGACCCAGGTGCAGTACCTTGTACTTGGCCTTGTTGAACTTAATGAGATTGACATAGGCCCACTCCTCAGTCCTGTCAAGGTCCCACTGGATGGCACCCCTTCCCTCTAGCTGACACACTCAGCTTGGTGTCATCTGCAAACCTGCTGCAGGTGTGCTCCATTCCATTGTCTATGTCATTGATAAAGGTATTAAATATTACTGGTCCCAGTATGGACTCTCAGGGGACACCACTTGTTACTGGCTTCCACTTGAACACTGAGCCATTTCAGCTACATAAGACTTAGACACCAAATTCTGAATAAAAATACCATGAATGTACACAAAATCTCAGCCCCAAGCATCCCAAATAGCCCAATAATAAAGGTCCAGTCTGCTAACTCAATTTGAGATAAACTTTTATCACCTCCCTATCACCAGATTCAATTTGCAGTGCTTACTCACTTCCATTCTAAACCTCCAAACTTTTCGTATATTTACACAGCAGTCTAATATAAGCATGCAGGCTCAAAATACTACCGTGTTAGGATTTTATCAACCTAAATCTGCCTCAAGGGTCAAGCTTATACCCTTGGACATAGGATAAAAGTAAGTTCTTACAGAAAACAGAAATAGCTGACTAGATCAGAAGTCAACTGATATTCAAGGACTACAAAGGCTTTTTATGGTTGGGCAGGTTTTGAGGATTTTGGGGGGTTTTCACTCCCTCTCCTGCCAATGCTTGGTTTGCATTTCAATAAAAATGCAACTCCAAATTTTATTTCATTAGTTCTTGTCAGAGATGTTGGGGTTGGAAACCATTCATGAATCAGGATGCTCAGTCTCCAGCAGAGTATTAAGCAAGACAGACCCAGCTGCTCCCAAAGCAGCACTGCACCTTGGAGGGACGTATCTCCAAGGTCATTCCATGCAACTTCTTTCAGCACTATCAGCTAACAAACCATAGAATGAAACTAAGACTCTACTGTACTCTACATAGATTTATACGTAAGATGAGGCTCCCATCACTGTGGTGGAGCAGAGGGCTCCTGTCATCTCCAGTGGCACAGGAACACCCATTACATACAGTGCACTGTCCCATCTCTCATGTAAATAACTGCCTACAAACACACATCAGGAGTAAAGGAAAGAAGAAAAGGAAAGATGACAAATCACTTACGACAGCTATTGGACTAAATCAGGTCTGGGACACTGAACAGGGTGTCTGTGCCCAGGCGCTGGCTGTGGGGCAGCCTCTGTGAGGAGAGGCCCTGTGACGGACACAGCCGGTTCCAGCCAGCTCCAACTAATCCACTGCAGGGCACGGATGAGACCCTCAGCCAATGTGGCAGTGCCTCTGGGAAAATGGGTTTAAGAAACAGGAAAACCACCAGAGACCAGGAAGGAGAAAAAAACACCCCTGCAGACACCCAGTCAGTGCAGGAGGGGAGGAGGTGCCCCAGGCATCAGAACAGAGATTCCCCTGCAGCCCATGGTGCAGTACATGGTGAGGCAGCTGTGCCCCTGCAGCCCATAGAAATCCATAGTGGAGCAGATTGCACCTGCAGCCCACGGAGGACCTCACACCCAAGAAGGGAGATACTTCCTTAAGCAACTGTGGCCCACGGACAGCCAATGTTGGAACAGGTATATCCTGAAGGACTGCAAACTATGGAAGTACCTATGATGGAACAGGGGAAAAGTGTGAGGAAGGAACCTGCATTTTAGCTGCATGTGACTTTAGAATTTCAGGAAAAATACATTAGACAACAAAAAACCTGATGTTCATGGGTACATCAACACACAAAATCTCTAAGTAACTTACTGTATCAGCTGCCCTGTAATGGCTTTCTATAAGAAGCAAAAGCAGTAAGGAATTACAGGCTTTTGTAAAGATGAACTTGGTGGAAGGAGCTCATAGCACAGGAAAGGAATAAAGGAAGAGCCATCAGCAAGTTCAGCAGACTGGGAAAGGAAAAAGAATTTTGCTCCTATGCTTATGATTGACTAGACAAGCAAAAGTACATTAAAACTATTACAATAAGCTACTTAATGGAAGATGTAAGAAGGTCAGCTACAATTCCAGCAGGGTACAAAAAGGAGTAAATTCCAAGAAACCAGTATCTTACCACAAACTTCAAGTGGTCCTACTAGGATAATGACATCCAAAAAAAAAAAAAAAAAAAAAAGAAATAGAAGAAATCATTGAATTCCATGCAATAAATAATCTTATAGGAAGATTAAGGCTAAAATAAAGGGTCCAGGGCTCAGGGCTCTTTTCAAAGTGGTCTTGATATTTTAAGTCTGAGGGCAGAGATGTGCCAATGACAGCTTCTTTTTTCCATTAACTCATTCCTTGAAATAATTTCTATTTTAAATCACTTACAGGGAGCTAATGACACATCTTATTCATCAGAAGATTTTTTTAAGAGGAGATATTTTTCCAGAATAGTTATTGAAACATCAAGCACGGATGACTATTAAACCAAACTACTAAGTCTACAAATTCATAAGAAAAATACTTTGGTTTCTGCACAGACTCTCATTTAAATGACAGTGACACCATGACCTTCCAGTTCCCATTATAAGTCTATCTTTCTTCAAAATGCCTTGCAACATCGCTCTCCTGCATCTGGACCTCTGTCCTGGTCTTCTTCCCATATGTCCAAGATACTTGCAAGTACATCTTTGGACATTTTGCTTCTTCCATTAAGTCCACAGAATGATTATATAACTACAAGACCTGACTATTAAACAGCAGGCAACTAAAATGTCTATCTTTTTGGGAAAACAGGTTTGTTTTGTTTTTTAAAGTAAAAATGAGGGGAGAAAAAAAAACAAACAAACCAGCATATAATAATTAGATGGGAAAAGATGGGAAAAGCTCCAAACCCACAGATTTAAAAAATATCTCAGTATAGTTCAATAATGAGCAGAAAATGATATATGCTAACTATGAGAAAGCGCTGGCTTTAACATTCGTGATTTCAGAGTAGAAGCATTTTAAAGGTTAATTGAGCCTAAGTATTAATAGAGCCTCATCTACAAGAGATGAAACAGTATCTCAGCAAGGACACTTGGTACAACTGCAGTCCTTGGTGCTTATCCTCTTTGGTCTGTAACTCAGCTGGAGGTTAGTAGAAATAAACGATGCTTTAAAGAGAAATAGTAAATTGAAAATCACTCATTTTTAAAAGATAAGTTTCTTTCCAAGTTATTACTCTTCTGAATTATTGAAACCACCATAACACTCACTTTGGTCACATTATTGATTACTATAATTTTTTGCATTATGTATTCATCTTGAGTAGTGAGACCTATCTAGCCATTTCCTTTTTTATTCTGTATCAGTTTTTATTTTGCCCATCAGATCCTAGCCAATTTTTGCAGATGAAATTTTAAGATAAACTAAAAGGTACCCCTCAATTACCGCGGACATTTTCTCATCCTTTGGTACACAGAAACTCCTTACTGAAAGCTAATTCAAGGTGATGGTCTCCCCTCACAATTTCACTAACTGCAGTGATTCCAAACAGCTCTTGGTGTGGTCTACAGGATAACAGACCTAGCTGTAACTGTAGACTAAAGTTTTTTGTACTCTGGTATTTGCTGTACTTATTAACAAGGTACATGACAAGTTACTCATCATGTGTCGACGGGTAGGACTCAGCTGAGAAAAACAATGTGTAAGAGAGATAAGAATAGTTCTTTTTAGTAATAATTCAAGTTATTAATATTACACCCAGAGATCATTTTACCCAAAGATGACATCTTTTCTTGCAGAAAAATCCCAGTATTTTGTGACAAGTACGACAGGTACACACATAATCCATCTAAAGGCACAGTGTGTTTGTAACAGTCTATTTTAAACATCAGGGCTTGTGCTTTGTTTATTATAACATGCATATTTGCAACATGGAAGTGTTACCAGAAGGTAACTCCTAACTCAAGGAAACAAGGTTACTGACACAAAACAGTTTTGAAACATCTGAATTTGTTTTATTTAACACAAATGAGTGGCATTAGTATTTACAAATAAATATAAAATCTTATTATTTTCACTTACTTCAACATCTGCTTGGCCCTCAAGAAAAATACTCAACTATGTTAAACAGCTCTGTAATAGTAGCAGGTTTTCTCATTAGCAGTCAATTTGTTCTCACTGACTTTGAGACGGAGCAAAGTTCTAAGTAAAGTCCTAATTATCAGACTTATGCAAAGATAACTTCCATTTACGAAAATTAAATCATTTAGCAACTTGTATACAGTTAATGAAGTGTAATAAATATTAAACTAATGACATTGTAAGTCCACAGAAGATAATATGCCAAAGCAATTCACAGCCACAATTCGCTACAAGTCTAAATTTTCAGAAGCATACTCAACTCCCCAACCAGATATGAGGGATTTATTAGTATTATTACTGTTGTTGTTGCTGCTGCTGCTAGTGGGGTTTTTTTTTGGTTTTTTTTGCAAAGTTTCAATTTTATTACACAGCAATGCTTTAGACAACCTATGAATAGCTGGCACTATGAAAGAAAACTGGAAGACTAATAAAATTAATGATAAAAATTTATTATAAAATCACATCAAAAGATCTGTTTACAGAAGATGAGGAACAAAATGAGTATTTTTCAAATAATATCTATTATACAGCCCTTAATTTTCCTTTCAGCCTTATGGAGAAGCTAAGCCATTTTCAACTGAAATTAATAATGTGTTTTAACAGTGTTGGGCATTATTTTATACACAGCAGGAACCATCACCTGTCTACATGCAAATTAAGTACTTCAGTGCAAACCCAAACACTAAAAGGTTTTTTCCTTTCCTTTCTCCCCTTTCCTCAAAGCCAGTGAAAATTAAGTCTTAACTGTCAGCTCACAGATGCAGTGATGTTCTGTCTTTGCTATCTGCCAAAGGGTGCAGAAATGCTGCACCAGGTAGGAAACCAAATACCAACCCGAACTCGAAATCACTGCGTTCCTGCCAGGGCAGAAACTGGATCTTCATTCCATATGAGCAGGCAGAGACTATGTCCTCCAAGAACCTACACCCTTCCTACCAGCAAGAGGACACTGTGCAGCACTGGCAGCATCACAGCAGCCCTTGCTGACTCCAAAAGGACCAGCTGCAGCCCAGCCCCAGCAGCTGAGGAGACGCAGCTGCAGTCTCCAAGTGACAGGTCTGCAGTGGCCCAAGAGCAGGAGCTGGAGCCCTCGTGGCTCAGAGGAAACAGCCTCCAGCAGTGCTCAGAGTAATCAAATCAGGCAATTCCCGGTGAAACGTAAGTGTTCATGGGGCTGAATTCATGAAAGCCTCACAATTTTAATAATGTTGGCACCTGCTTAAGGTCCTGACCTGGGAAATCTCACTTCTCTTCTGACTCAGGTTGTGAGACCAATAATGTACTTCACATTAGGGTAGTCATGTCTGTCCAGATGCACAGTATCCACTTAATCATACAATAACAAAAAGAATCAAATTACCTTCTCTTTAGCTGTAGATCATTACACATCAATCAAAATTGATATTTAAGAGGTAATATTACATAGAAAGGTTTTCCGACTCTATAAAACTTTGAAAACAAAATCCAAAAAACATTTTTAGTAAGAAGACAACTGAAGACTTAATATATGCCTAATGTTTATATATGTATAAAAATAGATCAATATAAATAGAATAATTTTATACATTATTCCATCTATATTATCTTAATAAACTATGTATTACATGACTGATATGTGATTATGTAATGCATCATAATTATAATTTGGGGGGGGGTTAATATGTATATATATACATATATATATACACACACACACATGGTTTTTCAATGAATGTGTATCTATTCCATAAAAAGCATCCCCATTCTGGAATGCTACCATTTTACTAAAAGTTTCTGTTGCTTGGATTTTATTTTCTTTTTTTTAAGACTTAATGAAGTTTCCTTGTCTTGCCAAATATTCTGGAAGACAACTTGTGAGGAATTATAATGCAAAATCTTTCTCTGACTCACCCAGTGGCAGAATGAGCATCACTCCTTCAGTAATCACTTCCACTAATCTATTAAGGAAACTTGCTACAGTGTCCAGTTATTAAAATAACAAAATCCACACCAAATTAGTTATGCCCAGATCCTGAAAGATACATAACTACATGCACATATACATATACACTCGTATTTAATTGTCTCTGAGTACCAAAATTGTACTTTAAGTATGTTCCACTGATGTCTGTGACTCAAAATGCTGGTGCTGCACCTGAGGGTTGAGTTCTGTATTCAGAACCCAAAGAATCTACTGAATTCAAGGAAGATGCTGAGCAGAATGTTTGTGCTCTTGTCTGTTTCATTCCTTCCCTTTTCTTGCAGGCGGGGTTTGTGTTTGCGTGTAGAATAAAATGGCTGAAAACAGTTAAAACAAGTAAATCTCAGACAGTTTCCTCAATAGTATGGCTTCCTTCATGCATGGTAGTCTTTGGCTCTTAGGAGCAGACTGTGAAATCTGTGAATCTACAGAGACTGACAGATTTTCTGCTGCATCAAAAATCTGCTGGATGCAGCAGATCCATGATGGGATGCAGCCAGGAAGTGTTTTCTGTCCCAGGCTCAGAGAATACAAGGCCTACACAAGGAAATGCTTCTACTTGTCACATTCAGGAACGACATCCAGTCATAACACAACTAGGGAGACAGCCAGAGTATACTATGCTCCAGCTACATCCCTGGCATCTTCTTCACAACAGTAGCAGCAGAGAAGGAGGACTAGCATTGACCTACTATCTCTACAGTCACCGGAGAAGTTAAAACAGGGGACTATCCTGAGCTTATCATCTCCCCTTCATGGCAGATGCTCAAATGGGGACTTTCATTCTCACTGCTAATCTTGGGACTAACTCACTGAAACAGTTTCCCTAAATGGCTTATCTCATATGCTCCAGTGTTCTTTTGCAAAGCAGATATGAGCACTTCAGAATGGAAAATGAAAGCCATCTTATGCAGATTTGCAATGGCAGCCTCCTGAGCTAAAAAATATGAATACCACAATCTGGCATCAGACATATAAAGTCAGGCCGACTGCTGGAGAAGAATGAAGGAAGTCAAGTAGCTAAAAAAACTGTCCAGTTTCAAAAATCATACGAGCCTGAAAATGACTTGTTTAGTTCCCACAGTCACTGGACCATGTCCAGAAGAAAACAGCTGTTTACAGTAATGCAAGAATTCATGAAAGCCTTTCTAAGACTTCTCTTGTCTTCTCTTGATCAAAACTCTCTCGTTATGCTCTGCCCCTTCCATGAAGATACTTATTCTTTTAGTAATGCTGCCAACAGTTACAAGATGTTCCATTCTTGGCTATACAACAAATATATTCACTTATTAATCAAATGAAGCAGTCTTCTTAGCATTCGGCTTTTCAGATTTACTGATTCTTGAACCAAAAAGATAAGGAGGGGAAAAAACTTCCCAGGAAAGTGCCAGAAGCCAGGCAGTAAGGGACCACAAAAATGTTCAATAGGTTGCACTAATATTCTAAAAGTTTCCTGTTTGATGCATGTGGATATGGTTTCCACAGACTGATTTCCCTTTGATCTCTAAAAAAAAAAGTGAGTCACAGAATATTACTCCTTCTGATGCAGAAATGTCAGGAGGAGTAGGAGAGGGAGGAGGAGTAAAACTGACTCATCCTGAGAGTCAGATTCAACAAACTAGATATATTATCCATCAAGAAGACTCTAATCAAAAATATGAACAATAGATTATGCCAGAGGATGAATAAGGAATCTGAAATAAACTGGCTGCAAGGTCACTAAAAAGTACCAGTCTATTATGCAAAGAGAGGTCATTTTGATGTGATTAGAGATGATACAGTTAATACAGATAATACAGCTTTCCACCTCCTAAAGTTACATGGGACGGTAGAATTACAGTACAGTTTCAATACAAGAAAAGCAAAAAAAGGAAAGCTATTGAAAATTATCATTTCTTTTCCTAAAGAAACGAGGGAATGAAGTGGCAGGAGGAATGCAGAAATTTCACTAGTCACAAAAAAAATAATTAAAAAAATCTTATTCTGCCCACTGAGGCTGAGTCAAAGCATCAATCAACAGCAATACCCAGGAACATTTTTACATCTGTTGGCCGCACTGCACCACACCACAACAGGACTTTGATTCCAGTAACAGTGTTACAGAGAATCAGAAGGAAGATCTTTGGAGATTTGGAGATCCCAAATGACCAAACATTTGCTCAAGATCAGGACACAGTGAGTTTGCAAGCTATATTATGTTCAGTAGTTTCACATTCAGTTAGAACAGACTGTGGTAACAAAAACACAAAAAAAGCTTGGAAAAACCCACTGCATCCTCTAACCAAGAACAGCTTTTAAGAATACTTTGCATTTTTGGACCAGGAGACATTTGCATGTAAAGTGAGTGTAAACGCAGCTAAACCAGGAAGAGGTGTTATTCCCTATGAGTCTGTGACTCCAAATCCTTTACACCTGTCCTCATGAAGAAATAAAGCAAAGATAGTATATATATATAAAAAAAAGAAACAGACCAGGAGAAAACATTTAGTGAATATAAAAAGGCAGTGTCTAATAACAGAAGAGAAAAACTGCTGTTTTGCACCTCATCTGTATTGCATCTCACACTAATTTTGCCTCCTAAAACTGGGTATCCTTGTCACCAAATTCAAATAAAAGAGTTTAATTACTTCTGCTGGCAGTAATTTATAGCCTGTAGATTCTTGCTAATTAAGAACCCTAATCACTGTTTTAATCTTCTCCATCATAGCTCTATCACCTGGTGTGATTCATACCTGCTGGCTCCCTTCAGGCACTAAAGTCATATATCAGAAAGACATTTCCTAGGTTAAAACGAAACTTTTAAACTATGTAAGTGTTAAATTGAGGAGATTGATATACCAAGATTTTATTCTTGAAACTTTTAAACAAAGCACCACAGTTTGTATATTCTGTAGAAAGTCAATGTTCTGAAAAAGTCTGTAAGTCAACTTGAAAATATTTTTTACTTCTAAAACAAGATGGCTTAGGACAAGAGTTTTTTGGGTTTTTTTTGCTAGCTTTTTCTTGAAACCTACAGCTCAAGAACAGCAAAAATCATGAATACCAAACTTGCACAGTCCTGTTAAAAATAACTTAGGTGCTTTTTTATCTAAATATTGCCAGGATAAGACTTATTTCTGCAGTAGTTCCCCAAACTTTTGTCTATATTGAAGCTTAAGTGCATGTTCATTTAAGCTTTGAATGTATGTTACTGTACTCCTGGAATAGCATGTAGTGTAATTCATCCTTTGTAGTAGTTTCCATTTTTTCACAAGCATATCTACTATTAAAAAAAGAAATAAATCAGTAATAATAAATAAACCCAGTGCAATCAATAGAGATTTTACAAGAAAAATGAAGGATGTTCTAAAAGAGACCAACACCATTTTTTTTTTTTTGCTGAAATTCTTACAATGCTATTCTCAACTGGGTTTTTTTGTGTGTGTAATGAAGCATTTTTAGCTCTTTTATGCCTTTTTTTTTTTTTAATAAGGTGATGCTTTAAATTTGATGTAATATACAGTCCTTCTTATCCATAATCAGTTTGAAACAAATGGAGGGTAGTTTTCAAACACCTTGGACATGTTTAATATACTAGTATGAACTGTTGTTCTTATCAAGCAAAAGCATAGATAGACATGCTGGGATAGGCCAAAATTAACAAAAAAATCCTTCTTACTTTTGCCCATTTTGATTTGATAAAAATACAGATTTTGTAAGTCTAATCCACAACAATTAAAAAGTAAAATTAAAAGTTTTAAATGTTAATAAATACAGTAAATCTAAATTTGATTAATGGATGTAAGCCTGGGTTTGTTACATTAGAACCAAAGGGTCTTCTACTGGTGATATTCTATTGTTTTACAATTTCTTATACAACAGTTCTTTTAAGGGTCAAGTATAAAATCCTAGATATGCTCATGTGCTGCCACAGGACTTCCATAACAATCATTCTAAACAGGCTGAAATAAGAGATATCCACATTTAAATAAACATTATTACACTTGGTAGAACTTTACTTTTCTCATTTGCAAAATTTACATAATTCTACACTACCACATGTGGGTGGAGTAGGAGCTCAAAACAAATGAGTCAATATTTTTCTTCAGAAAAAATACCATTAGCAGAGCATTCATGAGCAATCATATAATCACAGGCAACTGTCCCAGACCCATAATATATGACGACAAACACACTTTAAAGAAATAGCTCAGACAGAGAGAAAGCTCTTAATACGGAAAAGCCAAGTTGCTATTCCAAAAACAATGAATTAAAGTAAAGCTTGACAACTTTCCTGTAACCAATTATAGCACAGTCCCCTCAGCTGTAAAATGAGATTATTAACATTCCTGTTCTGCCAATCTTTAAATCCTTTGCCTAGTCATACTTGAAGCCTTTCAGTGCAACAACCTTCTCTCATCCCTTTAACTAAAATCTGCCTTAGTGGGTTCTTTGTATTTTGTTGAAGAACAGGAACTAAACCCACATATTTTCTAAGGCTTAGGTGCCTACTGCCTAATTTGTCTTTGAATAATTGCATGGTATAATCATAATTGTTACTGACAGGAGTAACAAGTATGAAGAAGATAAATAGAGTAGCATAGAGGAATACAGGAATAGAGGCCTCAATACTGGGGATATAGGATGCACTGTAGGGAGGTAAAAGAATGAAAGAATAAGAAAGCGGAACCTTAAAGACCCCAAGGCTGTAAAAAAATCACCAATGGGCAGTTAAAGGAATGCAGACCTGCAACTGGGCAAAACCAGATGCTGGTGTAACAAAGAGCATAAAGAACAGTACCAAATATGTTAGAAACTCTGCATGCAATAATTTTATTGCAATACAGATTTGCAGACTGAAGAATAAAAACAACGTGTAATGCATGAAAGGGAACCTGCAGTAGCAGTCCCAGACAGACAATGGAGTGAGGACGAAGAAACCACCACCATCAACATCACAGTCCTCCTGGCAGAGGATGAAGGAACCCTCACCACAGACATCATACTCTCCTGAAGTATCACAAGCAAAGCACTTTTGATAGTGGTAGCTCACCACAACTGAAGGCAACAGCCTTAAGATGCAGAAAAGCAAGGCAAATATGAATATAATATTGAAAGGAATAGATAGTAGGAAGACTGCATATAATTATATCGGCACTATTTATTATTAATTTTTTTCCTTTATTAGTATTCTTTCAACTTATTTTATTTTCTCTTTGTCTGGAATAATTAGATCTGGACTAAAAAGAATTCTTTGATTAGACTGCTAAGATTTAAAATACACTCAATTCTTTATTTTTCACCAAATGCGTGTTCTTTGGGGCAATAAAAAGACTAGGAGCACAACACCTTCCCCAACTTATTTTCTGACCTGGTTCACATAACTCCAAGTCTTCCTTTATTTATTTTTTTTCCTACATCTTTTCCTGTGCTTCTCAGTACTCAAGTTCCTGATCTCCAAATCACTCCAAAAATGACTAATACAGATTTGGAAGCCAGGTGCAACCAAACACCGACCAGAGTATCCACCTAGTTACATTCAGGTTACTTTGGCTTTCTTCATTCCTGTTGCAGTGCAGTACTAGTCCTCCTGAACTCAAAACAAAATTCTCACTGACCCTTTCAGTGTAACCTCAGTTCTACCTTGTCAAATCTGATTCTGATGAACATCTAATTGTGGTAATTTTTTAGACAACAGATAATCTCTCTCTCTCAAAACAACTCATTTCCTTGTCCTGTACATTGGTCTCAATCACTTATTGGGAGCCAAAAAATTTGACAGGGAACATGTCACTCAAACAGAGTCAGAGTCCCTGAGGAACAGACCTGTGCCATGCCACTTTGCCACCCACTGTTCTGAATTACAACATGTCATGAAGAAGCACTAGAGACATGTGAGATGCCTCGTAACAGTAGGGAAAGCAGTATCTTTCCAACAGCCTCTTTGCTAACTTCTGCTAGAAATCAGTTTTGAGAAATTACACCCGAGAAAAAGGCAGAAATGAGCAACTTTTCCTGTGCAACAATTTTAAGAGTATTTTTATTAAAAATACTTTTCTATATTAAACTCACGCTTTTTAATGTGCTTGTCTTTTTAGATTGCTAAGATTTTAAATAGGCCTGTAATAAATTCTTGCGTCCATATATGGTATGTTCTGTTTTTCCCATAGTAATATTTTGTGTTTGTATAATTAACATAGGATATATTTATTAAAAAAAAAAAAAAACCAACCTTTGGGTTAAGCTTTACTGCAAGATACTGCCTAGATGAAAAGTAGCAACAAAATTTTAAAAGATTATGCAAGCAGTACAAAATGTAACAAAATTATTTTTGGAAAGCTTTTAATGAAGCTATCCACTCGGCAATGCATTAACTTACCATAAGCCCAGAAGTACTTTTCACTTAACCTTCAGGGAGTAATGTTCTGTATTTGACAGTGAGAGAGAAGGAATCCTTAGATCTCCCGTGAAACTACCCAGACCTTACATCCATAAGAATGTGCTAGATATGGTTGTGTTGCTCACATGAGGATCTGTTAGGCACAATTTACTTTGAGGGTGGTGAGGCACTGGAACGGGATGCCCAAGGAAGCTGTGAATGTTCCATCCCTGGCAGTGTTCGAGGCCAGGCTGACAGAGCTTTGGGCAACCTGGTCTAGCATGAAGTGTCCCTGCCCATGGTGGGGGGGGTGGAACTAGATGATTTTAAGGTCCTTTCCAAACCTAACTATTCTATGATCCTAAGATTCTACTTAATGTAATGCATTGACCACATCTGTACGGAACTACCACACATAACTAATTCTAATTTAGAACACAGAAATGAAAAGTAACAGAGAAACTTGAGTACATTTTATTGGCCTGTATATGCTCAAGCTACAAATACACATAAATAATGAAAAACTAGCTCTGCTGTTAGATGCTTGGTTCCTGAAGCATATTAAAAATTAAAGGAATACTATGAATTAAAGAGGGAAATTACATGTTTGCTTATGAGCAATGTGCAGTACAACCCTGAGAGGAAAACAATTGTCAATTCCAGTAGGTAGTACTTAGTATAACCAAAAGGTGGGTTTGTAATTCAGTGGAGTATAATAATAGGTGGCTTTTTAGTAACTTTACATATTAATCCTCTGGATTAGCTAATTTAACTACTTGTCTCTCATTGGAAGAGTTATAAAAGTTTCTATTAATCACAATAGTTTTATTTTCATGCTATCTATTTTCATGTGTTTTAACCAAAAAAAAGACATTACTATTCAATATGGATAAACTTTGGAATGAATATTGAGATTTCTAAGACTGATTGAATCCTTAGTCTGAGATCTAGTGGCCCTCATACAAGCTTCTTCCATTTCAAAAATGCCTAAATCTCTGGTTCCATTGGGGTTCAGCTCCAACAGGCACGAGGGATGTCTTTAGGAGTTTAGTCACTCCTTCACAGGCTGAGAAGTGTGAATAGCAAGTTGCTCTAAGCTAGTGTGCTGAGACATAGAAGCTCTTCCTCCAGAAGGTACTCGGAGGTCTGCACAAACACTTAAGGTATATACTCCAGCACAGGCATTTAAAAAAAGAGAACTGCATGACATACACCCTATGCCTACCATTCTCGTTTTGGTCACCGCTATGAAGGCCTGATGAATTTACACATCCACTTAGTCACTTTTACCACCAACTGTATAAAAATCCTGGTAAATCTTGCTTGCATAAAATAGTTGACACATTCTTATAGATGCTGAAGTGCCTAAAGGGAGTCTTGTTCTTTCTCTTTCTGATTTACCTTCTTGCTGTTCACAGATTCTCTTCAATTTTCCAGCACTGGAAACATACCTGATGCTCAGGGTAGGATTAATTTTATGTGTTAATGTCCTGGGTTTACCAGGAGCCGTTTTGCTCCTTCTTAGTAACTGGTGCAAGCTCTGTGTTTTGACTTCCAGCCTGGGCAGAGAGCTGATAACACCAATTGTTTTTAATTGCTGTTAAGTAATGTTTATTCTGGCCAAGGACTTTGTGAGTCTCATGCTCTGCTGGGGACGAGGGGAGGCCGGGAGGAAGCAGAGACAGGACACCTGACCCAAACTGACCAAAGAGGTATTCCATACCACAGCACGTCATGACCAGGAAGGTAACTGGGAGTTACCCGGAAGGGCACACTCTCTCTTCAGGGGGGTCGAACTCGTTTGGCGGTGGTATCGTATTCTCTTGTTATTTTCTCTTATCAATATTATCATTGGCTGTAGCAATAGTGGTTTGTGTTATACCTGAGTTACTGGACTGTTCTTATCTCAACCCGTGGGAGTTACATCCTTTCAATTCTCCTCCCCATCCCTGCGGGAGCGGGAAGGGTCGGGGGGGGGGGGGGGGGGTGTGGGGTGTGAGTAGACAAGCTGTGTGGATCGGTTTAAACCACGACAGTTAAACTGACCAAATTCAGGTTTGTACTATCAAACAGTTCCATAGACATATAGGCAGCTAGATGTCAATGCTTAGAATGTCTTACTCAGTGAGTAGAATGGCAATCCTATTGAACAGTGCAAGAGTAAAGCTAAGAGCAAAGATTCCGTAAGAATCCCAAGCATTATGCCTGAAATCTTTATTCACTTTCTAACTGTCAGTGAGGAGTACCAGGAGTTCATCTGAGGTACTATTCCCCAGGTCTTGACTTGCTATCAGACTCCCCCTTGCATGTAGTGCACCAAACTCTGCACATCTCGCTTAAATCTTTTTCCATAAAAGTGAGGGAATATTTCGCTTCTACAGACATTAATCATTGCTTGAAGGACAGAAGAGATCTCCAAATACTTTATTTCAACATAACTTTTAACACTGCTTTTTCCCTCTTGAATCTTCTTGCTCTATAAATCACTCCAGTTTTTACATAAAAATACTAGTAGCGGACGTCCAAAACTTGCAGGTTTCAGTTTCAGAGAGAAATTTCAAAACAAAAAACAAAACCAAGAATGAAACGCAAGCAATAATTTCATTCCTGTGCACCTTGACGAAGATAGGAGGTTTAGCATCAGCACAGGACCTGCATGTCTTCAGACTTGAGAAGATACGAAATGTTTATGAATCTTTACCAGTGTATCTGATAACTATAACAGAAGGTTTAGGATATTTCTTTTTTAACCTAAGTGTTCAAGCCCCTAGAAACTGCAATTCCAATAAAAAATAGGACCTAATACCAGTCTCAAACAAAGTTCATGTTAAAGGATTTTATCCAAAGTAAAAACTTGTTAAATTGATAAAAAAAGAACCACGAAAACAAATAAATCTGTTACTTCTTGTGTCCTTTGTGAAACGTATTTTGGAAAAAAAAGGAACAAAACCAGTAGAATAGCATACCTGGAAAATCTTTCTAGACTTTTTTAGATCTGTGGCAGATCTAAAGTCAGCAGTCAGGAAACTTCAATGGCATCTGTTTATTGTCTTCCACTGACACGTGTTGTTATTTGTCTATTTTTGATAAGGTGGGAAATGCAAACATTTATTATAATGAGATATGCAATTTTGCTTTTTATTTCTATGCAATGAACTTATGATTTCTAAAAAGGAAATCAAACATGGAGACAGAATGCTTTCAAATAAAAAAATATAGCAACAGCTTTGTTTCAAAACAGCGAAGACAACCTCCAAGAAGTTTTCCATGATGGCCCAGTGAATCTCTCTACCTCTTACTAACCAAACAAACAAATGCAAAGGTTTTCTGTTTTTCATAGCTTCTTTACAGCCAGTCTTGTTTGTTTTATTAAATTCCATGTCTTCCAATAGAATTTCAAGGCATAACAAATTTTCTAATCTCAAATTGGGAACAGAAACTTCTGGCTCTATCACCTTCTTCTGAGACAGATATTATGCTGCATAAGAACATTACTAAAAATTAAAAATAAAATCATTTCTTTAGAAAGATGTTGAGAGGGAACCCTGCACTTCTTAGAGAGAGCTTCCTAAAACTAACAGTATTGTCTCTATATTCTATGATTTATTATGATTTTCTTTTGTAATATGAACTGCCCTCATACCCAGCAATATAAAAAAATAATTATTTTATGTGCATGTCATAAACTCTGTGTTAGCAAAGTACAGATATAATGAGCTACTGAATATTCTGACAAGCCTTCAGGAATATATTCTGATTTTATAAATGCATGCTTTATTTTGGCAATGTAATGCCTATGCAATTAAGATAAATGAGATAATCATATGCTTATAACATATCGCACTGAAATTTTAATTTTAGATATCACACAGCCCAATAACAAGTTTCTACTCCAAATGGATCATGCTAAGAGATATATAAGAAGGTTCCCAAAAGCTCGGCATCAGTGCAGTCATGTGAACAGAAATATTACAGCTCTTTATTGGTTTCACACTGTGAAAGCCACTAACTTTCAGTTTGTGATGTTATTCAACACAATTTGATCAGTTATTTTATGCCACTGTGCATAGAAACAACAAAAGATATAAAACAAATAATAAAATAAGAATTTGTTAAAGTCAACTGACTTGTCCCATTATAGAGATGATAGGCAGAGAAAAGAGGCAGTATGTTAGATTCTAAATTGTCAAGCTCTATTAAGAGAAAGCCATTTTGCCCTGATTATGCCAATGAGAGCAAAAGAAAAATTAAACAAGACAGCATGTTTTTCAGTAGTTTAAAAATATGTAGTTACATAAAGAAAAAGAGTCAAAGAATAAATGTTACATTTAAATCATAGTTTCTACAGAAACCTTATTCTGTGAAGTGAAAATTCGCTTTCTTAATTCATTCACTTTTAGCTCTTTGAGTGTGATTCTGAGGACATGTTCCAAGCTGCTGACACACATTTTGCTCCTTTTTTACTAATACATATTGGTTTCCAGCTCTTTTGACTGCATTTTTGCAAACCTTTAGAACACCTGGAAAACACACAGGGTGACGCATTCTGGTATTGTTTATCAGCAAGCTAAAAAAAAAAGGAGGGGGGCACTAAAAGGCTGAAGTGTCTCTGTATATAGAAATTACTGCTACAACTACAGTATTGAATTCTAACATTATTCACTAACCAGTCTATGAATGAAAAACACCAGAGAAGGAACTCCTTTCCGTAAACTACCCTAACAGTCAACTGGCAAAATAATTATTAGGAAGAGTCTGGCATTTTATTTAAAACAGTTTAATACCAGTCACAGAATCACAGAATCCCAAGGGTTGGAAGGGACCTAAAAAGATCATCTAGTCCAACCCCCCTGCAAGAGCAGGGTAACCTACAGTACATCACACAGGAACTTGTCCAGGCAGGCCTTGAATATCTCCAGTGTAGGAGACTCCACAACCCCCCTGGGCAGCCTGTTCCAGTGCTCTGTCACTCTTACAGTAAAGAAGTTCTTCCTGATGTTAACGTGGAACTTCCTATGCTCCAGTTTACACCCATTGCCCCTTGTCCTATCACTGGATATCACTGAAAAAAGCCTAGCTCCATCATCCTGACACCTACCCTTCACATATTTGTAAACATTGATGAGGTCACCCCTCAGTCTCCTCTTTTGCAAGCTAAAGAGACCCAGCTCCCTCAGCCTCTCCTCATAAGGGAGATGTTCCACTCCCTTAATCATCTTTGTGGCTCTGCGCTGGACTCCTTCAAGCAATTCCCTGTCCTTCTTGAACAGAGGGGCCCAGAACTGGACGCAATATTCCAGATGCGGCCTCACCAAGGCTGAGTAGAGGGGGAGGAGAACCTCTCTTGACCTACTAACCACTCCCTTTCTAATGCACCCTAAGATGCCATTTGCCTTCTTGGCCACAAGAGCACATTGCTGGCTCATGGTCATCCTCCTATCCACCAGGACCCCCAGGTCCCTTTCCCCTTCACTACTTTCCAGCAGGTCACCCCCCAACCTGTACTGGTACATGGGGTTGTTCTTCCCCAGATGCAAGACTCTACACTTGCCCTTGTTAAATTTCATCCAGTTTCTCCCCGCCCAACTCTCCAGCCTGTCCAGGTCTCGCTGAATGGCAGCACAGTCCTCTGGTGTGTCAGCCAATCCTCCCAGTTTTGTGTCATCAGCAAACTTGCTGAGGGTGCACTCAGTTCCCTCATCCAGGTCATTGATGAAAATATTAAACAGCACCGGTCCCAGCACCGACCCCTGAGGAACTCCACTAGTCACAGACCTCCAGCTAGATTCTGCGCCATTGACCACAACTCTCTGCCTTCTTCCTTTCAACCAGTTCTCGATCCACCTCACTACTTGATTGTCAAGCCCACACTTCCTCAGCTTATCTATGAGGATGCTGTGGGAGACAGTATCAAATGCCTTACTGAAATCAAGAAAAACTACATCTACCGCTCTACCATCATCCCTCCACCTAGTCACTTCCTCATAGAAGGCTATAAGGTTGGTCATACATGACTTCCCCCTCATAAAACCATGTTGGCTGTTCTTAATGACCCCCTCATCCTTGATATGCCTAGTGATGGAGTCAAGAATAAGTTGTTCCATCATCTTTCCAGGGATGGAGGTAAGGCTGACCGGTCTATAATTACCCGGGTCCTCCTTCTTGCCCTTCTTATAGATTGGTGTGACCTTTGCCATCCGCCAATCCTCAGGCACCTCGCCCGTTTCCCACGACTTACCAAAGATGATGGAGAGTGGCCTAGCAATGACCTCCGCCAGCTCCCTCAGCACCCGTGGGTGCATTCCATCCGGACCCATCGATTTACAGATGTCCAGTTTGCATAGCTGATCCCTAACCCAATCCTCATCTACCAAAGCAAACTCCTCCTTTGTCCTGACTCCTTCTGGGGCTATAGAAATCCGGGGCCCTCGGGGAGAGTCTGCAGGAGTAAAGACAGAGGCAAAGAAGGCATTCAGCACCTCTGCCTTCTTTATATCCTCTGTCTCCAGGGTACCCACTTCGTTCAGCAGTGGGCCTATATTGCCTCTTGTTTTAGTTTTATTTGCTATGTATTTGAAGAAGCCCTTTCTATTGTCTTTAACCCGACTAGCAAGATTGAGTTCCAAGGAGGCCTTAGCTGTCCTAATTGCCTCCCTACATCCTCTAACAACTGTCCTATATTCCTCCCAAGCGGCCAGCCCCTCCTTCCATAATCCATAGATCTTCAACACCAAACCCCTCTAGAGATGTATGAAGTACCTAATGCTTTAAAATGCTTCTGAAAGTCCCCTCAGTTAGAAAAAGTAGCTCTCATAACATAGCGTTACAGATGAAGCGTTCATTTTTTTTCACAAACATTCATTATAACATCATATGACACATAAAACCAGCAGAAAGTTTCAAATGCCTAAGCTAAACTGAAACGACTGCTGTTACACTACTAGTCACCTCAGAGTTAATGTCAAAAGATTTGTACTAAAAGCATGCAACTTTATAAAACTCAATATATCTACATCAAAACTACCCATAAATGCATTCAAGCTAGCAAAATAATATTGAAATTAACTTCCTGTATTTGGATTTCATGAGAAAATGCTACATAAATATATTAGTGAAGGTAATGATTTATTGAGCAGTTTAAAAAAATAAATTAATTCCTATTGTAGGCAGATTACCTCCAAAAATTCAAATGTAAGCAGAAAAAACCCCAAATCACCTCAGCCTTGTTGAACATAAAATAACCCCGTAGAAATAACAGATTTAATACAAAAACCTTATGAAGAATCCAGTCCATTTCCCTGTCACCCTGTAGTTCAAATCAAAACAATATATTAATCATCTTTTCAGCTTTAAAAGGAGCTTTTTTAATAAGAGCTCAGCATCCTGCTCACTTGTTTTAATGTTAGAGAAGTTTTTGTAGTCTTTGCAACTTCTTTAAATTTGCCCAGGTACATATGATACTCAAGAAGATTATTTCAAATTTGTGTAACAGAAGTCATACATCTCATTCAATAACATCCATTGATTGCTGTGTGTTCATACACCATGCTGGATTTTTGTCTCAGCAGAATCTAATAATTCTCAGCGATGCATTATCAGCAAAAATAAATAAACAGATAAATAAGAATAAATAAATAGTGTGTCCCAAGGTGCCTTGCAAGGAAAATTATGAAAAATGAGCCTCTAAAAAAAAAATTCAATATTTCTAAACCATATAGACAAACTGATAGAAGCTAAGTTTGCCAATGTTAATGTGACCTTCTGTTTCCCTTAGGAATTTATCTTCCTTTCAGAGAGAAGCAAACACAGACACTTGGGTTGCTCAAAAGGGTCATGTATTTATGTTATGACAGGCATTGATTACACTATTTTGATAAGTCAGCTAATGAATAGCAGTAAAAACCAGCTTGCAGTGGAAGTCTGCCAGGATCATATTTAGAAAACCACATCCAGATATATCAAAAGCTCCTTATTAAAAAAAAAAAAAATAAAAATAAAAAAATTGGCAATATATTAATTATGCTCCAAAACTGAATTTTCTAATTAAGTGGAAAAAAAATGCACTTTGCTTCACCACAAAGTCTCATTTTAGCTTTAAAAATAACTCCCTCTTTGAAAAGGATATGGTAGCTAGTAAAATGGCCTTAAGGAAAACAAAATAGCAATTTTGTACCTTATATTTAGAAGCTTGACTGATTATTCAAAACTTCTATGTGCTGTTACAATACTACAAACATACCAAGTGCATATCATCTAACAGAGAGGTGTTCCTATGCTTATGATCTGCATTATCCCAATGATATCATGACATCCCAAAATAAATGGAAATGAAGTGTGAGGAGGCAATGACATATTAACAGTAATCCAAGAAGAAATGAAGGCAGCATTCACTGGGACTGAAGTCTAATCCCAAATCTAGTGTCAGGAAAAATTATTTCTGTGATTAGCTTCTGGAAACAAAGATCCCAAGTACAGCATGCCATTTCAAGCTCTGGAACCTTTCATGCCTGTTTCCAGTATATACTCTACTTCCAGAAGAGACTAGATGCATCTCTAAACCACACACACACACAAAAATATCCTGCATGGATGCAGTTTCTTGGCAGATATGCAGCACACAATCTAATTTTACATCACTACTCTAGAGACTAAGGTACTTCCTGAGACAGATTGAAAAGCGTGAACATCTACAAATGTAAGCATCACATGCATCCTGATACAACTTAATTATGGAATTTTTAGTGATCCCTAGGTAATCCCATGTAAATCTACAAAAATGTAACACAGTTTGAAAGTACTGGTTGCATCATAAAAATATTAACTATTCAGTTGTAAAGCAGACTGTGTTATACATGAATTATGGTATCTTAACTCCTGAGGGCCACAAAAGTAAGACTGATTTGCAAAGCTTTTTATATTAATCTCAAACAATGGCATAATCTTCCTCTTGTTCTTCATCTCCATCTTTATGCATTAATATCCACTTCTTTCTTTGTTCAACCCGTCACTTAATACATACTATGGCCTCAATAGCCTGCATGTACACTGCTCTCCAGGAGCTTCCTCAGAAGCAACTACAAGAGCAAAACTCTAGCTGCACATTCTGCCTAGTTGCAGAGCATCTGCAGGAGACTACCCATCTCCAAGACTCAACCTTGTGTCCAACTAACACACCCTTAAAGCCCTGGAGAGAACACCATCCATCCACTCAATATGCTCTCCCTCACAGCATGTGCAACCACCAACACATGCAGAACCTGCTTGCTATGAAGAGGATTAGGAGTACTTACGCCATGTCACAGAAAACATTGCTGTAGGGAGAACACTGAGGCAAATCGCAATTAGAGTAACAGCAATGGCCATCTGGGGAGCAGCTGGGAATACTCCAGCACTTGCAGTGATCCAGCACAGGCAGCTGAGCACTGAAGGAGCTTCATAGTCTTGTTCACACCCTGCCTGGGCCACAGTGATTTTTATTTCTCCTCTTACTGCTGTCAGTAAACATTCACAGGCTGGCCTATGGGACACAGAAAATACCCAAACAGGGACCAAGGAAGCTCCTTATGTTGGCAGTATCTAAAGCAGTCAAAGCAGCAGCAGTGTGAAAGGAGTAGAAGCAGTTGGAAGGCCCTTGGAAAGTCACTCTGGTTTAAGTGTAATAAAAGGATAGGTATCTTCTGATGGGCTGAACAGTTTATTTTCAAAGCAAGCCTTCAGCTTTTAGAGACTCCTTATCTGAGCATCCATTAAGGGCTGAGGATGTGGCTCAATGCTTTGTGAACACTGTAATTCAACAGAATTTTATCAGGTAAGCAGTATCAGGAAAACAGGTAGGTATCCTCATGTGATTAATGTTCATTTCATCTATATCCCTGGAGAAAAAAATACCAGAATTATGGGACATATAAACCTCAGACAGGTAGAAGACACTGTCAGTGATCAATAACATCCTGGAGTGGACATGGGATTGTCAAGGCTGTCTCTGCAATGCCTCCAGCAAGGCTGTCATGATTCCTGAGACACCAACCAGGGGTAAAGTATTATGTAGAGGATGAGCTGTAATAACAGTGATAACCATGCAGACTCACTGCAGAACTGCTGTGCTACAGACTGGCATGATCCTGGTTATGGCTAGTTTCCAGAGCAAAATTCATTTCTGCTTCTGGGCTCAGATTCAGAACTAGAAACAAATGTGCAACCTCCCTCATGTGAAAGGCAGTTCATCACAAAAAGCCACAAAGGTCATTTTGCACATTTGAAAAGTATCACCCAATGTGTGGGTATCTTATGTCTGAGCTCATGGGTTTACTGGGAATAGGGACAGCCTATAATACAAACTTAAGCAGTTCTGTGTTAGCCTCCTGGGAGATCGCCATGACCTGTAAGATAAATTGGGCAGACAGCAGCACAGACAGATAGCTGGTGAGCCTGATTCCTGCTCCGCCTCTTACCCTTATATTTCAATGTTTATACCAGTTTGGTTTACAGTAAGGTTGTAATGGTCAAGAAGATGCTGAGCTGAAGCACTAATGAGGTCTCCTGAGAGCTGTATGAGGTCTCAAGGGTTGTAGAGAGTACAGGTGGATCAAGAACAGCACACCCAAGAAAGACTAAGTCTGTAAGACTGGTGTCACCTTTGAAAGCATCATTCTGACTTACAGTAAAGACATACCTCATCCACTCTATAGAAGCTGTGAATCTGAATGATGATCAAACACTCAAGCATGAGACACAGTCAGTAGCATCACAGACTTTTAGGCTACACTTCTAAGTAAAAAAAGCACAGCCACAAATTCCAGGTGAACCTCTAACTGTGCAAGCACTCCCCATGCTCCAGTGCTCTTACACTTTCTTTGCTAGAACTGCATTCATCTGATACTGCTAATTTTTTTCCCACATGTCAAAGCAAAACAGTAAAATCAGAAGGCAAGAGTTTCAATGGGAATGTGTTCTATTATTAGCTCTGCACAGGCATGGACAACTCACTTGCATATATAGAATCGTAGAATCATAGAATAGTTAGGGTTGGAAAGGACCTCAAGATCATCTAGTCCCAACCCCCCTGCCATGGACAGGGACACCTCACACTAAACCATCCCACACAAGGCTTCATCCAACCTGGCCTTGAACACTGCCAGGGATGGAGCACTCACAACCTCCCTGGGCAACCGATTCCAGTGCCTCACCACCCTAACAGGAAAAAATTTCCTCCTTATATCCAATCTAAACTTCCCCTGTTTAAGTTTTAACTGGTACCCCCTTGTCCTGTCACTACAGTCCCTGATGAAGAGTCCCTCCCCACCATCCCTATAGGCCCCCTTCAGGTACTGGAAGGCTGCTATGAGGTCTCCAGGCAGCCTTCTCTTCTCCAGGCTGAACAGCCCCAACTTTATCAGCCTATCTTCATACGGGAGGTGCTCCAGTCCCGTGATCATGCTTGTGGCCCTCCTCTGGACTTGTTCCAGCACTTCCATGTCTTTTTTTAATGTTGAGGACACCAGAACAGCACACAATACTCCAGGTGAGGTCTCACAAGAAAATATTATAGTTTAAGATCTCAAAATGTTATAAGAAAGGAAAAAAAAATGCACCAGCTTCAGAAGGCATTGTGAAAATTAGCTCATTTGTTACATTTTTAATTCTTCAAAAGAGAAACACTGCACAAAGATAAAGTGCTATAAAACTGCAATAGTCTACACAGGACAAATGTTGACAAAGGAAAGAGAGGATTATGGCGTTCAAGTAAATAATTTTATTTTGTCACTTGGCATTTTTATGGACCTTATCACTGTAAGGTCTGAATAACTCACAAATACTAATTAACTGAGCCTGTTTAATTATTCTCCCTGCTTACACAAGGGAAACCCTAGACCCAGTCCAATCTAAGTTCTCCTTTAACAATAGATGAGTCAGAAGGAAGGAAGGACAAAGCACAGTATGTAATATATACACTGACCTAATACATTCTTCCAAGAACACTGTGCAAAACAGAGCGACCTCTAAGTTATCTGAACTCCTACACAATGTCTCATGGTGCCATACATGAAACATTTATAAGCCTCTCTGTGGTGGGTCTGAATGCCCTATACTGTGTGCATAACCAATAAGGCTTAAACTTGTTAAACAGAAACTGTAATATATTCAAGGCCCATTCCCTTAAACCCAAGCTTGTTTCTTGAATCATAGATTAAAAAAAAAGAACAAAATGAACAAAACCTAAACCAACACAGTATTATAGTTATAAGTCCATCTATAAGATAAAGTTATTTCTTGCTAACAGCAAGACGGTACCAATCTGCCTGATGTTTCTTGCACATGTTTCATGGAAACTACAAAGTAAGCATTGGTGAAATCATTCCATTTCATTAAGCTTCTAAAAAAGAAATCTGTAAGTGCATATAATATGAAAATTATCAGGTGCACTACAACAATGCTCAAAGCCCTCAACCCTTTTGTTCAAGCCTTGGGGGAAAAAAGTAAAAAAAAAAAAAAAAAAGAAAAAAAAAGAAAAATCAAAACACAACAAAAAGATATGTCTATCAAATAACCCAGAGATTTCTCTTCATAGAGTGATTCGTATTACGCAGGAAAAAAAGATATGGTATTTACTCAGCCAGTCAACAAGCATCTTCAGTGAAAGAGATCTCAGAACTATTAAAGAAACGTATCACGTCTCATCTGGTTTTGGTTCCTGTTTGGTTTTGTTTAGCAACACTTAAAAACTTAAGTCTCTTCCCCCTTTTCAACAGTGACGGAATAATCCTACTAACAAATAGTTTTAGTGCAGTGCCAAACTGCAGCTAACATTTCAAATAGGAGCAGGAATTGGTGATAAAATACCAGATGCGCTCTTTTTCAAGCACAGAATATATGGGCTGGTCTCACCTGTCTCTTTGAACACAGATGCTTCCTTTTCTCAGTTTTGTTGCCTTGAATACGTCCTCATTCAGGTATTCAAGGCAGTAACAGTCTAACTCATCTTCCCTATGCCTTGCCTTCATCTTCCTTTTATCATGATATGTCTGCCTACTTCTAGGGCAGAGCCTGTCGTATCAGTAACATTGTTCCCATCAATCCGTAGACCATAACTAATGTAGAACATCCAATCATATGAAATAATGTCAGGGGAAGATAGCTATGACAAGCTTGGAATTCAGTACTTACTAGGCCAAAAAAAGAAATGTAAGGATACTGATTGTATTTCTCTAGATAGATTTTTCAGTTCCAGTGCAACACCAAAGTTAAACACAAGCAGAGTTTCTAGACGCCTGATACTCAACTAAGCACAGAAGCAGGAACTGAGGGATTGATGCATATCCTTGCATCAGAATAGCTTTGAAGTCATTTTTGTACAAGATGACACAAAAGAATTCAACAACATCTTTAGTGTGAGGCGTCCCTGTCCACGGCAGGGGGCTTGGAACTAGATGATCTTGAGGTCCTTTCCAACCCTAACTATTCTATGATTCTATGATACTAAAGCTCTGAGAAACAGAGGACCTCTTCTTCCATCCCCCTCACCCCAAGAAGACAATGTCCATACATAAAACATGCTATTTCTGCATGAAACAAAAATAACCAGCATGCTGGATAATACTGTGCAGTCTTCTCACATACAAATGTATGGAGCAACATAAACTGGCACCCATTTCTCAACAAAATCAATAGCAGTATTTTTACCAAGTTGAATACTCTGGCTCTGTGCAGTCCTGAAGGTACACTCTCAAAGCAGGTAAAGTTACTGGAGTGCTGCAGGGCAGGATATGCAGCCCAAACAAGAAGCTTCCCCATACAGACACATAACCCTGGCAAAGAGTAAACCGATCATTTTGTTGCTTATTCTGGCTACTTTGAGCAGAAAGCTGGACAGAACACTGTCCCTACACCACCGCAGTGCAGAAAGATGGCTATTGTCCCCATCAGTCCACCAGAGACTGTTTCCCGCAATGGATATCAAAAAGGAGAGAAGGACAACGAACTACGAAGTTTGGCAAAAGACTTTTTCAGTTCCTTGGAAATGATGATACTGCAGTTGTCTGTGATACTACTCCCCACCCCCTCCCTTTTTTTCCAGTTCAGAAAACATTCCATTCCAAATTACAAAATCCGTCTCTCCAAATGGGCCATTGACCTAACAAACGATGCCTTTACCTTTCATGAAAACTTAACAGATGCAAACCAAGTTAGCTTAAGCTAAATTAAACTAAGCCATTGGCTTAATTTGGTTACAGAGCATTTTCATCTGGATTTTTTTACTAGAAATTAGGTTTTTAACCAATTTTAAAACAATAGGGCTACCTCAGTTCTTAGATCGAATACCAATGGTAAAATAAGGTGAAAACTCTGGCAATGCTCTATTTCACAACTTAAAATCTTATTTCCATCTAATGAAAGATAGACTACTTTATATTAACTATCTTTTCATGCGTCTACAGTGAAGTTGTCTGTGAGGTTTTGTTTGAAAAGATGACAACAAACTCTGCCTCACTCTATCCAATTGGCTACATTACATGCAATTTAGTATTCTGATCCAACACGAAACAATTAGATCTTGCTTATGGATAGCATCAGTAACTTCAAGATACTTCCTGACATTGAATATCCTTGTTTACAGTATCTGACAAGCAAAGGTAACTAAAAGAAGGCTGACAAGCTTCACATCTTCATGAGAGCAAACAAGGACAGATTGTGTTATACTTCATGTGCATGTTCACAGCTGGCACACTGTCAAGGGGCACTGTAATATGAATTAAGGTCAGCATATGAATCACAATATCAGTGTGTGCACAGCTGGACTCTTAAAACCAGATGCAAAGACTCATATCTTCCTACTACTATATTCACAGACAAGGGAATCTACTAGTTCATACTTTCAAAAATATCCCTCAAAATAGCAAAAATAACAGCAAAGGGTCTTTCTTTTCCTGATACTGGCCTCTGTGAATACTTTGTTTGTTTGTTTAAACAAAGAGTAAATAGGTACCATTCGCATATTATTAAATTTCAGATCTGTATACAGAAAGATCCTTCTCCATGTATATCATCTTCGTATAATATGGAAGAACCTGGGCTGCCAGCAGTTCTTTCAGGTTTTCCAGACAATTGATTGTTTCCTTGCTTACATCTTAGCTGCTGACCTGACAGAGGAGTCCCTAGCAGGAAGAGCACAGAGGCCATGGGAAGTGGACCTCTGTGGTCTAGAGCTCTAATCAAGGTCCTTGTACTCTGCGTGGAAGACCTTGGATATTTGGGTTCACTGGGGCTGAGGTCAGCTTTCCTAGAACAGTTAAACGAAGGAGGAGGATAATATTTAATATCGTGGAGTCAGGTTTTTTTTGTTTACTGTCAAATAAAAGGAACCCTCAAAGGTAGGTGAATCTCTAGCTCCACAGATCTCATGCAACAAAGTGGATTTACATGAGTTTCTTTCCACCTGCTGATGTTTTGCTGCAGACTATTGGCACAGTAGCTCAAGTGTGCAGAGACCATCAGGAGCCCTTTATGGCCTTAAATGTTACAAACATGGAAGACAGCAGCACAATAATGATTATACAGAAACATCTATTTTCATATTTTCTATTTTTGCATAATCATGCCATCCAATAATGCTCCAGAAAGATACTGTGCACTGCAAATTTTAATTTATGCAGCATGTAATTCAGCTGTAGTGTGAGACAGCCTCACTTCTTAGAGGATCAGAGCACTGTATTATTTTAATGTTGCTCCACAAAGACATTAATTGAACAGTATACAGATAAGTTCAAAGATGGTTGAATTTCAGGCCAAGAAAGCTTTTTAGCTATCTTTTAAAACGTCTTTGTAGACATTTATCAAATTCTGCAGGTTTGCTTGCTGAAACTGATAAACCTTATTTACATTTCAGGAATTTTAACCCAGCCCATGCAGTGACTCAGACGAGCAGTGTGCACAGCTCTCCAATCTGCACAGAACTTTTCCCTTTGCAAGCTCTTACTCCTCCTTCCAGAACTAGTCTATGTATCCATTTTCTGTGAGCCATGTTTGTGCTAGAGAAACACAAGCCAGAATCTTGTCAGCTGAACTAGCTACTCGCTTCCTAAGTGCCGCTACTGCTGCAGCCACTGAGCAGAATATTTTGATTCCAAGGATAAGATTTATAGCATCTCAAGTTGGTAAATAATGAAAATGTCACAGGATATACAAATCACACTTGCAGGGTTTAAGCTCTATAACAGTTTTACTTGTTGGGTTTGGTTTTTTTTTCTCCAAAGGTTTCAGCAGGAAAAAACTCTATTTGAATAAAGACATAAAGACATCTCCAGCTTTTGCTGCTGCAGCATGTGAGAAACATAAATTACAGTAAAAAATCACAGCCTAAAATAGAAATCCTTAATCAGCAATTACTGTGAGGCAATGTAAATACTGACGTATTTACAGATGAAAGGAGGTCACACAACTCAGCCAAAATACTCCATTTTCAGAAAATCAGTTTGTAGTATTAAAAAAAAAACCTGTAAATTTACAGTCAGATTATAGGCAGCTAGGGTACACTGCCTTCTCCAGTAAAATATGTACTTCCATATAAATCAAATTTATAGTTTGCACTGTGCTGTAAATGTGTTAAGTCTGTTCCTTTTAAAAGTGTATTAACAATTTTCAAAAGAAGACAGAAGATGCCATTTATAAAGCACATGCCTCCAAAATCCTCCTGTGAGCAAATGATACAATGAAAAGGGCCAGCAGAAGGTAACACTTTCATTACTCTCTCTGACACAAGGGACCAGGCAGAATCTTGAGATCAGTCCATAGGGTAAAGAATGTACTTCATGAGAGAATTAGAGGAGGAAAACAGCTTACAGGAAAACAATGCTGCTTCTTTGCTCAGTGTAGTTCCTAAGAGTTCATTGTCCTAAATTCTGCAGTGAATTTCAAGATTAGACATCTCAGGATCTCAGACCACCCAATTTATTCTGAATAAGATCAGAAACTTCTCCTTGTTTGGTTTAAAGCTAAACCATGGTTTATCTAAAAGAATCATGAATTTCTGATAACTTTTCAGTGACATTAAGTCAACCAAGTGGTTCCTATAAAACTGGAAAATAGTTTCACAGCATACATCTCCTGTGCACTAATCTTCCACTTAAAAGCCAGTAAAATGTTACTACTTGCAGCCACTTATGCTGGTTTGAAAGAGAAAGTTGAGATGTTCCCTCACAAATGAAACAGGTGAGCAATGTGAAACAATCTTCCCTAGGAAAAAAAAAACATGTATCTGGGAACCTAATTTTACCTATTCAATTGCTAAAAATGTTTTGTTCGTTTACATCAAAGACACATATGTCATGACTAAAACCCAAAGCTTTTCTGTCTCAATTTATGTTTAATAATTTCCAGTTTATTCAGTGGAGTCTTTTGGTACTCCTAAATTTAAAGGGTTCTTAAACTCTGTTCATTGCAGGTGCGTTAGACTAGATGATGTTTCAAGGTCCCTTCCAACCCAAACTACGCTATGATTCTATGAAATTTTAAAACAGAAACATGTGAAACTCTAAAATTATTCCTCTTGTACACCCTCATCCATTGTTTACAGTAAAAATACTTCTAAATACAAAACCAACTTGAAAAGCCCTCATCCTTAATACACTGGAAAATATGGAGTCAAATTCACGAGACAGTAAGCTTTTTTTTTTTTTTTTACGGATATAAAAGCCAGAGCAATTCCAAACTTCATTTCTCAAACAGCAGGCATCAAAAAAGGAACTAAAAAAAAAAAAGTTGTGCAATTGTCACAGAACAAATCATTCCACTAATTCTTCTACTGATACTTTTCTTAAACCAACTCAGTGAAAATCATCACACATTTTGAGTGGTGTTATCGCTACCAACAGAAAGACAAAACACAGGGTATGAAATTAGAATTGATTCATTCAAAATTGATTAATTCAAATACTGATTGCCATTACTAAATTAACCACTGTGAGTTCAGTTCTGTTAAATAATAATAAGTTCATAATTTAATTATGAAAGTCTCGAATATTATTTTATGTGATATAAGTCCTAAAAAAAAAATTATCTAGCTACACAAGCTTATATTACTTTTGACCAAGACTTCTGAGACATAAGACATCATTTTTAATCTGAAAATCTAACCTCCAAATGGCAGCTTAAACCTGTATCAGATCTTAAATCTTGCCTTTGGCCCAGTGCTTTTTTTTATGTGCAAAATAAAATGTTATTGCAAATGTGGTTACTGAATTCTTTTTATTGTACATCTAAATTAGAAGTTCAAAAGAATTCGGAGACACAAATTTCAGAGGCATTGTTAATACAGAGAAAGCTCAAAATACAACATAGGAAGAAACTGAATGCCTTCCTGATGATGGGTTTAACAGAAGTGGGATGAGAACAATGGAGTGGAAAGCCAAGTAGGCAGGAGCTAAAAATAAATTATACGAAAAATTTGGGAATTTACTAGTTGGAATTGTCAGGAGAAAAAAGAACTAAAATGATGAACTGACAACAGATTAACTATCACTGTTATGAGGCTGTGAAAGGACCACTGCTATCCTAACAAATGGGAACAGTAGAGTCACTGAGAAAAAGAGGGAGGCAAGTATAAACACTAGTGCTCAATGCCACTGCAAGACAACTAAAATGAAGATTATACCTTTTCAAGTAAGAAAGGAAGAAGTAATGCCAAGTGTACTGCAGGTGTATGTTCTGCAGTCATGCTGGAAAAACATTTGTTTTTCTTTAGTGTGCAAAATAAAGGCTAAGAAGAAAAATGGGTATATTCATAATTTCAGCAGAGATAGACACTGAAAGGAGAGAAAGTGAAAAATAAGAAATGGATACATGCTACAAAAATCTTAAAGCTGAAAAAAAATCATTTTTCCAATAACAAATCCAATGAAATTTTGAAACAGCCCATGATAGCAGTAAGGGGAAAACAAACCTCCCACAAACTCGGTTTACAGACAGAATATAATGTAGCTGAATATAATATAGATATAATGTAGCTGTGATGGTCTATGACTGAAGTTCAGGTCCTTAACTTGAAAAATTTAATTAGACGAATAGAAGTTGGGAAGGGCAAAAAGAGAGATCAAAAGGGCCTGAGCAACAGAACAGTTGCAGAGCTGATCGAGACAGATGGGACTTACACTGTTTATTAACTTTTCAGTTATAAGGAAGCATTTAATACATACAGCTAGGGCTGAAGCAGCTTTTTGCCAGCAAGTGCTTCAGTCTGCAAGCTCAGAATTTACCGTTACTAACTGATAGGCAGCAACTGTCTTTGACTAGTTGACAGGGGTGTAATTATTCTCCATCTTCCACCTTTTGTTATAAATCTTTGAAAAACTAAATTCCTTAAAACTAATGACATATAATAATAACCGTTTAGTCAGAATATTCAAGTCCCTTGCATACTGCATTCATGAAATATTCTTCACCTTCATATTCACAGCATACGTACACTCAATACCACAGAACACAACCATGCACTTTAAGTGTGTTTACTCAACTTTCATGATGCTGAACATTAAGGATATATAACTAAGAACATTTTTGCTTGTACAAAAAATGAAAAACATGGGTTCCAAAAATAAGTAAACCTTTCACCATTTATTTGAACTAAAGATTCAATAAGTATACCATTTATGTGGTCACAACATTTCCTATTTTCATCTAAAATCAAAAAAATTGCAGTCATTATACACAACTGAAAATCAAAACCAGTGCTCTTACAAATAAAGCACATCCACATTGTTGCAAGCAGTCACTCTTGCAGCTGGAACAAAATTTGGCCAGACTACCCCCCACGAATGTGCATTTAAGCCTCTCTAGCCTCAGAACTATATGTAAACTTCACAAAGCTTCAGGACAGCTGGGACTGTGATACAACTGAAATGTAAACTATAAAGTCTTCCTAGCAGAGGGGTGAGGTAAAGACAACTACTGTTTCACTAGCAAAGATTCATTGCACATATCTGTACACAGAGACCTTCTGAGATATTTGTAGACTTTAAAGAGCACACACAGTTCTAGCTGGATGGGTTAGAAAAGAGTTCTGGTTACTGAATTACCAGCAGCACAGCATAGCACTATCAAATGTCATTTCAGAAGGGAAATCATAATTGCAAACTACGGAAATTATCCCACAGAAGGACAATGTGGGTTTCATTGACAGAGCAGCCTGTCTTCTGCATGCAGGAATACACAGGGTACATTGTATTACTGCAGTTTAAATGAGTCAGTATGTTTATATATGATTCAAGCATGACAACATCTAAAATATGAGCTAATCTATCACATTCACAAATACAGTAAAGTATTACTTTACTTGAGCGGATGCAAGTCATATTGTTATAACATCATAATAAGCTATAGACAGAGAATAAAAAGCAATTTGATCGTGCACAGTTTGCTCTTAATTTGGACAATTTGTTTTAAGATTACTGTGTATAACTATATCTTTTCACTATTTCCAAGCTTCTCCTTCTGTGTTATACTACAACGATTCCTAAACTCTATGTCATGGCAACACAGTCCATTGCTGTAGATTAGCTATGAAGTCCCATATTCAATATTATTCAATAGCTGGAGCATCAGGTGGAAGAAAGAAAACTGGAAAGGAGATGAAAGTACTAGTCTAAAAGTATCCTGCAGTGATATAACATTGTCTTTTGAGAAGCATCCCAAGACACTTCACAGACCACATCCATGGAAGGCAACTTCTTGCCTTTCTAAAACTTTTGTGTACTACTAAAATGCAAGAAATTTCTTATTGTACACAGCTAGAGAAGGAGGACCTAACTGATATATCAGTGATGATATAAAGAAAGTCCAATAAAGTTCAATTCAGTACAACCCCTTCTCTTTTGGATTCCTTTTCTATCTTTCTAAGGAAGTAGAATACTCAGAAGCAAAGATCCTCTTTCCCCAAGGTACTGACATCAAGCAGTGCCACATCAATCATCCTAAGCACAGGATTCAAGTTCTCTTCAGCTGCCAGTCCAGATAGAGTGTGTTCAGAACCCATTACCACATCTATAAAGTAATGCAAATGGTCCTTTAAAATACGAGTATATGTCTTGTATCCCGGTCAGGTATACCACTCCTCAGTGCTCTCAGCAGGCCCTCCTTTGTGGCAGGGAGAGGAACACCAGTGAATGCTACTTTCAAATTTGCTATTCATCACATTCTGCAACTGCAGCTCAACAATTACAAATAAAGTACTACCTTCATGATTTAATTGGGTT
Source organism: Lathamus discolor (assembly GCF_037157495.1). Lineage (NCBI taxonomy): Eukaryota > Metazoa > Chordata > Aves > Psittaciformes > Psittacidae > Lathamus > Lathamus discolor. Next base: position 26,055,673 of record NC_088884.1, read on the forward strand.
AAGTATGTTAGGATTTACAGAGCTCTGTATGTGTGTGTGCGCCTTCTGCTCCAGCCCTCCCATATGGCAAAATGATTGAGATCGTAGCAAACACTCAGAATAAATACAGACATAATAGATGAGTGCAGCATGAAAATCCAAGAAAGCTGTAGAATCTCCATCAAAAGAGATCTTAAAGCAGAGCAATGGTTTAGGTGGGCTTTCAAGTTATTTTTTATGATTTATAGAGAACTAACATGTAAAAAAAAAAAAAGAGATTCTAATAAATTTATAATGGAAAAGAATACTTTGAAATAGAACTGCAGCTAAAAAAATGATAAAATACCCTAGTGCTGTGTAGTAGTAAGTAGTTTCTGTTATTACACTTAACATATTCAATAATGAGGTCTATGTTTAAATCTCACATATCACCATGGAAGAATTATTCAAGCTATAATACTCAACTGGATCAGACATCATGAAAAACTTCACCTCAAGAAGTTAAACAGCTCAGATATTCCATGAATCAAAAAGTCACTGGCCATCATCAGTGCAGCTAGATCCAGCAAACAGTCTTTAGAAATCATTAGCTGATTATTGAGGGAAAACATTATTTCTTACATAATTCTTAAACAATATAAAATACATAAATAGTACTGAAAGAAAAAAAATGGTTGTTTTGCTGACTTGAGATACGCAGTAAATGAACAAGTTAAACAACTAACCCTGCAAATTGCTCCATAAAAGTAGTTTGCTCAGTTTGCAGCACATAGAGTTAAGAAAGCTAACAGAGCAGACCATGGCACTCAGAACTAGAGTTTACAGTACTCACAGTGCACGGTACTATAGCCAGCCTTTTGAAACAACAAAAATGGATCTCACTATTAACTGTATCTTTTGGTCTGTTTACCAAAGCTCTGTTTCACACAGGTTAAGTTTGTTCTAGAAAAACAGTATTAGTGAAGTAAATACAATTAAAAAGAAATTCATAGAATCATAGAATGGTTATGAGAAGAGATGGAATATACTGTCCTGCATATTTAAAAATCACCAATTGTAAATGCATAGCTTCTGAACAACAGAACTGCAACAGATTCTTACTCTGAAAAATACCTATATATAATTTTTTTAGGAAGGAAACCCAAACAATGATTATCTTATGAACAACATAATTAGAAAGCTGATTGGAAAAGGCTCTGTTTGCATAACTTACCAATGCCTTCATATTTTATTAATTCATGTTTTGCACAAATGCAAACTATTTGAGGTCAAACCTAGAAATGCACAAAATGCTCTTTCTTATTCACAAAACTTGAGATACATGTCATGCAAGTTAAGAGTTTCCTCAATCTAATACATCAGATTTAGAAAATTTTTGCAACCTACATGTTACTATGGTAACTTTTTGTTTTTTCAAAATGTAAATTAACAGTGAGGCTTCATTACAAACTCTTTATTTCCTTTGTGTCTGTACATACTCTTTTCTCATATATGGATTCCGAATAGCTCTTTCTACTCTACACGGCTACAGTTTACATTAAAAGATGCAGCTACACTGAGGAGTCAGGATTAAATCTCAGTTAGTAAGCACATCTCTCCTTAACCTTGACCACTTTTAAGCCATAACATAAATGACTGCAGGAGAAAGCAATCGAACAAATGAGTAGTTCTATGGCAAGGGTTTCTCTGCTTGGCTTTTATAATGATAAACTATTAAAAAAAGAAAAGACAGCAATTTGCAGCATATTTTTCTTGCTCTTTTGACTGCTAATTCCACTGAAATTTTTCTATGTTCTTTGCACTTTTCCGGGGGGGGGAAATGCAAGCACATAAATCTGGAGAAGAAAATATGATTGCTCTGTTTTCTTCTGAAGAAAATTGTGTTTTGACATGCCACTCTAGTACTGGACAGCTTTACTGAATTCAAGAACCTGTCTGCCTAAAGATGCACAAGTTTCTGCAGCTCCCGTTACAGTTAACAGGGAGCCTAGAGATAGATATGACATCTTCAACATCATGTCAGAAAGCCGTAGCATTAGAATGAATCTGAGAGACAAGCTACTCCTTTTAATTTGACTTCCATCATTTGTCTGCTGAAAAAGGGAGGATTGCAAATCTCATCTTGTGAATCATTTTCAAACTATTCATTAAACTACCTGTAACAAACAGAGATTTTACATTAATTTTTCACCATAATACAAATTACTAAACATACATGATTTCTGTAAACTGGGTTTAATATTAAAAAATATTATAAATCTAACACACTTTAGCTCTCACCATGATAGAGTTTATAAACTTAAGAAGAAAACTTAAAAGGATAAATAAATGTGCAATAAATAAATAAATATGCAATACATAAATAAAACTAAAATAAAATGTAAGTTAAAATATAAAACCTTAACTACATCTGGACTTGGTCTCCCCAGCATGGCCATCTAAGCACCCTGGTCTAGTGGAAGGTGGAATTTTTCCTTGCCCACGGCAGGGGGGTTGGAACCAAATGATCTTTAAGGTCCTTCCAACATAAACCATTCTATGATTTTATGATTCTATGACCTGTACTGGCTTCCTAAGGGAACAGTTGCCTGGAAGTTTGCAACTGAGTGATCTAGTAAAAAATTCCCACCTAACCAAGAGGAAGTAACTATTAAAAGGGCACAAATTCCTTGCTCATCTTAGTTCTCTCTCAGTACTAGAAATTAAAATTTTCAGACTGTATTCTAACAAAACTAAATCAGAATACTGGTAATTCATTAGCCAATACACAATGCCCTAATGCCCAGTGAACTAGATCGTATCGCTAGCCATATTCCAACTTAAAAATCAGACTGGAAGAATTTTACAAAAGGTAGAGGGACAGTCAAAGCTGTATCAGTCAATACAAGCACACAGGCAAACCTAGTATGAAATTTATTTCTAAGAAAACCTAGGAAACAGGGAAGAAAAGCACAACATTCAGAATCATAACAGACCCCTTGACCATCTCTTTTTTTGCCAACATTCCCATACATGCATGCTAAATGAAGCTGCATTCACCTGGGAGAGCATGCAAGGCAGAAGGCAGATAGAGCATACTGGAAGTAGACAAGGACCGCTGAAGAAATTACACAATTCTAGCTGGAGAGATGCATTAAGCCTGTAAGAGACACAGGAGAAACGATAGTTCCTAACTTCTGTTATTTTAACTACTTGCTCATGTATAATTTACTAGTCTTTTTCTCATACTTTTTCTGTGAACTTCAAGTGTCTCTATATTTGTTAAGTGACTGCAAGAATACAGTTTTGGCCCTAGGTAAGGCCTCAGTGCATAATTAAACAGAAGCACAGGCCACTAACACTAATAACTGGAGTATGCAGTTACACAACAGCCATAGTTTTTAGTATCTGTGGAACAAGGGAAATAACTGCATGTTACCACTAGCAAGACAATTTTACCAGGAGCTGGAGTTCCTGCGTATGGGATGAGGAATGGCAGTACAAAGCAGAACTTGCCCAGTGAAGTACATGCTTTGAAAAGAGCTTCAAGAGGAGTTCAAATAGGAGTTACCTTTCAAAGTCATTTACATCACACATCTAACAGATAGAAAAGGACATTTTCCCAAATGAATAAACCAAGGAAAAGGTATACCAAAGTAGAACCTCATGCTGCCCAACACACCTGAAACTGGGGCCTCAGTGAAAACAGCAAGAAGTTCACCATCAACTCAAATGGAGACAAGATTTCATTCCTAACATCAAACAGTGTACTCATTTTCTCTAACCACATTGCTTCCTTCAACTTTTATACCTTACAGATTACTTTCTGAAGACTGCCACCAAAGACAGTTTACTTGTAAGTGAAAAGCTGTGTCTGGCAAAATGCTTTTGGGCTCTGGAAAGTCAAATAAAAAGGAAAAACACACATAATGCATTTTTTATAAATAACTACCACTACAAGCAATGTATATATATCACAACAAATGGATATTTGTCTACCTATGAACTAACCAGTAGTAACAATAAACCTATTGAGCCTTGGCATGAAATTAGTAAGTTGAGATGGCCAAGAAAATGCTCAACCCGTATGTTTTATCATACAATCTCTAACTGCAGGCCACAGGAGTTCTTGGGTCTTCAGCCCACTTGAAAATCACGCCATTTATTACTCACAGAAAAGGTAAAATACATTTTTAATGTTGTTATATTCTTTACGGAAGACATGAAACTTATTAAAATACAAAAAGTTCTACTGAACTGTTAATCAAAATAATGGAAAGATGAAAAGATTCAATAAAATGGGTTTGTTACTTTATGCTACCAAAAAGAGGAAAAAAACAAAAAAAAAGAAAAAAAACCCAAACCACATAGCAAGGGAGTTTTTATCTTTAAAGGCTTGACTCTAGGACTCATCAGCATCCACTATAATTCTGTAAAATAAGTTAAGGCAGCATCCGATACAATCTATATATTTTTATAGCCAAGCATACAAAAATGTTTAGAACACTTACGAGATCTTCTCACAATAAATGAAGCTAAAGATTCTTTACTTCATCTACCAGCATGCATTAGAAAAACAAGGCAAAAAGACAGAACAAAAGAGGAACCCAGAAGCATATACTTTTTTTTAATGACTAAATAATACTGTGCAGGCATTAACAGATAGTGGGAACTGCCAATGCACAGGGAAAAGAAGAATCTCACAATCATTTTAGTTTAATCTCAATTAGTTCATAGCCATAAGCAAGGTGATACTCAAGCAGTGACCGTTTCAAACAACTGTTTGATTCTCTTGAGGCTAAATCTATTCCCAGATCCACGATGCACATCTCCAAAACATGTACAACTCTGAATAATGGAGCACTGGCTTGGTTTTTCCTTCCTTAAAGCCATAAATTTGTACTGAAAGAATCATGCTGAGAACCATGTAATCTAATACAATAAAAACTGCAGCAAAGTACAAAAGTTATCATATAACATCACTGTCATGATTAATTAGCAGTCACCACAGAACTACATAAAATGGGAGTGCTTTTTGACAAACTACTGTAAGGGGGTAAAGAAATTGTATACAATTTATTTCTTTATTGTATACAATTTCTTTATATAAAAACACAGTAACTTGCAGAAACTTTATTTCTGTTAAGAAACGTTAGTGTTACTCAAGGAAACACTACTTATTACCCAAGTCTTCTACACCTTTAAGCAGAACAATGTTGTAGTGCATAACCATTCCAGAGGCATGAGTAAATTCCAGACAGGACTTGCTCCAAGCACAGGTTGTAGACTATGACTGGTTTGGATTTGAGTGGCAAAGTTTTGGTAGCTCAGGGACTATAGAGGTGGCTTCTGTGAGAAGCTGCTATAAGTTTCCCTATTGTCCAATAGAGCCAATGCCAGCTAGTTCCAAGATGGACTTGCCACTGGCCAAGACCAAGCCCATCAGTAACACTGATGGTGAATATGGGAGAATATATTTAAAAAGGCAAAAAAAAAAACCCTGTGAAGCACTAGCAGAAGTCAGAAGACAGTAGTAAGAATATGTGAGAGAAACACCCCTGCAGACACCCAGGTCAGTGGAGAAAGAGGGGAGGAGGTGCTCCAGATGCCACAGCAGAGATTCCCCTGCAACCCATGGTGCAGCCGATGGTGAGGCAGCTGTGCCCCACCAGCCCATGGACATCCATGGTGGAGCAGATTCCACCTGCAGCCCAGACAAGACCCCACACTGGAGCAGGGGGGATGCCCAAAGGAGGCTGTGACCCCATGGCAAGCCTGTGCTGGAGCAGGCTCCTGGCAGGAGCTGTGGCCCCATGGAGAGAGGAGCCCGCACTGGAGCAGGTTTGCTGCAGGGACCACGCTGGAGCAGTTCATGAAGAACCGCAGCCCGTGAGAAGGATTCATGGTGGAGAAGTTCATGGAGGACTTTCTCCATTGGGAGGGACCCCACACTGAAGCAGGGGAAAAGTATGCAGAGTTCTCCCCTGAAGAGGAAGGAGCAGCAGAGACAATGTGTGATTAATTGACCACAGCCTCCATTCCCCTGCACTGTTCATAGACAGGAAGAGGTAGAGAAAATCAAGTTGAGCTCGGGGAGAAAGCAGAAGGGGGATTGAAGTTAGTTTAAGATTTGGGTTTGTTTCACATGACCCTACTCTGGTTTTGATTGGCATTAAATTAAATTAATTTCCCCAAGTCAAGTCTGTTTTGCCCATGATGGTAATTGGTGAGTGATCTCTCCCTGTCCTTTTCTTGACCTAAGAGCCTTTCTGTCAGCACAATTTGCTAGTCCTCATTTTGCTACTGGATTTGAAATCCTGTAGACATCATAAAAATTGGACAGTGCTGTATCAAGGTACACACCACGACAGACAGCAATGAACCCAAAGCTCTTAGTCAGCTGAAGCACCAAACAGGCACAGGTTGACAGAGAACCCCTCTGAAGCCATTTGCTGCTCACCCTGTTATGGGGCTGGTTCTGTGCTTCCCATACTACAGGTCAGAGACAGTCATGTGGCCACCTGGAAATAAGCCCTCCAGGTGAGGAAACAAGAACAGACTGGCAGAACTCAAGAATCCTTAAGCCAAATCCTCATCCCGTGAGACAGTGAATGATACTGATACTCTAATTTCACTGCTCTTTATACACGAAGCAGAGTAAATAGAGAAAGGCCCTGCTTCAGAATGCCTTGAAGTCCTAAAAAGCAACAGAAACATGACTTAAAAGAGTGATCTTTAACTACATAAATAGTGAGATTTTTCAGGTTTGTGGTCTTTTGGTTGGTTGTTTGGTGGTTTTGGTTTTTTTTTTAATTACATCTGCAACTCAAAAAGTGTCATGATTTAGCTAATAAAATACTTTAAACACAGGCTGTTTTCTTGAGGTTTTATTTGTCCTCTGAATGCTTTCAGATCCTAGTGTGTCTCCTCAAGACCCTATTCATTTTAGCACTCAAGAGAAAACTACTCAAAAGTCAGACATTTAAATATCTTTCACTTTTCTAAGTTTCAGCCAAGTGCACGATTTGGAGGATAATACGTGAAGGGACTCCAAGAAGTCACACAATCTGCCTGCCTGCTTTAACTTAACGATACTGCTCCCAATAGACAATATTTTAAACTGAAAGTAAAACTCTCCTGTTCCACAACTCCCCAAGAAAATCTATTCCAGTGCTTAACTGTTCTTGCCATTGGCAAGTCTTCCCTGATGCACAGCACAAATTTGCCTTGCTGCAATCTTTCCTAATGTATAACCTAAATCTCTCTCAAATCAGTTTGCAGTGAATACTGCTTCTTGTAATCTTCCCACTTTACAGAAAGAACAGTTTGTTACTCCTACGGCAGAATTCTGCCCACTGGAAGCTCTTATCCTGCTAGTAACCTTTTCTCTAAACTCAACAACTCCTGTCTCTTCAGTACTTCTTTCTAGGTCATACCTTTGAATGTTGTCGTTATTCTATTTGTTCTCCTATGGATCCACTTAATTTGGCCTCCCTCTTTCCTCATGTGTGACCACAATTAAACATCTAGTCTCTGGAATACCTTTATAGCCTTGTGGCATGTTAGAAAGAAGCTGAGATCCAGAATATACTGGTTTATTATAAATACAATTTTTCACTTGAAGAACTAACACAGTATTCTACTTTCCTCCATACAGTCAAAAATAATAAATCATCCACATGAAAACTCACATTAGCACAGCATCTGCTTTTAGAAAATATTTCAATAAGTATTGATCCATTAAATTATTTTTTTCTGGTCATTTATATGTTAATTTGTTGTTTGGATATATGCCAAACACGTTATTCATTGCTTTTCACAAGACTAACAACAATTAGTAGTAAGATCTATCGTTCTGACTAGTGTTTACCCATGAACCGATGTAGTGCCATAGGTAAAATATAATGAATAGGCAGATTCATTATATTGTGTTGGATTTCTAGAACAGGCATAAAAAGCACATTTGGACAAATAATCAGATTGTCAGAACCTTCTATCACTATGGGTTGTAAGTGGCAACAGGTTATAATTTCTGAGCAAAACAAATCTTTGCTAAAATCCAGATACTGGATGGAATAGATGCCTGGCTTGGACTTGTATGAACACACACTACAGTTGGCCAGTCATACTCGGCTAAGCCTCCAATTCCGATTGGGACCTCTAAATACTAATGGAAAACAAATACTGCTGTTATCATTAGCACAAAAGCTTCTTTTGCCTCTTTACTTTATATGATTATAAACAGCTATTTTTAAATCTATATGAGAAGATAATAATTTTATCTACTTTTTGGCTAGTGAATTAAAGACATTCATGGCTTTTCTTACCAATACTATATTGAACTTTTGACCTCTAAGTACATGCTTTTTTATAATGTCTCCTTTTAAATTCAGTTGAAAAATATCTCAGTTGTGTCTTGTTTTTATTCCAGTTTTATATTTGATACAGCACATGCCTGCTGAGAAATAAGAAAAATAAATATTAGTCAACAGATCTAAAAAGCATTCACTTTTGTATGATGTGACTTACATCAGTCTATAGCACTGCCTTTAGGAAGAGGCAGTGCTGATAAATGCCGAGAAAGGTCAGTAACTCCTCACTTGTGCTCTTGGGGCATGAAAACAGGCAGTCATAAAAAGGCTACTGAAAATCTGTTACTAATTCCTTTTCCAAGTTGCTTAGCTGGGAAAAGGAGGGGGTTTATACCATCTATGGTGCACTTCCCTATGAAGACATACACACATCTTTCCTTTTCATCACCCAAAACCAAAGCCTGTTTCAAGCTACTTTTTATGAAGAGGGAAACTGCCAGGCTCCCCCTCTTGGTACGTCCCGGCACAGCACATGCCAGAGAAAGAACTCCCTGAGAAGGAAACGATTGAAGAACTTTTGGCTATAAAGTTTCCTTTCACTGCTATACTTCTCTAACCCCCTCTTAGAGAAAAAAAAACAAAAACAAAAGAAAAAAAAACCCACTCTGAAAATAACAAAATTTTTCAAATACCAAGCTATTTTATCTCGACGCAGGATGTTCTCATTTTTCTGCAGTACTGACGTGCCATGCACTATGAAATAGCCACTTGAACTGGTCTTCTTAATTTGATTTATTTGCCTTAAAAACTATAAAAAACCTGCAAACAAACTTCCCATACTTGTTACCTTTCACATTTTCTTTCCTTGTGCAGCATTTATGCAAGCTTAGGGCTTTGTAGCTGCCAAATCTGTTTCCTGGATGTAAAGAGAAACCTTCCACTTTCACATTCAGCGCCTCTCTCTAGCCTGATGTGCTGCTCTGATAATTTCATTCACATTGCCTCTCCACAAGCTCTCACCAAATCAGAAGAAAAGAATTATACTACAGTATGTTAAGAGTAACAAACTCTACAAAAGCAGACAAATTTGCAGCTGGGACACACTGTCCTCAACTCAGCTTTACTATATATAGGTAACATATGCAGCACATCTGGTATGCAAGATATCTTACAGTTCTGAGACACAGGTGAAGCACAAAAGGGCAAACCGAAAAAAATAAATAACCCACACAAACAAACAAACAAAAACAAACAAACAAACAAAAAAAAAACCAACTCCGACACGAATCCAAACTTTTTTCCCCACATTCTTAAATGCAATTCTCTTTCTCACCTAATGTTTAATTATTTCAAGGTGGGGGTTTTGATGCTTAAAAGATAAAAAAAAATAAATAAAGGAACAAAAGGCTGGCAATATTATCTGTTGTAATAAGTCACATTCAAATGCTTTCCAGGAAAATTTGGAGCAACAAACTCTCCAAAAGTTTTAGAAGATAATTCCTTTCTTCAGTATGCTTTGCACAGCAATAAACATGACTTTTACCAACTTTATAAAGCTATCAGGTTATAAGAAGAGAATAGTCTTGGGTATACTGTCAGGAAACATTTCCAAGCATTAGCAGAGGAGTAGTAGAGTTGTTTGAGCTTACGCAGCTAAACAGAATAACATTCCTTACTACTTTCAGTGCCAAATGTACACCCTAAAACCACAAAAATACACAAAAAGCTTTTTTCATACTTTTAGAGCAGGCTAAAATATTTCAATGCTTAAAAAATGACAGAATAAAGATATAAAACTTAACCAAGCCATTGTGTGTAATAAATGCATTATTTTAAAGAAAGTGCTGCAGCATTTTTTGCTATTGTGACACTAATTCCTCTGAATGTGTTTGATAGAGTAGTACCCACAACTGTATAACCAATAAGTGCTTACTTTTGCTTAAGGCCGAAAAAAGTGGTAATTATGAAAAATGTGCTAAACCTTTTAAGGTTTTTCTTTTTTACACATAAGATACCTTATGTGTAAGACACCTTATTCATGTATGTAAGTATATACTAAATCTGCACAAATGATACTAAAATTCTGGTTTATAGCCATAATCACCTGGTTATAACACAAGTATTGGAAGTCTCTTTCCTCCACTTAACTGCAGCAGCAAATCAACAGAAAATCACCCTATTTTACACAGCTTACTACTGAATATCTACCCAACAGCTTAAGAATGTGGTTTCGAGATCTGAATACTCAATCCTCTATACTTCAAGTAAGATTCTTGAGACTGAATACATGTTTCCGTGTAGCCCCTCTCCAAACAAGGCTCACACCACCCTAATCTCATAAACCATTCAAAATATTAAACCGCCCTTGGCAGATAAAATATTCCCGTCTCTTAATGAGCTGTCACAGGATAAGCAAAGTTTTAAAGTATATCTAGGGCTGTAACACACCCTGGCTACAATACACACACCCTTCTGAAGTTACTCCCTGACTGCACTACTTTCAATGGGATTCAAAGAGACATTTAGAAACTGTATGCTTTCCTTTCCCCAACGCTACTATGTCTGAATGGTTAAAATGTTCTACTAGGTGAAAAGGGTACTTGTCTGGGGGCAAAGGAGTTCCCACAATTAACGTGTACAGCATCAACTCCGTGTTTTTCGGTTCTCTTTGAATAAATGTGTTAAACAATATAAAAATCACTTAAAATCAGGCATGGCTAGTGAACTTAAATCCTTATTTTTAATTCTCAATGGTGTATTCAAAAACTTTTAGCTATTTTGATTTTTATCACTCCTTCATACTGGCTACAGCTGACTAGAGTATGTTAAACTGCTTTGCAGGAAGATCAGACAGGCATGGGACTGCAATTATATATCACAATACCCTGTTCTGGGTTCACAGCTCTATTCATCTTTTAGAAACACTGAAGGACAGATTGGACATAAGGGAACGGATTAGCCACAGGACGACCTGTATTTTCACACAAATGCCTAAGTGTGGAAAAATGGCACCCTGTGTCACCCATTCTTCACTTCCTGAAAAAAAACCATATTCATGAAAATAGACATTTAAACAGTTCTTTCCCACTCATCTCAGAACAAGCACTCATTGTTTCCTAACACCATTTAAATGGCAGTAATGTAATGCTACCACTGAACTGACCTGATTCAAAAACATATACACAAATACACATAACTACTTAGGGAATCCAAGTTCAGCATAGGAACTAAAATGAAAAATTAACAATGTGAAAACTCAGTTGACTGTTGCAACATACAATCTCATATTTATGAATGTGACTGAAGGAGGATTTGGTTCCAGTAAGTAAGTTTCAGCTGAATTATAATGGAAGTTCTACACACTATAGACATGCGATACAACTGAAATTATAAAACTATCTCGTGCTAGTAGGTGATAACAGCTTAACATAACAGCTAACATAACTAAGTGAGTGAAGGGAAAATGAATACAGAAAAAGACATGTGGCAATTATATTATTTTGAGTTGCTGTAAGAAGTGAAGATTATGTCAGTTTTCTATTAAGACCAGCCTCTGGAAAAATAATAAGCAGTAAATATTGTAAGTCATGCAAAAATAGCAAGAGCGTGCATTAATAAATTAAGTCAGATTTTTAATTAATTTTACATGTCATTCTTCTTAAATCAGTTGTCTTGCATACACAAGAGATGCTCGGTATACGAACTTCTACTGTCAAATTCTCTCAGGAGATCATGTTATCAGCTAATCTGATCAAGCCAGGCAAACTGGTGGTATACTTGTTTGTTCTCTGGGACTACAGGAAATTATCCTTCCCCACAAGAAATAATCAAATGAAAACGTCCCGGCATTTAACTTAAGAATTCGACCACACTGCTGAGTTACAATGAGCCCATGTAGTTCATTAGGCTTCAATGGGAAATTAATCTTTTTGCCAGGAAATCAACAACCTGACAACATCATGGGCAATGAGACATTCCATTCCTAACTTTTTATAAAATGTTAATGTGAAGGGTGAACTTTGATAGCAGAAAATAATTTCAAAGCTTATGAAAGTAAGGTAATAGCCATCTCAGATGTATTCTTCTTTATACATATTTACTTAAACTAATGTGGTAGGCATATGGTTAAATGATTTGCTAGTCCTTTCCTCACACTTCTTGCCCTTGTTTTCTTACTGCAAATAATAAAAAAGCAGGTTTTAAAATGAAAATGAATGTTAATCTTGCTTTTGCAAACTGTTTAGAATATATAGCTTAAATCCACTGTTACCTATTTTTCCTTATCTCAGATACCTGCATCTGAATATACTATGCTTAAACCAGTAATTTTTACTGGCTATTTTTAAAGTTCTTAATAAAGGAAAGACTCAGTTATATCACACAGACTTTCAACCAATTCCACTAAACTATTCACTCTCATTATTGAAGCTACAGTGAGGCATACATACACTGCTGAAGTAATTATACGAAAGGGGTCAAACTGCTATTGTGAAGATTAGCACCCACCAAGAAAAGGCTGACAACCAGCCCAACACGCGCAATCTGTATTTACAGTAAGTATATAGTACTCAGTGTTAAAGAAAGCAGAAATAATTTCCTCACAAATATAAACAAACTGCTGCAATTAAGTTAACCGACAAGCTCAAGGGCTTCAGTTTTCTCTCTGCAGTCCACACTGAGTGGCTGTGATTGCTGGAGGAGAAGCAATGTAAAATGTGTTAAAAGTCCTTGATGCATGGCCATGGTTACTGTTTTTATATATTAATTTGCTAGCTTTCTACGCCTACAGTGCAAGAGCAAATATTCTAACTGAAACAAAATGCTTCTTCCTTTATGGATTATTTACAATAACACCGATCTCAAAAGCAAGCAGTGAAAGACTGGAGAAAAAAAAACAAAACAAACAAGCAAAACCAACAAACAATCACGCAGCATAATGGCAAATACTGACAAAAAATAGCTTGAAATGCCTGGCAATATTTCATTATGCAAAACCTCCTCAAAACAGACCATCTCATTAGACAGAGATGTACACATACACTCGTCCAAGCATTTTAAAAGAATGTAAAATAAGTGACTTTGTGGGAGGCATTGCACACAACCCTGGTAAAGCATGGGCAAGTTTCTTAAAGGAGAAATCCCTGGCACTAGAGATATCTGGAGAAGGTTTCTTTATTACCCAAATAGGGCAAATCAGTGTTCATTCATCTCAGAAAAGATCTGTGAAAATGTACAGTCTCGTGCTTTTTTCGGACTGGCACTAAGCTAAACCCAGTAGTGGCCCCTCAGTGGTTGTGAGGCAGTCGCATTGCCCAATCTTGAGTGCAACTTTGTCCCAGTCACATAAAAGTTTTTTGCCAAGCTCTGCACAACCAGCACTCCAAGCTGAGCGAGGCTCCTTCCTCCGGCAGCTCAAACCTCAACGGCATTACAGTGCTAAAAAAGAATAAGTGGGTTCACCAAAACCCCCATATTGTTGTGTTGTGTTTGGTAACACTGTTTAAGAACAGCAGTGGGCTTTCCCATACGCCACCAAATATATATACACATCTCTCAATATTCACACTTGAATCTCAGACTGCTTTATAGGTGAGTAATGGAATTACTGTTTAGCAGAGGAAGAAAAAGAAAAAATAATTTTAAAAAAAGAATAATTTTCTGAGGAAAGAAAATAAACAAACAAATCAAAATACAAAAAAAAAAAAAAAGAGCAATATGAGGGTTACTTCCCAAGAGAATTCTTCTATCCACTTAAAAATACTTGTTTTCCACTCAACCCGGGGGGGGGGGGAGAAGAAAGCCTGCCCCACAATTCAAGCTATTCTCTCCAGTAAATTGTAATCACAATTTTCTGACCACAAGGTGGAAAAAAACAGGAGCCTTGAAACCATGCAAAGGCCTCTTCCAGTTTCGGGGCAGCCAGGAGAAGAAGGAGGATGCCGAATGCCCAGAATTTGCTCTGCCCTGCCCTTTACATAGAACTTTAGTGCCATCTATTGAAAACGTACCGAACAAGGAAGAGGGAAAGGCTGCCTATTGATTTGGTATAAAAATAAGACGTTTACTTGTTAAGGGTTTTTTGGTTTATTAATACTCCCATGATGACTACTGTTCTGTGGTCATCTGATAGCAACAAATATTTTCTATACACTATACATGCCCTATGAAGAAATGAGACGTCGGCTAAAGCACTCAATACAAACAGCATACAGATTTTATAGAGATATATATACACATTTACCAAGAATGTAAGTCTAACACTACCTATTATCTAAAGGAACAGAAATGAGAAGGCTTTAGCGGAAAGGAAAAATAGCGTGGAAGCACTGCTGTAAATAGAACATACTGGAAACAGTAAAAATAATTAAGGCACCTCGTAAAGACCTCAGTATTAAAGAACAGGGTATGTAGACATGCAGATATAATTACCTTCTTTAAGAAACTGTGAGTGGATGACAAATATAAGAAAACAGCAGATCGCTGCTCCTGCTAGTGCCCATAAAGCTTTCAAGAGCTGCATCTCGGTCTGAAACTCAGTAAATACCCAGAAAGTCACACAATGAATTTCCACAGCGATGCATCAACGCTTCCCTCCGTGCGCCAGGCGCGGCGGCTCCCGGCAGGGACCACACTCCAGAGCAGGGCGGGCGAGCCCGGGGCTGCGGAGGAGGGGCTGGGGCTTCACACCCCGCGCGGGGGCAGCGGCAGCGCCGCGCTCTCCTCGCCCAGGCAGCCTTCGCGGGGCCCCATGAATCAGCGCTCCGTCTCCGCGGGAGCCGCGCCGAGCCGAGCCGAGCCGGCGGCGGGGGCAGGAGGCCGGCGGCGCCGGGCAGCGCTGCGCAACAGCGCCCGCTGCACCGCGGGGCCGGGGCCGCGGCCGCCCGCTCAGGGCGCGCCGCCGCCGGGCGGTGCGGGGCGCGCGGGGGCCGGGCCCTCCCCGCCGAGGCTCCGCGGGAGCCGCTGCAGCATCGCCGGGCTGCGGGCGCCCCTCGCTCCTTCCCTCGCCTGCCGGGCCGCCGCTCCACCGCTCGCTGCCACGGCTCGGGGAGGAGAGAGCGAGTGGGGAGGGGAGGGGACGGGGAGGAGGGACCTCTCTTTACTGCAACTTCTCCCGGCTGGCGGCAATTTGTTGCACCCCCCTCCCTCCTCCCCCGGCTCGGAGATCCTCTCTGGCGCGGGGAGGTGGGGAGTCAGTTCATCCCGCCGTCTCCGAAGAACGCGGGGCCGCTGGGGGGCTCTTGCACAGATCGCTGGCTTCCCCGCCGACTCGCACCGCACCGCCCGGCTCCTGGCGTTGCCTCGGGCGCTGCCGCCGGCCCCGCTCCTTCCCTCACCCGCCCTCGGGGTCTGCCCCGTCCGGGCAGCTCAACAGAGCGCCCTCCAAGCAGCTGCGCCGGGTTACGGCCAGCGCTCTCTCAGCCTACAGGTTAATGACTCCGCTGCAGCCATCCCCATGGAAAGCAAGAACGCAAACGAAAGAATGCCATAAATAAATATATTTTAAGGCCAAGGCTGGGATTTCACTGTTGCTCTCCCATCCCAGGGGAAGGACAGAGCAGCCCAGCTGGCTGCAGTAGGGAAGCCGGGGAGGTGCTGCGATGTGGAGCCGCTCTGAGGGGCTCCGCGCTCGGCCACGCCGTTGTGGGACGCGCTGCAGCCCTGCCTGCGGGGCGACGGACGGGACTCCCCAGGCTGGGCTCCGAGCTCCGTCCCGCACAAGCGGCAGGCGGCGATGCGGGGCAGGGAATAGCTGCTCGCTGCAGCGCTGCGGAGCGCGGTGCTGGGGCGGCGGAGGCGGCTGCCTGGGCCGCGCTCCAAGCGGGGTCCCTGCGGACGCGGAGCAGCTCGGCGGGACCTAGCCGGTGTCGGCGGGGTGCGAGCGGCTGTGCGTAACGCGGGAGAGGACGGGAAAACAGAGCAGGAGCGGGCCAGGGGCAGGTACACAGCCGGCAAAACGGGAAGCTCAGCGGGAGGCTGCGGGCGGAAGGCGGGTGAGCCCCGGACGGCACGGCACTATAGCGGCAAGGCGGCGGGTCCTCCCACGGCAGGCAGCTCCGGGCTGAGCTAGAAGTTGCAGTGGTGCTAAGGCCGGCGATAGATGTACTGCACTACACTGGCAACGACAGTAACGCCCCGGTGTCCGGGGCTTTACCCTGGTTCATCCGGGATAGCCGTGGAAGCGCACCCAGTTTTGTGGATGTAATCCAAGTAAGGGTTTGCACGCCAAGAGCTCTGTTTTCATAAGTCTTTGGTTACATGTTTGCATTTATGTTTGATGGGGTTTTAATACTTGCTATTTAAGTAGTTTCTTAATTTAAAAAAACACTGGAGGGTTTCCAGATGCTTGGAAGGACAGATTAATAAAAGATCAATATTTTCTTTGGGCAAACATCTCCCTTGTTGTTGATGATGTGTGTTAAGTTTATCCCTGCACTTTCTGGTTTTTCACAGATAGCACAGAGCAACATTAAAAACAAGTATGTTTTGAATTTTAAATTTCACACAAATCCCTATAAGCCCATTTATTGCATTTACTGTACTTGAAGATTACAGCAGTGCAATGTTAAAGCAATGTCATATCTACACTAAAGATATTCCACTGTAAATCTTTCATTCTGCAGTGTACACTTTGGTGAGAAATTGGCCATGCTTGGGCACAGTTCAAGTTGGTATTTGTTTGTTTATTTGTCTTCTGGGTGAAAGAAAAAAGTGTCGGTTAGGTAAAGGAAATTCACACACTTTATACTTCAGCAAATAAGCACACAGAGCCTGACACAGCAGCTTTTAAGTTCACAGATAAGTGGATTTTAGAAGTGTCTCAAACTTAAGAGTTTACACAGTCCAGGATAAGCAATATATATCTTTCTGTTTGAACATGCTAAGTTTGGAGAGAAATCCTATGAAATATTTCATATATTATTTTTCTTTTTGACCTAAACAATGATAGGACCCACTTTCTATGGGTCAAAGTCCCCAAATTCTTTGCCCCTTTTGAGGTGGGAGATGATAGTAGCCCTTCTTACGTTTGAAACTAGTCTTACTTACTTGAGCTTCTGAACTGGACGAATACTTCTGGGCTTCTGTGGGCTTTGGATCAGACCTTGTCATAAGGCAGAACATCAAAACGTAGCACCGGGCTTCCCAGCCATGGGGGAGTCACTCTACATGCACACCAGTGTAAGTGGGAGCAAAAAGTGGTTCAGCGCTAACGCTGTACAGAGATATTTAGTCTCATAGCAACGAGGGATTCCAGAAGACTTCCCATTTGAGGGGACAGTGGTACCTGGCAACGCCGCTTGCTGTACTAAATATGGTTCACCGTGGTTTTTGTATTTTCTAAATAGCTTTGGACCTTTCAAATAGGATCCTATTCAAAAATATTCATTTTCAATTTCTTTACCTGTCAGCTGCATAAAGAGCTATAAAATATTAAAGATGTCTCAAGTTACCAGTGTAGACTTCTCTGGAAGACTTTTCTGAATAAATTCCACCCATAAGATCTCCCCCTCATCTTTCAGGCTATGAAGATTTGCATCCCCAACTAATGGAACAACACTCATCAAACAACTTCTAAGCTGCTTAGGCCAAGAGAGACCTACAGAACTATCTCACTGTGGATTTTCAGGTTTCTGCCAGAGCTCTGACCCAACATGTCCCCAGCGACAGAGAGATAAAAGGTGGCAGGTGGTCCCAGCAGTAGATCCTGCCAAGGAACCACTACACAGGAACTTTCCCAGTTGTGTTTTAATGCTAAGGGAGGGATCCTCAGCACCTGAAAGCTGGTGGAAGGTGGTGGTGGTTTTGGAAGACATTTCCAATATAGAAGACAGTTGCACCTGGGAAAAGTAGTGAGGAGCTGAGGAATGCATTTTCCTTATGATCAAGGAGCAAGAGAAAGTGTGTATGAGATATATATTCTGAGTTTTTATGGGAAAGCAGAATCAAAATGAAGCGCATAATTTCCAAATGCGTGTTCTCTTTTGGAAATAGAGCTCATTTGCTCTTTTTACCAAAACTTCAATCTAGCTCCACAAAATTACTAAAACTGGAACTATGCAGCAAAGGAAGCAGCTTTTGCTCAATTCTAGAGATTTAAAAATATTAGTTATACTCTGCATTTAATTATGTTAAAAGATTCTATGAAACTTTAGAAAATTTGTTCTTCACTACTAAGATATTTTATAAATAAAACCATGCCAAAATTCCTGGAACACAATCATGTTCAGATTATATTCCAGACACTTATAACTAAGTTATATAACTATAACTAAGCCCCTTTTGTTTCCATTTGTGTCAAACACTTTTTGTGTAATTATTTTACTCCTGCTCATGCAATAAAACCTCAAATTATGCACAGCCAATGCAGATCTAAATGCAGGAGCACAAGAGATGACGTTAGCCCATTTTCACTAATGAATTTGGAAACTACTACTGGCTTTGAATCACAAAAAATAATCTATTATTAGGTTATCTAGACCAAACCTTCACCAATGCCCACTGGATTTCATTTCTGTTACTTTTGAGTTACTCAGGCAATAGTCTGTCACCAGTCACTTCAGGTGATTATTCCAGCCCAGTGGTTCTCTCAGATGGAATGTTTCTCCTGATGCTAAGTTTAACATTTTATTTTGTTGAAATTCACCCAGTTCATCCTTCACATATGCCTGAAATGGCATTATAAATCTTTTTCCAGTTTGAATCTAACCAAAATAGATGATACAGTGGATATATAGTAATGAATA
Organism: Lathamus discolor; assembly: GCF_037157495.1. NCBI lineage: Eukaryota > Metazoa > Chordata > Aves > Psittaciformes > Psittacidae > Lathamus > Lathamus discolor. The sequence goes on from NC_088884.1 coordinate 26,074,685, forward strand.
CAGATGGATATATTTCCCTCAATTAGTTTTTGCAGCCTACAAGTATGTTTTTCCCCTCTCTATTCTCTGCATGCCAGTGGCTGGTTCACATTTTTTTGCTACTGGGCTAGTTGTGACTACAGTAGTCTTCAAAATTTCCATTTGACCATCTCCTTCCACTAAACACCTACAATTTTCATTTGCTTTTCCTTCACTTACCTAATTAGGTGATATGTTCATATGTTTTGAATAATTTTTTGACATACCAAACCCTGCTTCCTGTTATTTCTCCTAATGGCTAATTCATAAAAGGGACAGTGCAACCTAGACAATTAAGAATAACTAATGTGTAGTTTCCTTGCTACACTGCATCATATGTACTTAGAACTTTTGATGATTTGATGTTTGGTTTGTTGTTTGTTTTGTTGGGGGAGTAAGTAATTTTGTTTTCTTTTGCTTTTCAGTTGCATTACTTTGTTCTTTCTTGTCTCCTTCCTACCAGCTTACCTATTTTCTATTCAGATTCAATATTCTTCCTCTTTTTTATTTACAGAGAAAGAACTGTGCCACCAGTTCATGTCATGTGGACAGATGTCCACCAGGAACTCATTGCACTTTCTCCAACATGCCAGTCACCACTTGATAATAGCTTTTGGCTACTACCTACAGAGGCTGTATAGGAGATGCCTAAGAAGTTGAATTTTCTGTGAGATCACTCAGATCCCTGGTAGATTTACCAGATCACTGGTAAATTCCCCCCAAACACAAATCTCAAATGACACAATATGCCAGTCACAGGTACTATGGGTAGCACAGTAGAACTATGTTATCGTGTTTCTCCATCCATGTTGTACTCATGGATCATCTTCCTTATATCTGCTCATCAAGCAATCTCCCCTGATAGAATTCAAATGTTTAAACAGCTTAATTCTGAATTTTCACTTTTGTCCTCTTTCATTTTACCTTACATGCTTCACCTTTTAGAAGGAGCACCTAGCTTTGCAGTAGCTGCTCTGACACATTTAACAGCACAATTATAGATGACTTGGTAACCACCCATTGACTAAAAATAACCTAGCAACTGAAGACACACTTAGGTATTTATACTTAGATATCCCAGAGGAACCCTTCACAGCTCCTGTAGCTGGGGAAAACATATGTATCTCACCAAATGCAGTAGGCTAGGAATCCTCAGGGGTGGGGGCGGGGGGACATAGGGGAAGCGATAACATTGCACAGCTGAAAGATTTTCCAGACAACACTCCACCAGCTAATCCAACTCTTATCCAACTAGCTCTGCAATTACAGTTTCCCACTGAGAACAATGACAGCATTATGACCCGGGGAATTTTCTAAATAGAAAAACCCTCATGCATCTGGGATTACAAAATTTAGAACCTTAAAAAAATCCTGCCTCTGCACTGATGGTACTTGCAGCCAGTACAGATCCAAAGGAACTGGTGCCAGTAAGCATATGAGAATATGCATGAGCTGTAATGATGAGCTGCCAATGAGGAGGGAACCAGGGAAGCATATCCTGTGTGAAGAACCTGCAGTGCTGAAACTAATTCTTGCCTTCCAGCGTATGGAGGGGTTTTTTGTTTTTTTTTTTTTTATCTGAGACGTACCAAGTTTTCATTCAGGGTGAAATATTCTAACATCTGAAGAAAAAGACATCTAAATTATGTGATTTAATTTCTATGATACATGATACATGCTATGGATGCCTACGGATAGCTTTGTATATTTGTAGGGGAAAAGAAATTCAGTATTAAATTGACAGAACTATGTGTGTTTTAATGGAGAACTTGTAATACTATAGTGTCTGCCTAATCATCCTTCCCACTCCAGGTTTTTTTCTGATATGTTTATGGCCTTCATCTATTCTTGTTTACAAAATATGCCTTCATTAAGCTCAGAATACCTGAGTAGGTAGGAATTTGCATCCAGGAGGAGAACTACTAATCTCAGAGTCTACAAGGTCTCCAGGGCCTCTCTACCTGCCTCCAGTTGTAAGTTTACTGCCTTACAATGATAATGAAGTGTTTAAGGCCATGTTGGATGGGGCTTTGAGAAACCTGGTCTAGTGAAAGATGTCTGCTCATGGCAGGAGGGGTGGAACCAGACCTTTGAAGGTCCCTTCCAACCCAAACCATTCTGTGATTCTGTGATTCTATGATAATTCAGAGAGAACATACAACTGTTGAAACTCACAGTGAAAACTGGTGGGCAAGGCATTGGCTGGAATGTTCCAATGATTATAGGGATATTCACAAAAATCACAGTGAAATTGAGAGGGCATATGCTTATATATTTTAAGATCATCTAGAGTTTTAAACACTTCTGAAAATACAATTATTTACTCCTTTTTTCAAGAAAAAGGATTCGTGTTATAACTAGCATGATTAAACACATAAAATTAACAGAATTTAGTTATGAGCCAGCATTGATTCCTGAGGGTCTAGTCTAAATGCACACAACTAAAATGCTGTAACATTCAGTGAGTAAGTTCTCGATTGAAAATGAGACCCATGGAGAAAACCATGCTGAATGAGCAGTGATTCTATGAGTCAAGTCACAGCAAACCAACAGCAGTGTTGTAGGGAAAAGTTAATAAGCCAATATAATTGGGGTTTTGTTGCTTCCTCCCACTTTAGCGGAGGGAGAAAATGAACAAAATTCAAATTCTACCGGAGTGAATACTACTATGCAAACTCATATTCACTGGCAACTTAATGAATAAGTGCTTTGACCTGTAGCTTGAACTTTAACCAGAGAACTTTCTTTAATTTGCTGCTGACTTTCCACCTCAAAACCTGGATATCACAAAAATTGATCAGGAGCTGAAGTCAGGCCACAATGGGCACTTAATTCTTTCTCTAAGTGATTCTCACTCTAGTGAGTAGGACAGGGAGCTGCAGCAAAAATGGAGCATATCCAGAACAAACCAGGCATGTCCACAGTTTGCTAGGACAGGTTCTGAACATATGAGGAACAGACAACAACTGCCTCTGCAATATCTGAGCATGCTGAGTGATATTACTGAGGGCAGGGGTAATCTTTTGTTGCTAATAAGCCAGTGGAGAGGAAACAAGTATTTCAGACAAATGTTGATTGCAGATGCTTTAAAAATTATTCAAATCCTCAAATAAACAGTTGAAAATTGTTACATGCACAAAATGAACAAATATTGCATTTTATGTATAAATTAAAATGGGTTTACCACCATGGCACTCTTTTTTTAATCTAAAAATTCTCATGCGTTTTCAAGAGAGCTACACGTGTGTTAGACTGTGACATTTAAAGAGGCACAGAATTTTATATATTAACTTTCTTCTGGGTCTGTGTTCAGGACTTCATTCTAAAATCTTGAATAAGTAAAGGAGAAAGTATTTTTTTAAATTTATAAACTTAGAACACAAACTTGTTTGTCATTCAGAAATGCAAACAGATAATTTTACATGCCATTCATGTATAATATAGTCCACTACTTCTTGACAGAAAATTAATAAAAAGAATTAGCTAGTCTCTAGCTATTACTAGATATGGCCAGTTAATACTAAATGGTATAAGATGTATTTTGTTCAGTAGGATGAAATGGAATACTGCAAACTAATCTGAGATTTATTACTGGACTCTGTGGAATTAATACCCCGGAGGCCCATCTATGTACACCTGGGGTGGAATAATGGCAGGAACGGCAGATTAATATAACCTTCCCTTGCATGCACAACCTATTCATTATTTGCTTCTCTGTTTGGGGTTTGAGAAGTTTATTTCTTCTATTTACCAGATACATCAGGGAGCCTATGGTCTACTACAGTTAATGAAGTAGCTACTGTATAGCAGCTTTGCACAAAACTTTGTGAAAGCTATGTTTTAAACAGGAAACAATCTCTTTGGGTTTGGTTTGAATTATGCTGTTCTAATAGGAAACATTTTTCTGCATAATTACATTGTTTTAAAATAGAAAACTTTAATTACTACATGAAATGGAGCATCTAAGATTTTGGCATTTAACAAAAAAGCCAGATGTTAAAATAGTACCCTTGGCATACGGGGCAGTGCACAGCCTGAACTAACGTCTGTAAAATCCTGGAGACATTGTAGCTGATTCAGATGGATTTCAGCTGTATAAAACATTACAAAGAGCATTATACAAACACTGTAAGAGATAGATAGAACATCCTTCTCTGCAGCAGAATGTACACTCTCCCTGGACACTGCTTATCCTTAAATAGAGAAGGAGTGAAGTGGATCATGAATCCCTCTTTGTGATAGCTCCTGGGAGTTTTTAGCATCACACCCGTGCTGGACTGTCCCATTCATCATACTGATCATCAGGCTTTTGAACAAGAGACAGAAAGTTTTCTCTGATTTCTTCACATAATGCACCAACACCCCCTATCTACATTGTCCTTCTTACACAAGTTCAAGTTCACTAGCCTGTATGTTTTTAATTGCCTCTGTCCACAAATGAAAGGGGAGATGAGCCACATTCCTGACTGAAAATAAGTGTATAATGCAGTATGTAGATAGTAGAGATGATCTGGGAATTATGGCTTGAATGTGAGCTTAAGTCTTAAACTAGCATATTAGTTAAGCCATGCCTGTAGAAAAAACTTTGACCTTAAAGTCACAGCAAAAATCTGAGCATGATTTACCTCACCGGTATACTATTATAATGGCAATATTATGACATTACATTAGTATAATATTATACATTGAATGGCTACTGTAGTGAAAGTAGACACATCAGAGGTGGGTAATCATGAATTTAAGTTTTTATGTATGAACTACCATAAACAGATTAGATATTGTATCTTTTTTTTTAATATTTTTAACATTTTTTAACATTTCAGAGGAAACTGGTATAGTCTACTCTGTCAGTAACACACAGAATAATAGGTCAATAACACAGTTTATAAACTGTATGCTCTCAATCCATGCCATAGTGCTTTGAGAATGTGTCAACACTCGATAATTTCCTTACCCAGCTCAAAAGCATCTTGGAAGCACCCCGGGCAATGTTTCATATACAGCCATTGAGGGTTATCCGCTCCAAAATAGCTGTTATAATCTGAATGGAAGAACCATAAATGATTCAATTGAAATAACTTCTGAAAATGCAAAAGGAAATGAACACAGAATAAACTACAACAGACCGCACACCTGAAGATTTCAAATTGAAGGCTTTGGCGTTTCCCCTTACAATCATCTTACTGTGTGCAGCAGCTTGCTGAGAGCAGTATTCATAAAACTGACCTTCACTGATTTTAGAAGAGGGTTTTTTTGCATCATTTCAGATGTGAGTTAACCAAACGCATCCAACAGCATAACTGAAACTTGGTTAAAGGAGTCTCTCTCCCCGTCTCTCCTTCTCTTTTTGAAAGAGGTTAAGCATTCATATCTTCCCTATAAAGGAGATATAGTACATAGCACTTACCTAGTTATAGCCTTGGTAGTAAAACTGCGTCAAATAAAACCTTAAAAATCTAATGCCATAATGCCACCAAATGTTGGATCCACACACAGCTTGATTTGTGGTTTCTTTTTTTATTTTTGGCTTTATAAAGAAACAATGCCAAAAAAAAAAAAAAAAAAAAGAAAAAGAAAACCCACTTTTTTTTTCCACATAAAACTAATGGAATCAGAAAACTAATAGAATTCCACAAAACCAGATCAAACTCCCAAAACATATGACAATTTGACAATTACTTCTAGAAATGAGGGATTAGCAAAAGACAGTACACTAACTAGAATAATTGGTATGGTTGAAAAGGGTATTTTAGATTTATTTTGAATGCCAACTGCATTTTGTCTGATTTTCTTCTCTTTGCCTACACATAACAGATTTTTTTTTCTTCCCTTAGGAACCACTAGGTTTTAATTATTTTTTTTTCCATAATCACTTCAGAACACTACAAAGGAGAGATGAGAAGCAGGTGTGTACTTTATATAGTAAACTGAAATATCAAATGGTATGAGTAAGATAACTTCTAACTGTATATTAAGTATTGCCTGAGGGATCAGCAAAGGTGAAGTTATTCTGTCTATGCAAGCACGTGGAGCTGGCATCAATCCTAAAGACGTGTCATAGGTATGAAGGTGTTTATCAATAATGTTGTCCTATCAAAGTGGGTAGAATCCGTATATAACCAATGACCTCCCACTGTGAGAAACAGCTCCAATTTACTTGGCCATAAAGAAAAGTCCTTATCCTTTCCAGCTCACATACCCTGCTGTTTCTCCTACAGAAAAACATCCTCAAGAAGGCAGTTATTAAAACATAATGCAACTGTAATAGCTTGAGTAGGCTTAACTGTTTTCCTTTTCCAGAAACACTGCCAAAGATGTGCATCTTTCTTCTGACAGACACAACATCGGACAAAAAATTTTGAACAGAAATTTGAATTTTGAAATTGATTTGAGAATCACTGTTTGTGGTGCTCATCTTTTTTAACTGGCTGCTTGTCAGAATCGAGCTTTGTAAACAGGCATCTTTGTGGGTTTTAAACTCTTTTTCAAATGGTATTAATCTTTATCATCCCAATTATTTTTGTTTAATGCATACAGTGTATCAAAGAGGATTAGTTTGACACAAAATGTATTTTTTTTCCTGTTTTTTTAAGAAGATAAAAGTAATCCTTCAATTTACATTTTTCCTCAGTATTTTTGTAGAGATTTCTTTGTCACTGCAATAGCCGACTATTAAAATATATTTGTACGAGATTTTTTTTGTAACGAAGGATTTTACTTAAGTAATGCCTAATAAACAGAAACGTGAATAAATGAAAAGTTGAAAAGATGTTATAGTATGAAACAATTGAGAAGAAATGTTTCATTAACAACTGTTAATGACACTTCCTCTCCTTGACTTTATTGATACTTTTTCCTTAATCTTGCATCAAGTTATATTAAAAATCCAAAATTTTGATTAAGAATCCCCTAATACAGGTCCTTGTACTGACAAACTGAAAGAACAGATAGCTGTACTGCGTCCTTAGCTAAACTCAGAAACACAATACAATACATGAGGTTGGGAGCTGCCTGATGGTTGTGAATCCAAGTTAAAATTAGGAATTGATGACTCCTTTTGTAATAAGCTTGTACAACATTTCAGTAGTGTACTTTGTCTCATTTTTAGTTCTTCTGTCCAGAATAGCATATGCTATGTATGTGTATAATCGATGATAATATCAACCCCATTAAAACTCCAACACTCAGAGAGAAAAAAAGTAATGATGACAAAGCTCTCTTCTCCTGCATTGTGAGGAAAGTCTAACCATAGCTTAAAACAATATTCATCTTGAGAAGCCATCATCTTGAAAAGGATTTCCACTGTCACTCATATGGGAACCTTATTAAAAGTAAACCTGATATTCAGGACATATTCAAGCAACAATTGTGGAGGGTGGACTTCAAAGCAAACAAGCAATCCCATGGACCCCAGAACAAATGAAGCCTGTTCTGCTTGTTTAAATCTTGTAATTGACTGCAAGCTTTGATTTCCTACAATTTGATATTTTTTGAGACCATGAGAATTCTCTACATTTAATGTAGTAGGAAAGGACATAGCATTTGTTCCCACCACTGGGACATTTATAGAGTCTCTAATGATCACCAATTTTCATAAACATTTTGAAACATTCTGAACTACCAAATATGACTCTTCTGTCTCTCTGAGAAATTTGGTTGAGCTCAGTCCCCATATTAAAATGTTCCACACAAAAGCACAACAGAGATCTTGCTTCCTGAGCGTCAGAAACTGTAGAGCTCTCTTCACTATCCTCTGGGACTGCTGACACTCTTCAACATCTCTTACTTCCATAATTTGTCTGCTGCCACTAGCTTCTACAACTAAAAACAAACACAAAGCCATAACCAAAATCTTTTATGAAGCCTTTGCAGTACGTATTCCCCTATGTTGAAAATCTTTCACCAACAAATCCTCTACAAGGCCTTGGGAATATTGAATATGCTTTTACTTCTCCTTGGTGCTAAAGTTCTGAGCCCCATATTGAGATTTTAATACTTACCAGCACTCAGCCAGGCAAATTATCAAATCAAATTACAGTGGCTTACCAATTTGCCTCCCATCAGGTCTAAAGCAATACCTTGTTAACCTGTTGTAACCATTTCCTGTGTCTGAAACTAACACGTATGAGTAGAGTTTATTTCAGAAAGGATGGACTGACTGAGAGAATAGCTTATATTCACAAGTAAAAAATAGGGTAGACATTTGAGCAAACTGTTTAACTTTAAAGGCAATTAGGCAATGGAATGACTTGCCTGAGGAGGTAGTTTAGACAATGTAATGAGAAGTGCTTAAACTATTTGTGAGACAGATACAGATGTAAATAATTCTCCATGTTTTGAACTAGATGAATCAGCAGAGGTATCTTTTCTATTCAAATGTCTGACTATAAAAATTCTCTTCTCTTTCTTTGGGAACAGCTTTCAAACTTATGACTGTTTACACCTGTTCTGAATACTAAAGTGAAACTGCACTCCAAAAGGCAGTTTAACCTCACTGTATCATTATAAAGTAGATTTATTCATAACAAGCATCTATGAAAAACTTCCAACAAAAAAGTCCTTAGTCAGGGAAATGCACATTGTTGCAAAAATGGATTGTTTCTCTAAGTGCTTATATGGCCTCGTCACTATAGTACCCAAGCGCCTTACAAACATTAATGAATGTATTCTCACAACACCCCTGGGAGATAGAGATAGTATTATTAGCTAATGCACAAAGAGTAGCTTGTCCAAAGTCACACAGAATGTCTGTGGCACAGCCAAGACTCAAAACTGTGATTTCCTTCCCACTGCTGTAACCATGACTATATTCTCCTGCCCATATACAACATTTCAAAATATGGTACATACAACCTCAGATCTTTACACAATAAGCCTTTCTGTTCAGCTGCAGATCCAACCACTGACTTCATAAATAAAAATAACTTTATGGGGAAGCTTCATTACAGCAACAAATTTGCAGGTTACTGAAACAATGACAGTTATATGGGCCATCACTGGTTCTGAAATACAAGTGCAGTGAAAAAGAATTCCCTGATCATCACATTCAGAACAGGAGGCATCATATCCAGAACATGACTTTGATACCAAAATATTTTCCTTTATATAATGTGAAGTTATTTCACTGTACAGAGAAGTCTGGTTTTGAGAAAATATTAAAACAGAAAGAAAAAGAAAAAGAAAGGCTAGCTGTATTCCCTACATAGTTCCTTTTGGATAAACTATTCCTGAAATAAGATATATATGGTATTTTCAGTTTTTCCATTTTGATGAGGTCAAATCTGGAGGGACAACTGCAGTTAAGTATATTTACCCTTGAATATCAGAGAACAAGATTTGGCTTATACATTTAATATAATCATGCATATACATAACATTTATACATATACATAGTTTTTGCAGTCACTTTGATTCCTTTTAATGAATTCAGAGATTAGATCAAATGATAACAGGATTCTCTGAATCAGGAGCACAGCAACTTGTCTTTCATTTTGGCAGGGTGAAGCGTAGGCATTGCATTTTCCTTAAATGCTAAACAATTAAAGAAGAGGAAATAAGAGGACAACTACATATATAGTGGAAAAGGGCATGAAGGTGTAGTAGAACACAAAGTGAATAAGGATCCCCTAAATTACAATATTGTTGCAACAAAGTGAAATATAGTTTTGGAATTCATTGGCAGAAACAAAAGACACAATCAGTACTGTCTCCTGAACTTCATTCCTGAAGTTCCAACAGCAGCACTCTTCTCAGTTTGTGGCTTCATGGTTTAAAAAGATGTAGATAAATTAGACTAGGTTTTAATTAGAGCTACCAGTATATTAGATGCTAACTGAGAAAAGCCCAGCTATCAGATCATCATTGACAGGGAATTGAAATCTCAGCATATGTTTAAGAATATGCTAAATAAATATCCATTAGGTGTGATCCTAATTCACATAAGAGGATAGGCTAGATTATGTCCTCAGATCCATTCCAGTCTAACACATATATTTAATCACTGTACAAATAATACATATAGTTATTCAGACCACTTATCCTCCACGAATCCCTATTCTGGAACCCCTTATTACCTCCTTTTTCTCTTCTCCCCTTCCCTCCTCCCTTCAAGTCTCTTTATTTCTTACTCTCCCTTTCTTTTACCCCTTTTCTTTCCTCCTCCTTCTAGCTCTCATCAGCTCTATCTCTTTCTGGGTTAATTCCCTCATCCTTTCATCCCTTCTTCTGTTCTTTCTATATGCTTTTAAAGTGACACATCCCTAGTTGGACTGGAAATTCCTGAGGTGTCTGCCATTAGTAACCTTAGCATATTAAGGAACATCCTACTCTGAGAGACCAGATATCTATTCCTTATAAGACTACATAAAGATTCAAATTTAGATAAAATGTGATTTAAGTTCCTATCTTATGTTCACTACAGGACCAGAAAACTGCAATGACTAGGTACTTCTATTATTGTACTATTATGATTTTTATTACCCTTGAGTTAATAGAAAAATTATTAAGATAGATAGACTGTAAATTAGCAAAATTATCAGATTGAAGAAACAGCCACTCTTGCTATTGTAGATCTTGGGTGTTCAGTTAGGTTGAAGAACAGCTTTTAATTTTCTCTGATTCTCCCAAGTCCAGGACAAGTTTTTTTTTGCCTGTTCCTATAAGCTACCTGCTCACATTTGCACATGCAAGAAACCCACTCTGGTTCAATATGAGTACAGATAGTTCTGTTTCATAAAAGCCAAGCAAATGTTACATGAAAGACAATAATCTGCTGTCCTGTACAATCAGTTTGTCTCATTTCTTTTGACACTGTTGAAACAAGGACTGGATGGAGATAACTGGAACTGCACTCAAATAAAAGAATATTAGGATTAAATAGTTCCAAGTTCCAAGTGGGATGCAGTGCTTGAACAGTAAAACAGGAGTGGAGGAATTGTTTCTAACAAAGGACTAAAGGAAGACTTTAAACCTGGAGCGCCCTCTTGGAGATATAATCCCCTCCAGGACTGCTTTGTAAAAATTAGATTAGACCATGTTATCTGGTTAGAACAGGTTACTCTGTTCTTCATCCTACTTTGTCCCCAGATAAACAGCTGACTGGGAGAAACTATTCAGTTTTCTGAAATTATACAAAAGCCCTAATAATACCAACAAGTGTATCTTCACTTCATGGACTGGCAGTCTACATAGCTGTCACTAAGGACGAGTATGGTCCCTTATATAAACATTTCATATTCACTGGAGTACAGTTTATTAGAATGTCTATATGCGTAGTTTAGAAGCACTGTATAAAGGATTCATTGAAAAAAATACCACCATTTCACAAGCCCAGAAATGCACACATGGAACAAAGTCATCATTCAAGGAGAAAATGAACCTTTGCCTAGAATGTGGAGGAACCTGCAGGATGCTTTTCAGAAAATCTGCAAAGAAAGGCTATAGAATCTAAAAGCGGGTACCAGAGAGCCCACTTACAAGATGTTAGCAAGAGCCCTCTGCTGTGAAGTTTGTAGAGTGCCTGGCCAAACACTAATGAAGAAAGCCACAGGAATTCCATACTGGAAACTGAAAGTTAAGCTCTTAAATACGAACATATGGAGCTAGGCAAGCTGTAGGAGTCCCAGCTAGTTGTGATGGTTTAGACAATAGCACCTGTCATTTCTCATAGAAAGATCATTATCAACAAAAGGAGGCTCAGAATTGTATCAGTTAAAATGGATGGCTTCATTTAAAATTGACAACCACCATCCCCAACAAAGAGAATGATGCAAAGGGAATGATAATGACTCAGTGAACAAAAAAAATAATAAAATCTTACTTGACATTTGGTCATAAACAGCATTATGCTAATTATACCAGGAGCTAACAGATTGTCAACAACATATAGAGGTAAGCTTGCAGAGAACTGCACAAGCAAAGCAAACTCATTCTCGCTCATGGAAGGTCTCACTTTTGCTGCCTGTACTAATAACCTCCAATTTGGGAAATGAATTCTAAAAGACAGTCAGAAACCTCCTTGTGGGGTGTGTTCTTGTTGGGTTTGGTTTGGTCTTGTTTGTCCTGTGTTTATGCCTGTGGGAAAGCACACAGTCTTCTGAGCTTTGCTCAGAAAACAAGGATCCAATGAATGAGAAAAATCTGGGGAATTAATGGTAGCTGTCACATATGAGCTCAAAGTGAAAACACAAGACTGCTTCATGTAGCCTCATTTCATAAGGAAACACAGATAATTTCCTCTAATTTCATAGAATTAGAGAATCACAGAAAAGCTGAGGTTTGAAGGAACGTGCGGAGACCATCTAGTCAAATGTCCCAGCTCAGAGCAGCGTCCACTGGCGATGCACATCACACAGGACTGTTTCTCTGTCAGGATGTGGATCGCCACACCCTTGGTGAACAAACTGCTGCAGTGTTCAATCACCCTTACAAGTTAAAAAAAAAAAAAAGATTTCTCTTAGATGGATTTTACTGTATTTCAATTTATACCCATTGTCTCTTGTCCTGTCATAATAATTCAGGCAAAACTTAACCAAAATGGAAGAAATCGAAGTTGACAGCAAAAATTTATGTAAGTCAAATTGTTGATTCTTTCATGAAAAGAAGGATACTTTATATCACATCTAGTATTAACTTCACTTGATTTAAAAAAATTAATTGCACTGTCAGTGTTAAAGAGTCATGATTATGTTCACACTTATGTGCAGTTAATGTATGTGTAATGACACAGTTCAGTCTACAGGAAGAAGTACCATAACAAAATAACTGGTGATAATCTCAGCAAAATAATGTCTGTTCAGCTGTTTCCATGAAGATGGTGCTACTGCATCTTGTCAGATACACCCTAAGGAGATCAGTGAGTAACTCAATCACAAGATGGGAACCCAAGTGGAACCCAACAGACATGGAACTATTTATCTCATATTCAAGAGCAAGCACACAGACTAAACTCATATGATGCAGTTTTCCATCTGCACCATAGTAGATGTTGACCAGCAAATAATTCAAATTGTGAAACCAAGAAGTAGGAAAAAGAAGTAATGTAATAACATGGCCTTTCTTCACATTGCTCCAGTTGCAACAAAAGCTACACCATAACAGTGACTGAAACCAAATAAATTGCATTAAAACTGTACATAGCATATATTTAGATGAAGTTTTATTCTAGGCTACCAATTTTAATCATAAAGCTCAGGGACTTTAGTAAATTAGAACAAATACTGAAGAAATTAAAATATATTCAGAAAAAGAAACTGAGCCCATACTTTAATCTGAGAACCAAAAACGTTAGAAATAACTGGGATATTGCAAAATTATGTCACTGGGCTGATCAGCTGTTTCCCCAGTTAAATTTTGCTTTCCTTGTATATGAGTCATCTTTAGTGTACAGGCTAGTTTTGTGATCTTGCTTTTGTGGTTGCGTAAAAAGGTTCACTATGTGCAGATAAGAATTTTCATAGAAATGCAAGTGCCATACAATGGTGGAGAGTTCCTGGGAATATCTAAACTGGAATAAAACTTCTGAAAGGTAAAGGGAACTTAGAAAAGTCTGGTGCCTATCTGCTCTCAAACCTACACGAGAAACAAGTTGAAGACTGTGAGACTTCTCTGTCCTACTTACACTAGAAACATAACTATTTTTAAGCCTGAAATATGCAAGAGCTACACGTTATGGAATTTAGTTATGGTGAGTCTGTATAGTTATAGTATACTTCTGGTATTAAAACACAAGCTGCAGAAACATCTTAGTTTACCTATTTCTGATCTTGCCACTATTACTGTAAGATTTTTATTTTTTCCCTTTGCCAAAAGTTAATGGCTTTTGTTTAGAAATTTATTATATTGTTGTCCTGGGTTTACCAGGAGCCGTTTTGCTCCTTCTTAGTAACTGGTGCAAGCTCTGTGTTTTGACTTCCAGCCTGGGCAGAGAGCTGATAACACCGATTGTTTTTAATTGTTGCTAAGTAATGTTTATTCTGGCCAAGGACTTTGTGAGTCTCATGCTCTGCTGGGGACGAGGGAGGCCGGGAGGAAGCAGAGACAGGACACCTGACCCAAACTAGCCAAAGAGGTATTCCATACCACAGCACGTCATGCCCAGAGAGGTAACTGGGAGTGACCCGGAAGGGCACACTCTCTCTTCGGAGGGGTTGAACTCGTTCGGCGGTGGTATCGTATTCTCTTGTTATTTTCTCTTATCAATATTATCATTGGTGGTAGCAGTAGTGATTTGTGTTATACATTAGTTACTGGGCTGTTCTTATCTCAACCCGTGGGAGTTACATTCTCTTGATTCTCCTCCCCATCCCTCCGGGAGAGGGGAGGGTCAGGGGGGGTGAGTGAACGAGCTTTTGCGGTTGGGTTTAAACCACGACAATTGTATTCAGTAAGGTGAGAACAAATGATTCAGACTCATAACATCCAAAGTCTCAAATCACATGACAGACAGTAGTACATTCCTTGCAGTCAGATGACAGAACTAACCAAAACAGGCCCTTTAATAAAATAAAGCAGTTGACACTGGGTCAATATTAAACTAAAGAAGAATCAGAAAACACCATTCCCATTCAATTGTGACTGTGATCCACATGTCCTTGATCTGCACCTCAGTGAAAAGAAAAAGCGATGGCTGTAGCTGTCTGGAAATTAGGAAGGGGTTGCTTCCTTGGACTTAGTGATGTACTTACAAATTTCTGGAGAAACTACTTCATCAAATAATAATGACTATATACTATCAAGCTTTGAAGACAGCCAGAAGGACTCAGTTCCAACAAATAATACTTTTATGTGGGATCCTGCTCTTATTTCTGACATAGGAAAATGTTTCTAACAGAAGACGGTGACAGAAGCAGGGTTGTACAGCTTAACAGTAGCACACAATACTAGCTAACACTTGTATCTGCAGGCCACCATGGCAAAAATGTTTCTTCCACAGGCTTCTGTCCACAGAAATGATACTGCAGTCAACTCCACATGAATTTTGGCAATGAACTAAATGGATAATGCATTACTGCTCCAAAACTTTATATAGTATTTATGTTATTTACTCAGTATGAAAATGACAGCTACCTGACAATCTAAGAAACAGATTTTCAAAACACTGACAAAAGCGTTATCTAAGTCAGCTAAAAGTGATTATTGCTAAAACTGGAGGTTTAAGACATTTTAAGCCAGTTAGGAACATACATATAGCATATGAAAAGTCAGAAGATCAATAGGATTTTCAAAGTTTGCTCAAAATATGAGAGATTAAATTCCTAATGACTGAGTAAGCGGGTTAAGGAAAATCAGAGCAAAATGTTAATTGCATCTTTAAAATTCTGCTGGTTTTATTTTGTTCAATTAAAGGTTAATATTTTGAACTTTTCATTACTACTGAGTAGCATAAAAGGATAAAATCATATAGCATGGCACCCCAAAACAAGGGGTTTGCAGGGAAGCTGAGGGACAATATTACATAATGCTATAAATTAATGTAAGAAACTAAAGGGGAAAAAAGAAGGAAAAAAAAACCCAGCAAAATAATACTCAATATCTTAGTTTGTGCCCTCTCCTAAGCATTAACGCAGAACCATTTAAAGGAAGGACTTTATCACAGCACTCCTAAAGGACAGGTTTGTGTCACCTCAGATGATGTAGTGCATTCCCTAAGGAAGAACACTACAAATAGTTCTTTATAATCAATAAGAGTTACTGCAAACATAGTTTTAGAAAGTTCTAACAGATCATTTCTAGATGATGTTTACATCCCAGTCATTTCTCTGCCCTTGTATGCCGGTTACCGTTAGAGCAACCATGCCAGCACTGCCATGAGCTGTCCCTTCAGCACCACAACCAGCCACATCACTACCGACCTATTCCACCGCTCCACCTCCTTGAATTAACCCCAGCAGTTAATTGCCTTATAAAAGAAGAGTGCTACCATTGTTTTCAGATTCTAGATATAGATTGTTAAAAGACCTAAGTTAAACTATACAAACTGAAATCTGAGGTACACATACGTACAAGGAGTCATTTACAATGTATTGGAAGAGCTCGTGATTTTATAAACAGCTTTTTTTGTAGAGGACAACAAAGAAATTGCTTTACAATTATGTATTCATTAAATCTACATGTGTTTGAAAATCCTATCAGAGTTGCAAAGCAAGAAATCATTTCAGCCCAACAACTAAGCATGCTTAATAGAATTCCTTTAATTATACCAACCAATTAATTATACCGACTAATTATATCAAACCCCACATTATAAAACTCATTGTTTATATAAATGGTAAGTGTAAATTTTCCTTCCAAAAACTTTGAGTGTCTACATCACAGAAAATTCCTTCTCTGAAGCACTAACAAACAAGTTCATTTCAGCAACATCTTTGATGTGCTGCAAGACTGTGATTCGCTGTTCTTAGTGTTAAAGTACTACCTTTTTTTTGTCTCTTTTTTTTTTTTTTTGGTAAATGTTAATTATGCACATATTTGAACAGAACAGATTAAGAAGTCCAGGTTTAAAACCAGCATTAACTCCACATTAAAACTCCATCTTGACTATAGAAATAGTTCCAAAGTTATTGCCTTCTTCTATTGAATGTTTACACCTGTAAACAGTCCTTCAAAATTTAGATGTAATTGAAGTATAACAGGAAGAAATTATGTTTACTACCTGTTGGTATAATGAAGAGATTGTTCATGTTGGAAAGTTCAGAACTCCACCTTGTGGTGATAATTTTAACTATATGTTGAACAAAAGAATTGGGGAGAAGAAAAGGCACACTGAGATGCAGAGAAAGCAGGAGAAATTCAAGTCTGAGCTATAGTGAATACATTCTCTGAAGGTTTATTTCGAAAAACTTGCAAATACACTCTAACACAAGGGAAGCAAAGCAAAACTATAGAATGCTTTCTTTATTTTGGAACAAATTTGCAGAACGATGTGATCTGTAATATTCACTGTGAAGACAGGTAGGCCTCCATCACTTCTCCACTTTTCTGTCAAGCGAAATGACTGAAAGTTAGCACATATCTATATTCACAGTGAACACTCTATGGCTTCCTTTCTCTTTCCTAGCAACAAATGATAATCATTCTGCTGGACTTGAATTATAAGGAAATCCAGATTGATCACAGAATCATAGAATCATAAATTTCCCAGCATAGAATGCAATAAATAGCAGATAATCAGCAGCATAAATTCCATCCCTCAGTGTTCCTATATGAAAAGCAAATACACTGCTAATAAAATATCCATCCTCTTTTATTACTAAAACATGAAAGGAACAGAGGATCTAAGCTTCTGGAAATTTTCTCCAACCTAAAACAAAATGCTTATAGAATCAGGCTAAGGCACAGAAGCTGAAAAATGCATATACATATATATATATATGGGAGTCTTAGGCACTACATTTTTCTTCTAATGGTTATGAATACCAAAAAGTTGATGTTTCCTTTATAACATAGTGGTTTATTTTTTTATTGTATCACAGAATAGGAGGTTTAAGGCTGACAAGTTTGCTGAGCAAGTTAGCATGCCAAATTTCTACAGTTCTATAGAAGCTATGATTTATCTGTTTGTGCATTTTGGGGCAAGCACAATGGGTTTTGGAGATCCCCGTTTCCTTCCACTAAACTGGTGGTTTGTAATTAAGCATCATATGCTCTACTGCTGATGTATCCTTGTAGAAAAAAAAAATTGCATTAGCACAGCTATTAAAAAAACAAACAAAATATTACAACTACATTACAAATATTTTGGTTATTTGTTTACTGTCCTGGTTTCAGCTGGGATGGAGTTAATGTTTTTCTTAGTAGCTGGCACAATGTTGTGTTTTGGCTTCAGTATGAGAACAATGATGATAACATACCAATGTTTTAATTGTTATTAAGTAATGTATACTCTGATTAAGGACTTTTCAGTCTTTCATGCTCTGCAAGTGATGGGGGGCACAGGAAGCCGGGAAGGAGCAGAGTCAGGACACCTGACCCAAACTAACCAAAGGGATATTTCATACTATTGAACATCATGCTCAGTATATATACTGGGGGGAGTTATCCAGAAGGGACCAACCGCTGCTCAGGTCAGGCTGGGAACTGGTCAGCAGGTGGTGAGTAATTGTACTGTGCATCACTTGTCTTTCTCGAGTTTTATTCCCCTCTCTCATTTTCCCTATTACAATTATTAGTAGTATATTTTATTTTTATTTCAATTATTAAACTGTTTTTACCTCAAACCAAGAGTTTTACCTTTTCCCAGTTCTTCTCCCTGTCCAACTGCAGGGCAGTAGGGGGGTGAGTGAGTGGCTGCATGGTACTTAGTTGCCACTTGGGGTTAAACCACAACATCTACTAATACTGGTTGGTTTTGGCTTGTTTGTTTGCTTGCTTACTTACAGTATTAATTGAATTAGTTAATTTACATGGAAAAATCATTATCATGCCATAGAAAGTCTTTTCCTGAAGAAAAGACCATTATTTGACCCTCTTCAGTCTCAGAAATGCTTGAGGTAAAAAACAATTAATCTAGCCTCCCTGGTCATTCCTGGTCAAACATACCTTCATTACTGGAAGTACCAGTGTGTTGCAAGAGATACGAATAGCTTTAGATATCAGCACATACAAATAGAAGGAGAATTCATCATTTACTATTCCTGTCTAAGCCCTCATACACTCTTTATCAGGAGTCTTCTGCAGAAAGGTGATACAGACAGCAAAGTAAATACACTCTGCTAATCTCCTTACAGAGACATTAGAAATAGTCTTAAAAAAAAGTTTTTCTGTTTTTACATCAAATCATTGTCCCCTAACAGCTGACAGTAAAAATAATGCCTGCATGCAAGTGCTGTGCACCCTTGAATTGGGTATTCTTTTAGAAGACCATTGTGTAAAGCTTAAAAAACAAGGACCAAACCTTTTCCTCAAATAAATTAGATCATACCTGTCCCTGAAATATACTGTCATGGAAAATCATGGAACACAGGCTCTTTAAAATGAATCCATTACTACAAAAAAATGTACACAAACCAAACATACAAAACACATATACACTGGTACATTATCTATCCTGACACAAAACTGGTAGCAAAATCAATAAATAGTTTACCAGGGTTGCATAAAATTATAAACAGTCAGGTTATGACAGAAGAAAAGTTATACCCACCAAAGGAGAGTCAAATCTATAAAGCAGCCATAAAGAATACTAAACTTCTATTAGTTTTTAGCAAGGCTGCCCCTTAATGAAATGTTGCTACCATTATTCTGTGCAGCACAAACAAAGCAACAAGAATGAAGGCCTGCCAAACGAATGCATGCAACTGCAGCAGAACTCTGCAAGACAATAAGGTTTTAATGGAAGGAATTAAATACTTTTCTTATCTTCCTTTGGTTCCTATAATGACCAGTGCAGCCTACCTTGAAGCAGCAGATTTAAAATTGAGATCAGTGTATGAATTACTGAAACATAACAGACATTACGCAAAATGGGCAGACACAACAGCACATCATGCCAATGCTTCTCCAAACCCCAAACACATAAATTTGCACTTTTAAGTGCTCAGTTACTAGGGTTATGAAAGATTCCCTTCTCCTTTCAGTCGCATATTTTCTCCAGAAAGAAGCCTCCATCCTCTCTCTGCTACCCTCAGCCTCCTACTGCTAACCTACCCCCAGAGCTCTCCTAACAACAGCAAAGTAAACAGAAGTTTCCTCTGGGACTTCCACATTTCTGTATCTTATTTCTCAATTTCCAATTTTCAAATGTAACTTTTCTACAATTTATGCTACATTTTCTCTGGTGGTAGAGAACAGCAAGAAAAGCCCTGTACTGGGTTATTACCTTCTTGGCTGAGATGGCGCTACATAGCTTGTAAATGTATTATTTTTGTTTCAGTATCTCAAATGCCCACTCTTAAGGATGGTTTATGTGCACACTGTGTCTGTGACAGTACTTACTTTTTATTACGATTTTTATGATACAATGAGTTGTAGACAGCGAATCCACTGGCAGCAATTTAGGGCCAATTTCTAAGTGAGAAACTCTTTTCCCAACAAACATAACCTACATGCCTTTATCACCATAAATCCCTAATGATCCAGTAATCAGAGCTCACACAACTTGTTGTTTTCATTGGTGTAATTGTGTATGGACTGCCTGAAACTACGTATTTTCTCAAACCCAGCATGTTTGGGTTTTTTTTTTTTTTTAGTTTCTCAGGAATTCCCCTCATCTGCTAAGGCTCAAGTAGCTCAGCTGAGAAGTGCCCAGGCCCATTCTACTGGACTGACCTCATGTATTGCTCCTGCTCTGGTACTGTCACTTGCTGACTGTGAGATGGTACCCTTGCTCACTCTCTTTCTGCAAAGCCACCATTTGTGCTGTACACAGCATCATTAGACAAAGTTACTGACAATCCTGTGCATCAGGAAAGAATTATAGAATCATAGAATAGTTAGGGTTGGAAAGGACCTTAAGATCATCTAGTTCCAAGCCCCCTGCCATGGGAAGGGACACCTCACACTAACCCATGTCACCCAACGCTCTGTCCAACCTGGCCTTGAACACCACCAGGGATGGAGCATTCACAACTTCCTTGGGCAACCCATTCCAGTGCCTCACCACCGTTACAGTAAAGAACTTCCTCCTTATATCCAATCTAAACTTCACCTGTTTAAGTTTTAACCCATTATCTCTTGTCCTATCATTACAGTCCCTAGTGAAGAGTCCCTCTCCAGCATCCTTGTATATTAAGAAAATATACTTGACAGTAGAAATTCCACTGAAAATTGAAAAAATAGCCCTACAAAACTACACAAAATAAAGTCCTGTAAGCAGAATTTTTGTTTCTTGAACAAAAGAAATAAAGAAATTCTAGAAAGCAGATATATATAAAGAAAGGATCTTAGTAAGGCTTGTGCAATGTATTCCAAACAGTGCTTCTGGTGAAAACCATAATGATTTTACTGTCATATTTTTAGAGAAACTATATGGCTTTCTCAGTTGTCTTAAGTTGCATTGCCTACTAAAGTTCTTCAGTAGTATCCTTATTAGATTCTGTACATTCTATGATGAACTACAGTGAACCACAAAGCAAGGCCACAGCTTAGGACAATTAGCTATGTCCACACAGGGTATTCGCACATAGTTATTCACTGCACTCAGGTAATCAAGAAAATCATTCACACTGACGAGATTTTAAGTCCAACTTTCAATGTAGTATTTGTAAGCATCTACATGAATATTTGTTAGAACATCTGTGGCATTTTATGTATTAAATTAGCTTTCCAAAGAAGTTTCCCATTTCTCAATTATTTTCAGTATGTACAGCTACAGTCATAGGTACCTTTCCTTTCTGTGAAAAAATTCAGACAGTAAAGCACAACAACACATTAAACTGCTGTTCCTAACAGCTTCATCCAAAACCTGGAAACTCAGATGCTTTCCTCTTTAAAAGATGGTATCTCATCAGACCAACTTCTCACTTGGGTATGATCTCATTTCCAAGAAGCAAGTATTCCTGATATTGGATAACAACATTAAAATGATGCTGTATAATTGCTTTATTTAGATTTCAAAGCATAATCACATAAAACAACACACAGGTTAACTATGCCTCCATATTTTAACTATTTCATAATTTCACATATATATACACACACTCACTATACATGAACATACAGGTGACATTTCTTTACAGAAATTTCAAGTATGTTTAAAACATAAATAATTTCTGACCAAAAGCATTACCATTTGACTCAAAATGTTTTAATATTATCTCTGGTTTCAGATACATGTTACATATACATAAACTTTTACATATTTTTTAAAGAAAAATAAGTATGCCTTAAATGAATTTCAATTTCCAGGAAAAATTAATTGCTCTTTTTCTTTGCAGTTTGGTTAAACTGATAGAATTTATGTGAGAAACATGTGCCCATACTAAGTATAACGTGCCCTTTTTTGGTTAAAAATTACTGAACATAGTACCACAAAGCCACAGGTAATACATAGAAAACCTTATTACTTCTAGGAAAGGAGGAGGAGGTACCAGAAAATCATTTGAAAATGTCATGAGTTAGTATAGCAATGACGGCTGCATTTATAGAATCACAGAATCATAGAATAGTTAGGGTTGGAAAGGACCTCAAGATCATCTAGTTCCAACCCCCCTGCCATAGGCAGGGATACCTCACACTAAACCATCTCACCAAAGGCTTCATCCAACCTGGCCTTGAACACTGCCAGGGATGGAGCACTCACAACCTCCCTGGGCAACCGATTCCAGTGTCTCACCACCCTAACAGGAAAGAATTTCCTCTTTATATCCAATCTAAACTTCCCCTGTTTAAGTTTTAACCAGTTACCCCTTGTCCTGTCACTACAGTCTCTGACGAAGAGTCCCTCCACAGCATCCCTATAGGCCCCCTTCAGGTACTGGAAGGCTGCTAGGAGGTCTCCACGCAGTCTTCTCTTCTCCAGGCTGAACAGCCCCAACTTCCTCAGCCTGTCTTCATACGGGAGGTGCTCCAGTCCCCTGATCATCCTCGTGGCCCTCCTCTGGACTTGTTCCAGCACTTCCATGTCCTTTTTATGTTGAGGACACCAGAACTGCACACAATACTCCAGGTGAGGTCTCACAAGAGCAGAGTAGAGGGGCAGGATCACCTCCTTCGACCTGCTGGTCACGCTCCTTTTGATGCAGCCCAGGATACGGTTGGCTTTCTGGGCTGCGAGCGCACACTGCCAGCTTATGTTCATTTTCTCATCGACCAGCACCCCCAAGTCCTTCTCTGCAGGGCCGCTCTGAATCTCTTCTTTGCCCAACCTGTAGCTGTGCCTGCGATTGCTCCGACCCAGGTGTAGGACCTTGCACTTGTCATGGTTGAACTTCATAAGGTTGGCATCAGCCCACCTTACAAGTGTGTCAAGGTCCCTCTGGAACGCATCCCTTCCCTCCAGCATATCAACCGGACCACACAGCTTGGTGTCATCGGCAAACTTGCTGAGGGTGCACTCAATCCCACTGTCCATGTCAGCGATGAAGATGTTATAGTAATTACAAAGGAAATGAAAATAAAAAAAAAAACAATTACTACAGACCTTCTCTAGCATTTAAAATATTCAAGATGAGAAGAATGATCTAATTCTGAAAAGTTGTTTTCTGGCTTCAGACAAATTCCTATCATCTTCTCAATTCTTCTCACTACCTTATTATTCCGAACTTGACATTATCCAAGATTTGCTCACAGGATTTTCTTAAGTTCCCTGCGCTGCAGTAAAAATAATTAGGCATAAAACCCCCTCTATACTCTAAAGGGTAGTTGTCATCAGTCAGTTGTGCAGGCACAGTATAAGCATGACAACTGTTTCCAATCTGGAGCATGGCTCAAAGCAGATGCAAACATTCCGTTCGTGGTTGTTGGCAGAGGCAGGGTAATAGACAGCATCTAACATCTACTGCTGTTAGCAGTGTGCCAAAACAAGAATTCTGCACAAGAAAATGTTACAAATCTCTTCAGAAATGCAGAATCCAAGGGAAATCATGCTAGCAGAAAACAGTACTTATTCATAAAGTAGTCATACTCCTAAACTAATCTTCTGATTGCTGGGCTTATATTTATAAAAGGGTCATAAACAATGTTTTATCCACATTCCAATAATTTAAAAAAAAAAAGTTTTCCACAATGCTTTAATAGCAGTGATACTGTGTTGATGTCCAATAGCCACTGTCTAAACTACCCACTACAAAAGCATACCATTAAAGTGTAACACAGAAAGAAATGTAGAATTTTGTCCACCAGTGAACTGACAATCAAGACAACTTGGGAAATAATGGAACTTAACTTCCCATTGTATTTATATAACTTTATATGCCTTTTATGTATTCCTATTATTTAGAAGAGTACTCTAACGTAAAAAACAAACAAAAAAAAAAACAAAAAAACAAAACAACAACAAAAAAAAACAAACCAAACAAATTTGAGACAATATTAGTTCATACTTTCTGATGAGAAACTAAGGGAAACTCAAATTTCTCCCCATATGGTACACAGCTCTTAACCATTCAGCTGAATTACAGGAAGACAGTTGAGATTTCACATCTTAAAATGGGAAGTGGCAGGCTAATTGAAACAGTACTGAAGATAGAAAGCTTATTGAGCCCTGAACTATAGAGCTCAGTATATAAGGTCTTCTCAGTACAAATAGGGTGATGTGAGAATAGAAGTGTACCCAGCTCTTAGGTCAGTATCAGAATATCTCTAGCACAGGTTATGACACTACAAATAGATCCCTCTGTTAATTGAGACCTTTCTGATATGCATTTCTTGCCATTAGCCTATAGGCTCAAACACTGGCTGCTGGTTTATTTGCAAGACAGAGTATTCATTAGCCCCTAGCAATAATGAGATATACAGCACCATCAATCATGCAAAAAGGAACTAGGCAAATATGAGTAGTTTTAAAAAGCAATTTCTGCTTACACCATCGATTCTCCCACCCCATCAATTTATAGAGAACCTGGAAAGCAAGAAAAAATAAAACATCATGACAAATTTTATAGGGGATTCTAAAAAGCAAAGTCTAGCCACTTTTTAGTTATTAGCCCAGATAACTTTCCCTAATAATTTGGGGTAGGTGTTTTAACTTGTAAAAACTAAAAAAACCATTAATATAACCACCAAGAAAGGAATCATTGTTAAGTCATGAAAGACAATATTTCTAAGTGATAAGGATTTTCAGCCTAGAAGAGGAAAAATTTGGGGATGAGATGGTGATTGACAAAATCATGGTGACTCGGGGGAAGTAGATATGGACTAGCTATTCCTTATCTCTTCTAGTACGACAGCTTGGGAGTCAAATGAAGCTAGCAGCATGCTCTAGGGAAACAGAAGTACATGGTTCTCAACACAAGTAGACCTGTGGAACACTTTGTGATGTTGTGGATGGATTCAAGAGAAGACAGGACAAGTACGCGGAAGAAAGTTTCATTGAGAGTTACTAACATGAAAAATCACATCAAGCTCAGGAAAACTATCACGGAAAACCTGGAACAGTTGTACTGGGAAAAACTATATATGCTTGTCCTGCTTTCACTCCTCCTGAGCACCAACCTGCGGGTGCTGCTGGAGACAGGATAGAAGACAAGACAGAACACTGCACTGAACCCATATGGTCATTCATAGGTTCGTAGATTTTTGCTTAAAAGCATCTATTTTCTTTGCAATAAATAAGTGAATGAAATTAAAAACCCACAACATTTTCCTTAACATTTCACACTTGCATGTTACCCTTTCAATGATACCCAACAGACTACAAGTAAAGTACTCCTGCCTATTAGTATTCATACAGGATAGCCATAACATATTGTCAGTGCATTTTATAGGAAATACATGTCCATGTCACAATGGTCCACACTGCAAATCACTGACGTACTTCCATATATTTCTTCTCACTTTGTGTTTTCAGAAGGTCTCTAATGCCCCTTTAAGAGAAGCCTGATTGCCAGCAAGGTGCAGCAGCATGGAAGCCAATAGTGATTTCACAGCAGAGTACTACACTCAGATCTTTTTGTGGCCTTTTGCAGTAAGCATCACACTAAAAAGAATTCTTGGCATTTAAAATCCAAGCCAATTTTTTACTGCCACTTTTACTCACCTTTAATAAATTAAAAAAATAGAGCCCTGTCGTGGTTTAAACCAATCCACACAGGTCATCCACTCACAGCCTCCCCCCCCCCCCCCCATCCTCCCCACTCCCGGAGGGATGGGGAGGAGAATCAGGAGAATGTAAGTCCCACAGGTTGAGATAAGAACAGCCCAGTAACTAAGGTATAACACAAATCACTGCTGCTACCGCCAATGATAATATTGATAAGAGAAAATAACAAGAGAATACGATACCACCACCGAACGAGTTCGACCCCCCCAAATAGAGAGAGCCAGCCCTTCCGGGTAACTCCCAGTTACCTCTCCGGGCATGACGTGCTGTGGTATGGAATACCTCTTTGGCTAGCCTGGGTCAGGTGTCCCGTCTCTGCTTCCTCCCGGCCTCCCTCGTCCCCGGCAGAGCATGAGACTCACAGAGTCCTTGGCCAGAATAAACATTACTTAGCAACAATTAAAAACAATTGGTGTTATCAGCTCTCTGCCCAGGCTGGAAGTCAAAACACAGAGCTTGCACCAGTTACTAAGAAGGAGAAAAACGGCTCCTGGTAAACCCAGGACAAGCCCTTAAAGTAGTTGTAGTCTAAGATCAGATGTTGGCTTATAGTATGCATCATAAATTCTGTTTAGCTGACTCTTGTCATTATGAATGCGATAGAAGTTCCCGGGTGGTGTACAAAGGGTTTAAGTCAGTTCTTCAGTACACAGATAAATAATTTTCTGCAACTTAAGGCATGCAAGTTTTTATTATTGGAAATAACTAACATTGCTGGTATCTCTTCTCTAACTCTTTGCTGGTTCTGATTTGAATGTGGAATTCCCTTCTGTGGAAGGCAGCTTTCAAAATATGTTATTTTTGCATTTAGACTGTTAGATTTTATACCTTACAGGTTTTTATCTATTGCTGAATTTCAGTTGCAACGTTACCAAGACGGACACTTATTTCTTCACCACTATGTATGCGGTGAAGAATTTATTACATTTGCATCCTAGATTCCACAAAATTTTACATTTTAATAATGCTGAGAAATACAGAATGGGTTTATGATTAGTCAAAGGTCTGTTAAGCAGTTTCAGTTCATTCTTGTGTCTTCAAATTCAACAATCATTTCCATGACCGATTGTTTATAGGACTTCAAAGAGGATTTGTGAAAATTATACTTTGCTTTCAAGGCATTAACCATACCTATAGACAGTTCATGAAGAGAAAACATTTTTCTGATTTCAACCAAAGGGTTGTTTTATTGTAATAGTTCCAGTATTTAATGTTATGCTGTTAACGTTTCTTTCAAACATAATGTAAATGCTTTGAAAATGCTGTAAAAATAATGCAAACAGCATTTATGAAAATTAGAACGAAGTTATGTTTTATGTCATACACTTACAGTAAACATGCATTGTAAAGAGAAATGCACAAAGAATTTTCTTCCACAAAATGTCAGCTTTTGTTATTAAAAAGAAAAGGTCATTCAATATTTAAGTGTTTATGTGCTCAGATTCTATACTTCGGATGGCCTGAATAAATACAAAAAGATGTTTTCTAAAAGTTAATAAGAATATAAATAAAGGCAAATAAATAAACTGACCCATATTTTGCATTTTTCCCAGAGACACAACCCCAAGATAGAGCTGAAAGGCAGCGCTCTGAAAATACATATTTACATATGCCCAGCAGTGCTAATCGTAAATGTTAAGTGCTTCAACAATTACTATGATTGAAAGTTTGTTGAAGACACTTGGGAATCTTTCTTCTCTGGTAAAATTAATTAAATCACAAACATTAGACTTCCATTGTACAATAGAGGGAAATTTTATTATGAGGAAGCTCCCGCAACGAGTTTATTCGGGAGTATACAATGTGTCAGATGGTACCTATTCAAATAATTTTATTCTTTAAACAGGTCGTATATATATCCTTCCTCTATGGGTCATAATGAATAAGCAATAAATCATTTAAATACGCTTTTTTTTAATGGTTTTATTTGCTTCATTTACACAGAGTGACTCAGAAGAAGAATCCAGAAGAATTCTCCCTATAACAAGATTTAAACATCTAAAATTTCATTAAACCAATTTATTATTTTAGTAAGGTAAACTGTAATCTAACCTCAACAGGATACTTGCTTATATCCATATTTTTAAGGTGATAGATTCTTTTACATCCATGGCTATCCTGGCTTCAGTTTATGCTACCTGCCTGTCTCTGCAGAAGGTGAAAATATTAGACTTAGTATAATTTGTATTTATTGTCATATGACCCATCTTTGTGTTCACAACATTCATACAAGAATTGCAAGATGGGTTTCCATCCCTACTCATCCCAGAAATATTGAATCCCTGTCTTACAAAACATCCATAGTAGTCACCTTGTTTGAAATACTTCCAATCTATCTTCTTGAAACTAGGCTACTGTGTAACCAGGACAGCACCTAATATATTGATTCTAAGATAGTAGTAGATAAAAGCAGAAATGGGTTAATTTGTTTAATGTCTAATGTTAAATAGATATGCATTCAAGAAACTGTAACTGGGACAGAATCTCTAGCTCCTGCAAACTCATTGCTCATAAGACTAAAATGAGATCTTTTCTACTTTCTCTCCTGGTACTATGACTATTGCATCCTTTGTTGGCTTACAGCTTTGAAAAGAATCAGTTTCTCTTCTCTGTGACACCTCCAGCCTGGTTATTAGACTACTTGTCCAAATGCAGAAGATGAAGTTTAATCTCCTTTCACCTACCAGGTTATTTCAATCAAAAGACTAGTGTCGTAAGTACCAAAGAAAAGTAGGAAGATAGGATCTATAGTGTATGGGAAGGTATTTTTGATATTTATTAATGAAGAGTGAACTAAACTGCCTTCTGGATACACAGTCAAAAGGGAACTGTCTAACTGAGAAAAACACAGACTGCCTACAAATCTTGAAAGTATAGCTACTGTATATGTTTTTTATCATGCCATAGTTGATATATGTTAATGTATATGTTAATATACATATACATGTTACTGTATATGTTTTATATCAAACCCATAGTTGATTTTAAAAAACTTACAAGTCAAGAATTGCAAATACACTGGTGTTATGTGAGGATAACAGGTTGTCTTTCTAAGTGTTAATTTGCAAACACTTAAGTTACAAACACCACAAGAAAGCAATTAAATTGTCAAAATTATTTACTTTTCCCAGCTATCCACTAGATAAAGTCAATATGTATTTTCCATATGACCAGCTCAGAGAAAAAAACAACAAAACACAACCAATGTATTTGCAATTATTTGCAAATTTCTCAGGGTTCTGAGTACACTTTCTGCCCTCTAGGGTTCAACCACCTGTGCTGAAGTTGAGTGCTGGTACAGCACAGCTGCATAACTTCAGTTCAGACTGCTCTGAGCAGTATAGGCCTCCCTGTTCCTGTGCTGAGAACCTATATTTGAGCTCAAGCTCTCAAACTTGGCTGCTGAACGAGCTACAATAGTACCATGCCTGTGCCTGGTCATATACCCTAACCCAGGCACTTGACTTCCTGGCTTGCATTTGCAAGGCTTGACCTGCCTTCTCACCACAGACTTGCATGGGGATCACTGTAGTGGGGCTGATCCTAGTTACCATCACTGGACATGATCCTGACTTACCGCCTTGACTTCTCAGCCTGTCCGGGGACATTCCTTATCACTTCATTTCGTCTGGTGCTCTGGACTCTCCTCTGGCTCTGGTTAATGCCATCCAGACCTGCTCTGCTCACCTCATTTGGGAATTTTAAGACTGGGCCTTCCTTGGTGAGGGCACAGGTGCTTACCTTACTGTCATCCTCAGCTCCCAACTTATCTTTCCTCATGTTGCAGGTCAGTCATGCTGCTCGCTGATATTACTGATAATCACTGGGTTTTTTAAGCTAAATCAGGGAATGGTCCCATATTCAGTCATTTTCATTTCCTACAAAGTTAATTTCTTTTCCTACATATTAGAAGACACCACAAAAACTAATGTGGTGGTTTGGTTTCTAAGTAATACACTCACTTACTAAGATTATTAGAAATAATAAATTGATTAAGAACAAGCATACAAGTTACATTAAATTAGACTCGAATGATACAGGAAAGGGATAGTTTAAAAATAACAAAGTCAGATGTGAAATTCTAGAATTCAAGATATTTGGGGAGGAAAAAATACTATTTCACTCTAACATTTTCAATAGGAAATGTAGCTCAATAAAAGCACTATTAATTCAGTCACTAATGGCACTGGAGGTATATTTATATTCAGCTATAGTGGAATAACTGCCAATCCAGTAGCCACATTTAAACACACCAAATAAAAATGCACTGGAAGCAAAGTATGAAAGTTTTTTTTAAGAAAAAATAAAAGCACAAACTCCTAAGACAGGTAGGATAATATAATTAAATGCATGGTTACTACATAAGGTGTAAAGCTCACAACTCCTCTTTGCGTTGTCTTAAATGTGAAATATTTTCATTATTTCTAATATAAGCATAGAATAAGAGAAATACATGGTTATCTAAACACCCTCTTTTGAATTTATGCATGGTTGACATATATAAACCTAGCTAACAACTACTAAAATGACATATTGAAGGAATCAGCTTTTTACATTCAGTATGATGGTTCTAATAACAATATAGTGTTTCAGCTGTTACTGATTTGATGTGGGGTTATTAAGAGAGAATCAAATGTTGTAAGTAAATCATAACTCAATCACATATGATGTAAAATATGAAATTGTAATGAGATAAAGTGAAAAAAGTTATAAATAGTTAGATGCAATTAGGGACCCTATCATAAAATTCTTTTTTTTTTTTTTACATTCAGAGCATTTGTATAAATAAACTTCATAAACTGTGGGAAAGCTAAAGCACCAAACAGACAAATACAATACAAAGCATAATGTTTTTACTATCCAACTCAGATAAAAGTAACCTGGTAAAAATTAATTTCTTAATCTCACCAAACTTTCAGCTTTCAAAGCTTAGATACCCAGCTTCTGCTGCTTATCTAGATTACCTCTAACCTTAGAGGGAAGGTGGGCATCCTAGATGGTTTCACTCTTGTGTCTGACTTCTACATGAATATGCCTACCTCTCTCCTCCAAATTTAAGTGCAGCCTAGATGTTCAGCTGTGTTGCTACACTACAGTGGTCTAAGAACACAGATAAAGAAAAGCCTATAGGTAGAGCAATCTTTATTTTTCAAATACTAGTATTTTAATACATCGGTCATTGGTCTAGAATGTTAGTATTACACAGTTAGTACTGCAGTTGGTTGGTGTTATTATCCCTCTGCCTTCATACATTTTTCACCTTAAGCTAGATCTGTGTTGGAAGCAGCTAAAGATGAAGTGGGTCACACTGAGTGAGCACACTGTACAGAGCTTCAAAGCACCACTGCACATACTTGCAAAGGAAGAACAACTGCTGTAGCTACAGATATATGATACAACCTCAGTTGGAAAAACAGCAACAACAACAAAAAAGCATGCTGGTATTTGAGGTACACATAAATGAAGATTAAAGAAGCACCCAACCTACTGCCTGGACAAGTTCCTGTGTGATGTACTGTAGGTTACCCTGCTCTTGCAGGGGGGTTGGACTAGATGATCTTTTTAGGTCCCTTCCAACCCTTGGGATTCTGTGATTCTGTGATTCTGTGATCTAACCTGTGCTGGACACTGAAGCAAGGTTTGCTGACAGTCACGAAGCTGTACAATCTATACTACAGGAGGCAGAGATCAGATCTGATCTGTGCTATACAACTCATTTGACAGATCAGGTGTCACTACCTGTTTTCTATTATAATAGGTGGTACCCACGCTTTTAAGAAGTGCATGTTTTTGCACAATGAAGATTTGCCATAAAGTCATCTTGTTCTTACTAAACACTGAACAAAAATCAGTAATACTGACAGAACTGTTTTAAGTCCTTAATTCAATCTTCTTTGCAAATGCACAGCACTAATGAGTATATTTTTTTTTACTTTTCATCAATTTCATAGTTTGAAGTTTTCCTTCTGCTAAAAATTAAATTTTTAAGGCTATTTATCCTCACTCATAGGAAGGTTTCATCCATTATGAAGATAATATTCTAACTTTAGATTACAGATCTTGATACAAGAAAGAAAAGGGTTGTGGGTTTTTTACCTCATACAGTACTATTAATTTGATTTCACTTATTCTGAATTTCTACATAACAAGAGATACTTGAGTATGATAGTCTGATACTGGAAACTTTCTTAATAAAAAATTAAGTGTTTTCTTAATTTGGTTGTTTACACATGCTTTTGTGGCCTTGTCTAAACAGTTTGGTGTAGAAAGCAGCTCATAAGCACAACCCACACTGCAAGCTGTTAGAATGGGACTTGTCCATAATCCACAGCTACGCAAACATGTTTGCAGAGAACTGTGCCTGTGTTAATGAACCCTTACTCTTACCTGACTCTGTAGGCACCCCGAAGAGTACAAATGCTGGGAACTGTGACACTATTGGCTATTTTAAGATCAGGAAGCTCTCCTTAAGATTGAAATGTCTACTTACAACAATAACTGGCCACATTCCTAATGGCAAAATGTTTACGCGTTGTGGCGGGTTAACCATGGTTGGATGCCAAGTGTCCACCAAAGCCACTCTATTATTCCCCCTCCTCAACTGGGCAGGAGAGAGAAAATAAAACAAAAGGCTTGTGGGTTGATATAATGACAAGGAGAGATCACTCACCAATTGCCATCACAGGCAAAATGGACTTGACTTGGGGAAATTAATTTAATTTATTGCCAATCAAATCAGAGTACGGTAATGGGAAATAAAAACAAAATCTTAATACGACTTCCCCCACCCCTCTCTTCTTCCTGGGCTCAGCTTTACTCCCATTTTTTTCTACCTCTTCTCCCTGAACAGTGCAGGGGGGCAAGGAATGGGAGATGTGGTCAGTTCATTACACATTGTCTCCACTGCTCCTTCCTCCTTAGTGGAGGACTTCTCACACTTTTCCCCTGCTCCAGCATGGTGTCCCTCCCAATGGAGAAAGTCCTCCATGAACTTCTCCAACATGAGTCCTTTCCATGGCCTGCAGTTCTTCATGAACTGCTCCAGCGTGGCTCCCTTGTGAGGTCACAAGTCCTGCAGCAAACCTGGCCCACTGCGGGCTCCTCCCTCCATGGGGCCACGGCTCCTGCCAAGAGCCTGCTCCAGCACAGGCTTCCCACAGGGTCACAGCCTCCTTTGGGCACTACCCCTGCTGTGGTGTGGGGTCCTCCCTGGGCTGCAGGTGGAACCTGCTCCGCCATGGGCCTCCATGGGCTGCAGGGGCACAGCTGCCTCACCATGGGCTGCACTATGGGTTGCAGGGGAATCTCTGCTGTGGCACCTGGAGCACCTCTTGCTCTCCTTCTGCACTGACCTGGGTGTCTGCAGGGATGTTTCTCTTACACAGTCTCACTCTTCTATTCTGATTGCTCCTGGGGTTGCACTGGTTTTTCCCCTTCTTAAATACATTATCCCAGAGGTGCTACTACCATTGCTGATGGGCTCAGCCTTGATAAAGATAATTGTTCTATTTTCCCTCTCAATATTACATTTTGTTCTTGAAAACTATATAGTAGTAGGGATGTAAGTTACAAGGTAGAAATAGATTCTAATTAAATTTCAATGAAGTGTTTTTCCCTAGGATACTCAAGATTGTTACTCAACTTAATAGAAGCATACTGCAACCTATCTATTTTTAATTGAAACAAATAGTTTACAGTTTCAGCTGAGGATCATCAAAATAGTTTTTGCATGAAAAAAAACCACATTCCTTAGGTACAACCAGAGCATGCTTTTAGAAGTCCTTTTACAAGACCACACAAAGACATTTAAAATATTCATTAAGAACATATGTATAAACAACACCCACACCGATTATTCTTGAATCTACAGATAAAAGGAAAAACTTAAACACATACAACTACATGTGTATAGGGACAGCTGGTCAAGTTCTAGAGCAATCATAATTTTGTGATTTAATCTGTTAAAACAACAGTTTTTATTAATACTCATTTGATACCTGTGAGAAGTTGCTGACATAAATTGATGATTAAGTTGCTATGACCTTCAATGAACCTTAATAATTCTCATTTGCATTCTCATTAAAGCTGAGTTTCAGTCTCATTTTTTCAAATCTGTAATACCATTCTACTCAAGTCTTTATAAAGTCCTCTTCAAGAGCAGTTAACTGGTCTGATAAAAAGAATGTTTAATTTATATATATATTAGTAATAAGAAAATGTTTCAAATGGATACAGATAGCAGGTTAAAATATATGCAAATACACATCCTCATATTGAAGCCTATGGATAAATATTTTTTTCCAAAATCAAGAGAAATTAAGAGCAAAATACCTGAATACTATTGAAAATGGCCATAGTTGTTATATGGGCAACATAAACCAGCCTGGTACTCTTCCCTAAATTCAATACTTCCATCTTGAATACAGCTATTAATAGAATTATTTTTAAAGGGTCTTCAGAATCAGGAAGTAATAACTCTTTACAAATGATGCGATGTCATAGATCCATCTGAATAACTTTGGAATCTAAACAGGGTAAGGGCTCCATATATCTGCAATGTAATAAATTACTCCTCAAAAAAGAAGCGTTTTTGAAAAGGAACAGATAATCTTGCCTTTGGAATCTTAGCCTTTTCCATATACTAAAACATTCTACCTGTTATTTCTAGCAGCCTGCTGATAAGTGAACTATATAACAAAATACATTCAGAGAGTCTCTGGTGTAGTAAAGAATTCCAGTATTCCTAATTTTGATTATGTTACTTTCAAAGACAAAAACCTGCAGAGTAATCAACTTACATGGACAATCAGCATTTAAAGAGAGACAAATGTAATAGCTGTTTGCCAGGCCTCGTACGACATTCATCTTTAAAAATTAAATTAATTTTTAAAAATATAGAAATATTTCTAGTATCTGTATTAGTTTGAAGGCCCTAGAGAAGTGAAAATCTTATTTTCCAAAACTAAATTCTCCTTTAAAGGACTATAAAAGCAGGCAAGTGACTGAAATTTTCTTAAGTCTATTTCTTCTATGTCACTTCCTATAGCGAAACTGAACCTTAACAAAAAATCATAATTAAAAATCCCAAACAGCACAACCCCAAAGAGATTCATTAATACATATTAGAAAATCGTGAAACTATTTTAAGCATCGTGTGCTTAGCAAAAGTGTTGAAAGGGCATTTGAAATGACTGACCTAATTAAGCACATGTTAAAAGTACTCAACAAATTCTAATTCAATATCCATGACTGAGAAGAGACGGAAGTAAAGAGCTAGATAAGTAAGGCAACAGAAATGTGTATAACAATGATGCCTAAACTGGAATACACTCAAAAGTACTCTTTTCCAGTCCCACAAACTTACACAAACCCTCAAATGACTAGGTATTATGACTTCACACTGCAAATTTAATTTATATGTACTGTGAGAAGAATTAATGAGCAATAGAAATCCATGTTTAATGTAAATATAATCCAGTATACTTAATTAGGGAAAATTATCATGAAGCAGGCTATGTTTCTATGCCTAGGATGTATTAAATTTTAATCATTTTTTTTTCTGTCCAACACTGACAGTTTTGGTTGATATCAAGCATTGGCCTCATCTAACACCTATATTTAGACATCACTTTTCTGCCTGTAACACAGCTATCTATATTCTGCATACTCTCTACCAGAGCCATTCCAGTAACTAGTTTTATCTTTCCTTTCACATTTGTCTCGTCATTGTGGGCAGCAAAAAGAAGAAATATTCTATGGTAACATCATTAGTAGTTATTGTACAAATTTTCATTATATCCAACTTTTTCCCAGTAGGCACACAAGAATAACCTTTTACAGTGAACAGAGAATGCATTTATATATTTTCTGGTTCAAATATTTCAGGAATAATTTTTCATTCTTTACCTCACTGAACTCCTTCTCTTGCTTTCAGTAGAGGCAGAATTTCTCTGACATTGTTAAAAACCCCAGCAGACATGTCAAGTTGAGAAGATTCTATTTTGAAAATCTTTTCTGGAAAACATATTTTTTTCAAAACAACATAAAAATTTTTGTAAAAACATACACATCCTTTCTCCTGCAGTGGTCCACTGTTTACCACTGAGAGATCTGGACGGTCACCTCTTGGAAGTCTTTTATGTCTTCTCTTTGTGTCAAATAATTAAACCAAAATTCTTTCTTAAAGTAAAATAAATCTAACACTGCATTATTATATTGGGAAACAGTCATCTATATGTCAAATATTTTATGATTATTTTTAATCACATTGCATATTCTTTAACTCATATTATTCTCCCATACAGACAGACAAATTGAGAACATGTCAGCTAGTAAGAATACTCAACAGTTCTAATACCACCAGAACACAAAGGATGGAAACAGTTTTACCTCACATCTCTTCTTACAGTGAATCAGACATTATTTCATGTATTACTACAAATATCTTTGTGACTACTTACTTTCAGACATTGACAATGTTGCCTAAGGAATTCCCCATGATACTAATAGTGTGAGCATGACCTAGTGAATTATAGTAGCTAGTATCATGCTTACATCTTGAAACCACCATCTTTCGAGATCAAGACCTTTATAGTTTTAAATGTTTTATCTCTATTTATAAATAGAGATTATGGTAATTAAAGTAATAAGCATGGCCTTAATATACCAACTAGAGGAGATGTAATGCATTGCTTCTTTATTTATAGAACTCACTCCAGACCTGTTCAAACACTTTTGAGAATAATTGTATAAACTATAAAAAAGTAATTGAGCAATTATCTTTCTGTTTCAGGTTTATATTTGAGATGATATAAAGGTCAGTTCTTCATTTTGACCAATTAAAAAAAAAGAGAACAAGCTAGTCTGAGAGAGCTCCCAGAAACTGCCTTGTCTAATTTTTAGTTCTTCACCCCATACTCTGAGAAACTTTTCTGTAAGTACAAATATATAGTGATCATTTTCAATAAGAATTTCAGAAACATGAGCTGATAATCTAACTTTAGGCAGATTCTAAACGACATACAGTACTGAATGGAAGAATGTACACAATGGCAAGGAAGTTTGGTTTATTTCATTAGCCTTCCTACAAATCTAGCCTATATTTCGTCACCTTCATTACAATGGGACACTAATGCTTTAGCTACTAAAACATCGACTATTTACAGGATAATCTGTTCCACAAATACTGGCCCAAATATTCACAGATATTTCTTCTACAGTGATTCACACAACCTATAAAAAAAATATATAAATTAATTAATTTCCTAAATGTTCTTCTCTCATCTCAAGGAAGTCTCAAAAATAGTGAACACAATTTTATGACATATTGTGGCACTTCAAGGCTACAGTTCAGCCTCCTGCCAGATAAGAATAATTTCTGAGTGAAATAGAAGAAAATTAATTAACTGCTTTCAACAGAACTCTGATATTACTTTTCACAGAAATCTGACCCAGGCTGCATCAACTGTTAGGATCTGTGTTGCATCTTTTTGTTTATTAGTATAACTAATCAAGAAATGGCCCTTCTGCCTAACAGGAGAAAGCCATGATAAAAATCTCTTCTTCATTTCTCTGTAGAAAATAAGACTCCTCTCTATCACATGCCTGATCACCACGTTACTATCAATACAAACAAAGTTCTTAAATGCAGGTTAAAGCATAGATTCACCTCCTTGATATGAAGGTTTGGATTAAAAAAAAACACAGGAAAAGATGTCCTTCTGACAGTGTAAACCTTCCTGTATGCTGAGAAAGCCCATATATTGATTAACTGACTATGGTGTTTTAAATTCAGATACATATTTAAAGACTGTTTCTGCATTTCAGTGTTTTCTGCTTTGCATTCAGCTAACCTGGGATAGCAGGTCTTCTGAACTTACCATGCATGAATACACTCATGCTAGGTGAAATTCAATTCCCTTCTTCTGGCTTGACAAATCACCTTGTGGCTTTGTACTAGATGGGCTATAATGTCTTGGTGAATATATGTTTGCCACATAGCAAACGTAGCTTCTGTTAAAAATTTCTGGGCATTGTTTCTTAATTTAAAAGCTGCTTACAACCTTTTGTAATGCAGTATCCCAAACAAAATAAAACTGTAGGCCTGGCTGTTTTCCTATTTTGCCTTTAGCTTGCTTGAAACTCTCGAAAAACAGAA
This sequence comes from Lathamus discolor, assembly GCF_037157495.1. NCBI lineage: Eukaryota > Metazoa > Chordata > Aves > Psittaciformes > Psittacidae > Lathamus > Lathamus discolor. The sequence continues at coordinate 26,112,556 of NC_088884.1, forward strand.
TTTTTTTGGCTTTTTATAAAAGAAAAGAAAAAAAAAAAACATCTGTATCAGCTGTTTCCCAGTCCTGACACACTTATATTATTTCCAGTATCAAAATGTCATCATTTCCTAAAAAAACAATCCAGAAAGTGCACTTAACCACTGGTAAACTACATGGATAACAATTCAGGGAAAAAAATGCACATTTTCTTCTTGTAGTCATAGAATCATAGAATCATAGAACAGTTAGGGTTGGAAAGGACCTCAAGATCATCTAGTTCCAACTCCCCTGCCATAGGCAGGGACACCTCACACTAAACCATCTCACCCAAGGCTTCATCCAACCTGGCCTTGAACACCACTAGGGATGGAGCATTCACAACCTCCCTGGGCAACCCATTCCAGTGCCTCACCACCCTAACAGGAAAGAACTTCCTCCTTATATCCAATCTAAACTTCCCCTGTTTAAGTTTGACCTAACACTACAGTCCCTAATGAAGAGTCCCTCCCCAGCATCCTAACAGGCGCCCTTCAGATACTGGAAGGCTGCAATTAGGTCCCCACGCAGCCTTCTCTTCTCCAGGCTGAACAGCCCCAACTTCCTCAGCCTGTCTTCATACAGGAGGTGCTCCAGTCCCCTGATCATCCTCGTGGCTCCCCTCTGGACTTGTTCCAGCAGTTCCATGTCCTTTTTATGTTGAGGACACCAGAACTGCACAAAATACTCCAAGTGAGGTCTCACGAGAGCAGAGTAGGTGGGCAGAATCACCTCCTTCGACCTGCTGGTCATGCTCCTTTTGATGTAGCCCAGAATACTGTTGGATTTCTGGGCTGGAAGCGCACACTGAAGCTGGCTCATGTTAAGTTTCTCATTGACCAACACCGCCAAGTCCTTCGCGACAGGGCTGCTCTCAATCTCTTCTCTGCCCAACCTGTAGCTGTGCCTGGGATTGCTCCGACCCAGGTGTAGGACCTTGCACTTGTCATGGTTAAGCTTCATAAGGTTGGCATCAGCACACCTCGCAAGCATGTCAAGGTCCCTCTGGATGGCATTCCTTCCCTCTAGCATATCAATCGAACTACACAGCTTGATGTCATCAGCAAACTTGCTAAGGGGACACTCAATCCCACCATCAATGCCACCGACAAAGATGTTGAACAAGACCGGTCCCAACACTGATCCCTGAGGGACACCACTTGTTACTGCTCTCCAGCTGCACACTGAGCCATTGACTACAATTTTTTGCATGCTACCATCCAGCCAGTTCTTTATCCACCAAGTGGCCCACCTATCAAATTGATGTCTCTCCAATTCAGAGACAAGGATCTCGTGTGGGACAGTGTCGAATGCTTTGCACAAGTCCAGGTAGATGCCGTCAACTGCTCTACCCCTGTCCATCAGTTCTGTAGCCTCATCATAGAAGGCCACCAAATTGGTCAGGCAGGATTTACCCTTAGTGAAGCCATGCTGGCTGTCACCAAGCACCTTGTTGTTTTTCATGTGCCTTAGCATGCCTTCCAGGAGAATGTGCTCCAAGATTTTGCTAGGCACAGAGGTGAGACTGACTCGTCTGTAGTTCCCTGGGTCATCCATTTTCCCCTTCTTGAAAATGGGGGTTATATTTCCCTTTTTCCAGTCATTGGGAACTTCACCTGACTGCCATGATTTTTCAAATATGATGGCCAGTGTAACTTCATTTGCCAGCTCCTTCAGGACTTGCGGATGGATTTCATCAGGTCCCATGGACTTGTGCACGTTCAGGTTCTTAAGGTGGTCTCGAACCAGATTCTCTCCTACAGTGGGCCCAAGGTCTTCATTCTCACAGTCCCTGCGTCTGCCTTCCAAGACTTGGGTGGTGTGGTCAGAGCATTTGCCAGTGAAGACTGAGGCAAAGAAGTCATTCAGAACCTCAGCTTTCTCCAAATCCTGTGTACCCAGTTCTCCTGACAGCTTCCGGAGAGGGCCCACATTGTCCCTAGTCTGTCTTCTATTCACTATGTACCTATAGAATCCCTTCCTGTTATGCTTAACATCCCTAGCCAAGTTTAATTCTAACTGGGCCTTAGCCTTCCTAACCTTGTCCCTAGCTTCCCAGACAACATCCCTATATCCTTCCCAGGCCGCCTGTCCTTGCTTCCACCTTTTAGAAGCCACTTTTTTCCTTTGAAGTTTCCTCAGCACCTCCTTATGCATCTAAGGAGGTCTCCTGGCCCTCCTGTTGCACTTCCTTCTGGTAGCGATGCAACCCTCCTGAGCTTGTAGTAGGTGATCCTTGAATATCAACCAACAGTCTTGGGCCCCCCTGCCCTCCAGGGCTATATCCCATGGAACCTTACTAAGCAGGCTCCTGAAGAGGTCAAAGTCTGCTCTCTTGAAGTTCAGGGCAGTGAGCTTGCTACACGCTCTTCTCACTGTCCTGGGGATCTTGAATTTGACCATCTCATGATTGCTACAAGCAAGGCTGCCCTGGAGCATCACATTTCCAACCAGCCCTTCCTTGTCGGTGAGCACAAGGTCAAGCATGGCACCTCTCTTTATCGGCTCCTCTATTACTTGCAGAAGGAAGTTGTCTTCCACACAATCGAGGAACCTCCTGGATTGATTGTGCCAAGCCGTACCATCCCTCCAATAGATACCACGGTGGTTGAAGTACCCCTTGAGAACAAGGGCCTGTAAGCGTGAGGCTGTTCCTATCTGTCTGTGGAGTGCTTCATCCACAGAGTCCTGTTGATCAGACAGTCTGTAACAGATCCCCACAGTAATGTCTCCCATGGCTGTTTTCCCTTTAACCCTGACCCACAAACTCTCTATTGACTGCTCACCGGTCACCAGACAGAGTTCCATACTCTCCAGCCTATCCCTAACATAAATAGCAATTCCCCCTCCCCATCTGCTGGGCCTGTCTTTTCTAAAGAGCCTGTAACCTTCCATTCCAACACTTCAGTTATAGGAGCCATCGAGCCATCAAAGCCAGTACCATTCAGGATACTGGATGCTGACAGGAAGGTTAGAGCACCCTTCTGTCATTAAAAACAGGAAATATGATATGTATTCTAACTTGCAGTTATTTAGAACATAATAGTTTTCATGAAGGTTAAACAACACTTCAACACTTCAACAGCCTCATGTTTTTCAGAGGGGGCAAGCTGTGTCTATGTGAGTGTCTATTTAGCATTTAGCAGAGCTGCATTCTTATGTAAGTCATAAAGAGCTTACCTTGCCTGAGGTTAATAGTACTAATTAGTTTAGCACTAACAGGAGAAAGAAATGCACAGTTAAGACTGATATTATATTACTATTCTATAGCTGTTGTAAAGATGTATGGGATACGAGGCCATATAGTTTAGGCTGCAATATTCCTAAATTCCCTGTATCACTTCCATTCTGAAGTATTTTCCTATTATAATTAAATGTATTAGGTTAAGAGATGCACATACAAGAGTACGTACATTATAACAAATACATATTTTTCTAATTTTTGCATGTCCAAATATCTGTTTTGTAGAAAGCATTAATTTAAAAAGAAATTGATTATGCAAATTACAATATACCAATATTCAGTAGTAATACTTTATCATAGAGTACGCTCAATAGTTCAGTAAGATTTCTTTCTCAGATATTAATATAACGCTTTAAAAGTACAGAAAAATATATGCATGCACAGAAAACTTATGCATAGCAGTGCAGCACTAAATTGCATTTTGTTAGATCTCTACAGTTTATATTTTCATTAAGTTTTATAGCTATGGATGATATTTACATATTAAAATATTTACATGATTAAAAGCTGCTAATAGCAAAAATGTGACATGAAATGCACTTTTCTGAACAACAGAATGAGGGCTAAGGCAAGGACTGCTTCCTAACTACAGGCTTACAGGCAATTATTCTTTAATAAAAGCTAAAAAAATATAATTTCACTCAAATATTCAGATGGAATCTGGTCACAATAGTTGCAGAGGATATCTATGCATCATTAGAAAGTGAATGGGGTATATTCATCGTAGAACATTTCTAGTCAAGCAGTTCATCTTCAGGAACTCATTTCCTTTCATATTTTGAAGTTAAAAGCATGAGATAGATTGCACACTTACTGATACCCAGTCAATCTTTGTGAGCCAAATGAGTTTGAAACCTTACATTGCTAAGAGCTTTGAAGTTGAATACACCCTATGGTTCAAACATTTTAATGAGGATTCAGTGTAGTCTGCACTCTGAGGGATCTGGTGCTTCAGGTGGCCCTGCCTTGGCATGTGGGGTTGGACTAGATGATCTCCAGAGTTTCTTCCAACCCGAATGATTCTGTGATTCTGTGGTCTTGCCAGATCAGTGACTGAGACACAGCATTTTATTTTTTTTTTTTAAGATTGGGCTCAAATTACCTCTCTTTTATACCGAGTTTTACTTAAGTCAAAGGCAACAAGAGTAGAAGAACAAGAGTTGCCTGAGGAAATCAGGCAAACTGGTCTCATGTCAGCATTTTTTTAGAGGCAAAAATTACTAAGGAGAATAATAATAATCTCTGAGTAATAAATAGAGTGATAAATCCCTTTAAATAATAAAAAGTGACGACTATATGAATAAATTGGTGCTCATGGTGTGGAAAAAAAAAATCTAGATCCTTATAAAGTACTATTTCTACAGACTACATCTGTATTGCCAGTAAATAGATGCATCCAACTGGATTTAATGATTATCTAACATGCTGCAATATTTTCTTGATTTTATGTCTTTTTATGTTGGTGCCAAGTTTTTAATGGTTTAGAAGACAGTTTAGTAATGAAAGACACAAATCCTACAGGCTTCTGGGGTTTTCTGCATATAGAATGTTTGTGCACACTTCATATATTCTAGAAACATCAAAAAAAACCAAAAAAAAACCAGAAAATACAACTTAAAAATATCAGCTCTGATTTATTCCTAAATTCTCTATACTCTAGGCATGAATGTACTAGTTTATCATTTGGAAGATGCCTTTCTTGCTTATTTAATTGCAAACCAAGTGCCAAGATACATAACTGAACAGGCATTAAAATAACGCCTGTACATGATATACAAACCTTACACAATAAGGTAGTCATTGGAACCTTGAAATAAATAGCGGAAAGGAGAAATAATTTAGGAACAGGAAATACCTCAAATTCAACCCTTCAGTTTTGATTCTATGCCAGTTCTGTACATGCTTATTTTCAAGCCAAGTTGATAGAATTCTCACAAAAGCAACCCATAAGATACATAGAAACACAGAATCATTAGGGTTGGAAGGGACCTCTGGAGATCATCTAGTTCAACCTCCCTGCCAAGGCAGGACCACCTACAGCAGGTTATACAATACTAACTATCCTAAATATAAATTCTGGAAAAGATTCAGCTTTAAACTATCATTTAATCTTAAAGTGAATATCCTAATGTAATTTTTATGCAAGACTTAATTGTACAAGGAATATCATAAAAGCCCATTTTACCCTTGTGGTTTAAATGAAAATTTTACTTTAATTAGTGCCATTACAGTTATGTTTGTTATTTTTTAAATTATAAACAATAGAATAGTTAATAAATACTGATGTCTTCTTTAGAGGAATAGAACTCAAAAAACACTTAAAATACCATTTTTGGAAGATTGTTCCATAGCAGAAAGGAAAACTGTCCGTAGCAGTGAAAAAACACATTGGGTTTATTGCTATGGGTTGCAGCAATGTACCTCCTGACATGTCCTTCTACAGAAAGATGGAGAGGAATTAATGTGCTGTTAAATATAATTAAAAATTATTTCTCTTTCTTGCTTTAGTGTTCATTGTAATTAAAATGGAATCTTTGCAGCAGTTTGTGCACTGTAACCAAGCATCCTTCTTTGTGGGATATTAATGACCACAAAATTAACTACAATAATTTCATGTAGGCTATTAATTAGTCATGGAGTACAATACTAGGAAGTGAACCACTGCTTTCTGTAGAAAAACATCCTAACTGTTTCAAATCTTATAAATTCTCACTATTTTATTTTTATTTTTATTTTGGTTTTATTTTTATTTTTGCAGGAACTATCATCTAATCATTTAGTTATCAACTTCTTACTGACCTTGATCCTTCAAGTCCTCAACATACTCACTGATCACTCATCTTTTAATCATTTCAAAATGCTGTTAAGTAAAATTTTCCAGATTATCACTTACTACTTATATATATTCTTTTAAATTTTATTTACCTTCACTGATAAGGTACCTTCACTGTCAAGGCCAGCCTCTATGTTTTGGCTGCCAGTCACACTAAAGTGAAAAAAATCAGATTATTCTAAATGTAAAGAATTCTCATTTCAAATTCCCATTCCCAAAGTCAGAGTCTCTGAACCCAGCATCTCCTTCAGTCTTAAATTTCTCCTGCTGTCATACACCCTGGCAGAAAATGAGTAATACAAAGCTTAACAACCAAGTATTTCACACTATCTGTTGTGCTAAAACCTCTAATTATCTTTGTTATCCACTTTCTTTTAGCTTATCTGTTATTTGTCATCTTCTAATCTATTAAATTATTAGCTCTTTGAGTTACCCATCTGAATGGTGTCTGAACTGAGTTATCCATTACCATCCATTAAGGCAATAAATACTAAATATATTATTACTACCACAACTGTGAAAAGTTCTGTGCATTCCTTTATTGCCATGCCTCTCTTTTAGAACCCTCCAGCAACAATTAGGGGATATTTGAGGTAAATGAGGCACAAAATAACTACTGTGCCTTCCTGGCCTGAGCACAGAAATGTTGCAAAGCTGCTTAAAATGAGCTCACTAAAAGAGGACAAATTCCTGACAGCAATGTAATTTCCCTATCCTACCACAGAAAATGGCTGCTCTGGCTGTTGGTCCAAGCAGCACTGGAAACAGCAAGGCAACCACTACCTTCCCACTTAACAGAGGGGGAAGGAACAAGCCATTCCCTTTAAAGATCTCTCTGCTGAGTCGACTCAGTTCTAAAAACCACGAACAGGAGTCCTAACATTAATATCTTGCTGAGAAATTAAGATAATGAAGATTGTTAGACTGTTTAGCATTAAACTCAGTAAGTTTGTAAATGTACACACACACAAACCCTTGCCTGCTTCTGATCCTAATGAAAATGTTTCCCTTTCCAATTTCCTGTCTTTTCATTATTAGTTTAAAACATCTGTAAGAGACTTCTCAAGTCAAACATTAACATTATAGTTGAATTTTTCCTTTTGCGTTTTGTTTTCTGTAATTAGGATTTTTGTTGCCTATGGACATCAATAAAGGAAATTAGAACATTTAAGCATAATTTTTCTGTTGATTATGTTTTTCATCTTACAAAAGAACAGCATTATAAAATGAAATGTCACAAGCTATTTAATAATTGACCTCCAAGATACAATATAACGATAGCTAATTTCATTCAAAACTAAAAGTTTATTAACTTAGGATCAGTCCAAAGTTTAAGAAGAAAAGCTGAGTATTATTTTAGCTGGAAATAGGAAGATGTTTGAGTAAAAACTTGACAGAAACTCCAAATTTGAAAATTTTAAACTACCAAAATCACACAGGGTAAATCAGAATTGATCTAGGATACTTCCTGCATTTTAATTACTGAACTCACACAGCTCAAAGACATAACCTAGATAACTTTAAACATGGTACAATCAGCAGTCTCAGAAACCAGACCTCAGCATAGACTACACAGCGGATAAGCATCTATTCAGCTTTTTAGACTCTGTAGTCTGCTCCAAGTATGTATGGCCATAGCAAAACCAGTATTAAGATCTTCTTTTAGCCAGCGTAGAGCTACTTTGTACCTAGATGTAACCACAGGAAAATATGCAGGACCTCATCTATTAGGCGATTCAGTGATATGGTCATGCCTTCTACATGACATGGTACCTCGACAGACATTACCTGAGGCAAGGCCATAATCTGCCTTTCACCTGCTTCTTCTCTGCCCCAAAGAATCTTCAACTGTGTTTTGCACAGGTACATGGTCACCCCAGAAGAGGTGGAATAGATCTCTCTTCCATGAAGGGCTTTTACAGGGTTACTGGAGTGGGTTTAGGTGGCCTTAGAAGTTCTCTTCAAGACATAGGAAGACAATGAATGCAACTGAAGAGTATGTATTTGACATGCAATTGAAGAGTATGTATTTGACATTTCACATTATTTGCATCAAGGGCAATCGTGCAAGTACACAAATTCATATATTAATTATTACCAAATTTACATTTAAATGAAATATTACCATCCAGTAAAAAAAAAAAAAAAAAGAAAAAGAAAAGAGTAAAACTGTAAATTCTACATAGCTGAAGAGACAGAACACAGGCTCTGATGAAGGCTCAGCTTAGAGCAGGGCATATGAGTGCAGAGTGGCAACACTGTACTGTACAGTGCTCACCTCTGCTCCAGCAGTTTTCATCTCTGTGCACTGCCTGTTCACTGTTAAAAGCCTCATTCTCACCAATTTACCATGAGTATTTATAGTCCTGATACCAGCAGCTGTGTGAGTATAGTTAGACCACAGGAGGTAAGAACTTTTCCTCCATCCTCTTAAGGAGCAACGTGATATTCAAACAGTAGCATTTCTTATTAGGAGCCAACACATTTCGAAGTTTAAAGATCTAACAGATCTTTAGATTTCTCCAAGATTAACAGCTTTGCTTCATGCAGGCAACATTCTTTTTGTTTACCTCACTAGCCTGAGTAGCCTGCCGGCCCAATGCCAACTGCTCCAAGGAATCTGGCTATTTCTGTCTTAGAGAGTTGACTGATTTTTGGGCAAAAGCATAGTAGTGAGTTAGAAAGAGCACTTGACATGACCAATTTTTTACATTTCTAGGTGAGATAGTGCTATGGAATTCATGTAAAGACAGCTGAGATGGGAATTAAGTGAATAGGAAGAGAAATAAACAACTCCATTTAAATAAATCAGTTCTTTACAGTAATGGAACCAGAAGGATCCTTTTCATTTTAAATGAACATCTTAATCATTGGGAAATTTTGCTGCTAGGGCAGTGGGCAGGGAGAGCAGTTTATGTTTTTCAGATCTGTCACTGAGTTATACTCATAAACGCTTGAAGACTACTTTCCTTCAGCCTCTAAGCAAAAATCACTGTGAACAGCATTAATAAAGTCACTACTGTGAATTTCACTCTTGGAACTCCTCTGTTTTCAAGTGGTTGGGATTTTTCTACAGACACTACATTGATAAAAGAGAAAATGCCATGCACTCAGAATTCAAACTATTACAGTTCAGATATCAGCTGTTCAAAGAAATATTTATACATCAAGTATTCTTGTCTTTTCACCTAGCAACAAGCTCTTTAATACACTGTTTAATAGTTGGGGATGTTTAAGAAAGAAGTAGAAAACTAAAACCCGAAAAATTTAAAACACAGAAAAGGATGAAAATTAACGTCCTTGTAAAGTCCTAATTGAATAGTTCAAATTAAAATGTAGTCCAAATCCATTACAGCAAACATTTTAGTTTTGCTGCAAACTGCAAGCATATAAAAAAAATCAATTCAATAGATTCATATTTTTTCAAATTGTTTTGTGCAGACACATACGTCTGGCTGTTTACCGTGGTTTCACAAATAAAACATGCACTGCAGAAAGAAGAATCAGCAGCGCATCTTGTAAATATACTTCAGAAATAAGTAGAACACTGAAGTTTGAGGGTTCTCAACTTGCAGGTAGTTTAGACATCTGATTTTCATGAGAAAATACACTACCATTTCCAAATTTGAGGATTTTCTTAGTCCACAATAAATATTTTACATGTCATAAATTCATGCCTTATTTCTATTATGATTTTATTTCATCTTTTTATATAATCACAATAATAAAATACACTCAGTGTTCCCCAGTGATCAAGTAAGTACTGCAAACAGGTCCACACTGCATCCTGCTGGCTACAAACCCTTGTCAGGACTTCCATCCTGCCCATAGCTCCAGTGTGAAATTACAAGTTAAAGGCACAGGATTTACTTAGTGCATTCTTAGCATTCCCTATCATTATATACAGATGAATCCCTGGTATCCTGAGGCAATGAAAAACCTCAGTCACCAATTCTTCATACTGTTGTTGCACCATGTTCAAAAATACACAATGAACTTCTGATTCTCCTTAGCCCCAGGCTAGGCTTGTTACAAAGATTGTTCTTTCTCTGCCCTACTTTCAGTTCATTTTATCATGCAGAGCTTAAAGCCCTTCTTCTAATTTATTTATTGGTCTGAACACCAAAGAAGGTTTCTATTATGATCTGCAGCCATAGCTGCTTTTGAAATAGATTTTAAACTTAATATCCTGCCAAAACATAATACTTGAGAGTGTGTGAAACATACTGACCAAGTCAACCAGTGATTTAAAAATACGTATACTTAACAACAGAAGATAAAATTAATAGAAAAGAGAATGCCATAGTTGACTTATCTATTGAATTCAGAATTCCATTTACTTACTAGCACAGCTAGTAAATAAACTAATGTAGATGTCAATTATATATTTTCTCACACCACTGGCCCTGCAAGGTAGTTAGAGACTGCAACTAGCAGACTTTCTCCCTGTAATCCCGTTGATTGTTCCCAACTAAACTAAAAATGGAGAGAACTAGGTTGAATGCATCATTGAATCCACACCAGAATCTGAAAACAGTCATTCTCCATAGGGACACTGGAAAGCTGAGCAGTTTTACAAATGCCAGTAAACACCTACAACCACCCAAGTACAAGAAAAGGAGCCACCTTTGTCTCTTGGGAAATAGATTTACCTGTAAGTAGTACTTAGTGCTGACCAATAAAATTGTTAAACAAAACAAGACACTTAAGGGGAATTAAAAAGGTCATATGATCAACAATATTGTAGAGAACATTTGTTTGAGGATGAAAGCGTATTAAAGCCTGCCACTTTAAAAGCACAACCTGCAGCAATACTTTCACTGATGCTAGAAACATGAAATGTGAGACTTAAACCTAATTCCAATTTTAAATAACTAAGAAAAATCATTAGAAGCTATTAAAAAAACCTCATGGACTGTGTAAAAGGACACATATGTATGCATATATATATATATATACACATATACATATATAAAAAGCTGTAAAAGCTCAACACTAATTCCAGTCTTTATGACAAATGTTCTAAAATGGCAAAAAGCTTCTCTAAATGGTTTCCCAACAATTTCAGATGAAAAACAGTATGAATATTTTCTTAGCTAAGTACTCTCTCACACATGCTTAGAGGCATTACACGATGGTCTATGTGCTGAAATCTATGAATAGTACATTCTAAACATGCAGAATGTTTAGGTACAGGAAAAAAGTCTTCTAAGAACTGTCTACTGCATTTGGCTGTTTTTTCTATTTCTTAATGAAAACAAAGATACTGTAATTCTACTATTTTAAATCAAAGTGAAAGACTTTCACATTCCAATCTTCTTGTTCCTGCTAAAAATGCATATTTAACTTTAAGTTATTCCAGCACCACAGAACTTTTCTAAAATATTAATGAAAATTTTAGGTCAATTTTGCAAAATTCATTAGTCAAAAAATTCCAACTCAAAACATTTTAAAAAGAAGCAATTAACAATTTGCAAGTTTCTAAGTTTCTGTATTAGAAAAGATACTAAAATAGAATAGATTCAGTAGTCTGAATAAACTAAGTCACCATTACGAATTTCATGTCCTAGTAAGACAACTTTTGTCCTTACTAAGTGATCTTAGGCTGAAAACTGACCTCTTTTAGGCTTACACTCCTTCTGTCTCCAGTCTAACAGAACTTTTTTTGATTCCTGAAGGGTTTTGATTGCACACTGACAGTATAATCAGATTCCACTTTCAGTTGCAATGGCACAAAAGCAGTCCTGACTAAGCTTTCCACAGTACTCTGCAGAATGATGCTGATAGATACTAAGGTTGTTTATAATTCATATTACATATATGTTTTAGCCTGTGTTCTTCACATCCTTCCTTAAGCAATTGAAGACAGCTGCCACAAGCTCGACTCCTGAAACACTGTTCCCTTTCAGAAGCAGGATTTGGGGGGCAGGATGGGATAATTTTGTCTGGGATAATCTCAGAGATCCTGTTTTTAGCAGAAGCGTGACCAAAGTGTTTGACACTAAACCAACAGGATGATCTGCTGAGCTGCTGACTCTCTACTTTTCTCATCTAGCAATAGAGGTAAAATGAACAGCATGACCATAGTGTCTAAAATCAGATCCCAAACAACCAACATCATTAAACCTATTTCGTATAACTTCATATATTTTTGCCCCGGAAACATGGTACTGTTCCAATGACCACAGAATCACAGAATCACAGAATCACAGAATCCCAAGGGTTGGAAGGGACCTCAAAAGATCATCTAGTCCAACCCCCCTGCAAGAGCAGGGTAACCTACAGTACATCACACAGGAACTTGTCCAGGCGGGCCTTGAATATCTCCAGTGTAGGAGACTCCACAACACCCCTGGGCAACCTGTTCCAGTGCTCTGTCACTCTTACAGTAAAGAAGTTCTTCCTGATGTTAACGTGGAACTTCCTATGCTCCAGTTTACACCCATTGCCCCTTGTCCTATCACTGGATATCACTGAAAAAAGCCTAGCTCCATCATCCTGACCACAATCAGGTAACAGTTTTTCCATTCACATAGTACATAGAAAACAATCACCTAAAGTATAAAGCAAAAGAGGATCACTGCCAATAAATAAATTCATTATGTGGCAAGGTAAGTAGGATAGACACTTCATAGTATTTCTGAATGCTGAAAAGTAAAAAGAAGATTGGCTTGTTCAGGCAACACAACAGAACGGAACTTGACCCCTACTGCTGTTCATGAAAATTAGTGACTTTTGCTTTTTCTATATTTCAATGTAATTTGAACTTTGAAAGAAAGTCTCTTCACTGTCTCACTCCATCTTTGCCTAACACTAAAACATGAGTTCAGGTTCAAATAGTTTCTTTTTGTGAGTAATGAAACATTTATACCCAGAGTAGTACGCTTCAAAGGAATGAAGAACTCAAGTTTTCTAAAGGAACATATCAGTGCAAGTCTGTGTTAAAAAGCAATTAAAAATTAAATACACGGCACTTATTCTGTATGTTGCTTGCAATTAAATTAACAAAAATGTGCGCTTAATTTGATTCATCAATTCAGGGTGGGGTAGCCCATGAAAATGGATAATAACAGTTACACAGCACATCTGAGACAGTATTCTAAACAGCACTTGATTCTGGTAGAATACTTCTACTATAATAAATTTAAATTAATATTTACTGGGAAAAAAATCATAGATACATTTGAAATCACAGTCTAATCTCTGGTCTTTTCTGCTCTGGACTTCATATCACCTTAAAACGGATAGCATGCACATGGTATAGCTTAATACAGCATTTTCTGTTCCTAGATATATCACAGTCTTTTCACCTTTGAGATCTCACTTACCTCTTAAGATATCTGAACACCACAGTAAAAAATTAACTCTCTCTTGTTAGATTATATCATAGAAACAACAACAAAAATCAGGCATACAAGGAAGTAACACTGATTGCTATTTTCTTGTGCTTGTTTACGCTGTTTATATTGTATGAACCACATGTTTCAGTATTTGTGTTACTTGCAAGGGTTGAAAATAATAATTTTTCTTAGAATACCATATGGCTGCTAGAGACTGCTTTCCCTTGAACCAGCAGGTGTTGACCACCATGAAAGAGAAGGCAAGGTAGGTTATGCTGGTACTTCTACAGGTATCATATCCTCTGAAGTACTTGGGTTTGGTGTCTTGCATGTTCAGGGCTTAATTAGACACAGGATTCTCATCGGGCAAAGGTTACCTTGTGTCAGAAAGGCAGAAAACACTGGCAGTTTACCTAATAAAACTCTTGCACACATGCCACAATAAAGCTTTTGAGATTGACAGCCTTTGCAGTACCAGAATTCCTCTTGCTGTATTCTTGAAGCAAATTGTGGGTTGCTTCATCATTTACAAGGTCTAAAGTCCATTACAAGGTGTTGGGAAATGTTCCAAACCCTGAATGAGACCTTCTTACACTAGTATTTTATGACATCACTGGCTAAAGTTACAGGTGAGCGAACCTGAAACCTGGTTTGTTCAGAAAACAACCTAAAATATTACAGTAAATTCAATGTTTCATTTCATTCATGTTTCCAAAATATGATAACATTGCCTTGGCTCAACATCAGTTTGTACTGAAATAGATGTGAATGAAACTACATGTACTGAAGATCTGGAGGAAAAGCTGTGAAGCCTACAGAAGCCTTACAAAGAGACTGAAAAAGAATCTTTAATGCTAGCCATTTGGAACAAAGTGCATTTCTATTATTGAACAGGAACAAACCTAAAAATATTACAATTTAATACTAGCCAAGGAGGACCAAAAAAGTAATAAGTAAAGCCAGGCCAAAAAAATGAATTATTTTCCTGGAAACAATTTAAAACTAATGATTAAAATGCATAAGGCACGGTCCACGACAGGACTTTATTATTTTCATAATATCTTTTTTAAATGCAGTTTAATTTTAATGTCAGAAGATATTTTAAAGACCACATAATTTACAAGCCAATGAGACAACATGATCTTATTGCGGCTCCAGAGATTTTGTTTCTGAAAAATATGAATTGCAGACTGTCACATGAATTCGTAGAGCAGAAATCGAAATTTAGTTGTGCAAATCCTCAAAAAAAAAAAAAATGAAACAAGAAAACAACCTAAACAAAAACATTAAAGATAAAAGGATTTGTGCTAGGATATACTCAGCTTTTTCCCAATACATTTTCCTAATACAGAATTACAGAATCATAGAACAGTTTGGGTTGGAAAGGACCTTAAGATCACCTAGTTCCAACCCCTCTGCCATGACACTACACCATGACGCCCAAGGCTCTGTCCAACCCGGCTTTGAACACTGCCAGGGATGGAGCATTTGCTACTTCTTTGGGCAACCTGTTCCAGTGCCTCACCACGCTCACCTTATACATAACCGCCTTATATCTAACCTAAACTTCCACTGTTTAAGTTTGAATCTATTCCCCCTTGTCCTATCACTACAATCCCTAACGAAGAGACGCTCTCTGACATCCTTGTAGGCCCTCTTCAGATACTGGAAGGCTGCTATTAGGTCCCCATGCAGTCTTCTCTTCTCCAGGCTGAACAGCCCCAACTTCCTCCTCCTGTTTTCATAGAGCAGGTGCTCCAGCCCCCTGATCATCCTAATGGCCCTACTCTGGCCTTGTTCCATGTCCTTGTTATGTTCAGGACACCAGAACTGCACACAGTGCTCTAACTGGGGCCTCACAAGAGCAGTCAAGAACTTCACCTGACTGCCACGATTTTTCAAATATGATGGACAATGGCTTAGCAACTTCATTTGCCAGCTCCTTGAGGACACATGGATTTCATCAGGTCCCATGGACTTGTGCACATTCAGGTTCCTAAGATGATCTCAAACCTGATCCTCAACTACATTGGGCCTAAGGTTTTCATTCTCATAGTCTGCCTTCCAAGACTTGGGCAACGTGGTCAGAGCACTTGCCAAAGAAGACTGAGGCAAACAAGTCATCGAGAACCTCAGCCTTCTCCAAACCCAGGGTAGCCAGTTCTGTTTCCGTCCAGAGAGGACTCACTTTATCTGTAGTCTGTCTTTTGTTAGCGACATACATACAAAAGCCAATACGGAGAAATTAGGCTGCATTGTGGTAATGATAATCCATGGACAGGTTAGTAAAACAAAAATCCAAACAGCTTATTGAAACTAATGTTAAATTTATGAGTTGTGTATGCCACTACTGTCTCCTCTCCCCAGAGTTCTAATCCACCAGTAATGACACTGTAAGATATAAGAGGCCAGGCCTTAAAACTATTCAACACTCCATCATTTTTTCATTGTATCTTTATAGCAAGTACTTTAATAACTTGGAGATGATGGAATTTTACTTTTCTGGAATTTGAAAGATTAGTCACATTTCCATTTGATCTATATTGGTTAAGGCACCGATGTCAGCAAACCTTCTCTACACCAGCTAATTCACAATACAGGGAATTTGCGAAACTAGAAAATTATTAACAATTACAGTGACTCTACATTCACAATTTCAATTAATTTGCATTGTTTTCTCTGTTTACTGTGAATGAAAAAATCTTGAATCAAGCACTAAAATAAACAATGGAATAATAAATACATGTAAGGCTGTATCTCCAGACTAACAGGATAATTGGGAGTTTAAGTTCAGAAAGCGTAACCACAAACACCAAAATCAAGACCATGTTACAAAAATAACTTTATTTAGTGTAACCTTTGCTTCTTTTGGCAGAATATACATATATAATCTAGTATATCTCATTCATATATCAGTAATGGAATGAGTTCCCTTAGAAACTTTCACAAACCAAATGAAGCAGATGACTGGGAAAAGCCAGTAGCATTTACCAAGGCAAATAATACCAGACTAACCTCATCACCTTGTACAACAGTCGCATCTTGTATCAGCATAGGGAGAGCAGTGAAAACTGTTTACCTGGACTTCATCAAAATGCGTGAAACTGTTTCCCAAAGCCTCCTCCTAGAAAAGCTGGTATGATACAGGCTGGATGGGTGGTCTGAGAGATGGGTAGGAAATTGGCTAACAGGCTATTCTCAGCTGGTGATCAGTGGTTTTCACTTAGGCTGACAGCCTGTCACAAGTGGGATCCCCCATGAATTGATACTCGGCCCCACATTGTCAAACATCTTCATAAATGTTCTGGATGATGGGACTGAAAGCACCTGCAGCCAGTTTGCTAATAGCACTGAACTGGGGGTGAGGTGGACATATCAGAATGGAGAGCCATCCTACAGAGAGACCTGGACAGGCTGAAGGAGTGGAATAGCAAGAACTGTAAGAAGTTTAACAAAGACAAGCGCAAGATTCTGCACCTGGAATACAATAACCAAAAAGACCAGAACAGGCTGGGATCTGTGTGGCTGACGAATGAAAGGTTGGACCAGAGGTCCCTTCCAATCTGTGCTGTTCTATGACTCTATGATTCTGTCTCTAGACCTCACCCTCTAAGATAGAAAGTAGTATCAATACCTTTATTTTCAGATGGAAGAGAAGTGACTTGACTATCTTTCGGTCGTCAGCGGCAGAGCTGGGACTAGAATTTTCCAACTAAAGAATATTCAGTAATATTCATTTCTGGTAAATGCTGAAATGTCATTGTAAAGGAATGATTTCCACTGATTTATTTTAACTTATTTCCGAATTCACTGATGAATGAAAGTCTGAAAAATCTTTTAGATTTCCAGTTCCCTAGGGAACATTTACTGAATAATTTTCTCTGTAGCTTACTAAGCTAAATAAGATATAAATTTGTCCAGAGCAAATATTTATATAAACAAGTGGGAGACTTCAAAATACTTAAAATGGGAAGAGGAAACAACTTGGGGGGGGGAGGGAGGGAGGGAAGAAACAAGGTTTTCAAGATGAGGCAAATTAATTCGATACCCCATGTAGTAAGATGTTGTTTCTAACAGATGTGGAAAAGAACCTAACATCAAACACAATGAATACAAGACATAAACATGTCTGCAAGTAGAAGATAAATTTAAGACTACTGTGGATGACTCTGTAACACTTTCATCTCAAAAACTGATAGGGAAATGAATTTATAAAGAAATGTCTTTGATGCCTCCCCATTTCATTAGAGGTTACTGTACAGGTGACAACCAATTATGAGAAACATTTTTGTATTAGTTTGTCTACATATTAAAGTACTACACATAACTATTCCTGGTACAGCAAAGCCATTTAAACTCTCTGGAATCTTTGAAGTTTGATTGGAATGATACAAATGTTTAAACAAGGCAGAGGGAACAGCCAAGTTGATGTCAGCAAAAATGCATCCCCAGTAAAGGTCTGTAGCCATTTAACTATTTTAAAAGAAAAACAGTAAGTGAAAAGTTATTCACAAAATGCTTATAATGGCTCCTATAAATTATTCAAAATAAAAAAAAAAAGTCAATCTGGTCTTTTAAAATAATTGATGTGAACCATACAATTTATGAATATCATACTTGTGTTTCTACCAAAAGCTTTTTTTATTGGAATACTATCTATAATTTATTCACTTAACAAACCTTATTCACTCATCATTCAAAAAATCCCAAAGATAGGCACTTTCCATCAGAAGAACTGAGAATTATTTTATTATACTATTTCAATTACTGTTTGTGATGCCACATGTCCCATCTTTTTAGCATCTTTCTTTTAAGGAGTAATCCCACAAATACTTACTACTGAATGTATTACTTCTTTTATTTCTGCTATCAGTTATGCCAATAAAATAATAATCAAGCACTAAGTCAAGTGGGAAGTGTTTGCAAAACCAAGAATTCCCTATTATGAGGAATGACAGGGATTGACTGTTTTGGATATGTTACAGGGTTAAGAATAGTGACAGCACATGAAATATTTAATAAGTGAATGCATTATCTGTCCCATCAACTAACTGTATGAATCCAAAGGCTATTTAGACTTTGTAACTACACATAGCTCAGTTAGCTGAAAGAAGAGTTTAAATTAATTCATAAATATTTTAACACTTCTGAAGTCTTTCATGTCCCTAATTTGTTTTTACATTCTCAGTCAGTTTTTAATAATAATTAATCAGTACAGTCTATATTATGATCTATGGGACAAACATACTTCCATTTCACCTGCTATTCTGAAAGATACAGGGAATGGATGTGTCCTCGGTTCAGCAGTAGCAGTCATTTTTCTCCTTCTTAATAGCTGGTGCAGTGCTGTGGTTTTGACTTTCAGCCTGGGAACAGCACTGATAACACCAATGTTTTTAGCTGCTGCTCAAATGTTTAGTCTGACCAAGGACTTTCTGAGTCTCATGCTCTGCCAGGGAGTTTTGCTATTCCTGTCACATTAAAGACTAGAAAACTATCTCAACTTATTCACAGCCCAACCCAGGACAGCCTTCACCCATGGCAGACTCTCCTCTCTCTAGGGCTGGTGTTACCTGAACATCATACCTAAGCAGTGCTTTAGCAGAACAACAGTACTAAAGAACAGCAATAACTATATTAAGAGAGATTCACACTCTTCTTCCAATGTACAGGCTTCACTCACTTCAAGGATAATGAACTATAATTCAGAAGCATTAAGGCTGCATTTAAATACTAATTATACTGATTAAACCATTGCACATTGGTTTTAATATCTGCCCTTTTTTTTCTTCAAAGCAGCTGAGTATCTTGCATGATTAAATACCAGACTCTACAAAGAAGTCCACTGTATATAACCACAAATAACATTTTATAATTGCAGTTATTTTAATTTTGAGACATCATGTAATCTGTTAAACATAAAAGTTGAATAAGGCCTTTTGACTTTCAATATGCTATAGCAAGTCATCTGCACATTAAATTTTGCGAAAACTCTGTAAAGCCACCATAAAAAATGAAAATTGCCCTTTTAAAATCACATTTGTATGGAGATGTGTCCCTGTGGCTTCCTCATATTGGCTGCCAATGACAGAATGCACACCAGAGGTAAATGGAACTGAGCTGCCTATTATCGTGCTTTAAACACAACTGTGTGCCAACAGCTAAGAAGTATACATACAGAGACACACCTATAGATAGATGCATCTAATACCAAGCTTCTTCATCCTGAAAAATACAGTTTGAAGGATAAAGCCATGGTAGTAGTCCATGACTGTCATCTAAATTAACAATGCATCAATTGCAGCACTATTTGCAACTCTGGGACAGAAAGTATTACTATCACATTGCTTCCAAACCCTGCCAAGATGAACATGTGTTGTCAGGGCAGACATCAGTGGAGAACAGAGCTTGACAAGCAAGCACTAATTCCATGCTCTTGGTGAGAATCACTTGCCAATTATGTGGTTATCAGTCAAAGGTATTTCTGAATTACATACATTCATTGCTAAATGTATAAAAAGTTAAAAAATAAATTCATGCTCTTACCTTCTATTACTTGATTCTAACATCAAGAAGTAGCCCTTTTCCGCAGATTAAAATTAATATCCAAGGAAATATGGTCCAGATTTACACAGGTCTGGATTGAGTTTAGATAGATAATTAATGCAGGTTTTGATTGCATTCTGCTAGAGTAGTGTTCTAATTGTATCTGTAACATGAATAGGTCTGGAATCTTTGCAATTAAAAAGCTGAAAATACTGACAAAAGGAACTAAAATTTCATTTGGTTATTTTTAGCATTTAATCTATACTTCTTTATATATTTATTTTAATTCCATGCCAAGTCTAGTTGTCATGGATCTATAAAGCTACATTTCCTAAACATCAACTTAGTGAAGCTGTAAATGAGTTCATTACCCACTGGCCTGCTTCCACCAATTCTTCATATGAGATCCTTCATAATGTATTGTTTAGAGGAAAGGTTTTAAAGTAAAATACAGTTCCATTTTACATACAGAGAAATATTGTTACCACTATATTTAAAGCTATAGTTCGCAAGATATGAAACATTCTTAGCAAGTCACATTCATTTCCTAAAATGAAGAGATCAAACCAACAAATATCAATACCCCAGCAACTGAGGGTGTAATGTCTAAATTTCCTCCCCTCACAGCTTTAGATTCACAAGTTTCTCCTAGAAGCTGTTTCACTGTTTCAAGTTAATTTGCTAATGTCCAAAGAAATCTTAAAACTCATTGAACAAATTATTTCTCAATAACTATAATATTTTATTTAATAACTGGGTTTTATTGCCTATGTATGATTCTGTTGGCACATTCAGTATTACTTTGCCCCAGGAAGTTGTTTGACTGTCTTCATGAAAGGAAGTATTTCAATTTAACTCAGTTTGATCCCTCTCTGATTTAAAAAATAAACATTAAGGTCAGGGTACTAGATAAAATATAGTTTGTCCTTGTCCTGTCAAACATCTAAAATGCAGTAGATAACAAGGCTCAATACTGATATACTCTTGTATGCAAGATGCATGGGTAATTTTGCAAGTATCATTTACTTTAATGATACTAAGTACGTAGTGAACTGACCAGGTGTAAAACTCAGAAAGGTCCTGGTCTTAAATTATATAGATAAAGGAAGGCAGGAGACAAATACTGGCAGTTAGCTGGTAATGAGGGGCAGTTTCATTCTTTGTAGCCAGGTCTATACAAAACACATGGACTCCTTACTCCCTTATTAGAGTTACTAAATAAAATGATGCATGTCCAGAAGCAGGCTAATCAATGGGAAAGATTAGCACAGCAGCAGAATTTGGTATTCAATGCACAAGGCCAGGATAAAGGCATCTTTCCTGCCTACGCATGACCTGCGGGCTTCGGCACTGCTGCCATGCATGCACAGCCTTCAGCCTGGGTGTAAGCACACCATCCACAGCTGACTGCTTGTGCACATTCTGACCTGGCCTTGTGTCTATCAAAATTTTACAGTTATGGAATATCTATGATTAACAATATTCCAGCAAATATATATATTTTTTCAGTGATGAACAAGCCAGTCTTTTATTACTCTACCACAACAATCCAGTAGGATACTAAATACAAAAAGTGTCTGAGATAAAAACTCCTGTGCTAGGTTAGGACTAACAATTGAGTCAACATTAAGCTCCTAAGAGCTTAATTCCTAACAGAATATATTTTAGAAATAAATCAGTAACTTGATATCCAAACCTCTGTGTCATACTGCTAACATTTAAACCACTTGATCTCCTCAGATTAAAAAAAAAATCTGATTTTAGGGCATTAGGCTTGGTTTACCTGAAATACATGACTAGAATTATTCTTAATAAAATAACATTTTTTTCCAGAACAGAATGTCCATATGGGAATTATTTGGAAATAATTACAGCAGAGTAGCTTATTCTGCTCCAATTCCCTTCTATAGATAAAACTTTGCTCTAATGGAATTCTATTTCTAATTTCAGAAGAATTGCTCTCCATTTTCCCCAAGTGAATGATGAGTTCATTGTGTTCTGATCACTTTACACCTTATACCTACAAAATGGTCGCCAGTTACTAATCTTTGCTGTCACTAGACTCAGAGGTTCCATTCATCAGACTATAATCACCCACTACAGAATTTTTCAAAACATCTCTGGGTCCAAGACATGACTGTATCCCTTTATAACTTTCATTTTTTTTCCTAAATATGAAATCATCTCTGCACAGAATATACATGCACTACATCCTTCATTGTCAATTTGGAACATAAATGTGACCATCCTTCTTACCTAAGGGAAAAACAGGACAAGGAATGGATGCATGTCATTTTGGAAAGATGCACATTTTTACAGAAGCAAAAGAAACCATCTTTGCTTCAAGGAGCTATTTTTTCTTATATACATTAGTAGGACATAAATTGCCCATCATTGCCTGCATCCATCTTGAAGACCTCCTTGAGATGCCTGACGTTCCACCTATCAGGTGCCAAAATCAACCACATTACATGATGGAAGGCTCAGAAGGTGAGGCATGTAGGAAATGTATTTCCCTCTCAGACAACTAGATCAGCTAAATTATAAGCAATGGCGTAGATGTCATGGTGCAAATTGTATCAAATCTGAAATGCTACAGTAGATTTAAACAGGCTAATGTGTGTCCATGAAAAAACTTTACTCCAAAACACCATTTAATACACACAAAGCATCTTAAATATTTATAGTTAATATTTACTTAAACAATGGAAAATTATAAACTTTATCCCCAAGAAAGGGGGGCAGGGGAGAGAAGAATAACTGAAGTCATATGTAAAAATGACCTATATGCACAGACAGTTAGCTGACACTTATACCACTTTTGTCTCACAAGGACCTCAGCCACATCAAAAATAATCTTAGGATTTGCAAACCTTTTATTCCAACTACCTATACCTACTTGTTACTGAGAAATATGTTGCCATTCACATGAAAATTATGAAAAAAAAATCAGTATTCTGTGTTTAAATTCCATGTAAATCAAGCCTAACATAGGTCAGTGCTCCCTATTGATTTTAGTTAGCATAATCCCTGTTTACATCAATTAAATGAGAGCAGAAACAAGCCGAATCAATAGCTACTGAACTTAAATATCTCTGCAAGAAGTACTGGCACTTTAAAACAAAACACTGCATATGTGTGTGCATGCGTGCACATTTAACTGCGAGAACCTCAATTTCAGATCTCAATCTTTCTGCGTGAAATTTCAGAGAAATATGTAAAACATATTTGAGAAAGTTGCAGTCCTCATAATTACATAAATTCCAGATGAAGATGGAAAATACAGTAATTATCAAATGGTTAATGCTTTAAAAAATACAGCATATTCACAAAGTGATTAGAATCTGACCTGGGTTCAGCAGTGGCAGTTATTTTTCTCCTTCTTGGTAGCTGGTGCAGTGCTGTGTTTTGACTTTTCGGCCTGGGAACAGTGCTGATAATGGCGATGTTTTTAGTTGCTGCTCAAATGTTTGGTCTGGCCAAGGACTTTCTGAGCCTCATGCTCAGCCAGGGAGGAGGGGAAGCTGGGAGGAAGCAGAGACAGGACACCTGACCCAAGCTGACCAAAGAGGTATTCCATACCACAGCACGTCATGCCCAGGATGTAACTGGGAGTTACCCGGAAGGGCTGGGGGACTGCAGGGTTGGACGAGGTATCGGTCGGTGCTTGGCTGCGGGGAGTGGGGCGAGTTATCGGTCGGCTGGTGTTGAGGTGTTGTATTCTTTCCTCTTGTTATTTCCTTTATCATTATTATTATTGGTGGTAGCAGTAGTGATCTATGTTATACCTTAGTTACTAAACTGTTCTTATCTCAACCCGTGGGAGTTGCATTCTTTTCGATTCTCCTCTCCATCCCTCTGGGTGTAAGGGGAGGGCAAGAAGGGGAAGAGTGAGTGGACGGGCTGTGTGGTTTATGGCTGACTTTGTTTAAACCACGACAGAATCACATTACAGAGACAATCTTAATACTTACATCTTCTAATTTCTGAGTACTTGACAATGAGACATGAGTAACATAGATGTAGTATATTTTTAGCTTATTTCTTACTGGAACAAACCATAAATCATTGCTTTGAATGTCTGTCTTTCCATCTGGCACTCCTAAACTTTTTAATCTTTTGGACAATCTCTGTCTATCTGAAAAACATAGTCCATTGCTTTCCTAGAAGTTTCAGAAAAATGAGTCTTTGGGTAGAGAGTCTTACTAGAGGAGAGATTCAGGGAGAACAGAGCTCGTAAAACACTGACAGCAACCAGCTGGCTAGTCAGATATGTGCATTGGCCAGCTGATCAATATATTTACAGCTCTAAATGAGTCACAGTATGTGTCTTGCCTAGAGCTTTTCCCATAAGGAGACTGCTATGCTTATTGCAGCAGAGGGAAGAGGAAAAATTAGGGGTAAAGAACGATTGATTGATGGCTTGGCTTCACGAGCGAAGATTTGGGAAGGGCTTTGACCACGCTTACTACAAGCACGATGACCAACGGCATGTGGGATATGCAAATCTGGTTGGAAAAGGGTGCTTAGACAATCAGGGAGTGTCTGACCAGGACTGCCATCTCCTGACTAATCTTGAGCTACCCATGTGCTGGTCTGCCCGCATGCAAGGTTGGATCTGCAGCTTCCCATGCACCTTGTCACCTGCTGTTTCGACCCTCACCTCTCCAAACAAACAAGTGAGAGTGAGCCCTTCCAGCCTGTGCAGTGGATTTTTTAGGTGAGGCGCAGCTTGCACAGAACTGGCCCCACCCTTTACACCCGAGGTTTAACTGCCACGGTCTAGCTAGCTAGGATGGTGACAGTAAAATCCACAGGTCATAGGTTTTGTAAGAGTGTCCTTCTCTTACATGGAAGACCATACAAGGCTAGACGAGCTCCATCAGCCCGGGTTTGAAGATAGGAGTTTTCCTTCTCCTGTGAGGAAGGCCTTTCTTCGCTAACGAAGATTCAGGATGGGCTTTAACCCGCACATTCTGAGCAAGACTGTCATTTCCTGGGTCAATCTCGAGCTATCGCGAGCCTGCCGAGGCACCGGCAGCACTACGGTATTGCTACTTCTAGGCGGGATTCTGACTTAGAGGCATTCAGTCATAAGCCTGCAGATGGTAGCCTCACACCAGGGGCTCCTCAGCCAAGCGCACGCACCAGGGGTCGGAACCTGCGATTCCTCTCGTACTGAGCAGGATTACTATTGCAACAACACGTCATCAGTAGGGTAAAACTAACCTGTCTCACGACAGTCTAAACCCAGCACACGTTCCCTATTAGTGGGTGAACAATCCAACGCTTGGTGAATTTTGCTTCACAATGATAGGAAGGGGTAAAGAATACAAACCCCTAAAAGAAAACAAGTGCTGTTAATTCTTCTCATAGAATAAAATATTTTCTATTTACTTTTATTAACTGTCATCAGAGAAACCAAATCCTAAAGCAGTGGTGAAAGAGTAAGCAGTTATTTTCAATCTTTTATATTTACATGCAAAGTGCACACAATCCCCAGAGGAAAAATATTTCTCACTCTAATACCCCCAGAGCAGGTTCTGAGCACATGGGGAATGGTGCTTTGTCTTCACATGGGGGCAATAGGAGTGCTCAAGGCATTTAGAGACTGGTGGCAATGTATTCAGTTCCGCAGACACATCTGATTCTTTCTCTTGTCTTGCAGAGGGGAGAGCATAGCAAGCATGATGCAGACCTAAGGCAATATCAGTAACTACAGAGTAAGAACAAATGACACTTTCCCCCTTTTTTTTTTTGTTTGTTTGTTTTGTGAGATTGGTTACCTCACTGTAATTTTCTCTGGCTATGATAGTGATAAGAAATTGGTTTATTTATCTATTAGGGAAACCAGACAATGTATGTTTCTACTTTCAAATTATTTTAAATGAGATCTGAAGCTGTTCAGAACCATGAGAATTATTCAGTACCTAAAATTAAACATCCAAAGTCACAGGCATTCAAAAGAATCCAACACTTCTGCTTATGGTTACTCACATCTGCACAGTGAAGAACAGAAAATTGACCTCTGTGCTCCCAATCTTGCTCTTGTATCACCTGCTTTGAAACTTAATCTAATTGTTGGCATAAAGTATCATTGAAGCCTGATTATCATTTAATCAGCCTGATTACATAAAAAATGTGTTGGTCTCAGCAATATAAGATAGTTCAGCTACTCACAATTTACACAGAGCAATAATTTCAGTAGCATGAATTTTCTGCTGTGAAGATGAGGCATGTAAGTCTTGTAATGGTTAAACATAAAATAGTTTTTGCAGTTTCATGAATGGCAAAGATAAGTCATGAAGACAAGTAGAAATAAGAAAAGCTGTTGGCATGGAAACATAACCATTAAAAACTTCTCATACTTTCTCAAAACATCAGATTTTGATAACCAGGTTGGATTCCTTGCTCCTTATAGTAAACTATTTGGTGAAACAAGTGCTGGCACGAATCTTTGACAACACATCATCTTCAGTGGTTGAGCAAACCATATGTCTAGATTGCACTGTAGTACAAGAGCAGAAGTTTCTCAAATCCCTTGGACAGCATAGTGGCGGAAAAACATCAACATTATCATATAAAATTCACATTTTGGACATCCTGTCATTTTTGACAAAGGTACTACTTGGGTTTTACAGAAGTTCATCTAGCCTTACAGTGCTCAAACATAAGTTAAATTCAGCTCCTTGTTTGTATATGGAGAAACAACCATTTAAAATACTTTTCACTCTAATGTTCCCAGCAGTGCAAATTTCTGTTAGTCATACTTTTTTCCTAAAAGGCAGTTATTGTGAATTGTGCCCTGAATAACTAGGGGAAAAAAAAGTATTCCAACACCTGCAAAATGTATGTCACTCGGGAGTATTTTACAGCGACTGATTTTCACATGAGGAAAAGACTGTGTCTAGCCCAAAGCCTGGCTGCTGTATTTAAAATTGGAGAAACAGATTTCAAGTATACCCCAGAACTGGGGGATCATTTTGCTACACCGTAGACCTCTGCGTGAAAGGCCTACATGCGTAAGGCAACATTTCCCATCCCTATCTTTTCCCAAGGCTAAGGTCACAAACAGAACCATGATACTGTAATTGAGCAGTAGAAAAAGAAATTATACAATCCGAATCCCTAAGAGAGGATCTGCAACCAGTCATTGCCTTTGGAAGTGATGGAAAACAACTGCTGCACTTGAATGTGAATAACACTAGAACAATACTTTTATTTCCAACCCAAGGTCCATATATTGTCACATTTCCAAGTAATGATAATAGAAATCTATGGACAAACTGCTTGGTAATACTTATCTGAATCTGCAATCACATAAGAAAGCTAGATCGGAAAAAATATCTTCAGGCTTCCTTAGACTTTTATTCTCTTCTTCAAATGCACATGTAGCTCAATCAATAGAAGTAATATATGTATCACATTAAGAGAAAATAAGACTCTTCAGTAGTTTCAGCAGAAGTTTTACTCCAGGAAGGAAGGATCATTTTTGGTAGCTTGGATGCTTAACATTTAAATGTAATGTTCCTGACATGTACCTTATCTTTATGAAGAAATAAAATACCAGTAGAGCATCATAAAATCGTACTAAACGATTGAGAATAAGACTAAAATTACTGTCAAAATATCCTCTTAACTGGTTATTCTACACAGCAAACTAGCTAGAAACTGAACAATAAGAATCTAGGATGTTGAATTTATCATCTGTATTTGGAAAATCTGACAGATTGAAGCATTCTTTCTCTCAGAAGCTCATTTGATTAGGTGATTAGTTGGGTGAACCATCAGCTGAAGTTTTGGCCTGTAATATAATTTAAGAACACTCCAAAATATAGATATTACCTAATCCTGCTGCATGAGTAAAATGTAAGTTGACATATGCGATGTTCAGTTGATACTTGCATTAGCCACCACTTCACAGTTTTCTAGGGATACATACACCTTGTAGCTAGAGAGTAGCCTCTTTTACAAGGCTTTTCAAAAAGAATGCCATTCTAATATGGCTTTACTGAAAACAACATTATTACTATGCTTTCTTCTTGCCATGATGATAAGCAAAATTTACTGTCTAAATTATACTTTACCAGGCTAATATTGCAACAATGCTGCTTAGAAATTGGATTGCACGTGACTCTGAAATTGGGACACATGAGTGAAAGCTGCCTCTATAAGTTTCCAAAACAAGCTTTGGGGCCAAATACAGCAAAGTAAGGCAGGAAGGTCTGAACATATATGCTACGGGAATGTTTAGGAAAAGGATACGTATCATAGAATAGTTAGGAATACGGAAAGGACTTTAAGATCAATGAATTGCAAGATTCACCCAAAGAGAAAGTAGATAGTTCATCCCAAGGGAAAGTAGACACACAACTCTGTCTCATTTAATTCTCTTGGTTGCCAACAGAATTATGACAGTCCTTTAACTTCATTTTCACCAAAACTCTTTATCCACTTTTTTATTCAAAATAAGAGTTAAAAAAAAAAAAAAAGGAAACAACTGTTTTTTCCCAGAAAAAAAGACCCTGAGCCAGGGACTAGGGGAAGACATTAAACTAAAAAAGGACTGCTCTTTTAAATGGTATTTCAAGATCTAGCCTAATCCAAAAGAGACCATAAGCAATCTGTTTCCAGAATCTTTATTGTGTTTTGTGAAAAGCTTTCTGTAAATAAGCCTGACTAAATTATTTAGATTAGCTTGAGGGACTGAAGCTCTATTTTCATGGGATCTCATATAAAGCTTTTACCAGCAAGTGATCACTTCTGGGACAACGTTTCAGAAAATCTCCACATAAGAACCTTTAGCAACTAAGTACATAATCTTCCTGACACAAACATCCTCTATCCACTTTCTGACTCCATTCTTCTTAGAAACAGGAAAAAAAGGTTAAGGAAGCTCTTCTCATCTGGTAACATTATAGTTGCTGTAATTTTCTTTCCTTAAGACTTTTATTTTTAACACTAACTAGTTTACGAGCAAAAAATTAAAGATAAGAACATTTGCACATGGCTGCATGGAAGTATTTAGAAGGTATAACAAAATGCGTAGGAAATCTATACAAAGCCTCCATCATAAAACAGAAGAAAAACTGGAGAAGTCCTGAATTACTAACTTTATTTTTCCCCAAATCTTTTTGAGGCAGTGCTCTTACTCAACCATGACCAGAATCAGAACAAGATGACCCAATTTTATGTTATGCTGAGTAACGTGTGATTTTAGAAAAAGTCACTTAATTTCCTACAACTTCTGTTTTCACCTTTGAATAATAGGGGCAGTGTTTTTTCACATAATCAAAACATGATTCAGAGAAGTGAAATATATTATTTATCTTAGCAGCTTTACGTTTTATATTTCAACTACCATATAATGGAAAAGGAAAGCCAAAATGAATTCCTTGATGAAATATTTGTATTTTACTACTCACTGCCAACTGAACAAAACACTGCTATTGCCCTCTCCTGTTTCTTCTTCTGTTTCCTCTCCTGAAGGATCAGTTAAATGCCAGGGAAAATCACATTTATCTGATATCTGTGAAGTCAGGGGAAAATGGAAAATATCCTATGCAAAGAGAAGGAAAAAGGCATTAGGATATGTTTAACAGTGAAGCATAAGGACAGAGGGCTGATAAAGCTACACAGGTAGCAGTAGAAACTGAGGTACCACAAAGATGAGTTATTTAATCACTTTGGTTCAATTACCTAATACAAAAAAACTTGCTAATGAATAAAAATGCTAACTCCAAACTGTAAACACAGGTGGTATCAATGCTGTAATTTAAATATCATTATCTTATTTTTTCAACTGTAAAAATAAATAGCCAACAATAAACACAAAACAAGAACAAATCTGTTGCCTCACTGTTTCAGAGAGAGTTTTATGACAGCATTCAGGTTTCATACTCCCAAATTAAGTGCTTATTTAGAAGCAGATTATATTCAACATTCACCCCGATATTTTTGCTTCTTAGAATACCATATTTCTAAACCACCACAGTGAATCATTTATCCAAAAACCTGCATACATATTCTCCTGTCCTAAGTTTTCTGTGAGAATGGCTGCATCAATCAAGATTGACCACTGTCAAGAAAATACTGTTTGGTAGAAAACTTCAAAATTCTTAGCTGAATTATGTTCCTGGCCACAGGGTCCAGGATCATCAGGGATGCCTGGGAACCTTTTGAGAAATGTGAGGCTACCTACTGCTGCCAGGTAAGGACATGGTAGGGGCAGCCACACAGGTTGGAGCCTGAGACAGGTCTAGCAGCTTCTAACAGGCTGAATCAGCTCCCTGTGGCCCAAGAATACATGCAGCCTTTGCTACAGAAGCCCCACAATTAGGGAGGGTCAAGGACCCTTTTAGCTAGTGCTAAGGAGAGGACAGGGCTACGGCTGAGGCACAGCTTCCATAGCATAGCTAACAGAGGCAGGAGCATGGAGAACAGAGCCTCATTTCAGACTGAGGCACTTCAGACTTCAGTTCAGAGTACATGTTTTCAGGTGTGGGGTAGTGATGTGCCAGAGAGCACATTCCCCAGCAGTTGGAGCAGCTGCCTCCGCCAGGGTAGAGGCTTCAACCCAGATGGATATTCAGATGGAGGGTGCAGTCCTGTGAGCCCCAGGCTGCAGGGAGTGCCTGGGGCTCTCCCTGAGCCTGGGGAGGTGGTCCCCTTTCCTGAGGAGGTATTCTGTTGTTGAAGAGCTGTGTCACCATGTGGAGGAGTTATGGAAGGAAGTGTGAAGGCTGTACAGTGTCAGACAGAGACCGGCAGGACCTTCTCAGAGACACAACAGCTTCAGAGTCCTGAATCCAGCTGCAGTGGAGACACAGGAAGAGTCTGGCCCTAGCAGAACCATCAGTAGAAACTCTGAGGAAGGCAGACTGGAAGCTGGCAACTTAGGCACCAAGTAGGGAGCTCCTGCTCCACCTGAAGGCTTGCAACTATGAATCATGTTCATTGCCCCTGAAGCTGACAGCTTGGATGTGCTTTCAAGCCAAGTATCTGGGCTGACTGAGGAGCACTAGTGCTCCTACTGTAAGCATGCAGAGATGCAGTTAGGAAAATCAGCCTGGAGTTGAATCTGGCAAAGGATGTCAAAGGCAACAGAAAAGGCTTCTACAGTGTGAAAACACAGGTGACAAATGAAAGACTAGTGAAAATGCAGGACATCCCAAGGCCTCAAAGGGCTGGAGAAATGGGCTGCCAGGAACCTCATTCAGGTCAACAAAGTGAAGTGCAAAGTCCTGGCCCCTGGTGAAAAACAACCCCATGCACCAGTGTGGGTGCATGGTTCCAGCACCAACCAGCTGGAAAGCAGCTTGGCAGAAAAGGATCTGGAGGTCCTGGTGGACAACAATCTGACCATGAGCCAGCAATGTGCCCTTCAGACACATTGGGTCTTTGGGCTGCATTAAAAGAGTGCTGCTGGCAGGTAAAGATCCTTTCCCTTTACTCAGCACTGAAAAGGTCACACCTGTATTACTGTTCTCAGTCCTGGGCTCCCCAGTACAAGACAGACATAGAGACATTGGAGAGACTCCAGTAAAGGTATGTAAAGTTGATAGACTGAAGCACCTTTTCTATGAGAAAGGCTGAGAGAGCTGGCACAGCCTGGAAAAGAGAACACTTGGGGGAATCTGACCAGTGAATATACGTACCTGAAAGAAGAGTGCAAAAAGGACGGAGCCAGGCTTTCTCAGTGAACAGTGACAGGGCAGTACACACAAATTCTGCCTGCACATCAGGAAGCACTTTTTCACTTTGAGTGTCATCACAGATTGCCCAGGGAGGTTGTGGAGTCTACATCCTTGGAGGTACTCAGAATGCTAGGGAACTTGCTTTAGGCAGCTCCTCTTGAGCAAGGCTGTTGGACCAGATTACCTCCAGATGTCCCCTCCAACCTTGACCATTCTGTGGTTATTACATGTAGATTCAAACCAGTATATAAAAACTTTCATTATGATAGTCTCCATTTGAGGATAAGTATACTCAGTCACAGAGGTAGTGAAAAAGCTTTTTATCTAAGGTCATTTACTGGGCCATTTACAAAAAGATTACCAAAGGGTTCCTGATAGCAGTAAGAGTGTTCACACTGTCTGTCATAATAAAATACACTTATGACAGTGTTCAGACTAGATGCCTTGTACACACTTCTGTTGAATCCTATTTTAATCGTTTAAGTGTTTCTACGCTTCCACACACATTTGAGTTAGAAATAACTGCCATAACGTGATTTTCAAAGGAAGTTAGTTCTGCACATGATGACCAAGTCAAGCTTTCTATTGAGGATATAAATTAAATAACTAGTGTAAAGTCCTTACATGCAAATTATAACATCACAAGTGGATTTAAGGAGTTTTGTGTCAAAAGTCCTTCTTACAAGGTCAGGTGGCAATAACTTCAACAGCAATACAAGATGAGACCCTTCAAATTACAGTGGAGAAACCTGAGCATTTCACTCAAATCTGAAGCTGCAGTATTCCTAAGCAAACCAAGAATTTATCTAACATGTCTATTCAGGATAATTTCTGTGCCACAGAACATACATCCATTATGCAGTACTGTCGCTGCAGAACAGTAAACTACTTCAAATTAACTACAAAGAAGTAAACAAACAGAACCAAAAATACTGATGCTGAACAACTAGTATATCACAGTTCCTACATGATGTACCCTCTGAAGATGACAAACATTTTTAGTATAAGAGAACACTTAAAGATCTGGAATTGTTCTAGACATCCTGTTACACAGTGCCAGTACCTAGTCAGAAAACTGGCGAAACAGCAGTATTTTAAAATGTGGCTTAAGACTTACTGCATGATAAATTCAGACCTGATAAAGAAAATGGAAAGAACAATGCACGATGAGAATAGCAACTGCTTTTGTCCAAGTAATATATTTATTCATTTTCCTTCTGTTTATCATGAGATTGTGGTATGTACAAAATCTTTTCTGGGGATGAAACAGAGACCACACTCTGGCATGTGGAGAGATATTTTTTTATCTGTTTAGATATGTAAATATATGAGATATTATATTTGTAGATACCTGTAAATATATAAGAACACATAAAAATATGGAATATAATCTGCTCAAGAAATTAAAAATCTCAGACCAGCTCTCCCACCCTTAATATTACAAATTTATGTCTTCTGTAGAAACTGTAAGTAAATAAACGCATATTAAGATTGTGACTTTCACTGACCTGAATTTTCATTTGTAGAGTTAGGTGATTACAACCAAACTAGCAATAATTAGGGCTGGTTGGAAGGAAGAGGAAGGGATTTTCTGTCCTTTTAAACGTTATTTCAAAATTTTAAATACTGTTCTTTATTAAAGACTTCAGTAGAGTACATGGTGAAATACAAAATATATAAATACGTTTTAGTATTCTGAAGTACACAGTCATGAGTCACTAACAGCTGCATTTCGGAAACTTGTCCCCAAATATCATTGTATCAAAACAGGTAAAATTGCATTAGTAGAGCCAATATTCAGAAAATTCTAATACAAATGGAATGCTAACACATGTTACTACAGCCTTTGACATGATGCATGACAAAGACCTCTGCACAGCTTTAAACCGTGCTGAAAGACAATGCCAGCTGGAACCACAGAGTAGTCACCAAGGGTCCTAAGGTATGCCCCTGCCAGTAAGCTAAACAAATTCATGGCACAGGTTCTAGTACTGCTCCATAGTAATCCCTAGTGGTGAACTGTTAGCAAGCTCCCTGGCATGTTTTCACTTCATGTCAGCTGGCACTCCCAGACAACGAGTTAGTGCCAGATCGCATTCACAAACTAATACAGATGGAACCAGGTATGCAACACATCCCTTTAGTTTAATTGTATAAGTACATCTTTCTGATAAGCTTCATTACTGTGATGGTCAAGAGACCCTTTACGTGTGAGACCTTGTCTTCAGCAAATCCGGAGGGTATCAAAATACTTTTGCCTCTCCAGACCAGTAGCATGACTTCACCTTAAGCAAATGTATTACACTAGCTGGTTCAAAGCACTATTAAACTAAGTATTAAACAGTATTAAACTAGCTGTTCAAAGCACTAACAGCTGCATGCAATTCAGCGCAAGTTGTAAAATTATTCCAAGTCTTTGGATACACTCTCAGATAATCAGCCTATTCTGAACTACACAAACCTTTGGCTGAACTACTAACCTGAGTGGCACCCACAGCAGAAGATAACTTTATGAAGTATATTTACCAGTTGCATTCATGTTTGTGGCACATACAACCCATAATTCCCTCCCAACACCACTGGGATTTACTGACCATCAGCCAAGCACTACAGTTGATGTAGGTCTTGATAGATTAGCCAGACTCACACTATACAAAGACAGGACCCAATTACTACTGGGTGCTTTAGTAGAGATTATAAAGCTCTCATTCTCACAAGGAAGACTAAAACATTTTGGATTACATCAGTAGTGAATGAAAGACAAAAAAATAAGGCTATGATTGGTGGGTTCTCTCTCTATTCAGGACTGAAAACCCAGAAGGTGCTTCAAGGACTGAAGACTGGCTATATCTACATGTCCTGGGTTGAGCAGCAGCAGTCATTTTTCTCCTTCTTAGTAGCTAGTGCAGTGCTGTGTTTTGATCTTTTGGCCTGGGAACAGTGCTGATAACGCCGATGTTTTTAGTTGCTGCTTGAATGTTTGGTCTGGCCAAGGACTTTCTGAGCCTCATGCTCAGCCAGGGAGGAGGGGAGGCCAGGAGGAAGCAGAGACAGGACACCTGACCCAAACTGACCAAAGAGGTATTCCATACCACAGCACGTCATGCCCAGGATGTAACAGAGAGTTACCCGGAAGGGCTGGGGGACTGCAGGGTTGGACGAGGTATCGGTCGGTGCTTGGCTGGGGGGAGTGGGGCAAGTTATCGGTCGGCTGGTGCTGAGGTGTTGTATTCTTTCCTCTTGTTATTTCCTTTAGCACTATTATTATTGGTGGTAGCAGTAGTGATTTGTGTTATACCTTAGTTACTGGGCTGCTCTTATCTCAGCCCACGGGAGTTACATTCTCCTGATTCTCCTCCCCATCCCTCCGGGAGTGGGGAGGGTCGGGGGGGGGGGGGGGTGAGTGGACGACCTGTGTGGATTGGTTTAAACCACGACAGTTCTTTTTGGCGCCCAATGTGGGGCACGAAGGGTTGAGATAACGACAGAGATGATCGATTAATTGTCGTCACAGTGCTGATTTATTGGCTCTCAAAGTTGTTTCTCTTGCTCTCAGAGTTTCAGAATGTAGTACATTACTTAGAGCCGGTATTTGCTGTCATAGTGTTTATCAAGTGTGGGGCCTGGGCTAAGGTTCCTGTTTCACTGTGCTTTATGGCAATGGCTTGTAATACGGTTGGGCTCCAGCAGCAGGGAGAGATGGATGTGGCCGTGGACTTGTACCTGGCCGTCCCGCTGCTCTTCACCGTCCTGGCCCTTGTCCTCGTCTCCATCTTCGTGAGGCTGCAGGGAGCCGAGGGGGAGCGGCCCCGGGGACCAGGCGGCGGCGGGAGCGGGGCCGGAGGCCGGGAGGAAGGCGGCTGCTGAGCAGTGGGAGGAGGCGGCCGAGGAGCCGAGCCCCGCGGAGGAGCCCAGCCCCGCGGCGGCAGAGAGCGTCCCCCCGCAGCCGCCCGCCGAGCCCCAGGAGGATGCAGGAGCCCAGGCAGCATTTCCCAGCACGGCAGAGGGGGAAGAGCTGCACTCAGGAAAAGAGAAGCTGGTGGTGGGAGAGCCGGCAGGCACAGCAGCTGCACCAGCCCCAGGGACAAGTACAGCAGCGTCATTGGAGAGTTCTGAAGGGTTTGAATGGCCTTTGGGTACCCTTGGGACCTGCCTGCTGATTGCGATGGGGATCAGCATGGTGGCACACACACACAGTGTGTTCTACCCACCACCATTTTGTCTCATCTCAAAAGTTAAGCAGAGTCAGGTTTGCTTCTTGTCTGGGGTTAGACCACAATATGGGAGGAACAAGAGATCTCCCCCAAGGCTGGACAGTCATGAGTGGCAGTGTGTGTGGGACAGTCCACTGGGCCCCTCCAGTGCTTTGGAAGCATCAGAGATGGAAGGCGGCTCTATGGGGTCCCCAGCAACAAGCAGCAGAAACTGCTGAAGGGGACAGTGAATTATTTTGAGCCTGGTGGGCCATGACATTTCAGGCCATCAGGGCAGAGGCGCAACATACAGATGGACTCATGATCGAGGGGTGGACTTATCAATGGACACTACTGCCCAGGTTATTCACGAGTGTGAACACTGCACACAGCCTCTCCTGCTCTGAGAGACTGTTACAAGAGATGGAGCCTGACATCATGGACCAGATGGACTCAGCAGCTTTATAGGTCCATGCACTAAGAAATGATTTTTTTTTTTTCTCTGTGTGTATGTAGATGTATATATATATGTAAGAGTGATGGCATATTGAAGATGTGGGATCTGAGCATGACGTGAATGGTATGGAATAAGGGGTGGATAATGTCCTGGGTTGAGCAGCAGCAGTCATTTTTCTCCTTAGGAGCTAGTACAGTGCTGTGTTTTGATCTTTTGGCCTGGGAACAGTGCTGATAACGCCGATGTTTTCAGTTGCTACTCGAATGTTTGGTCTGGCCAAGGACTTTCTGAGCCTCATGCTCTGCCAGGGAGGAGGGGAGGCCGGGAGGAAGCAGAGACAGGACACCTGACCCAAACTGACCAAAGAGGTATTCCATACCACAGCACGTCATACCCAAGATGTAACGGGGAGTTACCCGGAAGGGCTGGGGGACTGCAGGGTTGGACGAGGTATCGGTCGGTGCTTGGCTGCGGGGAGTGGGGCGAGTTATCGGTCGGCTGGTGTTGAGGTGTTGTATTCTTTCCTCTTGTTATTTCCTTTAGCACTATTATTATTGGTGGTAGCAGCAGTGATTTGTGTTATACCTTAGTTACTGGGCTGTTCTTATCTCAACCCATGGGAGTTACATTCTCCTGATTCTCCTCCCCATCCCTCCGGGAGTGGGGAGGGTCGGGGGGGGAGGGTGAGTGGACGACCTGTGTGGATTGGTTTAAACCACGACACTACATAAGCAAATAGGACAGTCTGATAGAAGAAAATCTGTATTGCAAAAAAGATTATGTTGAGTATCTGATCCATATTAAATCTCCCTGAAAAAAAATTATATTCCTGACCAGATCCTATACCTTTTGATTCCTTTTGAAAGGAATCAGATTCCCAAGCTCCAAGACCACTCTGCAATGTAAACAGTGAGGACTTGGGAAACCTTCTGATCTACATTAGATAAACACCTTTTAACTACACTATTTACATCTTCTATGGGATGGTGCTTTAGGGATCCTTTCTTTCCCAAGCCTCTTCAAAGACAAGTAGTGTTCCATCTTCAAGTACTCACATTAGAGGTGGAAGTAAGTCAATTACTTGTGAGGAACCATCTTGAAAATTGTTATTGGAGAAAACAAAGCAACTCCTTGTACTAGTTTCCATGAAGGTATCCTGGAAGTAGCACTTACATAAATATCTTAGGAAAGCCCTATTAGAGATGGGTAGTGATTAATTCAGCCCTAACTGGAACATGCTATGATTTTTTAAGAAGTTTTCTTTTAAACCTGACTAGTACATCTGGTAGGAATGGTGGCAAGTAATCATTATTACGTACTGATGTGACTAGTTAGAGTGGAGAAAATATATGACATGCCAAAGTACCTTTCAATATGATTCATACACATTTGTGCATTGAACATTTATCTTGGAAGATCCTGTTAAGGGCTCAAGAAGTAGCCAGGTAGTTAGTGCTTTCCTGGGTCTTAGAAGCTGAGATATATGATTAGGAATACAAGAATAAGAAATATTCTGGACAATCTAAACATTTTCCTAAGGTTTTAAAATCATAACTGTAGAAAAAAAAAATTCTCACACATACTTTTTCTCACACATAGCTTTTTGGTGAGGCTACTCTCTAAAGTACCTCATTGCAATTAAAAACCTGCATTCTGGACGTACAGAAAAGTGATTGCTATATCAAAACACTGAACAACAGATTTCTGGCAGGGCCCTGCAGCCATTCAGAACTGGCCAGCAGAACATGTGAAGGGAACCAAAATGCAAAATTAAACAAAAATAAAATAACCTTTTTTTGATGATGGCCTCTATGTTTCTTGTCTTAGTAATTTCTTCAGCTTGTCCAGTGGTGCCTGACAATTGAACCTAAAGGAGCATCCATTGCTGGAAAATTCTGGGAAACAATATGGCTCTGGTTGATTAATTGCTTGCATAATATTCATTGCATTGCAACATTCAAAGGTAGTTTTTAAAGAACCTACTCTGCAATGATTACTTGCTTTCTGTACTATCCATCTCCTCAATAATCCTTTCATCTAGTTTTCTTTCCTTATCATTATAGGTTCTTGATGTCATGATCAGAATTCAGAGAGCTTATTACAAAATATTTGTTCTATATGAAGTGGTTTTATTTTTATTTAAGGGGAAAAAGAGATCTTTAAAAAATTACAATCTTATTAAGATACTGTATATGAGGAAGTTAAACAATTCTGGATCATTTGGAGTATGTTTCCAGGGTAACATATATTATTGAAATATTTTAAATAATTTCTCTTTTAAACCAAGTCAGAAATATTTTCCCAAATTTTTTACCAGAAGGCCAAACATCCTCAACTGCTGATGTATTTGCATTGTTGCCAAACTGAAACTAAGATAAAGCGTTTTTAAAAGCATCTGTTGTTACACTTGTTTATCCTGCTTCTTTAAACAAGCAAGTAAGTTAGCCATCAAGGTTAATAAAATTTCTCACTTAAAGATGCGCTAGACAGATTACTGATATCAGATTTCACCAAAATGCTTTAGGGAAACCCAGCAGACAAACACTGTTTTCAGTACACAGACAATTTGGTGACATTCTATGGCCTACTTAACATGAGAAATTACTAGATACTACAAGAATCCCTTCTGGTCTCCCACCTACGGATAAGGAGTGTGTTATCTAAAGAAAGAAAGAGGAAAAATACAAAAGTTCACACTTGGTAAGTGCTCTCCACAGACTACCTTTGGGTCAACTTGTTCCTCTTTTGCTTCTCTTGACACTTCTGCAGCTGCAGCAGTAGTAATCTGAAATGATTAAGCCAGACCCCTAGCCTCTGATTTACTTGCTGTTTCAAATATACCAGATAGTCCTAAATATTCAAGATGCAAAGCATCTTGAAATAGTCATGAACTCCTCTCATAAAACACTAGGGGTATATGTAGTGGGCCTTAAAGAGCCTCTGATATCACAAAGTTGATTACTGTTGAAAATGGTGACCATTGAGATCTACTGCAGATAATGCAATGGCTCCAACTAGCAAACAGGTTCTGATCTGAAATAGAATATGGATATAGGGGGAGGAATATGTAAACTATTTAATGACAGATAATCTTCTGTGGAATGGAAAAGTTAAGGTATCAAAAAGTTACTGCATGACTACACTTCTATCTCATGTAACCGAGTTGGAGCCGCTTGGATGAACCTTGACCTTCCAGATCTTTAGAGCAGATAATGAAGATTAATAGAATGCTTTATCTTTTATCTTGAGAACATTTCAGTTCCTAGGAAGTTTCCAATAACATAAATTTATTTGGCCCTCTAACTGCTAATGGAATATACCCGTATGACAATGAATATGAGTATTTTCTCAGCTTAAAGCACTAAATTGAATCCTCTGCAAAGTGAGACAATACTAACAATAGATATTTCATTTTAGTCTTTTTTAAAGAATGATTCAACTGTTTTGCTCAGACACAAAGATGATTCTTGCAGTGTCCCTGAAACATCATAGAATCATAGAATAGTTAGGGTTGGAAAGGACCTCAAGATCATCTAGTTCCAACCCCCCTGCCATAGGCAGGGATACCTCACACTAAACCATCCCACACAAGGCTTCATCCAACATGGCCTTGAACACCGCCAGGGATGGAGCACTCACAACCTCCCTGGGCAACCAATTCCAGTGTCTCACCACCCTAACAGGAAAGAATTTCCTCCTTATATCCAATTTAAACTTCCCCTGTTTAAGTTTGAACCCGTTACCCCTCGTGCTGTCACTACAGTCCCTGAAGAAGAGTCCCTCCCCAGCATCCCTATAGGCCCCCTTCAGGTACTGGAAGGCTGCTATTAGGTCCCTACGCAGCCTTCTCTTCTCCAGGCTAAACAGACCCAACTTCCTCAGCCTGTCTTCATACAGGAGGTGCTCCAGTCCCCTGATCATCCTCGTGGCCCTCCTCTGGACTTGTTCCAGCAGTTCCATGTCCTTTTTATGCTGAGGACACCAGAACTGCACACAATACTCCAGGTGAGGTCTCACAAGAGCAGAGTAGAGGGGCAGGATCACCTCCTTCGACCTGCTGGTCACGCTCCTTTTGATGCAGCCCAGGATACGGTTGGCTTTCTGGGCTGCGAGCGCACACTGCCAGCTCATGTTCATTTTCTCATCGACCAGCACCCCCAAGTCCTTCTCTCCAATTTAGAGAGAAGGATGTCGTGTGGGACAGTGTCAAACGCTTTGCACAAGTCCAGGTAGATGACATCAACTGCTTTACCCTTATCCATCAATTCTGTAGCCCCATCATAGAAGGCCACCAAATTGGTCAGGCAGGATTTCCCCTTAGTGAAGCCATGCTGGCTGTCACCAAGCACCTTGTTGTTTTTCATGTGCCTTAGCATGCTGTCCAGGAGAATGTGCTCCAAGATTTTACCAGGCACAGAGGTGAGACTGACTGGTCTGTAATTCCCTGGGTCTTCCATTTTCCCCTTCTTGAAAATGGGGGTTATATTTCCCTTTTTCCAGTCGTCGGGAACTTCACCTGACTGCCATGATTTTTCAAATACGATGGCCAGTGGCTTAGCAACTTCATTCGCCAGCTCCTTCAGGACCTGCAGATGGATTCCATCAGGTCCCACGCACTTGTGCACATTCAGATTTTTAAGATGGTCTCAAACCAGATCCTCTCCTACAGTGGGCCCAAGGTCTTCATTCTCACAGTCCCTGCGTCTACCTTACATGTTCTGGGTGGTGCAGTCAGAGCCTTTGCCAGTGAAGACCGAGGAAAAGAAGTCATTCAGAAAATCAGCCTTCTCCAAATCCTGTGTAGACAGTTCTCCCAAAAGCTTCCTCAGGGGGCCAATTTTGTCCCTAGTCTGTTTTTTGTTTGCTCTGTACCTGTAGCATCCCTTCCTGTCATCCTTAACATCCCTGGCTAGGTTTAATTCTAACTGGGCCTTAGCCTTCCTAACCTGGTCCCTAGCTTCCAGGACAACATCCCTGTACTCTACCCAGGCCGCCTGTCCTTGCTTCCATTTTTTATAAGCCTCTTTTTTCCTTTGAATTTTCCTCAGCAGCTCCTTATCCATCCAAGGAGGTCTCCTGGCCCTCCTGCTGCACTTCCTTCTAGTTGGGATACAGCACTCCTGAGCTTGTAGCAGGTGATCCTTGAATATCAACCAACAGTCTTGGGCCCCCCTGCCCTCCAGGGCTATATCCCATGGAACCTTACTAAGCAGGCTCCTGAAGAGGCCAGAGTCTGCTCTCTTGAAGTCCAGGGCAATGATCTTCCTACACGCTCTTCTCACTGTCATGGGGATCTCAAATTCGACCATCTCGTGATCGCTGCATCCAAGGCTGCCCTGGAGTACCACATTCTCAACAAGCCCTTCCCTGTTGGTGAGCACAAGGTCAAGCATGGCACCTCTCCTTGTCGGCTCCTCTATTGCTTGCAGAAGGAAGTTGTCTTCCACACAATCGAGGAACCTCCTGGATTGCTTGTGCCGTGCAGTGCCATCGTTCCAACAGATGTCAGGGTGGTTGAAATCCCCCACGAGAACAAGGGCCTGCGAGCGTGAGGCTTTTCCTATCTGTCTGTAGAGTGCTTCATCCACAGGTTCTCCTTGATCAGGCGGCCTGTAACAGATTCCCACAGTAATGTCTCCCACGGCTGTTTTCCCTTTAACCCTGACCCATAAACTCTCTGTAAACTGCTCACCGGTCCCCAGACAGAGTTCCATACTCTCCAGCCTATCCCTAACATAAAGGGGAACTCCCCCTCCCCGCCTGCCAGGCCTGTCTTTTCTAAAGAGCCTGTAACCTTCCATTCCAGCAATCCAGTCATAGGAGCCATCCCACCATGTTTCTGTGATGCCTATTATATCATACCCCCGTAGATGTGTACACATCTCTAATTCCTCTTGTTTGTTCCCCATGCTACGGGCGTTTGTATAGAGGCATCTGAGCCGAGCTCCAATTGAAGCCGGCTCCTTGGCTGGAGCAGCCGGAATATATCTACATTGTTCCGAGCATTTATTATAGGTGTTGGCAACTGACTGGGTGTGTTGGGATGGAATGATGCCTCCCTCCCCCAACACATCTAGTTTAAAGCCTCCTTGACCAGTCTGGCAAGCCTCCTACCAAAACTGTTCTTCCCCTTCTTTATCAGAGCAGCTCCACCAGCCCCCAGTAGACCTGGCCTACTAACTTCAGTCCTATGTTCAAGACACCCAAACCCCTGACTATGACACCACCTTTTTAACCATTTATTAACCTGGCCAATCCTCCTAGCTTTTTCTTGGTCCTCCCCTGTGTCCTGGAGAATTGATGAAAAGACTATCTGAGCACCGGAGCCCCTAACCACCTCTCCCAGCGCTCCGTAGTCTTTCTTTAGGGTCCCCAGTCTACTACTACCTATATCCCTAGCACCCACATGGATCACCAAGAGCGGGTAATAGTCCGTGGAACTTACTAGAGCAGGCAGCCTCTCTGTAACATCCCTGATCCGTGCTCCCAGTAGGCAGCACACCTCCCTCGAGATGGGGTCAGGCAGACAGACGAGTGCTTCCGTCCCTTTCAAAGTAGAGTCCCCTATTACTACGACCCGCTGCTTTTTCTTTGTAGTGCCAGTAGAGATCTTTACCTGTGCATGATCCAGCTGTTTGTGGTGCAATCCACTTCCTCGTTAGTTTCCTGCAGGACAGCAAAGCGGTTCTGCGTGGGGACAACAGATTTAGGAGGAAGCCCCTTGCTTTTAATTGTCCTTTTCCTCCTTCTTTTGTTATTTTTCTTTGTCACTAATTCCCAGTTTCCCGGGTTGGTGGCCTCCTTCTTTCCTTCATGAGCTGGAGGGGAAGCTTGAGGTCCCTGCACAGTATGGGGCTGGAGCAAGCAGCCCTGCTTCCTCTCAGCTACCCTGACATCTTGAATCAGCTATTGGTCAGGTTAATATTCTAGTGCTTGAGTATTTCAGCACAGTACAAGTATTTTATTTTCTATTATTTTCTATACATTTACAGAATAAATGCAATAATTAGTCACAAATTCCATGCATATATCCTGCTCTATGCTTCCTTTTGCAGAATGTATTTTTCTTTGCCATGCACATTAATGAATTTCCAGATTCAAAGAATATTCTTTAAGTGATTAGTCTTCTGATGGAAGGTCATGGCTGAGAAGTTCTCAGTATGCAAAAGAAACTAACAGAATGTGAAATGAACAGACAGATAACATAATTCATACCACATAGTGAAATCAAACTATCCGAGAAGGAGTAGGATGGTTGAGCAAACACACAATTAAAAATTGTTTTCCAAACTAGCAGTAAAGTGGTCAAGAGTGCAGACTTTCAATCCCTCATTTGCCTCAGGGATTTTTAATTTCCTTGAGCAAAACATTTATCTGAGACTTAAGTGCAGCTACTGTAGCAGTTAAAGATACTTAGCTGGCATTAGTCTTCTTGGTTCCATCAGGGGTCACCACAGAGACACCTCCAAAAAACTTTTAATTCTGTCATAAGACACATGCCCGAAATAAGAGGATAAATCGTAGCTGGTTGTGCCTCTTCTTTTCTATTAGCCCTGGAAAAAGTCTAGTGAAATGTCTTAAATTTGACACATATTTTTAAATGGCTACAAATTGTCCAAATCCAATAAAATTAGAATAAAGGATGGGTTATCTTTCAAGAAAAGCTGACCAGGGTATCCATAGCAGTGATCATTGTTCATGCTATGTCTTAGCGACATAGCAGGAAAAAAGCCAATTTCTTATAGGTGAACACTCCAACCAGAAGGTTGCACTGGCTGCAGCTACACCCTTTCTCTGACCTAAGGGAGGTAGAAATTCACCTAGTAAAATTCTGGAAAGAATATTCTGGCTGCATAAATAATCAGGTAAGGCACTTAAAGGGAAGAACTTCAGGTCTAGTTGCCACATTAAGGCATATAAAGGAACTGAATGTTTGTGTCTCCAAATACCTGTAAGAGGTAGGATACCACTACAGCTTCCTCCTAACAGCCTGTAGTTTTAGGTACTATGTAGTGCTGTGGCTCACCAACCTAAGCAACTTTTATCACCTTTTCAAAAGAGAATCAAAAGCAAATAAAACCTCTGTGCTTAAATTACACTTAGTTTGAGATGAGCAAGCCCACTTCTCCCACATGAGTGGGTTACTGCATCATGAGTTACTACACAGAAAGCATGGGCCCTGATCCTTAGAAAACCATAGATAAATTCCAAGGTACAGCTTTTGGTCCTGAAGTCACCAAACAGTAAAAAAATAAAAATAAAAAAACCAATCAAACAAACT
Source organism: Lathamus discolor (assembly GCF_037157495.1). NCBI lineage: Eukaryota > Metazoa > Chordata > Aves > Psittaciformes > Psittacidae > Lathamus > Lathamus discolor. Next base: position 26,157,162 of record NC_088884.1, read on the forward strand.
AAAAGAAAACTGCCACAGGATGTTAGGTATCATGGTGACATTTATTTCCATCACTAAGAATGAACTGATGAAAAAGTCAGTCTCAGACAGAATAGGAGTTAAGAGGCTATCAGAGTCTAGACCTTATCAGAGAGACAAACTGAATCTCAAACAAAACATTAAAAAATAGCATTTATTACTTTACAATATAACATAATGTTTATTTATGACACGACATCAAGTGTTTTCTAATTTTCCACAACTCTAACTGTAGTGATCGCAACCAGAAAACCACTGTATACTGAGAAATTTGTTATCCATACAACAGTTAACCTGAGTAAGTGCATGCCTATGCTACACGTATAGTTCTGCTATAGCCTGTGTTGTGCATATTCCTTGACTGCAGGATAAGCTTAGCCCACCCAGAGGCAGAGGCAGCTCTCTCAGTACAGTGATTACACTACCTCTGTGCTGTTGCATTTCTCTAAAAATGAGGCAACAAGTTCTCATGTGAACATCCTTTTTTTTTTTTTTTGACAGTAGAAATTATTAATAGAACTGTTTTAAGAAAATCCTGTAAGAGCTGAAAAGACCTTTTTCTTTACCGTGTCAGCTCCAATAAACGGCATTTTAAGTGCTGTTTTACAGAGTGTGAGTGCCCTTCTTATTAATGAACCAGCACTTCCAGATGCAACACAGTGACCAAGATACATTATGCTCCAGTTGAAATACCAGTCTTTAGAATTCAAAATAGTACTTTTTTCTACTAACATTTCTGGTATTAATAATATTTGTCCAGAACACACCACTGTAAAGCCATCTTCAGATATGTCTTAAAATAAAATGGTGAAAGTAGAATTTTTTTAATAAGCTTCAAGTGCAGTCCACATTTCTAACATCCACAACACTTAAAAATCTGCTCAAGAGTTCACTACCTCCCCTGCTTTTTAAAAGTAGACAGTCCCTACGATTTCCTTGTTTCTTGCACTACTTTTAAGAACTTCAAACCTACATACCGAACTCTTTAGCAATGGCACTATATCTTACTTATCCACATAGTCAGGAATTGTAGACTTGCCCTGATTTTTACATATAGTTAACAGAAGCATCTGCCTACGGGCATTACAGATACTTACCTAAATCATTCTATGTTTGATACAAAAACCTATTTAAACTGAGGTCTGGATCAGGATGAAAATTCCAGAGGCTACAGTGCAACCTAGACTCCTTTAAGCCATTCCAAACATAGAATCATAGAATCATAGAATAGTTAGGGCTGGAAAGGACCTTAAGATCATCTAGTTCCAAACCCCCTGCCATGGACAGGGACACCTCACACTAAACCGTCTCACCCAAGGCTCTGTCCAACCTGGCCTTGAACATCGTCAGGGATGGAGCATTCACAACTTCCTTGGGCAACCTGTTCCAGTGCCTCACCAGTCTTACAGTAAAGAACTTCTTCCTTATATCCTATGTAAACATCCCCTAAGTTTTAACCCATTACCCCTTGTCCTGTCACTACACTCCTAATGATAAGTCCCTCCCTAGTATCCTTATAGGCCCCCTTCAAGATACTGGAAGGCTGCTAGGACGTCTCCACGCAGCTTTCTCTTCTCCAGGCTGAACAGCCCCAACTTTATCAGCCTGTCTTCATATGGGAGGTGATCCATCCCCTGATCATCCTCGTGGCCCTCCTCTGCACTTGTTCCAGCACTTCCATGTCTTTTTTTTTAATGTTGAGGACACCAGAACTGTACACAGTACTCCAAGTGAGGTCTCAGGAGAGTAGAGAGGGGCAGGATCACCTCTTTCGACCTGCTGGTCATGCTCCTTTTGATGCAGCCAAGGATACGGTTGGCTTTCTGGGCTGCAAGCGCACACTGAAGCTGGCTCATGTTCATTTTCTCATCGACCAACACCCCCAAGTCGTTCTCCTCAGGGCTGCTCTGAATCTCTTCTCTGCTCAACCTGTAGCTGTGCCTGGAATTGCTCCAACCCAGGTGTAGGACCTTGCACCTGTCATGGTTGAACTTCATAAGGTTGGCATCAGCCCACCTCACAAGCATGTCAAGGTCCCTCTGGATGGCATTCCTTCGCTCCAGCGTTTCAATCGAACCACACAGCTTGGTGTCATTGGCAAACACACTGAGGGTGCACTCAGGGATTTCCCCTTAGTGAAGCCATGCTGGCTGTCACCAAGCACCTTGTTGTTTTTCATGTGCCTTAGCATGCCTTCCAGGAGAGTCTGCTCCAAGATTTTGCCAGGCACAGAGGTGAGACTGACTGGTCTGTAATTCCCCAGGTTATTCATCTTCCCCTTCTTGAAAATGGGGGTTATATTTCCCTTTTCCCAGTCATCAGGAACTTTATCTGACTGCCATGATTTTTCAAATATGATGGACAGTGGGTTAGCAACTTCATTCGCCAGCTCTTTCAGGACGCGCGGATGGATTTCATCAGGTCCCATGGACTTGTGCACATTCAGATTTTTAAGATGGTCTCGAACCAGATCCTCTCCTACAGTGGGCCCAACTTCTTCATTCTCACAGTCCCTGCGTCTGCCTTCCATGACCTGGGTGGTGTGGTCAGAGCCTTTGCCAGTGAAGACTGAGGCAAAGAAGTCATCAAGAACCTCAGCCTTCTTCAAATCCTGTGTACACAGTTCTCCTGATAACTTCCGGAGAGGGCCCACATTGTCCCTAGTCTGTCTTTTATTTGCAATGTACCGATAGAATCCCTTCCTGTTATCTTTCACATCGCTACCAAAGTTTAATTCTAACTGGGCCTTATCTTTCCTAACCTGGTCCCTAGCTTCCTGGACAACATCCCTATATTCTTCCCAGCTACTTAATTGGATAACAAAAAAATATATAATATATATAACACTCTTGCTCACTAACCTCTTTTTCTCAAGTAGTTCACAAGTCCTGGCAGCTGGAAATACACACATATTTTGAATGAGCAGTAAAGTGTAAGAGAGATAAGAAGGTTAAAATGCAAAAATTCTCAAGACAAATTTGGTTCTTACATCTCTCTAAGCCACGGACCCCAGGAAAATATTCCAGATGTTTAGTAAACACAGAACAAGCACTAATACATAAAACTCTCCTCTAACAATTCCAGCAACTTCTATCCTCTCAAAACTATGCAGTTACTTAGGGGCTGGGAGAAGACTTAGCTACTTTTTCTTTCCTGGAGCTGTGACTCCAACTGATCCATTTTGTTTTCCTCTTTTCACCTGCTCTATAAACAGGTACAAAAAAGAAAAATAAAAAAAAAAAAGATAGTATTCTTTATCTTAGCTTCTTAAGGATATATGCCCCTATATTCAGGGAAACATACAGTCTATGAAAAGGCTCTTCCCTCATTTGCATGGTAATTAAGCACTACCAGAGGTGCTAACAGAGCGCTTTCTTTGCCCTACAACAACATGACTAGGAAGGTGCTGCAACTGTGACTAGGGAACAACTGTGATAGAAAGGACCACGGCTTAGAGAAAGAACCATTGTTTAGTTATCCATGCTGGACTGGAAATTTAATGCTAAGTTTTTTTGCAAGTACTTTTCCATTCAGTTCAATTTGCTTTTACAGACTCTAATAGTCACTGAATTCCTGGCTTGTTTTCATAAAAAGATGGGCAGTCAAAATACAGAAATATCAAATAAAAAGAGAAGAAAAACTCACAGAGTGTAAAAATCACTACAAAGCCTTGAGTATTCACTGTCAGACAAACCACAGTTCCAGTGAACAGTAGATCTCTGTTAATTTTCCTAAATGACACATTCAAGAAACAAAAGCAAAATAAAGGAATCATCAGTTTAGCATTTAGGAAAGACACATCTGATAGTATGTTTTTAAATGAAATCTCCTCCTCCAATAAAAGTGCCATGTTGCAATCTTGTTAAGCCTATTCACAGTATACCAACTTGATCATCTCATTCTTCTCCTGCTAAAAACCCAGAGCATACAGAATGATAGTCTACTCAACATTAAAATGAATTCACAAGACATTGTCTAATCTTGTAAAGACCAAGAAAAATATAACAACAAAGCAGCATAGAAACACTCTTCAATATTGTGTGTGGATGAGCTTCCTAAAAGTGACAATCTCAAAGTGTGAAATGAAATTAATTAATAGAGAAATAATGGAGAAAATAGCATTTACAGCCCCACCCAGACCAATGCCAAGTCTCCTCATCTTTCATATCATACATTGAAAGGTGAGGGCAATCAGCAGGACTGGTATGCAAGAAGATTATTCACTTAAATGTTTCATAGAATCATAGAATAGTTAAGGTTGGAAAGGACCTCAAGATCATCTAGTTCCAACCCCCCTGCCATGGACAGGGACACCTCACACTAAACCATCCCACACAAGGCTTCATCCAACCTGGCCTTGAACACCGCCAGGGATGGAGCACTCACAACCTCCCTGGGCAACCGATTCCAGTGTCTCACCACCCTAACAGGAAAGAATTTCCTCCTTATATTGAATCTAAACTTCCCCTGTTTAAGTTTGAACCCGTTACCCCTTGTCCTGCCACTACAGTCCCTGAAGAAGAGTCCCTCCCCAGCATCCCTATAGGCCCCCTTCAGGTACTGGAAGGCTGCTATTAGGTCCCCACGCAGCCTTCTCTTCTCCAGGCTGAACAGCCCCAACTTCCTCAGCCTATCTTCATACGGGAGGTGCTCCAGTCCCCTGATCATCCTCGTGGCCCTCCTCTGGACTTGTTCCAGCAGTTCCATGTCCTTTTTATGTTGAGGACACCAGAACTGCACACAATACTCCAGGTGAGGTCTCACAAGAGCAGAGTAGAGGGGCAGGATCACCTCCTTCGACCTGCTGGTCACGCTCCTTTTGATGCAGCCCAGGATACGGTTGGCTTTCTGGGCTACGAGTGCACACTGCCGGCTCATGTTCATTTTCTCATCGACCAGCACCCCCAAGTCCTTCTCTCCAATTTAGAGAGAAGGATGTCGTGTGGGACAGTGTCAAACGCTTTGCACAAGTCCAGGTAGATGACATCATCTGCTTTACCCTTATCCATCAATTCTGTAGCCCCATCATAGAAGGCCACCAAATTGGTCAGGCAGGATTTCCCCTTAGTGAAGCCATGCTGGCTGTCACCAAGCACCTTGTTGTTTTTCATGTGCCTTAGCATGCCTTCCAGGAGAGTCTGCTCCAAGATTTTACCAGGCACAGAGGTGAGACTGACTGGTCTGTAATTCCCTGGGTCTTCCATTTTCCCCTTCTTGAAAATGGGGGTTATATTTCCCTTTTTCCAGTCGTCGGGAACTTCACCTGACTGCCATGATTTTTCAAATACGATGGCCAGTGGCTTAGCAACTTCATTCCCCAGCTCCTTCAGGACCCGCAGATGGATTCCATCAGGTCCCACGCACTTGTGCACATTCAGATTTTTAAGATGGTCTCAAACCAGATCCTCTCCTACAGTTGGCCCAAGGCCTTCATTCTCACAGTCCCTGCATCTACCTTCCATGTCCTGGGTGGTGCAGTCAGAGCCTTTGCCAGTGAAGACCGAGGCAAAGAAGTCATTCAGAAAATCAGCCTTCTCCAAATCCTGTGTAGCCAGTTCTCCCAAAAGCTTTCTCAGGGGGCCTATTCTGTCCCTAGTCTGTTTTTTGTTTGCTACGTACCTGTAGAATCCCTTCCTGTCATCCTTAACATCCCTGGCTAGGTTTAATTCTAACTGGGCCTTAGCCTTCCTAACCTGGTCCCTAGCTTCCAGGACAACATCCCTGTACTCTACCCAGCCACCTGTCCTTGCTTCCATTTTTTATAAGCCTCTTTTTTCATTTTAATTTTCCTCAGCAGCTCCTTATCCATCCAAGGAGGTCTCCTGGCCCTCCTGCTGCACTTCCTTCTAGTTGGGATACAGCACTCCTGAGCTTGTAGCAGGTGATCCTTGAATATCAACCAACAGTCTTGGGCCCCCCTGCCCTCCAGGGCTATATCCCATGGAACCTTACTAAGCAGGCTCCTGAAGAGGCCAGAGTCTGCTCTCTTGAAGTCCAGGGCAATGATCTTCCTACATGCTCTTCTCACTCTCCTGGGGATCTCAGATTCAACCATCTCGTGATCGCTGCATCCAAGGCTGCCCTGGAGTACCACATTCTCAACACGCCCTTCCCTGTTGGTGAGCACAAGGTCAAGCATGGCACCTCTCCTTGTCGGCTCCTCTATTACTTGCAGAAGGAAGTTGTCTTCCACACAAAATAGAATGAAGCTGCACTAGGAAAATTCAGACTGGTCATTAGGGAAAGGTTCTTCACCGAAAAGGTGGTCAGTTGCTGGAACAGGCTCCCAGGGAAGTGGTCTTGGCACCAAGCCCATCAGACTTGAAGAAGTATCTGGGACACTCTTAGTCATGGTTCAGTGTTAGGTAGTTCTGTGTTGGGCTTGATGGTCCTCATGAGTCCCTTCCAACTTGAGATATTTTATGAATTTTATGATTGAATTTCTACAGCTTTTTTTCCCCCCTCCTTATGCTGCTACTACCAACTTGATGCTTTTCCTTCACAAATGAAAAGCCAGTATCTGTAATGAATTATATTATTAGACCAGGAGAGCTATTTGGGAATAAATATATGTTAGTATATGCGTAAGAACCATATTGAAAACATGATAAATAACAACCTGTATATCATCACTGTGTTATCCATTGGTTTCATTAAATTCTACTTAGACATTGAGAAAGAAGAGGCTAAACTAGCCAAAGAGGATGAATACCGTAAGAAAGAATAAAAAGGATTAATTTAAAATGCTGGGGGAAAATTAAATTGCTTATAAAAAGGAAATGACTCCACAGTTTGGCGAGCTGGTAGCCTGAGTCACTTTAAAAGGAAAAGTTATGGGCTCCTTGGCTTGGAGTGCTACATCTGTTTTAATTGACTATCCACTGTCCTTTGTCATTGCAAAAATTCTAAACACAGAATTAAATAGTTTCTAGGAGGCAGCCAAGCTTATATATTCCTCAGATCATCTGAGGTAGCTTCATGTGTTTTTACAGCTTATGCAGACAAAAAGTGGCAATGTGTTCAACAAAAGACAGCTCTGCTCCCATTAATAGGTGCTCTCCATCACTGAATAAACAGGGTCTAGTTAAGGAGAAATCTGCTGTACATCAATCAGTTCAAGATGGATCAGCTTCCCCATTTCCTTGCCTGATTATTGCTTCTCATGAGCCGAGGTACTCCTACCTAAAATGTTCTTAGAAGGAGCCATTGAACCATGTAGCTTCTTCTGTGAAATCCACACACTACAGCAATGAGCTGATAGTTTAATGACATTATAAATATATGCTATGCAAGAGCATCAGTGCTGGCTTATACATGGCATCTTCTAACATATATGACCAATATGGATTTAATATACAGTATTTGTGATTCCCATATAGTTCAATGATGGATGTATAAGCTGAGATCTGCAGATTTTTCACATTAACTTAGTTGAGAATGGTCTCATTAACATCTATATGACTTTCTTATCAAGTGATATTGCAAGAGTAACTTATATGTAACAAGTTTATTGTGGTATTTATTTTCTCTGTTTCACCGTTTCTCCCACTTGATTTGTTCCTGCTATACTTGATATGATAAGAAAAGTACCTAGTCCTATGCAGTGCTTTTATCAATACTCACAAAATGTTTTACAAAGGAGATTTAATATTGTGATCTCCACTGCTATCAACAGAGAAACTTAGGCACAGAAAGGTCAAATGCCTTTTGAAGTATATTCAGCACACAAATCACAGAGCTAAGCTAACAGGACTCTTGAGTCTCAGTCCCATACTATATTAATACAGCTATGTTCTCTTCCCTAGAGACAGAAAAAGACAAAATCAGGTGGCTAATTACAAGTAACCACAGACAACCAATAATCCTTGAATAATCCAGTTTCAAAACCTCTGAATTATTAGATTCATAGATCCCTTGTAAGCCTCTGAAGTAATTAAAGCCTGACTGAGGAGCTAAGAGATCTTTAGCTCAAATCCTATGAATAGATTAGCTTGTGAACATAATGTATGATGACTATTAATGTGCTATTTTGCTGTATGAGCAGCAAGTGTAAGCAGCGAGCAAAACCCTACCCAAATTGTACGTATAATAGACTCAAATCAGCTTTACAAATCTAAATTTAATATTAAGAGAAAGCATCAAGAAGTGTGATTCTATCTCTTATTATACCAATGACAACATGAGATGCAGGAATTGACAGAACACAGCCACATACTTCAAGGCTCCAAGGGATGCAGATCTTTGAATCTTTCCATAAATGAAGAAATAGAACAGTCTGATGAGGGCAGCCTGGTAACAGCAGAATGAACTGTTACTCTTCCACCATTTTTAAACAGAGATTCTCCATCATTTGGAAAGGTATCTTACAATTTAAGGTTTTCTACAATTCTAAAACTACTGTTAATTTTGTATGTTTTAATGCAAAAATACCCTGAATTCCCTTCTTGAAAATATACTATAGGGTCTAGACTAAGTTAGACATCCTTGAAGTTACACGGAATCTCTACATTAACCATGCAGAAAGCAGAGAGCATTCATTAAGCAGACTTCTATTTCAACTGCATGTGTTGAGCAACAAAATTTGTAACACAACCATTGGTCCCTATTTGAAAGGAATGTTCATTAACTCATCCTTATGTCTGAGCTCATTAAAACCCTCAGCACTTCATCAGAGAATGAGAGACTGGCTTTCTTAATTGGACTGAACCTAAGAACACATTTTTAAGAGCAACAGTCACCGGATTTCTGTCAGTCACCAGACTAGAGCTTCCTTCTGAGCCATTAAGTACAACCCATCTTAAGCGTGAACTTGATGTAATGTGAAAAGAACGTCTATCTCTGCGAAAAATCTTGATCATTTTTTCCATTTTCTACATCCATTTTATGTAGGGTTTTAGTGCACATCTGGAAAGAAACTACAACTATCAGCACATCTGTCCAGAAAATACCTAATTTTTAACAAGACTATAAGGCTAGAACCAATTTGGACCACAGCATTAATAGGCCAGTGTTTGGGTTTGTCACATCCCTTCCTCGTGAGGAATCCTCTTTGCTGCGGATCTATTGCAGAGCTTTTACAGTACAGAATCCAAGACCCAGGACATGAATGAGTAGAAACACCAGTTTACAGTTGCAGTATGTGCAACAAGTGCCTTAGGAAAGAGAGTATGTATTGCTCCCTTAAGCTTATTTCCCACCTGCCCAGATCTGCAACTTCGCACTCCATGCGGCCACATCTTGCATATTCTCTCCTTCCCTCCCAAGAGAATCTGATGCCAGACAGGAAAAACAGGGTCCATCTGCCCAAGAAGGGAGGAAGAAAACTAAAAAAGCTAAGCCTCACAGAAGTGCAGCAGAAGACCATCATGCCTATGGATTGTTTTGAGAGCTTATTCCACATCTGTGCTATGATGCTGCTTCAGTGAAATAAACCAGTTACACAAGAAGTTCACTTCATATACTGGCCTTGTTTATCTGATTCCAAACAGCATCTTCACTTCTCTTTGCCTTCTCTTTGCTATTCTAAATGCCTCCAAACTTTCCTTTGTTCTCCATTTGGAGGTCCTCAGGGTACTTTTTAACTCTTGGTAGCCTGAAGACTAGTCAGGCTTACCTTCATATTAAGAAAGTTTCTTTAAACAACCTGTCTCCTTTTCTAGAGAGCAAAAAGTGGAGGAAGGAGTGGGGGAAAATATCTCATTTCTAAACATATAATGCAAAGATACGTAGCTGAGATTTAAAATTCAAAACCCTATTTCAATTATCCTAATTGTTCGAAGAGTTCTTCATGCCTATGTAAGAAACTAACACACTAACACTAATAGCTAGGGCCCTGAAAATATGAAGGTGATGAAATATTTCTAATTCTCTGTTAGAAGCTTTGATCACAATGGCAGTTTAATGAAAGACTAGAATTAACCTTGCTGAAATGCAAAATTATACTAGAAGACTCTTTATATTATGCTAAAATTAGGTGAGATTATATAAGCTTTTGAGGCAGCCTACTGTTGGGTCCAGTTTTTCAGCTGTGCCTTGCAAAGATGAAAAGAAAAACCTAACTATTGTATCTCTGATGCACTGCTAAGAAGCTCAGCATACATACAGTTAAAGTGAATAGGAACAATAGGTCAGCATGATGAAACTTGAGAGGAAAAAAAAGCTAAGAAGTGTGGAGGTCTACTAAACAGTAATATATATATATATATATATATATACACACACATACAGTCCCTGAAATGATCTTTAGACTCATGCCTTATATTAAAAAAAAAAAGAGAGCGAGAGAAAGAAACAGAAAAAAAAAAAAAAAAAAAAAAAGGAAACCAGATCTTTGGCAAAATAACAGAGAGCAACATGAAAGTGCAGACAGAATTTACAACTGCACTAATTTGGATCAAACCCTGGAAAGCTTCAAAAGGTTCCAAGAACTAAACTTTATAGAATTTTAGTGTAGAAATTCAACAATAATCTGACATCTGCTTCTTTCTTCTGACAGCTATACTTTCAGATGTACATCCCAGATATTCAGTTAACACCAAGAGATGAGAGAAAATTTAAGCCAACTGACCTGTATCACCTCTAAAGATTTCTCACTAGGTCATCTTATTATCTCCCAATAATACTACGTAGCATCTCATGAAAACTGGAAACATCACTCACTTATTTGTAATACAAGAAGCAAGTTACTAAGTAATGTAAGGCTAGCGATTCATCTAACCTAGCACCATGCTGATGACTATGGACAGCTTCACCTTCCTCTAAGAGGAAATTCTTCTTCTAACATGTACAGAATATAATGTCTGTGTAGAGCTTCTCATTAGCAGTTATAGATAATGAATAGGCTCGTCTTGTAAATCATGACGTTTTATAAGCAAAATTTTATTTTTATTTTTCCTACATTTTTCCTATTTTATTTATCCAGCTTTCAACCTCCTTAATTCATTGTTGCAATAAGGTGAATGGATTTACTGTGCTACCTAACAAAAGGATTGTTTTATCAATTTTGAATTTCCTTATTTTGTTGCCATACATTTGTTCATTTTTCTAATTATTAGCAAGGAAAGAGGAAGATATAAGACATCTATTAAAAAAAAAATATTTTTCTACCACTGTTGTGCTTTCCACTACCTAAACTCTCCACAGTTTAAGTCTGCCCGTCTTTGGTTAATTCACTGCCTATCTTTTCTCTCTACTTATCCGTAATACATGACAAGCCCAGATCCACAAAAATATACATGCAACTATTGTCCTATTTGGATACTAAATTCTCATTTATCTAATAGGAAATAGGAACCAAAACATTTAAAGATTTGATTCTTTATATATTCAAAGCTCAAGGAAAAAAACCAATTCTATTTGTAATTCATCCCATTGAAAGCAATTTGAAACAGACTAGTTACAAACTGTAAATTCTAAGAAATAAAAAGAAACCAACTGCTAATAACAATGATCAGCCTGAAGCAATTAATGATTTTTTTAATGACAAATAGAGTAAGTCTGGCTATAATTTTAATCCCTCTGTCATATTTTTCTTTCATATTTAATATATTAGAACCATTTGCTGCTGGCTTTTTAGTTACAGCTCTAAAGATGTATTAGAATATGACAAATCCAAGAAGCCATACTTTTAAATAAAACTTCTTCATCTTGTAAATAGTCCTTTAGAATTTCTGGCTTTAATCATCAGCTTAATGAAATCTAATGGATCTGTTATTATCTGTTCCCTTCAGTGTTGTGATAAGAATAAAATATAATTAAGGGTGTTTGAAATAAAGGAACAAAAGCTGAAGACAAGGGAGAAAGATAGATAGATAGATAGATAGATAGATAGATAGATAGATAGATAGATAGAGCAGTACTACATTAATAAGAGGTCAAATAAGCTGCAAATAGCTTTTCTATAGCCAGGCTCTCTAAAACATACTTACTGTATGATTCCAAAGCATATTCATAAACATGCAGTCTTCAAACTTGTTACAGAAATACCTTATGCCCCATTGTATTACGAACAGAACAAAACAAAACAGTCTGAGTGAACTTGGTTTTTGAAAGAATATCAAAGCATTTTTCACTAAAAGCAAGTTGCCTGTATGAAGCAATAATCGTACAGGAGACAAAATGCATTTTTTCATATTTTGACTGTGTTTCACCTAAATTAAGGTGACTCTACAGACAAAGTAAGGTCTGATTAGTTTCCAGTAAGATGAAGAGAATACTAAATTTATGGTAAATATCTACTTTCAAGAAGCTTCTTGTCTGAATTTTGTTACTTCTTTTATAGCACTGTGATGCTAAAGACGTATTGGGTAGCAGACAAAATCTTAATTTGAAGAAAAATTATAAATAAGATCATTTTTCACATTCTTGGATAAGGAAAAGTATATAAGCTCTTTAATAAATAGCATGATCTGTCTTTCCCTTTCCTAACAGTAGAAAATGTTATATATCTTATATTACACATTTCTCATTAATAAAAGAAATAATATGTTTTATTACAAGCCTATGTCTTCTCAGCACAGTAGTACAGCTTAAAAAAAAAGCTAAAAATTCATAATATGCCCTCTGTTTCTTAATTTAAATATGACAATCAATGGGTTTATAACTTAACATCCTACAGTAAAGCTACTTGGCATTCTTTCAGCACACTCAAAAATTAGTAAGGGTTTAGAAAAGCGACAGGAAAAAACCATGGGGTTTGTATTTGAAGCAACAAGGGAGACAAGATTAAGTTGTTTTACTTTGATAGATGATTTAAACCTGTTCAGAAGCTGCGTACAAGAGCTTATCTTATTGGTTTTCTCCTTGGACACTTTTGGCTGCACTGCTTTTTAAAGCAGAGACAATATCTGGAGGTAGATCAGGAGTTAGATTCATCTAGGCTATTGTGTAATTTCAGCTCATCGATGAGATCGATGAAATGCACAAGAGAGAGATTTATTTAGTCTTTTTATACTACAAAGAAACAAAAGCTACCCAGCTCCCCACACTATTTCCTCCCTACACCATCCCTTGAATCTCTTCCTAGATTTTTGCAATGCATGCTACTCTTTTAGATAGTAAGTCCTTTGGCTTATAATTTCCACTACAGAGGATCTATACTTTTCCTTGAAGCCTAAGAGAATTTTGCCAATGGAGTACAACTTAAGAGTGCTGAGAAAAATGAGAAATTGACGTAGAGAATCTTCACATACAAATAAGCCATCTAATTTTTACTCTTTTTTTTATGAAATGTGTGAGTTTGAAATAATGCCATTCAGATGTCTACTCCATGCTACATGAGCAGTTGAAAATAATGTGGTTTTTTTGTCAGAAACACAAAATGTGTGTTTAATGACTGCTATTTTTCAGGAAAACATTGCTAAAAATTTTCAACTTGTTTTCCCTTCTAATACACAGAGAACTGAAGTTCATCCAATTTTTTTTCCATTGTCATACATACCTAAGCTCAATACAGTACCAAAATTATTTTTGTATGCTTTTTTCCTGTTTCTTGTTTTTGATGGAACACTGGCACAAAGGAAAGCATCAAGGTGGGCAATTCTGAATAATTTATTCATGACATTTTGGCTCCTATGAGTAGAGTACATGGCATGACAGCATGACTCTTGGGTTGTCCTATATACGCAAGGATAATGCTAATTAGACATTTTGTCAAGAATAAAAAGTCAAGCAACTCCTCCTTCCCTCCCTTTCACACAACAGTTGGAGCCAAACGGTTGTTCGAGCTTTTTATGCACAATCCTGTTGTTATAGGGAGAAGTATTCCATAAGAAGATTAGATATTAGCTTAAGCTGCCTTGGTACAACTGAATAAGCATGAGCCTGCAGATAAACAAACGCTAAACCCACCGGCATTATAATTTTTTAAGTATTCAGAAACCTCCAAGCTTTTCTACATGGTAAAGCATCCTACTATACATAAGTCTATTTCACAGACATACTAAATCTGTTTATTTTGAATAAAAGCTGCATTGTTCAAGTTAAATTATAGTGTAATAAACAGATTAGGGCATTAGGCAACAGAATTATTAAAAGTGAAAGAGCCTCAAAGTGAAGGGAAAGAAACTGATGCCAAATCCTCTATTTCAAACAAAATGCAATGAAATTTAAATTAAATCCAGCTCAAAATAATTTTCCTTTTGGCATCATACATCAGCACTTTAAGGACCAGTTCAGAAAGTAAATAACACTCCAGGTTGAATGAAAAATTACCCTGTCTCTTTTGATTCAGTGTGAACTTTCAAATTTAAAGTAACCTGTAGTCATTTATTTAGGGCATCTTGTTAAAGTACTGTTTGTTACACCAAAGTAGATAGAAACTTCCAAGATTTTAACTTGCTCCTGGAAATCACACTGCATTTCATCTTTTTTCTGTTGTTCTCAATGGCTTATGGCAATTTGACAGTAATTTATTTGGGCTATATGTAACATTTTCTTTCACCTGCAAAAGCAAAATTCATAGGGAAAAGGTTCATCCATTACCCCGCTCTATCAGAATTTAACAAGCTGAAGGATAGGTACTATGTTGGACCTTGACTCTCTTAATGTTATCATACTAATTGCTATTATAAAGCAAAATCTTGCATCAAATGTAAAATATAAAAAATAAAGATATAAAAAAAAAAAAAGAGTAATCTTTCCTGAGTAGAAGACTTCCTTATTATAACATAAAGCTGGCTATAGCTGTACCTTTGGCAGTACGTATCACTATTTCTATAGTGAAGTTCAAAGCCTGAAGACAAAGCACTTCTAAGTTATCTTTGCAGTTGTTCAGTTTTTCATAAGAACAGATTTTGCAGACACTACCAGAAACCACAGAAAAAGTTTGGGGGTGGGAATGTGGGTTAGTTTCAAAAAGTTCTTAAAATCTAGTTATTTATAGTCTCTTTAAATTAAAGGGAATTTATAGCTGCCCTGTTTAGCTTTAGAATATTGTGCCAAATAAAAAAATAAGCAGTAAATTTTCTTGTATTCAAACACCACTGACCTATGTTTTTATCACTTTCTAAACTGGACCACTATTAAAAATTTTGTTAAATATTGAGAAAGCATAAAATAGTAAGCTTACAATAGAAGACCTAAATACAAAAACCTCAGGTACCTTGTTTAAGCTCTTTAAAGATATTACAATTTGCTGGAAGCTATATGTTTCAAGAATACATCTATGCCAATCTCTACTCAAGAAAGAGCTAAAGAAAGAGCTACCCTTCGTGTCAGTGTAAAACTATCAGACCTTAAGAAACTGAACAAAACAAGACAGAGAATATTAATGGAAAACAAGAACAGGTATTCTTGTCCTGGTTGCACTATTATGCAAATGTCTTAGAGATATGTGTTCAATCACATTTTTAACTCAAAATAAGGTCTTTGTTATATTCAGACTTTGTGCTTGTCCTAACAGAAATAGGGAAATATCACAGTGTGCTCTTCAGATAGCATGGAATTCAGAAAACCCAAATACATATGAAAAGTTATTGCCGTAGGTTATCTACTGTAGACACAGATGCTCAGGATGAATAAATCATGCTAACAGACTCCAGACTGCAGAAAATAGCAAGGCTTGTGTGTTCTCCTGCCACTGTCAGAGACAGAACACTAGACTAGTTGGACCCTTGGTCTCCATCAAGGGCATTTCTTAGGCTATTACCTCTGTGTTCAATTTTCAAGTGTTACACCAAATGAGAACATTACCTTCTATGTTTGAATACTCTATGGTATTCTAATACCACTTAAGTATTTCCAGCACATCTGCAGGAATGGAATTAATTTATTGATGGTGTTTCAGACATTTCAAACAAATCTGGTGAATTTAGAGATAACTATAGTAGTATTTTTCTTTTTTTTTGTTGTTGTTTTTTTTTTTTTTTAGTGCGTTCTTTTCTGGAAGACTTCTTTGTGATGTTTTCATTGAACGACTTCTATGTCAGGAAGTCAGGGAGCATGCTTGTCCTTCAAGGATTTGCTGCCCCTAACCCTTCTAGTCCAGAGCATCAACAAACACATGTAGCATGCAATTTGCCACCTCTACTTTATCCCATACATAAGGTAGAGTACCTGGAACTGAAGAATGAAATATCTCTAAAGTAAGTTGTACAAATTCTCCCTCTTATTCTTATGCTACACTGTGGTTTCACTGCATTTATTCTTCTCATTGTTCTGTGAGGTGGGAAACTTCTGTTTAGCGTCAACAGTACCAGTTGCTGGGAAACATGCTGCAACAAACAATTATCCACTCACTGTTTCAGTTTTCAAAAATGGAGTTTGAAAAGAAAATCAGACACACAAAGAGAAGAACAGTACTTTGGTCTAGACCTAAATTCCAAAGAGAAGACACGCTTACACTAACAGCTTGCAGTTGTTCTCTCAAGATTTGTGGCTTTGCTTGTTTGCTTTTTGTAACATCAGCAGTGTTTTATTGTGCTATTTAATGAAACACAACTAGCAATGTAAAGACCCCTTCAGTGAGAAAGCAGGCTTGGCATAGATATAGCTTCTTAATTTGTTTGTCTATGCAATTTGCTGATGTGCTGTGAGATTCAGTCTGCTACTCTACACTACTCTTTTCCCTGTTGCTTACATG
This sequence comes from Lathamus discolor, assembly GCF_037157495.1. Lineage (NCBI taxonomy): Eukaryota > Metazoa > Chordata > Aves > Psittaciformes > Psittacidae > Lathamus > Lathamus discolor. The sequence continues at coordinate 26,173,759 of NC_088884.1, forward strand.
TCTGTCATACCATCTTTCAAAAACAACTGTGTTTTTCATAAATCAGCTGGGTCTACTTGAGATCAGCATTGACTAGTTTGTAATGAATATGCGTGCACTGGCTATTGGTTTACATCTGAATTACCTTGAGATAGTATAACGCGCAGAATTATGCAGGATTTAATGCTATAAAAAATGCTGTGTTGCATCTTTCATATTTTATCTGAAATCCTTTACAGGGGAAATCAAGTAGAAAGACTAAAATAAGTAAGTGAACAGAACTGATAAAAGAAACTAAAGGGTTAGGGCAAGGGAGAAAAGAGCTTGGAAAAAGGTATCTATTTCAGCGTGCAAGTGTGAAAAAATTTAGTAATATACCCTCTTCCTTTCAGACTGTTGAGTGCTTTCCTGGATCACGACAGCAACACATTTTAGCAATAAGACCCACTGGTTTTTGCTAATAACTAAAGATAGAAAGGGGGAAGATTTCTTGTTGACTAGTACAACAAGGTCAAACTTTTCTGAAAAGGTCTTGCTGAATTTAATATACAATCATATTCATGTAGAGATTGAGGAGGGTTATATTGAACTATGAAAGAAGTTGAATACTGTTTTAGCGTAATTTCTGAAGATTTTCATTAGGTTTATCTCTATTAGCATTTACAGGGCACATCAACAAAATGCGGTGACTGATTTCAACCACAGCAGTAAAAATGCCAACTTTGTATTTTGGTGTAAATCTTATTTGTTGTGACTTATTATTATTATTAATAATAATTATTTGTAGCTCATTTACAGCTTTTATGTTTCTTTTCCACACTGGCTTGAAAACTCACTAAAGGTAAATGGTTCCGTGACATGGCTAAAGACATCTGTAACAGAAAAATAAAAAGACGCGTGGTTTAGGGCACCAGCTGCAAAGGGAAGTATATGAGTAGAAAACTCCCTAAGAGCTGCCTCATTTCACAGGTCTCTACAACACGTTATTTTCAGCTTTTTCAAAGCAGTCATCATTGCCAAATTTAATGGGGACTTGGGCAAAGATTTTTCATATACTCCTTTACAAGTCCTGTGAATCTCTGTATAGGCATAACCATAAATTTCTTCAAATGACATTAACAGAACATTTCTTCTTGATGTTATTTTGTAGTGATTTCTAGGCAAGCAGAACTTGGCATTGTCTACTTTCCTTTTACAGCTTACTCTGCATCCTTCTCCAGTAAAGTTTCACCTCCAAGTCTTATTCAACTCTGTTCTAAGCTACGTTAATCCATGCTTCAGGAAAAGAACAGGTCTTTTTTTTAACCCAAAATTACTGGCTTGGTAGATAAGGGAGGGGACCAATGGATATTGCCTACTTTAACTTCAGTAAGGCTTTTAATACTGTCTCCCTTAAGATCATCACAGACAAGCCTCTTAAATGAGCAGACAAGTGAGGTGGACTGAAAAACAGCTGCATGGCCAGACCCAGAGGGCTGTGACCAGTGACAGAGAGCCTAGCGGGAAACCAGTAACTAGTGGTGTATGCCAGGGGTCAATAGTGGGTCCAGCCCTGTTCAACATCTTCACTAATGATCTGCATGATAGGGCCAGATGTACTATCTCAGCAAGTTTGCAGATGACACAAATCTAAGAGGAGTGGTTGCTATGCCAAAGGATCGTGCTGCTAGCTAGAAGGGATCTCAACATCTGGACATAATCATGGGCAACCAGCTCTGGCTCAACCTGCTTGAGCAGGGGCACTGGATCAAATGAGCGCAAAGGTCCCTCCCAACATCAACCATTATATGATTCTATGAATCTGTGAGAGACTTGCGTCATATATGACTGAAGGTACAGAATTCAACACAAGGGTTCAAAGCAGAATTAAAAGTAAGGCAGCAGAATCCTATAAAGAATCAAATTGAAATGTTAATTGTATCAGGCTTAGCTTTACCTGATACTATTAATTTAACATCCTCCACATAATTTAACATTAAATCTAACAAAAATAAAGTTCTTCGCCATACACCAATGCCAACACAGTTGCATGTTGGATAATACATTATTTACGTGCAAACTTCGGTGATACAAATGCTTGATACAAATGCAGATAAAAATGTCCTGCTTGGCACATTCATACAACATTTCTAAACCTGTGAAGTATATTAATTTATCTTTCATCACACTGTTTTTCTGTTTAGGCACAAAGAAAGGATCAAGGTTCTTTTCTGTTTAAATTAGTTTCTGTATTTTATAACATTACCATTTTTAGACTGGTTGACAACTCATACTACTGCTATGAACTTTATTATAACTAGAAGAAATATAAGGCTGTGGAAAATAGGAGACAAATACAGATAATAGACAAAGGTTAATTTTCTGTCTCAATTCAATCATCTGAAGCTCTCCCAGCAAAAAAAATCCTAGCTAAGGCTCATCCAGTCACAACAAGAAATATTCACTGGTAACTCTACATTGTACTAGTTGATTGAACAGGTAGTTATAACTAGGGAGTAATTTACACTAGGAAAACAGAAGCATATAAAATGATCAAGCTAATGATAGCCCATTATTCAGAATCCTCCACAAAAATCAAGATACAGTTAGCTTCGTTTTATGAATCTTTTGCAGTGCTTTTAACAGCACCTGGATAAGGAGCAGATGTGAAGATAAAATATTATTTCATAATGCTTTATGATCATAAATCTCATTTGTGCATTTCCACTCTCATTTTATTTTATATCAGTTCAGGCAGGGGGACTACATATTTCCAGTAGCTGCATTCCATTCACCAGGCAGTCTTCAGAAGGGAAATACTGCCAATGTTTGAAAAGAGTTATTGGTATGACAAAGGTAATCATAATAGTGTTTTATGCTTTGGGGAATAATGTAACACAGTTCTGGTTCATAGGCAGCAGAGAGACTTAAGTTACAATGTACGTGGTGTGGTGCATTATTCTGTATTATTAGCCCTGCATGGCATTGCTAAAGAGAAATGGTGGCAAGTCAGGACTAATATAACAGGAGCTACAGTATTCCTAATTCCCCCTTCAACATCTGTTGCATAAAATGTAATTTGCTCATTTGTGCAAGCTGTGCTTCTTCAGAGGCAATCTCCAAATCCTTTTTTGGATGTACCTGCCCCAATCTGTACAATTTGAATGTGGCCAAACATAGGCTGCATTTCAATTTCCCGTTATTTGAAAATGCTGCAGTAAGTAACCTGTTTATTTAAATTACATAAAAAACCAAAGCAACACAGGAGAATGAGTGACTGGAGAGTCAGAAAGGAAGAATTCAAAGAGGGATCAGGCTTTTTTGTTTTCTAGGGTTTGTTTTTTTGGTTGTTTTTTGGTTTTTTTTCCCCAAGAGGCAGAGCTCTCAGATCACCAGGAAGAATATTAAGGAAAGCAGTTAATACGTAGTTAAAGGAATCGTAATGCACATGAACATATGTTGTTTTACTTAATTTTGATCAACTTAAAAGTAAAAATGTCTTTATTCTTTCAGCTGGGTTTAACATGCCATCTGGTTTAATTATTCCTTAGGTAGCATGCTATAAAGTTAATAGTAACAGTATTGTTAAGCCAATCAGAAAGAACATCTCTGATGTGATTTTTCACCAAGGATGTTTCTCTTAAACCCATTGACTATGAGGTCAATGTAATAAGCTTTTGCACACGCATTATGTTCTTGCCAGTGCTTGACAGATGTTAGCTCAGAACTGTCATCTCTAGGTTGACTCAAATCTGCTTACTCAGTGAAAGAATTTAGTCACAATCTCAAGTGCTCCTTTAATTTAGAGTGTAATTTAGAATAGCTTTTTCTTTTACTTAAAAATTATTTAAATAGTTTTAAAATTGTCGAGAAGATATCATGATATTAAAACCCCAAGATCGCATAGGATTGTCTGTTAAAAGGAAATAAACTGCACTTTATAAAAGTCATGTTGATTAAAAGGTCAAAATACTGAGGGGCAATCTCAGTCCTCATTTCAGCAAGGAAAGATATGCCCAGTGAGACTTCTGAAATCCACAGTTTTGATCAACTAGGCAAGTGAAACAGGGAGTTCATTGTTCATTGTAGTACTAGAGGGAAGGTAGGGATTTAGGGATTCACTTCAACATCTTTAAGTTAAAAAGCTATTTCAAACAGTTTTGCATTATCCAAATTTTAAATAGTCCCAGTGAAGTTCATCATTCCACTCCTGACACTCAACAGGACCTAGTTATTGTTTAAAATCCTAGCTGAAAATTATCTTGTGTTATCTTCAAAACTATTATTAACAAAAAAGAATGCTGTGAAAAAAATCTTACATCTGAACATTTTCCTATGACCCTAAAAAAATTCCATTTCCCCTGAAAATGTCTTCAGAACTGTGGAGGAGGAGAGGGAAACCAAATCACTCTGGAACAGGAAGCAGACAAACACACAACATACGACTGTAAATTTACTAAAAGAAACGGAGAAGGTTTAGAATACATTATTGGTAGGGGAATGCTTGATACACTTATAACTGCATACTTCCATTCTCAACTGTAGCATTATGTGTTCTCATTCTCTATTCCAGATTTCAGCTACATATGTGACAAAGAATGTTACATGAAATGTTACACGAGAAAAAAATCCACTTTAAGCAAACAGGTGCTTTCCCAATTTTTATGCTTTGTTGCCCATTGCAGCTGGATACAATTTATAGCATAAAATTGCTATTCTAAATTACACCAGTTACACTGGCATTTGGTAACCATATGAAATACAAGAAACAAAAAGGGCCTTACTTTCTAATCATCCATATTAAACGGAGTTAATGGAAGTCATTTATGATTCCTAACTGCCTCCAAATCTCATCCAACCCAGGACTCCCTGAGCAGAAAACAGCTGAGGGACAGGAGGGCTTTAGTGACAAAGTGTCATATAACCTTGTGCTGCCTTTAGATTTCCCTAGGTATCCTTTTACAGCTACCACTATGATTATTGGGCTAGATGACTTGTTGATATAAGCAACTATATTTGTTCCTATATTTCAGTATAAATGAAGAACCAGACTAAATAGACCTGTAACCCATAAAATGATAAATAAATCCAATTGGGCAACTTTGGGTACTTGAATGAGCTTTATTAAACTAACAAACGTTACCCAAAAGACAAGGAACTCTCCCAGAACTCATTTTGGGAAGTCCTAAGGATAAGCATATACAATATTGGTGAATAGAAGCAATTTCAGATATAACTCAAAACTTGAACCTAGAAAGCCTAATCAACAAGTCCAAAGGAGCTAATGAACATGCAAGAGATGTCAAGAGATGAAGAAAGTAATCCATAGGCAACTCCATTATGCAAACTTACAAGATAGGGTAACTTCTCCCCTATCCTAGCCATATGTTCCTGCACACTCTTACACTAGCCATAGCACTCAAGGAAGCTATCTGTCTGAAAGCCAATTTGACCAAAAGGGGAAAAGGGAGAAAAAAAACAAAGAAAAAAAAAATCAAAACGGAAAAAAAAAAGTTTGTTGGATGGGGATCATTTCCATGATCTGACTAAAATGCAGTAAGAGCTTAAAGTCACAGTGATTTGAAGTGATTGAGAACCGTGGGCTCAAGTGCTGTAAAATATTCTTATTTGGATACTGCAGATTACTCTAATTTGTACCAAGTAAACAAAAATACTGTAGTATAAGCTGTTGCTGGCTGGCTATTCTACCATACACAATCACATACACTATGAATAATTGGCAATCAGTACTGGCAGTGGTTTAGAACCTATTACAGCATCTGTCTTCTGCTTCAAGGGAATGGCAGCGTGTTCACATTCCACTCTTCTCAAATACACATAGTATGTGCTCTAAAAGTAAGCTATTCATAATCCTTCTCCCTCACTGGCTTGTCCACCAGGGGCATGACCTGCAGTCTAGGAAACAGTGTTAGAGGAATCTTCAAGGCTATAGTTCTGATGAGATGCTGCACAACTTTGGAATGTAATAGCTTAAATTAAAAGTGAGCAGTTAAGTTATATAATGGACTGGTTGGGTGGGCGGGGGAGGAAGGAACACAGAAATAAGCTAACAGCTAGATATTACCATCTCACAGTGCCTAATATTAAGAACAGCAACATCATTAGACAAACAAAAATCTGGAAGAGATCTCTTCAAGTCATCAAATCCAGTGCCTTACTATCACACACACCTACATATTAAAATTCATTTTCTAAATCAACCGAAGTCCACTTCCTCTAATCTTAAATTAATTGTCCTTGGGTTTTTTCTTGATTTCTTTTTTGTTGTTTATTTTCTTGATGTACCTTATTATACTTCTCAGTTGTTGTTTGACTAAACAAGCCAAGCAATTTTAAACTTAATTTCTGAACACCCAAATACTTTTCCATCTAGTTCAGTGTGACTTTCTGAATGAAAGGAATTACACATAGCTTTGATGATGAAGACTCAACAATGCTGTTCATAGTGACATTAATACTTCTCTATTTTCTAATTCAGCTTGGGGTCACACATCTTTTTCACAATCCCGGTAATGATTCACAGCTATCGTTCAGCTAACCAGCACGCCAAGGATCTGTGTTTCTGGATCACAGAATCATAGAATGGTTAGGATTGGAAAGGACCTTAAGATCGTTTAATTCCAACCCCCTTGCCCTGGGCAGGGACGCCTCATACCAGATCATGTCGCCCAAGCCTCTGTCCAACCTGGCCTTCAACCTTAAATATATCTGCTTCTTGAAGCATTAGGTGCAAGGCATTCTTTGATATTATTTAGACCCTTGACTGCAACACAAAATATCCCAGACTCTTATTTTAGCAAATGATGCCATGATCGAATCATTTGCTGCAATGAAATCAGTAAAACAACAAATTCTACATACAGATACTACTGCAACAGCTATTTGATTTTATATGCAAAATAAAATGATTAATGTTTTTCATTTAGTAGGAAACAGCTGCACTCCTAACTTTACTATCTGGAAAGCAAGAGAAGAAGCAGCCATTTAAAAAAATCATATAATTTTTAGTGAAAAATGGCTTCAACTTTGGGAATAATTGCTGTGGCCAGTAGGTTGTTGCAAAATTACCAGAAAAGCATTGAAATAAAATGTATTAAGATTCAGAAGATTTGTAAATAATTATCAACATGAAAATGAATTACAAATAGCAACTGTTGGCTTGTTCACACATATCGACAGTCAAGAATACAAAATTTCAGCTTAAAATATATTATTCAGTCACTCCCACACTACACTAGGTACCTAATTTGAAGCTGTTGCAAAGAGGAGCCTTGAAGTATAAACAGAAAGTAGCCACTTAGTACCTTTCTGTGATTCTCCCTCTTTTACTTGAAGTTCTAAGAATCTGATCAATGACGCAAGAGATCCCGAATTATTATGTTTTGCCATATTTTGTCTAGGTGGGAAATTACATATTGAGGAATAAAAAATGCACTGGGATTCAGTGAAAATTAAGCCTTATCCTATTCTTTCTGCTCCTATGTCAATCAAGTGCAAGAAAATATTGATAGCTTTTCTACCAATTTAATAGTTGTATTGTTCTTTAGAAAAGAGGTCAAACAAATGATTTTCCTGTAGAAAATCTGAAACACTGTTTTCTAATTAGTGAAATAATTGTTTTTCTGTAAATGTAGTTACAAGACCTTGATCTTGAGTTTTAATGTGCATGTACAGAAATGTGCGTCACATTTATATAGCTCAAAAGACTGTTCATTTGATTATGGCTGCTGACCAGATGTTAAAAGTACTAAACAATGCAATAGTCTGACACACCAGTGCCGGACATGTTCCCAGCTGCTGGCCAGAATCTCATCACCTTTTTTTAAGGAATGTATTCAATAAAGTAGTAAAAACCCCTCCTGTCTAACACTACCTGTCAGCTTGGCTTCAGACCAGCTGAGACAGCACCTGTGACTCTGCAGGATCACCTCCACATTATAGGAAGACAGCTATATCCATTCTAACAGACTTGGCAGCTTTGTTATAGCTGATCTCCAAATAGCCCTACTTTCATCCCAAAGACAGCTGCAGAGGACATACAGTAACAGCCTGAAACAACTTGGACCACTTTTCTCAGACCATAAATGCAGGATAGTATGGGCATTTCTTTTCTCTACTATCTTCAGACTCTCACAATGATCACACTCCTATTTACTCCTCAACAGGATCTAGACCTAGAGTGAGAGCAGCAGAATGCACACACAGCATTCAACTCTACCCCATGCAAAGCATGGACACAATAAACTCTGTAAAAAGCTCCTGTTTAAAGAGGAAGCAGTAAGAACTGAACCCATGAAGACCAAAATAATGCTGGAAGCTGGACAGAAGTGATCCAAGAAACAAACTTTCTCTAGAATCACTCCCATTTAGACGTTTGTCTTTGTACCACTAAATCAGGTCACAGCTTCAAAGATGTCTTTTCTTCCTAATCTTTGGCTCAGACAGCCATGGCAGCAAAAATATCCCCCTGGCTTTCATCTAAGACTTACTGGAACTTACCTGCTTTTCAGGTTGATCCTGATAAAGCAGTTGCTCATATTACCAGATTTGCATTGCATGTACATAAGGAAGAGAGAACTGTGATTTTATAGGGAAATGAAGCTCCAAATAAGACAAAATACAAAAGCCCATGCTCAACAGAAAACATCCACTAAGCAACAAGCATGTATACAATATCCAGTTCAAATTTCAAAGGCCTACACTGGTCTGTGAAAGTAACTTCTACCGGCATTGCCATTCCAAGAAAACAATTACGTTTGTCATTCTTGACAATGAAGTGTAAGAAACAGAATTTTATAATGGTATTAGCATCACTGTAATATTAATCCTCACAAGATTAATGGAATAAAATACAAACCCAATTTATTCAGATTAATTTTCCCTCATTTCCTTCTTTCACACACAAAGTAGAAAGACTTCTATAATTAATTGAACTATTTATTCTACAAAAAGAGGGAAAGGGACATGCTTGTTGGCAGTGTTGTATGAACCTGAAAGGTAATGGGGCCCATAAAACCCCTTAAAACTTGTTTCCGAGCTTTATAAAATTAAGAGTCTGTACCTCATACCTGAAGCATCAAAAAACTAGGGTTTTTTTTGATTCATCCAGCAGCCAAATTTGCTGCTCACTAAATTTCTTTCACAGATTTTTACTCCCTTCTGTTTAGAAAAATAATATTTAAGTTCCTTGAGATAACAAGTCTTCTATCGAAGGCAAAAATAAAAGTTGCATTATGCCTATCCTGCAAAAAAAAAAAAAAAAAACAAAAAAACAAACATGCCACAAGCAGGGGGCTTTTTTCCAATGTTATTGAAAACATACAAGGAAAATGCATTTATGTCTAGAAACATGTTGTTAATGCAAGATCAACATTCTTCCTGGAAAATTATGATCTATCTTATGTAAATTTGTTGTTCCATACACATAGGAACTAGTCAGACAATGGAGAAAAAAATCCACTGTAAAATTAAGATTATGTTGTGTATATGTGTACTCTAATCAGTCCAGACAGAATCACTCCCTAAAAAAGACTGTAGGAACAAACGATAGTAATTTCCAGTGTTTGTAGAAGTTTTCAAACGTTATAGCAGACCGAATTGAAAAGAAAACTGAAGCATATTTGAAGTGACAGTGATACCTCAAAACTACCTTTAGAAATCTAGCTGGTTTCAAAACAAGCTCCATACCTAATTTTAACAGAAGCAAGAAATTTCAAGACTTTGGTAGATATTTTGATAGCATTTGCATGAATTTCACAAGTGGAAGTTCATCTTCCTTTGTTAAGTTTCACTGGCTCAGACACTCATGCAAATTTCCAATGTGTTTAAACATTAGTCATCTTAAATCCAAGCTCAGGGAAAAAAAAAGAAAAAAGAAAAAGAAAGAACATCTCTTTTCACCATTAATTCTCTGTCATTATCTGCAATTGATTTAAAAGGAGGTTTTTCAACTGTTTACAGACAATATGTCATTCCTTATCTTGTGTGTTTAAACCTGCTCAAATTCTTTGTTCTCAGGTAATAAATATTATGGTCATTTTTCTGGAATAATATTAACTGTTCATATATGTAGGTTTTAAATGTATCAAGCAACATTCTTCCTGCCTGAATATAGTCCCAGTAACAGCTACCTTTAGTGTGAAAGGAAATACATTTTTATGGTTATCATTATTGCATTTCATACCGCTAAGCACTGCAACAGTGGATGAACATCCTAGTGGTCAAGATTCTTGTTAGTATACACAGTTCCTGAATGAGTTAGCCAATATATACTCAATAAGATCTTGATTTTCATGCCTTTCAGTTAAAGGACTACCAATGTTGGGGACTAAAATTCTGACAGATTGAAAAAGCTTTAATTTCTCCACTGTGGCAATGTTCTTGCATTACGCAAAGAGACAGAAGTAGATGCTCTCACTTTCAGCAGACACAGCTTCTTGACTAGCAATAATGTTTCAGACTCAGGTGCCTATGGATAAGATAATGAGAAACAAGGCTGGACACAGAATCCAATACCTGAAAGTAAGCACTCAACCCCACTCAGTTTTCTTCAAATTATTTGCAGCCATAGATATAACTTATACCCTACAAACCACTAAAGCTATTTATCTTACAGTCCTAGAAAGAACTGCTGATATCAAAATTTAAATATTTAAGGGATTTTGTATAATTTTTGGAGGAAAGACACAAAAAAAAAAAAAAAACCACATTTATTTACTGATCAAACCACTCCTAAATAAACAAAATTACTCCGCTCAAAAATTTCAGACAAGATAGAAATTAACCAACATAATATGTTTGCTTCCAATGAAGCAAAACTAAAATGAATGATACAGAGTATCATACAATCTTCTCATACGTGTATCCCTGTGGTTATACATCCACAGGATATAGGTAAGAGGAAAAGCAACTGACACGCAAACAAGCCTCAGTGTGAATACACAAGTTTTCATTTTTTGAGGACAGAATTTTCTCTGACAATTGCCTGTCACATAGTTGTACCCAATGTGAAAAACTCTCAATTGACTTTTAACGAAAAGCTGTCAAAGTTTGCAAATCAAACTTAAAAATCTAACTTTCAATCCTTTTCAACATGTCAGTAAGTAAAATTTGAAATTTTATTTCCTCTATTATTTATTGATACGCATACTTTTTTCTTACTTTAACTGAGGTTGCCATATTACCACCAAACAAACAAACTCATGGCACTATCTCTGGTCTTCAAGGAAAAGAAAAAGGCCAATTTAGAGATGTAGGAAAACCATTTTGATCAGTTAAGTTCAGCTACTGTGCTACATCCTAAGAATAAATACAAGCATTTATAGAAATACACACTGAGGAGAGAAATGTAAGAACATGAAATTGCTTGAAAGTGTATTTTAAAAGTGCTGCTCTTTGACTTCACAGAACAGCTTTGGAACTTTCATTCCACGTTTCATGTGACCATCCCTATCAAACAAACACTAGAACCAACTAGCTCTGGTTTTAGCTTTCTGCTAAGTACTTCTGAGAGCGCTGATCCTGTTCCACAACTGCAAAACTATGTATTATCCAGCCAAAACAGAGGTGTCCTTTGTCACAGAAAACATATATGACCTGAGTAATATTAACATACATTTTAAATTTAGACACCCTTGTCATGACAATGATGTATGCCAATCATATCTACCATGGCTCTCAGCATTTTGGCAACTTAAAATATTTGATCAAATTACATGCACTGAAACTGAAATAGTATTTTTTCTCAAAGGTACAGTTCTAACCCTCTGTGCATAATCATTATCTGTTGCTTTAACATACATTTAAAATAATTTAGAATGACAGAAGAAAAATTGAACTCTCATTGTAGATGCATTATGTTCTCTGTGTTCTGCTAGTTTACTAAGTCCTAATAAGGCACATACATGCAAGCATACAAATGCCATATCACAGAGCTTATAATAGGACTCAGAGAACCTGATGCTTGTAGAAAAAAAACAACCAAGCCCAATTCTCAAATATTTGCAGACCCAGCAGTTGTGAGAAAAAGTCTCTACACATATATCAACTTAATTTGAGAAGTCACTAGCAAACCGTGATTCACATAGCCGTACTTGTCAAACCTAGTAACAGAAAAGCACTTCAGAAAGTGGCAAGACAAACAGCAGGGCCAATTCACCTGACCTTAGGTAAGAAAAATAAGAAAGCAAAACTGAAAAATATAGAAAACTAATATTTGGACTCTATGCCAACAGAGAGCACTAAATTCTAAAACAACCTTTCAAGAAGGAAATGGATATCAGTAATTACAAGCAGCGAAAGAAAAGGCAGTAAAATATATTTGGAATGTGTTCTAATAAGGTAATGTAAGAAATGTTTTCTTGAGTTCTACAAATTTGGTCTTTCATGGGGAAAAAAAAAGCACACTATAAATTTCAGGGAATTAACTAAAAAATTACACAGGTTCTTAATTTTATTTGGCATCTGTGCTTATATTAAAATATCAAAAGACTACTTTTGCTTTGTGAAATTGAGGATGCTAAAGGACATTCCTTTCCTTTATATAGAGATGAATTATCTGAGAACATTAGGCAACGGTTCTTAGTATTACTTATGCTCAATGCAACATCAGTCTTACAAAGTCAATGTAATATTTGTGCCACATATGTGTGTACTGCTTTACCTATATTGTCATCATATGTCAAAATGGAAAAAGATAAGCATTAAGCATTTTGAAATGTCACCAACTACAATACTACAAATTGTTTTGAAACTAATTCCTTGGAATTATATCTGAAATACCTCAAATCCACTTATTGAAATTACAAGTGGCAGTTCATGCAACTAATTGCCCTAACAGTTCACAGCAGCTCTTTACAGAACTCTACAAAAGCATAGGAAAGGAAGCCCATATAACACCATGAACTCTTAAGTCTCTTTGGTAAGGCTTTGGTAAGAAGATTGTATTAGAAAATAATTACATTTATAGACAGGGTTAAAGTAGAGATCTCTGGTTATACATGCAGCACAACCAGATTTGGCCAGCTGTTAGACTAAGAACATCCATGAAGATATATATATCATGTAAAAAGGTAAAAAGCAGCACAATATTCCTTGAACAAAAAACATATTGATAAAAGAATGAGTAAGGAAGGCAACAAATCTCTCCAGATGAAAAGGATTGTAAAAATAGCACTCGCATTGAATAACATAGAACTGGAGGAGCCTCTTGGTTCATAAAGCCCAATATTATACCAAAAATAACCACATAAACCTTTTTCATACTTAGCTTTCATTTTTCAGGTGAGGGAAAAGGAAGGGCAGAAGGAGTTGAGGGGGTGGCAATTTAAAGCTTAGTACAATTCATATCTGATCTTAAATTCCAGGTAAGCATTTCTAGTCTTCTGCACCCCTGCAGCTTCTTATATACATGTACACATTAGTCACCTTTACACCTTTTCGTACCTAAATCAGTAGTAGATGAAGGTGATTCAAATTTTAATTGCACTATAAAAAGCTGCATGGTGCACACGTGTTTAATATTTGTATGGAAGAGACCTAAAATCTGAGTGGAAAAAAAGGTAGAACTGATAACCTTTGGTACACTCACCTAAAATTCACCTCGTTTCCAACTTTTTGAAGACAGTACTTTCAGAGCAGCCAGAGTGTGAAAATACTGGCAATGAAACTGAAGAATTTACAGTAAGACAAAACACATTGCAAAAAATGTTCAGGACACAAGCTGTTTGCAAAGATGGCTTCAGAAGATCCCAGTAATTTATGCCAACTACATCCCTCAATTTGTACGAATCCTTTGCTGAAGCTAGTTCAATATCTTGACCTATAGTCTTAATGAATCTGTATCACAAGCTTATTTTAACATTCTTACCCCCCTCCCTCCCGCCCCTACAGAAATGCTGAACCAGTTACTTGGCACTAAACATTTAAATATTAAGCAGGGGCCTTGAAAAATGTATTAAGCAACATTCTAAAGATGCTGTAATTAAGGACTGGATTAATGTGGCAACATACATGTTAAAATCTTAGCAAGTTGTCTAATCTGCTTTATAGTCAACTAGCACAAGCACTTCTGCAGTTTTTTTTTTTTTTATCTCAAACTATATCATGTATCTCAAATGGGTCACATGAACTGCACTATAAAAATGTCTATGTTTCCACTGACTTTAAAATGAGATTATGGTAAATATAGTGACTATAACACAGAAATCTAAAGTAAGGAAAGACCAGTCAGTCATGTTCAGATGGAACTGAAATTATGTGTCAACCACTAATCAGGATTGGAGTTCCAAAACATGTATGTTTGGGGTTTTTTTTTAAGCTGGCAACGAAGAGAAAACATCTGTGAAGAGTCTTTAATCATTATTCCAGGTATTAGGCCATACAAAAACATGTTAGGTCAAATGCTTTATAGCAGGTAATTTAAAGGAAATTACAACCTTTAAGTAGCATACAGTGAGAACAATTTTTAGAGCCTCTCAGTTTTATTTTAAATATTGATGTGGGTTTTTTACTGAGCACATATATACACCAATACATATATATACACTCATCTTAAAATGAATGTTCAATAAAGCACTCCTGACAGTGTATACTGAAAAAGCTCTGGAACACCTTTCTAACATCTTTTAATAAAATGATCTTGAAAATTAGCATAGAAAATTATATTAGCTCAATTCAGAAAAGTGTTTGATATTTTTATGATTCAAGCCATATACAGAACTACTTTGGAAGTCATTCACTATACAAAAAAATAATAGAAAAAGTCACATTTCAGTTGCACAGAAGAAAAGTGTCTGTTCAAGGTATAACTAAATATAAAGTCCATTTTAGTTAAAAAAAAAAAAAAAAAAAAGAGAGAAACTAATGAACCCTTTCAGTAACACCAGAAAATGCAATCAGTAACAGATGACCTCTCACAATATCTGTTACACCCATACTTTGTTTAATAAAGCCAGAGAACAAAAGTCATAGATTAGTTTGGGTTGGAAGGGACCTTAAAGATCACTTAGTTCCAACCCCTCTGCCATGGTCAGGGACACTTTCCGCTAGACCAGGTTGCTCAAACCCCTGTCCAGCCTGGCCTTGAACACTGCCAGCGATGGGGCAGCCACAGCTTCTCTGGGCGACCTGTGCCAGTGCCTCACAACTCTCATCATGAAGAATTTCTTCCTTATGTCCAGTCTGAATCTATCCTTTTTCAGTTTAAACCCCCTGCCCCTTGTCCTGTCACAACAGGCCTTGGCAAAATACCTCTATCTTTCATATAAGCCCCCTTTATATACTGAAAGGCTGCTCTATGGTCTCCCAGGAGCCTTCTCTTCTCCAGGCTGAACAACCCCAACTCTCTCAGCCTGTCTTCATAGCAGAGGTGCTCCAGCCCTCTGATCAGTTTTGTGGGTCTCCTCTGGATCTGCCAGAAGTGCCAGAAGTCCCTCTACCCACAGCATTTCTGCTTGCAATTGAACCATTTAATGCAACATGCAAGAGCTTAGCTTAGCTTAAACCCACTTCCGTCATCTGGCTAAACTGTTCTGCCAAACTTTGCACTGGTGTATTTCAGTGGAAAAATTAAATATTCCCCTAAAAGGGATACTGGCAACTGAAACTATCAAAATTGATACAGGCATTTGGGGTTAACAGTATCTTATATTGTCAGCATATCATTTCTTAGAACACGTTTGACATCATCAGAGTTATAAGATAATAAAAAAAAAAAAGTTCTATAAAGCCAAAGTAAAAGCCACCATAAATCCAACTCTGATTAACGAGAACACAGTAAGAATTCCCTTTTACTTTTTGATAAACTTCAAAAACCTAAATTTCTTTTTCATATGTAGTCATGTCCCATTTCTGTAAGAATTAAAGACCTTTGAGATGATGCAGCTTTATTAGCTAGCAGAACCAGCAAGTTCTACTACTGTGCTTGAGTACAGCTGGTCACTACAAATCTCTACAACAGATAAAAAAAATCAGGAGTCAGTCCAACCAACATAACTTGCAATTTGAAATGTTACCCATCTTCCAGGCATTCTGCTCCAGGCTTTTATTCAGTTTTTGGTACAGAAAATACAAACAGAACACATATGTTAACAGTGTTCTGGAATTAACCTCCACGTAAAACAAAACTAGAGACAGTCCCAGTTCTGTACCTTCAAAACACTAAACTGAACAATAGGGTTCTAGCTCAAATTGCTACTTTCAGTCACAGGCAAAGACAGAAGGAATCTTTATTTTGCCAAGTACGTGATCCTAAAAATATCATAAGATCCCACCCTAAAGACTCTCCAGTTGGAAGACCAGGAGATGCCACTGATGGAGGGCTCTTAAAAGACAAGGATCAGCTGAAAGCCTGTCTTAACTTGGGCTGCAAAAGAATGAGGCACGGAACATCAAAACTAAAAATAAGTCATACCAACCTACAGCCTCGAAGGGAATTGTAACCACAAGCCAAATAAGTAGCTAGGGGTCTCTCTAGATACAGTACATGTTTTCTCCAAGAGCAGCATATTGTTTAGCAGAATAAATAACGTTTTGTTCTAGACAAGCAACTTCGTTATTGCTGTATTGGGCCACAGGCACTTAAAAGAAGTGCTAGGAGACACAAAACCAGCAATGATATTGAGTAACTAGCTGTTTCTCAGGAAAGAACCAAAGGGGCTGTTGCACAGAGACTCCTCTGAAAAACAGTTACACTCCTCACCTCAGAGTTGTACGAGATACTTTCCCGTTATCTGAGAGCAATCGAGTGGTTGAAGAAAGGTGTCAAAAGAAACAGTCCATCCAGATATCGAAATAAGACACAGGCCACAAAGTCTTGAGGAGATCAATAGATCACCACATGAATGCAAAACCCTCTGCCATTATACTTGTGATTTGTGTACTGTAGCCAAGTCCATTTATTGAAGAACATGCACAAAATCTTTGAAATAAGCCTCTACACTAAAAATATTGGAAAACATAGTCTAAATACAGTTCATATATTTTCAAATAGTCAGTGCATAACATTTTCCTATTTGCAGGGCTAACATAAAAGCATATCCATGAAGAGATGACTTCCAAAAACATCTACAATGAGCAATTTTGCCAGCCACCTGTGCAAAATGCAGTGTAACTTCCCTTTAAACAGAGAAAAATAGAAAACTAAACAAATCCCCAGCCCAACAGCAGAACTACACCTGGTCAAATATGAGCCTGAGCACGAAAACATTCTGGTTTGCATTTAGCTACAAAGAATATGCAGTGCAGGAAGACTGTGCTTAGTCAAGGCTTTCTATATTTGCCTGTGCATTTTACACTTCTGTACATAATTAAGTATCCAAGTACATTTTTGAGTTATTGACAACATTCAAGGCGTACCTCTAATAAACACTATTTGGCATGCTAGATGCTGGACTAGTGGTTGAAGCGTTTTGGCTTTTTCACGTAACAGCTTTATGGCTAGAGTACTCACTAAGAAAGTAGTAAATTATATTCAGAAACTGAGAGATTTTATACCCTCAGCTGCTAGCAGAGAAAAATGAGTAGGAAAATACCCACTCATAAAGCTAATTTCAGTGAAAGACTTTATTTCTTCAACAGAGTCACTAAGCAAAGAGTGAAAGATTACGCAGACCCCAATAGAAGGTGATGCAATCTAGCCTGTGTTTGCACACTAAGCTAGACCAGTGGGGCCCTACTCAATGCTGCCAATACTGTTTTCATAGCATATGGTAAGAAAAATACAGTACATTGCACAAGCAAAGGGGGAAAAAAAAAAAAAGGCAAGTCAAAGAGGTCTCGGTCTCTCAGCTCTCACCCCTACTGAAAGACAGGGAATACTCTTTAGCCACATATTTACGTGAAAATATCAATTTCTTTCTTGTTCCCCCTCCCTACCTTTATATCCATCCCCCTTTCCCATTATATCTATCTATATCAGCAGTAATATTTGCCATGGAAGTAAGGATTACCAGAATTCCAATACATTTGAGAAATTGTAAATGGTGCTTACTTAGCCTTAAAGGGTTGAGTTTAATATTAAAAGCAGTAAGATGACATTTCTTATGTTGAGGCCAATGACTTCTATGTAATACATCATCCAGACAGACTACAACACAACAGCTGAGACAATCTCAATGTTTGTTTGATGCCCACATTGACAGGGTATATGTTGTAGAGGCCATTAAGTTCAAAGTTCTGGTTTTAATTCAAAAAAATAAGCTTTGTTAAGAAGGAGCAGCTGGGATGCTATATAAAGAAACAAAGTGTTAGTAACTTGCTTTTCATATTTAACATCACAAAAACATTATTTTTCATTTCTATACATTATTCATTTCCACAGACCAGCTGAATAGATGAAAAATGGTTTTTTTTTTTTTAATTTGTAAAAATCTGAGAAAGTGATCTGAATGATATAGTATCGGTAACAGTAACTGTAGGCCTCCATTCAGAAGTGACTTGTTTGCATCCAACCTAAATCAGCAGCAACCATTTATCATCCAACAGTTGTTCAGTAGCCTACGAATGAGGATGGTATGGTAGCTCCTGTTGGAGAGGTGTGCAGGTGACACCAAGAGCTAATTGCCACCCCTGCTGGCAGTCTCCGACAGCTTAAGGGAACAATAAGACCTACAGACAATAGTAGCCTGTGCCTGTGTCTAGACAGAAAGCAATTCCATAACAGACAATGAAAAGATACTTCTCAAATGAGCAGTGTCCACCCTATGTGTAACAACAGGATCCCAATTTAAGGTAAGGTCAATGTAGTATTTTTCACGTGAATTATGGTATGATATGAATGGTACCATGCAAAATCTTTGAGACACTTATTTTATTCATGCCAACAGCTTTATTTTTCTGCTCAAACTCCACATATTTAAATATGGAATTAGACTGCAGAATCAGTCATTTCAAACAATCTACCAGTATTTCATCATTACAACATTCTTATTTTGTATTCTGCAAGCAAAAGAAATAATGAATTAGGAGAACATAGAACATATCCTCTTTCTGTTTCTTAGTACTGGGAAAGAACTTGCACTTACAATGCAGAACTGTAAAGTTACAGGAAATATTTTGCACTTTGGAGTTCAAGATTCTTTTTCCTGGTAGTACCACCATTTAGTCAGCATAAACACTGGACCTCATATTGCTTTCTTCCTGTACACAATATTTAAAACAAGAAGGTGAACTTTCCAAATACCATTCAGTTTTGGTGGTTGCTTTCAAACAAATATATTTGCTTGCCCTTAGATGTATTATCTTAACAGAACAGCAAACCTGTAAGACCCAGGGGGTCTAATGTTTCTATGCTTACAAAACAGTACAAAATAAGGAAAGCCAAAAGCTCATAATAGCTACAACTTTACTAAAGCTAAATCATATGCTGTTTAAAAAGTTGTTATTTACATATAAAAAGCATCTCAGTATTTACAGCAAAGCCAACTGAATAAATGCACTGAAAAATAATTCTGAATCAAAACTGTGTTATTTAGCATGCAGCTGTGATACCACAGAAAATGTCCCAAACTTTTTCTAACAAGGAAAAATGCAAATCCCAGTTATGAAGGAGGAAAACTTCAATGCACCCTTATAACATAAAAACAGTAACTTAAAGAATTTGCTGTAGGTACTTCTCAGTAGTCTACTAGTGTTCATTAAAAAAGTGTAGAATGCATGCCTGGGATCCAAAACTGTCACAGCTTCTCTAATTCTGAATTGCTATCAAAGGTGGTCACCCTCTACAAGGCTAGCCTTCTGAAGCTGTTTTTATATTCACTGGTGCTTCTGTTAAATAAGCTACCTCCTTGGTGGTCAAGGACCAAGGACTATAATAAACAGCTTGTTTCTACTCCTTCATTTTTGCCTTCTCCCATTGAGAACCTACCAAATCACACCATTTTTCTTCAGCTGGAGAATATTACATGGAATTTATCACTATAGCAACTAACCTAATTGATTTGATGCAGCTTTCTCTTCCACCATAGGATGGAGCCACTATCCCTAAGTATAATCTAAACATTTAAGAAAGAAAAAATGATCAGTTTATCATTTTACCATGTCAAAGAGAACATAATTGTGCTTCAGAAATTAAAGTATGACTGAAAGTCTAATGGACTGTACACATACATCCAGAACACACTTTATAAATATGCTTGTCTGTCAAGCGGAACAAGAGTATGGTGGTTTTACTGGTTGCTCCAGTAATAGGGATGACTATTGTACACCAAACACTTTCCCAGAAACAAAAGATTCACAAAGTAAGTAGGGGAAGGGAAAGCAACATTCATATAACTGATTCAGGAATATGCTTTGTCAGACTAACAGATTAAAATGAAAATAAGCAAGGAAGATCAAAAGTTTAATTTATAGTGCTATTAAAAATAGAAAAAATTAAAAAGTTCAGGGGGGCTAGTGTTTGATGTAAATATAGTAAAATGATACTGTGACAGATAATCATATATAATGTTATTACTTTAACAAGGTATTAACCTTTATTGCTTTTTACATAAGTTGGTTTGATAACAGAAATAAGTTGGTATACTTCCATACACCTGAATATAAGGTGTGTGGAAAAATACACAACACTTTATATCATTGAGTTCTTTTACTTCATAAGAAATATAGCAAGGCTGTTATTCTTAAAACGTAACTAAGTTGTCACCCCTCCTCCTCCCCACTCCCCAGTTATGGTCTTCTTAAAAAAAAAAAAAAAAAAATAGAATGAGACATCAGATGAAAAAAGACTGAATAAAGCCAAGATGGTTTTTAAAAGAATTCATAACATTTTCAGTACTACTTTATGTTGAAACAGCTTCACATTTCCCTCCCCCCCCCCCACTTGATTTTTTAAACATGTTCACCCTTTTCACAGAGCAAAAACATTTTTTGCAATTTTTCAAATACTACCGCTAGAGAAAATGCTCATGGTGCTTCATTAGCATTTGGAATTGTGGTTGTCAAATCAGTGAAACATTACATAAATGGTGGAGTGTTTTGACACTGCATATTTTAAGCTGCATGCTGCTTTTCAGTGCTATATCAAATGAAAAGCGTACTACATGTTTGAGGAACACCATCTACACTAACTGAGGGAACTATCTGGAAACTGGCCATTCAAGCACAGCAGCAATTGCCTTCATATCATCAGCTAACATTTGCTTTGCATTCTTCAGCATCAGTAAAGAATGAAAAATAAATAATAAACATACATAACAATTCAAATGTACAACTTCATTTCTTAGAACAGAACATTGTCAAACCTCTCACTGCTGAATATAAATAATTTTAAGGCACCAGATTTTATAGTTAACTCCTTCTGAGGCTATGCTGATACCTGCACAGAACTCGTACCTTCTCATGAAAAGCCTGGGACCCTCTAGACATTTGTAGTACAAACTTAAAATACTTCCTATTACTAATGCCTATCTGAATTCCCTTTACACTTGCACTATTCATCCCGTAATATGTGTTTACTGAGTCACTAATCTCACTGTATGCACATAAATTCTTTTAAATCACAGTATGTTTTTAGTATGCTCTCTACATTAGCAGATCGAATATGGCATTATGTACAAAATAAAATTATTTAAAAATGTGACCTGTTTGACATGATTTTTGAGAAGTGTAATGCAAATGTGCTAAATTTAAAAAAAATATAAAATATATTATTCCTTTTGGAATAAGCTTCTCACTGTCATCAGCAGAGAGAGGCACTGGAACACACAAAAAAAAGTGAATTAAAGGTTATCTTTACCAATTACAGTCTTGTTTCAGAGAAAAAAAAATAACAAAAACACAAAAATGGAGACTATTATATAGCTGAAGGGGAAGGAATGGAATAGAGGGGTAAGAAATGCAGCAGGGACGCTCCCGAAACCATAATCTATTCCCTGTTCATCATAACCCACACCTATTACAGCTCAACAAGACAAGACTAATGTAAAGACCTTTATGCTACAGCTAAGGAAAGGAATACACACTATGGGTAAACTACAGACCACATTCAGCTCAGGCTGGGAAAATACAGTGTATATTCATTCTGGCTGTGTAGGTGCCTCCTAATAAATTACATATTTTTATTACTGCACAGAAACTCCTTTTTCTATTCTCTTTGAAAGACTCCCACTCTGGTACTATGGACTAAATTGCATTTCCCATAAGTATGGGCATTGCATTTATATTACTATACCTGCTTGAAAATTATTCTTGCCAAGAGCAAAAAAAAACTAGCAAGAAAAAAATAAAGATCTTTTAAAGTACTAATAGTCCAGGCACTTGACTCTTACAGATACCTTATCTGCAACTCAGCGCAATTAACTGACAATTTATCAAGCCTGAAAGAGGATATACAAAACTCTGCTGATAACCTATGATGCAGCTCTGAGGCTGGTAGCATAGGGTTACTAAACTGCTGAGGATATGCTAAAGAAGTGCCAGGGTTTGTTCCAAAGCAATCTCACAGTCAGAGAATCACATACTACCCCAGCGATGTTAAAACATCTGTCACTTTACTAAGTATGTGCTTCCTAAAGGAATGAACATAAGCAAAACAGCTCTTGTTCATGGAAGGTTGGAGGGGAGTACACGAGTTACGTGGAGGGAAGTCTGGGTGAAAGCTGACAATATCTGATAATAAACTGGGAGCAGTGGGTGATGGCTACTACCACTAAGAAGTCTGTTCCTAAAATTCAAGAGATGTTTCTGTTTGGACGGGAAATGCCACATCTGCAATTTAAGGACATCACATGCTCCCGAGAAGTAGCGATGCTGAAGTGTTGGTCTAGCTGCTTTACCACAGGGCATCGAGGTGGCAAGCCTAAGACACAGTACATATACACCTGCCAGCTTCAGAGCTTGGCCTTGACCAGAAGCGCTACCTCAGATGGGAACGCCGTGGATTAAGCCCAGCAAAAGCACCAGGATAAATATGTACTTACTGCAGTAAGCGATCAGGAGACTAGCCAGGATCATGATCGCCCAGAAAGTTGAGGACATGCTTGGCAAAGCGTTGGCATCTTTCCTACCGCTTCTCCTGGGAGATGGAGCCATTGAAGCCACTTCCCCGGTGGGGGTGGGGGTTGGAAATCAGTCAGTTTCACCAGCCAGCTCTCCCTTTGACTGATGGCCCTTTTCCACATGTAATCCTCAAGGAAAGCATCTTCCAACGACCCCGCGGTCCGTCAGCAGCAACATGGCCCTTTGGCAGGAATCATCTTCCAGCCAGAAAGCCAAGGCGACTCTAGAGCCTGCAGGACTTGGGCACAGTGGCCACCACCAGCTTTCCTCCCGTCACTGCGGTGCGGTGGTGAGGTTTACTAGGGCTCGGAACCCTCGCGTGGCGCTGACCTTCGATCAAGCCGCACGAGTCTTTTTCCCCCTTTCCTTTTTATAATGTGCAAAGTTGTTTCGCTGTTGTCCTGCCCCTGCCTCCTCCGCCCCGCCCGGAGGCAGGCCGGGCCCGGGCCGAGGCGACCCTACCGCGGGGAGCCCAGCCCCGCCGCCCGCCCTCCCGCCGCTCTAAGGCGAGCCCCGCTCAGGCCGCCGCCGCCTCCCGGCCGAGGGCAGCATGGCCGCCGGGGCAGCGGGCACGGAGACGCGAGGGCACGGCGGCGGCCACGGCTAACCGCCCGTGGGGCAGGACTCCTCTGGGCAGCTCCGTGGGGCGAGAGCGATCTGCGCCCGGCACCTGCAGAGGAGCTGGCAGCGGCGGTGCCCGCCAACGGCTGAGGGCAGCTGAGATTCGGCGTCGACAGACAGCCCTGTCCGGCGGGCGGAGAGGAGTCCCGTCCCCCGCCGCGAGTCCAGCCTGTTCTCCCCTCCCTGTTGTCCTGCGGGCTCGATGGGGCCGAAGCGCGAAGGGCGGCCGGATCCGCGGCGGGCGGGACACTTTACAAGGCGGCTCGGCGGCGGCAGCAGGAACCCTCCTCGCAACGCGCCACCAGCTCCGATCTTAAGCTCTGCCGCTGTAGCGGCGCCGGCCCTTCAAGTAGAAAGAAGGAGGAGGAGGGGGCCGGCGGTCACGCCCACAGGTGAAGAGCGCACGGAGCGGTCCTCTCCCTCGCTCCGCCTGCGCGTCCCCGCCGAGCCGCGCTCCCGCACTCGGGGCCAACATCACCCCGCTCCCTGGGTCGCCTCTCCCGGTGCGACCCAGCTGCCGGCGGGTCGCTGGCGAGGGTCGGGGGAGCCGCGGGGGCTCACCCGGGAGTCGGAGCCGCTCGTGAGGCAGGCTGGGGCAGAGGGGCGCGGGGCGGAGGGGACCTGGCCCGTGGCTCTGCAGGGGAAGAGCCAGATCCAGCCACTGGCGTCTCCCTACGGCCTTCAGAGGGGAGCCGCCGGGGCGGAAAGGGACAGGAGAGGGAAGGAGGAGGGGAGATGTGAGGAGGGACGGCAGCAGCACCCGCCTGGAACCCCCTCTGGGGTGCTTTGTGGTTGAGACAGGGTCTCGGCCGAAGGAGAAGGTCCCAGGGACCAATTCCCGCCCCTCACCTGCACTGTGCGGCAAGAAGTCTCCATGGTGTATTTTCTGCCTAGGCACGGCCATAGGTGTTAATGGAAACATCTCTCCTGCCTTCACCTGCGGTCTTTACAGGGACTATTGGCACAGCCTCTCCGTCGCTGTAGTGGCAGGGACACATCGACATGAAACCCAATTTAGAGGGCTCCAGTTCGTGTGTGTGCCAGTAGCCTTTATGGTAATAAGAAAAAACGGAAATGTTTTAAGAGGAGCCAGGTAGTTGAGCTTTTCTATTCAGTCTCCGTAGCAATGTCCTCAAATTAATATTTCAAGTTCTTCACAGGGTACTCACATTCCAAGTACAGGCAGGATTGGCAGACTAGAAGAGGAGCTTGGTCACAAAATGTTCCAGTTGTCTGCTCCTGTGTTCTGCTTGCATAATGAAAATACCATGAAAAAGTAGATCCATATTCCTTCACTAGTGCCAGCTTTCTCTGGTCGTTTGCCACCTAAATATCTGGACTTAAAACTGTGTATGAATGATGAATTATTTACAAGACAGGACTGTAGGGACTTCTTTAGTACAGCTGCACTTGACTAGATACTTGGAACTAAGTTCAGCTTTGCACCATAAGGGCATCATCAATGTAATCTCTTTGATTTCAGATCTGATTTTCTACTAGAATACTTTGCACTGAACTGGTAGGGTAGTCAGCTGTTGCATTCAAGTGTGCTTCACAGAAATGAAGCTTTTGGTACATCATCTTCCAAGATGTGACTTTCCCTTATTTTCAGTGGGAATTTCTGATTTCATTTAAAAACTAGAATAGAGCACAACTGTAGCATTAAGGCAACATGCTCAGCTTTATTCTTCTCCCCCACATCATTTAAAAGAGCATTTTATTATTATTTTTTATTTGGAGACTAAATCTTTATAATACCTTCTATCCCTGACTTAGACACTAGATTTTCTTTGTAAGTCAATATAAATTCCACAGTTCCTCTTGTATCATGAAGTATTAATTCAATTCAATGTTGTAAAGTACTACTGCATACTGAGTTTTTTAAAAAAATAGGACTTCCAAATTTCCTATTCTCAGAACAAATGTAAATAAGTATTAAGCAACAAAAATGCATGATGTGCTGCTGTTCATTGCAATTCCAGGACTAACATGTAAATTAAGCAGGTTTTCCATATGTGTGAAAAGAAGTTTTACTTCTATTACAGCTGTGAGTATTGAAGGTAGAGTTGAATAACATTTTAACTATTACTGAAAAGAAAAAGCACAAGTATATTGACAAGAGATATATAGCATGATGTATGGATTAAGAGACTTCAAAGCCACGAGGGATAGCTGCAACAGCGTAAAGGCTGCTATGCATTTCAGTATAGTACACAGAATTTTATATAGTAAATCTTATAGTTTACCCATTAAGTTGTGGTTATACAAGAGGATTTCCCTTGGAAATATATCCGGCTTTCAGTCTGAGGAGTGGGAGTCGTGATTACTGTTCACCTAAATAAAGCCTGAAGCCTGATGCAGAAACTAAATATTGCTTTGCTAGCTCTGAAAATTGACACTGTTCTCTTGAGACCAGGTTAATTCTTGTGTCAGAGAACTACTCAGTTACTTGAAGTAAGCTACTGCTTACTGAGAATGAGGACCACTGAGCTGGGGCTTTTATGTTTCTGTCCACATCTACGTGTAATAGCTTTACAAGAGGAGTTTTGTATGAAGAAAGATTTTCAAGCGTTGCATTCTGATTTGATTGCCAAAGGCAGGATAAGACTTAAAACCACTCCTTAAAAATGTAATTTTAGGTCACTGTTGATTTGTTCTGTAGGTGGATTGACCCCCAGTAAAGCTCTGGCTGTTCTGAACTGTATTGAAATGTCATGTATTGAAATGTGCCTCACCCTAGAGTAACACTACTCACAGACTAAAATCCTACTTGATGAAAAAGTGTCAGAATGTGGTCTTGAATGCTTGAAAGAATGCTTGCCTCTTGACATGTCCACTTCGCATTGATTTTCAAGGAAAATTTCTCCCTCAACTTCCAAGAAGTTCCCAGTATTCAGACTTTTGTGTGTGCAGAGTGAAGCAGCAATTATTAAACTCATGGACAGACGTCTGAAAGCAGACAAGAAATTAAAAACATGAGTTAAAGGCTGTATGTCAAAGTGAAATAAGCTTGTCAGAAATCAGATTTATTTCCATGCAATCAAAACCACAGTTCTCTTGTTCTTCCATCACTGTTGGAAGAGTTAATATCTTCAAGGAAATTAAAATAATACTTAAGCTGTTCATGAAGATAGGTTGTGCTACTGCTCGAACTGAAATTGCAAGCAGAATCTTTCTATTGACTAGAACCAGGCATCATTTGCAGCTTGTTGTATGCTGCATCTATGTGTCAGACAGTTTGTCCACGATTTGTACATGCACCACTTCTTTCTGCTAGAATGTCAAACCTTTAAGGCCTGTGCAGCAATGTTGACCTCTATCACAGGTGCAGCCTACAGAGAATAAATCCTGACATTCAGTTAGCATCAAGCATGGACATGGTAGAAAGAAGGTAACAATATTTAGATCTTTACAGGCCAACCTTCTGTTCTTTTTGAGTCTGCTATTTACTGTCAAAAAAGAAGATTTAATTAAAAAGTATAAGATTCTATGACAGTACACTGATTTGATGTACTTCATAAAGAATAACTAACCAATAATGTTCAAGCCAAAAACTGAGTTTTGGATTTAGATAAAGTAAAATGCTTCAGCTGATTCTAAGTATTGATTTTAGATGAAGAACAGAATAATTTCTGAATGGACATTACTGTTTAAATCTGTTAATTTTGAGCTAAATATAAATAAAACAGGTGTAAAAGAATAGCATCACTAAAACTTATTTTTAACTGTTAAAAACATGAATTGCATACAGGAGCTATGTAACATCAGCTTTTTTTTATCTTAGCAGAATTTTCAGAGGAAGAGCAGTGGAGCTTAATACTAAGAAAGTAATCTCTTCAAATATATTTCACCGTTTGCAGTTTCAACAGAGTAGTGAAGAGACTCTGTATGTCTCTTTGTAACAATCCATAGCATCTCTTTATCAGCCGTAGCAAGTATCAGAAAAAATGCAAGGGAATTCTTCCATCTTCCTTGAGAAGAAGAGACCAGTGGAGACCAGTCAGGTGGTACAGATTCATGGTTAAAGAAAAGCAGCATTTTTAGTTAGAATTTATGAGAAGATTTGCTGTCACTGTATTTACCAATCTTAGGCCATGTTTGAAAAAAAAAAAAACAAAAACAAAAAAAGCTTTAAACTAGATAAATACCTCAATGTTTTTTTTTAATGTTTGTTGCTTGTAATGTCAACCATCTATTTAATAGGGAAGGTTTTGTTACTGGTTCACATTAAGCAGAAAATTACTGTATTTGTGACAAAGAAAGAGGAAGGAAGAAGGAGAGACAGAGTGTGTGGTTGCATGCTGATTTCATTGTCAAGTTATAATTTAGAGAGCAAGTTCAGTCCTTTAATAACAGAAATCATATTCGAGCCTAAATGGCAGAGAATTGCATATATCTGAAACTACAGGATCAGGAACTTAGTTCTCACCCCATATTTCAGTAACAGTATTTATTTACAGAGTACTTAAAAAATTCATAGAGTTTGAAACATGTTCATGCAACAGTCCTTTTTCAAGGCCTGTAACGGTAAGTCCTTAAGAACTGCCCACAATTCTTTTAGTGCACGATCAAAATATATTTAGTGGGAAGCTGTTGCTTTATTGCATTATACTGTCTGTGTGCCAGGTGCTGTCACTGAGGAGTGCTTCTGTTGCTTATTACAAACCTATAGTTTTGATGTATTACTCATACATAGACAGTGCCTTTTCACAGTTCTCAGTTTCTGTAAGAATTTCAAGCTACCAGTTAGCAGTGGTTTATTTTTTCTAGTCATTATTAATTTAGTTGAGCTTTTTCCTAATTTTAATTGCCTGTTAATGACATTATAGTTTGATATAGATGTAGTTTGAGCAGCTGTATGTGTTTTTTGACTTAACATGAAAGCTTTCAGAAATTATGGGAAATCCTTGCCTCGTAAAACTAGACTTGTGAAGTTGTTCCCTGACAGCTATGTTAACCTACCCAATTATTGCCAAAAGAAACAAAAAAAAAAAAAAAAGCAAGAGAGCGACAGTGGAAATACGCTGCCAATACAAAACATTTTTATACCTGTCTGTATAACTGATGTGTT
The DNA here is from genome assembly GCF_037157495.1 of Lathamus discolor. Lineage (NCBI taxonomy): Eukaryota > Metazoa > Chordata > Aves > Psittaciformes > Psittacidae > Lathamus > Lathamus discolor. The sequence continues at coordinate 26,202,425 of NC_088884.1, forward strand.
GTCACAACATCCACATTATCATTCTGACTGACTGTTATTTATAGACTTTACACTAAAATGCAGGAAAAAGCATGAAAGAGAAACACTTACACATGCATTTTAATTCCACTTTGTGTCAAAGGCAAGTCTGCAGCTTTTATAGAAACTTGCCGACAATATAATATCCTATCAAAATATTTCTGCCTGTTTTTTTCAAAGAACTTCTTGCTATAGATGACCAAGAGATTAAATGAACTTTTGTAAAATTGCTGCATTCTCACTTAGATCCTTAACATAATGAGATTAAAAAAACCCAAACCTGTTACTGTTCATACACAAGAACCCCAAGTATTAGAACTAAAGTTGTGTTATAATAAACTACAGCTCTTTATAGCATATAATAAAAAAAACAGGGGTTTTTTAAGATGTGAGTGTGTGAGAATGTTTCTTTGCACTGAAATTCCTGCAACTGATGTGGTAGGTAAGTACATTTCTGTCCCTTAGCAACCTTCACTGATTCAAAAAATCCACACTTAGGGTATCTGGAATGCTGTTAATGAAAGTGCCTGGAGTTTAACAAATAACCAAATCATTCAGAAGTGAGTCATTACTTGAGCTACAGTGATGCAATATACTGGATTTGACAGCAAGAACAGGAATAACTAACTTTCATACATAGATAATGTAGGAAGGTGAGTAATTACAAAAAATTAGGAAAGAAATCAGAACATGGAACAGAAATAAATCTAAATATGGCAAATTACTTTCATTATGGTTAATAGATAAAGAATAAGATATAAGATCACAACTATGTGCAAATTTCTGTTTTGGAGATCACATCAATTATTAATCAGATCTATTGTGGGCTAGATCTAATTTAATTTTGTGTATTCAAGTAAAAGGGACACTGAATTCAGTGCCTGTTCCAAAGTGTCAAAAAAAAAAAATCCTGCTTTTGATACATAACCAATAATAAATGCAATTCTTTTATAATAGATTTAAAGCGAGGAAAGAATGAATGACTTGTTTTGGAATTTATTCAATTTTTTCTTTTTTTTTTCTGATTTCTTTCTATCAGTTTTCCTTCAATGACACACTACAATTTGATAACTTCAACGTTATACAGGTATTACAGAGTGTACAGTCACAAAGATCTCTTTTTTCTGTCACTCCTGGTATTTTTCAGTTCTGTATCAGTTAGTTTCCCTATCCCAGGTTCTCTAGGAGAGAGTAATCAAGGTATCCTGTACATGTCTGTATATACATTCATCACCTACCTATTTGAGAGCAAAAGCATCATTGCAGGTCTGGCAACTGGATGATACTGTCTGTCAGGGAGTGTGCTTCAAAGCCACATATAGATTTAATATGTAAAACATTATTTCCTTCAACGTTTTAACACACCCAAGAGATGTAATCGCATAGGTGGCTATGTTTCCTCTTGACATTTTACGAAAATCTTAGCACTTTTGCACAAACTTTTTAGTAGGAGAAAGAGATGGCATTGCCTAGAGGTAGAGTGCAGGGTTGTGTTCCAAGAGTTGACTTCACTTGATTAAGAAGCCAGTAAATTTTCTAAACAGCTCTTTGACAATTGTTTCAATATATGTCTTGTTGCCTTAGTTTCTTCTGGAACCAGGCATAGCTAATGTTTTTTCTGTAAAGACCTAGAGCTCTTTGATGAAGTGTTCTGTTTGAAAGTGAGGCAAGGCACAAACATCATACAAATGTATTGTTGAGAATTCATCTCAATGACAGTAGACTTGTGCTCTACTCCTAAGCTGGTACTTGACTTGTTAAGTTCACCATGCAGCTAAATGATTTCAAGGTCCTTTCCAACCTTAATTATTCTATGATTCTATGGTTGATCAGTGAATAGTAGAAAATTTCCTGAGGAAAAACAAAAGATCTTGGCAAACTAAGCAAAGCTGCAGATTTAAAAGCTAAAATTTTCATATACAGATGATAAGACTGACAGATAATGTGGTTTCTCTGCATTCTCTCATTTGCCAGTTCAACTGTTGGCTCTCTAAGAGTAGAATGAAATGGTATTTCCAGTATCATCATGCTGCCTTTCAGAAAGCAGCTAAGTTTGTGTAACCAGGGAATCCCTCAAACAAATCATCACTTTCCTGAGTGGAAATTGAAAACTACTGTTTTTCTCTAAATCATCATGTGCAAATTGCAGTCTATGAACCTGGTGTACTTTTTTTGAGAAGCAGACAAGCTGTTTCAAGTGACATGCTGAGGAGCAGACAGGGGTTGAAATTTGCAGTGGCTTTTCTGGTCAGCTGAAATGCTCATTATCAATCACACTCTATCTTCTAAAATAGGTAGTATAGGAGCATCAAGGGTGCTAGAAAGCAGAATGGACAGCAGTATATTTGAAAAAGGAACAATTACATTGTCTTTGGCATACGCCAAATGTGGATGAGTGTTTCTAGAGATCTTGCTGGTAAAATCATTTTTTCTTTTGGATTTTTGGCTTTGGGTGTTTTGGGGTTTGAGGGGGTGAGAGGAGAGTGGGAAGGGCAGGAGGGCAGTGGAAGGAAGAACAAGAGATGGTGGGATAGCAGGAAATTCTGAATTATGGAAGGGCTATTTTTTTTTTTCATAAGACAGTGGACCTATTTGATTCTGAGGGTGTCACCTCCATATGTATCTTGCAAAATTATGTCCATGCTGAAGGATAGCTTTGGATGAAATGTTTCTCTGTCACAGAACCCTAATCTCACAAAGTTCAAAACCAGGAAGTGCAAAGTCCTGCAGCTGCAGAGGAATAACCCCATGCATGAGTGTGGACTACGGGCCAGCTATCTGGAAAGCAGCTTTGCCGAAAAGGACCTGGGAGTCCTGGTGGCCATCAGGCTGCATTAGACAGAGTGCTGCCAGGAGGCTGAGGAAGGTGATCCTTCCCTTCTACTAGCACTGGTGAGACTCATTTGGAGTGCTGTGTGTGTCCCATGCTGGACTGCCACAAGAGGTAGTACAAGAGAGACGTGCATCTCTCTCTTTATTACAAGAGAGGGATAGACATACCAGACACAGTGCAGCAAAGGACCAAGAAGATGATTAAGGAATTAGAACATTTGTTATACAAGAGCAGGCTGAGAGAGCTGGGATTGTTTATCCTCAAAAAGATAAGAGGGAGTATTGTGTGCAGTTCTGATGTCCTCAACATAAAAAGGACATGGAACTGTTGGAACAAGTCCAGAGGAGGGCCACGAGGATGATCAGGGGACTGGAGCACCTCCTGTGTGAAGACAGGCTGAGACGTTTGGGGCTGTTCAGCCTGGAGAAGAGAAAGCTGCCTGGAGACATCATAGGAGCCTTCCAGTATCTGAAGGGAGCCTATACGTATGCTGGGGAGGGACTCTTTGTCAGGGACTGTAGTGACAGGACAAGGGGTAATGGGTTAAAACTTAAACAGGGGAAGTTTAGATTGGATATAAAGAGGAAGTTCTTTCCTGTTAGGGTGGTGAGGCACTAGAATGGGTTGCCCAGGGATGTTGTGAGTGCTCCATCCATGGCAGTGTTCAAGGCCAGGTTGGACAAAGCCTTGGGTGAGATGGTTTAGTGTGAGGTGTCCCTGCCCATGGCAGGTGGGTTGGAACTAGATGATCTTGAGGTCTTTTCCAACCCTAACTGTTCTATGATTCTATATAAACTATATTTGCGTATAGACTACACTTGCCCTCTACATAACACCCATACTGAGTGCTGGAGCCTCTGTGGGGAGCAGGGATATAGACATGCTGTGGTTTGCCACACCTTTAGCCCTGCACTACTGGTGCCAGTCCTCCCTGCAGTAAGCAGGGACATCTTCAACTAATCCATATTGCTCAGAGCTCTCCCCAAGTGACCTTGAATGTTTCCTGGGATGGAGCATTCTACCACCTCTCCCAGCAACCTTTGACAGTATTTCAACACCCTCATTGTAAAATTTTTTTGCTTATATCTAGTTTGAGTCTACCCTTGTTTAGTTCAATATCATTACCTCTTTTTCTATCACAACAGACCCTACAAAAATGTCTGTCTCCATCTTTTTTATAAGCCCCCTTTAAGAACTTAAAGACTGCAATAAGGTCTCCCCGGAGCCTTCTATTCTCCAGGCTGAACAACCCTGACTCTCTCAGCCTTTCCTCATAGTAGAGATGCTCCATCTCTCTGATCATTTTTGTGGCCTTTCTCTGGACCTGCTCCAACAGGTCCATGTCTTTCCTATGCTGAGGGCTCCAAAGCTGGAGCTTTGATTTGCAAGACTTTAATAAGTGATAATTCCTCAAGCGTTCAGCTCTTTGGAACTGGTTCATCAGTATTTTAGAAAGGCCTTTATGCGTAGGGGAGATTGCTTCCGTCTGCTTTTGGGCATACTAACAAAAGGCTGGGAATGTTGATTTTGTAGGTCCCTTTGAGACGTCACTCTTTTGCTCCACTGTGGAGCTTCATGCCAATATCCTGCAATATTCTCTCTGGTTGAATAGAGCTGCTTTGTGTTTGGAATAGGGTGAGCCACACAGTCTGTTAATTCAATTTTAGGTACTAGACTGAAACAATGGTGTGCAAAATTTTAAAAATAATTGAGCTTAAAATGAGGAAATAATATACTTGTTTACAAGACCACTAATGAATATTGTAATTCATTTTTATTCTTGTGTTGAGATTAGCAGGACAATAAAAACAGAACCCAAACACATTTCTGTGTCATCACGAGTTAAGTAGAATTCCTTGAAAAGTTGCCAGCCCTCATCATTAGGAGATTCTCTGATGTTTATTCCACAATAAATTTTTAAATCTCATCAGCAGTGTGAGCCATCTTTGCCAGGCTGGAAGTACCTTAACATTGTCTTTATTTATTATCTGGACATCTCATGAACCTAACATGACACTTCAAGTCTTGTGAATGTTTGTATGTTCATAGACTCTTTCAAACAGGCTGTGTTGACATCTGGTATAACATAAAATTTCAGTTATCTGTGTTGCCTGAAATTGTACAGAACAGTTCTGCTGTCCTGTTCCACCCCCCGCCAAGGAAAACACTTCTATAACCAGAATGCCCTCTCTTCTATAACCAGAATGTCCTCTCATATACAAAAATCTCTGTGCTTCTGTCAGGTCTACACAATATTTTAAGCAAGTCCTAGAAGCATTGGCTTTGAGAACAGTTTGAGCAAAAAATCTTATATAAATTAAAATGTTATTCTGAGAAGTTCTGAAGTACATTACTTGTAAAGCTTTTCACTGATCTGTTTTCAGACTGCAGAAGTGATTAACATTGGAGATAAAGGATTTTTTTTTTTTTAAAGGACTTTTCGGTGTTGTCTTCATAGGTGATTTCTCCTGCTTTATGATTAACTGTGATGCTGGATGAAGCTTTTCTACACAGTATTCTTTCCTTTCTGTCTTGTCAATTTTAGTTCCAATATAATTTTAAGAAATAGCTTTAGAATCATTACACTTTCCACCTAATTGCAAAGCCATTACAGGCTTAATATGGCAGGAGCTGAGCCTGTCGATACATACATTTCTTTCAGTTTAATTGCAGTCCATCTACCTTAGCTTCTTTCTAAGGTACTTTTAAACTTAGATAACATTCTTTATGAGATTTCCCATAAACTAAAACACCATTCACAGACACCGTGATACTTTGGAAATGTTGCAGAATCATACACATCTTTCTAAGGTGATTCTGATGCCAAATGGGAAGCAAAAGAGTAGATATCTTTTAAATAATGTCATAATAAGTTGTCATCTTGTCTCTTGCAGGAAGATCTGATGAGAATACTTTTGAGAAAACATTTTTCAATGCAAAATGTTGACTTGGCAAAACCAAAGCTTTTCACTGAAATATATATCTTTTCAGTGGAAGTTTCTTAATGAAGATTTTATCAGGTCCAGGGTAGAATTTCTAATTAGATTCTGAAAAATAGAGGTACACCTACCTTTGTGGTCACGGTAAGTTAGGAGACTTGGTTTTAAATCAATTTGAGCTGCAGCACGTAACTGAGCCTGGACCTAGCACTCCAAAAGTGACTGTCCTCAGTGTTTTAATGCCATCTTGGGGGTAAATCTCTTTCAGTCTCTATTAATGTCTCTTGAGAACTTTCTAAATATGGTTGGTTTGGTTTTTTTCTTCCCTACATTGAGATAAAACAAATTAAAATATTACAACTATGTTTGCTAACATAAAATTGTTGTGTTTTCAGATCAGTCTACTTGACAGAATGCAAAGGAGGTGCTGTTTTAAGGTACTTGGGTAGGAAGACTTGTACCTTCGAAGTTCTACTTACAGCTTCAGGTCACAGCTCTGTGTTGATTCTTGTAAATCTCCTTGATTGAAGTGGAATTACCTCTATGGGTACAGGTGGAAAGCTTGACAGTTTCTGTTCATAAGCTTTCACAAAGAAAAAAACTTTAGTCTTAATACTTAAAAGTATGTATGCCATTTTAATAGATATTTTATTTATGCACATTTTATATAGCAATATATATTCTCTGCTTACAATACCATGCTAGTTTCTACTTGGGAAGATTTTAGTTTCTAACATTTCATGTCACAATAATACGAAACAATTTAGATGAATCAAGAAATTAATCAAGTAGCTGAGGAGTTAATAGTCCTCAAGTAGGTTCTAAATAATGAAGAGTGTTAACATTGCTGATAGCCAGTCTTACAGCACTGGAATAAGAACACAAGGTGCACAGTATAATTTCTTCTTACTTAATCTGAGCCACCCAAAATTGTGTGAGATGACTACAGCTGTCAAGTGGGCAATATCCTGAAAAATATCAGAAGATATGTGACTTGAGCATAACATTTGTGAAAGATCTTAGATTTTGCGAATGAATTACAAAAATTTAACTATTTAGAATGAAATTAACTTTAAGAACATATTATGTGAAAACCAAATTATTTACATTTTTTAAAATTAAAATAAGCTATGATAATAATAGGAAGTGCTACTAAACCTACTTTACCTTTATATAAAGGAAATATATATATCTATTTAGAAAATAAACATAAGTAAAGTATAAGTTGCCTTTTAAGTGGGACTAGATACTATGTAGACCATGAGCAAAATTCTCTTTTTCATATATCAAAATAAGTAGAGCTTCTCAGCAATCAGCTTTTTTAATACATTATGGCTGAATGAGAAATGACTAGTAGCAATTGAGTTCTGTATATTCTGAAGACCGTGTTACTGAAATAAGGGAAAATGTGGTTTAATGTAAAACTGTGACTTTATTAGTTACTACTTAGCTGAGTGAGAACAGATGCTATCCCTTCTTCTATCACTACATGCACTTGTAAAATGTCCCTTTCCAGATTTCTTGTAGGCCCTCTTAAGGGACTGGAAGGCTGCTCTTATATCTCCCCAGAGTGTTCTCTTCTCCATGTTGAACAAACCCAACTTTCTCAGCCTGTCTTCATAGAAGTGGTACTCCAGCCCTCTGATCCTCTTTGTGGCCTTTCTCTAGATATGCTCTAACAGCTCAGCTATTGAATCAAGGGTCTCACCAGGACAGAGTAGACGGGGAGGGTTACCTCCCTTAACCTGCTGGTCACACTTCTTTTGATGTTGCCCAGCATATGGTTGGCTTTCTGGGCTGCAAATACACATTGCCAAGTCATGTTAAGCTTCTCATCAAGGTTCTTCTCAACCCATTTTTGACCAATCTGTATTTGTACCGGGAGTGCCTCGACCCAGGTGCAGGACCTTGAACTTGACCTTGTTGAAATTCATCAGGCTCGCTTAGGCACAGAGGTGAGACTAACCAGGCTATAGTTCCACAGGTCTTCCTTTTTTTCCTTTTTAAAAATGGGGGTTATGTTTCCCCTTTCCCAGCCAGTGGGAACTTTGCTGGACTGACATGACTTCTCAAATATGATGCATTGTGGCTTAGCAACTTCATGTTCCAGTTCCCTTAGGACCCGTGGATGCATCTCATCAGCTGTCATGGATTTGTGCACCTTCAGTTGACTTAGATGGTGTCAAACCTGATCTCCAATGATGAATGATTCTTCATTCTCACAGTTGCTGCCAAAGCCTTTTGCAACTTGGGCAGTGTGGCTGCAGCACTTGCCAGTGAAGTCTGAGGCAGAAAAGTTATTGAGTATCTCAACCTTCTCCACATCATGGGTAACCAGATCTCCTGACATATCTATAGAAGCTTTTCTTGTTGCCCTTGACATCCCTGAACAGATTTAGTTCCATCAGAGCTTTAGCTTTCCTAACAGATCTGGCTGCTTGGAGAATTTCTGTGTAGCTTCCCTTTTTGTGTCAGTTAGTCTAGGAACACCTTGTTTCTCCACACAGGCCTCCAGGTATTTCTCCCTGACTTCCTCTTTTTTGAGATGCATCACTTGAGCTTGGAGGAGGTGAACCTTGAGTATTAACCAGCTTCCGTGGGAACCTCTTCCCTCCAGCACTTTATCCCGTGGCACTCTACCACACAGATCTCTGAAGAGGCCAAAACCTGCTCTCCTAAAGTCCAGGGTAGTGAGCTTGCTGCATGCCCTCCTTGCTGCCCTAGAGATCTTGAACTCCATCATTACATGGCCACTGCAGCCGAAGCTGCCATTGAACTTCACATTACCCACCAGCCCCTCCTTGTTGGTGAGAACAAGGTCCAGCATAGTACCTCTTCTCGTTGGCTTCTGTGTCACATGGAGAAGGAAGTTATCATCAGTGCATTCCAGAAACCTCCTGACTTGCTCATGCCCTGCTGTACCATCCCTCCAACAGATAACGGAATGGTTGAAGTCCTCCATGAGGACCAGGGCTTGTGAACATGAGGCTACTCCTGTCTATCTATAGAGGGTCTTACCTACTTCCTCTTCCTGGTCAGGCAGCCTGTCGCAGACCTCCGCTATAGTGTCACCTGTGCCTGTACTCCCTTTAATCCTGACCCGTAAACTCTCAGTTTCCTTCTCATCCATTCCCAGGCAGAGCTCCAGTGCACTTCAGCTGCTCATTGACACAGTGTTGACACCCCCTCCTCATCTCCACTGTCTATCCTTCCCAAAGAGACTGTATCCTTCCATTCCAACACTCCAGCCACAGGAGCCGTCCCACCATGTCTCTGTCAAACCAGTAAGATCACAGTCCTGCAGGTGTGTGCACGTCTCTAACTCCTCTTGTTTATTCCCCGTTCTAGAACAGAACTTTGGGAAATTATTCAAATCAAGAGGGCATTAAACCAAGTGGAAATAAATGGTTGGCTTCAGACAAAACAGGTAATTCAGTAAGTGGAACTGGAATGCCTTCTGAAGGATAATGATGTTTTCTTGTAAAACATTTGCTTTGATTTTCTGTGGAGTCACATAAATCCATCTCTGCAGGGATTTCACTTTTCAGTAGCTTTTGCTGTTCTAATATGATGCTCAATTCACGCTTCTGACTCAGATGGTAGAAAGTAAGTGTTTGACTTTGACTTTTTCTAGGATACCAAGGGTGGCAGGAAATGGCCCACTGCTATTATACAATCAATTGAATGGGTAGCTGCAGGGTGTTGGCATACCACAGTTTGTGGCAATGCTGACAAAGAAACAACACACACAGTGGCTGTCTTGGAAAATGTACAAATGAGAAAGAAAGAAATGACCCAGAAGGGCATATACCATTTAATTTGTAAATAGCATCCTACACTACAGGCTGTACTGTAAGACACTTGTTTTCTTGTACAACATAACCTGAAGCACTGTGGAAACCTGCTCTGATATTCTTGTTCTGAACTGTTTTATACCAGATGTCAACTCTTTTTAGGCCAGAGGTCCAAAAAGTATGTTCTGCATGTTATTCACATATATCTGCACTTCCTAATGAACACACAGGCATAAATACTGCCTCGCTTTCTGCCAGAGCCCAAGCAAAAGAATACCTAATGCACTAGCTGTCAAACAACACACCATGGGGGATATGCAAATTGATGATCTGCCTTTTGGATCCTTGCTAGTCATGATGAAAATCTTTTGCAGGTGTCCACATTTTTCCTTGCGAAATGGGAGACCGGGTGACTATAGTTGCTGGCACATATGAGAAATCTTTGTTCTTGTTCAACACCTTTGTTCTTGTTCAACATCTTTGTTGGTGACATGGACAGTGGGATTGAGTGCGCCCTCACCAAGTTTGCCGATGGCACCAAGCTGAGTGGTTCGGTTGATATGTTGGAGGGAAGGGATGCCATCCAGAGGGACCTCGACACACTTGTGAGGTGGGCTGATGCCAACCTTATGAAGTTTACCCATGCCAAGTGCAGGGTCCTACACCTGGCTCAGGGCAATTCCAGATACAGCTACAGGTTGGGCAGAGAAGAGATTCAGAGCAGCCCTGCAGAGAAGGACTTGGGGGTGTTGGTCGATGAGAAAACGAACATGAGCTGGCAGTGTGCGCTTGCACACAACCATATCCTGGGCTGCATCAAAAGGAGCATGACCAGCAGGTTGAAGGAGGTGATCCTGCCCCTCTACTCTGCTCTCGTGAGACCTCACCTGGAGTATTGTGTGCAGTTCTGGTGTCCTCAACATAAAAAGGACATGGAACTCTTGGAACAAGTCCAGAGGAGGGCCACGAGGATGATCAGGGGACTGGAGCACCTCCTGTATGAAGACAGGCTGAGAAAGTTGGGTCTGATCAGCCTGGAGAAGAGAAGGCTGCGTGGAGACCTCATAGCAGCCTTCCAGTATCTGAAGGGGGCCTATAAGGATGCTGGGGAGGGACTCTTCATCAGGGACTGTAGTGATAAGACAAGGGGTAAAGTGTTTAAACTTAAACAGGGGAAGTTTAGATAGGATATAAGGAAGAAGTGCTTTATTGTAAGGCTGGTGAGGCACTGGAATCGGTTGCCCAAGGAAGTTGTGAATGCTCTGTCCCTGACAGTGTTCAAGTCCAGTTTGGGTGGAGCCTTGGGTGCCATGGTTCAGTGTGAGGTGTCCCTGCCCATGGCAGGAGGGTTGGAACTAGATGATCTTAAGGTCCTTTCTAACCCTAAGTATTGTATGATTCTATGAATTAACACACGAAACAACAACCATCTATGGCACAGTTTTACATAACTTTTTTGATTGTATTTTGTTTGCTTAAATCTAATACTGAAGTTACTACAAAAAGGTTCAAAAACCTTCATGTTCTTGTTAATAGTCATATTACAAAGTAATAGGCAAGAAGGACAGAAAATAGAAAGAAAAATATCACGTAATTGAATAGACTGGGAGTTGAGTTTTAACCCCAGATAGAAACCGGGCACCACACAGTGGCTGCTATATCACTCCACCCTGAAGGGATGGGAGGAGAGAATCAGAAGGGTAAAAGTGAGAAAACTCGTGGGTTGAGATAAAGGCAATTTAATAGGTAAAGCAAAAGCCATGCACACAAGCAAAGCAAAACAAGGAATTCATTCACCATTTCCCATTGTGATGGCCAAGAGCCCCTTTTTGTGTGTGTTTCAAAACGACTCACAAGACAGAAGGAACTGACAGCTTGTTATCTCTTCGGCAAATGGCCGGGGCCACAGCAGGGATCCTGCTCCACCAAGGTGGGGGACGCTTTCCTGTGCTGTCTGCCCTGAGGCCGTGAAGATCAACTGCCTCGGCAACAAACTGCCCGGAGACAGCGACAGACCCTGCGGCGCCCGTGAGGGCGCAGCGTGAACCGGCTCTGGGGCTCAGCAGATCCCCTGAGGGAGAGTTCTGAGAGCCTGGCCCTGGAAAAAGGCAAAACCGGCCTTCAGGTGTGGCGACCACCCCTCCACCATGGACCACAGCGGAGACACTGACTGCAAGGACCGAAAGTACAACAGCTGAAAGGACCACAACTGAAAGCATTTCCACTCGCTGACTGAGAAGATGTCCTGGATCCTCAGGGTATTGAGCCTATTATTTCTGTTTTCTCTTCTTCTTTCTTTCTTTTCTCCTTTTCTTTCTCTACTTCGTATCTTTTATAAGAATAAGAACTTGCCAAGAATTTTGTTCCTCCTGATAAAGTTTTAGGGAAGTTTACAATGAAACTAATGTTGTTTTGGTTTTCAGCCCTTGCAGGGCCTCTGGTTTCTGCTGTAAACCACAAGAGTGTGATAACAGAGCAGCTCTCCCCTCACCCATCGGGCAGGATGGGACACCCATGGTCAGGCAGGTGTTCAGCCATCTCCAGGACAGCAGGGCTCCATCACACGTAGCGATTACTTGGGAAGTCAAACACCGTCACTCCCAGTGTACTCCCCTTCCTTTTTCTTTCCCAGATTTATATACTAAGCATGACTCCGTATGGTGTGGGATATCCCTTTGGTCAGTTGGGCTCAGCTGTCCTGTCTGTGTCGCATCTCAGCTCCTTGTGCACCCCCAGCCTGCTCGCTGGTGGGGTGCTGTGAGGAGCAGAAAAGGCCTTGGCTCTGTGTAAGCACTGCTCAGCATTATCTAAAACACCCCTGTGTTACCAACACTATTTTCAGCACCAATCCAAACCATAGCCCCAAACTAGTTACTGTGAAGAAAATTAACTCTATCCCAGCCAACACCAGCACACTGGGTTAACCAGGGAAAGCTGAAAGTTATGATAAAGAAAAGGAAGAAATAAAATGTAAAGGTATAGCTCTTAGGATAATGAATATAATTTGTTTAAATTTCATTATTGTTTGTTTCTCTGAAAGGGGAATCCTGGGTGAAATGTTGATTCCATCAACAGCAAGAACTCTTTGAAGAAAAAGATCAGATAACAGTTTAAGTCCTATTAATATGACATATGTATAATGTCATTTACAATAGCTGAGTAGCAGTAGCTCAATAGCAAAGAAAATCACCAGGCTGCATAACAGAGCATGTAGACTGGGCAGTTCAGTAGAAGGCAGTATTTTTTCTTTGTTTTTATTTACTGAATATTGGTTTATAGTCTCAGACCTAAGTACAAGTGACTTACTGAAAATGAAACTAACCAGTCAAGGGAGATGACTGAGAACATGTTTGCCTCCTTCTCCCAGATGTTCTGCAGAAGAATGTAATGCACTCTATTGATTCTGAAGACTAGCAAAGGTAAAGTTACTTTAGCAAGAATCCCTCTAACAGAAGGCAATTTCCTTTCTTCATACTCTGAAGTCTGCTATTCCATTGAGACTCATGCCCAAGAAACTATCATACTGTTACTCATTTCTTTCTGATCACTGCGTTTGTACTTCAGCTACTTTGGCACAAACCAGAGCAGCTTTAGGAGCAGAAGTTCATTATTATAGTCAACAGAGAGCACTAGACACTGCTCAGGGACAGTTCAGAATGCTTAAAATTAATTAAATTGGTATTCAACTAGTCACTATAATCAATGGAGACAAGGACACAAGTTTTATCACGCCTTCTTTAACACAAGAGAGTTCAACTGGGAACTAAATATTGTTTCTGTTGATTGCAAAGGAAGCCCACCTGTGACTAGGTCAGGCACTATAGACATTTAAACTTAGATGAGATGGACTTCTAAACCTATCTCTTTCCTCAGGTCAGGCAAGCTGTGGTCAATATGTTAGCTCCTGAATTTGCAGCCAAGAGAAGCCCACATTATTATACCCGGGCCTGACTACATGGATCAGTGTAGGTGGCAGCTTTGATTTTCCTGGAGCTGTTCTCCTGCTAAGGAGTTTAAATTTCTGCCTTAGCAAAGGCTTTGGTTGCTGTCAGATCCCACAGCACACATCCATTCTGCTAGTCATTTAGCATAGAAGCACAGAGAGTTAGAAAATCCAGGTCCAGGAAAAGCAGAGGGAGAGTAGTATTTGTGGGGACACAATAGCCCTGTTCTGCAGGTCTGTTCGAGAATTTCAGTCTGTCTCATCTTTAAATTCTCAGAGACTTACTCTTTTCTGGGTGCAGTTTATAGAATGCAGGTTTGGCCCATAACAGTAGTTGAACAACCACTTGACTTTGGACTTAATTCAAATCCTTTAATGCATTTATATGTTTTCTTGGGAGTGAAAATTTGAGTTAATCTGTCAGCAGAATTTATAAGAAACAATTGCTCTCAAAACCTTAACCAACCAGTGTTGTCTTTTCTGGGGGTGAGGGAGCATATAAAGTCCAAAACCTCTATGTAGTTCCTAGTGAATTACCAACATCAGCTGCTGGCCCTACTTGGAACTACTAACTATGGAAATAAAATAAAATAAATTCCCTTGAAATGTAAGTGATGTTAGCTCTTTTTGTGGTACTCAGATCTCCCGAAGGTTGGACAACCACATAGCCTTAATGGGGTCTGTTTTGAGATAGCAAACCACTATACACAGATTTTTCTCGTTCACTGATTTTGTTCTGTTATTGCATGAAATGGAAGTAATTGGGGTTGAGCCCATTGCTATAGATGGGTTAGTTGAAATCTTTGCTTTGAGAACTTTGCCTCTGGGAAGAAAGGAGAAACACAAACCCTCACAAGACTAGTGGTTGCACGTGTGTTCATTGCATCAGGGACACGGGGGATCCCCATGTGCCTCACCAGCCAGAGCCCCAGCCAGAAAGCAGGGAAGGTTGGAATGGCCTCTGGGGCAGCCCCAGACACCTCCAGGCACTCTGTGGGAATGAGGGTGTCAGCCTGTGAGTTGTGTCTGGCTCTGCAGAATTAGGGCTGGAGGAGACCTGCCTCTACAGCATCACCGGGACAGGGACTTGCAGCTCTGGGCTGAGCAGAAATGGGGTCCTGGGGCGGGGGATGGGGGAGGCCCCAGAGGAGGCTAGATAGGCCATCAAGGGCCATTATTGCCCTCAGTGCCCTGACATTTAACGGGCCGCGTGTAAAACATTAAAGGTCAGTTTGTCTTTATCAGAAAGCACGGTTACATGCTTGTTGATCTCCTAGGCTGATGACCTTTCTTTTCACATTGTTTTCACAAAGATAAAAGAAACCAGCAAGGAAAAATAAAGAAACATTAATCTGAGAAGCCATTTTTTGACGTTTCTTACCTATGCTGGGGGAAGAAAAAAGGATGAAAGTACACTGTCATCAATTTTTAAAGGTAAACAAGTGAAATTCAAAATAAAGCACTATAGATTCTTGTAACTTTAAAAGTAAAAATATTGCACTTCTTATCTCTTGGTGTTCAGGAATCAAGCTGCTTTATTTAACATGGAGATCTGTTCCTCATGGATTGTATTGCAGTTTGTTTAAAACAATGAGGTATTTTGTCCACTGCACTGTTTCTTACCTTTTCTTTCAGAAGTTCACTGCTATACAAACCCACTTTTTTTTCTCAGCAACAGTATATCAAAGTGTCAAGGGTGATCTATTTATGCTTGGCATAACTGTTATTAGAGCATATCTTTAAAATCTCAGAAACAAAAAACATCTCAATTTATTCATGACATTGGTTGTTCACAAATACATTAAATCATTTTTTTCATTCAGTTATCTACAAGGCTTTTTCATTTTTTATTTAATTTCACAGCTGCATAAACTTAACATCAAAAATCAGCACATTTAAAACACACAGGTAAAACAAGGGAAAACTTACTACCACAAAATGGCAAAACGTATGAAAGCAGATAAACTTGAATTGTGAGCTGAGCAGTAAAAGCATCTCTCTTAATAAGGAATTACATATTTTTAGAGTTTAATTACAATAAGGCCCGTCACTGTAAGATTAATGATGAGCACATTTTCCCTTCAAACAATTGCAATTGAATTGAAAGAATCGTTATTCTTAGAGAGATAAGGTCAAGCAAATGAGGCGAAAGTGGGGAAAAATGGAAAACCAAACTGTATTGAAATGAGAGAACATCTGATAGTAAGTCAGGACCTTGAAATACACTACAAGATTTATACTTACAATTTTTATAAAATGCTAGGTAAAATATTAAAGTAAGATAATAAAATACTAAGAACTTTTGTATGTTTTTTTCTGTTAACCATGCAACACTGTGGGATCTAGTGCCATTTTCAGAACTGTGAATCAGAAATAAATTGCACATTTGCATCTTTCTTTCCTTTCTGGAAATGAGAAAAACTTTTCTAGAACACATATATTACTTTTTCAGTTAGATATCATGTACCAGCTCTCCTGTACAGAGAGAACATTTGACAGTATGGTAGGGATAAACTCTGAGTTGTTGATTTTGAGTTTATTTTTTCATGCACAAGGTAGTGCAGCCTCAGGAGTCAATGTAGTTTTTCCTTATAACTTGCTAGACAAAGGTAGTAGCCCTTTATCTAAAGGAACAGACATTTAAAGAAGGAAAATCTCAAAGGACTGTTATGACTTCTCCTTTTATCTCAGAAGTTCAGACCAAGAAGTCCTTTAATCTTCATTTGCAACCTCTTTTCTGGAGCCTTTGCATTTAAGTGAGCAGATTCTCAAAATTGTCATAACCTTTATTTGAATCAGGAACCATAATTTTCACATGCTGTACCATAAACTGTTGGCCATAAAAGTAAGCCACCTATGGACTCATGCAGGGGACATGGAAACAAAATGCTTTTCACTAGCCCCACTAGTGGACATAGACTGGTTGATTTTAGATTTGTTTCCAAATTCTTTATTAATGGTTAAAATACAATTTAACAAGGCTGTAATAAAAGTGTTTAAAGGACCCTGATTTGTAATCACATTTCTTTATAACATGTTTCTGTTTTTTTATGTTTTATATCATCATATTTCATCCTCTTCTATTCTTCTTACTAATGCTATTTTGTCTGGTTTTTTTCCTTTTTTTAATTAAAATATTACAATATCATATTTCTGTTTTCTTTGTGTGGACTTTATGTCAAGTATTGGCCATTATTGCTCTGACCTCTGTTGATCCATTTGAAGGTATATGTTCTTTTTATTAATGTAAATAGATATTCAAAACCTTGTAAAATATGTGGCAAAATATGCCACGATTCTTCTTTCAGAAATCACAGCAAAGATATTTTGAGAAGGAATCCAGTTCTTCAGTTCATGGAGATAATTTGAAGAGTAATAGTGTAACTATTGTGATAAATATGTAGGAATAGGCTTCCTGTCTTTAGTTGTATCTCTCTCTCAGAAAGAATCTCTAGGGAGAGAAAGCAGAATCTGGTTTACAGGTAGCTCTGGCTGTACCCAGAAACAAGCATAAGTAATGTATTAGCAATTTACCTTGTTACCCCCCCTAATTCAGCACATAATCTCATATTGTTCTCAGCCTATGAACTAAAGAAGCTACTCAATCTTCATTGCTGACAGAATAAATGAATTAATAAACATGACTGTAGGTTTTAATTAAATTAATAAAATTCGGTGTAATCTGCAAGAGAGCAGTAGGGCTAGTTTTTTAGACCACTTCGTTAATAACTTAGCTTTTCTATAAGCTGTTGCTTATTCTGAGCTCTTCTGGATGTGAATCACTAAGACATTTAAAACAGAATCATCTTTCAAATTCTAGTTACCGGGGAATAGATGTTTCACACTCTCATTGAAAATAATGCATACACCTTCTTACATACAACTGCATATCAGGAAAACACAAACCGTTCTTGTTTGTTAATGTGATCTGCAAGAATAAAGTGTATCTTTTAGCAGGCATTATGTAAAATATAATGTGTCCTTTGCATAAGAAAAAGAAAGAACACTTAAGCCTTGTGCAATAATGAGCCAAACACTGAATTACAGAGATCTGAAGATAAGATCTCTGAAGATAAGAATCACTTAGATCTTAGAGTTAAAACTGGGAATGTTGCTTTTGAAACTGCTCCATTATGTGGCAACATAAATGGGATCCCTCTGCAAATTGCACAGGGTAGATGCAACTGCTGTGCATCAGGGAAGCCCTGAGTCCTGCAGAGAGGGGTCAACTGAAACTCAAGTGAACTCAGACTTCAAAGTCTAGACAGCACCTGAACACTGCTACTGAGGACGCCAGAGCTGTAACCTGCATAGTCACAGATCATCTGTCTAAAAAGGTTGGTATTCCTGTTTACTTTAATAAGCTGAGGTATGTTTAGCTGATACGTGAACCAGATATTCTTAGTGCACATTGCTGCCTTTCTATAAATGGCCTTACACCCTGATTTTATTTATTTTATTTTGAGGGTGAAAAAAACCCCAACAACCAAACCTCAGTATCCCTATCCTTTCTCTACAATTAACAATGACAACTAATACTGGTGCATGATGGGAGACCAGTATCTGTTAGGAAGATAGTGTTAATCACAGTGTCTTGAGAGACAATGAAAAAAAAAAAAGTTCAACAACATATTGTATATAAATCAGAAAGCTTCATTTATTCATTTATAGTGAAATATTTTTCCTACATACTTTGCATTGTTAATGCATAGAAACCCTGTATTTTCTTTGCCTGGGGCTGTGTAAAGCTCTGATGACAATAAATCTGGATATGCAGGTAATACTACTCTCTTTAGCCCATAAATTTAGTACAAAGCAGAGTTTCCGAAAATACATGTTGCAGATATAGAACTCCCTCTAGACAGAAGAGCAATATAGTAAAAATGAAGTTCTCCTTTTGCGCAGTCCTTTTATGAGAAGGTATATAGCTGCTTTCATTCAGTACATTCAAAACTGTGCCTTTCACTCTAAATAATCTGACATGGTATGACAAATACAAATTATATTATTTTGAGATTATATTACATAAAATGCAAACAATAAGATTATCACTACTTAAATATCACTTAGGTTTTGAGGGTCAAATAAAAGGAAATCAGAAATTGAATCCTCAGTTTGAGCATTTGTACAGTTTAAGCTGTAATTCGCAAGTTTATGAAAAATTAAGTGAAAAGTACATGTTTAAACAAGATTGTTTTAAAATACCCTGAAAGAAGAATATACCCCATACAGAGGAAATTGTACATATTTTTTTACTTTCCATGTGATATGATTGGTGCAAAATGTCCTCTGAATTCAAGCTGCCCAAGTATCATACTTTCACCTGTCTTTCTCCAAGTCAAAACCATTAAACAATCCAAACACAAAATACAGAGAATGTTTTTGATGAATTATGCTTTTTTTGATCTATAAAATAAGGTCTATGTTAGATAGACTGTACCTTCAGCCCTTTAGTCTTCACTCAGCTTCTTCTGTTTCTTTTATGGAAATACACTGAGAAGTAACCTAATAATATTCCAAACAGTCTTTCACAGTTGTGTACATACAGCGGTTCATTACAGCTCATACTGTACATCACCATATGGTCTGGCCTTTACATCTGTTGTACTTCTGTAGCTCCAAGTGGTGGAACAGTTTGCCTAGAGAGATTTTGCAGTCTATAGTTAGAGGTTTTCAAGACCTAGCTGGATAAAGTCCTGAGCAACAACCTGGTCTGACCCTGATTTGAGCAGGAGATTGAACTGCAGAACTCCTAAAGTACCTTTAGACCAAATTATCCCATGTTACTATGAATCTGAGTGAAGTTTTGAAGTTCTTCTGGGGCAAATTCACATGTAGATGTAGTATACTGCAGTGTCATGCAGAGACACTACAGAGACTTATCTTTGGAACACCATATTGTGCCGAGTATGCAAGCCATAATGTGACACTTTTGAGGGTATTTGAGCTGCTATATTTTTAAGCCAACAAGAAATTACTTCATAATTTCTGAATGGAGACTCTGATTTTAGCTGCCTTCCTCAGAAAGACTTGGAACACTTGACACTGCTCATAAAAAATTGACACAGTAATGATAACCACTGCGATGGTTGAAGGAGCCGCTCTAAACTCCTGGGGTGAAGCCTGGGTGGGTAGGTGAAATAACATTTTATTTAAAGATTGCAGTGTTTCATCATCTGCTTACAGCTTTGGTGTAGATTACTTCAGCTCTGTATTACTTAAATTGCAATACAAATAATTTTGTGTTTCAAGGAAGTCTTCATTAAATAAATAACAATTTACTTTTACTCCTGCTTTGATGCCCATGGATCACAAGCTACTGTATCTGTTAATAGCATTTGCCCATTCCACCATTTTTCAGCTCTCACCCTTCTTCCTTTCATGTCCACTGAAGCAGTGCCTTTGGCCACATTCCATCTCCATTTTTCATGCATAACTAAACAAGCCTTCTTTTTCTTGCTACTCTTATGAATAACTTCTTTTGTTCCATTGTTTTCATGCAGCTTCTGACCATGCTGTTGAAAGAATTGCAATGAATTCCTGTGCTTTCTAATCCAAAATATAGCCTCTATTTATTTTGGATTGTTAGACGCACTTCAACAGTGTTGAAAAAACCTTGAGTAACTTCCTTTTGTAGCCATTACTGTTGCCACCAAAATAATATTCTGAACTACCAAACAGTTTCATGGAAGGTTTCAGTGTCCAAAGCAGGGCGAAAAATCTGTTATTACATTTCAAGGATAGAGAAACATCTGCTTCAAGAGTTTTGCCTATAGATACCAACCATTTCCCTTTTTTTTTAACTGAAAGCCATGCCAGTTTAGAGTACAGTGATAGTGACATGATCTATCTTCACATGCCATTTAAAGATTGCTAATGCTAAAATTAAGATCTCTTTTCTCTAGTTTCTTTTGTTTCATTTTGATCTTTATTCTTGACAGAATTTGCAAGTAAACCAGAGTTAAATACAGTAGTCTTCCCATGAAAGCCTGGGCTTCTGTACTGTATGGTGTTTTTAATTCATTACTGAAGCTGTACAGCAATGTGGTAATAAACTAATTTTTGTAGTGGATTTATTTTCTTACAGAAAAGAAGATAAAACCAGGTTCCTGATTACCCAAGAGAGGTACTTACAAAAATATAGCTTCCATGAACCAAATGTTTCATCTGAAAGGATTTTTTTTTTTTAAAGTTTAGCATAAGCAATTGTAGACAATGCTAAAATTTACACTGACAACAGTAATTTGAATATGTAAATTTGGAGTCATTATAAGCTATATTTCAGATATAGTATGTCAGAAAAACAGTAATTTCTGTAGAAACCAGACTGTGGATATGTAAAATAACCAAAGTCTTCAAAGAGCTGATGTTTCTAGAGTGAGCTTCTCAAGTCAGTGGAAATAACTGCCACTGTGGAGCTCTTGTTGACTTTATTGCTTGTATGTCCCAGTAAAGAGCCGATTGCCTTAATATAATTCAAATTAGCTAAAGGCATTGTATAATCCATTAAAAAGACACCCTGCATTTAACCAACTGGCACTAGTCTAATAAACACAAGCCTTAGCTTTCATTACATGACCATCTTATTTCTAATCAAAAAGTATTGGTTTCCTACTTTACTTTCCCTATGGTACTGTGATTTCTGAATGGAAACTACCCATAGTACTTCAAGGTTTTTTTTTTCCCTTTCACTTTTTCATTGAATGCATGTCATGGGTCTAATTTCAGCTGAATATTTGACTTTGCTTGCAAAAATGTGCTTGCATATAGCACAATCAACATGGGTGTCCTCCACTGCATTTGTAGATACACTTTTTCTTCGTTATTGACTTAACTGACCTTAACAGCATTGTTAGGTCCAGATTTCAAAGAAAAAACTCATGAAACCTAACACAAACAGAAGGCTGAGATGCAGGGTTTATTTCCATCTCAGTGAGTGTTATTGTTCTGAACTGAGAAGTCCATAACAATCCACTGTTCTCCTAGCAGGAATTGTCCAGTGCTAATTTGTTACCATGAATTTTGCTGTGGTCATGTGTAAACATCAGGCTTCAAGCCCACCTCAAAATCTTTGCAAAGCTCAACTGATTATATTTATTTTGTGTTTGTTGTTTTGTCCCCTTTAGCTTTTTATTATGTGTACTATTAACATTTTAGGACTGAAAACTTTGTGTCCTTGTTAGAGCATCTTTGAAAACAGTTCTTCTTATAAAATTTTTCCTGAGAAACAATTTCTGAGTCATCGTTTTTTGGAAGCCTGAGAATACTATCTTGAAGTCTCCAAATAAATAAGAAATGTGTGTTAACAGCTTCAATAGAAGTCTAAAACTGAAAGACAAATACCCTGGTATTGCACCTGGCCCTATGAGCACAGAAGTCTTTGTCTTATTGAGTATTTATTAACTAAGAAGTAGAAAACCACAGATGCTAAGGGTGGTTTCATATGTTATCAATTCCCACTATGAAACAAGACACATTTTCTATATGATAAGCACACAGATCATAGAGTATATTTCAATACTAATACTTATGTAATCATGAGTTTAAATGCTTGAGGGAATGGTCAGATAGATTGAAGACTAGACTAGGTGAAAAAACACTATTCATTCAATTTCCAAAACTGATTCTGGAAGAATAAACCAGAACAAAGTGAAAAGGAATATGGTTTTTTTTCTCATCACTGTTGGAGAATATAGGTTATAGAACTGTTTGTATGTTGGTTTAAAATTACTTAATATTCTGACAATTTAACCTAATAGTGGAAAGAGTATGATGGAAACAAATCTCTCAAACACCATGAAGCCCATTCTCACAGAATCTTGAGAGCCAGAGTCCACACTGTGGCAATGATGCTACAGAAAGTCCTTGGAGACATCAGTCTTCTGGCTTCCAGTCAGTCTTAAGTTCAAACTCTGCTATACTGTCAAGATATTGACAGTTATATTTTTATTGATTTTAGAGTGACTGTCTTTTGGGCTATTTTTCTACCAAGGTCTACACCTCCCATCAATATAAATCCTTCATTTCGTCAGCCACAACCAAACATTCTGTAAGAATTGTCACTCAGGTTTCCTGACTTCAGACAGCATGGCAATTAGCAAAATGGAATAAAATTGCATATTACCAGTCAAACCTCAGCCAAGAGCTGTAATAACTGTCCAGGTTCTAAAATCTGAATTTGACTAACTTCCTTCTTATATAATTACATTGTTACACATTGCTCAATTTGCTAATTGACTACATAATTTGTCTGACATACATATACACATTAATCAGTAGTCTTGCTATGCTTTTGTCAGTGGGCATGCCTGCAATATTTGCTAACATTCTGACTTGAAATGGTATTTCGAACTATAATTGTGTGTATATATTTGTGTGTGTATGCATGTACATATGTTTTCCATCAAGTACCCATAATTCCTTTGACCTGCAGGCCTTTTGTTTTCACTAACTTGTTAGTGTCAGCATGACCCAACCCATTTGTTTCCATGTATTACTTTTATGATCAGCTGCAGCACAAGATATGGTCCAGAAAGACAGGAAAGTAAAACAGTAAAGGCCTTTTGCAATTTAGCTTTCTCCAGGTGCAGACTGTAGCCTTTAGAATTTTAATTAGACATCTAAATGACATCTAAATCCCACTTTTTGTACAGACTTTCTTTACTGGCTCAAACCTATAGTAAACTTGGCCTGAGATCTGGTCAGCAAGTTAGCATATTAAGAAATATTCTTACAAGGATTGTTAAGGACAAGAAAGGAAGCAGAGAAGGAAAAAGAGGAAGACAGAAGATATGGTTATAAGCAAGGAATTTTTGGGAAGCTGAGATTACATTACAAATAGTCCACAGGGAATGAATGAGCATTGAGGTGAAGGGAGGAGGGATGCAAAGATGAGAGAGGAGACTGATGCCCATACAGTTATGCATCATTTCTTGAAAATCAAACACATGAAGGCTGATGTTAAATTTACAGGAGCTGAATGCTTGTTTGGAAACTAGATTCTGTCTATGCCTCTACCATTGAGTTTCACTGTTTTTTATAAATCACTTCGACAATACTTTCTAAAGTGCGTGCTTATAATAGTTGGAATATGTTGTACTTCAGTTACAGCAATATTGACTGTTCACAGATGTAATTAAAGTTGGTTTGCTGTGCTATGAATATGTGAAGATCCATTAATACTAATACTAATACTAATACTAATACTAATACTAATACTAATAATAAATGAGGTCATAGGTATTCCCATCAGAGATTTTTTAATCTCACTTTCTTGGTGTCTCAGTTCCCTCTCTAAAATGGTGGCAATGCCTATATGTGAACTTGAATGTATTGCTTGTGAAGCAGTAACAAACTGTAGTGATAAGTGCTGTAGAAATACTTCCAGGGAGATTAAGAATTCCTTCTCTGGACCAGGCTTTCAGTCTTACAAAGAAAGTAAGGGAGAGGGCCAGGGGGAGGAGGGCAGGCAGTGGACAAAGAGGAGAATGTGAAATATTGGACAGATGTGTGAATTAGACAGTGATTTTATTGAGACAAGGACCCTAAGGAAAACAGAGGTAGTTAAATAATACATCACAAGGCACACATAAAACAGGGCTGAATTAAGGTTACAGTGGGTACCTTTATTCTAGTAAAAATTTTTTCTGGGCTTGATTTTACAAATTGGAATGGAATATAATGGAATGAAACAGAGCAGAATAGTTCTGGTTGGAAGAGACCTACAATAATAATCTAGTCCAATTGCCTGACCAATTCAGGGCTGACCAAAAGCTAAAGCTGTTGTTGAGGGCATTGTCCAAATGCCTCTAAAAAAATGACATGCATGGAGCATTGAGCAACTCCCTAGAAAGCCTGTTGCATTTGACCACCCTCATGGTAAAGAACAGCACCCAAATGTCCAGTGTGAACCTATCCTGGCATAGCTTTGAACCATTCCCATGTGTCCTATCACTGAATACCAGGGCAAAGGGATAAGCACTTCCCTCTCCATTCGTTGTCCTCAAGGAGCTATAAAGAACAATGAAGTTGCCTCCTCAGCCTCCTTTTTTCCAAACTAGACAAGCCCAGAGTCCTCAGCCACTCCTCACAGGACAGGCTTTCCAGGCCTTTCACCAGCTTCATTGCCTTCCTCTGAATGCATTCAGGGATCTTCATATCCTTTTTAAATGGTGGGGCCCACACCTGCACAAAGTACGCAAGATGGGGCAGCACAAGTACAGTGTAGAGTGGGACAGTCATGTCCATTGACTGGCTAGCTATGCTGTGCTTGGTGGACCCCAGAACATGGTTAGAACTTTTTGCTTCCATAGGGCTCAGTGGATTTGTATGCATCTAGCTGGAGCAGCAAATCTCAAAGAAGTTCAGAGGTGGCTGGGAGTTTGTCACTCTCCCCAGTGATGGTCTTCCAGCACAGGGCTCCAGGGGTCCCATAGCCCATCATTACTGCTGAAGATAGAGGTGAAGAAAGCATTAAATGTCTCTTATTATGTCCTTATTTGTGAGGTGACCAACCTCATCAAGTAATGGACCAACGTTATCTCTTACTTTTATTTTGCTATTAACATATTTAAATAAGCTCTTTTTGTTGTCATTCACAGTCCTGACCAGCTGGAACACTGATTGAGCTTTGGCTGCACAAATTTTTTCCGTATAATGGCAAACAGCATCTCTGTAGTCCTACCCTGTCCTTGCTTCCAATGTCCATCCACTTTCCTTTTCCACCTAAGTTCTTGAAGATCCCAGTTCAGCCAAACCAGCTTTCTATACTGCTTGCTTGACTTCCAGCACTTTGGAATTGCCTGCTCCTGCACTCCAAAGTCATGGTTCTCCAATTCAGAGGACTGGACAGCCCAAGGTCTATCATTAATATTAAAGACTGAGGGAAAAAGCGCATTAGATGCCTCCACCTATTTGTTAGGTGGCCATTGAGTATAGAATCCAGTATTTTCCTTAGACCTCCTCCTGCTATTACATATTTTAGAAAACATCTTGTCGGACACAACACTAGCGAGATTCAGCTTTATTTGAGCTTTTTCAATATTATTCATTTAATATAATTTTCTCAATTAAAAAAAAAAAAAATACGTCTTTCTTCTCCTTCCTATGTAGTTTATTTTCCAAGACCATATCAGTTATGTGGGGAGTTGAGGACACATGGACTTTGATTATGTTTATTAATTTAATGATAGCTGAAACCAGTGTTTAAGTTGATGAGCTGATAAGTAGTAACATAATAGATTTGTATCTGTTACCACTTCTACTACTGGTGTAACTGATGTTTAGTAAATCACTGCTGGTCTTTTTGTCTTGTCGTGTCTGCTAGTTGAATAAAAATAGAATCATAGAATCATAGAATCATAGAATAGTTAGGGTTGGAAAGGACTTCAAGATCATCTAGTTCCAACCCCCCTGCCATGGGCAGGGACACCTCACACTAAACCATGGCACCCAAGGCTTCATCCAGCCTGGCCTTGAACACTGCCAGGGATGGAGCACTCACAACCTCCCTGGGCAACCGATTCCAGTGCCTCACCACTCTAACAGGAAAGAATTTCCTCCTTATATTCAATCTAAACTTCCCCTGTTTAAGTTTTAACCCATTACCCCTTGTCCTGCCACTACAGTCCCTGATGAAGAGACCCTTCCCACCATCCCTATAGGCCCCCTTCAGATACTGGAAGGCTGCTATGAGGTCTCCATGCAGCCTTCTCTTCTCCAGGCTGAACAGCCCCAACTTCCTCAACCTATCTTCATACGGGAGGTGCTCCAGTCCCCTGATCATCCTCGTGGCCCTCCTCTGGACTTGTTCCAAGAGTTCCATGTCCTTTTTATGTTGAGGACACCAGAACTGCACACCGTACTCCAGGTGAGATGGCTTTCTTTGCAAAATGCTATGACAAAATACATATGAGAGTAGACTGTTAACTCCATCATCATGGCTTGACTTCATGAACGAAGATGTGGGAAGGACTTTACCCACGCTTACTACAAGCGCGCTGATGACTAAAAAGGCCAATGTGAGATAGGCAAATCCGGTTGTTCCCTAAATTCATACTGAAATTAAATGTTCGTTCAGTTGTAATGTATTCTAACACAGAAAAGTATTAAATACCTCATCTCCTATCCTCAGCTTCCTTTTTTTTTTTTTATTTTTTCTTGCCACAGGTTCCACGCAGTCCTACACAGTTCCTTTGAGGAGGTGATGGGTGGCACAGAAAGTTGGGATCAGTGTCTCTTTGCTCCTGTCTTCTTGTTCTCCTCTGTTCCAGCATGCACACCCATGGCTGCAGATCCTCAGTCCTGTCGCTGCCCTGGAGTGGGTCACCCAAGCCACAGTCCCTCATGGATGTCTGCACTCTAGAATGGGTCACACATGGACCATGGTCCCTCGTGGTTGTCCCGCCTGTAGCATGAAGTACCTCCTTCCAAGAGTATATCTCTCTCTGTGTCCTCAGTGATGTCTTCTTCTACCTATCTCTTCCATGTCTCTTTCATGTATCTTCTGTTTTGTTTACCTTCTGGCAATTGCCACTCTTAAATATGTTTGAGCAGAAGCATTAGGCTCTCCTTGGACTGGCAGCAGACTTGGCAGATGATGTGTTGTTTAGGTCGATTTCAGAGCACTTCCTGGTTACTTTCACATTCCACCAAGACCCTGACAGATACGACCACAAGACCGAAGCTCATAACAACATGTTATTTTTTAACAGGACAGAACTTACTTAAAGCTAAAGGGGATTACGAGAATAGTTTTTCTCTAGCTCACTGGCTCACTTTGTGATGCCTTTTCTGAGGAATTGGATTATTTCTATTTGACCGCAGATTGACAGGTTGGACAGCTTGTCCACACCTTCATAAAGTACAGTAATTAAAAGTCTGAATGAATTGTCTCCTTCTGCCAGGTTTCATCTCACTCGTTGCTAACACTGCTGAGTTTTCTCACTTGGGATTATTGGAAATGAAATTGCAAATATAAGGTTAAAGAGGGAAATAGTAAATTGCACATACACTAAGCATGAGAGAAGTGAGCAGAGGCAATAAATAAAACATAAACAGATGACACAAGTAATCTGATGGACTAATATGTACAGCTGTGCTTCTCTAAAGATGTCAAATATATTATGGAATGGAAAAACCAATTATTTACAAAAATAATACAGTATAAAATTTCTGCAATTATGATAAGGGTACTGGACAACTTTTTCCCTGAAAATTGGTGCAGAATTTAAAAAAATATCCTTTGTACAAATTCCAGACGATCATGTGTTATTGTCCAGGAAATGCAAACTGATTCATTCAGGAATAAGAAGGACCCAGTGTATTCACAATCAAGAAGATTGTTCCCATAAATGAAGCCACATTACCCATGGTAGGGAAACACTTGTTTTGATTATAGAATCATAGAATCATAAAATCATAGAATCATCGAATAGTTAGGGTTGGAAAGGACCTTAAGATCATCTAGTTCCATCCCCCCTGATTGATTTCTCAAGAGAGAATCTTGAAGCACTTAACTGATGTGCCACAAGAATTACCTTGTTGGGACTCTGTAGCAATAGTTTTCTATTATTAAGTATTTTCCAAAGCTTCGTCCTCTAGTGAACTGGAGTGTTCAGATGGCCTTATGTGCCCTGCTAAATTTCAGGCTCAACTCCAACTATTTCTACCATAAAGACTAGTCTGTGCCTCACTTTAATCAATCTCATTATTGGACTTTAACCTGTATGACCAAACCACTTTCTGAAGTTACTGTTCAAATGCTAATGAAGATCAATTATAAGCCTAATGCTGGAGCCTGAGTTATGTACCTAAAATCTTACACAGAACCTAGGCCTTTCCCTCCTTTGTAGTTCTGTGAAATTCTGCCATCCATACTCATTGATGGCATATTGCATAGGAGGCTGTAACCATTCTCACTGACTTCTTTCAGCTCTGAATAAATTACTGAAAATTCCTTTTTAGGGATTTTTTTTTACTTTTTCTAGTTAGTAGGATAGAATTTCAGCTGATATATGCAAGGTATTGTCTGATAATAGGTATTCATCACTTAATAATTCTATATTAAAATCAATAATGTTGATTTTATCACATTAACAATTAAAAAAAGAAAATCCACAGTGCTCCAAAAGATGACGTCAAATTAATCTGTATATGAGATCATTAGTCAAAGAATCAGTTTGAGTGGTGAATTATTGATTTGGACACTTAGTTAAGAAATAAATGGAGTTCTTTACTGTAAATTAATGGTTTCATATGCCAAAGGAAAATATGTAATATAAAATACCAGATTTTTTTATACCTGAAATATCCTTACATGCATGGTTTGCCTGTAGGTTGGCATTCTGTATTTCCTGAAATATCTGGATAACTTGGCTATTGTTCAGATAACTAAGAACTTGTACAAACCAAATGCAAATCTGTAAATATATTTGCAAGAAGACATAAGTAATAAAAACATGACATTTTTTTCTGTGCTATTTAAAAGGGGTAAAACTAGATACAGGTACAAAAACAAGATGAAGAAAATATGTGTATTAAAACATAAATTTAATCATACAATAGTATAATTAGTATTCACAGAGAGACAACAGACAATTTTAAGCCAGATTCTTCAATTTCTCTTAGATCAAGCATTCAAACATTGACACAGTCATTCTACTTCCAGTGTACAAAATTAATTTTTCATAAATTTAGTAACTTGTGTTTAATCCTGATGTAATTAATAAACCTTGAAAAATTCATAAATAATGAGTAAATTAGGTCAAGCTCTCCCTCATATAGTTACTCAAGTCCTTCATTTTAGTGCCATTTTGATCTCCTTACAACCAAGTGTCTAGGGGAATTTCAAGTTATGACTGTCTGTGTTTCTACAAAGACTAGCAGTCTTAGTCATGTCTCTCTTATATGCCACAGCATCAGAAGGTGCAAATTAAAGTAGGATAAAGTTAACCACCCGGATTTTCAGTTTTGATGCCTTAAGTCATCAAATTGACCATAATGCTGAGAATGAGATGAAAAACAGTTTTTCTGCCAAGAAAGTCTGAGTAACAGCTGTGTTCAAATAAATTGACACTACATGAAGGAAAGAGTAATAACAAGGAGAAACTAAAAGCCCATGTCACAACAATACTTAAACATTATTAGATTTTTTCTTTTTTTTCCAAGAACAACAAGCATTGGGAGCAGAGATCAGAGCCCATGTCTCCTCTTTCCATAGCAAGAGCTATAACTAGTGGGCTATGGAGTAAAACTCTTTTTTTCAAGTCCAATAAATCTTAAATTGTTTTCTGCAAAGAAACTGCCTTCAGCAGACTACCTTGATAATGACGCAATAACAGAGCAAGTCAAGATAACATTTTTAGGAGTTGGGGGATGTGAATGTTGATCCTTTATAAGAAGAAAACAGTATTTTGGTATCTGTAGTACTGGATGTTATCAGGAAATTATTCTGCTTCTCCAGTATGCTTTCCCCTTTTGTTTTGAATATTTATGCTGTTGTTATGACTCCTAAAGGCCAAAGTGGCTCTTTTATGGAAAACTGACTTCCTGGAAGCTTGGTATTCTGTCTTACAGATACAGTCATGTCAGTATCTACATTCAGTTCAGTTTCTGTGGATGCATATGGTGCACTGGCTGAAGCATATCATGTTACGAAATGCAAATATATAGAATCCATAGATTTGATAATTCCTTATGTGGGGTATATGGACAAGTTCATATAGAGTAAAAATTAAAAAAAAAAATTGTCTAAAATATTTACAAATCCTTACAGCATGAGTATTTAAATATATTACGTCTCAATATTCTGCCCTTCAAAACAGAACTCTAATGTATTGAGCTGAACTGAGTTACCTGCATTTTTTCCACAGCAATCACTACAATGAAGATGTGAATGCAACTGGGTAAATCCTGTGAAAGTAGCAAGCAATTAACAAATAGATAAAAGAACAAATTAAGAAAAAAACCTGACAAACTAATTGGTAAACTGGAAAACGGACAAGTTGGCAAATAGTTTGGTAAGAAGGGAAACACACTTGATGTTTATTGGAAAGGGCAGCTTAGGTAATGTAGGTTGGGAAAATTAACTCAACATCCTTTTAAACAGTGGGTAGTAGCCTTTCACCAATGTGTTGTCAATGAGAAATGGAGTAAAGTGTAAGACATAGGAATAGGGACTTGGACATTCTATTGTCAAATTGTGTGAAAATTAAGGATTATCCAAGAACTTGGTACTCTTTAGATTAGCTACTACTTTACTGCTTGTAACATTTTGATAAAGATAAATAACTGTCCCACACTTCGGTATGTGATAGATAAAATGGTAGACTGGATGTCTTGAGTAGCTCCTATGGGAAGCATGCAATGGTGTTTAGTAAAAGACTGCTTTACAGGAAAATTTTGTCCTTTGCATGCAATCCTTGGGCACCATCCTGATCCAGCATGGAAGAGTTTGGAGACAGCATGATTCACATCATCTTTTATTTTAGGTTGCTATTTTTAAATTGATATTTTTTCCCATATGGTTGGTTGACCTTAGCTGACTACCAGACACCACTAGATGCTCTCTTACTTCACCTTCTCAACAGGGTAAGAGGACAACCCAAATAAGATGGACAACCTCATGGATTGAGATAAGAACAGGAAGATGTCTTATCAGTCAGAGCTACTGGAAAAACAGACACAGTGTGGGCAAAATCAATTTAATTTGTCAAAAAAAGAAAAAAAAAAGATGATGAAAAGAAAAAAAGACAAAAATAAAACCACCTTTCCTCCTCACTATGCCCCCAGAAGTGGAGAAGGGATGGGGAACAGAGTTGGAATCAGGTAATAGCAGTTCCTCTGCTCTTTCCTCCTTACACTTTTCCTCTGCTCCAGCATGGGGTCTTTCCCATGGGAAACAGTCCTCAAACTTTTTCAAAATGGGACCTTCCCATGGGCTGCAGTGCTTCAAGAATTGCTCCAGCCTGGGTCCTTTCAACATGGTGCAGTCCTTCAGAAACAGACTGCTCCAATGTAGACCGCCCCCCGGCCGCAGTTCCTGCCAGAAAAGCTGCTCCTCTGTGGGCTTCTCTCCCATGGGCCACAGTTCCTGCTAGGAGTCTACTCCTGTGTGGATTCTCCATGGGCTATATCTTCTTTCAGGGCACCTCCATCTGCTGGGAAATGGGTTCCTTCACAGACTGCAGTGTGAATTCATGTGCTCCAGTGTAGTACCCCATGGACCGCAAAGAGCCAACCTATGTTACCATGGTCTTTTCCAAAGGCTGCAGGGGAATCTCTCTGTGCATGGAGCATTTTGTCCGGCTCATTCACTGACCATGGTGTCTGCAGGGTTATTTCTCTCACACTCTTCTTGCTCACATCTACCAGAGCTGCTGCACATTGCTTTTTACACTTTTTTAACTATGCTGTCACAGAGATACCACCAGCATTGCTGATGGGCTCAGCTTCAGCCAGTGGCAGGTCAGTTTTAGAGCTGGCTAGAACAGGCACTGCCTGGCATGGTGGCAGCATTTGGCTTCTTCTCATAGAAACTACCCCTGCAGCTCCCACACTACCAAAGTTTTGCCATGTAAATCAAACACAGACTAAAATCACCCAGCAGTCCCACCATAGCCGGGAAAGTACTTCATTACTCTCAAGGTATGGGCTCTGTGCTTTAATGGAACTAGTTGTCCTGGCTCTACTGACTTAAAAAACCTGCATATCACCATAAACAGAGAAATGTGTCTTGAAAAAAAGATATGCTCCCTCAGTGAAAGATATGGTGTTTAGTTAATGCAGATGACAAGGTTTAGTTTAGTAAGAGGCTGAGGTTGTTAAAATATTAGAATAGGCATTACATAAATAAGCCAAAATTACTTGGAATCATCATTTCATATATTATTACTTTCATTTAAAAATTAATTTGAATAATGCTTTAACAGAAAAAAGTAACCAGTTTTTTTTTTTTTAAATATAAAATAGGTAAAGAAAAAAAGTCACAAGAAGGTATCGAATTGCTGAGGTGAGTAGCTCGAGAGAGGACGCCTTTAACACCAGAGCGCGGGGGAGATCAGCGTCCAGGAGCCTCAACTCAGAGCGGCCAGAGCTACCGAGGGAACCCCAAGTCCTCGACAGGACCTGCCCGGGATCCGGCAGCTCCGCGGACGCGAGCAGGGACTCACAGTGGGCGGAGCCAGGAGCAGCGGCACCAGCCCTGAGTGGTTAAAAACCTGCCCCAGGGAGCGCGGCGAGGCAGTTCGCGCGGGCAGGCGAGCGCCCGTCGTATGAGCGGGGCCCGCTCTGGGAGCTCTGCTCTGGCTGCCCCGGCGATGGCCAGCGTAGGCACCCAGACAGAGCAGACGAGAGGGGAGGCTGCAGGGCAGAGCTCGGAGTATAGAGGGTGCCTGCACTGGGCTTGTGAGGGAAAGGAGCACGATGGGCAGGGATGCACTTGGTGCTCCGTGGTGGAGGTCCTCCTGCAGCAGGGGCTGAGCTGTGGGATGCTATTAGCGGGCTTCAAGATGTCAGGGTAGCTGAGAGGAAGCAGGGCTGCTTGCTCCAGCCCCATACTGTGCAGGGGCCTCAAGCTTCCCCTACAGCTCATGAAGGAAAGAAGGAGGCCACCAACCCGGGAAACTGGGAATTAGTGACAAAGAAAAACAACAAAAGAAGGAGGAAAAAGACAATTAAAGGCAAGGGGCTTCCTCCTAAATCTGTTGTCCCCACACAGAACCGCTTTGCTGTCCTGCAGGAAACGTACTTGCACCACAAACAGCCAGCTGAGGCACAGGTAAAGATCTCTACCGGCGCTACAAAGAAAAAGCGGCGGGTCGTAGTAATAGGGGACTCTACTTTGAAAGGGACAGAAGCACTCGTCTGTCAGCCTGACCCCGTCTCGAGGGAGGTGTGCTGCCTACCGGGATCACGGATCAGGGATGCTACAGAGAGGCTGCCTGCTCTAGTAAGTTCCACGGGCTATTACCCACTCTTGGTGATCCATGTGGGTGCTAGGGATATAGATAGTAGTAGACTGGGGACCATAAAGAAAGACTACAGAGCACTGGGAGAGGTGGTTAGGGGCTCTGGTGCTCAGATAGTCTTTTCGTCAATTCTCCAGGACACAGGGGAGGACCAAGAAAAAGTTAGGAGATTTGGCCAGGTTAATAACTGGTTAAAAGGGTGGTGTCATAGTCAGGGGTTTGGGTGTCTTGAACACAGGACTGAAGTTAGTAGGCCAGGTCTACTTGGGGCTGGTGGAGTTGCTCTGATAAAGAAGGGGAAGAACAGTTTTGGTAGGAGGATTTAAACTAGATGTGTTGGGGGAGGGGGGCATCATTCCATCCCAACACACCCAGTCAGTTGCCAACACCTATAATAAAAGCTCAGAACAATGTACATATATTCCAGCTGCTCCAGCCAATGAGCCGGCTTCAATTGGAGCTCGGCTCAGATGCCTCTATACAAACGCCCGTAGCATGGGGAACAAACAAGAGGAATTAGAGATGTGCACACATCTACGGGGGTATGATATAATAGGCATCACAGAAACATGGTGGGATGGCTCCTATGACTCGAGTGTTGGAATGGAAGGCTACAGGCTCTTTAGAAAAGACAGGCCTGGCAGGCGGGGAGGGGGAGTTCCCCTTTATGTTAGGGATAGGCTGGAGAGTATGGAACTCTGCCTGGGGACAGGTGAGCAGTTTACAGAGAGTTTGTGGGTCAGGGTTAAAGGGAAAACAGCTGTGGGAGACATTACTGTGGGAATCTGTTACAGACCGCCTGATCAAGAAGAACCTGTGGATGAAGCACTCTACAGACAGATAGGAAAAGCCTCACGCTCGCAGGCCCTTGTTCTCGTGGGGGATTTCAACCACCCTGACATCTGTTGGAACGATGGCACTGCACGGCACAAGCAATCCAGGAGGTTCCTCGATTGTGTGGAAGACAACTTCCTTCTGCAAGTAATAGAGGAGCCGACAAGGACAGGTGCCATGCTTGACCTTGTACTCACCAACAGGGAAGGGCTTGTTGAGAATGTGGTACTCCAGGGCAGCCTTGGATGCAGCGATCACGAGATGGTCGAATTTGAGATCCCCAGGAGAGTGAGAAGAGCGTGTAGCAAGCTCACTGCCCTGGACTTCAAGAGAGCAGACTTTGGCCTCTTCAGGAGCCTGCTTAGTAAGGTTCCATGGGATATAGCCCTGGAGGGCAGGGGGGCCCAAGACCGTTGGTTGATACAAACTCAGGAGTGCTGCATCCCAACTAGAAGGAAGGGTGGCAGAAGGGCCAGGAGACCTCCTTGGATGGATAAGGAGCTGCTGAGGAAAATTCAAAGGAAAAAAGAGGCTTATAAAAAATGGAAGCAAGGACAGGCGGCCTGGGTAGAGTACAGGGATTTTGTCCTGGAAGCTAGGGACCAGGTTAGGAAGGCTAAGGCCCAGTTAGAATTAAACCTAGCCAGGGATGTTAAGGATAACAGGAATGGGTTCTACAGGTACGTAGCAAACAAAAAACAGACTAGGGACAACGTAGGCCCCCTGAGGAAGCTTTCGGGAGAACTGGCTACACAGGATTTGGAGAAGGCTGAAGTTCTGATTGACTTCTTTCCCTCGGTCTTCACTGGCAAAGGCTCTGACTGCACCACCCAGTTCTTAGAAGGTAGATGCAGGGCCTGTGAGAATGAAGACCTTGGGCCCACTGTAGGAGAGGATCTGGCTCGAGACCATCTTAAAAATCTGAACGCGCACAAGTCCGTGGGACCTGATGGAATCCATCCGCGGGTCCTGAAGGAGCTGGGGAATGAAGTTGCTAAGCCACTGGCCATCATATTTGAAAAATCATGGCAGTCAGGTGAAGTTCCCGATGACTGGAAAAAGGGAAATATAACCCCCATTTTCAAGAAGGGGAAAATGGAAAACCTGGGGATTTACAGACCAGTCAGTCTGTAAATGGTCTGTGCCTGGTAAAATCTTGGAGCACATGAAAAACAACAAGGTGCTTGGTGACAGCCAGCATGGCTTCACTAAGGGGAAATCCTGCCTGACCAATTTGGTGGCCTTCTATGATGGGGCTACAGAACTGATGGACAAGGGTAAAGCAGTTGATGTCATCTACCTGGACTTGTGCAAAGCATTTGACACTGTCCCACACCACATCCTTCTCTCTAAATTGGAGGGATATCAATTTGATGGATGGACCACTCAGTGGATAAAGAACTGCCTGGATGGCCGCACATGAAGAGTTGTGGTCAATGGCTCAATGTCCAGCTGGAGACCGGTAACGAGTGGTGTCCCTCAGGGATCGGTGTTGGGACCGGTCTTGTTTAACATCTTCATCGCTGACATGGACAGTGGGATTGAGTGCGCCCTCAGCAAGTTTGCCGATGACACCAAGCTGTGTGGTCCGGTTGATATGCTGGAGGGAAGGGATGCGTTCCAGAGGGACCTTGACACACTTGTAAGGTGGGCTGATGCCAACCTTATGAAGTTCAACCATGACAAGTGCAAGGTCCTACACCTGGGTCGGAGCAATCCCAGTCACAGCTACAGGTTGGGCAGAGAAGAGATTCAGAGCGGCCCTGCAGAGAAGGACCTGGGGGTGCTGGCCGATGAGAAAATGAACATGAGCCGGCTTCAGTGTGCGCTTGCAGCCCAGAAAGCCAACTGTATCCTGGGCCGCATCAAAATGAGCGTGACCAACAGGTCGAAAGAGGTGATCCTGCCCTTCTACTCTGCTCTTGTGAGACCTCATCTGAAGTATTGTGTGCAGTTCTGGTGTCCTCAACATAAAAAGGACATGGAACTGCTGGAACAAGTCCAGAGGAGGGCCACGAGGATGATCAGGGGACTGGAGCACCTCCCGTACGAAGATAGGCTGAGGAAGTTGGGGCTGTTCAGCCTGGAGAAGAGAAGGCTGCGTGGAGACCTCATAGCAGCCTTCCAGTATCTGAAGGGGGCCTATAGGGATGCTGAGGAGGGACTCTTTGTCAGGGACTGTAGTGACAGGACAAGGGGTAACGGGTTAAAACTTAAACAGGGGAAGTTTAGATTGGATATAAGGAGGAAACTCTTTCCTGTTAGGGTGGTGAGGCACTGGAATGGGTTGCCCAGGGAGGTTGTTAGTGCTCCATCCCTGGCAGTGCTCAAGGCCAGGTTGGATGAAGCCTTGTGTGGGATGGTTTAGTGTGAGGTGTCCCTGTCCATGGCAGGGGGGTTGGAACTAGATGATCTTGAGGTCCTTTCCAACCCTAACCATTCTAGGATTTTATGATTCTATGTCTTAAAAAAGGGAATGATAGATACTCAGAGGAAGAAGCTACATCTAAAACTTACGCTTTCTCTGCCATAATGAAAAAAACAAACAAAACAAAACAAAACAAAACAAAAAAAAAAAAAAAACCAAAACAAAAGCCAAAACAACAAGAGAAAATTATACCTCTTATTTCTTTGGAAAGAAAAAGTTTCATTTATTTACAAAGTAGAGACTCCCATTATCACCTCCTGCTAGTGTCACACTGGCACAAAAGCAAGCAAAATTATTTGTGTACTGTGGTTTTGTAATCCAATATGTTAGTTGACCTCTAGGGCAGTACTGGGAGATACAGCAGGTCTGGCTTCACATTTATTAATGTCTGATCTATATTTGGGTGATTATAGTAGTTCCTGAGAAGAACACAAATATTCAGGAAAAAATTTTGTTTCAAAACTAAGAGTTATTATAAAATAATAAATGCATTGTGGGGAAAAAAAGAAATCATTGATATAAAAAAAACAAGTCTGAAAACACTACCCCAAAACACTGCCTTCAGTTTCATGGAGTTTTCATGCTTTAAATTAGATAAAGATACCTACAGCCATACACAGAGACACAACACCTTACTTTCGTGGGCCAGTCTCCGGCTCTTAAGTCCTTCTGTTGAAAGCATTGGGAGAATAAAATATTTCCAAAAGCAGAAGCAAAATGGGGAGCTGCTTTAGCTTGCCAGTAGGAGAAACTGATCATGAATGGTAAATCCAGCAGTCACAGCAAGACAAGATTTGTGACCACTCTTCCTTTATTGTCATAGCAAATGGAACTTGCATCAAGGTCCCGAGAGTGCTAGTAGTGTTTAATGATGCTGAGCAGCCTCAGGTGGGGACCCCCATACCCATGGGCCCAGAAGCCCTGCTTCAACACAGTCTGGGTCCATCAGTCCCTGTTGAAGACAGGCTCTATGTCTACCAGATTTCAGCTGCAGCTGCATTGCAGCCATATCTGGGCCTGGATATCTGCAGTGCTGATCCTGACCTTGACTTGTAAGCAGACACCTGAACCTGGCCATCCCAGGGCTATGTCTGACACTGGATACCCTCACTGCATCTGATCCTGACTCCCACCTGTAGGATAATATCCTGGTCCAGCCTCTGCCTATTCCCCATCCCCAGGGAGGTGTGTTATGCTTAGGGCTGGGACTGTTCCCCTCAGCTGTCCTTCTCTTTGCTGGGAGCTGGGACAGTTGCCTTGTCCCACTTGGCTGCTGTCTCCATGCCCTGACAGAGCAGCTGGCCTGTGCTATGCCCTGACTGTTTGATATCCTCAGTTGCTACACCCTGTCACAGGCGAGGGGTTCCCTAAGCTCTTTAGTTAGGGCAGAACTGGGCATGCACAGAAGTAGGATTTTAGGGAACTAGACAATGTTAAATTTTTTAAGGGTGTTTGTGGAATCTATTTACCATGTTGGTTGGTAGGAAGTCACCCACAGGTAAAGGGAAAATAGTTTTAGATTAGGTACCTCAATTTCCCTAGAGCTTTACTTTAGGTAGTTAAGTCCTTGACTGGGTCTATGTATTTGCATATTTTCATTTTAAAATTTTACTTTTTATGAAATCTAAAACCCTTGTTGGGGTTAAAGAAAAAAGTCTGGAAATGAAGAGAAACCAAGAATCAGGTGTGATGACTGGTTTATTTTTTATCAGATATGACACAAGTATCAGGATGTGCATGATGATATTTGAGAATTAAATCACTTGATTTCCAAGTTTTCTGATTTTGACTTAATGTTGCTTCAGACCAAATGTTTAGAAGTAGGAGTTTGAGCCATTCTCTGTTGGGCAATGCTATGATATATATGATATGCTCTGAGACTACCATGGTGTGTCTAGCTTTGAGAAACATTTAAGTGCTTCACTGCTTTTAGGACTGTGTTCATGACATAGCTGACAACTACGTGTTGTGTCTTTACCTATGCATGCATCATTCTTCTTGCACCATAGATTACATGGGAAAAAAATGAATGCAGAAATCAAAAGGGCATACAATGAATTTCAACTGGTTTCCATTTTTGTACATTTCAATAAAAGAACAGTAACATAGAGACAGATTCCTGGCTTTGGATCAACAAAATCATACCAGATATTAAAGGATCAGGAAGTTCTATGCACTGAAAAGATAAGGACTGCCTACTTAATAGTATATGGTTGTCTTCAACACTGGCAGAAGTTTTGGTGGTATTGCTATAACAGCTATAAATCTGTGTGAGTTAAAGAAAAACTACACCTATAAGCAGTCTGTGGTATGACTGTTTCATGTTTGCTTTAATGACTTCTGTCTGTAACAATTATGAGCTTTGATTTGGCATTGATATACAACATATCTTCTCAAAAGCATACATATTTGAAATTAGACTAGAGCAGAATACACTGTGTTCCTGTCAAGCACTTTATCACCCAATCAGAAAATAACCTAATAATGACGTATAAAAGTTCAGCTATTCAAAAAGTATAACAGTTGAGACAGGGAGGGAAATAGTAATATTATTGTTTCATTATTGCACAATAGAATGTTAAAAACTAGGATTTGGTCTCTGTGTAGATGCCTCACTGTGATATTTGAGTACTTGAGAATCATGCTTGTTGGCAATGTATCATCCTAAATAAATGTCTGTCCTGGGAGGCAGAACCTTATTTCAATTGCTCCAGCAGGTATTTAGATTAATTATGTTGAAGCAAGTGAATGGATTTTAGCTATTCCTGGTCTAATTGAAGTAACAGTATTCCCTGAGAAACAAACCATAAATATAAAGAAAATCTATTGTATAAAACAGACAAAAAAATTATCTAAGTTCCCCAAGGATTTCATTCTGCAGTTACTCTCCTATGACAGTTTCTACTCTCAATGCCATGGGAAGGGACACCTCACACTAAAACATGCCATCCAAGGCTTCATCCAACCTGGCCTTGAACACCGCCAGGGATGAAGCACTCACAACTTCCGCGGGCAACCCATTCCAGTGCCTCACCAGCCTTACAGTAAAGAACTTCTTCCTTATAGCCAATTTAAACTTCCCCTGTTTAAGTCTGATCCCATTGCCCCTTGTCCTATCACTACAGTCCCTGACGAAGAGTCCCTCCCCAGCATCCTTATAAGCCCCCTTCAGATACTGGAAGGCTGATATGAGATCTCCAGGCAGACTTCTCCAGGCTGAACAACCTCAACTTTCTCAGCCTGTCTTCATACAGAAGGTTCTCCAGTCCCCTGATGATCCTCTGGACCTCCTCTGGATCCCTTCTTGTTATCTTTCACATCGCTAGCGAAGTTTAATTCTAACTGGGCCTTAGCCTTCCTAACCTGGTCCCTGGCTTCCTGGACAACATCCCTGTATTCTTCCCAGGCCGCTTGTCCTTGCTTCCACCTTTTATAAGCCTCTTTTTTACTTTGAATTTTCTCAGCAGCTCGTTATCCATACAAGGAGGTCTTCTGGCCCTGCTGCTACACTTCCTTCTAGTTGGGATGCAACACTCTTGAGCTTGTAGCAGGTGATCCTTGAATATTAACAAACAGGCTTGGGCCCCCCTGCCCTGTAGGTCTGTATACCGTGAAACCTGACTAAGCAGGTTCCTGAAGAGGCCATGTTTATCTTCAAAGACTTATCAGCAGATTAAGACTATTCAGCCTGCAATTTGCACTATGAATATACTATTTTAATCTGAGTGGCTTTTGTGTTCTATTTTTTCCCTACCACTGGACTCATTTGTTGGTGTTTGGGGCGTAAAAAGGTAGTTTATCTGTGTGTACATAAGCTGGGTCATGCCTTTAGAAACAGAAGACACTTCCTATCATATTTGTTTTACTTGCTAATGAAGACATAACCTGTTGAAATCTCCATCTTTCCCCTGATGATATGCTTTCTGGTGAAGATAGATCACTGTAGTTGTTAAGGGAGGACATACAGCGTTCTTTATGAAATGGCTCATGCAAAAAAGTGCTCTGAAGGAGGTACAACAAATGCTGTTATGATAAATGTTTTAATAAATATGCACTACATGGATCTATGATGCTCTAGAGGTGTCCTAGAATTTGCAGGATAGAGCCAAATGAGCATTCCAGCCAAAGGCAGCCTTCAGATGCCCTATAGTAAAACATGTGCTTCACAGATAGCAAATTCAAGTTTTCTTCACTTCCAGCAATGGGGGGAAAAAAAAAAAATAATTAATTCAATGTCCAATTAATGGCAAGAAATTAATTTCAGGGCTTCAAGTCACCAAAATAAAATAGCTGGGTTAAATGATGCTTCTTAATTGTGATTTATTCTACATACTTTCTATAAATAGAAAGTAAATAGTAAGTTAATGTAATTTTAAATTTATTCTCTTGATATCTCATAAAGAGCTAAACAAACATGAGCTAATTTTAACACCTGGGTAGGGAAGCTTTGGAAAATTTATAGGTGTCACAGGAAATGAAGTTGATCATTTAGTGTCATTTCTCTTCAGTGCAGTATCTCCAGTGATCTGGATGGCACTAAGAATGATACAATTTTTTCTGATATTGAAAAACATTGTCTGAACCCTTTCAAATTACTCAAGCTCACAAGACTCATTTCATAAAACTATTAACTTGCATACATTGGCTAAAATAGAATCATAGAATCATAGAACAGTTAGGGTTGGAAAGGACCTCAAGATCATCTAGTTCCAACCCCCCTGCCATAGGCAGGAACACCTCCCACTAAACCATCCCACACAAGGCTTCATCCAGCCTGGCCTTGAACACTGCCAGGGATGGAGCACTCACAACCTCCCTGGGCAACCGATTCCAGTGCCTCACCACCCTAACAGGAAAGAATTTCCTCCTTATAGCCAATCTAAGCTTCCCCTGTTTAAGTTGGAACCCGTTACCCCTTGTCCTGTCACTACAGTCCCTGATGAAGAGTCCCTCCCCAGCATCCCTATAGGCCCCCTTCAGGTACTGGAAGGCTGCTATGAGGTCTCCACGCAGCCTTCTCTTCTCCAGGCTGAACAGCCCCAACTTCCTCAGCCTGTCTTCATACAGGAGGTGCTCCAGTCCCCTGATCATCCTCGTGGCCCCCCTCTGGACTTGTTCCAACACTTCCATATCCTTTTTATGTTGAGGACACCAGAACTGCACACAATACTCCAAGTGAGGTCTCACAAGAGCAGAGTAGAGGGGCAGGATCACCTCTTTCGACCAGCTGGTCACGCTCCTTTTGATGCAGCCCTGGATACGGTTGGCTTTCTGGGCTGCGAGCGCACACTGCTGGCCCATGTTCATTTTCTCATCGACCAGCACCCCCAGGTCCTTCTCTGCAGGGCCGCTCTGAATCTCTTCTCTGCCCAGTCTGTAGCTGTGACTGGGATTGCTCCG
The DNA here is from genome assembly GCF_037157495.1 of Lathamus discolor. Taxonomy (NCBI): domain Eukaryota; kingdom Metazoa; phylum Chordata; class Aves; order Psittaciformes; family Psittacidae; genus Lathamus; species Lathamus discolor. Next base: position 26,244,581 of record NC_088884.1, read on the forward strand.
ACCCAGGTGTAGGACCTTGCACTTGGCATGGTTGAACTTCATGAGGTTGGCATCAGCCCACCTTACAAGTGTGTCAAGGTCCCTCTGGATGGCATCCCTTCCCTCCAGCATATCAACCGAAACACACAGCTTGGTGTCATCAGCAAACTTGCTGAGGGCGCACTCAATCCCACCGTCCATGTCAGCGATGAAGATGTTAAACAAGACCGGTCCCAACATCGATTCCTGAGGGACACCACTCGTTACCAGTCTCCAGCAGGACATCGAGTCATTGACCACAACTGTTTTTGTGCGGCCATCCAGGCAGTTCTTTATCCACTGAGTGGTCCATCCATCAAATTGATATCCCTCCAATTTAGAGAGAAGGATGTCGTGTGGGACAGTGTCAAACGCTTTGCACAAGTCCAGGTAGATGACATCAACTGCTTTACCCTTGTCCATCAGTTCTGTAGCCCCATCATAGAAGGCCACCAAATTGGTCAGGCAGGATTTCCCCTTAGTGAAGCCATGCTGGCTGTCACCAAGCACCTTGTTGTTTTTCATGTGCCTTAGCATGCTGTCCAGGAGAATGTGCTCCAAGATTTTACCAGGCACAGAGGTGAGACTGACTGGTCTGTAATTCCCCGGGTCTTCCATTTTCCCCTTCTTGAAAATGGGGGTTATATTTCCCTTTTTCCAGTCATCGGGAACTTCAATTATAGCTTTGCTACATAAATTCTTCTCATAATTTCACTGGATGAGGTATACCTCATTACCTGGTACATAATTCCAAACAATGTTGACATGTCTTATCTTAGAATTTTTAGAAGACCAAGGGAAAATTTATTTTGTGAAGCAGAATTAAAGCTTATGGTAGCTCAGACTAAGGACCTTTTCTTGTATTTTAGAATTATGCCACAGAGTGAAATGCTAGTCAACTTTGATCCTGTTTTCAGAAAATATGCAGCAAAGAAAAGGACTATAGAAATGTCAAAGAATATTATAAAGCACATAAATGCAGCAAATGCTTCTGAACTTTTGTGTTTGGAGTGGTGAAGAAATTCTAGAACTGAGATTATTTCTTTGTGGCTACCCTTGAGGCAGAATTGTTTAGCTCAGATATTAAACAATAGATATTTCTATTCACAGGGGATTAACAATACATATTGTTTCCTCAGGGTAGGTGAGAGATAACTACCCAGTCAAATAAAAGGATCCACCATTTTCCATATGTGGCTAATGGCAATAATGATGCCAATATTATGAAAACAGGATTTTCTTCTGTTTCACAGTTGTGTGTCATAACCACTATGCTATGGCATCATAATTACATAACCAGGGTTACTACTGTTCGTTTTTCTCCTGAGCTTATGAACCTGAATACTACTTAGCAATAGGGATTTGATTCACACATCCAGTTGTCTGATTTTGCAGTGTAAAGATCTGAGAAACTATAGCACTTTCAAGAGTCTATGGAGAATTCAAAGCATAATACATATGTGGAAAATAGGTATTGGGTAGCAGAGTGCTCTTCAAGGTACTAGACTAAAAGTAAAACAAAGTTTGGTATTAGAAAGTATATTCAAGTGAGAACTAAGATACTATTTTGAATAGTGACAGCTATTAACAAAGGGAATAACACATGAAAAAATGTCTTCTTTAGTGGCAAACTTTAAATAAAAAAATGAACGTTTTTTAGTCATGAAAAGATTTTAATGTATTTTTTCCAAACAGGGAACAACTGATTAAGCCTGTTTTATGTGGGGGAATACTGGATGTCCATTAAGGTTACCTAAGAATTTATAGCGTATGACATCCTTAGAACATTTAATTAAGCACTGTTAGATTGTCTATCTAGTAAGAGAAAAAAGAGATGCTATTTTGCATTGGAGATCTGAAACAGTGTAATAGTGAAAGTAATTTGAAATTTTGTAATATATCAAATTAAATTAATTATGGTATTTTTTTCTGTTATTATAGAAGGTCAAATAACTATTGACTGAAATTTGTCATACACAATTTAAGACAGGGAAAGATAATAACAAGAACAAAGGTTGATTTCAAAAGTATTTGAGTGAGAAAAAGTAGTGATAATGGAAATGAATGCTTTTCCATTGTAATTTATAATTGCAAGTGAATTAATAGTACAAATAAAAACACTAAGATCTGCATCACTACAGGACTTGCATTTTCCTGTTCCTTACTATTCAGGAGATCTGGAATATATTATACATACTCCAAAGGTCCATCTTCTAGTACTGGTTGCTCTGAAAGAAATCCTGCCTGTACTCTTTGAAGTTTTTTTCTTGTTGCAAACATGATAAATGAGGCTGATTGACTGGGAAATTCACTTCAAAAAATGCATCTAAGACACTAAATGCTAACAAATTAAACACCAAAGAATGAAAACAGAGGTTACAGTATTTTAAGTTATATAGCTTTGAGGCAAGTATATGCCAGTTTGGAAGACTGAACAGCTGCTAAACTGTCTGAATCTCATCATCTAGGTCTGCATTGAGTAAGGGTAAGATTTATTCTAGCTGAGCTACCTATACTGATGTTCTCTGAGCATCTGAATCCTGCTTGAACTGCCTTCCTCTCCACTGGATAATGTTTATCAAGAGAGCTGTCTTTATGCCTAACAGCTGATACAGGCAGATCCCCAACTGCAAAATGGTGTGAAACAAATACTGTTTCCTTAGACACTCAAATCTCTGCCTAATTGCAAAAATCTCAGGTTCACCTACAACAACATTTGATTTAAATTCGTGTTTTTTTTCTGAACAGATGTTGTGCCTTATTTTCCCCAAAGTAACCTGTGTTATAACACATGACACCAGCTAAATTTATAGGAGTCTTTTCCAGTACAGGATTAACATTTTATTGCAAAATTAGAATTATATTAACCCTTACCACAAGGAATAATAAAGTCCTACAGGTCCTCTTTACTTGGTCTAGTAACTTAACTAGATTTTAGGGGAATTGCTCTTTTCTGTCGCGGTAAGTTTAGCTCCCTAATGTAGGCTTGGCTTTCCAAGGACATATCTTCTCATCCTCTGTGTTTAAGATAGCTTCTCAGCATATCTTACCTACCAGCTTTTATTTTTAACCCAACTAATTTAGTTAAAATGTAGATGATAGGGCATTTTTTCTCCCAGAAGGCTTCTTCGATACACGATTGTATTATTTATTTAGTTTAGTACATCCTTCAGAGCCTAAATGGCCTTCTTGCCATTCACATTTTCAACAGTGTCACAGTATTTTATAAATTGTATATCACAGAGAAAGTATTTATTGTTCATACATCTGGTAAAGCTAACAGGCTGTGGTATGACATGACAGTTTTGGCAGCAGGACAGTCTTGTCATTCACCACTTCCCTCACTACCACTCTTATCAGTTCATTACTTTGTCTATTGCGTTTGCTTTAGAGTAAAAAAACAAAACAGTGCAAATCCACACAATCCCCCTGTATCAAATTATAACAAAATTATTTTTCTGCTCATATCAATTTTTCAAACTTCTATGCCTACTCCTTTTCTAAACAAAAATTTATAAATGTTTTTCTGTGCATTTTTCCTTATGCCCTCTTCAAATCAAGAGAGTTGGCAGCTTTGCTGTGATTTGTGCATGGTGACTCAGCTCTGCACTGCCGTCCCCCCAGTGCTATCATAAAAAAGAAATTTAAAATATCAATATGAAGTATATTGAGTAAAAGTATTTTAACTAATCAAAAAAAAAAAAAAGATAAATTATATCGAAACTGGGCTTGGAAATAGAGGTGTAATTTACATATATAGGGCCCATAAAGTCTCATAAATTTAGAAATTACTGGTGATAACCGATATATTTTATCACTTTATTAAAACCTGGTGATGTACTTAACACACCTTCTATACTTACGAATCTATGAATAAATACTTACTTACTTTTCTTCTCTTTCCAAAAGGCTCCCATTTCTATTAAGCAGAGTAGAAATAACTGCTGAATATACTGGATGTAGAGTTCTACAACTGTTAAACTTTTAATGAAACCAAATGATGATCATTCCTTAAGATCTCCTGTAGTTACTTATCTTTTGAGTGAACAAAGTGCTATTAAGTGCATTTACAGGCTTTAAATGAAGTACTTCTGATGCTTTTTATTGATAGTTTGTCAGCCAATTTGCATTATAATGAATAAGATCACAAGTATCTTACATATGGTTGAGAATTAATGTCGTCAACATGCAAATATACATACATAGTTCTTGCACCTAAGACATTGCATAATTACACTTTAAAAGACACACAATGAAGAAAGCTCTAAAACCTAATTAAAATTAGCATTTTATTAACCTACATTTTAGTAACATCAATGTCAATTAGTGTATTTCACACAACAGAAAGTTTACTTTTATTTGGCTTTATTTGACCACTCGCCATGTGGTGGGGAAGTCACCACATGACCAAATTGAAATCACTTTTAAATAAGGGCACACATTTTCAGATAGCTGCATTTTGCAATAGCATAACTTGTTCTTTCTCATACAGTTTTGTTACATAAATTGCAACACAGGTTTTGTGATGAGCTTAACAGCTAAGACAAAAATTCAAATGCATACTTATAGTACCCCAAACAGTGCATCTCAAAGGCTGTTATATAAGTGCTGTTACATTCAAAATGGATGGTATTGTAAGATGTTGGATGTCTTAAATAACATTTGCTATGTAAACGAAAACACTATTTAAAAATCTTCACTTTCCTGTGAAGAAAATAATGCTGTGTTGCAAAATGTCTGAACTCCATATTTGCTATGAATAGATGTTAACAGGAATAGTCATTATATTAAGCTGCATTAATAAAATATTGACAGAACAACCTTAGTAGATGAATTTATTAAAACAGCATGGGGTCTGATTAGTAATTAGTAGATTGATGTGTTCATGATTATTTGCATGTGATAGCAAACAATCAGACTGTAGAGAGAATATTTCCCACATTATAAATCCTGCTATCCTTTCCTACTATTTGAACAAGGGAACTTCCCACTGGATTAGCAAACTGAGTTAATGACTCCCTTAAACTGTTCAAAAGTTTGTGTTAGTTCTTATGACATTCTGTTACCCCTGATTCTGTTAACAACTTTCTTGACAAACAAAAACCCAAGCTTGTAATGCAGTTAGAGTTAACAGCCCCAAATTGATGGGTTGAGAAGAAGTGAAAACAACATATTGGAAACTTCTTTTCCCTCTGCAAAGCAGACAGATAAGTTAGTCAACACAAAATAAGCTTCCTTTATTATTTATTTCTTTATTCCTTTATTCTATTGATATAAGAAAATTAGCACATGCATGCAGTTCTCTTCCTTTTTAATAACTTTAACCTTTCACCAGAAGGTTGAGAGGTTTCTGAATGATGCCAGCTGTGATTCTAATAAAAATAATTAGATACTAGCTGTTTCATTGATTAAAAAAAAAACACAGGTAGCCTAAGCTTATTATTTCTTTGAAATAAACTATTTTTTTTTCTTTATTTAGACTGTTTCTGGAAGGTAATTATCTATTATAAGTTGAAATTTATTTTCATGACTTCTAAATGTAATAGATCGCATTATTAAAATCAGGTCATAGAAAAATACAATATAAACCTGTGATTATATAGTTAAGCAAAACTTTCAGATACCTTGTTTATTGCTGTATTCATGCATATGCACAATTATATCTTCATCATCTTCCACAAATGCCTGTTCGATAGCAAACAAAGCAGTCAACACCTACAGGCAAAGTGCACTGAAAGAGCCAATCCACAATCTACTGTTGTCTACTATGGATCTTCCCATGATGGCTAACGAAGTTGAAAGGAAGGCTGATGTCATATGGAGTCCTAATCAACAGCTGGTTGCATCTGAAAAACAAAGTGTAAAAAGTAGAACTGATGGAGGTAGGGCACATCCCTCTTCTTACTGCACTGTTCCCAGTTCCCAAAAGCAACATTTATTTAACTGAAGACTCTAGTCTGTGATGATACTTTTGCAGGACTTCAGATCCAAGAATCTAAATGGTTTTAAGTTTGTTTATAGGATAAGGCACAGGATCAGTAGTTTGAAGTAGCTGGTGCTAAAGCCCGTGCAGCTACACTATATGAAGTTCAATAGTTTACTTCAGATCAGCCTGGAATTGTTCTGGTCCCCTATACTGAATGTCTGCACAGTTAACATGGCTCAAATGTAGCCAAAAGATGAAAGAATGCTTTGTTCCCTTTAGCTGTTTGTTGTGGTTTAACCCCAGCTGGCAACTAAGTCCCACACAGTCATTTGCTCCCTACCTTCCTGGTGGGTTGGGAGAGAGAATCGAAAGGGTAAAAATGAAAAAGTCATGGCTTGAGATAAAGACATTTTAACAGGTAAGGCAAAAACCACACATACAAGCAAAGCAAAACAAGGAATTCATTCACCACCTCACATGAGCAGTCATGTGTTCAGCCATCTCCAGGACATCAGGTTTCCATTGCACATAACCGTTACTTGGGAGGACAGACACCATCACTCACAATATCCCTCTTCATTCTCCTTCCCCCAGTTTTACATGCTGAGCATGATGCCATATGGTGTGGGATATCCCCATGGTCAGTTAGGGTCAGCTGTCTTTGCTGTGTCCCCTCCCAGCTCCTTGTGTGCCCCCAGTGTGTGCCTGCTCACTGGTGGGGTGATATAAGAAGCAGAAAAGGCCTTGGCTCTGTGTAAGCCCTACTCAGCAGTAACGAAAACATCTCCATGTTATTGACACTATTTCATCACGGTTCCAAAACACAGCCCCATACTAGCTACTAGGAATAAAATTAGCTGTATCTGAGGCAAAACCTGCACAGTGCTAAAGAGCATTCAGTGTCTACCTGGAGAAAAACTCATTTAGCTTCTACTTAGACGCATTTAGCTAAAGTACACTAAAACTTCAATGGAAGTAAAATCATAGAATCATAGAATCAACTAGATTGGAAAAGACCTTTAAGATCATTAAGTCCAACCGTTACCCCAGAACCACCAAGACCACCACTAAACTGAGAGCTTCGTCTAGACAGTTTTTGAACACTTCCAGGGACAGTGATTCCACCACTTCCCTGAGCAGCCTGCTCCAATGCCTGATTAACCTCTCAGTGAAGAAATTTTCCTAATATCCAATTTAAACTCCCCTGGCACAGCTTGAGGCTGTTGCCTTTTGTCCTGTCGCTTGTTACTTAGGAGAAGATATCTCAGTTTTCCCACACACACTTTATGATCTCACTTAGGATCATCTGCTTCATGACCTTCCCCAGCACTGAGGTCACACTGACAGGCCTGTAGTTCCCAGTGTCTTCCTCCCTGCCCTTTTTGTAGAGAGGCACCACATTGGCCAACTTACCATCCTCTGGGACCTGCCCACTAGACCAGGACTGTTGATGGATGATATAAAGTGGCTTGGCAAGCTCCTCTGCCAGCTCCTTCAGCACTCTTGGGTATAACACACCTTGCTCCGTAGACTAAATGGAGCAGCAAGTTGCTAACCATTTCCTCCTGGATTATGGGGACTTCAGTTAGCTCCCCATCTCTGCCACCCATCTCAGGGAACTGAGTACCCTGGGGATGGCTGGTGTGACTAATAAAGACTAAGGCAAAGGCAGCACTAAGTACCTCAGTCTTTTCCTCATCCTCAATCACTAGGTTTCCCCTAGCACCCATTAGAGGATGGAGGTTCTCCTTAGCCCTTCTATATTGCTAATATATTTGTAAAAATATTTTTTACTATCTTTTTGCTAGTGGCCAGATCAAGTTCCATCTGTGTCTTTACCTTTCTAACTTTCTCTCTAAATAACCTAACCGCATACTTGTACTTCTCATGGGGTGACCTTCTTCACAGGTGGTAAATTCTCTTTTTAGTTTTTCCTGAGTTGAAGCAATATCTCTCTGTTCAGCCAGGCTGGTCTTCTATGCTGTGTCATAAGTGGGGACAGCCAAGGGATTTGCTAAAATCTTGTGCTATTGCTTCAGACTGAATTGTTAATGTAGTTGCAGTGTTATTTGCTCAAACAATGCACCCTGGAGAAGCTCCTTTCCAACATTCTAATGATCATTATTCAAAACAGCTACTTCAGAAGGATTTACGAGAGTCAGGTATAACCAAATGTTTCCCTGTACACTATGCAGTAGCACAGTGGGATAACAGTGGAGCTGAGAGACAATCACGTTGTTTCACAGCCTTGAAAAGACCCTTTTTTACAGATCTGGGGCCCCCAACACAAGAGGGACATGGACATGCTTGAGTGAGTCCAGATGAGGGCCGCAAGAATGACCAAAGGGCTGCAGCACCTCTCCTATGAAGACAGGCTGAAGGCTGGGCTTGTTCAGCCTGGAGAAAAGAACCCTCATGGGAGACTTCAGAACAACCTTCCAGAACATAAAGGGGCAGACAAGAAAGCTGGAGAGGGACTCTGCTCTTGTGAGACCTCACCTGCAGTACTGTGTGCAGTTCTGGTGTCCTCAACATAAAAAGGACATGGAACTGCTGGAACAAGTCCAGAGGGGGGCCACGAGGATGATCAGAGGACTGGAGCACCTCCCATATGAAGATAGGTTGAGGAAGTTGGGGCTGTTCAGGCTGGAGAAGAGAAGGCTGTGTGGAGACCTCATAGCAGCCTTCCAGTATCTGAAGGGGGCCTATAGGGATGCTGGAGAGGGTCTCTTCATCAGGGACTGTAGTGACAGGACAAGGGGTAATGGGTTAAAACTTAAACAGGGGAAGTTTAGATTGGATATAAGGAGGAAATTCTTTCCTGTTAGGGTGGTGAGGCACTGGAATGGGTTGCCCAGGGAGGCTGTGAGTGCTCCATCCCTGGTAGTATTCAAGGCCAGGTTGGATGAAGCCTTGTGTGGGATGGTTTAGTGGGAGGTGTCCCTGCCCATGGCAGGTGGGTTGGAACTAGATGATCTTGAGGTCCTTTCCAACCCTAACTATTCTATGATTCTATGACTTCTACAAGAGTGTGCAGTGATAGGTCAAGGGGGAGTGGATTTAAACTGAAAGAGGATAGATATAGGTTAGATATAAGGAAGAAGTTTTTTCCTGTGATGATGGTGAGGCATTAGAACAGGTTGCCCACAGGAACTGTGGCTGCCTCATCCCTGGAAGTGTTCAAGGCCAGGTTGGGTGGGGCTTTGTGGAATTTAGCTAGTGAAATATCTCCCTGCTTGTGGAGGATTGGCTTGTCGAAAAAGGTCAAAAGGTCACGTTCCCATCAACGAGCTGAAACAAGACATCTGTGTAGAACATGGTGCAAACCTCTCATGCTAGATAATGAGGAAATGAAGGACACCGCAAACAGCAACAAACTGTGACCAATCACAGCCAAGGCCACTAAGTGATAAGTGCATGAGAAGGAGAATGGTGGGGGGGTGCACGGTGTAGCTGCAAAAATGTAGAAGCTATAAGCCAATGACCTTGTAACATGTAAAAGCTATAAGCCAATGATCTCTCTGTAACCAAACTATAAACATGCAAGCAAGGTATATAAGTATCCATCTGCTTAGCAATAAATGAGACTTGTTGGTCATCATCTGATGAGCTCGTCTCCCAGCAATTCCCACACCTGCTTGTGGCAGGGTTGTTGAAAATAGGTGATCTGCGTCTATACAAATGCCCTGCCTCTATATAAATGCCCGTAGAATGGGGAACAAACAAGAGGAATTAGAGATGTGTGCATGTCTGCAAGGGTATGATATAATAAGCATCACAGAAACATGGTGGGATGGCTCCTATGGCTGGAGTGTTGGAATGGAAGGTTACAGGCTCTTTAGAGAAGACAGGCCTGGCAGGCGGGGAGGGGGAGTTGCCCTTTATGTTAGGGATAGGCTGGAGAGTATGGAACTCTGTCTGGGGACAGGTGAGCAGTTTACAGAGAGTTTGTGGGTCAGAGTTAAAGGGAAAACAACCGTGGGAGACATTACTGTGGGAATCTGTTACAGGCCGCCTGATCAAGGAGAACCTGTGGATGAAGCACTCTACAGACAGATAGGAAAAGCCTCACGCTCGCAGGCCCTTGTTCTCATGGGGGATTTCAACCACCCTGACATCTGTTGGAACGATGGCACTGCACGGCACAAGCAATCCAGGAGGTTCCTCGATTGTGTGGAAGACAACTTCCTTCTGCAAGTAATAGAGGAGCCAATAAAGAGAGGTGCCATGCTTGACCTTGTGCTCACCAACAGGGAAGAGCTGGTAGGAAATGTGACACTCCAGGGCAGCCTTGGATGCAGCAATCGTGAGATGGTGTTCAAGGCCAGGTTGGATGAAGCCTTGTGTGGGATGGTTTAGTGTGAGGTGTCCCTGCCCATGGCAGGGGGGTTAGAACATGATGATCTTAAGGTCCTTTCCAACCCTAACTATTCCATGATTCTATGATTCTTTGATCTGTAAGGTGCCTTCCAATCCAAACCATTCTATGATTGTATGATTTTATGATAAATTTTGCTTATCTCTTTGAATGGCAGAGCTATACAGAGACTTGTCTAAAGTTGAACTTAGTGTGGCTATGTTTCCTGTTAGTCTGAGGCAGAGTCTTTTTCGGTTATATCAGAGTCAAACATCTTACTTCCATCTTTCTTAAGTGATCTGAAAATTCTTACTTAATCTGTGAGATTAGACTCCATACTTGTAACTCTGTACAGAACTATGAAGGCCACCAGCGTATTAATCAGCTCAAGGGGTGGAGCTCTCAGTTTCATAATTAAAGGCCACCATGTCTTTATTCCTGTACAATTTTTGAAGTCGGCTAGACTAATGAATATTACATGAGAAGAATGGATTTTGCTTTGAGTCTGGTTTTGCTTTTTATAATTCTTTGATGGCTGTAATTCTTTGTGTCTCAGTGAGATTGTCTGAAGCAGTGAGAGAAATTAAGACAAGGTTGGAACTCAGCACCAGGGAATATGGCTGTGTAATTGTAGTGATTTGGAGTAGTAGTGCAAACGTATGTAAGTCTACACAGGATTAATCATTATACTCTAGAGGAAGCATTCTCTCACAGGTGCATACCAAGAAAACAGATAAGTAACGTTAAAATTTTATATTATAATTTTTTAAACACATAGGCTTTTTCTTAGGAAAGGGTCTAGCATCAAGGAGTGCTGCAGTATGTAAATAACAATTAAGCAGTGCAGTGAATATTGATTTAGTTACCCAATATAATTTGTTTTTGTAAGTTTTCAGTATGACAGTTGTGGTTTTTGTAAACAAACAACTGACTTTCAAAATTTGTAATTTTGATGGAGCATTAATATAGTTTCTCACTTAGATATAGTTTAATAAATACTATAGAGCAATGTATGTAGTTTCTAACTGTGCATATGATTCAACAGTCAGGAAAATTCAGCTTCACTTTTGACTTTATCATCTACTTTTCAGTATGTAAGTTGACCGTGATCCTACTTACACTGGTTTGACGTAAGCAAATCTCTTACTAACTTAATTTAGATTTTTGCTAAAGAGCTCAGGAGTTTCCTTTAAATCTAGTAAATGGCAAAATGATGTAAGCAAGACCTGCAGTTCTTTAGGGATCTCTCTGTCCAGGAAGTCAGTGCATCAATTGTACCATGGAATCCATATGCAAGGAATTTCTTTTGATGTTATAGCTTCTAATCTTGAACTGACACAACATATTATTCATCACCACCAGTGTCAAAATCCCTCCAGAAAAAATACAATCAGCTTTTGGAAAGGACATATTTTGTTTTTACTCATTAAAATGTCTTTAGAATGAAAAGTTCTGTAGAAATTAGTCTGAAAATTTGTCAAATGTTAGAAAAAGGTTTTTTTTCCTATACAGCCATCCTTTCCAACTTAATGAAGGAGTTTATTTCTGATACATAATTGTGGAAAACAATAAAAGAAAATTACTATAAACTTCAGTTACATTCTGCAAGTGATCTCTGCAGGGTAAAAATGTTACCCATCCTATAAAGTCAGTTTTTCAAAGCATGCAACATGGACAATTCTTTATGGATAAGCATTGCTCAAATTGTTTAATCTGCACTTCCTTGTAACAGAATGAAAGCACATTATGTCACTCCAAAATAGGAATGAGAACAATGAGAATATAATAAGGTTTGGGTTTTTATACGACTTTTTCTACCATTTCAGTAGAAAATGCCTTACATAAGAAATATATTTTTTGAATGCTACTGGAGCTGTTATGCTGTTAGGTCTGAGATGTAACCTACAGGAGCATCTCAGAGAAAACATACCTAAGAAGAGTAAGAGCTTTCTGGAAGATTAGTTTGCTAAAGGTGAAAATATCAATATTAAATACTTTTTATACACTGCTTAGGAATGCTGTACCAGATGTGGTATGCTGCATTACATACTCAAGTTCTCTGCTTTAACTGGCACACTATTTACAATTTTCACAGACTGATTAAGCTATGCCTTAAGTCTAGTTAGGGGATTTTTTCATCTATTAATTCTCCATTGGGTAAGTTAATCCAAAATTCATCTTGTGTCAGAAATCTGTTTCTACGTCCTGTCCTAGCTTAATTAACAGTTTATATTAATTTTTTTTCAAGTGCTGATACAATTCTTTGGTGTGACCAGTTCTTCCTCTCTGTTTATCACCTTTATAGGGTGAAATCACAGGTGAAGGCAAAAGCCTTTTCTGTCTTTATTAAGCCAACCTGAGCAGCCTGAGCTCTCAGATTTCTTCCAGTGTCATTGTTCATGGCTTTTGTCATGCTATTGTTTTTCCCCCAGTTCTGTTCCAGTTTGAATTAATTTTCGTTGAAGAATAGTGGCCAGAACTTTCCAAACACTTTTCAGGTGAGGTTCCACTGAGTGACTTGCACAATGACACAAACACTTTCACAGTTGTTGTTTAAAACAAAAAACAATAGCAAATCAGATTAGAATCATAGAATGGTTTGGATTGGAAGGGACCTACAAAGGTCACCTAGTCCAAATTTCCTGCAATGAGCAGAGACATCTTTAACTAGATCAGGTTGCCCAGAACCGCCTCCAGCCTGGGTTTAATAAATGGCCAAATGATTGGAGTCTAAATTTGACCCTTAATGGAACCCTTGCTAGGCAGGGCAAATATACTGTCAATATTCATGCTAAGAGATCAATTGCAAACTATATACTATTTAATATGTTTCAGTGACATGTAACATTTTTAGATAAGACAAAGTAGAAAGTGCCATAATAATAAAAATAGCAGCTAAAATACACAGAATTATATGATTTTTTAAATGATAGAATCCAAGAAAAACAGAATGTTTCAAAATGGCCAAATAAAACTTGATATGCAGGACCAAATACATGCAGCCATACATGCAGAGTGGGAAAATTATTCTAAAGAATAATGAATCTTGTATTTGTAATCATTGTGCAATAGCCCAAACAACAATCCAGTGAGAGGCAGAGATTCAGAGGGTTGATATAATCTACAAATGCAGATTTACTGAGCCACATACAAGCATAACATTAATTTTTCATGTAATCAAACATAGAGGTAACAAAGCCCAAGACTTGTTCAGTAAGCCCAGATTAGAAGCAGTATTATTTTATCTATGAAGACAGGAACTTTTGGTATAATTTCTTGACAACCATGATTAAATGTCGAACAGACTTATTCTAAATAAAAGAGATTAAGTTGTAATTTGGTACTGTCGGACATGCTTTCCTCATATGCATCTTTTTGGTGCGAAACAGTCTTAACTATGAACAATCCAAGATAAATCTCTACAGGTGCATAAGCTATCTGTGATGGACTTATTCAAGAACAATAGCTATTATTAAGGTCCACAGCTTATGAAATGTCTAATATAAAGGAGACACTACTGCTGGGTAGCTTCTAGTAATTTAGCAACTGATACATTAAATATTCTGTTGAAATAAATTTAAAATTAGTTCAGAAAAATGGTAGGAAAAAAATAAAGATTTAAAAAAAAACAAAACCCGAAGTTGATATAGTAATATCTAACTAGAAGTGTTTTTTAGTAGGTGAAAATAGCTACTGGTGCTTACCAGTATTGTCACTACATTTGCACAGCTATGCATTGCACTCTGGCATTATATGACACTGAAATTCATTATATGAGAAAAGATTTCTTTTACTGTAATAATTAATTGAAGTGATACGGTAATTCCCATGTTGAAAGCATCTTCGACAACATGAATACACAAAAGAATTTTCTGCTTTTATTTTTTCTGCCAGTAAAATATTATTCTCCGCCATCTGAAATGAGAGTACAAATCAACAGTAGGTCAGATAAAATTGTGAATATTTTTGTAAATAAAATATAGCAGAGTCCTAAACATAGCATGCAATGTGTTAAAATGTGGAAAGCTGAGATATTGCACAATGAAAACCAAGTAAAATTATAATTATTTTCAGTGTACACAATTAAATGGAAACTGTAAGTTACTCTCACAGTAAGAATATATGTAACTCAAGAAACAATCAAGCTGCCAAGAAAAAACCCCACTCCCACCACCAAATTACATGGAACAGGCAAATATATCTCTGTGTATATATATATATTCATATTTGAATATCAGTTTTATTGATGTGTACACATTCATACTGTGAAATTACTGATTGCACAGTATTAGTTTTAATAGAAAGAGTCCAAAGCAGTTTACACATTCCTGCATAAATACTATTGAATATATTTTAAAAATATAAAATAATGTTTACATTCTTGCTCATTCATCTAGCAATTATTTTAGTGGAAATTGTTTGTAATTATCTTAATGTGTCACCTTTTCTTTAAACCACTGTTCCCAGTGCAGCAATCAAGACCCAGCTAATGACTGATTTCAGGTGTACTGAAGTACAAACTGAAGGACTTGAGCAAAACCCGTAGAGATTTTTACTTTTTTTTTTTGTTTTAAATAAACAGATTTCTCACTTTATAAAGTGAAAACCATGTTTATTTAATGAAATTTATGTCATGTTATCTGATGTTCATAAGTTTGAAAATTCAGCCAATTATTTTAAAACTTTTAAATAGTTTTTTTCCAGATTTGTTGATTAAAAGATGTCCATCTGCAATACTTGCTGCTCAACGTTTTCTTCATTACTGCCTTGATGCAAACTAATACAAAACCTTATAATACACACAGACACACAACAGATATATGTATGTATATGTATAATTTGTCTTTTCCTGAGCTACAGATGTATTTAGTCAATGATATCACTACAGTTTGTCCTTATTCTACCTGGTAATTAGCCATTGTTAATGATTTATTAAAAATTCTAACTATTCTCTCTAGGTCTGCTGGCCATAAATTCATCTATGTTTTTTCTTTTGAGCTTTCTGCAGTTTTTAGCTTATAGTTTAGGCTAAATATTATCAGTTTTCTCATTACTGAATTTTTTTTTGTTGTTGCTTTCTCTTTGCCTTTTAGGCAAAGCCCTTTTTTTAACAAAAACCCTAGCTTCTGGGGAATCTGGTAAGATCTTTTTAAGAGGCTCCTAAATATTGATTGTATTGTGGTGTTTATCTTCTCAGTGTAACTGGATTACAATTTTTTTCCACTTTGTGAAACTGACACCCCTACAATATAAAGCAGACATACATTACCACTTGGAAGTTCCATGTTTTCGCACGTGTAGACAAATTATAACCACTTGGAATGGCTAACTTTCAGTTCTGTGAACTGCTCCCCTCTATTTCTTGTAATAAATTCTGAGGTAAAATTCAAGCCACAGAGTATGTGGAATCTTAAACCTCCTTAGTTGTAGCAATTGTTTGATATGTCTACAAATGCAAAAAGCAGCTTTTTATCAGTAACCCCAGGCTTCTAGCACAAACTGAAGTTCCTCGTGATTGTTTTCACCGTATGTTAATGAAAGTACTTAGTGAACGCTCTTTCTTAAGGGGATGTTGTGGTCTTTAGCAATACACCTTCTTTAGTACACCTTGAGTTTTAGTCATTAGGATACTAATTTGTAAGTATTCAAGAACATTTGGAATTGAGTTTTCAATGAGGTGGAGATGAGGCCTTCCATTTCTCTCATATCTCATTTTGCCCATATAAGCTTTCCTAAGAATCTTATAGTTTGTAATTTTGTAGTTTGTAATTTTGACATTCTAATAATGTGATTCTATGTAATAGATTTCAGTGGTGCCAAAAAGATTGAATTTATGCTCATAAGTGAGCAATTTATGAGCTGAAATTCTTGCTTTCTAGAAGCCAATCCCTTGGCAGCCATATATAGGAGATTAAATCCTGTATTCTTTTCATGTATAATAGTGATTTAGTGAATTTTCTCCTTAACAACTTGGTTTGGTGCTGAATATTTTTTTTTTTTTTTTAGATAATTTAACACCCTGTTTACTGAATCAACCAGGTGGTCAGCCAGAAGTTCATTTCCCCCTTTCACTGCAATAAAGCTTATTCAAAAGTATTCGCCATGCTCTTAAAATAAAACATGGCCCATTTACTGAAGTTTTCTCTCTTATTCTATCCACTGATAGATGCTTGCTATCAGAATCTTCACTTTTAGGAGTGAAGATTCCAGGAGACCATATTTCCAAGTGAAGAGGAAAAGTCATTAGTTCATTTCAAATGAATATTAATTTCTTGTGCTTGCATCTGTAGGCAAGAGAAGTTCTTACTGCATCCTCCCATGTTCCTTTATGGTATTATAAAGAGCTAAAGACAGGATGTAGTTTGTTTACAGCAAAAGCAAAACACTTTTAAGGTTTCCATGTTGAACTCCTTATTTTAAACAACAGGAAAGTAAGATGAATTTATGCTCTTCTCCCTTGATCACAATTTCAGTTTAGAGCAGAGTTGCCAGAAAAGATGGACGCATTTGTTATCTATTCTGGTACCATTTATATCTTGCAAAAGAAATCTCAGTGTTATTTATTACTTAATCTGCAACTACCACGAACTTTGCTGTTTACATGTACAGCTTGGGCATGAATCAATATAATCACCCTAGTTATTACTGAAATCCAGGGTACATTCTTTTCAAGCCATTACTTTTTACCTTTGGATCAATATCAAGTTCTGTAGGACTAAGTCCAGGAAGCTGCATGACCCCCCATACTAATCTGTGGAAGCATAACTGTTGAGTCTGACAAGGCATACCTTTATAGACCTTTCTGTGTGATACGCAGCTTTGAACAATTATGACACTTCAGTGAAATGCTTCCACCTAAGAGGAAGAGATCAGTTGTTACTTCCTGCTCTGTTTATGCTGTATGTGTTTCTAGTATATCAAAAGAAGTGAAGCAGAGATTTGGTAGTATGGGGATTTTATAACTCATAAATGAACTCAGGCACTTTATTTCAAC
This sequence comes from Lathamus discolor, assembly GCF_037157495.1. NCBI lineage: Eukaryota > Metazoa > Chordata > Aves > Psittaciformes > Psittacidae > Lathamus > Lathamus discolor. The sequence goes on from NC_088884.1 coordinate 26,261,876, forward strand.
CTGCTGTCTGATAACTCCATTCCAGATTGTATACAAAGGCAAAACTTTCTAACATCCAGAACTAACCTAATCTTGAACATCCTGAGGAACCCTACATGGGTCATGCCCAAGAAATGTACTAAATTCTTCCTTAGTCCCCGAAAGACTTTTTACATACAGAATGCTAAGCAAACAACTAATACACCTGTATAGGTTTGTAGTATACTCCAAATGCAGTGGGAGATCCTTCCTCTAAAAGCAAAACTATAGTAATTGTTTTATTACAGTTGATACCCACTTTTATGGAAAGGTCTATTTGTCCAAGCATTCATTGGTATGAGGCCCAGTGTCCGTTGCCTCCTTTTCCTGAAGGAGACTTATTTCCCACTGATTGGGAAGGAGCTCTTTTCAGAAAAAAAACGTCAGGCCTTTCCTGATAAGGCAAATAGTGTCAGATCTGTCAAGTCATTACTAGCAAACAGGAGAGGGGAAAAAATAATTAAATTAGTAGCAAAACCACTGATTCACGTAGTGCTTTAGGGTGCTGTGATAGTCAGGTGGCTGAAGATGTGGGTAATCCACTTCGGAGCCCAAATTTAAGAATTTCCATTGCTAATTATCTCTATTTAGTTACCTTTATTTAGCAGCATCTGAAGTGTGCTGATTTCAGATGTTTTTCAGCTGAGACTGTTGATCCCTTGGGATACCTTTCTAATTTAACTTCCCATGCAGACTGTAGGAGCTCTAAGGAAATAACTCAGGTTTTGGATCTCATTAAGGTGTTACATTGCCTACATTTCTATTAAATTCAACACCTAGAAGTCAGCAGTGCTATTAATTGTATTTTGAAGGCCTCTTAGATTGTAAAAAGACTAAATGTATGCCAGGTTGAAAGAGGGGTTCTTAGGTTTGAAGAAAACTCAAATAAAAATAGAATGATGTTGTTCAGAAGGAGCTAGGTTTGATTTCCGTTATTTTCTCTACTTGATTTCTGTTGTACCATTTAATCTGTTTAAGTCAACACATTACTTTATTTACAATGCATCACTACAATATTTATTGTTCTAATCAAATCTGCAGCTGGTTTTCTTAACTGGAGATTCAGTATTTGCTCCTTCATAAACAATACTGAATCTTCCGAAATTTAGATATAGTGTTCAAGACAATATGCTCATCAAAACAAACAAAAAAGCGGCCTTTCTGTTTCCATTTTAAGGATGTGTTTGCTGCATGTTAATGTTGAGTTCTGTAATGTTTTCCTTTGAAATATCATATAGACTGCATTTTGCTAGAAAATATGTCATAATGTTTTCTGGTATTTTCAGATGAGCTAAAGCGTATATCTGTTCCTAATCTATTCCCTCTGCTGAGGCAATGTACATCCTCAGCAGCATATTTAACCAAATGGATTTTTTTTTTTTCTTTAGCAGATCAAACTGAGTTCTGCTGCAGGCACAGAACTTCCTATTTAAATGACAAATGTCTCTGCTTGCAGATTTGAAAACTCACTTATTGACTCTTTTATCTTGTGTAAACAAATAATCAGCCCATCACCACACTGGTAGGGAAAGTGGAAGAATAAAAGGAGAAAGGATTTTTTGGGAGTACTGCCAAATATTGCATTACTTGGAATGAAAAATTACTTGTTTGCTGTTAATGTTGCCATTATATACAGATAGTAGACAGCAATGCTGAGAAAAAACAAAGAAAAATCTACAAAGACTCTGTAATACCAAATATTTCTTCACACTTAGAAGGCAGTAAGATTTTCTTCTTTTTCTTTTTTTTCAAATGGCAGAAGAAGTCCTGCTTTTTAACAACATATTTTAAACTGTGTTCACAATTAAATTCTGAGAGCTGTTTATTTAAGAACTTTTCAATTGATCTTTAAGTGTCTAAAGAGCTTAAATTTATCATTCAGTTATTCTTTGGAAAGTCTAAAGTTAACCTGTGTCTAGATGGTTTTGGGTGTGTTTTTTTTAATGAAGATATAAAAAAATAGATAAAGGTAATGGATGTGAGACATTCCATATATTTTATTGGTCCTGTTGTTTTGTTGGCTTTTTTAGTGAATAGTTATGAAGAAAATGAAAAATCAATGGGATCTAAAGAAAATTGTGTCTGAGTGAGTTTCTTTTCCTAAAGCAGTGCTTTCTTTGCTGAAGAACATTTAAAGGGTTCATAAAAGCAGCTGGATCTCTCAAGGAATGAGGAGCTGATCAGTGTATGTAAAAGTAACCTTGGAGTGAGGTAGGTCTATAAGGAAGAAAACACGTAATGCGGGTTTTAGGCCTAATCTGCAGCTTTTATCATTAAAAAAATCACTTGCCTTTACTGAAGAAAAAGCATTTATATGTTAGATCTGTTGATCTGCATTGGTAATTATTGGATTGGGATCTGGACAAGTAAGATGCTCCTTCTCAAAATAAGGGTTGTTCTTTACTTACAAATGTTTTATGGCTCCTCTAAATGAAAAAAAAAAAAAAAAAAAAAGACACTTCATGGGAGCAGATGGAAGTTACATGTTACACTGAAGTCCCTGAGAACCAGATTCAGTGAAATTGTGGTGTTCTAAATTCAGCTATTCTTGCTGTAATCAGAGTTGCTCAAACTAGTAGACACACACAGATATGCAGTTAGAGATGAACTTTGTTCCTGCCTAATATTAAAATCTGTATTATGTAGAATTAAAGCTTCCATTTACAAATGTAAAGTCTTCTTTCACAATTAGACTGCATTGCAATGCAGACGTGTAGGATAATAAAATGAATGTTTGCCATGAAATGACTACATATTAAGGAATATTCATTTTTGTGAAGTATTTTATTTACAATGCACAGCAAAATAATCCTGAAGAAAGTAAACAATGTCATTGCTCTAAATCTTAGAGTAAATAATAAGTTTGCAAGCTAAGAGGCAGCAATTTGTTAATCTTAGGTAATATTGGTCTATCTGTATTTGAGATTAATTTTTAATTTCTGCATATCAATGACTTAGTTTAAGTCACCTGCATTTTTAAACATTATAGGAACAGCCAAAATCACACTGGAGAAAAGTATCATCAAACATTGTTAGCTCACACCGCAAAAAAATACACAGCAACATGAAAAATTAACATTTCTGAATCCATGTGGAGGATGAACATTTATGTGCATAGGAGACCTGCAAGCATGTATCTATATAGTGGTTACATGAATGCTGTCAGAATACTCTGTGTTAGTGTTTTGTAATATCTAAATTTAAATGTAGATTTTGATTTTGACTTCACTAGATAGTTGTAATAATTACGCTAAATTTTGGAATAATCTTAGACATTTGTGACAGGGAAATTTTACTTCTAATTAAAAAAGCAAAAAAAAAAAAAACCAAAAGGCTTCACATATTTCCCCCCACACACACACTTGTGTTCTTCAAGGAAACCTCTTAAATTCTCAACATTACTTACCTTTTGTATTTTATTTTCTATGTCTGATAGTGATTTTGCTGCCTATTTACAAATGTATTAGTATTCTGAGTGGAAGTTTATGTGGACTGATACAACGACTTAAGATGAGAGGAAAACCAGAGAAAAGTTATTTATTTACTTACTGTAATTAAAAAGAAATGTAATGTTATAACAAAGTAAATTCAGAAAATAAACCTTACTGTGTTTTTAAAAGGTCTCTAATAATATTGTAGTTGCCTTTTCAGAATCAACTGGGACTTTTTGCAGTGGGAGAGGAGTAAGTTAATTCAACAGAAAAGCAAACAAAATAAATTACTGATGAAAGGTACCTTGGGGGCAATGTTTTCTGTCAGATCTACTGATACAAAATCAACGTTATCACATTAGCTTTTTTCTTTATGCTGTATTTATCTTGGAATAGCTAGAGTAAAATTTAACCCATAAGACCTGTTACAGCAATATAGCTCAGTTGACTGAAATGGTAATGATTTATCACGCTAGCATAATTTACATCTGGAATATAGTCTCTGTTTTCAGTCTTCTGTAGATACATCTTACAAAGCTAAAGAGGCTGTAAAGAAAGTTATCTTGGTGTGTTTTGTAGTCTCTGCAGAAAGCCACACTTAAACTAACTTGAAGAGTTTTACACACAGTCACCCACAGTCATTATTACCATATCAGGGAAACACCACCTGAGTTTAAAATTCATTAATAATTTATAAAATTGCCAGTTTGCTTTCTTGTGTTTGCTGGGTGAAGAAGCTAATCAAAATCTCACAGTTTTTGCTGTCACTCAAGGACTCTTAAATAGAAAGCAATCTGTAGCTTGAGAATGTTGGAAGCCAAAAGTTGGACAGTTTACATAATGACTGACAGCTCAGGTGTTTTATTTCACTAAGGCTGGAACTTATCTCCCTCTGCTATAGATGAATTATAGTGGTAGATTATATATCATGAGCCAAATCTTTAGTTTATTCAAGAAACCAGCCCACTAATGTGGAAGCTCCAAAAAGTAAAAATATCAGCTATATTCAGCAAACATTTTGCTTCTAATGACTGTGAGTACATTTTAATCAGGAAAACTCTCCCAGTAAATCTCAGTTAGCTGACTTGTATTACTGAGGACTACTCATGCGAGTATCTACAGGGCTCCAAAGCATGAGAGTAATTTGAAGTACAAAATAAACACATTGTCTTGACTTACTGTCCGGTATTATTATTCTTACAGTTTGTGCTTGATCTTGCTTTTAAACAAATAAATTTTAAACTCAGAGAGGCATTTTGATTTTAAATCCTGAACTAGTCAGTCCGTCAGTCACTAGATACACTTTTCATATTATATGCCCACTTGAATAAACTCTGTATTAGTCATGCTCATTTTCCACGGTCATTTTGGTCATCAGGAAGACTGGCAAGCTGCAGTGAAAACAGAAAGGAAAACAGACCTAAAAGTGAAGGTATTTGTTTACTATTTCCTTCACTGAATAACTGAAAGTGTTTTGTATGAATAAAAAATACCAAATGCATTCATACTCTGAGTAGTAACCCATGGACTAGAATGGTAATTTTGTGGGAGATTTTAAACAGTTAAATTTTAAAAGCATTTTAGAAGGACTGAAATTCAGGAAGAATTACCTGCCTAACCCCCCTACACTATTTGCAAATAATCTGCAAAAATAATTAGCTTGAAATCATGGTGAGGATTTAAATTACATCTTAGCAGCAACCTGCAATGAAAAAGGTAGAGTGAGAGGGCTGCAAAAAATGCATATAGATCAAAAAATGCCATTGATATCACTACCACATATTTTTAACAAGAGTTCAAAGAAATTTCTTCATATCATGATGTTAAGTATATTTTTTCCATTATTATTCCAACATGCTGACAATAGTAATAACATTACTATAATATTGGTATAAAATCTCTTAATATATCTTCTGTCTTGATAAACTTGTTTATGTTCAGGCATAGAAGCAAACTACAATGTAGAAATTAAATAATTTATACAATATTCAGGAATCACAGAACATTACGGAGAGTATTTTTGCATTCTGGTGATAGAAGAAACATAGTAGAAAACCTCTGAATGGTAGATCCTTAGTCCTAATATAACTGAATGTTAAACTGAGATTCAGTACAAAATAGGGTGGTTGCCGCACATTAATTACCCAATCTGAAAGAGACAAGAAAAGAACAATAAGTAGTCCATCTTTCTGAAAGCAAGACAGAAACTTCAAGAAAAGTTTCCATCTGCTTAAATGCCGAAGATCTGTAAGCAGGAGAATCACTTTTTGGTAGACAATGCTGACTATTAGAAATATAAAAGTTTCTATTGCTAAGAAAATCCAAAGATGATTTTGTCTATAACCAAAAGCAAGATCACTGCTCCAGCTAACGAGCTAGCTTCATTTGGAGCTCGGTTCAGCTGCCTCTATACAAACACCCATAGCATGGGGAACAAACCAGAGAAATTAGAGATGTGTGCACGTCTACGGGGGTATGATATAATGGGCATCACAGAAACATGGTGGGATGGCTCCTATGACTGGAGTGTGGAATGGAAGGCTACAGGCTCTTTAGAAAAGACAGGCCTGGCAGGCAGGGAGAGGGAGTTGCCCTTTATGTTAGGGATAGGCTGGAGAGTATGGAACTCTGTCTGGGGACAGGTGAGCAGTTTACAGAGAGTTTGTGGGTCAGGGTTAAATGGAGAACAGCCGTGGGAGACATTACTGTGGGGATCTGTTACAGGCCGCCTGATCAAGAGGAATCTGAGGATGAAGAACTGTATAGAGAGATAGCAACAGCCTCATGCTCACAGGCCCTTGTTCTCATGGGGGATTTCAACCACCCTGACATCTGTTGGAGCGACAGTACGGCCCAGCACAAGCAATCCAGGAAGTTCCTTGACTGTGTGGAAGACAACTTCCTTCTGCAAGTAACAGAGGAGCTGACAAGGAGAGGTGCCATGCTTGACCTCGTGCTCACCAACAGGGAAGGGCTCGTTGAGAATGTGACGCTCCAGGGCAGCCTTGGACGCAGCAATCATGAGATGGTTGAATTCAAGATCCTCAGGACAGTGAGAAGAGCGTGTAGCAAGCTCACTGCCCTGGACTTCAAGAGAACAGACTTTGGCCTCTTCAGGAACCTGCTTAGTAAGATTCCATGGGATGAAGAATCATAGAATAGTTAGGGTTGGAAAGGACCTCAAGATCATCTAGTTCCAACCCACCTGCCATGGGCAGGAACACCTCCCACTAAACCATCCCACCCAAGGCTTCATCCAACCTGGCCTTGAACACTGCCAGGGATAGAGCACTCAAAACCTCCCTGGGCAACCGATTCCAGTGCCTCACCACTCTAACACAAAAGAATTTCCTCCTTATATCCAATCTAAACTTCCCCTGTTTTAACCTGTCACCTCTTGTCCTGTCACTACAGTCCCTGATGAAGAGTCCCTCCCCAGCATACCTATAGGCCCCCTTCAGGTTCTGGAAGGCTGCTATGAGGTCTCCACACAGCCTTCTCTTCTCCAGGCTGAACAGCCCCGACTTCCTCAGCCTGTCTTCATACAGGAGGTGCTCCAGTCCCCTGATCATCCTCGTGGCCCTCCTCTGGACTTGTTCCAACAGTTCCATGTCCTTTTTATGCTAAGGACACCAGAACTGCACACAATACTCTAAGTGAGGTCTCACTAGAGCAGAGTAGAGGGGCGGGATCACCTCTTTCGACCTGCTGGTCACGCTCCTGTTGATGCAGCCCAGGATACGGTTGGCTTTCTGGGCTGCGAGCGCACACTGAAGCCGGTTCATGTTCATTTTCTCATCGACCAGCAACCCCAAGTCCTTCTCTGCAGGGCCGCTCTGAATCTCTTCTTTGCCCAATCTGTAGCTGTGCCTGGGATTGCTCCCACCCAGGTGTAGGACCTTGCACTTGGCATGGTTGAACTTCATGAGGCCAACTTCATCAGCCCACCTCACAAGCGTGTAAAGGACCCTCTGGATGGCTTCCCTTCTCTCCAGCATATCAACCGGACCACACAGCTTGGTGTCATCGGCAAACCTGCTGAGGGCACACTCAATCCCACTGTCCATGTCAGCGAAGAAGATGTTAAACAAGACCGGTCCCAACACCAATCCCTGAGGGACACCACTTGTTACTGGTCTCCAGCAGGACATTGAGCCAATACTGGTCTCCCTAGAGGGCAGCAGAGCCCAAGACTGTTGGTTGATATTCAAGGATCACCTATTACAAGCTCAAGAGTGTTGCGTCCCAACCAAAAGGAAGTGCAGCAGGAAGGACAGGAGACCATCTTAGATGGTTAAGTTGCTGCTGAGGAAACTTCAAGGGAAAAAAGAGGCTTATAAAAGGTGGAAGCAAGGACAGGCGGCCTGGGAAGAATACAGGGATGTTGTCCAGGAAGCTAGGGACCAGGTTAGGAAAGCTAAGACCCAGTTATAATTAAACTTTGCTAGCGATGTGAAAGATAACAGGAAGGGATTCTATCGGTACATTGCAAATAAAAGACAGACTAGGGACAATGTGGGCCCTCTCCAGAAGCTGTCAGGAGAATTGGGTACACAGGATTTGGAGAAGCCTGAGGCTCTTAATGATTTCTTTGCCTCAGTCTTCATTGGCAAATGCTCTGACCACATCACCCACGTTTGGAAGGCAGATGCAGGGACTGTGAGGATGAAGACCTTGGGCCCACTGTAGGAGAGCTGTGAATGCTCCATCCCCGGCGGTGCTCAGGGCCAGGCTGGACGTAGCCTTGAGTGACATGGTTTAGTATGAGGTGTCCCTGCCCATGGCAGGGCATTTGGAACTTGATGATCTTAATGTCCTTTCCAACCCTAACTATTCCATGATTCTATGATTTTTCTATGATGGATCTTTTAATATTATTTATTTCTGTATGTTTTATTTGCAGTGTACTTCCTTTATTTGCTTATTTGTAAGTCTATTTATTAAAGTCCCTGTTTGTTTTTTTTTTTCTCTCAGAAAAAAATATATATTTAACGGCACGGGTTTTGCATGCACAGTTGTGTATTTCATGAGCATATTTTTACCAGCCATTGCTGTGAGCTACCAGGTACGTTTAAGTTAGTTTGGTTTGTCTTGTTTCGTCTTTGTTTGGTTTGGTTTTTAACAGGCGGTAAGGGAGGCACTGACACTTCTTTTGTTGACAGAGCATTTGTTTTTTTACTGTCAGTTCTATCAGTGGTCAAATGATGTTGGTATGGCTGGTAGGATTACAGTTTGAGATAATTGTCTCTTGAGTACTGATATTGTGGTTCTCGAGTCTCAATGTATTTCACACAGACATTTGTTACTCGTGTAACCTGACAACCTATTTTTATTCTTTTCTTCCTTTTCTGCCTCTTTGGAGTTGTTTCTACAACATATATCATCATGATATTCATGACTTTTTGTTTACTTTAAGACTTTCCTAAGCATGTTAAGTCATGTAATGTCATACTGGTAGCCACATACAGGAGAGAGGGCATAAAGAGTTTATATAAACCCTGCACATGCTCCACTGAACTAAGGACAGATTGAAATGTCAGTGTGATGAATGTTCCTTATATTTCTATACACTTGAAGTTCAATAGCAAAGGGTTTTCAAAAGTTTCATGTCTTGGACAGACCTGTTTTTCTTTTCTTTGTTTGTTTTCCAGGAGCTTATTACAGATTTCATCCTTCTTATTTTCAATCAGAAACATCACAGAAACACAGAATGGTTTGGGTTGGAAGGGACCTTATAGATCATCTGGTTCCAAACCCCCTGCCCTGGTCAGGGACACCTTCTACTAGACCAAGGTGCTCAAAGCCCTGTCCAGCCTCGCCTTGAACTCTGTCAGGGCTGGGACAGCCACAGCTTCTCTGAGTGATCTGTGCCAGTGTCTCACCACGTTCACCACTTTTCATGGTAAAGAACTTTTTATATCTAACCTAAATCTCCCCTCTTTCAGTTTAAAGTCATCAGTCCTTGTCCTATCTCTACTTGCTCTTATAAAAAGTCTCTCTCCAGCTTTCTTGTACCCCCCCTTTAGGTACTATCCTAACTAACCCTTTTGCAATACAGACAGTACTGAGTTGAGTAGCAGTTTTCACAGCTCTGCATTAGACTTGTGAGATTCAGAACAGCTGGTTTTTTTATATGCCTTTCCTTTTATTTCTGATAATTTTTCAACAACAACAACAAAAAAATAAAATTAATTGCTCCCAAAATAAGACTCTCATATTTGATTTTCTGGCTGCAAGATAAAGCTTTATAGACATACCCTGAAAACAAAGATGTCGAATTCTTAGAAATGTTAGACTTTTAGTCTGCATATAGGAAAGTTTGTTTTGTTTTGTTTTTCTGTGCTTTTAAGTCTCAGGTGGGAGTAAAGTGATTCAAATCTTTTGGAGGAGGATTGAAAACAACACAGAGAAAAAGTGCAGATTATATTACAGTGTTATTGTTTCCCACTTTGCTGTGATTGCTTTGTGGGAGCTAGAGTTTTGAATTTTAAAGTCTTAAGTAAATCTCATATTAAGTTTTCAGCACAGTATTAGCTCTCCTGTCAGTTACTAATGTTCACCCAGAAGGGGTTGGTGGTACATATAGGTTGTGAGAACAGACTAAGAGTAATGAAAGTTACCACTATTAATGAGCCAATGAAATGTGGAATGGTTCTTTATGCATTTTATGAATCATCTTTGTCTCTAATTTTTTAAAATACAGTTAAGTTCTTAAACCTCAGGACATTGGCACTTGTGGTAATAGACTTGACCAAAGAAACTCAAAGAACAATAACATCATTCAGGTTGCCTTAACATATTTGAATTGTTTTCCTGTTCATAAAATGATATGTTCAGGTGTCCAGAAGCTGCTAACTTCCTTCAGAGTATCACATTTTGCTGTGTAATTTAATTATTGCCATTAGTTTATGTTGCAGAGAATTAATTTTAGGGAGGAAATGTCACATGACAGGAATTTGAAACAGCACATATTTTAAAGTACTAACAGTTTAATAATGGTGTTGGATAATTTTGAGAAACAATTTAAACGTCTAATCTGTGTTAGTAGCTGTGCAGTAGTAACCATCGTAAAAGCAGACACAGAGAATAGTGACAGAAAGTGTTTTATTGTATCCTGTTGTCAGTATTCAGCATGTTCAAAAGCACAAGCATAGGTAGAATACCTGCCCACCTAAAATTTAATGGGATACTGGATGCATAGGAAATTCAGGAGAAAGGGAAAGAAGAGGGATAACAAATAAGCCTAACAAAATCTTCACTAAGAGATACTGCTTGGGAGCGTTGTCAAGTACTTTTTGTGTTTTGTGTTGTCCAGACTGGTGAAAATTGCCTAAATGATAATTCTCAGCAGGAAATTGCTATTCCAAGGCTCACAGAAACAGGTTACAAAGTCCTTGACCAGGTAACAGTCATTTTCCTGTTTTCCAACAAAAAAACAAGTACATATTCTTCTCCTGTTATTGTTATTTCTGCAATCAGTAAGCCATGTTGGGTTTTTTTTGTATTATATTGTTTTCCTAAACATCCTCTGCATTACGTTGCCATTTCATGTTACTGTAAAAACAGGATAAGGATTTTTGTGAGACTTAGAAATTTCAGGAGAGAGTGTACCCCCCTTTTTTATGGGAAGAGTTGATCCTGTATTTGCCTTAAACGCACTCATCGAGATAGCTCTGCTCATTGTGGGAGCAGACTGAAGAACACTTTTTTGACTAGAAGTGTTTGCACCACATCTATACCAAAAAGAGATAACCAGCAGCCAGCTCAGTTCAGGCTTAGGGACTTGTTTATCTGGCAAGAATGATGTAATGGTTCGGCTTTCATTCAAGTGAATGAAGTGGAAGAGAGTGTAGAACATCTCCAGCCAAGAAGCAAGCATTCGGAATTAATATCTGTCTATCTTACAGTCGATGCGTTATAAAATTACCAGGTAATTTTCTTCAGTATTCTGTTTCAATGATGATAGGTTCATTTTTCAAAATTCATGTAATAGGCTTCTTAGTTAGCTTCTTAGCTTTGAATATCCTTTCACCATTATTGGCAGCATTATAGAGAAAACTCTTAAATGGGTATGACACTGTATTTATAAAAATATGCAAAGTCATGAGTTAAGGCATGTTCAAATATACTTTTGAAAGATTATTTCTTTCATAGAACAATAATAACTTTGCCGCAATATTGATGTGGTCTGCATTTTAAATGTTGCAACCCTAGTTTCAGAGATATGTTGCATATCTTAAAAATCAGAATCTATGAATTCGTGAGGTGCCTGTCAAAATAGATGCCGTAATAGAAAAGAAGGAAACTTACTATCTGGTTTCTGCAGAAATCCCTTTAATGTTTGATTAATAATATCTCTGAAGGAGTAAACGGATAAGAAAGAACCATACTAGTAGTTGAGTTAATTTAGAGTTGTTGTCTGATCAATATCTTACTCTCTGTTAGAATGTGATAATACGGATAACACCATATCTTATCTCTTAAACTGCTGTTGTGGTATCAACAGCAAAGACTAAATTGTTATTTAGTGAAATGTCTCGGGAATTTTCTGTGCATGAGCACTGCAGATATTCTTTCTTCCAGAACATAGTGAAAGAACCTGAAATCCCAGAATTTCCTATGATATATCTTTTTTCTTATCCTCTAAAAGAATAACAAATATCATAATTTTTGAAATATGCAGCATTTTAAGTAGAACAACTTTTAAGTCACTGAAAACAAATGCTATACTACACAGAACAGTAAACTGAATTGTATTCCAATATTCGGGCATTGTAAGAAATGGAAAAGTGTGTTATTCTTGTTCATATCTATGGCAAATTATCTACCAATAAGCCATAGATTATCCCTGAGACATCTATCAGTCATTAAAACAGATCCACTACTTTCAGTTTTCCCTAAGAACTAACTTTTAAGATTTTTGTTTTTATAAATCTCATGGTATTTTAATTTATTCTAGTAATGAATTATATGGATACTCACAAGTCTGTTTTTTTTTCTACAAAACTGTTCTCTGAGAAATATATGATGAACCTATCTAAAAGGTATCAGATTTAAAAAAAAAAATTTGAAGTATCTAGTTCTTTATAAAATTAAATTAAAACATGTTACTTTAAGATAGGCCTATACTAGGTTTTTCTGTGGAGAAAAGCATGCAGTGATGAAACCTAAGGAACCTATTAAGGAACCATCTCAAAGTTTTCTGTGATGAAGACTATTCTTTAAGAATAATTATCTTTAAGATAATTTGTCTACTTCCTTATTCCAATTGGATGTACTACCATGTTTTATATTTCTGGATAAATAAGATACACATGAAACTCCTTGAAAGAAAAAAAAAACAGTCTCTAAAAAGAAACTCTTTTGATTTAACTAAGAAGAAGAAGGAAATAAAATTATCATGATCATATATTCTTAGCAGAACATAAGCAACATTTTGAGAAACAATTATAATGCAAAGAACAAGCTATGGTTAATATTTCATAAAATATTTGTGTTAACCTGGAAGTATTTAATAGCTATGCTACATCTTCCACCCTTATCTTCCAGTGAAAACAAAAAGTAGAATGGAACTGTACAGTTGAAAGTGAAAATGGAAAAAAAACTTAAAAAAATTATTTTAGAAGCAGACTAATTTTTTACAAGAATTAATCAACAGTTTAGTTTATAACTGATTTTTAATCTCCATCATTATGATATTGAAAAATGGGGATAAAATTCTCCTTAAAGGTCTTCCTTGTTTAACTGAACCCGAACTATGTAAATGTTAATATAAATCTTACAGCTTAAGGCTGAGAAAGTCCAGAGGTGATGTGAGTGGGTAGATGCATTATTTATATTCCTTTGAGATGTATAGACTTTTATACTTTTTCTTTTGTTTGCTTGTTTGTTTGTTTAAAAGAATATTAGTTCCTTCATAGAAAATAAATATTTTCATCCTAAGATAAGAGACACGTAGAACCTTGCTCTTCATGTGACTTTTATTACTCTTACCTGCTTGGAGTCCATTTACACCTCTTTCCTCATATTTCACTTTGTATTTAGGACATAATCAAAGAAAAATATTGTGGAAGTCATAGCGGTGGATCCTGAACCCTGATGAATTGAATTTATGCTGTGTAATTTTATAGACTTTGTTATGGCAGCCTGAGTCAGGTTCATTGAGTTCTGCTTGGTTTCCATTAGAAACCACAAACCTTTTTCAAATGCTAGAACATCAGCCCAGGTATCTCCACATTCAGTTCCAATTCACTATCACATTTGCAAGTCAGAAAAGCTTTCTGAAATGAATGATGAATGAATCATTTTCTGTCAATCACATGATAAGCTAGCTGTGAAAACCTGATATGTATGTATTTATATCTCAGACCTTCACAGCTAACTTGCATAAAATGTAAGAGAAATAAAGAACCTACATATTGTAGATAATGTAAGTGACAACCAACGGAGCAAAATTATTATAAAATGCTTTTATTTAAAAAAATCAAGCTACTTAGGAGAGTAATCATAATGCTAGCTTCAATACTGCAGAAGCCTTTTGCAACAGAGCCCCAATGATTTCACAGAACAGTGGGGACAGATGTGGAAACAGAGCATTGCTCCTGCATTTAACTTGCACCTCACAAGTTCAGCTGTCTGTGCTCCAAAACCCACTTTGTTAAAGCATGGTCATATGTCCTTGGTTCAGTTCTATTGGGAAATTCTTTTATTGAGAAAAAGGATATGGAAGTATGTAATCCATGCAATATAAGAAAAGTAAAACTATAGAAGTACAATTGCTAAGTGGGAAATTGTTAGCAGATGAAGGATTCAAAAGGAAAATACTGACATGAGGAGCTGCAAATGCCTAAGAAGGAAAGCTGTGAATAAGGGAAGAGCAAGTCAACAGTATGAAGAATCAACACACTTCGAAGAGCTATGGAAATCAACCCTTCCTATCCCGACCAGGTCATCCTCATCACATATCTCACTGGGTAAGGTGAGCTTATTCATGTCTCACCTACTGGCAAGCTTAAGCCCCAGCTAGCTACTGGGTCAACCAACAGATAACTGCTATGTACTCTTGAATTATTTAGTCCCTATTGCAGAATCTCTGCAAATGGCAGAAGATCCAAAACTAAAAAGACCCGTGAGGGTGTGCCTGAGTTATGTGTTCTCTAGGGAAAGAGTCAGTAAGGGAGAAGGATGTGGGCAAATTTATTAATTGCTCCGAAGCCTGGCCTTGGAAGCTGGTATAAATAAACCTCCACAATCTGACTGTAAAATGTCATGCTGCTGCTTTTTTTTTTTTTTTTTTTTCCTTCTTCCTGCAGCTTCTGTTTCTGTATTAACTCTATTCAGACCTCGTAGCAGACTTCCGGTATCTGAAGGGGGCCTATAAGGATTGCTGGGGAGGGACTCTTCATCAGGGACTGTAGTGATAGGACAAGGGTTAACGGATTCAAACTTAAACAGGAGAAGTTACGATTGGATATAAGGAAGAAGTTCTTTCCTGTTAGGGTGGTGAGGCACTGGAATGGGTTGCCCAGGGAGGTTGTGAGTGCTCCATCCCTGGCAGTGTTCAAGGCCAGGTTGGATGAAGGCTTGGGTGAGATGGTTTAGTGTGAGGTGTCCCTGCCCATGGCAGGAGGGTTGGAACTAGATGATCTTAAGGTCCTTTCCAACCCTAACTATTTTATGATTCTATGATTCTCTGTTTCTATGACTGGATGATAGAAAAAGAATACATTGATTTAAATATACCTTGTTATCTTTTGGTACTTCATTGGTCTAAGTCTTTTTGTTGACCTTTTCTTTCAGGCATCTTTTATTTTTATCCTTTGTTCACAAGTAGCCTTTTGCTTCAACTGAACATGTAAGTATTCAATGCTTGCTGGAGCTATTGCAACCACATGTTTCATAGCTTTACCATGAAAGCTGGAAAAACATTATCTCCAGCTTTCCTTCTCACTCCCCTCCCTTCTGTCATGTAATCAAATATTCTTTGTACGGCTTTGTTCGTGGCAGGATTTCACAGAATGATTCAAAATGGATGATAGTTTTTAGGATGCTTGAATGCACTCTACATGTAGTTTCCTTTGTCTGTGTGATGCCTTGCACAAGTATTAACACTTCCTTTTATTATATCGTCAGAAATATACTCAGCATGATATAAAACTTTCTCCATTAGAAGACTGCATGATATTATTCTGCTCTATTTCAGTCTTGAAGATTATAGAATCATAGAATCATAGAATAGTTATAGTTGGAAAGGAACTTAAAATCATCTAGTTCCAACCCCCCTGCCATGGGAAGGGACACTTCACACTAAACCATCTCACCCAAGGCTACGTCCAGCCTGGCCTTGAACACTGCCAGGGATGGAGCATTCAAAACCCCCCTGGGCAACTGATTCCAGTGCCTAACCCCTTGTCCTGTCACTACAGTCCCTGATGAAGAGTCCCTCCCCAGCATACCTATATGCCCCCTTCAGGTACTTGAAGGCTGCTATGAGGTCTCCACGCAGCCTTCTCTTCTCCAGGCTGAACAGACCCAACTTTATCAGCCTGTCTTCATACGGGAGGTGCTCCAGTCCCCTGATGATCCTCGTGGCCATCCTCTGGACTTGTTCCAACACTTCCATGTCCTTTTTATGCTAAGGACACCAGAACTGTACACAACACTCCAAGTGAGGTCTCACAAGAGCAGAGTAGAGGGGCAGGTTCAGATCTTTTGACCTTTGGTCACGCTCCTTTTGATGCAGCCCAGGATACGGTTGGCTTTCTGGGCTGCGAGTGCACACTGCAGCCGGCTCATGTTCATTTTCTCATTGACCAGCACCCACAAGTCCTTCTCCACAGGGCTGCTCTGAATCTCTTCTTTGCCCAACCTGTAGCTGTACCTGGGATTGCTCCAACCCTGGTGTAGGACCTTGCACTTGTCATGGTTTAACTTCATGAGGTTGGCATCAGCCCAACTCACAAGCATTTCGAGGTCCCTCTGGATGGCATTCCTTCCCTCCAACGTATCAACCGAACCATACAGCTTGGTGTCATCGGCAAACTTGCTGAGGGTGCACTCAATCCCACTGTCCATGTCAGTGATGAAGATGTTAAAGAAGATCGGTCCCAACACTGATCCCTGAGGTGCATAACTCATTACTAGTCTCCAGCTGGACATTGAGCCATTGACCACAACTCTTTGTGTGCTGCCATCCTGCCACTTCTTTATCCACCGAGTGGTCCATCCATCAAGTTGATGTCTCTCCAATTTAGAGACAAGGATGTCGTGTGGGACACATCATCTATATTCTTTTTGGTTTAACAATTTTAGCATTTCCTTTTTAATTATTCTCCTTTTATTTTCAAACAAAAAGAGTAATTTCCTTATATTTCTTGATTTACTCTACAGTTAAGAGTAGCACCACAGTTACCTTTTGAAGTTCAGTAGCTGGCATGCGGTACTAATGAATTGGAAAACCATGTGCTTTTAAAATGTCACTGTTTATAAAAAACAATAGGCATAGCCAGTGAGTCACATCCAGCTGTAATTTTCTTCCTAATCTGTAGATGTTCAAAACCCAATCCATTCTTAGGTTTCGTCAAGCTGCTTTTATAATCTATTAATTATCTATTTATAATCTATTTCCTTAAATTTTATCACCTTGGATATCTGATACCTGTTTTGTTCTCTACTTAAGTGAGTTAAAATATGTAAATTACAGACAAATGTCACTGCAACTTGAAATCTATCACCTGAAAAATTGCAGTCTGGGTACATGGACATTTTAGGAAATGTATTAATTCTTATATAGCTTGAGTGTTGACAAAAGAGGCCCAACCAAGCGTGAAAGGAACTTATTTAAAGAATATGTTATTATTATTTTCATTAGGCAACTATTATAAAAATTCAAAAGAACAAAAGGAATAATTTACCTGAATCTTTATTGTAGGCAAAAAGTAGTAAACGCAGCAATTCATAGAAATAACAGGAAGTATAACTCCAGCTACGTTTTTCCAGATTAGAAATAATTTACAAAGAATATATACAAACCAAAATCATAACTATTCAAACCCACAAATTATGTTCTCAGTGACCCTTCTGAAGGATGTCTGCATTATTTTTCTAGTTTAGAGCAAGATCTTACTTTCCATATGTATATTGATACTTATATATCCACAGTTTACTTTGCTTTGGTTTGCAGAAGAAGCTCAAAGGGTGCAAACTTGATTAAGTCTGAATACAACTAAACTGAAAGATATACTCCACTGGTGCACCATAGCAAAAATAGAAGGTGCTTTGAAACTTGTCATTGCCACTCTGGCTTTTGGATAAATTTGTTGAGGCAGATATTATAACCTTACTAAAGACTTTTTTTTTTTTAGCCAGCTGGTAAAAATATTTCTTCGTACTTACTCTTTGGCTGGCTATCAGTACGTTTTGTTATCTAAGCTAAGAAACAAATAAAAATTAACTTGATAATGAATGATTCATTTCTTCCTTTTCCCTGTTTTCTTCTTTAATTTTATGTTTTCTGGTGAGACAGAACATACGTTGAGGAGTTTAAAAATCTTGCTTTACAACTATTTAAAATAAAATCCACTGTTAAAAAATGAAACAAAATGAAATCAAACAAACCCCCAAATGTTTTTACTGATCTTAACTTTCAGTGTCAGCCTTTTCAATACTTCTAGGTAATACGGAAAATTCTTCCTGTTAGATGGTACTCATTTAATGGGTTATGCACCTAAGTAGTTTAGCATTCAAAGCAATTTGAAGCCTGAAGTGTGAAAATGAGTAAATGATGACCTCTCAAGGTGCTTAGGAGCTAACTGTCTTTGCCCACACCATAGTCCTCCAGCCAGTCTGTTTCTGCTGTATGACATAACTGAGAGAGGACGCCTGCAACACCGGAGCGGAGAGGGGAGAGATCAGCGTCCAGGAGCCTCACCTCAGAGCGACAAGAGCCACTGAGGAGGGAGCCTCAAGTCCTCAACAGGACTTGCCCAGGACTCGGAAGCTCAGCTCCCGCGAGGGGCTGACTCACAGGGGGCGGAGCCAGGAGGAGTGGCACCAGCTGGGAGTGGCTAAAAAACCTTCCCAGGGAGCGCGGCGACCAGGAGCGTGGCGAACAGAGCCGGCAAACAGAGAGCGTCGAGGCAGAGGGTCGAGGCAGTTTGCGCGGCAGTTCGCGCGGGCAGGCGAGCGGGCAGGCGAGCGGGCAGGGAAGCGTTCCAACCGCCTCATCGAGAGGACTCGCCTGGAGTACAGGAGGGGGAAGGAGTGCTGAGGGACGTAGACGGATTGATTGACCAGATAGATCATGGTTACAACACGATCGAAAGCTGTAGTGAGTACTAATGTGGGTATCCAGACTGAGCCTTCCTGCAGGCATGCAGCTGTGCAGGTCTCTGGCTGCAGCGAATGCCTGAGCCTGGCACTTGTATTGGAGGGAGCCAGTGACACTGCTTGTGTTCGCTGTGAGCAAATAAATGACCTGCTCAGGCAGGTGGCTGAACTGAGGGAGGAGGTAGAAAGGTTGAGAGCCATTAGAGAGTGTGAAAGTGAAATAGATTGGTGGAACCACACCCTAAGGCAAGGGCAGAGGGAAGTGGTTCAACAAGATATGGATCCCCTTCCCTCCTACCATCAGACAGAAGGAGAGAGCTTAATGGACAAGGATGGATGGAGGGAGGTTCCTCCTCGGAGAGGTAAGCGAAAACCCTCACAATCCCTTCCTCCCTCCCAGTTGCCCTTGAATAACAGGTACGAGGTCTTGGAAATTCAGGGCCAGGTGAATGGAGATGGTGAGGCAAATCTATCTAGTGAGTCACCCAGGGCTAGTCACTCACCCACATGCCTCAGAACTTCCCCAACCAAGAAGAAAAGAAGAGTAATTGTGGTGGGTGACTCCCTTCTGAGGGGAACAGAAGGGCCCATTTGTCGACCGGATCCACCCCACAGGGAGGTCTGCTGCCTGCCTGGGGCTCGGATTAGAGATGTTAAAAAGAAGCTCTCTGAACTGGTGCAGCCGTCTGACTACTACCCACTGCTGGTTTTTCAGGTTGGCAGTGACGAAATTATTACGAGGAACGTAAGGGCGATGAAGAGAGACTACAGGGCCCTGGGACGGCTGGTTAAAGGGTCTGGAGCGCAAGTGGTGTTTGCCTCCATACCTGTTGCAAGCGAGGGTGAAGGGATATATAAGAAGACTCTGCAGGTTAATGTATGGCTACGTGACTGGTGCCAAAGGCAGGGGTTTGGGTTTTTCAGTCACGGGCTGCTGTATGGGACACCTGGTTTGCTGGTGACAGGCGGGATACACCAGTCCCAGAGAAAAAAAAGGGTTTTGGGGCAGGAGTTAGCAGGGCTTATTGACAGGGCTTTAAACTAGTTATGAAGGGGGGAGGGGATTTAACTGGGCCTGTTGGGGACAAGCCCAAGAGGAACATGCTAGGGATTGAAGGATGGCGGGCTAAGGAGGACTATCAATCTCTTGTTTCACTTGTGGGAAAGGATAGCTCTTTAGACCCTGTCCCGCAGGGGAAAAAGAGTACTAGGACTGGCTCCCTGAAATGCCTGTACACCAATGCACGCAGCATGGGGAATAAACAGGAGGAGTTAGAAGTCTGTGTGCGGGCTAAAGGTTATGATCTAGTGGCGATTACAGAGACATGGTGGGACAGTTCACATGACTGGAATGTGGTCATGGATGGCTATGTCCTTTTTAGGAAAGATAGGTCAGCGAAGCGAGGTGGTGGAGTTGCTCTTTACGTGAGAGAGCAACTAGAATGTATTGAGTTCTGTCCGGGGTCGGATGAGGAGCAAGTGGAATGTCTGTGGGTACGAATTAAGGGACAGACTGGCACGGGTGATACAGTTGTGGGGGTCTATTACAGACCTCCTGATCAGCACGAAGGAGTTGATGAGGCTTTCTACAGGCAACTGGAAGTAGCCTCGCGACTACATGCCTTAGTCGTCATGGGGGACTTTAACTACCCCGATATTTGCTGGAAGACTCACACAGCCAGTCATTCACAGTCTAGGAGGTTCCTCGAGTGCATTGATGATAATTTCTTAATGCAAATGGTGGACGTACCAACTAGGGGAGCAGCGCTGCTAGATTTAGTACTCGCCAACAAGGAGGGTTTGGTCGAAGTGGTGACGGTCAATGGCAGCCTTGGCTGCAGTGACCATGAGATGGTGGAGTTTAGGATCCTGTGTGGGAGGAATAGAATACCTAGCAAAGCCACAGTTCTGGATTTCCGAAGGGCCAACTTTGGCCTCTTCAGTCAACTGCTAAGGGAAGTCTCATGGGAAAGTGTACTAGGCGGTAAAGGGGCTCAAGATAGTTGGTTAGCATTCAAGGACCGCTTCTTCCAAGCTCAGGATCGGAGCGTCCCAATGAGTAGGAAGTCAAGTAAGGGATCTAGGAGACCGGCGTGGTTAAACAAGGAGCTGCTGGGCAAACTCAAGTGGAAAAGGAGAATCTATGGATTATGGAAGGAGGGGCTGGCCGCTTGGGAGGAATATAGGACAGTTGTTAGAGGATGTAGGGAGGCAATTAGGACAGCTAAGGCCTCCTTGGAACTCAATCTTGCTAGTCGGGTTAAAGACAATAGAAAGGGCTTCTTCAAATACATAGCAAATAAAACTAACACAAGAGGCAATATAGGCCCACTGCTGAACGAAGTGGGTACCCTGGAGACAGAGGATATAAAGAAGGCAGAGGTGCTGAATGCCTTCTTTGCCTCTGTCTTTACTCCTGCAGACTCTCCCCGAGGGCCCCGGATTTCTATAGCCCCAGAAGGAGTCAGGACAAAGGAGGAGTTTGCTTTGGTAGATGAGGATTGGGTTAGGGATCAGCTATGCAAACTGGACATCTGTAAATCGATGGGTCCGGATGGAATGCACCCACGGGTGCTGAGGGAGCTGGCGGAGGTCATTGCTAGGCCACTTTCCATCATCTTTGGTAAGTCGTGGGAAATGGGCGAGGTGCCTGAGGATTGGCGGATGGCAAAGGTCACACCAATCTATAAGAAGGGCAAGAAGGAGGACCCGGGTAATTATAGACCGGTCAGCCTTACCTCCATCCCTGGAAAGATGATGGAACAACTTATTCTTGACTCCATCACTAGGCATATCAAGGATGAGGGGGTCATTAAGAACAGCCAACATGGTTTTATGAGGGGGAAGTCATGTATGACCAACCTTATAGCCTTCTATGAGGAAGTGACTAGGTGGAGGGATGATGGTAGAGCGGTAGATGTGGTTTTTCTTGATTTCAGTAAGGCATTTGATACTGTCTCCCACAGCATCCTCATAGATAAGCTGAGGAAGTGTGGGCTTGACGATCAAGTAGTGAGGTGGATCGAGAACTGGTTGAAAGGAAGAAGGCAGAGAGTTGTGGTCAATGGCTCAGAATCTAGCTGGAGGTCTGTGACTAGTGGAGTTCCTCAGGGGTCGGTGCTGGGACCGGTGCTGTTTAATATTTTCAGCAATGACCTGGATGAGGGAACTGAGTGCACCCTCAGCAAGTTTGCTGATGACACAAAACTGGGAGGAGTGGCTGACACACCAGAGGACTGTGCTGCCATTCAGCGAGACCTGGACAGGCTGGAGAGTTGGGCGGGGAGAAACTTGATGAAATTTAACAAGGGCAAGTGTAGAGTCTTGCATCTGGGGAAGAACAACCCCATGCACCAGTACAGGTTGGGGGTTGACCTGCTGGAAAGTAGTGAAGGGGAAAGGGACCTGGGGGTCCTGGTGGATAGGAGGATGACCATGAGCCAGCAATGTGCTCTTGTGGCCAAGAAGGCAAATGGCATCTTAGGGTGCATTAGAAAGGGAGTGGTTAGTAGGTCAAGAGAGGTTCTCCTCCCCCTCTACTCAGCCTTGGTGAGGCCGCATCTGGAATATTGCGTCCAGTTCTGGGCCCCTCTGTTCAAGAAGGACAGGGAATTGCTTGAGGGGTCCAGCGCAGAGCCACAAAGATGATTAAGGGAGTGGAACATCTCCCTTATGAGGAGAGGCTGAGGGAGCTGGGCCTCTTTAGCTTGCAAAAGAGGAGACTGAGGGGTGACCTCATCAATGTTTACAAATATGTGAAGGGTAGGTGTCAGGATGATGGAGCTAGGCTTTTTTCAGTGATATCCAGTGATAGGACAAGGGGCAATGGGTGTAAACTGGAACATAGGAAGTTCCACGTTAACATCAGGAAGAACTTCTTTACTGTAAGAGTGACAGAGCACTGGAACAGGCTGCCCAGGGGGGTTGTGGAGTCTCCTACACTGGAGATATTCAAGGCCCGCCTGGACAAGTTCCTGTGTGATGTACTGTAGGTTACCCTGCTCTTGCAGGGGGGTTGGACTAGATGATCTTTTTAGGTCCCTTCCAACCCTTGGGATTCTGTGATTCTGTGATTCTGTGATCTTGCCTACAAACCCTTTTGCAGCCATGTAAATATTGATTTTTTTAAAAGTGAGTAATTCACAGTTAAGGCTCAATAGCCACGTGTCTGTTAGATGCAAATAAGAAGCAAAACTTGATGATTTTGGTCTTATCTAAAATCTTAAGGAAAACAAGTGAGTCTATTGATTACAAACAGTAAAACCTTTTTGCTCAGTTAAGACAATAACCCCCTCAAAAATCCAATAAGCAAACAGAATAAGAAAATAAGTAAACAAGAAACAAACCAAAACAAACCAAAAGGATAATTAACCAAATTAGTCCTTTTAGGAAACAATGGGGAAGCCATAAGTTATCTACTAGGCTGTAACTACTAAGTGTGTGGTTTTTACTCATACAACCATACTATGACCTTCCAAAAGGCATCATTTAAGTCTCTTCATTTAGAAAGTAGACAATCGACCCTTTTAATACAGAAATGCTTCATATTTAATTAAGCAGAAACAAAGAAAATGCAGCATTATACAAAACTACTAAAAAGTTTTGCTTTCTTTCTAATACACTGTGTTAGACTAAAAGCCATAGTTTTTATGCTTCAAAAAATCATGCACCCATGTTAAAAAGTCATAGATTTCATATTCTTAGATTTTATTGGTGCCATGAACTCTCAAAATACTGCTGAAGTATAAAAATGAAGAGACAAGTCCCTTAAAGATCTGCCAGAAACTGGTACAATCCAAGTAGGGCAGGACACAGTATTTGCAGGTACTAACATTATCTTATTTCAGTGTAATAGCCAAGTAATTTGTGGTCCTTTTCATGATGCATTTTGACTGCTAGATATAAACTAAACCACACACAAATGCAGCCACATGCATTATTGGAAAAAAATACACTCCCATACTACAAGATTTACTAAAATTCTGAAGTTTCCCTATTGCAGAGAAGAACAAAGCCAAAGATTTTGAAAATGGGTTGTTTGGGGTTATTTTTAATTTGATTTTGTAACAACAATAAATAGAAGATATTGAGCAGACTTCACAACTGCTAGCTGGCAGATGACTCTCCTGAATTAAAATACAGGAGGGCAGCAGAACAATATATATTATTAATGTGTTGGTGAAAGCCTTGAATATCTAGCAAAATTGTGGGGGAGAGGGACACCAAAAGTTAAGTGAGTCTTTATTATTTTTCTATTTTCTGTGGGTAGAAATACTTTTATATGGAATTTTCATTACATAACACTATCAAAATTTCAAGTGTTTATGAATCTATGAGAGGACTCACAATGTATATCATTTTATTAGAGATAGACATCATGAGAAAAAAATCCAAATAAATATGCCTTCCAGAATTTCATGTCTGATGTGAGAGCTATTTCAAAAGAATTCATTCAACATAGTTTGATCAATGCTCATTTCATTTTTTCTTTCTTGATTTCTTACAAAAATTCAGATCTAATCCAAATAGCACTCCCTCCACTCCCATCCAAATTTCTAAGTAAGTAAAAGAGAGTGGCAGGCCCACAAACTTTGAGGATTTTCTTGCATACAAGGCACCAAAGCAAAAGGTTACAAGCCACTTCCTTAGAAGAGACATTATTAACTGGATTAGGAACAGGCTTGGAACAGATATGCTAAGCCTGGCACAGGAACAAGAAGATGAACAGTCTCACAGACAAGAACTGAATCTTCTGTGGGGTTTTGAACATCCAGGTATTGAGTGGGTTTTTTTTAGTGTTTCGACTAAGAACTGTCTCATCAGAAATGTAAATCACATTTTGGAGATTATTTTTATGCATAACTTATATGTACATTTGAAGTTCTTACAACTTTTTTTTTTTTTTTCCTTTTAACTGTAATTTTGTAAGAACCAATAATTTGTTTTGGCAGTACAACAAAAGATAAAAAAAATTTCTAGAGTTTCTACAAAACTGAGGTACTTTGAGCTTTTAGAGACACAGAACACTCAGATAAGGTGTAAGCTAACAGAAAATAATTGGGTTTCTCAAAAAGATATTTAGTGGAAGTTAGTGTGCAGATCCTGCTAAATTGCAAGGGTGAGTTTGGGAGCAGCTAACATCAAATGAAAGGGGAAAGTAGAGATCTCCCCGGGCTGGCACAATTCATTGCATGAAAAAAGATCATCAGCAGAAAACCAGCTCTGAATGTTTGGAAAACCCCCACTTAAAAAATCTTTCTGCCACTGCCTGTTGGCTCAGCCACGTATTTTCCTTCACTACTTGCTGGTGGAAACTATCATTATTTAGATTTGTTATTATGGTTTGTCTATGGCATTCTTTGTATGCTTGCATAGAACTGAAAATTTGTTATGACTCTCAGCAATCTGTAGGAAGCTTGGACAAGTAGGTTTGAAAGATCTCAATTTCAGTATTTACAGAGGATAGGAGAAATTAGTTTCCCACTAGAGGGAAAAATATCCCATTGAGAATCTCCACAGTAGCTGTTTGCTGTAGGCAGTTGTCTTATTGCAAAACCCATTTCCATAGATTTTGCAGAGAATAGAATGAGATAAAAAAAGATGTTTTGAAAACATTGTGAAAGTCTATGAAACATAGCTGAAGAGTTGGAAGGATACAGCAAGGAAGACATGCTCTTCTACTTTGTTTCTTTCGATTTCCTTGGGAATATGATTCAGAATGGAGGTTCTTCTGTTTTCTTTACCTTGACTATTTTCATAACCTTAAAGAAAGCAGAAAGTCCTGCTGTTGCAGTTGAGTTACAATGACTCATACCTCTTCTGTTTAGAATGCAGGCTCTGATACCAAGCTGATCTTTATTGAAAACAATAACTTAGAAAAGATAATAATTTAAAAAATACATCTTACTTCTACAAGAAGTTAATATTAAAAAATTCCAATATGTCATTACAGAGAAGCAAGTTTATTTTCTCAGACACATATAGAAGTCAGTTTTAGCAATGGTTTTATAAGGATTTTATTACAGTAACGGTGTTAAAGTTCCCAGGACTTGAGAAATACCACCAAGATAAGAATCACCATTATAAAGATTGTATTATAATGGAATACAAATATTAAATGCCTTTTCTAATAAGGTTTCTCCACAGACTTTGTAGATAGCTATTCTCTTAATTAAACAAGGAATTAATTGAAAATTAAGAACACAGAAAGGTGTCACATATATTTCTATACACAAAGGTATATACATACCTGTTAATATACACACTTAAATCTTAAAATTGTTGAGGAAAAATTAAAGATCTTATACTGTATTTTAGTATGTTACCTACCATAACAAAATTATATACCCAGATGCCTTAAATGGCAGACTGAATATCTAGGAACACATAATTCACATTGCATTGCCGCCTCAACTGGACTACTTTGACAATTTGCCTTAACATGTCCTTTATTTCACTCTGAAAGAAATATTCCTTGTTCCCTTACTATGAAAGACCACAGCTGCTGGAGAAGACATTGCTATACATTACCTTTCTCTCATTTGATGCAACTTTGAGATTTATGATCAAATTCAGCCAACTGAAATATTTGTTAGCACAACTTTTATGCTTTTTTATATTCCTTTTTTTAGGGAGGGAGAAGGGCCAAGAATAGCCATAAACACAGTTCAGCAGCTGGTAGAGACAAGCTTATAGCAATATTGAGACAGCAGGTAGGTGGGTGTTAACCGGTGGATCACTACTTAGTGATATTTCAAATAGATTCTGTTCCAAATACTGGAAACATACATAAAAGTGTGAAAATATGGATTATGTGGTCCTGAAATGTCTCTTGTTAAGCACTGGTATGTAAAAATCAAATTTATTCCTCTCCCCAACATGTGTTACATAGAGTAGCATTCAGGAGAATATGGGTCTGTTTGTATAAATGAACACGAGAAGTTTCAGTGTGGTAAGCTAGTGAAACATCTAATTTTCAGAAAGTGAAAAGCAGAGGAGCATCAGATTGCTTGTAATATGTAGACAATATTATTATGATGGAGTGTTACATCAGGACCAATATTATTTAAGAGTTAGTTAGACAGAGTTAGCTGATTTGGAACACATCTCCAAGTCAGGCTGTTCATTACCAATAATCTTGGCACAGATTTGAAATAAATTTGCTGAAAAATTATTATTCTCAAATAGCATGTTGAGGCTTCCATTAAAGCACCTCTTTAGGTCCATCTGTGTTTCCCTTTAGTAAGCTCCCTGAGACGAGAATGTTTTCTAACTAAAAACTCCCTCAAGTTTTTTATTAGAGAATAGTTTAGAATAATTAGCCTATTAAGAATACAGACCAACTAAAAGAGACCTAATAAAAAGAGAAAAGGGCTTGTAAGCGCAGTTTTATTTCCTTGTCCTTGATACCAAAATTAGCTGTGGTCAGCTCATTTTCTCACAGAATTTGGCATAATTTCATCCACCGCAAAGAGAATGTCTCTAGTTACCTACCCTATGTTTTCTTCTGCTCTTCTCAGGTATCCCCTGCAAATCTCCCTCCTGTATTCTGTCCTCAGCTTCACCCTCCTGCCACATCATCCGGAAATCTCTCCCCACCACACATGCAAATTCAGCTGCTGCCCTGGGATTGCTGCTCTCCCTAACAAGTCTCCAGCTCACTACCATGACACTTGTAAGAGAGCACACCGTACAGGCTAAGCATAGATGAATTCAGGTAGGTAGGGATGACTAGGAAAACCAAAGCTCACCTAGAGATGACACTCACCAGCAATATCCAGAGCAAAAAGAAAAGCTTCTGTTGCTACATTAGTAGTAAAAGGCTGAAAAAGAAAAATGAGGGCTTTTTCTGGAACAAGGTGGGGGACTTTGTTACTGCAGATACTGCTGTGGTATTCATTACATTGTTTGCCTCAGTTTTCTTCATCAACAATATCTCCCAAGCCTCTGTCCTTAGAGAATAGGTTAAGGACAAGAATTACTGGCAGCAAATGAGGGTTGAGTATGAGATTAATTGAATGAAGTCAACTCATATGTGTCCATGAGACCCAAAAAACTGTCTTCAAGGGTGCCAAGAGCATTGGATTATAGAATCATAGAATCCTAGAATAGTTAGGGTCAGAAAGGACCTCAAGATCATCTAGTTCCAACCTCCCTGCCATGGGCATGGACACCTCATGCTAAACCATCCAATTCAAGGCTATGTCCAACCTGGCCTTGAACACTGACAGGCATGGAGCATTCACAACCTTCCTGGGCAACCTATTCAGGTGCCTCACCACCCTAACAGTAAACTTCCTCCTTATATCCAATCTAAACTTCCCCTGTTTAAGTTTGAACCCGTTACCCCTTGTCCTGTCATTACAGTCCCTGATGAAGAGTCCCTCCCCAGCATCCCTACAGGCCCCCTTCAGATACTAGAAGTCTGCTATGAGGTCTTCGTGCAGCCTTCTCTTCTCCAGGCTGAACACCCCCAACTTTCTCAGCCTGTCGTCATACGGGAGGTGCTCCAGGCCCCTGATCATCCTCGTGGCCCTCCTCTGCACTTGTTCCAACAGTTCCATGTCCTTTTATGTTGAGGACACCAGAACTGCACACAATACTCCAGGTGAGGTCTCACAAGAGCAGAGTAGAGGGGCAGGTTCACGTCTTTTGAACTTTGGTCACACTCCTTTTGATGCAGCAAGCATATGGTTGGCTTTCTGGGCTGCAAGTGCACACTGCAGCCAGCTCATGTTCATTTTCTCATTGACCAACACCCCCAAGTCCTTCTCCGCAGGGCTGCTCTGAATCTCTTCTTTGCCCAGTCTGTAGCTGTGCCTGGGACTGCAGGTGTAGGACCTTGCACTTGGCATGGTTAAACTTCAGGAGGCTGGCATCAGCCCATCTCAGAAGCGTGTCAGGGTCCCTCTGGATGGCATTCCTTCCCTTCACCGTATCAACCGAACCACTCAGCTTGGTGTCATTGGCAAACTTGCTGAGGGCGCACTCTATCCCACCGTCCATGTCAGCGATGAAGGTGTTAAACAAGACTGGTCCCAACACCCATCCCTGAGGGACACCACTTGTTACCAGTCTCCAGCTGGACATTGAGCCATTGACCACAACTCTTTGTGTGCAGCCATCCAGCCAGTTCTTTATCCACCGAGTGGTCCATCTATCAAATTGATATCTCTCCAATTTAGAGACAAGGATGTGGTGTGGGACAGTGTCAAACGCTTTGCACAAATCCAGGCAGATGACATCAACTGCTTTACCCTTGTCCATCAGTTCTGTAGCCCCATCATAGAAGGCCACCAAATTGGTCAGGCAGGATTTCCCCTTAGTGAAGCCATGCTGGCTGTCACCAGGCACCTTGGTTGTTTTTCATGTGCCTTAGCATGCCTTCGTGGAGAATGCGCTCCAAGATTTTGCCAGCGACAGAGGTGAGACTGACTGGTCTGCAATTCCCTGGGTCATTCATTTTCCCCTTCTTGAAAATGGGGGTTACATTTCCCTTTTTCCAGTCGTCGGGAACTTCACCTGACTGCCATGATTTTTCAAATATGATGGGCAGTGGCTTAGCAACTTCACTCGCCAGCTCCTTCAGGACCCGTGGATGGACTCCATCGGGTCCCACGGACTTGTGCGCGTTCAGATTTTTAAGATGGTCTCAAACCAGATCCTCTCCTACAGTGGGCCCAAGGTCTTCATTCTCATAGTCCCTGTGTCTACCTTCTAAGACCTGGGTGGTGCAGTCGGAGCCTTTGCCAGTGAAGACCAAGGCAAAGAAGTCATTTAGAACCTCAGCCTTCTCCAAATCCTGTGTAGCCAGGTGTCCTGGGTTCAGCAGTAGCAGTTATTTTTCTCCTTCTTAGGAGCTAGTGCAGTGCTGTGTTTTGATCTTTTGGCCTGAGAACAGTGCTGATAATACTGATGTTTTTAGTTGCTGCTCAAATGTCTGGTCTGGCCAAAGACTTTCTGAGCCTCATGCTCTGCTAGGGAGGAGGGAAAGCTGGGAGGAAGCAGAGACAGGACACCTGACCCAAACTGACTAAAGGGGTGTTCCATGCCACAGCACCTCATGCCCAGGGAGGTAACTGGAAGTTAACCGGAAGGGCACGGTCTCTCTTCAGGGGGGTCGAACTCGTTTGGAGGTAGTATCATATTCTCTTGTTATTTTCTCTTATCAAGATTATCATTGGTGGTAGCAGTAGTTATTTGTGTTATACCTTAGTTACTGGGCTGTTCTTATCTCAACCCGCGGGAGTTATATTGTCTCGATTCTCCTCCCCATCCCTCTGGGAGTGGGGAGGGTCGGGGGGGGGGGGGGGTGTGAGTGGATGAGCTGTGTGGATCAGTTTAAACCACGACACCAGTTCTCCCGAGAGCTTCCTCAGGGGGCCTTCATTGTCCCTAGTCTGTTTTTTATTTGCTACATACCTGTAGAATCCCTTCCTGTTACCCTTAACATCCCTGGCTAGGTTTAATTCTAACTGGGCCTTAGCCTTCCTAACCTGGTCCCTAGCTTCCCGGACAACATCCCTGTACTCTACCCAGGCCGCCTGTCCTTGCTTCCACTTTTTATAAGCCTCTTTTGTCCTTTGAATTTTCCTCAGCAGCTCCTTATCCATCCAAGGAGGTCTCCTGGTCCTCCTGCTGCACTTCCTTATGTCCTTGATAGAGAAGAGAGGTAAAGATGAATAAGCCTGTTAAAAGAAATCCTAATCTACATCGGTTCAAAGATTATCCTCTTTTTTTTCCACTAAGATTTTGGCCAGACACTTGGATTGAGGACAAAAGCTTCATACTGAGATTCAGAACTCCAGTAAAGATGAAATTGATGTCAAAATATTGGCAATTTTGAACAATCCCATTTGTTTCCACGGAAGATCAAAATGAGATAAGAGTTATTGTGTTTTGCTGTTATCTTTCTGTTTACCTCAGGTATATCTATTTGTAAAGGAAGTTACTAAAATAGACAAAGCTAACACTGGTTTTAGAAGATGCAATGTGGATGCAATGTTGTCGTGGTTTAAACTGATCCACACAGCTCGTCCACTCACCACCACCCCCCCTCCCGACCCTCCCCACTCCTGGAGGGATGGGGAGGAGAATCAAGAGAATGTAACTCCCACGGGTTGAGATAAGAACAGCCCAGTAACTAAGGTATAACACAAATCACTGCTGCTACCACCAATGATAATATTGATACGAGAAAATAACAAGAGAATACGATACCACCGCCGAACGAGTTCGACCCCCCCAAAGAGAGAGTGTGCCCTTCCAGGTAACTCCCAGTTACCTTCCTGGTCATGACGTGCTGTGGTATGGAATACCTCTTTGACTAGTTTGGGTCAGGTGTCCTGTCTCTGCTTCCTCCCGGCCTCCCCTCGTCCCCAGCAGAGCATGAGACTCACAAAGTCCTTGGCCAGAATAAACATTACTTAGCAACAATTAAAAACAATCGGTGTTATCAGCTCTCTGCCCAGGCTGGAAGTCTAAGCACAGAGCTTGCACCAGTTACTAAGAAGGAGCAAAATGGCTCCTGGTAAACCCAGGACAAATGTAATACTACATGAAGTGGTTAATTAGGCACTCGAAGAAGCCTGAGAAAATGAGAAGTGTGTTGTTCATTGCAGTAGGACAAACTTATTAGTAATAGAGGTCCACAAGGGAACAGATAGAGAACAAAAAGTGAAGTCTGTCTGTCAAAAAAAATCAGCATATATTTTGCAGCCTGAATGGAGATCATTTATTGCTTACAAAATCAAACCTCTTTTTTGAATAAATCAGAATTCCACAGGAGTCTAAGTACTTTTTGGGAGAAAAAAAGGATCTTTCATAAATTCAACTGAACCACAAATAATGCATATTCAGTAAGCATTCCAAAATTAAAATGATAAATGTAACTTTTTCTCAATCTTATATTCTCTAGATTTAATTAAAAGTTAAATGTGAAGTTTAGAGTATGAGTGAGTGAAAGAACCATGGAAACTGACTTTAAGAATATGATAAATGTGTGCTGTACAGCTACCTGTTAGTCCTGTAAATCTAATTACAGCAGAAGAGGAGATAGTCTGAATTCTTTAAAAATACATCTTCACTTGATAGAGTGGCACTCTGTCTCTCCTTCCTTCACTTGCTTTCTACTCTGTCACATAGCAGGGAAATGATTTCAAAACTGAAAAATTTATAGCAGCACAATATTCATGGGACACAATATTGCTGCATGAATGTGTGGCTAACCTTTGATATGTAGTCGTGAAATAGAAATCTGATATTATAGGGGATGAAGTTTGGGGCTGTTTATACTCAATGGCAAACATTCTATTGGTCTCAGACAATCAGGGCTTTGCTGTGCATTCTATTTGTCATTTTAAGACCAAGATGCAGGTTTATACCATCAGAAACCTTGGCTTTGTCCTAGCATAAGTCCAAAATGTTGGGTGTGTAAGGTATAAATGAGTCAATTGCAAATCCTTTGATATAAAACTATTGCAGACTCAAAGGGTCTTTGCAGCTTCAAAATGACAACACTGAACCATATATATGGAATATATTTTCTTCATTGAAGTAAAGTTAAGTAAAATTGCAATCCATTCTAAACTTGGTGTGGCATATGCCAATGAGCCAGGGTGAAGTGTAAATTTTAGTGTCTGAATAGCAACGGTAAGATATAATTTACTTCAGTAATCAGCCACTACTGGGGCAGAAAGACTGTTTAAACACATTTTATAACTTCTTGAAATGCCAGTGTACTTTTTAAAAGCTATTCCACAATTTCATTGCAGCTAGTGAAGCCACATATGTCCTCTTAGGTCTTCAGTCTTCCACCAGTAACACCAGCACCATGTGCTAGCAGCAAATATGGTATCTATTTGTCATCTACCTGGATTTGTGCAAGGCATTTGGCACTGTCCTGACGCATATTCTTGTCTCTAAAATGGAAAGGCATGGGTCTGAAAGATGGAGCACTTGATGGATAAGGAATTGACTGGATGGCTGCACTCAAAGTGTTCTGGTCAATGGCTCAATGTCCACATAGAAATCAGTGACGAGTCGCATTCCTCAGGGGTTAGTATTGGGAACAGCAATGTTCAACATCTTTGCTGGTGACATGGACAATGGGATTGAGTGCACTCTCAGTAAGTTTTCCGACAACACCAAGCTATGTGATTCGGTTGATACACTGGAGGGAAAGAGAAACCATTCAGAGGGATCTTGGCATGCTTGAGAGATGGGCCTGTGCAAACCTCATGAAGTTCAAGAAAGCCAAGTGCAAGGCCCTACACCTGGGTCTGGGCAATCACAAGCACAAATACAGGCTGGTGGTTGAATGGGTTGAGACCAGACCCAAGGAGAAAGATCTGGGAGTATGGAGTCACTAGAAGCTCCATATGACCTGGCAACATGCACTTGAAATGTAGAAAGCCAACTGTATCTTGGGGTGCATCAGAAGGAGAGTGGCCAGAAAGTTGAGGGAGGTGAATGTCTCCCATTACTCTGCTCTTGTGAGACCCTATCTGGAGTACTGCATTCAGTTCTGGGGTCCCCAAATATCAGAGTGACCTGTTGGAGCGAGTCCAGAGGAGGGCCACAAATATGATCAGAAGGCTGGAGGGCTGGGCTGGAGCCTGTGAAGACAGACTGAGAGAGCTGGGCTTGTTCAGCCTGGAGAAGATTCAGGTGAGACTTCAGAGCAACCTTCCAGTACCTAAAGGAGCAAACAAGAAAGCTGGAGAGGGACTTTTTACAAGAGCATATAGTGATAGGAGAACGGGCAATGTCTTTACTGAAAGAGGATAGATTTAGATTTGATATAAGGAAGAATTTCTTCCCTGTGAGGGTGATGAGGCACTGGCACAGGTTGCCCAGAGAAGTTATGACTGCCCCATCCCTTGAAGTGTTCAAGGCCAGGTTGGATGGGGCTTTGAAGAACCATAACTATTGAAAAATGTCCCTGCCTGTGTCAGGGGGTTGAAACTAGATGATCTGTAAGGTGCCTTCCAAACCAAACCATTCTATGGTTCCATGTTTTCAGAAGGCGAACATGTAGAAGTCTGCTAATGGATGACTTCTTCCCCCTTTCCGACTGCAGTGCTGGTTTTGGAAGGGATGTAGAGGAACAGCAACTTGCCTGCTCTGACTTCAGTCCAACAGATGATGATCCTTTTGATTTCAAACCTCATCCTTTCATTTGTTTGTCACTTACTGCAAAAGCTTTAAAATGTTGCATTTTTCAGAAGAGGTGTTACAGTACACTTAGAAGGAGGAGATTGGAGATCAGTGATTTCAACCGTGTTGTCACCCAAAAATGATTGACTGAGACATGTCATGACTGCAGCTGAAAGCATTTACTCTGCCTATGATTAACATGTTTTAATGCTGGTGGCATGTGTGGTTTTAATGCTTGGGCAGACAGAGAAAGAAAGACACAATGAAGGATGACTTCTATCAGTCAGGAATGCCAAACAGCCACCAAAGAAAGAGAAAAGCTTAAAATCTTACTGAAATAAATATCTATTTATTAGCCTCTTCAGTGCAGATGTTGACTCCTTGTAGAACAAATTAACCTATGGAAAAGAAAAGCCTCAGTCTCATAGAAAAGCAAATCTCCTTTTGTCCAAAAAGTGAGACTTGGGTTTTATTGTTTCTGTTAGGGGAAAATCAGATCAGATTTGAAAGGCTGAGAGAGGCAAGGAAGCTCCATGACCCTAGGTCCAACCAGTAGTGAGGCTGAGCACACGTTCCAAGTACACACATGCAGAGAAATATGGAGCACAAGTATACACTGTGTGTATATATAGGTCTGGCCACAACAAACGCAAGCACACACAACACGAACGGCATCATCCTGCTGGCCTTTCTGACTGAGCAGGATGGAGGTCTGCTAGTGGGAATATGTATATGGGCGTAGGCACAATGTGTATGCCCCCACAGCTGGGCTCAGACACCCAGTCTGCCCAGCTGCTGGCACCTGCACACAGGAGCCTCTGAGGCCACAGCCCTGCTCTAGTTGCTGGCACAAGTATCCTCACACACACACAGACCCAGCCTGAACTGCCCTACTCCCCAGTAACCACCCACCACCCCACCCCATGGTGTCACTCAAGAGACCCACTCGCACCCTGGCTCCCAGACCACCTCACCTGCTCACTGGCTTGATCTTTGCTGGTGCTCACACACTCATTTACACACACTTTCTCCAGGGGCCGGCACCATGGACACATGGCTCCTTGTGACCCAGGGTACTGCAGCTGCTGGAGTCGACATCTACTCACTGGGGCTTCTGCAGCTGATGGAACCAGGCACACCAACCTCCAATCCATGGTCTGGCTGCACTCACACCCCCAGACACAAACGTCTATTTTACCAACCACTATCTCCCAGTTCTCGAGTTTCAAAATGAACACTTATATACTGAAAAATACCAAAACAGACTGGACAGAACCATAATAAGTCTCAGTTTAAGTAAGTGGAATATCACTTAGAATGTAGAAAATGTCAGCACTTAAAATCCAGTATTTTTCCCATATGTTCAGAATTCAGAGAAAAAAATCCAAGGAAGTTAATTGCCATTTACAAAAAAATTAATCAGAGTTTTGAACTAAATATAACCCCCAGAAGCCTCTACTTGCTTTTATTGCTATCTGTATTCTGTAGAAGAAATGAGTGGCATTTGCACACTGTTAACTGGACCCTGTTTGTGATTTTGAGGACAAAGACTGACAACACAAATTCTGTACTTGGTAAACAAGAAACAAAATGACACAGGACTTCCAAAATATCCATTTCCTTCTAGACCAACAATTGGAATCTCGATAAGATACCCTGAAGCACCTCCATTTAGGATAGTGAATTGTGACTTTAGCATACCTGTGGAAGCCTCATTTTAGGTGATCTTAAACTTCTTCTACACAGGTACTTTTAAAATAAATGGAGTATTAGTGTATTCAGTATTTATCCAGCTTCTCAGTGCTGTTTTGCCCTGCTGCTCTGTGACTGGTACTACAGTACCAGTTCTGAAACTGGATTATGTATCTAGAGGGACTTCTGTCAGGGAAGGACTATAGTACTGCCACACCCAAAACCAAGTGCAAAAAAATATGACGAATTTGGAAATTTTGAAATAGCCAATTTTAAGTAGGAAAGTGACTGCTTCTTCCATCGTGCTTTACAAAATGTGAAACAGAAGGCAGGATAAAGGGGTGAAGAAACTGAGTAGACTGGGGCCTTGTTTCAAAGCCTTCCTCATCCACAAATTCCCTTGCCAGTTCTCTTCATTCACCCTGTGGTGGTTCAACTCTTGTCTCCAAAATTAAGATGGTATTTCCCATCTTCATCGTTTCACTGTGAGCTTAAAATCCATTAATATTAAAGTGACAAAGGTGGTAGTGTTTACAAAGGTGAAAATGAAGTAACAAAAAAGAAAAGTTGAAAAGTACAGTTAAACAGTGTGATATGTTTATTCCATTAAAATGAGGGTGATTATTGTTGGCCATGACTAAAGCAAGATCTTTTAAAATAATATCTATGAAAACATTTCTATTTTTTTATGATAAATTCTAATATTGAGGACTTCATTAAGACAAAGATTTAAACTTAAAGAAAAATGCCAGACTGGATAAAATCTACTTTTGGTAAATTAGGATTTCTTTTAATAGCTATAGTCAAATGGGTGACTTCCTTCATGCTTTCTTCTACATTCCTGCATTTTATCAAACCTAATGTGTTTATAGTTACTTTCCTAATTGCAACTACTAATTTTATATTTCTTCAGTCACGAAATATGAAAACTGTTGATAGGTTTAATAAGAAATCCATGCTACTTAATTGTTTTCATCTGCTGATTATTCAGTATGTCTGATAAAGACTACCCAATCTTCCTGACTCTAACACAGCCATCTGAGTTTTAGTTCACCTTAGCTATTGTAATTTGCATTTCGATATAGTAATTCACATTAGCCATCCTTCCTTTGTCCCTCTGTTATAGACTCCTCTTTATTGAAAACTCAGATGAAGTATTCATTTAATTTTTGAGCCAGACCCACATTATCTTTTAGACAATACCCACTTTTAGCACATTGCAACTCCACTTTCTTTCCTATTTTCTAGAGAAGCTTTTTCACTTGTAATTTCCTTTGCAAGGTCTATCTCTGCTTGACTTTCAGCAATTCTGAATTTATGAATAAGAATTAAGTGAGGTCTACCCTGTGAATAGTCCTATCCACCCACTGAGATATAGCCCTGCCATTTATTTATTAACAGTACCTTTTCTGTTACAAATCTAGTTGACAATGACTCGGTAACCCTAATCTTCCATTGCCTCTTGTTTATTGTCCTCTCAATGCCACATGTTTTCCATTGCATCTCAAGCAGCAGAAATTTACCAATCACATTTAGCAGAGGCCAAATGAAAATAGCATGGGAGTCATGTTATTGTACCTGGCTGCTGTGAATTGTACCATCTTTGGAGGATCAGCACAGTTTTCCACATAGACATGTTCTGCTGAAGCTTTTCTCCACTATCTGATTTTGACTACAGCTTAGATGTGCCCATTTACTACTTACTTTTCTTTAGCAGAATAAGGTTTCTTAAAAAAAAATAGCAATAGACAGCACTGTCCTTGAAACAGTCTAAGCATGGTTTCTAAAATGGTGTCAAAGAAGAAATTGACAAGATGTACCACTTGCTGCTGGATACCAGTGGCTACAGAAAACAGTGCTCACTGGAGTTATACCTAGTAAGATTTAAGAAAAGAAGGAAGGCAGGCCAGGATTGTCCTGACTCTGTGCCTTGGCTTGGGCCAGTAAGGGACAGGGACAATCTATGATCTAAGTGCTTTCACTCCCTGGTTGTGTAAGATCAGAACAAGAGCAGTGCACAGTGACTGAGGTCTAAAAGGATCTGTTGTGCTGCTGTACAACAGGAATAATTTCAATGCAGTCATATCAGACAGAGAAGCACAGAGGTTTTGCAGTGAACGGCTCCTAGCCGGCTAAGGTCAAGAATACAGTAGTGAGTGGAAGAAATATAGTGCGGCCTCCTTGGTGGGAAGCTCTATGCTGATGTCCTGGGTTCAGCAGTAGCAGTCATTTTTCTCCTTCTTATTAACTGGTGCAGTGCTGTGTTTTGACTTTCAGCCTGGGAACAATGCTGATAACACCGATGTTTTTAGTTGTCGCTCAGTAATGTTTACTCTGACCAAGGACATTCTGAGTCTCATGCTCTGCCAGGGAGGAGGGGAAGCTGGGAGGAAGTAGAGACAGGACACCTGACCCAAACTAACCAAAGAGGTATTTCATACCACAGCACGTCATGCCCACTCTATAAACTGGGGGCAGTTACCTGGAAGGGCTGGTTCACTGCTCAGGTCAGACTGGGTACCGGTTGGTGGGTGGCGAGCGGCTGTATTCTCTTCCCTTGTTATTTCCCTCATCATTATTATTATTGGTGGTAGCAGCAGTGGTCTGTGTTATACCTTAGTTACTGGACTGTTCTTATCGCAACCCGTGGGAGTTACATTCTTTCGATTCTCCTCCCCATCCCTCTGTGAGTGGGGAGTGAAGGGGAGTGTCGAGGTTTAAACCCAGCCACAAACCTCATTCACTCACTCCCCCCCTTCTTGCCCTCCCCCTGCTCCTGGAGGGAAGGAGAGGAGAATCGAAAAGAATGCAACTCCCACAGGTTGAGATAAGAACAGTTTAGTAACTAAGGTATAACACAAAACACTACTGCTACCACCAATAATAACAATGATAAAGGAAATAACAAGAGGAAAGAATACAACACCTCAACACCAGCCAACCAATAACTCGCCCCACTCCCCCCAGCCGAGCACCAACCGATACCTCGTTCAACCCTGCAGTCCACTAGCCCTTCCGGGTAACTCCCAGTTACATCCTGGGCATGACGTGCTGTGTTATGGAATACCTCTTTGGCTAGTTTGGGTCAGGTGTCCTGTCTCTGCTTCCTCCCGGCCTCCCCTCCTCCCTGGCAGAGCATAAGGCTCAGAAAGTCCTTGGTCAGACCAAACGTTTGAGCAGCAACTAAAAAAATCGGCGTTATCAGCACTGTTCCCAGGCTAAAAAATCAAAACACAGCACTGCACTAGCTACTAAGAAGGAGAAAAATGACTGCTACTGCTGAACCCAGGACAGGGAGGAAGTGAGTGAGTGGCTCCCTGGTTCTGAGTTACGGCTGGGCTTAAACCATGACAGATCTTTTTGGCGCCCAACATGGGGCACAAAGGGTTGAGATAACAACAGATCTGACTAGACTGTGTCTAATCATATCTGTGATAAGCATTCATTGTTTTGGATTAATAGTCACTCGTCACAATGATGATTTATTGGCTCTCAAAGTTGTTGCTCTTGATCTCACTGTTCCAGCATGTCGTACCTTACTTACAGCCGGTATTTGCTGTTTTAGTGTTTATCGGATGGGGGTCTTGGGCTAAGGTTCCCATTTCACTGTACTTTATGGTAATGACTTGTAATACAATAGAATCATTGATCATGAAACTGATCTGGCTTGCGTTCCCAGTGTGGTCACCACCTCTATACTTTGGGAGGTATATAATAGAAGTGGACAGCAGCTACACATCTTTTTTTCTCCTCCTTGGGTTGTCAACCTGTGAAGGAGATATTTCTTTATCTTCCCAGCCCCCCCCCCACCAGATTGTTTACAGCATCATTTGAGAGTTCTGAAGGTTTTGAATGGCCTTTAGGTACCCTTGAGATCTGCCTGCTGATTGTGATGGGGATCACCATGTTGGCACACATACAGAGTGTGTTTTACCCACAATCCTTTCATCTGATCTCGAAAGTTAAGCAGAGTCAGGTTTGGGTCTCGTTTAAGGTTAGATGTTGATATAGGAGGAGAAAGAGATTTTCCCTGAAGCTTGACAGTCATGAGTGGCAAGGTGTGTGTGATGGTATGAGCAAGTATCTAGGTCAATGGGCCCCTCCAGTGCTTTGGAACTTCACCACTGAACAAATGCAAAATTCAGAAAAATTAGTAAAACACTTAAATTATGTGTGTTGTCATCCTTGTCATACCAGAGAGGGACAAATCATGGCAACGTGCTGGGGCTTGGCCTATGCTTACGGAGCCCTGTTCAACACTATCCAGCACCTTTGAAGGGAAAAAAATATCTCTGGATCTGATGACAAAGCAACAGACAACTCAGCTACTCCAACTCCAAATACAGCAGCTACACCAACCCTAGTGGCAAATACAGCAGCTACTCAAACTCAGGCTGCAACAGATAATGCAACTACTCCAACTCCAAGTACAGCAGCTACACCAACCTCAGCAACAAGTACAGTAGCTACTCAAACTCCAAGGAGTTTGAGCTTAAACCAGGACAGCTGAACATGGGAGCAGAGGACTGGAGCTCTCTGAAGTAGAGTTTTTCCCTTAGACCACTAGCTTGAGTATTATGAAACTCTAAAGTGCACCACAAGACTGGGCATACTCCATACATACAAACTCCTTCCTAATCCTAGCCAGTGTCTAGTAGGTGCTCTTGCAGAGAGGCATGCTCTTTTCTTTATGAAAGTGTACAAATGCACATCTCAATGTGTTGATGTTCTTTTTATCTATATAAATGGTATGTGCTTTAAAATCAAGTTGTCTTAAGTAGACTGTATGTAGTCTCTATACTCATGTCCTATACATTGAAAAAAAGGTATAAAGTCTTTGATGTTTTGCTGCTAAAAGGGACAAAAGTGTCTCAATATAACTGCCATTTCCCCAGTGAAAATATCAGACAAACCCTCCCCTGTTTCTTTTTCTCCTTCACTTTCTAATAATACACTGAGGAACTTTTAAAAAGAGCTACATATTCATAATCACAAATGAAACTTCACATTTTTCTGGCTGTGGAGACGGTAATTATAGGTTTGCACTTCTAATTGAACCATTGATGAACCTGCCCCACACTGCAGCAAATATAATTGTTAGGCAGACTATGTGGTGCTCTGGGAAAAAAAAAAACCAAAAACCAAAAACAAACCCTAAGAGAAATTGAAAGCAGCAGCAGGAATCCTGATAATGACTATCCCAATGGCTTATTTCCTAGTATCATTTACTGCCAGGAGAAATTAAACCAAAGGGGGCAGGATATATTTGCAGAAAATGACAAGTTTCTGGTTCTTCCTTAAATAACAATGCATCTGGTGCCTAAAGGCCAGTTTCAAACATCCTATCTGTAGGGCAGTATGACCACTCCTGATGGTAAATCAAATGGGGCAGAATCAAATTTTGTCCTTTCTGGACAAAGGGCACCCAAAGAATCAAACAAAAAAACCCAAAAGGAAGCACAAAGACATGGGTTAATAACTTCCTACATCTCTGTGAAGGACAAATCCAAGTTTGACACTTACGGCACAGAATGCCCACTAGTATCTAGCTGCTTTGTATTTGTGCCTCAATCCAAGTCATTTGTTAGCAGCACACTTGAATATGACAACAATAAAGAGATGTGAAAACAAAACAGTTCCCTTGTGGTTCTCTCAGGAGCAGCACTAGATCCACAAGTCATCACAACCAAACTGCTTTGAGCAACTTGAATAAGGGCAATAGAGACCATCAGTGTCTGAAGTTATTAATATTGGGGGTTTATGCACCTGCATTTATAGCTGAACACTAGAAAGTTAGGAACAGTATATAACTTGCTAAACTTTTATTCGCATTTCATCTAAGTAGCTTGGGTTGTATATTACCATCTGTGGTGTCAAAATGACATTTCAACCAGTTAAAAATTTATTTAACTCAGGACAAGAATAGGAAAAGAAATTATCTTGATAGTTCTGACTTTTGCTCAGTTTAATTCTGTTGAAAAGAAATGCAAAACTGTAAGAGTAACAGCCAGAGCAAGTTCTGCTGAAAGCTAGTAAGAGTCAGATCAGTGACAGTTGTTGTTTTGGATATTCAGCTCATGACTATTGTTAGGGAACAAAAAGAAAAAAAAACAAAACTCTTAAAACTAATTACAGAGGAAAGAGCCAAAAAATTTTCATGTTAAGAGTAACTAAAGTACTTGGAATTGCAGAGGGAAAAGGTAGGTTCTATTTTCTTAAAGTCCCCAGTGTTCAAAGCCAGAAGTGTTTGGTGTTTTTTTAATACTCCTCATATAAAATTTCATAAAAAGGGAAGCCTGGTTCTTAAGTATCATGAATCTGACAATCAGTTACATGACAAACAAACAAACCAACCTAAAAGATCAAGCAGCAAGAAAGTCCTTTCTTAATCAAGAGAAGAGACTGAGAGACATACATAACATTAAGCATGCTTTAGAGTGTTCCCATTAAAGGCACCTGTCTTATTGAAGGAACAACATCATAAACCTCCAGGTAGCACTTTAAACCACTTAGACTGAACCTCCTGTGCTCAGTTGCTTGGCATTTCTGAACTAGGTAATTAATGCCAATATTTAGCACAGGAACAGGTGGGAAAACTAATGACTAATTTCTTCTCTCTTCCAACTCAAAAACCATCACTGTCTTTTAAAAATACAATTCTTATATCTGCCTGCTGATTCCATCTCTTGTCAGCCTCATTGCTCCAGCAAGAGGCTGCAATAAACGAACAGCTGGATGCAGCATTCTATTGCAAGTAGAACAGCTTCTTTTCTGCAACAAGTGCCTTGTTTTAATGTGCTCACATTGCCTCCCCTGGATGGGTCAAAAAACGTGAACTCTTCTAAAAACACCAACAGCATGTGTGCTGCAAGTGGCACTAGTTCAGTAAGCTCTATTAGAAGATGAAGGCGAAAGGAAAATACACATTTTTTAAATTGTTTTTCAGACATATGTGATAAAAGTGAAGGAAGACAGGACAGACCATAAAATGTAGGCTTTTTATTTAACAACTCAGTAATAAGGGTATTCATCCAAGTCATTGGTGAGTGCATACCAATGTCTACTCTGAATCAGCTGAAAGAAGAGTTGGTTTAATTGTGCATGAGCTAAAGCACAAACTTTTTAATTTATCTCACTCCAGCTTCAATCTGTCCGTATTAAGTACATTGGTAGTATTTAGCAGTAGCATATTTTCTTTTTTCCATTTGAATGATTTTGTTTGCGATCATGGAAGTTTTGGTCAGGCAGATCCAGGCCCATAGCAGCTTCTTTGTCTTTAGTTCTGACATGCTCCAAGGTTTATATAAACATTATCTGAGTGAAAGTAAGGTATTAACAGTCTGAGAAGAAACATAAGATCAGAAACATATGATCCTAGATCTTTCTTCAGTGACACACATACGAAATGTTGATAGGGTACTGCCAATCCCTACTAATAGAAGAGGTAAGTGAACTTGCTTTTATCATAGCTTAAGGGAGTGCAATTGATGCTCAGTAACTGTGTAGGAGCATTAGCTCTGCTTTGGCCCTGGGCTGATCAAGGACTGGGAATTTTTGCTGGTACTACTTTGCTCTTGACAGAAAAATGCCACGGTATTTTTGTATTCTTTTTTGTTAAACCTAAAGGTAGCCATTGAAAAGTTTTAGAAATGTTTTAATTACCTCAGAAACTGTTCAGCATACGTCTGCAAACAGTTCTAGCTGCTACAAAACTGAATTTTTGTAAACCCCTGTATATCAAGCTTGTGAACTGCATATGTGACAAAGTTTGGTAGAATATAAATGAGAATTTTTGCACTAGCTAAAGCTGTAATGATCAGTGAAGTCTAACAAAAAGAAACAGTTGATTGATAAAGAATAAGTTTACTGCTTTCCTGCATAAGTTCAGCTCTGCGCTCAGTTCACATTTTCCTTGAAAGGAGTTAGGTCTTTTTTTTTCACTTACGTCCTCTCAGAATGCTGGGCTTAATAGATTTAGAACAAAAAATCACAGTGAAAATCTAGAGGGAATGAATAAGTAATAATTCAGAATTCACTTCTTCAGGTATCAATAATTTGTGTATATTCAGTTACTCTTGCTTTTAAACACCATGTAAATCAGATCATTTTCTAAGTCCACCATATGTTGGCTTTAAATTAACACAGTTGGGTGGCTGGAATAGATTGAAGAGGTGAGTCTCAAATAAGCATTTGTTTAAAAGTATCAGTTTAGTAAAAGGAGGCCGATTAACAGGAAAAAGCACATCAATTTACAGGAACACAAATTTATGCAGAACAGGTTATTTAGGCAGGAAACAAAAGGGCAAAATAGTGAACTTAATTCTTCAGAAGATAGTTCCAAATTCATCCTCTTCCCTCAGTGACCATTATGTCCACATGCATAGATCATTTCCAGGGGTACATTTTAGTAAGTGCTGTGTGTATGAATTGGTCGATTGTTCTAACATCGACTGGTGAAGCACAGAATTCCTTGCTAAAATCTGGCATAGTTTTGCTCTTTCAACATTTAACGCAAAGCACCATATTGCCACTGACTAAGGTTCTAGTCCTGAAAGCATGTTATTTGCTGCCACTACGGAACCTCGAGTCCTCGACAGGACCTGCCCAGGAGCCGGCAGCTCCGCTGACGCAAGCAGGGACTCACAGGGGGCGGAGCCAGGAGCAGCGGCACCAGCCCCGAG
This sequence comes from Lathamus discolor, assembly GCF_037157495.1. Classification (NCBI taxonomy): domain Eukaryota; kingdom Metazoa; phylum Chordata; class Aves; order Psittaciformes; family Psittacidae; genus Lathamus; species Lathamus discolor. The sequence goes on from NC_088884.1 coordinate 26,306,181, forward strand.
TGGGTAAAAACCTGCCCCAGGGAGCGCGAGCGGCCGGGAGTGTGGTGATGCGATTTGTGTGGGCAGGAGAGTGGGATGGTGAGCACCCGTCGTATGGGCAGGGCCCGCTCTGGGAGCTCTGCTCTGGCTGCCCCGGCGGTGGCCAGCGTAGGCACCCAGACAGAGCAGACGAGAGGGGAGGCTGCAGTGCAGAGCTCGGGGTGTAGAGGGTGCCTGCACTGGGCTTGTGAGGGAAAGGTGCACGATGGGCAGGGATGCACTCGGTGCTCCCTGGTGGAGGCCCTCCTGCAGCAGGGGCTGAGCTGCGGGACTCCGTCAATAGGCTGAAAGATGTCAGGGTAGCTGAGAGGATGCAGGGCTGCTTGCTCCAGCCCCATACTGTGCAGGGGCCTCAAGCTTCCTCTCCAGCTCATACAGGAAAGAAGGAGGCCATTACCCCAGTAGGCTGGGAATTAGTGACAAAAAAAAAAAACAAAAAACCAAAAAAAGGAGGAAAAAGACAATTAAAGGCAAGGGGCTTCCTTCTAAATCTGTTGTCCCCACACAGAACCGCTTTGCTGTCCTGCAGAGGGCTACAGAGGAAACTTGCACCAGAAACAGCCAGCTGATGCACAGGTAAAGATCTCTACTGCCGCTGCCAAGAAAAAATGGCGGGTCGTAGTAATAGGGGACTCTACTTTGAAAGGCACAGAGGCACTCATCTGTCGGCCTGACCCAGTCTTGAGGGAGGTGTGCTGCCTACCAGGGGCACGGATCAGGGATATTAGAGAGGCTGCCTGTTCTAGTAAGTCCCATGGACTGACTATTAGCCTCTCCTAGTGATCCATGTGGGTGCTAGGGATATAGATAGTAGTAGACTGAGGACCTTAAAGAAAGACTACAGAGCCCTGGGAGAGGTGGTTAGGGGCTCTGGTGCTCAGACAGTATTTTCGTCAATTCTCCAGGACACAGGGGAGGACCTAAAAAAAGCTAGGAGAATTGGCCAGGTTAATAACTGGTTAAAAGGGTGGTGTCATAGTCAGGGGTTTGGGTGTCTTGAACATGGGACTGAAGTTAGTAGGCCAGGTCTACTGGGGGGTGGTGGAGCTGGTCTGGTAAAGAAGGGGAAGAACGGATTTGGTAGGAGACTTGCCAGACTGGTCAAGGAAGCTTTAAACTAGATGTGTTGGGGGAGGGGGGCATCATTCAATCCCAACACACCCTGTCACTTGCCAACACCTATAATAAATACTTGAAGCATTGTAGATATATTCCAGCTGCTCCAGCCAACGAGCCAGCTTCAGCATTTTTTCAGCGATCATGAGATGGTGGAATTTGAGATCCCCAGGACAGTGAGAAGAGCGTGTAGCAAGCTCACTGCCCTGGACTTCAAAAGAGCAGGCTTTGGCCTCTTCAGGAGCCTGTTTAGTAAGGTTCCATGGTATATAGCCTTGGAGGGCAGGGAGGCCCAAGACTGTTGGTTGATATTCAAGGATCACCTGCTACAAACTCAGGAGTGTTTCATCTCAACCAGAAGGAAGTGTGGCAGAAGGGCCAGGAGACCTCCTTGGGTGGATAAGGAACTGCTGAGAAAAATTCAAATGAAAAAAGAGGCTTATAAAAAATGGAAGCAAGGACAGGCGGCCTGGGAAGATTACAGGGATGTTGTCCATGAAGCTAGGGACCAGGTTAGGAGGGCTAAGGCCCAGTTAGAATTAAACTTGTCTGGGGGTGGATAACAGGAAGAGATTATAGAATCATAGAATCATAGAATAGTTAGGGTTGGAAAGGACCTCAAGATCATCTAGTTCCAACCCCCCTGCCATGGACAGGGACACCTCACACTAAACCATCCAACCTGGCCTTGAACACTGCCAGGGATGGAGCACTCACAACCTCCTTGGGCAACCGATTCCAGTGCCTCACCACCCTAACAGGAAAGAATTTCCTCTTTATAGCCAATCTAAACTTCTCCTGTTTAAGTTTGAACCCGTTACCCCTTGTCCTGTCACTACAGTCCCTGACGAAGAGACCCTCCCCAGCATCCCTATAGGCCCCCTTCAGATACTTGAAGGCTGCTAGGAGGTCTCCACGCAGCCTTCTCTTCTCCAGGCTGAACAGCCCCAATTTCCTCAGCCTATCTTCATACGGTACGTAGCAAATATACAGGTACATAGCAAATAAAAAAAACGACTAGGGACAACGTAGGCCCCATGAGGAAGCTTTTGGGAGAATGGGCTACACAGGATTTGGAGAATGCTGAGGTAGACACAGGGACTGTGAGAATGAAGACCGTGGGCCCACTGTAGGAGAGGATCTGGTTCGAGACCACCTTAAAAATCTGAACGTGCACAAGTCCACGACACGTGATGAAATCCATTTGCATGTCCTGAAGGAGCTGGCGAATGAAGTTGCTAAGCCACTGGCCATAATACTTGAAAAATCATGGGAGTCAGGTGAAGTTCCAGAAGACTGGAAAAAGGGGAAAATACCCCCTATTTTCAAGAAGGGGAAAATGAATGACCCGGGGAATTACAGACCAGTCAGTCTCACCTCTGTGCCTGGTAAAATCTTGGAGCACATTCTCCTGGACGGCATGCTAAGGCACATGAAAAACAACAAGGTGCTTGGTGACAGCCAGCATGGCTTCACTAAGGGAAAATCCTGCCTGACCAATTTGGTGGCCTTCTATGATGGGGCTACAGAACTGATGGACAAGGGTAGAGCAGTTGATGTCATCTACCTGGACTTGTGCAAAGCATTTGACACTGTCCCACACAACATCCTTCTCTCTAAATTGGAGAGACATCAGTTTTGTGGATGGACCACTCAGTGGATAAGGAAGTGGCTGGATGGCCGCACACGAAGAGTTGTGGTCAATGGCTCAGTGTCCGGCTGGAGACCAGTAACAAGTGGTGTCCCAACCATATCCTGGGCTGCATCAAAAGAAGCATGACCAGCAGGTAGAAGGAGGTGATCCTGCCCCTCTACTCTGCTCTCGTGAGACCTCACCTGGAGTATTGTGTGCAGTTCTGGTGTCCTCAACATAAAAAGGACATGAAACTCTTGCAATAAGTCCAGAGGAGGACCATGAGGATGATCAGGGGACTGGAGCACCTCCCGTATGAGATAGGCTGATAAAGTTGTGTCTGTTCATCCTGGAGAAGAGAAGGCTGCGTGGGGACCTCCTAGCAGCCTTTCAGTATCTGAAGGGGGCCTATAGGGATGCTGGGGAGGGACTCTTCATCAGGGACTGTAGTGACAGGACAAGGGGTAATGGGTTAAAACTGAAACAGGGGAAGTTTAGATTGGATATAAGGAGGAAATTCTTTCCTGTTAGGGTGGTGAGGCACTGGAATTGGTTGCCCAAGGAGGTTGTGAGTGCTCCATCCCTGGCAGTGTTCAAGGCCACGTTGGATGAAGCCTTGTGTGGGATGGTTTAATGTGAGGTGTCCCTGCCATGGCAGGGGGGTTGGAACTAGATGATCTTGAGGTCCTTTCCAACCCTAACTATTCTATGATTCTATTCTATATTTTATCAGCCTCAAATAAATAATATCAAGGCCCAGTTGATTCCTCGGCTGACATTAAGCAATGGGAATGAGGTGTCTTACACAGCAGAAAGATAAGTGTTGCTTGCATAGTTAGGACTGTAAAGATATATATATATATATTTTAACCAATCATTTAAAAACAAGAAGGTTTGAGGGAAGGAAACCCTTACAGGAATCTTTGAATATGATATCTATCCATAGTATAGTATATACCCATAATATGGAATCAGACTGAAAAATTTAAGCCCATTAAGGGCAAGTATGCTGGACTTCTCAATTGTCTGTCACAATAGTATCAGTTTTTCTCTGACTGTGAAGCTGTCGCTTTAGAAATAGATAACTCAGTCCACTGCATTATAACTTATTGTCTAGTCATAATAATTCACTATTAAAATCTGAAATGTGGCACTGAAAGTGGATTATTAATGACAATTTTTCAGACAAGTTTTATAGCCCAATCCTACAGTCAATATTCAGCCCCACATCGAGTCCATAAACTGTTTTAATCTGATTGGCTTTGCCCCTGAATAATTTTTTCATCTTTAATTCCCATATCGTGGTTTGCTGAACCTTGTTAATTATCTCCTTTTATACAATGTGCAAATTACAGTGCTATACTTCTGTCATTTGTTGGTATTGATATTAATTCTTTAGCCACTGGACTTTGGAACTGCAAGTCACTTAAAAGCTCTGTAATTCGTCTGGACCTGTAGGCAATTACTGAGATCCTGTGATAAGAGGTCCTTTCCAGAATTTCTATCGAATTATTTTTCAATAGTATCACTGCTCTTTGTTACTTTGTTCTGCTCCACTGCTATAACTAAAACGTTGAAAAACGAATGGCACCTTTTTAGTAGAAAAGCTGCTGAATCTTACAAAAAAAAAAAAAAATCCAACCAAAGGATACAAACTTAAAAGTTTATGATGATATCTGATGCTTAGGTTTGGGTAGGATTTTTTAAGCGTGTTGACTGTATTCCAGAACAGCAATTTTATTCATTTGCAGTTAACATAAGTTAGTTACCCAAGAGCCGTTGAAGTAATTTAATAGAAATGACTAATGACTTCAGAAATATAACAGTGGTATAAATTATTACACTTATTATATAGTGATTTTTGTAACTGTCCAGTGAGTGTTTTAATAACTGATTAGAAGAAAAGATAGATAACTATGTTTTCTTCCTTCCCATTCCTTACTTACCTGGTAGTAATCCACAATGAAGGACAGTCTCATCTGTAAAATGGGAAAGCTATTTTGAAGCTGGGTACCAGCATATTTTTTATCTGTCTGACATATACAAGCAGAAGACAGAAGTACTTAAGATGGAACAGAACTTCAAGTAGTCTTTAAATTAGATTTCTTCAGAACACAAACTAATAGTTTTAACTTTGTAAAATAATAGGATATCCAGAGACATAAAAATAAAGCAGGTTTATAAATCAGCACATCTCTGTCTCTCATGTATACTTACAGAACAGCTCGCTCTAGGGTTGCACTCAGGTAACAGAAAGCTCCATAGTCATCTCTAAGACTTCCAGAAGTGTTTTAATTTCCAGCACCTTGGAAGTGTTACTACTTGTTCCTTGAAGGGTTCCCCTCCACCAAGGCAGTTTCCTCTCCTACCTTGCCAGAAGGTGCACCCTCCTTGCAGAGATCTAGTTACAAATATAATTGATTCTCAGGGTAAATGCACTCTGAATATTTTCTTGGTATTATTTATCTATTTGTTTAATATTTTATTGTAAAACACTTTTAAAAATAAAATTAAATAAAAATATGTATTTATCCTATTTGTATATCCTATTTATCTTATTTTAAAGATCCAACTATAAGATTAAACCCAACAAATTAAATACTACAGTTGAATGGATTGTAACTCTAATGCTTTTTCAACCTAAACCTCCCCACATTCAATTGAATCCAGTTAGAAGCAGCAGCATGTTCCAACATGTCGTGTATCTATCAGTCAACAGAGTAATAGAGGATGCTGCCAAATACAAAATTAAACTGTGTTTATATTTTTATCAATATGCTTAGTTGGAAAGGATAAAATTTATTTTTGTTGTTAAACAACATTTCTTTAATAAGCATATTTATAGTTTTATATTATGAATATAACCTGGTTTATAAATTCTAAGCTGTCACTTCTTAGGTGACTGGTATACAATTAAGGGTCTAAATGTATGTGGCTTATTATTGAGACAACCCAGCTTGGAAAAGTCGACATATGAAGATGGTGGTTCCAGAGTAATTCTGTGAACATTATCTGCCAAACCACCTGTCCTCTGCAAATAGTGTTGACAGAGCATGCCAGATCAGAGATTTGCTAAAGCTGACAGTTTTATTTTGTAGTAACATTTGAGACTTTGACATTTTTTTAATTATAGATTATAATTAAACAAGATTTTAAAAATATTAAGTGAAAATTAAATCTCAATTTATAGATTTCACTATGAAATTTTTCACTTGGTAAGAGCATATATGTGTATATATATCCTTCTGGTTAGAGCAGCTTCAGACAGTCATGGTATTAAGTTGCTGATTCAGAGGCAGTTTTCCAAATGTCAATTTATGCTGACAAGAGCAGTAACATAAGTCAAGATTTCCCATGTTTTATAACACCTTTCCCATGAACTTGCAGAGAAGGTTATCTTGTGTTGTTTCAGCAAAATAAAGCTTACCAGCAAAAGTGAAAATTCACTGAAGCTAGAACCCCTGATTTCACTGCATATTTAGATGACATCTTAATGAGAAGTGCTTATCAGTTCTGTCATACTATTTCATCTGGATGGAGATAAACTTATTATTCACCTGAAAATAAGCTCAAACCCATGTAATTTCATTGAGACTTTATAAATACTCTTGAAATTTTCTGTTCTTTCCTTACAATCGTTTTGATTGCCTCTAGTATATGAACAATGACAGCACAGTCCTTCAGTTGATGATTCGTGATACGTAGACCATTTCTTCAAAGTAATAGGCATCGACCAGAGTACCATTCTGGTTGATCCAACTTGTGGTAGAAATTTCTGAAGGCACAGGTAAGCCCGACACTTCGTGGAGTAACATTACTGTTAATTAATTAAACTTGCAGAGTAGGAGTAAATGAGTCAAAAGCATTCTGAGTGCAGATGACTGAATATTGAGCTGTAAACATAGTTTAATTTGCCTTCATCACTAATTTTTCCCCATTTTCCTTTACTATGCTTAAAAGAGCAAAAGATCAGGGATTATAGAATCATAGAATCATAGAATCCTAGAATCCTAGAATAGTTAGCGCTGGAAAGGACCTCAAGATCATCTAGTTCCAACCCCCCTGCCATGGGCAGGGACACCTCACACTAAACCATCCCACACAAGGCTTCATCCAACGTGGCCTTGAACACTGCCAGGGATGGAGCATTCACAGCTTCCTTAGGCAACCCATTCCAGTGCCTCACCACCCTAACAGGAAAGAATTTCCTCCTTATATCCAATCTAAACTTCCCCTGTTTAAGTTTGAACCTGTTACCCCTTGTCCTATCACTACAGTCCCTGATGAAGAATCCCTCCCCAGCATCCCTATAGGCCCCCTTCAGATACTGGAAGGCTGCTAGGAGGTCTTCGTGCAGCCTTCTCTTCTCCAGGCTGAACAGACCCAACTTTATCAGCCTATCTATCTTCATACGGGAGGTGCTCCAGTCCCCTGATCATCCTCGTGGCCCTCCCCTGGACTTGTTCCAGCAGTTCCATGTCCTTTTTATGTTGAGGACACCAGAACTGCACACAATACTCCAGGTGAGGTCTCACGAGAGCAGAGTAGAGGGGCAGGATCACCTCCTTTGACCTGCTGGTCACGCTCCTTTTGATGCAGCCCAGGATATGGTTGGCTTTCTGGGCTGCAAGTGCACACTGCAGCCGGCTCATGTTCATTTTCTCATCGACCAGCACCCCCAAGTCCTTCTCTGCAGGGCCGCTCTGAATCTCTTCTTTGCCCAACCTGTAGCTGTGCCTGGGATTGCTCCAACCCAGGTGTAGGACCTTGCACTTGTCATGGTTGAACTTCATAAGGTTGGCATCAGCCCACCTTACAAGCGTGTCAAGGTCCCTCTGGATGGCATCCCTTCCCTCCAGCATATCAACCGGACCACACAGCTTGGTGTCGTCGGCAAACTTGCTGAGGGCGCACTCAATCCCACTGTCCCTGTCAGCGATGAAGATGTTAAACAAGACCGGTCCCAACACCGATCCTTGAGGCACACCACTCGTTACCGGTCTCCAGCTGGACATCGAGCCATTGACCACAACTCTTTGTGTGCGGCCATCCAGCCAGTTCTTTATCCACTGAGTGGTCCATCCATCAAATTGATATCTCTCCAATTTAGAGAGAAGGATGTGGTGTGGGACAGTGTCAAATGCTTTGCACAAGTCCAGGTAGATGACATCAACTGCTTTACCCTTGTCCATCAGTTCTGTAGCCCCATCATAGAAGGCCACCAAATTGGTCAGGCAGGACTTCCCCTTAGTGAAGCCATGCTGGCTGTCACCAAGCACCTTGTTGTTTTTCATGTGCCTTAGCATGCTGTCCAGGAGAGTCTGCTCCAAGATTTTACCAGGCACAGAGGTGAGACTGACTGGTCTGTAATTCCCCGGGTCTTCCATTTTCCCCTTCTTGAAAATGGGGGTTATATTTCCCTTTTTCCAGTCATTGGGAGCTTCATCTGACTGCCATGATTTTTCAACTATGATGGCCAGTGGCTTAGCAACTTCATTCCCCAGCTCCTTCAGGACCTGTGGATGGATTCCATTGGGTCCCACGGACTTGTGTGCATTCAGGTTTTTAAGATGGTCTCAAACCAGATCCTCTCCTACAGTGGGCCCAAGGTCTTCATTCTCACAGTCTCTGCGTCTACCTTCCATGACCTGGGTGGTGCAGTCAGAGCCTTTGCCAGTGAAAATCGAGGCAAAGAAGTTATTCAGAACCTCAGCCTTCTCCAAATCCTGTGTAGACAGTTCTCCCAAAAGCTTCCGCGGGGGACCTATTTTTTCCCTAGTCTGTTTTTTGTTTGCTACGTACCTGTAGAATCCCTTCCTTTTATCCTTAACATCCCTGGCTAGGTTTAATTCTAACTGGGCCTTAGCCTTCCTAACCTGGTCCCTAGCTTCCCCAACAACATCCCTGTACTCTACTCAGGCTGCCTGTCCTTGCTTCCATTTTTTATAAGCCTCTTTTTTCCTTTGAATTTTCCTCAGCAGCTCCTTATCCATCCAAGGAGGTCTCCTGGCCCTTCTGCTGCACTTCCTTCTAGTTGGGATGCAGCACTCCTGAGTTTGTAGCAGGTGATCCTTGAATATCAACCAACAGTCTTGGGCCCCCTGCCCTCCAGGGCTATATCCCATGGAACCTTACTAAGCAGGTTCCTGAAGAGGCCAAAGTGTGCTCTTTTGAAGTCCAGGGCAGTGAGCTTGCTACACGCTCTTCTCACTCTCCTGCGGATCTCAAATTCGACCATCTCGTGATTGCTGCATCCAAGGCTGCCCTGGAGTACCACATTCTCACAAGCCCTTCCCTGTTGGTGAGCACAAGGTCAAGCATGGCACCTCTCCTTCTTGGCTCCTCTGTTACTTGCAGAAGGAAGTTGTCTTCCACACAATCGAGGAACCTCCTGGATTGCTTGTGCCGTGCAGTGCCATCGTTCCAACAGATGTCAGGGTGGTTGAAATCCCCCACGAGAACAAGGGCCTGTGAGCGTGAGGCTTTTCCTATCTGTCTGTAGAGTGCTTCACCCACAGGTTCTCCTTGATCAGGCGGCCTGTAACAGATTCCCACAGTAATGTCTCCCACGGCTGTTTTCCCTTTAACCCTGACCCACAAACTCTCTATTGACTGCTCACCTGTCCCCAGACAGAGTTCCATACTCTCCAGCCTATCCCTAACATAAAGGGCAACTCCCCCTCCCCGCCTGCCGGGCTTGTCTTTTCTAAAGAGCCTGTAACCTTCCATTCCAACACAATAATGCACACTTTCGTAAAACTTTTCTTCAAGGGATACCTTCTTTTATATTAGGCAGATGCTTAGGATAAGACAACCCCTAGATGAAGCAGAAAGAACTGATGGTGAGATCTCAAAAGAGTTTGACTTGTGCAGAAGTTTGCTGTCAGTGGGGAAAGACTGTTAGTGATCTAAAGGAAAAAAATTATGCTCAACAAATTGTATAAATAAACAAAACAAAAGAAAAAGCCTTCAATTACTGTTAAAGAAAGATAAAACATGTTTTAGCTGAGCATTCAACTGTAGATTAGAAAGAACAGCTTTAATAATGATAATACTAGAAAATAATTAATGAGCAAGACCTATCAGTGTAGCTGTTAAAAGCTACTGAACGTTTCAGTAAATTAAAAGAAAGCACAATTTCTTTTTGTGAATGTCCTATTGCAACTAATTATTTAAATTCTTGAATATATTGTCTTTCATTTTGCAAGCCATAAATGAATCGCAGATTTATGAAGTTAGCAGGCAGGTTTTCTTTTTCTTAGGTTATTTCTAAACTGAATACTATGGTGTTCCTTGGAATTTCTTCTACTGCATTTAAAACAGCCGCTGACAGAAACAATTTACCATATAAGTATATTTCATATAACAATTACCATTTTATTAACTATTAATGTTTTTTCTTGGAAGCTGAAGAATGTGAAAGGTAGGATTTGCTATCTCTGATAGACAGCGGAACTGTCAGAGCAATAATTGTGCTTCTCAAGTTATACGATTTAATAAGCTGTACAGGAAAAGCCCATTAACATGCACAGGGTGAGGCTGGTGTTAAGTATTTATGTTGATAGGTGAAGTAGTTCCAACCCATGCAATATCAGATGACAATTTAGAGTGGAGAGGATTCTGTCACTGGAAAGTATTGTTATTGTTCAAAAGATCATTTATCCTAAAAAGCACAATAAAGAGACAAAAACACTGTAAATATACATCAGTGTGAATCTTGTTCTAAGAACAAATTAGAGAAAAGAGAGTGCAAATGGAATACAGGCAGGTGAGGACTAATAAAAATGCAGGGTTCCACCCTGTGTACTGTAATCAAATATTGTAATGTAACTGTGCTGAACTTTTGCATCATGTACTGTTCTCAAAAGTGTAGGACAGACTCATTTTACATCTCAATGGCCTAGTTTTCCAGGAGGAAGAACTTCATATCATTATGCATAATCCAGCAGTTTTGAAACCAGCTGTAGAAGAGAAAACTAAAGTAATGAGGGGAGGGAGGAAGGACTACAGGGATTCAAGAGTTAGCACACTGGTGAAAATGCAGCCAAATACGCCTGCAGGCACAGGCAGCTCTTATGCTTTTGTGGGAGTGAATTAAAACTCAAGAGGCAAAAGATATAAACTTCTGGTGGGAGCTAACTCCACTGTTCCCAAGTAAGATCTCCCCTGTATGCACTGCATGAAGAGACAAGAGGTGGTTAAAGCATTGTGAAAAGCAGGTTTTTTGATCCTCACATACTGCTCAAGTGAGGATTATGCACACAACTGGATAATACAAAGAGTTTTCCTAGATACAAATTTCCTTTGGTTATATTTCCCCAAAAGAAATGAGCTACCAAAGAAAAGTCAAATGCCAAATCAAGAATTTCTTTAAATTTGAGTGAAGTGAATAACTGCTGGAAAAAGCTATAGACAAAACAAAGCTTTATATAAATTAGTAATTAATTATTATTTTGAATCCAAACGTGTTTTGAAACAATCAGGTTTGTGCATTATAAGAAAAGAGGAAGTGATAGTGTAGTCTTGGGGTTTACCTAGTGAGTGTCCCTAATACAGTCAGGAACTGTATTTTTTTGTAGGAAATTGGGTTAATATACTGTTTCATATTTCTGCTCCAGGAAAAAAAATATTTTCATAGGCATTCTTGCCTCATCTGTTAGTTCCAAACAGGCACCTCACTGCAGAAGAGCAGCTGATGATACACTCTTCCCGATGGCTGAGCCCAAATGAACTACTCTTGCTTTTCTAACTCCTCATTTTGTGGCAACGTTGATAACAGATCAGAGTGAGGAAGGCTAAATGCGATAGTTGTAGCTCATGCCTTCCCAATAGATTCAAGGCCTGCATGCATAATCAGGAAAAATTGTAAATTATTTATGTTTTAGTTGAATTCTGGGAAGTTGCAGTCTCAAAATTATTTAACGGCTTTGGATTAACCACATATTATCCTGTGTGAGCCTTGCTCCTCATTTTTGATTTCAAGGGCTGTGAGTGGGGACTGCACCTGTATGAGAGGCCCAGTAAGAGACCTCTTTTGCACATAACAAATATTGGTTTTCCAGCCTTTTTGTATGTTAGCAGTACTTTGAATGGGAATGCTAGTGCTAGGACAAGAACCTTAAATATTAAACCTTACTCAGATGTCTTAAATACATATTGTATATTTTATTTAAATATCCTACAGCACTGTAAGATCTCTCTGCAGCCTTAGCATTTCAGTTTTTCACACATTTTCATTTTCATTTTGATTCAATATCCAGTGAAGTCTCACCTTCCTGGTATATTGCAACAGGTTGCTAGGTTTGTAGGTAATGTCTCAGACTATTCTAGAAGAATAAACATTGCTGGGTTTAAGGAAAGTTTTTTCTCTCTTCTCCCAAAATAAAAGTACATTTTGTTAATCACATGCTGTAAGTAGGCAACTAGGGCCAAGCAATGGGTTCAGCAGAAAATATATTGACAGAAAGGAAAAAAATCAAGAGAAGCTCAATTAAAAATGAATAATACCTGTTCTGTTAAGATCACTGTCGCTGATGTGACAATCAAAAAACACCAACACATTGTCAGTGGTAGATAAGAGCTGGAAAAAATCCTCACACAATCTGTTACTCATGGCACAATGTCCACTTTTCTCCCACTGCATCTTTTCCATTAAACAAGTCATGAGCAGACCCAAACTCTAGATATAAACCCAAGATTTTTCTGAGGCCTTAAAAGTAGGATTTTAGGGAGTTGGGGTTTTTTTTAGGAGTTTACAAGTTTAGGGAGGGTTTTTTTTCAGGGAGGTGTTTGGGTTTTTTTAAAGATAATTTTAGTTATCTATCAGAAAAGTCATAGTTGGTTTTTTGATTATCTTGTTTTGTTTGTTTAAAATTTTTGGTTTTCTGAAAAAGGCTGCTTAGAGTCTGCTGTGCTAAAAAGTCAAGATCTGCTATAATCTATAGCAGGAGCATCCAAGACCTTGAATCCATGCAGCCTGGTACCATGTCATCTACTGTGACAAGAATCGGTTGTCTTAGTGAAAGACATCCAAGGAGAGGTGGGAAATGAACCCTTTAACAGGAGGGTAGAGGAGAGAAGGGATTGCCAAATACTTAGATTTTGCAAAAATATTAGACATGCTAATATTTAGTCTAGGAGTATGGAAGCTTTGCTTATAATTCTGTCTTTCTGTTTTTCCTATAACTATGGATATTCTGGCCATTTGCAGAAATGTTCAATTTTCAAGTTATTTCAGTTTTGTCTTTGACATTCTTGTGCAATTGTGTTTTTCTGTCTAATCCTGAGCCGTATGGAGACAAATGTCCTATTATCAGTTTCTGAAAAGATCACTTTTATCAGCCATTCCCTGTTTGTTATGCTACGAATGCAGCTCAAAGGAAGAGCTCAAGGCTGGGTTAGCCAAATGTCCATATCAGGTGTGTTTTCATAGATAATTTTCACTACTATCACCTCCTGGTCCCAAGCAGTCTTTAATGAACCTTTGAATTTAATCCGCGAAGCATGGATGTGGATGTCATATGTTGGGCCACCCACTGTAAACAGCTTGGGCTATAGGAAAGCACCAAAGCCAGCCAAACAAAGCAAAAACACCTGCCCTCCTGGTCTAGACCTTTCAATAGATCAGTGGAAGGCATATTTTTATCATTTTTCCTCTACTTCAGATTGCTCATTACCAGTCTAATAAAATAATAGTAAGAGAAGCTCTTTATTTTTTTGTGTTCATAGAGTTAAAAAAGAGCAAATCTGAAATGTTCTATGCAGATAATCTTAGTGATTTTCAGAAAATCTTTAGATCTTTGTTCCATCAGTCTACATCAGAAGTTGCTGTGATTTATGATCAGGAAGAACATTAAAGAATAGGTTTTAGCACAGGTCACTTAAACAAGTTCAACCCTTGAAAAATGAGGTTTTGTACATCTTAAATCTTTTCACTGTATTTTGTGTGAAACCAATAGAAATACCTTCTTTCTTAAGAATAAAGCATATAAAATAATTTTCACAAGTTATGTGTTGTGGAAACAGCCATGCTTGAAAAGTGTTGTTAGTCATGATAGAAACAAGACTTTAAATAGGTCTTTCCATACACATACAATTTCTTACTTTTCCCATCTACTTATTTATTATCAGTTTTACTGAGCCAGAAATAAAAAGAAGAAAATATTATGACTCCATTTGGACAGAAAGTCTCATTATGCTGCTTACTAAAATGTTGTGCTTGGACTCAACATTCAGTTTGTTACATATGCTAAAAAATAAAATTTAATGGGAATGAGTGGTATTTTTTTCTCCTTTTCCATCTCCTTCTAAATTTAAAGTATTTTAATTTAAAGCTGACTCAGAACTTATATGCATTACAGAAATAACAATACAAATGAATAATTTTTAAAGTCATGAAAAAAAAAATCAAATGGGAAATGCTTTACATATCTCTGTTCAAAGTAAGAGTGACAAGTACAAATCAAATTAGGAGAATGTTTTTAAGAACCCTAGTAAAAAATTGAACCATGACCAGAGGAATTTTTTCTTAAGAAACTAATAAAAAGGGAAGTGGCATGATTTTGAAATACATAAAAAAATGAAAATCTGTTTCCTGAGCAATGGAAAGCAAAACACAAACCAGAAAATATCTACAGTCACTGTTGTAACTGGAACTGTACAAAGCTGAAGCTCTGTGGTGCCATCTAAGGAGGTGTGACATAACATAGCCTGAGATAAGCTCCTTGAAAAGGGAATGAAACAGTCTCTAAACAAAGATGTAAGCAGTAGATTAGTCTACGTATATACAAATATACTGGATGTCATCCAGAGGCACCTTGATAGGCTCAAGAGGTGGGCCAGTGCAAACCTCATGAAGTTCCACAGGACAAAATGCAGGATCCTACACGTGTGTCAGGGTAATCCCAAGCACAAATACAGGCTGGGGGATGAATGCGTTGAGGGAAGCCTTGAGGAGAAGGATTAGTGGGTGTTGGTTGATGAGAAGTGTGACTTGGCAGTGTGTGCTCACAGCCCAGAAAGTGCAACTGCATCTGGGCTGCATCAAAAGAAGTGATGAACAGGGAGGTGATTTTCCTTCTCTACTCTGCTCTCATGAGACCCCATCTGGAGTACTGCATTCAGCTCTGGGGTCTCCAACAGAACAAGGACATGGACCTATTGGAGTTAGTCCATAGGAAGGCCCTGAAGATTATCATGGGTCTGGAGCACCTCTCCTGTGAGAGAGTTGGGGTTGTTCAGCCTGAAGAAGAAAAGGCTCCAAGGAGACTTTAAAGCAGCTTTCAAGTACCTAAAGGAGGCCTACAAGAAAGCTAGAGAGGGACTTTTTAAAAGCAAGTGGTGATAGGACTGGGGTAATGGCTTTAAAGTGAAGGAGGGTAGATTTAGATCAGATATTTGGAAGAAGTTCTTTCCTGTGATGGTGGTGAGGCGCTGACACAGGTTGCCCAGAGAAGCTGCGGCTGCCCCAGCCCTAGAAGTGCTCAGGGTCAGGTTGGACAGGGCTATAAGCAACCTGGTCTAGTGGAAGGGATCCTTGGCCATGGCAGGGAGGTTGGAGCTAGATGAGCTTTAAGGTCTCTTCCACCCAAAAGCACTGTATGATCCTATGATTCTATGTGTGGTTTTAATAAATATACCTATTTTCTATTGCTAACAAAGAGATATTCTCACAGCTGTCTGACATTGTTAGGTCAGAAGGGTTAAACACATTGTGTAATTGCAAATACTGGCAAAGAATTCATTTGCATGGTAAGAACTCAGTCTTGATACCAAATGTTACGTAGTCCCAAGCAAACCAGTTTGAGGTTCTGGGAAAGGATGGGGTAGAGGCTATGGAGCAGCAACCGCACAGAAGGCATTGGGAACACTCCTGGGAAGACTCAATAATATGCACTAAATGTGTTTATAAAATGTGCCTCCCACAGATTTGTTTACCTTGCTCTCATTGACTATTATTTTCACCTGTTGTGAAAGGGCTACTATATGAGTGTCATTTAAGTAATGAATGAAGGAAGTACATGATATAATAATTAATTTCGTAACTGGTAAGAACAAATCAGCATGTAATTTTTAGATACTATTCTTCAATAGCAGGATGTATTTAAGGCTTGATCTTAGTCATGTAGTGCAGGCAAAATTCATACTGACTTTACATACAATTTCTTTGAAAGGGTCATAGCACTGGCCCTAACTAGAAAGAAGGCATCGGAGAATTTTATATCAAAAAGAATCCCACCTTCAGTAATCAGCAACCACTTTTATCTGGATAATTAGTATACTTTTTGTAAATGACAAATGAATATGTTTGATTTAAGGACTCTTCTAGAAGTTTTCTGGCATTCAAGAAAACACTGATGTGTTCCTTGCTTAGAGAATAACCAATTACTTCAAGAGCCTCACCTGAGCTTGCTTCTGCATGTTTGAGGAGGCAGGATAGTGTTTTCACAGAATCACAGAATCCCAAGGGTTGGAAGGGACCTAAAATGATCATCTAGTCCAACCCCCCTGCAAGAGCAGGGTAACCTACAGTACATCACACAGGAACTTGTCCAGGCGGGCCTTGAATATCTCCAGTGTAGGAGACTCCACAACCCCCCTGGGCAACCTGTTCCAGTGCTCTGTCACTCTTACAGTAAAGAAGTTCTTCCTGATGTTAACGTGGAACTTCCTATGTTCCAGTTTACACCCATTGCGCCTTGTCCTATCACTGGATATCACTGAAAAAAGCCTAGCTCCATCATCCTGACACCTACCCCATCATTTCCCTTTTCTAGTGTTAATTATTTCTACTTCTGATACTGCATCGTTAAATTCTTCCTCAAATACCTAACAAATTGCCCTATTGCCCAGACTAATCTCAGGCATCCTCAGTCATGTAACTAACTGTGGGGCAAGAGGCTGGGTGGTACTATTTACTTGGGATGGGTCAGGATAAGGCTGGGATTGGATGTGACTGCAGGATTGTGGTTTAATGCCTTGTTACATTCTGAAGTCTCTTAGTTTGGCTAGAAGACCAATCTGAAAGGCAAATTTGTTGTTGTTGTTGTTTTTTTTTTTTTTTTGGTGTTATTTCTGTGGTTTTGCTCAAGTTCTTTTTAAAATCATTTATAGACCATTTTATTTTTCTTCCAAGCTAAATTACTAGTAAGTAAGTAATTCTTTCAGCTGCTAGAGTGGAATTTGGCCTCACTTCTCCCAGAAGGTTGGCCTTGCTGGATGACTCTACCCTTTCAGCCCTGTTAAAGTTAATCCTAAAACCAGCATCTTAACTATCTGCATGATAAATTTACAGGAGAAATCTAAGATCTTTTACTAGAAAAATCTCTGAGCAAACAGCCTGGATTAACTAAAATTGAAAATACAGTCTGTTGCTTAAAAATTAATACAAAATGACTGGCTGATTAACTGGCAAAGCAGATGTCTCAGGTGAGTAATGGAATAAACCATCTACCAGCTGTCAAACAAGATGACTGTACTTTGCGGATAAATTGACACACATACAGAGTACTAATCCATATCTGCTGGTTTAATTGACTAATGATAAGGTGTAATTCCAAATGTAAATAGTGCACAGTTAAGTCCAATCTAAGATACCAGCACTCAGGAAGCCAGTGGTACAGCTCTTCTGAAAATTTGTGCCAGGCAGAATAAACTTGTGCAGTGAACATGAAAATTAGGGAAGGGCTGAAAGGCAATCAGCTCAGTGGTGGTAGCAACCACCTACTAACTTCCAACACAGGTTGCCACTGGCAAGCAGAAGGGAGAGATGTAAAGAGTAAAAAGGTCCAGGATCCTTAACTAGACTGCAGCAGCGTACTGTTTCCATAGCTTAGTATTAACCATGATAATGCAGTCACACTTATTTTACTTTAAAATAAGTGGCTTATAGGTATACAACAAATTATTGCCAGTAACATTAGGAAATTCCACATAGAACTTCATAATAGCATCTCTTTTTCAATGGGAAGTCATGCTTTGCATTCAGTTACTAATGTCTGGCTGTTTGTCATTACATAAACAGGTGGATTTGATGAATAAGCAATGAGAGAGACTGAAGCTACCTATTTCTCCTCGATATAGCCTCCTGCTGCCCCGTCCACCTGCTTTGAATTTAATTCCAGAATGCAACATTTTTCACCATTTGCTCAAGTGCTTTCTAAGCGGAGACTCCATCCCAACCACAATTTGTTTTCCAGAAAATGTAGAATGCAGACCCCCAAGCACATTATGCAGTTCTGTATTACTATAATTGTTATTAATATAAAGTATTCCCCAACTACATGCAGTAGGATAAAGTTGAAGCGCACTAATAAATACCATCAAAGTGTCACAAAAAAAAAAAAAAGTATTTTTTTCAATATAGAAAATTCTATATTGAAACAGCTTTGCCTAAGGACTACAATGTGTAACCCTTTTGCTGTCAAATTCTTCTAGTTGAGTAGGTCCTTTCAAATCAAGGAAGCTTCGTGGATGACTAAAATTGGACTATGCCTCCGAATAAATGTTGAATCAACCTGAATGAAGGTACAATATAGCCCCAAAATAGCATGGCAGAAAAGAAACTGAATTAGATAGAGGTATAATGCATAATTGAAATTACTCAGTTTAAATTTATAGCATCAGACCAAACAGTATTTGGATTTCCATAGCTACTGGCCTCTCAAATTAAAACATTTAACTTGTAGTCTTGCAGATCATTCTCATTTAACATGGCGAATGTTGCCTGGCAAAAGAGATGGAATTACATATATGTATGTTTTAAAGAAGCTGATTGTTACTTCACATGGAACTACTTTAATGCTCCTACACTTTAGTTTGACAAGCCATAAGATTCTGAATTCAGAAAAACATGCAATAAATTAGGATCAAAGCTGCGTTAGAATCCTAGAATAGTTAGGGTTGGAAAGGACCTCAAGATCATCTAGTTCCAACCCCCCTGCCATGGGCAGGGACACCTCGCACTAAACCATCCCACCCAAGGATTCATCCAACCTGGCCTTGAACACTGCCAGGGATGGAGCACTCACAACCTCCCTTGGCAACCGATTCCAGTGCCTCACCACCCTAACAGGAAAGAATTTCCTCCTTATATCCAATCTAAACTTCCCCTGTTTAAGTTTGAACACTTTACCCCTTGTCCTGTCACTAGAGTCCCTAATGAAGAGTCCCTCCCCAGCATCCCTATAGGCCCCCTTCAGATACTGGAAGGCTGCTATTAGGTCCCCACGCAGCCTTCTCTTCTCCAGGCTAAACAGACCCAACTTTATCAGCCTGTCTTCATACGGGAGGTGCTCCAGTCCCCTGATCATCCTCGTGGTCCTCCCCTGGACTTGTTCCAAGAGTCCCATGTCCTTTTCGTGTTGAGGACACCAGAACTGCACACAATACTCCAGGTGAGGTCTCACGAGAGCAGAGTAGAGGGGCAGGATCACCTCCTTCGACCTGCTGGTCACGCTCCTTTTGATGCAGCCCAGGATATGGTTGGCTTTCTGGGCTGCAAGAGCACACTGAAGCCGGCTCATGTTCATTTTCTCATCGACCAGCACCCCCAGGTCCTTCTCCGCAGCACCGCTCTGAATCTCTTCTTTGCCCAACCTGTAGCTGTGCCTGGGATTGCTCCGACTCAGGTGTAGGACCTTGCACTTGTCATGGTTGAACTTCATAAGGTTGGCATCAGCCCACCTTACAAGCGTGTCAAGGTCCCTCTGGATGGCATCCCTTCCCTCCAGCATATCAACTGGACCACACAGCTTGGTGTCATTGGCAAACTTGCTGAGGGCGCACTCAATCCCACTGTCCCTGTCAGCGATGAAGATGTTAAACAAGACCGGTCCCAACACTGATCACTGAGGGACACCACTCGTCACCGGTCTCCCAGCAGGACATCGAGCCATTGACCACAACTCTTTGTGTGTGGCCATCCAGCCAGTTCTTTATCCACCGAGTGGTCCATCCATCAAATTGATATCTCTCCAATTTAGAGAGAAGGATGTTGTGTGGGACAGTATCAAATGCTTTGCACAAGTCCAGGTAGATGACATCAACTGCTTTACCCTTATCCATCAGTTCCGTAGCCCTATCATAGAAGGCCACCAAATTGGTCAGGCAGGATTTCCCCCTAGTGAAGCCATGCTGGCTGTCACCAAGCACCTTGTTGTTTTTCATGTGGCTTAGCATGCCTTCCAGGAGAGTCTGCTCCAAGATTTTGCCAGGCACAAAGGTGAGACTGACTGGTCTGTAATTCCCCGGGTCTTCCATTTTCCCCTTCTTGAAAATGGGGGTTATATTTCCCTTTTTCCAGTCATCGGGAACTTCACCTGACTGCCATGATTTTTCAACTATGATGGCCAGTGGCTTAGCAACTTCATTCCCCAGCTCCTTCAGGACCCGCGGATGGATTCCATCAGGTCCCACGGACTTGTGTGCATTCAGATTTTTAAGATGGTCTCGAACCAGATCCTCTCTCACAGTGGGCCCAAGGTCTTCATTCTCACAGTCCCTGCGTCTACCTTCTAAGACTTGGGTGGTGCAGTCAGACCCTTTGCCAGTGAAGACCGAGGCAAAGAAGTCGTTCAGAACCTCAGCCTTCTGCAAATCCTGTGTAGCTAGTTCTCCCGAAAGCTTCCTCAGGGTGCCTGTGTTGTCCCTAGTCTGTTTTTTTGTTTGCTACGTACCTGTTAGCCTTAACATCCCTGGCTAGGTTTAATTCTAACTGGGCCTTAGCCTTCCTAACCCGGTCCCTAGCTTCCCGGACAGCATCCCTGTACTCTACTCAGGCTGCCTGTCCTTGCTTCCATTTTTTATAAGCCTCTTTTTTACTCTGAATTTTCCTCAACAGCTCCTTATCCATCCAAGGAGGTCTTCTGGCCCTCCTGCTGCACTTCCTTCTAGTTGGGATGCAGCACTCCTGAGTTTGTAACAGGTGATCCTTGAATATCAACCAAGAGTCTTGGGCCCCCCTGCCCTCCAGGGCTATATCCCATGGAACCTTACTAAGCAGGCTCCTGAAGAGGCCAAAGTCTGCTCTTTTGAAGTCCAGGGCAGTGATCTTGCTACACGCTCTTCTCACTGTCCTGGGGACCTCTGCCTTCAGAGGTCATCTTGTATAACAGAGTACTCAAAACAGGTTTACATAGATCAAATCATTCAAAGACATTTCTAGTTCATCCTTGAACACCTCCAGTGATAGGTATTCTTGAATATGCCCAAGGATAGATGTTATAAAAAAAAAAAGACAACTTTTTAATAGAAATACAGACTATAAAGACTTGGTTAGACTGAGGAAATAGAAAGTAAGACAGAAGGAATAAAAAGAGATCAGATAAGAGAAAGTGTATCTCACTGGGTTGCTTTGATTAGTTTTTATATCGTAAAGGACTTCCTACTTGGAATCTGTCCATAACCTCATTCCTCATCTTTGTATATCAGATCGTCACATCCCTGTCCACTGTTCTTATTAATAATGCCTTTATTTCAGCAAAGATGAAAACCCTTATAGGACATCTGAACATGTCAAAATACCAGCACAACTAATGGAAATATATCCATGCTGTCACTATGTTTGTAACAAGTTTCCAGAAATTCATTACAATCTTAAGACATATGGACCAGATGGAGAGTAGAGTCAGGACTCTGAATTTTAGAAGAGCAAACTCTGAGTTGTTCAAGTAATTAGTGGATGGGATCCCCTGGAAAACTGCCCTTAGGGACAAAGTTGCTGAACAGATCTAGCAGCACTTTAAAGACATTTTTCTTGAAGTACAAGAGCTCTTAGTTCTCACATGTAAAAAATCAGGCATGGAAGGAAGGAGACCAGTATGGCTTAATAAGAGCATCCTGGTCAAACTAAATTGTGAGAGGGAAAAGCACAAGCAGTGAAACTATGGACATCTACCTTGGAAATAATGTAGGGGCACTGGATGGATGTGTAGGGAGTATGAAAGCTAAGGCACAGCTGAAGCTCAATTTGGCAAGGGATGCGAAGAATAATGAGGGCTTTCACAGGCAGGTTGGCCAGAAAAGAAAATTACAGAAACTGTATAAATAAGACACGAGAGCCAGTAACAAATGACATGGAGATGAGTGAGGTACTCAATAATCCTTTTTGCTCAATTGCCACTTACTACATCTGAAGCCCCTGAACTCTCAAGACAGGGACTGGGAGAATGATTGTAGGAGAAGATCTGCTTTGAGACCACCTGAGGAACCTGAACATACCTATGTATACTGGGACCACTACTGTTTGACATCTTCATTAACAGCACAGACATGGGGATCTACTGCATCCTCAGCAAACCTTCAGATGCCATCCAGAAGCATCTTGACAAGACTGAGGTTTAGGCCCACGTGAACCTCATGGAGCACAACAAGGCCAAGTGCAAGGTCCTGCAATGGGGTTGTAGCAGTCTCCAATATCAATAGAGATTGGGTGATGAATGGATTGAGAGCAGCCCCGTAGAGAAGTATCTGGGGATACTGAAGGATTCAAAGCTGAACATGAGCTATCAATATATGCTTGCAGCCCAGAAAGCCAGCTGTATCCTAAGCTGCAACATAAGAAGTGCGGCAGATCGAGGTGGGTGATTCTCCCCTATCCACTCTTGTGAGACCCCCCACTTGGAGTACAGCATCCAGTTCTGAGCTCCCCAGTATAAGACAAGCACCTGTTGCAGTGAGTCTAAAGGAGGTTCATGAAAATGGTCAGTGGGCTGGAACACCTCTCCTATGAAGAACGGTTAGGAGAACTGGGGTTGTTCAGCCTGGAGAAGGCTCCAGGGAGACCTTATTTCAGCCTTTAAATACATAGAGGAGGCTTATAACAAAGATGGGGACAGACTTTAATAGGTACTGTGACAGGATGAGGGGCAATGGTTTTGAACCGAAAGTGAGTAGGTTTAGATTAGTTGTAAGGAAGAAATTTTTCACAATGATGGTGGTAATACACTAGAACAGGTTGTCCTGACAGGTTGTGGTTGCCCCATCCCTAGCAATGTTCAAGGCTTAGAGCCTTGTCCAAGCTGGTCTAGTAGAAGATGTCCCTCACCATGGCAAGGGGGGTTGGACTAGACGAGGTCCCTTCCAACCCTAACCATTCTATGATTCCATGATTCTATGATAAACAGTGAAGAATTTTCAGGATATTTCAGTCTTATTCCAGTACTCTGTAAATGATGCACACTGCAACTGACACCATATTATCACTGCAATATATTATTGCAATAACATCAGTTGATTTTGAGGTGCTTTCTGCACACTGTAGGAGAATAGAAATGCTATAATTATACAAGTAATATGCTGTAAAAAAAAAATGGAATTTTTAAAGCTATTTAGGTTTATATCATTGGAAGTTGTTCCAACAACTGGTGTGTGAACATACTTTATACTGTATTAAAATGATGTTACTGTTGGGAACAGGACCATGGAGATCCACAACCACATGCTGTAACATTTAGATCATAGCTCCACTCCTCTTACCTTTTCCTGCCTCAGTGGCTTTTGTATTCCTGTCTGCCCAGTGTCCTAGCTTTATCAGCAGACATGGACCACATTTTTAGCTAAAGAATTAATCTATGTGATGGCTAAGAAACTCTCATTACAAGTACTGTCTCCAAGAAGTTATTAATTATTTAGGACCAATTTCCTACTTACAATATCAAACAAAGCTTGGAATGCTGGCCAGTGCCTGCTGAAATTGAAGTGTTTCAGTAGTTACTGGATAAACAGCTTTTGTGAATTTCTTTGTATTTTGTAGCTTGATGTTTACGACTTGACTAAAGCTAGATCTGTTTGCGTGACAGAAAGACAAAATTCTAGGGAAAAGAATGTACTTTAGTTAAATGTAGCCAAGAAATCAAATCTGAGGATCAATAGTCTACAAATACAACTCTATTTCTATTTTTTTGTTGTTGTTTAGTGTTCCAAAAATGCTATCACACTCATGTGCTGTACATTTAGGTCGTTAATTTTCCATATTTAAGTGTTTGAATTTTGTGCAGAATGAGAGACTTGTCCATGTTGGAGAGAAGATAGTAAGGTCAGGACTGGCAGGAAGGTAGTATGTATGGAAATAAGAATGGGAGAAAGTGAAAAGCTTGAGGGAAAGGGTCTGTGCTGAGAGATGAAAGTCTAAATTTATAAAATAGAACAATAAATCTGTTAGACTTGAAATCAGGAAATAAGGCAGGCGGGCTACAAAGAGGTCTCCTACAGTGTGGTGTCTGTGGTGTCATCCTTATTGAAATAATTGTGATGAACTGTGGGAAATGAGGTTGGAACCACTTTAGGAGTTAATTTTTTGGGGACTCTGGAAACCTGGGGGGATGCAACTCAATATTAAATCACACCTGTAATGGTGTTCCAACTTCATTCAAGAAATATATAAGTGAAATATTTCAAAGCTGATTAATTTTCTTGAGTACTGCATTCTCTTAGAGCAGTTGGTAGCTTGATTATATGCCTCAATTCAGGATGAAAATTAATTTGAAGAAGAGTAAAATATTTTCCATAGGTTCTGTAAGTTTGAATCCAGATCTTTAGTTGTGGTCCTGATTATAGACATGGAAAGGGTAAAAAGGCTGATCTTGAGCAAAAAAGCTAATTTCTAGAGAATGGATGGGTCACCTTTAGTGAACATGTACTGATAAAGGAAAGTAGCAGGTTACTTTGAATTCATAATTAGTTTCATAGGTTCAGCAATATGGAAACAAACCTTACTGTGTTAATAAAAAAGAGTAATGGAAGGTAGCTGGATTTTGGTTGATTTGTGGAAACTCTATGTCTAGGGACTGGATAAGGAATTTTATATCTGCACAAGTACTGGGAATGTTTAGATTTGTACTCAAACTTTGCCATTGCTACCAGTTTCTATTTAGAGCTGTACGTAGTTCTGCCACCTGCAATTGTGACATTCCAGCTTGTGTTGTAATCTTCAGAGCTAAAACTACACAAGGGAGAAAAAAGTAGCAGATGGAGTCATGTCATATACACTGAATACTGCAGGAAAGGCGGCCAGATCACAGATCAGGGGAAAGATCAGTTTTTGTCACTAAGCTGCAGAAGAAAAAATTAATCACCAATAGGGAGGGATTAATTTCTAAGGGACCAGCTATTAAATGTAGCATGGAAATTGGACTCTATCAGAAGTTTGCAGAATTTAACTTGACAAACTGTATGCAGCAGTGAATTATTACTTTAAACTCATAATCCAAGGCTGTAATGCGGGAATAGAGAAGATAAAGATTAATTAATCAGCAATCTAAGCTGAGAGCAATATTCACATTTAGATGCCTAGTGAAGAGAAGTAAGGACACCAAAAGGACTTACATAAATTATAGGTCACTGGAGATAACAGCACTCAAATCTGTGAAGGTCTCAAAGTTAAATGCAGAAGTGGTGTAACAAGATAAATAACAAGTGTTTAATGATAGCAGAAAAACAATAATAACCTACAATCAGACGGATAATAAATTATGGACAGATGGTAGTTGAAATCTGCAAATATTTCACTGTCCCATCTGCCTTCATCCATAGTTATAATTTTAAATTGGATTCCAAAAAAGATGCTTTTATCCCCTTCTTTTTTTTTTTTTTCAAAATTCATTATTAACATCATGTTGTGTGAATCTGTTTCATGGTTTGTTATGATACATCACCAACAGTCCTTCATATTATGAATTTGCAGCACTGGAAAAAAGCCAGGGTAATTTTGTGTTTGTGCATTTTTGTCTTAAAAAATTCTGTTAAATGAAACTTCCTCTGTGAAGAGAATTTTTATTGCAGAAAACATATTGGAAGTTTCACCTCAGTCAAGCAATAGTATGACTTTGAAAGTAAAGTAGATTTTACTGTCCAAATAAATATGTTGTGCAAACATAGTAGATTCCTTGACAAACAAATAACATTCAAGGACAAAGGGTGTATTCACGTTCATTTAGTGATGTCATTAAAATTAACAATAGATATTTAACTTCGTGGCTTATGAATGGAGAGCAGGAATTTTTCTGACTTGTGATTAAAACACAATTTCTCAAAAGGCCAATATGAAATTGGTCTTTTTTAACATTGTCTTTTTTATGCTTTTGTATACATTGTTGTTCTCAGCTTGAGGATGCTGAAGAATCTCTCTTAACCTGACTCTTAGTTAAAAATAAAAGAGGAAAAAAACCATACACTTTCTAAGAGCTTGTACAAGGGGATAAAACAGTAGGAGAGAGCACTTTCTTTGTAATACCGCTCTCCTTAGCAGGCAGAAGAAGAAGGAAGGAGAGAACTTCAACTCATCTGAAGCAGGCTGTCCATCAAAGACACCTGCAGTTCCTCACAGGCAATCATTCATCACCACCATCCTACTAGAGGAGAAAAAGGGTTTTATAAGAAACTTAATGAGCTTAATTCCCAAATCTGTCAGAGCTTAGCCCCATGCAGCTGAGCTCTGAAATCTTGGTCTTAAATTTAACAATGCGATGAAATTCTATCTTTTTGTGAACTGTGGGTGGGGATTGGGAAGCAAGATTGAAAGGGCATCTTTTTAATTCCTGTAGTATTCAAGGGTAGTAGATAAAGTTAAGGGTCAGTTTTCTTTGATTTATACACTCATGCCAAACTAATGTGCTAATATCTTATTTAAATCAAGACATATGAATTTGCATACTGTAGTGTTCTATATCCCATTGAGATCTTCACTGCCTCAATCTCCTGTGTTCTCCTTGTGCTTCAGTTTCAAGGGCTTTTTAACCTCTGGAAGAATTTATTTTGTGCCTTCCAGGTGGAAAAGGAAAAAAAAAAAAAAGCCAGTTTATTATAACGTACCTAAAAGAATTATTAACTTTTCACATACTAGACACAAGACAAAATCTTTGGTAATCATACAACAAAGATATCGTTAGATGAAATAAATTTTTGCATTGAGAGATTTAGCTACATGTTAATGGATATCTAATAAATGTTCACAAAGGTATTAAACAGTACAAAATAATCAGTAAGGAGGCAATATCTGTGGGTTGATTTTTTTTCCCACTGATTACCTTGCCTTTTTTTTTTAAGAAAATAGAGTAGAAACATAGAACAGTTAGGGTTGGAAAGGACCTTAAGGTCATCTAGTTCCAACCCCCCTGCCATAGGCAGGGACACCTCACACTAAACCATCTCACCCAAGGCTCCGCCCAGCCTGGCCTTGAGCACTGCCAGGGATGGAGCATTCACAATCTCCTTGGGCAATCCATTCCAGTGCCTCACCACCCTAACAGGAAGGAATTTCCTCCTTATATCCAACCTAAACTTCCCCCGTTTAAGTTTGAACCCATTACCCCTTGTCCTGTCACTACAGTCCCTGATGAAGAGTCCCTCCCCAGCATCCCTATAGGCCCCCTTCAGATACTGAAAGGCTGCTATGAGGTCTCCACGCAGCCTTCTCTTCTCCAGGCTGAACAGACCCAACTTTCTCAGCCTGTCTTCATAAGGGAGGTGCTCCAGACCCCTGATCATCCTCGTGGCCCTCCTCTGGACTTGTTCCAACAGTTCCATGTCCTTTTTATGTTGAGGACACCAGAACTGCACACAATACTCCAGGTGAGGTCTCACAAGAACAGAGTAGAGGGGCAGGAGCACATCTTTTGACCTGTGGTCAAGCTCCTTTTGATGCAGCCCAGGATATGGTTGGCTTTCTGGGCTGCAAGCGCACACTGCCGGCTCATGTTCAGTTTCTCATCGACCAGCACCACCAAGTTCTTCTCTGCAGGGCTGTTCTGAATCTCTTCTCTGCCCAACCTGTAGCTGTGCCTGGGATTGCTCCGACCCAGGTGTAGGACCTTGCACAAGTTTCTGACTTTAAAAAATAAATGCGAGGTAGGAATGAATGGTAGTAAACTATTCTGTCATAGTTTCAGTTGTAAGATTTTGGCAGAAGCATCTAAATTTGGTAAAAGTAGTGTCACAGAGCATTCAGGACAGCGACAATAGATGCATGTCAGCTCTGAGAAGGAGTCACCCCACAGTAGAAGGAAACAGGTATAAGGAAATTTATTGAGAAAGTCTAAAAAGAGCCCCAAACTGAACGAAACCCTTGTGTATTCAGTTAAGGCTAGTTTGAAAAAAATTCAGTTGTATTTCCATATGTATTGGAGTATTGTGTACAGTTCTGGTGTCCTCAACATAAAAAGGACATGGAACTGCTGGAACAAGTCCAGAGGAGGGCCACGAGGATGATCAGGGGACTGGAGCACCTCCCATATGAAGATAGGCTGAGAAAGTTGGGTCTGTTCAGCCTGGAGAAGAGAAGGCTGTGTGGAGACCTCATAGCAACCTTCCAGTATCTGAAAGGGGCCTATAAGGGTGCTGGAGAGGGACTCTTCATTAGGTGCTGTAAGGATAGGACAAGGAGTAAGGGGTTCAGACTTAAACAGGAGAAATTTAGATTGAATATAAGGAATAAGTTCTTTCTTGTTAGGGTGGTGAGGCATTGGAATGGATTTCTCAAGGAAGCTGTGAATGCTCCATCCCTGGTGGTGTTCAAGGCCAAGTTAGACAGAGCCTTGGGTAGCATGGTTCATTGTGAGGTGCCCCTGCCCATGGCAGGGGGGTTGGGACTAGATGATCATGAGGTCCTTTTGAACCCTAACTATTCTATGATTCTATTCTATCCACAATTCACAAAATGCAATTCCAGTAAATGAAACCTTCAAAAATAAAGCAGCCTACTTGCAAAGGAGTTGCCAGACACATAAAAGGAACCAGATCTCAGAAGGTAAGATGACTTGAGGAGAACTGCAAACCATTGAAAACTCAGATGAGGAACTAAGAATCTTGAAACTGTGGTAAATTGAAAAGACTTATGAAACCAGTTGGAGAGATGTCAAGGAGACTTGTTTTAGAGGACTTTTAATGAATCTGGTAATGAAAAAGCTGAGTTAATTTTGAAGGCTATAGTTGAATTCTTATATACTGTTCTGAATAATGAAAGGTGGGAAGTTAATTTTGGGTTAGTTCAGAAATGGATTGGAAGACACCATTTGAATAAGTACGGAGTAAGATGGTCAATCAGTATTTTCCTGTTGACATGTTCTGTGATCTGAAGTTTCAAAATTTGTTTAGCTGAATTGTGCAAACTTGTTGAGTATTTCATTAATTTTTAAGATATAATTATGAATTTGTAGAGACTCATTTTTCAGAGTTACTTTCAATTTTGCATGTTTCAAAAGTAAGTGCTGACTTAAGGCTCTGGATGTTTTGGTTCATGTGTCTGCAGTTTAAATTCATTTACCTATTTGTTTCCTTGCTGTAAAAGGCATCTGACTTGTGTGCATGCTAGTTCATCATAGTCACTTAATAACACTAATTTGGTTTATATATTTCACTTATTCTGTTTTGGCACAGTGCTCCATTTCACACCCTTCTTTCTCTGCAATTGAAGTCTATTTTCTGTCTCATTGTCTTTCAGTACATGAAAGATTAGTTAGGATTTAACAGAAGATGTCAGTCTTTCTCCTTACTTCTTTGTTTAATGTCCATCTTAACAATGAAGTTCTTACTTATATGAGAACATTTCCTTGAAAGATTTTCCAGTTTTTGCTATACTTCTCATTTTTGATGATGACAAACCTCTATTGATTATTTCATTGCCAACACTTCCGTTTTGTCACTGGCTCTCTTGCCATGGGAAGACCTATGATAATTCTTCTCAACTGAGAGGAATACTATAGATAATATAAATCTTTTTCTGGTTTAAGTTGCAAATTAAGCTTCTTTTCTGTGTAGATGAGCTCCTCATAAGTCTTATTTAAAATTCATGTTTTATGTCAAGAGGGTAAAATTAAATCTTCTTTGACCTGCATTTTTATATATCTCTCTCTCTATATATTATATATATCACATATAAAAATATATATATTATATATATATTTTTTTTTCAAACAATCTTAGTAAATAGCAGGTTTTGGATTTTTTTGGGGGGTTTTGGATTTTTTTTTTTTTTTTTATTTTTTACATCTACATGCAATGATTTAGGTGCTCTTCTAATTTTTTGATTTAATGCTGCCGGACAGTAATAATGATTGCACACCAGGTATTTTGATTTCTTTTAATTTTTTTAATTCTACTTTTCAGATGAACTGGTGAACCAGTTTGTTGAATTCTGGTATGGTGGAATGGTATGTTGTAAACAGAGCAATTCATCTTTTCTTATTTCACCTGCTGCAACTTTGCAACAAGATTTATTCAGTTTTGAGATAGTAAGAATAGGGAGAGACAGAATGGCATTTTTAACATCATTTATGCACTTTCCAATCCTATCATTCCTGAAACTGAACATGTATGAGAAAACAGTTCATTGACTAATGCCATGTATTTATATTTATAGTCTGTTTATGTTTAAAAGTCCCAATACTTTGGTTCTTAGAAATTTATTATGTTTTTTCATATTAGTCTTCTGGGTTTTAATTTATGTTTGAAATAGTAATCAATCGTAATTCTTTATAGAAATATACATGAATTATATTTCCTATTTTAACAGAGCAAAAAGTATTAAGTTATTTCCTACAAATGCTTTAAATAGTGGTTTTCACATTGTTTACAGACTTTGGAGGATAACGAGAGGTCTACGTTTAGGAGCCAAATGTGGGCTGCAGAGCCTTGCTCCAGACATAATAGTTCTGAGCTACACCATGGCTTCTCTTTATGTTTCTAAAAGACAGCTTTCAAATACAATCAAAATATAAATAGGTGTAAAGATTTCCATATAATGTGATCCCCATCAAGTAAAAGTAAGATTTCCCTTCCAATTTATAAAAGAAGTATTAGTAAAGATAATCAGCTTGTGCAAGTCAACATAGTTTTCGTGCAATACATAGATAAGCTTCCAGATTACTGGTCACAGAATATGACAGACAGCAAACACATAAATGCTGGTAGAGTTACATGAAAGGACAGCTTGATTTCTGGAAAAGTTACACTCCATGCACACCCTCCTCCCCCCCCAAACCTAAGGCTTTTAAAGATACTGAGGACAAATCTGAAAATAAAACAAGCAGAGATAATAGTGATTTTTGAAAAAAAATATAAAATCAGATAGCTTGTTTGGAAAATATTCATCAATCAAGAATCAAAATTAAATGACACAGACAAAATGAAAGATGCAAGAATTTGAACTCTATTGTTTAAATACTTACAATACGTTTCAATCCCCTAAATATCTGTAAAGTTCTTATTCATTAGTGTAACTTCTCTTTCTCAGGTTTCTATTCCTTTTCACTCATACCATGTTTGAAACCCAAAAGCAACTGCAGCTTACCTTACTTCTAATTAAGACTGCAACATACATCACTATTTAATTCTACCATATTACCATTTCCTTTCAAAATAATCTTATTAACACTCTCAATATGCTTTTGCTCACACCTGGAGTATTGTGTGCAGTTCTGGTGTCCTCAACATAAAAAGGACATGGAACTGCTGGAACAAGTCCAGGGGAGGGCCACGAGGATGATCAGGGGACTGGAGCACCTCCTGTATGAAGATAGGCTGAGGAAGTTGGGGCTGTTCAGCCTGGAGAAGAGAAGGCTGTGTGGAGACCTCATATCAGCCTTCCAGTATCTGAAGGGGGCCTATAGGGATGCTGGGGAGGGACTCTTCATCAGGGACTGTAGTGGCAGGACAAAGGGTAACGGGTTCAAACTTAAACAGGGGAAGTTTAGACTGGATATAAGGAGGAAATTCTTTCTTGTTAGGGTGGTGAGGCACTGGAATCGGTTGCCCAAGGAGGTTGTGAGTGCTCCATCCCTGGTGGTGTTCAAGGCCAGGTTGGATGAAGGCTTGTGTAGGACGGTTTAGTGTGAGGTGTCCCTGCCTATGGCAGGGGGGTTGGAACTAGATGATCTTGAGGTCCTTTCCAACCCTAACTATTCTGTGATTCTATGATTCTATTCTATTTTGAGCAGCCTGTCTGCCAGTGCAATTCAATGGGTCAGCTTCAGAACAGCACTGGCATCAAAATAAGCAAGCTGAGATATGTCCGTGTTTGTGTCTATGCAGATGGCACTTGCATGATAAGGATTTTTTTTGTGAGCAAAGGGATAGTCAGTTTAAACCTTGCTCTCATGGCAGTGTTTCAAGACTAGCAAATTTAGTAATGTTCATCAGAGAACAAGCTACCAAGTGGGAGCTGAATTACATCAAGAAAGTCTTCTGAAATGGCCTGTCAATGCTTCTTCAAGAATCATCAAGCACTTGAAATCTCTTATCTGTATTGGACACTTTTAGATGCTCTATTGTAATTAACTTGTGGGCCAGACACATAAGTGTAGATCTGTCTGTTCTGCAGTACTTCAAATTAAATGCTTTTAATACTTTCTGAATATCTTAAAATTTAGCACAGATTTTCTTGTTAACTTCCTTGTTAAAACTTCACATCCTTTTTAGTGCATACAGCAAACCAAGACAGAGTAATTAAGACTTTCAGAGGTAACAATTAGTACTCCCTGTTAGAGTAGCCAGCAAGGCATGGGCCTGTTGGAATGGGTGTAGAGGAGGGCTGCAAAAATTACCAGAGGGATAGAAGATCCTGTGAGGAAAGGCTGAGAGGGTTGGACTTGTTCAACCTGGAGAAGAGAAGGCTCCAGGAAGACCTTATTGTGGCTTTTAGTACATAAAGGGGGCTTATAAAAAATACGTGGACAGAACTTTTTGTATGACCTGTTACAATAGGAGAAGAACTAAAGGAGGGCAGGATCAGACTAGGTATACGTAAAACATTTTTTATGATGACAGTGGTGAAACACTGGAACAGGTTGTCCAGAGAAGTTGCAGATGCTCCATTCCTGGAAATATTCAAGGTCAGGTTGGACTGGGTTCTGAGCAAACTGATCTGGTTGAAGATGTCACTACTCATTGCAGGGGGGACTAGATGACCTTTAAAGGTCCTTTCCAACTCAACACATGCTATGATTCTATGAATACAGGGACACAAGAATTTATTTTGGATATTTTCTCAAACAGCAACATTTTGTGTTTCGAATTTACACATACTGAAGATAATGCTTTTGAGTTTAGTAACCCTGAATTATCTTCTAACAATTTATCTAATTCCTTTCTGAAGTCATGTAACCATTCAGTTATCAACCATCATGTGGAAAAGAACCATAGAATTGTAGAATACTTAGGGTTGGAAAGGACCTTAAGGTCATCAAGTTTCAACCCCCCTGCCATGGGCATCTCACACTGAAACATGTCAACCAAGGCTCTGTCCAACCTGGCCTTGAACGCCGCCAAGGATAGAGCATTCACAACCTCCCTGGGCAACCCATTCCAGTGCTTCACCACCCTCACAGTAAAGAACTTCTTCCTTATATCCAATCCAAACTTCCCATTTCAGTTTGAAGCCATTACCCCTTGTCCTGTCACTACAGTCCCTGACAAAGAGTCCCTCCCCAGCATCCCTATAGGCCCCCTTCAGGTACTGGAAGGCTGCTAGGAGGTCTCCATGCAGTCTTCTCTTCTCCAGGCTGAACAGACCCAACTTTATCAGCCTATCTTCATATGGGAGGTCCATTGATCATCCTCGTGGCCCTCCCCTGGACTTGTTCCAACACTTCCATGTCCTTTTTATGTTGAGGATACCAGAACTGCACACAATACTCCAGGTGAGGTCTCTCAAGAGCAGAGTAGAGGGGCAGGATCACCTCCTTCGACCTGCTGGTCACGCTCCTTTTGATGCAGCCCAGGATACGGTTGGCTTTCTGGGCTGCGAGCGCACACTGCCGGCTCATGTTCATTTTCTTATCGACCAGCACCCCAAGTCCTTCTCTGCAGGACTGCTCTGAATCTCTTCTTTGCCCAGTCTGTAGCTGTGCCTGGGATTGCTCCGACCCAGGCGTAGGACCTTGCACTTGTCATGGTTAAACTTCATGAGGTTGGCATCAGCTCACCTTACAAGCGTGTCAAGGTCCCTCTGGATGGCATCCCTTCCCTCCAGCATATCAACCGGACCACACAGCTTGGTGTCATTGGCAAACTTGCTGAGGGCGCACTCAATCCCACTGTCCCTGTCAGCGATGAAGATGTTAAACAAGACCGGTCCCAACACTGATCCCTGAGGGACACCACTCGTTACCGGTCTCCAGCCTGACATCGAGCCATTGATCACAACTCTTTGTGTGAGGCCATTCAGCCACTTCTTTGTCCACCGAGTGGTCCATCCATCAAATTGATATCTCTCCAATTTAGAGAGAAGGATGTGGTGTGGGACAGTGTCAAACGCTTTGCACAAGTCCAGGTAGATGACATCAACTGCTCTGCCCCAGTCTATCAATTCTGTAGCCCCATCATAGAAGGCCACCAAATTGGTCAGGCAGGACTTCCCCTTAGTGAAGCCATGCTGGCTGTCACCAAGCACCTTGTTGTTTTTCATGTGCCTTAGCATGCCTTTCAGGAGAATGTGCTCCAAGATTTTACCAGGCACAGAGGTGAGACTGACTGGTCTGTAATTCCCCGGGTCTTCCATTTTCCCCTTCTAGAAAATGGGGGTTATATTTCCCTTTTCCCAGTCATTGGAATTACACCTGAGTGTCATGATTTTTCAACTATGATGGCCAGTGGCTTAGCAACTTCATTTGCCAGCTCTTTCAGGAGCTGTGGATGGATTTCATCTGGTCTCATGGACTTGTGTAAGTTTAAGTTCTTAAGATGGTCTCGATCCAAATCCTCTCTTACAGTGGGCCCAAGGTCTTCATTCTCACAGTCCCTGTGTCTACCTTCCAAGAACTCCATTACTTAATCATCATCATGTGAAGAATACTCCTCTTGCTTATTTTGAAACTGTCACTTAATTTGTTTCATTTTTCAAGTAGCAACTTTATACTCAGCTCATCTATGGACTGCTATTGTATAGACTTCTATCACATCTGTTTTTCATGCTTATGAGTCTATCTAGCTTTTATTTCAGTGGAAATTCTCTGCAATTAACCTTACCAGGTCAGTGGAATGCTAACAGCCAGATGGTATCTTCTGGAAGTGTAATTTTCGGGCACTTCCAGTTCTTCCTGTGAATCATGTTCTTTCTTCCCTCTCCCTATGCAATGACATTTCTATGTTCTTGTCCTGGCCTACTGCTTCTGCCTCATATGCAGCCTTTCACAGGCTAAAATTCTAAGTTTTGAGGACCATGGAAACTGATTAATTCTGGCTGTCTCCTATCCCAAGGATTGTGTGGATTATGACTCCAAGTGGCAGTGTCAGGACTAAAGTAAGTCTTTCTTACATTTGTGTATTAATCAAAGGTTTTTAAAGACCCTTAAACACTTTAATGTTTTGTTTCTGTTTATAGAAATTAGTCATTGCAAGGAGCAAGCCCAAAAGGGCAATGTGATTCTTGGTGTACACAATTCTGCGTCCTTTCAGGCACATTTTACTGTGCAGAAATAAAACCAGTCTCTTCCTCTTCCTTCTCTTTTTAACACAGATCACTTCAAAACAAATCCCATTGATTAATCTGTCATGGCTTTACTTACAAAGTTGCTTCTATACTAGCTTGCCTGGAAACTAGCCCTCTGCTTCATCCTGAAAGCATACTCACTTCTCACTGTCTCAGACTTCTTTTAAAAATGTGTATCTGTCAAACAAGAGGGAAAAAAAGAAGACTGCTGGGGAGTCCATCTGTCAGGTGGTAATGCTAAATTAAGTTTCTATATAAAAGTAGAGCCTTTCTTCCCTGGTAAAGGGTAGGTGCTCTGAATGTTCAGAAAAAAACTCAAATTTATTTTCTTTTCTATGTAAGACTGGCACTACTAGCTTTTTGATATGGTTATCTCTTGTTTTGTTTTAGATTATCTTTTGTTGTTTTATTATTTTTAAGGTGCCTGTGTGGTTTTTAAAACCTGTGGCAGACATTGGATGCTTCACAAGTCATGCACTCAGTTCTGGGAAGACAACTCATTGCATGCTAAACTAGGTATCAATGCTGTATATACACTGAATGCATAGCAATAAGGTTCTGACATGCAGCTTGTTTGAATTGGCATGCAGCATCTGAGACTTTCCAGCAGAACTCAGTATCTTCCCAGGGAGCGCGGCGACCAGGAATGCGGCGAACAGATCCGGCAAACAGAGAGCGTCGAGGCAGAGGGTCGAGGCAGTTTGCGCGGCAGTTCGCGCGGGCAGGTGAGCGGGCAGGGGAGCGGGCAGGGAAGCGTTCCAACCGCCTCATCGAGAGGACTCGCCTGGAGTACAGGAGGGGGAAGGAGTGCTGAGAGACGTAGATGGATTGATTGACCAGATAGATCATGGTTACAACACGATCGAAAGCTGTAGTGAGTACTAACGTGGGTATCCAGACTGAGCCTTCCTGCAGACATGCAGCTGTGCAGGTCTCTGGCTGCAGCGAATGCCTGAGCCTGGCACTTGTATTGGAGGGAGCCAGTGATACTGCTTGTGTTCGCTGTGAGCAAATAAATGACCTGCTCAGGCAGGTGGCTGAACTGAGGGAGGAGGTAGAAAGGTTGAGAGCCATTAGAGAGTGTGAAAGTGAAAAAGATTGGTGGAACCACACCCTAAGGCAAGGGCAGAGGGAAGTGGTTCAACAAGTTATGGATCCCCTTCCCTCCTACCATCAGACAGAAGGAGAGAGCTTAATGGACAAGGATGGATGGAGGGAGGTTCCTCCTCAGAGAGGTAAGCGAAAACCCTCACAATCCCTTCCTCCCTCCCAGTTGCCCTTGAATAACAGGTACGAGGTCTTGGAAATTCAGGGCCAGGTGAATGGAGATGGAGAGGCAAATCTATCTAGTGAGTCACCCAGGGCTAGTCACTCACCCACATGCCTCAGAACTTCCCCAACCAAGAAGAAAAGAAGAGTAATTGTGGTGGGTGACTCCCTTCTGAGGGGAACAGAAGGGCCCATTTGTCGACCGGATCCACCCCACAGGGAGGTCTGCTGCCTGCCTGGGGCTCGGATTAGAGATGTTAAAAAGAAACTCTCTGAACTGGTGCAGCCGTCTGACTACTACCCACTGCTGGTTTTTCAGGTTGGCAGTGACGAAATTATTACGAGGAACGTAAGGGCAATGAAGAGAGACTTCAGGGCCCTGGGACGGCTGGTTAAAGGGTCTGGAGCGCAAGTGGTGTTTGCCTCCATACCTGTTGCAAGCGAGGGTGAAGGGATATATAAGAAGACTCTGCAGGTTAATGTATGGCTACGTGACTGGTGCCAAAGGCAGGGGTTTGGGTTTTTCAGTCACGGGCTGCTGTATGGGACACCTGGTTTGCTGGTGACAGGCGGGATACACCAGTCCCAGAGAAGAAAAAGGGTTTTGGGGCAGGAGTTAGCAGGGCTTATTGACAGGGCTTTAAACTAGTTATGAAGGGGGGAGGGGATTTAACTGGGCCTGTTGGGGACAAGCCCAAGAGGAACATGCTAGGGATTGAAGGATGGCGGGCTAAGGAGGACTATCAATCTCTTGTTTCACTTGTGGGAAAGGACAGCTTTTTAGACCCTGTCCCGCAGGGGAAAAAGGGTACTAGGACTGGCTCCCTGAAATGCCTGTACACCAACGCACGCAGCATGGGGAATAAACAGGAGGAGTTAGAAGTCTGTGTGCAGGCTAAAGGTTATGATCTGGTGGCAATTACAGAGACATGGTGGGACAGTTCACATGACTGGAATGTGGTCATGGATGGCTATGTCCTTTTTAGGAAAGATAGGTCAGTGAAGCGAGGTGGTGGAGTTGCTCTTTATGTAAGAGAGCAACTAGAATGTATTGAGTTCTGTCCGGGGTCGGATGAGGAGCAAGTGGAATGTCTGTGGGTACGAATTAAGGGACAGACTGGCACGGGTGATACAGTTGTGGGGGTCTATTACAGACCTCCTGATCAGGACGAAGGAGTTGATGAGGCTTTCTACAGGCAACTGGAAGTAGCCTCGCGACTACATGCCTTAGTCGTCGTGGGGGACTTTAATTACCCCGATATTTGCTGGAAGACTCACACAGCCAGTCATTCACAGTCTAGGAGGTTCCTTGAGTGCATTGATGATAATTTCTTAATGCAAATGGTGGACGTACCAACTAGGAGAGCAGCGCTGCTAGATTTAGTACTCGCCAACAAGGAGGGTTTGGTCGAAGTGGTGACGGTCAATGGCAGCCTTAGCTGCAGTGACCATGAGATGGTGGAGTTCAGGATCCTGTGTGGGAGGAATAGAATACCTAGCAAAGCCACAGTTCTGGATTTCCGAAGGGCCAACTTTGGCCTCTTCAGTCAACTGCTAAGGGAAGTCTCATGGGAAAGTGTACTAGGCGGTAACGGGGCTCAAGATAGTTGGTTAGCATTCAAGGACCGCTTCTTCCAAGCTCAGGATTGGTGCGTCCCAATGAGTAGGAAATCAAGTAAGGGATCTAGGAGACCGGCGTGGTTAAACAAGGAGCTGCTGGGCAAACTCAAGTGGAAAAGGAGAATCTATGGATTATGTAAGGAGGGGCTGGCCTCTTGGGAGGAATGTAGGACAGTTGTTAGAGGATGTAGGGAGGCAATTAGGACAGCTAAGGCCTCCTTGGAACTCAATCTTGCTAGTCGGGTTAAAGACAATAGAAAGGGCTTCTTCAAATACATAGCAAATAAAACTAAAACAAGAGGCAATATAGGCCCACTGCTGAACGAAGTGGGTGCCCTGGAGACAGAGGATATAAAGAAGGCAGAGGTGCTGAATGCCTTCTTTGCCTCTGTCTTTACTCCTGCAGACTCTCCCCGAGGGCCCCGGATTTCTATAGCCCCAGAAGGAGTCAGGACAAAGGAGGAGTTTGCTTTGGTAGATGAGGATTGGGTTAGGGATCAGCTATGCAAACTGGACATCTGTAAATCGATGGGTCCGGATGGAATGCACCCACGGGTGCTGAGGGAGCTGGTGGAGGTCATTGCTAGGCCACTCTCCATCATCTTTGGTAAGTCGTGGGAAACGGGCGAGGTGCCTGAGGATTGGCGGATGGCAAAGGTCACACCAATCTATAAGAAGGGCAAGAAGGAGGACCTGGGTAATTATAGACCGGTCAGCCTTACCTCCATCCCTGGAAAGGTGATGGAACAACTTATTCTTGACTCCATCACTAGGCATATCAAGGATGAGGGGGTCATTAAGAACAGTCAACATGGTTTTATGAGGGGGAAGTCATGTATGACCAACCTTATAGCCTTCTATGAGGAAGTGACTAGGTGGAGGGATGATGGTAGAGCAGTAGATGTAGTTTTTCTTGATTTCAGTAAGGCATTTGATACTGTCTCCCACAGCATCTTCATAGATAAGCTAAAGAAGTGTGGGCTTGATGATCAAGTAGTGAGGTGGATCGAGAACTGGTTGAAAGGAAGAAGGCAGAGAGTTGTGGTCAATGGCGCAGAATCTAGCTGGAGGTCTGTGACTAGTGGAGTCCCTCAGGGGTCGGTGCTGGGACCGGTGCTGTTTAATATTTTCATCAATGACCTGGATGAGGGAACTGAGTGCACCCTCAGCAAGTTTGCTGATGACACAAAACTGGGAGGAGTGGCTGACACACCAGAGGACTGTGCTGCCATTCAGCGAGACCTGGACAGGCTGGAGAGTTGGGCGGGGAGAAACTTGATGAAATTTAACAAGGGCAAGTGTAGAGTCTTGCATCTGGGGAAGAACAACCCCATGTACCAGTACAGGTTGGGGGTTGACCTGCTGGAAAGTAGTGAAGGGGAAAGGGACCTGGGGGTCCTGGTGGATAGGAGGATGACCATGAGCCAGCAATGTGCTCTTGTGGCCAAGAAGGCAAATGGCATCTTAGGGTGCATTAGAAAGGGTGTGGTTAGTAGGTCAAGAGAGGTTCTCCTCCCCCTCTACTCAGCCTTGGTGAGGCCGCATCTGGAATATTGCATCTAGTTCTGGGCCCCTCTGTTCAAGAAGGACAGGGAATTGCTTGAAGGAGTCCAGCGCAGAGCCACAAAGATGATTAAGGGAGTGGAACATCTCCCTTATGAGGAGAGGCTGAGGGAGCTGGGTCTCTTTAGCTTGGAGAAGAGGAGACTGAGGGGTGACCTCATCAATGTTTACAAATATGTAAAGGGTGGGTGTCAGGATGATGGAGCTAGGCTTTTTTCAGTGATATCCAGTGATAGGACAAGGGGCAATGGGTGTAAACTGGAGCATAGGAAGTTCCACGTTAACATCAGGAAGAACTTCTTTACTGTAAGAGTGACAGAGCACTGGAACAGGTTGCCCAGGGGGGTTGTGGAGTCTCCTACACTGGAGATATTCAAGGCCCGCCTGGACAAGTTCCTGTGTGATGTACTGTAGGTTACCCTGCTCTTGCAGGGGGGTTGGACTAGATGATCTTTTGAGGTCCCTTCCAACCCTTGGGATTCTGTGATTCTGTGATTCTCCCCAGCACAGAGGTTACATTCTGCTGGCATCAAGATTCAGTATGGCAGAGTCCTAGCACCACTTTCAGCCCTGAAGTTCCCAGCACCTCCCTAGGAATGAGTTTCTAGCAGTCTTTACCTCTGCTCTCGTAGTTATTTGGTCTTTAATTCAGTGATATTTCCAATTTAAAATAGATGGAAGGCCCTAGGAGTTGATACTGACAAATAACTGCCTGAAATATTAAGTATTTCAATATCTTAAGGATGTGAGATTTACTTTTCCTGAATTTGTTTCCTGAATTTAGATTTATAATTTTCACCTGCAGTACCACTGGTTGTCTAAAGGTTTCGCTGCATCCCTGCCCAGCTATTCTTAAAAACGTAAATGAATAGTATGCACTCTTTACCTGTGACTTTAGGCATCCACATCAATAAAAACTTTCAGTGTTTCACTAATGTAAAATATGGGTATCTTTTCAAAAGCATTTCCTTTCCCCACTTTCATGACAATTGGTCTTTTTATTAACTGAATTGTTATGCTATAGAGGTATTCATCTTTTTGATACATCTGAAAAAAGTCCAGAAACATTACATGTGACTTGTATTTATTCCCATCAACATAGCTGCTTTCTTTTTCTAGAGGGAAAAATTGAACTTCCAGGAATCTTGCTAGCCATAAAACTACTGAAGCAAGGTCAGGCATTTCAATATAAAGAGAAAATGTTAATAAATGGGGACCATTGTCACAGACTCGAAAATTTATGCCCTACATCAATATGGGAACGTTCTCTTCTTGGTTAAATTCATCTAGTAGTTTCTGACTAGATGCCTTCGTTGCCTAAGGATATATTTCTTTACAGTTAAATAGCACTAGCTGTGCATTTTGATAGCAAAAATGCAGGTTACAATTTATAACCTACACAATAATAAGTGAATAGATATTTGCCCCTTGAAAGAAATGCTACCGAGTATATAAAAATACAATATTCTGTTTCAGCTACTTGTACTGAATAGTATTGGAAGAAACACCAATTGGAATTCAAATGCCATTTCTGAGCTTCTTCATTCTTGTTACTCTAAGAACATAAAACCAATGATGTATTGGCAGTCAAGACAATTCAAGATAAAAACAATGCTGCAAAATACTTGAGATGATCAAAGAAAATTTTGAAAGCATAAAATCCTCTGTATTTTGTGCAGTTCTATATACTTTACTGTAATCAGTATCTTTCCCATGGCACTAGCAATTAAAGGAACACACAAATAAAATTAAAATTTCCCCCCCAGTTTTACTATTTAAATAGAAATCTCTGAGGGAGTTGAAACTTTATCAAGTGAGAGAGAGAGTTGCTAACAAAGCCTTGAAGTTACTTATTTACAACCCCATTCTTCAATCAACCCCATTCTTCCCTTGTGACATCTGCATTTGGAAGTTGATAGTAAGCCTGAGGTGATGGGTTTGCTTCAAAATTAGGGAAGGGAAGGGAAGGGAAGGGAAGGGAAGGGAAGGGAAGGGAAGGGAAGGGAAGGGAAGGGAAGGGAAGGGAAGGGAAGGGAAGGGAAGGGAAGAGAAGGACCCTGTTTCAGTGTTAGACCACCCTTTCTGTAAAGAAATACTTCTTAATGTCCAGGCTAAACCTCCCCTGGCACATCTTTGAACCTTTCCCAGGCGTCTTATTACTGCATACTGGAGAAAAGAGATCACTACCTCCCTCTCCACTTCCCCTCTTCAGCAAACTGTAGAAAGCAATGAGGTGTCCCCTCAGGCTCCTTCTCTCAAGCCACACAATGTGAATAAACTGGGATAATTACTTGTTTTGACTGTTACACTGAGTTTGTTGCAGCCCACGTTGCAGTTAACCCTCTTGGCCCCAGGGTACACTGCTGACCCCTGTTGAGCTTACTGTCAACCCCCAGATCCATCTCCGCAAGTTTCTGAGCATTCTCAGACACTCCACTCCCAGTTTATATTTGCACCCGCTATTACTATGTCCTCGAAAACATTCCTAGCAGTGGTGGGATTTGAACCCACACCTCTGAAGAGTCTGGAGCCTTAATCCAGCGCCTTAGACCACTTGGCCATACTACCTTGATAGTATCCAATTTCCACCAGCTGTATCCCCCAACCACAATTCAGCTTGTTACAGGATGTTTTAAATGTCTCTTCCTACAGTAAGAGGCAGCTGCTCCCTGCAGTGGACCACATATTTCTGGTCCCCTCATCCGCTGTCAGGGAATATCAGCTGGAAAGTTCTACAAATGTCTCCTTGCATATGAACCTG
Source organism: Lathamus discolor (assembly GCF_037157495.1). NCBI lineage: Eukaryota > Metazoa > Chordata > Aves > Psittaciformes > Psittacidae > Lathamus > Lathamus discolor. Next base: position 26,348,601 of record NC_088884.1, read on the forward strand.
TGACCCCTTCCCACGTAAAGAAAGGGTGATGGTATAATTTTGGGAGGAATGAGTGCTGACTTTGCATTCAACTTTCTATTTTCATATGTTTGAAGCATAGTGAGTCTTGGGCAGTGAAACGTGTTCTTTCATGCAAATACAGTCGCTGCAGTGTGTATCGTACTCTAGCAGCAACCTATCCCAGTGCCTCACCACTCTCGCAGTAGAATACTTCTTTCTTACACTTAATCTAAATCTATGAATAAACAAAATGTAAAGGAAGAAAATAGTATTGTATAAGGTAAGGTAGAACTGCAAATGATAGGGATGGATTGTTTTTAAGGACAGAAGTGATTACGACTGATCATGTAGGCTCATTTTAATTTCAAGGCCACAGCTTTGACCCACTGACAGGGATTTTCCACAGAAGCACTTAGTTTGACTGTTGACATTGAGATATGGGGAATGTACCCTTGCCTTCAGGCTTTGCTTTAGTAGATATTCATCCTACACACAAAAAGTATGTGTCTGATAAGGAATTTCACTTTGGCTGTCTGAATTCTTACATCTTTTGTTCCCATATTATTGTTTGTTGATAGATTAAAAAGTTCTTTAATGTCCTCTACTTTCTCCCTGCAAAGTCAGTTAGAAGCTGTGATTAAACAACACGTCAATCCTTTTTTTTTTAATAAGTACATAGCTCTCTTAAAGGCTTTCAGTTAACATTAACTATTTTTTGTGTCTCTGAAGATCTCTGACATTCCATAATTTTTCAGCATTTCCATCCATTGTAAAATATGTCATTAGAACTGCAGTACTCTAGTATTTGTGTAGTATTCCCCTATAAGTCTGTTTCTATTAAGTTTGTTTCTATACCTGTAGGAAGAGGTAAAAACATCTTCCTACTTGCTACTTCCTCTACATGGAGCTAAAGATCATTATATCTCTTTTAATCTTACTGCAATTCTTTCTCTTGCAAATTGTCTGCCCACTGCAGTCTTGCCAAATCAATCATTGCAGTATGATTTCTTAGTTCTTTTCCTAGAAAGTCCAGAATTATTTCACTTCTTGTGAATCAGAACACCCATCAAAAAGTATTTTAATTCTATTTTTAAAGAAATTTTATTTTCTAGAAATATAATTTTGATATAAACATTTGCAAGAAAAACTTTTTTTTTTTCTGCTCTTCATGATTTTACTACACAGAGTTCTTGGAAAGAGTGTTGTTGGCAATCCAAAGTTTCAGTGCACTCAGAGATTTCTATTTAAATAGTAAAATTGGGGGGGAAATTTTAATTCTATTTGTGTGTTCCTTTAATTGCTAGTGCCATGGGAAAGATACTGATTACAGTAAAATATATAGAACTGCACAAAATACAGAGAATTTTATGCTTTCAAAATTTACTTTGATCAAGTTTTGTGTGTGTGTGTGAGAGAGAGAGAGAGAGACAGAGAGTGATAAGTAATAGGCTAAGATAAGTATTGTGCAAGAACTGGCCAGAAACAGCCTGGTGGTTACTGACATGACAATGATCCTAAAATGAAGTGACAAAGAGGATCGTAGAATCCTGGAATCATAGAAGAGTTAGGGTTGGAAAGGACCTCAAGATCATCTAGTTCCAACCCCCCTGCCATAGACAGGGACGCCTCACAATAAACCATCCAACACAAGGCTTCATCCAACTTGGCCGTGAACACTGCCAGGGATGGAGCACTCACAACCTCCCTGGGCAACCGATTCCAGTGCCTCACCACCCTAACAGGAAAGAATTTCCTCCTTATATCCAATCTAAACTTCCCCTGTTTAAGTTTTAAACCATTACCCCTTGTCCTGTCACTAGAGTCCCTGACGAAGAAAACCTCCCCAGCATCCCTATAGGCCCCCTTCAGACACTGGAAGGCTGCTATGAGGTCTCCGTGCAGCCTTCTCTTCTCCAGGCTGAACAGCCCCAACTTCCTCAGCCTATCTTCATAAGGGAGGTGCTCCAGTCCCCTGATCATCCTCGTGGCCCTCCTCTGGACTTGTTCCAACACTTCCATGTCCTTTTTATGTTGAGGACCCCAGAACTGCACACAATACTCCAGGTGAGGTCTCACAAGACCAGAGTAGAGGGGCAGGATCACCTCTTTCAACCTGCTGGTCTGTTCCTTTTGATGCAGCCCAGGATACGGTTGGCTTTCTGGGCTGCGAGCGCACACTGCTGGCCCATGTTCATTTTCTCATTGACCAGCACCCCCAAGTCCTTCTCCGCAGCACCGCTCTGAATCTCTTCTTTGCCCAACCTGTAGCTGTGCCTGGGATTGCTCCGACTCAGGTGTAGGACCTTGCACTTGTCATGGTTGAACTTCATAAGGTTGGCATCAGCCCACCTTACAAGCGTGTCAAGGTCCCTCTGGATGGCATCCCTTCCCTCCAGCATATCAACCGGACCACAAAGCTTGGTGTCATTGGCAAACTTGCTGAGGGCGCACTCAATCCCACTGTCCCTGTCAGCGATGAAGATGTTAAACAAGACCGGTCCCAACACTGATCCCTGAGGGACACCACTCGTTACCGGTCTCCAGCCTGACATCGAGCCATTGATCACAACTCTTTGTGTGAGGCCATTCAGCCACTTCTTTGTCCACCGAGTGGTCCATCCATCAAATTGATATCTCTCCAATTTAGAGAGAAGGATGTGGTGTGGGACAGTGTCAAACGCTTTGCGCAAGTCCAGGTAGATGACATCAACTGCTCTACCCTTGTCCATCAATTCTGTAGCCCCATCATAGAAGGCCACCAAATTGGTCAGGCAGGATTTCCCCTTAGTGAAGCCATGCTGGCTGTCACCAAGCACCTTGTTGTTTTTCATGTGCCTTAGCATGCTGTCCAGGAGAGTCTGCTCCAAGATTTTACCAGGCACAGAGGTGAGACTGACTGGTCTGTAATTCCCCGGGTCTTCCATTTTCTCCTTCTAGAAAATGGGGGTTATATTTCCCTTTTCCCAGTCATTGGAATTACACCTGAGTGTCATGATTTTTGAACTATGATGGCCAGTGGCTTAGCAACTTCATTCGCCAGCTCCTTCAGGACCCGCGGATAGATTCCATCGGGTCCCACGGACTTGTGTGTGTTCAGATTTTTAGGATGGTCTCGAACCAGAACCTCTCCTACAGTGGGCCCAAGGTCTTCATTCTCACAGTCTCTGCGTCTACCTTCTAAGAACTGGGTGGTGCAGTCAGAGCCTTTGCCAGTGAAGACCGAGGCAAAGAAGTCATTCAGAACCTCAGCCTTCTGGAAATCCTGTGTAGCCAGGTCTCCCGAGAGCTTCCTCAGGGGGCCTGTGTTGTCCCTAGTCTGTTTTTTGTTTGCTACATACCTGTAGAATCCCTTCCTGTTATCCTTAACATCCCTGGCTAGGTTTAATTCTAACTGGGCCTTAGCCTTCCTAACCTGGTCCCTAGCTTCCCCAACAACATCCCTGTACTCTACTCAGGACGCCTGTCCTTGCTTCCATTTTCTATAAGCCTCCTTTTTCCTTTGAATTTTCCTCAGCAGCTCCTTATCCATCCAAGGAGGCCCTTCTGCTGCACTTCCTTCTAGTTGGGATGCAGCACTCCTGAGCTTGTAGCAGGTGATCCTTGAATATCATCCAACTGTCTTGGGCCCCCCTGCCCTCCAGGGCTATATCCCATGGAACCTTACTAAGCAGGCTCCTGAAGAGGCCAAAGTCTGCTCTTTTGAAGTCCAGGGCAGTGAGCTTGCTACACGCTCTTCTCACTCTCCTGGGGATCTCAAATTCCACCATCTCGTGATCGCTGTATCCAAGGCTGCCCTAGAGTACCACATTCTCAACAAGCCCTTCCCTGTTGGTGAGCACAAGGTCAAGCATGGCACCTCTCCTTGTCGGCTCCTCTATTACTTGCAGAAGGAAGTTGTCTTCCACACAATTGAGAAACCTCCTGGATTGCTTGTGCCGTGCAGTGCCATCGTTCCAACAGATGTCAGGGTGGTTGAAATCCCCCATGAGAACAAGGGCCTGTGAGCGTGAGGCTTTTTCTATCTGTCTGTAGAGTGCTTCACCCACAGGTTCTCCTTGATCAGGCGGTCTGTAACAGATCCCCACAGTAATGTCTCCCGCGGCTATTTTCCCTTTAACCCTGACCCACAAACTCTCTGTAAACTGCTCACCTGTCCCCAGACAGAGTTCCATACTCTCCAGCCTATCCCTAACATAAAGGGCAACTCCCCCTCCCTGCCTGCCGGGCCTGTCTTTTCTAAAGAACCTGTAACCTTCCATTCCAACAATCCAGCCATAGGAGCCATCCCACCATGTTTCTGTGATGCCTATTATATCATACCCCCGTAGATATGCACACATCTCTAATTCCTCTTGTTTGTTCCCTATGCTAAGGGTGTTTGTATAGAGGCATCTGAGTCGAGCTCCAATTGAAGCTGGCTCCTTGGCTGGAGCAGCTGGAATGTATGTACATTGTTCCGAGCATTTATTATAGGTGTTGGCAACTGACTGGGTGTGTTGGAATGGAATGATGCCCCCCTCCCCCAGCACATGTAGTTTAAAGCCTCCTTGACCAGTCTGGCAAGCCTCCTACCAAAACTGTTCTTCCCCTTTACCAGAGCAGCTCCACCAGCCTCCAGTAGACCTGGCTTACTAACTTCAGTTATGTTCAAGACACCCAAACCCCTGACTATGACACCACCTTTTTAACCATTTATTAACCTGGCCAATCCTCCTAGCTTTTTCTTGGTCCTCCCCTGTGTCCTGGAGAATTGACAAAAAGACTATCTGAGTACTGGAGCCCCTAACCACCTCTCCCAGGGCTCCGTAGTCTTTCTTTATGGTCCCCAGTCTACTACTATCTATATCCCTAGCACCCATATGGATCACCAGGAGTGGGTAATAGTCCATGGAACTTACTAGAGCAGGCAGCCTCTCTGTAACATCCCTGATCCGTGCCCCCCAGTAGGCAGCACACCTCCCTCGATGTGGGGTCAGGCCGACGGACGAGTGCTTCCGTCCTTTTCAAAGTAGAGTCCCCTATTACTGCGACCCGTCGCTTTTTCTTTGTAGCGCCAGTACAGATCTTTACCTGTGCATAATCCGGTTGTTTGTGGTGCAAGTGTGTTTCCTCGTTAGTCTCCTGTAGGACAGCAAAGCGGTTCTGCGTGGGGACAACAGATTTAGGAGGAAGCCCCTTGCTTTTAATTGTCCTTTTCCTCCTTCTTTTGTTATTTTTCTTTGTCACTAATTCCCAGCTTCCTGGGTTGGTGGCCTCCTTCTTTCCTTCATGAGCTGGAGGGGAAGTTTGAGGCCCCTGCACAGTATGGGGCTGGAGCAAGCAGCCCTGCTTCCTTTCAGCTACCCTGACATCTCGAAGCCCGCTAATAGCATCCCACAGCTCAGCCACCTGCTGCAGGAGGACCTCCACCAGGGAGCACCGAGTGCAGCCCTGCCCATCGTGCACGCTCCCCTCACCAGACCAGTGCAGGCACCCTCTACGCTCCGAGCTCTGCACTGCAGCCTCCCCTCTCGTCTGCTCTGTCTGGGTGCCAACACTGGCCACTGCCGGGCCAGCCAGAGCAGAGCTTCCAGACTGGATGATAAGAAATAACCACCAGTGGACCCAAAGCTCACTAGCACATTTTAGTCATATGCAGGAGGAATTCTAGAAGTACGATGTAATGTATAAGTAACTCAATGAATATGCACGTAATCTAATGGATATGTATGCTTTAAGGACAATACAATCACAGCCTGGTTGATGCTTGGATGAGACACACTAGGAGGAATTATCCCCCGTGTCTCCCAGTGCCTCAATAAAGAATACTTGCTTACTTGCTTGTCAACTTAAACTTTGCTGGTGACTTCCTGGTGATTTCTCCAAATCACAGGTAACTTTCTTCCCGTATCTATATGCCAAGTCAATCAAAGAAATCTGACCTTCCTGCTGAACCACTTCATATTTCAAACATTGAGCTGTCTTTGCAGGAATCACTGGAATTGTTCCTGTGAATGTGCAATAGTACCCTCATACAGGCTTAAATACCTTCTTTTACAGGAACTTGATCTTAAAATGTGGCTGACTGACAGAACACTTGGTGATTAAAATTGCAGCAAACTTGTGCTAACTTTCCTTCTACTGCTCATGGCATGCAAAGGTAGAGACATCCTAAACAATTCCTTTCATCTTTAACTCGTCTCCACTTCTTTCCTCAGCATCTCCTTACGTAATTCCTACAGAGATCCTATTTTAAAATTCAAATAATCGTGTCACTGGAGACATCTTTATTTTTCGTTATTGTCTGACACAGACCCTGGGGCACTGTCCCATTCCTGTCCTCCCTCCCTTCCTCTCCCACACTTCCCAGCCTGGCTCTTATTTTTGATATCTTCTACCTTCTTGTCTTTTCCAGCCTCCACAGATGCTTCTAAAGGCATCTCCTCTACTTTTGCTTAGCTGTGGACATATTATATTTCAGTTCCTTATAAAGCATTTGAAAATAGCATTGTTGTTGTCATTAATTAAAGACCATAAAATATACCAAATTATGCCATAGATAATCTGGCAGCAAATGAGGTACTGGGCTGTTGGTAGAAATCCATCCCTTTAGCCAAAATGGAAGGGACATAGCCTAGGTGTCTGGAATCACAGCTGTGTCTCATCAAATAGAGAGTACTTTTACTATTAAATAAACTTACAAAGTCCTTCAGGAAGGAATGAAGGCATGGCTTTTTTTGTAATAATGGTATCAGCACACTGTGGTATCTCCTTACGGCAGCAGTTTCCAGAGTTGCCAGCAGTTGCACAGAAAATGAAAAGGACTGCATCTCCTTCTAAATGTCATACCTTCACTGTACAAGCAACTCATAATGACACCAAGGCTATTAAAGTTGAGACCAGGGCTCCCTATTAGATGGTAGACAGTAATACGTTTTAACAGTACCACAATGTAAAAGACCAGTCAGCACCTAAATCTTGTGAGACGTTTCTCCCAACAGTAGTATTCTGGTGATTACACATAGCTATTTTTAAAGAAAATCTAGGACATTTCCCTTCTATGTTCCTAAAACCCCTCCTGCCAAGCTGCTAAGCAGCTTCTCAGTGCCTTCACAATCTAACCTGAAGCATGTGGAGATTATTATTTTAATTAAGACAACATTATGATTAATAGCTTTTGTGTCAGTCAGAGGGAGATAACAGAGCCAAACAATTCCAGATGTCCAGCGACTCTTCATATTAGACTGGCAATTATGCATAATTCTTGGTTTTCCATTATAATCTTTACCTGATCATCTCATTCCTCAGACGTAAGCACCTCTAATGTATTTCTTAGTGTCCTAATCTGTCTCAGTCTCAGCTGCCACTTTATAGATGCAAATTTTTCACCTCTCAGGTATGAACTCCAAAACTGTCAGTTATATGTATTGTTTCCACATGTATTTAATCTTCAGGATGAAAAAGACTGTGACTATGCTGTCTGGTCATGTTATCATTGCGGTCTTTACTATAAATGCTTTAACCCATCATGAGATTTTTGGAGTCAGTGGGCGTTAGAAGTAACCGGACAAAATCATTGTTCAATCTCCTATCAACCAGTGACTGTGCAGGATAGTGTTTTGTACCTGTCCTATTTAATTTCTCACCTTTAAAATAGCCAGAATACTTCTGCTCTCTGATAACATAGGCTACACCATCTGAACAGTCTTTCAGTTATTTCATTAAGATGGGAGTATCCATGACTGAACTATTTTATAACAAGAAAATTGAAGTCAAGCATTTCTCTCCTTGCAGAAAGAGATGACTTAATACCTATTTTGGGATGCCATGTGTTGAAGACAGAACACTCATTTTAGCAATGGCAGAATGGACTGACATGTCAAGGAGAGACTAAAATTTAGAAAACTGGAAAAAAAAAGAATCCTTAGATGGGTGTGTATGTGCCAAAGCAAAATTAAATCCCCCCCCAAAACAAACAAACAAACAAACAAAAAAAATCAAACAACAAAACAAAACAAAAAGAAGCAACAACAAAAACCAATAAACCAAACAACTAGACAGAAAACCACTTCATCTATTTTGTATAATCATAAAAATCATAGAATGGTTTGGGCCGGAAGGGACCTTAAAGATCACCTAGTTCCAGCCCCTCTGTCATGGGCAGGGACACCTTCCACTAGACCACATGGCTAAAAAACCCATCCAACCTAGCCTTGAATGCTTCCAGTGATGGGACAGCCACAACTTCTCTGGGCAACCTGTGCCAATGCTTCACCACCTTCAAAATAGAGAACTTCTTCTTAATATCTAATCTAAATCTACCCTATTTCAGTTGAAAACCATTACTGTTTTTCTTATCACTGCTTCTTTAATAACTTAAGAAAATAGGCCCTTATAAAAAGTCCCCTTCCAGATTTCTTGTAGGCCTCTTTTAGGTACTGGAAGGCTACTCTAAGTTCTCCCTGGAGCCTTCTCTTCTCAAGGCTGAACAAGCCCAGCTCTCTAAACCTGTCTTCATAGGAGAGGTGCTCCAGCCTTCTGATCATCATTGTGGCCCTCCTATGGACTCATTCTAACAGGTCCATGTCCTTATTCTGCTGGGGGCTCCAGAGCTGAATGCAGTACTCTAGGTGGGTTCACAAGAGAGCAGAAGGGGAGAATCACCTCCCTCTACTTTCTGATGATTATAGAATCACAGAATAGTTAGGGCTGGAAAAGACCTTAAAATCATCTAGTTCCAACCCCCCTGCCATGGGCAGGGACACCTCACACTAGACCGTGTTGCCCAAGACTTTGTCCAACTTGGCCTGGAACATTGCCAGGGTTGAAGCATTTACCACTTCTTTGAGCAACCCATTCCAGTGCCTCACCACCCTTACAGTAAAGAACTTCTTCTTTATATCCAATCTAAACTTCCCCTGTTTAAGTTTTAACCCATTACCCCTTGTCTTATCACTACAGTCCCTAATGAAGAGTCCCTCCCCAGCATCCCTATAGGCCCCCTCCAGATACTGGAAGGCTGCTATGAGGTCTCCATGCAGCCTTCTCTTCTCCAGGCTGAACACCCCCAACTTCCTCAGCCTGTCTTCATATGAGAAGTGCTCCAGTCCCCTGATAATTCTTGTGGCCCTCCTCTGGACTTGTTCCAGCAGTTCCATGTCCTTTTTATGTTGAGGACACCAGAACTGCACACAATACTCCAGGTGAGGTCTCACGAGAGCAGAATAGAGGGGCAGGATCACCTCCTTCCACCTTTGGTCACTCCCCTTTTGATGCAGCCCAGCATACAATTGGCATTCTGTGCTGGAAGCACACACTGCTGGTTCATGCTGAGTTTCTTGTCAACCAGTACACCCAAGTTCTGGGGTCAGGTCTGCTCTGAACTGATTCATCTCCCAGCCTGTAGTTGTTCTTGCGACTGCCCTGACCCGGGTGCAGGTCCTTGCAATTGGCCTTGTTGAATTTCAGGAGGTTCCCATGGGCCCACTCTTAAGTCTTGTCAAGGTCCCTCTCAATGACTTCTCTGCCCTCCAGCATCTCAGGTGCATCAGTCAGCCTGGTGTCATTGGCAGACTTGCTGAGGGTGCACTCAGTCCCATTGTCCATCAAATAAATTCCTTATCTACAGAGTGGTCCATCCTTCAAATCTATTCCTCTCCAGTTTAGAGAAAAAGATGTAGTGCAGGACAGTGTTAAATGTTTTGCACATTATCAGTTTATTGCAAGAGGTAAATGGATAATCTTGTTGCCACTGTATAAGGCGGAAATTGCCCAGTTCAGTTGATTAATTATATAATCTGTCTTGCCAGGACTGGTTCTTGTTCTCAGTAAAAATGTTTTTATCAGCTTGTTGGTGATGTGTATCAACTAATATGCAGATAGGATGATGCTACCTCAAGATAAACCTGATATTCTCTTGTGAATGCTTGTTAATATAGAATTTCTTTTCTGCCATTTCTCTTTCTAATTTTGATGAAGCTGTTAACCCAAGTGTTTGACTTAGTGATGCTTCTGTAACACTTTAGATTTTGGCTGTTTTTTTTTTTTTTTTTTGTTGTGAGTTTTTTTTTTTTTTTTTGCAAATTCAAATTTGAGTTCCTTCACTATTTTGTTCTTAGTCTGTTTTCATCAGAAACACTAAACATAAGCATGCTATTCTTGGTATTTCCAAACTCAGCACTTTCTTTCCCCTTCAGCTTTGTTACATGTTTTATATGTTCTTCTCCTAGGTGCAGATGAGAAAAGAACCTGATTTTGATCAAACACAATACTTTTCTTGGATTACAGTAATTCTTAAGTATTAGGATTTCATTCTAAGTGAAATATTTTCAGTTGATTTCTAATAAAATGAGTTAATACTTCTCGGACTTCCTTTCCCACTGTGTGCAGTAAGAGTTACTTGTAGGTACTATTCTCTGTTATCTTCCCCCAGGGCATTCACATGGATGTGGAAACCTTGTTTCTATACTTTCCTGTCCTCAGTAAGTTCCCTGAGATAAAGATAAGAATGTTTTCTAGGTACTTTTCATTTTTCTTTTGACTCTCATGTACTGACAGGTTTTCAAATAAAACAGCAAATCCTTGCTTTGCGTGGGCTATGGTTGCTTCTGACAACATTTTGCTGTCCTTTTTATATATCAGGAAGCCAGATTGTGACCAAGGATGTAAAATTTAAAGTATAGCTCACTCTATTATACTTGAAGCACAATGGCTTCATCAGACACACCTAGTCCAACATCCCTCTGATAATTAGATATAATTAATTTTAAACAGAATTCTGAGAGAAGTAACTTCTGCAATTCTGACTTGTCCCTTAAATTCAAGCCTAGGAAGTCTATGTCTAAAGTTGCCTTTGGTAAGTATGAAGTTTGTAACCTTTTATGTAGGATACAATTAGAATACTGTTGTTCACTATCAGGATAATGTTCTAAAGATCTCTGCATAAGTCTTCAGTGAAAAATCCTACAGTATGTGAGGCTTTGTGACTTTGATAAGTACAGCATGTTGTTAAAGAACATATTTTGCCAGTGGGAAGCTATTCTACAAAAATCTACCAACATACTGGATAGGTTTAGTTATTTTTGCTCATATTTATACAGGTTTAAAATCCTCTAAAGGGAAAACCAAATGGCAAATGAAAGCCAAGAAACCATCTCTGAAACCTGGAAAATCAAACAGCCTGTGGATCTGCTTTTAAGGATGCTATTTAAGATGCAATTATATTCCATTTCTCTCTTCGCTTTTTTTCCACAAGTCACACAAAAAGAGCAATGTCAAAAGAAAACCCTACACAATTTAAGGTACAAAAGCACCAAATTATTTAACAAAAGCAATACTTCTATTGTTGCCTTGATACTGATCTATGTCTCCATCCACTGATATTTCTTTCTGACACTAACTTTAGTTTTCCAATGAATCTTAGAGTATAAAATACTGACTATATATTTTGCTGCAAAGTAGCTTCTCTGAGCAGAATCTTACTGTTTATTTCCAGTAAATCATTGTTGTTGATGTGATGTTATTTTTACTGTAAGGGCTGATATTTTGGTGGGTTTTTTTTAAGCCACAATTTCTTTAAAGATGATCCATGAGCATTTAAAACAAAGGATCATTAATGTAAGACTTTCTTCACTTGCTCTAGCCTCTGCTGAGTATGCTTTTATTTCTTATTCGAGTCTTGAGTTAGGTGTATATTAAAGAAAAGAAGTCTTGTCCTCTCACTGTGAACCTTTTTAAAACATCCCATCCTTCCCTTCAGTTCTCAGATCTACTGTTGCATGTTTTTTCGTTAGAAGTTAATGTTTAAGGGATTTCCAAATTTCTTTCTTCGATACCACCTAAAACAGAAGCAGGCCTCCTGAGCACAGAGTATCTACTACCAGAGAAAATGTCAGGGATTGCTTTCCTAAATGTGCTATATAGAGTACCACATGATTTTGTTGTACAGTATTGCTATTTTAAGATATTTTTTTAATGGGTTATAAAATGAATTTAACATATAAAAAAGCAGCTTGCTTATTCAGACCAAAGATCTAGTAGAGATAAGTAGGTCCCCAGGAAGTGGACACCTAACAAAGAATAAGAAGAGGACAATCATATAGGGTAGTAGTCCCTAAAACACTCCAACAATTGTCAGTTGTGGAGGATGTACTGTAGGTTACCCTGCTCTTGCAGGGGGGTTGGACTAGATGATCTTTTTAGGTCCCTTCCAACCCTTGGGATTCTGTGATTCTGTGATTCTGTGATTCCTGAGTCTCTTGCAGTTTCTTTCGGTGGCTTCGCAAGAATGTGTTTTCTAGAGAAATTTTCTGGTGTCCTTTTAACTTAGAGAAATCATTTGCATCAAGAAAATCCTTTGGCAAAGAATACTACAGTTCTACCTGCTGGTTGAGGAGCTCCCTCCTTTCCTAGCAGAACATTCGAGATAACAAGAAAATAACATATTTAATTGGGATTATTTTTTTTTTATTTAATGCTATAGATCACTTACCTCGATGGCTTTCATAGGATTGTTTATAATACCCACAAAGTTGTGCTTCTGAGTGTTATTGTTCAGAGACATGTCTCTCATTTTGCATGTGAATTTAGCATTGTTTTCCCCTGCGTGTATCAATTTTCACCTACGTGCACTGAATGTAGTCTGCTATTTGTATATCCAGATACTCAGTTTGTAAGATCCTTCACGATCTGCTGTCATCCTTAGTGTCCTGAATTACTTTGCATCATCAGAAGCACAGTCACTTCTTCAATGTCCCTCCTAAGCTATTTTTGAAGGTGTTAAATAGCAGAGAACTCCACTACTGATCTCCTTGCACCACAGTAATTAACATTTCACTCCTTTCCATTTCTGATCTCTTAACCATCTATTCATTACCTTTGTCCATGTAAGGATATCCTGCACTGATGAGATTGCTGCTTTTTTTCCTTAAGAGTCTGCAGTGGAGATCATGTTAAAAGTCTTTTGTAAATCCAGACAGGCTGTATTAACTTAATCAATGTTATCTCTGTTATTGTTGACTTTGTCAAAGAATATCAGTGTATTTCTGGGGCACAACTTCTTTTCACAGAAGTCTCTGGATTTCATTTTTGCAAACGTATTTACAGAGACTGTCGGTAATTTATGCTTTCTTATGCTCTTTACTGATTTGCTAGTTATGGAAGTTTTTTGTGGTGCCTTTTGTGCTTTTTTTTTTTTTTTTTTTTTAATTTAGATCCATATTATGACTGGCTATCCTCTAGCCTTTACGTGAGAGATTACATGGTACATTTAGTAATTAATTTTTTTTTTATCATTGAGTTAATTTGAACTCTTAGGCGAATACCATATAGTTCTGGTGAGTTGCTGACATTAATTTTGTCTTTGTGTAGAAGCACACAAGTTTAACTTCAGGCCTAGCCTCATCTGAGTCCCACCATTCTCAAATCTTTTAAGGGATGGATCCCATATGGGAACCTCTTCTGTCACTTTTATAGTGTACATCAGTTAAAATAATATATTCAGCTTCTGCAAAATTATTTTGTCCAACCCTAACTATTCTATGATTCTATGATTCTATGAGTGCTCTGTTATATCAAGATGTGCTGTGGACGTCAGTACAGAAACCCAATTTCACCCTTTGTCCCCAAAGGATTGTAAGAAGGGTATGAAAGGAGCTTGATTTGTTTTGCTAGCTGATTTCAGACCTATTTTTTGTCTAAATATTTCAATAATTATAAAAGATTATTATCTGTAAGCTTTTCATAAAGTCATAGAATCATAGAATAGTTAGAATTGGAAAGGACCTTAAGATCAACTAGTTCCAACCCCCCTGCCGTGGGCAGGGATACCATACACTAAACCATGACACCCAAGACTCCATCCAGTCTGGCCTTGAACACTGTCAGGGCTGGAGCATTCACAACTTCCTTGGGCAACCCATTCCAGTGCCTCACCACCCTTACAGTGAAGAACTTCTTCCTTATATCTAACCTAAATTTCCCCTGTTTAAGTTTGAACCCATTATCCCTTGTCCTCTCGCTACAGTCCCTGACGAAGATTGTCTCTCCAGAACCCCTGCAGTGTATTTTGTGTATCTCGATGTGCATTTGATTGATTTTTTTTTTTCTTGGCTGTTCTTCATAATCATATACCATCTAATTATTTTTAGCAAAAGTTGAATTTCCAAGTGATCAGATGATTCCATGAGATTTTAACCACAGGAAATACCATGAAAGTTGCAATAAATTCACATGAAGAAAGAAAAGAATAAAGTGATTCTTGCGTATACTTATGGTGGCTTATGTTTCAATGTATCCCAAAATGTTTTTAATGTCTTTTATTTAGGTTACATTATACCGTTTTCAGATTAATCAATCTGAAGTATTCCAACCTAATCTAAGAAACTACTAAAAATTTTTGAGAAAGATAACTGATATTACATTCATTATTTATCTTGATCCTCAAGTGTACATAGCTACGATTTTTCTTTGTATTTAAGTACATGTCAATTTTGCAAACTGTTATGCTGAGTCTCTACCTTTTATCTCTTCCTCCTCGGCTACTTGCCATTAGCTTTCTACTGAACATGACTACCCACAGCAGGGCTTTTGAAAGATAGCCTGCATGTATCCCTCATTAGTTTTAGTGCAAAATCTGCCATATTAGTTGACACTAACATTGCAGATGGCATGAGCTAGCAGGAGTGACTTTGCTTGAAAGAAAATAGGAGCTCCACACACACATTCTTTTCACAGTCTGCAAAGGAGCAGCTGATATACTGGTATTTTCAAACATTTTCTTTACAGACATCTATCAGAAACATAATGTTATTGAGAATTTGCTGTGTGACCCAGACTTAATCTCTCATTCATTTTCAGACCTGCAAGCCTTACTGACCTTAGATCAGTGTTACCTACTGCTGAGATGTCAATAATTTTTGACTATTGCACCTTTATGATCATATGCCTGCTTATCAATTCAGATGCAATATGTCTATGGTCTATCATCGTTTCAGAGAAATTGTCCTACTTAAATACCCTGTCTTGCCTTTGATTTTTATGCACAGTACTAGGGTAATAATATTCAAAAGCGTATTGCTAACTTCCATTCTAAGTATACGTTAATAATATAACATTTTATATTTCAATAAAATTAGTTTTTCTAAATCACTGCAACTATATCTAGGGCTCCTATCTATAAGGAAAGGCAAAGCTCAGCTCTTCATTTAAATATTTTTTATAAAACAGCCCATATAGAATCATAGAATCATAGAATAGTTAGGGTCGGAAAGGACCTCAAGGTCATCTAGTTCCAACCCCTCTGCCATGGACAAGGACACCTCACAATAAACCATCCCACACAAGGATTCATCCAACTTGGCCTTGAACACTGCCACGGATGGAGCACTCACAACCCCCCTGGGCAACCGACTCCAGTGCCTCACAACCCTAACAGGAAAGAATTTCCTCCTTATATCCAATCTAAACTTCCCCTGTTTCAGTTTTATCCCATTACCCTTTGTCCTATCACTACAGTCCCTGATGAAGAGTCCCTCCTCAGCATCCCTATAGGCCCCCTTCAGACACTGGAAGGCTGCTATTAGGTCCCCACGAAGCCTTCTCTTCTCCAGGCTGAACAGCCCCAACTTCCTCAGCCTGTCTTCATACAGGTGGTGCTCCAGTCCCCTGATCATCCTCATGGCCCTCCTCTGGACTTGTTCCAGCAGTTCCATGTCCTTTTTATGTTGAGGACACCAGAACTGCACAGGGTCAACTGCTAATCATTACTGATTACACAGATTTTGGGTAGAATTCCTTTATAATTCTAGACCATATCTCTTTCAGGGCTTTAAAGTATGGGGGCTGCTCTTGACTAACTGGCAGGGCAGAGCACATTATTCTGATTCTGGCCATTTGTCACTGGCTCACAGCTTCTAATACAATTGCCATCACTACGTTTCAAATTTCCATTCCTTCCAAGCTGTCTCATGTATTATTTGCATTCCACTGATGGGTGTAATTTTATTCTTTTCTGTCTTAACCGTTTTGTGTGTGTGTGTGACAGTTGCAATGGGCACTATCCTAAGTACAAAGTGGACCATCTCTTCACAGAATCACAGAATCACAGAATCCCAAGGGTTGGAAGGGACCTCAAAAGATCATCTAGTCCAACCCTCCTGCAAGAGCAGGGTAACCTACAGTACATCACACAGGAACTTGTCCAGGCGGGCCTTGAATATCTCCAGTGTAGGAGACTCCACAACCCCCCTGGGCAACCTGTTCCAGTGCTCTGTCACTCTTACAGTAAAGAAGTTCTTCCTGATGTTAACGTGGAATTTCCTGTGCTCCAGTTTACACCCATTGCCCCTTGTCCTATCACTGGATATCACTGAAAAAAGCCTAGCTCCATCATCCTGACACCCACCCTTTACATATTTGTAAACATTGATGAGGTCACCCCTCAGTCTCCTCTTCTCCAAGCTAAAGAGACCCAGCTCCCTCAGCCTCTCCTCATAAGGGAGATGTTCCACTCCCTTAATCATCTTTGTGGCTCTGCGCTGGACTCCTTCAAGCAATTCCCTGTCCTTCTTGAACAGAGGGGCCCAGAACTGGACGCAATATTCCAGATGCGGCCTCACCAAGGCTGAGTAGAGGGGGAGGAGAACCTCTCTTGACCTACTAACCACACCCTTTCTAATGCACCCTAAGATGCCATTTGCCTTCTTGGCCACAAGAGCACATTGCTGGCTCATGGTCATCCTATCCACCAGGACCCCCAGGTCCCTTTCCCCTTCACTACTTTCCAGCAGGTCAACCCCCAACCTGTACTGGTACATGGGGTTGTTCTTCCCCAGATGCAAGACTCTACACTTGCCCTTGTTAAATTTCATCAAGTTTCTCCCCGCCCAACTCTCCAGCCTGTCCAGGTCTCGCTGAATGGCAGCACAGTCCTCTGGTGTGTCAGCCACTCCTCCCAGTTTTGTGTCATCAGCGAACTTGCTGAGGGTGCACTCAGTTCCCTCATCCAGGTCATTGATGCAAATATTAAACAGCACCGGTCCCAGCACCGACCCCTGAGGAACTCCACTAGTCACAGACCTCCAGCTAGATTCTGCGCCACTGACCACAACTCTCTGCCTTCTTCCTTTCAACCAGTTCTCGATCCTCCTCACTACTTGATCGTCAAGCCCACACTTCCTCAGCTTATCTATGAGGATGCTGTGGGAGACAGTATCAAATGCCTTACTGAAATCAAGAAAAACTACATCTACGCTCTTCACCGGACATCTAGTAGTTCCCTCCCCATTACTTGTGTCGTCTCCGTTGTATCACTGTATTACACATGAAATGCCTGTGTCTAATTTTTTTCTTTTCTGACCAAATTCTGATTTTATTCCTGACACTTATTTTGTGATTGAGATTCAAGCTGGTGAAAGAGGCAATCACAGGTTCAACTGATGCTGCTCTGTGTCACCCCAATAGTGATTTCTGTTCATCTATGCTACTATAACTGCTCTGAAAGCATATTATGTTAATTCTAAAACATGATTGAGAATGCTGTTTTTGCTGGGTGGTCTCCAATCATTATTAAGGAATAAAGTAAAAAAAAAAGTGGTTTTGAAATAAAATAGATACAAATCATAAATTCAGTTCATATATAGACACTTAATTGGTGTCAAGCAGACCTTCAGATGGTGCATGAGGATATAGTTGTAAAGAAGGCAGTGAAGCAGTATATATCGCTCCTGCTTAAGATCTGGCTACTATGTTTTACTTCCAAAAGATTTCAAAGAAGAAAGGGGAGGAAATAAATAGAACAACAATATTTACAGAATACCTGTACTTAAAACCAATAAAAATTGCCCAGTTTTCTCCTGAATTTGTACCACATTGTGTCATGTTTCTATGGCAGGATACAATACAGACATTATTCTTAGTGGGAGCAACTCATTAGGTTTCCATGAAAGCTGTATATAATAAAAAATCTAGGAAGATGGTTTTGAAACCCATATATATTTATTTTAAGCATTTCTTTTTTGAATCAAGCCATGGTTCAGAAATAAAATCTCAGATCTAGCCAAGAACCTAGCACGTAACATTTCGTCATGTTTCCTTGACTGGTGCATGAATAAAAAGTCCATCTTTAGAAATGGTTCAGATGTTATCAGAGACCTTTGCTTTCTACCTGTTAGAGTGTATGTAGAATTATCTTCAGACTGACAGCATTCCAGTTACCTAAATGCAATTTGTGCACATGCATACATTAAAGAAAATTAAATACCATATGGTGCCAAGCCAGTCACAATTTGTACTGTTTGAAAATAGCACACTTTTGAAGCTTAATGATAAATTTTATGGGTTTTCTCTCTCTTTAATTTATGGAAAAATAGCTCTTAACCATTTATCCACAGAAGCACTGCCTAAGCTGTGGCTGTAAAAATTCACTGCAAGAACTATTTCTAAGCAAATCATTGCTTATAAAACATAGACCTATGAAAAAAAATATTTCTACTTGAAACACCTACAATGTCTGGGTTTTTTTTCTTTTCCTGGTGTCTCTGGTGACTCTGTGTTTCTACTGCTCTCAAACATCTCAAGCAAAGGAGGTGAATTAAGCTGTTTCTGCTATCCCACAGTCACGCTAATGTTGCAGTGTGACAGAGATATTCACAGTAAAGTGAATAACTAATTTCCCGGCACAATTACAGGATGGTGTTTTTGCCTTCTACTGGTCAGCTGACACAGCTGGGTTGTGTTAGCCAGAAGTTTTATTTACATTGATGTAAAATATCAATTTGAAGAATATCAGGCAATAGTGAAGCAGAGTTGTCACAAATATCTGTGTAAAAATTATACTTGGCCATTTTTATAAATTTTAACCTGTAAAACTTTAGCATAAGCAATGACTTTTTGTTTGCTATGTGTGAAAGCTGTAAATTACTGAAGCTGTAAATAGAGTGTTTAATCTTTGTATTTCCATAGCACATCCATGCTCCATCTGAAACTGGAGGCTCCTTGTATAAGATGCTGGTACGTGTGATAAGAAAATCTGCAGAGATATTGTCTATTTCCTGAGACAAGCACAAGGCTCTTACAGCTTAGTGGAATTTCTCCCTCATCTGAGTCAGTTTTTCCAGGTCCTTGTGTGGGTAGGGAAGAAGAAAGCAAGTTTTATTATCTTTAATTAATAAACACGGAAAGTAGTGCACTTATTGGATACCTTGTCCATGAACACACAGAAGCCCTCTCAAGGTTGGTAACGAAATCTGAGCTTTCCCAAGCCACAGTTGGTTACCAGGAAGTTTTTTCAATGCAAAACAGGCCAAAGATTCAGCAACTGCTTCAGAAGTGTCTGTGTGGGGGGGAATGGACTTTGATACCCTTCTAAAGATGGTGGGTGTTTTTTCCTTCTCCTTGTCTCTAGTGCTGATTAGAACTTCTGTCATTTCCCAGTCTTATGCCACCATTCATCAACAGAAGTCTGTGCTTTGTTGTCATAAATTATGTTTGTTTCCTTCCTTGTCTTTATATAAGAGGGATATGGACTATATTGAAAAGTCTGTTCTAAAAAAAGAGTTGCAAATGTTTTGATATCTCTCAGTTCTAAATATATATATATATATATATATATATGTCTGTCTAATTAGAAATATTCCTTTAGCTCTTTCATGGAGTCTGTTTGACTTTGCCCCATTTTCATTAAAAAAAACTAAAAGAGAGATAATTTGGTAACGGAGGAAGTAGTGTATCTTGGAGTTTCAACTCAAAAGTATTCCATATTTGTGGTTTTGGCCAGTTTTAATTAAAATCATTGTATATATTAATTAAAAATAAAAGCTGTGGTCAACAAATATAAGAACTTCTATTATAAGAAAATCTTTTTTTACTGCGTAAAAAAAACATTTATTTGAGTAAGCATATTTAGCTCACAAAAAAATTTGTTCATCAGTTTGATGAAATAATCCACACACATCACCATTTAAGAGAACCTCAGGAAGGCTGAGGGGGATAAAGAAACCAACCCACATTCCTTATACCTACGTTTTTGTTCAGCTGTATGTTATTGTTCTATCGTGTTTATCTACTCTGCTCTGGTAACACCCAGTCTGGACTCCTACATCCAGCTCTGGAATCATGAGCACAGGGAAGGTATGGACCTGTTGGAGAGGGTTCAGAGAAAGGCGACAAAAGTTATCACAGGCATGGAGCACCTCTGCTATGAAGATAGGCTGAGAGATTTGGATTTGCTCAGCCTTGAGAAGATTTTGGGGAGACCTTTTTGTAAAGAGGCTTATAAAAAAAATAGGGACAAGACTTTTTTTTAGCAGAAAAGGACAAGGAGTAATTGTTTTAAACTAAAGGACATGAAGTTCAGACACAGGAGAAAAAACTTTATGGTGAGGGTGGTGAAACACTGGAACAGGTTACCCAGAGGTGGTAGATTCCCAAACCCTGGAAAAATTCAAGGTCAGGCTGGACAGAGCTCTGAGCAACCTGATCAAGTTGATGATGTCCCTCTTATTGCAGGGGAATTGGACTAGATGACATTTAGAGGTCCTTTCCAACCCAAACTATTCTATGGTTCTATGGTCTTGTTGTGTTGTGGGTCTGGGAAATTTTACCTTGCTAGCTGTTTTAATGGTCATATCGAATCTCTACTTTTTCATATAGCCCTTGTCTGGACTCCCTTGGAACCCTGTGAAGCATACAGTGCCTTAGGGTATTTGTATGACAAAGGTGCTTTGAAAAGCTGATGGTTGCGGGTTCTATTACAGCTTTTCCAGGGCCAGATTTAACTTGGCGCCTCTCAGGACACACAGATGATGTAAATTATTAAAAAAAAAAAAAGTCTTAGCTTTGTAAAAAGTGGATGAGCAAGGGCCAGGTAATCTCAAAACACTTGGTTGGTTTTTTTTTTTCCATTAGGATGCAAACCAAGAGCTGGAATCACTGATGAATAAACTGCCTGTCTACATCATCAGGAACCTATACCTGGCTGTGATTTTTTTGAGACTCTCATCTGCAGTGGAACCTAAATTCTCCAGGCACCTCACTTCCTACTGTTACAGATTTCTATGTACATAAGGGTCTGCACCCTTACATGCTTAGGATATTCTATAGCTTAACAAAGATGTTCAGTTTAGTATCTAGCTCTCAAGTGAGATTCGTTAGCTTTTCTGGTTAAGGATGTTTTTCCACTTAACACATCTGAGGAGCTGGATACAAAGCATATGTTCTTTCTCCCCTGACCTGCATAAAGTATAAATAAAGGAGGGAATAAGAATATGCATGTTCATAAAATGTATACTGGGTATAAATTACAGCAAGACTGGGGACACCATCTTCTTTATTCTCCTTTACTTTCCTCTTTGCTGGTGAATTTTTTAGTGAATTAGTCACCAGATCATTCTCATAGACATTCTTTCTTTTTTGTTTCACTTTCTAAAGGATGCAATGGGATTTCTATCTGGTAGACAATCTTTTCTTCCTTGCTGGACATTGCCCCAAGAGGTAGGAGATCAGGAGTGGCAAACGAGGAACTGAGCCCTCCTGAGATTCCTGAGATTCTATTCTGCGAGCTACTACTAAAATTACCTGTACTGTTAATAGAAGGCTGACTTGGGTGTTCAAGTGCATCAAATTAAATCTAAAAGAACCAGGATCCAGTAAGTCAGTCACAGTTGTACTTCTGACTGCAAATGCCCCCATATATGGCATAGTTCTAGGTAAAACAATCCAGACAGTTATCTCTAGAGAGTCTTGAAAAACACATTTCCCATGTTTTGTTTCCCACACAAATACAGCAAGATTAATAATCAACAAATGGTATTAATGTAAGAGAGAAGTGAAATTATTTGTCTATTAAGTAAATAAAATAAGAAAAAACTATCCATTTGATCTGAAGCAGTATATCTGCTGATGTCAGATCATATTTCTGTTATCTGGATGACACCTAAAACCTCTCTCTCTGGATATTGTTCCACTGTGCTTCTGGTAGTTCTGTATGCTATGATATGATATACCATAACCACCATATATGTGGAAGATATGTTTAATCTTCTAGCTGTTCTTTTGCCAAGAAGTGGTATTATTTTCTGGCAATATCAATAAATAATGCGAGGGCTAGAACTTTTATTTTCTGTTTGAAGTACACTAATACACGAATACTTATATCTTGTTAGAACCTATTATACATGAACCATTTTTTCTGGGGTTTGAACAGAGTGCTGTTATAAAGCAGCTATAGCACTTTGCAGTTTTGCTGAGTCTTCCATACTGTGTTATCTGATATAAAAACTGCCATCTATGCACCAAGAAAAATATTTGGTATTGGCAGTTTTTTAAAAAATAACTCTCCCACTGTGGTAATGGAAAACTATTTCTTCTTATACATAGAATCATAAAATCATAGAATAGTTAGGGTTGGAAAGGACCTCAAGATCATCTAGTTCCAATCCCCCTGCCATAGGCAGGGACACCTCACACTAAACCGTCCCACACAAGGATTCATCCAACCTGGCCTTGAACACTGCCATGGATGGAGCACTCACAACCTCCCTGGGCAACCGATTCCAGTGCCTCACCACCCTAACAGGAAAGAATTTCCTCCTTATATCCAATCTAAACTTCCCCTGTTTCAGTTTTAACCCATTACCCCTTGTCCTGTCACTACAATCCCTGATGAAGAGTCCCTCCCCAGCATCCTATAGGCCCCCTTCAGATACTGGAAGGCTGCTAGGAGGTCTCCACGCAGCCTTCTCTTCTCCAGGCTGAACAGCCCCAACTTTCTCAGCCTGTCTGCATACGGGAGGTGCTCCAGTCCCCTGATCATCCTCGTGGCCCTCCTCTGGACTTGTTCCAGCAGTTCCATGCCCTTTTTATGTTGAGGACCCCAGAACTGCACACAGTACTCCAGGTGAGGTCTCACAAGAGCAGAGTAGAGGGGCAGGATCACATCCTTCGACCTGCTGGTCACGCTGCTTTTGATGCAGCCCAGGATACGGTTGGCTTTCTGGGCTGCGAGGGCACGCTGAAGCCAGGCCATATTCATTTTCTCATCGACCAGCAACCCCAAGTCCTTCTCTGCAGGGCTGCTTGGAATCTCTTCTTTGCCCAATCTGTAGCTGTGCCTGGGATAGCTCCGACCCAGGTGTAGGACCTTGCACTTGTCATAGCTGAACTTCATAAGGTTGGCATCAACCCAACTTACAAGCGCGTCAAGGTCCCTCTGGAACGCATCCCTTCCCTCCAGCATATCAACCGGACCACACAGCTTGGTGTCATTGGCAAACTTGCTGAGGGCGCACTCAATCCCACTGTCCATGTCAGCGATGAAGATGTTAAACAAGACCGTTCCCAACACCGATCCCTGAGGGACACCACTCGTTACCAGTCTCCAGCCGGACATCGAGCCGAACGTAAGGGCAATGAAGAGAGACTACAGGGCCCTGGGACGGCTGGTTAAAGGGTCTGGAGCGCAAGTGGTGTTTGCCTCCATACCTGTTGCAAGCGAGGGTGAAGGGATATATAAGAAGACTCTGCAGGTTAATGTATGGCTACGTGACTGGTGCCAAAGGCAGGGGTTTGGGTTTTTCAGTCACGGGCTGCTGTATGGGACACCTGGTTTGCTGGTGACAGGCGGGATACACCAGTCCCAGAGAAAAAAAAGGGTTTTGGGGCAGGAGTTAGCAGGGCTTATTGACAGGGCTTTAAACTAGTTAGGAAGGGGGGAGGGGATTTAACTGGGCCTGTTGGGGACAAGCCCAAGAGGAACATGCTAGGGATTGAAGGATGGCGGGCTAAGGAGGACTATCAATCTCTTGTTTCACTTGTGGGAAAGGATAGCTCTTTAGACCCTGTCCCGCAGGGGAAAAAGAGTACTAGGACTGGCTCCCTGAAATGCCTGTACACCAATGCACGCAGCATGGGGAATAAACAGGAGGAGTTAGAAGTCTGTGTGCGGGCTAAAGGTTATGATCTAGTGGCGATTACAGAGACATGGTGGGACAGTTCACATGACTGGAATGTGGTCATGGATGGCTATGTCCTTTTTAGGAAAGATAGGTCAGCGAAGCGAGGTGGTGGAGTTGCTCTTTACGTGAGAGAGCAACTAGAATGTATTGAGTTCTGTCCGGGGTCGGATGAGGAGCAAGTGGAATGTCTGTGGGTACGAATCAAGGGGCTGACTGGCACGGGTGATACAGTTGTGGGGGTCTATTACAGACCTCCTGATCAGCACGAAGGAGTTGATGAGGCTTTCTACAGGCAACTGGAAGTAGCCTCGCGACTACATGCCTTAGTCGTCGTGGGGGACTTTAATTACCCCGATATTTGCTGGAAGACTCACACAGCCAGTCATTCACAGTCTAGGAGGTTCCTCGAGTGCATTGATGATAATTTCTTAATGCAAATGGTGGACGTACCAACTAGGAGAGCAGCGCTGCTAGATTTAGTACTCGCCAACAAGGAGGGTTTGGTCGAAGTGGTGACGGTCAATGGCAGCCTTGGCTGCAGTGACCATGAGATGGTGGAGTTTAGGATCCTGTGTGGGAGGAATAGAATACCTAGCAAAGCCACAGTTCTGGATTTCCGAAGGGCCAACTTTGGCCTCTTCAGTCAACTGCTAAGGGAAGTCTCATGGGAAAGTGTACTAGGCGGTAAAGGGGCTCAAGATAGTTGGTTAGCATTCAAGGACCGCTTCTTCCAAGCTCAGGATCGGAGCGTCCCAATGAGTAGGAAGTCAAGTAAGGGATCTAGGAGACCGGCGTGGTTAAACAAGGAGCTGCTGGACAAACTCAAGTGGAAAAGGAGAATCTATGGATTATGGAAGGAGGGGCTGGCCGCTTGGGAGGAATATAGGACAGTTGTTAGAGGATGTAGGGAGGCAATTAGGACAGCTAAGGCCTCCTTGGAACTCAATCCTGCTAGTCGGGTTAAAGACAATAGAAAGGGCTTCTTCAAATACATAGCAAATAAAACTAAAACAAGAGGCAATATAGGCCCACTGCTGAACGAAGTGGGTACCCTGGAGACAGAGGATATAAAGAAGGCAGAGGTGCTGAATGCCTTCTTTGCCTCTGTCTTTACTCCTGCAGACTCTCCCCGAGGGCCCCGGATTTCTATAGCCCCAGAAGGAGTCAGGACAAAGGAGGAGTTTGCTTTGGTAGATGAGGATTGGGTTAGGGATCAGCTATGCAAACTGGACATCTGTAAATCGATGGGTCCGGATGGAATGCACCCACGGGTGCTGAGGGAGCTGGCGGAGGTCATTGCTAGGCCACTTTCCATCATCTTTGGTAAGTCGTGGGAAATGGGCGAGGTGCCTGAGGATTGGCGGATGGCAAAGGTCACACCAATCTATAAGAAGGGCAAGAAGGAGGAGCCGGGTAATTATAGACCGGTCAGCCTTACCTCCATCCCTGGAAAGGTGATGGAACAACTTATTCTTGACTCCATCACTAGGCATATCAAGGATGAGGGGGTCATTAAGAACAGCCAACATGGTTTTATGAGGGGGAAGTCATGTATGACCAACCTTATAGCCTTCTATGAGGAAGTGACTAGGTGGAGGGATGATGGTAGAGCGGTAGATGTGGTTTTTCTTGATTTCAGTAAGGCATTTGATACTGTCTCCCACAGCATCCTCATAGATAAGCTGAGGAAGTGTGGGCTTGACGATCAAGTAGTGAGGTGGATCGAGAACTGGTTGAAAGGAAGAAGGCAGAGAGTTGTGGTCAATGGCGCAGAATCTAGCTGGAGGTCTGTGACTAGTGGAGTTCCTCAGGGGTCGGTGCTGGGACCGGTGCTGTTTAATATTTTCATCAATGACCTGGATGAGGGAACTGAGTGCACCCTCAGCAAGTTTGCTGATGACACAAAACTGGGAGGAGTGGCTGACACACCAGAGGACTGTGCTGCCATTCAGCGAGACCTGGACAGGCTGGAGAGTTGGGCGGGGAGAAACTTGATGAAATTTAACAAGGGCAAGTGTAGAGTCTTGCATCTGGGGAAGAACAACCCCATGTACCAGTACAGGTTGGGGGTTGACCTGCTGGAAAGTAGTGAAGGGGAAAGGGACCTGGGGGTCCTGGTGGATAGGAGGATGACCATGAGCCAGCAATGTGCTCTTGTGGCCAAGAAGGCAAATGGCATCTTAGGGTGCATTAGAAAGGGTGTGGTTAGTAGGTCAAGAAAGGTTCTCCTCCCCCTCTACTCAGCCTTGGTGAGGCCGCATCTGGAATATTGCGTCCAGTTCTGGGCCCCTCTGTTCAAGAAGGACAGGGAATTGCTTGAAGGAGTCCAGCGCAGAGCCACAAAGATGATTAAGGGAGTGGAACATCTCCCTTATGAGGAGAGGCTGAGGGAGCTGGGTCTCTTTAGCTTGCAAAAGAGGAGACTGAGGGGTGACCTCATCAATGTTTACAAATATGTGAAGGGTAGGTGTCAGGATGATGGAGCTAGGCTTTTTTCAGTGATATCCAGTGATAGGACAAGGGGCAATGGGTGTAAACTGGAACATAGGAAGTTCCACGTTAACATCAGGAAGAACTTCTTTACTGTAAGAGTGACAGAGCACTGGAACAGGTTGCCCAGGGGGGTTGTGGAGTCTCCTACACTGGAGATATTCAAGGCCCGCCTGGACAAGTTCCTGTGTGATGTACTGTAGGTTACCCTGCTCTTGCAGGGGGGTTGGACTAGATGATCTTTTTAGGTCCCTTCCAACCCTTGGGATTCTGTGATTCTGTGATTCTTTGTGTGCGGCCATCCAGCCACTTCTTTATCCACCGAGTGGTCCATCCATCAAATTGATATCTCTATAATTTAGAGAGAAGGATGTGGTGTGGGACAGTGTCAAACGCTTTGCACAAGTCCAGGTAGATGACATCAACTGCTCTGCCCCAGTCTATCAATTCTGTAGCCCCATCATAGAAGGCCACCAAATTGGTCAGGCAGGATTTTCCCCTAGTGAAGCCATGCTGGCTGTCACCAAGCACCTTGTTGTTTTTCATGTGCCCTAGCATGCTGTCCAGGAGAATGTGCTTCAAGATTTTGCCAGGCACAGAGGTGAAACTGACTGGTCTGTAATTCCCCGTGTCTTCCATTTTCCCCTTCTTGAAAATGGGGGTTATATTTCCCTTTTTCCAGGCTTCAGGAACTTCACCTGACTGCCATGATTTTTCAAATACGATGGCCAGTGGCTTAGCAACTTCATTCGCCAGCTCCTTCAGGACCCGCAAATGGATTTCATCAGGTCTCATGGACTTGTGCACGTTCAGATTTTTAAGGTGATCTCGAGCCTGATCCTCTCCTACAGTGGGCCCAAGGTCTTCATTCTCACAGTCCCTGCGTCTACCTTCTGAGACCTGGGTGGTGTGGTCAGAGCCTTTGCCAGTGAAGACCAAGGGAAAGAAGTCATTCAGAACTTCAGCCTTCTCCAAATCCTGTGTAGCCAGTTCTCCCGAGAGCTTCCTCAGGGGGCCTATGTTGTCCCTGGTCTGTTTTTTGTTTGCTACTTACCTGTAGAATCCCTTTCTGTTATCCTTAGCATCCCTGGCCAAGTTTAATTCTAACTGGGCCTTAGCCTTCCTAACCTGGTCCCTAGCTTCCCGGACAGCATCCCTGTATTCTACCCAGGCCGCCTGTCCTTGCTTCCACTTTTTATAAGCCTCTTTTTTCCTTTGAATTTTCCTCAGCAGCTCCTTATCCATCCAAGGAGGTCTCCTGGCCCTTCTGCCACACTTCCTTCTAGTTGGGGTGCAGCACTCCCGAGCTTGTATGAGGGCTATATCCCATGAAACTTTACTAAGCAGGCTCCTGAGGAGACCAAAGTCTGCTCTTTTGAAGTCCAGGGCAGTGAGCTTGCTACACGCTCTTCTCACTCTCCTGGGGATCTCAAATTCGACCATCTCGTGATCGCTGCATCCAAGGCTGCCCTGGAGTACCACATTCTCAACAAGCCCTTCCCTGTTGGTGAGCACAAGGTCAAGCATGGCACCTCTCCTTCTTGGCTCCTCTATTGCTTGCAGAAGGAAGTTGTCTTCCACACAATCGAGGAACCTCCTGGATTGCTTGTGCCGTGCAGTGCCATCGTTCCAACAGATGTCAGGGTGGTTGAAATCCCCCATGAGAACAAGGGCCTGCGAGCGTGAGGCTTTTCCTATCTGTCTGTAGAGTGCTTCATCCACAGGTTCTCCTTGTTCAGGCGGCCTGTAACAGATCCCCACAGTAATGTCTCCCATGCCTGTTTTCCCTTTAACCCTGACCCACAAACTCTCTGTAAACTGCTCACCTGTCCCCAGACAGAGTTCCATACTCTCCAGCCTATCCCTAACATAAAGGGCAACTCCCCCTCCCCACCTGCCGGGCCTGTCTTTTCTAAAGGGCCTACATGTATGTACGTTTTTTCTTAGTCAAATAATAAACGAAGATATCCATGTTTTTTCCTTACAATGACCACAAAAGTAGACAGTGTTATTTCTTTTACTCATTCTATAACTTCCTAATAACAATGAGTTTATCCTGCTTCTCTTTCATCTTAGCGTAAGGAGAACTTGCTAATGCACACAAATTTAAAAATAATTCATCTTTTTCATCTCTATTCTCTTCACTCTCTTACACTCCATGTCCTGGTATATGGCGAAGAAGAATTCCTTGTATCTACAGAGCGAATAAGTTTAGGAAAGGAAGAATTCAATGTATCTATGGAGCTAAAGATTTGCTATTAGTCCAATTAATGTTTTAACAGTCTAATAGTCCAAATTCTCTACCAAAGAAAAGTCTTACCAGTTTAAATTGTTAAATTCCCACTCCAACCCTTAAAACTTTCCTAGTATTAACCTTTTTCCCTGGTGCTGTGCTTGTCCTTCCAGTGTCCTTTCAGGTCTTAAGGCTGAGACTGCCAGCTTTTCTGAAAAAGAATTGCAGTTGGTGGTGAGCTTTTAATGAGCTGTCAGTGTCTGGAGGTCTTTGCTAGGAGAAGGGTGACATTAATGGAGAAGGTGTCTTCCTTTTTAGTCCTTGGACCAGCTTGTGTGTATTTTTGTAAGTTTCCTTGCCCCAGGTTGCTGCTTTCTGGCTGCTTCAAGCTATGTGGTGAGTGTGCCCACACAGCAACCCCAGGGCCTCTTTGCTGGGAAGCAGCCTGTGTTTGCCAGACCCTTCCCATGGAAGCATTGTCAGAGCTGTTTCACTCAGGTGAGGCAACAAGCACTTGGCCTGGAGGCAGGATCTGAAACCAACTCAGCTCAAATCCAGCCAAGTTGAGCCCAGGCCAGCCTTGAGACCTGTGATTTCAGGTCAGTGCAGAGCCCATGGCACTTCACTAGAAATGGCAAAAATCTTATTTATCCAGCAACAGTGACCTTTTTTTCCTCTTCTGCTGTTCCATCTCTTTATTTTCTTGAAGTCATCAAGGGCTCAACATAAATGGATAATATAGTGTGTAATAGGATAAGGAAAAAGTTTCTTCTATTTTTAATTTATACATATTTTTAGTAACGGACAAAACATTACTGGAGTGAGCTATTAGCTTTGCCTATTTATGCTGTATTGTCAGTTCCTTCCTGAATGTTAACAGAAATATTATCAGATTTCTGGCTGAATTACTTTTCAAATCAGTTGGTGTCCTAAATATTTTTGTGTTGATATTTCATTCAGTTCCATCGCAGCTCTCTGACCTGATCCTGTGAATAATTGTTCTAACTGTGCTTTCTACTAACTCGGACAAAGCTTTGCAAGTTGATGCAACCCACTCTGGGTTTTTTATGTCTTCTTCCAAATTGCTTTGGCTTATGTATTTTGCCATTGTGCCTGCGGCTTCATTTGCAATTGTCCAAGTTCATGCTTTGCCAGACTTTCGTTTTCCAGTTCCTGACTTTCTGATCTCAAATAAAAATTGCAGTCTAATATCTTATTGCAATTCTTTAACAAATTTCTATCTACAAACCTTTCTTCATGTAACCAAACCTACAAGAACGGCTCTTTGTCTTCTTCTAAGTCACTGATTTTTTTCATTGTTTTAATCATTCTATACACTCTGGGTAAAACAAAGAAAGAAACTGAAAGCTTTTTACCTGGTCTTATTGCTAGCATTGCATCTCTGGATGTTTAGTCATAAGTAACAGTTATAATTACTTTGGTCCACCTTCCTTTGACTTGTGTATTTAATTTCAGAGTGAGAGTTGGGAGGACAACAGGGTCCTTTTCCCTCAGACCATGTGTCCATATGGGTGGTTTGGTGAGATGATAATTAGAAGATGTCACCTGAATGGTAGCTTTACTCCTGGGAGCTCTTCAGTCTCAGTGGTTTTATACTGGTGCAACTGCGTTTACCACGGGCAGTGGTAACAGGTAGTTGCAGTGGCATGCTGGAGAGCTCTGTAATGTACAGTGAAGAAATGTCATGCTGTCAGGAAGAGGAATGAAGACAACTAGCAGGACAGGAAAAGAAGCTACAACCAAACTGGAAGAATGGTATCATTTTAAAGTACAAAACAGTTACCAAAATGCCAGTTACGTGCCACAAGTATCAAGGGGTTAACAATCAACCATACATTCAGTACACGTCTCGGTGGATGTGAACACTGTTGGCAGTATGCATTGACAGAAGTCAAAGCTTTAATTGAAGTGAAAAGACAGAGAAAACAAAGTGATTTCTAATCCTTACATAGCTTTTATGATTTGGATGAAGCTGATTTTTTTTCCCTCCACTAAGATTTTATTTTCTGAATGAGAATTAGAGGCTGTTAACTCAATCTTCGTTTCAAAAAGTCTGGTGCCTTGGTCTCCTAAGGCATGTTGTCAT
Source organism: Lathamus discolor (assembly GCF_037157495.1). Classification (NCBI taxonomy): domain Eukaryota; kingdom Metazoa; phylum Chordata; class Aves; order Psittaciformes; family Psittacidae; genus Lathamus; species Lathamus discolor. The sequence goes on from NC_088884.1 coordinate 26,379,361, forward strand.
AGAGGTGTACTTGCAGCAGATTAAGCCACACAGATCTGAATTTCACGATCTTTTACTGCCTGTCATCTTCAACATTCTTCATTCAGAAGCAGCAATGTTTCCCATGCATTCATCCCCTGGTCTAAACATTGCCCCCTTGGTAATCTATATAACACTGATGCAAGTAGTAGAATGAGTTGTCAGCACAGTTTGTATCCTCGGTAAGAAACATAGTTCTGTATTGCTGCCCAAGGTCAGCATAGTCCTTTTGGAAGATTTTACAGAGGGAACAAATGTCACCTGACAAAGAGTATGAAGGCAGGTCATTTGCTGGAGTACATATATTTAGAAGCCTGGATATGAAAGTCTTAACCTTATTCCATAAATTACAATGTAGAAATGTCCTCAGTGTTCTAAAATTACACTTTTTATATGAGGTCAATATTTCTACAAGGTTTTACAGTGAAATAAGTCTTTGAAGCACGGCTGTATTTTCTTTTTTATTTATTTTTAAAAATAAATATTTATTTAAATATTTAAATAAATATTTATTTAAATAAAAATATTTATTTTTTTTAAAAAAGTAGTTACCCTGATATTGGCATACAGTTAATACTGTAGGCTGGGGCTGTAGATATAGTAGACATGTAAAAAATCTTGTAAAGTAATGGTTTGCACTTGGAGCTATAATAATCACAAAAGTAGCAATTATAATAATGCCTATGGAAAGGCAATCCTTTCAGCCTTAAACAACAAAAAAAAAATCACTTCAATATCATTATGAAGCTATTCACTAGAGTCATAGAGACTGTTACAAAAAGGAATTGTAGAAATTGTTAGTAGTAGCCATAGTACAGTCATGTCTGAAATCAGTTTTAAAAGAGAAGGTTAAGTAGTGATGGTAGTATAGATTTATTTTAATAAATAATTCATTGAAGTTCCTCTACTTAGTGGAAAAGAATATATATTGTTCTTATGAAAATGAAAGTTGTAGATATTGTTACAGCTAGAGAAAAGTTGAGAGTATCATTTTAGAGATCTGTCATTTTTCATATTTTTAGCCTGATTGCTTTTTGATATGTTATCTTATGAGCAGTGACAAACAGCTTGTAATAACTATTGAAGTTCTTAATTAGTTTGACTATGAAAGCTTAAAGATGATGAGTTTGAGATGATGTAATACCAACTATTATAAAATCGTATTTAGCAAAAAAAATTGGGAAATTACAGAAGTCACAGACTTGGGTTTTTCCTTAGGAAAAACTCTTCCATCCTATTGTGACACTATTTTCAGTCTTATCATGAGCAGTCTAAAAGCAGAAGAGACTGATTTTGCTTCTTTGCACACAACACTAGACTGAAACCATGATTGGCTGCTATAACAGAAGCTCTTAAAAAATTAATCAAGCTCAGTGATGGATTAACAAAGGCATATACCACCTAACCTGTAGGCACACAAACAGCTGTTTTGATATTTCTAGCTGGGAATCCTGCTTTCCACAAACATATTTGATGCTCAGACATGGTCTCTTGGCTGCTTGCAGTTGCCCCATCTGTCAGGATGGCACAATGCCCACACACAAGGTGGTATGTCAGCTTCGCCAGGGCATAGGTGCCAAGTAAATTCTGCTGTTTGCAGAGCTTTGCATGTGCTGGTTCTACAGTAGGAAGCCTCTGCTCTGTCACAGCAAGGTTGCCTCTCAACATGACTCCCTACACTTGATTACACCTGTTGACACTTTGGTATGTAAGGAAGAATACTTAAATAGTATGAGCAAGAAACATTGGTATGCAGGAATAGATTTAGTAATCTGTATTGCCCATACACTGCAAATACACTGCTACCTACTTTTTTTATTTATTTTTTTTCTTCTCTATCCCACCAGAAAATCCTACTTTTCAATGTGGGGTAAATTTTCGGAACAGATTACATCCTGGCTCATCTTTCTAGCCTGGATAATTTATGCCATCATTATTAGCACCATCAATTCACTCTCTTTCTTCTTATTCTTCCCCTACCCCTGACCCCAAAAAGAAAGAATTGTGGTTATCAACATGAACTCAGCCAAAAAAAAGAAAATAAACACAATGGAAAGTGGTTACTGAAGAAAGAAAAGAGAAACCTGACTCTTCTGTCTTATTGATTTTGTGGTGATGAAACTGTATTTATCACAGTGGAATAATCCTTGCTTTATCCCAGTGCATGAACTATGAGGGCAGAGAAAAGCCAGGCACTTAAACTGGGTATTGTGCTTGGGCAACTCTGTAACCAGTCTGTGTATCTGAGAAAGCATAGGGATAGCTGCCATAACAATGAAGGACATAATCATGTTAAGATGAGAAAATTGTGAGTCTGCAGAGGTGTTACTGCACCTTCTTCTTGTAACAGTCCACATAGCTGCTGTAGGGAAGAAGACTGCACTGCCTGGGAGGACCCAAGTTGTTCTGGGTTCAATTTATTGTTGAAGTTATTTTCTTTGATGAAAAGCTGAATGAACAGAATGAACTGAACTGTCCTTTCAAAGGACAACTCTGTCTTTCAAAAAATTCCTCTCATTTGCAAGTAACTGGTTATTCATAGCATTCAGAAACAGAACTCTTCATCATTCCTTTTACATCTTGTAGATTTTTAATTTCATAGGGATGTTTCCTGTAGCAATGATGAGACTTTTAGCAACCTTACCAGCTGCTCAAAATCCCTGCTTGTCTTTTCTTTTCTTCTCTTCTCTTGTTGTCATATAACTACTCTTTTTCATGTGTGATTCATCCCTCTGTGTTTCAGTCTTTTCAATTTCTGCATATGGCATTGAAAAACTCACATGAGTTTTCAGCTGTGTTTACTCTTTTTTTTTCTAATAAAAAAATCTAATTTCCAAATACCTATTATATTTTAAAACCCTCCAATGTCCTGATTAATCATAACTGTCTTTAAAGATCTCTTTTAAAAGCTAGAAATAATCACAAATTGTTTGAAACCTTCTGAAACACCTTTCTGTTCTTATCTATTTCTATTTTGCCTACCCACTGACTGTAGTGAGACATGTAAATTGAATAACTGAGAAAGATTTAATCCAGCAGAATGATACATAAAATTGCTTCTTGTTGTATTTATTCCCTCCATTGACATTAAAAATATCCCTTACTCTGCTTTTCTCACATGCATCTTTTTGATTGGTGCATCTTATTTTTCCTTCTATTTTCATAGTTCCCATAGCATTTATTCTTAGGCTTTATTTGTACAGTAGCAGAAGTATTCCAAGCACTTATGTTTTCCTAAATACTTCTCAGTCCTCAAGTTCACAGGAGTGTGTGCCTATTTCTTTTTTCTTTCATTTATTTTTGCTACTATGCTATTCTCCATCCCTCCAGCACTATATCACATTATTCTAACTATATAGTGTATCATTCTACCCTGCCTTCCCTACTACTCTGTCTCTTAGCATTTTTGACAAATTATGACCATTATTTCCCTTCTAACTGTTCTTATGCCATTTATCACCCATGACATTAAATAACTGCTCTTCTATCAAAATAATATACCTACATCATCTAGCCAAGTGAATATTCAACCATTTTCTATTAGAGATGGCCTGAGACTGTCATATCTGTCCCACCTGGCTATTCACAGATAAATGGATGAACTGAGCCAAATGCAGAAGTCTAAAATAGAAAGAAAGAAAAAAAAAAAGATATGATGAAGTTTGGGTTTCCAGTTAAAAAAGCCCTAAAAAAGATTTAATTTTCTTGCAAATAACAATCCATAGGTGCTTCAAAAGAGAAAAAAATTATAATGGAAAATATCACCGACATATAGTATTAGGGGCATTTTAATTCAACACTTTTCCATGTAAGAGACTTAATTTTCATTTTTTTGTGTGTGTATGTATTTCAGCAGTTTAAAGTTAGAAATGCTTGACCTACTGTATTGATCTAAGGCAAACCCATTCTCTATATCTAAAGGACAACTAGCTGAAATTGAGTATTTCACTACCACTCATGCTAATAGTTCATATCACATTTTAACTGGAGTTGGAAAAAAATCCCTCAAAATTTCCCTGTGCTAGAAACATTGACAAAAAACAGGTAGACCTTTTGAGATGGGAAAATTATGTTTCATGCTTTTTACTATTTTATGATTTTAAAGGTTTGTAATTGTATTAGCACACATGATACATATCATTAATTTGTTAAAGAAACATATTAATACAATCTGAAACTCTAATTTTAGAAGTAAAAATATCTGGCAATTATATTGAAATCATGGCATTAAATGTGTAGAACTTTTAAAGAAAGTATAGCTGGCCTGTAAACACTCAAAGAAGAAACAGCTTTCTGTATTAAGAAAAAGTATTTTAGGTTAACATTTTAAAAAATATACTGCATAAAGTGTAGAGACCAGGTGAAAAAGAAGGTTTTGTGACACTCAACACTGAGGGTCCTGAAAATTAAACAGGAAATATTATGTTCCCTATTGATGACATGACATTCAACAGGCTTGGATGAAGGACGGAAGTGGCAGTGGTACAACCACGAGCCTCACTCATCCCAGATTAACAGACCGGACAGTTAGCCATTAGTATAAACCAATGAATCTTGAGTTCTATTGGCTCAGGAATACAGCTTCAGCAGGTATTTCACTTCTCATGAACAATGTGAAGTGATGGGATTTGGACATTATCAAGAAAGCTTATTTATCATAAAATCATAGAATCAACTAGATAAGGAAAAAATCAAGTCCAACCATTACCCCAGGACTGGCAAGACCATCACTAAACTGTGTCACCAAGGGCCTCATCTACATGGTTTTTGAACACTTCCAGGGATTCCACCACTGTCCCAGGCAGCCTGTTCAAATACCTGATTACCCTCCCTGTGAAGAAATTTTTCCTAATATCCAACTAAACCTCCCCTGGCACAGCTTGAGGCTGTTATCTGTTGTCCTATTACTTTTTACTTGGGAGAAGGGACTGACCCCCACCTGAATTAATAAAGACCAAATCTCTCACCTGTTCACAATGTAAGAAGAATACCTTTCAGCACTCTTCTTTTTTTCCTTCTTTTCTCTTTTTAATTCTTTCTTTTTCTTTTGTGTTAAGGGAGAGGTCGTCTGGAAAAGAAAATCAGAACAATGATTTTGTTTCTGCTAGGCATTACTACTGAAGGCAATCATGATACCATGCTGGTTTTTCATGTTCCTATGAACAGTTGTGCACCTGATGACATGGAGTTATGCAGTTGTTATCAAAGCCTCTATACTCTTCTTGGCCACTGTTAATAGAGAAATGCCAGTCTCTGGAAGCTATGATTACAGTAATTTCTCTCCTAACACATGTAAATGGAATGTCATTACTCCAGAAAAATAGAGCGGATTTTGTCTTGCTGTTTGTCATGATTGATGTCGAGAAGCAAAAGACGAGTTTTACTTCTCATCTTCATGTATGTGAAATGAGATTCCAGTTAGTGGTGCATCACTGGGCGTGTGGTGACGGAGCTCTGCTTCCAGGTGCACGTGTATAGTGTGAGAGAGAGAAGGGAAAGGCAGAGCTGTAGTTCAGGCCATAGCCAGACCTTCTGCAGCTAACCTGCCTTGCCATCTGGCAGAAGAGACCCTGCAGCCCCTCATTTTTCTTGAAATCCAGGCAGAACCCATTTACCTAGTGGGCAACCAAGGTAGGAAATCAGTCGGTTACCTGTGCCTGAGTAACAACTAACTCTGCTACATTTAACAGTACAGTTAAATTTAGCTACAAAAGAGTAAGGTCAGCACCCCTCCCTGTGGTGCTTGACCTGCCACCTCCTTTCTCCTCTGCTACTGGGTCCCTCAGAACTGTTCCCTGCACTAGAGCTGTTCTGCTTCTTTCTTTCCCAGAAGAGTATTTTGCTTCTCATGCTAAACATATTTGGCATCATTCAGAATCTGTGAATATTAATTTCCCTAATATTGGAGAAATTCTGAAAGATACCTTAAATATTAGGTGTTGGGTTGGGAGGAAACAGGGTTTTCAGACATATATTCTGTGAGTCTATTGTTTTCAAGGGACATATCCCTTTTAAATCTGTGTTGTGCATCAACTAAGGAACTAGATTTGGGGAAAAATAAAACCAAACCAAACCAATCCCAACCCATGCTTTCCTTACAATTTTCCTTTTCCAACATACAAACCCCACTGTTTTCCAATCATCTGGCATATCTACACAGACAGAAGCAGATAGCCCCAAATTCATTCTGCCCATCCTGCAAGCTGCCTGGCCTTACTCCAGCTCCCATCCAAAAGCCATGTGGCTGTGATGGAGCATCACTGAGCCTGGACTAATAAACCTGACCTCTCAGGAGCTAAACACAACACTGCGCAGCCAATGCAGCTCTGCAGCTTCTGGCCAGGATGCTGTTGTCTGTTGGCTTGCTCAGAGCATGAACAGAATAGATTTAGGTCTGTCTGTACTTGTGCGTAGAGATTTCTTTCATATTTCTCTGTTAGGTTCCTTTTTTATTGATGCTCCGTCCAAATAAAAAAAAAAAAATAGAAATAAATCAACTCTTTAACACTCAGCACACCTTATTCATGTAATCTGGTGAATATGTGTATCCATACACTGTTGTTTACAGTCCTACCAAGAAAACATTTGAAGCTGATTCTTATTCCAGACTCATCTTTAAATAATTATTATATAAATAACATACATGATGACAAATTTGCCTAACTGTACAAATAAAACTGATAAAAATGGAAAGAGGAAGGGCTAAAATGGGTGGTTTTGTTAGTTACTTCTAATCTTCCTAAGCATTTAATTTTTGGATCCCAATCTGTTAGTTTCACATATCCTCTCAAAATGCCATTACTCCACTATTTCCATACTGTGGGGCTGGAAAATCAGCAGAATAATGGAGCAGACAAGGAATTAGAAGAGATTTTAGTTACTGATGGGTATTCTCTGGGGAATAATAACTCTGAAAACCCATATTTGGGACAGGGCATGAGAAGTTCTTAGAGTTATTATTCATTTTTTGTATCAGACAAGTAAGTTTTTATAGATGCTAATACTCAGGGTAAATATGTGTTAAATATGTATCTCAAAATAGATACAGGTTCATTTCCAGGCAGAATCTTTTGGAGTTATATTCCCTGTATATTACAATGTCTTCACCAGTCTGAGGAATCATATCAGTAATGTCAGTAAATTTTGCTGTTCACTCAAAGTATGAAAAATTCAACTAATGGGTTTAGCAACTCAGACAAGGACACTTAAGACACAGCCCTTATCTGATGGCATGGCTTCTAAAATAATTCTTTCCTGTGTGAACAGTGCTTAAAATACTATCTTAAGTCAAGACAGAAAGTTAAACAAAGTTTTTTCCTACAGTATTTGAGTATTTAATTTGTTAATCTATTGCCTGCTTCTGGAATGCTATAGAAAATAAATAAGGTTAGATCTGGCTTGTTTATTTTCTTCCTTACAAAGATACATAAAAGCTTAATGTCAGAGAAGAAAAAAAAATGATGGTGTTTGAGACAGATGTGTTCAGAAGTAGGAATCTTTACACATTTGGTAACTAACCGAGGTTAATGTGGGTTTTGCTGTTTTGTGTGCATTGTGTATCTGTGAGTAATAAGGTTAAATACACTAAATGTATAAAAGGCCTTTTAGTAGTACTGAGGCCCGCCACCAAACCTTTTCAAGTTGACCGAGTTGGAAAAATCTTCCACGTACTTCTGAGAAGTCATAGAATTAAACCAAATTCTGTCTTCCCAGTGAATGCTTGACAAAGGTCAAGCTGGGTTCTAGGTGAGTGCTGATATATTGCAGACAGACTGAAAACTGCTCTGACTTCATCCTGCATGCTGAGACACAGTTGGACTGTGAAATTATGCTGGACTTTCTGTCCTTCCACTGTACAATTATTTAAGAAAGTGAGCATGTTTTACAGCAGTCTCACTTGTTTAGTAGCCATTTGATTTTGGTTTCTAAAAGAATACATACAACAAAGACAGAAGGCTTGGGTTTGGTACAAAACTCCTCATAAGCACTTCTCCAAGCCTTGTAAGATACTTTAGGATTAGTATAGAAAATACAGTTTTTAGCTCTTACATTTTTCTACCCAGTGCTGTGGATGCCCAGTAGTTTCTCATCTCTGTCTTTTGTAGAACTCTCTTCATTTTCTTTGAGTGCCTTGCTTTTGCTCACAATCCCATATCTGTAACCAGAGCGTTTTGTTTTTCCACACCTGAAGGGCACCTGTAGACAACACTGTCATTCTGTATGACTTTTATTATAGAGTTAGAGAAACAAGAAAACAAGAAATAAATCAAGCAAAGACTCCCTGAAGGAGTATATGTTTTTTTTACTCATATACCACAGCAGACTTGTGAATACAGTTGATTGGTAGAAATAGAGTATGTGGAAAGCAAATTCACTTATATTTAATATAAGCTGTTTTCTTCACAAATACTTGAATTGTCTAAGTAAGTGATACATGAGGCATCCTGTATGATTGGCAGAACTTGTAATTTGTTTCAATTAATACAGCCACATGCCTAACAGTAAAGACAGAAACAGAAGATCAGGTGTATCTTCTTATATAGTTTTAAAGTAGTTCTACATATGAAGAAATTAAATTAGCTCACCTTAGATTATAAAATACTATCATTCACTTAGATATGAATACCTTAATGAATATTTAGAAAGCTAAACATGAAAGCTAAGTACTTGGTCTCTGATACATAATCACTACAAGACCCCAAAAGTTTACACAGATCAGCAACAGAGCTCAAGAAACACAGTGGAAGCTGAGACACTAGTGAAGTTTTGGGTTTGTCTTAAGGAAAAAAATATTCAACAGGACCACGTGCTGCCTTTGGCCATTGTGGTTTACAGACATACCTGCTTGATATGTAGGAATAAATTTCAGTATTAAAGTATCAACTAAATAAAATACTCAACACACACAGCATAAAAAAAACCCACAGAAATGCTAACCATGCACACATATGTCAGAATGCTCCCACAGACATAAGCAATGTACTCAACATGATCATAGAATCATAGAATCAGCTTGGCTGGAAAAGAGCGTTGAGACAATTAAGTCCTACTGTTGTCCCTGGACTGCCAAGTCCACCACTAAACCAAGTCACTAAGGGCCTCATCTTCATGCTTTTTTGAACACTTCCAGCGATGGTGATTCCACCACTTCCCTGGGCAGCCTGTTCCAATGCCTGACTACCCTTGATGAAACATAGCAATTTTAGTATTTTTCATCATAGTAGTACTATGATGAAACATAGTAGTTTTCTTCTGCCATAAACTTCCTTCCAGCATTAGAATGTCATTTGCTCAACAGTGCCTCCTCTCATTACTGAACACTGACTATGTATTTAGCTTGGTGTTGTACAGTACAGTAACCTGAACTGTAAAATACAAAAAAAAAAAAAAAAAAAAAAAAAAAAGAAAGCCTAGACAACATGAAAAAATAAGAACTAGAAAAAGAACAGAGACATGTTATGAAGAGGGTCTGAATGAAGACAGGAAGACAGTCAAGAAGGAGTGCTTGAGAAATCCATGTGATTGGCAGCAAAAAAGGTTTGTGATGGAGAAGCAGCCAGAAGCCAGGTACACCATCTTAGGGCAGCTAAAATAAATCTAGACACTGATATAGAGACACCTGAATTGCTGTCCCTTAAGTCTTATCTGAAAATCTAAGAGATTATCAGATATCATTCACTATTTCAACAAAAATGCAGAAGTCCAAATAAAATATTTTGGCAAATTCTTTTTAAAATAAAGAGATTTGAATAAATGTTAGGACTAGTTTTAAGGAAATCCTCAGCCTGCTCAGAAGTCAGAACATAGAAATGAGCCCCATATTTCTAATTTCTGAGAGGTATTAAACTATCACAACTTTATATAACCACCCTTTTATCTCCATCATAATAATTGAAAGGGTACTAAATTGAATGGCATTAAGAAAAGTTACGTGAAAGTAAATTCTCAACAGAAGAGAGTTTTTTAAAAGCTGTTATTACTAAATGTGATTAAAGTGCGACTTCTTCCATCAGGACAGATGATGAGCAGCAAATTGCCCACAGTACATGCATATTGAACAGAAAAATATCAAGAGAATAAACCTTTCGTTTACAAGAACTCCCAAGTGGTAACTGCCTGGAACACAGAAAATAATCACAGTATCAGTTCTCCACTCAACAGCACATAGATTAGATACAAGCATCTCTCTGGACAGCATAGCCGATAAACACGCAGCTTGCAAAGTGTAACATAAAAACAGTTTCTAAAGTTAGGGTCAGAGTCTTCCACAAGAGGGTGATTGAGCATGGAAAACAAGCAATGTTTTCTGGAGGTGCCAGGTAAAATTACAGTTTTATTTTTAAGAACTCAGGAAGCATTTGAGTAATAATTTTCTGAAACCACAGGAAAGACATAGCAACCTTGGTCTTCTCTTAGAAGAAGAAAGATTAAGTTTACCACATTTGTACCGGAAAACTAACCCTGCCTGTGTTATGACATAATGCTAGGCATTCATAGCAAATAAGAAAACTCATTCTACTATCTGATTCAAACCTTATAAGGTTCAGAATAGTATTGTGCTATTAGCCAATTTGTCAATGGAATCACCATCATCCAGCAAAGAGAAAATCGATTAGTTTTTGAAGCTATATTTTGTCATTTAAACTAGAGCAGCAGTTGGGTTTTGTCTGAAATTGCAACTTTGGTAATTTTTGTCCTAAATAAAATACCTGCATGAGGTACATAAGAGATGAGTGTCTGAAACATATTACAAACATTTTACAATTTTGCTGCTGAAAGATTTAGGTTAATTTAGCTTCAAATACTTAACATTCAAATAGTATATAAATGGGCAGATATATGATCTAGTTGAAGATGTCATTTCAGAGGGTTTGGACTAGATGACCTTTAAAGGTCCCTTCCATCCCAAACTGTTGAATGTTTCTGTGATTCTATGACTTACAGATGGATGGGTGGGTGGGTGGGTAGATGGGTGGATGGATGGATGGATGGACGCGTGGGTGGATGGCTGAATGAAAGGGTGGATGGATGGATGGATGAAATCTTTAGACCTTCTCTGTGGCCTGACTTCAGTCCCCCCACCCACCTCCACATGACTGGGAATATCTGAAGAGCCATACCAAGGTGCATGAGGAATTGTGGAAGACAGCTAATGACAAAGCTGTTTTTTTAAGCAGTCTTTTGCAAATGCCTATATAAGGGGTACACTATGCATGGTACAGCTGCCTGGGGCCAGACAAAGATGTTGCAGGTGCAGGACCCTTAATTTTTGTTGAATTTCAAATAGTTCCTCTCTGCCCATCTCTTCAGTCTGTCCAGATCCTTCTGAATGATATCCCAGTACTCTAGGCAATCAGCCACTTCTCCCAGTTTTGCATTTTCAGCAAACTTGCTGAAGCGGCATTCTATGCCTTCATCCAAGTCTCTGATAAATAAGATAAATAATACTGGAGCCGGTACAAACCGTTACAGGTCTCCAACTAGACTCTGGGCTACTAATCTCAGCCCTCTGATACCTGCCATTCAGCCATTCTTAAGCCACCTTACCATCCACTCATCCAAACCATGGTTCATGAGCTTGCCTATGAGAATATCATGGGAGACAGTATTGAAAGTCATGAAGAAGTGCAGGTAGACAACATCCACGGCTCTTCTCTCATCTATTCAGACAGTTGCTCCATCATTGAAGACAATCAGATTGGTAAAGTATGATTTCCCTTTGGTGAATTCATGCTGACTACCTCTGATTACTGTCTTGTCTTTCACATGCTTAGAGAGGGCCTCCAGTTCAGACATTTCATCACCTTTCCAGGGACTGCGATGAGGGTGATTGGCCCATACTTCCCAGAGTCCTCTTTCTAGCCCTTTTTGAAGATTGGGGTGACATTTGCTTTTTTCCAGTCCTCAGGTCTCTCTCCTGATTGCCATGACATTTTAAAGATGATTGAGAGTGGCCTAGCAATGATGTCCACCAGTTCCCTCAGCACTTGTGAGTGCACACTGTCAGGGCCCAGGGACTTGCAGATGGCGTAGATGGAAACAATTGTCTTATTATCTAATACTGGCTCAAAATGCCCTTGATATTTCTATTTCAACTTTTTGAGCATGTAACATGTACATTACTGCAAGTAAAATATTTTGGTTGCTGACACTATGTGTTTAGCCCAATATAGGTTACTAAGATATACCTTGGGAAGCATAATAACACCTGCTGACAATGATATTCTGTTCTTCCCTGAAGAGCTGCAATAGTGTGGTAGTCAAAGAATTGCATGTACCTTTATGTTCAACTGCTTAAGAGCATTGCTTTGACAAAGACATTACTATTATTTTGAGGAATAAGTCCAAAATTAAAGTCAGAATAAGTTCATAACAGGCACTTTATTCAACAATACAGTAGTGTTTCTGCTGAGTGTTCTTGCCAGAAATCAGTTTTATAATGTTTAGCTCAAAACTGTAATAAATGTCATGACAGGTCAAGAGGTCTTTATGTTAAGTACTAGTAGTTAAGTACAGTTTTGCATTTCTGTTACAAAACACATTTCTTGTCATATTTACCACAGTGCATTTGTATCTCAAATTTTGTATTATAAAAGTGCAAATATACTGTTTTGAAATTATAATAAATTAATATGCTTATTTTCTCTTTCCTTAAGTTTTCAGCCACAGCAATGTTACAGATCATAAGTTATTTCTGCCTCTAATACCTAATCACCCAGGTAATAATTTATACCACAATACTGAGGTGAACACACCTTATCCCATAAATCATTGCTGCAGACCTGTCCCATAATTCATACACTTGTTGAAGGTTTAGGTCCCTGCCTTGTGTTTTCATGCTCACTGAGGCATTATAATAGTCTTTTCTACTTTTTCATCCTCTAGAAGTCCAACTCTTGAATGCAACAGAGACAAAGCAAGCCACTTTTTTGAGAATTTTCTATAATAGTTCATTTTGAATTACAGAAGACAAACACAAGTTACTAAAAGTACTCCTTTGTTGAACAAAAATTGACCTTGATTTCTGTAAATTGTTTACCACCTTTATTGATAATTACTGGACTTAAATCTTGCTTCTTTGCACGCAGGAATAAGGGTTTCTATTTATATGTAAAAAGACCTAAGTCTGGAGAACTGTGTTGCATGCAGATATACTTACCAACACTGGTGTAAAAGACAGATTTTGAATTGAGAAAGCTATACGAGTTTCCTTAATATATGAATTCACCAGCAAGTAATTTATACAGTAAAAGTGGTGCAAAAGTTCTGGGATGTAAACATATCAGAGTTCTTAAAGTATCGAGTTGCTGTATAGAAGTGGCTTTGAATATGTGATTGCTATATTAGTTTGAAAATATTTTTTAATCTGCTTGCTTCTGAGTATATCTGTTATCATCTGACAACACCTAAAGGCTGTATCACACCAAAAATACCTCAACTTTTTGTGATAAATTTGTCTTGTACGCTTTAGTTAAGACCTGTGAAAATATTTAAAGTATATGTGGCTAATGAAGAGAAATTTGCTGGAATTCACGACCAATTCGTAATTACACGTGTCCATTAGGTCCAAACCCAAGATTCATTGCTCAGATTTCAAAGGTCTATTAGCGTATTCCTTAACCATTATAAACATGTGAATCAGTTGCATGTTAAAAAAACACCCTTAACTGTTTCATGTGAACTAATATCATTCTTATTTTATCATTTAAAGTACTTCTGTAATCATGTCTTCAGAAAGTAATGGTACATTTTCATAGAGACATGCCTGTGTTTTTATCTAAAGCTTCATCAGCTGCAGAATTGCTAAAATTATTTCAATTTTTTTTTGTGCTACTATAATCTTATGTTCAATTAATGTGCGTATAAATGCCTTTTTCCAAAATATTTGTTATATACCTGTAACAACACCATGGTGTGTCGTTTCATATAATGACATAGTGTCATTATTTCCCAGACATCAGGCAGGTATTTTGTTTTTCCTGTTTTAAATAGATCTGTGTTGAGTAGCTGAAGAATGTGAGCTTCCCATCGGTGTAATTGTAATGAGAAGCTTATAACAGCAGGTGCTTTAATCATGTTACAGACAAATAACAAATTTTCAAAGAAATTATACAGTTACACTGATCAAATGCATGACAGTTCCAACAGCTTCACAATTTAAAACTATTAAAATTGCAGTATTAAAATGAGACAGAAAAACAGTTTTTCTGAGGCAACTGAAGTCAAACGAATAATAAAATGTGGTTTTAATGCAAGAAAGTTATTAATGCTCTGCATATCCTACTTAAAGTGTGTTTTAGATTTTTATTAGTTTTGGCTTTTAAATCAAATATGTAACTTACACATAGAATCTTGAAAACTGCAAGTTTGTCACAGAGTGTTTTCATTTTACAGTATTCTCTAGTTGAGAAATATTCACATATATTTCATGTTATATGTAGAACTCTTTCAGCTTACACTATGAACCTCTGCTTCTCACTGGGGAGATCATTTAGACAGGCTGGATTTATTCTCTGTGTGGAACTGTATATCACAGGCAGAAGTTCTGAACTTGTAATTCTGAGCAATTGATGACCATGATTAAGACTGGAAAGGAGAATTTTATCACAAAACTTGAACATCTTCAATCTAGTTCCATGTTCTGCGAATAATATATGTTTTGTGGAAGTTTCAGTTCCTTTATTTTGTTTTTTGTAGCCTTTCAGATGTATGAGAATCACAATGAAAATCTTCAATAGAAAATTATGCAGAATGTAATTCACTGGTTAGTTTTCTGGTGGGGTTACAGGTTATTGATCTCGAATCCCAGGTTCATTTTTTTCAATATAATTGAATAAATATAGTTGACCGATGTGAACCAACATGCATAGTCTTGCTACATTTTTGCAAAACAGACATTTCATCTTTATATTGAATTCAAATGCACCAACATCGTGATGCGGCTGGAGCTGTGTTGATGCTAACTTCCTAAACCAACATAGCTGTATCATGCAAATTTATCTTCTCAGAAACAAGTACACCAAATTCAAATAAGACTTTCTTCACATTAGATTAAAAGAGGACATGGTTGTGAAACAAAATTAACAATTTCTTATCTGGAAAATACTGTTAATAAAATGAACTGTAGAGTTAAACAGAAGAGACACTAGAAGAACAATTGTTCTGTATTGTAAAATAGCTGAACCAAGATAGTTCATGCTATATCAGTCTTCATTTGTAACACATGCTGTCGATAAGAACTTTTTAAAAATTACATTGTCCAATGTGAGGGGCAGAAAATTGCAGTAGCCTTTCAAATAATTCATTAACTGTTAGGAAATTTATCTCTGTAACTTCTTTGGCTCTCTGTAACTGCTTTTGGTTCCTTAATCTGTTCAATAATAGAAGAATCAAAAGAAAATCTCAACTGAAGAGTTTCTATTGATCTAATTTTAATGCAGCATTCAATGGTTGCAAATAATTTGGTATATTCTTTAGTGTCTTGGGAAAATGGAGAGTGAATAAAAATTCTTTACATTCTTATCAGCACAGTTGATCTAAAAACTCTATTTTCATCCCATAGGAAATTCTGACATTGTAAAATCTATTGTTAGTATTAGGATTGAAAAATGAATGTGTAGACATCTCTTAGTGCAGAGAAATTTGGAAAAAATAGTCACTTAAATAGTACTGTGTTTCATTTTCATGAAGTTTGCAATCCCATGTGATAGAAACAGCATAACACAAAATGTTAACTTCTAATATTGAAGTTAAATTAAAAATAAAGTTCAAATGGAATGTCTCTTTCTTTCTGAAGTGTGCATTACTACAACTAGAAGTTAATGCTGATTTATTTCATGCTTTCCCTTTAAAAATATTACTACTGTATTGATACTTCTCTGTTTTCTGAAGAAAAAAAAATTGCCACAGATTTACTTATAGCGGCATTAATTAAGTAAATCCCTGTTGCATAAAAAACAATGGAGATGTGTATGTATTCAAGGGTGACTTCTTTCCCCCCATTTTGAAATACCATTTTATGGAAATGAGGCTGATTGCTGATACAAGATATTTTCTCCAGATACTTTTTTCTGATTTTTTTCTTTAAATGTTAACTCTATTTTCAGTGATTTAATATTATTACAGGATAAAAAGAGTCATTTGTGTTTGTTAATCTTGTTACAAGTTCTTCCAGTCAGTCAGTGGAACCCACTGATGTCAATGGAAGTTTTACTATGTGAATCTAATTCATTTTCAGCTGAACTAGATTTTTGGTTTTGGTTGTTTTGTTTTGTTTTTTTTTAATTTTGTGTCTGTTCTAAAAATAAATATTTTATAAGGTTTTTACTGGAAAATCATTCAACAAAAATTCATTTCTAGAAACAAAATGACATACATAAAGTTGAAGGAATTTTCAACATGAAAATGCAATAATTGGTATTTTAAAAAGAAAAGAATTATTTTAAACTACCTAGACAACCTGATAATTTCAAAAAATACTCAGCTTTGCTCAGTCTACATTTTCAGCTACAGGGATATTTCAGCTGCTCAGTTTCTCAGTTATTTCCAAATACTCTTAAAAGAAGATTGGCTTGCTTCCTTCTCAGTTCACCCAATCCCACCTTCCTCAAATTGCTGATCAGTTTGACTAAGATTTTGCATAGCAACTGTGTCTCCAGTGTCTGTCGCCACAGAGGCAAATGCATGTGCTCCCATTATTCAGGCTGAAGAGCTGATAGTGTCCGTAGACGCTTTTGCCATGAACATAGTTGATAAGCACATCTTATTTAGGAGGGAATTGATTGCAAAGTCCTTTGAGGCTAGTTCTCTTAGTTCTTTAGTCCATGTGATTATCACTCTTCCAAAGCAATTGGAGGCTGCTGAAGTGTAAAATGAGACTGATTTACCCCATAATTCTATTGCAGACTCTGCTTGCTTTTCCTGTCTGTCAGGTTATTGGGGAAGAATTAATTCCTGCTTAAGAATAATGACTTTCTTCATGGTTATCTGGGGGCTGGGTAAACTATGTTGTTAGCTTTATGTGCCACAGATGACTTGCCTTTTAGGAACAGCTGATATATGGAACATAGCTGGTGAAAACCTTTGCTTTTAGGAAGCTGTTTTCTTTTTTATTGTTAATTGTAATAGGATGGGTATATTACTCTATTTTACTTCTCTGTTTTCCAGTAAGCAAGTTACCCTTTTTATTGTTATTTTGAGGCTATGATATAGACCCAGATTCAGCATGAGTTCTTCTGGACTTCATTCTCTGGTTCAGCACACTAAGAGGTCTAGTAGGAATGCTTTCTTTCCTACTTGTAAAGAAAGAGCAGAGGGCAGAGCTGTTGCCATGATCTGGACACAGTATTCATTTACAAAATATCTGCTGGGAATGGCCTTGAAACCAGAAAGTTACGACCTTTTGAAAGATAGACATACAGTGGTCCTACAATCTAGTGTGGCAAGATGTGGGGTTAAAAAACAAGCATATTGCTTTTTCTATAAGACTTTGTATTTTTAACTGAAAACATCTTTTGCTATCCAGCTGGAAGTCTGAGAAGATGACACACCAGAATAGGGGTGCTGGTCTAGTGTGAAGGGCAGAAAACCAGCTTTTGGTTGTTCCAACTATGGCACTAATAATAATTACTAGAATGAATACAGAGTATTGGAATAAACTTATTTTTAAAGAAAAACTACAAATGAGTTCATTGAAGAAAAAACAGTCTGTATGCCTCCCTGTGCTCTGCTGGTTCATCTTCGAGTCAGCTCCTATCTAAATCTTACATACGCTCTTTGAAGAAATATGAAAATTTAACTGACATCAAGATGGAAATGGCTGTCACTTGATTTTGCAGTATTTGCTCCTACCTTATTTTAGTAGTCTAGTTCTTAATGTACTTAGCCAGGAAATGACACATCTGCAGTACAACTTCTGCTTAAACTTCAGGATGACAGCCTTTGCTATCTGCACCTCAAACTGTACAGGCTCCAACCAGGGCTTGTAATATATCCTAAATCAGACCCTCCCATCTCTTCTATCATGGAGATGCCAAGTAATGGGATGAGAAGGAAAAAAACAAGAGGGAATGGCAATCTGACTCTATTTGACTTTTTGTGGTGCTCAGAAGGGAAATAATCCTTTTTTTCCCCCATGTATAAAATGTGTACACTCACGTCAAGAACCTTGATTTCAAAACCTTTCTGCTCTTTCCTGAGTGCTTTAGCCCATGTTAGTTAAGTTAAAACACCTTCAGTGTCTTCAACAGAAGCAGTAGGGAATATTCTTACTTCAATTTGAAGCATTTATGCAGTCTACTGGTTTTGGATATAGTAGGTGTAGGTTCAATTCCTTTCAGGTTGAACAGAGTCTAGAATGTAAGTTTTTCACTTGGGAGACACTTTGGGGGGAAATCAGCTTACAGGTTATGATATCTAAATACAAGATACCACATGTCTATAGATTTAGAGTTCAAGCTCCAATGGGATCCTTAACAGTGTAACCATTGCTATCTGCTTTCTTTAGGATGTGTTGAATTGTTCTTCACGATTCCCTGGATCTGCTGACAGCATTGTCTCTGCCTGTACAGGGAGGTTAGACACAAGGCTTATTTGCAGAAACTTTCCACTATGATTGCCTAGAATTAGATGTTTGAATCTGAGCTGAATCACACCCCACGTTTCTCTTTTCTCCTGTTACACCTTTTAATGATCCCGGGAACATCCCTGTCAGCTCACTAGTCTGTAAACATGCAAACTGAGCAAACTGCTTGAACTTTTGCAGATTGCCAGGTGCGCATATTCCCCAACCAGGGAGTAGTTTCTCTACTTATGGGAATGTTAAGTTAGCCATATTAGATTGTTCTCTTTTTCTAAACCTATTTGTGAGACAGTTAATAAACTGCACAGATTGGATTCCACACTAATTGTGCAACACTCAGATTTGAAGTACAGGGTGTCTATAATTTTGTGTATCTTTACCTCTGTTAGAGTATCTCCAAAATTATTCTAGTAGCCTTAAAGCCAGTTTTGCTGATGCTTTTTTTATTTATTTATTTTTGTTTGCGTGTGTGCATTTGCCGGTTATTGTTGTTCTTTCTTCCTTAGGAATATATATTTAAATTTCCCTGCTGTCTCACAGTTCTCACGCAATGTTTGCTTGATTTTATATTCTTCGTACTTTCGTTTGGTTTATCTCTCTAGCATGAGGTCCTGAAAGCAATGTTAATAGACTATCCTCCTAAGAGGAATTTATGGGTAATTTTCTTTGGCAGCTGAAAGATTTATGATCAAAATATTAGACATGAATAGAAAACTAAACTAAATAAAACACATCTTATTCTACAGATGTATGATGTTTTATTTATACGTAGATACAGCACTCAGAGACCCCAGTTTTACTTCACATTTGTGTTGCCATATACAGGCAGACAGCAGTTTCAGGCCAGAGCTATGTGAGAGGCGCGCTTACATTCAGCGCGTTATCAATACCAAGTTCATCCACAGCTTTTGATGAGGCTTTATGGGACAGACTCAGAAAAGTTTGTGAACTGTACCTGTCTCCGGTGTTCAGACTACATCAGAATTTCATTTGACAAAGCAACACTTAACGGTTAATGATCCTCAGCAGGATAACCCAAACTACCTAAATCAGCAGTCTAGACTCCGTAAATAGGCAGTGAAGAGAGGTAACCTGCTCTCAGGGTATCTAAGTATTTTCTTTGATTAGCAAACTTTATTTCTCTTCCTTGACTCCTTGAACCGTACACCTCTACTTTAGCGTCACGATGTACTGAGAAAGGAACAGCTTAAAGCCAGCCAAAAAATAACAGCCCCAGTCTCAGCTGAAAGCTTGGAGAGAAACCCTTTTCTAGAACAGGATATAAATTAACTTGAAGGCTTCCAGGATCTTTTTGGTTGATGCTTTTTTTGTTTGTTTTGTTTGTTTGTCAGGTTGTGTTTTGTTTTGTTCTGTTCTGTTTTGTTATTTTCAGGAAAACATAAAGTATAGTAAAACTACAACCATGTTTGACCTTTTTCACACAAATCATAGAACCATACAATAATAGAAGAGTTAGGGTTGGAAAGGACCTCAAGATCATCTAGTTCCAACCCCCCTGCCACGGGCAGGGACACCTCACACTAAACCATCCCACAGAAGCCTTCATCCAACCTGGCCTTGAACACTGCCATGGATGGAGCACTCACAACCTCCCTGGGCAACCGATTCCAGTGCCTCACCACCCTAACAGGAAAGAATTTCCTCCTTATATCCAATCTAAACTTCCCCTGTTTCAGTTTTAACCCATTACCCCTTGTCCTGTCACTACAGTCCCTGATGAAGAGTCCCTCCCCACCATCCCTATAGGCCCCATTCAGATACTGGAAGGCTCCTATGAGGTCCCCATGCAGTCTTCTCTTCTCCAGGCTGAACAGCCCCAATTTCCACAGCCTGTCTTCATACGGGAGGTACTCCAGTCCCCTGATCATCCTCGTGGCCCTCCTCTGCACTTGCTCCAACAGTTCCATGTCCTTTTTATGTTGAGGACACCAGAACTGCACACAATACTCCAGGTGAGGTCTCACAAGAGCAGAGTAGAGGGGCAGGATCACCTCTTTTGACCAGCCGGTCACGCTTCTTTTGATGCAGCCCAGGATACGGTTGGCTTTCTGGGCTGCGAGCGCACACTGCAGCCGGCTCATATTCAGTTTCTCATCGACCAGCACCCCCAAGTCCTTCTCCGTAGGGCTGCTCTGAATCTCTTCTTTGCCCAACCTGTAGCTGTGCCTGGGATTGCTCCGACCCAGGTGTAGGACCTTGCACTTGTCGTGGTTGAACTTCATAAGGTTGGCATCAGCCCACCTTGTAAGCTTGTCAAGGTCCCTCTGGACGGCATCCCTTCCCTCCAGCATATCAACTGGACCACACAGCTTGGTGTCATCGGCAAACTTGCTGAGGGCACGCTCAATCTCACTGTCCATGTCAGCGACGAAGATGTTAAACAAGACCGGTCCCAACACCGATCCCTGAGGGACACCACTTGCTACCGGTCTCCAGCTGGACATCGGGCCATTGACCACAACTCTTTGTGTGCGGCCATCCAGCCACTTCTTTATCCAACGAGTGGATCCATCAATTTGATATCTCTCCAATTTAGAGAGAAGGATGTCGTGTGGGACAGTGTCAAACGCTTTGCACAAGTCCAGGTAGATGACATCAACTGCTCTACCCTTGTCCATCAATTCTGTAGCCCCATCATAGAAGGCCACCAAATTGGTCAGGCAGGATTTCCCCTTAGTGAAGCCATGCTGGCTGTCACCAAGCACCTTGTTGTTTTTCATGTGCCTTAGCATGCCATCCAGGAGAATGTGCTCCAAGATTTTACCAGGCACAGAGGTGAGACTGACTGGTCTGTAATTCCCCGGGTCTTCCATTTTCCCCTTCTTGAAAATGGGGGTTATATTTCCCTTTTTCCAGGCTTCTGGAACTTCACCTGACTGCCATGATTTTTCAAATATGATGGCCAGTGGCTTAGCAACTTCATTCGCCAGCTCCTTCAGGACCCACGGATGGATTCCATCGAGTCCCACGGACTTGTGCGCATTCAGATTTTTAAGATGGTCTCGAACCAGATCCTCTCTCACAGTGAGCCCAAGGTCTTCATTCTCACAGTCCCTGCATCTGCCTTCTAAGACTTGGGTGGTGCAGTCGGAGCCCTTGCCAGTGAAGACCGAGGCAAAGAAGTCATTTAGAACCTCAGCCTTCTCCAAATCCTGTGTAGCCAGTTCTCCCGAGAGCTTCCTCAGGGGGCCTATGTTGTCCCTAGTCTGTTTTTTGTTTGCTACGTACCTGTAGAATCCCTTCCTGTTATCCTTAACATCCCTGGCTAGGTTTAATTCTAACTGGGCCTTAGCCTTCCTAACCTGGTCCCTAGCTTCCTGGACAACATCCCTGTACTCTACCCAGGCCGCCTGTCCTTGCTTCCATTTTCTATAAGCCTCTTTTTTCCTTTGAATTTTCCTCAGCAGCTCCTTATCCATCCAAGGAGGTCTCCTGGCCCTCCTGCTGCACTTCCTTCTAGTTGGGATGCAGCACTCCTGAGCTTGTAGCAGGTGATCCTTGAATATCAACCAAGAGTCTTGGGCCCCCCTGCCCTCCAGGGCTATATTCCATGGAACCTTACTAAGCAGGCTCCTGAAGAGGCCAAAGTCTGCTCTTTTGAAGTCCAGGGCAATGATCTTGCTACACGCTCTTCTCACTGTCATGGGGATCTCAAATTCGACCACCTCGTGATCGCTGCATCCAAGGCTGCCCTGGAGTACCACATTCTCAACAAGCCCTTCCCTGTTGGTGAGCACAAGGTCAAGCATGGCACCTCTCCTTCTTGGCTCCTCTATTACTTGAAGAAGGAAGTTATCTTCCACACAATCGAGGAACCTCTTGGATTGCTTGTGCCGTGCAGTGCCATCGTTCCAACAGATGTCAGGGTGGTTGAAATCCCCCATGAGAACAAGGGCCTGCGAGCGTGAGGCTTTTCCTATCTGTCTGTAGAGTGCTTCATCCACAGGTTCTCCTTAATCAGGCAGTCTGTAACAGATCCCCACAGTAATGTCTCCCACGGTTGTTTTCCCTTTAACCCTGACCCACAAACTCTCTGTAAACTGCTCACCTGTCCCCAGGCAGAGTTCCATACTCTCCAGCCTATCCCTAACATAAAGGGCAACTCCCCCTCCCCGCCTGCCAGGCCTGTCCTTTCTAAAGAGCCTGTAACCTTCCATTCCAACACTCCAGCCATAGGAGCCATCCCACCATGTTTCTGTGATGCCTATTATATCATACCCCCGTAGATGTGCACACATCTCTAATTCCTCTTGTTTGTTCCCCATGCTATGGGCGTTTGTATAGAGGCACCTGAGACGAGCTCCAATTGAAGCCGGCTCCTTGGCTGGAGTAGCTGGAATATATCTACATTGTTCCGAGCATTTATTATAGGTGTTGGCAACTGGCTGGGTGTGTTGGGATGGAATGATGTCCCCCTCCCCCAACACATCTAGTTTAAAGCCTCCTTGACCAGTCTGGCAAGCCTCCTACCAAAACTGCTCTTCCCCTTCTTTACCAGAGCAGCTCCACCAGCCCCCAGTAGACCTGGCCTACTAACTTCAGTCTTATGTTCAAGACACCCAAACCCCTGACTGTGACACCACTCTTTTAACCATTTATTAACCTGGCCAATCCTCCTAGCTTTTTCTTGGTCCTCCCCTGTGTCCTGGAGAATTGATGAAAAGACTATCTGAGCACCAGAGCCCCTAACAACCTAAATCGTAAGAAGTTGGTAGAACACAGAACTATCAAAATAAGTGATGATTTTTTACTTAGTAGTGTAATTGAAATGCTATTTTTCATGTCAGAAACAATAGCAGATACCACTGTTTCCTGGAGTGTATTTCCATATACCTGCATTCTTACATATCTGAAGCTAGATGAATTTTAGGTCCTTTCCAACCCTAACCATTCTATGATCTCAAGGATTTCTTATACTTGTCTGTCTTTTCTGTCAGCTGTTGGGCTTTCTCCTGCTCTGCACATAGGAGATTTTCCAGTTTCATTCATCACTTGACAGTCCTGCTTGTTTTTTCTCATACAGAATGATGCACACAATGATTCTGACAAACTATTAATAAACATTTAATGTTGCTAACCTCTCTTGCTGTTCTTCCTCTGTTTCAGTTGACACTTCTGGTGTTTGTAAACCATACTTCAAACTCTCACAGATAGTCTTTGTAGAGATCTCAGATGTCAGAAGGCTCAATCTTATTTAGAAATTTTGAACCCAGACTGTTAATTTCCAAGCATGCTTTGTAAATGATTACAAACTAACATCCTACTCCAAAAGGATCTCTGCTTGTCAAGTTCTTTTAAAAAGTCTTCTAAATGTATTCTAATTCTGTACATACTTGCAAATAAAGCTGATTTTTAAGAAATAAAGTTTTGATTCTACTTTCTAAACCTACAAAGTGATTTAGGGAAATACCGTTAAGAAGTAGGTTTTTCTTCAAAAAGGAAAGCAAAAGCATGATAGTGTATAGTTCATTACATGAGTACTAAAATAGCCTGTGTTCAGGCAGCAAGTGAAGTTACCAAAATTTTGATGCTTGGTGTTCTGTTCTGTTACTATCAACATTATATGCGAAGCAGAATTCAGGTTTCTGCTTTGTCTGTTATAGGCACTTCCTTGTTATTGTGGATTTAGTTAATCTTAAAATGATGATCATGAATCTCATGGTGTTTGAGAGCTTGCAGTGGTAATTATCAAGGGCCTGTTTCTATTCTGAGGTGCATTGAAGTATGTAATTAAACATTTCTTTTTCTTCAGATTTGAGCTGAGTTTTGAAATAAGAGTTGTTTGATTGAAAACTCAGCTTTGTCAAATGGTTCAGTTCTCCCTGAGCTGAAGCCAAGTTCAAAAAATGGATTATATAGTTAAAAGAGCTTGCGCTTAAGCTATTAATAGGAGGACGTCCGTGCTAACACAGGCTTTAAACTCATTCAAGGTCCTATAATTCATGATGACTGTACATTCATTTCAACTTGATATAAAAATATACAAATGCCTTGACTATGTTTATTTCCTCAGGGGACACCAAGTTGAGTATGAGCCAGGAATGTATCCTTGCAGCAAAGCAGGCCAGCAGCCTTCTGGGCTGCATTAGACAGAGTATATTACCAGCAGATAGAGGAAGATAATCCTTTTCTGCTCAGCACTGGCGAAACACATCTGTCTCTGTCCAGTCCTGAGCTTCCAGTTGAAGAAGGACATGAACATACTGGAGTGAGTTTAGCCAAGCACCACAAATATGATTGAGAACCTGGAGCATCTGTCATGAAAGGAGAGGCTGGGAGAGTTGGGACAGTTCAGCCTGCAGAAGGAAAGCCTCAAGGGGATCTTATATGTGTAAAAATATTTTTGGGGACACTAAAGAAGGTAGATATAGACTCTTCTCAGTGGTATCCAGTGACAGCATAAAAGGCAATGTGCAAAATTCAAGATATAAGAAATGTCGCCTAAACATAAGGGAATTTTATTGTTTTGTTTTTTAATGGCCAATATGGTCAGAAACTGGTAACGGACTCTCAGAGAGGATGCAGAATCCTCATCCTTGGAGACATTCCAAAACTGACTGAGTGCTGTCCTTAGCAACTCAGTCTAGCTGACCCTCCTCTGAGTGTTGGACTAAAATACCTCCAGAGGTCTCTGCTAACCTGAATGATTCTCGACTTTGTGTGAATCATTCTGTGGATGATTCACAGACTAAAAGGAAGAAGAAAGTATCATTGACTACATTAGTTTTAATGGCTTCAGTTCTGCTGTGCTAAATCGCTTAATTCTTTTTGTGACCCCCATAATGACTTCACATGTTAAAAGTGCCTTCCAGCCTCAACAAGTCTTATCCATTTATATCAGTATTCACTCAAATTCTTTTTATCTCAATTTTAAAAATCTTCCTTAACATAGAAAACTTTGGTGTGAAATTATAGTATTTAGTCTTATGAGTAGAAAAAAAAAAAAAAAAACAGGAAAAAGTATCCCTTTCAACCTTAAAAAAACCTTTTCAAAGAAAGTCTTTCCTAAGCAAAATTCTATGTTATAGCAAATCATCCATGATGCTATCATAATCTTTTTACCTATAAAAAAGCAACAGATTTTTTGGTCTACAATTTTGTTCATGCATGATATAAGCATCTTTGTTAGATTTCACACACTCTTTGGGTCAAGTTACTAACATATGTGTAGCTTAAAATATTTATCTGAAGGAAACACATGGGGTCAGCAAGCAGATTTACACAAGTGCTCTTCAAAACAAGAAAAAATATTGCAAAAAGCATGGTGCAGTTTTATCTCTGAAAATAACACAGATATTGTAAAGGAAGAGAGAAAAGATGATTGAATATTTTTGGTTGGTTGCATGTATTATTTTGGTGGAGAAGCTGACATTGGATATCAGTAGTGTAGTGATCTTCCTTTAAAATACAGAATATTCTAAAGCAATGAATCAAGTTACATTTTTCAGCTGAAGGTTTTAGTGCATACTGACTGCCTTGTATCTGTTGACATAAAAAGAGATTATGTCAACAACATTCCTTAAAGGTGCTTATCCATCCATTTTCTGCTTTGTTCTTCCTTTTCAGGATTGACAGTAAGGCTGATTCTGTTAGAATCATAGAATCATAGAATAGTTAGGGTTGGAAAGGACCTCAAGATCATCTAGTTCCAACCTCCCTGCCATGGGCAGGGACACCTCACAGTAAACTATCTCACCCAAGGCTTTGTCCAACCTGGCCTTGAACATTACCAGGGATAGAGCATTCACAACCTCCCTCAGTGATATATTCCAGTGCCTCACCACCCTAACAGGAAAGAATTTCCTCCTTATATCCAATCTAAACTTCCCCTGTTTAAGTTTTCCAGGTTGGATGCATCCCAGGATACGGCTGAGCTATGTCATTTAAGTAGCTCATGAATTAACAGGCAACATTTACAGTAGGAGCAAGACCTTCTTAGAACAGTCTAGGAAGGTATTCCACAAGTTCACTATTAGCAAGATAAAATAATTTTATGTTGTTTATTAGGCAAAAGTAAGGCAGTTTTCATCCTTCAAAGCATCCATTTTCAAGAAGAGGAGAATGGAAGACCAGGGGAATTACAGTATCCTGGGCTGCACCAAAAGGAACGTGACCAGCTGGTCGAAAGAGGTGATCCTGCCCCTCTACTCTGGTCTTGTGAGACCTCACCTGGAGTATTGCGTGCAGTTCTGGTGTCCTCAACATAAAAAGGACATGGAACTGTCGGAACAAGTGCAGAGGAGGGCCACGAGGATGATCAGGGGACTGGAGCACCTCCCGTATGAAGATAGGCTGAAGAAGTTGGGGCTGTTCAGCCTGGAGAAGAGAAGGCTGCATGGAGATCGCCTAGCAGCCTTCAAGTATCTGAAGGGGGCCTATAGGGATGCTGGGGAGGGTTTCTTCGTCAGGGACTGTAGTGACAGGACAAGGGGTAACAGGTTAAAACTTAAACAGGGGAAGTTTAGATTGGATATAAGGAGGAAATTCTTTCCTGTTAGGGTGGTGAGGCACTGGAATCGGTTGCCCAGGGAAGTTGTGAGTGCTCCATCCATGGCAGTGTTCACAGCCAGGTTGGATGAAGGCTTGTGTGGGACGGTTTAGTGTGAGGTGTCCCTGCCTATGGCAGGGGGGTTGGAACTAGATGATCTTGAGGACCTTTCCAACCCTAACTCTTCTACGATTCTATGATTCTATGAATGGCTCTGAATACACAGATGGGGCTCAGGTCCAGCCGAGGAGGGTAAATATACTCTCAGTTAGTAGTTTGTACCTGTTAGGATTCTCTTAAATGAATTTTACTGTAAATTTAAATTGTTTTCACTAAAAAAGTTGAGTATTTGTAGCTGTGAACTCAATAAGAGTTCCATATCCCCATCTGAAATTCAATTTATTTTTATTTTTTGTTTCTTTTCCCCTTTTTCCCACTTTTTGTTGTCCTATCCTACTTTCTCAGATCTTTCTCCAGCTCTCTCTTTTCTTCCTTTTCAGCCTAATTGCCTGAGGAAGCAAAGGTTATATGACTGTGAGTTTTGCCCACCCACCTATAAGCAAGCCTTTCATAACCTTAGAACATGCGTTAATTTCAACCATTTTTGAAAAAGGCATAGAAATCTCAAAGTTCCTAAGCTCTTACAACTTTCATGAGCCCTTGCGGCTATTTAGAGAAGAGACACACCACACGGTTCTCCCGTTGAACAATGTTACAAGGTGAATGACTTCAACAGCTATCAACTTGGCTGGTTAACCAGGAAAAGCTTTCCTTGTAACATATTCAAGAAAACTAAAAAAAAAAGGTACATGCTGCCTCTTGCTTACATGGTGTTCATGCAAAATAGGAGAGAAATGAGAAAATTGGTATGGTCTGGAGTACTTTTAGACAAAACCAGATATACTGCAGATAAAAGTTCTGCAATATGCGCACACTGTGAGAATTAAAATGATGAGCTGTTGGAGTAATACAAAAGAAAGGAAGTAAATAAGGATGGCATGCTATGAGCAGTACTGAGCAGAGCTGAGACTGCTTGAATAAACTGACACAAACAATAAAGGTCATAAAGCTCATAATTCCACTTAGCTGAGTAGTTTGCTTTTACTTCTTTTCCTAACAAACCGTGGCCTGCCCTAGAGTGCACTTTTCTATCATGTCATAACATTTGAATGAGTAATTTCATTGATTAACTTTGTCTGTTCTTTTTTTGCTCAAAAGTGTCTTCTGCCCTCTATAACCTGATCATTTTTTCAGGCTATCAGAATCTCTTTTGATATAAGATTTATGTCACTGATATTTTCACTTAGGTAAATTCATGGAAGATGGATGTTTAGGAGTATAACCTAGTTTTAAAATGAACTTATTTGAATTTCAGAGCAAAATAACTCAAAAAAACTTAAATTGGTTTTGTATTGTTTTTGTTTTGTGGGTGTTTCTTTGTTTTGGGCTTTATTTATTTATTTATTTATTTATTTATTTATTTAGTAATGAATCTATTAACTGAATTTAAATGGGATAAACTTGCAAAAAATATAATGGGACCTGGCTGGCTCTGTCAGGACATACTATAATCTTTGCTCAGAATCTTTGAGGTCATTCAGTATAGTATGTACCTGATTCCTTGTGTAAATGGTGAATGTGTCAGATAGAAAGGTAGAGGCCAGAACAGTGTTTGTTCTCCTTGAGTTGAAAAAATAATTCCCCAAGAACACGGTCTCACTGATGCTTTCCCTGGGGTACTAGGGTTCTATGTGGCCCCTAAACAAGATTGTGACTTAACTACAATCTATTCCCTGTCCCTCCATATGTTACATCTGTCCTTCAGAGGGACTTCCACCAGAAAAAGATCAGATCGAATATCTTTGTGCTCATACAAAACTATATTTATCTTAGTGTGTTTATTAACAAAACATTAAGCCCGCATGCTTAAAAGCACTTCAAAAACAGAGAAAAATAAATATATCAATCAGTATCTAAACCCTATGGCATGTGTTTATGCAAGAGAGGGAGAAACAGTAATGGACAATCAGAGAATCCTCTAAGACAGAGTAACTATACTGAATGATCTGTCTTCTCAGAAAGACTGTTGTGACAGTGGTCTTTGAAAACCAGAATCAGACAGCCAAAGAGGAAAAGCACACTCTGCCTCAGTCCTTGGAGAAGTCCCAGGAATTTTTACCTCTCATTTTTGGTTGCTTAAACTCGCATTTCAATGAACCTGCTGGACTTTGCTCTGTACTTCCTGTCTACAAAGGTTATTCTAGCTGAGCTTCCAGGGCTGTGAAAAAAGTCTGTGCTTGCTAAGTCTAACTGAAGAACTTGGTATCCAATTGAATTATAAAAGACCTGTCACCCCTCCTCCTAAAAGCTTCACTGTAGCATACAGCTACAGAATCACAGATCAAAACTTTTTCACATTAGAGCTGGCAGGCAGCAAAAAGTATCTAAGCCCTGCTCTCCTGGAAGTGAAAATAAATCAGGCTCACCAAGGTTTATCTTACCTTTTGCTTGGGAGCATCACTGTGTTAATGCAAGATGTTGTTGTTTTTCTAGTACGAAATGTACCAAAAGGTTGTGGAGTTTTTTGTTGTCTGCTTTTTCTTTTCTTTTTTTTTTTTTTAATATTTCCATATTAATCTGCTGTTGGTAAGAACAGCACCATTCCAGAAAGCTATTACAGTGTTCTAATTTTATTTCAACTTTCAACACAACTCCACCCCTCCTTACCATTTCATCATAATCCTAACATTAATGGTACACCCCCTCATGCTCTTCACTTGCCTCCTTTCCCTTCACTTAACTGCTCTTACTGTTTTTCTCCTCTGCTGTTGACTAAATCTTTTCACTCCAGCTGAGCCTATGTTCTTAAAACTCCCTCTAGGTCACTTGTAAGAGGTCACGTTCTCTTTTGTCCTTCACAGTCTAACCACCATGGGCTAAATTTTCAGAAAAGTTAGGATACAGAGAACATGCCGGACATGAAGAGATAACTTTTATTTCAGTTTTTGTTTAAAAAATATTTATGTTTATTTTTTCATTTATTCCTGCAGCAAAGTGGCAATTCTTTATGAATAAGATGATTAAAATGATTGGGAAAACATGCCCTGAGACACAAATATTCATGTTTTTCATGTATGCCTAGCTCCTCACTCTGATTTCATGCTCTGATTTAATATTTATGATTTTATGATAAAACTGCACTACTTGGAAACCAGTGATGTCAGTAATGATAAGGTAACTCCTTAAAAGCAGTGGTACAGATTGCTGTTTCACCCTGGCACATGTTCTTTCTGGGCAGGATTAGCTTGCTGTGCTTGGATTCAACCCCCAGTTCCATACACTCCTAAGGTCTTGTGTTGTGTGTAGTGATGGTTACTCTTCATAGCACCATAACATCCAGGAACACACTTTCAGGACAGCTGTCAGTTCTTCCAAGTATCTTGTGTTAAATATTCTTCATGGAGATCAGTGGTCTATGGGACTTCTGCTTTCCTAGTTAGAGGTAACATTAGACCATGGTGGGAGAGCAAGCAATACAAGAATTCCTAAAGCATGTACAGGCTTTGGTAAAAAATAAAACAAAAAAACCCGCTGAGAAATCTCTGAAAACCAAAATCCAGCTCTGAATATATTCTTGCCTGTCTCCTGTCGGTCTTACTTATGATTCAAACCTAGAAATGGTATAACTTCTCATAGCATCTCTTCTTTTCAGCTTGGTCTGATTATTTATGACTGTGAAATCACTCTGGTCAAAAAAGAAAAAGAGTCTCATTTTACATCTCTTCAACACACTTCTATGAGGTTTGGTGCAGAGGTTGGTTCCAGCAGCTACTTCAGTCTAGCCTGTTAGCATGTAAAGATGAGATTTAGCACTAAGGTTCATTGATGCCTCTGTCACTGTGACTTCTATCCTAATATTCAGAAAATTATATTCAGAAAAACAGCCTCTGTCAGGTTTTGCCAAGAAATTGGATAGTTTTCTCTTGAACTGTGTCTTGAACTGGTTTGTCCCATAGGACAAATGAAAGAGAGAGAAAAGATAGGAATAAACTGTTAAGAAAGGGATATGAGAACTGTTTAAGCTGTTCAATCACCAAGAAAATTGTGGAATCGTGGCCTTAAACATCTTAATCATGATAGAGCTTACAATGCAAGTGAAGGCTGCAATAATTTTTTTTCCACATAAAGTGGAATTCATAAGTTCATACAAACTTTATTCCTTAATACCTCACATCTCTTATTTGTTCTTTAAACTGCAATAGTGCCTACAAGGTCACTTTAAAATGTACTGCTCCTGCATTGTTGCACTACAGAAAAAATATATTCTCTCAGCTCCACAAGCTAGTATGAGATAGAGAGCAGTACATAGCCTGGAAAAAATATTTTTATTGTCACAAATGTAAGACAGCTCTCAAAGGATAGTATTTGTAAATATTTTCAATAATTTTATAACTATCAGCACAGGTGAATTCATTTATGCTTTGGTCAGTCAGTAAAAGCTGAATCCCCAGTTTTCATTCATTAAACAGCAGACCTCAGTTCACAGCTAAAGAAAATATCAGCAACTACAGTGCAGGGATTACATCTAGTGACATACACTAATCTAATGGTCATGCAATTTATTTTTCAGTGTGGGGATAAAAAGATACACATACAGTATTTGATCCTGATAATTACATTTTAAAGCTTGAAACTCAAAACTGTAAGTCAATGGTGAGACACTAATTTTAATCACTTTGTCATGGTAAAACATGAAATACTGGAACAGGTTGCTCAGAGATGCTAGATGACCATGCCTGGGAACATTCAAGGTCAGTCTGGATGGGGTTCTGAGTAATCTGATCTAGTTCAAGATGTCTCTGCTTATTGCAAGAGATGTTGGACAGAATATAGTAATTCTCTACTATATTCTGTAGTAGAAATGCTTTCACTTATAGTTTCTTTATACGTTTCCCTCATCTGCCATTTTTGTGTCTGCACGGACTGCGCTCCTGACTGCATGGGTGCTCTGATTCAAAAGGAGAGGTTCATGTTCTTAGCATACCTTTAGCATAGCTAGTGCTTAGAGCAACTTTCTTAGGAGACACATTTAAATAAGACATGAGGACAGAAATTACTGATCTTGTTTTAGGGGAGAGGAATCTAAATAACAAACCATTAAACAAAGTCACTATTACTGCCATCAACATTGTCTGAAGATTTTATTCAACTGAGCTGTTTACCTACAGAAGAACCTTAGTGAGCATTATGCAGGAGACCAACGAGTGGCCGTGTCATGGTTTAAACCCAACCACAAACCTCGTTCACTCACTCCCCCCCTTCTTGCTCTCCCCCTGCTCCTGGAGGGACGGAGAGGAGAATCAAAAAGAATGCAACTCCCATAGGTTGAGATAAGAACAGTTTAGTAACTAAGGTATAACACAAATCACTACTGCTACCACCAATAATAATAATGGTAAAGGAAATAACAAGGGAAGAGAATACAACACCTCAGCACCAGCCAACAGATAACTCACCCCACTCTCCCCAGCCAAGCACCGACCGATACCTCGTCCAACCCTCCAGTCCTCCCAGCCCTTCCGGGTCACTCCCCGTTACATCCTGGGCATGACATGCTGTGGTATGGAATACCTCTTTGGTCAGTTTGGGTCAGGTGTCCTGTCTCTGCTTCCTCCCGGCCTCCCCTCCTCCCTGGCAGAGCATGAGGCTCAGAAAGTCCTTGGTCAGACCAAACATTTGAGCAGCAACTGAAAACATCAGCGTTATCAGCACTGTTCCCAGGCCAAAAGATCAAAACACAGCACTGCACTAGCTCCTAAGAAGGAGAAAAATGACTGCTGCTGCTCAACCCAGGACAGGCCGTGTCCCCAATATGAGCACTTATAAACACATAGTCAATCATTTTAGTTGGCCCACAGATCATCCAGAACAAGCAGGAATGTACCTGAATTACAAATTCTGCACATGGGACTATGTTCTAGGAATGCACACTTCTTCAGACATAATTTAATTACTCTCTGGAGCTGAGCTTTGTTTTCAGGTGCTTAAATACAAATTTACTTACGGTAACAGAAATGATTGCAGCATCTAGAGGCGTGCATGTGTGCTATAATGGTATAAAAATCTAATTTGTCTCTTTCTAAGATCTTTTATATTGCATTCACCTCTGTTTTCTAAAAGAAGGCAATGCCATACATTTGAGACTCAGGTTAAAAAAATATTTCATTTTATTTCAAAATCACCAAATACATAGAGGATGAACTGCCTTGGAAGACAACAAAGTGGGTTCATTTCTGGCAGGTTAACAGCTCATTGAGGGCAACACAAATATAACTGGCACAAGTTAGTGTTTTGTAAAGACTCTTTGTGTATTTGTATGTCTCAAATCCCGAGAGATTGCTCTCTTCTCACATAGCATTGCAGTGCACTTGTTGCAAAATAATAACGTGTTTAGTATGAATATCTTCATCAAAGACTCCCGAAATAGCCAAACACACTTACTTCTTCACTTATTGAGAAGTCCTGTTGTATTACTGAAGCTGTTGGCCCCATGTAATTGTATTCAGGTGAAATCAAGTGATTTCTTTTTGTGGGTTTTTTTGGTGGTTTGTTTGTTTGCTTGTTTGTTTTTTGTTTTTAAAATCTGTGTGTGATTTCAGTTATAGTAAAATTTGCAGAAAACTTTCAAATGAGACATTTCATATAGGCTTCTATAATTTGATACTGTGCCACTCACATTCACGAAGATATGTTTCAATCCTAATATATGAAAATATAGAGATTTTTTTTCATAATGACTTGAATGCTTTCTGTGATACAGCCCAGAATATGGCCAGATGTGAGCA
Source organism: Lathamus discolor (assembly GCF_037157495.1). NCBI lineage: Eukaryota > Metazoa > Chordata > Aves > Psittaciformes > Psittacidae > Lathamus > Lathamus discolor. The sequence goes on from NC_088884.1 coordinate 26,413,313, forward strand.
GCTCTGAAGACTAACCTTCTCTGATCCTATCAGAGGGGCTTGTTCTGCACTGCACTATAGGCATACTCCAAGTTTCCCTATGAGTAATACGCAAATTTTCCACCTGTCTCTACACCTTTAAAGGCAAATAAAAGGCAAATAAACAAAGCCAGCTGTGTTTTGATAATTTTCTTCTTTTTTCATTTTTTTCAGACTGTTTTCTTTTTCAGGTGGCCTGAAAAAAAAAACAAAACAATCTATTTGCTCTGTTGCTTCCACCATCACAAAATTTATTTTACTGCTAGTATTTTGAAGATAAAGCTTTTTTGATGCTCATTATTAAGTTCCCAGCATTCAAAGGTAAGTTTCAAAGTCTGATATTTTGGAAGCATTCTATCCTGTCTGGAAAATACTCAGCTTGGCTCCTATACACGTTTATTTAGACCTTTGACAAATAGGTTTAGAAAACAAATTAACATAAATTTTCTTTGAGGACCATCATAAGAACAGTTCCTGGGTACTATGAAAGAACTTCATAGGTTTCTTAGACAATAATTGAAATATAGATAAATGATTCTGGCAGAGTTGAAAACTTGACCAAACTTTCTCAGAATCAATTTATTAGTTAGTATTGGAAATATAGTCATATTCTCTCTTCTGCAATAGCCATTAGGGATGTATTACTCAAAATGTGTTTTCTTTTCCTTTGAAAAAACAGGTGAACCACAATCTTTCGAATTAAGTATAACATTAGTAAGACAACACTTATACTCTAATGAGAGAGGCAGGCAACTCAGCCAAATAATGGTGCTAACTCTGTTGTTGCTTCATAATAATCTCTCACATTCATACAAATAAGTGGAAACCAGGACTGTATAAGAGCCAAAACAAAACAAAGAGCTTTCAGGCTAGTAAAAGTCTGAAAGTGATCAATCTATTTCCAACATGCTGGAGACTCTCACGGCAAATTTTGAAAGATGAACTTAGCTGATAAATGACAATAAAGAGTAGCCTGAAATATTTACTATCTGTGGTGCTACCAGTCATTCCATCTACATTAGTTGGCACTGCGTCTTCTGTGCCAGATGGTCTGTTGCAGAGACTGAACATTACCCTCATGGATTTATCCAAATTACATATTTGATGTTTGGATGAAAATATTTTACTTTTCTTTACTAGTTGAGCACTGAGAATTATGTTTGTTCTCTTAATGCTATTACTGCTTACAGGTAATTATGTGTCATCATGTGTGAGATAAGGAGATCAAGGGCTGGATGCTCTGTGGAGCACTGAGTGTGATAAAAGGTGGGATCATCTGTTTTACATACATACACTCAAAGGTTATGCTGTGGAGTATAAAAAGAGATAGTCACGTTGGAAGTAAAGGGATAAGAAACTAAAAAAAGGGAGGGAGGTGAATGGGAAGCAAGACAGAAAGCAGAATGCCTCCTGCCATAGGAACTGCAGAGAACACAGGAAGATAACTGAAAATGAAACCAAAATAAATGCTGTTTGTACAAGCAAAGTAGAAGAAAAATGATGGGAATAAAAGGGGAAAAGAGAGTTGGAGAAATTGTATGGGCATACACAGAATTGGAAAGGAAGATTTAAAGCTGAAGGGGAAATAAGTAAAGGAATGGCAAAGATGTTTGTATTTGGTGCTTCTTTCTGCTCAAAATTATTTTTCTCTGGTTTAGAAAAAAATAACACCAGAAGGCTATAATCATCAGACATGTTGTCTAGCAAGAATTGCCCTTTGGAAGGAATATCAAATCCTGGCAATTAGACCTTGACCAAAACCCTCTCTTCAGCAGGCAAACTGGCTATGGAAACATTCAGTATTATCCAGTCCACTTTTGCCTAAAATAAATCAATTACATTTTGGAGACACTAACAAAGCTTACAGGAAAAGATTACTGTTAGTATTACAGACAGCTCTGTGAGTACAGTTCTGGGGGGATTAAGCTCATTGGGAATCTTAGAAGAGTCATTGAATAGCTACAACTTGCTGCTTTCTACCCTGGCTTATACTTACCTCAGAACATTCATCTGCTGCAATAAGTGACTTAGGCTAGAAGGAGGTCAACAAAGGCAAGAAATGTGAATGAACAATAATTGCCTGCTAAACAAAGTGATGATTCATGAATGAAAAATAGGCAAGATTTTAAAGGTCACTAGACCCAGTTAAACTGGATGTCTAACTCTTGTGTATCTGGCACACACAATATGCAGAACTGCCATCAGGAAATTACTTGAGTATTCATCAGCATGAATAATTCTGGTCTTGTTTAGCACATAGCCGTACAAAATTACATAAAGAAAATGAGGTACAGTCTCAGATCCATAGTCAGTGGCTTTCTTATGCAACTTGCACCTTTTACAGAAATTCTGGCATTTTCAACAGCTTTTAACCCTCTTAGGAGATATGAACTATTTCTAGAACCAAGCTCTGAAAAAATTCACCTTTGCAGCCTGGGGCTTAAGGAAGTCTCTCTTTTCTGGCAAAGGCATAGGTTTGTAATTTTACAGGGTGCACTCATAGGTCACTTTTGGATGGCTTTCAGCTTAGTGCATTAGAATGATTTTAGCATTTTATTCGGTAATGCTTTGTTATTTTAATTGAGATATTACATTTCTTTTTTTGTTTTTCTTTATTGCTGCTTTTATCTGTGGCATTTAGAATGCCAGGACAGATCGCCTCAAGAAAAATAAAAGGCATTATTATATTCTGTTTCTCTCTCACATCTGTGCTTTCAACACATACATAATAAATATTCAGACGTGTTTGCTGTCATTATCTAGAAGGAGAAGTCTGTCACTGGGAAAAAAGAAGACCTATTTAATAGCAGCAAGGCCAAGCTTTCTTTACTATTATGGAGCTGAGCAACCCGATATTTCATGAAAGTCTTTAACAAAAGCATGACAACCTGGGGTGGAGATGGTTTTTTGTGTTTGCTACTTAACTCTCTCCTTAGGATCTTTCTCAGAACTCTTGAGCACAATATGCACAGAATGTTCATCTTTTCATGGATTGCAAGATATTTCCTGTTAGTAGACCATATACACCTCCTGGAAATCACTCTTTGTTTTGGATATCCAAAATGGATGAGGGCAGCCAAGGACATGTCCAAGATGGGATGGTTATTCACACTGTATTCCACTTCTCATCTACTGGTAAAGTTAAAATTCCCCTTCTTCTTTAAATAAAGAAGGAGAAGCCACTCTTATAGTAGGCTAAGAAAAAAAATATTGGAGGGATTTCAAACCATAATAACCTATTATTACTTGCTTCAGCTTTGTTCTTTTGTTTGGGGAGGTAATGTGAGGCACAGGAATTGCAGAACCTAACATTAGTTTGCTGGTTTACTAGATGAGTAATTTTCTCTTTCACCAGCCCCATCTGTAACATGCATATTTTGGTCATAGTAACTGCTCCTTGAAAAAATACCTGCTGAACCCAGGACTACCTTAAAGAGATTTGCAAAGAAAATTTCGTATCAAACTATGTTAGGAATTTGTACACCTGAAAAATTATGCAGATACATTCCAAGGCAGACACTGAGTGGTACAGTTTTTGCTAAACTTCACAATTATTTTTAAATGTGGGTGGGTTTGGCTTTTTTTTCTTAATCCATGTGTCTGAAATAGGTGTTTTTTTTTTTTTTTAAATCAATTACAATTTAAAGAAATTAAATATTTTAAAATGTTAACACAGTTTCTTAGTAACCAGATACCATTCAATTATCATGCTTGAAAAATCTTTAATAATTCATGTCTGTGCCATACTGAAAAGATATGATTTATATCTTTCTTTTGTCTTCTGATTACCATTACTAGTTTAGGAAAGAAAGAGGGTCAAATTAATGGATATAACTTGGATATAACATGCAGCTTATTTCAGCATCAAGCTCATATTCAAAAGCAAGGCTGTAAATTCAAATAACAAGGTCTAAACGCAGTACAGTTTTTTGTCCATAATTTCACTGATCTAAACATGAAGCAAATTTTATATTTATAGAAACAAGACAAAATAAAACTTATTTTTCCCACTCTGATTATTTTATTTTCTCTTCCTCTCTTCACCTGGCAAAATTCCTTTGGAATACGAGATACTGTACTCCATATATTTATCTCCCTGGAGAGGAACTGAAGAAAAAAACCATGTGACAGATGTTAGTCACATTGCTTAATGTACTACTGGAACATGTTCAGAAACTATGGTGATGAGCATGATATAAATAATCTATACAGAAGAGAATCCTGAAACTTCCTCTGAGAAAATGTTCATTAATTTCAATTAGACTTTTACCTGGGTAATGATTAATATGGGCTCATTCCCAGATTATAGATATTTTTAGTCTATTTTTTAAATAGACATAATATCATCATGTTTTTCCTAAACTTTGTTCCCAAAGGATCTCTACTTATTTTCTTTTTAAAAAGTGAATTTATTAAACAAAATGTACATGATAAATGGCAGCATTGGAGGTAATAAAAGCCTTGGGAATGATAGTAGCCAACAGATAAATTAACAGGCAAAATGCTTATTACCAATTCTTACTTTCTGTTGGCCGGGATGAGGCCAGCAGAGTGGAATGTCTGTACTAGATCAGACCCAAAGGGCCATCCAGCTGAGGACTGTTTCTCTGCTCAATCTGGAGATACAGTGGAAGATATGGTGAGCAAAAAAAATTTCTATTCTCCTTCCACTCCCAAGTTTATAGACCTGTCTTGTCTTTCTCCTGATTTATCTCTTCTCTAGGAAAAAGAACCTTACTCACCCTACGTGCTTCAGTTTTGTCCCATTTGGAAATAAATCCACATTTTTAACAGTTGTTAATTTAACCATTTTGCTAATAACTTCCAATTCTACTATATCCTTTTGCACATGGGAGGACAATAGGACAGAGGCCAGAACTGCCATTTTAGATGTGCTTCATGATTTAGTCAACTAAACAGTATCTTATTCTCTGTTGTGACATATCTTTTCCTAGCAGTTACTAACACTTGCTTAGCTTTTCTTTTGTCTGCTATTGAGCATAGGACTGACATGTTTGTGGCACTAACTCACATTATCTCAAGAACTTTCTTCTGAGTGATAATGCTCAGTTCAGAGATTATAGTTTTATATGTGAATTTATCCTTTTTATTTTCCCTTGTGCATCACTTTACATTTTTCTGCACTGCATTTCATCTGCCATTTTATTGCCCAATCGGCCTCATAAATTTCAGCAGCAATTCTTCATAGTCAGTCTGCATTTTTTCCTGTTCTGAATAACTTTGTATTAACAGCAAACTTTCTAGCTCCCTACAGAAAGCCTTTCAGGACTTTCATGGACTTTCATGGAGACACTGAAAAGCAAAAGTCCCACCTCACCCCCCTGTAAAATTCCACAGTGACCTTTCTTTTCAACAAGAATTAATATTTTATTCCTTTTCTCTGCTTCTTATCTCTTAATCCATGGAAGATTCCCCAGCTCTGAAACAGGCTGTGACTTCTCGTTTTCTTTGAAAGGCTTGAGAGATGGCTGTTGTCAAAAGTCTTGTGGAAACACAGACAGACCTCATCAAGTAAATCAGTAAATCATCATTATTTTCATGACAATGATTTTGTCAAAAAATGCCAAAACATCTACATCACAGAGCTTCCCTCTACAGAAAGCATGCTGATGTTTCCAGGTTTCCATTAATTCTGCTATACATTTTGATTATTAATTTACATAATATGGAAGTCAGGTTTAGAGAATCTGGCACTTTGCCTTGTTGAACCTTATACCATTGGCCACACACCTCTCTAGAGCTATCCTACTCAAGCAGATCAACACTCCTGGACAGCTTGGTGTCATCTGCGTATTTGCTGAGGGTACATTCAATTCCCTCTCCCAAATCGTCAATAAAGATATTAAACAACACTGTCCCCAAAACTGAGCCTTGGAGGACACTACTAGGGACCAGTCATCAACTAGATATGATATTATTCACTACCACTCTTTGGGCTTGTCCATCCAGCCAGTTTTTCACCCAGCAAAGAATATACCTATCCAGGCCATGAGCAGCCAGCTTCTCCAGGAGAATGCTGTGGGAGATAATGTCGAATGCTTTATTAAAGTCAAATAGACAATGTCTACAGCCTTTCTTTCATCAACCAGACAGGATACCTTGTCATAGAAAGAGATAAGGTTGGTCAAGCAGGACCTGCCCTTCATTAACCTTTTGTCCTGGGTTTACCAGGAGCCGTTTTGCTCCTTCTTAGTAACTGGTGCAAGCTCTGTGTTTTGACTTCCAGCCTGGGCAGAGAGCTGATAGCACCAACTGTTTTTAATTGTTGCTAAGTAATGTTTATTCTGGCCAAGGACTCTGTGAGTCTCATGCTCTGCTGGGGACGAGGGGAGGCCAGGAGGAAGCAGAGACAGGACACCTGACCCAAGCTACCCAAAGAGGTATTCCATACCACAGCACGTCATGCCCAGAGAGGTAACTGGGAGTTACCCGGAAGGGCACACTCTCTCTTCGGGGGGGTCGAACTCATTCGGCGGTGGTATTGTATTCTCTTGTTATTTTCTCTTATCAATATTATCATTGGTGGTAGCAGTGGTGATTTGTGTTATACCTTAGTTACTGGGTTGTTCTTATCTCAACCCGTGGGAGTTACATCCTCCTGATTCTCCTCCCCATCCCTCCAGGAGTGGGGAGGGTCGGGGGGGGGGGGGTGGTGAGTGCACGACCTGTGTGGATTGGTTTAAACCACGACACCTTTGCTTACTGGGCCTGACCCCCAAGCTTTCCTGCAAGTGCTTTATGATCGCACTCAGGATGATCTGCTCCATGACCTTCCCTGGCACTGAGGTCAGGCTGACATTACTGTAGTTTCCAGAATCCTCCTTCTTGCTCCTTTTGGCCAACCTCCAATCCTCCGGGACCTGTCAACTAGACCAGGACTGCTGATAAATGATGGAGATTGGCTTGGTGAGCTCCTCTGCCAGCTCCTTCAGGACTGTTGGGTGGAACCATGTGGCCCCATAGACTTGTATATGTTTAAGTGGAGCAGGAGGTCACTAATCATTTCTTCGCAGATTATGGGGACTTCAATTATCTCCTCATCTTTGTCATCCAGCTCAGGAAACTTGAGTACCCTGATGATGGCTGGTGTGACTATTAAAGACTGAGGAAAAGGCAGCATTAAGTACCCCAACATTTTTCACATTCTTAGTCACTAGATTTCCCCTAGTACCCAGTAGAGGATGGAGGTTCTCCTTGGCCCTCCATTTATTGTTAATATATTTGTAAAATACTTTTCATTATCTTTTATGTGAGTGGCCAGATTTAGTTCCATCTGTGCTTTCACCTTGCTAACTTTCTACATAGCCTAACAAAATCCTTGTACTTCTCAAAGGGTGACCTTCTTCCACAGGTGATAAACTCTCTTTTTGTCCTGTGTTCAAGCTATATCTCCCTGTTCAGCCAGGCTGGTCTCCTTTCCAACCTGCTCGATTTTCATTGCATGGGGACTGCCTACTCCTGCATCATGAAGATTTCATTCTTGAAGAGTGCACAGCCTTCCTGGACCCCTTTGTCCTACAGTACTGTTTCCTAAGGGAGTCTCTCAAAAAACATCATAAACAGGCCAAAGTCAGCCCTCTGGAAGTTTAAGGTGGAGGTTTTGCTGACCTTCTTTCTGACTTCTCCAAGGATTGAAAATCTGATCATTTTATGATTAATTTTCCCAAATTATCACATGACCCACCAGTCCTTCTCTGTTTGTGAACAGCAAATCTACCTTAACATCTCCCCTAATTGGCTCACTTACCAGCTGAGTTAGGAAATTATCTTCCACAACTTCCAAGAACCTCCTGGACTGTTTCCTCTCTGCTGTATTGTACTTCCAGCAGACATCTAGTAGGGTAAAGTCCTCTATGAGAACAAGGGCTAATGATCCTGAAACTTCTCCTTGTTGTTTGAAGAACGCAGAGTCCTTGGAAACATCTGTTTTTCCATTACTGTCAGGGAAAAGAGATGTATGACATACAAATCCCATTCGGGTAGATTTTTCTTTCTTTAAGAATTCCTTTTGAGTGTGCTGACATCTTGTGGCTGGAAATTTGAAAAGTGCCATGTGTGCATCGAGGTGAGGTAATTACTGCATGGCATTCTGGGATCTTCAGCTCTTCTTGGGTACCTCAGCCAAAGGCCCCATGTTGAGGAACATCTTGGATGTGACTACAGAGCATTGACTTCTCTTATTCTTCCTGGGTTGAATTTTTTTTTTTTTTTCACCTCAAGCCTCATAATTCTGGGAGCAAAATGAGCACTCTCATGTACCTTTATTTTCTTCAAGTCATATAGTCATTAAATCTCTGTGCCTGAGACACAGTCCAGAACTGTGAGTATAACACTTGCAAGAATACTGCCCTGTGTTTGCCAGAGTGAACTGCTCTTCTTTGACTGGTTCTTGGCTTTCTTTTGTGGCCAAATGTTAGCAGAAGGGGGGAATCTTGCTCTCTTTTTCCCCACAGTAAACAGGATGGAGGGCTGTGCTCTAGTTCTTTGGGATACTGTTGTGTTTTTTTCTCTAAATACTGAATTCCCTGCAAGCCCTTCTTGTCTCATTCTTTTACAGTCTAGAGATGACTTCTTCTATCATTGGTGTCTTCTGACTATTCTTTTTTTTTTCCGTATTCCTTCTGTGTCTGTAGCATCCGTTCCATTCTCCCCATCTTTTAAACCTGTCTTCTTTCTTATATTTTTCTAACTTTCTTTTTTTTTCACTCTTGTTCAGCCTTCTTCAGCAGAGCTTTTGATGTTCCTGTCTGCAGCGCAGCAGCTGATTCCACAAAACAAAATTCACCAGCTTTTATACCTTTGTTCTGCTGTGAGTGAAAAGACGAGGAGCACAGCCTGTGTGCATAGCTCAAGGCAACCTAATAAAGCTTCTCAGGGTTACTGTGAATATAATTTCCAAGCTGAAGGTCCAGCAGACAGGAAGACTGCAAGTATCTACAGCAGACACACTTACAGGAGGTAATGCAGAATAGCCAGCTCTTTTGGGGTTAATAAGATACTTGTGAGGACAAGGGGAGAGTTTTTTTGGGTAGTTCTTGCCTCAGGCATAAGGACTGGTATCCACTGAGCTCAGTGTGATAGTGAGACACAGTAAGAGAGGCTCTATGTATACAATCTGTCTCCCTCTGTTTATGTTCATGATTCATTTGTGCCTACATACTCTTAGGAACAGTATGCTGCACTATGTTATTAAACATGAAACTGTGTACATAGCTTCTGGGATTTGTATATATGTCTCGTAAGAAGAAAAGAAGGGTTTCAGTAAAATTCTGCCCATATGGCAGGTCAGCATGCATTAGGCTCAATTTTTCTGATGTGCCTGTTCTGAAGAGCCATTCAGAGAATTTATCTAGCCATCACCATGGGAACTTTCCAAGCAGGAAAGTTAATATATACACATATGTTTCATAAAAGTTTCATGAAGTTAAAAAAAAGAAAGTGGTATATCAGAAACTAGAAGAAAGGTAATATGATCAAAGCATGCTGTAGCATGAGCATATTCTCAGTACAAGGGGAAAGCTTACAGATATCAACTCAGAGGGTATTTATGACAGATAATTGAAATGGAATAGAATTTAGTGACCTAAGAATGTTAATCTTTTTAGGCAATAGTTAATTATTATGACTGAAAAGAAAAAATCGTAATGCCTTCAGGAGTTTTTCCAAGTCAAATCTAGCAGTTACAATGTCAGAAGTTATTTGAGAAAATGAAGAGATGAAGTAGTTTGTGAGATCAACACAAGAATGAAAAAATGGGCCTTAGAATAGCTGTACACATCCCAGCAAAATTGTTATAACTTGTGTGCTTTCACTGCTGATTGATCGTATGATGAAGAACAAGCCTAACAGGAAAATACAGTCAAGAGAGGCAGATAGAAAGCCAAGCCCAGATCAGTTCCCTTGAATTGTTCTCTAAAGTAAATATTCTTTTTTCCCTGTCTTTGTGACTAAGAAAAAAATTGAAAACAAAGTACTTCTTTTGTTTTATATCTGTCTGGGTGTCAGGACATTTAATCTCCATCCCTGTATGATCGCAAGTAAATGTCATCCTCAAGGACATTCCCCAAATCCATAAATAAACTATATTCCCTTAAAAATTAAAGTTTTAATGGGATTCATGTTGGATTGAACTCAAGACTTTTCAGAAACCTTTGTGCTGGGAAATGAACTCTTTGAGCACAGGAACTATACTTCTGAAAGTTTATTTGTAGCTTCATCTGCTTAGCTGCTATATTAAACCTTTTATTGTCTTTTAACAAACTTTATTATCAACTAAAAAATGTCTACTTCATTTGTAACTCACAAACTGTCAGAAAAGAAAAGGCATTTTTCCCTTTCCTTGCCAATATTCCAGTGAGAACTTCTCATTTTATTTCCTAAACTCCTTAAGAATTGTGCATTTGATTCAAAACATATCTTATATGTTATTAATACCCACTTCAAGGTTTTAAAACATAGTTTTGAAAGTCATCAACCTAAAAAGTATAGTGGATGAAAATTCTAGGACAACCTCCAGAAATTCATATTACTGTGAATACTTTCTCTGAGGCCATATATGCTGAAGTGAAACCAACAGTAATAATCTAAGTTGTGTCACATGCTGAGGTTCTTATTGTGATCCCTTAGCACTGACAAAAGATACTTTTCTGAACATTTTCCTGCTGCTTTATCACCACCCCTATTTAAGAAGTAGCTCTTCCTACACTTACAACACTGATAAGTGTGTTTCCTTTTTTTTTCCAGATGGTTTTGGCCACACTATTCAGAATATTCCTTTCTATTCTGTGAATGAAATCCTAACACGTTTCTGCTTCCACAAAATGCTAGTAATTTTTGTTCTGCTCTAACTGTGATGGGATCTGGTGTTATCAAAGCCAAAATTTTAAGGCGGATACACCTGTGCCTTCCATATCTAGCAAGTCCTCTGTAAGATCAAAATATTTTAGAATCCTCATTTTCTTTAAATAAAAAGGAAAAATATAGTTTTTCAAGTACAGAAGACTCAAGTAAGGAAAATTTGCTTGTAGACATCTTCATCCATTGTCCTAACTTCTTCCTACTCAATCACCTTCTGAGTACCATCACACTCAGATCCTTCTAGATCCTTCTGAAATATTTTTGTTACCTGCTCTCCACTGTAGATTCCATGAGTTACAAACTCTTACTTGTGACTATCTCAGCCTTAATCCACTGTCTCCAAAATCCTGTGTCTTGAGAATGCTCATTAAATCCCTCAGGGAAGGAAAAGTCTCCCTTCTTCTCCCAGCAGAATCTTCACACCGAGATGCTTTATTAAGGGAACATAAACACAACTCCAAATGCACAATAAGACAGATGCCACCTGGCACTGTCACAAAAAAAAAATAGAAGATACATTTCTGTGTTGGTTAGCAGCCATGGAACAAAGCAGGATGCAATTAGTATCTGGGAAGCCTTTGAACACACAGTGCATATAGTTGTCAGCATGTGTGCCAATACAGACTGAATAAGGAAGGGTCCTTGGAACCATCTTTTCTTTCAGAAGTGCTCTGAGCTGCCCTTGCACTCTGGGCAGTCTGCTGGGTGTCAGTGCAACCTGATTTGCTAAGAACACTAGTAAGACACGCTAAAGGAAATCAGTTTCCAAGCACAAGGCATTTTTTTAGCTGTGCTATTTTCAAACAGCTCAGCTGAATCAGACCCAATTTTCCTTGGAACACTTGAATGCACTACTTCTCAATAAGGAATAAGTATTTGCCAATTTCTAATTTTCTAGGTTCAGCTGATTCATCAGTACAGTTCTTCAGCAAGTAGTCATAAGGCAGTTTATAACAGAAGAAGTCCATTTTAGTCTTCCTATATTCCAGAGGACCAAACAGTATTAATCCAAACACTTCAGAGAGATAAATAAATTGCAGGTTAAGACTAGGGTTGGAAAATTTTAATCTCCAAGACAAACATTTCAGAGTGTATGAATGGGTGAAAAAAAAGGACTTTAGAAGGCAATATTTAGTAATCTACTAGAATATTATCTATAACAAACAGTAATTAGTCTGAAAACCAGTAACTTCAGTAAAACTATCTTGTCTTGGCCCTATAAAGTGTATTGAAGTGATGGTAATCATGTAATTTAAAAGGGCTTTCTGACTAAGGTTTTACAAAGGATTCATTACAGTAATTATGCAAATATAAACCCATTGTTTCACGCATCTTAATTCATAACCCCAGAGTTATTAGTCATAAACATTACTCCATGTTGGTATATCAAAGTCATATGTTTGTCTGCCTAACAGTACATTTGACAATCAAAACTGACTTCCTTTTCTCAGAGGCAACTCCAACATTGCTGACAGGCTCAGCTGTGTCTTGCAAGTCTGTTGGAACTCATGGGAACCAGCGGGGCTCAACATGGGGATGACCCCTGGCTTTTTCTCGCAGAGCCCACCTTTGCAGCCTCCATACTGCCAAGACCTTGATGTGGATATCCAGTAAAGAAACAAAAACAGCAGCACATTTCACGGAAAAGCTTGGCTCCTAGGACTGAAGAAAGCCATGGACTAAAGCAGTCTCTGTCCTGTTTCTGGTTCTGGACCCTGTAACCTTCTTGAGTAGCCCTAGGCCATATGCTATCTATTCTCTTAGCACATAAATTATCCATTCCTGAAAGAGTATAAAGTGTCAGATACTATGACATATAATATAGACAATGTGAGTAAAGAGAGATAAATTCATCTTGGTAAAGTCCATACTAGGGAATATTAGATAAGAACATATTTTCTTTAAGCTATTACTTTTAGACTTCCATGGAAAGATCACCCATTTTTTTACAGTGTGTATTTCCCATCTGCTTAGTGACTCAGGTACAACAGATCTGTGCTCTGAAGTTGTTTTATGATCACCCTTCATGTCAAACTGCTCAGAACTAATTTGAAAGTACTAGCAAATATTTTTTCTCAGGCATGGACTCTTGACATGAATTTAAGGTTGCTTAGAGAAATATTCCTCTCCCATTCATATTGCTTAATAAAAAATATCTAGAAAAAAACTAACAACCTTAAAAAAAGGAAGGACGAAAGTCTGACATCAAAAGAGCTTAGGAAAGGAAAATTCAGTTATTGTCTGAAAGAAAATTTTTATTTTATTTATAATAACTTTCTTGCCTCAGCTTCTTCCAGGTTCTCTGAGTACTGAGAAGGCAGTGAAGGTGCAGAAGGAGATGAAAAGTTATCAGTCCTTTTCCTTTTATTTATGGTTGGAAAAAGGTAAAGTTATTTTATGAAAACACACATGAAATTAGAATCTGCTTGTGATTCTGAATGAAAATTTACCTGTATATCTGATAGCATCAGTAACGTCACAGCTTGAAAAGTTCTTCACAGAATTCTGAAGATCTTACCTGTGAGACTTTTTGCTCCCTTTTTAGGACCTGACTTTGGAAAGAGCCATTCATCAGTCCCCATGCCAAACTTCTGGGAGTCTAAGGTGTCATTTCAGTGGAAGAGTACTTTTACCAGGGAAATTTCAAGCAGTTCCTGGTAATGTGTGAATATATTTTGAGGAAAACAATAGTAATTATATAATTTCCTCTGGGATAATGAGGAAAGGAAGCAAGTCTATCTTCATATATAGGAGACTCAAAACACTATGTCATTCTGTTTGACCCTACAATGAAGGAGAAATAACTTCACAGAATGACAACTGAATTACATCCCTTGGATGCAAATGACTAATTGGTGTCAGAAAGATCTACGAATGTTTCAAAGGAAGCTAAAGACATGCATGTAAACAGTGTACAGAATGGACCTTTCTCCTCTTGTTATGCGTGTCATCACTGCCCTTACGTATGCTCTGTCAGGGAACAGAAATTTGTTCTTTTTAGTTGCTATAAGAATGATGTTGGAACTCTGCTTTCTTCTGAGATTCAGGAAATGATAATGAACCCTTTCTGCTTGCTCTGAAGAACTCTCATCTGAAGCAAGAGACACAAGAGCTTTGAAAGCTGTCCCCAGCTCAGTACTATTGATATCTGGCCTGGTACCAGTGAAGGTAGCGTTTCTGTGACTGGATCAACTATCTTGGCATGATTTTTGCCTTTGTGCCAGCTGGGAGCCACATTTCACTGTGCACTTCATCTACACACTGGCAGAAGCTAGATTTCCCTGCAGGCTGCTTAACCACCTTGGCATGGCTCTTGTCCAAATGCTGGCTGGAAGCTGGTTCCTCTGTGGCCTTCTCAATTCTCTTGGCATGAACATTGCTCAGACGCCAACTGAGAGCTCAGCTCCTGAAGCCTGCTGTTTCCATCTGCTAATTCTGAGTGGTAACAAAAAGAGAGGGGTTATCCTTCAAACCACCTCAGAATTTTTTTTTTTTTTTCCTTTGGAAGTTTGTGAGGAAAAAAGTAAAAAAAAAAAAAAAAAAAAAAAAGGGTGAGAGATAAGGAAACACTAAAGAAACACTGAGTTAAACATTCTGAGAAACATCTGTCCCAAAGAGAAATTGTAAGCCTCTGTGTGTCTGGGTCAGTTCCACCTGGACAATCAAGCTACAGCTGGCTGTAATTAAACTGCAAAGAAATGAAAGACTGGCCTGTGGGATGTTTTGCTTTACCTGCTTAGTATTGAAAATTCACAGTGATTTCTGTATTATATGCTTCTTACAGATGAGTTCTAGGCTCCTGCTCTTCAATCCTGATCTCTGCATCTCTTTCCTTTATCCCTTTTTGTAATTGGCTACTGGTTTGCCTGACTTTATGATTTTTTGCTTCTTTTCTGAGTGTTCAGTTGAATAAAATTTCTTGATCCTTGACTATTGCAGATTTATTTTTTCAGACTAAAAGAAAAATATTTCCTTTTCTTTTTTTTTTTTTTTTGTTGTTCACTCTAAATAGGTCTATCTGGTTTTCACTCAACCTTAAGTGCTGAATTCAAATGTCCCTGCCTTAAGCTACATTTCCATGAAGGGATATTGTCTGGATACATAGAAATCTGGAAGTCTCTTCCTGACAAATGGTGTCTAGATTCTGAGTGAAGATCTATATCTATCTGTATGGAGATGAGGAATGTTTATCTCTAACAAACAGACAAGATAAGGCTGAGAGTATTCGCTCCTCCAGTTTAATGCACCAATGTATCTCTAGATTTCCTAATCCTAAATGACGAAAAGTCCTGAGTCAGACATGAGAAATCGTGACATTTCTTCTAAAAACTTATGACTATTAAGCATTTATAAAAGCTGTATATCTGAAATGTCTTTGGCATTTGAGAGGTGGAGAGGTGGTGGGGGAGGAAGAAATGTAAAGAGAATGCTTATTACTGGGAATTATTTAGCAGAGCAAATAGCTTTACAGCCTCTTTACTGGAGATATTAGTAGGCAGATTTGAACATTAATACCACTCCTTTGACAAATGTCTTCATATTTTTCTTAATTTCTTGGCTTCTCTTTATTCTGGCTTTGAGTAAGTCCTTTAAAAATATCTGAAAAGAAAGACACTAGATGACTAACCCCTATTAATTTTATATTCCTCTGATTAGCTGGTTAGGTCATGCAGTTCTTGTCCACTGTTTGGATTGTACAGTAGGAAGATACTATTCTGCCTATTATTTTTCAATCAAATAACTTGCTAATAACTTTAGATGAATGTGTAAAAACTTGTGCTAGAAGCATGATCCAAATGATAGTAATCCATGGGCAGGTAGTCACTTCCAAAAGTACTTACAGTGTTTGGGCCCTACAGGGCCAAAAGTTGTGTTCTAGACTTCATTTGTAGTCTTTCAATTTCCATGTTGCTATTTTAAAATACTTTCTCATCAATAAACTGCAGTAAAAACACATACTGAGAAAGGGGAGATAACTGGTGTCATGCCAGTTGTAGGAAGAGACAGTTTTGCTTAATCATGGAAACACAGAATAGCTGGGCTTGACAGACACCTCTGGCGATCAACTTGTCCAAGATCATTCCCAAGCAGGGCCACCTAGAGACAGTTGCCCAGGGCTATGTTTAGATGGCTTTTTTTTTTTTTTTTTTTTTAATATCTCCAAGGATGAAGCCTCCACAAGGCTCCTGAGCAACCTGTGCCAGTGCTCGGTTCACCTCACAGTGAAAAGGTTTTTCTTGATGTTCAGACGGAACCTCCTGTGTATCAGTTTGTGCACATTAACTCTGGTCCTGCCACTGGGCACTGCCAAGAAAAGTCTGGCTTCATCCTCTTTGCACCTTCCCTTCAGGTATTTACATATATTGATGAGATCCCTCTGAGACTTCTAGCCTTCTTGTCTCCAGGCAGAACATTCCCAGCTCTATCAGCCTTTCCTTACAGAGAGGTGCTCCAGTACCTTCATCATTTCTGTGACCCTTTGTTGATTTCCCTCCTGTACATCCATGTCTCTCTTGTACCAGAGAGCCCAAAACTGGTGTGTGTAGAGAGGAGTAGAGTAAAAGGAATAGTAGAAAGATGACCTGCCTCAACTAGCTGCCAGTACTTTGTCTAACATAGCTGAAGATAGCATTTACCTTCTTTGCAGCAAAGGCATATTGCTGGCTCCTGTTCAACTTTGTGTCCACTGGGACCTCCAGGTCTGTTTCTAAGTTGCTTTCCAGGTGGATGTTCCCCAGCCTGTACTGGTGTATGTGGTTTTCTTCCGCAGGTGCAGGACTTTGCACTCTCTGTTGTTAAGCTGCATAAGGTTCCTACTGGCCCATTTCTTCAGCCTGTCAAGGTCCCTCTGGATAGCAACATGACCCTCCATTCCTTTCTGGTTAGTGGTGTCTGCACACCTGCTGAGGGTGCACACTCCCCTGTCATCCAGATCATTAATGAAGATATTAAGCAAGTCTGTGTCAATCTGTAAATATTTAATGTTTTATTGTTATGTTTAAAAATTAACTTCAATAACAAAACAGGTATTTGTTATGTTGTAATACTATTGAAGATCTATAAATGGAAAGTGGTTCATGATAAAACCTTTTTAATCACAACTGTATATAAAATATAGTTGAAAAAAAGCAATACGAATATCTGTGGTCTTTCAGTGAGTTATCTGATTTGTAGAAGTTTAGTTTTAATGTCTTAAACAAACTTAAAAAAATACAAAAATGCAGTTATTAACACAAAATTACTAGAAACATTTTTAAAATTTGGTTTATTTTTCTATGAAAAATAACCATGTGAATATGCTCTTTCTTACTACATATCTTTGTTTTCTTGGAGAGTATTTGGCATAATTGGACTATATCTTCCAAAATTGCCATTTGCTACTGCCAGGGCTGTAGAACTGATGCAACTTTATAAGTATTGACTGGTTATTTTTCTCACTGGTGTTCACACACTGCTGGCAGAATTGTTAATATTCTACTTAATATTTCAGTGCATGTAATTTTTTGTTGATATCCATCACTGGCAGCTCACAGGAAGGAAGAACTTTTCCATGGTATAGCTAAAAATTTGATGACCATGGGCTTGTACAGATGAACATGAAGACAGTAATCAGTCAGAATAATCTTGTTACTGTCAGTGGAGCAAAACAGAGAAAGAATTGAGTTTTATTTTCAGATTCCATGTTGGTTTTACAGGGTTGAAATAAAGTGAAAAAAATATTTGCACCCAGTTTATGTACTGGGCATGATGTGCTGTGGTATGGAATACCTCTTTGGCTAGTTTGGGTCAGGTGTCCTGTCTCTGCTTCCTCCTGGCTTCTTGTGCCCCCTGCAGAATATGAGAGACTGAAAAGTACTTGCTCAGGATAAATGCTACTGAGCAAGAATTAAAACATAGGTGTCTGATCAGCATTGTTGTCAGATGAAAGCCAAAAGCATAGCACTGCACCAGCTACTAGGAAGAAAATTAATCTCAGCTAAAACCAAGACACTGATATTCTGATCTTGTCTGCATTGAGAATTACAACATAAAAGGATTTCCTGTATCTTAACAAATAGAATAATAGGCTGGTTTGCATTAGAAGGTACCTTAAAGATCATTCAGTTCCACGAGATCTGCTATGGGCAGGGACAGATCACACTAGACCAGGTTGCTCAAAGCAACCAAGCTGTCAACCTGTCCAACCTGGCCTTGAACTCTTCCAGAGATGGGGCTTTACAGCTTCTCTGGGCAACCTGTTTCACTGCCTCACCACCCTCACAGTAAAGAATTTCTTTCTCTTATCTAATCTAAATCTACCCTGTTTAAGTTTAAAGCCCTTCTTCCTTGTCCTATCAGTAGATGCCCTTTCATGCCAGGGCATATTTAAGATTGAATTATTATTTTATTTAATCTACTTAATCTTCTTAACACTTGTGTGACAGCCATCTAAGACTGGTCAGCAACACCTAAACAATCATTCATTCTTTCATTTATTCTATTTTCCAATCCAACAATACCTGAAGAGGAAGGAAGCAGTATGTTTAGATCTATACAAAAAGATATCTACTAGGAACCAGTGAATGTTTAGCTGGAATGACTATTTCCAGCATCAGTGTTTTAAAGGGTATTAAAAATTGTTGTTGCTGCTATTGTGAATATATAGTGAATTATAGAAATAGCAAAAATACAGTGTTTATAAAAGAATAAAGACAACATGGATGGGTTTTATTTATTTTGTTTTTTCATACCTCCCTATAAAACTTTGTATGAAGTACATATAAACATATACTGCAGAAAAAGAAATACATCATTGTTTTCTAGAAAAGCATCTGGCTCTTTTAATATTTCTACCACTTTTTAGCAATCCAATCTTATGTCTAGAGCTTTTTAATTAATAGACTAATTAGACTTCTTTAGCACTTTTACTTTTTATCGATGTTTAAAGTGTTTATTCACCACTTTTCTGACTGAGTATAAGATTTTAATGACAATTCATCTGCCTCTAATCTCTATTTTACTTAGTAGCTGAGGAAAAAAGTAATTGGAACTATTAAAAAAGTTGAGTGTGAATAGAAAAGACCCCCTGTGGAATGCCTGTGCCAAGAAAATGTTTTCGTGTCAGTAAAATGTTTAAAATCCCATTAGGCCTCAGGCTTTTAAATGAGATTTAAGTTTAACAAAGACCTTTCCAGGTTCTCAGGAGGGGCTGATTTCCAAATATGTATAGCTAGTGTCAGATTAAGCTCTTAAGGACTGATTTTTCAAACATGCTACTAGGAATGTCTTCAATGAAATCCGGCAAATGTTTCTTAAGTAGATCCTTCAGATTCAGTTCTAGCAATAAACGTTTTGTACATGGTACTCAGTGCCCCTTGGGAATTCTTTGCAAGGTCAGAGTCTTAGCCAAAGTTATTTGAATTCCTTTAAATTATATTCATTAGGTAGTAACTTGAAAACTTGGCTACTTAAAGTACTGTCAATTTTTAACTTAAGTAATGGCCTGATTGTGATGTTCGCATAGTTATTTTGCAAGTAGTATTATATTAGAGCTGTGAACTGTTCTTCACAAAGTCGTATTTCACTCTAATATGAGGCTTCTGCTGCATGCAGAATTGTTTGTTCATACTACATTTATTTCCATAGTAATTGTAATGAACTAATTTCACTGTCAGAACACTCCAAGGCATTCAGACCTGTGCCCTATGGAATAAATTTTCCAATCAAAAGGGGAAAGACCAGATTTAAAAGAGATTCTAATTAAATCTAGATTTAGCCTAGATCTAGTTCATCTCAAGCTAACAATAGCATCTTCAATTAGA
Source organism: Lathamus discolor (assembly GCF_037157495.1). Taxonomy (NCBI): domain Eukaryota; kingdom Metazoa; phylum Chordata; class Aves; order Psittaciformes; family Psittacidae; genus Lathamus; species Lathamus discolor. The sequence goes on from NC_088884.1 coordinate 26,433,010, forward strand.
ATTAATAGAATATTTTAAAAAATCTCTGCATCCACTAATACTGCTATTATATTTGGATGTATATTTTTACACTGAAACAAAGTGCAGATTTCAGTGTATTTTCACTGAGATGGCTAGTTTGCTAAGGAGAGTAATAGAAGTTATTTGATTGACATACGGAGTTAATCTTTAGAAAGATTTTTTTGCAATTATTTGGCATTTAAACCAAAAACAACAAACCCAAGGGAAACATTGTGATGGTCCTTGCTATATTATGGGTTAGTATTTATGATCATATGTGGACCTTAACTGAACCATAACTGTAGTAGCCCCATAGAAGCTGAAACCAACAGATGTACACAGAGATTTGCTGGCAGGGTTGGATGATGAAGTCTGAATATGAAGGTAAAGAACGAAGACATTTGCTGAGTTTGATGTGATACAGCTGGAATGTAGAGTTATAGATCAGGAAATCTAATATTTAACTAGTTTGACTACGTTATAAAAAAAATCCTCAGAAACCTATTAAGATGTGCATTGGTGTAGAGAAGCCTGCACAAAATTGTGCTAATAGTTTGCTGTTGGTACAGATGTTTCAATATTTTTTCTGTTTGATGATGAATTTGTGTAAATCACGTAGACAACTAACTTAGCCCACCATTTGCCATTGAACTAAGTCCGTTTCTTCTTTTCTTTTCTTTTCTTTTCTTTTCTTTTCTTTTCTTTTCTTTTCTTTTCTTTTCTTTTCTTTTCTTTTCTTTTCTTTTCTTTTCTTTTCTTTTCTTTTCTTTTCTTTTCTTTTCTTTTCTTTTCTTTTCTTTTCTTTTCTTTTCTTTTCTTTCCTTTCCTTTCCTTTCCTTTCCTTTCCTTTCCTTTCCTTTCCTTTCCTTTCCTTTCCTTTCCTTTCCTTTCCTTTTCTTTTCTTTTCTTTTCTTTTCTTTTCTTTTCTTTTCTTTTCTTTTCTTTTCTTTTCTTTTCTTTTCTTTTCCTTTCCTTTCCTTTCCTTTCCTTTTCTTTCTTTTCTTTTCTTTTCTTTTCTTTTCTTTTCTTTTCTTTTCTTTTCTTTTCTTTTCTTTTCTTTTCTTTTCTTTTCTTTTCTTTTCTTTTCTTTTCTTTTCTTTTCTTTTCTTTTCTTCTTTTCTTTTCTTTTTTTCTTTTCTTTTCTTTCTTTTCTTTTTTTTCTTCTATTCTCTTCTCTTTCCTTTTCTTTTCTTTTCTTTTTTCTTTTCTTTTCTTTTTTCTTTTCTTTTCTTCTTTTATTTCCTTTTCTCTGCCAGGGAAGGGGACGGAAAGTAGCTGGCTGCAGGTATGAGCATTCACTCTTCTGCTCTGGAAGATGCCATTATTTAAAGTAGTTAATTTTCCCTAGTTTTGTTTTCGGTTTTGGGTTTTTTGCACCACTTTCTACCAGACCATCCCTTCTTTTGTGATTCTTGACCACAAATCCTGTACAGGTTGGTTCTGGAAGAAATGTGTGTGAAGGGATGGTAGAGAAGAACGGCTGCAATTGCAGAATTGTGATGCGGAGTTGTGGTGGTTTCAGTTTGTTGTTGTTTTTTTAGTTGATTGATTGGCTTTTTGTTTTCTTTTGGTTTGGATTTGGTTTTGGGGTTTTTTTTAATGCTGTGTTTAGCTATCTTATCAAATAACATGAAAGAATCTAAGTGTATAATTCTTACTTATCTTAAACCCCTTATGTGTATGCTTCTAATCCCACATTGATCTTAATTAATCAATTTGAGAAACAAAAAAAAATAAAGCTATTTAATGCATGTCGTATACACATGATTTATAGAGAAAGAATAGCACTTCCTATTTGTGCGACTTCTTTTCCACTTTGGATTTAATTTCCTGGCTTTTATTCTATGAATAGTCTCAGATTAATACCCTGTTTTATGTCAAGAGACTAAACTCACTGATCTTCTAATTTCATTTCAGTCCCATAACTTGAGTCTACACAGCACTTATTTCATTCAATCATCTATGTTCATTTATTGGTTAAGAAAGCTCTCCTTAGTTTCATAATTTCTGTTATTCTTTGCTCGTTAAAATTTGTATTTATCTTCCTCAGGCATATATACCATAGCAGACAGACAGGTCTGCTAAGTTCTGGTCCCAGATCTGGAAAGGTCTCCTTGTTCTCCTCCGTGCCTGGAGATTGACAGAAGCTGTTGCCCAATGTGTAGAAATTTTTTTCTTCAGATCTACTTGTCAGAAGTGCCATCCTGCACACCAGTACAGGGTTAAGCATAAAACCAGAATATTTTTTATTATGAAAACTTGTAAAAAAAAAAAAGAGAAAAAGTAGTTGAGCATCTGCATTATGCAGGCATTCTAAATAATGCAGTAAGAAACCATCCAATTCTTGTAATGATGTGTCTGCGTCAACTTTTAGAGTAAAATCGAATTAATGTATTTCGAACTCTGATGCATGGGTTTTTTTTATAATTCTGTCTTTTGAACACCTCTCAAGAAAATGTACAAAAGATGTATCGTGGTACAGAGACCTTGAATTTCAACAAAAGTAAAATATGCTTTTAATATAGTTGATGCTGACACCTATGAGCTAAAAAAAGAGTTATGTAACTGACAGCAAATGAAAGGAACAAGAACAAGAGAAGGACTGTGAGCAGTCTTTAGGAAAGTGAAACTGAAGTGTCATATCCTTTCATTTAGAAAAGGTTTCTTCTATTAAGTATAATTATTTTTTCTTCAAGTTTTGATGAAGATGAGGTTGCTAGGAAACTCATTCTGTTTTCAGCTGCACCTATGTAAATATGGCATAACTGATTTACACTGATGAAAGCTCCTGGACTGAAATAAGAACAGCTATAGAGTAGTTTTGATGTTTGCTCATGACTAACATAAGGAAACATGTTGTTATAAAAGAGACAAAAATCAATGACCAGTTGTTGCCTCCCAGTCTCTGGACAGCATTTGTTACAAGCTATGAGAAATCATATTTATGCTACCCTTGTAAAACCCTGATTTCTTTCCAGTAGAGCTGTATGAAATTCTTGGCAATGAAACATACATCCAACTGCTTCCATAATATCACTCAAAATAGCTTTGGAACCATGAATCTATGTTTATGGCTTGTACAGATTGAATTAATTTACTATTATTATTAGGAGAGAAGCGGTTATTCTCTTTGTTGCAGGTTCTAAAGGGGTGATGGTAAATATTATAGCTCTTCTTACACCTATATTGCCTTTGGTAGCAGTACCTGAATACATGTTTACTTTTATGGATCAGTGGACATATCCAGCTTGTCTAAATGCTACTGTGAACTGTAATATTCACTATGTATATCCATCAGAACTTCAGCATGAACTCACTGAGTGGTGATTAATACATCACACCTTTTAATTCTTAACACACCTGGCCATACTAAATGTGTGGCCAATGTACTTTTGCACACACCCTAGGATCTACCCCTGCATATTTGTATAAAAGTCTTTCTTCTCCGTACTAAGATTCCTGCACAGCTGTGCTGCCTATTGATGGACCTGGACATCAGATTGTGTCTATATGCAGATTTAATCCATCCAGACCCATCACAAGAAGTAAAGACTTGAGCAATATGCTGATTTCTGTTATATGGTTGTCAATGATGGAAATACAGACTATCCTGTAGAAAGCTGCTTCTGTCTTCCCCTCAAATGATGTACTAGATCACAGCATTGGACTAGGACAGTCTCCTCTTAGCTGATCGGGAAAGACCAACATTGACTGATCACTATAGACTGCCCTCCTCACCTGGTATGAAAAGAGACACGACTGGAATCATCTGCAACAGGGGACCTTCTTCAGAGCTTCCAAGCCTGTCCCTCACTGATTCACTTTTGCTCGTTTAATGTTACCATAAGCAAAGAGACTCTGAGCATAGGTTATAAATAACTGAAATGTTTTTTTAAGATTTTACTGAGTTAACACAGTAGTATGCTGCATTAGATATTAGTCTATATATAGTAATAGTGTAGTCACAACAACTGACTACCCTGTTTGAGAGACATGATTATTTCTCCAAGAAATACTCTATGCCAAGATCAGAGTAATGATTTATTTTGTAAGAAACACTGTCAGTGTCTTTTCAGAGGCAGATATGAGTCTGTACTCTTTTTAAGAAAGATTCAACAGATAACCACACATTGCTTTACAGCTTTATCAGCAGGGAAATGAATCTTTGATTCTGTAGACCTTCACAGGTTATGCGAGTTGTTCGATGAATATAGCCACCACCTAGCATGGGTGCAAAAGATATGCTGCCTATGTATGACAAACCTTCGCAGTCTTAAACTGCAGACAAACTAGCACTTTTGTCTGTGAACAGACATAACATGAATGAAATCAGGGCACACATCTTCATACAGGTTATCTGCATCCCTTGCTGCCTTTAGTCATACAAGTCTGTACCCATATAATCAGGCCACTCAGGGAGTTCAATCAAAAAGTAATGTTTTATATATGAGAATTGCATTTTGAAATGCCTGAAGGTAGAGAAAAGTTTTTAATTTTTTTCTTTTTAAGAAAAAAGTAAATTGAAGCGTTAACTCCTGCTGGGTAACAGTCGAGTGTGCTTTCAATTAGCTGACTATGAGATGCCATATCCTCAGGTACAACCTCAATGACAATATCCCAGATGCCTTTTGAATCATCAGGTCATGCTGTATCCTACAGCAGGGTGTTGTGCAGGGCTGCCAAGAAAGTATCCTAACTGCAGATCACTTTCACTTAGCCTAACAAAACCACAGTCACTGAGTCTGTCTTCTGGGTTGAGATTGTGACATACTGTCTGCAAAATGCATGTATACTCATGTTTTTGGTCATAGTTAGAAACACTGCTCCCTTTTGTTGTTCTGCACATTGTTTCCATCCCTTTAGCACACACTAAATAAAGTTGAAGGCCCCACGCAGTCTGAGCCAACAAGTGCATATTGTCTTCCAAGGTCAAGAGTCAGGCATGCCACCTAGCATGATGCCTCTTGTGCCAAGGAAGTTTTCTTCTTCCTAAAAAAAAAAAAAAACCCAAAAAAAAACCAAAACCAATAACTTCATTCCCACTTCATGACAGATTCCCCAGAACCTTTCATAAGGCCTACCTCTAACAGAGATATACCAATGTTACTAGTACTATAATTCTATTGTATTCCCTAGGCACCCTTCTAAAGGTGGTTGTAACGATGTGCCGAGGGGCTGGGAATCCATAAGAAGTTTCTACTTCTCAAACTTACTTATCCAAATAGGGACAAAGGGGACACTGCACCTGTAACAAAAGTCACCATACTCCAAGTTTCCATATCACTTGGGTCTAAACTCACATTCCAGACAGAAGTGTGTTCCTGATTGCCTGTTCACCTAGGTGATATAGAATCATAGAATAGCTAGGGTTGGAAAGGACCTTAAGATCATCTAGTTCCAACCTCCCTGCCATGGGCAGGGACATCTCACACTAAACAATAACACCCAAGGCTTCATCCAGCCTGGCCTTGAACACTGCCAGGGGTGGAGCATCCACAACCTCCCTGGGCAACCCATTCCAGTGCCTCACCACCCTAACAGTAAACTTCCTCCTTATATCCAATCTAAACTTCCCCTGTTTAAGTTTGAACCTGTTACCCCTTGTCCTGTCACTACAGTCCCTGACTAAGAGTCCCTCCCCAGCATCCCTATAGGCCCCCTTCAGGTACTGGAAGGCTGCTATTAGGTCTCCACGCAGCCTTCTCTTCTCCAGGCTCAACAGCCCCAACTTCCTCAGCCTGTCTTCATACGGGAGGTGCTCCAGTCCCCTGATCATCCTCGTGGCCCTCCTCTGCACTTGTTCCAACAGTTCCATGTCCTTTTTATGTTGAGGACACCAGAACTGCACACAATACTCCAGGTGAGGTCTCATGAGAGCAGAGTAGAGGGGCAAGATCACCTCCTTTGACCTGCTGGTCATGTTCCTTTTGATGCAGCCCAGGATACGGTTGGCTTTCTGGGCTGCAAGCCCACTGAAGCAAGCTCATGTTTGTCTTCTCATCAACCAACACCCCCAAGTCCTTCTCTGCAGTGCAGCTCTGAATCTCTTCTCTGCCTAACCTGTAGTTGTGCCTGGGATTGCTCTGACCCAGGTGTAGGACCTTGCACGTGGAATGGTTAAACTTCATGAGGTTGGCATCAGCCCACCTCACAAACCTGTCAAGGTCCCTCTGGATGGCATCCCTTCCCTTCAGCGTATCAACCAGACCACACAGCTTGGTCTCATCGGCAAACTTGCTGAGGGCGCACTCAATCCCACTGTCCCTGTCAGCGATGAAGATGTTAAACAAGACCGGTCCCAACACAGATCCCTGAGGGACACCACTTGTTACCGGTCTCCAGCCATACATCGAGCCATTGACCACAACTCTTTGCATGCGGTCATCCAGCCAGTTCTCTTTTTCACAGCAGGCTTGTCTTGTCCTAATAAAAATCTTTGGAAAATTGAAGAAAACATCAGACCTTCCAGAAATTATCAGATTTGGATTCAGCTGGGGTGAACAACACAGAGCAGACACAGCACTCTGAACCTAGGGGAGACTTGCAGTTCAGAAGTAAATAGCTATGTTGACAAATCTATCTGTAAAGGCTCGATTATTTAATCCCTCTCTAAAGACCTATATCAACCTCTTTCCCTGCCCCACAACAAGTGATACCAGTAGTGCCCTTGAGACCTCTGCTCAGGCAAAAAGGGCTGGTCTACCTGTACTATGTACAAAACACCATGCCTGCAACAGTTCTATATTTTGTCTCCATATACTATTCTGTATGATGAGTACCTCAACCATAAGGAGGCAGAAATGAATTTTGTTAGCATTTTGTGGGCATTTCAATACTGGCTTGTTGGCTATAGCAGTGTTGCCATCAAGCTTTTACTGATCTAATATACATGTAAACTCGAGGGAGTACTGAAATCATGATAGGCTGCTCATGTAAGTCTAGACTAGCTGGAGTTGCTGCTATATGTTACCTCAGCAATAAGTTCTTGTGATGAGCAGTTGTGAATCTAATAGTTTGCAAAGAAACTGCTACTCTGGGTGCTGAAGTCATGGGAACTGTGAGAGAAAATAAGGTAATAACAGCCCTGTTTCTGTCCCTGTATTTGGAACATGTCATACATGAAACAGTTTCCCTTGTCATCCTGGTATCTCAAAGGATAGTCGGTTTGAGCCAGTAACTGCGCCTAACCCAGCATTGTGATTTAAACCCAGCTGATATCTCAGCACCACTCAGCCCCTTGCTCACCCCCCCACTTTGCTCTCCCCCAAGCGGGATGGGGAAGAGAATTGAAAGAATGTAAAACCCATGGGTTGAGATAAGAAAAGTTAAATAACTAAAGTACAATATAGTGATAATAGAAACAATACCAACAACAACAATACTACGACTATTACTAGTAAGGAACAACAGCAACAACATAAAAGAGAATTGAAAATTTGGAAAGCTCAGGTGATGCACAACACATTTGCTCACCACCCGCCGACTGATAGCCAGCTCATCCCAAGCAGAGGTCATTCCTTCCGGGTAACTCCCCCCAGTTTATACACTGGGCACGATGTGCTGTGGTATGGAATACCCCTTTGGTCAGTTTGGGTCAGGTGTCCTGTCTCTGCTTCCTCCCAGCTTCTTGTGCCCCTTTTCACTGGCAGAGCTTGAGAGACTGAAAAGTCCTTCATCAAAGTAAGCGTTACTTACCAACAACTAAAACATCGGTGTATTGGCAGCATTATTCTCAGGCTAAAGCCAAAGCACAGCACTGCACCACCTACTAGGAAGAAAATTAACTCTGTTCCAGCTGAAACCAGGACACCCTGAATCACATGTGATTTGACTGACTGTGAACTGAAAAGGAGAATAGACCAAACACTTCCTAGAGCTGCCCAGGTTTATGAGTCATTCATGCCTTTACAAATGTGCCATATGAGTGTCCAACACCAAAGGAGTCTTGGGGGTAGTGGTGATGATGTGTGTTCAGATCATCTTCTTCTCCACAGGTATTGTGTCTTGTAGTCTGGACTGTAACATGTTTGCTGCTGTCACTCCTATCTCTGTTTTGCCCCAGAGTCAATGCCGGGGGCAGAGAAGGAAGAGTTGCTTCTGAAACTTTCACCTCACTACAAAGTGTTAAACCCTGCTCATCCCTGTCTTTTGGCTGCTGAAGCCTGCTTACTGTACCAAGCAACATGCACCCCCTTCACAGAGCAAATTAGGAAGAGCCAGGTCTGATAAAATGTGTAGCTTCTCTATGCTGCCCCTAGAATTGGAGTTTGAGTCTTCACTCCTGTCTCCTTCTCACCCAGACTTCTTTGCCAAAAGGACAAATCAGAGCTGTAGTGTGCATCACTGTGCTGATGGTGCAGATAGTGTATGAATTAAGACTTGAGTGCTAAATCAGAAGTGTATCAGTGTGACCATGAGACACATCCTCTGTCATCAGGGAATTCCCAATTAACCTGTTTCAGCAGCTCTTAGGAAAAAATCTATATACACTCTATGGATTTTATCCTAATTAAAGGTGTCTTGACTGTTCCTGCAATTAGTGTTATACCTGCTGAACATGAACAGGGACTTGAATATTATAACTGCACCAATAGTTTACATCTGTAAAGCACGTGTCAGCTATTGGTAGCAGGGAGACACCTTTTAGAGCACACTCTTACTGGCTTGGATAAAGTGATTCTGTATATAGCAAGGATATAAGATAGATGATGATCTGTCTGACATATTTCCAAGGTCTGCTTTTCTCTCCTCTAACATTCAATCAGCATTTCTGCAGGAAGGGCACAGAGGTGCAGGTAATTCAAGCAGGACTCTCAGAAGGTGTGAGAGCTGCTATAAATGAAGTCCGTTTCAGATACTGAAAATGTCACAGATCTGAAGTAGGATTTTTTTTGTCACTTCAAGTAGGATTTGTTGTTGTTTTTTATTGCACTTCAAAGCCACATATGTATTCAGTTCCTTCTGACAGTTTTTTACTTATTTTTTCTTCCTTTTCTTTTTTTCCCACCCCAATTTAAAACCAAGTGTTATAATTTTCTGTAGAAGATTTTCTAGAGCAAAGAAGAGCTCAGCTGGCAAAAATGCTCAGTTGACAATGCCCAAGGACCTAGTCTGTTTAAATGTGCCCTTGATATGGGCAGCCCTGCTCTCCATAAAAATACACCACTTCATTTTGAAAAGCTGTCGCTTTTGTGAATAGTAGATGGAAGAGGGAGGAAAGCAATAAAGAATATGCACACAGTGAGTGAGGCAAGAGGAGAGAATAGGCACTGGGAACCAGAGTATCCACACTTTCTTTAATCACTGGAAGGATGGCTTCTTTTATTTGACCAGAAAAGTGAAATGCATTAGCAGCTGCCACAGTTACGGTAAATGTCTGTGAGCAAGTAGGCAGGTGCAGTGATACCAACAAATGCTGCAACAGACCTTTGGTGAATACAGGGCTCCTTATCCTGATGCTAACCAGACTGCAACACTCTACCCCACTTCTTAACTATCACCTCATCTTGGATGTTTTCTAACAATGTCTGGTTTTAACCTTCACCTAGATAAAATCCTATTGTTTTAATGACACCAGCAGCTTTTTAAACAATTCTATTTTTTTGTATATAGAATAACCTTGACTGCATGAATCAGAACTCTTACAACTCTCTTAAGAATTCAAAGATTATATATTTTAAAAGAAATTAATACCTTTCCTTTGCTAATGGAAATAATGTTTTTTTTTTTTTCTGTTGACAGCCTGTATTCTGTCAGCATCAACTCAATCTATCATCACCTGCTTGTAAAGTCCCTGTTCTTAGACCATTTTCTGCTTAGTTCAGACCCTCGTCTGCTCTCTGTCAGTTACTTTAAGCCTAGATGCACAAGAATATTCAGGCACTTAACTACCTTAAGTCTTGAATGGAACTGGGGATCTAAGAAGCTCCAAAATTTGCAGTCATTCATAAAAATTTGATGAATTTAACAAAAACTTCATCTCATTGCTCATTATTTCTAGAAAGCATAGTAGTTACCTATAAGTAGGGAGAAGTGTGGTGGAACTATGGGAAAGCCTGCGTATAAAATTTATCATGTATTTATTATTGATATTTTCATTATTTATTCTAACATTCTACATTACCTGAAATTTAATTATTCAGCAACTTGTCATTCATCCAATGCTTTTCTACCATTTAAACAATATAATATTAATATTTAGCTTTTTTAGCCATTGATGGAAACATTCTTTCAGATGAGTGCATATTAAATCTACAAAAGGAAAACTTATTCAATTTCCCTGCAGAAATCTCTGCGCAGAGAGAAGGTACCTCCCTCATTGTGGCCTAGAATATTTTCTATTGTTTCTAGAAGATCCCTACTTACTTATTAAAAGTATCTTAAGGGCGAAGCTGAAGCTTTCTTGGTTTATCGTTTTGCTGTTTCATTGTTTAAGACACTCATTACTTGTAAGAATTGATAAATCAGTCCTAAAAATTATTTTGTGAGATTTGCATCTTTCCTGGGGGCAGGATAGTGAATTTTGCTGCAGTGAATGGTCTAACACAAAATCATAGCCACTACTGATCATTTAGGTAAGTCTAGTTTGATCTGTATTGGTGCTCCCTCTTTGGGCAAATACATAATTTGGGATTGGTTTCCATTTGAGAATATCTTTACTCTGATTTTTTTCTCCAAAGCTTTGAAACCTCCTATGGGAATACGTTATTTCTATGAATAAATTTACCAGTAAACTCCTTTCCTAAATTGTTTCTGGGAAGGAAATTAATGAGGAGAAAGGTCAATAGAACTAAACCTGTTTTGCAATCATTTTTGTTTATCAGAAATTGTTACAGCATTTTTACAGATACAATAATGAACCACATTTATTAATAATAGTTTCTGCTTGTACAGCACTGTTCCTTAAAAGAAAATAAAAGGTTTTATATAGATTGTTGGTCTCCTTGCGGAAAGTCTACTAGAGTACCGGGAACTTTTCTCTTTGCAGAAAGTCTGCTGGAGAACCAAGTAAATCTGATACAGAAATTTGTGACTAATGAGAGAAAGCAAAGGCAGGGTCAGCTCTGAGTCATAGTCCCTTGCTCCACACGGAGGCAACGCTCCTCATTATAAACCATCCAGTCTCCTGTCAACATGCTCCTATATAAGTCCCATCAGTGTTTCCAATTATTTACTCTGGTCTGTGGAGGAACAAAAAGTTTGTTTTCATTTATCAGAAAACCATGGAAAAGGAACATGCTAAAAAAACAAAGAGTAATAAGTATTGATTTAGGAAATCAGTTTGACCAATCAGGAATGAGCAAAGATCCTTGCAATCAGAACTTCTGCTTTTATACTTTTGATTGCAGGTCTGTTCTGACTTTATGCCTGAGTGAAGGTAATTATCAAAAGTATAAAAGAATTCAAATGCGTTCAGTTATTCTGGAAAACCAAAGCATGAGGATCATTCTTGTCAAAACAATAATGAGCTGGACTTCTGTGCCATCGCCTACACAATGGCCTTTTATTTTCCTACAAGATCTGTGTAATTCTCAAAAGCTGCTGCTATGCATTACTTTTTCTTGCTCATCAAAAGTACAGGCTGTTTAGCATTTACAGCTTTAAAAGATAAGGTCCTACTATAAAGGACTTTTTCCACTTTGATCAACACAAGATAACATTTATTAAACCACTGAAGAGCATTGTTAAAAAAAAATAAAATGTTAAGGGTATAAATACAACAAACAAAACCCAAGGATTTAGTTGTTTTTTTTTTTTTTTTCCCTGCATTATTCTTGACACACTAAGGTTTAAAGGTACTTCAGCCTTTAGGCACACAATGAGTTATTTTCTGTGCTAGACAGTAACTTTTATTACTTCTGGGATGCAGTGAGGGACTGAAATTACTTCACAGTATCATAGAAGTGTCAGCTGGAGTCTCCTGCTTGAACCTGGGTTATTGCCATCTGTGCACAGGGGCAGCTGTGCCTGTGTCTGGCAGTCTTCAAGATGCCCAGGATAGAGATTTATGCTTTATGGCAGATATGATGCTTTATTCAAAGAAAGGGAAATGAAAGGTGTAGCAAGTTGGACATGTAAGCTTCCAGACTTTGTAGAGGTCAGGTGGCAAGTTGAGTTACTACTGTTGAACTTTCAATTTTTGTTAGCTTATAAAGGCTACCATGAAATATAGGCCTGAATCCAGAGGGTGCACCTAGGTGATGAGAGAGACAATATCAGGATGGAATAAATAAGTTCCCAGCTCCCTGCACACATCTGCAAGAATTTTTTAGTGAGATTCCCCAGAAACCCCAGAACAGAGGTTCCCTCTTGGCAATTGTGTCTCTAGGAAGTTTTACAAAATGTGATTAAAACTGAACAGAGAAGACTTTTAATAAAACCTGAATAACTTCTGATGTGAAATTTTACAAAATTTTAATCTTCTGAATTGTATTATGTATGATGTAGCACAGATTTTCATTTGTTTTTCTGTTTTATTGCCTTTGAAGTTATTTTTGGTGGTTCAATTTATTACAAATGTATGCACAAAAAAGTTAGTGAGGTGGAAAGATTTTGCAAATAAACTTCATTATACCAAGCTCTGCATGAACCCTATGTTATTTATGTATAACTGCGCATAAGCAGCACATAACAGTTTATGTTCAGCTGCTGTTGCACAGGAAATTGTATGCAGCTCCTGGCACATAAAGGTTTGTCTATTGCAGCTTCTGGCATTTAAAGCTTTCACTGCCCAAAGGTTTTATCCCTTCTCTTCCACACAGAAATATACTTAGTAATTGCCTGGAAAAAAGAAAACAATCTGGGAGCCATTTAGCATTTCATGAACAGTTCAGAAGTCCAGTGGTTTTTGTGCCAGTGTTTTCTTTAGTGTGTTGGTATTTTTATACCTGAGGTGTTCAAAACTGTAGGCTTAATATTTTATTCCCAAGCATGAATTTCTGATTACCCCTAACTTGTCTGATTATGAATTTAGGAGAGAATCAAGCTTAGGGCTGGTTTGGCAGACTATGTTAATATGATAGGTCAAGCTCCCACACCAGCTGTTGAAAATTGTTTCTGTCACATCCTGCTTCCCACTGCAGGTGTCTGTCTCTAAAGGCTCTGTTTCTCATGGTGGAGTGCTCTGCCTCTGACCAGGCATAGAAGAGCCCCAGCCTCTCCATGGACAAAACCTCCCTGACTCAGTTGTAGAAATGGTTCATGCTCTTGTCATGTTAAACACTTTCAAGGGATTTTCGAGGGTAGTGACACACTGGAGCTCACAAACTTCAGCCTTAACACATCTGGTCCCAAATCTACCACATTCCAAGTATGGCCACAGAAGCTCACTCTGCCAAAGAACCAGGCTCTAACCTTGAGCATCTCCTTATATAGGTTTGCATACACCTGTCTTAAAAACCTGGATTTTTTTCTGATACCACTGTATACAGCAATGAAATAACTTCTCACCTTGATTCTGCAGCTGAACACATTCCCTTTTCAACTTAGCACAATGAAGCTTTAACACCTTCAACATGTTGCTGAAGACAATGTAAACGTTTAACAGTTGTGCAAGCTGCTTATAACACAAGCGCAGCAGAATGACTAAAGTGAAGTTACAAATATGTCATGTTTTGTAACTGTTTAGAAAAAAAAACCAAACACTAACAAACTGAACTGACTTTCCTTGTGCTGAATTACACTATTTATTTTCCTACTTTCAGTTAATGGACAAAGCTTTGGTTAGATACAAAGTTGCAATATATTCATGACGATTTTCACAATCTTGTCCATAACCTCATTTCTTTGATGAAATCCTCACTTTTTAACAAGCTGTAATAAGCATAGATTAAAAAGTGGAGCTTTTAGACCTTGGCTATAAACCTCAAAAGCCTAAAAATCTTGTGGAAAACCTTACTGCTTATGGCAGAAAATGCATAACATGTGATAAGAACATCCTGCAAAGCTGTTTTGATGAGCTAGAGAAGGCAAGTTACAATTGTCTTAATTTCGTTCTCTCTTCCAGATTTCTGGTGTAAAATGGGACCATGTTGTTACCTTCTGTTTGCATTCACATTTTCTATTTAGGTTTATAATATTTAAACAGCTGGTGTCTGGAAGGATGATTTGAAGTACTTTCCTCCACAGTGTCTAAGGAGGCTTTAATAAGATGTTTATCTCTACCCACTGACTTTGTAAGGTTCCTGCATACTTAGGAGAGTGACTGAAAATCAACAGGAAATGGAATTAAGAGAAGAGCTGAAAGAAAAGGAAGCTTGATCCAGGTGGGGTTTGGGCATGCGGTTGCTTATTGTCAATGGGTTTTGTAGCTTAGATACTAGCCCCTGCTTGCACAGACCCTATGTTTTTGCAGTCCTATATTAAGCTGATGGCTAAAAGCAGATTCTTGCACTCTCTGTTTTCTCTGGATGGTTAATAACTACCTGAACCACTGCCTGAGCTCAAGACTTTTAACTTACTTCTTGTTGCTACATTGCCTGCTCATGTTTGTCCAAGACTCTGCACATGTCAGTACAAAGCTTCATTTGTCGCACTTGTGAAGCAGGTATAATAGTTGCATGACCGTATGCTGAAGATGACGATATGAGGATTAGTTTGTAAATTGCTAGAGACTGTGACCATGTGAAAATTTGAGTTCTGACATGGTTTTGTTTGTGTAATTTGTATTTTTTCCCCCAACATCTGTGAAAGGGATGTATTTAACTTTTTAATAGTAAAAAGGAAGAAATAAAGCAGACATAGTTTAGTATTTATCAAGGCTGGTGCCTTACCTAATTTTTTTCTGGAAACCTGGCAAAGTTTTAGAAATTAAGTGTTCAGTCTAGTGGTAACTGATTTTGAAGGTTTTTCCTACCCTGAATCTTGCCTACACGATAAAACCACTTAAACTGACATAAATGCTGAGAAGTAGTATTAATAAAATGTGCTAATGTGATATGATATTTCAGTTAAAAAATTTAAAATGTTATTTATTTAGATTTAAATACATAATGATTTAGATAAATGATATACATCTCATGATCAATTTTTTCACAAACCTTTTTTAGAAAGATAATTTAACTCATCTATCAACATGGATTTAAAAATATCAATACATCTGTTGTATCACAGGCATACTGGTGTATGGAATAGCAGCTGAACAAAAGTTACTTCAGAGAACTATGACAGTACTGAATTTTAAATGATAAAAAGGTGATTTGGAAAGTTTTAGTTTATATAACTGAAAGATAAGGTTTAAAGTGTATTTTCCATGAACAAAAACTAGAAAATCATAAGAAAATATCATAAAAAGTGTAAATAATCTACGTAAAATTCAGTAAGTTTCCTCAAACTCATACATACTGCAGTCAATATACCTCCTTAATTTGAAATGTATTTTAAGCTGCCTAGTCTATTAGATCCTATTACTAATGTATCCATAAGCCCCAAATGTGGTATCTTCCATAGTAAAAGATATGTTCCTTTTATCTCTTATGCTTTAGATCAAACACGAACTGAATATAGTTTATTTAACATAGAAGTATCGTGTTGCTATTTATTATTTGAAGTGACTGCTTCTGCAGCTTTGCTAGAGTGGATAAATGTAAAAATCTAAGGAAAACATCTCTGCCATCAACAAAATTAAAGAAAGGGTACACAAATAGAATAACTAGTACTGATAAACAAAAAGAATGAAGTGTTTGTCCTGTGTAAGTCATAACCTTAATATTACCAGGCAGCCACAACCTTTATTCAGTGACTAATGCCACGACATTTCTATTTTTTCCATATGTCCTCTTGCCAGCAAATGCACAATGTAGAAGTAGAGCTGCTATGCATGCTAAGCTTTTTCTTTCTCAAAATGTCATGATTACATATGAACATTCTACTTTCCTCTCTGGTAAGCAGTCTGCTCAATTTATGTGCTATGTGTCTTACAGTTCCAATAAACTAAATTTGAACAGAAGAGGCAGATTCGATTTTCTATTTCAGACATGCATTGTGTTTATACATTTGTATCCATGGTACAAAATATTGTAGGGTTTTTTTTTTTTTTTGGTGGGTTTATTTCTTTTTTGCTGTTTCTGTTTTTGTTTTTCTGTTTTTGCATTTTTTTTTTTTTTAATATGGAATGGCTCTTTTTTGTTATAGTAATGCTCTGATGTTGCAAGAACAACCAGACAATCAGTGTGCTATGGGTGTCTGCTATCCAGGGAATATGTGATCCAGCCCCATCAAAGTTTTATAATCCTCAGGAAAATCTTTCTGGATCTTATTTCCTTCTCATGCAAAGTTCAGTGCTAATATCAGGACTGGCACTACTATACACTAAACCAAGAAGTGCTTACTGAAATATGTAGATGTACAGAAAGTGCATTTTCCCTGTGCAGTACCGTTCAGTGACAATTCTCATAAGCTGAACATAATTTATACTGCCACTGGCATACACATTTTCTGACTATAGCTGTAAAATGTTGTTTAAGCAAAATAAACAATAGTTGCACAGAAGTTAATGGCTATAAAACTATTATTGATAAGGTATTCGAAGCTTTAAGGACAATTCAAACAATAATTGTCAATTTCAAAATGATAATTTTCTGTACATTTTGAAAGAGGAGATAGTTTTTCCTCACTACCTAGTTTTGCGATAGATATAGGCATATTTATAAAGGGATTAGAGGATATTACTCATGATAGCAGAGGCTGGACTACAGAACAGTCCCCCTAACTCCTACCTCATTGCTCATACACAATCCCAACTGTATCTAGATGTGTTTAAGTTCTGTTTAGAGGATTCTCCTGTAATGACTTTAATGAGCCAAATGACTGTCTACACACAGAGATTATGTTAATGTTGCAAAATAGAAAAGGATCCAGGGAGGGAACTTGAACACTGGATCTGCTTTTATCCACATTGAAGAACAATTATATTGCTTTTTGGTTTGTTATTTGGTAGTGCTTGAGCTAGCTCTCTGCATAACAAAAAGTCTGGACATTGACTGTAAGGCAGATCATTGCAGGGAATCTCTCATTAACAATATGGATAATGGTGCAGCAGATTTCTGTTATAGTCCTGCAGTGTTATCTGAGAAAGCTTTACAGTCTCAAGAGCTTCCATAGGCTCAAATGCCAGCTGACAGTATATGCAACCCAATTCCAGTTTCATGTCAAAATCCACTCCAGTTGCCTATGACAAATCTTGTTTTATTTTGAATACTTTGAACAGAAAACATGCCTCAGATAATAATTGCACATTGTGATATGTATTGTTCCCTAAATTGAGCTAAATTTCAATCATGGATCTGAGACACTGTACAAGTATCTCAGGGGCAGAGATTTCTTACTGGGACTGGTATATTTACTTGTACAGCCACAGTGGCTTGGCATTGTGTAGATACAGTAAACATGGGTGGTGACCCTGATAGCTTAAGAGCATTCTCTAGAACTCACATGATGCGGCATGTCTGAGGAAGCCTCCTACCTTATGTAAATAAACTATACTCACTGGTATACCTAGTTGTCTGGGCAATGTCAGCAGTTCAGTATATTTCAGTGTGCATTTTGTGTGCTTTCTGAGCCTGAACAAGTGCTTACATGTGATTTTACAGAACAGGAGATGAAGACAAGGCAGGTAGTTTCAAGAGTATGCTTTGAAATCAGACCTGGCACAGTTTGTGATGTGTAATAAACCTCAGGCACAGAATCTAGTTCTTAAACACCAGCTAATTCTTTTCAGTTTTGGTTTTTCATCACACTAACCAGAACAGTAGTAATCTTTGTAGCCAGATATAATGAACAGGTACACTGGCATTAACGTAAATTTCTCCACCAAATGTACTTGAATCAATAGCTCTTTCGAATTTCTATACTGCTACCAAATTTCTTCAGGTCAAATAAGGAGTAGTCAGCCCAGGCTAGGTAACTAATGAAGTTACTGACAAGCAGTATTGACTTGTTTTGTGGGTCATGCTAAACTACAAATATAGAAATTTGGAGAGATTGCAGAGCACAAGGACTCATTAAAATCCCAGAGCTTTCTGCTCATGTTATTTTTTTCTTGTGCTTTTCTTTAAGTGATTTCAAGTTTCACCCAGAAGAGAACTTCTCTTGTTTCAAGAGTCATTGATAGAGAGCTTACTCCTTTATCATCACTTAAATATTTAAGAAAATAAGCTCAAGTAACTCTTTTTTACTATGTGCTGAATGGTTTAACATCAATTGTATAATATGACTTTAATACTTGTCCAACAAAAATAAATTTTGATTCACAAAGATTTTAGGAAGCTATATGGTAACAGCAGTGAAAGTGAACAGAGCTATGATGTGGGTTTAGTTTGGCATAACTGCACAGACCTGTAAATGCAATGATTAGACTCTTAAGAGACTGATTTACACAAAGCATTAAGTATGTTTTATATCAAATAGAAAAGTATTTATCATATCTTTTTTATATTTTTTTGTTTTGTTTTGTTTTGTGGGGGTTTTTTTATTGTTGTTATTTTCTTTTAGCCAAGGCTAGCAGCAAGGTTGTTTGAATGCCTCAGACAAAATAATTAACAATATGTCCCTTAATGCAACAGCCCTGGAAGAGTCTTCAGTCTATGCTACGAGCCATTCAAGTACAAAGAAGCCATCACCTCCAAGTCTGCAGAAAAAGGAAACACTTACCTTCTAGATTGAATAAATGGTGGGAACATGCAACAAAAGAAACACAGAGAATACTCATTATATCAATGGCAGTTAGTGTTTTAATTTCATTCTTCTCAGGCCTTAGTCATTGTCAGTTACACCTTTTCTAGATATTACATTCAAGGAATGCAGTCTGAATTAGTTAAGGATGTGAATCTAAGTTTCACTGATTAAACCATTTTGAATCTATGCATTTGATTTAATAAAATTTAGCGGAAAAACTTAACAATTCCGTAAATTAAGGCCAATTCACACAGCATTTATTTTAAATTTAGCATGTCACTGTATTTTCCTCAAAACCAGACTATAGTCACCCTTACTGCAACAAAGTAAGTTTCAGCTATTTTTTCAAGTAGTTTGTATTTTAATTCAACAAGGAAAGGATTATCTTAATAATGTATTTCTATAGTTTCTCTGACTCTGCTGTGTCTAACACTTCAACTTGTGCAGAGTAAAAAATATCTTTTTTTAAGATTTTAAGATTTTGTAAAAATTTTCCAAGTATTTAATTCCAGCAGCAGTAAATATGTCAACATACCATATGTCAACCAATATACCATAAAACCCTCATGTTTTTTAGAATCATAGAATAGTTAGGGTTGGAAAGGACCTCAAGATCATCTAGTTCCAACCCCCCCGCCATGGGCAGGGACACATCACACTAAACCATCCCACACAAGGCTTTGTCCAACCTGGCCTTGAACACTGCCAGGGATGGAGCACTCACAACCTCCCTGGGCAACCCATTCCAGTGCCTCACCACCCTAACAGGAAAGAATTTCCTCCTTATATCCAATCTAAAACTTCCCCTGTTTCAGTTTTAACCCATTACCCCTTGTCCTGTCACTAGAGTCCCTAACGAAGAGTCCCTCCCCAGCATCCCTATAGCCCCCCTTTAGGTACCTGAAGGCTGCTAGGGGTTCCCCACACAGCCTTCTCTTCTCCAGGCTGAACAGCCCCAACTTTCTCAGCCTGTCTGCATACGGGAGGTGCTCCAGTCCCCTGATCATCCTTGTGGCCCTCCCCTGGACTTGTTCCAGCAGTTCCATGTCCTTTTTATGTTGAGGACCCCAGAACTGTACACAATACTCCAGGTGAGGTCTCACAAGAGCAGAGTAGAGGGGCAGGATCACATCCTTCGACCTGCTGGTCACGCTCCTTTTGATGCAGCCCAGGATACGGTTGGCTTTCTGGGCTGCAAGCATCCTTCATTTTCCACTTTTAGTTCTCTCTTTCAAAGGGTTTATTCAAAACCATCATAAATGTGGTTTTGCTGAGAACCTAATGGGTGGATCCCCACCCTTCACTCTGGTCCCTCAGATGGCTGGGGTCCCACTTGGAAATTTACTGAAAGCTCAGAAATAAGGTTCTGGGGTTCACCAGTCCAAGCAATCAAGTTTGTATTCTCTATGGTGCTCATGGCCTCTGGAGATCCAGCATGGAGGAAGTTGCAGTACACAATCAAGTAAATTTACACAGGTCTACAGGACTCATGAAAATGAAGAAGCTAAGCCTTAAAAAAAAAGCTGTCGTAATTGAATGACACAAACCTAGCTAGGTCTCTTGGAAATCAAAGCTTACTTAGAGTAACGCAGAAAGACTCAAAAGTTTTGTTGCAGCTCAACAAAAGCTGAACACCACAAATAGCTGCTCGTTCATTCCACAGTTCAACCTATGAACCAGTGGGAATTGCCTGTATGCCCTATTTCTCTTTGCCCTGATTGGATTCATGTATGTGGATATGCTGATTTATTATTTTAAATGTTTATGTCTAGGAAAACAAAACTTTCAACTTATTGAGTGTGGGTAAAACCTTTTCTGTGGAAACATAAGAAAATGTTGTATCTGTTACACCAGAGGCTAGGCTTTGCTTTTGAAAGACTGTTGAAATAAGCAGTTTCTAAGAACTTTGGAAGGCTTGTGCTAATATGTGCTATCACACTTATGTGGTGTATTGTAAATCTGAAGTATTTGAACAGATCTGAATATGCTGAATAGAGGAAAGGTTTGTGGTGTAAAAATGTAACTCTGTGCAATAAAAATGTGTGAGATAATAACTGTACTGGAGGCTAATGAAGAATCTGTATTTTAAGTTTACAATGGTTAGATTAAAATTCTTAATTTCAGCTGCAGCTCTGCTCTAACATTGCAGCCATAATACACAGCTGAGGTCAGATATGGTGAAATCAGAAATAATGAAACTACATGGGGTGAATTCCCTCAATTATTAAATGAACTTGAATATACTTTAACTTTCACTAGTCATTGGCTGAATTAATAGATTCACTACATTAACAAGCAATTTATTGCACACAGAGCCTTCTACACATGCATTGCTCCTTACAGCCCTTTATCGGGGAATTTTACAGGGAGAGTCACACATGCTTCCTCCCTCCTCCTTGTTATTAAAAATGTCTTCAGAACATATCACCTTATTCTTAAATTTTAGCAACATAATATCTACTAGTGTTGGGTTTTTGTAATGTAATCGACCCAGTTTAAAGATGAATATTGTCTTCATGGATTTGGGAATGATCTTTTAACATATACACCGCATAATTAAAATAAATGAACACGTAAAGCCACTGTCAAAAAATTGAGAAAAGTCATTAAAAATACATCCTTTGTTAGAGAAATTGCTGGATTGCTAAATTACCCTTTGAAAGTGATGCTTCTGTGACACTTCCTGGGAAGAGCTGATAGGATGTTGGAAGCTATGCGGTTGTCCTGTAAATCAACAATGTTACATTTCTTACAACATCTAGGTAAGCCTGAGGGGAGAAAATGTATTCCATGTTTCTTTCATTAATGTTTCCAGCAGTGTTACTGTGCTTGTATCACTGGTTACAACACTGTATTAGAACTCACAGGAAAAGCATTTTGGTTTGGGATTTTGACAAGGGTGTTTTAAATAAGGCCTATACAAGTATAAAACCAAAGAACTAACTGTAACTTAAAAAGGAAATAGTTGGTAAAAATATTAACGGAGCTAGAAGGCCTCTCAAACTACCTAATAAAATAAATGAAGTGACTACACTATAAATTATTGAACTTGTTCGGCCTGATTCTACTCTCTCTAACCACGGTAGGCTGTGTGAAATGCTGCCAAGCTCAGTGACTTACTCTGTATTTACTACAAGTGCCACAGATATTTAAATTTAAAACCAGCTTTTTTTTTTTTTTTTTCCTGCCTCATTATAATGTGGATTCTTTCATACAATCATAGAATAGTTAGATAGTTAGGGTTGGAAAGGACCTCAAGATCATCTAGTTCCAACCCCCCATCATGGGCAGGGACACCTCACGCTAAACCATCCCACACAAGGCTTCATCCAACCTGGCCTTGAACACTGCCAGGGATGGAGCACTCACAACCTCCCTGGGCAACCCATTCCAGTGCCTCACCACCCTAACAGGAAAGAATTTCCTCCTTATATCCAATCTAAACTTCCCCTGTTTCAGTTTTAACCCATTACCCCTTGTCCTGTCACTACAATCCCTGATGAAGAGTCCCTCCCCAGCATCCTATAGGCCCCCTTCAGATACTGGAAGGCTGCTATGAGGTCCCCACACAGCCTTCTCTTCTCCAGGCTGAACAGCCCCAACTTTCTCAGCCTGTCTGCATACGGGAGGTGCTCCAGTCCCCTGATCATCCTCGTGGCCCTCCTCTGGACTTGTTCCAGCAGTTCCATGTCCTTTTTATGTTGAGGACACCAGAACTGCACACAATACTCCAGGTGAGGTCTCACAAGAGCAGAGTAGAGGGGCAGGATCACATCCTTCGACCTGCTGGTCACGCTGCTTTTGATGCAGCCCAGGATACGGTTGGCTTTCTGGGCTGCGAGCACACACTGCAGCTGGCTCATGTTCATTTTCTCATCGACCAGCACCCCCAAGTCTCTGAATCTCTTCTTTGCTCATCCTGTAGCTGTGCCTGGGATTGCTCCAACCCAGGTGTAGGACCTTGCACTTGTCATGGTTGAACTTCATGAGGTTAGCATCAGCCCACCTTACAAGCGTGTCAAGGTCCCTCTGGATGGCATCCCTTCCCTCCAGCGTATCAACCGGACCACACAGCTTGGTCTCATCAGCAAACTTGCTGAGGGTGCACTCAATCCCACTGTCCCTGTCAGCGATGAAGATGTTAAACAAGACCGGTCCCAACACCGATCCCTGAGGGACACCACTCGTTACCGGTCTCCAGCCAGACATTGAGCCATTGACCACAACTCTTTGCATGCGGCCATCCAGCCGTTCTTTGTCCACTGAGTGGTCCATCCATCAAATTGATATCTCTCCAATTTAGAGAGAAGGATGTGGTGTGGGACAGTGTCAAACGCTTTGCACAAGTCCAGGTAGATGACATCAACTGCTTTACCCTTACCCGTCAATTCTGTAGCCCCATCATAGAAGGCCACCAAATTGGTCAGGCAGGATTTCCCCTTAGTGAAGCCATGCTGGCTGTCACCAAGCACCTTGTTGTTTTTCATGTGCCTTGGCATGCCTTCCAGGAGAATGTGCTCCAAGATTTTACCAGGCACAGAAGTGAGACTGACTGGTCTGTAATTCCCCGGGTCTTCCATTTTCCCCTTCTTGAAAATGGGGGTTATATTTCCCTTTTTGCAGTCATCGGGAACTTCACCTGACTGCCATGATTTCAGAGAAACAAAGATTTATTTCTATTCCTCTGAACTGATGTATGCTGACTTTTGTTTCTGTTGGGCTTTTCTGCTTTTAGTGTTTTGTTTGGTTGGTTTCCTCACTTTGCACTTCTTTCTGCAAACAGAAAATATACAATAGTAAAAATTTTGTGGAGAAGGAATGGAGAGTGGTTTTGTTAGTGTCCAGGCTTTGGCTGAGATGGAGTTAATTTTCTTCCACAACAGTCAGGCATATTCTATGGCATCATGATAAGCGATGACACTGTATGAAAATATGCATAAACTGCTAGACTACCCAGTGGCATGAGAATGGTTTTCTAGGCTTTCATGTAGCACAGCGCTAAGTCTCTTACATTGTCTTTATTGCTTAAAATAAGTTGTCAGAAAAGAGAGAGCTCAGATAGCCATTGGTTGCTTCAGATGAGCCCTTTAGTTTATTCTAGCTTTGAGCGTGTGAGGTGGATATGATCAGTTATTTTGTAGGCAGCTGTTTCTGTCCCTGTGCCTTCAAGCTCTACCCAGTTGGCTGAGATGTCAACAGAAACCCTAAGGGGTGCAATTTTTGAAATGGATCCAAAGCATCTTGCCTTATGCTGTGTTTCATCTGAGTTTTATTTTTGATCATAATGACGGGTTAAAAATAGCTGAGATGTTTATACTGTTCATGAAATAGCAAATATTCTGGGTTTCTCACTGTCAAAACTAGACGAACTAAGTATCTTTAGTCTGGCAGCTGTGTTCCTGCTGTCGTTCTTGTGTGAACTGGTACTGCTGTGGAAGAAACCTTGCATCTTGTTACACTATGCAACAAAATTCACCCAAAAAAGGGTGAATTTTAAATGCGTGAAATTGAAAGTAACTTTGGAAACAACTGTGGAAAGATTTTGAGAGCGTATTTGGTCTTTCTCTCCCCTCCCTCCCCCTTCTTTCTTTCTTTTCCTTTCTTTAATTTTTCTCTCTATTTTTCTTTCTCTTTTGTTTTTTTGTTCATATCAGAATGAATTCCAGTCTAGTATTCAGTACACTCAATAATAAATATGTCATAAGCAAGTCTGTGGAAAAAAAAAGAAAAGGAAAGTCTTCCAGGCAAAACTGAGAATAGTTTAATTAAAGTTATTTGGTTTTTATGTTCTACATTTTCCCAGTTCTTTTGTTTCCAAACTGGTTTTGATTTGTGCGCAAACAACTAATCATCAGGAATGAGAACATACAAAGGATAATTTTTATTTCTATTAACTTTTAGTTTTTCCATCTTATAAAAAGAGGTAGACAGTAATTATTTCAAGGCTAAAAGAGTGTTTTTTAAATGCTTTGACTTCTTCAGAATAACAAAATGGTTGCAAAGAACAGATGCGATAGTGGGGTTTTTTTGCCTCCGCTGTCCTTCTGCAGTATTAGTAAAACTAAATATATGCTTAAATATATATATATACTTAAATATATGCTTGTATTCAAAGTTGCTAGATGTGCAGTCTAGACAGACTCAGAGAAATTCCCTGGATTTTACTTGGTGTGGCTGAAAAATGCTAAAATCTTATTTTATCATGTGGTGAGAGAAAACTAAGAAAATATCTGAAACACACTAAGCAACCATGCGTGTTTGAACAGAAAGCCTGGAAGAAATTTTGTAAAATCTAGCCCACAGGTTTAGCTGGAATTATTCCATTTCGTTGGTTTCATTCTTCAGCTGTAACAAAACTGAGTGTGTTTAAGCTTTGTTCACAAAATGATAACAGCAATTTAAGAGAATATTAAAGTTCTGGTATAGCTTTATGCTATTTCTCTGTACTTCACAAATTAAAGGGAACAATGTGGCTCAGTCTTATTTGTCTTACGTTGTAAATCCATTAAAAAAAACCAAAAAACTCAAGTATGGTGTCAATATATTATTTTTGTGAAGTATTTTTATTTTATACCTTAATTGCTCTGAAGTACTTATAGGAAGTTAAACATAAAAGGTAACAACTGCAATATGATTTGAGAGATTTTGGATGCCAAATACCGGTTCATAGGACACACAATTAAAAATAAAGCAGAACAGGTTATTCAGTGGGAGCTTAAATTTTAACAAAGTTTATTGATTTCTCAGTCAGCTGCATTTCTTTCTTTGTTTGTTTTTATCCTCTTTCTGCAGAAATACATGGCCTAACATGAAAAGTGGTAGAGTTATGTTTCCTCTGACAGTTCTGCATTTACCTGAAGCCTGTCTTTCCCTCCATATAAGATGTGATGCTGCTGTTCTTACAACAATATAGCACAAATTCTGGTTTTCTATGGATTATATAAAGAGCATATCTAAATGTGAGTGGCCCTTCCGGAAGAATGGACATAAATCCTACAGACTCTGGAATACCCTAATTCACCTTCTTGTTAGAATAAGCTGGAAGAGTGACTGTGTCAGAAACATGGATGCAATTTCTCAGAATTCTTCCTGAGTGTTTCTTAACCCTCTTGTTCTTTTAGGAAAGCGTCACTGTCCATGGTATGGCGTTGGAAGTAGGTGATCATTAAGGTCCCTTCCATCCCAAACCATTTTACAATTCTGATTGTAGGTACAAAGGTGATTTCTCATTAACTGCCCACTCTGAATATGACAATTCCTGACTTCTAAAGTGCCTATTTCTTGTGAACTAATTATGGATATATAGACACATTTCTTTTCTTTTTTTCTTTTTTTTTTTTTTTTAAGTACTTATTAAATTCCCTGAGGCTTCACCACACAGGAGATACACAGGTTTGTCTTTGACACTTCTGATCAAAGGAGTCTCTGAGGAAAAGAGATTGGCAAAAACATCAGCAAGCTTAGGCTGAGACCAGACAAAGAGACAATTAATGCTATTGCAAAGCTGGCTTAATTCGCACGACAACATTTGGAAGCTGTCAAGAAGACTTAATTGTTATCAGAGAAAAAAAAAATAAATACTGAGGGTAATGAAGAAATCCAGGCTGAAGCAGGAATCATCTGGGAGGATTTTAGAATAAAGAGGTGAATTATAGTAGCAAAAAAAGGGCACTCTTTAGTTAGTGAGAAGAAAAGGAGATTGAGGAAGAAGTCAGAAACATAAGGAGAACAAAAAGACAACAAGTATTTTTTTAAATGTTGCAGAGAAATTTTCACATATAGAAGTTCTTTCTTTTCAGTGAGACTTTTACAGAAAAATATATTTTTCCTGGAGAAATATTCAACATTCCAGTCAGCAATCTATCCCTTGAACCAGAAAAAAAAGAACACCCTTGACACAATTTTGGTGAAAATAATGAAGACATTTTTGAACTTTTGCCATATGGTAAATCATAGGATCATAAAATACAGGTTGGAAGGGACCTCAAGGATCATCTGGCCCAACCTTTCTTGGCAAAAGTATGATCTAGACAAGATGGCTCAGGACTCTGTCCAGCTGAATCTTAGAAGTGTCCACTGCTGGGGAATCCACTTCTTCCCTGGGGAGATTATTCCAATCGCTGATTGTCCTCATTGTGAAAATTTTCCTCTTGTGCTCAGTGAGAACCTCCCCAGGAGTAACTTGTGCCCATTACCTGTCATCTTTTGCATGTTACTCCTTGTAAAAAAGGAGTCTCCATCTTTATAGCCACCTTTTAAATGTTTCAAGCTAAACATTGTGCATGAATAAAAACTTCAAGCAACAAGGAAAAAGTAAATAATTACAACATGATACCCCAGAGGATGCCATTCCATGAAATCTAGGTACTGCTATTCATCTTCAGAGAAAATGTAATTTGCAAGTTTACATTGAGGTAATATGTATTTGTATTTCCAAGTGTGTTAATGTATCCAGTAAGAATAAAATATTATGATGTTATTTTTTTTTTTAGCATTTGGTGGATATTTATAAAATAACCATCATCACCTTATTAGCTGACTGGGCAATTTTCTACTTCAGTATATTTTGATCATAGAACAATTTAACAGGAAAAAATTCTGAGCTTGGTGTTATATTTTATTTCAGAAGATAATATAAGTGAAACCATATGAAAAGTTATCCCAAGGAATAAACTTTTGGAAGTACCAATGTGATTTTTTCCTGCATACTTATATGTGTTATACATACATACATTGATTTGTATATAGCCCTATACAGACATTTTCACCAATCAGTAAGAAAGTCTCTTGGTAACAAAACCTACATCAGTTAACATTACTGCGTATCAGAACTGTATTTGCAATGAAGCTAAGATTAAGCTTAAAACAAAGGCAGCATTAAAATTACATACTTTATCAATTTAAATATTCCCTATGTGAACTAGCAGTACGGCGATCTTATAACACATGTACAGACTCCAGCAGTTTATTGCAATTTTGAAAAGAAATAATAATATGAAGAAATCCTCAAAGCTAATATGAGTTAATGCATTTGAAATCATTTAGATTTGTAAAATGTGATCCCTACTAACAAAAATCATATTTTTAAGTTCAAGGTATAGTGTAAATCATAATGGAAAGCTGTTTATTGGTAAAATATAGTTCGTTAAGAAAGCATTATTATAACTCTTTTGAACAACCATGGACAGCCCCAACAGGTAGAAGAGGTGAAAAAAATACGTCTTACACATAAAATCTGGGGCTTTAATTTGCTATTTTTTTAATTTACCTGTCGCTCTAAACTGTACAGTATTGCCTTATGATACCTTTGAATGAGCTACTACCTCTGCACAACCCAGCAAAGCAACACCCTGGAAGTAAAAAAAAAAAGTCTGTATTTCAGCTGGATGGGGCTTTGAGCAAACTGGGGTAGTAGAAGGTGTCCCTGCCCTTGTGAGGGGAGTTGGACCTTGATGATCTTTAAGGTCCCTTCCAACCCAAACTATTCTGATTCTGTGATGAAACAAAGACAACAAATCAAAGCTTGTCACAGTGCTGCTATAAGTGTAATGGTTCAAAGTTCAGGTCTAGCTGAGAGCTCACAAAAGTATATCTACACAGCCGTGATCTAAGAAGCTATCTCAGCTTGAGAAAGTTAAGGATTAGGAGCTTAATTGTGGTTGTCCAAGCATAACGGTGCTAGAAAGACATAATAAATTTATTCCATGCTAATGCAGTCATAAATTTATTGTCTGTAATCAGTAAAAGTGCATACCTCGTTCACCAGTGCACAGCACTGAAGTTCAGGATCTGAATTTCTGCTGTCTCAGGGGCAATAACAAGGTTTTTCTGTGGCTAGATGCCTCATGTTTAATTTATGTAAGTCAATAATATTTCAGAGAAGGCATAAAAGGAGAACAATTCCTGTAAGTTTTTGTATCTATCACAGGACCTGGTTCTCAGGGGAGATTTTTACCTTCCTGTTCTTTGCTGGCATGACAACGCAGTGGGATGCAAGCAGTCAAACAGATTTCTGAAGGTAACAGAAGTACAGGGTGGACCAGCCCTGTGTGACACACAGCTGGTTCTGCTATTCACAGGCAAGGAATGACTGGCTTGAGAGATGGTAATCAACAGTCTTGGCTATAGTGACCTTGAAGCAGTGGCACTCAGAATGCTAGCATGAATGACAAAAGAGAGGAGCAAGAACACTGAATCTGGACTTCAGACAAGCATCCTTGTGCATTCAGAAAACTTCTTGTTGGAATCCAGTGGGAGGACACTGTCTGAGTGCAAAAAAGAGGAGGTGGAAGTGGGACAGGCTACAAAGGAAGAATTTAGAAACATTACCCAGGTATGTAAGGATTGTGTTAGAAGAGCTAAAACTCACTGAGATGGTCGGGCTGCATTCAAGGATACTGAGGTTACTGATCAATGCCCTTGAAAGGCTGCTTTCTTCCATTTTTCAAAGGTAATGGAAATTGGGGGAAACTCCTGATGATTGAAGAGAAACACTCATCTTGAAGTAAGATTAAAAAAGAAAAGCTGGTGAACTACAGGCCATTCAGCCTCTGTTTGTCCCTAGGAAAATCATAAAGCAAGTCCTGTTGGAGCACATCTCTAAGTATATGAAGAAGAGAGCGACTGGGTCACTACCTGACCAACCTGGTTGTCTCTGTGATAAAATGACTGGATTTACAGATGAGGAGTTAGTGAGTAATGTCATTGATATGAATTTCAGCAAGGCTTTTAACACTGTCTTCTACTACTTTCTCACATGTGAGTTAGCACACTAAAGGCTGGGTGAGTGAACAACCAACAGGTAAATATCTAGTATGATGAAAAGGTAGAACTTAATAGAGGTAGAACTCATACTCATGTTAGAAGCTCGTAACAGATAAGAGTGCCCAAAAGATCTAACCTGGGAACTGTTGTGTTTAGTAACTTCACAAGTGCTCTGGAAAAGGCAGAGGAGTGTACTCTCATCAGCTTTGGAGATGATAAAACATTGAGAAGAGCAGTCAATACCTTGACAGCAGGGCTGCCATGCAGAAGGACAGGCTGAAGGAATGGGCTGACAGAAACTTTATGAATTTCAACAGGGCTAAATATGAAGACCTGCACATGGAAAGGAAGAACTCCATACAGTGACAGAGGCTGGGGACAGACTAGTTGGACAGCAGCTTTGTGAAAAAAGGCCCTGGGATCTTGGCAGACAGCTATCTGAAAATGAACCAGCAGCACGTCCTGGCAGAGAAGAAATCCATCAGCCACCTGGGCTGTATTAAAAGGAGCTGAGCTGGTAGATCAAGTGGAGGCACTATCCTCCTCCATTCACTACTCATTAGACTGTATCTGGAGTACTTGGCTTAGTTTGGGCTCCGTAATGCAAGATATATGTTGACAAATCATAGCAAGTTCATCAAAGGGCTACCAAGATAGGTGGGGGTTGGAGCACCTGCCCTGTGAGAAGTCAAGGGCTTGTTTAGCCTGGAGAAGACTTCAAGGAGACTGAACAGCTGACCCCCAGGTACCTGTGGGGAGGTTATAGAGAAGACAGAGGCAGGGTGTGGAAGGAAGTAAGAGGCAATGGGTGTAAGTTGAAATAAGGTTCATATTGAATATAAGGAGAAACATTTTCTGCAGAAGTAAGCAGTGGAAGTTTGGTTGCAAGCAAGTTAACGAGAGTTGTGTATTCTCTGTCCTCTTCTGGAGGACAGAACCCAACAGCATAAAATGCAGAATAACCTGGTCTGACCACAGAGATTTACTTGCTTGGAGCAGGAAGTTGGACTAGAAATTTCCACAGGCATCTTGAATCCTAAATTACTGCAAGATCCTATACTATGATCCCATGATCTGCTTATATGGCTGGGTGTGCCTGAGCCTACTACGTAGCTATTCTTCCTCCCCTTGAATACCCTAGTATTGGATCTGAACTTCCCGTACATTCTTTTTCAGGGCCTTTCTGCCCTGTGCATTTAATTAGAGTGTGTTCCTCATCCACATCTAGCTTGTCTTTTCATATAGAATTATCCTCTTTTATTTTCTTTTTCTCCTGCTGGCATATCAAGCCTGACACATAGAAGCCCCAAGAAAAAAACATTGCTTCAGCAGTGGGAATTAATTAATGTTCCTCACTGGTTCTCACAGGGTGTCTACTTTATCTTACCCTCATAGCTGGGGCTGCTAGCAGTATGAAGTCCATAAAGCTGTGTAAAATGTTTGAAACACTAAAATATTACACTGGCCAAATATAACACAATGCCATAGCTTCTCTCTCTAATCACTGACATTATCATTATGCACATCAACTCCTGCAAAGATAACCTGATAAAATGGGTGACCTGATTAAGCACTTTCTGATTGAACAGAGAGCTCCATATTAGCAAACTTTCCTTTATGTTTCTGCATGCTAGGGGAATGATCTAAAAAAAAAAAGCATATAAAGAGAAAAGACCTAGAAAAACTTACTGTAGAGCTATGTGATATCAACTGTGTAATTCCACCTAAACCAAGAGGAATAGAAATAAAATTTTTCATGTATGCAAGAAGTTGGGTTCACTTGCATATCGCAAAATCTTAGTGAAAACTAATGGCTCCTTAGAGACCTTAATTATGCAGCTGTTAATGCTAAATACAAAATTTACTAAGGAGAGAGGAAGAAACCAGTACTATCATCAAAAACAGGGAGATGGTATCAGTTTGTGTTGTGAGTACACTAAGGCATTGCATCTGAATTGCAGGAGCAATGACATTCTATAAACATCGGGGCAGCTCATATCAATACTATACACACACACAAAATAATACACTTGACTGTAGCACAGAGATAAAAGGACGTGATTTGTAAGGAATATGTCAGAAGTAACAGGTTAATAGGATGTCAGAGAACCTAGACACCAGGCTATTAGCACTTCCCAGTAAGGCTCACATGTTTTGAATCACTTGACAAACAAACCCTATGTGGTTGTCCATCGGGGCCGTAGGAGGCTGGGCTATTAGATATATACACAGAATCTGAAAGTTAGAAATAACCCATATCTTCATGTTGCACATGTTAGAAAAAATTTAAACTGTTGCTTTTACTGGCTCAGTTTGTATGAAGGACAATGAAAAATTTAGTCCAGAAACAGAAATTTACAAAATTAAATGCAGTATCTGCACATTGTATCCCTGGTAAGTACATGTGTCACATCCAACATTTGGAACAACTGTGTGGTATTACAGTACTTTCTCTAACACGTTTAAAGAAATTTCATCTTCCAGCTTTTGTATAGCGATATGTAGACACAGTCTGTTCAAGCTGCTGGAGCATCTAGTATTACTGAGTTAGTGACAACACGTTATTTACTTGGCAGGAGGGCATGTAGAACAAAAGCAGCACTTCAAGAGAAGCAGAATAGGGAAAACAGCTACCTAGGTGTCAAAGCATTTAAGTAGAATCAGTCTATAATGCATGGTTCAACTGAACTGTACCTGAAAATGTCAAAGTGATCATGAAACAAGCCCTTGAATTCCATGTTCTACAGGCTATCACAGATTAATGCATAAACACTTAGGACCTCACTCTGTTCTTACTCTTATGCCAACAGCATATCACATAGTAGTAGAGTAGACACATTCCTACAGACATCTAATTTTCATGCTCTGAATTGCTTTGATGCAGGGACTTATATTCCTTCATTCATTCATTAAGGAACTTTGATATTTAACATTGGTCCTCCAAATAGCATGTGTTAGAGACCTAGAGTAGAGGATGTGCGCAATGCAGTGACTGTGTTTGCATGGAGAGACAGATGTTTCATTGCACTGGTCTCTACAGTCACTACATTCCAAATATATGAAAATACAAAGTTGAATGCAAAAGCCAACATATTTTCCCCCAGATTATACCATCACCCTTTCTTTTCTTGGGAAGGGATCACAGGTTCATAGGCAAGGAGATATTTGCAGAACTTTCTAGCTGATGCTCCCTGACAACAGATGAGGGTACCAGAAATATGTGGTCCACTGGAAGGAGCAGCTATCTCTCTCAGTACGAAGAGACATACTTGGTTCTTTTTCCTACTATATTTAAATCATGGATAGAGAACACCTATTTTAAGACATCCTGTGAAAAGCTGATGGTTGGGGAATACGTTTGGTGGAGATGGAAATAATAACATCAGCGAGGTAGTGTGGCCGAGCGGTCTAAGGCGCTGGATTAAGGCTCCAGTCTCTTCGGGGGCGTGGGTTCGAATCCCACCACTGCCATGAATGTTTTCTAGGATTGAGTAACACTTGGCACATCCTAGGTTGCATTAAATAGTCAACAAAGTTGATTAATCATTGGTGGCCTCATTGCTCTCTACAGCTTTGTGAGGCAGAGGGAGTTTTCTCCTTGGAATATGGAGATGAGAATGCATTGGGAATGGTTCAAAGCCTGCACAGAGGGAGATTTGGACATTAAGAAGTATTTCTTTAATGAGAGAGAGAGACAAACTCTGGAGCTTTCTAGAGAGGTGGTCAATGAACCTTGCCAGTTAGTGTTTGAGATGCATTTAGACAACGCCCTTAGTAACGTGCTTTAACTTTTGTTCAGCCTGAAACAATCATGCAGTTGGACCCTGTGTCCATTGTATGTTCCTTTCAACATAGTCTATTCTCCTCTAATTTTGTTTTCATCTGTCTTCACAATCAAATGGATTAAGCTCTCTGACAGATTGCATTTTTCATGATGCACTTCTGTTACACGACCCCAGTGAACCATTGGAGAGGCAGCTTGTTTTGGGAACTGAGACCAGGAAGAGAAATGGAGATGGAAAGCAATGCAGATATGCTTTCTATGAATCATTAGAATAGAAAGAGATATTTTTTTTTTCAGCTGGAAGTATTTAGGTGTTTCACTGATATAAAAAAATAGTGCCTCCCAAACCTCATCTCCTGACCCTGAAAAGTCAGTTTTGTCTTTATCTGCTTTAATAAGATGATTAGTGACCTCTGAGTATTACATGTAGTTAACACAATAAACAGAACTATGGTTTTGAGCAACATAGAGGTAAAGACAATTTTAGTTCTCCCTACTTTCTTTTCTTGAGAAAAATCACATTTTCTAGCCTTTTCTGATTCATCTGTACTGTGTTTACTTCCTTGTTAAAGAGACATTGTGAGTAAATTAACACAGTGCTGACTCACCATCTAAAAATTTCACCAGCATCTGCTTTATTTTGAGTGTGGTTCTACTCAGCTGTGCAGGAATAGGTGCTTCACAGCACTTCACACAGATATTCAGGAAATGCTGTCTTTAAAGCAGCAGTGCCCATACTGCAGTATGCTGAGGTTTGGTATGCATGTTCTGTGTCATGAAAGTGCATGAACAGGTTGTCCCATTCCTTTGGCATGGGTACCCTATAATGTGTTGTGAGCAATGACAGAATATTAATATTTTGAATTTCTAACCCACACAGATCACTAATCTGAGCTCTTTGGCACTTATGAATTTATTACATACCAAAAGTAAGAGAAGGAGGGAAACTCTCTGCTGATAGACAATTAACTGCTAAAATCAAAACCTTTTCAAGGTTCACAGATTAAAGCAAAAATAATATGCCAGCAACAGCTTAATTTATTTTTATTTTTGACAGGCTGGATCGATGGGCTGTGGCCAGTGGTATGAGGTGCAACGAGGCTCAGTGTTGGGTCTGGTACTCGGGTCATAACAACCGCATGCCATGCTACAGGCTTTGGGAAGAGTGGCTGGAAAGCTGTTTGGTGGAAAAGGACCTTGTGGTGCTGAATGACGGAGCTGAATATAAGCCAGCTTATGCCCAGTCAAGAAAGTCAATATTATCCTGGCCTGCATCACAAATAGTGCAGCCAGCAGGGCCAGGGCAGTGATCGTCCCCCTGTACTCAGCACTGGTGAGGGAAGACCTTGAATCCTGTGTTCATTTCCGGGATCCTCACTACAAGAAAGACATTCAGTTGCTGGAGCAGGTCCAGAGAAGGGCAACAAATCTGGTGAAGGGTCTGGAGCACAGGTGTGGTGAGGAATGGCTGAGGGAGCTGGGGTTGTTTAGTCTGGAGAAGAGAAGGTTAAGGACAGACTTTATTGCTTTCTACAACTACCTGAAAAGAGGTTGTAGTGAGGTGGGGGTCAGTCTCTTTTCCCAAGGAACAAGTGATAGGATAAGAGGTAATGACCTCAAGCTGCATCAGGAGAGGTTTAGACTGGGTATTAGGAAAAGTTTCTTCACAGAGGGGGTGATCAGGCATGGGAACAAGCTACCCAGCGAAGTAGTGGAATCACCGTCCCTGGATGTGTTCAAAAACCGTGTAGATGAGGCCCTCAGTGACACGGTTTAGTGGTGGTCTTGGCAGCCCTGGGGTAATGGTTGGGCTTGGTGATCTTAAAGGTCATTTCCAATTTAGTTGATTCTATGATTCTATGAATATATAAAGGGTGAAAACTGCTGCTTTATGAATATTAGTATTTAACATTATGAGCAGTTCACAGCATGTCCATCTGGGCCTAACATTCTCAAGGTTTAAATATCATTCAGCAATTATGGAGCTCTCTGAAAATGTTCTTCTCCTGCTGACTCTAAAAATGTATTTATTATTTGGTTCTTTTATTTATAACTTTAGGTATCAGTAGTACATCTCTACATTATGGTTTATCAGACCTGGAAACACTTGTTTGGAAATAGTTTCTTTTTTAACAGTGTTCATCAACTTCTTTGAGATTCATAAAGCTAACAACTTGTTGTTTAAGTCTGAAATTTTCAAAATGGTAGACATCTAGATCCAAGATTTTTACCAGCTCAGGATATGTGTCAGCCATCTCTTAACTAGACTGAAATGAAGTTATGTTTTTAATTCCAATTTCTATACGTCATAGACACATAAAATCAAAAAGGAAATTGTGTTCACCTGCCCTGACTTTCTACGCAACTTTCTTGTCCTGATTTCAGTTTGAGACTATTTCTCGTAGGGAAATAATTAGTTTTGATTTTCATAATTTTAGTGATGAACTGCCAATTCAACTTTTGTAAAGTTTTCCAGTAGTTAATTTCTCAACTTTAAATTATGCAGAATTTTTGTGGTTTCAATTTCCAGACATTGGGTTCTGTTATAATTTGCTTTAGTAGAGTGAAAAACCTTCTCTTATCACATACTAGTTCACTACAGCAATACCAAGACAGAAATCCATAGAAGCCAACAGCCAACTTAGCCTATAGACATAAGCCCTCTCTATATTCAGTTTTCAACAGTCTCTTTCTCAGAGGTAGTTTCAGAACAGGACTAGGGCAGCGGTCCAATACTTTTCCATTTATAACTGCATGATCCTAAAGGGATTAGCTTCTTGAATACTCCCACTCTCTTTTTCCCCAATACCACCAACAGTCTTGAGGCTTTTCTTTGAATGTTCTCCAACATAATAACCTACTTCTTGAATTATGAATACCAGAACTGGACATATTACATTAATAGAAACTAAAAGATTGCCAAATGCAAGAACAGAAAAAGTTAGGTACATTAATCAATATTTAAGTTTTTTAAATTGACAGACTTTGGTTGTATTCTCTGTTCATATTTACCTAATTATCCAGTAAATTTTCTGTCAAAGGGGCATTGTCTACTCGTTGTCTACTAGTGCTTTATCTCTACAGCCCAGCACTCTTTGCTCCAAGGTGTATGCCTTTTTATTTTTCTGTGTTAAAATGTATGCTGTTTGGTATTTAATTGTTTAAAAAATAACATGGTGTCCTTTCTGGACATTATTTAGCATTCCATGTTCATCTCTAGCTTTATTGGTCATTTATTTTATTCCAAACCTTTCAAGATATTAAATAATGTATGGTCAATTAAAGGCCAATCTTGTTGCACCTCAGTGAAAGCACAATTGGTTCTAATCACCTGCTTAAAATTATTGTTTGAATCCTGCGAGTTTTCAGTTACCCTGTTCCATGTGGTTAGATATCACTTCAGCTTCTTAATCAACCTTACTTTGCCATAGTAAGTAAATTAACTCCCAGAAATCAAGTAAACCTCATCATTAGTGCTGCAGACTAACCTCAGGAGGCAGCTGGGTTTTTTAGTTGTCATTATTATTATTATTCTATGGATTACTCCTGTAAAATGTCCATAAAATATCCATAAAATGTTATTTTAGTCCATGATTTTGGACAATGGTGAAAGATCAAGATCTGGGAGGTAATAAGGCAATACTAGGTTCAAGATTACTTAGGTTCATAGAATCATAGAATCATAGAATAGTTAGGGTTGGAAAGGACCTCAAGATCATCTAGTTCCAACCCCACTGCTTACATGACATCAGCCCATTTGGGTGTGACAGTAGTCATGACAAAGCAAAAGATCCTTGATTAGATGTGCCGGTAGTTGTGGGTGCCAACCAAGTTGGGGCTTACTGCTGTTTACAGAAGTAAATTTAAGAATTTGTTGATAAATGTTATCCATGAATTAGCAGCAACTGCAAATAACAGCTTCCACATTTATTTGACCTTTAGAATAAACACCCTCAAATGAGTACCTACATAGGTCAGCATGGTAACAACTTCTGAACAAACTTTTACATCTCAATTATTTTATTTTGATTCGAATTTCTCCTGGAGAGCTTAGTAGAAGATAGTAAATATTCTCGTAGAAAACTAAAGAATATTTTTTCTTTTGTGGATAGAAGTTGTGCATAAAACTTTGGAATGGAAAGTCTTCAAATTCCAAAATAGATCAGGAACAGTTTCAGTGTGGTATTGTCCATTCAGACTCATATAAGTGACATTATGGCATGTAAGTGTCAGCTATATAAAGCAGCTCTCTGATCCACAGCTGTCAAGGGACCAGCAGTAGGTGATTTTATTTTCAGAAAGCTATATTATTGATACAATTGATTTTGGAAGAGCTTTCATAGGTTGGTAGAAAGCAGATAGTACTTAACAGAATATTGTCACTAGCATTCATAGAAATCATACAACATTTTTTGATAAATTCTTTTTTTAAACTTTTAGACAAAGATTCCCGGGCTGATGTAACATGGTTTCTTTCAAGTACCGTTCCTGCAATATTATTCTCTGTCCACAGTATTTTTTCCTTTTATTTCCTCCATGATTACCTCACTGCAATAGCACCATGTCCTTCTCATTGCCCTTCTTTTCATCCAGTGCCTCCAGTGTTCCAGAATGCATCATTCTTGTGTGTCCTCACACTTTGCCAGATTTATAGTGATATCCGTTTCTAAAAGTTAGCCACCTTTCAGCGTATGTAGTGTTATGTTCAAAATCTTGTTATTGGGGAAATAGGAAGCAAACCTTATGTATGCATAAAACCATGAACTTATTGTACACATTACAGAAAGCTTAACAAGCTAACCATTATTAATCCAGATCTAATCATTAAAGAAAGAGTAATAATGAAGTTATTTTTTTTTTTTTTACACACACTTAGTTTCTACCTCTATTCCTTGTGTTATGCTCACCCTTTCCCTTCTCCCCTGGGTCCTAATATTGGTGGTTTTAAACTACTATGGGTGTCGGTTAGGGGGGTGTTATGGAAAGTGTTATCGCAAAAACTAGTGTGATGTTGATGGTTCCTTCTGAGTGATTTTTATATGTTTGCTTAAATGTTTTTACATCTTTATTCATTGGTATGAATTGGCTCCACATTACAACCAAACTTACTATGTATGGTGCCTTTTCTGAATGTTTGATACCATGCCTTTGTTCTCCTTGTTGCCCCTGAAACCAGTTTTGTCCACCTTCAGGTTTGCATCTCTGATTGTTGGTCAGGTGGTTCCAGCTGTGAGGCCCCAGTGCCAAGAATGTGCTCCATCTCTTATCTTATGTCTGGGTTTCATCTGGGATAGAATTAATTTTCTTACCAGCCCTGCACCCCACCATGTCAAATCCTGTCTCCAGCTTTCAGACTGCTGCTTTTGTATCAGTTCTCTATGTTACACAGAATAATTACTTATTACTCTTTTTGATATAAAACTATGTTTGTACCACACAAAGATAAAAGAGTTAAGAGGAGAATATATCATGTCAGATCTAACAGTCTGAGAGAGGTAAGGCTGCAGTAGCTCCATGCCCCCAGGTCTAACAGGTAAGGAGGCTGAAAATGTATTTCCAGTAGGCGCATGCACACTGAGCAGAGATATACATCACATATATATGTGTCTAGCCACACAGATAAAAGGCAGAAACACAGAACACTTGCAAATACAGGTAACAGCAATGGTCCCATCCTGCTCTTCTCTCTGGCTGAGAAGGATAGAGACATTAGTGGGAATATATATCATATCTGTATATACACATAGTGTGAATCCTTCCAGCAGCTGGCCTCATATACCCAGCCTGTCCAGTCACTGTCCCTGGATCCCAGTCTCTCCAGATGTTGGCAGCTGGACAAACATGCAAGGTTACAGCCACATTCCAGTTGATGACACAGATCATGACTCACACCCAAACACATAATGGAGGTGCCTATGACTCCCTGGTCCCATAGCCAGCGTCCCTGTGCTCTCACTCTTGGATACACTGGC
This sequence comes from Lathamus discolor, assembly GCF_037157495.1. Taxonomy (NCBI): domain Eukaryota; kingdom Metazoa; phylum Chordata; class Aves; order Psittaciformes; family Psittacidae; genus Lathamus; species Lathamus discolor. The sequence continues at coordinate 26,472,202 of NC_088884.1, forward strand.
ACTCTCATGCCCAGATTTGGCCCCCAGACACCCACACTCACCCCTTGATCCCCAGCCACTTCCTGCTGCTCATTCAGCTTGATCTTCGCTGGTGGTCACACACTTGCACAATCACACTCCAGTCGCTGGTGCTACAGACCCCATACATGCATATGAACATAGGGTCAAGAGTCCCTTATTGGAAAATAATTAAAGGAATTTAATAAGAAGACAGAACAGACCGCAGTGATCAGGCACAAGGCATGATCAGATGAGCATACTGACCAGCCCCTCTGCTTACATGCAAATGGACTCTTCTATTCCCTCATCCCTCTACCTCCCATAGTTGTTTCTTCCCAAATTGCCTAAATCCTTCTCTTTTCCCACCTTTGGTTCCTCCCTTAAACATGCCTTAATACATCCTGTGCAATCACAGCATGCTTTTTCCCTTCCTTCCATATTGTGTCCCTTGCCCCTAGGCAGGAGCTCCCCTGTAGTTCAAAAGGTACTGGTCCCAATCGTGATGGGTTTTGCACCTGGACAAAAAGGCTGAAGCTCTGCTAGGACAGTCCTGGGAGGCGCCCAGATGGGATGTCCTTCCCTTTGAGTCCTTAATTTGTGTTACCCATCTGCTTTCCCTATTTTTCTCCTGTTCTTTGGAGTGGTAGAGATGGGCTTTTGATGGGCTGATGGATCTCTGGCCATGGGTCTGGGAGTAGCCAGCAGTGCTCCCCCACCCCATTGTAGCTCTATGTTTCTTTGTGGGTGTGCAGGTAAGCTTTTATCACATAACCTAAAAAAGGTACAATTACGGACACCTGATCAATTACAGAAATTGCCATCATAGCTAAACCAAGTGAAACAAAGCTGTAGGTAGGTTGAGAAGTTCAGACACAGCAAGCTTGCCAGTCCTCAGTCCTGAGGTCTTACAAACTCCAATGAGTGTACAAAGCTTACAAGCTGCTACTGTCAATGGCTCTGCTGCACTACAGGACTCTGTAGTTACTGCTGGCAGTTAGCTGATATGCTAGGAGACTCTTCAGAGTCATTTGCTTTAGGCCACAGGAGATTTAATGGCATGTTTAGAAGCTGTGCTGCCATGTTTTCAGGAGTACTTGAACTAGATGAGCTAAAGCTGTCAAGCATGTGTGAAAAAACTGAGGTAAAATTACACATCTCAATTGCTGGTTAGATGCCAATTTATGAAAAAGAAATAACTAATATACCTTATTAGACTGATTCTATGAAATATCTGTATGTTACCTTGAAAATACAGACAGCAGGTAATCTACCAGAGTAAACTGGCAGAACTGAACTGCAGTCACATTTCCATTAAAAGAGTCAATAAAATCAATGAAGCTGTGCCAAGTTTGACCAGTAGGCAACCTAATTTGAGATGCTAAAATGTACAATGTATCAATGAACAACTAATCACCTTATTTAACAAAGATGAAAGGAAAAGTTGCTTCCTGTCATTGGACAATACCTTGAACAAATTAAAAATAGGCCATTTGCTGTGACTGCAATAACATATATGTTAATTATTAAATATGGCATTTTAGAATCTTTTATGTGAATTTTTCCATTTAAAAGCATTTCTAGGAAGACTCACTTAAAGAAAAGGGAATAACAGGGACATAAATGACAGAATTCTCTTTGATTAATTTGTTACCTAAGAAGATTATAGATCCCTTTGTGATGCATCTTTTTTATCTGTAACTTGTATATGTATAAAATAAATACATACTTTTTCCAGTTAAGACTTTTTCTTAGTTTTCTACATGTTTTCCCTTGCAAACCTCTGAACCTATCAAGCAACTTAAACTCAAGTGGAAAGAGGGTCTTAGGTCTCAAAAAGAATGAATTCTCAGGATGTCTGTGAACTTTGGTATTTGGAAACTTCTGATATGTGCTACAAATGTTCTGAAGTCTGAAGTGTAAGTGCATTGTTGCACAATGGGAAAGCCACAGATAATTCACACTTACAAATGCCTGTGGTGAAAAAGAGAAAAATTAGGTTAGAACTTGTAATCTTTCTTTTGGTGCTAAGGTCAGTCAGCCGTAACAATTGGTAAGAAACTGGGTTTATGCTGTTGAGGTGGTCATGAAACTTCTACTCCACAATGAGCTAAGTCTGTGTACATATTCATTTTGCACTTCACAAAATGAAACTTCCTTGAGTAGAGATTGAATTCACTACAATGTGTTATTCTCGTAAGAGTTTACCAGCCTTGCAGGTAAAGACCAGTTTTCATTCTGCCTTGCATCAGCAACTGATTTACGCCATACAATAGCTTCTGTAAAAGTAATCAATCCTGAGTCTCCCACAGCCTGGATGAAAATGGTAGTCCACTTAGTTTTGTTGTAGGAGGACCTCAACAAGTCTTCCTCAATCACGTTCATTTTGAAGGTGACCTCAATAACCTTCATTTTCAAAGACCTACAACATTGTGAATAATGACTTGAAGGATTTAATCCTTTTAGTCCTAAGAAAAAAGTGTGGCTTCTGTGGGATATCAAGATTTGAGATATACCTGTATCTTGATATCCCACCATCATTTGTGGTTCTGTATCTTAATGCTATAGCTTCATGCATAGCTTAATGCTATACCATCATAAGCACATCTCAGTCACAGTCAGTGGCAGTTCCTTTTACTCATACTTGGAACCTCATCTCATGACAAGGAGAAGTATTTGGAGAATTTTGTCACTGATGTCAAAAGGGGCAGCATTTCTACAGGGTGTTTTGAACAGAAATTGATTATCCTAGGTTTCTGACTTAGTAAGTGGATTGAGAGGCAATAACTTGATTATGAAGAAGGAAAATCTACTCTATTTTTCTGTTCAATATATGGAAAAATATATTTCATTTACCTTGCAGTAAAAAGGTAGGCAGAAGTTAGAAGGAAGATTTTTTCTTTGTACCTTCTGGGAAAGTTCAATTATTCATTGCCATTTGGAATATAGAATTGTAACTAAGCATAAGGGATTTGAGCAGGAAAATCTAAGAATCATTTACACTTTTTTTAATCTGAAAAGTCCAAGTGTTCATTTATGAGCTGCAGTGAGGCTCTCAAACATCATTAATCACTACAGATGGCTACAAACACGTTAAAGCTTTTAAGCACCTGTTTGCTTATCAAATGCTCACATGGTAAGCTACCCTCTGGTTCATGTAAGTACATTAGTTTTAGAACATATAATTAGCTCACAATAACTGTACTTGTACTAATTACCAGTCCCTTGAAAGAAAGAACTGGATCCTGTTGAGTAATGGAGGTGGCTGCAACTTAAAACAGAGCTTCTAGACTGAGCAACAGAGCTGGATGACTCAATGTAAAACGTTTGTCTTATTTCTGGTAAGCCTGGTTCAATTCCACAGTGAGCATTTAAGTGAAATAGCTTGCTTTTCGTTGCCATTCATCAATCACAAGAAAACACCACAACACATAATTTATCACCATTTGTCTTTTCTGAAGAGAATTTCAGGATAGAAATAGCATAAAGACCAAATTATTTCTCACTCAAATGGGTTGCACTGTATTTGAGGATGTGGTGTTGGACAGAAACCTCAATATGAAGCTCTCTGCCAAAGCACACACTAGAGTGCTTACTTTGCCAGAAGTATTTAGTGGCAATACCATTTATTCCCTCTGTTTGGGATGATAGGGTTTCATTCTATCCTTCAGAATGGTTAAATTAATTAAACAAAGAAAGAAAGATATGATAGGTAAGTTTACCCAATGTGTGATGAGAGGATTATTTCGCTAGAGATTTCTGTGCCCTGTATGCTAGCTTTATAATAAAGCCACAGGAAAATTCTTGACCTATATAAATCAGTATATTTTTGCTAGAGCTATGCGTATTTCTATCAATCTTGCAATTCATAAACTACCCTAAATCCAGATCTAGTTCAAAGGACTTTGTTCTGATGGCCTACTTCTGAAAGAATACCATATGAGCGATCGAATGTCATAAATTCATAGAATCATAGAATGGTTTGGGTTGGAAGAGACCCTAAAGATCATCTAACTCCATCTAACTCCACCCCTCTCATCACAGGCAGGGACACCTTCCACTAGACCAGGTTGCTCTAAGCCTCATCCAACCTGGCCTTGAACCCTTCCAGGGATGGGGCAATACTGATGAGCCTTTTTCATAAATATTTTCCTAATCCTTTGTGTACAGTCATTGTTCATACTTGTACATAATCCTACCAGATAAAATACTTTTAAACTTAAATATTATTGTAGAACTAGAATACAGTATCATGTTGTAAACTAGGAACGTAGTTACTTCAAAACATTTCTGCCATAGCCATACTGTAAAAGCAACCCAAGTCAAACTACATTTATAAACCTTAAGTTTTACTAAATAAAAACACATGAAAAATTATTTCATGAGGTTTTGCTTTATTTTCTGAAATAGCTTTTCATGTCACAACATTCAGAAATCTGAAAACTGAGATAAAGTCAAAAAGCTGTACAGTCCTTTTACTGAAGTTAGTTAATCAGCAGAAATGTTAACAATGGCTGAGAAACACAGGAATATTTCAACGGTGGTAGATATCTTCCCACCCTTGTCCTTATTTACCTGGAAATTGACTGCTCCCATTTCATCTGGAATGCAGTCTGGACTGGTTGTCCAGATGCCAGTTTGTTCCCAAGGATATGCTACAGCATCATCATAGAAGGTGAATCGTAACAAATCGAGAATGTTTAATACAGGTTGATTGGGTGTAATGTGTTTCTGCTCTTTCTGGTACTGCCTGAAGAGTTTTATCCAACGTATTAGAAGTTAAAGTGCTACAAGTGCCTGACTAAAATATATGCTGCTGAGGAGAATGCATAAACGGACATATTAAGAGAAGAGATTTCTGGTGAATTAAAACTACTTTTAAACACATCTCAGAAAAGGACTTACTCTGCAGGAATACAAAAAATGTTGACATCCTGAATCTAAGACATTCCTATTTTAACCCTTAAAATTTTAGGTCCTAAACACCTAAACTGTTAAGATAGTTTTTAAGCTCAGAGGGTAGAAAAGATACAAAGTCAAAGGGAGAGTGGGAAGAAGTTTGTTCCTTTATATACCCTCCAGTGTCCTCCAGGCATTCAACATAAAAAAGCACATTACTTTATATCCTTCACTGTCTTCAGACAGAATCAAATTCAAGGATTTGATTTGCAACTTACCCATTGACCCTACTAAATCAAAGGCTATGTCTTAGAAGTAACGCTTGTTCCCAAAAATCTATGGCAAAATTTTTGTTTAATTATGTGTGTACTATAGTTTGACTTTGAAAAGCACTTGCAAGTGAAAGAAAACCTGTCTTCTCAACCCCTTAAATTGGTGTCAGTTCAACTAATGGGCCAGTTAATTAACTAATGGGTGTGATTTACAGGCCTTCTCCTGAGGTAAAACGGATTAAATATACCACTTAATTGCCTCCTATAGATTGACAGAGTTTATTGGTGAGCCTAGCCCAAAAATTTCTTGAAAAGCATTTCCATTGGAGGAACATAGTAGGTACAGAAGAGGAACAAATGAGACATGTGGTAATTCTTCTAAAACATTAATGTGTTTCTCCTTAATAAAACTTGATGTAAAAATGAAAATTACTGCCAAATGTGATGACAATTCATTTAAATTTTAGTAAGATTTTGTTGAGAAGGGAAGACTGACCTTTCAAAGCCTTATAACCTGGTTGGAGAATTTTATAGAACAAATTGAACATTAACTATCACGAATGAGACATCAAAATTATCAGCAATATCATATAAAATTTATAAGCTTTCTTCACCTTAAGCTACTTCAAACTGCAGTATATTTCCTTTATTATGCAAGGCTTTGAGTGCTACCTCCTTATCCCAGCTCCAAAATGCATAATTACATCTGGAAAATCAGTTTATTCTTGGATTGATAATAATATACCAAAATTCAGTAAATGCCCCCAAATTTGTCATTAACTATGTGTTTTTAATTATTTATATCTCAGTAGGCATTATATTTGACTCTTAAATAAGACTTTTCTGAGTTTGACTTAAATTGCTTCTGGTACTGCATGGTTTTGATATCACAAAAGATATTGGGCAGCCCACTGTGGACAAGTGCATGCTGCTGTGTCAGTCTGTTGGAAAGACATTACCTACACAAAAATTTTGTTTTCAATGCCATGAGATATAAGAAGGAATTTGAGAAAACTAGGCTGAAGTATTTGCCTTTCTGGTGAGATGAATGCACGAGTTCTTCTCAGCACCATATATTCTGTACTTCCTCTTCTCTGCCCAGAGTAGTTTGGCTGAGGGTTGCTGCTTTTTCCAGGTCTCTAAGATCACATTCATCATTGCCAAGACTGTGATTTTTCCATTACTAACTATAGCATTTATTTGTCCAGTTGCATCTTCCTTCGGCCGATTTATGTTACCTGCCTGATGTTTTCAAGTGATACTGCAATTACATTGTTTAAGTCACACTTTCTACCAACTTGAAAATGAGAAAAAAACACTCCTATTTACATTCTCTAGGCTGTTTTTGCAGACATCTGGGCTAGACACTCTAATATTTTTATTGACTTCCTAAATTTTAGAGGACATGATAAAATCTGTATGAAGATCATATTGCTTTAAGAATAAACTGAATACAGTAACCACAAAAACATTGTCTTGTAATGCACATCTTTTTAAGTGATACAATTAGACTTTTCAGTTGAACAGGCCTCTTCAGAATTCAAATTTTTATCAACCCCTCTAACCCCCCCTCCCATATTTCTAGCTTCCAGGTCTTCTGTGCTTTGGTAGTGTATTTATTATGTGTTCTTATTTTAGGTGCATATGTTATGCTTGAGTGTGTATGCTAAGGCTTGATATAAATTCACTGGCCTTACTTGCTGCATACTGCATACAGGAAGACCACATTAATATCTTTGATAGTAGGTTTCAACTTAATATCTCCTTAACCCTTTGTCACAGAACCAATAAGTTGAGACCAAACAAAATTTATTTTTCAAGCTCAATTAAAGCTCCATCAACATGCACATTCAGGATATCACATGGATTCATCACTACACTGTTGACTCAATATCTAATTCTTCATGTTTGGGGTCAATTATCCAAAATGCACAATCACTCACCTGATAAAGGAGGGGTTCTCAGCCTCAAGGAGTTTCCTTGGATGGCATCTGGACTCAAGGCTAGAGTCTCTGAATGGAGACTCACTGCTCCAAGGAGGACCAACTGAAAATGGCTCTCCTTCAGGGCTCCATTTATACCTTAGTTGAATCTGGTCTGTGGTCAAACATAGTCATGTAGCCCCATCACTGTCTGAGGACCCCAGCATCCTCACTTTTATTACCTGCTGATCACCACTGTGTGAGCATGACAAGAGCTGCAAAGGAAGTTTTTGAGGGATATTGTTGGGTCTCTTTTAAGGCCTTATTAGGGCCACTGCATCTGCCAAACCCTCCTTATTTAAGAATTTTTTTACTGGAGTGACATTTACACTTGATTTAATGAAGATTTTTGACACTGTCCCACACAACATTCTTGTCTCTAAATTGGAGAGACATCAATTTGATAGATGGACCACTCAGTGGATAAAGAACTGGCTGGATGACTGCACGCAAAGAGCTGTGGTCAATGGCTCGATGTCCAGCTGGAGACCAGTAACAAGTGGTGTCCCTCATGGATCGGTGTTGGGAGCGGTCTTGTTCAGCATCTTTGTTGGTGACATGGACAGTGAGATTGAGTGTGCCCTCAGCAAGTCTGCCGATGATACCAAGCTGTGTGGTTCAATTGATATGCTCGAGGGAAGGGATGCTGTTCAGAGGGACCTTGACAAGCTTACAAGGTGGGCTGATGCCAACTTTATGAAGTTCAACCATGACAAGTGCAAGGTCCTACACCTGGGTCAGAGCAATCCCAGGCACAGCTACAGGTTGGGCAGAGAAGAGATTCAGAGCAGCCCTGCAGAGAAGGACTTGGGGGTACTGGTCGATGAGAAAATGAACATGAGCCGGCAGTGTGCGCTTGCAGCCCAGAAAGCCAACTGCCTCAAAAGGAGCGTGACCAGCAGGTCGAAGGATGTGATCCGGCCCCTCTACTCTGCTCTTGTGAGACCTCCCTTGGAGTATTGTGTGCAGTTCTGGTGTCCTCAACATAAAAAGGACATGGAACTGCTGGAACAAGTCCAGAGAAGGGCCACGAGGATGATCAGGGGACTGGAGCACCTCCTGTATGAGGATAGGCTGAGAAAGTTGGGGCTGTTCAGCCTGGAGAAGAGAAGGCTGTGTGGAGACCTCCTAGCAGCCTTCCAGTATCTGAAGGGGGCCTATAGGGATGCTGGGGAGAGACTCTTCATTAGAGACTGTAGTGACAGGGCAAAGAGTAACGGGTTAAAACTTAAACAGGGGAAGTTTAGATTGGATATAAGGAGGAAGTTCTTTCCTGTTAAGGTGGTGAGGCACTGGAATGGGTTGCCCAGGGAAGTTGTGAATGTTCCATCCCTGGCGGTGTTCAAAGCCAGGTTGGACAGAGCGTTGGGTTACATGGTTTAGTGTGAGGTGTCCCTGCCCATGGCGGGGGGGTTGGAACTAGATGATCTTGAGGTCCTTTCCAACCCTAACTATTCTATGATTCTGTGATTCTAAGATGCATTGTTAAATCTTTTGTGATAAGATTACCAAACATAGTTCAGAATTTGAGAAGTTTTTTAATAAAGTTTCTGGTCTTCTGGTTTCAAGATAACCTTCACAATGTAAATCAACCTGTGGGGCCTCTGTTTAATTTATAATAAGGAGGCTAAAATAATGTCATCAAGAGAGGTTAAATAATAACTCTTCAAAATTGTTTTAAAAAATCCTAGATCTTTCCTATCAGAAAGAGACAGTTTCCCTGAAGATTGTTAAAGACTTAAGTTTTACATGGCCTTCAGAGATTATTCTACAAAATTCTCTAACGTGCTCCAGCAGAAGTTTTCCTGTGAACTGACACCTGTTAATCATTTTGACCATAAAAAAGAACCTTTAGAATTTGGGTTTGCATTTTAAGATCCAATTTGGTGGAATTTAGATTTCAAAACTGATCACACATTTTAATTACGGATGACAGTTCTATACAGCTCCAGATTAAAGACTTTAAGTAGTATTTAAATATATAGCATATCATTGCAAGTGGTTGGAACATTTTCATCTGTGTGACATTTTGGTGAAATACACTAGTTCACCAAAGGCCTAAACATTCCATAGAGATGCAACTGTTTCCGCACAAATTTCACCTTGAAAGTTTTTGGTTCCAGAAGGAATACTTTCTTGAGAAAAGCAGGATACTGTCTGGAGCATTGTCTTGAATGGTTAGTGTAGATTTACATCTCTGCACTGGGATTTAAAAGCTCTGCTGTGTTGTAAATACATCAGTGACCTGCAGCTGGGGCCAATGCACTGCTACCTGAGCATCCAGGTTACAAAACCTAATGCACGTAGGCAGTAGTAAAAGGATATGTATATATAAATTAATTATATCTCTAATTTAGACAGTGTTACTTTTAAAATGCTGTATATTGTAATCTTTCTGGGTTTTGTTTTTATTTTTTTTTTGTTTGTTTGGGTTGGAGTTTTCTTATATTTTTCTAATCAAGAGCTGCCAAATAAAGACACTGGGTGTAAATGATCAATGACATCTCAGATCTTCAAATATTGTATTATTTCTACATTCAATAATTACTCCAAGTAACTAGTGTAACACACATAAAATTCAGCTTGCTTTGTCATCCTTCTCCAATTCATCTACACCAAATCTAATAAACCAAAACTATAAATATTCCACAGCTTATTGAATATAATGTGCATGCAATAAAAAAGTGTCCAGTCTTGTTATGACTAAAGTCAGTTGAAGGTTTTAATTCAAGACTATAAACTTAATGCAGAATGTATCTTTTGATGTGCAGTTATTCGTAAGTGAAAAAGAAAATACTGTATCTGAAGTATGTAATTAATAAAATTTAGAAATATATATTTATTTTTACGTATTGTCCTTCAAAACATTTTTTTTAGGCTACTGGATATGAAAAGACAGAAGATACAGTCCCTTCTGCAGAGAGTTTATGATTAAGTAGAGCAAACAGATAAAGCATAGTAACAGTGAAAGGAAAAGCTCAGGGGTCCCAATTCATCCCACCTGTCTTCAGGCATTATGCTTGAAAATATAGCTAGTGGATGCTCCCTGTGTACTCAGTAAGGAGAGAGAGAAATCTCCACGGAGAGATTCAGCTCAAAGACAAGGTATCTTCCCCTGGGGGTGCCTCTCTTTCTCACCAGTATCATAAATAAAGCACCCATGGCAACCAGGGTCCTAATTTAGGAATGTCAGCAGGTACCTAAATTTGGAGAGGATGAAGCAGATCCAGCACAAGAGATAATGGGTATTCAGACAGACAATAATGCTGGCTGTACAGGTGGAAAAAAATGTCTTCATTATCTAGTCATGCATCAAGCTGCAAAGTAGCATGTCAGGCGTTTTATAAATACTATAAATTGGCAAATATTATAAACCTGTCCAATTTTAAAGAAAGCATTATCAGTATGAAAACATGTGCAAATACATATCCTACTTTACAGTAACTTGTAATCTTACAAGTACAGTGTATTTATTCAAGTCTTGTAGGAAGAAAGGATTTTGACTTGATTGTGAAGTTACTTAGTGTTATTTCAGAATTAAAAACTAAATTATAAATTTTGCATTAAAAGAGTTTCCATAACATTATTTTATTAAAAGTCTTTGTCCAGGTGTATGATAATATCCTCAGAACCCATATGAAAGAAGGAAGAGGACTGTGACTGTTGATATCCTTTCCTTACCCTCAAATCTTGGGTCTTAATGACTTATTTGACATATGTGGTTACTATGTTTTTTTCCAAATTATTTATCTTTTCTCTTACTTTTACGTCTCTGTTCCATATGATTTGTTTTGTCACTGACTTTTCTGTACTGCTAATGCCCCCCAACCATCCTGATTAAATGACTGAGTCATGGACAAAAAAGCAAAGTAGAAAATGAAGGAATGCTTCTAGCCTCACATGAAATAAACATTGTAGAGAGGAAATTTCTTTACAAATATTTATACCATCACTCCCTGCACTTCCAAGAAATAATTATTTCTCCTACTTTGGAATAACAGTCTTTTCTTAGGAAATAGATTATCCTCATATGCTAATTGACAAGGTAACACCAAAGATGGATTTTTTTTCCTCTAGGTTGTTAAAATATATTTTGAATACAAAGAGACTTGAGATGTTCGTTAATTTAAAACATGCATTAGGAAAGCTCTAATGCTGTACTGATTCATTATTTTCATCAACCTGTACATAAACAATCTACATCCTTTTCTAACCCATGTGTATGTTGTATACACCTGCACACATGTACACGTAGATACATCTATATTACACTAATAGCTAAATAGATAAAAGGTATTATATTCTTAGAATAAAATAATGAATGAAAATGTTTATTACTTTAGAAACAACAGTTTGTGGAAAATACTTTTCTCATGGTTTTAATGGCTTTATTTTGTAATAATCTCTTGCCTTCACCTATGCATTACAGTGTGTTCTTACTGTGAAAGGCATTCAGGAAAATATATACAAAATAAGAAGAATTTGTAGATACTTGGTTTCATGTGGTTATGGTCAGATGGACTCAAATGGAATTTTATGCTTGTATCTGCAGAAACGTATGTATGCTAACAAAACTGATCCCAAAATACATTCTGCTAAAACTTGAGATTTTTGAATTGCAGCTGCCTCTTATTGTTTAAATTGCATAGAAAGATTATGGTAGACTGTCTGGTTTTCTTTTCTGCTTTCAAGTAACGTAACTGTTAATGCTTAATGCAAATAACTGGTAAAAAAGTCAAATAAAATAAGAAACTAATAAATCTTCAGTGGATTAGGAAACATTTTAATTTTCTATGTTACTTTTCTCCTTTTTATTGACATCTTGCACATATTAAACTTTGCTTATGGAGAATACTCCTTGGGGAGATTGTACAAGACATAGAGGAAATTAGGAGCTAGACAAGGAAAAGGAAAAGAAAAAAGAGGAGGACTTGTGTAACAAGGCAATAGAATGGTCTGAAAAACCCAGGTGAAACCTGACAAATAGAAACAACTCTTGAAGACACAGTAGTAGATCTTGTCGCTATATGGGAATATTTATCCAGACCAAATCGTAAAAATGATAATAACTCTTTCTAAAACCATGAACTCCATTGAAATTCTTCAAATGAAGGGGTGGAAGTTTCCATTTACAGTAATCTACTGGCGTAAAACAGGAGCACTGAGGCATTTTCTTTTTTCAACTCTAAGAAAGAGGATTCTTATTATTCTGTACAAATTTGTGCTGATTTTGCATTATTTTGGTTCTATACATCTACCAATTGCCAGAAGGAAGGATAAAAATGTGTTGAGATGATCTTAAAAACTTCCCGTGTCCTTCTGCCTTCCACTGGAAAGCCAGAATAATCACATTTAAATTAACACTTGATAGAAAATTATTAGAATAAACTTGAGTCTATTTGTCTGACATTTCTTAAAGCTTGATACTGGAAATCTAACATTTATCCCCTAAAATGCAGTTTTACTTGTCATCTCTTGAATATAATCCATAGCTGAAGAATTGTTGTCTGCCTGTCTTCATCTTACAAACGATGTCCTATGCTTATGGCTTTATCAGAGTGTAAAAGCTTGTTGAGTGAATTTGTATGTGAGATAAACTCTGAAAAACTGATCCAGAATACTTAGCTAATTTGGTTTTAGTTGCTAAAAACATTACAATAATTTAATACTTTGGCAGTGTAATTATGTTTAGCTCTAAAAATAGTTTCCTTGTAGAGTAATAGGATTTCCATGAGGCCTGTGCTGGTTAAGCTCTTGGTTCTTCCTCCAGAAGCAAGCAGAACATTATGGAGATGGGAATAGAAATGGAACTGGGAAAATATTGGAAAGAAGAAAATCTCCTTGGTTTTACTTATCTTTTTTTTTCTTATTTCATCACATTTTTCTGTTGCAATTTGTCTCTTGATTCTTCACAAACATTGTGTTTCGTGCCCTGTATGTTTAGTCTGCTATTTGCCCTATGGGACTTCCTACCTCCAGCTGCTGTCTGTATCTTTCTCCAATTGTCATGCATAGTTCCTTGCTCCAAGTCTACAGACACTGTTAGTTTTCACTTGTTCATTCTGTTTCATGGCTTCTAACAATGGACTTAAAGTGTATATTCAAACTTTCTCTGAATTCACACTGAAAGACAATGATGTAGCTGAGAATAAAGACCTGGTCATTTAGTTTTAGAGTCATAGGTGACCAAAATACTCTCTGTGAAATATAGGGTTTAATGGCATTAACCAAGGTAGACTACGTTTTTTTCAGACTTTTTTTTTTTTTTTAACTCTATTGTGGGGTTATTTTTGTTTGGGTTTTTTTTGTTTTGTTTTGTTTTGTTTTTTAATAGAAGACACAGATACTGCTTTCTAGATAAAACTTACTCTTTCGTGGTTTGTGCAGTAGTTTAAGCTAGTCTTCCTGCTTCTTCTTTATCCTGTGATTTAGAAACACAAAAACTTAGCAATTCTACCTTGAGGTGTAGAAATGACCACAAGCATGAATGTACATACTCCTTTGACTACTTAATTTTAGGAAGAGACAAGATAAGTTATACACTGGTTCTCTGCTTACATCAGCATTCAGGGTTTGGCTGTAAACAGCTCTGCCTATGAGACAAGAGAGGGTGGGAGTAGCGAGCGAAAGAAGGAGACAGAGTCCTTTGGGAGGCAGTCCTTAGGGAAGGCTGGGCATTCTTCAAGAAGGAAATCTTAGATGTGCAGGACCTGACCATTGCCATATGCTCAGAGACAAGATGGCTGGGAAGGCCAGCCTGGCTTAACAGAGAGCTTTGGCTGGAACTCAGAAAGAAAAGGTGAATTTATGACCTTTGGAAGAAGCGACAGGCAACTCAGAAAGTCTAAGTCTATGTTGTCAGGTTATGCAGGGAGAAAATGAGAAGAGCTAAAACCCAACCAGAACTTAATCTGGCTACTGGCTTAAAAGACTATAAAAAATGTTTCTGTAAACACATAAGTCACACTCTTTTAATCAGCTGTTCACCTGCAAAGTGCTGTGCACAGAGGCCAAGGTTTTCCAGAAGCTAGTATTTTTCAGGGACTGAACAAAAAAATCAGGATTGAGATTCAGATTAAAAAAAAAATAAAATCACATGATTAAAAGAATTCGTAACTTCAATCCATAACCATGTAACTAATGACCATCTAGCAAAAAAATACCTGTTATATGGATAGAACTCATACTGATCCTGTTATGTATGTGACATGACATTCCAGAGATCTGTTAGCATTTTAGCAGCACTGTGAAATGCCACATGGCATGGAAGCTGTGAAATTATTCCACAGTGAAATGATTTAACAGAATAACAACAAAAAATTAAATGAAGGGTAGTCACAATGCCTGGCAAAACTTTAATCGCCAGAGGCCAGCCTCCAACAGTTTTGCAGCACTCTAAACAACACCTTAACTAAAGTTAATTATCCAAATGATACTATCGAGCTGAATCAAACAAGGCTTTGTGGAGAAGCCTTGTGCAATTAAACGGGTGAAAAACCTGTAGAATCATGTAGGAATGAAATAATTTAGTTTTTGTAGGATATTATTCTTCATTAAAATCTCTACTAAAGTGCAAGAATTGTATAGAAAACTCACCCTTTTCTTACAATCACCAAATTACTTTTTTTTAAGAGCAGGTACTTTTCTGTAGCTGGAGTCTATGTTGTCATCTTATCATAAACTACAAGACAGTATGTTTGAATGACAGATAATTTATTCAAGCTAAACCACAGTAAAGATAAAGCCATTCACAAAAGCTCACAGTTTAACTACAGTTTCTGACTTCTGTGAAAATAAGACTGCCCTACTTGACTAGAATTTTTTGTTAAATAAGAGGAGTTGAGTCAAATCCTGTGTTTTCTCATGATAAGAGCCTGCTCTGTAAGGTCTCTAATACAGTTTTGTCCTTTATATATTGTTTGAGAGGTGTCAGGAGGGTGAAAACTAGACAGAAAAGAATTCCTCTGCTGGGGGGACTTAACAGTGCAATCACCGTCCCCTTCCAGTTTCACACTGGAGACAAGGGTACAGGTGTGATGGAGAAGGGACTTCCCTGTCAGGACTTCTCCTATCTGAAACTGATACTGTGCACTTTCTTGAAAGGTTTTGTTTTCTCTAAAGACCCCAAGTTAATGTTCAAGCCAGAGGTGTACATCCTGAAAGTAATAAAGTTCCCTGGGCTCCACGTGCTCACTCGCTTTTTTGGAAGGGATATTCTTTAGTTATATACTTCCAAGTAGAATATTAAAGTTAATGAAAAAACACCTGTAAATGTTTCCGTATGTCTCCTGTTTTGCAGTTGTTTTCAAATAATACACTTGGAGACTGAAATACCAATAATTATTCCTGCTGTACTGTCCCCATTCTTAGAACAGCTTTTAAGGATTACATAAATTTCTTTGCTGCAACAGTTTTCATCATTTATTCTGAAAAACAAATTGTATTCATCTTGGTTTGGGCTGATAATCTTTGTTCGTTTTTTTTCACATTTTAAATTCAGTCATCAGTCAATCCCAGTATACATAATTTCTCCTTTGTCTTTGTAGTTCTTTAGACCTTGAGTTGAATTGAATGGAATAGACAAATTACTTGCAAGCATGATTCCCTTGGATATAATAGAGTTACAAAAATTATGAGCTTGTCTTGATGAAAAATAATTGTGCACATCTGAGCATTGTTTTTCTAAGCACATTCAATGCCAGTGTGTAGTTAAAAAGCAGCATAACCTCTCTAATGAGTGAAGTTTAAGACCTCAGATTTATGTGGTTACAGATTCAAAGTGGATGCCAACAGTATTACCGCTCCTTGTCTGCCTCAAACCCCATCAAAACCAGATTGTTGTCCCTATAAGATGGATGACCGGATGGCTCATGAAACAGCTCCTGATCACCCACATATCAGTCAGCCTGAAATGAACTATCTCAGATCTTTTAACCCTACTATGACATATTGAATACTGTGAAGTTTCAGGAGCTGCTTCCTAAAATGTCCAACGAGAGTGAGGATGTCTCGTTTTAATCTACTGACACATATGTATACAAACTTTAAATATTCACTGTGATTGTCCATACCCCTTTGCAGGTTACTTTTCTGCCAAATGCAGACCCATGGCATCTGTTATGGAACCACATTCTGTGTGGCACAGGGCACTACATTTGTGTAAGGGCTTAGATAATTGTATGCCATATTTCTTACGGTGGTTTTACTTTCTTGTTTGTTTTGAAACCAGTGAAATTGGCTGAATTATACTTGAAGAACGTGGGGCTAGTTTGGATTCCATGCCTACTTTGCTTTTGGCTTCTTTTCCCTGCCAGCAGGGATGTCAATTGTGATAGCAGGCTAAGTAATAATTATTGAAGATTTTAAGAGCTGTTAAACAGTTAATGTCTGCCAAAAGTTACCATGCTCTGGTATCTAAGATACCAGAGCTATTTGATTGTGCTTAGCATAGTGTATCTCTCTGGGATTTTATGATGTGGTAACAGTTGGCAATTTGTGACTTACTAATACTGACAACTGGATGTATGAAACCATCAGCTCATTTAGCATCAGCACACCTATTAAACATTATTCTTGTAACATGAAATGAAGACAGCTGTGTGCTGGTAAACAAATTTTAAAAAACTATTTAAAATGCGGAAGAAAAAAAAAGATAAATAATCTTATCTTCTAAAAAAAATATTAACTGGCACACACAGAGAAAAGACAGGGTAATATATTGTGAAGCTTGAAAACTATTGTCTTTAAAAGTTTTTGAGAATGTATGTCAGTTAAGTTCTTCGTTCATCATGGTCAGATGAACTTTTTTTGATTAATAGCTCAATTTCCAAGAAATTAAATTTTGGTCAGCCTGAAACTCATCAGAAATCTCACTGAAATTCTGCAAATCATTTTGTCTAAAAAAAAAAGTAACCTTAGAAATATTCAAGCAGTTAGGACATCTTGAAAATGACAATTAGAAAAGGCTTTACTATAAGGGTGAACTAGAGTTACACTGAAACTTTGGTACTGTTAATAAAACAGACTTGTAGTAGTTACAGTGTGTATCTGAAGTACAGAAGGAATTCAGCTTCAGGAACAGAACAGAAAGGAATAGAACAAAGCAGTATAGACTAAAATAGGCTAAAGCAGATTAGAGTTGAATGGAACAGAATAAAATGGAATAGAATGGAACAGGACAGGACAGGGTAGGATAGGACAGGATAGAATAATTTCAGTTGGAAGGCACATACAACAATCATCTAGTCCAACTGCCTCAGCATTTCAGGGCTGAACAAAAGTTAAAGCATGTTATTAAGGGCATTGTCCAGCTGCCTCATAAACACAAAATACACTTGAGTAGATCAGTTTTCCAAACAAAGTTTTGTTGTTTGGTTGTTGTTTGGTTTTGTTTCTTTTTTCCTGTACCCTTACTGATATATCATATGTTCAAATATATTTTGACCAAATGGGAACTAGAGTATTTTCTTTAAAGGAGGACATATGTGGCAGCAAGGAACAAAAAAAGCCTTGCTTGAAGATGCTCTATACTGTTGTCCTGGGTTTACCAGGAGCCGTTTTGCTCCTTCTTAGTAACTGGTGCAAGCTCTGTGTTTTGACTTCCAGCCTGGGCAGAGAGCTGATAATACCGATTGTTTTTAATTGTTGCTAGGTAATGTTTATTCTGGCCAAGGACTCTGTGAGTCTCATGCTCTGCTGGGGACGAGGGAGGCCGGGAGGAAGCAGAGACAGGACACCTGACCCGAACTAGCCAAGGAGGTATTCCATACCATAGCACGTCATGCCTGGAGGGGGAACTGGAAGTTACCCGGAAGGGGAGGCTCTGGCTCTTCGGGGGGGTCGAACTCGTTCGGCGGTGGTATCGTATTCTCTTGTTATTTTCTCTTATCAATATTATCATTTGTGGTAGCAGCAGTGGTTTGTGTTATACCTTAGTTACTGGGCTGTTCTTATCTCAACCCGTGGGAGTTACATTCTCCTGATTTTCCTCCCCATCCCTCCGGGAGTGGGGAGGGTCGGGGGGGGGAGTGAGTGGACGAGGTTTGTGTTTGGGTTTAAACCACGACAGTTCTTTTTTGGCGCCCAACGTGGGGCACGAAGGGTTGAGATAACGACAGATCTGACCAGATTAATAGTCACTCATCACAATGCTGATTTATTGGCTCTCAAAGCTGTTCCTCTGGGTCTCACAGGTTCAGAACTCTGTACATTACATAGAGCCGGTATTTGCTGTGGTAATGTTTTTCAAGTGTGGGGCATGGGCTAAGGTTTTTATCTCATTGTATTTTTTTATAATGACTTGCAATACAATAGAATCATTGATCATGAAACTGATCGGTCTTATGCTCCCAGTGTGGTCACCACCTTTATACTTTGGGAGGTATATAATACAGGTGCTTAGCAATTTCACATCTTTTTCCTCCTTCTCGGGTGGTCAACCTGCGAAGGAAACACTCTTTTACCCTCTTAGTCCCCCTCTTAGACCAGCTACAGCATCATTTGAGAGTTTTGAAGTTCTTGAATGGCCTTTTAATATTGTTGAGACCTGTTTCCTGATTGTGATGGGGATTTCCATGTTGGCCCGCATACGGAGTGTGTTTTGCCCACAACCATCTCGTCTGATTTCAAGAGTTAAGCAGAGTCAGGTTTGGGCCTTGTCTGGGGTTAAACGACGATATAGGAGGACCAAGAGATTTTCCCCGGGGCTGGACAGCCATGAGTGGCAGGGTGTGTGGGATAGCA
Source organism: Lathamus discolor (assembly GCF_037157495.1). NCBI lineage: Eukaryota > Metazoa > Chordata > Aves > Psittaciformes > Psittacidae > Lathamus > Lathamus discolor. The sequence goes on from NC_088884.1 coordinate 26,491,094, forward strand.
TGGGCAAGTATCTAGGTCAGTGGGCTCCTCCTGTACTTTGGAATTTCACCACCGAACAAGTGCAAAATCCGGAAGAATTAGTAAAACACTTAAATGAGGTGTGTGGTCAGTCTGGCCATACCAGAGATGGACAAATCACGGCAACGTGCTGGGGCTTGGCCTATGCTTACAGGGCTTTGTTCAACACTATCCAGCACCTTCAAAAGGAAAAAAATGCCCCTGCATCTGAGGGCAAAGCAACAGTCAGTGCAGCTACTCCAGCTCCAAGTACAGCAGCTACACCATCCCCAGCGACGAGTACAGTCGCTACCCAAACTCTGGCTGCAATAGACAGCACGGCTACCCCAGCTCCAAGTACAGCGGCTACACCATCCTCAGCGACAAGTACAGTTGCTACCCAAACTTTGGCTGCAACAAACAGCACGGCTACTCCAGCTCCAAGCACAGCAGCTACACCACCCTCAGCGACAAGTACAGTAGCTACCCAAACTTTGGCTGCAACAGACAGCATGGCTACCCCAGCTCCAAGTACAGCAGCTACACCATCCTCAGCGACAAGTACAGTTGCTACCCAGACTTTGGCTGCAACAGACAGCACGGCTACCCCAGCTCCAAGTACAGCAGTTACACCATCCCCAGCGACAAGTACAGTTGCTACTCAAACCACAGTGAAAATCACTGTAGCTAAACCAGAGGATCAATTTGTACCAATATCAGTTGCCCCTGTACGCAAGAGAAAAAGCAAAAAGGAGGCAAGAAGGGTGAAGCAAGATGAAGAAACAATGTATTCACCACCTGGTCCAGAATCTGAGGAGGAGTCATCATCGCATGATGACGAAGAAGAAGAAGAGGTGACTTCTCGACCTCGGACCTCAACTGAACTACGGAATATGCGAAAAGATTTTACCCGTCAACCAGGGGAGCACATCATCACCTGGTTGCTCCGATGCTGGGACAATGGGGCCGATGGTCACGAACTAGAAGGTAGTGAAGCCAAGCAGCTGGGATCACTTGCTAGAGAAGGGGGAATTGACAAAGCAATTGCAAGAGAGAAAAAGTCCCTCAGTCTTTGGAGGCGGCTCTTGGCAGCTGTGAAAGAAAGGTTTCCATACAAGGATGATGTTATGAGTCGTTCGGCTAAGTGGACTACTTTAGACAAAGGCATCCAGTCTCTGAGGGAATCAGCCATCGTAGAGATGATCTATCACATCAAGCCAAATAATGGGGATGTACCCATAGACCCAGATGAAGTCGAATGTACACGACCCATGTGGCGAAAACTAACACGGAATGCACCGTCATCATATGCCCATTCATTGGCAACAGTAACCTGGAATGATATAGTACCACTGACAGTGGATGAAATGATTCATAAACTCCGAGAGTTCGAAGACAACCTCACCCCTTCCATCATCTCAGCTGTGGAAAAACTGTCTCAGGATCTCAAACAATTGAGGGACGATCTATCTGATTTATCCAGCTCCTCACGTGTACCAACACACGTCTCAGCTATTAACAAAAGGCGTCCTATTCTTCGAGAGAGAAGATACAGGAGGTATACGCCACGGGCCACCCTATGGTTTTATCTGCGGGATCACGGAGAAGACATGACAAAGTGGGACGGAAAACCTACTTCAGTTTTGGAGGAACGAGTGGGCGAATTGAAGAGGGGAGCAAGGCCCAAGACTCATCATCCCACGAGAGCTGCGGCTTCAGTCTCTGGTGAGCAGGCCCCCAGATGGAGTGGAAGAGCTGACTTTACTCCAGCTCCTGTGATAGCGAAGAATAATCCCTTTCAATATGACTTAAGTGTTCAAAGTTGTGATGACTATTAGAGGGGCCCTGCCTCCAGCCAGGTGGAGGTAGGGGATAATCGGATTTACTGGACTGTGTGGGTCAAATGGCCTGGCACATCAGTCCCACAGAAGTATAAGGCTTTAGTAGATACCGGTGCACAGTGTACCCTAATGCCGTCAAGCTGTCAAGGGGTGGAACCCATCTATATTTCTGGAGTGACAGGAGGATCCCAAGAGTTGACTGTATTGGAGGCTGAAATTAGCCTAACTGGGAGGAAATGGCAAAAGCACCCCATTGTGACTGGTCCAGAGGCTCCATGCATCCTGGGCATAGACTACCTCAGGAGAGGGTACTTCAAAGACCCCAAAGGGTACCGATGGGCTTTTGGTATTGCTGCTTTGGAGACTGAGGAAATTGAGCAGCTGTCCACCTTGCCTGGTCTCTCAAAGGACCCTTCTGTTGTGGGGTTGTTGAAAGTTGAAGAACAACAAGTGCCAATCGCGACCACAACAGTGCACCGACGGCAATATCGCACCAACCGAGACTCCCTGATTCCTATCCATCAGCTGATTCGTAGACTGGAGAGTCAGGGAGTGATCAGCAGGACCCGCTCACCCTTTAATAGCCCCATATGGCCAGTGCGAAAGTCCAACGGAGAGTGGAGACTAACAGTAGACTATCGTGGCCTGAATGAAGTCACACCGCCATTGAGTGCTGCCGTACCGGACATGCTAGAACTTCAGTATGAATTAGAGTCAAAGGCAGCCAAGTGGTATGCCACAATTGATATTGCCAATGCATTTTTTTTCAATTCCTTTGGCAGCAGAGTGCAGGCCACAGTTTGCTTTTACTTGGAGGGGAGTCCAGTTCACTTGGAATCGACTGCCCCAGGGGTGGAAACACAGCCCTACCATCTGCCATGGACTGATCCAGACTGCACTGGAACAGGGGCAAGCTCCAGAACACCTGCAATACATTGATGACATTATCGTGTGGGGCGATACAGCGGAAGAAGTCTTTGAGAAAGGGAGGAAAATAATCCAAATCCTGCTGAAAGCCGGTTTTGCCATAAAACGGAATAAGGTCAAGGGACCTGCACAAGAGATTCAATTTTTAGGAATAAAGTGGCAAGACGGACGTCGCCAGATCCCCACAGATGTGATCAACAAGATAACAGCAATGTCTCCACCAACTAATAAGAAAGAAACACAAGCTTTCTTGGGTGCTGTGGGGTTCTGGAGAATGCACATCCCAAATTACAGTTCGATTGTAAGCCCTCTCTATCATGTGACCCGGAAGAAGAATGATTTTAAATGGGGTCCTGAGCAAAAACAAGCCTTTGAACAAATTAAACGTGAGATAGTTCATGCAGTAGCCCTCGGACCAGTCCGGACTGGGCCAGATGTCAAAAATGTACTGTACACCGCAGCTGGGGAAAATGGTCCTACTTGGAGCCTTTGGCAGAAAGCCCCAGGGGAGACTCGAGGTCGACCCCTTGGTTTTTGGAGCCGGGGGTACAAAGGATCTGAGGGCAGCTATACCCCAACTGAGAAAGAGATACTGGCAGCCTATGAAGGGGTTCGAGCTGCTTCGGAAGTGATTGGCACTGAAGCACAGCTCCTCCTGGCACCCCGGTTGCCTGTACTGGGCTGGATGTTCAAAGGCAGGGTCTCCTCTACACACCACGCAACTGATGCTACATGGAGTAAATGGGCTGCACTAATTACACAGCGTGCTCGAATAGGAAATCCTAGTCGTCCAGGCATTCTAGAAGTCATCATGGACTGGCCAGAGGGCAAAGATTTTGGAATGTCACCAGAGGAGGAGGTGATGCGTGCTGAAGAGGCTCCACCATATAACGAACTGTCAGAAAGTGAAAAACAGTATGCCTTGTTTACTGATGGGTCCTGCCGTATTGTGGGAAAGCATCGGAGATGGAAGGCAGCCGTATGGAGTCCTCGGCGACAAGTTGCAGAAACTGCGGAGGGAGAGGGCGAATCAAGTCAATTTGCCGAGGTGAAAGCCATCCAGCTGGCCCTGGACATTGCTGAACGAGGAAAGTGGCCAGTACTTTATCTCTACACTGACTCATGGATGGTGGCAAATGCGCTGTGGGGATGGTTGCAGCAATGGAAGCGAAGCAACTGGCAACGCAGAGGTAAACCCATCTGGGCTGCTGCACTGTGGCAAGATATCGCTGCCCGGGTGCAGAACCTGGTGGTGAAGGTACGCCATGTAGATGCACATGTACCCAAGAGTCGGGCCACTGAGGAACACCAGAACAACCAACAAGTGGATAAAGCTGCTAAAATTGAAGTGGCTCAGATGGACTTAGACTGGCAACGTAAAGGTGAATTATTTTTGGCCCGGTGGGCCCATGACGCTTCAGGCCATCAGGGCAGAGATGCAACATACAGATGGGCCCGTGACCGAGGGGTGGACTTAACAATGGACACTATTGCCCAGGTTATTCATGACTGTGAAACATGTGCTGCAATTAAACAAGCCAAACGGTTAAAGCCTCTTTGGTATGGAGGACGATGGCTGAAGTACAAATATGGGGAGGCCTGGCAGATTGACTATATCACACTCCCACCAACCCGCCAAGGCAAGCGTCATGTCCTTACCATGGTGGAAGCAACCACCGGATGGCTTGAAACATACGCTGTGCCCCACACCACCGCCCGGAATACTATCCTGGGCCTTGAGAAACAGATTTTGTGGCGACATGGCACCCCAGAGAGAATTGAGTCAGACAATGGGACTCATTTCCGGAATAACCTTATAGACACTTGGGCCAAAGAGCATGGCATTGAGTGGGTATATCACATCCCTTACCATGCACCAGCCTCTGGGAAAATCGAACGGTACAATGGGCTGTTAAAAACCACACTGAGAGCAATGGGTGGGGGAACTTTCAAGCATTGGGATACACACTTACCAAAGGCCACCTGGTTGGTTAACACTAGAGGATCAGTCAATAGAGCTGGCCCAGCCCAGTCAGAACTTTTACATATGATAGAGGGGGACAAAGTTCCTGTGGTGCATATGAAGAATTTGCTGGGGAAGACAGTCTGGGTTATTCCTGCTTCAGGTAAAGGCAAACCCACTCGTGGGATTGCTTTTGCTCAGGGACCCGGATATACTTGGTGGGTAATGCAGGAAAACGGGGAAGTCCGATGTATACCTCAAGGGGATTTGATTTTAGGGGAAAACAGCCAATGAACTTAATTGTGTGCTGTTGCCTGCTGTGTAATACTTTTAGAGACCATCAATTAGATGTTTTCAGGTTACCAGTGACTGGCCCTGACTTCCCTCCAACCGTCATCCCAACAAAGAATGAATTCTGATAGAACCAGACAAGTTCTGCAGTGAAGAATTATCACCAGCAGGCAACAATCCAACACTGCACACAGCTTTTCCTGCCCTGAAAAGACTGTTACAAAGGATGGAACCTGACATCATGGACCGAATGGACTCAGCAGCTTTATAAGGACTGGTCTATGCACTAAGAGTGTACTGAGATAAGACTGATGGTATACTGAAAAATGTGGGATCTGAGCATGATGTGAATGGTATGGAATAAGGGGTGGATACTGTCCTGGGTTTACCAGGAGCCGTTTTGCTCCTTCTTAGTAACTGGTGCAAGCTCTGTGTTTTGACTTCCAGCCTGGGCAGAGAGCTGATAATACCGATTGTTTTTAATTGTTGCTAGGTAATGTTTATTCTGGCCAAGGACTCTGTGAGTCTCATGCTCTGCTGGGGACGAGGGAGGCCGGGAGGAAGCAGAGACAGGACACCTGACCCGAACTAGCCAAGGAGGTATTCCATACCATAGCACGTCATGCCTGGAGGGGGAACTGGAAGTTACCCGGAAGGGGAGGCTCTGGCTCTTCGGGGGGGTCGAACTCGTTCGGCGGTGGTATCGTATTCTCTTGTTATTTTCTCTTATCAATATTATCATTTGTGGTAGCAGCAGTGGTTTGTGTTATACCTTAGTTACTGGGCTGTTCTTATCTCAACCCGTGGGAGTTACATTCTCCTGATTTTCCTCCCCATCCCTCCGGGAGTGGGGAGGGTCGGGGGGGGGAGTGAGTGGACGAGGTTTGTGTTTGGGTTTAAACCACGACAACTGTAGTGACTAGCTCACTCACTGGGTTGAGAAAGAGCAAAAATAATGTTGTTCTAAATATCTGTTTTTAATAAAACAAGCAGGTAATTTTAATCCATGTCCCTTGCCTTCCATAGGAACATCTAAATTATACAGCTAGACATGGCATAGCATCTGCTGCCCTCTCCTTCCTCATTCAGGTAGCTTCTTCTAGTACACTGTAGTGGTTTAAACCCTGTCAGAAAGTCAGCCACACAGTCTACTCCTCCCCCGCCCCCCACCCTCCCCACTCCCAGACGGATGTGGAGGAGAATCGAATCAATGTGACTCCCACAGGTTGAGATAAGAACAGCCCAGTAACTAAGGTATAACACAAATCACTGCTGCTACCACCAATAATAATAATGATAAGAGAAATAACAAGGGAAGAGAATACGATACCACCTGCCAAAACGAGCTCAGCCAAGCAGAGAGTGCCCTTATGGGTAACTCCCAGTTACCTCCCTGGGCATGACGTGCTGTTGTATGGAATACCTCTTTGGCCAGTTTGGGTCAGGCGTCCTGTCTCTGCTTCCTCCCAGCTTCCCCTCCTCCCTGGCAGATCATGAGACTTACAAAGTCCTTGGGCAGACTAAACATCAGTGTTATCAGCGCTGTTCCCAGATCGAAAGTCTAAAACACAGTGCTGCACCAACTACTAAGGAGAAAAAAAAAAATACTGCTAAATCCAGGACATACACTCATGTCTTTCCCTGCTCATGCTGCAGTGAAACAGTATGATTGCTTTTAACTGAGCAATTAGCTGTTGGCCAAACGTTTATTTTGAATCAGAAATGTGATTTATGTATGTAAAAAGTGTGATTTATATTATTTACTGCAGAAGTTCCTTATTTCTAATACAAGTAATCCTGTTGCTACATATGCGTATATAAACATAAATCTAGTTACTAAACAAAGTCCACAATTACTTGCACAGTGCTAATGCTAGCTACCCAGACACCTGAAGATTTGTGCTTTCTGTCCATAAATGTCAGTGAAATGGAAACCACTGTTTACTTAGGTATCTTTTTCTTAAAGCCCAAAATCTGCTATGCAACAAACATGTAACCCTGACTGCAGTTTAATATTTTTATTTTTATTTTTTTTTTCAGAATTTTTAATGACAGATATAGTTGTTGATGCATCAGTTAGAGCTGGTATTTCTGGCAGGGAAAATAGCTTGCGTCTACAGTATGTTGAGGTTTTTCCAGTGACAGATCCCCAGTCACCACATATGTGGTTGACATCTTGGAGAATTTCCAGATGAATGTACTGGAGGAACAAAGCAACAAGTTGCTGCAAAGTGCTGCAGAGGTTAGTTCTCTCCTGTCAACAGCTGCAGTCATATTGAATTTCACATAGAGATGGATTTACTTAAAAGATTTTTGACAGATATCATGAAATATTTGTGTCTTTTTAAAATCTTGAAAAGCATGTATGACACTAGATAAGTTATCACTTAAAGTCAGCAAAAATCCTCTACTGCAATCAAATTTGTGAACAAAAATGCATATTACAAAACCATTATTGTAGCCCTGAGGTGACTACATTGTTAGGCAACACTAACAAGTATAGATTTGAATTGTCTAGAATGCAGTGGGTTAGCCTTGGTTAACAGCCAAACTGCCCCCCAGCTGCTCCCTCTCTCCTTCCTTCAGTGAGATGAGGGGTGAAAACAGAAAAAAAAAAAAAATGCCGGGACAATAAGGCTCATGGGTTGAAATAGTAACAGAGAAATTGTTTCCTAGTTACTGTTGCAGGCAAGATAGACTCAACGTGAGGAAAATTGACTTAATTTATTGCCAATTAAACTGGATAATTAATTTTAGAAATGAGAAATAAAAAAATTAAAAAAACCAAATATTAAAATCCCTTCTCTTTTCCCAGGCTCAGCTTCTCTCCAGGCTCCTTTGTAACCACCAGGCTGTGATGCAGGGCTGTGGTCAGTATACAGTGCCTTCTCTCTGCTTCTCTTTCCTCTTCAAGGTTTCCTATGCTCCAGCATGAGCTTTTTTATGGTCTGCAGTCCTGTCAAGGAAAATCGGCTCCAGTGTGGGTTTTCTATGGAACACAGTTCCTTTGGGAATATCCACCTGCTCCAGTGTGGAGACCTCTGTGTGGCGCAGGAAATACCTGCTCCAGCCCTGGGAGCACTTTCTCTGACCTTGATGTTAGATCTGATGTTGCTCACGTTTTTTGTTTCCCTTCTCCTCCACTTGTCCCTCATTTTTTTCCCTTTTCTGAAAGTATGTTTTCAGAGAGGTACTTCCAGCTTCGCTGATAGGCTCACCTGTAGTCAGGCATGGGGCAGCGCCTAACCTCTTCTCACAGAAACAACCCCTTTGTTCAGCAAAAGGCAGCAAGTCCTTCTAGGAATCGGAAAAGTTAGTACTTTGTTTTCATTATTTCAAAATATCTTCCAGTTAGGTACTCAAAGAAATGCTATCACCTCTGACATATACACATTAGTTCAAACTTATACCAGGGCCTAGCCTTAAGTTAGCTTCAGGGCATTGAACACCGATTCCTCATTTTCTGAGATGATTTGTAATTAATTTCTTTCAATTTCCAGGTGGAGCTTTTAATTTTGTGAACAGTACTAACTGATTAAATTGTGTAAAGAAAAGTCATTTTTGTCAGATTCCTGATAGTAGAATAAAGCCTCTTGCTTCACCACACATCACTGTCACAATTCCTGCAAAGCTTCAGATCCACTGCCACTAGGCTTCCCTATTGCCACACCACCACCACCACCTAAAGAGAGTGTGACAGGCATAGCATGGTATGCTAAGAAAGGAGTTCAAAATGTAATCCTAAATTATGTATTGACTCTTATAACAGGATTTATACCCTGAGTATTGATGTCACAACTTTTTGTAGTCTTAGCCTTCTTTGATATCACCACACCAAAGACAAGAAAGTAGAAAGGTTATGTCACGTTGATGTCAGATGCTCGTGCTGATATTTCTCTGTAAGCATTGCAAGTGACCAATTCAGTGAGAAACTTGAGTTTTACATGCCAGAGGTGTCTTCAGATCAATTATTTATATTGTATTTTAGACTTTATCTCTACTCCTGAAGAATAAACCTAGGAATAACAGGCTGTCACAAAAGGCTTTCACACAGACATTTCTATTCTGCCTGCTCCTGTTTAATCCCCTCTGGCCAGTACCTTACAGCGCTCCTTAGGAGACTTCTTAATGTGAAAAAATACAAGAGGGAACATAGTAAGAGACTGATGCTAGTGAGAACCAAGGAAGTAACGATAAGCCACTAAGAATGGAATCATCTCAGCCAAGTTTCTTCTTTTATGACAGAAGCAGATTGTGTCGGATATGTTTAGAAACACTTCTGCAAAATCAAAAGTGAGGAGAAACAGCCAGCTGCATAGCTGAAAAGGTGGGTTTTCCTAGCATTTGTCATAAACCCAAATTACCAAAAGTAAAAATCTGATGCAGGGTATCCACGATTCTTTCAAACCTGAATACTATTGAAGGAGGAATTTACTTATAACCATCCAGCAGAGACATACTGAGGACAGGATGGAGTCTTAACTGTTGTCCATCTTTATGGCTTACTTGTCCAATAGTCGCCTCTTTTTCTGATCCCCCTTTCAAAGGAACACAGCTGAGTCTTTTCTTCTTTTCAGGAAGCTCTGATGGACATACTCTTCTGAAGCACAGCAGGCAGTGAGTAGCAGTGATAGCTCTGTGGAGCTTAAGCATTATACTTCACTGGTTGAAACATTACTCTGGAATAGGTGACATCCAAGTTCATTTCCCCCTTTGGTTTGAAATAATTGAATCCAGCACTCCCCAGTGCCCTCTCCAGCAGGCTGTCCATGCCCCCAGCATGGAAAGGCAGCAGCTGTCTTCAGAGCTATGGAGCTCTGCAGAAAAGAATGCACAACTTGCCTAGTAAAAGAGGGAAAATAAAAGTAGCGATGACTTGGTTCAGAAGTAGTAGAAGGCACACAGAAAAATATAGTCCTGGATCCAGATGCTGCTGTTAGTGCTGTTTGTTTCACGTTGTATCCAGTGATTTTTTTCAAATTGCTTCCATGAAGTTACTGAGTCAGTATTAGCTTAAGTGATAATTCCGTTGCTCAGGGAAGATTATTTTGATTTTAATGAGAGGTGTTATAAACGTAAGCAAATACATTATTAAACTCTTGTGTGAGAAATAAAACAAACTTTTTCTGGAAGTGTCTGCACAGCCTTACCTTAGCTCTGCGTGTCTCTGTATCTGTCCAGATGTACTATGGCCTCTTTGATGATACTTTGAAAAGTCATTAAATTCTGGTACTAAGGAACTTGCTTTGAGAAGCAAATGCAGTATCTGTCTCAGTGACATTGTGCTATAAAGCATAGGCAAAGTAAAGGAAAAATCAAGAATATATTTTTATGCTTATTTTAAAAATACTTTATTTCTTTTCCTTTCTGTTCAAGAAATGTAGTAGCACTGCAGGTATTTATGTAGCATAGGAAGAACAGAAATCCCAAAGCACTTTCCAATTATGAATGTGATTTATATTTTATAGGCAGAAAGAGTTATTTCCCTAAGCACATTGTTTTCTTTTATCTGTGTGCTTCCTTTAATCCTGTCAATAACCCAGCATGCAGCTGCTTTCTGCTCATAGATTTTTTTGGAAGATAATAGAAATAAACATGCACAGTAGATAGAACTGTTCATGGGTAGCATAAAAATACCTGCTGTTCGTCAATAATTCTGCTTGTTAATTAACTGGAAAAAATTGGCGCAGTAATTTTTCTGTTTTTAACTAAAATAGTGGAACATATTAGCATGAAAAAATAAAAGTAACTTCTAGTTAAAAGTATAATGAAATGCTAGCTTTACATTTATGCTCTAAGGTGCACACAAAATGTTTACTTATTATTTGTGGCTTGAGGGAATATAATATCTATATCACTTTAAGTATTAAATTATTCTGCAAGTTCCAACATATTTGAAAATACCTAAATTCAAATCATTTGGTACAGGAAAAAAGTCATACCTAAACTTATATAGATAATAAACAAGGAGGATGTTGAACTGATTTGGTACACTTCCTTTCTACGTGAAGTGTATCAAATATGTTCAAATATATGACGTTATATGGTAGTTTTTAAATAATTTCCCCCCACTTACCTAGAAGTAAAGAATCATTATGGGATGAGAAACTTGGTAAAATATGAAAAAGAAGATGATAAGTTTTTTTTAACAATAAGAAAGCTCCTCAGCCATAATAAAAATTACTGTGGACATTTTGTGCTCTAATGGTCAAGACAGAACAACATGCCAATATAATTTTCCTGCTTTCCTGTGCATCTCTTGCCTAGTAGATTTAAATCCCTTTCCATAAGGAACAGCACAAGAAAGATCCCATCACAAATGGGAAGGAGAAAAATCTGCTAAAATATATGTCTAGTTGCATTTAATCCATATAGCTTCTCAAATGTTTGAAGTAGTAAATACCAGGCTATGGTAAATACAAAGTTATCTAATGATCCTGTTTAGGATAGCTATATATACTTAAACCAGATTCAAACAAGTGCGTGTAGTTACGGATTGCACAGATGGCCTCTTTGGAACTCAAATTCACCTCTGTCTTGCCTCTAGTTTTTTAGCAGGTTCTAATGTTCCACAGAAAATCTGGGACATTTTTTTTTAAGAAGGCATTCTCATACAAATTAGAATACTTTACAAAGTCAGAATACCCTCTAATTCCTGGTTCCTGTCAAATATTCTCCTATCACAAACACTGCAAAGCTGTACAGTGAGTGATTATATTTTATTAAAATTTTTAAGCATCAGAGTAATAGGTTTCAGAGGAACATACAGTGTCTCAGAAGCAAACACCCCTATGCCTTATAACATGAAATCTACTATTATGAACTGCATCCCCCCCTCCCCATTATATGAATAGTACAAAATTGGTCTGAGAAATCAGAAGGCCAGAGCAACCCTGTGCTCCATCACAATAAGAAACTTTAAATAGAGAACTACTTTTTGTGATGGTGAGTACAAAGCAGGTGATCAGAAGCTGACCTTGAAAATGGACAGTGTAATGATATATTATTCTCTGAAGGCTTAACCGTTAGAATTCTGATTGCTTACTGTGATTATAAATGAGCTATTACTGATAGGTGAAGTGTGCGTAAGTTATAGTGCAGTAAATATGCCAATTTAATGTAATCCAATAAAATTTAATTATGCCATGTGCGTCTACTATTTTAGAAACCATAATAATCTTTTAGGTAGAGTAAAGCTTAGAGCAGAAACCAAAGGTGGGTAGTAGCTGAACACAGAGTAAGTTGACAGTTGAAAGTATTGTTGAAGTCTGAAGTTAAGTTTTAATACCACAGAATGGAACTGATAAAGCAAAATCCAAATTTCAATTAGAGGTTTGCAACTATATGTAGACAGAATGACCAGGACTCCCTAATCTCCCCTCCCATTTAAAAAAAAAAAAAAAAAAGAATATGGTGTATGTGTGGGAATCTGTGAATCTGTTCCTAAACGTGAAGATTCTTTGGATCACTTAGGTTTGAAAAGCACAGCAACAGAATTATTAAACTTTAAAAAGACTAAGTATACATTGTAGTGACTATCTGAATGATTTGTCGGTATATAAATAGCAGCCTGAATTTCTGCACCCTTTTACTTAGAAATACATTCTGATTTGTAATATAACAGTAACATTCATCGCATGGAATTGGTCATTTGTCAGACAGCTTCGATTCCGAGTCCTGACTGAATTTCCATATGAATGATACAGTGGATTAAATCTTTGCTTTTATGAAAAGTATGGGTCCAAAGTTTCCAACCATCACAGTAGTCAGAGTGGTTTGTCTAGATTTTTTATTTCTACTCAAATTTTAAAATATTAGCCTAATTTGTAAATGCTGTATTAATGAAAACTCTCTGTATCTGTTTTCTCCTTTTTAGGTTTATTTTCCTATAAAAACAATGGCTTTGCTTAAGCACAGTAAGACTTTTTTACATATTTTCAAAAAACTTTCAAACCCAACATTCAAATAACCATTTTTTCACCAAATAATCATTGAGTCTGGAAATATAACTACTTGTGAAGCTTTAAACACACCTATTTTCCCTTAAACTATTACTTAAAAAAATATTTTCAGGAAAACATTTACTATTTGTATTTTATTGCTAATTATTTAGCAACAATATCTTGTTTTGGGATCATGATTTCTTCACAAAGCAAAGCAGTAAGAAACACAGGAAAAATTAAGCTTGTGTAGAATAATGTGTATAGTATAAGCATTTAGGGAGACAACAAACCCAAACAAAATGTTAGGCAAAATTTTAAAGGATGAATACTAAAAGACTTCCAATTCTGGACAAAGAAAATATCTCCTACTATTATACATTTCAGCTAGATGGACTTTGATACACCTTTTGTATATAAGGAGATATTGCTAGTTTAACATTCCTATTTAAACATCAGAAATGTCTGTTAAATGCTCAGGTAAAAATCACCTGTTATTTTAATTCAGATATCTAAATTCTCAAGTTGCAGACATAAGACCAAAACAAACTCAAAATTGATTCATACGTCCCTATATATAGACTGTATTTAAACTCTACACCAAACTTTAAGGCCAAATCCTGTACATCCATACTTACAGGTAGTATTTTATTCAACCACACCTCCAGCCGTGAAGATTATTTATTGTGTTAGGGAAAAGCTTTATATCAAGGGCAATGAAGCAAATTCTAATAGGTTTTTCTTTCGTAAATTCAGTTTAGAACAACATATTCCAATACAGCCAGAAGCAGATTCATGAGCAGTTTGTAAACATCTGAAATTGTAGAGTTATTATAGATGAAAGAACAATACAACCTATATTTCAGTTTCATAAGCAAGGTTATTAGAATAAAAATCTGGCAATTCATAACTATTATTGCTACAGCTTGAAACATTTTCATTATTTTGTAACTTGTATCATTTTTACATATTAATTGTTATAATAACAATTCTAATAACAAAACACTTTACTGAATGATATTGCAGTTAATAAAAACCAATTCCTCCCACCTATTAGAAACACAGCCATTTTAACCCTTTCACAGATTTATAAAATGTGCTTGCAAGAAGAAAATAACAACACAGAGCATTGCAAAATTTTCCTATGCGAAAGACTATTTCAGTTTCTTCAAGTATCACTTTGAAAAACTGCATGGCAAATGCATACCAAATACACTTCCTAGAGAACAATAGAAATGTGCATATGTATTTTAAAGAATGTTCATCACCTGCATTACTCATATATTTTATCAAAGTTACTCAGTCTTGGAAGAAGTTTTAATCTAGAATGATCTTTGAATTCAATGTCTGGCATCCCAAACATTTTCAGCGACAGTTTGTATTGCTCTGAATTTAATATGTAAGAAATATTTACAAGAGCTACTTTTTATCACTGGTGTGGCCTTCCTTGTACTCGTTATAGAAACGAAGCACAGTCTGACCAAGGAAAAGTCACCCTTTCCTCCACAGTCCCCTGACTTCCTAATGCTATCATCTACTTCTAACATCTAATTTGTGCAGGTATAAGCACCACAGAATGTGCAAAGCAGAGAGCAACTGGTTTTAACAGCTCCATTTTAAAATATTTTCAGCACAGATGACGTCAGAAAAATCTGATAGCGTGCTGTTTTATGTACTACCTGCAAATATATCCTAATGCTATACCCATAAGGTACTTAGATGAAACAATACATCATATCATATATAAAACACACATCTTTATTTCCTCCATAATCTGTACTAGCTGCCATGTAAAAGACAACATCAAGTGCTCACATCCCAATGCTCAATATGGTGTAGGTGTTAATTTATTTACTTTAAAAAAAACCAACTCTGCTTTAGTAAAGGTAGAAAGCTTCACTGCATCTAAAATAACTATTATTGTGGTATAAATCTAATTTTTCATCTAAGTTATTTTTCTTAAGTTTATTGTACTGATATTTTCAACAAGTACAGTACAAACAGAAGATAAAAAATGTGAATTCATACACCAGAAGCAGTTGCTTTCCATTTTCACCTTCATTTGTTTTGATGTTTAAATTTTAACAATTCGAGTCAATTTGCTTTACAGCCAAATAATAAACTACTTAGCTTCAACCTAAAATTTCATTTAACATCATTTTATGTCCAGTCAACCAATTTGAACTCAATTAATGGCATTTTATAATACCTTCTTATTCATGTTAACATAATCTGAAGTAAATTAAAGCATTATCAGTTTAAACATGCACACAGGATATATAACAAGAACCGGAAGATCATTTTTGGCAAAAAAATAACCAAGATGAAAAACCAAGAGAAAAATAGAAGGTACTATAAATACTCTAGTATATATTTTCTGTAAGGGGATTTAAGTCTTCACATTGATCAGTGCATTTTGATTAAGTTGAAAAATAGAATACTGAAACATTGAAGACCTTATACCTAATGTAAATACTTTTTAATTTTTCAAGCCTATTGAATGAAAAGATTGAAATCCTTGGTGATTCACAGAACACGACTTCGTTCTACCTTTCGAATTGTCAAGTTTCTTCATGGATACTAATTTATCATGTCTTTGCTTGCCAAGATAGGCACATCATTTTAGTTCTAGCATTTATTATATCATCCCCAAGGAGAATCAAAGAATTTGCAAGAGCAATTAAAAACCAGAATATTCTGTCATGTGAGGCCTATTTGGTCACAATATAAGAGATTAACTAAGTGTGAATATGTGAGAAATTGAAATTGAATGGCCTATAGGATCAGGGAAAGCCAGAGTTATATAGAGAAGACAGATTTTTGTCACAGGATGCACATAAATTTTAGCACCTTTGAAATTGCTGTCTTGGTAAGAGAATAGTTTAGTTTATAAAGCTGAGTTCATTTTTTATTCTTATTCAAGGTGGGATATGTAATGCAGGCTCTAACTGGAAGGACTGAGTGCTGTCAGCAAAGAGGGAGTGACAGGATAACAGAATAATACGAAAAACATAGAATCGTAGAATCACAGACTAGTTAGGGTCGGAAGGGACCTTAAGTTCATCTAGTTCCAAACCCCCCTGCCATGGGCAGGGACAATAAAATGTCTGCTTTCTGATACTGAACTGCATTGTACGAAGCTTGTGAGCAAGACGAGTGTGCCAGAGGTGCCATCTATCAGACATCTTGTAGAAAAGAAAGAAGTAGAGAATATACAGTGTGGCATAGAAAGGGTTGCTCATGTTCTGAGAGCCTGTTTGTGCTATTTAAGCTGTTTAGTAGAGATCCTAGAAGTTAGTGGGGAAGAAAGGACAGCACTCTAGCCATACCTATTCTACAGTTGAAGGGGCAGGCAACTATATGCTCTAGACAATTTAATGAGTACAATATCAGCATGCTATATAGGGATGACATTTTGGTTTTCATATAGAAGATGTTTTTAAACTCAGCACACCATTAGGAAAAACAAACAAACAAACAAACAAAAAAACAGCTTTGATGCCTGCATAAAATCTGTGCTCATGTTCACCATGTGTATATCCTGTGTGAAAGTCCAAACTGTAGATACTACAAAGATCTCCAAAATCATGATATGCATAACACAAAATCCTATGTATAACTAGTTTGGTACTCAGTCTCACGTTCTGTCACTCCTACTGCAGTTTTGTTTGTAAAGACTCCTGGAACGAGATCTTTCACGAATGACATGTGAAGGAAAACATGGTTTGGGTGATGGGAAGGGAAAGGTGTCATGATTACTTTTGAGGACTTTGACAATGGCATGGGATTAAGGGACACCTGTCCCTAGTTTGAATGTTGTTCAGTTTCCTGGTTTTAGAAGAAATGCTGGTTTTAGAGAAAATGGAGAAGATGCATAGAAACAGAGATCTGAATACAAGTCTCATCTTCCAAGTTTGTGCCTCCTTTAGCTACAGTCATGCCTACCTTTAACTTGCTTTCCTTTCCTGTTCTCAGAAATATCACATATATTACAGCAGTGACATGCTTTAACGCGTGGGTTTGATTTCTTTACTTTTGTGGTGAATTTATTACTATTAAAATTACTTATGGAGGTAGGTAATATGTGAAATAGGTTTATGAGAAAAACAACTAGGAAACTGCAATGCCCAGTGTCCTGGGTTTACCAGGAGCCGTTTCGCTCCTTCTTAGTAGCTGGTGCAAGCTCTGTGTTTTGACTTCCAGCCTGGGCAGAGAGCTGATAACACCAATCATTTCTAATTGTTGTTAAGTAATGTTTATTCTGGCCAAAGACTTTGTGAGTCTCATGCTCTGCTGGGGACGAGGGGAGGCCGGGAGGAAGCAGAGACAGGGCACCTGACCCAAACTAGCCAAAGAGGTATTCCATACCACAGCACGTCATGCCCAGGGAGGTAACTGGGAGTTACCCGGAAGGGCACACTCTCTCTTCGGGGGGGTCGAACTCATTCGGCGGTGGTATTGTATTCTCTTGTTATTTTCTCACATCAATATTATAATTGGTGGTAGCAGTGGTGATTTGTGTTATACCTTAGTTACTGGGCTGTTCTTATCTCAACCCATGGGAGTTACATTCTCTTGGTTCTCCTCCCCATCCCTCCGGGAGCGGGGAGGGTCGGGGGGGGTTGGTGTGTGTGTGAGTGGACGAGCTGTGTGGATCGGTTTAAACCACAACACCCAGCCATGATATAAATGCCCATATGTACACAGGAGTACATGTTTGGTTTCCAAAGGCAGTGAAAATATGGGCATCCATAAATTTCAAAGCACCTGAGAGGAAGATTTGTTGCTGGACTGGGTTGCTTGAATTCTGTGAAAGTGCTGCTTTGGGTACCTAGGAGATTTTGCAAATCTAAGCATAAATGAAATTTGAAAACAGAATCTATATCACACCACAAAAATGTTGCTGTAAGCAATTCACAGAAGTCATTGTCAAAGTCAGGCTAAGAATGACAGCACTTTATGCACCCTTTAAGCAGTTGATGCAGACTGCACTAGCTGGAGTGTAACATGCTATTGACACAGGATACTATTCTGTCAGAATACACTATTGAGCTTGCCAAATCAAATACCCTCACCAATGCTGTATCCACAAGAGCAGAAAATAGATGGTAGCCTGCCTGGAATATTTTTAAGATTACTTTTGACTAATGTGCTGAAGAAGGAGGTGGCAGTTAATTACCTTTAGTGCTTTTAAGAACCTTGCTGTGCTTACCACATACTGTGAGTTTCAGTCACGCTTAAAGTTGGTGGCTTAAAACCCCACAGTATTCCAACTGTTTGTACTGTTTGTTAGCACAGTACATCCTGTAATAAAGCAGCTGGGAGGTTTAGTAGCACTCCAAAGTAAGCAAGACAAACTACAGAAAAAAAAAACCCCAACAAAAAACAAAAAATAAGCACTAAAAGCAAAGCACACACTTCTGACATTGCAACAATCTTTGCTATGATCTCTTTCCATCTGCAGTATTTGGTAATTTGTAATTTGATAGCAAAGGTTTCTCTGTGTTAGACTGCTGTCCAGCCTTTTGTGCTTATTCTAAACCATGCTCCTTTGAAGACTGTGTAGTGAAGGATAACAATCAACAGGTTTTTTTGTGCTGAAATGATATTACATGACTCTAGAGAGCTCTAGCTCCCATTCAGAAGATAGACTGTGTAAGCAGGAAGGCTAGTATCTACATTTTGGATCACCTCAAAGGACAGGAGAAAAATCTCTTCTGCTTTGTTCTGATTTTTGGGGCCATTTTGTGTGAGGATTATAAAATAAAAAAAAAACAACAAAATAAGAACAAAATAAGAAAAGCCCCACAAACCCCAAACAAATCAAACTGACAAGTCTTGATATCTTTGCAGTGATCTCTTCATCCTGATAGCATGGAAGAGAGGTATGTCTTTCTCAGCTTTTGATCTTGTTGCCAATATAGTCATAAACTTGAATGAAGATGACAATACAATTTATTTATTTATTTATTTTCCTGGAAGATTTATTGAATTGTAATTTCACCTACTTGCAGCAGTTTGCCTTTATGTACCATTAAAGATGAGCACTTTGTAAACCATCGTCACCACGTCACCATTAGAATCTTTCTGGTATAGTGCTGAAAGCAAAAGATCTGTCTAGTTTCTATACAAGAGATCTCATCCTCTTAAACACACAACATAAATGTATTTAAAGTATTTTTACTGGTTAAGAAAAGACACCATCTTGAAACTGGACAAGCCTTTAGGTGAGACCATTAGTGAATTCTTCAGAAAGCAATTTCTGTTAAAAGAAGTTAAAGAAAAAAATAAAAATCACATTACCTGGCAACATGAAAAGGCAACGTCAGAAATTTCGCAAGGGACACAGGTAAAAGCAAGGGTCACATGTTGATATATGCAGAAAGTATGTAGCGTTGATCTCTAGACCTTTGATTTTTTTTCTCTCCTTTGAGAAAATTTACTCCTCTATTCTGATTACGAGGGCAGCATTGAATAATATCTCAATCTCACTGATTTGTCAGAATTTCAAATTCACATTCAGAACTGCCATAGCAGATCCGCCAGCAGTGGTCACTCATTTGATAGGACCGAATGGCAGTTTAGGGAAGAAATCCGGAAAGACTCGATGTCACATAAAGAGTGATTCTCTTCATCATAAAAATATGCTTAAAAAAGCCTGAAGAGTCAAAAAGTGCTCATTTTTCTCCATTGACTGTACTTAAATACTTGTCTTGGATGTTGAAATTTACACTGTAAACATCTAAATCACAAGAGATTAATCTTATTTCAAGACACAAATTAAAAACTAAGCAGTCTTTTTTCAATAACAGGGATTAATTAACGTCACCACTAAAACTAACCCACTTTAAAATATATTAAACAATCAAAGGAATAGTATCAAAATGATAAAGGTTTTCCATTTGCCTAATTTTCAAGTTGTTTTAATTTTTTTCATATGTTTTTGAATATCATAGTAATGATTCTGGCCTTCAGCCTTCAGGAAGCAGATACATCTCTCAGAAGACTTCAATCATATCTGCCAGTCTCATGTAGATATCTGAGCACTTTACGTCTCAAGTCACACTGAATGCTGATGTTTAGTGAGCTGAATTAATTCTTCTGTGACTGCATGGAGAACAAGATAAAGGAGAAAAAAGACTAGTACTGTTACCGAAAGTGAAAGCATGGGATTATCCTTTCTTTAAAAAAAGGTTAGAAGTTTATTCATAACTTAATAAAGTAATTATTGCAATTGATCTTTTTTATAAGTTGTCTTAAAGCTTCTGAAAAATACTATACTTGAAAACAGATGTACTCTTTATTACATGTGGCAGTTAGGTGCCTTTTTATATGTCGGAAATTGTGCCAGTAATATTTTATAATAAGAAGGCAAGACTCCATGGCCTCACCTTGTATGCACTTCATAAAGTATATAAAACTTTAAAGAATGAGAGAGTACTGAAAGAAGTGAGCACTTGACTAAATGCCTGGCATACTACAACCCACCATCAGCAGAAAGCCAGAGCAAAGGCATATTGTTTGGATCTCTGTCTAGGCATAGACATGGTCATAGGTGAATATGCTTCTGTTTCAAGTCAGTTCCAGAGAGTGTCTGGCTTTTAACACTCTGATGTTTTTTTCTCATGAGATAACCACCCCCATCATGATAGGAGCTCAAGACTGGAATTTTTTTAGGATAACTTTGTCTTTCAGAGAGTGGTTAGCAGTTTCAATTTCATGTGCATACCCTGCAAACACTGCAGACCCAGGTGGAATATTGTCTCTCTCTCCCCAAACTCATACAAGACATACCAGCTAAATCAGACTAAAAGAAGGGGTTCTCTGGACAAAGCCTGGTAGAATCCCCACTGGAGGCACTGAAGGAATCCCAGGAGTTGAATCAGACCACTAGCAAAAGGAAGTCAAACATTAAAAGTAAGGGGTGAATGGATCACAGAGTCAAAGCAATAATGTGGAAGGTGTGCTGATTCTGCAAAACCTCCCCTAATAAGACTGGGGTACTTTGACACTAATTGAACACAAACTCTTATGTGATTGAGAAGCTTAATACACTACCAGTGAAACAAAGTGTTTCTCTCCGCTACTTGCTATGACACCTTATCTGGGTTGAACTTCAGCCAACCGGGTAGCATCCAGGCCTCAACCTCTGCCAGAATGAAAAGAGCCTGAAGAAAGAAAACACTGTGTGGGTCAAACAAAAAGATGTACAACCTCAGAAGTTTTGCAGATCCACAGATCTACAGCTACTGACAAAAAAGAGGTTGGAACAAAATTAGTTACAGGATTGAACCCTGTGGGACTCACCAGTTCAATTTGCTTTAGATAGAAAAGGTTGACTAGCAATGTCCTACAGTGCTGACTTGAGAGAAGAGAACAATACCAATTTGTGAGTGGCATTTTGCCAGGTCTCAGTACTTCACAGCTAAATGTTATTAAAGATCAAGCTGTATAACTGAGATACAGAAGCTTCAATATAACTGTCCTGGCAAAAGATCAATGGTCATCTGAGTGGTTTCCTTTACTTTTGTAAGGGTTTGCTCTTAAACACGTGAGGGTCATCCAAGAAACTTAAGGTTTTACCATATTGTATTCTTATTATCTTTTCATTGATAAGAAAACAAAAGGCAGACTGAACACCAGATACTGACTAAAGGATGAAGGATATAAGGAAATTCAATCATTGCAAAAAGATTTCTAAAAGATGCATAAGGAGATTGCAGGCTTTAATAAAATACATTGTATTTTACAAACAATGTATGCAGAAGTGATAGCCAATGAGTAGGGTGTGTTTTACCACGTAGTGGGCATTAAGATCCTGGTTATCAACTGCTGAGGATCTTTCATGAAAATTCTAGACCAGTTTGTTTTACTGCTATGGGAACTGGTTTTTCTTGGGCTTTTTTGTTTTTTGTAGAACCCTGCTCAGCAGAGCATTTAAGCAGGTGGCATATTTACAAACATAAATTCTCAGAGTTCGAAAACCTCTCACAGTTTGATACAGGATATACACCTAAGTCCTTTGCCAAATTATGGCAGTAATGTTTCTATACATAACTGTAACAGAGGATTCTGTGCCATATGAAACCATCTTGACCATTCAGTTAGTATCAGTTCATACTGTGGGCTGGGATAGTGTAGTATTTTTTTTATATATTTGGTGGTTTCAGAGTTTGCCTTTTGAAAAAATTATATTCTCTGGAAATAGTGAATTGGGAGACATGCAGAACCTCCTGACAACTACCCCTTGACCAGTATAGGCAGCATACTCAGACTGCCAGCAGCCTTCCTCCTGCCCGACATGATCAGCCTAGGCAGGATGCTGCCGACATTATTCCTGTAGGGTGTGCTGCTCTTCAAACGCATTACCATCGGTGGAGCCAAGGGGCTGCACAACTCTTATCCATGTACAAAAGGCATTTGCATAATCGGCTGTTGTGATAAGACCTGGTCACCATGTGTCCTTGGCAGCCCACTGGAGCCATGGTGTTGCTTATGATCTTGTGATTGATACTGGTGGTTGAGTGAGTCGTCACCATGAGGGCATTATTGCTCATCTTTCCTAGTGCTTCAATAAACTTCAGTTTTATATCACGTGGTCAGGCTCCATTACAGTTTGGACCATGGACACATTTCTCCTTTGTCTAATAATATGGTTCTAGCACCAGTTTGACATTGTAACATTCATTTTCTAACACAATTTCTCAAATATATGTCTAGCTGTATCCAGGTAACAAAGTATATATATAAAAGTTTTATACAGGTTTTCAAATTTGTAAAGATTTTGGATGCAGTTTACCTATGAATTCAGATTTACAAATGTTTC
The DNA here is from genome assembly GCF_037157495.1 of Lathamus discolor. Classification (NCBI taxonomy): domain Eukaryota; kingdom Metazoa; phylum Chordata; class Aves; order Psittaciformes; family Psittacidae; genus Lathamus; species Lathamus discolor. Next base: position 26,513,879 of record NC_088884.1, read on the forward strand.
TACTCAACAATTTCAGAGGCTGTTGTAAGCTTCATTGATGATGGGATGAGAAATGCAGATGAAAGCAGAATGGATGCCAAGACCCCTCTGCCAGATATGACAGGCATACTTGCTTTGCAATGTAACACTACATATTTTAGCTTGTCACTTGGTTAGTGTAATTTTATTCCAGTTTTATTTTGCATTTTAATGAAAGTATTGAAATTCAAAATGACATGCCTACCTGCTTAGTCTTAATATAGTTGGATTTTCAAAACACACAGTATAAATATGTGCTTTTTTAAATCTAGCTAGAGATTTTGCTGTGAGACTCTCTTTAATGCTATGAATTAAAGACAAAGGTACCTAGCTTGAATTGAATGGGTATGAATACACGCATTGCAAAATGCAGTAAACAACACTGCAAAACATAATTGTCACCTGGAAATGACACTTTTCTGACTTCCAGGTGGTGGACAAATTTATAGATATTTTATTGCAGACTGAAATCATTGCCCACAGGTCAATTAATGCAACAGGAATTTTATTAATGCTGACTAATGAAAAATCAGCTTGTGTGTCCATAATGTGATTGAGCACACTATCAGAAAACCAATTCAATAGCAACTACCAAAAAAACCTCAACACCAACCCCCTTGTCCCCCAAATACCTCAAAATTCTGTTGAATTTAACAGAATTTAACATTGTTGGTTTAGCCCACAGAGGATTAAAGCATGAAAGATTGATAAGAATTTATGCACGAAAGAGCAAAGGAGAAGTCCTTCTCCTATTATATAATCAGAACAGTTAGGGTTGGAATGGACCTTAAGAACATCTAGTTCCAATCTCCCTGCCATGGGTAGGGACACCTCACACTAAACCATGTCAACCAAGGCTCTGTTCAACCCAGTCTTGAACACCACCAGGGATGGTGCATTCACAGCTTCCTTGGGCAACCTGTTCCAGTGCCTCACCACCCTCACAGTAAAGAACTTCCTCCTTATATCCAATCTAAACTTCCCCTGTTTAAGTTTTAACCTGTTACCCCTTGCCCTGTCACTACAGTCCCTAATGAAGACTCCCTCCCCAGCATCCCTAAAGACCCCCTTCAGATACTGGAAGGTTCCTATGAGGTCCCCACGCAGCCTTCTCTTCTCCAGGCTGAACAGCCCCAACTTTCTCAGCCTATCTTCATACAGGAGGTGCTCCAGCCCCCTGATCATCCTCGTGGCCCTCCTCTGGACTTGTTCCAACACTTCCATGTTCTTTTTATGTTGACACCATTAACTGTACACAATACTCCAAGTGAGGTTTCATCCTTTTGTTTTGTTCCCCTCCCAAGTTAACCTAGAATAAAAGTATTAAGGAAAAACAAAAGAGTGCTACAGGGATTTAATTTATGTTTGCTATGTGTCATGAGAGAAGAAAAGAAAAAAAAATCATATGTTAAATATTTTCTGTGAGACTCTGGTGTTTGGTAGAAATATTAGAAGTTTCTAGAACTCATTTTATGCACAGATAAAACATGTATGCAGAACTTTGAAAAAGTATGCTTATTAAATTATTTAATAATATGATATAAAATATAATGCAATATATGATATAATCTATATTAATTATATAATGTATGATTGAGCATTTGGATTGAAAAGCACTTTCTTAAAAAGGCCTCTTTGTCTACTTCCCAACTGAATGAGTCTTTCCTGTACAAAAATAAATAAATGTTTATGTTTTGGCATGGAGGGGGAAGACTAAATACGAAAAATCCCTAAACATTTACTACATTGACACAAAAAGATAGAAACAGGGTTTGGGTTAGTTTATGTAAAGCACAATGAATGTCAAGATATGCATGTAGTCTTGTAGACTGAGTTAAACAGTAAAGATCCCCTAAAGTTCAGTGCTCTTTGTGCCTTCCATGTGCACCTTATTGAGAAAAAACAAACAAACAGCTTGTTCCATAGAAATGCATGTAAGATGTTTATTGCTGTCGACACACCCTGGAATCAGGCAATGATTTTGCTTAGTGCTGGTTTAGTTCCCTCCTTCTCTTTTCATTCTTTCCTCCCTCCTTTTCCTGATGATTAAAGGCATCTTGACTATACAAATTTGGGGTGGTCTAATAAATATGATCTGCAACAGGAAAGCAAATACTTATCAAGATTTCTGTGTTTTTTTAATGGAACAGACGTGGTTTAAGATAGCACCTCTGAGCCTAAGTCTCTTCAAAGCTGCTGGCAGAATACATTAAGCTGTATGTAGCTGACCTCATATTCTAAATACAAAGTCAACAAGCATACCTCCATTTCAGTCACAAGTAATTCCACCTGTAACAGCTGCTTTTTCTGTGATACTCCCCTTGTCTCTTAAAATTAAGCCTTCAGACTACTCTGAGCTCAGACTTTCCTTCTACTTTGCCCTTTGATGCCTGAAATTTTGGGAGTCACCTGGGCTCATCCATGGTTGTCTCTTTGTCCCACTGGCAGCATTTCCTCTTCAAAGTATTGTTTCATTGCCTTGACACCTAAGGGTGTGGAGAATCTGAAGGCAGTTCAAATTGATATTGGTACATTGCATAGCTAAAGTTCAGAAAACGAACAAATGAACGAAGTAGAATGGGAAAGAAGAAAGGAATTATCATGCAGATTAAATACTGAATTTAAAGAGTTCAAAGAAGTTGAATATTTTTTTATAAGAAGTAAGACTATACATGGCTTTCACAGCTATAACAAAGTTAATCAGAATTCATAATTTGAAACATAAAAAATTGGAAAATTTGTGATTTTTTTTTCTTCATTAATACTGTTCTTACCTATTTTTATATTTCTTATCTTCTCCTCTAAAGCAACAGCCAAAACAAGGGATTTATGGATGGTTTTTCCAATTTCTAATAAATCCTATGGGATAAATTCTGATTCAGTTAAATCTTTGAGATTATTTAGGTTTTACCTAATTTTGCAGTGATCAAAGCCTGGTTTTGTGGACATAAAAGAATTTTTTGCAAATCTAGTGTTACAATTTAAGAATTTACTTAAATGTAATGTTAAATCATATAAGAACCTAAAGGATGGTCATGGATTAACTTTTTAATGTATTAAAAGACAAGCATTTTTTTAAATTCTAATGTGCTTTTGCTCTGTTTTCATGAAGCACGTACTTATCTGCCTGCCCAACAGTGCTTCTTATCAATTTCACCAGGTGCAGAGCAGATAGCTAAGAGTGAAAGATCTGAAGCATCTCTAGAGTGAAAATAAAAACAAAATAATTCTAAATTATATAACATCCTTTTCATAGCTACTGCAAGATAATGCTACTTGTGTAACTACCGTTTATCACCAGAAAAAAAAGAAAAAAGGAATTACATTTCAGAATAATTTACAACTTGCTCAGATTTCTACCATAAGAAAACAGCAATGAAATCTACATAGAGAAAGATTTATTTCTCAATAATGCAGCTAGATCCTTCCTGGATATATTTTGAAATAGATAATGATGTAACTCAAAATGTGTAATGACTACCTATATCTGAAAAGTTTATGCATGTGAACAATGCTGTTGTCTGTGCTTTTTCAAAAGTACTCCAGGAAGGTGAGTCTTCCAGTGCTGTGCATTACAGGTTCTCTTTGCACCAAAGGTACAGAGACTTACTTTGTATGTTTTGCTTTACAAAACGTGTATGCTGTCAAATAAGCAAAGCTTGCTGTTTGTGTTTAGGGTTATTTGGTTGGTTGGTTGGTTTTGTGGGGGTTGTTTTTTAGTGGTTTTTCATTATTATTGTTACTGTTTTTTAAAATGTCTCCCCTGTCTACACATACCAAAGCTTTGGGGAATGTTTTTCACCAGTCTTTATGAAAATTGTCACATTGTTGGTTTTATGCTTTTTTTCTTTCTTTCTTTTTTTTTTTTTTTTTTTTATATTGAAACATCAGATTATGTATTTTCTCCTTCAGCTCTTAAAAGAAAAAAATAAACCAAAATTCTTCTTAAAAAAAGACCCAGTTGATGCAAGAAACCAGATGTTTCATCACTTCTAATTGACAACAAAATCATTTTGGAATCTTTCATATAGTACCTATTGGCAAGAAAACTAATTTTACATAATCAAGCAGAATGCTTGCTGTGCAAGAGGTCTGGCTTTCAGACCTAGCTGGCAATATTGTTGTGATATTATTAGCAGTAAAGTGCTGTTATAAACAGCTGAAAAAATATAGGATTCTTTCAAATGGCTCATGTACATAGTTGCTGGTAAAATATTTTACAGTTAAAATAAGAAAGTTTTTATTCTTATTTTAAGCAAACCATGTTGTAGATTAATGTGCCAATTTGAAAACATCTCACAGGGAATAATGGCCATGAAGATCATGTGCATTTGAGACATCTCAATTCAAGTACTTCTGATATGCAGAAACACTGTTACCTAAGGTAACAGTGCGATTATTGCTGCCCAAAAGCAGTGGCGGATTTGACTTGTTGCTTCCACTTTTTTTTCAATTTTTTCTCGGAAGGTTTCCAAATCAGTAATTTTAATTAGCTTGTGGATTAAACCTGGTGTACAAATCTGTAGCCTGGGAGCAATTTCATGTTAAGATAACAGGCCTGCAGTTTTTCAGCTAAAATCCGAGGCATACTGCACATGTTTTGCCAGTCAACTGTGTAGACCTATGAATGCATGTGAAACTTAATATCTTAATAGACACACATTGACCTGGCAACAAAAATGTTCTCCAAAATATTTTTCAGACATATAACACACACAACAAGGTTTTTTTTAGATTTTATTATACATTTAGATAATAAACCGTGGTTATGATGAGGGAGCTATTAGAATTTAAAGTGTTAACACTTCTGCATCTTCCACTATACTACTCCATTCCTGCTTCTTCACATTTTCTACATCTCAAAGAGTAGTTAGTATTTCTTTCATGGAAATCAATGGAAATTGTAATCACTGTATGCTAGGATTTATTTTTAAAAAGCCTCATGAACAACTTTTCTTATGATGCTGATTTTCAAAGGCTGTATCTAAATAACATGCAAACTGCAAAACCATTAGTTCTGGAGAAGCTGAGTAATTTCATAATATACACTTGCAGTTCCACTTTGGAGTTAAGAGTGGTCGTGACTTTGTATCATCAATCCTGAAATCAAGAAACCCTTCACATCTATAATTAAAGCTAATGATATATAATCAGCTGCTGTTAATGTAAAATGAAGAATTGTATTTCTGGAATTGTATCTGCTAAACATATTCTATCAAAGAATTAAGTCATCTCTGTAAAAAATGCTTTATTTATGAAACATGAATTGCTGTCCCCCTCCTCTTTGACACACAGAAACTTCCAAATTTGTGTGTTTTCATGAGTTTTGCATTAAATTCCAGGTATTTTTCCACATCTCTAAGACAACAGTATGATCCCATTTGTGCTGCTTTGATGCCTATCTCCCATATACATATAGGAATGAAACTGAACACTACTATTTTTTATCTTTGAGACACAAGAGTGGTTGACCTGTCTATCATGGTTATTAGCATGTTTTTTATGTGGTTTGTAATATTGATTATTAAGAAGCTGTCTTTGGAAGAATCAGTTTCAAGATAAAACAGAAGATGGTTCTGGTATTAGAAGCAGGTGATATATGAAAAGATTATGAACTTATACTAAAAAAAATCCCCGCAGATTTTATAGTTTTTTATTTCTGTTAAAGATATACAAAGCCTAGGAAATATATGGCCATTTATTTTATATGGTTGTAAAAAGTCAGGAAGGGGCATTTTCCCATCAAAAGATCTTGGTCTTCTCTTGTCATAATCATAGAATAGAATCATAGAATAGTTAGGGTTGGAAAGGACCTCAAGATCATCTAGTTCCAACCCCCCTGCCATGGACAGGGACACCTCACACTAAACCATCCCACACAAGGCTTCATCCAACCTGGCCTTGAACACCGCCAGGGATGGAGCACTCACAACCTCCCTGGGCAACCCATTCCAGTGCCTCACCACCCTAACAGGAAAGAATTTCCTCCTTATATCCAATCTAAACTTCCCCTGTTTAAGTTTTAACCCATTACCCCTTGTCCTGTCACTACAGTCCCTGACGAAGAGTCCTTCCACAGCATCCCTATAGGCCCCCTTCAGATACTGGAAGGCTGCTAGGAGGTCCCCATGCAGCCTTCTCTTCTCCAGGCTGAACAGCCCCAACTTTCTCAGCCTGTCTTCATATGGGAGGTGCTCCAGTCCCCTGATCATCCTCGTGGCCCTCCTCTGGACTTGTTCCAGCAGTTCCACGTCCTTTTTATGTTGAGGACACCAGAACTGCACACAATACTCCAGGTGAGGTCTCACAAGAGCAGAGTAGAGGGGCAGGATCACCTCCTTCGACCTGTTGGTCACGCTCCTTTTGATGCAGCCCAGGATACGGTTGGCTTTCTGGGCTGCGAGCGCACACTGAAGTTGGCTCATGTTCTTTTTCTCATCGACCAGCACCCCCAAGTCCTTCTCTGCAGGGCTGCTCTGAATCTCTTCTTTGCCCAATCTGTAGCTGTGCCTGGGATTGCTCCGACCCAGGTGTAGGACCTTACACTTGGCATGGTTGAACTTCATGATGTTGGCATCAGCCCACCTCACAAGCGTGTCAAGGTCCCTCTGGATGGCATCCCTTCCCTCCAGCATATCAACCGGACCACACAGCTTGGTGTCATCGGCAAACTTGCTGAGGGCGCACTCAATCCCACTGTCCCTGTCAGCGAAGAAGATGTTAAACAAGACCGGTCCCAACACCAATCCCTGAGGGACACCACTCGTTACTGGTCTCCAGCCGGACATCGAGCCATTGACCACAACTCTTTGTGTGTGGCCATCCAGCCAGTTCTTTATCCATTGAGTGGTCCATCCATCAAATTGATATCTCTCCAATTTAGAGAGAAGGATGTGGTGTGGGACAGTGTCAAACGCTTTGCACAAGTCCAGGTAGATGACATCAACTGCTTTACCCTTACCCGTCAATTCTGTAGCCCCATCATAGAAGGCCACCAAATTGGTCAGGCAGGATTTCCCCTTAGTGAAGCCATGCTGGCTGTCACCAAGCACCTTGTTGTTTTTCATGTGCCTTAGCATGCCTTCCAGGAGAATGTGCTCCAAGATTTTACCAGGCACAGAGGTGAGACTGACTGGTCTGTAATTCCCCGCGTCTTCCATTTTCCCCTTCTTGAAAATGGGGGTTATATTTCCCTTTTTGCAGTCGTCGGGAAGTTCACCTGACTGCCATGATTTTTCAAATACGATGGCCAGTGGCTTAGCAACTTCATTCGCCAGCTCCTTCAGGACCCGCGGATGGATTCCATCAGGTCCCACGGACTTGTGCGCATTCAGATTTTGAAGATGGTCTCGAACCAGATCCTCTCCCACAGTGGGCCCAAGGTCTTCATTCTCACAGTCCCTGCATCTACCTTCTAAGAACTGGGTGGTGCAGTCAGAGCCTTTGCCAAGTGAAGACCGAGGTGAAGAAGTCGTTCAGAACCTCAGCCTTCTCCAAATCCTGTGTAGCCAGTTCTCCCGAAAGCTTCCTCAGGGGGCCTATTTTGTCCCTAGTCTGTTTTTTGTTTGCTACGTACCTGTAGAATCCCTTCCTATTATCCTTAACATCCCTGGCTAGGTTTAATTCTAACTGGGCCTTAGCCTTCCTAACCAGGTCCCTAGCTTCCAGGACAAAATCCCTGTACTCTACCGAGGCCGCCTGTCCTTGCTTCCATTTTTTATAAGCCTCTTTTTTCATTTGAATTTTCCTCAGCAGCTCCTTATCCATCCAAGGAGGTCTCCTGGCCCTCCTGCCGCACTTCCTTCTAGTTGGGATGCAGCACTCCTGAGCTTGTAGCAGGTGATCCTTGAATATCAACCAAGAGTCTTGGGCCCCACTGCCCTCCAGGGCTATATCCCATGGAACCTTACTAAGCAGGCTCCTGAAGAGGTCAAAGTCTGCTCTTTTGAAGTCCAGGGCAGTGAGCTTGCTACACGCTCTTCTCACTCTCCTGGGGATCTCAAATTCGACCACCTCGTGATCGCTGCATCCAAGGCTGCCCTGGAGTACCACATTCTCAACAAGCCCTTCCCTGTTGGTGAGCACAAGGTCAAGCATAGCACCTATCCTTGTCGGCTCCTCTATTACGTGCTGAAGGAAGTTGTCTTCCACACAATCGAGGAACCTCCTGGATTGCTTGTGCCGTGCAGTGCCATTGTTCCAACAGATGTCAGGGTGGTTGAAATCACCCATGAGAACAAGGGCCTGCGAGCGTGAGGCTTTTCCTATCTGTCTGTAGAGTGCTTCACCCACAGGTTCTCCTTGATCAGGCAGCCTGTAACAGATTCCCACAGTAATGTCTCCCACGGCTGTTTTCCCTTTAACCCTGACCCATAAACTCTCTGTAAACTGCTCACCTGCCCCCAGACAGAGTTCCATACTCTCCAGCCTATCCCTAACATAAAGGGCAACACCCCCTCCCCGCCTGCCAGGCCTGTCCTTTCTAAAGAGCCTGTAACCTTCCATTCCAACACTCCAGCCATAGGAGCCATCCCACCATGTTTCTGTGATGCCTATTATATCATACCCCCGTAGATGTGCACACATCTCTAATTCCTCTTGTTTGTTCCCTATGCTAAGGGCGTTTGTATAGAGGCATCTGAGCTAAGCTCCAAATGAAGCCGGCTCCTTGGCTGGAGCAGCTGGAATATATGTACATTGTTCCGAGCATTTATTATAGGTGTTAGCAACTGACTGGGTGTGTTGGGATGGAATGATGCGCACCTCCCCCAACACATCTAGTTTAAAGCCTCCTTGACCAGTCTGGCAAGCCTCCTACCAAAACTGCTTTTCCCCTTCTTCATCAGACCAGATCCACCAGCCCCCAGTAGACCTTGCTTACAAACTTGGGTCCCTTGTTCAAGACACCCAAACCCCTGACTATGACACCACCCTTTTAACCATTTATTAACCTGGCCAATCCTCCTAGCTTTTTCTTGGTCCTCCCCTGTCAGGAGAGGGAGAATTCCTGGAGAATTGACGAAAAGACTATCTGAGCACCGGAGCCCCTAACCACCTCTCCCAGGGCTCTGTAGTCTTTCTTTATGGTCCCCAGTCTACTACTACATATATCCCTAGCACCCACATGGATTACCAGGAGCGGGTAATAGTCCGTGGAACTTACTAGAGCGGGTAGCCTCTCTGTATCATCCCTGATCCGTGCCCCTGGTAGGCAGCACACCTCCCTCGAGACGGGGTCAGGCTGACAGACGAGTGCTTCTGTCCCTTTCAAAGTAGAGTCCCCTATTACTACGACCCGCTGCTTTTTCTTTGTAGCGCCAGTAGAGATCTTTACCTGTGCATAATCTGGCTGTTTGTGGTGCAAGTACTTTTTTCCTCGTTAGTCTCCCGCAGGACAGCAAAGCGGTTCTGCGTGGGGACAACAGATTTAGGAGGAAGCCCCTTGCTTTTAATTGTCCTTTTCCTCCTTCTTTTGTTATTTTTCTTTGTCACCAATTCCCAATTTCCCGGGTTGGTGGCCTCCTTCTTTCCTTCATGAGTTGGAGGGGAAGCTTGAGGCCCCTGCACAGTATGGGGCTGGAGCAAGCAGCCCTGCTTCCTCTCAGCTACCCTGACATCTTGAAGCCCACTAATAGCATCCCGCAGCTCAGCCACCTGCTGCAGGAGGACCTCCATCAGGGAGCACCGAGTGCAGCCCTGCCCATCGTGCACCTTTCCCTCACCAGACCAGTGCAGGCACTCTCTACGCTCCGAGCTCTGCACTGCAGCCTCCCCTCTCATCGGCTCTGTCTGGGTGCCTACGCTGGCCACCGCCGGGGCAGCCAGAGCAGAGCTCCCAGATCGGGCCCTGGCCATATGACGGGTGCTCACCATCCCGCTCGCCTGCCCGCGCAAACTGCCTCATCCCGCTCTGTTCGCCACACTCCCGGCCGCTCGCGCTCCCTGGGGCAGGTTTTTACCCGCTCAGGGCTGGTGCCGCTGCTCCTGGCTCCGCCCCCTGTGAGTCCCTGCTCGCGTCCGCGGAGCTGCCGGCTCCTGGGCAGGTCCTGTCGAGGACTTGAATCTCCCTCGGTAGCTCTGGCTGCCCCGAGCCGAGGCTCCTGGACACTGATCTCTCTCCCGCTCCTATGTCAAAGGCGTCCTCTCTCGAGCCACCCACCTCAGCAATTTATTTAAATAGCTTTGTATTTCAGAATTTTTCTTAATAGTTCCCTAAGAGTGTGAGTGTTCTCATGATTTTTACATTCCATTTGCTGTTCATTCATTCTGTTAATTCAATATTTTCTGTTATTTCAAAGAACAATCTAAAATCCAGTGTACCCTTATTAGCAATTTAATCTTTGTTTGGGGGGTTTAAGTTGTAGACAGCTGCTGAATTGGCAGTGTAAATTTAAATTTGAATTTTAGGAAGATAAATGAAAGCCAAATTCCTTACCAAGCTATATTACTCCCTAAAATGTACTCTTCTTGCAAGGCAGTTCAGGTCCCATGGCCCTTTAACAACTTCTCTCTGTAGCCTCTAATATTAAATTGCTTTGGCTTTTATATGTCCTCGTAGTGTGATAGCATATCTTCTACCCAGTTAAATTGCCATAAACTCCTGAAATGCTTGATAAAATACAAAACAGTAAACCAAAATAAAAACTTGTGTCTTGCTTGTAGGGGAGTTGCAAGGGCTTCTGCCTCCCTCTGGAACCAGGGAGAGCAGGAGACTCTATATGACATCTCCAGAAACATGAAGCATGTTGTGCTTTAAAGACAAGGGGTACAAAAAAACCCCAAACAAATGTGAAGGCAATGTTTAAACTCAGTTCTTTTTCTCAGGGCTTTAGAAAACTGCTTGTTTTCATTTCTTATGGTCTTCAGTGACAGAGAAATTAATGTTGAACGTCCGTAGTCCCAATGATAATGCATTTGTCAGGCATATTTAAAAATTACTTTGTCCATCAATGTTTTAAATAAAAATGACAATACAATATATAATATACTTTTTAAAAAATAATAAAAGAAACTGAAATAAAGACCAAACCCCCAAAACACAGGAAATGTGTAACAGGAAATTATTGTTTGCACCATGCTGAATATAAGACAGAAGACGTCTGTGTGTGGGTAGCAAGTGAAGACAGCTATAAAAGGAGCACTACAAATAGAAATAAAACCAGCGTAGTATCATAGAAGTAAAAGGTTACTGTCTCTTAACAACATGCAAGAATGACATGGGATGACTAAGGAGATAAGAGCTTACAGGCAAAAGTAGAGAATGCAGGATAAGGACAAGGCAAATACACTGTGTTGTGGGGCAGTTCATCTAAAGGAAAGGCAGAAACAGTTTCCTGCCCTTCTGTTCAGCTGCTAGAATCCCCAGAAAGAGCAAAGAACACACCATATGGAAGTTCGAGAAGTGGTCTGAAGAGAGGAAATGCTCTTCTACAGAGTGACTTCTGTGACATTGTAAATTGACAAGACACCATAGTGTAAAGCTGTGACAAGTCCCACAGACTGTTCAACTCTTTATCCAGAGATTGCAAGATCACTCCTTATCCCATTTCCTCTCAAGTAACCATAACCATCTGTTGCCTGATAATTTCTTCTGGGGAGAGGAGTTACAGAGGCCTGTCTACTGTAAAGACTACCTGTACCACTTTTGGTGCCTTGGCATACCTGTGACGTACCCAACATGGAAATAGTATACACATATTTTCACGGAAGTATGCAGCAAAATTCAGACATGAAATAAGAGCTGCCACACAACTCTTATTGCAATATTCTTGAACACAAACTGTCCCCTCTGTTCAAGAAGGACAGGGAATTGCTTGAAGGAGTCCAGCGCAGAGCCACAAAGATGATTAAGGGAGTGGAACATCTCCCTTATGAGGAGAGGCTGAGGGAGCTGGGTCTCTTTAGCTTGCAAAAGAGGAGACTGAGGGGTGACCTCATCAATGTTTACAAATATGTGAAGGGTAGGTGTCAGGATGATGGAGCTAGGCTTTTTTCAGTGATATCCAGTGATAGGACAAGGGGCAATGGGTGTAAACTGGAACATAGGAAGTTCCACGTTAACATCAGGAAGAACTTCTTTACTGTAAGAGTGACAGAGCACTGGAACAGGTTGCCCAGGGGGGTTGTGGAGTCTCCTACACTGGAGATATTCAAGGCCCGCCTGGACAAGTTCCTGTGTGATGTACTGTAGGTTACCCTGCTCTTGCAGGGGGGTTGGACTAGATGATCTTTTTAGGTCCCTTCCAACCCTTGGGATTCTGTGATTCTGTGATTCTGTGAAAATACAAGATGATGGAAGCTAGGAAAATCAAATTTAACATGCTCAGTCTATCCTTAAGTAACTTGCTGCTTAAATAATCACAGTATCATTACCACTAGAAGTGCCATGGGCAAATTCAATCAAAGTCTTACAAAAGCTTTGAAGCAATCTAATCAGTCCAAGGTTTCCACTGTAACATTTCTACTACATGGCTTCAAATGTAAATGATTTCCCTCCTTTAAAGTAATATTCACTCCTACTTTCTTATAAATCTAAGGGGCAGGAAAAAGAAGAAACTGTATTATATAAAATACAGACTGATAAAATATGTGGCTTTAAGAGCTTGACAACCTAAGTCACAGGACAGGCAGAGAAGAGGAGAGGGAAAAAAAAAAGGATGAAGATGTATAGGAGACCTGCCCGGGATATATATGTTATGGAATAAGAGGGAGCATAGTAAAAGAAAATAGAAATAAAATTTCTTCTTGAGCTGGCTGGTAAATTTAAATCAAATGTCTTTAAAGAGGAATTTTTAAAAAATTATTATTTCTATTTTGCAATTTATGTACCATTAATCTCTAAGCTGACATTCAGTTTCTAGGCAATAGATTTGGAAATTGTAGTGTTATAAGGTAATCCAAGTTTAGGTATTTTTACTTGAAAACAAACACATTTAAATACATCATTGTGTTTCCTTATATAAATTTAAGTTTCATAAAAAAAATGACTGATAAAAAAAATGACTGATCACATAAAATGAAAACAAAAATTGCTTTTGGGAAATGTGGATTTGAGCTCAGCAGATAGATCTGCTGAACAAGAATGAAGGGCAGCATCACCATTTTATTTGTAACAAAGACAAATTAAAGCTTTGTTCAGGAGTTAATTCTCACTGAACTTGGACTTCTTCCTGATGAAAAAAAGAGATAAAGTTTATATGAGTCTGATAAATTGTCCCTGAAGACAACTGGCAGAATGCAGAGGATTGCTTAAGTCTACAGAGCAGTTTGCTGTCCGTCTCCAGTATAATTCTTCCCTGAAAACCTTGACCTCTCAATTGCAGGAGTCACTGGCCTCGTCATAAATCTTACCTTCAAATCTAACTTTTTCTATGGTACAAGCTAGATATTGCTGGAGTGGTAGTGGTGAGACTGTGTTAAACTTCTTCCTTGCTCTTAAAGTGTTTTTCTCCAATATTCATTGCCCACCTATTTGTAATTAAAATAATGAGATCTGATTCACCACTAAATAACATTTCATGGTGTTTAAAATAGAGATGACATCTAGAAATTAAGAGGCAGAGGATGATTTGTGGGTGAGAAAACTGAGCGGATAAAGCTGTGTGAAATAGATGTAAACAAATGGCCATGTTTCAAAAAATTATTTTGTTTCTGCCTGTGGGAAAATGATGCAACCAAGAAAGACAGACGGCAAAATGTAAATATTTGTGAGTTTGGTTTTGTTTTTTGTTTTTCTGTGAACATTGCCAGGAGGTAATAGAATTTTTTATTAACAAATTATTAACTGAGGAAAACGTGGTTTGTATTGATCAGGAGTCACATCCCAGGACTGCTGTGTATCAGATGTTGCAGTACCACTGAATCCTTGAAGACCCTTACCAAGTAAGCCTTGGTGGTAGGCCCACTGTAGCCAAGCTTGGATATGCACTTGGATGAAGCACTGTGGGACCAGTTTCTTGCTCAACAGCTCAGTATAGCTTTGGCATGAGCAGATCTCATGAAGTACTACAGTGTAAACATGTAGCAAAGAAGCTACACCACAAGTAGCATTCTTCCCTCCCCTCCCCTTCTTTCCTCTTCGAAGATTACCTTCCATTTGTATGAAACCAATACGTACTTCTCCTCTCCTTGTTTTTTGCATTGCTTGTCTCCTTGTTCTACTTGTTTACCTGGAGGTCCTTCTGATTTTGGGTTACAAGCACTAAGCAGAGCAGGTAAAAAAATTGCTAATACCTCATTCTTTCTCTTCTCTATTACTTTACTGGATGCTGGACTAGAAACTGCTGTAATTTGACAATACGGAGATGTCCAGGTTAGTGTGTAAAGTATGTCAAGTACTTTTGTATTGAAGGAAACTATAAAGTCATTTTCCAATTCCTACAAATTCCTTGTCTGCCGTCACCAGAGTTGTCACTTTTTACAGATTATATCTAAGTGGCCCAGCCAGAATAAGATTCTTGTATAATTTACATATATTTTACATAATTTTACATAAAATTACATTTTTACATATAATTTGTATATAAAGTATAATCTCCTATGCCTTTAGTTCTATGCCCAAAGGCTTATTAAGTGAAAAAGGTACCCTTTACGTCATTCATTATTCCCAATACTGCTATCATACTCCTATTGGTAGTGGTGCTTCTGTTGTGTGAGAGCTAAAATCAGTAGTGAGACTTTGCTTCATAGTAGTGCTTCTGGGACAAAACTTCCTTAACAATGATCTTCTGGTAAGGAATTCACTTGCATTGCAGAGCTGGATAAACAGTAGATGTACAACCCTGTTGGCATGCTGCAAATCTTGTTGTTATGCATAATTATTTTATTTTAATTTTATTTTATTACTCATGGTTTGTTTGAATAAAGCCTGTATTCCAGGAAGAACATGAGCACCCTGGTGCTCATCTAACTTGGAAGTGTCACTGTAATCAGTGTGGTCTGTGCCAGGCAGCACCTAGCCACGACAGGTCAGAGCAAGATGAGATTTCAGGTTTATCTGTTTTTCTCCTCTGCCCCATCTGCCTCAGAAGACAGGTGACATTACATAGATGTGTACTAAGAATTAAGGGGTGTACATGATAACAGCCAGTGACTTTTGATCTAGCTAGATGGCAACAAAGCTGCAAGATGTTCAGATCAATAAAAACAATTAATTAAATGACTAAGATATCACAGATGGCTAGATCAATTAAAGGCAATCAATTAAATAGCTAAGAGATCACAGATGGGTGGATAAATTAATAGTGCAAATAAATCAAATATTCAGGATGCTCAGGAGGAATATAACCTGAGAAGATAATCATGGGGTGAGTGTCAGTGGGTGTAGTGTTTAGAGTGATGGCTGTGTGGAATCTGGTGCATTTCTGAGAGTGTGTGATGTTCTCTGCTCTGCATAGTTACTACATCCAAACTTTTGCCTTGCAGTCATTCAGCTCTCCTGACAGCCTCAGTTGTGTTGCTGTTGATTTTTGCCCTTGGTGAGGATTTAACTTTGAAAACCTGTAGGCATGGAGAACTTGAATATTAGTCTGCAAAGGCCATCAGAGTTTATAAAGAATGGTAGATTGAATGTTTAGCAAAAGTAAGTTTATCTGTTATAAGTTCCCTCTCTGATTTATCAAGCAAAATTGTTTGTTTACACTGTAATCCACAGACTTTCTTTCTTTGTGTGTAGGGGTGTGGTTATGTACAGATAACTCTGAAATTAGAGACCTTTTTTTGTCTTATACGAAAGAGGTTGTGGGCCTCTGGGGTCACTCTTCCACATAATTCAGCTCATAACTCATCATACTGATACAGAGGTCATAGTTCTGCACAACTAGCAACTGTAAACAGAAAAGTATTGCTTGATTTATATTTTTAAAGAACTTGTATTGTTTCACAATTCCCCCATTCCCTTAAATAAAATCCTATCAGTAACACTCCAAATGTAGCTTTTACAGTATCTTTAGTTTCTGAATCCAGTTTCAACCTTTCTGTTTTTCTGTAAAATATCTGTGAGGGCTGAAAATTTTCATGGTAATGTTTAGTCTTGGGCAAATGTGATTGTATATTTAAAAACAAAAAAACAGAATAAAAGTAAGATCCGTTTGTCTCCAGCTGATTTTTATCATCCTACTCATTCAAGATTAAATGTTCTGAGCACTCATATGGTGGGTTTTTGCTTTTCTAAGTACCAAAATACTAGGAAATGGGCAGTTGGCTTTGGCAGGAAAGCGCAGCTTTAAAATGGCTAGCAGTTCTGTGCCAGGAAATTTAAATTATCTGATGTCTGTAAATATGGACAGTGGGAAGTGAAAAATAAGAGCAGCATGACCACTGGTGGTTAACTGAATGGGAAATTTAAGAGAATTTTTGCAGGAGAGTTTGGGGAATTTTGTGCACTACTTGGGATGGCAGTGGGGTGGAGAACTGAATCATCTGACACTGCTTCTAAGTTATCTACCTACTCTGAAAAAAATAAATCACATATTAAAACTGTCCTCATGGGACACTGATTTCTGCAATCTTCTCTGAGAAATACAGGGTTTAGAATGGTGATGTTCAGCTTTGCATAAAGAAGTAGAATGGACATGGATTAACTACATTCAGCCTGTGGTTCTAGTCTTCAGGGAAGGGATAATTATTGGGTTTTTTTCTGATTCAGGTGGACAGGACCTTTCCATAAGTATTATACTGCAGTATTTGGATATTACTTCAATAAAAGACAAACCAAATGAGACAGAGTAGTAACATATTGCCCTGCTGAATCTAAAAGCTCAGAAATGTTACAGTCTGTGCTTGATCTTAATTCGGTTTTACATTCACTGAAGAAATATTTGTGAAACAGGTCTATAGTTTTCTTCTTACTACCTATATCTACTGTAAGAAATCTTTTTTAGATACTGTTGAAAATAATGGCTAAGATAAGAAGATAAACCTCTTGCAGTCTTGATCCATACTTGTCCAATCTGACTTTTTGCCATTTATTTAACAGTAGTTATATAGCCTTGACATTTCCAAAGCTCTATACAAGCACAAACTAATTAATCTTTAGTTTGCCTTTGAGGTAGGTGAGTCAGTACTCTCGCTTCTTTCACAGATATTACAGTCAGAGCAGAGGAAGCAAGTGAATAGCCTGAAGTCCTACAGAAAATTGGTGTCAAACCCAGCATTTCAACTTGGGCCCTCTTGGAAGAGGGGATGCTTAACCCTGGAATGCTTCCGCTTTCCCATGACAACTGTCTGCGTGACGTGTTGTATTTGCAATATTGACCGAGATGACTAATGTGAACACAGAGAGAAGTTGCACAGCTGTTTGTCTACAGTGTCTGTTATGGACTTTTGAAGGGGTGACAAAGGTTATAGTGGTATGAATGCCCCTTCTGACGCTGCATTTGCACACTGGCTTTTATCTCCTGTTTGTGTATAGAATTCAAGCTAAAATCTACACTCTCCATATTCCAGCATGTTTCCCTTGGATGATAGTGTTATAGAGTGGGTACTGCTGCAAAATTACCTAAGACTTTTCATTTGAAAGTAGGAAAAGTCAGTTTGCTGTTTAGAGATCAGATTTGCTTTGCAGGTATAGGATAAGGCTATATAGAAGAGCCCCAGTCCTATACTAGGTATTCTCACTTTATTTTTGTCTAGGAGCAAATGTACCTATTTCTACTGGGAAAGAGGTGAGGACCAGTTCCTCACTTCTACGGTGGCATTATGTCAAAAATTAAAGATAGCCTTTTAAAAATTTTGCAACAGTGGTCAGGCTCTGATGCTCTACCCCGTGTTAATTTACTTGGATGCCAACACAGTATCTAATATTACCTCCTTATCTTTTCTGTCTCATATAGAAACATAGAATCATAGAATAGTTAGGCTTGGAAAGGACCTCAAGATCATCTAGTTCCAACCACCCTGCCATGGGCAGGGACACCTCACACTAAACCATCCCACACAAGGCTTCATCCAACCTGGCCTTGAACACTGCCACGGATGGAGCATCCACAACCTCCCTGGGCAACTGATTCCAGTGTCTCACCACCCTAACAGGAAAGAATTTCCTCCTTATATCCAATCTAAACTTCCCCTGTTTAAGTTTTAACCCATTACCCCTTGTCCTGTCACTACAGTCCCTGATGAAGAGTCCCTCCCCAGCATCCCTATAGGCCCCCTTCAGATACTGGAAGGCTGCTAGGAGGTCCCCATGCAGCCTTCTCTTCTCCAGGCTGAACAGCCCCAACTTTCTCAGCCTATCTTCATACAGGAGGTGCTCCAGTCCCCTGATCATCCTCGTGACACTCCTCTGGACTTGTTCCAACAGTTCCATGTCCTTTTTATGCTGAGGACACCAGAACTGCACACAATATTCCAGGTGAGGTCTCACAAGAGCAGAGGGGCAGGATCACCTCCTTTGACCTGCTGGTCACGCTCCTTTTGATGCAGCCCAGGATACGGTTGGCTTTCTGGGCTGTGAGCGCACACTGCAGCCGGCTCGTGTTCTTTTTCTCATCGACCAGCGCCCCCAAGTACTTCTCTGCAGGGCCGCTCTGAATCTCTTCTTTGCCCAATCTGTAGCTGCGTCTGGGATTGCTCCGACCCAGGTGTAGGACCTTGCACTTGTCGTGGTTGAACTTCATGAGGTTGTCATCAGCCCACCTTACAAGCGTGTCAAGGTCCCTCTGGATGGCATCCCTTCCCTCCAGCATATCAACCGGACCACGCAGCTTGGTGTCATCGGCAAACTTGCTGAGGGCGCACTCAATCCCGCTGTCCATGTCAGCAATGAAGATGTTAAACGAGACCGGTCCCAACACCGACCCCTGAGGGACACCACTCGTTACCAGTCTCCAGCAGGACATTGAGCCATTGACCACAACTCTTCCTGTGCGGCCATCCAGCCAGTTCTTTATCCACTGAGTGGTCCATCCATCAAATTGATATCTCTCCAATTTAGAGAGAAGGATGTGGTGTGGGACAGTGTCAAACGCTTTGCACAAGTCCAGGTAGATGACATCAACTGCTTTACCCTTACCCGTCAATTCTGTAGCCCCATCATAGAAGGCCACCAAATTGGTCAGGTATGTATCCTAGAAATGTTATACAGGCTATAGGACCTCCAAACTGAAAAAAATATTCTAAGATTCTGTCTTGTATTAATCATAGAGGACTCTTTGAAATCTTCTGTTCAGACGATGAAAGCATACTTAGTGTATGAAGTCTATATGTCAAACCTATTTATGAAATTTTTGTGGTTTGCATATATGGGAATTGTATTTAGCAGCTGTTGTTTTATTCCAGAAATTGTTGTGTATATTAGTACTTGTGTCAAGTATTTTCATTAAAATAAATGGAATTACTTGCTGGAAAGGTTTTTTACTCAGCTGTTGACATATACCCCTATCTATTTAACCAGCAAAGCCAACTGATTGTACCAGCCTCTGCCAGACCAGCTGACTCTTCCGTTTGATTTTATGCATCTGTTTCCTTTTATTTCAATTTTCTTTGAAATCTCCAGCCAAAATATACAGGGACTACAAAACTGTGTACGTAATTCTTCATCTAAATTAAGCTAGTTTTACACAAATTTGGGAATGAGGGGTATAAGCAAGATTCCATGGAAATTTAGTTTCATTCTTATCCAAGTTATTGTTTTTGATAATGAACCGTGAAATAGAAAGTGATTGGATTCAATACATCAAGGAATAGAAATATGGTGCCTGTACTGCTCCCAAGCTCCTGAGGAACAACATCTACAAAGTCTAAGATAAGAAATGCATTCAGCAGTTCCAAGACAATCTGTTTTGCTAGTCTGTACTCAAGGTCATAATACCTCCTTTTCTAGTTCTTTTGCAAATTCTCATTTTTAATAAGATTAAGATGTTTAGTGTACAAATAATCTTGATAATTTTGAGGTAAATGAAAGGTGTTTTTCAGTGTCCAGTAATTCTCTTTGTTTGCTCTTTGAAGATGATTAGCAAAGTGCTGAATATATAGATGTGAAGTTACAGCCCATTCACCAAGAATTTGTTCATTCTTTTGTTAGTCAGATAGTATTTTGCATTAACTCCTTTTTGTCAGAAAATTTATTTCTTCTATTCAGAAATATCAGCAAGCTCTGAGGGTGGGACTACAGAGTCATGAACAAGACACTGCTGAGTTCAAGGTCTGAAAAAGAGAAGTGTCAGGGGGAGGCACTGAAAGGCATAGGGCAATCTCTCATAACCAGTTCAGGAAATTTGCTGTGCAGGGTTTTTGGTTGCTTTTAGTGTGTTTTTTGTCTGGTTGGTTGGTTGTTTTTTTTTCCTTGTTTTTTTCTTGTCTGTTTGTTGGTTTGGTCTGGTTTGTTTTTTTATTATTCAGCTGGCTCTAGCTACTGAGCTGCTAGAACATCCCTGCTAGCATAGATGAATCTTCTTTATTCCTCAGGTATTTGACCCAGTAGTCAGCTATGTCCCCTCTCCAGCTAGGATCTGAAGTGTAGAGACTGACTGAGAGGGACCCCATATGCAGGGTGAGAAGCTTTTTCTTACACCTATACTCAACACCATTTGGAAGAGTAAACTGAAGCTGGGTTTGCCATATGAGTGGCCTAGAAGTTTTTTTTCTTCAGTCTTTATCACAAGACATGGACTTTGGAACATCAGGCAAACTTAATAAATTACTCTGATTAGGGTAAAAATATTAAGTATGTTTTCCTGGAGAAAAGAGTAGAATTCTGGAATTCATTTCCAGGAGATGCTGCAAATACAAACTTGCAGATAAATTCGAAAATAATTGGGCAAATTCAGAATTATTTCCAAAGATTCTTAAATCCAAAGACATAACCTTAGCTCAGGAAACCATCCTGAGAATTTAGAAAAACTGCCAAGGGATTACTAATGGAAGGGTCATTCTACAAATCTCATTTCTTGCTAAAGCACCCCCTCCTGTCTACCATCAGAGAGAGGATGTGGGTTGTAGGCCTCCATCTAACTACTTCTTATGTACCTAATCTAGTCATAGAATAGAATAGTTAGGGTTGGAAAGGACCTCAAGATCATCTAGTTCCAATCCCCCTGCCATGGGCAGGGACACCTCGCACTAAACCATCCCACACAAGCCTTCATCCAACCTGGCCTTGAACACCGCCAGGGATGGAGCACTCACAACCTCCCTGGGCAACTGATTCCAGTGTCTCACCACCCTAACAGAAAAGAATTTCCACCTTATATCCAATTTAAACTTCCCCTGTTTAAGTTTTAACCAGTTACCCCTTGTCCTGTCACTACAGTCCCTGACGAAGAGTCCCTCCCCAGCATCCCTATAGGCCCCCTTCAGATACTGGAAGGCTGCTAGGAGGTCCCCATGCAGCCTTCTCTTCTCCAGGCTGAACAGCCCCAACTTCCTCAACCTATCTTCATATGGGAGGTGCTTCAGCTGCTTGGTGTCATCGGCAAACTTGCTGAGGGCGCACTCAATCCCACTGTCCATGTCAGCGAGGAAGATGTTAAACAAGACCAGTCCCAACACCGATCCCTGAGGGACACCACTCGTTACTGGTCTCCAGCCGGACATCGAGCCATTGACCACAACTCTTCATCTGCGGCCGTCCAACCAGTCCTTTTCCACTGAGTGGTCCATCCATCAAATCGATATCTCTCCAATTTAGAGAGAAGGATGTCGTGTGGGACAGTGTCAAACGCTTTGCACAAGTCCAGGTAGATGACATCAACTGCTTTACCCTTACCCGTCAATTCTGTAGCCCCATCAGAGAA
Organism: Lathamus discolor; assembly: GCF_037157495.1. NCBI lineage: Eukaryota > Metazoa > Chordata > Aves > Psittaciformes > Psittacidae > Lathamus > Lathamus discolor. The sequence continues at coordinate 26,535,631 of NC_088884.1, forward strand.
GGCCACCAAATTGGTCAGGCAGGATTTCCCCTTAGTGAAGCCATGCTGGCTGTCACCAAGCACCTTGTTTTTCATGTGCCTTAGCATGCCATCCAGGAGAATGTGCTCCAAGATTTTACCAGGCACAGAAGTGAGACTGACTGGTCTGTAAATCCCCGGGTCTTCCATTTTCCCCTTCTTGAAAATGGGGGTTATATTTCCCTTTTTGCAGTCATCGGGAAGTTCACCTGACTGCCATGATTTTTCAAATACGAAGGCCAGTGGCTTAGCAACTTCATTCGCCAGCTCCTTCAGGACCCGTGGATAGATTCCATCAGGTCTCACAGACTTGTGCGCGTTCGGATTTTGAAGATGGTCTTGAACCAGATCCTCTCCCACAGTGGGCCCAAGGTCTTCATTCTCACAGTCCCTGCGTCTACCTTCTAAGAACTGGGTGGTGCAGTCAGAGCCTTTGCCACTGAAGACCAAGGCGAAGAAGTCATTCAGAACCTCAGCCTTCCTGTGTGATTAGTTAAGTCGGGAAATCACAGCATCACAGAAAGGTTTGGGTTGGAAAGGACCTTAAAGATCATCCAGTTCCAACCCCCCCTGCCACAGGCAGGGATACCGTCCTCTAGACCAGATTGCTAAAAACCACATCTAACCTGGCCTTGAACACATTCAGTGATGGGGCAGCCACAGCTTCTCTGGGCATCTTGTTCCAGTAACTCACTACTCTCACAGTAAGACTTCTTCCTCATATCTAATCTAAATCTACCTTCTTTCAGCTTGAAGCCATCATCTCTTGTCCTGTCAGTATTTTCTAATGTAAAAATTCTCTCTTCCCTCTCCAGCTTTCTTGTAGGCCTACTTAGGGTACTGGAAGGCCACAGTAAGTTCTCCTTGGAGACTTCTCTTCTCCAGGCTGAAAAACCCCAGCTCACTCAGCCTGTCTTCATAGGAGGGGTGAGGTGCAGAAGAGGCCTTGACTCTGAGTGAGCACTGCTCAGCAATAACAAAAACATCCCTGAATTATCAAAGCTGTTTCCAGCACAAATCCAAAACAAAGCCCAGTACTACCTGCTATGAAGAAAACTAACTACCCCAACAAAAAAACAGAACAGCTTTTTACTCGTCATTCTAATGTTTATGGTCTAACACAGTTTTTTTCAAATGACAGATTAATAACATACCCAGTCATGAAAAGAAACTGTTGTGAAAAGCAAAGGTATGGTTTAAGACCTGAGGGCAATCTCCACAACACTACTATTACCCAAAGACATCATATATTGCTTACAAATAAAATCCAGAAAACCAGAACTGTTACATAACTTGTTAGCAAAGGAGACATAAACACTCATTCTATAATGCCCCAAACACTAAATTTTTCTTTTTTTGTTCATCTATTTCTTTACTTTTATTTGGAAACAGTCCAGTTTGGAGCCAATAAGAATGAGGACACCTCCCTCTTCAAGATAGCTGGGATTACATAAAACAGGTGTAATGCTGGGACACTGTTTAACAGTGTTTTCCTTGAAACATTTTCTGGGCATTTTTTCTGGTGAACGTTTAAGTAATTTCAAATTTAAAAAAATACAACAATTTGCAAGGGACTATGTTAATCTGAGAGCTGCCATTGGGGGAAAGCGAAGAATGGTTGATAAGGTGGATCTGATCCAGAACTTGTTCAGAGTGCTTAAAGGGAATGTAAGGCTTCTTTCAATAAAATCTTTATTTCTTGTTGTTATATAACAATTTTTTCCTATTCTCATTTAAATTCCTCTTAAATCTTCATATCCTCTGTGCTGCTGAGTTTATGGATCTAAACAGGGCATAGGTTTGACATTTTTACCAAGGCTAATATATTAATAATGACCTTTATTTGGATACAGTTATATAAATACAGTGGAAAAAGACATGGGTCTGAGAGTGACAAAAATAGAGACAGTTTTTTTGTTTTAACTGCATTTTATGACTATAATTTTTGTGTATTAACAAGTCCTTACTATAAATGTATACTGCAAAACAGCTGTATTGTATTTTCTCCTCTTTGTACTTCATGACACTCAACACCACACTGTTATAACACAAAGAAGACTAGTGGAAAGGCAAGACCAGGAAAATATCATTCATATATTTCAGCACTATCTTAGAGCTGTAATTTTAATTTATGCAAAAGCCTATATTTCTTGAAATTAATCTCCAGTGTTCTCACTTAAATTTGTGGACAAGCTCTAAATATTTGTAGAGTTATGCCATGCTACTATGCTGTATGAGAGTTTTAAGATTGTTCTGGGTCCACAGTGAGGGTTCTTATACTCTTGGTATCTAATGTTGTGACTGTTGTGTATATACAACTTGTTTAGATCTTAAGTTCCCACATGTCTAAACTTGCTTCTGCATATACTCAGAATTTGTGAAATCTGTGTGGGACTTATGCCTCCCCTTACCACATATATAATTCAGTTACTCATCTGTTTATCAGCAGGTATTTTTTCAGGTAAGGAAATGCAGACATAACAAGAAACCAAGGGTACAGCTCAAAATCGTTAAACAAAAGATAAAAATCCAATTCTGTCAGTGTCAGGAATCCTGTAGTTCTCTGTGTCTGAAACACTCAGTCTGTTTCTAGTTTTGTCAAATTAATCTTTTACAGTTTTGTATACTCAGCCTTGAACTGTAAGAACCTTCAAAATTCCTTCTTTAAACATCGTTTTTGCTTGAGAAGGGACATAGAAAATGCACTGTTTTCTTTCCCAGCACTTTTTCTGGAGGCTGTGAGAAAGAGACTAGAAGAGCATAAAAAATACCATACCAGAAAGCTACCTTTGCAACAGTTTTCTTTCTGCTGTGGTTAAAACAAGCAGATGCCCAGGAAAGACTATAGGAATGAGGCAAAAAGAAATTGATACTTTTTCTACTTATTCTTCTAACCTCTAACTATTCACAGACCAGGAACTTTGTCAATATGATGTGGTTTCTCTTTACTTCTACTGTTTTAGACTAGTCATAGAATCATAGAATCATAGAATGGTTAGGGTTGGAAGGGACCTCAAGATCATCTAGTTCCAACCCCCCTGCCATGGACAGGGACACCTCTCACTAAACCATCCAACACAAGGCTTCATCCAACCTGGCCTTGAACACCGCCAGGGATGGAGCACTCACAACCTCCCTGGGCAACCGATTCCAGTGTCTCACCACCCTAACAGGAAAGAATTTCCTCCTTATAGCCAATCTAAACTTCCCCTGTTTAAGCTTTAACCCATTACCCCTTGTCCTGTCACTACAGTCCCTGACAAAGAGTCCCTCCCCAGCATCCCTATAGGCCCCCTTCAGATACTGGAAGGCTGCTATGAGGTCTCCACACAGCCTTCTCATCTCCAGGCTGAAAAGCCCCAACTTCCTCAGCCTGTCTTCATACGGGAGGTGCTCCAGTCCCCTGATCATCCTCGTGGCCCTCCTCTGGACTTGTTCCAACAGTTCACCTAAAGTTCACCTAAAAGAAAGTCAAAACAGAACCTGAAACAAAAGGAACCTTGGTCAAATAAAGACTACTGAATTCTGCTTAATATAATTTGATTAACCACTTAGTATTTAATATATTTCAGAATAGGTTTAATGAAATATTGTAGGAAGTTGTACAGAGGCAAAGTTGATGCTAGAATATTTACCTTGATTCTGCTGAAAGTTGTATACCCACAAGAACAGTGAAATAAAATAAAATAATAACCTGAAATCAAAATCCTACTTTCAACATTTTCCAGAATGCTTTGGAATTGCTGCTCCAAAGATCAGCATAAAACACAGATGTGTAATTTATTATATACTGATCACAGAATGAAAAGCTAATAGCTACCAAAATACTGATTTGTTTTGACATGGGCAGCCATAGAAGGGGTTACATGAGTAATGAGTAGACTAAAAAAACTTTCATGAGCAGGAACTTGAGTAAAGCTGTTGAAAGGCTGAAGAGTTTGTTGGTATTTCAGTGACATGGTATATTGATTTATCATGGATAATGAAGACACTCATTTTGTACTGCACCTATGTGCATTTTCTTTTTTGTCATGAAAGCGATAGCACTTTCTCCAGACAAAAATAGATATGTCACCTAGATTTCTGTCTAAGTTCCAGGTCCTGATAATTTAGTTATCTCATGTTGTTCTAAACAGTGAGAGGGGATGGACATGACACAATTCACTATGAAATACTCAAAAAAACAAAAAAAACTTAAAAAAATACTATACACTATCAATTTTACCCTCATTCCACAACGTGGGTATAATTATTTTGTGAAGTATTTTGCCATTGTTCTTCACAAAATTGTGCTCAAGTATTTTAGAAGTAACATTTTCGTTGATTGATATTGGTGTTCAATTTTTGAAATCTACTGGGGCAGTGCTAAGCATAAGATACTCATTTACTATGTGACTATCTTACTACAATATATGCTTCACAGAAGCTGCAGTTGTAATTGAGCAGGAAATAGTACTCCAGTAAGACTAGGGGAGGATAATGTTAGCTTCAGCTCTGGGAAAATAAGAGTGTTTCTGGTTGAGCCCTTAAAAGTAGAAAAATAGAAAATCTGACAAAGAGAAAATAAAAACTGTCTGAAAAAGGGCAAAAGCGGAAAGCAAAACAAGGTTTGAGTTCTGTTCAAATTGCACATCTTTCCCTATTCTCTGAGCTTGATGTAGTGGGAATATTTGCTTCAATGACCCTAAGAGTTCTACTCACAGAAGTTTAGCTCTCTGCGGGACTGCCCAGACTGCACTTATCACAAGGTGGAAAATCCAGATCCCTCAAGTTAAAGTACGAAGAACGCAACCACCTGGTTTCATTTCAAAAAGCATTATAGAGGCAGAAAAAGCAGCCTTTTCAGCAAGCAGTATGATTTCAATCAGGGAGTCTTAGGCTGACAACCTGGGAAGAATTCTGAATGAGGAATAGAAAAGTGTGAAGATGAGAGGAAGAAGAGTGGATATCAAGAAAAAAAAATAAACATAAAAAGGACTATTGTAAACACAATTTGTTGCTGATAATATTTAAATAATAAGCCTTACATGGGAAGCTGAAATAGAAAAATAAAGAATATAGAAATTATTTTAGTGTAGCTAAATATCTTATTTGCAAATTCATGTTTGAAAAAATATGTAAAATTGATAAATAAAATGCTAAATATATTCCAGAAAGAGGCAGTCTGTGTGGTGCTTCAAGAAAAGAACATATCAAAAGCACCTTGAACATGTCAAGAAGGTCATTAGCATACATCTTTCATGCATACGACCACAGATTTTGAAGTTGTGATCATTTATTATTTAAGATCTATTGACCCTTTGACACCTGAACAGAGTGATTTCCTTATGTAGGTTCCTAGATACAGATTTTTTGGTTAATAGTTCTCTAATGGAGTTTCCCTTCTGAAGTGCTCTAATATCTTCTTTTGTGACTTGAAGAGGATGAATGTGAATGTCTGTATTGCTTGGCAGTATTTTTCTCCCATCATCCCTCCACAAGGAGAAATTTGAAGGAACCAAAATCCATTAAATATGTTTAAAATTAACCTGTCTTCATTCCAAGGGTCTGTAAAAAGGGCATTTCTTTCTTATAAGGGGAAATATTAAAGGGAGCATAAATAAAACTAGCACACATGAATAAGAAATACATATGTTCAAAACTGCCTAAATTTAAAATAAAGTGCTGCAGGAAGGCACTCAGAATTAACCTATAAATAGAAATTCACACCTTGAAAGAGCTGCAGATATTCATGTTACCTAACACATTACAGAAACCTAAAGAGCAAAATTTTGAAACTTGATCTGTTTTGCTCCTGGATGTTTAGAAACAGCTGAGTCACTGGAAGAGACTGGTCATTATGACAATTTCTAGGCATGGAAAGGTCCTTCAGAGTATCCCTGTGTATTCCATCACTACAGCAGCTTGCCGTGTTTTGTTTTCTGACATTAGAACAGTAAAAATTGTGGCCTAACTTCATAAATGACTTAACCTTGCAAACCATGGTGAAGTTACTTGCACAGTAAGTCAATGTTTAATCTGGTAAAGTAAATATTTTAACTCAAGTAGGTTCTCAGTCCTTCATTGAACTGCATGTCATTCTAGACATTAATTATTCTTGCTCAGAAGTAAATAAATTCAATAGATTGTTTGAAATAGTGCCTCTTTTAGTGTCTGTTATAGCTCTGAGGGATGTAAAGGATCTGTATTCCTTCTTATTCTGTGTCCAGCACATCCCATAAGTACCAGAGACAAGGAAGAAAGACTACTGAACTGTCAGAATTGTGCCATACACACAGGCTGTCAGCCTGGAGAGCTAGACTATATTGTTAATGTTTGAATGTTCCCAAAATGCTTGATATCGACATCACACAATTTCTCTTAATGATATCCTCCCCCTACCTAGATAAATAAGGTATTACAATGGACATCAGAGCAGTAAGGGGTTTTTTTTTGCTTGTTTGTTTTTGGTGTTTTTTTTTCTCAGCTTAGTTTTTCAGTGAATGTTGAGTAAAGCGCATCAGCACTTATTTTGCCAGTTCCCCACCTATGAAATTGAGAAAATATTCTTCATTCTAAATGACTTTTAAAAACACCACAAAGACATAAACCCAGCAATGTCCAGTTGATTTTTTTGACAATTCTGACTTCTGAAATTATAACAATTTTAATGTTTGAAAATGATTTTATTAATGGCTGTTATTGAACCTTTAAAAATTTTACAGATTAATTTAATGAGCTTAAAAAAAGTAAGCAGGATGTATTTCTCAACTTCACTGTGCTGACAATGAAGCTAACCACAATAAAAGTATTTCGATTTCTATTTACTTAGTTAAAGTAATCAGTTAATAAGACTGGAGCAGTGACAACCAGGAATCAAACCTCACCTGTCAGGATCCCCTCTGGGGAGTGCTGTTTACTCCCTATCTTAGACAAACTTCCTTATCTATTCATACTGACTTTTGGGCCACACTAGTGAAGACTGCCTCTAGCTACTATTTTTTTTTATTAAACTGTGAAACTTCCTACATTGTTGATCTTGCCTGCTATTCTCTTCTGAAGCTAAAAGGGCCAATAAATCTTTACATACTAAGAAAAAAAATAAATGTTGGCTAATAAAAAATACCCTCTTTCCTTCTGCAGATTTCTTTTATCCATGAATTTTCACACTATTTTATCTTGCTTTGTTATTATTAGAAATGTGCAGTCCCTGTATATAAGTCTGATGGTAACATTTACTTTTCCTTGGGTCCAGTCAATTGAATAGTGGATAGTAGGAACAACATAAAATCTCATAAGTAAATTTTGAGTATTTAGACCATTTAGAACAGCAACGAAGAAAAGTGTAATTCAGTGCTCAGTATACACAAATTTGTGATTCAGAACAAACTGGGTAAAACCACAATTACAGACAAATACCATTAAACTTGATTTGTGTAAACAGAAAAAGGAAGAGAAATCAGTAAAGGAAAATCATCTATACTAAAGTTCAGTCACTTCAGATGTTCTTTTGACATCAATATTATTGATCAAGAAGGTGTAGGGTTATTTATTTATTTATTTATTATTTAAATGAATGGACCAATATTTTATTAAGTATACTTTATGAAAAGGTACCCACCCATGACTTTGCAGCTCGAGTCAGAGTTATAATTCGTGGTGACTAGAGCAGATTTTCACTTGCACTAAATATTGTACAGTTCTGTGGTCTTCTGCTAGAAATACTCACAAAGTGCTTGATGGGTTTTTCTTAGTATGTCAGTAGTTTCAGTTAGAGTTTCAGGACCTGGATAAAGTTTTATGTTTTTCTGCAAATGACATCAATCTTGATAGGTATATGATTTCTCTACAGTAATAACCTAAGGAAAAGCGTCAATATAAATATTTGTGGTTACATGTGAACCAGTTTCAACTGATGTATGAGTAACAGAAAACTAATTACTCCTAAATTAAAACACGTATATTTTACCCTAGACATTAAAATTCAATAAACCTGAAGTTTAGACTAGGTGTCTAATCTGCTTTTCTATTTTTCAGTAGGTATTTGAAGGCTAGATGCCTCCCTACCCCTATTTAGCATAGAAAAAGAGGACAAACCAGCCCTACATGGCCAACCTCGGTTGCCTCTAGCAAAAAAGATTATTGTCAAGGTTAGTCTAACATTTCACAAATAATGAAGTTATTTATTATAATAACACTGTAATGAACTATTACTTGTAAAGATCTATGATTTATGAAAATTGTGTAAAACTCAATGTGACTTTAATTTTTAAGTTATCAAAAAGCTTCAAAGCCAATAGTTTAATTTTTAAATGTACCTGAACCATTATAGAAGAATGATTGAAAGTTAGAATTCTGAGATGCTTAATTATTCTGATCAAGTTTCATGAGTATTGGTGAAAAAAAAAATTTGAATATTTTAAATTCTAAATTTAAATTAATACTATCAGTAATATTTTTTCATTAAAAAATGTTAAAATATCAGCACTTCAAAACATCTATATTTTTTCCTGTAACTTAATGTATTAATTTAATATTTAATTGTTTTTAAAATAAATTGCTTCTCTTCATAGAGAATGACAGATCTGATGCTATATACTGATTTATTTGTGAAATAGTGATGTTTGGAGCACAGCAAACAGTAACAAAATTTGTTCTTTCAAAGCTCATTGATGTTTGTTGCATTAACTTTTATTTTTCAGGATAAGGTCCTGCAATTTCCCAGAAGCCTTTCCTATATCAAACACTGGTGTTATTTAGATGTGCTTTACTTAGATCACAGAATCACAGACTCATAGAATCATAGAATGGTTTAGGTTGGAAGGGACCTTAAAGATCATTTAGTTCCAGCCTCCCTGCCATGGGCCATGGGCAGGGACACATTCCACTAGACCCAGCTTTTCAGCCCCAAATCTCTTTGTGTTTCGTCATAAATGCTCCCTTGGACCTAATTAATACTTCTTTCCTCTTGAATATGCTTTGAGAATTCTTTCTTATTCACCCTGCCACATTGTTGACTAACAATAGTATGCTCTGCCCTAATCTTTCCCTTCTAAACTTGTAATTATTTCATTTCTCTTTCCATTTCTTCTCCTGCAGAATTTCAATAATTTATTCCTACTGTGGTGCTTTTAAAACATTTTCAATCTTGAATTGCAGTTATAAAAAAGCAATTATATTTTCAACATTTCTTTAGGACCTGAATATGCACTGAATTTATATTACAGTATTTCAAGGTTTTAGATGTTTTAAAAGCAGTATAGCTAGAAGAAAGTAGTGTTAGAACAGATAGACCTGTGATCGTGTGATAAACAACTCTCAAGGAGTCTATTTTCCTTTACTTTTATTTAAACAAATATGTTTCCTCAGCCTAAGAAGACAGTAAAGGTGCTGTGATGAAATCTTTATACTTACCTGTGCTAAAACCAGCAAATGTGCTCTGGTTATAATGAAATGTCCAGATTGAAAACACAGAATAGATTCATAAACAGCAAGTTGAGATGTGTTCTGTTTTCTGCTGTATTTTGGCACCAACATTATTGTCAAAAAGATGCATGGTTATGCAAGTTCTCTATTTCTATGAATGCAGAAGGAAGAGCATTTAGCTGGTATCTTCTAGGAATTGTGTTTTAGAAAACTGTTTCCCAAGGGATTGTTTATGAGTCCTGTAAATGAATCATAACTTCTTTTTTTTTTTTAATAACTTATTACACAGCAATGTCTGCAGAAGATTTAATCTCCTAACACCTTAAAAAGATGACTGGTAATCTTTCTGTACATTTATGCCTTCCTTTGTGAAGATCTCAAAGAATTTTTTGTTGCTGCATGTTTTTCCAAATGTTAGAACAGCACAGTCCTTATTTTATTGTTGTGTGAAAAGTAAAATAAAACCCACTAACTTCAAAGATCAGAATGAGTCATCATCTCTACAATTTTGAAGAATATATACCAGAAAAACTTAATTGCTGTCTTGAAAAGCCTCAGCTAAAGTGAGAAGTATGACAAAGAGAGAATGAAGTTAAAAGTTTAACTATTACATTACTTGTTTCCCATGTTTTTCTTACCACTGCTCTCACTGGATTGTTCAGCTCTGGTGCAGCAGGTGACTAGAAACTAGCAGTAGTTGCAGGTACCTTGGAGGAGATAATGAGTCTATGTATATGCCTGCATATATGTCTTTGTATAAATGGGATTTTTGTTTGCTTGTTTGTTTTGATTCAGTTTGGGTTTTTTGTTTGTAGCAGGTGGCTGACCATTTCATCTTGAATTATGGATACTTCATTCTGCTTCTTCTAGCTGCTTATACAATATTTTGTCTGCTTCTTTATCCTGGTTGTGTGGTCTATAATAGACTCCCACCACGATATCTGCTTTATTGGCCTTCCCTCTGATTCTTACGGATAAATACTCAACCCTATTGTCACTGTCATTAAGCTCTGGACAATCAAAGCACTCCTGAACATACAAGGCTACTCTATTGTCTCTGCTTCCATGTCTATCTATCTCTTGTGAAGAGTTTATAGCCATTCATTGCAGCACACCTGTTGTGCGAGTCACCCCACCATGTTTCTATGATGGCAACTATGTTATAGTTTTCCCACTGCACAATGGCTTCCAGCTCCTCCTGTTTGTTGTCCATTCTATGTGCACCGGTGATAGATGCACTTCAGTTAGGCTATTGATTCTGCCATCTTTTGGGCAGGATTCTGACTTGACCATTCTCAAGCACTTCCATGGTTTATAACAGATCAATAACCCTTGCATCTTTGCTACTATATTGATCTCCATCCCTACCTTCACTGAGATGCAGACTGAAGGACCTTGGTGTAGCACACAATCACTCAGATGTCTTTCGCATGCTGCCCCAGGCTTATCTCTGGTGAGCCTGGTATTGTCCCTTTCCCCCTTCAAATCTAAAGCTCTTTCAATAAGCCATGCCAACTACTGCGCAAAGATCCTTTTCCCCTTTTGAGACAGGTGTACCCAGTCTGTTGTCATGTAAAGTTTGCTGGTGACGCCAGGCTCCTATGAATAGGAATAGAAGTATATAGTCTTTATCTCTAACAAATAAATATGTTAGAGATAGAGGTTATATTGTTAAAAAGCAGCATTTTTGCAGATGTACAGTGTCAAGCTGATATAAATTAGCATGGTTTTTTTTTTACGATTCTGTAAAAGGACTTACATCTCAACTTTTTTTTTAATGAAACAGCAGCTATTATTAGACTTAAATATTTAAAGTAGTTCAATAACTCAAACATTTGTGGTCAAATATTTTTCTGTTATTTAGATTTCTTTTTTATAGATTTTTAAAAATCAGTCTTTTCAGAATCCTTCAAATTGTCACTGATGCCTCTTTTCATATGTCACATCACTTACCATTGTCTGTGTGTATGAACACATGGTAGAAATCATAAGTGTTCTTGGCAATTTAGAGTGACTTTATATTTTCTTTTAAAAATATGCATGTTAAATAAGCTGAAGTAAACATTTTGATATCTAAAAATGATTTTTTAAAAATCCTCATCTTGCTAAAACTTCAGGTAGCTGGTTTTGAATCTGCAATATAAAGCAGAAGGTAGCAATTATTCTAATATCAGAGATTTACTGGCAAATGAATGGGAATGATGAAATATACAGACCCTGTCATCTCATGACCCCTGGCTCTACAAGCATGTATTTCCTTTCATATATATTAGTTGATTTTCTGAATCCGAAGAGAATTATAAAATGCTTAAAGTTACACATAGACGGAGCTGTTTTCAGAGCTATGGTCTTAGATTATAAACTTAAAATTAGAAACAATTATGAAATAGTTTCTAGTATTATACAGGTCATATGCAACCAGTGGATTATGCTGACAGAGCCAGTACAGCTCTTACTCCAATATCTGTGCACACACATCCACTTTTCAGAGATAATTCATGCTACAATATGAAGAAGATTAAACAGTTCTCCATTTTTTTTTGGTTACACTCTCATGTATGGTCTTAATCTCTGACATCAGTAACAAAAAATTGAATTAAAAAAAAAAAGAAATATAAAATCCAATCTTGCAAGTCCAGAGGAGGGCCACGAGGATGATCAGGGGACTGGAGCACCTCCCGTATGAAGATAGGTTGAGGAAGTTGGGGCTGTTGAGCCTGGAGAAGAGAAGGCTGCGTGGAGACCTCATAGCAGCCTTCCAGTATCTGAAGGGGGCCTATAGGGATGCTGGGGAGGGACTCTTCAACAGGGACTGTAGTGACAGGACAAGTGGTAACAGGTTAAAACTTAAACAGGGGAAGTTTAGATTGGCTATAAGGAGGAAATTCTTTCCTGTTAGGGTGGTGAGACACTGGAATCAGTTGCCCAGGGAGGTTGTGAGTGCTCCATCCGTGGCAGTGTTCAAGGCCAGGTTGGATGAAGCCTTGTGTGGGATGGTTTAGTGTGAGGTGTCCCTGCCTATGGCAGGGGGGTTGGAACTAGGTGATCTTGAGGACCTTTCCAACCCTAACTCTTCTATGATTCTATCTTTATTTTGTAGTTTTAGGCTAAAATAGAAAAGTATTGTGCTTTCTGTGATTCATTTCTGTGAGTATTCACCAGAACATAAGAAAAAAGATACAAGAGTTTAGCTACCCTGTAAGCTTGATCAAAATACCCAAGGCTTAACATTTTAATTCTCAATGCATATTAATTCGAATTCCTTTACAGAAATTCTAGGTTAAATGAGCACTTTTTTATTATTAATTCAAACAAAAGCAGGGTGAGTGGTCCTTTGTGTTCATACAACCTAGAATAATAAACCTTGCCACTGGTAGGATAAATTTATTTTGATATGGTTTTGTAAATGACAAAAGAAAAAATTAGCTGTTTTTAAAATACTTGCATCTTTCATAAGAAAAGGCTGCACTTCTCTAAATCATGAAAGATTTCTTTCGTGCTTCTATCACAGCCTGTCACTTTCTAAATGAAGATGTAGTAGTACAAAATATAAAAAACCAAAATGATCAAAGCTTAGCAACTAGTACCGCAGATACCACCTAAAATGACTATTAATATTTTTAAAGTTTATCTTAGACAGAAAATTCCTTTTTCTGTCATCTCTTCTATTCTTTCTCTCATAATATTAAACTACTGCAAGTAACTGCAAAACCTAACTTGTGAACTGTGGGCTGCAAAATCATATGTTATTTTAATTATGGGATGCAGGATGCTAGGTGCTCTTGTTAGAGGACAAAGACATAGCTTCTTTCTGTTTAGCAAAATGTTTTGCCTCCCTATCCATGTTTATTATATCTGCACTAAGATTTTACAGGTTGTTTTTCATCTAGGCTCATACATGCCTTACACTTGGATGGCAAGGTCCTAACAAGGAGGAAATACACAGCTTGAACATGCTAGTCATCCTGAGGTCATGTTAAGAAGTCTTGCTCCTGAGACATCCTTATTAGAAAAACTTGGAAACCAGTGCTATGTCATCCAGCTGATACTTGCCCTCTAATGGAAAAAGCTTTATTGATCTTCTATGATTAGTCATAGAGAGAGCCCTTCTACACCATGTACCATCAAGTTGGGTGGAATAATTCTTCTCTTACCATGGATAATCTACCATTCTGGTACATTATTCTTGAGTACATAAAAAAACCCCAATGTGTTTTTACCTAGTTGGACATTAATGCATACATAGCATTGTTCAGGAAGAGAGAACTAGAGACAGGTCAGATAACACTATAGTCAGGCAACTACTGAACACTATTTTAGCTAAGAATTGATGACAGTGTGTGTTGGGTTGATTGTGGCTGGATGCCAGGTGCTTTCAAAGCTTTTCTATTACTCCCCTCAAGTGGACAGGGGAGAGAAAATATAATGAAAGGCGGAGGGGAAAGATAAGGAGGGGCAGAGATCATTCACCAATTAACATGGGCAAACCAGACTCAGCTTTTGGAAATAAGTTTATTACCAATCAAATCAGAGTAAGATAATGAGAAATAAAACTAGAACTTGAAAACACCTTCCACCCAACCTCTCCCTTCTTCTTGGGCTTAACTTTATAGCAGATTTTTTCTACCTTCTGCCTCCAAGAGGCACAGGGGGATGGATGGGAAATGGAGGTTGCAGTCAATTCATCACATATTGTCTCCGCCGATCAAGACTTGGGTCCCCCATGGGGTCACAAGTCCTGCAGCAAACCTGGTCTAGCGTGGTCTCCTCTCTCCACAGGACCACAGGTCTTTCCAGGAGCGTTCTCCACTGCAGGCTTCCCACAGGGCATATCTTCCTTTGGGCATCCCCCCTGCTCCAGTGTGGGGTCCTCGAGGTGCTGCAGGGACAAAACTGCCTCACCATGGTCTGCACCACGGGCTGCAGGAGAATCTCTGCTCTGGTGCCCGGAGCACTTTCTCCACTCCTTCTGCACTGACCTGGTTGTCTGCAGAGCTGTTTCTTTCATATATTCTCACTTCTCTCTCCAGCTGCAATTGCTTCTGTGCAATGACTTTCCCCCCTTTATTAAATGTTATTCCAGAGGCACTACCAATGTTGCTGATGGCGTCTGCCTTGGCCAGCAGTGGGTCCATCTTGGAGTTGGCTCTGTCCAACATGGGGGAAGCTTCTGGCAGCTTCTCACAGAAGCCACTTCTGTATCCCCCTTGCTACAAAAATCTTGCCACACAAACCCAATACGCACTGTTTAATACTTATGGAACTGCAGAAACTCCCCTTCATTGAAGCAAACATGAAGTCCATTAACTCCAGCATGACACAATGATTCTTTAGAATGCATCATGTCCCTATGATTAAGGTACCTGCTTGAGAGGTAACAGAAATGACCTACCATTTGCTTTCTTCCTACTTCAGGACAAAGATTTGAATTTTGATCCGCTAACTCACAGGGGAAGCTTTTACACACTAGGGTCTCAGGCTTTCTGCAGCAGAGCTGTTTTCACTGGAACTATTCCAATTTTTATAAAATACTTTAATAGTCCTATACAAGTGAAATGGCTCTCTCCTTTGATAGTTAGGATGTTTACTACGAGACCTAATAACTCTCTGGATAGCTCCATCTGGATGGCTATCTCCCAGTGCCTACTCGGGACCAATTCTCTCCTGTCATCTGTTATAGTTGCTGATCAATCACATTCACCAGCTGTCAGACCCAGAGTGTACATAAACACACAACAGATACAAAGGACATCAAGATGTGAGATACCTGTTATCTAGTTCCTGCTCCAATGAACTCTGCCAACACAAAACTGAAGGAAACCAGCCTTTTTTCTCTCCAGATGGAGAAAAAATTTCCAAAGAGGCAGTTTCAGATCCAGTCATTTCTGGAGGGCAATTACTACTCTAGTCTGAGTGAATATCCTTAATGCTATCTTTTCAGAAAGAGGAGGAAAGCTCCATTTATCTCTTCATGGAAAGGCAAGCCTTAGTTATATACAGCTTTCTTTTTAGACTTGATTTAAAAATTTTTATGTCTCATGAAACATCATATGTAGGTAAAATCTGTGTTCATTTCTTTTCCTCATAGTATCTCAATATAGCAAGAAAAAAACAAAAGCAAAACACCATTGAAACCATTTTTTTTTTAATTGCTTTTTCTCACTGATGCCAGCACTGAAAGCTGCCTGATACTTAATTTTTTTGCTGTCTCTAAATGAAGTGGAAGATAAACTTTTTATAAAGAGAAAATTAAAACTGATAATTTCCCCTCCAGTGTTACTTAAAAAATTACTTTGGATCAATCTTTGTGCTTCACATATAGTCCATGAGACAGAGATCATTTGCTTTCCTTTGCTAATTTTAAAACTAAACAGTTTTCCTAAAAGTTGGGCATCGTTTGAAACTTTTTGTAGTTAGCTCATGTTAGGGATCCAACTGCCTAGAAATAATGTTACAAACATTCTCTAAAAATCTATCTGGAAAAATATAATCATAGTTCAGTTTATACATCTTATTCTCACAGAGCTCTGATTTACGTAGGTTCTTCCTTAGTTAGTTTTCAGCCAAGATACTAAAATACATTTTTAATGTCATTTCTGCTAACACTAAGAACAAGTTGATGAATCAAGTTTAATATCACTCTTATCTTGTGTTTGCCATCTGGGTTTGTATTCTTCATTTGCTTAATTGGTTTCTTGATGCAAGATCACTCTTCAGACTTCTAGGAAGTGGAAAATCCATAGCACTGAATGTATCAGAACAAAGATTGCTATGGACCTTTTCAGGAACTTCTTTCTGTTGACATGGACACATACTGCAGCAGGCTTTACAATAATTTTGTAATCCTTGGTAGTATGACATTATTAAAATAGTCACCAATTCAAGATTTATTTTAATTTGTCCTACCTTAACAGCTCTCTGTTGCATTTTAACTTTTAAAACAAATATGGCTATCAGTCCTTTAAAAAATGGGAACTTATGAATCAAAACTTGCGTAAGAGCTCTTGCTCAGGCTTTCCAGCAGTAGTCAATCTGCAGTACAGAAAAATTTGCTAGAAATTTTTTTGAAACCTTTCTTATTTCTAGAAATGCAATTATGATGGAAGATGCTTTGCAACTTTACTATTGTAAACCTAGAATAGTATTTTACTTATGCCATGAGTGTGAATAGATGTGTTACTGCATAAAATAAGGAGCTTCAGTAAAGAAATGCATCTGCAGCACAGCTGCTGCACAGAATGCTATTTACTACTGCACAATCATAGTTAATGCATATTCCTGCTAAAGCAGCTTGTCAGCAAGGAATATTCAGTAGGATAAGGGGTAATGGGTTCAAACTTCAGGTTATGTATAAAGAAGTTCTTTACTGTGAGGGTGGTGAGGCACTGGAACAGGCTGCCCAAAGAAGTGATAAATGCTCCATAAGTGGCAATGTTCAAGGTGAGGCTGGACAGATCTTGGGCTACAGGTCTAGGGTGAGGAATGCCTGCCCATAGCAGGGAGGTTAGAACTAGACGATCTTAAGATCCTTTTGAACCCAAACCATTCTATGATTCTGTATGTTCTTTCCATCATCGCATGCAGCTAACTGGAGTCAGAAACCTTCAACACAGCCAAGCAAAAAAATTGTAATGTGCTTAACTTTCCATTGGAAGAGCAGCAGTGAGAGTTATGATAAAGTCTACAGGTTGTGCCAGTTTTCCTAGGCCTTATTTAGGATTCTCTTCTCCTTAATAGATTAGATAAAATTATTTCTTGCAATGACAAATCAGAAAGCATTTGGGAGCATACACTTCCAATAGTATGTTAAGGAGATACAAATAAGCATCATTAACCAAGTCAGGGCAGATAGATGTGCAAAACCTGTGGACAACACAAGGAGACTGACATATGAAAGGTGAGAATTAGATGATAGATATGAGAGTTCAGGGATCTGCTCGTATGGAGTTCATAGTTCGCAGAAGAGGGTATATGGCAAGGTGATGAAAGTGAATTCTTGTAAGGTAGAAGTATTTCACAAAAACCTTATGGACACTAATACTTGTTACAGCAGTTTCTGACAAATGTTTTTATGTTTTTTTCAGTCTTTCAGTATTCTCTGGCAAATCTTCATAATGAACATTGTTGTTGGTTGTAGCAAATTTCATATAAGGGGAGAAATGGCTCGAGATTACATGTGGAATTGTTCCTCAGTCAGGTACAATTAAAAGCAACTGAATAAGTAATCTCTAACTATAATTGGGAAATAGATGCATTTCTCATACGTAAAAGATGCTTTATCTTTTATCTCTACCCTTTTGTTTTCTCCTTACAAGTAGTATTGACAAGGGCTGTTGGTACGCAACAAGGACATTACAATAACAACATTTTTTTTACTGCCAAAGTTATAAAAGCAGTAAAATGGACTTATAAAAATCGCTTTGCACTCCAATTTAAATAGGCTGCTGGGATATTGCTGGGATAAAGCTTTCCAAATTAATATAGATGTGGACCACAGAATTTCAAAAGATAACAAACAAAAATTAAATAAATGCTGTTAAAAAAAAAAAAAAAAGACAAGAAAAATTGAAACATCAGTGTATTATTTAAATTCCAGATTCCTAAAAAGATGAGCACACTATCTGGTATATGAAAATAATGTTATCAGGAAAACCAATAGGAAATGTGACGAGAGCATGTAGCCAGGCACTAGAAAGGATAGAGGTTCTTTGCATAGTATTTGTGATGAGTTTTGGCAGTCAAGTCCCAACTGGATTTCAGAAGTTACTTCATTCCCTGCTGTGTGCCACAGTAATTTGATTTCAAGTGCTCAACAGTTGCAAGGCTTTTTCCTGTTCAGCTGAAAAACTGTCTTAGCTTGAGACCCATCAGGATTTACAAGCAAGTCATATTAGCACACATATCTCAGAAGATGACAGGACTGGGACTGAAAGCAAAAACATTTTTAACTTTTTCATTATTTAGTATGAGTGTATGGGAAGCAGTTGCTCATTACTTTGAGTAGTTAGAGAACTCTGTTGAGAAACGAGAGACCAGGTCTTCCAGTTCCTGACAGTCATGAACTCTTTCTGAACTCCTACTGCCAATTCTGACCCAACACATAGAGAAGAGGGAAACAAGTGTCTCTGGCATGTGAAGACCTTAACTAAGACCCCTGTATTGTTGTTTAGACATCTATATCTATTGTAGTTTATTCATGCCATAATCAGTATTTTGTATAATCTTTAATGATTACTTGGAAGAACATAATAAGGATGCAGGAGGAGACCACATGCTTCTGTTGTACTAGCTGATACTTGCCTTGAAGGAAATGCCATTCTGTTGCAGTGATCTTCCTTCTGCGACATGAGCTTCTGCAGTCTTGGCTTCAAAGGCTTGTTCTGGGAGCAGGAATGGGTGCCTTACTATTGACTCTTCCTAAGACTGTCTCCATGCACTCCTCCAGGCATTAGACTCCCTGGTCTTCAGTCACAGCCAGAGTTGGAAAACAGGCAAAATTTTCAGTGCTGATATTACATTCATAGTCTTGTGCTCACTCACTGATAACACCTATCATGAGCATAGCAAAATTAAGTATTGATAGCAAAATATTTAGTGTGCTCTACTGAAACTTCTAATCTCTTTATTTCCTTGATTGCCACAAAATATATTTCTAAGTGTGGCAATTCTGGTAATAAGTGGTGAGAAGTATCAGGATTGTTAATAATTATTAAAATATCTCATTTTGGTGAATTTGCTGAAGATGAAGTTTTGACTTTCAGTTAGTCTCATTTCCTCAAAGATTATTCTATAGTTGAACTTCTTGCCCAAGCTTGTTTTTACTCAAGACTCATTACCAAGTCTAGGCCACTGCAAATAGTTGCTAAAAAACTAAATTGCCTGTACTTTATTAAAACCCCTTGTTGTATTTGTCTGATCAAAAAGTCTCCTTCTTTCATTAAAAGCATTTTGCCTTTTAAATGGTGAAGTTTCCTCAACAATAGAGAGAACTGAGATGATTCTTTCATCTGCCACAGAGTTCCAGGATTTTGTTAAGTCTATATTAATTATATGGTGCAGTCTGTTATAAGGAGATAAAAATGCAAAACAAAGGGAAAACAAGTGAGTCTTTAATTTGACTTGAGAGATTCAAAGAGTGGTGACATCCCTGTCAGATGTGTGAAGGGAATTCTTTACTGAAAGTGATAACTAGTTGAATTTATAGCCATCCAGTATCGCCTGTTTAAACAAGAGTAAGGAAATAAAAAAGGATTAGCAAGAGATGATTCATCATGAATAATTAAACTGGCACATGAGAAGAAACATACAGACTTACAGTCCAGGCCTGTTTAGCTTCATCATTCAAAATTTTGCTGCTCTTAAGGGAATTTCTGACTGAGCAAGAATTGCAGAGATGAGATTTTTGAAAGTTTTTCTTGCTTCTGAAGACTTTAATTTTTTTTTTTAACCACTAAAGATTACCCTCTGTGTTCTCAATATTTCTTTTTTCTTTTAGATTCAGATTACCATTTTCTTTTTTTAAGGTTCAATTTTTGACTGAAAATGGAATGCACTACTTTTTCTTCAGTAGTTCTGTGAATACTGTTGACAGAAATATTCACCCAGCCATCATTCAGTGACAGAATACAGTTTTTCTATTTAATTCCTTGAAAAGTGCCTTGGAACATTGCAGTGATTGTTTTATCTAAACATACTGGGTATGGAGCAATCAGTTCACCTTACTTTGCCATTACATTATGTTGGCAGAGAAACAGAAATGAGCAACAGCAAGCACTGTTATTTAGCTCTGTGTTTTAAGCTGTACCTTAAGAAGTTGCTGCAGCTTGTGGATTAACTTCCTACAATAGTTGCTTTAAGGAAATAAAGACCTAGGTAAATATAGAAGGTAAAATCATGCCTAAAATAAAAGTAAATAAAACCAAACTTTGGCTTACACTTTCCACACTAATTAACTTGAATTTCTGCAACTTTAAAACTAACAGTATGCTAAAATAACTTAATTCTTCAGAGATAAACTAGGGGCAGATGATGGCAGTAGATTATAGAGTGAAATGGAACACATTTGGTCTAAAAATAATGATACATTAAAGGCATCTGGACATTTGCAGTTCTGAATGCAAAATTTACATTGCGTATTTTCCAAAGGAGGCTTAATTTTAATGTAGGCAGTGCCATTGTGTCATAACCAAGCTAATTTACAATTTCTAGAGAGAATTGTAATGATAAAAGATACTTGTGCAAGTGTATTTTAATACCAATCATGCACTTCATTCCAGTATATCATCTAATGACAGTCTGCTAGTGTGGTTTGTTTTTGGGGTTCGTTTAAACACATGAAGCTTGGGCTGCTGTGTAATCTTCCATTTGTTATGAGATTCACTGTGGCACAAAATGATCAGGGAACTGATTCTGAGCTCGTGTGAAAGACATACTAAGAGTTTTTTTGGTTGGTAGTGTTGTGGTTTTTTTTTTAATTCCAATTTTTTTACTAAAATATATTTTTTACTAAAATACATTTACTGTGACCTAAAGAGGTCACAGCTCTTCTCCATGTGGCCTCTGTAGTGAGCAAAATAACTTTTGCTTCCATAATGGTGAAAGGTGTATTGAAGAGATGATATCTGTGCCTTTTGCTATATTTCAGTAGTAAATTAATGGACTGCATTCTTAGTATCTGCGGCACTAACTTTGAAAACCTTTGAAGTATGGGAAATATAATGGTAAAAGAAGAGTACTTATGCACTGTTTTTTGCAGATGCTTGGGCAAAAGCAGTATGAGAGAGGAAAGGAATATTAATCAACTTTTACATACAAATGGATTTCTGCTCCTTCTTTTAATATAAAGGTCCAATTCATGCGTATTCAGCTTCTGGTTATGAAAACGTAGAACTTATTGTTGTCTGGTTAAATTGTATTTATCCCTATAGGATTCCCCTCACAGCTGCACATTCTCATTTGCATTGATTCTGTGTTGGTTTTGGGTTGTTTTTTTTTTTTTTTTGTAAAAGAGGTAAGGTTTTTGTTTGTGGGAATTATTGTGTGTTTGGGGTGGGGGGTTTAGTGCATCAATCATTTGGTTAACAAAAGGATAAGGCAGTAGTTTTCTTCTCAGCCTGTAGTTTGCACCCTTCCCTAATATTACTTCACATCACACCTAGGGAAAAAAAAAAAAAAAAAAAAAAAAAGAGAAAAAGGGGAAAAATGCATATATAAAGAAAGTACCTTACACATCTGTCACACTAAATTCACCTTTTCCTCTCTTAGCTCTACACTGTACCCTTACTACCCTACCCAAACACACACATCTCTTTAAGAACTCCTTTTGCTCTTGACTCATGCCCCAATAATATCCTTCCTGATAATGTTTCTCCTTTTCTCCTTCAGGACAGCTCCTTGAGCAGCAACAGTCAATCTACAACTCAACTCTTTGACTTTCCTTCTGAATGCTACTCAGGACTTCTTTCTTAAACTTTTGAAATGGGCCATTTATCTATTCCCGTCACCCCCAAATAATGTGATATATATCCCCAAGGTTAGGCCTTATTGTTTCCAATTTTATCTGTTCAGTCACACTAGCTCTTTCCATCTCATCTGTACTTCTGATTCTTTCTCACTGACACCAACGGCCAAACTGGATCTTCTTTACTAACAGGCAAGAACCACAGAGAAACAGCTCCCCCAGATGGTGCAATAAACCTGAAAAATACATGCTCATATTCAAACACTCACTTCTCCGTCTGCAAACATTAAGGCTAGAGAGACTACTTCCTTTTTCAAGGTCTAATATTTCACATAGTTATGGAGTTAGATTAACAATTCATAATAATGAAATGCAAAGCTCATACTGCATATTCTTCCAAAGTAAGGAAATTGCTGCAGATGCTGAGTTTGCTGCTTCTTCAAACTTGTTCATATGGAGTCAGGGGGAAAGTACAAGAGACATAAGTTGTATCTTTGATTAAAAACATGCAGGAACTCTTAAGATCCTGGTGCCAAAAGTTTTTCCCTGGAGAAAAAAGCCCTGCAATGCTACTAATTTCAATACCATATTGTGGTCAGGAGAACAGTCTTCTGCAAAGATTGTATACAGCACATATGCAGTCCCACATCTGATAATATCCCATGGAGGCATTGTATAAGAGACAATAAAATTCTTTGGAGCTCCCTCTGTCCTGATTAGCTACCTCTTCATTTGACTTCTTTCTTTAAAGAGTTAAAACAGATTAAATCCTAACAGTGAAAGCAGCTCTGCCTCTGTCAAAATTTGTTTCTTGGACGGAACTGTTTAGTGTTGTAGGAGAAAATCTTACACAAGAAAAACAAATATGTATGTGCTGTTAAATTTTATACTGTGATGTGTTTTGCTATGTGGTTTACATGTTCAAAAAGGTCAAAATTTTTTGCTTTAAAGTCTTAACAAAGCTCTTTTACAAGGCTAAAGATTTCATCTTTCATGACTCCTTGATTCATTATTTGGTGCATTCTTAGATGAAAGTAAAGCTGTTAGGCCAATAAACATGGAAAGTGTTTCGACAGATATTCTGTTCCTCATTTTATTCTTTTGTTCATTGTCAGTAGAAGAAAATAGCTAATAGCCTTGAACTTTTCAACCTCTGAATGATGAAACTATGTGGTTCATGCAACTCTTCAGCACCTGAGTCATTCTGCTTTTCTTTCCTACAAAGAGCTGTCACTACAGCTCCTCCCCATCTCTTTCTCTGTCTTTGCTACATCTTTGTTAAACTGTCAAGGATGTTTGAAAGCAGTATAGTTCTCCTTTTTTCTAACTTCAAAGTTTGCTAGTAGATAGATAACAGACATTGATCTCCTCTGCACCAACACAATTCTTCCATCTTTGTCAACACAATGCAAGAGAATACAGTATAGTGACAGACAGTTAACCAATACATATTTCTTACATTCTTGTAATCAGGACTGGAGAAGAGAAATAAACTTTTTACATCAAACTTTTTAAGCAGAAGGATAACATCTTTGTATGTGCTGGAAGTATTTAATTTTTTTTTTTTTTTCAGATACCTAAATAAATAGTTGATTTGTCAGAGCTATAATACCTGAAATTTCTGTTCACTTAGGTTATTTATGCTGTTTTAGGGGCCTGACTGAAAGTAATGGATTTTCATGGGTTTAAAGTAAGGTAAGGCTGTCTGAATGGGTGCTTGACTTTAGATGCAGATTTGAGACAGAGAACTGGCATTAAGATGACATTACCATGCCTTACTGTTAAGCACTCAGGTCCAAGAAAATAATTCAAAGATGAGGTAGATTTACAAATTCTTTGTAGAATATGTCAGATAAATTAGTCATGTAAAAACACAATAGAAGTCAAAATCTCTAATAGGTAAGCCATCTTCAAAGGGGACATCTAGAATGCATTGCTGGACGCCAGAGCTTGGCTCCTCCAGTTTTCCCTGGTTTTGTCTGACACCCCCTTCTGTTCTTGTCTCTTTCTCAGGTCCCATTCATTTCAGACTATCTACACAAGTGTATAATTTCAACAGGACAGATAAGAAGTGTCTTACCCTCATCCGTAGATGTCAATATTTAGGGCACTTTTCTGGGAATTAATCATCAGTCGTAAGCTTTCTCAAATTTAGCAGCCTTAGAAGGAAAATATTTTACTTCCTAATTTTTCCAAATGTTAGATTATTATTAAAAGACATTATCTCTTCCTGGTATATATTTCTTGTTTATACTTGCATCTATTGAACAACAAAATTTACTCTTGATTGTCAGTTCAAAAGTCTGTATTGCTGTATCTGTTGAAGGATCACTAGTAGGTTGAGCTGACATCAGATTCCAGTTGTTAGATATAAAATTATTTTCAGAAGGATTCATTCGGATTTACCTCATTTGTAAATTGTTGCAGTTCCCTTCCTCTCTAGCCTTGATCAAGTGACAGTATGATCACTGCATACATTGTTCTCTTGGATAAGTTTGCATAAAGCATAGTTTTCAACATAGGAGATGATATGGATAATAATGTTGGCATTTTTGACCTACTCTATCATTAGCAAGGACTATTGTTTTTAAAGAGTTGGGTTTGGTTTTTGGTTTGTTTTTTTTTCTGTCCTAATACATAATGGGGAAGTTCAAACAACGTTTGACACATTTTGTTTATTGTCTGGGCAGAGGAAGGCTCCACCTGTTTAACCAATGGACATCAGCCATTCTTAAACTACTCATTGATAGCTAGTAGCCATACAGTGAACTACTGTCTTGATCACATTCTTAATTCGTCAAACTCATGGGAGAAAGAATCAGCAGGTTTGAATCTAAATATAATCCAGAAGGAATTCTTTGAAAAGAAAACACATCAAAATCTGAAATTTAAGTGGCTAGAAGAACCTGCCTGGGTCTTAGTGTTTCACGCACATGCTGTGAAATAGTCTAGCCATGGTTGCAGAATCAATGTGGATCTCTACCCAATGTTAAGTATTACAAAAAACTATAAAAAAGGCATAAGATTAGAAAAGCATTTCAATCAAAGCCCAAAATCACATGAAACAGACATGGTGGTGAAATCACAGCCACAAGAAAAAGCCCTGTTACCATGACAGTGTATAGCAATATTATGATTATTATGAAGTGTGATATCAACTTCACAAATAAGTGTGCAATCAAGATGCTTTAGTAAGCTGTTCATCTGCATAATTACTGTGTTTATACATACAACTTTTTTTTTATTTTATGAGAATGTTTTGGTAAATGGTAAGACACAATGCAAAAGCTTTGAATTCAAATATTTAACATGTCTCTCAAAAAGTGTTAATTTTGAAGTTACTCTATAATAAACCAGTTTCCTTCTCTGTACACATTCACAAGAGACACCTTAAGAATACAAAATGAGTCTTTATTATTACTTTTAATATTTGGTTGTCTCATTCCCTGATGGTAATGTCAGAATACATGGTCGTATGTGCTTAAGCTTACAGTTTACTGTTGTGAAAGGAAGACTTGGACGACTCAATATGAGTTACCAGCAAGCTTCGTTTATTGGGCCTTTACCTTTGGTTAATATAACAGTGAATATGCAAATACTAGGCACTTGATTAGTTCTGGCACAAATAAGGCATTGTGTAAGCTCTATATTTTTGCAGCTACACCGTGCACCCCCCCACCATCCTCCTTCTCATGCACTTATCGCTTAGTGTCCTTGGCTGTGATTGGTCATAGTATGTTGCTGTTTGCCGGTGTCCTTCATTTCCTCATTATCTGGTGTGAGAGGTTTGCACCATGTTCTACACAGATGTTTCAGCTCATTGATGGGAACGTGACCTTTTGACCTTTTTCGAAAAGCCAATCCTCCACAGTTTACAGCAGCAAATACAATGTTTTCTTCTTACCTATCAGATGTAGATATTATGAATCAAGGAAAACGCAAATTTACTTGTCATAAATAAAAAAAAACAACAAAGTAATAAAGACTTACAGTTTAAAATGTATGCATAAGTCTATCAACATGGGAATTTAGGTATCCATATCCCAAGCAGCTGCCCTACCATATGCATAAGTTTCAGTTAAATCTTCAAAGATCAATCCCACTTGACATTCTAATGCCCTACCTTAAAATCTATGAATAATTAATAATTTCTGCTAAAATTCTCAAAATGGCTAGAGATCTTTTTCCTACTTAAACCTTGACTGTGCAAACCGTTTCAGTTGTATCTATACGGAATAATTGACTAACATGTACCTAAACTAGATCCATACCTCTGAGCAATGTAAAGAAGTGGGGCAATTCGCCCAAGTATAAGCCACATTACTGTAGTCAACTTGGGAAGATACATGTGGATATTGTGTGGAAAGCAAACCCTTAAGCATTTAAGTCCTATAAGCATCTCCTCAGTCTGATAGAATAGGTATTTTCAGATCAAGAATCAGATTCCACAACAGGTATCTTTTGCCCAGTAGTACCTCTAGGTTACTTTTGTACTCTGAACAGAGAACATCGGAATTCCTTTTTCGATAGATGCAGTCTCATTCTGAATCTCCTTGCCTTTTTGCCTTTCCCCTATGAAGAAAAATGCTTCACATTCCAGATCTGAAGCATTTTCTGGAGGTGCCAGTTACTTTGTCAGTGACAGAGCCCTAGTACATCAGGTTCATGATGCTGGTGTCTCCACTTACAAGTGTAAGCAGCCAATGTTGTCAGCAAACCCTGGCCTTCTAGCTTCAAGGAATTTTCCACAGAGCTGCTTTACTCTGCAAATGGTTGTGCATAGAGACGAATGCTATTTAAAGCAATTTAGGCTCTTCAGCCATTAAAAGTTCAAGCTTTAGCACAAAAGAGAGTCATGTAGGGACTGCTGAGGTTAAGGCATTTTAAACAGTATTTTTTGATGATTGTTTTTGTTGTTTTGTTGGATTTTTTTTTTTAATTAAAATTTCATGTCCTACTGTCAAAAAAAAACCAACACCCTACTACTGCATTATGACCTAAAATAAGTTTCTGCCAAAGAACAGATTAGGGTAGAATAATTTTCTTTCTTTACTTACTGTGTCTGAATTGTTTCCACATGGAAAGGGCTGATAGGTTATTATTTCATCACACATTTTCTCATAGTCAGAATACATATATGAACACATATTCGCTTTCTTCTCTGGTTATCCTGCTTTTAAATAGCAAAGACTTATGGCTATCTATGAAAAACCTGGAATACTTGATAAACATTTATTTACAAGTAAACCTCTCTGGAACTTTTTTAGAAAGCAGTTTTAAGTATGCTCAATCATAGAACTATATAATAGCTAGGGCTGGAAAGGACTTTAAGATCATTGCCCTGGGTTCAGCAGTAGCAGTCATTTTTCTCTTCAGTAGCTGGTGCAGTGCTGTGTTTTCAACTTTAGCCTGAGAACAATGCTGATAACACTGATGTTTTTAGTTGTTGCTAAGTAATATTTACTGCAATAAAGCACTTTCAGTCTCATGCTCTCCCAAGGAAGAGGGGAAGCTGGGAGGAAGCAGAGACAGGACACCTGACCCAAACTAGCCAAAGAGGTATTCCATACCACAGCATGTCATGCCCAGTATATAAACAGGGGGCAGTTACCCAGAAGGGCTAGATAACTGCTCAGATCGGGCTGGGTATCGGTTGGCGGATGGTGAGCGGTTGTATTTTCTTCCCTTGTTATTTCCCTTATCATTATTATTATTGATGGTAGCAGCAGTGGTTTTGTGTTATACCCTAGTTACTGGACTGTTCTTCAACTCATGGGAGTCACATTCTTTTGATTCTCCTCCCCATCCCCCCAGGAGCAGGGGGAAAAAGAAAAAGGGGAAATGAGTGAGTGAGCAGCTGAGTGGTTCTGAGTTACCAGCTGGGCTTAAAACACGACAATCATCTAGTTCCAACCCTCCTGCCATGGGCAGGGGCACCTCACTCTACACCGTGTTGCCCAAGGCTCTGTTCAGCCTGGCCTTGAACACTGCCAGGAATAGAGCACTTACCACTTCTTTGGGCAAACTATTCCAACACCTCACCCCCCTCACAGTAAAGAACTTCTTCCTTGTATCTAAACTGAACTCCCTCTGTTTCAGTTAAACCTATTGCTCCATTTAAACCATCAGTCCATGGTGAAGATTCCCTCTCCAGCATTCTTGTATGCCCCCCTCAGACAGTGGAAGGCTGCTATGAAACTTTCTTCACTCTGGTTCAGTACTAAAAAAGGGGCTGCTTAGGGCCATAAAACATTGGAAATGTAGAAAGGACTGAGATGGATGTGTATGAATTACACTGATTCATGAATGCTAAATTGCCCTTGGGCAGTGCTACCTCATGCAGCCAGCACTTATGCAGCTAATTAACTTTATGAAGGTAATTATTTTCACAAGGATGAACTGTTCTTGAACAATTCCTCCAATACTGAATATGTAAGGCTGTTCTTCAAGCCTTGACATAAAGGTCTTCATTTGCAATTATTAATTTCTTCAACAAATAAATATTTATATGGTTATAATATTAAACATATATACATATGCTTTTTCTTTTTTTTTTAACTGAAAGTGTGGTAAAAATATTCTCATTTTTTTCTGAGGTGTCCTAAAATTTAAATTAGAAAATTCAAAGTATTTCACAACTTCCTTAAAGAACTTTTCAATAATAATATATTTACTGTATTTCCATCACAATAATGATGGAAATAATAGTAATAATAATTATTATGTCACATCTTGGGTCAGACACCAGGTTGATCTACCTCAACAGCTTTTCCTGAGAAATCAGCACCAGGTATTTGATAAAGAGCTGAGAAGGGAAGATCAAAAAAGTTTGTATTTTTCTGTCTCTATTTGGAAGTCTATATACCAAATTGAAGCAATCACAACAGCAAAAATTCAGTTCATTGATCAAGAGACTGAAGAACAGTATTCCAGTTTGCTCTCTTTACTCCTTCTTTTGTTATTTTTATCTTCACTTCCTTTTTTTTTTTTTTTTTCAGTGACTTACTTACAATTACTTTATCACACAATGGAGCAGTATCATCAGGAGGAAGAAAAACTATTGTGGCACCAAAGTTATTGTCAGACACATGAAGGAATCTCTCTAGGTGGAGAAGGAACTTCAGTCTTCAATTTCAGGAAGTTAAAGAGTTCAGTCTTTAGCTTCCTGGTATCCCTCTCCTACTAGTGAGTGACCTACCCACTGGGTGATTATGCAAAAGGAAAATTCATGTATGCAGAAAGGAAGGAGTCTTTAGGATGTTTGCAACATAGCTATTTTGGGGTAATTTATGGGATAGATCCATGGGAGATATGTATTAAAAATATTGTCTATTTATTTATGATTTCTGGATTTGGAATCAGCTGTGTGCTCAGTGCTTTATTATCTTCAAGTATGAGTCACTAGTCTGGGTCAAGATTTTAACAAAGTTATATGTGGAAGCTGTAGTGCCCATTGTAGCTAAGCATTACCCTAGTTAAAGTGACAGTGGAGTGGAAGTTTCTCATTTTGTATCCTTAAACATTTGGCATCAAATCCTGATTTCATTCCCTTATAAATATCTAAGTCTTCTATCAATATGAACATACATGTATCCAGATAATATTTTGAGGCAAATCACACGGAGCTAGGCAATGTCTTACGTTACAAACCAATCTCACATGAGATATCTACAGTCATAATATTTGCTAAATCAGTGTTGTGATCCACCTACCCAAATACATACCATAAAGAGACTTCTGTCTGCACTGAGGGAGGAAGCAGAAGGGTTCATGAAAGGACTCTTTATAGAAAATGTAGAAGATATGAAACTGGTAGCCTGTTAGAAACAGACACCACACCAATTTTGAAGAGATGAGTTTATTGGCATCTCACAGCATTCATCTTTTCATACCTCTTCTTCTATAGAAACATTCATTCATCTTCTCTGATTAGAAATGTATTTCTAGAATCTCCTTGAAACATGCTCTCTTCTCATTATTAATTAATTTGTGAAATTTCAGGTGAGAACAGTCTGTCCGTATATCATTAGCCTTAACAATAAGATCTGACTGAGCCTGTTACAATTTTTACAGACTGCTTGAACTTCTTGAACAGTATTGTACAGTGATTTTAAATTTACCTATAAGCATATAATTAGCAGCAATCAGTCCTGAGGCTTCCTGTCATACGTAAAAACAGAAAACAAAACAACCTGAACAATTTTAATCGCTTCTATAAGTACTGAAATGTATTAGTTCATTATAGATTCGTATATATATATATATATATGTATAAATCTGCACCTCTATAACTCAGCAAAAAAGTAGAAGCTTATAAAGTCACTCTGGCTAATAGAGGTACTGGTTTTGCTTTGCAATGTACTGTAGAAACACCCTCATTCTTATAAAGCTGGTTAAGATTATTCTAGTAATATAGAAGGGAAGTAGTTTTCTATATCTTGTCTTCAGAATGGTGATCCAAGAGGCAGAAAATCACTAAAGAGGAGGCAGAAAGAGCAAAGTGCATGGATAATTCAGCAGGGCTATAATTTTTAAATTAAGGTATTCTTCACCAGTAATATCTACTTTTAAACCTCCTATTAAACCTGAATATATTGGTTCATTTCCAAACAACAGGAACCAAAATTACTCTAAAGCTTCTAACTTTAACTACCACCGGCAGAATAAAATGGGAAAATTGGCAAGCAAGCAACCTCTATATTTATGTTCAGTGAATCATTGTTCTGTATGTAAAGGATGTAAATTGAAGATCTGGTCTGGTCTTCATCCTAAATTAACAAATCTATTTGTTAGCCAGCTATAGAATATTTCAGGTCTTCTTGAATACCAGAGTCACTAAAATCACACATATGGTTCTGCGCTACAGTATTTGAAGCCAAGTCACAAAAGGTCCAACTGTGCAGCACACTACACACAGGAATTTGCTTTCAAACTTCTGCTTTAGTAAACACAATCTTTAATAAAGATTTCCGTGAGTACAATAAAAAACACAGTACAAAGAATTGTCCATGCTTGACAAAGTGCAAAGAACAGCCAGCTATTGAGGATGAAGAGATATCTCATCAGTGTATTTCTATTCAACTGTTGTTTCCCCTAATCTTCTTCTTACATGGTACAAGAATATTATTGTCTCAAGTTTCAGAGAGTCCAATTCACATCTGAATTTCAGCATCCTGATTAAGCACTGCTTGTCCATTTTTTACAAAACTGCCTGAGGTCCTCCAATTCCATGTAGAATTTGTTCATGTGACCTGTCTTGGTGAACTGATCTCATTTACAGATAAGCCTGAGAGTGCCTGTGTGAGCCCCCAAACTAGTCTGTTTTCAGACTTGTGAAAGCTAGGCACCCTGTGGAAACCACAGAATGGCTATTAATTGAGAGGGTGAGAAGGGAGAATCACTATAAACCATTTTTACACACTCTATTAATAGTAGTTTCTAATTTAATTTTAATTGAAATGTTAAAAAAGCTGATCTTACCCTTGTTCCTTGTTTAATATTTCTCTACATGTTGAATGCTCTAGACACCTCTGCTCTAGACATCTACTGATGCTGTGTCCTCACAATGAATTCACAAATTCTAATTGGAAAAAAGTAACAGTGGAAGGAATAGAAGAAAAAAGAAAAGAAGAAAGTCACTTATTAAGTGGAGCAGTATTAAAGCCCTTCTCTTTTACTAGGTTTGTGAGAGAACATATCTTCCAGTCTTTCTCACTGCAGAATAACACTTCAGAGAGTCTTGAGCAGCACAGATAAAATGAAAATACCTTCAGTGGTTTCATTTACTCAGGTGTACCACTAGCTGAAAATGCTGAAGGGTCACAGAGCTCTGTTTTTTTGTGCATTGACACTAGAAATGTATGTTTCAGAAGCTGGCTGTCCTTTGTGATAGAAGACTACTTAATTTGAAGGGTAGAGGGCAGAAATCTCTCCTCCAAAATGTCAGCAGAGTCAACAGAACTTTTTTGGGTAGATTTTCATCCTTGTCTCTAGCGATGGTACCTCGTTGTTTGATTATATACTATCACAAAATATTTCAGTAACAAGAAAATTATTCTGGCAGTAGTCCTTTGTATGTTAAAAATGGAAATGTTCAATGTTGCTAAATAAACTACAGTGTATGTATGTGGTAGTAGTGGCTTTATATTATAAATAAGATTTTGTGACTTATTGTCACTTCATTTTTTCCAACAGGGAAGTATCTCTTACGTCTTCTCCACAGGTGAAAAAGTGGGCTAAATAATGGCACATAATATAATATAAAGGAATTGACAATTCTATTTTCTTTAAAGCTGAGGAAATACTTAGTGTTAACATTTCTGTGTCTGCCTTTTTTTGGTAAAATTTCATGCATGCTAGTTTGAAAGGATTTTCTCTTGTGGGATTTCTTCAATAGAAAGCTAGTCTGATACTATCCCCAGCATTGGTTCCCTGGTTTTGTTTCTCATTTCAGAAAAGACTGTTCATGCAGGACATGATCCCACCTACAGAATCCTCTGCCTAAAGGGAATCTGTTCAAAATTAGCCCCCAAAAGGGGTTTACTGTCCCTGCCTATCCATTCCTGGGACTCAGAACTCTTCCCTATGTGCCAAGGTGCCTGAGGCCATCAGTCTCTGCTTCAGTGATGTTATAAGTATTCCTGGCTCCAGCTTCATTTCCTTGAACAGAACTCTGTAAGTAGTTCATATCCTGAACAGAGCCTGGGACATATGTCATAGTTTTCTCTGACCTGCCTCCAACCCTCTCTCTTGGAGAAACTCTGGACCCACACTGAAGCCTTGTTTCTAGCATGGTCAGCAGCATTTCCTTTGCTCCTGACTGGATCTCAGCTGTGTCCAGACCCTGTGAGACTGTACTCAATCTGTGAGCATGGCTGGCTCTAGAATTACCCTAAATCTTCTGTGAGGAAATCTAAATGTTATTTTGTGGCTTGTCCCCCAATACCATGTACCGGGTTCCTTTGTGTGGGTTTATGCATCTGCATCCCCAACTGCTGAAACTGTACCTCTCTACAAAAATTAACTTACATTTCGTCAGAACAAAGAATCTACAGGTGAAGAGACATCTGAGCTACAGCCTTTGCTCTGAAGTTCTTATTTTTGGTGTTCTACAAGCAATGGTCAAGAATTAAATGGATTAACTGTCTTTTATGTATTGTCCAATATTGGCAGCTTCCTCCATTTCAAGGGGAATATCATTTTCTTACTTTTCCTGTCCTTTACTTTTTCTCTACCCCAGACAATCTTTATTTCTTTTCTACATAGAATCAACAAGATGAGAGACGAACAGTTCCTGCTGTTTCAGATAAACTGTCTTCTTGATTATAGCATTTGCCAAGGAGGCAAGAGATGAGAATTTGCATTTCCTGAGACAGAAACTGGCATTGGCCCTAGATCTCTTGTATTCTTAGAAAATAACAGCCACTCAGGAATTTCATAAAAATGAGAGAGTAGATAAGCATTATCTCTAGTAGTGCTTGAAGAAAGGTCATCCTGCTTTGTTTCTGTAAAACAATTAGTACCAGAACTAAGAAAGCCTGATTTTCAATGGATTTCATTTATTTTATTTTTTTAATTTTTTTTTTTTTTTTTTTTGGTGGCTGATTAACTCTGCAGTCTATGAGAATACAATCTCTGATTGAAGTTTTTCTTTTGATTGGGACACATATATTAGAGCATAGTAACAAATAAGGAGCAGAGTTCATGCTGAATTTTTTTCTCTCAATCATAACACTGCCAGAGTCTCCAGCCTTCTGCCGCAGAGGTTTTTAAACAAGAAAAGGGGTGGGGGGGTATGGGGGGGGGGGGGGGAGGTGTGGGGTGAGGTGTCGGGGAAGGATGGTTGGCAAGGCGCAGGCTAAATCTATATTAATAATTGAAAAAGGCCACAGACTATTCTCTGGCCTTGGGAGCAAAGGGCAGGACATGGTTCACATTCACGTATTTTCACTCTATTTCATATCAAATGGGTTAAGCTTGTCCATACTTCCTTTTTTAACATAGTTTTTGGACTGCAGATGCAGTGTTACTTGAACCTCAGCTTTGCCTGGAAAAAACTGCTCCCTGTAGTATAAATATTGCTAGAGCCTGTCGTTAACAAACACAGCAACTGACCTATGTCAATTGCTATTGCAATTGAAAGCACAGAGCCCTTGCTCTTTTTCAGAGAAGCGAACACACATAAACAGTCTAATCTGGGGGAATAAAAGCTAAAATAATGTACAAATTAATTAAATTTTTATACCTGGTAACAGCTGTTTTTTAGAGAGACTTACAGAATCGTAATTTAAGAAAGCTCCTAATTTTACTGAATAAAGCACTATTGCACCTAGCAGAAGTGGGATTTAAGACATCACCCCATTCTCTGTGTTTCTTTATTAATAGCTTTGTGTGGCTGACTAGCAAAATACATCACTACAGAAAAAGTGTAAAGCACAAGTTTAGCCATCAGCTTTCATTAAAATAAGTGGTCCTGTTTCCATATCAAAATGCAGATATGAACCACACTAACTTTGCTGGAACTTCTCTATAATAAGTGCCAAATAAATAATCAGAGCAGTTGTTTTATCAGAACATCTTCAAGTATTCAGTGTTCCATGATGCAAAGAAAATTTGTAAATCCTCATTATAATTTATGAACATCCATGGTCAGTGTTTGTGCTGTCCATTCCGACGGCCTTTCCTAAACTTGCCTTAGCATTGCACTGAGCACTGCCTGTGTATCCATTAACACTCTGGTGCAACAGTTACAAAATATTTCAACAGTTACAAAATATTTTAGCTGTGACAAGCCATGAGACAAAATAACAAAGCTGACACGGCAATAATCTTTTATGTCAACATATACCTATCACCTATTTCTGAAACAACTGTTTCTGTGCTGGGACTTCGAAAAACTGACTTGGATGTTACTACTTTCTTTGCAACTGCTAAATAGTTTTGGGTTTAAAAAAAAAAAAAAAATTAATTAAGTGCTTTCAGTATTGTTTTTCAGTACCTATATAACGTATGCTTTCCTCACAGAGACAGTAAGTAGCCATGAGTTGGGTATGAGTTATGTGTTTGCAACCTCTTTATTAGACTGTGATACATACTAAGTAGTTCAAAAAGCTCTACTTAAAATCCAGCATATTTTGTCATTCAAATTTTTTTCAAGGTTAGACAAAGTCTGAGATTTGTGCATCGTGCTGTTGCAAAGATCCTTAGTATTTTCCACTCTTATAATACTAATGTTGTGTCTACAGGCCTGAATCAATATTAATAATAGCAACTAACACCATTCCCCATCCTCCCCATCCCCCAATGTTGGGCTCTAAGCTCTTGCATCAAAATCGCATGAAAACACTTTAGTATTAAAAACTGGAGATGTACAATTTGCAAACAATTCTATAATTCTTCTCACCCCTTACAGTAAAATAAGGTAGAATTTTATAAAAGAATGGATGCTATTGTTGTGAAGAAGTGCAGTCAGACAGCCGAAATAATAACAGACAATCGAATGTTGGGAAAAAAGATATACTAGTTACACTTTCAGTTCAAAGCAATGATAAGTAAGAACACATCTCTCTAATTATTTTTTAGTAATAACAAACAAGAGTCTATCTACATGTAAATAATCAAAACATGAATTTTACTTATTTATTCAGGTAACTGAAAGTCACACCTATATGGGTAACTGCTGGTCTTAGTATGATTATAAAACAAATATGGAAAACTAAAAAGTGTTTCCTCATTTCAAAATAAAACAAAACAAAACAAAAACCCCACTTTTAGCAGCCATGTTTTTTAGCATCACAAATTTCCATCTTATCTGAACTTGTCGTAGTAAAAGTGATTGCTTTCATGATGACATTGACCAAGATAAAAGCATGGAAAACCTCAAATAAGATCATTTACTCAGATCTGCTAACTCTAACAGAGATAAGTGTAAAAAGTGTGGATTTTATATAAAACTGTTGCAGCTGATGAGTTTAATCAACATTCTTAGGTGAAAGTAATATACCATTGGGAGACTGAAAATTCTGTAGAACAGTAGCAACAGAAGGTGGCTCAGCAGTTGTATTTGCACAGGTGGCTTTAAAATATGCTCCATGTCAACTATCTAAAACCTCAACCTGCTTTCATTGAAGCTGATGGCAAAATTCCCATTTAATTCAGTGGGGGCAAGAACAAAGTTCTTACTATGCTTTCAGAATAATTAATCTGCTCTTCAGTTCTCCTATAATATACATATACAGTCTATAGCTAGTAAATGTCACCTAGGTCATTCCTGCTACACACAAGTGAATTGTGCCTAGATGAGACACCTGGAGTCAACAGAAACTCTTTCTGCAGAAATGGTTACATAGGACAGTCTTTTGTATGCAGATGTTTAGGAGATGTTTTGTATGCATTTTAGGTATATCAATGGTTGTGAATTATGCATATGATGGACCAGTGATGGACACAGGACATCAGGAGACCTGATTCTCCATGAAAGCACTACAGTATGCCAAGATGCCAATACACTAAGTTTTCTTGCTTTTTATGAAACATTCTGAGAGTCAGAGTGCACCGACACTATTAGAGTCAGTAGCATGGTAACAGGCATCGAAAGACCTTGAAGATGCTTGAAATTATCCTGCCTGGACTGAATGTGACTGCAGAAGATAAAGCTTTCCTCTAGGTGCCATGCCATATCTGGCAATCTCACTTGTCTCAGCTTTTAAGTTGTCCCAAATGGCACTGATTTTGTTTAAGTAGCAATATAGACCTCTTAAAGTTTTCAGATCTGAATTGTCCTCTAGGTTCCATTGGCTGCATTGTCTACATAAAGACATCAAAACTTCAATATATTCAATCTCACTTCTTATGTCCAGTCATTGCTGTTTTATTTTCCACTAACTCTTGCTTTGATATCCATTGACTATTGTAGGAGTTGTTCACCTACCTGTAGACATCTCAGTATCTCGAATCTTGATCCCTGATGCCTGGTACTGAGTGACTCAGAATCTACATAGAAAAAGCATTTGATATCTGATGGATGTTTAATGTAATGGAGAAAACTTAATATTGAGAACCAGTCATTGAAAACTGAAAAGAAATATGCGCTAAAAAGAATTTTGCATTTTTAGAATTAAGTGCAGCTAATTATTGGAAGAGCTTATTTAGGGAGGTATTTAAATGAGTATTATATATCTTTCTTGAAAAAAACATATCCTTATTCTAAATCTTCCCTCTTTAACTGTTTTGCTTAGGATAGCTTGTTGCTGTTTGTTACCTTCCTTATATTTTCCAACAACTTTAAGTTAATTAAAGACCTAAAATTTTTGTTGTTGTTACGTTGAAGAGGATGAAGAAAACCTTTTGCTTCTCAAGCTAAATAGAAGGGAAAATCATCTTGTCAATCTGGAAAATGGTTCTGCATATTGATCAAACATATTCCTTATTAGATTTTTGAGACAGAAAACTGCAGTTTAATATCTACCTAATGATTATTCTTATGGCAAGCTAAGCAATGATAATTACACTGTGATTAACATTGTGATTGAGATCTGTGTTGATTTTTTTCCTCTGATGCTTTTGACAAGTTATCTTTTTGGCTGAAGTGCTGGTACAAATTGTCGTTACAGATTTATCATATCTTTAAAATCTTGTACTTCACTATTAAATGCCAGAATTTTAAAGCAGCAGCAAGTAATGTGAACAAGAGCTATTCTTCTGGTTGACATTTCTAAAGGTTTGTCCTTTGTTTGGACTTCTCTAATTTTCCACATCTCTTATCCTGGAGTTTTAGAAGTATCCACATGTTGTGTCAGAACAATTCCTATGTGTACTCAAGCTCCATGAGCAGATTTCTCAGCTTCCTTTGAGGAACATTGTATTCACCACAATTGAATCAGTGAATAGAAGCTCCTGGAAAATGTATGTGGAGTGGTGTATTCCCTTATCAGGCTCTATTCAAGGATAAGTTTTGAAAATGTTCTTAAGTACTTAAAAGCAGGACACTGGTGGACTTCCTATGCTGATGCAGCCTGATAGGAAGTGCTCTTTGCAACCATCAAATTTGAAGGCTGATAAGACTTTAAGTTTGCCAAGATGGCCTGAAAAGATATATATATAAAAAAAAACCAAAACATCCTAACTGCCTCCAACTGGTCATTGCATACCTGTCCAGAATGATCTGGATGAGAAAGGGTTAGCACTTGGTTCCTGCTGACTGTCAGCCTGGACCTAGAACAGACCTATACAGAGCAATACCCAGCAGGGGAGTATTTTCTACATCAGTTTAAAATGGTAAGAACATTGGGTCTAGACATTTCTTGATAAACTAGTTGGACTGGAGGAAGAGATCAGGATGGTTCACCTATTCTTCCTGTGGATGCTTTATTACTATGTAGAAAAGAATCAAAATCCAGGCTATATGATGGCAAAAACATGAGTGCACATATTCAACTGTAGTGTGGCGAGTCCTAGGTTCTCATCTCTAGTTCAGGAATGCTGATGTGTTTTGTAAACAGTGACCAGATAAAAAGCAGAAAAATGAGAGGCAGGGACTTGAAACATCATCTCATCTCATTGAAAATATACAACTTAATTATTACAGAACCAGGATCTTACCTACAGAATTTCTTTCTGACATATTAAGTTTGTATCCTTCTTGCATACAGACGCAATCTGAAGTAAACGGAGCACCTCACTGACTCCTTTATGCCACTCCGAACAGTCCATTGCTTAAGGACTGTAATTACCCCAGAGAAATTTAAAACCTTGAATCTTCTTGGACAGAGGAATTATTCAGCTTCCAAATACAATTACAGGTGGACAACTGTATGGCTTTTAGGATGGTTTGACAATTTTGTTTAGAAAAAAAGAGCTGTGAGATTTTCAAAGAAGGTCACCTCACCTTCCCTGACAAGATCTGTGGATTTTACACTATGTATCACAAGAAAATTGTTGCCTCTTGCTTCTAATTCATGAACTTAAGCTTTGGAAAGTTGTGCAATTTAGACACACTACTGTACCCATTATTTTGTGCTGGATGAAGTAGCACTGTAGGAGGCCATCCACTTGGAATGCTTTTCTTGAACGTGTTTATTGCACTTCTTCACTGTAGACAGATCCTATTTCTTTAATTTTGGCTTTTGATACAGACATAATAGACAGAATAGTATTTGCTTCATAGGCATCTAATTCATTTAGGAAATGTACTCTAAAATGTGTTCAGAGTTTAAGCTGCTTTATTAAGAACTTCAAATACAGCCAGTTTATGTTACTACATATTTTTATGTGAAACTTTCTCTACATCAAAATAGCTTTACAAAGTTGATATTATCTGCAGAAAAACACATCATTTATTCTTACAGTCTCATTATAACATGATTTTATTTTTTTTTAATCTCTGTAGAAGTTATTTTGAAGCAACCAGGATTTACATGATAACTTAATTCTATTCTATAAATTTTTACAGCTTTCAAGACATATAATTTGATCCAACAATAAAAAAATGTTCTGAGTAGTCTTTATTTGCTGAAACAATAATTTGTCACATAGGTTAAAAAGTTAGCATTCCATATTTGCTCATTCCAGCATTCTGTGAATTGATTAAGGCTTTGAAGTTAAAGCATGTGTATTCAAGATACATAGTGATTAGTATGTGCAATTTTCACAATCAAATTCTACATGTCTTTCCAATTTCTTTGTTTTCAAAGTATAGCTTACATTTGGATTCAACTGCACTAAACACAAAAATTTCATAGATTCTACTATCAAATAAATCATGCTTCACAATTATATGATGGAAATGTGGCTCTATCAATATGTAACAATTATTTTGATTGACTAAAATATAATGTAATAGACAAACAACACTGTAAAAGAAGAGGTCAGGAAGGATTACTGATTAAATTTCCTCCTGTTTTCAGCTATTTTATAAAGTCTTTGGAAATATCTATATTTCTCTTAAATAATTTTTGTGAAGTTTCTTTTAAATATGCAATAAAACTTTTGGCAGATGATATGTAAGGAATATTCTTTTATTGTTTTAAAGTAAAAAAGCTTGAGAAAGGAAGGGGAGGAATATTTTTCCTTCCATTTTTGATGCAAAATACCCACAGATTAACTTCTTCAAATATTTACTTATCTGTTCTGCTTCACATTCTACTAATCTACTACTTTCTACTAATGCGTATATTAGGAGTCTGCTGCGATTTTTTGTTTTCACTATCACTTGTGACACTGTGATACTAGACTTAAAATCAGGAGACCTTCTGGGATCTTCATTTGGGTCAGCTCCATTTCCTTGGGCAATTGTCCTAACCACTGCACCAGCAAATTATCTCCCAGTGCATGCCTTGTAACCACTGAAAGTTTTGCCAGGTAGGTAGAGGCAGACCTTGTAGGAGCTCTGTGTGAAGAAGAAAGAATTAATGAGAACTGGTCAGGACTGGTCCAACTTAGGGGAGAGGAAGAGAGAAGTTTGAATGCACAAATCAGCAAAAACATAGTGAAAGCCCAAGCAGAGTCAGCTGAGCCTGTCCAGGGCTTGTGGGGCAGCTGCCCCCAAAGAGGATTTAGCCAGCAGATGGATGACAGAAGTAGCCATGGGATTTCTTTTCCTGTGCATGTCAAGCCAAAGCTGTTGCACACTGCCTTTGTGCAGAAGACTGAATTTCCAAGGAGTTTTTGACCAGGAATTACATGGGCGTGTGTTTTCCCTTTGAATTCCATGCATTTCTGCTCTCTAATTTGATCAGCAATGTTGAATAAATAATATATGAAGATCGTTTATATCAAATTAGTTATTCATGGGGTAACAGAAGCTCACTGGAACAGGTGTGGTCTCCTACTATGTATGCATGCAGTATCATGCTCACCATGTTGGAAGCCTCTGATCACTAATATTTTACAATTAATGAGGAAGACTCAAGTGGTAGATGAATCCAGACAAAAAAAAAAAAAAAAAAAAAACAAAAACATTTCTCTTTTTCCTAAATATGCATTTAATGGGTCTTAATCTGATCTCATAGACAATAACATGCATAATGAGGTAGATATAGAGGACCTGAATCTGGCCACATTTTCAGTAACCTGTGTTTATAATTGAATTCCAGTCTTAAAATTCTTGATACATTGTGTGCGGGCAGTAAAATCCTAATTTCAGTACCCATGGAAAGTTCATACTTGAAAAAGAAGGTAGGATGGTAAATACATTGTGGCTCTGCTGAATCTACCATTCATTCACTCTTACTTGACTCAGATATCTTCTACTTCCAATTGTTACTGGCTTTTCATATCATCTTTTTAAGAAAAATATTTCTGGATTTAAAGCATTGAATGTTTTATGATGGACAAAATATAAAAGTAATATGAATTAAAAAAGTAGAATATTTTCTTCATGAACATTCATTGTCTTTAAAATATTTTAATTCTTTTTTTTTTTTTTTTTACTTATTGAGGAAAATTGAACTTATTTATAAACATTATCTATTTATGTATACTTATGTATACTTATGACCACATTAACCAGAGAGAAAGCTTTCAGAGGCTTCACTGAAAAATTAAGCTGTTTGTATTCCTTGGTTTCTGTAGACTTCTGTTTCCTCTATCAGTTCTGAAAACATACATTATATAATATATTAAGCTATTTCACATTTTCAGACCAATTTAATGTATCCAGTTTTAAAACAAAGTATAAAGAGATTTATCTTTATTTAGAACATACCTTTTATATTTGTTTCTTAATTTCCTGAACTGTGTATCATTTTATACATGATTTCCTGCATATTTTCCATGTGTACACAGGAGACTTTTTCCAGCTCCAGTGGTTTTCCAAAATACCTAGACAAGGTCATGTGTTTCCATTATTACATCAGCAGCTCTTTGGTTTGAGGAGTTGAAGTGGGGGTCTTGTGTTAAAGTTATGGCATTCAACTGGCAGTGTGTTGGCTGTTTCAGCAGCAAGGGAGAACTTTTGAAACATGACAGTGAATCACCCAAGTGTCTGGAGTCACGTCCAGTCTCCCCCTATTTCACTTTGGAACCATAAGAGATTTAGGAAGCCACTGTGTTCCTACGTTTCTGTATGAACATAAGAAGTTACACAACTCTTTATGTTAACTTATTTCAGTAGGGTGCCTTTAAATTAGGACAAAGTTCATTTTGTTAGCCTTTAATAGTCTCTCTTAGGACAGTTTGGTTTTGATGAGCAACAATATATGATCTCTTTTGCTAGGGCATTCAATTTTCCCTCAAATTAATTTAAATCTTCCCTTCAATTTAAAACTTTTATTTGTCATTTTCAGTGTAACATCAATTATTTCTGGTTCTGCCCTCAATTTAGGTGCAAGAATCAGTCTCTTGGTACTGTTTAAAATCTTGTTAGAAATTTTAGGGAGGGATACTGGAGCAATCTAACGATAATTATTTTTGTCATTGTCAGTTTGAAATATCACGTAGCCTTTGTATTAGAGTCTGATAATAGTGCTATATTGTACAGGAATACGAGTTGTACAAACCAGAAAACATAAAATGTGAATTGGTTGGGAGTCTCTAAATAAATATAGGATTTGAATTAACGTGTGTGAAAGCTCTACACTGTAGGCAGGAGAGTTGATTTTCTTATCTTTGTTTCGTATTTCATGATCAGAAGCTCATTTATTTTCTTTCATTATTCTTTGCCTAGATTGAATTTTCTTAATTTTTTTTTTTTTTTATCAGAAGTTCTAATGTCACAGTTTTATTATCTATTTAACAAGTATTCTGATAATGGCAACACTCTTGCTTTTTCTCCAGACCCCATATCGATGATGAACACATTCCCTTCAGATGTGTCACTTCTGTCAGTTACCTTTTATTTTTTTAATATGGATTTGATCATATGTGCTGCCCTCATGAATTATGAACAGCACTTTAATATGTCTTCAGGATAAAGTTTGCCTTCATAAAAAGTCTTAGACATATAACCAAATAAAAATTATGGACTCATTTGTACTGATATCCATACTAAAGAAAAGTTCAGTGATTTCATTCTTTGCTCTACAGGACTTATTTATTATAAAAATAGTTGAAACTAATTTATTCCTTGCCCACAGGGGCCCACAGTCTGCCAGCAAATGCAATTCTTCCATGAACCCCAGAAGTTTCCACTGTTACAGG
Source organism: Lathamus discolor (assembly GCF_037157495.1). Taxonomy (NCBI): domain Eukaryota; kingdom Metazoa; phylum Chordata; class Aves; order Psittaciformes; family Psittacidae; genus Lathamus; species Lathamus discolor. The sequence continues at coordinate 26,578,649 of NC_088884.1, forward strand.
ACACAGTCCCTGTGGTAAACAAAGTCACTGAATTCTTAATAAACAGATATTTAGCCCTGAAGGATCCTAATTTAAATAACTATTTTATAAATTAATAGTGTTTTTCTTCCTTTTTGTAAAAGAAATATTGAGGTGGGAAGAAGAAGGTAATAACACAGTAACTGAAATTCCGTATGCATCGTGAGGTGCAGATGGACTTAATACTGCTCAAAATTTCTCACAATGTTTTCAGTTTAACCAATGGAAGCCCAAAAGCAGCTCACCCTAAGAATTCAGCTTCTATCCAAGCTGAGGACTTGAAGAGTCATGCTCTTGTGGTACTGTTACATGAGAAGAAGCTGTATCTAAATCTTTTTTGTGACAGGAATAAGTCTCAATTGCATCTCATCTCAGTTTGCTCACAGATTTCTTCTTCCAGTATGCTTGGAAGGGGTAACCACATGAGAGTTAGTACTGTTTTCTCAGTTCTTTGCTTTGCTTTCCTAATTTGATAAAGGAATTTCCTACCCTGTGTATGTATAACCAACACAGAACAGAGAAGAGAAACTTTAGAAGAGGAATGAGTGATAAGGAGAGGGGTTAATAGTCTCTGGGTCTGGCCATCTTGCTTTAGATTTTGGCACAAAGCCAATGTGATTTACATTCTCTGTGTATATCTTCCCTTTACACAGAAGTGCTGCTAACTCAGCAGTGTGCTTCTCTTCAATCAGTTTTGAGCTGAATGTGACTATGGTTTAAGCTCACTGATAATTGTCTGTCTGGAAAGAAAATAAACAAGTACTTCAATTTTCATTTGAATACATAAATGCTAGAGGACAATCAAGAGTGCTATACCCTGAGAATCACTCTTTCAGAACTCTGAAGCAGATTTTTCCCCTTGATGATCTTAGAAATTAACTTATTAAAAGCCTTTGTGCAAGAATGAAACTTGATAAAAATTAATTCTTCATGTGGTCACCCATGCACCTCAGTTATAATGAGAAGGAAAATACACTATTAATATTCAGAAAAATGGTGGAGGCTAGGACTGTAGATAAGATATTTAAGAGACAAAAACCACTCAATTGACAGGTTGAAGGCTAGGAAGTCTTCATTAATAGAGCAATATTTTCTAAGGGTAAAGATTCTTTGTAGCTATTAATGTAGCCCTGTAAATACAGTGTTGTCAACACTCGTAACAGCTTCTAGCATCAGGAATGAGGCTTGCCAGGCTTTGTCTGAAGTTGTGTTGGCCTTCAAGGGACTTTATTTTAGCTTGTCTAGATATAAAAAGACCAGGTGCTTGTTGACTGATTAGTTTCACTTTTGCTGATATTTATGTAATTCTGCAGTACAACCAGGTTTCTATTTATTTCTACGAAACATTCTGCATAGAATGAAATATACAGCATATAATGAAATACCTGTAACTCTAGAATAATGAGGTAGTGTAGAAGAATAAATGCATAGCATGACACTGGAAACCCCAGAGATGTAAACAATTCACCAAATGAAGAAATAGATATCCGTGCACGGTTTAAAATTGGTTTTAAGTATAACAAAGAGAATGAAAAACAAGCATCTGATATACTTAAGACAGGCCATATGTACTAAATTTAGATGTAACTAACATAGAGGTGCAGATCAAGGAAGATAAAGAAACATTAAGTATGTTAGAAAATGTTTTAAAACAGCTCCAATATGTAAAAATCTCCTCTAACAAAAAAAAAAAAAAAAAAAGAAAAAAAAAAAAGAAAAAAAAAAAAGAGGAAGAAATTGTCAACATCATGATCTTCCAGTAGAGGGGCTTGGGAAACTGACAGCTCTCTGCAAGACTTTCTCTCCATGTGCAGTCTGAAACTTGCAGCCTTCAGATCCACTTAGACTGGAAGTATGAGTGTGAAAGCAGGGAAAGTGGTGTGTACTAGGAATAGTGAGTGTAACAGCTGTAACTGTGTAATTAGTGAGACTTTACACAATACTATTCTTCATTTTCTTTTTCAGTAATAGTAAGAACTGGATTATAGCAATTCTTTGATTAGGCTGTTAAGATTTCATTGTCACTAACAGCATGTCTTAGTTTTCCATATTAGATATGCCTTCTTTTTACTTCAAGTGTAATCTTAGTAAACAGTGTGAGTCAATGTTAGTTCCTAGGATGAATCTTTAACAGTAAAACTGATAGGTTAAATATTCAATAAATTAGTGGGAACTCTGATTCTTGAAAGCTGCTAATACTAATGAATAATAACAAGAGATCTTTTCTAGAGTATTACAGGATATGTTATATATCAGAATATGCCATGTTTAGCTAAAGGGAATCCAGGAAAACTGTAAGACATTATATTATGAGGATATATTAAGACAGAACATTTAATTATCCTGTTTTGAGCAATTGCATACTATCACAGTAATTGGTAGCTCATTATCCTTAATGTTGGCCCTAGTTCACTGTCACTTCTTTATCTCTCAAAAACAAACAATAAAATGGGTGAGATGATGCAACATCATGAGCAAAATACGCATTCTTGATGAAAGTGTATGAACAGACAAACACTATGAGGAACAGAGCTAAAAATAATTTATCAGAGAGAACCACTTTACAAATATAGAATCATAGAATAGTTAGGGTTGGAAAGGACCTTAAGACCATCTAGTTCCAGCCACCCTGCCATAGGCAAATATGCTTGCAAGAAAGCAAACTTTTTATAGGCTGCAATTTTAAAACACAAAAGACTTACAGCCCCCTGAGGTTCTTCATTGTGTTATTTAAAGATGAAAAAAGAAATAGACCAATGCAGACAGAAAGAATAAGCTGTAACTGTGCCTGAAATGCTCTACAGTGCTTGGTTGGAGAAGGAGAATATTTCATTACCTCTGTTGTTTTTCTAGGATGATGTATTTTAGAAGATAAATGGTGCTGAGACCTGCACGGTTTAGATGTGTTTAGCATCGGATGCCCGTGGAGTAGGGATACTGCTGCTGCCCACCACAAGATTCTTGTGAGAGACTTATATTGTTAACTCTCAAAACATCTGCATGTCTACCACCCACCTCTTCAGAAACCCTAAATGATGTGCATTAGGATGGTGACTATTGAGGACCATCCCATTATGTTAACCTTTACTATTAACACTGGTTATCCTGATTAACATTTTCCTATATGTAGATTTTCTGCTGTTGTCTCCTCATGGTTTCATACTATAAGGAACAAACATAACTTGGTACCATTTGAAGTATTTAAAATATTGTTGACCAAATCAACAAACTACTGGAAGATGTTTTTGTTCTTAAGTAGGGATTAATATTTGTTTTGCTGAGGGTCTAACTTTCTAACTTCTATTTTTTAGGTTTATGTCTTGTTTCTAATATCCGTTTCTCTTTAATTAGTTTACATTATTGCTAAGTGTTTCACCTATGCTTGTGACAGCCTTACTAAAATCAAGTTTCCTTCATAATAATTTCAATCATCGTATACATCTTCATTTCAACACACATCTAAGGATCCCAAAGGAGTTAGATGACTTAGACAAATTGCCTGTAGTTTTGCTGCCAACCACAATAAGGTGTATGGACTTCTCAGCCCTCAAGATAGGAAAGAAGTGAAGAATGCTGTGACTAATGTTTTTTAATAGATTTAGATCTGACCTCAGTCTTTGTCTTGTCTGTCATCTTGTCTTCACTTGAGTCCTCATGCCAGAGAGGCTGCTCCTTGATACATCTGTCACGGTGGGCTCCTTGGTTCCTTCACAGTGGCTGTCACTAAAAGGACATGCTGTAGGAAGTGTTGAGGAAGATGTAATCTCTGTTGCACAGCTCAGTGATTTAGAATGTTCAGCAATGCAACATTCTGATTCAGCTCTGTCACTGATGTTAGGAATCTCTGACTACTTGGTGATTATGTATGGACTGGTTGAAAAGGTAGTGCTACATAAGAGGAAAATTAGGGTAAAGTACAGTAGAACACTTATAGTGAAGTGGTGTGAAAATCCCAAACAGCCTTTGCTTGGGATTTTCAATAAAAATTTCAATAAAATATATGCATTTCAGTACATTTTTTCATCAGGCTGCATACTGTGATTCCAGAAAAACTTCCTTTCTGATACTAATCCCTTTGAAATACATCAAATAATATGTCTGTAGTGCTAAATAATGTGGCTAAATAATTTTTGCCTTCTCCTCATCTTGGACAGAAGCAAAAACTAAGAAGAAATATATGTCACCTGCATGATTCTTGCTGCAGATTAATTCAGCTGGAAGTAAAACCTATTTATACTAGTAATTTTGCAGATGCTTTACCTTGTATTACAAGTTATGCAGTAGAAGCACTTGGAAACAAAAAAGCAAAAGCATCTTTGCCAGCTGGCTCGCCAACCTGGTGAGGAGAGCCTGAAACTAGAAATAACAGTGAAGGGAGATGACAACCTTCAGTCAAGTGAGAAAATGGTGAAACAGGTTGGCAAGCAAAAGCTGCAGGGTGATATGGAAAAGACAGATTTCACAATCAGCAAAACAGCAGAAAGGGGCCAATCCCATATGTACTCATACACATGAAGGAGAGACAAGAGGACAGTACTACGAGAGGAGGTTTCACACTTTTTCTGGAAAACCAGCACGGGTGAGTGACCTCAAGTGTCTGTACACTAACACATAAGGAGCATAACTAACACAAAGCAGCATAGGGAACAAAAGGAGGAAATTGCAGGGTTACAATCTCATTAGCAGCATAGATGTGGTGGGATAGCTCACACAACTAGAATGCTGTGACAGATGGGTACAGGCTCTTTAAGAAGGACATGCTGGGAAAGGGAGGAGTTTTACTTTATGTGAGAAAAAGTGGCAATGCAAGAAGCTGTATCTAGGGCCAGGGAAGAAGCCAGATAAACAGCTCCCAGGCTGGCATCTGCAAAGTCTTTTGGTCAGCCAAAATACTTCCACCTTGCAGTGGCCAGACAGATTACAAGGCTAAGAAAGTGCAGCAAAAGAAACATATTTGGAGGGTCAGTGGCTGCCTTGCTTTTCCTACTTGCTTCCACAGAAGGATCAGATTGTTGCAGACACAGCTCTGTTGTACAAACCAGGATATTTCTCCATCTGACTCATGTCAGTTTGCCAACAAAAAGATAAACACACAATTTCTGATTTGGGGATTAGAATGGAGAGGAAGGCAAGCAGTTTTACTCTTTGCTCTCTTTTTTTTTTTTTTTTTTTTTTTGTTGTGTATAAATCATTTAAAAAAAAACAAAAACCCAAAACATTATGCTTGTCACACAACAAATAAAACTGGTCATAGATGACTGATGTTACCCATATCTAGCTAAATTATTCTTCAATGCTTTGGGATTAATTTACAGAAATAAATGTCATAAGTAAAGTAAAATATTTAGAAATATCCTTTAGATTTTAAAAGACAGAAGAAAATAATTGTGGTGGGTTGACTTTGGCAGGCTGCCAGATCCCAACCAGCCTGTCTCTCACTCCCAATCATCAACAGAACAGGGTGAGAAAATAAGATGGAAAAGTCTTGTGGGACAAGTTAAAGACATGGAGATCACTCAACAGTTACCACCACAGGCAAAACAGACTTCGCTTGGGGAAAATTAATTAAGTTAATGCCAATTAAAATAGAATTGGATAGTGAAAAAACAAAAGCAAAGCCTAAAATACCTCTACACACACACTTTCCCAAGGTGATCTTCACTCCTTTTTCAACTCCTCTACTTGCTTCCTGCCCCTGAGCTGTGCAAGAGGGATGGGGATTTAGTGGCTATGGGCAGTCCGTATCTGTTTTTAAAGAGTATTTTTGTCCTCTAATTCTGTTTTCCCAGGAGCACCACTACCTTGGCCAAGATGACAGGCTATGCCCTGTGGTGGGTCAGTCCAAGGAGCCTGGAACTGGCTGGAACCGGTCATGTCTGGCGTGGGACAGCTCTGGCCACCCCTCACAGAGGCTGCCCTGCAGCCCCTGCTGCCAGCAGCTGGGCATGGAGAGCCAATACAATAACACAGTACCATCAGGATAAAGTGGGAGGGAAGTATTTCTTTATTATTATGAAACCATACTCATAAGTATTTTTTACAATATGCTATTATGTAGTACTTTGAAAAATATTCCTGTACTCATATGAGATCTATGTGATAAATACAATTCGGTCACTAAGGGCCAAAACCTCCAAAATCAGGGTGATTCCTACAGTGGTTAAATTCTTCTCATTCATCTGTGTATACTTAATGATCAAATGATTGTGCAGTCTCTTTGTGCCACTTTCTGAAAAGGTGGTTAAAACTTTGTAGCAAAGGTAATAACAAAATATTGGAAAGTATGTGATCTGCAGCCAGAATACTTTCGCTGTATAGATTTCAAATCATGTTGGTCTCTGGGGATGCAAACAACCACTAGCAAATTGAATATTGCAGGGTTTTTTAATTGCTTGTTGTCAGTGCAGAGGTGATATTTCAGACCATGAATTTTAAGTTGTCCATCCTTCCTTTGTTTCATAATTATATGCATATGCACAAAAAAGATACAAAGTTAAACCAAGTTTAGATGTTTCTGTAATACATCTTGAATTACATATAATAAATTTCTAGTTTTTTTCTACATAGAAGCATAGAAAGAGGATCCTGCTTGCTGTCTTAGCATGTTCAGCCTAGATTAATCTAGGCATGTTTTAGGTGAACTAGAATGCCTTTTCTTCCTGTAGTCTTCAAGAAATTGTTCTATGTGCTGTAGCATTGTTGAAAGCAAATTCTATATCCCAGGTAGCATTTTCTGCTATAAATAAATTTAGCCTTAATAATGGGTAGAAACATCCTAAAATAATGAACCCTGTAACTTGGGATCTAAACCCAGGGAATTTTCCAACCATTGTGCATTTGGAGAGAGGTGGTAAACCAAAACTCAAACACTTAATTAATTTAAATAGTTAAAAAGCAACAAATGAGAGATAAATGAGAGCAGTTACTAAAACCTGAACTTTTCAGAGACAGACCACATCCCACAGATGTCTTGGAAGTAACTATTATTCTCACTATTGCACCTATCTTTCCTGCAGTTCAAAGCTGAGAGCTATTGAATCCCCACGGAAAGAGGGTGGTTTTCCCACTGAAGAAGGCTTCCTAACTTCTGAGGAAAAAAAAAAAAATCAAAAAAATTAAAAAAGCAGAGGAGAAATCCTGTCTCCAGTAAAGTCAAATCACAACTCTGAAAGCTGCAGTTTGGCAATACTATTTCAAGTACAGCACCCAGATTTTCTTATGCTAGTCCCTTAATGTTCAAGTAATGCTGAAGTGAACCCTCTGGAGACATCTGAAGGATGAACGTTCTCAACAAAAACACTATATAAAACTTAAAATGAAACTAACATGTTAATTACGTAACTTCTAAATCTTGTGGTTTGCTTTGAGCCTGTTCTTAAAAAAACCTCAAAAATAATGTGAGACTTAAATTAGCTGTAAAATTAAGAACTAAAGTCCTCTTATTTCATGTAAAATTTCATTCCCAGCACATGCTAGTTCAGATAAGTTGCAATTTAAAGAAAAAATAAAAATAAATACATTAACTGTGGCTAAATTAAGGAAGCAAGGCTTATAATGTGAGCATATTTGTCAAAATTGAATGCAAAATGTACGTTTAAAAGCTGGTTGAGTGTTACAAAAAATATTATTCCAAGAAATAATTTGATAAATATTATTTACAGGATCAGTATTAATATGCATGTGCTTAATCAAAAATAGCTAGTATGTATTGCATAAACAAAAAAAAAAACCCACACAAAAATAACCACAAAAAAAACAAAGCAAAACAAAACAAAAAACCCACACCAAAACCCCAAACACAGGGATTTGCACGATCACAGACTAAAAACTCTCTGGAAGCCCAGCTGAAGATTTGTATTCATAAACATCTTATTTTCAGCAAAAGCTGGTATTTCAGTTGTTCCGCAAGTTCTACTAGACCAAGGCATAGTAGTTCCAAAGAGTAGGCCTTTTGTTATTTCAACATGCTGTGGTCTCAAGGATCAACACATTAGGGCAAAATACAAGCCTGCCATTGGTAAGGTCGTTTAAGGTGTCTTTCATTCTTCCTTTTTTATTGCAACTATAATGCTAAGAATGAAATTACTATCTTCAAAATCAGTTTATGGGAAATCCCACATTTCACTGAAAATTATATTGGAATAATCTATATTGTTGTCGTTAAAATTCAACCTCTTATACTAGATCAAAGTGGAAACTTCACAAAGGAGTCTTTTAGGATAGACGAGGCCTTTCTACACTTCTATTGTGGTTCTCCAACAATCAGTATGATAGTTTTACATAACTGACGGCTTGGCTTCGCAAGCGAAGGTTTGGGAAGGGCTTTAACCACGCTTACTACAAGCATGATGACCAAGGGCAAGTGGGATAGGCAAAACTGATTGGAAGAAAGGCTGCTTAGGCAATCAGGAAGTGTCCAACCGGGACTGTCATCTCCTGGGGCAATCTCAAGTGACCAATGCCCTGATCTGCCTGCATGCAAGGTTGGATCTGCAACTTCCAATGCAACTTGTCACCTGCCGTTTCAACCCTCACCTGTCACTACAGACAAGTGAGAGGAAACCCTTCCAGCCTGTGCAGTGGATTTTCTAGGTGAGGTGCACTGTGCGCAGAACTAACCTCACCCTTTACACCTGAGGTTAATCTGCCACAGCCTAGATAGCTAGGACGGTGACAGCAAAATCCACAGGTCGTAGGTTTTGTAAGAGTGTCCTTCTCTTAGATGGAAGACCTTACAAGGCTAGACGAGCTAGTAATCCTGCTCAGTATGAGAGGAACAGCAAGTTCAGACCCCTGGTGCGTGTGCTTGGCTGAGGAGCCACTGGCGCAAGGCTACCATCTGTGGGCTTATGACTGAACGTCTCTGTCCTGGGTTGAGCAGCAGCAGTCATTTTTCTCCTTCTTAGGAGCTAGTACAGTGCTGTGTTTTGATCTTTTGGCCTTGGAACAGTGCTGATAACGCCGATGTTTTCAGTTGCTGCTCGAATGTTTGGTCTGGCCAAGGACTTTCTGAGCCTCATGCTCTGCCAGGGAGGAGGGGAGGCCGGGAGGAAGCAGAGACAGGACACCTGACCCAAACTAGCCAAAGAGGTATTCCATACCACAGCACGTCATGCCCAGGATGTAACTTGGAGTGACCCGGAAGGGGTAGAGGGACTGCAGGGTTGGAGGAGGTATCGGTCGGTGCTTGGCTGGGGGGAGTGGGGTGAGTTATTGGTCGGCTGGTGTTGAGGTGTTGTATTCTTTCCTCTTGTTATTTCCTTTAGCACTATTATTATTGGTGGTAGCAGCAGTGATTTGTGTTATACCTTAGTTACTGGGCTGTTCTTATCTCAACCCGTGGGAGTTGCATTCTTTTTGATTCTCCTCTCCGTCCCTCCAGAAGCAGGGGGAGGGCAAGAAGGGGGGGAGTGAGTGGACGAGGTTTGTGGTTGGGTTTAAACCACGACAGCCTCTAATCCAAAATTCCCACTTAGACACTTGATGTTGTGCTGTTGTGCCATTGGTCACTTGAGATTGACCCAGGAAATGAGTCTTGTTCAGAATTAGTGAAGACAAGCTTTCCTCATAGGAGAAGAAAAACTCCTATTTACTTACATAATTATTACTGCTTAAATTTACATGGTAAATCTGTTTGGGGTTTTTTTTTCTGATTTCAATACTTTCTCATTTTTGGAGAAAAGCAAGTAAGGTCTCTGCTTTATTCACTGCACATGTAAATACTGATGCATTTGTGTTTGTAACACCGTGTCTCAAAGAAATACAAAACAGTCCTAAGTTTTTTGTGATGTGCAAGTTATCCTCAATTAATAGACAGGCTCCAAACTGCAAAACCATAACTCAAGTAACATCTTTGTTAAATAAAACAATTCAATACAAATAAAAAATACTATTTGTGAGTGTTTATATGTTCCGCTAAATTGTTTGCCCTGTTCCCTTTAAAATAAGCCCTCTAATCATGATGTTACTTGCTGATAGAGATTTTGAAAATTGGTATTAAAGTGAGGACAGGTTGAGAAAGTTGGAGCTGTTCAGCCTGGAGAAGAGAAGGCTGCGTGGAGACAACATAACAAACTTCCAGTATCTGAGGGGGGCCTATAAGATGCTGGAGAGGGACTCTTCCACAGGGATTGTAGCAATAGAACAAGGGGTAATGGGTTAAAACTTAAACAGGGGAAGTTCATTTTAGATATAAGGAAGAAATTCTTTACTGTAAGGCTGGTGAGGCACTGGAATGGGTTGCCCAAGGAGGTTGTGAATGCTCCATCCCTGGCAGTGTTTAACGCCAGGTTGGACAGAGCTTTGGGCAACATGGTCTAATGTGAGGTGTCTCTGCCCATGGCAGGTGGGTTGGAACTAGATGACTTTAAGGTCCTTTCCAGGTCCTTTAAGGAGAATATATGCTATTAAAAGTAACTATGTGAGAAACGAGTTACGGATCCAAACTTGCAGGACCAGCTTTTCAAGTAAATATTTTTTTTCCTTAGATGAAATAGCATGAATGTTTGTTGTTCATTGTTTAACTACTGGTTTCTAAAGTACAGAGGATAAGTGAACAGAAGGCCTTTAGCGAGACACATTTGTAGACTTTTAAGTAGAATTTGTAGACTTTTTGTAGAATTTTAAGTATTTGCAACATTTCTATTTCAGTGATATTTTCTTCAGTGAAACAGCCAGTAGACGTAAATTCATTCATTATGAAAAATAGTGCATCTGTTGTGTATTCCTAGTGGAATATGTCTCATTGTGCATAGATCAGTGAGCATCCCAGAATGTTGCATTTCCCAAGAATATAGCTCAAAGGCCAGCCATCAGCAGTACAATTTGATTTGTTGCTTTTCTAGACATGGAGTTGGAATCTATATTACTTCACGTACAAAGTTAACATTCTTATTTGCCCCTCCTGTAACTTCTTGAGTTTTACCTAGAAAGCCTTCCCAACAAGTATAATTTTCCATCTGAATTTTCTCCTGCCTAGAAATAATCAAGCAATTTTGTGTAATTTCTCAATAATTGAACAACTGTATACATTTCTCTTTATTGTTAGTTCTTTACTAAGAGCCCCATTTAATGATGGCTCATGAGAGCTTTCTGGAAAAAAAAGAAAAAAATTAGAAAAGTATTACCTTGTTCCCCCAACAGATCAAGAGAATTTCATAATTATATGCACACTGACAGACGTAATTTTGAAACTATATTTAACTTCTGAGGTAAAACATATATTTTTATTGTTTTTATATAATTCCTTTTTTCTTTGACTATGCAGAAAACTTACCTTATGTACCCGTTTTGTCATCTGTTACCTCTCTTTTATGCTAGCAGTATAAATACGTATGTATTCTCTTTCTATATGCACATATACAGCTTGCTTCTAGTGTACATTTCTCTCTTGACAAGATACAGTATAAATGATTTATAATTTACTGCAAGACAGAAATACGCTGATACAAACTACAGAGAATCACCTTCTATTCAAGGAAAAGCAATATAGTACCCAGCATTGGTACTATATTGCGTATAAACTGCATATTTTGTTGGGAAAGATATTTTATTGATTTACTTTTTATTTGTGCATTACAAGTTTTCTATAATTTAAGTCATGATTATTTTTTGTTCATATCATAGCTTAAGTTACCAGGGGAGGAAATTAATTTTTCCCACTCTTACCTTTGGTATGAGCTGTCTTGCCTAAAATGGCAGTACTTAACTGTATAATAATCCACCATTCATGCTGAGTTAGCAAAGAGAAACAGGGTTTCTCTTCAGACCTCAGCCTGCTGGATGACCTTCTCAAAAGGGAAATAAAAATCATCTCATCTTAAAATCGCTTGCTTGAGATTGACCTCCATATGCTAAATCCCTCTGCAGGCAGATCTTAACAGCCATTTATCTTTGGCATATCTCTGATTCTGGCTTTCCCTGAGGGCAAAGAGAAACATTTAGCAATATAGGATGTTATTTTCTCAGTAATTAGCAATCCCATAGGCAGAATGGTTTGGCTTTCTCCCTCAGAGACCCCCGGGCATGGTGACCTGCCTCCCTGCCCCAGCAATTCCTACCCCTGGAGGTATCTGAGCCAATGAATGTTTCCAGGCAGATATATATCTGCCTGAGAAACAGTCACTGGTGGGTGACTTTTCTATGATGCAGTTGTCAGTAGCATTTCTCACCTCTTGAAAGACATCTTCTGTCCATTTTGGTTAATTAAATGTGTTATTAAAAATTATGAGTAATCAAAGTACTACTTTTCATCTGTGAAAGAACAGCTGAGAAATATGGCAAATGTGCAATCTGACACATCAACTATTCTGAGAATATAAAAATGCTAAAATTGCATAGTTAAACTGAGTTTAAAGATGCCAAGATGTTTAAAGAAATTACTACCCTACACAGGATTTCATTTGTATATAAACAGTTGATTTTGGTAAAGCTGGATCTTCCATGAAGATTTTATAGTATAGCAGATCCACCATCTCTCTAACATTTTGCTAATTAGACTTAAATTATCACTCAGAATTGAGGGCAAACTAGTAATGGAAAATTTTCTTTTTCAGTGTTTAACTGAAAGAAATAAAGCAGACATGGAATGGAAGTATTTCTTAAGCCGGCATAAAAATAACGTTTCTAAAGAAACTTTTTGCTGTGCTTCAGAGTGTATTTGTTTCTTTTTCTTGTAATTTAAAAATTAATCTGAAGTAGAACTATTCAGAGCCTGGATCTCTCCTAGGCTTGTCAAGTGTATGAACTGTCAATGGCACAACTGGAAATGCATGTGTTTTCTGGAGATGAGTTTCAGGGTCTGTTGTAGCTTCTTTTCTGTCTGCAGTCTTCAACCTTACTCTGAGCAGAGGATATTCACACTGGACCAGCAAACAGTCTAAATAGCAAGTTAAAAGTGCTAGGAATAACCTTGATTCACTCCATTGCCTCTTTTGTAGAAGCTCCAGAATACGTATTCTCAGTGGTAGGCTGATGTACAAATTATTTCAGCCAGCTGAAAACACCATGTACATAAAAATATGTAGCATAAAATGCAATTAAAGGTACAATACCAACAACAAAAAAATCAATTACCTAATTCAGAATAATTCGTACCAGCTGAATTTGACTGCTGTATACAAAGTCATTAGGATACAGACCTAAATCACAGAATAGCAAACTGTAATTTTCACTAAACTCCTCCTGTATTCACTGCACAAAATATCTGCTCTCTTAATGAGCAAATAGTCAATATTTTGGTGTTGGTTTTTTTTTCCCCTCTTTGTTTCCTTAGAGGTTTCATAGCCTATTTACCATCCACTGTCCAAACCCCCTGACTGAAGAATTATGTTTTGATTCAGGAAAAGCCTCTTCCTGGGTCGTTTGTATATGCTTATTTCATAAGCATTATTTCGTTTCTGTACAGTTTTAAGAAAAGAAGTGACACTATCTGTTATAGAAAATTTGATGTCAATGACACTTTACAGACTTAATTGTGAAACTTTTATTTCAGCTCCTGTAGTCCTGTGCATTCCAACATCTGATAACAGAAGTTGTGCAGGTTTTACAAAGAGTAAAGGCATTTCTCATGAAGAGTCAACCCTGGCATAGGTTCAAGACATTCATGGAAGAAATGGTTCAGGAATTTCACAGAAGAGGGTTGACATGGACATATAAATGATTGTTACCACAAAATACACTGGGACAAGGCATGAAAATGAACAGTGATTGTAACTGGACATTATCTAACTTTCGAGGACATCTTTGCTATGTAAAAGATGCACACTAATACTGAATATAACATCAGTTTTCCTACTTTTTTAAAGAAAAAAATGAGGAAAAGGGAAATGTCATCAGAATACATCATATATTTAATTTTGTTCACATCAGGACTGAAAAATTTAACTCCTAGGCTTCTGCTCCTTGAGGTAAATGGCGTGACTCAGTGACTATAGTAGGTTATTGACCTTAGTTTGGGGCAATGCAGAAAGAAGCAAGAATGTCTGAGTCTTTTACCAACTGTTGAAGAATAATAGCACACAGCCATTTGGGTTCTGGAAGGACAACAACCCCAAGGATATTACCTTGCCAGCCTTCTGTTCACCTTGACTTCCTATGTGAGAATATCTGTAACCAGTATGAGTCTTGATTAATTTGGTGCAAAATAAAACTTCAGCATTTTTTGGCCTGTTCCAGTTGTCCTTCCCCACCCAAATTATCTCTACCCTGACGTTCTAGAAATGAAGTACAAAATGCAAAATTTATTTCAACTTTCTTTTCACAAAGACTTCAGTGAATTAACTCTTGGTGTTAAAATTTTGGTTTTAGCAAAACTGATTTATTCTGCTTGTTTATTTCATCTCCCAGATGGAGCATATTCATCTATGAGGCTTGTTGTATTATGTGGGAGTATGTATAATCTTGGGCAGGACAAATAAGAGGTCTATGTAGTCCTCCGGGAAGCCTGTCCCTGCTTAATATAAGTGAATGTAGGAATTACAGTTTTACATGATTTCATCTAACTTGGAATCACGCATTTTGCAAGAATGACAGATATTAGTACAATACACAGACACAGATGACCACTGATGGCTCAAAGAGTAGGTTAATGAATCAAATCCATGATTTTCAAAACCAGCCTAAGCCTTCAGGATAAAGGTGGAATCTTTATAAGTGTGAGTAAAACCATGTTTATGACAGCTAATGTTTACATACTTAACCATAGTATGGGAAATGTAGATCTACATGCAGATATGAGATAAATTAGGTAGGTATGTGTCGATACCACAGATCTTGGCTGAATACTCCGTTTTTTTGACTTTTTGCAGAAAACAGCAGTCTTGGGTTTCATTCAGCCTTCACTTCTGCTACTCTTCTACTACTTCCCTACATAGTTTCCTCCTTGCACTTCTGAGCCAGCAGTTCCCTGTGTGTTTGGCCATCCAGAACATCTGCCCACTGCAGTACTTTCAAATATTGTTTCTTCTGTGAAGCCTACAAGCAGAATAAATTCAGTTATTCATAGCACAAGAGAAGGTAAGAACACCTGCAAGGAGGTATGGTCATTGTTTCTAGCACAGTACTTAACAGAAAAAAGTAGTGACTAATGCTGCCTTTTGTGAGAACACAGAGGCTTACAGGAGTGTCATCTTGAACACTTTTATCTTCTGGCTGTGATGTATCACTAACAATAGAGTCCCTGTTGAGAGAGAGCTTCCTCTGAGTATGCTGTCAAAGGTCATTCCTCTTTAGCTAATGTCCCAGTGGATCTGCATCCACTGCTGGAGTTCTTAAGTTTCAGACCCTCAAAGGGAATTTTGCATATGTTTTAAACTAGTGTCTCAGTTTCATCATTAAAGAAACTTGTTCCCCATTCCCTGCCAGCTGCTGCCGTCACTCAACTAGACCTTTGCCCATGAGAAGCTGTTGAAGAAGGGAAGGAAACATGGTCAGACATAGACCTGGTTGATTTTAAATTGGCACATGCTGTTATCTAGTAACTAAGTGGTCTGTTAAGGGTGATGTGCTGTGTGGGAAGGAAATCTATGATGAGAAAGACAAAGTAACAGATATCAGAGAAGCAGGAAAATAAATAGGTATTTCTCTCAAGACTCACATATCAGCTTTCACTTGCTTGAAACCTTCCCATGAGAAAGAGTACAAGCATTCACACATAAACACAAATCCTGTGTTTTCTGGTTTCAAGGCTATAGAACGGTTCAAAGCCAAGTTGCATAAACTAATCTTTTCCTTTGTACGCAAACTTACGGTTCAACAAGAGAATAGAAAACCACACAAAGTTAAACAGTTATTCTCTGTGTATTCCTTAGCCTGTGATTGTATTTCTTCAAATAGTGTATAAATAAAAACATGCCTGGAATGAGAAAAAATGGTTTGAAGAGTGAGCCTGGTGATTTAAGTTGTAGAAAAAGTATTTTGGGGTAGATTGCTGAATAAGCAAAAAGTACCAATAGGACAAAGACCAGGTGAAGCCATACAATTTAATTTACAGAGAGGAAAATTCTGTTCATTGTAAAGTGACAGTGTTATAAGTAAAAACTATCTGTTTCTTTGACATTCTGATTTGTACTGAAAAGTGATGGTACTATACTGTTGTACTCCTAAACAAAAGACTCAGGGTTCAGGAAGAATATATCAAGTCTTCCCTAAAATACCCTATTCACACTCATATTTTCTATGATTCTATGATCTAAGAAAGATCTAATTTTTATCTCTATGATTGCTACATAATTATGAACAGTTAAAATGTGCACAAGTATACCCAGAGTTTTACATAACTGTCTGATTCATGCATATAATGGATTTTAGGGACAATGAAATGAGTGGTATGCAAATGTGTGCATATACACACACTTACATGTGTCTGTAAACCCCTAAAAATTTATTTTCCTTGACAGAAAACAAAAATTTTAGGCAGATAAAATTTATATAGATAATGATGCCAACTGTTGGCATTAATATTGTCTATGTTCTACTTTATCATTATCAGTTCAGAAAAATAGTGAGATAAAAAAGCAAAGCTGAGTTTTATAGATACCAATTTTTTAATCTGAGATTTTAGTTTAGAAAATGATGTTGCACATTGCTCAAGGATAATGCCAATTAACTTTCTAAAGAATCTTCATTATGTGAAAATAGAATAAGTAAATATAATGTAGTTAACAGGACCTACATAACTTGAAAATTATAAAAGAATACTGGAAATATTTACTCATCTGAATTCTTTAACATGAAGGTGGTGGAAAATTGGCCTCACATAAACAAAGCAGCATTTAATTTGCTTTTCAGAGTTTGTGTGATTTTTGCAAAAGGCTGCAATATTTTTTTCTGCATATTTGTTTCCTTGAAAATGCTAAAATTTTTTACTAACTATCTTAAAAAAACATCATCAGATGTTAGAAATGCTGTAGGTGTTTCTGAGGCTATAAGGGGATAGAAACCCATTGCAGATATGTAAACCATATTGCCATCATTCAAAGTACAGGTCTATGTTGTACTTCACATTTATACTTCATATTTAACTTTTGTAAATGCATGTTTTACCCACTGAATAGCAACAATTTGTTAGGAGATTGTGAACTTTTTTATCACTTCTTAAAATGTGATGAATTCTGTATGTTTCCAGAAACATAACATATATTTAAAAGAAACATTTTCAGTCTTGTAAGCTTAAAATTAAACCAAGCAGCTTTGCTTGCCTTGTGCCTTTATGTAAGTCATAGTCTCCTCCTGCTCAACCTGCTGCTTTGCTCTTGTGAGCCAGCAGGGCATTCAAACATGTGAACCATGCACACAGCAGACTTCAATAGCAAGCACTGGACAGCAGCTATTTTGAAGGAGAAGATACTGGCTCCTGACAGTGCCTGTGACCTATTAATGTTTTATTTAGCTTTTATATCTAGGTAATTGTTTCCAGGTGAAGCAAGAAAAGTATTTTGAAAAATAAACAAGGAGCAGTTGCAGGTACTGAGGTGGAAATCAAAGCTCTATCTTTCTGACTGGTTTCCCGGTGTTTTGTATTTATCTTGTGTCTTTACTGGAATAAAAGGAGCATAGAGGGCAGTAGCTCTTGAGGAAGCAGACATTACCTGCTTTTTCAGAGTTTGTTTAAAGGGCATAGCCAGCAGCACTGGGAATGGTTTCAAAGGAAGCAGTCAGCTGGGAAAGAGCATGGGGTGAGTATGATTGGTCTCTGTCATTATTTCTGTTCATCCTGGTTTTACTTACATGGAAATGAGAAAAAGGAAGTCTCCTAAAGCTTGAGTAATCCCAAACAATTTCAGGCATGAGAAGAAGCAATTCAGCCATACCGGAAAATGATTTTGGTTGATCTAACCACTTCAACATGAAAAGCATGCTATAAAAATATAGATTTCTCAAGTATCTTTTATCATGTTACATCATATACTAATCCTATTGATTTCTGAATAATCTCATTCATTGTGCAATGTTTTACCATTAGTTTTCTTTCAGGACTGAAAATTTTGCATTCACAAAGTATTTAACCCAAACTTCATATTATAATATATTACACTGGCAACCTCTTGGGAAACAAGCCAGGCTTTATGACAGCCACAAAGCTCAAGGCTCCCTCTTCTACACCTGCTTGAGAGATAGGATGGTTCTTCTGTTGTGTACATGCAAATTAATATGTTGCATCTCTAGCGATGTGAACACCCCTCAGACTTGTCCTGAAAGCACCGTGAGATATCGCATCACCTTTCCCTTGTCATCTACACCAAGGGCTTTTAAATACAACCTTAGCAACGTGCTGAATCCTGACTGGCATGCATAGCCTT
Source organism: Lathamus discolor (assembly GCF_037157495.1). Taxonomy (NCBI): domain Eukaryota; kingdom Metazoa; phylum Chordata; class Aves; order Psittaciformes; family Psittacidae; genus Lathamus; species Lathamus discolor. The sequence goes on from NC_088884.1 coordinate 26,596,966, forward strand.
TTTTTTCTCTTTTTTCCCAGAGAGCAATATGTGTCTTTGACAAGGTGTTGTTTGGCAACCTTCTGGGTTTTTTTTTTCAGACACCTGTGGACTCATATCACTTGTAATTTGATATGTAATTTAATGTTTATATATTCTATAAAACACCTAGGGCCCAATTCATTTCCCTGCCTTTAAAAGTACTTCAGTGATTTATTTAGGAGTTAAATCCTTCCGTTGGAATTGTAAACAATCATAAATATAATTCTAAGCTGAACAAATATCCATTTTGTCACACTGTACGAGCCGGGGTGAAATTCACAAGAAATATATATAGATAACTGAATTATAATTCAGTGCAAAACATATTTCTCAATGCTATTTTCCTCAAATTTCTACCACATATAGGTCTCTGAGCATGCTTATATTAAAGAGTTATACCAATGTAACAAAATCTTTTCAGTAACAGATCCAGTTAACTTGGTAGTAACCCTGTAAGTAGTTTTAATTGAAGCAATTTTAAATTTATATAGAATTAAAATAATTTGAGCAACAGTTAAACTGTTCAGGTTGAACAAGTAAGTTATCAGATTCTACTGCTCCATGGGTTAGTGCACTGACAGCAGGGGTTTGCATTGGTTTCATTTGATATCCATAAAATCTATCTAGTAAAATTTAGAAATCCTTCGGATAATATCTGAGCTAGAGTTTGTTTAAACATTATCCTTTAATATGGGAGTGACACAAAACAGGTCCCCAGATTGTCTTCACATTTTCAGTAAAGCTCAAACTTTGGTACTGACTTCGTATTTTGCTTTGTGCTTTGCAGGTTCATACGCACTTGCATAAAATGACTCTTCAGTATTTTTAATCATACTTTGGACAAGTGAAAAGCAGGCAAAAGCAATGGAAAAATGGGCTGTTGATATGTTGGGAACCTGAAGACAAGAAATAAAATGACCTTGCTCTCTTTGTCACAGTATGGGAATGTTTGTCTGGTATTTTGGCTTCTCATCGAATAAAAACATAAGGCTTTGACTGCCTTATGTTTACAGTGAAAAAAATTTAAATAATAGAAAACCAACACAGACATTATAATCTCTGGAGAATTAAGGGAAAATTATGAAAATCTGTTATGTCTTGAATATGTAAAGTATGAGTCCTTGACCTACTATCTGAAACAAATCACACATTTTGTTCTATTGAAACCTAAAAGTAAAGCTTCTGCTTCAAGCATAATTGAAAGTATTTACTCTTTTAAAGTAAAACCTTATGCTGGTCCAAGTGAGCAAGCAGCACATCCTCCAGAAAAGGGTCTTATACTTGAAGCAACTGAGGAGGAGGAAAAGGAAATTTACTGCTAACCGCTCAAAGATTTAAATTGACATACAAGAATGATAGCACTTGACTTTCCATGTTCTATCAAGGAAAGACAATTTATAAAATTTGTGCAATTTTGTAAATTGTCTTTCTTTTATACAAAAGGATTTTTTGTAGATTTTGTAAATCGTCCAGACTCTACTGAGAAGTGTTGCCATACAACTATCAAAACATATTTTCTAATCTGAAAGTGCCAAACATACAGGAAATTCTTAAGCAAGTAAAGCAGCCTTCCTCAGTTTTACGGACTCATTAACAATAGCTAATTTATATATAGGAGAATTTTAGACCTATATTTCCCCACTAATTGTTTTCTTTCATTTCACCATTAGATATGCCATCTGCCAGAGATTTATTTCAATTTTCATGAAAAGCAGATTCCACTCCTTTGGTAATCTGTCAAATATTTATCAGTTTGGTGCACATGAAGTCAAAAGCCACCATGCGAAACAGTTCTTTTAGTCAACTCCAAAACTTACAGGAATGAAAGGCACAGTGAAGGCATCAAAACCAAAACATCTGTACAGCATCTGTACATTAACCTGGTCAGATTTCAGACCATATGAGCAGAAGTGAATGGCTAAGCCCATAAATGTCATCGCGGGCACATCTCTGAGATACATTGCAAATTTCAAACAAAAGAATGTTCTCATTTTTTTCAGTGTGGTTCCATAGTCATTGTCGTGAAAGGAAGACTTGGACGACTCAATATGAGTTACCAGCAAGCTTCGTTTATTGGGCTTCTACCTTCGGTTAATATAACTGTGAATATGCAAATACTAGGCACTTGATTGGTTCTGGCACAAATAAGGCATTGTGTAAGCTCTATATTTTTGCAGCTACACCATGCACCCCCCCACCATCCTCCTTCTCATGCACTTATCGCTTAGTGTCCTTGGCTGTGATTGGTCATAGTATGTTGCTGTTTGCCGGTGTCCTTCATTTCCTCATTATCTGGTGTGAGAGGTTTGCACCATCTTCTACACAGATGTTTCAGCTCGTTGATGGGAACGTGACCTTTTGACCTTTTTCGACAAGCCAATCCTCCACAATTCCCCCTTTTTCTTTATAAAGGAATAAGGACTGAGTCAGGAGTCGTTGTAAACAAGCAGAACAACATTGCAAAGCATAACAAAGTAACAAACCCCCTATAATTATGAGACCTATAACAGCGAAGCAGCTTGTAAAGCAAACGTATATGCAGCTCTATGAAGTGAAACTTCTAAAATCAGCTAAATATTTCTGAAGCGCTATAAGCGGGTTACATAAAAGATAATTTGACAGACTATACAAAAAGTCTTTGTTTCAGCTAACTCTGGCGAAGATGCCTTATAGACTGACAACCACCACAATACAATTCTACTGTAGGGTCACACTGATGACAAAAACTACAGAGTTATCGAAGCACTTGTTGTATCACCAATCTCAGTTGTACCACTATATGCCTGTGGCCATGGACCGGATCTAGGAGGGCGACCGTGCTCAACGAAAGCTCTGTGTTGATTAAGGAGTTAAGTTCTTCTATTAGTGGCTGTAGCGCTCGGCGCAAGCGACGCTCGTCCCGGGTCTGCGAGTCAGGGTCCATACACTAGCTCGGAGACGCCGTCACTGGAGCTTCTGCAGCAGCCGGTCTTAGTCACTTGGATGGTACCCACAAGGGTCCTGCAGGAGCACAAACACAGGCGTAACCACGGCCCAGATATATTACTTCTGCCGGTCCCTGCCACAAATCTGTATTAGGATCTCTATAGTACGCCTTAAAAGAAGGCTTTATCTTCTGTTTGTACAAAGTGCTTAATAACCGCTGGAGTTTGTTCATCACCAAAGATACATAAATAATTTAACGTAATTTCACCCATATAATCAGCATCGATGACACCTGGAACAATGAATAGTCCTTTCAACGCAGATGATGATCTCCCCAGTAGCAAGGCTAGTCTCATAGATTCTTTTAACAATTCTGGACCTAGCTGGACTTGAGCCTCCTCAGTGGAGAACTGTCCAGTTCCCATCAGGTGTTGTAATTGCACCCCAATCAGGGTATCTCCCTGGCCTTGCTGAACTGCAACTGCCTCTTGACAGGTTTTCTGCCAATACATGTTCCATAACAACAACTGCAAAGGGGTGAGGATTAATTTCACAATACTTTTAATATAACAGCAAATCTGTTCCCCAAATATATGACAACAAGTCATATGTAGTGTTATACTCTACTCCTGTTAACCACTCTTTTTTTCTGCATTAGCATGCATTAGGAGAGAAATACCACCAGAGAAGTCTGGCTAACAGAGGAAAGGAGTAAGGGTTCTTCCACTTTAAGAGAAGCAACCATGAATACGACTTTGATTTCCTATATGCTGGTAATTTGTGGGAAACCTTTTGCTATATACCATAGCATGAGTGACGCAAGTAGTCTTCAGAGGGCTTGTCAGAAGACCTCAGTTTGAGTACTCTGTAATGCGTTTGGGATTTCACACCAACCTTCCTAGACTACAGCAGCAGCTCTATGGTATCGTTTTCCTCTTTGGGTAGGTGCAGGTGGTTAGGCAGTATGAATGTCTCTGTGTATTGGGCGTCTGTGCCCTGGTGTTGACAGTGGAGGGGGCTACAGGGGTGACCACTGTGAGAAGAGTCTGGATGCTGCCCCATGCTGGACATGACCAGACACAGCCACAGCTCTACCACAGACCAACCACAGGACATGGCTGAACCCATCAGTCAAGCTGATGGCACTTCTGGGAGAACATATTTAAGAAAGGGCAAAACCACCAGAAGACAGTGAAGAGTAAGAAGGTAAAAAGTGTGAGATACAACCCTGTGAACACCAAGGTCAGTGAAGAAGGAAGGAGAGGACATGCTCCCTGCAGCCTACAGATGAGAGCAGGCTGGAGCAGGTGGCTACTTTGTGTGCTCCATGGAGGGACCACACCCAAGCAGGCTTATCCTAAAGGGCTGCAGGCCATGGAGAGGCCTCCTGCTAGTGGAAGAAAGCGGGGTGGAATGATCAGCAGAGATGAACTCTCATGAACTGACCACAGTCCCTATTCCCAATTCCTCTGCATTGGTGAGAGGTAAGGAAATAGAGGAGTTGGGAATAAAGGAGTGAGGCTGACTGAAAAAGGCCTGGGGGGAAGGTGTTTATATTTTGTGTTTATTTCTCAGTATCTAAATCTACTTTGCCAATACCTAAAATCAATTTTCACAAGTGAATCTGGTTTGACCATAATGGTAATTGTTGAGTGATCTCTGTTTTTATTTTGACCCACAAGAGACCGTTAATTTCTGCCCCTCTCCTTTTTTGATGGGGGGCTGGAGGAGTGGGGGCAGGAAATGAGAGAGAAGCTGGGTGACTCTCTGGCAGCCAGTCAAGGTTAACCCAGCACAAACGAGAACTGCAACTTCTGCAATTGTTTTTCTTTTCTCAGCACAGTATTTTAAAATCTGGAGTAATATTTAAAAATACTATAATAACAGAGTTATTAATAAAAATGTAAGCAAAGGCAGAAATCCATCAGATCTTATGATTCCTCTAATAAATCACTTCCTCAACCAAAATCCTGGGAGGTAAAATACTCTTTTTCAAAAGAGAACAGAATGTGCAGTGTTTAGTATTAATCATTTAGCATTTTAAGTCTATATTTTTTATTTCAGTAGCTTACTTCAAAAGATACTGTTGTCTATCCTGTCCAGAGGCTATATTCTTTTTTGTGTTAGTTAATGTGTTTAATCTACACTGAGATTAATATTATGCATAAAGACCTTGGCGTCTTTAATTAACTTCCTCCCCGACTAACTTTCTAAGCTAGATTTTTTCTGGAATGTTTTGATTTTTGATACTGCAAAACCTTGTCACGTCAGCTAACTGGTGTATTAGTTGAACAGAATGAATTCTGCAGGCCAGACTCCTCTTTTACGATATGAGTTGGAAGCAGGAAGCAAAAATTCATCAGGGATGTATGCAAAGCTACTGATTGCTGGCTTCATACTCTACAGTGATTGTATTTTTACATGGAAATGAAAAGTGGAATTTTACAAAAATCCCATTCAGGTCTTACATGAAGATATGCTTCAATCAGAAAAAAGACAATTTCTTGACTTTTTCACTCCCCTTTTTTGTTCAAAATAGCCTCTCATTCAATTTTGCTGTTTGTAAAAGTTGCATCTATAACACAGCACCAAGTCAGAAAAGGTTTTGCAGGAGTCTGAGTGAGTAAAATGTTACCAAGAGCAACTGGTGAAGATGTTGAATATCAATCTGCTGCATCCTAAAGGACTTTGATACAGTGAGGGATTATCTGCCCTGATTTTACTGCAGGGCTGTGCTGAGAGGGAAGTGGAGAAGTACTGAGGGTCATACAGGGTATCTGAGTTCTGTGATTTCCTGTGGAAAGAAAAGTGCTGTCTCCTCTATGAATAACTCACTATGGGGATTTACTAGATCAGTGAACAAATATAATATTTTTGTTCAGACTGTGAGATGACACCAAAACCATCTCTCTGCTTCTTTCACAGGACGATACATCTAAGGAGAAAGAAATAATGCAAAAGATATGGCTGAGATTGTTAAATAATTTTATTTACTGTTTCAAATTAATATATATTATGTATCAACATATACATAAAAATGCAATTTAATATTTGAATTTATTATCACAAGGGACCTTTAGTATGTCTTTTACAGGAGCAGAATCAATACTTCTAGACCAAGAACTAAATCTACTGAGTGCTGTAGATGTTTTAGTGTTTAGTTTTTCTATATGTAACTTAAAATTGTTTTAGAAAAACTTGAATCTTCATACCTCTTCACTAAAAACAATTCTAATCAAAGTTACAGATAGCAGAATTCTGAACAGAAGCTAGACTTTGCAAGGTCATTAATGCTGCAGAAAAAATATCTTGGGCATATTGAAATACAGAGCTTTGAATCTTTTATTGAAGAGAAGGATCTGATTTATCATTTATCAAAAAAAAAAAAGGAAGAATTACTCCTTCTGAAACATGGTTGAAAGTGCTGCTGTTGCTTTTTGTTTGTTTTGTAGTAGCTCATGCAAGCTGTGAAAGACCTTTTCATCCTGCAGAGATTTAGATTTCTGTGTTGCACCTCCAAGCGTTTGATTAAGAAAAAAGAAAAGATGGCTATGTATTTCTCACATAACTCACTTCTGCAGTCATTTTCTCTGTGTGCATTGAGTACTGGATTGGAGGTTTCAAGTGGAGACAGCTAGTCTGGAGTCTTTTTTCTGTTGAGACATAAGACCAATTCTGACCTGTTTTTTTCTCTACAAGAAGCCTGTTGTGTTGCAAATGCACAGAAATAAAACTCAGCTCAATTAGAGGACTAGAGTATGGACTCTCAAATAGCAAGGTACCCCTTTATGGAAGCAATTGATGTTTTTCACATGCATAAAAGCCATCAGAAAATAGCCATACTTAAAAGTATTCAAATAAAGTAATTCAAATAAAAAGATATTTAAATAAAAAAGTTCTCAAGCAGGTAAAATATGGCTAGACAGAGAGATATTTTAATATCATATCATTCTAAAATGATTTCATTTTTATGTTCTGTTGTTAGGAAAGGACACAATAAATTGCATGGACAAGAGATGCTTTGGATAATTTTCCAAGAACTGGTTATGTTAGGGATATATTATATTATGTTTCAAGACAGCTTTATGAGTTCCATAAAATTCCCTGTCTCACTAGCTATTTCACAACAAAAGGAGTTTTACTATTAAATTTCTATTACTATTAAATTAATAATTACTATTAAATTAAATAGTATTAATTACTATTAAAATTCCAAAGATCTATTTGTCTGGCTGAACTAAATCAGTAGGTTCAGTGAAAAGTAAGAACAACAGATTTCTCTGGATGTGTACCATCTAAAGGTATTTGAATCCATATCTTCACCTCTGCTGAGAAGAATTACAGGTCTTTATGTAGTAAAGAAGACTGACCTGTGTGGGAAATATTTTTCTGTAGGTCACAGGCTAAACATGCATCATTTGAAATTATCTTCAACCCATTTACCAACCAAGAATTATTAAAATAAATTTGGAAAATTATTTCATATACTGAATAAATTAGAGAAAAATCATAATCTGCTCATAGAAAATTTATGCATAAGAGAAAGTAAAATCCATCAAATAAATTGCTAACTATGAATTAATTTCTTAGCTCAAGGCTTAAGTGATAAGCTCTGAAACCAAAGTACTGAACAGTGCAGATGCAAAAAATAAAATTTGCATCAAATAAATACTTAACATCTTTCTCACTTGAAGATGGAAAAAAGTTCCATTTTTGTGAGTGCTTACAATCAAATACATTTGGGAAATTCTAATCATAGAATACTGAGCTCATCCAAATTATTATCAATTTTTCAATATTCTGTTCCCTCAAGATACTGTCTAATGTTTATTAAATTAATCTTATTTGAGATAGGTGGGCCTTTTCCTCAATGTTTGTCTTCCCTGACTTCATTTTTGTCCCCTTATTCTGAACCATTTGTAGTCAGTGAAAAATAACACCTGGAGTTGAAATCATTGGCGAAGTTAAAGATTTAATGCACCTGCAATTATATCTTAACCTCTCGTTCTGCAGGCAGTATTAGTCTAGTTTCCTAGTCTGATGTTGTAACTTTCTTTATATTACTCTAGAATAATTGTACTCTTTCTCTGGTTTTGCATTTATTTATTTGCTTTCTGAACCAGTTTAAATACACTTTTCTGAAAAAGTATATTTTAAAGGAAGGAAACCCTAAGAAATGGAAGACAATAGCAAAAAAAATGTCCTCTGTGACATGCTGTGTAAGCGTATGTGCTTGGAATGGTCCAAAACCAAAAATGAGAGTCTGAGAAAGCGTTCAATCAGGTAAAACATAACTATTCTCATTTCTGACAAAGAATAAAATGCTTCATTATATGCTTTCACTGTTCTGCCCAAATTTGATCTTCATTGCTCTTTATAATCAACACCCCCCAAAAAAAAAGGTTTTTTTGAGTCCAGTATTTTATATCTGGTGAAGTTCAAACACAAGCCCAGCTGCCAAAAACCCTGTGCTAGATCACCTCAGGTCTATCTGTCTCATCTTCCTGCAGCTTAAAGAGCTGGTAACTATAATAAAAGGCTGCTGAAGTTGTTCTAAAAACCATCAGTCAGCTACAATTGGATTTATGAACTTAGTTTCAGTGCTGGAACTGCCCAAGTTCCAACTAGCAACTAATGACAGTTCAAAGTATTGGCAGGAAAAGACAATGAACACCCACTGGTTTGAGTCCAGGAAAGGAAAAGCAAGAGAGAGGAAGGTAGCACTGATTGTGGTGCATGAAGAGGGAACAATGATCTGAAGTCAGTGAGGCACAAAGTAAGGCCAGGTTTTAGAAGGGAGGTTTAGTTATACAGCAGGTGCAAACTGGAAATTTAAAACACCATAAAGAGAGATCAAAGAAATTTAGATTTATTCTTAAATTGATTTCTACTCAGATCTGCTTGCTGAAAGAGGAATGCATGTGCATATAGTTTTAGTCAAACCTAGTTTTCAGTAAAGAAACAATTTCAGCTCCTCATTTTACTCTGACTTTTTTTACCTCATTTCACAGTGCAGTTACAAATATTTCTTACATATATTAAAGTGCCATGTGCTTCTTTCCCTCACTTCCCAGAAAACAGTACACCAACTCAAATATGCTTAATCTTAACAATATGCCAAGACTCTAGGGTATTTTGTGTAATTCTTTATATTTTTTTAATGTATTAAAAAATTAAGGATGTGATTTCAAGAGAAATAAATGAAGTATTATTCCAACTTCACTGTTTGTATTCCTATAAATATAATATGAGGACTACTTGCATTTTCCATCTAGAGGTGTTGGAAAGTAGACTAGTACATGTATCTGTAACGTAGCTGATAGCAAGTTACAGTGGATCATTCCTAAATTGCACAAAAATCTGATTTAAGCCTTCAGTTGTAGGTCAGGCCTTATATCCTGACTTTTTTTCTCACTGTATCTAACCATATGCAGAATTTCCTTTGGCATTGTTTTAGGCCAGTGTTCAGAATAAGAGGAAGGAAGGTGTTTCAAGAACTGCTCTTCTTGCCAGACTTGTCTATGTAAGAGATTGGACGATTTTCCTTTATTCCTTGCAGTGATTTTAATACCCTTTGAACAGCATGATTTAACGGCTCGATTGAAGTAAAAGGAAGTGCTTCAACGAAGTAGAAGAATACACATTTTTGCTACCTTCTTGTCTTTAAGCAACCCAACTTCAGTGTAGAAAACCTCCACTTCAGTTGTCACTGATAGCAGGTATGTCCAAAATCTAGATGCACAGACCACATTCACAGATTTCTGCTTCAGTCCTCTCAAAGGAAAGGATTCAGCCTATCTTTCCCACATCTTACTTTTTTCTCTGCAGGCTTTCTTGGACACATTTGATATCTGTAAAATCACAAAACCCTACTTCAACTCTCTTGTTGATGCCATGTGCATTGATTCAGAAATTTATATAACATTAATTAATTGTTATTCCTGCGCTGGAGTTTAGTCATCATTTTGGTTCACATTTAATACTTTGATAATATTTTCACAGTCAAAGCCAAGAAACAAAACTGACCCTAAGACTAGCTTATCCTCACAAGGTCTTGTATGCATGAAGGGGTGCTTCCTCCAACTTAGCATGAAGAATAGAATGCAAGAAAGTTTATCTTCCTCATACAGTAACAGAATGGGCATTTTCCTAGCTAATTCCCCCAGAGAATGAGACTATCATCCATTTTCATACAATAAAAATGTTTAGCTGTATGTCACAGGGCTACCCTGGGCTGGCAAACAGATCTTCTGAAGCATTCTTTTGTAATGGAGGGATTGCCTTATGTCATTCTCCAGGGAGAAGATTTGTGAGGCTGGGAAAAATTGCTGAACTCTTCTCATGACTGACAAAACCTGTTTTTCATAATTAGGAGAAATTCTTATATTGTTCAAATTCTTCACAAAGCTTATCAGTTCCATGTGAAGTCATTTGAATTTGCCCATTACTCTGTTTCTTTTGCAAGCGAGAATTTTCTCTTCTCATGGCAGAAAAAAAAGCCTGAAAACTTTCAGCACTTCCCTGGATACTGCAACTGATACACTGCAGTTCCTTACAGACCCTCACCCATGCAGTTTTCCTACATCCTCCAAGAGGATCCATGTTATTTTTTTCTCACTGTAATACCTTATGCCTTCCTGTCTTCTTAGAGGGTGTTTAATCTTTTTGTGATTTCACTATCTGGCCAGTACTTCATTCTGATTAATCAACAGGAAAGCAGAAGAGACATCCTTTCCCACCATCATGATGCTAATTTGTCTTTTTCTTTTCTGCTTATATTTACGATGGTTCTCAGCAATTTGAGATGTTTATTACTCTGTCAGTTTTGTCTGTGATTGGTCAAAGTGTCTGTCAATTGTTAGGAAAGCAACAGAAAATTGGCACAGACAGAATATAGACACTTAAGTGCTATTGTTTGTACTTTAGAAAGTAATCTAGCTACTCATGTTGAACAACAACAAAAAAAAAACCCAAACAAAACCTAACCGCAATGCAGCTAACATGATACTTTTTTTTTCTGTATTAAAAATTCTATTTTATTTCATAATTGCATATTGGAAATCAGAGTACTCTTTACAGTCATCTGAGAGCTATTACATGATAGCCAAGGGTTGCCACTCAGTAATATTTCATGAAAGGAGCAGATCCATATACTCATTCAAGTTGGAAGGGATGTCAAGAAATCTCTAGTCCAACCTGTTGCTCAGAGCTCTGAAGTCAGATCAGGTGGTCCAGGGCTGTATCCAGTCTGATCTAGAAAAACTTCAAGGATGGAGAGAGACTGCCTAAATTTCCTGGACTGCCTGATTGTCCACTTGGTGAATTTTTAGCAGTAGGTTTCCCCTGCTTCACTCTGGTGTGAGTTGCTGTTTCTGGTGTTGTTTCCTCTAGTTAGCACAAAACTAAACTTTGCCAGGGAACACGCTTGGACTTCCTTCCTATGTCTGCTCCAACAGTATTACAGACGTTGCTTTGATTATGCCTAGGGATAATCAAATGCCTCCTCTGAATGGCCAAGTACATAGATCTTGGTTCAACAGTGACATAGTTTTTTTAATGATCAGTCTCTAAACCTCCAAATTTGTCAGTAGCTCCAAGACTGAAAATTACCTGAATTCCCTGTGCTTTGTAGCAGAGAAGCAGGCTTTTATACTGACTTTGAGTTAGCTGTGTATCAGGGTGCCAAAACCCAGGCATCCAACCAAAAACCTGAGAAGATGTCTCTGAGAACTTGTCCTTTGCAAGATTTCATACTTATGTTTAGGTCTGAGGTTTAAAGGCAAATCCCACAGGTTTTGGAAGTATTGGCTGTACTGCAAGTTTTCCACTTTGTAGTCAGGAATGTGAAATTTACAGGTCTGGAAAAAACAGAAAGTGCAAGATTAGCAAGACTAGCAGTTTGTTTTGCAAGAGATAATGTTTCCATTTCCTGGATGGTTTATCTTTACTTTGAATAGAATGGGGACAAGACGTACAACTGTTGTGTGCTGCCTTCCCAGCTGTGTATAATAAAACAGGAATACAACTGGAGTGTAAGTGTTCAATTCTTTACTGTTTTCTGTTCTTCAGAGTCATGGAGAAAATGGTAGTATAGTGCAGTGGTATTTCACTGTAAGGAATTAAATACTAAATCTTTTTTCCATCATCAATTTACAAGGGTTTATTTGGCTTCCCCCCTTATGAAGTTCAACCATGACAAGTGCAAGGTCCTGCACCTGGGTCAGAGCAATCCCAGGCACAGCTACAGACTGGGCAAAGAAGAGATTCAGAGCAGCCCTGCAGAGAAGGACTTGGGGGTGCTGGTCGATGAGAAAACGAACATGGGCTGGCAGTGTGCGCTCGCAGCCCAGAAAGCCAACCGTATCCTGGGCTGCATCAAAAGGAACATGACCAGCAGGTCGAAAGAGGTGATCCTGCCCCTCTACTCTGCTCTTGTGAGACCTCACCTGGAGTACTGTGTGCAGTTCTGGTGTCCTCAACATAAAAAGGACATGGCACTGCTGGAACAAGTGCAGAGGAGGGCCACGAGGATGATCAGGGGACTGGAGCACCTCCCGTATGAGGATAGGCTGAGAAAGTTGGGGCTGTTCAGCCTGGAGAAGAGAAGGCTGCGTGGAGACCTCCTAGCAGCCTTCCAGTATCTGAAGGGGGCCTATAGGGATGCTGGGGAGGGACTCTTCATCAGGGTCTGTAGTGACAGGACAAGGGGTAACAGGTTAAAACTTAAACAGGGGAAGTTTAGATTGGATATAAGGAGGAAATTCTTCCCTGTTAGGGTGGTGAGGCACTGGAATCGGTTGCCCAGGGAGGTTGTGAGTGCTCCATCCCTGGCAGTGTTCAAGGCCAGGTTGGATGAAGCCTTGTGTTGGATGGTTTAGTGTGAGGTGTCCCTGCCTACAGCAGGGGGGTTGGAACTAGATGATCTTGAGGTCCTTTCCAACCCTAACTATTCTATGATTCTGTGATTCTATGATTCTATTAAAAATAGCTTAATGTATGTTTCATAACAATTTTATGAAAAGGATGTTGATTCACCTTTCATAGTTGCACAATTAAATCCTTTATGTGTTCTGTTTTCTATACAAGTAAATAATGCTGCCATGGCATTCTCTATATTTAGAACTGAAAATATTATATACAATCAGTGTCTTTGTTGTTTTACATAGAGCAGTCTCAAAATTCATCTGCTTAAATGCTTCATGTCTCCTATAAAGTGCTTTTGGAGGAGACTTTTCACATACCTTTGAAAATCTGCTGAACAATGTTGCAAAATAAAGCAAATAACTAGTTTTGCTACATAAACCACTCCTAAAACTTAATAAGAAAGCATTACTTCAAATAGTTTCTAAGTGTTGATGACTGAAAAACATTGAAATTTTGGAACTTTTGAGTAAATATAAAGTTTGGGATTTTTTTTTTAATCTATTATAATCTAACTTTAAATGTAGACAAACTTTTAATGAGTTACTGATTTCTTAATTCTTTGAATCCTTTAATAGGAGTAAATAATAAGAATTCTATAAGTGCTGCACAGAGTTTGAAACAAGGAATTGCTGTTATGTGAAAACTGTTTTGTTGTCAGCATGTTCTTACCAGTTCATGTGTGAGTTAAAAAAAAAAAAAAGGAAGCAACAAAGTTTTATTGGAATGTTTGTGAACTTCCTAAAATTCAAACTCATTTGTTAAAAAATGCATAATAAACAAAAAAATAGAAGACTGGAAGATATTAGGAATATTGTACCAAAGAATACAAGTACTGGTTTTGAGTGAAAAAAGTTTTGAATCTATGGCTTAATACAACAGTGTCTGTGTACTCATGATGAGATGCTGGAGGGAACTGACATATCACTTTATATTAATGCATTGTGTAGGAAGAAGGCACGTAATCTGACAAAATTAAATACTGGAAGTTGCTAGCTTTTAAATTACTGCAATTTAGGACCTCATTTTCAAATAATACTTTTGCCTTTTTATATAATTTTATATCTAATCTAGATCCATTTAAAGGATGGATACAAAAAGCAAAAAAACAAAAATGAAATAAATCACTCCTACTTTATTTTCATGTCATATGATTTTTCTTATTAAGACATGATTCATTTAAACAATGCAGAGAGCACCTCAAAATTGCTTTATTTTTCCAGCTAAAATAAATCTCTTGTTCATTCATTTAAAATAAATTTTCAAGAAATTTATTTTAGCTGGAAAAAACAAAGCAATTAAGTACCTGCAGTTCTGTGAACAACAACATTTCTATATAAAGAATAAAAAAATACATAGAAATTCTCAAATCTATGTGAAATCTTATATATATATATATATATACACACCATGAGCTTAAGAAAAATATTCTCAAACAAGAAGGGGTTTCTAGACTCAAATACTTTTTCGAAATTCAGGTTTCACTTTGATCAAAGCAAGATTTGGAGCTCAATTTTCTGTCTTTTAATTAAATCTTGGAAATGTGTTTAAATCATGAAGGCAGATTTCTAAATTGCCATTGCTTAAAAAGAATGAAAGCAAGAGATTTGGTATAAAAATATGTGAGGCATCAGTATTATGAAATTTTGGTTTACAACATCGGAATGTAAAGTATTCTGTGCTCTTCTCATCTCAATAAAAACTTTGGTTTCTGATTGATAGAATATTTTTTGAAAAGGGAAAAATATATTCATAGCAAACAAAGAGAAGAAATATATACAAAGGGCAGTACCTGTCAGGAGAAAGCTAGTGATTTAAGGTTTATTTGATTGTGGCTTAGGGTTTTTTATTTATTTATTTATTTTATCTGCTTGCTTATTAGTCTGATAAAAATTTAATGTTGTCACACTTACAGAAGTTAATGACCAAACAAATCCATAGCATTCTGTTGAAGCAGGACATTTGTGTTGTTTTTAAGGTTGATTAGATACTCCAATCCATAGTGCACTTGCACTTTTACATAGATAGTCTATTCTACAAAGAGGGTTACAAATTCTTAACCACATGTGATTTCAGCAAGACTGCGCTGATAGGTCAATTCTCATTTAAATCTGTACTTAATCATAAATGTCTTAGCCTACAAATGACATTTTAACACAGCATTTACAAAAAAAAAAGAATAAATAAATTGATGTTTTCTAATCCTACTGTTATACTTCTCTTGGTTTTCTTGTGGAGACATCAACATAAATAATGAGACTCTTTCCCTATACTGGTCATGACTAATTGAAGACCAAATATTTTAGATTAACCAACACCTCATTTATTCTGTTGTATTGCTTCAAATTATGATAACGAATGCTCCATTTATTATCTATATCTTGGGAACAAAGCTTCCAAAGAAAGGCAAATACATAGACACACACACACAAACCTGAATCATGCTGAAATAATATTGCAGGTATAATTTACAATTACTGTAATAATACAGTATGTTGGCATATTTGGAGTATCTCAGTAAAATTACAAATAAATAAGTAACCGTAAGGCACTAAACTTTCTATTCTAAACCAAGTCCAGGAAAAATATCTCGTATAGGTTCTACTAAAAACCATAACTCTTTGTCTTCCTCTAAATGCTTACTTGTCTATTTGGTCTGCATTTAAAACCAGAAAGGAATGTTATACACAAAACATGTTTTGCAGAAACTTCTAGAAATCTTTTTCAGTTACAGCAATAATTTAACAGAGCCATGAGTAAAAAAATAAAAATAAAAAAATAAAATAATAATACCACATAATAAAACCACAACATTATTGCAACTATTTCCTTGTTTCATTGGCCTAGTATATCCTACTTTTCTTGGTTCTTCTGACAAGAACTTTTTTTTTTTTTCCAGTATTAGCAATGCATTCTAACTGCCAATTTAATGGATCATTTTAACTACTTAGCCACAAGTTTGAACACAACGGCTTTCCAAAAAGCTCTTCAATAGTCTGTCTTTCATGGTCTTAAGCATACACTGACATTTTTAACAGCTCATTTTCACAAGCTTTTTCAATTCCTGTTGCAACTTCTTTTCTGCACATAATTCTACAATATTGGTCTCAAATATAAAATTAAAAATTAAATCTTCTGCAAGGATATTTGATGGCATTTCATCCTTCATGAACATGCTCCTATCTTACTAAACTTCACTGTTTGCATAGCAGAAATTATTTTTATCCTCATTAGTTGCTTGGAGCTAAAAATTAAAATCTGCTTCTCTTCTGTATCCTTCTGTAATTTCATTCTTTATCCAACTTTCAGAAGTTGAATAATTGCCAAGAAATAAGGAGAGGAAGAAAAAGAAAAAAATTGTGGAGGATGAGATGATGAGTGTAAACAGTGAAAGAATCCAGGGTAGGGTATGGTTTTGGTTTTACTGAGTTGAGTGATTATGCAGATAATTTTCTTTCCGAAAGGACTGTGATCAGCACGATGTGTAGCTGGAGGCATGTCATTCATGGTGTACCCCAGGGCCAGTACTGTTGGGGTACACCATGGTGTACCTCAACATTCATGGTGTACTCATGTCACTCATGGTGTATGGGAGCCAATGCTGTTTAGCATCTTCATTAAAGAACTGAATGATTAGATAGGGTACACTCTCACCAAATTCACAGATGGTACAAAATGGGCAGTAGGAAGTGTGGCTGATTCATTAGATCTTGCTGCCATTCAGAGGGACCTGGACATGCTGGGAAAATGTAAAGAGAGTAATTTCATAAAGTTCAGCAAAGGGAAATGCCCAGTTCTGCATGTGGGAAGGAATAACCCCTGCAGCAGTACAGGTTAGGGGCTGACTGACTGAAAAGCAGCTTGGCAAAGAAGGACCCCTGAGTCCTGGTGGAGTGCAGCCAGCAGTGTTGCCAGTAGGTCAGCAGAGACAATCCCTCTGCTCATCTCTGCTGAGGCATATTTGGGGTGCCGTGTCCAGTGCTGGACTCCATAGTACGTGGGAAGGCACAGACATGCTGGAGAAAGCTCAGCAAAGGCCCATAAGGGCGAGGATGGGAGAGGAGCAGCTGCCATACAAGGGGAGGCTGAGTGAGCTGAGGTTGTTCAGCCTGGACAACAAAAGGCTCAATGGGTCTTGACAATCTGTATAAATACTTGATGTGGACCAGGAAGGAGATGGGGCCAGACTCTTCAGCGTGGTGCCCAGTGATAGGACAAGAAACAATGAGCACAAACTGAAATACAGGAAATTGTATCTGAATACAAGACACTTTTTTCTTTATAAGGTGCTGTGTGTTTTTACAGTGAGGTTTTTCAAACACGAACAGATTACCAGGAGAGGTTGTAGACTTCCCTTTCTATGGATACTCAAAACTTGGCTGGACAATTTATTTTGCTGTGCAACTTTCTCTGTTGGGCACTACTCTGAGCCTGGGGATACACTGAGGTGGTCTCTAAAAGTCCCTGCCAACCTCAACTATTCTGAGCTTTTGTGGTTCTGTCATTTGAATACTTACACATGTATTCCTCAGAAACACTGTGGAATTGCATCATTATTTAGGGTCATTTACTTTAATGCGAAGGTATTATTATATTGTTGAGTTCTTCATAGTTTGTGAGGAACCTTTAACTATGAAACTGAAGCAACATTAGCCATAGAACCTGCAATACTTTTAGGTCTTTAATATTTTCTTTGTCTATTCAAATCTTGATTGTTCTAATAGATATTTTTCTCCTAGATTTGTAGAAGGCCATCTGTGGAGAAGCAATAATCTACTCCTTTAATTCTGGAAATCAAATTACTTTGCTTTGTTCTGCACAGCAATGTTATTGAGAGACTGTATAATTGAAAAATGTTTGGTGTTTAAGTTAACCCTTGCTTTGCTGCATTCACTTTTGAAACTGATTGTAATTCCAGAGTTAGTAGACTAGGCAAACATCCTCCTGCATCTGGGCACCAAGATAAATAAAATGACATGATATATTTAGAAAATTATAATATAAGCCAGGAGAAATATAAACAGGAGGGAGATAATGAATTCTCTTGCTATGAAACTGTGGAACAATTAGGGTCGCTGAAGAGAGAATTTGGGAGAAGACAGGGAGATTTTTCTCATTCTCCCCCATGAATAAATCAATATGCTGCAAGACCAAATATTGGCACCGCACATTCATTGTTTATGTACATCTGTATTGTTACTACTGCTAATTCATACAATGTATCTTTTAGAAAATTTACGATTGAACTGCAGTTTAGGTGAAAAATTTCTTAATGAGACATCTGATAGAAGTGTTTACTATTAATAAATAAAACAGTAGGCTGGCATGTGCATGAGGCTACAATTAATCCATGCCCTAAGTGCTTGAAAGCCAAATGTCTTTAAAAATTCTAAATTTATACAAACACTCCAATTGTTCAAAGCAGTTATATGCCTACTTTACTTCAACCGTGTGCTTATTAGGGTTGCTAAATTGGAATGGACTTCTGCTTTTCTGCATCCGGTCACAAGTTTTGTAGTGTCTTTTCTGCACAGATTTTAAATTTTTCCTTTATAAAGAACATTTTGAGAGTGTTAGTTTCCCTATCTCTTTCCACTAAGGAAAACAGCTCCCAGCAGAAAGGCAGTAAAAAAATATTAAGAAAGCAATTATATTTCCCCTATCGGTTATTGTTTCATAACTTCCATTTTAATGCTTATCTGCTCTATCTAGATGCTTTTTTCTTATCTCTAGCTGCCCATTAAGCAGCTGTTGGTAGCCTAACTGTCACATCCTATTCACTTTTTGATGAGAAACTTAATTTTGAATATTCACCAGTTCCATCTAAATGTTTACATAATGGCTTGCTACTAATTAAATTCCACTCTCTTGGACTGTGCACTCTGACAGTCCCTCTTCTTTTCATTTTCCCCCTGGTTGTCTCTTCTGCCATTCTCTGTCTTGGCTGTATGCCTGGAATATATTTTCTGCTCAGATAGAACCTGTCTCCAAACTTCTCAAAACACTGTGAGAAAGTAGCCCTCCACTTTTTTCCCACTTAAAATCATCAGGATGGAATGTGCCCAGACATACTCATAGCTTCACAGCCTACCTATTGACTTGGCAACTTTGTCCTCTTCTGTTCCTCTCTATCGCTATAAAAACATCTTCAACAGAGATCTTACATTTGTAAATAAGCATGCTGAACTATGTGCAAACAAGTTTTAATCCCATATAGAGTTCATTTGCAAACTCTTTCTGGTGAGGAATACCCTTTATAGCACAATGCAGAAGCACCTAAGCAGTTTGAAATATATGCGAATAAGAATAAACAAACTTGATTATGACACTTGTGAGGACAAAAAATAATAATGTCTTCTGTTCCATTCTTACTGAAACTTCAAAAATTGTTATTACCTTCTATTAATAGTAACTTTTAGTACTCTTCAAAAATAATTCAGCATTTCCCATTAATCAGTTAAAAGACCATTCCCCTACTTGTTCCATGTGCTCACTGTTTTTCTCATTTGGCTGTCAGGAGAATAACTGGATTTGCCAACCCAAAAAAAGAAAAAGACACAAGTTCTTCAAGCTCTCAGGAAACCATTGCAACAGTGGTCCAGTATTATCACACTGCTGTTTGGTTTCCCTTGCTGCTGTTCCCCATGGCTTTCCCTTCAGAAACCATGTCTTAGTGGGAATTGTCTCCTATGATTGCAGATTGGGTCCAAATCTCTTACAGGGCTGAAAAGTACTGTACACATTACAGTTAGAATGCCATAGTACACAATCTCCTCTTTAACTTTGGATTATAAAGTTATTTTTACAAGTATCATACACTTTTGAATACATTTTCAGGATTTTAATATTTAAAGAGCACTTCCACTGTGACACATTAATATACTTTGAATTAGAAACTCATACAAATTTCATTAACTCTTGTCAAAATTTTATCAACAATTATCAATTTTTTGCTGCATGAGAAAGAGAAAACAAACTTTTACACTCTAATGATGTACTTTTACACAAACATGTAAATTGTCTGTTAAACATCCATGAACTCACAATAAAGAGTGGAACAGATTAGTGTAATCATCATATAATTAATCTTGAGACAGAAATATTTCTAAATACTGAAACTGTTCTCAGTGAACTGCAATAAAATAGTACAGCCTTAATTCCTTCTCTTTTCTTTTCTTTTTTTTTTTTTTTTCCTCCCTTGTGCTGGAGTGCATTTAACATTTGCCTTATGCAAGCATTTCTAAATTCTGTGCTGTAGCTTTGCTCTTATTCAAATAATGCTGAACCTATCTGAAATGGTACAAGAGGCATGTGCCTTACATAGAAGTAATTCTCATGAAAAAAAAGGATGAAGAAATGAGAAAATCTCAGTTTCAAGGGTTGAGATACTCCTGCTAGTTCTGTAATAGCTACTGTTCTGTTTTGAGCTGGGATAATTTTCTTCCCAATAGCTGGTGCAGTGCTGTGTTTTGGCTTTAGTTTAAGAACAATGCTGATAACACACCAATGTTTTAGTTTTTGCTAAGTAGTGCTTACCCCAATCAAGGACTTCTCAGTCTCTCATTCTTGGCCAGTAAGGAGATGCACAGGAAGCCAGGAGGGAGTAGAAATGGGGCACCTGATGCAAACTAGCCAAAGCGGTATTCCATACCACAGCGCGTCATGCCAAGTATATGAACTGGGGGGAGTTACCTGGAAGGGACCAGTCTCTGCTTGAGAATAGGCCAAGCATCAGTGAGCAGTTGGTTAGCAATTGTATTCTGCATCATTTGGGTTTCTTGGGTTTTATTCCTCTCTGCCTTTTTACTTTTCCCTTTCCATTACTATTACTTACTACTAGTATTGTTATTATTGTTATTAATTATTATTACTATTATTACTTTTTTTTTCAATTATTTCTTATCTCAGCCTATGGTTTTTACCTTTTTCTGATTCTCCTCCCCATCCCCAGTGTGGAAGGGAGGCAAAGAAGAAGGGGAGTGAACAAGTGATTGCATGGTACTGAGTTGCCAGCTGGGATTAAACCATGACAAGTACTAAGAACAACTGTTTCCCTCTCTAGATCTGTGGAAAAAAAGAAGGTATTATTGCAGGCAATTATTAATAGTAGGACTACTGGCATAGGAAACATTCTGCAGTGCTCTTTCTGATATGGAACTGGCAGCTTAAAGTACACGACTGGCAAGGAGAACAAGTGAGAGATACTGTTGTAAAGGAGGTACTGTCTCCTCCTCCTCGCTTAAAATACCACTTAAAATACCAATGGTGAGGTCTTTGATGCCAAGTCTCTAATTGTATCATTCCCTGTTTTTACTGTCTATTTAGTTTACTGTTCAGTTTTGCTGATGGAGAAAAAAATATGAGCCACCATTTTGCCAAAAAGACTGAGCATTGTGTGGGGAATCAATGGATGAGAAAAAAAGTGCACTTAATATTTATTATAAAGGTACTCATATTCTTCCTTATCATGACTGCCTAATATTATTGTATCATCTTGCATACCTTTTAAGGCACCAGTCTAATTGAGCTGCTGTGAGTCTCTTCCATACACAATGCACAAGGAACTGTGTTCTGAAGAGTGGAAATTTTTACAAATGTCACAACACTGAGCAAATATAACATCATACCATTCCACTTACCATTGCATAGTATAAGAAGTTGATCATATACTCACCAGGATATAAATAAAATACGGAATAGTATTTAGCTAAAGAGTATTACTTGAATGGGGAGCTGTTGGTCTCTTTGAATGGTATGTAGAAAGGAAATGGATTTATTCAGTCTAAAGAAAAGAAGGGGAAGAAGGGATCTTACTGGTACCTACAACTGCCTCTTGTACAGATATGAAGAAGACCAGGCCAGACCCTTCTTGGAGGTAAAGAAGAGGCCAGCAGACACGTACTGCAGCAAGGGAAATTCCAATTTGATATTAGGAACAAATCTGGATAATGATAGTAATCAAACACTGTAGCAGGTTGCCCAGAGAGGCCGTAAACCAGAGTATGGGTGAAAAAGGGTAAAGCCGTATTCTCAAAGATGCTCATTACAGGGTTTCTTCAGTAAGAAGTTCTTTACTGTAAGGGTGGTGAGGCACTGGAATGGGTTGCCGGGGGAAGTTGTGAATGCTCCATCCCTGGTGGTGTTCAAAGCCAGGTTGGACAGAGCCTTGGGTAACATGGTTTAGTGTGATGTGTCCCTGACCATGGCAGGGGGGTTGGAACTGCATGATCTTAAGGTCCTTTCCAACCCTAACTATTCTATGATTCTATGATTCTAACATGAAGAAAAGTCAGAGGAAGAAGGAAATTTTACAGCATCTTTCTCTGTCCCAAAAGATATTATGTAGCTTATGTGAAATTTTTAGCATTCAGCCTGAAGGATAAGTAGTATAGGTCTTACCTATTAATTGCACTGAGAGAATTTCTGTAGTCTTCAAATGCTTTCACAGGAGTACCATTCAACCAAAATAGTATATCTACAACTAACATTACAGTACAGGTCAGCTGTTATCACAGGTAGTCAGCTTTGAAATAGCTACTGGCTTATCAGAAAAGGTGGATTAATTAAGCAAAACATCATGAGCACAGCAAAAGTTTGTTGTCTGTAATTTGGCATTACACAGATTTGTATTTAACAAATAGAGGGTTACTTTAATGTTCTGAATCAAACCCCTATTTTACCATATATTTCTCAGAAAAATTCAAGTTTGTTCTATAGGAAGTACTACATAGATGCTGCAGGACAGTCCTAAAGCCAACCGTATCCTGGGCTGCATCAAAAGGAGTGTGACCAGCAGGTCGAAGGAGGTGATTCTGCCCCTCTACTCTGCTCTTGTGAGACCTCACCCTGAGTATTGTGTGCAGTTCTGGTGTCCTCAACATAAAAAGGACATGGAACTGCTGGAACAAGTGCAGAGGAGGGCCACGAGGATGATCAGGGGACTGGAGCACCTCCCGTATGAAGACAGGCTGAGGAAGTTGGGGCTTTTCAGCCTGGAGAAGAGAAGGCTGCGTGGGGACCTAATAGCATCCTTCCAGTACCTGAAGGGGGCCTATAGGGATGCTGGGGAGGGACTCTTTGTCAGGGTCTGTAGTGACAGGACAAGGGGTAATGGGTTAAAACTTAAACAGGGGAAGTTTAGATTGGATATAAGGAGGAAATTCTTTACTGTTAGGGTGGTGAGGCACTGGAATGGTTGCCCAGGGAGGTTGTGAGTGCTCCATCCCTGGCAGTGTTCAAGGCCAGGTTGGATGAAGCCTTGTGTTGGATGGTTTAGTGAGAGGTGTCCCTGTCCATGGCAGGGGGGTTGGAACTAGATGATCTTGAGGTCCTTTCCAACCCTAACCATTCTATGATTCTATGATTCTATGATAACTGCTATCCATTTCTACCTGCAGTATCACTATGGGCCACCTTTGGAGTGTTTCTCATGGTGCTTTTAAAGGGAAACTCAGATGTTTCTTAAATATATTTACTTTCCATCCAGATATCATAGGCACATTACTTAGGGTGATATCTGTTAGAAGTGAGTGAGTTTCACAAGTGCCATCATATTCTTACTGTAAGATATTTAATCACCTCACAGGGACACGTGCAGCCTGCTGATGCCATCAGCATCCTATCAGATCCCAGAGATACCTACAATATTTAGAGTGCTTTAAGGATTTCTGTAATAGTCACCTGTTAGATCCTCCATCTGGGAAGTGAGAAACAGAACTGATGTGACATTGTGCATTCAGAGTCAACCTTACAGCACATTAATTTCCCTGTGAAAATGAGCCTTTAATTTCTCTTTAACTTCTTTCAAGTCCTTGTAGCCTGCAGAGGAATGACACCACCAAGTAACAAGGCATTCTAAATTAAGAAATGTAGCTGCCTCCCCATTGTCACTAAGAAAAATATCACCCTTATTTTCAGACAAGATGGAACAACAGATAATGTTGCTCAAACCAGACTAAGGCACTTGTTTTCAGAGTTTTAGTCAGTAAATTATGCCTTGTCAAGCAGCATAAATGTCTCATATGACAACCATGTTAATTAATATACTTGGTTTTCTTTTTCCCTTAAGGAATCACAAAAACTGTCATGAAGAAAAACATGCATTTGCTCCCCAGATTATATAAATTTAGATATTAATATAAAGGTAGTCAGTTAAGAATTTTGGTTGCTTGACGGTTGTTATAAGTATTTATTTTCAACTTTGCCAGACTTTAACTATTTATTTGCAATTTCCCATCTGCTGAGTATCTGCTATACAACACACTGTTCTAGGAAATTTCATCTGTTATGGTCTAACAGGAACAAATATAAGATAATACATTATTCTTTTAGAAACAGATGTTTGGGTTGTTTGGGTTTCTTTTTACTAGTAGGTGACACACCTGAAAAAAAAACTTTTTTCTGGATATATTTATGAAAACAGACCAGCTGACCACCCGAGTTTCTACTGGTGTTCATGTCCATGTGAAAATAAAAAGGGAGAGAGAATAAGAAAAAAGGAAGCAAGCCAGGGGAATGGAGACAAGTAATTATATGATTTTTAAGGTCGCTTCCAACCCAAATTCTTCCAGAATTAAAATTCAGAGAATAAGTAGTAAAATCCAGAGAACAGAGAGTTTGTAATCTAATAAGTAGATATGGACAACAAGGTAAACCAAGCAGGCTTAACCTGAGTGAGAAAAGACAGAATACTTAGTCACCATCAGTGGGCTATGAAGAATGGATGTAGTAACAGTTTTGAGGAAGCATTATTCTAATAAAGTTTCTTGGCTACTCAATCGAGAATTGTAAAAGGAAAATACTCTTCTAGGTTGTCTGTAGAGCTGTTTACCTATATGATAAGGAGACACCCCACTGAAAATAGTGCTTAGCATCTCAGGAAGTATCAGACCACAACACTTGTGAGCATGGTCCCCAGTAATCTGCATAGAATTTGATAAAAGTTTTGGAATTTAATAGCTTCATAGTTGATTTGTGTACATTTTCAAGCTATGTTAATGTTTAAGATTTATGGACTAATCTGATACTTCTAAAGCAATCTGCATAATAGCCAGACTCTACCATAATAGAATCATAGAACGGTTTGGGTTGGAAGGGACCTCAAAGATCATCCAGTTCCAACCCCCTGACATGGGCAGGGACACCTTCCACTAGACCAGGTTTCTCAAAGCCCCATCCAACCTGGCTTTAAACACTTCCAGGGAGGCAGCATCCACAACTTCTCTGGGTAAAATAATGCTGGATCAGGTTGTGCCTTCTTTTTATTACAGCTTCTAGCAGGAGCTAGAAACAGATCTGACATGAAGTATATGCCATCAACCAAATGTATAATCTTACATTTACTGAAATCACTCAAACATACAAACAAAGAAAATACTACTTATATAAATAATCCTAGTGAAGTTGTTGGAAGAGGACACTGGAACTGGCTTTAGAAAGGAATTAGATATGACTTTGCAGAAATAATATACTGAAAACCACTCCCCGTGGCTCAGTGAACACACAAAAACACTCCCAGTGACAGCTTGCTGTACATAACTGGAAAAAAGCTCCTTGCATTGACACCATGTATTTACACTTAGTCTACAGATAATCTACTAAATGAACCCACGCCTGTTTTCAAATTTATTCCTATAATGAATTTAAGTACCTCTTTTTTGCACTGAGAGAATTTTAATAAATTGTAATTCATTTACTTGTACAACTTTTAACTGTTATGTATCTTTTCTGTCCTTTTGTGTTTTTAAGTCAGAGGATGTCACAATAGTAAACCTCTTCAGATCTATTCATTACCATAGGTATCCTACACATTCAGAAAGAAGAGGAATACATTTAGAAAATGGACAAAGCTTCTGATTGAAAATAATTTATTTAGAGTACTGAGAAATGAGACTATGATTCATCTAAAACTATCAAGCTGATCTGTATTAAGTTATGGTTTGGACCTTAAACAGGATAAATTATCTCAAGCACTGAAATGGAAAAATGGTTTTCTCTGCCAAATTGTACTAGTTTTGTCTGGGATAAAGTTAATTTCCTTCATATTTGCTCACATGGGGTTATATTTTAAATTTGTGCTGAAAACAGTGCTGATAACACAAGGATGTTTTAGCTAACGCTAGGCAGTGCTTCCACAGAGCCAAGTCCTTTTCTGCTCCTCACACCACCCCATCAGCGAGTAAGCTAGGGGTGCACAAGGAGTTTGGAGGGGATGCGACTGGAACAGTTGACCCCAAGTGACCCCTGAAGTATCCCACACCATATGGAGTCATGCTTAGCTATAGATTATTAGATTTCTTAGCTGGGGGAAGAAGAAAGAAGGGGGAGCATTCAGAGTGATTGTCTTCCCAAGCAACCATGTGCACGATGGAACCCTGCTGTCCTGGAAAACTATTAAACACATGTCTGAAAATGGGAAGTAGTGAATTAATTCCTTATTTTGCTTTGCTTGAGTGTGCAGCTTTTGCTTTAACTATTAAACTATATTTATCTCAACCTGTAACTTTTCTTTCACCCACCTGATTCTCTTCTTGATCTTACTGTAGGGGCACGAGCAAGCAGCTGTTTTGTGCTTAGCTCTCTACTGGGGTTAGCGAAAAACAGAGTGCCATTTTTTTCACTAACACTGAAATCAGTAAGATGCCTGTATCATCTCTTACAGTATTACTGGGGTAGTATAACAGCACTAGCTACTGTGTTATTCCTGAAATTTCAATTGACTGGCAGTAGTACTGCAAATGATTACATAGTCAATAATCCATGTGTTTGTTTTGTTCAAACTGTCATGTAAGGACACCTTGCTCTTCACTAGTTAATGTGGTACCGCTGTGATTAATATCTGCTAATATTGAACTTCTGGTTTCCTAAGCAACAGTAACCAGGTGAAAGTTTTCAAAACCTTCCTTCTACTAGCTTGATGCTTTCACGTAAAAACCATGGGATTTTTACTGTAAGGAACAGGACTCAGGATGCTGTTGTTTGACTGTACTGATTATTGAATTGCAATAGAGTTTGAGATTTCAGGATGTAGATACTGAAAATATTTTCTTCAGTTTTGGTTGATATTAGTATGTGCTGACTTACTATAGTAAAAATTATATATATATATAAAAATACAAGTCTTGATGCAAAAATACTACTGAATTTGGATGGTTTTCATTCTTGTTTTCCAGTTTAATTAAAAATTGCAGGTTACTCTGCAGGATTTGAACAGTACTGTACCTGTTTGAATTACGATTACAAAAGATCTGAAGTTTGCAGTTAGGTTTTCAGCAGTATAGTAGGGACAATCAGTCTTGGGTTCTTTATCTCTCTCAGACAGCACAGGGAGCTGAAAATAGATCCTACTACCCAAAATGCTACTCTATTCTCTAGCCTATAAAAGGACTGACACATTTTAATTTGTTCCTACAGTCTGATTTTTATTTTTTTAGATTGAATTTAGGAAGATGTGGATTTTTATTTATTTTGGGCAAAAGTAGGGTTTTACCTTAGTATCAAAACTAAATAAAACAAAAAAAAAGTCTATTTTTTCTTCAACTAGAAATAAAATATCTTTATATGTTATCTAATATTTTTCCTCATTTTTTGAAATTTTATTTTTATCTTTAACATGAAAATATTTATACAGAAAGTATTATTCAGAATTGAGTGAAATTGATTTCTTTAATAATTTGAAGACTAAAATATTGGCACAAATGCTTCAGATTTAATATTTTTGTACTTAAAATATTATGAAAATGCTGGTTGACCTTTTTTACTTATTTGAAAAATTTGCTTTTCAACCAGGACTTCAAGTATTTTTGACCTTGTTAACAGTGTAAAGTTATTACTGAGGAAGAAGAAATATTGAAAACTTGAGAGGCTTTAAAATAGAAACAAACATGGAAACTAAAAACAAACTCATGATTCTTTAACCACTGCAAAAGTGATATTATCTACTCTACCAGATGCTTGGAAATTGGAGTTGTTTCACACCTAGCCAATCTACTACAATAATTTAGAATAGTTTTTAAATATTACATTTTATCGTAGAGCCAAATGTTTCAACATCATTCCTTTTCACTTTAGGTGTGAACATTTTCAGGAGGAAACATCTGTTTGTCATATTTTGGCCAATATTAATGATGAAAATAGTTGTTCTTTTTTTGGTAGACAGGAAAAAGGACTTGAGATTAAACGATCTGGCACTGTGATGTTGAATCTAGTTTGACCCATCTAAAAATGTAAGAAAGCAGACACTTCCAAGAGCCACACTGAGGCCTTTGTGTCTGGCTGGGGTGGAGTTAACTTTTCCACAGCAGCCCATGTGGTACTGTGCTTTGCTGTTGTGGCTGAAACAGTGTTGCTAACACACCAATGTTTTGGCTGGGGTGAACAGTGCTTGTGCAGCATTAGAGTTTTCTGTTTTACCAGTCTGCCCTGCTCCTCACTCCCAGAGAACAGCTGACCCAAACTGGACAAAGGAATATTCCATACTATGTGATGCTAAGCTCAGCAGGAAAAAGCTAAGGGAGAGGAGGAAGAAGAAGGGATGGTGGTGGTTATGGCATTTGTCTTCCCAAGCAATCGTTATGAATGCTGAGGGCCTGCTTTCTGGGTCCTCAACATCTGCTTGTAGTGGGCAGTACTGAATTAATTTCTGGTTTTCCTTTTTTTTGTGTACAATGCTCTTTCTTCCTTATTAAGCTACCATTACCTTTACCCACAAGTCTTCTTGCCTTCCATTTCCTTCCCATCCTGCAGGATAGTGGAATGAGCAAGCAGCTGACTAGGTGCTTGTCTGTTGGCCAGAGTCAATCCACCATGCACACAAAACATCAAATAAAAATATTTCTCACATTTTTATACTTGGCTTTTTACAGAGAGACTGACAAAATCTCAGTAAAATAAACACACAGACTTGATAAAGTTGCTTTGGGATTAAAATACGTAATATGGTGGAAGGGGTCCGGCTGACTTCTGGCCATAAATCACAGAAATATTGACAAAGAGAGAGAAAAAGTTAATGGAGGATGCTAAACAAGTCTTTATGTCTCAACTCATTCTGTGTTTTAGATGTCTAGCTCAGGATAGCACACTATGTACCTTCATGCAATTGAAATCCAAAACATGAGTTTTCTCCAAGCAGGGCTACTGTTCTGAGCACTTAACCCCACTTCCCATCCGATCTCTCTGAAAAATAAGGTCATGAGTTCTATCAATTCAGAGTTCTTTTTAGCAAATGTAAGTAGTTTATGATATTGGAGCAAGGTCTCTCACAATGCTTTCAAATTTTTAGAAGGCAGAAAAGCAGGGCATGAAGACATGCTTGCTGAGAATTGAACATCAGGGGAAGAGCAAGATGGTAACACTGCACATTCATGATCACCTGCATGTATGGATTGATGGGAAGGTACATGACTATGTAGAGGACCATACTAATCTTCACAACTTTTCATGAGTTTAAGCAAATTTCAAAGAACACTGGAAATGTGACCTCAAGAAAACATAGAATCATAGAATAGTTAAAGTTGGAAAGGACCTTAATTCCAACCCCCCTGCCATGGGCAAGGACACCTCACACTAAAGCATGCCACTCAAGGCTTTGTCCAACCTGGCCTTGAACACCACCAGGGATGGAGCATTCACAACCCCCCTGGGCAACCCATTCCAGTGCCTCAGCACCCTCACAGTAAAGAATTTCTTCCTTATATCCAATCTAAACTTCCCCTGTTTTAACCCATTACCCCTTGTCCTATCACTACAGTCCCTAATGAAGAGTCCATCCCCAGCATCACTATAGCCCCCCTTAATATACTGCAGGGCTGCTATGAGGTCTCCACGCAACCTTCTTTTCTCCAGGCTGAACAGACCCAACTTTCTCAGCCTATCTTCATATGGGAGGTGCTCCAGTCCCCTGATCATCCTCGTGGCCCTCCTCTGGACTTGCTGCAGCAGTTCCATGTCCTTTTTATGTTGAGGACACCAGAACTGCACACAATATTCCAAGTGAGGTCTCGCGAGAGCAGAGTAGAGGGGGATTTAGAACCGCAGTGTCTCTGTGTTAGGCTGAGGTGGTCAGGAGTTCAAACAGTATATATTCTTTTTTGTCTTCTTGTTGTGATTGTGAATTAATTTATCATATAATCAAAGTAAGAATACCTTTTTGCCACAATAGGAATATGTGTATTCATATGGTAGTGAATAGATGTATTTTGGTCATATGACACTGGTTTTCTGAGTAATATGGCAGAGATGGCATTTTAGGAACAAAATGGCAGAGAGAACAGTTGGCCTTTCCCAGTCTCCTTCATGAATTCTTTCTAGGGAGATGCTATGCTTTGCATGAAATTTATTGTAGTGGCAGGCCAGATCTGCCTAGTTACGCTCAACATGAGCCATCAATGAGCACTTACAACCCAGAAAGCCAACCCTGTGCTGGGCTGAATCAAAAGGAGTATGGCCAGCAGGTCAAGGGAAGTGATTCTCCCCCTCTGTTCCGCTCTCATGAGACCCCACCTGCAGTACTGCATTCAGCTCTGGTGTCCCCAACACAAGAGGGATGCGGACTTTCTTGAGTGAGTCCAGAGGAGGGCCACAAAGATGATCTGATGGCTGGAGCGCCTCTCCTATGAAGACACATTGAGAGAGTTGAGCTTGTTCATCCTGGAGCAGAGAAGACTCTGGGAAGACCTTATAACAGCCTTATAGTATCTAAAGGGGTCCTACAAGAAATCTGGAGAGAGGCATTTTACAAGGGCATATAGGACAAAGGAGAATGGCTTTAAACTGAAAGAGGACAGCTTTAGATTAGACGTTAAGAAGAAATTCTTTACTCTGAGGGTGATGAGACACTGGAATATTTTTCCCAAAGGAGTGGTATATGCCCTGTCCCTGGAAGTGTTCAAGGCCAAGTGACATGAGTCTTTGAGCAGCCTGGTCTAGTGGAACGTGTCCAATAGACCATTAGTCCACAAAACTAGGGTGTCTGGAAGTAGGTGAACTAACCTAACCATTCTCTGATTGCATGATTCTGTGAAATGATACCATGTATCGCACTCAATTTTATCATATTTCCTTCTGACAAGAAGATATGTAATTCTTTTCCATTTAGCAGCTTTTATTTCAGGAATGTCATCATTTTGGATTGGAACTACTGTGTATTACTTATATAATACTCCTTCCTAGACATATGCAAGCTGAAGCTAAGATGTCAGAAGATCTTTGCTACATCAGATTTTCAGGACACAGAATATATGTCCAAAGTCCATTATGGGAGATCTGTTATTCAAAACTGATCAGAAAAGTATTTTCAGGTTTTTGGACCAGTAACCTCAGCCTGTTTGCAAATAACTGCCATTGATATTGTAACCAATTCTCTGAATAACGAAGCCAAGATTTTTATTGACTTTGGTGGTAATGAAAGACTGTCAGCTGACAAAAGAATCTTGGCCTCTAAATTTAAATTTCTTCAAAATAAATATTCAAATAATTTCATATATCCCCTCTTAAAAGGAATATTCCATAAATTTGACATTGATGGATTACAATTATACATATGAACAACTGCTTCATGAAAACAGTTTGTCAAGACAGTATTAATTGCTGTGCAGCTACAGATTCAGTCATGAAATACAGACAGCAATATAAAAAACTTCTCCAGTCTAACATCAACCTTTTGAACTGGAGTTGAAAGAGCCATAGGATTTGTCTCATAAATAAATATTATACAAATCTGTCACTACTGAAGTTTTCTTTTTTAGGAAAATTGTATGTGATTTTCTCAAATGAAGTGGAAGAAACAATTCTCGCCAGGCTATGGGACAGTGTGGTACATTCTTCAGATGGGCAATCGAGAAAGAACAGGGAATGATTGAAGAGTAAAGAAGGTGGTTTAAGAAATAGAGAACCTTTGAAGTAACGCAGACACATATTTCTGAAAATTGAATGCTTACAGCTGCAGATGCCTTGATAACAATAATTTATGAGATTTTCTTTTTCACTTTCACAAAACAAGCTAAGGCAGCCTTCTGTTAAAGAATAACAAGGTTTTGTTCTTCTCCTTGTCTTACCTGCAAATGGGCTGAAAGAACATAATTGCTTTTTCACAGTTATCACATTCATGATTTGTCTTTAGCTTTTAATGAATGGTCATATTCATATTTGTATATGGATTTAGAGTTTTGTATTAATATTTGTGCAGACAGGAGTCATTTCATCTACTTTTGCAGTATGATTTTTGTTTAAAATTGTGATATATGAAAATGAAAGTAGTTTTTAAATAAGTAGAAAATATTATCAAAATTAGAATTTGCCAGGTCATTAAGTTCTTGCTATAGAATATCTGAAACAGATTCTCACATAATTGCAGAATCGCAGAATAGTTGAGGTTGGAAAGGACATCGAGATGTCATCTGGTCCAAGCTCCCTGCTGTAGCAGAGGTACCTTGAACAGGCTGTCCAGGCCAATGTGCAGATGCCTTTTGCATAACTGCAAAGGCGGAGACTTCATAACCTCTCTGGGCAGCCTCTGTCAGTGCTCAGTCACCATCACAGTACAAAACTGTCTCCTGGTGTTCAGAATGAATCTCCTGTGTTTCACCTTGTGCCCATTACCTCAGGTTAAGTCACTGGGAATCTCTGAAAAGAGCCTGACTCCATCTTCTTTGCAACCTCCTTTCAGCTATGTATTCCTTAATTCTTAAACATTAAAAAAAAAAAAAAAAAGTATAAAAAAATATAGGCATGTGTCTTTTCTGAATTTTTTATGGCATTCATACATACATATAGTATATCTCCTTTGTTATATAAAATAAAAAGTCTTAGAGCTGACTTAAGAACTTTTGAATGTATAGCTCAGAATTCAGAAACTAAAACCACATTCATGTTTGACAGAGATTTTGGCAAGATTTTGATGTTGATAAAAGAGTATATTATACATTCTTCTGTGAAAATTCAGGGGAATATGAAAAAAATAATCTTTAATTAAATTTTTATTAAATTAATAATAACATCTGTGATCACCTTCAGTTTGCTAAGAAAACATGTGCTACAGAAATGCCATCAAGTATTTAAGAAGTTGTATGGAAAATTATTTGATAAGTGCTTTTCACGCCTATTACATTGGGTAAGCTGCCCTTACATGTTTGCATGACTATTTAGTTGTAAGTATCTGCTTCTGTATCATACCGTATAGGTCATACAAGAAGAATGAAAAGGTACTATTCAAACCTATTCTCCACAAATTTGTCTTGCTTGAGTCGTATCGTATTCAGAATAGAAAGATGTGAGTTAATTTTCACAATATTAAAAAAAAAATAGATTTTTAGTCATGTTCAGAATTTCTGTCTCCTAAGTACATTGGAGCAACGTTGTGGGTTTTTACTCTGGGCAATAGGGCTTTTCACAAGAGTAATTGGTTTTCTTTTATGAAACGGAAGACCTCACAAACTGCAGAATAAACCCAGTGGTAAAACAGAATTGCCTTTTAAGCTACAGGTCACAATCAACAAGAACATATGCTCATGATTCCCAGTCACAGAGGAAGGATTCTTATTCATATTCCACATATCTGGTAGTAGAGCAATGTAGTTTGAATCTCAGTGTATGAATTTTGTTTCATATTTTGTAATTATTGGTCACAAAAGTGAATCTCATCAGAACTGCACACTGGGGTCTGGTTGAACATTAGGCCCTTTGAGATGCTAACAAACTGCTAGTGAAGTTATTAAGGGCTAGATACATTGTCAGTCAGTTAGGACATTGTCAGGTATTTTACTCCTAAAGAAAGCCTGTTATACTTTTAGAATCTAATTAATTCTTCTACAGAAGACTGGTTCATTATTTGGATATTATGCACTGCAGCTGTCAAAAGGGTTAAAAAGAAAATCTTACAAGAACTCCACAGCTGAAACAAGGACATAGTTTAAACCAAAGGTACTTAATTTAAGGTACGCAAAATAAATTACAGTTAATTAATGGCCATTAATAAACAAATGAAACTATTTTCTTCTAAAAGAAGAGTCTCTCATTTATTCTGGGTAAAAACGTGGTCTAATATATTTATTGCACCTGAAATGCTAGTATTGGCTGAAATGGGTCTTCATCTCCTTAAGGTAAGCAGATGATATAGCACATTTTGAGATCAAATAATCTTTTCATGAGATATATTATTGTGAGCTGGCATTCATCTGACAGATGTCTCTGTTTATTTGGCATCTTTGGCATCATCTGATAGAAATATTTTCATTTCACCACATAATTCCAGATACAAGGTAAGGAAAAGTACACTGGAAGCTGGGCTTCTGCATAGTCCAAATATCCATGTTTTGACAACTCTTGGTGTAATAATTTTTTCTACATTCTCTATGACATATCTTGACTTCCATTGGGATAATGGCCTCTCTGTTGAAGGTATGACAATTGAGACAAAGAAATCATGAGATTATGAGGTAAGGCAAAGCTGGATAGCTACACTGGTAGCTTCTGCTAGCATCTAAGTGGTTATCTCTCCCAGAACGTGAGGAATGATTTGGAATAAATGCACAGAAAAACACTATGACACTGTACAGTTGGCTTTTTGAAAATATGCCCCCATATGTGTGAGTTTTAAATATCTAATATGTGTACAAAAACCTGTTATATAAACTAGGAATGATAAAGAAATGGCTAGCAATGACATAAGTGCTCCATGGAGGATTTAGGCATGAATATGGTAATATTACTATCGAAAATCCATCTAGCCAATTGGAAAATGGATTTTGAAAAACAGCACTCGGTCTTTGATAATTGCAGTTTAAAACCTTAATGCTGCAGGAGAATTCATACTCCATTAAATTAAGTAATCTACAGAAGCAGACTTCAGAAACCCAACATATAACAAACATAAGCAAGGACACTGGAGTTAACTACGGGACTTTCCAGAAGGTCTCACAATGGAAAGCTGAAAAGCAAGTGCAGTTGTTGAACTCACTGCCAACTCAATTCTGACAACATGAAGCCTTGGAACAGAGCATCATTCAAAGACAGCATACATACCTTTTGAAAATAATATAATCTTCTGTGCGATCTCTATGCATACACAATCGTGGATTGTAATAGTTGGGCGCTTTTTTTCACATTTTGCTCAACGACATAAGTCTTCACAATATTGACACTCAAATGAAAATATTCTAGTGTTAATAATTGTATTCAATAGATATGAATGGGAATGTTTAGTTTTAGGGCTGTAGTTACAGACAGTGAAAAATTGGCTTGTCTATTTGTCTCTGTGGACGTAAATCTGAGAAAGTTCATGTTTATTTTCTGGTGTCTTCTTGTTATTGTTCCAAATATTGTCTTAGGCTAAAGAGTACAAGATGTCAGTTTCCAAAGAAAATAATCTCGTTTTTCAACAGGTGGGGGCCTACCAAATATCATATCAAATCCTCAGCTTCTGGTCTCTGCTTCTGCCCAAATTTTTCATTTCAATTTTTTAAAGTAGTTTTGCCATAATGGAGTGGTGTTCTAGCTAGACCTACATACAAACTGTAACTTGGAGCTTTGAGACTTTGAATTCTTCACTTGCTATTCAATTCAGTCTCTTTTAAACCTCATTAAACTCATTAGTCTAAGAGAGACCTAATTAAACATCCCTATGGGTTCATCCAGGCTAGCACTTCAAATAACATTTTTGTATGAGTTGCTGACAAATTAGTATGTATCAGAACTGTGACCCTCTTTTATGCTTTCTGGCATAGGATGTACAGACAAGACCCCATCTTCACTCAGACCACATTAATTTTTTTAAAAGATACTGGTTTGGGTTATTAAAGAAGTAAATCCATATGTTACATGTTAAAACATGGCTTGATAAAACAGACATTTGGGAGAAGTTTCATCAGACTTTGTATTATATGTCTATAAAGAAGACATCCACATCTGAGATACTTGTCTGAAGTCCCTTTATAGTCAACATAAAAAAGGCAATTTTTGAGATGTTATTCCTCTTATTATGAGGAAGACTTAGATCATATTAATTACACTCTAAAAGTATTTGTTTCTCAACGTCAATAATAAAGGGAGTTTAGACAGCTGGCTCATTCCAGACTTCTAAAATTACGCATCAGGTGACAACTTTGGGTTCAAAAAAAAAAAAAAAAAAGACAGAATGGGAACCAAGGAATCAAATATCTTGGTTATATCTGCCCCATGTGCAGATATTGATAGTGATCTTGTGCCAGCTGAATTCTGGTCTGAAACTACTCCCATCCATATTAAAACAGTATTGAAACTACAACTTTTTTTAATGCTTTTCTTGCTTTTTTTAGGAAGCAGGAATAAATTGAACATTTACGAGAAAATCTCATTTTCTAATCCAACAGTTTCTCCTTTTCATGCAGTTCCACTACTACTGGTTCTTTTACTTTCATGAACAGTTAAAATGCAGATAGTGACTAGTGCTTATATTAGATATATCCTTTATTTTGGGGGGTAAATCTTGCCTTTAATTACCTATTCTAGTTGTTTGAAGATGTGATTAAGAAAGATAAGTGACATCTTCTGCAAACCAGAAAAGAATAAACTTATCCTACTCTTCTATTTTGACGGAAAAGTAGTGGTGCTTTTTTTTTCCCTCCATTTTTATACCTATGTATAGACAGATAAACTCTCATATCCAGACTTATCTGGCAATAAGAATTAAAAAAAAAAAAAACACCAAACCATTGAAAGACTGCAAATTTGCCACATGAAATTGAAACTTCAGCTCCTTACTGTTTCTCCAGAAGTTTTTTTTTGGGGGGGAGGGGAGGGAGGGGGGTTCACCAGCATAGAATCAAATCCTCAGCATGTAAAAAGTACCTAAATCTTGCTTTGGCTCTATGGAAGCCACTAGGGCTATGATTCCTCTTTCTATTCCACCACTTGAACTCACTCTCATACATTCATATACTGTTCGGATGTTAAGAGCCACAAGAGCAGAAGGTGACAGTGCTTATAAAAGAAGGCTTCTCTTATTACTCTACTAGCTTCCTCACCTGCCAGATTGGAGACAACATATTTAGACTGGGTGTATGTTCGCAGAAGAAAAGCAGGATGTGATGGAATTTCTGTAGGAACTTTCCAGGTGAGGAATAGGGTGTGCACAGCAAGGAGACAAAGACAGATGTCCAGAAAAACTATTTTCTTTCCATAAGGGAGTAGTTCAAGCACAGCTCTTTTTGTTTTAGTTTTCTATTATTAATTTTGCTTTTGACCAGACAGAACAAGCACAAAGGGTGGATGGAACAATGTCTTCCAAATTAGTGCCTCATTTTGCCAATGAAGGAAACCAGGATCCTAGGGCATTCTGTGGGGTATCCTTGTGATCAGACCTCTGTATCATCTTTTGAACTAAGGGGAGTTCCTGCCAAAGGGTGTGGGACACAGTATGGGAGGCAGGAAAAGAACATGCTGTGATTGCACAAGATGTGTTAAGACGTGTTTAGGGGAAGAATCAAGGAAAAGGGAGGGATTAAGGTAATTGTGAAGAAACAGGTATGGGAAATAAAGGGATGAGGGAATAGAAGAGTCCATTTGCATGCAAGCAGGGGCTGGTCAGTATGCTGTGTGTGTTCATGTGAGTGCTCTGTGTGTGTGTTATTTGTGTGGCCAGATGTATGAATATGTGTCTCTATATATAAATTCTGTATAGTGTAAATTGCCTATCAGGAATAGATGCTCAGCCTTGCTTACTATTAGAGAAACCAGAGGACTGAGTCAGACTTAAAGGTCTTTTCCAAGCTAATTCTATGATTCTATGAATTCAAGCCTTAGAGATGATCACAGAAGACCCAAGCTGTGTGGGAGAAGGTTCTGAACTATATCTGATCACGTAATCCCAACAGCAAGAATTGTCTGTAACTATAAACACATTTCTGTGTGAATAGCTGTCACTGAAAAGACATCATTGAATGAATGATAGAATTTAAGGTTGGTGAGTATGTATAGCCACTTAGTTACACGAAAAGACTGTCAGTCAAAAGTGCAGTTTTCATTCATTGAATGACCTAAGAGAAGTTTTTTAAACTGCTATTTAAGTTTGGCAATGTATAAGGTAGTTACTGACCTGTCTCATGGGAATACAATTGTGTAAACCCAGCCAGTAACTCAGCACTTGCTCACCTCCCACTTTTTCTGTCTTCCCCAGGCAGGACTGGGAGAAGAATAGAAAGAATGTAAACCCCACTGGTTGAGCTAAGAACAGTTTAATAACTAAAATAAAGTATAATATAATACTATTATTAATAATAATAATACTGGTAAGGGAAATAATAAGGGGAGAAAATATAAAACTAGAAAGTGAAAGATAAAAAACCCAACACTAAACATAAATGATGTACAATAAAATTGCTCACCGCCTGCTGACTGATACCCAACCTGACCAGAAAAGGTAACTTCCCACAGTTTATATACTGGGCATGATGGGCTGCGGTATGGAAGACCCCTTTGGCTGCTTTGGGTCAGGTGTCCTGTCTCTGCTTCCTCCTGGCTTCTTGTGCCCCTCCTCACTGGCAGAGCATGAAGGACTGAAAAGTCCTTGATCAGGGTAAGTGATACTTAGCAACAACTAAACCATACTTGTGTTATCAACATTGTTCTCAGGCTGAAGCAAAAACACAGCACTGCACCAGCTACTAGGAAAAACATTAATCCAGCCAAAACCTGGACAAGAATGAATTGATATTGATAAAGAAGTTGGTAATCGGCAGGAAGGGTGACATCTTTGCATTGGATCAGAACAAAGGATAATGAGATTAGGTCTCATGCTTTCAATATATGTTAACCACAAAACACCCACAGAATTTCAGTAGGCTTTGGCATTAAAATTATTTGAGAATATTTCAGAGTGATCCAGGGTAACGTAATAAGTTTAAATTGGCTATAAGGAGGAAATTCTTTCCTGTTAGGGTGGTGAGACACTGGAATCGGTTGCCCAGGGAGGTTGTGAGTGCTCCATCCCTGGCAGTGTTCAAGGCCAGGTTGGATGAAGCCTTGGGTGGGATGGTTTAGTGTGAGGTGTCCCTGTCCATGGCAGGGGGGTTGGAACTAGATGATCTTGAGGTCCTTTCCAGCCCTAACTATTCTATGATTCTATGATTCTATGAATAATCATTGAGAAACTTCACTGACTTCGGCAGTGAAAGCTGCTTATAAAAATGGTGTATTGGTTTTTATAGCTGTTTCATGATATGAAAAACAATTTTAGTATCTAAAATATCTAAAAATGCAGCATATAGATAGTATGTAAACTCCATACTTCACACTGTTTGAAAAAACAAATAAAAATGAGGCATCACTGTGCCATTTCTTAAGCAGTGCACTCATGTTTTGCAGATGGGCCTGGAAACTTTTCTGAATAGTTTGGGGTTTTTTTTGTCTCTTCATCCTGTGATGCACCTTTTAATAGCTTTGAGGTAAATTTTGCAGAGGATAAAGAAGTCACAAATGAGGAATCTAAGTATCTGTTCCCACCTTTAGCACAGATTTTCCGCATATCTTTGAAGGAGTTATTTGTTATGGACATGTATGTTTCCCCAGATCTATGCAACTATTACTCAATTAACTTCTATTAAGAGTGAAAATACTATTGCATTGTTGAATACTGTCTTACATTTTCCTTGACACCTTTTTTTTATTATAAAATATTTTAGAATCCTACTATCCAGTATTCTAAGATTAAATAATTATATATTAAGGATTATAATGATTTTTTTCTTTTTTTCCTTTTTTTTTTTTTTCTTATAAAGAATAAACTTTTCCATTTCCTGCTGTGACAGGCTGTGAGTCTCTTTGTGTCATAAAAATGACTGCCAGAAGGAGGATGGACTAAAAACCAAAACTGAGTGATGCTTACAGTGTATAAAACAGAGAGTTGGCGGGTGCTCAAGACTGATAATTTAAAAACTATAGTCCAGAGGATCTGATAAGCTGAATTTCCACAACCTTAAATGGACTATTACATAGAGATATCCCCAGGCACTGCTCATAGTCAACAAATCAAACAGATCAGGGGTTTTATCAAATTTGATCAACAAGCTGTAATCTTTTTAAAATTTTTCCAAACACGTTTAAGCATTTTTGCAAGCCTTGTATAGTCTTCCAGTATATGACCTTCTCTTTCTCTCCTTTTTTCTTTGTAAAGAACTTAATTTGTCTGCTTAAAAGAACAATCTTGTAATTCAGAAGTACCCCAAATTAGGAGTCCTCTGTGACTCCAGCATCTGGAATTACTATTTGTGCTGTAAGAGACAGACACGATGAATGTCATGTGAAGGAGAAAATGTCAACTGTCAAATTACCTCTCAGATCTCTTTTGTAGTAGGTTGTACAGTATTTTTTTCCCACCTGTTGCACGATCGCATTGCCCATCTGTCAGTCTAACTTGTGGTAGCTTCCAATTAAATTTTAAACAGAGGTGAGTACATTTAAAAGTGGTTAAGAGGGGCTCAACTGGATGGGGAAAGGAAGGGAAAACTTGGCCATTGCAAGTTCTCATTGAAAACAAATGACTGAGCAAGTGGAACCTACAGTTGGCTGATCAGCACGCAAGGAAGGTCAGACTCAGCCGTGGCACACTGTGCCTCCTTCCTAGGTGACAGACCAAAACGCTATGAAGGACACTTCAGGGAGAAGTGTGGAAGATGAGCACACATGCGCAGGGAGCACTGGGAATACGCACTAAGGTACTGCTTAGGGGCAGTGGTGT
This sequence comes from Lathamus discolor, assembly GCF_037157495.1. Taxonomy (NCBI): domain Eukaryota; kingdom Metazoa; phylum Chordata; class Aves; order Psittaciformes; family Psittacidae; genus Lathamus; species Lathamus discolor. The sequence continues at coordinate 26,637,539 of NC_088884.1, forward strand.
GCAGTGTCATAAGAATCTTTGTCTAGGCAAAGCTGGGTAATTGCTATAAGTTAGCCTAGGAGACGAAAGACAGAAAAACCCTAAACAACCAGAAAGCAGAGTTCTGCTTTTTAAGGGAAAAATTTAGGTTGGTTTTTGTATTATTTTTTTTAAGACCATTTTTTCCCTTTTTCCTTCATGTGTAAACTTGGGAAACTCTTTGGGGTTATTTCTTCTTAAATTGTACTATTTGTACTTGCTTCTCGCTGCATAGACATAACTGAGATCAGCAAATGCCAAAGATAAATTCGGCTTAGTGTTGGTCTACCAGGCAGTGCACTGAAGAGCCTTCAGAGCTGATACAGTTGCATGTCACAGACAATGCAGAAACACGATATTTCAAAACCTACTACCTTGGGGGTCCCTGCACCAAACTCTATCATGAGGTGTAAATATTTACCATTACTTGAATCACACTTTTTCTTCAGTTTCTGGTGTCCTGGCTCAGTTTCCCATCATAGGTATTCCACTGTAGAGCGCGCAAGGGCATTTCCCCACTGTGCTGAACAAAGGAGGCTCAGATTTGTGGAAATTAGCAGAATTAGAAAGTACTTCTGGTATATTACACAATAAATACCTTTAATTTAAGCCCTCCAGATGGGCAGCTGCTTCTTTATAATCTTCCTTGTCAGAAGATACTGTACTCTTTTCCCTCAGCATTTTTAGGATTGCTATTCAAGGAACTCAGACAGTTTCACCATCTATAAGAAATATATTAGCAACCTGATTCCATTTTATAATGCTGTAGTTGTCATACATCACAATTAATACTAATTGGCACACTTTATGCAAGATTATAAAATATTGAAATAGTCATGCAATATACAAATTTTCCCCTTTGTCAGAGCAAGGAATCCTTTTCCACTCCTCTCCTTGCCCCTCCTCGCCTTGACTCTTCTCATCTCCTTTCCTCTTCTCCCTTCTCCTCACCTCTCCTCTTCAATCTTCCCCTCTTGTTCTCTCCTCTTCATGCAGTTTCATGTACAGTGAAACATCTTCCAGATGAGGCCTGAATTATTAGCTCCTTTCTATTATTCCTCCTAATCAGTGAATAACTAGCAGTACTCACTATTGACTAGTGATTGTGATGTTGCCTGGAAAGGTAGAATTTGTGGGGTTAAACAATTGCAGGGAAAAGAAGGAGTTAAAGCCTGAGTCTTGTTTCATGACTATTTGGGGAGGGTGCACTAAACACCAGGTTATTTTCCTTAATAGACAAGAATAAGTACTAATCACTTATCTGGGGAAAAAAAAAAAAAAAAGACCATATGATCTTACCTTCAAATTTGTTACTTATCTCTCAACAAAGAACCTCCTTGCCACCTTTGAGGGAGACTGTCATGCCTTCAGATCCCTAACACCAGTGCCTGAAGCGTGCGTGGTGTTTTGAACTGCCATCCCAGGTTTCCTAACACTTTATAGAGGGAGACTATAAAGTGCATTAAGAGCTCTTGATTCTGCACCAAAGCATAGAAGCCAAATTATGGGGTTTGTTTCTCCTAAATTTCATGGCTTCAAGTGGCCTAAACTTTGGCCCTCAGTGTCACATACAAATGGATAAAATTTTCTTCCACCAAAACTCTGGAAGTGGAAGCTTTGGTGGAAAATCTAACTGTTTTGAAGAAGAAGAACTGCTATATATTCCTGTTAACCCTGATGGTGGGATTTGTTGTTTCTGATAGCAGTGCTGCCATATTGAATATTCAAAAGAGAAAATTCTTTAATGCGTAGCATTATGTCTTGGTTGGGTTTATGTGAGAAGCATCCAGTCATGATTGTCCAGGACAGCATTTACCATTCATTATCAAGAAATTTGTTACATTTTTTCAGGCATTCTAAAGGTATTTTAACTTTGCTTTGACATTACAACCCGACACACTAGAGATTGTTCCAGCCCTGGTGCAGGACCTTTCACCTGGCCTTGTTGAACCTCATGAGGTTCACATGGCCCTGCTTCTCAAGCTTGTCCAGGTCCCTCTGGGTGGCATCCTGTCCTGCAGGCTTGTCAGCAACACCACTCAGGTTGGTGTCATCTGCAGTCATGCTGGGGGTGCAATTGATCTTACTGTCTATGCCATGGATGAAGATATTAAGCTGTACTGGTCCCAGGACAGACTCCTCAGGGACGCCACTTGTCACTTATCTTCATTTGGACATTGAGTCATTGACCACTACACTCTGGATATTGCCATCCAGCCAAATCTTCATCCACCAAACAGTCACTCGTAAAATCCATATCTCTCCAATTTAGAGAGAAGGATGTTGTAAGGAATCAGTATCAGAAACCTTACAGAAGCTCAGATAGACAACATCTGTAGCTTTTTTCCTTGTCCACTGATGTAGTTACTGCAGTAGTTCTACTGTTCAGTTTGATATTGTTACCATGTAAATGAACTACCAAAATACAACACAACAAATAACTTGACAGACAGGCTCAAAGGCCATGAGAAAAAGAAGCAATTTCATTGGTATTTGTTGCATAATCCTATCAGTGATATAAAAATTTGTCATGCATAACATTTCACTGTAAACCTGCTGATCTGCAGAGAAACTAATAACCATGGCCCAATTTAGGCAACTCTGAAAAATCCTGTTTCTCTCTGTTGATCATAGGGGGAATGCACAGGTATTATCCAGGTAAGTTCCAGTTGTCTCACAACATGAAGAAGTACCAGCCACTTCAGGTCTCATGAAGACAATGCAAAGACTTTTATTACCTCATTGGAAAGTATAATGAAATAAGAATTAATGAAATATTAAGAGCTTAGGAAAAGTTGATGAATGCTTGTTCACATGTAGAGAAAATTGTAGCAAGTAAAACTGAGAAAGAAGTATAAGGAATTGTTTGGCAGTCAGAGGAGACTATAGTCAATTCAAGATAAATCTTTCTTTAATGGTTATAAAGGACACTGACAAAAAAACCCTTTGTTTTTCCCTGTGTGCTCCTACACATAGGGAGATTTGGCTGCTTGACTTTCGAAAGTAGGAGTTTGTGCATTTGCAGATAACTGTACCAATATCTGAAATATGTTAGAGTTATTTTTGTCAGGCCCAGAAACAATTCCAAAGATGTTTACTAGTTATTTTCATATACTGGGAATGTATCCACATACATATTAATATGTGTGAAAATTCTTTTGGAAGCTCATTAGTTTAAGGAAAAATATTAACATTAATCGTATGAGGAGAATGAGAAGTCATGAAAAAAACCCAACTTAAACGAAGTCAGAGATACTCAACTAAAGGTTAGAAACACAGTATGTGGCTTTTCCATGCAAAGGTATTTCCAATAGTTATTCCACATCTCCCATCCAACCATTTGAAAGACTAGAGATAGAGGTCCAGTATAGGATTAATCAGATCCTATTACAGTGATTCCCAGAATATATAAATAAGTCTGTCGTAGTTGCTGTGACATTTATAAACGCTGCCAGACCATTGCAGAGTCTGTCCCCTGAATTGTACAGGGAACATCAAGTTCTCTTTTTCTCTGTGTTTGACATCAAGATTTATCTTATCTAAGCTTTTATTGGATATTATACAGTCATGGAAATCAAATCATATTACTGGGGAAAAAAGGTCTAAATTGAATATATTTTATATCTAATGGAGAATCACTGAAAGAATTCTGTTTAAAAAAGTTCTGCATGAGTTTACAGATTCAAGAGAAACCATTTCCATACTGTGGTCCATTGCTCTAATACAGATTAGAGGAAAATGCTGTGCTTAAAAATCGCTGTCCATCAGGTCAAGATAGAAAATAATTATTTTGATTCTTCATAATCCACCACAAATCTGTGCTGAAAAAATTAGGAAATATTTTTTTATTTTTTTTTAGTTCATCCATTCTGCACTTTAAAACCCATAACAAAGAATATGTATCTTTGTCAAACTAAATCTCTTGAAGTACAGTAGGAAATAATATATTTACAAAAGAAGTGAACACATAAGGAATTCCATAAAGGTGTGCTCTTCTGCTATGTACAGATGGTCAGATGCAATTTATTTTGAAATCCATCATATCTGAGTTGGTATGATTCAGCTTGTCAAATTACATTCTTGACAGGCTCAGTCTTTAAAGAAATACTAAAGCTTATATAACAGCAGTAATTGGTCAGTGCAGGTCTATTTTCAGAAGCATCTGATGCTAACCAACTTTGAACAAAGGAGCATTTTGGCAGAAAATGATTGATCTCAGAAACCAGACTTAAAGACATATGTCTCTTTGGATTTAAATTTATATAGCACCCCCCATCCCCCCCCCCCCAAACAATCGAAACACAAACTAAGCACAGCACACACACCCACCTCCCACCCCCCCCACCAGCTCCAGATCCACAGTTCTGTAAGATTGAATTTAGTTACTTTGCTTAAATGGAATTTGAGAGATTTCCCTCTCCCCCACTAGAGCAAGATGTTCAGAAGAATATTTGAGACAGCATAATTGTTTTTCAGCTGTAAGATCAGAGAACGCAGAGTTGGCTTCCATCAGTGTAAGCCACCCCTGAAGTCCTGGAGCTGTGTTGTGACTGTAGAACCCACAGCTGTGTTAGAAGATAAGAGAAAGGGACATGGTAAAAACTTCCAAAGGAGCATGATGGGAGCAATGGTTGCTGGAAGGACTCTCTCAGAAGAGCACAAAGGAAAATGCACACCACCACGGACAGAGAAAGAGAGTTCAAGTTCAGTGAAATACTGCAGACTCAAACAATGGGCTGCTACTAGCCTTGTAGAGAACTATCCCCTGTATTCTTTGATAAAGAAGTGTGATATTAAATAGGAGCAAATGAGGTAGAATGAAGCATTGATTTTTACAGCCATTGCACATAGCTGAGGTGGAAATTTTCCAGCCCAGCCAGACAACCTCTTCCAGCCATTCCTTTGCAAGTGCAGACCAAAAATATCCCACTTGCTTTCTCTTAGCGTAGTCATCTTAGAATCATAGAATAGTTAGGGTTAGAAAGGACCTTAAGTTCATCAAGTTCCAACCCCCCTTCCATGGGCAGGGACGCCCCACACTAAATCATATCACCCAACGCTCCAGCCCAGCCTTGAACACTGCCAGGGATGGAGCATTCACAACTTCCTTGGGCAACCCATTCCAGTGCCTCACCACCCTTACAATAGAGAACTTCTTCCTTATGTCTAATCTGAACTTCCCCTATTTAAGTTTTAACCCGTTACCCCTTGTCCTATCACTACAGTCCCTAATGAAGAGTCTCTCCCCAGCATCCTTATAGGCCCCCTTCAAATAGTAGATATCTTTTGCATATCTGCGTATCTGGATATATTGCAGATATCTAGATATCTGCAATAGCAGACACAGACAAAACAATGGCCATCTTTTTGTCACATTTGACTCAAAAATATAAATTGGCTCTGTAGAGGCATACTTGGCACAGCTTACATGAAATGTCTGGTATGTATTTTGCTGTTTAGTAAGAAAATTCTAATTTGCAATGTTTCATTCCAATATGTTTATGAAGGTGTGTTTATTCATTTATTCAAGGCACCATATATTTATTTAAATGGCAAATTCTATCTTCACAGTATTTAGTTTCTTCAGGATAACAAAAGGCTGCATGCATTTTGTGGAAAATATGACAGACATTTTAATATTAATTAAAAAAAAATCATACTATTTTGCTACAGGCAAGCCTTTTGCACTAAGAAGTTTCTGGAAAATTCCTATGATAATATTTCCATTAATTTAAAATTGTTCTTTTTTTATCTGTCCTATACAGCACATTTTTCAGGCTGATTTCTACCAGGTCCAGGGAAAACTCTTTAGTTAAACTTTCTAGCTTTCATTTAGAATGTATGTGGATTGTGTCCCCCTCTCCCGTATTTATATTAAACAATCTAGTAGTTTAATTCAGATGCTCGAAACCAAACATTTTTACTTCAACATTAATGTTTCTTTATAAACATACACAAATGCATTTAGTGAAATAATATTCCATGTTCCTGATTGTATGTAAGGCAAATACAGAAAATAACAATACAACTTTGCTTCTCCCATAAATTAATACTGCAGGCAAGCCTCACAAGGTGATTAAATATCTTTACTCCTTTTTTCCACAAATTTTAAATCTTAAAATATATGCTTGGTTATATACTTCAGGTTATCAGAAATTTGGAACACCTACAGGTGGACAGGAGATATTAAATTTTGAACCTCATACTCTCTGATACAGGGCAAATACTTTATACTTTTAGACTAAAATACTCAATCTTGCATTTTAGAAGAGAAGATGTTGGTCCCTGGAAAACATACAGTACCGTACAGAGAGACCATGATGTTCAAAAAAAGACACTGGGAAATTTTCATGTAACTGTTCTGGTCTTTACATTCTTTCTCTGCATGAATACAGATCCCAGCAGGATACCATCACTACAGAATGCTTATTATAGCAGCAAAATGTGGAGTCCTTACTAGCATGACATAAGAAAGATGTCAAACTCGTAAATTAATTTTCTTTGGTTGCTGGGGAATAGGATAAATATTCCATGCTGATGCTTTTTCCATCCCACCTGTTAGTACTTTCTTGTAGGCTACATGGTTGACTAACTCCCTTTTTAGTAGCAAAAATGTTGCAGGTACATTGGTTTTTGTTAGGCACTGACTCTCTAATAGTATTGTTGAGGTGTATCTTAATGTTTGTTTCAAACTACGTAAAGATATTGTTTATTTATCCCCAATTGTTCATGTTATTTAATCATAGCTTAAAAAATTAGTCTTGTAAGGAAATATTTCGCTTGCCTGAGTTTTTAGTTGTTCTGTTGTTGTTTTTGTTTCTTTCTTTCTTTTTCTCACAATAAAAGTTGGGCTTCCAGGGTCAGTGCTTGCCAGAAGTTTCCATAAGCAGAGAATATTTTGGTCCCCATTGCTCACATTATATGAACTATAAGAATAAAAAAAATTGGTAATATTAATAAAGGCAGAAATTGAGTTGTTCATGAACAGCCTAATCATTAAAATGCTCTTTGTTTGATTAAAATGTCAAGAAGACTATTAGGAAGCAAAGACAAAGGCAAACAAATGGCTGGAGATAAATAGCCATCTACCAAATCTCCAGGACTAATCAAAAGCTATTCATTTATATTCTCTGTCTCTGATCCTCTGTTGATTTCACAGGACTAGCTTGCTAAAGGGTCAAGAGAAATTCTGTGTCTAGACTGGTTGTAAATTGCACAACCGTTTAAGCAAGGAGCCAGACTGACAGCACTCAGGGCCCAGGAGTGAGTGAGTCTGGAAGGGTTGCCTAGGTCTCTAAAAAAAGATTTACAAGATTTTAGTTAATATTGATACTTATGTGGGTCTTACTTTGCTCAAAAATCTGTTTCTTTTTACATTATGCTTTCACTTAAGTACCTTCTCTGGCTACTTTGCTCTCCCTAAACCTCACAGGGAAGACATTCTCTTACAAAGAATAAACAGAAGAAAAGCTGATCAATAGATAGTTATCCTAGCCCAGTGGAGCCATAAAAATTTGAATTCTGTGTCAGCTTTCATGCAAGAGAGTACACCCAGAGAAATGAGGCAGGGTATAGATGTATTAAGTCAGTAACTGTGGCATATTTGATGTAAATTGTAAAGTTATCTACATTAAAAAAAATTGTCCAAATGTTATTTCAATATTGGAGTTGATAAGCCAGAAGTTCCCCTTTTTTTGGTGATATAATCTTTTCCATAGGTTTTCCTGCTTATCATGTTGATTAACATTGCTCTGACTGACTAAAACATCACAGAAGACAAGGATGACCATCAAGTGTAGTGGTACTGAAGGAGGTAGAGGCCCAATTAAATGTACTGCTGCAGTCAAAATGGATATTGTAGTTGCCAAGAAAATGAATCTGTAAGAGTAAAAGCATTTGCTAAGAACTGTGAAATCCAAACCAACAAGAAAAGAGCTAGTATTTCTTGTGGAAATTGAAAATACTTCTAATTGAAGAAAGACTTTAATGGTTTTGCAGTCTATTCCTCAAGGACTCCACAAGGTAGAAAAATTATTACACCTTGTCATGGTTTAAACCCAGCTGCTATAACTCAGTATTACACAGCTCCTCACTCACCCTTCCTTTCTTCCCCCCCCTCCATGTGGGATGGGGAGGAGAATCAAAAGAATGTAAACCACATGGGTTGAGGTAAGAACAGTCCAGTAACTAAGGTATAACACAAAACTACTATTGCTACCGCCAATAATAATAATAATAATAATAAGGGGAGAGAATATAAAACTAAATTGCAAAAGGTTAAAAAAAAAAAAAAAACAACAATAGACACAAATGATGCACAATATAATTGCTCACTGCCCGCCAACCAATACCCATCCAGACCTCCTCTGGGTAACTCCCCCATTTTATATACTGGGCATGATGGGCTGTGGTATGGAATACCTCTTTGGCTAGTTTGGGTCTCTGCTTCCTCCCAGCTTCTTGTGCCCCTCCTCACTGGCAGACCATGAGAGACTGAGAAGTCCTTGATCAGGGTAAGTGCTACTGAGCAACAGCTAAAGCATCAGTGTATTATCAGCATTGTTCTCAGGCTAAAGCCAAAACACAGAACTGTATCAGATACTGGGAAGAACATAAGCTTTATCCCAGCTGAAACTAGGACACAGCTTTAAAAATGTAAGAATGGATGAGTCGTAGTTAATATATTTATGGGAAAGTTAATAAAACACAGTATCTACATTAAATAAAGTACCAGACTTAACATACAGAGACAAAATGGAGTAAAATTAGTCCATTTTAAGCTAGTGAAATTTGAGATGTTGTTTCTATAGCAAAAAAACAAAAATTGAAACATAAAAATTACCAAATTATCAAAAGTCATCATCTGATAAACTGTTACATTACATTTGGAATCATTGTAAAATTTACTATTCGCTGTTTCAGAGAGTTCTCACACTGTTTTGCTGCTGTGTTCATGATTGTGACTACAGAACAATTTTCACTCCTAAGCCTGAATTTTGCTGGTGTATGTTTTATATGGAAAACATTTATATAAACAAGTTCATGGTTGAAATAATATCTTCAAGTGGTATTTCAGAACACTGATAACGCTTCACTTCTACCTGCTCCATCTAAATTAGCAGACTGAACGTGAGATATATTCACAAATGTTGTATGAGGTTGACAGTGTATGTCATTGATGAATTCACTTGCTTGCTCCTCAAACACTAATTCACACATGCGGGATGGGCCTGAACATCTTTGTTCTGAGAAAGATAGTTTTACAAAATCTAGAAGATGTATTTATCCTATTTTCTCTTCACTTCTTCACAAATGCCTGTAGAGATAATGATAATAGCAACAACAACAGAGTAATTTACATTTATACAGAAACTTCTATCACAAAGCTTCCAAACCTTCGAAACCATACACAGGAATCAATACACTAAATGTGACCTCCACCCCTGGATGAAATGCCGTCGTACTTTTAACTATGCATACTCTCTCTATTACTGTCTTGAATATTAAAATATGAATTGCAAGACAATACTTGCAACTTTTCATCCTATTGCAAACTGAACACAACTTTTCAAAACTTGTATGCCAAAACACAGACTTCTAATCAATACAATATTGTTTAGCAATCAGTTTCTCAGCAAGATAAATCTTTCAGTCCTCTCACTGGTGTCTCTTTTGGCACTCAAATCCTTCAAAATACATGGTGCCTAATTTAGTATGCAAAGTTAGCATACAGCATTGATAATGGAAAATACCCATGACTTCTTCAAGTGGAACTGGGCGTGGAAATCAAGCTTATTTACAGTTCTAGTTCTAATTCCAAAGCTGTTACCATGTTTTGAATCATTATTCTAGACTACTTGCTCTAGAGGATGAGTGTCATTTGTCTGTTTTGATACCAATTCAGCAATACTTAATCAGAGATCCTTTGTAAAAGGACTTGTGTGTCTGTTCCATTTGCATTTAACTTCCGTCAAGCTATAAGCATATATAATGTGATCAGGTAGGTGTCTTGTGGTTAGTAAAGTCAATGCTACATGGGAAGCATTCTCCTTAGAAATGATAAAGCAAATTGTTTTAAGACACTTTAGAAAACTTCACTGTTTTATAAACAAGTCTGTCTAAACTAGAGTGTAAAAAGCAGCGTGTTAGCAGGGTGGCATGATAACATATTACAGGGATAGCAAAGGTTAGCTTTGTTTATCAAGAACAAAAAAAGAAAAAAGAGTTTAGAAAGGAGCTGCATTTATTGCAATGGGAATTTTATAGGTGCCTGCCTCAGGAAGTTTCTTAAGCTGCTCAGCTGTTGGCAGCAAACCAGAGTATCCTTTTTGTCTCTGAATCTCACAGTACCATGAAGGATTGAAAAGGAAACACAGTTTGAAAATTATGTGCATATCACTTAACAATGTCATAAAATAACAGGATATTTCTTATATTGCTATGGAAGCAAAGGTTTAGCTCCCTGTAGTTCTTAGAAGGTGATGGGTCTACAACAAAGCACTGTGCAGAGTTCATTCCAGTCATACCTACAAGGTTAACTGTGTGTGATGCATCTCTGTCAGCTTTTCTGGTAACACCAACTGCATCTATGAGATCATGGAGGAAATACGCAAACCCTGTGATAACAAAGGGTTTGCACAGCTTCAAGGCTTTTGATTTACTATGAGAATCTTGCAAAGCAGTCTTTCCATCTGCTATACCTGTTTTTTCCCCTCTAAAGCATTCCTCAGTAGAAATGGCAGTTTGCTTTAAAATACCCCAGCACATTTTATAAGACATTGTACTGTTTTTTATTGTTTCACATATGAAAGGGTATGGATTCTATGGAAATGGCCAAAGATTATCATTTACTATGAGCGAGTTCTGAAGTTCAAGAGAAAAGTTCCATGTTTTAAAAATTCCATTCTTTATAGTACGTTATTCTTACAGGTATAAGAAATGTTTTCTCTTTTACAGCAGCAGATCTTTAAATGCTAAAGGTATACAGCATGGTTTTCAAGCATTTTATTAATCTTGCAAGGACAAGAATAAAAAGGGCTGTTTTTGTAAAGCAATCTCTTTCTAGACAAGAAAGTGTTAGCAATTCTATTCTTCATTTTAATTTTACTTTTTTTTTTCTTCTTCTTGATTGTCCTTTCATTATATTTTAGGACTCACTGAATGAGTGATATTTTCTGTTTAACACGTCTTCTAACAGGGAATGAGTCATCCACCCAGGCTTAACTGTCTCCATTAGGTGACAACCCGTACCTGTGGTGATTCCATCCTGCAGGGAAACCTCCATCACTAATTTCACCTTTCCAATATACTCCCAAACTGGAGTGAGAAGAGGCATAATTCACTTTTTTTCTAGATGTATTTGTTCTCATTTAGATGTTAGAATTTTGTTGGCTACATCCTTCTGGCTACATCCTTCTTAATGAACTGGCCCCCAACCACACAGCTAATATTGCAATTGGAAATTAAATAAGTAGCTAATAAAGTCTAATTAATTATAAATTAGAATACAAAACACCATAACTGGAAATTAATTTCCATCACCTAATCATTTCTGATCTCCTTATATTAGGAAAGGTTGGGAGAACTGGCTTCTCCTCTACTAAGGATCGATTTAATATTTGTCAACTATCCAGTGAGAAGTTACAGAGAAAATTGAGACACTCTTCTTGGTGGTATACAGCAAAAAGACAAGAAAAAGCAGCTAAAGTTGCAGCAAGGGAAATTCCAACTAGATAGTGGGGAAAAAAAATTGTCACAAAGAGGGTTACCAAACCCTGGAACAAATGGCAGAACCTTTACCTTTGAAGATATCAAACAATATCTGAGGAATGCCTGAATTACCTTAATGTTAGTTTGGAGATGGCTATTCTTTCAGGAAGGAGTGGGACCAGATAGCCTCCAGATGTACATCCCAATCTCAGTTATTCTGCATTTCTATTCAATAATTCTATATTGGATTTAGTCCAGTTTTGATGTCTCCCGCCCATTTCCATCATCACAAAATACACAGAAGACTTTATGATTTGCTTATGGGTCCGTCTTGTATGGTCAGTCATTGAGGCGAGCTGCTTCAGATCTGGCCTGATCCACAGCACAGCAGCAGATCTGCTGCACATGGGTGTTTCCTGAGGCAGGCAAATGCCAAGGCAGGGGGGACACCTGCCAGAAGCTGGCAGTTCTCACAGGAGATGCTTAGACTTCTTATTTTTCCCATGTGTTACACAAACACGTTAAAATCAAATATTATGGAATTCCTCCAGTCCTGAGTCAACTGCCTGATCCTGTCTGAACTATCACAGCCAGTCAATGCCAAATCTTCCTATTTACACCAGTGAAGCATGGCAGAGAACTATTTCATTTAAAAGCCTCTCAAACAGAATATTCAGGATTCTTCAGAGCAATAAGGCAATGTTAGTGGGATTTTCATATGATTATCACAAGATTAAGTCCTGACAATTATTAGAAATTTATTACTCTTACTTATTGGACAAAGCAAACCCACAAGGTTCTCTGTTTTCCCTGCAATGGTTTTATATGACATAGCAGTTGAAATAGCTGCTGGGAGTAGTTAACACACCAGGTACTGAAAGACAGAAAGACAGAACTGAGCTTCTGGGAAGTAAGAAGTCTCCATTTTTATGTGTATGCCACTATATGCCACACTGATATTATGTTTAGTTTCAGTTGCATACAACTAAGATTAAGAAAACAAAGAAAAGGATATCAGTAGAAGAATGAAATCTATATGATAGTAAAGGTTGAGAAGAGTCAATGTTAAATTGTAAATGATCTCTGCTGTCATGAAAACCAGTTTATAAGGTAAAGCAAAATTATTCCAAGGAAAACAAAGACAACCCAGTTCAAAATTCCACTGTTAAAGCAAATCTCAATCAATCAAATGATTAATTCTGCCTTCGCAATGTGTCAGTTACAAATGGCAAAAACCAGAATCAATGGTGCATAATTTGTCATCTCTTTGAAAGCTCAAAGATTGTTGATAGGTAAAATACCAATGAAGCTAACAGTTGTTGGGTAAAATATGATTAATATTCTGCTACATGATAATTTTCTTTCTTTAAAGAAAGAGACACTCCTTCAATCAAATTACAGTTTTGTCCTTCTAAGTGCATAATAAATCACTAATACGTAGAGATGTTCACAGATATCTTTGAGTAAATTTATTCAGTTATACACATTTGTAACTTCACATGCTGTGCTTTACTAGCCATGATAGATATTCCTGTTTGAATATGATTTCCATCAAGTATTTTATACAATATTGTGTGGTAGTAGAATGTTTCACAAATTAATGTATCTGCATTTGGACCAATGAAAACTGAACATGATAAACTAGGAAGACTCCCTTAATTTCTCTATAATTTTAGGAAATCAGAGTCTTTAATATTTATTCAGGTCTCATCCAGGCATATCTAAATAGCCATTGTTAGCACATATGAGCTAAACCGTATTTGGACAGACTCTTCTTCGTGGTGCCAGGTGGTAGGATGAGAGACAACAGGCATAAACCAAACCACAGGGAGTTCCACCTGAATATGAGGAAGAACTTCTTTACTGTGATGGTGACTGAGAATTGGATTAGGTTGCCCAGAGAGCCTGTGGCATCTCCTTCCCTGGATATGTTGAAGAGCCCCTCTGGAGACTAGCCTGAGCAATATGCAGTAGGTGACCCTGCTTGAGCAGTGAGCTTGGACTAGATGACATCCAGTAATCCCTTCCAATCGCAACTATCCTATGAAACTTTGAAATGTGAAACAAAATTCATTTTCATTAACTAAGTATAATGTTACTTGTTAATGCTGCATTATTTTGCAGTCCACCTGAGAATTTACGTTTTCTTTTTTTTTTGTTCTCCCCGAAGAAATGACCCTATAAATAGCAAATTTGACTAACTATACTTGACTAACTATCCCCAATTTTTGCTTAGAGTTTCCATTTCCCATCTTTTTTCTTTTCTTTTTTTTTTTTTTTTTTCTCCCCTCCCCCCCCCCCCCCCCCCCAGAGTTTTCAGGGACTGTGATGCACCTCCAGAAATACTTTCAACTTAAATAAAACAGAAACACTGTCGATGATTATGTTAAGGTAAAGAGTAGTCACTTGAGTCTACAGGTAATTCTTCAGAAACTGATTTCTGCAACTTGCTTGTACATTTAAGTTACCAAACCTGTCAGACTTGCTGGAGACAAGCAAATGGCCACAGCAAAAGTCCAGTTGAGAAATGTAGGAGTAAGAGTACTCAGAGTTCAGTACTGCTGATGTCAGTCCCTGTTTTATCCAGGGACAAGTGGAAACAGGTATATGTATTATCATATTATCATATTTTAAAGGGTTCACATAAAGTCTGGGTGTATTTTTGTATGATATTGCTCACCCAAGTACAGACTATCATACTCAGCATAGATTTGTGAAAGATCATATTAAACAACTGCAAATCCTCATCTGGCTGCAACTGTCCAGATCAATGGCTCTTCACCTTAATGAAGATAAATAATAATACCCTCCATACAAAACTTTTTTCTGCTTAACAGTGCATGGTCTGTCCCCCAAAAACACTATTTTTGTTAAAGAAATGAGAGAAAACTAAGCCTCAGTTGAAATACAACAACCAATAAAAGAAGTTGAAGACCAAGGTTGTTAAGAGAGCCATAGTACAGCACCTGCCCTTTAATGTACAGGGAGCCCAAGGTCAGGAAGCTGTCTACAGTTAAAAAAACCCAGTTGGGAAAGGAGGATGTGAGTCTAAAACCCAGCAAACAGGGTAGCTGAAGTTACACCTAAAAATAGAGGAACTCCATATGGTACTGGTATTGTATTAAGGTTGTTGCAGGAAGGATGCCTGTAGAAATGCTTCTATGCAGTGTACGGGATGTCTATTTTTTGAAGACTAGGAGATACGAGTATTATGAAATAACTTTGGTAGTTTGATGTAAATTGTCGCAAGAAGTTTTAATCAGGTCTTAGCACCTGTATAATATATCTTTTATAATCACAGTAGCAGTAAGACCTAGGATTTTTCTCTTCAATGTTTTTTGTTGTCTAACAAGCACACCTATGTATTAAGCGTTTGTGGGGATTTTATTTTGTTTGTTTTAGTGGGGTTTTTTTTAATTGGTTTTTCTTTTCTCTTTTTTTGTTGGTGGTTTTTTGTTTTGCTGTTTAATTTCAGTGAGAAAAAAAAATGCTGGAACAGTGCTTAATTTTTCATAATTTTTAACTGAGTAAAACAGTGTACCTGAAAGCTTTTATAACTATGGACAAGGTACTAAACAATTTTAGGTTTAAATTTAATTTAATTTTTAAATTAAATGCTGTAAACCAGACAGATTAAGAAGTGGGGAGATATAAAATAAACAAAAAGAACATTGCTGCAGAAAGTGCTGATGAAGCTAGAATATTTTCAACAGAGATTTGTTCTGGAGCAGTCTACTCCTAGCAGGTCACTTGAAAAGCTTGAGTTTGAAAGGACTAATTATACTATGAGACTTACACTTTTTTTTCCTACTATTTTTCTACTACTAGGGATATGGTTCATTGTGGATTTAGCTTCTGCTCAACAGGATTCATGTAAGTAGGTTTGATAGCTGCAAGACATACATCATGGAATAGATATTAAGTAAAAACAAAGATATTTTGAAACAAATTGCAACAAGGCAGAGTCTCATGTATGTTTTATTTGGAGCTTGTCATTTTCAGAGTCTCTAGGAAACTATCCAGACTGCTATAGTCACTCTTTTATAATCCTTCAAATGCACTATTTGCTCCTAACAAACAACTGCCCAGCAGTTTCAAACTGTCTTTAAATGACCAGTTCTAAAAACTGCTTACTCCAGGCGTACTCTTTCTATAAATGTATCAGTGTATAAGTGAAGGAGTAATGGGAATGCTTTGTGTAGTTTGTTCTTGAAAGGCCAGAAATACCTATGTAATGTAATGCCATGTAAGGCCAGGAAGACCTAGGTAACCATACCAGAACTGGTGTCAGAAATACCAGAAAGTATATCAAAATATCAGAAATAACGGAACCTATATAGATGTAGCAAATAAAACTGGGACCAAGGGGGACAAAAATAAAACCCAAAACTGTAACAGGTCATTCACTTTGGAGAAAAGGAGAAAGAACTGGAGTAAGGGGATAATAAGGATTGCAATTATTTGACCAGAGCTGTAGAAACCTGTGATGCAGCCCTGAGCTTGATCTTTGCAGTCTAGTTAGAACAATAACCCAAACCTGTTACTCTGACCATAATAAATGTGCTTTTGTGGTGATGAATGTCTGTGGAAAGAAGGGATGCTTTCTTAATGGTAAAACAACCAGTTGAATGAAATAAGCATCTTGTTCTCACATTGTCAGTGCCTGGTTCAGGCTACATCATTCAATCTCAAATAAATAAATAAAATCAGTGTGTTCTCATTTGCTGAAGTATGATGTTGCAAGTAGATTGTGTGTGATACAGATATCAACTGAAAATCAAAGTAGTTTGCTCACTGATTTTGTGTATTTAGATAACACATATTTGTGAGATAATTGATTCAAATTCTTTGAAGCTCTGGGGACCATTATTTTCCAGTCGTTATTTTTTCCAGTACTCTGTATATGTTTACACTGTGTTCTTATTTGTTTTGATTTACCTCTGTTATGTGCTTTGGATAATCAGCACTCAGGGTTAAGACTAACAGAAAGAAGACCTGCGACCATGATTGGTATTATACATTTTTAGTGAAGTAGAATGGCTGCACAGGTTCTCTCTTGTTTCTCTGTTTCTGTTCTTCAGAATTTTGTAAGCAATAAATGTATCTTCATTTGTGATCTGCTTCAAAGAATATTTGCTTTGCAAAACAGGCTGTCAAACTGTCACTCAGTTTGGAAAATAAAATTGTTCTGAATTTACTTTTCCAGTGCTTAGTCTTAAATGTAAAATAGGGTAGCTTTTCAGAGTAATTCAGTGTTTTACTGCAGTGCCTCCACAAATCAGAATTTAACAGTTGTGACAACAAAAATAATTGGCCAACGAAATAGTGGCATTTTGTCTCTGTATGTATGTAGCTGTCATGAAGTGGATTTGTATTGTGAAAGTAGAAGCTAATTAAACTGTAAGTGCATAAATTCTTCTAGAATTTGTTAAAATAAAATATTAGCAATATTTTATTCCACTTCTAATTTTTTGTATATATTCAAAACTTTCATGTCATTAAATGCACCAAAAATATAAATAGAAATTAATCTATGGGAACAAAGCTATTTAAAATTCAGGTCAAATTTGCTCAATAGCTTTGCCCCCAGAATAGAATTCATAGGATCAGAAAGCAGAAATAATGACATCCAGCTATATTCTTTCATAAGCAATGCAGAGCTTCTGGGAACATTTTTTCCTGTCTATTCCATATTTGTGTTACATGAAGTTGGAAGTAAGTAAAAGATTATGTCCTTTGTATAGGAGCTATCTCTTCTTCCTCACTGACTATAGCAGAGTTCTACCAGCTCTGCCAAAAAAGAAATATCAAAGGATTTTCTACCGAGGCAACTGTTCCCCTAAAATTGCTAACTCAAGGGGTATCAGAGACGCAGCTCATGAAATGAAACAATGCTCCATGTGCTAATGCCATATAAACAGTAAGGCCTGACTGCCTGACCACCCAGTCTTTGTTTATCTCAGCTTAGACTGGGACTGCCCGGAAGTCATCCTAAGCTTGTTCTTTCCCTCAGTGTGGCATAGAAATAGAAAGTGCCCAGCTCTGTTCATGCAGCTCATCTGAGGCCTGAATTCTGAACAATCCTGGTGCTTGCTTTGTTCCAACAACCCAGGTGTTGGAAACCTTTTTCGAGGCCACTGCATCATCTTTCATTGGCCTGACAGCCTTTTCGAATTACTGGTGTGACACTCTAGGAACAAAAGCAATACCAACTGAGGAAAAATTCTCTTCTCATTCTTAAAGGATGATACAAGTTGTTGAATAAGTACAATCCTTGATCTGTACACAAGAGATGTGCTTGCTAACTGTGACAGCGAGAAAAAAAAAAAAAAAAAAAAAAGCTATTAGTTTCAGTTTCCCAAAATAAATGCAAGGTTGTTTTTTGTTTCTTTTTATAGAAGCTGCAGGAAAAGAAAAAAGGAGCTAAAGATCATAGGGCAGGTCACAGCATACTCTGGGAGACAAGCTATTAAAAAAATAAAAATCTGTCTTTCTGCAGTTTTTCCAGGTCATTTTCCCTTCACTCATTATAAGTAGTAGCATTTGCATGAAAATAGGATCTTGGTGTTTCAGGAGTTTTTCTGCTTTTTATAATTATCCTCTTGAAGTCATAATCCTGGTTTCTGTGGTAATTAGGTTTTCCACAAGTTTTTAGTGGCTCTTTCAAGGTGGGCATGGGGTAGGCTGTAATCCAATAATAGCATCCCAATAGCATCATTCAGACCAAATTTTTCCAGTATAGGAGCCTAGAAATCATGTATAAGACTGTACGAGTCTATTATTATGTCCAAATGTAAGCAGCAGTAAGTTGACTTTTTTAATTGCTGATGCTGACAACTCTTATGTGTTAGAAGCTTAGCATTCCTGAAAATATTATTATGTACCAATGTGTCCAAATCTAGCCTTCTTTTATTTTTTTTTAATTGTGACCTACTTAAATAGGAGCTGTAACTCAATTGTAAGAGAGGGCTCCGCAGTACGAATTTCATCCAGAAATATAAAGGTCATTCCAGCCTCAGTTTGAAAATAATGATAGCATTATCTTTTATCAAATGTGATGAAAACTGAATACTGAATGTCATCTAATTGAACCTTTGTATCAGATTTTTGCTTGATTTTGGTGATACCTTGGTTTTACATTTATTTTTGTACAGATGAGCTCTATGATGCTACTTCCGAGTAAGAAAAAGTTTATGGGCCATGTAGGTGCGGCAGAATATTTGCCAATTCAGAAAGCTAACTTAAGTTATCACATCACATACCTGTACCTTAATTTTCTATATCTAAATGAACTTCCAGTTGACATAAGTGACAGGAAAAATTGTGCAATGTGTTACGTGTGGCTTCAAATGCCTGTCTCTTGCAAGTTGTATGCATTCATTTTGTATGTAAACAACTTTCTTAACATATTTTTGGTTTCTCATTCAGAGTTTTCAGTAATCTTACCATAACCTTCCACTACAGATATGGAAAAGTTATGGGTGAAGGATGCCACTTTTCTGCCATTATATACTTGATTTTCAATAGCCTAACATGACACATAGGCAAAAGTACCATAAAGATAACGATGCTGCCATGTACAACTTTGCCTGCTTTTTCTGTTCTCTACTGTTTGTTATTAGCCTATTCTGGGTCCAAAGTGCTGTATTAAAACATTCCTTCAGGGTGGCAATTCTTTTTAGATGACCTATTTACATCAGCAATGGCTTAACACCAAAACTCATTATATAGTACCTCTGCACAGGATTCATAGGAAACATAAGGGCTGAATTTGACCTGGAGAATATCTTCAAAAATAACAGAATTAGGAGAGCTGATTTGTATTTCTGCCATATTATAAGACAGATACAGATTATATAATATAAAGAATGCTTTACTTCTCTTTAAAAACTCTGAAGCTGTTCGAATCTGATATAATTTCCATGAACAACACACACTGCTTTATAAAATACTCTGAAAACCACTAGTCCCATCCCTGGTAAATAAAAACAAGAGAAAAGTAGTTCCTGATAAGAATATATAACCATTATTTAGCATGTGAATGATAAAGTTAAAACGAGTGGCATCTCTCAGGGGTTGGTATTAGGATTGGTGCTGTTTCATAGAATTATAACATCTTTGTTGGACATACGGACAGTGGGGTTGAGTGCACCCTCAGCAAGTTTGCTAACAGCACCAGTCTGCATGCAGCAGGTCATGGATGCCATCCAGGGGGGCCTTGACAGGCTTGACAGGTAGAAACTCCATGAAGTTCAGAAAGTCCAACTGCAGTTTCTTGCATATGGATTGCAGCAATACCAAACACAGATACAGGCTGTGTAGAGACTGGACTGAGAGCAGCCCTGAGGAGAAGGACTTGGAGGGGTTTGGTTGACAAGGAGCTCAACATGACCTGGCAGTGTGCACTCACAGCCCAGAAAGCCAACTGTATGCATCAAAAGTGTGACCAGCAGGTTAAGGAGGTGATTCTCTGCCTCCCCTCTTCTCTCTGGAGACCCCACGTGCAGTACTGCATTCAGCTGTGGGGTCCCACCACAAGAAGGACATGGACCTGTTGGAGAGGGTCCAGAGGAGGGCCATGAAGATGATCCAAATGCTGGAGAACCTGTCCTATGAAGACAGGCTGGGAGAGTTGGACTTGTTCAGGCTGGAGAAGAGTAGGATCTGGGGAGACTTTAGAGCAGGCACCCAGTAGTTAACGGGCACCTACAAGAAGTCCAGAGAGGGGCTTAAAGGAAAAGAGATAATAGCTTTTGTCAGGGTCCAATTGGAGAAAAAACCAGTGCTGGACCCTGTTTCAGTTTGTAATCCCAAGAGTGAAATTAAGACACAAATGAGGTCAAGTACCATAATCGGACAGTTTATTGCAAATTACAAAAAGGTAGTTATTATAAAAAAGGGAAGTTATTGTAATAAAGGGGATAGCAATAGGACAGATCGGAAAAAAGGTAGAAAATGAAGCAAGGATTCAGAAAGAGAGAGAGATAGTCACCACTGTGGAGCCAGAGGTGTCCTGGGGATCCATTGTTGTTGCTGTCATTGGTGGGAGTTCTTCAAGGTTCATAGTTGGTATTGAAGCAGAGTGTCCCCCAAGAGTCCATTGGAGGTGGGTGTCCTCGCGGAGGCGTCATTCTGGAGTCCCCTTGAAGGTACCCTGAGGAGTGTGTCCTCTTGGTGATGTCTCATGGAGGGTATCCCTCATGGTCCATGGTAGTCATTGATGGAGAGTGTCCTCATGGAGGTGTCCTTCTGGAGTCATCCTCATGGCAATGGCTCCCTGGTGATGTGCCTCTTGATGATGTCCTTTTCCCCTTTTGTAAAGGGTTGGGGGCAGTATCTCTGCTCTTCATGTCACATATTACACGTTACTTGTGGACCAGTTTCCCTGGTCTTGTAGCCAGCTCTTCAATTGCACACACGTCTGCAGCAATCCTTGGGATAATACCTCACACCAATCCTTGAGGTAATGGGCGGAAGAGAAGACTCCTCCCCCTCATCCCTCAGGCAATAGGTATTGGAGTCTTAACTCCTCCCACCAGTCTCTGAGACAAAAGATAGGAGGATTTCCATCTCAGCTTCTCAGACCAATCTTTGAGACAATGGACAGTGAGTCTGATTTCAGATCAGTCTCTCACAGCTTTAAACTGAAAGAGGGTAGATCTAGATTAGATATTACGAAACAATTCTTTATCGTAAGGCTGCTGAGGTGCTGGGACAGGTTGCCCAGAGAAGTTGTGCCTGCCCCATCCCTGGAAGTGTTCAAGGCCAGGTTGGATGGGGCTTTGGGCAAATTGGTCTAGTGGAAGGTATCCCTGCCCATAGCAGAGGAGCTGAAACTGCATGATCTTTAAGGTCCCTTACAACCCAAACCATTCTATGAAAAAGGATTTTAAGTTAACAGAGAGGAATAAAACTATTCAGTAACATAGTTATGTATTTAACACATCTTTTTTTCTGTCACTTTATTGTTTGCTCTTTTTTTTTTTTCTTTAAAAAGCTGTGCATTCCCTGATCTTTTCCAAATGTTTTCTATATGTCATAGTATATAAGCTTTTCAAATTCAGTGGGAATTCTGGTCTACAGTAAAATTTTACCCTACACAGCTTAATCTTTCAGTACAAAATATAACAGCATGTACAATGTCTGTGCAAGAATTGTGATTATTTTTTTCAAGTACATTTTAGTCTTATTAGAAAATCTTGAGACTTCAAAAATCAACCAGAAGAAAGTTTGGCACAAACTTTGAAATTAATTTTTTAATTGTACATTTACTGTATCTATACTTGATTACCTCTAATTTTTTCACCTGAATGTTATTAATTAATATTTTTAGCTGAATATTCTTCATATTAGGATCATTTGCACTAATTATCCCGGTTATTTAACTTATGGAGCTACTGCAGACTTTATAGTTTTGATTTTTTTAGAAAGTGCTGAGTAGTCCAGCCTTGATCCGACAAAGCTATTAAGCGTCTTTTCTAGTTCTTTTCTAGCTCAGTCAGTAGAGTATGAGATGATCTGTCTGATCTATCCAGCTCCCCACATGTACTAGCACACATCTCAGCTATTAACAAAAAGGGCCCTACTGCTTGAGAGAGAAGATGTAGAAGGGCCCCCCTATGGTTTTACCTGTGGAATCATGGAGAAGACATGAGGAAGTGGGATGGAAAACCTACCTCAGCTCTGGAGGAACAGGTGCTTGAAATGAAGAGGAGAACAAAGGTCAAGGATGAGCATCACATGAAAGCTGCAGCTTCAGTCTCTGGAGAGCAGGCTCCTGCTGGTCGTGGAAAGCTGTCGGGGGTTCATGTGCATTGGGAAGCACTCAAAGAGAATAAGTTTTGTTACAGCTTGTGAATCCTGTTCACCAAGTGCTGGAATCTGCTGTGACCCACGCTGGGCGCCAAAAAGAACTGTCATGGTTTAAGCCCAGCCAGCAACCCAGAGCCACGCAGCCACTCGCTCACTGCCCCCCCTTCCCCCCCAGCTCCCAGAGGGATGGGTGGGAGAATTGAAAGAATGTAACTCCCACGAGTTGAGATAAGAGCAGCCCAGTAACTAAGGTATAACACAAATCACTGCTGCTACCACCAATGATAATAATGATAAGGGAAATTAACAAGGGAAGAGAATACAACCACTCACCACGCACCGACTGATATCCAGCCCAGCCTGAGCAGTGATCTTGCCCTTCTGGGTAACTGACCCCTGTTTATATACTGGGCATGACGTGCTGTGGTATGGAATACCTGTTTGGTTAGTCTGGGTCAGGTGTCCTGTCTCTGCTTCCTCCCGGCTTCCCCTTCTCCCTGGCAGTGTATGAGACTCAGAAAGTCCTTGATCAGAGTAAACATTACTGAGCAAGTACCGAGAATATCAGCGTTACAGCGTTGTTCTCAGGCTGAGAGTCAAAAGAACCAGCACTGCACCAGCTACTAAGAAGGAGAAAAATGACTGCTGCTGCTGAACCCAGGCCAGCATCTGCTTAACTTTGACCACAGAAGTAATCCTACTAGGCATTTTGCAGGATGAAGCCTTTCATCCACCAGCCTTTGAGCAAGTATTTTTTCCCTTGATTTTTTTTTTTTGTTTTGTTTTATATTGCTCAAGTTATCTCCTTCAGAAATAACTTTTTTTTTTTTTTTTTTTTTTTTAACTCTATATGTTGATCAGAATCCTAAGTGAACATTGTCTTCACTATGATATCAAAGCTGACTGGCAGTTTCAAGCATGACTAACTTGGATGTTTTTCCATCATTTTAATTTTTACTGTAAGTGTGCAAGAAGAAGACTTCAGAAACCATCACTGCTTTGAGTTCCTCAGGAATAGTCAGGAGATAACTTCAGACTAATGTAACAGAACTTCAGATTACTTTTTTACATTTACTTTATTTATTAAAACCCAACAGAATTATGTAATATTTACTGTTGAGGTTTATACTTTGCATTTTGTTTTTTCTTGTTAAGCCACAAAGCAGAAAAGGGCACAGGTACTTGCTGCAATGCATATTTGTTTTTTTCTCTGAAAGTTTCTATACAAAAGGGAACTGCCCCCAGATTATTGTAAGACTTATCCAATGAATTTGCTGGATGCACTGTCCACATTATTTGCAGGCAATCTAGGCAAAAATTATAATGGTGTCAAACGTGATCTGCACAGGCATAGCACATAAGAATGTGCATATTATAGTGATCAGTCTCTTTACCCAGTGTCACATTAATAGACCACCACAGATGTAACTAGCTCCACTGACAGACATGCACCCTAGACACCAAAGATGATCTAGTCTCTGAAACTATAGTTATATACAGAAAATATTACTGTTCAAATGCAGGATTCCCTAGTATGGGGAAGGGAGGGAAGAAAACAGGTAGAGTATGTTGTGTTTTCCCCCATATAGAGTCGAGATATGGCTGGAGTCTGTAAAGAGACCCAAGTGTCAGACATGAAATTAATCTTCAGTTAAGGTATTGCTAGAGAGCAGTCTAGTTGTCAGTCCGCTGCACAGACCGAGAAAAGGAGAGAGAGCAGGAAGCATAGGGGACTTCAGGACCCCAAGGGTGTGAAGAACCTTGCCTAGTCTAGTGTTTTGATTTTTTGTCTTTCTTCCCCCCCTCCTCCCCCCGCCCCCCCCCGCAATGTCTAACATAAGCCTTTCAAAGCATATTTTTTAACCATTGCCTCTTTGTATCTGATTTGACACAACAGAAGAGTTTGGCTCTGTTAACTTCCAACTACTGTTGCAAGTTGTTTCAAGCAGGTATTAAGACTTTCCATTAACTTCCTTATTATTAGACTAAACAAGTCCAACCCAAAGTTTCTCTTCAATGATCAACTATGCCCCAGTGATTTTGCTAGCTCTCTACACATAATATTGTAACTGCTAGATGCAATATTCTGGGTGAAGCCTAACAACCATCAAGTAGACAGGGTAATAATTACCTTCAATCTGTTTGCTGTGCTCCTCCTTATGTAGCCAGTATGGATTCTGCCTTGTAATAGGGGTGCTCCATTGGTTTTTCTCTGATCCATCACTCACTGTAACTCAACTTCTCAGACCATATCAAGTCATTTTTGCCTCAGATAGTATAGTGTTTTTCTTAATGAACAATTGTAGATTTCATTTACTGTAATTCTTTAGTCCTAATTCTTTAGTCCTTATGTCTTTAGTTCGATGAGAAACTTAACATGAGCTGGCAGTGTGCACTCGCAGCCCAGAAAGCCAACCGTATCCTGAGCTGCATCAAAACCAAAATGACAGCAGGTCGAAGGAGGTGATCCTGCCCTTCTACTCTGCTCTCGTAAGATCTCACCTGGAGTATCGTGTACAGTTCTGGTGTCCTCAACATAAAAAGGACATGGAGCTGTTGGAACAAGCCCAGAGGAGGGCCACAAGGATGATCAGGGGATTGGAGCACCTCCTGTATGAAGATAGGCTGAGAAAGTTGTGGCTGTTCAGCCTGGAGAAGAGAAGGCTGTGTGGAGATCTCCTAGCAGCCTTCCAGTATCTGAAGGGGGCCTATAGGGATGCTGGGGGGGACTCTTCATTAGGGACTGTAGTGATAGTACAAGGGGTAACGGGTTAAAACTTAAACAGAGGAAGTTTAGATTAGGCATAAGGAAGAATCTCTTTCCTGTTGGGGTGCTTGAGGCACTGGAATCGGTTGCCCAAGAAAGTTGTGAATGCTCCATCCCTGGTGGTGTTCAAGGCTGGGCTGGACAGAGCCTTGGGTGACATGGTTTAGTGTGAGGTGTCCCTGCCCATGACAGGGGGATTGGAATTTGTTGATTCTGTTCTAATTATTCTATGATACTAATCTGCAAGTTTTTCAAGCTCCCTCTGGACTGAAGGGTCAGACTTTCTTCAGCTTAGAGTGCATATTTCTCACAAAGCACTGTGTGTGATCACTGTTCTGCAAACAGGCAGGGTACTCAACAGAACTATTGCACACCAGCCCTATAATGTGCACAGTTTATTAAACAAAAACACTAATGCAAACCACTTATGTACTTATACATAGTGAACAAGCACAAGAAAGCAAATCAGGTATGTACAGCACAGAGGAAAATTAGCAATGCATCAAATGATTACTGCATAGAGAGAACAGTGATTAAAAAGACATACATCACCAATTACCACCTAATCTTCGTCATCCAGGCCCACACATCAAGCTGGTAAGCCCCATTGCTACCAATGCCAAGAGTCTCAGATAATGAGGAAAATCACTCAGAGGCGAGGCTTCAGATTTGGCTACAAGAGGGTCCTGCTTTTATATTCTTAGAAACACAGCTGAACTTATGCCAGATCTCAATTTTTTACTCATGTGGCCATGCAGTTTCTCATGACCTCACTGTTTTCCATGCCACGAGCCCCGCCAGGAGTCCTAGTGTGGCCAAAAGTGAAGAACAGCTGCACTGTTAAGTTTTCCTGTCTCTTTCCAACAAATAGTCACAATGACCATAAATATATGTATACTTTATTGAGCACACTTTTAAAAAAACCTACTTTGTCATGCTTCTCACAGTCATGAGTGGGAATCAACTCTTGGCTAAGTTCCCACCTGTTGCAACCACCTTGGCCACCTTTGAAGACGTTAGATGTTATAGCTCTTGGCACGGACTCTTACAGTAGTTGACTATTTCTAAGTCACCACATGAACACCCAGTCATCCACCACTGCTGTTTGAGTGTGGCAGTTGCAGCTAATTTTCTTACTAAACTGGGTGCTCATTCAGTGCATACATGTAGCTTTCAAATAATAGCACTGAGGTAGACTGCATGAAAACCTGTACTAAAATAGAGGTATCCACTATTCACCCTTCAGCTAGCCAGCTGGTCAAGAACAGCTTGACTTTCCTAAATTCATGCTGTCTTCTCATCCTTCATTTACTTGGACGTGGATTCCAAAAGGATGTGTCCCATGATCTTTCCAAGGAATGAGATCAAGTTGTTCAGCTTGCAGTTCCCTAGGTCCTCCTTATCACTCATTTTTAAGTTTGTGTCATATGCCAGGGGAAGGAGGGGGGGAATGGGTGAGCAGCTACATGGCATTTAGTTACTGGCTGGGTTTAAGCCGCAACAGATAGACATAATATTTCCAGTTGCCAGACCTCTCCTGATTGCTTCAGTTTTCTATACATCATAAACAACATTTTTACAATTACATTGTCCACCTCTTCCAACAGTCTCAGGTGAATCCCATCTGGTATCTTGTATCTAAACATGTCCAGCTGTTTTAGAGATGCAGAAGAGTGCTAGGATTGTAGCAAGGCTGCTGGTGCAAGTCATGATGAGACATGGAGAAAAGGCTAGCCTAAAACTGTTGTCCTCTTTTACCTGTATACAAGGGTGGGAGTTTTTGCACTACTTAAAGGCTTAGTAGAAAAATACTGCACAATTTTGTTCCTAACTTTTACAGGCTTGGCATTTAAATTCTTCATGTGTGTTGAATGTACAGTGAAAATGATCAAAGGTATACAGAGCATGTTTAGAATGCAGTATGATTTGCAGCCTTTCAGCAATTTACACAAGATAGTTCTGAAGCTTTCAGGTGAATCCCTCAAGTTTTCTTGTACTTAATCCCTTGAAACATACATTCTTATATTCATATTTTGCTACTGATCATTTGCTCTTTACTCAAATCTTATCCTTTGGGCTAGAACTATAGCTAATAAGAACTGAAGTCTCTACTTTGTGCAAATTAAGGATCTGTTCCACAATGTGATCATACAAATATTTTCTGACTAGAAATATGATCTGACTGCCTGTGACAGGTACCATAAAAATCGCGCAGCACTTACTGGAGATCATGCACTACTGCTTACAGAACTTTTTCAAATTAAATGTCTTTTAATTGCTTGAAGTATCTTCACAATATCTTCGATTTTCTGATAAGTTTTTACTTCAAAGTTCATATAGTTTTCCTTATTCCTCTGTCTTCCTAAAGGCTAAATCTCTATCCTTCTTTTTCTGGGTGCTTTACTCACTTCACTGTATTAGGACATGGGTTTCATAAAGGAAGCTTCATCCTTTTGTAATCACTAACAATTCTATTGCATTTCAGTAGGTGTGTCAGTGACACTAGATAACGGTCCGTGGTGAAACACACCAAAATAAAAAAGTGCTGTTTGTCCATGGTGGCTCCTCCCCCCAAAACCCTGCTTTGGCTCCTCCCCAGAAGGTCCCACTTTGGCTGATCCCCAGAAAAGTCCTGACCCTGGGGGACTTTTCTAGATACAGCTAGCCACTTCTTCCGGTGTAGGCTAGCCCCCTACATCAGAATGAGTATGCATTTTTGCTAGTATAAAAGCCCAAGCCTCAGGCAATGCAGAGAGGCAGAACCTTATGCCACCCAGGTCAACTTTTCCTCCACAGGGACGCCCACTAAGGTTGAGCCTGCCACCTCACGTAGCATGATGCTTCTTGGAGCTGGTTTTGTGATTGTCATTACATGCTCTTTGGGGTTGGTAAGATAACCAATCATCAGAAATATCCTTTACTGTATCTTTTGTTGTCTCTATATTTTCCCTGTATTAATAAACTAGTTGTGATTCTTGTGTTGCTTTTCTCTCAGCCCGGAATCCTCGAACTCTGGAACAGTAGGTCTATCTTTGGTCAACTCAATACATGAAAGAAAAAAACCCAAACACAAAACCCCCACCCCCCCACCCCCCACCCCCCCCCCAAAACAGGCAGATGAAAACCAGCAAAATTGAACAAAAAAGTCATTTGGGTTCTTTTTCAAGAAGTGTTAATATTTGCCTCAAATCAGGTGTATTCAAGCTTTTTTTTTTTTTTTATTCTGAAGTGTTCATAGTTATGTCATTTGCTGGAGGCTGCATACTTCGCTGTGCAATGAAGTGAAACAGAAAGGAGTTGGACTATACATTGCTGTGACCAAGAAATACACCCACAAAATGGGAGAAGTCTTATAGCAGATGGGTTTAGGTATTGGGCTTTTGAAGCCTGGGAAAGAATACACAGAGTAAGCACAGCTGTTGGAAAGAAAGCACAATGCAAAGGGGATCCTAGCTAGCCAGAGCCATATGAGGGAAGTGTATATGTGGCTGAGCCCAACAGTGTATAAAAAAGGAGAAAGAAATAAAATGAGCTTTGAAGAGAGCAAGAGCCTTGGGTTGATTTAACTTACAGAGTCCTACCCAGTGACTGGAGATGCCCAGCACCATGATGGTTAACATCTGGAGACCAGTAGTAGCAATCATGTTTGTGTTGTGGTTCAAGTGTATATTGATTGCAATTGCTATATTATGCTTGTGTTGTGATTTTCGTATGATGCTATATCACTCCGCTGAATCAAAATCCATCGTGAATCCCCCACGTCAAATAGCCTCAAATAAGTTAACTCAGATTTAAAGTATTAAATCCTCCTCATGTAGGATATCTAAAAGAACAGTATAGAGAGCTCTGGATTATGGCAATTGCTAAAATTATTCTTGTTTGGCACCAACTAAATTTTACCTCCAGATGTCATAAAGTACTCTGGCATTGGATGGTGTGTGGGACCTTAAAAACATACCTAACATCTGAATCCCAGTATAGCTGATGTATGAGCTATTCAGTGTCCATGAAGAGAAGTCCCTCTGAGCATTCTTTGTAAACTGCATGTTTTGTCCCACTGAACATCCTTGGTGGTGTGCTGAGGACTAAACTACTGACTCATCATCCAAGGTTCTAAGGCAGCACTAACTGGTCACAAGACTTTTCTATAAATTCAACATATTTTTTTGTCCTTGGCAGCAACATAGCAAAGCCATGTCCACGTTCTGTCTGAGCAGGCTGTGTACCCCTGCCTTCTCTAGTACCCAATCTTGTCTGACTTGGGACCATTTTTAAGTAACAATATTCAGGATTTGAGAATTTACAAACATGCAAATAGAATAAAGGATAACAGGAACAGCTGTTGCTTAAGTACAAAATAATGTTTGTGCTGCATAGACCCTATACAGCACTCAATTTCTGATTTTTTTCCTCCTTATGACAGATGCAAACAGTGAGTGTTGAGATCAGCTGCTGTTTCCCTGGTGCTGGCTTGCCCAGTGCCAAGTTACTTTATCTGTAAAATGAGAATGGGCAAGAAAAGTTATTCTACAGTCCCTCACTCCTGGCTAGTTTTACCCATGTGCACATGTCAGAAATAGTCAGATGAAATGAGACAGCACTGCCAGGCTTTTGAGGAAGATGCTGAAGAACATTGTTAACCCATCATGCCAGGCACTTGACAGCTGCTACTGTTTGCTGGTATCTGCCACAGGCTGACCTTACCTATCCATGTGTAGCCTAGATTCTCTACATGATTTGTATATCTGTATGTATACGCAAAATCAACTGTAGCAAAGGTTCAGGAGCACCAAGTCATTCAAGTTTGGAGCTTGAAGTAGAGCTCTCTCCTGGATGCTGGCTAAAAAAGGAAGAGTAGAGTGAGAACAGGACTAGGAGTGGCCTCATGGAGATGACAGCTATCTGATCCGTAAGCATTGTAGCTTGTCAGGCACAGAGATATCTGCTGTTGGCACAGTTCACAATTCTGGAACATGCAGCAAAGAGGGGTTTATTTGTTGAAATATAAAGCTAAAGAAAGATTTATCAACTCTGTCTTTCATGGACTTCTCACACAAGAATTAAGGCAAACTATATTTTATGCTATTAAGTGTCTAGCTTCAGAGCTTGCTTTGACAAGCAAGTACTCTCTGAGCGCTGAAATAACTATAAAAGTGCTTTACTTCTAGGCTACGAATAAAAATTCCTGTTTGCTCACAAGCTGTATGGAGCAAAACCAGTCAAGGTTTTCTCCTAAGCAATGATAACTTTTTTGTCTCTTGATGGAAAATTTCTGTTCAAAGAGCTCAATTTTGAACTTAGAAAACTACAACCCTTCTGGAAGACTCAGTGTTTGTTTCCATTCCTGTAAAAATCATGGCAAGAAGTGACGTAGTTCTTCCATAACTTTGAACTTCCAAGGGAAGCTATACTGACATTACTGTATTCTATAACCTCTGAGTGCTCACATAATTCCCAGCAATCTGTTTAACTGTTTCTGCTGTGAGAAGAACACAAAAGGAGCATTGCTCAGGGTTAACATAGGGAAGAGTCTGTTCCTAATACCTATTTATGTTCTGATTATTTTTTACATGGTTGGCCCTGTAATTGAAATCTAGGTAGTCCCAGCAGTCCAAGGATACATGATTTCTGGGATCTCATAATTTCAAGTGTAAATCAACACTGTGAGCATGATACACTAGCACCCTGCTTTACCCTGGATATGTTTTAATCTTACAGATCAGCTACATTGCAGATTTGTGCGAGTGTACTGTTAGGTAAGGTACCCTTGCAGAAGCACATTCTATATATTGAAATTCTAGAAGAATAAATTGGTCACTGAACATCTCTTACTGTTTGGCAAAGGTCTGAGTTTCTAAAGGTCATGAAGGTTAAAATTTGTAGTGACCTTTATAAGCACAGTGCTATGGATGAAACATTTCACACTGCTGCCAAACATATAAAACCACTGCAGCTTCAGCTCATATACCATTAATCTTAAAAGCTGACTCTTAATTACTATGAAACAATGTGTATGACAGTATTAAAATCCAGTTTAAAAGGGTTTTTTCAGATTAATAAAAACCTGTCTGCTTTTGTGGTTCAATGTTTATTAGAGCTGTCAAATAGTTGTCTGCATTCCTTTGCGTGAAACATTGACTTTCTCTTTTGAACTCTGCAAACCTTTGTGAGGTGCTTGGAAAGCTTTAGAGTAAAAATGGAAAAATTCTTAAATTTTAGGTATCTCAGTAATCAAGTATCCATTAGCAGTGGTACACCTGAATAGTTCATTAGGTCTTGGAAGCTTAATTTCTACTTAAAAATAGAGGAGGCACCCTGGAGGCTTGTCTGAATATCAAATTAGATCAACAACCTGTTAAATCTTTTCTCTTTTTTTAAGTCTTTCATTGGTTGATTTCCTAATATATTCCATTTGTTTTTCAAATTTAAGAACAGATGTTGATACTCCTACAAACACTCTTTTAGTTGCCAATGTGAAATCCTGAGAAAAGAATGAAATCTTTCAGATCTATTGTACAGTATGCATGTGTTGTACACAAATGGAAAACCACCAATTTACAGGGGTGCAGAAAGTAATATGAAAATTATCAGGAAGAATTCAGAAGTCTAAAATTCAAACTATCTTGTGTGAATCAGTCATGAATAATTACCAGCTTTTGAAAAATAGAGCTCCCATGAATATCTAAGTGTGAATCATAGAATCATAGGAAAGTTAGGGCTGGAAAGGACCTCAAGATCATCTAGTTTCAACCCCCCTGCCATGGCCAGGGACATCTCCCACTAA
This sequence comes from Lathamus discolor, assembly GCF_037157495.1. Classification (NCBI taxonomy): domain Eukaryota; kingdom Metazoa; phylum Chordata; class Aves; order Psittaciformes; family Psittacidae; genus Lathamus; species Lathamus discolor. The sequence goes on from NC_088884.1 coordinate 26,669,629, forward strand.
ACCATGTCACCCAAGTCTTCATCCAACCTGGCCTTGAACACTGCCAGGGATGGAGCACTCACAACCCCCCTGGGCAACCCATTCCAATGCCTCACCACCCTTACAGGAAAAAAATTCCTCCTTATATCCAATCTAAACTTCCCCTGTTTAAGTTTTAACCCATTACCCCTTGTCCTGTCACTACAGCCCCTGATAAAGAGTCCCCCTCCAGCATCCCTATAGGCCCCCTTCAGATACTGGAAGGCTGCTATTAGGTCTCCACACAACCTTCTCTTCTCCAGGCTGAACAGCCCCAACTTTCTCAGCCTGTCTTCATACAGGAGGTGCTCCAGTCCCCTGATCATCTTCGTGGCCCTCCTCTGGACTTGTTCCAGCAGTTCCATGTCCTTTTTATGTTGAGGACACCAGAACTGCACACAATACTCCAGGTGAGGTCTCACAAGAGCAGAGTAGAGGGGCAGGATCACCTCCTTTGACCTGCTGGTCATGCTCCTTTTGATGCGGCCCAGGATATGGTTGGTTTTCTGGGCTGCGAGCGCACACTGAAGCTGGCTCATGTTCATTTTCTCCTTGACCAACACCCCCAAGTCCTTCTCTGCAGGGCTGCTCTGAATCTCTTCTCTATGAAGACAATTATGAATTAATTCATAATTCTTCTCTATGAAGTGAATTATAGCTTTGAATTAAAATTCAGTTGTTACATATTGCTACATTTATATTAAATTCATAGAAATGTCAGAACAACTAGGCAATTATTATCAGCTAGAATTTTCCAGTACTGAATAATATAAGTAGTTCCTAGCATGGGAGAGTATTCACCTCTTGTGCTTCATCATTTGATATTGGCTTATGCCTGATATTATCATGTCAAAGTCTGCAGTGGAGGAAAATGTAAGTTGACACAATATAGTGCAAGAATCATGTTGCACAGGAATAAAAAAAGCTATTTTTTTTCTAAAAGAAAAAATTCTCAGAAATTGTGGTAGTAACTCTATGAATGAGAGATTTTTTTATAATTGCCAATTTGGTATATTTGTAGATAATTGGTGTATTCTCTTTGATAAAAAATACATATAGTGGTAAATTTTATTAAGGCATATGTTTGCGTGTTAGGTTATCTGGATTCTTGTTAAGATATTTTGCAGATAATTAGTAATCTGTTCTTGAAAAATCCCTGGTGTTCACATTTGACAGCTCAGACTGTTTACATTCACCAGAAGAACAATGGTATTGTTGGTACACCTGACACCTCTACAAATGAGACATTCTGGTCTTTTCCCTACAAATAATGTTGCGTTTGTACTGCGCTGTATCCTTTCCATATGTTGCCTGTAAACCAAAGCCATTAAATCACAAGTATGGAAAAGTCTAAGAATATAATTAGACCACTTTATCTTAAATTTTCTTGGTTGAACACTTACATGAGAATACCCATATGAGATCAGACCAGACATTTCTGTAGTCCAGCTTGAATTAATCCTATATCTGAATATGTTGAATATTTAGGAAAAAACTTTTAATTCCTGAGTTATCTCATTCAATTGTGGTGCTAGAGGCTATTGTTTCATACTTTAAAGACCTGGATGGCAGTACTGAACAAAGAAATTTCCAACCCAGCTCTTTCCCACATGGTACTATAACTAAACTTCCTTTCCTCTCAGCTGCACTGACAGTGATCTTTCATGGGATGAGTTGTGAAAAAAACTGTGAAATTGCTGTAACTTTCAGGAAAAAAAAGTGTGAAGCTTTTTTAAAAGTGATCATTCTCTTGATTTTATTTCCAAACCCAGACTACAAATACTTGCATAGGGCTCTGCTGAGGTCTGCCTCACCATGGGGCAAGAATGAGTAGCAAGAATTGGAAGAGAAAGTGGGTCTACAGAGATGTTGTTTTAAGTACAACCTAAATAATTTTGGTCTTCCTGTAGAACAAGAGAAGGAATATATACTTCAAGAATTCAATTCAAAACTTTCTTTTTTCTTCAGGAACATCTATAGAGATTTAAGCCAACTTAAATACCTAAAGTTAGACTAGTTGGATCTGGGCCTTGGAGCCTAAGACACAGCAGATGTATATGTTAAACCTTCTCTGCTATACTCTCCTGAGTCTCAGCTGTCAGTGGCTTAGGGATACTGAATCTTTGCATCTAGACGAGCAACAGATGGACATTTCTTTTATTAGTTTGCCTAAGTGCTTTTTGTCATATTTGTTTTTGGACTCTACATCTTAAATAAACTGTGGGGGTTAAAAAATAAAATATTTCTTTAGACCACTGCATGACAACTTCATTAAGTACCTTCCCATGCTCATGTTGTGAAAAATAGTGAACTCAGTATCATCATATATTTTATGATTTTATAAACTGCTATCCGCTATTCTGTTCCAAGTTGAAGAGCTGGTAATCTCTTCTTCAGCCCATCATCCTGTTCTATCTCTTCTGTAATTCCACTATATCTCTTTTGAGACTGGACAACCAGAATTTTCACTGAATTGTACCTAGTACATGGACACACCATCCATTTATGCAGTAACCTGATCTTATTTTATATTTTGCTTCCTGTTCTGTTCCTAACAATTCGCGGGGTTCTGGTTTTTTGCCACTATGGCTGCTAAATAGTACTGAAAAAGTATTCTTAAAGAATTATTCACTTCAGTCTTGCTTTTCTGAGTGACAGTAGCTTATTCAGTGTGTCACTGCATATGTATCGTTAAGGTGGTGGGGTTTTTTTTCTTCTCTGTGTATTACTTTACATTAGCTGATACCAGTTTTCACTTATTCTGCTTTTGCTTAACCAGAGAGTACCATGAAGTTATTTTCCAACTCTTCACAGTCAGTCTTAAATTAACCATATTCAATAATTTTCTACCATTTTAAAATTTCACTACTTCACTAATCACTCCCTTTTCCTTGACCATTTAGAAATAGGTTGAAGAGTTTACAAGAACAGGTCCCTGAGGATGGGCAATTTTATAATGTTACCTCAACTGAAAAATTACCATTTCTTTGTATTTTTTCCTCTGTTTTAATGAGTCATTGATACATAAAAGAATCTCTCTTATCCCACAAAACTTTTTGTATCTCTCAGAATGTGCCAAGTAGTCCTATCAAAAGCTTTTTGAAAAGCAAAACATGATGTACTTACTAGATCACCTTTATTCACAGTCATTGACTGTTTCAGAGATTGCTAATGGATTTATGAAGCATAATATTGACTGGGAAAAAAAAAGTTAAATTTTCTCCAAAGTATCATATATGTTCTGATGTTACAATTTCATTATTTTGTGCATCTATTATGCAAGCTAGACAAACTAGTCGGTCCTGATGTTCTTTTCAAAGAATGACATCACATTTTAGGTTTTTACTGATGAAGTTCAGCAATTTTAGATTTCAGCTTTTTACAATTCTTGAATAACTACCATTTGTCCTGATGATTCGATGCTGTTCAGCTTATGCATTGGTTATTTGACTTATTCTATTGAGTATTCAGTTTGAGACCTTTCCTCGACATTTTATATAATGAGGCATCTGATGTGAGAACATAGTGAGTCACCTGATGTGAGAACATCTGATCTCCTCTATAAACACCATTGATCTAAACACTTAATTTAGATTTATTGCAATGTCTTTGTCTGCTCTTATTTCAAGTTTGATCTCCTCTTTTACTTATATATATGTATACTTAAGGTCTGGGGTTTTGTTGTTTGGTTTTGTTTGGGTTTTTTTCCTACAAAACCCTTGGATTTAGTTGGCTGTGTTCTCTATTAGGACGGTATTTTTATTGTTTCAGTTCCTCTGCACTATTTAGAACTGCATTGCGAATTGTTTCTCATCTTACAGGTTCTTTGACTTGCAACTCCAAGAATAAGTAACTTCTGGTAGAACAAGAAACTTCTGTTGTACAACCCTTGCTTCATGTTTTTTTCATATTAAAATAGGAATAATTCAGATCTTTTTTATCAGTATGCATGTATAAAGCAAATTTTAACCTCAATACTTGCTATTTCATATTATAAAGTACTCTTTTTGAATTGTTTCTCTTCTGTGTTCTCCTGAACACAGGGAGAAACCTAGCCCTAGCGTGCCTCTAATGAAGAAAATGGAGATACACAAGGGATAAATTTGGCCAATTACATATCTTTATTTCAGAGCCTCCTTTTTTATTTAACTAGTTGTCATTGATTTTTCAATTTAATAGTATCCTCAGTTTAATCTTTTGCCCCTTCAAGGTCTAGACCCTTTGGCTGAAAGTTTTCCCAGCTGAGTTTAAAATGACTACTACTGACAGCAAACAAGGCTTTTCTTTGGCTCAATAGGTAAAGGCAGCACTTTCCAATACTTGGGTCATGAGTTCAATTCCCTGACCAAATGGATCCATCATGAATAATATCCTTGAGGTAGTCTCTTCTTTGTGAGTTATTATGCTTTTTGGACCATCCACTGAAAGTTTTGGTATTTTATATTTTTGCCATAATTCCTTTACAAATGGAAATTTTTAAGTTTGTTTTTTTTTTTTTTTTTTAATCTCTAATGGTTGTACATATTATAACATGAACAAACAGGGGGGGGGGTATTTTCTCTCGAACAATTAAACTAAAAACTGCTTGTTGGATACAAATGTAAGATCCTATGAGACAAAATCTTTAAAGTTGTCCTGTACTTGCTCAGTTTTATGTCATTATGTCATGTCTAAATTCTACATTTATTAATACTTATATTGCAGTATTCTTCAGGTAAGTTATGCTAAATAGCTGTATCATATTCTTTACAGGTTTAATTCTTTGTTTAGCTTGAAATTCAGTTAAGCTCATCTATTTTCATGAAGGAAAGGAAGAGGCCTTTATCCTGGGAATCTGGGAATTAGTGACAAAAAAGCCAACAAAAGAAGGAGGAAAAGGACAATTAAAAGCAAGGGGCTTCCTCCTAAATCTGTTGTCCCCATGCAGAACCGCTTTGCTGTCCTGCAGGAGGCTAATGAGGAAACACACTTGCACCAGAAACAGCCGGATGATGCACAGGTAAAGATCTCTACTGGTGCTGCCAAGAAAAAGCGCCAGGTCATAATAATAGGGGACTCCTGCTGCCTACCAGGAGCACGGATCAGGGATGTTACAGAGAGGCTGTCTGCTCTAATAAGTCCCACGGACTATTACCCGCTCCTAGTGATCCATGTGGGTGCTAGGGATATAGATAGTAATAGACTGGGGACCATAGATAAAGACTACAGAGCCCTGGGAGAGGTGGTTAGGGGCTCTGGAGCTCAGATAGTCAGGACACAAGGGAGGACCTAAAAAAAGCTAGGAGGATTAGCCAGGTTAATAAATGGTTAAAAGAGTGGTGTCATAGTCAGGGGTTTGGGTGTCTTGAACACGGGACCCAAGTTTGTAAGCCAGGTCTACTGGGGGCTGGTGGATCTGGTTTGATGAAGAAGGGGTAAAGCAGTTTTGGTAGAAGGCTTGCCAGACTGGTCAAGGAGGCTTTAAACTAGATGTGTTGGGGGAGGTGCGCATCATTCCATCCCAACACACCCAGTCAGTTGCCAACACCTATAATAAATGCTCGGAACAATGTACATATATTCCAGCTGCTCCAGCCAAGGAGCCGGCTTCATTTGGAGCTTAGCTCAGATGCCTCTATACAAACGCCCTTAGCATGGGGAACAAACAACAGGAATTAGAGATGTGTGCACATCTACGGGGGTATGATATAATAGGCATCACAGAAACATGGTGGGATAGCTCCTATGAGTGGAGCGTTGGAATGGAAGGTTACAGGCTCTTTAGAAAAGACAGGTCCAGCAGGCGAGGAGGGGGAGTTCCCCTTTACGTTAGGGATATTCTGGAGAGTATGGAACTCTGTCTGGGGACAGGTGAGCAGTTTACAGAGAGTTTGTGGGTCAGGGTTAAAGGGAAAAAAGCCATGGGAGACATTACTGTGGGGATCAAGAGGAACCTGTGGATGAAGCACTCTACAGACAGATAGGAAAAGCCTCACGCTCGCAGGCCCTTGTTCTCGTGGGGGATTTCAACCACCCTGACATCTGTTGGAAAGATGGCACTGCACGGCACAAGCAATCCAGGAGGTTCCTCAGTTGTGTGGAAGACAACTTCCTTCTGCAAGTAATAGAGGAGCCAACAAGGAGAGGTGCCATGCCTGATGTTATGCTCACTAACAGGGAGGGGTTTGTTGAGAATGTGGTGCTCCAGGGCAGCCTTGGATGCAGAGATCATGAGATGGTCAAATTTGAGATCCCCAGGAGAGTGAGAAGAGCGTGTAGCAAGCTCACTGCCCTGGACTTCAAAAGAGCAGACTTTGGCCTCTTCAGGAGCCTGCTTAGTAAGGTTCCATGGGATATAGCCCTGGAGGGCAGGGGGGCCCAAGACTGTTGGTTGATATTCAAGGATCATCTGCTACCAGCTCAGGAGTGCTGCATCCCAACTAGAAGGAAGTGCGGCAGGAGGGCCAGGAGACCTCCTTGGATGGATAAGGAGCCGCTGAGGAAAATTCAAAGGAAAAAAGAGGCTTATAAAAAGTGGAAGCAGGGACAGGCGGCCTGGGAAGAGTACAAGGATGTTTTCCGGGAAGCTAGGGACCAGGTTAGGGAGGCTAAGGCCCAGTTAGAATTAAACTTGGCCAGGGATGTTAAGGGTAACAAGAAGGGATTCTACAGGTAAGTAGCAAACAAAAAACAGACTAGGGACAACATAGGCCCCCTGAGGAAGCTCTCGGGAGAACTGGCTACACAGGATTTGGAGAAGGCTGAGGTTCTGAATGACTTCTTTGCCTCGGTCTTCACTGGCAAAGGCTCTGACTGCACCACCCAGGTCTTAGAAGGTAGACGCAGGGACTGTGAGAATGAAGACCATGGGCCCACTGTAGAGAGGCTCTGGTTCGAGACCATCTTCAAAATCTGAGCGCGCACAAGTCCGTGGGACCTGATGAAATCCACCCATGGGTCCTGAAGGAGCTGGCTAATGAAGTTGCTAAGCCACTGGCCTAGTTGAAAAATCATAGCAGTCATGTGAAGTTGCCAATTACTGGAAAAAGGGAAATATAACCCCCATTTTCAAGAAGGGGAAAATGGAAGACGCGGGGAATTACAGACCAGTCAGTCTCACCTCTGTGCCTGGTAAAATCTTGGAGCACATTCTCCTGGAAGGCATGCTAAGGCACATGAAAAACAACAAGGTGCTTGGTGACAGCCAGCATGGCTTCACTAAGGGCAAATCCTGCCTGACCAATTTGGTGGCCTTCTATGATGGGGCTACAGAATTGACGGGTAAGGGTAAAGCAGTTGATGTCATCTACCTGGACTTGTGCAAAGCGTTTGACACTGTCCCACACAACATCCTTCTCTCTAAATTGGAGAGATATCAATTTGATGGATGGACCACTCGGTGGATAAAGAACTGGCTGGATGGCCTCACACAAAGAGTTGTGGTCAATGGCTTAATGTCTGGTTGGAGACCAGTAACGAGTGGTGTCCCTCAGGGATTGGTGTTGGGACCGATCTTGTTTAACATCTTCATCGCTGACATAGACAGTGGGATTGAATGCGCCCTCAGCAAGTTTGCCGATGACACCAAGCTGTGTGGTTCAGTTGATACGCTGGAGGGAAGGGATGCCATCCAGAGGGACCTTGACACGCTTGTGAGGTGGGCTGATGCCAACCTTATGAAGTTCAACCATAACAAGTGCAAGGTCCTACACCTGAGTCGGAGCAATCCCAGGCACAGCTACAGATTGGGCATAGAAGAGATTCCAAGCAGCCCTGCGGTGAAGGACTTGGGGGTGCTGGTCGATGAGAAAATGAACATGAGCCGGCTGCAGTGTGCGCTCGCAGCCCAGAAAGCCAACCGTATCCTGGGCTGCATCAAAAGGAGCGTGACCAGCAGGTCGAAGGAGGTGATCCTGCCCCTCTACTCTGCTCTTGTGAGACCTCCCTTGGAGTATTGTGTGCAGTTCTGGTGTCCTCAACATAAAAAGGACATGGAACTGCTGGAACAAGGCCAGAGAAGGGCCACGAGGATAGTCAGGGGACTGGAGCACCTCCTGTATGAGGATAGGCTAAGAAAGTTGGGGCTGTTGAGCCTGGAGAAGAGAAGGCTGCGTGGAGACCTCAGAGCAGCCTTCCAGTACCTGAAGGGGGCCTATAGGGATGCTGGGGAGGGACTCTTTGTCAGGGACTGTAGTGGTACAAGTGTACCCGTTACAAGGGGTAACCGGTTAAAACTTAAACAGGGGAAGTTTAGATTGGATAGAAGGAGGAAATTCTTTCCTGTTAGGGAGGTGAGGCACTGGAATGAGTTGCCCAGGAAGGTTGTGAGTGCTCCATCCCTGGCAGTGTTCAAGGCCAGATTGGATGAAGCCTTGGGTGGGATGGTTTAGTGTGAGGTGTCCCTGGTCTGGGGGGGGGGGGGGGGGGTTGGAACTAGATGATCTTGAGGTGCTTTCCTACCCTAACTATTCCATGATTCTACGATTCTATGATTTCTTCATAAGCAACAGCTGTTGAAATATTCAGATTGGAATTGCTCTGTTCATATTAATTTCACTGAATTAAGAAATCCTTAAAGACATTTCTATGAGTGACCGGGAATCAAAGTCACATTCTTCATTCTATGGATATAGTTTTCCTGTAAAAAGTCAATCCTTCATCTCCTTTCAAAAATTAGAACGATAGAATTTGGTGCAAGAATATTAAAAAAGAACATTTTTTTTGAGACCATTTTCCCATGTTCTTTTAGCCCTAAACCAGGAAGCATTCACAGATGAAAGGTATTAAAAGTTATGAGTTCTTCTAGGTATCATCATTTGGCATTACACCAGATATTAAATCATCTTACCTGTAAGACCACAGTAAAACATGAGCATTGCAGCCAGAAGGCAGCACAAAGCACATTTCTAGCTTATAATAGAGTGCAAAGAAATTGCCTGTATTTTCAGTAAGTGTTTGTCTGTCTCGTTAATAGCAGACCAAACTCATCACATCGTACCCAGTGTACCAAAAATAGCTGTTTACTATAACTTGTATATTTGCCATAAGATTCCTTTACAGTCAGCTGTTGGAGAAACATTGTAATTCATTCTTTAACCCTTAACAATGAAAAGGTGACTGATACATCCTTTCCCATGTTAAAATAATTATGTGAATGTGGAGATTTAGCTTGAATTGTGCCCATCAGTCAATACATCAGTCAACGTATGAGCAGAAGAACTTAGTTCCTTAGAAAAGAGATATTTCCTCTTCAAAGATCAAGGAACATTCATCTGTGATCTCATTATGAGGCGGGGGGAAGAGACTAGAGAAGAGGCTTTTTATAACAGAGGGTTGCAGTTAAAAATTAATTATTCCTAAAACAAACAAACCCAGCACCAAATCTAGTAATAAAGGCCTACACACTTATATAAAAAGCTGTCATCTTCAGTACAAGATTTTTCTCAGAAAATAGGAAAGTATTCTAAGCAGATAAATCTGTAATGTGAAAACATTTTTTATAAAATTGAAAATTAATTAAGAAAAAAAGACATAAAACCTATTTGGTCCTCATATGGAATTTTCTAACTCATTTACTTCTGGCAAATATGTAAATATCAAAGATGAAAATTTTTATTCCCTTTTTTATTTACAGTGTTCTTTTCTTCTTGTTTTTTTGATTGATATTCTCAAACACTCTAGATCACAGAAAACCACTTAATTTTGACTAATTTTTTTTTTTTTTCAATTGCATGACATTTTATTCAACTTGTTCATTCTCTGAAAACCTGTGCAGGTTTTATTTTGCCTAAGAATATTTTTATTTTCTTCAAATTGTCTCTCAACCAAAAATGTTCCCAGCTTTACGTGTTGCCACAGTACTGTCAAAGTACACACTACAAAACAAGACTCACAGATTCCTAGATTTTGACAGGCAAAACATGCAGTTCAAGCTACAAAACTTTCTTGAATTTCAAGAACAGCAATAATGTAAAGTCATTAAATGACAAACTCTTTTAGAAGATTGCGAACTGTGATAGTCCCTTCTGTCCTTTTGAGTTTTCCTCATTTTTTTTAATACCTTTTATTAGCCCATTTTGTGCAGAGTAATTTTTCTGTATTTGAACACTACTTTCACTGTAAAGTCACTCAGCATGTTTCAGATTGCTTTCTGCTTGAGCAAATTAGCCCGCATTTTCTGCTATCATCTCCCCCATTCTTTGGTATCATCAGTTTATAAGTGGCTGTTTATTGGGCTTCCAACTTCTTTATCAGCTTGGACTCTTCTCACAGCCAGCTTTTTAAAAATGGGTAGACATTTGTGTTGCAAAGAATTATATACAAAATCAAGAAATCAGATTCTAGTAATACAAACTCGCTGTCTAAAACATTATTTGAACTGCTGCTTCTTCTGCTGACTTCTATTTTATAGTTTTTCCAGTTTTATCTTTTATATGATGAGGGAAGGGATGAGCATGGTGGATATGCTACAAAAAGAAATCTTGATTATATGATTTGGCATCTTGATTTCTTAGTTTCCACTAGCTGAGAGAAAGGCATTTGTTTAGTGTCTCCTCACTGAAGATACGGACTGGATTTGTCAGACAATATGAGGCTTTCGGTTAAAAAAACAAACAAAAACAAGCAAGCAAACAAAAAACCACACACACATCCCCACCAACCCTTTGTGAGTATTAGTAAATGGTTGGATGCAATTCCAATAACGAGTATTTCTATGGAGATTGAATTTGAGAGCTTTAGCCCTAGACTGCAAGAAGCTGAGAGGAAAATTGAAAATGCAGAGACAGTGATGGATGGAAATAACATTACATTAAACTGAATACTGAAAACAGAAAGGTAGTGAAAACTCGAAGAGATGACTGAAAAACCAGTAACCTCAGATTAAGCAATATAGATCCTCAGATTAAGGAATTGACATTGCTAAATTGTGTTGAAGGCAGAGAAAAGAGAAACAAGAAACCTATATTTCCAACAAAAGTTATAAAGAAGCTAAAGAAAAACTGGTTTAAGATCTTTTCTCAATATGTCAAAGAAAATGTTTTGTGTGGGAAGACAAGACCTTGCTCAGAAACAGCCTGGCCTAAAATGATCCAATGCACTTTCATTTTTAGTACAAATCAAATCTATTTAATATTTGAATCAGTTCTAAAAAAATAGAAAACTGCTGCAGAGTTCATTTTATCATCATCCTCTGCCTCTGTCATTCTGCTTTGCAGATTTATTTGCTTCTTATCTTTCTAGTTAGTGATCAAGACAGTTCACAAAAGCTATAAATAATAAATGTGCATTGCTTTTTCTATGTTTCTGTGGATCATTGCTGCTTATTCATTTACTGAGTTAAAATGAATAAAATGCAGAATTATTCCATTGTCCATTGAAAATTAAATTTGTATCCATTCAGTTATCTGCATATCTAAAGGTTGCTTTTTAGTACTCTAGCGTATTTCTAGCTATTTGGGAGTGTTCACAACCCCTCATTCAGTAATTGCCATATGGCATAAACATCTGAGGTGTTTCTAACTCTTCAAATCACTTTCTTAATTATTTTTCTTCTGCAGACAATAGCAGTGAGTTACCATTGCTTAAATTTATTACAGAGATATTCTCTTTGGCTGTGAGAACCTAATATATTCATACACCCAAAATTTGTATAAATCCTACTGGTTCTTCTCCATCCTTCTGTCCAAATAGCTCCTGCTTAGAACCTTATCAACCTTGTAAATCATCTACTATATAGGTTTTCCTCTGGCCTTCACAGTTGTAAATTCACCTGTTACATCTCTATTGAGAACACTACCGATTAATTTCCTTGGTCTGTGGGATGCCTCTCTTTGTATAAACTCCCTAGATTCTCTGTCTTGTAAACACTGCTTATCTTTGTTTTCAAGGGTTTCCACTAACCATCCATCAAGTGTCATTTCTGTTTTACTGATGTTCTTGACTGTGATGACATGTGCATCATACTTTCAAACACACGTATTCAATCTTTCCCCCACACTGTTCCTCAAGTTTAGGGAGCACTGCTCTTCACAGCTACCTTATTTTAAAAAAATAAATAAATCCTGAAAATTGTGCTTATTTGAGCTAAAACCAACTCCCTGTCAAGCTAACCAATATTTTTATAATATTTTAATTCTCCACATCTGTCTTTCATTTCTTTCTTCTACTTTTGTACTCAAACTATGAATTCATTTGTAAGATGTCATAAGCAAGCTGTCTCTCTGAGTAGATGACATTCAGCCAATTTAGATACTCATTAAGGTCTAGGATTTCTCTAATAATACTTCTGTGTAAAACCAAAACTAAGTTCACTAACTTCTAACAAGATTAAAACTGATAATCCTATCCTGAAATTCTTATTGCATATATTAACTCTATCACTGAAAAATAAAGATGAGGTTTTTTGGAATGTCTCCATTGTCAAATAATGAACAGGTATATCTGTTAGCTACAGTTGCTGGCCAAAATAAGTTTATTTTGAATCATCACAAAAATCATTGGCTAATTAGGTTTGCAATAATTTATTTTTTTTTTTTAGCTAGTATATTATCACAGCAGATAATTTAAAAAATAAACTAATTAACCTTTCTAAAACACCTTTCTAATTAATCGTGTCTTTTATAGTTCCATTAGCTATGGGGCCAACCAAGTCCAAGCAATCATATTTAATTTCTCACATATTGATTTATAAAGGATAGTTTATTGCCTTTTGCTCATTAGCAGCTACAAGCAGGACTCCTGCAGGAGGTTATGACTCCTTTGTAATTAAATCACGTTAGGATACCAAAATGTAATGCATATGTTTTGCAGTGAGTTGTGATTTGTTGGAAGGCTAATAAAATTTTAAAGCCTCAGTAAAGTGAAACACTTCAGCTGGTCTAGCTGTTTTCTTCCTTTATACATCCCTACTACATATCTCAGTGGCATTAGGATGTAGTCATTCCAGAATTTGTGACGAATTTTGCTTTGAAGGGAAGCTTACTTACTTATGCAATGTTTTATACTGAGGTTTAGCTCTACTGTAACTGTTAATTATTTAGCATCTTGAAACAATTCACAGTATTTCAGAGTGTTTAAAAGAACAACGTCAGTCTCCGAACATTTTTAGTTATAAATAAAATGTACCAAATTACCCAAATTAAGTAGAGAACAAAAGCTTCTATGTGTTCCAGCTCCAGGTTTTCTTCAGACAGATTAGAAAAGGACTTTTCACCATAGACCTATGAAAACTTTTATTGAGAGAGAATAAATCAAAAAAGCATTAATTTTTAATTTATTTTACTGTGAAGCAATAAACTGTATTGCAGCATCTGTAGGACATTCTTGTAAAACTGGTTAGATCATTTAGCTAAATGGATTCGGGAATTTCAGAATGACCTAAGCTCAAGGAGACAAAATATTCATTTCATGTCTTCTCAGTCTAAAGTTCATTCAGTGTTCGTAGTTAGCCATTTTACAAAAATAAAAATAATAAAACCAAACAAATCCCACAAAGCAAACAAACATCAAAACAATCCCATTTTACAAATTAATACAGTGTATGCTATTAATTACCATTATATATATACGCATTGCAACGTGCCAAAAAGCTGGATCTCTTCTAAGCATCAGTATGCTAAACTGAAATTTGAAGAAAAGAGCTACATCAAAGGCTCTGGACCTTGACCAAACAGTCAAGCAATCATTTGAAAACGTTTAAGTCAACAGAGGCATGAAACAACAAAGGCAAAAGCTGCAAAGGGAGATGAAAGAAAAGGAAGCTTTGTAATTATGTTGTTCTTTCATGACAGCTCAGTGTGCTCTTCCATTTCTGTCTAGGACCTTCTAATGGCTGAATGCAGATAGAAGGGTTGATTCCAGTTAAGGAATGAGGAAGGTCCATGCTTGCTTTCATTTACAGCATCAAATTTGTTATAAAATCTTTTGATTGACTGCAATAGAAAAACTGAAGAGAGGACATTCTCAAGCATTGAAGAGCTGATCTCAATAGGAAAGGATCAAGAAAGGAAACATTTAAGAAAATTAGAATCATAGAATCATAGAATAGTTAGGGTTGGAAAGGACCTGGAGATCATCTAGTTCCAACCCCCCTGCCATGGAAAGGGACACCTCACACTAAACCATCCCACCCAAGGCTTCATCCAACCTGGCCTTTAGCACTGCCAGGGATGGAGCACTCACAACCTCCCTGGGCAACCCATTCCAGTGCCTCACCACTTTGCACAGACTGAAGTCCATGGGACCTGATGGGATTCATCCACAAGTACAGAGGGAGCTAGCCAATACCGTTGTCAAGCCACTATTTTTGGGAGGCTATGGTGATTAAGGAAGGTTCCTGAGAATTGGAAGAACTACAGGCTAGTAAGCCTCATTTCAATCCCTGGGAAGGTGAAGGAGTTTATAATCCTGGAAAACACTTCCAGGACTGGAACTGATTGGAATGAAGTTGTCAGCATGAATTTCTGAAGGGGAAATTCCGTCTGACACACCTGATAGCCTTCTATGATGAAATGACTGGCTTGGTGGACAAGGGAAGAGAAGTATATGTTGATTATTTTGACCTTAGCAGGGCTTTTGCCATCATCCTCCATATCATCCTCAGTAACAAGCTGAAGAAATGATGAATAAAGAGTGGACAGTGAGGTGCTGAAACATCTGCTCTGAGCAGGGGGTGTTGCTGAGGTTATCTCCTGAGGTCCCTGTCAACCTAAGTGATTCTGTGATTGTGTAATGAGATGAAAAGGGTCACAGAAGATTTGGTTATTGTCCTTGTCAGGGTGTGATGATAAAGTTTACAGCTGCCTCACAGGTTCCCAGAGAAAGCACTGATCAAGTGTTTACCTTGTCCTCACAAGGCCTTACACGTTATTCATTGTCCTGAATGTCCAGTAGTCATTTTTCTCCTTCTTAGTAGCTGGTGCAAGCTCTGTGTTTTGACTTCCAGCCTGGGAACAGAGCTGATAACATTGATTGCTTTTAATTGTTGCTAAGTAATGTTTATTCTGGCCAAGGACTTTGTGAGTCTCATGCTCTGCCAGGGACGAGAGGAGACTGGGATGAAGCAGAGACAGGACACCTGACCCAAGCTAGCCTAAGAGGTATTCCATACCACAGCACGTCATGCCCAGGATGTAACTGCGAGTTACCAGGAAGGGCTAGGACTGCAGGGTTGGACGAGGTATCGGTCGGTGTTTGGCTGGGGGGAGTGGGGCGAGTTATTGGTCGGCTGGTGTTGAGGTGTTTTATTCTTTCCTCTTGTTATTTCCTTTATCATTATTATTATTGGTGGCAGCAGCAGTGATTTCTGTTATACCTTAGTTACTAAACTGTTCTTATCTCAACCCGTGGGAGTTGCATTCTCTTCGATTCTCCTCTCCGTCCCTCTGGGTGTATGGGGAGGGCAAGAAGCGGGGGAGTGAGTGGACGGGCTGTGTGGTTTATAGCTGACTTTGTTTAAACCACGACATTCATACAGTTACCTAGCTGCTGCTGGACCTGCAGAACTGTACTACACAAAAGGTCCTCATGCCAATCTCCAGCTGCAGTTTGCAGTTTCCTGGTATCTTATGTAAATCCGCCTTTATCACCTGTGAAATCTGGCCTGTCCTTGTGATGTCATCTGTAACTTTTGCCAGCATTTCTCCATGATATTTGTTATGACCAGAGGCACCTCATGTCATATCCCATAGTTTTCCACATCCTGAAGTGAAACTCAGGATTAGGCCAGGATCTAATCATGTTGCCTTCTGCCCAAAAAGTCTAAACACACCCAAAGAAATAAAATATTTCAGACTGTATTTTCATAAAAGTTTTGGGAAATAAGTATTTAGGTAGGGAAAATTTAAGACTTGAAGCATTAAGCCTTATTCACTATGCAGCAGATAAAAAAGTAGATGAAAGGGAAGACCATGTATGGCCAGTGCGATCCTGTTCTTTTTGCTTTAGTCTTTCCTTTGAGCCACCAAGGATGGTCAGTTACAGACAATAGTTGCACTGGGAAAACTTTCTCAGAGCTTTTCCCTGGTAATGAGATCAAAACAGTCCAAATCCTGTTTCGTATGATATTGCCTGTTTTAAAATGCATGCTTAATACAATCAGAGGACAATAACCATGGTGCCAAATTCTGAGATCTTTTACTTCTTGCACCTTTTTTTACATTGAAGTTTGTGATTTACAACATTGTGTGTGTCACCTCTAAATTTGACCTGAAGTTTCTGATCCCACAGGAAATAACATAAAAGGATTAATTTACAGAAAATACACTCTATCACAGTTACCATATGTTGTTTACCACAGTCAGAGCTAACTGATCAAGGAAACTCTTGAGTATGTCTAAACATGCGGGTAAGATTTATAGTTCTGCAGTGTACATATTTATTCAAGGTCTCTGTGATACATTACATATTTAGCCAGATTATGATTACTTTCAGTGTATGGTTACTTGATCAGCAAGCCTACTATATGATTCATCCCCTTATCTGGTTAATGTTGAGAGCATGGTGTTGAGTACTCAAATAGCAGTAAGAGGATGGTAAGTGAGAAAGCAAACCCTGAAAAATTAGGCGCTGTCATCAGATGAAAGAGTGATAAGATAAAGGAGAGCACTTGAAGCAAAAAGTTCATAATGCCTTCATAGTATGGAGTGAAAATATGCAATTTCCTGAGGTACTAATAAGTAAAATTATGTGATGCTCCAACTACTGAGCTTATTACTAGTCTTGGTTGTTTAGGGAATCTTTTAAGATAAGAAAGCACCTGATAGAATGAAAAATCAGTTATCAAAATTAGCTTTAGTGGTTTCACATTGAATCCTTGCTCTTACAGAGAGCTGAAATAATCATGTGCTGATTTTGGCAAACCATACAAATTCAGATGTACTCTGTGGAGGTCATCTAACCAAAACCAGCTGTCTTCAAAAGATGCATCTATATCCATGCTAATGCTCTAGGGCCTCTTTGTAGTCAATAGTGAAAAAACAAAGTATTTATAAGGCACTATTGATTCCTCCTAAGATTTAGTGTTTTAAATAGGTCAGCTGAATTGTACCCTGAAATCCCTTATTTCTCCCCCTTAACTCAAAAGGGAATGATTAGCTCAGGTTTGCCCGCTGAAGATGTCTATATTACAGACATCTAAAGTTTGATTAAAGGACTCACATAACTTGTTGTCACTAAACACCCTAAGAAAGGGTACTTTGTTAACCCTTCTTAGGGTCATTTACTTCAGTTGCTTTTTAGCCATGTGTAAAGATACTCTGCAAGAAGAATACATGATTTAAAAGCATAAAGCAAGTATTAGCTAGATCAATGCAAAAAATAGCTAGGATGAAAGGAGTGGCTAATATAAGCATTATTATCCTCCCCATTCCAAAACAAATCCTACCCAAAGGGTCTTTGCTTGCCAAGTAAGCTTTGGTCATGAAGAAAATTGTCAGTCTGCACTGACCTCTGAAATAGATGCTCAAGTTGCTGAATTGCCATTTTCTCTCTAATTCTCCCAGTTCCTTTTTTCTTTGTAATTTTATACCTTTCCATGGCAGTGTTTTTCCTCCTCAGTCCTTGAAAAAATAATGATCCCTGCTCCAACACTTGTACGTGTAACTTCACATTTTCTGCCTCTCGTGGTGCCAGTGTATGAACTTTCTCGCTTGTCTCCCAAAGCCTCTTCAAGGTATAAACTGGGGATACTCACCTGAGCCATGCCAAAGCTTGGACTTACTGGGCCATAAACACTAGAACCCACAGAGTGGGATGTGGCACCTGGGAGGCAGGGTAGAGTGTTCGACATTCATGTACTATTTGTAGAAAATGTGAATTGTTCACTATCTGACATTTGAAGGAAACACACTCATCCAAACACCCACAAAGATATCAAAAGATAGTTAATAGTTATCATTATAACTGTTTTAATTATACTTCTATGAATAAGTTATAAGATCCACAGATTAATTCTGCAAAAGGGTAAGAATTTGGGGTTATATCTCTGGAACTATTAAGATGAGAGTTACTACTCTTTTTAAAGGTAGTGACAACTAAGGTGCCTGTCTAAAGTATACTTGCATCTTACACCTATTTGCTAAATTTTTTGTAAAAATATAAAACTTGCTATCTTAATTCACATTTTACTGGGACACACAATTATTCAAATTATGTAATTGTGAAGTTGTAGTTGTTCACTAAGCAATTCAGATATGAAAATGTCTACTGCTGGTTACTCATACATTTGAGTTAATATGGGAATTATATTAACAGAATTATTTAAGGGAATTTGGCTACTGTCAGGATTAGGTCTTTAATATTTAGTCATTAAAACTTTTTGGAATAAGGAACAGTTTCTTAAAATACCTGATAATGCTATTTTGTAGGATCATTTTAGGTTTAAAACACAACTAAAGACATAAGTAGATATTACAAGATTTTTCAAGATCCTTTTCATGAGAGACTAAGATCAAATTAGACAAACCCACGCTGGTTTCCTAGTTTGGGGTTCATGCCTGATTTCATAACCTCAAGTGTTTGGAGCTTTAAAAAAACATAGAATCATAGAATCAACTAGGTTGGAAAAGACCTTTAAGATCATCAAATCCAAACATTACCCCAAGACTGCCAAGTCCACCAATAAACCATGTTACTAAGAGCCTCGTCTACACTTTTTTTGAATGGTGATTTGACAGTGATTCCACCAGTTCCCTGTGAAGCCTGTTCCAATGCCTCAATACCCTTCTGATGAAGAAATTTTTCCTAATATGCAATCTAAACCTCTGGTACAGCTTGAGGTCTTGTCAAAGAATCTTGCTGAGCTGGTGTTCTTTGGCCTTGCTCAATACCGTGCAGTATAATATGTGTATATATATATATATCATGCATACCATAGATTTTATGCACCATTTTTTATATATATACACCAAGAAACATTTTGGGGTTTGTAGCATATCATTATACTGGGAAAGACTACTTCTGTGGATTTTTATTTTTTGAGCAATGGTAGGATTTATCTCACCTGATTTTGACGACATAAGAGCCACCTAGGCTATGTTAATTATAAGTAGTGAAGATAAGCCTGTTTATGAAGAAATTATCTTTTCCTTTTATACTTCCCTCCTCCCCTGATAGTTAGCATAGATTTTGGATAGGATTTACTTTACCAAAGTTTAGGCTTTTGCAATTTTGATGTCAGTATGTGAGTTAGGTGCCCAGGTTTCCCTTAACAGTCAGGTTTGTTCTAGTTGGTAGTCAATGGAGTTATTGACAAACTTTAGAAAAATGTCACCTCACAGCCCTTCTGCCAGCATCAGTGAAAGACGCCAGTACTTCACTTAAAAACATTTTGTTTAAACATCCTGGTTTGACAGATTTTTTTCAAATCAGAATTATACTTAGATTTCTGTTGAGTTTTTTCCATGAACTAAAAAGTGATAATTGGTGTTCCCTACTTGGCTTTTTGGCTGCTTCTAGGTAGTAACATGTGCTGCCTTTTTTCTGCCCATGGAGGTAAGTGGGTTAAGAAACAGCTCCCCTTACCTCAGCTGGATCTCCGCCAGGCTTCAGAAGCCTTCACCTTTCTGAGATACAAAAGTTAAGGCACTAAGAACACTCCTGCTAGGCTCTTCAATGGTAATAAGTAGTTTTCCTGTATGCCCTTATGTGGTGGGTTGACCTTGGCTACAAGCTAAGCATCCACCACCTGTTTGCTTGCTTTCCTCTGCAGCAGAGAGGAAAGCAAATGTGAGAAAAACTCATAGGTCAAGACAAAGACAGCTTAATAAGCAAAGGAGAAAAAAAAAAAAAAAACAAAACACAAACCAAATGATGCAAAGGATTACTTCCCACCACCAGACCAATGCCCAGCCAGACTCTGAGCTACTTTGGAAACACATTCCCTTCACCCCAGATTTTATTGTTGAGCATGATGGTCAGTTTGTGTCAGCTGTCCCAGCTGTGTCCCCTCCCAGTCTCTTGCCTATCTTCAGATTGCTCACTGCAGGAAAAGATTGAGAAACAGAGAAAGCAGTTGTAATGCTGGTGTGTTACCGACACTTGTAGTCACAAATCTAAAACACAGCACAATACAGGCTGCAGTGAAGAAAATTAACTCCAGGGGAGGCTGATCCAGTACATCTTAAATGAAATTATGAATGAAAGCATTGGGAATGATTCATAGAATCATAGAATAGTTAGGGTTGGAAAGGACCTCAAGATCATCTAGTTCCAACCCCCCTGCCATAGGCAGGGACACCTCACACTAAACCATCCCACACAAGGCTTCATCCAACCTGGCCTTGAAAGTATGTAAAATATACATCTAGTGTCACAGCTGGCAGATGTAACACAAGCCCTACATGAGACACATGGCCTTTGCAGTAACAGATACTCTAGGTTATCTGCAATAGTATAGGACACCTATGTTTACCCAAAGTTGAATTCTGCCCATTACATCACTAAAACCAGCTAATTTAGAGTATTTTGATATTAATTAGAGGAAGTTTTCCCTTAAGCATTAGGAAAGCATTAAGCTCTAGCAGTCAGTTTTCCATCAAAATTCTCATTTCAATGTTGCATTAAATAAAACTTACAAAACTCAAATTTCTGCGTAGTTAAAAATTTGAACAAATTAATGAGTTGCAATATCATATCAATCATTATCAATTATCATTGTCACAGTGAATTATCATCATTTAGAACATACATGTATTTTAGGACGTGACAAAAGCAAGGAAATTTAGTAGATTTTGTGTTTATGGCTTTTGAGGCTTAACAACACTGGGCCAGTTATAGTAGAGAAAACAGAGTGACAATTGATTAAATCTGACAAAATTGTTAAAAATCTGAAAGCCAAGATCAAGTCATCCCATATAACATCTAGTTATGGTCAAAGCATTAAAAGAAGGAAACCTCAGTATACCATAGAGGTCAGTAAAAGAACATTTATGAAGCAATTTCTTAAAGAATTCTTTTCTATACATATAAATAGAAAAGAAAAAGGTCATGGTATTATTTCAAATAGACTGTATTGCTAGTTTCAGAGATGACATTGAAAACAGTAGTGTGAAAGCTAGTGGGTAGCATTGTAATACAAAAAGCAAAAGCAGTTTCATGACTCAGAGTTGTCATAGTAGTCTTTTCTTAGTCTTATTTATAACTAGAGGACAGGTTTGGAGCTTCTTTGATTTTACTGTGGGAAATGTAACTAGGTGACAGGATATAAAATTTCTTTTTCTTCTGTCTTAAACTAGTAACTTGTGTTTGATGGAAGCACCTCTTCCAGGGAGAGATACAGTTTTGACCTGAAGACATCAAGAAATGAAAATTGTGCTGTTTCTCTTCACACTGTATTCTAATAAGTAACTATTATGAGTGTTCCTTAAATTTATCTGACTTTGCTGCCTGCTAGGTAAAATAACTCTTTGAATACATGGTTATTCTTTCTTTTGAAAGTACTTGTGTGCTTAATGAAGTCACTGTTTTTGTTGGGCTTTATAAGATAAATAGAGGTCTTAACATCTGTCACTAGATGGCCTTTTTATATAGTTGGAAATAAAAAAAATAAAGAAATAAAATGATTCTCTACTCTTCTAATAATGACTTTTTTTTAAGAATTGAGAAGGCACTGCTGTATGCGTCATTCTACTACATTTTGCACATGCTGAATGCAAACATCACCTTACGCTTTTTATTCCTCTGCTAACGGCATAGTCCTTTTTGCAAAACCACAGTCTATCAAATCACATTAACTTGTTTTGAACTTCTTTCCCACAAAATCCTTTTCAGGCTCATTGTTATGAAAGATGCTATTATGAAAGATCCATTCTGTAGGTGTGGCATTCATTACTGTTCCAAACCTCTAACTCACCTTCTGGCCGTATCAAAATGAATGTGTTTGCATGGACCCAGCATGCTGCTGTGTCTAATTACCCTATGTTAAAAAAATTCTGTATTTCTGTGTCTCCTCATAAGCTCTTGCCCAATCCAAGACTAATCATGGGGTGAGGGTGGCAGGACACATAATGTGAAACAGAGAAAGCCTTGATGATGTACACTCTTCAGCAATAGCTAAAGCATTAGGGTGTAATCAAAACTGCTTCAGCTACAAATACAAAGCATAGCACCATATGACCTATTATGAAGGAAATTAACGTCATCCTAAGCATACCCAGTACAACCAGGTACTCTCAAAATACCTACAAAATCAGGCCAATAACGGGGTATTAACTTTTAACTTGGAAATCACCAGCATGATACTTGTAATCTGCCAATAAATTTCTCTCCGCTATATTTTATATTTATATTACAGAAAAGATGGCTTCCCTGCAGCCACCTTCAGAAGTTAATATGTTTTATAGCTATCTTAGAAGAAAGAGAAAGCTTGAAAGCTGGAAATCATAGTTCTGTACTGAGTACAAAATTTTATGTGGCATTATATTGTGGCTCCGCAAGAATAAGAGAGAGATGCATGATATTTGCAGTGGTTGTCTTTGACTTCAAAACAGCATTACTGAAACCTGAGACAGTGTGACTGCTTCTACCATGTAATTTTTTTTCAGCCTTATGTGTAACACAAAGCACAGTTTTCAATACTCTGAGGGGGTTTTATTTGTGTGTGGTTTTTGGTTTTTTGTTCGCTTTTCTTCTTTTTATACACAAGATAAAATTGATTGGATTAAGGATCTGCCTCGATATCTGCTACCAAAGTGAAAGAGCAGTTGCTTGTGTGCCATAGTTGTCACTCTGTATTCTCATACAGTGAACATGGACTGAAGAGAAAACACGTAATTTCACTTGTTGAGGAACTGAGGGCTTTCAGCATAAGAGAAGCAACAGCTTCAGGCTGCTACCTAGAGGAGGAATATGCAATCCTCTAAATGCAAACGAGTGGCAGAGGAATATATTTCCATGTTTACAGCACTGGTTGATTTCTTATTATTCACATTTTTATTCAGTGGGTTCTTAATCATCTTTACAGTTATGAGTCTTCTAAGTCACACACAAAGCCAGAGATAGACACTTTTAGTGGTGGTTTATTTAAATTTAAAAGCTTTCTAATTACATCATTAGGAAGTAGAGGAGCGTTTGATCTTAACCTATCCATTTTAGTAGTCTGTGTGGAAGGCCCCATCATGACAGCATCTGAGTATTATTACCTTTATTGTAATCATTCTCACAACATTTTAAGGAGGTAGAACTGAGGCAAACTAAGCTAAAGGCCAAAGCCATAAAGAGTTATATGCTATACTCTTAAACAGCTTCCTTCTCTCTCTGTAGGAATTAAATCTGCATGTTCTTAACTCTCAAATACGTACATGAATGAACAGTCTATAGCTTATTCATGACTCCTGAATGCATAGTTAGACCTAGGAGTTACTGTCTTTATGTGGGCCAGGGTAATCGGGCTTCTTTCTGATCTATGTTCTGAGGACTGTTCCCAGTCTATATTGTAAAATATAACTGGATACAATTTCTTCCCCTCTGCTCATGGCCCTAACGCTTTTCAGGAGCAACATATTTGCATTTTGTGTTAACTGAAGGCAAAATAGTACTGCTGATATGACTGAGAGACTTCAGAAGTGATGTAGAAAAAATACATCTCTTTCAAAATTCTGAGAAATTGCCTGGTTTCTAGTAAAGGAAGATTTCTGTATCTTGAGAAAACTGGATAACTGAAAGCCAGGAGATTTTTAAAGCTTTTGAAATAAGTTATGGTCTATATTGTTTAAAGATAGCAGTTAGCATCCTAACACATAGATACAGAAGGTAAATTAAATAATAGTGAAAATCAACTACTTCTTTCCTAAAATTTAAAAACCTTATTAATTCATCAGTCATAGATGTTTCCAAATTCTTTCTAAGAACTCCACTTTTGTTTATTTCTCATATTTTATTAAAAAGTAACTACAAGTTTATTGAGAGGAAAGTGTCTTAATTAACATTAGGTGCATGATATTATTTAAAAGCAAAATGTTTTCCTTCTTTTTACGTCAAGTAGAATGATGGAAAAAACATTGAAATTGTTCATGGAGAAATCTGGTCTCAAATATTCCCTTGCATTTCATGCACTGAAGAACTTTATAGAAAATTAAATCTGAGAGCTCTAGTTCTATGACTAGATTTATTAAAATCAGTAAAAATTAAGAATAAATGATAGCTAAAGCAGCATTTATTATAAATAGCTAACACTGAAACCACCTTTAAACATTCTATGTAGAGCTCACAATAGCTGAGTTATACTATGCATCCTCCATATTCGCCCAACTGGGATTTTTTCTGGTATTCTTATTATGTGAATGTTTTTAAGTCATTGACAAAAGATGTGTTCTCAGTCGAAGATGTTTCTCATTCAGAGTTGTGTTGGTGAGACTTCTGAATAGAAACTAAAAGTATATATATATATATATAATATATATAATATATATAGATAATGAGTAAAAGAATGATAATGTAGTTGATGAAATTAATGTAGGCTGTAATGTAATGAATTTTTGAGTATGAGTATAGTCTTCTGCTCTGAATAAACACTGGGCTCAGCCTCAGATTGTGTCAGATCAACACAAACTAGTAAGTACTATATGCATTACTGAAATTTTAAGTAGGAAAGCCTGGAGAAACAATGCACAGGAAAAAACATATTCATAGAATGTTTCTACCCTGTAAAAAATGTGTCAGGAAGGTTAATTCTTCAACTTTTGCTTTTGCTTGAAACACTTTCTAGAGTCTTGTCTACATGGTACTTAACACAGTGATTAAGCAAGAACCTAGCTGGCAATTATTTCTTCATTCCAAAGCAGTTGCTGTGGACTAAAAGAGATTTAAACTGATAATTACTAGGATTGCTCTCATTATGTCCTCCATGTTAATAGCAAAATACATAGCGTGAATATTTCAGAAATTGACTGTGTAATAAATCAAAGGTATTAAGAAATATTTGCTTAAGTCCATGTAGATGCCTCCTGCAGTTGTGCCATCTTTCAAAGTTTGCAGAGGAATGCTGTGTTTAGAAAATTAGTGCTTTGAGTAGAAATAAATCTGTCTGGCTTAGATGTCTGTCACCAAAATATCAACTGCTTAGAGCTTCGTTAACAACCTATGGGGACAGTTTATATGCTTAGCATACAAATTCCATATAATTATGATGTCCTGGGTTTACCAGGAGCCGTTTTGCTCCTTCTTAGTAACTGGTGCAAGCTCTGTGTTTTGACTTCCAGCTGTTAACACCGATTGTTTTTAATTGTTGCTAAGTAATGTTTATTCTGGCCAAGGACTCCATGGGTCTCATGCTCTGGTGGGGATGAGGGGAGGCCGGGAGGAAGCAGAGACAGGACACCTGACCCAAACTAGCCAAAGAGGTATTCCATACCACAGCACGTCATGCCCAGAGAGGTAACTGGGAGTGACCCGTAAGGGCACGCTCTCTCTCTTCAGGGGGGTCAAATTCGTTCAGCGGTGGTATCGTATTCTCTTGTTATTTTCTCTTATCATTATTATCATTGGCGGTAGCAGCAGTGATTTGTGTTATACCTTAGTTACTGGGTTGTTCTTATCTCAACCCGTGGGAGTTACATTCTCCTGATTCTCCTCCCCATCCCTCCAGGAGTGGGGAGGGTCGGGGGGGGGGGGGGGGGTGAGTGGACGACCTGTGTGGATTGGTTTAAACCATGACATATGAATACAGGGAACAATGGGAAATATGAGGGTCTTGATTCACTTGCAGTTCAGTCTGCCTAGACTTCTGAGAATGATCTTATGAAGGGAAATTTTACTGTTGTTGCCTATCTTCTGCTTTATCGTTTGTTCCAGAGCTCGAAGATTCCAGGTGAGAGAAAATGAAAGACAAATAGAGAACTCACAACTAGTTTATTGATATAGGAAAATATAGAAATAGTAAAGGACACAGTAAAGGATACTTCTGATGTTTGGTTATCTTACCAGCTCCAAGGACCTTGTGAAGATGATCAGGAAACCAGCTCCAAGAATCAATGTCGCAGTGCTAGGTGGCAGGCTCAACATTAGTGAGCATCCCTGTGGAGGCAATGTTGACCTGGGTGTTATGATGTTCCGCCTCCCCTACATCACATGAGGCTTGGGCTTTTATACTGACAAAAATACACACTTATTCCAATGCAGGGGGCCAGCCTACATCAGAAGAAGTAGCCAGCAAGGTCTGAGACTTTTCTGGGGAGTTCTAAAGCAGAACTTTCTGGGTAGGCTGGACTCTCCAGGGAAGAGCCAAAGCGGACAAGCAGTACTTTTCTATCTTTGTGTGTTTCACCACAGACCATTATCTATTGTCCCTGACACATCGTTACACAGTGCAATCATCCAAGGGTACTGTAACCAGTGGGTCATAAGACATCTCGACTGAAAGCCACTTTGTAGCCCAAAATGCAGGAACCGCAGTGACAGCAAAGACACTGGTAAAGAATTTGCTTACATCCTAGCGTCAAGGACACCTAACTAGACATACCTCGTTTTCCAAATGTTTCTCCTGGAAAAGATCAGACCAGTACTAAGAAAAGAATTTATTTTTTTCCTTCTAGTCTGTGTGCTTAAAAACCTTCCCACTTTCTCCCCTTCCTTGCCTACTGGCAGCCTCTACTCAGTTAAGCTAGGATTCCCTCCTGGATGTAGGACCATGTTCTTCAGAGTCTTCTGTTGGTCAGAGATAGATTAAAACTGTATTCACAAAAGAGGAGAGCCTCTAAGTTATTCCCAGATACGTGAGATTGATGCATTCTACTGATTGCCTGACTATCTATCATTACACTGGGGATATGTTGGATGACTGCCTCTTTCACCGAAAGGATTATTACATGTTATATCACATCACAATTTCATATATAGCCAGCGAAATTTATATGGAGAAAAGCACAGATAGAATCCTGGGTTGATATAAACCAGGACTGCATAAATATGAGTTTGTTCTCTTTGATAAAATAAAAAAGAAGAAAACCTAGCTCAGGAAAGAAAAAAAAAAAAAAAACAAAAAACCCCACACACAACAAACCCCTGTATGTCTATTTTATTATGCAGAGGACATCTCAGAAAGCAGGATATTGCTGCATAATGTAGTTCTCTTTTTCCAATGCTGTTCGTGTATTGAGGTGATACTAATTGACAAGTGGACTTAGTGGGTGGGCTGCTACAAGAAGTTCAGAATTTTTACTCTAAAACATTCAGATATTTTTTCTTTTGTAATTGTAGGAAATCCTTAAGGAGACCTACCAGGAGATTTTCAAGTGCAGTTAAGAATGTTTTAAGGCTGACTGAGTTGAAGAGTAAACTTTTCATTGTTTATAGTGAAAGCACAGATAAGCCAACAAAGACTCTGTAAAATCCCAACCTGAATTAATAGTGTAGGCTTCTTTCTAGACAATCCTAAAGTGAAAAATAGATTCACTGTGAAGAATTAGTAGTGAAGAATATATTTTTCTTGCATTCTTTTCCCACTTCTGAAGTCAATGGTTTTCTTCTGTCATTTTCCTGCTTCACAATCTCAACTCCTTTCCCACTTTACCACCCTCAACTCTCATCATTTTCACCAAGTGTGTGTATACTTGACAATTTTCTCTTCGAGAGAGTCTGACAAGATCTTATTTTCACTGCTATAAAAATAGGGGTGCAGTTTAGCATACACTTGGATGAGGTGTAAACATGGAAAGAGGAAGAAATAATTTGATGAAGGTCTATTTAGCATAAATTCGGGTACAGAGAATAATTTTTTTATTTCCGTAGAGAACCCGGAAGACTGATTTTGTCATTAAAGGGTTTACGTAATTGATGAACAGAATATATAAAATACATTCTAACTGTTTGTTTTCTAAATCATACCAACTGAATTAAACACCTTATCAAACCTCCTGGCTGTGATGACACATAAGCCATTTCTGTTGCAGTTTTTGTAATTTGAGGCAGTGTTTCTGTGTCTATCTATTCCACCCATACAATTTCAAACATCAGGCTAGTTGCTTTTCTTCATTTCACTGCAATTTAAATTCCTATAATATGTTTTGTGTATAATGATAAAAAGGTAGTCATTCGGTGGTCACTTTTAAGTGATTTAGGAATAGGAAGTGATTTAAATCTTATAAAATTTAGTTAATATTTTGTGCAAAAATATATGCATTATATAACCACAATAAATATCTTTGTTAATATATGCTGACATATGTTTGTTATATATTTGGGGGGGTTGAAGGGGCTATATTATTGCACTCAGTGTCTGTATTCTTCCTAAGACTGCTTACTAGATTGACCTTTTTAGTGAGAAGTGCTGGAAGAAAATCATCAAAAGTTAGGCCATTCTGTCTAAAAAACAAAATTATCTGTCATCCTAATTTTGTCACCATTACTCTGTTTCTTTGAAAAGTATTAACTTCCAGTTGTCTATTAGCCCTGTTGTCTGCTATTCACAATGCACCTGTTTGCCAAGTGCATTATGAATAGCAGCCAAGACTCTTGGCACGTCTTTTTTACACAAAGATATGAGTTTTATCTAGGGGGAAAGAAGAGAAAAAATGAAATACCACAACTGTATAAATGATGTGTGATGAGAAGGCTGCTGTCAGCAACCTATTGAAATCATAGCTATTCTACTGAAGGAAGTGGTTCAGTCAAAGCTCAAAGTACGTGTTTGCTGGGCAAACACTCCTTAAGTGGCAAAGAAGGACATTTGGAAACCATGTCTCCACAAAATCACTCGTATCTATGAAATGGACTATACCATAGACAGGAAGAATTTGGAACATTTTTAGTTGTCTTCTTTCCTCACATGCTTCACACTGCTTCATCCATATTACATAGCCTTAGGGATATGCATGCACTGCAGAAGCAGTGTGTTCTGCCTACCAGCTTCAGTTCTACCCTGAGTCTGTGTGAGACACTGCTTATTGCTAACAGCCTGCTGATCTCTTTCTCTAGCTGTACTATAATTCACTATGCAGCTGTCATAGTGGAAGAGAATTGCTCTTGTCAAAACTGAGCCATTTTGTCCATCTTACATTGTTCTAACACTTTTGCTCTGCAAAGGATTCTGGAGAGAATGAGAATCTCCTGAATGTATTACTTCTAAGAGATGGTTTTATTTCCAGTGGAGATATTGTTTTACTAACAAGTCTAATTGTCATCCTGTTTCCTTGTGTGGTTTATGATTATTTAACGCAGAGGAATTTATTTTTTTCTTTTTCTTCTTTTTTTTTTTTTTTTTTCCAGAGCATGCCAATCTCTTCATTTCTGGGACTTGAATAAGGAGGCTTCTTTGAAAATGAAGGTAAAAGCCTAAGACTACTCATACTCTATTCATTAATATTATTGTTACTATGCAAAAAATATTGAGGATATTCTCCAGAAATATCATAATCTGCAATGAATAGCTCAGTGACAGTATTAGCTGAGTATTGATAAATTACCAACACCATTCAACCTTCAAAAAAAAAGGCTCCTCAATCTTTCGTTTGTGTAACTGAATTGGTTTTAAAGATCCAGATGTGTAGATCTGCTATAAAAAAGAAAAAAAAAAAAAGAGGAATAATTTATAGAACACATATATGAGGAGCAACCAGCACAGAAATGCCTTTTTCTGGATATTGTGTTGCAAGTCGTTATTACATTCATATGGGTTCAGAAGGTATAGCTTCCTTTCACATGATATGCTAAGGCACCATACCCACAATGATAAGTATTTCTGCCTAAGCACATCAACAGACATTTGACTGGCAAAGTTATACACCTAAGCCTAAATGCTAGTTTTTCTGCAGTTTGACACTGCCCCAACTTATTTAACTAGTGGTTGTCTTTAGTGCAGACATGATACTTGCATGAAAGATACTAAAGCAAAAGTCAGATGAGATGTTTTAGTTGATGAACTAACATATGAATAACCTACAAACATTCTGCAAGGTTGATACATGTAGTCATGGTACTGTTCCTAGATGTGAAAAATCAGAAGTCTAAGTCAGAATTTAGAGCTATTACGAATCTATAAGCTAAGAAGATGCAAACAGTAGAAAACAGAGTTTGTAACTGAGGGATGGACTGGGACTAGTGTGTTTCTTTCAGCCTGCTTATGGAAGCTTACTCTGGTGTTAAAATGTTCAACGACAATATGACCCTTACCTTATGGTGGAGTCACCATCCCTGGAGGTATTTAAAAGTCATCTAGGTGTTGCACTTACAGACATGATTTAGTGGTGGACTTGGTAATGTTAGGTTAACAAAAACACATTTAAGTGATTTAATATAAGCTCTATAGCATCCTATCAGTCTTTCCTTGAATTCTTTTGTCTTGATGCCATAAAGCATCTCAGGAGGTTTTAAAGTATTGCTTTTCCTAAGGACTTCTTCGATGTTTTTTTACTCCCTCATTTTCTCCATAATCTAGTTCTAATATCTTTGACTTTGAATCTGTCTTCTTTTTTCTTTTCTGCAAAAAGTTGAAGGCATCTTTGTTTCAGCTGTAGGTTTCTCCTTTTATAAAAGTGACGTTAAGTGAAGAAGATCCAGTTTATGGAATATTGCTGCCTTTTGCAGTTAAACACAATCTGAATTTCTTATGAATATAAATGCAATCAATTATGTGACCTTTCAGTTTTGATGGTGCATATATATATCAGCTTACAGCTTTTTTATTTTTATTTTTTTAACTGCAGATCTTTAATTTGATAACATGATTATAAGACTCTTCTAGACTGCATTTTGGCAAGTAGAACTTACCACCATTAAAGATGGACTTGAATTTGACTTTCCAGCTTTTCAAATGTCAGTTTGATAATATCACTATCAGTTTCTTCAAAACACTGCATTACAGATACTCTCAATTTCATGTGTTTAAAGTCAGAACCTTCTTTGATGTTTCTAATTTCATGGTAGTCAAATTATGTCTGTAATCCGTTAAAGCTCAAGCCAGTGTTTCATATTTAACAAATATTTTTTCTCTGCTCACAAGTCTGTACTTCAAAGTTATGTTTTCTATTACCAGAGTTTACAAATAGTAAGAAGTGCAGCATGTACTTTTTCTTAGAAGTTGTATTTCATTAAAATAAACCATTTCAGCCATTGCATATAGGCCAACACTTTCTACATGTACATCCACAAGACCTTTTACTAGAAAATTTCTGCATGTTTCATTCTCTTTCCTCCCTTCCTGTATCAGTTGTGGGGGGCAGAGGGTGCAGTTGCTGTACTAGCGTTTTTTTGGTTTTAGTCCTAATATTTGTCACACACATGGGTCAACTTCATCTTCTTCACAGTTTCGTGTCTAACACATTCAAAAAAGATATTACTGTTACATGAAGTTTGCCTACAAAATAAAGACTATTTCTGTAGTGTGCAAACTTGTAAATTCTCATGCTGCTTTTGCAGAACTTTTTCTTGTGCCTTCTATATTAACAGAAAACTTCTGAAAGAGAAATGAGCAAGATTTCTAATCCTATTTGTATTCATGTTATGAGATTTCAGTGCTTTTACCTCACGCTATTGAAAACTCCAGGCAGGTTGTCTGCTAGCACTAAAGTTTTCCAGACTTGAATGAAAGTTTGTAGATCATGTATCTATAACTGAAAGAGAAGCCTTTTCTGTCTCTCTGTTAGCTTCTTTTGTTTCATTGTCATTAACAGTTGGGAATGTCCTTTTGTCATGATCTGTGACGGTCTCGATCACATGTTCACATAAATAGAATTAAAATATTTGGCAAGTATGCATTAGAGACACTTTCATTGTTGTGTATACTGATGGTAAGTTTGGAGTAAGGTTTAGGGAATGTATAATAGAGGTCCCCAGTATATATAGAGTGGCCTCAAGAACTTGTTTACAAGTATCAGTTGGAAGCATCCACTATTAAAGGGTGGATGCCTATCATTTTAACAACTGAGAAATTTCTAGATAGGCTGTTTATTTCTTATCTCTTTCTGTCATACTAAGCTATATCCTCAGGTGGAAGATAATGAGAAAAGTGAGTCAGGGTTTACAATTAAATTTACTGAGCCCTCATAATTGAATCCTTAGCATAAAAAATAAAATAATAGATACTAGCAGCCAGAAAGAAAACAAAAGATCTGAATCTATGCCGGAGCTTATGAACATGACTTGTATTTACTATCACTCATATTTGGAAGACGTCTCTGTGGAAAATTATGTTGCTTCACATATGGATTTTATTCTCACAGAAATCAGAATACAGGTGGGGAAGTATATACTTTTAGCCATAGCACACACCCAAACCTGAGCCATTGAAAACACTCTGGGTCTATCAGCATAAATAGCTAATATTTTAACTGAATACTTTTGCTGAGACTGAATTTTAGCTGAGGCTGAATGGTTATTTTAGTCACCTAACTACAACTCATGCATTTAAGCAATTTTGAATAAAACTAAAGTGTTCCAGAAAGCATAAAACTTCCACATGACCATCTATAATGTCTAGTTACCCAAGTCAGTCAAAAGATGATGTAAACACTGCCTGCTTATAAAGCATATTGAACGCCACACTCCTACTGGGTAATTTTCATACTGATCTAGGCTTGCAGAAAGTGTTAGCAGCAGTACTACTTACAGGTTTAATATTATGATATATTTGCATTATCATATGAATATGAAACATCAAATTACACACTGAATTTGTGACAAGAATCGTAAACATCTGTGAGGTACAATAATTTAAAAAATAAATTAATAAATTATTATGTGCTTCAGCTGCATTGTATTTGAGGAAAGTAGAGCCCCTTATTGACAGAAATTACCTTTTAGAGCAATTGGACAATGCTTAGAAGAAAAAGATTATTATTCAAATTATTCAAAATTAGAGGAGTTTTCATAGGTTTAACATTTGCATTCCTATCCTTACATATACCCTAAGAAATCATGAGGTAGACACAGTCTCCTGGTTTCAGCTGTAACAGGTGGTGTTTTTTTTCCTAGTAGCTGTTGCAGTGCTGTTTTGCCTTTATTCTGACAACAATACTAATACACCGATGGTTTAGTTGTTGCTCAGTAGCATTTACCCTAATCAAGGACTTAGTCACTCATGCTCTGCCAGTGAAGGGATTCACAAGAAGCTTGGAGGAAGCAGAGACAGGACACCTGACTCAAACTACCCAGAGGGGTATTCCATACCACAGCACATCATGCTCAGTATATAAACCGAGGGGAGCTACCCAGAATGGAAGATCACTGCTCGGGTCAGGCTATCAGTCAGCAGGTATTGTACATCACATATGTTTTCTGAGCTTTCATTTCTTCTCTTGTTGTTTCCTATTATTATGATGATTATTGGTATTCTTTCTATTACCGCTATATTTTACTTTATTTTCTTTATTAAACTGTTCTTATCTCAACCAGTGAGGTTGATATACTTTCAGTTCTCTTCTCTATCCCACACAGAGGGAGAATGAAGGGTTTGGGGTGAGCAAATGGGTGCATGTGCTGAGTTACTGGCTGTATCTAAATCACAACACTCAGCAATGTGTACCTGCTTCACATGGATAATTTAGAAGCTCACAGTTAAGCCATCTGGACCTTCATATTTTAGGTCATTGTTTCATGATCCAGATTCTCAATCAAATACCTCTGGAAAGGTGACATTTTCTACTTATATTTCAGGACAGGGAATTGCTGATTGGCTATCCAGAAAGAAATAAAAATTCAGGAGGGCTTATACATCTGGTAACATTGTACAGTTTTGTTAACATGCGTTGGCACTTCAGACACAATTAAATTATAGACTCCTGAATAAATTCAGACACTTGAATTAGCACTTCAAGTTTCAGTCTGCCATAGGAACCTAAAGCTGAGCTGCAGCAAAAGTCCTAGAGAGGGCCTAACAGTGTGTTGTAGTTACTGACTTAAATCCTGGAGTATTTTTCTACCTCCTGAGAAGATCAGGACAGAGTGATTTTTGAGTCTGAGTCCCTAACAAATTCGGTTTTGCTAGTTCTTTCAAGATGCCTCAGACTGGGTTCAGTTCACCTGAAAAGAGTTTGAAGGGCTTGATGCTTATGGGCCAATACTTTGGCAAACGTCTTAGTTGAGACATACAGAGTTCCAAAACTCACAGTAGAATATAGGTGGGAAAACTTTACTTCTATGCACACCAGGCTGTGCTGCTGTCTGAACTAAACTATAACTGCAGAACAAGAAAGTTTTTGTTACCTATGAAGGGCCATTTACAAAACTTTAACACAGTTTCCACAAGAGTTTGGGGTCTTCTGACTCAACTGTGAAGGTCAGGAAGAATGATCTGGGGAATTAAAGGTTAAACTCTTCTTGATTCTTGAGAAATTGATGGAGCAAATCATCCAGGAAACCATTTTGAAATACATGATGAACAGGAAGGTAATGAGGAGTCATTAACATGAATTTATGAAGGGAAAATCTTGCCTTACCAGTCTGATAGTTGTGTACAAAATTATTGGCTTAGTGGCCTAGGGGAGAGCAACAGATACTCTTTATGTCAGCTGTCAAGGCTTTCATCAATGTCTACCTTAATATCTTCATTGACAAATGGATAAAATACGGACTAGACAAGTGAATGGCAAGGCATAAACAAAATTAATTAATTGCCTCACTCAAAGGGTTGTGATCAGCATCATGAAAACCAGTTGGAAACCAGTCAGTAATTTTGCAAGAGAAACTAGGAGAAATTCTGTCAGAGGGACCTCAACAAGTTGGAGAAATGGGCTGACAGGAGTTCAGTAAAGGGAGTTGTGAAGTCCTGCAGGACTAATAACCTAGTAATAACCCCATGCACCACTACAGGCTAAGGAAGCCTGGCTGGAAAGTATCTCTGCATGTAAAGATCAGGAGCTTTTGAGGACAAGTTGACTACAAGCCAGGAATGTACTGCTGTGGCATAGATACCTTACCTGCTTGTTGGGCTGCAATAGGTTGCCAGCAGGTTGAGGGAGGTGATCCTTCCCCTCTGCTCAACCCTGGTAAGAAATATCGAGTGGTGTGTGCGGTGCTGTGTTCCCAGTGGAAGAGAGACATAGATGTATTAGAACAAGTGCAGTGAAGGGCATGAAAGTCTCTGCTGGACTGGACTGGGCCATCTGTCATATGTGAGAGTTTGAGAGAGATGGGGTTGTTCATCCTGGAGAAGAGGCTCAGAGAGAATTTTATCTGTGTGTATAAATGCTTGATGTGAAGACTAAAAATTAAAAAGCTAGACTCCTCTCAGTGTTGCTCAATGAAAGGATGACAGGCATTGGGCACAAACTGAAATAGAAAAAATTCCACTTTTTTAGTCTTTTTCAGTGTGAATGTGTTCAAACCCTGGAATGGATTGCCCACAGAAGTTGTGGAGTCTTTACTGTTGGAGATGTTCAAAACCAGCTCAACATGTTCCTGAGCAAGTCACTGTAGCTGATTCTATTTTGAGGATGGATTTAGACTAGGTGATCTCCAGAGGTCCTTGCTAACCTCAACCATCCTGCAATTCTGTGATTTTATGGTTTCTCTTTAAGACACAAGCAGGTTGCTTCCAGTTTGTTAGTTTAATGAAGCTTTACTGCAATTTTATCTCATTATTTCAGTGAATTCATTCTTTCTATATTTATTTTTCTCTGTCCATCATATTTGAAAAATCATGGCAGACAGGTGACGTTTACAACGACTGGAAAAAGGAAAATGTAACAACCATTTTCAAGAAGGGGAAAATGGATGAGCCGGGAAACAATAGACCAGTCAATCTCACCTCTGTGCCTGGCAAAATCTTGGAGCAGATCCTCCTGGAAGGTATGCTAAGGCACATGAAAAACAGCAAGGTGCTTAGTGACAGCCGGCATGGCTTCACTAAGGGGAAATCCTGCCTGAACAATTTGGTGGCCTTCTATGATGGGGCTACGGAACTGATGGACAGGGTAGAGCAGTTGATGTCATCTACCTGGACTTGTGCAAAGCGTTCAACACTGTCCCACACAACATCCTTGTCTCTGAACTGGAGAGACATAAATTTGATGGATAAACCACCTGGTGGATAAAGAATTGGCTGGATGGTCATGTGCAAAGGATTGCGGTGAATGATTCAGTGTCCAAATAGAGACAAGTAATGACTGGTGTCCCTCAGGGGTTGGTGTTGGGACCATTCCTGTTCAACATCTTTGCTGGGGACATGGACAGTGGGATTGAGTGCTCCCTGAGCAAGTTTGCCGATGACACCAAGTTGTGTGGTTCGGTTGATATTCTGGAGGGAAGGGATGCCATCCAGAGGGACCTTGACATGCTTGTGAGGTGGGCTGATGCCAACCTCATGAAGTTCAACCATGACAAGTGCAAGGTCCTACACCTGGGTCGGAGCAATCCCAGGCACAGCTACAGACTGGGCAAAGAAGAGATTCAGAGCGGCCCTGCAGAGAAGGACCTGGGGGTGCTGGTCAATGAGAAAATTAATACGAGCTGGCTTCAGTGTGCACTCGCAGCCCAGAAAGCCAACCACATCCTGGACTGCATCAAAAGGGGTGTGACCAGCAGGCTGAAGGAGGTGATCCTCCCCTTCTACTCTGCTCTTGTGAGACCTCACCTGGAGTATTGTGTGCAGTTCTGGTGTCCTCAACATAAAAAGGACATGGAGCTGTTGGAACAAGAGCAGAGGAGGGCCATGAGGATGATCAGGGGACTGGAGCACCTCCTGTATGAAGATAGTCTGAGGAAGTTGGAGGCTGTTGAGCCTGGAGAAGAGAAGGCTGCATGGAGACCTCAGAGCAGCCTTCCAGTATCTGAAGGGGGCCTGTAAGGATGCTGGGGAGGGACTCTTCACTAGAGACTGTAGTGATAGGACAAGGGGTAACGGGTTAAAACTTAAACAGGGGAAGTTTAGATTGGATATAAGGAAGAAATTCATTCCTGTTAGGGTGGTGAGGCACTAGAATGGGTTTCCCAGGGAGGTTGTGAGTGCTCCATCCCTGGCAGTGTTCAAGGCCAGGTTGGACGAAGCCTTGGGTGACATGGTTTAAGTGTGAGGTGTCCCTTCCCATGGCAAGGGAGTTGGCACTAGGTGATCTTAAGGTCCTTTCCAACCCAAACTATTCTGTGATTCTATGATTCTATTTATTTTTCTGATAATTTCTTTTCTGTGAATGGGTCACTGATCTGTTCCCAGATCAGATGAGTTCTAGTCTTAAAAACAGAT
Source organism: Lathamus discolor (assembly GCF_037157495.1). Classification (NCBI taxonomy): domain Eukaryota; kingdom Metazoa; phylum Chordata; class Aves; order Psittaciformes; family Psittacidae; genus Lathamus; species Lathamus discolor. The sequence goes on from NC_088884.1 coordinate 26,706,734, forward strand.
CTGCAGTTGGGTCTGTGAGAGCTAGTCATTGACTATAAGTTACTAATCTACCTTTTATAAATATTATTTTTTTATTTTTTTTAATTCACCTCTTAGAAACACTTCTATGAATATATTCCTTTGTTAATAACTGGGGAGGTAAGATCTACTGGTATTAGTTAAGTTCCCAAATTAAATAAAGTTTCATACTTTTCTTTACAATATTTTCTCAGTTCTACTCACACCCACATTTTGTACTACGGTTTTCCCTAAGTGGAATGTATAGTTTTTATGTAATATCTGTCTCTATCAATGGGGGAAACAATAAGTCAACTAATTCTTTAGTACTTCATCCAGGTGTGCTATATAAAAAAGAGCCTAAGTGAGAAGGAGGTAGCTATTTGTTAGTGCACATTAATAAAAAAGGAAAAAAATCCACCACCAACCTGGATAACTAGTCTGTAGTATCTTGAATGTCTCATTGTCTTTCAAGACACACTATGAAGAATGTTCTATTGCCTATTGATAAGAAATTTGCCTGATTTATCTCCAGGGAAGATGCAGACTCTCCAGGAAGGACATTAGCTATCTATTATTTCAGATGGGTTTGTGTAGATAACAATAAAAAACAAAGCTCGGCACCCCAGTTTCATGGGATAAAGACTGCTATGAAATATCTTGGCTTCTCAGTTAGTTTTCTCTAAAAGAATGTCACAACTGCACACAATGAAGTATTTTCTTTCTCTTCCATTTAAATACATCTTGGTGACATCTTGGAGTGGAAAACTTCTCGGGCATCAGGAAAACACCATCAAACCATGAAATGCAGTCCTAGTATGAGGGCATCTCTACACTAATGTTCATGATCAAGAAATGTTGAGGCAGTGTGAGCTTTGCTTATTATTTTAAGCTGAGAAGTAAATTTTAACAGTGGAAACAATGTCTGGGAGCTCTGGGGATCTGAGTCGTTCCCACTCTGCTATGGTGCAAGTGTAATCTAAGAAATACTCCAGAGAATCGGTTGAGCATGAGTATGAGAAAGAGATTGTAAAGTAAAGATAAATGAAATGTTCCTTTGAATCCTTTGAACAGACTTTATGGCATTTTCTCTTTTAACCTTCTTGATCTCCTACACTGTGATCTGTATGAAGCTGCTGAAAGAAACATTTCTTAAATTTTCTTTAATAACCACTACTTAAAGTGAGCTTATCACAACAATTTTGCAAATGCAGATCTGTCATAGCTACATTCTAATTTAAAGATAAGAGGTTATTGCTTTAATCCCATCTAAGACTTTGCAGAATTATAAATCCAGTGAACTCATTCAAGACACTGTGCTTTATATCATCTGCATTAAATACATGAATTAAATATGTGACACCAATGTCATTTTAAGACTAAGATGAATATGTAAGCAGGAACAGCCATGGTTGTTTAAAGTTTTACACAATCTAAATTACAAGGTCATTTCCATAGTGATAACGCCAAAGTTAAAATAAAAACAACCAAAAAACATAAAGACTTAATTTCTTTTCCTTTCTGTCTACATGACTATTAAAAATGAACTCTTTTTTTTTTTTTTTTACCTTTCCCTTACTAAAAGCAACTGCCTAGGTTGTTTTAGGAGGTTTTGGGGGTATTTACTTTGCTTGTTTATTGGGTTTTTTTTTCCACAAAAAGGAAGAGAATATGATACTTCTCTAAAATGTCAAAGTGATTTATATAGTAAGTTTTGTGAAAACTTTCAGGGTTTATTCATTACAAGTGCCATTTCTAAATACACAGGTTTCCTATAATACTTGTGTTTCCTGAAAGATAAGTGAATCACTTGTGGAAAACTGCTTACACAGTTAGAAGAAGTTCTTCATTACATACACTATCTCAAAAGCAGATATTTTTAATACATAGGTGATCATGAATCAAAGAGATACAGCTTAGCTTATAGTAAATGTTAAGTCTTCATATGCTTACCTAGAAATATTTTACATTGATTTAGGAAGCTTAAATTATATTTTTAAGGTAGACGGGGGGATGTGACCCTTTTCCATTCTTCATCAAAAAATGTATAGGCAATCTGTATCCATACATTAAGCCTTAGAAGAGCCTAATTAGATTGGAACCATAGCCATACATATTTAACAAACGTTTAATCAGAGAGGAAATTTAAAACGACTGAACAACAAGTCTGGGGCAAAACCAACAAATCAGCCTTCAGGCTGGTTCGAAGGCCCATTTAAAACATATTTTAGAACTACTTTACAAATATGATCTCTCTTCTGACCAGTTGTCATGTCATATGTATTCTTATTTTAGGCTAACTGTAATTTCTTATATTTCTATATGAAAGGAATAGATAGGGAGATCATTATTCACTTTACTTTTCATTTGAACTAAAAAAAAAAACATTAAAACATTAATTCAGGTCAAACTTCTCCATAAAATTGCATGAAACATCATAGATCTAGCACTTTTCTCCCTACAAACTTGGAGAAGTCTGCCTCCAGTCCATTAAATTCACTAAAATCAGAAGTACCCAGATGCTCAGAGGTATAATCTATTCATTTAATAAATTCTTATTGACAATTACTGTATAAAAATAGAGACTTTAATAGAAGAAGGTGATACATTTTTGTAATTTAAAATTTGAAACACAATTAAAGTAGAAATGAATAACAAATAACACTGGTACTTAGGTTATACATAAGGAAAAATTAGTCTGTCCAGTATGTAGATTAGAATAGATTAATATTTCCTTACTCAGAAGACATTACATTATTTTAATTAGTATTACTTTATTGCAATATTCACCACTGCACGATATATGTTTGAAGAAAAATTCCGTTTTAATATTACAGATGATTTCCTATACAGGTGTACATGTAATCTCTGAAATGCACTCACTCACACTGTTCCAGTGTTGCCTGATCTACAGAGCCTCCAGCCCAATTGAGTTCTCAGTTGGACCCAGCTGATCTCCATGGCATCTTCTCAAATCAGAAGAATCCTAATAATCTCCTATTTGCATGCAATTTGTCTCTTTCAGAGCAACTCGGAATTAAGAATTTTGGTTTGCCTTGCCTTGCCTTGCCTTGCCTTGCCTTGCCTTGCCTCACCTCACTCCCTTTTTTGTTTATGTCCTTCTGGATGTATCAATTTGAAACCATTGTTATCATGGGTGGTTTTATACTACCAGAATACGCTTACACAGAAGAGGAGTCCTAAAATATCAAAACTATCTTTCTTGGTGTCTCCCTAAATCTTTCACATGAGCTATGATGGATTTCATTCAGTCCAAAGATTTCAGAAGGGAAATCTAGATAGCCTGACCAGTTCTTGAAAAATAGCTTCTACAATTATATTTTACATGAGAAGAATACATGTCTTCTGTTTTCCTATGCCATTCCTTTTTATTTTTGACCAAAACAATTGCAAATAAAAATACATAGCAGGCAAAAGTTGATCCAAATGAACTGGACGTGAAAACTTTCTTCATTTTTTTCCAAAGCTCTCATGATTCTTTTTCCTGACAAACTAGATCCGCCTTTTATAATGAGCACAACTACAACAACATGAGAAAAAGATCTGAAACCGTACATGCTTTTAGAGTCCCTCTCAAAGATTTCTAATTAAATTCTAGTTCTAAATCTAATTATGATTCATATTCTATTGATGAAAGAGTAGATCCTGGGCAAGCTTTTCATTGGAGTCGCTGTGAAGACACACTTAACCTAACATTAAGCTGAATAACTTCATCTGCAGAAGATAGGAACTCAGCTTGGATTAGCCTATATTTCACTGCATCACACTTCAGTGACAGAATCATAGACAGGAAAAAAACATCTGAACAGAGACCTTTCTCTGTACAAGGACCATATTGCACATTTACAGATACAACTATAGGCCAGAAAAATGAAAATAAAACTATCTTCTTTACCAATTCCCACACTGAAGTTTTCACATCCTGTCATGTGCAGCTGTCCTTAACATCTCTCCTTTCAAGTTGAATGTCACACCTGTATAATATTAGTTTTATGCCCTATCTTGTCAGCAAAACATACTAAGCACTGACTTTAGTAAAGGTATATGCGGTAAATCAAAGTATTTCTGTTCAGATTTGGCCAGAAATACAGAGTAACAGTTTATTTTGTAGCTCAAATCCCGTACTTCATAATCACCTTTATTTTTAGAAATAATCATCAATTACCTTTTTTTGTTTTTTCTTCTGAAGCTTAATTTCACTTTGGAAAATCTCAATTCCATGCTCTAAAAGACCAAGTGGTTATGATTTAGAAGGTTCACATGGTTCAAATTCACCATTTCATACAGCAGCTTTGTAGCTTTTGAGCATCATTTCCTCTGAACAGCAGCTTAAATAAATTAAATTTATGGCTATTAGTCTTCAGTTAAGACAATTTGAAAACTTTTTTTTTATCAGCAAAATCTTTAGAATTACCACCTGTAATTCAACATATGATCAGAACCCCTGTTTCCTTATCAAAACATCATATATTCTGCTGACTTTCAGAGACTAGCCCTGCGTTTTCTTGCTTAATTCAGTTTCTTCATGTTTCTACCTTCAAATGGACTCCTTTTCAGATTCCCCCTGTGGGGTCTGCAGAAGTCTTTTTGAAATAAAAAAAAAAAACACAAACAACCCAACCCCTACTTACTTTACTTTAACAGCATTCTTGAGAGGGTTACCTCTACCCTCCCCATCTTAATTCTTGTTTGCTTCTCTCTTGAGTTCTATTAAGCTACTACTAATCTGGAGGATTAGCAGAAGAAAATGGTGGCTAAAATACATCACCTCAGGTAATCTGTGCAGACAGCATAAATATTATGCACAGGTTTCAGAAGCTGAGTCAAATCAGAGTTCGGGTTCACAAGTCTGAATACAGAAAATATTTATGTGTGAAAGACCAGAGTTCTAAAGATAAATTACGTTTCACTCACACTTGTCATTCTGCATCAAAGCTTACAAGGTAGAAGATCCCTTAGTACAATAACACATTCTGAGAAGTTCTTAATACGAAACAGCTGCTTTTGAAACTTTTACATATTCTTCATACTGGAAGTAGATTTTTTAATACCTAGCTACTAAATAGTAAGACTTTGTGAGAAAGGGGAAGGATCCTAATTCTTCCCAAAAGTTGTTTCTGTTCTCCCCATGCATAGAAAAGTATGAAGAGTAACCCCTGGAAAATAAATTATCTTATTTGTCTGCAAACAGGCAAAATGACCAAAAGGAGTATTGTACAATTTGGAGAGAGGAACCTGGGGTGGGAGATACATATTTCTCTTGCAAATTTCAAGCTACAAAACCAACCTGTGGACATGGGAAACAAATAAGGCAGTAGAGCATCTTCATCTTCTCTGAATTTCAGGACATTGTGGAAGACAAATTGTTATACTGAGAACAATGCAGGTAGCTCATCCATAGATTTTATCCTGATTTCTGGTAGTAATTTAGAATTGCTTTATGGCCTCAAAATTTTTCTTAGCACAGGGCAACTAGGGAGCTCTCTGCTTTACCATTATGTGAAAATTGTTCTTCTAAGCAATTGTCACCACCTCCTGTTTGTTTATTTTAACGCATTTTGTTTCCCTTCTATTTTAATGAGAAATTTGTTCCTGAATATAGGATGGTCTGTAGTGTTTTAAGGCTTATAGTATTTTAATGTATTTGGTTAAAAGTTAGTATTTTAACATTGCTTTAGAAGGACACTGAAATGAAACTCAGATTAATTCTGCTCTTTGGTATCTCTGCCAACAAAAATTTATGGAGCTGAGAGATGTCAAAAGTATCCAGTTGGTTCTGAATGGATCTGTAGTTTTGAGGTATTTACTTCATGAAAGGTTTGTGCAGGAGCTGTTGCTAGATGGAGCAGAAAGAGACTCAAAATGGACAAGTAGATCATTCAAAGAGAAGGTCAGAAGTGACTGGCATATGACTTATCTGATTGAATTAGAAATCTTTTCCATTTTTGCTACTTTAATTACAAATTATGGTGCTCTGACATCCCAGGAAAACATCTAAAGGAGTGGCAATAATATTTCCTTACTCTACAAGAAAGTAAAAGCAAACTAGAGAAAGTGTAAACTAAAGAGAATGTAGTAAGTTTGGGTCATATATCTCTTGATTTCTATACATAGTTACACTTAAACCTGGTGTTCTACAACTATGTGTTTCCTAGGAAGAGTAAAACCTAATCTCTGTCATATGTCCTGTGCTTGAAATAAATCATAAAACATTATTAGAGGGCAAAAGTCTTATCTACACAAAGTTATTCCAAAGATAGGAGTCCAATATGCCATTTGAGACAAAGTCTGCATCCCTGACTCTTGCAGTTTTGTATACTGTAATACCTTCTTGTGCAGTTCTACTGGTTAAATTAATTTTATTAGTTCTTTTGCAATTTCTTTCCCTGCAGCTCTACTCCATGAGAGAAAAAATATTACCTTGCTGCGTAGTACATAGGAATATAATAACAATAGTCATTTAGGTGTTTGGAGTTTTATAAAGTGAAAGACTGCTGAACAAGTTTATTAGCACGTTTCCAATGAGGCGGAGGCATTTAGGTCCTAATTTTTGAAACTGGGAATATTATTTAGTTAATGAACATATAATTTTTTTAATTTCTGGGATATGTAAAAAACATATGTCTCTGCACCAACATATTTGCTCTAGTTCTATTAACAATGCATGGTGATTTTGCTTGATTAGGCTGCTTTGCTTGGCTGTATCAATGCTCTTATGCTTAAAATGTAGATGGTAGTGGAGCAAACCAGTGCTCTTGCATAAAATGTCAATAGTCACTGGAAATATGAAGACACCTTTGAGAAATCCATAGAAAAAAGCTGTTCCTACTTATGTTTGAACAATTAGGCAGACAGGTCCATGTAGAAGTCTTCAAAGGCACCTGTCTCTCCTGCTTATTCAGGGAATTAAATGTGATCTTTATTAATGGCATCCTAAAATTAAGCCATAAGCTACATGCCAAATTAAAACTCCTGCAGTTTAAAGTCTGAGTACTGATAAGGTGTATTCAATTAACCTGTACATGTTACTACAAACTGAAATAATTAGATAAAAAAACAGGGGTGTGCCTTTTCTTCTTTATACTATTATTTTTGTCATAACAAGCCTCCTCCTGTTTCATTTGCAGCTTATTTATGTACTGGGAAAATTTTCCTTACGGTGCTTTACCGGTATTAAGTGTGGTTCTTCAAGTAAATTTACCTTTGGCATATAACACAGAGCTTGTACCTGCTATTCCCATTTGTGTTATAGTTGAAGTAAAAGGATGCTTCATTTTAGCTCAATCTGTCACATATGCACTAATGTTCATTCCTCCAACTACAGGGTAAAAATATTTTTATAAGTACCCTCAATTTGATACAGCTGCTGGGACTTTGCTTGATTCCTCCCAATTATCTCCTGTAAAGAACATTTTGTTAAAGCAATTTGTCAAGCACAATTCAGGCTTTTATGGGGATAAGAAGTCCTTTCTTATAATTCTTAAAGTATCAGCTGACAGAAGGTTTTATATATATATATACATATAAATGTATGTCCAAAATCCAAACAGTATTGTGAAGGCAGTCAGAAACAATACCCTACATAATTCTGTTCATTTAATCCATTTGGTTTCTAAGTCATGCACAACACTCAAGCAGTTTTAAAGGATTTGATACAGCTTAAAACTTTATATAATTTAGTTCTATAAAATATTATTTTGCTATGCCTTTCTTAGACCAATGTATTACAGATGTGTGATTTACTTCTGTTTGGAAAGTAAGTAGCAATAGTCAAGCTCAAAGCAAGACCTTTTGGTATCACATAACATATGCCTTCAAGAACTCTATTTTCTCAATTTAATCTTTATTTAAGATATTTTCTCAAGTTATTTTCTCTCACAGAGACAGAAAGAGTTCTGGAGAATAAACATGCCCCTAGCAACTAAGGAAAAAGTTACTGAATTGTCTGAAAAAAGACACATCAAATAATGTGCTAAACTCTACACAATATGTGAAGAGAGGTTCCTACTTAAGAGTGGGAATAAATATGCCCTAAAGGCAAATCTAACACTTCTCATTTACTTTTAGAGTCCATAAAAGAAGTAAAGTTCTAGAGCAGAGCAAACCAAGCAGTCCTAGAAGCATGGATGAAGATCGGTCTCCCCCATCAGTGTCAGGTCTGGGGAGTCATTGTTAGGCTGCCACCATGGTAGGCAAGAGCAATTACCTTGCCAGCTCAGTGTCCTGTGACTGACCCAATGGCTAGTAGTAGATGTTGAAGATTCACGCATAAGAAGTGATTAAGACCACCCTTCCCACTGTAGCATGGTTTTCGAGTTCAGCAAATGATAAATATATTTTCTGAAACATAATTTGTCATATCCTTTGTATAGTAAAAAAAATTTAAAAAGGAATTTATGATTTACCTTCTATACACAATCTTCTATTTTCTCTTATTCTCCATTTCTCTTCTTACTTGCTGTAGCTATTAATTAAGCATACCTTGTTCTTAGTTTCTTTTTTGTTTGGGGACCTGACTCTTACCTCCATTCACATCGTTAATGCATCTCTCCCTTCTGTAGTGAGATGTTACATTTTGGCCCAAGTTTAGTCCCCAAATAGTCCATGCAATGTACACTGTAACAATCTCTGAGATTATAAAAGCACGGATCCTAGTTACTGGGTTCACAGATAGAAGATATGTTCATGCTCTGAAGGGAAGACTAAGTCCTTCTGATTGACCTCTTAGTGTCATGATTTTGCCACTCCTCTGTTTGCTTTCTTCATGGGAAAAAACAGGAGGGAAAAGCAGCTGTATAGCTTAATGACAGGATAAGTCCTACCCTTAGATAATACAGCATCCAGGAGGTTTGATCCATTCTCATCAAGTAAGTGAGTCCTAAAAACAAACTCAAGAGAAGAAGAAGAAAAAAAAAAAAATTAATAAAAGACAAAAACCGGGTCTGTCTGCCTTTTCTGATATCAATGGCTAGATTAATTTGACAAATCATGTTCTCATATTATAAATAAATATTGGCAAAATGAGTGTCTGAAATGCTGCATAACATTTCTCATTTCATTAATTTGCATGTTTTGTAATCCCACTAAAAACTGGCAATTACTCCCCATCTATCAACAAAGATTAAATATTAGAGTGTTTTAGTGACTACTCAAATTATTAAACTATGATTTTAAAAAATGCATTACAGTGTGTATCGTATTATCAAATATAAAAAAATAGTGGAAATTTAATTGTCAAAATAAATGAGCTATCGTATTTGCAAGAGTTACCCCTGGTATTTCAAATGTTTTTGTTTGTTTGCTAACTCAACAAACTTCAATATTTTAGTCTTGCAGACACTGTCGTGACTTAAGGAAGATATAATTATAGCTATAATCAGTGTACTATTTAAACGACTACAAAATCTAACATGTTACTGCTAGTGGTATGCTGTCATTTGAGTAAGATTCCAGGTATGTAGCAAAATTAGACTGTTAGAATTTGATCTGGAAAACTTTATTCTCTCAAGCAATTCTCACAGAGTTTTTTCGCTGATGTTACCTGTAGTTGGCAAAATCGTCAACAGTCCCCAAGGATCACCTGATGAACAAGTAGGAGACCTGTCAAAAGGGAAGCTTTTTTACAGCCATTTGCAATATTGCACATAAAAAGCGTATAGCAGTTCTGTTATTCAGCACTCATAGTGCATTGTTAATTAGCAAACTGTGCAGTAAATAACTGTCACAGTCTTGAAGTGACATGACTTCTTCCAGACCACTCCTTGGAGACAGGACTTCAAGTCCTTGGATACATATATGCACTGACTTCATAATTTCCCTGAGTGCAGATACCTGCACCCTTGGAAATATACTTGCAGCACTTCTCTAGGAAAATAAGGCATTAGCTTTCAGAACAGCTGCAAGACTGAGCTTTCTCTTTCAATTCCTAAGGACAAACCTACATCAAGTCAGACTGAAGTCTGCACAGTAATTTATCCTATTCTTAGGTGCCACTGTGGGAAGAGTACAGAACAATTAAAGCACAAGGCACTGATATTTCATTATTAACTCCGGGTATTTCTTCCTTCAGGATTTCTTACAGCAGAGGTGTTATATTCTTGTTGAATCCCATTTGATGGATTTTCTTTTCTTGTGGTTTTCTCTTGTACTTGTTCTACTGCTTTACACATGAGGTACTTTCATTATTTAGTTTTGCCACTGATGTTACTTCCATTTATTTTCTGGTACCTTTGTTTTTTCAGAGGCCCCATTCTCTAGTTCCAGCAGCTTACCATGCTTTCTTCTGCTGCATCTTTGAAATATATGAGAAACGGCAGCAGCTGAATATAGTTGTAATTGAAAATACTGTGAAAAGTCATTGAATGAGATATCTATTATTTAGTTGAAATACACTATCAGAATGATACAGTGGCCAGTTTTGGCCCCCAGTAGAAGAAAGACTTTGGCAAACTGGAGCTCAATCAGCACAGAGCAACCACAATGGTCAGGGCCTAGAGCACTTTGCTGAAAGGAGAGTGTGAGAGAGCCAGTCTTTATCAGTCTGGAAAGGACTTGCTTTTGAGCAGACAAAACAGCAGCCCTGGTAACTCTGGAGAGGTTGTAACACAGGTGGAGCCAGGCTTTTCACAGGGGTGAGAAGAGAAGCGGAAATGAAACAGATTGAAACAAGAGAGTTTCCAGGAGGGTAAAGGAGAATTGCCAGTCCCTGACTGTTTAGGTCAACAAAGACATTTATTTGTTCTTATTAGTTTTATTTGGTTTACAGCCTCTTCTGATATTTAATATTTATCCATGACTCTGATAAGGCTAAGATATTGGGAAAGATTAGGAAAAGAACAAAAAGGAGTCAGATGTTCTGTAGGATACAGGAATTATATCATTTATGGCCACTATTACTGTGTTTGCATATACAATTTGCTTATGATAAACAAGGAAAGGACGCTGGCCAATCTGGTTAGAGAAGCTCTAAAAGATGAGTAATGGGATGAGGGAGAGGGCAACCCACAATCAAATGAAGAAGCAGTGAACCAGATTTACAACCAAAGGGAGAAGGGCAAAGTGGGCATGAAATGCATCATAATCAATAAAAGAGGGAAAAGGGGTCCCATCAATTCTATGCTGAGAGAACAGCATAAGTGAAAGCTCTCACTATTTTCCTGAAAAATCAGCATGACTGGATGCTTCTCTGAAGTGTCTGTACACTTATACACACAGCATGGGAAACACACAGGAGAAACTAGAGGTTTGCTTGCAGGTACATAGTTGAGGTATAATTGGGATCACAGAGGTGTGGTGGGCTTGCTTACACAACTAGAGTTCTGCAATGGAGGGATATAGGGTGATGGATATTGCTACATACAGAGGAGGTGCTCTGCTGGATATGACACTTACAAACAAAAAAGAACTTGTGAGGAACGCAAAGGCTTGGGGGCAACTTTGGCTTCAGAGATCCTGAGATGGTGGAGTTCAGGATCTTGAGAGGAGGAAACAAGGCAAAGAGTAAAATCATCGTTCTAGTCATCAAGGGAGAGATTTCAACCTGTTCAGGGATCTTCTTGCAGGGATCTGTGAGAGATGGTCCTAGAGACAAGAGGGATCACCTTCTACTTTTAAGTATCACCCCCTTCAAGCTCAGAAATAGTCCATCCTAATTGGCAGGAAATCAAGCCATGGTGACAGGAGCTCCTGACAAAACTCAAGCTAAAAAAAGACAAAAATGTTACTGGGAGTTGATTGACAGCATGGACTTTCTAAAAGTGAAGTCCTGGCTAACCAAGCTGATAGCCTTTTATGATGAAATGACTGGCTTTGTGGATAAGGGGATACTTATCTTGACTTCAGCAAGGCTGCCGTCGCTGTATGCTATAATATTCCCATTGACAAACTGATGAAATACAGGCTTGGTAAGTGGGTGGTGAAGCAAGTTGAAAAGTGGCTGCACTGCCGGACTTAAAGGATTGTGATTAGCAGCATGAAGTTCAGCTGGAAGCCAGTCACAATTGGTGTACTCCAGGGGCCAGCACTGTTTAACATCTTCATTAGTGATCAGGATATTGGGACAGACTGCTCTCATGAAGTTTGAAAAGAAAACTGTGAGGAACAGCTGACAGACCAGATGGGTGTACTGCCATCCAGAGGAATCTCAAGAGGCTGGAGCAAAGGATAAAAGCGGAAAGGAAAGGGGAAATCCCGAGTCCTGTACCTGGGGAGCAATAGCCTTATGCACCAACTCACACTGAGGCCCAACTAACTAGAAAACAGCTCTGTGGAGAGGGACTGGGGGTCCTGATGAACAAGCTGAACACAAGGTACCCTTGTAGCAAAGAAGGCTGCTAGAAATCACTGACCAAAGATGACTAACAGTGTTAGTTACAATGAATGCATCTAACACTTCTTACTGGATTTTAAAAATATGTGTTAAACCTATTAATCAGAATAAGTTCATAATAGCAATCAAGCCGTATCCATTTTCATGAAGCCATTTAAAGTTAGTAGTAAACTACCTGAGAAGATGAGAATTAGAGGCTGGGAGAAAAGACAAATAAAGAGAAAGTAAATACATTCTTTGGATTATTTTAATTTATAATCCAAATTGCATATCTGAAGAAGAGCAGTGAAGCTGGTGGAAGGTCTGGAGAACAAGTCCTGTGAGGAGCAGATGGGGGAACTGGGGTTATTTAGTCTGGAGAAGAGAAGGCTCAGGTGCCTTGTCACTCTCTCTCTACAACTACCTGAAAGGAGGATGGAGAGAGGAGGTGGGGTTGGTCTCTTCTCCCAAATAACAACCAATAGAACAAGAGGAAGTGGCTTCATGTCACACGAGGGGAGGTTTAGATGGGCTATTAGGAAATGTTTTATCACTGAAAGGGTTGGCAAGTATTACAAGGCTGCACAGAGAAGTAGTTCAATCGCTATACCTAGGGATATTTAAAAGATGTGTAGATGTGGCACTTAGGGACATGTTTTAGTGGTGGACGTGTCAGTGTTAATGGTTGGACTTGATGATATTAAAGGTCTTTTCCAACTTAAACAATTTTCTATGATTATAAAATATATACATAAAAATATTAAAAACAATTAAAACCATTGATATGTAATGCATTTTTCAATGTTCCGTTTTCAGTACCCTAAGAGATTAGACCAATATTTCCTCTTAATGTAAATAACAAGGACCATTAATGTAATTCTGACAGTCCAAATTGTTTATTCCCAGTGTTACCCAGCCACTGAAATATAGAATATGCTCTCACTTTTTCTTTCTCTTTTAGAAAAAGTTTTATTATTTGAGACTTTGGTTTGGATCAGAGACTGGATTACTTATTACCACACTGAAGAGTCAACATTTTGCTACTTATTACTTATTACCACACTGAAGAGTCAACATTTTGCTACTTATCTGTCTTCCACTACATTGTCTTTCTGATGTAATGGAAAATACTTAGTTTCCATGACTGTTCATTTTTCATGTTCTTCTGAAGAAATAAATAAAGTTTCTGGCTCTTGTAACACTTGTTCTGTGTGTTCAATTATGCAGATTTTAACTGATAAAATTGAACAGAATTCATGTAAGAACCCGAAGTATTAGAAACACTAAAGATTATTATCTTTCTTTTTTAAGTTGTAGTTACTTATTTTTAAAAAATATTTTATAAAAGATGAGGAGAGAGGTTAGACAATTACATAGAAGTCCTTTTGTCAAATCAACCAACCAACAAATAATTATGCTAAAACCTACTACAGTTTTCCTTGTTGTCTTTGAACTGTTGAGTGTGTTAGCTATTTTATATTAAGTGGGCATAAAAATTATATTAGCAACAGTTTAAACAAGCATATATTAAGAATTAAGTTTGACAAATAATGAATGTATCTCATTAGTATGTTATTGTCATAAACAATATGTTCTGAGATTTCAATATAAATATAGAGGTAAAAATACTTTTTTCACCTGTTTAATAGGTCAGGCACATATTAAATCACACATTTGTTACATTTTATTATTATTTACATATAAAATTTTGCTTATTAAATTTGACAAAGGGACACAGAACGTAATTTTCCTGCTTGCATAATGATATTGAATGGTTTGGTTTTATTCGTCGCTATATCTTGTGATGATCAGCACAAATTAAATACTTTCAAGGACATTTTGAACTTTAAAGGTTAATATTTTTCTTGGAGTATTTGAAAAATCTTTTCTTCCAAAAAATCAAACATGCATGCCATGAAAATAGAAAGTGAAATGAAATTAAAACCTCAGAATTTATGAGTGCTCAAAGATGACAATGAAAAAGACCTTTGAGGTAACTGCCACCAGGTTTGGTTTGGGAATGCAGGAAATTAAATAAGGGATAATGCAAACTAAGTATTTATATTCCTCAGAGAAATTTCTATTAAAAGCTAAATCAAAACTTACTAATTGTAAGTTTTGTAGAGACAGAAAAAGACTATTACAGAATCTGTATCAGGGTCCAAACGAGTTACACCTAAAAAACCTCTCCTGACTGGGTAATCGAATAACTGAATTTGTATATGTTTCTGAGCTTTGATTTAATATTCTGAATCCAGGTCTGATTTTCCTTGTTCTTATCTTTGTCGCAAAAATAAGAACACAGCAAATTAATTTCTTAAATCTTAAATTTCTGAAAGAAGGTGAATGAAGAGCTCATTAAAAAAAAAAAAAAAACCAAACAACAATGGTTCTTACACAAAACTTTCAATGAAAGCATGATTCTGAACTGGACTAATGGTAAAGAAGTTTAACAAACCAGTTGGGAAGGTATGTTAAAAAACCGAAACAATTAAGGGACTTCTACAGATTTTTATCCTCTTTGATTTGAAGGCTGAATGAACAGGTAGTTAAATAATATTTTGAAAGATTCACGGGCACTGACTGCTGAATTTCAATTAACAGTCAATGAATTGGAAGTTACTTATAAAGACAAAAGAAGGGTATGGAAAGGCAGCCTCTGTGGTTACCTACATCACCTATCACTCACATCCTTGGAGTTTAGAATTTTAAAATCTTCCCCTTGGTGCTTTCCTCTGCGCACAAACAGCCCAGCACTCTGGGCCAGAGTACCTCTTCCCCAGCTGCTGCTACAGCATTAACCAATACATGGCACAGCAGCCAATAAACAGCTGAGAGCAAATACAGCATCCATCACTCAGAGCTCAACTGCCAGCATGTAGAAAAGCACTTCTGAATCCTCAGAAAACCTACAAGAAGATGTTGATTACCTTTTCTGTATGAGTAATGAATACCTAGAAATTCCTCTTTTTCGGTGTAATATTAGACAAAATCACCAAGCTGGCAGTGTGAATTTTTGCTTCTTCTTCTTGTACATTTGTTTGTTTTGTTTTGGGTTCTTTGTTGTTGATTTTTTTCCTCTGAAATTAAGAGCTGACTTTTTGTTGAGTTATGGTATAATATTTCACACCTTGTGAATTTAACAACACTCAGACTCCAGTGTTGTACCTAGTCATGCACAAGGTGTGAATTATAGCTTCATTACTCACACCTTGTCATTTCTCATTGCTTAAGCATAATATTGAGGTCAAACAAAAAGATTAATTGGTTTTCAGTTTTGTTCCTGTCAATTAAAACTCACTTCAAATGTTTCATAGTGATAGCTTGTCATCAGAAGAACAAACTATCTAAGAATAAACAATTCCTAATATATTTTAAAAATGCACAACTGCTGACAAAAAGAAGTCCAAGATCAAAGATTGGATTCATCCTGACTAACTATGGTCAGCAGACTGGAATTCCAGCTGCACAGACAGGTTTTTGGACAAAGATTAGCACCTCCAATTAGCAGTTCAGATCTAGCTGTCTTTGGTAATCTGTCTGATTAATAGCACTAAAATAATAGTATTATAATAATTCCCTGACTGGGTAATGATCATGGGCTCTTATTCTCAGTTCTGAAAGAAACACAAGTAACTTTGCAAAAATATTTGAAGGTGTCTGTGATAAGATGCTTATCATCTCTTCAGAAAAATACTAATTTAAATTGTTAGTACAATTTTCCTGAAATATAGGAATAACAATGTATTTTTCTTCTTGCTAGTGTCGTTTTTCAGCATGGCTTCTCTGAACACAAAACTCTTGTGCTTGTTTTCTAGTCATTGTAATCTGCTTGACACTAATATGGTTTTGAAAACTGACATAACCACTTTGCTTAGGAAGGGGGAATTATCACTAATTCTGCTTAATTTGTTTTAATTTGTTTTAATACTGTTTATTTTACTAAAATAATGTTTCACTACTGAGAAACCTGGAAACTTCACATAGGAAGAAATAGAAATTTCTAAAATATGCATGTTTTTAAAACTTCACACTAACTTCAAGGCTGGAAGAAGGAATGTGCTTCTGATTGTGCCAAGAACTTAGTGTCTCCGATTAACAAAAAAAAGAGAAACTAAAAAATAAGTTCTCTGAACATTAAGACAATAAACTTAATGAAAATATTACATAATTCACTTAATAAACATATTTCAAGATAATTTTATATACCTTCTAAAGTTTAAAAAGTTATTTAGCAGTACATCTTATTTTCATATACTTTATGATTGCTAAGAAAAACTATGAAAATGAATTTTTTTTTTCTTTATAATCAAACACTTTATTTTGGATGAAGAAGTATTTTATTCCTATGCAACTATTGAATCTGAGAAATAAGATTAAAGATCTGTCAACAGATTGTCAAAAAGTAACACAAGAAAAAACAAGTTTTGCGTTTTGCCCTGGATAAATCAGGGCTAAAACTGTCACATGTTCAAGCGTTCAGCTCCACTGCATGGCTGGAGGGCTCATCTTATGTTTGGAAACAAACTGTGCTCATTGAGTCCCTGTGATTTTCTCCTGTATTTGAGATCCATTGTTCTCACAGGTACAGCCATAATTTGCCTTCAGTCCAGGATCTGTGAGCTGCTGCTTTCATGGCTCCATTCCTTTAGGATCTTGAACTCCACTATTTTATGGTTGCTACAGCCAAGACTGCCACTCTTTACCATATCCCCAACAATTTCTTCCTTGTTGCACATACATACCAGTTTTGGTGGGGTAATGATAAGACATAATTCTTACATCAGTAAAAACTATTTTACATCGTAAGGTTTATGTCCAGTGCTTTATCATTTTGTACCTCTTGTTCAAATTGCATTCAACATTACTGTATCTTGCTTGTTGTGAGGGAACTAAAATGGAGAAGAGTATTCCTGCAGCAATTTTGCCAGTGCTAGAGAGGCAAAATAGCTTTTTTGCTTCTTGTTATTATCCACTATATATATATTAAGGTTGCATTAGGACCTTTCTCTGCAGTATTGTCATGGTTTAAACCCAACCACAAACCTCGTTTGCTCACTTCCCCCCCTTCTTGCCCTCCCCCTGCTCCTGGAGGTACGGAAAGGAGAATCGAAAAGAATGCAACTCCCACGGGTTGAGACAAGAACAGTTTAGTAACTAAGGTATAACACAAATCACTACTGCTACCACCAATAATAATAATGATAAAGGAAATAACAAGAGGAAAGAATACAACACCTCAACACCAGCTGACCAATAACTCGCCTCACACCCCCCAGCCGAGCACCAACCGATACCTCCTCCAACCCTGCAGTCCTTCCGGGTAACTCCCAGTTGCCTCCTGGGCATGACGTGCTGTGGTATGGAATACCTCTTTGGTCAGTTTGGGTCAGGTGTCCTGTCTCTGCTTCCTCCTGGCCTCCCCTCCTCCCTGGCAGAGCATGAGGCTCAGAAAGTCCTTGGCCAGACCAAACATTTGAGCAGCAACTGAAAACATGGGCGTTATCAGCACTGTTCCCAGGCCAAAAGATCAACACACAGCACTGTACTAGCTCTTAAGAAGGAGAAAAAATGACTGCTACTGCTGAACCCAGGACAAGTATTTTGCTAAAAGTTCATACTCAGGCCTTTAGCTACAGCGACCCCTAAATCCTTTTTGGAAATCACTGCTATAGAAGACAAAATGTCATTAAGGATTAGTAATAGTCATGCATCCCTCTCTGTGGTGAATTTCACATTTACTGAGATACTGGACCTTCTGTTTGGCTGACACTGAAGCTAGCAGGGTTTTTAAGTACCTTAAACCCTCCTCTGATTTTCTTAGACTTAAATATATAACTCTTGATTTATGGTCACCAAGCCATATTCTAATCTGGTGTAAATCAATGTGACTTGCTGTTTACCTCAAATAATGAGCTATTCCACACACTGGAGTTGCTTAAATGAAGCACAGAGAAGACATCTATATGATATGCATTGCTGGCTACTTTACACATAATAAATCAAGATTAATATTAAATGCTATATTGCATAAAAAGTGAACTCACAATAATTTGGAAAAATTAAGAGTCATTTAGATGTGCTAATTAAATTGAAATTAGAACATGATTCTTTTAATCAAAGAAGTGTTGAATCTTGGAGAGATGACATTGGCGATAAACCATTGTTCCTCTGAGGCTTCTACTTGAGTGGATCCCCATCTTCTTTGACCTTGTTAATACATACATGTCTTCATTAAGACTTTATCTTTTCTAGAATGGACTTCTGTGATTCTACCATTCTCAGACAGAAGCTGGATCAAATGCATTTTCCTCAGTAGGAAGGACAAATTCAAGTATGTACTGTTCATTACTTAATGACTGTATGAATACAATAGCCTTTAAAACTCATTCTTAAAAGAAAATAACATTTAAGATGAGGAACAGCCTGGTGCACAAGAAGGTTTTGTGAAGCAGCTACTGGCTGAATGTACTTCTTTTGCTCTGCAAAACTGAATCAGTGTTGCCTTATTCTACCATGAAGAGAACAAAAGGAAGTGAATCAGGAGGAGGGAGGTCTATAGCATAGCCAGAGCACTGCTGTATTTCTGAAGGAGTGGGCAAATTATTTGAGAGGCAGAAGAAATGTTGAGGAAGATCAACATCTTGGTACAGTTCATTCTTTGCGTTTGTGGGTGGAGTGTGCTGTCAGATCCTGGAGCCAATACCATATGGAGAATGCAGACAAGATTATTCCTATCATAACCCACTGTTCTATTCAAATATGTGTGTTTGGAGGCACTGAGAGGAAGAGCAAAGAAATCATGCCTCCTGCAGGTATATTGCCCTGTAGTCTCCCATTTTTATTGTTGCTGCTGTGCAGCAGCCCAGATTTGATTTTTTTATAATATTAATGATATTCATAAGCTCGCAGAAGCATGTCTGACTTTCTACATATCCCACACTGCCTGACAAATGACATCACCTTCATTCTCCTCACTCAAAGAATATGCCATTGTTGGCCTAAATCCTGGTGGTTTCCTCATCCTGATTAGAACTTTACAGGTAACTTGGAATAAGCCGCAGCACTAAAGTCAATGGTTCTGCTTGAAAAAAATGTTATTTGGGCTACTGTCCACTTATCTTCCTGGACATGAGCAGACTTTCATTGAATTAATTCTGTACAAGATATCATTAATCATTGCACGACGCAGATAATTCCCTTTACAATATTCAGAAAATTTTATGAAGCTAAATCATATTCAAAAATAATTGCCATACAACTCCAAATCAATCACATTTACATCTTTCTGACATTTTCATAGAATTGTAGAATACTTAGGGTTAGAAAGGACCTTAAGATCATCTAGTTCCAACCCCCCTGCCATGGGCAGGGACACCTCACACTAAACCATGTTACCCAAGGCTCTGTCCAACCTTGGCTTGAACACTGCCAGGGATGGAGCACTCACAACTTTCTTGGGCAACCCATTCCAGTGCCTCAGCACCCCAACAGGAAAGAACTTCCTCCTTATATCCAATCTAAACTTCCCCTGTTTAAGTTTTAACCCGTTACCCCTTGTCCTGTCACTACAGTACCTGACAAAGAGTCCCTCCCCAGCATCCTTATAGGCCCCCTTCAGGTACTGGAAGGCTGCTATTAGGTTCCCACGCAGCCTTCTCTTCTCCAGGCTCAACAGCCCCAACTTTCCCAGACTATCTTCATACAGGAGGTGCTCCAGTCCCCTGATCATCCTCGTGGCCCTCCTCTGGACTTGCTCCAGCAGTTCCATGTCCTTTTTATGTTGAGGACACCAGAACTGCACACAATACTCCAGGGGAGGTCTCACAAGAGCAGAGTAGAAGGGGAGGATCACCTCCTTCGACCTGCTGGTCACGCTCCTTTTGATGCAGCCCAGGATACGGTTGGCTTTCTGGGCTGCGAGTGCACACTGAAGCCGGCTCATATTAATTTTGTCATCAACCAACACAACCAAGTCCTTCTCCACAGGGCTGCTCTGAATCCCTTCTTTGCCCAACCTGTAGTTCTGCCTGGGATTGCTCTGACCCAGGTGTAGGACCTTGCACTTGGCATGGTTAAACTTCATGAGGTTGGCATCAGCCCACCTCACAAGTGTGTCAAGGTCCCTCTGGATGGCATCCCTTCCCTCCAGCATATCAGCCGAACCACACAGCTTGGTGTCATCGGCAAACTTGCTGAGGGTGCACTCAATCCCACTGTCCATGTCAGCAATGAAGATGTTAAAAAAGATCGGTCCCAACACCGATCCTTGAGGGACACCACTTGTTACTGGTCTCCAGCCAGACATTGAGCCATTGACCACAACTCTTTGTGTGCAGCCATCCAGCCAGTTCTTTATCCACCGAGTGGTCCATCCATCAAACAATTTAGAGACAAGGACATCATGTGGGACAGCATCGAACGCTTTGCACAAGTCCAGGTAGATGGACTTTATCCCTGTCCATCAGTTCCGTAACCCCATCATAGAAAGCCACCAAATTGTTCAGGCAGGATTTCCCCTTAGTGAAGCCACACTGACTGTCACCAAGCACCTTGTTGTTTTTCATGTGCCTTAGCATGCCTTCCATGAGAATGTGCTCCAAGATTTTGCTAGGCACAGAGGTGAGACTGACTGGTCTAATGAGTTTTCTATGAGTTTTCTTCAAATTAGCCCAATTCACTTTTCTCTATCATGCCAAAAATTGCCTCAAATGTTAATTTTTTCTGTGCTGCTGAGGTAGTTGTTTCAGCCCGAAGATCTATGTACATAACGGAAAATGGAGAAGTCACTCTTGTATTTTAAGGAGGATAGGTTTTGCTGATTGACCTGCAAAAGCTACAGAAAAATCTATTTTAAATTGAATGTTGATCTAAATAAGAATTAACTGCACCACATCACATGAAAAAGAAGCACTCATCATCCAGTTACTATTTGCTAAAGCAAATTCATCTTTCTTTCAGCAATTGTGCCGCAAACACAAAAAGCAGTTGGCTCTCTTGTTAGGCATGGAATTAGGGTAGAATTATATGAACAGTTTTAATACTAAATCCTGACCTTCCTGTTACAGGGCAAGACTGTTTTCTCATTATATATATAGTGCTAGGGATTAGAGGACCCAATGCATTACCTGGGCTCCTGTTATAGACACAAGTAATGATAAGGAATGAAGGAATAGATACACTGCTTTCTGAATAAAATTGCCTGCTTCCTACTGTAAGGCTTTTCAGGGCATGTTGAAGTAATGTGCTGTGGGAGCCACTTTTCTGCTCTTCCAAGCAGGAGCAAAATGCAGTTACACCTTTTGCTGATTACAGCACATACACAAGGTGAGTGATGGTCACAGAGCATAAAATGCATTCTGCATCAATATAGTGGACTGTTTAAGACCTTATTTTGCAACTGGAGCATTTGTTTCCCGTGTCTTTTTTTATGAAGGAAGACATGATGATGAGAAATGTTTTCCTATCTCCATCACAGCATTGATGGTACAGGACACAAGGCAGTGTTATTCCATGCTTGATTTTTTTTTTAAATGGACATTTGAAAGTGCTCATGGAATTATTATAATATGTGAAAAATATTTGTAAATAAAACTGTAGGTTTGGAAATTCATTTGTAGATCACAGCATAAGTCTCAGACCCTCCGTATGCATGAGCCATAGATAGGTGAAATGCCAACCCATGTAGAAGCCAACAGATCTTGCTGTCTTGGTACCCTGAATAGACAGTCCTGTTTCAATTAGTTGAAACCAAGTGACTCAAATCAAGCATCAAATCAAAATGGCAGTCCTTGTATTTCATACTATTAGAAGCGGAAAGGATGATTGAAAATGCAGTAGCATAAACAGAACCTAAAAGCTTTGAATGAAAGAAGAAAAACATCCTACGCATCAAATACATTTACTGCAGCTTACCTCTGTTAAATTTCCCTGCGTTTTCCTTCACTGAGCTCTCCTGAGTACCCAACCAAGGAACAATATTCAGTTTGGTACATGTGATCATGCACAAGCATTTCCAAAATCCTGTCAAAAGAGGTGTTTGTTGGCACAGTTTCAGAAAAAAAGAAGATTCATTCAGTGCTAAATTTTATGAAATCCGAGGTCTTGTGAGTTACAAGCTATGTAGTCAATCTAAACATATAAATGTACTATTTCTGGGGAAGAGTTACTCCATGGAAAATACACCTTGACAGGAGGCTTGGAGGTGAGGAATTCAGATGTTGTTTGCTTAATTATTTGAAACCAAGTAATCATAGAATAGAATCACAAAACCATTTAGGTTGGAAAAGACATTTGAGATTGAATCCAACCATTAATTCAGCATTGCCAAACCCACCACTAAACGATGTCCTTAAGTGTCACAGCTAAATATCTTTTAAACATCTCCAGGGACAGCGACTCAACTACTTCCCTGGAAAGCCTGTTTCCATGCTTGACAAACCTTTTAGTAAAGAGTTTTCTCCTAATACAAAATCTAAACCTACCATAGCGCAACTTAAGTCTGTTTCCTCTTGTCCTATCACTTGCTACTTGGGAGAAGAGACTGACCCCACCTCGCTACAACCTCCTTTCAGGTAATTGTAGAGAGTGATAAGGTCTCCCCTGAGCCTCTTTTCTTCCAGGCTGAACAACCTCAGTTTTCTCAACTGCTCCTCACAGGTCTTGTTCTCTAGACCCTTCACCAGCTGCCTTTCCGTTCTTTGGATGCTCTCCAGCACCTCAGTGTCTTTCTTGGGGCCCAAATTGAACACAATATTCAAGATACTGCCTCAGCAGTGCTGAGTACAGGGGGAACAACCTCTTTCCTAGTCCTACTGACCATACTATTTCTGCTACAAGCCAGCATCCTATTAGCCACTGTCCTGGGTTTAGCAGTAGCAGTCATTTTTCTCCTTCTTAGTAGCTGGTGCAGCGCTGTGTTTTGACTTTCAGCCTGGGAACAGTGCTGATAACACCGATGTTTTTAATTGTTGCTCAGTAACGTTTACTCTGACCAAGGACTTTGTGAGTCTCATGCTCTGCCAGGGACGAGGAGAGGCCGGGAAGAAGCAGAAACAGGACACCTGACCCAAGCTAGCCAAAGAGGTATTACATACCACAGCACGTCACGCCCAGGGAGGCAACTGTGAGTTACCCAGAAGGGCACGGGCTCTCTTTGAGGGGGGTTGAACTCCTTCGGCGGGTGGTATTGTATTCCCTTCCCTCATTATTTTCTCTTATCATTATTATAATTGGTGGTAGCAGTAGTGATTTGTGTTGTACCTTAGTTACTGGGCTGTTCTTATCTCGACCAGGGGAGTTACATTCTCTCGACCAGGGGAGTTACATTCTCTCAATTCTCCTCCCCATCCCTCTGGAAGGAGTGGGAGGGGGGGAAGGAAAGAAAGAGGGAGAAGGTGGGGGGGGGGGGGGGGAGTGAGTGGATGAGCTGTGTGGCCGGGTTTAAACCACAACAGCCACCTTCATCTGGCTGTTGACCAGCACCCACAGGTTCTTTTCTCCTGGGAAGCTTTCCAGCCTCTCTTCTCCAAGCCTGTAGCATTTCATGTGGCTGTTGTGATCTAGGTGCAGAACCTGGCTCTGAGCCCTGTTGAACATCATACAGTTGGCCTCAGCCCATTGATCAAGCCTGTCCAGATCCCTCTGTAGAGCCTGCCCAACTTGGTGACCTCACCATAGAAGGATATCAGGCTAGTCAAGCAGGACCTGCTTTCATAAAGCCATGCTGAGTGGGCTTGATGGTGGTCCTATATATGCTGTGTGAAGGCACTCAAGACCTTCTCCCTAACCTTCCCTGGCACTGAGATCAGACTGACAGGCCTTCTTGTAGATGGGTGCCACATTTGCTAACCTCCAGTTGACTGGGACCTCCACGGTTAGCCAGGGCTGCTGAGAAATGATGAAAATTGGTTCAGTGAGCACTTCTTCCAGCCCTCTTGGTACTCTTGGATGGATCCCATCCAGTGCCATAGACTAAGTGGTGTAGCAGGTTGCCATTTTTCCTTGGATTAAGGGGGCTTTATTCTGCTCCCCATCTCTGCCTTCCAGCTCAGGGGGCTTGGTATCCACAGAAAAACTAGTCTTTTTGTTAAAGACTGAGGTAAAGAAGGTATTAAGTACTTCAGCCTTTCCCTGTCCTTTGTCACTCTTGCCTCTTACAGCCAATAAGGGATGAAGATTCTCCTTAGCCCTCCTTTTGTTGCTAATGTATTTATAGAAACATTTTTGATATTTTTGTTTCTCTTCTCTACCTCATGCTTTCATGAAAAACAAATTTCTCTAATGAACAATAGACATTTATTTAAAGTTTCAAATTAAAGAACAAAAGAACTAATGTGTGCGACTAGAATTTGCACGCAGGCCTTATAAGGAAGATGAAGAACTGAGTGTGTTTAGACAAAAGAGGATAGTTATTTTATACCATCCTGATGTTTAGCTCATAGAATCACTGTTTAAATGCACCTGTAGAGCGCACAGCATAATGCTATACTGGATTTTATATTTGAAAGTTTTCATGTGTAGGAATCCTTTCGCTAAAGTTTGAAGACTAACCTATCTGTATGACAAGTGTGAAAGGAAAATCTATTTCTGAATGCTTCAAAAGCAAAAAGAAACTGTGTTCAGTTTTTAATGATTTCTCTATGACTCAACGAAATAGAACTGCACGAGTATAATCTGGACCTCTAGAATTCCACAGATCTTTGGTTGCTTGTTTTAGCCTTTGACTGAATATTAAGAAATTCCTGACACAGAATAAAGAAAATGTTTTCAACTTCAGTCCTTGCCAACTCTTCAGTAGTTATGTCTTCTTGTTTCAGAAAATTAATATACACAATGTTTTCATTTGTCTGCTTGACAAATATGCCTGAATGCTCAATAACTTATCTTTGAAATTAACCTGTCAGAGTAATCATGACACAAATATAATGATGAAGCATTACTCTGCTCTAAAGATGAATTTCTGTAACAGTCATAACTGGCCTCCGGGGCATTACTGATTGATGAAGCAATACTTTAATAGAAATTGAATTAATTTATGTGCAGGTCTACACAGAAAAATCTACATATTCTGCAATGTGCAAATTCATTTGGCTAGCTGACAACAAAATCATGAAGGTTACAGATTTTGATTTGCGTTTGGTCCAGAGATATGTTTTAAAGATGTATACATTAACGTAGAATAGAATGAAAATATACGTGCATGTGGGTATCCTTTTTCTGCATTGTGCATTATTTCTTTGCAATATTCCACACTGCGATAAGAGAGCTTATTTAACTTTGAAAATATCTGGCAACCAATTAGTAAACTAAAATTACAGTTTTTATATGCCAACAAATTTTACATAGTGAAGAAGTTATAAAAGAAAAATACTTCCAAATTCAAACCCAGAACAGTACTTTCTCTAATTAAATGTTAACAACCTGTAAATTAATCCCTGTATTCCTTGACTGATTGAAAATTCACAGAAATTGTAATAATTGTACTGTACAACATCAGCGATGTGCCCTTCCCTTTTTTACTTCTTGCAATATAGTGCAGATTTTATAAAATATTGGAAGAAATTGAACAAGGAAACAAGGTCTTAAAATAATCCAGTGGCACTGAACTTTCATAAGACATTCCTTTCAAGAACTAAAATTGAGAGTTTACAGATTTATAAACTGTGTAGTATAATGATGCATGGTCAATTTATTTGTGGGGTTTTTTGTTTGATTGGTTTGATTTTGGGGGATTTAATTTTTTTTATTTTGACAATTGCCCTGCAATATAAGACTGTCTGGCAGTCTAATAATATTTTAATTTATAAATTGTTCATTTGCTAGAAAGACATGAAAGAGCCTTGTGGGATGCTGCTTTGGGTTGAGGTAGGTCATGTCTTGGGCGCAGTAACTTTATTGACCAGCTCTCCATTGATAAAAAAGGATATTGAGGCTTTCTCAGTTACCAAAGCCTGTGTTATAAGGCATATATACCCTGCCATGTTACTTTCACTTTATTATCACATGGCTATTTAACACTGTTTTACTCTTTACACCTTGGCTTTCAGTCAGATGACCCAGCTTCATAGTTAACTCAAAATGCTCTTATGTGACAATGAAGTTGTTCTATGAAGATAATAGAGAAAAAGTGTTTTAATATTGTCATTGCAATTGTATTGCCATCATATTTGAAAAATCATGGCACTCAGGTGAAGTTCCCAGCTACTGGAAAAAGGGAAATATAACCCCCATTTTCAAGAAGGGGAAAATGGAAGACGCGGGGAATTACAGACCAGTCAGTCTCACCTCTGTGCCTGGCAAAATCTTGGAGCACATTCTCCTGGAAGGCATGTTCAGGCACATGAAAACGTGTTTGGTGACAGCCAGCATGGCTTCACTAAGGGGAAATCCTGCCTGAACAATTTGGTGGCCTTCTATGATGGGGCTACAGAATTGACGGGTAAGGGTAAAGCAGTTGATGTCATCTAATGTTTACAAATATGTAAAGGGTAGGTGTCAGGATGATGGAGCTAGGCTTTTTTCAGTGATATCCAGTGATAGGACAAGGGGCAATGGGTGTAAACTGGAACATAGGAAGTTCCACGTTAACATCAGGAAGAACTTCTTTACTGTAAGAGTGACAGAGCACTGGAACAGGTTGCCCAGGGGGGTTGTGGAGTCTCCTACACTGGAGATATTCAAGGCCCGCCTGGACAAGTTCCTGTGTGATGTACTGTAGGTTACCCTGCTCTTGCAGGGGGGTTGGACTAGATGATCTTTTTAGGTCCCTTCCAACCCTTGGGATTCTGTGATTCTGTGATTCTGTGATCTACCTGGACTTGTGCAAAGCGTTTGACACTGTCCCACACCACATCCTTCTCTCTAAATTGGAGACATATCAATTTGGTGGATGGACCACTTGGTGCATAAAGAACTGGCTGGATGGCTGCACACAAAGAGTTGTGGTCAATGGCTCGATGTCCGGCTGGAGACCGGTAACGAGTGGTGTCCCTCAGGGATTGGTGTTGGGACTGATCTTGTTTAACATCTTCATTGCTGACATGGACAGTGGGATTGAGTGCGCCCTCAGCAAGTTTGCCGATGACACCAAGCTGTGTGGTTCGGCTGATATGCTGGAGGGAAGGGATGCCATCCAGAGGGACCTTGACACGCTTGTGAGGTGGGCTGATGCCAACCTCATGAAGTTTAACCATGCCAAGTGCAAGGTCCTACACCTGGGTCAGAGCAATCCCAGGCAGAACTACAGGTTGGGCAAAGAAGGGATTCAGAGCAGCCCTGTGGAGAAGGACTTGGTTGTGTAGGTTGATGACAAAATTAATACGAGCCGGCTTCAGTGTGCACTCGCAGCCCAGAAAGCCAACCGTATCCTGGGCTGCATCAAAAGGAGCGTGACCAGCAGGTCAAAGGAGGTGATCTTGCCCCTCTACTCTGCTCTTGTGAGACCTCACCTGGAGTATTGTGTGCAGTTCTGGCGTCCTCAACATAAAAAGGACATGGAACTGTTGGAACAAGTCCAGAGGAGGGCCACGAGGATGATCAGGGGACTGGAGCACCTCCTGTATGAAGATAGGCTGAGGAAGTTGGGGCTATTGAGCCTGGAGAAGAGAAGGCTGCGTGGAGACCTCATAGGAGCCTTCCATTATCTGAACGGGGCCTATAAGGATGCTAGGTAGAGACTCTTCGTCAGGGACTGTAGTGACAGCACAAGGGGTAATGGGTTAAAACTTAAACAGGGGAAGTTTAGATTGGATATAAGGAGGAAATTCTTTCCTGTTAGGAAAGTCCCATGGACTTCAGTCTGTGCAAAGTGGTGAGGCACTGGAATTGGTTGCCCAGGGGCGTTGTGAGTGCTCCATCCCTGGCAGTGTTCAAGGCCAGGTTGGACGAAGCCTTGGGTGGGATGGTTTAGTGTGAGGTGTCCCTTCCCATGGCAGGGGGGTTGGAACTAGATGATCTTAAGGTCCTTTCCAACCCTAACTGTTCTATGATTCTATGATTCTATGATTGCAATGTCTTGGAAGCATAAATTCACCATTCCTTTTGTTAATTAGCTGTAAACTGATAATGATTTGCATAAATTACCTAAATATGTACACAGGTCAAGCCTATTTGCCAACAAAGAAGACAAAAGATTGTTAACAAGTGGTTTCTTGCATACGCATATATATATATATATCTATATGTATAGAAATCAAACCAAATGCTTTTCATATGGGTAGGATGTTCATATAGGTCAGAAATTACCGCATTTAAGTATATGTGAAACAAAGAGTCAAAGGTAATGGGAATTTGTTTCTGATCATGCTTTCCCAATGTCACAGAGCTTCTTTAAGTGGTAGGGTTTGTATAGGAGGAAGACTTTTTTTTTTTTTTTTTTGTGGTATTGCAGAAAAAATGAAAAGACCTTTTAGCAAAATTTGTTGAGCAGGTTTCAATAAGGGCTATCTAATCAGTGTCTCACAGATCTCTTCATCTGCTTGAATTTATCCAGGAGTTAATCTCAGTTGCTCTTATATAATAAATTATTTAGTGGGGACACTGTGTACAGAATTACCTAACTATTTTCTATTTTACTGGAATGCTTTTGAAAGAAGCTATTATTTTCTGAGGAGAGGAAGAAGCATACATTAATTTTCTTGTAATTGCTATCACCAGTTCTTTAGACTCACAAATAACCTTTTTACCCTTTTGATCAAAATAATTTGAAATGTGCTGAAACTTTGAATTGAATTTCTCTTTACCTCAGACTGTGTATGTTTTAAGTTCACCAACATACTTTAAGGAAGAATTTGATGATAATTTTTTTTAAGATGAAATGGTTTTGTTCGATTTTGGTCTTGGGTCACATGAGTGGCCCAATCATATTTATTTTATATCATGACCATTTCAAAGAATTCACAAACAAAATAATTGGGGGCAAAGTTTGTTCTTCCTAATTTCAAGAAATAATCCACTGGGTATGTAGCTAAATATAATAAGCTTAGTGCAAATTTTTCACATGCATTGATGTACAATATAAGACAAGCTATGTATCAGGTCAGTAGAAGGAACTAATCAATAATTTTCATATCTGCTCTCTTCCCCAGATTTTTATCTTTTTGAACTCATTGGCTTACAGATATACATGGTAGCTCAATTTATACACATTTTGCAAAGGGTTCCCTCAAGTTTCTTCAATAAGATTTTAAGAATCATATATGTAAACTTGTCCTCTGTATTCTCTTTATTCTACATCTCATGTTATGATCCTGACATGTGTTGTGGTTTAACCCCAGACAGCAATTAAGCACCATACAGCTGCTCAGTCACTACTCCTCTGGTGGGGTGGGGGAGAGAACTGGATGAGTAAAAGTGAGAAAACTCATGGGTTGGCTAAAGACAGTGTAATAAGTAAATCAGAAGCTATGAGCACAAGCAAAGCAAACCAAAGAATTAATGCACCACTTCCCATGGGCAGGCAGGTGTTCAGCCATCTCCAGTACAGCAGGGCTCCACCACAGGTAGTGGTCACTTGGGAAGAAAAATGCCATCACTACAAAGTCCCCCTTCCTTCTTCTTGGCCCCAGTTTTTATTTCTGAGCACAATGTTATATGGTATGGAGTATGCCTTTGGTCATTTGTCCCAGTTGTGTTCCCTCCAATCACCTCATGTACCTCCAGCCTGCTCACTGATGAGGTGGTGTGAGTAGCAGAAAAGGCCTTGGCTCTGCTTAGCAGTAACAAAAATGTCCCTGTGTTATCAGCACTGTTTCCAGCACAAATCCAAAATATAGTCCATATTAGCTAATATAAAGAAAATTAACTCTATTTCAGCCAAAACCAGCACAGTATGTTAGAAATATATAGAAGAAAATTGGATCTGTCTTTAATCTCCAATGTCAGCCATCTGGAAGCACTCTCCTTTAAACAGGTAAACAAAGAGACTTAACACTTTCTGTGTCCCTAAGTTGGGGAATAGAATGTGATAGTGTTTCTAAAACAAAGCCTTTTCTTACACAAATGCCTCTATGATAGAGAAATTTGAAACCCCAGAAAATCAGATTCATTGTTTCCCTAATAATTTCTCTAAATTACCGCAGGACTCTAAGGTGTTTGCTTCATGCACTGTCTGAGAAGAACTCTGTGTCAGCTGAAGAAGCATGCAGAGGGACAGGGTGAGTTTGTTGCCTTTTCAAGGGTCCTCACTATGGAGCCCTGCCTGGGTAGAATATGGACAAAAGTCTACATTGTAGCTCTGCCTCCTTCTTTACATATAGGCTAGGGATACACATTTTTCTGCAGCATGTAAGTATCTGCAGAGTCTAGGGACTTCCCTTGGGTGCAGTGTGAGGAAGAGTGGCTTATCATGTTTCCTGTGTTCTCCTCCCTACTTCAATACAGCTGTATCAATGTTCAGCTCATCCTTAATCTGGTAGTCATAGGGTACCTTTTCCTATGGCCTTTAGACAGGCTCTTTAGAGCCATAGTGAGCAGTTTAAAACATGCAGCTTTTTAGTAAAGTAAATAATGAGCAAACTCTTTAAAAAAGGCAAAATATTGGCTTGAACATAAAAAAGAAATATAATTTTTTTCAAGCAGGGACTTGGACTTTCTTGCTCAATGTGTTTCCTGTGATGGGTGGATGTTGACTTTGTTGAAGAGTGGCTTCTTTCACACAATTGAAGAGTATTTTGGCAGCTCTATGATCTGCTCCAATCTGTCTGCCAGATCACAGTATGGAATTTGAAACAGAATCCTAAATTAGTATCACAGAAGATGGCAATGTTACACATCCTCATATTCCAGCCTGCCTGGGAAACTGAAATTAAATAAGGCTATGTATATTTGTACCATGCCCAAGGTTTTAAAGTATTCTTCTATATAGAATCTTGTCGTGGTTTAAACCGATCCATACAGCTCGTCCACTCACCCCCCGCCCCGACCCTCCCCACTCCCGGAGGGATGGGGAGGAGAATCACAGAATCACAGAATCCCAAGGGTTGGAAGGGACCTAAAAAGATCATCTAGTCCAACCCCCCTGCAAGAGCAGGGTAACCTACAGTACATCACACAGGAACTTGTCCAGGCGGGCCTTGAATATCTCCAGTGTAGGAGACTCCACAACCCCCCTGGGCAGCCTGTTCCAGTGCTCTGTCACTCTTACAGTAAAGAAGTTCTTCCTGATGTTAACGTGGAACTTCCTATGTTCCAGTTTACACCCATTGCCCCTTGTCCTATCACTGGATATCACTGAAAAAAGCCTAGCTCCATCATCCTGACACCTACCCTTCAACAGCCCAGGAACTAAGGTATAACACAAATCACTGCTGCTACTGCCAATGATAATATTGATAAGAGAAAATAACAAGAGAATACGATACCACCGCTGAGCGAGTTCGACCCCCCGGAAGAGAGAGAGCGCCCTTCTGGGTAACTCCCAGTTACCTCTCTGGGCATGACGTGCTGTGGTATGGAATACCTCTTTGGCTAGTTTGGGTCAGGTGTCCTGTCTCTGCTTCTTCCCGGCCTCCCCTCGTCCCCAGCAGAGCATGAGACTCACAAAGTCCTTGGCCAGAATAAACATTACTTAGCAACAGTTAAAAACAATCGGTGTTATCAGCTCTCTGCCCAGGCTGGAAGTCAAAACACAGAGCTTGCACCAGTTACTAAGAAGGAGCAAAACAGCTCCTGGCAAACCCAGGACAAACCTACAATAGGAGATGTGACATGTCCTGTATGAACTCCTAACCAGTACCTAGGCACAAAATACCAGGATGTAAAAATGCTTTTATTAAAAAATGAATTTTAAAAGTATAAATGTGTTAAAATTATGTACTGCTGCATAAAACAAGTTAAAAGCTTGAAGAAATTTATGTTTTAGAGCATAAGTTAAACACTAAACTGCCTGGGGTCAGGAATATATTTTCCCCCTGGGCAGTTGTGCATTACTAAATTTTTTTGACTTTTCACAGAAGCATTGGCTGTTACTTATTTTTCAGAAAAATAAAATGGACCATCTGAACTATTGGTTGAAGCCAAAACAGCACTTCTGGAAATTCTGCAGCCCTAGCAATTTTTTTGCTTTACATCAGGGGTATGACTCTCATAACAAGCAGCACAACAGAAGCAGAAATACTCTCTGGCATTTTCCTGAATAGCAGATTGTGGTGACCTATATTTGTCTTCTGCAACCAATTCTCGGCCGCCCCTGTGATGATCAAATTGATGGTTTAAATGTATGGATCATTGAAAGTAATAAAACATGATGTTTCCCTTGTATTTCAGCTTTGAAATGGCTGAGAATTTGTGGCATGTAGCCACCAAAAATACATCACAATAATTTTCTGAATTTAATGACTTGTGGTTATGTAATCCCTCAAATACGCCAGTAGTAATCTTTTTAAAACTGATTGATTTTGACCCATGGCTTTCTCTCAGGTTTCTTCTGTATAAAACAGCACTGTAAAATGTTCTTCAGCTTGATCTTTATGGTATACATTTTATTTTCATTTCCAATCACCATTTCCTTTAAACTGGCAGAGACTTATTTAGTATTTTACAGGATTGCTTCTTGTGCACAACTGACACTACTGTAGTATGTTACTGCAGTGACATCCCCTACATTTAATGCAATTCCTGACTAAGCCAAGCTACGTGGCCATGACAGAGAAAGATGACCTAACAAATATTAAAGTAGTTACATAGCAGGAGTAACATATTTTGCCTTTTTTTCACTTTACTATTGCACCTCTCTTATACTGTTCTTCCACTTAAAACACTCCCAGAAAGTACCTCCACAAAAGTGTTTGGCACAGAGTCATTTTTGAATGGAAAGCTAGGAGGACTGTACAGACTGTGCCGACTCTTATTTCATGTGTTCAGGAACACACAGGCTGTTAAGCAGACTCTCAGACAATGAGGATTTTGGCAATATGTAACCCATATTTGGTCTCTAAGTAAATTCTGTGCTAACGCATCTCAGATGTCTCAGATTCCCATGGGAGAACCTTCATTTTGTTCTAATCAACTAGACTGGTTGTCCTGATGAACAGCTGCAATACCAAACCGCAGTACCTAACTGTGAAGAGAGACAGCAATACCCACCATGCTTAACAGATCTGTAGCTAGCACCAGTCTATCTGTGGAACAGATTTTAGTATGATTACTCAGCAGTCATTCACAGAAACAAACTAATTTATCCAGTTGTAGTATAAATAGGAAGATCCAGATAGAGAAAACGTAGGCCAGGATCTCCAACCCTGTAGAATCAGAACCATTCTATCATGATAGTTCTATGTTTTCCCAGTTTGCCCAGAATTTCCTTTGTTCTTATTTTCAGCAGAGCAGTTAATCTCCAGCATGACTGGGTATTGTGTACTGTGGCTCCTTAAAGAGTGCTCTGTAAGAAGATGCACTAACAGCTAGGAAATAACACATTGGGATATGGTGACTGAGGGTAAGAAGCACTACTCGCCAGTTTTGCAGGGCTAATAAGAATTGTTCTTTCTGTGATGCCATGCATATTAAAATACAGAGAAAGGCAAACTTGTTATAAAAGAATTAAATGAGACTTGAGACAAGAAGACACTACCCCAAGAACAGACATTATTGTTTAACTGTGAGAGTAGGAGAGTAATAGGCCACTGAAGCTAAAGCTGAATGAGTACATCATACATACAAAATATTTGTCCTATGCCAAATACAACTGATATAGCACAGGGGTTATCTCTATAAGAGCCTAAAAGTGTAGGATACATACAATGTTCAGGAGAAGTTTTTTTCCAGTTCTTAATAGATGAAGTTTTTTGCAATAATGAAGAATAACACTCCTCACTTTTAGCTGCATTCATGTTTTATGTCCCTGTCTGTCTTTTGTATGAAACTTACTTCATGTTAGCAGTACCAGCTGGTATGATGAAGCATTCCATGTATTCCACAACTCGTAAACTTTGTAGACTTGGTTACATTAAAAAAAGATCCTGCTACATGCAATAAAACCCTGCAAGTAGGACTGTATATGCTTCAGCTACAGTGGCCACTATAAATCTATGTTGCATAAGTTCTTATGTGTTGCAGCCCTGTTTGGGGTATGGTGGTGTTTGATAGCCAAACACAGTCTACAAATTATGCTTTCTGATGACCAGATGAGTGGAATATGCTCAGTAGATGTTTAAGTCTCCAAGTTAGGTGGTGGATCTGGCAGCAAACTTAACTCCTGACAACTTCGCTGTGAATTAGTTATTTAAAATTGAAACCTAGGCTTCTAATTCTGAAAATTACAAACCTACCAAATTAGATCTGACACATTTTCCCAGTCTCTCTTGAACCCTTGCAAACATATATATCATCTGATGCTGTTACAAGTCAATAACACTCCAGGAAGTGTGTTTATTTTTATTAGATTCATTTCATCCCATATGTTCCCTTGCAGTTATTTCCACTTGTTGGGAACTATAGTGCACACTAAATAAGATTATTGCATAAGAATCAACCCTAGATATTTTACTCTCTGAATATGAGCTGAACGTTTGTTTAATTAATTGTAACTCTCCATGAGAAACTAGACCTTTGACTTGTTGTGAAAAGAAAGGGTCTGTTGAATCAGCTGTTTGCTAAGAAAAGCTGTCACCCACGGGAATTTCATGCCACTATGGCCCACAGTCCTTTCTTTTGTGAACTGAAAGACAGCAAGGAGTGAGTCTGCTAAAACTATATTTAGGTGAAATACTTCATTTTAAACAAGTAGAAATACGATGGTGTACAATGAGTGGTGAAGAATATATCCACAATTTATACTGTAACAGGAGGGGTAAAATGTTAGGCCAGGCAAGTAGAGGTGCTGATACATATGACAAAGAGCAAAAAGTCTGTTTCAGAGGGCTCAGAAGAAAACTGAACAATGAATCATGGTGGGCCAGTGAAATAATCTGTTCTCAATGGGTTTTCTGGCAAGACAAATTAGCCTAAGGGCCCCCCTGTAGAGGAATACCAGCACTGAAATTGGAAGTAAATTAAGCTCAGGAGAAACACTTCTGCCTGTTGCGTCTTCTGCATTCAAGCTCGGATTGGGAGAAAGGGTTATGTCTTGTTGAAAGCATATGGATGGTTTCTCTTGTCCATGTCCTTTTCCCCTGACTTTTTGTGACCCTATGAGAAAGTTTCTTTTTCAGTTCAACTGCTTAACCAGCATGCTCCAAATTCACAAATTTCTCTATACTGCCTCTATTTTGGTGTAAATTCTGAGGAAGAGACCTGGAAAATAGCTTAGTACAACTTTGCTAGTTACCTGTTTTGTATTTTGGAGTGAAATGTATGCATTTCAGAGAGAAGGAACTATGTAGTATCAGTGTATGTTCTTTGGTCATCAACATAGTTCTTCAAAAATTACAGATTTGTATAAATATGTTTGAAGTTTACTGATATATTTGGTTCATCTGAGGCAGAAGGCTATGAAATTGTGAAGATATGACTGCATGTTAGAAGCCATAAGGATAATTTCTGCAGTTTTGAATTTCTCTACACCTGAATGAGTATCCAGTAGTGATAACATAACAGCTCTTCACAGTAAGAAATATATTACTAGAATTCAGTTCATCCATATCAATATTTATTAGTAGAAGTAATAATTTTTTTTAACAAACACAATATAATGACAAGTTACTGGTGACACTTATTACCTCTTTCAGAACTCTTGCAGACTTCTTTAAGAAAAAGTAATTAAGAATGACATTAACATTATCTTGCGCAGTAGCACTGTATTGTGGCAGTTTTAATACTGTGCTTCAAACTGGTGAAGTGTTTAGAAAAACATAAATTATCATCTGATTTTTATTCTACCTGTCCTTGTCTTTCTCTCCTGTCTGTCAGAATATAAGTCACCTAACTGAAGAACTGAATTATTCTTTCTATAGATGAAAGGCAGAAATAAAATCTGTGCTAATTTGTGCTTGTTCTAATATTGATGCATTTAATATTGATGTATGGTTTGGGATACCTGTGTGCTAGAGGCAATCTTCCCACTTGCAATCTGCAGCACCTTCATTACTAAGGTAGGATAGAAATCTGAATATTTGCCTTAGGAAAAGACAACCAGCCCTCACCACTGCCTGAATCCTCTTGAGAAAGGATCAGCTGGAATTTGTATGCTTGTATGTGATGTTTTCAGTTCATTGTATACACTGTTAATAGACCTTCTCTCTGACTACAGAGACTTCTACTAAAAGTACTGGGTCATATCATCTGGATATTACTGTAATGTGGTATTATTTTGTTCCAAGTTATTAACTATATTAACAAAGTATCCAATATTTTGGCTAATGTTGTACACTCTAAAGTTTTTAGTGGCTACTGATTCAGAGAAAACTCCAGGAACAAACTTGCCAACAAAGTTTTCAAGCTGACAAGCAGGTATTCTTTATTGCGGCGCCAGGAGACATGGGGGATAGCTCCTCCTAATGTGTGTCTCTCTGTTGCTCCACAAGCTGTCCTTATATAGTCCCTGGGCATACGTACATTACATCATTTTCCAGAAAGTTCCCCGCATGCGTACAGAATTGTGGTGGTGGTCTCTGAGGGTCGTTTACTTCTTCCAACAATCTTCATCACTTCTGGCAGCCTTTGGAGCACGCGCGGTAGATGCTCATACCAGTTTAATTGGTTCGTTAGCAGAGGAGTCATAATAATCCTCCTATCCTCCTACTTATCAGTTAGTTTAACTGTAGCCCATCCTGGACACCTGCCATTCCCAGATACTCCTTATCCCAGTGTCCTGTTCCTCTAGACTGTTTTTCTTAAAACTCTGTCAACTATAACAATTTATCTTGTACAAGAATGCTCAGTGTATTCTCTAGCTGCACTCTTTTTTTTCTATGTATCATGCACTTTAGTAATTTTCCATTGCTACTGTTACAAAGCCATCAAACTTAACATTACTTAAAACTAATTCTAAAGGTTGATATATTCCATTTTGTGATTTTCTGTCCCCCTTGTTTCACTACCTATGAAGTTTCCATCTCTTAAGTGGCAGGTAGGTGTTTTGGGAGGCCTTTTGTTTTGGCTAAAGAATCTTCAAGATCTTTTACTGAATATCAGAGCATGAGTCCCAGCGGGACACAGCAGTCAAATAGCTGCTTTCATAAAATGTTTCTGCAAGGGTATCTGGAAAGACAGAATCTGCTTTTCTAAGGCATCAAGTCAAGGACCTTTTTGAATGCAACAAGAGATAATAAGAAAAGGAGGAAGCCATAAGCCAGAACATACACAGACCTCACTGATAAATGGTGAGGAAGGCAGTGACCACAATCACACCTGGTCAGTCACATTAATTGATGAGGGTATATCAGAGTGTGAGAATGATTATTCTAGCAACATTATCTGATCAGGGATCTTGTCAATCGGGAAACAAAAGGGGAAAAAGGCAAAATCAGGAACATACACAGACACAGCCTGACAAACCAAACATGGGGATAACAACAACAAACCTCACTACTCATACTAATTAATAAGCTATCAAGAAACTACTGGTGCCACCTCCCAGGAGATAAGCCTGATCTTTGCAACTGGTAAAATTGTAAACAAGGGGAGTCCTAGACTGAGAGGGGTGTGGAAATTGACAGAGCTATACAAATCTGTGAGGGATGCACAGGTGGAAGAAGGACCAGAGAGGAAGAAAGAGGGATGTAGACATGAAGTGGTATAAATGGGGCTAGTCCTCTGTAAAACAGGGCCAGACGGTGCCCTTGTCTGCCTGCATCCTCACCTGATCACTGCAGTTTGTCTTATTTTCTAATATATTCTTATTAATTTGTTTTCTTATCCATCTCTTTGCATAATAATCTCTTTCTCATGTCAGTGTGTGTTGCAAGGACAAAGTGCCAGCTACCAGTCAGACTTGTATGTGTGTGAGTGGATTTTGGTGCCAGATACTGGAGTCAGACTGGGGGCATAGGAGCCCCTGGCCTTTGGTGTCACCTGTGGGAGTGAATGAAGTCTCAGTGTCAATGGCTGGAGCAAGAAGGGGCCTTCAGACAGTAGCCATGGGGTAGGAAGAGTGCATGTCCAAAAACCAGATACTGGGGGACAGGTGTGAGTGAGGGAATCAGTGCTGGCAGCTGAAGGAAGATCACAAGACACAGACTGCGTGCCAGGTGCCAGCTGCTGGGGGAACTGGGTGCCTCTATCTTCCCCATGCAGGGTGTATGTGGAGTGTGTCTGCATATTGTCTGTCAAACCTCAGTCTGGACCAGCTGGTGAGTAGTGGAGCCTTGGATCAGGGTTGGTGGAGGATCCGTGCTGGCATGTAGGGGACCTATGAGTGTGGGATGCTGTGGGACCACTGTGTGAGTGCTGTGTGTGTGCAGCAAGCACCGAGCTGGACCAGTTGGAGAAGAGGGTACCTGTTGGATGGGTAAGGGGGCCTGGGATGTGCGCAGGGGTGTCAGACACACAGAGGGGCTGTGCCCATATATGGGGTATCCACAAATGTGTGTCTGTGAAACTGGAGAGTGGTGTGTGTGCTCCTGTACTAGTGACCTCCTGCCTCTGCCAGCCCAAGGGGAAGGGACATGGCTGTCTGTTCTTGGGTTTTATGTGAGTCTTTTATATGCAGGTGTTGTTGAAGGCAGCACCTTGTCTGAAGCAGTCTTTGTGACCAGCTGTGTCAGTGTCCTGCTTGTGTGTCTGTGCCTCTGGGATATGTGCTCAGCTTCATATAGAACCTGCAAACAGGAAAGAAGCAGACACATCCCCCAGCCTGGGGTAAGGCCACAGGTCCCTGTGTCCCTACAGCAGATGAGCAGGAGAGGTCCCAGACAGGAGCGGCTGGAGGAGGTAGTGCTCTAGCATCATTTATCAGTTTGGTCCATCAGGTGTGGTCAAGACATACATTCTTTTCTGCTCTGGAGGTTTGGTACATGTAAGGTAGTCAATCCAGTATCTAATTCATAGGTGCTGTGCTGGGTTCAGCAGTAGCAGTCATTTTTCTCCTTCTTAGGAGCTAGTGCAGTGCTATGTTTTCATTTTTTGGCCTGGGAACAGTGCTGATAACGCCAATGTTTTCAGTTGCTGCTCAAATGTTTGGTCTGACCAAGGACTTTCTGAGCCTCATGCTCTGCCAGGGAGGAGGGGAAGCTGGGAGGAGGCAGAGACAGGACACCTGACCCAAACTAGCCAAAGAGGTATTCCATACCACAGCATGTCATGCCCAGGATGTAATGGAGAGTTACCCCAGAAGGGCTGGGGCACTGCAGGGTTGGAGGAGGTATCAGTCGGTGCTCGGCTGGGGGGAGTGAGGCAAATCATTGGTCAGCTGGTGTTGAGGTGTTGTATTCTTTCCTCTTGTTGTTTCCTTTATCATTGTTATTATTAGTGGTAACAGTAGTGATTTGTGTTACACCTTAGTTACTAAACTGTTCTTGTCTCAACCCATGGGAGTTGCATTCTTTTCGATTCTCCTCTCCGTCCCTCCAGGAGCAGGGGGAGGGCAAGAAGTGGGGGGAGTGAGTGGACGGGCTTTGTGGTTGGGTTTAAACCATGACAGGTGCTCAGGACCATTTTTGTGTTTCGGCCCAAAATGCTTACCTGGGTGCAACCTTGCACATTCTTCCTCTGAACAAACCACAAAATAGTTCTTATTCTTTAACTCATGCCTTGACTACAGCAATCATCCTCCCAGTCTATTCAATCGTATTGTGTGTTTACCTCTTTGTTAAAGCAATGGTTATGATTTCTGTTAATTACCTGAGCATGCACATAAACTCATTTTTCTTTAATTACCGCCTTTCTCTGACTGACTGGATTGCTTGTGATTCACAGGAGTCTTGTGTCTTGTTTGCCAGAAGTTCAGAATCCCCACTCTCCAAGGTCCCTTACCCACATAACAGTTTCTTTGCCTCTTGATTGGAGCATGGAACATGCCAAGTTTCTCTGTGTCTATACAGCACACAGCACAACTGAGTCCTGCTCCAGTAAGTACTCTTCTGGAGACTTGATGCAACACAATTGCCCATTAATGTTAATAACAACAAAACCAAATAAATTCTAATGCTGTTTTGTGTTTTCTTTTTATAAAACATATCTATTCCAGATTTATCTCCCCACACAACATCCTGTAAAAATAATATTTAAACATATTGTAAAAATTCAAACACAAAATAAATGGTGAATCACACTGGGATACTGTTACTTCTCCTGATAATTTTTAAAATAACAGGAGCATTAAAGTTATTGAATTGTAATTTATTTTTTAATTTTCATACAACTTTCATGTTAAAAAAAATCCTCCTGTGACAAGCACACTGAAATAATTTTAGATGTTTCTCATTTCTCATGTAAGAATTAAACATTGTATTTTCTATAGCTAATTTGGATAACTTACTGCAGATAATCTCAATCAATAAAACGTTAAAAGTAATGTGTTTGCTGGGATACAAAACTGGCAAAAGAAGACTAATGATTATTTTTAATAATTTTGGTTTTTTTAATCTACAGAAAGCAGCAATCCACAATCTGTTCCTAAAAATGGAAAGCATTTAATTCCCCAAGATGTTGTCAAAGGCTTTTGCTGAACTCTAGTCACTTCTCTTTCATGTTTTGAAGTTTCAATCCATTATAGTCAGACCACAGAAATAGACATAATTTTATCTTGTCTCTCTTCAATATAATTGCATATTTTCTGTAGAACATTTAATCCTCTTTATTATCATACTTACCATTTAATTTAATGGATATGAGAATTATTGGCTCTGTTATTATTATTACTGTGCTACAGTAGCTCTCAAAAGTCTTATTTCAAATGGAATCATAGAATCATAGAATGGTTTGGGTTGGAAAGGACCTTAAGATCATCTAGTTCCAGCCCCCTGCCATGGACAAGGACGCCTTCTACTAGATATTATAGTAATATTATTTAAAGATTTTTAAATCTTGTTATTGTAAGATTTTAAAATCATATGTGAAGATGTTAATGTCCACAAACGTTTACAATCTAAAGCAACAACCAAGTGTTTGATGCAATTGGATAGACGAAGTAGAAAATCACTGCTTTTATCATATGAAGTTTTAGTATGAGGTCTGTTCTGGTATACCCACCACCATTCAGCATGAGACGGTTGGCTCAAAATTCCTCAGGAAAGCATAGGAAATGATCGA
Source organism: Lathamus discolor (assembly GCF_037157495.1). Taxonomy (NCBI): domain Eukaryota; kingdom Metazoa; phylum Chordata; class Aves; order Psittaciformes; family Psittacidae; genus Lathamus; species Lathamus discolor. Next base: position 26,748,186 of record NC_088884.1, read on the forward strand.
GTCAGGAATACCATCACCTTTTTACAAAGAGGAGAAGTCAAATATTTTCTACAACATTTGGTGTGAATAATGGGTTATGCTCAGCAGTGCAAGTTCACAGTAAACTTTGGATGGAATCCCTTTAACAGGAAATTAGGATGATTGTGTTGATACAAATAAATCAAAAACTTTCACTAAAATATCCATCAAAAAAAGCTAAGAGAAGCTTCAACTACCTTTACAGTGTAAAGATATTATTTTCTATGCATCATTGAATTTCCTGAAAAAAAAAAAACATACTACATTATATAACGGCATAACAAATATTTTTACCATTGCTGGATTGAACTTGTAGATGAATATATTTGTTTTGGATAATCATGTACTATTCTAGAATAAAATTAAATTGTTAAGGTTTTTACAACTTCTAAGATTTTTACAAGTAATCTGTCCTTACCTGAACCTTACCTAATTATCCATTAGATGTGCTTCAAACGCATTTGCATAAAATTCAGGAACTTGTTACTTTTAACAGTTTATTAGAAATATTTTATATAACTACTGCATTTTTAATGCAAACCTGTAATAACTTTTCCTGTGAGTATCAAAACCCAGAAATTCTTGCTGTATGATGGAGGAGGAGGGGCAGAGATAAGGACATGTCACAATACCCAGCTGGAAAGCAGCTTGGCAGAAAAGGAACTGAAGGTCTTGGTAGACACTGGAACATGAGCCAACAATGTGCCCTTTTTGCAAAGAAGGTGAATGGTACCTTGGGCTGCACTAGATGTACTACCAGCAGCTTGAGGGAAGGTGATCCTTCCCCTTTACTTAGCACTGGTGAGGCCACACCAGGAGTATTGTGTCCAGTTCTAGGCTCCTCAGTACAAGAGATGCATGGTCATACAAGAGAGAGTCCAGCAAAGGGCCATGGAAATGATGAAGGGGCTGTGAGGAAAGGCTGAGATAGCTAGGAATGTACAGCCTAGAGAAGAGAAGGCTCAGGGGCATCTCATCAACATAGATTCCTGAAAAGAGGGTGCAGAGGAGGTGGAACCAGGCTCTTTTCAGTGGTGCCCAGTGACAGGAACAGAGGCGACAGGAACAGATGCAACAGGAACAGATGCAACAGAAACAACTGAAACACGAGAGGTTCATTTTGAACATCAGGAAACACCTTTTCAATGTTGGGGTGACTGAGCACTGGCACAGACTGCTCAGGGAGGTGGTGGATTCTTCATCTTTGGAGATATTAAAAAGCTGTCTGGACATAGGCCTGGACAAGCAGATATAGGAGGCCCTGCTTGAGCAGGGATTTGGACCAGATGATCTTCAGAGGTCCATCACATTGCATTCTGTGATTCTGTGGTGCTTGTGATGAAGAATAAATGTGTTGGTTTGTTTGTTTATTATTAGGTTATTTTGTTTGTTTTTGGTTGATTTGGTTTGGTTTTTATTTTGGGTTTATTTAGGCTTGGTTTCTACAGAAATTCATTCACTGAAAAAATATTAAATGTGTTTTCAGGCTTCCCAACATCTATTTATTTGCTAAAACTGAAAAGTTACTCCCTATTGTAAATTTGTATGATACTAATGAGGTTTTGAATTTTGGGCATATATATTTGACCTTAAACATGGAATTAAGCATTTGTTGAAGAGTGGTGAGCATACACTTAAAGTTAAGGACATACATAATTGCATTTGGTTTCATTACAAAGTTCATTATATATATGCACACTGTGCTGCGCAAAACTTCACAGAAACCTGGAGCAAGGACTGCAATTGATTAATTATTTAGACAATATTTTTTCAAGAAAATATATTATACCTATGACTTCCAGTCTGTGTTGATTGTCAGTTGATTTTAAGGTGGTGATGAAAAGCTGAGATCTGACTGCCCAAGAGAAACTGTCACACTTTTTTTTTTTTTGATATCTCAAGAATGATGCTTAATTTCATTTGCTCTAAGAAAACCCGCATGTTAAAACTCTTAAAAATATACTGCCAAACACTTCTCTATATGTGAGGCAGGAGAAGTGAACAAAAATGGACTACAGAAAGCAAAGGATGAGCTTCCTTTCAATAGCCTGCGAGTTCTTTTACTGCTGCATTTATTTAACAGAAGTACAATTATCGTTCTGCTCTTGGACCATCCTACAGAAATTTAAAAATAAATATGAATAGCCATATTCTTTGAAAGAATATAATAAAAAGCTGAGGGGGATTTTTAAAAATATTTTATTCACTGGTATATTTGTGGCATTGTACTATGCTTTGACCATGAACAGCAAGAATTCACCTTTATGATTTTCAGATTAATATTAACCGAAACAAATCAGAAATGAGGACATTTCACGAAGAAAGGCCATTACATCCCTCACTGGTTCTCTAGCTAGGTCATGCATTTAACTTACACTTTGGAGCCCTCTTTCCATCTCTTGGGTGTTTCATTTTAAGTAAGATGGAGAATTATGTACTTGGTAACTGTCAAAGGTCAAAGATAAATATGCAGAGCAGCAGAACATTGTGCAAATATCTAACTGTGCAATCACTGTAGATTTAAAAATAGATTTTCTGTGTCTCTCAGCTGCCCAGCTACATCAAAGCGGTTAAGACAGCAAAGAAAAACAGTTGACACTGACAATCCACTCATTCAGCTTGAGCTACTGCACATAAAGTATTTCTCCAGTAAAGCAAACACAAGCATCTGAACATCTAGCAAAGAGACTGTAGAACTATCAAATAAACTTGAATTCTTTTTTACCTTTGTAAGACATTAGTAAGCAATTCAAACACATACTGAAGTATTGGCACGCACATTTTTCTACTTAAAAATTGATCCGTTAATTTAACAGCACAGTGCATACAATGGTGTGGTCAAGTTTGTGGATATATGACATAAGCCTAGAATGCCCTATTTGAAAGAGTCCTGATTAGTATGCAGCTAATCCTGTTTCAAAACGTTATATTTGTTTCCTAGTACTGGAAAGCCACTCTTCTTCAAATCTACCTTCCAGAACCAAGGTCGCTAAAACACTCCTAATCTTCCATTTAGTACTCCTCCTTATGGAAAATTTCCATAAGAATGTATAATACCAGGCATTTCATAGGGATTATAAAACTGATTATAAGATTTTGGAAATTCACAGAGAAAAAAAAATAATATTCACTCTTCTGAGTACACAGCAAAATTATTCAAATTTTATTGCCTCTGTGGAGCACATGTTCTTTATAAACCAAAGACAAATTTTCCTATGGAGAAATTAAGAAAATATCAGGCATTATCATGATTTCCTAAATAAAAGATGAAATACATTGAATACAAAATGTGAAAGACACAAAATCCAGTCTTATATGCGATCTCATAATATATTAGTCCTTAATCATATTTCAGAATGCTTTGGGTTTCTTTAGGGTGTGATGGGGAGGAGAATCAGGAAAAGGTAAAACTCATGGGTTGAGATAAGTACAGTTTAATAGCTGAAAGAATGTAATATGTAATAATAATGAAGAATTAGAAGACGAGGAAGAAGAAGAGGAAGAAAAAAGAGGAATAAATCTCAAGATACTGAAGTGATGTACAACCCAGTTGCTCACCACCCTCTGATGGATAGCCAGCTTGTCCCCAAGCAGTGATTGAGCCCTCCCACCCAACTGCCCCCAGTTCATCTACCGAGATCTACTGAGTATGTGATAACAGAAGGCCAAGAACAAAGTTTTTTTACAGGGTCTTTCAAATCTGTGTGGTCCCTCCCCAACTCAGACTAGCACCATTTTCTTCTTCAGTTCTCAATACCTTTACTTCTGCATTCATTCTGCAAAATTGTAGCATGCGGTGTTCAGATATCCCTTTACACTTGAATCTACAGGCAGGGGAGTGGTGGGTCATATGCAGTAGGAGAGCATTGCTCTTGCATTATGCAGCTATTTTTCATCTGTTGCAGAACTTTGTTTCCTCTGCAAATAAGAGAGTAGTGAAAAGAAGCTAGAGGAGGAGACAACCCTTCTCTGCTTTGTAGTAGCAAAGAAATAGCAAGAGGAAGATGAAAGGAAACAATAAAAGGAGCAATCCTGCAAGGCACAGAGCTTTAGCTAAAGATGTTGAGTGCTCTTGTTAATGTCAGCTACAAGTGAAAGTGCTCAACAGCAGGGACAGAATTGGGCCTTTACAGAACTCTAACAATGTAATGGGAAAGATTTGCAACAAAAAAAGTGTCTTCCAAAATAGGAAAATAGCTCACAGAATGGAAAAGGATGTGGTATTTTGAGAACAATAGTACCATTACAAGTGATGCCAATAAATAACATTAAGTTGATAAGAGGGGAATGAATCATAATCAGGTCTCACAACAATAGCTTTGGAATGAATCATAATCAGGTCTCACAACAATAGCTTTTCATGTATACAATACAAGAGGTGTGTCCCATTGAAAGATCACTAAGTATTAACAAATTCTATCTGACTCTGTCTACAGCGTCCAAAATTCAGGGACATTAATGATTTTAGATTAAAACTGAAAATACTCTTTCTTTTGTGAAGGAGTTATAAACTGATAAAGGACATGATTCTCCTGTCCCATCAGCTCTTCCTGTGTTTGATGACCTTAGCAGGTCAGTTTCTTGTTTTCACTGCTGGCATTGCATGCTCAGTAATTTTGTAGAGCAGAGAATGCAGACATATTTTACACATAACCATGAGCTGAATACAGTATCTTTTCCATTAAATTCCTTAGTACGTATCTCTAAGCTTTAGAACATATCGTTTATTGGAAATCCGAGATATGGAAAAAATTCTCACAACCTCTTTTTTTTAAAATGGGATATGTGCTGCAAGATAGAATCCAGTGGTGGTTCTCAATAATGTCTTGAACATTCATTGTACATAGTGAAAACGGCAAGCCAAATACCAGGGCACTTGATGTAAGTTTTTAATATACCTCTTATCTTTTCCACTCAAGACAGCCTCTCTCCTGTGAATAAAATAGCATTTGGATTAAGAGCTCATTGAACACTGCAATGAGCCTTGTTTTTTGGAATAGAAGAAAAAACCCTGTCCCATGAATAGATCCTTTCCTAAGAAGGGCCCAGGTCACTTCCTCTTTCTGTTGAGCTAGTGTCAAAACTTGAGTCAACTTGATCCAGGCATTCAGATTTCACCAAACAATATTCTTTAACCTTTCTTTGACTATAACGGCCACATAGCAAGATGTAGGTCCTTATTAGTCATTCAAGTGAATTTCAGCAAAAAAAAAAAAAAATCCTCTCAATATTTGCAAAGAGAAGCATAAGAAAACTGACGTGATATTTCTTTTGGTTTATTTTTTATCTGTTCAGCAAATAATTATAGAGTAAAACTGTAGCGTGGATTTGAAAAAGGAAATAAAAACTTTTAAATTACAGAACATTTCAGTCTAATTCTCTTACCAGTATTAGCATGTGATGATTCTTAATCAAACCTCCCACAGGATACAAATAAACCCATGGCTTCAGGAAACTGTGTATCTTCTTAGACACAGTACTCTGTATAGAATCCACTTGTAATTGCTGAATATTTGGGGTGTCTTTTATTTCTAATTCTGACCAGCTTGAGAAAGCATGAGAACAGGATATTTCAGATTTGCAGATAATCTTGTGGAGGCAACAAACAAACTTATATCTAATGATAGTTCTAGTCATTTGAAATTATTTATTATCTTAATCCTACCATTTCAGGACAGATTCATCTCAACTACTTTTACTACTTACTACTTACCCACCTAACTATACCTATACAGGTTATGACTATACAACGGTGTAGGTACTTGTTGAGTTAATGGAGAGGAGATGGGTAACCATACCTTAGACTAAATGTTTAGTAAGTGCTTTAAAATCATCTCTTTACCTTATCCCTCCATTCAAGGGTGTTTATTCTGTAACAGATGCAAATATGTTTCATGTGTCATTCTCTTCAAGTGCTCACTGAAATGTTATGCTTTTCTAATGTTATGCTTCTTTTTATGGGAACTGTGATTTTATCACAGCTAAGCTGAGGAATACTTAGTTATGTTATATGCCTGCATTGCGAGAGAATGTGGTTTTCAAAATTTTATACCAAAAATATTCTTCTGGTACATTCTTTCCTTTTTGTATCTATGCTAAATTAAAGAATGTAGTGACAAATGTAGCATATAACCAAAGTTTGGCATGCTAAGCATATTAAATATTAATCTGTTTCTTACAGCCATGCAATGTCATTAAAATGTTATAGGAATAAAGAAAAGCAATCCTTTTGTGGGGGGAAGAAGAGTTAGGTTCTCATGGAATTTATAGACTTTTTAATTTGGAAAATCATAATTTTAGGAACTTTTAAATACTCAGTTTCATCATGTGGATTTAGAGCTTTTTATCTATCTTTTTACCAAAGGGATTTTGCTATATATTACCAAACATATGTCTGATAATTGAATTATGTTAGTTTTTTTCATTAATTATATGCACTAAAAATAAATGCAGTTTTAAGGACTGTATCTCATGTTTGGATACATTTCAGTGTTTTAGTGAGATGTACGATTAATTTGAAAATCTACTTTGAATCCATAAATCACTTAGCCATTCCAAATCGCTACTCTTTATTTGTTTTTTAGTTGGTGGAGAAAATAGGTTTTCTGTAGTTTATGATTCATTAAAAGTCTACTTCAGTAAGAGATGTATCATCCCCAAACACCATTGTAGGTTGGCCCATTCAGATATAGATATTTGTGTTATAGATACTTTCTGTGTTTGTTATGACAAACTAAGTGTCTCTGGCATATTAAATATAGATACAGCCTAGGCCTTATTTTTACAGTAGTATTGAACTCTAAGATTCTGAAAATACTGACCTGCAACCTCAGAAAGTATTTCCACACTTGTATGTGGTGTGTATCTAAACCACTAGTCATTTGCTTTTCAGGTTGCAATACTTTTAAGACCAAATAATTTCTCTTTGACTTGACAAAAAAAAAAAAAAAATTCATTCATCCTCTCTCTTACTTAGCAAAATATCCTTCACATTAATCTTCCCAATACCCACCAGCTCAAAAAATAATGTACTTGCCTAGTAGTCCAGATGCTGCCCTAGCCCTTGATCTGACCATATCCTGTTCATTGTATCTTTACATTTGCATCCTCTTTGGGGCACAGAAGGTTTTTATTATTTTTCTTTTCTTTCTCTACATTGCCTTTTTTACTTTTTGTTTTCCCTCTGATTCCAGTTTTGGTATCTTCTCATACTTAAATTCTCTTTTATTTTATAAAGCTCAAGAAGAGCTAGAGAAACCACCCACTTCAGCGCTGCAACTCACTGCAGTAATAGAACACATTTTTCTATAACTTGTGGAAAATTTAGCCTGTTTTTCTTCCCCATTTTTTCAAAATCTCCCCAGGTCTTAAACACTCCCATAATGGTTCCTTAATTCAAATTTTATTTTGAAAATTGCTGTTCATCCAGCGTCATATTCAAGCATGCTGTAGAGGGACTTTTCCTCAGGGACTGTAGCTATAGGACAAGAGGCAATGGGTTCAAAACAAAACAGGGGACATTCAGGATAGATATAAGGAAGAAGTTGTTTACTGTGAGGGTGGTGAGGCACTGGAACAGATTGCCCAAAAAAAGTGTTGAATGTTCTGTCCCAGGCAGTGTTAAAAGCCAGGCTGGACAGAGCCTTGACCAACATGGTCTAGGGTGAGATGTCCCTGCCTAGGACAGGGGGGTTGGAACTAGATAATCTTAAGGTCTTTTCCAACTTTAACTATTCTATGATTCTGTGATTCTATGTATTTTACTTTACAAAATTACATCTTTTACTTCATTTCAAGAGAAAGGAGCCATGGATAGATGTAGCTGGTTTATCCTGCTATGGATGCTGTCTGTGGGCATAAACAGGATGATGGATATTATAGCGTATTTTAACATTAAAATAAAAGGAAACTTAGAGCAACTCAAGCAACTTAGAGAAACTCAAGCAACTAGATATGATAACTAAGAAAGTACTTGTCTGCTGGTATCTGCTGCTACTTAAATCTCATTGAATGCTTTACTATTTTACTTCTATCATTATCTCTCTTCATCTGCCTTTTTTGATTATATCTCAGACCACATATGAGTTAAAGCTAGCTTTAATTCTCTGTGCTAACTGTATGGTTTGAAGAAGCCTAGCGTATTTTAAGAATTATTGCATCAGCGGTATATGATAACTGCTAACAATAATGAGAAAGAAATATATGAATGAATATGAATATCTCATCAGGAATGTTTTCTAATATAAGCAGTAAACAGAAAAAAATAATAGAGCATGAAAAAGCTTCAAGAAGCAGATGGCTTAAACCATTGAAACAGACTTACTATATTATGAAAATGCAAGAATAACAGAAGTTTACAAATACTAAATTAATAAAATTAGACTATTTGTTTAAAACATGCTATCATTAACGTATTAACACTGTTATTAATTTATTCTTCAAACAAGCAGTAGCAACAGTAATAATACAAATTTCCTTCAACCAAACCAGTCAGTATACTGTACAAAGTCCAGAATCTCTACACTATAGGCCTCTATTATCTCAAAATTTCATATCACAAAATCTGGATAGAGAGATTTCCTTAAGCTTTTATGGTCATATTCTTTAATATCCATCATTATCTCACACATTTCATGTGAGGAATAGATGGAACAACACGGTACAGTCCGTAATGCCTATATTATCATAACCCTTAAATGACCCTATTGTTGATTATTTTTAAGCTTTAAGAAAGTTCTGTAGAATTATGATGATACCTGGCATACGTTTCGTGCTTTTTGTACCCCATGATTAATACACCAAATCTAATGATAGTCAAATAAAATACGTTTCTAACATTTTCAGTGAAGTAAGTATTGACATTATCTAAGTTTATTGCAAAAATGGAGGAACTGGAATATTTCAGATTAGTTAGTCTGATGATCATCTATTATTACACTATTTGGAAAGTGATGGATTACGTGTAACCATATTAAAATCATATTGTCGATGACTTGCAATCATAAAATCCCACATATTTTCTCCTTCCTTATTACAGAGACATGGGTTTGTCATTTGGAGCTTAATTTGTTGCTTTTTTATTTCTCTTTTAGAGTACTACAACTCTAATGAAATTAAATTAAAACCCCACGTTTTGCTTCAGCACAGCTTTCAAATATGTTTCTACATTTCAGCAGTCAGATATATATATTATGCTGAATCAGATCCTTTATTCTCAAATCTCAAAGGTGTTCTCTAAAAAAATTCCACTTCAAAAAAAAAATACAAGCTAAAAACAATACATAATATTGAATAGGGACAAAAATAGAGTGGATCTATTGCTGGGTTGGGGAAATCGACTCATAACTCGTGTTAATCCCAAATGGTCAAGAATGTTATGCTGACTCACTGGAGATGTTTAAGAACATTGCCACATGTAGAAAAAAACAGTACAATATTAAACATTCAGCATCAACCCTGTTTTTTGAAAATTAAAATAATTCTTTGTGCAAGGAACATACAAGTTTGACAACTTGTGGCACAATCCAAGAGACTGAGCAGTAAATGGTTGTTGAATGTTGCATGAACTTTCAAATGTGACACAAGAGCATCAGCACAGCAGCAACACAAGTTAACCATTAAGGTTGAAGGAATTTAAACTACTTTTTATTTCACTACTTTTTTTTTTTATATATTTCTAATAACTATTTTATTATTTGCTCATTATTTTTCTCCTAGTTTCTTCCTCTGACATAGTTAAGACCTGGCTCTAGATTTTCTACATACATACATATATGTAAACAGACTCACAGACATGATTCATTCTTCTATGGGATGAGATTCTTTATTGTGGAAAATAAATGGACTACTATTTTCAGCACAGTTGCTATTTAAGCGTTATCAGCCTGAAAAAGAATCACATATTCTGTAGTTTAATACTTCTGTAAAAAATAAACCCCCACTTGAGAACAGAAAAAGAAAGATGTCTGACTGGAACTGTAATTTAAAATTATTGTGGATTCAGATTATATTGCTGCTGAGATACCAGACAGACTGATCATTTATGATATTTGCTTTGCCAGTCCAGCAATCTAAACATGAGAGCATTTAAAGAATTGTAATCTCCTACCCTTCCCCTCACCCCCACAAATGTGACAAGAAAGGATTAAACTGTAATGAACCAACAGATGTGTATTTCAACTAATCAGTCAAGTGGTTTCTCTAATTAAATATAGCTAGCTGGGCCTCAAGTTCTTGCTTTATGCTACTCTGAGGGAGACTAAGAACTCCAGAACTAGTAGAGCTTCCCTTTATTTTATTAATATTTTTACCTGAAGTGCCTGTGTTCTCAGTTCACATAAGAATTCTGGGACACACATGTGATCTGGCTATCACCGTCAAAATAATAAAAAGGGTAGAAGACCATCACTTAGCCAAGCCCTAGTGGGCTTCATGAGATGGTCGCACACACACACACATATATGCAAGTTACTTAACTAAGGTCCTGAGGGCCTGCAGGAGTTCTAATTTCCACTGACTGGTAGGTTATATCAATGTCAAGGAAGAATTTGTGATAGTTAAGCTCTGAGATGAAGCTGCATGACAAAAAATAAATTATCTCTATTAACCACAGGAGCAAGAGGGATTTAGAAATAAAATTGGAAAAGAAAGCTTTGACATGTAGAGCAGAAAGAGAATAGAAATAAGCTTCTCATCACACATCAGTGTGAGAAGATAAAGAGTTGCATAGCCCAAAGTTGAAAAGGAAATTTTGTACTAAAATATATAGCAATGCAGACTTGTAGAATCTGTTTCTCTGCCTGCAGATAGAAGACTGCAAATTCTCCAATATCTGCTTGACAGACAACATAGCAGGACATAAAATATCCAGCAGGTTCCTGGAACACAGGATGTCCTGGATGAAAAATTCCTCCTTTAAGTGACAAAGGAACCAACACAGAGAAATGCTCTGCTGGACCTAGTATTCATCAGCAAGGAGGAGCTCAGTGGGGATGTGAAAGTCAGAGGCATCCTCAGCTGCAGTGGCCATAAAATGGTGGAGTTCAGGGACCTGAAGGGAGAAAAAAGTGTAACACTGGACTCCAGGAGAGTGGACTTTGGTCTCTTCAAAGATCTGCTAGGAAGAGTTCCTTCAGGTAAGACCACGGAAAGAAGATGGTCCCAAGAAAACTGATTAATATTCAACAATTACCTCCTCTAAGCTCAAGAGCTGTCCATCCCAAAGGTCAGACAAAAATCGATGAACTCCCAGCCAAACTCAAACACAAAAAGGAAGCATACAGAGGATGGAAGCAAGGATGTGTAACCTGGGAAGTTAAAAGTAAAAACCAACTGGAATTGAATCTGACAAGGGATAACCAGCAATCTGGAAACGACAAGAAAGACTTGAGTCTTTGACTTAGAGTGACAGAGCACTGGAACAGGTTGCCCAGGGGGGTTGTGGAGTCTCCTACACTGGAGATATTCAAGGCCCGCCTGGACAAGTTCCTGTGTGATGTACTGTAGGTTACCCTGCTCTTGCAGGGGGGTTGGACTAGATGATCTTTTTAGGTCCCTTCCAACCCTTGGGATTCTGTGATTCTGTGACTTCTGTAAGTACACAGGTAACTAAAGAAGGCTAGGGAAAATGTGGACCTGGGTACACAAGACATGGAAAAGGCTGTGGTACTGAATTCCTTCTTTGTTTCAGTCTTTACTAGCAACACCAGTCTTCAGGGATCCCAGGTTCCAGAGATGAAAGTCTGGAAAAGTCTGGAGCAAGGAAGATATACTCTTGGTAGAAGAGAATAAGGTCATGGATATGTGTGAACCCATGGGCCTTGGTGGGAGGCACCCACAAGTCCTGAGGTTGCTGGCTGATGTCATTACAAGACGACTCTCTAAATCTTTGATTGACCATGATGGCTAAGAGAAGTGCTTGAAGACTTGGAGGAAGCAAATGTTGCTCTTCAAGAAAGACAAGAAAAAAACCCCAGGTAACTGTAGGTCAATTAGCACCACCTTGATACCTGCAGAAATTATAGAGCAGCTAATCCTGGACATCATTTCCAAGCACGTAAAAGACAAGAAAATCATCAGGAAGTCATGCTTGATCAGCTTCTATGATGAAATGACTGTCCCAGTAGATGAGATAAATGCAACAGCTGTTGTCTACCTGGACAGTTTTCTCATAAGATCCTCCTGGACAAGCTGGCTGGATGAACACACAGTGGGTAGATTGAAATCTAGCAAAATGAATATTGCCAAATTATCATGATCAGTGGCACAAAGACTAGCTGGAGACAAGTAAAAAGTGGAAGTCCTGTTCAACGTCTTCACCAATGACCTGGATGATGGGACAGCAAGTTTGCTGATGGCACAAAACAGGGAGGAGTGTCTCATATACCAAAGTCATGTTATCAACCAGAGAAACCTTGACAAGCTGGAGAAATGTGTTGACAGGAATCTCATGTATTTCAAGAAGGGTAAGTTCTGCACCTGGAGAGGAATAACTCCATTCACTAATATATGCTGGGATACACCTAGCTGGAAATCAGCTCTTCAGAGAAGGTCCTGGTGATTCTGGTGAGTCAGCAACATGCCCTTAGCAAAAAATGTGCCTGTTGGGTTGCATTATTCAGAGTATTGCCAACATCAAAGGTCACAATCTACAAGCTGAAACACATGAAGAATGTAGACCACTGCTTCTAGGAAGATTTGCTTCTTAACATTCTTACAGACTGAAGATAGATAGGCTGGTCATTACCTACTTTCCTCAGGGTAAATTTGATATCTACATTTTTCTATCTATCAGAAACCTTTTCCAGTCATCATAAACTTTTGGAAATGGTAAAAGTAGACTCACAACTGTATCAAACAACCCCCTCAGCACCCTTGGTTTCAGTGTCTTTGTTCCCATGGACTTGTGTATGTTAATCTTACTTAAGTGATTCTTAACTTAATCTTCCCCTGACATGGGCAATACTTCACTCCTGCAGACTGTCACCAGCCACAGAAAACTGAGAATCTGAGGGTATACCTTAACAGTAAAAATGTTGCTTCTTCTAGAAATTGTAAGGGAAAAAAAATAAGAAAAACTGGTGCACAGACTGTGTTTATTCTGAATTACTATATTCCACCATGTGAGAGTCATCACAGCAGTTAAAGAAGGTGTAAAAAATCTACATCCATAAATGAATGCAAAAGAATTAAAATAAATGCAACTAGTACAATTAGTAGGCCCACTGCAGATCATCTTTATTTTGGCATGCATCTCTTTAATTACCTTATGTAAAACAAAGATGATCACAGAGGTGACAGATCTCTTATCCCTCAGATAAGACTATGTTGTACTTGGCATAAATCACAGTGCACTTTTAAGTATCTACAAAGATCTTCCAGACAATGATAATTCGATATAATGTAAAGGAGAACAATCAAAAGGTTATTTTTATTTTAGCCTTTATTCTGCTGTGATAACCACTACATTCTAATTAAAAACTGTTCTGAGTGGAGTAGTCAGTGCGGAGAGATATTCAGTTCTTCAATATATAAATTTGGACCTACTGATAATGGTCAAGAATACCACTTGTATTAAAATCCCTCCTTTGACATCTTAGTGACAAATAAAGAAAATATGTCCAAAGGCTAAGAACAAGATTGATAAATTAACCTCTCTAAAGCTACTGGAATCTTGACCCAGTTTTTTTTCTTCCACTGTCACCCCCTTGCATATTCTTGCTTTTTTGCCTTTGTGAAGAAGCTTCCCTAGAATTCTCAAGGTTGACTCAGTTTAGTACTTAACATATATAGGCAGTATTTTTTTCCGAAATTATGTAGGTATATTTTTCATGATTATTTCCAGGAAATTATTTTTTTTTAAGCCACAGATGGCTTAAAATGTTGGTTTCTTGTAATTAAAAATGTTTTGCAAAAATGTGTCATATTGTTCACAAAATCAGTGTCAAAGGGAAGCCTTTTGATTTTTTTTTATAACACTAGTGTAAAAATATTTAATTTCACTAATGTCAAAATATTTGGTTTTACATTTATTATTTCAGATTAATTTTGTATCTGAATATGCCTTATAATTCTCCAGAATCTTTCATGCTTCCAAACAGATCTTTTCTGTTGCAAGTTTCACTCCTTAAAAAGACTTAATTTTGAACAGTTCATTCCAATTTGCAAAAAAAAGAGGATACAAAAGCAGAACCTGAGGTTTTTTACATGCTCTATTTACCATCAGTTCAAGCCCAACAAATATTAGGAAAAATACACATTTAAAATTTCTCTCAGCTGGCAGCAGGAAGAGATGTAGCCTTACCTTCATTCTTATTTCACCTTTCTCTGCACTCAAATTCCACCATTGTGTAGATTTGTAAATGTACCAGAAAGCTTTAGTATTCAGCAGTTACAACCTGTAAGATCTGTCTAGCTGTCTAAGATTTAGTAATGTACCTATGCCTGTGGTGTTTCTAAACAATTGCCACTTTCCCAGTGAACGACACTTAAATACAATTTTCTGGAGAGGGACTATCGCTGTTCCTTTGGGCATTATCAGCAGGGGTTTTGATATCATTCCAGGAAACCTTGCCACTGACAGATTGCTGATAGTTCTGGGAACAAAGTTCAGCTCCAGTACACTGGGCTTCCCAATACCTTAATGAAATTCCTGGAAGTGCCTTTTTTTTAGATAAGAGTACTTAGCAGAGCGACATGAAATCAGGAAAATTCAAGTAACATAGCTGAAGTAGATGTTTTTGCAAGTGCCTTAAAGTTCAGGGACATAATACTGAGAATGCCACTAATGTGTCTCCACATCAGTAACTTGTCTTCTAAATGCAAAAAATGTATCTGAAAACAAAGGCATTACAGACTAATCCGTTAGCCACAGAAATATTCAAGCCAATACCTCAGGCTTTCTAGATGGGTCGTATTAGCGTTGTCTGAACAACTGCACACCTCAAAGGCTTATGTGATGTATCCTCACTACACTTGTACAAGTTAACAAAATTCTGCTTCACCATGTTGCTGTTGGAGACCTAAAGCTCAATGAGGCACTAGGCACTAGTCTTCCACTAAAGCATTTATTCACTATTCACAGAATATATATCTCTTATATAATGGAAACTATGGAAATCCACATCAGCTTGAAAGCAGCAGCAGAGTGAGAGCTTCATCACAGGGCTCTGGTTTCTTCAGCGCACACCCAAATATTGAGGTACTGCTTGAAATGTGGATACAGAACAGTTACAATCTGTGTTGTTGACTCAATTGAGAGTGCCTTAGGGATGGGTATTAGTTCATCTTTTGCTTGGAAGATACAGAGGGATGCCTATGTTTTGGCCCAGCCAAGGTTTAAGGGTGATAGCTGTTCAGCATTTCCAAATATAGATGATTCCAGGCATAGTTTGGAAAATGCCATCAGGCAATGAGTCAGCTTTATTCACTGGTTAATAAGTAAATTTGATTTAGGTGCTGAACATGGAAATTCTCATCTGAACCCAATCAAGCTTAGGTGTCTGGCCAAAGACAACCTGTTATGCATAATGTAAAGAAAAGATTCAAGCAGTATCTCGTTTCTGAAGAAAGTGTCTTCACACTACCAGATCAGACATCCTGACAGTGTTTACATGCCGAACAGTTCTACCATGGCAAAATGCCTGCTGCCACCTGAAATATATTTTCAGAGAAGGATTCTGAAAATACCAGATATCTGCATAGTCAGACTGACATGCTCACAGATGGAGAGAAAGAATGCTGTGTGCAATTTGCTGCTGCAGTAAGGTGTGGTGCAAAGAGGACTATTAAGGGATCTATCACACAGAAGACAGGAACAGAACAACATAAACTTCTTGCAGGCTGGCCTCAAAAAGCCTTAAGTGGGTCCCACCCACAGCGTTACATTCAGAAGAGGTGTCAAATGTGATAAAGAGAAGTCTGGTAAGAACTTTTTGTCTCAGAAAATGTACATCTCCTTGGAAGAGATGCCCAGGAAAATCTTGATAATTTTATCTTCCTGTTACGGGAGCAGGAAAGCTATGAGCAGGCAGATCTGCACACAAGGCAAACAGGAAGAGCTGTGCCAGGTAGCCCGGTGTTTGTAGCTGTTGTTCTTTTAACTTATTTTGCAAAAAGATTTTTTCCCGTTCTTCTCTCTTGTCCATCTAACAAAATGGTGAACGTTAGCTGACACTTGCATATCATATGAATTTAAAAATCTTTGTACTTCGCTGTTTTTACCACGTGTAACTCCTCTACTGTACATGTTTTAAGTTAGGTGTGTACAACTATATACAGACATCCACAGAAATTAATTGGTCTGGGAAGGGCTGGGGGCCATGAGCATTAACTGAGAGCATGCAAATAGTTTTGCCAAGTGAAGAATCTCAAGTAATTGAGTCACAAAGAGATGGGGAGTGAAAAGCCAGATTCTGATCTCAAAACACAGTTGTCAATGGAAAGGGCCAAATGGGATATTTCATCTGGAAGAGCCATTTGTGAAACATCACAGTGGGTTTTTTTATTAGTTCTTTGAAAATAAAAAAGTCCCTTCTATGGTGTGCCCCAAACCCTACCTATTGAATTGTACTGCATTGATTAACAAATAGAAGGTTTCTCTTGCAGTCGTAGTAACTGTATGAAGGTTTTGTTTGTTCTTCACTGGTGTTATAAGCAAAGACCAAAAATCTGTTTGGAAATTTTGGGAACAGATGAAAACAGTGAATAACTTCTCCAGCAGTACTTCACATTAGTCTCTACTTTTTTCCACAGTTCTAGCTTTAGGTGGAGCATTGATGAATTCTATCTATATATACCTTTATTGAGTCTGGAATTCAGTATGTTAAAAATCTGATGAGATTAGTTTACTTTTTAAGATGTGAAGTCAATGCTTTTATACCTCTTCTGGTGTTTTATATAACCAGAGGAACTCTTAATGGGTGTTCTAAGTTATTTAAAAAATTATGTTGGAAGAGGCAAAGAAATATTCATGAATACGTACTTAAATTTAGGGGCTATAGTAATTTTAATTATATTTACTTTGCTAATCAAAGACATTGGGAGCTGCATCCATTTATTGAAAGCTTGACAGGTTTTATCTAAGACCATTTTATAATTAAGATCATATGTTAACTCCCTGCTTGAGGAAATAAATATTCCTAGTTATTTAACATGTAAAGCAAGATCCGTTACTCAACTGGAAGTAAGCAAAGCATAATCTGGAGGGATAATCTTGTACAGAACAAGCCCTTCCCCCTACACCTCATTCATGACAATGAAATCTAAGGCTTAAAAGAGAAAAAAAATCTGTTTAACCTTTTGGGTTGGAGGAACAAATGACTAGAGAGAAAGATTTTCATATATTATTTTAATTCAAATTAATATTAATTTTCTTTATTTTTACACTGTGTTCCTAGAAGCCCAGCAGCTCCTAGAATCTAAAGGAAGGTAAATAATTTTGTCAAGATTAAAATGAAAAGAAAAAAAAAACCTGTCTTCTTTTTTTTCTTTCTCTTTTTTTCTTCTGATGTCCTCCTTTTCCACACACTCAGAAATATGACAATAGGTGACAGTCAGCGATGCAAAAATACCCAATTCACTTAGCTTGTTGGAGGATAGAAATATTCATTCAAGGAATCAACCCGTGCTTAAACTTGGACTAATGTTCCATTATTGACCACAGCCATGTTGCACATCTTTGTAGAAATATAGTATTTGTTTCTTCAATTGCACAAATATTTCCTCTTCCTTCTTTCTGCATCTCTTTACGCATTTTTGCTATTACATATGATGACCATAAGTGCCATAGAAAAACGTAGGGATCCTAGTAGGAATGAACCCCCAATTTACTGAACCAGATTCACAGAGTACAAACCAACTGTTTGATGGAGATTAAACTAGAACAATCTGACCTATGAAGGGACACTTGACTCCTACGAAGTGACTACATATTTTTAATTCCAGGCTCAGTGATACAAGTCAGGGACATAACCCACTAGTCTATTCTAGTACCAATATCAAACAGCTATGATAGTTCACATTTCTTATTCTTAATCTGAAAATCCCGAGAGTAAAGAAGAGGTCTGATTAATTACGATTGGCCCATTGTTCTTCTCAACATATTATTGTACAAATTTGTAAGGCAGACATGTTATGCACACACCCACTGTTCTGGTACTTGGATCTCTCTGTCACAAAAGTAGACATACATAAGCCATCACCAGTTTGAGCATAGCTATACACAGATGTTGATATGTGCACACAATATGAATGTTTAAATCTTAACAACCATATTTCAAACAGCTGCAATAGTGAAGTGACATCTTAACATTTTTAGCAGCTGTCCTCGGATGATATTTTTGCACTCTGTTCTCACCAGAGTCCTTTCCAGTTGATTGCTTTCCCCCTGCCCCAAACACAGCATTCTATAATATGTACCACTGAGAAATAGAATGGTGATATAAACACTAATATGCATACTCTTGAATAGAGTAGTGCTCTGGGTATACAAACATGCATTTGTAGCACAGATTTGAGGCTAATTAAATATCAGTTGTGTTGTAAAACACTCAGGATCATTTTGTCTTTAAGTGTTATCAAGACTTCTTAAAGCTCTCAAAGAGGCACTAAACAGGAACACACCCATTTAAGCCCTGTTCTCTTTTTCTCGTTTTCTACTGGCTATTTAACTCTTAGAAAGAAAGATTGCAGTGGATATTCCTTCATTTAATGCTTTTTGTAGCTGTCCAGCTTTAACTGGTAAACTCAACTAAAATAAAAGTAGTAGAGTGGTGAACAAGCACCAGAAGAGAAGTAGCATTAGAGCCTTGTTAATCACGTTGAGAACCTAATGATTATTAGTAGTTTGTAAAAAATCTTACAGATCTTCAAACTCCAGTGTTGTGAAGGGAAGCATTTTGTTAAGAGTCTAATGAACCATTTCCAAAGCACATGGAATGAAGGTTATACCTGGCTGGTAACACACACACATGAATTATTTAACACTGTTATTTTCATGGAAGATTAATAATACAAAGATAAATGCATTGCTTAAATATTGCTCTTCGCTTGACATTCACTTAATAAAAACACAATTCATTGAGTGTTTGTAAAACACAACAAATATTTTATGTTAACTTTCAAGCATATTTTTCCCTGGTGATTTTACCAGTGCCTGAGAGAATTCATGCATGTGATATGGCCTAACAGGAGTGTAAAAATGCCTCAGACTGAGAAAAAAAAAAAAAAATAATATGTGTTTCTATGTTAAGGATCAAAAAAAAAAAAAAATAAAAGGTAGATTGCACTGATGAGATTATTCAGTGTCTGGTTTTAGAATTCTTTAATAGAAAGTGTTTTAAAAACATATGTATTTTCCATAGCAGTTTTTGGCTGTATCAAACCACTGATTTTAAAGCAGATTTCAAATTGCTGCAAAGGCTTTATATTACATTTTCAGTTTCTGCTATTGCCTTTTTGCCCTCTTTGATGCCCTGTCCACTTATAAATATAATAATATATAAAATAAAGTCCCAGGAAATTATTTCCCATCAAAAGGCACAGTGTTTGTGAGAGCAGAAAGGCAGGATCTTAAAAGAACTATAAATTATCAGTGTTAATCTTGTAGAAAAATTAATATTTTACAGGACATTAAGATGATAGAGGCAATAAAATTCAATATTTTCCTTATTACCTTACATCTTTTGCATTTTAATTACACTAACCTTCCAAAATGTAAGAAATATCTTCTGTATAAGAATAACATTCTATGACATATCATTACAATCAGTGCTGTTTCCTTCGTTAACATTCTTCTTCTCATTACACTGTTCAAATCTGTGTATCTTACAATATGCTTTGCTTTATGGCATTTGATAGAACCTGGAAGAATAAAGTAAATCAATCACAGTACAGCTCTGTTATATTGTACAAACTTTATACTTTTCCTCTGATATTTTCTTTAAACAAAAAGGAGTCCAAAGAAATCTTTGCTTCCCCTCTAATGCTGTTAAGATAAATATTACCCACTGGAGCCATAGAATGTAAACTCATTAGTAAAGTCCATGTAAAGAAGACAATTTAGTGTGGTATCTTGTATGTGTTTTCTTTTTTCAGCTATTAACACAGATATTAACAGGTTGAGGTTGCTTCTCACAAAAGGACAGGCACATGTTCCTCTCAATATTTCCACACTTTAAAGAATGATCATAAGTGAAAAAAAGTAAAATAATATTTTATTTTTTTAGCATTTGTGCATCAAATATGCAGTAAGATATTAATTTGAAGAAAATTATTTCCTTCATATGTATATGTTTCATAGGTATATGGTAAACATTACAATATGGTACTCTTTGTATGTCATAGCCAGATTGAAGCCAAAGGCAGATAAAATACTTGCACATTGTGAAATGATATGTGCTTTAATTCCTCTCCAATAAACAGGGAATTCAATTCAACACCACATTAAACCAAGACCTTCACCACATATAGCAAACCTGAGATCAAGCTCAGGTAAAGAGAATCACTTGCAGGGAGAAGGATTCTTCTTTAGGTGCGATGCTGGAGAGATGTTAAAAGCATGGTCAGAATTGATGTACTTTTGGTCCCCCTTCATTGGCTTGACTGATACACTATGCATGCACAGTCACAAAAGAAAGGTAAAGCTCTTCTATGGACAATTAACTATATTATCCTGCTTTTCATGCTATAGTAACTATGTTACTTCACACTGTCGAAACATTCTCAGGAAGTCATCCGTTTCCCTTTTAAAAAACAGTTGGCCTTACTATTTTAAGCACTTCTTATAACGAAATTTATTTCTGGTCATTAAGTCATTAACTCTTAAATCAGCCTGGACAGAAATAAGTATTGTTGCAACTACTTTACAGATGAAGAAACTGAGTTTAAGGCTCAGCTTAAGATGAACTGCCTCAATTGCAGAGATGCTGCTACTCAGATATTACATTAGCTCCTGAAACCAATGGGAAGTGTAAGTGCAGCTTCTGAAAGGTTGTGAGTTGACTGAGGCTACAGAAGCAATCATTTTGGGTGAGGTTAGAGTACCTCTACTCACAGCAAGATGGAACATTACACTTTATAAATAACGCATACCTTATGTCCAGTATTTCTATCAGGAAATCTTACTGCACTAAACAAAAAGTGCCAGTGTAATTCTTTATATTTTACCAATGACAAAACAGAAAATCAAGAAAGGGACAGTCATATGGCCTCAGTTTACCCACCTGACTGAAAGCAGACTACAGGTCCCTTGCGTTCCCTGGCTATTACAAATTACTGACACCCTTAAAGAAACTGTGAAGGGAAGTAGTAAAATGATGACATTCAGCAGATTCATGCAGTGGTTGTTTTCATACTACATATTTCCATTCTTATTTCACAGCATTTGGAGAGTTAAAAATTACATGAATCTGTATTAAATATTTCCTTGTTAACCTATCATGTTACTTTAAGCATTTCCCTAATAGAGTCATATCCTATTAGTAACCAATCACCTTCTTTAACTGAAAAGAAAAAACTGTTTGACTGTCTTATTGACAGTGTTTTTATTGAATTAGTGGAGATGATTAATGCTAGTGTAATTCAGTGGAAGACGCTACTCGCATGTTGTTTAGACATCCTAGCCTTGCAAGTGAACTCATTGTTCAAATTATATTTGTTATTGCTCGACAATACTAACTGTCAAGCCCAAAACCAGATCAAATACCAACTTTTCTTGGATAGGTTGAGAATCAAAACATGGTACTTGTTATATTTATATGTTGCACCTTTATAACATACACAGAGGAAAAGTGCGACAAAAGGTAAAGAAGTTCACCCATTAAAATTCTCCTTCTTGTCCCTGAGGATTTTCAAAGATTTTCAGTGTCTGCTCAAGGATAGAGCCAATATCTTGGATAAGAGCAGCAGAGCAATGAAGCAGTTCTATTCAGCTACATAACTATTTATTCCGTTTTCAAGGGAGATGTGATGAAAAGCCTGTAGGTACATATTTGTTTAGCAGTTATGTTTGGGGAGATGGAGAATTTTCCCTTGAATTCATCATTAGCTACGTCACTCAAGCATAGCAATTTTTGTGCAGCAAGGAATACAGTCTTCAGCTGAAAACTGAGATTTTTTTTTTCAGCAAACATATTACAAATGTTTCAGCAAATACAGTAATAAAATTTCCCATGGTTATTATAAAGAATATGAGAATTTAGGGAGTGGAAATTAATTGCAGGTCATCTGAACCCTGACAATAGACATTTAATATTAATTAAATCTTGCTCTCATTCCACCCCAAAAGGTACATCTAAAAGCAAAATTAGAGCTTAACGTGATGCTAATGTTAGGTTTTGAGATAAATTAATATATTGAAGCCACTTAGAAATGAGCATGGTGAGCTAAACACAAAACTAAATGAAAGCAAAAATGAAAGCAAACAGCAAATGTAGATAAAGAAGAACCATCTTTAATTTTTGTTGCTCTCAATTACTTTGCTGTCATAAAAGGGGCTGTTTCTGCCCTATTTGACCCCACCTTCCAGTGGTTTTGATTAAAAAAAACAACATGGAGGAGGGTGGCATCAAACCTCACTTATTTTTATATCAGGGTAGCTGGAAAGCAGAGTTTCCTTCATCTGCATTATTATGTTTTCCAATGGAAAATTTTATGAACATGTGGCTACATTTTACATATTTTCTTTTAGCAATACTTTTCCCTCCCACTTTTGTAATTTCTTCAATAGCATATGAACACTAAATATTTTCTTCCAAAACCAGCAGAAATGAATTTGATTACAAGAGTAAAAATGAGCCTAGAAAATACCTGCTACTCGCCTATTGCAGTCCCCAGTTACAATCCTGGGCTTGTTTAATGCCGTCTGCTTTCCAGCTCTTTGACATGTCAAGGGAATTAGACTTGTCAGATTTGCCTGAATCAAGCCTGTATCACACTAGTCTTGTCCTCTGGGCCCTGTAGGTCTGAAAAGGACCTATTTTCCTTGCACTTTGTAAGCTGAGCAACCCACATTTTTAGTGGGATACCTGACTGGAAATCTGGACTGGCATTATCAAATGCAAAAGACTGGTAAGTCTGTCTAGTGATGGGTGAGGCATAACTAATTAGAATAGGACAGTATTAAAGTGCAAGGCACTTGGAGTTTCTCCAAATGTTGCTGTGATTCAGAGAGCTACTTTTGTGCAAAATATACAGTAGTATAGACCTATACAAAGAGATCCCAAAATATGATCTTTCTGATCTGATAGCTCTAGCAAACTCTCTGAAGGGGGGTAGATGATACACGCTTGGAAGTGGGTCCAAAACTTCACTTCTTCCTTTGCTTCCCAAGCTCTGACTTTGGTGATGTAAGGCAATCAGCTAGTTAATATGACTAAAGGAACCCAATTTTATCCCCATTTTGTACATAACTTCATTCAGGTTGCTCTCATCAAGGTGGTGATCAGCTGAAAGTCACTGGCGTCAGTAGAGAGTGAAACGAGTTGGCCATTGACAGTGGATTACCAGAATGTGAGACCAGGCTATTTCCTAATTCATTTGATATTTTTGCCTTCTCAGTTATTCATGAACTGATGGTAATAACCCACATGAGTTTTGAAGTTTAATTATGAATTTAAACAACAAAGTAGGAAAAGATATGTGGAATTGGAGTCACTTAATGACAGTTGCAAAGCAACCAAAGAGCCTTTGCACACGCACTGTAGAGTCCAGTCGGTGGAGTCACTGTAAACATGTGTGTCCTTAGAAAAAGAGGAGCTTCATGATGCATAATAATGCGATATTTCTAAACTTATACAAAGGGCAAACTTGAGACAAAGTGTATTCAAATAAAAGGAAAAGTATCAAAAAAAACCCACCATGATTACACTTTAAAAGAAATTAGAAGTGTCGTTTTGAGGACAGTTCCAATGTACAAAGAACTTTTTAAACAAGCAAGTACATAATTGCATGCATAACCCTTCACACAGTGAGCTGAAAAGTTCAGTCTCTTATATTTATGGCTTTGGTAACCTAGAAATATATTTTCTTGACACTGACCTGTGATTTTCATAGTTCATCCTAAATCAGATTAGTCTTTTCTGAAACACCAGATGGTATTAATTATGCAGTTGTAAAACTTTGACAGAACCTTTACAGTGTGTTGCTAACTCCCCCTTATTAAAAAGAAAAGCATTTTATGATGTGTAATCTCACTGTTTTAAACAAGTCTGTTAAAAATTCAGTGAGCAGATAAGATTTTCAAATGTCATGATTTTATTAAATGCTTCTTGCTTTCTCACCTCCATCCCCTAATTTTGACTTTGAACTGCTCTGCACACCTAGAATTATGTAAACAAAAGGCTTTTTAAAGGGGAAGACAATCAGTCTTAAATCAGTCTTATGCTATTTCCTTCAAAAATCTTCAAATTTCTTTCTGAATCTTCATAATGCACCACAGATGTGTAAGAAATAATGAAGCACAATATTCTAGTGCCATATACCACTGTTAGTAGGTCTACCTTGGGACCTCATTAGTATGTGACTTTTGCAGTCAGTGAATGTACATCTCAGAATGCTATAACTATCTGAAAAACTAGGTAAAATAAGAGCTGAATATTGTTCTTTTTTTTTTCTCGTTCTTCTCTGTGGCAATAGAGCTAAATTCAAATTGGTCCTTTCTGATTCCCAGCCAATAGGATTAAAACACCTTCTAAAAATAGCTTAGTATGAGATACATGCAGATATGGATCTTAATATGATATTACTTGCACACCCTCAGTGACAATTCTCATAACACTTACTAGACAAATTTCATGGACAAAAAGAATAAGATACTATATCATTAGAAGAAATTACCATATGTTCTCAGACTAACACATGACTAGAATAAGTTCCTTCTTTCCTCTCCTGTTTCCCCCCCCCTCCCTCCCCCCCAATCTAAAACATGGAAGAAATATAAATCATGAACTTGTAGAATAAAATCATAAACCAACAGAGTGATTTAGGTCAGCAAGCACTTCTAGAGGTCTCTAGTCCAGCCTTCCCTTCCCTTTGTCCCCAGACTCAAAGCAGGAACAACTTAAACCACATAGCTGGACTTTTCCCAGTAGAGGTTTGAGTATCACCATGAATGGAGGATCTCTTTGTGCAATCTTTTCATGTGTTTGACCACCTGAATGTGTTACCTTTCTCTTAATCAGAGTTTCCTTTTTAATTGTGACCATGACGTTTTGCCCTTTCTCTGAATATATGAAAGATGCTCCATCTCCTGTATAGCCTTCCTTTAAGTTGCTGTAGAGAACACAAAATCCACCTTGAGTCTTTTCTTCTCCAGTTCATTTCAGCTTCTGTGTTGTGTGTTACACCCCTCTGACCATCTTGGTGGTGTCCTGGTGGTATCTAGGGGACTCACTTCAGTATGTCTAGTCTTTCCTCCACTGGGTAGCCCAAAACTAGACTACAAATACGGCTAGCAGAACATCTTTTTCAGAAAACTCGGTTTGAATGTGAAGATTTCACTTCAGTAACCAAATCCAGGCCCTTTGAAGTTGTTTCTCATGTACTGTTGCCATCAAAGCTTGTCTATTTTGTCTGTAAAGAATCTTAGCCTTTATCCATGCATATTAGACTGGACTGCAGACTCAGTCATACACAGGTCTTCACAGATGTGTTTCAAGTAGGATCTTAAAATAGAAGTCAAATCCACTAACGCATCTTCTATCCTCTCCTATGTGCAAAAAACAGCACACAAAGAAAAGATTTCTTGTGTTCTGGTTCTAGTACATAACTTAGGTTCCTCTATTGGAAGCTTATGTCCTGAACACAGTCAAAAGTAAATTTTCACAGAAAGCTTAAATTAGTGTGTTCTATCATACTATATTTGAGATCCAAATCTTTGGATAGGCACTTGAATTACATGCTATTACATAGATGGTGATGTCTAATTAATGGAGCATTACATTTTTGCCAAATATTAACCAAAAGGGTTTTAATCTGAAAACTATAAATTTTCTGGTTGGAGAAAAAGGCAAACATGTACAAATATGTACTGAAACAAACAAATGAATAAATGAAAAATATTCTGCCATAGAAATATTTTTATCCACCATGTCACTGGTCAGGTATAAAGACTGTATGTTTAATGTCTCACTCTTTTCAAAGGACTTATGAGAAATTTGTAAGCATCAGTCTGCAAGATACTTTGAGATATGGAAGGATTTTAAGACACAGATATACTCAGTATGTCACCTTTGGACATGACAGTTAAACCAAAAGATGAGATTGACTCACCAGCCCAGGGAGTAAGGCATCTATGGAACAGAGCAGAGTTTTGCATCTCCAATCCCTGCACCAGTGTCTGCTCATGACTTACAGAGTCACAGAGTGATGATACAAAATGCTGCCTGTTTGCCCTCCTGCCTGATGGCTATGACACTTTCCAGAGTGATGAGTTTTAAAATCTCTTCAGACAAAATTAAAATTTGAAGTCATACTCCACATACTCATACTATGCCAGAAACAGGATTGTTAACTAAAAGTTGTTAAAAGTATCATATTCTTCCACATTTTTGGCTTGAAAGTCCATTTAAAGAACACCACTTATTTACAGAGCTAAATTTGTACTATTGAATCACCTCAATGTACCAGTGCTGGATCTGTCTATGGTTTAAATCCCTAAATACAGTTTCAACAGTTAGGTGTTTTAGCTGCTTTCCATTCAGGTCCATCTCCAATTATTTTTCAATTTTGGTTCTTAAAACCTAACTATGACAGGGAGGTGGGGAAAAAAGCGCGCATCAATAAACTCTAATCTCAAATATTTTTTTCAGAGGAAACAGTAGTCTCCTTACACTCTACTGCCTTTACAGCTCTTATTCAGAGAGCTGAGAATTCAGTGTGTTTGATTTATAATTGGAAATCATAAACTATAGCATTCACCTGCTGTTCATATGCACAAATGCAATGATACAAGGCAGTTTCATCACTAAACATAATTGGCATGAACCAGCTCTGATATACAGTATTTGGATCCCTAAGGTCCACTAACAAGTTGCTGCAGCTATATGCAGCTGTATAGAAAAAAAAAGAAGAGAAAAAACAACGCATTTGTTGTATCACAGTTGTTCTGATTAATTCATGTGGGGGAAGCAGAGAAGTCTGCCTTGGGATTTGTCCTAATCTTACAGATGTTACTGTAAAGTGAAGACGACCCCACTGGCGTTAAGGTCTCAAACTAGCCTGCAACTGTTACTAGGTAAGAAACAACTAATGAGTAGCAACATTCTTTATCAAAAGAGGGACGAAATTAACATGAGTGATCTACCCTATGATCGCACAGCAATTTACCCACGGGGAGTGTAAATTGCATTATTAAAACTTGTTACTTCACCTTACAGAAAAGCTAGGCTTCTTTTTTAACCTAATGAACTTTGAAAAATACTCCAAAAAGCAAATAAACAAACAAACTAAAAACCCAACAAACAAACCAGAACCCCAAAATTGTAGCTGCTGTCACTTGAATCATTGAAAATTCTCATGGAATTTCACTGACTATGCTGAATTCCTTAGTAAGGATTGTACTTAAGAGTACCATAGAATAGTGCATGCAGAAAATAAGGGTACAAAAAAAAATAAATATTTAATCTTCTAAGATTTTCTTTTTCTTTCTCCTAACGCTACTGAAATATAAGGGATTCAAATGACCACTTTTCAAAAATTCATAGTCTGAAATACAAAATAGTAGTATTATTTATTTGGAATCATGAAATCTTTTTGTGGATGTTCAAAAAAAAAAAAAAAAGTGTAATGGCACAATCTAATGAATGCTTGCATTCCCTCTCTTCAGATGAATTTGAGATGATATGATGCAACTTGATTCCTCTGTAGCATTAATAAAGTTTTTAAGCACATAGTTGTCTCTAGGGGGGTGTGAATTTGTGTGGAACTATGTGTGACTACTCACACATTAAATATGTGAATGATTTGCTGGCTTGAAAACTGATTGCAATAGATCTGTTTTTCTCACAGACACGTGGTATATGAACATCCGTTAACATATTGTCTCCTCTCAGCTTCACAAGGAAAAGTGACATTCAGTTCTCAGGAGGAAACTTTTGCCAATGGTCTCAGATTCTACCAGTGGGGAAGGAAATGATTTTCTGCTCAAAGATTTCTGTCATGAAAGATATAATAATATAGACTTCCTACATATCAAATAGCAATTTCTAAATTTAGTGTAATTTTTTAAATGGCTATAGCAAAAATGGAAGCAGAAAAGACAGAGACACAGCAGTGACTCATGTGAAAGTAAGTAATCATACTTTGGGAAGAAGAAAACAATGAGCAAAAGTGCGAAATGGTGGCTTTAGTTCTAAGGAAACATCTCCTAGACCATAGTGCTCTTTAGGTTTTTTTATGGTCTAATGAGAAGAGGACATGCAAATAAGTAAACTCACAGATTAAGAGCTGGCCAGCTTCTATATTATGAAATGAATCTAATGCAAATGCATATGCATTTTTGTAGGTCTGTGTAATAGTCTCTTCTAAAAAGTTCAACATTTATGTAAAATTACTAACAGAATCTTTACTTCATTCTAGTTATTTCTTTTGCTAAATGCAGGGAAGAGCTGTCATTTCTGATATCATTCTGTAGTAAGATTGGATAAATGTTGACCTTTTTTAGCCAACTGGTGCACCTAAGGCAAACATGAAAGTAAACATAATGATGGAAAGCCTTTCATTCTTTTTTTAAGGAAATGTTAATGGCTACTTTTGTTATCTGTGTGTATAAACTCAGTCTTGTCTAGTGACTTGTTTTTGTAAAGCAAAAAATTGTTTTTGACCTTTCAAAGCACTGTGGCAAATATGCTCTATAACCAGACATGGGTCAGTGACACTACAATAGAAAAGGAGTGACTGTCATTTACAAAGCTGTTTTTCTTTTAAACTTCACACGTTAGTGGTTAAATGAAACTAGTTTGTGACCTGAGGTCTGGATTTTTAAAAGCAGATGAATAACTAGACCTAGCTGTCTCAAAAATTATTTTTAAATGCAGCAACATAGAAGGAAAAATATCACTAAGAGCAATGACAAATATTTGGTTTTAAAATAAAACTGCATATGTCTTAGGTGACAAAAAAGGGTCCTTTTGTTTGTCTTTGTCTTTTAACTAAAATACTATTATTTTAAATAACATTTTGAATAATACTACATTAAAATAATATTATTTTATTTATTGTGTTAAATATGCCTTAAAATATCACTCTAGAGCTCCTGAAAATAATATGCTCTGTAGAAACGTGGCATTTGCAATCTTTGCAGTGATTCATAACCCATCTTGACAAAGCCCATAATGCCCAATGTTGTTTCTATCCAGACCACTCTGACTAACCCCACCTACTTTGTAACTCTGTCACCTCAGACTCTGCTAGGCTATAGATAGGGATAGGATGATCTAGTCTTCTAGGTATCTAAATGTACTAGATGGTTTTGCACCTGTTCTGACACTTCTTATGACACCTAATTTCATTTGCTTTAATACACCGAGAGGGTCCCTTCTCTGTGATGATAGCTTCCCATTTCTCGTCTGGAGCTTCAGTCTTTAGCATCCATCAACATCGAGAGACGTCCCAGAGTGGACAGTGCTCATCATCAGAATCAGAGTTTCCATGACTAGGAGTATCTACTGTTTAAAAACTCCATAGTCAGTCAACTGAAATCCATGCCTAACTTTGTGAATTGTATCTCCCTGTGGAGTGATCGCATACCTTCCCTGCTGACTGGGGAAATTAGTTCACTTAAGGATCACTTTTTCTTTCTCCAGGCTTTTAGACATTCCACCTAAAACCAAATGCTTAATTCTAATACCTTGATATCTTAAACTACCTAGATTAGTCATAACAAATATAGTCCACTCTTTTACCCTTAATCTCAGAATGGCAATAACTATTGCGTCCCGTGAATGGGCAGGGCTCTGAATTACTCAGTTTCAGGAGGTTACTCCCAAAGCTTTGTGACAATGAGTAACATATGAATAATTATTTCCTATGATCTCCAGAAAAAGTGTTACTAAATGAGTTTCCCTTGTGTACTACAGCAAAGCTGCTCTCCATGTGATTCTTCATGTGAAGCTGCATCCTTGGTTTCTTCTTCTTGGTTCAGAGAAACCATTCTTTTTCAATCTCACCCCTAAAAAAAGGTAGTTACCACAACATTTCCAGCAAAGACTGCAGCAACCATGAATAAGCACTGCTGATTTAAATCCACTAAGTTTTTCTGGTATCATTGAATCACAGGCTCTCAAAGTAGGGTCTGATGAAGGAAAAAAACTTTTTTGTATTTGTAGCAGTCTAGGCATGTGACAAAATCATGGTAAAAAAAAAAAAAAGAAAGTTGCAGTTTCCATATCCATATTGTGGTTACCATGGTCCAAGGACCCTCACTTTAGGCATTTATTTATACTTCTGTCCATCACCTGAAAAATGTATGTTTTGGAAGGGGAATAATTCCCTGATGTCTTCTGCCTAAGCAACAAGACAGAAGAGAAGATCTCTGAATGTCCAGGGCCACACATTTACTACTGAGTATCTATCCCCTGTTAAGACTTTTGGGTATTTGGTTGCCATCCCAGCTTCCTCTGGAAAGCATTACACCAGAACTGCTGCTTCTCCAGAATATCAACCACCTATGTCCAACATCCTTCCTTTGCAACTCAGAAGATCAATCGTTTTGCACATCTCAGAATCTGGGGTTTATTCTAAGTTGGGGGACCAAATACCTGAAAATCATTGCTTTTTACTTCTTGTTGGTTTGTGGGGTTTTTTTAATTGAAAGTGGAATAGCTACGGCTTGTTTTACAGAGTGAAGAGATAAAGTAACATTCTACATAAAAAAGCATGAAAGCTTCACAATCCCATTTACCAGACACTTTTCAGGGACTGGAGGTGAATCACAGGTTTTCTTTTAGAAGTAGTCTCTCCTGCTGCTGTGGTGCTTTTTCCTGCTCTGACTAAAAACACCGGGTGCTCTACAGACCTAGGGGAGGGCAGGAATATGCCGTAACTGTGTCCTGTGCCATGGTGGTACAGCTCAGAATATGCAAATAGATGAGGAATTTGAAAAAGTAATTTTGATTTTATTGTCCAACTTCAGCTTTTTCACCTTCAGTGTAGATCAGGAATTTAATCACTAACAGCTAACATATCTAAGGCATACCAGAAGCCTGACACATTTCCAATTTCCCCACAGTTTTCAAATTCTGTCTTTCTAAAAGACTGGATTAAATGGCTTTAGTCCCACTGTATTGAACAACAGCCTATAGGGTTCTTTCACTCTCCCTGCAAGGCGAAAAGTCATTCCTAGCATTGTGTCATTAATTTCAGCAGAGATGCTCCAAAGAGCGCATTTAGCCCATCATCTTGCAACTGCAGTTTGGGAAAAGAGTCTCCATTGTTACTAATATCAGCACGACCACTGAAAATTAAATTTAAACTAGGAAATTGTGAATTGTAGTGATTTCTCTTGATTATTATTCCTGATAAATACTAAGCTAGTCTAATGACATTTGCAAGTCTATTTATCATTTGATGATAAGGAGCAAATAGTATAACGATTAAAAACCCTCCCCATTGCTAAATTACTTTTTACACTTTCATTCTGTTTATTTTTTACTGTAATTGTTTCTGTCACTTCTCTTTAGCCAGAAAGAATGCCCTTTTATTACAGGTTTCAAAGTTACAAAACAAAATAACCAACCAGCCAGACAAAATCCTGTATCACACTGTAACTTTCTTAACGGCAAAGGCATCATTCTCTTCTTTCAGTTCAGACATAAGGTTTCTACTTTAAAGCTGTTGCACAGCTTGTCTTTAGACCCTGCTTGTTGGTCTTGATTTTCCTATTTACACAGAGTAAACTCAGAGGAAAGATAAATAGATTTCTGGAATAAACTGGATTCTACGACTGTCCAGTTGAAATGGAAGACTTCCATGAGATTTATATAAATATTGGGTTTTCTGCATCTCTTCTAAAGAAATTAAAAATAGTTTTATTTTTTTAGAAACCGTGATTATGTAGCTGTTGTGAAACTGTGAAAGAAAAGGGCTTTGTAAGTATGCTTTTCTAACAATTCATGCTTCAATCTCTTGTTGCACCTCTTAAAGGTGATTGCTTCTTTTTTTTCCTTGAAAGGTTTTATGTTTGTAGATTTGCTATGAATCTAAAGATTTTTTGGCAGTACAACCAGTTACTTCCCTACTTGGCTGGCCATTACTGCCGAATTAATTTACTGGTCTGAATCTGTTACTTTCCTTAAAGGAAATGCCATATTCTCATTATGTCCTTCCATTATGTTAAACATACTGCCATCATTTAGGTTATGTCTGGCTTTAATGACATTTAGTGACATTTCCCATTACTATTACAGTTAGTTATGTACTCATGGTCACAGTCTGCTTCTTTATATCTCTAGGGTGGTTTTAATAAAGCTGTATGGGGACAATGGCTCTATTAGCACTTATACGTAAGTTTGCATAATACTTAAGTCTTATGCAAATTGTACTGAAGAGCTACAGAATTTTTCCACTGGCATATGTATATTTTTTCAGATTCATTTATGCAACACCCACTAGTATATTTTTCTTGGGAGCCATTGGGTTAGTTCCGCCATGCAAACCATATTTAACTATCCTTCTCCATAAGTGTAGCTTGCTTGAGAGAATATATTTTTAATATTTGGTAATTCTTTTTAAAAAAATAAATTTCTTCTAAACTAGCAAAAAATCCCAGACTTGTGGAAACAGCAATGACTTAAATTCAACAGTGCCTGCCTGCCAGGTCTTGTTACATAAAGTCTTATTTGTCATTAAGTTTTATTTTTTTACACACAAAGCACCCAGACTTCTCCAACTGGTTTGATTTGTTTGAAATTTTGAAGATGGAATGCTTTTTGAATATATTTGAAAACCTATTAAGTAAGCTCTGACTACCAGTTCCAGCTTTGTATTTTTTTGTCAAACTCACTTGAAAGTAAATGAAACAATCAAAATAAGGATGAAAGTTCGACTAGAAAAACCTGGTATTTATTAAACATCTTTTTTCTCTAGATTGCACATGCAAAACAACTGAGTTATATTTGACTAATATAGCTTAGGACTGTCAGTGTTTTATGTCCTTGGCATTTCTTAGCTGGAGTAGTAGAAGGCACAGGGAGACCTGGGGATAAGGCAGTGGATGTGGTCTCAAGATACCCTGCTACTATTCCTGGCCTTGCTAATGATCTACTGTGTGATGCAGAGTAAATTACTCCACCATTTTTTGTTCCATTGTCATGAGGATAGCTACGTAAAGCATTTTGAGATCTAAAGATATTTGAGTTACATGCAGTTAGCGTTTATTATTTATGCTCTGCTCTTCTGTGAGAGTTTTTAAAAGACATTCTGTGACAACTAATGCATATTTTTCTGAGGTAAGCAGTCTACGGTTGTCTGAAGAGTCAGGCTGTAAGTACAATGAGAGACACAGTGTTTTCATCTTGTTTCCATAAAGTTCCTTCACAGATAAGTTTCCTACATGAAATTATGAGCAGATCAGGTACCCATGTGTATGAGTTTCCAAGACGGAAACACAATCTCCCCATTTATTTCCATGCATCTCTAGTGCATCATCATTCAAGGCTGAATACATTGTGCTTGGCTAAGCTGAAGCCCGTTTGAAGTTCATTCACACCAACTGCAACCATACGGAAATGCTCTGACTGTTGCAGGCTAGAAGCCATCTTCTACCAATAGCTGACACTGTAAATGCTGTAATGTGGAGATTTTCTCTATCAAAAATGTGCTGCAAACAGTCTTTAAAAAAAAAAAAAAAAAACCCAAACAAAAACAAACAAAAAAGTCCCACGATAAAATAAACCCAAAACTTTTACCTTTTGTTTCCAGTGTTATTCCATATTGGATTTTATTTTGTTTGCCAGCCCCAGCTGTTGTTTTTATTAGCTTTCCTCAAAAGCTGGCAATAACACCATGAGGCTCTTTTAGAGCTTTTTCTTTGAGTCTTAACGCCCACACAGCTGTAGCAAATGTGATGAGTTCTAGTTGTGCGACAGCTTAGCTAGGAACAGAAACAGCACAAAACTTGGCTGTGTACCAAGAAAAATTTTCACTTCCATTCTGGTTGCTTTACTGACTTAGGTGTTTTTGAAGTGGTACCTGGACTCAAGGATATGACTCTAAACAGCCTCGTGGAAGAACTCAGACTCTTTTTGCTTGTGCTTGTCCATCACCCCCATCATGCTGGCATGATATAAAGCCTCAAGCAGGACGTGTTACCTTTGGTTTGGTATGATGATGACTGTGGCTACCAGGTTTGCTCCGGTTTGGAAAGTGAGCTTGGACTGTGGTCAGCATGAGCTTACACCTGCCTGAAAATGAGCTGAAAACACTCTCCAGCCAGCCCCAAAGCTCTCTTGCAAATGGTTGCAGGCAGCCTTGCTGATAAGGATCCTGGTGAAGGCAGTTGCCAAGGGAAAAGGTAGAGGACAAGCCTGCCACAACCTGCAGCACTGAGAAATTGTGTCAAGTGCTGCTTGCAGGCTGGCAAGCAGAGCAGCTCCAAATCAGGAGGACAGAAGAGAAACTTAGCATAGAAATCACTTTGGCACAACTCCTAGTCCTATTAGAATTCACAGTGCTGTACCTCATCTTTCTTCCTTGGGAAAACCACTGCTAGCAGGGACAGGTCGTTCAGATTATAGGCACACTGCAGTCTGGGTTTCTTTGCTGCAATTATTACCTCTAGTGTCAGCTGCCACTTAATTCCAGCCATGCTGTTAGGTTATGCTGAAATCCATCATTAAGATCTTTAAAGATCCAAACATTTTCTTTATCTCATTCTCCTACAAAGTTAAAAAGCAGCAAAGAAAATCAAATATGCTACTGCTCTTTCATTATAGCTTCAGCTGCAGCATTTCCTGAAAACTTGTTCTCATAATTTAAGAGGCAATATATTAAAAGGGTAGAAAAGGAGACGATGGATAGGAAAAAGCTTGCAAGAGAGAATAACGATTTTACAAGTAATAAGTAGATCAGGTATACAAAGAATTGATGTTATGAGAAACGATTGCTTGTTCTGCTATAGAGATAGAATTATAAAAATAACAGATAAAATAGCAAATGTGACATAGTTCAGAAAGGATTTAATATCTCTGACAAAAGGCTACTGTGTACAATAGGCCTATGGGGCTAGGTATTGGAAGTTACCATTCATTCCAATTTATTCTAAAGTAGAATCACTTCTGAGGTTTCATGGCCAATAGTCCCCATTAAAACAAGCAAAGAGACAAAAAAAAAAAAAACAGACAAAAAACCAAACAACACCCCTTCCCAAAAAACACGCACACACACACACACAAAATATAAAACACCAACCAAAACCTAAAAAGACTGAGTCCTACAGTAGCAAATCCTGCCCTGGCACCATAGACAATGATTTTATACTAGGGAAATGTCCTGGGTTGAGCAGCAGCAGTCATTCTTCTCCTTCTTAGGAGCTAGTACAGTGCTGTGTTTTGATCTTTTGGCCTTGGAACAGTGGTGATAACGCCGATGTTTTCAGTTGCTGCTCGAATGTTTGGTCTGGCCAAGGACTTTCTGAGCCTCATGCTCTGCCAGGGAGGAGGGGAGGCCGGGAGGAAGTAGAGACAGTTCTTATCTCAACCCGTGGGAGTTGCATTCTTTTTGATTCTCCTCTCCGTCCCTCCAGAAGCAGGGGGAGGGCAAGAAGGGGGGAGTGAGTGGACGAGGTTTGTGGTTGGGTTTAAACCACGACAGTAAGGCATGTCTATGGACCTAAATATGATGAAATCTACCAAAAAGAAATGTAATTAAAAAAAAAAGCAATAGGAGAGCATTCACTTGTTAATGTAACTGTATCTAATCCTCCAGCTATGACATTAAATTGTACCTGTGGGCAGCAGATACCTGATTAGCTGCTTCTGCTTTACTGCTACAGTTTTATACTAAGAAAGAACAAAGTAACTCACAATTTTTATTATAAGTAATAGCTTCTCAGTCCCAGTGTGAGGTCCTGACTCATCATCAACATTTTGTTTCCTCCAATTTCTCCTGTTCATATGCGTAATTAATAAACATAATGTTGGTGCATTTAGTTGCTATAGAAACGATTATTTCTTTAGCTTCTCCTGAGGATTCTGAGCAAATCTGCAGTAAGTTTGACTCAACTTTGTCACCTTTTTATTGTCTTGAATGAAATAAATTATGACTCCCAGGAGGAATGTTTGAATTTCTGTTTATGAGCAAAGTTCTGTAAATCTACATTGTAATTTCTCCCCATAGACTGTTACCAAATATAGTCTCAAGACTTTATAAATTATATCACCCAGAGCAATGTTTTTAAGCTTTCCTTTCATTAAATGGAAACAATCAGTGTTGGTGATTTAAATGTGGTTTGTTCAAATTTCTTGCTAATTTGAAAGCAATGAAAAATGCAGGCAGTCAGTTGATAAAATAAATAAGGTAAAGATAAATGATATGGTAAAGTCAGGGTTGGACAGAACTTATCTTCCAACAGAAGAAATGGAGACTACAAGAATCCCAATACTAATGAAAGCATTTTATTCCTGTAACACCTCTCAACACTGAATTTTAGAAACATCTTGTCCACACCACCATTTGATCAATGAGAAGTTTTGCAAGCAGTTCCTGGTCTTTTAAAAGTATAGGTGTTACAAAGTGCACAAACATAATGCAATATGACAGAGAGGTAGACAGAAGAACTGATTGCTATGAAAGTGACAGAGAAAGGCAGTTTAACTTATAAATGTACAAACTATCAGCATGGACAGGAACACAGGCATATCTCATTCCAAAAAAGTGTCCCAAACAGTAGGTTAGAGAACTTAGCTCATACCCAATAAATCTTTAGATGCACTGATATAGCTTTAATTAGAGAGAATGCGAGCAACTCCCAGACCACCCTAATACTCTCAGTGCCTAAATGCGTGCATGCTCATGAGATGCTTATTAGAGTACAAAAATACTGAACTACTGAGAAACATGGAAGAGATGTTGTCTCCTTTCATTGCGTTCATGATCTGAAAGAAAGTCTAACACTGAACATTTCTACAGACTGTACAGAGATGTGTGCCTCAGCCTGCATTCTGCTTTGGATGCTCTGTATATTTCAACCTGGATTTTTGAGCAACGTCCATGTCTCCCCACATATTTTTGAAAGCAGAAAGTTTCAAATCTAGTAAAAAATAAGTATTGGGTTATATACCTGCAGAATCACAACCTATCATATTATGGACTTGCAAATGTATTTAGGAGTGATCAAATTTCTTAAAGTAAAAGAACTGATGGATAATGTCCTGATAGAGAGTATTAATACATGTTAATAAAAAGAAGTCATAACAATAGAAAGGAAAAGGCCATCCTTACAAAAGCTTCATCCTTTTTTCATTCCTCTGTCTTTTCTCTAAAATGAAATCCTGACAGAGAAGATGATTTGGGTATTGCTCTTAATGAGCTCTCAAATATGCCATTATTAGGAAATGTAATGAAGTTCCTCCCCTATGTCCAATTCACTTTTATTTGTTTATTTTAGGAATGCAGAAAGGGCGGAAATTTTTGCCCCTGTGAACTTTATGAAATAATGGATCATTTCCTTTAATTGTTTTCTTTTTTTTTGTTTTGTTTTTTTGTTTTTTGTTTATAAAGGGAGGACTACTTAGTAGACTTTCTGTAAGGGCCCAGGGATGTTATTATGTCAATTGCTATTCATAATTGGATATCTCCATGTAATTTAAAAATATCAATGAATAAAATATAAGAGTACTCTCTCCACACAAGTAAACAAAACATTTTTAAGAGATGGTGGGATTGTTTTCATCTCTTCAGATAATGACTATTTTCTGATGAAAATATCCATTGTTTCTTCAGGGTATTTCATAACAAAGCAAGGGAAAAGGAAAGACAGTGGAAGAGTACAAGGCATAATCAATTTTATATATGATCAGTCAATATTTTTAAAGACTCAGTGATACTGCCACAATAGAGAATTCTAGAGCTTTTGCTTATGTAAAAACAGTCTTTTACTAATGGTATGATCTGCTACTATGAATATTCCCATTTGTTTTCCAGATGCTTTCATAACTGTCTTGCATATATCCTTACACCACTGCAAAAGGGAAGTAAATTCTGTGCACTGATTTCAATTACACAATGGCACTAAGAAACTTCCTAAGATTATCTCTGTCAACAGCAGAAAAAAAACATGCAGTAAGGGTTGTGTTCATATTTTGTAATGGCCAACTAGGGTGTGTATGTCAGCTACATGTAATACGACAAAAAGCTACTGATTTCAGCAAAATGGCAAAACTTTGAGTCTCTATGTGCTTTTAAGAAGCGTGCAGAGCGCTTTCCACCTTTGCTTTAGAGAGGTTGTTCACTCTTTCAGATCTAATTTTTCCATTTTCTATTCTTAAAACATTAATATTTTACATATAAATACAATAATTACAAATACAAAATGAATATAGCAGAACTAGTAATGAGCAGAAACTATCATATAGCCTCACAACTTCACTGATCTGCAGCTGGGAACATGAGGAATATAAAAGTGAACACAGACAATGCCTTTATTCCTTCAATCACAAGATAGATACATGACTTATTTCCTCATATATCCAAAATAGCTTAAAACTATTCTATACTTAACTCGTGTACTTCACTGCAGGTATAATTATGCTGTCAGCAGAAGACATAATGAAATTTTGCCCATGCCTTCCTGCGGTGTTTCCTCTACAGAAGAAAAATGTTTTTTCCTGGATGGAAAACCATCCCTGGTTTTCAGAAGTGCATGAAAGTGCGTGTTGACTGGTCTGTGACGCCAGAGTTGTTCAAATCAGCTGGTGAACACATGGGAATGAGATCCCACACCAATTATAGGTTACTTGCTATTGAACAACACCAACAAAAGTATTCCTTGAAGAGATTTGAATGGGTCTTGAAAGAAAGGGTATAAATTGCTAACTCTTTTAAGGATTCAGAGATAAATACTTTAAATCTATAAGGTGACAGTTTTAAGACACAACTGCCTTTCCATAATTCATGCATAAAAACAACACACTGACTGGTATGAATACCATTTTGCTCTCCCTGCTTACTTGGGGCTGTAGATAACACCAGGAACCAGCTTCAAGGTTCAGCAATACTATGCCAAAGCTGTTCTGTTCAACCCACATATTCTAAGCACAAAGTAAAAGAAAGTTGTTCAGGAAAAGCTCTCAAAACAGTGGGGTGGAGAAAGTCTGATCATTAAAAGTGAAGGCTTCAAATTCCTATACAAACAAGGGGAATTAGAGGAATTATTTAAATTAGGACACAACATAATCTATGTAAATCTGAGTAGAATAGAACTGCCAGGATGACTATTCATTAAAATAAATCATGATTTCATCCAGTAAAGCAAATTATATTAATCTAAATCTGATCCTTATGAAATACAAGCTGGGCATAATATTACTGAAATACTATCAAGGAATTTTGTCTTTTACTAACAAGAATATACAGTTGTGACACTTCTCTCTTCCTAAAGTGTTTTCTAAGAAAACATTATTTTTTTTAATACTATAACAATGGGACATACCCCATTTCACATGTTTGCATAATCTAGAGAAACAAATAATGCAGAATCAAGTCACTAATTAACTGAAGAAAAAAGAAAAATCAAAGAAAAGTCATAAAGATTCCAGCATGGTACCAAATGAAAGTGTTTGGGGTCAGGTCTCTCACAGTATGGGAGCTTAAGTCATTGATCTGTTTTACTCTGTGGGGTACTTTGGTGTTTTCTCTGGTTGGACTTAATAAAAGAGTTGAACTGTGTGGTCAAGTGCAAGATAAGATCAACTCATTATCAGAAACCTAATACACTGTTTTTTCTTTTGGCTGTCAGATGAAATTTTATTTTGCAATGTGGAGTAATGGATAAAATTAAAATAGATTTTTTCCTTTTCTTATTTTTAGTTAGTTTATTCATTTTTCCAAGTGAATAAGACCAAGAAATCGGTCAAGGTACATTTTAACTGTATGTCGAGCAAAAACCAAGAATCCGGATATACCAATAGTTATGGATATTAGGAGTCCTGACACAAATCGCATAGAATGTAGGATGCTAAGTGGAGAGAAATGTTACCCTCACTGCACTCTTGGGGTGAAGTTGAATTTTCTATTCTTTTGTTTTCTCTCTTCCATGTTCTTCCTTCTGCATCCTTTTTCCTCTCTTCCTTCTTTTTGTTATCTTTTTATTTTTGGAATTCTTTCTTAAAATAAAACCTCTCTCTAATTTTTTATTCAGTAATGAATAAACCTGTACATCCAAACTTCTTGCTTTTCTCTTCATAAGAAATATGTCAGTTTACCTAAGCTGTATTTTTAATATTACTCTAAATATGTTAATTACTATATAGA
This sequence comes from Lathamus discolor, assembly GCF_037157495.1. NCBI lineage: Eukaryota > Metazoa > Chordata > Aves > Psittaciformes > Psittacidae > Lathamus > Lathamus discolor. The sequence continues at coordinate 26,788,668 of NC_088884.1, forward strand.
CTAAAATACTAAACGCAATTGTTTGAAGAAAAAAAATTTAAAAAGAAAATATAAATATAATATATAAATATAATAAATATATAAAAATATAAAAACCTCACATATTAATTTGATGAGGAGAATTCCTTGGTGGTTACCCACAAAGATTTTCAAGGCAGAAAGAGCCTTCAGTTGTATGTAGTTTTAAAATGTTTCCTGAGTACCCCTTTTCAAAGAATCTTAGCGTGTATTACCTTTGGTGTCATGAATGTAAAAAAATTGCTTAAACGATAACATTTTCAGAAAATTAAATCTTGTATATATGCTGCGTAAGAACATTCAGCTAAAATCTTTACCTTTAATGTAGCTTTATTTTCTCACTTAGACTTCACAATTGATCAACAGAGAAGGTAAATTATCTTCAGATCCCTTTTCATATCTCCAGCAATATTTGCAATATATAACTGTCTGTATTTCTCAGGGATTATTTAGGTTTATATGTGTGCAACATTAAGCTTAATTTTCATTGCGATTACTGTTGCTTCCACAAACTTCCTTTGATTTTATGTTTTTAAACTCTAATTATGACAAGACTTTCATTAGAGAAAGCCTATATTTGTGTTAAGTTGCTATTATGCATTATTTCCATTGAAAATATGTATTTCAGTAGTATCTAATGGCACCATCAGTCATTGGTCTATCATTTAAAAAGGTTATAACAATGCAAGTTAAATACATGCAGTTGTGGCTTAAAACATTGAAGTACATATTTGCTATTTTTTACTATATTTATCATAGAATCATAGAATAGTTAAGGTTGGAAAGGACCTCAAGATCATCTAGTTCCAACCCCCCTGCCATGGGCAGGGACACCTCACACTAAACCATCCCACCCAAGGCTTCATCCAACCTGGCCTTGAACATTGCCAGGGATGGAGCACTCACAACCTCAGTGGGCAACCGACTCCAGTGTCTCACCACCCTAACAGGAAAGAATTTCCTCCTTATATCCAATCTAAACTTCCCCTGTTTAAGTTTTAACTCATTACCCCTTGTCCTGTCACTACAGTCCCTGACGAAGAGTCCCTCCCCAGCATCCCTATAGGCCCCCTTCAGATACTGGAAGGCTGCTATGAGGTCTCCACGCAGCCTTCTCTTCTCCAGGCTGAGCAGCCCCAATTTCCTCAGCCTGTCTTCATATGGGAGGTGCTCCAGTCCCCTGATCATCCTCGTGGCCCTCCTCTGGACTTGTTCCAACAGTTCCATGTCCTTTTTATGTTGAGGACACCAGAACTGCACACAATACTCCAGGTGAGGTCTCACAAGAGCAGAGTAGAGGGGCAGGAGCACCTCCTTCGACCTGCTGGTCACACTCCTTTTGATGCAGCCCAGGATACGGTTGGCTTTCTGGGCTGCGAGCGCACACTGCCGGCTCATGTTCATTTTCTCATCGACCAGCACCCCCAGGTCCTTCTCCGCAGGGCTGCTCTGAATCTCTTCTTTGCCCAATCTGTAGCTGTGCCTGGGACTGCTCCGACCCAGGTGTAGGACCTTGCACTTGTCATGGCTGAACTTCATAAGGTTGGCATCAGCCCACCTCACAAGCATGTCAATGTCCCTCTGGATGGCATCCCTTCCCTCCAGCATATCAAACAAGACCAGTCCCAACACCGATCCTTGAGGGACACCACTCGTTACCGGTCTCCAGCCGGACATCGAGCCATTGACCACAACTCTTTGTGTGCAGCCAACCAGCCAGTTCTTTATCCACCGAGTGGTCCATCCATCAAATTGATATCTCTCCAATTTAGAGAGAAGGATGTGGTGTGGGAAAGTGTCGAATGCTTTGCACAAGTCCAAGTAGATGACATCAACTGCTCTACCCTTATCCATCGATTCTGTAGCCCCATCATAGAAGGCCACCAAACGGGTCAAGCAGGATTTCCCCTTAGTGAAGCCATGCTGGCTGTCACCAAGCACCTTGTTGTTTTTCATGTGCCTTAGCATGCCTTCCAGGAGAATGTGCTCCAAGATTCTACCAGGCACAGAGGTGAGACTGACTGGTCTGTAATTCCCCGGGTCTTCCATTTTCCCCTTCTTGAAAATGGGGGTTATATTTCCCTTTTTCCACTCGTCGGGAACTTCACCTGACTGCCATGATTTTTCAAATGTGATGGCCAGTGGCTTAGCAGCTTCATTCGCCAGCTCCTTCAGGACCCGCGGATGGATTTCATCAGGTCCCATGGACTTGTGCGCGTTCAGATTTTTAAGATGGTCTCGAACCAGATCCTCTCCCACAATGGGCCCAAGGTCTTCATTCTCACAGTCCCTGCGTCTACCTTCTAAGACCTGGGTGGTGCAGTCAGAGCCTTTGCCAGTGAAGACCAAGGCAAAGAAGTCATTCAGAACCTCAGCCTTCTCCAAATCCTGTGTAGCCAGTTCTCCCGAAAGCTTCCTCAGGAGGCCGATGTTGTCCCTAGTCTGTTTTTTGTTTGCTATTCACCTGTAGAATCCCTTCCTGTTATCCTTAACATCCCTGGCTAGGTTTAATTCTAACTGGGCCTTAGCCTTCCTAACCCAGTCCCTAGCTTCCCGGACAACATCCCTGCACTCTACCCAGGCCGCCTGTCCTTGCTTCCACCTTTTATAAGCCTCTTTTTTCATTTTAATTTTCCTCAGCAGCTCCTTATCCATCCAAGGAGGTCTCCTGGCCCTCCTGCCGCACTTCCTTCTAGTTGGGATGCAGCACTCCTGAGCTGGTAGCAGATGATCCTTGAATATCAACCAACAGTCTTGGGCCCCCCTGCCCTCCATGGCTGTATCCCATGGAACCTTACTAAGCAGGTTTCTGAAGAGGCCAAAGTCTGCTCTCTTGAAGTCCAGGGCAGTGAGCTTGCTACATGCTCTTCTCACTGTCATGGGGATCTCAAATTCGACCATCTCGTGATCGCTGCATCCAAGGCTACCCTGGCGCACCACATTTTCAACAAGCCCTTCCCTGTTGGTGAGCACAAGGTCAAGCATGGCACCTCTCCTTGTCGGCTCCTCTATTACTTGCAGAAGGAAGTTGTCTTCCACACAATCGAGGAACCTCCTGGATTGCTTGTGCTGTGCAGTGCCATCGTTCCAACAGATGTCAGGGTGGTTGAAATCCCCCATGAGAATTTATATTGTTCTATCTGTAAAATCTAAATTTATACTGAGACACATAAAATATAATGATATTTATCAACCTATTTATGGCATTTACCTCAATGAGAGAAGCTTCAAGGTGTGGTACTGTTTATCTTAATGGTTTTTTTTTTTTTTGTATGTGTGTCTTTTAACTAGTTAGTATTGTGGGAGTTTTCAAGAGAACTAAAATTATGTAAAAGAAGAAGTGTATCTTAAAAAGAAAAGATTCTTGGAATAAAAGAATTGTTTCTTCTGAAAAAAACACAAACCAAAAACCTAACCACTGGCATTCCAGTCCTGCTCATGTTAATGTAGCACAAAAATTCACTGAATCCATTTCAAAAGTGGTTCAGCATGTACCACAGTCCAAATTTTATGAAATTATTAGTTTCATTTTTTCTGTCTGTATCAAGTCAGTGAAAGTTATCCAAAACTGACCTGGAAACGACTGCTGAATCCTACAGTCAGCAATTCTGTCATCCTTCTAACAAGGAGTAAAGCCTTTCTTCTGTTTCAAATGTTAATGGAAATGAGTAACTATTGACAGGTAACAGTTTCAGTTTTAAAGCTAAAGTTATAGTAAGTTAAAAATTATAAACCAGTACATTGAACTACTCATATTAAAAGTTACTTAGCTGAGACCAATTTTTACAATTACGGAATTCTCCTTTTTTTTTTTTTTTTTTTTTGTCTTTTAGTCTTTTCTGGTTTTGTCTTGCAGAATCTGTGTTTATTGGTGTGACGCTGAGTTCTTTAACACTGAGCTTCCACTCAGAAATGTTTCCATACCTGTTATTTTGCTTCAGACATTTTCCTTACAAAAGTGTTAATGGAGTTCAGGAAAACTGCCAAGAATTATGACTACATTTCCAGGTAACCTTTCCTGTGTGGAATAACTGGAATGGCTCAAAGCCTGTGGGACAGTACAAACAATTTTGCTAGTATTCTTGGATGTTTACCAAAACAGAGCATTTGTTTCCTATACCCAGACCTTTTCCAAATAACAAACTATTTTCAGCTATGGTTTTTCATCAACACCACAGAGAGAAATTAAAATACAAAGCTGTTTATTATTGAATATGTCTACCGCCATACGGATCACCTCTCAAAGTATAGCTACTTTAAGACAAGTTCTTAGTGAACAATACCAAGATTACTGTGACTACTGGACTAGATTTACCTCCTGTTCATTGCATACTGCCCCTATAAACTGTGCCCTTGTCAGCAATACCATTTGATTGAAGTCTTCAAGCCTCCAGTAGGTTTAGATCGGTGAAATAGAGTAACATGAAGGTCTGAAACTACATTTTTGAAGGCCTTGGACTTGCGAACAGTTCCAACATACAGCATAAAATATTTGTTTAAACTCCTGCTGGATCTTCTCCGAGGTATTCTTCTCATGCATGGCATGGTCTGGGGCATAGGTCTGCATGTACAGCACCCTATCTACACACATTTGTGGTCCCTTGCTTTCTACCTCAACAATGAGCATGCAGCATGTAACACAAGCTTGCAATCCTCTCTGCTTCTATTTTTTTCCTCAAAATGAGAATGATTTCATGAGAGCAGGCTTAAAGGAGACATTATTACCTCATTCCTTGAAGTTATTTATAATCTGGGGAGGCAGAGCTTCATTTCTCCCATCTCACAGGTGCATACACACATGCACAGACATACACAACATCAGTATTTGTTAATTTGAACTTCTGAACAGAATTTGAACTAAACTTAAGCTCTAAGTCTAGCCTGCCAGATTTCAGAAAAAAAGATGAGCTACAGAAATACCTGGTGTTTCAGCACTAGTACAAAGGTGACATTTTAAGTCTTGAAGATAGATGTTCCATCTGCTTAATTTAAGTACTTAAACTTCAGTGAACTACATTTTTTCATGAATGCTTGAAAGGCATCTAATGATGTATATATTAATATTTAAGGGACTGAGAGAAATTTCTTTGCTGAAGTGCCTTACTAGACACCTACAATTTGAGTTTAAAGTGGATACCTATGTTATATTGGTTTGCTTTTCTTTTCAACTTGAGGTGAATAGAAATCAGGAAACAATTATGCAGCAAGATATGTAATGCGTCCATCTAAGCAGTTGGTTGTTTACATGAAAAAATGCTTGAATGAAGAATATTTTAACCAATCTACTTCATCTTGTGGGAAAAATCAAGAGAACCAACTGTTGACTTTTTTTTGACAGGATGTTGCTGTTCTTTTTTCCTCAAGACTACAGAATAAAAAGTGCTTGTGAACAAGGATGTATTGTTAATGCAGATATTTAGACAGAGTGCTGAGAATGAAAAGCTTCTAGAGCTGTTCCTCTGATATCCCGTCATTCTGCCACCTGAGAATGACAGTCTGATGGTATGCAATAAGAGGCAAGGAAATTTCACTTTGAAAACATCAGCAGCCCTTGTACATCTGTTAATTAAAGCAATCTGCCAGTGTTCCTCTTAAGCATGCAGTGAATCAATGGTAAGCTAACGTGACACGTTTTTACTGCTGCTGTAACAGAATTGAAAGTAACACATTTATTTATCAGGTGGCACCAATCTACACTTCCTCATCTGTTGAGGGGGTTTGATTCTCACACTATCACTGTCTGGTCTAGGTATGACATACTGAAGATTTTCAATCTGTTCCTCTGAAGTTACAAAACAGCATGTGGACCACATGTTTTTCCTGGAACATTCAATCACTATTTGTGCGTTGGATTTGGCTAACAGTATTTTTGCTCTATCTTGTGACAGAACTGGAAAGCAACAATTGCTGACAATAGATCTGGAAAAAAAAAATTAAATTCCTTTACTTTGAAAATCTTCAGCCACAATGAAAGATTCTTACAAATTTTTATTTCAGCTTTAAAGTAGGACTTGTGTTTCTGAAATTTCTTTTATTCTCAACAACAAGAGCTGGTATAAAAAAGTACCATCTTTCTTTGGCTAATGGCAAGGGTGTACCTTCAGAGACCTACATTAGGTGCCTTTTACTCTTATTGTTAATCCTTAGCTCTGAACCAAGAAAAATTCAAGTTCAATTGCAAGGCAATTAAGGAGAACATTACTGGAAAATATTAGTATAGAATATAGCATAGAAATGAAAAGCAATGTTATATAAAGATTACATACACATAAACAAATATATATAGATAACAAGATTTTAATAACTGAACAGAATGACTGAAGATGGAAGTTCTGACATATTGAGAAATAAAATGTCAAGGCCCTCAGTGTACCAACCAGCTCTGCAATCTCTTCCTTCACCCAGGGATTTGGCTGCCAAGGCCAGCACTGGAATGGGATGGCTGGACAACCTTGGATAAGCCTTTTGTTAAAGTGAGTAAGGTTGTGGGGAAGAGCCACAAGAAATCTTGTCGAGTAAAAGCCCATTGGATAAGGCCCTCGTTCTTGCCTAAGCTATGCTGTCTCATGCCCAATACTTTGCTGATTCTTACCTTGCTTTGCTGAGGCTGGATCTCAAACCTTGACTGGGTTTGTCTAGCAGACACGAGGCTTTCATTTGACTCTGATTATCAAATCTGCCCTACCTCTCTTATGTTGGTGCTGTGGGACTATCCACGGTTGATAGGGGGACTGCCTGCCTTGCTGTCACCCTGGGCTTCTAGCTTTCCTTCCTTTTCAGGGCAACATTTTCTTGCTACTATCTGGCATGCTAGGACACTGCCAGCCTGCTACAGATGATGCTCACGCAGGTTTCTCATACCAAACTGCATAGATAGGAGCGAAGAAGTTCCACCAGCAGGGGGAAGACAGTTCATGTAGATGAAACCAGCGTCAGCAGAGTGCTGTCATGGGGCATAACTGCTCAACTAACTTGTGGTAGTCTGCAAACACTAATGCAGAAGAGCGTTAATACAGATAGACAAGAAGCTGTATCTGATTTCATTACCTAAGTTGCAGGAAGACAAGATCTAACTTCAGTGCCATTTCTACCCTCTGGATAGTCTAATGGCAAAGGGAAAAAAAAATATTGCTTCTGCAGTTTCCTACTTAATAACCATTTTACATTGTTATTCTTTTGACCTCTCTTTCTGACCTAATAAGGATAAAATCTTTCAGCTATACAGTGCAGCTTATGAAGTATTTAATTGACATTTTCTATAAGGCATTCTTATATTAACTGAAAACTCTAGGAAAGAAATGTGAGCCACCCAGCCCTTGCTCGTACATACCATTTGCCTGAAGTTGAAGATCTAAGAGGACACTGTTCTGTGGTTGTACAGCACCTGGCATCTCTTGATCAAGAGTAGCTGATCAAGTCAGTTACTGAGGCTCCTAGATGACACCTAGGCAGATGTTGATAGAGAGAAACAGGCTCCACAAAACTAATAGCACCTTGTGAACGCAGGAGGGGAGTGTGGTGGTATTAGCCGGCCTCTGTGCAAAAACTTTTTGCTATCGATTTTCAGAGTCTGCTGAAGAAAAAAGTGTCTAGCTAGGAATTTCACATTTCATTCCAATGTCTCTTACAGAAAAATAAGTAAATAAATAAATAACAAGTACAGATAGCATGCTGCACTAGTTCTACAGTTTAAAATTGATTGTTTTTCTTTAATGTCTTGTCTGATATCTGTGCCTATTGCAAAGCATAAATCTGAAGCAGCATGTTTTTAAACTAGTCAGCATGTCTGGTGTGCTCTAAAACAATCACCCTTGACTTTGAACAGCTCAGCTCAGCTCAGTCAGTGGGTCTTAGGTTGCTGTTTTTAAATGAATGCAGATGGTGACTTTTCCTTGAAATGAAGTGATATAAAAATTCATGCAAGTAATTCTTCTTCAAGATGTAGCGAGAAATCCTTAGGAAAAATACTACACTTAATGAGTGAAACTAATCTTCTTAAGAGATTTTACCTTTTATAAATTTCAAACGTAATTTGCTTTTTATTTTTAACAGAAGTGCCAGCACACTTTGGTTATTCTTACATGTAGAATAAATACTCTGCAATTATCATAGATTATTGTGTTTATGGTAAAGGATATCACTGCTTTGCACAAAAATATGATGTGGTTTTTACTCCATGTGGATTTATACAAATAGCATGAATGCTAATAGTGCAAAAGACAAAAAAAGGAAGTCAATTCCCAGCACATCTTGGAAAACAAACTCATATATTGAAATTTTGGAAGTTCATAGACAGTGAATCACAACTAGTACATTGCATGTGATACAGAGGGATAAAAAAGAAAATAATCCTTACAAGAATGAAATCTTACAATAAAAATATGACAATTCCCATGTGAAAGTTTCAATATAAACCAAGAGCTGGATAATTCAAAATTAAAGATGAAACTTAACTGAGTTATTGAGGCTGGTCATCACAACATTACAGGATGACTATAATTGTCATAGCAGATAATGAAATTAATCTTTGGGGAAAAGCACAGAATAGAATAGAATAGAATAGAATAGAATGGAATAGAACAGAATATAATAGAATAGTTGGGGTTGGAAAGGAACTCAAGATCATCTAGTTCCAACCCCCCTGCCATGGAAAGGGACACCTCACACTAAACCATCCCACACAAGGCTTCATCCAACCTGGCCTTGAACACCGCCAGGGATGGAGCATTCACAACCTCCCTGGGCAACCCAGTGCCTCACCACCCTAACAGGAAAGAATTTCCTCCTTATATCTAATCTAAACTTCCCCTGTTTAAGTTTTAACCCATTACCCCTTGTCCTGTCACTACAGTCCCTGATGAAGAGTCCCCCCCAGCATCCATATAGGCCCCCTTCAGATACTGGAAGGCTCCTATGAGGTCTCCACGCAGCCTTCTCTTCTCCAGGCTGAAAAGCCCCAACTTCCTCAGCCTGTCTTCATACGGGAGGTGCTCCAGTCCCCTGATCATCCTCGTGGCCCTCCTCTGGACTTGTTCCAGCAGTTCCATGTCCTTTTTATGTTGAGGACACCAGAACTGCACACAATACTCCAGGTGAGGTCTCACAAGAGCAGAGTAGAGGGGCAGGAGCACCTCCTTCAACCTGCTGGTCACACTCCTTTTGATGCAGCCCAGGATACGGTTGGCTTTCTGGGCTGCAAGCACACACTGCAGCCGGCTCATGTTCATTTTCTCATCGACCAGCACCCCCAAATCCTTCTCTGCAAGGCCGCTCTGAATCTCTTCTTCGCCCAATCTGTAGCTGTGCCTGGGACTGCTCCGACCCAGGTGTAGGACCTTGCACTTGTCGTGGTTGAACTTCATAAGGTTGGCATCTGCCCACCTTACAAGCGTGTCAAGGTCCCTCTGGATGGCATCCCTTCCCTCCAGGGTATCAACCGGACCACACAGCTTGGTGTCATCAGCAAACTTGCTGAGGGCGCACTCAATCCCACTGTCCATGTCAGAGACGAAGATGTTAAACAAGACCGGTCCCAACACCAATCCTTGAGGGACACCACTCATTACCGGTCTCCAGCCGGACATTGAGCCATTGACCAAAACTCTGTGTGTGAGGCCATCCAGCCAGTTCTTTATCCACCGAGTGGTCCATCCATCAAATTGATATCTCTCCAATTTAGAGAGAAGGATGTCGTGTGGGACAGTGTCAAACGCTTTGCACAAGTCCAGGTAGATGACATCAACTGCTCTACCCTTATCCATCAGTTCTGTAGCCCCATCATAGAAGGCCACCAAACGGGTCAAGCAGGATTTCCCCTTAGTGAAGCCATGCTGGCTGTCACCAAGCACCTTGATTTTCATGTGCCTTAGCTTGCATTCCAGGAGAATGTGCTCCAAGATTCTACCAGGCACAGAGGTGAGACTGACTGGTCTGTAATTCCCCGGGTCTTCCATTTTCCCCCTCTTGAAAATGGGGGTTATATTTCCCTTTTTCCAGTTGTCGGGAACTTCACCTGACTGCCATGATTTTTCAAATGTGATGGCCAGTGGCTTAGCAACTTCATTCGCCAGCTCCTTCAGGACCCGCAGATGGATTTCATCAGGTCCCACGGACTTGTGCGCGTTCAGATTTTGAAGATGGTCTCGAACCAGATCCTCTCCTACAGTGGGCCCAAGGTCTTCATTCTCACAGTCTCTGCGTCTACCTTCTAAGACCTGGGTGGTGCAGTCAGAGCCTTTGCCAGTGAAGACCAAGGCAAAGAAGTCGTTCATAACCTCAGCCTTCTCCAAATCCTGTGTAGCCAGTTCTCCCGAGAGCTTCCTCAGGAGGCCTATTTTGTCCCTAGTCTGTTTTTTGTTTGCTACTTACCTGTAGAATCCCTTCCTGTTATCCTTAACATCCCTGGCTATGTTTAATTCTAACTGGGCCTTAGCCTTCCTAACCCGGTCCCTAGCTTACCAGACAACATCCCTGTACTCTACCCAGGCCGCCTGTCCTTGCTTCCATTTTTTATAAGCCTCTTTTTTCCTTTGAATTTCCCATGACTTATTCACAGGATTCAGGTGAGAATGTGGTATGATCAGTACCACGTTTTTAATTCTCTATGTTGTTCAATTTTTGGCTCCCTAATTGTGAAGATTAATAATTCTAAGGGAAATGTGAATGATCTATGTTTTAACGTAAGTTTTTTAAAAGGAAATGTCTTTACACTAAGTCCATGTTTCAGATGGCAAACCTGATGTAAAGGTGGACAAGCTACCAGAGGAGTTGCAATAAACAAGGCAAAACTGGAGCACACAAATTATGAAGCCATAGGTTTACAATGTAGCTATTGAATTGTTTTCTTAATTTGGACAAGCACTGCAACACAGTATTGAATCTTAAATCAGAGAAAAAAGTAGATTTAAGTAATTATTTAATCCATTGCAAAATATTCTAGATGAATTTCAAAAGTTTATTTCTAGTGTTCTGGGCAATATAGTTGTAAATAAGCCTAGTAGCAAATTTGTTATCATGTATTTTTTAGAAAACTAGATTGCATCCACCTTTCGGTAAGACAACAGTTATTCAGGTTATATTTTGCATGTAACTTTATTCACTGACTAAATATAATATGTAAAATAATATAAACATATATATAAATAATTGTCCTGGGTTGAGCAGTAGCAGTCATTTTTCTCCTTCTTAGGAGCTAGTACAGTGCTGTGTTTTGATCTTTTGGCCTGGGAATAGTGCTGATAACGCCGATGTTTTCAGTTGCTGCTCGAATGTTTGGTCTGACCAAGGACTTTCTGAGCCTCATGCTCTGCCAGGGAGGAGGTGAGGCTGGGAGGAAGCAGAGACAGGACACCTGACCCAAACTGACCAAAGAGGTATTCCATACCACAGCACGTCATGCCCAGGATGTAACTGGGAGTGACCCAGAAGGGCTGGGGGACTGCAGGGTTGGACGAGGTATTGGACGGTGCTCGGCTGGGGGGAGTGGGGCGAGTTATCAGTCAGCTGGTGCTGAGGTGTTGTGTTCTTTCCTCTTGTTATTTCCTTTAGCATTATTATTATTGGTGGTATCAGCAGTGATTTGTGTTATACCTTAGTTACTAAACTGTTCTTATCTCAACCCGTGGGAGTTGCATTCTTTTCGATTCTCCTCTCCACCCCTCCAGGAGCGGGGGGAGGGCAAGAAGGGGGGGCGTGAGTGAACGAGGTTCGTGGATCGGTTTAAACCACGACAATAATTAATAATAAATATAAGTCAGTACATATATGATTATTTACATGACGACTCTAAATTTGTATCTTTTATTTAGAATGTCAAGTGCAGTTAAACATCTAATTTCCACTAGTGGGAAAATAGTGCTAGATAACAGAGTATTAGATCTAACATGAGATTAAGTAATTAATATAATTATATTACTAATGCAAAAGTGATAGATGGGGGGGGAAAAATAATCTTCTGAGTCCTAAAAACAAATTTCAGAATTTTAGAATTAAAATTTCAGACATTTGTTTGTGATTAATTTTCTCTCTCATAGAAGTTGGGAAAACATCTCTTTTTTCAATTTGTTCTTTCTGTTTGCCAGTATCTGTAGAATTACTTACCAGTCTTTCAAAAACTGAGATCAGTTGTTGTCATGGGTGATCTTCATCCACCAAAGCCAGTGAGGGAAAAATATCTTGACTCTTCTGGATTTCCTTAGTGTTCAGAACATTAATCTGTTAACGTTTCTTGACTCAAAAGTCTTGTCTTAAAGAAACCGGGCTTCCTCTTCAACAGCTGATTGTTTAGAAAAAATATCCAAACACTAAAGGAAGTGCTATAAAAGATGGCAGTATCTAATAATAATATATTTAAGTTTTAGGAGATATCCAAGACTCAATATCTGAGTCTGATACAGTACATTCTAAAACTAATTTCTGATAGAGGTGAAATTAATATCTTCAAATATTTTCTCCTTTCAATTATAAAGGACTGAATAAAAAGCAGAAATTTATATTCTAACTTTTAGATGTTTAGAGATAAGTGAAATGAATCACACCCATGTGTTGTCATTAAGGTACAATGGTGTTCGTAGAAACAAATATTATCAGTTTAATACAGAAAATCTGTACAGTAGAAAAATCATTGGTCATTATAACTCCGGTAAAATAAGGTCATATATTAAATATGAAGGAAGTACAAGCACCTTGAGTTATTAGAATTCACAAGTAAAAAAGGCTAGTATATCTAACACTGAAAAACATCCTTCTGTCTTTCCTTCATGTGAACAGAGTTAGTGACCAATCTCATAAACAACACGTCTTTTCGTGGAGTGTGATGTTTTGCTGACATGCTAACTTGTATTATTTTCTCCACAGTACTATTTCCAGTGCTGAAATGGAAATAGAAGGTGTATTGTTCTAGCCTTATACCTATACTACTTAGATAAGTGACTGACTGACTTAATAGCTGCTGCTCCATTTCAGGAACTTAATATGTCCTTCTCTCCCTTCCTTCTGGTCTTCCTACAGTTATTTTCACATTACTATTGTTAGAAGCATGTAATCTTCCTTCCTCCCTCCCTCCCTCCCTCCCTTCCTTCCTTCCTTACTTCCTTTCCTTCCTTTTTTTCTTTCGTCTTTTTCTATACAAAACACCTTTAGGTATACAAAAGAAAGTGCTCTCCTGGAAACCTCTGCACCACTCCTCTCCTCTGCCATGTTCCAAACTTTGAAGGATTCAGCATATTGAATCAACATGTGTGTCATGATGAAATCCTAACCATAACCACAAAAGGATCTGCTGAAAGAACTCAGGTCCAGGTCTGTTGGAACCAAAATTGCTACATTCCCCATGGCTATCCTGTAACTCAGAGCTTGAAAGCTGAAGTCAGCCCACTTGAGAGCTGTCTAAGTGTAGAAGAGTGGTATCAGGGATAAGCAAAACTCTAAAAATACAAATTCTCTCAAAAGTTTGGACATTTTCATCTATTTTTTCACTGTGTATATGGATATAGTTCTATCTGAAGACTCTATCATACACATACTATACCAGAACACTTGGAAACACATAAAAATGATTCATGCAGATAAGCAACTGAAAATGAGATTACATCCTTTTGTCTCTAATTTAGTCCCCTGAGGAATCTTTTACTTCTCTTTTGGCTCATTATACCTGTTGTTTGGTTGCAATATTGCTGTAATAAGTACGTTTTGCTCATCTTGTTTACTTTTTTTATCTTTTGGAAGAAACATTCTTTTTCCTAACTCAAATAATGAAGATTAAAAAAATAATTATTCCTTGATTTGTGTCCACCTTCTGCAGATATCAATACCAGCAGCAGCACTTCATTTTTTTCTCTCCTAATGAGTTCAAACCATCCTGGTATCTGATCCAAGCACTTAACTCTATGGTGGAAGATAAATGCTATGCTTCTGTAAATTATTTCAGTAGAAAATTTTTACTTCTTTGAAAAGCTGAAAATAAGAAAAAAATAAGAATAAGAGAACATTTTCAAGGTAGCAACTCTAGCATCGTTTACTTAAAATTTTCATGGCAACTTGCAAAATCAGTTCTTGGAAAATGAAAAGCAAAAGCCAGAAAGTGGTATTGATGTCCTGTGAGCTTAAAAAGATTTGTGGATTTAACCTCCATAGAAAAATGTCAAAATACACAGCTCAGATTTTAATACAAAGACACATATTAAAACTAATAACAAATGAGATATGCATCATATTAGTATTCAAATAGTATGAGAAGTATTGAGTAGAACATTGTCCTAGGTTCAGCAGTAGCAGTTGTTTTTCTCCTTCTTAGTAGCTGGTGCAACGCTGTGTTTTTGATTTTTTTGGCCTGGGAACAATGCTGATAACGCCAATGTTTTCAGTTGCTGCTCAAATGTTTGGTCTGGCCAAGGACTTTCTGAGTCTCATGCTCTGCCACGGAGGAGGGGAGACCAGGACGAAGCAGAGACAGGACACCTGACCCAAGCTAGCCAAAGAGGTATTCCATACCACAGCATGTCATGCCCAGGATATAACGGGGAGTTACCCAGAAGGGCGAAGGACAGCAGGGTGGGACGAGGTATCTGTCAGTTCTCTGCTGGGGGGAGTGGGGTGAGTTATTGGTCGGCTGGTGTTGAGGTGTTGTATTCTTTCCTCTTGTTATTTCCTTTATCATTATTATCATTGGTGGTAGCAGTAGTCATTTGTGTTATACCTTAGTTACTAAACTGTTCTTATCTCAACCTGGGGGAGTTGCATTCTTTTTGATTCTTCTCTCCGTCCCTCCAGGAGTAGGGGGAGGGCAAGAAGGGGGGAGTGAGAGTGACTGTGTGATTTATGGATGACTTTTGTTTAAACCATGACAAACATTTTCAGAACAGAGTGACTTACTGGTATTATGCAACTTTAATTATCCTTTTTTGTATCAACTCTTGACTTTATATTCACTAGCATTTCCTTTACTATTATCACACTAAATAATGCTTATTTTTATAATAACATATAACAAAAGAGAAAGATCCCAGAATACTAGTCACCTACAGAGACAAAGTGATTAAGTGACATGTTTTACTTTCTAGTCTATATTTGAGAAGAAAAATCATTTAAGAAGGCAGCAAGATGTTTTTTATTTTTATCACAGTGTAATGTCATGCAAAGCTGTACTGCTGTATAAGTACAGCTTCATGATTAAGAGCATTATGCCTACATAAAGCCATAGAATGAAAAGACGTGAAGCAGCTTATTATTAATATACTGAGAGAAGGGTGTTTTCATGCTTATATCTTCAGTTCCATAGTTGTCAGATGGGTAATTTCACCAGCAAAATGTTCAAGGTCATTTCCTTTTTTACTCTTCCTTTTTACTTCAATTAGAAATGTTCTCTTTATTGGGTTATTTCAATGATGTTCTTAGTCAGGGCAATTGACCTCATTACATACTTGCTGAATCAGGTTACAAAGTAAATGACATAATGCAGGACAAAAGTTAACAATTGCAATATCCCATCAAAGAGTTGATATTTGCATTTAAAGTAATTTAAACACAAATCTGAATTATTAACTCTAAGTCAGCAGAATTAAATTCAGTCTGAATTTCTTCTTTAATTACCTGGATAAATGCATTTGAGTCTTTTCAAGATATGAACATTCATTTACAAATCAAAGAGTTTCTTTCTTAGTCCTCAGGCAAGCCAGCCTTTTGAAGTCTACAGCCTTAAAATCTAGAGTAACGATTACTCTTAACAATATGCTATCAATATTACAGAAAACACTGGATACTGGAAAAGTCCTTATGGCTATCAGATGCAGACTTAAACCCAGTGTTAAAGCCTATCCAAATGCTGTTTTACCACATTCTGACTAAGAATTTTTGATGATTATTCAGAGTTCTTATTTTGCAGAATCCAAGGAAAAACAGTAGTAAAAGGACCATGGAAAAGATATTGAAAAGCATTCAATGAACTAAATAGACCCATCTTGCTACTTTTTCTGGAGTAAAAGCCAGTACAAACACTCCACAGTGTGAACCATTCCATTAAGCTATTACTATCACTATATTGCAACTCTCAACTCACATAGCTCAGTTGGTAATTAAAAAATCTGAGTACATACAAAATCACAATTTTACCCTCTGTTATTCTGAAAGTATTTTTACGTATAACTTATCACATAAAATGTTGCATCAGTAGGGCTTCAGGATGTGAATTTAAACAAGAACTGTGAACACTTCGCTTAGGAACAAGTTATGACAAATCAAAGGTTGCCAACTTACTGTGAGCTAATTATCCTACACATTAGTAAAGGACATGAATGTTGGAGAGGGTCTCTTCATCAGGGATTGTAGCGATAGGACAAGGGGGAATAGGTTCAAACTTAAACTGGGAAAGTTCAGTTCGGGTATAAGGAAGTTCTTTACTGTGAAGGTGGTGAGGCACTGGAACAGGTTGCCCAAAGGAGTAGCAAATGCTCCATACTTGGCGGTGTTCAAGGCCAGGTTGGACACAGACTTGGGTGACATGGTTTAGTGTGTGGTGTCCCTGCCCATAGCAGAGGGGTTGGAACTGGATGATCTTAAGGTCCTTTCTAACCCTAACCATTTTATGATTCTATGATTCTGTGATTCTATGTTGTGTGTATATTATATGATTTTCACTTTTGTAATGAAGCCTTTCCTTCCCAAAATTGTGATCTGTGTGAAAATATATATAGTATGTGAATACAGATGATGGTGTCTATCAGTTAATTAGGGCTAGTTGCTTTTTGTTGTATATAATATAAAAAAACATAAATCACTTTTTTGACTATCGCATAATTGGGATATCTCAAGGTAACCTCTTACCTCATGCAGTGTCCTGGTGGAAACAAGAACCTTACATTTGTAGTTGGAGACGGTGCACTAATGCATACTCATGATTCAGTCTAGTTATTGGCATAGGAATGCAATGCTCGTGTCTGCAAGTCTTACTCTTTCATTATATTTTAAGAGAGTTTAATGAAATCTAACAAATAGCATTTCCTTGAGTAGTTCCTTGAACAGTAAACTAAGAGTTCTTTTGTATAAAAAAGAGGTTTTGTAATTTATACAAGTTGGTAACTGAAGTTTGCAACTTTGATGAATATGTTATAAATGTTCCAGTCATTTTAAAAAAGCTGAAGAAAATGTATTTCAGCTACTGATTTTTTTCATTTTGATTTTTGTTTTTAAGAGGATTTTGCCCACCCTTCTACGAAGATTATAAGGAATATTATAAGGTATACATATCCCATCCTACCACAAATGTTATTTCATATTTATGTAGCCACAGATGAAGAGTAGTATCCTAGTCATCTACACTACTACTTTATGATACCAAAGAAAATAAAGTAGCATGTTTCATACTGACAGCAATTGTGTTTTTCAGAACATGTCTTCATTTTGCCTGGAAAAGATCTTGAAGAAGAATAAACACTTCTGCTTGCATAGTATTGGAAGAGGAACTTTCTAGGCAACTGTAATAAGACTGGCATGTTATTTTCAAGTTCTCTGTTGATGTATCATACATATTTGAACATGTGACTTCATCCTTATGTCTTTTACTTCTACCTGTCATTAGTTTAGTTTTTTTATAATGTGCCCTCTTTAGGGAAGGCATAGTCCCTTATGAAGTGTGTAGAAGAAGTTTCTTGAGGATTATTAAGTAGAACTGGAATTGAATGGACAAATGGAATAGGAATAAATAGTAAGTGAAGGATCCTGGGGTGCATCTGCAGGGACATTGCCAGCAGCGATAGACATGTAATCATCCTTTTCTACTTATTGCTTGTCAGTTCACATCTGAAATACCTCATTCAGTTCTGGTCCTGTCAATTTAAAGATGCAAACTGCCTGGAGAGGGTCCAAGGGAGTGCCACAAAAATCATCAGAGGGCTGGAGAACCTGCTAAAGACTGAAGAAGTCAGGTCTCCTCCCTGGAGAAGAGAAAGCCCAAAAGGGGATCTCATCACAGTATTACGGTACTTAAAGTGCAGCTACAAAAATAGATGGTGGCTCTCCCCCTCTTCACAAAGAGCCACGTGGAAAAGATGAGGGCAAATGGGTACTAGTTACACTGGGAAGGGTTTCATCTTGATGGAAGAAATAATTTTTTTTGGACAGCAAAAATAATCAGTCACTGGAACATGGTATAGTGTTCATCAGCGGAGATTTTAAAGATGAAGTTGGATAGGGTGCTAAATAATCACATCTTGGTTTCTTTTTCTACAAAATGCTAGACTAGATGACCTTTTGAGTTACCTTCCATACTGAGGTGTTCTATTAGTCCATGATTTTAAAAACCAAGAGAACTTGCCTGCTTTTCCTGCTCTCATTCCATTTTTATTGGCCATAGTTGTGTTGTATCTGATTATTTCTTTTCTTATCAGCACGGAAGGCCTCTTGCAATGACAGCAAATAGCATCACCCACATACTTAATCGAGTAGTAGGTGGTAACATATGAACAATTCCTTTGCAAAATACAGCTTATGGTATCCACAAGGGATAAAAGAAGTGCTTCAAGGTGTGCTTCAGTTTTGTTTGCTGGATTATTTCAATATCTACAAATACCATTAACAATTTTATTAAAACCATAAATTATACTTCTTCTTCATAATATCAGCATTTAGTTTGGATTTTACTTTTTGTTTGCAGCATGCTGTCTTTAAAAACTTCTTGCATGCTCATGTTTCTGGACTCCAGGAAATTTCAGTTACGATAGAGCACACACAGTGGGCCAAAATAAACAATCTGGGCTAGATAAAAACTTCTGGATTGGATCTTGACCTTTTGTTGACTGTTGTGTATAGTATAGTATGTTCTTTCTGTAATGGAAAAGGCAGCTGCCAAAGTGGATTAATTTATAATGTTAACTAAAACTAAATCTGAGATTCATGTCACAAACCTGAGTTGCTACTGTCAGCAGTTTACAGGATTCACTGCCTAATGAAACTAGTAGATAACTACAGAGGTCATTTCAGCCCATTACAATCAGATGGGCAGATGGTAGCCAGAAAGAGCTATTGCTGTTCAGTTACTGGGGTACCATTGTTCAGCAATATTCATCACCATGATACCGGTTTATTATTTATAGTTTAAGATAGAGGTCAGCTGTTGCCTCTTTTAATATTACTTTAGCTTTTCTTCCATCAAAAGCCTTTAATTCCAGCCTGACAAAAAGGAAAGAACAAATCATCTGAATGTTTTCAAAGTTGGAGTATTTTTGGAAAATGTATCCTAGACATGTCATTTTAGTTTTACTGAGAAATCCCAATATATTATCCATCAACAATAATGTTGGCATCTAGCAAGAACTAAGTAGATATTTAATATCTTTTAAAGATTCACAGTAGTTTCACATTGAATAATTCAAAACAGATTGTCAGATGATTTTTTTCTGCACCTGCAAGAAAAATATTTGAAGCATAATTTTGGTACAGATGCAGGAGAGTGGTAGTGCTTTCTGTCACAAGCTTATCTCAAAGATACATTTTGATCTAAGTAATTAAGACTTGCTACATAAGATAATACCTTTGTTCCTGAATAGGTCTCCTAGTCTGTTGATATCTAACTACTGTCAACATCCTCAGATATGAAGAAAAATATTAGTGAATAAGAAAAAAAACTGCAACAATGGGAAATGATTTTAAAATATGGCTACCTGCCATATCTCCATATTTTGGTTTGGTATTTATTAGTAGTATTTATCAGAAGTTATTTTGTCAAGTTATTCTTCTTCATTTAAACTATTTAAGAAACTGATTAAACATGCGTAATATTTTGCTTTGCAGGTGACACAGAACTCTAGATTTAATGCTATATTTCACCAGGCTTGACTAGGAGAGGCTTCTAAGTTAGTTGGAATTATACATTTACCATATTGCTGGTCTTTTTAAAATTGCTAGAGAAGTTACCCAGACAACCAACTAATTCCATATGCCAAACTTTCTCATGGCTACAGTTTGGCAGGACTCTCAGCAACAAGAATTCTCTTTGCAGATTTCTTTGTACGTATATTTGTATTTGGGTTTTTTCTCATATCAACCTGAATCTGCCTTACGTTTTTTGTCAGCTGTCGAGTTCTTTAGTACAAAACATTTCTTTTGTCGTGCTACAAAAGTGACTTGTCAAAGTCCTGTAAAGATTTGTAGCAAATCAAAAAGAATAGTCTTAAGATCAGTGAAATGTGATCCAACAGATAACAATATATAAATAAGAACTTTCATAAACTGTGCTCTACTCTCAAGTCAGTACAGAACTTGAAGCCTGATTGTCAGTGTATTTAGACCAAAAACTATATACATTTTCATTTTATTTTTATTCTGAATGATCTGTATTTTCCCACTGTTTTGTACTGCCGAAAATAAGCCATGCTGATTAATTACCTGTCAGAACCCATGCTTACCCAGCAAATCCTAGCTTCCAAGATATATCCTACTCAATGTAAATGTTGGTCTTTTAATGGCAATCACAGTATGTGGGCTGTCTGGAATTTATTAGATTGCCATTAACAACAATGTATCATTCTCCAGCTCTGCTGAGTGTTTCAAAGTAGCAAAATGATCAAATTGTGCTTCAATTCTGTTTTGTTTGGTTGGGGGGGGGGGGCGGGGGGGAGGTTATATGAACATCACTGAATGGTATGGGCTGAATTATTGCAGGGCAAGTTTTGCCTGCACGAGTCAAAAGATTTTGGATGCTCACACTTTTACTGCTAACTGTCTAAGCTCTTTAAAAATAATTTACCAGGAGATATTACACTAACATCTCTTTTTCTTGTCATTTACTTTCATACTGGAGATATTCATAGCATTTTCTTTCAGTTTTTATTGTGAGGGTTACAATACCCATAGATTGCTATGGGATATAAATAATTGGATGAATCTATTAACATCAAAAAAACTTAAAAGACCTTGTATGGGTCAATTAGGGGGGTGGGAAGGTGGAGGTGGATGGTGGGGGGAGAGGGAAGAAGAAAAAAACATACATACAACAGGAGAAAAAAGAAATGCATGCAGAACAGATGCTAGTGTTTCCCTCTAAATAGTATTTAACTAGGTCAACAGAGAAGTGAAAATTATTTGTATATTTAGTTAGATCTTCAAAAGTTGGGAAGCTAGAAGGTTGATTCATTGAATAGTTGCAACTAGAATTCTTGGTATTTGATTGATTGACCTTTTGGTAGACAAAACAGGATATAAAAATCTTTGATGAGAGTATATCAAAGTATACAGTTAAAGAACAAACAAATCTCACTTTCTGTTTCAGGATATAGATCTATATATGCTTTAGAGAGGCAGGTTCACTTTTCTCGACCTTCTGGTCATGCTCCTTTTGATGCAGCTCAGGATACAGTTGGCTTTCTAGCTTGCTTTCTGCTGCTGTGCACACTGCTGGCTCATGTTCATTTTCTCATCGACCAACACCCTCAAGTCCTTCTCCACGGGGATATTCTGAATCTCTTCTCTGCCCAGCCGGTAGCTGTGCCTGGGATTGCTCTGACCCAGGTGTAGGACCTTGCACTTGGCGTGGTTAAGCTTCATAAAGTTGTCATCAGCCCACTTCACAAGTGTGTCAAGGTCCCTCTGGATGGCATCCCTTCCCTCCAGTGTATCAGCCAAACCACACAGCTCAGTGTCATCGGCAAACTTGCTCAGGGAGCACTCAATCCCACTGTCCATGTCCCCAACAAAGATGTTGAACAGGAATGGTCCCAACACCAACCCCTGAGGGACACCAGTCATTACTTGTCTCTATTTGGACACTGAATCATTCACTGCAATTCTTTGCATATGACCATCCAGCCAATTCTTTATCCACCGAGTGGTCCATCCATCAAATTTATGTCTCTCTAGTTCAGAGACAAGGATGTCAATTTGTACAAGTCCAGGTAGACAACATCAACTGCTCTACCCCTATCCATCTGTTCAGTAGCCCCATCATAGAATATGAATAGCTGTAGATATCTGTTCAATACAATTTCTGGCACACCGAGCTTTCCTTCAGATAGGAAGTGGAACACTGAGAAAAGAGTATTCTGTTATAACTTGTATCCATGGCACTACAAAATAATAATTATAAATATAAAAATTGCAGATTATGTTCTGTGTATCCTGTAAAGTATTATTTACCAGGAAAACATGACAAGAAAGAGACATGAGAATATGTCTACGTGGCTACAACTACACCTTTAAACAGGGATTTGAGTTTTATTTGTGCATTTTCTAGCCCTAGTAAAGGATTGTCTTGTGACACCATTCAGACTTAACAGGAAGAAATATTCAATAGATACGAACAGAGATTTAGTGAAGTAATAAAAATGTAATAAGTAGCACTCCATGGGTGACAGAACATTGTGTAATCCTTAATTCCCAGAAGCTTTGTTTCTACTGCAGAAACCATTAATATTCTGTAGGACAAAACTGGAGTTACGTGATCCAAGGTGTCTTCATCAGACAATGTTCTTCAGCCTGATTCCCAGAGGCAAATACTTTTCCAGCATGAGGGCCACCTATGAAGCCAAAGAAAATAGTATGCACCTTCAAAGTTTTATAGTCCTGGGTCTAAAGGTCCCTGTAGTATTAAAAAAAAAAAAACAAATGAAACTGTTGTATAAAGCTACAGGAGAAAATAACTTGGACTTTCAGGACAAGAATGACTGGTTGAAATTGAGACACTAAATATATGAGTGCAGATGGCTGCAGTGGAAGAGGAAAGCTTTCTGTAAATTATCTTGGAATTACTGTGTTTCTAGTAAAATGGACATTTCTTGTGACTGGTGTATGCTCAGGACAAAAGCAGACAATGAATTAGAGAGATGAACTTGTTAAAGACTTACAGCCAGTAATATTGATCTAAAATAATTAAACTCTTATTAAGACCAGATTGTCTCTAGGTATAGCAGCATGAAGGTCCATAAACAGCCATTAAAATGGAAGAAGCTGACAGTGGAAAAGCCAATGCATATATGCCAAGCAGCAGATTAGAAAATGAGAGCAAAACCCTAGAAAGCTGAAAGAAGATGACTGTGAGTACCACCATTAAATCAGCAAAAGAAAATACCAGAGATTAAATTGTTCAAGAACAGAAACAGAGTAAGAACAAAAGCCAGATTTGCAGCAATCCAAAAAAAAAAACCTAAAGGAAATATCCTACACTCTGAAAGATGGGGAAAAACAGATCACAGCTTTGCAACTCAACAGTGTGTGTTTTCTTGGAGCTATGGGTTTGCTCCTACTGTGCCATCAGATGCCAACTTCATGTTTTTGTATTCTGCATTAAATGAGATTTCCAATACCCACTGGCATTTTAATTTTTTTATAATAAAGAATAAACTAAATGAACTAAATAAATAATGCATTCCTGTGCTATGTTTGTCATGCTTAATTTATTTAAATCCTGAAACTCGGCTTTCTGATTTTTCATATCTGTCAGTTCATCCATCCATTTTTGCACTTTTCACTGCTATGATAGTCAAGCACCTAGCATAAATTGCAGAGAAAATTGATGTAAACCTGTTCTGAGGTGTGCCTAATTTTAGTCGATTTAACTTTCTGAATCCTTCACCTTACATTTATTAGTGGGACTATAAACTGTTCTCTCGGATTCTCACTTTCACCATAATTTTGTACAGTGACATCACTCAAGAAGTTACATATTTATAGGAGAAGATTCAGTTCTATTTGAAAAGATATGTTGGCTTTCTTGGATTCTTTTCTCTTATTTTTTTCATATTGTGAATAATCTGCTGTTTAAATTTATAAGACTTTTTACAGATTTGAAAAGACTATATGAAGAATATTTAGTAAATATAGAAAAATAGCCAACATAGCTGCTGAAAGAATGCAGATAATTTTTACTCTTGGAGCTGAGTCTTGCCATTCAGTCTTTTGTACCTAGGACTTCTGACTATACTTGAAATTATTAGTTATTGAATATTTTCTGTAAAAATATACCTGTCATCCATAAAAGTGGTAAACCTGGGATGGCTGAAGTATGACGGTAGGGGATAATCAACAGAGACACAGTTCCCTCTGTTTTCCTTTTCCCCTTTGTTTGCAATATTGTACCTCACTCCCAGTGACTCATTAGCTACAGGTTATCAGCTTCCCCTCCTTTCCACATCTCTCATCTTAAGACATTGCTATTCTAGCCACTGCTTGTACAAAAAGTGACCTAGCTGCACAGAGTGCACTGTCCAACAGAGCCCAGGAAAAAATGAAGGGGAAAATCCCATGCATAAATCCCACAGGAAGCTGGTAAGGGAAAGTTGCTGACTGAAAGGCCCAGGTGGAACCAGATCAGGGTTAGGTCTAAAGTAACAAGCTGAAGAAGTCCAACAGCTTTTGTATTGCCACAGTGCCAGTTAACAATCACATCATTAGTGTTAATCAGAAGCTGTGCTTTATCATTATTGTTATTATGAGTGCACATCTGGAAGCTAAAGGAGACCAACAGACTATAGCAAAATGAAAGTCAACTGTATGCTGTTGTTTAGGTCCAGTACCTGAGGAAAGCTGGCAAGAGTTTGCAATGTAGAAAGGTTCTTCCAGAAAAAATATTTCCCTTTTTGATTCTTGCTCCACACTAGGCTATGTCATCCATTAATTACAGACCCCTATGGCAGGAATGCATTCACTGTCAGCGGAGGGAGACATGACTGCCTCTACCTATTTGCTCTGAGAGGAGGATAAGTAATTGTTTACTGCTTCACACACAGCTCTATAACTCAGACATGTACTGACAGAGGTCTTGTTCCTCATTACCATTCCCTCCATCTGTATGTTCTTCCAGTAACAGTCTGGTCCTTAAGTAACAGCTAAAGAAGTAATTTAGCAATCAATCAGTCATACTGCAAATGTAATTTTGGGAAATGATGCATTTCAAGACATTTCCAAATGATTTTTTTTTTATTTGCGGAACAGAATTAGACTCTGATTTACTACTGGCACACTGAATCCTTTCCTATTACTCCTTCTGTCTATATAGGCTTTTATTATTGTTTTGTATGGACCACATGAGACTGAATTCGAAAATTTATGGATGCCATATTTATAGTACACGTCAGTGAAAAAGCGTCAGGAAACATCAGTTTTATAGGGGAATTAAATTAGGTTGTTATAGCAAAATTTATTGTTTAATCCATGAAAGCTCCATAGACTTCAAAGGTTAGACCACCAAATAATAAAGATAGAACATCACAATCATCATCTCAATAAGCAGTATAACATGGCTATAAAGCAAAAATGGACAGAAAGTGACATAAATATACAGGTATGCCTAATATAATTTCCAGTTCTATTAATTTTGTCTATGAATCTGGAATGCGATTACTGAATTACAGGCTGTTGGAAGTAGATTTTAAAGTTCCTTCTTTCCTTTCTCCCTTTCCTTTTCATGTTCAGAGACCTAATTTAAAAACACACTCTTAATCTATATTGTCTTTTCAAAACAGAAGGGGTGGATCCTGTGGACTGTGGAAAGAAGAGCCACTCTGAGCAAACATGCAGAAAACAAAGGCTCACAGCTTCCTCGCGAAATTTATTGTGCTACCAAATAGTCTGTGTATTATTCTCTATTCCCCAGAAGACTAGGGCTCTCTAACAGTATGTAAATAGATGTAAACCAGTGCCCAGGCCACAAGGGCAATTGGCAGCAAGAAAACATATGGTAAGACTAAATATTGGCATGAAAATTCATGCCCTGGATTTTTAAAAACAGTTACCTGATAAGCCAGCAAACTCCAATGCTGCTTAGTGTTGACCACTTTATTAATAATACACAGTGTGTTAAGTAGATAAATAATAAATAAAGAGAATAGTGTCCTCTGGGGACATGCTTGCACTCCAGTTGCCTGTATCTGCATTTACATCTTATTGTTGATTCACCCTGAAGACACTTTAAAGTCACACTCCCCAACCACAAATACTGCATAGCTGTTTGGGCAGCCAGTGGTGCGTGGCAGTACCCCAGGTGGCTTAGCAAGGCTTGCCAGCTTGAAGGCATCACACTTAGAGGCATCTGTGAGGATACCTCATACACAATGTGGACAGTGCATGTTCATGGCCACCACCATCTCAAATGCCTTAAACTTGCCCCCATGCATGCCTAAACAGGCGGAGGCTGACTACTCCCTCTCAGTAATGTATCCCAAAGCTTCTCAGCACTGAGGCACATGTAGCCTAAGAGACAGTCTCCCAGAATTACAGCTTTGTTATGTTTCTCCCAAAATACTCATGAATTGTAGGGATAAATTCAAATATTTCTTGTGGAGGTGTCCAAAGTACACTGCCTTCATGTTCCAAAGAACTTGAGGATTTATATTGTGCCTCAGACTGCATATTATTGAACCCACCTTTTGTGTGGAATAAATATCTATGTTTACATTGACAGAACTGAGTACCTTCCTAGTACAGATAGAAGACTGAAATTATTCACTAAATCCTGCATTCTGCAAAATGCAGGAAGGCTATGACGAAAAATAATTTAATACAGTAAAATAAAAGGTCTCTCAATTCCAAGGAGCATTAGTGGTATCAGTATTACAAACATAAAACATGTCATTCCTAGGACTGTATCTTTTATCTGCAAGGAAAAACTGTATTTCCTTTCTGTTGTACCACCATAACAATTGTTACCCCTGTATGCTATGAGATAATATGGTAAATAACTAGAAAAGCATTAGATTTTATAAAATTTCTTCTATAGCTACAGTCTGAAAAGGGTACAAGGTGTATCTAGTGCTAGTGAAGTTCTGTCAAAGTAGTAAAAATTCTGTTATTGGACAAAAATTTAGAAATATAATTTAATTTTTAACTAATATGAAGAACAAATATTTGCCTCTTTCACCTTCCTTCCGTACTGTACAGCAGGGAAAATTTTTCTGTTACCACCTCAGGAACTGCTGCAGGAGCAAGTGCACCCTCAGGCCATGTGGCATGGTTGAGGAACCATGGAGAAGCTATCATTTTTATGTCTCCTTACCTATGTTTAGTCACACTCCCAAACAGCACCCTGTATCACCTTATCAGCACATGGGCCACTGGGAAAAGAAAAAATGACAGAATTCAATCACAAACCAGCACAGCATAAGTGTGCTTATCTAGTACTTTCTAATCCTAGATTTATCCCAGCATGTTAGTGGCTGATAGGTGCTGCTTTTAATCTGTTCAGAGGTTCTGAGGTAGATGCTATTTGTGGTTAGAAAACCTCCAAACCTGATGTGCTTTGCCTTTATGCATTTGCCATTCCAAAATATCAACAAGCAATCTATCATACATCTTAATTAGTTATGAGAAAAATTGTCTTTTTGTAGAAAAATACAGAAAAGCAACTTACTTTATTATTGAAAAGAAAAATCTTTGTAATTTTATCTTACATTTCCTGTGTTTATAAAGTAAAATGAAAAAAATATTTATAAAATACTGAACATATATAATATACTGATAATTTGTATGATCATGAGTTTAAACTGTCGGTTAAACAGACCCAGGGACAAAAATTTGATATTGCTATTCAACTTCAGCCTTGGTTTCCTCAATGCAAAACAAGGAGACTTTTAATCATTACCTTCAAGGGACAAATAAGCCTCACATCTGTCACTATAGTAAAAATCAGACAAATTTATTATAATATAATCATGCCTTTTCATGCTGCTCTCCGACTGATGCTACAGATAAGCTTAGAAGGAAAAGATGGATGGGTAGAGGAGAACAGAAATAGAATAAAATCAGATTACAGAAAATCTAAAGGAGGAAATTACATAAAAATGACAGTTTCAACAGAGCTCGTTGAAAATTGCATCACAACTCTTTAAATGCATATACATGCAAATCCTTCTGATTCTAAATGATATCTTATACCAAAAGCATTCACTGTTTGAATGTCACAGCCATTGCAGGTTTTTTCAGGTTTTTAATGGAAAGAACAAAGCAGTTCTACATATTAGTAAAAATTCCTTTGTTAAATTCTCCAAGCTATGACAAGATAGGCTTCTCTTTCCTTCTATTCATTAACACAACTTAATTTTTTATCTAAAAATAAAATTTTCAGTTCACATATTTTTACCAAAAGGTTTTCTTGAGACATATTTTATTGTGTCCAGCAATTTGTTTTAGCAAAACAAAGGCATGAAATATTGTAGAACTAATATTGGGCAAAAGGGAGACAGCAAACAAAATTCAGCAGGGTGTTGTTATCTGTTAGCTCATGACACAGTCTGTGACTCATGATGCAAATGTTGCTGATGAAAAAGGCTTCTAGTTTGTTCAAATGAACTCTATTTGCTGCTTTAAATTATTTTAAACTACTGTTTGCCTCAGGAGGTAAATACAAATCTCACCAGGAAATCTCTCCTTCCCCTGCCCTCTTCCTCCTGAGTTGTTATCCTTGCAGGACCTTTCTAGAAAGAAAAAAGAAAAGAAGAAATAGATCCTTTAATTTAATAAATTAATTACTTATATTTCATTCATTGTACAGACCAGAATATCATATATCTGTACTGATCAGTGCACTTGATCAATTATTACTTCAGACTTCTAAAAAGAAAACACAAAATTGCACCGTACTATGAAAATCTAATTGTCTTCCAAGCAAAGTTTTATATTAGAATATAAAAACTCCTGGATACACCAATATAAGTGACTGCTTCTGTTTCACACCTTCTTGAAAGCTCAGTCTCCCTGCTGTCTGGATGCTTCTGTGTTTGCATCTCATTTGTTTCCATTAGGCTGTAACTGCCTTTCATTGAGATGACTATTTCTGGACATCTGATCTGATGTCAGACAGAAAAGGAACAGAACCTGGTAGGACTTGCTATCAAAAAACAAGGTCCATGTGAGAGGAAAGAGCATCAGAGCTGGCCAAAAGAAACAAAACATTTGGATACAGCATGGTGAATGAGAGCAGTGATACATTTGCTTGCCCCACTTGATGAAAAGACTGTGCATAACTACAATGATATAAGCTAGAGGATCATATTTGGCACTGTTGCTGGAGTACTCTCATCCAGCATATATTGTAATGGATATTTGTGATGTCTAATTACATAGATGTGGTATGCACAGGAGGCACACACAAGCACACGACACTGAAATGGAAAATCTAGCTATTAAGGAAGAAAATATTCTGAGACAGCTCATTGGCAGAGCAGGTTCGAGTTGCTGCAAGCTTCAGAAACCTACCACCTCAGCTAAGAAACAGAACGCACAGCTGGAAAAGTGAGAGGGAGAAAGAAAACATATTTGTTATTCTGTTTCATGATCAACAGTATTTGTTCAGGATTAATCATTCAGTCATATTTAGTCTGAATATTCAAAACATAGTATGTCCTCAATTTTGAACTTCCTGACTGGCAGTTGCATGGTATGGCAATTCACCTATCATAACAAAAGCCACTTGAGTGAGCTATTTCATTCTACTAATAATTCCAATAAGGTTTTGTTTGTTTGTTTTACTATATTTTGTTTCCTTCAAAAAAGTGCTGGAAAGGGCAGCCTGTCTACAAAAATGTTTGTGGGACTGCAACATTACGGGGAAGATATAGCTAAGGGCATGACTTAATTGAGTCTGCTGAAGGAATGAAAGGTGCTCCGTGAACAGTGGCTGCCCTTGATCACTTGCCCATGTATCAAATGCTACAGTTGATGCACCTAAAAAGTTCATTCTCCTTCTAGAGGTAGATTGTGCAAAAGGCTGTGGGCTAAGTTATTCAATGTTAACAAATGCCAGCTCACAATCTCAGTGCTGGTTCAGGCTGTCACATGAAATTGTCTATCAGACTGGCAAAAGTTTGAGATGAAAATAACATACACGCAAAATGGAATGCTCAAATTGAAAGAATTGCAATAAACTGACTTGTAGGCTACCTGTTGGAACACCATATAGTAATGGAAGAATCTGAATAGAATCATAGAATCATAGAATAGTTAGGGTTGGAAAGGACCTCAAGATCATCTAGTTCCAACCCCCCTGCCATGGGCAGGGACACCTCACACTAAACCATCCCACACAAGGCTTCATCCAACCTGGCCTTCAACACTGCCAGGGATGGAGCACTCACAACCTCCCTGGGCAGCCGATTCCAGTGCCTCACCACCCTAACAGGAAAGAATTTCCTCCTTATATCCAATCTAAACTTCCCCTGTTTAAGTTTGAACCCGTTACCCCTTGTCCTGTCACTACAGTCCCTGACGAAGAGTCCCTTCCCAGAACCCCTATAGGCCCCCTTCAGATACTGTAGGGCTGCTCTGAGGTCTCCACACAGCCTTCTCTTCTCCAGGCTGAACAGCCCCAACTTCCTCAGCCTATCTTCATACGGGAGGTGCTCCAGTCCCCTGATCATCCTCGTGGCCCTCCTCTAGACTTGTTCCAGCAGTTCCTCATCTGAAGAGATGTTTATTGTAATACTTGCAAAACGTGTTTGATTTATTGATGTTCATGAGAATGAAATGTCGCTCTTCAGGTAGTGTTGATTAGAGAGTTTCCAAAGGCGTGGTAATTTCATTTCTACTGTTTCAAGACCATGACATCTTGTGATTTTAGGCTTGGGCATATTTCTATTAGCTTTGCTCTCCATATGTTATCAGGCATCCTGAGTGGATCAGGTTGGAAAAGTAAGTATTTCATGAGATTTAGCTAATTTCTAAATATCACCACCTGCTAGAACAGGGCACCTATTATTACTCCTTCTTTTATGAATATTTTTCTTTCTTTACATTGTTTCTCCACTTTTCTATCATTCTGTCTTCCGGCTAGCAGAATTCCGGCTCAGCTTGCCAAGGACACTCTACTTTTTGCGACGTTATCAAGAACTACATTGTCTTAAACAGTGTGATCCTGTCACACACTTGACAGATCGCAGGATAGCTGATGAGTCCACCCTCAAGCCTTTTCATGATGTGATTATGAAACAAAACCCAATGGCTGGTCACAGTTTTCAGTAGAAATTACTAATCTAGGATGAACAGCCAAACCATCAAGCTTTCTGCAATGTTATAATGTACAATGCCATCTGATTCCTTAAGGCTCTCATATTCACAGGATCACTGCATCAGCAGGATGCCTGTGCTTCCTACTTGGACAGTTTCCTGGTGCCTCTCTCCTGCTCTTCACCAGCTGCCCAGCTGGTAAGTGGCCATATTGCCCATTTCCTCAGGCTGGTTGGCCCCGGATATTCCAGCTGCCTTGACTTCCTGGACGCTTACATTTCTGAGCTTCCACAGAGACCACCTGTTTGGAGAAAAAGCATCCCAGCTGTCTTCCTCACAAGCCAGCCTAGAAATTGAAAGGTGTATGGAAACAGGACAGTCATTTAGTTGGTGTACCCAGTTAATAGGGAGACAGGTGACTGTCCAATGAACAGGAAGTCAATGTCTATGGAAATATTTTTAATGGTTTTCACTCCTTGCCCATGATTACATTTGGCTTTGAGTATGTGAATTCTGATGAGCTTGATAGTCTTTTTACCAACCTGGTAACTGCATTTGTACTCAGGTCATCCACCTGAGTAGATATCTGGATATCCATATCCAGAAATAACCTTATATATAAAGGAGAGAGAATATGATGCAAAAGTGTCATTCACTCATAGAGAGAAAAAAATATGTTAGAAAGGAACTTGTTTGAGGTTGCACAGCAGTGTAATGCATTATGGCATTCCTTTCCTTTTAGATGCTGAAGGGTTTGTTTGTATGGGGGTTTTTCCCCTTAAATTTAAATTAACTTGTATCTAACAATAAAAAAACCCTAGTAACATATTAGTTACTTACAAAAGTGAATTTTCTGCTAATCTGCATATTCTACTTGCAGGTTTTGAAAATTTTAGCTCACCCATGCAGACTTTGACACTTGTTCTAACAGAACAACTAAGGAGTAGATTATTATCCTCCCTATGGGCCTATATTGATCAGCTGTAGAACACCTGACAGCAGGTTTCACAAATATTACCTGATAGACAGACAACAGAATCACTCCAGGCTTTGGATTCTGCTTTGGTTTGATGTCAGGTTTGACTGTTCCAGCATACTTTTTCAGTTGTGGTCTTCTTTTTTTCCCCTCCAGCTTACCTCACTGTTGCATGAGCATCTTTTTGCAGGTTTCTTATCACAATCCCAGTATCTTTGCCCATAAACCTCTTTTTTTTTAATGGTTTAGTCTCCCATTCCAACCCCAGCCTGCCCTACCCTACTCTCTTACAGTTCTTCTCACCATTGCAATCTGCCTTTTATCTGTCTCTATGGTCAATCATTTCAATTTTGTCCCTATATCCTCTCTTGCATTCCACTTTCTGCTGAAATTTTCCTCACCTGATTCCAAACCATAGCTTTTTTCACCCTTCTTCCCCAGTTCCTTGGCTGAGTCCATTTGTCTAGGTATTCATGTTCTCCACGTGCTTTAACTCTTCATCTAATTTGCATGCCATGCTTCTTTATCTTCCTGTCCCATTTCATCAGTCTCTTCTCCAATATTCTAGCCAGTCCTGGTGTTCCCAGGGTCCTGCAGTAACCTTCTTAAGCAGCTGCTGTCTGTTTCTGGGCACCTGATTCCATCTCAGACTCTCCTGCCAGTTGCATTTCCATTCATTTTACCTTTTCAGGTTCAGCTCTGGGGCTCCCCACACAAGAAGGATATGGACCAGCTCAAGTGAGCCCAGAGGTCATGAAGATGATCGGAGGGCTGGAGTACCTCTCCTATGAAGACAGAAAGAGTTGGACTTATTAAGCCTGAACAACAGAAGGCTCCACTGAGATCTTATAGCAGTTTTCCAGTACCTACAGGGGACCTACAAGAAAGCTGGAGAGTGACTTTTTTACAAAGGCATGTAGTGACAGGACAAGTCAGGAATGGCTTTAAGGTGAAAGAAGGGAGATTTAGATTAGACATTAGAAAGAAATTCTTCACTATGAGGATGGTGAGTGTGTGGCACAGGCTGCCAGAAGAAGTTTCGGCTGCCCCATCCCTGGAAGTGTTCAAGGCCAGGTTGGACAGGGCTTTGAGCAATCTGGTGTACTGGAAGGTGTCCCTGACTGTGGCAGGGGGGTTGGAACTGGATGATCTTTAAGGTCCCTTCCAACCCAAACCATTCTATGATTCTATGATTTTTCTAGCTCCCAGTTCTTCAGATAAACAAGGCACAAAATGCTTCAAGATACACAAAAATCTTACAGCAATCTTTCTCTAACCAATCATTCATCATATTCCTTTGGTCTTCTGACTCAAGAAGCGGCCCTTAAAGCCTCAGTGTGCTGTGTTCTGCTACCAGTTCCTGAAAACAATGGCAAGTATTTGCAAATGATTCTGACTGGATATCAAAGGAACCATTTGCAGACCTGGAGATCTTAGACTGTGCAAGGCTACAGTATATTTTTTGCTATGAACACTCAAAACTACAGTGTTCTGAACAAAGCTTGGCCTGCACCATAGATCTCAAAGACCTTCAAAACAAAACTACTTAGAGTCATGATAGATATTGTCTTTAACAATTTTCTGTCTTATATTGTCTGTCAGTTGTATTTTCTAAAAATCTGTCCTGCATATCAGCATATACTTAAGATGGAAGATAACAGAGAGATAAAGACAGAATACCTGAAGGGGGCCTATAGGGATGCTGGGGAGGGTCTCTTCGTCAGGGACTGTAGTGACAGGACAAGGGGTAATGGGTTGAAACTTAAACAGGGGAAGTTTAGACTGGATATAAGGAGGAAATTCTTTCCTGTTAGGGTGGTGAGGCACTGGAATCGGCTGCCCAGGGAGGTTGTGAGTGCTCCATCCCTGGCAGTGTTCAAGGCCAGGTTGGATGAAGCCTTGGGTGGGATGGTTTAGTGTGAGGTGCCCCTGCCCGTGGCAGGGGGGTTGGAACTAGATGATCTTGAGGTCCTTTCCAACCCTAACTATCCTATGATTCTATGATTCTATGAATATAAAGTAAGTTTAATGTTTACATAGTTAAATCTTTTCCTCAATTGAAAAAAGTAAAATAAACTACGTCAAAAACATCCTTACAGTGAACACAAAATTATTCTGCATTATTTCTTGCAAAAGCAGTAGTCTGATGCTGAAGAAATGACATTTTTTCCTATCCAATTTCTATGCAATTAAAGTTCCTCTCATAATTCCTGGGAGAAAGCACCAATATTTTCACATGGTTAACCACACTGTAATTTGTAGGAGAATGAAGGAAGGCTGTATTAGGTATATAAAGGTGGATTTACACCTAATTCGAATGTATCTGATTTCCTTGTATGTTACCTATAGCAGTATGTACTACTACAGTAGTGTTCAAATTATCTACTTAGAAGTGCTGAATTAATTAAAATACAACAACAAGAAAAAGCAACCTCCAGAACCCCCATGGCACTTGTGCAAAATTAAAACTGTTGAATTCATTTTGTTTGCCAGTATCAGCAGTTAGGTGCCTTATTGTTCCACTGTTATTTGTTCCAATACTTGTCATATACACTGGAGTTGTCTACCGGGTTTCAAAACACTTCTTCCAGAGTTCACAAATGCTATGTGTGTGACAGTGCAATTTGCAAACAGACATGTGT
This sequence comes from Lathamus discolor, assembly GCF_037157495.1. NCBI lineage: Eukaryota > Metazoa > Chordata > Aves > Psittaciformes > Psittacidae > Lathamus > Lathamus discolor. The sequence goes on from NC_088884.1 coordinate 26,823,222, forward strand.
GTATGCATATCTGAATTTCATAAAAGCTTCTCCTCTTGCTTCTTGACTGATAATGTTTTTGAAAAATGACATGCAACCCCTTGAAAAATATGGGTCTGCTTATTTTATCTGAACATCTCACTTTTGCAGTGTCACAGGAACAAACTAATCTCCCTGTGGATAAAAGATATTTCTTAACTATGAGATGTTTGAAGGCATTGTTGCAGTTCTATGTATATGTCTATGTGCTTTGGTTTTCCATAAAAGTCAAATATTCCTTCCTACATATACTTGTTTAAAGCCTAGTATTTTATTTCATACATACATACATACATGTGGGGCCCTAATGGAAACACAGATCTGGAGGTACAACATAGGCATTGAAACTGGTATAAGTATTTTTAGCTCTTGTTTTCGATATGACCTACTGTTAAAGTTTATTTTTTTTACTTGCGTTGATTTTAACAAAAAGTTTTTGGATACAAGGCAGGCTCTTTTGTTGCTACCAGTATAGAACAGAGATGTAAAAAGAGGTATTACAAACTTGGCTTACTTGGTACAGTTCCATTTCCTGGAAACAGCCAAAAAATGTTGCGATTTTGTTGTGATACAGAACACAAACAGATGTTTAAATCCTGAGAACTGTGGAATAAAATCCAGCCTGCACAGTCCATTTATTTTCTTCGGGAAACTGATTTTTTTTTTGCCTTCATATCTGTTCATTTTCTCTTGTTCTTCGTTAATCACACACGAAGCTACTGAATGAGCTCTGACTACAGCTCAGAGAATTCATGTATATTACAGACAACACATTTGAACAGTCAATTTCAACATTTAAATCAAAATGCATAAAACAAAGTTAAAAATGTATTATCATAGTTTGAGAGAGCCTTTATCATTTCAAATTTTAATTAAGTCTAATGAAGAACACTTGGTTTGATCAAGTAACTTGAAAGGGATTCAGGTAGATCATTATTTGGAACAGGAGCATAGTGCTAAAAATTACAGAATTATGAAATAAGTCATTTAAATAACTGCACATGAGGTGGTAATTTGAGAAAATTTCCATACACAGAAATAAATTCAGTACAAAGGCTGAACAAAATTTAAAGTTCATAATCCAAATTCAGCTGAATATATACATTCATCCTTGATTCACCAACTATACCATAAGCTTGCTCAAAATGACCACTCTTGCACTTAAATTTTGTTTAAAAAATATCCTATGCAATGATATTGTTATATATAAATATATATATGATATTTTTATAATACAAACAATGAAACCCCTCATGTGGAAAAGCAGACTTTTGTTCATCATCTGATCCCATCAATACATTACCTTTGAGAAAGAAAGATTTCTTTTTTTAATAAATGCTTTCTGGTAACATCTGAATCTAAATTTTTAAGAAGTGTGATGGGGTTTTACATCACTGGTGGTTTAGACTTCAGGACAAAAATGATATTATAGACACTGCCAATTTTACTGAAGATTATGGACTGAAATGTTTACTTTGTTTTATCTGCATATACCTTGCCTTGTATTTCCATGTGCACATAATAAAGGTAACCTCAACGTTGCAAATATTGAGGTTAGGTAATGGAAAGTCTTATCTGAGACCATGGACAGTATTTAAATATTATGAGGTTGTGTGTTATGATAATGCAATGAAGCTGAAAGACAAACAGAGATATTGTTTCCCTTACCTCCCTCTATCTCTGTGCCAGATTAGGGAGTGCCATTAAAGATGATCACTTCACGATCGTTAAGGAAGCCAAAAGCAGCAATCCATATTATTACTGCTGAAGTTCTTCCTTCAGACTATTACATTATATCATCTGCAAGTTCCTAAACTTCAAAATCAAAAGTTGTGGCACAAGGTGAGCAGAGTAAGGCAGTGCAGTAGTGAAGAGTCTGGCAAGAGATCAGGTAATGAAAGAAGTCTTTTTCAGTAAGGGTCATCTTCTATAAAAAAAAAAATAAAAAAATCCTACCTTTCAGACATCGTATCTCTTCCTGAGAAGAACCATACCAATTTTGCATCATGCAATTTCACTATTTGTTTGCTTTCTTTCACCAGATGTTTTTCATGCCCAAACCTTTGTCTTCCCATAAAGCTGTAGTGGCAGCAGATTTCCAGAGTATTTCAAAAGCAATCATTGGTTTCAAAATAGCATCTCAAGCTCTCTCGCATGATGCATCATTAATGTACGAAACGGGGAAAAGTGAGGGATCTTATAAGATACTAAAAACACATGGTATAGATGCCCAGTTTAGCATGTAAGAACCACCTAACTTGGGAAGTCCTAAGAGATTTTAATCATCTAGAAGTCTGATGACCTTGATCCTTACCTGCTGCTGTAGTCCTGAAGGAATCAGTAATGGGACAACCTGAAACCAAAGATGTCAGTGGCAAACATCAGTGATCAACTCTTCAAGAATAATGTCACTAATAAACTAAGGAGGAATATAGGTACTATTACTCTGTACCAGAGATGACTCTCTAATCCAGTGTTAAACTCTTACTGGCACTAGACAAAAGACTCCACATGATTTAGACATAAAGTTGCATATTCTTACTATCAGCATGACATTCTCACAAAACTGTGGATGTCATATGAGTGTCTTCCGTTCCTCAGTGTGTTTCTTTCATTTCCTTCTGATATTCTTTTTTTATTAAAATAAAAAAAAAATCTTTTAAACTGTTATTCACATTCAGTGGCTACATCTATAAATAATCTCAAACGTTAAAGGAAAAGCAAAGCATATAATATTTTCAGATTTTACAGCTGTTATTATGCAACAGGAAAAAAAATGTTATATTACCACCCCTTTGCCAGACCTTTGAAGCCATAAATTTGTAGCTTCAGGAAAACTATGTTGATTGTACTTTTTCCCTTCTCCCCTACCTTACATATAGCAGCTTTGTGGTAAGGAGAGTTCTTTGTGTCATGCAGTTGGGAATAGCTGTCTTTCAGTGAAATCACTCACCTCTCACTGACACCATCCAAGTGCATGAAGCATGAAGAAAGTAAGGCTTTTGCAGCTCTCTTTCAGCAAAGAACAGTTTCAGCTTGGCTGAACATCTTGTAGGTCTCATTACCAATATTAGAAGCTTCTTCTGCAAGGTTTTAATTTTAACATAGTAATTCAGAGGTAATTATAAAACATCAAACATCATCATAAATGAGAAATCTAGAAGTCAAGATGTGAGCAAAAAAAAAAACCCCAAACCCTTAAACCCTAAGAGAAAGAACACATTAAGAATAAATTATTCACAGCTGCTGTTGAAGCTGCATTGCCTCTGATCCAAACCTATTCCAGGGAAAGTTTGTTTCAAAACTGTAATGAGTAAGAGCCCTGAGGCAGGAGCACTGTGGGGCAGTGAGCAGAGCAGAGACGTGTCATGGGTGCAGTGTAATACAGCAGGATCAAACCCTAATGATGCTGCACTCAGTTTCAATTGCACTGCTGTTATGATATCAGTGTATTGTTCATCACTACTTTAAATGTGGTAAGAATGGGGTTTTACTTTTTATCAAGAGTTTCTGATTTCTCTGTTTCATGTATCTTTTTTTTTTCAACAATGCATCTTATAACTTGGATCAGAATTTTTAATTTTTTGTTTCTATAAATCTATTCTATTTACAGGCATTGATTGTGAAATTCTTACCGTCATGGTTTAAGCCCAGCCAGTAACTCAGAACCATGCAGCCATTTGCTCACATTTTTTCCCCCTCCCCTCTGAGTCGGATGCAGGAGAATCGAAAGAATCTAAAGTTGAGATAAGAACAGTCCAATAACTAAAGTACAATACAGAACTAATGCTACTACTACTGCTACTACTAATAAGGTAAATAACAAGCGGAAAGAATATAAAAGTAAAAAGAGAAAGGAAAAAACAACAACACAAGTGATGCACAATGCAATTGCTCACCATCAGTCAACTGATATACAGCCCGATCCAAGCAGCAATCTGCCCTTCTGTGTAACTCCCCCCAGGTTATATCCTAGGCATGAAGTGCTGTGGTATGGAATATCCCTTTGGCTACTTTGGATCAGGTGTCCTGTGTCTGCTTCCTCCTAGCTTCCTGCACCTCTCCTCATTGGCAGAGCATGAGAGACTGAAAAGTCCTTGATAAGAGTAATCATTACTTAGCAAAACCTAAAAACATTGGTATGCTATCAGCACTGTTCTCAGACTAAAGGAGACACTTACTGATATCAGTAGTCAAAGGGAAGCTGACAGAAAGAAGTACGCTAGACAATAAAAGTCAATAAACTTTTGTTGCTAGGAGGACAGGCAGCAGCATAGATTTGGATAATTCTAATAAATATGTATTAGAATTTTTATGTAGAAGTTTATATACCTCTGGATATTTAGAGATTTTAACTACTCTTTTTCCCCTCCAATGATATCGCTTTTTCACATGTCTGACCAGATGAAAGTTTGTCTATTATAGCAGTGCTCTTCAATGCACAGACACCTGCTTTCTGCTGGGACTAAGTGAAGCAACAGGAGCCGTTCTCTCCCAGAGGAATTCTCAGCTGATGACTTGCTGCTGAATTGCAAGACTTACTTAAAACAACAACAGATTGTGATACAAAGTGGATACCTGCAAATTTGTCCCTGTAACATTCTTTGTTTTGTCTTTGGTTTTTCTGTTTTCTTTTATTTTACATCTTTGGTATATTCTGATCGTAGTTTCAATAAAGCCATATTTTCAGCTCATTTTATTGTGTCTTCCATAAAAATATCTCAATCTTCTTGGAATCTCTGTCACAATTTTCTTGTTAGGAGTAAGATTTTTAAAGCCATGTTTTAAGTATGCATCTACTAGTACAGTATCTAGTGCATGCCTGTATCCATTAAACATGCATACCATTTTTTTTTCCACTGTAAATCAATATGTTAAAAAAGCTATTCTATTTTCTCCCATTTTCATTTCAATGTATAGCTTGAGAGTTAATGTTCCAATCATTCAATGGTGAATCAACACAGACTGATTAAAATAATATTTATGAAAAAATAAAAATAAAAATAAGAAAAAATACAAGAGCTCTGTACTTGCTTTCTGAATAGCCAATAGTTCAGTTATTACAACATTCATCTGGGACATGTTCAAATCCTTGCTCCATCAGCTCATACTAGAATCCAGGTGAGCCTCCTCATCACTGTTACTCAGGTGCACTTCCCTGCTTTGAACATCCTGGTTTCATCCTAACATTGAATATACCTTTTTCTTAGAAAAGGAGGAAAGAAAACCTAATTTTGTGTACAACATTATGTTATGTGAGAGGGTTAGTTGGAAATGCAGAAGACAAAGCATCTCTTGGATGGAATGACCATAGAAGTAGATACTGTTTGGAAGAATGTAATGGGATCAATTCTGCTTCCAATATCATGCTATGAAACGAAGTAATTCTCATGTCAACTAGTTCTGAATGGTTAAATTTCACCTTGAGTTACACCAGTGCAGATGAACCGAATGCAGTTAGGTTATATTAATATTATTAAGTAAAGGTCTTACACATGCAATAAAAATCTATATGCAAAAAATTCTACTGCACTTTGGAAAAACCCGATTTAATGATCTTTTTATGATGCCAATCTGGTAGCATAATACAGTAAATTCTTTATCACATCAATATTTTTTTACCAGCTTAAGATATCATGATAGGAATCTTCCACAAGTTGGAACAAATAATCATCACTGAGATGTTTGGGGGTGCTTTTTCCTATCATAGTCGAAGGGAGCTGATCACTATGTCTCCTTTCACAGGGTCACCGTTGTGTGGGTAATACCCTAGAAAATGTTTTTGAAATGCAATAAATATCACCTCATATATATCTGCGAGCATTCTTCAGTTTTGTTTCATTTTGCCAGTTACTGTCATAACAGAAATATTGCTACAACATGATTTTCTAAGCACTTTATTGGAGTGATTATTGCAGAAAGTACAGATATTCAAACCTACCTAAATCCATCTTGATAAGTACATAAACAGAAGCTTCCTAAATAGCCTATTTTGTCACACATTGTTACACACTTCTGGATGAGAAAGACTTTTGCCTTTTTTTTTTTCCTTTGCTAAGTCTGATACCCTAAATACCAAACTGGATATATGTAACCTTTGTAGATACAATACCTTGCTCTTTCATGATCTCATTTCTGACTTTTGCAAGATATTGATTTTGTGTCATAATGCAATGATGAGCCGCTTCTCTAGGTGGCTGTTTGTTACAGAAAATGGTCCAGTGTTTATGCCATGGATTCTTTGTCCTAGCCTGAAAATTTATTTATGGCTGCACAATTAAATCAGCTCTATTCCTTTGTCTCTCCCTTCCCTTACTATAGGCACAGAAAGAGAGCAGGACTGTGTGTTTTCATTTGGAGTTGTAACTACCACAACAAAGTCAATAGAATTCCCAGCCTCTGCTCTTTCGTGCTTTCTCTAGTCATTTGTACCTCAGTGTCTCTCCACATTCTGAAGATCATGTGCACACTTTACAGGACTGACATTTAATAGCTGACAGAATAGATATAATGAGGTAGCAGATCCAGAGTAGAGGGAAATTAAATACTACTGAGTTATTTTATTGAAATTTCACTTCTACTGAATTTATAGTTGTAGGCAGGAGTGGAATTTCAAAAATGCAATTTCAGAGTACTTTTATGGAGTTCCTTGCTTGACTACTGAAAACTGTAATCGTCACAATAAAATTCTGGGATGAGGTGCTGGTATAGCATATCTTATGCCAGTGTAATAAGATATGTTTTACAAATAAACTCTACTAGGATCAGGCAGATTAATCCAGTCCTACCTAATAACATTTCAGGTATTCACAACAAGCTCTGCATGTATCTAGTAATATTTTTTAATGTGTTATTAATAAATATCTTATTTTACGATGAAGTACAATTTTTTTTCATTGGATTTTGATTCTACAGGTTTATATGGGAAGATAATGGCTGATTCCTTAAGCAGAAAGAAACTACTTAATAAAAATTCTGCTTATGCTCTTTAGCTAAGTACATCACACGCAATGTTTCCCCCTTAGAGCTCTTTTTACTTCAGGATGCTGTGAAATAACTCATGGAGGTCTCAGACAGCTGGAAATTCAAAACCTCACAGAAGGTGCCAAATGAATTGTTGGAGTAGGTTTCTTGACTATAAGATGCAGATGGTAGGACCTTGCTTTCTTCTGTTTGTTTCGCAGGGAAGAGCACAATTTCAGCACTTAATAATTGAACTGAAACAATTCCTTTGAAAGGGATGGATGTGTGAAAGTTCGTCTTTAAACAGTTATTTAGACAGAATCTGGACTCCTTCAGACACAAAGAATTCTCACATTTCAGTAGTAGCAAAGAAGACATGCATAATTAGATGGGAAAATCCAGATTAATTAGTATGACGTCTCCCCATCCATACTGCTTGCTTCTGCTTCCCATTATCTTTCTTTAAAAGACACTTTTTGTCATCACCAGTCTTCAACAAACATTGCTGTTGCTTGAAATCTGCATGGCTTACATGACTTAGTAAGGTAGGAAAGATGGGAGCAGAGCAAGAATGCAGTAATTTAATCTTTGTGTAGTGTCTGAAAGGTCTCAGCTTTTTCAGAATAGTTATAAAATCATGCAGACAAATAAGTATACTGTATACCAGTGAGCATTCTTTGGGCTTAGATAAAAGACTTTGAATATAGATATGTTAAAATATGCACTGCCTGAATGTACATAGCTTGCTGGAACAGTTGCCCTGACCACTTTTGTTTTCAAAATTAATGGTTGGAAAATTTTGGCTGGTATACATTTTTCACTTTTTTTTGTAAGACATTGACAAAAAGAGTGAATGGCAGTGGGCCAACCTGCATTAACCCGTGAGGAAGAAAATTTTCATTTGATTCAGAAGATTTTCTATCAGCCATATCTTTTGATGTGCATAACTTAGCCTGTCCTTACTTCAATTAGTACGTACCACATCAATTTTATATAGTATTATGAATTACATGAATCATAGAGCTAGACAGCCTCATATATCTCGGGGGATTATTTTACCAATTCAATTTTCTTTGTCACCATAGGCTTTAAGTTCAATTCTTAAATAAACTACACTCGAACAAAATTAATTTGCTTGAAATTAATTGATATTAATGTTACCGTTGCATCACTTTTTTGTATTTAAATAAGGGAATCCTGCACAACACGAGACTGTGGCCAGGTTGGGGGTTGACCTGCTGGAAAGTAGTGAAGGGGAAAGGGACCTGGGGGTCCTGGTGGATAGGAGGATGACCATGAGCCAGCAATGTGCTCTTGTGGCCAAGAAGGCAAATGGCATCTTAGGGTGCATTAGAAAGGGAGTGGTTAGTAGGTCAAGAGAGGTTCTCCTCCCCCTCTATTCAGCCTTGGTGAGGCCGCATCTGGAATATTGCGTCCAGTTCTGGGCCCCTCTGTTCAAGAAGGACAGGGAATTGCTTGAAGGAGTCCAGCGCAGAGCCACAAAGATGATTAAGGGAGTGGAACATCTCCCTTATGAGGAGAGGCTGAGGGAGCTGGGTCTCTTTAGCTTGCAAAAGAGGAGACTGAGGGGTGACCTCATCAATGTTTACAAATATGTGAAGGGTAGGTGTCAGGATGATGGAGCTAGGCTTTTTTCAGTGATATCCAGTGATAGGACAAGGGGCAATGGGTGTAAACTGGAACATAGGAAGTTCCACGTTAACATCAGGAAGAACTTCTTTACTGTAAGAGTGACAGAGCACTGGAACAGGCTGCCCAGGGGGGTTGTGGAGTCTCCTACACTGGAGATATTCAAGGCCCGCCTGGACAAGTTCCTGTGTGATGTACTGTAGGTTACCCTGCTCTTGCAGGGGGGTTGGACTAGATGATCTTTTTAGGTCCCTTCCAACCCTTGGGATTCTGTGATTCTGTGATGTCAGAGCCACTGACCTATTGATATTTGAATCCTGCATTTTTTCCCTATCAATATTGACACAATATTTTTTCCATCTTCCCTAGCTGTTCTTTCATTCTTAGTTAAAAGAAAAAGCAGTCACTCAGGGAGCTCCGTAGCAAACTTTTGAAAAAATTCTGAATTTTTCTTTTTTTTTTTTTTTCCTTCACTTTTAAACATAATTCTATTTAGGAGATGATGATTAACTTTCTCCACAGTTATTGCTGAATGAAAACACGTTTTAACTTTGCAGCAGGATGTGTAGAATGTTTGCAGCAGGAAGAATTAGAATAATTATTTTTATTTGCAGTTCCTTTGTTAAAGAGTCCAATTTTTTTTTTTTTTTTTTGCAAATAAATGTAACTGTGGTTCAACCCATCAACACATAAGCCTACTTTCTGAAAGTACTTTCTTCTCCAGTAATATTCAGGTGTTCTCTGGGAAAATTAGTAATACCTGCTGTCCTATAAACACCAAGTATATTTTTGCCTAAACAAAAGCGGGGGGGGGGGGGGGGGGGGGAAGGGGAGGAAAGAGGAATGAGGAAAAAAAAACAATAAAAAAAAAAGAATGAGAAAACCTTTTCTTGATATGAATATGAGTGTTCCAAAGAAATTCCAAGTAACAGCTGTCCAGTTAGCTAAGGGCCCAAAGTCTCACATCAGTTCAGCACAATATCCCCTTTTGAAGTCCTGGCCACTCTTCTAGTGAGAATCCCAGTAGTCACAAGATTTCTGCTGCTGGTCTTTTGCAGTCTAGATTCCCACCGTATCAAGTGCACAATCTTGCATTGGAGACTTAAAGGAAAATGGAGCCGTGGGCAGATCTGGACAGCTCTGGCTGAGCCTTTCTGTCTCTTGTGACTGAAACTCTGCTTTCAATCAGAGTCCAAATTACTCTACTAGTGAGTTTCATGGGGCTTATTCCCTCCGCAATGTGTTCTTCACAGTACCCTTGGCTTTATTACAAGCATAGTGGTAACAACCTCTCATTTTTTGCCTAAGAGGGAGAACAGGATTTAATTCTTTTAGCTTTTAAAACTGATTTGTTGTCTGGGTTTCTTTCATCTAGAGCAAAATCTACATTTTGCATTCCTGAACTAGACTGAGAATTCTCTGGTGTCAGAAATTTGCTGGTCATGAGCATGTTTATAAACTATGATGAGTTGCTTTCATATGTTTTGCTCAGGCTATGGATAGATATATTTTTTTCATGGCAACTATTTATCTTGACAGTCCTACAATCCTACAGTAATACAAAGTAAAGTTTACTGTCTTTAGGGAAGAAATCTGAGAGTGAGTTCATCTGCTTATCACCTTAATTTTACTAAAAAACTTCTAAACTCTCTAATATACACTACAGAGTGGAAGGGGTAGGAGGGTTCTCAGCTCGTCTCATACTTGTAATTAGTTTTCTAAAATTCTTCCAAGTTTTCAAAATGGCTTTAAAACCTAAATATTTGCCTTGAACATATACGTTCCAGTACAGATTTCAGTAATGCTGTATAAAATGGTAATGTCTCCATACGAGTTATATCCAATATGCTCCATGCATTTTTATTTCTCTGAGGTCCAGTTCTCATATGCTCTCCTCCTGTCGGTCTTTTTACTTAGACCATAATTATTTTTTTATCAAAAAAGAAGACATTTAAAGCATAGTGACATCTTAAGACTGAATATAATTACAAAATACACATCAGGATCCTGACCTGCAAAACAACTCAAACAAAAAAATTAATCATATAGTTTCAAATGGCTGTATAGTCACAGTGTAAACACTGACAACTTCTCATAATTTTTTTCTCAGATACTGAAAAAGTGGTGTCATAAAGGAAACCTGACTTTAAACACATTATCCACTTGATTTCATTAACACAAGCTAAAATCAGAATCTTTTCAGGCACGATGTTTATGGTAGCATTCTCCAGAGAAGAACAATTTTAGCATCTAGTATGAAAAGAATACTAACGTATATTCTCATCGTCATCCTCACATCTCCCTTCTACTCACTATCTAAAATGCCTCTTGCTCCCACCCACATTTCTCCACAATGTAAAACTAACAGGTGCAGAAAAATTATTTCTTACACAACATGATACATTGGATTTATTATCTAACTTACACTTAAACTGTGTTCTTGGACAGTACTGTAGACTATCTCCCCAATAAAATATAACACCAGTGACCAAAGTTTCATTATAATAGCACAGAAAATTCTAATATATAGGGATATTTTCCACATGGAAGTGATTTGTTGAGGTTTTTCTTTAAAGAGAGCACATGTGGTATAGGGCCTCAGAATTAGTGACATCTGCTACTAATGCAGCAGATGTTGCACTAGGGCTACTTGAGATGTTATATTAGCATCATAATGTTTACCGATTAATAGCAATACATTATGCCTGCTTATGTGCCCTTATACACCCTCACAGGAATTCAGTCAGAGATATCTACAGGGATTCTACTGTTACACAAGTTACTACACTAATTGGGCAGTGCTTAGCTGACACAACACCACAGGTGCAACCATCCTGGTACACTTGAGAATATGCCGAGAAGCATAAAACCAAACAAATGAGGATGCTGAAAAAATAAAAACAAAACCCAACCAACCAACCCACAAATAAGAAAATTTAGGGAAAGGCAAAGTATAAAGACCTGAGAGTGGGGAAAGAAAAGGAAAAGATTGACAAAGAACTGGAGAGAAGAAGAAGGAAAACTAAAGGCAAACAAAACAAAAAAAAAAAAATAGAAAGGGAAAAATGAAGTGAAACAATGTGAAGTAAGAAAACAGCTCCATATCAGAAACTCAAGTGAAAAGAACCAAGGTGAAGTGTTGGGATAATCAGGTTGAAATAAGACATTAAAGACAAAAAAACTATGTAAGTGCACCAAGAAATCAAGAAGAAAGGGACTTTTAATCCCGAGTTCACATATATCTAAATCCATTAATAAAATGCTATCTGGTATCTAACACAAGCCTGTAGTACAGGCAGGAGCATGTGTGTCAAACTTCAGTGGAGCATGAATAAAATAAAAGTGATTGCAGCCATTGTAATCTTACTACCACTTCATTTTCTTCAGCTCTTGGTTGAGAGAGCAGAATTACTGTGTATGTTATTTTAGTGGCTACACTCATCCTGCTATGTCACTACATTCTCATTGTTTAAAGCAGCTCTTTGATGAGTTAGATATTTCTAGTGTTTCCCACATTAAGGTTTTTATTAAGTGGCACAATAAAGTAGCAAGAAAAATCCATATCAAATGAACCTCCATTTTTAATGGTTTACTGCCTCTGCTCTATTTTCTGACTGCTATTTGGTTCAACAGGAGGCTAAGATTCTTGAAATCTTTTGTGAAATGAACATCTTACCAGAGAGATTGCTCCTTAAAGTGAAATAAATTCCATTATGCACTGCCCTTCATACCTATACAGCTGGAGCCTGAATACCCCCTTGCATATCTGATTCCTGTTCTTGCAATACAGGTATTTTCATTTTCTGATTATTCCCTCACTCTTCCCAAGCACTCACTTTCATACTATCCCATTTCCATTATCTGTGCTGGTCAACTGATCCATTTTCAGGTAAGTCCAATATTAGTGCAGCCACCATTGCTTCACAGGTGCTTTTTTTTCCCCTGCTGCTGCAGACTTGTACACATGATCCAGCATACTGCAAAGCCAGCTATATTACTTCTTGCACTCAAATGCACATTGCAGTTACTTAGGTGTGACACTGGATTTTTTATAATGTCCTTGAGGTCTTTAGTGTGCTACTTGCTTGAACTGCTTCATACGTCAAACTGGAAGCACCCTAAACCATTCTGTGTAGCACACGCAGTCTTACGGGTTCCTCATTCACCAACCAGAAATTCTGGTGCATTGTGGTTATAACAATGAAGAAGGACCACATCCCCATCCAAGCAAATGAAAGCCAGTTATATCAACAGAACCTGTATATGTGGAAGTACATGCTCATAGAATCAACGGAAAATATCATCTCCCTCCCAAACTAGGACAGACAAGCCCAAATCCGAGTTAAATGGATAATACGTTACTAAAAAGTTGACAAGGTGGATTTCCATAGCTACATGAGTAATCAGTATGGTGGCAATCAGTGAAGTACCTAACACCACTGTAATGAAAGTTTGTACTTCGATGAGCACTGCAATATATTAAAATGTGACAAAGCTGGCTGAAATAGCAGCTAACATTGAGATAATGCACACTTGAAGCACCTTGAGGACTTTCATGGTGCCCATGTTTTCCTGAAACAATACACAGAAAACCCCCACATAAATTATAGAGGTTACCAATATTTCCTAGCTGTGAAGTAACTGGGTAAGATCTGTTTCCCCAGAAAGCGTGCTACAAGTGGTCTTGTCCATCCTACCTATGGGAGAAGAACTCCCAAGTGAACTATCCCTTGAGCTCTTCCATGAGTTTTTTTCTCATAAGTACATAGGTAGCTTGGGAAAGCCAGAGTCTTATCTAACATATACGCAAAGTAGATGACCAGAAGACTAGACCTAGGAATGAACCCAGAACTAAATTATTTAGCAGAATAACAATGCACCTAAAGATATACCTGTACCTTCCTCACATCCTCCATGCTTCTTTTCAATTAAACTATGCCCTGAGAATCCACACTCAAGCAGAAGGCTAAATTGGTTGTTGCAGAATGGTGGTAGCCTGAGCACCTGGCAAGCTGAAAGCAAGGTAGAGCTGCTTGCAAAGCTCTTTGTATTCCAGTGTGGTCAATACCATGTGGCCAGCAGAATATCTGGGTCAGAATTTTCACCAGAAGTGAAAACCTCCTAGGTTAGACACAAGTTCCTGTGTGATGTACTGTAGGTTACCCTGCTCCTGCAGGGGGGTTGGACTAGATGATCTTTTTAGGTCCCTTCCAACCCTTGGGATTCTGTGATTCTGTGATTCTGTGATTGTACAGAAAACTAAAAAGTATCTGTCATTTCTGGGCAGATACAAGCAAGCTCTTGAGTGAGTGTCCACCACCAATATAACTGAAGCAGTATAAGAGGGAATTTCTTATAGTGTTACTGCCATAATTTTTGCATTCTGTCACTTTCCCCTTTCTGTAATTATTGTGCTTAAAAGGTAGCATAAAGTATCACCCTTTGTAGTTAAACCACAAAATGCTACAGTCTTTCAAGATCTCAGGCTTTATTTACAAAAAAATATTTAAAGGTGAATTCATGTATTCCCAAATCCTCTTCAAATCCTATCTAAATTTCCCTGCAGTTTAGGCTAATGGGGGAATTTAGTCCTTGATGTTTCACTCTGGTGGTATCAGATATCAAAACATCACTAACCTGCATTCCACTTACTTGTTCATTGTGTGAGTGGCTCAAAACTCCCTTCAGGCTTTCCCAGTCTCTTTTTTAAAGAGTGAGTACAGAAAATTATAAGTACTTGTCATAATAAAAACCCTTCATTTTTATAGGCCTGTGTTCCAGTATGCATATGAACACTATCATACTCACTGTTGGAACACTCCAGCAAAGAAATGTGGATGATCATGAGGAAGAATGACAGGTCACGCTCACCTGTGTGTTTCCCAGCATGGTATCTTTTTAATGCAGGTGTCCTCTAGATTGTGAACTTCTGGGGGCAGAAACTGTTTTTAGTATCACAGCATACATCAGACCTTTTTTTAGCACTTAACTGAAGAATGGTCACATAAAATTATAGTCAAACTACAACTATTAAAATGAATTAGTGAAACATTTGTGGATTAACTACCCTCTGGTTTTCATTATTTATTCACTTTGATGCTAATTTTCAAAATTCTTTAATTCACCATAGCTCTCCCTATCATTAATGCAAATTAAAAAGCTTCTACTGTAATGCAGATATTACTATCTTCACTTGCATAAATGCAAACAGTTCTGTAATTAAAACATGCTGCATTTTTTTAAATCAGATAACTAGATATAATGGAAACAGAAAACATGAACAAAGCCCTTGGTTGTTTACATAAAAGCTAGGAGTATTGAGAATGACAGAGGTCATTCTTTTTATGTTCAGTAAATTTAGTGAAATGAAAGAGAGAAATTTGAGTGAGAAGGTAGGAGTAAATGTTGTCTTTTAGAGGTATTGCATTCATACGTATCAACTGAGGATCATTAGCAAACCACCAATCCACTTGTAGGCAGATTATACAGTTGTATGTTACATAGACTAAGTTAAGTTGTAGAAGTGAAAAACAGAAAACTAATTGAACACTGCTTTATAGCTTTTAAGATAGAATTAATAATTTTTATGCATTATCAATCTAGATGTTCTTTTCCCGTATCATATTTGGGTTTTTTACTCATGGATGATAAAGTGTAGTTAGTTACTCAATAGCAGCATTTAAAAATGAGAAGTGTTCAGAGACAAAATTCTACATTCACAATAGAAATATAAGAAAATTAAGATGAGCAATTAAAATATTAATGAACAATTCTCTTTTAACCTATTTTTATGTACAATAGTTTTAATTTTCACTGTCTTTCTAAATTTCAGACTCATGCATCACTTAACAGATTTATTTGCTTTTATATAAAAATGAAGCTTGCCATGTCATAATATATGGAAGGTACACAATTTTCTGATTGAAAAGTGATATCTAGATCAATCGTTCTATCTTTCACTTATATTGTTTTGACTTTTGATGTATTTTCTAGTATTTGGGAGGAAAAAAAGTATTGTAAAGTCTCACTATTTTCATAGTTTGGACATATTTCATATTTCATAATTTCATAGTTGGACACTAGTTTCATAGTGGACACTACTATTCTAATATTAACTGAGGAGAAGAAATGCAACACAATTGTCCCTTAAGAAATTTCGCCCATCAGGAGTCTTCTGCTTTTATGTTAGCTCACTTTCAAATTCATGCTCAAGCCCAAATCTTTCAGTTGTCCAGAATGACTGCTTATTGGCACACGTTTTTGCTTGACTGAAGAGCAAAGTGACTGGATCCTCTACAGATATGCTGTCAAGAGGCAGCAGCAGAGGCTGGCTCGTGTTCAAGTCCCAGCTTTATAGGCTGTCTGGAAGCAACAAGTGGATGACTAGAGCAACAGGACTTGCCAATACTCCCTTAGATTTGGCCAACCTGTAATAAATCTATCTTGCTGTTGGAGTTTTTCCAGGTGATGTGCAACATGCCAGCAGCATCTGGATTTCTTTGGTCCTTTCTTTCTTTCCCCACTGTTTCTGAACAAAACAAAACAAAACAAACCTAAGCCCCCCAAACCACCCCCCCCCCCCAAAAAAAAAAAACAAAACACATTCACCTTGTTGAAGATATCAGTATGGCAGCATGGTCAGCTCCCTAAAGAGGAAGAACAGCAGAGTGCTGTAGTCAGACAAAGAAGACTGTATAGTCAACATAAAATACTTCCCAGAGGAAGATGGTAAGTGCTTATTAAAGAGGATGGGGGGGGAATAAAGGGAAAAGAACTGTAACACAAAAAATAAATGCTATTTTTTGGATTAAACAAAAGGAATTCTCCAGGATAAATATGATCCCAGAAAATTAGAGAGCCCCTACACTGCAGGACATACTTAGCAGAAAATGAAAGGGAGTCATAAGGCTGAACAAAAGCTGAGGAACCACTGGCTGAATGAACAGAGGAAGAAGAAAGAAACAAGTGATCAACTGTAGGAGAAGGAAGAAGAAGATATGGATGAGAAAACTGCAGTGCAGAAATGATGTTTGTAGACATGGAATTCCATCCTACAGAACTGGGACAAACATGTGTGTTGCATCTTGCTGCAGGTTTATATACATATTCACATAAACTCTCTTTCCTCCTCCTGACTGCAGAAAAGAAAGGCCAGATGGGTCTATCGTGTTCCACCATGTACTGTATATACAAAGTTTTTTTACCTACAAAGTTTTCCAGAGTTGCTCACCACATGCAGGATTTAGTGATAGCTGTGTATATTTTCAGAGCCATAGAGCTTTCCATGTGAGCATCATTATACAAAAGTGATCTGTGGTTCTGAATAGCTAAGGAAACCATAACAAGTAATTGGGGATATTGAATATGTGTGATGATGTCACATACCTGGATGCTGATGATCCAGCTACGAGATGTTGCTGTCTGACTGCTAGAAAGACCTCTCAAAGTGTGAATCAAATCTGCCTGCTAGAAAGACCTCTCAAAGTGTGAATCAAATCTAGGTAGCTGGTTGATAAGATCATACTTGGCTCAGAAAGCTGGGGTCAGGTCAGACATACATTGTCTATCTAGCCTAAGACACCAGGGTAAATTCAGGGCTGAAAGTGAGCAAGTTGAGTGATAATGGAGTAGAAGTAGAGCTGCTTTGTGTAGTAAAACAATTTTGGCATGTAAAAATCTGGGTGGAGGCAAAGCCTGCAGAAAAAATTTGCACAGAATCTGTCTTCTGTTTCCTGGAGGTAAAATGCAGTAGAAGAGTCAAGTTTTTCCTGGAAGACAAAGAAATGGTTTTGAACTTAGTTCAATAAGTAGAAAAACCTCTGGGACACCACCCCGTACTAGGATTTGAGTACTTTAATGTGTGGTGACAGGAAAGTACCACATAACAGCAATTTTGCACAGGGAGCATGAATAGGATGCAAGCCTGGAGCTTCTACTCCAGGCTTTTGCACCTTCATAAGCAAAATGAGCAGACACGTCAGCCTTTGATAACGCATCACAGGACCAGTGCGTTATCCAGTGCTTTGCTGAATGGGGTGAAGCACAGTAGCAAAAGCAATCATGGGAATTAAAAGCAAGTGTGATCTATGGGGAAAAAATAGCAAGCAGATAGGAGGTAAAGTAATTTATTTTTTGAAATGTTTGTGGTCCTTTATCAGAGGGCTTCTGCAAATGACATATAATGAAATAAATTTTATGATATAGAATACCAGTTATGAAGTAGTCAAAGAGAGGAAAATATTTTCACAGTTAAATATTTCTATACATCAATCTGTGTATTCCTAAATTTTAGGAGCCCTCAAAACTTAAATCTAAATGTTATGACTTGAGCATACCTTTACCGTCTGTAGAACTGAAAGCTAAATTTTTTTTCTGTTCTGAATTTTTACACCTTGGAGGAAAAGAGAGAATCTCTTATGCTAGGACAGAAGAGATTCAAATAAAAAAATGTTTCTAATCTGATTTCTTTTTGAATAAAAAAAAAAAGTTATAGACTGTCTCTCACTGTATGAACAGGTTCCAGAAACGATTGACTTCTCTTACCTAGAATATTTACTTACATTTTTTTATTTTCTTTCTATTTGGAATTATAAAATGTTTAATTGCCTTCTGCTTTTCACTTTCTTGTCATTCATGAGTTAAGCACAAAATCTAAATTTTATTTAAAGAAGAATCAGTGTTAGAGTTGCAAGGAGCCCTAACTTGCAGTTCATAAATGAAGGCAAAAAGGTGAAAGAGTCCTACTTTCCTCCAGATTTGCGGTTGTGGTAGCCTGTAGGTCTTCTCAGTTGACGTCAGTCAGCAGTCTACTATTGGTTTAAGTGGAGCTGCACTAATTTACACCCACAGAGAATCAGGTTCACAATGTGTTAAATGTACTAGATTGGGAATGGTATTAGATTTGAATTCCAAATGAGCGCAGCATCAATTTTTCTTCCTTATCTGACATTTGGAAAGTTGGAGACATTGTATGTGAAAAAGAATAATGTTACACTTATTTTGAGCAGTTGACAGACATGACTGGAAGTCTGATATGATTAATACCTCAATAATAGGGCTTCAGTAAGTTAGTCCCAATAGATTTCCAGCCTACAGAGAGTGCCAAGATACTGCTAATAGTTTAGTGACTTTTATTAGATAACAAATTCCATTTTTAACCTATTTTACCAAGGAGCTTTTATAGCACATTAAAACCAAAAGAATTAAGGAGGTCTCTTACACACGAGTGTAGAGGAACTGGTTGCAAGGGCTTGCAAATCCCATGTCTGACCAGAAATAGCCTAAAGTATGTACAAATTCATCTTGATATTCACTTCTTTATGGAGATCAGAAATGGTTTGAGGTACCTACAAATTCTTCTTCATATTAATTTCCTTGCCAACACCTTGAGACATTTTCTTTGAGATGAGTATTCAGATCTAGGAGGGCGGCTTGTCTTTCTTTTTCAGGGCACATGCAGAGGTGCTGCTGAACACCCAGTACGGAAAAGCAAAAGATTAAGTTCAAATGCACAGAAGCTCAGCTGCAAAGTAGAGCCAAAAAAACATCACAAAAGTCCTCCTTCTTGTTTTTCCTTTAATACCTGAAGCAGGAACATTCAGGTCCTTTTCCTTGCCCTCACTAGACTTAAAGGACAAGGGATGTCTTTTATACTAACAGAAATTCAAAACTTATAGAAAGGAGCTAGGCTATAGATTCCTACTTTCTGCATCAGCCAGCAAATGGAGAGGAGCCCAATTTACACAAGAATATAATTCCAGGAATTATCCTCATCCAGAGAATGCAGTTCCAGGAATAATTAATTATTGGAAATGTTATTCATTGCTTGTTTTACAGCAGCTTTATGGATAGGCATGTCAGTTGAGCTGATAAGCAATTTTGCTATAAATCCAGAGCTGAGAGTTCAAGCCTTGCTCTGGCACTGTGCCACAGCCCACCAGCTGGCAGCTTGGCCATGAGGGTCTGTCTGGTTATTCACACTGGAGACACAGAGGCAGCAGCACAGGTGTTGGCCACTCCATTTTTTTATGTGGCTTTGCTTTGTAGCCTGGGATGCCTCTATTAGAGGGTTATTCAGGCTCGTAAGCACATAAAATGGAGAGGTTCTGGCTGCACTAAGAACCTTCTTGAATTGGGCACTGTGCATGCATGTTACTAGTCCCTGTCTAAAAATGCTTTAGTCTAATTAGAGAAAATTAGAAGTATTTAATAGGAACTGTGAGAAATTGAATGAAAAAAATCGTTTAGGGAAAAATAGAAGAGTTGAAATGAAGGCAGGTAATCTCCTCGCAGCAAGGATTGTCAGAGTACAGCAGCACTTTGAATGCTGTACTCAGTGGAGCCTCAAAAGGTGAACCCCTGCAGGGCTGTGGAAAGCGAAGGATGTGATCACTAGGACAGGCTATGGTGCTTCTCAGTGTAAGGCCTTTTGTGGGTGGCAGAGAGATGAATAGGGTGATCCACTGGTAAAGGTGGAATGTAATAATATTTGGCTAAATGAAATATTGAGCCATGTATGAACAAAATTTAAATGACAGGCATTAAGGAGTTAAGGAAAAAGAGTTACAACAAATGGGAAAATGTTAAAAACTATAAATCCTAAATTGTAGAATGAAATAAAGGGGAAAAGAATATGTCAGCCAGTATGGAAGAGGAAATTAAGACTGCAAGTTTAATTTGGATCCAATTTTTAATGCTGGAAAAAAAAGCAGAAATCTCTTTATCACTTTACAAGTAATCCTGAATTATTTTGATTTTCCCTTTAAATTATCATCATTTAGAAGTTAACTTTAATAAATGATACTTTTGCTAAAAAGTGGATTTACCTACTTAATTGTTTTCCTGGTTTCAGCTGTAACAGTTATTTTTCTCCTTGATAGCTGGTGCAGTGCTTTGCTTTGTCTTCAGTCGGAAGGCATTGTGTTATCAATGTTGATAACACACCAACGTGTCATCAGGAAGCAGGGATAGGACACCCAACCCAAAGTAGCCAAAGAGATATTCCATACCACAGCATGTCATGCCCAGTATATAAACTGAGGGGAGTTACCCGGAAGGCCCAGATCGTTGCTCGAGTCAGGCTGGGTATCGGTCAGCGGGTGGTGAGCAGTTGTATTGTGCACCACTTGGGTTTATTGTTTTTCTTTCCCTTTTCCCCTTTTAGTTTTATATTCTCTCCCCTTGTTAATTCCCTTAGTAGTAGTAGTAGTAGTAGTAGTAGTAGTAGTAGTAATAGTAGTAGTTTTATATTATCCTTCAGTTATTGGGCTGTTCTTATGTCAACCTGCCGGGTTTACATTCTTTCGATTCTCCTTCCCATCCCACCCAGACTGGGGGGAGAAGTTACATGTGAGTGAATGTCTGTGTGGTTCTGAGTTACTGGCTGGGCTTAAACCAGGAAAATTGTGAACTTGCCTGTTCATCTTCCTACTTTAAGATTTATTCTGCTTTATGGGTCTACTTGAGAAATATTTTAGTTTAAAGGCTATCACCAAAGCATGCTACCGGCTTCTGTTCATTATTTGCTTGTGAATTGAGCATGTGGATATCAACTCCAAAGTGAGTTATATTTAAGTTGTCTTAAACTGACAAAAGTAATCAGATATGGCAAAGTGGTGATTTTACACTTTAAAGATGTAAAAATGTAGTTTACTCACACTTCAATTGCAGTTTGAAATATTCTATCTCTTTTCTTACCTGAGTTTCACTTAAGCCTTGGATTTGAGCTGATAAATCAGTGCTAGCACACATTCTTCCACTAGTGTTTTTAATGGGTACTCTCTTTGCAAGCTAAACATTCTAATAAATTGCTCAAACATGGTCTTAAAGGTTAAACACGGCTTTGAAATCCTCCTCATGTTAGGCAAGGTTGTCATAAGCTTTCAGCGTAATTGTAAAAAGGCCAAAGTCTTGAAACTAGAAATGTGCTATAATAACTGATTTCATTGCTATAGTCATGGTAATCGTTCTGATGATCCAAAGATGCACCATTGTGTTACAGAGATTTTCAGTTCCTGCATACATTATTTTTCAGGTCTTGTAGACCACCTCTTTTTCAAAGTTTCAGAAATATTCTTAGTTGCAGGATGGATGTACAAACAGCAGACTGTCAGCATATCCTTTCTGTTCACTCACTGTGATCAGCATCATCTTCCTCTCACTATCAAAAGCCTTCTTTTTTAATGCTCAGTTGAATCAAATGAGTCTGAGCTAAATATTTAATGCATATAAAATATCTGAGAAAATCTTTAATCTTACGCCTGTTAATATTTGCAAGGATAGATCTTATTTAAACGTATGATGTGAATATAATGATGGTATAATGATATATTTATAGGATCTCTTCCATTCTTTTCCAACACACTGCTCAGCCTACAGACATTAATTATCTCTTCTGAAAATGCTAGTTGCCCCAAACTTTTTGATGTCCATTGACAGCAATTGCTAGTAAAGCAATTCACTCAGCCATTATGAAAACAGTCCACACAGCCACTAACAATAATACCAAGCACTCCTTCAATGTTTTGTGAAACATTTGCCAGTTCTCATCTCACACAATTCCAAGCCTCCTTCGTCCCCTCCTGACACATAGCGAACTCCTAACATCTGCTATTGAATCGTTTTAACAAGTGTAGGGCTCCAAAGGAAGTCATGGATCAGAGAGAAATCTATGAGGCAGGAGTTCCTCATATCTAATTTTGACATTTATTTATATTTTACTTATGTTCATTTGTGAGCATTGCAATTTACTAGAACTTAATGACAAACAGCTCTGGTTTTGAAAACATGATAATATTCTAAAAAAGCAAAGCAGAAAGAGCACAAGGCATCTCCTCCAGTGAGACTACCACTCACCAGGTCACAGGGGCTCTACTTGAAATGCTCAGGCTGCTCTAAAAATTGTGAATATCACCTACATTACATTGCTATTAGGCTAAAAACACACTGCAATAAATGGTGAAACAAATACTGTTTGTTAATTTATCAGGATTAGGGGAACATTTAGTTTTCACTCATGAGAGTACTAACAATCATATTGTCTCAGAACATTATAGTTAAATGCAAAATATATTTAGAAATAATGTATGCAATTTCTGCTTTGTGTATTTCAAATCCAGAGAGAAGAACTACTAAATGAGGCAGTGAGCACTAACAATGGGATGTTGTACAATTAGACAGCTCAGAGATTACCTCAAATGGACTTGATATATTGGGTTACTCACTTGCAAGATTGAACAAAAGAGGGGAAGTATAGCTATCGCACAGGTGAAATGAAGAACACCACAGCAATGGCAACAGTAAACCCTACAGGAAAGAGAAAAATACTCTATGTGATTCCTCTACTCTCTGGAATAGCTTTAGTATTATTATTTCATAGAAGAACTAACCAGTGGAAAAAAATATATGCATTTGTGCAGGGTAGCAATCTAGCTCATTGTTCCTGTTCAGCAGCCTGGTTTATATGAGTTAAAAATCACTGAACTGCTTTGTGACTGAGAAATAGCACTCATCATACATTATTATCTAATAATAGAGCACATAATTAAATCAGACTGTCAAACTTTGTGTCAAGCTAAAAGGATTCTGGGAAAAAAAAATAATTATCAACCAAAATAAAAACAAGAATCTGTGAGTATCTTTCAAATCTGAATATTTTGAAAGTAGCAGACCTCAGGAAAGGTAGTGAAATGTTTTAATTTTGGCTTTTGTCCTTTATATTCTGCTAAACTGTTCTTTTTACTTGTTGTCATTGTTATTCAAGGAGAAGCAGATAAAAAATAATACTTTATCGTATGCACCAGTGATTCATGGTACAATGACAGTTTCAGAATCTGGTTCTCTAATGTTTATACTATAAACAAATTCAGCTATGTGTCCTTGCCCTCAGATCAAATGTAGGCTTTTTGTATCCACCTGCATTTTAAACTATGACATATAGAATAATACAATCATAGAATAGTTAGGGTTGGAAAGGACCTTAAGATCATCTAGTTCTAACCCCCCTGCCATTGTCAGGGACACCTCACACTAAACCATGGCACCCAAGGCTCTGTCCAACCTGGCCTTGAACACCGCCAAGGATGGAGCTTCCTTGGACAGCCATTCCAGTGGCTCACCACCCTAACAGTAAAGAACTTCCTCCTTATATCCAATCTAAACTTCACTCATTTAAGTTTTTACCCATTACCCCTTGTCCTGTCACTATAGTCCCTAATGAAGAGTCCATCCCCAGCTTCCTTATAGGCCCCCTTCAGGTACTAGAAGGCTGCTGTGAGATTTCCATGCAGCATTCTCTTCTCCAGGCTGAACAGCCCCAACTTCCTCAGCCTGTCTTCATACGAGAGGTGCTCCAGTCCCCGGATCATCCTCATGGCCCTTCTCTGGACTTGTTCCAGCAGTTCCATGTCCTTTTTATGTTGAGGACACCAGAACTGCACACAATACTCCAGGTGAGGTCTCACAAGAGCAGAGTAGAGGGGCAGGAGCACTTCCTTCAGCCTGCTGGTTACGCTCTTTTTGATGCAGCCCAGGGTTTCTGGGCTGTGAGCACACACTGAAGCTGGCTCGTGTTAATTTTGTCATTGACCAACACCTCCAACTCCTTCTCTGCAGGGCTGCTCTGAACCTCTTCTATGCCCATCCTCTAGCTGTGCTTGGGTTTGATCTGACCCAGTTTAGGACCTTGTACTTGTCATAGTTGAACTTCATAAGGTTGGCATCAGTCCACCTCACAAGCATGTCAAGGTCCCTCTGGATGGTATTCATTCCCTCCAGCATATCAACTGAAACACACAGCTTAGTGTCACTGGCAAACTTGCTGAGGGCGCACTCAAACCCACTGGCCATGTCAGCAATGAAGATGTTAAACAAGACAGGAGCCAACACTGATTCCTGAGGGACACCACTCATTACTGGTCTCCAGCCAGACATTGAGCCATTGACCACAGCTCTTTGTGTGAGGCCATCCAGCCAGTTCTATATCCACCCAGTGGTCCACCTACCAAATTGATGTCTCTCCAATTTAGAGACAAGGGTGTTGTGTGAGACAGTGTCAAATGCTTTGCAGAAGTCCAGGTAGATGACATCAACTGCTTTACCCTTGTCCATCAATTCTGTAGCCCCATCATAGAAGGCCACCAAATTGGTCAGGCAGGATTTCCCCTTAGTGAAGCCATGCTGGCTGTCACCAAGCACCTTGTTGTTTTTCATGTGCCTTAGCATGCCTTCCAGGAGAATCTGCTCCAAGATTTTGCTAGGCACAGAGGTGGGCCTGACTGGTCTGTAATTCCTTGGGTCATTCATTTTCCCCTTCTTGAAAATGGGGGTTATATTTCCCTTTTTCCAGTCCCAGCTGGGAACTTCATCTGACTGCCATGATTTTTCAAATATGATGGACAATACTATAGACAGTGTGTATATAGCAAATACATACATATAGTAAATATATATAGTAAATATATATATACATACGTATTTCCCTCAAAAAAAAAAAAAAGTAGGACCTTTTCATCAGCATGTCCAGTGATTTTTCAGTCTCATGCTTTTCCCTCTATCTTCATGAAGAAGGTCTCCCTCTGTTTAAATAGGATTGTTACTGAAGGGTAATGCTCAAAACTAGCCAGAACAGGCCAAATCCCTTTTCTTGTGAAGCCATATGTAGAACTATTCTCAATTTTCATTCTATTTGATTGTGACTGGTTTACTTTTAAAAGAAGGTATTAAAAGGTTATAGAAGTGGGCTATTTTACACTTTACAGTGTTTGCGGCACTTTGGATTGTACAAAATGGAATGGAGGACAGGACTGCTATCACCTACTGCTACCTGGCAGATTTAGTGGTACGAATTTCCAATGTTTCCTGGTAATCTTATTACCAGTGTTTTCTCAGTAGAGTTAATGTGGCTTCAACATGTAGAAAAGAGTTATTACAATTTATTCAAATGCACATGAAATTAAATCTGGCTCTTAAAATCTACCTAGGCAACAAAAACTCTTCTTCCTTTATAATGTACCCGATACATTTTGGCTTAAAAACAACAAAGGCATACACCAATCTGGCTTATCCTCTAATTATGTACATTAATCACTATAAACAGCCTCTGTCACCTAAAAGATATAAAACAATTCCCCTTGAATATCTCTAGAATTAGCACTAAAGCATTTAAAATTCAAGTAGAGAAGTACTGAAACTATGTCGTTTTTACTCAAGATTTTAACTAATAGCCAGTAAGAACTAATTGTTGATTTATCTAAGTGAAGCACATGAAAACAGGCTTAAAACACAAGGAAGTTTTAAGTAGAGAAGATGATAAAACCTTGCTGTAAAAGTAAAAGAGTTAGGGATGAAAGACCTAGTTAGCTGTGGTGTACAATGCACTATTAAGAGTGCAGGTTTTTCTGGTGACAGATGGTTATTTTATGGATTGTCACATCTGTCAAATTCCAGTATAAAATTACCATGCACAGCATCCTTATAAAGGAGATACAGTCTCAATAACTGCTGTTTAGCTCCAATTTCAAACTGGTGTAAGTCCATATGAGCATTATAGGATGATACAAGACAACTATGAATGAAAAGCTGTAGCTAATTTAAAGAGGAGAAAAACTTAAGCTTTCATATAATAAAGGGGTAGAGCAAGTTCAAAACCAAATACAGACATGAGAGAAAAAAGAATTCAGGGAAACAGCACAAGAAAAATGCGTCCCTTTTAGTCTGACACCTGTAGTCTACTTTTAAGTGTTTAAGATAATACTTCATTATGTTCACAAATGCTATTTAAATAATGAATCATTAGTAATTTGACTCTCCCTACTGCCTTGATCTGCTATTAAATCCCTGCAAGAAAGCAAAGTAACACAGGTTGACAAATCAGTGGGGGGAAAATTAATGAGTTTCTCTATGCTGATCAACAGATGCCCTCCGTCTACCAGTGGCTGATTTATGCTCACTTTAAACACTTAAGGATTTTAGTCTAAGCAACCCCAATATCTTGTCTTTATGCAGGAGTTTTACAACTTTGGTACAATTGCAAAAGTGATGTTTTAAATTAATATTACTTCCTTTCAAGTTTTCCCATGGTGTCATTCCTTCTGCTGCATCCAATATTATCACGTTATATTTTAATAATTCTATTAACACTGCAACCTGCCTAATCTTTACTTAGTATTTCCTAGTGCTAGATTGTAAAACCAGATTCTTCATTTGCTTCGGTACTCAGAAGGAAAAAAACACACTAGTCCGAGTTCCTAAATGACTAATGTTTGGTGTACCTCCACAGTCAACTAGCTGAGAGAGTCTAGTGATAATTCAATATTCTCTTGATTAGGTGTGACTGCAGTAAACAGATAGATAAACTCAGTTTGAGAAAGCACAGTACATTCAGGGTAATTCAATAAAGTCTGTATAAGCAAATGTATTTCACTAGAAGTTAGATACCCCACTGGATGAAGTATTTCCAATTAATTGTTTAAACAGGAAACACAGACTTCTAGAAATAATACATTTTATTCAAACAAGCTACTTTTACTCAGCTTTCATTAGGAGAAGTTTCTTAGATACAAGATATTTAAAAAAAAAGATAAAAAAATCAACCACCTCCAGAAGGTAACCAGGTAAAAGTGTTTGACATTCAAGCAAAGCACCTTAACAGCCAGAGAATGCATCTTTTTTGGGTTTGGGTCCACTCTTACATAAGTGGACTAATTGTTCCCAGAGAAGAAGAGTTCCATCTAGTATATTTACAAAAGACCTTCACTGTAGCTGTTCCTTAAGAATGTCTACTGCTATGAAGGAGATAAAGTCAAATTGCCTGTTTTGAATGAGATCTAATGACCAGGAGAAGCAGAGAAATGTGATCAGGTGATCCTAATCCCTACTTTGCACAAAGGAAAGTGTCTGTGTTTGTATGTTGCACACATATAAGCATACTGAGTTTGTTTCCTTTTTAAAATCAACATGTTCAAAAGTTGGCTGGGTTTTTTTCCACAAGAAAGTAATGAGGGTTGGATACCTCTGTGCATGCATGTTATGATGTTTGATACAGAAGGCATTTTGAAATATTTTTGTTGTGCATTAAGTCCTTGAACAAGTAAATGAGAACAGTATTTTATCAATTTCTTGCCATATCCATACTCACATTGCTTCAATAAAGTCTGTGAGAGACACAATCAAGGTTATACTTGATATACAAGATTAAAACAAACAAACAAACAAAAGCTATTTGAGAACATAATTTTACCTTGTTCATGTTTCTTATAGTTCTATTAAAGTGGTTAATTATCTAAACAGGAAAATAATGTGTTCCTGAACCAAAACCCATTAAAATTTCATCACTAGCATTTCTGACGGGACAAAAATATAAATATCACTTATGTTTTTCTTATCATACAATCACAGAATGGTTAGGGTTGGAAAAGAACTTAAGATCATTAATGGTATAAGTTTAAATATTTTTAAAACATGTTTTGTCTTTCTGTACAACAGCTATATGATCTAGATTACTAACAGAATAAAAAGTAAACTCAACTTTCTTTTCAATATAAGAATTTTCAGTTGTGCAAAACTGATATTGGTTATGACTGTAGCTAGAGCTTACTGCTTCAAGACTAAGATTCAAAGAAATCCTCAATCTACAGCAACTGCAACTACTGCATATCAAGTGTTTTACAATAGGCCTGTACTGTGAAAAGGGAAAAAAAATCTCTAAAGGTAGGAAACTGAAGCTAGGAAAATTCAAACATGACATCAAGTGAAATGTATGTAACACTGTTAACAGTTAATCATCTAAACAATTTATGAGGAACTTGGGAAGTACAGGTTACACACCATCTCTCTGAAGCTGGTCCCTTCACACACCCAATTTGCTGGAGTTAATGAGAAGTATGAGCTTGACACAGGAATTACTGGGGAAAACTCTCAAAAACATGGGCTGGACGTCCTGGGCTCAGCAGTAGCAGTCTTTTTTCTCCTTAGTAGCTGGTGCAGTGCTGTGTTTTTTGACATTCAGCCTGGGAGCAACATTGATAACACCAATGTTTTTAGTTGTTGCTAAGTACGTAAGTACCTGCGGAAGGATCATCCTTTCTCTAGAGTAGTCCATTTGACAGAACAACGCATAACATCATCTTTGTATGGAAACCTTTCTTTCACAGCTGCCAAGAGCTGCCTCCAAAGGCTGAGGGACTGTTTCTCTTTTGCAGTTGCTTTGTCAATTCTCCCTTCCCTAGCAAATGATCCTAGCTGCTTGGCTTCCCTACCTTCTAATCCATGACCGTAGACCCCATTGTCCCAGCATCAGAGCAACCAGGTGATGATGTGTTCCCCCGGTTGATGGATAAAATCTTTTCACATACTCCGTTGCTTAGTTGAGGTCTGGGGTCGAGAAATCACCTCTTCTTCTGCCTCTGATTCACTTAGTAATAACTCCCGATCAGATGCCATCCCATGTAGTAAATGCATGGTTTCCTCATCTTTCTTCATTTTTCTTGCCTCTTTTTTGCTTTTCCCGTTGCATGCAGGGGTAACAGATACTGGCACGAATTGGTCCTCTGGTTTAGCTGCAGTGATTATCACTGTGGTTGGAGTGGCTGCAGTATCTGTTCTTGTGGTTTGGGTAGCTGCTGTACTTGCCGCTGGGGTTTGTGTGGTTGCTGTGCTTGGAATTGGATTAGCTACATTGTTGTAGTCAGTGTTTGAGTAGCTAGGGTACTTGTCACTGGGGTTGCTGTAGCTGCCGCACTTAGAGCTGGAGTAGCTGCACTGTCTGTTGCAGTTGGAGTTTGAGTAGCTGCTGTGCTTGCCATAGGGGTTGGTGTAGTTGGTCTACTTGAAGTTGGAGTAGCTGCGTTACCTGTTGTAGTCAGAGTTTGAGTAGCTGCTGTACTTGTCACTAGGCTTGGTGTAGCTGCAGTATTTGGAGTTGGAGTAGCTGCACAGTCAGTTGCTTTGCCATCAGATCCAGAGACATTTTTTTCCCTTTGAAGGTGCTGGATAGTGTTGAACAGGGCTCTGTAAGCACAGGCCAAGCCCCAGCACGTTGCCATGATTTGTCCCTCTCTGGTATGACCAGGATGACAACACACATCATTTAACTGTTTTACTAATTTTTCTGGATTTTGCACTTGTTCAGTGGTGAATGGGCCCACTGGCCTAGAATGGTCGTGGGTAAAACACACTCTTGTATGCATGCCAGCATGCTGATCCCCATCTCAATCAGCAGGCAGTTCTCAAGGGTACCCAAAGGCCATTCAAAACCTTCAGAGCTCTCAAATGATGCTGTAAATAGTCTGGTGGAGGGCTGGGAATGTAAGAGAATGTCCCCTTTATAGGTTGACCACCCGAGGAGGGAAAAAAGATGTGTAGTTGCTAAACACTTCTATTATATACCTCCCAAAGTATAGAGGTGGTGACCACACAGGAAACGCAAGCCAGATCAGTTTCAGGATCAATGACTATAGTATTACAAGTCATTATCATAAAGTACAGTGAAACAGCAACCTTAGCCCAGGCCCCCTAGCCGATAAGCACTAAACCAGCAAATACTGTCTGTAAGTAAGGCAGGGCATGCTGAAACTCCAAGACCAAGATCAACAACTTTGACAGCCAATAAATCAGCATTGTGAGGGGTGACTATTAATCCAAAACAATAAATGCTTATCACAAATACAATTAGACACACTCTGGTCAGATATGTCATTACTCAACCCTTCGTGCCCCACATTGAGCGCTACAAAGAACTGTCGTGGTTTAAGCCCAGTCAGCAGCCCAGAACCATGCAGCCTCTCACTCACTCCCTGCTTCATTCCCCCGCTCCCAGAGGGATGGGGAGGAGAGTTGAAAGAATGTAACTCCCACAGGTTGAGATAAGAACAGTCCACAGAATCACAGAATCCCAAGGGTTGGAAGGGACCTAAAAAGATCATCTAGTCCAACCCCCCTGCAAGAGCAGGGTAACCTACAGTACATCGCACAGGAACTTGTCCAGGCGGGCCTTGAATATCTCCAGTGTAGGAGACTCCACAACCCCCCTGGGCAGCCTGTTCCAGTGCTCTGTCACTCTTACAGTAAAGAAGTTCTTCCTGATGTTAACGTGGAACTTCCTATGTTCCAGTTTACACCCATTGCCCCTTGTCCTATCACTGGATATCACTGAAAAAAGCCTAGCTCCATCATCCTGACACCTACCCTTCACATATTTGTAAACATTGATGAGGTCACCCCTCAGTCTCCTCTTTTGCAAGCTAAAGAGACCCAGCTCCCTCAGCCTCTCCTCATAAGGGAGATGTTCCACTCCCTTAATCATCTTTGTGGCTCTGCGCTGGACTCCTTCAAGCAATTCCCTGTCCTTCTTGAACAGAGGGGCCCAGAACTGGACGCAATATTCCAGATGCGGCCTCACCAAGGCTGAGTAGAGGGGGAGGAGAACCTCTCTTGACCTACTAACCACTCCCTTTCTAATGCACCCTAAGATGCCATTTGCCTTCTTGGCCACAAGAGCACATTGCTGGCTCATGGTCATCCTCCTATCCACCAGGACCCCCAGGTCCCTTTCCCCTTCACTACTTTCCAGCAGGGCAACCCCCAACCTGTATTGGTACATGGGGTTGTTCTTCCCCAGATGCAAGACTCTACACTTGCCCTTGTTAAATTTCATCAAGTTTCTCCCCGCCCAACTCTCCAGCCTGTCCAGGTCTCGCTGAATGGCAGCACAGTCCTCTGGTGTGTCAGCCACTCCAGTAACCAAGGTATAACACAAACCACTACTGCTATCACCAATAATAATGATGATGAGGGAAATAACAAGGGAAGAGAATACAACCACTCACCAAGCGACGACGATACCCAATTTGGGTCAAGTGTCCTGTTTCTGCTTCCTCACAGCTTCTCCTCCTCCCTGGCAGAGCATGAGACTCAGAAAGTCCTTGGTTGGAGTAAACGTTACTTAGCAACAACTAAAAACATCGGTGTTATCAGCATTGTACCCAGACTGAAAGTCAAAAACACAGCACTGCACCAGCTACTAAGAAGGAGAAAAATTATTGCTACTGCTGAGCCCAGGACACTGAATTATACCCTTTCTAAAATACACAATTGCAATGTGCTCCTACATTCTTAAAACTTATGAAACTGTTAGCTGTAAATGTGATTAGATTATAAACATTTTCAGCTTATTGGAACATAATCTGAACAAACAAAATATTTTACTTAATAAAATAATAAATGTGCAGAATAAAAAACAAAACAAAACAAAACAATGGCATTCAGTCAACTTAATCTGGACATCTACTGTGCAGATATGTGAGGCTAAGCTTGTAGTCAGTGAAATCAAACAGACTTGCATGCAATTATTTTTTTCTCTTCTTAAACTCCTAAAATAGGTTGGATAGGCTGCAGTTTTTAAGTTTTTCTTCCTCTTTGTTGGTGATAGAAGAAGTTGTGGTGTATAGCTGATCTAGATTCCTATGCAGCAGATCTCTATGACTTCAGTTTGCATATTGTAAATACATGGAGGTAGTTTAGTACTGAGCAACTTTATTTTTAAGACTATGAACACACCTGAGAACAACTGAAATTACTGTCTTTGTTAAATAAAATCCTTCTTGAGTGTTTTAGGTAGTCACAAAATAGACTACAGTGATTCTTTCATGTTTACTACAGCACTGGTTTCTCTGTTTTCTCTTGTTCCAGTACACTACTACAAAAATTCCATTTCTCACAATAATTATACAAGATACAAGGATGCTGACAAATGTAATCCTATTAGTATATCTAACAAATCTGTTAATTTATTTGTTCTGCTCTTACTGTAGAAGTAGTGTCTTGAGTGTTGTTTAAGGTGCACTTCTTTCTTTAATCCAGACTTCAATATGGCAAGCATCTATTCACTGTGTTATCCAGAGAAGTAGTATCATATTCTGTATAATACCCCAAAGCTAAGAGATAATATGCATCCCAAATACTAAAGCTGTTTTTATAACTCCAGACTATGTGTTGTGAGAGTCTCAAAGCTAGTCAGTGGATAGCTGAGTTATTTCATATCAACCAACTAAATAAATAGCATTCTCTAAAAATAAAACAAACAGAAAACCCACTACAAATACTTAAGTATGGGTTTATCCCTTAGAAACAAAACTTTATATTCTTCAGCACTTTGCTACTTTACTACCAGTAAATAAGAGTAACACTCAATACTCTGTAAATTATGGAGTCACTATATAATAAGTTTTCTTTCTTATAGATGATTCCATAGTTATATTAATGATATCTCTCCCCTGGTGTCTGCTCTAGTCGTTTTCTAAAGGCAGCTGACTTTACTGGTAATACCTACAACAAAAAAATTCCTTAAATTTTATTTTTCCAATTCAGCAATGCAAAGACACAATTTTTCAATAGCTGAATCTTCATGCAGAGTTGTAGAAAGAACTCAGTATTAAGAAATGCTTAAGAGATGCTTAGGATGAACACACATTCAGCTCAAGACATGAATGGCATAAACATAGCTCTAGTCAGATAAGAGAGAAAATCATGTAAAACAGGCTAAGTGATTTGTATTCCTTTGCAATACATAAGCAATTGCTCATGACTAGGGGTAGGTTTTAAGCAGTCCGGAGTTCTTCCAAGACAATCCACTCTAATTGACTTCAGTTCATGATCAAAATCATAAACAACCATTGAAAATATCTGCAGAAACACTGAAAAAGATCATGTTGACAATGAGTAGGGGGTTTTGCCCGGTTACTACTTGCAATTTAAAGTATTAAGCATGTCAGCCCTC
The DNA here is from genome assembly GCF_037157495.1 of Lathamus discolor. NCBI lineage: Eukaryota > Metazoa > Chordata > Aves > Psittaciformes > Psittacidae > Lathamus > Lathamus discolor. The sequence continues at coordinate 26,856,625 of NC_088884.1, forward strand.
ACTTCCAAAATTAGGTAAGTATTCTACATCATCAACTGCAAAAACAGTGGTCACAGAGGGCATGGGAAACTGACATATATTTACAAATAGATGTTTGACAGACCGTTTTGTATGAAAAAAATTCCAAGTGTGAAATTAAGGATCCCTGGACTAAACGGTGGAAATTGTAACCTATTGAATAAATGCCCAGCATTTAATAATATTGCTTAAGCCTGTGCAGAACTTTTCACAGTCTTTTAACATTTCACTTATTCTAGTTTTGTCTCAAAAGGCAATATGTCTTGGTTTTTGGAAAGTTTCTGTTTGACATCTCTCCAGAGTAATCCATTGGAAGTTTGACTATAATTCTTAAGTTTTCATAAATTCCACATACTATTTTTCTCCAAGATTTTACTCCTCAAAATCAAACTATACGTGAGAAGCAAAATGCTTCCTTTGTCCTTAAGGCTATAAAAATCAGTGGCAAACTCACGCTGACTTCAGTTCACAAGACTAGGTGATCACAGAACGAACAAAGTTATGGAGTCCTATATTATCCAAAGACCACCTACAGTATAATTGAAAAGCATTACTTCAGCTGCTTTTTCTTAAATCAGTGCAAAGAGAAATGTGTCCATATAAGCACAGTCTTAAGCTTGAAAGGTGTCGACCATTCAGACCATTAAGTCCTCTCATGCTTCCAGAAACGCTCCCTCAGAACTAAGACACTGCTCACTCTGTGAACAAATGGCCTAAGGCTGCAGACCTCCTGGCCAGCAGCCCATAAAAAATCCTTAGAACTATCTCTAATAGGAAAGAAATAATATTTTCCTGATAAGGATTTTATAGGAATCTTGCTGTGACAATATAAGAGAGAGTGCTATAAGAGAGAGTGCATTATCTTTCCTCAGTTGTCACTACTAAAGTCATAGCATGCACAAGTCTAAACTGGATACTTTTAGAACTGCCAAACACTCAACAAAAGCAAATAATTTCCAATAAAAAAATCAATAAAGGGATATAATATTCTAAAAACTATACACAAAAAATGCACACGGTAGTATTGTCAAGATTATTTATTGTAAAAAAATATTATAGAATACATGTGGTGATTTCGATAAGGTTTTATGTGGTGGATCCTACAGTGAAATCTTGCTTTCACTTTACAGTTACTGACATGCAATTATATCTGACACTGCATTCATTTGTTGGTTTTTTTCAGGTGAACCAAACAAAATCTCAACATGAATAAATTATGGAAATTAACACAACTCTGTTACTCATTCTGTTGGAAATTGTTCAACACTTGGTAATTGTCATAAGACAAGGCAAATGTATATAGTATTAATAAAACCACAACCAAAAACAAACTAGAAATTATTCATCATGATAGTTGCATAAACATATTGTCCATGTGTTCTAAGACGTAATTTACTTTGTTTAAATGTTTCCATTTAAAAAAAATAAATCTTAAAGTAAATACAATAAGTTACCTCACCCAAAAATGTCCAAGTCATATAAGTTTAGAGATGACAGTGTGTCTTCATGGATTAATGAAGAGCTCAGATGACGAACTGTGATTAAATGCCTAACTTTTTTACAAGTATGACATCTTCCCTAGGAAAGATTCATTCCACCCCTTGAAAACTACACATGGCTTTAACATTCATATCTTGGACAGAATACAGAAAAACTAGAAAATTACCAAGAACAGAAATTCAAAACTATTTCCATATAGGAAAAACTGAATAGTTTAGAAACAATTAAGACAGAACATCACTATCTTATGGGTGGGTAAGAAAGAAGAATGGGGTACGATTATTCACTATTTCCCATGCCACAGAAATGCGGCTATAGCCAGTGAAATTATTTGACAACAGGCTCAACTCAGAAGAATGTCAAAAAATATTTTCTTGAATTGAAAAAGGGATTAGTTTGGTATATGGGGAAAAGTCCATCAGCAGCTATTAAAAATGAGTCTTGTGCCTAACCTGCAGCTCAGAAGTTCTTAATCCTCATGATTGTCAGAAACCGATAGGATATAAAAAGAAAATTGCTTTATAATATTTTCCATTTTCCCTTAATCTTTCTATAAGATTTTTCTGGTTACTACTGTTGCAGACTATCTATTGGGCTAGACAAACCTGTGGTCTGACCCTGCACAGCTGCTCCTACTTTCTCAGACTGCAGAACTGCATTGCTTTTCTGAACAGAGAAATTTAGAAGAATAAATATACTAGTATCAAACATAAAATCATTACAAAAATAATAAGTAATGATTGCATTATTCATGTTAACTTATTTTCTTTGTGTTTACATTGCAGAATTATCGTTATTTATGTTGTAATTTTGGTGTCTAACTTTGGATATTTAAACTTACTTTAAGTATCATCGTTACCGCAGAACATTTCATATTATTTGAAGTTTAGATTTATAGGACTTTACGCTGACTTTACCCTTCCATCTATGATACAAATCAGTGTAGGAAGTTTGGTGTTGAAAAGCAGAATCTTACTTCTGAATTTCTAAGCAGCTGAGGAATTTACATAAAATAGAAAATTACCTTCTTCGGTTTTACTTTGAATCCCTGGTGTAGAGACTTAATTCATTCTACCTATGTTGCATGAAATTCCACATACTGAAGAAGTACAAAATATTCAAAAGATCATAGTATGTGTCCAGGGGGACTGTTCCACCTTTAGTTTTACTATATCTTGGTTCTGTCAATTGGCAAAGACCTAGAAGAAATTTACCGCAGGACTACCTGCACCCTTTGTGCCTTCCTCTGGGGCTTGTTACGGGGCTGTGGGGATGTGTGGGATGGGTGTATGCTTTATTTGGATTTTGGGTTGGGTTTTTTTTTTTTTGAAAGAAATAGACTGTGTCTTAAAGGTTAGAAAAGCAGGGACGTTAAAATCAAACCACTTGCTTTCTTCGGGGGAAAAAAAATAAAAGAAAAGGGAAATAAAGAGTTGCACTGGCTTTTCATTTTATTTCACATTTTAGTAACATAATCCTGAGGCAAATACTCACCGAATATTCATTTCCTCACAGAAAAACAGCATTTATGTCTGAATCAGCTCAGAAGTTGTGGTGATTCCCTGCTGACTTTTTAATAGAGAAGGGAACTAAAATCACTCCTCATGAATAAAAAATCATAATAGGAAAAGCATTTACTTAAAAAAAAAAAAAAAGGTCAACAAGAAGTAGGTGGTTTGCAGCACTTTCCATTTGTAATGTTTTGTCCTCTGTAATATACAATAAAGCTCAAATGGCACCAAGTCTCATCATAGATTCACATATATTATGCTAAAATTATATACACTCAATTCTTTCAAATTTTTCTGAGCCTACCCTGCTGCCTTTGAAATCCAAAGCTGATCTACTAGCTTCTGTTGGAGAAGTCTTTTCTGACTTTAAGCTATCCTAGCTCAGGTTTGAAATATTTTACTGTACAGCAGGTTCCAGTGAGGAAAAAAGCCAGTCTTCTTGTCCAAAGGTAAAGCAGTGCCTGGAGGAGGCTCAGAGTATGCAGAGAGGTTCTGTCTGGGAAGCTCTCTGCAGTTTACATGCAGTTAGAAGAGCTACACATGCAATCATTAGCATAATTTCTTCAATGTTTTTATTTCTACTTGTCAACTGATGTTTTATTTTGATTCTGTATTTGTCCCTCGGCTTCTTTCAGGTAAATAATTCTAAATGTTACTACTAGAATTGGTTTTGCATGTATCATATTGGGGAAATATATAACTGCTAAAGGTGTTCTGTGCAGGTTTGTTCAGATGCTGTCCCTGTACTAAAAGTATTACCAGCAGGCTCTTTCTTTCACCTTATGCCAGGGTTGCACATTAGATGAAAAATTATTCATGGCATTTGTTTTGCTATTGGATTCCGTTTTGTATTCATGTCAAAGGGACACCTGAGAATAGTAGGCTTTACCACGAATTTTCGGAAAACAGCTACTGGCTTCATTTCATATTTGTCCCTGAATACAAACCAGACACAAAAAATAAACAAAATGTGGACAAGAAGGCATGCTGCACGATGCATGTAAAGCTATACTGGACAAAGTCTTAGAAAATACAGCATAATGCACCCTAGGGAACATTTTAGTGCTAGCAGAGGAACAGACCAGAAAATTTATTAGATTTTATCCAGCCCTAGTATCTATGACTCAGAAAGGCTTACTGCTCTTTAAAACTTACTGCCTTGCTAAGGAACTAGTCCTGGCAGTGCATATATTGTATTGCTAGCAAGCCAGTGGTAAGGCTTTCTACCTGCGATGAGCACAGAGCAGGGCTGTGAGGTGCTCCCAAGCACCACTCTTGGCAAAATGGCCTGGATAGCAAGTTGTTAATGTATTAACATTACACATTAACATGTATAGGAATGTTGGAATGGGACACCCAAAATGGTCTGGACAGCATTTTCCTGAAATCTATAATGCTAAAGAGCATGACAATGATAATCAGCAAATGGATTAAGCAGTTTCCAGGAGATTACCAACAGAACTGCAGAGGCTGCCTCACCATGTGGACACCTCTGGGGTTGGAGAGCCTGTGTCTGTCTGGAGAGGGCGGTGTGTGTGTGATGACTCTGTGTGTGCATGGATGTGTGGATTTACAAGTGTGTGCATTAGAACCATTTGTGTTACTTATGAAATAACTGACAAAAATTTATAAGTGTTTATTAACATTTGCGATTTGTGTTTTGGTTCTGTTATTTTACTGATGCTGATCTTCGAACAGGTTGCCCAATGAAGTAGTAAATGCTCCAACCCTGGCAGTGTTCAAGGCCAGGTTGCACAGAGCCTGGGGCTATATGGTCTGTGGTGAGACATTGCTGCCCACGGCAGGGTAGTTGGAGCTAGATGATCTTAAGGTCCTTTCCAACCCTAACTATTCTATGATTCCAGTATCTTGAATCTGTACTTCACCAACTGCCAGTTATTTTTATGCCATTTATAAACCAATAAAGCACTTTCATCTTGGTTTGTTTTCAACCACATAAATGGATTAGCTTTTCCCTGCATTAAGGAACATAAATAGGAATGTGTGATATTTCCCTGAAATGCTTGGGCCATGTTGATTTTTACATTAGATAAGGCCTGTTCAAGATGCTTGAAGTCAGCTGGGTTTGCTTCTGTCCAGTCATTCTGAAATTACTGCAGGAAGCTGGAGGTTTACTTCAGCAGAATATGGATTAAAATTAAGCACTTTCACAGCAAAATCTGTTAGCAGCTTGCCGTCTAGTTCCATGATTTTGGAAAAAAACAAGACCTTGTTTACTTGACCTAACTATGAAGACAGCCTGGACTCAATAAATACCATGCTCTGAAATATTATCCTTCTAATATGCTTGTTAAACCACTGATTTTTTTTAAATTTATACTTCAATTTTTCAGCCATTTTCAAATAACATTGGTTAATGCTTTAATGAATCTCTTTCCTAGTGGAATACAAAAGATTAATTCAAATATACATCGGTTCTACAACATCTTCACCATGGTTGTGTTCTTATTGTAATTTAATGTTACAGGTTGTTAACCAAAATAGCTAATGCCAAAATAATTCTAGTATCCAGTCCAAAAGTTTCAAGCAAAACCATTACTGTATTTTATGCTTATCCCCCAATTAAACTGCTTAAAAAGCAGTACCATAAGCTATAAATCAGTGGTGAATTTAAGCTAAACATACTACTAAAGCCTAAACTTTTTTTGCCTACATTTCTGCAAAGTAAGAACTTCAGTAAGGTTAATAGAACTCATGCATTTTCTCTGCTCTCTCATTCTAGTTGTAAGGATACCATTGACCTCTCACCAAAATAAACTTTTCAGTAGAAAGTTGTAAGTATCCAGTATATAAGCCTGTATTAAGCTCTTTAAATTACAAATTCAAATCATCTAACTACCAGGGATTTACTTAGCAGTATAACAGTATAATAATGTGCATGTCGGTGAAATCTAAACCTCTGGGCCAGGTGGGTGCACACCCCCTTGACTCAAAAACCCTCTATCTGGATTGGTTTTATTCCCTTCCAATGAAGGGCATTCTATAATTTTTTCAAATTCAGTTCTACACTTTTAAATGCTTCTCAATATTTAGCCTAACTAATTTTTGAGGAAACATATGTTCTGCTGTTCCAGTATCAATTTTATAACATCTCTTTCACATGGAAGAGCTAACATCTATCCTCAGTCTTCCTTTTTAAGGAAGAACAAGCTAATTGTTCCAACTCATCCTGAAACTTATCACACTTGTTGCTATCTTTAGGATTCTTTTCAAGATATCTTTATTTTTCCAAGTGTGTTAAAAAATGCACATAAGACTTGTATGCAACTTTCTAAGACATCCTATAATGTTCTCTTTCATTTTTTCATGAATAGCACATATTTGGGCCAGACTGTAACATCCAGATCCACTTTTGTAATACCGTTGCTTAGTCAGTTTGACACAATTTTCTCATTCATCTTCTTTTAATATGTAATACTTCACCTCTTTTCCTTGAACCTCAGTTTATTTCTATCAAATTGTCCCTTCAGTTTATTAAAACTGTTTTGAAAATTCTCATTCCTCTCCCCAAAGCAACTATTCTAGGCTTGGCTTCTGCATTATATTCTTTACTCCATCACCTGATTCATTAATGAAAATATCAACAGATTCAGACCCAGACAGACTTCAGCAAGGTTTCACCTGAAATGTCTTTGGGGTTTAAAACAAATAAGTGACACTTCCTCCACAAGCAGAATTTTCCAACAAGATGTGTATTCACCTGACGATGTTTTCACACAGAACATACTGTCAAAGTAGTTTATGAAAATGTCACCTGGAATTGTGTTGCAAACTTTGCTTAAGTCAGGCTGCATCACATTGAGCATTTCATCTATCAGGCTGGTTAATCTATGAGGACAATATATTTAATGTCCTTTATCCACATTTTCCCTCCAATATTGTGTAAATTTGTAGTCTCCATTCATAGAATCATAGAATCAGAGGACAGTTTGGATTGGAAAGGACCTTAAGGTTGTCTAGTTCCAACACCACTGCTACAGGCAAGGACGCCTCAGACTAGACCATGTGTCCCAAGGCTCTGTTCGAACCGGCCTTGGACACTGCCAGGGATGAAGCATCTACCACGTCTTTGGGCAACCTGTTCCAGTGCGTCACCACCCTCACAGCTACTTGTCCCAGATACACAGAGAACCTCAAGATTGACTGGGATTCCAAGGGAAGCAGAAGAATTAATCAAGATGATCTAGAGCACACCTTCATGTGTGCTCTGTTCAAGGGTGGTCTGAAATAAGTGCATACCAGTCATCTTTGACTCTCTGCTCTCCAGTCTGTGTCTCATCGCTAAGCCAAACCCCCATACGCTCACAGACTCTTTCTGGACCTACTAGTACTTTGATTCCAGTTTGAATGTAGACAGACTTCAAAGGAGGAGTGAGTAACAAAGTAGTCTAATCTTGGAGTAGTGAGAGAATTACGTGCACCTGGAGGTCAGTATTCCAAGTTTTAATTACTCAAGGCAGAGGCAGAACTTAAATTCAGGACCTTTTTTTCCTGGCTTGTGTTTTAATTGCTAAGTTACTTTTAAAAGTTTGCTGGCAGCTCTTCGGTCTACATTAAGAAGGAACACAGCAGTAACAATCTGATCTGAGAAAACCGACTGAATTGAAGCTTTCGGGTAATGAAGGTGGATGAACTCACAAATACCCATAGCGACTGATACTGGTCTGTTCAGTACCATTAAGATTGGCTCATTTCTGTGAAAAAAATTAAAGCAGATTGTTATAAACTGGAGGAACTAATGTAAAAACTCAACACAGAGAACTTCTATCAATGCTGCCTTTGGAAGGTAGCTGAGATGAACATTATTTTTAAATATAATGCTAAGTTTTGCTTACTTCTGTTTAGGGGTTCCTTTAGCACCTAAAACCCTTTGCTGAGCCCAGCCAAAAGCTATGGAGGCTAACATATAAAACAACAATAAAAATGATCTGAAGGGGTTTCACAGTGAACTGAATGGAAAGGACAGTTTGTTATTACACGTGAAACTCCTATCATTGAGACCAGTCCTGGCAGTCCAGCATGACCAAGAGGAGCCTCACAGAAAGAATGGTGAGTTTGCACCATCCATTAACACATCTTAAAATCAGTGACAAAACTCTAAAGTATCAGAAGACTCGAGGCATGATCTAAGCTTGTACTATTTCTCTTGAAATATTTCTATTCATAAATCATTTTAAGATTTGATTCATGCTGAAAAGCTGGATAATTATTTAATGCATGAAGTTCATAATCATCTATATCTAACCTGCTTCAGCAGTCACATTAATCAGAGAATAACTGTTGTGCAGCAGCTCAAATGACTTAGTAAATTGATTAAGCAGTTTACTTTTTCTTTTCTCTCCTAAATGCTGGATAACAACTACTAGTCAGTACATGAAGAGGGCTCTACAGCAGGTAACACAACCTTAAACACTTTGAGAATCACTTCTAATCAGCTTTGCCTTAATTCTGCCTGCTGTGAGGAAAATTCTAGTATATCTGTGAAATGATTGCGCAGATTTGCTAAATCACAACCTAATTCTTAAAGGAAGGGAGTGGTCACAATCAAGGGCACAAATTTCAAAGGTATGGAAAATGAAAGTAAATACAACACACTTGACTGATTGCAATCATTAGATTAGATCATTATAATAAATATATTGTTAATTACATGTTCTCAAAATACCAAAACACGGTTCCTGTACTCCTGGTGCTTCACTGTACTGTAAAGTTTAAATATCCTAACTGCATAAACATTTTAAATATTAAAGTTATCCTTCTGGTTCCTCACTGTATTGCACCTGGCACACTGATGCTATACTTACTCATAGCCAGAGAAGCAAGAACAGAACCTGGGAAATCAGAACTCAAAATGTGGAGTTCTTGCAACAGACAGGTGATATTGGTCATAATTTGAAGGTAAGCATATACAGCTTGCATCAATTAGTTTCTAAAATATACAGGTTTACTTGTTCTTTAAAACAGAAACAATACTGTTATTCTACATCATTGAAGCTGCAGTTCCTACTGGTAAACCTTTCCTTTACATTGTAGTTATATAATGTTACTAATATTCTTCAGATGAACATCACAGCAAAAATTGCAATAGGGTGTGAAAATTCAAATGCCTTAAACTCACACTAAGTAAACAAGCTTGCAGAGTGCAGTCTAATATCTCTAGTCTTCATTTGTGTGCAATGCCACGATTGCTTGGAAATGCTGTTTCCCATCTCTTCGAGAGTTTTGGGAAACGTTATTTTCATCCTTGGATAGAATTCTGCTGGCTCAAGACAGCTGACAGGGAAAACCTGGATTTCAATGGTGTCCCAATTAAATATTTAGCAGAACCGTAGCACAATTTCTCATGCAGTTACATACTGACTAAATTTAATCAAATCATCTGTTAAGACAGACCAACTATACCTTTTGTTTGTCTCTGTTTACTTTTCCAATCAGACAGTAAAAGCACAACAAGAAGAGGAAAGAGTCAGATTATCTTCTCACAGTACCAGTTTCTGTAACTAGAATTAAATACCAGGTTTAAGGGCTCATCTCCCATAGGAGTACCAGAGCAAGCAAACTAGATATTTATGATTCCTTCATTGACAATAATGACCTAGGAATTTCTGGAGAGGCAGGCAGAAAGTTTGCCTGTTTATCTCTTCAAGTACTTCTCTGGAGCTTAGACATTCAAAGCACCCCATAACAGTAATCAGACCTTGGTCAAAGTTACATATCCTTATCTGAGTTAGACACTTAAGTTGCTTTTACAGCTAAAGAAGTGAAAATTACACTAAGAGTCATAACTGACCAATAATGAATCACTCTCCAAAAGTGCCTTTTTTTTTTCCACTGTCTACAAAATGGTTTGGGAAAATGCATTTAAATGCAATCAACTGAATTTAGTTTCCTCAGAAGTTAGTCGAAATGAAAAACAGACTGCATGTTTTTTATGCTCAAGCTGAGACCCTTGTCTGTGTATTGATGGCCTAATGGGCAAAGCCTGGGTTGTTTGTTGGGTTTGTTGTTGTTTTTTTTTTTTTTTTTTTGAATGAGATAAGGACCAACAACACTTTGTAGCCTCAGGTTACCATGTTTTGCTTTGGCTGTTATATCTTGGGCAGAAGCTGTAGCCACCAGCCTGTGGGCTTTGGCAGACATGCCTTTTCTGCTCCTGTTGAAGATGCCCAGTTAGGTAGTCAGGACTGCAAGAAATGTAGGCATAAAGGGAAGTATGATTTAGCGTACTGATTGGGCACTCAAGACTAAAGAGCAAGAAACATTAATTTAATCTACTGATTAGGTACTCATCAGGGAGAAATCTGAGATTCTGGTCCCTCCTCCCTTGATTATTGATATATTAATACTATTTTCTAAATAAAAAGTTTTCAACTGTTCAGGAAGCCACATATAGCTAATGCTTATAACTTGCGGTACAGGTCTCAGCTCACTTCCACACAGCTTATAGCTCAGCTAAGTGAGTTCCACTGTTCATAGCAGTGATTTTTACTACAATTATGCTAAGGTTTTATAGTAATCATACTGCAGTAACATAAACTTCTCAAAATGCCCTTGTGATTTTTTTACAAGTTCAGCCAGATTTTTTTCAATGCATTGAGTGTTTATTGTCTCTTCAAAATATATTCAGATTCAGTTAACATAGGCAATTATGAGCTGCCTGAGGGGTTTACATAAACGCTTCATCGACCTTTCTGAAGTTAGTCCTATTAAACATGAATGAGTCCAAGCTGGACTTGTAATGTTGCTAGTTTCTGAACTTTCCCAGCGGGCACCTAAAAAAATATGCCGATATTACACATTAAGAAGTGTCTTTCTTTGTGCATGTCTGTTTTATTCTTTTATTTTTATCTTATGTTCCTTTTATTTTCTAATTTTTTTTTTTTTTTTACTGGAATGAAAACAAACAAAGCAAAGAGCACAGCCAAAGCAAAGAGCACAGCCAGGACTTACTTACACCTCTGCTTATTTTGCATTTACTATTCCAGTAGTGTAAAAAGCTTGTTCAAGGAAAAGGCACAGAAAGAATCAAAGGGCCTTCTGTAGTTGCTAGAAGTACAATACAAATAAAGAATGCCCACAACAAGCAATCCTCCAAGAGTTTGAAAAGTGTCTTGAAGCAAAGAAAACAATGTTCCAGCCCAAGTTCCCATTAAAAATGTCTATTGCAATTTGAGCATGTGAGCTACATCCACAAATCCCATGTAATTTCTTTCACTTCACGGCATGAAAAACAAGTAAGATTCCAATACATTACAGCACTTGATCATATGCTTATATCTACCTCTAGACAACAACAGACTAATGCAAAAAAAAACCTGAAATCATATCTCTGCTTAAGAGTCTTCATAAATCAAAAGATGAACTCTTTAAATAAAATCTGGCTTTTAAGGAATGTTTGCACAAAGTAAAATCTTCACTGTCCTACAAAAAGAACAAGAATTAAATGTTCCTCCTGTATCTGCTTTAATTTACTATGAGACATGGGGATTTTACACACTGTTATTTTAATACATTAATAAATGACAACTGACATCAAGTATCTAGTGTTTTTCAAGTGAAATTTTATAGTAATAGACAATGAATGCAAAAGCACTTGGAAAATGAAAAGCCAAGCCCTCTAACAGAGAAAAGGTTACAAGACAAAGAAGAAAAATGTTAACTATTGGTCTTTCATTCTCATTGCTCTTGCCATTTTATTAGGGATTTAAAAATAAGTGTTATTTTTTTTTCTGAAAAATATCTTTAGATTCCTATGATAGATACACTTTTTCTTAGTTGTTTTTATTTATTTTGTCATTTATTAAGCCAAAAGCCTTAAAGTGGAATGCTTTAACAAAAGAACTAATTCTACTGTGAATCAGTAGCTGGAAATTGCAGAAAATTTATTATATTGCACCTATATAACAGAAAACTAAATGCATTTCAAATTATTTACTTTTTTGTTCTCATTGTAGCTGCCACAGTTTTCATCTCTCTGTCACTATTCAACAAGCTGCCTTGAAAAAAACTAATAGATTTTGGCAAAGAGCCATATTTCATACATGCTTAATTGAAGTTCTTGGCCTAATCATTTGCTATGCCATACATATGCATTTTAAGTAAAGTGTAAGTAAGGGGGACTGTTATTAACTACAGAACAAATGCAAATGGATTACATAATGTATTTCTGTAATGCATGTATTTTGAGCCAATAAACTGACCTTTGAAAATTACTGAGGTATGTGAAAAATGCCATTTACTGTAATAGGAATCAGCAAAAGAAGGTGAACTTTAGGTGATGCTTAACATTTCTTAGATTTTCAAAACCTAGGCGACATGCAAAACTGTGCATATTTAATCATCTTTAGGAAATGCATGCAGTACACATGCATCATGTAAAAGTGTTTAAGCTTTGTTGCCTTCACATTTAAACCAGCACGGTTTTCCGTTTTAACACTATCTTGTTAGTACTTCTTTCGTTTCTAACCAGAATGAGAAGTAAATGCATGGTATTAGAAGAGATTTATGGAATTATAATTTATTAACACTACCTGAATACAAGCATAGTTTTGGGCAGGATGTAACATTTAAAGAGTAAAAAGCCACTGACTTGGATATCATACCTTAACAATGCAAAAAGCAATGACGTATTTGAAGATTCTGAGAACATTCTATGAGTTCCACTAAACTGCAAAATTAAAATTTAACTTTCACTTAAAGTATACATTCAGGATGTTGGAAGAGATAACATGCCTTCTTGTCAAACTTTTCACTTCTTCTGAGAACCTGATTAATTATCCAAGGGTGAAGTTTTACAGCTGAGGTTTTTCACAGGTGAAGTTGTTGTTAATAGGGTCATTGATGCAATTTATTACCAAAGTAATGTTTTATTTCCACAAATGATTACAAGAATAAAATAGAACAGTTTCTCCCAATTTCACTTAGAACTAATGATAAAATTCTATGCAGTAAGTTTTAGTTAAGATTGCTATTAGGCTTTTTGGGTTTTTTTAAATTGTTGTAACTATCTCACTAGAAGAAGGACAAAGTCAATAGCTCAAATGAACCTTAAGTAATACTAATATGAAGATACTCAGCCAGTCATGCCCAGATCTTCAAAGGCAGTTGGAAGCTAAGATGCATAGGAAGCAGGATCAAAATAAACATCTGTCAAGCACAGAGATACTACGATTTGAGGACTAGCCTTTCACACAATTTTGGTCACACTACCACAATCCTTTATAACCAAGGTATTCACTGCAAATAAGCAGATTCAAGCTTTCAAGCTTTAGTTGGTTTCTGACAGTGGTCATTGTGAAGCCTTAGTGCTGCAGATATTTTGCAGTGGTACAGAGTGGCAGTGAATCATATTTTGAGTTAAATTAAATTTTCTCAGATTTGCATTCTTTATGTCCTTATTAGAAATGCTGCATACATGCATCCCCTGAAAGTTTATTTTTTATGTAGTGGTGGGGGTTTCTTAGTAATTAGCAAAAATAAGGGATTGCACTTAAAAAAAATTAGTTTAAAAGTAAGTTAAAATTGAGAAGATAAGATAGAAATTATGTAGTATTATGTAGTGAAAACATTAAAGAAACTTTTCATCATCTCTAAAGTGAATATCTTAAAGTCACCAATTAGAATCATAAGACTCTAGCTTAATGAGATCTAAACTCTTCTCATTTACAGAAGGTAAATGAGCAAAACCATACAGAAATTAGTATTGAAGACAACCAGCCTCATGTTTGTTTGCCATGTCATTACATGAAGACAGTAAGAATTGACAAGAAAAAATAATAATTTTTTAAAAATCAGTTTCACTGGAGGACTACCCATAGGAGTGGTTTTAACTGTAGCAACAGGAATCTATGCAGTCTCCATAGTGAAAAGTCAAGATTTACTCTGACTTATGGCTGACTTCAAAATTAACCATGCTCTGAATTTCACTAGTGCATCACTTAAAGCCAGAAGAGAGCATTTTGATCATCTGTTTTACCTTCTAGGGATCCATGCTGATATTTTTTTATTATTTTAATATGCCTCATATGTCTGTGTGCTGAGTGCCTTCAAATCACAATGAAATTGTCAATGGAAGATTCAGTTTCATAGATTTTAAGGCTAGAAAAGACCATTTTAATCATTTTGTCTGACTCCCCGCATAACATAGGCCATTATTTTAACCAACACATTCTCAGATAAAGCACATGACTTCTGGTTGAGCTAAGTACTATATTCTGGAAAATAATTCCATTTTGTTTTCGAGTTCTAAAGGTTCCACCACTATTCTTAGGAAAATGCCCTCATTTTTAGCCTCCATCACCTATCATTTCAAACTGCAGCTTATTTTCAGTTTTCAGATATTATGAAACATTATGTTACGAGGTATTTTTATTTATTTCAGATCCCTGAGGAAATGCTGAGATGGTTTAAACATTTTAATAGGCATTCATCTATAAGGATTCAGTCCCTACTTAATCTTCTTACCACTATCATTTTTTGTGCTAAACGCATTTGGTGACAATTCTTTATTCTACTATTCTTGCCCTTGAAAGCACTTTCGGATTCTTCTCTTTTAAAATAATTTTGGATCATATTAGCACCTCTCTCTAAAAAGCACATCCAGAAAAAAGGCAAAAAATCCTTTTAATCTAATGACATTTGTAATGAAAAAACTTGTGTGATAACATCAGATTTTGCTGAGATTATTTGCACATACATTTCACACATGTGCCTAAAATTATTCATACTTAGTTCAACATGCATGAGAGAACAGTCTGGTCCAAGAGTATTTCAGAGTGAATTAAGCCAAGAGAACGACCCTAGAATGACAACAACGGAAGAACAAGAGGTATTAACAAGCACAGAGTGGGGTCCTTAACCTTTTATGCAGTGAGATGCAATTAATAATAGTATTGTTGTCATCAAAAACAAAGAAATGCAAAAAACTTGTTCAAAGTCAGGATGACACAAGCAGATGATGGAGACATTAATTTGATCGATATGTATCCAACTCTATACACCTTCAATCCAAAACCAGTTTTGTATTGCAAAGTTTTGCTGCAAAGTTTTGCTGCAATATTTATGATAACTTTGGAAATTATTTTTCTGTAATCAGAGCTATGTTGTAAAACCATGCACTGCAATGCAGTATTGTCCACTAATCTTTTGGAAATCTTTTCTGTATTAGAAAGGGTAAAACAGGGAAATCCCTCCTATGACAGACTAAGCCAAACAGACACTGAAAAAACTCCACCATAGGCTTGCAAATATAGTCGTACAGCCACAACAGCATGAGAGAGAAAAAGAAAAATGGTACAAAGTAATACAGTTTCTAGTAACACCACTAAATCAGCCAAAATAATGCATATTATGAATTCCATTTCTTAAGCTACATGGAAACACGAGGTTCTTCTTTGAAAGCAAAACCATGTGTAAAGACAGAAACAAGAGAACTAGCAAATTTAATCTCTTAATCAATGGAGCTGTAAAGAGTTATTCATTTATGTAGTGTTCGGACATGGTATAATAGGCATGTAAGGTGGTGGCTGGGATGGCATGAGCAACAGGCCTTGTATTGACCTTCTGAACAAAGGTAATCTGAGAATTCATAAACGCTCAAAATGTCTTTCTGCTATCAGAGTAAATCTGCACATCAAAGTTAAAATCAAAAAGGAAATAAATGATTCATATACCAAAATCATTAGAAACAATGCAGAATAGCACAGGACAATAAAAAAGATCACCTAACAGTAACCCAGCGCAGTGCCCCGTGGTCAAATAAATGTTGAATGTTCTTACAACCAATAAAGACGCAACCTGATGTTCACCCTAGTATGAGTCACAGACTAGGTAACTAATGGACATTGACAGATTAGTTTTGGAGCTGATCTTCACACCAGTCTACTAATGCTGAGTTGAAGGGCTTTCTCAGTGTTGTAAATGCAAGAAGGAAAACACAAACCTTACTTAGGGCAGTATCAGAGAAACAAAGTAGACAGCCCAGTGGAAGGGGGTGAGAACTCAGATTTTTATTTCCACTCCTAGGACTGTCTTTCTTTCTTTTCCAGTCATATTTTCCCATAAATATGAACATATGCCATAGGACAGGAATTGAACCAGTGCTGCCTTTTTCATTCTGTGCAGGAGAGACCTGTGTTCCCAGCTGTCTGTTTGCTTCAATAGGGCGGATCTGGACTCTTCTCTATGCCACCCCTCAAAACAACCTGTAATTATAGCATAGTTAGGGGGAGTCAAGCCTCTTCAAGATGAGAAGGATTCTGAAAACAGGCTTTTGTAATATTTTTGTGATATTTAAACATTTTGTGCTGGAAAAAGGGAGATAAATTTTCTTCACTAGGCATCTAACTACAGCAAGATAGTCAGCCTTAGTCTGCATCAAGTGTCCTTTGTTTTTCCTCTCAATTCCCCATAGAAATAACAGAGAGGGATGAGGTATAGCTTGGGCTCCCATGGTGGCTTCCAGGGGTCTTCAGAGGTTCTTTCTTTTTTTTTAATTGTTTGCAGCACAATATGTTAGGCACACTGGAGCCATAGGTGCAAGCATAGTATCATTATTTAATTGCAAATAGTATTTGGATGGATTTTAATGACAATTGTCAGGCTTCTGAGAACATAATTATTTAATGCTAAAGAAAGTGAGTGATTAAACAGCCTGTTTGTACTTTTGAGCATAATGGCAAACACCATATCCCGTGATTTGAGCACATATTGCCACACTCTGGTTTTTATCTCAGAGACCAGTGACAGTTTTTTGGATGATATTGAAACTATTTCTCAAACAAATTGTGATCACTTGTGTTACTGTGAAAATGCCATTATATAGTAAAGTTAACAGTAAAAAACCTTATACTGAACAAAAAAACCCAACAAAACAACTGAAGAAGTAGTTTTGTTAGTAAAGGTTAAACAGGCTTCTCAGTGGCAATTGAGGGTTATCAGCTCAGTGTATGCATGTCTATTTTGTCAAGCTGTTGGGCACTAATTCTGGTATATTTCAGTATATTTAGCTGGCTGAATTCACTGTGCATTCTAGGGGAATAATCTGTTCATTTCAGATGGTAGGAGATTTTTTAAAAGCTGAACTGCTTTTAAAAAGCATTTTATTCAAATGCTGAAAAGCTTTTTATGCAGAAATATGAGGGTTCTATTTCTGCAATTCTGAAATGTTATAGTTGTACTTTGCATTAGAAAAGGGGATTTTATTCTTAATGAGCTTGACAGGATTCTTCTGTTTACAGATTCCCTGATCTATTTGCAATGCTCATTATCATTTTTTCTTAGTATGTTTAACAATGTTTTGCATACAAAAGCCAAAAAAGGGTAATTATTTACCAGCCAATGCATTCTAAATAGTTTCATTTATGCTATGACACAGAACATTTGCATTCTAACAATTACTATGCCTTGTTATGAGGTGTTACTGTAATTTCTTGTGCATTTAAAATGCTGCTTTCATCACTAATAAATGCGAAATTAGAAATAAAAACACTATTAGAAGTTGTTTATCCTTTCAGAAAACTGAATCAAATTTTCTGTAACCAAAGGAGTTATTATGTCAACTACTGTCTTGCACCTGCCGTTCACCTTTGTGCAGCAGGTTGTTTTTGATGGGGGTCTTATTTTTATCCTTTTATTAACGCATTTACTCACATGTTACACAGGGTTCTGCATGTGTATCCAATTAACTTTAGAGATTGTGTTGTATCATCAAAACCAGATAATGACAACATTTATGACAAAATTAATTAAAGACAACGTTAATACAGTTTCTGGATTCCATGTTTGCATTATTGTGAACTAGTCTTATAGAGGAAAAGCAACAAAATTTAATTTAGCAACTGTAAGAAAGCCTTTGAATCAACACTAAGATAGTAATGTATTACAATAGAAACCTTGTAAATTCATTTAAGCTTAGCTGCATATAGATTTTCATTGTAAGCCATACAAAGCAATAAAAGCAAGTTACTAAATGATGAAAGAAGTGGGCAGGACAACATGTCTGTACACATGGTTGATTAGAAGCATTATCCATGAATGTATCTAAAACTAAAAGGGAAATATATTTTTCTTCAAATGAAAACTTTAAAAAGTTCCCCAGAATCCTTTTTCAAGTGTAATGAAGACATTTTCTTTTAAATATATGGCATGTAACTGAAAGATTTTTTTTCCTTTTCCGTAAAAGATAAAGATGCATAACAACTTACAACTCTTACTGAATCATATTCATTGTATGATACATGGCATGATATTTGGAGTAAAGGTCAATTAAAATGATTCTTTTTCTTTCTCAATTACAGAAGAAACTGTATGGTTTTCAGTGCACAGCCCAGCTGTACAAAAAATAGATGTTTTCTCAGTATTATTGTTAATAATAAGACAATAAGTAATTGCATAAGACCATGACAGAAGAGATACTCTAATGCAAGGCAATGTGCATTTGTGGGGTTTTTTTCTAGTATATTTTTTCGTTTCTTTGTTAGTGTTTTTGCTAGAACTATAGTAAAGAACAATTCTTTATTTGCTATACTAATTCTTTCTTATCTGAAACTGTAATTAATTTACATCTCTCAGAAGCATTAGAGAGCCTGTATCAACTATCTTTCTGTAAATTAAAACACTTCAACCTTGTGCCCACTAAAAGGAATAAAACCTTATAACTATGCCTTGAACTTTGATGGCCACAAGTGTATAATTCTAGATTAATAATTCCTATTTAAAGTGTCTCTATCTGAGCACATGACTAAGTAAATGATAAAAAACAGCAGAGGAGAGAGTTATAAAAGAATCTCAGATATTCTTAATCCAGAAAAATGTTACTTTTCATAAACATAAAAATGTTTTACCATTTGAATATTAGAACATAAAACTTGAAATAAAAAAGTGGCTGATATTGGTCAAGGATAAATGGAGTTCTTTTTTTTTTTTTTTCCCTTCTCATTCTGTAGGTGTTTAGAACAGGAAACTTTGAGGAATTTCAGACCAAGTAAGTAGCATAGCTCATAAATCAGCCTATTTTTCTTCATTTAGCAAAAAATCCTTCCCCAATTACAAACATGTAGTTTACTATTTAAGTAGTGCTAATCCATACTGCAAAGTAATTTTAAAGACAAAAGATAAATATGTTGGGTATGGGACTTTGCATATTAAAAATCAAGAAGCCCCCAAAATTGTTTAGTCACCTGCTACTTGAATACCTCTCAGTAGTTCAATCTTTTCCCCCAGATTTTACCCTGAGAAAAAAGCTATCTAAATAGCATATTTTCAGTCTTATCAGTTTGGGACTCCTCACCAAAATTCAACAACTGTTGGTGTGAGAATACCTATGTTGCAATTTAGCCATTAGTAATGACTGCCTTTGAGCAAAACAAAAATAAATAGGGGGCAGAGTCTAGGTCATGTCCAGAATACAGGGTTATTGTCCTTCATTATGGCTGATTTCCATAAGTAATCATAAGTCCAGAAATTTAGAGCAACACAGAGCACATAAGGAAGTTTGTCCTCAGTGTCTGGGCACCAGGATACAGACTTTTCCCTTCTGCCTTAGAGATGCAGCTTGAAAGACTGGGTCACCTTCCTTGGGAAGGGTCTCTTCCACAGATACTGAAATCTTCAGATGCAGAATCCTTTTAACTACAGGAGATAGGAGGGTACTTTTACTGTCTCACCCTACATGCTAAAAAAAAAAAAAAATAATAATTTGCAGTATTTTCTATGTGCAATATTTTTATAGCAATTACGAAGTGAATCTGATCAGCTGACTCATGCTCAGATGTCTGCTTCAGAGACATCTAAAGCTATGTGAGATGTAATTCACCAAAAGAGATAATAAAACCATTAATTTCAGATAATTGCCTCTCTTCAGAAATGGAGCAAATTGTTTACCTACTGTTACAGTGTTCTTTCACTCTTACGGGTGGATCACGGAAGTGAAAGGATTTCAAGAGCAGGAATGAATATTTGGTGATAGAATGATGCTGGGAGATGACATGATCAAAAAACTTTAAAATTCTAAATGAGAGAAGCAGTTTTTGATCTCCAGCAGGACTGGCCTGTTTTTCTGAACCAAGAAATAAATATTATTTTACGTATCCTTGTACAAGCTAAAAATCCCTCTGCTTAGATAAAAAAAAAAAAAAAAATGAAACATGCAAACATAACAGGACGCCATCCAAATTTTCTGAAGGAGATAGCTAATGCATAATTTCACATTCCAGAGAACATGGAATTTCTTGTTCACCAAGATAGGTTTTAACATTTTCCTGGATACATTTCAGACAACAGAATGCCTTTGGGACAGTAGTCCTGGATGTCTACCACAACAGATGTCTGTTACAGGTACTGTCAGCTTCTCAGATAAAATCCAGAGTTAGTATTTGTGATGCTGGAGAGTGAAAAAAAGAGAAAAATTAAATGTTTCTTACAAGACAGTAAAAATCACCCTCACTGTTTGAACTACAAGTTAAATAATGTTAGCATTATGAACAGTAAACAATTTCCTCCATTTTTACTAGAAAGACTGGAGTCCACAAATCCTAGATCCCAGACATCAGTGTGGAAAGTCCACAGCAATGAAGACTTACAATTGGTAGAGGAGTATCAGGTCAAGGAATATTAAGCAAACTGGGCACACATAAACCACAGGCCCTGATGAGAGGCACTCACAAGTGCTGAGGGAGCTTGCTGGAGGACACCTGGTTACATTTAGATGATCATGGTGACTGAGGAGGTTCCTGAGGACTGGAAGAAAGCATATGTCCTTCTATATTCAAGAAGAAGGACGATTCAGGGAACTACAGGCCAGACAGCTTCACTTTGATCTCTGTGAAACTGACTGAGCAGCTAATTCTGGGAGAAATTTCCAGGCACACAAAAGACAAGAAGATGTCAGGAACAGTCAGCATACCTTCAACAAGGCAAAGTCATATTTGATCAACCTAGTGACCTTCTACAATGAACTGACTAGCTTGGTAAACAATGAGAGAAAAGTGGATATTGTGAATCTTGACTTCAGTAAGGCTTTCAACACTCTTTCATCTCTTCTCCCATAGCTTCTCTCTTTAGCTTCCCACAGAGATAGTAATCAATACAGGCTAAATGTGAAGCAGCTTGATGGAAAAGGACCTAAGGGTCCTGGTGAACACAAAGTTCAGCATGAGCTAGCAGTGGACCTGGAGGCAAAGAAGGTGAATGGTATCCTGGGCTGCGTGGAGTGTTACCAGTTGGTTGAGGGAGGTGATCCTTCCTTTCTACTCAGCCGTGATGAGGCTACACTTGAGTACGGTGTCCAGTTCTGGACTCCCCAGTACAAGAGAGATGGGGAGAGAGCCCTTCAAAGGGTTACAAAGATGATGAATGAATTGGAGCATCACTCATCTGAGGACAGGCTGAGAGAGCTGGGACTCTTCAGCACAGAGAAGGCTCAGGGTGGATTTCATCAATGTGAAGAAATATCTGAAGTGAGGGTGCAAAGAGGATAAATCTGGGCTCATTTCAATGGTACTCACTGACAGGACAAGATGCAATGGGCACAAAACAAAACAGGAGACTCTACCTGAACATCAGGAAACACCCTTTTACTGTGAGGGTGACTGACGACTGACAGCAGTCTTGGGAATGTTGTGGAATCTCCACCCTTGGAGATATTTAGTAGCAATTTGGACACGGTCCTAGGCAACCTGCTTTAGGTGGCCTAGCTTGAGCAGGGGGATTGGTCATGATTACCTCCAGAGGTCCCTTCCTATGTCAATTACTCTGATTCTGTGACTATTGTAATCTCTATGGCAAAATACTTCACTGCTGTGATAGTTTCAACAACCAGTGTTGTAAAACAAAAAAAAAAATCTAGTGCATTGACCCTACAAGACAAAAAAATTTTGTCATTAATTGTCTTCCAGAAAATTTTGATTGAGACAGATTTCCTTTTCTTTGCACTATAGTCCAGTCAGTCTAGGATCACAGAAGCCGGTGATCATCATTAGTTATATTTTCCCCTGATTAAATATGCTTTATTTCAGGTTTTGGGAATCATTCAGCTGATGCACAGAACTAAAAAAGTATGCAGATATGCTAGTTCAAAGGTAGAGATTCCAACAAAAATTTCCAAAATTTGAACAGAAGAAAATTGCTTTTCTTAAAGAGAATATGTCCAGAGCTGCAATGGTGAAGTTAAATGAGGTAGTATTATGGATTTATATTGAGAGATAGAACTGAGAGACAGATTTATTCCTGTAGCAGTAACCAAAGTACAGATTCCAATCCAGTAAAAATAAAAAATAAAAACAAAACAAACACAAACAAACAAAACAAAAAAAAAAAAGTAATGTGTTAGTAGTAGAATTGCGTTTTCTATTTTCAAAGGCTGAGTAAAAGTAGATTAAATAATTTCAAGGAAATAGAATAGATACAATACAATCTTTTAATCTTTCTTAATACTGAAGAGGCTAAAAACAAGACATGCACAAATCTCAAACTATTAATAATGTTATCAAAGTTTAATCATTAACTAATTGTATTTTCATTTGGCCTTCCTTAGATTCAAGCCCACAGTAAGAACAGTTGCTAAGGAGAAAAAAAATGTCACATAGTAAACTACCACCTATTCTCACTATTTTATAATACACTGTCTTCTTCATGACATTTTTCACACATTATGAGCCAAGTATCTTGCACCGCTTGGTCAGAGCTAGATGTAAATCCATGGCACTTCATGCAGTTAATGCATTTACATCACAAATAAATAAATAAAAAAAAACCCAAGCTCAACAACCCACCTTTGAGCTTTAATCAGATCATTGCCACTTAACAAAAGGCTTTTAGATCAGATCTGACATTAAGAAAGGTTTGAAAGCCGATAAAGTTTCTCTAAGCAAAACTGCTTTCATGATATAGGTAATCTCTGGGGGAAGCTGAATGCTTTTTCTCTCAGTATTTTTTGTAATCTTTGTTGTGCAGTTATTGTCTAATAACTGTTTCAAAAATTTTGGACAGTGGTATTAAGTTTAACCCATGAGAATCTCTCAAGGTTGAAAAAGAAATTCTCGTCTGCTGTATTTAGTTACAACTAGCTCCTTCAGCTTCATTTCACTAATGTATGCCTCCTTGCTGACATTATGCTGTTTCAGATTATAGTAATATTAATGAATTCATTCCAAGAATTCCTTGTGCCCGCACGTATTTCTGTAATGAGATGCTTCCAGATATCACTTACTGAGTTTTACTGAAAGACTTCAACTTTTCATTAAGGAATATGAAATAAAAATTCTGAGAATTTCTTTATTGTGATATATCATCATAGTATCACACAAAAATTAGATTTAGTGGGAATGTCAAGACCTTCCTCAAGGCAAAGTCACCTGTACGTACCATTCCTGCAGATGGTCTACGCTTAACAAGTGAGGGAAACTCTACAGCTTTCCTGGGTAAAGGTTTCTTGTGCTTCAGTCTCCTGGTCATTAGATTTCTTTCCCCTCTGTGTTTAAGTCAGTCTTCAGCATCTAAAGTCATAGTCTGTCCTGCTCTCCTTGTTCACAAGGAGTGCAAGTATTTTCTCTTTTCAACACTACTTAAGGCTCTTACCATTTTCCTTCTTCATCTTTGCTGTAGTTTAATTAAATAATCCCATTTCTTTCTGTCTTATTTCGTAGATTTTTTTTTTCTATGCTCCTGATCATTCTCTCTGTTTTCTGCTATAATCTCTCCAACTGGTACACAATTTTCCTCACTGTAACATACAAACATTGGTATTAAATCTTTGCCTCATTTTCCCCTGTAACTCCCACACCTCTCTTTTGAAACATGTTTGTGAGCCTGCTGTTTCCTGACTGGTTTCATATTGCAGATTATTTCTGCCTAAGTGCTGTATCTTGTATTTCATTCAATTTTTAGGCCATTTCTTCAATTTGTCCAGATAATTTCAAACTTTATTCTTGCCTCCATCCTTGTGATGTTTCTCATTCTCATGACATCTGAAAATTTAATAAGCATATTTTCCATTTAAATTCAATTTCAGTTCAATTTATTAATAAAAACATTGAACAGAACTAGTCCCATGACAGAACCCTGTATATTCCCCTCTGACCCTTCCTTCTATTTGACAGTAAAATATTGCTAAGGACTCCATGTGTATCGTTAGCAAAGCTGTCTAACACCCACCATGTAGCTTTCATCTGAACTACAATTCCAGAGTTTGCTTATGAGAATGTCTCAAGCAACAATTTCAAGTGCCTAGAAAAGTCAATATACAACAAATAAAGCTTTTCACTTGTTTGCAGTTCTTGCATTTCTATCATGAAAGGAAATTAAGCAGGTTTGACACGATTTACTTCTGACAAATCGGTGCTGTCTGCTATTTATCTCTCTTTATCTTGTAGGTGCTTAGAAATAGGTTTGATTATTTGGTCAAAAATATTTCCAGGCATTGAAATTAAGATGGAACTTCTACAGTTTGATGACTTCTCTCTTTTTTAAGGATAGTCATAAAATTTGTTCATGTTTTCCAGCATTTTATCTGCACTCCAGAGTTTCTCAGATGTAACCCTTGAATGCAAAGGCAACTGTGATTTCGTACATTGCACTTGCTAACTATGGTTACACTTTATCTTCCATCTCTAATCACATCCAGTGCAATGTTTACCATTTTTATGGGAAGCACTAAAACTTTCTTCTGGCAATCAGAGATTACTAGTCTATTTTATGCACTTTTTTTTTTTTGTGTGTATGTGTCAGGTATAACTGATAGATTATCACTTGCTTAGATTACACCAGCCAAGGTGCTGGCACTTGCTTACCAATTTGGTGCCTTTCCATGCTGGGGCTATGGAACTGATGGACAGGGGTAGAGCAGTTGATGTCATCTACCTGGACTTGTGCAAAGCATTCAACACCATCCCACACAACATCGTTGCCTCTAAATTGGAGAGACATCAATCTGGTAGGTGGACCACTCAGTGGATAAACAACTGGCTGGATGGCCTCACGCAAAGAGTTGTCAGTGACTCAATGTCCAGCTGGAGACCAGTAACAAGTGGTGTCCCTCAGGGATTGGTGTCAGGACTGGTCTTGTTTAACATCTTTGTTGCTGACATGGACAGTGGGATTGAGTTCACCCTCAGCAAGTTTGTCGAAGACACCAAGCTGTGTGGTTCAGTTGATACACTGGAGGGAAGGAATGCAATCCAGAGGGACCTTGACGGGCTTGTGAGGTGGGCTGATGCCAAACTTATGAAGACTAACCATGCCAAGTGGAAGGTGCTACACCTGGGTCAGAGCAATCCCAGGCAGAGCTACAGATTGGGCATAGAAGAGATTCAGAGCAGCCGGGCAGAGAAGAGATTCAGAGCAGCCCTGCAAAGAAGGATTTGGGGATGTTGGTTGATGAGAAAAGGAACATGACCTGGCTTCAGTGTGCGCTCGCAGCCTAGAAAGCCAACCGTATCCTAGGCTGCATTGAGAGTGACCAGCAGGTCGAAGGAGGTGATGCTGCCCCTCTACTCTGCTCTTGTGAGACCTCACTTGGGAGTGTTGTGTGCAGTTCTGGTGTCCTCAACATAAAAAGGACATGAAACTGTTGGAACAAGTCCAGAGGAAGGCCACGAGGATGATCAGGGGACTGGAGCACCTCCCATATGAAGACAGGATGAGAAAGTTGGGGCTGTTCAGCCTGGAGAAGAGAAGGCTGTGTGGAAATCTCATAGCAGCCTTCTAGTATCTACAGGGGGCCTATAAGGATGCTGTGGAGGGACTCTTCATTAGGGACTGTAGTGATAGGACAAGGGGTAATGGGTTGAAACTTAAACAGGAGAAGTTTAGACTGGATATAAGGAAGAAATTCTTTACTGTTAGGGTGGTGAGGCACTGGAATGGGTTGCCCAGGGAGGTTGTGAGTGCTCCATCCCTGGCAGTGTTCAAGGCCAGGCTGGACAGAGCCTTGGGTGACATGATTTAGTGTGGGGTGTTGCTGCCCATGGTTGGGGGTGGTTGGAACTAGATGATCTTAAGGTCCTTTCCAAGCCTAACTGTTCTATGATTCTATTCTCTTTTATTTTTGGCAAAATAATCTGAGACAGTTTATTTTCATCTTCAGCTGAAACACTTTAAGACAACATGCTTCACTTTGACTAAAGTGAGGTAGAAGCCACTCATATCATGATGTGAAGGAGAAAGTGATTATCAGCTAGGAGCAGGACTGGGGTCATTGCCTCTGCAAACAAAAAGGTGGAG
The DNA here is from genome assembly GCF_037157495.1 of Lathamus discolor. Lineage (NCBI taxonomy): Eukaryota > Metazoa > Chordata > Aves > Psittaciformes > Psittacidae > Lathamus > Lathamus discolor. The sequence goes on from NC_088884.1 coordinate 26,882,892, forward strand.
AAGGAAGGAGTGTGTTCTGACTTCAGTTTTATTCCAGTTAAGAAAATCTAGCATTTCAAGAGATTTTAGTTTTGAACATGAGACTTTTTCACATTCTTATTTTTCAATACATCTTGTAGACAGTTAATATATCCAGTTCTTTCTTTTCCTCTGCTGCTTCTATCTAATAAGTTATTGAAAATAGAGGAAATTTCACAGCTTTAGCTTCTGATGGATATTGTTATTCTTTCTAATCTGCCTTCATCTCCAATTCTCAAGATTATCAAGTTCTTTCTATATAATATTCTTATATCTATTACATTCAATTATTTTTCTGAGTGTGATGTCACATGCAGCTATCACTAGCACTTCCACATTTACCTGGGCATTAGTAAAAGCATTAAATATAATCTGAGCTAAGTCAAGTCCTTAAGGAATTTCAGCAGAATGGAAGATCTCTGGTTTCCTTCCACACCATCTACCACAATCTCCCTTTCAGATGTTGATTTACTGCTGACGCTTACTAATTAATCCTATTTTCTCCATCTTTATTCACAATTTATGAGCAAAGCTCAAGGACTCATCTTTTAGGAATGATGCAGAGAATGTTCTGATGTGCATATGAGACCCTTTGATGAGCTCAGAAAAGCTGGAGGCCACAAATTAAGGTAGACCTATTTCTCTGACGAAGGCGAAGTGCTGTAGAAGTAATTTTTTTTAGTGACTCCCCCAACATCCTAATTTATCACTAGATCCTATTTCTCCTGGCATTAACTGTAGGGTTTTCACAGAACTTGAGTGGGAGAAGAATCAGAATATCAAACAGGCAAGGTCTTCTACAAACTAAAACTCTACATAGGAACAGCTCTAGCAAAATTCATTGGTCAAATACTGGAAACACTTATGTAGGCTTCAAAGTCAATAAATATAAAAATTTGAACCAGAAACAGCTTTTCAAGGAAAGTCATAGAACAATTGAAACCTGAACTGGATAAATAATTAGGAAAAAAAGACACTATAAGCAGCAGGCTCTGATATAGTTTCACAATGCCTACTTTATTTGACTAATCCGAGAAATTTATACTCCATGGTGACAGGCACAGAAATTCACATATTATTTAATCCTTGTCTTTGTCTCATTGTAAATACAGTTCTTCACAGGGAATTATGCTTTAGGAAAGGCTTTCAGTGACTTTCAAGCAGTATGAGAAAAAACATCGAAAACATTCTTGGCCAGTTCTTACTGCAGGGATGGTTTCTATTCTCCAATAGTTTTAACAACCATGAACAAAAACATATGAAAGACTCTTTACATGTTGGGTGGCAACACCATTTCAAGGTTCTACCTTTGAAAAAAGATGACCCTTACACCTGAGGGGTGGCCTTTCACATCCCTATGTGAAAAGAACTTAAGTACAGCTTTTCAGTGAAGGTAACAGTCATTCTTCATGAGAAATGTTGAGAATTCATAGGTATAAATTCACCTGAGACAGAAATATAGGCACAACAATGCCCTATTTAATGTGAAATAAGTTTGAGGCTTATATAGTAAATAATCTAGGTATGGAAAACTATAAACAGAAAAACTATTGTGTCCCCATTATTCCAGAAAGCAAGACTAGACTTCTGTATTGGGTTATGTATATAACCTAGCTAGAACTTTCCTTATAAATTTGCAAGTTATCTTGTCATTAGATACCTGAACAGATAGCTGAACAGGTAGCACATTCATCGTGATGCTTCCTTACATTGATGTTGTCAAATCTAATAGTTTAGATCATGACCATAAATCCAAGCTTCAAGAAGTGAAGCAAAGCCAGTTGTTGTGCTGCTATTTTATAGACACATAATCTAAATATCTTTATTGGGTTTGGCTCCTGCTTTTACACTGAATGTCATTCAGGCTAATGCACAGTTTGGAAGCATGCTTTCTTTAATAGTGGAGAGGCCAAGTAGTCACAGTTAGCACAACCAGAGGTTAGCACAAGAGCTACTGTTTCTGGCTGTGATATCTTTTTCTCATTGGCATAAGGATTTTCTTAGCATGAAGTTAACTGTTAACAATGGGTTCCTTCAGAAATGTTCTGCCAAGAAATTAACCGCATATATCATTAATGAAGGCGGTGTTTCTACATCACTGTTCATAGAAAATATTCATGTAAATAGGGCAATAAACCTGGGAAATTCTATCAAAGTAAATGTGTTTAAGTATTCTTCTCCAGAAAAAGAAAGCTATAAACAATGTTGCACTTCACAAATTTTTCTGCATTTTGCTGTCTGTTTTCCAGCAGCTTTATCTTGCTTCTCTATGTATCTTAATCTTTAGAAGTACATTTTTCACGATGAGTATCTTGCTCAGACTGAAATAACCTGGAAAGCTTAAAAAGAAATAGTTCAGCCTATTCTGAAAGTGACATGAAGAAAAATTGGTTTTGCACATTAACTTTCTGGTTATTAAGCTTATTTATTCTCTCTGAGAAACTAACAGAGCCATAAAATCAAGTAATGGAGATTTTCACCATTCATATGAAAATCAGCTCTTGGTTAACCAAGTCATGAGCCTTTCAAGAAGTCTCAGTTCATACATACCATACAGGAATCTGTTAAAAATGACAGCTGATTTTAGCATATACTGAGCACACCCCAGTTCCTGATGTGGGCTGATACAGGACTTTTCCTGAAAATCCTGCAGTAGGCCACTGCTGGATAAAGACATATTTTCCCTCTCTCTTGTTCTCAGCAATTACAAAGATCTCATTCCTGCCAGTTCTCACAATGAAAATAGCCAGCTTACATGTTTTCAGGGCTAAATCAGCTGAATGCCACCTTGAAGAAGACAGTCTGTAATGACCAGTCACTGACAGAATTCCTCTCTAGCAAATGCAAATCATTTCAACATTCACCAGCTAGTAACGACTTTTTTCCTGTAGCAGAATTACCCAGGAATCGCTAGACGGCTTTAAATACATATCTTAATCTGAATGCTTTCAAACTGTAATTCTGAGATGTTTTTTCAGGTTTTTTTTTTTCAGAATCTTCAAGGATACACAGAATTGCTGCATACTCCTGGGTGCACTTGACATTGACTGGAACCATGATCTGAACAATCAAGCTGTAATAAAGTCTAGACTCTTAAGTGAATGTTGTTTTTCACTACTAAGTTCCTTGCAAATGAAGTAGAGCCAGTGTTGCCTCCTTCATTTCAGGTTATGAAGATAAAAAGTTCTTCATTAGCGTTTTGAAAAATACCAGGTGCTGTGATGCGAACAGACAATCAAAAACAAGAAGTAGGCTTGTAATTCTGGATGCAGAATTTGAGTGGGTCAGAGCCCACTCACTGAGAAATTCACTAGCAGTACCACTTATTCACTGACTCTTAGAGACTATTAAGCTATATAGAATAAAGGCTGCACAGGCAGGTTTTCACTTTTTGAATGGTTCATTCTGAGATGTTAGCCACAGCACATTAAAAATCATTTTCAGTCACCTTCTCTCATGAGGAAACCAAGAACCTGACAGAAGGTGTATATTTGCATCTCACCCCAGCATGGTGCTGGCATTCAGAGGCACCCTTTAGGGTATACCCTAGCCTGTGAGAGCAGAGAGATGGACTCAACTTCCTCAAAAGCCTCTTCCATTCTTATGATAGCTATCTAGACGTAAGCACTTTTATCCACAGAGCAATAAGAAACTCTTAACAGCAGCAAAACATATGCACCCCATTTTGGATACAAGAAGCCTGGATTAATCAGTTTCTTCACACACAGAACAGGTACAAAAGATGGAGCTTTGCAGATACCTTCACAGAGACAACCTGAGTACATTCTTCTCTTGAACAGCTGTAGTGTAGTGTTATGATAAGCAATAAAATCAGACCCATGATGGCTAGTAAATTACTTTCAGATATTTCTATCTGATAGTTTTCTTACACTGAAACTGCTGCCTAGCAGTAGCTAGTGCTGAAAACCTATACACAATAATTTCAAGGATATGATTTCAAGGAACATATTTTGCTTTGGCTCCATAGAGATACACAGTAAAAAAAACACTTTAACATTCCTCTTTTCTTCATATGGCATATAGAGAAGTAACTAAAACAGGCAGTTGCTAAAGAAGTACAACAAACTTCTGTTAAAGAAATATGTATAGCCCATTGTATACATCTGAACTAATAATTATGTATTACTAGCTGCACGCTGACGTGTGGTGCTTTGCAATTTATATTCTGCTGTTGCTGAGATTGAGGTGAACACCAGACAACTGCAAGTTAACAAGAAAGAGTAACTGCTGTTCTTTGCCTAAAAAAATATACCCCAGTGCAAATTTTACCATGAAAAGCAATAAATTTACAAATGCAACAAGAAATCAGGTAGACCTCTAGAAGATCCTATCTCATTTTCCTTCCATGTCAGTATATAACTTTCTCTCAAGCAAGCAACAGCTAGTTGTAGGATTTCTTACCTTTTAAAACTGAGTTATGTCAGAATACACTATAAGAAGACACAGATAAAACCTCTGAGCTACTTCTAGTCTCATCAGAAAGTATCCAGAGCATCACCATTCATCACCGGAACAGAATATAAAATATATTATCTTCTCTAGAAGCACCCCAAGTAAAGTGAAGGGTAAATGAGGCCACACTTTAGAGAAACCCCTCTCCTTCCATTTTTTACAGCAAACGTTGCAGTCTCAAGTCCATCAGTACAAAATAAGGAACAGCACAAAGAGAATTAATGACCACAAAAAAAAAAACTGCCTGAACAGAACTAACATACTTCAGTAATGTTATGTACAGTAATAGCTATTTCTATCATCAATTTTGGAAAATTCAGAAATGTTCTTGAATGTTGGAAATCGATCTTTTTGTCTACTCTGTGCATATGTATTTTCACACATATAGACACATTTCAGGTTGCAATAAAAGCTACTTAAACTCTTAAAGTTTCTTTTATTGGACAGCTGTTAAACAAAATAAAAAAGTAATACAGGATTACTTATAATACCTCAACTCCCCCCTCAATTTGAATTCTAAGACACGAAGATACGCTTGAGTACCTCCTAGCAACAGAGGCCATCATTAGGACATCAAGCTCATTTTCTAATGGTTTCCCATAGAAGAAGGATATGGAACACAGACTTTCTTTGACTGTTTGTAGCATAATTTGTGGACGGAATAGCACACTCTGGAACTGATAAATCCACATGGTAGATCACATCATTCAGCAGACAACCAAGATCTGGCATTGTGGTGGTGTAACCCTATTTGCACAGCAAAGCATCCAAATGAAACAGCCTTACCTTCTGCATCAGGCCTCCCTCACTGATCTACCTTTATACTGCTTTCCATGCAGAAGCAGCAACAGATTGTGTAAATAAAGTCCACTGTCCTGGGTTCAGCAATAGCAGTCATTTTTCTCCTTCTTAGTAGCTGGTGCAACGCTGTGTTTTTGACTTTCAGCCTGGGAACAATGCTGATAGCAACGAAGTTTTTTGGTTGTTGCTCAGTAATGTTTACTCTGACCAAGGACTTTCTGAATCTCAAGCTCCGTCAGGGAGGAGGAGAAAGACGGGACGAAGCAGAGACAGGACACCTGACCCAAACTAGTCAAAGAGGTATTTCATACCGCAGCACATCATGCCCAATATATAGAACCATAGAATAGTTAGGGTTGGAAAGGACCTTAAAAATCATCTAGTACCAACAATCCTGCCATGGGCAGGGACACCTCACACTAAACCATGTCACATAAGGCTTCATCCAACCTGGCCTTGAACACTGCCAGGGATGGAGCAATCACAACCTCTTGGGCAACCCATTCCAGTACCTCACCACCCTAACAGGAAATAATTTCTTCCTTATATCCAATCTAAACTTCCCTGTTTAAGTTTTAACCCATTACCCCTTGTCCTATCATTACAGTCCCTGATGAAAAGTCCCTCCACAGCATCCTTATAGGCCCCCTTCAGATACTGGAAGGCTGCTAGGAGGTTTCCATGCAGCCTTCTCTTCTCCAGGCTGAACAGCCCCAACTTTCCCAGCCTGTCTTCATACGGGAGGTGCTCCAGTCCCCTGATCGTCCTCGTGGCCCTCCTCTGGACTTGTTCCAACAGTTTCATGTCCTTTTTATGTTGAGGACACCAGGACTGCACACAACACTCCCAAGTGAGGTCTCACAAGAGCACAGTAGAGGGACAGCATCACCTCCTTCAGCCTGCTGGTCATACTCCTTTTGACGCAGCCCAGGATACGGTTGGCTTTCTGGGCTGTGAGTGCACAATGAAGCCAGGTCATGTTCCTTTTCTCATCAACCAACATCCCCAAAACCTTCTCTGCAGGGCTGCTCTGAATCTCTTCTCTGCCTGGCTGCTCTGAATATCTTTGCCCAATCTGTAGCTCTGCCTGGGATTGCTCTGACCCAGGTATAGGACCTTGCACTTGGCATGGTTAAACTTCATAAGGTTGGCATCAGCCCACCTCACAAGCGTGTCAACGTCCCTATGGATGGCATTCCTTCCCTCCAGTGTATCAACTGAACCACACAGCTTGGTGTCTTCGGCAAACCTGCTGAGGATGAACTCAATCCCACTGTCCATGTCACCGACAAATACGTTAAACAAGACCAGTCCCAACACCAATCCTTGAGGAATACCACTCATTACTGGGCTCCAGCCAGACATTGAGCCATTGACCACAACTCTTTGCGTGAGGCCATCCAGCCACATCTTTATCCACCGAGTGGTCCACCCATCAAATTGATGACTCTCCAATTTAGAGACAAGGACGCCATGCAGGACAGTGTCAAACGCCTTGCATAAGTCCAGGTAGATGACATCAACTGCTCTACCCTTGTCCATCAGTTCCATAGCCCCATCATAGAAGGCCACCAAATTGGTCAGGCAGGATTTCCCCTTAGTGAAGCCATGCTGGCTGTCACCAAGCACCTTGTTGTTTTTCATGTGCCTTAGCTTGCATTCCAGGATAATCTGCTCCAAGATTTTGCCAGGCACAGAGGTGAGACTGACTGGTCTGTAATTCCCTGGGTCATTCATTTTCCCCTTCTTGAAAATGGGGGTTATATTTCCCTTTTTCCAGTTGTTGGAAACTTCACCTGACTGCCATGATTTTTCAAACATGATGGCCAGTTGCTTAGCAACTTCATTTGACAGCTCCTTCAGGACCCGGAGATGGATTTCATCAGGTGCCATGGACTTGTGTGCGTTCAGATTTTTAAGATGGTCTTGAACCAGATCCTCTCCTATAGTGGGCCCAAGGTCTTGATTCTCACAGGCCCTGCATCTGCCTTCCAAGACTTAGGTGGTGTGGTCAGAGCCTTTGCAAGTGAAGACCGAGGCAAAAAAGTTACTCATAACCTCAGCCTTCTCCAAATCCTGTGTAGTTAGTTCTCCCGATTGCTTCCGAAGGAGGCCGACATAGTCCCTAGACTGTTTTTTATTCACTATGTACCTATAGAATCCCTTCCTGTTATCCTTAACATCCCTAGCCAAGTTTAATTCTAACTGGGCTTTAGCTTTCCTAACCTGGTCCCTAGCTTCCTGGACAATATCCCTGGACTCTTCCCAGGCCTCCTGTCCTTGCTTCCACCTTTTATAAGCCTCTTTTTCCCCTTTGAATTTTTCTCAGCAGCTCCTTATCCGTCCAAGGAGGTCTCCTAGCCCTCCTGCCACACTTCCTTCTAGTTGGGATGCAGCACTCCTGAGCTTGTAGCAGGTGATCCTTGAATATCAACCAACAGCCTTGGGCCCCCCTGCCCTCTAGGGCTATATCCCATGGAACTTTACTAAGCAGGTTCCTGAAGAGGCCTAAGTCTGCTCACTTGAAGTCCAGGGCAGTGAGCTTACTACACGCTCTTCTCACTGTCCTGAGGATCTCCAATTTGATCATCTCATGATTGCTGCATCCAAAGCTGCCCTGGAGCATCACATTTCCAACCAGCCCTTTCCTGTCGGTGAGCACAAGGTCAAGCATGGCACCTCTCCTTGTCGGCTCCTCTATTACTTGCAGAAGGAAGTTGTCTTCCACACAATCGAGGAACCTCCTGGATTGCTTGTGCTGGGCCAGGCCATACCGTCGCTTGAACAGGTGTCAGGGTGGTTGAAGTCCCCCATGAGAACAAGGGCCTGTGAGCGTGAGGCTTTTCCTATCTGTCTGTAGAGCGCTTCATCCACAGAGTCCTCTTGATCAGGCGGTCTGTAACAGATCCCCACAGTAATGTCTCCCATGGCTGTTCTCCCTTTAACCCTGACCCACAAACTCTGTTAACTGATCACCTGTTCCCAGATGGAGATCCATACTATCCCGCCTATCCCCAACATAAATACCAACTCCCCCTCCCCGCCTGCCAGGCCTGTCTTTTCTAAAGAGCCTGTAACCTTCCATTCCATCACTCCAGTCATAGGAGCCATCCCACCATGTTTCTGTGAAGCCTATTATTATCATGCCCCCGTAGATGTGCACGCATCTCTAATTCCTTGTTTGTTCCCATGCTACTGGCTTCTGTATAGAGGCATCTGAGCTGAGCTCCAAATGAAGCTGGCTCCTTGGCTGGAGCAGCTGGAATATATCTACATTGCTCCGAGCATTTATTATAGGTGCTGGCAACTGACTAGGTGTGTTGGGATGGAATGATGCTCCCCTCCCCCAACACATCTAGTTTAAACCATCCTTGGCCAGTCTGGCAAGCTTCCTACCAAAACTGTTCTTCCCCTTCTTTACCAGAGCAGCTCCACCAGCCCCCAGTAGACCTGGCCTACAAACTTGGGTCCCGTGTCCAAGACACCCAAACCACTGACTGTGACACCACCCTTTTAACCATTTATTAACCTGGCCAATTCTCCTAGCTTTTTTAAAGTCCTCCCCTCTATCCTGGATAATTGACAAAAAGACAATCTGAGCTCCAGAGCCCCTAACCACCTCTCCCAGGGCTCTGTAGTCCTTCTTTATGTTCCCCAGGCTGCTACTATCTATATCACTAGTACCCACACAGCTCACTAGAAGTGGGCAATAATCAGTGGGACTTACTAGAGCAGGCAGCCTCTCTGCAGCATCCCTGATTCGTGCCCCTGGTAGGCAACACACCTCCCTCAAGACTGGGTCAGGCCGACAAATGAGTGCCTCTGTGCCTTTCAAAGTAGAGTCCCCTACTACTACAACCTGCCACTTTTTCCTGGCAGCACCAGTAGACAACTTCTTCACCAGTGCATCAAGCAGGCTGTTTCTGGTGGGAGTGCATTTCCTCATTAGTCTCCTGCAGGACAGCAAAGCAGTTCTGGGTGGGGACAACAGATTTAGGAGGAAGCCCCTTGCTTTTAATTGTCCTCTTCCTCGTTTTTTTTGTTGGTTTGTTTTTTTTTTTTTTTTTTGTTTTGTTTTGTTGTTGTTGTTGTTTTTTGTTTTGTTTTGTTTTTTTGTTGTTATTATTTCCCAGCTTCACGAGTTAACAGCCTCCTTCTTCCCTCCATGAGCTACACTGGACACTTGAGGCCCCAGCACAGATTGGGCCTGCAGCAAGCAGCCCTGCTTCCCCTCAGCTTCCCTGACATCTTGCAGCCTATTGACAGGGTCCCGCAGCTCAGCCACCTGCTGCAGGAGGGCCTCCACCAGGGAGCACCGAGTGCAGCCCTGCCCATCGTGCGCCTTTCCCTCACCAGACCAGTGCAGGCACTCTCTACGCTCCGAGCTCTGCACTGCAGCCTCCCCTCTCATCGGCTCTGTCTGGGTGCCTACGCTGGCCACCGCCGGGGCAGCCAGAGCAGAGCTCCCAGACCGGGCCCTGGCCATATGACGGGTGCTCACCATCCCGCTCGCCTGCCCGCGCCAACTACCTTAACTGCTCGCCGCGCGCCCGGCCGCTCGCGCTCCCTGGGGCAGGTTTTTACCCACTCAGGGCTGGTGCCGCTCCTCCTGGCTCCGCCCCCTGTGAGTCCCTGCTCGCGTCCACGGAGCTGCCGGCTCCGGGGCAGGTCCTGTCGAGGACTCGAGGCTCCCTCGGTAGCTCTGGCCGCTCTGAGTTGAGGCTCCTGGACGCTGATCTCTCCCGCGCTCCGGTGTTAAAGGCGTCTCGTTCTCCAGTTACTCACTTCAGCACCTGACCGGCAGGCGTTCGTGATGCCCAGTTTAAATCTTTCTCACCTCTTCCTGGCTCCGCCCCCTGTGAGTCACTTGCCTGTGAGTCAGCCCGCTGTGAGTCCGGCTAGGCCTAGGGCCGGGCCGGGCTGGGCTAGGGTGTTTGCTTTTGAGGTAAATGGGACACAGCCCTGCATGTGTTGAGAATCATTTGTATTCACAACTCCATTATGCGCTGTTGTCAGATAATTGACTTGTTTTTCCTGTAAAGGTATTTTTAAATAACTGAAGGCATTCTGTAGCTTGAATTTCCATGAAATATTTTAATAAAAACAGGTAAGATGGCAAGCAATCTTCAAGCCACTGACTGATATCTGTGATTCTTGCCCTGAAAAAAATGTTATTCAATCTGAAAGAGCCAAAACGTATCCCATGGGAATTTTGTAAAACGTGTTTATGTAAGCTAAACAAACTGTGTTGTTGCAAACCTGTGAGAAGCTGTTTTGAAGAGCTGTTGATTAATCTGCCATTTTCTGTCAGGCTTTTTGGATCTTACTATCAATGTTAGGGTGATTTCCTTTTTATACTCCCAGAATTAATCATGTGCCCTTTGCTGTCTGAGCAGAGGCGAGCCCACCTGAGCAGGAGTCCTGAGCCCCCCATGCTTGTCATCCAACTCTGGACTCCATACTGCTAACGTCTTGTTAATGTGCTTCTACTTGGGCACACTTCAGAGCACTGCTGGTTCTGCACATTTTCTGTCTTGAAAGAGAATGATGTGTTATCTCTTTAACTGAAATAGCAATATTAACTTTTTATCTTATGATCTTAGACATAATTTCAAACCAACCACTTAGGAAGTAATTTGAAAAATTATTTGGAAAAGGAGATCTCATTAAATATCTCCTGAAGGCTTCTGTTAGCAATTAAGTTTCTTCATATTTTTATATATTATATTTGTATGTATGCACATAAACAGACACGCTTCATTTTTGAGCTGAAATTGATCTTAAGATGTTCCTTCAACATATGTACTACTTTATGTATGCGTCTTTCTTACCAATTTCCCGCCATCTTATTTAACCTAAAAAGAACACATTCTAACTTAAAAAAACATATCCAGGAAATTTTTACCTCTCTCTCTCTTCCAACCTTTTTCTGAGCACCATGCCAGCAAATACTTTGAAAAAGCCCATTGTAATCATTACATACTCCAAGCTTCTATCTAAGTCCCTTTGGAGAGCAGCATCCACATATTGTCACTGGCTGAGATTTTCAGTCCCTGCATTTAGAGAGTGACAGAATTTATGCTCTGATACCATCCAAGGAGATGAAAGAGAGATTGCAGTAGGTAATAATAGCAAGAAAAATGCTTAGTGAGCAAAATATATTATAAAAAATATATAAATATTATATATATTTATATATTTATATATTATATATATATCATATATTTATATATATCATATATATGTATAGAATCATAGAATAGTTAGGGTTGGAAAGGACCTTAAGATCATCTAGGTTCAACCCCCCTGCCATGGGCAGGGACACCTCACACTAAAACATGTCACCCAAGGCTCTGTCCAGCCTGGCCTTGAACACCACCAGGGATGGAGCATTCCCAACTTCCTTGGGCAAATAATATATATTAATATATAATATATATATAAAAAATAATATATATTATATCTATAAATATATAATTAATAATATGTATTAATTTTATTATAAATCATACATTAATATAATAATATCTCTATATATAACTATATATATCTGTATACATTTATAGATTTATGTTTACATATTATATATATTGTATGATATTATAATTGTATAAAATTTACTATATTATATTATTTTATAGTATATTGGATTAGATTAGATTAGATTGCATCAGGTAACATAGCACAGAACAAAGCGAGATGTTCCTAGATGGGAAAGAGTAATATACGAAAGGAGAGAGGGAGAACAAAAGGGAAGGAACCCTGTAAAAAGGGAGTAAGGAGTGAGAAAAAATTCAGAGGCGCAAATTAAATGGAGAAGAAATTCTTGAACAATACAGAAAATTTTATTCCAAAAAATTTATTAAGAAAAAATATTTATAAATTATTGCAGAAAATGTGGTTACTGAACAGCCATAGATAAGAGTTGACCACAGGAGCTTTAGCAAAGTGTGGGGTTTGTGGTTGCTGTTTTTGACATTGAACTGAGCATGCTTTATAAAATATTGAAAACTAGGAGTCTGCTGCTTTTACTACATACAGCATACACACAAAAGTGTGAATGCTTTCCCGCATTAGATGAGAAAGGAGTGGCACCCCAGGTCAAGCCTGTCCAGACATTCTTTTAGGATAGTACATATCAGCTTCATTTCCTCTTCGAAAAGGTGACAGTTATGCACTTGTTTCTTAACAGCACTATGATTCAATTTCTCTGCCTGCAAACAGACCTGCCAGGCATCTGGGCATAAAGGAAAGAATTCACTGCCCTTGTTTAAGCTGCTTAGGAGCTGTTAACTCCAAATTGGCTGATTGTCTTATCTCTGACTTCAGGATGAACCTATATAAGTGTCAGAAACTTCAGCTGTTGAGAGAACTATGGATCAAATCTTTAAATCAGTCAAAATGCAAGGAAGGTTTAGGGGCTCCTCAGGTGAGAACTAGAGCTCTGAATTGCTGTGAAAACACTTTTAAGAGCAAGCTCTATTCCTGTTCAAAAAGACTCAGAACCAGAATAAGGTTTTCTTGACATTTTTTTCTGGTATTAGTATGCCATTGTTTTGGCATTAAACAATATTGGACACACCATGTAAATCATTCAATGCCTACTGACATTGTTCATTAAATACATCATTTGTGTAATAGCATTTTGTTAATAATTAAAATAATAAAAATAATTAAAATAATGAACTGATGATGGCTTGGCTTCGCGAACAACGATATGGAAAGGGCTTACCCACACTTACTACAAGCGTGATGAGGACTAAAAGGGCGATGTGGGATAGGCAAATCCAGATGAAAAGAAGGCTGCTTGGTCATTCAGGATGTTTCCGAACAAGACTGTCGTCTTCTGGTTCAGTCCTGAGTGACCAACCTCAACTGCCTGCATGCAGGGTTGGGTCTGTGGCTTACAGTGCACCTTATCACCTGCTGTTTCATCCCTCATCTGTCACTACAGGGCTTTGCAAGTGTGAATAAGCCCTTTGGGCCTGTGCAGTGGATTTTTTAGGTGAGGCACAGCGTGTGCGGGACTGGCCCCAAAATAATTGACTAATAATATATTAAATGGATAATGGCAAACCCAGGCAAATAGTATTAAGTAATTCCTGTAATAATTTAGGATAACAAAATTTTCTGGAATGGAACACTATCAGATAAGTATTAACAGTTTACGCATACAAAAACTCTAGCTTTTTCAGATTAACTCTCTCTCGGTCCTTTATAGAGGGTATTATGCAATGAAAGACCCAAGACAACAAAGCATTTCAAATGCCTGTACACAGAATACTGAGTCTGTGTCTCTAGAGTCCTGTGATTAAAATCCTACTAACATAAAGTGTCTGTGTTTAATATGCATGGACATATATATACATGTTTTCACAAATGATTCATAGATTTAGTAAAAATCTATTGAAAACTGCCTTGAAAATTTAATGTAGGAAAAGGAATAATTTTTCCTACATTCATAAATATCAGAAAAACTGTTATCTGCAATAGTTAAGCAGTTAATACAAATATTTTAAGTAACATATACTTGTAGATGTATTTTCTTAACAAAAATCACGAATAACTGAAATTGTTAACTTGGAACTGTAGAGTAGCAACCAAATATCTTTTTTAATATGGAAAACAAATTTTCAGGTTTTTTTTTTTTTTTGTCTGGCTACATGGTATCCAAGGAAAGATTCATTTTTTGTTATGTGCACGTTTGCAAGCTGTGAAGCAAGTACTTTCAGGAGCAACTTCACACCCTGCTAAAGTCAGGGGAAAGTAAATGGCCACATCTCCCCTTGATTCTGAAACAAATGGTGCAGTATTTGGCCAGATTCACATGCGAGTCTAGTCAGGTCGAACTGGTGAGAAATGAGAGGTTACAGCTCTTTACTTGTAGCTATCACCAGAATACACAGGTTAATAACAGTTCACATGCCTCTCTGTTCTTCCCAATGTATATTAGTACCGTTTGTTACAAGTCCTTCAACATGGTCCCAATGTACTCAATAACCACCTTTTGTGAGAATGTCTAACTGCAGCTAAGGATTTTCAAGCAGTAAGAGCTGAGGTGAAGTGCTTTATGAAGCACTTTACAATTTATGGCTACACAGGTCAGATGTAAGCAGCCTTTCATGTTAACCAAACCCTCAATCTTACAGGTTTTCCTTTTTCTCCCAAGACCTACCCAATGTAGCTAATGATACTGAACTCAGTATATCTCTCTCAAAAGGATTAAGGTGATAATCCTGCTTACTGAACCCTGAAGGCAATTTCTTTGGTGTTCTCTGTGTCACAAATTCTGTATCCTTTTTCTGCAACCCTAATCATACCAGATAAATGTCATGGTCCACTCTGAGAATTTTGTAGCCGTTTCTTCTATTTTTTATTACACCACTGCAGTATAAATGTTACTTGGTTTGGACATGCGTAAGATAAAGCTTATCATTTTAATAGTTCTTACAATTAAGCCGTTGCTTCCAGTGATGGTCCTCATCAGATAGCATTATCACAGATGGACCTGGTATAACTTTTAAGTTTTACAGTCAAAAGGAGTTTGGAAATGGAAAGTACTATACAAAGAAGTGATACAAGAATCATAGAATCATAGAATAGTTAGGGTTGGAAAGGACCTTAAGATCATCTAGTTCCAACCCCCCTCCCACGGGCAGGGACACCTCACACTAAACCATCCCCCACAAGGCTTCATCCAACCTGGCCTTGAATACTGCCAGGAATGGAGCACTCACAAGCCCCCTGGGCAACTGATTCCAGTGCCTCACCACCCTAACAGGAAAGAATTTCCTCCTTATATCCAATCTAAACTTCCCCTGTTTAAGTTTTAACCCATTACCCCTTGTCCTGTCACTACAGTCCCTGATGAAGAGTCCCCCCTCAGCATCCCTATAGGCCCCTTTCAGGTACTGGAAGGCTGCTATGAGGTCTCCACGCAGCCTTCTCTTCTCCAGGCTGAACAGCCCCAACTTCCTCAACCTATCTTCATACAGGAGGTGCTCCAGTCCCCTGATCATCCTCGTGGCCCTCCTCTGGACTTGTTCCAACAGTTCCATGTCCTTTTTATGTTGAGGACACCAGAACTGCACACAATACTCCAGGTGAGGTCTCACAAGAGCAGAGTAGAGGGGCAGGAGCACCTCTTTCGACCTGCTGGTCACGCTTCTTTTGATGCAGACCAGGATACGGTTGGCTTTCTGGGCTGCAAGCGCACACTGAAGCCGGCTCATGTTCATTTTCTCATCGACCAGCACCCCAAAGTCCTTCTCTGCAGGGCCGCTCTGAATCTCTTCTCTGCCCAGCCTGTAGCTGTGCCTGGGATTGCTCCCACCCAGGTGTAGGACCTTGCACTTGTCGTGGTTGAGCTTCATAAGGTTGGCATCAGCCCACCTCACAAGCCTATCAAGGTCAAAATTCATGAATATTCATGATCTTTCATAAAGCAAGTACAGGATGAAACACCAGATCTGTTCAGGTGAGAAAGATAAATACAAATGTGATACTGAACAGGAAGCAGAGCCTGAGCAGGTGAACAACTGTAACTAGGAACAAGTACAGAAAGCATTTCTGGGAGATGTTTCTTGTCAGGAGCTTGTAAATGATTCAAAGATAGTTATAGGTAAGTGAAAACAGTACAATGAAATTTTGCATGGGAGTGAGTCAGAACTGTGTGAACCCAGAGGGTTTCTGTCTGAGAAAAGAGCTCTCCCAAGGGGATGAAAAAGCGCTTTGTGATAGAGAAAACTTTTGCGTAGAAGATTGCTGCCTTATTTGTTCCAGGAACAGAAAGGAAGAGTCCTATAAATACCTGACCACAGGACAGCCAGTTACAGCATGACAGATGCCCTAGAGTGGCTTCACACATGAATGCTCTTACTCTTCAGGTAATAGCAGGAAGTGAGAATTTCTAATTTTAATGTCTCAGGCAGTAGAAGGCATCCAAAATGCCTCCTAGGCAGAATTTAGGAGCGATGCAGGACAACCCTGCCTGTCTTGCCCAGGTACCCGAGATGACTACAGGCATAGAAGGCTTCAGGGAAAGGACCTACAAAGGATTCATTCCAGTCAAGGTAGGAGTCAAAAGGCCTAACTAAAGCCCTTTAAGATTCAAAAAGCATGCTGATTTTCTGTCATAGATTCCTTTTAATACCCCTCCTTGGTCTATGAGTCTGGTATTTTAGGATTCCTTAGATGCTTACCAGGCATTCCCATATATTATATTAAAACATAACCTATGTGGTTGTCTGAGGTGCTGATGCTCTTGTTTCCCTTCTTTACCTGTAAAATGGGCTGGTTCTTGAGGTGAACATGCTGAATACTGGCTAAGATAATGGTCTGTGTGTGTGTAAAAGAGGTTTCACAAAGAAGTCTTGGTGAATCCCTGAGGCAGTCACCTGAGACAGTTGCATACCCATCCATGACTTTGTACTGTCTAGCTGGTCAGCTTGGGCCTCCTAGTGCCCTATCAGATATGAGTTGCAGTCAAAGACACTCACTGTCTTGCACTGAATGTCAGTTGACATGGGAGTGTAATTCAGTCATATGAACTTCATTGTGGACACGGTAGATAATTCTTAGATGTTACAGTGCTGAGCATCGCATGTCCTGAGAGTCTTTGCCTCTGGTGTCATCTTGCACAGAGTGTTAAGAAGATGCACCAATTAATTTTTATGAGTAATTCAGATACTTCAGTGAGAAGCACCACAGAAATACTAATGAGTAAATTAATTATTCTACATGGATAGCAAAATTAGATGTGTTCAGAGAGATGGTACATGCTTGCTCGCTTACCAGCAGTGAGCATACCAAATATTGATTAGTTGCTCATTAAAACCACACCATTTATTCTGACAGATGCCTCTCTGAACCGAATCAGTCCTGTTCCTGCCATTATTCATGCCACCATGCTATAGGCATTTAATTGAGGTGCCTCCACTTTCAACTTTTTCCAAGGTCAGTGGGGTGAAACAGCCCACCCCAGGGACCATTCAGTTCCTGCAGTGGCAGAATCAAATGCAAAAATTACCTGCCTCCTGACAGGCTATCAGCAGAATGTTGAATAACTACACTTGAATTTTAGGTATTTCTGTAAGCACCTGATTTAGATAGGCTATATCAGGGCATTTGTCACCATGAGATTAGAACTATCATAATACAAAGGGACATTGAGACACAGTTTAAATTGTATTGACAATCTGAATTCAGGCATGTCTTAATTTTATGTGCTTCACTCTACCTTCTTGATAATAATATTTTAATCCTGCAGATTTTTTGACGTAGTGTCGGGGCTTATGTCAAGTTTTCCAAATGTTTTGTTTTACTGTCACCTTAGTAGGGCAATCGGAAAAAGACCAAGCTGAGCTACACGTCTTTCAACCTAGTCACTGAGTCCAGCTGAATCTCATGCTTCCTAAAGTTTGCTCTGAACCATTATTCATTTCCATGTCCACCAGCCACATACTCCTTTTGCCCATATTAGTTAATCATCTCCCATTTTTTTAGTTCTATGGTTCCCTTTCAAACTTATTTAGAAACATTTTTTTTTTGTCGAATGCCAGGTATCACAAGCCAAAAAATGTTTTTATTTTCATTCTGATTTGAATCTTCTTATATTCTTTGTCTCCTTTAAGTGCTCTTGAGTTGGTGTGATTAATGGATCTCCAAGTTCTTAATTAGGGATAATTGGGCAATGCCCCATCCCTCCCCCACTTTAAAAATTTAACATTGGCTTAAAAACAGCATTTAGTCAGGTAGATAGATAGACATAAAACTAAAATTTTGTAATTTCTTGCAGATTATTAGTGCATGCTGAACCAGAAAACATAGAAGACTACCAAAATACTGCAGAAGCAGTTATAGATTATTGACTTATAGGTGTTATTTGGACCCTCCATCACTTTTCCAACTGATCATGAATGTTGTTGCCTTGGCTTTCTGCTTAGGTAATCAGGGAAAAAAATAGATCATTCTGGAGAGCAGTGCACACCATCCAAGATCTCCACTCTTTGGAGGAAGCCCTCTCTCCCTCTCTCTGCAGTAACTGTCATACAAGTTGTGGGTAGACACTCTTAAATTAGGCACCTCAGCCACCTGCCTGAAGTTGCACATGAAAGCACCAACAGAAAGACTCTGCAGTATTAATGAGTTTACCTGGTCTCATTGAAATTCTGTAGTCTTCCTTCTTCTCAAATGAAAACCAGCATAAAACATAGTAATGGGGCTATTATCTCACTGCTTGGCACATCACAGGCAAAAAGGCCTGGAATTATATGGGAAATGCTTTGATGTTATTTCATGAGATTTAAGCCTATGGATCTAACCACTTACCTAAGGAAATAAGGTATGACACAGGAGAGAAAAACATTCTTGAAGGCAATATGAAAGCTGCTCCTTGCTGCTAGTAGTGATGTCCAAGCCAATTAAGTTTGTATAGTATTTACTAGAGTCTTCTTTGAAAGAGGACAAGATTAGCAAAAGTTATCGTAAAGATATTAACAGAAAAAAATAGGAATTTTGGAAAAGAGAAAATTTTGGGGGTTTCTGAGTGCAGTAAAGCCTGTAGGAAACTGCTTAGGGGGCAAGTTATTCCATGTCCACTTCTAATTTCTCTGTACGTTTCACTGAAGGGTTTGGTACAGCTCTTCTAGATTAAGGAATGCTGGTCCACAAGGAAGCTGGTTGTGATCCAGCATATAATTCTCATGACTCAGAAATTTATATACCAATCCTGAAGTAATCATGCAAGGTTCAATTGAGTAAAGGCTTCAAGAATAGAACATAATTAAGTAATTCTTCCTAAAAAAAAAACCCAACAACAAACAATACTATAAGCAGATTCCAAGCAACAATCAAAATGAAACTCCACACTCAGCAGTTATGCTTTTACAGACAAATCAGAAAGGCTGCACTTCAATGTCTGTAAGGATCTCTCCTGTTAAAGGTAAATAAAATGTTCACATTGCAAAGGAATGATGAAACTGAACTCTGGGTATGGCAATTGAGAGCTTGGCATATTTATTTACTTTTCACAATCTTACTGAAATGCTGAGTCTCTCATTAGTAAACATGTTCCATCATTAATCCTTGAATTTGTTTTAGGAGTCATAAGTTTCTGAGAAGGAACCGCAAGAACGGTTGCCAGCAAAACTAACAAGCTGTTATACTGTAGATATATGTGATTTGCTGCCTCAGCCTCTCAGCAAAATGCAAAGTGATACTATTCCTCTTTTTCATCCTTCACTCATTGCTCAGTTTGTCACCTTGCTTTGTAAATCAGAGTGATAGAAAAATAATCATTAATAAATCTTGCTTGCCAATGACAAATAGACTGAAAACCCCTCATTTTTTCTTGTTTGCACATAATAATATACATACGAAGTAGGTAGAGATCATTATACTGGAAGCAACTGATAGCGCCTAAGAAATGACTGATTTATCTTTGGGATTTCTCTATTTGGCTTGAAGAAATATAATAATGAACTTAGATGCAGAATTTTATAATTTATTTTTGGGTTTCTGAACTATTTTATAAATTGCCATAAAAATATATCTCCTTTTACTACGCCCATCTTCCACAAAGCACAGCTATTTCACAAAGCAATTATAAGTAATTTCATTAAGTCATGGTTTTCCCTTTGTGCTCTCTATAACAATCCAGTAGAATGCTAAGTACGGTAAAAAAGGAATCTGACTCAGAAAGAAAAGCTGAGAAGCTTCCTAAAACAGCAGGTAGAGATTGCAAAACAGGAATCAGAGCAGCTATTTATATATATATATATGTGTGTGTGTGTGTGTAATTTTATTTTTTTTAATAAGGAGAGGGGGATATCATTGTTTTGTCTCCTGTATAATAGTGGGGAGGGGGGAGAAGTTTTGCTTTAGTTCAGAGTTTCCATATCAAAACACAGTGTGTTGGAGGTGGACAACCTTTAGGAACTGGCTCACAGTTATGATTTATGAAACAAATGCAGGGACTAGGTTCTGTTTCTTGGAGATGGAGGTCATAGCTCAACAAGCTTGAAAATCTGTCACCTCTGAAGGTTTTGCAGATGATAGGAACTCAAAAACCTTTTAAGGAAAGTAACGTGACTCACCAAACTTGAAATATTAATTTTGTCAATTTATGTATAAGCATAGGTATTGAGTAAACAAAATTATCAGAATAATTTTCAGTTGTAATTTATTACTAGAATTTCTCCTGCATCTCAGAATTCTCTCCTTGTGTCATTCTCAGTAGTACTCACGAAGGCCCCTGTGTTTGAGTTTCTGGCATCCCCAGACAGTGTGTTCCACTATGAATAACTTTTGGTGCTTACCCTACTGAATAAAAATTTACAGAGACCGCTTCTTGTAAAAAAAAAAAAAAAAAGGCGAAAACTTTCTCCAATAATAATAACAATAGTATAATTGTAATGAAAAGACAAGTGATGAACAATACAATTGCTCACCACTCACTGACAGATTTCCAGCCTGACCTGAGCAGCAGTAGGTGCTTTCCAGGCATCTCTCCCCAGTTTACATACTGAACATGATGTGCTGTGGTATGGAATACCCCTTTGGGTAGTTTGGGTCGGGTGTTCTGTCTCTGCTCCCTCCTGGCTTTTTGTGCTCCTCCTCACCAAGAGAGTGAAAAGTCCTTGATCGAAGTAAGAATTACTTAGCAACAGCTAAACCATCGGTGTGTTATCAAGCATTATTCTCAGATTAAATCCAAACCACAGCACTTTATCAACTGATAGGAAGAAAATTGTCAAAGCTGCAACCAGGACAATTATAAAGTGATCCTTAAGTATATATTCAAAGTTTTTTTCAAGTGGTGTTTAACACCATTACTAATATGCTTGTTGGTTTTCAAGTGCCAGAGAAGCAGAATCCACAGAAGTCACATGAAAGAGAAACAATGAATATGACCAAATCTCCTGCAGTCTGTGTCTACCAAGTTTCTTCTCAACATTCTTCTAAAATGTGCATGCATTAAAAATAAACAAAATAGAAAGTGCTGAGCTCCACGCCTTATCAATGCTCAGAAGCCCACGCAGTCCCCATCTCATCACCTAAAACAATTTTACATTATCTTGATTCTAAATCATTAAATCATCAAAGCTACCCTTTTCTTCTTTGTTTTATTTGTTTCACACCAACAGCAACTTCCCCTTGGCAATTTTTATTTGCCACAGAGGCACTTCGAGCTGTACCCACTGACATCAAAGTACCTCAGTGAATCATCTCTGGTTCCCTCCAGTGATCAAAACCATAACCTGTCGAAGCTCTTCCAGTCCCTGAACAGAAGCAAATTCTGGGGCTGTCAGAGCTCAGGTGCTCTGGCTATCGCTCATACATTTTTATCACAAAAAAAGTGTGCTGTTGCAGTGGCTCTGGTGGCCACTGCAGAGATAGATAGGTGTAGAAAGAGCCGTAAGCCCTACCCTAAAATAAATGTCTACAATAGGTGTGACAAATCTTCTTCTAGAGTTTATTATTGTATTTGTTACTGATGTGGTTTAGGTGTTTAGACATTAAAGGTTTAAATTGTTGACAGTTGATACCACAAATCCAGGCTATCATCTGCTTCCAGGAAACTTCTCCAGATTTTGTAGTAATGTCTGCAAATCTAGTTATCCTCTTCCTTAGATATATACAACTCTTTATCAGGTATATTTTATATAAGAAATTTATTATTAATTACATATATATTTACCTTACTATTTATTAGGTATATAGAGACCTGTTTATGCATATGGAACAAATCCATTCTCATCATGTTCATCTTTAGGTATTGAATGTGGCAAATAGACTATTAACAATGGATGCAGTGATGTTTGGGTAAATAATAAAAGTGATTCTCAGAGCAGATAAATCACTCTGTGTGCTAGCATTACGTACAGTTGCAAAAACATAGTTTAACTTTACCATGTCTTCCAAAGTTTGAGACAACCATTTCCATTGCCTACTAGTCGGGTATTTTCTTCATCCATTATAATAATTCTTGTTTCATTAGTTATTATAAATCCTCATGTGCATATATAATGATAATTGCATCCGTATGAAGAAAGATAATTTTTAATCACTCACTTTGGAGATTGGAAGGTAGTATAGAGTTTTATTAAGACGAAAAGCTATGCTTTGTATAGTACCTAAACCATTTCTGTAACCCAGTTAATGATAATTTGTAACAAAAGACATTTCCTCCTAACAATAGACTAGATCTTGTTGCAGATGCCTGTACTGTAGCAATTCATGCGCAGAGTTCATTAGGCCTGCTGGAGGCAACCTCCCTTTTTTTAATGTGATGGGGCTAATGAAGACAATGGTAGCCTTCAAAATTTTTCATTTTTCCTGTGATGCATGTAACCTTCTGACACGTTAGAAAATACCTTGAATATGGCTAAAGCTATCATTATCTGAGAGGGGAATGTTTTATGGGTCACCACTGAAACTATCTGATGGCAAATTGTCAGCAGTTTCGTTAAATTTTCTTTATGTAATCCTTCAGTATTGTGCTAGAAACCACTTTTACCATGTGTGTCTTCAACTTATCTGTTCTCCTAACAATACCAGTCACTGTGTATGACATTCCTCTAAATGATTAATTTTAACAACTTAAAACACTCCATGTCACTCATGTGTCCCAAATTAAAGTTAAAAGAAACATGGAATATATCTCAGGTTATGAGATCTAGCTTTTATAGCAGGAATGATAAAATATCCATATTGCTTTGCTCTTATTCTGCCCACCTTTCACTCTTAGGAACATTGTCTTTTGAAGCTTGTCCCCTTGGCATTCATTCACTGAACCACCAGCTGGATATGTTAGAAGATCTGGCTCACTGCTTCCTCTCCAGATACAGAACATACCACCTCTGGGATATGTACAGATTCTATTAGTGCAAAGCCTCAGGCCTGACAATATCTTGCTGCAATGATTGTCTCTTGTGAGTGAATAGTTACCCACACAGATTTAATTAACAGCAGCAGTAGAGTATTCATTGTTATAAAACTCTGTGGTAAATTACTAATCAGAACTCCAGGCACACTAGAGGGAATAGAAAGCTGAGGAAATGGTGAGATCAGTTTTTAAACAATATGGAACAGGCATGAGCAACATGAGCATCGTTTATATTAAATAAATGCAGTGATGGCCTGGGAGTAAAACGCCTAGCAAACTATCACTTAAACCTTCTCCAACAGTTTCACCAGTTAAATATTGTGTGTGTGCATAAATCACATTTATTTACATTAGTGGTTGTTTGATGTAAAAGTAAGTTTTATTTGGTTATGCTTTTAACTATTATTGTTTAGCCTTTGCTGCATAAAAATGTTGGCAGCTGCGGGTAAAAATATGTAAGCATGGCAGAGAAATAGGGAGCAGTGCTCTAGAGTATAGATTAATGAAAATTACTTAAATCGCAGACTTGGAATGGGCACCTCAGTCCTTTTACAGACCTGCTGCTTTGGCACTACTGAAATGGGCCCACCTGCCTAGTGCAATCAAGGCCACTGAAGCACTCTGAAACTATATTTTCACTTATAGAGTGCCACTGGGACTATACCATGCAGTTAAGTTCGAGGATGGTATACCATAGACAGAGCTCCAGTGGGAGGCAGCATAGTCAGAAGCTCATAAAAGATTCTGTGCAATTCCACCTGCCATGAACAAATGCAAGTCATATACAACACAAGTTTGCACCTTTCCTGCCTCTAACCCCTACCCAGAATCATTGCAGTGTAGTGAAAAATACCACTCTCACTAGAGCAAGGAAGTTAAAGTTTTGGATCTGTGACAGCTTTTATGCGAAGGAAAGGCTTCTTCCTCCGACACATTCTCAGAACACAAATTTATGATGTAGATTTTCCTACAGGGAGAATCTCAGGAACTTGGAAAACCATGGAAGACAGAAGTAAGAAAGGAAAATTCCTCTCCTTCTCTCTTTTTTTTTCACAGTTCATTCTTAAAAAATTGTTTCAGCTTTAAAGCACTTCAGGTCAGTTCTCTACAAATGATTCTTCAAACATATATAAAAAAAAAATGCAGCTCCTGTTAAGAAATTTGGAAAATTTTTATGATGTAATCTTCCAGTATCTATAAAACATTGATTACAGAACAAAGAAATTCACAGCCATACTCTGCAAACTAAAGAGTCATACTCTGCAAACTAAATTGATACTTTGCTGCTTCAAACTTCATGCTATATATTCACAGTAAGTAAACATATTACCTGTGTGCTCCTGCCAGAGCAACAAATTTTAAATTAATAAAGGAGCAAAAAGTTTAAGCAGTATTCAATTTCAGCATCAGTGCATCAGCAGCATGGAAAGGACCCAGCTTCTCTTGTCTCTGAATACAATCACGGATTTACAAATTGTCATGTTTTTGCAGTGCAGTAGGTCAATCTAACCCACAGCAGCTGACAACAAGTGCTTTCATTGCTAATGCCTGGTAGAATATATTAGTGTAGTCTACAGGGTGAGCTAATCTTTACTTCTATAATTGAAGTGGCAGATTTACAAGGCTGAATGGTCTCTTGCTTCAGAATCAGTATCTTATTTTAGATCAGTAATCCTCAGCAATTTCATCACTTGCAATTATGTGAACTTAGTTTAAGAACTACTGCTTCTGTCTTCCAGTCTGTCAGAATTTAGGAAGAGAATACAGAAACAGATCTACTCAAAAAAGCGTTATTCACCTTTGTCATCTGTTCAGCTGATGCCAGATAGCAGATATTCATTAAACCAATGGGATATTTATAAAAGGGGAATTTAGGAGCATTATTTTTAAAGGCATTTCACATTTAGAAGAAGCTGAGGGACACGAGGCTTTTAGAAATTGAAGATTACCAGCAAGTATCTCATGGGAGCTTCTAGCTAACCTTATATTTGCTTAAAATAATAAGCATATTTCAATGGAAGACCAAAGAACAACTTTGGGGAAGATAAAGAAATGTCATGGAGGAAACAAAAAGCTTGAATAGACAGATAAACAGCTGGACTTTTACATGGTTTACTTCAAAGTGCAAAGCGTTTGAGCACATTCTCCTGGACAACATGCTAAGGCACATGAAGAACAACAAGGTGCTTGGTGACAGCCAGCATGGCTTCACTAGGGGGAAATCCTGCCTGAACAATTTGGTGGCCTTCTATGATGGGGCTACAGAATTGATGGATAAGGGTAAAGCAGTTGACGTCATCTACCTGGACTTGTGCAAAGCGTTTGACACTGTCCCACACCACATCCTTCTCTCTAAATTGGAGAGATATCAATTTGATGGATGGACCACTCGGTGGATAAAGAACTGGCTGGATGGCCGCACACAGAGTTGTGGTCAATGGCTCGATGTCCAGCTGGAGACCGGTAACGAGTGGTGTCCATCAGGGATCGGTGTTGGGACCGGTCTTGTTTAACATCATCGCTGACATGGACAGTGGGATTGAGTGCGCCCTCAGCAAGTCTGCCGATGACACCAAGCTGTGTGGTCCGGTTGATACGCTGGAGGGAAGGGATGCCATCCAGAGGGACCTTGACACGCTTGTGAGGTGGGCTGATGCCAACCTTATGAAGATCAACCACGACAAGTGCAAGGTCCTACACCTGGGTGGGAGCAATCCCAGGCACGGCTACAGACTGGGCAAAGAAGAGATTCAGAGCGGCCCTGCAGAGAAGCACTTGGGGGTGCTGGTCGATGAGAAAATGAACATGAGCCGGCAGTGTGCGCTCGCAGCCCAGAAAGCCAACCGTATCCTGGGCTGCATCAAAAGGAGTGTGACCAGCAGGTCGAAAGAGGTGCTCCTGCCCCTCTACTCTGCTCTTGTGAGACCTCACCTGGAGTATTGTGTGCAGTTCTGGTGTCCTCAACATAAAAAGGACATGGAACTGTTGGAACAAGTCCAGAGGAGGGCCACGAGGATGATCAGGGGACTGGAGCACCTCCCGTATGAAGACAGGCTGAGGAAGTTGGGGCTTTTCAGCCTGGAGAAGAGAAGGCTGCGTGGAGACCTCATAGCAGCCTTCCAGTATCTGAAGGGGGCCTATAGGGATGCTGGGGAGGGACTCTTTGTCAGGGACTGTAGTGACAGGACAAGGGGTAATGGGTTAAAACTTAAACAGGGGAAGTTTAGATTGGATATAAGGAGGAAATTCTTTCCTGTTAGGGTGGTGAGACACTGGAATTGGTTGCCCAGGGAGGTTGTGAGTGCTCCATCCCTGGCAGTGTTCAAGGCCAGGTTGGATGAAGCCTTGTGTTGGATGATTTAGTGAGAGGTGTCCCTGTCCATGGCAGGGGAGTTGGAACTAGATGATCTTGAGGTCCTTTCCAACCCTAACCATTCTTTGATTCTATGATTCTATGACACTGTCCCGCACAACATCCTTCTCTCTAAATTGGAGAGATATCAATTTGATGGATGGACCACTCGGTGGATAAAGAACTGGCTGGATGGCCGCACACAAAGGTTAAAACTTAAACAGGGGAAGTTTAGATTGGATATTAGGAGGAAATTCTTTCCTATTAGGATGGTGAGGCACTAGAATCGGTTGCCCAGGGGGGTTGTGAGTGCTCCATCCCTGGTAGTGTTCAAGGCCAGGTTGGATGAAGCCTTGTGTGGGATGGTTTAGTGTGAGGTGTCCCTGCCTGTGGCAGGGGGGTTGGAACTAGATGATCTTAAGCTCCTTTCCAACCCTAACTATTCTATGATTCTATGATTCATACGCTATCTAAATAATGCTACAACAGCAAAGTATGAAATTAGAATTGAAGCTTGCAGGTCATTGAACATTTCAAATTCTCCCATTGCCATTTCAGCACAAAGTGCTAAAAATCTTTGTGCTGACCCACTGTAAGAATTCGCAGTTCTTGTTTATACTGAAAATATTTCTGTTCTTTGTGGTGTTTTAATAAACCACTGACAGCACATTAAACCAAAACAAAATGTAGGATGCTTTATTCAGTACATCTGAAAAGATATTTTTTAACAATTCCTGCATCATTTGCTTAGAACTGTCTATTACTTTATTTACGAATGATCATTTTTCTGCTTCTACATCTGCATTAGACAAATTAAAAATAGGTGAAATAAACAGCATACAAGGAGATCCTTTAGGCATTATTTAGAGAGTCCAGGGAAGTCACACAAAGAAAACAAGAAGCTGTTACAAGAGTACCACACACAAGCAGATGAAAACAAGCTGTGGAAACAGTGATAACCATTATGCACTTCATGGTTGTTCACCGGTTTCATTGTTTTTGAAAAGAATGCAATGTATTTGTTCCACTAGGGAGTTTTCTGTTGGTGGATACATAAAATTAAAATGTTTCTAAAAGGATCTAGATTTTTTTTTTTTCAGTTATACATTAAGGCCAGAAAAAACATTTTGGCTGTATTTTTGAACAGTTGAGTTTTATCTCTGAATCAAGTTTCACATTTTGCTATCAGCTGTATTACTGCTCTTGTCTCCCACAGCTCAGCTGGGGTCCCATCTTCAAACCAATATTTCCTTTATGGCTTACATCTCTAGTGCAATGTGTCATTGATTTCTCATTTCCCCTTTACACTAATGAACTCTTAGATTTCTGACTCACTTCGCTTTCTTTTTTTTTTTTTTTTTTTTTTTTTTTTTTTTTTGAGCCAGGATGGTAAGAAGACGCCATGTGGATCCCTCAGTAATTAGATTTCTATCTCCTCATCCAACCCAAGCAGAAATACCGCAAGATGTGCCATATTTATATATATCACAGAAGTAATATTTACAGTTAAGAATAGTCCCATTGACTTTCTGTTGAAGGACCATTAACATAAGGAAAGATTACAAGGTCAGAACCTGACTCAAAGCCAGAACTTTAGTTATAACAGAACCTCCACATGCCTCAAGTACTCCACTTTTGTGGGGAGAAATAATGCAAATCTGTTTTTTATTGCATATAAATAACACAATGTCCATGGCATATCTTACTTTCACTTTATTTTTGCAGATTCAAGGAAAGGAATAAGGCCCCCCAAAAAATTACTCCAATTTCTTTAATTTTTTCCTGCTTAATGATATTCCACCATAACCTTTGCTTGAGAATTAGTTAGCCTTCATTTCTTCTTCGCTCATTAGGAACCAGTAGTTGTTCACCAAAAAATCAAGAAAAAGAAGCCGTGCTATATTCTGTGATGTTCACATGTCAGATAGGCCCTTACAAGGACTAATGATTTTAAAGTAAAATTAGGAGGGGAGTTGGGTGGACTCCCCCAAGACTTTTGTGTATGCATAATACAAAGATGAAAGCATTCAAATTTGAAATGAAGCACAGCAGGTAGAGATTCAGCATGAATTTCAGATACATATTCTTTGTGCTGGTGTGCTAATTAAAGTTCTTTTTTTATTTTTTTTTTTCTTTAAAGTGTATTGGGGTTATTATAGGATCCAGTTTAACCTGAAAATATATCTAATGAGTTAGGAAGAGTGATCATATAAACAATGGCTATTGTCCAGAATAGTTTCAAGATAGCATGTTGGATCCAGCTAAAATTCAACTTCAGAAGTAGACTGAGGATGGTGTTGCTGAGAACCAGGAGCTTGGGAATATCATAGGTGACACATTTCTGTTTAATGATCTGAGTTATGGGCATTGAGACAATTCCAGTGTCTCCTGGATTCTGTTTGTGTCATAAATTTTGCACTGACATCACTAAAAGATGCTCGTATAAGTTCTCATGGTGTAAAAGGAGCACAGTGATAACAAATACAGCATTAACAGACTGCGGCTAGACATTCAACTGCAGAAGAAAAGGTATAAGAAAACATGACCTGGATCTGGGTCAGTCTCTAACAGGCTGAGAAACAACTCGTTCTGGGATGCTTCTGTAGAAGATGGTTGTTCAGCGAAAGTTAAAATGACACTAAAATAAAAAGTAGAATTTAAGTACAATCTTACCTTACTCAACAGAAGGGAAGGTAATGTAGTATTACAGCTAGCCAACTACAATTGTTAGATTGTGTGATACAGGCTCGTTCATAATCTCACAAAAGAACACAGAGGCAGGTGGGTAAGCTTAAATAATGCCTTGCCCTGGCTTCTCCGAGGACCATCAAAGCAGCCACCAGGCCATCAAAGATCCACCTCCAAAAACCCAGAAAGAAGAACAGTGGCAGGTTGGAACTCTAAGATCTCAGAGGAAGTGACACTGACCAGGCCCTGCCCAGGGTTGTTACAGAACAGTTTCATTCCCATTGTCCTGGCATGAAGCCCAGCACAATGGGTCAACATCAGAGCACATTTTGAATTGAGGAGGTCCACTGCCTGGGGACATAGGACATGTTATGTTGTTCAGAAGAACACTCTGGGATTATCATAGGATTTTAAGGGAGGAATTAAAAGTGAAGAAAGAGAGGGGTCAAGGTGGTTTGGGGAGGAAGAACTAGGAGAAAATAAAGGGGAGAAAAAAGAGTAGCTGTGTAAACAGTTTCCTGGCTGGTACACCTGTTTGGCCATGCCCTGCACTTGATCAGCAGAGTCTTACTCTTCCTGTTCTTTTCTTGGATAAGGGATTCTCATGTGCCTGGGGGTGCCTGGGGGTGCCAGTGCAGCCAGACCATGGACTGGAGGTTGGTGTGCCTGTGGTTCCAGCAGCTGCAGGGACCCTAGTAAGTGGAGTTTAGGCCTACAAGGATGCTGGGGAGGGACTCTTCGTCAGGGACTGTAATGATAGGACAAGGGGTAATAAGTTCAAACTTAAACTGGGTAAGTTCAGGTTAGATATAAGGAAGAAGTTCTTTACTTTGAGAGTGGTGAGGCACTGGAATAGGTTGCCAGAAGTGGTAAATTCTTCATCCCTGGAAACATTCAATGACAGGTTGGACAAAGCCTTGGTTTAGTGTGAGGTGTCCCTGCCCATGGCAGGGGGAGTTGGAACCAGATGATCTTAAGGTCCTTTCCAACCCTAACTATTCTGTGATTCTATGGATGTTGATGCCAGCAACTGCAGTGGTACCGTGTCACAAGAGCAATGTGTCCGTGGTGCCAGCCACTGGAGCAGCTGTGGGTGTGTAAATGAGTGTGTGAGCACCAGCAAAGATCAAGCCGGTGAGTAGGTGAGATGGTCTGGGAGCCAAGGGGTAAGTGGGTCTCTATGCATGAGACCACAGGGTAAGGGATGCTATTGTGGACCAGAGGAGACCCAGACATCTCTTTGCATGTGTTGAGGGCAATTATGCCAGCAGTGGAAGCAGGGCTGTGGCCTTAAGGATTTGTATGTCCAGCTGCCAGCAACTGGGCAGACTGGTCTCCAGGGGCAGCTACTGGTCCAGCTGGGCATATAAGCCCAGCTGTGGGGACATCCACATTTTATATATGCTCGTATGCATATTCCCACTAGCAGACCTCCATCCTGCTCAGCAGAGAGGGCAACAGGATGAAACCACTGCTGCTTGTGCTGTCTGTGTATGAGAGCTCTGTGTGTTTCTCGCTGTGCTGACCTGGGCAACCTGTTCTATGTATGCATGTATATAATATACCAGATGTGTTTTTGTATGTTCCTGGTGTGCCTTAGGGAATACATGCTCAGCCTTGCTATTGGCTGGTCCTGGAGGATGGAGCTGTGGCAGCTTTGTCTCTCCTGAGCTGCTAGGTTTGGATCTATTCACCTAACAACAATGTACTGAGCAAATACTTATTTCCTTTTTACCTAGGGAAGGGGGCGCAAAGGGAATTTACCTAGAGAAGGGAAATGACTAAATATCACTTGAACAAATATAAGAAAGAAGGAAAGAAGTAAAGAAAAAAAAAAGTTCTATTTATAAAACTTAGTAATACTGAAATAGCTTCCTACCAATTCTGTACTGATGGGTTTTATAACAGATTTTTGTGCTGCAATAATCCTTTTCCTCTCCTTTAGCTGGCTGGGTCATAGTGAGGTGATAACTCTAATCTTTCATTTCAAGTGGTTTTAACTGTTTGAAGAAGTTCTACTAGAGATTTTCCTGTCCAGCTTCTGGTGATGTTTTTACCACAGTATCCACAAACAGCTCCTTCCGCTTTTTATTTTTATGTTGCAAAATTATGCTTGCTAGGCCTTCTGTTTTAGTCACATTGCCAAACCTTTCCAATTTCTTTCTTTGCATTGCTGCTAGTAGAGGCTCATGGGATCCAATTACTGCAGATCCTGCTTCTCTGTAATAGAGCTGTTAATTCTGTGCACTGTATATGGTATCCATTGAATTCTGCAGAGACATCTGAATTCAAAGGCTTGAATTCTTCATTCTATTGCTGCTGTCTGAGTTTCACCTGTTACACACTGTTCATGCTCTCTAGAACACAATATTTCTAAGAAGTTTCCTTTTTTTTTTTCCCCTTTGGTTCTACTAAGGTTGTTCTTGTCTTTCCAGGTTGTATTTTGGGCCTTGAGAGCACTGCTAGCATGAGGGTAATTCTTTGGATTTCTGTTTCGGGTTTCCTGGCTTTCATGGTAGTAGTACTGAGATACTTGAATAAGTCCCCCCATTCAGATTTCTTGCTTTTGATGTCTGTTTCTTGCTCAGTGTCAGTAATCTTCATTGTCATTACACTGTTCTTTTTTTGTTCTGATCTCCATACCATCATTGCAATGCTGCCCAGCTTTGACATTGTATTTTCACATACTGGTCCTATTCCTCCTGTAAAATCTGCATCATCTTCAAAGGATAGATTACTTATATTACTACCTCTAACTGATAACACTCCTTCAAAGTTTCCAGAGTCCTTTGACATAACATTTTCAAGGAAACAATTGAAGGGATGTGGCAATAGGAGACATCACTGTCTTACATCAGCTGTTATATGGAACTACTTTCTCAGTGTGTTGCCATCAAGGACTTTACTCCCTGCACTGCAATAAAGGATTCCAAGGGTTGTCGCTATTCTTTTGCTAATGTTGAGTGTCTTCGTCACAGTTCGTAGTATTCCTTTCCATATATGATCAAATGCTTTACTGAAGCCTGTGAAGCTGCAGTGTAGTTCCATTTCATATTCTCAGTATTTTCTGTTCAATTTCTCAAGTTGAATGTCGGTTCTATTGTATTTGGTGTCATTCTAAAACCTTCTTCTTTCTCCTCAAGTAATGGCTTTGGCAGATCAGGTAGACATATGATCACTCTGTCAAGGTCTCTTTTCTAATGCCCTGACAGTTGTTATGTGTAAAGTTTTTGAATTATAATAATGGTAGTATCTTGCTTGCTTTTTTGCAGATGTTTACTTTTCCTGCTGTGGATTTTCCAGATCTGTAATTTTCTGCTACTCATTTGAAGAGTCTAAGGATGAACAAATACTCTTTGACTCTTATTCAGTTGTTAATGTGTAGATATCAAGTCAACATTCAATTCATAGTTACACAAATCCTCACAGCAGTCCCATAGCCTGCCTGCAATTGCTTCTGCTTCTTTTTTGAAGACATTCAATTTTGTCATTAAACAAAAACACACTTCTTCACTGCCAAGATGATAGCAAATTTTTTCCTCTTCCTTATATCCTGTCTTTCTGTATGATCTTAACTTTTGTATGATTGGTACTGGACTGTTTTATCCTTCTACAGAGGAATTTTCTTGTGGTACTCATATTACAAGAAGCTTTTTAACCAGCCATCTTATTGCTGCTAAATTTATCATGCTGCATGAAATTGTTCACATTCAATTTCCTAAGCTGACTGCTTAAATTTTTGGTAGAATTTAAGGAATTTGTTTTTTCTTCAATAGCTTTCTGTGCATTCTCATCACCTGTGAGAAATGAAGATATCCTCCAGGCCTCTGTCAAAGGAGTTGCTAATCACAGTTGCTAATCGCAGTGATCACCATGACATCCTAATTGGTGGCTCTCTCTTGCTCTTCAAGAGTAGATGCAATAACCTTTTTGACATAAGTAGATGACTGTCTAAAAACCAAGTCTTCAGATTACTGTTTTTCAGTCAGTGGTACAAGTCCCTTTGTTAGCAGTGGAAAATGAGGTATTGCCCCTGCAGCTTTTCAGCAACAAGGTTCCATATTTTATGTTCTTTGTACAAGGATTGCAAGTTGCCTTATGCACACCTCCAGCCTCTACCTGGAGACCGGTAACAAGTAGTGTCCTTCACATGTTGGCTCAGCTGACACACTGGAAGGAAGTGGTGCCATCCAGAGGGACCTTGACATGCTTGAGAGGTGGGCCAATCCCAACCTCAATAAGTTAAAGCAAAGTGCAAGGTACTACACATTTTAGCAAGGCCTGTAGTGATGGGAAAAGGGGTAATGGCTTTAAACTGAAAAAGGGTAGGTATGGACTAGATGCAATGAAGACAGTTTTTACAATGTAGGTGGTGAAACACTGGAACTGGTTACCCAGACAGGTGGTAGATGCTCCATCCTTAGAAACATTCAAGGTCAGGTTGGATGGGGCTCTAAGAAACCTGATCTTGCTGAAGATGTCCCTGCTTATTGCAAGAGCGTTGGACTAGATGACTTTTAAAGGTCCCTTCCAACCCAACCTATTCTATGATTCTTTAATTTTACACTACTAACAGGGCTTCAGGGTGATGATTCTGCTTCAGTTGGACCCCTCTGCCATTTCTTCTTATTCCCTTTCAGGGGAATCACCAGTTTTGGTGAATGTACATGAGTAATATTTTTGCTATGCTCAAGCAAAATTTTTTGTCCTTGTGTATCCAAACCAAACTAGGCTGGTTTGAATTTCTTTAAGAACAAAGTACAGATTCAAAGTGCTAAGGGAAATTATTAATTTCAAGTGACAGAAACAACTAAGAATATATTTAGAATTTGTAACGAAAAGTGAAAGCACTGCAAGTCAGAAGAGGAAAATAAAAGCTCTCTTTAAATTCTCCCTGTGGAAGAGTTTCTCTTTTCTCCACTGAGTATGTAAGAAGCCTGGAAGATTAGCTTACTGTCTTAGGCACTTAAGTTCGTTGCCTAAAAGTTAAGTGGTTTGGAGGCTGTTCTTCCTGCACTCCCACAACATGTATAATTAATCAACTGAAAATCAGTTCATGAGCAATTCACAGTAGGAAGAGATCAATTCACAGGGGAAGGTATCTGCAATCAGTAATCTAGGCTGCTCTAGCTAAATTTGTAGAATAAATTCTACACAATGAATTATTCTACCTGCTTTTCAACTAGTCTAACTTCCTTTAAGCTTTGATGTCATTTGCAGGCATCAATACTTCTAGTTAACTGAACAACTTTCTACAGTCTCTGCTAAACTCTTAAATCTACATAGTTTGAACAGTTCCGTCGTCTCTAATAACATTTGTCTATTCAAAAAACAGTGAAACTGCTGCTATTTCTGTACTATTTTATGTTAGCTCCAATTCACCGGTGTGACATGAGCACTCCAAATGTAATACCACCTACAGATTTAGGGAAAAAAAACCCAAGTATTGCACTATAATAAAAAATGAATAGAACCAAAATATCTTGCAAGCAAACCAAAGAGTATTGTATTTCATTATATTGCTACACTTTAGAAGTCTGAGTGTTCCTGCAGCAGTCATCATTAATCTCAATGCAAAACCTCTAAATATTGTATAATCTTGCAAAATTTTAAAATGTTCAGTTAACAGCAGTGCTCTCACATATGCCATCTATGGAAAAATCATTCAGACATATAAAGAGTCAGCTCAGTTCTTGGCAGAAACTCTAGTATCACCTTTATGACTGTGTCTTACAACAATACAGCGATGTCAGGATTGGTCTCAATGATTCCTGATTGTGTGTTTGGTTTTTTGTTTGCTTGTTTTACTTTTCAGAAATGTCAAGTAATATCAAGTAATACTGTGTAAAATTTTATGTTTACTTCATAGGCACATTTCAAGGAAGACTTGATACATAATAGGCTCATATAATATTCCAACTGCAATCTTTCTGCTAATTAATTATTTAGATGTCCAACTCATGTGATGCTAAGACATTTCATTCCAACTATCTTAATTATTTCTCAAAAGCAGAGTCCAAATCTTTCAAACACACGCCTTCTTTCTCTTAAAAAATTAATGGATTTCTTTGGTTCATGACCTAAGAATATGAGCCTAAATTTACTGAAAAGAAGAGAAACAGCTGCATTAACTCTGGCAGGCTTTGGGTCATGCCTACAGCAATTTGAAAAGAACATGTTACAGAAACCATTCTAAAAGGTTTATGAACTCCTGTCTGACCTTTAAATCCCTTCTTTAATGCAGCTTATGAATTTCTAAAGCGGTAAACTTTCGAAGCAATCCATAGGAAATACACACAACCCAACCTTTATTTATGATCAAACTGTGTGTGATTATTTTTCATGCATAACTTTTAAAATTCATCCCAAAGTGTCTTGATTGTATTGCATCTTCAAAGAGGATAGAAACAGAATTGAAATCACAAAGCTATTTGAAACTTAGGCTTTAGTGATAAAACCATAAAAATCCCTCCTGCTTTATGTATTATATAGCAGAAAACTTAGGAAATAATCAAAGAGCTTGATACTTATCTTCATAATCTTTACCCAACAATGTAGTTGTACTCATTTTTTTTCCGAAAGTGCTACTCAGCTACTAGACACCAAAAGAGCTTCTGAAAAATTTAACACATTTAGCAGAATAAAAGTCACAAATACGTTTGAAACACATTCCTAGTCACATAATAAGAAAGAAAAGCCTTGTAATTTTCAGGGTATGATAATGAACTGCAGTTTAGTTTGTCTAATTGCCATGCTTCCAACTGTATGTGAAAACCAGGTTTTCAGTGTGAGTAATGTGTGTAGTATGTGCTTTCAAGTACTCTTTCAAGTACTTTGTTTGACTGACTGTAAAGATCAGGCCCTATATATGATCTATACGCTGCTCAGAATGGAAATATTTCAGGAATGTTAGAAGCTGCAGCAGGTTAAACTGCAGGATCTAAAAGTATATTAATTTTGTAGACAGCAATTAATGCCTGTAAAAGTAGTTTTGCTTTATTTTTCTTGCCATTTTTCTCTGGTACTGGTCTAGATAAAAAAAATCATAGATGTCAACAGCTATTAGGTATAACAGTGGTCAATTTTCTAGTTCATGCTAAGAAAATAGGTATCTTCTTTCAGCAACAGTGAGAAACGACAGTTAGAAAAAAATTTCAGGTAACAGGATTCATCTCAGCCTGCTGTAAAGAAAGTTTAAAGTTCATATTACCTTGAGAAATGGGGTTTCTTCAGAATTTTAAACCATTCAGATTTGGTTGAATTTCAAAATTCAGTAATTTTACATCAAAATAAAGTATTACAAATGCACATGTATTTTCGGAGAGTGCAATAGAATTAAAACCTATTTATTTTGTTAACTATTTTATTATGAGCCCAAACGGAGAAACCACATTCTTTAACCTTTGTCTCCTATTTTTTAAATCTTTACTGAAGAAATAAAGTTGCCAGATTCAGTCAACAAGAGGAATTTTCATAGAAAAAGGCATTTAAAGTATTTTAGAGGGAGCAGAGTATTTTGCCTTTTCATCAGTTAGATCTGTTGGATCACAATTCTATGCTCTGAAAGGACAGGGCAGTGAAATGCATTATACAAACAGAGTCCACAATTCACCTTGTCCCTAATGATTTACTTTTCCTACATTCTTCTCTAGGCATTCTGTAGAGAATTGCATCTGACAGATATGAAAAAACATTCAACAGCAAGTATTTGCTGCGATACCTCTGCTGGTCAGTAGAAGACGAATATGCATATATGGATGGTTTTGATAGAAAGCTGAAGAGGAGCATCAAATACATACTTAGAAAATATTTTCATTTGTTACCCTTATGTTACCATGAACTTTAACTGAAAATGCAGTGACACTGCTTGAAAAAATACTCAATTATTTTCTGATTAATTTAATCTTTTGTTATTTTTTGGGGGGTGTCACATAAATTGTAAACTCTCAGACATAAAAGTCTGATTGCAACATGATGATCACTGACGAATGAGACCAGCATATGACAGAAATCACTGAGTTTGTGTAAAACAACTTCAACCTACCTGTGATTTTCTTTAAAGGCAAGGTAAGAAGGAAAATCACTGTTACTTATTTGACAAGTGACAGTGAACTGTTACAGTAACTTCATCAAAAGGTGAAGACAGAGATGCAAAAATTGTGAGAAAAGCAAGAGACTGGTAAATCCTGGTTTGCGTGTTTTCCAAGTGGAGCTCATGGAGGAAAAGAAATTAAGACTGGAAATGGACTTGGGAAAAGGAACAGAGTTCAGACAGGAATACTGAGATAAGTGGAAGAGAGAAGGCAGCATAAAAAACTGACAACCTGCATTTACTGAACAACAGAAGCTGAATGGCAGATCAATAAACCAAAAAAAAAGATGAGAACATGGCAGGAGGATTAACTAGCTACCTTAGGAACAGCTATGCTGCACTGGGCAGCAATGAGGAGAAACATGCTGAAAGAGAAGATAGAATGACAGAAGAGAAGCTGTGTCCCATAAGAGATGAGATAATGGAGATAGCTATGAGAAATTGCCCAAGTATAAACAAAGACATTACATAGAAGAGAAAGCAGCACAGTGAATAGACAGAAGAAATAACTCAGAATTGAGCTTTAAGATGACAAACAGCTTTTTATGACTCAGTAGTCCTTGGTAAGGACTAACAAGCTTGCCACTACAACAGATCCAGAAGAAAGTCAGTATAGAGTCTTCCAGGAGCAATTATAGACACTGTAAAGCTAGGGCTGAAAAGGATTTTCAAGGAAACTGGGGGAAAAATATACAGGCATTGATAATTTTTCATGTCAGGATATGCCCCAGATTTCAAATGGAGCATATCAAGGGAGTTAATCCAGGTTGGAGTAGCTAGCGAGAGACAACTGCTTCAGGTGGTTTCCAGCAGAATTCTTCTAACTGCTGGAGAAAGACTCTAGAGACTGTCATCCTCCTGTAGTACTGTTTCTCAGAAGTAGATTATAACAAACTTGTCAGATATTTAAAATTAAATATATTACTCCTTGCATTAGGTGCAAGAGTTTTTTTTTTTTTGTAATATATAAGTACATGCTATAGTGCATAGTATACACTTTAAATATGCATTTTAATGGGATAAATTATTGGTGCCACATAGTATTCTATTGGGCTTTATTAGTAGTAATGGGAAAGAACAGAACTAGAATAAGAACAACAATATAGATAAAAGCAGACTCAAAAGGAAGTTTCAACAGTCTTTCACAGAAACTGGATCTCCAAGTAGGCACTGAAGCACTGGTCAGCACCCATTTAATATTTTCATTAACAACCACAGAACGAAAAATGCCATGGAATTTCACTTGCTGGTGCAAAACTAGCAGCACTGTGAGCATGGGAAAGATCAGATTCTTGTAAGGACTCCATGACATTAAGCAATGGAATAATACAAATATGGATGAAATTCAGCTGCAGAAAGTAAAGGTCATTCATGCAGGGACTAATAATGAGAATTTCTTCTATAATCCAGGAGCTTCTCAGTTGGAAACAATAAAGAAGGACAAGCAGTTGGATCTGTTAATCAGTCACAGGATATCTATGAGCCACCAATATCATGCAACCATAAAAAGGCAAATGTAATTCCAGATTATATAATACAAGGTTACAGGCCATTCTTCAAAGAGCCAGGGTGTCATTCCTTCAGTCTTAATAGTACTGCACCAACAAGCAGTAGATTAAATAGCCGATGCAGCCATTTTCTAAATTAAATAACCAATGGACTCATGTTGTGAAAAATGATTAAGTGCTGGCAGTTTAGCAAAAGCATTATAGAATTGTTTGTTGCTATTATTACGCATTAAAACTAGATATCAAAGTCAGGGGCTGGTCCCCATTATTCTTGTGTAGTACAGGTTTAGCCCCAAGAAAACTTACAATTATAGTTTTAATCATGCAAAAACTTGCATCCATTAAAAACTGCATATCGGCATACTTTTAATATTTCGTATTCAAAATTATTGGTTTAATAACTATCAATTTAATAATCAGAGAAGGACATTTAGAATGGGAATATGACTTGACAATGACATATTCAAATCTTTATCCCAAGTGAAATATATGATGATGATGATGGAAATGGCCTAATAAGAAGGTAGAGCAAACATAATACTGCTACTCACACACTTACTATTCTGTTTACTGAATTTGTTAACCTCCTTTTATGAACTAAATCATGAAGAGATATCCTGAATTTCTAGCCATTGCTGATTACCTGACTGTTGGCATTCACTCAGTGTAAACATGTAAGAACTTATTGTGTGACAGAATTGCTCCCTCCTTTATGTGAACTACTAATGAAGTAAGAACATTAACTGCCAGGAGGCTTTATAGCATAATTTACAAGCCAGGCAGCTGGCACAGAAAGCACATGATTAAAAGTAGTCATTGAAAGGAAGCAGTTTTTCCAAGGGTGGTAACAGTTTTCTGAGTAGTGAAGTGTGAAGACCCTGGTCTTCTTAAAGTTGCGTGATGGTCAAGATCTAGAATTGGCTTCTTGAGGATTTTCCTCAGCAGCACTAGCTTTATTATATGTTCTTCGTTCACCTAGACTCACCTAGTTTTATTTTATAATTTTTGAAATAATATTCCTTGCAATTTTACCCCATTATATAGCTTTTCTCTAACAAGAAAGCAGGAAAAGATGAGAGAAAACAATAAGAAACCAGTATTAATTATCTATTTAAAATCTGTCTTTCAGAAAACTTCAATATAGATTATATGAATATTTTTCATAAGAAAGCTGCAGAAGAAATGGATGATTTATCAAAACAGGATAAAAAACATGTTTTTTCACTAGGTACACTCAAATACAAAGCAAAAAATAGACAACAAATATTTGTAAGCATTATTGGGTTTATCTTGTCACAAGGAAAACACTTCCTCCTTAAGTTAGGAAATCATAATTTAATTCATTTGCACAACTTCAAGATACAAAATTTAAATTTTCAGGAATGTAAATTTCTGTGAAAGTTCAGACAGCATGTAGATATTGTTAAGCATTTCCTTATTATTTAAAGAAAATACAAGTACAGCTGACTTGTGGGCACAAAATGAAATAGTATTCAAAAGTCCAATAAAGTCTAGTTTTTGGTTTTGATTTTATGTTTTTATGGGGTTTTTGTCCTCTTGATACATTAGAGAGACTATACTAGGCAATCACTTACATTAAGTGGATTAAATTTTGCACTGGCAGACCCATTATCAGAAACATTGCATGAGTTACTAATCACTGCAGAAATTATTCTTATTAATATCTGTTCCCAAGAAAATTAAAGATTTATCTAGTATGTCTGAACTAAGAGGTGAAGAAACGGTGAAGAAGAGCAAGACAAAATATGCCAGTACCTGCAAATCAGACTCTATTTTGTAATGGTGGCTATGCTTCTTGTGTTCTTGTGTTCAGAGCGAAAAAGCACACATAATCCTGAAGACAAGCTGAGCTTGCTTTAGCTAGCTAGTGTGCATGGTACCATGCATACAGACTACATGCAATGAGAAGATAGGCTTTCAGTAGGGTGTTGAATTGACTCTGACTTATTGACCCACTCATTAATAAAGTTAAAAACCTACTTTCTAGTGAGAGGCAACAACTCCTATTGAGAGCAGACACTGTACTCGGTGTCAGAAAGTTGCTGAAGATGTTGGTAACAGAAGTTAATCAGCTGTGAGCATTCTAATGGATGTGAAAATGAATAGGGTGCTGTGTATCAATATTGTCTGGCTCTTACAGGATCCTCTGCTGTTATCCTAGCCTGAGAAAATAATTTTTAGAAGTATAAATAAATATATATAAAAGGCATTTACCTCTGTTCTGCTATAGATTGTATATTCATGATATATCCAGAGTAGAAGAGATATTTGAGAACTGTCAGAGCAATAGTTGCTTAGCAAGTTCTTAACAGCTCCTGAAGCCAGGCATTTTCCTAGAGAGAGCAAAGTAAAATGCATACAGAAAGCAGCCGTTGATGTAAGCAAGCATAATGCAAACAGAAACAGAGTGCACCTGCAGAAGTGGATACCTATTACCATTGAAGGTATTGACAACATGTAGCATGAAAAGTGAGGACCAGTGAAAATTGCTAGAGGTGACTCACCCTTAAACTTGCCTTCTCATAATGAGTTCATATAATGCCAGAAAATATACATTAGAAGTTCAGTTTTGGAAGAGGAACAGTAACATCCAGTGGCCATTTAAGGTAGACCAAAACATGGCGGAATTTCTGAAAAGGGAACGTGTGTTTCACTACTCATAGTATTGAAGACAACATCAAGCTGATTCAGGTAAACCAATTTCTAATTATGTTTAGTCTATATATTTTCTAATGTATTTGTCATGATTTTACATTCCTGAAGTTGTATTTTAATTTAAAACATTACTAAAATATAGATTTTAAAATAACCTAATTTTACAATTAACTTCCCAACCAGTGGTAAAGTTGTCTTCAGCTAGGTTTTGCCTTGTTGGCCCAGATGTCTGCCTGCTGGTGCATAGAGGAGCCAGACATTATTGTAACAGAGGCCCAGAGCAGAGTGTTGATAGAGGATTGGCTGAATCCTCTCTGGATCACCCAGTGAGCATATACTGCAGCACAAAATATGCACATATATACTCCGATAAAAATTAATCCTTGTGTAATTTGAAATCAAAGTACAAATGAAAGCAACATGGGCTAAAAAAAGCATTGCCTTCTGGGTCTCTGACTGCTATCAATGTTCAGACATGAATTTTACCAAGTTCAATAAAAAGTGAGCATACCTCTACCTGTTTTGCACCATACATGTCTGTCTATTTCAAGGGCACCCCCAGAAATTTGTGATGTACTTTGAGAAGACAGTAAAAGTGAAATAGAACAAGAGAAAACTATGATAAAAGTTGCACAAAGAAATACTTGAAAAATAGTATCTGTCCAGTTGATGAAATGGCCCATTTGCTCCAGACAGGAGACAGCTACACAGCCATGAAGACTGGACTGGATCCACTCCCTTCACCTCTTCCTCTCTATTCCCAGATGATATCAGAGATGCTGCTAGCAAATCCACATTCACTTTCTGTACATGCGCTTCACTGGGGAACCAAGGACATGACCCTTGCCTCAACTATTCTACTCATCCTGTTGTAAAACACCAGCCTAATTCTGAAAAAGTAACACAAAACCAACAACCAAACCATAAAATGACCAAATCATAGAATCATCATAGGATCATAGAATGGTTTGGGTTGGAAAGGACCTTAAAGATCATCTAGTTCCAACCTCCCTGTCATGGGCAGGGTCACCTTCCATTAGACCAGGTTGCTCAAAGTTCCGTCCAACCTGGCCTTGAATACTTCCAGGGATGGGGCAGCCAACAGCTTCTCTGAGCATCCTGTGCCAGTGCCTCACAACCCTTGCAACAAAGACATTCTTTCTAATATCTAATCTAGCTCTACCCTCTTTTAGTTTAAAGCCGTTTCTCTTTGTCCTATCACTACCTGTCCTTTTAAAAAGGCCCTGTCCAGATTTATTGTAGGCCCCCTTGAGTACTGGAAGGCTGCTATGAGGCCTCCTGAGTCTTCTCCAGGCTGAACAGCCCCAGCTCTCTCTAACGTACTCAAGAAGTTTTTCTGCTCAGGGCCCAGTTCCACGAAACATTCACTTATGAACACAAGGCTAATCATTTCACCGAAGACATCAAGAATGGAAAGCAAAGTCTTATTAACGCATAAGGATTACATGTTGAAAGTTCATTGCAACTAATATAAAAATGATGGCAGACCTGAAAGTTTGATAGCAGCTGTATTTCAGAACTTAGCCGATATTAGAAACACGTAGACAAGAATTTCCTTTCTGTAACAAAAAGCATGCAGGAGTTATTTCACTTGTTAAAAAATCCACTTAATGAATTTAGTCCTCAGAAAGATACAAAATCAAATTATTAAACAATTGGTCTTCAAGGACCTTGAGGATATTATACATAGTTATAATTATATAATTATATTATTATTATAATATAATAATATAATATATATATTATAATATTACTATATTATTATATTATTATATTATTATATTATCTATTATTATAATTATATATATAAATTAAATTATTAGTTCCAAGGGCAGCTAGGACAGAAACATATTAACATAAGATGGAACATGGGAAAAACTAGCTATAAGAAACAAGTATTCTACCATGAGAACAGTCAAACCCTGCAAGGGCCCTGAAAGGCTGTGGAGTCTCCACCCTTAGGCATATGCAAAACTTGACTGGAAATGGCTCAGAGCAATCTTATCTTTTTGGAGTAGTCGGTTAGATTATATGACCTCTGGATGTCCCTTCCAACCTATGTGAGTATATGGTTCAATGATTTAATTTTCTTCTTTGATGTGTAACCTGATAGGTTTTCTGGGAGGTGAAAGCCATAGCATGCAATACTTAAGCTTTAATAAAGCTCTTGTCCTGTCACTACCCAGTTAGGAAGTGACAGTTTTGATTAAGTTACTGAAAGATAGACTTGGTGGAAATATTGAATTCAAAGAGAGTCATGCAAGGGTAGCACTCAGAGGAGGAGGACATTCTAAGTCAAGACAGTTAAATGTCTGCCACAAGTCTGGTAGTTTCAATACTTTCTCTAAGACTGCTAATTAAAGAAATATTCTGAGTCTCCATTGTGCA
Source organism: Lathamus discolor (assembly GCF_037157495.1). Classification (NCBI taxonomy): domain Eukaryota; kingdom Metazoa; phylum Chordata; class Aves; order Psittaciformes; family Psittacidae; genus Lathamus; species Lathamus discolor. The sequence continues at coordinate 26,926,796 of NC_088884.1, forward strand.
TGCTACATAATAAAGGTAAACTCAAGAACCTTCTGGCTCGGAAAGGTTCATACTCATGGAGCAATCATGGAGCAAGCCTCTGTTGGCTCTTGCCAGCTTAACTATTTTCAGTGTGTGAGGAGTTCGTTAAAACATAAGTTATAACAAGTATATACCCAAGTGCCATTTGAGTAGCAAATGTATGCTTCCACAAAGACACAAGACAACCTCTTTCTTATGTCTATTTCCAAATCTGTTACACAAGCATTGCTCTTGAAGTAGCAATGCCCAAACTATGTTCTCAGAAGGATTTATCTGCATTTCCTTATATAAGGTCTTGCATTGTCACTGTAGTGTTGCTGCTAAAATATTACACTTTTTTTTTGCTACATAAATCTTCTGATAAGTTTTCCTCTTTTTAAGGCATAGGAGATGAGAAGTGGCAGAGGCATACCTGAATATGACTTATCACTGGGTTTTTTAATGGCTCCTGGATGATGTCAGTGTTCAACACAGAGTAAAGCAGTTCTTAAGTTCTGATTTCTTCTGGCAACCCAATGACACTCCTATTAGTCCCAGAATCAGTTTCCTAGTCCCTCTCTACATAACTTGTGTCAGATGTTTTTCAAACAGAGATGAAAATCAGGGTTCATATATTCCTGTGACACCCAACAGTGGTCTTGTCATGCTTTTGTAATTACCATCCCATGATGGGGTGGATAAAGAACCGGCTTCGGTGGATAAAGAACTGTCTGGATGGCTGAACACAAAGAGTTGTGGTCAATGGCTCGATGTCCGGCTGGAGACCGGTAACGAGTGGTGTCTCTCAGGGATCGGTGTTGGGACCGGTCTTGTTTAACATCTTCGTCTCTGACATGGACAGTGGGACTGAGTGCGCCCTCAGCAAGTCTGCCGATGACACCAAGCTGTGTGGTCCGGTTGATACGCTGGAGGGAAGGGATGCCATCCAGAGGGACCTTGACACGCTTGTGAGGTGGGCTGATACCAGCCTTATGAAGTTCAACCATACCAAGTGCAAGGTCCTACACCTGGGTCGGAGCAATCCCAGGCACGGCTACAGTCTGGGCAAAGAAGAGATTCAGAGCGGCCCTGCGGAGAAGGACTTGGGGGTGCTGGTCGATGAGAAAATGAACATGAGCCGGCAGTGTGCGCTCGCAGCCCAGAAAGCCAACCGTATCCTGGGCTGCATCAAAAGGAGCGTGACCAGCAGGGCGAAGGAGGTGATCCTGCCCCTCTACTCTGCTCTTGTGAGACCTCCCCTGGAGTATTGTGTGCAGTTCTGGTGTCCTCAGCATAAGAAGGACATGGAACTGTTGGAGCAAGTCCAGAGGAGGGCCACGAGGATGATCAGGGGACTGGAGCACCTCCCGTATGAAGACAGGCTGAGGAAGTTGGGGCTGTTCAGCCTGGAGAAGAGAAGGCTGCGTGGGGACCTAATAGCAGCCTTCCAGTACCTGAAGGGGGCCTATAGGGATGCTGGGGAGGGACTCTTCGTCAGGGACTGTAGTGACAGGACAAGGGGTAACGGGTTAAAACTTAAACAGGGGAAGTGTAGATTGGATATAAGGAGGAAATTCTTTCCTGTTAGGGTGGTGAGACACTGGAATGGGTTGCCCATGGGGGTTGTGAGTGCTCCATTCCTGGCAGTGTTCAAGGCCAGGTTGGATGAAGCCTTGTGGGGGATGGTTTAGTGTGAGGTGTCCCTGCCTGTGGCAGGGGGGTTGGAACTAGATGATCTTGAGGTCCTTTCCAACCCTAACTATTCTATAATTCTATGATTCTATGGCATGTGTCTCCTGTAGCTTTTAGCCACAATGAGCTGGCAGCATCTCATTAGCAACAAGAACTATGTTAAATACCGAAGAATAATTCAAAAGCAACTACATTTCATATATTTTCTGGAAAGTGTTTGTAATGCCTTATACATAAAATCACATTTTGTGCAGCCTGTTATCACCAGAAGATTTTTCAGATGCTGCAGAATCCTGGCAAAAATAGCTAATGTCCATAAACCATAGGTTTCATTCCTAATAATGACATTCAGCACAGAATAACAGTGTGGCAAAGTGGCATTCAATTGCTTTAATGTTTTAAGAACTGAACACAGGCATTCAACTGCATCCTGCTCAAGAACAGTCCTGTGTTAGATGGTTTATCTCTGTGTTCGCAGTCATGCTTAGGCTGTTGGAGGCATATGGCAGAGAACAACCAGGACACATTGTGGGGAGCTCAGAGACTGCAGGTGTGGCAAAGGAGAGTCAGGGCCTGGCTGAAGTCTGCAGCACCTCCTGAGGCTGAGTGGCTCCACTGAGGGGCAGGGAGCAGGAGGGTTCACATCAGGCAGAGGCACTTTTCTGAAAGGGAGATGCTCTGGGTTTGCTGCCACTTGGAAGATCACTCCTGGTCAAGAACTTGGGTGGGAGAGAGTTGTAGAAAAATGCTACCATTATTATATCTACTCTAGTTGCTTCGATTAGATTAAACAGACACAGGCTACTATTTTTTATTTAAAATTAGGCTTTCTGAGTTAAAAGGCATTTTGATATTGTGGGAGTTTTGGGGGAGCAAGAAGTTCTAGAGAGATGCACTTCAGAGCTTTGACTGACTCATGGTGTTGTCACAGTCACAGGGAAATTAATCTGATGAGGGGAAATATTGTTGCCTCGAGGAAAGAAGTGTATAATTAAAAGCACCATCATCAATTAAATTTGCTATCTTCTTCGTACTTTGGATAGGATTTAATATTATCGGGGAAAACAGAAATAGGATGAAGTTTTCACAGTCAGGTTGTAAATCCTTGACCTTGCTAAAATTGTTTGGGTTTTTTTAATTAGTATTTTGGCCCAATGTTCCAAATGACTTTAATAAACAATTTAGAAATGAGAAACTGTGCCCCAAAACACTATAGCAAGTTTCACACTTTGTTGTTCTTGAAGGACAAATTACTTCTATTCCCTTTCACAGACTCCTCTGTGACATGCACTCTTCTCCGTCTTATTCAGGCAGTCCTTTCAACCTTCTCTCTGTCTTTTCCCTTGTCAGGGCTTCTGGGCAACCCTTCATTTCCTGTGTTTCTTTTTGTCAGGGCTCCCTTTCCTTCCCAACAACCGTAACTGCCTGACCCCTGCCTTTCTGTGCTCTCCTTGTTTTTCCTCATTTATTTTGCTAAGGACTTTCTGTGTAAAAGCACAGCTGTACTAAAAAGATGACAACAGAAGTACACATTCAGAAGACATATTCCAGGTGTCCTCCTTTGCCTCCTTTCTTATTTTTATATTTTTACTTTTTATTTTTATATTTTTACCTAAATCTATGCTGTTGCTTTAAAATTTGTATTGATTCTGAGATGGTCTCAAACAAATGGCCAGACATGGGGGAAAAAAATAAAAAAAGAAGGAAAAATAAATAAAGCAAGCAAGCCATCATTTTGGTCATATGGTCAGACCTGTCTCTTTTTCAGCCAACAATATACTTTGTTGTCTTGACCCCATGTATGAATATTTACCGGATAGTGTCAAAATAATATTTTTCTTTCCATGAAGGTGGAAGAAATTAAATTTATTTGATTTTACTCCAGAATTTTCTGTTAAAGTCTTGTTTACCCTTCTCTCTTTCTTCAGTTTCCACTTTCTGGGGGAAAATAAACAAATTTTAGCTTTCCTCTAAGACATGTGAGATGTTATAAAAATGCTGCAATTTTCATTTCCTCTTGCTATTTCACTATTCAGAATTCCCTGCCTACAGATTGTCTCTACAAATGTGTGCAGTGTAACTCTTGGGAAGCACCACAGCAGATGGAGCTTAAAGGTTTTAGGGCATGAAATATTTCTTTACACCCTCTGTAGGTCACCCTGATTCTGGACAACTGTGGGCACCAGCCATCCAACTCTCTAATACAAGCTAATATATTTTAAGGCAAATGTTGCCAAAGGAAATACAGCCGTAGCCTGTACCTGCAGATCTCACTGTGCCTCCTGTCATAGGGATTAGAGAAGTTCATTCAGGATCCTTTTTCTTGTTCCTGTGTTCTTGCTTCAGTGTGGAAACTACTTCACAGTTGCATAAAGTTCACTTTACACCACTGATACCACAGCCTGGAGCCCTGCAAGGCAGCTGCCAGTGGCCACAAGCATTAAAGGACAGACAATAAATGGAAAAGACTGAAATTGTGTGGGCCACCATTTACATGAGGAGCAGTGGCTTATCAAGTATAAGAAATTTATGACTGAAATAAATTGTTGTTACATTATCATCGTGAAAAGTTGAAAGAGAGAAGTTGCTTTTGAATATGTGATATGGTGTTTTACGCATGGAAATTTATTTAAATGTCTGTCTGAAATGTTAGTTGGTTTTACTTTATTATCTGCCTTTCCTTTATAGCGTATTTTCACAGTTCTGAATTTCCTTGGTGTTAATTTTAACCTCCCTTGCTTTACATAAACTTTAACTTTCACTTTAAGAAGCAGTCTGAACATCTTAACAAACTTCTTTGTTAATTTATAATGGCATTACATAACTAAGTAAATTATGAAGAATTTACTCACTTTCCTGGCAGAATTTCATCCAATCAATGTAATTAGCATCTAATATTTTGCAAGTGAAGCTGACCTCCTGTAACCTGGCCATTTGCTGATCATGCAGTACTGTTACTTTCAACTTTGTCTGCTAATTTCTATACACTGTCTTGTTATCGCATCTTCCTTTTCCCTACACAGCTCTGAAACTGGTCAGTTTGCTGCTCATGGCCCATCAATTGAATAGTTTTTTTTCAAAAGAAACCATTTTTTTTACTGAAAGAAGTTCTGTCTTATATCACTAGCTGGTTCTTCCTCTGAGGTTGAATGCTCAGTGTTCTTTTCTTTTGTTTGACATGTGCTTTTAAAGCTATACTGTAAGCTTTCACTTTGCAGTCGACTGATTTGTTCCAGAAGTTAATTGCATTGGCATTAACCTGTTTTAACAAGTCTGAAGTATCAATAAACCATTTCTTTAGTAGCTGCACTTTTTCTCATGCTTTCTCATACTCCACCTGAACTGATAAACAGGCTGAAAACATCTCTTTCTTCTAACATATTTTACATTCCCAATAATATATTTCTAAAGAAAAAAAGGTAATGTTAATATACAGGAACACATAACAGCATGTTAACCAGGTTACTTTGCTATTCTTATCCGTTTTAAAAGATTCAGCTTTAGGAACACATTGCACTTAGAGGATGCAGTTCTGACTGACAAAGAGGTCCAGATACAGATCCAGAATAAAACTTTTAATAACCTGAAAATTCCTCTAAAGATACAAATTTTAGTTTGTTGGGTTTTTTTACTTTCTCCTTCCCCCAGCCCAAAATTCGTGTCTTTACATGTACCTTATGAGCACATACCAAGTGCTTTCACACAGCCTCAGCTTATTTTACTGTCAGTCCTATGGATCTGCTTTCTGTGTTGAGTGATACTATCAAGAATAAATTATCTGTTGCAATTGATGTTTCTATTTGAACCCAAACTTCAATGCAACATAGCCGCATTGGTTTCCATCAGTAAATCACTACTACCTGTAAGTAAAATTTACTGACAAATTTTAATTGTTCTTCCTTGTCAGGATGAGACAATAAGCTGACACAAGTAGCGTGTCAAGTAAAGATTTTACACCTGTTCATAAGAATCTGCAACTTCAGTCACACATAGTTCTTCTCAAACTGGAATAAGTATGGTTAAAAAAAGAAACCAACAAGAAAGTAAACTAGCCACATGTTATATATTATGCATACATGTGTATGTGGCTTTAATTGTTGGAAAAATCCAGCTTTGGGAGACATGGAGGTTTCTGCATATCTAAAGGAGACAAGACTTTTGAGGATCTAAAAAGAAAAATAAAAATATAAAAAATATGTACTCACAAAATATTTTCCTGAAGTCATTAAAATATAGATTATGGCCACCAGATCAGTGGAAGTTTTATCATTACTGTCAGTTATATTTTTGAAAGAGGCAATTCAATGAACTTCCACATAGTATTGTTTCCATTGGAAGAATGAGTGGTATTTTATACGTAGTGACAGTAAACATACGTATGGCAAACTCTCATTTTGTACTTTGTGAATATATGAATAGATGAGCTTCTGGGTGTGCATCTACAGAAAGAAAAAAAAAAGAAAAAACATAGAAAAAAATAATGGTCACACAATTTGTGTTTACTGAGTAAACATGGTGAATTTTCAAATACAAATCCAAATTCATTTTCCTTATATGGCTTGTGATTGAATAGGTTTTCAAGATGGTTTGCTGCTGAGGACAAAATTGTAAAGCTGCCTCAATCAGAGATAATTTCCTACCTTAAGCAATGAAGGAGGAAAGAAATTTTCATCTCACAGATTCTAATAATCTATCTAGCTATTGGCTTTTAATATGTAATGAATAGATTCAAGTCTGGTGGCGAGAATGGGGAATAATAGCGTATCTAACAAAGTACAAATTTTCCAACATCCAAGCAGAGGCATGTCATACCTTTAGTCAAAGGCCATTTTTAATGCAGCTAGCATAGTGATTAGGAAAGATCACCCTAAACTGCTTGAATTTAGGGTATGAGAACCTTCAAGGGAAAAATGAATCCATTTTCTAAGCACAGCAGACAGAAAGTTTAAATTATGAGAATCACTCGTCAAAACTAATAAACCAGGGCCATATCTAATACTAGTTTTTGCACTGCATTTAGCATTTCAAATTTTAGATGGTGCTTTTGTGAAGCAGTAACATTATTTGTGCTGTGTACTCCATGTGCAAAGGGAAGCCGTAAACGTCTGGAACGTTTGGAAATACTAGGTAAGTATCACCAGAGCACAGGGCATAGGGACCTGAAGTCTGGTGAAAGGGCATGGTGTTTTCTTGCCTTCTTTACCATGCCTTCAAGGCATGAGATGTTATGCCTGAGGATATATACTTGAAGAATGGACTGAAGAGCAATTGGTTCTGCAACAGCTTCATGAACATGCACTGGTGATTTATGTTAGGTAACAACAAATTGACATCAGTGGAGTTTGGCTTTTAACAGAATAATTGAAGAAGTGGCCCTTACATTTATTCACCTTTTAAGCAAAAGATTAGATAATTTTTAAAGCAGAGGAGTAGCTCAGACATGCACCTAAGTAGATGAATAGGAAGTAAAAGATCACAGTCTTTTTGGTTTACAGATATTTTCATGGGATGGAAAGAAGAAACTGATTTATTCAATGAAACCCATTACTGAAGTTGTACAATAATCCTTCTCTTTGGAGGAGAATCACCGTTGGAAGGGAAGTAAGTTGTGACTTCCCAGATTCATTTTCCTGCATTCTTCTGCACAGCTTCATCTCTTGTATTTTACAATAGTAATGACTGACACACTCTTGAGAAGGCATCAGCCTGCCTAATTTCTGCACCTAAACTAAGCAACAGGAACTCCCTCTAGAGGCATTCAGAGCCACCTACTGCTCACCATTTTCCATACACAAGGTAGGCACTGCATTTTTACTTCTAGAAAAGTGTGAAAAAAGATATCTATAAGGCAGGGATTAGATCCCACCCTTGGTTACCAGGAAAAGCACACTCCATATGTTATATAACAAATATACATATACACATAAAATACGTATTTTTTTAATTATAACTATTAAATCAAACATTTTAAAATATTTTACCATAGAGCATAGCTCTCTCACTGTTGTGATTGACTTTGGGTGACTGAACACTAAAACGGGCTGCCCAGAGAGGTTGTGAAATGTCCACCCCTGGAGATACTCAAAACCCAGCTGGACATGGGCCTGTGCAGCTTTCTATAGAGGACCCTGCTTTGAGCAGGGCAGTTGAACTAAATGATGTCCAGAGGTGCCTCCTGATTTCAGCTGTTCTGCGATTCTGTGATTTTGTATTCCTCCTGGTCACCTGACTGTTCTTCCACCTCTTATATGTGTCCTTTTCATGTCTGTGATTAATCAGGAACTCCTTGTTCATCCATGCAGGCCTCCTGTCACTATGGCTTGATTTCCTGCTTACTGGAACAGACCATTCTTGAGGCTGGAGGAGGAGATGTTTGAAACCAACAAGTTCCTCTGGATCCTTTCTCTCTCCAGGGTGGTTTCCCATAGGATTCTTGCAAGCAGAACCCTAAACAGGTCAAAGTTCACTCTCCTGAAATCCAAGGTTGAAATCTTGTTGTTTACCTTGATCTCTTCTCTCAGGATCCTTAATTCCACCATCTCAGGGACACTGCAGCCAACAACCAACATCCTCAACCAGTTCTTCCTTTTTTTGTAAGGAGCAGGTCCTGCAGAGCATGTCCCTACATCAACTGCATTGTCACCCATGTTGTGAATTTATCACATCAATGCACTCCAGAAATTTCCTGGATTGCTTGTCATCTGCTTTGCTGGTCTTCCAGCAGATGTTAGATATTTTATAGTAAATTTCCTGCAAAACAGAGCAAATAGAATCATGTCTTTGAGTCTGCAATGTTGTGCTTTATTACAAGACTGTATACCTGGGTAATACAGGGTGTATTCCTTTTTTACAGTCACCATTTCACACAGTGCTAGTCATCTTTTATATTACAATGATGTTGTTTTAGTAGTCTTATTGGGGTTTTATATCTCTGTGTCACTAATTTTAGGAGACTTTTTTCTGTAGAAAGAGAAATTAAGCGCTTCCATTTAAAGTTCTATTCTCTCACAAGTTATTTAGCAGCAAATTATAATATTAACAAAGTTTAATTTGAGCTTGAATGTTAACCAACAGACATCTTTTTGCTATATGAATAATTTAAGAGCAAGCATAGTGTGATAGAAATAAAGAGTAAAAAATATGCTTAATGACCACCTTTCACAACTTAGTAATACATAAAATTTGTTTTAAACTCAATTGGAGATCATTCCTTTAGTTCTTCTGTTTAAGAAGACAATGACCTCAAGTGACAACCTCACCACCTGTTTAAGCTAAAGAGAATGGAATTTCAGCTTCCCAGTACATTTAATCAAGGAACTAAACACTGGGAAACTTTGCAGACTTTAAGAGATCTAGGAGACTAAGCTAAGAAATAAATTAAATACAAACAAAACCTGAAGCTCAAGGTGAAAAGCTATCAAATTCTTTCTGATGTAGTCTTTTTCTTTTCCTATCATTTACCAAAAAAAGATGAATAACAAAATATGAACAAATGTAAATAAGCAGTTGAATGCAAAGGCCCTTAGGAGTATAAGAAAACATTACCTTCTGTGCAGTCAAAGATTCACACAATGGATCCTCCTGACTTGAAGTTTAAAGTGAGATGCTACTCAGAATAAATATATGGTGGTCATATATAGATATAATGAGGTACTTGATCTATGAGTTTTAGATATGTCAATATCATCTTTCTGACCTAGAAAGGAAATATAAAGTTCCCTTGAAATCAAACAAGCCAAGCAAAACAAAACTGAGGCTGCCTTCCTTAACATCAAGAAGCCAAATTTTAATGTACAAGAGTTATAAAACTCTCACCCATGTAATTTACCAGACTAATTCCTGAGCAAGAACAGTAGCTTTTAACATACTAATAAGAAACTTGACCTTGACTGTTACCTGTTATAAGGAGGGTAAATAAAAAGAACTGAATAAAACTACAATCTGACTATTGCAGTATTTAGTTAGATGTGATTTTAATAGCAAAGTGTTCTTGCATATGAACAACAACTAAAATTATTCTTACTCTATTTGTAAGATACAACATAAACAAAGTGTTTGTTTTGTAGTAATATGAACTGGGATGTATTTAATGTCTTAGGGTGAGATTCATCTGACATAATGTTGGCTATCTCCAGACAAGTTCATCTGCACTAGTCACTCTAAGACTTTTGAATGGTGTGAACACTCTTTGATGATTTAGGGCATGTATATAGCTATCCTCAATGTAGATGCCTACATTTGATTGCACATATAGTTGTAGACTATGATAAGCTAATTGACAACACCTGAAATAAAGCATTCTTTTTTAAGCGGTGATAATAGCTTCCTAGCAACACTTTGCAGATAGTAAAAAATTCACATCATTAAATCTGTAGGCCAAAAAAAAATGCATCAGTTCAAAGATAGAAGGAAAGCACTTGTCTTGAGCAAAGAAATCTGCAGAAAGACAGTTGTGATTACCTGGCTTCCAGTTTGGAGCTGACTTACAGTCAGAGCAAATTTGCACCAACAAAGCAAACAGGTGCCTGCTGAACACTGTGAGACCTTTCCATTAGCTACCATATGCACATTAGATCAACAGAAATAGGATGTAATTGTGTACTTTAAAACTAGCACTTCTACTTTATTCTTTTGTGCAGTATCTTATCATTAGCATTTTCTTTCTCGAGACATATAAAAGTTAAAGTATGTTAGATCATTCTGTACTTACCCAGGAAATATGTCTAATACTTGCAGAAACAGAACAGAAGCCCTATAAGATATTATAACAAGGAATTAGCAAGAAAGACCAAGTGCATTAATGACCTTCAGTACCACTGAATATGCCTTTCACAGATATACATGAGAATAAGAACATAAATAGACTTTTAAACAAGCTGAGATTGTAATGAGCTTGGGTTATTCATAAAGTGTATTCTTTCATGCTCTAATCCTTGGCTTAAGTTCCACTAAGTTATTCACATGTTTTTGCTTAAGAAAGATAATCCCCAGCAAGTGATGGAATCTCTTGTTTTATTTGGAATGTAAACAAAGAATGTATTTTTATATAAAGATATGTTCTTGCAAAAGAAGGGCTATTTGCAAGAAAGTTAGACTGAAGACAATTTATCATAGAATCAGTCCATAGCACATCCATCTTCACAAATGATGTGGCCCATCCTGCTGTCCATAACTTTTCTGACTATGCTGAAACCTTTAAACAGAGGAACTGCGTGAAGCTACTTGAGATATGTCTACCTGATTGTCCAGGTTGCCTGAAACAAAATGATTTGGGGTCTTGATTTCTAGCATCCACTAAAGTATAGGGGTAGGATTCATCTCTTTGAATCTAGGCATCTGAAAGCAAGGTGTCTAGTCTAAAACTGTCATCTTTACCTTTCTACAGTAAATAGAGCTAGACACCTCTAGAGAATGATTCATCATGCTCTTAAGATAACTGTTGAATCAACTTTACAAGTACTTTACCTCCATTGGACTTTACAAGTCTCCAATGATTATGGAGAGAGTCAATAGAGGTATTTTAGATTATATGCCTGAATGGCATATGGGAAAAGAAAGGTGAAAGGAATTCCACACTGAGGGTGGAATTCCACTCTGAGAGTCCCAACCCTCAGCTCTACCCTGCATTAGATGGCCCACTATCTACAGAATTTCTTGTCTCTTAGTACACAGGGTTTTGCTAATTGCACCGGAAAAGGAAGTATTATGCAAGAAGCAATATTAGCAGCAGTCAAAGTCAACAAAATCTCAGTTATACCTTAGCTATGTTTATGCACGGGTGTCACCCTACATATAAACTGCATTTTTTAAATCAAAATTACTAGGTTTAGGGTAACTCGTTAAAATAATGAATGAATGGATGAATGGATGAATGAATGAATGAATGAATGAATGAATGAATGAATGAATGAATGAATGAATGAAGAATAAATAAGCTTCAGAAAAATAGTGGGAAAAAATTGAGATAACAAAATCAAGCCCTTAACAAAATGGTTTTTAGTTACTAATTTTCAGGCTATTTAGTTTCATCCTGTGTCTGTGTATTTGCTGCGTTAGCTACCAAGTGACTACTCACACATACAAATCCTTACTGATAAAGGTTATGCATTAAGCTCCTGACAACAAAAGCATGTGCTTCAAAGTTAAGCAAGATTGATGTTATCCTTTCAAATATGACAGTAATGCCATATTTTATCCCTTTTCAAGGCCGTTGCATTTAGAATGTTCACCATTTGCTGTAAAACAGTTACACTATGTGAAGCATTGCCTTAAGTATGATCATTTGAGTATTACTGCCATGGATATTTCAGGTTCAGAAACATGCCACATTCATTTATCCTTGCTATGATAGAAAGAAGCACTGCAGCCTTGGGAATAAGAGTCCTATGGAAGACCACAAGAATATTAAATACAAGTTGAAATGAAATTGTCTATTATGAATCAATGTACTTATTCTCTCTGTTTCTCACAGAAGAAGTAGGTTAAGAAAGTGAAAAGAATTTAAAAAAAGCAAATAAAATCTTCTACTAAAAGTTTGCCTTGCAAAGCACAATTTATAAAACTGCTAAACTGCTTTTGAGAGATTTGAAGAAATCTAAAGAAGGCTAATAGGCAGAAATGCTAATAAATAAGTAAATCCCACTCTTCCTTCCATGGTTGTCAGGAATTAGACAGAAACAGTTAAAGAATTGTAAAAACTGGCTAGTTCCCTGTCAGACTGTAAAGCTAAATCAGTGCTTCCAAGTACTGAGGAAGATTAGCTATCTGCGAACCCCGGATTTTGTATTTAACAAAGGCAACAGCACTGCTTCATTCTAGAAATCTTGTTTTATGAAGAAAGGTAGTGTCATCCAACTGAAACATAGATGAGTGAACGAGCAATATAGATAAAAGCAAAGACATTGCAATCATGTCAAATCAAAATACAGTGGAATATATTTGAAACTATTCTATATACCATTTTCCCTACAGTTTGGATGTGAAGATGATCTCCAGCCCTCTTGTTTTTTCTGTATGTGACCAGTTAGTTCACAATCCTTTCTGATATTAGAACAAGCAATAATTATCAATCCAAACTGCATGTACTCACGTAGCATTTTGTATGATTTGAGATCAGATGTAACAATTCCTATTGGTACAATGCTTGTAACTATAGTACCCATTAATAAATGCATAGTCAAATGAAAAGTTTTTATCTAAGCTCTGCAAAAAGTGCAGTGCTGGGACAGCTTTCTAACTGAAGTAATGTGGAAAAAATATAAATAGCTTGAAGCTGAAGTGTACTCATTTTAGGAACAAGTGATTATATATGTGTTATATAACATTTTATATGATGCAATTACCTGAAATAGATTCATTGACACAGCTGATCCCTTCCATCCTTTGGCCTACTCAGAACATGTATCATTTTGTATACTGCACAAGTGAAAGGTTTACAGTTGCCTGTTTTCCATATGCTAGCACTTTCTTAGTTACACAGAGTCCTAGGTTAATAGAGTAGCTATATCCATGTGTATTTGGTATTTATGGCACTATGCCTATGTGTGAGAATTTGCTCTTTGAATTTCAGTTACCTTCCTTTAGCTTAGATTCTCACCAAATAAATATGAACACTTGGTTGGGGACTTCTTTGGAGATACTGATTTACACCATCTGCGATATAAATCTAGGCTATCGTTGCCTCTTTTAAAAGTATAAAGAGTTTTTTAAAAGGGAACAGTTTGGAGCTGTACTTCATTTGCCTTTATTCACTGTGCATCCAAGTAAATGCCCCATTTTCCTCTGGAAGGATTACTGTTGGTAACCTATTTCTTGGCAGGTAATGTCATGGGAAATTACTTCTTCCGTTGTGTACCTCTGCTTCTGGTGGTTTATTCACAGTCAATAGTTCTGATTATCATTTCCCCACTTGTATTTGCTTCAGCCAGTATGTTGACTTTCCTTTTTCTTAGGGCTATGCATACATCAATTTCTTGTTAACTCATGTCTGGAAGAAGCAATGCCACTTTTTGTTTACTAGGCTTTTCCACTTGTACCAGCTGCTATGAGACAGAGCAGAAAGCCTGCTTAAAAGTTCTCCAATTATGCTTCATTATTTTATAACGTTTTCAACAGCTGGATGCTTGATTACATGCACTACAGAGCAGAAGTCTTTTCTCTCTTTTGGCAAGTGTGCAGCTGCAAATCTTGTGGCTTTAGAATGGTATCCTAGAACACATTAATCATCCTTCCGAAGATTCCTATCAGCAATAGGGAAGGAAAATAGTAGAAAATGAGCTATTCAACAAGTGCATGATCGATTATATTCGTACTTTGAATATTATTTTCAGAACAAGTATCTATACTGCTAGAAAGCACTAAATATTATGAATCAAATAAATAACTTAATAACTACTGATTGTTGAATGCTTATCATTGCAAGTATTTTTAATAACAATTAAAATTATAATTTTTACAGAAGCCATTCTCAAAATAGACCCTTTCTGAAGGAAAGAAAAATACATCTTCATAGAAAAGGCATTTTTCATTTGTAGGATCTGAAAGTAATATTTGAAAAAAGCTTATAACTGCTCTGATTAATTTTTTGCACTTCATTTCAGTATAGGCACATACCCATGGAAACATTGCAATAAATTTCAGTTCTGCTAAATAAAACTAATATCTGTGTAAAGTATTAAAAGATAATTTTGTTCCTAAAAAACATATGAAACCTCAAAAAATCTGAAAGACAAAGTACTTTAGAATCATAGAATAGTTAGGGTTGGAAAGGACCTCAAGATCATCTAGTTCCAACCCCCCCGCCATAGGCAGGGACACCTCACAGTAAACCATCCCACCCAAGGCTTCATCCAACCTGTCCTTGAACACTGCCAGAGATGGAGCGCTCACAACCTCCCTGGGCAACCAATTCCAGTACTTTTTAGTTTTAAAACTTATTCCATCAATCAGCTCCATGGAATCTATGCAGCTTTTTTTCTGTTACTTAAGGGGGTGAATTAAGGCACTGTAAGAGGTGATCCATGTGGTTCGTGTGACTCAAACATTTTTTTTGCTGTCATGGTTCGACACAAAAATCCCTGCTTACCAGAGCATGACAAACACAGCTGGTCAGCTAGTACCCTGGGCAGATTATCAATATATGGGCTGCATATGCCACATTACAAATATTGCACAGCTATTAAATCACACAGGATTCTTCAGTAACTGCTTATAGTGATGAATGGTGGCATGGAGCTGGTAAACTGAACCACCTGCAGAAATTCAAAGGTTTCTTTATCCACCTATTTTGCCAGGTGGGAATGCTCACTGGATAGAAGTTTGGATCTTTAACACTGCATGAGTTGGGAACATGGCTACCCAAAGGTCTTTAATGATACCCTTTCATACACTTTAGTTTTGCATCCACAGAAAACTTTATCCATTTTCAGCAGCTCCTCCTATTGAATTCCATACATCTACCTCCAAGGGCAGATATATATAGCTTTCCTCAGGATGGGTTTTTGTATAATAGCGCAGCCAGAACAAAGAACAAAGAAGAACTGTATTGTCAAGAATTCTGTGTTCCTCATCTGCCTGGTGATTGTAAGCTGAGGCAGCACTAAGGATACAGTAGCTGCATCATTGGCTTATCGGTGAAAGCAGACTATTTTGGGGTTTAAGTTGATTCTATAACATTCATAGTGCCCAGTACCACAAGAAAAAATGTCTAAGCAAAGCCTCTCTGCCTTCCCTCCCCCTAAAAAGAAAACCCAAAATAAATAAAAAGTTAAAAATAAAATAGAATTTGTTGCAGTATCTCCTTGCACACTAATCCCAGATTCCTACCTCAGATCTGGGAACACTCACTGAAAGCTGAAAACCATTTGTGACAGAAATTATGCTGTGCAGAAAGCTTAATCAGTAAAATTTGAAATCAAGAGAACTGCATAAAAATGCACAATTTGGAGACCTGATGAACCTACTAATGATCCTCCGTGGGGGATACAAGAATTCAGAATCATGATGGCCAAATTACGAGTAAGACTGTAGTACCCCAAGAAAACATCTCACAAAACCTGTCAGCTTGTGAATGTTAAAGAAGCATTATTACAGCAAAAATAGTTCAAACTAGAAGTGCATAGAGAGTAAATTAAGGGGTGACAGGGAAAGCCCTCTTAATATTAAAAGGCATACATACACATTTAAAAAGGAAAGAATGTTTAAGTTTGGGGGAATACACTGAGAGGATGAAAAGGGCAAGATCTGTGGGACTGACTACAGAGAAGGGATGATACACCTCAATTTAATACCTTTGGTAGGGTCTCATAATTCTTGACTGACTTCCTTCTTTGCTGACAACTGCCTCCCTGTCTTTCAAAAGCTGAAATATTACCACACAAAAACATTAGTGATCAATTGATATTAAAAATGAAAATGCTAATTAGTCTAGCAATAGTAGAACTACAGAAAAATAAGTTCATATATTAAGTGATTTCCAGATGTTAAGGAAGACACAAAACAGAATATGCACAGGTTGAAAGAGAATAACTGCTCCAAGGAAGTGATAAAAACATTTTCTGAACAAAACAAATACTTTCTACCTATTTATCATCCCCCAACCATTTCTATTAGTGGTTACTGATTACTTTTGTAAAGAAAAGGGAGTTATGAAAAGCAATATAAATAAGCAAGCAGTGAAAATGTGATTTATAGGTGGGAAAATAAAAACAAATTACTTTGCCTGTCCTCCAATAGCTCCCTTGCAACAGTACTTGCCGTACATTCTGTGACATCTCATCCTGCCCAGTGACTGCATGCCTCTCATGCATATACATACACTCATTTCCTAACTTACTCTTCCACCATATGATCACTGACTACAAAAAGTCCTTGACAATACAAGACCTCTCCAGCTACCATTTTATCACCCTTCCTTCTTACTGTTTCCTAAATGTGCTGTTCACAGCCACAGGCTAGATTTCCTCTTGGTCTAGTCTGTGTTAGGCACTTTCCAACCTGTCTTCTGGGCTTCATAACTGGCTCAGGCTTACCCAAGGTCTGTGTCTGTCTCTTGTTAAATTTGGACTGCTTGCTGGGTTGTGAACTGGTCTTGACTCTGTGTTTTCCCAGTACCTTGTTTAAAGTCAGTATGATGCAAATAATACAGCAAAACATATTTAAGTTGATGACTAAAATATAGTAGTGCAGACAAAGTAAACTGATTCACTAGTAAAGATAACCAAGTACAACATAAATAATTACATTTTGTGAATAGTTACCCAGCTGACAGAGAAGAAACTGGGCTGCCTGTTGTGACCTACAAGCTGATGCTTCTGAGAGGCCACTGCAGAGAGAGAAACCTTAAACAACAGTCACTGAAAAATAATTTTCAGGAGTTTCCAGAGCATTCTGACTCTTTAACAGTAGTCACTCAGTCTTGTTAAAAACATGTAGATTTTGTGCCGTATCTCTTCAAACTCAACATATAGGAGACGACTTTCTTCAAGACTAAAAGTAGATCTCTATCCAAATTGCCACATTCTATGATCTATTACAATAGCATGTAAAATTAATAATTTATTATATATAATGAACATTATGTACACATTAATGTGTTTTCATCATGTTTTGATTGTCTTTAAGTAATGTACTAGTAGAGTATTCCTAGCACAGAAAACCCCATTAATTTTGTGATTTTCCAGTAGCAGTTAATTTTAATCAAAGAAAGATGATCTTTTCAAGGGATATATAGATAATGGAGGAAGGTAAACAGGTGGTAAAAGACATGAAACATTCATTTAGCTACTGAGTTAATTTTCTGGGGGAATACACCATATCATGGTGTTTAATTCCCTTGCCTATTACAGATGATCCTTTAATACATATGAATGTATTAGGCTTCACATACTAGCCTGCTTGTCCAGTTGTAAATTTAAGCCTATTTAATTATAAAGAAATTTTGTGGCATAGATAATTTTGGAGACACTCATAGCATAGTGTTACAATAGAGTAATTACATTTCAAAGGGAACCTTTTACTGTCAGTAACACTGTTAATCAATAATTAAGATAAGGATGAGTAACGCAATAAGCCAAATTGGTTTCATAGCTGGTTGCTAATATTGATGACTCAATTACAGGTGAAAAGTGAAATCATTTTGAAAATATTTTTGAATATGCTTTCAGCACTTAATTCTTAAGGTATTTTGAATATAAAACATGACTTTAGAGAAGAATGTATGAAAAAGTTGTTGTAGCTGGAAGAGGATTTTATTCATCATTCTTCATTATTGTTTGTACTCGAACTTTTAAATATATTTGAGTATCAGCATCTGTTAGGGTTACAGCAGTAAGGATGAGTTTCACCAAAGGCAACTAATAATTTGAAAAAAAAGACCCCACCTTTCCACCAAAGTTACATTTCATGACCTAAAAATTAAAAAAAAATTATGAATGCAGAGTTCCAAGTAACAATATTATCACAGCTTATAATGCTGGAAAGTAAAGAGTATCAAAGCCTTCTGGTATCACTGTATTTCATTTATTCCTTTCATGGGGCAGACATTGTTGAACAAGCACCCTGGTCACTGAAAAATGTGCAGTAGTGTGGGACAGCTGCCAAGACTCCAGTGTTACAGATATCAGTGTTCAAAGAGTTTTATAGCAAACAGGCTTGCCCAGAAAAAAGTCAGAACATACCGATAAAAATACCCAAACAAACAAAATGAAACAGAACATCCCCAGAGAGACATGCCTAGATCCTATTAAGGAATATGTGCACAGTATAGTGAGAGATATTCTGGTCTATGTTTCTGAAAATGCGTTAATGGGATACACTGGCAAAGCACAAATACATGGAAACAAAATTGTATTGCATTAAACTTCAGGGGAAAGAGTGCACATTGTTCATAAAAACTGGGTATTTGCTTCAGTACATGATGTGATCCATCTACTACCTTGGAATACAGAAACAGATAATTTTATGAATGAAAAAATAATCACACTAGAAGTGTGAATAGGGATGCTGGGGAGGGACTCTTCGTCAGGGACTGTAGTGACAGGACAAGGGGTAATGGGTTAAAACTTAAACAGGGGAAGTTTAGATTGGATATAAGTAGGAAGTTCTTTCCTGTTAGGGTGGTGAGGCACTGGAATCGGTTGCCCAAGGAAGCTGTGAATGCTCCATCCCTGGCAGTGTTCAAGGCCAGGTTGGACGTAGCCTTGGGTGAGATGGTTTAGTGTGAGGTGTCCCTGGCCATGGCAGGGGGGTTGGAACTAGATGATCTTGAGGTCCTTTCCAACCCTAACTATTCTATGATTCTATGATTCTAAGTGCAGAAATAATATGCCCTTGCTTATTTTCAAAACACAGGGAATATCAAATCATATAGAAAGTCAATATTCACCATTTGAAAACTCATTTGAATATGCCTTGGTATGAAAATATTTTCTTTAGATCAGGACTATCATCAAGCAACCTCAGTAACTTGTTACTGTAATCTTTTTTTTAAGAGACAATCTCTCTTAATAAACTTAGGCAGCCAGCAGGTCAGGGCCTCACCACCCCCAGCCAGGAAGCAAGGCAAGGTTATGGGGACATCTTCCACCACATCCCCAGGAGAAGGGGGTCATTCTGGCAGGCAAAACTTTCAGCGGGAATGATGCACTCAGGGCTCTTATACAAACATCCAAGAGTGGGATTTGGACATGTCAGGTCAGCAACAGTCAATCAGTACTGCCAGGGTTGGGTGTCAGGGATTGTTTTTTGGTTTTGGGGTGGAGGATTTGTTTTGTTTTGTTTGGGGGTTTGTTTGTTTGATTGATTGTTTTTGTTTGGGGAGGGAGGGCAGAGTCCCTGTAATGGAGTCTTTAGAAATGCAGGACTGATAACCAGAAATTTCAGGGGGTGTATATGATTAATAAAAAAAGCTCCATTAAGAATATATGTAACCCTGTTCATAAGTTAGTAGGCTTAATAAAGTTGTTATTCACCAATAATGGCTTCTTAATGCCATGCAGTCTCCAGGGATTAAAAGAAAATCTGTTCTTCCATGGAACAGAGGCAGAAGTAGAATTTGAAATACTACAAATATATGCAGTAGTTTTAAGTAGATGGAATAATGCTGAATTGTATATTTGCCATAAGCATTGGATACTTAATATTGGTTAGCCTTTTCAGCCAAACAAACCAAATAATGAAAAGGACTAACAATTTGCACAGCTGAACGCTCTGCATGTAAAACTTCTACCAGACAATCTCATGCACTGATGTTAGGACACATTCCAGATGTATTATGTGCTTCAGCTGTGAGAAAAATAAGAAAATAACAGAGAAGAAATGACAACATGCTTTAAAAATGTCAAGACCTATACAGTGCATATAGAACTGCCACATGGCAAAGGAGTGCTTACAGCAACAATAAATGACACCTTGGTGAGTGATTGGACCCTTATTCTTCAGTTTGCACAACAGCATACAGTCCTGTAAATGTGGAAATCTAGAAACATTGTCATCTTTTGTGAGATAGCTGTTTTATCTTATAAGCTGATTATAGCTAAATTAACTGAGACTACTGTGGGAAAATTACTTTGACTTTCCATTGCACAACAGGATGTAGCATTTTCCATTACTCGAAGTGCTACAACACATAGTTACAGAGGTGAAATTCATAAACCTGAAAATAAGCATCAATAGGTATGGAATTTAACTATAACATAAGTAAAGAATAAACTTAAATTTTATGGTGATAATTGTATGAAGTCTGGCTACTTCTATATGTAAACAACAGAGCAGGCCCCGGAAAATCTGAGGCTCACTTCCCATCTATCTGGTTGATTTTGGATACTCAATAGATCTGTGCATCATCTCTGTGTATCATCTCTGGTGGTCAGTTTAATTACTTCCAAACTCATTTTGTGTTTGGGACCCAGATTTTGGAAAAGATGTTCTGACATGTCAGAGGACATAACTTCAAGAGTTCAATATGGAAATTAAATAAAAACTATTCCTGGTTACCACTAATAGAAATAGTCTATAATAATAAAAAAATGAGGCCTCACAGTCACCTTAATCTCTCCCTGAAGCCAGTAGAAAAAGCATCTCTAGAAGATGAATTGTGGAATCCTACAATCAACTAGGTTGGAAAAGACCTTTAATATCATCAAGTCCAACCATTACCCCAAGACTGCCAAGACCACCACTAAGCCATGTCATTGAAGGCCTCATCTATATGGGTTTTGAACAATTCCACAGATGGTGATTCCACCACTTTCCTGGGCAGCCTGTTCCAATGCCTGATTACCCTCCTGGTGAAGAAATTTTTCCTAATATCCAGCCTAAACCTCACCTGGTGCAGCTTGAGGCTGTTACCATTTGTCCTATTGCTTGTTACTTGGAATAAGAGACTGACCCCACCTCACTACAAGCTCCTTTCAGGTAGTTATGGAGTGCAATAAGGTCCTCCCTGAGCCTCCTCTTCTCCAGACTAAACAACCTCAGTTCTGTCAGCCGTTCCCCACAAGACTTGTGCTCCAGACCCTTCAAAAGCTTAGCTGCCCTTTTCTGGATGTGCTCCAGCACCTAAATGAACCCATGTAAGATCTAACCATAATTCTAATTAGTCACCTTGGAGAGAAATAACTTCATAAATTCCACTAGAGCTAACATCTTGTCATGGTTTAAACAAAAATCATCCATAAATCACACAGTCACTCTCTCACTCCCCCCCTTCTTGCCTTCCCCCTACTCCCGGAGGGACGGAGAGGATAATTGAAAAGAATGCAACTCCCACGGGTTGAGATAAGAACAGTTTAGTAACTAAGGTATAACAGAAATCAAACAAGAGGAAAGAATACAACACCTCAACACCAGCCAACCAATAACTCGCCCCACTCCCCCCAGCCGAGCACCAACCAATACCTCGTCCAACCCTGCAGTCCCCCAGCCCTTCTGGGTAACTCTCCGTTACCTCCTGGGCATGACGTGCTGTGGTATGGAATACCTCTTTGGCTAGCTTGGGTCAGGTGTCCTGTCTCTGCTTCCTCCCAGCTTCCCCTCCTCCCTGGCAGAGCATGAGGCTCAGAAAGTCCTTGGCCAGACCAAACATTTGAGCAGCAACTGAAAACATCGGCGTTATCAGCACTGTTCCCAGGCCAAAAAAAATCAAACCACAGCACTGCACTAGCTACTAAGGAGAAAAAATAACTGCTACTGCTGAACCCAGGACACATCTTCTTGTGCAGGTTCCAGTTTATTCAATGATAAAAATTGAGGAGAAATGCACATTCATAATTTGTGGAAATTCTAAGTTCAATGCTACTTGTCAGAACTCTAGGCACATTTCTGGGCAAGTGACTGATTAGGAGCTGTATAAACAGTAAGTTAGTCTGCTCAAAATTTTTCTTCATTTCCATAAATTATTGCGACATTAATGTATCAATCCCTGTAATTTTTATCAGAAAATTATTAGCAGACAAAAAATGCTAAAAATATTTTCCAGTTTGGATATGATTATTTTATTGTGCTTTTGGAATAGTTTTTCACTTCACAAAGTAGTTTCTTTAGCTCACTCTGAAAGACTGTAAAGAACTATAATTTACGGCTTTCACAAAGCTCACATGCAAAAATTGCATTTTGTTCTGCTTGGAAAGTAATTGTCAAATTTGGTCCTGGATGACATTTTCACATATTTGCTCCAGGTTAAATGTACCATTGCCACATTAAAATCTGAACACATTTCACAGCAAAATACCTCTTTCTGTCTATGAAAATCAGCTTCAGTCTTTGAAGAAGATGACAAGTCACCTGGAAAACTTAAAAAAATATTTTAGCTGGTATAGGTACACTGACTTTTTGTGTGTGCAGTGTAGATTTCTTCAAGCTTGCAACACTGGTTGTGATGCTGCTTTCTACATAATTGCTATTTTCACTATAGTCATGAATTTAACGTTTCCAATATGAACTTCAATGTCAGTCTGTACTGGCAGGCTATTGTCTTATGCCAAAACATTTGAGTCTTCTTTCTGAGCATAAAATCATAGGAGAAAGCCAGCCTTCTGCAAAGAAAAAAGAATGTTAAGGGAAGATAAAAGCAGGTCATAAGCTGTTCCTCAATTACTATTTCCTTTGCTAGGGTGAGGTTGCTAGACTTCAACAAAGACGAAATACAGGATTTTATGCAACAGTCGTTGTTCTCTGTGAAAAAAAAAAAGAGACATGTTCTCTTGTTTGTTGAAAAAATTGTAAAGCCAATGCCTTTTGTAACTATATGAATGAAAAACTTTGAGAACTGAATTTACTGCTTCTTAATACCTGCAATTTCAAAGAATAAACAACTAAAGCAAAACTGTCAGGGGACATTTATAGTTTTACATGAATTGACATTATCTGTAAGATCCTAAGTAGTATAAAATTAGCTCCTGTACGGCATGGAAAAGAAAACTTTACCTATTTTGTCTTCCTAACCATGAAATACATTTGACTCTTAAACAGTCTTTAAATCGCCTTCCCCAAAGAAGTTGCTAAAATGTTGTGCATTCATTTAAAATAAAACTGATACATTGAGGACAGAATCAAGAGAGCAGCTGGATCAGCTGCTACTTCTATTCCATCTCAAATTCCTAAAGAAAGAGCCAAAACTGGCAGAGGCTTGATACTGCTAATGCAAGATGCAATGTAGAAAAATATACAATGTTTCTTTCACTGTATCATTCATCCAGTGAAAGATAACTGAGCTTGAGAGGAATTCTAGGAATTTGGGCCCATAGATGAACAGCTAACATGCTGACAAGTACTTAGGAGGGCTTTACAGTGGAAAAGAACAGAGAGAGAAAATTGATCCACGAAGGAAGATGTTTTTTATGGCTAGCACCTGCAGTTGTTTTGTTTAAGAGCTGAGACAGTTCACTGTTTTACTTTATAAAACGGGAAAATAAGCCAGTGCTATGGTCCACCTTTACTATAATTGCTTAAATAAGCAGGGCACCAACCCAAACACTGGGGAAGAATTTTTTTTCCTGATCATGTGCTTGCTACTAGAGAGGGAGATCTGTTACGTGCTTCAGAATATAATTGATCTCCTTCCAAAATAATGCAGTCTGACCTCCAAGAATGAAGCCAGGAGTTAGGCACTTTGGTACTTGTGCCAGAGGAGTTCTAGGCATGTGGAGAAGGAAAAATATAAGTACTGTCGGTAGGACATATCAAACTTTTAGAACACTATTCACAGGAAGTGTTTGGGGATCTGAAGATCCTCAAAGCTCTAAAGTACACCCTATCTCTTTCCCACACAAATCCTGGTAGCATAAAGGTGACAAGTAGCAGTAACTCCAGTCTGAATAACACTCTCTTCTTTTCTAATATGATTACAAAACCTTTTTCATGGTTACCTGCATTAGCCATAATGATCAAAATTGTGCCATGGGAGAGTGGGAAGATGGAAATGGAGAGATGGAGATGGGAAATTCCCCGGGGAAACTTGTAGGCAAACCACTCCATTTTGTGCCAAGGTTTTAAAGGATTTAATGTTTCACTGTTTACTGTGTTTAAGCCCTTAGATTGTAAACTGGGCTAAGAGGCTGCAGCTGGGCAGCAGAGGGGAAGACCTACTGACTCCTTTGGCTATTGCTGTCTGGGTCAGGTTAAATAACTTGGCAAAAAGCAGTGAGAGACAGGCTTTTGCTTTTCCAACAACATCTATGTATCCTCCACTGTCTGCAGTGGAGGATGAGGCATGCAGGGATGCAGCAGCGTGCCTAAAGCTCCTGTGGGGAGTGGGAGACTCCACTAAGTAACAGAGAGACTCAGTCTGCAGGGAGTGTGTCCTAAGCCCAGCACAGTTGGAAAAGTTTTTTTCCAAGGAGTCACAAATGTGTTTGGGAGCACTTAGATTGCTGGATTGTCAATACTAGAGGAAACAAACCTTCTTGTAAGAACATAGGGACAAGGGAGAGAGATCTTCTCCAGCATTCATTTTATTTTATTAAGAATATCTGATTTTTTTCATAATTTAAAGTATTTTTCTTTTCCAGATCATATATTTCTGTTTAAATAAAGACTAGTTTTGAAGACTGGAAGTCATTGGTATCTTTCAGTGCTAAGATAGTAAGATACATCTGCCCTAACCAAATGGTGCTCAGTCAAACTAGGCTCCTTTTGTACTAACTGGAAGGAAGTAAGCACTTACTAAAGGTCATCTTATCATAAGCTTCAAGGATAAGTAAAATTAATTGCTCTACAAAGAAAATTTAGAGCGACCAGTTCGTACTTGATAGCTAATTCTTAGTGTCTAAAATTGGGTGTTATGACTCCTTCTCTTTTCATATTTCTAGTCCTTTGTAATATTATATATATATATATATGTGTGTGTAATACCTATATTTTTTGAAGACTGTATTTGGTTATGTCCCACAGGTTATCTCGGCAAAAATTATTAGACTACTGATGTATTTTAAAGGAGAACCAAGCCTCTTGCTTATTCAAGTTGCTCTCTTTCTTTCTTTTTCTGAGGATGAATTTTTCTTTTGTAATAAAAACTGCCATCTTTTAATATTCATCAATAACACAGTTTTTAAATGCAAATAGAATATCGTAACCAAACAAGTTTATACAGCAAGACTATAACTGCATGACTCTAGTGCAGTAGACATTAGATTGAAATTTAGTTAAAAAGTTAATTTTTTCTAATGTTACAAGTAAGAATTTGTAGTATTATCTAATGCCAATGATAAGTTAAAGCTTATTCAGCTTAAATTCAGGAAGTAAACCAAAATTGGTATTAAACAATCTGATGAATTCTTTGAAAGAACAGTAAGCTTTAAAAAATCTCAATCATAATTATATGAGTCTTAACTTCTTTGATCCCTGAACCATGCAAAGATGCAATAATGCTTGTAAGTAAGGTAAAGCTAATTTTTTTGTCTTATTAAATTTACATGTCATGGAATAGAGTGCACATACAAAGTGACTGCATTTACTGTATGCATATAATTCCAATAAAATGTGGCGTTCATAAAAATCTATCACCTGCAGCCATTTATTTCGTAAATGATTTCTCCTACTGAAGGCACACATGAGGTCCTTCCCAGAGCTATCAGTAAAATGACACTGTTGCTCTGGAATCAGTCACATAAATTCTACCACAGGGATAAGGAGTGAAAAGTAGACTATGTAGACAAGACAAAAAATCCACTAGATGAACAAGGATAGGATTTTTAACACGGCATATGTGAATCATGGAAGTCTAAAAGACTGTGAAGTCAAAAGACGTATCTAGGACTGAATGCAAATGTAATCATATTTCTTGAGAGTGGAAGAGATCTCCACAAAACACGGAACAGATCATCACTGTTTTAGCAACTGAAGGTACTAGGAAGTACAAAAAAGGAAACAAAAAAACTAGGATGCTGATGGTGATCTCATGAAAGTTAGTAGATATTTTACTATTGTCAGGGCCATAGTAATTTTCAATTTCTTCTCCAAAGTACCATTAAGGGTATAAATAAATCTGCTTTTTACTAAAAGACCATGCTTATAGTAAGGTTGAATGAAATGAGAAAATATGTGTAACAGAACTTTCAAAAAAATGTAGGAAGAAACATCTATGTATTTCAGTCAAAACACATTTAAGACTTGATCTGTAAAGAATGTAACAGCTCCTTCTGTTAAAAAGGGGCTATTCCAGTAGCTCAATAAGGTTAACTCCCTATTCTTACCTGTGTCATTAAGGTAAATACATTTTTACTGATTTAGCTTAGTGTCCTCACATCTTTACTGTAGGTGAGAAAATATTTTGTTCAGTCAGAAGAATAGTCACATTAATGGCAGCAAGTTCCTGTGCTTCACCTGAGCAGTGTGAGAGATGGAAGCCTTACTGAGTTTCCTTCACCAAATTACTAGTTCAGGGTTAACTTCATGAAGTTCTACACCTTGGAAAGACCTGTGGATGTAGAGGATGATTGCTTCAGCAACAGTGCGGTCCAGTTTTGGTCTTGGTATTATAAAAGTAGGGCTTAGAGGATAAATTCATCTAGTGAGTGAATTCTGACCTTAGTTTTCAAAAGCACTTGTAAACAAGCCAGCAATATAGAAATTGCTGCTCGCTTCCTGATGAACTGCAAAAAAACCTTTTATTTATGTGTATGTGTCCTTTGAGCCCAATTTAAAAGGTATCTGAGACAAATTAAAGGCTTTTGTATAGTAACACTCTTTCAATTCTTTTTCTTTTATCTAGATAAACGGCTACCCTCCTAACCTCAAAGAGGATTTCTTCCACATTGAAAACATGTCTTCATGAGGGAACACATCAGAAGACTGTCTAGCAAGAAAAAGATACTTATTAGACTTCAGCATATTTTTAAGAGATACATTTGATTTATGCCGCAGTGCCTCAGCATATGTTTTCTTAGCAGGTAAAGGTGTCAACTGGAAAATATCATAGTAGATTACAGAATGCAAAAAGGAAAGTTACTTGATACAAATGAAGCAGCCTTTGAAGAGGTAAGGGCTATTTTGCCATGCAGTAGTATCAACAAAGCTGGACTGTAAAACAAACATGAAAACACTACAAAAGATACTTGATTACATGAACGTTAAGAAAAAAGAAAAGTTTTTCTGTGCTAGAAAAGTGACTGCAGAGGAGAAACAAAATAATTGACTTAATGATCAGAAATCTCAAACATGAACCTTTATGTTGCACATTATACCACTATTACCTTAAGAAAACTGTCCCTCAAGCTAAGGGCAGAAGAAAGTTAATTGCAGAGGTAGAAAACATGACAGTGGCAAACACTGCTTACACATTTGAGAAAAGAATGGAAACCCCCTACAGGCTAACAGAATAACCACCTTTCATTCAAAGCCTCAGAAGGATTTTAAGCTGTCAGTTTGCTGGATGAAAGAGTAGTGATGTATGCCTCTAAAGTAATGGGAAAAATACACAAGTAGTCATGGAAGAAAGATTTCTATGATCATCTTGTAAACATAAATATACAGAGTCATCTCAATTATTCAAAAGACTAGATAGCCGAACTCTCAATTACTAAAAATAAAATATGTTCCCTGAAACAAGAAGAGCTAACTAAAGAACACGCAGAAAGAGGACTTCTCTGAATTTAACAGCAGGATATTATGCAGATGTCTCAGAGGTGGGCTTTGGCATCCTTCACTCTCCTGAGTCATGAAGAATTTTGATTTCACACTGCAAGAAGCACGACATTTTATAAGAATCTATGACAGTCATTATAAAAACAAGATGTGGACAAGATATGGAGAGTTAATTGTACCTGATATGACTTGAACCCAAAGGCCACATCACAGAATCACAGAATGGTTGAGGTTGGAAGGGACCACCAGAGGTCATGTTGTCCAACCTCCCTGCTCAAGTAGGATCACCTAGAACACGTTACTCGGGATTGTGTTCAGACAGCTCTTGAATATCTCCAGGGAAGGAGACTCCACAGCCTCTATGGACAACCTCTTTAAATGCTCAGTCACCCTCACAGTAAAGAAGTTCTTCCTCATGTTCAGGTGGAACTTCCTGTGTTTTGGTTTATACCTGTTGTTTCTCATCCTATTGCCTGGCACAACCAAGGAAAGTCTGGTTTAATCTTCCTGACACTCTCCCTTCAGATACTTATGTACATCAATCTGTTGTTCTCAGAAATGATCCAAATCCTCAAAAGTGTAGCTGTACACAACAGTTAAGAAAAGCTATACTTTTCTAATGCTTACTTAGGTGCAAAGTTGAAACCCATGATGGATTTTTATGTAATGAAATAACTGACAGTATGAGAGAAAAATCACACAGCATTGTGTGTTGCAAAACGCTGAAAATAAGTCATCAGGCACAAAGTACGAGTAAAAGAAATAAAGGAAGAGCAAAATAAGTAAAGGCATTGAGTAACCATAGGAATTAAAGTTAGCTTATTTTGCATAAATGCTTTATTCCTATGGTCACAAAGGGGACTGTCCGTATACGCTCCCAAATGAAGAAATATCCTATAGAATCCAAGTATGACAAACTCAATAAACACAAGAAAAAAACATGACAGAGGCATTAAAATTATGTAGATTCCCTAAGCCACCTTGATCCAAGGTAGTCAAATTTTATTTGAGTACAGCAAGGAGAACTTTGCTGACATGCTAAACTTCATTTCAGAAGTGATAAGCTGCATAATACAGTACACCAAGTTGTACTGTGTTAATGCATTTTAAATGTCAACTTACATGCAGTGGCAGTGCAGAATTAATAAATATCAGAAAGCTTTTCATCATTTAAATATCTCATTATGAGCAATGACCATCCTTGCCAGAGGGCCAACCTCCTTTTCTGTCCATTGGATGTAATGGAAGCTCCAAATTCATCCCTGTCCTTTTCAGTCCCCTCTTCTTCAAATACAGCTGACGGTGTGCAGGCCTACCCACATGTAAGTTTTGAAAAAACTGCCAGTTTTACAAAACTCTGACCATTTTAGCTGATTTACTTCCCCATTTCATTTACTTTTCTCCTAAAGGCCATGCTTTTCATCAAGACATCCTATATGCAATAACTTTGTATGTAGTAATTTTTTTATGATTGTAAATCAGAGATCAAAATTCAGACTACATTTTCTCTTTGGGATGTAAGAAACCAATATCTGGAGTGCTTTAAACCCATTGCTAGTCAATATTTCTTAGCAATTTAATTAATTAAGTCCTTAAAGTCTGTTGCATACCTTTGAAAATTCACTTCTTTTTTCTTCACAAATCAAAAAGAATTAACAGAAATAAATATATCACAGTTCAGATAAGAAAGGAAACAAAATGAAAAAAGACAGCAGCAGCCTTGAAAGTCATCCTTCGCAGTTTCTGAAGTGTCATAAGCCCTTTGAGCATTTTTTTCCCTGCGTCAGTTTGCAGGCAGTGGCTCAGACACCATTAGAGTTGGTAGAAAAGTAGCTACCTATCTGTCTCATTTCTAACTGAAAAAAAGCAGGAAAGATGGAAGAATAAGGATGGCAGAAAGACTAGAAGTAGACAGTTAGTTAAAATTTGACATATCAGTGACAGATGTTCTTAAATTCTTGAAGGCGTTTAGATGTTTTTGAAAAGAACACATGATATTACACTAGAAACAGCTAAAAACGTGGATTCCATTCTAGTATTCTTGTTAAAGCTGCCAGAGAGATTCTGATCTTAAAGTCAAAACCTACTGAAAGTATCTGGGACAAAATTAAAGCCTCTCAACTACTTTTTATGTTCTACATAATGAAGCAATCCAGACAGCTAGTTTGAAATAGTCCTGAAATTAAAGGCAACACTATAACAAACGGTTCAGAAGTACTGGGTAAAAGGCAATTTACACAGATGGACTTGCACTCCAAAAGAACAAAAAGAGACAGCACTTGCTAAAATTGATCTCTTGTAGACAAAACTTATTCAACTGCAGTGCCTTTATTGGAGTGTATCATTAAAAAACAATACATCTTTCTACTTAGTTTGACAATACAAATCTAAATAGATCAGAATTAACTGCAATTAAGTACCCACTGTAGTGTTCTTAAGTTAAAAAAGTATAATCTCACCCTTACAGTAAAGTGTCCATAACAAGGAAGCAAAGATAGAGAACACAGTACTGAGAATTACAGACAGATATATGTGATAAATAATCTGTCTAAATATAAACTGTTTTCTGGTGGATGAACAAGTGAAGGAATAATTGTCTCATCTGTTTGTAGGGTTTCAGGCAACAAGTCTGACCTTCTCGCCTTGTTCTGTTTGGAAATGTCAAGCAACTTCTTAGCAACATGAGATTTATTTCATTAATTAATTATTCCTTGCTTAACAAGAAACTACAGTCAAAGCCTTCATTAAAGGATTACACAAGATCTGATGCCTTTTGCTAAGTTTCCTGGAATATTTCCTGGGAGAGATAAAATGTTAAAATCCTTGCAAATAAAGATGAGGCAAAGAAAGTCTTTAGAGTACTATATTTGATAGTTTGAACTTATCCACATGAAAATCTATTGTTTAGGTCATACTGCATTTTACTTTCAAAATATCCTTTCATTTTCATTTAAAATCAGTTTTAAAATTAAGCTGAATTATTAATAACTTTTCAAATTAATGCTATAAAAACATATGCCAATTTATAAAATTGATAGTTTACTTTGCAGGATGTTTTAGGAATATATCTGTGATTTATGACAGGTGCATTTGCAATCTCCTCTCTCTTTCTTTCTGAGCTTGAATGAGCATAAGGCTAAAGCAAACATTCCCTGAGCTTCTACATTTCATCCACTATCCTGTAAAAAGAAGGTAATTCACTCATTTCACCTCACTTTGAACTAAAACTGTAGCTGATCTAAAACCATAGTGAACTTTATGAAACTTACTCTGCTTTTAAACTCAAGGGTATTTCAAGGGGTATAAGATTGGATTTAACAGTGACCTGCTATTTTGTTGCTTTACCTCAGGTCAAGAAGTTATTTTTTATTGCCAAAGTGTGAAACAGATAAAGCTGAGCTATTTCTGAGTGCAATTTTTAAAAATTAGCATGTTGTGCATTCCTGGAAGCAGAAATGCCTAATGATATTGAGGGGTGGGTGTTAAAACACTTACCTGAAGTGACTTCAGTGTGAAAAATGGTTTGAAGACAATGGGCCTGACTCTCCATGTCCTGCAAAAATCCTGGGTTACTCTTGTTGTGCAAGTCAGAGGTAGTATTGAGCTACCTAAATGGACCTGCAGGCTCAGTCTGTGAAGAAATACTTGTGTTTTCCACC
Organism: Lathamus discolor; assembly: GCF_037157495.1. Lineage (NCBI taxonomy): Eukaryota > Metazoa > Chordata > Aves > Psittaciformes > Psittacidae > Lathamus > Lathamus discolor. Next base: position 26,958,226 of record NC_088884.1, read on the forward strand.
TCCTGTCATACTTGTGCTCCAAAGACAGCCATGGGAAAACACTGCTGCAACAGAGGCTCTTCCATCCCTCAGGGACCAGTAATTAGCAGTGTAACACACTGACTCTCCACAAGGAGTGGTTCCTTGGTCTTCCCTCGTACCTGGATCCTTCTCAAGTGTATCTTGGCAGGTGAAAAGTGTTTGAGTGGATATATCAGACTGAAGCATGCATCAGAAACACATTTATGTGCCAGCCAATTCTTGTCTCTGCATACTCCTAAGTATGTGCAGCAAAATCCTGCAAGTTTCATAGAAGCTACGACAAAGGAGGAAAGAGATTGATGGCACATGACAGTTTGAAAAAAGAAACAATGTATAAGCTTTGTTTTGGTTTCGTGCTGAAGCATAAAATTCATTGCAGTGGTAGAAATATTCTTTTGCTCCTGAAATTGGTTCTTTCAATGACTTCTTCATTAATAAACATACTTATTTCTACAGATAACTTTATTTTCGTCCTTTCTATCTAGCTTCCTACCCCAATTATAAGACAGTCTAAATGCCATTAACACCACTCACTGTTTTTAAGGCTTACAGAACATCATACAGCCCATAGTTAAGAATAAATGCAACATTATAAAATGTAAAGCAGCTTCTTTGCTCTCTGATGCTACAAAACAGTAGTGCAAAGATGCATAAATTTCATGGAATATTCAGAAGGTCCCAAATTTAACAGGAAAATGTTTAACAGAAATTATACTGCAGTGCAAAACATTTGAAGCCATCAGAAAATTGTTAGGATTGTTATTATTTATATATAACAGCCATCATAATGTTTTTTTTCACTCTGTAATATTATCCATCAGTTCTTTTTAACCTCACAGTGTCTGCTTTGCATATTCAAAAGCTTGGCCTCACTCCTACCCACTTTAGGTCAATTGAAGTTTAATGACTGCCCTGAATAACAGGATCAAACTCATAATGGCTGTCAAACTAACAAAAATATTTAATGCCTTTAAGTGAAATGGATGACATTCTAACTTGCCTTCATGAAAAATGAAGCTGCTACTCTGATATACATACCATACATGATCATATCTTGAATTACCCTACAATTTCACTCTATGTGGTATCCATCATTTGTCACATTATGCTATTTTAAGTAGGCAACCTTGCAATCAATAGCATTAAACATCTTTCTTGGAAGAAGTGCATTACACAATAAATCTCAGTCAAGATGACAGAAGGGATGTTTAACCCTCACTCCCTCAGATACATCTGGCCAAAGTTTTAAAACTGAAGCCAGAAGTTAGGCAGTGTAGTACAAAATTCAGATGACCTTATTTTCAGGAGGGCTTGGCAATCACAGCCTTTGCTGAGCTCATTGAACAGTGTGAGCTGCATACCTAGCCCCTGACAACCATGAAGAGCAGTTGCCCAAGTACAGATTTAGGCCCCTAACCTTAGGGACTTAAGTTGAATCGTTTAGATCTTTTTGCTTTAGTGGCATAATTCAAGTGATTAACATATATTGGCATATACTGTATTAACCTACCTTTCAGCTGTCACACACTTAAGCAGATGGCTCCATATATCATTTGTTTAATAATCCATACAGTATTGTCCTTTCATTAATAGTTGGCTACATATGTTAGACAATAAATTAGATGAGTAATAGCATACCTTATAGACAACATGGTAGATAAACTTTAAGATGGCAAGTGCTGTGTCAGCAATATCTACTTCATCATGTGAAGCTATCAAATATTTTGGGGAAGTTTCTGAAGATGTAACTTTATCTTCGGATTTTCCAACCTTTTATCATCATATAAACTACATGCTTGAATCATAATCCCAGTTTAACAGAATTTGCTTTCTTTGTTTTTCTCCCCAGATCCTGGCCCCCACATTCCCAATGAGTCTGAGCACTCAATACCAATAAATGCTAAAAAGAATAATATTACGACTTCCAATTCAGGGAGTAAAAAAGGTTTCAAAAGGAAAGACTTTGAAATGGTACTAAGAAAGCAGTCATCCCTTCAAAGCTACAATGCTAGCTGAAGCTCCAGAAACTCTGACAAGTCTGAGACAAAATTTCCCTTGTTAGTCAGAAGTTTATATATATGTATATACATATATATATGTATGTATATATATGACAATTAGAAAGTGTGTTTGAAGGTTGTTATAAAAAGTGAAGGAAAGAGAAATATAAAAGGATGACAAAGACTTCCTTTGCAATTTCCAAAGCTGCAACAGTACATAAGTCTATTACGAGATCAGTTTAGGTTGTTCCATAACATACGGAGAAAACCCGTAAATGGAAGGTATGTGAGTAGAGCACAATAATTTTTTGCATGTAGTTTTAAAGACAAAGACCTTTGTGAAGCAAACATGAAATTGGACAAGAAGCATTCTTGCCATACTTACTTATTGTAAAAAAATCTTTTGACTTAAATTTTTTTCTATATTGAAATCTACCACAGTAACAATTCCATTATTTTATTCTAGCCCCATACATCCACCATCATTCCACATATAGGTATTATTCAAGACTGAGGTTATTCGAACTGAAATTCAAAATTGAATATTAAAGATTAATCCTGAGGTGTCATTTCTGACTAAAAAAATCCCCCTGACTTTCTGGGTTGTGCTGATTATTTTTATAAAATTCATAAGACTCATCTCCTGTGGCTGTTGAATTCCTGAGAAATAGGCAGAGAGCCCCAGTAAACTCCAAACAGTGCTTACACTATTCACACCCTGGGTTCTAGAGCCCTGACTGAGCACCTGAGTCCCAGAAGTTTCCTGTCCTACATTCTGTTAAAGGATTAAAAAATAACTAGTGGCTCATCATTGAAATCTGGAGTAGCTGCCTATAATTTCCCAATTTAATTTTCACTGTTCAATCATGATAAATGTCCAGTGAAAGACCAGGCACTGCTGTGATGTGATTTTTAAACCTCAAACAGTTGTGACATATTTAACTAGATCAAGCTCATTACTGCTGTAAAAAAAACACCAGATCCCAGATCTGGGACATGCACAAGCCCTTTCTACCAAGTTCTCACCTGCCTGGGGCTGGTAAAGGTGACAAGAATCACAGAACCACAGAAAAGCAGACATTCACATTGAGTGCAGGTTTACAACAGTGATTTGAAAGCTGCTAAACCCCAGTTAGGTCAAATCCTTCTCAGGTCTGTTTAACATGGACCTACACACAGACAGCAGAAAACCTCTGCGATCTACAGGCCCAAAGCAAGGTTCATGTCCCTCCTTTTTATATGCCACAGACAGTTTTGCATGCAGAAGCTCCCCAAGGCATCAATGGTGACAGATGAAATACACTTACCTTTGCCTTTTCCTTACCCTATCCAGTCAGCACAATCCAAGAGCAAGTAGGGGATGGATCAGAAAATTATTTGATAACTCTGTGAAAACAAAATCAACTTACAAGCTATTCAGAAACTTCTCATGTAGATTCTTTTCTAAAGAAACACACAAGTGGAGGTGGATAATTGTGTATATGAACAAAGAAACATGTGATAAGCCCACATGTGTCAGAATAAATGTTTGTTCCTTTTTTCCTACTGAGTTGGTTAACTTCTTGCAGCCTTTCTTATTTACATTTTAAATAATGAAACACCCACGAGTACCAGGCACTTTTCCATTGCTGCTCTTTGCAAAAAGAATATTAATAATGTTATTAATAAAGCTGGGAAGACTGCAATAAAATGTCTCTGTGCACAAAACAAAGGAGCATCCTGAAGAACTCAGTAGGCTTTCTGGTTTATGTAGGTTTGATAGTACAAATATGATTAAAAAATTCTCTGCTAGTAGATTAGAAATACCAATTTATGTAACAGAAATTGCCTAAATTATAGGCACATTTGTTCAAAGAGGTTTCATTCCCAGTTGGTTACCACATGCTTCATTACCTGGTCCTCAAATCCCTTCTCTAAATTACTGCTAATCAGGGTGGAGTAGATGCCACTGAGGTCTTCACCAGTGAAAACCTTATGGAGCTAGAATATATGGGATCTATGGAGAATATAGGTCCCTGGTGCAGAACCAGGGGTGTAAACTCAGCACTATGTCAGAAGCTGCACTGTAAGATTGCAGCTTGATTTGTCCTCTCATCAGCAGCAGATCATGTTGATCCCACAGTATCTTTGAAAATGTGCTCGCATGATCTAGTTATAGTTGGTGACAGGCATAATGCATATGCTACATAGTGGATTGCACATCCATTGCAGGACTGAGAACTTGTGGAAACAATTGGAAGAATGCTAATGTATTCTGACAGCTTCATTTGGGGCAGGGGGGTTTACAGTTTTTTAAATATTACAGGTTGCCATCAGAAAAATAACTACAAGGTCATATTAAATTCATGCTTCACAGTCTACACATAACATTCCGTGTCTTTTCACAATGCTAGAGGACACATTAGCTCAGGACATCAAAAGTAATTTATTTCACCTTATATGTACTCTGTATTTTGCCTGGTCTGAAAAAAAGCCAAGCAAAAACTCCAAAAAAACATTTTAAAAGCCTGAATGGAGCAGAAAAATGTTCAGAAAGTGTTCCAGATTTTAGTTTCAACTGTATAATTCACCTGAATGATTGCATACAGCGAGGAGGGACAATGCTTCATCCAGGACAAGGATAGCTATCCTTACCTACTGGTGTGTGAGAAGATCTATAGAAGGTGCGGGAAAACACGAGTCAAGCCCAGTAGAAGGGTAATAGGCTGTGCAGTAAAAGAGCAAAGGAAGAAGAGGTGAAAGAGGGGCAAAATGGAGTCATGCCGCTTTCCTGCCTGAAGGAGGACAGACATGTTTTGGAGGACAGACTTTCTGACTCGCCCTAATACCTACAAATTGCCTTCCAAGTTCCTGACTTTTATTATTCACTGATTTTCTTTCTATTCATCCTATTCTTTGTTGTTAGGGTTTCTAAAATACAGCCACTAAGATTTGTTACACTGAGGCTGAATTACACATCACTAAGCCTAAAAGTTTGAAAATCACTGGAGTCTTATTTATACTGTGCTGTCTTCTCAGTAATAGCTTTTAACACCTGTGGTGCAGATTGAACACAGTTTTAGATTAATTACTGTAAATATATAATTTATCAAGTTATCTGTATGGATGGTCTTGTATCATACATAGAGATGAAGCATACAGTAGAAACACTGAGGGAAAAGCTCATAATCTCTTACTGCATCCTATGTATGCTCTGCAGATTTTAACTGCAAAGCCATGTTCAACCTTTTCTGTTTTCCTCCTCTGAACCACAGCATAGCCAGTGGACAAATCCCTCATGTATTTAACCCCTAGACTCAGAGCGCAGAGAGATCAAGACTTGGTGCGCCGGTTTGCGCTGGGGTAAAGTTAATTTTCTCCACAGTAGCTAGTATGGGGCTATGGTTTGGATTTGTGATGGAAACAGTGCTGATAACACAGGGGGGTTTTAGCTAATGCTGAGCAGTGCTTACACAGAGCCAAGGCCTTTTCTGCCTCTCATCCCACCCCACCAGCGAGCATGGGGGGGTGCACAAGGAACTGGGAGGGGAGACAGCCAGGACAGCTGAGCCCAACTGACCCCAGGGATATCCCACACCATGTGGAGTCACGCTCAGCGTGTAAAGCTGGGGAAGAAGAAGGAAGGGGGAACATTGAAAGTGATGGTGTTTGTCCTCCCAAGTAACCGTTACGTGTGATGGAGCCCTGCTGTCCTGGAGACGGCTGCACACCTGCTTGCCCATGGGAAGTGGTGAACGAATTCCTGGTTTGGTATTGCCCATGTGCAGCTTTCGCTTTACCCTGTTAAACTGCCTTTATCTCAACCCATGCGTTTTCTCACTTTTACTCTTCAATTTTTCTTCCCCATCCCACCACAGGGGAGTGAGCAAGTGGCTGTGTGGGGCTCAGTTGCTGGCTTTGGTTAAACCATGGCACTCAGAAAAGCAGATCAAGACTCAGAAATGCACAAGAGACAATACAATCTGCAGAGACACAAGAGACACAGAGACACAAGAGACAATACTCTGCAGAGCAGTCTGAGGGCTGCATTTACTTGTTGCATTTCTGCTTTGATTGTTACACACATTCACAGTACAGCCTGGCAGAATCCATCTAGGGCTATGGACCCCTTCAAAACTGTCATACAAATAACAGTAAGGACTGACCATCCAGCAGTGTATGTCCAAGGCCAAAGTCCTTCAAAGGTGCATACAAGGAAAGAGATGAGCCTCTGTAAGTCATGGAATCCAGTTTGTATTGCAGACTCCACCCTGTGCTGTGTGCTGACACCACCAAACTTTGCTGTAGGTCAGTCATAATATAGTCCCTACCTGAACACTTTATGCCAATACCTTAGAAAGGTGGTTGATAATTCACTGAAAAGGAGCAACCTGAAGATGACTATCCTAGAGTAAGCCCTATCCCTGCTTAGTGCCCTAACCATAAGTTAAAATCAGCTTCTTTATTTTCTTTCGGATGTCCCTGCAGCAGAACAGGCAAATGCTATCCAAGAAACCGTACAGGAAGCCGCTGGCTTGAGGCACGACATCAAATATCCCAGTGCCCCAAAGGGCTAAATAAACACTAAAATTCATCTTTGCCTCTTTGTGGACAAGTGCCTAGGCCCAGTTCCAATGACTCTGCCCTAACAAGTGCTATTCATATGAAACTGAACAGCTTTAACAGGAGAGAACAAGAAACACCAGCAGTACAGAGCAGGTAGAGTGATTTCAGAATGTCTAAAGATTCAGGACACTGCAAGTCAAGCCCTCATACCAAATGAAACATAGTGTGGACATGGTCCCAAAGCCAACTATTGTCCAAGGAATTGCTACTCTGCAATTCATCCTCAGGAAAATTGCTTCCCTTATAGCTTGGATACCAATCTGGAGCTAAAGACCTACAACTATCCTAATCCACCTGATGCTGAAGCACAGCAGACCATTTGCTCCAGAGAGCAAAAGCTAGCTGAGGCTGCAAATGTTCTTTTCTCAGTTCCTCATGAGACATTTCAAATGAATGAATAAACATTTGTGGGAGGTTTAAGGCTTTGGATCAGATAGTCAACAAATCCCATTAGAAAACTAGCACTTTCAGTGACCATCAGGTTACCCAACCATCTCAAAATGTCATGAAATGGTGCTCACAAAAATAAAGGTATGTTAGCTGCTTCTAAACATGGGTCGTGTCCTGTGTTCTGACAGACTGTACGCCAGAGGCCAGGGCATTCAGTGTGCAGCACTTTCTGAAATGACTTTATGGGCAACATATGAGCATCGCCTTGGAAAAGAAAAAAGGCTTTCTCAAGAGAAACATACTGATGCAGGAAGAGTGTTTCTGACATCAGATTAGAGGCATTCAGAAGGAGAATAATAGTGTATAAAAAGGGGGGATTTTACACTACAATAAAATATGCAGTACACAGAACAACGGATGATGTAGCTAAAACCTATACAAAGCTCTGAAGCTTTTAAGGGTAAATTTAACCAAAACCACCTGGGTGGAGTGAAGTTTCAAGTGGGAGCTCTAGAGAAGTTTTCTTGCAATCAGAAAAATAGAAGTTTAAAAGATAAGCTATATATGGCTGAGTGACCCACATTTTTAGTCAAAGTTGTCAATCAGGCTGGGTTAAAATATATATAAAGAATGTGAACTGCTTCCAGAAGTGTTTAAGAGTCCACTGCATACTTTAACACATCTGATTTAAGGACCACAGAAATATCCTTTTCCCCTAAACCACAGTGAAATATTAATGGTGTACAAGTCATCTGCAAACGTTGCGTGTTCAAACTGCTATGATGTTTGAAAAATTACACCTGTAAGCGACAGCATATACCTATGGAATAACAGTGAGATAAAGGAAGACCATGAGAATATTCTGAACGTACAGAAGAGTGGGAATCTTTTTTAGGGACTGTTGCTTGCTCTTCTATGTAAACACTGGATTGATGAATACTTGTAACAAAAGCTGCAGACTTCACCACATTGAACAGAAAGACATAGCCATAGAGGAAACATTAAAATCAACAGAGCAAAATAGCTTCAAAGTGTGGGAAACTCTCTTGGATCCTTACAGAATGTCTAATCACTTCATGTGAAGCTCATTAAGGAATGGGAGTTTCTTTGTACCCACCTCATTGAAGAAGAAACTCTTTTGTATGACTGTGTTCAACACTCATGGACACAATTTCTATTTTTTCTATTTTCAGAGATATTTCATATCTGTGAATATGTATCATGGCAATTTTATAAAATATATAGGTGTGTACATCTGTACACAGCAACACAAGCTGCAAGAAGAGCTCCTATTTCTTTTCAGCACGGTGAAAATAAGAGCCTGACTGGAGACAGATTGATTTCTAAGTAGCACAGGATCTTCGGGGAGGTGTTAGTTAAATAGTTTTTACTGTGTCATTGTGATGAAACCACAAAGCTCTGGAAGCATAAATAGCTTTGCTAAGTTTTGTTAATTGAAGATGTTCACAACGCTTCTCCAAGCATTCCAAAGTGCAGCAATAGGTGCCAGAGAAAGTCCATTAAATAACAAAAGAACCTGTAGGTACTCAGAATTAATAAGCTACCTTGTAGAAGAAGAAAAGATGCCAAATCTAACACAACGTGACAGAGAAAGATCTTTGCAATAATAGTAAGGTTTCAAAAAAAGATTTGTACATTATAAAATCAGATGGATTGTTATGACCATCTGATCTGACTTCTTGTATAACAAATACCTTCAAACCTCATCCAGTCACCAAGCCCACAACTTCCCGGTGAGCACTGTAGCTTTCTGAGGAACTTCAAGCCAGATTTAATAACACCAGAAAAGTCTTCCTGACAATTAGTGTTACTTACACTTTTTTTTCCTGACTCTGTTTAGCTATGGCATCCTACTATGCTTTATTTTAATAGCTCAAAGGAACTTTTGCTTCTAAATTCTCTTCCTTCCGTAAGTATTTCTTGGCCTTGGCAAAGGTAAAATCAAATGTCTCTGACCTCTTCTTGAGAGCAGGCGTTCTAGGACTGATACTGTTTTTACAGCATTTTCCTAATTCTGTCCAACATCTCAGCTTCCCTTTGGAGTGTTTCAGGGTTTTGTGGATTTCATTAATCATAGACTCATAGAACAGTTAGGGCTGGAAAGGACCTTAAGATCATCCCATGAGCAGGGACGCCTCACCCTAGACCATGTCACCCAAGGCTCTCTCCAACCTGGCCTTGAACACTGCCAGGGATGGAGCATTTACCATTTCTCTGGGCAACCTGTTCCAGTACCTCACCACCCTCACAGTAAAGAACTTCCTCCTTATATCCAGCCTGAACTTCTCCTGTTTAAGTTTTTAATGCTAGAGAAGTAAGAATAACATCTCCTTATATCTGTACGTGATACTTCCCTGCTTCCTAATCAAAAGACCATAGGCAATTTTAATGACTGTGTCATCCTGACTATTCATTATGAGAAGAGGAAGCACCATTTTCACAGCAGGGTGTTCAGGGAGAAAGACTAAGAGTGGGAGGAACTGGCAGTGTGTTGCTCTTTCTGATATCATGTGCTAATCTCCTTTCCCAATTTCATAGCCTCCCTTTTCAAAACCTATAATCTCTTTGAAACATCTGGAAAAGTGTCCGAAGTGCATGCAATTTGGAAAATGGCAGCACCTTTTCTAATGTAAGGCTGTAACTCAATGTCATGATCAAGACAGGCTTGTTTTCCTCCCTGATGCTCATATACTTTCTGCCTCTGGATTACTCTGAACATTCCCTTTTCCACACTTAGATGCAACTACATCTTGTTTAACTCTTTGACTAGTAATTTTCTTTCAGATGTGTAATTTTATCCAAAGAAATAGTCTGCTTTTCTGAAATACCTCTCACATTGAGATCTTTTTTAATGATCCCCAGCAACTTTTTGAGAGATACATTATATCTTTTTTACTTTTCTGTTCTTGTTCTTTTCTGCAATTGCTAGTATCTCTTTTCAACTTGTTTCTTTTCCTCAGTGCTATCCTTTCTTTACTTCAGCTGTTCTTTGCTTTTTCTTAAAATACTTAAGTTTTCAAATTAACTTTGATCTCTGTGTGTGGGTTGTCCTGGATAATACTGCTTTTTATCTCTGTTGTATGTCTGCCTTTTTTCTCCATTAATGTTCCAAACCTATAAATTATTGTGGAACATATTTCTATTTTCCCCTCACTGCTTCCAGCCACAGAGAATTCACACTGACTTTACACTCACTACTTTACATTGTCCAAAACTTTTATAATTATCAGCTTTTTGAGAAAGGTTGTTAATATTTTAGGGCTATATTTTGACTTCAGAGAAGCACCTGTAAATCCAAGTGTCTCCAGTGGGAATCTGTAGGTATCTTTCAGGGATGAGTTTGGCCTTCAGTCCACAAATGAAGTTAAAATATATTCCAGCGTACTGTGTATGTTCTTTCTACTGCCATGTCATATTTATATATATATATATATATATATATAAACTCAGTTATGTTGTGGCCCATTTTGGGGCATGGGAAACCACATCTTATTGCAAGTTAGGCCTGTGAAACAGCAGAAGAGACATTTCATTAAAGGATAAAAATTCTGGCAAAATCTTATTTGGAATGTCTAGAAATACAAATATATAAAAAATAAACACCTCAAAGTGCAAGTGATAATTCTTTTGTATCAGATAGTCAGATGAATTTTGGACTAGTGAGAATATAAAAGAAAAAATGTCGAATTCTTCAGCCTCGGCTCCATTGAGAGGCAGAAGAACTGGTAACAGCCTTGATAACTTCTGATACTTGAAAGCATCCTTCTCTGCCATGAAGCTGACCAGTGATTTAAGGTGAGAGAAGTAATACACTCCTCAGGACTGGAAGGGACAGTGCAGTTTGCTGCAACACAGAAAGTTTCCAAGTTGGCTGAACGTAAGCCTGGATAAAAGACTTGCAGCAGGCAGGGGAACTTGCTTCTAAGACATTTTCATTGGTAATCATTTTGAGATTGTGCTACTTAAAGAGAGATCTAAGCTTGTATTTCTAATACAACCAGACTGGTGGCTTAAACGCTTTTGTTTGAGAGCTCACTAGAGGAAAACATCTAAGCGGATCCCCTTCAAAGTTCTGACCACTTCAAGGTCACTGCTGGAAAATCTCTTCCTTCATCACACTGCATGTTTTATCAGTGTATGACAGCATATGAGGGAGGAGTTTTGACCCAATGAGTCAGAAAAGCTCAGTTGGAGAGAATTTAGAGTCTTGATTCCCTGTGCATCAAAGCACTAAGGCAGGTTTGCAGCTCATTGACTGCAAAGGTATAGACATGGGCACAAGCCCCATACTCAGTGTGCCTCACAGACCTGGGGTCTCAGCCTCTCCTGATCTCAGTAAGAAGTGTTTCTACTATGTGATGGCCTCCAATGCCTGAGGGTCAGGACTATCTCTATTAAATTCATCTAATAACTTCTCCAGGGAAAGAACAGATACACCAAAACTGTGTAATCTGGGGTCTGTACTGCTCAAGAGCTCTCCAGACTGCAGCAGGGCTATTTCTCACAAGTTTCAGATGTGGCCTTAATATTAAATTATGTTTTCCTTGAAGAAAAAACCATTGTTTTATGCTAATTGTGACCATAAACCAAAGGGAAGGAACTATATTCTAAGAATGGATTCACATGCAAACATACTTTGAAAATAGGAGTGCTAAATTACACTTTATTGCATTAGCTAACTATGTGCAATGCATTTTTTATGACAATGATATATTGAATTAATAGAAATTTTCACAAGCTTGAATGAATTCTGTGCTGAATCAGGAAGGCACATTTTACTATTGCTACTGGTCTCTTCATCAAGGAGGCAATTAATAGTCCCCTGATTTTTTCACACAATTAAGGGATATGTCATACAAAAACAAATTCTCTTCATTGATGTGAGCATAATTTTACCCCATGTTATCTCTATATTCTGAGACAACAGATTCCTTGAGATAATAAACTGCATTTAAAGAAAAACCTCTAAGCAAGTTTGTACTAGCAATCATCACTTAACCTCCAAATCCGTTTACTTTTAGGGAGTGATACAATTATTGTTTATCAAACGCCACTGTTCAAGATTATTTCTCTTTACAGTGACTTCAGAGCTCAGGATATTCATTTCTCTCAATGACAGAGTGAACATGCTTAGAACTGTCTCTCTCCTCGTGATGTCAGATAAAAGTTAGTTTGATTCAATTATGATGCAGGATTCAGGAGAGACCAGAATGAATGATAGCCATGCGTAAATCCTTTAAATTGTCAAATTATGCTTGTTTTGTTAACATCTTTAATAAATCATATAGGATATTTACATTTTCCTATTCAGAATGGAAATTATTGAATATTTAAGACATCTGTGTTTGCACGTTACATGCTATATTAGATATATAGAGCATGATCACCCATTCCCTGTGCCAAACCTGACTTTATGGTTACCACATGAAGAGATATTGTACAGGAAAAACAATAGTTTCTTGGCTATACTCTTGGTTCTATAGCAACGTTTCCTGAATGCAAAATTGATAGTGTTTAATTTTAAGAACAGAAGACAGATTAATCATAGTTTGAATAGGACAAGAGCTCCTTTGAAATTCTTACCACAGTTGCTCAGCCCTTGTAAATCAACCCTTGATTTTTGAAATGTTTATTACTCCAACCTAGGCACAGGCCTGAAAGAGTTTTTTTTAATAATAACAATAATTTCAACAGAGTTCCCCATTTTTCTCTATCTTGTTTACTTTTTTGAACACAAAACAGAAACACAGTTGATTTAAAAAACATATCTTTTTTTCCTTCTTGAGATAACATTTCTATTAATATAGGAGGAAATAAACCTATAAAATAATATACCATGTTGGTATTCAGTTCATTAAAAAACTATTTTAGTCATTAAGTCATTTGGTTTTGTTCATCCAGACTGAACGCAGTCTAAGCGAACAAACATTTATCTATGGTCGGTTGGTAGGGACCAGCTTATATTTAGTCCTAAGACCAAAAAAATCATTGACTTCAGTGCCCTCACAAGCTCTCTGGCTTCTTCTGGGGAAATGACCACCCATCAGTGGGAATACCTGTGTAGTTCCATTTGCACCTTTACTTTGTTCACCTTCTGTCCCATTTTTACTCCCTCTGCCTTTTATCAACATCAAGATTTCAGATTCAGAATAGGGGACAGAAAACAGTGCTAAACACTGTTTAACAACACACACAGGACTAGGGCCACACAAAAGCACAGACCTATGAGCTGATTAAAATCCTGTAAAGGGTCATTTGATAATTTTTCTGGTGTGATTACTCTCATTAAATTGGCAATGGTTTATCTGTGTGTTTAGACAAGAAGAGTTTTCTCCACAGTTCACCAGAATTAAATGTCTAAATGGCTGTGCAAGGAAGGAACCCTCCATTAGATGTGGTCAAACAGAAAGATTTCATCAGCTGCATCAGAGCTAGTTACTGTCAAACAGTTCTGGTGAAGAGACCTATGCATGTAAAAGAGAAATCAAGAAGCTGAATGGCCCCAACAGCCTTTTTGCACTGAGGTTGTTAGTTTAAAGCAAGTTCCAGTCAAGAATAATTGAACTCAGTTCAAATTAGATTGTTGCTTCTTAGCTCTGTGAAATGAGGTAGATGATCACAGTCCATTTCCCATTAACCTAACTGTCTGCTTTACTAAAACCACCTGCACAATTGAAACTAATTGGCGCCCTCAATCACAGTATCAACAGAAAGGATACAATTAAATAGTAATGGATTATGAACTATATATCCTGCCCCTACAAACACAATACCTTTAGACACTGGCAGTGAGCAAGCTCGCCTGGCTGGCACTTGGACTGGGGCTGCATTTACACCAGTGTACTGCCAGTCAAGATCCAGTCACAAGCAGCAATATATCTTATGCATGAATGAACATTAATAAGGATATATTTGTTCTGTTAGAATATAGGCCTAGAGCAGTGGAAAACACTACTTTATTTGAATTGAAGGAATTAAAATGATATGAGCCCTAGAGCTATCAAAAGGCCATCAGACACAAATCTCATGAGGGACTACTAAACTCCCTTTCCTCCAGGAATTCATGCAAAGTCAGTGCAGCGATAAAAAGTGAATGGCATTAACTCATAGAGCAGCATATTTAAGTGCAGGCTGCGAATACAATGATACAGTGCTGTCAGTAAGGGCAACCTCTAGCCACGAGCGGGGCTGCTTTCACTAGTCAGTGGGAGCCGAAGAGCAAAAGTCTGGTGCACTTCTGGCAGAAAGAGTTCCTATTCTAAGCTCTCTCTGCTTTCATCACTGAAAATGATTTATCCTAAACGCATATTGCACCTTGGACTAGAGCACTGGTTCCAGACTTCCCCAAGTCTGCTGTTTTCTCATTCCCCTCTTAACAGCTTGTCCAGACTTCTGCTGTTGCCGTCACAGATCTCAGCATTCCTAGGCAGCACATGCATCTCTGCTGCACCATTCTCCCTTCATTTGCTGCCTTCCTAGAAAAGGGTGCTATCTGATGATTTTAGAATTCCTTCAACTGCCTTCTCACTCCCTTTTGAGATAACCCCACCATCTCCTAACCCTACTACTACCAGATCAGCTGGTAGAGTAAAGGCTTATCAGTGTTCAAGATGCACAACCAACCTCTCAGTAACCAAGAGTAGGACACTCCATTTCATTAGCTTCTGTAGAGATTTGTAGAGGGAAGGCAACTGGGACCTGGGTGAAGTTTGTGCTCTACTCTGCTTCGTTAAAAGTATCTGGCTGGCCAGTTGCATTCATCTTGCTCTCTGCCCCACTGCTCCTCAAAGAGCAGTGTGTAAGAATGGCATAAGCATGTCTTTCAAGGACTGGGTCTTCAAGAATTTTTCTGTAAACCACTAAAGATACTGTTATTGGCTTTTACAGGTAAATGAGCACCTGTGTTTCTGTTACTGTTTTTAATATGTCAGCTTGCACTTCGAATTTCTACAGGGTGCTTTTTTCTAAGGACTGTAAAATGATCAACAGGCACCAACAAAGAAAACTTCATCCCACATCTGGGAGGAAGAGAACTAAATCCTTTCTTCTTGACTAGCTACTTTTCCCTCACTCCAGGCCAGTTTTAAGTTCAAATTATCAGCTCCAGATCTAGGACTGAATGCCAGGCATCGTCCTCTGTACCCTAAGAAATATTAAATACTTGCTCTAGCCATACTCAGTACTCAAAGGGGTTGATATTCTGTCACAGCAGAGAGAATCATTTACTGTATTGTTCTGCCTAGAAATATGACAGTTTGAAACATACTATGTGCTTCTTCAGATTTTCCTGTGTTCATTCAATAGAGTTGCTACTCACTCAAGACCTCTGTTCAATAACATAAAATATCTGTAACACAGCTGGAGTGTTATCAGTCAATCTATTGACATGCACAAGCCATGAAGTAGTTCAAAATAAACTGTAGAAAATGTAAAAACCAGCTTCTGATTCCTGATAATAACTATGCAAGACAACGTTTTCTCTCATAGCATTGGTTTAAGATGCATCAGACGTGCGGTGCTCTCCAGGATGTACACGAAGGCCAGATTTCTCAGAAGTGATTAGAGCTCACACCTGCTCCTTGCATGACTCTTACAGTCAAATTTTCAGATGACTCATTTAACAAACTGAGCAGCTTTGAAAGTCCAGGTCTAGATGTGGATGATAAATTGATTTTAAGCCCCCACGCTTTTCTATAAAAAGACAAGACTGAGAGAAGAAGCCAAAGTTCAACTGCAAATTGTTTTTCCTTAAAACAAGAACAATAATAATTTCTGCGCTTCTGAAGAAATGGTATATTAAGCACCTGTAGACTTCCCATTATGTCCACTCCCTGATTATACTACGATAGAAAGAGACTATTATACTAGTGAGCTTTCTAAAGCATAATTCTGCTCCTAATCATTATGTATTTAAAAAAAATTGAGTAGTGAAAAAAAAGTCACCAAAACCAGAAGAAAACATGAAAAAATGCCTGAAGTTGAACATGAAATATCCCCCACATGAATTAAAAGTGAATGAGTACACAACTGAATGCGCATACACCTTTACTTCTTTAGACCTTAACATGATTTCCTTTCCAGCTGACAGTTCTCTCATCTGCCCTAATATAGACAGTATCCTCTGGTGGATCATTTAGGTGGTAGCAAAGAGATAAACAATGGCATCAGCAATGCAAGTATGAGTCAGCTGTGGCAATACTCCTGCTATTTGGAATTTTGCATGAGGAAGGGGATGATTTATTTCTGAAGGGTCATCAAAGATAGAGTCTGCAAGCAATAACAACTTTCTTATAGCTCTCCATTCATTTCCTGCAGCAGAGCAGAAAAAGAGACAGAATTATAGATCTACTGTTTGCTTCTTTCCTGAATTATTTTATAGAGTGAAATCTTCCTTCCACCACAGTTAAAAAACTACTTTTCCCCAATCAACAAATTATTGACTTCAGTATAATCAGATCAGAATGGATACAAAGAAAAGTTATGTTTACTAATGTTGTAAAAATAATACTGCTAGGCTAACAGACACATTTATAAAAGCAATGTAAAAAATGTATTTTTGCAAGACTCCGATGTTCTTGTTTGCATTTCACAGTAAAACATTAACAAAAAGACAGCTTTACTGAAAACTAAGAAGACTGATTAAGGCTAATACATTTCACCGAAATGTATCATTGTTTGGATCTTGCCAGCAGAGTGCACATCACTTTGCAACTATATTTGCAGCCTTTTCGAACTTCTTAACCAAAGAACAACGTCTACATGAAGCTTTCCCCAGCATCTTGTTATTCGTGTATAGTGAATCTATATACAGCATTATTCAAGTCTATGTTTCACATTAAGTTCCTTGTTTAAGAAAAATGCGCTGAAGTCTAATTATTCTTTTAAAGAAACAAAGAGACAATGTAGCAAAAAAAAAAAAACCTGATCAACTGCTTCAATTTAAAGTGCATGCAGTAACACCATTAGAAGATAGAGTTATGTGTCTTTAAAATACATGGTAATAAATAAATTAAATCACCCAGAACAAATAGCACCAGCTGCTTCACCGATAAATATAGAAACTTGGAAATGTAAGGGATAAACTAATTCAACCTAAACTGAAAAGAAAGAAAACAGGAAGAGGCAGTGAAATGTTGTCTTAGTCTCAAAAGCCTTATGTTACCCATTTATTTTGTACTGAGTCCATTTACTTTTCTCTCATCCTCTTCCCTCTATGCACTGAGTGCATACTAAACAGCATAGCATGAATTGTACCATTGTGCATTTAAACTTGGTGGTCCCTAAGCTTACCTGTGGTTTCTGGAGACAAGGGTTATAGTCAATATTGGAAAATTCTTTTTCCTTTCCCTCTCTTTCCATTAACATCTAAAATGTCATTTGTGAGTTGGCTTTCCCCCCTTTTTATTGACCATTCTCATGGTAAAAGGAAGAAAGCTGAAAGATAATTAGATTTTGAGTCTGGGTGAGTAATGTTAAGAGCTTTGCAAGTCTGACTGCAGGATATACATTATGTCAAACTCAGCTTTGTTCATCTAGTATTAAAGGTTGCATATTACAAGACAGGATGGATGAACTTCACAGATTTATGGAAAGGCAAGAGAGTAACATATTCAGAGCTCCATTGTATCAACCTTAATTTGATCTCCATCATCATAAATAAGTGTAAGTTAGCATGCTTAAAATTGACAAAGCTGATCTTCAAGTAAGCAAAAACAATAAAATGTTTAAAAAATATGTTAACTGTATTTGATAGTAACAAACTTATTTACACCAGGAAATGTACACTTAACCAAAAAACCCCACAAAACCTCTCATCTTGCAAAACTTATGATTAAAAGAATGGATATCCAATTTTGTCACAAATAACGTAAAAGTTTATACAAAAAAAAAAAAAATCTATAAAATGTCAGTTAGTAAAGGTCATCACATTTCCTTAGTAACATATAAGCATGAAACGCTGGAGGCTAGAATATCTTCTTTGCACTTGCTACAAATGTAAGGTAAAAGAGCAGAAAATTCACAATTTTGCCATAGAAAATGTTTACCCAAAAGAGCAGTGCTCTTTTGAGAAACTTGGTGGTGTGTGCAGAGTTACTGCGTATCTAAATTTGATCATGACACACAGCTGCCATATGCTCAGCTACTGAATCAGTTTAAGGAAGACACTTATTAACTGGATGTCCAAGTTAGAACAACTTGGATATCCTTCCATTTTGCAGTTACAGTGATGTAAATATTTTGATATTGCTGCAATACTAAGCCACAAACTGTGAGAAGTTAAAGAAAAAGAATTATTTTACTGAAGCTTCAAACATTATCTCCACAGCTTATTTATCTCCTTCACCTGAACTGGATTGTGAGTTCTGTGTACAAGCTGCAAAATACTAAATCCCCCTCAGTATCCTTTAATTTTCCTAGTTGTATTCTTCTATACCGCCTCAAATATTTTTTCTTATCCGCAAAGCTTTCATTTTCCTGTATTTATTAACTGCTAAGAGTTCTTCAGCCTTTTCTCAGTACTTCTTCAAAACATCTTTTTCTTTCTACACCCTCTAGACCTTTCAAGTCATTCTCATCTTCTCAGTTCTCTCAGGTCTTCCAGTGACAAAAAAGCATGATTTACCCCTCTAAACTTAAGCTATGTAAAAATTCAGCTGTCTAAATTGGTCATCTTTGAACCACTCCATGCTTGTAGAAACGGGCAGATCCAAAGGGTGATATGACTGCTCTTAAGATAGGTAACATTTTGATGTGTCAATTAAATTTTTAGCTATGTAATGTTAGGCAAGATGGATACTACTTAAGTGCTAGATCCAGACCTAGCCCTTTACCATTTTGTACTCCGTATTTGCAATTCCAGTTATAAAATGGGGCTACAAACCCACTATAGGGAAAATTAGATGCCAAAATGTTTTCTTCTTTTACTTGGAGTATTTTTATGATCCACTTCTTTAGCATAAATATCTCAAATTTTATTGCCTTGTTTTGCTCCAATTGCAGATTACAAATTCATGTCTAATTTGCTGTCTTCTCTCTTCCCCAAGGTCTCTTTTAGCTTTACTACTCTTTCCATCCAACTTAATATATGTTTTCCAGTTTAATTTCTCCTGCATGATTTAGTTCTCATTCCTGCTAGCTGAAACTCTTTCTACTGTATTGGAGCCCTTAGGTCTTTTTCCCTTATGTCCCTTCACAATATAGTTTGTGTCCTTAAGAACACATCAAAACACGTCTTGATCCACTGTTCAAACTAGATTTTCTCTTAACCAAGAAATTATATAGGTTTGGCAAATGTTCAAATGTTGCTGTTGGAAGTTGAAGTTTTTGATGAAAATTGTGATCAAAATGTCTTTTACTGAAACTGATCACATCTCCCACAGGTGAGAAGGACATGGCAAAATATTTCTGACCAGTTCTAATTCCCATTTCTTTTTCAGCAGCAGACTGGTTTATTTGCTGTAATATGCTAAAATTTCTAGTGACAGCTGGAACGTGGGTTTAGACAGCCTTTGCACTGTAAAGTTCATTTTAGCAACAGGGAATAGGAGAAGTTGTTTTCCCCCACTTTGAAGAAGAATATTTTAGAACAGTGGAGAAGATCAGATCTGAGAAAATCTAGTGGAAGGGAAAGCAGTCCTTTTTACGGTTTTCATTCTTATCATCATAGTGAAAAGTCTGTTAAGTCAAGTTTATACACAAGTTGATAGTCTTTGTCTGTCATTTTAGAATCCTTTGACAAATCCGAAAAGCAAGATATCAGAATTATTTCCTGTTGCATTCACAACTCCATGGTGTTTCATGGGTGAACATTATGAAAAACATCACGAATATTGTGAATCGTGATTTCTCATTATGGTGTCACCACACTGTCTCAATACGCAAAACAGAGATGAGATCTGGAAATTATGGTATAACTATTGTCAATGTTGCTGGTTAGGTGTGGACCTCTGATGAACAGACAGTGGATGTGCTTAAGACAATATCTGCAGCATTTCACAGAAGTGATTTTTTTTTTTTCTCTTGCCAAATACCTACTAGAATTTTCTTTTAAATGTGTTGGGTATTTCAAATATATTTGAGTTGCAAAAAATATTTTTCTAGCTCTTTCAGATCCATATTATCTCTCTTAATGCATCTCTCTTTAAGCACTCTACAGACACATAGGAAAAGCCTCATGCTCACAGGCCCTTGTTCTCATGGGGGATTTCAACCACCCTGATATCTGTTGGAGTGACGGTACGGCCCGGAACAAGCAATCCAGCAGGTTCCTCGATTGTGTGGAAGACAACTTCCTTCTGCAAATAACAGAGGAGCTGACAAGGAGAGGTGCCATGCTTGACCTCGTGCTCACCATCAGGGAAGGGCTGGTTGGAAATGTGATGCTCTAAGACAGCCTTGGATGCATCAATTACAAGATGGTCAAAATCGAGGTCCTCAGGACAGTGAGAACAGCATGCAACAAGCTCACTGCTCTGGACTTCAAAAGAGCAGACTTTGGCCTCTTCAGGAACCTACTTAGTAAGGTACCATGGGATGTAGCCCTAGAGGGCAGGGGGGGCCAAGACTGTTGGTTGATATGCAAGGATCACCTGCTACAAGCTCAGGAGTGTTGCATCCAAACTAAAAGGAAGTGCAGCAGGAGGGCCAGGAGACCTCCTTGGATGGATAAGGAGCTGCTGAGAAAAATTCAAAGGAAAAAAGAGGCTTATAGAAAATGGAAGCAAGGACAGGCGGCATGGGAAGAATACAGGGATGTTGTCCAGGAAGCTAAAGACCAGGGTAGGAAAGCTAAAGGCCAGTTAGAATTAAACTTGGCTAGGGATGTTAAGGATAACAGAAAGGGACTCTACAGGTACCTAATGAATAAAAAAGACAGACTAGGGACAATGTAGGCTGCCTCGGAAGCTATAGGGAGATCTGGCTGCACAGGATTTGGAGAAGGCTAAGGTTCTCAATGACTTCTTTGTCTCGGTCTTCACTGGCAAAGGCTCTGACCACACCACTCAAGTCTTGGAAGGCAGATACAGGGACTGTGAGAATGAGGACCTTGGGCCCACTGTAGGAGAGGGTCTCTTTCGAGACCATCTTAAGAACCTGAATGTACACAAGCTCATGGGATCTGATGAAATCCATCTGCGGGTCCTGAAGGAGCTGGCAAATGAAGTTGCTAAGCCACTGGCCATCATGTTTGAAAAATCATGGCAGTCAGGTGAAGTTCCCAGTGACTGCAAAAAGGGAAATATAACCCCCATTTTCAAGAAGGGGAAAATGGATGACCCAGGGAATTACAGTCCAGTCAGTCTCACCTCTGTGCCTGGCAAAATCTTGGAGCAGATTCTCCTGGAAGGCATGTTAGGGCACATGAAAAACAACAAGGTGCTTGGTGACAGCCAGCATGGCTTCACTAAGGGGAAATCCTGCCTGACCAATTTGGTGGCCTTCTATGATGGGGCTACAGAACTGATGGACAGAGGTAGAGCAGCTGATGTCATCTACCTGGACTTGTGCAAAGCGCTTGACACTGTCCCACACCACATCCTTGTCTCTAAATTAGAGAGTCATCAATTTGATAGGTGGACCACTTGGTGGATAAAGAACAGGCTGGATAGCCGCACACAAAGAGTTGTGGTCAATGGCTCAATGTCTGACTGGAGACCAGTAACGAGTGGTGTCCCTCAGGGATCGGTGTTGGGACCGGTCTTGTTTAACATCTTCATTGCTGGCATACAAAGTGGGATTGAGTGTGCCCTCAGCATTTTTGCTGATGACACCAAGCTGTGTGGTCCGGTTGATATGCTGGAGAGAAGGAATGGCATCCAGAGAGACCTTGACACGCTTGTGAGGTGGGCTGATGCCAACCTCATGAAGTTCAACCATGACAAGTGCAAGGTGCTACATCTGGGTCAGAGCAAACCCAGGCAGAGCTACAGATTGGGCAAAGAAGAGATTCAGAGCAGCCCTGCGGAGAAGGACTTGGGGATGTTGGTTGAAGAGAAACTGAACATGAGCTGGCTTCAGTGTGCGCTCGCAGCCCAGAAAACCAACCGCATCCTGGGCTGCATCAAAAGGAGCGTGACCAGCAGGTCGAAGGAGGTGATCCTGCCCCTCTACTCTGCTCTCGTGAGACCTCACTTGGAGTATTGTGTGCAGTTCTGGTGTCCTCAACATAAAAAGAACATGGAAGTGTTGGAACAAGTCCAGAGGAGGGCCATGAGGATGATCAGGGGACTGGAGCACCTCCCGTATGAAGATAGGCTGAGAAAGCTGGGGCTGTTCAGCCTGGAGAAGAGAAGACTGCGTGGAGACCTCATAGCAGCCTTCCAGTACCTGAAGGGGGCCTATAAGGATGCTGGGGAGGGACTCTTCATTAGGGACTGTAGTGATAGGACAAGGGGTAAAGAGTTAAATCTTAAACAGGGACGGTTTAGATTGGATATAAGGAAGAAGTTTTTTATTGTGAGGTTGTTGAGGTACTGGAATTGGTTGCTCAAGGAAGCTGTGAATGCTCCATCCCTGGTGGTGTTCAAGGCCAGGTTGGATGAAGCCTTGCGTGGCATGCTTTAGTGTGAGGTGTTGTAACTAGATGAACTTGAGGTCTTTTCCAACCCTAACTATTCAATGATTCTACGATTCTATTATTCTATGCAACTCACAAGGAACCTAGTGCTATAGTCCAGCTGTGCGATCTTACCTTATGTAGGAGGGTATGTTCGGTTTTTTGTTTGTTGGTTTGGAGCTCGAAGCACTGCTAGAGGCAGATATCATAAGCAAATGCTATGCAATTTTATCTTTCGAGCTTCATCAATAAGCTTCATGATTAAGCTGGTCTCCATGGGATACTTGTTCCAGGCTTCTCTAAGAGTGAAGGCATGCCATTGAGGAATGCATATTATTTGGGGTTTTTCACTTTTAACAGTAACTTTTAAAAAATTGAATTTAAACATTCTATTTTAAATAGGCAAAGAATGGGAGAAATTAAACAATTTAGGTAGTCCAATTTCTCAAATTTCAAATAACCATGTAGCAGCTGCCTGGTTTGAAAGAGGTCTGAAAACATCTGTGCCATGCACTAAGGAATAAAACAATCTTACCAACACCCTATCAGAAAGCCAAGACTGAACCATGCTGTAGGTAAAAGCAGGAAGAATCTTGCTAATAACTCAGGTCCCTACAAGTTAGTTGCTAATGAAACTAACAGAATCACATACTTAACACTACAAGACTTCTGTTAATTTAAATTCAGGAAAGAATGTCTTCCTGAGCTCATACCTGGCAACTGGTTTTGCACTGTGTGATCAGGGCACATCTACCAGACATTCCAGGATTTAATCCCATTAAAGGTACAATTTCACCCCAATGTCTACTTGCTCACCTCCAAGGTTTCAGAGGACAGTAAATGTAGACCCTAGAAGCCAAATGACAGATCAAGATAGAAACTGATAGCTTGTGGAGTCTCCTACACTGGAGATATTCAAGGCCCGCTTGGACAAGTTCCTGTGTGATGTACTGTAGGTTACCTTGCTCTTGCGGGGGGGTTGGACTAGATGATCTTTTGAGGTCCCTTCCAACCCTTGGGATTCTGTGATTCTGTGATTTACAACCAGTGCTGAAAAAAACTTGAGCAATATGGATAACAGTGCATACATTTCTGGCAATACCCTTTTTAAGAGACCTTTTTGGGAATACTGACACACCATGCATCTGAAAAGAGTCACTGCAAACTTGTGCAATGGAACAAAATGACTTCCCAAGATCCTATGACAAATCTCACTCCGTGAAACCTCCTACTTAATCATGTGATCCCTTTCCCAAGCACATCACATTACTTTTAAAACAGTTTAAATTAAATCCCTTCCCCATTTGTCAGACAGTTCCAGAAACATACTTCTTGGATGGATAAGGAGCCCTCTTCCAATTTCCCCTCTAAATTTATTCATGGCCAATGTATAACCATTTGATCTTGTGCCAATACCATCCTTTAACTTAAATAATAATTATTCTTCCTTGATATTTACCTCCATACTATGTCATTCATTTTTTAATTCGTTCGGTTTAAAATAATTTTAATAAATGTGAAAATGTTGTAGCTATAAAATGAAAATGCACTGTGATGACCTTTATTTGAATCTGGCAGTAACCTGATTTTATTAAGTATCAGAAATGTTATAGCAGATATTAAAACGTAGTGACATTCCCACATTATGCAAATCTACCTGGACTCATTTTAAACCTTTTTGTCTTTCTCTCTCCACCTCTTTCTACACAGTTTAGTTTTACAAATGAAGAAGTTTTAATATTAAGCCCACATTTTTAGAGAAACATCTACATATTTGTATCCTCAAATAAGATAGGAAAGGGTATGTCTAGACAGTTCAATGGCTTATGTAACTGATCAGCTATTTCTGCAGTTTCTCAGGTAAGTAATTATCACAGTATTCTGTACAAATTAGTTACTTTAAGGTGCACACATTCGGCAGCTACTGAGAAGAGAAATGGAAATCCAGACCATGAAATTAATAAGTCTGTCCAAATCTGTCAATGCTATTAATATGTTCAGAAGACTAAATACTCAGCAGCAAACTACTGACTTTCTGTTTTTTGTTTTCCTGCGGTTAGTGTACCTACACACAAAGATTTTGCATCACCTACGCAGTGAGCTGAATGTATCACGTCTGATCTATGCATTTTGAAATAAAAGCACTGTCAAGTTTACCTGTAAGAGCATATAGGAATAATACCAGAAACAAAGTTTAGTGAAAAGATCTGTTCCTCTGTCTCAGAAGATAAGAAAACCTGGATTTTATGAGCATAGGAGCTGATCAGAAAGATTAAGATTTTCTTACAAATATAATATCTGTAAGTCCATCTTTTGATTTAAGAGTCAGAATGGAAATGTGTGTTCCTAAGAAATTCTGGCCACATCACAGCCTTTGACTGTAATACTGCTCTTTGTTTTGAGAGCAGAATTATGTGTATATTAAGCAAACAAAACTCATTCATCAACACACATGACTCCTCTTATGTCTTCACATATACAAAACGGTTGACGTTGTAAAGGACCACTGGAGATCATCTAGCCCAACCACCTACTCAAGCAGGTCCACCTAAAGCAGGATGGCCAGGGCCAAGTGCAGGCAGCTTTTTAATACTTCTAAGAATGGAGATTCTACAGCCTCCCTGAGCAACCTGTGCTGGTGCTTGCTTACCCGCACAGTGAAAAAGTGTTTCGTGTGGGCTTTTTTGTTCATTCCATCTTGTCCTGATCTTCATCCTCTCAGAATCACAGAATCATAGAATAGTTAAGGTTGGAAAGGAGCTTAAGAACATCTAGTTCCAACCCCCCGCCACGGGCAGGGACACCTCCCACTAAATCATGTCACCCAAGGCTCTATCCAGCCTGGCCTTGAACACCACCAAGGATGGAGCTTGTTAGGGCAACCCATTCCAGTGCCTCAGCACCCATATAGTAAAGAGCTTCTTCCTTATATCCAACCTAAACTTCCCCTGTTTAAGTTTCAACCCGTTACCCCTTGTCCCATCACTACAGTCCCTGATGAAGAGTCCCTCTCCAGCATCCCTATAGGCCCCCTTCAGATACTGGAAAGCTGCTAGGAGGTCTCCATGCAGCCTTTGCTTCTCCAGGCTGAACAGCCCCAACTTTCTCAGCCTATCTTCATACGGGAGGTGCTCCAGTCCCCTGACCATCCTCGTGGCCCTCCTCTGGACTTGCTCCAACACTTCCATGTTCTTTTTATGTTGAGGACACCAGAACTGCACACAATACTCCAAGTGAGGTCTCACGAGAGCAGAGTAGAAGGGCAGGATCACTTCCTTCAGCCTGCTGGTCACGCTCCTTTTGATGCAGCCCAGGATGCGGTTGGTTTTCTGGGCTGCGAGCACACACTGAAGCCAGCTCATGTTCAGTTTCTCTTCAACCAACATCCCCAAGTCCTTCTCCGCAGGGCCGCTCTGAATCTCTTCTTTGCCCAGCCTGTAGC
Source organism: Lathamus discolor (assembly GCF_037157495.1). Taxonomy (NCBI): domain Eukaryota; kingdom Metazoa; phylum Chordata; class Aves; order Psittaciformes; family Psittacidae; genus Lathamus; species Lathamus discolor. The sequence goes on from NC_088884.1 coordinate 26,984,261, forward strand.
TGTGCCTGGGATTGCTTTGACCCAGGTGTAGGACCTTGCACTTGTCATGGTTGAACTTCATGAGGTTGGCATCAGCCCACCTCACAAGCATGTCAAGGTCCCTCTGGATGGCATCCCTTCCCTCCAGCATATCAACCGGACCACACAGCTTGGTGTCATCGGCAAACTTGCTGAGGGCACACTCTATCTCACTGTCCATGTCAGCAATGAAGATGTTAAACAAGACTGGTCCCAACAGCGATCCCTGAGGGACACCACTCGTTACTGGTCTCCAGCCGGACATTGAGCCATTGACCACAACTCTTTGTGTGCGGCCATCCAGCCAGTTCTATCCACCAAGTGGTGTTGTACTTGCACCTTTACCATCCTACAGGGATTTTACCAGCATTTATTTTCATTTATAGCTTTATCTTTTCTGCACATAAAAATATTGTCTTTAGTTTTCCTCAGAAATAAACATTTAACTGTTGGGCTATGCAATATAGCTCTTTGTCACAGGGAATCCTAAAGTGTTTAATACATTTCTGTGAGTTCTGTATAACGTAATGGATTTGCTTTTTTAGACATAAAAAGGCATTGTGGCTTCCCATGTTTTCCTTCAAACGCAGTTAATTCTTAACATTTTCAATAAATATAATGACCCTTCTAAAATTTCTTTTTTTCTAACTTCTCAGGCTTAAGTTCTTACTTGCTAGGTGGGAAATAGGGGGTATTTGTCAATCCTTGACACCAGCCTTGGAAGAACCCTAGCTGAGGATTTTGAGAGCTATTCTCTATGAACATCCCAGGTCGCATACTCAATAAGCATTTGTGTAATTGCTCCAGGAAGCCACACTGCTTATTATTTTTCAAACAAAATGTCAGTCATAATCATCCAGAATACTATCAAGCTGCCATGTTTGCAACATGTGAAAATAAATATTTTCATATTGTCATCCCTTGGTATTTGTGTGAAGTAATAATGCTATCATTTTCTTTGAAATATTCACAGTATTTATTCTAGTTTGTTACATCAGATCAAATATATAAATTAAACACTTAAGTATATTTTTGAAAGGGCTAATATTGCCTTTTTCTTTTATATAGCAAACAAGATCTTTTTTGTTGCAGCTTGGTAATTCCTTTTTTTCAGATGATGCTTTCATACGGGAAGAATGCTTAAAACTTCATCAAGTTCTGAAAATGCACAGTGGAAATATTCTTTCTGGTTTTGAGGCAGAAAAAGAAGAGGCACCATAAAACAGTCTACACTCTGGAAACATTTTCAGAGCACAGTAAGGCACTCAGAAAAAAAAAAAAAAAGATCCTGATTATAGTTCCTTTCCTTGCCATCAACTTTTTCAGGAGCAAAACCCGACCAAATAAAGTTGCCCACAGTCCATCCTCTACCTATGTTAATTTTCTTTTTATTTTCTTTTGTTTTACTAGGTCCAGGACATTTTTATTCAATATAGCTATTCTTTAACATATTGTTCCAGATACCCAGAAGTACACATGCTTTGGCAGGTACTAGCTCTCCTTTTACAACAAAACCTTCAGTTTTTATGTCTGTATAGAAAAATTGAGATAATATTTGAGTTGAATATTTACACTTTGGTCTTCAAAGGATAGATTTTCTCCGACCAGATATCCCTCTACACGAGCAATCAGTGCAACTACTGCTGTGCCAGTTCATAACTTCAACTTCCTTCTGGATATCCTCATTGGCACGTACCCTCATGGTGGGGTATACAAATCAATTCACCTCTTACAGTCTTTTGCATTGTAATGGAATGCTTGAGCAGGGATATGCTGGATTCTCAGCAGACTGCTTTTCATAACTACTGTTATCTTGTCTGAGATGCTAGACCGGCTTTTGGGTGTTGCCAGTGTGTCAGCAAAATGTGAAATGTCTAGTGCATGACTGCAGTGCCTTTAGCTGTCCAAGTTTTCTCGTATCAAAGCTAGTGGCAAATCCATCTGCTTCATTTCTGTGTCCACAATCTTGATTATAATGGCTGCAGCTAATGCATTTCCAAGTGTTGTCAGCTGCAGTTTTTGCCCTGTGTGACTAGGAGCAGCTCCATCTCTGTTTTTAAATGTACCAGAAGTAGCCCTAAGAATATATCACTGTTTCTTTTGCATTTCTTCAACTGTACCTGAAAGACAATGTCTAATACTGAAAACCGAGCAACACATGCTGTATTATTGGAATGCTTTTATAAAAAAACAATCAAACAAATGAACAAAACCCCCATAAAAATACTAGATAAGAGTGAAACTGGCCATAGTATGCCACCTTCGATGTCTTTTTCTTGTTAGAAGCTTCAGCTGCTTATCACATTCTGTCTATATTTCTGTATATTTTAATCCCAGGCTTCTTTATGGCATATGCAAGGTTGCCAGTAATGCTGCTTTGGCTTTCTCATTGGTCCTTTAACATACCGATGAAGCTCAACTACTGTTCTGACCCTTTTATTGGTAAAAAAACAATAGGGTGAAGCAGGTCAGCAGCACCCTGTGCTGCATCAGGCAGAGCATTGCCTGCAGGTCAAGGGAGGTGATCCTTCCCCTTTGCTCAGCACTGGTCAGGCACACCTAGGTATTGTGTTCAGTGCTGGGATCCCCAGTACAAGACAGACATGGAAGCACTGTACCTCATTTAGGAAAGGGACATGAAGGTGATTAATATAATCTTATACAAGATACTGAGAGAGCTGGGGCCTTTTATCCTGGAGAAGGCTCAGGGGGATCTCATCAATATATATAAATACCTGATGGAAGGGTGCAAAAAAGATAGCTCTAGGCTCTTCTTAGTATTTCTGAGTGACAAGATGAGAGGAAATGGACAAACACGGGAATATAGAATATCACATCTAAACAAAAGAAAGAGCTTTTTATTGTCAGGTTTGGCAAACACCAGAACAGGTTGTCCAGAAAGGTTTTGGACTCTCCACACTTGGGAGATATGCAAAAGATGTCTGGACACAGCTCTGAGAAACCCTCTGTAGCTGATCCTGTTTTAAGCACAGGGTTTAGACTAGATAACAGCCCAAATAGGTCCCTGCCAACTTCAGCCATCCCGCTATTCTGTAATTTATGGCATGTTTAGTATAATACCCATTAACTTACTGAGTCCTAATGAACACTGATATGTTGCTTGCAACACGAGTGTGTAGAGGAGGATCTGAGGGATCCAAGACAGGGAAACTAGTTTGCTATTTTCTTCTTGAGACTCCTGAAACTATTAAAGGAAATTCTTATTCAAGTATGTTTTGTACAACACTACATTTTTCTAATTGACAGAGAGTGTATAGTGCCAAGTTTGAATAAATCAAAGGAGTAATAAATCTGAATTAAAATCCTCTGGCTTACAACCCTTCACAAGGATGTGTGTTGCATATATAAGCTTCCACTAAACACTATGTCTTTGTTTTGGTGGAACCATCTTCTCTTTTCTCATGGACATCTTTACCTGGGTGTTTCACTGCATTGCAGGGTCTCTGGAATTGCTAGCATGTACCAAATACCCAAAGTGCTATTGAACAGGGACTTGCAAATAGGCACAGGGGTAAAAGCAAGATACGATGTGAAGTAAATGATCTGATTTAGCAGAAAGGACAAATTTTTGTCTGGATACACCAGTGTTACTGTGTTAACAATATACTTTCTCAAAATGTCTAGATATGGAAAAAATAATATAATTTTACCCTAATATTTACTCCTGTATTTCCACCTTCAACTGTGTATTTAAGTCTCTCTGCTGCAGATACGTAAATTATGGGTCTGGGGGTGAAGGGGAGATTTATTAGACAGAGGCCATTGAAGCTGTAAGGACAACTTAGGACACAAAACAATGTTTATGTTGTTTGAAAAACTTGCTTTATTCACTCCTTCTATAGATGCAATTACAATGCATTAGTACACATTACCCTGATTTCTAAAGAAAGCTTTGTGCCAGATTAAAATAAAGGTCAAAAAATACTGCTACTGAGCAAGATTTTTGCCTAGCTCAGTTCCATGGTTTTCATAAACAAAAATAGCTACTGTTTTTTCTCCTCCATAATAATATCATCTCTCCTATTAATCCCTCTGTAATTTGTTCCATTCAATCTACTTTTACAAATACATTACTTTAATAGCACATTAGTCATCCTAGAAATATCTGCTTATGTTATGGCTTGTAGTGGAACATATCATGACATGACTTTACCTTGGGGATTTTCATTCTCATTACTTCTACACTTCACCAGTTTTTATATTGTGGATGCCACTCTGCTCTGAAAGCCTGCCAGTGACAATGGGAATAAAACATAACAGTACCAGAGGTTGGATGGGCTGAAGCAAAACCTGTACCATGTCTCCAATGAAATTAAGTATCTTGAAATCTTGTCTTTTTGTAAAGTTTCAACAGCAAGCAGTTCTCTTCTAAATTGGAAAGAAATCAATTTGATAGGTGGACCACTTGGTGGATAAAGACCTGCCTGGATGGCAGCACACAAAGATTTGTGGTCAATGGCTCAAGCTTGAGTGGTGTCCCTCAGGGATCGGTGTTGGGACCGGTCTTGTTTAACATCTTTGTTGCTGACATGGACAGTGGGATTGAGTGCGCCCTCAGCAAGTCTGCCGATGACACCAAGCTGTGTGGTCTGGTTGATACGCTGGAGGGAAGGAATGCCATCCGGAGGGATCTTGACACGCTTGTGAGGTGAGCTGATGCCAACCTCATGAAGTTCAACCATGACAAGTGCAAGGTCCTACACCTGGGTCAGAGCAATCCCAGGCACAGCTACAGATTGGGCAAAGAAGAGATTCAGAGCGGCCCTGCGGAGAAGGACTTGGGGATGTTGGTTGAAGAGAAACTGAACATGAGCTGGCTTCAGTGTGCGCTCGCAGCCCAGAAAACCAACTGCATCCTGGGCTGCATCAAAAGGGGCATGACCAGCAGGCTGAAGGAAGTGATCCTGCCCTTCTACTCTGCTCTCGTGAGACCTCACTTGGAGTATTGCGTGCTGTTCTGGTGTCCTCAACATAAAAAGGACATGGAGCTGTTGGAGCAAGTCCAGAGGAAGGCCACGAGGATGATCAGGGGACTGGAGCACCTCCCGTATGAAGATAGGCTGAGAAAGTTGGGGCTGTTCAGCCTGGAGAAGCAAAGGCTGCATGGAGACCTCCTAGCAGCTTTCCAGTATCTGAAGGGGGCCTATAGGGATGCTGGAGAGGGACTCTTCATTGGGGACTGTAGTGATGGGACAAGGGGTAATGGGTTCAAGCTTAAACAGGGGAAGTTTAGGTTGGATATAAGGAAGAAGTTCTTTACTGTAAGGGTGCTGAGGCACTGGAATGGGTTGCCCAGGGAAGCTGTGAATGCTCCATCCCTGGCAGTGTTCAAGGCCAGGCTGGATGAAGCCTTGGGTGGGATGGTTTAGTGTGAGGTGTCCCTGTCCATGGCAGGGAGTTGGAACTAGATGATCTTAAGCTCCTCTCCAACCCTAACTATTCTATGATTCTGTGATTCTCATGCACTGAGACACCATGGTGAATGCTCAATACCTCTGTATTAAAACAACATTTTTGCACTGTAAAGGAATGTTAACTATGTTTCATTATAATCTTTTCCTAAGCACCATTAATGTAATTAACAGCCTGTTAAGCAAGGCATTAGACCTTCAGAATCACATAATAAATTGTAAATCCACAGCTGGTAGGAGACCCTTTCAAGAGAAACACTGCTCAGGAATACAACAGACAGAACTGTGAAAATTTCTTTATTCAGCAGTGGAGAACCTCCAACACCCATTAAAGAAGAATAAATGTCTGACTTAAATTGCTCCAAAAATATATTTAATTAAATATAACCCTAAGGAGCTGCACTTCCACCAGTTAAAGCTCCATCAAAAATGGTTAATTATTCTTGTAAAGACTGCTTCCTTAAAAGACATAATTTTGCTGCAATATCTATATATTGGCCCATTAAATACCCTTCAGCAATAATTATTTGATGTTATGGTGAACTATGCAGAGAAAATTTAAAGCAGAGAATAAAGATCTTGCTGGAGACAGGAAGCAGGTAAGACAAAAGCTATCATGTCCATCCCTCTTGAAATATCTTGAGTAAATAATTTCCTAATAGATAGTATCCTACAAATTTCTTTAATATTGTTGAAGCAAGTGCAATAGCAACAGATACAATCCTCATGCTGGGTTTGTCATGCAAATCTTAAGTTCATGAATTTTAATTCCCCCACATTTTAGAAGCACTACCACGCTGTCATGACATTACGGCAGTAAAGGAACATAGCTCAAGACTGTTTTTCACATACACCAGTGCCTTTTCTTATTTGTCTGGGGAACGCACTGCTGTTAGACCAAATTAACTCACATGGTGTGACATACTTCACTCAGCCTTTGCCACAAGAGCTGCCACAACTAAGGTTGCTGTGCCCTACTTAAGAAATCAGCACAGAAAAAAGCAGTGCAATGGCACCATTAAGAAAACATTATAAACTGTTGACCACATAGACCATTTTAGAAAAGTCTAGGGGCTATGTGGCTAGCAAAATGATTGCCACTACATTGTCACAATGCACTAGAGCAAGACAATCAATATAGCTTTGCAAATTTGATGTGAAGAACTACACTGTGAAACCTGAGTTTTCCAGTAGACTTAGATCCTAACACACCTCCTGCAAGATTGAAGAAATTATATGTATCAAAAAAAAACATAATTTGCCTTTAACCATACTTTACTTACTCAGTTATTAAAAAAATCAATTCCTGTGTCAATCCAAAAGTGCGTTGTTTTACATGAAAACTTTTTTGCTTCTTCTCCTGAGTTATCATGTTTCTTTGTTCAATGCTGTATTTTGTTTGGGTTTTTTTCTAGGCTGGTTAAGCTGCAAGCAAGGAAGCAAAATTACTAGATCGGCTAGGGCTTGTTTGTTTGGTTTCTTGCAATCACTTAGTCTATGAGCAACTGGAGGATGAATGCAGAGGAAAGCAACTAAATGACAGTGGAAAAATAGAGAATGTTGCTTTGCTATCTTAGTTGCAGGATTTTCTTAGGCAGTCACACTCTTGGCACTGAACACCATTGTTTTGCTAAAAGCATGAAAAGGAAGAGCATCTTTTTCTTCTAACCTAAGCTCCAGCCCACTTAACCATGACCTACACTCCCACTGCTGCTTCCATGGGCTACTTACACATCCATGTCTCACCCAGCAGCTTTCACCCTTTCTTCATTGTTTGATAAGAACCAAAGATTTAGTTTCAAACCTACAAGCCACTCTGCAACACTCACTTTTATAATTATTATGGACTTTTCAGGTGTGACAACATCTAGCGCAGCTGAGCAAAATCCTGGTCCCAGCCCCCAGCATCACCTTGTCAAGAAACTTAATACTTCCGTGAACTAAAACCTGAAACTGCAACCCAGGATGCACACGCAGCAACAACAGCATTGTAATTTACCTCCGATTTGTTCTTCAGCGTTAAAAAAAAAGATGAGAGAGTTAAACAGGAAACAGCCATCACATTTCAAAGGGAATCAGAGCACAATAAGGTTCCAAACACGCTGCAGTGCAAGGAGCATTTCATGTTGATGACCATGGATTTGCTATCTTTAAGGCAAAACATTCAGATCCTAGCTGTACATGGTGCAAGATCATATAAACTTGCATCTTTGTGAGTTAAGCTTTCTCTCTCTCCTTGCTCCGAAAAAGCAAGGAGAGATTTTAATCCTTAAGGGATTCAAGGAAGTAAAATTGCCTTTCCCTGTTTCCATGTTTCTTACTTTCTTACTCTGAAAATCCCGAACATTGGTTACGCTTTAAGAAATCCTTTTACAGGACAGGAATGCAGGATGTGAAGGAATAAAATGTGTAAGAACAGACTATTTTTCTGCTCAAACAACCTGACACCAGCTACTGAAACCCCAAGGGGCTGGACCTACTCTCAGGTTTGCTCACATGAACACTACTCAGCTCAACATAATGAGGTGATCTGAGGCACATCTCCTGAGACACAAGGCTTTGGAGCGGAAAAGCCTTATGAAGAAGGGAAAACTTAGGATGAAACTTATATTTTGCAGATTCTTTTGAGAACCTCTTCTTCCATCCATCTTCCTGATACACAATTGTAAGTCTTAGAGTTAATACACACTCCATTCCATTTCTATGGATAAAAGCCAAACGGATTATTTAGCCTATATTTTTAGTACAACATAATGAATACAGAGTTCTCCAGTATCTGCCTTGTAAATAAGCACAAAAGCACTCATTTTTTAGATTTTCGTCACAAATATTATTGAGTCACTTAAGTCCACCCATCTTCCCTGAAGACAAATAATTCGATCTAACAGGGAAAAGAATGTGAACAAATTTGAACATAAACCAGAGTTCATGCACGCAGGGGAAATTACTAAGGAAACCAAATTTATGATCGTTGTATTATGAATAAATAGCTCCTTGGTACATGCTATAGAATGAAAGAAATATATTGCTAGTCTGTTAACACTTATTGCACAGGTAATACAACATATGTTAAGAAACCAAATCCCTGCTGAGGACAAAATAGGATTTGCCATTAACATTCAGCAAATCTGTCAGCTGAAGCCATGTTAAAATATTCTTAAACATCTTGACCTATAGTGATCTGTCAAAATGGTCTGTAAATCATCATTTCTTGATTATGATACTATGGCTAGAGCTTTCATTTCACTGATGTTCACAGTGGCTGAGATTAGAGTCAGCTCCAGAGAAGAAAGCTCTTGCTGAAAACAATTCCCAGCAGAACAGGGTAATGCACAAAGAGAGTGAGAGGCTTTAATGATCAAAAACAACACCCTGAGCTGCACTTTGAAGAGGCAGCAGGTCACATAGGGTCTGATATATGAAGAATAGATGCTGACTGTGCCAAAGAGCACAATTTACGGGCAGGTCCATCCATTGAGATGACAGAGGCCATCACTTTGCTTCCACAGGACTGGGCTAACATGGGTAATTCCCTCATCCCAGGACAGCACAGTTCCCTGGTAAAAATGTACTGCTTACACAGCCCCATGCTGCTTTTCTTTGGTCTCTTCTTTCAACAAGAAAGGACAGAAGTGATCCTACCTTTGCTCCAGGGGGCAATTACAGGTGCTTCCTTTAGTGAGTGAGTGGGCAGAGTAAACCTCCTTGTCCCCATGCAGTTCCAAGAAATGAACTAGCAGCAGCACTGATGTGGGACTACAGCTTGGACATGCACTGCTCTGTCATTGCCATGGGCAACCCCAAACTCTTCGAAAAGTCCTGGAAGATGCCCCTGGGAATTGATGCAGTTCTGTGAAGTTTCAGCTTTATCATAACGAAAAAACCTAACCAAAAAAACAAAAAGATATTAACATTGTATCCTTTATGCTTTTAAAGTTTAAATATTGGAATGTAAAACTGTAGAGTTCATCTTTGAAATGCTTTAACAGACAGAGCATGACTTGGGGAACCCGATTCAGGTTTTTGAACATTTGGATGTGCACATGGTAGGCTACAGGGCAGTGGCTTCGAGTTTGCCACAGGGAAATTTGTGCTGATATTACTGAAACAGAAAATTCTCTTGTGTGGAGGCAGTGCTGGGATGCTGTGAGAAGGAGCCAGGGGCTCTGGCAGACCAGTAAGTGTGTCTGAGGGCATTATCACCCCATCTGTACACCCCCAATTTTTCTCTCCAATGTCAGTGTTCCTGTAGCAGAGGCTTCAGAGGCAAATGTACCTGCTGCTTGGCAGAGATTGCACTCTCAGCTCATCAACATTTAAAGCTGCAAAGCCACCCGACTGCTGCAGTGATGGTGCAGATCACAGCAGCTTCTGTCACCCTGCTCCAGGGTAGCAGCTCCCAGCAGCACGGGGCAGAGGAGGGTTGAGGGTGGTAACACCGTGGATCACGGCTCTTCAGTCTGACAGAGCCCATCTGTCAAAACCCAAAAGTGAGAAAGAGAGATAAATTACACAGGAACTGTGGTTGTATTAAGGGGATATGTAAAGTCATGCTTTTACCTGAAAAAAATATGTAATTAAGTCAGTTACTGTGCTTGATATTTGTGCACAGTATCTGTTGCAGCACATTCAACTAAAATTAAATAATAGAAAATAAATCTCAGCTGGACCACTGCCTGGAAAAGTGCCCAAGCAGGAAGGAGAACTGTATTGTCTGAACAATTTATGTTTAAGAGCTATTCATGAAACAGATTTTTCTGTTGATTCTGCATTTTTGCTGATAATTACAGAACATTTTGGGGGTGAGGAGCTGTCACACTAATTGAAACAAATTTTTCACTCCAAAAAAACAGGAGGTAAAAATAACCCTGTATCTCATCAAATTTTTAAGGGGAGAAGAGTGTTTAAAAATTCATTGTCTGTTTCTCATCTATTCCAAGATTTCTTTTGGTATTATAAATATGATTTATAATACTTTCAGGAGCACATACTTTGAAGTCCTTACCTATTGCCAGAAAGGGTGAAAGAGACCTTTGCATAAAACACAGCTTTGACTGTCAGTGCACATTTTTAAACAATAGTGGTCTGTGTAACATAGAGCCTGGTACATGCATTCCAGCTTTTCTGCAAGATTTTTACATAAACCTTAGCAAGCCACATCACCTCTCAGTGCTTTCTCTGTGAGGGCAGGGAGACATGGAAAGTCAGTATATTCCTTCCTTGCCTTAGCAGGATACAAAGAGAAGAAAATATGGAGAGTGGGCACATCTTCACATATGGTTGCATTACAGTAGTTAACTAAACAAGATCAAGACATGGGCCAAGTGCTGCTTTGCAACTCTTCATTCTGTTAAGTTGTTACCACAGTCCCTAGCACTGGCTTTGGCTTTGCCAAAATGAAACATTGCCTAGGGAGGACTCAGGGCTAGTAAGATAAGGTAACCTTCTTCACTGGCAGCCTGGGCATGGCAGTCCTGTTTTATGGGAGAAGGGGTCCAGGATTCCTTCTGGCTGGACACACCACATGCCACACCAACTGGTCTCAGAACTGGAGATCTGGCCTTGCTTGTTTTATTTACTAGTATAGACATAGCCTGTAAAAACCTCTGGTAAAGGAACATAGCTTCTGGTTACAGGCAATATAAGACTAGATTAATTGTAAGAGTCAAGCACATACTGTTGTTTGTCAATTTGACCTGCAATTAGATCCACACAGACAGTTTCTTGGCTCAAGTCCTCAGTACATGAACAATGTTTTGCAAGTACAGCCGTAGCCTTTGCAGGGTCTGATTCTGATGCTACATGCTTCTCAAATGATTTTCTGTAAAGATTAGAGTCAGGGTCGATGACCTGAAACTCAATAGCATGACCTCCATCTCTCTAGCAAGGTATATGCTGTTCTAAGGACCTATCCTATTTGCACACTGGTATGAGTTAGGCAAGCCGGACTACCAAAAGGTCCTGCAGAGCTGCAATCCAAATACACTGGACTGGGAAACCACTTCTCTAGCAAACGCCAAAGGAGCAGGCTGTTGGAAGAACTTCAGGTGAAAAATATGGTTGTGTAACAAAGCATGCCCCAGAGAAGAAGAGCAAAGCTGGTTTAAAAAATCCCTGATGGAAAATTTTGTCCTACTTAAATCAAAGCACTTCTGCAGGAATGTTTCCATCTGTAGGTTTTACAAAAATAGTCTTAGTCATTCCTTTTCAGTATAGCTGAAACATTTCATTTTGAGAAAACCAGAGCATTCTCCTTCACTGCTAGTGATACTGTGTTTTATTGCAGAGTCTCTCAGAACTGACAGGCTGGGAGTTGCCTGAAGTCAGCAACTGACTGTCCATTCCTCTCTCTTTTAGGTACAATCAACTTAAATACAGCATCTCTGGCAGAGCTTTGTCTAATCTAACCTCACAAAAGTTGTCTTTTTATGAGTTTCATCCTGCTTGAGAGTCCAAAAGTTATTTCTAACAAAAAATTACCTCATCATTTCTGTAATATTTTGGAAATATTATAGAAAAATGACATCAGTCAGTCCCCTCCACTTGAACATTCAATGTATAGTACAGTTGGACAATTAACATCAAATCAAAGCGTTTGGTTCTTATTGAAACAAAACACCCATATGTTATAAAACAAACAAACAAAAAAAAAAAACCCGCAACCACAACGTCTTGTCATTTTTCTATTCTCTAGACACTTCAGAATTGTTTTCACGAGCAGGATCACAGTCAGATGTTCATTTTGGTTTGACACTAACCGACAATCTGAATTTCCTGCAGAATGACCATCCTCACTTCCATTTCTGTGCTATCCCTTCTTGATTAAATGTGCAAAACAGCACATGTCCAAATGTAAGCAGAGGCCATAGGGTTCTTCTTCATCTTTGTCTCAGCTGAAGACAAGCTTGGGTGAGTTCTCAAGTATGGCATGGAAGGAAAAGAATTTTACAGAAAATTATTGAAGTGTTCTTAAATCATGAAGATCTTATTACCATACCAAAAATAGGGGCAGTGAGAACAGCAGGAATCTCTCTGCAAATAGACCTGAATCTTGGCATGGGAAGATTTGCTTTCAATATAGGACATAGCTGCCTTTTCCTTTTCAAGTACCCACTGGGAGTGCTACATTTCCCGAACCAATTAAAAATCAAGAGTTAAATGAAATAATAAATTCCAGACATTGATTTTTATGTTAGGAGTCATCTTTATGCAGAGCATAATGTATCATCCTAAATGCCACTCATTCAGTAATACTATTATAATGCTATTCCTTGGTGATGGTCAGAAAAAATTGTCCAGGCCATTCATCAACACTGTCACTATGTCATTTTTTTGTCTGACCTAAAACCTGACTGTAAGTGGTCTCAGGCATCAGCTGAGAAAAAAAATGGGAGACAGTGCTACCAGAGCTAGTTCAGCTACATCTGCTCCATTCCTCTGGTCTTCTGTGTGCTCAGACACAATTTAACAATCAAATAAAGGCAAATGGGGAGTTCTGGGGCAAGAATACTAGTAAAGGGGTTTGTAACCAGCATCTCTAAACAATGCTGATGGAGCACTCCGTGTATGACCTGCTAACTCCAAGAGGGGCCTTACCAAACAGTGTACAAAGGATTTGCAAATGGAATTTGAAATATGGGAGGGCCTTGAACCTTATGTCCCTTTCTCAGCTCCACCCCAGCTCAATCTAGGCAGCGAGTAAGCATACTCTGAGAGAAGACTGCCATCTGCTGAACCACAACCTTTCGCTGGCCTGACCACCCAAACAGGGCTTGCTCAGCCTGGGAGTTTCCATGTGTTCCCACTTTCAGCTTTCCCTGCCCAAGGGAGAAAGACTTTCCCCTTTCTGCTCTTCCTTAAACACAATCCAAGCAGTAGAAGTCTATAGAAATACCATAAAGGTACAGAAAGAGTAACTAAATCTGTCTTGTATTTCCCATTTTATAAATTAATTTCTTCTTTATATAGCAAGGAAAATAACAGCTAGGCATACCTGTAGTGGTTGGATTGTTCTGGGGGTGATTAACTCAAAGATGTAAATGTCCACATCTCTCAGTAGCATGCACAGGAATCATCCCTTCTTCATAAAGCATAAAAAATTGATCTATCCTCTTCTAAGACTAAAAAGCATTACATCTGCTGAGCAATGTCCCTACTCATCAGAACAGTAACCTACTGCTACATTATCTAAGCTGCATTATTTTTTCATTTCATTATAATAAATTAGCTGCTTGGCTATTAACATGCTTCATGTTTAAGGGAGATAGTCACCAGCTCCTAGAAAATCAGAGCCAGTCTGTTACATAAACTGTCCCAGAGTTCATTTAATTACTGCAGTGCCCAAGTGTTTAAATGAAACTTCCTCCTTCAGATATGCCCCATCAACAAAGAGTGGAATCAATAAGGCTCATTTGAAGCAATTTACCCACTGTCGTGTATATTCCAGCCACTGCTTGCATTCATCTGGATAGTATTAGTTTATCATATGTCTCTGAAGGGTTTTTCTGTCAAAGTTTCTCATTCCGTGCTCATACAGATGAATGAACAGTGTCAAAAAAAATCCAATCTATTTTATCTTTGTGAGAATTTCAGAGTAGTGGTGGGAGCTGGGCGTGATTATCTAGGTCCATGGGGGCCACAGAACAAGGACAGCATAATTTCTGATCATCACAGACATACTTTAGGTGCCACTCAGCCTTCAGGCAGATCACCCTAAATAAGATAAAATGGCAGCTGTTTCATCAGAATCTTTGTGCCACCTGAAAAAAAAAAAAAAACCAAACAAAAAACACAACCGCATTTTGCCTCACTACCCTAGACAACAGTGAGGAATTCAGGAAATGCAGTTGTAATTTGCTTGGGTATCAGTTTGTTGTTGTTCAGTTACTTCAGCTCATTCTTTTATTCAGCAACTACAAAATATGCAGGGCTGAAATCATCTTTACAAGCAGTTTTAATCTGAAAGGGGCATTGGGTAATGAAAGAGACAAACTGAAGTTTCTTAGCAGTCTGCTTGACTCACAGACATCAGAGTGAAAGAGACATCTGTTCCCAAATGACTATTTAAGAATTAACCTTTAAAAAGAGGGCATTTGCTAGGTTGAAAAGAAATAAGAATTCATTACTTATAAAGATATGTCCCAGACTTGTTTCTGTTCTCCTGGTGAAGCATCACTCCCTTAAAGATGCTTCCTTTGACTTCCAGATGATTAGTTATCACTAGGTGGTACCAATACATGCAAACACATATTTACTAACAAGAGTTGTCTCCTGCCTCCAATCTAGGCATCACAGACTGTGCTACAGACTTAATAAAATTCCAGCTGAGCAATAAGCTCATCTGAATTTCAACAGCCTGTGGCCACATCGAAAAGCAAGCAATTTCAGGTTTCCAGGAATTTCTGGACAAGAAGCATGATACAGATGTATAATTACAGTTTAACAATATGTAAAATATGCAGCTGAGTATTTTAAATGATGCTTGTAACTCAGACTGGTGCATCCACTTCATATACAGCTTGACTGTCAAGACTTGTATTAATAACATGGAGTGGAGCAGACAAGAAAATAGCTGCTTCTGTCTATAATAAGAAAAAAAAGTACAGAATCGTTACAGTGCCACGGAGACACTGCCAAGGGGGTCTCTTTCCACTGCATTAATGTATGCATAACAATTGCAGAGAGCCTTCTTGTTCACTTGTTCCGGCTGCAGAATGCAAGTCAACACTTCTGCTCACACCACTGTGTTCATGTCTACTGCAGAAGATAATGGATTTTTGGAAAGAATCCCCAGATTCAGCTAGAAGAAAATACTGCCTTCGTATCTCAAGTAAACATCTGCATGTGCAGTTAAGGTTACTGTAATCTGTTTGGGTTTTCTTTTTTTTTTTTTTTTCTGTTATGTTTCAAAAGAGAAAGTCTACACTCTGATTTTGGGCTGCTTTTCATGCTTTTCATTTTCTTTACTATGAAAATAGATTTTTGCTTCTTGAACTCCTTCACACATGCAAACAAGCAAAGGGTTGAGTATTCATTTTGATCAGAATACACTCTTGTAAAGGGAGCAGTGCAAAATCATCCTTGTGCTTGGGACAAAACCAGGAACCTCATTCAGAGGGAGATCAGCTAAATCTTCTGCTCCTTTATTTTAAAGAACTGTCTCTTTTTGGACTAGGAAACTGTCATGGTTTAAGCCCAGTCAGCCACACATCCACTCCCTCACTCCCCCTGCCTTCCTCCACCCCAGCTCCCGGAGGGATGGGGGGTAGAATCGAAAGAATGTAACTCCCATGGGTTGAGATAAGAACAGCCCAGTAACTAAGGTATAACACAAACCACTACTGCTACCACCAATAATAATAATGATAAAGGAAATAACAAGGGAAGGGAAGGGAATACAACACCTCACCACCCGCCAATCTGTACCCAGGCCGACCCAGCAGTCATCTAACCCTTCTGGGTAACTGCCCCCAGTTTATACAGTGGGCATGACGTGCTGTGGTATGGAATACCTCTTTGGTTAATTTGGGTCAGGTGCGCTGTCTCTGCTTCCTCCCGGCTTCCTCTCCTCCCTGGCAGAGCATGAAGCTCACAAAGTCCTTGGTCAAAGTAAACATTACTGAGTGACAACTAAGCACATCGGTGTTGTCAGTGCTGTTCCCAGGCTGAAAGTCAAAACCGCAGCACTGCACCAGCTACTAAGAATGAGGAAAATGACTGCTACTGCTGAACCCAGGACAGAAACAGAAAGGAATACATTCATTTCCAAGCACTGAGTTTCAGTTTTGTATGGAAGAGTGTAGTGCATCTAGTTTGTGAGTTTATCTTTGATCTGTAACAATTACATGTTTTCTAGTCAAAAATCTTCACCCAAAGTGTTTTATTGAGAAGATTTAGTGGTAAAAGGAATATCCTTCCAGTTCCTATGCTGGGGCTGTAAAGCCCAGAAATTCCCACAAACCAAACAGATATGGGCAAGGCAAGCAAGGAAACCTGAAAGTTAATGAAAAGGGGACAAAGTGAAAGTCCATCATGAGAGATGCTGAATGTTCTCCACTTAGTTCCCTGAGAGATAAGGATGCTCCACAGTTCATGTATTTATTGACTTTTGCTACAGTTCATGTGTGGAACATTTAAAAAAAGAACACAACTTTGCATGCTAATGCTGTCAGCCCAAGACCTTTCCTGAGAATGAAATTCACTTTGAAAAAACAATCACAAAACACCTACTGTTCAACACTCCCTGTACACAGTAGGGTGGACTGAGAACAGCATGTCAGCTTTAATTTTAAATGTGTCTGATTCTGTTTCTTGTATTATATTTTCCTGACTATTCATATAGGATTCTTCTCATTTTTCTTGTGCTAGTGCCCTGATTTTTAATTTATTTAATTCTTTTAATTCTCATTAAGGTACATGAGAGTGGATACAGTCACATCATAATGTCAAGCATTTATAAAGAAGTATTTATAAATAAGTATTTATGGACTTCAAAAAATTAAATTATGCAAATGTAGTTCAATAAATTGTGAAAAGATGTATTATTCTCCCCACTGCATTGTGTGCATCTTCTTTAAAAGAAACACTTTTCAGCTGATATTATGAGCCTGATAGAGCATAGCACCTCTACTGGAACCATCACAATTTAATTATGTGGCACCATATATATTCCAAGTATTTCTAAAATGGGTAGAATTTGCAGTGGAAATGCATATCAAAATAACTATGTGACCTGTGCAATAGCCAGTTTTCAGAGCTATATATTAATCCAACCCAGAAGACTTTTAGAATATCAAAATATTCTAAAAAAAGACACCATTGTGCACATTACACTGAAAGAAAAGGAGCCAGCATGTGCAGAGCCCGCATCTGCCCACAGTTCTCATTATTCCAAAAGGACAGTGTTGCCTGCAGCCATCATTGCATTGAGTTCCATAAGAAGATCTTTCATTTTTTAGAGGGCAAGATAATTTTAACTGGCAGGAATGTGGATTTTAGAAATAGGGTTATTCGAGAAAGAAGTGCATACTGATTTCAAAACACCTTGTCTTCAAGGCACAAATATGTAACAGTGCTGCCAACTCATACCTAGATGGAATGAATTTGAGAAACACACTTAGTAGAGCATACTCTTTATATTAGAGAAACCAATAAAGCCAAGACTGCAAAAGGTGAGGGGGAAGAGGGTTGCTAGAAATCCATGCACACGGCCCATACTCTTCAAAAGATATAGCCATCAACGTTTTCTAAACCAAGGCATGTGCCTGACTTTAGGATCTGGATACTCAGTGTTGCCAGTTTCAGCAAAGAAGCTGAGAATAGGCAAAGTAACCTATTACTCTGGAAAATGTAAGCCATTATGCTTCTCTAAAAATTTAATTCAATAGAAAAAGACCTTAGCTAATCAAAGTCATACAGGAAGTCTGTGCAGGGTGACTCATGCCCCCCTCTGCATTATGCTGGCATAAAATGGAGCTAGTGGGAGCAATGCCTTCCCTGTCTCAGTGCAATGCACTCATCTGGCAGCTGCGGTGGACTCTGGCCACTCCGAATTCTGGCAGAGGAACAGGCAGGCCATGCCAGGACCTCACTTTGTACAAGCCAGAAAGTGACAATGGAAGTACTGCAGCAAGAAGCAGTTATTTTCTACAGGGCACAGATCCTGCTGCCTACCTATCTTCTCTTGGTACCCACTAGATGTTTTTTCCTGGCAGAAGCTGAATACCTTATACAGCCATGTCCATTTGGATGTAGCTTCTAAAAGGAATACATTAGACTTGCACCTAAAACAGACCAAAAAAAAGAAAAGGACCTTCATATTCAGGTTATGGATGCTGTGGTCCTCAATTATGCAACCGTATGGACATGGTTGTATATGCATATGTGATATATATCACATACATGTACATATATACAGATATAACCATGTATATGGTTGTTTCTGTGTATGGATAATCATGGTTCTCAATTATACAACCATATATAAAATACATAATGCTCCAAGAAGTAACATTTTTCAACATTAAATTAAGGTTGCTAAAAATAAAGTGCACTTCCTGAAACTTCTCTCTATATGTCAGAAGAGTATTTATAGCAAAGATGATACTTCTATTAAGTTTTTCAATCAAACAGGAACTGAGAGGATTGGCAAAATGTTTTTCACTGTTATTTAGTTGGCTGGTCTTTAATCACAGTTAATTTATAACAGCGTTTCTCCCCTACCTTACTTTTATTTGATATTATTATATCTCTCAATCTTGAACAGGAAGATGTACAGACAACTTACACAGTTGGTGTTCATATGATCATTTGACATTGTGGCAAGTATGGGGAACTGGAGAAGGCATTTAAGAAAGAAAAGATTACAGTTAAGACTGATGGAAGATGAGTTATCTGTTAAATCTTATCATGGCAAGTTACTAATATTTAGATGTTTGTTACCCTCACTGCACCAAACACTGTTTTTCACCTACCAGTCCACAGAAAAAAATATGTCCCCATGGAGCAGGCACTCAACGTAAAGTCTGCTGTCTATGGAGAAAAGTTACCCAGAGATGCAGGACGATGCAGGGACATCACTGGGATAAGAAGCACATTTTGTCCCTGCCAGCTGTGTTCAGGAGTGATGGCTGGCAAAGGGGTAAAGCAGAAAGTTTAATCTTGTGTATGAGTTTTACCACAACTTTTTGGCTCTTGTGCTATATTTGCAATGGAATTCATAGCAGCATCAAGGCCCATTTCTTGGGGAATATTTTTTCAGGATAAGCTGTTTGAATAGCCTTTTACAATCATAATTCGTAAAAGGTACAAAAATGGGAACATCATTTTTCACTGATACTTTTTCTGGACTGTCAAACCTCCTGAAATGCAGATGTGATCAGCCTTTTTAGTCTGTACATTTCTGGAAATAACATGGTCAAGCATTTTACATTTTCGCATAGCAGTGATTGTAGAGCAAAAGGTTGATCTTTATCCCACAAAATGATGTGCAGGATGGAATCCATCTCATCTGGTTTTAGACAACTCAAATTAGACAATTATTTTAAGGCACAGATTCATCCTAAAACCAACAGAAAGAACAAAGAACCAGAAATGTTTCATTCTAAAATAATTGGCAAAGATGACTAGTGCAGAGTGAGCTGATTTTCCCTATTAGGAGCACAAGTGGGAGGTAGGAGGATTTATATTTTGTTTTAATGTTTTCATAAGGTACAAATCTTCACCACAAAACCTAGTAAGAAAGCCCAGCTGGAAACATTCCTACTTAATATTTTAATACGGATTTCCCGAAGAGGAAATGTTTTACCATCACTTAAGAAATTTGAAAATTGCTTGTTTGAAAAGAAACATTAGGAGGAAAATACGTGATTTTGCAGTGCATTCCAATAACACAATTGTTAAGTAATGGGATAAAAAGCTTGACTGCACACACATGGAGGAGCAGAGAGACACAAAGGTGGGGGGGGGAGTTCACATCATACCCTGCCCCACCTCATCCCAGGTCCGTTCCAGCCATCAGCCCAGCAAAGACCTATCTCTGCAATCATGAAGGAGCACATGGCTTCAAGGTAGGTGGAGGAACCCCAATAATCCAGAGAAACAGCTCCAGCCCAGCTCCTCCAGGAGCCTCAGCACTACAGGCTGGAGACACCCATCACCATGGAACAGCAGGAACTGCTTTCAAGTCACCTTTCTCACAGGGTGAGGCACTGCCTAGAGGCATGGGACACACCATAGGATGCAGAGGAGCAGCATTTCAGGGTTGTATAAAACTGACATCAGGATGTATAGGGCAGGAACTAAAGGTGGGAAAAGGGAAGGCTCAAGGTCATTTGGGGAGGAACAGTGATAGGAAGACAGAGGAGTAAGGAGATAAAAGGGATAGGTCATGTATGAACAGGTGCTGGTGTGTAACATTGTGTAACCATGCCCTGCTCCTGCGTAGCACAATCTGTCCTGTGTTCTTGCTAAATAGCCTTCTTATGTGAGGCACAATATGGCTGTGCATATGTGCATGCGTATGTGCTATTGAGGTGGGGGAGAGGAGAGTGATGACCCAGACCAACTCTTGCATGGACTGTGTGGCTAAACCAAATTACAGGAAGGATGTACAATGCGTGTTTGTGTTTGTGGATGTGTGTGTAGGTGGGTCTGTACCAGCAGATGGAGTAAGGCTGCAGCCTTGGGGGCTCATATGTTCAAGGGCCAGAAACTGGAAAGACTGGGACCCCAGGGCAGCTACTGGGTGTCAGAGCCCAGCTGCTGGAAAGATCCACATCATATATATGTATATATTTCCACCAGCACACCTCTGCACTGCTCAGCAAAAGAGGAAACAGGATGCGGAAGCAGAATTAACATTTTCAATTTTATTCAAACAAGATATCTTAACTGACTCAAAGTGGGGAATTTTGCTTTAAAGATTATCTTCACACTGTTTTAAATGGTTTTTTTCCTCCTGTTTTGAAGCACAGTGTTCCTTATGATACCAAAGATGTACTTCTATTTATTGCCTTTAGAAAAACTTACTGGTACAGATTCTAAAAGTATTCTCACTGAGAGTAGAAAATGTCTGAATGCCTTTCTGAAACTACGAGTTTGGAGAGAAAATCCAAAAGCACACAGGGGAAATTTTATGGCCTCAGTAACGCAGTAGGACAGGTTAAATGATCATGATGTTCCCTTCTGGCCTTAAAATTTATTAACTTCCTCCCATTTTTCCTGTTGATAGGTTCAGTGATACTTTCCAACTACACAGCTCTCTGTGGGTATTATATGGTAGCTGCATATAATTACTTCCATCTTAGAGCATGAAAAGCTGAAATTCAGAGGAGTTAAGTGACACAATCATCATGCAAGAGTGCACTAGAACCCACATTAGACGTTAGATTTATTGAGTGGCCTTCCCACATGTATAGTCTATCAGCCTCCCAGTCTCTGACATGTTAGTTAAGTCCAGTGTTCCTTTTTCTCCCCTTCAATAAAATAAGGGCAATAACAACTTCTTATTTCTATTTACCTATAAACTGCTGCCAAAGGTGATTTCAACTCATGGAATTTCTTCAGCTATTTCTAAGAAAGCTACCTTGGGCAATGCTAGCTCTGAAGCTTCAGTAACATGGATCTCACCACAAAATAATCACCTTGGTATTTAAAAACTCTATTTTACATCCTTTGCTGCTATACCTGATACAATGGCACGAAAACTGTACCAAGTACCTGTACCAAGATGACTAGTTTAAAGATAGAAGAGGCATTCACAGTGGATTTGAGCTATGACTACACACTCTCGCAGTGTACCAGTACCACAAGTGCAGCTGTGAAGATCCAATGCAGGTTTCTTTTTATATGACCTGATATCTGTGCTTGCAAGCTCATGGATTCTTCAGGAAGTACAATAATAACTTGAATACGTACTAATCTTATCTTTGATTGTCATTCTGTTTAAAAGTATTTACATTCTAAATGATTCATACTCAGACAACACTTAATACACATAACAAATAATTACGACAAACACTATTCCTAATAAACGGTAGAGAGCAAAATGCCTTGAAATTTGCAGCTTGAGATATAAAGTAGATTGGATTTTAATACTTAATTAAGTTGTTAAAAATTGAAGAACACTTTTTACAGCACATTAAAATATATATTTCATGTGTAAACTCTCAAAACAACCCCATGCAAAGCTACAGGTTTGGGGAAGAGTGACTGGAAAGCTTGGTGGAAAAGGATGTGGGGTGCTGATTGACAGAGCTGAACATGAGA
Organism: Lathamus discolor; assembly: GCF_037157495.1. Classification (NCBI taxonomy): domain Eukaryota; kingdom Metazoa; phylum Chordata; class Aves; order Psittaciformes; family Psittacidae; genus Lathamus; species Lathamus discolor. The sequence goes on from NC_088884.1 coordinate 27,006,478, forward strand.
TGGCTTGTACCCAGGAAGCCAAGTGTGGCATCCTGACCTGTATCAGAAATAGGAAGCCAGAACGACCAGGGCAGTGATCATCCTGTGTTCAGTTTTGGGGCCCTCACTGCAAGAAAGACATTGAGGTGCTAGAGCGGGTCCAGAGAAGGGCAACAAAGCTGGTGAGGTGTCCAGAGCACAAGTGTGATGGGGAATGGCTGAGGCACCTGGGGATATTTAGTCTGGGGAAGAGAAGGCTTAAAGGAGTCTTTGTCACACTCTACAGCTACCTGAAAGGAGATTGTAGTGAGGTAGGGATTGGTCTCTTCTCCCAGTAGAAATAGGACAAGAGGTAACTGCCTCAATCTGCAGCAGGGGAGATTTAGATTGGATATTAGCAAAAATACCTTCACAGAGAGGATGCTCAGGTATTGAAACAGGCTGCCCAGGGAAGCAGTGGAATCACTGTCCATGGAAATGCTCAAAAGCCATGCAGGTGAGGCCCTCAATGACATGGTTTAGTGGTGGACTTGGCAGTCCTGGGGTAAAGGTTGGACTTGATGATCTTAAAGGTCTTTTCCAACCTAGTTGATTCTATGATTCTGTGAAAAGCAACTTGAAAAAAGTATGGAATGGAAAACACCCTACAGTGGCTGAGGTTTCTCTCCAGCTGAATTCAAGGGCTGATTACAGTGAGCTGTTTTCCACATCAGCTGTTCCCCTTTCCCCATTTTACTCAGTATCTACAGAAGTTTTAGGAAAACATAATAGCATAATGTACACAGAACTGATAGCACTACACAGGTGACAATGAGTACCATGATCAGTTCTTTCAATCAGCTCTCCCAGCAGCAGCCTGTAAGCAATGCCTGAGTGAAGCTGCAGAAATCAAAAGAACTGAGAAAACATACTCAAGAAGTTACCTCCTTCAGAGCAATACAAAATACGAAGGGCATGTGCTCCCAGAAAATGCATTCATCACACACACAGCCCTGGACTGTGTGATAAGTAACACAGCTGTAAAAATGCCTTTTCATCTTCCAGATTGGACATAGCTTATCACTTCTCTGTACATAAACCTGGGGTGCTCTGCTGTCTGCCCCAGTCTTACCAGGCATCTTAGATCTCACTAAGTCCCAGACAGCAAACCAACCTTCCTAACCACAGACTGTCATTTACACTTGTTAGGTCTACTACAAAAAACACGGATGGAAAACACCCTGCAGTGGCTCAGGTTCATAAACTTATGTCAGAAGAGGGAAGGAACTGTCTTCTTTCACCCAGAAGAGACAAAGACTAAAATACACCTGCTTCACTCAAGTTCTTCTGGGAAAAAGACATTCACGCACCTCTTATTAAGTTAATCAAGTCAATGGTCTTACAGACCATGGAAAGAAAAAGCATGAGATTTGCTATCATTTCCATTTCTAAGTATATGATATGCTTAATTTATGGAGATGTGGCACTCAAATATATGAGAGAAGGAGAAAAACCCAGGCTGGAGGAGGAGGAAGAAGGATTCTGGTTGTTAATACAGTACTTCAAGCTTATATATATATATATATATATATATATATATATATATCTCACAGCTTTTTCCTTTCAATGAAGCAAGCTTGGGCTTTGCAAATTAATGATTCTGTGAAGGATTTCACAAGGAGAGAGAATTAATATAGAAGAATTTTGCATTTAAACCAGGGTTTTGTTATCTGTACCAACATATGAGTTGATGGCAAATGAGTCCAGAGGGCTGCATAGAAGTTATTACAAGGAAGCAGGGAGAGGAATGGTACAAAGGATTGGTGAGTCCTAGTCGCTTGGGAAGACAGCACACCCATCTGCCAGAATTAGCACATGTATCTTAGCATAGAAATTTCAGTTGCATTTTGTGGCCCAGATTTTTGCCAGTTTTCTCCTCCTTTACCCATGAGAAGGGGGGGTGGGGGGTGGGGGGGTGGGAAGGGGATCTTCAGTATTAACATATTTGTTGAACGAGGCACATAATTCTGTCTTTTGCATTACTCCATTTCTCATAAGGCACATAAGCTATTCTCAGAGTTCCCAGCTGAATGCATCTATGAGCTTGTGGAAGGGATTACAGAATATTATTTTAATAAAAGCTAGTAGCTGGGCTTTCTGACTAGTATGATTACTGAAATCACAATGTGTTCCTTTTCATGTATGGAGTAGATTTATACCAGTGTACACAGTAAAGGCTTTCTTTGCCATTGTCAGAGAAGAATATCAACCCAAGCATCTCCTAAGGCCACACAGTTGAAGTACACCTGTTATTACATGTTGTATTATTCCTCCACTGCTATAAAACACAAGGTCTACATTTTCACATGTGCATAAGCTAATGACTGATGAGTCATATTCCAAATTACTGTTGTGGAAGCCAAGCCCCAGGCACCAACTCATTTTCATGCAAGCATGCCAAAATTAGATTATATCCTTGAGACAAAATGGGATAAAAAGACCCTTTGAAACACTAAGAATTCTGACCTAATCAATAATTTTTGCTCTTTTTGCATGGAATTTAAAATTTGAGCAGTGCATTTGATTTTCACTTTTTGTTAAATCAATCACTGCTTTTGCCAGTCTAGAAAATCTGCCACATTGCACTGACACTTCAGGTGCTTAAGTACAGTTTAAAAATTGGGCAAGTGTAGCTTTAACATGGGGATGGGAACTAATTATTCTTTTGCTGCAATATCTGGGAAAGCTGAAGGCAATTCACATTTTTGTGTGTCATTATAATAGTTGAAACTATTGAACCAATCATCCTTCTCCAAACCATTTTTATAAGGCTATATGATAACCCTGATTGTGACACCAGCCCAGCAAATTTCAGGTGAAAATGGTACGGAGAAATGACATCCATGGAAGAACCATTGATTTCAGAATTTATAGCTTGCTATAATTTAACTCAACAGGACATTCCACAAGAAAATATTTCTACAGAAACCTCTATCTCTCTTCTTCTTACCATGCCTTTTAATTAAGTCTGGAGCTTTGAGTGGCTGTAATCAATGTACACAAAACAGGTAAGCAGGCAGCTGTAAATACAACTGAGGGAAAGAAAGGATGTCATGGGTTTCTAACAAAGATGTGACAGATTTACTGAAGGGAAAAGAAAATAGAAAGAGCACAAAGAAAGATTACAACCCAACAGGATTCTCTGATTTTACATTCTTCTTCTCTTCTACTTTCATTCTGCTAGAACATGGGATGGATGCCAGAGATGCATCAAACTGTCCAAGTATAATTTAAGTAGTCAGGGAACAGATGTTCACAACAGTTTCTGGTCAGTGCAGGGATTTTATTACCTGCCCACAAGCTCCTACCCACTGTGAAAACTGTATTTCTTGAAGATGCACTGTGTCAGATTGTATCAAATTACCTGTATTCTGTAAGGTTGAATGACCCTAATCAACTAGCAATGTAATACAATATCTCTTCTCTTCCTCTCATCCTCGCTTTATCCAAGACACAAGTTACTTACACTGGCCAATATTATAATGTGGGTTTCAAATGATAAGATACTTCAGGAATTTGACTTTGAATGCTAGTGACTTCCTACAGTGTGAACAGGTGGGAGAATGCTGGAAACTGAAGGTGAGCAAGAGTTCTCCTTCCCTTCTCCCTTGTATGTGCGGCAAAGGTCACAACTCTAATCCACCTCTTACACTTTCAAAGAAAGAAGACAGCGTTCCAGCTCCAGAAATCTACCAAAACTTTTTTGCTTTTTTATTTTTCCACAACAAGTAAGAAAATGGTAATTTCTCTTAAGTAGATCATCGAGGTATATTGATTCTTTTGATTTGAAAAGAAAATGTAACCAAAGACATAGAAGGGATTTGAATACATGAGAATTTACATACAGAAGCCAATATATTGACAGGAGTGGAAATGGTAACAGAAAGCAGAAATTACTGAAACCTGAAAACAGGGTGACTGCAAAAATGCCAGTCAATGAATCAAATGTATGGCTTCAGCAGCATAAAACATTTTCTGTGCATTAGCTAACACAGGAACAACTTTAGCCCACATATACACAGTTTTACTAGCTTTATATAGGTCATCACCAGTGGAATAGCTGTATTTTAGGGGAGCTTTGTATCCGAAATTTTTCCCAGTTTCCCTGGAGCCCACACCAAGAATGTGCTACCATGGCAGCACTGCTAGTGAAATCCAAGAAAGGCAATTTTAATCTAGCTGAGGTTTCTCTAAACATGCCACAGTATAGTTGTAGCCTCAGCTTTCACTGCGGATGGCAGAAGTCAGGTCTCCACCATCATGACAGAGTTGGTGTGTATTGGGGTATATATGACTTGTTTGTTTCCTCTTTAAGAAAAAAAATGTTTCTGGTCTAGGTCAGGCAGAACTTCTGGAAGGAAACAAAAGACTGCACATTTCCTTGGAGAGTTTTTGTACATATTTGGGAAGAAAAGACCCCAGACACCCTATGCACATGATATACTTTATGCACGATATATATACATGAAAGAATCACGCCATAGAGAGACCTCCCACAAAACGGAAAGGAATTTTCTATGAACAAATGGGAGGGGCCCAACAGTTCTTTACAAGGTAACAATGCAGTATCAACCTCAGTAATGCTTAGAAGCAAGAACTCATTGGTTGGGACACAGTGGAGAGGGTAAGAGTGGTATGCAAAACTATTTTCTTGGGTTTTACTTCCAGTTTGCTTTCCCCATTTGCTTAGAGCTTTATTTAAAAAAAGTTATGTTCTGTTCAAATAAAACAAAACTTCACTGATTTTGAAAACTTCCTGGTCTTTCTGGAGAGCTGAATTGGAGCCAATCTGAGTATATTGATCTCACAGCTATGGCTGCTTGTGGCACCATTTGGGCAATCTAAGAAAAAAAAACAAGTCAAGAGCGATGGCCTACCTAGGCAAATAACACTTCTCTGTAGAATGTCCAGGAATACTTACTGCAGTAGATGTGAAAGTATTTCTTTCCCTCTTTCGCTTCTCTTTTCTGGTTGGGACATCAGTATTTTCAAACTATGAACAAAATTGCATATTAGAAAACTTGTCAATTTTTGTATATCCTTCACAGTAGTAGATGGAAAGTTTGTACACTTCTTCCTTAAATGCTTATCAAATTGTATACAAGTAGAAGATCTCTTTTGTAAGTCTGTTATTTTGAACAGAAGGACAATATAATGTTGCCTTATGTCATGAAGGTCCATGTGGTACATATGTTCATTCATGCCTAGTAGATCTCTCAATATAGTCCTGAAACAAGCATTCTAGTTGCCTTTTCAAACACTGTCATATCACACTTAAACCTCTGTGAATAAACAAAATCTTCAAATATGCGGTCTGGATAGCTAAGAATGAAAAATAATAACAATCTCAAAAAGACAAAAAAAAAAAAAAAAAGAAGAAACAAAACACTTAAGTAGGATCCTTCTTTCCCTGCTTAAAATGCACTAACATTCACATGTTGTGTAAACGGTTCCACACCATCTGGCAGCTATGAGAACAAAACATTATTTTCAGGTACTGTACTTCTCACATTCTAAATAATGTACCACAGTGCACTAATTGTCATAAGACACAGCACAATATACAAAGAATTTAAAGGGCAGTATGTTCCCTTTCGTTCATATTTATGCTACACAGTTCAGGAATGCACTTATGTTGCATGCAATTACTATTTCGTGTATTGCCTGGCTGTGTAGATTACCTGTGATATGCTAGAGAGAGAGTAGATTATACAGAAATTGCATTCTTTCCACAACACAGCCTTGTTGGGCTAGAAGTGTACCATGGATGATAATCATAGGAACTCTTTCTTCTACCATGCCGATATAGGGAGTCTGTCGCCACTCTTAGCATGCCAGCCCTCTGGTAGACTGCAGCCTATCCTGCAACTGTTTCCACTGAACCCCTACATACCTGCACAAACATCAGCAAAAGCCAGCTTCCTCAGCACTTAGATGAATCCCAAGTCCAGTAAAAATCAGCAGATGAATTTAGTGTGTGCTGTTCTCTCTCTGAGACAGTCCTGCATGCATTCACCTGCTATACTGATGCTGTACATAGCCTCAGTATAGCTGCATCTATATTGTGCTCCATTCAGACACAGGGAGCTGTGTTTCTCTGTTTGCCTTGCATGATTATGGTGGTTGCTGGAAGTACTGTTGTATGTGGGAATGAGCCAGGAAGGAAGCAACCATGGTTTTCATAGCAGCTCATGTAGGGCCTCATGTTTGAATCTGCCTGGGTTGCTATCTTCAAAGCCAATCAGAACGGTGGCACAGGTCTCCATTTCTTTACAAATACATCCCTGCTCTTAAACAGCTCCACTGACACGAATTTAGAGAGGGCAAGTAGGGCATTCCTCATGATCTAGAAATGATGACAAGCAGGACCTTTACAGGATTTGATCCTGTCACAGTCTTACAAACTAGATGGTAGCAAATTGTTCATCACAATCCTTTTAAGGAGCTCTCACATTTTTATAAACCAGTCTCTATCAGATGTAGTTAATTTGGGGAGAAACTCCTGAGGATTTGTGTCTTCCTAGCTGACTTCCAGTAGTCTTCTTCCCTATAGAAGGCATCATTAAAACTTACACAGCCAGACAAGTTAGCATGTGTCAGCCAGTCTGGGATAGCTTTCCCTACATATATTCTCAGCCCACACCCAGGCAATTAGTTATTTTAACCTTCTTTCTCTGAAAGTTTACATTATGGAAATGTCTTGCTCTATCAGTTGGATAAATGCGTATGGTAGCATCTTCCTCAGCAGACTCTTACGCCTTCTGTCATCACAGTTTTTCTCTCATCTTTCTCTCCTACACCTCATCCAAACTTCATGCCTACTCCTGCTCTTTCCTCATCCGCTATCCATCCTACGCAGCTTTGCCCCCTCCTTTAGTCCACTAGGGTTTTTCCTTCATTAAGTGTGCATGCAACCAGGCAGACTCAGCCACAAAGTGAAGCTGGCATCTTACAAAGTCCTGCCTCTGCCTTCTGTACATCTTCATTATATTGAGAAATAAATTATCTTGTTAGTTATATTATTACATTTTAAGTTGACAAGTAAATCTTATTAGAAAAGTGTAATGATACAATAGGATATTTTATTCATGCATTTAGCCCTCTCTCTCTGACACTTAATTATATCTACTGCTGCATGGTGATCTGAAACACTAATTTGCCAGATCAACTAAAATCCTCCATAATAGACCGATTTCCTGCCCTGCTCTTAAGCTTCTATTCTGAAATTACTTTAAACATATGTCCAGTGAACATTTGAAGAGCCTGATGGGAATGAAAAAAAAAAAAAAACCAAAACCAAAACAAACCAAACCAAACCCAAAAGCCTTAAAAGGTAGTATAAAAGGTAGTATTTCACTAAGAACCACAATGGGAATCAAATTGGAACTTCCATACAGGGTGAGATAAGAAGTTTTGGATAGACATAAATGGGATCTTCCCTATCATGAGCAATGTGGTACCCATGTATCTGTTCCACCACAATACAATGAACACATAACAAAAGAATTTTATGCTAGGGCTCAGGCAACTGAGGTTGTATCTCAGCTTTTTATGGAGCTTTGGCCCAGGGGATCTTCCTTCACATTCAGATGTGCACACAACCATGTATATGCATGTGCACATTGGCCAGGGAAGCTGTGGTATGAGCTAGGCACTCCACACTATGGAGCCCTGAGGAGCCTCAGGATCCAGCATATGTCATCCAGATTTTTCTTTTCAGGTAACCAGCATTCATCCTGTTCTTAGGCTCCCTACAATTCCCCATCACTTTAGTGTGGATAGCACTAGAGCTCACTACAATCCTGAGAGGAAAAGCCATAGATTATTCTCCCTGTGATCTAACTGCATGTCCCTATGTCACTGTAAGAACTGATGGGGTAGCCAATGACTGCACAGAGAGACTGCACTGAGGGACAGACATCCTGCAGGTAAATCAGGCCTGGGGTCCACTTGGGCAGTAGAAGACCCATACGATGTTCCCCCAAGAACTCAAGCAGGTTGACCCCACCACAGCACTGAAGGTATTCCAATATACACAGCTTGATATATTCATTAGAGCACTGCCTTAAGGGCCATTCATCAGACAGCAATGCCAAGGCCCTACATCTTCCAGCAGAAGCATGTAAAGCATGCAGAGCCCTATTGCATAGCTCTTCTCCCACCTGCCCCACTGCCCAGCTGAGCCATCCCAGTCTGCATCCTGAAAGAGCACAGAAGTGCTTGTGGGTGTAAGAAAGCTACAGAGACAAGCATGCAGAGGGCTTCCAGGGGGAGAGAAGTCAATTTGCTGCAAATCTTAATTTAAAAAGCCCTCTGAAATTGAGCAAAAATAATTATAGTTTGCAAACTACCTATAAATTGTGTTGATGACACAGAGACAATCTCCAAGCAAATAATCTTCTCCCACACTGAAAACAAGCCTGACCCTGGTAATGCATGCTTTCAATAAGGGGCTGACAGACAATATAACAGAAACCTTTTTATTTCCATAATGTGAACTAAACAAAGGACACAATTGCATCTCATAAACATGAAAGACATCCACCCTCTTTAACTAATAAATCTGACAAATTTACCCACCTAGTGTAAAGGAAAATGGAAGAATAAAGGCTGAGCCTTTCTTTCTGGTGATAAATAAGGCTAAGAACATTCCGGTAGAGTTACTGCATAAAATGTATAAAAGACTTTAAGGAACTTTGGCACCCAGCTTTCACTGAGCATCAGCTGGAGGTGGATGTCTAACTCTCTTTCACTCCTTTGAAAAGTCTTCTGAAAATTATACTCACTTCTTCACCTCAGTGAAATTTTGTGTTCTGCTTGCATATACCATCAAACCTCAGACTTGTCACTTTAAGCAGAAGACTTACAATCAGTAAACATGTCTTTTCTAGCCCAAACCCAACATGACTCTATTCATCAGTAATAAGCTTTGAGTATAAATTTCTTTACTGCTGTATTTCTCTGTGTATCAGAAATTCACACACAGATTTGGTATAAGCAACTCCAACTTCCTCTGGAAGTTTAAGAGGCAAACTCTGCAATGACAGAACATTGTAAGTTACATACAACTATAAAAACATTCAAGTGACAAAATATATCTATTTGTCATTCAGGGAGAGTACCAAGACAGCAGTTCATGCTATGCTTTTCAGAACAACTAAGCCTCTATCACTGGGACAAAGCATTTAAAAAAAATTGGATCTTACTAAGACACCAAAGGAAGTCACCAGGTTTTAATAGAAGTCAGTCCCCGTGTTGTCTCCTAGGAGCAAAACATTTTCATAAAGTCCAACTCCAACTCTACTAAAAGTTTTAAAATTAGCTCATTAATACTTTTAAAGATCTATTCCTTAAAGACAGCATGTTAGGAAGACATAAAGATGTTAAATTGTACCTCTCTTAGATGTACTTTGCTTCTCCTTTTTTTCCCTACTATCACTTCTATCCTTACAAACTTAAGTAATTTCCTGTCCTCCATATTCACAAGCCTGTAAGGCACCATTTCACCCCAATTTCTGGTGAAGATGATATGGAGAGAAAAGCAGTCCACGCTCAGGACTTGAGCCATATGTGCATACTGCCTGACCAGAAGTTTGGTTGCAAGTTTACCATATGGTTCTTGGGCCATCTGCAGAAGCCATATACTACTAAGTCACAACCATTTCCTTCAGTATGTCATATTTAGGCAAAATGCCTAAACGTGGTGCTGCAATGCTACAGATGGCTCAGATTCCTTTTAAGGATCTATCTCAGACACTCTGAAAATCAGCCATACACTGGCTAGGAATAGGTGTAAATAAGTACTATCATATAGAAGTAAATAATTTCTTCTTAATACAATCTTCCTCCATAGATTGTCCAGTAGACAGTGATTCTTTTTTCTTTAGTGCTGCTTTAAGAAGTGTCTTCAACTAAGGAGTAAAGGATCTCTTTTGAGCCTGATATTTCAATTTGAGAAAAATAACTACTTCAGCTCCTGGCAGTCAAACTACCAACTTAGACAATTATTAAGGATCAATTAGTTGCAATGTAGTTCTGAAAAAAGTTCTTAAAAACACATACATGAATAGAACTTAAATTCTACCAGTAATAAGCAGAAAGAATTTTATACAGTAATCATGACTCTATTTTTAGAGAATTATATAAAACATATTTGTTCTTGAATCTGACAGGTTTGAACAACGTATGCATGAAAATCACATTTTGGTTTAGTAACCAAGGAGCATCACTCAAGATTAATGCAATAACTCAGAAATATACATGATTATCCTCAGTAATCATCAAAATCAATAACTTAGTGCATGAGATACAGTATCTGGTCCTAGGGGAATAATAAATTGAATCTACTTGGAAACAGTGGTGAATAGCACCCTAAACTTTCCTAGAACTCCATGTGTCGTGTATGATTTACCACTATCTTTTCATTTCATGGTACAAGCGCCTCTTGTTGGCCTCATCCTCCTGTAAAAAGCAAATTGTTTTGATGAAGGTCAACTGTATAAGTTGGGAAAGAAAGGCAAACTGGTCACAATATTTCAATTAAATTGAAAATGTTCCTACATGAATGTCACAAACAGTATGTTTCTGATCCCAGAATATATTAGTGCAGTGACCCCAGAAGGGATCTCTCATCTCTGAGATTTACCTTAGAGATATTAAAATGTAAGTCAGAGTGGAGAACACTGAATAGAAAGCATGTTTCAGCTCTCCTTGCACAGACAAATGGACTTTAAAGAAGACAGCTTTTTATTTATATTGCCGATTATATTACTATGATAACACCTAGAATTTTCCTTTATCCTTGCCCCTGTTTTACCCCATTAAGAACTCATTGTGTGAAATACTGGAGAAATCAAAAGAAAGCAGCCCCCATTAATTACAGCTCCATTGAAACAAAATGCAAACAATAAGAAGGAATGGAGTAAGAAGGCTGGAAAAAAATCCTGCAGTTGTCTTAAGACTATGAGCATTACAGAATTTGTTGTTTGTAAAAAAAAGATAAGGGCAATGGATAAATGACCTAGCTTTGGGAACTTATTCTATATAGGATTGATGACATGGGAAAAAGAGCACCATTGTCTGCAGAAGTGCTTAGACAAGTAGTGGAGATTGATGCTGTTGTCAAGAATGAGTAGCATTCACAAGAGAAAGTATGAAGGAGAAGAAGCTATGACATCCCTTGAGGATATGAACCTGTGATGTATCTTGAGCAGGGTTTAAGGTTTAGTGTTCTGGATACTGAAAAGACAAGCTTCTTTATAAGGAAAAAACATACAGCCTCCTCATCAAATTTCTAGATTTTGTAGGTAGAAAAAATAAAAGTAAATGTTTCCTAAAAAAATAATGCTGTGGAGTCTGTTTGCTTCATGGGCAGCTCAAAGAGACTTGAACTCCACCACAAGTATCACACACTTCCTCAAAATCCCATTGGGTAACACCAGCTTCTGTAATTACAGTGTTCTGAGTGAGCCTAGCAGGGATCTGTATTATTCACATATGTCTCGTATGTAGAGCTGCCACATGTGATGTAAATCATCACATTTAATAAGAAGTCTAACAAACCCTGCTCCCCCTCAACCCCAAAATTCTCTTGAATAGAAAAATTAGATGTGCTCTAAAATGTCAACCTATTGTGCTAGCATGGTGTTAAATCGGTATATCTCTAGTGCCGTACGATACTCAGTTTGTTTGGGGCTTGTTTTTTTCCCCCATGTTTTCCTATATAAGTATCTATTTTATTAAAATGGTTTGATCACACTATAGCAATCTCTGTCTGAAGTTGAACCACTACTAATTCAACCACAGATGTCTAGTCCTTTCATGTCCTTTAAAAGTGAGCTAAGATGTCTCATCAGGGCAAACAGAATTTTCAAGATAAATTTGAGTGTCTATGTCAAAAAAAGGTAGAAGTAAAACAGACAGCTGATGCATATAAAAAAGACTGAAGCAGCTACTGTTTTGGTTTTTACTTCAATACTTAAATTTCTTCTGTACTGAAAATTTTAAATCTTTTCCTTAGATTTTAAATTGTGAACATTTCACTTATAAATTGCATAAATATTTTTAATAATTCCAGAGAAAACAGAGTTGTCCTTATGTTATGGTCATGCTGCAGTCTTTTGAGCTGCAATTTACTTTCTTTATATTCAAGATATCCTTCTGTGTAACTGTCAGGAAGCAACAAGGGCTGGGATCTCAGTTCTGAGCTTGAATGGAGCCCTAGGGCTCTAGGCAAGGTGTGCAGGTGAGGTCCTCTCTGAGGTCACTGGTACTTGCGGCCCTCATATTAATAATTTCAAAGGCTTTTCTCCCCTCAGGAGTAGGATATTATCTGTCACAAGAATGCAAGTGAAACTTGCTTTGTGTACCTGAGTCATCTTTCATCCTAAAGGACATTGTCTCCTGGTCACTTCCTGGGAAAATTAAAATTCATGAAGCTATCTAAGGTGTTCTGTTAATGGGTTTTGTATTTCTCTTTTCCTGTCTCATTTCTTTCCTCTTGTTTTCCTCCCAGCACACATCTCCTAGACATAGAGTATTCAGACGAGCTTGGTAGAAGCTGAAATATTAAATTAGCTTTGAACTATTGAAAGAAACAGGAAAGATTAAAACCCCTTACACCTCCAGGTCAACTGCTCAACTGTTTAACTTACTTTTGAAAAAGGGAAGAGCAGACAGTTCTCTGAGAACCAAAATGGTGCACAGAGACACAGTGACCCATTTCATCTTTCAGGCAACCACTTGGGCTCTGGTTTCAGTGATGGCTGCAGTGGGGAAGACAGGAGAGGAACATCACAGCATAAATTGCTGACACAATGTGACAAACCTGTTAGGGAACAAACAGTGGCTGGCAGAATTAGCTTGAATCAATCACGCAGGAAGTTCGTTGGAAAAAGAAAATGAGAGTAACAAAGGATGAGCTAAACAGTAACTAAATAATGTGGAAAGGAGGAGTCTCAACAGGCTGATGAGAAGCAGTTGGTGGAGGCACTTTTCAAGTCACTCTTCAAGGCAATCAGGTCTGGTGCAGGCACTTTCCACAGTGGAGCATGTCATTGCGGCATATGGCGGGTTCCTGGGGGGTGCAAAGCCCAAGGGAGCATCCAGACCCACCAGGATTCGGCAGCTCTTGCTTGAGTGGGTGATGCGATGTGGGAAGGGCCAGGAGCTCCCTAGAGAACCATGAACAGAGTGGACAAATAGGGTGTGGGGAAATTTGCATGGTAGTTCACGCAGGGAAGGCATCTCTTCAAAGAAGGGAGGTTCCACTGGACAAGTGGAGACTTGAAGTACACATAACCCAGCAAACGGGTACCGCTCTGTGATCCTCTGCACAGGTCAGGGGCACTCATCCTACCTGACCCTCAAGGCAGGATGTGGGCGCTCATTTGAGAGTAAAGGCTGCAGCTCTGCCTGGCACAATCTGCACCGCCTACCCCAGTGGAGGTCAAAGCCTTTTTTCTCCTTTCATTTATTTCTCCTGGGGCACGGACAGGCAGCAGCCCTGCCTGCAGACTTTGTGCCCAGGTACATTTAGATTAGATATTAGGAAGAAGTTCTTTACGATGAGAGTGGTGATGCATTAGAACAGGTTGCCCAAAGAAGCTGTGGTTGCCCCACCCCTGGCAGTATTTAAGGCCAGGTTGGATGGGACTTTGAGCAACTTGGCCTAGTGGAAGCTGTCTCTGCCCATGGCAGCAGGGTTAGAAGATGATAACCTTTAAGTTTCCTTCCAAATCAAACCATTCTATGAAGCTATGATTCTATTATGATCTTATAGCCACTGAGGCAAAATTATAGCAAGTTTAAGCATATGTGCATCTTCAGAAGGAAGGAAAACACTGCTTCTTGAGCAGCTCTGGTTAGTGCTTGTTCCAGTGGAGAGCAGCAAGGGTATGGTCATAGAATCATAGAATGGAATCATAGAATAGTTAGGGTTGGAAAGGACCTCAAGATCATCTAGTTCCAACTCCCCTGCCATGGGCAGGGACACCTCACACTAAACCATCCCACACAAGGCTTCATCCAACCTGGCCTTGAACACTGCCAGGGATGGAGCACTCACAACCTCCCTGGGCAACCGATTCCAGTGTCTCACCACCCTAACAGGAAAGAATTTCCTCCTTATATCCAATCTAAACTTCCCCTGTTTAAGTTTTAACCCGTTACCCCTTGTCCTGTCACTACAGTCCCTGATGAAGAGACCCTCCCCAGCATCCCTATAGGCCCCCTTCAGATACTGGAAGGCTGCTATGAGGTCCCCATGCAGCCTTCTCTTCTCCAGGCTGAAAAGCCCCAACTTCCTCAGCCTGTCTTCATACGGGAGGTGCTCCAGTCCCCTGATCATCCTCGTGGCCCTCCTCTGGACTTGTTCCAACAGTTCCATGTCCTTTTTATGTTGAGGACACCAGAACTGCACACAATACTCCAGGTGAGGTCTCACAAGAGCAGAGTAGAGGGGCAGGAGCACCTCTTTCAACCTGCTGGTCACGCTCCTTTTGATGCAGCCCAGGATACGGTTGGCTTTCTGGGCTGCGAGCGCACACTGCAGCCGGCTCATGTTCATTTTCTCTTCAACCAGCATCCCCAAGTGCTTCTCTGCAGGGCCGCTCTGAATCTCTTCTTTGCCCAGCCTGTAGCTGTGCCTGGGATTGCTTTGACCCAGGTGTAGGACCTTGCACTTGTCGTGGTTGAGTTTCATAAGGTTGGCATCAGCCCACCTCACAAGCATGTCAAGGTCCCTCTGGATGGCATCCCTTCCCTCCAGCGTATCAACCGGACCACACAGCTTGGTGTCTTCGGCAAACTTGCTGAGGGCGCACTCAATCCCACCGTCCATGTCAGCGACAAAGATGTTAAACAAGACCGGTACCAACGCCGATCCCTGAGGGATACCACTCGTTACCGGTCTCCAGCCAGACATTGAGCCATTGACCACAACTCTTTGTGTGTGGCCATCCAGCCAGTTCTTTATCCACCGAGTGGTCCATCCATCAAATTGATCTCTCTCCAATTTAGAGACAAGGATGTGGTGTGGGACAGTGTCAAACGCTTTGCACAAGTCCAGGTAGATGACATCAGCTGCTCTACCCTTATCCATCAGTTCTGTAGCCCCATCATAGAAGGCCACCAAATTGGTCAGGCAGGATTTCCCCTTAGTGAAGCCATGCTGGCTGTCACCAAGCACCTTGTTGTTTTTCATGTGCCTTAGCATGCCTTCCAGGAGAATATGCTCCAAGATTTTGCCAGGCACAGAGGTGAGACTGACTGGTCTGTAATTTCCCGGGTAGCTCTCTGGATGCAAGAAAAAGTCTGATTAACCCCTGGATGGGTAGATTAATATTACTGTGTCATGTACACAGAATCACAGAATCACAGAATCCCAAGGGTTGGAAGGGACCTAAAAAGATCATCTAGTCCAACCCCCCTGCAAGAGCAGGGTAACCTACAGTACATCACACAGGAACTTGTCCAGGCGGGCCTTGAATATCTCCAGTGTAGGAGACTCCACAACCCCCCTGGGCAGCCTGTTCCAGTGCTCTGTCACTCTTACAGTAAAGAAGTTCTTCCTGATGTTAACGTGGAACTTCCTATGTTCCAGTTTACACCCATTGCCCCTTGTCCTATCACTGGATATCACTGAAAAAAACCTAGCTCCATCATCCTGACACCTACCCTTTACATATTTGTAAACATTGATGAGGTCACCCCTCAGTCTCCTCTTTTGCAAGCTAAAGAGACCCAGCTCCCTCAGCCTCTCCTCATAAGGGAGATGTTCCACTCCCTTAATCATCTTTGTGGCTCTGCGCTGGACTCCTTCAAGCAATTCCCTGTCCTTCTTGAACAGAGGGGCCCAGAACTGGACGCAATACTCCAGATGCGGCCTCACCAAGGCTGAGTAGAGGGGGAGGAGAACCTCTCTTGACCTACTAACCACTCCCTTTCTAATGCACCCACTGCCTTGCAATAAAACATAGGTCAGTAGAGCTTACAACCTTCAAGGGTAGAAGGACTTTCGTATCTGTATTTCTGTGGCTTGACATGAAAATTTATTTCTACCTGCTCTATACAACATAGTTGTGCCATCTATTGTGATTTTTATCCCAGTTATTTCATCGACAATATTCTCACCTGGTTTGAGTGACAGTAATGAAATTCTTAAAAGTATATATCCGAAAGATAACTTGGCCCATTTATTAGCAAGTAAACAAAAGACAACATATAACCTAATGACAAAATACAGACTGCAACTTCTGTTTACTTGCATTAAAAATGTTCAATTGTTCTAATAACAGGCTTACTAGCAAACTCCTCTTTTGGATCCATTATCTCCGTCATTAGAATTCGAGTGGCAGGGTGAGCATACAGGCTGCTTATTACACAGGAGTTCATTATCAAAATCTACCATAGATTGATTATCAATAAAGTGTTTTTCATTTCCTTAGAATCCTCATCAGAGGGCTCCTTTATTTATTATACTTCTACTCTCTTTTCTTTATCTAATCAGCATGTGTTGAATCAGCTTCTAAGCATTCAGGAGCAAATACTTTCTTCAGCCTTGTAACTGTTAAAAAGTCCATAGGAGCTATCATTCAGACCAAATGCGTTATTGTTTGTCTAAAGATCCAGCTCTTTTTTCATTTTTAAATACCTGGCTTCAAGAGTGTAACAATACCAAATGAGGACCAATATGGTTTCAGACAGTGATAGAAAACGTGCTTCAAATGCAGAGTTTACGCTACTGATCTAGGAAGTTGGAATGTATACATGCACATTAATACCCTCCTCCTCGCTAGCCCTGGAGAGCATGTGTTGCCCATGCTGAATTTCTGCTGGGAGTAAGCAGGCCTTGAGAAGCAACACAGGCAAGCTGGAAAACACTAACTAGATGGCTGAGGTTCAGTTGCATGCAGCTGGTCTCTCTGGGTGCCCCTCTGATTAACAAGGGTGTGTTAGAAAACAACACATGGCACCTGAAGTTCCTGCTCATTTGCAATCAGTGAAACTGAATTACTCAAACCTCCTCCAGGGCTGTGGTTGATAGGAAACAAGGGAAAAACATGGGTAATGTTTAAATACCACCTTTTGTACATGAAAGTTGTCAAATCTCATATAAATAAATTGTAAAAAGAGGCAGCTCTGGGCACTGTTTTCAGTGGAAAAGAAGGAAAATAATTCTGGAGGTTTAAAGGAAGACCACAGAGCATCCTGTTATACTAATCAGAGCAAACACTATGCGCATCACCTATTTGGGTTGAACATACCAGAGGGAACAGAGATGACCGAAAACTTTAACTAGCTCTGACAAAGTTAATTTATATGACAAGCTGGTTAGATCCTTTGAGTCTTAGTTCTAGTAGGTGGAGATAGGATAGAAAATATCTACCCCTCTCTACAAGCTAAAGAGGTAAGAAAAAAATAATTTCTGGTCAATGATTTCCATCCCAGCTATTTTTATTTACCTGAAGTGCAGTGCAACATCCAGTACAATGTTACTCAGAGCTTTCGTATTTTTATTTTACAACTAATGAGAGTTTAATGACTCAACTGACTTAACTGATCATGGTCCATAAACTGCTCAAAGCACACCATGGTAAAAGTCAGAAACTGACTGTGGATCCTCGGTCATTTTGGAAGGATTTCAAAGGGGTCTGAGATGAGCTCTCTGAAGTTCCCAACTGGTTCATATACAGAGAAGTCTCCCCTGTGCCTTAGTCGCCAGCCAGCAGAGCCATATGCTTCCACCAGCCAAGGATGGCCCACGCAGCACAGCACAGTGCTAGAAAACCAGCCATCACAGCATCCTGTGGGCCAGCTGATGTTGTTCAATTTCAACTCATAAGTGAAGTTTCAAAGTGGATTGAACGGCAGTACAATCAGATGGCAGAGCTCTGGCTCCAAATAGGACAGCCACCTCATGACTGAAACAGCATGGCCATACATCTGATGCCCTGCTGAAGTTTTACTCATCTGTTTGAAAACATGTTCATGCGATCTACTCCCCCAAAAATGCACCTACATATCAAGTTCTGAAACATTTTTAATGACTGGGGGACAGAAAAACATGTAAAAACTATAACATACCTAAAAATGTGAGAGAAATATGTTTGGAACTAGTACTGTATCTATCGATGATATTTATTTAAAAAAAAAAAAAAAGTGCCCTGGAAAGTGGCATCTTGCTGACTCACTAATTCTAAAGGCAGGAAATTTAAGGAAACAAAACTACTCTCTGAGCCTGACTAAAACTATCTGTAACTTTTCTATGTCTCCTGAAGGATGTCTTTCTAAAGGGACTTTCTCAGTCCCTGCCTTACCATCGAGCTTTACCAGAATTGACCCTTGTAACCCTGTCCTGTGTGTTTTCCTGCTGTAGATCTAAAGAAATAACTTTCCTATCCATCTGGGAAGCTGGTTTTGTTTTTCTTGTATCTTGGACCACAAATCTAGACGGAGTGGGTGAGAGCCTCACATTATTTAATGTTCTTAAGAAAAATATGAGAGTCGCACATAAAAATAAAAGAGAAGAAATATCCTGTTTCAGAGAAGGCGTATAAAGTGAAATGCCTTTTTTCTCAGTGTTTTGTTTATATTTAAGTAAGCCAGGGAGGTTTTTTGCAAGCAGATATTTTCTCAGCATTGAAAAAGGCTTCCCATAGAACATGCAAATAATCTACACAATATTTTCTAGCGAAAACATTAGTAAAATTTCACCAGCATTAAATATACCTGCACAAAAAGGTCCTAAGTAGGTTATACTAGTTGAAATAGGAACTGTATATAAACTATATATAGAACTATATATAAATATATATATATATAAACTATACATAAGAACTATATATAAACTAAAGCCAGAGGGCTCAAGCTGATCAATGCTGGAAGCCAGGGAGAAGGATTTATATCCCATTACATAATACAGTTTTCCTGTTTAGGTATCTTGTGAGCTTTTTCTACCATCTTTGACAAGCTAGTAAGCTTGACAAATCACTGTTTTCTGACTTGGCAATTTCCATTTTCTTATAAAGAAAATAGCATATGACAAGGTCAAGAATATGAAAGCAATTATAAAGAAGCTTGACAGATCAGATGAAACTTCTTGGGTATAAAGGGAGAAAAGTAAATAAGGAGTTTGAGAATGGACATTAGTATGGAGAATAAGAAAGCAAGCAGAAACTGACAGCTCCAACCCTGGGAAAGCACAGCAGTCATTTATTTGTCAACAACAGAGACAAAAAAAAGAGAGAAGTAGGTATTGTTACCTACTAGCAATCTAAGCCATGAATGGGAAGGCATAAAATGTTTTCTTTAAAAAAGACCACATTTAAATGAAATTAAGAAAGAGGAACCAAATTCTGATCTGGCGTTAGTGAAAATAAATCAACATTGCTACCAGCGTGTGCTCCCCGCAAGAATCTGCTCTGGATACACCTCAATTGGTGTTCAAAACAGTGTTCAAGCAAAGGGCAAAGGGCTAATCAGAAAGAGGAAAACTGGGAAGGCTGAGAATAGTCAGAAACAGCATATCAGGTTTCAGGTATGCAGAGAAAAGTAAGTCTCCTTGAATGAAAAGCACTCTACAAGTGAGCAAAAATATAAAGATGGTCTAAGGAACATCAAGACTCTGGGACAAGAGGAAAAAAGTTCAATAAAGATTAAACACTTTTGATATAGATTACAAAAACTATGAAAGCATTTGGGCTGACAGTGAGAGATAGGCATAAGGAACAAGATGTAGAAGAGAGAGAAGAGCTGAAGTAGAAAGAGATGGTATTGCAGTCCAGGTGCCGGGGTGGGACTGTGATGAATAGCATCTGGGTTTTTTTTTCTGGTTTACAGTTAGTGTTTTTTATGTTCCTTTGAAAACCCAGTGGCTGGGCAGCAGGTAGGAAAACTACTTCTTCGCCTTGCCTTAACCACTGGGCTTTGGCAAAAAAGCGGTGTTTTACAGATGGGGCAATTGCTCCTTTTCTGACAGCAACTGAACTTGCTCAGTGGGAAGAAGGTGCAGGAGGGCAGAGCTGGGTAGTGGGAGGGGACAGGCTTGGCAGGCAGGGAGCTGCTAAGACACAGAAACTGGCAGAGGGGAGCAGAAAACAACCATGTAGTCCAGAGCTAAAGAAAAGAGAAATTTCCAAGGTAGCTGGTGGGATGGTAGAAGCTGATCCAAACCAGAAAGCTACTGAAATTTGCTAGACTGAGAATAAGGCTGCAGAGAAAAAACTGCCCAGCCCAGTACAGGAAGTGAAAGTTTTACAGTCTTATTTTCAGGGTTTTTTGAGTTTCACGCTCAAAAAAAAAAAAAAAAAAAAAAAAATTGGTCTAATCTGTGCTAATAAAAAAATTGTGTTAGAAGTTCAATGTACTCTGGTGATTCTTGCAGTAGCTGCTTTAAAAAACAGAGGCAGACAGCAGCTTCTCTTCTTTCTGGCCACTGTTATCCTAGAGCGAGGACATTTTGAGTTTGACTTCTAAGTTCAGCACAGACTTTTTAGATGATCTTGCAGAATGGCTTTTGAATTTCTGCTTCTGTCCTAAGTTTCTGATATATAGATGACATGTACTTAGTTTATTATAATAAAACCTTGCTTAAATCTGGAAGTTGTACATATCCAGATAAGTAATAAGAAACCACCCTGCATGTCCCTCAAGAATTTGTCCAGTTTGTCTAATTTGACACTGCTGGACAATGCTAGGAAAGATGTCCTAGCATTAGGTAGTATATATATTGTGTATTGCAGCATAGTACAATATTAGGACTAGTTTAAAATAGGCAATATAGAACAGATTTAAGAAATTTAAAAAGGAAAGGAAGATATCAGTGGTTTAGTAAACCTAATAGTTTAGTCAGCTGTAGTTATGTATGTTTATATCCTACAGCAACAGTGTGAGAAACACCAAGAGGCTGCAACTCTTTAGTCAGGCAGTTTTGAATTCAGTCCAAAATACAGCAATAAGCACCAGAAACCTAGAAATCTCCAGGGAGGTTTTCAGATCAGCCAGAAGAGTTTGTCCTCAAGCGGAACTGGGTTCTAACCTTTAGCTAGGTGATCTACAATTTTTCCTCAGCTACTGCAGAGCAACTTTGCAGCATTGCCTTTATCTATGTTTTCTCTAAAAAATAACAGCCTAATTTTCCACAGTATATTCAGATGAGTAGTCCCACTCATCCACTCAGTCCACTTCCAGCAGGAATGCATGGGAAAATGAAGTGCCTCTGATACTAGGATTAAATTTTAGGAAGGCAAAGGGAGGACTGGAGATGGAGGAGCAGAGCAAAGTAATACACTTCCTCAAAAAACAACGTATGCACTCATGAGCTAGTGATCACAACAATGATACCTACAGTATCTACAGATAACAAGCACTGAGGCGAGCAAAATCACAGGATGCTGAGATATTGTGGTGTGACTGAGCCAATCATGGGGATGAAACAACAAGAGATTCTTTCGTGTGTGGAAACACACGGACACTTCTTAATCTATATCCTTGCAGTAGAGTTCAACCTGTTCAGTAACAAAACCATTCATGGAAGGAAAGCTGCTATTTATTTCACGAGATCCTCAATTATATGTCATTGCTTGGATGTCTCCAGAAGTTTTGATGTGGATGTTGTTTAGGAAAGAATTCTGATAAGTAGGCTGAAAAAATACAGGACATTAGCATGTTAAGAAAAGTGGCATATTATATTACATGTATATTGTGTTAGCAGCCAGTCTTAATATTACCAGGTAGTTCCATGTCTGCTTAATGACTCTGTTAGTTGAGCAGTTATGAACACAGGGAGTAAAATTTTTAAAAGGTACACCTGTATTCCACCAACAAAAGAAGCAATTTTGTGCCTAACAGGTCATACAAATGGCCTCTCATGCTCTTGAGGATTTTCTGAGCACAAACATTATGGCCCTAACCATGACTGAAGTAATAGATGGTGCAGACTGAAGCCACAGCTATCTATTTATACTAATAATCTTTTGTCTCTTGAAATCTATGTCTAACCTGTAATGTGATTTCAAGGTAGAATTAAAAAAATGGGTTTCTTCAAATGGAGTTTGAGTTGATGTAGTCAGACTAAGCTGGATGAAGGCTAGTCTACATCCTTTAGTGAAGCCTGAATTTCCAGGGAAACACTGTACTTTGAACCCCAGACCTGTGTGACTGGGTAATAGAATAAAGAGGCTATAATTAAAACTCTATTAAAAGCAAAAAATCTATCAATAAGATGCAGTAAGAGTCTTAAGTTGTGTAAGTTACCATCTTCAAACATAGAGAAAAACTTTGCCCTTGACTTGTCCTTCTGCCATAAAAATGTGCAGTATTGCTGGAATTCCATGGTACATCGTTCTTTATGACCCATTTCAGGCCACAAGTTCACAAATGTTTTAAGCTTAATGTTTTAATATTTGCCAATATTGCTACTAAGAAAAAAGTCCTGCTGGCTTCCACCACTTCTCCTGCCTGCTGTTGTGCTTCTCTACCCTGCACAAAGCTACATTCAGTTGAGTGGCAGACTGAGACAGGGAGCTAATACAAACTAAATCTGAACTGGGAGTGGGAGAGGGGACAAACAGCCCACTGCACTATTGCAAAAGAAGTTTAAGCACAAAGGTGAAGGCAATGAACCAGCGAGGTCAGGTAGAAGCTGCTGGTGAAGAATGTACTCTAAGGCTGCTGCTTTGAACACCAATGCCAACTCATGGCACGATAGCATGCAATTATACAGTTCTCACCAAGAGGCACTCAGCACCCTCCTCCTTCCCTTCACCTCCAAGAAATCTTCAAAAGCTGAGAGGAGCAGGCTGGCCATAGCCTTACCTATGTAAATGTATGCCTCAAGCATTTCGTAAATCACTTACGGATACTTCCAAAGCTACACAGAAACTGCAAAATCCATCCTCCAAAGTTTTCTTTTGCACATTGGAAACAAGCTGATTTCTTTTAGAGCTGTCCAAGAAAAATGTCAGTTTTTTGGTGTTAGATTCATGTTAACTCTGTTCCGGGAATTTCTTTTCTGCTCCCCTTCAAGAGCAATTGGGAAATGATGAAGAACTTTGGTCTAGTCTATGAGCTGGGTGCAGTGTGGGCATGGCCTATGTTGCATCCTATGCTTCCATAGTGAAAGCAATTCTGTATCCTGAATTATCTGCTCAGCATTCTGAACAATCTGTTCAGAAAAGGTATTACGTGAATGCCCTGTGGGCAATATTCATTACTCTGTTTCCCACTAGCTCTGCTAAGGACTTGTGTGTCTAAGGAGACAAAGCAGTATATCTGTTTACTGTTTTGATACATGTTCTATTTTACATTATTTTTTTAATGGAGATGAGTTCAGAAAAGAGCATCTCATTCTTCTAAGAGATGAAATAGGAGTGGGAGGAAATATTCATTAAATGCTGATAGGTGATGACATGCCTGTTTTGGAGTGGGCATTACCTAAGGAGAAAGGCCTTTGTTTCTCTGGGAGGCAAGGGGAAAAAATGTTCAGTGAAATAGAAAACCTGCACGATGATTTCATTATGTCAGGTCAGTGATCCAGTTAGAGGGACTAGGACAGTTAGTGCCAGCAAATCCTCTGGCTAACAATGTAAAGGAGGAGGTTACTCACCCTTCCAGGCCTTTTAAAACATGACTACAGGCATCATGGATCTTTTTAAGCACAGTTTAAAGATGGCATATGTCCTTGCTGGTCACATCATCTTGTTGGTTAAGCATCTTGTTGCCTGGAAACACATCCCAGTGGTTTTAGCACTATAAAGAGTCAATTAACAAGCTGCCTTTGTTCCAAATTTGAAGTATTCTCCTGTTTTCAGCTTTTCCCTTCTTTAAGGCAACTGTTCTATGTTTTGTAAATTAGCCATAATAGGCATTGAACTGATGAAATCCCCTAATGCTTCCCTCAGTAAAGGTAAACAACTTTAGGAATGGGTACTTGAAACAGTGCAGCTAACTCAGCAGAGGTGTAAAGGAGTGAGCATCCTTTTGTCCATTCCTTCCTGATTACTGAGTAGCAGAAAGATGTGGAATAAAGGAAAGATCACTTTAAAGTGCCCAAGAGGTAAAAGTGAGGAAAATAAAATAGCAGTGGAAAGCTGTTAAGGGATCTGGCTGCAGGCATCTCACTCGTGTTTGCATAAAGGCTGTCCTTCAGACAGTATCGTCAGCATGCTTGGCCCTTTATAGAACATCAGAGACTCCAAGGCTCAATTTAAAATAAAACCTGATCAAACACTGTATGTAATCTATGCCTACCCTGAAGTGAAGGGAAATACTCCTGAGGAATGAGCTA
This sequence comes from Lathamus discolor, assembly GCF_037157495.1. Taxonomy (NCBI): domain Eukaryota; kingdom Metazoa; phylum Chordata; class Aves; order Psittaciformes; family Psittacidae; genus Lathamus; species Lathamus discolor. Next base: position 27,030,782 of record NC_088884.1, read on the forward strand.
TATGTTGCTTCTGCATTACAAACACCTCAGCCCTGATCACAAAAACACAATGTGCTCAGTCTCACAGCCCCATTTTTAAGAGCTTGGCTACCTATCTGAAGAGATGCCTCAGGAAAGGATCACAAAAAAAAAAAACCTGCCGAAGGGGAAGCCGCTTATCTAGCCAAGAGGAGACAGAACAGGTTTTCCCTTTGCTCACCCTCTTTCCCCTCCTTTCTATCTCCTCCCATCTGGAGGAGCCTGCATCAGATACATGCTGCCCAGGGCTAAATCTTACTTCCCTGAGAGCAACTAGCTTCATCCAGACCTTTCATGCAGTTGCTCAGTGTTTAACTCACCTAGGATGCAGACAGATTTTTTGCCTTCATCTCGGCATATTTTGAAACACTGCAATTTCAGAACTATCTCCCTAGAGAAGCCTAAACTGCTGGACAGGATGAGCACAGTCTATCGTCCTTGTTGAAGATGGGTCATGGTGCTGCCGTGGCTGCAAAGCAAACCAAGGCACAAAGAAACCTTGAAGCAGTGAACCTGGATTGCTAATTTAACTGCAAGGGAATGCGTTGGTGGGGAAGAGTGGGGAGGGAGCATCCTGCATTTCAGATCCCACTGTAACACTGTTACAGATCCCACTGTTACAGCCCAGTTAGCATTTTACTCAGACACTGCATAATATATCAACAGTCCTCAGAAAAGGACTGAAACTCAGGATTTTCTTTCCCCCTTTCTCAAATGAGGATCTCAATTTCTTATCCAGGAATGAGGCTGAAAGCGTATCTAATGCACCAAACATCCTTGCTGAGACAGATGGCACAGCATCTACCTGGTGAAAACTGAAAGCACTCAGGTGTAACACAGATGCCAAAATGCTCAATATTGTCGAATTTAAGGCATCTATGAGCATGCACAGAGGCAAAGTTTCATGTTCCTACAGCATATAGGTTATGCAGAAGCTGAACAAAATGCTTTCGACTTTTCCATCTAATTGTGCTTGTATCCTTTGGAAGGATATGGAATTTGATCTTCAAACCCATCAGTGGGATTATTGTTTGATACTTTGTCACTGCCCCATCTGGAGCCTGCCATTATAGCTCCCCCTGGGAATTCCCATTTTTAACATGCGGAATCCGCCACTATAAAGGAATTAAGCTGATCTAATTTTCAGGGTTAGAAATCAGTCACACAGGACAGTAGATTGTGGGGTAGGTCTAGTACAGCTTCCAAAGTATCAGAAAATCCTACAGACCAGTTGCAATATAGATAAATTAATTAGTAGCTATTAGCTTATTAGCTGGCTTATTACACAGTCCGGACTGGAGTCCTGAATGGATTTGGGTATTCCCTCACTCATTAGTGCCACATTTTATGCCCCAGACATGGATTCCCTCTTCCGCACACAGTAGGAAATGGGTACTCAGGCTGGAACTGCTGCAGCAATACTGGGACTGCTGAGGACAGGTCAGCTAGTGAGCAAAAAGGAGATGCTGAAGTGAAGCCTGTACCTGAAATATTTCACGCTGCTAAAGGGGGCTCCAATGTCTGACAACTTAGGGTTAGGTACTTACATCAGCCTTGATATGCAGACAATTGTTTCATCTGTGTTTTTTATTTGTGTGTATTTAATAAGACAAATTCAGGTGGGAAGCGACCTCTAGACCAACCTCCTTCTCAAAGCAAGATCAGCTCTTAGGTCAGACCAGGTTACTCAAGGCTTTATCTAGTTAAGTCTTGAAAACCTAGAAGGATGAAGACTGCACAAACACTTTGGGCAACCCACCCCGCTGCTTCACTGTCCTTGTGGAGAAAAAGGTTTTCCTTATATCCCATCTGAATGTTGGTTATTTCAGCTCATGCCTGGTTTTCACCCTCCTTCCATATCCCACTGTTCAGAGCCTGGCTCCACCTCCCCAGTGCCTCCCTGTAGGCACCTGGGGTGGCTGTTCAGCAGACCAGAAGCTATCCCTGCTCCAGGCTGGACGTCCTCAGCTCCCTCTACCTCTCCTCACAGGGCAAGTGCTCCAGATCCCCAACATTGTGATAGACTTTAGCTGAACTCATTCACAATTATGAGTATCTGACTGGGACTGGAGACCCAAAACCATTTCCCCTCTTTTCTACAATACCCCCACTGGACAATGCAAATGAATGAGAAATGGAATTCTCTTCAGTACCACCTTGCCTTTGTGGAGCCAGTCCAAAGCCACATCTCAGTGTTCCTAAGAGGGTTCCTAGGTAGTCAGTGCAGTAGGATGGGAAGGTGTGTGCTCTGCAGATACACTTGTCCCATACAGCTCTGGGTGGAAGGACAATTGAGCAGTTGTGCCTGATTTCTATCTCCCAATTTTTTTGGAAAGAAGGAAGAAGGGTGATTTTTTTTCTTGCTGTATTTCTTTGTTTTAGTTCAAATACCTGCTTCATCCAGTTGAGCTTTTTAGCATTTCTCATCTAGTATGATTTTGAAAGTCACAGCTTCTCAGCTGCTTTGCATGGCTCTGAGCCGTGAGTTTCCTTGTTAAGATGAATTTCATTTTCCAGCTATTGATATTACCTTCTAAATTTTTCATTCCCTCTTTGAAGTTGCAGCCAAATAGAAATGTTCCTGCCACTGACTGATTTTTCTCACATGAAAATTAAGTTCAGTGTATACCGGTATGTAAAGGTAATGAAATCAGAGCATCACCTGAGAAAAATCAAAGCCTTTACCAAGTAACTTTTATGAAATTATTCTCTGTTTTCCTGTACTATGGAGGGCCATAATCTCTATTCCTGGCCTAGGTATGGCACTACCCAGTTGATAAAGATATTCTGATTTCATATCGCTTCTCAGTGATTCTGTTTAGTCTCACAGATTCATTTTCACTAGATTAACGTTTCCTTTCTAGGGAAGATGATTCAGTCATAATCCTTTTGGATCAAAAAGAAAACCTTACCAGACAGAATTGCTAATGTTTAGGTGAAATATTGCACAGGGCAAAATTATAAATTAATGCCACATATCTGAAATACCTAAAATTCAGCTGAGACAATTGTTTGTACTTTTATTCTGTTGTGAAGATGGGGAAAGAGTTTAGAGTCAGGTGATGATCATTAATCAGGTATTAGATTAAGAGGTAGCTTGACTTCATGGACCTGCAGGACATTGTAATTAAATTTTCTCCTATTTTCAATCAGTGTAACCCTAGTTACAGATTTGAGAACAAGCTTGCAGACCAAACTCCAGACAAATTGGTTCTGTGCATTTGTGCCTCAGCTGCAGGGAAGGTGTTTGTCATAGAACTGAAGGGATGAGCAAGAGTAAAAACATTTTTTTAGAAAATATTTTTTTCAGAGTTCTAACTTGCTGTAGTTAGGACAATTCTTACTTATTGCAGAAAAGCTGTAGTCAGACAGACTTTCTAGGCTGTCTTCAGAGCTAGTCTAAGCTCTGAAGCCCAACCCAGTACACCCTGTATCCATCCTGATGTGGGTAATTTAATCTCTACGTAGTTAATGGGAAGCCCTAGAGGTCCCAACGCCCCTCCCAGAGAACAGCTCAGGCCAAGAGTAGCCCAAAGGTAGTGAATGCACTAGGCATAGTAAATGGGATGCCACCTGGAGCCTGCCAATACCAGATCACGGGCATTGTGGTATCTAGAGAGTATGTGGCTGGAGGATACACTCAGCACTTGCCAAACCTGGTCCATTTTGTGGATGGATGTGTAGTCACCTCATGTTTCCAGAGCTTGGGAAGCAGGATTAGTGGTTGCCAGTGAAGCAGTGTCAGAGTGGTGACAATTCTGCTCTCACTTCCCCAATAGGTGTCCCCACAAGTACAGGGCAAGGAAGAGACAGGCTGTCCTATGACTGGACAGCGAGACCATGAAGTTCCTGTAGTTGGGCGGGAAGATAAATCAGGCTCTGGTGCCCAAAGTCAGATGGGTGCAGGAGTCATAGGGATGGCACCAGATAAAACTCCTCTGCGTACTCCCAGCTAGCAGGACTTGTGTCAGGAATGCTGGCTATCCACTAGCAGTCACCAAATTTCAGTTTTCAAGTATCAGTTTTATGTGGAAGTCACTCAGACTCCCCAGTGATGAAAAACAGTATAAACCAAACAAATAATTATGCATCGTCTTCACCCACTTCTAAGCGTGCTAATCACTGTAAATGTTAATGCAGCTGTTAATCCTCCATTTAATAATGAAAATTCCTGTCTTGAAACCTGTCTGAATTTTGTCTGTAAGCTATGATACTACAATGCTCTGGTCATCCTTTGATCTTAGAAACAATGGGGCTTTGAAGAGCAGCAGACTGTCCATTTGAGCCTTGGAAATCTCTTCTCTGATCACAGTGTTTCTGTCTGAACAACCCCACTTTTATGTTGCACTTGCAAACAAAGGTCCTGCCTTCTTCCCTCGCCTCTTCACATCTTTCGTGACCTGTTTCCCACCAAAACTTTGTTCTTTTCAAAAAGGTAACTAAGAAAAATTTGCACTTTTCCTTCTTTTCCCTGTTTTTTTCTTTCCCTTTTGATGCCATTGTGGTGCCATGCTGAACTCAGGACTCTGCTCTCAGCACTTCCTTTCTCCCTTCAGCTCAGTTCGTGCCACCCCTCCCCACCTTCCTGTGTTCCCTCATCTTTATGCTATTTGGTTTATGATCTCAATGAATATAACTGTTCTGTTTAGGAAAAAAAGATCACTTTTTCTTTTGATCTACTTCCAGTACTCATTGTACTACCTCTTATTTCATTCCTTCTATAAAAGTCATTGTTAAACCCTTTTTCTTCAAAGTATATGCTTTTTTTGATTCACAATCACTACTTCAGTGCCTTTTGAGAACTCTTTTATCAGTGCTGGTATCTTTTGTCAACTCCCACCACATTTTCAATCTTCCTTGCCCTCAGTATTATCCCTGAAGAGGTATGTTTTATTTTTCTTACCCATCTTCTCAGTGGTAACTTCAACCAGGTTCCCATGTTATAAACAGAGCAGTTGCTGTAAACCTTCATATTTTTGGACAAAATACACATTTTATGAACATTAGTACATTGAAATTTGTGCCATGTCTCCTGTTCCAGTTCATAAATGTCATGATTTTTCACTCTGCAGAAATGAGTGTTCCAGCAGGTAGCTGAATTCATTCTCAGCTAATCTTTAGACAGAGTTTACGGTTTTCCCCTTTTAAAAAATGACCATGTTGTGATTTTCCTTATATTTGCAAGGTGTTTATTCTCCAGACTGAAGATTCAGGAACTTTCTGACCCTTAACTTTTTTTGTACCATTGTCACAAACCATTTAGAGCTCAGCTTTGCAGGATACTAAACATAATGATGCATTGGAGCACTTCAACTTATTTTTCAGCATATGTGCAGTCCACTCCAGCTGTAAGCACCTGCTCACGTATTTAAATTTAAGTATGAAATTAAGCCCTCAGGTGGATCAGGGTTCATGGGCTCAGATGAAGAGTCCAGAGGTGCTGCTTGGTGCAGAACTGCATCCATACGGCATTGAGCTCTCCAGAGCCAGATCTGAAACACAGAATTTAGTTAACACCAGTGGGTGCGCATTCTGTGCCCTCAAGTGCTGACATTTCATTCCAGTAAAACCAAAGATAATACTGACAGAAATATCCATCCACCAATCAGCACATTAAAAAGTAGCTGTCTGTAGATGTATCAAGTCACTTTACCTTTCTTCTGTTGAAAAATTCCACCCTGCTATTCTGCCACCAACCCAGACACCCCCCAAATTAAACCAGATTTATTACACTACTGTTGCAATAATTTTCACATACATCTGAGACTACTTTTCAGTACAATGGTCTGTTCTTTGTGATACAGGAAGAAATACAGCCTGAAATATAAATTTGGAAATTAATATAGTCCAAGTAATTATAAAACCTGATATTGGAATATATTATAGTTATGAAAAGCATGCCAGAGAAATTGGAATAAATTGAAAACTGGAAGGAGAGAGGATATTAAAAGCACATGGAAAAGTACAGAGCAGGAATCAAATTTACTGATGTGAATATCTGAGCAAACTCGAAAGTGATATTGCTACACATACTAAATGGTTAAAAGAATTTTAACAGGAAATAAATACAATGTGTCTCTTCTACAAAGCTGTTTCATTTTCTTTTTATAAAAGAAGATGATTAGGGTCCCTTGAATATCAACTCTTTGACATGCAAATTTGACAAGGAGTGATTGAGTTTCAGTAAGTTATCCCTAAACCAGGCTTTCTTACACATTTATCTTATCTAGTTGCATTTCCTAGCTAGACTATTTCTGCAAATTTCATGTGGACTGTATATTTTTACTCTGGGTCAAGTTATTAATTTAAGCCTTCTGAAGTATGATCCCTTACTGAAAATGTAAAATGAAAAAGAGAACCTCACAAATTCTAAGAGCACTCTCTCTGTCTTTTAAATAATCCACTGTCTTGCAAAGAATAAGTACCAAAAGCTAAACCTAATCTTCAGAAGTATAGTCTCTGTTTTACAGCACTTCCAAAACTCCAAAGCAACTGAAGATTGACTAATACATTTACATTAAAAAAAAAATAATAATATTTTGGAAACTGACTGCTCTTAAGCAATCAGTTTTGTCTAGCATAAGCTTTAATCCTTTATACATTTCTAAAGGGAATGGAAACTGAAACATATATTGCAAATTTAAATAATTAAGGTCCAGATAGACTAAGGGGCTGGATTACTAACCACGGGTGCTTGAGACACCCAAGTTAAAGTAACCCCTATAGCAATGCACAGTTGCCCCTGATCCTGGAGTTGCTGAAGTTATTCAGGTTTCCAGCAGTAAAATATCCCAGGCATCTGGTGGGTTCATACATTGGGAAGTTAGAAGCTTGGTTTCAGCATCTGACTCCCAAAAAACAAGGAACATCAACGTTGAGAAAGGCTGTGTTGTCTTTCCCAGGGTCTGCTCCCAAGCAGCAGAAAGGGTGGCTGTTGCTGAGAACTACTTTAATGGTTCCTTGAAATTCAATTGGGAGCTTGGGCACAGAGCTCACAGACGAGTTAGGAGTGATAAGGGCCTGAAAGTCTCTTGCGGTCTTTTTGGACATGCTCCAATTGCATGGGGCTTCAGTAAGGCTCACAAGTTTAAAGCTAAACAGCTGCTGAGAAATCTGTGGGCCCAGGGCCTTCAAGAGTTTAGGAAAGAGCTGTGGATGTTTAATCAAATAGCAGCAGTGGCCCTGCCTGCCCGGCTGCAATCATGGCAAGGCAAGCTGAAGCAGCTTGTTAATAAATGCTTCAAGCAAAACTAAACAGAGAAAATCATGGTAAGGAGAAAAGGGGAACACTTCAAACACAGCCTAAAATGATTATTCTGCAAATAAGTGCTGCTTTCAGTCTCAGCAAAGATACCTGTTTGCATAAAGCCAGATGCCGAAAAAAGCAGTGCATACTTTAACGTGTAAAGCACGTTTGTGCCACACACCAGAGAAGCGCAGCCAGGGAGGAACCTGCTTCCCTGCTGCATGTCCCTTATGCTGTCCCCATGAACGTCATCCTCTGCAGTTTCAGGCAACAGCTCAGCCTCACTGGGACTCACTGTGGAGAGAAGGATGCTCAGTTTGCTCCTGGGGGCTTTCCTCTGCCAGCCACTACCACAGCCTCAGCAACGCCTGAGTTGCAGGCACAGGACCCCCTGCCTGACATGCCTCCCTGGCCACTGTTACCTTCTTCAGCACCCAGTTTCAGCAATAAAACTGGAACTCAGTTGTTCCCAGTAGAGATAAATTTAGAGAACATTTTGTCAGGTTTCTTCTAAAACAAAACTGAGCTGAAATAATGATGTAAATGTCCACTATCCAGCCTGTATAACTCCTTGCCCTACAGACACTTTCATTCCTCAATTCAGGACGAAAACAGCCAGCGGTCCTCTGAAAGGAGTAAGGCTTTGAGTTCTGCAGCATCTTTGAACACTGTGTTATTTCCAGCTCCTCCCCTCTGGAAACCCAGGAATGGCAGAGGCAATGGTCCGGTCCTGGCTTGCAGGCAATGCTACCAAGGGGTGCTGCAGGGCTAGAGCCACCCAAATCTGGACTCTGTAACCCCCACTGGTCTGTCCAAAGGAAGGGGGCTCAGGCTTGACAGCCTTCCCACAGGAGCTGTGGTGCTTCACCACTGCCATCACAAAGGCTCTTTCTTCTCCTGAGTACTGCCCACCAAGGGAAGAGCTTTAGCACTACTCGCCACTCTTTTATGAGACTGGGATTGCATTGATGTCATATTTCCTCTCCTTGGATGGTTTTCTTTGTGAAACTGCCAGGAATAGAGGCTGAACTTTGTTCAGAGTTACTGGATCCTGGAGCCTGGTAGGGGTTCCCTGTTCTTAGGATCATCCCAAAGTGACCCAAGGGTCCATTCTGCATACTGGGGGAACCATGGGGTTCCAGGAGCCATTTACACCAGACCTTCTGCCCATCTCAAAAGGGGAGGAGGCTGCTTCTCTGACTAGGCTACTGGGGCTTCTCTTCCTGCATTCCCTTGTGCCCCCATGTTCATTCATATGTGTGTGGAGATTGGCTTTAATCCCCATCATTTAAAAACTTGAGTTAGTATCTGCACTTTGTGCTGAAATGAGAATTTTGACTATGGAAACTATAATATTGATGGGTATTTAAATTTTACTGTTATTCGTGTGATCAGTAAAAATACGTATCTTTTACTAATAACTTCATATTTCCACATTGTAATCATAACTTGCTTCACATGGGCTGAGATTCATCAGAAAAGATTAAGGAAAAGATCATGCTGGTTCTACAGCTGCTGCCTTATGTCTCTGTTTTCTCTGATGCCTGTCCATGTACCCCCGAACTGGAAAGAGTTTCTCTTGTAGAGAAATTGAAAATGTTGGAAATGAGATATATAAGACACTGTGCACTGAGGTTTATATCTGAGACATGTCTAGATGATTTTTCTATATCCATTTAGTAGGTCACTTACAAAGAAAAGAACATAAATTATTAATGGAAAACAATAGGGTTTTGAGGGTTTGGGTTTCTTTTATAATCATTCCCTCTGGGCTGTGATCAGTGAAGATACACCAGAGATGAATTGTACCAGAAGCAGCTTTTTTTACAATCTACTCAGTACTGATCAAAATACATGAGCAAAATGTTAATCAAATTATTTCAGAAGTTGTATCCTAGTGTTCAGTGGATGTTTTAGGTCATTACTGCAAGACCAGAATCTACTTTCAGGATCCTGTTTTTCTCGCTAGTCTAAAAGCATATGCACTTCTAAAATATGAAGGAAAAAATAACATTCATGTATTCACAATAGAGATTTTGTGTCATCAGATGTAACTTGTTCATGCTGACACGTTATTGTTATAAGGAGTCATACCTTCAATTCTAATGGTTAAAGCTATCATAATTATTGGGGAAACATTTTTTTTTTAACTAAAAACTACCTATTGTAGGTGTCAACTTACTGAACTCAATGGGACTTTGCATAGGTCCAAAAAAGCCAGCAACAAAATTTCTGGCAAATTCAGGGGAAAAAAGGTCTGTCTTTTTGAAATTACACACTTCCTTTTCTCTTTCATCTGTATAGTTGAAAACACTGAGTTTGCTTCCAATTATCTTTTATTAAGCTTATATAATAAATTGGGCTTTTTAATTACTGAAATAGAAATACGAAAATCAATTTCAAGCACAGAATGATTCTTTCTGCCATAGAGGTGGAAGATAATTATTACCGAAGTATTATCGTAAGAGATTCCAGGAGATAAAGAGCTTTCAGAGTCACGAGTGGCAATTACACACTAATCTCTCCAGGAATCTCCATTGCCACTGAACGCTATCAATGCTCATGTGAAAAATCCCATTGTTAAGGTATATTAGCATCTCCCATTGATACTAAAGTAGGTAGTTTTAGGTTTTTTTCTTGCAAAATAAAACACTAGAACACTGGCAAATCCATAGGTTTGTGAAAGTTTAATGACTAAAAAACAAGTGTATCCTTGGACTCCTGTCTACTGCCTTTAGTGGAAGAAGAAGATACTTGCAATGCGAAGTGGCAGTAAAAACTACTCTGGTGTAGACACAGATTTTAGATGCTACCTAGTGGGAAGCCATGTGTGGTTCAGAAGTGCAGGGATATATTAGATTACACGAGTTAGTGCAGGCTAAGTAATGAAAAACATGCGGAAGCACAATCTGCAGTTATGAATCATTTTTTGATCACAACTATAATTTTTATTAGCTAAAATACTAATTGAATTTCTTTGCAGTTACTTCAGTTCATCTCATTATTAGCAGAAAATATATTAAATTGTGAATCAGAGCCTGTGGCGATCTCATGGAGGTAGGTTCATATTGAAAGACTAAAAGCACCCATTTCTGCAGCTGTTTCATGCAGCTGCATACAAAATTTACTGGTATCTTGATAGTTTGCCAATGACACAAAGCTGTGTGGTTCGGTTGATATGCTGGAGGGAAGGAATGCCATCCAGAGGGACCTTGACACGCTTGTGAGGTGGGCTGATGCCAGCCTGATGAGAGTTTAACCATGCCAAGTGCAAGGTCCAACACCTGGACTGGAGCAATCCCAGACAGAGCTACAGGTTGGGAAGAGAAGAGATTCAGAGGAGCCCTGCGGGGAAGGACTTGGGGGTGCTGGTTGATGAGAAAATGAACATGAGCCGGCTTCAGTGTGCACTCGCAGCAACATAAAAAGGACATGGAACTGTTGGAACAAGTCCAGAGGAGGGCCACGAGGATGATCAGGGGACTGGAGCACCTCCTGTATGAAGATAGGATGAGAAAGTTGGGGCTGTTCAGCCTGGAGAAGCAAAGGCTATGTGGAGACCTCCTAGCAGCCTTCCAATACCTGAAGGGGGCTATAGGGATGCTGGGGAGGGACTCTTCATTAGGGACTGTTGTGATAGGACAAGGGGTAATGGGTCCAAACTTAAACAGGGGAAGTTTAGATTGGAGATAAGGAGGAAATTCTTTCCTGTTAGGGTGGTGAGACACTGGAATCGGTTGCCCAGGGACGTTATGAATGCTGCATCCCTGTCGGTGTTCAAGGCCAGGCTGGATGAAGCCTTGGGTGTCATGTTTTAGTGTGAGATGTCCTTGCCCATGCCAAGGGGGCTGGAACTAGATGATCTTAAGGTCCTTTCCAACCCGAACCATTCTGTGGTTCTGTGGTTCTATGATTCTGTGATTCTGAAGCTGACAGGTAAATTTTTACATGCCACAGTAAAATTGGGAAATATGGAAAGAAATAAGTTAGCTAGGAACCAGTGATTGTTCCCATACTGCCATAAGCTTTATAGACCTTTCTTAGGCAGGAACAGTGCCACAGCCCACTCAGCTGTCTTTTGTGGCTTGCAGTCTTGCTAGCTGATTGCATCCTCTGCCTGCAGCACTTATGAGCAGAGTTTCCTGCAAACCTGCTGTCCTCCCACAAAGGTGGCTCAGATCCTGAGCTTAGTCAGAATAATAGGTCAGCATCAGTTTTTCTTTTCCATGTAACATAGGGATAGAGCTGTGCATGAATTCTGAGCAAAACAGTCTCCAAATTACGGTTTTTTCATAGAACCATAGAATAGTTTAGTTTTTAAGGGACAGTAAAGATCACCTAGGTCTAGCACCCCTACCATGTGCAGGGACACCTTCCACTTGACCAGGCTGCTCAAAGCCCCATTCAACCTTGAACTCTTCCAGGGATAGGGCAGCCGTATGAAAACCACACAAAAACCAGTCCAGCAAATTTGCCTTGTGCCAAGTCACACAGTAGGTTGATTGGCTGTCAAATTGACCAGTTGGCAAATAAAATGTTCTGTAATAAAGATCTGGATTTTTTTTTTTTTTTTTTTTTACTGGAAAATATATTCTATGCATTTGGGTATATTTAGTTATTATATTGCTAATTCAGAAAGGTTGCTAGGAAACTCTGCTAGTAATTGACTTTGGGGCAAGGAAGAGGGAGGAGACATACAATGTTAACACTGGGATATCTCCTGCTATCTGGAAGGACTTTGTGTGCAGTGAGATGTACTGTTTGGTGCGTCTGATCTCCAGACTCAAGGTCACCTGCTTGTAGGTCTTTTCATCATGGACACAGCCGAGGTATTCACATGCTTGGTTTATGCTGGTGAGGAGGAAAAGGGATTATAAGCTCCAGTAAAGTGGTGAAGGAACCAAAGAAGGTGACTTAGAGCTGTAAAATGTCTTCATTGCCAGGGACAGGTTGGGCACTTACAATTTTGAAAGCAGCAGGGGAGTGAGAGGCTGGCAATGAGTTAGCTCAGGAACAGGATAGTCTCTACAGGTGAAGCAAAAAGCCAGAATTGATGAACCAAATGTATTCAAAAGAAGAGGAGAAACTCTATGTGTAAGCCTTTGATTTTCTCACCTGTGTTTTTCTCCCTGCAGAGCCATATGTTCTGTGCTTTGCTGTAGGATATGTTCTCAGACCTCAAAGTCACAACAGACCTTAAGTCTTTCATTCTGTGAAATCTCATTTAACATCCATGTCTCTGGAGCAATAACTGCTTTGGGCTAAATCTGTGTCTTCTAGATAATATCGGGAGCTGAGCCATTCAGCACTCTGATAGTTTGCTCTAGGAGAGTAGCCCACTGCTGAAGACTTGAGAACTGTTTCCTGTCTAAACTTCTCCAGCTTTGGTTCAAGGTTACTCACCATTTTTCTGTGATACTTGAGAGAGCTCTTAGGTACTAAACGAATTTTTCCTCAGAGGTGCATACGCACCTTGCTGTGCACAAGGTATCTCTCCATCCTTTTTGATAAAGCTAACCTTAGCTGTCTCTTTAAACTTGATATTATTAGACCTGTTCTCCAACCTTTATTGATATTTGAAGTTCTTTTTTGGCAGGCATTTCAATGTTTGTGATTTGTTCAACGTTTGCCCTAGGGCTATTCCTACATACTTCATGAATCAACAGAGAGAAAAAACCTTCTCATCTCCCCTTCTGCTAGGTTAAAGAAGCCAAGCTCTCATTTTCTAAAGCAGACTTTCCACTCCTCCATCTTACTAGCCTTTTCCTGCACACAGCCAACACAAGGTCCTGTTTCTTGAACAGGAGTGACTAGAAAACACACTCACAGTTTATCCATCACCTTTCCCCCATGACAGTGATTTTTCTTACTGCTGCTTCAGAAGTCTCTGGTTTTGCTTTGTTTTGTTTTGCAGGAGCTGTTAAATATTAACATTTGTGCCTCTGGGCCACATAATGTTTTCGCAGTCTGAACTTTATAATGTTCCCTCTGTCTCTGGCAGTAAATAAGTTCTGGAATATTCAAGGAATGTCTTTTTCAGTCATTCCCTTGTTGTTCATATCTGCTACCTGGTATCCACTGATAACCAGCAATCCAAGCGTGCTGCCTCTGGCAGCAAGCCCTGCTGGCACTTCAGATGGATGTGCTCTAGAACGAAACGGACAGAACAGAGCCCTGTGGGGACTTCAGAAACCCCACTTCTGTTGTCATATGTAACTAAATAGAAACATATGCCTACCTCTGAAAGAATACCTGATAGTCAGACTTGTTCTCTCTCTTAGTAATCATAAACTAATTCTTGCTGTTTAGCTCTGGTTATTTGCAGAAAGAGGGATCATATGCTCAGGGACTGAAAACCTTGAGTCACCTCAGAAGTCTAAAGATCTGAGCTTCATGCTCCTCACAGACACAAACAAACTTCTGTTAGGGATCAGCAGTGGCACCTAAAGACTGAAATATAACAGAAGTTTATTCCTTGCAGTAGCTTTTTTCCAGCCATCTGCATTTGAAGGTGGTCAGTTTGTTATTCAGAGAATTAGTGTCATGGGATGTGGCTGTTAGATAGTCAAAGCCATTTTTTAAATGCATTTGTCCCCAGTAGTGGACATTCTAACATCCGTGGTGCAAAGTTGAGATTGCTTAGTGTGACTTCCCAGAGTACACAAAGGAATTAGTTTGGCTTTTGGCCTCCCTTCTTTTAACTGACTGGTAAGTATGTGTACAAAATATAAGAGAGTCGGGCATCAAAAGGATTTCATTGGACTGAAACTGAAAATCTTGCTAAAGAAAAAGGAGAGACAAGATCTTGTTTTACCATTTCTGTTGATTGTCCTCTTCTAAACAAAAAGAATAAAACATGATTACTATAATAAATCCGTTTTTAAGTGAATGCCTTTTCAAGTACTAAGCATTATCATGTTGCAAAGGACTGTCAGAACAAAAAAATCTTATTAAAGAAATTGCAAGATGACATCTTTTATATGACTCAAAGTTTCAGACTCTTGCTGTGAATTAGTGCCTGAAGTCGTGTTTAGCTACTAAAAGGTCACACTCCTGCACCTGTATTTTCAAATATCCTATAGTAGTACTTTGAAAGAACACCTGCTGTGTAACATGTGCAAGACCAGCCACCAAGATCAATACAGACACTCAGAACCCTGCAATACTGATAGGCCATTACAGCATTTCTAAAATCAGTGGAGTATTTAACAAGGTGCTAATGTAACTCCATTGAGACCAAGACAGTGAGCCTGTCCCAACATACTTGTGGCATATTTTTGCAGAACTTCCAATTTTTTGTGTATTTTTTGAGAAAAAGATACTCCTGATAACTGATAAATAGCAGTCAGCTGCGCATGGCATCCTAAATATCAACCTTCCTCCACACAGAATCTACCCTCGCTACACGGCTTTCATGGTGTTGTACTAATGCTGATCTGCTGGAACCAGCCCAACTGCTAAGCTGGCCCTACCTAGCAGTGGTTCAACAAGGCAGCTTCTTCACCTGCACCCAACATCCAAAATTGTTTTAGTGCACTGATGTAAGATGTACCATAGCTAAAGAAAGCAATGCTCAGAACAACCTCTTCAGCTGCAGCCAATTATTTAAACTCCTGCAGAGTGAGCTATATAGATATTCCTCAAAGGTCACTTCTAACTTAAGGTAGGCCAGTAAACTACCCCCTTTTAACATCCAGTATACAACGCAGATGCTACAGCAGCACTATTGATGGAAAATTCTTCCCCTACATGGAATCGTGTGACCTGCAACTGCTGCTTTTTGATCTGAAAGTGAAAAAATGGATGAGGGAACTGGAATGACATTGCTGTAATCAATCACCTTGGTCATCCAGTATCAGGCAGTGACTAGATGCCAGTTCTCTACAGCAAAGGCAGTGTAAGAAGCTCTCGTTCTGTCATAGCCCTCAATTTTCTGCATCAATCAGTTGTGTAAGAATCTGTTGGGAAAATTTTCTAAATTGTGCCAGTAAAACAGCTGTGTTTTTTAAAAGCAAAAACTCGCACTAGAAAATAATTAACCTTGATCCCATTACACAAGTAGTTTGTACCATGTTCAGCAGGGAATTGCATTAGTAAGACTGATTTAGTAACCCTAAACTGCAGGCTGTGTGTGAAAAGTCTTGCACCCCAGGAGAAAATCTGCATGAAAATATATCCTGAAAAAGTGTATGATGATGGTCATCTTACCCTGCAGAGCCCTCGCTTCTGCAGAGCTCAGAAATTTGTCCTCTGTTCCACCCCGGTCAACTACTATAAACAACTGAGGGAGGTTGCCACTGCAGTACAAGTTAAGATGCCAGTGGTACACTGGTGGACTGGGGAAACATTTGGAAAAGCAGTATCTTTATTAAGTTTCCTAACCTGTAGAAACTGTTGTTTCAAAGTTTTTCTGTGATGTGGCATTTGTACACGTGAACTGGAGACTGCAGAGAAAAAAGAGATGGCTTTTTTGAAAAGCAAAAATAGGAAATCACTCAAAAAGGTAGATGCAGCTTGCAATGCTTCACGCTTTTTATCTCAAGAGCTGACCATAAAGTAGTCAGGTAAAAGGATAAAGCACTTGGGCTCCCTGTTCCCCTCCCAGTCAATACCTGAAGATGCAGAATTTTGCACAGATCACCAAAAGGGAGAAGTTTCACTTCTTTTTCACTCATCCATCTTCCTTTCCTCTCTGATCCTAGCCGCTTTTATCTGTTTCTTGCATTCTGCAAGTTTTCCTTTGAAACATTTTAAATTCACTAACCCAGTAATTTTTTTAACTTTTTTTAGGGCTTAACTTTCTCCTGGGTGCATTTAATTGGATCATTGGTTGGACTGGTGAATGCTATATCCAGCACGAACTAAGAAGTGCACAGCTAGAAATCACAGTAGTGATGGTGGATGCTATCCCGTTTAAACCACTTTGTTTGGCTCATGATGCTGCATGAAGCCATACATTGGGTACCTAAACTCAGGCTCCTTTCAGGTGTTCTCAAGCTTTTTTCATGGGATATGATGCTGTTGTCATTAGTCATTCAAGGTAATATTGAGTTGTGATCAAATACTTTGGGTCTTGATTTCAAGAATCCACAATTATTTGGCAATAATTAGAGATGCTTCTGAAAAATGAACTTTTTTTGTCTGGCTGTATTCCAGAGTTTGGGGATTCCAGGTTGAGAGAGAGGCAAGACATAATGAATAAAAAATCCAATTAGTTTATTACTATAGCAAAAGATAGGGAGGAAGAGCTGGCAAAGGGTAGAAGAAAGAGTGAAGGATATTTTTGGTGAGTGTTTATCTTACCAACCCCAGAGACCATGTGATGACGCTTAGGAAACCAGCTCTGAGAAACATCCGCAGTATCAGGCGGCAGGCTCCACCGTAGCGGGCATCCCCGCAGAGGCAATGTTGACCTGAGCGTTGTGAGGCTCTGCCTCCGCACACCACGAGGTTCTGGCTTTTTATGTTGGCAAAATACACACTCCTTCTGCAGTAGGGGGCCAATCTACAACAGAAGGAGCAGCCAGTTTTACATATACATCAACTATCCAAGAGTAGGCGGAGTTTTATGTAAATTGAGGGAATGTCTTCTTGGCGTTTGCGCACTGCTCCCAGGTGGTCTCTGGTGGGGGTCTTCTTGCTGTAGGTTCAGCATCTTCCTTGTTCTGAACTTTTGAACCCTTCACCACTGCTCATGCGCGGTGGTTCTTAGCAGCAGTCCAAACCATATAGCTGGTGCAAACTGGTTTGTTTCCTCTTTATCTCCTTGGTGCCTTCTTCTGATTGGTTCGTTATTTCTTGTAGATTAGGCATATATAAATGTGTTGCAAGCATCAGCAGAATAGGTTCAGTAAGTTGCAAACTTAGTCAAACTAAAAATAATGCCTTAGCACTCCCCCCTACCCGAGGCTGGGGGGGAAAGTTTGCAGGGGATGTTTGGGGAAAGGCCACCATGGACCATATGTTTTTTTCCCTTGTCAGGCTCGCCTGACACAGGCTGCTAATATAAATATTAGTATATCTGTAAAGCTTAGAATAAGTATTTCTTTAAGACTGTTTTTTTATAAAACATATCCGTCTGCAATTATAAATCAAATAGCTTCACAATTAAAAGACATACTTGGCCTTTTTTACCCTGTGAAGGTTTGTGTGAAATTGGAGCCTTGCTGTGGGTTTTTTTTTACATAATTAAACCTTTTTGCAAATGAATTCTTCATACCTCTTAATTAAAATGTGCAACAGCTTTTTATTTAAAGAGCACAAATTCATCAAAACAAACAACAGCCCAAATTGTCACTGAATTGTTGCATCTGTTTTTCCTTGTCACCTGGTTAGAGATCTAGAAGGAATTGCAGAGGTGTAGATAACATTTCATTCTTCAGCACTTGTGTCACCACAGGCTCCCAGTACTCCTCACCTATTCTCCTACAGGAGAGCAGAAACTAATCTCTTCAGAGCATTAGTGCCATTTGCAGCTCATTGATAATGCCTTTCTACTAAACTATTGGTTTACCTGCTCTGCACCATCAAAATGGTCATGCCTCCATTAATACATGCCTTCTCTTCTCCAGAGCCCTAAGAATCACCTGTCAAAGGCATTTCTACTCAAATGGAAGAATATGCAGTCCTATTCC
The DNA here is from genome assembly GCF_037157495.1 of Lathamus discolor. NCBI lineage: Eukaryota > Metazoa > Chordata > Aves > Psittaciformes > Psittacidae > Lathamus > Lathamus discolor. The sequence goes on from NC_088884.1 coordinate 27,048,680, forward strand.
TTGGCCATGTGTTAGTTTAAGTTATCTTTATCTGTCCTATCATGGTACTATTTAATTTCAGAGCAAATTCATCTTTATTCCAACATAGTTTCTTACCTTTTCCTATTTTGTCTGCATCTTAGCATGGTGCAGTAAGTCTATGACAAAGCATGAATTATTTTTTTTAGCTGCAGGAAAAACTGTGTTTTGTAGTCTGCAGTAATTGGGTGATCCTACTGGGACACCCTCCTTGGCACTGCAGGATTTGAAGTGGCAGGTGTTTAGGCGTGATGCAGATTCATCCTCTCTTGCCTGCACTGCCTAACAGCATGAAGGCAAATCCAAAGCTTTCAAAAGCCTGTAAAACTCTGATAATCCTGCTAAGATTTACTGCAACTGTTCAAGAAAGAGATACGAGCAAGTCCTGAGATTAGATAAAAAAGAAACATTTTTATTTTTTAAAAAAGATAAGCAAGTCCACTCCAAAGGAAGGAAATCTGTAATTCACCTTGAGCACTACCCAAGGAAACACTAATTTCTTTCACATGCAGGGTCAAGTTTTATGTGAAGCCATTTTGACCTGTAATCAGTTTGCCTATGAATAAACATATGTGCTATGAGGAACCATGGAGTGGAGACAAAATATGATCACAAACACATCTACGCCAGCTCTCTTAGAGGCCTGTGGAAAGGCTGCTATTGATTTTGATAGTATTTGGATGTAATTCTGTCATTCAGCACAGGTGATTTTATTCAGGACATTTTGGTTCTCTCAGTGTCAGAACAAATGCAGCCCATGTTATCATCAGAAGAAACCAGAAAAGCACAGTACTTCTGAAAATTAAGCTAACAACCCTTTTCAAAAGAAGATGTGATAGCTCCAAATGAGTCCTCCTTTACTGGTGATGAACACCAGCTCAAGTGCTAGCTTAAATGGGAAAAGGGTTTTGTGTGCAGCTGGAGAAAGCAGGCAGAGATTTTGTGAAGCTGGTGGTTGTTATTTTTGTCCTTCCATGAGTGGCGCTTTGTTTAACGTACAAATTCTTGGGCACTCATTGATGACAGCTATCCCTAATGAGTGGATCCAATCCCTAAAAAGGAGGGAGTAAAAATACATCTTTCTGGTTTGCAGCGGTCAGTGAATTAACAGAAGAGTTCAGTATGTCAGCGATTTCTGAACTAACAACACAATGTCACAAAGCTGTTTTTAGGCACACCACCTATAAAATTGAATACATTTCACAGCTGACATCCATCTTGTGCTGGTTTTGGCTGGGGTGAAGTTAATTTTCTCCACAGTAGCTAGTATGGGGCTATGGTTTGGATTTGTGCTGGAAACAGCGCTGATAACACAGGGGGGGTTTAGCTAATGCTGAGCAGTGCTTACACAGAGCCAAGGCCTTTTCTGTTCCTCACAGCACCCCATCAGTGAGCAGGCTGGGGGTGCACAAGGAGCTGGGAGGGGACACAGCCAGGACAGCTGAGCCCAACTGACCCCAGGGATATCCCACACCATGTGGAGTCATGCTCAGCATGTAAAGGTGGGGGAAGAAGAAAGGAAGGGGGAACATTGAAAGTGATGGTGTTTGTCCTCCCAAGTAACTGTTACATGTGATGCCCATGGGAAGTGGTGAATGAATTCCTGGTTTTCTTTGCTTGTGTAGCTTTTGCTTTACCTGTTAGACTGCCTTTATCTCATCTCGACCCATGAGTTTTACCCTTCTGATTCTCTTCCTCCAGCCCAACAGGGGAGAGAGAGCGAGTGGCTGCATGGGGCTTAATTGCCAACTGGGTTGAACAATCACAGTCCTTCTTGGTTCATGACAAACAGGGTTATAAAAAAATGTAAATCATAATTCTGATTGCTAGAGCAATGGAAAAAAAAATAAATAAAAAAAAAGTTGTTATCCATGACTTGAAGAGTTTGAATTTTAACTTCTGTTTGGACCAGAATTTACAAGGAATTTTTAAGGCCTTTGAGGCAAGGATAGAAGCTTCTCTTTAAAGCAGATCAAATAAGACAGTCATACCCATCTACTCTGATCATAACATTGTTAGACAGTAGATCAATGGTTGAGCATAACTTTGGCACTTTATAGATCTTGTTGATAGTTTTCCATTACAAAAAATATTGTGTCAGAAAACATTCAGAAGATAAAAACAAAATTCCTTGTGGGAACAAGTCAATATCAATTATTCTTTCCACTGAGCAGAAGCACGGACCCCATGGACCCTTGTCAGTCAGACTGGATTCCACTTGAACATTTGTGGGTTTCAGTGAGTTTATACGCAGCCCTCAGCAGGATGGACTCCTGGGGACTGTACCCCATCTATCAGTCCCTACACAGCATTTGAAGCATGAGACCTGGGAGGCAGGAATAATGGGGATCAAGCGTCCCAGGTGTCATGTCCCATCCAGGACAGTCTGTCAGCTCAGTGTGATGCCAGATCCTAGTGGCAGCAACACCCTTGTGCCTTCATCCTTCCTGCTTTATTGCTGCATGTCAGATGTCTTTCCTGACTAGCGTTGGCCACTGAAGGGCTACTCTTTCTCTCAGACCTCTGCACTTCACTGTTGAGCATCAGTGCGGATGTTCAAATCAGTGGAGGAGGACTTCATTCTCCTGTCCTTAGGATCACCACCCAAAAATTATGGATCCTTGCAGTTTTGACAGTTACTCTGAAACCTCTCTTAGAAAAGGGTAGTAAAAGCCAAAAGCAAATCCATATACCAAATTCAAGCAGAGCAACTCTGCTATCTGTGGAAACAGTTGGACAGAAATGAAGGGAAACGAAGCATGTCTCACACATGGCTGCTCCACTGGCATGGTCCAACTGAGAAGTTGCTAGCCACTTCCAGCCCTTCTGTTGAGGATACTTCCATCCAATCCCATGTCCTCCATTTACTCTTGGAAGAAGATGGGGCTGAAGAGAGTCTTATTTTCTTTTACAACCCAACTCAATCTTTGGATTAACTCAAATTCAGAACTCTCCCTGATTTATTGATTATTACCTCAAGCACAAGTATCTCTACCTACCACTTTGCACAAGTAAAGCCTAGTGCCACTCTCAGCTGGCCATTCCTGACCACAAGCAACCATGACTGGCTAAGCCTTGGTCAAGTGTTATCATAAGAATTTTTCCAGAGATATTATGCAAAGACAAGAATAAACATTTTCATATGTAAACTTCAAGATCTACATATACATCCAACTTGTTAATCATATTTAATAAGATGTCACAACTCGACTGATACATGCAGTTTATTACCAATGATCAGTTTAGACAGGATGGCAACCACCTCTGAGATGACAATGAATTTGGGGGTCCTCATAGCATCCCCTCTCCTACAAGTTCGACTTTAAAAGCTTGATTTTAAGACAATCCTGTGTATCTTTTATGGGTGACTAGGAATACTTTGATTTGAAAACCACAAGCTTTCACATTGCTGGAATGAAATATTGCAGCATTTCTGTGGCATATTTTTAAACTTTTCACTTGAGGTTTTGTCACAGTTCTGAACGCAAGTTTTCAAAATACCAAAAAATGATAGCAGGGTGGCCATTAAATTTCCTGGACTCAAAAGAGGACACTCAAAGACTGGGTTTTCTAAGAAGCACCTTTCAAACCCTGCGTGGGTATAAGTGGTGAAGCTAACTTAAGGCATGGAAGACAGCAAATCTACAGCCAAGCTGTCTGAAATAGTTGAGAGAAAAAAAACTTTCAGTCATCCACACTGGGAAAACTGGTTTTCACGAGATAGAGAAACACCTGCGTTGTTTGCCACTGAAAATGATATTTACAGTCTCTTCACATGAAATAATGTACTTTAATTCATTAAATTCGGAGGAGCTGAAGGATTATTTTCTAAATAGCATTCTCTGTTGCTTGAAAGATTTTACTGCACAGCATAAGACACAGAAGTAAATGTAGTCTGTCTCGAGGGCCTGAAAGCTAAAGTGGCAGTGCTGACATACGAAATAGTGAATAATACAATGAAAGCAGTCTGCTCTTCTTCTAATATGAGCTTGGAGATGTCAGTGATGGTACTCTTCAGAGTAATAACATTGTACATTATTAAAGACAAGATCTCAACAGCTGCTTAATGTTAATATAAGACCTCTGATCATATTTTCCTTGTCAGTCCAATATAGGCACTGCAGTTTTAACTTACAGTATAATCACCACCTTCTCTTACACTTTGAGTTTATTTCCTGTTTTGTCAGGCAATCATTAATCTCTTCTTTAAAAAAACCTAAAAAACAAAAATAAATTGAATGTTCAAAATTAACTCCTAGAAACTACCCACAGTTCTCCCTATCCTTATCTGAAGGAAAAGGAAGCTATTTTAGAGTCAGCTGAATCTTTGCACTTTCCATTTTATGCCCCGTCTTCTATTTTCCTTGAGTAGAATTCCACTGCTCCTGTTTTCCAAGACCAAGCAATAATGGCAGAAGCTGTGAGTAGATTCATAAAGAGCCTCCTGCAGGATCTGAGTTTTAATTCTAGCTGTTCACACACTGTGTGTTAGCATATGTTATAAGCAACTATAAATTGTGTACAGATGTGTGCTGGAATTTCAGTGTAGCCAAGCTAACAACATTGAATAACATCTCGTGCGCTTTGTAATTATACATAATGCATGTGTTGTCATATAAGAGAGTCCATGTTTGTGGCAGGATTTATCCATTGGCTTTGGAAGCAAGGAGTAAGAATTATGGTGTGGATTTTTAAACAAGATTTTTAATACAAAATATGCAAACCAAAGAAAAGAGACTGATTTCTGGGGAACATTTTATATAACAAGATATATAACAAGCTCTGCCTAAGTGAGTACACAAGCCAGGACTTGAAACACATTCCTTTAGAACACGTTTCAGAAGTCTAAAGACAAAAAAGTTCACATATAAGTAAAAAGAGAAAGTATGCGAACATTGTCCTAGTTGGAAAAGCGAAGTGACAACAAACATCAAATACAGCGTAGCACAGCAAAGGGAACAGGGGGAGCAGGCAGAGAAAGGCCACTCTGAAGACCAGGAAAGGCAGGGCTGAGTGGCTATGAGGGTCCTTAAAGAACCTTGTAAATAATCTCGGCTGTGTTTTTGCCCAGAAGTGATGATTCTCATCAAGTGAAGATTAGTATGTTGTTTTCTGTAAATTAGAGTTTGAATGCTGGGAATATTGATCATCTTTGTTCTCTGCTGCGTGGAGAGGGCAGACTCTCATTGCCTGCATACCAGCTATGCCCTTTCCATGGCTCAAACAGAACAGCAGCACTGCTCTTCTGACCAGTGGCAAACACCAAGCAGATACAAACAGCCTGCCAAAAAGAAACACTTTTCTTTCAGTTGTGTGGACAAAGCAGTAGAAGAAAAGGTAAGGAAAAGGCCTAAATACACTCTCAAAATGTGAGCATAGGTTAGCTAGAGCATGGCAGAAGATCAGACTTCTGTTGCCTCTTCCACTCAGACTCCTCAGGAGAAGGCTTTCAGCATGTGTTTTAACCTAATCCAAATCAAGGTTGGCCTCATCCCACTTTCCTGCACATTTCTAGCTTTTTATGCCCTTGTCATCCGTAACTTTAGCACAGGCACTCGTTTGATTGCATAGTGAAATGGTTCAGGGAGCTGGAAAACCTGAAAACTTACCATGAAATAAAATAGCTTCCAGCCAGGTAAGTTCCCTAACTGGGTTCAATGTGAAGCCAGAGATGGCAGGGCTAATGCAAGAGAGGGGCGAAGGTGTGCAGCTTTGGTCCACAAGGAAAGTGCAGGTTGCAGTAACCTAGTCCTCGATTACCTTAAACTGCCATGGAAGCACACCATGGGGACTCTCAGCAGATATCACAAGCTGCTTTGTTACCCCATAGATACATGTTTGCCTCTTTTGGGTAGGCAAGAGAGAGACCTTTTTCAGTAACCTAAGATGTTTTGTGTTTCTTCTTCCCCAGGTTGCTATCCTGATAGAAAGAGGATTTGTAGGTTTAATGAGAGTACTCTCCAATAGACAGTAGCAGCATTAGTGAGCAGCATCAGCTCTGAGAAAGCCACAGCTTTCAAGATTCATCCTGTGTTTGAAGGTGATTTGCTACATCTAAGCTGAGAAAATACATTAATAACAGAAAGGAAAAAAAAAAAATCCATTGCTGTTTGATTATATCTTGCATTTTTCTTATTCAGCTTACCTTTTGGTATAGATCTCCTTTCTACTTGTATTACACATTCCAGTGCATTTCTCCATACAAATAGCATTTGCATCATTTGGCAGAAAACATAAAAACCTAAATGATGATCAGACTTCCTAGACTGTGCTCGAAAGGATGTGTTAAGAGAAAACACTTGCAGTTAAATCCCATCATATTAAATCAGCAACATTCTTAACCCTGAAGCGTAGCATCTTGTTATTTATTGACTGCTTATTCTTGACTCCTTGCACTCCTTATATCTCACGAGTCTGATTAGCTACATATCTGATGGTTATGTTTTCTCCTGTCTTAACATCCTTGGCTTAATCTGTGCGGCTATTTTGCTGACCCACTTTGTCCAAACTTGTGATACTGCTCAATACCTTCAGAGCCTACCTTAGAAGGCTGACGTAGCTTAACACTGGCTGGTGTCCAGCCTTTCTTTACTGCAAACAAAAAGCTGAATAGTCCCATCCCTTATCTGGGAGGGACAGCTGCAGCTGTACTTCCTACCTCAATTTTAACAGAACATTTCTGAAAGATTAAGTGCTTTATACAAATTCAAAGTGGATCTTGTGAAAAAATATCTGTGGAAACGTAAAAGCACAGAAGAACTGACACTAGGAAGGGCCATGGGTGAAAGAAAAATCCCAGGTAACATTAGCTTGTCTGCCTACAGACTGTACCAGTCTATGAGCAACATAGTTTTCTACTACTTTATTGTCCCACTGTCCTTTCTTGCATTAGATACTATAGTATTTCTTTCTCATGAGGCAGATTATATTTAACCACACATTGTAGCAATGTTTCCTGATATTCTGACAGAACTGATCTGAATTCCGTAACATATATATATATATATATATATATTCATATATAATGATGGAAAGAGGTAGCAAACTCCTACCACTTCAGCAGTTTCTAGACTAGGATAAATGCAACAGAGGAAGAGGACTCATTGACAAGTTATGCTACTGTTTCTAACCATTTTAATATTTTTTTGAGCGAGACAACCTAAAAGGAGTTGTTCCATCTCAGAGGATATGTGTTGCTACAATAAAGCACAACTAACTACATTGTTATCACTTCAGCTGTAAGACTTAACATGCTCCACTGCATTCCCAACCGACATTCCCTACTCAACAGATAAGGAATTAGTCCAGTGATTAAATTATTTCCATCAGATGCTCTCCTCTTTCAGCTGTGCTGGTTGTCCTTTTGTTGTTTTATTGACCTCCATTTTCCAGGCCATTGCATTTCCAAACAGCAGTCTTCAGAAACATTATCCCACTAAGAAAGCAATTAGTTTTCAGATTTTAAAGTATCTGAGGCCTTACTGGCATCCAGTTGCATTTCTTCATCTGTCAGTTTGTTTCAGGAGGTTTTGCATTCTTTTGCTGCTATTTTAATTGATTGCTCTGGTTTAGTAGAAGCACGCAGTTGCTAGGAGCAATGCCCAAGTGCTAGACCACATAGTGCTGATGTGCAATAAAGCAGCTCTAGGGTCCCCCGCATTTCAGAGGATGACAGAGAACTGCTTGGAAATTTTTGCTATAGGAAGTGATTGTCTTCAGAACAAGTGAGCTCAAACTCAGAAAGGCGACATAAGCACCACAGTTGAACTTCCAGGGGTCGGTTGTATCTCTGTAAGGACGTTGGCATGGTGTCCCGCTGCAGCAGGGAGACAGGGTTGCCTTGTGCAAAAAATGAGGTGGAGGCTTTAATTTTGCTTTCTTCCTTCATGACATTGTTTTCCAATATTGTAACCAAGAAACCACAGTAACTTGAATTGGGATTTGCTATGCACTGTGTACTATTCACCTGCACTATGCACGTGCTTGTTTTGTTTCCTTCCATTTCAATATTGAACCAAGTTGCAGAGACGAAATCTGACCCTGTGGAATTTGCCAAGGTGAACAGCTGAAGGATTCAGATAGTCACTCTCCGAATGAGCTTGCAGAGGCTAAGCAGCTAGATTAGGAGAGTACAGATGGGAAAGCGATAAATCCCATGATCAGAGGCATTTACAACAAGCTATGAGACTCTGCTTTGTGCTGTTTGTTGCTTTAGGCTGGGGTTTTTAAATCCCAGTCTTTGTTGTTTTCCCAGCTTTGTTTGCTCAAGGCAGAGTGATTGTCAAATACCACACACAGAGGCCCCTAATTCTGACTGGGACGTCCAGTAAGATAGAACTTAAATGAGACACAGTAGTAATATGTAGAATTAAGTCATTCTGGTCTTAATGCTGCTGGTATTTCACTAATTTTACCATATGGTAGATGTTTTCAGTATGCTGTTTTCCTCTACAGAGTTTCAGCCCATATGCCAAAGCACAGCACGAAGTACACTAAAGGCCACAATTTGCCAGATCTGCTTCCCTGCAGTTCTGTCCTGTAAGAAATGACCAGTCCCCAAACAGCAACAGAAACAATACCCTGGATTTTCCTGGTTCTGAAAACTGTATCATGGCAGATTAAGCACATTTCTTTTGACTGACCGTTGTGCTGAAGGAAAGCGAGTGATTTCTGAAGACTGCCCTGTAATGTAACTGTTCTGGTATGTCATACGCTTTTGGACAGCAGTTACTTTCAATATTCTTATGTTATAGCTTGATTTCTAAAGTCTTCTTTTGTGTGCACCGAGCTAAAGGGTTACTGCTCAGGAGCTGACTGCTGAGTGCGGCTTCTGGCTCCTTGCAACTGTAGGATAGATGCGCCCTCCCGTGTACCAGCTCTGAAGTGTTCTTACAGCCACAGCACTCAGAAACCAGAGACCCCTCTAGAGATCTGGAGATTATTATTTTTTTAACAAAATGTTGCAAATAGGAACTCTGCCAAAAAAATCGCTTTCAATCATCCTGAATTTATTGATAAAAGTTTTGATTTGGAAGAAGTGGAGAAGCTTAGACTTGCAGAACAGGTAGCCATAAAAATAGTAGTGCTGCCTCCCCCATGGCTTTATGCAGTGAAGAAACAAAGAAGTACATGCCCCAGGGGTTTACGCTGCTTGCAAGGATAGTCTGATGAGATTTTGTACATTCACCTTTCATAAAATCAGTACAATTCATGTCAAATAGAGCAGGGTAAAGAAAGAAACATCTCAAGGTAACAGTCACTTTGCATAAACTTCTTTGAAGGAGTATAGTGCCAGACATACATTTTAATTTCAGGGCACCACTAGAGTTAAGCTGGAAGCACTGAGGAACCTTTCATTTTTTGCATGCTTTGATTTTGACACCATCATCCCTGCATCGATTTATGAGAAAACTTTGAATCAAAATAGCGGCCATCAGTATCTGTGCCACCAATGTAAACTACTGGATTTTTCAGGAGTCTCTGTTTCTTTCTGAAATATTAGAGCATATCAGGAAATTGTAAGGTGCCTTCATTACAGAACTATAATACTGGAGTCTCTGACCAAAACAGTGTCTTTCTTTGTTGACAAGGAAAAGGTCCTGGAGGTAATTCTAGTTCAAATGGCAGAAGAGCTATATCAGCTATTTCTCCATATTTTCCCTCAGAAATGTCATGCAGTGGGAGGGGGAAGTACTGGTATTGCTTGTTTTCATGTAGATCACTAGTCCCTCTCAGCTCTTCAGTATGTCCCTTCCCCAGAGTGACTGGAGCAGGACATAGGTTAGAGGCGCCCAATTGCCTCTGTATCTTTGTCTTTTCATGGTCCCTGGATGCAACCTAAAGACATCAGTTGAGCAATGTAGGCAGCAAATAAGCTGCATAAAATTGGGCTTTGTGAATAATACCTTTCCAAGTAACAACACACCTGCCTCAAAATATGCTTTGCCCTCTTTCTTTGTACTGTTAGCCAAGGCACTACAAATTATGCTAGTGTCTTTATTTGGGTTACAGATGTATAAGACTGCTTCCTTTTCAACAGATTATCTAGTCAGATTAATTTTTGTCTTTTCTTGTTTCCATTCTTAATTCTTCTTCAAAAATGAGTAGTATTGTCATCTTTGGATAGTTTTCATGTTATTTCTCTTTATCTTCTATTGTAGGTTGGGAAATTCCGGTTATATTTTGTTTGCATTGATCTGTTTTGCCTAGTCACCATAAATTTCAATCTCCTTCCTCTGCTGCATTTATTCCATTAGTTGTCTTAACTGGCAGTTTCTTTAATAGTCCTTGTTCACATATGAGATTTTCATAGCTTTGAGCTACTTCATTTCTCTAGAGAGGAAATTAATTTGCACTTTAAACATAAGCAACACTTAGTCTCCGTTCAGTCACTGGCAGCTCTTATGCTTTGGGCTGCCTCAGATCTATCAGTAGTTTTTGTGGGTTTTTTGCCCCAATTTGTTTCTTTCCTGTAATAAAAAAGAATCTTATTACTGGAACCTGATTTCAGGTCCTGAAATTACACTTTCTTTCACCCAGGCCAGCTGAGAAAGAAACCTACCAATTACTTCTGAAGTTAAAATCACTTACTTTTCAATAAGCCAGAAGTTGATGCTGTATCACTACCTCATTCTGCAGATCCTGTTAGCGTGTCTTAAAAGCCAGCAGTAAAAAAAAAAGTGTATTAAGACTCTATAAAAGTGGAAATTGAAGTTTGTGCTACTACTAAGTTCTCAAGCATATTTACTGTATATAATATAAAATTACTACATAATATGACAGACTAGGAGCATGGTCTTACAGTTCTAACACTTCAGGTCCAGAACAGGATTTGACAAACCCAAAGTACACACAAATATTCTCCAGAGATTTTTTTTTTTTTTTAACTGAGCTTAAAGCACAGCTGATAGTATTTATTAGTCATCAAGAGATTGTCCAGGATACACATTTTCATACACGCTAGGCCTCAGGATCCCAAAACTATAACGTCTGAATCCAAACTTCTATTCCTTGTAGCTGTATTAATCCATTCTGTATAGACACTGGCTAGGTACCTTGGACAAGTTCCATGGCACATTACCAAATACAGTGCCTACACCCTCTAACCAATGTTTTCCTCCAACCCTTTCTGGTTTCTCCTGCCATTCCCTGGTTGGATGAAAGCTGAGATTGTCCTGTCTGTCAGAAAGGAGTCTAGCAGGATCAACATAAAGAGCTTAGGGCAGTCTAATGAGCCAAAAGCAATAATTCAGAATCAAAAGATGCATCTTCACAATATTCCTGCTCAATAAAACTTAGTTGATGTAGTTTCCCCTAATCTATGTGATAATTTGAAACTGAGAGTACCGCTGCTGACTTACAGAATCTTTCTACACAAATACGTCACAAGAGAGTTTGTAAAATACAGTCAGTATAGACAAGTAGAAGACAAAAGATTAATGTTATTAATTTACTTGAAAAACAGCTATTTGAAGTGGGCTAGATGGGCTCTGAAACAGAGATGTGTCTAGCTAACTGAAAAGAGGATGAAATGGGGACTTGGCATTTCTGAAGCCTTATGTTCCAAAGTTTGCTTTTTCCCTTGACATGTAAAACCAAGACAACCCCATACATAAAGATGAATGCAAGGTTTAAAAAAGTTTTGAGAACTAGTCTGACCTCAAACATGCAAACACCATTTGTCACCCTTTATCATGTGCAAGTACTTTTCGAATAGCTGTTGGACTAGTGCTAAACTCCTATAGCCTCCAATATTTAATTGCTAATACTGTTGCTTGACAGTGGTATTCTTCAACAAAGGCTTTAGTTTCACAATAATGACATTATGCTGTTTATTCCTTAGATTGATAGTATGTAACTGGTGGGTTACTAAATTTGTGGGGTTTTGTTTGGGATTTTTTTAAAGAACACGTTCAGTCGGGACACAATCAGGCGATTTTGTTGCCAACATCCCATTTCTGTCTTCCAGAGACATATGCAAGTCTATGAAGTGAACACAGTTTCACACTAATTTGTGGTCTGGGAATCTAAGCAGGACCACCTCTGGACATTTCTCAAGTCCTCACTCCATGTTAGGTTATCATTGTCCCAGCCAGCACTTCCCTGTAGCGTTCAGCAGTTTCATCCAGGACACTGGCAAATGCATGGTGCATTCTGTGAGGCAGGATCTTTATGTTCCTCACTGTGTGGAACAGTGTATAGTTTGGGTTCTACATAAGTAGGAAGCTTAAACCCTACCATTACTATTACTATTGGTTAGACAGAATGGGAAATTGTGTCCCATACATTTTACTTAGCAGCCTATCATATTTATTTACATAACAAGTGGTAGGAAGAAGATCTTGGGGCAGAGATGCCATTTTAAAATGAAGTCATTTGTCAATATTTCTTTTTCCACTCATTTAATTTGCATGGAAGGAAACTAAGTTTTATCTCTGGCTGTGCTACAGCACTACAGTTTATTCACAGCAGGAAAGATAGCAAATATAAACATCAAGCTAATGGGCTGAACTGCTGTCTAGCTGGTGCTAAAGCTGACCTAAGTATGGATGATGATGCAGCACAGTAACTGCAACAAAGGAGTGAACGTGTCCTTCAGATTGTAGTTTATCTGGGCTACATGAACATAAAATTTGAATTTCAAGTGTGCATCTTAGAAATGTGTCTAAGAGACTTTGTGATTCTTTCTAATGTATGTCCAGAAATGCTGCTTCAAATTAGTTTCTAGCAGCCACTTCAACATATGGAAATGGCAATGCTGACATCTAGCTATGGGCTTGTCCTCCAGGCTCCTTTAGTGAGAAACTTTTCAGGCACCAGTCCCTTGGTACAGTTCAGAGCTCTACTCAGAATCAGGGGTGATGGCACCGGGAAGGACCTCTTTCTCTCCATTGACTGCAAAAGAAGTGTGTGCCAAGCTCAGATGTAGACGTCTTAGTTTCTGACATGCTGCAAAACTAAGGAGATAATAACTTGCATAAATATAACAAAGTGACTACCTAACCAACACTAACTCTTGTGTTTTTCACAGACATCTCCCACAGGACAATTATTTTGTGATTACTAGTTTTCTTGGGAAGTGCTTTCTGGATTTGGGTACACTTTGTTGGCTACAATTGCTTTTTAACTTGAATTGACCTGACAACATATTGGATGTTATTTTCAGAGCATTTCCATAATGAATAAAAATTTCCACAAATAAACACGTGTCCTTGGATGGGGAAAGATGAGCCTTTTTCTTCTTCTTTTGTGGATAACAGATACAGGATTAGCTGGCATGTTTTGAATTATCACAACTTTTACATCCCAGAGGAGGATGACTGTACACATTCAACAACAGGCCCTTACCACCGAGACATTCACCTGAAGTTTCTTGAGTAGGCTCTGTACTGAGAATGTAATGGCTGCTTCACCTGAAGGTGAAGATGTTCTGAACCCCCAGGATTTTGATGACAGCAATGGAGAGAAATAGACTCCTTTCCTTTTTCAAATTTGCATAACATTTTCCACTGATGCAATAATGGTAAAATACAAACAATACAACAAAGCCCCTCTCTTTACTGATACGCCAACTTTATTCATTCCTGCATGCAAAAGCTAAATTATTTATTTGCATGAGGTAATATATTCTATATGGTTGCTGCAAATACTCGCTGATGTCTTAGGATAAATTTTTACTTGATCAGGTAGGTATAGGAGTAATGTTTTTTAACCCAGAGATACAGCTCACTGTTAACTAACAGTGCACTTACAAGCACTGCTTTGAGCTGGAGCAACTGACTCATTTTTAGATCAAAAGTGATGGAAAATTGCCAAGTCTGTTGAGCTGCCTTGGCTGTGACATTTTATGAGAGAGATAGCCATCTGAGCATTGCTAACACTGGGCATCTTGTTACCAGCTACATATTTATGCTTGTATTTCTGCTGCTGCTGCTAAAAGAGTGAACAGAACTGATCAAATGGGCTGATAGCAAGAACTGTCCACTGGACAACTCAGTTCTTTCTGGACAAAGGTGGAAGTACATGAAAACAAATAACTTGAATTTCAAAATCTTGGTCAGAGTCTGCATCCTTAGTTTGAGGATGAAGTTGTCCAAATACCCACAAGAGGTTCATTTCCTCATCCTTCCCGTAAATCAGAAATGAATGGAGTAAAATTCTTCTATTCTCCCTGTTTTCTTGGGTTTGTTTTTTTCTATTGCTCTGAAACTCAATGTTTTTCTTCCCCTGAGGAGGATCTCCGAGTAGGCACAGGTTGGATAAGATGATGGTTGGATAAGAAATTCCTGAATTCCTGTAATAAGGTGGCCCTCAAATCCAGATCTCGCAGAGGTGGAATCTGTTGTGAAGGATACGTAACAGGAAAATCAAAGCAAATACGTACACTAAATCTGGATTAATCTGATAACAAAGGCAGACCAAGGGACACTCAAACGCCTCTGATAGAAATTCTGACCATTTCTGATTTGTGTTACTAGATAGTCTTGTATTAGGAACAAAACAAATACCTGCACTGCAGTTCAGGCTTTTAAAGTTGTGCCTGAAGCGTAAGTTTCCGAGGATCTCCTCAGATACTGGTGGCATATTCAGACTTTAATTTTCTGTGTTGAGAAAGCTTGATCACAAGCATAAATACAGAAATCCAGCTCACAACCACGCTTTACCAACTGTGCTCATTAATTCTCATTTGGAAGCTTGTAGAATACCTTTTTTTGGTCAAAAAAGTGGACAAGTTTCAGAGCACCTGTCTTTGAGAGCCTTTCTGTAGCATCACATCATTTTTATTTCTGGCATGTATCTTGACTCAAATGTAGGGTTCATAAAGAAGATTTTGAAGTGTTAAAAGGTTCTTTGATATGGTGCCATAGGAATCTAATTATTTACTCTATTGCTGCCTCAGCTACACTAAGCTTAAGGAATTAGATGGGGTGCAAGATTTTAGTTTTAACTTATAAAAATGCAAATGCTCTGGAATTAAATTGCTCAGGAACTTCACTCTCCATCATACAGTGATTAGAAGCACTTGAGATGACGTTCTTTCCCATGGCACAGCATCATGCCTGAGTGATTGCCGGACTGGGAGCTTTTCCACCTCTCCTCATGTTCCCATCTCCAAAGAATTTAATTCACTACAAAGTACTAACCTTCCTCCCCACTCAGTTTTCAAGGAAGAAGTGACCTGAAGTACAGATCAGATTTCCAGAATGTCCTTTCTGTTGCACTTTGTATCTGTGGGATATCTGCCCAGGACGTCAGATGGGTATCTAGGACTGCTTTTGTACAAGAAAATCTACAAATAGCTCCCAGCTACATCTCCCAGCGCATTCTCTGTGAGACCTGGGGGCCTTTACTTCACCTTTTTGATCATTTCTGCTTCAAAAAAATAATTTGAAAAATCTCCCCTTGCTGATTTTCTGCAGGATCTTCCAAAGATTAAAACAGATGAAGACACCTTCATCCTGCAGATTACAGCAGATGAAGAGAATTTCATTCAGGGTGAGAAACCAGCATGATTACAATTCATTGTCACACACATAAAAGACAGATTGTCCATTGCATCCCTCTGTCTCTTGTTCCCTGAATGCTGTGTGGAGTTCTAAACAGAGAACTTATTAACTTTGCGTTCCATATAACCAGGCTTGTATATTTACTTACCAGACTCATCCGGATTATTGGAAGTCTCCCTTCTCACTAGCTCCATTGACATAAATGACTCAAACTTCCTATGTGTACAGGATGCTTCCCCTTGCTTGCTAATCTACTTAAATTATCTTTAAATTTCCAGATGTCACTGAACCCATCACTACATTTTCCCATTTCCCCTCCTAGAGCTGAGGCTTCCCCTTTTCTCTCACCTCCAGAGATGTCCAGAATTCTGTACCTCCTCTGTTTGCTTTGCCCTGATTTTCTCCACCTGCCCCTTGTTTAATTCTGCTGTGGTGTCAAATTTGTCTTCATCTGCTTTTTTGCAGAAAACGCTCACCACCCTGTGTGTATATGGTATATACAGGCGTACCTTTGGAAGCTTCCTTATTAACTTGCAAAATATACAAAATACAACGGCAGAGAGTTGCAGAAATGTAACTGAGAACAGAGGGTTTGCTACTCCATTTGCTCTTCTGATGAAAAGTTTTGAGACTGTAAAACATGAACACAAACACACCAAAAACATGCTTTGATGTAGTACGCAGTGTGCTTGATGAGAACAATAAAAAAGCTTTCCACTCTATATAGAACTTCATAAATATGCATTTATTTCCTCATCTTTCATCAGCTTTACAGTTTTAACCAGGTGTCTCAGTGGTAATATTTGTCAGGAGCATACAATGGAAATGCAGATACTTTCTGTAGTTCTGAAGTTAAAAATAAATTCATGGGCCTTTCCATAAGGAACTGAGCCAAAAAATAATGAAAGTAATTTCTTATAACATATTACAGAGTTATATAATATTTCAAATTACATTTCTATCCTACTCCATGTCCTGTATTTACATAGTTAACTAATATGTTTGTTATTTACATTTTTCAAATGCTGTAATCATAAATCTTTTTATATTGTACATTCTTGTTTTAGCTTTTTATTACAGATTTTTTTTTTAACACACGTTTTAGAAACTACATTTTTAATACTTCACATGAGTTCTAGGAAATGACTGCCTGGTTTCACTAGTAATGTGTCAAGATGACCCCTTCATAGGAAAATACATATTACAAAGGAATTTTATAATATTCAGAATCTTGCATTTTGAAAAAAATAAGTACATGGGATGTAATAATGATAATGGTACTTCCTTTTCTATGTCATATTTTGTTCGGAATAACATTTTATCTGAGATGTAGAATTGTTAAATGTGAGTGGGTTGGGTTGAGTTGGTTTTCCAATAAATGATGTATTTTATGTAAATTCTACAGTACTGAAAATTTGAACTTTTGCATAAACATTGGCCTTCTATGTACTATTCCTATCTGTATAGATATATAAGTGCTATTTATATATCTATATTTTCTTTTCCAGAAAACTCTACATCTACATAAATAAGCATTGTTAGTATCCTAGGAAACTTCCCCTATCCTTAAAAAGCAATGTGCTCAAGTACAATATTCAACTTCTGACACAGACATAATAGTAAATGTGACCTCTGATGGAAAAACATTCTTCCAAGGGAAGTAAGAGGTACCTGTTGAATTTGGAAGACGTGGCAGACAACTATGTGGACCTGACAAAGGAAATTTTATATATCCAGTCCCATAAATGTTATGCAGGAGCATCTGACACAGCAGACAACTTTGGGTCAACTTTCCATGTTTCATGTAACGACCTAAATAATGTCTTAATAAAAAAAAGTTAATTATAGAAAACTCTTACAACATTGCACATTTAATGCTGCGTGTCTTTTCTCGTTACAATAATACACATTTCTATTAACAAATGATTGTAGATACTAAGTTTAAAGCAAATGGTAATGAATTTCAGGTTTCTTTTATTCTGTTATTGGTAGATATTCTGTTAGGCACAATATGACATTCTTTGTAAACATAAAGATAAATTTCAATACATTAGACCATGAACTGAAGTTACAGAAAATAATATACAGACATTAAAGACACACGGATCCACTACACAGTCTAGGCACAAATGCAGCAATCCAGGAGACCTGATCTTATACCCATTGCAACTGAAACCCCCAGCTGACACTAGTGGAACCGAAATGCATACAAGTGACCAAACACTCCTGCTTCTGAATTTATTAATTTTTTTTCTCTTCTACCAAAGCTTTCATATAATTTGAAAAAATACATCTCTTCATCATATGTTGGTAAAAATGTATTTTAGTCTATTTACCCTGAAACACCTAATTATTTATAAAGTCAGTGCCCAGAACTAAGGCTCCTAAAGCAAGTAATGTAACTAACACATCTAGAAAGCTTTCTTCAAAATATGTATCTACATATTTTTAAGAACTTGAAAATAACCTTCCAAAAACCAGTCATAAGAGAAAACCTCTTACAAATCTTTTATTTCCCAAACTTAAAACTGCACTACATTTTTCACGCAACATTGTGCAACTCGAGAACCAAAATGAGGAATAACAATTCTGAGCTTTCATCATGTTGCTTATTGCAGCTCTCACCCTTAAATACCTGTATGTGTAGGATAGGCACAAAGTAATAACAGTTATTTACATCTAATAGAGCAACATCAGAATTCTTATCTGAAAAATTTTCTTGAAAATAAATAGCACACTTAAATTATGTGAGTTTTAAGAAATTATTCAGTATCCCATG
The DNA here is from genome assembly GCF_037157495.1 of Lathamus discolor. Classification (NCBI taxonomy): domain Eukaryota; kingdom Metazoa; phylum Chordata; class Aves; order Psittaciformes; family Psittacidae; genus Lathamus; species Lathamus discolor. The sequence continues at coordinate 27,066,983 of NC_088884.1, forward strand.
ATAATGTGAAGAAACACTAATTTCATGCTATAAATTCATAGAAGACTTTTATTCTGCTAGTGAAACAAAAGTGATCTGAGTATACGGTTACTACTATTGTTACTGGGAACTATCTTCTTGCTTCCTCAGAATAATCAGGAAAAAAAGGGTATTCAATTCTTTAACAAATAAGCTTTAGAAACGTTACTTTTCCTTTTCTAACATGCTAGAAATGGAGAATAAGGCAACAACTGAGATAAAAATGTATCTTGCTTTGTAAACGAAGCTTCTTAGTATGTTTCTTAAAAGTGAACCTTCATGCTGAAAAACTGAAAGGCCTCAAAAGAAAAGCTTTAATTACTTTAATAAGACCATGTCTTCTATTTCATTCGATATTTTCCATACACTCCCAAATATATAGAGAGGGATTTACTTTAGTATTACAGATGACTCTTCAGCTTTAAGTAACTCCTCTGTAGGACTAAAAAGCTTATACAGCACTCTGCAAGACTTGAGTAATGTTTAGAAAAATGCCACCAATTTCCATTGCAACCTTCTCTATTCTTACATTATTATTCTAACCTAATTGCATGGGAAAACAACAGATGGTGTGTGAATATCAGTGTCTTCTGACTTATAACCAGGCCCCCAAACCCAGGCCTTGCTGTCTCATTTGATCTTTACAACACTGAAAAGTTCTTTTTTTCCCCCCTCGAAGGAAATAACTTTTACTGACCGAAACTGGCTGATAAAGTCATGGCAGGTGATGCTGAAGCAATGATAAAATCATTCCATAAGTAGTTTTAAGTCTTAGGTACATACAAAAATTGCTTGACATAAATTAGACAGACTGCAATTAGAGAAAGGAAAAAAAAGGAAGAAAATTATGTTACAGACTCTGAATTCTTTTTTTCATGCTGAACAAAAAAGTTCACTTTTAAGTTCATTCTATGCTCAATATCCTGCTTTGTCCATTTCTTTGGTATTCTGTTCTCATTCTGCAAATTTTAGCACAATTTTAATGGTCATCTTAATTCAAATGAAAGAGCAATGAGCTGAAAGCACAACCAGAACAGATGCCATAATACTGCAGAACACATTGGTCTTCATGATTTTTGGTTCTTTATATTCATTTCTTGTAATGATTGGGGGCATCTGCAAATGCAAACTTCAGTCTGTAGGCCTCTGCTAGGAGTACACTGATTTCTTCATTTCCCCAGTGTACTGTGGGCAAATTTTGCAAAAATATCAGCAATTCCTAGGTGGAAAGAAAAAAAAAAAAAAAATATTTTTTTCAAACACCAGTGTATAGGAATGCAGTACTTACACAATGATTATTTGTAAGCAATCACACCTCAGTATCCCAAACAAAGCTGAGATCCCATTACACTTAGTGATTTTCCTGTAACTTTCACAGAAATACTTGCTGTTCAGTCTCCCACTTCAGAAATGAGCTATTAATTGCAACTGAACTGTAGTTTTTGTCTAGTGCTAGAAAAATAAATACTACGCATGAAAGAAAGCAATACCGCCCAAGTGTGCAAATTCCATGTACCTGCACTTGCATGTTTAGACCACTACTGGTATCCCAGTCATGGGGCACCTGGATACATCTTACACACTTGTGAATTTCAGCCAAGCTCTAGAAGCTTTCATGTACCATTTTGTGTATAGTTCTTTAAAAATTCCACATATATCTTCCACATTTAAGATGTTCAACCTAATTTCAGTTTGTACCATCTGCGGCCCAGATCATTTCAGTATACCAGTACTAGGTATGAAGAAGGGGGGAATACCCATACTTCTTTAAAGAGCTATAAAAATCTTTAATTTTCAATACCTTGAATGTTTTTAGAACCTCTTTATGAGGTGGGTTAGAGCTGCAGACAGCTACATATAAAGCAGAGTTGCAGACTAAACTGAGAAGTGCTAAAATTCTCTTCCCTAATTAGACTTTTCGCATGCAAACATGAAGAATATCTGACTTCTGGTTTGCTGCTTTCTAGGTATGCCTTGTATATAGCACAGCAAACAACAGTTCAATTTCTTTTGACATTAATTATATAGCAATACAGATAAAATTAATCAACAGAAGTAATTTTAAGTGGTGATTTGAATTTCATTTCATGAGGCCCTAAAATGTGGGTTCCTGGTTTTGTAAGGCATACATGGGGTGTTGGAACTAGATGATCTTTAAGGTCAGTTCTGATGACAGCACTAAAATCCACCATGACTTACAGCAGGACAAAGCTTCAAATCGTCATCTGTATGCTGAAACTTGCCATCTGTGAAAGCACTCTTTGGAAGATCTACTACCACCAATTCTCTCCTGAGCTCATACACATGACGGTTTTATAAGATTCCCATTTGACCAAACTCAGGAAGTTAGTTTGTTTTTCTTAAATAAATAGCGATCCAAAAGGTCACGAACTCTCAAACATGATGCAAAAGGCACCCTAGGCCAAATATGAAGCTCATGTTTTAAACTTTCCAAAGAAAAGATCACCTGGAGATCTCCTCTTTTGAAAAAAACATTCCTTAAAATTTCAGCTGTGGCGAAGCAGCAAAAGGCAATTTTTTTTATGAGTTCCATTACAACAAACTGAATGTGGAATTTTATGATGGGTGTTATAAGGTGATGTTAGGAGTAAGCATAGTTGTTAAGCTTGCCTGCCTCTCATAGGTGCTCTATTTTTTGCTGCAAAATGCAGATAATTTGTGCACATTTGTATATGTGCATATATTTGTGAGCATGTGCATATTTATTTTTTTGCATGAATATATTAAGATTTATTCTAAAGAGCAGGCATAAGGAAGCAGGAATGCAATTAAGCCCACAACCATTATCTTGCTATAAATCAGAATCCTGCAACATCCCTGGCAGGTTGGATGGAGTCTTGGGTGACATGGTTTAGTGCAAGGTGTCCCTGCCCAGGTTAGAACTTGATGATCTTAAGGTCCTTTCCAACCCTTACTATTCTATGATTCTATGACAATATCATGTATAACTACACAGTGAAATTCTTCACCTTCATGAGGGTCTTATTTTCCTTGTCCCCCATTCTCCCTCCTCTGCATCTGCTTTCATGGAAGAAGGCTGTAGGAGCCTTTAGCAAAGATCCTGTGGTTACAGTAAAGAGCAGGGAGCAGAAATGAACATGAAATTGTTTTTTTGGTGTGCGCATGTTAATTATTTTGGCTTCATCTATTTCATGGTCTTGCTACTCTGGTTCTTGCAATATGAGACAAGAAAGGATAGAAGTTGTGCAGTACTATATATTTAATTATGAATAGTATAATAGAGCATGAGAATGCTTATATTACACTTGAGAGAACACATTTTTAATAAACTGTTATACAGGTGTTATTTCCATCTACTTATTTGACAGTTATGCTGATAACTGTAATTAATAAATTAGCACTGGAGAGTAGGAAGGTTGTGTGGAGGGATGATAAATGCCTACCTCCACGAAAGGTGGGTTTTTTCTTCATTTTACAAAAGTAACTTTCAATCAGTTCTAAGACACAGCAGTTAATTCAGTGAGTTTTGTGAAATTGGCTCTTTTACTTTTTGCAGTGCCAAGACTTCACTGGGTCAGACTTCTGATGTGAACTGGTACAACTGACTCATGGTGTTCGAGCAGTGTTTTGGTTTTCCTTTGGGCTACTGTTCAAATAAATTTGGCCTAAACCAATCCTCCAGGCACTGGAGAGCCATGAACCTTCTAGCAGACCTCAGCATTTGGACTTTGTAGGACATCACCTACTAGAATGTGCAACCAGCAGTTGCCTGTACAGAAGCTACTCAACAGCTAGTGAATGAAACTAAACTGTTTCAGCATGAGATTAGAAAGAAGGAGTCTACGTTGGTCATAGAGTTGGTCTGATACACTGATTGTTTCTGTGGCAATCATACATGTTTTTGTGGCAATCGTACATGTTTTTCAAACTAGAAAATGTTGGTACATTTATGAAACACTGATAATTCTTGCAAATGAATGAATGCTGCTTATATATTCAGTTTTGACTGTAAGGTAATCATGCTGGATATGCATATTAGAAAATGATTACAAAAATTGAGTTTATTTTCTTAAAACCTCCTACATAGCAGCCATTCTTACAAACATCTCACTGCTCAATGGTTAAAAAAAGGAGGTAAAATAACAGTCACTTAACTTTCCAGAGTACTGAAGTTACGTTATCTTAGAGAACAAATCACTTTTTCTGAAATAAATGTACAGGTTTAGAAGTTTGTCTGGAAATGACCCACGAAGAATGACACAAAACACATTATTTTTCTCCCAGGATATACAGGACAACTGCAGGAGAAATCAGGTGTTCCAGGATTAAGGCTGGAAAACTCAACCCATTTAAACTTATGCTCTTCGTTGAACATGTAAAGACTAAATCTCCAGTATCCACAGTACATGAAACTTAAGGTGCATCTTAAATCTGAAATATGATTATTGGTGAAGAATTAGTTTAATACTTCTATGATTAACTGCAAAATTATTAACAATTTTCATCAGCATCAAATATATAACTAAACAGGAGAGCAACCCATCGACCATCTAAGTCCACTTCTGTTTGAGTGGGCATATTTGCCACTGTTACTAAGGAAAAGAATCATTCCTTAACTGCTCCTCAAAGTCTAAGACTGACACTGACTAGTGCATATGTTATAAATCTAAATGAAGTAACTGGCCAAAGATGCACTACTTAACTGATTTTCTAAATATAAGGCTTACCCTTCCTGTGATCTATTACAGAGCTTCAAAATTGGCTCAGATACAAATTAATTTATATCTTGTTAAAAAATAAAGTAGAACTTGGCAAAAACCCTACTAAAGAAAATTTTTTTTGCTTTAAGCACTAAAGAAAATCATGTTGCACTTATTGTGCCCAAATATGGGGCATTCTTTGAAAACAACAAAACAACAACAACCAAACTCAAAAGAAACTCCAGAAAAATCTTTGGATTTGAAGAAATCAAAAAAATGTTAAGACCACATGAAAAGTTTATCTAAACCTGCTTAATTTAGCATTTTGCACTTACAAAAAAGAAAAGGTGACAACTGACTCAATAGTATTATTTTTTTTTTTAATTACTATTCTTATTTTTTCTCCAACAGATAAAGCAGGAACCACTAGAATGCATGTGCAAATAAGGCATCCACATTAACTGCTTCAATTAATTTTCGTACCCACACTCAAAATATAAGACGCTTTGAAATATGATGAATCATGAACTTGAATTCATGTTTACCATAAAAAACTCAGTGGTGATAAACTGCCTGGAATATTTCAGAACAAGAAAACTGAGTATGAAAAGGATTATTTGTAAACTATTCCTGCAAGAATTTTATTTTCTGCTTAATTTAAATGATGTTGTGATGCCACCTGGCTGAGGAACCAGGGCAGCCAATAGATAATCATCAGATGGGGTTTCCAGAATCCCAGTCCAATGTTTGTTTGTATTTTGGCAGCATCTACAACAAATATACTCAAAATTACATTTGGCAAACAGAGTGCCCTGGTTTCACTGGCCTCCAACTGCACTGAATAGACATATTAATCTTTTGAATTAGGTTTAGCTGCCTGACTGAGCCCACAAGCACAACTTCAGTTTGGTCAGTGTGTGGCATTTGCCCTGACATGCCACACTGTGGAAAGGCATTTCCGATCTCCCTTCCCTCTTGCCAAATAGTGGTAGGTTTCCTCCTGTCTGGGGAACAGTAACAGGTATCTGAGGTATGCACAACCAGCAGCTAATTCGTCATCTATGGAATAACTCTGCTAAATTAAAACCAACCAAACAAAATAACATCACCAAAAAAAAAAAACAAACACACAGCAACTCCTCCCCCAACCCCGAGAAATTAATCCCTGTTTACTTTTACTTCTGCTTAAAAGTTAAAGACATATAGGAGTACTTTCAAAGTCATAAACCCCTGAACATTGTAGTGAATGAAATAACTGATTACTTTCTATTGCTCAGTGTTGTCTGACCAAATCTGCTCTGAGAAATCACAAGTCTCTCTATGCAGCATAACAGCTGGGCAAAGAGATACTACCCATAACAGAGGAAGATCCAGGAACTACTTAGATTTGCTTCCCCCTCTCACTGTACAACAAAAACGTGAACAGATTTTAGCACAGGGCCCCTAACATGGTTAGAGGGCTGCAGCAGATTGTTATACCAGGACAGTGTAAGAGATGTGGGACTTTTTTTATCTTGGAGAAGGCTGAGGTAAGACCTAAGAGCAGTTTCCCACTACATACAGTGAAGGTTATAAAGAAGAAAAAATAGTAACACTACTTTAACAGAATTTGGATTTACACGATACCTTACATAAATGATATACTAAAATATGCTATAGCACATTATGTAGCATGCTCAACTATGCTACAATTTATAAAGTATATTTCAACACTTACAAACAGCTGTATAGAATGTAATTTTTAAAGTACAAATACTTTCAAAATGTCATTTTTCTTCGATAAATCCACATTTATTCTAGAACTATGTAATCACCATGTAACCAAGACAAGACTGATAACATTTGTTTTAAGGGCAGGGTATAAAAGCACCTTCACAAGTACAGAAAGTTCGAGGTCTATGTTTTAAACACCACAGCAGTAAGACCTGGGAGTAATGCTGGCTATTAAGTAATGGCTGTTGTCAGATAAAAAAATTATTCTTGAGGGAAAAAACCTTACCACACAAGATCCAACACATATACCTAAAAGAAAATGCCAGACTACCAGACAGGTATCTCAAAAAGAAGATGATGTCCAAAGCCCTTATTCTTCAGTGTATTTCTCGGTTTCCTCCAAAATCAAAATGATAAAAAAAATCAAAAAAAGATCAAAAACTGAATACTAATAAAACTTAATTAAACACATTTTTAATAATTATTACAAAGCTCTCCTCATTGAGACTGTAACCCAATGAAATCTCAGATCATCAAAACAATCTTAAAAACCAAAACCAAACAAACAAAAAAAGGAAGCAAAAGAAAGCAAATTTTATCATGTTTTGAAATCTAGTTCATTAGCAAATCCACTTAATAGTATGAAGTCCACTATAATCCTTCCAATCAATACAGGTTTTAGCATACCATTTGGCAATAGTCATGGTTATTTGGTAATGGCTATCTATAGTTGTGCCATTTACTGCCACCCTGACTCTGACTCCATATGTGGAACATCAAAATCAATTATACAACAAATAACACACTGAGAGTTAATAAAACAAATATGTTATGCTAATGAGCAGAGAATAAGCGTCTCTTCTGTGATAGTCAAAGCAATTTATTTACTCCATTTATTTATCCAGCTCAGACTTTTTTGTCTGTATGAAGTATTGACAAAGTTCAACTGCAGTGTTTTTTTAACAGAAGAAACTTAACAGAACATAAACCTCCGTAATAGAATAGTGGGTTTATTTCTAGTTAATATAAAAATAGCAATAACTGGGTTAAAATTAAACTTGAACATACTGAGGACATTAATAGAGTTGGTTTTTAATGTCAAAACAGAGAACTGGTCTATTAATTTAACAAATAAAGGCAGCCCTAAAATACAGTATTTTTCTATGAGAGTTGTTAATCCTTCCTGCTGCTAACTGCAACATAATTATGGTCTGAGTACTTCTGGTCTACCACAGCTCTATTTTGTAGTGATAGGCAGAACCTACAATCTTACCATATTTTATGATCATGAACTTTTTAATATTATGCTTCAGGGCTGCTAAAGGTAAATTAACTTCACAGATAAATTTGCATTAATTAGTAAAGAATTACAAATACCTGTATTATGAACCACACCTCTACCTATTACACCTTATGCACACAAATAAAACACCGCAAAATTTATACTGGCAATTTGATCAAACAGCTGCCTTATGAGAGTTATTTGGACTTTAAATTTTAGGACATAGTACCTATTTTTTAAGAACTAATGAAGTACAATACTACTAAAATTTAATTAGAAGAATTATTGAGACAAGCTAAGGAGGAAAGCAATTATTGCCAGAGAAAATAACCATTTATCTTTTTGGATAATATAAACCGCAAATAAACCACACATACATACAAAGAATACTAAATGAATTTATTTAATGGAAAATTATATAATGTAGTGCCAGAGAGAGCCAGAACTGGACAATGATTCAAACACTGTTTTCCAACCAGATGTATCCACTATGCAAGCAAAGGAAATACTCAATATAGGAATGATTTAATTCCTTTTTCCTTTACAACATTATTTTCCACTTGTATGTGGAACTTCCAAATGTGAAAGGGTGGCATGGATGGATTGTTCTAAGAGGGCATCCTGCCCATGGACTCAGTCCCTCCCCTGAGCTGCACAGTGAAGCAGACAGAGCTGTTGCCTGGCTGCAACCCTGTAATTGCTGCAGGGGCCAGGCTGGTACTGTACTGTGCAATCCTAACTTCAAATCCTCTTCCCACATACTTAAGATGAAGGATACCCGTTTGCTTGGGGACTTGTCCAAGATCAGTCCAAATCCTCCCCCTTCAGACCGCTGTCAAAGTAGTGACAAACGCACTGGCTGGTAACTTGAAAGCAGAGGTCCAGCACTTGCTGAGAGCGCAGCTGACCTTGTTTCTGTTCCCTTAGAGCTACTTTTCCCTTCTTTTTACCTCTTGCTGTTCATAAGCAGTGCACCAATAGGACTTTACCTCTGAGACAAGTTTTTTCCTTCCTGAGCACTGTTTTCCTTCTTTCCATGCACGCAGCAATATTCCCTACACTGCTGCCACATCTTATTTCTCCAGCTGTCCAAACCTGCTACATGGAGTTGCAAATAATGAGCTGTATTTCTGGAGTGCTGTGCATCTTATTAATTACCTATGTGTCTGAGTCAGAGAAAATGCTTACTTCCTATTGGGCACAGCTGGAATTGAGAAAACTAAGATTTCAAAATCTAATATTAAAGAGATAGCAGGAATAGGCCATCTACTGCGGCTTAAGAAATATTTGCTGCAGATGCAGGTTAAGAGGCATAGATGGATCTGGATCCTTCAGTGGTACATCTGAGCACCTGCAGTGCTTCCTAAGCATGGAAAGGTACATGCCACAGTGCACACGTAGTGTGGTCAGCAATGGCTGAAATAGCACCCAACAGTCTGGTTTGGATACTGGATGTAGCAATACCCTCCTTGTTCTTGTAATATCAAAGATTATGGGTGAACTTAAACTTTGATAAGCAGAAGATGGGGGAAACACTGGTTTATCCATGCTAAGTGGCAGGGATGTTTAAGCTTGTACTGGCATAGTCTGAAAGATTTAGGAGAGAGATGTTCTTGGCAAGTCATAAATCGGTGTCACTCAATAACTCCCACCTTGAATATGAAAGTTCACGTCCTATCCTGTGACAGTTTAGAGGAAAACAAATGAAAAAATCCCTCAAAACCCCAACACAATATTTGCTGAAATAGTGAATATTCAACTTTGCAAATTTTTTCTTCTACATTTTTCTATTGATCATTACCTAAATTATGCATCTAGACTTTCTTAAAAGGGTTATTAATTCTTTCCAAAGAATTGTCTCCTAAACAATCAATCATCTTTATCTCTTATACACCATGACATCTTAACCATTGGACCACGGCATACAGAACTCTGACCAGTATTAAGCTAACTACAGAAAAAAAGGTTATTCAGAGTTCTAACTAGACTTGATGCATCTTAAAAATGGATACTTTAAAAAAATATATAAATAGGTTAAAGGTTAATTTCTTCTGCTATCAGCTTCCATTCAGCAACTCAAGTGTAAAGTGGTTTTCAGCAAGTATATATATATATATATATATATATTATTCTTTCATATAATATATATTCTTTGATTCAAATATATATTTTTATTCTACTTCCAAGTCAAAAATCTCCCATTAATCTTCTGCAAACATACAGAAGTATGCTATTCTTACAATGAATTTCATATTCCTAATAAGAACTTCATAGAAACACACCTTAGTATTCTGAAAATGAAAGCTTATGAAAAGTTGATGGCCTTATCATTTCCCTTTCATGTTTTTCTTTTCATGACTACTGAAAAGGATTCCTGGACTCAGCATATTAAAACCACTAAACCAGCAATTAAAGTCCTGTTTCATCCAGTATGGAACACTTACACAAGTCATTAGCAACCTTAATTGCTAATCATAAAATATGTGGTTCTAAAGAACTATGTCAGAGAAGCTGTGCTTACTTAGCTGAAGAGAAGATTTACATCTTCATTTACACAGATATGAAAATATATGAATTAATATAGTAAAAAGTAACTAAGGGAACACATTTTAGCTGTTATTGTAGGTAGCCCTATATCCTTGCTCTCAAATGAAAACAAAAACCAAACCCACAAGTAATACATAACTCTAAAGCTTAAAATGGGAAATAAATTTGCATGTTAGATATTCTTGTTAACAAACTTACTATATACACGTTATTACCTACAGGTTTATATGACAAGGTTAAGCACACAGACTTAAAAACAAAGCAAACATTCCCACAGGACACAAAAGATGTTCAACTCCATAAAAAGCCATCTGTTTTTTGTAATACCTCTTTATTCTGAACTGTCTCAAAATGCTTTAAAATTACATGCATGTGAAACCGAAGAAACACATAATATTCAATGCTCAAGAAACAAGAGGAAGTAAACTTACTCCAACACTGATGTAAATTCAAACTTAATTCAGACAAACAAAAACATTCTTGAATTCTTTCTTACATTTAAACTAGTAAAAACAGAACTTCCATTTAAAAATCTCGTATGAAAATTGAATATCTGGGAAAAGTCCAGGAAGCATCTGTGCCTCAATTGCTACAGCACAGAGCAGAATGCTTCTGAACCACTCTCACTATGCTTTTTCCCATATTGTTTTATGTTAATATGAAATATTGCTACACTGCTGGTATTTGGAGATATGCGTACTTCTTATGCATCAAAATATAATCACAGCAAATACATTTAATGAAAAGCCCAGATAAATCGTTTGTCACTAGCTCTGTGCAAAAGAAGCAAACAAAGAACGAATGCAGATTTCCAGAGTATACAAAGTCATAGAATCATAGAATAGTTAGGGTTGGAAAGGACCTCAAGATCATCTAGTTCCAACACCCCCACCATGGGCAGGGACACCTCACACTAAACCATCCCACCCAAGGCTTCATCCAACCTGGCCTTGAACACTGCCAGGGATGGAGCATTCACAACCTCCTGTCATGAAGATCAGAAGTCATCCTATTTGAAAAAAACAACAAACAAACACAGAACCTACTGTACCAATTAAGACTGCAGCAATTATGGCTGAATTTAATTTCTGAAATGAATTGCCAATGAGTAAGTTACTACATTCTTTTTTTCTGTAGTCAAGCAAAATCAAAATATTTGTACAGCAGATTCCAATAGAAAATTTACAATTCTGCTTCTCCATAAAGTCCATATGCTACCCACTTGGTTTGGTTTTCCTGACCATAATTTGGCAATCCATTCTAAGTGGAAGAGTTTTATACAGTTCCAAATTCATACATATTCACCCCTCTACAGAAACTTAAATTTTAACACAATAGTATGAATACCTAAAAGCTCATAAAAAAAAAAAAAAAAAAAGAAGAAAGAAAATCATAAAAGATCAATTGAATATAATGAACCACAGGGACAAGAGTGTATCAAAACTTCTGTATTTTCAACTTAAAGCAGTTAGTATGTTTTGACAAAAAGGTACTTCACATTGTAAATCATTCTGAGTAAAACCTCATCTTGTTTTAGAGAAAACATATTAAGGATCACTGACGTAAAATTGCCTGTATACAGAACTTAAGTAGCACTACCTGAGATATATAATTCTAACATCCAATAAATACGTCACAATGTAGCAGCTACTTAGTGTATTATCATAACTAAAAAAAGGAAAAAAATCCTAAGGATAATTCAAATGGAATATTGTCAGTATCTTAGGGATATAGGACTGAAAGAGGCCATTCCAATCCCCATTGTTCAATCACCCACACCACATGAAGCCATAAATAGGTGTTTTGCTCTAAATATAAATAAATGTTCCCCACTTGCTATGTCAAAATCCAGAAAGCATTTGTGCACCTCTAACAGACTTCTAACAGTCCTGTCTCTACATTGGCATGGAATCTCGTAACTGAAAATTTCTAAGTTAGCCTGAGAAAACTTTCAAAAATCAATAACAATTAATCCAGAAGTCCCTTTAACTCTGAGGAGAACATCACTGTTAACACTAAGAAATCGTTTAAGTTTCCCTGGTGAGCAAAGCATGCAGGCAAGAGCACAAGTCGAACCATTCAAGCTGCATGGGTTCTCTCAATGTAGAAAACCAATAACATCACCCCAAATTTCCATCCATTCCTTGATGTCTCAAAGAGAAAAATATATGAAATCGCATTTCCTTTGTACCTCTTAGAACAAATGATGTTGAAGTTCTCTCTTGTGAGACCTCACTTGGAGTACTGTCTGCAGTTCTGGTGTCCTCAACATAAAAAGGACATGGAACTGTTGGAACAAGTCCAGAGGAGGCCACGAGGATGATCAGGGGACTGGAGCACCTCCTGTATTAAATAGGCTGAGAAAGTTGGGGCTGTTCAGCCTGGAGAAGAGAAGGCTGCATGGAGACCTCATAGCAGCCTTCCAGTATCTGAAGGGGGCCTATAGGGATGCTGGGGAGGGACTCTTCATTAGGGACTGTAGTGACAGGACAATGGGTAAAGGGTTAAAACTTAAGCAGGGGAAGTTTAGATTGGATATAAGGAGGAAGCACTTTACTGTGAGAGTGGTGAGGCACTGGAATGGGTTGCCCAGGGAAGTTGTGAATGCTCCATCCCTGGCAGTGCTCAAGGCCAGGTTGGACAGAGCCTTTAGTGTGAGGTGTCCCTGCCCATGGCAGGGGGTTGGAACTTGATGATCTTAAGGTCCTTTCCAACCCTAACTATTCTATGATTCTAAGTTCCAAAAGTGCTTCCACAAACAATCAGACTGAAGCATTAATTCAAATTAACACAATATAATTCAATTGTATACTATAAACTAAAGAATTAAAATATTCTAACCCAGTATAAGTACTATGTTGGAAACACGATAAACATCTGTGCTTAACACATCTTTCAATCTGTCTGTGGACAATAAGAAATCCAAACCAGGACGAATCTTACTGTATCATACAGTAACATAAAGCTTTGTCAGAAAATACATACTGCTCTTTACGTCCTGATATTTTTACATTGGAGGTGCTTCACTTTATCTAATGGTTTATAAATCAAAATAACAATTTATATCCTTTTGATCTTTCACTAAAATTATGTTATGAATTACATCTTTACCCCATTACAAAGTGATCCAATTGCATTTCAGAAGATAAACGTACTCCCTCTCAAGCTTTGTTTTGCAAAGTTAAATATGCAACATTCTTTTAATACTCTTTGCTAGGGCCAGTTCTTAATTTCCCAGTCTACTGTTGTTGATAAACATAATTCTGAAGAGATTACATAAAACCCAAACAGAATTCTCATGCATGTCTCTGAGAGATGCAATTTTTCAAAAGCAAATAGACAAAGAATATACAGGGACCATGGAAATATGACAATTCTAAATGGAGCATTTGGAAGTCTTAAGGTACATACAAATGCCTAGGCCCCCAGTATTCTAATACAAAATACTAACATATTTTATTTATATAGTCTTTAATTGCCTTTCTTACATATTACTATACTGATAAAACCAGAAATCTACAACTTCAGCTTTGGCCAGCCAGAATTTAAGATTAAATTTTCATACAAAATGATGAAGGCTTCAACTTTCACAGAAAACACGAGCTTGCAAACCAGCAGCCAAATTCGGGATTTATTCTTTGCTTATCTAGCAAAGAACAGCTTCCAGACACAAACATGAAAGAATGTCTTTCAGTACAGTCTTTCAGTACAGTGGGTGACAGTGGCTGGGTTAATCCCTTCTGACTCCTGATTTTTAAGATTTCAAAGATTCAAGTCCTGAAAGCGCTTAGGCCATGAGTACCTTCTCTTGGTAATCCTAGTTCATACATGTAAGGAAATAAACAAGTTTATACTCTAAAACTTCATAAAAATCTGCACGTTGAAAGCAGTGGTCACTGTCACAGTACCAGTACTAACAGAGCAGTTGGCAGAGGAGCACTCTGACAACTGCAAAGCAGTTCCAGATCAAGCATGTCAAAATCCTTAATTTTCTACTATGTAAGGACAAAACTCACTAAAAGCATGGAAAATCAATATGGAGAAATACTGTTTTCATAACTGCTATTCTAGCATGTGACAGATGCTAGTATTACATAAACTACGTATTAATAATAGTTTGCAGTGCTACTCCCAGGCATAAGGTTCTCACACCCGTGTGGTTTTGTAAAACTTTAAATTACATTAGGAAAAGATTTGTGGCCTTGTGCCTTCAGAGATACAGAAAAAAGCTTTGAAAACTCTGTCTGAAGAGCTCATCTTAAAGACTCAAAACCACACATAAACTGAGTATGTTCTAAGGAAAACATTACTCCTGAATTTATTTTCTTTGGAGATCTGGGCTTTTGACAAAATTCTTTCTTCTAGAAGACCATACCTTGTGAACAAAATGCCATTTTGTTTAAATAAATGAATATGACCAAAAGGTGTTTAAGGGTTTGGCAAAAACTGTAGTAACAGTTCAAATGGAAAAATACTTCAGTGGTGTATTATATGATATAATCTAAGTGTTTGATGGGCTGATTTACCCACAGTGACTACATCTCTCATCTGTTCCTTAGCAGGCAGGAATTCCTGTATTTATCACAATAATCTCCGAGAGGCAACTATAGCACAGCTTGCAAGATGTAGCCTTTTCTCACAGAAGAGAATAAAGACATCAGCTACATGAAATATAACTTTCAGAGGTATATTCCTGGTGGCAATTTCTGTGCTCTTTAATAGGCTTGCCTGAGAGCTGGCAACTCAGAGGCCCTGCTATGCTCTGTCATCTTTTCTCGTGGGCAACAGTCTTTGAGAGAGGATGTGGTAGAGAGCAACAGCTATTAAGGACTTCAGCTATCCCTGTATAACCTGTCATTGTATGCAGATCAGTACCTGAAACTAAGCACATGTCTAACAACTGTGATGAAAAAAAATTAACACAAAGCTTTAGTGAATCAGTTCCTGAGAAGTGAATGCAACCATTGCTATTCACTCAGCTAATAGCAACCAAATGCTATTGTGCAGAAAATGAATTAGAACAGGATAAATGGGAGCTCTTACTATATTTGCAAAGGGATGTCTAATGTAAAAAACACCATAGAGAGCGAATGGATTGTCATGTGTAAAGATCTTGCTCTTGATGCAGCTGAAAGGGCTTACTAGGAGTACGATGGCAGTAGTAAATCTGCTAAAATGGCATTTCTGGAAGAATTTTAAATCCAATTTGTTTACAAGTAGATGACAAAACAATACGCATTTTAATTCTTGTTATTTTTACTGTCTTGTAGTTGCAATGAGACAATTCTTTTGTAAGACAGCAAAATCTACACACAACAGCATTTAGGAAACCACAGAACAGAATTGAAAGAAAGAAAATTAATCCTCCTCCATCTGCTTGTCTCAAAGAAAGGCATATGTCACTTCATCCTATTATTCAGCTCATACTCCAAAAGCTTTTAACTTCTTTGTTCTCTTATCAGTAGTTTTGATTAAGTTTGGTAGTCAAGTATACAGGTGCCTGTGATTTTAGTCTTCTCCAGGGTTACACACTGATAAAGCCAATAATTGGCATTGTTATGCAGCAGTTCTGCTGAAGAAATAAACATGGAAAGAAAACAGTTTTCTTTGTAGAGAGATATCTCCAGTGACAGCTGTGAATTACTAACTGAATGGAAGCCCTGCCAGTGCATTTAGTTTGGCAGGTGACTTAAATTACTCAGGAAGAACAAGAGTTTTTTTTTCTTTGTTCAAGAAAATCCTTTTTATATTGAAATGGAGAAAATGCAGAGATCCTTTTTGTGGTATTTACTGAAAACAAACACAAACATTGGTTGAGGAGAGAAAAATACCTTATAGCCATCAGAAAGTGCTTCTCTGGAAGTTTGCAGGACAATACAATCAGATTTTCATTGTTTGGAAGATTTGATTTAAAACTTGGGATAGTAACAGCATCTCTGTAAAATACAAGCCATCAAGCAAGGCTTACAAGAAATCTCTCCAGATTATACACATCCTGCATCACATCCTTCCCTTTCTTTAGCAGGAGTCGGAACAAACACAACTCTTGACAAAGCATGCAGATTAGAGGGGACCCCAATTCTGCAAGGTGTTCCTCACAGCCCGCAAAATGCATTGCTGGACCTGCATGGAATTTGGTCTCAGCATCCTTAGAGAAGTAAAGCTCTGAACAGAGAACACAGATATATTTCCTGTTACTTCAGACTTTCAAGGTAAGGCAGGACACAACTTACTGGCAGAACAAAATTAATGTGTTTCTAGAATTTCATTATTTTACTGGACATGGTGACAATAAATTAAAAAATAATAATGAAAAAAAGCATTGATCACTCAACAACTATTGAGGCCTTTTTAAACAAAATAGTGCTTTTTCTTCACAACTAAGCTTTATAGAGATCTACAATTTTAGACCTCTATTTTATATCGGCAATGTGGTTCTAACACTGTGTGCTTCTTAGTAAGTATAATTAAAAATTACTAGATATCAAAACGGTTAAGAGGTAATTGTGGGAAGCAAAACACATATATGTTTTAGCAATGACAACTGCCATTTCAAAACTGTACTCTCATATATTAATCAACACACCTATTGGTTTTGTTTTTGATAAATTAAACATTTTGAACACTTCAACCATCTACTCTAAGCCCTCGCTATGTCTTTGACTGCAGATATCAAAACTGGATGCAGTATTACCAAACCCTCCCCCCCAGCCAAAGCAAAACAAGCTGTTATGTTCACTGGTTTAAGGATGTAATTACTCCCAAGTGCCACAGCATCATTCTGTTAGCTCACACTGAGAGAGCTGTTAGCAATTCCCCCTAGGATCATTTCAGAAGCCATGCATCCCAGTCTACAGTCTCTCACTCCAGAGACATGACCTATTCTACTTATTCTGTATTTGCAAAATTTTTCATTTGGCTGTATCAACACACAGCTTGCCTGAAGAGGTCAACTGAATGAGTGATTCAAGATTGGTTTATGTAACTGCTGTGTTCTCCTCACTTTGTCAGAACAGTAAATCTGTATCACCCACAGAATATTATTATCTGTTGTTTTATTAGTGGAATGCTGATTAGCATCATGCCAATTACTGACTCCCACAGAAGTTCGTTGGACAAATTGCCTCTTGAACATGATTAACTAAAACATCTTTTTAGTCCTCCTTTTAGGATATGTGTCAGTATGATCCCTGTAATATATTCTTTGTCTATTTGCTTACGAAAAATTGCATCTATCAACCAAATATATATCACCAAAGAATGAAATCAAGTTTCATTGTCTTGTCTATTACCTAATGCAGGTTTACTTTTCAGGAATAAAGATAGAAATGAAGTTGTCATGAATGACACTGGGGGAAAAAATCATTCGTATGTTCTTCGTAACTGATAGTAAGAAAATTGGATCTGTAACTAGACAAACAATAATTATGAGAAAAATAATGCCTTAGTAAATCTGATAGAATTTAATACTTATAATTAAAATGACATCTTTATTATCTTTAACAACATAACAATATTACTTTCTTCTCACAGAGTCTTCTGAGATAGATAAAAATTGTCACAGATACAGGAGGAACTTATAATCTTGCCATTAAAATCCATAAAGCAAAATAAAGACAAAGCTATTTCTGCAGAAAATATTAATAATTATTATCATTGCTGTTAGCTGGACACACCATGGTCACAAGAAAACTACAATGTCTTTACAGTATTATCCTCTGATACCTTGGAGCTTCCCTATTTGCAGTCTTCCTGAAAATTAGGAAAAGCCTTTGGAGGGAACTCTCAAGGGTACAATGATGTCTACATATGAAGATAATAAACCCATCACTGAGAAGAGTTCTGATAAGCTTTAAGTGGTAGATCCGTTAACAAAAAGTAACCCAGTATTCAAAATCTTCATGGAAGCAAAAATAAATACCTAAGACCATCCAAACAGCTAAAAATATCCAAAATAATTTTAACTGGAGCAGAATCTTTTCTGAAAAGTAAAGAAAACATATAAAATAACACATTTTTTCATTACAGTTTCGCATTCATGACCTACGCTGTATCACTTATTGGTGAGTGGTCATGCTGCCACAAGCGAAATGATAGCATGTTCAGCAAGACTGAAATAGGACTGAAGGCTGAAATAGCATCCTTGCAGCCCCAGCAAAGCATGAAGTCAGTCTGCTTATGACAGCTGGAACCACTCCAACCCTACTGCTACCTCATTTACTTTCTAACATTCTGTTGAGATAGAGAAGTTGCAGTACACATTTGGAAAGCCACAATAGTCCACTGCTGATTCATGCTGTTAAATCATGCTGTTATTACATTATATTTATGCTGTTCTCACACTGCTTTACGATGGGAGACTTCATTATGGTCAGAGCCAGAGCAGATGATGAACTGCATGTCAAGAAGAAACAACACTTGTTTGCCTGCATTAAAATGTATAAACTCTGTACATCAGGTGAAATTAATTCTAGTGATACAGAAACATTACAAGTTTCAGATTATTTGTATAATCACTGAAACACAACTTTGTGTTTCAATGATTACACAAACACACAGGCATGTTTTGCCAAATGACAGATCTAGCTGCTGATGACATGAAGACGGCAGTTAAAGTTGAGACTGCAACAAGAGTTCCTGTGGGGTTTTTGATACAAAAAGTCTATATTTTGCTGTGTGAGTGCTTTCTATCTTCAGGAATTCTGTGCATTAGATTTTTCCTGTGCTTATTACAGTTTTTCACCAGCAACTCTATTTATCAACTATAATCAAATGATTTGAAAAGATTCCTAAGACCTGAAGAGAAGGAAAAGATAATTAATCATTCGCTTCTATAACTTCACCCTCAGGATTACTGACAAGATTTTATCTGAAAAGCCAAAACTTGGAAGCCTCTGTATTTTAATACCTGATCTGATGTCAAATGGGTGGATGGAAACATTTCTAAAGAAAATAGTCATAGATGTCATCTATGTAAGACATAAATGCTATAACTTGAAAGACTAAAGAAAGGTAAAAGTATAAACCATTTTCAACCTGGTACATCTTAGTAGAGTTCCCATCTTAACTTACAGCAAAACATCAAAATCCTTAACTTGGGTATGATTATGCTTTTAATTCAGAGTGAATGTGCCAAGAAATAAAATACATTAAAGCCCATGGGAGTCACAGCTGCAAACTTGACACATCTGCAGTTCAGACAGGCAGCTACAGCTACTTTTAGTTACTAAGTAGCAGCTGCTCTTTCAATGATTTTGACAACCAGACTGTCCCTTCTCCCCTCCCCTTCTTGCGTCTGTGATAAAAATGCTCTTACCACACACTATGAAATATTGCTACAAAAATTAGAATAAATTCCAGCAACATTGCCAAAACATACAAGTGAATATAGCAGTAATGTGGAATGCTTTAGCATACTGCTACTGCTTTTCTTCAAAACAGACTGAAACATGCATCCTTTAGGTAGGTATCTGTGTGAAATTCATGCACGTAATGTAAATCTTACTTTTTCGCCAAATTTTATCATTTTTATTAAAGGACTGGGCAGTTAGTTAGCAGGAAGATCTCTGACATTCACAGCATGAGTGAATTTTAGTAACCAGCTGTAGACTAAAACATTCCTAACAAAAGCAAGTCAAACCACTATGGACTGAGGTTTTAGAATTTTTCTTGCACTTTAGGTTTCACAGATAAAAGCTAGTTAAGAGATGGAAGAAACATTGTGCTCAGCGTAAGGATCTATGGATATCTTTGGAAACCCTTATGCACTTCAGTAGGTTTTCAGTGGAGTAAGTGATGTCAGTAATGGGAAAGCGCAGAATACAACTGAGTTCTTAGATATTCTGGGCCAGAGACATCTGTGAAAATAATGATTGTCTATATGCAATCATCTGAATAAAAAGGTGTCATGAATATGTGGTCAACTTTCAAAACAGAACTGAAACTTAAGAGATTTGCCTACAAAAATACTACGAATTAAAATCACAGATCAAATCTCACTTTTTAATTGGTCTTTATTGTGACCACTATAAACGATACTGTGCATTGATCATCTGAAGATCAAAAACTTTATTTCATTTTCTAATTTTGATCAAATCTTCAAATAAATTCAGTCATTTCATTAGAAAATATAATTTGGATACTGGATTTCATTGCTGAATATCTGGACTTCAGTCAGTCTGAAATAAACTGGGATATTTTCAAACCTCTTCAGTTTTATGATATTCATTGAATTACTTAATATATTTTTAGATCATGTAATTATTCTTTAAGTTAAATCTACATTTATTCTATTTCTGATTCTCTCCCCGTAAGTCTGTAGAAATGGGCATTAGAAGCTAATGTTCAAACACTTTCTCATTTCATGCTTGCATCATTAGTAATTTTCTCTTGGTCAACTTCCTCAACTCCATTGGTATTCACCACATCACTTATAGCTGAATTAGTTTCAGTATAATTTGTTGACACACTGATAGTCTTGCATTGCTTTTCTACAGTAAATGTCCTCTGTTATGTAGATTTTTTTATCCTAAGGCTCAAATTGTTACAACAGGCAACTTTACTGAAGAGAAAATATGACAATTCTGCAATTAAGACAAACTCAATGTTTCCACTGAGAAAGAAACAATTATGATGAAACCATTCAAGATGCAGCACAACTGTAATGTAGCAAAAATGAAATCTGGACTGATAAGAACATCCAACGGAATTTGCAAGAATCAAAAACCCCTTCCAGTTCCAAGAAGTGTACCGCTCTTTTCAAAGGTGATAATTCAAACGTCATGTAAAGTTACACATTATGTGCTGTTTCAATGGACAACATTGTTGGAAGATTTATAGATTAATATATTGAAAAGCACAGGATTTTGTGGGGGTTTTTTTACTAAACAGACAGCATAAGCAACCTTTTCTGCTTTGGATGATTTTGGCTGGGGTTTCTTGTGTTGGTTTTGTTTGTTTGTTTGTTTATTTGCCTTTTTTTTTAACATGGAAATTTGATACCTTTTAAGTTTTGCCAGTCCTAAAATTCCCGGTTGTAATTTCATTTTCTGTTGGTAGAAAGTCTTATCTGATTTTGGTACTCCCTTAAGATCACCTAAGAACAGCATATCCAGAACGAAACAGCACTTTTTCAAAAATGAATATCAGAACACAGATGTAAAAAAGTCAGCTCAGCTCTTTCATCTCATTTTCTGCCAGTATCTTATTATGCAGTATTAACAATGACATGTTAGTCTCAACTATAAAACAGAAAGGAAAACCTTCACCTCTTGGTATAACACTCTGCAAATTATACATGAATTGCTAATCATATTTGCAAATCAGTTTTGGTTTTGAAGACTATTTACTGAACTTGTATTTTATTGATTCTTAATGTGCCCAAGTGAATACGCTTTGAAAAGAAGTATTACTCTAGTTATGTCACAACAAAGTGTCTCCGGATCCCTGAGGTCCAACCCAAAATATGAGGTTTTCTCCCCATGTACAGTTTAACCCTTCAAGAGTAGCATTTACTAAAAGTGGTGAATTGAATTTGTCAAATAACTCAACTGAAGCCAAAACTGAATTATTATTCTGGTTCACTTAAAGCCATGCAAAGACCCGAAGGATTATTAAGGACTACTTTATGGATAAGTGCACAAAATATAGTCCTTATTCTTGCATCTTAAACAAATTAAATTCTTCATACCCATTGTATTTTATGCACATTCTTCTAATCTCATTCTTTTTTCTAGAATAAGCAAAATAGACTTCTATTTCAATTATGACTCACAATGCGATTTTTAGCTGCAATCAGAACCACTTAACCATTCCAGCTTCTCAGCTAAATGTAATCACAAAACTGTGCCAAGCCCGTAATTTCAAAAGTTTAGCAAAAGTTATTGAAGTAAACTTATTGACAAAGTGACAAAATTTGTTACAGACTGTCAAAAGTCCTCTGTCCCCAAACAGCTTTTTTTTCTCTTTGTGTACGACTATCTACCAACTTGATTCTGATTCAGTTACTGATTTATGTATTCTAGGACAATATTACATTTTCAAACATTTCAGCACGCTGCTTGCACACTAGTAGCATTAATGATATGTGTTTTTATGAACTCTACAGATTTGTTGTAGCATTTTCCCCTGTATGTTCTGTAGCTCAACATAACAGAAGTGTAGATCCTCTATTGTGCAAAAAACTTTATCAGCTTAAGGTTTCTTTTAAAAACCTGTCACCCTGAGTTAGAACCTGATATTGTGGAAAACATAAAATTCATATGGGTGCCATCATTGTAACAATACATTTACAGTTGTGTTTAAAAAATAAACCCAATCAACAATAAAATACATAACCCAGATTAGAAATAGCACTGTAGCATTATTATCTGATCTCAAACAGTTCAATGACAATAAGTCACATGCAGTATCTATTACACTGTGGTAAAATAGCTTTTATAGAATTTCATCTTACTTTTTTTGCAATCACTGCTGAGCCTTTTATTGAGAAGCATAATTTAGCATAGATTAAAGTTAGATACAGTGACCAAGACAGAAACTTACAGAGTTTCTCACTATAAATACTGATAAAGTAACTGGAGGAATCATTTTATATGATTGCCATAGGTCCAGTGCATGACACTTCCATCACTTCTAATTTGTAATTTACTTCAACAACAGCAGCACAATATGCTATGAAACCCAGCATCAGTTATCCATGGCAACATTTTGTCCTTTCTAGATTTTCAGAATATACAGACTTAGAAAATAAAGTAAAACAATACAAGTACTGCTCTTCACCTCAGACAAATATTATCCATCATTAAATATCTTACGCGTGAATGCTCTAGGAACTCATCACAGCATAAGTACTCCAAACCTAGAGCTTCTGTAAAACTGTTCATAAGGAAACCTCCTTTTAAGCCAACAATGATTACGCTGCATTTAGTCCAGGCCAGTCTCACACACTCTAAAAGTCACATTTGCTACTAATTTTTGTTGCTACATCTGGGCCTATTTACTGGGTGTCTGTTCATTCTGCAAGGACAACTTCAACAGAAAAAATCAAGTAAGGGACATAAAACCATATTAAACATTTTCCTGCAACTAAAACAACAACATTAATAAAAACAATACAGAAAAAAAGCTTGATCTAGTGCTAATTTCACCAAGCAATTTCCATTAAAAAGGAGAATTCCTGAGGCAAATAGGAAAAGCTGACCAATGACACTGTACAGTTAATGGGATCAATCTAATCACATTCGAAATACACAATTTTCAAGTACAGCAAAAAGTAGATTTTGATAAACTGCAGAACTTTGCAGATACGTAACAGCAGGTAATCAGCTTTACCAGATTTAAGTGTTAGGGTCCTACAGTTTTTACAGTACCCAGAGTCTAAGAAAGAAATTACTATTATGCCACTGTTACTGGAATGCTCTCTAAAGTTCTACATTCAGGTAACTCTCTGTGCCTTTGGTTTTTTGTAATACTTAATATTTCCTTCTTCAAGAGCCTTTGATTCTGAAGAGACTTACAATAAATAGTCAGGGGCCAAGTGATTTCTTAGTAATATCCTTTGTTAGGCTGCCCTCCTAATTAGTGACTATGCAAAATGGGTAGAAATGGGAAGGTTTAAAACAAATCAAAAAAATATATTAAATCAATTATTGGCAAGAGTATACAGAACACATAGTATAATTTTACAGAATAACTAGAAGCAAACTAAAACACACTCTAGGGTTCACTCAGTTACAGTAAAGAGATAAAACTGATTACTAAAGAAGAGTTACAATTAGCATGTTCAGAAGTAGAAACTAGGCATCTTACAGTTCGCACATTTGAAAATCATGTTCATATTACAACCACATGGATGTGTTTTCCACCAAAACCGTATTTTATTCAAAGCTATATTAATGAATTCCTTAAACTCAAATAATAATAATTTAATAAAAATAATATTAATTTTGATAATTAAAAAAATAGACCTGCACACTAATGGGGACGGCTTGGTACTCTCTCATAGTCAAGTGCCCAGAAGAATACAAAGAAATGTAAACCTTTTCTTGCCCATGAAAAAAATTAGAATTTAAAGGTATCTTGCAAGCAATATGAATTGTATAAACACTATGTGCCACGGTTTTTCTTCACCCAACAGCAGGTTTTACAAGTGGATTTATGTTCAACAGCTCTTTCCCTCTATTCAGCAGCCTCAACAGAATTTGCTCCTGGATGCTTAAGGGCTTCCCACCCTCCTGCTACTGATGACATCTCTGGTGACGGTCAGTACAGGAAATGATATTTGGGCTTGCAAAGGGACATTCAAACTTTCAAGGAATTCTTCAAAGCATGTTCAATATCCAGACCACTAAATGTAGGCATTTAACAGATTAATTCTAATTTCTGCTGATGCCATGATCCTTTGTAATTAATAGAGTGAAATAAATATTTGCAAAGGATAGGCTGAGATCAGAGCTGACTGACTCACACTTACATCTTTCCACTGACTACAGATGTAATTTAAAGTGACTTTATTTCTAATTTAGACATGGCTCACAGGATTGGCTTTATTAAAGCTTAAGCCTAACTAAATAATGTAACCCATTTTCAATCTAACTGGTCTCTGTAACATGAATAATACCTACAAATAATATTTGTACTGAACTATTGCACCTGGTTAACATATTTCTTTTGTTACCTAAAAGATTAATATTTGAAAAATAAGGAAGATAAATATTAGCTAATGTCACATAGAATTGATTTAGCAAACACAAATTACTGCTCATTTTGTCATACAGCTGTTTTGTTCTTTTTGAAGAACACAGAAAAACATCAGAGTTACAGCTCGGTTCTACTAATATATGGTACTCCGACCTCAGCTGTCAAATACACTAACTCTGCTGTCAAAGATTTTGTTCTGCATGAAAGAATAGGTAGAAGTTAATGAACTGCTGTACATTGCACATGAAATCCAAGCACAGAACTGCACTTTGAGTGTTCACATTTGAACTTTTTAATTTGATGCATCATCTAAAACTGCAACATATTCCCTATCAGAAAAGCAAACCATTCAAATTAGTAACTTAAATTGGAACTAACTGAAGAAAAACACTGTCTAAATGGATTTTTTTCAAATGGCATGAACATTTACATGGAGTTAAAATCAAAGTATTCAGAATTATAACTTATCATATACCTTCTTGGAAACATTTTTTAAATTGTAAACATGCAAAAATAATGCCAGTGATTTTAGTAATGTAAATTGGCTCTTCCGGAACAGGTTGCCCAAAGAACTGGGAAATCCTCCACCCCTGGCAGTGTTCAAGGCCAGTTTGGGCAGAGCCTTGAGTGACATGGTCTAGTGTGTGGTGTTCCTGCCCATGGCAGGGGAGTTGGAACTACATGATTTTAAGGTCCTTTCCGACCCTAACTATTCTATGATTCCATGATTCAAAAGTGCTAACTCCCAGTTGTCTACTACTTGTACTCAGAGATTAAGGAGCAACTTCTTTAGATTGCTAGCTATGATGTTCAAAGTCCAAAACAGCAGAGCTTCCAATTTCTGGCAACACATGACAATATATTAATGTCTTCCAAAATTGTTCACAGCAGGAAGTAAAATCACAGCAATGTTAGTAGGCAGGGTCTTTAAATTTAGAAAGATTTCCATGTTCACAGTCCTTAACTCTTTACAGGTTTTAGTACGTTCTCAGAAAAGACCCTTTTAGCTTCCACATACTGAAGAGTGAGAGTGCAGGATCAGAACCACAAAACCTCTAATCACAGAGCTTACACAGAAGAGGGGTGAACACTCCTCTGATCAGAAAGCTAAACTGTTCAGAAACATCAATTTTTTTTTTAAATTGAGAAACATTTATTTTACTGCAGTGGTAATGAGAACTAAATTTCCAGCACAGTACACACCAAGAAGCTAAATTAAAAATATATTTATTAGTTACACCTCATAACATCTGAAGTGAGAACTCCTGTACTTTAATGAAGAAAAAGTAACTATTTAAAAACTCACATCATAAGCTAGGAACAAGATGACGAAAGATTAAGGAAAACTGTGTTACTGTATTTGAGCATAAATGGTATAAAAGCATGTTTGTGATATATGACGTTTCTATAGTAGATAATTACTAGGAAGGATATTAATATTAAACTTTCTAAACTAAAGCCTGTTACCTATGCAGACAGCAGTATGAATAGAATTTGTCTTCCAAGCACCCTCCTATTCAGTCACTTCTGTAACCATCTACCAAGCCCATTTTTAGGGTGCAAAGTTGTATTTCTTGTGTAGCTGTAGTAAATACACATTCTGGCAGGTGTACAGAATCAGATTTGCCTTTCTTTAAAACCTTCTCTTTCAAGTGATTTTAGCTCACAAACAAGAATCCACATTAAAAGAAATGCTAGTTCATGTGAAAAGTGAAATAAAAATATACCTGTAATAAATCTAACAGTCTGAACAGCGATAAATGCAAGCTACAGACTTCGTCTTTGATTGCACATAAAGTCTGCTATATTTCAATGAAAATAACTGGCAGACAAGTTCAAGAATGAAATAAGGAGACAATATGCTCATCATCTATATATTCTTGGAAAATAGGGATGAAACCCAAGCATTTTCAATAGCTCTGATTTTAGATTGTTCTGATTAATTCAGACTTTCCTGTTGAATATTAATATAATTTAATATAGGTGGGAAATCCTCTGCAGGAAATATGCTTTTTTTCTCTTTTTTTTTTTCTTTAAATTTGAGATTATGCCTAAAGCAACACATGTCATTAACCTTCAGATGCCAAGGGTTCACTCATAAAAAGAGAGCACTATTTCTCTATTTCATGGAACAACATAATGCTTTAGGAACTTTGAAATCTAATAAATCGAATGGGCAGAAAACAGACCACATGTAGAAATACTTGTCTTTGCACCCCAAAAATGCTGATAAACACAAGGAAAAAGACTAAAAGGGCAAGCTCATCTTCTAAATGACAGTTGAAAAACCAGTAGTGTATTCTTACCGATATCAGAAGATACTAACCTGGACCATCTCTAAACTTTATTTCAAAGAAGGGGCAAAGTATTTAAGTGAGCTGGGACTTAAATCTTAGGAATTAGGAAGAGTGGTAGGTAGCAGTGAGCCTTCTAACCTTATGCTGATTCTAATTAAGTGATTATTAAAGAGGGAAGGAAAGGCAAAACAAATCAAAGGTATTGACAGTGCTCTCTCCATCACTGAGCTGAAGATGTGCTTCAAAGTCAACCTGCAGCTGACTTTCACTTCAGACATTTCCACTGTGAAACGCTTCACTATCCTCTGAAACAGGAATCCATCTTCAAACTAATACATGCATAATCTAAGATTAAATCTAAGAATAAAGCTGACAACAACTTCACAAGGCATAAACATTCACATAAGTAATAACCTCAATTTCCTTTAAATTTTATTGATCATATGATGTAGAAAGATGATGGTTCACCTTATCATTTCAACTAACATTAGCTTGTAGTACTTCACCATA
Source organism: Lathamus discolor (assembly GCF_037157495.1). Classification (NCBI taxonomy): domain Eukaryota; kingdom Metazoa; phylum Chordata; class Aves; order Psittaciformes; family Psittacidae; genus Lathamus; species Lathamus discolor. The sequence goes on from NC_088884.1 coordinate 27,094,732, forward strand.
GTTAAACATTTGGCAAAAATCAAGAGCACTTATCTAAATTTTAATAAGACAAACAATTGTGCACACATTCATTTTAGTCATGAGGGCATTACAGCTTACTCCTTAGCATTTCTACAAAATAAAATTACAAAATCACTATTTTAAAGAATGTATAAATCAGAATAAAGGACAGTCACTACCCTGAAGATTTTATGGCTCAAGTATAAAACGAGAGACAACAAATTCACAGAAAAGTAAAAAGAAGCAACCCAAACCTAGTCAATGTGGTTGCAAGTGCTATTAACAGACTGAACCCTGTCAGGTCTGTTCTAGGTATTCAGAAAAACAGAACTTACATAAAGATTTAGAAGAAAGTAACTGAGTATCTGCATTAGGTGCTCCATTTAAGTGAGACAGTCTATCTGGGAGATAGCACAGATACTTTCTTGCAAGCTTAAGCCCGTGATGAGGCTGTCATCACCAGCTGATATACTGGCAGTCAGCATCTCAACACTGAATATGAGATGACATGTAAGGTGTCAGTATTAGTCCATTAAAGGCCTTGGAAGAGAAAGTGTTTAAGTTTTCCTTGGTGCTATAAAGGAAAGGGAGCTAAAGGAGATGCAAAGCAAGAAAAAATGATGGACTGAAAAGTGATCTTTATAGCTTCTTTGCAGTCCGGGTGAATATAAATGAAGGAAAAATGCATTTGTCAAAGCCAAAGAAAAGGACATTGCAGTAACAAAGATGTGAATTGATGACAGCATGGGTGAAAATGTCTGTTAGACAAAGAGAAAAGCTTGTATCTTCGAAACACAAAGTAAAAATCTGCAAGACAGATTCCTTACTACAACATATTGAATATATCTTTGTAGCTCAGCTATGTCAACAAAATGATGACTTACTTAAACTGAAAATTTGGACTATAGGATCTAACAGGTAAACCGGTATCAGTCCAACATTACTATTAGCTTACATTCAGTTTGACAGCTGAATCTAGTTCCTGAAGTCTTGTTTCCTTACAAATCTTTCAGATATCTGGTAACATTAAACTCAATAGCCATGTTTTCTATTAATATTTTAATTCTAAATGTGCTTAAAATCATGCTTGAGTATTTTAGCATCAACCATTCACATCCCAATATTTCAGAAGAATTTTAGAATTATGGCTGTTGTTAGGAAAATTAATGACAATAAGTCAAAATCTAAGACATGCTGATGAATAGAAAGGTCTTTATTACTTGTATCTTTAATTACTTAAGCTTAGATAGTAAAAATTGAATTAATTTCATATGTTGCATTCGCATGGCAAGACATGTTTTATCACGTTAAAAAAATATTGCATTTGTATCCATATTAAACTTAGTGCTTTTTCTCTTTTTTATAATCCGACACTAGTATGAAATCAGTGAATTAACACAGAACACTTATACCATCAACAGAAGTGTCCTAAGGCAAGAATGACCCATTTGATCGTATCAAACATCACATGGGTTACAAAGGAAAATGTAAGCCAGCATTAAAAGGTCTTCCATTTACTGTCTGCCCATTCTGTTCTCTGTTTCCCCACATGTCAAGTAAAAACTGTTAATGTGAAGTATGATTAGAGGTACATCACTACACAAACGAGCTTTCTGCACCTGGGTTTGTGAGGCACCCTATGTAAGTAAAGCAGACTGTCTCTCTCAAGAAGTGATAACTATGGGAGATTAACAAGCTCTAACTAGAACTAAACCACTATCATTTTCCATAGAATTAATCTTTATATTGTATATGGGTATGAAATATTTAAAATGTCTATCTGGAAACATATCAGCATAGTTTCACTGCTATCAAAAAGTGACCCTGTAAAAACTGAAAATAGCATGTAATTATTTTTGCCCTTGCTACATAGCATTGCATCACATAGCTGATAGCACCAAATAGCAAAGTTCAAAATGGGATCAAAGTTTACTAAAGAGGTTACCAATACCTTTATTAAGCAGGACAAAATATAAGCAACTATAAACTCACAGCAAAACAAAAGTATATGTCATTTCTCCTCTGCTCAGCTTCCTAAAATCAAATATTTTCTCTTGGGACACTGCAGTTTGAAATAGTTATCCTCATTCTCCAGTGTACTGTATTTTACGCTAGTTAGGCAGGACCAATTTATAAAGACATGGAATAGAGGACTGGCTTAACCTGTGGGAAGTCAAGACTTATCTCTATCATATGCATACGCAAGAGAAATGATGCATGTTTCCATGATTCTTGATAGAGTTTACAGAACAAAAAATGCAGCAGAATATGTACTATAGCTATGACTTCTCAATAATGTGAATTCAATGAAATTAGAGTACCCCCACAACACAAACTGAACTTCCCAATTTTCCAGTGTATTTTGAATACCTATTGCTTGTGCTACCACTTTGTAGACTAGACAATAGTCTACAACTATTGTTAACAAACCAGAAGAATAATGGATTTTATTCTTGCCTGTGGGAGAGAAGCATCATTTGGAGAACTAATAACACTTCAGTTTAGTCATTTTAAAAGGCCATGTTACACAATAAAGAAGGGCAAGTCTTTTAGTGATAACATCCGATAGTGATAAAACTAGCTCTGCAGAGCCTCAAAATTACTAATAATATTTCTATGTCGTAAGCAAGCTAAAGCAGTCTGATAAATATGTTCCAGATTTATGTACTTCGTAGTCTACTTTCCATAGCCTATAAAGAAATTAAACCATAATTAAATACCTTAATTATTAAATAAGTAAAAAAATCTCAAAATATGTAAGGAGAACAAAATAAATCTTCATAGTACTACTCACTAGATTATTATTTATTTTAAACGTACTTGGAATAGAGTCTGTAAAAGGGGAGAATTATGAAATTGGTGCAGGAAATCAAGAGGAAAAATTTAATAGGAAGGATTAACATTGTGAACATTTGTAGTTGAGAGGCATGGCTGCCAACATTAAAGTTGTTTTTGACAAGATAACATAAATTGAGAAAATCTGACAGTGTTAGCAGGTAGGATAAATTACAGTTAGCTGTGCCCTTAGGCACTTCTTTATTGCAAAGATAGGCAACTGCAGTTAAAGTGCTCTGAATAAATCATTTTATGATGAAAGATAAAATAGATTGAAGTGATACACAAATTTATACAATGGTTCATTTGTACAGGGCAACAGAGTTCAGTCAGATGGAGAGAAAACAAGCTGGTAACAGGCAATTTCCCAGGGGCAGGCAATGGTGGTGGCTTTGTAGCACGGTTTGCTTACAGTCACCCTGTAAGCAGGATGTAAATGCCTTTCAGGCATTGCATACATATCATAGGGTAAAATGCAATATACGGTGTTTCTATGAAAGTGAACTGCCACCAGTTCACAATCATAACTGAACTTCTACAGGCATATGCAAATTATTTGCCTATTTATAATATGCAAATTCCATTCCAAATAATTCCCTGATATGCTCCTTGCTGAAAAAATTGAAGGCTTTGGAATGCAGGGACCTTAAGTGAATACTCTTACAATCCTTTTATTTCCTGCTGAAAAACAGGCTCCTTATTTTAAAAGACAGCTTGCCTAGGTTTTTTTGAAAGAATTAAAATCATGTTGTTAGTGTGTGCTGTTATTTATACAGATGAAACACTATAAATACATAAAAAAAGATCCAATTACCTTATCAGAAAATCTCTTAGTGAAATACCAAGGCTCTGCTTGCAACAGCATCTCCAGAAATCATCTCAAAGCTCCTCTCAGCATTTTTTTTTTCCAGAGAGGACAAAGAAAATGCATCTTCTACTGCTTATAGTCCATCACTTCAGGTCTAACAGTTCTGGAGCAACTCTAACAGATACCGTCAGTCTTGCTGCAACTGCTGGTATTTTGTCATAAATCCATCTCCAAGTAATACTAGGAAGCTAAATTTTATAAATACCACCATGTGCTTGAAAAATATCCCCTTTACTTACTTGAAAATCTTTCTCTTCCAGGATCTCTTTCCTCCACCTGACAAGGAAGGCAGCACAGACGTACAAGTGGAAATGAGAAAAACCCTCTGGTTCAGACTAGAAAAGAGAAAAATATATTATTCTTTCAATACACAAAACTTCCTTTTGATCACCATATACCCCAAGTGTATTTTTATGGCATTCACTTCTAACTACAAACGTCAGTCAAATCTCTCTCTGTACCATAAACATGTTTGCATTTCACCTATGCCAAACCTATTCATAACTACTGTCTGTAAAAAAAAAAAAAAAATAAAAAATCAAGGTGAGGTGTGCATCCATTTCTTATACTTAAATTCATTCTTTCCAGACGTGTTTTCCATTTCTGACGTTATCCATTGACTTACATCTGGCATGAAATACAGTACTGTCTAGCTTAACATTGTGGCATGAGCATATGCTTTATCTCCATTATTAAGAGCAAACTCTTACTACTACTAGCTTTTCCATCATAAATTTTGCTATCAGAACTTACTAAGCATTTTAAAAACACATAACTGACTGAACTAAAGGGTTTTAGTAAAGGAAAAAATCTACTAATTGTAACACACAAAACATTTACAACTCAGATTTGTATTCAGATCTGCAAGTTTCTGTTCTAGTTCAAGTCAGCAGATTCTGTCACTTTATAAAACTCCCCCCAGAAATTAAGATTTTATAAGTATACCTAAGAGCTTAGAAAAATCTGCAATCTTATTTTCAAAAGACCTCACTAAGTTTTCCAGTGTTACTAAATTAATCTTAGATTTTATCTTCTACACCGAGAACTGAAAAAATAATTATGATATCGAATAATCAATGTGATGACTGTGAATGAAAGCTATGTAAAATCTAATTAAAATAACATTTAAAAATAATAATTCCAAAATTAAGCTACATAATCTGACAAATGTAGGGACACCTAAATGATGATATCTAAATAATTTTTAATACCAAATTGCAGTGCTTTGAAAGTATAGCAAATTTGTTTTCCTATTTCTCTACTGGTCATTTCAAAACTGCAGTTTACCTTTTAGAAAAACACTGTGTTCTGCTAAGTAAAATGAACTGAAACAACTTCTTATTAAAACATAACATGAGAAAATATCTATTTTATTGCTGTTTACCGAGAAGAGCACGGGATTTAAAATAACCACATAAGACAGTGCAACAGAGTAACCTCGCTGTTATCACAAGTGGAGAAGGAAAAATATTCTCCTACTATACTTTTCCTTCTCCCATACCCTTGACTGATGGAAGTACACAGTATATCACAAGGGGTTGATAAAAATACCACAGTAGCAGCTACAGAAACAAAAGATCGTCTTGTCCACCAAACTGGTAAACCAAGAAAAGAGATAATGCCAATGATTTGCAGAGGAGTTTTAATTTTAAAAGTGTTGGAACCGAAAATAGAAATTAGTTAATTCTGGAAGTAGAAAAGGAAGATTCTGATTATAGAACTGTCCTGGGTTCAGCTGCAGCAGTTATTTTTCTCCTTCTTAGTAGCTGGTGTAGTGCTGTGTTTTCGACTTTAGTCTGAGACAATGCTGATAACACACCAATGTTTTTAGTTGTTGCTAAGTAATGCTTAACCCGATCAAGGACTTCTCAGTCTCATGCTCTGCCAGCGAGGAGAGGCACAAGAAGGCAGGAGGAAGAAGAGACAGGATACCTGAACCAAATTACCCAAAGGGTTATTCCATATCACAGCACGTCATGCTCCGTATATAAACTGAGGGAAGTCACCTGGAACGGGCAGATTGCTGCTCAGGTCAGGCTGGGTATTGGTTGGCAGGTGCTGAGCAATTGTATTGTGCATCACTTGGGTTTATTGGGGATTTTTTCCTTTCCATTTTTAGTTTTATATTCTCTCCCCTTCTTATTTCTATTATTATTATTATTATTATTATTATTATTGCTGGTAGTAGTAGTGGTTTTGTATAATACGTTATTTATTGGACTGTTCTTATGTCAACCTGTGAGGTCTGCATTCTTTCGATTCTCCTCCCCATTCCACCCAGAGGTGGAAAGGGGAGAGTGAGCGCATGGCTAAGGGTTCTAAGCTATAGGCTGGGCTTATCTAGGAAAACACTGTACTTGGATAACATGACTTGAATAATGTTGTAAAATCCCAGGACAGACAAAGCACATGGTAATTTTAACTAGACTTCTCTCTAGCAGTTGTCTTAATCAGAAAAAACAGACTGAAGTCCAACTTACAATATTAGAGTTTTACAGAATCATGTACTTGCTACAACCCTCTTGAAAAATCCGTGTCTTTTACTTTAGTGTTGGCATTTCTCTTGGGGTGGAAAGCTAACGTATATAAAAGCATGAAATGGTATCTCAAGAGGACACACTTGTAAGCAAAGTGCTGTTACCATTTATCGTATCAGATGCTATCGTGGAACATTTAAATAATCAAACACAACTCTAAAAAATACAGAAAGCCAACTCTAAGAAAACAACCCTCTTCTTATTTCATTGTATAAATAAATTTACAGAACATGCAGTATTTTAAAAATTCAGCCTTTGATAATACTTTACTTTGATAGAATGTTCATCTCTAAAATGAGAAAAAATACTTAATTTTTTTTTTTTTTTAATTAAGTATAGAAACAGTACTCGTGGTCTACTTTTTCTCGGCACTGAACTGCAACCAATTTCTCACTTTTAACGTGTCAACAGTCTGTACGAGAAAATATCAACACATTTTCCAGAAGCCACCTTTGAAGGATGCGCTGTCACGGTGAAGACTTTCTGGCATAGTGAGAACCAGCTCAGTTCACTGTTACCTGGTGAATTTTGAACTGTGTTTAGCTCCACTTCAAATAATGGGGAGCTGAAGAGCATAGCAGCAGCTTGAGCATTTGAAATCAAACAGGAAAACAGGGAAGAAAAAAAATGATAGCTACAAGATGGAGGAAAAGTACAGAAATACTGCTGACAGTAGCTTAAGAAAGAGGAAGATTATTTTTGCAGATGAAGAAGCAGAAAGACTGAATAGTCTATAAGGACTAAAATTTCATTAAAAATATTAATTATTGATCAGGATATTTTATGTATTGGATTATTACATTTCTTTAATTATATTACATAAGCAAGAAAGAGGGTAGATTTAGGTTAGATATAAGGAAGAAACTCTTCATGGTGAGGGTGGTGAGACACTAGAACAGATTTCCCAAAGAAGCTGTGGCTGCCCCATCCCTGGCAGTGTTCAAGGCTATGTTGGCTCCGGCTTGGAGCAACCTGGTGTGGTGGAAGGTGTCCTTGCCATGGCAGTGGAGTTGGAACGGGATGAGTTTTAAGGTTCCTTCCAACCCAAACTGCTCTATGATATGATGAACTGAAAGGAACTTGGTTTAATTTTAATACATACTGATCTTCCTTTCTTCTCCTCACTCCTCCAACATTATATAAATCCTTTACAAGCACAGGAGAGAAGGAAGCAGGATTAAAGAAGTCTGTCTCAAAGCAGCATTTTCACTTTAAAAGTCAATTTGCAGAACTGTTGGCAAAATTGTTTATTTTGATCTCTCTTAACCATGTTACATAGGCAGTCAAATTAGATCATCAGTGTTCATTCTTCTGATATTAACCTAAGATTCTGATTTTATGCCCAAGAATTCATTCTATTACCACATAATCAAGAAAATTCTTTCATAGCCAGAAAGTCAAGAAAACCAGCTTAAAATAAAAAAAAAATTGAAATTAAAATCAAAAAAGCCCAGAACTGCAACATTGTAAATTGAAAATATTTTGAGGAATTGCAGAAAAAATATCTGCAAGTATGTAACAACCCATACTTTTTCTTGGTATTTTTCTGTTCAACCTTTTTTTTTTTTCCAATACAATTTTCCTCAGCTCTTTTAAATGAAACCAAATAGGCTTAAATATGCAATTCATTAGAGAAAAAATACATAACCCCCTAAGAATTTAAGAATTCATTGTGCTTCAGAGATAAGTCTAGGCTACAAAGTATTTCCAATGGATAGTTTTAGACAGTTTTAGAAATTGAGTAAAACAGCTAATGCATAATTGCCTTTTCTAACACCTGCTACCTATTATACCTTTCCATTTGTAGCTTTTGAAGTTGCAAACAGTTTGATCTCTAAATGTAAAGAAATGCAGACTACCAGCTAAAAGCTATTTAAAATCAAATATAAACAATGACCTTGATTTAAATATTTTAGCAAAAGATCTCAAGACAGATGTACAACCTTCCAGAAGACTTACTCTGAACATATTACGAACGACTCAGAGCACATTATCTAAGAACCATCTGTCATTATCTATAAAAATCATTTAGATTGTTAACATCACAAATATCTCATTGCCCTGCAAATGCTGGATCTCCTCTGTAGCTGAAATGAAAGGCATTCTGTACCCTACACTTCCCCAACTTCTTGAATTAAACAGTCACTGAGAGAATGCAAATTTTGTTGTATGACTAGACTGATTATTGTCTAGTCTAACCTGCCTCACATACCCTGGATACTTCTGCATTTAAGGATAATAATATCTCATGGTATTATACTTGTTGATAGAGTAAATAAAATGCATGATTATTTTTTAAGTACCCAGAATGATTAAAACTATGAAATTGTGCCAAGGTTAGGTATTAAACCACCACATTTCACATGCAAATAATGGCTCAGACACAAGGACTTCTTTATAGGTCAATAAAGCAACTTTAAGCAACCCTGTTTTTATTACAATACAAAGATGAGATAGATAGCTTAGCTGTAAAAAGATTCAAGTATTTTTTCCAACATTATCTAAGCAATCTATGGCAGAAATAGAAAAAGAAGCCAGTGCAGGATCATTATGGAATGTGGAATGTGTTGGCTGCTCCTTCATGATTTGCCTTTTCCATTAGCCAGGCACTCTGACTTCCTAGGCACAGACTCAATTCACTGTCAAAACTGTGGCTCAGAGTTCCAGCATGAGAAGAAACACAGCACGAGTACACTACGGCGAGATCCGTCAGGGTAGCTATCTTCCAACAGCAGTGACCAACAGCATTGCTTTAAGATGACTAAGACTATGAGTGCAAGCATATAGCAGTACTCCCTCAGCATGTCCTGTCAACTTTCAATGATCTCATGTTTAAAAATGTCCTTACACAAGCTGTAGAATACATCCATTTTATTTACTAATATGCACAAAGCTTTTTGCAACTGTAAGCTTTTTTGGTAATCATAAAGTCCTGTAGTAAAGAATTCCACAAGACAAGTGCATGCTCTATATCATGTCTGTTTTAAAACAGCTGTTTTAAACCCAGCACCTGTTAGTTTCATGCAAAGCTGCTCAGTTATCACATTGAAAGAGAGAAATAATATTCACTTCCTGTTCAGTCCATTCATCTTTCCTTCTATTTTACAGACTAGATTTTTTTTCTGGTCTATTCCACCATTGCTCATATACCAGCTCCACCATCTTTGCTCAGCCTTCTTTAGCATTTTTTCGTGGACTTTTCTGATTTTGAAATAAGCTTGACATTATATACAGCATGTAAAATGCAAAAGGACCATAATTATCATAGCTGCATAATATTTTGTTCTCCTTTCCTTTTCCAACAATTCCTAGATTTTGATTTCTTTTTTCTTTTTGGATTGCTACTGAGCTTGTACTTTCTTCTTGCGCTGGAGTGCAGAAAGCTAACCTGAAGCCAGCAGTTATACCAGTAAATTTAGGATTGTGCCAAACACACACACAATATCACTTTATATTTGTCCACATTGAATTTCACCTGTTATTTACTGCCTGGGTGTTTACAGCAATATGAAGCCCTACAAGTCCTTGCTGTCACTTTACCACTCTCCGTAGGATGGTGTTGTCAGCAGACTTTGCTGTCTCACTCCTGTTTCCTGTTCCAAATCACTTCAGCAGAAACAGCTAATGCCTCATCACAGATTTTAAAAGATTTACAAGTGATTTCCTTTAACTTTGAAACCTGCCTGCTTATTCCTACCACATCTTTTTAATCTCTGGACAGTTATTATCCATTAATTTCACAGCCATGCTTTTTCTTTAACAACCTTTAGCAAAGAACCTTCTCTACTGTTTTCAGTGAGCTCAACAGGCTACATTAACCTGGTTCATACGTCCACTGGCTCTTAAAACTTTGCAAGGTGTGATTTCTCACTACAAAAGTAATGACAACATTTTCTTAAAATGTCATATTTAATAATGGTGAAATAATATTAACTTTAGAGAACACTCTCATATGTTCTCATGATGACACTAAATCTCTTCATCCTAAAATATGTTGGAATACTGCAAGGACTACAACTATCTTAAAGGTATACAGCAGCCTACCAACTCATGTAGGATCATAACATTCATTTCCCTATCAGTTTTAGTCACTTATATAATGAAATTTTGATCATTCTGTGATGCTAAAATATCAAATTTCAGTCATGACACATTTAAAAGTATTTTACAATTGTAGATAAAAATATCTATTAATTTTTTTTTTGTGAGCTAGCACATTTTGGATTGCCTTCTATCATTGTCTCTGTTTCACCATGACTATTCCCAAGGGGACGATCCTAAAAGAAAGAAGTGACCAACACAACAGCACTTGGCTAAACTGAATCTAATCTGATAATAAACACAGCAACTAAGTTGAATCATACATTCTTAAGAAAAACCCAAACAAACAAGCAAAAAACCACCTTACTATACGTAAGGCTTATAGGTAGCTGTTTCTAATGTAAACATTCATCAGTTAATAAGAAAATTTAGGACTGGTTTTCCCTTTGCATTAAAAACAAATCTGATCAAAACACATTTCATAGCACTTTAAAATCTGTAATGGACCTGAGATATAAACCCCTGCCATGAAATTCCAGCCACAAGAAACATTGATCATTGCTAAAATATTTTTTTTTGGATCAATGTCTTGCCCTGTTAGAATGCTCCATGTGGCCTGCAAAATGCAGGATAAGATTATTAATCAATATCAAATATAAATGGATGCTACTGTTAATTACTATTTACTTGATTTACCCAGTCTCCCACTAATCATTTAGTTTTAAGAAGCATCTTTCATACAATTCCAACATTAGCTTGTTTTTTGAGAACACAGCTTAAATTACTGTCCTCTTCATTTGCTAATATATTCAATACAAATGGAATGAAAAATAACTAACTTCAAGAGTGCGTTTGACTTTTTTGTCCTAGTTTTTCCAGAATAAACTATGGTGAAAAAAAAAATCAGTATTTCTTGTTTGGTTCATTTAAAGAACTCATCATGAAGTTTGGGGCTTTTCAGCCTGGAGAAGAGAAGGCTGCATGGAGACCTAATAGCAGCCTTCCAGTACCTGAAGGGGGCCTATAGGGATGCTGGGGAGGGACTCTTCATTAGGGACTGTAATGACAGGACAAGAGGTAACGGGTTCAAACTTAAACAGGGGAAGTTTAGATTGGATATAAGGAGGAAATTCTTTCCTGTTAGGGTGGTGAGACACTGGAATCGGTTGCCCAGGGAGGTTGTGAGTGCTCCATCACTGGCGGTGTTCAAGGCCAGGTTGGAGGAAGCCTTGTGTTGGATGGTTTAGTGAGAGGTGTCCCTGTCCATGGCAGGGGGGTTGGAACTAGATGATCTTGAGGTCCTTTCCAACCCTAACCATTCTATGATTCTATGATTCTATGATCAGAATGTCAAGTGAATTCGCACTTGATGATGTACTTACTGTCCTGGTTTCAGCTGGGAGAGAGTTAATTGTCAACAAGTAGCTGGTATAGTGTTGTGCCTTGGATTTAGGATGAGAATAATGCTGGTAACACACTGATGTTTTTGTTGTTGTTTCGTTACTCCTCACCCCACCCCACCAGCAAGCAGGCTGGGGGTGGGGCACAGGGAGCCGGGAGGAGACACAGCCAGGACAGCTGACCCAAAGGATATCCTACACCATATGATGTCATGCTGAACAATAAAGTCGGGGGGAATTGGCTGGAGGGAGCTGATCACTGCTCAGGGACTGGCTGGGCATTGGTCAGCAAATGGTGAGCATTCACATTGTGCATCACTTGTTTTGTATTCTCTTATCGTTATCAGTTTCCCTTCCTTTTCTGTTCTATTAAATAGTCTTTATCTCAACCCACAATTTTTACCTTTTTTCCAGGTCTCTCCCACAGGGGATGACTGTGTGAGCAGCCGTGTGGTGCTTAGCTGCCTGCCAGTTTAAATCACAACAGGTACCTTCACACCCAGTGTGAAATGTGGTTTTCTTTTATAGTTATTTTTCTCCTCATGGGTGGTAGTCTATTATCGTCATATACAGGAACCTTGCTAGACCTTAGCAAAGGCACAGAACTTCTTATGCAACTCCTTTGTAGTTCTGTGGTGCTGAATTAGGTATTTACAGAAGAAATTAAGAGTAAGGCAGTTTTCTTGAAGAATGCCATTGATACAAACGCAAGGTTATACTGAACTCTACGCAATTACATTTTGCATCAATTATTTCCAACATTACTTTGAAAAGAAACTAGATATACATGGAAGAATTATGCATAGTGAAACTATCAGAAGTTTATTGATTTCTTTCCTCTAATTTCCCATGTTAATATGCCTCCTCTCACCTGCAGTGAAGAGTTCTTTCTTAGGTCTTTGTAGTTACCAGAGAAAACTTTACTTAATCTGCCCCTCTGAATTCCTACAAAGCAAAAGGCAAACACCTTCCATTCTACCTACTAGTTACAGCTAGGAAGAACATGAAAGACCAGGACCATGGCGATGTAAGCATGAATTCTACCAGTTAAACAGTCATTGCCATTTTAGCCAACAAAAACCCAACATAATGGTAAGGGATGAAATATAAGCCCCAAATCTAATATACATATTTATTTAATAACTTTCTGCAGGTTTTTCTTCTGTGTAAGACCAAAACTTCTTCAGATCAAAAAATTTGAACTTGTTTGGAATGACAACATCAGAACCAGTAGCAAAACTAATGGAACTACTCCAGGCTGATTTCAGTGGCTTAACAAGTAACAGTCATACAACATAGCAAGTCTACATGAATAAGGGTGAATAAGGGTGGATAACTTACACTGTTTAGATTTTAGAAAGTGGTTGATTACTTACAGCTATATTTTCTTTTGTTCATCATGGTTAATGTATTAAAAACTAAAGTATTTCAATTAGAGCCATTAATATGGTTCCTAATTATCTCAACAAGCTGCAGCACTGAGCAATGACAAAAAGGAGAATTTCTATGTAAACAACATGTCTTTTACTTCCTCTAACAGCATGAAACACAAGCATACAGTATATTTTGTTTCATTCGTGAGTATAAAGCTGAAGCATACCTTTCCCTATGCTCTTTAGGCAGATGACAGAAGTTGTAAGAGGATATGAGAAGATGATATTACCAACAGTCTTTTCAAAAATGTACACACACTTTGAAAGTCTAACTCAACAGGTATTTCCCAGAAAATTAATTTTGTATCTTTAATTATTCAGATGCTCCACACCAGTAACTTAGAACCCTTCTACCATTAGAGAAGTTATAGAAGTATCAACTGCATTGTTATGGAAAAGTTGAGGAGCAGAATGATGAAGATAAACCCCAAAGCGACAGACTAGTTGCCCACACAATAGGTGAAGTTGAAGAAAACACTTTCTAAAAGCTGCAGGGTATTTTTTTATAGGTTGCATGGCAGATTTGAGTGAAAAACTCCATAGAAAATATTTTCAAAGGTATTCACATTTGAGATACCAAAATTTAAATCTCATCTTTGTTTTACCTCCATTCAATGACAGAGAAAACATTTACTTCAAAGACTACTTTTATTTTCAGCTAGGCTTAAAGTTAGGCTTCAGTTGTTCAGGCATGGTTGTCCAGCTGGAAAGAAATTTGTTTTGAAGTTTCCTTTTAATTAAGACCTTATTCTTTCTATCTGAAATCACTGATTTAATTTAAACTTAAACATTGAAATTCTTTCTCAAGTAATGACTTGACACCAATTAGTTAGCCAAAAATGTGGTGGAAAAAAGCAAAGCTGTGTTACAATAAAATTGCTATTATTCACAGAATTCTACTTAAAGATAAGATTTAACTTACAATGCACAAACTAAATCCAGATCATTAGGAAAAATATGCCACAACTGATTTAATTCTGAAGAATTAAAGGAAAAATATTTTTACATAAATGTTAACCTGCTTTAATCAGACTACTGATTTCAAACAATAGCAAGGCATGACTGAAAAAGAATATGGCAACTTTTCCACCTGTGAGCAGAACTTCAGCAGATCATATGAATCAAAACTTGATTCAAAAATACTTCCACAATAACTTGATTTCAAAATGAATACAAATAAGCAGTATGACTAATATTTACTAATCTAATTCCCTATTTCACCTTTTAAATTTCTAAACTATTTACCTCAAGTATCATTCTAATTATTTTTGCAGTTCATTCCCAGAGAACCTTGATACTGGGAAATTAATTAATGGACACAATGGAAGAACTGTCAGCATTATTTAAATACAATTTCAGCATTGGCCTCATTTACATGTATCCCTTTCTTCTAAACAATGGGACTGCTGAGGTTTTTGTATGAAACTGTTAGTTCATTAAAAGAAGCACAATGATATCGTTTTCTGCAGATACTCATCTGTTATCACACTTTGCTGAAATACATAATCCATGCTCAAGACACCACGAGAGCTTTTAGCCCCCATATTTCAAAGATATTGAAATAGTTGTATAATAGTAGTATAATTGTTTTATTAATTTACTTTAGCTTTATCATATCATTACCTTTAATAAAAGTTATTAAATTAATTCTTCAAAGCAGACCTATAAAAAGTGTTAGCTTAACACTTTACAACTGAAAAAAATAATTTGAATAACTGCACAAGTAGATATCACATATTTATACTGAAAGACAAAGCCAACCTCTAAAAGTATTAAAGACCAATAAATGCTTATTCCAACTTCTCAGCAAATAACAAGAATATCCTAACTGACACACTGCCAACATGCAAGCAAAAAACATCCTCACAATACGTCACGTCCAGATAGGGTGGCTCATATATGTGCCTTGATGGACAAAATTTGGCATTTTGATTGCAATGAATGCTTACAATGAAAGTTACTTTTCACTTGAGTAAAGCGTCATCCAGTAAAGATGTTATTGAGTTCTTGACCAGTGAATAGAAATTCTACAATCCTCAAATTCCCTCTTCTGCAGGTTGAAGGGATGATAACATCAATGCAATATGTATTGCATTCAAGTTTTTGGAAGATTTCTTATTAGATTCTGAACATAAAATTACTTTCATACAAAAACCTTGTGTGTTCTGTCTTAGTAATAACAACTAAATTTTCAAGAAGAGCAGTCCAGTGATACACACCATAAGAACTCAGAATGTGTACTGCATTGAGTCACACGTTTTCTAACAGGTGGTCTTGTTAGCTAAGAAGATAAGTGGATAGGATAGTAGAAACAGAGATACCAAAAAGGTGTTTAGTAATATCCATGAACTATTGCTTTTCTTTCTTGTTCATACTGATCTTTGCAAGCTTAGTCATAATAGAGTCAAGTTGTCAGTCAAGAGCACCACCCAAGTTTCTAACACAACCATTATAAAGATACTCAAGATACACCACTAGCTTTTTCCACCCCCTTCTCTCATCACTAAACCACGTTGCAGTCTACAAACTGGCAACAAAATCCTTAGTTTCTGATGACCAGTATTCCTCTAGAGACTAAGAAATAGTTGGAACTTGTATTTTCTACCACTTGCTGGTCTGCAGATATCTTAACACTTATTCATGAAAATACTGTTCCCTCGCACAGCAACACTATCTGAATCAGTTTCTACGTAGGGATGGCAGTGTGGCTGAATGTTCAATCTTGTCTCATGATGACGATCTAATTGCAACAAGCTTTTTGTGACCATACAACTGCTTAACGACATTCCATAGCCTGCATGCTTTACATTTCATTCAGCTTCTATTAAAACTAACGTATTAATAATGACACAGAAACTAAAGATGGCAACTCTGAATGCAACAGCATCTTCACCGATTAAAGAGAAGAAAAAGCACATCTGAAAACACTACTTAGCTGCTTTTCATCTACGTCCAGTACACAGCCGTGATTCTGCAAAACTGCAGGTTTATGAAAAGGCTCATGTCAAAAGCAACTGAAAAGCCACACCATTACTCATTCCAAGTATCTGAAAATTGCTAGGCACTCAGTATCACAGCTGGAAATGCTAATAATGCATGCATTTTAATTGAATTCATTAGATACTTGATAGCTATCACTAGAAGCTTGATCTTGTCTGGATGAATAAGATAAGCTGCTTCTTACCTAAATACTTCACACAAAAGACTCACCAAGCTAATCCAAAAAATACTTTTCATACCACTTCTGTTCCCATCCACCAACTGGTTAGTGCAGAAACAGAATAATAGTGATGATTACGTGCAAGTTTGCCAAACTCTGATCAGAATGGGAACTTAAGTCCACAAAACATAATTGATTTAATTAGCTTTAGCCAAAATACGTTCTGGAAATAACACGATTGTTCTGAAGATGCTAACGTGTCAATGGATTCCAGACTGATTAGTGCTTAAATATCTCTCAGGACACTGAATCAAAGTAAGCTCTTTGATTTCAATATTTAATGCTGAAAATCAAAACTTGGTGGACAGCAGAACAATCAAGTCAAAGTCTGCACTAATAATGAGTCTTCACACCAGATTACTGATTGAAGACAGCAGCATGAAACAAAAGCCTTGTGTTGGAATGGCAACCCCTGTGGAGTTGTTGCAATTTGCTTTATCAAGGTTCTCTAGACGTTAACTCTGATAGAACTGAAAGATCTGTCTTGACCCTGACGAGCCCTGAGCAATTACAAGACAGTAATACTCTCATACTTTTCTCCAGCTCAGCTGCATCATACACTGACCATCAATGCTTTCCTAAGTACACAGACTGCAAGCACTTTGTTGAGAAAAGCTTCTACAAGAACACCCTACAGCAGTTTAAATGAAGAAAATAATGGCAGAGAGTGAGCCAAATTTGAAGATACTACCACCTGCAGTTTTATTAATTGTATTACCAATAATATGTTGGGGTTTTTTTCTGGATAACCTTACTCCACCACAGACACTGCACAGATGAGTTGCTTGAAAAGCCCTTGCTCTACAACAGCTTCTTCTATACTGACAGCGTGAGGTGAACAGTATTTTTTTTTCTCATTTGACATGACATCACCAGAGTGTGATGTCCAAATCTCTTACAGCTCTCAGTAAACATGGCTTCCTTTTTATTTTACACCAGTTTTTGGGCGCATCTCTCCATTAATCCAAGGTGACTGAATCTTCAGTACCAGTATCTTGAGACACTTCCAACAGAAGACAAAACAGAGTGCCCTAACCATCACCTTCATGAGGACAACTTTGATTCAAATAATAGCTTTCTGGATGAATTTCTTTGGCTGAACATAGGATTTTCACCTGAAATTCACAGTTAACATCTAGTATAGTACTTCACAATCTCTTTAATCAAGAACTATTGACTAAATAATTTAAAAGCACAACACTAGTCCTACCAAAACAAGCTGGGCACTGCAGGCTGCATTAGATTCCTAAACATCACTCCAAATCTTCAGAAGAGTTTTACAACTTATTTTATTCAAGCCTTCAAAAGAGTGCCTACTGAGGTTATAAATGACTCTTACTGGATTTGTTTTTTAGTATTAAAAAAAGAAAAAAAAAATTATGCTTCCATGTAATTTTCCTCGAATCTCTTTTATTACGCTGTAACAAGCAACAATAAGACAATCATAAAAAAACATGCTGCCAGGCTTCAGGACAAGTTTTACCAACAAAATGAATGTGAAATGTACAAATATTTAGCAAAATAACAATTCAGCCTGTAGAAAATTACAACAGAAACTAAACAATGTAGTATGTACCCAAATAAGAAATTAAAATAACAGGTTAATCTATTAATGGATGTATCATCAAAATGCAATTTTTTTACTGCATCTGCCCTTTAGCTTTATAATGTTTTTCAAATGATTTACATAGATTTTTCCCACATGATTTTTCTTATAACAATGAAGACTGAAGACTAAACTTTTAAAATCTAACTAGCATATATCCTGAAATTTTGGAAACAAGGATGTCAAGCTGTGTGTTCAAACATAAATTTAACATTTAAAATAGCATTTAAGCTGCAAATACAGCTTCATTTATCATGTAGCTGAAAGATTTTTGACACTTTACTCATCTTCAGTTACTTTGTGTACACTGTTATTTCTTGATTCCCAAACCCTAAATTTATGTCAATATAAATAAATATAAATAAGACATAAATTCATATCAAAACAGTAAAAGATGTAGAAAAAATAAATTAAAAATACACCATATTTACTGCAATTAGATTTTCTGTACCTTAAAAAAAAAATGCATACAGAGATTTTTTGATAGGCAATACCAATCATCTAATGCCATTTTGGAAAAATCTGTACATGTTATTTTTTAGGGTTGTATTAAAAAGTTACTAGTATAAGATCACTGCTATCACAAAACGGCTCTGTAGAAAGATGAAGCTCAGCATATACTGACAATGCCTGTAGCTCATTCCAGTCAAAATGGAGGCAGTACAGTGATATTAGTTGGAAGAAACATGCTCTATCCAACTAGTCAACGTACTCATGCGGAGTTCTACTGAAGATTTACATCCTGAAGACTCCCAGAACCATGCAGAAACTGCTTGTTCAGGTGCAGGGATAGAAACTGGTGTCAAACAACTAACTGATTCCAGAAGTTTTACAGTTCTCAGGACTAACGATGAGCTACTGACTCTGGATCCTGAACACCTTTCAAGAATCTGCACTTGCCGCATAACTTTCAGACAGCAAGAACTATCATAAACATTTTTAGGGCTCTTTATTTTTCACGTTACCTCAATAAAGCGTGCCTAGTCTTAGAAGGCTGTGAAAAGCCTCTGCATCCCTGAGGTCTTAAACTATAAACCAAGTTAAGACTCATTTCAGAGAACCGACAAGGTGCTGCTACTATGGAAACAGGCAGGAAGTAAAGGTTGTCACGCACTGCTGACTGAGAGCCTACAGGGATCCCAGCCGTGGTGTTTTGCTTCCATAGAGGATACAGGACCAGAGACAAAGAGAGTTCAAAACAAAGGAAGGGAAAAAAAAAAAAAAAAGAAGAAAAAGAAGTCAGCCCAGTTAGAATAAAAGAAATGCAGAACGCATGTGTAATGAAACAGGACTCAATACTGTAAGGGAAGGCAATCTCCAAGTCAGAAAACTGAAAACCTCTTCAACATATCTCTGATTTACACAGCAGGTATTTAGCGATGATATTAACAATCACTCTTAAAACAAAATTAAAAATATATATATATATATGTGTATACTGCCATCATACAAACATTTAGTCTACACTTAAATATTTGACTTCAAAAAGTGATATGGTATCATACAACAATATGCATTTAAAACTGTATCTTATGGAAACATCAAGAAAATCAAAGTTTTTAACTATGAAAATGTTTTATTAAAACTGGATGTTGGATTATTTCAAAATAAAACAACAGCACATCACCCACATAAAAGAAATTTTCCATGAAATATTAAAATGAAACTAAAACATGTGTAAGAGAGAACTTTCCTCTATCTGCAATCTAAGCTTTAAGAAGCATCATTAATGAAAGTTGTTTATACCTTTCAGAAAGGACAGATTGATTTGTTTTCCCACTAACACACTGCTTTTCTGCAGGTTTGATAAATTACTACGAACAAAGAAAGAATCTAGTTAGAAAGAAGAAAAACCTGTTTATTAACAAACAGGAAGACTATTAGAACTTAAAGCCTCAATCATGCAAAAGCTACTGTTAATTCTGTGAAAAGGTATTTGAAGAAAATGTGCAAAAATGTATTAAAGGATAAGCAGAAGATACAGTTTTTGTTGAGCTGATTTGTTTTTCAAAATCTATACAAAACTTTAAAAATATCCATATTAAAATATGGTTGCCATTATATGGACATTTTAATTCAAAAATTATGTAAAAGAGGAAAAAAAAGAATTGACAGTATTTAAATAAAAAAGCAAAAAAGCAAAGACCTTTCAACTGCTATTTCTGTTGCCCTATTTACTAGACCATGTGTTCCCTCCAAAATAATCTATGTATTTTTGCCTAGAATGCAAAAAAAACCATGCTGCATAGCTTTTCTATTTATTTAGCTTATTCAAGGTATTATTACTATTTCCTAAGTCACTACATAAAACTTGCACTTCCCGTACTATTTACTGTGTTTCATAAAAGTTCCATTAGAAACAAATTCAGAGCAAATGTAAGTTGGAGGCATCATTTCCATTTATTACTTTTCATAATACCTTTTTCATTCAGAGGTATCAACACAATCTACAGAATTACTGCCATTGTTTTCAAAGACAGATAAAGGACAAAAAAATAACAGCATAATGTCTAATTATTGTCATCTATCAAACACAGAGGGATATATATTGAGTTATACAACACAGAGTACAGTAATCATATGGATATTTATGATGATCCAATTTAAGACTTTTGTGAAAGATTGCACTTTGATATATACTTTTCATATGTGTGTGTGTTTTATGCCTTTTCATAAATAGACACCACCAGGAGGTCAGGATGAAGCCTCCAGAGGAAAAGTGAGATCCCTTGTGAGCTTCCCTTTAGTGGAACTGAGGACACTTAGGAATGAAAGTTCCAGTGACCGCAGTGAAAACTAGAAGAAAAATTACAGCAAAAAAAAAAAAAAAATGGGGGGCTGCACCAACCAGAGCCAGAAAGACTGATGAAACGATTGGGAAACAAACAGACTTTGATGAAACAAATCTTGTAGAGGCAGAGACAGCTTCAAGGAGCTTGCCAAGATTCAGAAATTCTTCAAGGGCACAGCTACAGCAGTGATTTGGTTTGGACTGCAAGCATTCTTTTGAAATACATTCTCATGTACATTCATGTACTAAATCATGGCTTGCATAGTAGAGTTTCTCTCAGCAGATCCATTCCTATTTCACTGTACTATTTGCCAACATGGACACACAAACTTAGAAATTAACCTAGAAGCAACCCCCTACAAAGATGCACTGAGTAGACATAAGTGTTGTCTACAAATCGCATTTATTCCTGCTTTTTCATAAATACAATTTTGTGACTAGTAAAGAAATTAATTATTCTAACTTAATAAAACCCAGCCTTTAAACAATTCAAAAAGCCTTTTTTTGGAATGCTTTCAAGCAGAAAGAGGAGGAGCTGTGTTAACCCACCTACAAACATGGCCAATATGAAGTTTCGCTGAGTATCCAGGGTCCTGTCAGAGATAGTACAGGTAGTTAAGAACTATGCTCTTGCACATGAAAGACTTTCTGCAAAGTTTTTGTATTTTCTATTTCCATCAGCACTTACAAGCATAACAGAAAAAAATGACTCAGACTGGGAATTTGACATAATGTTTTCCCATGTACTCTCTCTCTTCAGGAAAACACAATAAGGCACAAAGAATTTTAGTTTCAAAAACG
Source organism: Lathamus discolor (assembly GCF_037157495.1). Classification (NCBI taxonomy): domain Eukaryota; kingdom Metazoa; phylum Chordata; class Aves; order Psittaciformes; family Psittacidae; genus Lathamus; species Lathamus discolor. Next base: position 27,116,264 of record NC_088884.1, read on the forward strand.
TTCAGCCAAACTAAACCACAGAAGAGTCTGCGATTTTATCTCAGCCATCTGCTTAATTTATAAGCAAAGAATGTTCAATATACTGCGATAAATTCAAAGCCTCCGATCTGTCTCCCGTCAGAAGAAAAATGTGAATGTTTTGGTGCAAAAGATGGGAAAAACACTGAATTTCCATTAATTCCTGAAGTGTCCAAACAACTTTAACCACAGACTAAAACAGAGTATCATGCCCAGTTTTCTTTATTCTTATAGTCAGAACTAGAGAAATCATACAGCCACAGCTCCTATTACCACTTAAAAATGAAGGTTTCTCAGAATTTGGTAAACATTTATCATGTAATTCTTAGGAGTCTGAAGTCAAGCGCACACCACCATCTTCTCTCCAGAAAAGGAAAGCATAACTAATACATTATTACTAGTACAAGCTCTCTTTCATTATTCACTCTCTATAAGAAAGCATGGACATGCACAATTGCTAGTCCAACCTCCAGCAGTAATGGTATTCATCAGTAATCTTCTTGTGAGCCTTTACAATGGCCCTACTACTTGACTTCAATCAGCTGTAAAGCTCCTTTATTCTGTTATCACATCAGTGTGAGGGAATGAATGCCATGGATTGAATGCCTTCCTAAAGGAGTGCAGTCATGCTGTTAGAATAGCAATGAGCTTCATCTGACACTGCTCAACACATTCTTTCACACTCCCTCACTCTTGCAGGGGAATGCATGCATGACAAAAATAAATATCTGTTGAGTGCAAATGCTAAGAAACATATCTACAGAATGATATACTAAATAGAGCATATCACAGTTTAATAGGAAGAGTTGGAAGTTGATATAAAGGATGCAATTAATAGACTTAACTGGCAGCAGTTGTGTTCCATTTGTCAGAAGAAAGGGATAGACAGAATAATTATTCTACTAGTGAGAAAGATACTCAGAATTTCAATGCAGAATGTCTCATCTTCTCCTTAAGTTCTTTTTATTTGCGCTGATGCAAGTACCTAAGCATAGACTTGGTCTTTCACATTTTAATAAAGAGAAGAAAACAAGAAAAAAAGGGTAACTGTTGATACTCTAAGTAGAATATTCTGTAGTTCAGCCTGTCTTTTCCCTAAATAGGGAAAACTGTCATGCATATTAGCTTTAGCCAAAACAAGCAGTTTAGTCTAATATGAAATCTCTATTAGTATGCCTGCAGAATCTAGATGACCATATTGACAAAGTTATCAAACAACTCTGGCAGGAAACTGAATTATCATTCATAATTGCTTTTAGGACTCACTCAAAGTTTAATTTGCCTTTATTTCTGCAATTTTGAATACATCAACACTCCACCACAAAAGCAAGCTAAGAATAACGAAAGTGCATCTTCATAGCTCAAGTATATTGGTGAATTTTCAGTAATAAACACATTATTAAATGCTTCTCAAAAAATTGTATTTCCACAGTTAGCTATAATAAACTAGTCTTTCTGACCAGCTATGACACAGTTTATTCTCTAGAAAAGTTATTTCTACTATTTTAAAAACATTTCAATCAAAATGATACTGAAAAATAAAAGAAAGTGTCTGAAAGGAAGAAAGATAACAGAATGCAGCAACTATCCTCGCTCTTCTTTGGGACAGTATCTTTTAAATTAACACTAACCTGCAAATCCATTCATTCTGAAAATTTTATACTTGATAATCTCAAACCTAATCTATTTATGCTTCTCTTTCCTTACTAAGATACTCTGATTTTTCCCCCTCCATTAATTTTTTTGTATTAAAAATATATAATCTTCCCTACACGTGAGCTTATTTAAATTCCTGTGCTGTTTTGTTAAGGATGAAGAGAAAGGATGGTGCTGTGGACTGTGAAATGCCTTTGTGTTACTTGACCAGAAGCAGATTATTTCAAAAGTGTGCTACACTCTAAAGTCCATTTTAGAGCAAACTGGAATAAAGTGAAATCTTTCTTCTGTGAAGTATCTGTCAGCATCAACTCTTGCTTGGAGAAGCACAGAAAAACTTCTGTGCCCATGCTCAGGAATAAGGCACTGATGTGGCAAGTGAATGGGGCCTCTGAACACTGTTTTGAGAACATGAACTGATATCTCAGAGTACTGGATTTACATTAAAACATAATGAGTGACTCAGCCAATGACGTTTTCTTGAAGAACGACAACGATCCAGTCAACATTTCCAGTAGGAATTTTAAATATTGTCTCCTGCACCTCTCAATCATGCTTGTGAAAAGTTCAAAACTCAGGATGGAACTCTACAAAACACGTTCCTCAGTGAAAGTATATAGCTAAAATTGCATCTGCAGTGGTGCTGTAATTTAGTACATAGTAGTTTGGTGACACCCATTCCCACTAATGTGAGGAAGAGAAAGTATCAACAGAAATCAGAAAAGACATGCTTTTCTTTTTAGTATAGCAGAGAAATAAAGCTTACAACTTGGTCAGCCCTGAAGTGGTCAGGCAGTTGGACTAGATGATCACTGCAGCTCCCTTCCAACTGAAGTATTCTATTCTATTATACTAATTATACCCTAAAAACCAGTTATTAGCACGTTCAGGCAGTAAAACCGAATCAGAACACACTTAGAAAGGAGCAAGAAATGACTGCTTCAAACAAGTCCAAACAGCCATTCTCTGCCCCTTCTCACAACTGCAACACAGAACTGCCCAGCTCTCCATGCCTTGCTTAAGCTTAAGTATGTCCAATAAGCAATATGAAATTAAAACAATGTCCTCCTCAAAGACATGGCAGAAGGAAGGAAATGAATGGCAGCTGAGATAACACAAGTCCAAATCCTGCACTGACAAGGAGAACAAGAAAGCACTCATAACTCACACTTGGTTTCAGTAAATAACATTCAAAAGAACTAGGCTGTGCCAAAGGTAGGCTGCAAGAAGACAAGTGCTTGAAGAGCTGAAGACCTCTCAAGGTTGTTAACACACTGTTTACACAACAATAATGAACTCCTGGGCATTGGTTTCAGGGTTACAGTGTGAGATTAAGCTTGTAGTTAACATAGGTAACACCATATGCTTAGCACAGGTATGCATACTTCCACATGTGCTCCTCTTCAAATCTTCAAAATCTCTTTCTAAATATGGAGTTCTCTGAATCAGGATTTATTTATAATCCCCAAATCAATGAAGCAGAATAAAGGGAAAAGAAACAAACCAACAAAGAAACAAACAGAATAGAAAAAAAAAACCAACCCTGCACTGCTGAGTACAAACATTTCATGTAGATGTAACTCCACAACATGTACTCTTCTATTGATACTAGCAGAACTTCTGGAAATGACACTACGAAAAAAACATTTATAGCAACAAGCCAATTAACTTAAAAAAAAAAACTCCTAAGGTGATAAAATACACAGTAGTTTAAATCATACAAATATAAATTCAAACACATCTGTAAGAAAACAGATACACATTACATTTTAATAGTGAATGAGCAATTGGTAAAATCCTCATTAAAAAGTGCTTTGCAGAGACTAAAATTTACTACAATAAAAGCACCTGAAACATTACTCTGACTTTGCATAATCTTCTGTTAATGACCTAGACCTAGCAATATGATGGAAAACCTAATAATGTGGTTTTAGTACTTCCATAAAGGAACAAAATGGAAGAAAAACCAATTCAAAATGGGTTTAAATGCCTCAAAAAGATAAAATAATTTCCTTATATTGCCTTGATTTTACAACCACTTCTTTAAGGGATCAAAGCATGCTAACACAACTTTTATTTAGAAAAGTTAAATACAAGACAACTCATTTCTCCTACACTTTGTTACCCCTGTTCCCACCCTGCTCCCCTGCTCGAGGAATAACATTAGTTTTTGCTAATGCTGTTAAACAACATAAATGTCTTGTTCATAGTGGAAAGCTATCGTGTTTAAAAACAAAGAAATATTTATTTCCAAATGGATGTTCTCCTGGCATGTAAACCCACCCAGCTTTACACGACTGATATTAATGATTTGTGAAGAATAAAATGCTTTTGATATGTCTTGCAAGAATGTGGACATAATAAGATATAAGTAATGAAAAACTGGACTACTGGAGACACTGGAGGTCAAATCTGATATTTGCTGAGACCAGGAAAAGGAAGAAATAAAACCAGAAGAAGATAACAAAAAGCAGACACTGTCTCTGTGAGCGATAATAACATCTGAAGGAAAACAACCTTTACTTTAAGTAAGAGTTTATTCACACAAAAAGGTCTACCTATTGCAATCCCATTAAAAAATACAGTTTTGATGAATAATTGTTTAGTTAATTAAGGGATTAAATTCTTGGCCTAACTGGAAAACAAAGACATAATTTGCCTATAATACAAATCAGATGTTATTTAAAATATTTCTATCAATATTTTTCTTGACACTTCATTTTGCTCATTTACTTGTCAGCAAATTGAGTAATCTGCTGAACCACACTGAATGAAGAGGACAGCTACCATTGTATATTTGGAGATACAAAATACAATGTAACTTTACTGGGTTACATTGCTAAGTATTCAATCAAGTGTACATGGAAAGAGCAGGAAGAAATCTATTTGAAAAGCAAAAGATGGCACAATTCAGGGCAATATTTTTAAAGTGAAAAAAGATTTACAAGGAAAAAGCAGATGTCAATATCTAGGAAATCAACATTTTACATGTTTCTACTTAAATACAATTAAATTAAATTGTAAATTAGCAAAAATAGTAAATTGCAAAAGCATAGTAAATTACCAGGAAATCTTCATTATTAATACTATAAGTTAATAAATACGGTGAAGGAAAAAGTACTGCCTAATTTTGTATATCCACTTTGCCTTTCTTGGAATTATTTTAGACCCTGAATATAACACGAAACATCCCAGTCACTACGTGGGTGTGAAAAAACAGAGCACATTGCAGAAAACAGACATCCTGTCATAGCAGCCTTACAATATCTGAAGGGTGTCTACAAGGATGCCAGAGAGTGACTCTTCATTGGGGACTGTAGTGGCAAGACAAGGGGCAATGGTTTTAATCTTAAACAGGGGAAGTTTGGGTTACATATAAGTAAGTTCTTTACTGTGAGGGCGGTGAAGCACTGGAACAGGTTGCCCAAAGAAGTGCTAAATGCTCCATCCCTGGCAGTGCTCAAGGCCAGGCTGGACAAAGCTTTGGGTGGCATGGTTTAGTGTGAGGTGTCCCTGCTCATGGCAGGCAGATTGGAACTAGATGATCTTTCCAACTCAACACTGCATTTGACAGCATTCGACACTGTCCCACATGACATCCTTGTCTCTAAATTGGAGAGACATCAATTTGATAGGTGGACCACTTGGTGGGTAAAGAACTGGCTGGATGGCCACACACAAAGAGTTGTGGTCAATGGCTCAATGTCTGGCTGGAGACCAGTAACGAGTGGTATCCCTCAGGAATCAGTGTTGGGACCGGTCTTGTTCAACATCTTTGTTGGTGACATGGACAGTGAGATAGAGTGTGCCCTCAGCAAGTTTGCTGATGACACCAAGCTGTGTGGTTGGGTTGATATGCTGGAGGGAAGGGATGCCATCCAGAGGGACCCTGACACGCTTGTAAGGTGGGCTGATGTCAGCCTCATGAAGTTTAATCGTGCCAAGGTCAGAGCAATCCCAGACACAGCTACAGGTTGGGCAAAGAAGAGATTCAGAGCGGCCCTGTGGAGAAGGACTTGGGGTGCTGGTCAATGAGAAAATGAACATGAAGCCGGCTGCAGTGTGCACTCGCAGTCCAGAAAGCCAACCGTATCCTGGGCTGCATCAAAAGCAGCATGACCAGCAGGTCGAAGGAGGTGATCCTGCCCCTCTACTCTGCTCTTGTAAGACCTCACCTGGAGTATTGTGTGCAGTTCTGGTGTCCTCAACATAAAAAGGACATGGAACTGTTGGAACAAGTGCAGAGGAGGGCCACGAGGATGATCAGGGGACTGGAGCACCTCCCGTATGAAGACAGGCTGAGGAAGTTGGGGCTGTTCAGCCTGGAGAAGAGAAGGCTGCGTGGAGACCTCAGAGCAGCCTTCCAGTACCTGAAGGGGACCTATAGGGATGCTGGGGAGGGACTCTTCATTAGGGACTGCAGTGATAGGACAAGGGGTAACGGGTTAAAACTTAAACAGGGGAAGTTTAGATTGGATATAAGAAGGAAGTTCTTTACTGTGAGGGTGGTGAGGCACTGGGATGGGTTGTCCAGGGAATTTGTGAATGCTCCATCCCTGGCAGTGTTCGAGGCCAGGTTGGACGAAGCCTTGGGTGACATGGTTTAGTGTGAGGTGTCCCTGGCCATTGCAGGGGGGTTGGAACTGGATGATCTTAAGGTCCTTTCCAACCCAAACCAGTCTGTGGTTCTATGATTCTTCTATCACATGAAGTTCATAAAACAATTCTTCAGAATAGTATCTTCTTCAGCCTTTCTAAGCTTTCTTAGAGTTATCCTTCTGCTTTTCAGGAAAGCCTATGGGGCTCCTATATGTTACATCTGAGAAACTTTACAAATGTTTATTTAGTCTAAAAAAAGCTAGCTAAACATCTTTTATTACATGGAAAGTATCCAAATGTTATCAACATAGCTTCTGTGTCGCAGAATGGCTACTCTAAAATAAATCTCTAGGTTGAATACCTTGTCTTTATAGTTGTCAGCAGTCAGGGGTAATGTGTAAGCTTTAGGTAACTTCTTATCATCTTCTGGTATCTTGGCACAGAGATTTCTCAAGACAGATGCTGGAATCTGTTTCTACACCTAATGATGGATTTTTCTCTCACAAATTTGCTTGATCATGTTTTGAAACCCTATAAAATTCAGGACACAGAGTCTTGTGGTGAAGTGCTCCACAATTAAACTGTGTGCTATGCAAAGAAGTACCTTCTTAGGCTTGAACCCGACACCTCTTTTTAAATGTGACTAAACCTTTTCCTTTGTCACGTGTACTTTGTACACCTGCACTATATTTCTATCTTAACCTTCCCCCTTTTCCTCAGGATAAGGAGTCTTCAGAAGAAACAATTCTTCATCATTATGCATTCTTGACTTCCTCTAACCTTGCCTCACTCCAGAGGAACACCACGGGTTTACATAATGGCAAAATTAGGTTCTCTTATAGTCTCCATTCTAACACCTTCACAGAAGTATTTTGACCTTGAGTTCTTGTTCCTACGTAGCAACACACACTTCACGGTTAATGACCATGTACAAAAAATATAATTTCCTTTTTCTCCCCAAAGCTTTCCACGTCACCTTACAGTTACATGAACAGGAATTTCAAGTGCCATTTTATCGCTGTCACTCTGTCCCAGAAGGTCTTTCTGCTTTTCTTGGTTCATAAATTTGTTTCCATGCTTATTCTGAATAAGCTATTATCAGCTGCAGGCTTTCTTACCCTGTTAGTCACCTTTTCCTGATCTCTTGTGAAGATGCTAAACGACATGTTCAAATCTAAATATGTAACATTTACGTAATGTAGGAAAAGTACACATCTGTCTGCAATACTTTCTGTTTATCACCTTAAAATTTGTATTTAATCTTAAAGCTTTCTACTTGTTATACTACCAGATAATACTCCTTTGTTCTGATATGAAAAAATGACAATCTGGTTTGTTTCAACTTCGTCTACTGCGCATTTGAAAATAACTGAATGGCTTTTTCTACAATTTATAATCAACAGAGTAAGTTTCTTCACAGTGAAAAAGGGAGAAATAATATTATATCAAAATATATCATCCGCTAATATTTCCCAAGGGCTTACACTGTCTTCTCTGAATTAATAGCTCTTCAACAGCTGTATTATGTCAATATTAATAGCAAAGAAAAAGGTTCTCCAAAGATACTTTAACTGCACTTCACTATCCTGAAACGTGTTTAGTATTTAAAAGAACCCAAACCTGTAATCTTCTCCCCTACAGTAATATTTCTTTGCAACTTTTCTCCAATTTCACATTTTAAGTCACCACAACTATGTTTCCTCTCAGCTCACTGTCTCTGAAGTAATGTAATTCAACAGAAAGTAACAACAAATAAAGTAACTAAGTATATCTAAAGTAGACTACTATAAAATTACATTAAGACATGCTGCCTTCTTTTATTTCTTATTTTTCCCCTCCATTGAAATCCTCAGTACAGCTGAGAAACATTTTTTCAATTTAAGTAGATTTATCAATTAAAAATAAAGCCAATTACACTAGACTGAATTTTACTTAAAAAAAAAAACATCTAGTAAAAGATGATACAAGACCCTGGGACTTTCAAAGACATAGGTTAAAAAAGATGTTTTTTAAAACCCACAGATAGTTCTGAGACAGAATCTGTGAAGAGAATGATCTCAAACAATGCTATAGGTGCTGTCGTTATTTTCTAGTTACTGCCAAATGATAACACATTTGTCTGGAATTCTTAACAACTCCATCTAAAAAAATCTCCATTTTAGTCTGTACTTAAAACAAACCACCACACACCAAAATGAGAAATCAACCTCTTATCAACTCTTCTTATCAATCAACCTCTGTTTTAAAAATGGCTTAATCTGTGGTCTGAAAGATCACTGCCCATTAAGACAACGTGGACTTTGTATGAATCATTGCTAACCACATATCCTCACAACCACAACTATATTTGACTGAAATGCTGTATTAAAAGTCTAGGAAATAGGTACCTGAGTTCTTTTTTAAAGTATCAGCTGTAAGTTTATTTTAATTATGTTGATGAGCAACTGTCATGATATGTGTTTTCCTGTTCATTTCTCAGAGTTACACATCAGTTTGCCAGTTAAATCTTTCTGAATGTTCTAATTTCTAAATCTTTTCCCTTTGACTGTGATTGATGCTTCCTTTCTGCTGAGGAAAAGGCATAAAAGGCATAAAACGCTTACAAGCTAAAATGCTTAATGGGTTTATGAAGAAGAATGTTGTAAGAAGGATTGCTTTGACAGTTTGATTAGATTAACACAATCAATCAGTTTCAATAATATACACCACCCTTAAAAACACAGGTACTGCGGCTTTCTTAGTGCATGCTACCGCATTTAAATTGAAAGCAACAATATCACATCTTTTCAGTGCGAAATGTGCCCCTCACTACAAGAAAGATATTGAGGTGCAATGAAGAAGGGCACTGAAGCTGGTGAAAGGTCTAGAGAACAAGTCTTATGAGGAGCAGATGAGGGAACTGGGGTTGTTTAGCCTGGAGAAAAGAGATTCAGGGGAAACCTTGATGCTCCCTGCAACTACCTGAAAGGAGGTTTCAGCGAGTCAAGTGTCAGTCTCTCCTCCCAAGTAACAAGCGATAGGATAAGAGGAAATGGTCTCAAGTTGCACCAGGAGAGGTTTTGATTGGCTATTAGGAAAGATTTATTCACTGAAAGGACTGTCAGGCATTGGAACAGGCTGCCCAGGAAAGTGGTTGAGTCACCATCCCTGGAGGTATTTAAAAGGTATTTAGATAAGGTGTTTAGGGACATGGTTTTTGGCAGTGACAGGTTTATGGTGGAACTCAATCTTAAAGTCTTTTTCAACCTAAATGATCCTATGATTCTATAAATACAGTATGATCTACATTTTATAGCCTCATACTGTGCTGTAAATAAGAATATATAATGCTGTAGTTCTGTCTTCTATCAGAAATATCCAGAAAGTTCAAAAGCATGTCTGGCAATTGTTAACAGGTCTGATTCAAAGAAATGCAGAAAAGGAACTGATCTGTTATATTTTCACCTTCTTGAATTTGTTGTTTTGACAGTCATAACATTATCAAACATTTCTTTATTTCTCCCTCTCCTAACTTTCACTAGATTTTATGTAAAATGATTTGTAATCCATTCATGAATAAAACTAACAAGCAAACTGGTGGTACAGCTATAGCATAAGCCTCCCAGGTTTATAACAGTCCTGTCATAACCAATCTCACCTTGGTGTAGAGAAGATCAGATTATGAGTTTAGTAGCAGGATAGACATGTCCTATGCATTTGAGTAGGAATAAGTCCTTTTCAATTGTGGAGCGTGTGAAGGACAGGTTATCCTTGCTTTCAACTCTATTATCAACAAGGCAATATCCTATATTATGACAAAACTTAAAAATTAAACACTACTTTCCATACTAAAGATAATAAACAGTGGACTAGGTTTGGATTTATGGTTGCACAACTGCATAACAAATTTTATCTTGTACAATGATACCCAATATCACGATACAACAATGACAGCAAAACTAGATATATTTGAACTTTTATTAACCAAGCACAAATAGGCTGAAAATACTGTAGGAAAAATGCATACATCTTTTACATCTTTTCAGCAGTTGTTGAAGATGCACTGAGTAACAAGCAGATACAGAGTAAGAGCCACCTGAGAGACTGAAGTGATCTCTATATAGTAACAAGATCCACTGCTGGCCTTGAGATAGTGCTTGTTTAATTCAGGACGATGTGAGATGGACCAAATAGGGTTATCTGAAAATTTATTAGCAAGAAACTCAGGGCAACAGGAGATGATGAGATCAGAGCAGTCTGGGCTGAGGCTTTTACAGCTACAGTAAATGCACTTTGGATTTGCATCTTATTTCACACTCAATTTAGTCTTGGATTTTCCTTCAGACTAGATTTAGCCTTGAGTCCCCAAATGCAACATTCCCACTATCTTGTGGTCCAAAGCTGTCCAAGTGATTGGCTTGAGACATGTATGTCTCCTTTAGGGGTTGTTACGTGTTAGAGCCTCTTCAGTGTGTAGCTGGAAAATAGCTTACCATCACATTTCCTTACAAAGGAATTAACACCCAAAACTATTCCATGAACCAAACGAACAGAAGCCAAGTGAGAACTAAAGAGGAATTTGGTTCAGAATTGCACTACTATTCCAGACCAAACCACAGACTTACATTTGCTGCATGCATATGCAGGCTTGAATGTAAAACTTGCTTCACAAGAGAAGAATTTGGGGAAAAGTGCCTAATAAACACAGAATTCAAATAACCTAGAAGGTGTCAGCATTTCAAAATGAAAATTGAACAATTCATGAGCTGTACATGCTGACTTATATAATCAAGGTCACCTCACATGACTGCAGGGATACTGCCTGTAAGCATCTACAAGAAAAAGCTGCAAACTAGCAACATGCCTATTAAGACAAGATTGTTCAAAAAAGTTCAAAGTTCTCATTTGCACATGGCTGTAAAAAATGTCTTCTAAATGACAGCTTAATGGTTCTAGAAAGAGAAAACATCTTTAATTTCAACGGGAAGGGAAAAAAAAGAAAAAAGTACGAAGGCTGCAATCAGAAGAAAATTAAGATAGAAAGGTTGGTGAATTGTCAGTGCTGATTAAGAAAGAGGAGAAACAAAAGCTAGACAGGGTGAAGTTAAAGCTTTGGAACCCCTGCAACTGCTATGAAAAGAAATCTCAGTAGTCAACTAAATACAAATGTACTTTAATACTCTATTAAAGCAGGCTGAAGTATCCTTAGTGTAATAATATTCAGCCATTGAAAATAATAGTAGCCAAATTCAGCATTCTGCACGCTATAAACTTTGGAGAATAGAGTATTGCTCAACTTCACAAACTACCAGTTTGGGAGTGTTCAATGTGAGGCACTTATAAGAAAAAAAATAAAAGGTATGATTTTTAAAGACATTTCATAAGCTGCCTTTAAATGAAGCTCCCAAAGTCATTTTTGGATTGTACACATGAATGACAAACCTGTGCTATTGGCAACAAACAATTCAACTTCTATCTGATTGCGTGAACTCTGTATTTCTCAAACATCATGGTTAATACAAAATGAGAAAGCTATATAAAGAACACTATTCTGTATCACAATAAACTTTTTTAATAAATAGAAATAAAGAACTGGGCTTCATTATATTTTTCCCTCTCTACTATGGCAAAACACAGTTCCAGCATTTAACCCAAGTATCTCCAGCTTGCACTAAAATATATCTTCCTTCAATTACCACCACAGTCACAGCCTTCAAAACCTGCACAGCAAATGTGGAGTCACCACCTCCAAAAGGTATGTTTTTCACAACAGCTATTTTATTTATAAACTCCATTGTTTACAAAGTCATGACAGTATCACAGCACAATAATAATGCCCAAATCATGATTCAGACATTATACTTAGTCTTGAGTGCATACTTTAGATTCATTTATTTTGAGTCTAAACTTCACTGAAAGATACCACTACTCTATGGAACATTGCTGAAGATAGCCGAGTTATGTGAAATTAATCACTGACTCCCATATAGAGGTTTTGTCAACTGGTTTATTAAACACACGGTGAAAATGGATTAAAGGGTGGCCAAAATGTTGAATATAGAAATAAATGTTCTTTCAGAGAGACACCTTTTCAAACAGGTGAATAGACTAGGCAAGATTAAAAAAAAAAAAAAAAAGTAAAAAATTAAGAGATAGTAGTCTCCAATTAATTCATTTAAAATGTTCTATTATTAATAACTGTATATTTCATCAGAATAACCACTACAACAACCTGCTATGTCACAAATTGTACTTTATAGCGTACTTTCTATACTCTGAGATCTGAATAATCCTAAGGACAAGGTAATTTCTGAACCAGTGCCAAACCACTGTCCATAACTGATGTCACATTAGGAATCAATTTAGAACATCTTCATATTCACTTACATACTGCAGCTTATGCAGCATTATACCAGTTTCCCACTATAAAAACTTTAATTCAGCTAAGCACAGAACAAAATTTAGAAGATATTTATATACATTTTGAAATAGTTGGGGTTTTGATCAGTGATTCAACTCCTGGGAGAAAAAAAAACACCACCAAAACAGCCTAAATTGGGATAACCACAAGAATACTTACAGAGAAAAATGGCAAGAAAATGAAGGAACTGAATGATAGAAACTCTGAGCACTGAAAGAAGCAGCAAATTACATATCCCATCTGATTTAAATAGATTCATATTATTCATATTGTACAAAAAAAATCAAAACAAGAATTAGGCTTTTTGAATTTCTATGAAGAAAAAGTAGAGTACAGAGAGTCTGGAAAATGTAAGAGAAAAATATGTTAAACAAAAAAAAAATCCTATGCAGGATCTACTACAGAAAGTTATGAAATAAGAGAACCAAGAGCTTTTGGGGGAAAAAAGAAGAATCCTTGGTATCAGTAACTGTCATCAGCTATCTAGGGAGAACTGTCATACAGATGCTCTAAAATGTGCATCTCAACTAAGAGAATCAGGCCAGAAAAAAAGAGCAGATATGCAAATCATAAGCATAAGCTGACAGTGAAGTTGTAGGAAAGCCTCAGATCACCCATGAATAGGATGGAGAAGGAAAAGTGAAAAACAACCAAGAAAAAGTGCCTTCCATGAGACTGGAAGAAAGGGCAGAATAGATCTCAAAATAGATAGTCAAGGGCAATGCAAAAAGCAGAGCAAAGCACAAGACTGTCATGTATCAGGAAAACAATAAAGGCCAGAATATTAAGGAAGAAGTGATCATTACTAGGAGCTAAAGCACTGGAAAGACAAAAGAAGATAAGGTTCTTAATATTTCATGTAGTTCTAATGATGATGTGCATTCCCGAAACAAACAGTAACTATGCCAATTTCCTAATCCCCTTACAATATCTATGCTATTATAAAAAAGCTATTTTTACTGGATTTTACAGGAATACTACTAGCTTGTCCTTCCTTTCACCCTCCAAGGTTATGTTTGAATTCAGGTACTATGTCACATACACTGGAAAAGAGCTAAAAATTATTTTGAAAGCTCAACAGATTTTCTGTGCAGGTTGCTTAAAATCTTTCCCATTAAAATTCTCTGCTTCAAAGCAAATCAGGTTAATCTATGCACTTCAACCTACTAATCTTCATTGTAGCAGAATGTTCTGCAGTACACAGCCAAATTTGCCATGAATATGTACTCATTATTTTACATGTGGTAGTGAGGATGCCCTGTTTGGTAAAGTGGCATCAAACGCAGATTTCTGAATTTCAAGTCTATTTTATGGGAATTTGTGTTTTTTCTTACCTGGATAAGGTTCTGCTATTCAGACATTTGCACAACAATATAAACCATATATGCAGTATTATTTCCAATTCTGTTGTTCATTTACAGTAGCAATAAAATGTTTTTAGTTTCATCCAACTCTTCATCTTACATCTACTATAAACACTTCTGATTTGATTTTAAATTGGTACTGTTCAAAGAAGGAAACCATGCATTCTCACATTAGAGTAATCTATATCAATTCTGTGTTAGCTATGGATATTCTGACAAATTTGAAACAGAGAACTGTGCAATGTTAGGATTATTTTATATTTATTCAGGTTCTAACAACAGTAAAACATCAGAAACAAAAGTTAAAAAAATGGTAGTCATGGTTTGCTTGTTAGTGTTAGCTTCTACAAACACCAATAACCAGCATAACTAACAATAGCTGCTTGAGAAAAGAGAAGTAAGTAGGCTCCAGTTTTAAAATACTAAACTGAACACAAACTTGCAGCTTAGTCTCTTAAGACATGTAAGTGAAGCTCTGTGAGGAATGGCTGAGGGAAGGAGGAGTAGCCCTTTCCTGCTTTGCAGAGATGCCCTGTAATATTCATGCTCGGCTCTGGCTCCTTCTCCTGCGAATTGTGAATTACACAGACTCCACACCCCTGGCTCCTTTGAAATTACCAAAAAGTGCTACAAAAGTCTGATGTGTATGGAATCTAAAAGACGCACAAAATGAAAGAATATACAGATATGAGAAACTTTCCTTTTTCTCTTCTTGTATAGCATCATGATTCTCTTTCAGACTTTAGACTTTAAGGATAATATTAACTTTAATAAAGCCTTCTTTTAGAAAAACTGACTATTTCAAAGAAGTGAAGAAGCAGAACAAACCATTTTCTAGATTATCTAACATTCTATTATCCTATAGAATAATGCATCAAGATCCTGATCAATAAAGCATTTTAAAGGACATGCTTAATTTACTAAATTCATGAGTTGTTCCACTGAAGCCAATGGGATTATTCACATTCTTTGAGTTAAGCATAAGAGAAAGTACTTTATCTCATCCCCTCTACATTCACAATCAACTTCCATTTAGCTACAGAAAACTTCCATCTACTTCACCAGTACTGGAAACTGCCTTAAGAACTTGAACCTAGGAAAACCCACAGGCTTCCGTATGCATATCACTGAGTTTTGATTTTGTCTGGGCTTTGCATGTCTATATACCTCCCTCATAAAATAGCATGGCTACCAATCTTTTTCCTTCTTTTACTTCCCACACAGAGAATTCTCCCCCATGTCTATGAAAGCTACCAAAAAAAAAAAAAAAAAAAAGGACAAAAATTGGCAATATGCAAACATATTTGAAATTCACTTACTTTAAAAAATTGATCTAGTGGCCCAGAATTTCAAAAGATAAAACTCCTTTTGAATACTATCAAAGGAATTTCAACTCACTTTTTATAGAAACTTGGAGAGCTTCAATTTTGAGATTAAGGTTTCTAAATTTGAGTGTCTAAAGCGTGCTGTGTACTTAAACTACATAGGTAACAAAGACATAGTCAATATGGTCAACGGAGCCTAAAAAGGTACTCAGCTGACAGCTGACTTTAAGCCATACCTAATCTCTCTCTAGGCTCCTCCATTTCCTAAGTCTCCACCAGCTATCATGGAAGCTTAGAAAACTGACACAGCAGTACATACACACAAACCTACAGTAAGGTATTTATATTATTTCATTTTTATCTCAAACTAAATCCCACCTCCACTGTTCACAGTAAGTCCATAGGTAGGAGGGGCAGAAACTAGAAATCGTGGATTTCCAGATCCAACAAACCTCTAAACCCAGAAATTCCCACATACTGATGAGTAATAAGGAAACCCATTCAAAGGCATGCATTCATGACAGACAGTAACTTCAGCTTTTACGGGGAGTCATACTTAAGCATCTCATACAAGCACCTTATGTCAGTTTTATATCTGCTAGTGCATATTTCTTGAAGTTCAGGTAACCACTACAACAGCATTTACTCCCAAGAAGTAACCTGATATGCATCTCTCATGGTCCACAACCTGCTCTGCTGTACCACAGAATCTGAGCAGAGATACAGAAAGTGACAAGTTTGATTTTTCCTGCAAGGCCAGGACTAAATGTGACAATAAAGACAGGGCTAAGCAGATGACATGTATTAAATAATATGGTTAAGATCCCTATTAGGGCTGGCACAGGAGTAAAGCTGATTTTATTTGATGGAGGATGGAACTATTAATTTTTTTAAGCTTTTCAAGGCAAAAAATATAAGATGGGATGGGGAAGATGAGGATATATAACTGCAGACAACAGCTTGGGATCTGAATGTTCATACTGCTCTGTTTAAGACTGTGGTCCACCTCAAAATCAGGAGCTGCTTAGTCTGCTTTCACTGGGACCTTGGGAACCCTGCCTCTCAATAAGAAACTGCAAAATAAATAAGAACAACTAACAAACTAGAGCTGGATGATCAGCAAAAGAGTACTAATTCTATATAGACATTGTTATTATTCTACAAAAAAGCATTTGGCTTTCTTCTTTTCCAGAAGAAAACATCAGAGCTTATAAAAATTTGAATGAGTTTATTTTAAGATTTGACTGAAATGCTGAATTACTGTTAAAGAAACCGTTTTTTTCTTCATTGTGCACACAATCCTTATGCACATGAAAGACTCTACATAATATTAGATATATAGTTCAACAGAAACCAGTCCAGTTCTTGTTCTATCATCTTTTCTTTCAGCTTTGTGGTTATTTCAGATATTGCGGTTAGCACAAGATAAACAATAAGAGGTCACCAGCTGCAGTGCTATACCACTGAAATATAATTGCCTGCCACAATAAAGTCCTAATGAGCACAACTCTTGTCAAGGGGAGGTTGCCTTGGCAACAAAGTTATCCCAGAAGATAACTATCCATGTGGTAGGAGGTGATGACAGTCAGTTGCCTGACAAAGATTTGAAAAATATAAACTTTTCAATTGCTCATGTTGAAGGGAAGCTTTATGTACCAGGAATCTACTGACATAAGGGAAAATACTGACTTGCTGAACACAATAGGATCTAGAAAATTCCAAAGAAATGAAGAGTTAGAATAAGGATGTTTTATTTTAATAGGAATATGTTCAGATTGCCAGTCTTGCAAGTAAAAGTCCTTCTCTCATGTGTTCACATCTTCCTATGGTCCAAGAACTAAATCTGATTTAAATCATACTTTTAGATTTACTTTTAAAGAAAATAATGGAAAAGGTGCTCTTGAATAACAGTGAAAGTGGGTGAGATCAAGGCTGGGATCAGTAGACAGCAGGATGGTGAATTCCAGCCCTCAGGTAGGAAGCTGAAATAAAAATCCCCAAGAGAAAACAAGAAGTGACAGAATCAAAGGGAGAGGCATGACATGACTACAGGCTCCAGAGGCGGATGCTGATTTTAAATCCAGGCGCTGGTTTCTCTGATGGTATACAGCAGGTGGATAGGAAGAATAACCACCAAGTCACACAGGATTTTTACCTTTATTTCCTACAAAAATTAAACTTTCGCATTCACATTTTATGTCTGGGCAGGAAAGGTTATATCTCACTATGTCTGTCTCCCCTGCTCCAGAAATACTGGCCAGTTTCAATCAAATTGATAAATGCCTAGATAGCTTAAAGACATGATCCTACCCACATGTAATTGGATATAAAATATTCAGTGCCCAGACGTTTTAACAAGGTCACTAAGCAAGACTCTAAAATTAAGTTGTTGTTGAACAAAAGAGAAACTGTTAATGAATTTAAAGGACAAAACCAACAATAGAATCTGTGTTGCTCGCTAAATTACTAAGCAGTCTTGAAAAGAATAGTTTGGTAGAGATGCAAAATTATTCAGGATAAGTTTTGCTGATAAAAAATTGGGCTGGCTGCAAAAAATTGCAGAAAGCTGTAGTGTCACTGAATAATAAGATGGCAAATGAAATTCAGTCTGGTTATATACACAGAGGGAAAAACACTGCAAAGCATACACACCTGATATTGTCCTTGACAGTAACCACCAAGACAGACAGCTAGACTAACTATGAATAGTTACCTGAAAGCACTCATTTAACAGAATAGACATGAAAAATAATAAATACAGAAATAAACAGAAAACAATTTCACCTCACTCTATGAATCTATGGCATGTTCATCTCTTGAAGTTTCCACTTAGTATATGGCAGCAATAAAATGTATAGTAAAACTATAAAGATTACAGAGAAGAAAGATAAACACAAAAAGTGCACAAAATGGTTTCTCTAAGCACAGATATTTTCAGCTTGGAAAACGAGTGACTCCATACAGAGACAGAACACAGTTTTGAAACAGGTGATGCTTCAAAAAAGTGAATAAAGAATGATTTGACACAATCTCATAATCAAAGAAATAAGACGATGTGACTTCAGAAGAATCTTTTGCTAAAGGAGAATTTCTTTTCACACAGCATAAAGAAACTGCAAAAAAATCACTGCCACAGGATGCTTTACGCAGTATATTTTAAAGCAATTAGATACATATTTAGTAATACTCAATGGACATTTAAAAACAAAAGTATAGAAATACAATAAGGCTTCTGAGTAATAGAAGATGGGATGGTACACACCTTCCCTGCTCTGCTCTCACTCTAAATGTTTGCTGTCGTCCACTTAACCCAACCTGTTTCAAGGAACTTTATAGTCAAAAAAAAAAAAAAAAAGATGAGACCAGTGGGACAGTGAGAGGTTTATGCTCCTGCTGAAGAAAAGGATGAGAATTGTCTATGTAAAACCATGGACTCAATATGGAAAAGAGATATTAGAGCTGACATAAAGGGTATTCTTGACCATGAAAAATTAAATCTGCTTTCAGTACATGTATTTTGAGTCTCTTGTCCCAGGTGGATTAAGGCTTTGATTGAGACCAGAGTAGTAATATCTTTCTTGTATAGAATTTCCAGTGCCTGTTGAGAAATGCACTCCTGTTTCAACTTTCATTGTTTTGGGATTTTTTTTCAATAAATACTAATCACAATATAACTCTACAGAAAAACTGAAATACTGTCCTAGTTTGGCTGGGACAGAGACTTAAATCATTCTCATGTTCAGGGAATCAAAATCTCCGAGTCTATGTGAAAAAACCCTATAACTGCATGTTTTAACTTTTCCTAAATTTCAACAACTGCTGGCCAAACAAATTATATTATTACATGTAACCTTCTTTCCTCTCTTTACTTTTTTTGTCTTTTTCTGGCAGGAAGTGGTGGTGTTACAATTCTTGTAACCAAAATTTTGTTTTAGTATGTCCCTAGAGCTAGACCTCCAGTTTTCCACTGGTATAAAGAGAAAACCTCTACTTGTGCTGTTCTTCATGAGCTTTAATAAGGTTTCTGCATTCTCAGCACTTCTGGAAAATCGTATCAATGTTAATTAAAATATAATAGTAGATGTCTACTTTTAAACAAAATCCGCTTGATTAAAAAGTAGTAATGAGCTACATAAATTATACCAACCAATAAATGGGAAACAAAGATGTCTGTTATCACATTGGTCAATTGAGTACATGAGGTCCAACATGAGCTACCTTACAATAAAAATGAACACTAAGTCAAAGAAAGGGAAAAGAAACTTCATCTCTTCTTGAAGAAGGAAAAGATATAAATGGCTGGTCAAGTACATGTGATAAAACTCAGTCTAATGAAGACACACTCACATTCTCCAGAAAAATAAAATAATGTTTAGTTTGAGCAAAAGAAGCCTCAGTCTCCTGGATGAAAAAGGAAAATTAAATTTTAAGGAGGAAAAAAATATATATTTTTCTGGACCCACCTGGAAGACTTCAGGATGAGAGATTACACCAGCAGTGGGTGCTTTCTGTTGAAGTTTGTCTAACAGATGCAACCTGAGAAACGTACTATATACCAAGAAAGAAATTCTTCTTTAAAAAAGATGGCAAATAAGCTGTCATCATTCTGATTCAACACTAGGGTCCAATTCACAGCTCTGCTATCCCATCCTCTCTCCCTTGCACTGGCTGTGGTACTCATCAGCCCCCTCACTGGGCTAATCTGAAGAAAACTAACAGACAGTGCCAAAGCGCAGGAAATAACAGGAACAAGTAGAAACACCTATTTCAGCAGTGAGACAGTAAATCAACTCAACAGTATTGTCAAATTCTAACATTGTTGTTATTTGCTTTTTCCTATACCTTTTGTAAATCTTTGTAACTCTGTTGCATGTTACATGGTAGGATTATATGCTTTAATTTGCATTTATTTTCCATGGTAAGCTTTAAGATATCCTGGTAAAGTTTTTCTCACACAAGAATAGGGTAAAGCTGTAAAGTAGGAGCACCAGGGGACTGCAAACAGTACCTATCGCACCTGCCTGTTTGGCAGTGTATCCAAGAAGTCTGAGTGTGTGACTCATTTCAACGATACCAGCTTCTGGTGAGCTGGCAATACAGCACTCAGCTAAGTGGTACTTAAACAAAGAGGCTTCCTGGCAGGGGAAAATATTAGGCTGTACACTTGAAACATTCATGCAGCACTTGCTACCATGTACTTAAAACTGAAAACTAATACACATAGGTGCTGTTATTTTTTTTCATTTTTCATTTTATTTTTTTCCCTGAGCAAGTTCTTAGCTAAGGAACTTGTGTCAGTATCTCTTCTGCAAATTATATACTACTAGAGAGTTACTTACACAGAGAGAGCATTGCACAAAAGACAGCACAAAAAGGTAATTTATGTAAGAAGATCAGATCAGCAGGAAAACACTGTAATGAAAAATACATGCGCTCCATTCTACAGGAAAAGTAAACAAAACTAAGTGCTGATGTGTCAATGAAAATTCTTCTTCTATTTAAAATGGCAGTCAGTATACCACCATGTTATGATTTGATGGCATTGTTGAAGATTTCCTTCCAACTCCAAACTGCCCAGAAATCCAATGTAGTTTTGCACTCAGTATTTAAGCAGTTTAAAACTGTTGATAGTTAAAAGTAAACACTGGAACAAAACCAAAACTAACTTGCATTTCATAAGTCTGTAGAAATATGTTAAACATTATGTATCCTGAATAATTCAGCCATCATACTACCTCCTTTTACCAATATATTATGCCAAAAAAACATGACAAAATATAAGATAAAAAGGCAAGAGATAATAAAAAGATAAACCTGAGGTTTTATGTTGCACTATTTTTGGTTTGTGGAATCTTTCACATTTGATAAAGTACATGAACATTCATATTAATCAGTTCTACAGATTTAAAATTTGACTGTCTTGAGCGTGACCTAACAGTGATTTCTATTTTGAAAGAATTTACAAGGTATTTACAGCATTTATCTTTTTTTAGAAGAAAAGAACAAAAACTAATGATAGCAAAGCCCAAATAAGGTGAAAAAAGTGGGATAATTTGATCTCATTAAAATGCAATTCAAGTTAGAGAATAAACCAAACTAAATATTTATGCTTAAGAAGCTCTCACAACATATCTTTTGTAAGCACAATGCATAATGTCTGCAATTTTTCTACTTTACAAAGTCCTGCCACAGAAGACAGTGATATATTTTAGTGGATTTAGTGGATTTCATAGATACAGTTACAGAATACCAGGGTATTTACTGAAGTGAGGATTTGGGAATCTTTCCAAGTTTCTCATCCCCTCAACTCTAACTAGCTCAAGTACAGGTATTCTGGATTATATGTCCAATGATGTACTTCACAGAGCCTAACAAATGACTGATGAATCCTGAATTAAACTAGACAAAAAAGAGGACAACACCCAGAGTACCTTTGCTATCCTGCATACAGAGACAGAGGTGGATGTCATTTAAGTGTCCAATCCTATTCTCACTGAAGGCAATGGAAGAACTGCAACAAATTTTGAGAGACAGAATGCAGTTCTAACAACCCCAGACAACACAGTTACCTATCACACTAGGGAACGTATAACAGCAGACTATTTAAGTGTGCTGTCATTCCCTTGAAAACTCCCTGTTGCGGTTCATGAGAAAATGGGGCCTGTTCTGAGAATGACCAATCAGGAATTTAAGCTGGAGACAGCACAGTATTTATCTTTCCACTGCAAACAGAGGAAAACATGCAACTCAGCAAGACCAGGCATTATTTCAGCTTTGATGGGGAGAGAGGAAGACAGAGGAGATAAAAAACATTTTTTCTGTGAAAACATCGTCAGCAGGGTCTTCTCTTCAAAAAGAGGTCACTGCACTCTAATCCTTGGATGGGCAGAGAAGCCATCCACCATCACCCTGGATTTCTTCAGGAAATGGAGGAACCAGATGCACACTTGGTGCAGACATGAAGGAATCTGACAGTCCTGCCTGTCTTCCCATTCCTTACACATAAAGAAATCTGACAGTCCTTCCTACCCTAACTCTTCTCTGGCATTGCCAAATCATGTTGTATACTGGGCTTAGAGCTGCCTGTATCAGTGCCTTGCAAAATGTCCCATTCCTTCCCAAGAGCCATAAGGTAGAGCCTGAGCAAAACCCCTCATATCAGCAGTGTAGGGATACCTGTAGTCCCTGCTGTGGATAACATTACATTGCAACATGATTAGTTCACCTTCTCTGTGAACTTATACTGCAGTTAAAGACATTTCTGTTTACAGTAGTGCGAGAACTCCTGAGTCTGCTGAGTAACTGAACCAAGAAAACAGTGCAGAACAGCTGCACCTGCTAAATCAAAACAGAGAAATACTCCTTAAGCATGTTTAATATACAAAAATAACCCTACTCTAGCTATAAGAATCCCTGTCAACGTATTTAGGTATAAGAAACCTTCACTGAAAAGATACATGGAGATCCCATGTGAATACGTAAGTTTTAAGCTTTTAAGTACTACAGACAACTATTGTAATATAGCAAAATTTGCTAAAAATCAGAACGAAATACTCAGAACCACTTACTATGGTGAAAAAGATCAGACTGAACTTGAAAGACTCTTTTCAGCATGACAACAGTTAGCTTGAGAAGGTAACCCCATGCTTGGTCCTCAAAAGAAGTTTTTCAGCATTATCATCAACATTATTATATTACCAACATTATCAACATTATATTATCAACTTTAACATCACAGCTCACAGAAGTGTTCCAAGTGAAGTTTTGGCAAAGCCAGCTATTTCTTGGGCACATAAAGGTGCTTACCTGCACCAAGGAAGAGCTTTCACATGATTTTAGCACACTGATGAGACTAATGAGCAAGTACCAAACGCAGTGCTAGAGTCAGCATGATAAAAAAACCTTCAGGAGTTAGAAATGCTGCACCAACAGCAACAAAAATTATTCAAAATGAAAGAAACTCGCTACAGTAAAACATTTCAAACAGCTCATTTTTTTCAGTTTCTCAGAAAAATCATGCAAAGAATAAATATTTTCCACTGGAAGAAAATGCAAGGTAATAACAGATATTAAAATGAAAAATAGACATTAAAATGAGACAAAGGAGGTAAAAGGACCCCAGAGGGAAGCAATATTCAAATTCAATTCAGAAATTTGTTGAAGATGAACAACCAAATAAAACATGCAAGAATACCACCTCCTAGGACACACTAACAGTAGAAGTGGTAGATCATTCCTAACATTTCTGAACATTTTCTTACCAGGTTTGGATATCATTCTACAAAACACACACAAAAACAACCTACTGGACTCATCAAATGAATAGCAAACAAATTTTTAACCCTCTGAGAGGTATGTATAGATGGTCTAAGTGAACAATCTGGGATTAAAGTGTATGTAACTTACTAAACTTTGCTACAAAACGAATAGATGTGAAGACACTTCTATTTAAAGATGCTACACATCTTTACAAGACATAAATTATGAATTATTCTCATATTTACTAAACTAATTCCATTGAAAATTTTTATGGAATTAAAAATATTTTTACTTTTCTTCATTTATTTGTTTTTCATTAAAATCAACATTAAAGGCAGCAGAGGATATATTGTTTAAATACATAGTCGAAAATTCCTACCAGAAGCTAGCGGAGTGTCAAGTCACAGAAAAAAGAATGGGTAAAGTTTTTTCTGGTATCAATTCCTTAACTTGACAGTCAGGCAACGAATTATTGAGGAAAAATAATTACCTCAACTAGAGGTCAGTAACATAACAAGTTTTGTCTAGACAGACAATAAGACAGAAGACATGATGGGAGGATGAATGTTGAGAACTGGAGACTGGAACATAGTATTGGAGTGAGTAGTTAAGCAGACAGGCAGTAAGAAGACTGGAACTCAGAATCAATGAAGGGCATTGATTAAGCACAATTCAATGTTTTACTTCTCTGAAGAGACAAAAGAGAGTATCGACATTAACCCATGCTTTGAGTGAGTGTTCATTTTAGTACTATATCACAACATCAAGTGTTTGGTTTTGAAGGACAAAAAGACTGAAGACATTATATATTTCTAATTATTAACTATCACTGAAGGCTTTTTCTCTTCTTATGATGATTCTCAGATGACACCAAAACTAAAGGTTCAAGAAAAAACACACACAAGCATATTGGCATGTGCAAAACATGTTACCAGAGTTATGGAGGTTTAAAATAGTACTCACTTGGTATGTGTCCCATAACCTGATGGTACACTGTAAAGGGACTTCTCTCATCAGCAAGTTATTCATCCAACGGAATGCAAATTGCAAGTATTTCACCTCATGCTGATCCAAGTGCCTATGAACTTGTTCTGAAGAAAGAATAAACAGATATTTTACTGCAACTTTTCTGTAGTCCATAAGTATCAAAGGCACTGCCTGAAAAAATAAAATATTCTTCCGTTCTCAAGCGAATCAAACGTGCTGGTGCATGCAAACTCTTACAACTGTATGAAAATCCACAAAATATAAGCAAGTAATTAAACATTACATTGGATTTATTTTTCTGCCTCTTAATAGCTTAAACAACTACTCTCAGTGGTGCTATCTTAAGAAAAGATTAAACTGAGAGCTTTAAAACATACTACAAAAAATAAACAAAGTTAAAAAGTAAAATGATTTGGTACATATATCCTCACTTAATTTCTTAGGCTACAAATTATTTGGGGCAAGTCTACAAGAAACAAGGTTTGCAAATAACTTAATAGCTTCCAAAAATAAACTGCTGGTAATAAAAAGAAGACAACATTAAATAACAAGGCAAAGAAATACAAGGGAAGTGCATGTAAAGGTTGCAATCACTTGAGACAAAAAAAAGGTGAGAATAATGTGAGCAAATTTTAGTAATTTGCAACTTACTTAATTTCTACTCTGCTCTTGTGAGACCTCACCTGGAGCATTGTGTGCAGTTGTGGTGTCCTCAACATAAAAAGGACATGGAACTGTTGGAACAAGTCCAGAGGAAGGCCATGAGGATGATCAGGGGACTGGAGCACCTCCCGTATGAAGATAGGCTGAGAAAGTTGGGGCTGTTCAGCCTGGAGAAGAGAAGGCTGAGTGGGGACCTAATAGCAACCTTCCAGTATCTGAAGGGGGCCTACAAGAATGCTGGAGAGGGACTCTTTGCTAGAGACTGTAGTGATAACACAAGAGGTAATGGGTTAAAACTTAAACAGGGGAAGTTTAGATTGGATATAAGGAAGAAGTTCTTTACTGTAAGGGTGGTGAAGCACTGGAATGGGTTGTCCGGAGAAGTTGTGAATGCTCCATCCCTGGCAGTGTTCAAGGCCAGGTTGGATGAAGCCTTGGGTGACATGGCTTAGTGTGAGGTGTTCCTGCCCATGGCAGGAGGGTTGGAACTGGATGATCTTAAGGTCCTTTCCAACCCTAACTATTCTATGATTCTATGATTATTAGTCTAACAAATAAATAGAAATAAAAAACAGTACAAATCAATGGTTTCTAAAGCAGTACTCCTACACGCTGTATTTAATGAAGCATGTTTACTATTTGAAGGCTGTGATAATCACTTGCATAGGTTACTGCTAGAGCTAACAGAACTAATCTGCTCATTTCGCTTATGTATTTAGCAGAATTTCCTCCAAAATGGTTCACAGACATTCTGCTAACATGTTTTAGCTAACAGGCTTGAGTATGATGTTAGCATGGTGTAAATGATAAATACTACAGACATGCTAGAGTCTTATTTTAGATAAATTTATGACAAGAAGTCTTAGTTAAAGCCTAAAAAAAACATTCCTAATGTCTTTCTTTATACAGATACAATCTTGGGAGACTTTGCTACCCAAGCTATTTTTTTATCCACGTCAACAGAAGTGTATTATCAGCTAAAACAATGCATAAATGCTGATCTTGCAAATTTCACATTTCTCAGAAAGATCTGAAAAGTCACTACAATACTAAGCGAACAAAAAAATTAATCCCAAGAATATGGTTGCACTGTTACAGGAAACATGACCTAAATACTCAGGTAGTAGAAGTTAAATTGTACTAAATTATAATGCAGACTGAAGTTACTCAAATCACTTTTTCTTTTTAGTCAATATGTATTTTGTGGCCATATGAAAGTGACAGCCAATGCAATACACCCGGTTCAATACAGCAGAAATATTTTAGATTTTAAAAACAATGAATAGCAAGCTTTTTGAAAAATAAGACCAGTCCCAACACTTTATACTGAAAGTCCACCTGTCACAACATTCCATCTGAGTGGTGTCTGCAGACAAAGAGTCATGGAAAAGTATAAAGCACTAGTACTTCTCCATGACACTTAGCCTCGAGTAATCTGTGGCTAAAGCCCTCTTCAGGAGACCTGATATTTATGTTCCTAAAGTCATACCCTTCTGTAATTTAGAATCATAGAATACTTACGGTTGGAAAGGACCTCAAGAGCATCTAGTTCCAACCCCCCTGCCATGGGCAGGGACACCTCACACTAAGCCATGTCACCCAAGGCTTCATCCAACCTGGCCTTGAACACTGGCAGGGATGGAGCACTCACAACCCCCTGGGCAACCCACTCCAGTGCCTCACAACCCTAACAGGAAAGAATTTCCTCCTCATATCCAATCTAAACTTCCCCTGTTTAAGTTTTAACCCGTTACCCCTTGTACTGTCACTACAGTCCCTGACTAAGAGACCCTACCCAGCATCCCTATAGGCCCCCTTCAGGTACTGGAAGGCTGCTATGAGGTCTCCACGCAGCCTTCTCTTCTCCAGGCTGAACAGCCCCAACTTTCTCAGCCTATCTTCATACGGGAGGTGCTCCAGTCCCCTGATCATCCTCATGGCCTTCCTCTGGACTTGTTCCAGCAGTTCCATGACCTTTTTATGTTGAGGACACCACAACTGCACACAATGCTCCAGGTGAGGTCTCACAAGAGCAGAGTAGAGGGGCAGGATCACCTCTTTTGCCCTGCTGGTCACACTCCTTTTGATGCAGCCCAGGATATGGTTGGCTTTCTGGGCTGCAAGCCCACACTGCAGCCGGCTCATGTTCATTTTCTCATCGACCAGCACCCCCAAGTCGTTCTCCGCAGGGCTGCTTGGAATCTCTTCTTTGCCCAATCTGTAGCTCTGCCTGGGATTGCTCCGACCCAGGTGTAGGACCTTGCACTTGGCATGGTTGAACTTCATAAGGTTGGCATCAGCCCACCTCACAAGCGTGTCAAAGTCCCTCTGGTTGGCATCCCTTCCCTCCAGCGTATCAACCGGACCACACAGCTTGGTGTCATCAGCAAACTTGCTGAGGGCGAACTCAATCCCATTGGTCCATGTCAGCGATGAAGATGTTAAACAAGACCGGTACCAACACCCATCCCTGAGGGACACCACTTGTTACCGGTCTCCAGTCAGACATCGAGCCATTGACCACAACTCTTTGTGTGCGGCCATCCAGCCAGTTCTTTATCCACCGAGTGGTCCATCCATCAAATTGATGTCTCTCCAATTTAGAGACAAGGATGTCATGTGGGACAGTGTCAAATGCTTTGCACAAGTCCAGGTAGATGACATCAACTGCTTTACCCTTGTCCATCAGTTCTGTAGCCCCATCATAGAAGGCCACCAAATTGGTCAGGCAGGATTTCCCCTTAGTGAAGCCATGCTGGCTGTCACCAAGCACCCTGTTGTTTTTCACGTGCCTTAGCATGCCTTCCAGGAGAATCTGCTCCAAGATTTTCTAGGCACAGAGGTGAGACTGACTGGTCTGTAATTCCCTGGGTCTTCCATTTTCCCCTTCTTGAAAATGGGGCTTATATTTCCCTTTTTCCAGTTGTTGGAAACTTCACCTGACTGCCATGATTTTTCAAATACGATGGCCAGTGGCTTAGCAACTTCATTAGCCAGCTCCTTCAGGACCCGCAGATGGATTTCATCAGGTCCCATGGACTTGTGCGCGTTCAGATTTTTAAGATGGTCTTGAACCAGATCCTCTCCTACCAGATCCTCCAGATCCAGGCCCAAGGTCTTCATTCTCACAGTCCCTGCGTCTACCTTCTAAGAACTGGGTGGTGCAGTCAGAGCCTTTGCCAGTGAAGACCGAGGCAAAGAAGTCATTCAGAACCTCAGCCTCCTCCAAATCCTGTGTAGCCAGTTCTCCCAAGAGCTTCCTCAGGGGGCCTATGTTGTCCCTAGTCTGTTTTTTTTGCTACGTACCTGTAGAATCCCTTCCTGTTATCCTTAACATCCCTGGCCAAGTTTAATTCTAACTGGGCCTTAGCCTTCCTAACCTGGTCCCTAGCTTCCCAGACAACATCCCTGTACTCTACCCAGGCCGCCTGTCCTTGCTTCCACTTTTTATAAGCCTCTTTTTTTCATCTGAATTTTTCTCAGCAGCTCCTTATCCACCCAAGGAGGACTCCTGGCCCTTCTGCTGCACTTCCTTCTAGTTGGGATGCAGCACTCCTGAGCTTGTAGCAGGTGATCCTTGAATATCAACCAAGAGTCTTGGGCCCCCCTGCCCTCCAGGGCTATATCCCATGGAACCTTACTAAGCAGGCTCCTGAAGAGGCCAAAGTCTGCTCTTTTGAAGTCCAGGGCAGTGAGCTTACTACACGCTCTTCTCACTCTCCTGGGGATCTCAAATTTGACCATCTCATGATCTCTGCATCCAAGGCTGCCCTGGAGTACCACATTCTCAACAAGCCCTTCCCTGTTGGTGAGCACAAGGTCAAGCATGGCACCTCTCCTTGTCGGCTCCTGTATTAATTGCAGAAGGAAGTTGTCTTCCACACAACTGAGGAACCTCCTGGATTGCTTGTACCGGGTCGTACCGTCCCTCCAACAGATGTCAGGGTGGTTGAAATCCCCCATGAGAACAAGGGCCTGTGAGCGTGAGGCTTTTCCTATCTGTCTGTAGAGTGCTTCACCCACAGGTTCTCCTTGATCAGGCGGTCTGTAACAGATTCCCACAGTAATGTCTCCCACGGCTGTTTTCCCTTTAACCCTGACCCACAAACTCTCTGTAAACTGCTCACCTGTCCCCAGGCAGAGTTCCATACTCTCCAGCCTATCCCTAACATAAAGGGCAACTCCCCTTCCCCGCCTGCCGGACCTGTCTTTTCTAAAGAGCCTGTAGCCTTCCCTTCCAACACTCCAGTCATAGGAGCCATCCCACCATGTTTCTGTGATGCCTATTATATCATACCCCTGTAGATGTGCACCCATCTCTAATTCCTCTTGTTTGTTCCCCATGCTACGGGCGTTTGTATAGAGGCATCTGAGCCGAGCTCCAATTGAAGCCAACTCGTTGGCTGGAGCAGCTGGAATATATCTACGTTGTTCCGAGCATTTATTACAGGTGTTGGCAACTGACTGGGTGTGTTGGGATGGAATGATGCCCCCCTCCCCCAGCACATCTAGTTTAAAGCCTCCTTGACCAGTCTGGCAAGCCTCCTACCAAAACTGTTCTTCCCCTTCTTTACCAGAGCAGCTCCACCAGCCCCCAGTAGACCTGGCCTACTAACTTCAGTTTGGTGTTCAAGACACCCAAACCCCTGACTATGACACCACCCTTTTAACCATTTATTAACCTGGCCAATCCTCCTAGCTATGTTTTGGTCCTCCCCTGTGTCCTGGAGAATTGACAAAAAGACTATCTGAGCTCCAGAGCCCCTAACCACCTCTCCCAGGGCTCTGTAGTCTTTCTTTAAGGTCCCCAGTCTACTACTGTCTATATCCCTAGCACCCACATGGATCACCAGGACCGGGTAACAGTCAGTGGAACTTACTAGAGCAGGCAGCCTCTCTGTAACATCCCTGATCCGTGCCCCTGGTAGGCAGCACACCTCCCTCGAGACGGGGTCAGGCTGACAGACGAGTGCTTCTGTCCCTTTCAAAGTAGAGTTCCCTATTACTGCGACCCGCCACTTTTTCTTTGTAGCACCAGTAGAGATCTTTACCTGTGCATAATCCGGCTGTTTGTGGTGCAAGTGTGTTTCCTCGTTAGTCTCCTGTAGGACAGCAAAGCGGTTCTGCGTGGGGACAACAGATTTAGGAGGAAGCCCCTTGCCTTTAATTGTCCTTTTCCTCCTTCTTTTGTTGTTTTGCTTTGTCACCAATTCCCAACTTCCCGGGTTGGTGGCCTCCTTCTTTCCTTCATGAGCTGGAGGGGAAGCTTGAGGCCCCTGCACAGTTTTGGGGCTGGAGCAAGCAGCCCTGCTTCCTCTCAGTACCCTGACATCTTGAAGCCCACTAATAGCATCCCGCAGCTCAGCCCCTGCTGCAGGAGGACCTCCACCAGGGAGCACCGAGTGCAGCCCTGCCCATCGTGCGCCTTTCCCTCACAAGCCCAGTGCAGGCACCCTCTACACCCCGAGCTCTGCACTGCAGCCTCCCCTCTCATCGGCTCTGTCTGGGTGCCTACGCTGGCCACCGCCGGGGCAGCCAGAGCAGAGCTCCCAGACCGAGCCCTGGTCATACGACGGGTGCTCACCATCCCGCCCGCCTGCCCGTGCGTGGTCACTCGCGCTCCCTGGCGCAGGTTTTTACCCACTCAGGGCTGGTGCCGCTGCTCCTGGCTCCGCCCCCTGTGAGTCCCTGCTCGCGTCCGCGGAGCTGCCGGCTCCTGGGCAGGTCCTGTCGAGGACTTGAGGCTCCCTCGGTAGTTCCTGCCGCTCTGAGTTGAGGCTCCTTCAATATTGCCAACTATATAAAACTATGTGCATATCTTAAAACTATCTGTTACCTCTCTTGGGAACTCTTTAAAGTTGTAGCTATATAAAAAGATATGTGAATCTTTAAATGATTCGTTTCATTTCTATGTATAACACCAGCTAATTAGATACTTCTATAGAATGGACTGAACTGCTACTATGGGATGTGAAAAGGCAAAAAATGAAGGTGGAGAGGTAATGATCTTGTGCTATTTGAAGTGATCTCATTAAGTCCTGGATAATTCCTCTCCTCTGCCATTATGTGTACAAGCGCAGTACTACAGCATTACCACCGTATATTGTGCGTACGCATTGTCAGTATTTCTAAAATTACATAAGGACTTTGTGATGGATTTTCCACTACCCATAATAGCCTCAGCCTTCCAGTCTTAACAACCTATGACTAATCTTCTTCCTTCCTCTACAAACCTAATATCCTCCTGTCACCTTCATACCCTTCTTTCCCAGGCTTTCTGCAAAACTCATCAGCTGCCCCAGCTGGGACAGAGACAACAGATAATATGAAGGCTAGATACGAGCCTTTCCTCAGCAGCTTTGCTAATCCGGGTTGCTTTTCTTTTCTTTCTTACTAATCAGCAAATAAGCTTTAGAAGAGTCATAGAATTCTGCACAGTGGAGACTTTTCTCCCTCTGTATAATGCTGATGAAGCAAGTTCTCAGCTTGAAAACTTACTGGAAAGAAGACAGATGTGGTAATCATGTGCTAAGGTTTGCAACGTTAAACAAACAGGCTTAAAAATGAAACAGGCAGTTCATATGTAAAAGACCACATTCTGAAGACAGTATAAGCTTCAGAAACCTCTGTATTTTCATTTTCCACACAGAGGCCTTGCACGTCTCTACTTCTAAGCAGTTAGAATACAACAGAACAGTTCCAATTGGAAGGGACCTACCATGATCCTATAGCACAACTGCATGAACACTCCAGGCCTGACCAAAAGCTAAAGCTAATGTTAAGGGCATTGTTCAAATGTCTCTGAAACACTGACATGCATGGTGCATTGACAAGCTCTCTAGGAAGCCTATTCTGCAGCCTCTCAGTAAATAAATGCTTCCTAATGTCCAGTTTGAACCTCCCTGGCCAAGCTTTGAACCATTCTCATGTGATTTGTCACTGGATGCAACAGAGAACATCTCAGCATCTCCCTCTCCATTTCCCCTCCTCAATTAGCTGCAAAGAGCAATGAGGTCACCCTCTCAGCCTCCTTTTCTCCAAATTAGATAAGCCCAGAGTCCTCAGCCACTCCTCACAGGACATGCTTTCCATCCTTTCACCAGCTTCACTGCCCTCTGGATGCTTTCAGAGACCTTCACATCCTTCTTAAATGATGGGAACCAGACCTGTACACAGTACTCAAGGGGAGGCTGAACCAATGCTAAATACAGCAGCATAATCACCCCTTTTGTCTAGCTGGTTATGCTGCATTTAATGCACCCCAGGATGTTTGATGCCAGGATGTGGCTGCCAGGGCACACCGCTGACTCGTATTGAGCCTGCTGTTGACCAACACCCCCAGATCTCTTTCTGCAGGGCTGCTCTCCAGCAACTCCTCTTCCATTTTATACTTGCGCCCAGCGTTACTCCATCTCAGGTACAGAATCTGGCATTTGTTCTTGTTAAATTTTCAAATGTTAAATAAACCTCTGGTGATTGCCTAATGTTCCAATCTATCTAGATCCCTCTGCAAGGCCTCCTGTCCCACAAGAGTCAACAGCACTTCCCATTTTTGTATCACCACCAAATTTGCTAATTTGGCATTCAAGTTGTGCATCCAGATCACTGATAACAATATTGAACAGGACAGGCCCTAGTCCTTGAAGGACCACACTAGTGACCAGTTGCCAGCTGGATGTAGCTCCATTCACTACAACCCTTTGAGCTTTCCCCTTCAGCCAGTTCTTCACCCAGAGCACCATTATTAGATCAGATATTCAGAACAAATACAGACTGCCTTTGCTTTGGCTGAATTCAGCTGCAAGTTAAACATACTGACCTGAGATACTATGTTAGATATCTTTCGTGTCACATTCAGACACCTATATTGCAGACTACTATAATTAGATAATCCACCACATCATAATGCAAAAAAGTCAGTTTTATTTCAGCTGAAGTTACTAACTCACAAACATTTTTGTACTTCACACAGCAAAACCAAATTTCATTTCATTGCTTGCAGCCATTGAAAGTAAGCAATGAAAAACAATAAATTGTGCCAGCTGTGATATTTCAACTACAGCTGCTAATAGGCATAATGAATTTCTTGAAAGTTGCTTTCTAGTCTAAACAGGTTGAAAAATAGACTACTAAGTTCTGTGCATTATAAACAACTGATGCAAGACTGGCATAGAAGATGCATTGAGTAAAAAAGCTAATTCTTCCTACTACTTTGTAAGTAATAGTGAGTAGAGGCTATTTTGCTGATAAAGGTAATTTGGACAGTCATAATCTAAATTTAAATTTTCCATTTCAATGAAAATAAGTACATGTGTGCAATGAACAAGCAAGATATATAATTACTGTCAGCTTTCAGACTTCAAGTATTTTATAAAAAATACTTCTACTGCAGTCTGTGATAGTAAAACAGTATTACAGTTAAAAAAATAGCTCTTTTATCAAAATTCAAAAGAAAGACATAATAAGTTTCTCACTACTTTCAATAAATCTATATATAAAAATTTTGGTGAAGCAAGACTTCTGATTAAAAAATAAAATTCATTATACATATGCATTACAAAGTAGTATACAACCAAAAATAGGTATTTTGTACATTAAAGGCATTTATAACTATTGATAATTTCAGTAAGTACACTTATTAGATATAACAGTATTAATGACCACAATCAGCAACCTTAAACAGATGTTTCTCATGGCAGAAGGACTTACACACATAAATTGTTTATAGATAATATTTAAAGTCAGCTTCACAACTGTTTTACTGATTTCAAAATTGAAATACCTCCAGACATGGTGACTCAACAACTTCCCTGGGAACCTTGTTTCAATGCCTGACAGCCCTTTTGGTAAAGAAGTTTCTCCTAATACCCAGTCTAAACCTCTCCTGGTGCAGACTGAGGCAGTTTCCTCTTGTCCCATCACTTGTAATTTGGGAGAAGAGACTGACACCTACCTTGCTACAACCTCCTTTCAGGTACCTGTAGAGAACAGCAAGGTCTCCCCTGAGCCAGCTTCTTTGTTCTTTGTTGCACCTCAATGTCTCTCTTGTAGAGAGGTGCCCAGAACTGAACAAAATATTCAAGGCATGTCCTCAACAGTGCCGAGTACAGGGGAAGAATCACTCCCCTGCAAGCTTGCGTTCATGAGACCAAAACATGCTGAAAAGCAGTGACTGCTTAAGTTTCACCTCTGAGCTAGCACACAAATTTGATAAAACTGGTTTTCCTAAGTACTGCCTACAAGCCTCGATATCCTTAGGGAACAGGCATCTCTTTGCACCAGCCCCATATGGATACGGTCATACATGCTTGTTTTCCTTCACTATGCAGCACATTTTGCTCCAGTCTAGACTCAGATGGGTGATTAACATGGAGCAGTTCATGCAGTTTCATTCATTAAGACAGGGACTCCACAACCACCACCACGTCCACCACCACCTTGCTGTACTACTCGTTCAGTCAGTATAGCAACAAAATACTGAAATCCTTCCTACTACACATTTAGACATTATTATTTGCATACAATTATAACTCCCACATACTAAACCTTGTTGTCCAAAAAGAAACTTTGTCATCACTAAATGACTACTTTCTTTCTGAGTAATCTACCTACCTAAAGGAAATTTTTGGTTGTCATTCTCTCTCTTCCAGAACCATTTCTATATTGTTCAAAGCCAGTATGTTTACGGAAGACAAAGCTATGAGTTTGGAGTAAAATCCCAACACCAGATTTTACCAGATGCAGCTTACTGCTTACAGCCTCCCAACCTGAATTAACGAAAGTCTGAACAAAGTAATTCTGTCAAGGCTACAGCTTAGTATATTAATTTCTATTAATATACATTAATAACAAAAGAAGTTCCTGATGACTAAAAAAGACATTCAAAAGATCATAAATGTGCACTTGAAGATGAGATCTCATTATGATACACAATTCAGCTTCAAGTAATAGTAGGAATCTGAGGAAAAGATTTACATGCTGATTATATCTTGTTCCAGAATTAGTTTACTTTTTATAACTGGCTAAAATCATCCATTGTAAGAATAAAAGCATTTAAAAAAAAGAAATTGAAAAGTCTTCTACAAAATGAAAAGACGACTGGCAGAAAACCAGAAATGCTATCAATTTACATTCTCCTCATGGCCTACAATTTAGAGATAATGGCCTATTTGAATTTAGCTTACTAAACGTACAGCCAATAGCTATGACTGAGAAATACCCTCTTCATAAACCAAAAGATATGGCTGATACCGCAAACAGTAAAAGGTCCAAGACAATGATCCCAAAGCAGAAGAAGATAATACTAGAGGAGGGATGGGAGAAGGGAGGGAAGACCTAGCTGGCTTAGAGAATCAAATACGGGTAACAATTCTGTGGTAGTCAATGCAAAATGGAGGAAAGCATATTAACAGGAAAAACAGCAGCAACTGAGGAAGATCGACTGCTCTAGCTAAAAGTTAAAAATATACCCTTATTTCCAGAGGGAACTCAATATCCAAAGTGCAACAATTAACAGTGAGAAATATGTTTGATGAAACAATTCTACTTCCAGGTAGCATACACTGGCCTTTGGTAGCCTCTTCTTTTAAATTATAACTGTATGCATTCATAACAAGGTTTATGCCTAACACTTTTTAAACTCTCCAGAATATTAAACTTTTTTCTTCCCTTCTTTTTTTTTCAATTTGCTATGAAAATAGTAACTTTTGGCTACTGAAAAGTTAAAGTGCTTACAGAGGTCAGGAATTTATAAATGATTTTACAGTCAGTCCCAATTCCTGCTAGGATCTCTGAACTCTGTAACAGCATACAAATATAATCTCCATGGCAAAACATAAAAATAGGATTTAAAAGACATATTAAATAATTATAATGCCCAGTGACCAGCACTTAAGAGTGGATTAAAGTATAATACAGTAATTACAATTATAAAACCATATAAAAAAGAACTAATGGTGAAATACGTAAGATGGCTTTGTTAAAATGAAAGAGAGCTTTATGGCACAAATTAATTAAAACAATTACGAAATGCTTCCAAGATTTTTAATCACTTCAGCACCAAGTTGACATATAAAAATCGTCCAGCAGAGAAGGTCCTTACTAATCACTGATTTTCAACAGCAGCAGTAAGGTCTAAATAGGAATCAATTCTATATCCATTTCCCCTTCAAAATGGTTCTGCATGGTTAAAGAATACCAGTCTTTTTAAACATTACAGTTAGAGCTCTTTTTTCCAGACACTTCAACACAATCTTAGTTCCATGTTTTACAATATAATTAAACATGAACATAATTTTGCACATACAATTAAGTATTCTTTAACCATAATTTTAAAAAAATCATTAGCATGGTTGAGTACTTAATGAAGATTGATCACGTCACATCTGACCACAGTTTCATCATCAGTTCACTGTATGAACTCCAAAAGAACCAGATTAAAAAAACAAATTACTGAATCTGTATCTATCACAGTATATTGAACAGTTCACTTGTTCATGAGTTCTTATTAAAAAGCAGCAGTTGTTTAATGAGAAAACATATTAGTCTTGGTTGATATTTTGCCTTTTGGAGATTCAGATTTTCCTAAACAAAAGAGTAAGCCAATTTTTCCCTGCAGTTTAAGAAGTTTAATCAACACAGAAATTGAATGCCCTTTGGAAACTATTAAAGTATCAAAACTACTCAATAGGTATCTCTATGTACATTTTGGGCTTAAATCGTGGAATCATAGAGTAGTTAAGGTTGGAAAGGAGCTTAAGATCATCCAGTTCCAACCCTCCTGCCATGGGCAGGGACACCTCACACTAAACCATCCCACCCAAGGCTCTGTCCAACCTGGCCTTGAACACCGCCAGGGATGGAGCATTCACAGTTTCTCCAGACAACCCATTCCAGTGCCTCACCACACTTACAGTAAAGAACTTCTTCTCCTTATATCCAATCTAAACTTCCCCTGTTTACATTTCAGCCCATTACCCCTTGTCCTATCACTACAGTCCCTCCACAGCATCCTTGTAGGCCCCCTTCAGATACTGGAAGGCTGCTATGAGGTCTTCACACAGCTTCTCTTCTCCAGGTTGAACAGCCCCAATTTTCTCAGCCTGTCTTCATACAGGAGGTGCTCCAGAAATTAAGCTTTGAGCAGCATGATGAAACTTTTGTGTTTGAAGCACTGCACAATACTATGGGAAGAGGGACCTTTATCACCTGGGACAAAAACCTTCTGAATGCCAAACACCAATGCCACCTTCAGAGGAGCACCTGTAGGAATCCCAAGTGAAGTCTAGACATTTGAAACTTTAGCAGCCCAGAAAGACGTGGCTTTTGCATCAACTCAGATATTGTAAAGGATAATTCCACCAGTACTAATCCTACCGTTTAGATACATTTACAGCAAATATTCCAAAGATGAGAAACACACAGAATGGTGCAATTAAATAAGCTCTTTCACTGTGGGTAAGGAAAAATATGTATAAAAATTAAAATTTTTAGTCAACTGTGTTTCATTAAGAACTTGACCTGCATATATACACATAAAACACATAGAAATTTTAAAGATGGATCTCATATTTTTATGTGCATAGATATCAAAAATACGTGCAAAGTATAAATTTAAGCCCATGGCATGAAAGTACTTTATCACAAGTCCTTACTTGTGGCACTACCTACAGAACTGCAGACAAGTGACCAAGACATTTGTAACACAAGACAGAAATATGTAAATGAAGTATGGTTAGTGGAGCTAAGATTAATTTGTTTAGAACATTAAAACAAAATGTATTATTGAATTTGTATTTCATTTGCAGTGATGAAACAAACACATTTACCATATGGCAGCAATAAAAAAAAAAAAAAAAAATATATATATATAAAATTGCTAAAATAACATGGTTTTAAAAGGTAAAAAAAATTTTAACTGCACCAAGGTGTAAGTAATAAATATTTTCCCAAATAAGACTATGTGGTGTTTATTAACTCATTCCTTAAAATATTTTGCATGTAGTAGCTTAAGAAATATTTTCCTGTCTCTTGACAAAACTGTAATTTTTTTTACAATATTCAAATGGAAATAAACCAGAAATTATCCCAATTAATATATCATATTTAAAAATACCTATTAATATTCCTCAAAACAGAAGGCCAAAGAAGTGTTTACAGTGGACACAGCAGAAATACTGAAAAATTACTGAACCTTTGAAAAATGTAGCCGGATTCTAAATGAACTTTTTTAAGGAAATTTTAAAATGCAGCAATCTTTTTACATTCTTAGGAATTTTTCTACTACTTCCATTTTCAAAAGAAGGGAAAATTCTACATAGCAACAGGGGGCTTGGCTGTTTTGGGGGGTTTGAAGTTTTTTTTTTTTTAATTTTTCCATTTCTTGTTACTAAGATTCAAGGGCCAATTCTATAGTAAGATTAGGAATTACTGGTGAAAGAATCTGGAACACTAATAACACAGAATTTATTTAACTACAAGAAAACATAAACACAGATCACACTGTGAAGAACACAGATGCAAACCCTGTGAGTTGTTCTATAAAAAATGTAGAAAAAAAATCCTCCCAAATTTACCCTCACAGAAGATTCAGAACATTTATGCTAAGTTGAGTCATCAATACTGCCTTTATAGTTTATTGTAAGGCTAATAAGAAGCCAACATAAATGCAAAATAAATTTAACATTATAATAGGCTATTTTTTTAGAACTGCCTTCTTGCTAATTTAGAGAGGATGCCACACAGTTTTAACATCTTTTATCAATGCTTACGGAAACCCAAGACTACTTTTGCCTACAAATGCTCAGCCTTCTCCAGATGGCTACCTCAAAAGCTAATGTAATTACCAGATGTCTTACAGTAAACCAAAGAAGCTGAGACTTTTCCAAGCATGAAACTAGCCAAATGTTAAATACTGCTAAATTTTGGAAACGCAAATCCAGAATCAAATCTGGAATTTCTACACTAAGTCTCTTTGCTTTCCAGCCTAAATGAAGCAAAAGTGGAAGACAGCATGCCACGAGTGTGACCTACAGACATGAGAAATGGTTCTTGACTTAGAGCAGAAAAACTCTCCTGACATTACAAGAAACAGAAAATACAGTTATAACAGGTTCCTTATATTATTGAGCAATCTATTGATGTTCCCTCTCAATATTTTTGTATAATTCCTAGAGCAATGTGAATGATGATGAGCAGATAAATGAGACTGAATAACACATTATCTTCAGATTCCATCTCATCTATAACATTCCATTAACAAACTCAAAAATTCCATTAAGCATGATTCAATCAAAATTATTTTCTGAATTTTAAGCAGACTGAGATTATGATTAAATTAACAGAGTAGCTTGGCTGTTTGAAGTCTACTGCAAAGTTCTACAGTGTGCACACAAGGACAGTTACTTTACTTGGAGAGCAGCTGTGATCCACAAGGCTGGGCTACTGAAGGTGACTTGAATTGCTAACATAATGTATTAACACTCTCCAAAGGGCGAGCATCACTTTTCGTACACTGCTAATCCATTACTGTTAGCATACAATCTGCACAAGCTTCTCCTCTCACACAGCTACTTACTATGTTAAGACACAGTAGCAACAGGAATATTATTTTCTTCCACGATCACTTTAATTAGCACATAGGATATTTACAATATATATATAGATTGTAAGATTTCTTTTTTAAAAATAAAGTATTCACACTGGCTGAATTCATACATAGCTCAATTCATATTAGCCATTCATTTCCCTTTAGCTACAGTATAACAAACCCAATAAACATAAGAAGACAAAAACAAAGATAAATGGAGTAAAGCACAATAATGTATAATATAATCAGACTATGTCACAATTCCAGCAAAGCACTAACCAGAATCACTTACCTGAGGAATCCAAAAGTTTGTGAAATGACAGCAGTACACATCCACCATCACCTATCACTGAAATAGCTGCCATTGCTATTTGAAAAGGAAAGCACTAAGAACTGGCTGTAATTGACTACAACTACAGTAGCCAAAGCCTTAAACAGTCTTACTCAAAGAGGCTGCAAAATCTTCATCCCTGGAGTTGCTCAAAGATGAACAGGCAAGACTCTACACAGCCTGAACTGTTGGCCCTGTTCCATTAGTTCAAGAAAGACATGAGCAGAAGTTTGAAGCACTGACTTGCAGAGTCTCCACATAACCTAAACTTTTCTAGGTTTCCCTAATGACAATTACATACTAATCTTATTGCTTTCCTTTTCAAACAGCAATGATAACTTTCTTAAACACATAATAGATTCTACAATGAAAAACAAAAAAAAAAAGTGCAATGGAATTTCCCTCACTCTGAAGCATTATAATCCTTCTTTCTTAGAAATTGAACAATAATATATTGTATTACATTTAATATTTTTATTAAACCTAACAATAAGGCTGAGTATCAGAATGGTATTTTTAATTCTAAAAACTCGTCAACCAAGAATTTGTTGATATGAATGTTCATTGACCAAGTTCAGGAAGTCTATTTACAGGCATTCTAATTATAAATTTCATTTAATATACATTCAATAAACAAAAAATAATTTACATTGGAGAAGAATAATTGAATATATAATTGAATTTATATATATATATTTATTATATTATATTATAATATAATAAGAAGAATAATAGAATAATAACTGAATTTAGAGAAGAGATTCAGAGCAGCCCTGCAGAAAAGGACTTGGGGGTGCTGGTCAATGAGAAAATGAACACGAGCCAGCTTCAGTGTGCGCTCGCAGCTGAGAAAGCCAACGTATCCTGGGCTGCATCGAAAGGAGTGTGACCAGCAGGTCGAAGGAGGTGATCCTGCCCCTCTACTCTGCTCTTGTGAGACCTCACCTGGAGTATTGTGTGCAGTTCTGGTGTCCTCAACATAAAAAGGACATGGAACTGCTGGAACAAGTCCAGAGGAGGGCCACGAGGATGATCAGGGGACTGGAGCACCTCCCGTATGAAGATAGGCTGATAAAGTTGGGGCTGTTGGGGCTGTTGAGCCTGGAGAAGAGAAGGCTGCGTGGAGACCTCATAGCAGCCTTCCAGTACCTGAAGGGGGCCTATAGGGACGCTGGGGAGGGACTCTTCATTAGGGACTGTAATGACAGGACAAGAGGTAACGGGTTAAAACTGAAACAGGGGAAGTTTAGATTGGATATAAGGAGAAGAAGTTCTTTACTGTAAGGGTGGCGAGGCACTGGAATGGGTTGCCCAGGGAAGCTGTGAATACTCCATCCCTGGCATTGTTCAAGGCCAGTTTGGACAGAGCCTTGGGTGCCTTGGTTTAGTGTGAGATGCCCCTGCCCATGGCAGGGGGGTTGGAACTAGATGATCTTAAGGTGCTTTTCAACCCTAACTATTCTATGATTCTATGAAATGTAAATACCAAAATTGATATAAGCATAAAATGACATTAAAAATTCACAGCACAAGCAGTTAACATTTGAAGTAAAATATACTGTTTTAGAAATATTTTATGCACATATTTTGCTACCTGATATACAGAAGTATCCCCTTATATTTTTCATATTCATTTACATTTTTAAAAATACATTTACAAGTTTCACATGCGTTTACATTTATAGTGCAATATTACACAAATATTATAATGTTTACATTGTAACTTTCCTGTAATATTACATAAACGATGTAATGTCTCCTGCCCTTAGTTTTTGTTCATTAAAAATACTTTAACAACCTAAAAATGCACAAATAGCATATTATCAAATATATTATCAAATATTCAGGCAGGGAATATGCGCAGGCTAACCCAAAATCTACTACGGTAAGCACTAGGACAAAACAACTACATAGTTTGTGTAATGAAAAGATGGAATTAATCTTTCCAAGCAGATTATCAAATATACGAGAAATATTTTTTTCTATCTCATCACTGACAGGCTAATGTTGCAAATATATGCCTAGTTCTGCTTGGCAACATTTTGTTAATACTCTGTTCATTAATTTAACAAACTATCAAGAGAGTATGTTTAGAATGGGCAAGCATTATCTCTTGCATTTCATTTAATTAAACTTTGTTCTAGCAATATGACAGTCAGCATTTCATGAAGGGAATTATTTTAAAGATGAAGGTAGAAAATATTTCAAAATGCCCTGCTAAAACATGAAAGCATAATCTAAAATTACCCCTGCACACACAGTAATTTATCTATAATATTAAAGATGTTATTTCCAGAGTTCATAATTAATTGGATTCCACAGAGAAATTATTCAGGCATTCCAGATAGCAAAATGATGCACAAAGGCACAAAACATAGTGCCGAAGGACAACCATAAACAACCACTGTGACTTGCCTGAATTACAACAATCATTGAGCTTAATGTGAAATGAATACTGGCTGCCTTTTGTATGTGGCCATTACTCTGCTGCAAAGAAATTGCCATTGAATTTTGATTATATTGCCTTAATAAAAAGTAATGAAAGTGGCTCATGCTCTAGTGGCTTTCTTTTAAATGATACACGACAGTGATCTTGCAAAGGCCAGCGTGCCACAAATTGATTATGACACCTCATCTGAGGAAGGCGATGTTACCCCACCACTGTAGGTAACTGCAATGATGACTTGACTTCTTGCAAACATTTTAACAAAACCCTTTCAGTGAAAAAAATAGAAATTAGGTTTTAAGACTTACCATCGATCCGACTAACAAGTTCTTCCAACATTTTCACTTTCTTCTGAATTCCTGGCTGTGCAAATGTGTAGTTATCCTGAAGAATAGACCATATACAAGTTTGTAGAGAGAAAAAAAAACCTAACAAAACTAAATAAACCTTTTCCTTCAATTACGTGTCTCAATCCATGTATTTTTCTATGTTTTCTTAAGGTGTTTGTGTCTTGTTTTTATGTTTCCTAGAACTGCTTCTACAGATAAGTAGTAAATTATCAAACCATATAGTCCTACTTCAAGACCCCATCCCTAACAGTATATTCTATAGCTGTTACTGCATCAATTGCTCTCTACATGCTAATTTAGTGTCCCTAGATTTACAGCTTTCTTGCAGAAGTCCAAGTAGTTTTAAATGGCTGTCATCTTCAATGCCAAATGTGCCATGCTAGAGATTTTTATAAGGTAAACTTTTTCTCATAAATTTACTATTCTATGACAAATAATGTACGAAATATGAAAACTTAGACCTTAATCAGTTTCAGAGTAAGAAATTGATCTTTAGAAGTTCAGAACAATAACTTCCAGCATCCCAGGAAATCAAAAGACTATTTTAATGGAATCATGACTGTTCTGAACCCAAAGTTACAGTTAATATCATGAACCAAAATTTAACACACAAGCTATACAGCTAACATGGCAGGGTATGTGCATGTATTTGTTTGAATGTATTGACTCTTAACTGGATTTTCTATTTCTGGATTGCAACTCCACAGTACACACTAGAGTTTGCAATAATGAGAAGGAGAAAGATATCTCCACTTGAACCCCAAAGTGATCAATCTTTTAAAATATGATATTTTTTGAAATACACAACAATGCTTGTGAGTATTTGACAATACCTCAACTCAACTCATTTTGTTATGGTTTTCTACACAGGAAAGATTCGAGAAAAGAAACTTACCAATCT
Organism: Lathamus discolor; assembly: GCF_037157495.1. NCBI lineage: Eukaryota > Metazoa > Chordata > Aves > Psittaciformes > Psittacidae > Lathamus > Lathamus discolor. The sequence continues at coordinate 27,160,150 of NC_088884.1, forward strand.
ATATTTTAAAAGGAAGTTTCTACGTAAAATTGGTTTCTTTGTAACTGCTACTAACACAGAAAACCAGGTGAAAAGACTTTCTGTCTCAACTGCTATTACTTAAATATGAAAACCAATTGGTCAACTAAGCAACTATCCCAAAACTAATTCTTAAAAATATTTTCACTGATGTTGGAATATTTTCATTTGATTTCAAATGTTAACTTGGCCATAAGATTAAAAGGGGTGAATATCAAGTTCATTTTTATATATCCTGAGAAATTTTTGGTTGGCTGCATTTTGGTTTTTGTGGGTTTTGGTGTTGTTTTGTTGTGGTTTTTTTAATGCCATATTGACTTTCTTGACTATATTTACGTGTTTGTTTTGTTGGGATTTTTACTTGCTTTTCTTATTTTATTTGCTATTTAATCTTAAAATCTCTTTAGGAAATAACGTCCATTTTCCTACAGAAAGTACTTTAACAATGAAAACTAGTGTAAATGATTATATACTGTTCTATTAATTTATTTAAAGTTAACTGGCATTTCTAGAAGCACTGTACTCAAATTACGGCAATACGATACTCAAATATTTAATCTGTAACAGATCTACTGAAAGCCAACACAAAGTTAAACTACTACTACTTGGATCATTAGTCTCTCCCTAGGTAGTGCAACTCCAAACAGTGATCTATGAATCTGAAAGTGTTTTCTTTCTCAAAGTATCATTTAATCCATACATACAGAGAAATGAAACCCAAAATGTTGGGGTTTGGACTTGAAAACAGGTAAGTTTGCTCTTCAGTACTTTTGATATTTTGTCTATTTATTTCATAGAATCATAGAATCATAAAATAGTTAGGGTTGGAAAGGACCTTAAGATCATCTAGTTCCAACCGCCCTGCCATGGGCAGGGACACCTCACACTAAACCATGGCACCCAAGGCTTTGTCCAACCTGGCCTTGAACACCGCCAGGGATGAAGCATTCACAACTTCCCTGGGCAACCCATTCCAGTGCCTCACCACCCTTACAGTAAAGAACTTCTTCTTTATATTCAATCTAAACTTCCCCTGTTTAAGTTTTAGGCCATTACCCCTTGTCCTATCACTACAGTCCCTATTTCTCTGTTCACTTTTTCAGCTGCAAATGAGCACAGCTGGGATTCACTCTTCTACTGGTGCTGACTCATCTACCTGAAAAGTTCTTTGCTGGCTCCCCCAGTCCTCCCTTCTAACTAAACTATACCATACCCATTCCCTCCTATGATACTTGTAATTGACTTTCTGGAGTTTCCAAAACTGTGAGAAGGACACTGTAAACACAAAAATTATTTTGTTATTACTATTCTTGCTCCTTATGTGCTTCTAGGTGGGGGAAAAAGCTAGTAACAGTTAAATAAGAAAACTTGTCAATCTTGGGAAATTCATGAATTATTGCTCAGGCCAATACAGAAGTACAGTGGTTAAGATTTTAATTCCTATATCATACAATTTAATTGACAATATCAGCTTCAAAATTTGACTCAACTTTAATTCTAACTCCTCTACCTCCTCCCCATCAAGAGGCACAGGGAGATAGGAATTGGGAGTTGTGGCCAGTTCATCACACTTAATCTCTCCTGTTCCCCATGGGCCATACATCTTGCAAGAAAGCCTGCTCCTGTTCAGGCTCTTCTCCATGGGCTGCAGTTTCCATCAAGGCATCTCCACCTCCTCCAGTGTGAGGTTCTCCCCAGGCTGCAGGTGGAGATCTGCTCCACCATGAATCTACATGGCAAGGGCACAGCCTGCCTAACCATGGTATGCACCATGGGCTGCAGGAGAATCTCAGTGCTTGGAGTGCTCCTCCCCTCCTTCTTCATGACTTTGGTGTCTGCAGAACTGTTTCTCTTTTTCTCACTCCTCTCTCACAGCTGCTGCACAGTGCCTTTTCACCCTTTCTTAAATATGTTGCCACAGGGGCACCACCAGCATTGCCAACGGGCTCAGTTTTGGCCAGCAACAGATCTGTCTCATGTCTGGCTGGAGCTGGCTCTGTCTTGACACTGGGCCTCTTCTCACAGAAGACACTCATGCAGCTGCCCTGCTACCAAAACTTGCCATGTAAACCCAATACAAGTTCTTCACTAACTTCTGAAGAAAAAAGTATTCCACTATTCAGCTCCCTACCTATTCCCCCACACAGTTGTGGGTCCTCATAGGAGCATTTCATTATTCACCCTGCAAATTTTTGTTAGATTTCCTCATTTATTCCTCGTGTAACTTTGAGCATCAATATTAACTGAAATACGTCCTCTGAAAGTCATAAGTAGTTGAGAACAGGAATTGTCTTGCCTTGAGAGACCTTCAGCAAACAGATAACATAAAACACCTTATATTCCTAACCACTGTTCTTGAGACTTTCTAGCAAGCATTCATATATGACAAAGTATGTATAAGTACAAGACAGAATCCATGATAAACATAAAATATTCATGCACTGGTGTGCATTATCTAAATTCCTTAACGTTCTGCTCAGATAGCTTCCAACATACTTTCAGTGAACTATGTTAACCTACTTCACAGCTGAATGGTTGTAATAACTAGTTCAGAATCCAGACACATAATTAGTTTCACCTTATGCAGTAGGTTAAGACTTGATAATGTCACAAGGGCTCAAAACTTGCTTCAGCCTCAAATCTCTGTGTTATTAGTCTGTACTTATTCTGTAGAGGCTAGTACAACCACCTCACCACCCTGCAATTACAACTAGGTCTGGCAGGACTTCTCAAAAACATAATCATTATAATTTAAAATAAAATAATTCAATTATAGCCTTCACTAAACTTGGAAAAACATATGACGTAATTCCTTTTGTTGTTTTTTAAGGTTAGAGAAATTCTAAGTGGAAAAACTTGATTAGAAAGTGAAAACAAACAAAAAAATGCACTGAACAAATTTAACTGGGACAACCCTCCCACACTCACATAATGAAAACGAGTTGGGGCACAGAGGGGAGAGGGAGGCTTTGCAGACTTTACCTAAACAACATCCCCCACATTTTGTCTTTAAATAGGCAAAGATAGGATAATTTTAAGAGAAGAAGGAAGATAAAAAGAGAAGGGAACCAACCTTTCATGTCACCAGGGCAAGAGAAATAAAACCAGACAAATGGAAAAAAAAAATACTGACAATAATCTGACGACTGCAGCCAAAACACAAGTACATGCACAGTGTCGCTCATCTTTTCAGGTCACATATGCTGTTCACTAACAATGTACTGATCAAAATATCAGAACCATTTACAGAAGCAAATAGAAAGTTTTGACACAAAGTCTTCTTCCTGTATTGTTTGGTTGGTTTTAGTAAGATTTTATCAGTCAGATCAGAGCTTTAAAATATAAAGGATACATTAAGCAATATGAATACAGCATACCTAGATGTCCGTTTTCTCTACTGATCTATATTTAAGCATTCCTATAAATCAACTTAAGTATGTTCAAGTGTATTATCACATGAATTAAATACAACTGAAAGGAAAAAAGCTTTCAGAAGTCACATATTTATCATATCAGAAAGCAATCTTCTCAATTTTATTTTTTAAACTCGTTTAAGTACTTCCTTCACATATTTTTGAATCTTCTAAAAAATCTATCAAAAATCTTGGTCTACCTTGTTCTCAAAGTAATGGAAAAAGGTGGGGGCAGATGGGAGAGAAGTATGACACTTAGATAATGATAGCCAGCATGTATAATAACACTATCAATGGTAGTTTCAGTTTACCCAAAATGTTTTTTGAAGCTGGAGATAACAACATAAATTCAGTCTTAAATAGAGTATAGGAGAGAGTGTACATGTGCACAAGAACAAACACAAAAGTGTGCTGGAGTATTCCGTGTGCACATATTCCATACCATGTTCCATAATTACCCCAAGATATTTTAAAAAGACCTTTCAACCTCTGTAATTGTTAAGCCTCACTCTTGAAAACTTAAGATTTCCTAAGCAGTAGGAAAGAGATTTACAAAGTGTTGTAGTTTAAATTTTCTATACAGAAAACAGTATCTTATTTATTCCTACACTAAGAGGATGGAAAGAGCCAGACCTTATTAAAAAGTAGGTACCAATTCTCATGTTAAAATAGTATCCTTAGTTTTAGAATCAAAGACCCAATCTTCTATTGAGCTATGTAATCAAAACCTCAGTTTACACAAGTGGATATATTATAAATTCCAGAAACTTCTAAAGCAGCAATAAAAGAAGTGCTCAGGGTATAGTTTTGGATTATGGTGTATGCCAGAAACAACTGAAAGAGCTAGAAATCATAAATCACAAGCACTTAAGTCCCCAAAAGCTGATGCTGTAAACTGTAGGTATAAGATAGAATATTTTTATTCTGAAGCATACTTATAACACAGTATATTTAATCTAAGCCCCAGAAAACAATGCCCCTTATATAAGTGTTCAGAACTGATTACAAACAGATTTGTTCTCTTCCTGAAAATTTTACTCTCAGAGATAGGCTAGAAAACTCTGTTACTGGCTTCCAAAGAGACACAGGCTCCTTAAGAGCTTCTGAAGATGCGGGTGCTGAATCAAAACTACAGCCCTCAGGGTAAAACTTCAGCCCTCAATTTTCTATTACCTGAAGTCCCAAGAAAAGCTTATTGTTACAAACTTAAAATCAGCTACTGGGCCAAAAAAGAAGAACTAGCTTGGTTTTTCCCTTTTATGAGCAGTCAGCAGCAAACGACTACAAGGGACAATAAGAGTAAAACAAGCCTGCAGTGGTACGCTTACAGCATTCATTCAGTTTCCAGTCTGCAGTATTGAGACTCCCCTAACTCAAGGTGGTATCTTGGTATTTAAGGTTGTCTAAAGATTTTCCTTCAACCAAATTCAAAAAGTCCATGTTCTAAACCCATGTAAAATCTTTTAATCTTTGACAAGAAGCCCCTCATCTTAGTTACCCAACCACTCTTTTTTTTAAGCCTTTCACTCAGCAGTATTACAAGATACTATCTAGGTCTTGCATCAGAAAAGGCAGAAAGCAACTACTCCCTATTCACCTTCTTTGTGCAGCTCGTAATTTTAAAGACTTGTATTATATTCCTCCACTTAGCTAAATCGTCCAAGCTGAAGAATACAATCCATCATTCAGAAACTGTTTCATACGTTTGATCACACTTATCTTGTTCTGTTTTGTTGTGGGTTTGGTGGTGTTTTTTGTTTAACTTTCAATCCATCATTTCAAAATGAGATGGACAGAAGGGATTAGAACAGCACACAGCATACCTAACACAAGCTCATTTTAGGTTTTAAACGTAGCAAAGTGTTGGATTCTCTTTTGAGGAACACTTGTATAAATCCTCCTCCTCCTTATGTGGTAACAGGCAAGGCTTCCAACATGGATACTTAGCTTCTTTACGAATTTCTGGTAAAGGACTTTATCAAAGTGCATTTTGCAAATGCAGCTAAACTGTAGAGGTGTTCACAGGCTCACTGACTCCTTCCAAAAGCTGCCAGATTTCTGCTGCTTTACAGGAGTTATAGAAAATATTAAATAATGTGTGGTTTTATCCTTTAACCATTTATTCTGTTTATTTTTACACTTTCTACAAACTTTCCTGATGTGTATACCTAATTGTCTGTACTCTCCTGAATCCTCTTGAAATCATTTTCAAAATCTGATGTCATACCCACTCCATTCCATTCTTCTCATACCAAAGCAGTTCTGAGCATTGATCTTGTTTACCCATTACCAGAGACCTTCACAGGACACAATCAAAGATACGTTTCTAACCGAGCAGAGTTAGCAATTGCCTCTCAAATTCTTACTCAGCATCCTGAAACATAGTATCCTAATGTTGTATTCAATCTTCTCAAACTGATGGGCAGGAACTCAAGTCTTACAGTGACTAAGCAAGCCGCTAGAAATTTCAGGAGGGTCCCAAAAGATGGATAGACATGGATAGACACTAGTCCAAACTCAGCAATTTCCATGTAAAGCTTATTGTTGTAGCATACTTCTATTACACAGTTCAGCAGTACCACAAACAATAGATTTAATTACAGTTCTACATCAATTTACAATTTTTAGTTGCAAAGGAGATACTTTGCAAGGTATGACTCAGGCTCATGATTAGTGATAGTCTCAGTGGAGACCATTTATCCAAAAAGTCTCAGATGCTGGCACATCAAGAGTTTCAGGATCCACTCTGAAACAATCTGGCTAAGGCCAGAACATCAACAACCATGATACAGTCATTGGCTGCTCAGAATACATCTACTCAGAGCCATACGGGAAGACTACAGTAGATATGCTTTTTTAATATTTTCACTATTTAGAGTTTTGAACAGATGATAGCAGATATGCTTTAATTACTGTCACATCAAAACAGCAGGCCTAATTTAACAGCTATGTTAATTACACTCAAACAGCTCACAGTTACAATTCTACTCTCTGAGTTTATCAACTTCCAAACATTCTTCAATAAAATGTATTTTTTTTCTTCAGGTATTAATAAAGTATTCAAAGAACTCTATGCAGAGGAGCTTCAAACAAGAGTTTGAAGATCTGAAGGTCCTTTGGAAAAGGAAAAGTCATAGAGAATGACACAATACTGCATGTGTTTTGCCCTCAAAGTCTGCTCTTAATGGTATTCTTAAGAATAATTTATCTGTATTTTAACAACATTCTCTTGAATTGAGAAAGGCAAAACCTGCTTACAGAAAAACTTTTAGACACTTGCTCTAGTTTTTCTTCTTTTCCTTCACTCAGTTTAAAGCACTATAAAACAGTATTTGCTCCAACAGATTATGTAAGAAAAAGAGAAGCAGATATCTGAGCATGAAAACAGAACAGATTCTGGCACCTGTTGTGGCCACACTTATGTTTCACAAGATTTGAGTCTCACATATGATACACAGACAGAGTAACAGATAAATACCATTTAGGGTATCATTATATAAGTACTTGCTAAAAATGTTGAGGTTGTCCATTTCTGTTAGAAGAAAAGCCCTTCTAGAACCCTGAAGAGGCACAAATGCCTGCCCTAATTGCACAAACAACTTCTCATTAAATTTGTCATGTTTACGATCTTAAAATTAATACTGAAATTTGAGAAACTTGAAGTTTAAATTAAACTTTTTCATAATTTAGATATAGCTTTATGGAAGCCACTGATAATGAAAAGATTAATCCCAAGATATTGTTTATTCATTAGAAGTCTCCATTCAACAGCAAAGTCACTTTTGGCAAAGCAGAGCAATCTGCTTGTGATCATCAGCTGTCATCCCTATAATTTTTTAATATATATATAATATATATACATATATACATATAAATACATATAGATATATAGATTAGCATTCATAAAGTTTTACAACACAACTTGCACTTCAATCCCCCTCCCCCCCCCCAAAAAAAATAGCTATTACTTTTACAAGTGTTTTAAAACACAATTCTGATCAAGCAAATCCAGTGGTTTTCCTTAGTATAGTTATAGCTTCAAGGAAAAAAAAACACGTTTTGTCATTCCCAGGACACAACTTGGACAAGACACTAGCATAAAAAGAACAATCTAGATTTCTGGAAATTACTAAACACGGTTATTACCATATAGAAGCTCTCTCTCACAGATGGAGCTACAGCAAGAGCAGCTGCAGGAAGAGACACAAAGAATGAATAGGCAGCTCAAACATTAAGAGAACTATGTACAGAAATAACTACTGTTAGAGCTTTTGACAATTCCTGACAGGACTCCCACATTTCTAAAACATACATTTCTGACTGCCATTAGGATCTGTTTATGTAGAAATTGGAGCACTACTGCAGTACTGTCTTTCAGTATCAGCTATATGATTTTAGTGGAGATTCTGAAGCCTGCTTATGAACCAGATATTATATATCACATTTACCCTGAACTCACCACAATTGCAGTGCTGTGTTCAGCCGGGGGGAGGAAAGCCTACTTCCTCCATTTAGCTAAGATTACCAGAAGTGCTGGGCTGATACACACCCAGAAATCCTAGACAAAATATCACCACATTAGCATTGGTAGACCTTGCAGTGCCTGTGATAACAGAAACATGATCCATGGAACGAAATCACATATGCAACAGACAGGTGGTTCACATGACAAGAGGGAGATAACAGGTAGACGTAGACACAGTACATATTTCTCTTATCTGTCAATCTTGACTAACAAACCCATATTCTCAGACAACAGATGTGCAATTTATCATAACCCTAAACTAGCTGCCCAAAATAATTGCAGAAACAAGCAGAAAGCCTGTCTTGCAGAAGTTTAACAAAAATGTTCAAAAGAAAGCAATCTTCAGCCTATTTTTTCCTTAGAAATAAACCTTTGGAAGGTCCCATGAAGAATTTTCAGAAGAAGCAGGGTCAGTTATTTCTGTACATACTTATCAACATTTGAGCTGCATATTCATGCTATCTATCTCTTACCACAGACCTCTGAAAGGCTTTCAAAGCAGCATTCAATCCATCCATCCCTCCATCCATCTGAATTGAGGCACACATTAGCAGCAACTTTCAGTAACTGAGGAACAAGAAAGAACTTTGCCGGAATCCCTCTGTAGCTCATAAGTCTTGCTATATAATCAGCCACAGAAATAGTTAACACCTACATCAGCATTCATTAGTCCCTGGAAATTAATTATCTCCCTTTTATTCTAAAAATTTCCAGGCCCTAATAAATCATTATATTAATATTTTATTGCTATTTTTAATACGTCTGGTTAGATCATTATACAATGCATATATTTCCCCTTTGGTTATTTTATTACCATTATACTTGAACTTAAAATGAAGAGTTATACTCTCTTTTATACATGAACATTACGTTTTCAGATGGCACAGATCAGCATGAACTTTCTATTGAATGTTAACGGGACTCTGTTGAGGAAAGTATTCTAAAGGATGCTTTTGTAATAAGAAAGCTAATTGTGATGGATATATAGGAATGTCTAGTTAATTAAATGGAAGAAATACTTGTGGAGTAAGTTCTAGTTTTCCCATATGTACAGCCATTATTACTACAGGTGAAAATGCAAGAATACTCATTCACCATCCACAATTTAGAACTGGGTTAAAGACAACTGGCTTTATCACGAGCATGGTAAACTGACATCTGAAACGTTTTATCTTTTGATTGTTCAACTTGAAATGCAAGACAAAAATCTAGAATACCACACCAGTTTTAGGAACCCCGATAAAAGAAAAACATGAATAAACTGGAGTGAGGGCACAAGGTCACTAAGATGCTCAGAGGTATGGAGCAAATGCCCTGCAAGAGGACGAGGGAACTAAGGTTGCTGAGAAAAGAAGGCTTCAGATGCACCTAATAGCAGCCTGCTAAAACCTACGTTACCAAGACAGCAGTCAGTTTTCAATAGTGCTGCGTATTAGCAGGATGAGAGACAAGCAGCAAAAAAACCCAAAAAGTGCTTCATCCGGCTATAGGGAGAAACTTTTTCAACATGAGAACAATCAAGCTTTGGAACAGGTTAATACCTCGAGATTGTGCAGTCTCCATCCTTGGAGGTTTCAAGACCCAGCTGGAAAAAGCCCTGAGCAACTTGATCTGACTTCAGAGCTGACCCTACAGGATGACCTGTAGAGGCCCCTTCCTACCAGAATTATCCTATGTTTTATCCTATGATCCATCCTATGATTTTAGACACTTTCATTCTTTTTCCTGAAATAAGTGAGGTATAGTCTTTCTATGACAAGAGCTAGGGAAAAAAAATTCAGCATGTATAGCCACTTGGGAGCCTATAACTAGAAATAACAAACTGAGAAAGAAGATGCAAAGTAATCTAAGAAAATATAATAAATTATTGTGCAATAGAAAACGTTAACTAGTGTTAAAGTTCTGCAAAACTCTCTAACTGGAGCCACAGACAAACTTGAATAAAAACCGTCAGATCACCAAAAAATATTAGTGAATCTGCTAAAGCAACAGATCATTTGACCAAGGCTTTTATTTCTCCTCAAGGCTAATGGCCGTAAGCATGTCAGGAAGTGACTGTCATGCTGCTCAATGCCAACACGGTCTCACATTTAATAATGAATATGCATTATATTAAAAATAAACAGACACATTAGATTAAAAGGGGAGGGTGTAAGATGGGTGAGGAAAGAAGAAGTAAGATACTATGCATCACAAAACCCAAACAAGAAATACATGCTTCTAAATAATATCTTTGACAATTCTGGAACCAAGAAAATGATACAGTCGGGATGAGTTTGTTTTCTCTTAAGAATAATATGGGGATACAAATACAGTCATTCTTCCATTACACTCTTACGCACTTGAAAGACACATACACCTAACAAAAACAAAACAAAACAAAACAAAACAACCTATTTAGCTCATATGAATAAAGAATTTCACACCAGGACCCTAACTGTTATCAAAGTACACTCTTTAAACTTATCCAGTACTGGTAGGCCAGTACTTGCATCAAATGTAAGCCTATAATGATGCATAAATTAGGAGAAATATTCTGCAGAGATTCTTCAACTGCACTTATCACCACATCACATATCCCTCTTCTTTAAAATCCCTGTACAGTTTATTCAGACATCTCAAAGAGTCAGTAGTCATACATGAGCCTCTTGTGACACACCTTCACAGAGGAAAGTAAATGTACTAGGGCTGCTCCCAATCCGTTCATCCTCAATCTTCACTGACACCGGGGACTGCCCCAACCCAGGTGCAGGACCTTGCACTTGGCCTTATTGAATTTCATAATGCTCATATGGGCCCACCTCAGAGTTGTCAAAGTCCCTCTGGATGGCATCCCTTTGGCAAAACAATCTTTATTCTGTTTTTTAACCTCTTCCTTTCAATTGGCTGATTCCTTATTGGGCTAGTTCTCCCAACCAACTCAACCTGCCACTACATCTATCTATCTTCTATCTTGACAAGTAAAGTGATATCAACATAGAAGGGAACCAAAACAAGAGGATGGGAGAAAAAATAAAACAAGTAAACCCTTTCATTTCAGCAGCACCTGTCAGTTGCACTGAATTAACTGCAACATTATTAGTCACGCCACCGGCATAAACTTTCAAGCCTGCTTTTGATAGATGAGTGCATCCTTTTGATAGATGAATACATCCAATTCATAACCATTCCATTTATATAACAGCTTAAATTTTCATCAATGCAGTTTAATTCCATTACAATTAATTTCAGTATTCTGCTCATCAGTACTTGACAGTTTTGCATGAAAACACAATTTTAAGGAGAAAATATGTAATCTCTGAACCTCTTTTTCTAGAAAAAAAACCCCAAAAAAACAGAGCAGCAGGCCTGTGACAAAAGATGTTCCAGAAACAGGTAAGACAGCTGGAGGGCTTGCATTTCTTTACCTGGCTTTCTTCCTTTAAAGTGGATTTCAAGTTCTTACGTTTGTCTTCATAAGCTTTTAAATATTTTTGGTATGTGATCAAATATTTTAAAATATAGTAGTTCTAAGAGACTGAAATAAGAAAACTATTTGTTACAGGAATCAACATGAGAAGGCAACTATGTTTTTCAACACTGCTACACAAAACACTGAGCTACTTATTTGATCTTTAACCAGGAGAAATACACTTAAAATATCTTAAAAGAAGTTAGACTTCTGGGTTTTTTATGCAGTTTTATAACAATTATGTTACAAGTTTATGCCTTAGCCAACCTGCCTTACTCAATGCAACATAAGTCATAGGTAAGAATATGCTAAAGCACTTTTAAAAATACTAAGTACCATAAGGAAAGAAATAAAAGGCAACAAAATGCAATCAAAATAAAGAATCTGGAAACCATTAATTTAGTTTCACTGAAAAGTACAGCAGTACAGCTTCAATCCATAATTTTTTTTTATGGTTATTCATATTTTATGATGATTTATTAATGATTGGAGGATACCCATTTTTCACACAATCTCCAGAGTCTTTGCTACATGAAAACCACTCGGAAAAACAAAACCTCAAATCTTCAAGCATTTCTCCAAAGCACTTCAAAACAAATGAATTTACATGGGACCTATCTAAATGATTGAATATAACAAGTACAGTAGAAGCATTTGTCCATCACCTCATCTCATAACAGAATGTTAGGAATAAACTAAAGTTTTGCTATCCCTGCAACAATTTCTATTGTCATGAAAAAAACCCCAAAACCCTGAAACAATTTCACAGAAAAGATCCTCTACATTATACAAGTAACTTGTTTGAAAACAGGGAATAACCAGAAAGAGAAGATATGAACACAGAAAAAAAGAAAAGAAGCAGCAGCAAAGAGGCAGCAGCAGTCTGCTAAATATTTGTAACTGTAATTTATTTTCTAATCAGCTCGCTGAAAGCAGCAAATGAACCCTGACTGCAAACATGTGCCTACCAAATACTGCTAACAAAAAAAAAGTCTTTGTTGTCAATGCAAAATACAAGTCATCACCTTTCAGAAACTTTCCATTTCTAGCAAAGGTCAATTTTGGTCCCATCAGAACCCAGGAATTCACAACAATCATTTTAGTGCATATATTCTGAGGTTACAAAATCAGATTTTTACTTTCTATGGCACAGACGGCACAGGCCTTAACAACACAGATCTGAAAAACAGATATTAGATAAATATTATTTGATGCCTAAGGCAACACAAAGCCTATAAAATTCAATTCAGGTAATTTTTTTTACAAATTGAGAAGTTTCTATTTTACGGTGTGTCAGCACTGCAGCACAAAGTGTTTAAATCTGCTAAATATCAAATGCAGATATTTGGACTCTCATTTAATCCGTGGTAGATTGTATGGATTCCTCCCTCAAATAAATGCAAGATGTTCAGCTACATATTTACTATTCCTTGTAGATCTTTCTAATCTTCATAAACTTATATGCCAATGATTGCAAATGTGTACATACAAATTCATTATTATTAGTTGCAAGTTGTTGTATTGAACAGAAAATGGTGCTCCCAGTTATAGCTTCTCAACATGGAAAAAATTCAAACACGTGCTGAAGTAGCATCAGTATCAAGCTTTAAATAAATGTCTTAAAAATATGATTATATTTTCAGAACTATTGTTTAGAGTTTGCTATATTAATGACTTTAAAATTAAGAAATAAACCAGCTTTTCATCAGCTCAGTGAGGCCGTTTTACTTTGAGACTTGAGCAAACGTTCTCCATGCTTGGTGACAGAGATGCCCAACATGCCTTTAGAACTGGAGATTTCAACTCTGCTCTCAAACATCATACTACAATGAAACATCTGGCCATTTTAATGAAAGGAAGTTGCACAATTTTTCCCTTCCTTTTCCTTTCTTAATACTATGCCGAACTTGCAGCAGATTTCTCCAATGTGGAAATCTACTTCTCCCCTGTTTTTCATAGATATACTCTTTCTCAACAGCCTTAAAGTATTTCAAGGCCATGACATTAATCAGTTAACTCTACTACTTACAGACAGGAAAAATCAATTTACCTGAATGCCATCAAGCAACTTGCTCATGCACCAGTAACTGTCAGCTTCTATGTTCTGCAGCACTTCTTCAGGCAGACTGGAAACATCAACATTTTCCACTTCTTCTTCTGTTTCAGGAAAACAGAAAGAGAATCAAGTCAATAAAGTGCACAGAATAAATAAAGCAAGGATGATGAAAATAATTGAAAACAAAGACAACCACCACTTATCTTCTAGTCAAAAACTTCAATGCACATTTACTTTAACAGGGACGAAATGAATCATTTATTGCTCAACTGTGTCACCTAATGGCTTTAAACGTTAATGAATACTCAATTTCTTGCAGACTGTGAAAAATCCAAATCATGCCTGGTTAACCAGAATTAATATATAATAAATTACTTCATTCTAAACATTCCACACCTGAAGGAGGATCATCAGAAGCACTTTGAGAACCCTCATGCTATGTATGAGCAATCTGCAGAACATGGTTATGTTTGCATCACGTACAGCAAAATATGTTGCCAGTCCTGGCAGAAGAAAAAGCCTTGAAAAATGCTTTTTGAGAAAACCAGTGAAATTTATTTAGAAACCTGACTACAGCTTTTTAAGGGGGGTTTGTTTTTCATGCAAGCATTTGGAACCAGAAGGAAATCAGATAAAAGGAAATATGATTCCTACCCATCACTCCAAAAAAAACCTGATTCTCAATACTGGAAAAGCACAGAATCCTAATGACACCTATTTAATTCAACACACAAGTATGTTGAAAGAAATTTGCATTTTGCTATGAACTGAAATTTACCACCTAAGCTACACTATCTTACTTTTAAACCATGGCATCTGAATAAATCCATCTTGAACACTAAATGTGCTGCCTTGCCAGCTAAATCATAAAGCTCCCGTAAAGCCCTAAAAGAGAGTTTAGCACAAGTTGGGAATGCTCCGAGTAAATGCTGTAGCTTCCCTCTTGCAGCAGCAACTCACAATGTTTTACTGTATCAAGATAAAAACCAAAGAAGTGTCTTTCCCAGCCCTGGTTTCTTCTCAAGGAGGAGAAGGTGCAGAAGAAAGAGGTGTTTGATTCAACTTAAACCAAAGAAAGAACTTCCTCCATTACACAACTGCAAGTAAACAGTAACAGAAAACCAGGATATGTAATACCTTAAAACTCCTCTAATCATCTGTCTCATAGCTTTGCAATATGTCATGACGGAAGCCTATGTACACCTTTAGATTGTCACGTTTGATTATGCTGCCTTAAAGCACTTATTTGTCAATTGGTAATAATCATAAGAATTACACGTTATAAAATAATTTTAAGATACCAGTGATTTTACCACCACTAGTAGACACTGGTAGCAAGATGTCTACTTACCAAAGCATTCTTGTTTGAACTGGTGGCTACATGTGGGTGTGCATCTTCTAAGGGATCATTAGTTTTGCATTATAAAGTATTATCAGCTGTAGGACAAGGAGATTAGGTTGTGCTAATAAAAAAACTAGTTAAGATATTGGGAAACCTGGTAACTAAAACAGGGGATTGCAGCAGAGACTCCATAAAATAAAAGCATGCAATGCTCTCAGAGGCAGCAGGACCATAAGCAATGCACCAGAAGTCACTTACTGGTTAAAGAAATATCACCTTTGCCTTGGAATTCAGTTTCAAAAAGCAGTTTCTAAAATGAAATCACCAAACAAGTACCCAACATATTTTAAAATAGCCTATATAACAAACTCAGCTATAACACTGCCTTGCAGAAAAATGAAGAAAAAGTTAGTAGCAGGCTGCAACAACACATTTTTTTTAACAGATGATAATTCTGTGAGCAGGAAGAAACTCCTTATCCAATGTCAGCAGCATATTCCTCCCAGCAAAAAGGAGGACAAAGCCCCCCAGAAGTCAGTATTATACTCCT
The DNA here is from genome assembly GCF_037157495.1 of Lathamus discolor. Lineage (NCBI taxonomy): Eukaryota > Metazoa > Chordata > Aves > Psittaciformes > Psittacidae > Lathamus > Lathamus discolor. The sequence goes on from NC_088884.1 coordinate 27,175,505, forward strand.
CCCCCCCACAATGGACAGCAAATTCTCACAATTCTCTGTGGAAAACAGAGGCAATATAGACAGTAACTAGGAGGCAACACTCCCCTCCAACATCTTTCTGTTAAGTTCGCTTACTTTATTAGACTTTCCTCATGAAAAACTGCTTCTAGCACAAACTTGGTTTCCTTTCACTCTGCAAATCCAACCCCTTCAGAAAAATCATGTTAAGAGAAAAGCCTAGTATCATATAAAAGACAAAAGTTTTTTCAAAGTAAAGATGCTTGAATACAGTGGTGATGACAAGAAAGGATTGAAGGCAAACAGACCAACCCAAGAAAAAGCCCAAAACATGTAGCAATGAAAAATCTTAATTCAGACTAGACAAGTAGGTAAGGTGATATACATTTGGCAAAACCAATCCAAATTGAAATGCCACTTCCACAGCTCAAAAAGAAGACTGCAGAAGGGTCCCTCAAAGTCTAGAAAAAAACAGCAAATTATTATGAATGTTAACAAGTCATTTACTAAATCCACTAACAGAAAAGTTACTAAGTGTACTCACAAGGCTTACTCAGAGAAAGACTGAAAATTATTAGACTTAACATGGACCAAAAAAAAGGCAATTTAAGATGGAAAGTTTCATGTCAGCCCGTGAAAAAAATCAATATTAAGTCTCTACCTATCTACTTCCAATCTGATGTGCCCTGAGATTTTATAAAATAAACAAGAAAACCCCACCATTTTCACCCAAGAAGCCCTTTTTAACAGTTCAGAAATTAAAATTAAGGATGAATATTCCCATTAGTTTATAAGAGAAAGCCTTTTCCAGACAGAAGATGACTTATGTAACCTCTACAGCAGGAACATTACTTGTCATATCCTATTCATGTTAAGTCATAAATGTCTTACAGTTATGCAGTTTATGTTTACTATATATTCACAAACCAGAGTCCCAGTGGAAAAACATCTAGTTAATATTCTTTTCATCTTAACAGGTAAAAAAAATGAGTAACCCATTCTCTCTAAGCCTCACAATGTCTACAGAAAAAACAATACATGAACCAGACTTACTCATATTTATATAAAACAAAAACATATATTGAACTTTATTCTGCTTGAAAGCAGCAGTCTTCAGGCCTTCGTTCACAAAACATTTGCTGAAAGAATAAGATTATGACTACTTAGATAGTGCTCCTTTGCAAATTTCCTGCCTTTGAGCAACTTTTCTTTTCATGATACTGCTATCACATTTCTGAACAAAAGGGAAGTTATAAATCGTAGCACAACACAATAACTCCTCTACAGGTGGGCATGAAAAGATAACAAATGAATGAGCCTTTTTATCTTCTCTTTCTCATCTTTTTTATCTTACCTCTTTTTTGTCCTTCTCTTTCAAAATCTACCGTTTCACACTATATGCTCGTACTAGCATTTAAACCAACAAAAAAGCTGAAGACACACCTAATCATTGGAGGTGGGTGTCTTCACTTCCCTCCACAGCCAAAGCAGAAAAACAAGTAGTGATGGAGTATTAGCTGTCTTGTTCTAAAGCAGAAACCTAAAATAAATCAGATGAATCACATACAAAGAAAATCCTGGTTTTGTCAATATTAGCTATAACTTGAACTGAAAAGGACTGCCTTATAATGCAGACCCCTAAACTTCGGAAGTCTATAAGGACCCACCAAAAGTATTCCCATCCTGTGACTGAACTATCTGCAACAAGTAAAAATGGAAGGCTGCAGTTTGAGAAACAAGGCTGAAGCAGCTTGGACAGCAAAGATACCCAAGCATTAGTATTTTGGAAAAAAAAAAAAATAGATTCTAATTGTTCTAGTAAGGGAGGACTAGCAAATTAGGAAGAATTTTTTTTATTCCCACCCCATCCTCCAAAAATACACTTTTTAAGAAACAATTTCTAATGATTCCAACTACTTTTCATCATGGGTATGTTCACCAAACACAAAAGATGTCAGGACAGGGCCTTCTGAAAAGAACATAGGTCTGACATAAATTCACCATTCTAAATAGAGTTCTCATTATTCCACATGCAAAAGAAAAATGGATTACAGACAGAAAGGCAACTATTATCAAGTTCTTTCTGCTCTAGTTTAGGTGACCCTATAAATCAAAATATACAGATAGCATTCAAGAACCATTCACTTCTGTCACCAAAAGAATCCATAGTCCCAAAATATAATGTCACAGATTCACAAGCTCAACCATTAGAGACATAAAAATAGCACTTCTAGGAAGCACTCATCTAGTTTTCTTGTTCTGTCTCTGCCTTTGGAAGAGGCATTCAAGAACACTATACTTTTACGTGGCTTATACTGACTTATCTTTAGTGTTTTCATAAGCCTCAAACATAAAACAGATATTCAGGATTTTTTATACGTTCTTTAAATATATAAGCTGCTTCCCATCCAATTTTCATTCCCATTGTGCTTCTCATGCATCATTAAGTCATCTCTACTAATGTTAGATAATAAAGCTTTGAAATTAAAAAAAAAAAATCTAATTAAATGTGTTAGACATTCAATTGTATTTCAGTAACACTCTAGAAGTATTTATCCTATGTAAAACAACTGTCTCAAACTTTTGCTTAAAACTGTGCAACTAAGTATTTCAAAGAGTACGTCAAATTACTTTAAGAGATGTATTAAAACACTTTTTCATTAGATCAGTTATGTAGCATGTTTTTGTATATATTATATTAGCTGGTACTTTTTTATTTAAGTGAGGTATATGCTGAACAAGGAGAAAAATTCAGACACTAAATCTACTGAAGAAGACACAACATTGCAAAAGCCACCAAACAACCAAGTGGTCAGGGACACGCTATGGTTCCTGCTGCATCAATTCACCTTAACTTGCTGCAGTTTTTTGAGGAAGTTCAAAACTGACTCCTAACATGTGAACGACCTGTTTCAGGGAGAACTGAAATAAAAAAGGCCATCCATTTTCATGACAAGCTCCAATTAAGGAACACTTGATTGGCAGGGTAATATGTAAAATACAGTTTACATATTTAACATTTATTCATTTATTTGTGTAGGCACATAGCGCAAAGTGCTGCTTCTTATTTCAATTTAACACTTGTGCTGGAAAACAATTGCAAATTCTTGTTTTAGATAAGTTTAAATTTATTTTCAATGAGTGAAATCTGAGAGGACAATAATATAAAGATTAAATAACAAGAATATGGAGGCAAATAGCAGGCCCATGTGTACATGTATCAATATCTGGGGAGAAAAAGATCACTGTAAAAATTCACAATTATAAAGTCTCACAGCAACATTTCTTATTTTCTTCAGTTTCCTGCAGAGATCTTTATCGTTTTATCTATGTTATTGTAGAAGACAGTAAAATAGTTGCCTTGAGGAAAAATTCTGTAGAATGGAGTCAATGACATGCTGATCTGAATATGTGCATTGCCGTAAGCATAGTATTAGCTGGGTTTTTACTCACTCCTTGTTTACGCTTCCAAAACTTCCCACAGTGAAAAAAAGAAAGAGTAACTTTTTCTAAACAGCTTTAACTGGATCCATTCCCAAAGGCAGAGACATAAGGATGAAATGAAAAATTAAAATAAAGCATTAATTACAACTACTTACACATGTATTTTTCCAATGACAACAGAAAATAAACATGCTAAACATAATACTGCTTTGCCTCCACTGAAAATAGATTTTTATGAGATTAAGCCTAGTTGCTGATTTTAGTGGAAGTTGTTAAAAATGTTTAAATGTTCATGTCTCATCTGTGTCAAGATGTATTTGATTTCTTCCAAAAAAAACCCCACACTAACATAAAAAAGTGCTTGAAATTCACCATTTCAGCACAGATCATGGGTAAAGCATCTGTCATTACAGACAGATCAAGTCACACAATATACATTTTTGCATTAAAGAACTGGAAATTTTTAATTTCAGACAGGATTTTATTTATGGCAAAAATCATGTCCTGAAATAACACTAAAATACTGAAAGCTGATATGATTTAAATGGGTTAATGAAATTCTACAGTAACTAGCCACCCTCTCAATGCATCCAAATGGCCATCTGTGTCCAGCCATGTTCGAATGCAACAAACAAAAGAGCAACCTGCATTCAGAACTTCTTCTAAACCTGTTTCACCAGTACTCAGTCTTCACAAAATGGGAAAGAAATTAATGTAATGTGACAGTTTTACTACTTCATTACACTGAGCAAGCTCATATAAAAAATGTCTCTATTAAATAAAGCATACATTCCTTCAAAGGAAACTATTTTTTAGCGAAACAGGCATTTAATTGGGTTATTAATGTTTTAATTTTAGCTTTTTATCTTGAAATGGTGTCTCAGCACTCAGAATAAGGCAAAACTCGAATGCACTGGAGTAGAGGCAGGGGATGAGACGAATGGTGATACAAGAAAGATCCAGAGCACCTGCAGCCCAGAAAGCCAACTATCCCCTGGGCTGCATCAAAAGGAACATAGTCAACAGGTTGAGGGAGAGGATTCTCTCCAGCTACTCCTCTGTCATGAGACCCTACCTGGAGTATCACATCCACCTCTGGGGCCCCCAACACAAATGGGTTGTGGAGCTGCCCTAGCTGGTTCAGAGAAGGGATAAAAGATGATGAGAGGTCTCAAGCACCTCTCCCATGAAGACAGGCTAAGTGAGTTGTGCTTAGCCTGAAGAAAAGATGACTCTGGGGAGACCCTATAACAGTCTTCTAATACCTCAAGGGGGCTTACAAAAATCTGGAGAGGGACTTCACGGGAAAATAGTGACAGGACAAGGGGTTACAGCATTAAACTGAAAGAGGGGAGATTTAGATTAGGAAACAATTCTTTACTATGAGGGTGGTGAGACCCTGGAATAGGTTTCCCAAAGAAGTTGCAGCTGTCCCACCCCAAAAGTGTTCAAGACCAGGTTAGACAAGGTTTTGAGCAACCTGATTTGGCGGAAGGTGTCCCTGCCCATGGCAGAGGGCTAGAACTAGGTGATCTTTAAGGTCCCTTCCAACCGAAACCATTCTAAGATTCTATGATGCCCGAAACAGACTAAGATCATCAACAAATTATTAATATTCTTTACATACACCCAATATATAAAATAATACATAGAAACATTAGAAAGGCAAATTCTCTGAACATCTTAAAATTCTTCTTTCTTTCAGCGCTAATTTGTGTAAATGTATTTCTCATCTAATGTATAAAAGTATTATCATGGACTTCAAGTCCAAATTATATAGCTCTTGCAGAGGTGCAAGAAAATCTTTCTGACTGTACATGCACAGGTACTTGTGTGTATGAACTTAGCTTTGTTGTAATCTACTTTGGATGTTTTATTTTCAGATACATCTAACCTGAAAGTTACCAGCAAAATATACAAACTACAAAACTATACACATATATATACACAAAACTATATTGCATGCAGAGATGCACAGTAACATCTACAGGATCTTATATATCCCAGTTCAAACTCGGTTTTCAAAAAGCCTTCTGAAACAGCTATTCAGTCACTGCTGCATTAGTGCAATGTTTTCCAAGGAGATCAGGACATAATAGAGCATTTAAATGTAAATTTTTTTCAGTAACAATTACCTAATTAAATATGTACATAATCACATCAGTATCTCTCATTGAAAACAATCCTAATTACCTATTTATCTGATAGAAATAGCTTTTGAGCTATTAAGGATTAATCACAAAAGTAAAAAGTTCCCTTTCTTTGTAGTCATAAAGGTAAAATTAAAACTAAAAAAATAAACTTAACCATCTCATCAGTCCAGGCTTAGGTAAACATGACCTTAATGCATTTCAAATATTCCCCCCTTATGACTCACGTTCTCCCATATGCAATGTATTGTTGACTTGTCTGGTTTAACACTGTTAATAATCTTACACTTGTTTTCGATTGCTCCGCAACAAATTCCTTAAGATACAACAGGAAGCAAAATAAATATCCTTTATACATCAGTATAAGAATGTTGTTTTAAACATTAAGCATTTTACTTTATCAATATTAATTCTTTAAGTAATTTTATTGAACATGGGAAATGTTATAAAATCCTCTGACTTGGAAAACAAGGTCAATCACCAGCTCCAAAAACACTGTAAGCCTGATTACTCTGACCTAATTTTTAGGCTCATAAAAATTAATATATGACCCTGAAAGTACTCTCAATTTATTCTATCACAAAAGAGTAAATACTTAATACACTTATTCTTTAATTCCAGATTCTCCATAACAGTAATCAGTGAATCATTGAGAGTCTGTGTTTAGTGGGCCTACATGCTTGCAAATGAGATTTTTCTACTCAGGCTTTTTCCAGACTAGATTTTAATAGTAATCTTTTTCCCCCACACACACTAAGTAGTCTGTAACTTGTCCTTCATTCCTACTGTACATACCGTGTAGAAATAGATCTGGTTTTAAAAATCATCAATTTATTTGAAAAATAGGGAAATTTTCACCTCATGTTGCATGTTAAATGATTCCTCATAGGCTGCAGACACCGACTACTGCTCAACAATTCAGGTGTGAGAAAGATTAAAAATATATTTACTATTTCAACAACTCTACTATCAAAACAGGATACAAAAGAGAACTAACTAAATCATGTGGCACCAACAGGTCTTTGATGCACAGAACTTACATAATGCCAAATATAAGACTGGCAGCTGAAGTACTTGCCTGGTAAAAGCAGCTTACATTTAGAAAGAAAGGTATAAGCCACATCCTTGAGTATGACATTATTGTGAAAGAGAAGCCTTCAAAGCTTGTAAGATGACAGCTCTTCTTAAAAATGTATTTTAGCAACAATGAAAAACACAACATTCAGCACAAATGCTTCTTAGAGAAATCACTTCAATAGATTTACTGCTGTCAACCAAAACAGGTTGACAGGGATAAGTGGTGCATGTGATACCAAATTATGGGACTAGTAATTAGCATCCAGCATGCATGATGAGCACAGGATGCTGATGAGCATTTTCTTAGAATGCCTGATAATGGAATTTCCTGAGAAATACAAAAGGTGCTTGGAGAATAGGAAATGAAAGATTAAAGGTTGAACATGTCTCCCAAATAATATCTTTTAATTACCTAGCTTTTGCTTATCACTTAGGTTTTTTTTTAAAGCATCAAGCTTATGTATGCTCATATGCACAAACACACAGAGCACAGAACTGCAAGAATGGGTAAGAGTAAATCATAGCATGGCCAAACAAGTCTAAAGGAAGTCTCAGGAAAACGGGCCTTACCTGTATTACAGAGTGGGATTGATTACAAGGCTATTTTAGAGACAACCACTGTAGGACTGTATTTTCTTAATTGGAAGAACCTTCCAAAAGAATCCATAAATTAATGTAGATTTAACAAACTGGGGGCAATATCAACTGCATTAAACGCAAAATTTATTTAAAAGATTAAGAAAACAGTCTATGCATCTACATATGCAAGGGTGAATTTGAAGTATTGAAAATTGATACTTCTTACATGAAAGTATTATTAAAAAAAAAAAAAACCAACAAATGGGTCTTGTACATAATTACTTAATATTATAAGGTAGGCAAAGAGAACTCATTTGAGCAACCTCATAAACAGAAGTATCTTTAATAAATTACCTGGATAACTTAACCAGGCTGAATGTTCAACTTGGGTAAATTTAAAAATAATTAAAACTATCCAATAAATGGTATGTAAATATAAAACCTTTTAAAAAATGCGTAAGTTTAATTTTTTTCAGTGATGAAAGACTGAAAAATTTACAATTGTCAAGTAAGTTCAACAACCATTTACACGACAGTAACTCCATGTAAATATAAATTCATGCAGTCATGAAAAAAATTAACTTGTTATTGTCACTGAACTGAGCAACTAAATATATTCTCAAAGAAAAATAAGTGGCAGGGGAAATAACTGTTTTCAATGACATCAAATGCACAGCTCTCTGACAGAGGCAGTTAGCTGCAAATCCAATCTGTGCAATATTGGCCAGATTTCCTAATTATAGTGACTAGCTTCCTCATATTGTGATCCCCACGTCATTCACAATGAATAAGACATCCTCATTACAGACTTCTTGCCTTATTTGCAACAGAACGTAAGTAACATACATTATTTGTTTAGTACAGATCTTATATACTGAATTAAAAGAAGCGTATTTGTGGAGAATGAATTCTTGACTGCACAGGCAACACAATTTATTGTATTACTTGTCAAGTTCATTCCTTAACTATTTTAATCTGCTGTGATTTACAATTTCCCAATGAAACTGCTACATACACATCTGTGGCAAAAAAAGCCACAAGGCTTCCTTTATTCATGAGATTCATTTGCATTTTTACATGCTATACAGGTATTTAAAATTAAGAAATAATCATCCCACATGGTACAACCTCTAGGAAAAAAGAAAACTGCTCTGTCTATTCAAAAATAAGAGTATGATTTCTTTACTTTCCTTCTTCTATGTTACTGTAAGAAAGAAGTGTCTTTAAATTAATTAGGGTTACTTTAACAAAGTGCTGTAAAAAATTGACTTTTTACCTCCTAATTACCTGAAGATGGAATAAGCAAAAGAACATTTTTGAACTCAGAAATGTCTTTGATGAGAATACAATTCATAAGGCAGTATATTTAATCAGTATTGGCTTTTATCAAAACTAATTGCTATAAAATCATGACGTATTTTCTGTTTCTATGAAATAAAGCAATAAAAACATATGGAAGAAAAATTGTTTTGTAAAAAAAGTTCTTTTTTCCTGTTTTTTTGGGGGGGTGCTAAAGTACTGAATTTTTCACTTTTGCTTTACAATTTCAGACTTAAAAAATTTCAGATTTTCCAAATTAAAAACAATCAAAAAATCCCCACAATGATGACGAAACCCAACTACTTTATGATTAGTATGATTTTAAAAGGTTTGCACCTAAACTTCAAGTGAAGCCCAAATTAAAATGTTTCAGCATACAACTTCTGACAACTCTATTTGAATTTATTTGAAATGTATAAAAAATTAACTAAGGACATATCTTATTGAAAATAAAAGCTGTTTACAACTGTTTAAAGCACTGATTTACCTACTTTTAAAGCCTCTTAGATCTTGATATGCTACCCATCTATGAAACAGTATTTGAATGCTACATTCCTGATATTTGTACAGCATGTTATCATTGCCTAAGTAATTCTTTCTCTTTTAGCTTTTCTTCCTGTGAGTTACTTCATAACAAACCCACAAAGTTGTGATATTTGGATGCCAAGAGCCACTGAAGACATTTCCCACTCTCTTGGAAAGCGTGCTTGAGAAGATTTAGATCTGAAAGTATAACCACCTCTGTGCTGCTTCACTAAGAAAAGATGATCATTAATTATAACTATAGGGAGACCATGGGGAGAGTAAACGGATGCACCAGCCAGAACTAAAATACACTGCTCCCTTTGGAATACATGTCCCTCCCATAGTTACATTAAATGTAATTAACTTTCTCCTTCTTCACTATTCTTTCATTTTTATACCTGCAGAAATCTTCTGGTTTCTCTTCATTTTACTGATTCTACCATTATTCCAGATCATGTTTTCCATCTATTCCCATGACCCAACATTTCCAGTTTGTAGTTTCAAATAAAATAACTTTCACTAACCTCTCGTGACTTTCTCACAGTAGAAGTCCATTACTTTCTTAATTGCTTTCAAAAATGAGACAATGTAAACCACAAAAGATATTTCAAACTTAACAGAAATGCATTATTTTTAAGGCAACATTCATATTATCAAATTTGTTTAATTTTTAAAATCCTATAAGTGTACTTTAAACATCATGAAATAACACGCCTTCTTTAGACGGCTGCAGATAGAAAAAAAAGCAGAAATACACGGACATGCAAAACAAACTTTAAAAATAGATAATTAAAATCCACATCAATAATCAGATTTATGAATTTAAACACATCATCCTATGCACTAAACTAGGACTTTTGTTAACAGATTCTTTTTTTATACACAGGGAATAAAAAGTCTTTCTCCTCAAGCACTCTTTAGCATACCTTGCAGGGAAAAAACAAAACCCCACCAAACAGAAGAGCTAGAAGTATGTACTTGGTTAATACAGACTTTCATTTGACAGACAGATCTGGGAGTTAGCTGAAAACCTCAAATACTTAAAAGAGTTACTTATTCTGATTACTAATGACAGAATCATAGAATAGTTAGGGTTGGAAAGAACCTCAAGATCATCTAGTTCCAACCCCCCTGCCATGGGCAGGGACACCTCACACTAAACCATCCCACACAAGGCTTCATCCAACCTGGCCTTGAAGTTTTGAGTTTGTTTCTTTCTTATGAAAATGTAAAATAATATTTAATATGGAGTACAGTAAAGATACCAGGCAAGAACAAAATCCACTTTAAGCTCTAAACTACCAAAGGCACTTGAAGTAGAAGACTTCAAGTTGGCACTTGAAGTAGATGGACAGCAAGACCGTGGCTCTCCATCTGAAAACCAGTACTGAATCACAATGTTTTGGGTTGAAAGGGACCTTAAAGATCATGTAGCTCCAACCTCCCTACCACAGGCAGAGCCACCTCCCAACTAGACCAGGTTGCTCAGACCCCTATCCAGCTGGGCCTTAAACACTTCCAGTGATGGGGCATACAAAACTTCTCTGTCCCAGTGTCTCACCACCTTCACAGTAATCATTGGTTTAAAAGAACAAATAAATCAAAAATCACATAACCAATGCAGTAATTGTTACAACCTCATACACTTTCTTGGAAAGAATGGAAGTGCCTGGTAGTAGTAAAATGATGTGGAATAAACTTTCAGGATGAATAGAGACAGTAGAGACAACCTGTAGTATAAGCAATTCTGCTCACCAGTCAGCAGAAACAGAAGACAAAGTAGTATAATTATGGTACCTTGACATTTTTACAACTCATGCATTGAATCACAATATAAAACTAAATTAATGACACTTAAAGGTCTTGAAGGCTTCCTCTAGTAAAACGCAGAAGGCAGCACACTGAGTAACTCAAACTGGATGAATATCACAGTGAGCTGAAATCAGTTACTACCAAAAATTTTCATTTAATTCTCTATTTAAGAAGAAAGCTGGTCATATACAGCAGCATCTTTAAGATAAAAGCAATTAATTCAAATAGTGGTACCTGGAAGTAGTTACTACCAGTCACCTGATAAATCCTCTGCCCAACACCTAGTCTAATCTTTGAGATAGCATGTTTGCTTCTTCCACAGTTGCTCTTAACAGCTTTTCTCCTCTGCCAATCTATCTTAATTCCTTTAGACATCTTCTCAAAGCTTGTCAGCCAAACACATATCAAAAACACAGCAACTGTTACTTGCTATACTTTCAATGAAAATACTGCAGTATGATAATTAGTTGTATCACTGCTTTGAAATACTTATTTAGGATAGGTTAAAGTGACAGCTTTGGGACTCAGCACACGAACTTAGTATGCTGATGCCACTTGGAAACTGGAAAAGCAATTTCTAACATGACAAGTCTGAATGACATGGATATTTTCTTCTGAAGCACATGAAAGTTCTTTCTTTTTATTCAAAGCCCTAAAAAATAATGCTGACAAAAAAAAAAAAAAAAAAAAAGGAACTTTAGGGGCTTTTCTTCTTTTTTCTTTCTCAAACAAATTTTCCCCCTCTCTTCTCCAAAAGAAAAAGTTCCTTTTTAATATAGCATAGTTTTCCTGTGAAGGTGTATTTATACGAAATCACATATCCATCACTTTGCATTTTTTCTAACTTTTATATTTCTCTTATTACCATCTTTCATTTGACTCAAAAAAAAACAAAAGTCAGGAATAGCTTTTAAAACAGAGGAAAGCATTTTTCGCTTTACACTACTTTATTCATATAAACTGTAGCAAATTGAATCAGATAAACATATCAGGGTGATTACACTGAAGAACTGTTCTTAGACAAATGTATAATTTCAGTTTGGTGTAGAACATTACCCAATTAGCATAAGCACAAAGGAATAAAGAAAATACTTTCCCAAGTAAAAAGAAAATCAACTTAAACATGTACTTCTCTTATTTTCAAACAGAAGCTCTCATTTTTAAAGGAGAAAAAATTTGAACTGAACTTTCATGGTGAATTAGATTTTGATAATTGCCCACACAAGTATGTCGAATATAGAACAGTTCAGAACTACAGAATTCAGAGAGCATTATCTGGTTTAATAATCAAAAAATACCATGAATATCTAGACTGTAAATAGTAATGTTATAAAGCAATTCAGCATTCCTATTAATATTCAGCAAAGTCTACTTTTTGAAAATGACTGTTTCAAATTAGACAAAAATAGTGACAGAGAAGCTTCATAAACTCTAGTAGACGAATACAACTATGACAGCTGTTCTTTCTCTCTTGTCATTCAAACTTGAATTTAGATTGATAACTGGAGTATAAAGTTAATGCAACACAGAAGTTCATTTAATAATAAAACTGAAGTACTATTTATTTTTCAATGTGTTTATGGGTTTTTTCCTTCTGTTTGTTTTACAACATAAAATGCTTTCAGTGTTCTGGTTTCATGAGTTGAATTCAGACACCCCAAGTAACCCTATTAACATACAAAACTTGACATATTTTAAGTTTTGCATCAACATGGCTTCCTATTAACAACCCGTTTTGGTTTACCCCAAAGGCACCTTTCATATATGCTTTACGTACTGTCCTTTTTTCATTCAGTATTAATATTCAAAAATTTATGCTTTCATTATGTAGATTACCCTTACACCTTAGAATTTCAGGGTTTAAGGGTTTCTTTAAAGGGTACCTGGTTTTGTTGTTTGGTTTTGGTATTTCTCTAAACAGAAATTTGTAAGACACTGAGCAAGAAATACCATTACTCAAAATATTAATTTTCTCTGAGAGAACGAAAAATAACAGGCAATTAAGCAGTTGGATATACTTACTAGGATAATCCTAACGCTTCTTTTTCACTTCTGACAGCAATTGTCAACCACAGCCAGAGAGTTCTAACTTTAATTAAGTCTTTTCACTTCAAATAGATAGAAACCTCTTAAAAAAGTATCCACAAAAAAAAGTTTTAGTTACAATGTTAATTTTTCCCTGACAGCGAAGCCTACTTCATCAACTAACACACCCTTATGAATTAAATAATCAGTACCCTTACTACTATGCATCTGTAGTCAGACTAAAAAAGGTATTTTAACACAGCCCACACTTGATTGAAATTTGCAATATGTACCAGCTCATGAGAATAAGAATTTTGATTTTGCAATTTGTGTGGCTGACCAAATGGACTTTCAAGGACTTAAGTTTGTTTCAAGGGAAACAAGAAGACGGCTGGAGTTATTTTCTCCATCCCATCAGTATGATATGACTTCAGACACTTTGGTTCTAATGATCTGTGGAACCTCTTAAAAAAATTGAGATTATAGGAAAATATGACAGAAGTAATATTAAAAATAATTCTACATACAATACGCAAAGAAAGGCAGCAAAGCCTAAGCTTTGCCACCTTTCTGGGGAACCTTCAGAGGTGGTGAAAAAAATAATGCTTTTTTTTTTTAAATTAGCCTTGAAGTTAAAACTGGTACCTAGAAAACACAGATTCACAGTGTTTGCTTATCACAGTTACTGATAAAAATTTGTTCAGTCAGTCTCAAATCTCTCCCAGTACGACTACTGGATACACCCATGCATCCGACATTTCAGATGAACTGTTACAATTAGTCTGGAAATCTGACAGTATAAATTGAAATACAGAGGTAGAGAAGGATTGATTCTGTAAAACAGTATTGCCTAATTATAATAAATCATGGCCATTCAAAAGAGTACTAGAAAATAAAAACAGTAGAAGAGCAGGTTGCCATACCGTCCATGGATTTTGAGATGCTTTTATGAGTACTCTCTAACTTGCTAAGAACAAAACACGTGTAATTCACAAAGACTTATCATGACCACTCAGTTTAATAATAGAGCTAAAGCACCCTAAGAGCTACCTGGCATTAAACAGAGATCTTGCTTCTCCCTTCTTCCCTAACATGATCCTATCCCCACATCAGCACTGACGTCCATCTCTGATCCCTAAGAGCAGAAAGTTAAATTATTCATTTTATTATGGGGTTAGTTTCCTGCCAGTGTGACTGAACTGATTCACCATGCCAGAGAAAAGCCAGTGCTGACCGAGAGAAGACAGGAATGCATGTTTGGGGTTTGAAAACTGAAAGCAAAGCTACCCATTTTGACAGTAGCAAGCCCCAATTCAGCTGTGTAATCTAAGCACATGGCAAACAAACCCTTTTCTGTCCAACTAAACCTGATTTGGAAATACTCAAATATGTAGCTCCACTGTTAAGTTTAAAGAACAGTGAAATGAAACCAGAATAGGCAGGGTACATTGACCTCTCGAAACAGCAAATGGGATCTACAGCATATAAGAATTTAATTCACACATTTCCAAGCCCTTTCTGGAAATGAAATATATTAATGAATAAAACTTACATAGCAATATATTATCACCCAACTACACCAAATAGTTACTTATCGATGTGTGCTCAGCTGCTCTTATCAACACCTTCTCAAGGTTACTATACTCCAAGAAATGACAGAAGTGCTAATTGGGTTGGCACAATTAGCTAAAAATCCACTAATTAAATAAGTAAATCACCTCATTTTGACCAAAGCAGATTAAGAGAGCGCTTACGCAGACAGATTCAGTGGTATATTTGATACCAAATGCCACTGACTTCCAGTAGGTTAAGCAACTAAGGGAAAACGGTAGGGAATAAACTAGTCACTAGCAAGCCACACACAAAGTGCATACCTAGGTAAAGCTCAACTACATTCTTTCGGGCCTTTAATATTACAATTACATGAAAAAATAGTCCTAAACTAAAATAGTTGTATAAATTCCAAGACACAACAAAGTGCTCACTGAAGGATTAGTCAAACTGCAGCTAAAAAAATAGTATTCTAACAAGCTGAAAAAGAAAATTTGTCTAAGTAAATAACTAAAATAAATATACAAACATACACACACAAAAGGATCAAAATATTAAAGGCAATTTATAGTTAATTTACCCCCTATTAATCTATTCTTGCCGTTCCACAAGTCCTACAGACATATTTGCCCTCCTTCATGCTCTCTCATTCCCTAACCTTCCAAAACTAAGCATAAGATGTCCTCTTAATACTATATTTTCTTTACAGTTCTGTTTGCAGTGCCTCCAAATATACAGCTTTATTAACCAGCCCTAGACACAGCAGTATATTATGGCTAGCTGACAAACAGTTCAAACAATTCACTGTTCATTATTTTCAAAATTCTCCTCCTTGATTAAAGTGAATGGAAAGATGTAAAATTGTCTGATTTCTTCTCCCAATTAGTCCTGAAAAGCTATATATATTATATATTAGTAAAGAAAATTGCTCAGATATTGTGAATGATTTATTTTTAAGTAAGACACACATAAAAAATGAACAATTTAAAAATATAATCTAGCCAAGGGTTTTTTTAAGAGTGCTAAGGCTTTTTTAAGGCAGTAAAATTTAAGTCTATATTTTTACCTCCTTTGATACAATGTAAATCATCTGGAGGAATTTAGGGTTTTTCTCTATAACTCAAATATTTAAATGAATAAAACCCCCTGACAACCTTCTGAATTACAAAAGAATGTGCATGCATTTTAAAAGTGACTACAAATTCTCAGAATACACAGCTTCTTCACAAAGATCAATTATATCAGGACTGTAAACTTCAGAATCTAAAAATTGCAGTGACTTAAAAATGGAGCAATTAATACTTTATGCACAAAAAGAATGGTTGAATTACAACTGAGGAATCTGATATGTGGCATAAAAGAAAAGATGTTAGGAGGAAATAAGACCTATAAAAGGGTCTCAGGAAGCTCCTAAATAAAGTACTACAAGCCAAATCATAAGAAACAGGATAAAACATAATTTAGCTCCACAAGTCAATTTAATAATGAGTTAAAACACACGCTGCCAGGACTGTCTTTCAGCACCTATCATTTCTAGCTTCTTTCCCACTGCAGTCACAACCAGTGCTGCCACACTGCATGGAAGACTGGTACAGAAGAACCAAGTCCTCAGCACTGCGGACAGGCACTAAACAGGTCTATTGATGACTTATAGACCTTCTTCACTTTTTCCATGTGGCAAAAGCAGGAATCATCAATGCATAAAATCAAACTCAAATACTGTTTATCTTACTCATCACAGTCTTCCCTCTCTTCAGCTACTCTGCACAACAAAATATTTTCACTGGACAATAGATGTGCTCATCAACAGTGTAGAGTGGGGGAACATATTCCTAGAAAGTCAAAAAGTGAATGACGGTTATGTTAAAGCCAGCTAAGGCAATGCTGAACAATTTCTGCATCATGTTTATACATACGTATGTGTGTATATACTAGATGTTTTGTAATACGTGAAAACAAAGAGTGTTTCAAAGAGAATCGACAGTTAATTTGAAAGTTTCAGAAAACAGAGCAGCTTTTGTTTGTTGCCAATCTTTTACAGAGGAATACATAGGATGTTTTCTGGACTTGTGCAGAAGACATAATAGAGTTTTCAGTATATTCAATACTTGAATTCAAGAGTTTTATGTCAGCTTTCTTCATTCCTTGGCAACTCAAATCACACAAGTAACAATATTCCATTCAATTATCAAAGAATATTGCACAGAATATTGTTAACGTTTACGAGAATTTCGGTCAACCTCACTGGTATCATGATTATTACTATAAAAAAATCATGGAAACTATTAAGAAGCAGCACTGAAACACACCTTTGTATGTGAAAACTACACTACTGGTGATTTGCACTAAGGAGAGAAAATATAATGTGATCAAATGGAACTTGTGACATTGAATTTTCATACGACAGAAGAGTGATTTCAATTATTTTGAACAGTTTTTCAGGCAAGTTTTACGACGTCTTAAAAAATGAGGAAACATTTTCTTAATACTTGCAAGAAAATTTTAAAATGTCAGTTATGCTTCATGTCAGTGCTTTTATGAAAATTTAATCTGTGTAAGTTTTATAAATCATTTCAAACAAATGTGTAAATAAAAACATTTTTATACGGTATTGCTCAAAAATGTATTTATTTAAACAAAGAAAAGTAAAATGGTAGAAGTTTGTTACAAAGTGTAATGCAAAAGTTATCAGAACAGCTCAAGAATATACAAAGATAACAAATAAAAAAATCTTTTCCGCTTTCAAACTGCAGAAATCACTCATATTCTTGAGCACTCCACCCTGGGAATTTTTCCAATATGTCTCTCATGGTAAACCAGAAGACAGTAAGGATGATTCTATCAGTCTCCAACCACTTGAAGGGCCTGGGAAAGAGAGAAGCATCCAGTTAATCAAGTTATAGTTGCTTGTTCAACTTCCACATTACCAAAACAATTTGTCATTTGTTCAGTTTTGCTCAGTCTTTTCTAAGTAAAATAACCACATGTATGTTACATCTTTTGTACCGTATCTCCTCGAAACCCCAATGCATGAGCCCTATTCATAACTCTCCACGGACTTGTGCATTGGAGGAACTGATTAAGAAAGGTCTAGGGTTTTAGGTAGAAGGATTCAATACCTCAGATTAATTTATATACTGCAGCAATCACGATTTCAGCTTGGTCTTGTAAAGGAAATAATGCAAGTTAGACAAAATTTTACCCGCTAACACTGAAAATATAAGAAAACTTCTAGCAGCTCTCTGGATTCAGTGGGTTTATACTCTTTCCTCTCTGGCTTACTGCCTCGTCATTCAGAAATTCAGTTTTATGTACATTCTAAACAGATGTACTTATTGCATAAAAATTACAAATCTCTTAAAATATCTGATAGACAACTTTTTCATATTTTATGAACAAACACTGAAGAATTACCTCAGATAGAGCCATGATACAATGCTCTGAAACATTATTTTAATTATACTATGAAAATAACATTTTTTAATACAGCATTCAACAGTTGGGAAAAAAATAATAGATTTAAATTATTTGCAGTAAATATGCTGAAAAGGAAGGAATGAAGGTAATAACTGATATGGAATCTCATTTGAAGGACAGGAAGCCGCCTGTGACATACGAGAGGTAATGGAAAGCTAAGCAAGGCAGCTACAGACAGATAAGTGCTTTTCAAGGACCAAAGAAATTTTATGTTCTCATAGTAACACTGGTCTGGGACTAAATCCCATCCCAATTCCATTAGGATTTCAGCCTGGATTAATTATTCCTTAAAGTCATGCCAGTATCAATTTAAAAACACTAGGTAACAGAAGTTATATTAAATGCCTTCTACGAAAGGATCTAAGCTCACAAGAAAAATACTTACAAGAGTAACACCTTCCTTTCCAAAGTTTTCAGCTCGTGAGTTCTTGTAGACATCCTCAAATTGTCTTCAGCTCCTCTATTGCAAGAAGATTGCGGACAGTATCTGAATCACCATTCCAGTCTTCAGCAGCCTCATTTTCCTTCACATTCTTTATCCAACATAAAATGATGGAATGCTAACAACAGCATTTGTTTTCTGCAACTGATTTCCTACTAACTGCTAATTTGCTCTTCACCCAACACTACTAGGGGTGTCAAAGTGATTTCACACAGCCATTCCATTTAGCAGTGGCCTGGCATGCATCCTTATTATGATGGTTTTTCTCTTGAGCTCTCATCTCCCTGGATGGTGAATAAATCCAGGTCCTCACTGTGGTTCTAGATATACACATAAGGCCCAGTGAGTTAATGAAATGCAGATGTAGTTCTGAAATGTCAAATGTAGTGAAGTGTAGCTGACTTCATGAGCAAGAAGCCTCAAGAAACTGTGCAGCACAACTTAATGACTGGAAACAATCTACATCAACAGGAACTCAGGGCAACAGGATGGTGTACAAAGAGAGCAACACATGTACAACTTGAGATAGGACTTGCAAGCCAGTGCAAAATTTCCTTGTCTACATTTAGTCAAACACTGAGTAGTCACATGGTATATCTTACCTCATTAATAAAAACATCTCTGGAATTGCATCCATATGGACAAGATTACTTTTGACACAAACTAATATACTACAAAGTCACAGAGCTTTCAGGAAAACTGCCTTCACAGTAATCACCATTCCTTCTGACAACATACACTGTAACACTGCTACATCATGTAAGACATTAGAAGTAAGCACAAAACAGTTTTCACATACCACTAACTTAGAAATTCCAAGGAAGTTGTTATGCTATGGTGGAATAAGCTTATAGAACTCTAGTATTTTTCATGGGTTCATATTCCTCCTTCTCCTCATTTAGACCAGAAATCCTAATCTGAATCTACTATATTCCAGCAAGGCTGGTTATCAACTCCTCTTGCAGTTGTGCCTCTCCTAGCTTCCTTTGACAGCCAACTTCTACCTTGCTGAAAATATTAGTATTCCACTTTCATCGCAAAGTAGGGAACTAATGAGACATTCCCAAATTACACTTTCATCATTCTTACACTACTGGAAAGGTTGAAAGAATGCTCTCAACATTTAACATATTCAATTCCTACCTTCAGTCACTTAACCTATTCTAAATGTGGGAACCTATGTGCTAAAATTAGGTACCTCAACCCACACTAATTCATCAAAACGTCTATGACTTCAGTCCTTATAAACAAACCCACAAACCTACTTTGCGCCATTGAGATTTGAATGAAAAGGCAAGTAAATTATCACTTCCATACATGCCATTTATATCTTCAAAAGTTCTTTAACAACACTTTTCCAAATAGTTTCTTGATGTCTTTAGCAGACCAGAAAGCCTCCCATCACTAGAATAAATATCTCACATATTTCTCATGCAAGATTAAGGATTTAGGGCTCTCTCAGTTGTCATAAAGCTAAAATAAACATGGCTTTCCTCCCACCAAAATATTTGACAAAACTGCAGTTGTGTGTAAATGTTATCAAGATTTACTATCAGACAATCTAATCAGCACAGATCTATAATGGTGCTGTTAATAAGAACTTATTAATCTTTAATAATCCTTTAGGACCTCTTTCTCTTAATTATAGAAAGAACCTAAATTAAAAGGCATTATCATCATTTTCAATGGCATCAATTATGACCCAAGTGACTCAGAGCTGCAACACAAACTCACCAGTTAAACTGAAAAAAAATACACAAAAACCAATAGTTAAAACAATAAATACAGCACCTTAAGGTACAAACCAATATTGACTTAAAAACAGAGTAAGAAATAAGACACAGAATAAAATCTCAGGTAAATACAGAGTATTACTAAAGTAAATATTAAATACACTAGTAGCTTCAACATTTTTGCTAGGAAACCTCTGCTTCTCTGCGTTTATTTCTATATATATTACTTAAGCACAATTCATAGTGTGAGTTCTGAATCCATCTATAATTTTACTACAAATCTCAAGATTTTTTAGGTACTTTCCAAATTTAATGTCCCCTTTTCAAGTTTAAGTGTCATGCACATTCTTACTCATTATAACCTGAAGGCATCACTCAGCGTAACTACAAAGACTGAAATCAAAAAGCTATTTAAAGACATATCTGAGAAAGTTTTATGTCACTGGGGGAAGTAACTGCTATTAGCACTAAGCCAGGACCACTAATATATTGAAGAAAATACCCTAATTTCAGTATTTTTCTTATTATATAGAAATCAGCTTTTAAATAAGCTTTCACAATGCAGTTTCTGAGTTTCATACATTTTCCGTGGCAAAATATCTCTTACGGTTGTTAGGTTTTGAGTTTTGTCTTTCTTCAATGGATACTTCTGGAACAGTTATGCTTTCTGATATGAAAATACTGACAAACTGGCAAATACATTAAGATCAGCAGGGCCTCCAAATGTAAGTTGGTGGTAAAGGCAAACTTATTTACCATATTAATTAAATGGTCTATTTAACATGGAATATCAATTCTCTAATCACATCTCATTTGAACTTCTTATTTCAATTAACAACCCTAAAGTCTACTACAGACCCTGCTGTTCTAGGATCATTAAGAACATTTTCATTATCTGTCAAATGAGGGAGTAAAAGGCAGAAACTGCAAGTACTCTCAGGAGTAGGCTCTACCCTACTTAAGAGATGATTAGGGAGAAAGCAGCAGTAGTTCTCATTAGTTGCTTAGCAATGAAACGTCCCCCTATGAAACAAGAAATGAACAAAGCAACGGAGGTGTTGCCATGCAAATGAGTAAATGGGTAGTCTATCATCCACTCAAGGATAATCTGTCCTTTGTTAAATTTAATCAATCCGGATTAAGACACCAATGGGTATCTTGCATAGAGAAGGTAAGAAGAATCCACAAGGGTTAAAGCAGTTGATGTCATCTACCTGGACTTGTGCAAAGCATTTAACACTGTCCCACACCACATCCTTCTCTCTAAATTGGAGAGAGATCAATTTGATGGATGGACCACTTGGTGGATAAAGAACTGGCTGGATGGCCACACACAAAGAGTTGTGGTCAATGGCTCAATGTCTGGCTGGAGACCAGTAACGAGTGGTGTCCCTCAGGGATCGGTGTTGGAACCGGTCTTGTTTAACATCTTCATCGCTGACATGGACAGTGGGATTGAGTGCGCCCTCAGCAAGTTTGCCGATGACACCAAGCTGTGTGGTCCAGTTGGAGGGAAGGGATGCCATCCAGAGGGACCTGGACATGCTTGTAAGGTGGGCTGATGCCAACCTTATGAAGTTCAACCATAACAAGTGCAAGGTCCTACACCTGGGTCGGAGCAATCCCAGGCACAGCTGCAGATTGGGCAAAGAAGAGATTCAGAGCAGCCCTGCAGAGAAGGACTTGGGGGTGCTGGTCGATGAGAAAATGAACATGAGCCAGCTGCAGTGTGCACTCGCAGCCCAGAAAGCCAACCGTATCCTGGGCTGCATCAAAAGGAGCGTGACCAGCAGGGCGAAGGAGGTGATCCTGCTCCTCTACTCTGCTCTTGTTGAGACCCCACTTGGAGTATTGTGTGCAGTTCTGGTGTCCTCAACATAAAAAGGACATGGAACTGTTGGAACAAGTCCAGAGGAGGGCCACGAGGATGATCAGGGGACTGGAGCACCTCCCGTATGAAGATAGGCTGAGAAAGTTGGGGCTGATCAGCCTGGAGAAGAGAAGGCTGCGTGGAGACCTCATAGCAGCCTTCCAGTATCTGAAGGGGGCCTATAGGGATGCTGGGGAGGGTCTCTTCCTCAGGGACTGTAGTGATAGGACAAGGGGTAACGGGTTAAAACTTAAACAGGGGAAGTTTAGATTGGATATAAGGAAGAATTTCTTCACTGGAAGGGTGGTGAGGCACTGGAATCGGTTGCCCAGGGGGATTGTGAGTGCTCCATCCCTGGCAGTGTTCAAGGCCAGGTTGGATGAAGCCTTGGGTGGGATGGTTTAGTGTGAGGTGTCCCTGCATATGGCAGGGGGGTTGGAACTTGATGATCTTAAGGTCCTTTTCCAACCCTAACTATTCTATGATTCTATGATCTACAGCCTCACTGAAGTAGCCAGGCAAAGCGCTGCTCAAGTTTACCTATAAGCATTGCACATTTTCATTGTATGTTGGTATGACAAATAGAAATACAAGGAAAAGAGTTTTAATTCAAGACAGATCAGTACTGTCATTTTTACTGTTTAACCTTACCTTTTATATCCATAGTTATGTGGATATAGTAATACCCAAGTTATAATGAATTGTTGTTAACAATTAGCCAAACTCAATATTTATAAAGACATAAATACCAATCTATAAGTTTAAGATATGGGTGGTGTTCTTGCAAGAGGTGAGCATTTAACCAATAACTGAGTTTGTCAAACAACAAGTTTTCTAAAAGTACATACACATATAAGGCCACAAACTCAAGAGAAATACAGCTGTTTACTATTGTTACTAGTGCTGTAAGCTCCAGAATGGCAGAGTTCTCAACCAGAGAAATTTGATTACTGCTGCCTTAATTTTCAGACCTAATTCCAGGTTGTTGTTCTTTCAGTCACCGATCCATTTTAACAGGTTCCTTACAGTTTCCCTGTCATTCATTTGAAAGGTTTCATTGTTTCCTGTGTTGTTTTTTCTTGTTTTGTTTTGGTGCATTGGTTTGGGGAGTTTTTTATTGTTGTTGCCTGATTTTGGTTGCATTTTTTAAACCCCTGCTCATTTCATACATACAATTTAGTTTCACAAGCAGTGTGAAACAGAAAAGAAAGAGAAAAAGGGAGTATAAAACCACCTATGAAGAAAAAAAAGCATCAGAAGTAGCAAACATCTCTTAACTACAGAGCAAGATGAAAGCAAATCCTAGATTGTGCTTTCAGATCTTACCAACAAGAACACTGTCTGCAATTTCTACAGAGGATTATTTGGTTGGGTTTTGTTGAGGGTGGAGGTTATCTGGAATAAAAACCTGAAGGAATCCTGAACTCCAGTGACTTAGCTGAAATCTGACTGTTTCTCAGTATATATTCAAAGGGAACTATACAGAATTAAAATTATAAAAATATATGACAAGTTATATATAAAATTATGCTTTGACTAGCTTATCTAAATTGTTATTCAGATTACAAAGAAGATACAGTTCCAAAACCAGTACCAATTCATAATTCAGTATTAAGACAAATCTTACCTATATATTCACAAACAAAGACTACAAAAAAAGGAGTAACAAGATCATTTATGCCCTGAACATATCCACTGGCTGGATGACGTATTGCCCAGATAAACAAAATTCTTTCGAAGATCTGAAAAAGAGTTAAAGAAACTATCAGATAATTTATCAAGTGATGAACACATTTTAAGCACAACACTTGAAAATTATACAAGGACAAATTCAACATCATAGAGCTACTAGTATAAAAACATGCATACAAAACCATAAATAAGCATCAGTATTCATAATTAACTTCCAGGGCTAAGTAAGCTTCTCAGATCTTCAAAAGGAAGCATTTTCACTGTATTAGTACATTAAAACCAACCTAGTACATAATTGATTTATAGTAGTTGCAACTAAGTAGCACTTACTCACTGAAGCTTTCCTGAAAATGTAAAATACTTCTTTCCCAAAGAGACAGAAATGTTAGATAATTTTCTCATGACTTTTCACCTCTTTGAGAGAAGTATTTTATTAATATATCATTGTATCTATTCCTAAGTAACAGAAAGAAGTACTTCACTTAGCTTAGTTTTTTTAATAACATACCCATAAAAAGAGATTCCACCATAGTTTGGCTTGTCTAGCACTGCAGTGTGAGGTTCTAGACTTCAGAAGCAAGTATACTGGTTAACAACAACAACAACAAAAAAATCTATCTGAAAAAAAATCAGGAAATATAGAAATAAGGCAACTGTCTGCCTGAGGGTATTACATAACATCACCAGCTCAACTGTAAACTGTACCTTGTCCAGGATCTGCAAAAGCTCCTAAGGCCACAACATACCTCACCATCGGAAGGACAGCATGAGAAGAGTACAGAGCAGGGAAATCACAGTTTATCTCTAACCCAGTTTAGCTCTGTGACAACCTCTATTTGTCCTCTATTTGATTCTGAACATTCTACATGTCTTAAATGCTTCAAATAAGCAGCAGAGTGAAAGCTGTTACGTGCTTTGCCCTAACTACAGGTACTCAATCAGGTATAATCTGCTGAAGCAAAAGAACATTTGCTTTTCCCTGGAAGGTCTGCCTAAGAAGCCAAAATGCAGAGGCAGCTAAGAGGAGCAAAGAGAGAAGAGCTCAAACCAAACAGTGTCAATTTTAAGATCAGGCCTCCAATACTAATAGAAAAACGAGAGACTTCTTAAGGACCCCAGGGAGATTGCATAGTTTGTTGCAAGTCCAGAAGTCAATGAATGCTCAGGCTTCAAGAAAGCCAGTAAAAGACCTGACCTCAAAGGACACAACAGGGAGAAAAAGCTGGTATTATTTCTACTCAATCTCACCTCAAGGTTTTGTTACATTAAGAAGTTGACTATTCTAATTCCATTTTAAATAAAAACTTATTCTTTAGTTTAAAAGCCCTCTTGCAGTAATTTTCAAGTACAGAAGGGTCTAGGCATATAGAACTGCATCCAGGTGCATAAGAATTCCATCACAGGCTTCCCCATGAACTAGCTGAACCTGAAACACATTTGCACTTTTTGCTTTGAAAGCAAATATCAACATCCAATCTTCTCCCACAGGCTTTCTTTTAACAACCAGCTTTCCCTAATCTCCAGGTTTTACATTTCCCTGGCATGCTGAAGATCCACAGAACAAGCGAAATGGTCAAGAACAATCAATATGAAAACTTTGGTGGGCACTGAAACACAAGAAGCCTTAGCTCGTGTTTGATCCATTCCAGCTACAATTAAGATTCAGTTTTTGTGATTTCACTTTTTGAGGCAAAGATTAGGCAGAAAGCGAGGTATTCATTTAGCAAAAGCTCCGCAAAAACCTCATTTTCATTACTTACGGTGCTTATCACTTTAGCTATAAACTCTTCTCTGTGATAGTCCTGTCACCTCATGCTTTTTAATATGTGCTGCATATTAAACTGAAAAAATACTAACCTGTGCAAACCAAGCAATAGCCAGTGGAGTTTCATCATCTATCAACAACTGTATAAAGACCCTAAGTTCTGCCATGTACTTTTACATGTACATTACATTTTACATAATTATGCCTTTATGAAATTGGTTATATCACGTTTTTGCTATTATTGAAAAACTGCAAATCAAGTTAGCTCACAGCCATCCTTCCTGCTTCTGCCAGTTGCTGTTTCAGTTTCAGTAACATTAGGTTATCAGTATTACTAGTGTTATCATCCTGTGTTTCACTTCATATAAAGGACACATTTATCATATTGAAAACACAAATAACTTTCTTGAAAACAAATATAAGATAGAAGTGACTAGAAAACCCTATTTAAGTAGCAATTATGTTATGCAGTAGGCTAGATAAAAAAAAAATCTTGGTGTGATGGGGTTACAAAATATGCACAGTGAGAAACAAACGAAAAAAAAATAAGTAATTCAGTAAGTAACAGCTACCAAAACACCCATCCTCAAAATCACAAAAACAGTGCTTTTCATCAAGGCATGCCTCAAATCAAACAATGTTCAAATTTGTACCACCAATTTTTCCTTTCCTAAGAGCCTGAAAATATACATAGTGTGCATTGCAAAATGAGCTGCCTATGGATTTCAATGCAATTTTAAAATCCAGATATGAAAACTGAGGGGATGAGGGGTGGTATTTAGTTGGGGTTTTTTTGTTTGTTTGGGTTTGTTGGGGGGGGTTATTTAATATTATTGAGCAGGAAGGATCACTCCGTGATTGGCACATCATCTTTAATATCCCCAAATGCATCTAATCAGAAATTCCACAAATACACACTAAAATAGTGTTTTCAGTTTCTTACTCATTTTCATAAAGTTTCATTTACTGTTCTGAATTGAAAAAAATGAGCACTGAAAACCTGAAAGGCAGACTGATTTAAGTTTCTATACAGCACTCATCGCTGTGATTCAAATAGGACTCATTAAAAAGGTCACTTTCCCTAAAGGTTTCCTTCTTGATTTCCAAACCCACAGTAGAAACTGGAATTAATTTTCTACTAGGAACCACTACTTCTCATGAGATGTCATTACTGATCAATTATTCTCTTTTGAATTTAACTCTCATTCATGATAACAGCAAGAACTATATATACATAAAGAGAAGAAACCATTAGCTTGACTTATTGCACCTAAACTCTAAACTTACAGCCACTAGTCTTCAAAAGAAACCTGACTGAACTATATGGGGGAAGACCTTCAACTACACTCTCTCACTTCTTGAGGGCCACACTACTTTCCTCCGACCCGGATACATAATTCCCATAAAAAACAAACACTTCAAACAGATTTTAAAAGGAAGTTATTTCTACACATAAGACTCAACAGACCTTCTTTTAAACTGAAATGTTTTATTACAGGAACCAAATTCCAGGCTCAGAGAAGAAATTAAAACAGCTTCATTAATTCTAATGAAAAGCTCTTTGGGAACAGAGGCTCAGATACCAGCAAGAACAAAAATCTTGGAATGGCAGCATTTGGAAACTGATGTCAGAAGACACTGTGAGGTTTCTACATGCATTATGCTTCTGGTCTTTTCACTAGAGTTCTTCCTCCAGCTTTGTCACCTTCAGTCTCTTTACCTTATCCTAAGTGACATTCTTCCTAGTAGTGGTATTATCATTTTACATCTCTGTAGCATCAAGAATTGCTATATAAAAAAAACAGTCATAATGCCCACAGTCTTGTTAATTGCGCCACCCTTTGAAACCTGTCTTTGACTTACACTCCGATTCCCTTCTTTATAGCTCTTGCCGTCACACTTTAAGAGGGAGTAACTGTTGCTTATCTTGGATCAGCAACACCTTCACCCTCTCTTGAAGGGAGTCAGGTCTGGGAACAATGCAAGGCCCCTGTCTGCATTGAGCCCTTGGGAGCAGAAAGGGTTTCCCTGTGATAAATGATTAGGCTGTGCTAGCATAGGGGTCCAAAAACCCAGAAAGGGAGAAGAAGAAACGAGGGAGAAGTTGGATGTTACAACCCTTCCAGCATCATTTGCACTAGTCTTTGTCAGATGACATCAAGCGAGTTAGACCCTCCTGGATCAGAGAGTGAAGGCAATGATTATATATGCATGCCTACCCCCTCAGCAGCCCACACATATAGTCAGGAGATCAGAGATCAGTGGAGCTCTAAAAACACCTAACACATGAAGACCCTGAGACCCTGTAAAGTTCAGGATACCAATGGATCACTAGAAATTAAATCAGATCTTTTCTTTATGGTTCAAATGCTTCCTAGATTTCCCATTACCCCACTTGACTGCTGCTATCCACCCTCTTCACGTTCTTATTCTTCTGTACCAACAACATCACTCACTGCCAACTAACAAAATATTATTAAAAGACACCTTTACCATTTCTTTACTATGAACTAGGGAAAAAAAAAGGTGTTAGAGAAGAAGTATGGATGACATAGGTTATGAACAGGGATTTTTCTTTCTTGGGGAAAAAGGGGTTGTTGTAGTTTCTTTTTCAACAAGAAAGCAGCAGCACTCTTGTACAACGCATGCATCACACTGATGACAAGTATTTCTACTTCATGTGGCTCAATTAGGCTTGTTAAGTGACTCAATTTATTAAACATTCAAACTAAAAAAATGCAAGTATGATCAGCAGCAAGCAGGGATACGGGGCTGTATTCAGGAGACTGAACTCAAGGAGCTGTATACATGAAATAGAATTTTTACTATTGGGAGATAATTCAATGTCACTTGCAAGGGCAACTGGAGTTTCTAAAAAGTATGGATTTAAAATATACTTATTTTATGGCAATGTTGAAGATGCACATGTATTCTTTCCTAGTGTTTCATTGGACATTTGGACAGGTTCAACAAATAACTACAAATGAAAATAATGCTAATTTTAACAAAAAAAAAAAATGCAAATGAGATGCCAGTAAATCACATTAAATGCCTATGCAACCTGAGAATTGGTGTTACCTGCAAACAGACAACTAAAACCAAAAAATACCTAATAATTTCAAGTGTTTAATGATGCCACAAAACGAGCCAGAACTGTGTGCCAGACTCAAACTTTGCTGAATAATATTTGCTATAGAAGTTCTATTGACATACTGGAAGTTACTTAGCAAGAAGTTACTTAGACACAGTATTTCTTTTTTATTTCAATTACTCCCAAGCAGTAACAGAAGTGTTTTATTCTGGGAGGATCTACTAGTTCTGAAGCTGACTGTCAGCATTTTCATTAAACCAGCCTATTTTGAGATTAACTATAGTTCAGCTATAAAAGGAAAATCTCCTTTCAACTGTGACCACTTGTAACAAATACTACACTAATATTCTTATCACATTACCATACTCTCCAATGCCCAAATAAATCCTTTAGCTCTAAGTTACTCATTCAACCAAAAAGGGATTGTAACTATCCTGTAACTAATTCAATTACTTATTATGGGATACTTTCCCCAACACACTAAGTATTTAACAAAATTACTCATTGCAAATGTTGGAAAACCTTGAGCAAATCTTCTCTGATTATCAGCATAAGTTTACTCTAACATTTCTAACTGTACTATTAAAAAAGCAGATATCCATGGTAAATACAAAGCTGTGTCCATACTAACTATTATCAAGTTTGCATGTAGTCTAAAGAAATGTATTATCTAGTCCAAGATCCTACAGATTTCTATTTCTATCTGACAATCTCATCATTTTACTAAATAACATTTTACTTCAAAATAGTCTCCAGTGAGAATATTTTGTCTGTTAGTATCATTTTAAAGCCCCTTGATTTCTCATCCAAATAATTTGTTTAAAAGGAAGGACATTAAATATATTCTTCAGAAGACATTTACCTGAAATTTCTACTTTAAACTCCTTTTTCTATTTTTTTTCAATTTTTCAGCTAATTTAGAAATAAATACACCATCTAGCAGTCATTCCTGAGGAAGTGTTTTGTACTTTTCAATCTTCCTTTAAAAAACAAGAATGCACAGATTCTTACACCAGGCAAGTTAAACAGCTTCTAGTTTTCCCTTCACTAAAACATGAGGAAGAAGAAAACCCCACGTAATTCTGGGGCTTTTTCATCTAAACTGAAAGCTACAAAACCATGATCATTGTACCTCTGAACCACAGTCATACACATTTTGAGACACAGATGATCTTCATTGGAAACCTTAAGAACAGTTTAACCTTACAACACAGGGAAGTAAAAGCCCATCCCAAGAAAGCCACCACTTTGTGTTGAAGGCAAACACATCTTTAGAATAATTTAAGAGACTACTGCTGATACAAGTAGTTCTTTCCTCTTAGAAGTATTAGAGCATTCTTCTTTCTGTAGCCCTTTCTGCATGACAAAATAGTCACTTCCAATTTCATTCATTGGCTCATTTCTAGATACAACAGTGACACTGATCTTATTTCTTTAATAGTATATTTCTTGCTGATATTGTTCCCCTTTTTGTCCCCTATTTTTCCTACTTTAATCTTTTTAATCATCCCTAGAATAGCCAAGGTAAAACACCACTGTGTAGAAAACAGACAGAAAGCAGTATTTTTATAACATTTTCTTTCAAGAAACTGTAATAGGCTATTTCTTCAAACTGATTTCTCCAACATACATGCAGGAGTGCTTCCATTAAACAAATAACTGGAAGAGCAGAAAAACAGATGAAATCTAGTTCTGCATTTAACTTCTCTATCATCTAATAACTATCCAAAGATGTTCTATATGACTCTATAATGATACTAACAGAAGCTACATGGAAGTACATTTGAAGGTCTAACTAGAACCATTAGAAAGGAGAAGGAATTGAAGAAGAAGAAATAATTGAAAGAGGATTATTCACACCATCTACACTATTTATGACCTATATACTTTACAAAGTCATCCTGGTATTCAATTACCAAACAAAATAGACCAATTTGATTAACATATTTACCATTAATTGATGTATATTTACTATAGTGGGAAAAGAGCTTAAATAGCATGCTCAGCATATAAAACTTAAGGAAGCAAAATGAAATAAGGAACACAAAACCAGTCATGCTACAAATTCACAAAAAGAGAATTTCCTAAGAGGAAAACTCTGTGATAAGAACTTTCAGACCTTGAATGATTTTGACAAATATATAGAACCATGGGGGTTATGCTCTGCATTACTTCAAAACACATTATTACCAAAATACAGACAGAAAAAAATTTAAAAAAAGGAAAAAAAAACAAACTCAAAAGCACAATGCCAAAGAAAAAAACCTGACAGATTCAATGCAAAAGATTAATGAGATGCCTTTCCTTTTACTACTCTAAATATTTACACTATTTTTAGCCTATACTTATATACCCTTATTTTTTTTAACTTTAAGCTAGTTCTGAAGTTAAAATTGCAAGTGTTGTCAAATTAATTGTTAACCAGTGCTGTTACATCAGATTCAGTAATAAACTGATAGCTACAAAAAAAAAAAAAAAAGAAATCTTTATATATCATTCTTACCTCTGTTACTTTGGGCTGAAGTCTTAGAACTTCAGGACTCATGCGTGGGATATCTATATGGATCTAATTAAACAGAAAGAAGAATACTGAAAAAGGAATCAGCCACAAACCTTTCAAAGAACCCAACAGTTAAAACATTTTCTTAATTTTACCGTATTAGCCATGATGTCATTGAATCACTTTTTTTAGAATAACATGGATTTACTGTATTTCAAAACATACAGCCACATCTTTAAGTTATTATTAATCAATGAGGCAAAATAAAGAATGAAACGCCCATATATTTTGTGTTCATATTTTAGGTTTCTTATATCACATTTTGATCATTTGGAATTATAGTCATTTTGGTAATACTTGTAACCTGGGGTATTTATGGGTAAATACAGACTACTACTGCTCTAAAGACATGTTCAGTTGATACTGTTATGGAATCATAGAACCATTTAGGTTGGAAAAGAACTTTAAGATAAGGACCAACCACTAAAAGGTTAAAATAGAGTTTAGCACCTATTTTAATGTATTTGACAATTGCCTAAGAAGAGAGCCCAAATATACAACTTTGCAAAGGAGTTTTATGCAACAGAATACTAACCTGATTATTCTGGGCTAGATACACAAGTACTTTGTATTAGTCATGCTATATACTTCTTGCCAGCAAAGATCAGACTTGAAGCTGAAAATCTCTGCTTCTTCTGTCCTAAAGAAGGCTAGGTACTATTGCTTACTCCAAACTTAGTAATACAAAATAAGTATGGAGTATTCCTTAACTTAAAGAAAAGTTATCTGCTTATCTGGGCAGGCAAGAAAGTTTGACACAGCTATACTTATTTTTATTGCACATCATAAATAGTTTCAACTTCTTAAGCATAAGCATGGAGCCAGTAAAAAACAGTCACTGTTACACTCCCTGTCCATTTTCACTCAATTCAAGGAAGGTCTGAGCAGGAGATGAAAAATTTGAAAACACTATTGTTCTTAAACAAAACAATGACAGCGCTGAACAGCAGTGCCACATGGCCTGACCAAAGCCAAGATTAAAGGAAATCCACTGTTTTGAATTTCAGACCAAAATAGTTAATATTTTTGCTTCTAAAATGTAGGGAAACAATTTGTTAGAGAGCTGTTTATCAAGTAATATTAAAGAAATAGAGAAAAACAGTGGCAAACATCAAAAATAATCTCCAAGTTGTTTAGAAGATGTCCTGTAAGTAAAAGTCACTTCAATAGGTGTTCTACCTGTCTATAGGTATCCTGGTGATTTTCATCATTTCTGGAATCATAATATTGTTCAACAAATGCAAAATACTCTTTGCGCTTTCTCTGTAAAGTGCTTTCTCTTCTGTCCACATTTGCAGGAAGATAGCCCTGAAAAAGTGAAAAGAAAAGGATATTATTCTTTGCCTTACAAAAAGCAGCACTGGTATTTGATTACGTGTGACAGGAAAGCTAATAAACTCACTCGGTGCCATGCAGTGCCACCTGGATCTGAATAATCCTTTAGGAAATCAATTTTCTAATCATCCCAACTGATACAAAAGTACAAACATCTTACTAAAATCAGCTTTTTTTTTTTTTTTTTGTTAAGGAAAAAGTTTCAAGTTTTTCCAGCTTTAAAAAGCGATTTCTCACCAAGAATTCTAAGATTATGTTTGCTTTCTGAAGACAAAAGCTTAAAACAAATAACTTCAGATAAATGCAATGCTATATGAGTTCATTTATTTCTGTATTTCTATGCAGCCAATATTAGAGCAATTTTAATAATTTTTTAACAAAATGCATATTATCTTAGATGCCTTTAAGTAAGAATGATATACATTAGCAAATATGTTTAAGTTATGATTAAATCTGTAATACAATGGAGTATTAATTCAAAAGCTTTAAAACATTCTAGCTACTTTATTTCACTGTTTCAGATGAGAAAAAAAATTATCTCAAGCTTTCATTTCATCTCAGGAGGTTATTAAGTTTCATCACAGAAAATGACTCAACAGCACCAGCGACTGGGCTCTTAGATGTAAGAGCACCAGCTGTACATTTCCTAGAGGCAATTTATAAATCCTATCTCATTTTGTGTAAAGTATGGACACACTAAGGCAGTTGTGTCAGATAATGCAACAATGTATAATCCTGCCTAAGTACAGAATATATCTGAATGGTTAATCATTGAACTCATTCGTATATATCTGAAAAAAACAACCTTCCAGAAACAAAAACAATCCATTCTAATTTTCCTCTTTTGTCAAATCTGATGGCCATTTCTGGCATCACAGCCAACTTGCCATTTAAAATAAACCAAGCAACTCAGCTTACAATTTCAGCATTTTACAAAAGGAAGTATCATGAATGCTATTAAAAGGTCAGTTAGATATAAAATACACTTACTAGAAACATCATTATTCATGTAACTGGCTACCAAAAAGATTTCTGAATATTCAGATATATTAAATGTTTTCTTGTAAGCAGCTTGATTTCAAGCAATACTGATAACCTCTAACACTGTAATAAAGAAAGCTAGTTGATATTTTACATAGATGGCAGTCCTTTAAAAATACTTTGCATACGAATCATTCTAATGATAGATGGCTTTGAAAGAGATCTGAACATACAAGACCATATAAAAAAACCCTAATAATTATATTAATCACTATTCAAGTCAAATTAAAATATTTTCACAGAATCACAGAATCCCAAGGGTTGGAAGGGACCTCAAAAGATCATCTAGTCCAACCCCCCTGCAAGAGCAGGGTAACCTACAGTACATCACACAGGAACTTGTCCAGGCGGGCCTTGAATATCTCCAGTGTAGGAGACTCCACAACCCCCCTGGGCAACCTGTTCCAGTGCTCTGTCACTCTTACAGTAAAAAAGTATTTTACCAATATTAGAAAAGTTCTCTTGCCACAATAACAGCTATCACCATACTAACGGTAACTGATAAAACAGAGAAACTAAATTTATGCAAGATTTAAGTTCCCTTAACAAAATAATCTTCATAATATCAAAAAAATTCTATAAAGAAGTACAGCATATATATTTGCACTTACACAATGAGCCATAGCCACTGTAAGTAACTAGGAAAATGCTGTGCATTTAGCTACAAAAACAACTACCTTATTCAGTCCTAAGCACTAGAAACGAAAATGGAAGTGGTAAACCCAACATACTATAATTGCTAATTACACAGTAAAATTAAACAAT
The DNA here is from genome assembly GCF_037157495.1 of Lathamus discolor. Lineage (NCBI taxonomy): Eukaryota > Metazoa > Chordata > Aves > Psittaciformes > Psittacidae > Lathamus > Lathamus discolor. The sequence goes on from NC_088884.1 coordinate 27,209,756, forward strand.
CCAAGTATATATGTTCCATTACTCTCCGGCATCTACCCCATTTCTATAACTTCTCTTTTGCTCAACATTTAGAGAAAAATAAGAATTACACTCCATACTAAAACAGAAATAGATTTTTGAAAGTATCTCTATATAAAGCCCTTGTAATCTAACAGGAAATCATCAGCAATCTGCTACACCACTTACATACACACAAGTCTGTGGGGCCACATAGATCTGGCCAACAGTACAGAGGGAGCTGGTGGAAGTGTTTACTGAGCCACTTTACATTATTCATCAGCAGTCTTGGCTAACTGGCTAGGTCCCAGTTGACTGGAGGTTGGCAAGTGTGACACCCATCCATAAGAAAGGATGGAAGGAGGATCAGGGGAACTACAGGCCAGTCAGTCTGACCTCGGTACCAGGGAAGGTTATAGAGCAGATCACCTTGGGTGCCTTCACACAGCATGTACAGGACAACCTGGCGATCGAGCCCCATCATCACGGGTTTATGAAAGGCAGGTCCTGCTTGACTAATCTCATCTGCATCTATGACAAGGTGACCTGTTTAGCGAACAACGGAAAAGTTGTGATGTGTCTATCCAGGCTTTAGTAAAGCCTTTGATACCGTTTCCCACAGCATTCCCCTGAAGAAAATGGCTGCTCATGCCTGGGACAATCACACTTTTCACTAGGTAGAGAACTGGCTGGATGGCCAAGCTGAATGGAGCTAAATCCAGCTGATGGCTAATCACAAGCGGTGTTTCCCATGCTCAGTATTGCAGCCACTTCTGTTTAACATCTTTATAAGTAACCTGGATGAGGGGATCAAGTGTGTTTGCAGATGACACCAAGTTGGGTGGGAATGTTGATCTGCTGGAGCATAGGAAGGCTTGAGAGAGAGAGAGATGGACAGGCTGAATTGATGGGCCAAGGCCAATTGTATGAGGTTCAGGAAGGCAAAGTGCCAGGTCCTGCACTTGGTCCATGACAACCCCATGCAATGCTACAGACTTGGAGAAGAGTGGCTGGAAAGCTGCGCAGAGGAAAAGGACCTGGGGATGTTGGTCAACAAATGGCTGAACATGAGCCAGCTTGTGCCCAGGCAGCCAACGGCATCCTGGCCTGTATCAGCAATGGCATGGCCAGCAGGACTAGGGAAGTCATTGTCCCCCTGTACTCAGCAGTGGTGAAGCACCTTGAATAGTGTGTTCAGTTTTGGGCCCCAAGAAAGACGTTTTGGCGCTGGAGCATGTCCAAAGGGCAACAAAACTGGTGAAGGGTCTAGCGAACAAGTCCTGTGAGAATGGCTGAAGGATCAATGTTTACAAATATGTAAAGGGTAGGTGTCAGGATGATGGAGCTAGGCTTTTTTCAGTGATATCCAGTGATAGGACAAGGGGCAATGGGTGTAAACTGGAACATAGGAAGTTCCACGTTAACATCAGGAAGAACTTCTTTACTGTAAGAGTGACAGAGCACTGGAACAGGTTGCCCAGGGGGGTTGTGGAGTCTCCTACACTGGAGATATTCAAGGCCCGCCTGGACAAGTTCCTGTGTGATGTACTGTAGGTTACCCTGCTCTTGCAGGGGGGTTGGACTAGATGATCTTTTTAGGTCCCTTCCAACCCTTGGGATTCTGTGATTCTGTGATTCTGTGAACTGGGGTTATTTAGCCTGGAGAGATGGAGGCTCAGAGGAGACTTTATCATTCTCTTACAACTACCTGAAAGCAGACTGCAGCGAGGTAGGGGTAGGTCACTTCTCCAAGTAACAACTGACAGGACAAGAGGAAATGGCCTCAAGTTGTACCAAAGAAAGTTTAGATTAGGCATTAGGAAAGGGTCGTCAAGCACTAGAACAGGCTGCCCAACGAAGTGGTAGAGTCATCATCCCTGGAGGTACTTATAAAACATGTAGTTGTAGCACTTACGGACATGGTTTAACTGGCAGTGTTAGGTTAACGGCTGGATTTGATCTTAAGGGTCTTCTCCAAACTAAACAATTTTATGATTCTATATTAAAACCATTTAAAAATGTTATTCCCATATACTTTAATTTCTTAGTTTAAGATGACAACAGAGTAAATACAAACCATATTACACTCCAGATACCTTAAGAGGTATTTGCTTTTGCAAAACCGTATCTTTTAGGACTTGCATCTGGTACCTTACATCACACAAGCTTAACTTTTGCCTTAAGGCTCATCCTGGCATTTAATATCCTGTCCCAGTGTTTTGTATTAAGTTAAAAATTGAATTCTGCTTCCCATTTATTTTCAACAGTTGTTTGGGTTTTTTTTCCGCTGTAGGAAATCTTAGTTCCATTAGAAATCTCCATTTGTGAGATCAGAAGTGATTGTTCGAAGGATACCAATACTTTCTCAGCAAGTCTTTTTGCTATTATTCAGTTTCAAAGACTGAAGTAATCTTTCAGTTGGACATGTCGTGTTTCCTGCCCACTTTACAAATTAGGTTTCATTTTTAAAAGTAGGAAAGACTTGCAACATATCATCAGTGAATAAATTGGTGGAGACTTTAATCCGTTTATTCATTAATTTCCTCAAAAGGATCTTGCAACCATATCTTTATTTTTGTTATTCAAAAGAAAAGTGAGCCTGAATAGTTCTGCTTGCTGTTTAGGTACAGTATACCTAACATTCTTGCTATATTTCATAGCTAAGTCATGTAAATTTTTTCTATACTGTTACCAATAGACATGCATAACATCCACAGCCCCTAAGCATTATATTGATTTTTATATGCTTTCCCTCTAAAAAAACTGTATTCGTCAAACACATGTTAATATTATTTACCTTCTATATAATAAGTATCTCAACTATTCAATTTGTTGAATCATATTCAAAAAATTCCAACTTCAATTCTGATTTTACAAAGAAGGTTATCACCTTCTGCCTTAGATACCACCAACTGTACTCAGTTCCCCAAACATGTCATAGTTTGGGCATGACTGTTACCCAGTCTTCTGAATAATGCCAAAGCAAACATGTCCAGCCTTAATTTAGTTCTAAACTGTGCTTTAGTTTCTTTGGTTTTCCAGGTTTTTTTTTTGTTTTGCAACTGATATTTAACCAAAAGAGTTTTGGGTTTTTTGTATGTTTATTTACCAAGGCACCTCATAGCATAAAAGATTATCACAGAATCACAGAACAGTTAGGGTTGGAAAGGACCTTAAGATCATCTAGTTCCAACCCCCCTGCCATGGGCAGGGACACCTCACACTAAACCATCCCACCCAAGGCTTCATCCAACCTGGCCTTGAACACTGCCAGGGATGGAGCACTCACAATCCCCCTGGGCAAACGATTTCAGTGCCTCACCACCCTTCCAGTGAAGAAATTCTTCCTTAGATCCAATCTAAACTTCCCCTGCTTAAGTTTTAACCCATTACCCCTTGTCCTGTCACTACAGTCCCTAATGAAGAGTCCCTCCCCAGCATCCCTATAGGCCCCCTTCAGACACTGGAAGGTTGCTATGTCTCCACACAGCCTTCTCTTCTCCAGGCTGACCAGCCCCAACTTCCTCAGCCTATCTTCATACGGGAGGTGCTCCAGTCCCCTGATCATCCTCGTGGCCCTCCTCTGGACTTGTTCCAGCAGTTCCATGTCCTTTTTATGTTGAGGACACCAGAACTGCACACAATACTCCAGGTGAGGTCTCACAAGAGCAGAGTAGAGGAGCAGGATCACCTGTTCGACCTGCTGGTCACACTCCTTTTGATGCAGCCCAGAATACAGTTGGCTTTCTGGGCTGCAAGTGCACACTGTCGCCTCATGTTCAGTTTCCCATCGAGCTAAATACTAAAGACTACAGAATTAGAACTAAAGAATTTTATTAAAGAACATTACTCCCTCTTACTTGGGACGTACATTAGCAGTAAGTAAACAACTAATGTGACTTAAAAATTAATTACCATTAGAAAAAAGCCTCATGGAGTTTATGGCCACAAATACCCAAAACCCTTTTTCTTCCACACTTCAGGAAAAAGATGAATCCAGCTGCTGTGTTACAATATAGAAAAGTTAATGATTCCTAAATGACTCATCTTTGGGTTTCGAAAACATATTAAATGAGGAACACTTAGTAGATAAGAAATCATGGTGAGAATTACATAAAAAAGCTGAGAACTTTCAAAATATTGCTATTTGGTGACAGGGGAAAAAAAAAAACAAGAAAAAAAAAATCACTTAATTCTTAAAGAAAAAATCCAAAAAACCTAAAGAGAGTTTCTTTGCAGAGGTATGGTCAGACAGATGAAGGTAAGAATTGAACCAGAATGGATCCTGGATTGCTTAAAATAACAGAACAAGGGAACTCTACACTTAGGAATTTCTCTAGACTGTGAATCTCAGAAATACTAAGTTAAAATCAGCTTATGGAATGAAGCTGCAGCTCACAGAAAGCCCATGCTCTTACTTGAAAGCAAGAAAGTTACTGCAGTTAGCCTATGCATAATTCCAGTTCTCTAAACCTCAGTGACAGTCCTCTGATTCAGAACTAAACCTATCTTTATGCTTTAGCTTACTGTATTTCAAAATAAATTTTGAGTTAGCCACATTAATTTTTTATACTTTGAGTGTTTGCAAAGAGGCATCCTAAAATTTCAAGGAAAAAAATAAGGCAAAAAATGTTTATTACCAAATTCTCGGTTAACTTTGGAAACACAACAAAAATAAATTGTACAGTGTAAGTTTAATTTCAGTTACAGCAGGATATTTGAATATCCACCATTAAGAAGCTGCATCTGCATTTAGCATTAGAAGGAACTAAGCTGCAAATTTAGTAGAACTCATCAGCAAGAGAGACTCTTTCAGTCATTGGAAATCAGTGTCAATCTGAAGTAAATACTTTGCATTCCCCGCTGAATTATTCTATAAAAAGCAAAGCTATTTAAGTCTACTCTCTGAAAAATTCAATAGTGTTAAACTGTTGTGTGTATAACTCAGAATTTTAAACAGTTCTTAAATGCATAAAGACTTGCTGAGAAAGTGTCTTTCATAGCCTCTGGAGAGTAGACAGCAGCAGATTTCTGCTTCTTTTTAATACAAACATCTTCACAAGTTCTTCTCCCAACCACAGGCAGACAAACAACTGCTAAAACACACAACTGTTTGCCATCTGAAGTATCATAGCTGAAAAGATTGACATGAAAAATACTCCTCTGAGGAATACATTGTATTTTTGCAGAAGAACATTTTTAAATACAGTGTAAACACTGAGATTAAAAAAAAAATAAACTAAAATTGAGTTCCGTAACACCAAACCCAGTGAATCCCAGATTCCTGCAAGCTTGTCTCTGATGCCCAACTGCAACACTTGTGTGCTGTGTGATATTTCAGTCAACCCACTCCCAAAGCTACTGCCATTGTAAAATCGTGTGACCACTGGGCAAAGTTCAGTGAGCTCAGCCAGCCAAAACCTCATACTACAAAAAAGTGATTAGTTTTTTAATTAGTTGTCTCCCTGAACTGACTCACAGGTCTGACATTGGGACAGCCAGTGCCACAATATAACTGACCGCTGTGGTTCGGATTTGTTTGTCTTAAACCACTACAGAAAAATCAGCTAGAAACCTCATAAAATCCTATCACAGATTTTCCTTAGTACACTGTTAATCTTTTCTTAAAGTTACTTTAATGTGAAGTCAGAATGAAGCCTTTCACAGGACACCAATAGGCTTTATTTCCTCTACTGTATGCCTATTTTCAAGAAAACTGTAAGCAAGTACTTGTATTTGAACTCTTCACCATTCCATCAAAATTGGTTGAGAGAGGCCACTGTTACCACCTAAGCCTCTCTCTCATATAAAGCCACTTTGAAAAATAAAGATGTACAGCTGACATGATCTACTGCTACCTCTCATTCCCCTCCTTTCAGTTTGACAAATTAATCTTGAAATCAAGTAAAAGAACAAAACTTTCATTACAATTCAGCAACAGGACACAGTGTTTTCAAGTATCACTGATGCATTACAACTCAAGCAAAATTATTTGCAATGCTTGAAAAAAATAAAAAAGAACAAACCAAAGCAACAAAAACTATTACTACTAAATGCAAAGGAAGAAGGAAAAATAAAAATAACTAAACAAACCAAAACCAAACAACTTACTGAAAGAAGCTTCCATGCAATTGGACGAACCCGTTTGGGAATGCCAGACCAACTCAATTTCCGTAATTCTTCTATTAAAAGAGAAGTATTTCATGAGAACTAAGGAAATGACTATCAATTATTATACACAGATACATTCAAATTAGCTCAAAGTTGTTTACAACAATGATCATGTCCTCGTATAAAATCTAATGAAATCAGAATTATGTGGCAATTCTAATGAATTAATAAAATACTGAAGAATTACTATCTCTAGGGATACTATAATAGGTACTGAGTGTGATAAGGTAACTTTCTGAAGCATTTCTCAACATTACTTTTCAGTACACATGCATTATATTAACATGCAAGATAACCTCAGTCTTATTGTATGATATGTTTACACAGATCCTAATTAAAAATGAGATTTGCAGTTACAGAAATAGAATGATACTTGGTCTGAATGCTGGAATTTAATCCTATGCCATATTTTCATTCTTCATGTAGTACTCCTTTCTTTTGTCAGATACCAAGCCAGCTAAACCTATCTGTGGCAATTTGCACATTTTTTGTGAGAACTGTTTAACACAGAAAAATCAGAGAGAATTCATATGCATATAACAGTGTCCCTTAGAAACAGTATTTTTATGAGATATCTACTTGTAGCTCTTTCTCTTCTTACTCCAAGTCGAAATTACAGGTTAATACTGCACAAGTTCAAAACACCAACATGATCAGGAATACAGCACAAAATTCTACATTTTACCTTGTATACACTTATTCCAATTAATTATATATTTGAATTAACTATGTATATTCTAGCAAATTTGGTCTCTATCATATGCCTATGTTTTGCAAATTCTACACTCCAACAAGGCATTTAAAAGCATTTTGTCTATTACCCCAAGAAAACAAAGCACAGAAGAAAGTAATTAGAGCAAGAACTTCCTGAGTGAATATGATGACTAACTTTGGCCATTTATAAATGAATATTGCCTTTATTTTTTGACTCTTATAGGCAATGTCCATCATCATAATCTTACTCCCACCCTCCTTCTATTACTCTGAAAGAAATATGGATCTATAATACAAAGAAATGTAAAATATCATGTTAGGTGTGGTATGTTACCATAAAGCAAGTTATTTCTAGGGACACATATAACTATTTTTAACCAGGAATGAAAACACAGTCCACTGAAACCAGTGCAATATTTAAAACAAATATAATATATTCCAAGACAAAAGAAACTGATTTTAAAAGTGTACCAAGGCTAAATAGTTAGTAATAATAATCATCATCATCAATTAGCAATTCAAGTTTTTCAAAAGCATCAACTAAAGCAAACAGAAAGCTCCAGTAACCTGGATTTTGCAATATTAAGTTACCAAAATCCAAGCAAAAAAGCGACCAGATGCTGCACTGGGACCAAAACAGAGCAGAAAATCAGAACAGCAGAGAAAAAGAACACATACTAAGAAAGATGTTAAACGGTCACCACATCGGTGAATGCATCTACCACAAGTCTTGAATCTCGTCTAAAGAAAAAGGATTACTTTCTTGTAACATCAATGACACTGTTTGCTGCCTCTAAGCTTTAAAACACTATTGTATTTGACAAAAATAATTTTCATTAACAGAAGCTCTTCTTCAACATTTCAAACCCTTGAGTAAGTCAAAATATACCGGCACAGAGGAAAAAAAGTAAAAAAAAAAAAAAAAAATTTAACATGTTTTTGGCTTGAAGTCATGGTTTGTTCTGTAGTTTTGTTTATAAACAAACTCATTTATTTCTTGACTACAGAAGAAGAAATACAAAGACATCAAGATGACACCCTGTCAAAGGGAGAGTACATAAATAAGTCAAGGTTATTCCCTACCACTACAGGTTACATTTAGGCATGTATTTCTGTGCAAGTGTACCAAAACAGCAGAATACATAACTATTTAGGAATATCATACTGAGTATGACCAAAGATAAATTCAGTCATATACCTTGGGCAAGCCAAAGACTACAATAATTGCCGAGGTGAGTAGCTCGAGAGAGGACGCCTTTAACACCAGAGCAGGGGAAGAGATCAGCATCCAGGAGCCTCAACTCAGAGCGGCCAGAGCTACCGAAGGAACCCCAAGTCCTCGACAGGACCTGCCCAGGAGCCGGCAGCTCCGCGGACGCGAGCAGGGACTCACAGGGAGCGGAGCCAGGAGCAGCGGCACCAGCCCTGAGTGGGTAAAAACCTGCCCCAGGGAGTGCGGTGAGGCAGTTTGCGCGGGCAGGCAAGGGGGATGGTGAGCACCCGTCATATGGCCAGGGCTCGGTCTGGGAGCTCTGCTCTGGCTGCCCCGGCGGTGGCAGCGTAGGCACCCAGACAGAGCCGATGACAGGGGAGGCTGCAGGGCAGAGCTCGGAGTGTAGAGAGTGCCTGCACTGGTCTGGTGAGGGAAAGGCGCACGATGGGCAGGGCTGCACTCGGTGCTCCGTGGTGGAGGTCCTCCTGCAGCAGGGGCTGAGCTGTGGGATGCTATTAGTGGGCTTCAAGATGTCAGGGTAGCTGAGAGGAAGCAAGGCTGCTTGCTCCAGGCCCATACTGTGCAGGGGCCTCAAGCTTCCCCTCCAGCTCATGAAGGAAAGAAGGCGGCCACCAACCCGGGAAGCTGGGAATTAGTGACAAAGCAAAACAGCAAAAGAAGGAGGAAAAGGACAATTAAAGGGAAGGGGCTTCCTCCTAAATCTGTTGTCCCCACGCAGAACCGCTTTGCTGTCCTGCAGGAGGCTAACGAGGAAACGCACTTGCACCACAAACAGCCAGATTATGCACGGGTAAAGATCTCTACTGGCACTACAAAGAAAAAACGGCGGGTCATAGTAATAGGGGACTCTACTTTGAAAAGGACGGAAGCACTCATCTGTCAGCCTGACCCCGTCTCGAGGGAGGTGTGCTGCCTACCGGGGGCATGGATCAGGGATGTTACAGAGAGGCTGCCTGCTCTAGTAAGTACCATGGACTATTACCCACTCCTGGTGATCCATGTGGGTGCTAGGGATATAGGTAGTAGTAGACTGGGGACCTTAAAGAAAGACTACAGAGCCCTGGGAGAGGTGGTTAGGGGCTCTGGAGCTCAGATAGTCTTTTCGTCAATTCTCCAGGACACAGGGGAGGACCAAAACATAGCTAGGAGGATTGGCCAGGTTAATAAATGGTTAAAAGGGTGGTGTCATGGTCAGGGGTTTGGGTGTCTTGAACACCAAACTGAAGTTAGTAGGCCAGGTCTACTGGGGGCTGGTGGAGCTGCTCTGGTAAAGAAGGGGAAGAACAGTTTTGGTAAGAGGCTTGCCAGACTGGTCAAGGAGGCTTTAAACTAGATGTGTTGGGGGAGGGGGGCATCATTCCATCCCAACACACCCAGTCAGTTGCTAACACCTATAATAAGTGCTCGGAGCAATGTAGAGATATTCCAGCTGCTCCAGCCAAAGAGCCGGCTTCAATTGGAGCTTGGCTCAGATGCCTCTATACAAACGCCCATAGCATGGGGAACAAACAAGAGGAATTAGAGATGGGTGCACATCTACAGGGGTATGATATAATAGGCATCACAGAAACATGGTGGGATGGCTCCTATGGCTGGAGTGTTGGAATGGAAGGTTACAGGCTCTTTAGAAAAGACAGGCCTGGCAGGCAGGGAGGGGGAGTTGCCCTTTATGTTAGGGATAGGCTGGAGAGTATGGAACTCTGTCTGGGGACAGGTGAGCAGTTTACAGAGAGTTTGTGGGTCAGGGTTAAAGGGAAAACAGCCGTGGGAGACATTACTGTGGGAATCTGTTACAGGCCGCCTGATCAAGGAGAACCTGTGGATGAGCCTCACGCTCACAGGCCCTTGTTCTCATGAGTGATTTCAACCACCCTGACATCTGTTGGAACAATGGCACTGCACGGCACAAGCAATCCAGGAGGTTCCTCGACTGTGTGGAAGACAACTTCCTTCTGCAAGTAATAGAGGAGCCAACAAGGAGAGGTGCCATGCTTGACCTTGTGCTCACCAACAGGGAAGGGCTTGTTGAGAATGTGGTACTCCAGGGCAGCCTTGGATGCAGAGATCATGAGATGGTCAAATTTGAGATCCCCAGGAGAGTGAGAAGAGCGTGTAGCAAGCTCACTGCCCTGGACTTCAAAAGAGCAGACTTTGGCCTCTTCAGGAGCCTGCTTAGTAAGGTTCCATGGGATACAGCCCTGGAGGGCAGGGGGGCCCAAGACTCTTGGTTGATATTCAAGGATCACCTGCTACAAACTCAGGAGTGTTGCATCTGAACTAGAAGGAAGTGTGGCAGGAGGCCAGGAGACCTCCTTGGATGGATAAGGAGCTGCTGAGGAAAATTCAAATTAAAAAAAGAGGCTTATAAAATGTGGAAGAAAGGACAGGCGGCCTGGGTAGAGTACAGGGATGTTGTCTGGGAAGCTAGGGACCAGGTTAGGAAGGCTAAGGCCCAGTTAGAATTAAACTTGGCCAGGGATGTTAAGGATAACAGGAAGGGATTCTACAGGTACGTAGCAAACAAAAACAGACTAGGGACAACATAGGCCCCCTGAGGAAGCTCTCGGGAGAACTGGCTACACAGGATTTGGAGGAGGCTGAGGTTCTGAATGACTTCTTTGCCTTGGTCTTCACTGGCAAAGGCTCTGACTGCACCACCCAAGTCTTAGAAGGCAGACGCAGGGACTGTGAGAATGAAGATCTTGGGCCCACTGTGGGAGAGGATCTGGTTCGAGACCATCTTAAAAATCTTAATGTACACAAGTCCATGGGACCTGATGAAATCCATCTGCGGGTCCTGAAGGAGCTGGCTAATGAAGTTGCTAAGCCACTGGCCATCATATTTGAAAGATCATGGCAGTCAGGTGAAGTTCCCAACGACTGGAAAAAGGGAAATATAACCCCCATTTTCAAGAAGGGGAAAATGGAAGACCTGGGAAATTACAGACCAGTCAGTCTCACCTCTGTGCCTGGTAAAATCTTGGAGCACATCCTCCTCGATGGCATGCTAAGGCACATGAAAAATAACAAGGTGCTTGGTGACAGCCAGCATGGCTTCACTAAGGGGAAATCCTGCCTGACCAATTTGGTGGCCTTCTATGATGGGGCTATGGAACTGATGGACAGGGGTAGAGCAGTTGATGTCATCTACCTGGACTTGTGCAAAGTGTTTGACACTGGGATGTTTGACACTGGGAACACCGCATCCTTCCCTCTAAATTGGAGAGATATCAATTTGATGGATGGACCACTCAGTGGATAAAGAACTGCCTGGATGGCCGCACACAAAGAGTTGTGGTCAATGGCTTAATGTCTGGTTGGAGACCAGTAACGAGTGGTGTCCCTCAGGGATCGGTGTTGGGACAGGTCTTGTTTAACATCTTCATCGCTGACATGGACAGTGGGATTGAGTGCGCCCTCAGCAAGTTTGCTGATGACACCAAGCTGTGTGGTCCGGTTGATATGCTGGAGGGAAGGGATGCCATCCAGAGGGACCTGGACACGCTTGTGAGGTGGGCTGATGCCAACCTTATGAAGTTCAACCATGACAAGTGCAAAGTCCTACACCTGGGTCGGAGCAATCCCAGGCACAGCTACAGACTGGGCAAAGAAGAGATTCAAACCAGCCCTGCAGAGAAGGACTTGGGGGTGCTGGTCGATGAGAAAATGAACATGAGCCGGCTGCAGTGTGCACTCGCAGCCCAGAAAGCCAACCGCATCCTGGGCTGCATCAAAAGGAGCATGACCAGCAGGTCGAAGGAGGTGATCCTGCCCCTCTACTCTGCTCTTGTGAGACCTCACCTGGAGTATTGTGTGCAGTTCTGGTGTCCTCAACATAAAAAGGACATGGAACTCCTGGAACAAGTCCAGAGGAGGGCCACGAGGATGATCAGGGGACTGGAGCACCTCCCATATGAAGATAGGCTGAGGAAGTTGGGGCTGGTCAGCCTGGAGAAGAGAAGGCTGCATGGAGACCTCATAGCAGCCTTCCAGTGTCTGAAGGGGGCCTATAGGGATGCTGGGGAGGGACTCTTTGTCAGGGACTGTAGTGACAGGACAAGGGGTAACGGGTTAAAACTTAGACAGGGGAGTTTAGATTGGAGATAAGGAGGAAATTCTTTCCTGTTAGGGTGGTGAGGCACTGGAATGGGTTGCCCAGGGAGGCTGCGAGTGCTCCATCCCTGGCGGTGTTCAAGGCCAGGTTGGATGAAGCCTTGGGTGCCATGGTTTAGTGTGAGGTGTCCTTGCCCATGGCAGGGGGGTTGGAACTGGATGATATTGAGGTCCTTTCCAACCCTAACTATTTTATGTTTCTATGATTCTATAATAATAAATACCAAAGGAAAAATGTACAACAACACATAAATGCGAACTGAGTTGTTTTCCAGCAAACAAATTATGCCCCAGCCTTGAATTTCCTTGTACTTGCGGCTTTTCCACACCTATGGCAACAGTAAGATTAAATATTCTACAGAGTTAATAACATAACTAGACTTACTGTAACTGATTGCATTTTCTTTTATTTACAGTCCATCCCTATCAAACATGCTGATCATTTACAGCAAGTATTCTTTGCCATTCTTCCTGTCCTTCTTTATTAATCATCATAGACAGATTACTGCCTGGTCTTTAATCTGTAAAGTAAAATAGACACTATTAAGCAGAAACAAATTTAAGCTCATTTTACTGGTTCCAACTCCAAAATAGAAAACACAAGGAATTTGTGGTCAAGGAAATCCAAACCCAAGACTGAGAGCTATTTTAGGTTCAGAGAAGATACAGATATGGCAAGGCACTGCCAATTAATTCCTTTTCTAAGCAGAGGTAGCTCAGAAGGAGCACTTACTGAAGTACATCAAAGTGTAATAACAATGACAAAGCTCAGTTATATCAAGGTTCCTTAATGCATGACAACATAAACAAAAGGAAACCTCCATCCCTTCTAACACTAATTTCCTAACCTCTACTTCCTACTTACATATCACTTCTGAGTCCCATTTATCCATTCCACCCTCTTCTCAAGAAGGTGGTGGTTTTTCCTTTCTTTTCCTCCTTTTTGGCCCTCATCCCTATATATTTCTTCTTTATCTTTCCTCAAATCATTAACTGAAATTCCACACCTGTCTTCATTGCTGGCCAGCAGAATTCACTGTATAATTAAGAAAACCTTAAATTATTAACAAAAAAGTGTTGCCATCATTAAAACAGAACTGCAGCTTAAAAAAAAAAAAAAAAAACACTAAATAATTACTTAATATATTTTTCAAAGGAAGATGGTTTTGTTCTTTATCTTGGAATAATCCCAGAAATTGATGCTCTCTTGCTTTCCTGCTTATACCAAATTGCAACAAATTTAACTGCAATTATTCACATCACTGAAGTTTTAAATTAAACACATAAGAATGTGCATTAGAAATGAAAAAAATACATAAAGTCCAAATATTCATGACCATTCTATAAGCTAAAGCCTGTAAAAGAGCTGTCAGAATAATAACATTCTATTCCCTTTCACAGAGACTACCTATTGTAGAGGATGAGTAAAGTACATTTATATACAAGAATCATTAAAGACAAAATATATGCTTTGATACAATTATTCCTGATGTCATGCTCCCTACAGCTTGAGTTATTTTCTATTGTTAATTTACAAACACCAGACTGCTGATAGGGCTTCTAAAAATGAAGTCCAGAGAACAAATTCTGCAGGGTTTTTTTTCATACAATCTTCATTATTTTCAGTTTGCTTTTGTAAACATGATCATTCTTTCACTATATTTTTTTAAAAAAAGATTTGTTCTACTCTAGGAAAGTATTTTATGAAACAAGTGGAAATCATATGTAACACTGCAGCAGTTTTCTCATTCTGTAATATAAAACCTATGTGGTTTTAACCATCAGCTTGAAAGTTATGGAACAGTTATTACTTCTATTACTTCTCTCTGTATTGTAAAAACAAGAATTCTATTTTTTTTTTTTTTGTCTCACTTGGCAACTTACTATAGAAATATATTATTCTTCCACAGCTTTTTGAGATACATGTGAAGGGTATGAAGGATGTAAAAAATCGGGAAAAACAGTTCCAATATATTAGTCTAAGCAGAACAGAAGCAACAGCAGCATATGCTTTCAAAACCTATTAAGAAACTCGAAGTACATGCACACTAAATATGCACGGATGGAGGAAGCATAAAAGAATCCTTATACACATAACTACAAGGAATTTGGTGGTATCCCAGTAAAATCCTCACTTATTCTTCATCTCAATGAGTTGATAGGCACTGGAAGAATACAGGATGACCAAAAGACAAGTAACGTTAGAAAAATATACTACTGGAGTGTGAACTGAAGTCTCAAAGAAACAATGAGAGCAGAACTTGTGCAGATGATACACGCAGAAAGAGGCTGAAGTTTAAACTGAGCTATATATCAAAGGCTAGCACAAAAAATATACTCCATTATGAGTATTCTGTCACTGCAAACACAAGGGATTCAGTGGGAAAAAAATAAAAAGAAAGTCCTAAATCTCACTGATACTCAATAGGGGATGGCACCCAGGATTGTCTATTCATAATAAAAACCTAGGCTTGGGCACAGAGATGCATTAAGTACAGCAGGAAAGAGATTGGTGGCTCTGACAACAGAAAACAAAAAGCAGTTACGAAGTCAAGAGCTATGGTATGTTACGAGCAATGGAAAAAAGGCTCTAATGGATTCTGAAGAAAACCAAGAATACACATGACAAAGAAAACCATGTTAATAGCTCTGCCATGACACACAACAATGCTGGAGTACAGAACATACAGGGACAGCCTTCCTCAAGATGTTTCAAAAAACAGCAGATGGACACCACTGAAGTGAAAAACTAAAATAGATTTTTTCTTTCTAATATCAGGACAAGGTGGAAAACAGTCTGCTACTTCAAACAGAGCAAAAGTCTGAGTACAACACTATTTGGAATGGGCTATTTGGCTCTCAGGGATTCATTCTTTCTGACAGCTTTAAGAGACTAGTGTTTTGAATGTGGAGATGGTAAACAGCAGAATGAATAACACAACCTAATAGAAAAATTATTAGGTTATTGTGGTATTAAGTGATCATCTTTAGAAAATCTTCATATTTGGCCTTAAATAGACTTCTGTCCAAGAAGTTCAAGCCAAATCAAAACTCTGCATTCAAAACAATGGAAACAGCCAGCTTCATAACAGAAATTTGAGATCAAAAAGAGTGCTGCAATTAAAAGGCATTTGTAAACCCATAAATTCTACAGTTTTAGGTCGTATCAACTTCAGCAATATTCCCAGAGCAAGCAGAAAACAGATCCATTAATCTGGTTTATATGCAATTTCAATTTTCTAGTCTACAAAAGCAGACAAGACAATTCTAATGTTACAAGTTCTCAATGACTATCCAGTCTAACAGTATTGGCAGTGACTGATCAGAGGCAGCATAACTCAGATATTTCGATAACCGTTTGTTATACAGTAGCAGCTCCACAACAGACCTGGAAGCACTAAGGCAGTGATAACAGGATTCTTAACGCACCCAACCCAGGTGCCCCTTGCCAGCCAAAGAAGCCCTTCTCCCCTAAGCCCTCCTGGCAGCCAAAACAGGTTTGATTTGTGTCATGTGGTATCAACAGGTTTAGTTTATTGTCAGGCTCAAGCTGTGATAATCCAGCACAAGCTGCCCAACAGGTACCCCCAGCACCAGGTCACATACCTTACTCTTTTTCCCATTACTTGGTATTCTTTTTCCACCACCCTTCTATCTCCTCTTCTCTACCCCAAATTATCAAACAACTTCAATTACTTCTTCCCTTACTGGTCCCAGTTTCACTACAGCTAAACCAAAATTTGGCATTTCTGAAATTATTACCCAGGCACTGTTAGTCTTGTCACACTGCACCTTCCAAAGTAGCCCCAGTGCTCCTCCTCTCCATGCAATGGCACTGTTTGGACATTTCTCACACAATTCCCCCTTTACCACTTGTGAAATCCAGGCATCTTGTTAGGTGCTATCTATAACTTCTGTCAGTTTCTTACACTGTAGTTTGTTATGTTCAGCAATTTCTCATGTTGCCTCCAGCAGTTCTCCATGCCCTAGGGAGTGAGCTCAGCCTCCGAGAAGGGCAGTCAGCAGCTTAGATATTTGCCTGCAGACCTAACTTCCCTGAAACAAGTTTCAATTCCACACGTAATCCGATGTCAAATGAATTCCCAAGCTACTAAGCACTGAATCATAAGTAACTGTATCACTGGGTATATTCTTCTAAAATCCAAAAAGGCAGGAATCAGTCAGAACAAGTAAAGGCAAAGCAACCATACAGTATAATACAGTTTATGAACTAAAAAAGAGAATATCTGCCTTAACTAAACATCTACAAACTACATATGCGTAGCTCCTCCACCCCTGAACATGATCATAAGCTCCAGTGCTGATTTAATAACAATGAAGGCCCTAAGTCTTCAAACACAAGTGATCTCCAGCTGTGCATTAACCTGTATTTAAGAACAAGTATGCTTTCCGAGGTCTGATCTATTCTCTGTCACTCGTAGTTTCGCTGAAAGGAAACCGATCGTATATATTAATTACTTCCTTACACAATCATTTTGCCTGAAGTTTTGGCTACTGTTACACACAGCACACAATTACAAACTAGGCAATAAGCATAGTAAATGCTTATTTTTTTTTCTGTTTTATAAACAGAAAATAAGTTGCAACTCAAACTACATTTGTTACTTTCAAGTTACATCAATTGCTCATTGTCAACTCTATATCCATTAAATACTAATCTTTCACCTTACTGTGTTTTTTAACCCTCCCTTAACTCAACCCAAATAGGAATCTATGCACAAACGTAGCTACTGACCTCTAAAACCAGCCTATGCAAAGTAAAAAAACACCCAAGCATAAACCCAAGAAAATTTGCAAATCCACTGTCAGAATCAGAAATATGGAACATATGATTGAATCAGCAACAAACCACCCAGGACAAAAATTCCACTTATTCTTAAGTAACTTATTTCAGGCCAAAGATAGAAACTACGCAAGCAAATTGGAATATAGTATATTCTAGTCCAACTTTCTATCCTGTGATGCAGCTGAGCTTTCCTTCTACATTCAGGATGAGGCAAAGATAGTTTTGACAAAGAGAATTTAAATTACGACACTATTTGAAATGAAACCTCAGTTTCTAGGCTAAATATAAACAACACTTGTAGGACACACTGAACTAAGGAGTTATGCTTTGAAAATTAAAGAGAAAGGAGGACTAATGTTTTATTTCAGCAAGTTTCAAAAGAAATACATTTTTATTCCTGACACTAGTCTGCAACAAGCACACATTTCTTTTAACTAGGAATAGACTGGGCTGTCCCAAAATTCCAAACAATACCATACATATCCTATAGGACTGGGTTTCAAAGGACTGCCCTTTCTGGGAAAAAAAAAAAAAAATCTCAGCACCAGACATAGAGGTAAAAATGGAAACCAAAGATGTTTCTCCTTTTTGTATAACATAACACTTATTTGAAACAGATCCTCTGACTAAATTCCCATGATGTAGGCTTTGGGGATGAATATGTGCCTGCATTCTTCCATGCTGAGAGCCTGGATTGTCTGGATTGTTTGAGAAAATGCATTTAACACTAGTTTTTATACCTTTAGCGAGTTTTTTCTCAAACTCTTTTAAAAACACTTACATGTGTTTAGCCTGATAGGATTTATATTCTGTTCTACTCTCCTTATTTGATACAGAACTTTAACTTTTTGATTGTTATTTAATAACCTACTACACTTAAAATATATAAGTATATATAAAAATCCTCTATTGTCATGTCCCAGAGTATCCTTCTGAATTTTCTCAATGCTTTTGGTTTTGCTTTCTAAGTTGTAGGGCAATTGCTTTCAGTATGGAAACTGTTTGATAGACGATTTCACATCGTTAAGCCAATTCCATCGAAAACCGTTAGCCTGGATATGTGATAATTTCATCTCTGCACCATCACTGACTGCTGTCCTCTGTCAAGGTACTCAAAAATTCCAGGATCTCACACTACTCCAAAAAGGATATAAAATTCTGGTCCTACCTTTTCAGTACAGTGAGCTCAGCTAGCATTTTGCAGTGACAAACAGCACACATTACAACTGAAAGAGGCTATGCAAGAATTCTTGTCAGATGCAATAGCAAGCTTTCACAATTATCACCCCAGAAGCACAGTCTGACCCTTGTGCATCGCTGCTGTTAAAGCATCAGTTCACATTATGCTTTCCTTTGATGATTCAAAACCAAAACAAGTGGAAAGAAAAAGAACCCTGCCCTTGCCAACAACAACTATAAAAGCAGGACAAAAATTACCCCTAGAAGACTTAGTCTAACACTACTATAGCATAAAACAAAAATGTTTCTGGTGACAAGACAGGCAAGTATCTAAGTTCGCAGGTTATCTTAAGACACTGAAGTCTTAATCAAAAAAAGAGCTGAAGGGGGAATCAAATCATTCTCATAATTTTATCTCAAAGTTAAAATACTAAGGTCATAGAATCATAGAACAGTTTGGGTTGGAAGCACCTTCTAGCACATCTAGCCCAACTCCCTTGCAACAAGCAGGGACAACTTCCAACCTGACCATGAACACTTCCAGGGATGGCGAACAACCTTCCTGGGAAACCTGTTCCGGTGTCTCACTACCCTCACAGTAAAGAGCTTCTTCCTATTATCTAATCTTAATCTACTCGGGTCAGTTTAAAGACATCCACTTCATCCTATCACTACACACCCTTGTAAAAAGTCTCTCTCCAGATTTCTTGTAGATCCCCTTTAGAAACTGGAAGGCCCCTGAGCCTTCTCTTCTCCAAGCTGAACAAGACCAATTCTATCAGCCTGTCTTCATAGGAGCGGTGCTCCAACTCTGACAAATATTACGGCCTTCCTCTGGACCCGCTCCAACAGGTCCAAGTCTTTCCTGTGCTGAGGATTCCTTCATCAACAGATGCAACATCTTCAAAGAAGATGGGGCATGGGGGAGAGAGAGAGGGGAAGAAGAACAGGGGAGGGTGTGGAATAGGAAGTACTACTTTCGTAACTTCTGTCAGATTTCTATATGGCAAATCAGGTATCTCTTCGACCTGTCCACCAGCAGAAGTTTTCAGTTCCTTTCTTTCCGGAAATTTCTTGTCTTTTCTCCCCAACGTGTGTCATTATTTCAACAGAGTCACAAAACAGAAGGACAAATGCCAACTAACGGAAAGAGATGCCAAAAATAACTTGCTAAGGTGAACCAGGTAAACTGAAAGACAGTCTTATGACACAGCTGGAACTGTATGCACACCAAAATGCCCTTGTTGTTTGACTCAGCCCTTGAAGTTTGAGTTGAGTTTTGTACAACATCCAAAAGAAGGGAAATAATATTAGCACTATCTGTTACAGTGCTTAGTATAAACCTAATATATATTACTTATATTGATACACAATGTACAAGCCTTCTCTGATCAATCTCCAACAAGATAACAGTTAAGCACTCTACTCTTATTCTAGGTCATCTTTAGTAAGAAAGATCCATAGAACATAAAAGAGACATCAAATAACCTTATCTATACACCATCAAATGCAGAAAAAGCATTCAATAGTAAAATTAAGGTGCAGGTTATATTTAATAATGTAATCAGTTTGGGCTGGAAGGGACCTTCAAAGTTCATCTAGTCCAACACCCCCTGAATTTTTGGAACATTTTTACTCATCTATTATTATTAATAATTAAAGCAAAGGATGGTTACAAAATCCAATTACTTGATACTACGTCTTTGAGAGGTACATTCCTAGAGCACATATCCAAATGAAACTATAACTGGGGAGAACAGAAGAATTTTTCTTAACTACCGATTTCCTCCACACTGATTTCTATAAATGTTTACATAACAGTGGGAACAGCTAATATTCCACACCAAAGAAAAGCTGAATTTTAGCTTTTCTTCCAAAGAAATGTTCCCCTCCACTTTACCACTTTGTTATCCCCTGTTTTAAATCACAACAATCTCTTAAGCCAAGCTGATACCCCTTCACAATACTTCTGAAGACCTGCAATATTAAAGTGCTGGGGGCTTTTGGTTGGTTGGTTGGTTCTTGTTTGGTTTTGTTTTGCTGGTTTTTGTTTTGTTGGGTTATTTTGGGGTTTGGGTAAGTTTGTCTGGGGGGTTGGGTTTTTTTGATGTTTTGGATGGAGTTGGGGTTTTGGGGGGGGGATTTTTTTTTTTTTATATCTACTCACAGCTTTTCTATACCTGTGATGACTTTCTTCCCAGATTAGTCCTTGTCTGTTAGAGTGTTCTTGATTTTGTTTTTAATAAAAGCAAACAGGAAAGAATGAAATAAGTGGCAAATAAAAAAGAAACCTAAAGTTATAATATTCCTGCTGTGGTAGGGTACAAATACACTCCAACCACGCAGTATATTTATTAATTTTTATTGCACAGATTGTAGTATAGAAGTACAGGTATGAAGGTTTTGATCTTGGAAATTACTGTGTTGTAAAAACCTATTGATTAAGTATGTCTACCCCATAGTTTGCAACACTTTAAATCAAGGCATCACATGTACTTGCACTTAGATTTGAAACTTGTCCTCTATTTAATATCTCATTAACCATTAAACTATTTGGCATTGGTTGAAATGTTACATTCTCCCTAGTCAAAGCATAATTTCAATTTACTGTCATTATACTAATTCTTTCCCCTTGTAGATTTCCCAAGGAATTAGACGTCCTACTTATGAGGTGAAGAACATGCTCCGCAGCACAGGATTTCTACAAAGGAGTTTTAATGCCACCTACAAATCAAACACACATTCTCACCCAAGACAGTACTGCAAAAATACCCTTGATTCAATACAATTAATGTTTTCTTAAAATTCCAGGACAATTATTTTGAAAATGAGCAGTTCTTAAACATTCTTACCCAGACAAGATCACTGGTTAAAAATGCCAGCACAGATTTAAGTTTAACTTACAGCTTTGGAGCTGAAATTAGCCAGATCCAAAAACAGTATCTGTAAAACCCTGCCTGTAAACTCTGTCCCAGATTGAAAGGATACCTTCTGAAGCACCACTTTGAACCCTAACTGCTATTCTGTCTTTCAGTTGTCTCCTTATTTTACATACTTCTATGAACAACAAATATCAAAATATTTATAAACCCTTCTGGGTTTTACACGAAAAATATCTCCATTTGCTAGCACTAGCTAACTGTCACTTCTGCTTAGGAGTCAGCATTTATTTTTTTGCAGAAACATTGCTTGTTTAGGCTATCTTATTACGAAGGGATAATGCGATATGCGAATGCTTCAACTTGACATAACTCAACTAATTTTGGAAAATTTTGTTTCATCTACCTTACTACAACACAATCAGATATGCATTTCTTCTCTCTGAAGAGGGAACAGTTTAAAGCAATTATTCTAAAAGAAATCTTGAGTCTTTATATTCCATAAATATTTCAGGGGGCATTCTACAAAGAAAACACGCCATTAAATTGCCAGCTTTCTAACCCCACGAGCTATTACCCATTAAACCTGAAACACATGAGGGTAAACAACCAAGACTACAAGTATTTTTCTTGGAACTACAAGCTCATCATTCTATCAGTTACAAATAAATAAAAAATAAGCCAAGAAATATTAAAGGAGTTCAAAATTTCTCTGTATGTATTATTCATTCTTGATACAGCTGTTATATCATTGAGATTACTGTAAATGGCTACATGAAGTGATGGCCTGCATGAACAACTCCACGACAGATATGATAAACTAGATTTACATGTTTTATGTTCCTATAACATAAATTCTTTGGAGAATTTAACTATACAAAGCTGCAAAATTCTTTCAAGAGCACAGATGCACAGAACCGCAGCTCCCCCAACAGCATGTTATAATACAGGCAGTACATATAGAAAATAGCTTTAATAAACGGCTTGTTATTACTATGGCAACCACAGCAACTTGTTTCCAAAACGAATAGCTCCGTTATTCCAAACAAATAATAGCTCTGTTATGCAATTCATTATTTTTTTTAAACAAATACTGTCTTTAATCACCTCAATGGAGCGAAGTTGTCTGAACATATGCAGAAAACAAGAAATAAACCCCAATCTAATATCATAAATACAGGGCAAGACACTTTTCAGGACCTTTGCTAGAAAAGAACAGGAAAGAACATCTTGTCTGCTATTTCATGAAGAAAGTCTGAGAAGCAACAGTACATGAGGTTGGTTTTTAGAAGGTACAAGAAAGCAAGTGAACAGAAGATTATGAAAACTAAGACAAAAGGAAGATTTAAAAATAAAAACAACAACAACAAAAAAAAAAACTAAGAACTGCAAAAGTGAAGCCAATAATGTAAATTCTGAAAATAAGGAATGGAGAACAGCTATGCCAGCATAAGATTTTAAATAGCATTATAGTGTTTCAGAGTTCTCCTGTAATGTTCAATTTTTTGTGCATCCTAAACTGGTTTTATTCTTACATTAAAGCCACTAAGTCTCTAATGAACCTTCCAAGTAGAACTAAGGTATCTCTCTATACAGAAATGGACAATATAGGAAATACCACTTACAGTACCAGTTAATTAAAGGAGACAATTTTCCCACTTATTTAGAAATTACAGTATTTATTTCCCCTGTTTGGGAAGAAATTATATGACTTATTACATATAACTTATTATAATATTAAAGATCCCTGTCATTAAGATTCCTACAAAACAAACTAGTCAAAAATTTACATTCAAAACGCAATCCGACATTGGTTTTTGCACAATTAAAATAATCAGGATTAATAGATAGATGTCTAGATTACTGAGCCACAAAATTAATGCAATTATTCACAAGACATAGTAATAGACAGCTTCCCCCATTAACAAAAAGGCCAGTCCACGAGCTCTAATCCACATGAGGTTTTTTCAGTCGACTGTGAACACAAATTACATCTCCAGAGCAGTTGTCCCTTATTGCTAAAAAATATGCAGGGGAATATCCAGCCAATAATCAGTATCAGGAAGGTAGCATAGCACAGACATACACAGTGAAGTATGCTCCACTGTGATCACCTTCCCAGGCAGTCACTGCTTTATATATTTTTCTATATAAATCTTCTGTTTCTGGATTTCCTGCTACTGAAGTAACTAGAGTTTTCTATTTTATTAAAAGCGAAAGAGATGGTGGCAAGGAAATAAACAGGATTAATTATACTTTCTTGAGCTTTGCTAAACTGATTTACCAGCAGGATGTGCCACTCATTGCAACATGTAAATTACTGATCTTGATGTTCAAAAGCCACAGGGCCCATAGAAAGGTCAACGTTCTGAATAGCCTTGTTGGTGACATTCCTAGTAAGTTTGTTTCCTGCTGTGTCATCTGCACGATGGTGAGGGAAGCAAGCGAGAGGCTGCTCCCTCGAAGGGCCTACAACTATTAACTACCACAGGGAGCACTGAACTTCTTACCCAAGTCTCTTTTACTATGACAACGCAGATTTCACACAGTGTCTGCGTAAGTTCATGATACTAGCTGGAAAGAAAGGGAGACAGCACACCGAAGAAAAATACATTAAAAAACAAACAAAAAGGAGTAACTCATCATCTAGTACCTTTCTTTCTCCTATTTCATCCAGAATAAAATATTCCTCTGAATCCTATTGTCTGCCACGTGGCTCAAGCTTAACAATGATTCTTGAACAACTGAGCACAAATCAATACAGTGAGGGGTATATGATCTCCTAAAAACTCTGCTAAAACTAAAACTGGCATGAAAAATTTTTTAATTAATTAATTTTGAAATTTGGAGTAGAATGCTGCCTAATTCCTTTTTTTTTTTTTTTTTCCAGTGCCAGTTAGTCGTAACTAACAAGGTTATTCTGTGTCTACACAGGAATTTGGGGTTTTTTTTATAATCCCTTCCCATCAGCTGAACTTACAGTCCCACTGTAATGCTCTAGGTCCAAACCCATTTGGAAACAGAATTAGTACAGAGCTCCGCTCTTACTGAAAGAAACCTACTGCCATGAATATAACATAGGATTTTTAAAGGCTGTGCTAGAGCACATTTCTTTGAGCGGTGTGCAGATCAAGGGTTTTAACTTCATGATCTCTGTGTGCCTCAGCACAAAAATGAAGCTTTATTCTCTATGCCATACTGCTGCAATTGATATTAACAAAGATCAGATAAGAGATCACAGATTTATAAGTAAATATTTCCTGAAAGAAGTCTAGAAGAGGTAGGGCTAGCGCCCTAGTCCCTCAGAAGTAGGGCTCTTCTGTGTAGTCCACTACTTCCCATAACGGTTCATTAAATCATACTTGAATACCAAAGCTCCTGACTGAAAAAGAAAAAAAAGGCAAAGATTTAGGGTACAGACTCCTTTTTCAGAACTGAAAAAAGGGTAAGATTATTTTGCTTGTTAATAAATCTGCAGCTGTGGAATCTTAAAGTCTCTTTTTTTCAATAGAAACTTAATTCAATGACAGTTTGTGCTTGGAACCTGGAACAGGAAGGAGTCTTTGTTCAAGTCAAAATTAACAAACCCTCGTTAAGACAACAATGAAAGACTGAAAGACAACAAGAAAACAATGCAAATAAAAGTTTCTTCTCTTGAAGGTACTGATTCCAGCTACAGTTCTTCTGTAAGGCCTTTGATACAGTCCTCCACAACATTCCTGCCATTAAATTAGAGAGATATGGGTTTCATGGATGGACTATTAGATGAAAAAAGGAAGCAAAAATACTAATCCTGCAAAAAGCAAATATAAGGAATCATTTATGGATATTTAGCACCAAGTTCCAAAACCTACTGGTAGAGCACTCACCTTTTTTTATTAGTCTTGTTTATTAACTACATTAACTGAAAAGCATGTTTTGCAGGTAACAGGCTAACTGGAACAGAACAGGAATCAGAAAGGACACCTTTCAGTTATACTAGTTTAAAAAGACATATGACTAATGGCATGTCATATGAAGCAGTGGTAGAACACATGTTCGTTTTATACTATATAACAACAGACTGGAAGAAGAATAAGCACTAACAGGATCAACTGCAGATAATTGGAAACTGCAGTGGGCAATAAAATTCTAAATGACATGGATGGACTAGGAGCACAGAGATAAATCACGATGCAGTTCAGTGCAGCAAAATTAATGAAGCTGGGAACAAAATTAATCAAGTTCATTTTGATTAATGCATTTTATAAAAGTTATTGAAAATTTTCAATAACATCAGTTTGACAGTTTTAAAGGACATAATATACTGCTGTTACAGACTAATACATTTATGAACCATAAATAAACAAGATTATAATTACTGTTTAATCAGGTTTAATATACATCTAGAATGTATAAACAACTGTAAGCACAAACAGGAAAATACTACTTTTCATGCTGTTGCAACATTACAGATGACTACTGCGATACGAAGACAACACATATAATAAGTTTTCTTTCTAAATTTCATTTCTAGAGAACCACCCTAGAATTCTTTTCTTATAGTACACAGAGGCAACCTCTCTATTGTTATGAGATAATCTGAGATTACACCATTTGTTAATTTGTGCAAAATTATGGAATTAACTTTTGCTATCAGATCAAAGGTTCAGCTATTCTTCATATATTCTGTAAGATTTCACATTACGTACTACTTCTATAGTTAGTAAAGGACTTGCTAAGAGACAGCATCCCACTTAACAGCTTGTGGTGCTCTCTGCAAAGGTTTTCTTGAGAGATAAATGAGAGAGATAAATAAGTGAATTTTTATGACGTTCAATGAAATAGAGCTTTGTCATTTGAATACAAGATACAGCAATATGAGTAGATTTATGATAGGAATGCCTTACCATTCTCATTGGTGCTTCTACGGGGCCTTCCATTGTTTTTACCAAGGCAGTATTCTAAAACTTCAATCCATTATTTTGTTCAACTTGGAATACGTTGTGACCCAGTAAAAAAGTCAACTTAACATGCAGAACAACTTTACATCTTAAGAAATAAGTTGTTTTAACTTTGAAAAATTATATCTATGTGCTATGTTTCATAACAGTAGCATTGGGATGTTATGAAGCTTCATTAAACCAAGAGAACACAGTGTACAAAGTTTATTGTTGGTTGTTGTTTGATTTAAATAAACATGTTTGACACCCAATTACATACCCACTAGCTATATGTGTGAAAAAAAAAAAAAAAGGCTGAAAATCACTTGATTTTAAGATAAATAGGGAGTTAAGGAAGTGCTTTAACAGCCTATTCTTTAAATTGATGTTATAAAACCTATTGTACATCTACTATGCTGAGGTTACAAGATAACTTTGTTGCTATAAGTCAGCCCAATTTTATCAACAGTTTGTTTACATTGTCTTTGCACAGCAAACAGCTTCCTAAAAACACAAGTCTAACAAATTTAATAGTATTAAAGTATCTTGCACAGTGTTTTACCTGTAGCAGTAGTGTCCCTCTTAAATATGTAAAAAATGGTCCATTGAAGGAAAGAAATTTCTTCACAGAGACCCTCTCCTTTTGTTTTGTTAAAGCCCCCTACAGTCCCATCCCCTCCCCTCCTCTTAAAGCAACCACCTATTTAGAGAAGATTCTGCAAACACACAGCCTATCTCATTCAGTAAAGCAAGGTCCATTACAAGTAAAGACAAGGCCCGAAATGAAGTAAATGTACACCAAATTGACTGCGAGGCAAGCATAAGCACAGGTTGATTGCACAAAACAGCTAGTGCAAATTGTTCACTCTGACTAAATTGGCATACAGTACCAGGAGTAGGAAGCTACACAGACATGCAGGCTCTTACAGTCTACTCTTCAGCTGTCTACTAAACACAGCTGTATTGCTGTCTCTAGTCCTATCCTGCCTCCTGAATGTGCACCCAGTATGCCTCAATATGATCTCACTACAGGGGTCAGTCCTGAAGTCCAAACTGCTTCTTACAGTGGGCTCCTTCTACCAGCCCACATTTCTTGCTATAATACAGTTCAGCCGGTTTAGCAGCTTTCATTCCGTAATTTTAATTTTAATATTATTCTCCCCATTCTTTAAATTATATTACTACTTGAGAGTATATCAGCAGGGCTGTTGAATATCTCTCTCCTGCGGCACAAATCATATACCTAGAAGTAACATTCCTGTGAGAACTACAAGAGGAGTTCATATAGCTAACTACTCTTGACATTCAATTCATATTATACTTTCCTTATTTATATTAGAGGTAATAACAACATAGCAATAGTCAAATAAAAAATGCCAAATGGAAATAAGGCATATTATTTGCATCTATTTATCATGCAAACAACAAAAATGCCTACAGGACAGAGAAGCAAAGTGTGTTAGGAGGGCTTAAGGGAAGACTCAGAACAACTACAATGGCAATTATAAATTACAAGAGTAAGTTTATTAGTTCAGTTCTACAAAATATTAGAAATTAGTTAAGGGCACTTTTGAGACATGGAAATAGGCTTTTATTTACAGTTTATTTATTTATTCATAAATGTTAATTGACCTAAAAGAATTAGTTCTTTCATATTCTTAGAATTCTGGGGTGGGGTTTTTCCCTTCCTTTCCTAGTTCATGTTCTCAGATTGTGCCTTGATTTAATACCTATTAAATCAAGTGTATGTAAGCATCTGCTGGATAAAGTGTATGCAAGCATCTGATGGATAAAACTGTACAGAGAAATTTTGAGGATGCTTCTATCATTACATATTTATGTAATATTTAGATGTGGATTCATATCCCAATTACCGTCTATACCTGGTATATTCTTTTGCTCAATGTATAATTTTATGGGGTTGATGGAATCTACCTGTTTCCACAACTTCATAAGATCCAACCTGTGGAGCAAACCCAACTCCAAAACCTGTTAGTGGACTTCAACAGCTAAAATAATCTTCACTTCCAAATCTATATGCCTAATTCATCTTTTTGAGATTTTTCTTGTAAAAGAACACACTCTTTCACAACCTTTTGTTGACACAGAAGACTAACAATGCATTTTATGCTGTCTTTATAGGATAATGATTATTCAAGTGTGACTGAAAGGATTTCAGGGTCATTTGTATTATTTTGTTCTTAGTCCATGTTGATTTCTCATGTTATGGTAACAGAAAAACCCCAGGTGAAAATGTGCATGACATTGTTTCAGTTAGACAGATTAACTTCTTTTTATATTGCTTTGAAAGGATGCAGAAAAAGAACTAGTCGCGTAATCTCTTTCAATAATACGCAAAATTATGTCAAGAAAACAAAGTCAATAGAAATACTTCTGCTTCTTCTACTTCCAAGCAAAGCCAATGCTACTGCATGCAGAAATGAACAGAAACACTTGCTAAAATGTCTCCAAGACAACTACTTATTAATTCAATTCATGACAAACAAAACCCAACTATTTGTGGATCTAACACAAAACAAAGACTCACACATACCACAGCATCACACACATACACAGAGCCAGCTGCAAAGCTGCAGCAGAATAGCTACCTGTCCCTTCATTACTCACTACAAATCTTAGCTTTGAGCCTGTTATCTAGTTTTACCTTTAGTCCATATTCAGCATTACTATGAAGAGACAAAGGAAAAAAAAGAAACAAAAAACAACTAACAAAACCGAAAACAAACCAACCCACAAAGAAAAAAAAAAATAAACCAAACCGAAAACAAACCACAACACAGCACATGACAGATTCTCACGCTAGTACTGTCGTTGTACATTAAGAATCCTTTCTAAACATAGTCTTCATTCTAACATAGAGAACTAAACAAAACATTTCTCAAAAATGCATACACACATGCACACACCAGATTCTGATTAACCGTACATATGGTCACATGCATATACATGTTTGCACACACACACACACACATATATGCATACACACACTTTCCTTAATAGGTCCATATAACACAGTCTAAGAACTATCACCACATATGACCTCATATTACTAACTTCATGATCATCAAGAGTTTGCTTGTCATCAATAGAGTTCATGCCTTCCACTAAGAAAGATCCTGTATTATTTATAGATATATTAGGGAATGCTATTGGATCTATCCCAGATATCTTGACTTTTGTATCAAAAAATAAAAACTGGGCTTAAAATTCTTATTCACACAGCTTCGAATTCTGTACTCATTACAGACTGAACAGCAAGAGAAAAGAAAACAAGCTTCCTGTAAACTAAGATAGAAAAGGCATTATTTAGTAATATCTGTGGGAAAGAATATTGAAAGCTTATGAGCAACATCCTCAAATTTCATATTCCTATGCACATTTCCATTTGAGATTTACAAAGTTCCATACAGAAAAAAAAACCAAACACAGTTTGTTTAAATAACATTGCCTAAACTCGGACCACAGTCAGGATGACTGTACTCCTAATAAAATTAAAATCTTCTTGCATTCCCTTCAAAATGTTAATTGCTAAATTTGATTTACTGAGAAAGTATTCACATAGAATAGGACAGCAAAAGCAAAATGGATAGGTTTAAAATCAAACTTTGTCTTCCTTCTGACTTTCTAACCTTATATAACAAAGATTTCTGCTATTACAACATTCTGAAAAGTTATATGAGTTTTTATGTCAGTCACAATCACATAGCTCATAACATGTTAGATCAAAGAGGAAAAAGCAATACTTGAGTATCATTTTGAAGCTCACATGTAATTTATTCTAAAAACTCAGAGTTTGTTCACAGCTGCAATTTATAAGAATGTCCAACTCACTGAAGTTATATGTCTCATCTAGTTAGTATTGTTTCCATAGTTCTACTTTGCTAGCATCAATCTCACAATAAGACACAGCACACGGTGGGGGTGCAGAAAGGAAGCCACAACTTGGACTATATTATACTGAAATCTCTGATTGATTGTCTTATGACCACTACTGGGCAGGAAACCTTCAATTCAAGAACAGCAAACATGCAGTTTCTACTTCCTTCCTTAAGAGTGTGGGAGACAAAGCCATGTGATTCTGTGATATGCTCTCAGCACTTATATCTACTATTCAGCAGTCAAAATCCAGTGAACAGAGGGAACAGTCAAGTTATCTGACAATACATTTGTTTTCACATTAACATGTTGTCAGCATTCACAGATGAGACACAGAACTACTGCTGTATCAGTCTGTGAACACTAAACGCTGAGTAGACAAGCAGTAATACTTCCACGCCTCATCATTTTTCACATCCTTATTTCTAAGTGTGAGAATCATTTCTGTACTACATGCTGTTCCATTAACAGGTATTAACACTAAACACAGCTAATTATGGTTTGGTTTTCCTCCAGAGGTTAGCCCAGTAGGAAAAAATAATGTGAGAAAAAAAAAGAACAAAAAGGCAACTAACACCTTACATATTAGTAGGATGTATACAAATTGAGTATTACAAGCCTGAATACAACAAGCATTCCGTTTTATTCTGTCTTTTGCAAGATCAATTCTAAATGCTGAAAGGATTAGATACTCAACAAACCATCAGGCAGAACATCAAACAGAAAAAAATATAGTTAAATAATAATTTACATGTAATTCATAGCTCCTATGAGAAATACTCACCAAGATCTGTATTGGGGCCAGCAAGTAGCAGCTTAAATTTGTCTAATCGGGATGCTTCTCTTTCAGTTAATACAGGAGTAACTGAGGTATTACAGTCTGCCATTCCACTCACCAAGGGAGGGGTGGAAGTCTGTGGAAGGGACTGTGATCTCTGCATGGAAGTATTTTCACTAGCATTCTCTGAAGGGAAAAAGAATCGCAACAGTTAGCCTCAGCTACTGAGAAGACTACTAATAACTTGAATTTAATTTGTAAATTTAAAATAGAATTAGGTTTTGGAGAAATGTATATTCAAGTATAGCACAAGGTTGGACTTCAAATTATTTGGATTTAGCAGGAGGAGCATTCCTCTTCCAAGCACTATTCCACAATTAAACCACACCAATTGGAGAACAGACTAACAGCAAGGCTAATTGATTTCTCAAATCTTATTTTAATGTTTATACATAAACCACAGAACAGATCACATAAGGATGAACTTCCCAATCTACATGCATGGTTTTCTCCAATTTTTGAATATACTTCATACAGTAGTATTTTAATAAGAAATTTTCACAGTTGTAGAAATACTATTAACTGCACACAACTTGGTGCAGTTAACCATTAAAATGCATTCAGTAGTGCAGCTTCCTTCCAAAACTGAGGATATAATAATGCTGAAAACACAAAAGTTTAATTATTCTTCCCTCACCCCTGTATTTCTCACACACATACTTTAAAGTTTAGTAAGGCATACAGTGCCTCCCTCAAATCGATATTGATTACTACTATTTTCCTGTGGTATTATGAAAAGGTCGGGAAGGGGTTAATGTCTTAAAGGGCAAATATTAGTCCCCTCATTTGATTTTCAACATCTTTTTCATTTTTTAAACATACCTGATGAGCTCGATGTATGACCTTCACTGATTGATTTAACAAGCCTATTATCACCACATGCAATCGAAGTCAATTCTGCAGATTCTAGTTGTTTTTCTTCCTGTAGATGTTCTTCTTGAAATTTATGCTGCTCTTGTAGCTTGCTATGATTTTCAATTACTTTGTGCGCCGTTTCCATGACCACTTCAGTATTTAAGTTTTCAGCAGCTATTGCTAAGAGTTCATCATCATCATCCCCAAGATCCCAAGCATCACTCGTGTTACTTTCAAATTCTTGGAAGGTGCTGACTTTCTTTAGTTTCACTGGAGTTGTAGGTGGCTTTGAACCTGGTTTTATCAAGCTGTTCAAAAACAAGTAAACAATATTTAAAGAACTAGTAATGGAGGAAAAACACTATGAAGAAGGCCAAAAGAAACAAAGCCCATGCCTGACATAATATAGGTAGCAAAATTTAATCTCCTTCCAGTCATGTTAGTATTAAAAAAAAACACCAAAATCCATACCAAACAACAACAAAAAAGCAGACCAACCTGACAGACAAAAAAACAGAATACTACTGCAATAGTTTAAAAGATAGACAGGACATGTTGTACTTCTCTTGCTTCATGAACTTTTGTAGACTGCAATTGCTGCATAACAACACAGCAGCAGTAATCAGGTCATCAGGTCTACTCATGTCATCATAACCAATCATGTAATAATGCCATAAACAAATCAAGTCTCACCTTAAAACTCATTACATCTATCATTCCTCCCTATACAGGTGATCCTGCTGAATTTGCCTTGGAACTTTGCTCTTCTTATAGGCAGGATATCTCCTCTAGTTGCTAGTCTAGATTGTACCCTGATCAGCTCCTAACCTTTCATCCCTCTGTCAACACACAGTATAACAGAGAAGAATCAAGCATTCCTCCCCAGCTTGGCACTTGCTCTCACTTACAATACCAAGCAATCACATATCTCTTCAGATTTCAGCTAAACAAAGCATAAAGTTGAGAGAGCATCCCAGTCTGCTCTCAAAAAAAAAGTTAATGCCATTAACTCCATTGCTTTTCCTGCCCATTCCTCTCTTTCCACTTATGTTCATTTACTTTTTTTCTTTTTCCTGTAAAGACAAGGCACCCAGAATTGGAAATCAGAAAAAGTTCTTACACAGTCCTCATACAATGTCAGTAATGTTTCTGTTATGTATTACAAGGAATACCTTTCCTAACAGGTGTTACAAAACTAACATTTTTCCCCAGCTTATCATTATCTAAAATAGCAAGATCTTTCCCCTGTCATCATTTCAAGCAGTAAGCTTCTAGGTTTTGCTACTGCGTCTCTCCACCTTTAACTCACATTAAGTGGAAGTGTGTTAAAGGCTTTTAACATACTTTATAACTCCACATTTTGAACCAATTCATCCCTTTCCTTTTTCTTCAGTCTTCAAGGTTATACATTTCAACTGCCTTCAATTCTGTATCATCTGAAAATTAACTAGCATGTGTTTATCTCTTGTGCCATTTCAAACCAGCCCTTGGGGGGGGGGGGGGGGGGAAATCACCTCCTTCCAGTATGTTTTGGCCTTGCCACTTTGGGCAGTTCATTTCATTGGTCATACACTTTTCCCAAAATTCTCACACACACCAACATTCCAACAGCAATGCTGGTTTCCAAGGAGCTTAGGACTCTACCAACAAACCAAAAACAATTCTGTCCTTGACAAAACTTAAAACAAACTGTCTTTCAAAAGACAAACAAACAAAATACAATAAAGCAAAACATAAGACACAGAGAAGTAGGAGCTGTCAGAAAGCAGCATTTTTCTGTAGCCCTCAGCCAAAAGGAGATGAAAATTATTTTGGCTTATCAGCATGAAATTTATTTGGTTACTAATGATGTTTAACATAATGTTACCATTTTCATGTACATTGTGTTCTGATATCAAATAGTCATGACCTATGGCAATCAACTTTTAAAGCACTAAAATCTATTCTACCTGCTGACTCCTCACAAGCAAAATGCCCACCTTTGCCTCAAAATGATCTACATCACAACCTGACTCTTTTCTCTTACAGGAAAAGAAAGCCAATCCATCCACATAAAGACGCATGCAGGAAAGCAGCTTACACCCAAATATTTACCCGACGATTTTCAATGTGTAAGACACTGCAAACAGATAATAAATGCTGGTAATCTAGGCTACTTAAGAACTGAACAGCTGTTTGTTGCTCCCAATATGATAAGCATCAGGAAGTCATAAGACAAGACAACAGAGAAGTCAAGATGATGACAAAAATTAAAAAAGGAAGACTAACAAAAAACTTTATAGCCAACAGGGAAGAAAAAGGGGAGAGAAGGCAGAGGAGATATAAGCTACCTGGAATATTTAAATATTAGGCTGACTTACGTTCCATGCAACAATGGATCAAAAGGCGGATGCTGAGCTCCATACACATGTTGAATACTAAAGGAAAAGAAAGAGTTATCACAAAAATAGTAAAATATTTGGGTTTTTTCTGTGTATTAAATAAACAGCCTATAATAAGGAGAATTGAAATGCTCCAAATTTTCTGTTTCAAAGAATCCCTCATGACACCAAAAATAATGAAGCTGAAATTAAAGCATATACTAAAAAGTACCTCACAAAAAATCATAGATTTGCCTAATAGGAGGACTTAACTGTTACTAAAGTACAAGACTGATGTATTTAAATAAAAACATAAAAGATTGCATGTTAGAGAATAAAAGCCATGAGTATTAAAACAAATATTTTGAAATAAGTAGTTGCCTAAGACAGATTTATTTACAATTATATTTAACATTGCAAAACAGCATGTTACTTCATGAACAATAAAACTCTCCATAAACTAAAAGTTCATTTGCCCAGTTTTCAGCTATAAAATTATTTTATACATAGAAAAAGTCCACAGAAGACACATCAAGATTTACATCTGGCTTCATAACAGAAATTGCTACTACAAAACTCTCCGATTGTCAGAGGAGCAAATCATATACAACATTAACATCTACCTAAACCTGCACTAAAAGACACATAAAAGAAAACAAACATGCCCTCCTGACAAATCAAAACCAATCTCCAGACCATAAACATAAATAAGTCTGACCTTAGTAAACCTGAGATAGAACCAAGCCAGGAGGATAGCAGTCACAAATTTTGACAGACTTAAATTTATACTACATGAGCAGTATTAATAGTAGTGAAATTAGCCCTAGAGATGACTGAGTGGTGGTTTATAAAGGCTATCAATTTTCATGTGATTCCATGCAAACGAAAGAGTGAGTCCACCAACAGCCTTCCTACACGACTGTACGCATACTCCGCACGTCAAGCCTCTGCACTCTTCTCTTAGCTTGCATGAGAGTCAGGTGTCCCCTTCCATTTTGGCATACACACAAAATCTGCCTTTTCCTTCACACACTATGAATGACCATGATAGGAATCCACCCAAGTATAAAGCAACATCAATCTTCTCTGCACTATTAAAAAAAAATTAAAACAAAAAAAATCAAAAGCAGAATCCTTATTTTTCCACATCCCTGCAGTTGCCTTCAAGTTAACTAAATGCATCTCTTCACAAACCCCACCCAATCGAGGAGGGTCAGGTGTATATTACTCCTAAAGGACTCAGCAAAGTTAGAAAATAACAAGTTCAGCACAAGAACAGTCAGACTGAAAGAGTTAGTTTGTCACTAGAAAAAAAAAAAAAAAAACAAACCTGCTACAAGTTATTGCTTATGGGTAACTAAGAACTGAAAGAGCTAAAAAGATGAGCAGGCTTTGTGGAATTCAGGCAAATGGTACAGAGTTACTGTTCTCCGATAACCAAGAACACGCATCGCTCTCATAAAAAGAATATATGAAACGGAATTACTCTACTTATAAAAGTAGTTCAAGGATGGGAGCAGTTACTGTTAAATAATCACCTGAACATGCAGTCCCAGCCTGACGTAATGGTCAAAAGAGGTAATGTGACTTTGGGGATGTATTTCCCAGAAAAATGTGACTGGCAGAATGTGTTTGTAGCTCTTTGCAATGATACCATGACTGGGTCTGCTGTCTATACTTCAGAAAGAGAATTGTGAAATCGATGCTATTTTGAAATATTAAGCAGGAACTAAAATGCAGCTCTATGCCTCTGAAGTGCAGCTTCCTGCACGCTATTTCAAAATACCATAGCTTGCATCAAGTCACAAACATCGTAACGTGTGTCATTACTGAGACCACCAGTGGTCCTCGATCAGGTAATTGCAATGCTTCGGGCATTGAGCTAACAGAACCAAGGCAGGGCACCCCCCTCCAGCCACAAACAGCGACCGGCCGGCCACAGAGAGCACAGATCTACGAGCATCCGGTGAACTCAGCGGCCGAGGCGGCTCCCAGGAGCCGGGCGTTGGGGAGACCACGAAGAGGAGCCAGGCAGAGCCGCGGCCCGACTCGCCCCGCCGCCCTGTACTCCAGCTGGCGGCGGGACGGGCCGCGACAAGCCTCCGCCCGCCGGCCGCTCCCGACCTGCCTGCCGCCCCCTCACCTGCCCGGCACCTTCGCGCCGCTCAGCTTCCAGAACTGCTTCTTGCCACTGTCACTCGCCATGGCGGCCGTCACCTCATCCCCTCCCCGCGGCTCGGCTCGGCTCACAGCCCCGATCCGCTCCCGCAGGCTTCACTCCCTCCCATCCCCTTCCACACAAACGGGACAGAACGCAACCATCTTGGGACCGGGAAACAAACCCGCTTCTCATTCGTCCCACAATGCGGCCCGGAGGTTTTAACCAACCAAAAGTGAGAGTGCTGCCTGGTGGGTCAGGTTAAGCCAATCGCAGAGGGGGAGTGTGATGGGCGGAGAAGTGCTTGGAGGCGGGGGTCGCTGTGGTGCCGGTGACTCGGTCGGTTTGGGACCTCGCTCCCCTCCGGTGGTGGAGGTGGTCCGGCTTGGGAAGGCTGGCGCGGGGCTGCAAAAGAGGCGCCGGGGCTGCAGCGGGGTCCGGTGGGCTAGCGCCGGGAGCCTCGTCCGAGACCACTCCCTGCTGTATGAGCGCGGGCTGAGGCGGCCGGCGCCGCGGGGGCTCTTCCTTGGTCTTGTGGTGGTGTGGGAGGTACCAGCCTGAAATGGTACAGTCTCAGACTTGATTCCTGTCTGTGATTAACAAAAGAGCTCCTTTAAAGACAGTTTGTACTTCATGGTACTCAAGAGTATGATGTTCTCAGGTTTTAATCCTTTTTGTTGTAACCACAAAGCGAAATTCAGAGTACTCTTTAGGAAGAAATGCAAAACTTGCTATGTCAATGAAAGGAAACAGCAATTGAAGATGAGAGGACAGATTTCAATCAGGTTAGATCTGACACCATTTTATAACAAAATGCATCAGATTTTTGTTACTTTGTGC
This sequence comes from Lathamus discolor, assembly GCF_037157495.1. Taxonomy (NCBI): domain Eukaryota; kingdom Metazoa; phylum Chordata; class Aves; order Psittaciformes; family Psittacidae; genus Lathamus; species Lathamus discolor. The sequence continues at coordinate 27,246,720 of NC_088884.1, forward strand.
CAGTTGTTTGCAGTTCTTTACCCACTTTTTTTTTTTTGGGGGGGGGGGGAATGGCTTTAATCATAGAATGGTTTAGGTTGGAAAAGACCTTAAGATCATCTAGTTCTAGCTGCCTCACCATGGGCAGGGACACCTCACTATAGACCATGTTGCCCAAAGTTCTCTCCAACCTGGCCTTGAGCACTGCCAGGGATGGAGCATTCACAGCTTCCTTGGGCAACCTGTTCCAGTGTTTCACCATCCAACCAGAAAAGAACTTCTTCATTCTGTCTAACCTGAACTTCCCCTGTTCAAGTTTGAACCTATTACCCTTTGTTCTGTTGCTACAGTCCCTAATGAAGAGTCCCTCCCCAGCATCCCTAAAGGCCCCCTTCAGATACTGGAAGGCTGCTATTAGGTCCCCACGCAGCCTTCTCTTCTCCAGGCTGAACAGCCCCAACTTCCTCAGCCTGTCTTCATACGGGAGGTGCTCCAGTCCCCTGATCATCCTCATGGCGTCCTCTGGACTTGTTCCAACAGCTCCATCTTTCTATAAAGTTTTCCTGAAGATTGGGCTCACCCAATAATTGTATCCACTTTATTTATTTGTTTTGAATTGGTACAAGATTGAGGGTCTTTATATGTATCTGTAGAGTTCTCAGCACTCTCATCTAAGGATACATCACTTCTGCAAACTAAATAAGTATGATTTTACATTATTCTTTGGAGTATGGCTCCTAAGAAAATAATGCTGACTTACAGAGGTTTTATGCTGCATCCTAATGCAAGGGTAATTTAATGTATCAAAGATTGTTCAGGGAACATTCCACCATAATAAACACCACCATGTAGTATAAGACCTGACCTGCAGCATGGCATTTATTCTGTAGTATGTATTTCACATATAAGTTATTATTAAGAATAAAAAGTAATTAGTTTTTCTGCCTGCTTTGGGATTTGCTTTAGCAGATCTTGCTAGATCACTGTCCATGAGTGAAAGCTGCATGTCCCAGTAATTTCAAAGCTACTTAAAGATATATATGATAAGGATAGCATCATCTTCCCTACTTGTGTCCTTTAAATAGAATCCCTCTTACAGATTCTGGACCTGTAAGCTTTTGTAATGCATTATGACCTTGACTATCAGCAACTTTAATAGAATATGCAGGAAACATAATGTAACATGAACTACATCTGTTATCTAAAGTGAAAATAAAACCTGTAAAGTCATGAGTGAAACTTTGCATGGTCATGGCTAGATAAATTTAAATCAGACCTCTTGCTGTTAGAGTACAAAAATTGGGTACTTTTGGTTTTGACAGTCAAAAAAGTGATAAATCCATAAAAGATACGCTCTATCATTAGCATTAGTATGGATGTTGAAACTCTATTTGTGTTCTTCTCATTTCTTTATTGGATATTTGTGAAAAGGAAAATTAATTAGATTCAGCCTAGATAGCCTAAATCGTCTGTCATCCTTGTAACGGTTGACCTGAATGCTGACAAAACACCGTTTAACTTTTTTGTCAGTCTGGTGCAGCCGTGTGGAACTGGTTAGTTTTGGAAGTGGAAATTTTATTGCATTATGTATTAAAGTCAGTACAAAGTTAACTGCATTATTTAGTTTTCATTGTATTCAGTATATGTTGTGTGGTGCTTAAAGTTTTTGTGTGGTGCAGAATTTGATACTGGAAACAAATAACAGCTGCATTGATTTGTTCATGTGAATGGGTCTGACCTGCAAATGGGGCTACATCTGTACCAAGTACAATCACAAAATCTCTGTCTGAAACTGTGTGCAGCTGCTGGCAGTTGAGACCCTTAGACTGAAGTCATCCAGAGCTGGACAGACCCTCTCTTGTCGACTTTCAAGAAGGCAAGGACACTATTTTAATTCTCTTTCCATTCACTGTTACATTTTTTACTTGTTCTGTGTTTTATCCCTCACACAAACCTCTGTTGCTGAGGTTCTGGAGATGCAAGGGATTTGGAAGGAGGAACCTTTCAAGGCCCCATCAGGTAATTTAGGTGCAATTCCTTATGCCCATCACTTAAGGTGATACAACCACAAAGTGTATGTCCTTGAAAAGGGCTTTATGAAACAGTATTAATGGAGTATCATAAGGAGATAAGTTCATAGCTATATAGTACTTGGAAGGAGATGGTGGTCTAGGCATGTATTTTAGCAGTGTTCATGCTTAACAATTTTGGTTACGGAAATGTAACATGGGCAGCTGAGGATGTACAGAGTTTACAGTGACAACCTCTTTACTCATTTGAGGAGATCTGCTCGGGTCAGATACTGTCATTCAAGCAGTATAATGACACTGCAGTCACTGCTGGGACTCACCCACTGCTGTTATCAGTGTAGTTTTCAAACACTCTCAAGAATCTAGACAAGCACTTTGGAAATTGATTAACATTGAGTTGTGCTTAGCTGCAATTGCACTGCTTCAGACATCCAAACAAGCCACATTCTTGCCTGGTTAATATTCTTGCACTAGCAATGTTTTGAACAAAGTAGATGCTGAGATGTTTAGTAGTGTAAAAGCTGGTGAACTATATATGCAGGTGTTTCAGTGGACATTCAGTTTTATTGTTTTTGTTTTTCAGCTAATCTGTTATAGAGTGCTTCTGCTAATACAGCTGTGTTGGTATGGTTACACAGGTAGACTTTTCTGTGGAGGTGCAGTGTATTTTGGGAAAAGAAGATTTTCTGATGACAGGAAAGTATAGATTGATGATAAACATAATTAGCTTAGCTGACAACAGCATTCCCCTGCTAACTCAGGTACACTCACAGCAGGAGGATTTGCTGATAAAGTTGTGAAAGCTAGGGAATGTGCTTTTTCATGCTTATCCTTACATTGCTTTGTCAGCAACATGCTGTAATGTAGATGCAGCTGTGAGTTGTATTTTAAACTTACTTGTTCTACAAGCTTACAAGACTACATTTTGCTGTATGTTTTTGTTTGCTTTAATTAATACAGAAAAAAACCCAAAACTGAATTCATATGAGCCACTATACATTGAAGTATTAGTTTTCACACATGTTTTTACCGCTTAAGCAGACTGGTGTAAGTGCTTCTGAATGTAATACTCAGGGCTTTTTATGGTGGCTGATCGCTGTTTGGTCCATCCATATGCCTTCCTACTGAGCTATTATATCCATTGACTTTACTGTAAATGCAATGGAAGAAGCAGTTCTTTAAAATAAAATTGGGCAAAGGCAGTGAAGTTGCCAAGCAAGCTAACCCAAAGCCAGCATTCTGCACAAAAAAGGATAGTAGAAGCAGAGATAACCACTTGTACACTAGGAAGGACAACAGTCCTGGAGGGAACAGTACTTGGTGACAAAAAGACATAAGGCAAGGTAAGATAAATGAGATAAGTAGTCATGTAGTATTATGGAAGAAAGAATAAAGGGATGTTAAAGAATAGAGATAGCCAACAGCTAGATTGAAAGAGGTTAGATATGCACCAGCAAATCACATAGTCTCAACAGCTCTTCCAGTGCAGTGTAATTTTTCTCCAGAAAATTGGAGAGGAAAAAAGGAGGAAGGAATCAAAATGAGAGAGTAATGACCAGGAGCAGACATTGTCATTGCAGACAAGCAGTCACAGTAGCATTTTGTAGCTTCTTCTCTGTAAGTGGCCTTCCCTATTGCACATGAACTGAACAGGGGTTTGAAAATATGAGCAGACTTGCCAAAATATACTTATGCTGGTGGTGCACATGTCTGGAATTGTACACACTTGCACTCTGTATTCAGTAACAGTGAAAGAATACTGTGAAACAGGAAAGATCGTAAATATGTGCTGTCTCTGGGTAAATGTCTGTTTCTTTTTTACTGCGTCCAGAAGACTGATTGATGTGGGTAGTTTTCAAAGGCTGTCATTCACTAAAATATTAGTAACGGTCCTCGTATTTACATTCCATGTGGGTTTAGGTGAAGGGTTTTAGTTTTATTTCTGTCTGTCACAGCATCAGCTGATAATCCGACATTGTTGGGCATAGTCTGGAATAGCACTCTGTGTCCAAGGAGTGCTTGCTTACCAGCAGTCTGGTGGATGAAACTGCTCTTTCCCCAAGTCTGATGCAATATTCAGTTGAGGCTTAAATGACTCAGAGGAGGAAGGATGCTTTTAAATGGAAGTTTTGGGTAGGAGACAGGGAAGTTGGCAAAAGCCACAGGTCCTCTTTCCAACATACTTCTAGTTCCTTGAAATTCCATCTTATTATGCCTCCAGTACATACAATGAATTTCAGCATGACAGAACTTCGAAAAGAATAAATCAATGCATATTTGTCTCTGAGCCATGATAGTTCTGTTCATTGCCAATAGAAATTTCTTTACATTACTCATATCAGTTTCTAAACTCCACATTTAACTTGTTATCTATTAGAACAAGGTGAAAGGTAAAATCATTGGAGCATTAGTTAACTTTTCCTGCAGCTAAAAGATCTTGACTTACTGAGAGAAGTTTAAAGGTGCCAGAAGACCTGCTTAGTGCTATTGATGAGGAAGTAGGCAATAGCATTTCTCTAAATTCAGTAGGAGCATGAATCCCGTGGGACAGACCACTTTTTTACCGAAGTCATAATAAATAGCAAAACTGTCTACTGTTTCTTTATTCTAAAAGCTGGATGTGGAATGCGGCAGAATGTGAAAGATGGGTATCTGAAGCTGTTCCCCTAAATATACAGACTGGCTTTTTGGATTGGTTTGTCTTTTTAAAGTATCATCTGTAATTAAGTGGAGTGCAAAACTGTGCAAAACTAGATTTTGGCATGTAATACGAGAGTAAGTAGGGCTCTCAGATCCCTCAGGTTTCTTTTTAGAATATCCATACTCATTTTGCTAAGTGGCCTCACTTTTTTTCTTCATGTCAGTTTTTATTATTGAATTTTTAAGAGAAAGAACCTGAAACAAGTTACAGGTTACTTAAAGTTACAAGTGCCTTGTAACTCTAAGAAGGAATTTGACAACAGATTTAGGTGTTTTGTCTCAGCTTCTCAGTTTTGGTCATTTTGGTTCTGACCGACAACTTCGTTTCAAATTTCAGGAAATGCACCTGGTGTGGAGAGAAGTATTTCTCAGCATTATTGACTTCTTGGTTATCCAGCTGCTGCTTTGACTGCTGATACTGAAATGCTCTGACCTGTGGTTTGTAACAACCTCTGATGAATGTTCATGTTGATCTTTGAGCCTCCAGACCTATAAAGGTCTATAAAAGAGATGTTCCCTTTAGTTCATTCTCTGGCTAGCCTGTGTTTTCCGTTGTTCTCAGAAAACGTATTCAGCATGAAGACGGTGCATTTGGCATGCAACTAGTATCAATCCTGTCCTTGGCCCCTTACATTTTTGGTCAAAAAAAGACTATTTAGAAGTGAATCTTTAAGTCTCCCGATGCATGTAAGAAGAACAGCATCATGATACTACACAGACGTTTTTATGGATTTTCTTCAGCAGATATTTTCAGGTGCTCAAATGCATCAAGCTGTGTGTTAATTGGCACCTACAGTTTATCTTGAGAACATACATTTGTTCTCTAACAATATTATGACTGAATGCTGCAAGATTTAGAATCATAGAATCATAGAATAGTTAGGGTTGGAAAGGACCTCAAGATCATCTAGTTCCAACCCCCCTGCCACGGACAGGGACACCTCTCACTAAACCATCCCACACAAGGCTTCATCCAACCTGGCCTTGAACACCGCCAGGGATGGAGCACTCACAACCTCCCTGGGCAACCGATTCCAGTGTCTCACCACCCTAACAGGAAAGAATTTCCTCCTTATATCCAATTTAAACTTCCCCTGTTTAAGTTTGAACCCGTTACCCCTTGTCCTGTCACTACAGTCCCTGACAAAGAGTCCCTCCCCAGCATCCCTATAGGCCCCCTTCAGATACTGGAAGGCTGCTATGAAGTCTCCACTCAGCCTTCTCTTCTCCAGGCTGAACAGCCCCAACTTCCTCAGCCTGTCTTCATACGGGAGGTGCTCCAGTCCCCTGATCATCCTCGTGGCCCTCCTCTGGACTTGTTCCAACAGTTCCATGTCCTTTTTATGTCGAGGACACCAGAACTGCACACAATGCTCCAGGTGAGGTCCCACAAGAGCAGAGTAGAGGGGCAGGATCACCTCCTTCGCCCTGTTGGTCACGCTCCTTTTGATGCAGCCCAGGATATGGTTGGCCTTCTGGGCTGCGAGCGCACACTGCCGGCTCATGTTCATTTTCTCATCGACCAGCACCCCCAAGTCCTTCTCTGCAGGGCTGCTCTGAATCTCTTCTTTGTTGGTTTGGGTTTTTTCTCTAGTCTTGTCTTTGGCCATCCAGCTCCATCACCAGCATCTTTTGAAATTCTTTTTATGGTTTCTCCTTGGATCTCTGTCTTATTTAAGCCTACCACTGAGTTCTCTTTGTGCCTCAAAGACACTGTTAGCTCCTTTTTCGTGTCATTTGCGTCTGTGTGAGGGATTAGTTTTCCTTGGCGTTCTGAAAGATAGCAAAGACTTTACTATGCTATTCACCCCCATTTCACTCTCAATTAATTTCTCTTTGATCCAAATGTATATTAGAAGGTAATTAAGTTTCACTGTTTGCTTTTCAATCCATTTTTGAGTTACTCTGTGTAGCAGTTGAAAAGTACACTTAAACTGAAAACAGCCTTCTTCCCTTCTTTTTTAGCGTTCCACCTATTTTCAGTATTGAAATCCTATTAATACAATTTCTGTAGAAAAGGATTAGTGGTAGAGTGAGTTCAGGTAGTGTAAGGTGAATGACAAATACAGGATAGAATATGAATTCACAGTTGGCTTTGCAGTGTGTTGCATAGATAGCGTTTCCAAAAATATCTTCTGTATAATACGTCATAGTTATCATTCAAGTCAAGTGAGTTCTATCAAAGTCTTGTTTTCTTTTTCTTGAAGAGGAATAGAATTTGCTACTTTAGAGGTATGTCTGTATCAGGTCTCATTAACTGTTCCTTATTACTTGTATTTTTATTGCTGGTTTTGTGTTTTGTGTATGCTCTTGCTCGAATATGAGCAGATGTAAACATGAGTGATGAGTATAATTAAGATATTGCAGTTGGAGTTCTCATAACAGGATCCTTCCAGCATGACTTTCGGTAGGAAGAAGTTATTGAGTGCTCCTGCAGTAACACTGTTGGCTGAGCAACTTGTTTTACTAGTGAGAGTGTTGGAAGGGTTTATGATTTAGCAACACAGGGGCTGAGAGGTTGCAGAAAGAGATATAAGCAAAATTATATTGCAAAGAAAATGGAAGTAACTGCAAATATTTGGATGAAAAGATATGATAAATGTAACAAAGCATTTTACACATTTGCTTTAAAGCCTTGTTGCTCCTTATCCAAGAAGTATAATATCTGTGTTAGAGAACTGAATTTACAAAGTAGTCATTAGCTGAAGATGGTAAATGTTTTCCCAAATTTAAGAACATTGGTAGAATTGGAAAACCTGCATATTTTGTTCTATTTAGACCTTGTTACTTTTGAAACAAAGGTAGAAATAGTACAAGTTTTTCAGCTAAAGGGAGAAAAGAAAACTCAGACTCCAAAGTAAGAATGAAATATTTAGCTATTCATATCACTTTCTTATATAACACAGCATGTAGTATCATGTTGTAAAGTAATAAAAGAAAGAACAGCTTAGCTTCTAAACCTCAGAATGAAAATTTGCCATTTCTCTTGAATAGTCTTGACAGTTGTTTCAGGACTGGCAGTCTTAGTGCAGGGAATGAACTAAGAATACTGATGTAAAAGGACCAGAGTCCCTGGCTTTTGAAAAGAAAATGATAAGGCAATCACAGGCAGTTCCTCAGAAGTTAAAGCCATTTTAAATGGAAAGAGCTCAGAGGATTCATCTCTTCTACTGAAATCGTGAAGTATAGTCATAATAATTCTCGTATGCATGGTCATTAAAATAAGACTTTGCAGGTAGCCAGAGGAAATAAATACGTTATGCATCATTTTTCAAAAATCTCTCTAACTCTGAAAATCAGCCAGGGGCTGGAGAACAGGAGCAATACTGAAATACTAATGAAGCTTGAAAACTTTTTTATCTTTTTTGGCTTTGTTTTGTGAGAGGAGACATCTACTCAGGGAGAGAGTGTTTTATACTGGACTAACCAAACTGAGGGAAGAACAGGTAGGTTTCTACCAGACAAACCTTTGTCTGTTTTTTTACACACTTTGATACTGAAAGTTTTATAAGTACTTCATGACAAAAACTTTAAATTCATAGTTCATGTCATATTATGTTCTTGTTCCCACAGTAATAATACTGTAATTGTTAATATTATTAATATCGAGCTTATCCCATTCCACCTTTGCTGTCTATGATTTGTATTAATTTGTACATGGTACCCTTCTGTTTGTATCAGTTCTCAGATAATGCTAGCCAACATTCTTACTAATGCTCTACAAATTCAAAATCACCGATGCTCTGCATTTGTATGTGGCAAAAATTAAAAGTTACAAATAATAATAATAGCAGTCACTAAAGAGTGTAGGAGAGTTGTAACATGATTTAATGGTTGGAAATTAATACAGAAAAACCTAAGCAGAAATACTGTCTAAAGAGTGAAGATAAGCAATTGCCTGATTGGTTAGGAAATGTAGGAGCTTCTTCATAAGTTCAGTTCTTTAAATTAAGACAGGATGTATTACTGAAAATTTGCTGTACTTCAGCTACAATTCATTGAGCTTGATTGAGGCTTTTACTGTATGAAAAATCTATGTTCTTTCTGTAAAAAATCAGAGGAGATGATCATAACAGTCCCTTGGGCTGCACGACCTATGAATTGCTCTCAAAGCTATTCCTTTTCTAATTTCTTACTATTACTTATCTGTTCAACTCTCTACAACAGTGAAAGTTACATTGGTTTACATTACATTACATTGGTTTATACATAGCATATATATATATGTATGAATGTGCATTAGATACAGATGTTTAATCTTATATAAAAATCAAATTAAAATGTGGTTTTGTTGGAGTATCACAAAGAATAGTGGGCCTTTCTTCTTTGTGGTAAAAGGAAATTTAGTGGAGCAAGTTTATTTAAATTGACGTGTTTAAAGATGAGTTTTCTTGTGTTTGTGTAGGTGAAGGAAGAGGCCACCTATACATAGTCATTGGTCCATTTAAGATGTAACCTCTTGTCTAGGAATGTGCTCTGTCTCTCTTCACTGAGAAGGCAGGCAAGTTGGGTCCTTCTGTAACATGGTTCATGAGAAAGGGTCTGGATATCAGAGGCTTTTTCCTGAGGAAAAAGTAACTCAGGAAATTTCTTCATAGCTCATATAATTAGCCAGTTGAAGTGTGAACATATGGGAGCAGTGAAGGAATAAATCACACAGCAGCAGCTATATGAGTTTTTTATAGTATTCCAATTCTCTGTCTGTTACACACGGCACAATAGAAGAAAATGTCCTTTATTTCATTGCTAATTGTTGGCAGTATGCTCAAAACCAGTAAAAGTTAACGAGAAAATTATTATAGTAGAGAAATAGCAGTCAGTAACATTTCAGTATCTAACTTAGCTAAGGAAATCTGTTGTGTTTAATAGGCCAGGTTGCAGCTCGAATCTCATGCGTGTTTGTTTTCACTGATTTCAAAATGTGAAAGAAGCTTTTATGTTAATAAATCCTTGTTTGCATTCGGGTTCTCCTTTGTTGAAGGCAAAGGGCCATTCATCAGCACTCTGCATCTCATTGCTCTTTTCAGTTTGCTGAAGCATGTCTGGAGCAGGGCTGGGGTGCCATTGGCTCCACTGGAAACATTATGTCATTATCTCAACAAGATGTTGTCATGCCAGGAAAGGATCAATACTTTGATGAGGAGCTGCTGGCTCAAAACCATGTTGTTATTTTATAAAGGACAACTTGGAACACTTTCCAAAGCATTTCCCATGGTATAAAGCTCCAGGGACTTGATTTGTCTCTCTGCCTAGTAAACTGAGTTGATTCATCTGAAAATACGTGTCTGCCAACCTCAGATAACAAGAAAAATTACACCTTCTGCCCACGTTAGGCTTCAGCCTTTCAGCTATTCCGATAGTATGCTGTCTTTGTGAAGGAAGTACTTCACATACCACCGATTAATCAGTGGGGAAGGGAGGAGAAGGCTTTAGCCCTTTTCCTGCTGCTGACACCAGTCAAGTCTAGCCTTTAATCTGTGTGACCACCCAACTCCAGGAACGCTTGCACCCTGTGCAAGGGCTGGCAGCCCCACAGGAGCTCGCTTGACTTTGAAAGGTCATTGCGCTGCAATCCTTCCCTCCATCCTAGCCTGCTTCCCTGCCGGGCTGCGGTGCCAGTGCTGTCAAATGTGTCCTCCTCAGGGTCTCCAGCACAGACAAACCAGGACAGCCGCATGCCTCTGGGTCAATGTGTTATGAAAGGCAGGACAGCTAGAGCTAAAGGGCTCTCTGTAGAAACAAGTTCAGCTCTCTGCTGAGGAGTAAGTCTCAGAAGAGATTAAGAGTTGTTCAGGGTGCAAATCCAACATCGCTTTGGGTAATATCACTGGTATACAGCAATTAAGGATTGTGCAATGATGAGTGAAATGGATTAAAAAATCTGTTGGTAGAATTTTGTATCCTCTTGACACTGTCAGAGATGGCTTTAGCAGAAAGGCTGTATGGAAGTCCTGTAGCTCTGCATGAGCAGCCTGTTATCTGAGGGGCAAACACTAGTTGGCTAGCTACTGCTCTTCATTTAACCCTCCTGTTGGCTCATTTAATCCTCCTATTGGCTCAAGTCCTAAGTAACCCAATTTAAGGATTTAGATGCTCAAAGACAAGGAATTATTTTGTGAAGGCTTTTTGTTTGTTTTAGTTGAAAAGCAAAATAATTACTCCAATAACCTTAAGAAATATGGAAAAGGAAAAAGGGAGGACTCAGCATCTTTTTGTGATATATAGATGTACGTATTCTTTTTATGTTAATAGGCTGTTTATACTGTGGGTGATAAAAACTCAGCACAGTTTTGAATGAATTTGAATTGTCTTTATAGGTGTTGATCATTGGTTTTATTATAGTAAACAGATGTTTACCTTAACAGAAGGCAAGTTTAACAATGTCAAATCACTTCTGTCGTATTAGTTCAGGTCTAATTTGTCAAAAATGCTCCCTGGTTCTTCCTTGTGTTCTCAGGTGCTGAAAATCTTGAAGAATTCATGTCCATTCTAGGCAAATTTAACTGTTATATATCACTATTGAAACTTTGATTACATTTGGATTGTAAGAGCTTCAGAATTATTGACAAAAACATTGCTTCATGTTATTTTCTTCAAACCTAAACAATGCAGAACCTGCTTTTCATACAAAACTGATGGGATTCTTTACATCTGGAGGGAAGAGCAGCCCGAATACTTATTTCACGTTAGAAGAATTGCTCAGTGTTTGTTTGCTGTTTTGTTTCTTTCAACAGTGAAGCCATACAATCCTTTCCTCTGGCAGAAGAAACAGGCAAACAACTTTGCCAGTGCTGTAGTGAAAAGCCTTTCATAGCATCCATCAGCTCCCACAAACTTCAGTGCACTTGTTCATCTCTTTGATGCCAAGGAAAAAGGATCAATATCTGAGAGGTCTTTTGTAAGCCTAAGAGTCCTGAAGAAATCAGCCAGCAATAGGCATCTGTCATTCTCTGAATGTTTATTCTTCCATGCAGCCTTTTTTCTGTTACCACCCGCTCATCTAACCTGCATTGCTATAGATTTTTCCAGTGGCAGGTAGGCTTCAATATACACATATACAATGCCTGAGAGAAACCAAACCTAGGTGGTAAGGTTTCACACTGCTCTGAGAAACACTGATTTTTGTAAAGAGTCCAGATGCAGATATTATGGATTTTAAGAGCTGTAACCTTGAACAAAGACATTTTTTTTTCCCTCTGAAATATTCTAAAGACTTCTGTAGCAGACACAAGAAAGAATAGCCTTGTGTGCTTTTGAGAGAGGACTGGGATTCATGACTTGATCCCATTCTGTTACAATTAGTGTACTTCATTTGTCCTCTGTTATGCAATAAAATGAACTCATTGCAGCATCACTGCGTAAGTGGCTCTCACTATCATTTCATACAGGATCAATGCTTTTTCTCATCTAAGCTTGCAAAAATAAAAATTCCTCTTAATATCCCTCATATAAAAGTATTATCAAAGCCAAGTGTCTTGGTTTCAGCTTTCTGTTGACCAAGTATTGGACTTTCAACATCTGATTTTTTCTATGGAAGAAAGCATGTAGTTCAGGAGTGACTTTCCACTTGCAGAGGAGGATCCAGGGAATTCTTTCCTTGTCACCAACATTTCCATCCTGTACAAAACCATAAACAGACTTTTGCAGTTACTGCTAATTCCATTTCAAGCAAGAACAAGCAGTTTCCTCTGAGATTGCTATTAATACCTTATTATGAGATTATGATAAAAGCTCTCCCTGGAGTCTGCCAGCAAAACAGCTGCTGAAGTAGATGTCTTGGTACTGCTTAGCCCTGTAATGTTTTAGTAATCTCATTCTTGAAGATCAAGTTAATTATAGTTTGCAACATGGCCAGGTGTCAAAGACCAGGCATGTTGAACCTGGCCTTTTTCACATCAGCGTGACCTCCGGGCTGCTAATGTGAATCTTCATTTTTGAACCTAACTACTTTGATAGTAGTGTTAGTGTATTAGGAGGCAAAGACTGTTTATTACAGGAACTGCAACATTGACAACATTATCACTGAAAAATGTTAATATGGAAAAGTAGAAAAACAGTCATTGAAGAGCACATCCTACTCTATCCCACACTCAGAAGTGTTGCCCTTATATAAATGGATGACTGGAGTGGGGATTTCTGCTTGAGATAAGTAAAAAAATCTGCATGTTTATCTATTTTAAGGGTTTTTTTGTCAATTCATATCTTCCCTATACATGCTTTCCAGAGATTTAGTAAAAGAATATTGACTTAGAAAAGAAACAATTCTTCCTAATTCCAGTGCTATGATAGCTCTGCCCACACAAACCCTTACAAAAACTCCTTGAGTAGCAGTAGTATAAACTTTGCCAGATATATTCAGCTGTTTACTTTCAAGCTGAGCAGTGCTTCAGGGATCTTGGCATACGGCCCCCGCTATTTGAAATCTGAGGAAATTCCCACTAGGCCTGAGACCAAACACCTTCTTGCAGCCATTGGATGGGCTTTTACTACTGTGGTGTTTTAAAAGGCTGGTGGTTAGCAGCCTCTCACTGCCCAGGGATCCAGCTGAGTTGCTTCACAGAGTGCTGTTCAGCCTGCCTTGATTGCAGACACAATTCAGCCACTCCCAGCTGTGTTCTGCCCACTTACAGCAATGATTAATTTCTTTCCAAGATTTCAATATAAAAGTCGTCTGCACTGAGTGATGGGCCCTGCTTCTGTTCTGCGTTGCTACGTTTTTTAATATCAAGGTGGTGAATGATTTTTTTTCACATTAGAACTTTCAGAAATACCATCTCATACGTTCCTGGTTTTATTCTAGTGGCCCTACAGAAACAGGCTGAAAACAAATCTGTAACTGAAAATTGTATTTTTGTGTAAGAGGCAGCTTTTAATCCCTTTAAACAGTACATACTACATGTTGATTAATACATCTCAATAAAAACTGTTCATGAAGTCTTGAGTAAAAACTGTCTTCCTTCCTGATTATTCGTGTTTCACCAGTTTGGTGTTTCTGATGTGTGTTTATTCTAAGCAGGGCTCAGAGCTCTGGAGGGGTTAATGCATGATAATGCTGGTAAGGGGTAGAAAAGCTGATTGCAGAGTTGGTAGGCCCAGCACTTTCTACATTTGTTGCCAAAAGTAGCATCCCTATGGCTTCTCATGGCAACTGTGCCCAGACTGGTGCCCAGCCATATAGGGAGGTTGACTACATTGCAGCCTGAGAAATTAAGAATGATTAAAAAACATTCATGTTGAAAGCCCTAGAATATTGTAATAAGAAAAGCTTCTGTATTTGAAACATGTTTCAACAAGCCATGAAATATTCTTATTTTGCATCCAGAAGAAAGATCTTAAGATCTGTTGAACATCCGTTGATTTGATGAAAGCTTTCAGCCACTTAGAAATGAGCTGAATTTTGAAACATGATGGAAGGACCTGGCTGCCTGAAAGAGCTTCCTTTGGGTGCTGTAAAGGTCAGCAGAATTCCAATCCAATCATTTCCCCAAAGCAATCAGTAGCAAATGATATTGCATCTGAGGGACTGCATTGTTCGTGCTATTTTGTGCATTTGTGCTATACAATGCCCTAAAACAATCAACAGTGTTTACTCCTGAACTGTTCAAGGCTACAGAAACTCTTGCAGGATTTGATCATTCACTAGTATGCTGCTCTAAACAAGATATTTAGTTTACAGGCTGATTTTCCACTTACGTTGTCAGCCTTCAAATATTGCTGACTCCAAGGAAAACAAAAGATGATGTGCTAAAGAAGAAAACACATTATGCCTTCCACATTCATTGGTAGAAATAAACTTAAAATCTGATATGCTTATGCAGTTTAGCTATTGCATCAGCATGAAAGTAGCTTCTTCATCAAATTAAAGTGACACAGCACTCCTGTGCTTACAGTGCTCCTATATGAGTCAGAGATTCTGCATAGAAAATGCAACCAGCCATAGATTTCCACTTATGGAAAACTGCCATGACAGGATTCTGTGTCCCTGCTCGTAATGAAATAGAATACCTTTTTGGCTTTAGTCAGATGGATTGAATGCGACTAAATGCGTCATCAATAATGATGTCCCGGCAGCATGGGTAGTAGGTGTGGTTTGGGTAGACTCACACGTAAGTGACCAAGCAGTTCTTATACAGTGAGCTGGAACATTTGAAAAGGAGGATGGATGGTGAGACATTATTCAAAGGTACCTTAGAAGGAGTGAACACACCCTGCCAGCTAATGCTTCTGGATTCCTAAACCAAAAAGAGGAGTCCTCTGCATGGGCTTAAAAGTAGCTGCAGGTGTCAGCATATTAGCACCTACCTCCTTACGGCAACAGCATCTTTAAGTCTGTGACCATGATAACAGTGAACATAATTCTAATTTCACAGGGCATTTCACTAGCTGTCTATTGCATCTTTCAATAAAAAATAGATATGAAAAGAATAAGAGATTCTATACTATTTATATAATGTACTGTAGAAGATCAGTTGTAGGAGAGGACAGATATGCATTATGTGTTGTATTATTGCTGGACTGGGGAAGTTGCTCAGTTGCTGTAGAGGATGTCTCTTCAGATTCAGTCCAAGATGGGTAAATACAAGATTTACTCAGGCCTGATAATAGCTTCACAATTGAAAACTGTTAAAAAACAGGATATTTTAATTCGAAGGTTAACAGAAGGTTTGTACATGAGCTGCTGTCTCTTGAAGGTACTGAGATATCAGCTTAAGGCCATTATAACTCAACCATCATTTTGCTTGAAATATGTTTGGTTTTGGTTTGGAAAGACTTTTAATTTCTTTAAGATTAACAAATTATGTTTCAAAGGTAGAGAAGTCTATCTGTATTGTACTTTCATTACTCTGGAGTGTAAAGTAGCAGGTGAAGTGTTAACATCATTATTACCCAGTGAATTGGGAGGTGCAGGTAAATAATTTTTCACCTGGCTGTACATGCATACCTGCACACATACCCATACGCTTTGCAGTCATAGCGTCTTCAGATAGTAAAAGGAATTAATGTCTTCAATTTTATTTTGTAGATTTCTCATGTTGGGTTTTATCTGATCATTTTCAGAGAGATGTGTTGCCATTGATTAAGTTATGTAGAAACAGTTTATGTGTTTTAACCCAACTTCAAGCTGTGTTGCTGTCAACCCTATTATGTGTGTCTAATCAAACACATGCAACATTGCTTGTCTTCTGAAACAGTGGATTGTGAGTAAGGAAATTCGTGCTCGTGAAAAAGGGAAGATGTAGGGTTTTTTTTTCCTACTCTTGTCCTGTTTGTATTTGGGCAATGTCTACTTCCCTTAAGCATATAGTTGCATTTCTGTTTTTTAATGAGACAGTCCATAGCATACTTCTCTATTTTTCTCTCTCCACTTCATGTTCTATCCCACAGTGTTTCAAAATGCTTCTTTCCAAAACCAGAATGATTTGTGATGTTGATATCATCAGCCATATGGTCTATTGAGTAAATCACATGTGATTTCTTGGTAGCCAGTAGTTGCTAGCTGTGAATGACATGACACACCATAGCATTACATTCATTTCTGTCCTAAGAATTGTAGTCACAGTCTCAAAATTTGCTAAAAAAAAAAAAAAAAAGAAAAAGAAAAAAGGAAGAGGAATGAAATGTTGTACAAGTCGATTTTAGACTGAATTTTTGTTTCAACTCAGTATACTTCTCTGTTTTCTATTCTAATTGTTGTTCTGGCCATTCATAGGTTTATTGCATGCCCATCCTACTATTACAGAGGAGGAAATTTCTCCCAGCTAAATCTAGAATGAATGTGTTATTAGTTCAAGTTTTGTTATTACATTTCCTTTTCTAATCAAGGCAAGGAATCTGCAGTTAACAATGTAATCTTTTTTCCTGTTGACTTGCTCATATAGATACAACCATAAAAGCGATTGGTTTGAATGGTTTCTTTGCACTCAGGTTCTTTTTGAAATACTGATTACTCCTAATTGTCATTTCTTAGCCACAGTGATTTAGAATTATGTCTTTCAGAGTCATGATTTCCTCAGAACTATTCACATTAAACTGTCTGGAGATAGTTTTGAGGTGATTGATTTTTCAAAGCATTGAAGTGAAGTTTGATTCATAGTTCTAAGTGAGCTGGTTGACTAAATCCCTGTGCAATCTTTTGAAAATGTGTAACTTCCATCAAAACCTACAATATCCATAAATTGTATTTAGAATGACATCTAGGCTAGCCAACTCTAAATATGTTCCCAATAAAATGGTGTGCTCCAGATTAGTCAGTCATTGTCACCTGACATGACAAACAGATTACAAATGTTTATCAGGTTACTACTCAGTCTTTGAATTTGTTTTTCAGTGTATTCAGCACTGTCCCCAGGGTGACTGGCATCCCTTTGAACAACTATGAAGTCAGGTACAACAAATTTCCTTAAATATATTTTTTTGCTAGAATTAAATATTTAACTTCAGTTATGAACAGATCCTCTTTGTTCACCATTGCCCTCCTTTTTGCTGTGTCTGATTTTGTATTCTTTTCTTAGCTTTCCATTTAATTTTGATACCAGAAAATCAAAGAGAGAAGATGCCAATTCAAGTCAACATGCATGCAGAGATGTCAAAAGGCATCTGCTCTGCTTTGTGGATTTTATGCAAAGTATTGGCATGTATTTGCATTCTCATATCACTGATTCAGACAGCTTCATATCAGCTATCAGCATCTCTACTACCGTCGTCAGCTGGAAAACAATCATAGTGAAAATTACTCTATTCAGAGGAACAGCTTCAATCTATATTTGATCTGATTGTTCAGAAGCTTCATTTTTGAAAGAGAATTTCACCTGCATTTCTAAGCATGTACTTTAGGTTTATAATGCATTTTTAAAATATTGTATCAACCACAGAAAGTAACACTGCTAATTAAATCACATTAATTAATTAAACCTGTTTCAAGGAGACAATTCACTGGCACTTAAAGATGTAAAACCCCTTCCTTCTTCTATTTTAAATCCACAAACACAACTTTAAAAGAATCTACAACCAGGATCTTTGACTTTGCAAAAGTAGATGTAAATAGTAGTAAATATACATTTATGCATCAGTGAACATTCCAATAATATAACGAATCAATAACAAGACTGATGAGTCTATGTCTAAAGACTGATAAGATTGAGAAAACCTTTTTTTTTTTTATTTATTTCATATACGCTTATATTTTCTGAATTAATTTTGTTCTGATCAAGGTATTGTGCAGGATTGCTTTTTTATGCTGAAACTGAAGTGTTGGGATAGTTTGAATAAAAATACGAAACTATAACTTTTGACTACAAATCATGAATTTTTCAACATGGACTATCAGGAAAGTCACGTGTGTGATCTAATGCTACTTGACTTCAAAGTGACAGTATTCATAAGAAAGAGAGAGTTTTAAGTGTCGTTTTTTACTTTAGCCAAATGTCTTTGCCCTTCTGAGCATCCTTCTTCCTCATATAGTAACTCTGCTATCTTGTAAATAGTAGCTATACCTTAGAACATCTCTTGCTTTTGTTAAAAAACAGACCTCAAGATCCATCTTTAACTGCAATTATTTGTAGTCTTGTAGTGGTACTGAAAAAAGCACAAGCTCATGAATATCAAGTCAGAAGTAGAGGTATTCCGAAGAGACTGGTATGAATGCTTGTGTTTCAGGGTATGTTTGATAGGTGATAAGTTCCCTGGGACAAAAATTGATTAAAGTGTTGAAGAACCTTCCAAATGTCAAGAAGAGAGCAGGAGGACTTTTTGATCCCTGGTGATTAGTCATTTCACTAGCTTCTCAGTGAGCTCAGTCTAACTGTGATCACAGGTATGATTATCTTTTAGGCATAAATGGCACATTAGTGTCATTTCCTCAGTAATAAGGAAAAAAGGAATTAAAAAAAAAAAATATGAATTAGGTTTATATTTCATCTCATTCGCTGTGTATCACCTAGAGTTTTTATTCTGACAGCTATACAGAGACAAAAACTTTTTTAAAGAATGTAGATTATTCTCATATATCCACAACTGAAGGAAGTAAATCATATTTTTCAGCGTAATGGTTTCTATAATGAGATCATTTTATTTTCAAATTATTTCATTAGTTGATGACATTAAGTCTTATAAATATACTGCCCAGACCTTCCTCTTCTTTTTCAGAAGAACTTGCTTCTGGTTTGGTTTACTTTCTGTTTGGAAAGGGACTGTTTCTACTGCCTCCATAGTCTGTATGGTTTTTATGTTTAGGCCACATTGCCTGGTATAAGTCAGACAAGCCCTGATATGGATTACAGCCCTGCCTGCTGAATAAGAGTATTCAGAGAAGTGCTCTGCAAATGAAAGGTCCAGTTAAAATGGCTCAAATTAGAGGTCTAAAAATTAGTTAGGAGGAACAATACTGTTTTGATGATGACAGAAATTATTTTTTGTTAACAGTATTTTCATCCTGAAGCTCTTTTATTTCACAGATTGGAGCCCACAGTTGAAAGTTGTCAATAGTGTCATGCTGATGGCACACACATGCCCTATAATTGTATAAAATCACCTTCAGGCAGATTTATAAACGATCAGAAAATCTTAAGAGTTAGTATATCTGATGGAGGTTACTATTGAGTATGACACATCTCATCAGGTCCCATAGTCTTGTACACCTTCAGGTTCCTTAGATGGTCTCAAACCTGAGTTCTGCCTCTTCAGTTATCCTTGCTTATGATGACTGCAGGGTAAGACTTACTTTACCTATTAAGTCATTCTTACCAGAGCAGAGCAAATACTTCTTATACACCCCCTTACACACCCTGTACCCTGCAAGGCCATCAAGAAGATAACTAATCTCAGATTCCTGTATTGGTCTCTTAAAACAAGATGAAATATCAGTGGCTCCTAGCGCTTTCAACTAATTACAACAATTTCTCAACTTAAGAGCAAAGCTGCACACTGCCAGAGAGCATTATCATTCTGTCAGACAGTAAACTAGTGATTTCATTGTTTCTTAAAGGATTGCAGGTAGATGAGAGGGAGGTCTTACAGCTCCTCAGGGAGTCCAGTTGAGGATAATAATTAAAATAGGAATAAGCATCTAAACAAAGAAATACAAATCAATACTTCTGTGTATATCTGTAGGTGGGAGTCACAGCTGTAACAGCTCTTAACAAATCATACATAGTGTTTTTCACAGTGATAGGTATTTGAGCCAGAGAATACGGAGATAGGTTGTAGCTTTGGAAGAAAGGAAGGATTGTGTAAACTTCCATGGTTCAGGAACAGCATGCAACATTTCACTTTACATTAAAACAAAGTATCTTCTGGATTCATTCCCACACTCTCCAGTATATCAACAACTTTCACGCTATTATCTTTTGGCTCAAGTGAATAAAAAGCTGCAATCATCCTTTTTGACAAGCCTTCAAAACTGTTTTCCAGATCATTTCCAATAATAAATGTAATTTAAACTTTTATGATAAAAGCATAGAAGTGCTTTAAAATAGCCCAGGTATTTTTCTAGAGAACATGATGTCATTCTTTCCATCAGCAGCCGCTCATGCTTTCGTCTTTGTTTGCTGATAAGCAGAAAAGGAATTAGAACATTAGTCAGTATTTTGATATTTAAAATGAATTATTTTCCTCTGTTCTAGCCTCTTTGTTGGTTAGTTTCCATTTTCCAAAAGTATTGCCAAATTTGGCCTTTGGGTGTATTTACACTGTTCTAATGGGAGTTGTATGTCTGCGTACTTGAGAACCGAATTTGATTCATGTGTAAGTACTTCAATTTGCCTGAGAAGCACTGAGATAACATTTTTTTATAATTCCCAAGCTCTCTAAAAAAAAATTCTTGTGACATTTTCTTTGTGGAAGAAAATAAATTCTTTATAGTTATCTGTGGGCAGTAAAAACATCTTCATAAAATCTGCGATTCCCTCTAAACTTCCAACGCAGAACTGAGTGGCAAAAATATGGTGGAATATTCTTCTTTGGTCTCTGGCACACCTAGGTATTATCCAGCTCTCACTTTGAAGAAGATATTTTGCATTTTTCCACTTCATTCACTCTTTCAGGTAAGGCTGGATACACAGTACCTTCTGCTTCTGCCAAGGCATTGCAAGGGAGTGCTTGATTTTCACTGTGGAAAAAATCAGTCGCAGTGTCCTAATGATGAATTGCACCTCCAAAAATTTTAGAAGAGAGATAGCTCAAGTTGGCAATGAATAAAATCAGTACTTTGTTAATGCAGGTCATGCTGAAGATTACCTCTCTGTGTCTGTTGATTCAAAAGATGTACCTACTTAGCGGTGTCCTTAATTGATTGCCTACATTATCATGTAATGAACCTGTTAAGTACAACATGAAGCTGCAAGTACTTTTTATAGAGATCAGACTCAGAATGGTTTGGATTGGAAGGGACCTGTAAAGATCATCTAGTCCAATGCCCCTGCCATGGGCATGGACACCTACTAAATCAGGTTGTCCAAAGCCCCATCCAACCTGGTCTTCAACACTTCCCTGAATGCAGCCACAGCTTCTCTAGACAACTTGTTCCAATGTCTCACAACTCTCACAGTGAAGAACTTCTTCCTAACATCTAATATAACTCTAACCTCTTTCAGTTTAAAGACATTACCCCTTCTCCTATCCTAACAGATCCTACTAAAAAGTCTCTCTCCGTCTTTCTTGTTGGCCCCTTTAGGTACTGGAAGGCTGCTATAAAGTCTCCCCAGAGTCTTCTCTTCTCCAGGCTGAACAATTTGTACTCTCTCAGCCTGTCTCCTTAGGAGAAATGCTCCAGCCCCTTGATCATCTTCATAGCCCTCCTCTGGATCTGCTGTAGCATATCCATGTCTTTCTTGTTCTGGTGGCTCCAGAGTGGAAATCAGTACTCCAGGTGGGATCTCACCAGAGTGGAGTAGAGAGAATCACCTGCATTGACCTGCTGGCCATACTCCTTTTGATGCAGCCCAGAATATGTCTGGCTTTCTGGGCTGCAAGTGCACATTGTCAGGTCACATCAAATTCTTCATCCAACATTATCCCCAAGTCCTTCTCCTCAGGGCTGCTCTCCATCCTTTCATCCCCTAGCCTGTGATTGCCCCCACCCAGGTGTGGGACCTTTCACATGGCTATGTTGAACTTCATGAAGTTCATGTGGGCCCACTCTTCAAGCCTGTCAAGGCCCCTCAGGATGGTGTCCCTGCTCTCAAGAGTATCAACTGCACCACTTGGCCTGGTGTCATTCAAGATGATTGACCTATCATAAACTCCGACACTGGGGAGAGAAAGTTGGCTTTAGAAGTTATGTTGTTTGCTACGCAGGTAGTAAATGGATCATAGAGATAAACCTTGGAAGTTGTGTTACCTTCCTGCATTCTTCCCATCTGACATTGTGAATTGTACTTGTAGCACAGCATATTGTTCCTAAGTTGGGAATCAACTTGTTCCCGACAAGTGCAACCCTTCCTGTGGCCTCTCTGGACCTGTGAGCAAAGTGAGGTACTTTTACAACCATGCCATTTCTCAGGGTGGAGCCCTGTGGTCAGCTGTCTTTAGCACCAAGATTTTAGGTTATAAAAGCTGCAGCTTACTGGCATCACTGCATCTTCAGTTCTGTCCCCTTAGTGGTAATTAAAGGCTTAAGTAATAAGCAGTAAAACAATAATTGACATGTATGTGCTTTAGTCTGCCAAGTCAATCATCCTTTAGAAGTTCCTTCTGTTAGATTAAGGGAAAAAAATCACGAAGTACTAAAAACAATTGGAAAAAAAAAAAAAAACAACAACTTTGTATTGGCTCAAATTTGACCTTTACTTTCTGGGGACAGAAGCACATGTTCAAGGGACTAACAGGGAGTGCCAGAATAGACCAAGCACAGCACTGGTAAGAAGTGCAAGACATTCCTGTAGTAGCATGGAGGATCCCAAATCATGGACCAAAGCACTGTTACAGTAAAATGATGTAGAAGGAAGAAATAAGTGGCTTCTCTTTATCTAAAGAACTAAGAAATGTGGATGGCAAATGCCATTCCTTCTAGTGGTGCTAGTACACCTTTGTAGGCTTCTAACAGACCAGAGAATACTTTATCAGTTCTGTGTTTCACAATTGCAGGCTTCAGGCCTGGCTAAGCCAGAAAGAGTTGTCAAATTAATAATAACAGAAAATAATCATAGGCAACAGTGATAAAAAGAACAAGCTTTTTACTTCTTCAGCTAGCATGGATCACAGCATGATATTAATTCAGGTGACTATAGGCTATAAAAGATTAGATCTACTTTTCCCAGTGCAGAAATATAAATGGGTACCCCTGTGTAGCATTTATTAGAATAAAGCTTTATCCATTAGCTCCTGGAGCATGTCTGAGAGGGTCAACAGAACAGCGAAAGCCTCAGCTGCACCCAGAGTACCAGTACTGGGCTGGGGTTTTCACACAGCTGCTCTGGCTTGCAGAAGTGGTTACAAATAGTGGAAATGAAATGTGCTAGATACGGTACAACAAACAAAAAGGATGTTCCTGGCCCAGGGGTCTTACCATCCAAGTGTAAGAGGGATGATAACAGAGGAGAGAGCTGGCAAAATGCAAAGAACCAGTGAGACGCCAGTGACTGCTCAGAAATGGATTTGGCAGACTGATGTTCACAACAGGCTTTTGAAAACAAACAAACTTTATTGTAGTATAAAGAGCTTTATAGGTGTTTGTGGAGGCAAGGATTAAAAAATGTGAAGGGCAATACAACTGCCAGAAGTAAGTGTTCCTTGGAACGCTGAAAGTGCAGCATACCTGTTTTCAACAGTAAAGGTGGCAACATTGCATCCATCAAAGCCAGTGGAACGGATGTTGCACTGATGGACAGGCGATGACAGGTATTCATGGCACAGGGAGGCTATCTTGAACACATGCCTGGGGTGACAGTGCCAAGCTTATTCATTTCCAGAAAATGAAGTGTGAGTGCATTGCAAGGTTCAGAGCAGAGCTCAGTGCAGGAGCTTTTTGGACCTGCAGTGGCTCTGCACAAAGCCAGCTGGAGCTGCTCTGGATCATCCAGATGAAGCAGAGAACTGGCCACAGGCTGTACCCAAGTGAAAACAGAGCAGTGACGTTCTTATCTAAACTCTACCGGAAATAATCAGAACCAATAGGTTTGGAGGAAGGTCAGAGGTGGAGCAACTGCTGCGCACTCTGGCTGGTATTTTGGATCGGATGCTGGTGATTACAGCGATAAAATTCAGGAACACAATGGAGGGAAGACGGCAGAGAGTGAAGGGTTTAATTATAGTAAATCTGAGTTTAGTTATAGTTAGAATCTTTGAGGCAACCCCCAAAATGTTTTTATGTAACAGAAGGCAAGGTTAGATCGAGCGGCACTGTTTGTGGTGTGATGTATCCGTTACATTGTCACTGTCTTGATAAGGGAAGAGTTCGTCGTCACGGTGATGGGCGCTTGGTCCCTCTGAAGAAAAGCCACGAAAGCCACGCGGACACGTTACGGTGCAAGCCTGAGGGTCCCGTGCCCGTGGAGCCCGTGGAGCCCGTGTCACCCACCGCAGGGGTGAGCACACACACAGCGGGCGAGGGGCGCGGCAGCCCACCGCGGGATCACCGCGGGATCACCGCCCGGCTCCGCCCCGTCCCGCCGGGGCCGGGGAGCCGCGGCACCGCAGGCCCCGCCCCGCGGCGCTGTCGTAGGCGCTGACGCCGCGCCCCGCCCGCGGGCCAGGCCGGGTAGCGGCGGGCGGGGGCCGCCGTTAGCTGCCGGGCTCCCCCGGCTGGGCCATGCGGTAGCGGGGTGCGGCGGGCCCGCGCTCTCGGAGGCCATGGAGCAGCTCCCGAGCGGGCGGCTGCTCCGGCTGGTGTCCTCGCTGGGGCTGGGGCAGCGCGCCTGGGAGGTCACCTTAGACGTGGAGCGGGGCCGGCTGGCCTGGCGCGACCCCCGCCCGGCGCGCCGCGGCGATGGTGAGTGCAGCGGCAGGGCGGGCTGCGGCTCCGGCCGGCGTTGGCGCACCTGCCGGGGCCGCCGAAGGGGCCGCCTCCCCTCGGCGTTGCGGGACGGGCCTTCCTCGCGTCCTTTGCAGCGCGGGGCAGCGCTCAGCGCGGCGCGGGTGCGGGTGCCGGCGGGGACGGCCTGCGGTGCGCTCAGCCGGCGCCGTGTGCTTCCTGTACTTGGGCGCCGTTTCGCCCTACAAAAGAAGCGCGGCGCCGGCTCCGGGGTTCGGAGTCCAGCTCTGGCAGACGGAGAGTGCGTTAATGACACGCGGGCCCGGCCGGGCAGCGGTGTAGCCGCGGACGGGCTGTCAGCAGTTGGCTGTGCTGAACCTGTCAGCCGGTTCCTTGCGAAAGGAAGCTGGAAGCTCCCACACTTTGAGCCGCAGGGACCGAGTGGAGTGCAGCGAGCTCCCCGTTCTGCGGGAGCGGAGCGTCTGTCCGAGAGTGTGCCCCTGGTCGCCGAGGGGAGAGAAGACTTCCCTGCAGCTGGATGTGGAAAGCACGGGTTTTGTAGTTGAACCCCGTTGTTTCTTGGCACTGGGAGCAGGTAGCAGCATGTAGTTTGTAATCCTAGAACCACAGAATGGTTTGGGTTGGAAGGGACCTTAAAGCTCATCCAGTTCCAGTGTCCTGCCACGGGCAGGGACACCTTCCACTAGAGCAGGTTACTGAAAGCTCTGTTCAACCTGGCCTTGCACTCTACCAGGGATGGGGCAGACACAACTTCTTTGGGCAACAAAGGGACATAATAGACTTACAGAACTTTTAAAGCAACCTTTCTTTTTGGGTACATGATTTGTGCTTAAAAAATAATACTGAAGCACTATTTCAGGGTACCGCCCTCCAAAAAAGAAAGAAAAGAAGTGTGGGTTTTTTTAAACTCTACTTTCTAAAGAGCTTCATAGGAATTTTGAAAGAAAGTTTAACTTCTGTGACTGAGTTACTTTTTTGGAAATGTTAAATATAAGGTAATAGTTTGTATTGGTGTAACAAAGTTGTTCGCATTTTGTGCAGGTAGAATACTGCTGACTTATAAAACTGCAAGTAGGAGAGGTTGCTGCGGAAAATACCTGACAGAATTGCAGGATAACTGCTGAAAATGTGTGTACGTGTATATCAAGCTTTCTGCTACACTGTAGGTGGTATTGCGTCAGTCTCTGACCAGGGTGTTTTTAATATAGTAATTATTCACATTAATAATATAACCCTATTAGCAGGGTATGTGAGCATCCAGAAATGTGTAATGTGCTTTTCACAGCAGCTGCTGTAAGATGGAAAACTGCTGTCATTCTCCTCTAAGAGGTTGTAGGTACCAAAACAGAAAGAAACTAATAATAGAAAGGTCAACTAGAAGCTTTTCTGAGAAGAGTTTGAGTATAGATGTCTCCAGTCTCAGGCAAGTTCCCAAACTTAAGTAGTTAAATAGTTCTTCTTTTCTTACCATGTATCCCTCTTAAATATTTCCCTGATTTTGTCATAATGTCTTATTGGCCTGAGGCTTTTTGAATAAAGTTGAGGGAGAAGGAGGACTCGAGAAGAAAATGTTGTCATTTACATAATTGAGAATTGGTCATGTTTTAAGTACAGCTCTTCTTATTCATAGTAACATAAAACCAGTCTGCTTTCCTTCTGTTCTGTGAATACAATTTGAGTTTATCCAGTTTTTATCAGCAGTACTGCTGAAAAAAGTGTTTGAAAATTCCTGGACTTAGTTCAGCATCTGAATGAAATTAAGACTTTAAAAATGAGTTCTTTAATTCTGCCAAGCTGTAATATATTGCTGTGAAAAGTAAGCTGTATACTTTTCAAAATGAAATAAAATTAGTCCAGAGGAAGGTGTCTGCATCTTAAATTTAAAATAGAGTTTCAGAGCCTTTTGGGAGAGTTGCTCCTGCTGTGTGATGACTTCCTTTAGACCTTGCAAGTTGTAAGTTTTCTCGACTTGGCCAAACCAAGTATGAAACTGTGCTGAATCCTGTTCCATAGCGGATGTAGTAGACACAATAACTAGATTCTTTCTGAGGCAGTTTCTGAAGTAGTAGCCAGCAGGAGATTCCTTGGGAGGCAAGTCTGGTTACTGAGGGTGGCTGCTGTCCTGTGGCACAGCTATTAACAACATTTTGGAAACTATGATGTGCTATCCAGAGAGAAGAGGGAGGGTGGGAGAAGAAAAAGAAATGCCTGAGTCTTCTGGAGGCACATATATAATTTCTGTAGAGAGCAATATAGTACTTGATATACCACTTCCTGTTAACACCGTGATTAATTCGTGTGTTCCTTGCACTTGTGCTTTAGTATGATCACAGTTTGCTGCCCTGTTGTCTTTAAGCTCTTCTAAGACCTGGGATGGCTCATTGTGTTCTCTGCAATTATTTTGGAAATACAAGCAGCATACATGACAGTATATAAATAAACTATACTATGGAAGGTGATTAGTTAGAAGCATATAATTATACAGGAGTCGCTTGACCAAGATTGGTATCTTTCTACCATTTAGCCTTTGACTACGTGACTACTGTGTATTACACCTAAATATAGACTTGATTATGCAGTATACAGCTGCTGTATTTTTTGTTTAATAGGTAGTTATTACAGTGAAACAGTTGTCTTTAAACTGAAAAAAAAAAAAAAACCCTCCTCAGTGAGGGCTGCTTATTTTCTGAGTATTTATTACTGTCTTGGTTTTAGCTACATATGTAAAATGGTTTGGTACATGTTTTGTCAAGGTTTTCAGATGTTGACAGGTAAGGAACTAGAGCTATAGTTGGGTGTTAGGAAGAGATAGGAAACAATAGAGATTTTGTCCTGTTGTCCTTTACAGAATATGGCAAGGTTCTTGTGTTTTCTTATCTTTGTACAATGATATTAACATAGAATGGTTAGGGTTAGAAAGGATCAAGATCATCTAATTCCAAGCCCCTGCCATGGCCGGGGATGCCTCACACTAGACCATGTCACCCAAGGCTCTGTCCAACCTGGCCTTGAACACTGCCAGGGATGGAGCATTTACCACTTCGTTGGGTAACCTGTTCCAGTGCCTCACCACCCTAACAGTAAAGAACTTCTTCCTTGTATCTAACCTGCACTTTATCTATTTAAATTTAAACCTGTTCCCCCTTGTCCTATTGCTACAGTCCCTAATGAAGAGCCCCTCTCCAGTATCCTTGTAGGCCCCCTCCAGATACTGGAAGGCTGCTATGAGGTCTCCATGCAACTTAACTTCTCCAGGCTGAACAGCCCCAGCTTTCTTAGCCTGTCCTGACCCAGGTGTAGGACCTTGCACTTTGCGTTATTGTACTCGACGCTGGCACTGGCTCACCTCTCAAGTATTTTAACATATACATATAGAAATTTAAAACCAGTTCTGTTAAAATGCGTTTTATGAACAAAGAACTATTGATTCTGGAAAATATAATGCTATTGTTGAGGAGATACCAACAATAACAAAACCAAAAATGTTTTTTCAGGACATGGCTTGTTTTTAAACAAGCCTGTTAACTTTCTTTCCTACTGTTAGACCTTGTTTAACAGCATCATATTTTCAAGCTCTGTCTTCAGTGTAATGAGGTTCCCATTTTCCGTTCTTTGGTTGGACTTGTTTAAACTTAAAGGGCAAAGTTTCATCTGAAATTTTTTATGTATTTCTCTATTAATCTTAGCTATACACCTTTTTCACACCTTCATCTTCAAATGTTCTGAAGAATATTTTTTCAACCTTAAAACATCTCTCCATGAGATTTAGTTGTTAATCGTTAATAGCCTATGCATATCTGGACAGATCAATTGTTTCATTATTTCCTCATGTTGGTGGCGCAGTTGGTTTTTTATCAAGTGATAAAAGTGATGATAAAACTTCATGTACCAAATTTCATAGCAGCTTATATATTGTACACATGTACTTACAGGTATTTTACAAGTATTGGCTAAGATTGTAATGTGCCTCGTACTAAGGCATTGCAAACACAGAATGAGATTCCCTTGTTATTTCTGTTTTGGGATTTTTTATTTGTAAGGTACAAGCATAAAGGGGATGATCAAACTAGACACAGAACTGTATGCTTTCACTTCCTGTGTGCACCTTCTTTTCTATCTTTTAACCCTTTCTCTCTCTTCCCCAGGGAATTCTTGTCCCTTCAAGTGTCTTTTCTACTTTTCTCCCCAAATCACTTGAGGAAGCCTCAGAACTCATGTTCACAAGACTGATGCTGTTCCGATGGTGTGGATTGTAAGGGGAGTTCAGTTTGATAAACACAGTACTGAGACAGCAGAAGTGGGCCTGCTTGGAATGAAGGCCTGTCCTGCACCTGGAGTGTGTTGGCACATCCTTAGTCAAGGTCATTTTTCATCAATCATTCCCAATCGGCAGTGGGCACAAGTAGAAATCTGAACCGTGTTTTTCTCTAGACAGTTCCCCTGACTACATTGAACTAGTAGGATGTGGGGAATAATAGCTTTAGAATGCATTGTTTCTTTGGAATATGTTGTCTTCTGGAAGATACATTATTCAAATATAGATGCACCCTACATTAAACAATACGTGCCTTTCAGCATGCATCTCTTTGGTGGTGGGGTTTTTTAAATCGTTACAGTAAAAAAATGAACTTTTTTTGTGCTTTACCATGAAAGTATTCATGGTTGAGTTGGAAAGATTTTATTTGGAAAACATTCAGTGGAATGGAATTAATTTGGAAAAATACTCAATGGTACAATTTAAATATGCAAATTGATCCAGGTACAAATTGCTGTGATTTGATTCAAATTCAGATATGTGACGTGAAGCAGCGACTGTGTCTTC
Organism: Lathamus discolor; assembly: GCF_037157495.1. Lineage (NCBI taxonomy): Eukaryota > Metazoa > Chordata > Aves > Psittaciformes > Psittacidae > Lathamus > Lathamus discolor. The sequence continues at coordinate 27,276,178 of NC_088884.1, forward strand.
ATACTAAGGAACTGTTCTATTGTCTGTTGGTTTACAAAGTACTTGAAGATTTACTTAAAAAAAATAAAAATCCTATAAATGGCTGTATATTGTGAGATCATGGCCTTCATATGTCTCTGTGACTCTTCCACAGTTTGGAATTAAATAATTCAGTTATGATACCTTTTTTTTTTCCCCTTCCCCCTCTTGTAGGATGTGAATTCTCTGTAATTCTGCCTATATCCTATCCACCATCTTTTATTCTGGTCTTTATTAGACACAGCTTTCTGTAGTGCGTGATCAATATAAGGCAGTGTTCCTTCTGATAGAAAACGTCCTTGTTTTCTTGCTTTTTGGGTGAAGGCAAACCTTAAACTTAGGGCAAGGTAACTTAATGTCTGTGCGGTCCCTAACAGTAAATTAGTTTCCAAAGTGACTGAAAAAAACCTTCTTATTTAAATCTGCGCCCCAGCTTTTTAGCTGTTAATACTTTTAAGTCACAAGAGTATATTAATAATTTAAATTAGTTCTGAATGTCACTGCATCCCTGGGACTGAGCTGAATTTTAATAATAAACCAAATGTTGTGATCAGCAACGTCTTTATGCTTTTGCACGTCTGTGTTGCTTTGAGCTAACACATTTCTGAGGGAGGAATTTGGCCTGTAGGATATGAAGTTGGCAGTGATGAATGAACAAGTCCTTACTGAGGTTCTGAGTGAGTTTGCTTATAAACTCAGGACGTATTCTGCAAAAGTAGCAGACAGCAATGGCACATCAAAATGCCTTTCTTAACACAGAACACCACACTTCACAACTTCTAGCTAGTTTTTTTGCAAAGGAAACCCACTGTTAGTGTGCTTAACTTGGGGGTTTTTGTTTTGTTTGTTTTTTTTTTTTCTCCCACTTGCTTAATGTGGGAAAAAGTAGTATGCATCTAACACACTGTTTGCCAGTTTGCACTTAGAGAAGACTGTCTGTTAAGACTGTAAAAGCACTGGGACACGGAATGACTGATAACTGGCATAGCCAATGTGCGGGAAAGACTGTCACCTGTCTAGTGTGTCTTTTGGGGTTTTAGTTATTTTGTCTTTTTGCCATGTTCCTTCATCCATCTGCATTGGTTGGACAAATCATCATCTGTAGTGTATTGCATATATTAGACATTGGGCAAGGTGAGACATCGAAACATAAATGTGTTAAGATCTTTGAGATAGTTTAAGAAAATTAATATGTACTGAAGTATTTCTGAGCATGAAATTCAGTCTCTTGAATCTAGATGTGTATGTTGAAAATGGCACGGTATTTCGTCTGGAATTTTATCTAGGAACTTTTGTGTGCTGCTTGGTTGAATATGTTGTGCTGAGCAGAGTGAAATTATTTGGTATGGTTCTGAGCCCACTTTTCAACTTTTTTCGTTAATATTGATCTAATAGCTCTGGTCTAAGTACCATTTTTTTTGTTGCTGTTAATCTGGCAATAAGATTTTCCATTTTTTGGGAGAAACTTGTCAAGGTGAAGTGAGCCTTTCTATACTACATCAGTGAAAGAAGTGGCTTATGCTACCTGATAATAGGGTAAATGCTGCAAGAGTAGGTATGTGAAAGGACATTAGTACATATATGAAACTTGTTGACCTTTAAAAAGAGGGTGGGAGAGACCTACATTTTTACGGGGCATGTTTTGGTAATTAAATGGCAGATGGGGGCATTGTGTTCGTAGAAGCAGGATTGCTTGTATTTAAGGCTTCTATTTGATTTCTTTGCAATGGAAACTTTTCCTGTCTGGGGGAAAAAGGGGGAGGGGGCAGCTAAGTGGTTGATTTGCTTTCTGATTAAACAATGTGTTTTGACTTACTGCGTAACACTAAGTCAAATAGTGATAGTCATATTTGGACTGATAGAAATTCTTGAGCTCTATCCAAACACAAATGCCACTGCATTCAGATTTGTTTTTATAAGCTGTAGGGAATGTTCTGAATAACATATTTGTATTTGAGAAAGCCTTGCATCTTTTGGCCCTCTGTGATTACTCTGTTAAGTAATGTGTGGTTTTGACTGCCTGAAGATTGGAGTATGCTGGTGGGGCAGTGAAGTTGCTTGATACTTGTGCAGTGCCAAGTAGTAGAGGGCCACAACTGGCACAGCTGATACCCATAGAAGAGAAACATCTTGAACTTCTACCAAGCCCAGATATTTAGAGGGGGAAGGTGGGATCACTCTGTGCTTTGCTTTTGTTTTGTTCCTTTTTTTTTTTTTTTTTTTTTTTACTTTTTCCTTGTTTTGGTGTGTCACTGCTCCCACCCCCAGTCTGGGGTTTATTTTTTTCAGATATGTACCTCCTGTGGCCTATCATAATAATAATAATAATAATAAGCACATATTTAACTAAAACTTTTCTTCTTTCTTTTTTTGCTGCATCTATGAAGAGATTTACTGGAAAAGCAGAACTTCCAGTCATGCGACTGTCAGAGGGAGAACACATCTGACAAATTAGGAGAACTTAGTAGAAGTGGTTTCAAGGTCTAGGGTTGTTAATATAAGCTGTGTGATATGTGCTAAAGTACGTACTCCAAAAAAATGTTTTTAGTGATACAGATTTGGAAGTGCTTTTCAATCTATTAGCTATCTGTACAGTTGGACAGCTTTCTCTATTGTACAGAAACTGCCTAATAAAACAATGACTTCTGTAGCTGCTTCTAGCACACGTGCTAGTGAGTGTCCAATACGTAGTACTATTGACCAAGTTGGTCATTAGAGCATTTTCATTTAAATTTTGATATAAATCTAGTTTCAGTTTTGTAGCAATCTGTGAGCAACAACAAAATGAGTTATCACCTAAGTGCAATCTTTATAAATGCAACAAGCTTTCTTTTGTCTTGTGACATATGGATAGGCAGCATAGCCAGTAGAAAAATGAGAACTAAAAGCAGTTCTGGGAAAGAAAGGTTAAAGAACGTGCTCCCTTCCTTTAATTTATTGTTCCATTCCCTGTTCTGTACTTTTTAACTCTGATAAATGAATAGGTGAGTAATCACATTGAGATCCCACAACAGACCTTTTCTCTGAATGTTAGGAGGACAAATTAACCGTTACTATCCAGTAATAAATACATGATACTGTCTTACATGCATGATACCGATATCTGAATAGAAGTTAAGTGTTTTTATTAAGTTCATAGAATCATAGAATAGTTAGGGTTGGAAAGGACCTTAAGATCATCTAGTTCCAACCCCCCTTCCATGGGCACGGACACTTCACATTAAACCATCTCACCCAAGGCTTCATCCAACCTGGCCTTGAACACTGCCACAGATGGAACATTCACAAACTCCCTGGGCAACCTGTTCCAGTGCCTCACCACCCTAACAGTAAAGAACTTCCTCCTTATATCCAATCTAAACTTCCCCTGTTCAAGTTTTAACCCATTACCCCTTGTCCTGTCACTACAGTCCCTAATGAAGAGTCCCTCCCCAGCATCCCTATATACATATATATCATCTCCGCTGTTGGATCTTTATAAAGACATTCTGTGACTGCTGCATTTCCCCATCATGCTGTAAATATGGTGAATATAATTATAAGCCATAACTAGTTTTGTGAGTAGTTAAAACATTTGAATACAGTCAGATGCCTAAAAGACCCTAGTGCGAAGTTTGGAGGCTACATTTATGAATCAAACTAAAACCCTGTGGGAAGATAAAATCCCTAAAGGAATACAAATCAAGTCAAATACCGAAACACCTGTAAAGAAAAAAGAAAACACAACCTTGTGTGTGAAGTCCATGACATGTCAATAGACATTATAATAGGTAACAACTGTGTTGACTAAAACAAATAAATAGGGCAGGAAAAAAATGAACTAGTGGCAAATGGATTGTGGTCAGCACTGTGAAGAGCTTAGGAGGTTTTTCTCTTTCTTTTATATTTCTCACCACCACAGGGGTGCTTCTGCAAAATAGTGAGGAAGATGTAATGTAGGATAAAACTTGGTAATGGCAGTATTAGTGCTGTATTTTATGTGTTTAATAACTCTTTATATCTGTGATTCTTTATACTTGTTTTTCTCATATACAGGTAGATAAATTGTTAATACATAAAACATATTATTATAATAATATAATCTTATGTAACTAAATTTTATACATGTGTATATACACAGAGTACTCATTTGTACATAAGTACAAAGCAAGTGTTTTCAGTTCTGCTTTTTTTTTATTTAAGGAAAAAGCAGAGAAATTTTGAAATCGATAATGAAAATGAGACAAAATCCTCAATTTGTCAGGAGTTAAGAAGACTGAGAAGGTGTGAGGGACTAAGAAGAAAAAAGAGTGAGGGTAGAGGAAATTCTTTCGTAGGGTAAGAGCAAGAGGCCTGTAATTCTGAAAAACAATAGTTTTGAAGTTGATATAAGAGAAATACACTTAACAGTACCTAAGCATAATATCTAGAACTTGTTTCTTAGGAGGCCTTGAAGTTTAAAAGCTTAGTGGGATTTAAAGTCTTAAGAATTCATATGTGAATGCCCTTCTTTCATAAGCCAGCTACTTACTTGAGAATAACAAACAGTCCCTGTAGTCTCTCTGCACTAGACTTAGTTCACAATCTTTGAAACCCCATGTGCTATTTGCTGTCAGATACCTGGACTAGGTGTCATTGAAGAGTCAATTTCATTAGTTGCTGGATTTTGGCTTCATGCAAAAAGCTTTTTATACTCAGAAAACATGATTTTCTGAGAAATCACAGACATTTGAAATATTGGTGTTGTTCATAGGTGCTTATGAATTATGTGCTTTGACAAAAGGCAGAAGGAAACGGAAAATATTCAGTAAATAACTACTTTTGCTCTTGGTTTTGCTTATTGAGCAACTACTCTAATTTTATGTCTACATCATATTGCATGTAGAAATAATCTGGTGCTGTTTTAAGATGTTAATGTGTGAGGTCTTGTGTTTGTACAGAAAACTGTTTCGTACCAATCTCGGAGATCATTGCTGTAGAAGAAACAGAACTTAACAAGAAACAACGGATTAGTGGCAGATGGCAAAAAATGGGAAAGCCACATGCTTTCACAGGTAAGGCAAATAGATAAATATACCCCTTCCCCCAAAAAAAAAGCCTGAACCCAAACAAATAACACCCCAGAAAAAAACAATTAACACCAAAAACCCCACCCAAACCAAACACAAAACATCAGAAAAAAGCCCAACCAAAACCCCCACAAACAAACAAAACCACATCTGCCTATTTACATCTAAGATCCTTATTTTGGAGAATAAACCCCTTCCTTTAAGAGCACATGCTGTGTTTAGTTCTTTAGCAAAGTCCGAGCATCTAACGTTTTGGCTGCTGCATGACTCTGCAACATACTCGCTTTATGCTACTTGACTAGAAAATCAAGAGAGGCTGGAAAAATGAGTCCTACATGTTTGTGGTTTTAATGTTTGGGTTCAGAATGCACGTGTGAAAAAGTTCTCTGTATTGCTGACTGCATTCTTAAAATCGAGTGCCAGAAATAGATTTCTGTTTGTTTGGGGGAAAGAGTGGTGATTTTTGTGCTGCAAAGCTGGGGCAAATGTGATTGCTCCCATGCCAAAACTCTGTGTTGTGGAGTACTTTGATTGCACTTAGTCCTTCAGTTACAATGATTGTGATACTGTAGATGGAGAGATAAGGGTGCTTCTTGTCTCACCAGCCTAGTTCTTAATGCACGAGAAAACTCTAAATATTTTTTTTCCCCTTAAATTTCAACTTTGTAAAATTAAATTCACCCTGTTGGTTACATGGGAGTGGATGTAAGGGTTTTGGCTTATTTCCCTTAAGCTTATTTATATTATGTAGACATTGTAGACTTTAATACGGATAAAATAATACATAAGCTCAGTGAACTTTTATGTCTATAATTAGTTTGTGGAAAATGGATCATGTTTGGTTTAAAAAGAAGTTCATGTTTGAGGTTCTGCTGCAAGGTAATCACCTAGAGCAGTGTTTTCATTATGACTTTTTACAGATGTCCTGTTCACACACTAAATGCTTTTGTCATTTGCAGAAATTTGTGCTGGGGGGTTAATTATCACTTCTTTCCAAAGGTAGAGATTTTGGCTGTTTCTCAGAAATCCATTGGTTATTTCACACAACTGCTTCATTGCGCCACTTTTTTTTTTCTTTTCTTTATTTTTTTAATTTAAACAGTGTATTATGTGAAGAAAGCCCGAAATCACCGCTGGCGGTGCAGTGATGTGACATTTTGGTGTGCTGATGAGCACTTGTGTAATCAGTGGATACAGGCACTGAAAGAATTACTTGAAATACAGAGTAAGTTTGACTAAAATACCAACATTTTCAGCATCATTTTACAGGCTTGTATCTCAGTTGCTATTATTCTGATGTATCTGCAGCTTATGTTTAAAAGTTGAGGGAGCTGTCTCATTCTTCTCATCACTGCTTTTGTATCTCGCATATTTGCTAAGCTGGGCAGAGTGTTTTACTCTAATCAGTCAGGACTATAGGTATCTTACAGTTTTGCTCAGATGAAAGTTATTTTCACAAAATAAGCACACATTGGAGGCTTAGCAGAGGCTTTAAATAGGAGAAGTAAAGGGCAGATGTAAGCTTAGATTTGAGGTACTCCAGAGATATGAGGAGAAGGATTGTAGCAATTGTAAGATTTATGGGTGGCTTTTTGTGTGTCTGTCTAACCTTTCCAGTCTCTCTCATCAACAATGTGCTGCAGTAAGAGCTCCCATTAATCATTTCTGAGACTCTTGGACAACTACTTCTCGTAAAGCTAAAAGGAGTTTTGCAAGAGTTATTCCTGAGAGATACCTTGATAGATGTCAGAGAGTGGCAGGATAGAATGGAGATCAGGGATGACCATACCACAGGCAGTGCCCTCACCATCCAGTGTGTAGTCCCACTGTATCTGAGCAGGGTGGGCAGAGCAGGGATGGGAGTAGCAGTGGGTCTGATTTACTGCTCAGATGAGATAATTGAGTCCATCCAGGGAGGCCAGACAGGAGCAGCAGAAGGTGGAGGTGGGACTATAGGTAAGCTGCTTATAGGCCTGAGATCCATCTGAGACACAGAGCTGGAGAAGGGACTGGGTACAAGTACACCTATGATGTGACTCAAGCAAGTACTTAAGGCTCACATACGAAAAATGTATATTTAATAATAGATGTTCTTTTGAACAGGTATTGTAAGCATGCATCTTGCCTCGTGTAATGTATGCAAATCAAGAGCATTAGTATCTCTCTTACAATAAAATATTATTAAAAATGGGGTTTGTGCACCAATTTAGTACACCTCTGAGAGATGTGGCCTGGGGAGTCATCTCTGAGTGCAAGTGTTCATTCTACTGGTATCAAACTATTTCAGAGAAGGTAACAGGTTTCCAGAGAGGGTGAATAGTGCTTTGGATGTGTGGCAGCTTTAAGCCTTTCAGACATTCTAGATTTATTATGTAGGTGTGCTGGCTTAACTCGGTTATTCTTTCCTTTTAAAATAATTATTTAGAATTCCACCCGAGGAAATGTGAATGTGTTAACAGGTCTTTGTGCTCTATCCAAAAAAATGAAGGCTCCCTAGGTGCAGGAAGCATTACAATTTTGTGTATCTGTTAGTAAAGAGGTGTAGTAATTGTTTTCATTGCTACCACCAATGTAAATCCATAACTACTTGGACAAACTTGAGATAACAGTATCAAAGGCGTTTTCTGGAGGTAAGGGCTAACACGCTATAAGGCAAGCACTTGCTGTGCAGTACGTAGTTTGTGAGATATTTCCTTTCCATGGTAAGGACACTGTATCTATATTACAAAAGCCAAGAATGTTGTTTAAATAAATTAATGTAAAAGCATTTCTATGTGTGCTTCACTCACCGGTGCCAAAAGGTACTATTGCTGCCTTTGGTTTGCCTTTTGTCTTGTATGCCTGTGATACTAATGTAATTTAGTGGGAAAGTTCTACAAGAATAACATAATTAAGAATGCAAGACATGGTCAGATAAAAATATTCTGAATTTCACCTGCTGTCTTCTTACCAATTTTGTTTAATGCTGTCAATATCCTCAGTATAATAAAGAGGATAGATGAAGCAGGTTTTACAGCACTTTGATAAAGATTTATAGAGTTGCAATTGTTAATAAAGAGTTGCAAAAGGTGTGTTCACTCTGATGTTTACAGGTTTGGTTTTGTATAGCTTGTTAAATTTGTTTTGTGCACAAAAGTAGTATATTGTAATATTTTTCCATACTGCAGAATCTAGACCAAAGCAGTTGCTTGTGTATATTAATCCTTATGGAGGAAAACGACAAGGGAAGAGGATTTATGAGCAGAAAGTGGCTCCACTCTTCAGTCTGGCTTCTATCTCCACTGATGTTGTTAGTGAGTGATGAATATCTTAATTTATTAATAAACACAGTATGAACCCTTTTAAACACGTCTCGGTACCTGAGGTTCTTTCTGTTTCTTACCTTTTCTTACTTACCTTTTCTTACTAAGGAAATGAAGCTAAGTTGGGGGGAGGAATGGGACTGTTTTCTAATTAAAGCATAGCTAGCCAGAAAATGTCAGCCTTTTGTCAATTTTCTGCTTACTAAACTAAAACTTCTGGTACTTCTGAGCTATTTGAGCTTTTCATTTATATGATGCTGCCTTTCTTCTCTCTTCCAGTTTTATTGTTAAAAACAATTTTCATTTGCACAGTTTTGTAATGAATTATTTTTTGACATGTATTGCAGTGAGTGTGTCTTTCAAATCTTTACTTGGCACACAGTCCTTTGAAATACATTTTATGGGCAAGCTATTGGTCGCATTGGTAATAGAATCATTATGAATAGAATCCTAATGAATTAATAATAAAATTTCTATAACTGTATTATATAGCATTTTATTTACATATAATTTTAATGTGTTTATTTCTTCATAGTAACTGAACATGCTAACCATGCTAAGGACAATCTATTTGAAGTTAATATTAATAAATATGATGGGTAAGTAACCTCACTTGCCTTTTTTTCGAGTCGATATATTCTGTGATCTGTCCTTGTATCTGATTTCTAAAAGTAGTCTTCATTGCTGATAGTTTATTGCAACAGCTGAAAATTCTGGGGCATGTACTTTTCCATAGGAGATCCACATTAAGGAGTATCAAAGGAAAACTAAAGTGTTTCAGTAAACCTGTTCAACACACAGTATTTTCAAGTGTAGTATAACAATGTTTTCATGAGATCTGTGTTCAGAAGATGAATGTAAGATTAATTCTGCTTGTCCAGAAGTTGAGCATTTGCTGATAGCCCTAAAGCTACCCTGAAATATTTTGTGGTAAAGGTGGTCTTGATACATACATGAGTCCAGAACACTGCATTAGTAGCATTCAGCTTGTGTATGAAAAACAAGAACTGTTTATAAAAGCGTCATAGTTCCTCTTGCTATATAGGACTGTTCAAATAATGGCTATGTAATTTGGCTTTATTTGTGTTTGTTCTGTTGTGGAATTACTCTTTTAAAGAAGACCTAATTGAATTGTGAAATTGCATTCCATTATTAAATCTGCTATAGAAGCAGAGTATTTTAATAAATAAGCTAGGCATTCAGCTTCCGGTTCATGGCATGAAGCAAGTTACATAGCTGGAAAATCATGCAGATATATGGAGAACCTATGTAGATAAGCTGTTATAACTAGAGAATATAGAAACAGTACTTTGTTGTGCTTGTTGACAGGTACATATAAACTGGTAAGTTGCACAAATAAAACACTTTGTATCTTTTCAGAGCACTTTTACGGGGGGAGCAGATCTATCTGCATTATAGAAGTCGGGTGAGGGCATGATGTTGATAAGTTGTGGAAGTAAGAAACTACATTTACAGGCTTTGTTGCTAGACTGCTCCCCCTGCTTTCTGAGGAGTGGAGTTTGGTCTTTCTAACATGACTGAGCTTAACAATTGGCCAGAGCACTGCATCTTTTTAGAATCTTGTTATTCTTCCATCCTCAATTTAGGCCTTAATGGCAGTTAGCCTGGGAACTACAAGCTGTCTTTCCAAGCCTAGTATTTTGTCCATCATGTTCAAATGTGTTTCTGTGGTGAGCAGTGATGTTAGTAAGGAGTTCTTGTATTAATACTACTTTTTAAATAACAGATCACGTAGCTATATGGAAGATTTTAAAAATGACTGAACTGCATAAGTACATGTTTCTACAAGTTACTCCTTACATGTACAGGAAAATCTTCTTTGGATTCCTACATCTAGTTGTTGTTCACCTATTTTCTTAGATTGGCTCTTTCTTTTCATTCAGTGATGAGTTTCTTCATTTAGTCTCCAGAGAAATCTCCAAAGAATTTCTTATGGCAAGTGTACTAATCTAATAGCTTAGTGACAGAACAGCTTCTCTTCAGTTACTTCAAATATTCATTCAGTTGCAATGTAGCAGGTTTTCATACATTGCTGCATAGAACCACATTATGCTGTAATGTTGTGCAGGTATTGTCCATGTTTAGAATAAGTCTGGCATGTGTGAATCACTTCCTTACCCATATGCCTACTGCACAAGCCTTTCTAAAACTGTTTCAGGTTGGTGGTTTTTTTTCCTAGCTTTTGAATTAGTTCATAGAATAGTTGAGATTAGAAGGGATCATAGATCTTTTAAAACTCATTTTCTTTTCGGCTCTCCTGAAGTCTTTTAGCATGTGTAGTTTACTCTTGCCATCTGTCTAAAAATTGAAATGGTAGTGCATTAGAAAAATAAAAACAGAATGTAAGAATTGCTCTAAGAAGATCTCTCTTACAATAGTTCTTTGCTAGGGGCTTCCACGTGCATGCATTTCACATCTGATTTTTGCTTTGAGTTTGGTCATGCTGATATTGTGTATGTGAAGTTCTTTATCTGATGGGTCTAGACACTAATATTGTTGTCGTCTCTGAGCCTCTATATAGTGTTTGTTATAGACAGTTCAAGGTAAATATTGTCTCAGTAGTGTTCTGACATGGAAATTTTTGTCCACTCCACCTCTTTCTTAGAGTCTGCAGAGAAAGATGAGACAGACTAAAGCTGAGGAATAATGTAGTTAAGCTATGAGATGATAAATTCATTATAAAAATGAAAACCAAACATCCTTTTCTTCCTTCTCTCCCAGTCTCTTACGTCTTTACTCAGAATTGGACAGTGTGTATTTTTAAGACTGTCCTTCCCATTCATGAAAAAATGACTGGGTTTTTTCAAGCTTCTGCTGAAAATATAATAATAAGTAGACTTAAATCATCAATACTTAAAAACTAAATAAACTAACTTGTCCTATGAACAAATGCTCATTCTGCACTGTCTGTTGCTGACTATGTGGAAGAGTAAGTATTAGCTTATGCACTGAAAATGATTGCTATAGATAACAGTAAGCATTCCTAAACATGTGTGCTGGGGACTACCTGCATAACTTTGGATTTGTCATGTGTGCCTTTCAAATGTATTTGAAATAGTTTATGCTTTTGGAGTTCATGGTGTGCATTTGATCACTGTGCATGAAATGTATATTGCTGTAAAACTCTCTGCTGAGCTTTAACATATTGTGGATCTGTGTAGCTGCTGCATCAGCTCTGACATGAATTAAGTTTGCAAAACGAAATTGCATTTGGTAGCATCTAGAACTCTGTTTCACTATGGGTGGTTATGTAGATATACATGACTTCTGTCTCTTTGGGCTCTCAGCATGTTCAAAAGAAAATGCAAGCATGCACTTTTCTGGTTTTTTACTTTTATATAACATATATCCCTATTAAATTAATATTGTAAAGTATACTTCTGTCTGAAGCCACAAATATTAGCTTAATTTTTCACTATTAGTAAAGATATGCTATTTCCATTTTACTTACTTGGAAAGCTGTACGTACAGTCCTGTTCAGTGTTTCCCTTGTATAGTGAATTTCTGCTGATCCTTGTCTGTCTGCACACAGCAATAAAGGATAAAGATATTAGGTTGCATTCCAACATTTTTTTCTACCATTACAGACATGTGTAGATGCCTTTGCAGTTGTGTAGCTTGATTGTAACTGCCAAGTTGACTGTGGGCAACTATATCACATTAAAAAGGAAGAGAAGAATAAATCAGCTATTTTTGATGTGCCCAGTGCATGCCCTAAGTAGAACACTTGCTGTGTTGTTTATTGACTGTTAGTGTGCATTCTAATTTGTGTTTCCTGGCAGTGTTGTTTGTGTTGGTGGGGACGGCATGTTCAGTGAAGTGATGCATGGTCTCATTGGAAGAATGCAGAAGGACTCTGGCATAGATCAAAATAACCCCAAAGCACCATTAGTCCAGTGCAATATAAGGATTGGCATAATTCCTGCTGGTAAGAAAGGGTTAACTTTCAGTTTACTTTATTAATTTATTCTTGAAATTTCTTAATATTCATAACTCCTTGAATTTAGGCATAAGATACAAGCAATGATATTCCATAAAGACACCTAGCTAAAGCTGTTTGTATCCTGGTATAATTATTGATCACATGCCATTTTATTGGGGAGGGGTATTTTGTAAAGGAAATAAATCTTAATGTGCAACTTTAGAATTTAATTGCTACTTCTTTTGAGTGTGTGTGGCTTATTGTGTGTTAATACAAGATAAGTTGTTGAAAGTAGTACCTTTGCTCATCTGAACATATTAAGTGAAATCTACTGAACAGACCTGATAAGTGTTTCTCCAGTTCCAAGTGCTCCACAGATTTAGTTAGAATTGTACTGAGAACCTCCCACTGGTCTGGCAAACTCCAAAAATTGCTAAAGCTTCCTTTCTCTCTCTTCCCCACTTCCATTGTCATCACAGAAATCAAAGGGCAGCTATGGCTGAGGAAGAGTTCTCAGGTTCCAAACCAAGTTGCAGTTTCTGCCCCTTTTTAGAGGTGCTGTATCTTCACAGTTCTCCATATCCATGTCAGCTGATTTTTCAGACAGTCCTGACTATTGTCATTGAGAGGCATTTGGGCAAACTCATCCTTGAAATTTGGATCTTTGGAGATAAACTTACAATTTTATTGACCATAGGCACTCTTTGTATCAGTCTTGTTCAATTTGGTGTCTCAGGCATTACTTCATCCTGCCCAATTGGTCCCTAAAAATTCCTCAAAGACTGAACTTACAAGATGACTCTCTTTTCCACGACTAAATTCAGTGTTGTAACTCATTAATAGCATCTGCAATTCTGAGGACTCTGTGAAGACAAATGGATGGTTCAGTGTCTTTTCTATGCTGTTCTCTGTCTTGTCAGATGCTTGGGATTTGAATTAAAAAACTGTGATATGAAATAAACATTATGAGCATCCGACTAAACTATAACAGACTTTATGAGAAAATTTAGCACAGGTTATAAAAATACCCTCAGGCTTTAGGTGACTAATTTTATACTTGTATCTTTGTGAAGAATGTATCCAAACCCAAATAGTCTGAATTGTTGCTTGGAAGAAGCTTAACCCTTTCTGCTTGCAGTACAGCAAGAGTTAGATATCTCAAAGCTCCAATGTGGATATCCCCTTACAGTTTTTCATTCTGCTTTTAAGATAGCACACTAAGGGTTCTTTATGGCATTTACTATATAGAAGTATATTCTAATTTTGTTTTTTAAAACTTTGTATTAAAATCAGTTTGTATAGTAAGCTTAACAAGCATAGAATTTGAAGTGCTTTATCCTTTGTTTCTGTTATTTGGGCGAAGTTCTTAACTAAAGGTTTTTGCTTACATGGTTGATTTCAGAAGATTTTGCCTACTTGTGATATTAGAGACCATAAAAGCATACAATTGAAAAAACAGAACCTCAATATTAAGATCTATTTCCTTGGATTTAGGAAATTAACTATAAGCATGTTAAAATTGAAAGACTAACCTTGTTTTTCAACAATTTCTTAATGCATTTTTTCCAGTCGCAACCAAAATGTATGCTCTTCACTGATATTTTAGTATGGCTAACATGTATTATGTTACGTATTCTCTTACATACTTCAGTATTTGTCTGCTTTGTCCATTGTAGCTGTTTGCTATTGAATGTATACTGCATGCTGCATTCCTTGAACTAACATGAGGTGCGGCCTTGTAATCAGTGCTGTGTTTCAAGTATTTTCTCCAAGATGAAGTTCTGTTAATTAAGTTTCTGGAGGTACAGAGGATAATACATATCTTGATCTGTTTGTATATTGTACAATATTTAAAATGATCCATTACTGAAAATATGGGAAAATTTTTATTTACTGAAAAAGGGAGTCAAATCACTGAACAAATCTGAACTCTTTCTTAACACATGTAGTCATCGCAGGAACCTTAGTTGTATATGTGATAGCCAAACCCATGCATTGCAGATGGTCAGGAAGACAGCAAGAGGGGTTTTTTCAAGTCCGTGATAAAGCTGTTCTCAGTTCATATTTGCTTGATGTAGAGCTCTGACTGTGTGACCCCAACAGATCCTGTAGTTCTCTAACTAGTGTAAGAAGTCTGTTCCAGAGTAAGTGAGATCCTTAAAAACTACTTTTTTTTTTTTTTTAACTAAACGGACCGTCCTAAAATACAGCAAGTCAAAAGGAATAATGAAATATAAACTATGCTTTTAGAAAAATTTCATCCCTGATGCTCTTTTTAGTCCTTTATAACCAACCTTTTTCTAAAAATCCTAAGATCTCATTAATAGATATTGGAAACAAACCCATAGTTCAGAGAATAAGTTCTAAGGCTCTGTGTGTCTTCTGATACATGGAGACAGCTTCTCAGTGAGGACAGGAGCCTCGGGTAAGGTGGCACTGAATTGGTATTTTTTCCCCTTTTTTTTTATCATTTATTTCCTAATGTCAAGCTGTGTTAACAGAAGCATGGCAGGTTGTGGTTTGCGTTTGTGATTAAACTGTGTCTGTATTCAAACTAACAGTTCAGCAAACTTAATCTTTGCTCAGAAATTGTCAATTTACTTACACAAAGGCTTAAAATTACAAATGAAGGAGATTTAATGCTAAAAAGCTCTCTTCTATGTAACCATTTCTGAGTAATTGGCTCTATTTCATAAGCAGAATCCCATTGTGCAGGCTCTTTTTTCCTTATTAATGTTGGATGCTACTTCTAAATCATGACTGACTTTCTGGAGCAAACCCTGCTTGGCCCTCTTTTCTTTTCCTTGAACAAATGTGTGTCTTTCCTTAGGGTGTTTTCTGGTTAAAAAGTATCATTTATTCTTGTGTTTTATGGTACATTTTTATGAAATAACTTATGTTTTTATTGGCATGAGTAAAGCTTTTACTCAAATAGCAGTTTTAACTTCCAGATTTCCCTTAGTTGCAGCCAGTCTTCTAATCTGCTGCTGTAAATTGACTGAGTGCTGTTGTAAAGAGATTTGCTGTTAAAAGTACTTAGAGGTTGTAGCAACCTACCAAAATTCTGCATTGCAATGTGGTAACCACAAGTCAGCACACCTACAAAAACTTCAGTTTAGTTATTACTTCCTCTTAGTGTCATCTAGCCTTAAAAGCCCATTCAGCCATGGTTTCTCACTGCAGAGTGGTAGAGTGCCTCTATAGAACTTAAAACCAGAAAATCATTTCGCTTATGACACGTGGTACTGAGGTTTCATCCACATGTTTTAGTTTTAAAATTATACTCTCTGGAGCAAGGGGAAGTAATTTGTTTTTCTCACTAAACCCAGCATAGAACAGGAGGACAAAGCTGTCAGCTGCAGATGGAGGATTCTTTACTAAAGGAGCATGTGTTAAATACTCTTGTGATCTGAGTAGGCAGGAAAATGAAATCTTACTTCAGTCTGTACTGTGGCGTATTATTAATGCATTTGTTCTTCAAAAAACAAATAAGTCTGCCAGTCTACCCTAGGGTTAGGGGGAAGATCTTCCTTGCACTAGGGAGGATGGAGTAAAGTGTAGATACAAAGTGTTAATTGATATACTGAATTAGGCATGTAGTGTATCCAGATCCCTCTCACTTTCGTTGTGGTCAAGGTACAAACTCTAATGGACTGAAGCATGCAACGTGATTATAATCAGCACGTTGATGTGTGGCTGTAGAAGTTGAGAATACTAAAGACAGCACAGGAAGGTGTGTAAACTCTGAGTAGGACCATGACTGTATGCCCAGGCCATTTATCTCTCCCTGTAACAGCAGCTTCCGCACTTACTTTTGAATGTGTCAGATCCTTGTCATTTGAAAGTCACTTCCCAGAAAAGTCACCATATGGATTTTTTCAAAATTCTCAGTGCTGCTTGCACAAGGGCATGCACTTACTCAGTCATCACCATGATTCATCTGGTATTTCGTCTATGAGGTGACTGTGTGCATTGTGACTTCACAAAAATACTTCAAATGTATGGGATCCCCACTGAAGTAATCTTACCCATTTGCAGTACAGAATCCTGTTGCCATGCTAATTTATCTTTGAGGATTCTGTTTGTGCTGTGGAAGCACCTGCCCTTGTCAAGGGTATCTCATATGGAGCACTAAAAGTATTTATATCTTTACTAAATTTGCTCTTTTCTATAGCATCAACATCTAGCTGAATTACTTCTGTCACATGCTCAGTTTAGTACTTCCAGTTCTTTGAAATCTGTGCAGCCTTCCATCAATAAAGGCACGAAAAAGAATCCTGGAAGCCCACAGCATGTGTGTGTTCTGGTTTAATAATTTTTCAGATTAGTAATTCTAGCAGTTGGGGTTCTGTTTTTGTTTGGTGGTTTTGTTTCTGAGTTTGCTCTTTTGGTTGGTTGGTTTTGGGTTTGGTTTTTTTTTTTTTGGGAGGGGGGGAGAGGGTTGTCTGCAGCATCAATGGCATGAGCTCTTTGTACAACCAGTAAATCGTCAGATTTTGTTTATCGCTTTGGTGGTTCTATGACTAAAGCTAGCAAGGTGGTATCTGAGCACCTGTCTGCATAACTTGTCTACTCACAAATAACTAGCAATATTTGCATGCAAAGGGGAAATCTGGGGATTTAGCTGTGCTGTATTCTATGTAATGCAGTCCATCACTTTGGTTTCTTTAATCTTGCAAAAATGGTTTGTGGGGAGTACATACTCTTTAATATTTTAAATACATATCTCGATCATTTCTCCTTATAATTAAAAGGAAGGATTTCCTTGATAGTTTTTAAATTACTAAATTTTATTTAAAATAAAAGTAGTGTTTAAGTTTGGGGAGGGAAAAGATGTAGAAGAGCTTGCCTATAAAGAACTATGTGGCTCTGTGATAACTCCTAATAACAGACAGACTTTAGCTAAAACAGGTAATGAAACTGGGCTCTAGTGTACATAATACATGGTAAAGATTCAAAGTAATTATATGTATTTTAACAAAGACTAGTCAATGTGCCCTCTACACACTTCATATTTTCAGTAAACTCTTAATACCAAAATACCTGGGATGAGAGCTTTCTTTAGCTGGGAGAGTTTGGACATTTAGTTTGGGATTCAGCTATCTACATGTGGTGGTATGGTCCCACTATCATTGCAATGCACTAGCCCTGTGCAAGACAACTGTTGTGCTAGAGTAGCAGCTGGAAGCCAAGCAGAGTAATCTGCAGCACTCCCTTTAGGGTGAGTTACAATTTGAAGTTGATACTCAAATTTTCTTGCTTATGTTTAGGTGTCTGCAGGTAAGATGAGCATCTAAATCCATGTTATAGCAGGGGGCATCTGGTCAGTATAGATTTTAGAGCCTGTAGAGTATTCAAGACCCACCTATTGTTCTAGAATTCCTGTTTGGTTATGAAGTATTCAAAGAGATACAAATCTTTAGTCATAATGAACATTTTAGTGACCTTTAAACTAGTGCTGTTAGATTCGTGCTTGGTGTGGTGTTATGACCAGTTATATTCTATTAGAATGTACGTAAGGAATGATGCTGGTTTTGTTGCTGCATACTACCAGCCCTGAGAGAGGAAAAAACCCCAGTATTTTGCTGCTTGTAGTTGGTACTCCACTGGCACGTCTGGGAAAGAGGAATGATTTGGCAGGTGTTAAACACTGTCGTTGTCTTCCCCAGCCTCCTATTTAGAATCTCAGAATTAATTTCAGGCTTCAGATCTAACTTTAGCCCTCCCTTGCTAGTTAACAAATGGAAATAATAATAAGTTCTATAAAATTTTCCAACAGATAAATCAGCTTTTAATTGACTACAGAATACTAAAGGGAGGTAAGCCTTCAGTGTCAAAATGTAGCTTGAGTGAATCCCCCCTCTTCTCCTACCTGGGCACAGTGTCCCTGCCCATGGCAGGGGGGTTGGAACTAGACGATCTTAACGTCCTTTCCAACCCTAACTATTCTATGATTCTATAGTGTAAGACTGTGGAAATTCTGCTTACATCAAGACAAATGTGACTTAAGGTAATTCTAGAAGCCGAATGCAGACAGATCTTTAAGAAATGAGAAAAGTTGGATGAAATGTTGTACGTTCATCAGTAAAAGTTCAGGTCAGACCTTTTAGTGGCTATTTCTAGTGGCTATTTTATATTTATTTATTTATTTTTCTTCTCAAAAGTAGTGAGATTTTTTTTTTCTGCCGAATGGAAATTCGCAAGTGTAGAAGGCAAAATGAAACTGAAAAAAAATGGCAGTAAAGCATAGCTTCAGTATGAATACTCTACTGAATATTTTTGGCTCTAAAACTCCAAATGTGGTGTAATAACATCATCTGAGTGCCTTTTCTGTTGCAATACTGAGAAAAATTGGAGTCCCATTTCCTGTGTAACAGCATGTACTTGTCATGGTCCACTTGCACCATTTTGAACCTCAGCCTTGTAGAGAGCATACATTTGGTTGATAGAAGCTTCTCTCAATGCCCTTTGCTGGTAGGGGAAGTGGTGTCTATTTCCTGAGAGTTGGAGGGGAAAGGATTTTCTTTGCTCCTGTTGACAACTATATATGCCCTGACTGTTTTCAAAGTGAGAAAGAACTAAAAGTGCATTTTAAATCGTGGTTGTTCATTCCTCCACTTTCAGTTTTCTATTTCAATTTGATTAGGCCTCAGAAGTGAAGTACGCTGTATCTGAGCTGCTCTTCAGCTAGTATATTAGTACCAATTCTGAGAACCTGTATGTGAAGAAAGTAACTTTGTTTTCTGATATCCAACCTTGGCTTTAAAGAAATTCAATTTCAGGGAAGGGATAGGAGAAGCTACAAGATGAATTTGGAGTTAGGTATTGCAACAAGTGTGATTTAGTATGTCTGGCCCCGGCTTCCAAGTCCCTGCTGCAGAGCAGAAATCAGAACCCTACATTAGGCTCTTAGACTGCTTTTTATAGGGATCAGGGAGAATTTCCTGTCTCTAACCAGCGCCTAAAATACTGAATGGATGCACTGACTGCAGAGTTGCCTGCAGGTAGTTATTTACAAAGACAGAATATAGGTGAAACCTAAATCTTCCCCCCTTTCTTCTTGTAGGTCTTTTGTTCAAGACTGTAAAGGCATTTCACTATCCACTTTGCTCACCTGTCTATAAACTAATTACTGAATGCAAGTATTTACTAATTTTCAAATAATAGAACTAAGCAGGAGTTTCTGGTTTAAGATGCAGCTGGAGGAGAGGGTGTAGGCAGCCTGGAATTTAGATCTGTCCCCCCCAAAAAACAGGATATCAGTTAATTTCTTTTCATGAGATCTCAATGACTAAAAAATCTTGAGGAGAATCAGTATATGCCTTCCTTCCCCTCCACCCTTAATCACTATAAAAGATGTAATGTAATCCTGATTATTTTTTTTAATGTGAATTAATTTATTTCCCTTCACTATTTCTTGTTTATGTAGTGAAAATATTTGTACTTTCTATGGAGAGAAACAGCTCTACTTATTGCGGGGGAGGAGGGTGAGAGGGAAAGTTACCTTTTAATTCATAATATTGGTATCCTTGTATTTACTTTGTTCCATAAAATAGAAAGGGGCAAGCCAAAGGAATGTAGTGCTTTTGTTTGGAGAACCGTGCCCATAATAACTTGTTTTGAAAGGATATTAATTAATCTCTAGTTGTTTATTTTTCAGGATCAACAGACTGCATATGCTATTCAACTGTTGGCATTTCTGATCCAGTGACATCAGCTCTTCATATTATTGTAGGTGGGTGATCACAGTTCACTGTTTCATTATGAAAATGGTGAAAATAGCCTAAACCACTAATTCATTTAGTTCTTTCTCTGTGTCTGTGAAATACAATTTGAACATAATGGCTGAGTTGAAATATAAAATTTTTGTCTGCGATTTAAGTGATTTGGAATACAGGAGGTTAAAAATAAATAGCCTTCTCCACTATAATTCATTGTTTCCATGGGATCATAATGTTTTGAAGCTTTATTCTGGTGCTGAAATTTTCAGGCATTCTCGCATGCTTTTGAAAATAACAGTAAAATACAATAAGCAGTGTAAGTTATTGCACGCTTTTTCTTTCTTTCTCTCTCTTTCTCTTAAAGGAAGCTATGACAAGTGCATGTACACTTGAATAGTTGCACTTTGTACTAGTTACCCAATTGTCCTGTGCAATTCAGTGCTTCCATGCCAAGTTAGAAATATGGCTTCTGCTTGCCCAGAATTAGCTGATAATTTCCCATTTTCACCATCTGTAAGTCATATATTTGAGGAGGAACTAGGGAAGAAAAACAATTACTCTTCAGTAAATGTTTTTTGACATGTCGTCATCATTAGAGATGCTAACATTGCCACTTCTCAAAGTCCTCTAGTAATGGAGGACCTGAACTGCATGAGGGCCGAAGAAGGCAGTTTAGCTTATTCAGTCCATCCTATATGCTACATGCTGAAGAACCATAGTCACCCAGTTCTTAATACTGAATTTGAAAAGTTGTGCAAGGTAGTCTTCAGTTCAGATGATGATGTGTAATGATGATGACCATTATTTCGTTATCACTTGTATGCTTAACAGTTACAGGTTTAGGAGCTGGTGTTGCACAAGTTTACACATGTGCTTCTCTATTACTAACTTACGATTAACTCTATTCAGTGTATATAGAGTTTAGGCCATTGGGCTAGGTTTAGAGAGATGGATAGACTTCAGTTGGATTATTAAACGTAAATATACACACCCACCAACCCCACCCAAACCCACTACCACTCCAAAGCTTGCCTTATGAGGACATCAAGAGGTGATATATGCTTTGTTCTTAGGGATTTTCAGGACTTGACTGGGTAAGCCCTGCATAACCTGATCTGATGTTGTAGCTGAGCCTGCTTGGAGTGAGAGGTTTGATGAG
The DNA here is from genome assembly GCF_037157495.1 of Lathamus discolor. Taxonomy (NCBI): domain Eukaryota; kingdom Metazoa; phylum Chordata; class Aves; order Psittaciformes; family Psittacidae; genus Lathamus; species Lathamus discolor. The sequence continues at coordinate 27,297,369 of NC_088884.1, forward strand.
GAACCTCCTAAGGCCCCTTCCAGATTGAATTATCCTCTGATATCATGACATATAATCTCATAGAATTACATACAGGATTAAGTAGTATCCGGTAAATGTATAGATCACTTTGATCCCTTCCATAACATCCCCACTTACTGCTACATGGTAAATGAATGTATGTTCTTCATTATAAATTTTTAGCATTTTTATCTCTTCTCACTTAATGCATAATGCTTTTTAGATATTAGTGAAATTAGTATTAAAACTTATTTTCCCTTTCTGCATGTGTAAGCAATATATATAGATATATGACATATATGACATAAATACAATGTTTTTTAATTTTTTTAGATTTTGTAACATTAAAGTTACTATCATGTTTGCAGCTGCAAACAAAAGAAGTCTTAATTCAGCCTTGCACTTCTAACTTTCATAGGTGACTGTCAGCCTCTGGATGTCTGTTCTGTACATCATAACAACACGTTTTTGAAGTACTGTGTGTCATTGCTGGGTTATGGTTTTTATGGAGATGTATTAAAAGATAGTGAAAAGAAGCGGTGGATGGGTCCAATGAGATATGACTACTCAGGTAACTTGTGTCATTATTGCATTTTTTTGTCAGCACATAAACATATCAGAACAGTTGATGTTCTCTCCAAACCAACCTCCTCTGAAGCATTTAAACACCAGAAACAGACTGAACCTGATCTTAAACTCCTTGTAGTACCACGTACATTGGATCACATTATGTAGAGGTTCATAACTTTGGGGACAACATTTATAGTGTGCTTCTTCAAGTTGTGTTGAATATATATGACCTAGTGATATCTACCTAAGAAGTAGTATCTCTTCTGTACTAATCATTTTGACATTCTTTTCAGTCAGTTAAAGGTAAGAATGCCTCTGTCTTGGACATTCAGGTGATGGAATGAATTGTTAATTTTGTTCTTCTTCCAGCACTAATCATAGAGATGAGCGGTTTAGCCTAGTTAGCCAATATCTGGATAAATTCTATACTACTGGAGAGTATTTTTTTGCCGCCTTTGATTTGTCTTGTGTTAGGGAAAGAAGATGCAAAAGCAGAATTTTAATAGTATTAGGCCAGTTTTAAGATTTGATAGTGATATATAGCTAAAATGTTAGTTGGCTTTCAAAGATGTTGAGTAGTAATGGCACTGTTGGCCAATGTTAGAAAGTTGAGGGGGCTGCATCAAAAGGAGTGTGGCTAGCAGGTCAAGGGAGGTGATTCTGCCCCTCTACTCAGCTCTTATGAAGGTCCCTTTGAACCCAAACCATTCTATGATTCTGTGTATGCAGAGGTGTTTGCAATGTGGATTTATAGTGATGTAATGCTGCTTAATATTTTTTTATATATATATATAGGCTTCAAGACTTTTCTTACTCATCATTACTATGAAGGAACAATTTTATTTCAACCAGCAAAACACACACTGGGATCTCCAAGAGATAAATATACCTGCAGAACTGGGTAGGCTAATGTTTAACTCTGAATATCTGACATGCAGCCTGTACATAAATAGATGTCACAGAAATGTTGTTTCTAATATCAGAACACTTACTCTGAAAGACACAAGCTTGTAAAAGAGGTTTATTGACATTATTAAAGAGGGCACCATGTTATTAGGTAAACAGAAATGTGAAATGCAATAAGACTTTGTTAGCTGTTCCCTCTCCTCCAACAATTTTAAATGAAGAACAGTGTCCAGTCTAAGAGCCATGGTACCCACTTACAAGGTGCTGAGGGTACTAGGCTGTGTTACTGTTGATAAATTTAATGTCTGGATGCCTCATGGCTTCTGCAAATAGAAATAATTATTCAGAAGTTCTCAAATGTTCACACTGTAATTGGATCTAGCAATTTTGGTGGTTGTTTTAGTGCCACGACAACAGCTGGCATGGCTTGTCCTGAGGATATGTCCTCAGTGATCACCCTATTTAGCACTCTTTTTATAGACAGCTACAATGCCGTATAAATTCTGTGTGTTATTCTTCACTTGTTTCTTCAACCAGGGAACCTTCCTCAGTCTCCCAGTGTTCCTTCCTTTCTCTTTGCTTTCACCTGTTGAAATTATGCAGCAGTATTTATTCTTCTTTATATATGAATGTATCTATCAGACATATAGTAGTTGTTACAGCAGCAAATGCAACAGCAGGATACCAAGGAGCCAGAATCTTTGGCCAGAAACTACATGGAATTTGTTGAGATTCTGCTGTGTTAGCGCTATGACATACTGCAGATCAAGGTCTCCAGTACTAGCTGAATGAACTATTCTGATCCCTCTGGTGCCTTGATGCAGGAGAAACTCCAGAGGGAGAAAGCTGTATCCAGGTCTCAGCTGGAGAGTAGAGAGTACCTGCTGCCTCATGTGGGATTTTATACATCCTGATAATTGCTGGAAGGGAAATAGGGATGGGTACAAGCCATTTAGGAGAATTCTGGAGCGTGGTGATGGCAGTGATTGTGCAGATGATTGACAAGTTGACCAGGACAAGTGCTCTGCTGGTCTTGTTACAGAAAAGGAAAGTGGGGGATGTAAAAATTGGGGGCAGCAGTGACTGGGAGATTACAGAGTCTAAAATCCTGAGAGAAGTAAGCAAGACAAAAGGAAGAATTGCAGCTCTGAACTTTGGGAGAGCATATTTTGGTTTATTCAGGAATCTTGGCAAGATTCAATGGGAGACTGCCCCAGAGGACAAAGAGACTCAGGAGAGTTGGTAATTTCTCAAAGCAAAAGAACAGCCCATTTTGATACACAGAAACTTGAATAAGAATGATTAATAGAAAACCAATATGAATGAGCAAGTATCTGAGAAGTAAAGAGAAGGTGCAAGTGGAATGGTTTACTTTGGAAGAAACCAGAGACATAACCTAAACACACAGGGATGGAGCTGACAAAGCCAAAGCTCAGGTTTAATTGAAATCAGTGAGGCATGTGAAGGGTGTTACTTCTTACAAAGGGATTATATAAGTATAGCAATCAAAGCTAAAGGCTAAAGGACATGTGGGTCTGCTGCTTAGTAGTATGGGGTACCTAGTGATAAAAGATAGGGAAAAGTAATAGAAAATTACTCCTTTGCCCCAGTTTCCACTGATGATGTCTTCCCTGAGGCTTTACAGGTACTTACAGGTACCAAAGGCCTGTGGATGAGTGGGAAATGGTGAGTGTTACATACCTTAACTTTAGCAAGGCCTTTGGTACTGTTTCCTGTAGTATTCTTAAAACCAAAATGTTGAGATGTGGTCTGGATTAGTGGATGGGTAGAGAACTGGGAAGATTGTTAGAATGGTTGTGAGTGCCAAGACCAGTTGGCAGCTGATAACTAGTGGTGCACCTCGGGGATCAGTACTGGGGCTAATACTGTGCAACATCACTATCGGGGACTGGGATGGTGTCAGAGAGTGCACACTCAGCAGTTTCATGGATGGTACCAGATAGGGAAGAGTGGTTGACATGTTGAAAGTCAGGGCTGCTATTCTGAGGCCCCTTGGCTGAAGAAATGGCTAGTAGGAACCTGCTGAAGCTCAGAAGAGGTAAACATCATGGGTGAATAGTCTCATGCAATAGTACTGACTGACAAGGAAGGCAGCTCTGCCGAAAAGAACTTTGGGATCCTGGTGGACAACAGCTGTATCTGAGTAAGCTGTACCTTGTGCGTCTATGCCGCAAGGAAGGCCAGCCTCCTAGGTTGGCCAGTTGGCCATGCTGCATCTTGGGGCAGGGAGATCTTGTAATGATTGGGTAAAACAGAAAAGTTGAACTGAATGATAGTTCTGTTTTCAGGAACTGAGTGGTATTTTTGTTTTCAGATGTTACATTTGCAAGAAAAGTGAGCAACAGCTGGCACAACAGCAGAAGAAGTGTGGATTAAAACATGAAGGTAATTTGTCAGAAAAAGCGTGATAGTGTAATTATACAAATTACTGTTTTTCAGAATATATCAGTTCAAGTGTGTGTGTGGTATGGGTTTTTTAACTATTGTGAGTTACATTGTTTCTTTAAGTTTAAGAAAAATACATGTAAATATGTGGAAAATATGTAAGGTGTCTTCTCCATCCAAACCTCAGAAAATGCTGATAAATTTTACTGGTCACTTGTATACTTCAATGGGTTTGGTCTCTCTTCCTCAGGTGAGATATATTTTGTGAAATAGGACTCTCTGTTCTTTTTGTGAGAAGGGCTCAACTGTAAACTGAGGCAGTACAGAAGGAAGCAGTTTATTAAGACAGCTTTTAGAATAGATCAGGTTTAAAGATTTGTGTTTTCCAGTGCAAAAGTCATCCTATGGAAAGCTGTTTAATAAGAAAATGGGAGGCAGTGAACTTAGACAACTAATAACAATCTAGTGGCCTGAAGTATTTCTGTACAATATCCTACAGTATATATCAGTATAAACGATAGATAAGATTTCTCTCCTCTTTCTCTTGTTACATTATCCTTACTCTCTTTTTTTTCCTTCTGTTCCAACCTCTGCCTACACTTCTAGGGATTTTTTTTTTTTCTTTATAGGCAGAACTCTGCCTGTCTTTAAAACAACTGTCGATATACTGGATTCTGTGCTGTCATCTTCCTAGTTGTATCTTTGTCTGACTACTGTGTCCTAATGGGGAGCACTTGTGGCCTTGCTGGAGTAACAGATACAGATTCAGTTGACCGAGTTTTGCTTCTGATCTGAGTTTGTCATCTTGGATAAACCCTTCATTAAACAGCAGGAAGCCTTCCCATGGGTGCTTCCTTCTGCCTTTACTCTATTTTTTCTTTTCTTGTAAAGCCCAGTGCCTAAACCCATAATTTTCTTGACACAACCATTGGCCCTTATGACCTGGATTCTTATAATTACAGTTATTTTGCACAGTGTCTTTGCCAGGTTCTAGACATTTGTTAGCAAATAAAGTATCATCATACTATAGAGATTCATTGGTACCATAAAGACAGTATATAGATTTTTATGCCAACTTGAATTCCTGTTACACATGCTTATATATAGTGCTTCTGTCCCAGCTACTGCTTTTAGATCTTTGATGTAGTCAGCAGATGGGCAGACTGCAGTGTTTCTTGAGTTGTTTTAATTTGTGCCTAGATTTAGCTGAAGAAATTGCTTTACATAATGTTTTCCTGGGAGCTAAATGTGATAGTACGGGTTTTGGTAAGGGAAAAAAACAAAAACCTGTCTTCTTGAGAAATAACTGTAGTACAGAATTACCAAGCTTTTTCCTTTTGTTTGTGGAGGTTTTTTTGTTACTGTTTTGGGAGAGGGAGGGTTGTTTGGTTTGGTTTTTAAATCTGCCATTTTGTTAGCTTTGATGGAGCACAGGCAGGAGAAAGTCACACGTTATCAAGCCATCAAGACTGCTTTAGCCAGCATTGCCCAAGACATTAAGCAGATAATTATGTAGGATATTGTTTACTTAAATCCATTTTACTTCTGCTGGCTGGCTTTCTTTGCAGTCCAGTCTCTTCTGTGTTTTGTACTGGTAAGCAAACAGTAACAATCAACTACTCTTGATTTGCAATGAAAAGGATTTTAAATCACCACCTCAGACAAGCTTTTTACTCAGCAGGGTGTGTTGGCTGACTCTCTCATTGTGTACTTGGTTTGTGTACAATTTAGGTAAGTTTAGAAGGAGACTTGCATTGGCTGTCAGTGAGCATATTTCTTTGTATTGTGCTGAAGTCTATGTGTATGTGCTGAGTAAACACTGTGAGTACTTGATGCTGATTTCAGCAACTTGCCATGTATTTATACACAATAGACAGTTGAAATGAGCTTATGATTGCTCTATTGTATGAAGGATTTGTTTTGGTGAGTTATTTGTGCTATTACAGTGATGCACCCCACTGAATGCTTACGAAAGCAGTTGGTCATTTAAAATGTAATAAATATCCTGACTTGATTCTGACTGGAATGGTAAAGCTTTTTTTTTTTTTTGGTTAACATACTGAAATTTATACTGTGTAGTACTTTTCCCACCAGATGAAAACAAGCTATTACAGTAACATTCATAAGCATTCTCCCTTAGGTGATTTGAGGCTTATTTATTGCAGTGAGCATACCTTAAAAGTTAACACGTGTAGCACGCTGTAGACTAAATTCTTAATGTTTCTCAGATAAAGAACAAAAGGATTTATCAGTAAAGGGTGTTGTTTTATTTTGTTGTTTGTATATCAGAAAACTTGTAAATAAGCACTTGTATAGTTCTGGACACAGATGTTTCCAGTTGTAATAGTTTCTTATGTTCTATTCAGTTACCTTCATCTCTGAGCAGGGCCTCGTCATTTGCCTACAGCCTGAACAAAGTCATTCTGTAGTTTGACGTTTAAGTTTTTCTCATCTCTCTTAAGATACACCTTTTGAATATGATTTAAATTATTTCTTTCTGTATTGTACTGTTTGAAAGCAACATAAAAAGAACAGCAGTAAAGCAAGCAATTCTAAAACCACTCTGGCTATTGCTGTGAAAATGTTGAACTCAAGAGCTGCTTTTTTTTTTTCTTGCTATTACTGTTTGGTTCGTCAGGAGATAGAGAGGATAGTGTAGATGGAAAAAGAATAAAGTTTTTGGTTTCCTTTAAGTCTTTTGTCACATTATAATCCTGCTTTATTTTTCCCAGAGTTCTGTTTTTCTTGGTTCTGTTGCTGAAGTGTATACAGTAAGAAGTTCCAGTGAATAAAAATTCAAGGAAGCAAGTAAAGTTCAAAGAGCAAAGAACAAACGCAGCATACTTTCCAAACTTTTTTTTCTTCTTTTTTTCTTCTTTTTCTGATGCATAAAGCTTGGAAGAGATCAATTCAAAATGAATGCATCATAGGTTTTAGGTTCAATTACCTTGACAGTTGTAAAAAATGATTCTTTAAAGTAGATGCGAAGTTCCTAAAACTAAGACAGTAAAAAACAGCAGAATTTCAGTGCATGAAATATATAGCATAAATGTTATCTATGGTCCCATTAGAGAAGCACCTTGAAAATAATGATAACATAACCCAAATGTGGGGAGCTGAATAACGTTACATTACTATGTCCATACCAGGTAATATGCCTCAGAACCTCAACCTTGCTGTTTTTTCATGGTTAAACTTTAATACGCTTATATAAACAAACTTGATCATTTTTCTGTTCAGTCCTTAATTTTACCCCCATCATCAGCGATGGCACTTCACTCCTGAACTCCAGTCTTAGAACTGTGTGTAGCTTCATAGGCTATTCTGCAGTCATTACTGCTGTGGAATTGTTTGTTTGAAGTATCTACATCCGCTCATATTGAGAGGGGAATAGGAGTGTTATGGCTGCTTCATGGCTTTTTCTTTTTGCAGTGAGGAAGGTGATTATATGTAATATAAAAATGCAAAAGCATTTTTAAATCTTTTTTTTATCCATAGTCAAGAAAATACAGATTAGATGACAACTCTGTGCAGTGCCTGCCACTGTTTCTTTGTTCTAGAAAATTCCTCTGCCTCCTGGTTTAGGTCTGTTCTCTAACAGAACACTGTCATGTTGAAAACAGACTTTTGTACTGGTTTCCAGAAATCTGTAAAGATTTATGCACAGGAATGTTCAACTCTGTTAATAGTATTAATCTTCGGACATTTGGGATTGGGATGGAAACAGACTACCCAAATAGCACTGGTTCTGAATCTGATGTGCATATGTCAGAAATGGTGATCAGTTTTAGTAGATAATCACAGTCTGTGAAGGGAGAAAGAAACTTGCTCTGTTAGTATATGAAAAATAAATTTATTTTTTAAAAATCCAGTTTTAGATATTTATTGACAGTGCATGAATATGGGCAGTATAAACTTGTAAGCTGCCAACAACAGTTGCTTCTTAGTGTTCTTCTGAGTAGATCAAATCATAACCTATCTCCATGCCTTTATTTATGTGTTTCAGAAGAAGAATGGAAGATTATTAAAGGGAAATTTCTCGCCATTAATGCAGTAAATATGAGCTGTGCCTGTCCACGAAGTCCGAAAGGTCTTTCACCAGCAGCTCATTTGGCAGATGGTTCAGCTGACCTCATCCTAGTTCGTAAATGCTCAAGATTGGATTTTCTACGGTATCTTGTCAGACATACAAACCAGGATGATCAGGTGTGTATTCCCTTTGGCAGTGAATTGTCCAGTGTCAGTCTAAGTTGTAAATACTGATATTCTTATATGAAAAAAACATTTACAAAGCAGGTCTGTTGGTTTTTCTTAGTTTTTTTTTTTAAAGTTTATGCATTTTGGGTGACAAAATCTCATCATGTGTACCATTAAAAAAAATCATTCTAGCTAACTCAAACATCTGGCTGTAGCATTCTAATAAAAGTCCAGGTTTTCTAATTGAATTCTGGTTTATAATATTTTCCATATATTTGCTGTTTGGACAATATTTACAGTGATTTGTCACAAAAAACTGTTCACAGCAGTGCAGTGTGAGGTAGAAGTTGTATTGAAGAATAATAAATCACTTTTTGTAAACTGCATGAAAATGTGGTTTAGAAGAAAGTTGCCAGAACTGTAGTTTGGTTGTAAAGTGTAAACTTTTAGCAGAATTTTACTACATATATGTGATCAGGATATGAGCTTTATTCATTTGGCTTTAAAATTATTCTTTGTGTATGTTGTAGCTGTCAGGATAGACTATAAGGAAATATTCATCACTGCTTTGCATTGTAGTATCTGTTGAAACCAGAGCTGTGGCTGTGAACACACACATTAAGTATGTGTCACAACCTGATGATATTAACGTGTTCTGGAAATTATCTGAACAATGGGTTAGTGTCATAGTCAGTTATAAAAGTAATAATAAATATCACTCATTTATGATGCTATTCTTCCTCCTCTGTAGAAAAATTAGTACAGATGCTCTTTATTGTCACATTACCATTCCCTGGGACATTTTGTGTCCCTTTTCCTCCTTCCTGCTATTCTCAGTCTCCTGTTCTTCCCTTCACTCCTTCCCACTCACCCTCACTGCTGCCTTGATATGTTTGATTATTTGAAGCCTTCCTTGTCTGCCTTTCAAACTGGCTTCAACATTTATCAAGCGAGTTCATTCTGCTTAGACTTGAGACATGAGAGCATTCATGGGTGGCTCTGTGCAGCTGTGGAAAGCAGTTTTTGCAACTAAGCTGTTTGGACTAGCAAACTGCTTAGCAAGCCTCATTGTATCCATGAGCCACTACTTACAAGAGTGGAGTTTGACAATTTGACAGCTTTTTTATGAACAAAAGTTGAGGGAACTTCAGACCTAGGAGGTCCCTTCAAATCTGATGCTTTTTGTGATTTGTTACTGGGGCACTCCCCCTCCAGTGCTTCCTGCCTGTTTCTCTCTGGCGTATGCTCGTCTTGCGGTGCAGATTAAATGCAGGGTTGTCCTCACTTCAGGCTAGTGTCTACCATAATAGTGGGAAACCCCTTTTTTGAAAACTTAAAAAATTGCTAGGGGCAGCCTCTAATTTGATTGCTCCTTTAATTTATGAAGCCTAATTTGAAGCACTCTTATGATATTATAGTCTGCATCCTCTAAGAGCGATCTTTTAACTGTCCTACTTTTTCTAGCTGAATTGACTAGTTAAAAATACATTCATTTTGTTAGAATGCAATAATATTGCTCTCTATTCTTTTTATCCTATACACCTAGCTCTGGGATGTGATCACACTGCCATGGAATTCTCACCTTCAGGACATTGTTCCAAATGCAGAATCATAGAATCATAGAATGGTTAGGGTTGGAAAGGACCTCAAGATCATCTAGTTCCAACCCCCCTGACATATTCAGGGACACCTCACACTAAACCATCCCACACAAGGCTTCATCCAACCTGGCCTTGAACACCGCCAGTGATGGAGCACTCACAACCTCCCTGGGCAGCCGATTCCAGTGTCTCACCACCCTAACAGGAAAGAATTTCCTCCTTATATTCAATCTAAACTTCCCCTGTTTAAGTTTTAACCCATTACCCCTTGTCCTGTCACTACAGTCCCTGACAAATCAGGCAGCTTTCAGAAAAGCCCATTTGTCTTAAGGGTTGTAGTTGAACAGGTCCTGAGGATGGTACAAAGATCCAATCCAGACCTTTTTGACTTCAATTCCATGCTATATTAGTTTTTATAGGGCATGATTTATACCCCATTGACTTATAATCACAAAACCTGTTACCTGATTATCTATAACATGGCCACTTGAAGAGGACCCTTGAAAAGTAATGTTCCAATTTGGCTTTATTGTTTCTGACTTGTGCTGCTTTTTAAAAACAAAAATCACTCTCTGCCTCAGATAAGCTTCTCCAGAAAATTGGAGTGGACAGACTTGAATACAGAATACTGCACGCTGACTTGCTTTACACATCAAACGTATTTAACTAATTGTAATTGCCTGTTTTGATTTGGTTTTTTTCTGTGTAGTTTGACTTCTCATTTGTAGATGTTCATCGGGTGAAGAGTTTTCAATTTACTTCAAAGCTTTCAGAAGACAATGAAAGCAATGTCACCGACATGGGAAAGAAACGGTTTGGCCAGTTTTGCCGAGATCACCCAGCCTGTTGCTGTAATATTGCTAATAGCACCTGGAATTGTGATGGAGAAACTCTGGAGAGTTCAGCAATTGAAGTGAGGTAAGCATTGATTATTTTTCTCCATAAACATCAGGCCTTTTCACTGATTTTAAAGATGCTCACAAAGACATCCCCGAAAGGCGCTGCTACATAGTAAATTTGAGTCTTCTGGTAAAAAACTTTTTTATATATCCTTTTTTGAGTCCTTTCCAGAGAATAAGTGTAAGTGATCACTCTGAGAAGGATGGATGGCCCTACCTTTGGAGTCATACTTACTTCTTAGGAACTGCTACATGCTTGTGCTGGGAGGATTCCTTTTAAAAGGGCAGAGTACCTTATTACTCTGAAGAACAGCCTTTCCTGTTAAACATAAACTTAAGTAAGCATCGTCTTACAGCTCAGTGTGTCCCATACTTTGTATTTTTTGACACACAGCACTGAGTCATATCTCCAGCCTTTGCGTATGGAGAAAGAAGTTTGCAGTTGTTCAAATAATCAAATTAGAAAGGAATAGAGGCTTGTGAAATTTGAAGGGGTTTTTTGATTGAATTGTTTGAGGTTTTTTGGTTGATTTTGTTTGTTGTCTTTACAACAAAGGGAAGCAAAAATACCTAATATTTACTTGCAAGTGTGTCCATTAAACATGATCACTTAGCAGTCCAAAAGTGATTTCTATAGATATTGTTTATTGTATAAAATCAACTCATCTAAGTGCCCCATACAACTCTGTGTGTGGAAGAGGAATAACCTGAGTGATGGATATATGAAAGCACCCAACCTTCTTTGCAGGAAAGGACTGTATCAAAAATGAGAGTGTGTTTTCTGTAGTCTGGAGCAAGGAACTTTGTCCAACTGCTTAAAATTAATGGATTATTAGAATTAAATGTGTAGTATCCATTTGTTTCTTATTAATTGATCTCTATATTTTCCAGGGTTCACTGCCAGTTAATGAAACTATTTGCAAGGGGAATTGAGGAAACCTGTAAAGATGAAGCTGCCTACGGCCAGAGTAGTGTTGAGCAATTACTATAGACATTGTTCCTCCAATGGGGAGAAGAAAAAAATGAAAGCTCAAGGAACTTGAGTAAATATGCATTTTAGTCAAATTGACAAGTATTTTAAACTTTTAGGTTCGAGGTTTTGGTTTTTTATGGCTTCAGTTTAGTTTTAGACATCTTATTGCATTGTGTCATTTTTAAAAAAAATATTGTAATCAATAAAATGTACCTTGGAGCAATGTAATCTAAGTTATGTTAGAAAAGAGAGAATTGGCGCATATATATATGTATGTATATATATATATGTAATCATGATGACTGATAAATTCTCTGTGCTTTTCGAGAGAGCTAATGTAGCGGTTGTGTTGCAATAATATCTAAATGTTACAAAACATTGGACTTTCCACTGTCATCGAACCAAGAGATCAAGACTAGATATTTTCAGAGTCTGAGGAGATGTTTTTTGCTGGGGTTGTTCCATAGTTACATGTGGCTTAAATGCTGGACAACAGTGTTGTCATTCACATCTTTGTTTAGTAAAACTTCTCATTTTGTAGTTCGGACTATACCTTGCAACTTATCAATGCAATTCAAACACACGTTCCTGGCTTCAAGTATTTAATATAAGAGTTTAGAAATACTTTGAAAGATAAAAGCACATCTGTATACAGATCATACCTTGTTGTATACATTCTATTTATAAAGGCTTCCTTGCATGATACTCTTTGGGATGATGGAGGGTTTTATGACTGTTTGGATGATACCAAATACTGCACACTGCAATTGAAATGTCTTGCAAGCAACTTGCAGGGATACTTATGTAATACCAGAAAGGCACAGGCAAAGGAAAATATAAATATCTTCTGAAACACCAGCAAGTTTAAATTTTTCTTTTAAATCTGAAATTAACATATGAAAAGCTTCCCCCGTCAGTACACAGTTCCTCAGAGATTCTACTACAGATGTTAAAATGTCTTTGTGAAATAAGATGCTGGAATATTAAGTTTAAAAATATTTGATTGGAAGGGTTGGGTTTTTTTAGTAATGTTCATTTAACTAAATATGAAACAAAATAATTTGTATTGTGAGATGAAGGGAAGAAACTGGCATTTGGTAAATCATGAAATCACTGTGCTGATTTGTTTTTTATAGCAAAAACCAGACTATCATCTATAGCTCTGGAGTGATTTTTTTACTTTGTGTATGGATTTGTGTATTGTGACACATACATGTTCTGTGTCTGGACTTGGGGCTAAATTTTGCTGCTCTTGTACAGATTTATTCCTGTTTGAATATCATAAGTTAGCCCCTCCTCTCCTCTACGTTTTTTTAAGTTTGTGGTTGTCTTTAAACCTTATTGCATCTGAGGGGTCTTTTTTTGCATTTGAGCAGTTAATGGTTCTCCACTCATGTATATTTATTGGCACTTCTGTCATTAAGCATTTATTACTTTCATGTTTCTCATTGGTCTGTGTAAGCCTTGGTGATTGGTCATTTTATTACTGAAGCACTTGAAAATTGTTATAAATGGCAGATTTATTTTTTTTAATTGAAGTTATTTACATTCCAGTTTTGTGTAATATCAAAATGGTGTGCTATATCTTTGCTACAAAGTGTTATTCATACTGCTCTATAGGTCAAAAAGCACTTGCAAATGATTTTGCTTAAAGTGCAGCCATACAAAGTTTAGGAACTGGGGGGGGTTTTGGTGGTTTGTTTTTTTTTATAGTATTTCAGGGAAATACTTGAATACTTTTAAAAAGTAAAAGTACTGCCGTTTACTTTCCTTATTAATGCATTGAGTTGAGTGTTGATGGATCCGATGTTTGTCAGACATTTGTAACACAAGTGTTACGTATACTGTATTTTTAAAAGCATGTTTAATAAGTGAAATAGGACTTTTGAACTAAGAACCCCATTGAAAATGAGATTATGCAGTTCAAAAAATGCAGGGTTTGTTGGGTGGGTTTTTTTTTTTTTTTGAGAGTCATTTGTTTAAGAAGTTCTACAGTTATTGTGGCTTGTCCACAAATATTGTGAGAGAACCCAGACTTCAAGTAACTAGTTCTTGTGCAGGATATGACGGTGCACGCTCTGTTTACCAGCAAATGAGGTCATTTGTGAGGCATTACAGCTATCCACATTCTCATGAGTGAAAACAGGAATAAATACTAGTCAGCTCTTTCCATTAGCTTGCTAGCAAGTCATGGGACCCTGACTTCAAAAATGGAGGCTTATTCTCATTGTGAATGTATGTTGAAATGCTTTGAATATTTTTAATACCTGAAACCGAGTGCTTGGTGTTTCAAAGTAAGCTGCAGTGAAGGCCCCTTTATGAGAAACAAGCCACCAGAAAAGGAGAAAAGATCGTTCCATAGTATGGTAATGAAGTGTGAAGTAAATAATAGAGGTGTTGCAACGTAACAAAATGAAAAGATCTTAGGTAATAGAGAAGCTGTAGAGTTGCATTTGAATAATTCTATTTGTAGCATACTGTAGTGGCAAAGCACCATGTGAGCTGTATAACATTGTCCAATTTATTTTTAAGAGATCTATGTAAGTAATGTCTGCTTCCATTTAATTATAGGTTGTTCTTTTCTCTCTGAATGTAGTCTCAGTACAGAAATTATGTATAGGAAAACCAAGTCTGATTATTATTTTTTTTTCCCAATCTTGCTGGCTTCAAGATTAGAAAATGTGTTCTGTATTATGATGCTAGGGCATTTAATTGAAAAAATAAAACTGTCATACAGCAATGCAGTGGTTTTCTTCATTTCATAACTTGAGTTGAAAAAATACCTGGCTTTGTTTGACAGAAAACTGGCAGGAGTGTGCTCAGCGTAACCAACGTGGGCAGATTAAGCCAGGTAGAGAAATAATTCATAACCTTCCATTTGTATGACTACAGCTTTATATAGCAAGTGTCAGTGTAGACAAACACTAAGAGTGAAGGAAAGCAACTAGTGAAGCTGGACTTACACTAAAATAAGCAATTCAACAAAAGTAAACTAAAGATTGAAAGGGGGATAAGAAACTTAGTTATAATTTTATAATGTATTTACAGTTATTTATTATGAAACAATTTAAAATACAAAAAGATGAGAACTACCATTCTAAGAAGTATAAAATAGGTATTATACTTTAAGTAGTATACAGTAATTAGCGATTTTTTTAGAATTTCATTGCAAGTTATTACAGATGCAGTACATAAATAAATAAAACATGCTCATTACATATGTACAATAGGCACAGAAGAAGATGCTTTTCCACACTGTAGAGAGTTCTGCTTTTGAAGTGTGTTGGGTTTACATAGCAAGTTTGGTAACGGGGGTGCTGCGTGGTTGGCTTTTGTGAAAAGCAATGTGCACCCATGTTGGATAGCATCAGTTCCAGCAAGATGGACCTGCCACTGACCAAAGCTGGGCTGATCAGTGACATTGGCAGCGTGTCTGTGATACCACACGCTGAAGGGGTAAAATTTGCTGCACAGCAGCTGTGAGTGGAGTGGGGGGAAAGTAAACAGCCCTGCAGAAGCAAAGTCAGTGAAGAAGGAGAGGGAGGAGGTAGTCCAGGCACCAGAGAAGAGATTCCATGGTGAGGCAGCCCATGGAGATCCATAGAAAGCCCTGTGCCAGATCAGGTGGATGTGTCCTGAAGGAAGCTGCAGCCTGTGGTGAGCCTGTGCTGCAGCAAGTTTCCTGGCAGGAGCTGCAGAAGGGGAGAGGCACCCATGCATGAGCAGGTTTTCTGGCAGGAGCTCTGACCCATGGAGGGAACCCAAGTGGGAGATATTCATGGAAGAGGAAGGAGCAGGAGAAATAAGTGTTATGAACTGACCACAACCCCATTTCCCACCCCGCTACACTGCTCAGAACTGGGGAGGAGGCAGAAAAGTCAGATGTGAAATTGGGCCTGGGAGGAAGGTGAGAAGGGAGGAGGGGAGAAGGTGGTCTTAGTATTGGTTTTATTTCTGGTTATTTACGCTGTTATAACTGCCAAAACAAATGAGTTATTCTTTCCCAAGAAGAGTCTGTCTTGCCCCTTACTGCAATTGCTGAGTGCTCTCCATGTCCTTAACCCGTGACCTCTACATGGTATTTTCTCACCCTGTTGCTGAGAAGGGAGAGGGACGGAGCGGCTGGGTGCACACCTGACTGGCAGCCAACATCAACCCATCCCATGCAGTTACTCAGCAAGGCAGTGTGTGCAGGGACGTCTTACGGCACGAACGGAAGGCAGGTAGAATCAGACATTTCTCTGAACACCTCTGTTGTGCAATTCAAGTACTACTTCCTTAGAACTCCTGCCTTAATCCCTATGAAGTGAATGAATAATAGGAATTCATCATTTTTATTCTCATTAGTCACATTGCTCTTATTTGTAATTTTCCACAGGATAGTTAAGTAAATTCAATAGATTCTAACTGGTGTTTAAGTTGCAGTAAATTAATTCTGTCCTTAATGAAGCGACAGTCCCTCCAGACTTCTGTCTCACCCACCGACATGCACATGACGTACATCTTGCAAAGGCTTATGCATGTTCTTAATTAATGTGTGACTAGTCCCATTAATTAGAAGGGGTGGGGCATTTGTTCTGCAATCAGTTGTGCCTTTCAAATCCTCTGCAACCAGAGGATTAACAATTTTTTTTCATCCCATTTCCTGCTGCTTAAAAATTACTCCCAATACGTACCTACCAAAATTGCCAAGAGGGTGTCTTCAAACGATGTTTGCTCCTTTAAGACTTACATGCCTGAAAGGGTGACTTGCATTTGTTGGTAGCTGTTTTGCCTAAAATGCCATTTTGTGCTTTATTTCATAGGAATCCTCCAGCAGTAATTAAAACAAATAGGAGTTTTTCTCATTTTTTTTTATGTGTAGAGAAGACTTCAGTAGTGTAGAACAGGATAAAAATGGAAGGGAAAAACATACTCATAAAGGAAAAAGTACTGAAAGAATAACAGGAGTTGGTGCAAATTAAGAAATCCATGGAGCCCAGATTCTGGAAAGGACGAAAGAGAACAACTGCCAAACAGATTTTATCTTTTAAAGAAATAAGAACATAAAATGCAGATTTTCATTTATTTATTTTGCTGGAAAGCATTGCCCAGGCGTGTGCCCTTCAGCTGCACAGTAAAGAGAGCACTAAAGGTTTGAGTAGGTGGCTGGAAGTTTGACTATTTACAACCGGCAGACAGTTGTAAATACAGGTCATGCCCTGTATTTATACTCACAAACTTTACCCACACAGCAGCATTGCTAGAAGAGGTGCTAAACAAGAATCATAAAAGCAGGTTCCTATAGCACTGTGCAGCATTCTGAAATGACTGTTCAGTTCAACCTGCAAAATGCTTATTTTCCATGCTAATGTTTAGCAGCTGCATTTTAAGGAAGAGGAGATTGGGCAGCAAGGAAGAATGCTGGGTCAGTACCTCAGTGCTGCTGAGGTTAAGGTAGTGGGACAGCAACTCACCTCAGCTAAGGGTCTGCCCCATAGACCTTGCAATGCCAGGGATAGCTCCCACAGAAAGTGACTGCATACAGAAATACCTGTGCTGTTCTGTAGGTGTTTGTGTAACCTGCTCTGAGCTTTCAGGGATGTATATTCTGCAAGCTGTTTTAGCTGTCAGAGCAAACTGCTTAAAGATTTCTATAGTTAGAAAACTTTGGTTACTCACTTTACTGACTCTCCCTGTTGTATTTAAGTGTGCTTGCTCTGTCCTCGGTGGGCATAGAGAATGCCTCGCCTTCAGGGAAATTCCCTGCCTATGCTGTTGTGTTCCCCCTCAGTCTGCTGTTCTTTGCCTAAGCAGACTTAATATTCAGACAGAGAAGGAAAAAACCCACGATATTCAGGCACAAATCGGTATCAAGAAAAACTGCTTGAAGCTGATTTCTGTTTACCACTGAAGAAGGGAAACTGTAAGAAGAGACCTGGTGTTGACGGGGTTGCTCCAAAATATGAAAGAAGTTTCATGAAGTCTTCAATCAGATACTGTTATTTCCTAGATGCTATGTTTTCACAGAATGCTGTCTAAAGATCAGATGGATGCATTAGAGTAGATATCGCCCTTCAGCAGTACCCATAGAATGAATTTAACGCACTCAGGCTGTGCCAGGGGAGGTTTAGACTGGATATTAGGAAGCATTTCTTCACTGAAAATGTAGTCAGGCATTGGAACAGGCTGCCCAGGGAAGTCGTAGAATCACCACCCCTGGAAGTGCTCAGAAACTGTGAAAATGCCCTTAGGGACATGGTTTAGTGGTAGCCTTGGCAGTCCTGGGGTAGAGGATGGACTTGGTGATCTTAAAGGTCTTTTCAATCACTCAGATTCTATGATTCTAATAACTACTCTGAGGGTTACGGTGTTGATAGATGCTGCCCTGCCCAGAGCCAAAGAAGATCCCAATCAAGTAAGTAGCTCTCCGATGGTTGGAACCTTCCATTTCCATTTCATCTCATAACACTGGAATGTTCTAGGGAAAACAGACAAAACCTGAACTCCTGAGAGTTGCTGTGGTTCCGGTTTCCTGGTAAAGGCTTACAACCACTACTGGTCCTCAACACATTGGTAGCAGGATCAGGAAAGAGTAAACATCAGCGTATTCTCTCACCCGAGCAGCAGATTGTGTTGTTTGTTCTCCTCTGTGCGTAGGCAAAGTTCTGAGCTAACAGAAGAATTTGTATTTTTTCCTCCATAAAAGAGTTTAGAGACTTGCTGGGGGAAGTTGAGGTGAGGAGAAAGCCCAGCCCTGTGGCTGTCTGTGTTTGGAAGAGTCCATCCTGAGGCTGCTGTGGTAGGAAGAACAGGCAGTGATGCTTCCTCTGGATGAACTATTGCAGAACAGGAATGAGGTGAGCAGGAGTATCAAAAGACCTGTGGCTGTGCAGACTCAGCAGTGCAAACTCGCTCTCCTACTCAACAAAACATTGCACTGAATCCGTGTAAGTTGCTTGGGTCTGAAGCCATTCCTGTCTGCCCTGCCTTCATTTGTTGGAGGAAATTCCACTGCTCTGGGATAAATCTGTACTGCAACACTACTGTGAAAAAGCACAGCAGGAATTTATTGGTGAACTAGACTATGCTCAGTTTTTTCACTGAAGCTAAAAGAGAGAGAAAAGGATGTGATGAAAGAGTTGTTGATTCACCCTGTCCCTTGCTGAAAGAGCCTGACTCAATGCATCTTGCATTACAGGAGCAGGGGGAATGGAAGGCTACTGCTGCTTGCATTGATTTCTACCAGGGTTTCTGATTTCTACCTTCCAACAAAAGCTGCTGAGATGACACCAGAACTCCTTTCTCCACTTGGTGTGGGTGGAGGCTAAGGAAAAAAATGCCTACCCATTCAAAAGCACTAACAGAATCTTAGCATCATAGAATGGTTTGGATTAGAAAGGACCTTAAGATCATCCAGTTCCAATCCCACTGCCGTGGGCAGGGACAATCCAGGAAGAGAAACAGATACCGCTGTATATGAATTCCCTCAGTCCCAGGACACAACATACATTCCTCAGTGGTGACAGCCAGAGCTTCCTTGAAGTGAAAAATACCTCCCTATGCTCTTAATGCAATGCAGCGATGAAAAGAACTACAGTTACTGAGGTTTTAATGTGTTTTTCTAAGGTTGCTCTGGTGGGAAAGCTTCTCTGCTGTCTTCATAAGGACTGGGAAGCATACATCAGGTCACAATGCCCACTGCAGCACCTTTTCTACTGACATCAACTGATGTCTTAGTACCAACAGGCTATGGGCCAGGTGGAGGTGCAATCAGAAGACATCCAAGTTTGCCATTATTTTTGGGCTAAGGCCAAAGACGTTTTAGCAGAAAAGGAAGTGTTGTTGACGACCATGCAGTTGATGTCTCTCATACACCTTGAGGCGTGTACTGGGGAGCCCTGGTATGTACCAGGAGAAAGATGTGGGTATCCTCTATGGCTGTGCAGCCAACACTGATGAGTAGGAGTGACCTGTTGTTGGGAGCACTGATGTGGCATGTGGCTCACAAAGGCCCTTGGGTTCGGATGTGTGTCTCACTGATGACTCTGGCACAAGTCACGCGCTGCCTCCAAAGCTCAGAAGTGACACTGTTCCCAAGAAGGAACAGACAAAACAGGTTATACAGAACAGAGGAGATGACAGAGATCATGCTAGTGATGTCTACAGTGGGCTTGCTGCCTCTGAACTGCTGTGCCATGGAGTTGCAGGGGCTGAGGGCAGCCAGCTCATTGAAGGCAATGCCCACTTGCTTAGTTGAGGGTGAAGGCCCGCAAACA
This sequence comes from Lathamus discolor, assembly GCF_037157495.1. Lineage (NCBI taxonomy): Eukaryota > Metazoa > Chordata > Aves > Psittaciformes > Psittacidae > Lathamus > Lathamus discolor. The sequence goes on from NC_088884.1 coordinate 27,317,179, forward strand.
AATGCACTGGCACTACAGCTCTTATGGCAGCTGCCAAGGATCTAAAAATTAACCGTTTTCTGGCAGCTACGTTGTGCTGGGAAGGTTTAAAGGTCCCAGATCTCTAAGACATAACAAGCCTGATCTCATGAGTGGTTACCTTCAGCAATGTAGCCGTCCTCCCTTGTTTAAATAGCCCCTAAGGCAGCATGACTTCTGAGATGCACTTAGTGTGGTGGCTCTCCTGCCTAAAGCTCTCTCCAGCCTCCTGTTTGCAGTTTTGCCCTTCTCTCCTCACATGAGTACCAGTCACATTCTTAGGTGCAGTCTGAGAGCTGTAAATAACATCAGACATTTTGTTGTAACCTCATTTTCCTCTGTTCAGGCACCTGTCAAGGTCTTGTTTTTCCATCTTGGCTGACCCTGCCAACACAGTGGTGTCAGTACAGAGAAGGCTCAGTAACACTGAGTGATGCTAAACATCTGTAAGCAGCACAAGTGTTTGAAATGTCGCTAGCTGGCCTACCTTGGTAAAGCAGTGTCAAGAGGAAAAAGGCTGAGTGCATGCTGAGTCTAAAGGATAACACTTGAAAATGACACATCTAGAGAAAATTACACGCACAAGATTTGCCTTTGGGTAAAGCAGATTATTTTGCATACAAATACGAGGGGATGGAGACAGCAGAGCTAACTCTGCTTATTGCTCTCCAACGTGATGATTGAATCTCTGAACCTGCAGTGTACAGTTACTCTGCTGGAAATATTGCCACTAACTTTCAATAAGGAAAGAAATATAGCTTTGTTTTGGTTGTGGAGTCTTTGTATCACAAATCAGTGCCTATAATCTGTGAAAAGAGAAGATTGTTCTTCAGTGAAACGTCACACAATGCCTTTACATGCAGTTATAGACGTCACTTGTTTTCTCCATGCCCTAAGCTGCAGCGGAAAGCTCCGAAGTTTAAATCATTTTATGACAATAAGCTGTCTGGTACACTCTTTAATAATTCTGCATGTTAACGTAAATACATTTTTATCTACCTTACTGCAGTGACTGCTTCTCGGTGCTTTAAGTCTGACTTGGTCCTGCAGCTCCCTCTACTGAAAATTATTCCTCTTGAAAATAACTCTAAATTTCAAAATGCAGCAGCTATTTTTAAGGTAGTCTGGCAAATCAATTTCCTATGCTTCCCTGTGGATGAGAGCTGCAGGAACGTGCTCCAGTTCAAATTACATGTTAGTTCACACTGGTAATTTCTACTTTTGATTTGGTTTACAGGATTCAACGTGATCAAACAGTAATAGATGCTGCACAGTCGGGTTTTGTCCCGAAAAACTGACCGATTGAACAGTGTCTTCATAAAAAAAGGACAGAAACAGAGGTCATAAAGGGGAAAACTGTAATTGTAAATTTTAGCATCTAGGAGGTTTAGATTCTTGTTCATGTGCCGACTTCTTCAGCTCAGGAGAATTTGGCTCTCCTAAAAGCGTGTTAGGCACACTGTTGAAGGTGGCTTAATTATTTGTTTCCGCCAAGTCTCAGCTAGTTCTAGTTCTCAGCACACAAGAGTTCACTGCCCTAAGCAGGCATGGAGGAATGCCATGAGTAAAGAAAACACGCTTCCGTATCTGTTAAGCTGATAGCCTGCCATGTATCATGTCGTGTATCATTTTCAGACAGCGTGGGAGGCTGGGGCAAACCTGACTAGATCTGACGCTGCTTTTCCTCCCCCAGTAATCCTGGCTCTCAGTCTCAGCCCTGTTTGCTCTTTTTATGGCAGTAGCAGCATTTCTGAGTGCTTCTGGTCCCCCCTCCCTGCTTTCCCTCTTCCTCATGGCTACCCTGACCTTTCACTATTCCCTTTGCTTTCTTTTACTGGCTCCTTCTGGAGTTCACTGGCCTGATGACATTTCTCTCTGTTCCTTTGGTCTCCTTTGCTCCACCTTTGCTACTCCCTCGGTCTGGCTGCCTACTGCTCTAGCACATGAGTTATCAAGCTCTTCTCTATGGTATTTATCTTCTGGAACTTTTCTGCTTGATTTTGTGATGCAGACTTGCATCTGAAACAAGAGACTCACTTGTACATCTCTGAGAAGAGATGTTTGGCATCTGGACATGTCCTTGGGCACACAAGTGTTTTAAATTACTGTATATCCAAGCCATACTGATCAGCTTTGGCTTCGTGGCTTTGTGCGTGTTTTTTCTGTCTGAGTATTTGACAGTTCTCCAGAACTCATTTTATGAAGGGGAAATACTGATGCATAATAAACGAATGACAATAGCAATAGGAAATTATTATTCGTTATGTGGAATTTAATCACAAATAAGAGCATATTCTCCAAAGGAGCATTTAAAAGCCAAGTGTCACTGACATGAGGCTATCTAAAGTCACTATCGGGGTAAGACACTGAAAAATTCATACTTCTTTTCTGTCTAAAAGACTGGGTTAAAAAAGCACGTCACTGTGAACAGTGAGCTTTTCTTACTTATTTCTACATTAAAAGGAATCTCCAAGGAAACAGAAATACTGTGTGGCACCACTCAGATGTTTGTTCCCTCTCTTAACCTTCCAATAACCATTCTCTTGAAAGCCTTTAAAAAAACAATGATTTCTTTAGCATGTACAAGTATGGACAACATAAATGTCAATATTTATGCTCTACATATTTTCTACTGTATAGCAGAGCAACGATAAATGTGTAAAAGCAATTCTGCAGAAAATAGGATAGAGTGATTTCAGTGCAAATGTTCCTAGCATTTCTTGCTAAGATCTGGATTATTTACAATGGGACCCATAATCCACACGACACTTGATTGAAGTGCATCCTAATGTTTGTAACTGGATTTCATCAGAAACCATAAGCTGTAGAAAGGAAAATGGCTGTTCTTACAGCCAAACAGGGCTGTGTGGTCTGTGCTGCATGTGGATGTCTTTTGAATTCAGGAGTATTAAGATCGCTGGGGCCTGTAGTGGAAAATTCTGAAAGAAAACACAACACTCTCAAAAAGGTAGCAGGAGAAGTCCCGATCCCTCTGCCCTGGAGAGAAGAGCAGGAGAACGATATATATCAGAGAAAAGCACAAACTGAAGCCAGACCTTTGTGTGTTTCGTGTATCCCAGGTCATGTGCAAGGCTCAGCCAGTTCCATGTTGATTACAAAATCCAAACTGACTGCACTTTGGAGCTTTTGGCATGTGACCATTACTCTTCAAAAGCCTTATGTAAATGTTCTGAAATTCAGTTGCCCAACAGAGCCTTTAGAGGTAAGTACCATGCTGAACACCAGAGGCTTTCCTCCTCTTCTGAAGGGCAAAAGGCAAGGCAAGAGTGGCAAGTCAGCTACATCCTCAGCTGATGGAAATCAGGTCCTTTGATTTTTAATAGAGCCACATCAGCTTGCCACAAGTGACAATCTGCTGGTTTGCTTAGCTGATATACCAAGTTTAAACCAAGCATATATGAAGAAGTATTACACCAAAACTATGCACAGACTTCGCATCCATAGCGTGACCTCTGGAATTGTTTTTTATCAGCTCCAGCAAAGAAGTAACTTTTTATTTTACTTCAGTATAGTTTGAACCAGAGGAGCTAGACTAGTAGGAGTGTTAGGTTCATTTCTGGCCAGGTCTTGAGTAAAGCAAATTAGCATTTTCTATTGAATACACAAGCCCGTCTAAACAGAGGTGAGGAGAAGACAGTCTATTGACATTATGTAAAGGCGGCCTATCGGTTTAAAGGGTTCTGTTTGCCTAGAAGAGTGTGAAGGAGACTGTTTAATTACCTGTCTAAGGTTGACAAAGATAAACACCCTGTTATTATTCTATGTATTTGCTTGTAACTCAATTAAGGATGTGTACTTAATTGTATCACCAATATGAAGAAATAAGTGTTAAGGTGTTTGAAAGCTAGAGGAAATGAGATGTCCCTCAAGAAACACGAAAGGTCAGGGAGTACAGAAAGCAAAGAAGCATAAAATTATGGCATTGGTATTCAGCTAAGATCAGAAGTGAAGGGCTGTGTTATCTGAATTCCCAATTGTAAGGCTGAATTGAAGAGTTAACAGAAAAAGTGCCGACTTACAAAGCAAAGCGACATAGCACAGCAGCATGAACTAAATCAAACACATCTAGCTATTCTGTCAGTGGTGAAGGAGAGCTTATGTTCTTGAGTTATTTCAGTTACGTTGAATCATCCCTGACATATCTACAATATTTGCTGTCTTCTGTGCACAACACTCTTGAACGATAACATTTAGTGCATGGCACTAAGTGATCAGCCAGTTTCATTCTTCTGTTTCCCCGTATTAATTTTGCCGTTAAAAATACAGAAACAACAAGGAAGATGAGTTGGGAGGGGGGGAGGGGGGGGGGACACGGGACTAGTTTAAAATACATGTGTAAGTCTGATGATCTCCCTACCTGTCCTTTTTTATGTGTTAAGTCTTTAATATCTAGCATATGGATGTACTTCTCTGTGGAGGTGCGTTCTCTGTAATCTGGCCCCTTGGACATGGGCTGTTCCTGCCAGCATCAGCACAGTGAGGTGATCCCAGCCCAGCAGCACCAAGGAAGTGAGGAGTGATAGGATACAACAGCAAAGCACAGCCTCTCGTTGCCTCTGTTGTACAGCCCTGCAGCAGGACAGCCAGTGATGGGTGATGTCCCGTAATTGCGCCCAGAGCTGTCGTTTTAGGAGCAGATTCAGAAGAATAAGTCATTAGGTGACTTCTTTCTGTTTCTACTTTCCCTCTTTCTGTGGCACAAAGTGTTCTCACTGGTGCAAGTCTGAGGGGGCAGAATGCAGGCAGGGGATGTCACCTGGCCATGTTGGGTGGGAGATGGCACTTCTGAGATGCTATAACAACAGAGAGAAAAGACATTCCCTGCTTCTCCCCTGCCATTGCAAATACAATCCATCTACTCTTCCTTTTGGCACACCTGACAATATAAACATGTTCTTTGCAACCCCAGGAGACTTCCCCAGCTGCAACTTATCATTGAAACAGTTTGATTAAATTTAATTTTGCTCTTTATAGTTTTATTCTTGAATTATCTCAACACTTTCAGAGCAAATGTGTGTTTTTTTAATCAATCTGACAGCTGATTGTTTTGAGGAGGTTTTTTTACAGCATCTGACACAGCTGACACCACTGTTCTTATCATAAATATCTGTCACATTAGTTTAAAGCTGTGATTAAAGCTGCTCCACATTCTGCTGGCAAGGCAGCTGGACCTACACAAATTACGACAATAACCATAGAAGCTCCTTCCTGAGAAGAGTGCTGTTTCTGTAGCCATGTCAGACAAGTGCTGCCTTTCAAGAATGATTGCTCAGCTCTAAATGACATTTTTGGCTTTCTTTTAGAAAAGTAAGCTATTTATTTTCCTGTGATTTTAACTAAAGAACACTATCATCCCTAGAGAACAATTTTGTTTTTCAGCACTGGAGCAATTACTTTCAGCTGTATCAAGCGCCTGATGTTTAAAAGGCTGTGTGGTTTCATGGGCTTGAAAAATGCCTTCTCTTAAGGACTTCTAAGCTAGTTTCTCTGTGGCTGTCACCAGCCCCACAATCTCAGAAGCAGATAGCTGCATATCACCCACCCAATATTCCTTTACGATTTGCTATTTGTGAGAAAGAATGCGTGTAACCAGGAGATGGCTGTACTTAAAGTTGAAGCAAGAGATGAATGTGTATGGTTATGATGCCATCCTTAAGACAGCAGGAAAAGCTGTCATACAGCACGATAATCACAGAGTCATAGAATGGCCCAGGCTGGAAGGAACCTTGAAGGATCACCTGATCCAACCTTTTATGGGAAAGGGAGCCTGAAGGAGATTATCTAGCAACCTGTCTAATTGTATCTTGAAAACTACCGATGACGGGGACTCTGCCATGTCCCCGGGAGGCAGTTCCAATGAATGTTCTCACTCTAAAATGTTTCTTTCTTATGTTGAGATGAAACCTCTCCTGGTTTAACTTGTACCTGTTGCTCCCTGTCTTCTCCATGTGACATCCTGTGAAGAGAGAGGAGAGTTCATATCCTCTTCGAAGCTGCCCTTTAAGTACTGGAATACTGTGATGAGGTCCACCCTTAGCCTTCTGTTCTCTGAGGGGTGATGAGGTCCACCCTTAGCCTTCTCTTCTCTGAGGACTAAAAAACTAGCTACTTCGGTTGCTCCTCAAACAGCAGGTTCTCCAGTCCTTTGAGGACGGAGAACCACCCACAGCCCTCCTTGGGACCCTCTCCACATCTTCTTTGCATTGTGGGGACCAGCAGTGGGTTCAGTACCCCAGGTGCAGCCTCACAAGTGCCCAAGGGACTCACAGAGCCTGCAGCAGATGCAGAAATTACAAATTCATCAGGAACTGAAAGCAGAAAGTGATGGCTGACTCCCCTTCCAGCAGTCTGCACAGAATAGAACAAGGGGGTAAGCAATGAGACCTTTGGTGTCCATGATGTGTGTGCCCATGGCCACTGTATAGGTAGGACTTGTATTCCTGGACAGGGCTAGTCCCTGATACTGGAGTGAGGAGAACAGGACAACAAGAGTTGAGGGCAAGATGCCCTGTCAAAGGCAGAGTGTGCACCTGCACTGGTAGTTGATCACAGACGGGAATCAGGATCATACTGACAAACAATCCACTGAGGGAAAGTCTTGAAAGTGCAACTCATGAGAGCAAAACATGAATATATCCAAATCAATCCATAATTCATACTTACAGAGGCATTTTGACACTCAGTTCTTGCCACACTGAATAATTAATATATTCGTTGTGCTAGAAATAAATAACGTACATGAAACATATCATCTGCAAAAGGGTATTAAATGCAGAAGACCATGCTCTTGCCAACATCTAAAAGAAAAACTACCCTCCAAAATCAAACGGTAAACAATGACAATGCAGAAAGTAATGACACTTGTAATCCAGGTCATTCTTAGGTTCTCAGAGGTTGTCAGACAAAACACATGGTCATCAGCTAGAGGCAACATTCATGGCTTGCACTCTGTTGCAAATCAATTTGTTACCATCCCTTCCCACAGGATAAGCCTCCCAGAACTGCAAAGCCCTGTCAGCCAGGACCTGATGGCTCACCCAGGTGGAGTCCACAGCCCTGAAGTGCACAGCTTTTGCCATAGTGGCTCCCTTGTTTGGATCCTGTGCTCAGCTAAAATATCAGTCCTTGTCCTGGTCTGTTTAGATCTCTTGGATTACGAAGTATTGGAGACAAAACTAACAAAAAAGGTTTAAAGCAAATAAAATCAATTAGATTGGTGTAAATAAGCTGGCTGCATGTGCTGACAGATTCATTGCATTGCGGAGAGCACTAAGGCTATGGGGAATGGTGATGTTGCATGGTCTATGTGGGGCTGGCCATGGAGAGGTGATGACCTGGGCTGTGGAGCACAAGGAGGGGTTGTATGTGGGGACACACAGCAGGGCACAGAGGACAGGTCTAAATGCAAGATGTCATACTTGGCCTGATGAATTTATCACTAGTTACCACTCAGAGGATCGAAAGGATCAGGTTTGGACATGGCAGGAGACTGTTTGCTTTCTAAATCCTCCAACTGTCACCTGCAATCTAGCTTTCAGGTCTCATGGACAGGGCCTGCATCAAAAACCTCAGGCCAAACAGGGCACGTGCATCACGCAGTGTCTTTGCGGTGGCCTTTAGACAGGCTGTCAGCGGAATTACTGTCATGACCTCTCCTGAGATGTCTGTGAACCTACCGTAAGCATCCTGGCTGCTGGCTGTTTCTTGTGCATGCCCATGCTGATGACAAGTATCAGTGCGTGGTCTCCGAGGAAATGTGTGAACGTGCTCTGCAGTACATCAAGCAATTAATTTGTTAGCACACCTTCTGATATGATGTCAAAATTAGACCATGAGTTCCTTCTCATCCCATCGCCCTGAGGCCAAGGGGTGGAAAGGACTGGCAAGCCTGCCCCATGCTGCTGTTCCTATCTTTAGACACCATGACAGCAATGGCCAGCTGCTGTGAGCAGCAGTCTTGCACACACAGAGTTACACCAGCTTCCTGCTGATGCCTCCTGTCCCTCTGAGGCTGTCATTCCCATAGTCACTGCCTGAGTCCCACTGTCACTGAGTCAGTCTGAGTGACAGCCACGACTTCTTTTTCTTCTCCTCCATTAGAGTCTTCCACATATGCCCTTGGCTCCTCACCTCCTCCAAGCCCTTTGACATGGTGCCTACTGCATGCTGGGGTTGTGGGCAGGCTGGCTTGTGTGTGGGTGCATGTCTGAGTACGAAGCAAGAGAGCTGACAATCTCCCATTGTCCTGGGTTCAGCAGTAGCAGTCATTTTTTCTCCTTCTTTGTAGCTGGTGCAACGCTGTGTTTTGACTTTCAGCCTGGGAACAGTGCTGATAGCACCGATGTTTTTAGTTGTTGCTCAGTAATGTTCACTCTGACCAAGGACTTTGTGAGTCTCATGCTCTGCCAGGGAGGAGGGGAAGCCGGGAGGAAGCAGAGACAGGACACCTGACCCAAACTGACCAAAGAGGTATTCCATACCACAGCACGTCATGCCCAGTATATAAACTGGGGGCAGTTACCCAGAAGGGATTAATCACTGCTCAGGTTGGGCTGGGTATCGGTCAGCAGGTGGTGAGCGGTTGTATTCTCTTCCCTTGTTATTTCCCTTATCATCATTATTATCATTGGTGGTAGCAGCAGTGATTTGTGTTATACCTTAGTTACTGGGCTGTTCTTATCTCAGCCCGTGGGAGTTACATTCTTTCAATTCTCCTCCTCATCCCTTTGGGAGCAGGGGGGAGAAAGTGAGGGGGGAGTGAGCGAGCGGCTGCGTGGCTGACTGGGCACAAACCATGACACCCATGAATTCCAGCTTGGGGGGATCCACAGGCTGCACGGGTGGCTTGTCTGTGTGCCTGGGAAGCTGAATGCATGGGGGCTTCTGCCAAAAGAGTCAATGGCACAATATTTCATGACAGAGCATGGGTAGGGGAAGACTTGCTAGAGGTGGGGCTGGGCTGGGTTATGAAGCTCTTGTGTGACTGATGCATCCGGGGATGCTGCTGAGGAGGACCTCTGCTTCCCTGTGATCTTCTGTGGGCAGTGCTTGTGAGGAATAATGAGCTGAGAATGGGAAACTACTTCCTCCATAGCATCTAAATAGAATCATAGAATCAACTAGGGTGGAAAAGACCTTTAAGATAATCAAGTCCAAATATCCTCCATACTTTCCTCCTCTCTGCCCTGGCTTAGTCTAGGGGACTTAAAGCTCAGTATGTTCACATTCCCATCTCTTCCCAGTGGTAGCCTGAAAACATGGAAATTACAACACAGATGAAGGAAGGAATCCCAGTAATCCAAGCTGGAATGTTTGCAGTGAGGACTGCTCATGTCTCTCGATGCTGGTGCTGGAGCAGTACTTGGGGCTGGGGAATACAACTTGCCAGGCAGCACCATCCTTAATCAGGCTTTCCAACAGAGAAGAAACTGTGGCATGGCTTTCTGGTCTGCTGCCAGTTCCTTTTCTATCCATGCTGTGCACCTTCACTGCCTGCTGGGCACTTGCCATAGGAAGCAGTGGGTCTGTGTGTGCATCGAGCTGGGAAAGGCCAAGGATGGGAGTGCCGGGTGATGGATGGCACATCTTGCAATCAATCACCTCTCAGGCATGAGGGTGCTAGCTAGCAAATGAGCCTAAATGGGGCTGAACTGCTTGAAACGAGTGCCTAGACATCTGGGGTGTTATTAGCAATCCAGGAGAATTAGATCCGCGGTCTGGGGCAATTGCATCATAACTCAATGTAGGCTCATACCCAGAGGGAGAAGCTTACTCTGCTTTGGGAGCCTAAACTAGGGCAGATGAAATGCAGCCATTAGGTCTGTATACAATTAATAATACTCTCAACACATTTGGGCCATTTTTCTCTTTGTCTTTTATTCCAGAACAGACACTCTTTATTATTGCATCAATTTTCCTACATTACTTAAAAAAGTAATTCCTGTACAGAGTAGATTGCTTGCGATATTTTTTCACTGCCAATACAGTGTGATGAAATGGTCATGAAAGCTTGCCTGGAGCTTGCAGAGCAGCGTGGGGCCAAACGATGCAGCTCAGGGGCGCTCCCTGCCCCAGCCATACTGTAGGAAGGTACCAGCATCAGCCTGGCACGTACCTAGCCTGGGGCCAAAGTCTACCCTTAGGAGGAACGCAGCAGAATTATATTGTCTCAAATATATTACAAATATCGCAGGCTTTTATTGATTCAGTGTGTTCATATAAATCGGGCAAATAATTCTATTTTTAATACAGTCTATGATGCCTTCAGGGGAGTGGGCCATTTGAAGGCAAAGGGGCTGGGATTTTGCTCCTTGTTTTAGGTTATATTATGTCATTTCAGCTCATCAATTTTCACTACTTTGTTCCTGTTCTTAAAAAGCATTTCAGGGGGGTGTTTTGACCTCACAGACCAGAGGTCAGCATGATTCCCTGCAGCTTCCTGAGAGGGTGGAGGGCTGCTGCTTTCTGTGGCTATTACTGGAGTACAGTTCATGTCTGGCTAATGCACATTTTCTCCATAGCCGTCACTTTCAAAGCATCTTTCTAATTTGTTCCCCTCCGTAAAACCTGTGCTCAAAGGTTTCAATTTATGCTTTACATCTCCCAGTGGCTGTTTCCATGTCAGACCAGTTCTCAAAATGAAGACAAGCACCTCACTGGACTTAGGCTGCTTTGGACATACAGGTGTCCAGCCATGGGCTGTGTTGTATAAGAACAATCATTTAAATAAGTTAAGAAACAGGAAAATGCATCATTAATCCTTTTTTTTTTAAATTTCTTTCTATCTAAATACTTTCAAATGACAGGTCATGGGACAAAGGAATAATTATAAAATAACATGGTATTATAATAACAAAGCAACAAATATTTATAACTAATTAGAAGTAACAAAGGAAGGATTAGAACATGAGAGTCATCTAGAACAACAGCTGACATGTTGTTTGCAGCAGATGGATGTGGTGCGCATGTCCTCTTCCAGCATGAGATCTTCAGAGGGTGCCAGGGTGCGGATTGCAGGTGTCCCTCTGCACTACCCTCTGGGAGGGGGAAATTAAGTATATTGCCAGACACAATTAAAAACAACAAATGCTTATCCTCCTTAATTAGGCTGTAGAACAGTTATCACCAACCTCCCCCCAACACTTGCTGTTGAAAGCAAATTATTCAGAGCATTTTTAATGTAATTTTTTTGCAGCCTGCTAAATCCTTGCCTCTTTAGTAAGGCTGATGGCTTGAGACCAGCCAATAGACCCCAGCAGTGGAAGAAGGTTCACAAAGAGTATAAAAACCAGACAACTAGCAAAAGCATTTTAAAGAGAACAATGGCTTGAAGTTGGCTTCAACCCACACACTCCTCGGCAGTTGGGAACATCCTCCATCGTGACCGAGCACATTATAAAGACTGGTAGTGGGAATCACATTGGTACTGCGATTGAACTCTGCAGGTCAATTTCCGTATTCCTTAATGCAATTTACATTTGTATTGTGGTTTCAGTATATTTCGTATCACTCTGCTGTATCAGAAATACCACATAACATCTTCAAATAAGTAACTTTGGCATTAAGCATTGCGCCCTTCAGCCATGTCATATCCAAAAGAGGCTGGTCAGAGAATATTGGACTCCAACACGGCTGTTCAATAAGACTATTTTGTAATTATGTTGTTCATAAGTTTACATGGCTTTGACTTTGTCAGATAGTTTCTCATCAGAGAAACTTGCTTAACTAAATGCTAGCAGCAATGACAACTGGCAACTCTAATTACACTTGACAGAGTACAAGACAGTCTTTTTTCTTCCTACCAGATGCTTCCACTGCTGCGCGCTCCCTCATCTACTAATTCCTGCCCCCGGTAGAATTTATTAAGACATGCACCTGTCATTTGGGATATCACAGATATCTGGTAAGACATGAAAAGTGTAGCAACGTGCAGCAGAAGTGCCGTCATAAACAGCCTCTCTCTGTCACAGAAGACTACCTTCAGAAGTGAGGAGTTACATATGATCGACACTTGTCACTAAGGTGAAATGATGATTCTTCAGTGGAAGCAGTCGGGGGGGCACATCCAAAAGGATATCAGGTGCACCCCAGGCCAAGCACTTTAGGGGTGAGGGCTGCTGTGCTTCTCTGGTCTTCATTCATTTCTGTGCCTTAACCACCCAAGTGGTCCCACAAACTGATGCTCAGCTACGTGGTGGAGGCAGACAGGATGATTTGCCCACTGCTGTGGTAAGATAGACACTACAAGGTAGATTGTCTCGCTCTTTCTCTTCCAGATGAGTCACAACATAACAATCTGTCAGCATGCATGGAGAGATTTTCCAATTTTCCTTTGCTGATTAATTTTTGTTTAATATCACATTAGTTTGATTTCAATGTATAGAAGGAACTGACCTGATTTTGCTGTCAGGTGCAAGGAAGGCAGAGCAATAAAGGTGCTCTGTGGGAGAAAGGAAACACACCTTATTTCAAAGATCCTGGAACAACATTCCTGATGTGCATCAAGATCATAAGAGCAAGAAATGACCGTACACTGATAAGGAGGTCGGTAGCAGTTCATTGGAGGGTCAAAATATCACATTAGTAGGAAGAACCCACCAATACCTCACCAACTGATTGATCATCTGTGGTTCTGACTAACGTACACTGTTACAAAACGTTTTCCACTTGTCCCATCTCCTACCTGCTGCTAGTGCTTACCAGTAAATTCTGAAAAGCATTGAGACATACAGATATTTAAAGCAAGTTTGCCCAGTTTTGCATGAATTTGTGCAAGTACAAATCCACCGTGATCTAAATGGAGAAGAGGCAAACATGCTGGTGCTATGGGGAGGTAATATTCCCTTATCTTCATTCCTTTCTCCTAATAAACCTGTCCCAAACCAAACTCACAATGCAAAAATTGAAATTTAGAGCATTAGGGGATGTTATTTGTTCCATTTTATACAGAATGAGAATTCGGGAAGTTTAGAAGAGCAGCTCACCAATTCTGTGCCTTCTGGGGAAACAACATCAGTGCATTTTTTCTCTTACATGTGTAAGTGCTGCAGGCAAAAATCAGGAGGTTCCTCCTTAGTTTTATTCCTGTGGTTGTGAGAACTAATTCAGTCCATGAGCTGTTACAGTGAAACAAACAACCAAGAAGAAAGCAAAATTTAAATAACCTACCTCGAGAGTTTTGGGAGGTTTTGGTAGTCTAGGATGTATTTTTTTTTTGTATCTTCCCATCTCAAAAGCCAAGTATGATTACTATTCCAGATATTTTGAGCCAAGCAGTAGCTGTTACATTTCAAAAATAGGGTTTATATGCTTCAAAATAATTCATACTTTTAAGGGTCAGATATCTCAAAGCCTTCTAGACATGGGAGACTGGGAATTCTTCTTTTCCATTGGCATAAAGTCTTCCATTTCTAGTCATATCCAACATAGTATATATAGGTCATTAAAACTCTGACATTTCTAGGCAAAGAAAATTTGTCACTGTTGTAGCACTGATTTTTACCTTTCTAATAGCTCGCAGAGGTGTCATTTTAAGGAAAACTCCATGTCTGAAATGAAAAAGAGGAAATATTAGCTATAGGGAGCTGTTCTTGTTTGAGGACTGTTGAAGTAAATCCTGGGTGATGGGGTTTGAGAAGCAGATAAAGTGGTCAAAGGTGTATGATAAATTCAAATATAACGTATGACTGTAATTTAACACTCCATCTCAAAGCCTGCTGCTGTGTGTCATCAGTCAGGGATGTCTGTGTGAGCCCAGTTGATTGAGTCTCAAAGGACTGGGAGAGACAGCAGTTACAGAACTCAACAGGGGACAACGATGGGCAGATTGACCTCAAGCAGTTGAGTAGGAGGTCATCCTTCCCCATGTCCTCCTCAGGAAAGCAGCCAATGCCCCCAGGTCTCACTCTCTCCATGATGCTGAGCTGGCAGGGTGCTGAGCCAGGGCTGTGCCGGTGCTCGGTCTGTTCCCTCAGCACACTGTTAGTTCATGCTCCCACTGTGGAGGTGAGGAAGATAATACGTATGGGCTTTCTTTCTTGTTGGCTTCTTCAGATTCCCAGTGATAGTCAGGGTAAAATGGGAGAAATAATTCTATTGTGATAGCTTTTATTTCGAGTGCTAAATGCATGCAGAATACATCTAGGTTTTAAACACTGGGTAATCAGATTACTGGGTTGCTATGATATCACAAAGTAAACATGTAGAAAACGAGTATATAATATTGAACAGTCATTTTTCCTGAGTTTTTACACATGTAAATACAGCCCTCGAAACCTTGACTTTATCTACATGAACATACTGCTTTTAATGGTAATGTGCTCCTTAGTTCGTTCTCCCACCTGTTTACATTTCCTATAGCTAGTTTTTTAAATACATAATGGCACTGTACAGCTTAGGAAATTATTTTCAATGTGTGGGCATTCTTATCAAGTGGAATCAAGTATTGATCATGTGTAGAGAAAGTCTCAGCATTCCTTCACATTTTCCAGCTATCTGGTTGGGGGGAAGTTCATTTTTGTCATTCATTTGTGAATTGAGAGTTGGGTTTGTATTCCTGCGTTTAGAAAAAACCCATCAGGCTTTGTGGTTGCAGGCTCATAACAAACACCAGCCACACGGTCAGCTTTTCAAAACTGCTGCCATTGATTTATTTGGGTGTTCTGTTTCAAGTTTGGCACATTAGGTTTTTATTGTGTTAAATCAATAGAATTAGCATGAAAGACGATAACTGTTTTGTATGACAAAGATTGGAGTAAGATTTTAAGACTGAGTACTTCATACATTTTTTGCTCATTTCTTATTTAGCTGCACTTCGCCTAACTGCCAGATCCACCTTTTGTTGCCTAAACACCTCTTGCCATGAGAACCCTGTTCCTTTCAAGGATGAAATTTTACTTCCGAACATGATCCTCCAGGTCCAGCATCACATCATTACTAACAGCCAGAGCTGGCTCTGCAGCTGAGCCTTCGCTGCTGAGGTCCTTACTTCCAGAGGGTTTTAAATAACTGTGAAATCTCTGCAGACTCATGCCACTCTAATACAGCTAATGTGCATAAGTACATCTGGGTCAGAGATGAAAGACATAAAACTAAGGGGAATGGGGAATTAACCCTTAACCTTACTGGGTAGCCTGTGGGGAAACCAGGAGTCTGTCTCCTGGTCTCCTTACAATGTCTTAACCATAAACTCATCATTTCCATTTGTTTCAAGGATGTGTTTGTACTATTACTACTACTGCGAATACCACTGTTTCAGCAGATGCCCTACTTAACTGATGAAGGAAAAGTGTTCCATCTCCAAATTTTTTCTCCTCTCTCCTGTATGTTGCAATGCAAAGGACTTGACTGGGGAAAAAACGCTGAGAATAGGTGTAACCAAATGCTTGGGGAATTCACAAGGACAAAGTTTCATTTCTGAAACATGCATTCCATGTGATACTTAATCACATATTCCCACTGAAAACCTTCTGTGCAGCAGACTGTTTGCAGGAATGGAGCCAGAAGAAGTATCAACACAGACAAATCATGGAAAACTTTGAATAGCCAGCCATTCTTATACTGATTTCCTGAGATTTGTTGTTTGTTTTGTGCATATGTAACCACATATTAAGAGGTGGGGGAGTTCATAAGAAGAAACCAGAAGACACAGCACACCAGAAGATTAGTCCCCATCAGCCATAGAGTAACTGGTGAGCTGGGGGTGCCAGATCCTCAGTGCCTCTCGGGCATTGCTCTGCATGGCAATATAAGGACAATTCTGCCACCGCCCAGCCCTGAGCGAGGTGCACAGGCTCTTTTATAGACAATTTTTCATATTCCACTTGATTACCTAACATTTAAGCAACAGGGTCATCCTCTTTGGCCAGTAAATGTGTGACTGTATCTTCCTCTCCTGTGTGGCGGTGCAGGCTGTTGTGCAGAAGAGGGATGGGTGCTCTGGCATGGAGCTCATGGCAGGAGTGAGGGAGGTGGCTGAATCACTCACAGCCCAAGGGAGTACCTAAACTGAAAGCTAGAAACACACTGCGAGCCACTTCTGCATTCTCTGTCCATTATATTATCATGTGATATGTCTGGTCAGTTTTTAAATCATTTTAGAGATGTGACTTCTAACAGTTTTCTTGGGAAGCTATTTCACAGTCTGTTAGACCTCCTTGTAAGAACTTTGGCTGGATAGTCAACTCCAGCCCGTTTGCCCAGTTTCCTGCCTTTATATGCAATTATACCCCTGAGAAGTGCTCTAGGCAATCTCCTTAATGCCTCAATGTTTGTATCTTTCAAGCATATGTAAACAGTTACAGCAGTTTTGGACACCATGTGGGCATCTTAAAATATTTAGCTCTTACATTCTTTCTCCATGGATCATCCACTATAGCCCTTATGTTAGGTTTTTTATTCTTAAAGTTCTTTATACTTTGTCATCCTCTTCCTAGGCAGGTTGGTACCCAGGCCTGCATGCAAGCCATAATTTGTACAACAAAGATTTCATATTCATAGTATTTCTAGGCTGCAAATAGTTTTAAATTCTGTTCCATGCCCTAATTTCACTGTAATTATATCTTTTTTTAAAATGAAAGAGCTGGTACAGAAAGAGTGAGCAGCTTTTCACTTCAATTAGGCTAGTTCCTGGCAGCTTTAATGTGTAATGCTGTAAAGAGCTGCAAGGCTAGAAGATTTTCCTGGGGTCCACAGAACTACAAAGAAAAATAAACACATTTTGCTTACAAAGCAGAAGCAACACTATATGGAACATGAATGTATTTTCCTCCCTTTGTTTTCTTGAAGCACAGAACTGCTTTAGGAACATTGGATTGCCATCCCAGCTCCTAAAATAATCCATGCGCAAACTTATTCATAGAACCATCCAGATATTTTTCACGACAGCATGAGAGTCAGATGTCACAGGCAAAATGTTGGCTGTTGGTATTCAAAATATTCAGAGTCACTGCACGGTAGGAGTTCTTTCTGCATGACAAAATGCATAAGGACTCTATAGATGCTACTTGTAATGTTTTGGTAGAAGATTCTGTCTGGCAATCAATAAATGACACATTAATTTTTTAATAGATGTTAATGAATTGATACAATCCCTGATTCCAGTTTCCTAATAGGCTAATTCTTAATGTGAGAAGCTGTGTGAAACAAGGAAAACAGTAGTTCTGGATCCAAAGCTGGAAATGAGCCTGATTGCTTGTACTAAAATGAGCCACACCTATGCCCTGTGGAGTTCAGGGTGGTTTATGGCAGCTGGGATGAAAATAACCTGGGATGACTCTGTGTAATTATTTATAACAGTGATGATTAATACAACAATAGTAATAATAGTAATAATCAGAACAAAATTATGCAGAAGGTCAAGGCAGGACCTGGGCTTCACAAAATCATTCTCCTGTACTTATCACAGGACCACCTGGACTCTCCAGTTTCTCACAAAACCAAGGATAACCATCTTTGCCCTTTAGCTGAGCAGATATTTGAAGTGCTCTAAACACAGCTGGCATCATACCCATCTTTGCCCCTCAATCAGTACGTTAGACAAAAATATGAACAACTATATGAGGAAAAAATATGTGAAAGTCATAGATGATATCTTTTTATGAATAGCATGATAGAATCCAACTTTGGAAAGACATCTCTTTATTACCTCTTCCTATTGTACTTTCACTTGAGGATATTTCCTCCTCTGACGTTTTCAGCAAAATCCTACTCTCCTAAATATTTATTTCCTGTTATCTGTTTCCCATCTTGCTGCTGATGGACACCCCAAAATATAACACACTGCCTGCTCACTTTGAACTACCGATCTGTGTTAATGCATTAACCTTTCCCCTTTCATCCAACCTCTTCTTCATAGGAAGGAAGCAGGTCAGCAAAGAAGGCTGAACCTTTCTTCAGCAATCCCTTAGATTAACCATGTGCTACACAACAAGGTGATGGCTACAGACCATATCGTGCTGCTTCTGTGAAAAAGTGAGCAGGGACCGCAATCTCAGGATATGCTCTGATTAAAGCAGATGAGCCTTTCATCTCTCTTTTGATGCTTGCTTTCAGATCGTGGTTCACCAGGCTGCTGTGGAAAGTATCTGAGCAAAAGAGGTGGAAGGTGGGAGATAAAGATGAGTTTAAAGAGAAAGATAATACATTTTTTAATAGTTTCAAAAAATAAATAAAAATAGATTTTTTAATTAATATTATAATTTATTTATTTTCATTTTATTTTCTTTTTCAAAGGAGTGTGGCAAAATATTGACATGAGACCATAGCAGATAAAGCAAAAAAGAGATTCACAGAGGCCACATCTTCAAGGTACGTTACAAAACATATCCACCTACAGCTCTTTCCATTGCATAACTGCCACATGTGGGTCATGCCTGCTTACAAACTGCCAGAACCTGTACCTTAGAGACAAATATCTGAATGGCCCAACATAGGCCTCTTCTGAATGGGATTTGTCTGGAGACCTTTCACCTGGTGTTTCTTTTGAGTATTTCTGAACGCCAGAAGAATCTCATTAACAAGAATCATCCTCGGTCTGTAGCAGTCATAGGCAAGAGGCTGCAGACTGCTCCTGATGTAGTGCCGGAAGCAACAGCAATGTGACACTACTGTTTTTCCTGTGATGCTGCATAAGGCAGGATCTGGTATTACTCAATACTTGGGTTGGCTAATTTGAATGGGACCATTCAACCATTTCTACAGATGGAAGATACTGAAGTGGTTTTCCTTCCCTCCTTTGTGTCATATTTGAGTGAATTTACTTTGGCAAAATTCACACTTCCTTGTGCTTTCTGTAAACTCTCCAATTATTAAATCTGATGGCGGTGTTCACAGGCAGTACATTTCAGTATCTGTGTTGTTCTATATTAGGTCTTACATCTTACTCAGCTGTGTCAAACTCAAAAGCCTTCCCACAGTGCATGAAGCAATTTGATGACTATCTATCTGTCACATCCTCTCTGTCCATCTTTCTGCAGAGAAGGATGTCTGCAGAGCAGCACATAATACCCTGCACACGCAACTCATCTCTGCTGCTGTGCCCGGCAGTGACAAACACTGGGCACAGCCCAGGGAGTGGAAATGGGTGTCCCTTACTCATCCATCAAGAGGAAGAAACCTTCTGCCAACATCAGTTCCACATTGCCAAACGAATCCAGATCTCACTGAATCTTAAATATTATCTACCAGCTGACACAAATGTTTTCATAAAGAGATGTATATACTAGGTGGATCAGAACCAGCATCATGGGCACCAGTGAACAACTCGTCCAAAATGGTCTTTCAATTGCAACTAAAAACTGCCTAAAAGGAACATCTAAAATGTTCAGATACTTAGAATAGAAGGAAATATTCTCCTCTGAAAAGTCTTTGAGGGTTTGACTCCTTGCATTTTGTCCATAGGTGAGAACTAAGATGAAACTACCAATACGAAGATTTCGTCTAGTATGCAATTTGTATTCTTTCCAACGTTGCTTACATCCTGATTGTTACCGTAGAAAAATTAGCATTAGAGAAAAGCCTCATTTTGTCCACCAAGGTGGACAATCAAAAAATAATAACCATTAATTCAGGAAATGAATTAGCCTGTAATTCATCATCACTTCTCAAATCAGGCTAGTTCAGAGGACTCTATACTCTCAGTCCTTTTTCTTTTTTTCCTCCTTAGCTCTCATTAAAGTCACTTCTATTCCCCTTCAAAACCTTCTGGTTGTGTTCAGCAGAGTAGATGCCTTAGGTACAGGGCTTCTCAGGTAACCCAGAATGGCCAGGAGCTCTCCTCTAATTAGTTCTGCTAGCATGACTGTGCATTTTAATTCGAATACTGGATTGTTCTTCCTCGGCATCTCAGAGGTGGCCTTCATGTGTGCTTTTTGCAGATACGGAGACAAAAAAGAAAGAAAAAAAAAATCCTAACTGCGTTTTCTCTTTACCTTAGTGTATTTTTTTGGATTAGATTTGGCTACCAGGTTTCCAACATCCTCAGAGTATTCTGTGATTGGGTTCCAGTGTTCAGTACTGCCATGCAACCAAGGAATGAATACACCAGGGAACAAGGGAGCCCAGCTCACGCCCGTTTTCCCAGTAAAGATGTGTTTCCCAAGGGACAGTGCTGGTGGCAGTCATTGATCCACATGCACAGAAACACTGATTTTGTTGCTTTTTGGTGGGTGTTGGCATGCACAGTGCTGATCACCTTGAGGCTGGTGTGCTTCCCATTGCTGTTCATGGGAATGTGGAGCTGCTAGCAAGGAACAAGGCCCAGCCCTCATCAAATGCACCACCTATTTCAAAACATACAGAGCATGCAAAGCTGCTAAGAGAAATCAGCATCAGCAGGTGGTGCAATGCTGTATATTTTAATATAAATTTACTCTCTAACTGAGTTTGTGGAAGACATCAAGACTGGGTAGAATCAGATTGCCAGTAGACTTACACCTCCCAGCAGCTAACACAAAGATAAACCCTTTAAAACAGTTAATCCTCCTGGAACTGCAGTTGCAGAGATGGAGAGATGATAGATACAAAAATGCTCAACAGATAAGATTGTCACTGCTAATGAGGAGGGCTGCCCTGAGCTGGAAAAGCAAAGTGCTGGAGCCGATATCGCCTTGGAAGTCACAGGGCTGGAATAAAGCCTGGATAGTCCAGGCTGTGCTTAGCATCTTCAGAAAGTAACCTCTCTGCACTGCAGAAAGGCAGCTGCTTTGGGTTAAAAGCACTGTCAAACCCTGCAGAAGAGGTGGTGTCCCCCATGGCAACAACAGCTAGACTGGGTACACACCGACTACCCAAAGCGTGGGGCAGTCCGTGTCCCTGACACCCAGTGTGGCCAGTGGTACCAGGAAAATCTTCACAAGTCTTTGCCAATTGCCAGCCATCCTCCATATCTACCAAGCCTGTGCTCAGCCTGTGTCTGGCTTTAAGGACATTACTTAGTCAGTTGGTGCTGGAGGAAGGTCAAGGAAGCCCTGTGGGTTTGGCAATCCTCTCCAACCAAGGAGAATCAGACCCACTCACATGAAATGCAAATTCTGCCTTACTTGGCCTGCTGACTTGCTTACCGAGCATCCCAGCAGTGCAGGCTGGGTGCAGGGTGGATAACAGTGCCTAACACAGTACCCGCTGCACTTCCTTCAGGGGCAGCACCTCTCCCTGCTGCAGAGCTATTGTCCCTATACCTTTTGTCTCTGCTAAATCCTGACCTGCAGTGTGCCACCTGTGTGCTGAACAGCAGCGTGCTGTGACTCCGGTTATACTTTGCCCTGCAGGGTAACTGCTGGCATTTAGGAAACTGTAATTCCTATGCTGGGTCTGACATGTGGCAAAGCAATCAAGTACTTCTCATTATTGTCACCCGTGGGGTTGTCTCACAGGTCCAGCCTATTACCTAACATGTGTCTTTAAGTGCACATGGATGCAAACACCAGGAAAATAGCTTTCAGCTCAACCTGGATCTTCTCCCCAGGAGCGCAGTAATCCTGATTACTTGATACCACAGACAGACTTCACTTACTTGTCAAACAAGCTCTGCTGCTTAATGAAATGAACAAATCCACTTCCAGCCTCAAAGGGGAGTTTAACTTGCTGTTTCTTTGAATTAAGCTTGCACTGCCTCAAACCTCTATTGAAGTGTCAGCAGGTATATTCCAAAAATGACAACTGTAGAAATGACTGCCTACCCCTCCTGCTAGTCTCTGTTCAGCCATGCAGAATCTAGCTCTGAAAAATGAAGTTATCTGCTAATAATGGTGATCTAATCTCTATTCTGAGATCTGGCAGTCAGCAGGGCTGGCTTTAACAACCTGGGCGAAGCGTTTACAACTCAGTGATGTGCTGAAACATGGGGCAGATCCGTGCTTTGTCCAATCTGCTATTTTGCTCAAGGCTACTCAGCAAAAGCAAAGATTTATGTTGTGATACTCTTTTGGCAAAAAAGAACCTAGGAGGGTTTGGTTGGTTTTTTTAATGAAACTATGAAAATTACTTGTATAATGTGCTGTTGTATCTCAAATCTGTCTTTATTTGAAGGGTTGTATCCACTTTATAATTGTTCTTATGTTGGTGACGCCTTAATAATAATTACAGCAAACATCAGCCTCGGGAAGCATTAGTATGAGCGATTGCAGGAAAGAGGAAGGTGAGGTGTTTTCTCTCACTGGCAAATGGATGATATACATACATAATTTCCATAAACGCTTAAGGATTTTTTCTGTATGTCTGTTCCCCCTGCAGGGATGAGACATGCTGTCTGACACCCGCATGTCTTTGACTGCAAGAGCAGTGGTTTCATTTATAGAAACCAGGAACGAACAAAACCCAGCAGGTTCTCTGGGATGCTTAAGTCAGACAAATCTCCAAGGAGGGCTTTCTGTAGTCAGGTTTGATGCATGTGTCTGAGCAGTGAGAAGATGTGCATCTGTTGTGGTTTAACCCCAGCCAGCAACCATGGAGCCACTCGCTCCCTCCCACGCAGCAGGGTGCGGAGAATCGGAAGAGTAGAAGTGAGAAAACTCACAGGTTGAGATGAAGACAGTTTAATGGGACAGGAAACGAAAAAAATCGTGATAAAAGAATTATAATGTACAAACCAAGTGATTCTCAATGAAACTGCTCAGCACTTCCCGACTGATGTCCAGCCAGTGGTCCCCGGCTAGTTTTCCTAACTCTGTATTCAGTTTGTATACTGAACATGTCATTATATCATGCGGAATATCCCTTTTGCCAGTTGGGTTCAGCTGTCCTGGCTGTGTCCCCTCCCAAACCCTTGTCCTCCTGCAGCCTTATTGCTAGCAGGCATGAGAAGCTGAAAAGTCTTTGGTTTAGCATAAGCACTACTTAGCAACAACTGAAAACATCTGTGTTATCAAAATCATTCTCCTACTATATCCAAAAGATAACATTATACCAGCGACTAAGAAGAAAATTAACTCTAACCCGGCTGAAACCAGGACAGCAGCCTTCAGCAAGACCGTTCAGCTTTGGAATACATTTCACTCCAATTAATCACCCTTCACCTGGTCTCTGCAGATGAGCCACCCTGAGCACCCCTGGCACTGCTGTGCCCCTCTCTTCTCAGGTAAGTTTGCAATGCTGTTTTCTGTAGGATTATGTCAGAAATATCTCAAAAGAAGCAAAACCTCCTCATGTGGTTTGTTAAACAAAGAAGGGTGGTAAACACACAGACGTGAGTAGGTGCAAGATATCCTTGCATCCAGTGTGGGATGTGCCCAGCACCGGGTCTCCTGGCTGCCCAAGCTGCTGAGGGGTCTGTTGGTGAGGCCTCCTCTGCGCTGGGACCATGGTTATCCTCTGGGGATCTGTAGAGGCAGAAGTCTTTTCTGAGCACAGCACCAAGCCACTCTGTGCTGCACAGGTTCCACTACTGAAACAGGGGTGAGAAACTCATTTCTTAAGAAGTCAATTCCTTTGCAGTTTGGGGTCCTTTTTGTTCTTTTTCCTTCATCAAATAAAAATTACATTTTTTAATGACATAGAGCTTCAGTGAATATCTCTTTCCTGAACCTAGGTGCAATTTTGTGTGATCAGAGATTTCTGTTCTGAGGATGCTTGGGATTTAGCTGAAGTGTTTTCATGCTGTACACACATTTTGGTTTATAACTTTCTTTACTTTCTGGAATAT
This sequence comes from Lathamus discolor, assembly GCF_037157495.1. NCBI lineage: Eukaryota > Metazoa > Chordata > Aves > Psittaciformes > Psittacidae > Lathamus > Lathamus discolor. The sequence goes on from NC_088884.1 coordinate 27,340,856, forward strand.
TCTTCAGTTATATTTTGTAAGGCAATCCAAAGACTTCTGGGTATGACGTGTATTATATATTTTTACTACTCATAAACAATTTAGCGTTATATGCCAGATAGTACAAAGAGATGATAATTTCAGTAACTAAACTCTCTGAAGAAGACTATCCTGCACTACTGCTTGACACCTTAAAATGTTTTTAAGGAGAAAATTTATTCTGATTTGAAAAGACTAAAACATTGTATTGTAGGAAAGGTAAATCAACCTGTCTTTCAATTTACTTAGCGCTATAAAAGTCTATAGCTCTCCTCATTCCTGCTTTTTAAAACATCAAGCAGTAAGAAAAGTGAGAAATAAATGGCTTCTATTTAAGAAACGCTAACATTATTGAGGCTTCAGTGTGCTCCCTGGGGGGCTGCTCAGTCGTGGAGCAGCTCAGGGCGGCTCTCGGCACTGGTACATGAGCCCATCGACACCAGGCAGAGCTTGGCAGTGACATGGGCACCACTTGAGTCTGAAGGCAGGAGGCACAACTGGGCCAAGAACAGGTGAATCCATCAGGGATCTCCAGAGCAAAGGCTGCTGCTGGAAAACTGCAGCACAAACTGCAGAATCAGCTGAGGCCAAGAGCAAAGGCAACATGAATGCAAGTAGGTTGTCTGCATGGCCACCCACCACCTCCTCACATACACCAGATCCAGGCTGGAGGTCCAAGCTTCTTTGAATACTGGAGGAAAAACCCATCACTACTGCAGCTGCAATCAGCAGAAGAAATTTACTGACAACACTTTATGGGGCGGTGTAGAATCAAAACCTATTTTTTTTGCCCCAAAGATGGATATATTGCAATCTTCATTTAATAGATACGGAATGCAGCTTGGATGAAGTTTATTGGAGGGCTGAGCTGCTTAGTGAAACTGCATATGCACAGGGTTAAAGAAGACTATTTTCAGGCATTTGTGGGGATGATAGTTATCAGTGTATGAAAAAATGGTGCAGAAGCAAAACACACTAATCTGTATGAGTACCACTTTCCTGTATGCATTGAGAATGTATCTGAGATTACTTCAATAATCCTTCAAAATTGCTTGGGTGTTGTGCTTCAAATAAATGCAGAACATTTTCTTCTCTGATTTATGCTCATCATACCCTGGATAAGAAAGGTCAAGCTGTTCAGGCTGATTTGTGTGATTCAAAATTTTAAATTCAAAACAGACATGCAAACCCATCTTGTTTAACTGTTAAAACAGAAGTTTTAACTGACATATCGCACAATCAGCCAACAAGGAAACATCTCCTGTGACTGAATATTAAGACGATATCCACAGCAGTGTACACATGACCACCAAATATTATCTTCCCAGAGACTAAATACTGTACTGTGCTCACCCTCCTGTCACAGAAGCACAGAATGGTTGAGGTTGGAAGGGAGCTCTGGTCCAGCCCCCTGCTCAAGCAGGGACAACTGGGTCCACTTGCCCAGGCCAACGGCCAGATGGCTTCTGGATATCTCCAGGAATGAAGACTTCACAACCTCCCTGGGTAACCTGTGCCAGTGCTCGGTCGCCCTCACAGTGAAAAAGTGTTTCAGGGTGTTCAGAGGGAACCTCCTGCGTTTCAGTTTGTGCCCGTTGCCTCTGGTCCTGTCACTGTGCATCACTGAACACAGCCCAGCTACATCCTCTTTGCACCCTCCCTTCATGTGTTTATATACACTGATGAGATCCATTGAGCCTTCTCTGGGCAGAACATTTACAGCTCTTAGCCTTTTCCCATAGGAGACACACTCCAATCCTTTCATCAGTTGCATGCCCTTTGTTGGATTCTCTCCAACATGTTCATGTCTCTCTTGTACTGAGGAGCTCAGAACTAGATACAGGACTCCAGGTGTGGCCTCACCAGTGCTGACTAAAGCAGAAGGATCACCTCCCTCAACCTGTTGGTAATGTGAGAGAAACTGTTATTTTTGCATAATTGGGGATGAGGTTTTGCAATATTGAGGTCTTGCAGTATTAAGGTTTTACAATATTAGATCTTTAAGATCAATATTAATGCTTTGCAATATTAAGATTTTTCAATACTGGGGCTGGGGCCAAGTCACTAAGGAAACAAAAAAAATGGTTTTGAGATACCACAACTTAGAAAGACACACTCTATGGTTAAAGACAATATCATCTTTTGGACAAAAGATACACTCTGTGGTTAAAACCAATACTATCTATCTTTGTACAAGCTATGAAACTAAGCAGGGGCAGGCTGGTTAAGCAGTAAGTTGAGGTATCACATGTCTGCTAGAGAGCTATGAAATCAAACCATAAAAGGAGATAAATAAATAAGAGGAAGGGGCATACAAAACTGAGTAAGGGAAGATGTAAACAGAGGTGGGACAGTTAGCATGTACATTATACGCGTTGGACAGGCTGTAACCCTGGAGTACCCCCCCAGTGGGGAAACAAGGGAGGGAACTTGCGAACAGGATAGGAAATATAAATCATAGTTCTGCTTTTGCTGTTTGTGTCCACTTGCAAGGACACCCGGTTTTGCAAAATCGTTAAATAGCTGCTTCACTGCTGTGTTTACCCTGAGCTTAGGATTCTATCTAGAGACAATTTCTCTTAGGTAATACCTGGCCAAATGCATCACAAGATACCGTTAGTTGCCTTTACAGTGACAGCGTATTGCTGGCTCACGTTCAACTTGGTGTCCATCAAGACCCTTGAGTCCTTCTCTGCCAAGCTGCTTTCCAGCTCGGATGGGTGGCCTCCAGCTGGTGCCTACAGTTGCTCCTCCTCACATGCAGGGCTTTCCACCTTCTTGCTCAACTTCATGAGCTTCACACCAGTGCATTTCTCCAGCCTGGTGAGGTCCCTCTGGGTGGCAGCACATCCCTCTGGCATGCCAGCCACTCCTTCCGGTTTTGTGTCATCTGCAAACTTGCTGAGGGTACTCTCTGTCCCATCATCCAAATCACTAATGAAGATGTTGAACAGGATCAGAAGCAGTACTGACCCTGGGGTGCACCACAAGTGAGAGACCTCCAACTGGGCTTTGTGCCACTGGTCACCACAATCTGTGCCTGACCATTCTGTTTTCAGCCCACCTCATTGTTTTCTCATCCAGACCATATCTCCTCAGCTTACTTATGAGGACCTTATAGAAGACACTGCTCAAAGCCTCACTGAAGTCCAGGTAGACAATATCCACTGCTCTTCCCTCACCTACCAGGCAGTCATTTCATCCCAGAAGTTTATCAAATTGATCAAGCGTGACTTCCTCTTGATGAATCCATGCTGATTGCTGTCACTGTCATTGGAGATGTTTGTCACATTTTCTCATGCTGGACTACAAGCCTGACATCTTCACCTCTGCATGTGTTCTCGTTTGCAACAGTACCTACAGCTGCTCTTGTATTAGTGATGATATTGTCCATTTCTTATTACTTTCTTTATGTATTCTTCATTTGTGATGGCCTTCACAGTTCCCAAAAATTATTTCTTTATTATACCTCTTTTATGTAGCCAGCTACTTCAGAGTGTTTATATTCAGCATATTTAAGGTGCTGCAGCAATGTATGTTGTGATAAAGGCTAATACAATTAATGAAATGGTTCTTAGGTTGATTTACAACTGCCCAATGGATTTGTACTCAGTTTAGATCTGTACTGGTACATCACAGGATTGATAGAGGTCTCCTTTCAAACTACATGCTTATGGGGCTGGCGTTTATAGCCAGATGACAACTGCAGTTTATAAATTCATAACCAACACCCTGGGTTTTTTACAGTCTTTAATTTCACTGCTGCTTTCCATGTAGCTTATTGCTGTACATTTTCTGTATTTTGTTTTCATTGTTCCCTGATTGCTTTTTTCCAGACTGAATCTCATTTTATTGCCTACTTATATCTCTAAATTCTGCAGGTCTCTTGTTATTATTTTGCCATCTCTCCTGGGCTTTGCAACACCTTACAATTTAGTATGATCTGTAAATCTAATTAATGTCATGTTTGCCAAAGACCATACGGAGCCAAGTCAATTACACAGCCAAAAAAGAAAAAAGGAAACCTTTATTATGCTATAAATGCTCTGCTAAAAATCCCACTTCATAAGAAAACATTATACATTTCTTGGCCTTCGTAGATGTAATTGCAAAGGGGCCTGTTTTACCAACGACATTTGAGTCATTCTAAAGTTTCAAATGTATTATTAACAGAGTAAATAACAAAGAAATTAAAAATGGCAGCTTAATTCCTTTCTATGTAACTGAAATGTGCTGGACAGGCTTAGACAAACATTCATAGTACACATTATGCCATGACATGTAAATTAAGCCTACCACAGTGTTACTTAAGCACAGTTGCCTCAAATTGATTCACACATTAAGGGCAAATGCAGGCAACCAATTAATAATTGATTTTATTTGGAATGTCTGCTTTCTCTTTTTTTTAGTATTTCCAATGCATGCCATGTATATAATGCAATTGTGTAATGCCTCAGCCTAATTTGACAACATCTGAGCAAAGTCTATAATTCTCTGTCATTATTACCACCGGGCTATTATGATGCTGGTAGGAATTAGAGCAGAGCAACCTCCATCATTCGACTAAGGACAACAACAATTACTACTTTGGTCTCTGACTGAAGAGAGAACAGATAAATTGAGCTAGATAATTATTACCATTTCTCAAATTCATCATTAGCTGTAACTACGTTTCTAACACAGAAGGCCAGATTATTGGGCCTGACCATGATAGCTGCTTCTGACTTATGCTACAGAAACATTACTAAGCTCACTCCACCTTTAATCAAGCCTCTTGTTCTTAAAGAGGCTTACCTGAGACGCACTAATAGGTATTAATATTGACAAAGTAATTCAAGACTTTGAAACCCATTTTGGATGTTTAGCCTGAACACCTGACTGTGAGGCAGGGCTGTTCTCCGTTGGCAGAGAAAAGTTTACTCCTTTTGTATTTAAAAAAAAGGATCTGACTTTCAAGTAAAATAAAACATATGCAGGATGTCTTCGGTTAATGAAAACACATAAAGTGTGTAGTTTAGCCAGGTACAAATGTGCCTTAGTCCCACTGACATCAATGTCTTGCCCATAAATTCAGAGTGCATGCAAATTTCTCTGTGGAAAAGTTTATTTTTATATCCTTAGTTTAACCTGTAATTTATTGTGCCAAGCTTTTAAGGATTCGTTTACTCAACTTATTTTGCCTGTAACTATATTCCAAACACAGGTGTCTTATTTACGAAGCAATGCAAAGTTATGAATGTGAGAGAAGACCTGCTAAATGTTGGGATCTAAGTGAGGTCAGGGCACTGGTGAGCTAGCTGCTCATGTCAAGGTCTGTCTGTCCTGCAAGGACTGTTGGAAGGGGCATGAAGAAAAACACTTCTATATTGGCAAAGGTGAAAATCAAAAGCTTCAGTGCCTTGTTACAGTTGCCCAAACACAGATATCCAGTGCCATGTAAAAAAAACAATGGTTTGGGAGACATTGATATGAGGCTCATTGGGATGACACAAGATCCTCTTTCCTTTTGTGCTCCTCTGTGGACAGAGATGGATGTTCTAAGGTGGGCACACAAAAGTACTGCAAAGGGCATTTGATGGCAGTGTTTAGAGCTCCAGACATACCAAGGCTGCAGAGATTCAGCAAATCCAGGCACATTAATTTTGCACTTTTGGTAAATGTTTTATCCTTTTTTTTTTTTTTCAGAAAGAGATAGATGGCACAGACATAGAATTAGCAAACTGTCCTAATCGATACAAGCTCCTACTATCAGCCTAAAACCTGCTAAGTGGTAATTATGAGACACCACAAACACATCACTCGGGTGGCTCCTCAGCAGAAGCACCTGTGTGCCTGCTTGATGCTCAGCTCCCAGCCCACACAGTCCCCCTCCACCCCTTTCTCCCTCCATCTCACCTCTCAGCTGGCAACAAGCGCTTTTGTGAGATGCTTGTTATTTCACAGTTTCAGTTTCCGACTTCAAACTCTTAAGTGAAGTGACTCATAAATGGAGCTGTGCCCTTCAAACTCTTAAATGAAGTGATGGTTAATTTCTGCTCTCACTCACCTATAGTACTGTTTAAATGGCGCTTCTAACACAGAGCTATTTGAGGAGATTTCTGCTGGGTTTTGATTTGTGTGTGTTTATCAACCTCTCATGGAAAGCAGTACGAATGCTGAGGACTAGGGAAAGAGGGGTTACCTACGATGTGTGAGGGGGAAAACGTGTAGAAAACTATAGCACAGTGGCCTTCAGGAAGGGAGGTATCTTGTGGGAATTATAAAGTGAAATGGTATTGAAGGGAGAGAGGGGAAGACACGTGAAAGATGGGTACTGACTTGATCATGCACTGCTTTTTCAGGAGGCATTTGAATGCTGTGGTGATAGGTATGATAAGCAGGGTAGGTCAGAGAAAGATGTAATCTAAACCAAGTCTTTCTATGGGTGCAATCTGCTCTGGAGGGTCCTGAAGGGCTCTGGTGTGTTCAGAGACTGCAGGAGCACCCAGGGATGAGAGATGGCCGAAGCTGGGGGGTAGACCTGCCAGCAGGCTCACACGGACCACAAAATCAAGTACTTATTTCTTTCTTCATAAATAGGCACAACACACATTAGAAGCAATAGAAAAATTGGTGCTTTACAGAGTTCAGGTCCGAGATGGGGAAGGAAGACGAGGTCCTGAAAGCCTCAGCCCTCCTGCCACCTACTGAGAAACCAGAAATGATTGAAAATTATCTGTGCGTTGAGAGAGACACCTAGTTCGATTTTATAGATAACAATAATATTTTTAGCTATTCTAATTGCAAGTAATAATTAGGCAGCTGGACCAGATAAGTGTTGGAAAGCAAACACCTGTTTGTGTGTTTCCAGCTGCTCTCCACTGGAATTATTAACAAATATGCTGCATAGGCATTTTAGAGGCATTTCAAGATTGTCATCATTTTCTTTCTCACCTCTTCTGAAGAATATACCCTGCTCTAGAGTTTACTCAGAGAAAGAAAGCGGGTGCTCGGGCAATGATAACATTTAAGAATTCCCCAGCCTTTCTTTTGTGTAATCACTTTTCACACCTGAAGGAAACATAACATGAAAAGGAGAGAGGTAGCAGATAATGAAACAACAGATCAATTCAAATGGGTGAAGGCAGCTTATTCATTTCTAAATGAATGAGGATGCCAAAAGTCTGCTGTAAATCTGAATGTCAAAATTGCTCAGAGCTCCGTCTGCCTCCCCAGCAGCAGCAAGCTTCCTGTGCAGCTTTCTGACACTTACAGAGCTATTCACATATATTTCTAAGCAAAGGTTGCAGTTACCTGTTATCCTGTTTATTCCAGAAGTGCTCAGAGGCTGGCTGAAAGCAGAGCCCTGTTGTGCTGGGCTTTGTACAGACAAAGGTATGGAGACAGCCACTGCCTTGCTGCCTTTACTCAGCTATTGTTTTGCTGAAATGCAATTTGAAATGTGATGCAATTCTTCAGGCTATTAACAAGAGGAGAAAATATTTTTCTTCTTAATCTGTGTCACTTCATTAGGTGGGTTTAGGGCAAGTAAATACAAATGAAGTTGCATATTTTTATGTAGTTAGGACCAATGCTTAGTTAAAACAAATAACTGATGTAATTCCTTTAAGGTTGGAAGCATCTATTTGGAGAGCTGCAAGTGGGGAGGTAATGGAGGTGATGAGGAGGGATGGGGGATGTTCAACCCTGTGCCTGAATGACTCCTTGTTTATTCTGCCTAAGGAAACGCTCCTGGACATCTCATGTGAAATCTCTGCAACTCGATTCTTCACTGAAATACAAAGATTTTCTACGCTTCTTTTTCACTGGGACCAGGGAACAAGGTCCATGTGGTTACATCCTATACCTCCAGCATGCCTCCCAGAAGTGTCCCAGTGATGCACATTTCGGAGATGGTCCTGTATGTTTGGCTGACTGCAGCAGTCCTATGTGCTAGCATGAATAGCAGTATCTACTTCACACTATTTTGGTCCTTTGGCATCAGTGGTAGAAGATATAGGATAGAGACACATGTGCAGACAGACCTTGCCAAGATTGACACTATCGGCTTTCTTGCACTAGCAGTCACTTGGCACTGTGAGACTCGAGCTCAGAGCAGAGCCCACTATGCCTTCAACAAGCTCCTTTCTCAAAGGAAGCCAGGACCCATGTCTGCCAGATCCGATTGGCAGCACAAGGCTGGCAGAGGCTGGCAGGAGCTCAGCTGAACTTGTCCCTGATTTCAGCAAGTATCAAGAAAGAGGAATCTGAGTTTTGCAGTTTCACTGGGGCAGGAGCTGCAGGCGCAGATGGATGCTGTGAAGGACAGGGTGTTTTCCACACTGCTTTTTACTCCACTGAATTTGTGTAATGATTTTTCCTGCTGTCTGACTGCATAGAATTTAAAATAAGAACAAGGCTCATCAGCAGGTGTAAAACTTGGGCTGGGGAAAGTGTCTGAAGGGGTTTTTTGTTATACAGTTTCAGGCACAACTGGGTGAGGAGTTCCAACGTCTCACTACCCGAATGTTGTGTTTTCTCTCTTATTATAGGGAGAGAAAGGAACCAAACCTCCACCCTCCAAAGACCTTTTCACTCTTTAATGTCATTTTCTTACCTGCTTTCTTTCCATTCACCATGCCCCATCATTTCTCCAGATTTGCTGTTCTGCTCCTGTGTGGAGGGACGCCTGGTTCCTGGTGCGAGCGGCGCAGCGCAGCTGGAGCTGCATGTGTCAGCCCTGGGGACACGGACATGAGGGTCAATCACACCAGATGTGAAAGCTGGAAACTGATGTGAACTTTTCTCTTGGGAATGGTGCCAAGCATCCCTCCCTGAACGATGCGGTGTGCCGGGGACTCATGCCAAGTTGTCTCAACACTGGGGACCTTACCTTGCTTTTAACAGAAACGTGGAGACAGACTGGCAGTGCTGTAGCATACGGGCAGAAAACAGATCTCAAAATGCTCTGCTAGTTAATGGGCATCTAAACATACCTGACAGAAGCACTTGAACATCTGTCAAACTGTGGGAAGGGAGCACTGAAACAGCCAAACCATCTGGGGACACAGGGCTGCGAGACGGTAAATGGCCATCACTTCCAGCGAGCTGAAGGCATATCCCTGGGGAATCTCCTGGCCAAGCAAGCACAAGGAGCCAATTCCCTGGTAATGCAGATCCAGGGAACCAAGAGGAATTTTCTCTTGGTCTGTTGGGTGGGGTGAATGGCAGAATTGCACTGGCTTGGCTATGGATGCTCCCAGCCATGGAGAAATAATTTCTCTTCTCTGCCCCATAAGCTAAAATGAGGCTTAAAGTGACCGGGTATCAATACTGATCAGAAAACTGCAGGAGAGGCAATATTTTAGGGTGACAAAACTCATTGCAAAGCATCACTTTTCATTATTTCTTCAAATACCTGCCAGTGACACAGTGTCACTGTACGGCTTCTTCCAATCTCTACCACGCAACTTCTGGCATAACAGTGACCCTGGCAAGCTTCTCAGACAGGAGGATTTTGTTCAATAACTTTCTGCTGTGTATCAGTTTGTCATGAAACGCTGAACATGTGTTGTTTAATGTCAGGCAGAAGCACAGCTTGGAGACTGCTTATGCTCCTTCTCATCAAAGCCTGCTCATTTCCTGAGCAAGTGTTCATTTCATCCGTGCCCTTGCAGTAAGCTCCAAGCAAAATCTACCCATTCCAACAAAACCTCTTGGGGAAAGCCAACACAATTTTAATTTTATGACTAATGAATTTAAAATGACCCCAGGAGAAGCTGCTAGCAACATCAAAAGGAAAACTGGGGGGGGCGATGACTTTCTGTTTATCTTCCTTTGCAAAACGTGTCGGGATATATCCTCTAGCAGAGATATCATCTCCTTTGGGATAATGGAGAAGGGATGCTAAACATTCACTGTAGATTTAATAAGGATGAAAATTTTGTCCAGGTAGTAGATCTCATATATATATGTATACTTGTACTATAAAGTACTTGTTTGTAGCCACCAGAAGCAATGATTTCTGTACTTGTGGGATTTCTGTATGTTTTTCTTCCTCCAGAATAAGGGAAAGTAAAAAAGTTTTGACTTTGCGGGATCCAGGAATAAGGCATCTGTAATACTGGTGAAAGATGAGTTCTAAACAAAACCTTCTCAGAACCAGAGAGGGACAATCATGACAAGTAAAGTTTTTTGTTTTCTAATAACAAATGGCAGCTGGATTAAGACATCAGGTCACCCATGCCCAGAGCCCCTACTGAAGTCTTTCATGTCCCAAAGTTGAACCGGCAGCAAGGGTCTCTGAGTTATTTGATGTCTTCGGTATTAAACCTTGCGGCGTGCAGTAAATATTGTTTTTGCAAATGCAGTTCACATTATTCACCCACCAGAAATATTCAAACCTCAGTTCTGATAGACTGCAAACTGCATTTGATGTGGCTTGGAGTCATGTGACAGATTTATCTTCCAAAAGCATCTGTGCTTAAATTGCCCACAAAGGTAATGCATGCTGCTGCCTATCCAACAACTTTTACAAATTGCTTTTGCACTAAAACCCCAAACCCACGGAAATGCCGATTATTCTAAGCCTGAAAGACATAGTGAAAACACATTCTGCAAAATGACAATTAGGCAGTGGAGCTTTATTTATAGTTGTGAACTAAACAGCAGTTAATCATCACCAGGAGCACCAATTTCTAACCTCGATTTAGGTGAGATTTCAGATGCCTAACTCATTATCAGCTTTCAGCAATGCCTGCTCATCAGCAGCACTTACATTAGACAAAATACAATGCATATGATACGGCAGTAATTAAATCATACTCCAGGGAAGAGATAACAGTGAATTATAAGATATCTTGAAAAGTGATAATAATTACTCCATAGGGGTTCTATTCTATTTGGGTTTAAATACTTTTAAGTATTAAGTAAGACTTTGTAGAAAAGACTTAATTTGACAAAAAATTGCTAAAGATGAAAGTAAACAAGAAATAAGTGCTGTTAAACTTACCTGTCACACACATCTCTGGCACTATTTCAGTTCTTGTGGTTTAACTTTAGCCTCAAAGTGCTTTAGCTTGCCTTTGGAAACCACCGTATTATTCACCAAAATTGAAGCAGATATGTGAGTCTATTTAATTGTGGCTTGATCCTGCACAGATGAGAAGCTTGGCCAAAGCCAGGAACGCTCAGCCAAATGGAGAAGCTCCAGCAAGGAGTGGAGTGAGGAGCCCGGTATTTAGAAGGGGATCTAAAATACAGAGAGCAGTAAAGGGCTAGGAGAATCAAGATCCTGAAAGATGGAAACAGATTTCTGATAAAATTTAAGTTATTCTGACTGCAAAAAGGATGAGACTTGAGCCCCAGCTCTGTGTAACAGCACTGGACCTCTATTCGTTCAACACCTCAGCAGCAGTCATGGGTCTTGTCCTGCTCAATATTGTCAAAGGTCTGAGGGTTTCACTTCCTCTTGATTTACTTCAAAGCAACACTAAATGCTTAAGGAATTAGCATAATATTAAAATGAGAGGAGAAATTCCCACCCATGTCATTTATGCAGTGTTCTGCACTAGATTCATGCTAGTATTCAATACTTCATATAAACTGCACAATGAATGTGAAAGAAAAAAATGCATGCATCTTCTGTCAGTGTTTATCAGAATGAATTCGAGAAGCTCAGATCCTGCCATGTCTCATTTGAGCCTTTTTTTCTGGTAAAGAAACAGACTTGGCTGTTTCACAAACCCAGAGCCCTGAACACGTTTGCCAGCTTTTCTTTCTCTGGTACAATGGACACTTTGTGACAGTTACTGCACAACTCTTGGACAAGCACTTTGTGACCCTGGTGATTCACTACTACTAATTCTGTCAGTATAGTTTCAAATCACCTCAATTAGTATTTCAGTGTGAGATGATTCCCCTTCCATGCTAAACTCTGATGCAAATAACGCATTCTGCTCTTCTGCTGTGTCAACACTTAACCCTGAATGAAAGTCCTTTTACTCTTTCATTATCCATCAGGCCCTCTAATTCTTTCTTGGTCAAATGTAAGTGGTAAAATCAAGTTAGCACAGATAGCTCCAAAAATGTATAAGAAAAGTTGCTCCAATAATTTGCTTTACAGCTTTCTGAGGTAAGGTGTTTCTGTGGGACTCTGCAGGTAATTTCAGTCTGTTTTCAATCTGTAAAGACTGGTTAACTTGAAACTATACATTCTCCTTATGAAGAATTAAACTCACCTAACACTCTTCTATAACAAATACAAATAGAGAGAAACTTACAATGAAAGGATATGTAGTAGAGTTGAAGCAGGTTTGAATATTGGATATTAAAGTCATAAAAATTCCATGCCATGCCTTTTTTTTAGGAATATGAAAGAAATACAGCACACTTTCTCCTGAAGCTCTCCCTGGGAGATGAACATTTTGTAAATCATATTCCTCTGATGATACAGCAGTATTTCACATCACCAGGGGCCAGGCTGGATCTGTCGCACTAGTACTGCATGACCATAGGTAAATGAGCACACAGTTGTGTAGGTATAACCCTGTGCAACTTACCAGCATCTCTAATTTATGAGTTCATGAGGCAGCACCAACTATACCACAACACTGTAATACTTGCCAGGTAATGGACATCAAACAGGTCTAGGTAGATGAGAAACAGGTATAGGGCAAAGTGGAAGACAGCACCCATCACAACCGAGGCGTCAGCCAAATGCTTGCTTCCACTGTTACCATTTTGATGCCAACTGTGGATCTCTGTGCTCTAGTGATGCCAGCACTCAAGTGTCTGCTTGATTCTATAGCTACCACAGGCAGACTTCTGATAAGTAATGAAATACACACTCATCTAATGCTCTCAGAAATACAGAGCCATACACATGCTTATGCCAGGCTCTGCTGACTCTCCAGGCATGTACTTCTCTCCAAGGATCTTCCATATGCATATAGGGCATAGAATACACTGGATGGCTCATACACAAGTATGCACAGATACTGAGGTTTTTTCCTCATACTTCATAGGCCTGCTAATTTAATTACTGTTAAGAAGCACAGGTATCAAAATGCAGAGAAATCCTTTCCTTGAGTAATTTAATTTGTTTTACTCAGGAAACATCAAGAGAAAACTTGATCAAAGCAGCACAGATAAATGTCTGTAATATTGCCCTGGCTGATCTCCTTCTGAATCACCAACATACACATTATGTGCTGAGTGCACCATTTTGCCTCGAGTAGATCTCGTATACATTGGTACATACTTTTAGATTGTCAAATCTGATTTTTCCTTAGTCTTTTTGCATTAAATACACACTTTCCCCAACTGATATTGAGGTTGCATTCACTGTTCTGAAAAAGTCCCTCAGTCAGCAGAGAGCTAGGGACTGAAAGTAGTGTTCACTTCATGCTCTCAGCAGGTCACATTTGCCCTGGTGTCCACCCTCCTCACTCAACAGGAATGGGTTTATCATTCAATCATTTAATAAACTCTTAACTGGACTTGTTACTCAGGATCTTCATGTTTTGAGAGAGTTATGGATGGCAGATGCATTAACGCATTTTTCTTTTTCTGGATATGAGGCATCAGGCAGCAACACTGATGTGGCATGGATGTGTTCACTTGCCAGTGAAGTCTCTGTCACCTATTACAGTGACTACATACTGCTGATCCTTGGTTTTCCTATTTTCAAACCTTCTTTTAAGTTTTAAATGTCAGTCCATCTCAATTCTCAGTACCACTTCTGGACATCTGACTTGCCTATAAGCAACTGGCCACCGTTCAGTCTCAGCAGCCAGCTTGTCCACATCTCCAGCTCTTCCTTTTTTCCATTTCATCTTCACTCTGGTAGAATCCATGGTTCAAAGCTGTGGTGGCTATCTAGCAAGGCCCTGTTGCCCTGGCTCTCTGGGCAGGCATCGGAGTGCTGGGCTCTGGCTCTCAGCTTAGGGGGGAGCACAAGCTGCTCCATTTTTTCATGCCTCTGCAACACTGTAATGAAGAAACTTGGTCTTCCAATGGGAACCTCTGTGCAATATTGAGGAGAGGAAACAAACCCAAACCCAGGCATATGTAGCATATCTGCTTTCAGCCCAGTGGTGGGCAGCAGGCTGGAGACTGCCGGGATGCACTCAGCAGATTTAACACACAAGAGGAAGCTCAGGTTTCCCCTTCATTAGCAGGGTCAGCCCTGGCTTTCCATACCCTCCTTCACAGTGCGCGTAAGTAGCATCTCTTTCCGTTCCTCCCTGCAGAGAGGTGTTAAAGTTTGTCTCTTGAAATCATTGTACCTCCCCACCACCAGGCAGGCTGTGTCAGCAAGTGTCACTGTCTGCACTGCTCACAGGCAGAGCGCTTCCCCAGCACGCCTGGGACTCTGGTGAGCCCCTCAAATCCCAGTTCTCTTTGCAAGGGGGTTAGAAGTTTCAATTGAGCATTTGCTCTGCATGTCACCGAAGCTTCCTCCTCCGCATTTCTGCCCCTACCCATCTCCCTTCACCAAAAGGCATAATGAGCATCTCTGAGAAGGCACTTGTGTTTCAGGTGGCCATACTGGCTGGTTCTGGGATGCACGGGTTGTCAAAGGCTAACGAGGCTTGTTGGCTAAAACATCTTCAATTAATCCATTTTGGGGGCCGCATTCTTTTGCATGGCTGCAGCCCAGCCTGGTGTGACACCAGGCTCTGCCCTCACCTTTTCACCCATGTGGGAAGCAGGGACTGTGCCTTTCTGCCAGGCAGGGCTTTGCCTCTTGCCCCCATCCCAAGAGAGGAACTCTGCCTGTCAGGGACTGCAGAGATTCCATGTCCAGTACTCATCACTCTGCATGGCACCCAGGGGTGCACTGGGCTATTCTTGCCATCAGCAGCCTTATTTTAGTTAGAATATGAACATTAGTCAAAAAGCAGAATGTGAACACCCTATCTCCGAAACATCACTATTTACCTTAAGTTTAAACTTCATGTTTTCATCTTTTCCCACACAAGGTAATTTCAGCCAGGCAGAAGCAGTATCTTTTTATTTCTGTTGCAAAATGGCTGGAGCACTTTTAGGAGCTGGGAAATAAAAGCAGTCAGGATTAGCCTGTGCAGGCAACAGTCTGCTGCAGTACCTGCATGAACGAAGGAGCACAGCCCTACCGCTGGGACTAGGACAAGTCTGCATCCAAACTTGCCCAGCCTATGGCCTGTGTGTCGTCACGGGGATCTTTATTTTGCCGTTCTGTGATGGAGTTTTCTCAGCTATAACATGAAGATAAATGACAATTTTTTGCAAATGTCACACTACACATGCATAAATAGCACTCAGCATTCTTGGCCCTCCCCTGCACTTGATTAACACCTATTTTAATGATTGCATTAACACTTGTTCCACTGCCTCACTCCCACTCTCCAACGCCTTTGTGGACCATCTTCCCAGGATAACGTTTCTCAAAATCACCTTTCCAAAGGAGAACTCCCCATTCTGGGGGGAGGTGCAGATAGGTTTGTGGATTGCTGCAGTCACTCCCATCCCCGTGTCCCCTCAGTTCCCCACGCTACCAAACAGCTTGTTCAAATCCAGCGATACCGAGTGTGAAATGCTATGCTCCAAACGAGGGCTATTTATCAAGCCTACAAGATTCGAAACTGCAAGACCCTGAATTTCATAGTCATTTGCAGCGTCAGAAGATGCTAATGGCCCATAAAATTTAGCAACTTCTCCATAAGCTGCTGGTTAATGAAAAATCAGTTAAATTGTTCACAGATCAGCTGGCACGGTGCCCTCTGATTCATGGGATGCTTTCCCTGGCAAAGGTTACACAAACCGCACTGAGGAAGCAGAGAGAGGCATTGGGGCAGTTTGCTGGAGGCTGCAGCTTTTCCTGAGTGGGAATGGGGCAAAAGACCCCCGTGTCAGTGGGATGAGTGCAGAGGACCCCCACACCAGCCATGCAGAATGGGACCCTCTCCAGGTGCCCAAGGTGCTGACAACATTCAAGCCAGTCTGTGTGATAGGGGAGGAGTTCAACCTACCGAGGCAGTTCTGTTTGTTGAGATGGATGCACGCTCAGCGAATCGCTGTTCTGACTTAACTGAAACCATTAGGGAGAGCTGACTTCCCTCTCTGGGACAACTGTGCACTGTGCAATGGGGAGTCCCTGTCTGCATATTCCTGCAGCTCTTTGGGTGGTGGGGACTGAGACAAAAGGACATCACAGCACTTAGCCTGCCTCCCACAGACTGTATTTGCCTTCTGCTGCCCCTGCTTGCTGCTGCTGCTTTTCACAGCAACTGCTGCTCTAACTTGTGCTGGTTTCAGCCAGAAGACACGCTGCCCTGCACTTGAATGCAGCACTCTGGCTGCAATACAAAGGAAGGATTTGGCGTTCGTGCTGAGGAAGCGGTCTGATGTCAGCACAAATTAACACTGCTCACCACGCTGACATTGCAAGGCCTCAGCTGTCAATGCTGGCATTTATGATGCTGTGTATTTTAACTAATTAGGCACTCACAGCCCAGAAGGTGCAACCCATCCATCTTATGAACGCTGGATGTTTTTGCGCTGGCATATGCTACAATAATGAGAATCAATGTTGCTAATGACTTTGTGCAGCCCATTTTTCAGTCACCTTTGCAAATCCACATTGCGCTGGGATTGCAGAGAGCAGAAAACACTGGCCTTGAAATGCCAAAGGTGCATTTCTGCTGGACAAACCCCGGACTTTCGCTCTGCACGGCTGGAGCCTTGTGGCAGCAGAGCTGCTCCCACCAAAGCAGCTATGGAACCCTGAGAAAGCAACTTCTATTGCAGGTATGAGAACAGATGAGATTTCCGAGGTCAGAGCCCTTAAACCCGTTTCACTGAAGTTCTTCAGTCAGTCTTTCTTTCCCTTGGGAAAGCTCTGAAGTTTTTGCACCCCAGCCTGCAAGTTAAAACCGTCCTCTTCGCCCAGCAGGGGAGCAGGCCAGCCGGTCCTGTGGTGAGGATGCTGGCTACCTTTCAACATTACGGGCTTGGGAAAGCGGCAGGGGCCTGCTGCAGCCAAGGAAAGAGAATTCCGTCCTTTGCCTTCAGAAGCACCATCCTCTCCTCAGGGGATTTACCAGATGTTCTGATTAAGATGGTTCAATTGCAGTGTTTAACAACCTCTTCCACCTGCTCCCTGTGAGCTCTTCTTTGTGGGCAAGAGGAGCTCTAATTAAAAATCAACCCCTGCTGCGAGGACTCCTCCCTCACCTTTCCAGAAGCAGGCGGTGTACAGACCCCCCTTGGACTGCTGTGCAGAGGATGGATGACTCCTCTCCCTTTTGTTTTTAATTCCCCTGCAGTGGAAATAGAAATTTAAGGGGCTCGAAGCCTGCACAGTGTGGGACAGGAGCGCTCCTTCCAGAAGCTCTCCTCCGGCACCAACCACCACTCAGAACTCCCCTGCCCAACCTTGGGCTGTACCTGTTCTATGTCTTTCCAGCAGCTACTACCGCCTGGAATTGCTCTCAGCATGTGGGAAGCAGTCTGAAACCCCACAACCCCTCACCATCTGATGTGCAGTCCAACTTGTCAGCACAGACTGCTTCATGGCAGCCTCCACCTCACAGCAAAGCACCATGCCAAGGAGGTACCTCTTCAGAAACCAGGCTCTTGCTCTAGCTGGCTCCTTTCAAGGATGACTCTGAAGGCAGGGACTGGGCTGTGGAGTGCACCAAAACATAGCATGAGAACAAGGGAAGCAGACAACCCAGGTGCAATATTTGCTGATACAAAACTCAGGCTGCTCTTGCCTTTGCAATGGGATGCCCTCCTCTGGCACTGTCAGGAAGTAAAGCTCTAGCCTTTCCCTCCTGATGGCTGTGATGTACATAGAGGATCCTATGCCTCTTTCTGAAACAAACTGGCACTTACACTGAGTCAGAGCATGAGGGGTGCCCACCCTATAAAGTCATCCCTCCCCATCAGTCTTTTTTCACATATTCCAAAGGTTTGCTTTAGACCTGCCTTGGAGACCCTGGATCTTTGTCTTTTAGGGTCGGAGCACAGCAGAGGGGGATCTGGCAGGATCAGTAAAAGGCCATCCCTGGCCTCGAGCCCCACCACTGCCACAAGCCACAGCCATGCAGCCCCTCTCCTCCACGCACCTTCGCTGTGCATCCTCATTAGCTGAGCCTTGTTATTTCTCTTGGTGCGCAGAGTTCCCCAGGCCGCCCACCAGCTGCTGGTGCTGCCTCACCCCTCCTTGAAAGGCCAAGATAGAAAATCTTCTTAAGTGAATCCTCTGCTGATAAGTGCTACTCAGGTAATGGGATTAATACTTTCCCCGTTTTGGAGCCATTCAAGCGTGCAGGTGAATGTATGCCTATTTAGCATGGGTTTGAGCAGTAAATATGCTTTCCCCCTCACAGGGGTCCTCTGCCTTTTAACCCTCCCTGGATGACTAGATGCAAGCCCAGGATTTTACTGCCACAGGACTTGGCAGATCCAATCCCCATAGTAACAGGGCATCCACGCATGAATCCAGAACTGCAGCAGGTCCGAGCACTGCAGCATGCAGTCTAGGCACATATTCAGCACCAGCATATACATGTGCCTAAGTATATATAAAATGAATCTGTGCCTGGTCAGCAAACACAATATGTGCACAAGACAGGTAAACACTGGTAAGAAAGTGACCCCCTTCATGTGCAGATCTTGTGTGCGTGACATGGCCAGTAACAGTAAAATGCTAAGTAACTGGAGGCTGCTCTGTCAAAGGTGCCTATCACAGCCCTAAAACGATCAGAGCTGTGTTGTTCAAACAGTTTATATTTGCATATTTTCATGAAAGAGCATAACTCTCTAAAATGGGACCCGCTGTAGCCGTGACATTGATTCACACGGAAGAGCTACAAAACTGTGCCGCTAGCACCACTTACTGGCAGAGCCACAAACACAGTTTTACTTCGCAAGCTTCTCGCACGGTAACACTGAAAGCAAATCTTAGCGCTAGCGATTGAGTAAAACGAATAAATTCAGGACATGATCTCTCCGTTTTCCTGCTGAAAAGATAAATAAATAAATAAAAAAGATAGGAAGAAATTGAAATTTCCTTCTAAAACAGCCTCCAAATTGTTCCCAATAGCAACAGCCCTTGCAATAAAGAGCTACAAACTTTGACTCAATCTGTTATATCCCTGCGTGCTGGTAATGCCACTACTTCCAGTCCTACCTCTATAACAACGGCTAAAATCAATGGCCAGCTTGGGAGCAAGGGAGATGGGTCTGCATGTTTTCTTCCAAAACTTCAAAGGAGTTGTGTATGTTACTCAGATACTTACATATGTGTGTGTGTGTTCATCTGCTAGGGCTGTGAATGGGCAGCTGTGTCCATCATTTTTAAAACCCCAAGAAAAATGAACTCCATTTTTAAAACGAAGAAAATCAACCCTGTTTAGAGATACTTTCCTCCCTGAACTGATTGATGAGCTGGTGAGTGGCCTCACAGTCCCACTTGTGGGGCAGATGCCTTAAAAGTTATGCACATTCCTTTAACTATAGCCAACGATTTCTGCTTCTTAACAGAGTGTCTTTACAACCATCTCCTTCTTCAGTAGCTGTGATTTATTTGGGAAACAAAGCATCAGTTCAGAGGCATTGCGGTGACTTCAACATAAAGTTGCCTCTACTGCATCTGGCTGCATCTCTGACTTTGCTTCATAAACTTCCCATCTCCCACCCCATGTTGTCTGTATTAGACTCATATATCTAAATTCAGAAAAACAGGGTAACAGAAAAGAAAAGTTTTAAGCTTCTCGAAAGCTTCTGCTTAGGACAGAACTTATCCCCTGTTTTATAAGCTTTTCGGCAGCGGCCGTACATGCTGTTTCAGACCGACGTCCATAAAGGTGGTCTGCAGCCGCCTGCTCTCCAGGCTGGATGGACCCTTGTGCCCTGACCGTGATGACAGCTCAGGGCTTTAGTCACAGTTCAAGTGAAATTTATTTTATTCTCCAAATGGGGAATGATTTTAGGTGCCTGATTTCCAATGAATATGAAAAAATCACATTTTCGAGCCTTGTCATTTAGAAGGATCATCTTGAAAAAGAAGATTCATTAATTAGTTACACTGGCAGTCTCTTTAATTAGGCAATGTTGAGTACCTCAGTCTTTGTGATCTTTAGCGTTCTTAGCTCGTTGTACTTTATTTACATATTTTTTTGGACACGTACATAATTCCTAATTAACACTGTAGAGTCTACTCCAGCTATTTCAAGATGTCATGTAGTGTAGATCTCCAGAATTGTTTACTGGATGTCTGCTGAATTTAAATTACCCCTTTAATCAGACTAGAAAGCCTGAATCCTTTTTGGGGGGTACAGGAGCACCCACCAGAGACATCAGGGGAAGGCGATGCAGTTTCCAGGAGGTTTCACTATGGGAGCAACAGAAAGACTCCTGCAAAATGAAACCTTTCAAAAGACATTTCTGTCAGGAATTTTAAAAAGAGAATTTGCCTGCAGGGAAATCCTTCTGACAGCAGGCTGTCAAAGGCACATCCCCACCAGGGTGGTCTGCTGGAGAGAGCTGAACAGCACGGATCATGTTGGGATTTCAGGAGACTTGGGTGAGTGCACTATTTCTTAAAGGAAGTGGAAGCTTTGTGACATAGTGGAAAAGCAAGCATTTGTATATCAGACGTGAGCCACAGCCTTTGAGCAATAAATCTTAGCAAGGAGGAACCTGAGGAAATACATGATGCTCCTTTAGTTTTGTGGCATTCCCCTGTATTGAACAAAGCAGTCCTTTAAAGAAAGGGTCATTTCTCTCAGCTGTGTCCCTCCTCTGCACCAGTTTGGCCAAATGCATCTTTGTTAGTGCCTTCACCCCGATATCTAGTTTCTGTCTACTCAACTTCTATTTTTAGAGGAAGCAGAGAGGGTATATTCCAGGGGACAATCCTACAGAGAGAGAGAACTGGAAGAGAGGATGAGAATATTGTCTCTTCCCTGTCTAGTTTGCTTGATCTCTTTTATCCTTGCTAGCTTACTCTGATCTGTTTGCCCCAATGTTACCCATCAGTGTAGTACTCTCTAGTCTTTACACTCATTGGTAACAGTGATCAATATATAACAATAACAGCATCTTTCTGAAAAGTCTGTGCTCCCTGTTTCTCAAGACTTGCTTCCACTGCTTTCCCCACATTTAACCTTGTCTTTCATAGGTGCTTATCTCCCCATGAGATAAGACTTGAGCTTCTATCTTATACTGGCTGGCTACTGCCCTTGCACTAGTAGATAATCATATAAATAAAACAGGTGAATATTTCTGTGCCACCTCCACAGCTTACACCACCCCAGCTCATAAGTTCATTAGTAAAGCCTGATGAACAGTCCAAGCAAAAGCACATTCCCTTATCCTCAGATATAAGACAAAGAAGGAGAATACGAATAAGGTGTGCAAATTGCAAATCCTGCCCAGACATTTACGTAGAACAGAGCTGGAGGGTCTGGACCTGGCAGTCTCCTCACTGCTAACAGAAATGAGGTTCTGATTAGCACGGGGAGGTAAGAGATGCTGTGACCCACCCACTCCCCCACCCCCCAGGTTACTGGGGTGAGTCAGCTCCACGGAGGCTGCGGCACTCCACAATTAATCATGCTGAGACAGTTCTCCCTCTGACTCCTTCGCCATGAAATAAAGCTCTTTTCTGCAGCAAATCTTTTAGATTCTGTAAAAAAAAATAAAACAAATTATGCTCAGGCTTCTCACATACACACAGAGCTGCACCTGGCAGTTGCTTGGCAGACAAGCAAGTAGTGGCTTAGGATGCGGGTTCTGTAGGGAAGGGGCCATCCTTTTATCTTAGTCTTTCTATGGTGTCCTATTTTGGGAACCCTGGTCTGTGGGTGCAAGGATAACACAAATACATAAATAATGGTGATAGGAGTAATAGGAATATTTCTTGTCCCTGGCACATAAAAACATGAGGGTTTGGCAGCTGAGACTGCTGCCTTGCTTCCCTGGCTTGGGCTCACTCTGAAACCAAAGAAAGGTCTTGTTAGAGTCAGGTACATCTTTACTCAGAAACCTTAAAAGCTGGGGTGCAAAGGCTGAGTGCTGTGACAAGTGTTCACGCCCAGCCATCACCTCTCTCTGAAAGGAGTTAGGTGCTGGACTTGAATTTGGCTTCTTCACTGTGGTGAAAAGCCTTCACAACTTGAAAGTCCTTGGAGAATACAGTGGAGAATTGTGCTTCTGCCGGACTATTGGGCTCAAAGGGCAGTGGCTAACGTTTCAATGTCTACTCAGGAGCTAGTCACAGGTGGTGCTCCTCAGGGATACTGGGGATGTTGCTCTGTAATGCCTCCATCAGTGACCCAACCAATGGGAGGGAATGTGCTTTCAGCAAGGTGACAATGAACTAGGAGTCAGGCAGATATTCAGGAGGATAGGGAGGACATTCAGAGCAGCCTCAACAAGTTGATAGATTATAAGCATGTAAAACTGGATGGTTAAGGATTGGGGGCATGTGGTGTGTGAGAAGAATCTGAGGGAGATTTAGATTTAGATTAGATTCTAGGAAAAACATCTGCTTTGTGAACATGGTGAGATGGTGGGAAAAGTTGCCCAGAGAAGCTGTGGATCCCTGGCAGTGTTCAAGGCCAGGTTGGATGGAGCTTTGAGCAATCTGGTCTAGTGGAAGGTATCCCTGCCCATGGCAGGGGGGATTGAACCAGATGATCTTTAAGTCCCTTCCAACCCAAACCATTATGTGATTCTAAGATTCTATGAAGCAAGGTTAGTTTAGTTGTGAGAATAGCAGACCAAGAGGGACTGTACTGCTGTCCTGCCGTGTCTGAAGTGGGAGTATGAGTACCAAAGAGGAGACAAATCCAGCCTCTTCCCAGTGACACAGTCAACTCACACAGGTTGCACCATGGAAAACGCCAGATCGACACAAGGAAAAAAATGTTCAGTAAGAATGGTAACACACCAGAAGAGGATGCCCAAGCTGGTTTGGAGTCCCCGTTTGTGGAGATGTTCAAAGCTCAGCTGGGCAAGGTCCTTAGCAACCTTTGTTTGTTAGCACTTGCCCTACTCTGAGACCTCCAGAGGTCCCTTCCAACCTAAATCACTGGATTTTTATGAACTGATTTTCCCTTCCCATTAGAAATAATTATTTAATCAAATGATAGGATGGACCTGTAGCATCTGAGTACTGAGTATACCCACCTAAAAGGGAGTGCAGTTGTTGTACTGCCAAGCTTTCATACAACTTCATCTCACGGTAAAGACTACCACTCTATCTTAGTCACTAGTAAGTGTCACTAAACATAAACCTGTGTAAAAATGATAGATAGAAGTGAACCTCAGAAGACAGCTTCTCCTCATAAAATCTGCACAGGACACGTTGTCACAAGAGTTATATATGAAGATGATGGCAAACCTTTTTTTCAGACTGATAAACTACACAGGTTGCCCTGTACAGCTGAAGTATCATTCACTTGGTTATCAGCATCCTACAGTCTTGGTCAAACTCAGGTGATACTAAATATGTCATATTTCAGCATATATAGATATGAGCGTATATAAAACCCAGCTCCCTAGCTTGTCTTTACATTGTAGTGCTCATAATTGTCAATGGAGAAGACCACTGGAAAACTCAAGCAGTGCAACAAGAAGATATGACCCATCACGGTAACATGTAGAGTTTAACATACTTAATTTAGAGCATAGTCCAGCTAACAGAATATTGCTAACTGGAAGGGCTTTTCTGATCACAGGAGCCCAGACCTCAGCAAGCAGCGTGGCTGCCCAGGTCCTCACTTGCTGATTCCTTGAGTGATGCCACACTGCCTAGTTGTTTTCCTTGAGGAAAATGAAGTCAGTGATACAGGGTCAAATTGCTTCAAGTGAAGATGTAGATGAACTACGACTCTCTTCAGAATCTCGTCTCTCTGACATTTATTTTCTTAGAAGGGTTTCCCTTGATTACTTGTTCATGTGTAGTGAAGGAAAGAAAGAATAGATATCTGCAGGGAAACCTGGGTTCTTCAGGAGAGATGGGGTTTTCCCCCACTAAACCTGGCCCAGAGCAAAACCTTCACAGTTCTGCAGGCACAAGTTTAAGGGCTATTGCTTTGGAGAAAGAGACCCAGTCTACCCCTATCCTCGTCAAAGGGCAAGAGGCTCTAGTAACTCATCCAGAGATTTGTTTAAAGCTACTTGTAAAATAAACACAACTTTAAACTGTCAACACCACGGGTACTAAATCAAGAAGGAGGACAGCTGCTGCTAAGAAAAGCGATTTTATAGTCTACGAAAATATTGTCTGTAGCAGGAAACAGAATGTGTTTCTTAATTGTCGTGGTCTCTGCTCTATACTAGTCCCATTGCCAGCTGCCTGGTGCAGCCAGTGTGATGGCCTGTCCCTGCCATGACCACTGTGCCTCTTCCACCAGAGCCTGAAGCACCATCATGCTTTCAAAATAGGGATGCGGGATGTCAGGGGATTTGCTTTTGTGCACATCTTCCAGAATCCTTGTTGTCAGTGGTAGGAAAGAAGGTGAATACAAGTGCAGTTGTTGCCATAGGGGCACAGTGATGAATTCATGTACTGCTATAAACATTTCAGGCACCTGGGGCAACAGGAAGAGGGCCCAGAGAGAAAGAATGCATTTACCATCTGAAATGCAATATGAAGCAATATGGTCAGGGAAGTTAGTGCCCTAATCACATTACTGTGCGCTAGAGCTGCCGGGGAGTTATTTAAAATGGCTTGAGATTGCAGCTAAGAAAAGCAGCTCCAGCAGAGTACCCTGAGGAAGAGACCATGTGTCACGGCTGTCAACCTTCCCCTCCTCTACTGGGAGAAAAACAGCCATCACCCCCTGAAATAAGCACAGCCACCAGCAGGGCTTGTCTGCAGGACTGATGTGACCCAGGTGCCACCACCTGTGTGGTGACCACCCACTTTCACCCTCCCCAGCACCATGGGCGCTGTGGGGCTCTGAGCAGTGGAGGTTGGCAGAAGCTGCTGATGGCCGGAAGCTCCCTGGCCCCTGGTGCCTGAACAATACAGATGCAGAAGGGACAAGTCCCCACTGAGCACTCTCCATCACGGCTGCTGTCATCACACTAGGCAAAAGCACCAGGTTTTCCAGGTCCCAGTGACTATTCTCCAGGCTTCTCAACTGCTGTGAAGAGTTTTGCCAATAATGCCACCAAGCAAAAGGAGTTTAACACAGCCCATCCTCTGTCCAGAGACAGGGCATGGTCTTGAGTTTAGTGAAGCTCAGTGCTCCCTTACATTTTGGATTTATTCAGTCTGTGACCCAGGGCAGACTTTCAGAGGTCCCTCTGGAGCTGGCAATATTTTTGACAGGCGATGCTAAATGCCTGTGTGACTGTAACAGCTTTGAGATATTCAGATGGGAGGGGAAGGAAAGGTGTTATTTTTATTAGACTTCAATTTCACTGTAAAAATTTTATAAAGCAGGCACCAGGAAAGTTTTATCAGGAATATTTGCTTTCTAGATGTTACCTTACAAAGTAATTTTGCTGCCTACAAGTGCTGACACCCATGAATGTTTACTAGCCAAGGCTAGCCCACTGGGAGTGCCCTAAGGCAGCCAGGAGATTTGGATTGCTCTCTTGAGCAATTGAAGGCACATGCAACCCTGTACCTTTCCTGAGACATTATAGAATCGGTAGATCGAAACACAGACTATTTAGCTATTATTGTTTACTAATAGCATTTCAGAGCTCCACAAACAGACACACACAAAAGGGGGCATAGCACCACCTCAGATTGCTTTAGTGTTCAAATAACAGCACCTGTCTTAACAGAAGACAAAAGCATCCCTTATCACACCCATATAAAAGATACCATGCCATACCAAAAAAGATAAGTTACCATTCATGCTGCTATGGTCTCTCTGGCTTTGCAAAGGCATCAAGAGGTGGTCCACCTGAGTGAGCAGGTGGTTATGCCAGTATAGTGTGATATTTCTAGTAGTGCATTTGCATCCATTTTGCAATTCCCAGTGCATAACTTACCTCTTTCAGACTCTGTAAATGCCTGATGGTTGTGAAAACAAGGAGACAGTAGGACTATTTATACACAGAGATAATATTAAGTGAGAATGACATTACAGGTAGGAAAGCTGAAACTGAAGAAGCGCATCCTGCTTCAGGGACCTGATTTGATGATCTCCCAGAGGCACTTTTCCTGATGCAAACACCAGCAACTTCATCCCTCGAGACAATGAAAACTAAACCAGACAGTGAGAAATCCTGGAAACTTATACAGTATTCCTCTCCTGTTGGGGAATGGTATCGCCTCCTGGGGACACCTGCCCCGTTCCCTGGAGCAGTGGCAGGGCTGGCTGGTGGCAACCCCATAGGCCTGTTCTGTGCCCAAGAGCCACCCTAGGGGGGAGTACAGATATGATGGGAGAGGAGCCAGCATTCAGAGATACCCACTGCCATGCAGTGTATCAGTGGGTGGGCTGAGATATCAAGTCACCGTGGATGCATTTGTCGGATGGCAAACTGCCCGCTGGTTACTTCCCAAGAAAACTGTATTCCTCATAGGATCCCCAGTATTCACAAGACACTTCTCAGTTTGTGAGGGAATTATTTCAATTCCACTGTGATGTCTCTGGCTACTAGACAACGGGAGGAAATAGAGTATGAAGTACATTTTTCCTAATAACTCAAAAATATTGATGAACTAGTTCAAGGTCTAGTGAATCCCAAAGAAAAGGCAACATATTGAAAGCCTGACTATTGCTTTGGATGGAAGTTTATATGAAAGCGGGTTTGCCAGACCTTTAAAGACCTTTAAAAACTGTGAACTGTAAAAACTAATGCTGAAGGTATAGTTCTTATACACTTCCATCCAAACTCATGTAATGACAAAGCATACATGAAACAAGCTTGTTACCGGTGCCATCCCATAGTCTTCTCCAAATATTCATAGCCAGTGTACTCCTAACGAGATTCCTACATTTGTCTGCTGCAAAATCAGCCCCTGCTCTTCACAGCTATCACCCCCGTCCTTCAAGTGCTGATTGAGGTACAGTAAGCAGGAAGGTTATTTCTGCTTGTGCTCAACCGCTGGCAGGACAGCAGGGTTCTGAGAAGTGAATACTCTCTGAGCTGTGCTATCGATTCATCTTGGTGCTGGGCTCTGACCTTTGCTGCTCAGGGACAGGGTGTCCTGCAAGGGACAAGGCATCTGACCTTGGCACGCTCTGCAGCAGCCAACCTTGGAGTAACATACAAAGCCTTTCATTTCTGATTAGCGCGTAGTCATGTGCACACCTTCATTTACACTTTTAAGAAGACGCCATCAAATATTGGGAAGCACTTCTGCAGCTGGGTAATTGAATTCAGAGCAACCCATTCCTGAATGGAAAATTAATAACTTGGCAACCCCATGCTTCACTTTTATTAACTCTTTCACAAACACTCAAGAAACAGTCCTCTTAATGTTCATGAATTAAAGAAGCCTCTCAGGATTTGTAACAATTTTGTTGTTTGTGCATCTTCTCAGTTCTTACTCATATCACTCTCTTATCCATATTTCATATCCAGCGTATTTGCCCTAGAAATGTCCTAAACCACCTGCCTTTGAAACGAACAGTATCACCCACAGCGAGCACTGTTTACAGAACACAGAGATGCCGTCCATCTAAGATGGGTAATTTCAACACAGCCTGACCACATAGAAGTTCATACAAAAAAATTCCTAATTGTGCTGGATTAACAGGTGAAGTGGGTGAATACGCCCAGGCTGCCATTAACACAGCAACTGCATTTCCAGAGTTCTCACTAATGCACTAGTATGTGACTTGTTCACCTCCATAACTTCCCCTCAGGGCAGATGAACAATCTGGGTGTTAAAAAAAGCCCAAACCCTCCCAGCTCTTACCTCAGAAGAAAGTTCATGGAAACTAGAGGAGTTTGCTACCTGAATAATTATTTAAAGCTCTTATCTCAGCATTCTGACAAGTCCCACAGTCTTGCTGAGCATCATTTTCAGTCTACTCTGAACAACTAGAGCCAGTGTAGTAAAGGTGCATGGCAAATACGTAGAAATATGTATAAGGGTAGTGAAAAAGAAATTACTTGATTCACTCTCTTGGAATTTATGCCCAACATTTATAGCAAACTGAATAATCAAGTGAGTAAAGCTGTACTCCAGAGTCAGTATAAATTCAGCACTAATCTGATTATAGAAATAATTCTTTTGCAGGGGGAGGTAGTATGTGGATTGAGATATAAAACCTGAATATACTGGGAAAGAGAAATGTAGCACAAGAAAGCATATATCTGTGCTGCAGATTAATTACAGTGAAGCACATAACACAAAAAACCCTTTTCCCTTTCTGAAAGACAAACAGGCATACTGAGCGTGAAATGGGAGTAATCCCGTTTGTCTGAGAAGTAGAGCAGCAGTAACTCCAGAGAAGGGGGTTGATGTGGTCACCTTTCCAAGCAATCACGCAGCCAGGGACGCCTTGCAGTACCCCATGCATACCACCCCACTGCAGCAAGATTGCCCCTTACGGCTTCTGCAGTAACAGAGAAGTGCAAAACTCAGCAGTTTCTGTTTATAGGATTTCATCTCCTTTTGATATGTCACTTTTGATGGATTATTTTTCTGACTGCTGTTGTAAGAAACCTCAGACCTCATGCAAAACTGCCTTCAGAGATGTGGATTTGGTTCAGTCCTAGCTGGGGTGAAAACCCCATAGGGAAGCAGGCCAGTTAAGAGGAGAAATATTGCTCCTCTCAGCTGAGCAATTTCCATCCCAGGGTGAACAGTGCCCTACTGCTTAGGGCACAAAACTAGACCCTGTCGGTGGCCTTCAGCTCAGGGCATAAAGCCAGACCTCATTGGATGCCTTTTCTGCATGCCCCACACTTCCCTGTGGGCAAGCAGGTCCATCTGCTCTGAGGGATGCCATCCCTACAGCTGCACACATCCCTTGGGAAAACTGCTGACCTGGGATTTTTGGTCATTGCTTCTCACCCTGAACAGTTTGGGCGGTGGCAGCAGCAGCTTCACAATCTGAACCTGCCATTGACACAGGCTGGGCAGTGAAGGAAGGAGCTACAGCTTTGAAAAGCTGCCACTGTGGGTGAACCATGCCTTCTGGTCTTGTGGTCAAAAGAAAGAGCCTGCCTGTTGGGACCCTTTATTCAATGCTTCCTTCAATATTGTTGTATTTTCTATTCATATAAATACTTGGTTTGCCTTTAATCCCAGGTATTTTCAGTCACTCCAGTGTTGTGGATCAAAAAAAACCTATTTGTAGGCCAGGATTTGCTACAATGGTGTGGAGGTTTATAAAGAAAGTCCAGGGTAGCTCAGTAAGGCACGGAGTGGCTCATCCGCCTCACCCACCACATGGAGCATCCTTGTTACCTTGTGGTTACCACATGGAGCCCAGCTCAGCTCTTACATATGCTAGAAAACAGTCCTCAGACACCTACCAAGGGAGCATCAATCAGAAAGAAGATAAAGCTGAGATCACAGGTCTGCCAGCTGGCAGGGAGGCAGAGGAGCTGGTGGGACAGTGTGAGCTTTAAAATGTCAACCCATTTAGACATTGACAGACAGAGAGCAATCTCCAGAGAAGCTGAAATGGTTGGATGGGTGGCAGCACCACTTCGAGACTCCCAGTCACACTACTGATTTTTCTCAACCCAGAAAAAGGGGAGAAAGTAATACAATAGAATAGAGGGGACTGCATTCGTTAAAACATTTCTGTATCTGTTCTGCATTTTCAGACCTCAAGAAAATCTCTGTCAGAGAAATCTGAGACTTTCAGAAAGTGTATTTCATATAATGGTGGAAACGAGGCTGTAATTTCACAGTAAGGCAGGATCTGATGATCTTGCATTAAATGTAATTTAACTTAAATTATCTCATTAAATGCTCTTCTTATTATTGCCCATTGTTGAACAACAGCAGATATCTGGACAATGTTGGATGGTTTCCCTGGAAGAACTCAGTAATGCAGAAAACCTGTATATATTTTTAGTGTAATATGTTTTAATGACACATTCACTGCGGTCCTTGAGCACAGGATCACAGCACACAGAACCACAGAATCAGCTAGGTCAGAAAAGACCTTTAAGATCAAGTCCAACCATTACCCCAGGAGTTCCAAGTCCACTGCTAAGCCATGTTGCTGAGGACCCCACCTACACGGTTTTTGAACACTTCCATGGACAGTGATTCCACCACATCCCTGGGCAGCCTGTTCCAATGCCTGAGCACCCTCTCAGTGAAGAAACTCATCTAAATCTCCCTTCGTGCAGCTTTAGGCCATTACCTCTTATCCTATCATTTGTTACCTGGGAGAGGAGACCAACCCCTCCTCCTCTCTCCATCCTCCTTTCTGGTAACTGTAGAAAGTGATAAGGTTCCCCTGAGCCTTCTCTTCCTCAGACTAAAGAACCCCAGTTCCCTCATCTGCTCTTCACATGACTTGTTCTCCAGGTTCTTTACCAACTTTGTTGCCCTTCTCTGGACCTATTCCAGCATCTCAATGTCTTTCTTGTGGGGACCCCAAGACTGAACATGGTATTAGAGGTGTGGCCTCATCAGTGTCGAGCACAGGGGGGTGATCGCTGCCCTGGCCCTGCTGGCTATGTTATTTCTGATACAGGCCAGGATGCTGTTCATCTTCTTGGCTGCCTGGGCATAACCTGGCTCATGATCAGCTGGCCATCAATCAGCACTCCATGAACCAAGCTTTTTTGCCTGCTTGCTGCCTTCCTTCTGTCTCATCCCGTACCTGCCTGGCAAGGATCGTGTCTGCCTCAGGAACTGACATTGGCCACAAACCATCTTCAGAAACATGCTCCATAGTTGTCAGAAATCCGTATTACCAAAAGCAATCATTCACAGGACGCCTTTCCAGGGCATTTAGACCTTTACTTACCTGTCGAGGAACCAAACCGTGGTTTATCTGAAATTCAAATGCTATGTAAAACTTTGAGAGGTCTCTACATTGGGTAAACATCTATGGGTTTTAATGACACCTAGTAGGCAGGGTAGGAGCCATCTGTTAAATGTTCTTGTAAAACGCTTTCCTATACATCACTCAATATTCTAAAGGCTATTTAGATTGTGGTTAACTAATTTTAACCTCTGTTGCTCTCTACAGTATAAAGACAGTATCTGTTCATGACTAGGAACTATATAGGGATTTATTTTAAACTCTCAGACTTTTCTTATGTCTTTTATATTACTCAGAATATCTCTGTTGTGACTTGGATTAAACTACACCTGAGCTTTGCAAGAAAATACACTGCAACAAAAATAACGAATGTTTCACTGCAAAAAGGTTTAAAACCTGTTTGGAGCTGGGTAACATCTGCTCAGGCCCCTGGTTTATCCTACCTCATATTTGCTCACCCAAAGCACAGATTAAAAGAGCAAACGGGGAAGCACTGAACTGCTAAGAGTTGATGTCCCACCTCAAGAGGGACAAACGGTCCCTCACCCTCCTTTACACAAGCTCTGAATCACAGCAGGAATGGTGAGGTCGCAGCTGACCTGCAGGAAGGATGCTATTAAATTTGTGATTTATATCTATTGCTATTAGTCCTGCTTTGAACTTACACCCTAGGAAAATTCCTGTTCCAGGCTCTTCATCCCACTGGGGTGCTCAGCCAGGTGACGGGAGATCTTTGGCAGCACATGTAGCACACATTAGAATCATAGAATCATATAATAGTTAGGGTTGGAAAGGACCTCAAGATCATCCAGTTCCAACCCCCCTGCCATAGGCAGGGACACCTCACAATAAACCATCCCACACAAGGCTTCATCCAGCCTGGCCTTGAACACTGCCAGGGATGGAGCACTCACAACCTCCCTGGGCAACCCATTCCAGTGCCTCACCACCCTAACAGGAAAGAATTTCCTCCTCATATCCAATCTAAACTTCCCCTGTTTAAGTTTTAACCCGTTACCCCTTGTCCTGTCACTACAGTCCCTGATGAAGAGTCCCTCCCCAGCATCCCTATAGGCCCCCTTCAGGTACTGGAAGGCTGCTATGAGGTCTCCACGCAGCCTTCTCTTCCCCAGGCTGAACAGCCCCAACTTTCTCAGCCTGTCTTCATACGGGAGGTGCTCCAGTCCCCTGATCATCCTCGTGGCCCTCCTCTGGACTTGTTCCAGCAGTTCCATGTCCTTTTTATGTTGAGGACACCAGAACTGCACACAATACTCCAAGTGAGGTCTCACGACAGCAGAGTGGAGGGGCAGGATCACCTCCTTCGACCTGCTGGTCACGCTCCTTTTGATGCAGCCCAGGATACGGTTGGCTTTCTGGGCTGCGAGTGCACACTGAAGCCGGCTCATGTTTATTTTCTCATCGACCAGCACCCCCAAGTCCTTCTCTGCAGGGCTGCTCTGAATCTCTTCTTTGCCCAACCTGTAGCTCTGCCTGGGATTGCTCCGACTCAGGTGTAGGACCTTGCACTTGTCATGGTTGAACTTCATGAGGTTGGCATCAGCCCACCTCACAAGTGTGTCAAGGTCCCTCTGGATGGCATCCCTTCCCTCCAGCATATCAACCGGACCACACAGCTTGGTGTCATCAGCAAACTTGCTGAGGGCGCACTCAATCCCGCTGTCCATGTCAGCGATGAAGAGGTTAAACAAGACCGGTCCCGACACCGATCCCTGAGGGACACCACTCATTACTGGTCTCCATCTGGACATTGAGCCATTGACCACAACTCTTTGTGTGCGGCCATCCAGCCAGTTCTTTATCTACCAAGTGGTCCATCCATCAAATCGATGTCTCTCCAATTTAGAGACAAGGATGTGGTGTGGGACAGTGTCAAACGCTTTGCACAAGTCCAGGTAGATGACATCAACTGCTTTACCTTTGTCCATCAGTTCTGTAGCCCCATCATAGAAGGCCACCAAATTGGTCAGGCAGGATTTGCCCTTAGTGAAGCCATGCTGGCTGTCACCAAGCACCTTGTTGTTTTTCATGTGCCTTAGCATGCTGTCCAGGAGAATGTGCTCCAGGGCAAGCAGGAGAGGACACAGGACTTTGAAAGTCAGCCTGGAGTCAGTCAGGGTCAGCTCACAAAGGAAGGAAAGGGTATCTCTTCCAAGATTCTCCAAAGGAAGCATTAACCAAGTCAAAACCAGACCTCACTTGCATGGCTGTTTGCTTCTCAAAAATCAGGCACCACTGGAAACCAAAGAGGGAAAGTGAATGAAGCCCCGTCACATGTTGGAAAGGAGGTTTTCAGTGTTGTGCAGGGACCTGTCTCCCAAAGCAAAGGCATGCTGCACCTGACCTACACAAGCGTTTCAAGCCTTTATCAAAGCCTGGTGGGCAGCTCTTCTCCCAGGCAGTTATGCCCTCTTGCTCATCAAACCAGCTCACAGGCTCTGGTGTGTGCAAGAGATGCATGGGCTAGCTGTGTAGGATTATATATATTTCTTTATAAGCAGGTCAGAAAAGTAAAAAACCAACGGCTACAAAAATTCATGACAGGAAGTGAGCTAAGCAATTCATCACGTTCTGGTTTTATATTTATACAGCTCTACTGTAGTATGACAAAAAGGAAAGACAAATTGGAGTTCATATCATTCGTATGTTAATAGCTCACATATTCCAGAAATGAAAAAAAGAAAAAGGGAGATAATACTGCCAGAGCACAGGCGTGAAAGGTCAAAGCAGATCAAGCTGCTGGCAATCACCAAACACAAAAGGAGCACTGTAGAAATTTGTATTTGAAGAAGAATAAAAGAACAATAAAGAATTTGAATGAAAACCAGGTAAGCATTTAATTCCCCTGGATGAAAAGTACTTTTCAAATATGTTTGTCCTCAGATAAAATGAAGAGAGAGAGCAAAGAAGTGGTGACCCAGCAAAGCCACAGCAGAGCTCAGAGCACAGCGCTGGCTCCTGAGATGAATACTGAAGTTTAGTAGGATAGGGGGCTGAATCCTACCACCTTTGTGACCTTTGCCTGCAATTTTTGCTCACATTTCTTCCTTTTTGTATGTTACAGAATTCAGCAATGCAGAAAACCAGAAGGATGGAGATTTGCTGCTAAATCATAGGGACAGCCTCTGCCTGTCTCATCTTTTGCAGCCTGATTTTGCAGGGCTGAGTCCAAACTGTCGTCATTGCTATTCATCTCACAGCTGCGCTTCAGAACTTTCACCTGCAAATGGGATTACAAATGCAATCATTAGTACAGATTCCCCAAGAAGCTTTCACAGTATTACAATTAGATTTCCCATTCTAGCAGCATCTAAATCAATATGATATGATTAGTTACTCTTGTGGATTACATGCTGCTGTACAAAACCTTCACACACAGAAATCTGGGTAATTTAATCAGGCAGTAATGGATTCTGGGAATGCTCCCACTGTCTAGAAACTTAAAATCATTCTATCTCTGTAATAATTTGCCATTATGCACCTGTAGCTAAATTGGCTGACATACCTGACAGTGGACAGCAGTGATTAAAACAGGTCACATCTCATCAGCCAAAGTGGCAACTTCTGCCTAGCTCTCTGCAAAAACTTTGTTTGAGGGAGAGAAAAAAAATCACAGTTGTTTTTCCTAGGCTATAATTTAAGTTTTAAGCTGTCTCTTTAAATATGTCTTTATGTGTATTTGTGTGTGTGAGAGAAAGACAAAGTGTAAGTGCTATCCATTTCTCATCATTTTAGTCAAGGCAAGAGGAATATATGAACTAATGCTCCCGGGGAAATGCAGCCGACCAAGGAAGAAACTAGCACATAATTTTAGTCCTCTGAAGGTGCTCAGCACTGCTGAGCAAGATATCGGGAATGAGGAACCTTTCTGTAAAGGTCTTGAAAGCAAGGAGTCCTCGGCTGCTGCTGTCAGCAGCTCACAGGAGAGAGCAACGCTGCACGATGGAACTGCTGATAGCTGCTTTTTGGGGACGCATTTATACCTCCTGTTTCCCCAGCCTGGGTAAACAGCTCAACTCCACATTTCCGTGCTGCAGCAGCTTTCTTCTGCAGCCACCCAGGGATTTGCAAACAAGCCTGAAAACCAGACCACCACGCTTAGTGCCACAAGGGGCAGCTCACTGCAGCGCAGGGGAAGCGCACAAACCTGCGCGTAAAAGAACGTCCACAGCTTCATCTGAAAAATTAGGTCTGTATATTTTTAGGCAGGCAGTACTCAGAAATGTGCTCCTGTTCACCATTTATCCTACCAATGTGCAGCGCCTTATGGCTAAAAAATGCACAATGTTATGTTACTGTTGAGGCCCTTTCTTTTTGTTACAGCACTGTCCCATTGAAATAGTCCTGACCTGTAGTACCTGGAGACTCCTGCTTTTGAGGAGGATTTTTCCTAGGATAAATTGATATTTCAAATACCCAGTTGGCAAGAAAAGAAAGAAAAATATCTGTCCATGGAAACTTTCCGAGCAATAATTGCCAGCTGACTCTGCCCTCATTATAAAACTCTACATAGCCTGCCATAAAAAAAGCCCCATGATGCACATGCACTTTTCACCTCTATATTCTCTGTAACAGTCTTGGTTTTATTACTCTGTCCAGAACTCTGTTCAGCAGCAGTGTTAATCTTCATCTTTTTTAGGATATGATGTGTGTGTTTTGTGTTCAGAGCCAGGGGTCCCCAATGCCCAAAGCACAGCAGCACCAGCAGCGCTGGCACGCCGTACCCTGTGGCACCACCAAAACCCACCGGCACAAACAGGCACATTAGTCCTCCTGACAAGCATCTGCTGGAGAAATCCCATCTTATTTCCTTGTGGGAGGCACTGAAGGAAATCTGTGGCAGTCATTAACCAAAGGAATTGGTGCCGGTGGCATTTGGGCAGGGGAAGGCAGGTGCTGATCCTCCTCAGCCTGCCGCTGAAGGAAACAGCTGACATTTACTGCAGGCTGGAGATTGTACCCCTGCATTACTATTAATAAACAATAAAGCTATTAAGACGTATTAAAGCCTGGCAATGAACTTGTCAAAATGGATGATCTATAAATCAATGTAAACAGCAGTGACAGGCAGTAATTGAATTCCAGTGGTCCCTCAGTACATGCTAAATATGAAGGGACATGACATGCTGAAAATAAAGTAGGAAAGCTGAAAAATTCATAGCAGTAACATTCTTCTGGTGAAACGCGGCGTCGCTTTGGCCCTTGATGGGGGTCAAGCTGTGAATGCATATTAGCTTCTTCTTTTAAAACAAGAAAATAGCTATGTAAATCTGAGACTTCCCAAATCAGAAATGGCTGCTCAAAAAGTCCACAGCTGCTCTGGATGTGGTTGTCACGGAGCAGCAGATGCAGCCCTCCTCCAATGGGTTCATTAGCAGGGCTTGTTACTTGGGTAGCAAGAAGGATGGGTTTTGTGCAATCCAGAAAGCCTCTGAAGTTGATCCATCAGTTTTCATTTTCCATAAAGAACCAGCAAAAGCCCATCAGACACAAATTAATGCTAGCACTCTGCCAGGCCCTGGGTGGCTACGTATCTTTCAAATTTGAATATAACAAGCCAGTCCTCAAATATCAGCAAAGGACGAGACAATCAGAATGGAAAGAAATAGGTGAAGTTGCAGCAAGCTTTTTAATGGAGATTCAAATGACAGTAAATAAATCATGACAGCTTCTGTGGATTAAATCAGGGACTCATTTTTTATTCTCTCTTGATGTGCTCTTCCCAGTGAAGGATAATTCAGCTTTTCTCAGTTATTTTTACAACAGACCCCTATGCCGCTGGAGTTCAGAAACTGCTGAAATGGAAGGTCCAGAGAGGTTCCTGAGGACTGTTTTGCCCATGCCAGCTCTCTCTCAGGTGGAGAGCACCTGTGATCAAGAATCACAAGGGATATTTGCATTTCAAGGGTCTCTCTGTGCACAGAGAGGGAAATCTAGAAGCAAATGTGTAAACAGGTGTCTGCGCATTGAGTGATGACCTGCTAATCAGGTCCCAAAAGGTCAGGAGCAGTAGAGCTGGGAGAGGGGATGGTGACCAGTGCAGAGTCAGTGCAATAGCTAAAGAGCACACAGCATGCCTGGCTTGGCCACCACCACTGGGCTAAAACTGCTGCTTAGCATAGATAAAATTCCTATTTAACAAGACATAAATCCATATTAGAGCCACTTCACACCTTTGTGCCCTGAATGCAGCCTATGTTTGGAAGAATGGCAGGATGAGAAGGGCATTTTCTGGGAGTTATCTGTTCTAACATAGAATTTAAAATTAGAAGGGAATGAACCTGTAAAGAACAGATCAAGAAGGCCAGCATTTTCCTTTTAAATATAATTTATGTTTTGAGATCAGCAAAGACTCATCTGACCTACCTGATGTGTAGTTCCGCCTTCAGATCTGCTGAGCACGTACTGATGCAACAGGAAAGGTGAAGGGAGCCCCTGATGGGAAACCTAAAACCTAAAACCTTTAGAGACAATCTGTAGAAACACAAGATATCCATCATCTGTACATTGCATGAGGACATCAACCTGACAAAGCAGGTCTCAAACAAAGCAGTTTTGCCTATAGAGGGCTGGGGGTGCCAGTATCCAACATCCCTGCCACCTCCTGTGCACCATTTTCCCCCATTACATCCTAAACTCCTCAGTCAGGAGCCATATGTTATACCTGTGCCTAAAAACTGCCAGGAACTGGGAATCATCATGTACAATAATAGTATTGGCTTAAATCAACAGGAGAGCACTGACACATTACCTACTGAAATAGATGAACTTGGCTTGACTTCTCCTTTCATTTGCATCATTCTTAATTTTTCTTGTGTGGAGGCTTTTTTGCTGTCATTTAAAAGGTGAGAATTTAGTCAACTGAATGCAGTGCTGATTAGCTCAGTATAATAATTGTGCTTCACGGACACCTACTGCTTGTATGTCACAGCTCTCCAAATTCCCATTATACTATTAATCTAGGTTTTATGATACTTCAGAACTGAAGTATTCAAAAAAACTATAATGTAAGTGGAAAAAATCACGGTGGCAATTTACCAAAGAGCTCAAGTATGGGGTATTGTGAAAACAGCAAAAAACAAAACAAGGGAGCCTGTTTGCAATATCCAGAGAGATTCTGCTGGCCTGCGAGAACAGGCTAAAACCACATATAACATGGCAATAGTTGACTTTCAACTATTCAACTAACTTTCAAGTTGACTTCTACAGTGTGTCACAATGCTGGGTTCAGGGCTATGCACTTGTTCTTTGGTGTGGATGGAAGAAAATGGCATCCCAAACATAAATGACTGAAGGTACATGAGACCGCTTAGCAACAATTCAGCAAAATCCAGACCTCTCCACTCAGATTTCCATTCTTCTGCATTTCTGGGGAAGAGAAGCTTCCTGTTGTGATCGTGTTAACACACTGTCCAAACTTCCATTTGTTGTTTTCTCAGTCACCACACTCAGAGAAGGGTTTTGTACCATACTTTACTCTCCAAAGACTTACACCCCCAGGGGTGCTTCCGCATCAGCCTCTCAGTCACTGCTGTATTTACAGTGCCTTTCTTCTGAGCATTCAGCCCACAATAATCATACTGGAGCTATTTTGCTCCAGCAAAAGAGCACACAAACCTGGCCTACAGAGTAAGGGGGCAGAGAAACGTTCCACCAGCCTTGTGCTGCTGTGAACAAGCTCCCGGCCTGGGTGTTCTCTGCATCACACTGTGCCTGGAGCCAGGAAAGGGAAACGGTAAAAAGAAAAATAGTTTCAGATGGAGTGACCAATGGTCAGATGAAATCATATATGGAAGCGTGATAAATCTGTCTCTGCTTCATCTGTGCTTGGGAAGAAACTGAGACACGAGTTATTTTTTTTACAGGAATGCACCACCTCATTTTGCTATGAAATAATCTCCTTGCGGTGGACTAGAAGGGGGTTTCCCTGGGCGTTCTCAGGAGTGAGGAAGTCACTAGGAACCATTCCAAAAGCTGTAGCTCCCTGGGCAAAACAGGAGCTTTCCTTTTCTATCAGCTCTAACTCAAACCCTAACCCATTTCTAACCCTTACTCTACAACTGCCCTAATCCTAACCATTCTCTAGCCCTATCCCTAGAGGAAGAGAAAAACTGTTCTTTGGTGGTGTTTTTTTGATTTCCAACACAAGTCTGGTTGGACTTCTGCACCATGTTTAGGGTCAGGGTTGAAAGACAGAAATGTTGGTAGTTCTATGGCAGTGAGGATGGAATGGGGATGCAAAAGGAAGTAGAGACTGCTCAGAGGAAAAACCTTCAATGGTTCAGCCCCAGCTAGGTTTATGGTTAACATTAGGGTTAGGGTTAATAGAAGGATAAAGTTTAGAGTTCCATTTGCAGTGGAGCTGGAAAGGGACAGCAAAAAGGGATCAAAGGATGCAGCACCAGAAAAGTATTTCAAGTGCATCTCTTCAGGTGGTAAGTGCAACTTGTGAAGTGGTAAGTGCAACTTGTGAAGTCGTAAGGAAGGAGCTACACACTGAGGTGTGCTCAGCTGCGTCTCTGCACCCAGGGACACCTCCTGACAGAGCAAAATGCCTCCCAGGTGCCTCCAGCACTGGCCAAGGCACAAAGTGCTGAGATTTGGAACCAGAGCTAGTTTTCTTT
The DNA here is from genome assembly GCF_037157495.1 of Lathamus discolor. NCBI lineage: Eukaryota > Metazoa > Chordata > Aves > Psittaciformes > Psittacidae > Lathamus > Lathamus discolor. The sequence goes on from NC_088884.1 coordinate 27,380,430, forward strand.
CAATACTGTTTAAGAGCTGGTTATCCACCAATTGTATTCTCTGTAATTCCTGGCCAATAGCCAGCGCTAGTTCTGCCTCCTGGGCCAAACATGCTGTTGGCTTGAAAATACAGGACTCAAAAAAGGCGCTTTACTCTAAGTGCCTAAAACGGAGCCTGACAAAATTAAAATTGATGCTACCCAGACAGACTGCACTGAAGCACATTCCTGGCTGTCCTTAACCTCATTAAGCCTTCAGCTCTTCATTATGAACAGCAATGTGTGGTGTCACCAGTCTCTGGTGGCTGTAGAACCAGAGCCTGCTAACTGCTGACCTACAAGATGGCCAAGGTGCAGAGAAGTGGTATAAAGCTGCTTTCACTGTCTGCATGGCTGCTCCCGCATATCAAAGACCTATTGACAAAAGCAAGATCTTCGATGCCTGCCAGCAGAAAGCAGTTGCAATCTTATTGTTCTCTGGACAGGAGGACAAATAGCTGTTTACTGTGAACCGCAGACTCATTGTAGGAAATTAAATCCTTTTGGTAGCTATGAATGTCTCTTCTTGAGATGAGACTCACAGATTCCAGGAGTTTCCTGCTTTACATTTTGGGTGAATAGCCAACTCTGAGCTTGGAAAACATACAGCTTGAAAAGTACCCTTCTCTTCATCATTGCCAGGCAAGGGAGAGGGTAAGCAGGCCAAGTCCAACTGTGGCAAAACCCCTGGGAGGATGTGCAAAGCCATCTTTTTGATTACATAATGTCTCTGCAAGCCCTTTGCCATTAAAATATGATTAAAAGCTGTAGCCAGGAGGAGTTCATCTTTAGAAAATGACACTTACAAGAAATCACTTCCCAAACAGATAGTTGCCTGAGTCCCTGAGATGAAGAGGAGGTTTGATGGATGAGAAGGCAGTATTAAAATGTCCTCTCACATAAGAAAACAGAACGAGAGCAATCATCAGAATTTATCAGCCAGAGGTGAACAAAGTGTTTTCTTGGCACTAAAGGGACCTAATACACTAAATCAAAACCAGAGCACAGGCTCACGAAAGAAAGAGACAGATGTCTCCACCATATAAATGCCATGTAAATGAACTTTCTGGAATGGGGATCTTATTTAAGCACAGTGACATCTGAGAAAGATGTAACAAAACAAGGCGGAGCACAAAGTTGGTACCAGCACTGGAACTGCAGCAATTCATGAAAGGTAACGGCCCATTTGCTAACTGTGCTTGGGATTTACAGCTCTCTTATTTTGTGTCTACTTCTATGCAAAACCCCTACTCCTTGTAACACCTAAATTAACACCTATGTATTTTTCTTCATCTGTTGAATACATTCAGACCAAAATGTAGTCCAGGCTTATCAAAAGCTTGTCTTCCGAGGGCAACAAGAGGCTGCTAGTGAAAATGGGAGTGATTTATGGTTCAGGCTGAACTGTGCCTCAGGAAGCTACAGGTATATCCATAGCACATGCTGGTGCACAACAACAGTGCGCTGCCTTTGCAGTCCCAGAAAACAGGCTCAGAAAATAAGCAGTGCCCTGAGACAGACCCTGAGAGCAGGGTGCCCACTTGGACCAGCCTCACCGCTTCCCTGCTGTGCCTACAGGCAGCCATGATGGGGCAGCCATCCGAATCACTCGCTGCTCTCTTCAGTTAAAATACATTGCAGTCCTCACACTGAGCTCCTCAGGATGGCAGTTTGAATATGGCTCTTTCTTAACACGCATATTATTCACTTTGATGTTATATTAAGCTTACACTGATGAGCTTCAAATGTTGGACTTAAGCTTGCTGGGTGTAAATATCCACACTGTGTTTTAAGGTTCCCCGTTTTCTAAGGTTAGTGTCTTTGGACCTAGCCTTCACACCTCTCTTTTGATTATATGCCAAATAAGAAACCATGACCATGAACTTTCTTTTATAAAGATAATTTGAGTCTTAAATCAAATCAGACTTGAGCCTAAACATGACTTTTGCATTGCTGCTGAATATTCATGCCTGTAAAGCATAAAACATGACTTCAGTTTCCTTAGAGAAATGCAGACTATGTGGGGCTCCCTTGAATGTAGAGAGTCAGAAAGCTGCCTGGGTGAGATACATGGGGAAAGAATGGCTTAGTAGCACTTTATGTTAGAATAAGCTCTGAGAGCATGCAGGCATTGCCGGGAGAGGTCAAATATAAACCTCTGCTTGGGAATGGGCTGGCTGGCACCCACCACAGCTGTCTATGTTAACCTTAACCCTGGTGCTAATTAGTCTTCACCCCCCTCCCTGGAAAAGCAGTCTGCAAATAGCATCAGGCCTGACCTACTTCTGCCTGCTTAACTGCAAACTTCAGTTATCGTGATCGGAGCCTTTCCATGCTGGGCTTCTTCCAGCAAAATGTCAGGCTTCTCTTCATCACTCTTCAGAGGCATCAAATAAGCCCAAGTTCCCAAAACTGTTCCTCTGAAGTGGGGAGGAGAGGGAGGGATGGGCTGTGGCACAGGAGGTCACCCAGCACACTGCAGCTGCTTGGTGCCTGGGTGTTCACAGTGGCATTCGCGGGGTGTTCAAACAAGCAGTGCCAACAGGAAGGAAAGACGCTTGCAAAGGATGACTTACACATCTGGGTGAAGGCAGCCTGCTTTTTACAGGCAGGGAATGGCTTTATAAAGAGACATGGAAACTTGAACAACATGCTTGCCAGCACATTTGTTCAGTGAGAAATATTAGACAAATGCCATGTGTGTTGAACTCATTTTAGTGCTTTGAAGGCTGAGAGGAGCTGGAGTGAACAGGTAAGGTTACCAGCTAACTGAAGAAAAAAATCTTATTGCTGCAGCTCAAAGCTCTGTGCTGTTTTTTACTGCTGAACTCTGCCTTCTGAGCAAGAATATTCAGGGACTGCTTAGCCGAACACAAAAAGTTTTGTCACTCAGCTCTTCAAAGGATACATGTCACCTCTTTGTCCCAGTCCTTAGCAATTAGGCTGCAATTAGTACAGTTGTTCGGGGAGTTAGGATAAGATAATGAATTAATTAGTTTCAGAAGTTTGTATTTCACCTCTGTGACTCAAGCATATATCATTTCTTAACAGTTTTGGGTTTTTTATCCCTCTATAGTCACACAAATTGCACATCAAATACAAATGGAGCAGCAGCGTCCTCCTAGCCAGAAGTATACAAAAAACTCCAATTCCTTTGCTCCAAAACGTAGAAATAGCTGCATCATGTTAGTGTTAGGAATTTTCCCATTAATAAATAACACAGAAGAGAAAAAAGACTTGTCCTAAGTGAAATGCTGTAACAAAAAAATTACAACAAGGTTCAGCTCCTCAGCCCTTTATTGTCATGATTCCACTGATGCAAGTGGAGACCGTTAACAAATGCAGACCCTTATCCAGGTATATTTTTACATTATGGCATGTACAATGTCATATACAGTGCTCCATCCTTGCCCAGAGCATGAGGTCCATTTCCCAACAGCTTAACTGGTGCCAGGAAAATCAAAGACTGTGAACATGTGCAGCTGGGGTGTTCTTTCAATGTATTGATCCAGTATCCATATATAGAGATCCTGGTGTTCATCTTAACTCTCTTCAGTTTTGTACCATAACAAGTTTATTAAATCAACACATTAAAACTCTCATTAGACAGATGGCAGAGTCTGGTTTAGTTTGATGAAGTAGTTGAAAAGCAAGGATGATTCCCCTTTGAAAATTGTAGGGAATTTCTTAAAAGATTTTGAGATTTCTTTACGTTGCAGAAAAATTCACTGGTGCCTGGTTTTTTACACAATTCCATTCAAGAAGATTAAAAGATGATGAAGAAATTGCTCATTCAGGCAGAAGACAGAATGTGGAATTCGTTACTGCTGCAGAGTCTTGGGAAAGCTTTTGCTGAGGACACTTCTGCAAAAAAAAAGCAAATTCTTTCAGATTTGACAGAAAAACTACATCTGAGTAACCAAAGTACATATTTATGCACTGTTTGCACACAATTCCTTGATTGCATCCTTGAAAATCAGTAGAGCACTTCAACTACTATAGCTACGTATAACAGGGCTGAGTAAGTTTATGGCCGGCAATAATAGCATTTTTACTTTTGCAAATAAAGGAAACTTGTGACAAGCAGAAAGGTGATTGCCACAGGCATTAAAAAGAAGCAAGCACATACACGTATGTGTGTACCATTGTGTGCTAGACCAGGTTCATAGTGCTTGGATGAATACATCATCAGATTTTCTACCAATATTCAATTTCACTTTAATTTCCTTGAGATCCGTCTTCTGGATCCCAGAGGCCAGTGAAGGCACTGCTATCCTGAGCGGTTAGACCCCAGCACTATGTGGGGAAGGCTGCAGGCCATTTAAAGCCATTTAAGACACAGGTTGTTTGATTTAGAAACTTCTCTGTCTCCCCTTGGGTTCCGTAGGGAACAAAGCAGCTCCAGAGGGAGATACAGGATACCACTTTGTGCGAGGATGTAGGGAATCAATGTGAGGTCTGAGGGACTTCCACCCAGTCTTCCAGTCCTCTTCTCAACAAGACACAAAGCACAGCTAATGGTTCTATTTGGTATATTAGCCTTCTTTCCTGGGAAGCAAGAGGTTCTGGCTTCTTGGCTCTATCATATTGGCAAGGACTGAACTGCTGTTCGGTAATGTGTCCTAAATAGCAAATACTCCCCCTGGTTGCCTGCCACTGATTTTCTCTAAAGAAGGGTTTGAAGGAGCAGCCATGTATAGTTGCTGCAAGGCGACCCAGAAGACATCTCACATGGCACACCTTGCAGATGTGCTAATTTTTCAGGGATGCTCACACAAGCAATAGGGCCCTCCTGGGCCTCAGAGAGGCTGCAAGATCATTCCCCCACAGCAGAAATAGCCAGGAGTGCACCACAGGACAGAAATATACCTGAGACGCTTCTCTCTGACTGCATTAACTCTGACAATGATGTCTCCAGATCAGACAGAATGTATTTCTCTTTCTCAGACTGAAATAAAAAGTTAGAATTTTAAGAGCTTTGCATACATTGCAGGAATTAGATATACTACACCACAAACACTGTCATGCTGCACAGGGCCTCTGCAGTGCTTTGGTTGTATGTGTCTATAAATCAGATGCTCCAGAAGGCAGAAGAGAGTGATCTCTCCATTAATACTAGGCAGCATGGGAGGCACAGTTCATTGCATGATGGCAGGGTGGCTGTGTGACTGAGAGCTCCTTGTGGGAGCAAGAGCTTGCACGGCACCTACTACAGTGGTGCCTCAGGGATGCAGCTATCACCAGACATTCAACAGCAGCTTCTTAGGCAGCTTTTGCCATTTTGAACGATGTCCCTCCACAAACAGGCTATGTCCCGCTGTTCCAGCTGCAGCCAGCACACTTCAGTGAAGCCAATGGAAAAATATATAGTTGTTTCCTCTGCTCTCCAGCGTCTGCAGCAATACCAGGACAGGGGAGCAGATCCACATGCTCACTTCATGTCTCCAGGGAATGCTGATCCAGAGGACAGTAAGCGAACCTTAACAAGGGTTATAGAGGAGCTGAACTTTAAACTGAAATCTCTTCACTGTCTTGCTCCAACACCCATGGAAAGTCACAGCAGAGTAGCTGGTGACACACTTGGCAGGGGGCTATGTCTCTACAGTGCAGATCATCTATTTCTTTTCCTAAGAGGACAGCAAGAGGCCACTAGTTTAAGTGACTTGACTTAGCTGCTCGCATGCAGAAAGAATTAATTTGCAGTGGCTGTAAAGCAGCAGGACAGCCAGGTGCAATCATGAATCTTGGCAGCTCTTCATATTTATATCAGGCCCTCTGCAGCTGCTCTAGAGGCGCCTCACTAACTCTGAACTTCCCCTGAATACCAAGTGACTGTGGCTACATGCAGTGCCCTGTCCCTGCTCTCAAGAACACACACAGCAGAAAAAGACAAAATAGTCAAAGGAAGTGGTTGGAAAGGTTTTCTTTTTTTGAGATAAAGCGGGGTAAGGGATTTTGCTGCTAAAAGAGCAGTGTGAAAGTATGGAATAGCCTAAATCAGGACTTTTCTTGCAGTCAGGTTAGGGCTATCATGTATCAAGGACCTGGACAGCCCAGTTTGTAACCTCCCATGATCTGGGAAGCTTGTTTTTAATCCTTCATTAGAATTAGATAGCTATGTATTTACATGTGTGGACATATACCATGTATGCAAATGACACGCACCAACAGAAAACTTGTACTTCCATCTGGGCATGCTTCTTCTCTGAGCAAGAATATGGTGATGGGACACGAACTGCATGAATTCAGTTGGGATCCATCCTCTCCTGTAACTTTGTCACTTGCTGGACTGCTAACACAAGTAAGGCTGCATAGCTTAGGTGATTCATGACCCACTCTTTAAATGATTTGGGTGATAGACCACACTTGTGCAACTTCACTTATGCTTGTGAAGTATAAGTGAAATACCTTCTAGGTAACTATGGGCCACAGGTGGCTTTAATGAACTCATGCATCTTTTGATCCCTGCTTTGCTTCATCCTTCTTTCATGTGGTAGCACACATGGGTGTGAAGGAGTCAGCCAGGTACTTTACCCACATGTAGCTGGGGACTGAGGGGATGAGTTGACCTTTTCATCTCTTGAAATCCATCTCCTGATTACAAGTTTGCACCATGACATTTTGGCAGCATGTATCATTTTCCTGACAAGTTAAAGGAAGGGAACATTTCTTGAAATTAGACATGTGTGGTGCTCTGATTTACTGCATGAGACACCTTTTCGAGCCTCTGTTTGGCAGCATCTGCAGTGAAAAGCTGTGTGATGATCAGGGTGCTCAGTGCAGAGCTCTTCCAGGAGAGAGGACTCCAGCACCCAGCACACACCAGCATCATGTTACTGTCACTAATATTGTTATACTAATATTGTAATACTAATACTGTTGCACCACATTCTGGGGTGCAACAGAACCGCACAAACCTGAAAAGATGCTAAAAAGGAACTAATGTCCTCTGGCCTTGTGCCCTGACTGTGAACTCTCTGCCCTTCCTCAGCTTTCAGAATGGGCTCAGGAAGCCTGGTGGGGACCCTGGTGCTGTCATACCAGAGGAGGTCTGCAGCCCCCTGACCCATTCCAGACCATTCATGTGGTCCAGCTGCACTTTAAAACATGACTGGGGAAGAAGCCACAGGCTGTAAGCTGTTAGCAGAGAGGGTTGGATGCCAGGACACAGGGCTAAACAGCATGAACCAGCTTGAAGCAGATCCATATGTACCAGCTTATCTAAGACTCAGAAACACTAAAGAAAGTTCAGTGTCAGGGAGTCAGGGAGAGTAGCAGCCAACATGATTGAAAACCAAGCAAGCAGTAAATAGGGTAGCTACCTATTCTGTGCCCTGGAGATACGCTGCTGAGGCTGGCTGGCCTTGGCCAGGAGCCTGTGAAGAGCCGGGTACAAACTGTATCATTCTCACTTCTTGGCTGTCTGTATTCTCACTTTCAGCACCTAACTAGATGTTCTGTAACAACATGATGGTGCATTTCCTTACCCACATACACTTCCTGTGTGTGCTTTATATGAAAAAGCTTATTCTCCTGTGAAGAAGTATAACAAAGTCATGTTACGTGTTTGTTCCTCCAATATCCAGTACATACATCCTCCCCTGTTGCTGTAATGATATGCAAATATGACATAGAACCAGAGGAACACCTTTGAGTGAAAGACAGAAGTTTGTTATCCCATAGCCTCAAGGGGCATATGTTCTTCAAGACTATCCCATCCAAATGAGCAGTGTACCCAGTCCTGCTCTCCTCTTTCTTACGAACCTCCATCTATTTTATCCAGTGGTTTAGGGCATCTCTGAAACTTTCTGGGTAAATTGACTCAATAAAGGGTAAAATAAACCCCAGCTGCCTGCAGAGGGCTGGAATTTCAATAAATAGATGTAAAGAAATAAGAAAGGCAAGTGTGTTTTGATGCTTGGCCTCAAATTGTTGCTGCAGCTTAAATCCCCTGTTTAACTAACTTGTGTCATCTGTACTTTTCAGCTCCACCTGTGCAATCATTTGCAGAAACATTATTAGCTGTTTTTTTCCCCAGTTTGCTTCCATAGCAACATCCATCAGGGACTGAACAGCAGGAGCATATGGGGAAGTTACACAGCACATTTTCTACAAGAAAAGGAGGCCAAAGCATTTAACAAACAGCACTTAGGTTTCCCTTAGTAACTGAAAACCTAAAATGCCTCTCTTGTTTCAATATGTCCTAGTATTAATTAGGCTGCTTAACAATGTACCAGTGCGGGCTGGAGGTAACACTTGGGTTGTCTTTAATTAATCAGGGCACTGGAACATTTCTTTGAGGTTTAAGCTTATTGCCAAAACACAACCTTGTCGCATTTTTTTGTGTGCGCATGTGTTACAAGCAAGGCTCAGAGCTGTTAGACAGCCTTTGACATGCTAAATATCGTGGAGGAATTTTGCATAAAGTTCCAAGGAGAAATGCGAGAGCTGAAAATTCTTTGTTTGAATAGTTTGAAAATCCGTCACCAAGGAATAACTAGAAACTGTCAGGTCAATTTTAGAATAAGGGTATAAACCACCAAAAGCGTTATCTTCTGCTTAGTCATTTCTCTCCTTGCCAGTAGCAACCTATATACCATGCACACTGATATTTTATTAATGAAGCTGTACTGCCGTTCCTCTTTAGTTTAAAATACAGCCCTTGAAGCTCAATATGAAAATGTGGGTTTGAGCAAAAGGAAACAACACCTCCTCACTCCCCAGTCTGTGAGGGAAAGACGGAAAACAGTTTGCAGCGTATCGGTGCTGGGGAAAGCTAACAGGTGAAATAAAATAAACCAGACAGCCATCTCTCTGCCTCTCTCTGAAACACTAAGAGTTGTTAGGCCTTTTCAGTAAATCAAACACCCCGCTTGTCTCTTGGCTAGATCCATGTTTCTGCCACTGAGTGTTTCAAATGGAGATGTTGATGTTTTGGAGGATGTCGTATACTGCGTAAGCATAAACCTGACAGGGAGACAGATGAGACTGCAGTGTAGGACGTTGGTGGAGATCAAATTCCTGGTGCCTGGACAAACACCCTGCAAGATGTTGCACTGAGCAGAGATGCATCTCGCTGGCAGCCTGTCATTCATCCCCAGTGTGCCTGCTAGCTCAGAAGCTTGGCCAGGGCTGGATGTAGGATGAGATACACTATAATCATCCCGGGCCACCGAGAAACTGAGAAACATTGTGAAATGTAACTACAGTTTCATCTTTCTTCTTACCATCTTTCCCTGTCAATTCCTTTCTTTCCTTCTTTCTACATCCAAATTGTTCCCTGCTTCACATGGCCACTTCAGCCTCTCCCACTTTTGTCTCCCCACCTCCTGTTGTCTTTCTTCTGTGGCTCCTTCTCCATCTGGCTCATTTGTTCTCTGCTGTCTGTATCTGTCCTCATTCAGAATAAGCTCTGCCTCAGTCAATGCTACTGTCCTTTCTGCAACAAGTTTAACAGTTCTCTATACCTCTGTTACCTGAAACACTTCTGCCCCTTCTCAGCTCTGTACATCCTCACCTCCTCCTACACCTTCTCATCCCTGGCAGTCAGTCCCCATCTGAGCCATGACTTGTCTCCACCACCCCAGTGCCAACTTCTCGCCTCCTGCAGCACTTTTGCTGCCCAATCAGCGGTCCCTCCAACCACCCATGTGGTAAAGGCAGAGCTCAGCAGCGGAGGGTAAAATCTGCTCACATGTGTTTCCAACATATTCAGGAGCCTCCTGCCATCCACCACATTTTCAAGGCCACTTTGCCAAATCTGAGCCAGAATCTGGTGCCCTGCCCTACTGCCTCCATCAGCTCTGCAGACAGAGCAGGCTGCTGCACCAGGACCCTTAAATCCCACTGAAAAACAAAATCTGCCAAGAAGCTCAAGCTCTGACCTTAGAAAGATACAGGGGGATGAGGGTTTCTTGAGGTCTCTGTCTGAACTGAATAAACAGGCTTAGAGCTAGTTGGATACAGCTCCAAACCTCTAGCCACTGCTGGAGGTTGCTTGTTATTTGTGCTAGAGTTTTGCTCTTTGAAACAAGAAAACATGGCTTGGTCCTCTTTGTACTCTCTTGTCCCAGGCTACAAGGATTTGCTGTATAGCAACAAACTCTGCCATTATGTTGCTTTGTAAAAACAACCCATTTCCCAATCTACAACCATAAGTAAAACAATGAAGAACACGAACAGGCAATTGCACTAGCTGTAACTCAGCCAGATACAAATTACTGGCTTATTTTTGAGGAATGACAGTGTTTCTTTAAAAAATAAATCAACCCGATCCCGACCCCTGATTCTGAAGGAAGAACTGATTTCCTGCCATTTGATCAGTTGCTTGGGTTTAAAGTGGGAGCCATGTATGAAAAGACCAGTCCTACCTGATGAGGGAAGGGTTAAGGCTGCCTGAAGGACTAGCTCTTCTTTAGCACCTGGTCCTCTGATATTACAGCAGACATCTCAAATCCAGTTTCTATTAAAGATGGCATAGGCAGAATCTATCCACCTAGAAGTTATCAAACACAAAATAAACAGGAAAGCAGTATTTCTCTCCCTTTATTTAAAAAGCACCTGCTACATCAACTAAGTTATAGCACATATAGGACATGAAAAATAAGAGCTGGCAGAGGCTAAATTGGAGAAGCAATGTTTCAGTTGGTCCCCCGAAAGGAGCTGCTCTTGCCAGACTAACCATGAGGATGGGCAGAGCCAGGCTCTCCACCCTGTGGTGGTGTGCTCCTTCCCCCACAACCTGACCTTTATTTCCCTTAACTCTGCTCAAGTGATAACCATCAGTGGCATTTGTAATGGATGCATCTGGTGGCGATGGCTACATCTGACTCAAAGTGACTTTGGGGAGACACATAACACAGTAGCAGAGGGCTAATCCAAGCAATGCGCACTCACCTAACCCTAGTGCTGGTCAAGGTCTAAGTCAAGGCAATTTGGAAAAAGCTAACTTCTGTAGTCAGTATGCAAATATGACTGAATCAATTACCTTACTCCATAAACAGTGGACAACCCAGAGCCCATTGAGCTCTCCTGCACAGCACTGGGCTGCCCGCCACAATCTCTCTTTCTCCCTCAAGGCCGAGAGATGCCTTGCCACAAGATTCTCAGTAGGAGAATGATTAATAGTATGTTAGACATTGAAATCTCAGCTAAGGCATATAGAGAATTGATTGCACATATATAATCCTTCAGACATAAACTGTTGACCAAGCCTGATCCTAAGTCTGGCCCAGGTGTACCCAGACTCCTCTCAGAGAAGGAGGTAAGAACACAAGAGGGTCTTTCCTGAATTTTGTGTCTCCCTGACAGTTTTGCCTGATCCTGGCTTCTGTGCAGTAAATAGTCAAGTGTACCTTGCCATCGAATCCTGTTAAATCTCTGTTGCATTTACTATCAAACTTTGTTAAATTGCTGTTTTGTATCAGTAACATATTGCTACTTCTCTCTTATGAGAGAAGTGCATCTCTCCATCTGTAACACACTCTCCTTGGCTTTCAGAGGCAGCTTTGCTAGTAAATCCTGGCCAGGGAGTGCTGTTGGCCAAGCCTTAGCAAAAGCAAAGCCAGCAAAGCACTGAGCAGTGGAGAGCAGGGAGGGTGAGACAGCCAGCGCTGGGTAACGTGGCATTAGGCAGGGCTCCTCTGGGTCTCTGAAGGCACCGTGTGGAAGAGAGAAAACAAAATGGGTTTGTTCCAAGTGAGACCCTGAACTTTTGCTGCTCCAGGGAGGTTGTAGCTAGCATTTAGTTCATACGTCTTAATGTGAGCAATATGTCATTTATATATATATATATATATGTCATATGTATATAAGGTAAATGCCATCTAAAAATACATGATGTAACTACAGATAAGCTCTGGAGGGCAAATAAGCCTCCTCTTTTGTTTACTAGGGAACCATAGAAATAGAAGAACATAGAAAAAGAAGGAGGACTTCATTAGCAAATTAAGAATAATGACATTATTACATGTGTATTATTACACTGCCATCATTATTAGATTTTTAAATCCTGATGTGTGCTAAATGCTCTACAGAAAACTACACACATACATTCAGACTGAAAACTCTACAGATAAAATTTAGCTCCAGACTAAATCAAGGTGCTACCATTTAAGCTGCATTTTTAAGCTCATATTACACTCAAGCGGAGCCTGGTCAATAGAGTCAGTGGAGCACAAAAGAGTGATTCAGCTCACTCAAGCAAAGTCACCTCTAGAGTGATTCAGTTGCACAAACACAGACATCAAATACCATTTGAGATGCTGTAGGCACCTTAATGACATTGCAGCAGTCATCTCATGGGCTTGCCGCCATACACACAGCCTCAGCAAGTGTCTCAAGTATCTTGTGATATCTACAATAACAAAAGCAGCTATGTTTGGGCACCCTTCATACCTGGGAGGACAATTTGCCCTCAGGGCTCAGCTGACTATATTCAGTTGCCTAAAATGAGTCTTCTAGTGATATTTGAGATGCTCAAGAATCTGTTTCCTCAACTCCAGTGGCCACACCAGAAGAACACGGTCACCCTGTGTTGTATCTGCCAGACTGGTGAAGTTGTCTCAGATACATGCAGAACACCTCGAATTCCCCTCTCTTAATGCAGGGTCTTAACACAGGCACATAAATGCAGCTTCCACTGCCTGTCCTGCAGGTGCGATTCCCTAACCCCTAGGTGTGGATAGGTGTCTCAGGGAGCTCCCTGAGCTTAGACTACTGGAGTCAGATGCTCCAGGGTATCCATCCTTCAGGGCCTGCCAAAGACTTTTTCCTCTTGGACTAGCTTATGCAGGAAAACTGACTCCATCCTGGTGCTGAAGATAAATATTTCAGCTGCTGAAGCATCATACTAAAGCCAAAGTGCTTTAGTGTCCAACCCTCCTGCTCAACAAGGCCAATTAGAGCCTGTTGCCCAAGGTCCACATTAATATGTAATTACTATAAGATTGTAATGGATATGCCTGAGGTTTGTCAGCATGAACTTGAGTAAATGGAGTCTTTCAGGGATTGTTAGCAACCTCAGGGAGACCTGTCCCAAAAGGTAAAGGAAGGACTGGGACAAACAAAGGTGCAGTTAGAGGACATGACTGAATTCCTTCTTCGAGTCTAGAGAACAGAGTATAAGAAAGTGAGGTACAGAAGGAGAGGAGAGAAATGTCAGCTTTATGAAGACGGAAAATTAGATCATTGATGATTCTTTAGGAGTAACGAGGCAGAGAGGGCAGGAGGTTATGGATGAGGGAGAGTAAGCAGGGCTGGGGTCTCCTGCAGGGTAAGCACCAGGGGCAGGGGGAAGCTCAGGGGTCACTCTCTGAATTTAAAGGACACCAATACTCTTAAGAAGAGTATGCGGTGTGCTTTTTTTTTTTTTTCTTTTTGCCAATAAAAGAGGGGGAAAAGTTGTGAAAAATAAGTACTTGCTTTATTCCTGCAAATAAGTGCAAAACCTCAGATGTTCACTTTGTAATTCAACTCACCCCCTGTAGCCATTCTAAATACCCTCTGAGACCCACTATTTTTAATATTTTAAATAACTCTGCAAGGATTAAATAAGGATTTAGTGCTTTTATCCTCCTGTGGATAACAACGTGAGGCTCTTTCCCCTGCTCATTGCTGCATTAACTTCCTCTCCTCTCTGTGTGTTTGACAGTGATGCTTTCTATTCCTCTGCTCTGAAAATTAGCCTCCCCGAATGCTGACATGCTTAACAGCTGTTGTACCTCAATTTGCAAAAAATGGAGTATTATTCTATAATGCTGCATAATTTCCCAGCTCTTACACCCGCACAGTCCTAAAATCTTCTTCTCTGCATCAGAAGGTATTTGCATACTTCAGGTCATATCTAACCTCCTTATGAAAACCAAATGCACACTATGCCTGTTTCTTTCTGAATATATCAGCAGTCTGAAATTTCTGTTATCTGGGCTGGTTGCTCAGATACCTGAGTCTCCCCTTCAACAGCCATGGACCCTGTAGCAGTGCCTTGGGTGGCCACTGTACCAGAGGCATCATCCTCCCCATCCCTGATGGGTAAGGAGATATCTTGGAGTTTGCCCTGGGGTAAAGCGTCCAGTGAGCACCATGTGTTCAGACAGCATGGCCATGCAAGTGTGTGACACCTTCCACCATGGTGCCGCCATGGTGTCATCATAGCTGTAGGTGCTTCCCTCCAAGCAGAGGTCCATGGGACCCAGCACCACAGCAGCAGGCAATGCTCCCCACACCCAGCACCCACAAACCAGGGTGCTGGCTGCTGTTTCGATGATGCTGCTGGTGTGAGGACCGAGATAGGTTGGAGCTGCTGTTAGCCTTTGGTTGAGGAGTAGGGCTGTGCATAAATCCCTACCAGTCTGGTGTTTAGAGATGTGGACCTCATTCCCAGTCACATCGAAGCTGCTGCATCTTATGCTATACTGTAATCATGTGTTCAAGCTCCACAGGAAGAAAAATGTTCCTAGGAGTCTTGCTTTGGTCTGACCACATTTTAACAATGGATTCAGCAAAAGGTGTGGTTTCCATGGGTTGCCCATGGGGCACAAATGTGCAGAAACCATCTACCAGTCCATATCCATAACCAGGAGACACAGACAGAGGGTGGCAGGGGCTGGCATGGGAGCTGGGGACACCATTTGGATGCCATAGTGTAATGCTGGGTTTGATTTTAGTTAATTTTACCATCAGAGAAACACAGACAGGATTTTCTGGTGTCAGAATTTCCTCCTCTGTTGTCATAGGGGAGGTCTTGCACATTCTCCTGTTAATTTAGGTCATAACATCTCTCAGGAAGATGCTTGCACTACCTCAAGCCCACTTTGGCTCATCCCTTGGCCCCCACCAGTGTGCCTGGCTCCAGTCCTGCCCCGGGCTTATGAATGAGACATGCTGCTGCCACCCTCCTGCTCTGCTCACCTGCTCAAGGACTGGGACGGTGCCCAGCGGTGAGGACATGGCCTATGCCAGGGTCCCCCATGGTTTGACCTGTCGCAGAGCAGCCCTCTCACTCCCCGGAGGCTGGAGCCAGTGTTGGTACCCAAAAGCCCATAGTCCTCAGAACCCAATGCATCTGAATGCTTCACACACAACAGCTACAAGCTGCAGTTCCCCCCTGTTCTTTCTTCAAACCCAGATGAAAACCGTGGTTATTCCCCTTAGTTTGTCACAATATGTTGGACTGTGGCCACTGCAGCCGTCTCCACTGCCAGTAACCAGCTGCTTTGTCTGGTCTCTTGCTTGTTTGTAGGTCACTGCAGTGCGTGCAGAGGTGATGCCCTCCCCTGCAGAGTCATGCTGGATGCGGGGCTGCAAAGACCCAGTCCTTTCATGTGATAAATGTGTCCCACGATGCCACCCCCAAGCTAAGGTTCCCCCTGTGCTGGGCAGCAGAGCTGAGCACTGCCTGTCCCACGTGTAGGAGATACTGTGAATGTGACATGGGGTAAGAAAAGTCTTAGGCTGTTCAACCCACTGCATTTTTCAGTCTCTGTGAGGTGTCAGAATTGAATTTCCAGATGCATCACTCTGCTGTGGATCTGAGAGATTTAATGCTTCACAAACATATTTTCTTTCTTGTTCAGATGCAGATGAAAACTCACAAGAACAACCACCCTCATGGGATTTTTGCCCAGAAGTGGTAGAAATCTCAAGCAAACAATCCATTTTGTAATATCTCCGACTTTCCTGTTCAAAAATCTCATGAGGATATTTTCCAGGACAGCTGAATTTAAAGCTGAATGCAACCTGGGTTAGGTCTCAAACCCAAGTGAGTCCACACAATATTCCCTCCCACAACCCCTCCCTTTTAATAATGACTTGGCCAGCTGAAAGCGAACAGCGCTCCCTGCTCTCACGTCTCTGCCTGGTGCTGTGCTACCAGGAGATTTAGGCATAACGAAAACAAACCAGCCACAGGGTAAGCACAGCATAGGGCTGACTCCCCAGAAGCATGCGGTGAGGTAGGGGTGGTTCAGCAGCTGGCTTTCTTTATTCAGTCCTGATTTTTCACAGCTCCACAGCCCCACCGTGATTATAGGCAATTGCTAGAAAAGCAGCACACTGGCTCAGCACAGCTCTGCAGCACACACGAATGCACAGGGAGCCTGTGATCTGTGACCACTTTGGGCACGTACCTCTGCTCTTGGCTTTCTGTCTCGCTGCAGCTCCAATATGGCACTCCTCGAAGGCAAAACCAACAGAAACATAACCACCCAGTGTTCTAAGTTACCTCACCACTAGGTTCACCACCACTACGTGGCAGGAGTAAGACACTGGGGTTTGCTTATATTCCTGCAGAATTTGCAGTGTGGGATTTCCCTGCAGGGTTGGATCTTCTTCTCCACTTGCCTGTGGCACAAAGGGAGCTGGGGCATGGGCACACACACGAAGATGTATAGATAGGATCTGTAGCTGATGACGCATATCAGCTCTTATGGTGAAAGTTATTTGGGGGGTAAAATAAGAAGAAAATAGGAGAGAAACAAAGGAAAAGGGAGAATGTAGGAAGAAGGCCCTTTGTAGCCCAGTAACAAATGGCTTGGAGACTGTGATGGGTCAGATATCTCGGGAAAAAAGAATTGGAAGGGGAAGACCAGGTTGTTGGAAAGCACAAGGGAGGGGAAAGGATAGACTGCAAGAGAAAAGGAGAGTGAGCAGATCTGAAGATGAGTGGTCTTCGGCTGAGAAACCCATCCTGTTCTGGCTTGATGCCTGTGAAAGTCCTTGCGAGATGAACTAATACATTCACAAGCAAGAAACAGGGATGAAGGAAAAAGAAGAAAATGGTGGATTTTATAAATTTTGTCTTCCAAATCTACTCTAAGGAGAGCTTGATGAGGCAGTGAACAGACCCCAGGAAATAGCGCTTCCCTGGCTCTCCCACTGCTAAAACAGCATCTGAAAGTGCCTTCTGTGATCCCAGTGAGCAAAATAACCAGGCAAAAATGTAGCTTGTCCCAGCCACAGCTACAGGGAGGAATTTGTGGTTTAGCACTCCAAAGTCAGACTTTCTGTTACATGCCACATGTGCACCTCTTCACGCTCCCCCTGCAGAGTGTTTAGACTGCAGGTCAGGACCTGCTTCTTTGAAGGGGCATGTACAGCAAACAATACCAAAAGCCTTTGGTGCTATTAGGATCTCCTGTGTAATAGTGTGATTACAGTAAGGAAGAATAATGGCATCGTACTTGCAGACACCTCTAGTCCTATTTAGTTCAACAAAACTAATGACTCTCAGTTGGGCAAAACAGCAGTATCAAACCAGTGTTGGTCATTGGGGCAGACTGGCAGGGCATCCCTCTCCTTTGGTGCTCCTGAGAGCCCAAAGGTTACTGAGAAGTTTCCAAGACCTGCTTGCAGCCTGCATCTGCAATCAGCACTTTTACCTCTAAGACAGATCTTGTCTCCGTGCTGCTTCCTAGAGCTGTCAGGTAATCACAGCTGTTTGTGCTCTCCCAACAGATTTCATGGCTACAAGGCTTCAAAACGAAACAGCCAGGCAATGAAGCGTTTCTCTGGAGAAGACATGTCCTGACTAAACAGTTTGAGGTTTTTACTCAGAGCAGAAGTAAACTGGATTGTGCGTACCTGACCAATCCAACAGCCTCAACAGAAATACAAAACCACTGCCCTGTGCAAAAAGGAAAAGAGACAGAAATGTCACAGAAGGCATGAGCAGAAAAACGTCAGAGGCACCAAAACTTTCAGGCACCAAAGCTTCTGAAACCCTGCAGGACATAGATTCCTGCAGTGCAGCTTGGAGAAAAGATTTCCCTGGCTCTGTCAGAGCAGATGGGGAATGCAGAGTAACTTCAGTTAGGGTGCAGACCCCTTCAGCACCTAGCAGGGTGGATGTGGCTCTGCCATCAGCAGTGCCTGGAAGGTGGGCATGCTGCTCGGTAGCTGTATGAAAACAAGAAGCATGAGATGAGGCCAGCTGGCAGCAATGGTTTCTGAAATCTTCTCTTAAACCTCTGAGCAGGTCTAGCTCCCTCCTAATTGCCCTGGCAGTCCAAGCTCTGACACAGGGAGCCTGGCATGGGAATGTAAGAAGGTTTCCCCTGCCCATTCAAGCCAGAAGGTATTGTCTGGAGCTATCAACCAGAGGAACAGCCAAAAGTATCTGATGAACCTCTCTCTAAGGTGCTACACCTTCGACATGACGGAGTCCAATTTCCAGCTCTGAGGTCTTTAGAAGACAGCGATTTCCTGCATTAAGGTAAATGGCAAGAGTGACAATATGGGAAAAGGGAAGATGGGAAACTCATTCATCTGACTGGAGATGCCTGAAGGGTAAAGGGCTGCATTCGAGCTAGCCACACCAAGTCTCCCTTTATATCGACCAGCAAAAGAGACAGGTTTAGGGCAGAGTGGCATCTGGATCTTTCCAGATCTGCCTTACATTCCTTGGCATTCACGTGTCTGTGTGGCCAGATGGTTCGTGCCTGGCATGTCTGAAGCTTTAAGCAGTGGTCTGATTTCCTGCTTTCTCCTGGGCTGTAAATCAGGAGTTTCTCCAACGGTCTCCGGGGAGTCCCTTGGCACAGTCAGAGAGGTTAATCAGACCCTGTAGCCAGGATCCTGCTGAATTCTGAGTAAAGTGCAAGGAAACACAAAACCAGAGCTGTGCTCATATTTGTTTAGGCACGACTTGTCTTGACAAGGAAAAACAGGTTTAGAATACAGCAGAAACAGACCAACTGAAAAACATTTAGGAAAAACCCCTGATGCATTACTTGCACTTGATGTATTTTAAATGCCTGAGAGTAATGAACTGGCACCTTGCTCAAATGAAAACAAAAGAGGAAAAGGTCTCACATGGGGGGTTGAGGAGTGAGGAGGGAATAATCCTGATGCACATGTTGTTTTCTGAATGTAAACCAGTAGGCTTCACACTCCTGTAGGTAACACACCCTCCATGCAAACATCATTACTCTGAAAGGGTTTTATTTATGTTCATATAAAAGGAAACTTCTGTTGCACAGGAAAGATGAAAGAAAATTAAACCAGATCTGACACAGCCTGCTGGAAATAACAAGAATAGAGAACATAAGGCGATCCCAGTGATCATTTTATCTTTTCATTACAAGCAGTTATCCCCACCTTCCTGAGATGCACATGCTGCATACATGCCATGTTTTCTAGGAACAGCTGCGCACAGCCATGGGTTTAAGGGTAGGATCCTAAAAATTGGGAAGAAGCAATGGATAACCAATAAAGAAAAAAAAAGCCACTTATTCACAAAACCCTTCAGCTCACTGCTTAGCAATTTTGTCAGCAAGCAGAGTACGCACAGCATGTCCTTACAGTGCCTCTGTAGCTCAAGAGCAGGGGTGGGGATTAGGAAAAAAGAAGTAATCCACTAGACAAATGTTTACCACCTTTTCTTTCTCTTAACCCCCATGGCCCAAGCAGCAGGGAGCCCATACTGATCCATAATATAAACCACGGGGTCTCGTCTGGCTTCTCTGTCCCTCGCCCCAGCAGCTTGGTAAGGTTCAGCACTATCTGCTCACACAGGTAGCAGCTTATTTGATATAACTGCTCCCCACTGTACAAAGTGGCCAGGTGCTGCGACAGCTCATTGGAGCTCTCCAAGTCACTCCGGCAGGGTTTTCCTACCATTGTCCTCCCACAACCCCCAGGGATATGATTAATTCATGGAGCATCACTGAAGGCATCTTCCTGTGGCATATGGAGGTAAAGTGTCCTCTTCACAGAGCTGCCAGGGGACAACTGTGGAATTTGTATAGACGATCCCACTAGGTAGTCAATCTTGTAAAAGCACTGATATTACAAAGTAAATACAAGTGATCTATTTGTTTAAGGTTATTACTGTGACCAACAGGGTATTAAAACAATCTTTCTACTGACAAAAGATATCAGGCCTGCACTCCCATTTGATGTTCCTAGTCATGCTTTTTCTTCTTTCTTTCTCAGCTACTGAGCTTTGGGGTGTTCATCAAATTTGACTGATATGGAGATTGAAGTACACTGCACAACCAGTCCATTGAAATTCAATTCAGACATGAGCTTAAATTATAAAAAGAAACCTTAGCTAGTAATAACACTTTGATGTGCAGATGCATAAAAGTTTTAACTTCTACTTTCTTCTGAAACAAATCAGCTTCCAGTCATGATATTTGATTCACATTTTATCTTTTAATACATCCAAAGAACAAATATTAAACATTACCCTCTGTGGTCAGGAAAATTACAGCGGGTGCCATATGAAGGCTTCCGTTTCATCCTTTTATCAAGGTTGTATATGGATGTTTCCCTACAACACAATTCTACAGAAAAATGTTCAGAGAAAAAAGGTCAGTCCCTTTATATCTGGCCCCTTTTCAAAAACATATGAGTTCTTTGGGAAATTTCAACCAGAAAAGGACATCACCTTCCTAGCTGCATTTTATATTCTGGCAGCAGACGGACTGAAGGAAGAAGGCAATCCTGACACGGAGAAGATCTGGATAGGCTTTGCTCTAAGCTTACAGCTCTTGGCTGCTTTCTATTCTGAAGCATGCTGTCCTATGCTGCTTCCCATTTTGCTTATTCACCTGTTTCTGCTTTTATTTATGTTTATCCTATAATGGCAGATCTTGAAAGATCCAGTAGCGCTCTAACGTCTCTGGTCTGCTGTGCCCACCCCACATCCTCATCCACGCCAGGAAGAATCACAACCGTTCATTCACCCATACCCATGCCAGCTTCATTTCCTTCCTTCTGCTGGGATCCAAAAGCAGGTGCATGACTCTTGCCCTCACCATCCCCAAGCCTATCACTAACTCTAAATTTATCAGAACAATAATTATCACCTTTCTATAATCCATGTGTCCATGTGAGAATTAAGCTTCATTCTAACTTTATGGCTCTTGCAGGATCCTGTAGATAACATGGCAATACTGTAGTTCACTAGCCTCAAACCCAATTCTAGCTTTAAATCCAGCCTAGCAATACCTCTGTACCCCCAGGATTAAAAATAAGGGATTCCTTCATACTGGCACTGACCTTGTCCCTAGCATGATGATTCCTACAGGATCCAGAAATAAATACAGTTTATCACTAAACAGAAGACATTTGCCCAGGTTTCATCTCTCATTTCAGTATTTCATGATTCCCTCCATGATCCTAACCCAAACCATGTCTTTATTCTTAAAGGTCTTGAGGTTTGGTCAGAATTAATATGCCAGCATAAGGAGGGGACTGAAAGGCTAGATTTATGTTTTGAGCCTTCAAGGGCTGTAAAGACTTGTGCCCGCAGGAGTGCTGGTTTTCTGCCTGTCAATATCATTTGCACCAGAAATAAATACAAAATGGCCCATGCCAATCTATGGGAGCCTCGCAGGAGCGCCAGTGCACAACCCTCGTTAGGCCCTTGAGTCATGGCTTTTAAATGGAACTCAGCATTAAGCTGGACACGCAAGCTGGAGGAAGGTGCATCCCGAGGCAACCAGCCCCCACTTTGGCTGGTCAGGACCTCTAGGTGTCACCTCAGCTCTTTGGTGCTGTGCCCCAAACTGTGTGCAGGCAGTGTCTGAGCCAGCCAACTCCATCCAGTGCCCAGCCAGGGAATGTGCTAGCAATTAATACGGTCAATCACATATCCCGGCTCTTTTTAGTTTACTAGCATAGATACAGCCAAAGACACAGTAATAAATACAGCTGTGCAGGCCCCAGGAGCAGAAAGCAGGTTTTTAATCTCACTACTTCTCTGTCTTAACTGTAATGACATAAACAATAACTTTCCTAGATAAAGCGCAAGTCGTTCAACCCTCAGGCATTAGTCGATTCTAGTATGGAGAATCTGGCAGATTACAATGCAGATGAACAAAAAATGAGTAATTTTCCAGGTTCCTGTTGTAAATATTATTGCTGGAAATTAAGTTCTCAGACTGAAAAGGTAAACCAGAAAACTGCAGAACAGTTTAGATAAGAAAAGATGTCTTGTCTGGCCAAAGACAAGGGTCCTACCTCCTGCTCAAAGCAGGGGCAGCTTCAAAGCAAAGCGTATTCCTGAGCCTGTTCCATTCCATAACCACCCCCTTTCCAAAATGCTCTCATTACGTCAAGTTGGTCTTTACCTTGCTGCAGCCTGTGAGAATCACTTCTTGTCCCTCCTTTCTGCACCTTTGAGATGCAGTTGGATTTGTCACCTCTATGACCACTCCACCCCCAAGACAGCAATTACAGCCTCCTTAGCTTTCTCTTCTCAAGGGTAAACAAGCCCAGACTCCTCAGCTCTTCCTTTTAAGTCATGTGCTTGAACTTCTCTAACTATCTTAGTGGCTTCCCATGGCACTCCCTCCAGCTTTATTGCAGCAGATAGGCCCAAAACTGGATACACAATCCAGAAGTAGCCTCAGAACTGCTGGTGCCTCCCAGGGTGCTGCTGGTCTCCCTGGCTGCAAGGGTGCAGTACTTGCTCAGCCACAACCAGCATCCACCAGCATCCACCAGCATCTCCAAGTCCTTTTCTGCCTGCTCTGTCACCTGCCTGTGAGGTTTCACAGAGCTGTTTTGTTCCAGGTGCAGGACTTCGCACTTGTCCATGCTGAACTTCACGCATTGTTTATTGGCTAACCCCTCCGTCTTTCCAAGGCTGCTCTGAATGACAGCCTTGCCCTCCAGTCGTGAGCCACAGCTCCCAGTCTGGTGTCACCTGTGTCTGTACCTCCCCTGATAATGAGTCCCGGGGAATGTCAGTTTCACTTAATGATCAATTAGGCTTTGAACTATTGACTGCATTTGCAGCCAGACAGGTCAAAGAGCTTTTCACACATCTTGTAGTTGGTCCCTTCAATGGTCAAAAGGTCCAGGTGCTGCCTGCTGCTCACTCTGCAGCACTCAAAGTGTCCTGTGCTTGGGCCTCTGAGGTTTGCTTTGGGCATAGCTTTAGAGCAAGAGCTAATGCTCCAGCTAACTCTAGGGCTAAGGGCCCCAGGTTGTGCAGCTATGTGTCGGTAGACTAGGATGAAAGCAGGGCAATGTGTGGGGACCTCATGAGTCCTCATGAGGGAGAAATCAGGTTTTCTCCTCTGCCTTCCACACCACCTCATTTGGGCTGAGACAATTCAGTCTTTTATTTCCTTTTGGCTTTAACTACACCAAATGGTTAAACTTTTTGTTAGAGTTTTGACAGAGGGAAAAGTCTCCTCTGCAGCCAGAAAGAAACAACTTAGCATGCCAGACTGATGCGAGAGCTAATGGTGGTGGGATAGATGGACTCCGTTTAAGGATAAGGGAGAAGCGGTTCCCTTAGCCTGACTGGAGGCCTGCAGTCACTGCAGGCAGGAATGAAGATTGGTATGAAATGAAACCAATGCTTCAGAGCTATTTCCAAGCTTGGTAGTAGCACAGCACATTGTGCAGGCATCATAAAAAAATAATAATTGTTTTTCAGCCACTGAGGTCTAAACCCTGTCCCGTATCTATCTATCTCATCCTCTAACAAACAAAGAAAGGCAGCCAGCCCTTTAGCAAATCAATCATTCCAGTGAACACTTCCCTTCATCTCAGCAAACGGGCCTCGCAGAACACAGTAATGGCGCAGGCACTTCACACACAGGAATCCCACATTAACAAATGTTAACATGACCCTTTATAACCTGCATGATGCCCGTGGCACCAAACCCAGCCAAAGCCTGCACAGTTCGCAGGACTCATCGCCATACTAGTTTTCTAGCCCTGGATTTCCCGGGCAAACCTAACAGTGAACTGAGTAGCAACATCTCTAGTTCAGTGAATTATAAGACACAGCCTGTTGGCACTAGTCCTCCTCAGAGACCCTGGTGGCAGAAAGACCTGGTTTCCCATTCCTCGCTGAGCCAGGTAGGTATGTGAACTGTAGGGTGATTGTAGGGTTAAGGCAGTTGCCCTCAGAAAGCCCTACCAGCCTTAACTCTGTGAGGCTGCACATGAACTCAGACGGCACAGGCCTCTCACCTGAGCTTTGTAAAATCAGCCAAGGAATCAGTTTATGCAGCCCTTCATCTGCCTGACCATAATGCCAATGAAAGCCTTAATGGGTGCTGTCTGGTCCAAGCCTGCAGTAGAATTAACCTGTACTGTTTTCCCAGGCTTACATTTGAATCCTTTGGGCTTCAAAAGATGTTCAGTAAATGTCGATATCCACACAAAGAAGGAAAAAGAAGCCATCTTTTGTTTCCATGTCATAACCCTTTCATTTACTTTTCCCAGTTTTTTGAAATCCTCACCTGTAGGCTTCTGGCTTCATAGGGGTCCTTTGGTTGCCTGTGTTCAATCTTTCCTCCTGGGCTCAGTCCATCCCCATATTCTATTCCACTACTTGTGAGTAGGCACTGATCACTATCCTCTATCCAGCCTTGTGTGTGATGGCTTTGGGCCCCTGCCATTGCACAAGCCATGTTCTTCTGAGCCCCACTGTTGCTCTCTGCCTCTTCCCCCTCACCCAAAATACAGAACCACATACTACTGGCTTTACCCTAGTGCTTAAACTCCCTGAGAAAATCAGGGCTTTATTTTTTTCCCAAAGTCCTCATCTTTTTTTCTTGAGAACGAAACTAAGGTGAACCTTGATGGCTTTCTAACAAGAAATATCAATTATAGCATTAACATGGCATTTGAAGAAGCAGGTGAAAAACCTGGAAGCTAGAGGTCACCTCTCATTTAATCATCAAGTGAGATCAGGATGTCTCTGATTTAATTTACTTTCTTGGTTCTGCACATTTTAATGGAGAAATGAGGTTGAAGCTCCTGCCTCTGCCAAAATTCAGCCTGGCACAGAGTTGGGTCACTGCACCCTTCTCAGCTGCAGGGAAATACGAACATGCACAGTGCCCTTGTTAAGGACACGGGGACATGGTGTATGGAAAATCATAGAATCATAGAACAGTTTGGGTTGGAAAGGACCTCAAGATCATCCAGTTTCAACCCCCTACCATGGGCAGGGACACCTCACACTAAACCAGCTCACCCAAGGCTCTGTCCAACCTGGACTCGAACACTGCCAGGGATGGAGCACTCACAACCTCCCTGGGCAACCGATTCCAGTGTCTCACCACCCTTGCAGTAAAGAATTTCTTCCTTATATCCAATCTAAACTTCCCCTGTTTAAGTTTTAACCCATTACCCTTTGTCCTGTCACTACAGTCCCTAATGAAGAGTCCCTCCCCAGCATCCCTATAGGCCCCCTTCAGGTACTGGAAGGCTGCTAGGAGGTCTCCACGCAGCCTTCTCTTCTCCAGGCTGAACAGCCCCAACTTCCTCAGCCTGTCTTCATACGGGAGGTGCTCCAGTCCCCTGATCATCCTCGTGGCCCTCCTCTGGACTTGTTCCAACAGTTCCATGTCCTTTTTATGTTGAGGACACCAGAACTGCACACAATGCTCCAGGTGAGGTCTCACAAGAGCAGAGTAGAGGGGCGGGACCACCTCCTTCACCCTGCTGGTCACGCTCCTTTTGATGCAGCCCAGGATACGGTTGGCTTTCTGGGCTGCAGGCGCACACTGAAGCCGGCTCATGTTCATTTTCTCATCGACCAGCACCCCCAAGTCCTTCTCTGCAGGGCTGCTCTGAATCTCTTCTTTGCCCGACTGGTAGCTATGCAATCCCAGGAAATTTTAGGGCTCCTGCAGCATCTGATGTGCCCCCGGGTACAACCCAATGAAAAGCAGCAAGTGGGACAGGGTGATCCTGAATGCATCTTGGTCACAGCAGTTCAGACCCTTCGCCTTCTGCAGCATCACCCCTCATTTACTCCTAAGTGTACAAAATCAAGGCTGTCCGAGTGGTTGGTCAGTGGCAGGTACCTGACTCAACAACAGCCACTTGCTCCAAGCTGCAGCTGTGGCTCAGGTTAATTTTCCTGCCAAGTCTTAACCGTAATTTAAATTTCTACACTCTTTAAGCTGAGCAATCTGTACTTCAGATCTCCTGAGCATTAATAAAACCGTTATGAGAAGTTTCAGGATAAAAGGTTAAGACCATAAAAATATGCAACTCATTTATAAAAATAACTCCATCAGGTTTTTCACAGACTATGAAGACAAAGGTGTTAATTTCTGCATTCGTAATAACCTTGCTGCTGCCAGAGGTACAAGTCACAGGAGTCACAGGCTCTTTCAGAACCCCAGGCTTTTCAACATCTGTAGCTAGCCCAATGGCTTCGCAGCACAGTGTCATTTTGAACATCACAGCCAAGGAAACAGCTTGGGAGACCAAGAGTCATTCTTGGCCATCTCTTGGAGCTCACCCCTCGGCACATAACCCTCTCCCCTAGCATAACCACAAAGACTGGATCTTCCAGAAGGATTGTCCCACTTACAAGAATGGGCCATTTCAAAGAAGCCACATTCTCCATCACCTGGAGATGCTCTTCGCAGGGTCACAACCTCCACATTTCACCTGACCGTTTCACTGACACCTATGGGAGATGCTTCAGACATCTAAAGCATGCTTGGTATCTTCTGTCAGTTGGATTGACTCTGTGCCCTCTGCAACTGGGGGAACCATGTGGATGGCTCAGATACAGCCACTCGGCATTGCAGACCTCGGCAGGATAGAAGGAACCTCTTCTTGTCATTCTCCCCTCTCAATGGAGCGAACCAAAGCTGCCAGTGTTACCAGGTGAATCTAATTGAACACAGTTAAAATACTGCAGTCATTTATTTTAAGAGTCACTTTGTTATTAGTGGCTCCCATTTGGGCTGAGATTGTGAAAAAGCTAAAATGTGTTATCTTCCCAGCAGACGCACAAAACCACTGGGGTCTGGAGACCACTTTTAAGTGCTATTGAAAACTCAGATCTTTTTCTATTGCTGTAAAATACTGTGAAAAAATGTTTATGTAGTTCCTCAGGAGCTCAGAAATTATTTTAGCATAAATCAGCTTAAAATAAACCCAATAAGTCCTTGTTATGCGTGATACCGTATTCATCCTCATATAAGCAGCTTTTCTCACTAAGCATTAGCTTGTATTTGCCTACCAATATTAGAAAGCCTGGTTTCTCTCCATCTAATAGCTTTCAAAGCCTTTTCCTCAGCAGCATTTGCTGGACAGTCAGGTAAATGCAAGGCAAGCATCATCCTGGCTCATTGCTGTTGATTACTCACCTCTAGCCTGTTTCTCTCCCTTGACTGTTCTGCAGGCCTAGACTTTCTTGGGAGCTGCCATCATTCTACATGGCAGCACAGCACAGGGAAGCTGTTTAAAATGCTTCCTTTCATGGGGCAAAAGGACACTGCGTGGGTGTTGCTTGCAGTATGTGATGTTACTCCGAAAAGCAGCACATGGCAGCTCTGGGGTTGGTCTCACACATGCAGTGCAGGCTCTTTACTAAAAAGCATACAAATTTACATCAAAACACAAATTTATGCTACTACGAGCAGTGACAACCACTGCAACAAAACCCATCATTGAGGGTTTCTTGATACCTTGGCCACACACTACAACCCCACTAAGTTCTAAGCTATTTATTTATCTTTACTTTGACACGACTAACATCCACGCCTGGTCCAACATCTCCTTCAACCTTACTCATCACAAACTACAGTTTTATAGAAATCCCCTCTCAGACCAATAGCTTAATGAAAGGGAGAAGCACTCTCTCCACCACAGCATGTCTGGGAGGAAGGGAACAGGCACCCACTGCTGCAGCCCCAGGGCCAAGTGGCATGCAAGTGAGGAGTCATCAGAAGGAAACAAACCGGCTGGATGCCAGTGGGAGCTTGAGCAGGTCCCAGGAAAACATCACCTCATTCAAACAACCATGATTTCATATCAGGTAGCTCACCTTAGGCTACCTTAGGCTCTTACCCTCTTAAGAGCCACCACCCTCTTAGATGTATTTTTTCCCTCCTATTGGTGTTAAGAATAAGAGCAGAAGCAGGGGAGTACTTCAAGGATATACTGTGCAAACAGAAGTATCACTAATAGTACTTAGCCTTTGAGTATTGGCTTTTCATCTGTAGGTTTCAAAGCAATTCCACAAAAGGCCATTGCTGCCTTTCTCCATGTTCTCCTGAAAGGAGAAGGGACATGACCAAGCTCACCGGTATGTCCCGCCAGCTTCCCACTGCTGCCAGCTCTTATGCTGGCTTCCCAGCTTCTTGTCCTGGTGTGCCTGACCTGTGCTAGGTTTCTTCTCACCACCTCCCTTCCCCACATGCCAACCAGGGCAGGGGCCAACATAACCAGATGGAAGCAGCCTCCAGACGAAAAGAGCTGCCAGGGCCCCGGTGCTGGGTAGTGCAGAGAAAGGGCGCTCTCCAGCCAGGGGCATCTTCCCAGCTTCTTGAGATGGGCAGCCTAAAGAGCTGCTTCTTTGTCTCCTGCTGGTGAAAAGGGAAGTAGTCAATTAGCAGTGTGTTGATAAAACAGACCTCCAGGTTTGCTCGCTTTTCGGTAACAAATGCTTGGTACACGTACATAAAAAAGACCTGCACATAAGAGTATCACAGTTGATCTTTTTTATGTGAGGAGCAAGGAGTGCTCCCAGAGCCCTCCTTCATCCCTCCCTTCAGCAACCATGAACACTTGCAAGGTGTGCAAACACTGGTGTCAGGGGCAGTCAGACTGAGGTGAGTTTTGTACCTGCCTGCAGGTCTTCCATGCGGACCTGGAATCTGCTGCAAGGTCAGATTCCTTAAAGGTGATTTGAGACACTGAAAGGCTGGAGAGCTGATGTTTAGAAACGTTTTAAGCTGAGCTTCAGCACTGAATGAGCAAATAGCAGTTGGGGAGCCCTGGCAGCCACAGAAGTATCTGGGCCTATTCTTTACAGGGGAAAAAATGCATCTTCTGCGTTTCATCCTCATGCACTGTGAATGCTGTACAACACTAGGATTTCCATGGAGATGGATGCAGTGCCTATTGTTGAGGCAAGGGTGTGAATTTAAAACAGAAATAGGATTGGTCTCAAAATGCTGCTGGGGGGGGGGGGCAAGGCACTGTTATGCTAAAAAGTGTGTTTTCCAGCCCGCTGCCACTGTTAACTCCTTCAGTACCAAACCCAATTGACAATGAACAGCCTGCTACAGCTTAAAAACCGTTCAGAGGTAGCAAGGTACCTGTCTGCCTGACTGTTCAGCTCCAGCTTTTCTGTGATATGTTATTTCCACACCAGTGTGGCAGAAAGTGCTCCCCCTGCAAGGAACTGAGAAGCTTCAGTTCCCCAGGGAACGACAGTGGGGACTCAGCATCCTGCAGAATAGGACCATCAGAGTTTGGATTTGCAGAAGAATTTAACATGAGGAGTTAACAAAAACCAGAATTCTTTTTAATGTCAGCATTTCAGTAATTACCATAAAATGCAAGGAAAATACATCATTCAAGCCAAATAAGTATTTGGTGTCAGTATTTTCTTCTTTTGTATCCCCCACCTGCAACTCAATATTTAAAGTGAACTTGAAACCAGAACAGAAGCTGAGAGAGACATAGGAGGATGACTTGGCAGGTGGTTTCAGCTACTTGCAGCTGAAGGACCTCTCTCCTTCAGATGAAGGTTTTTTAAGTTCTCTTTAGACTGGGCAACCTCAGGAACATTAAAAATGTGTGTTGTGCATCTGCAGAAGGAACCTTGATGTATCAGAGTGGAGGTTCAGTCAGCCTTGTGTGAGGATGAATGTGTGAGGAGCAGTTACCCTGGAAAGCACATGGGGGTGATGCTTGGGAGGGAGAAATAAGACAGAAGAGTCTCTTGCAAGAAGCCACTCAAGATTCCTGATTCAGGAGGGAGTTGATGTGCCTCCCAACCCCGTCACAAGGAATTCAGCATGGTGGGAAGCAGGAAGCCCAGGGAAAACAGGGTCTCTGCTTCTCCGGATGGACAGCTGGGGAAAGAACCCTCTACTGCCAGCATCCTCCAGCACCACAGCCCTGCCTGCCACCCAGGACAGAGTCTCCAGGGATAGGGATTCAGCAAGGCATTGCCATGAACACCAGCACCAGGAAAGGCCACAGGGTCTTTAATTTATTTGCAAAGAGCTGAAGACCCTATGAACATCACTATGAAATTTCTTTCTTTTATTCAGGACTAGAAGTGGAGGGAGTGGAAGGGGGAGTTAGCAACATGCCCCCATGTGCTACATTTCAGTATGTGATGAGTAAAGGAACTCCAGCCGAGTGATCTTTGGGACTCAGCATCCTTTGGTCCTCTCAAAGCAGCATGCCTGCAGCTCTTACGCCCTTCTCTGCCCCTCAGATCATAGTTGCTTTTCCAAGCCATTGTCTCCTGCTCCTCAGGCTCACCCGGCTGCATGGGTCTGTCCCCATTTCCCCTGTCTGGTTGCAGGTGTAAGATGTCACACCATTAACTGCGTGGTGACAGAACGAGTGCTTGTCTCTCACTGCTCTTCAGACTCCACAGAAAATGAAGCATTTTATGTATTCTTGATTAGGCGAATGGCCTAGCAAAGGCAATCTTCATTAGGATTCCATATCCATAAGTACCATTAAAACACAGAGCTGTCTTGTCCACACATACAAATTTCCCAGTGTTTAATCATGGAATTCTAACACTTAATGATGTTAGAAACAAAAAAGTCTGGCAACAAACTATCAGACATATACTGCATGCCTGAAATTCACTGTAAAACTATTGCTTGGGTGCTGTTTTGTTTGGATTTTTTCTCTCTACCCACAACGTCTGGAAATCTCAGACTGAAGATTTCATGTTGTCATTTTGAATAAAGACAGTGTGTGGGAGGGAAAGAGCAGAAAAGAGCTGACTTTGGAATAAGATTTTGGGGAAGACAGGGATCAATCTGGACAAGAAGGTCATGCCAGCAAGAGGCATGAGGCTGCAGGGCCTCCCCACTCTAGAGTTCATCCTTTGTCATGTCAGCAGTCATGTAGTATGACCTTCATAAACGGATCTAGGTCCACCTCACACTTACTTAGGTAACTACGTTTCCCCAGCTAGGACACTGTTCCTAGATCTTATTATTCTAGTAGATAATTTCCAGCCCGTGTTTACTCAATACCAGTTTATATCACATCCCTAATGGTATCACATACCATTTGATCATTCAGATCAAATCTCCCTGAGGACCATCCCCTGAATATTGCATTTGCAATGAGCATATCCCATCTCAGTCCATGTTTTACCAGGCAAAATACAGAGCTTTTGCATTCTCTTGAATGGTAGCTTCTCCTTTCCAGACATCCTTAATAACAACTGGGGTTTGCAGGCATCTCTTCTGGACGCTACTGGTCAGACTTTCACATCTGCAGTCCATTGGATGGGTATGGATTTGAAGGTGATCTGGAAGGTCAATGCTGCCAGTGTAAAAGTAGCCTTACCATTTTGATGGACCTTGGTACTTGAGGCAGACAGTGATTTACTATCCCAATCTCTTTAGCAAAAACAGATAAATTCTCCAGTGATGTTTTCAAATACAGCCAAGAGTGTGCTTAAATTGGCCAGACACCTCTGTGAGCGTGGGACAGGGCAGGCTGAAAGCACGAGTCCCATCACACAATGCTCTACCACCATCCATGGCTGCGGGTCTTCCATTTCACACCTCTCTGCCGTGGACTAAGTTGGCCTTCGTGTGAGCAAAGTTTAGGTGTATCTTTTTATTCTATCTCAGTGAAGCTTTGGATGTGACAAAAGGATTCAACATAAAACAAGCTTCAGAGTAAGTGACAGGGGGATTAAAATCCAAGCAGAGCATAAACATACAAGGTTAACATCATCAAAATGAAATTACTTTCTCCTTATTGTTCTTTGTACCCTGCATATTGACCATGAAAGTGAACTGTTTTCTGTATCATGTTCAATTGACTTCGGGAAACTTCCTTAAATCAAATTGGAAATGTTTTGAGATTTCTCAGGAGAATAAATGAGAAATAAATTGCAAAGCAGCATTTTGCTGAAGTGTCTAGTCACCAGTCATCATTAGATCTGACAGACAGAACAAGATGTTTAGAAAACTTATTGAATATGGTCTGTTATCTAGCTATGTACCAAGGCTTTTATCTGACGTATCTCTGGTTTTCTTTATATAAAAAGAACTCTGTTGTATTTGCAACAAAAAAATATCTGTCTATCCTAAGGACCTTGTTGTCTACAGAATGTTGTTTCTGAGCACTGTACAGTTTATGTTATGGCAACACAGTTCTCTCTGTTTTAATATTACTTTGAAAAATTAGGAACGTTGCAGTTTGTCTGGTGAAGGGCAAACAAAAATCTGCTCTTATTTATGCTTGAATGAATCTAAAACAACTGTTGACTCAAGTTGCTCATCTAGATACCCACTGCTGTACCAAAGGAGAAACTCATCCACAGAATGCTCATTTTTTTCCATCATGCCTGTCCCTGCATGGCTGAGCACAGGGTCCTGATGGATAATATACAAGGGCTTAATTGTCCTCCAGCCTAGATCCTCATCCTTGCTCTGATCCTAGCTCCAGCCTCTCTCTGCTCTGTTACAGAGTCTCAGAAACTTCAGAAACCTTTTCCCTAGGTACGCACTTACAGGCCGTGTCTAAGGCATTTAAGCTTCTTCTGGATAAATTGAGCTCTTGGCATTCTCTAAGCTTTTCCAGGCTTCAAATCACTCTTGCAGTACTTTTCTGAATCCTTTCCAATTTATCAGCATAGTCTTTAAACTGGGGATCCAAGAAGTGGTCAGTTTGTTCCAGTAATGCTCTTGCTAATGCCTCACGGAGTGATAATTTCTCTTCCCACCTCTCATCGGTATTTTCTTTCCATACAGCCAAGGATTGCTTGAGCACTTTAGCCACTTGGCTAGACTGGGAGCCCATCAGCAGTCAGCTATCCACTGTGAAACCATTTCTTGGCCATTGCTTGCTGAAATACAGTCCCAAGTCCAGTCACTGGTACCTGCATAAAAGTATTCCAGGTACTCAGTTACATCTCTAGCAACTCAGTTCAGTGTTAAAGGCGCATTATTGAAGGCAGCCCAGATTGCTGCGCCATCAGCTAGCTCTGAAGGGCAGTCTTTTATCACCTGCCCTCTCGCTTTTGCAGCCATGTCCACTGGGGTGTATTTGCACCCAGCTGCAGGGGATATTGATGAGAACAGGACCACGAGCAGGCATCCTGTGAAATCTGGTTCTCAGACATAATTACTTTCTGAGGTTTGTCCATTAGTCAATTTCTGAGCCTTTTCTTAGGGGGTTATATTGCCGTGTGTACAGAAATGGTAATTTTTTTGGTATCAGAATGTCATGTGTTATCAAATGAAATGCCTCACAATGTCGGGTTTGGCAGTGCTGTTACTTTTATCAGTCAAACTGCATCTCAAATAAAAAGCAATATCAAGTTCTACAGAAAAGCCGCTTTGCGCTCATTTGCCTACGCATACAGAAAAGCAATCAATCTGCAAACCCTCAGCAAATAAGAAAGTATATTCAGTTATTTAAATTTTCAAAGGAAAATCTTTAGTTCATCAGCTTTGCAGTATTCCTGAAAACAGAAAGGTTTTTACTCCTTCCTGATACTCAGCAACTCCCATAACATCTGAGACAGCTAATTTCACTCTCAAGCCATTTAAAGCAGATGGATTGTAGTCATGCACAAAACTCTCTAATGAATAAGTAAAACTACAGTTACTTATTATATTATATAATAGCCATTTGTAAAGAACTGATCATTGAAGCAGTTGAAGTTTCCAGTTTCTCTGCCTTGCTTTATTTAATTGCCTTTGTCTGCCTCGGTTTTGTTGTGCATTTACTGCCATCCAGCGCTTCTGTGAGATATGACTCCACCATCCACTACCGCGAGCTAACCCAAAGCAAGAATATTTGGCTCCTAACAAATTCACTGACCTCATTTAGAGAAGTGCTATAGGTATTTTAGAGCAATAAGCCAGGGTACGGCTCGGCCGTGGCAGTGTTTTAAAGTGATGGGGTAACTGATTGTGCTGACAGCTTCAAGATGATGGGATGCCGATTTTTTAACCCTGAGGGCTAGGCTCTATCTGCCCAGCATTGGAGGGGGCTGATTTGAGCTGCTGGTTTGCAGGTGCTGAAGAGGAGAGGTTTCATGATGAGTACTTTAAATAATGGTTTGCTTTGGTTTTAAGATGTTAATCTTTGGGGGTTGGTTTTGCTTTTGGTTCTTGTCTTTTTTTTTTTTCCTTTAAATTCCCTGAACACGATTTGCTTTCTCATTTTGTAGCCTGCAAGTGTTCAGAGAGTGAGTGCTACTGCTTCCCTGACAGACAAAGCTCTGTACTCAGAAAGCATCCATCTTAACGGGGTGATTTCTTTTTTTCCCTTTTAGACAAAAAGCCCCGCACACATCAGCCCTGCACACATTTATACAACGTGTGAGAGAGTTAAAATAGTGAAGATTTTCATTTTTAAACACCCGAATTTTTCATATTTTCATGGCTTGTTGGGTGGGGTTCATAGGAGTCCATGTAGTAAAACCAGTGGTACTCCCGCATTATGCTCATTTTAATATGGCTGAATGTCTTAATTCTGCAAGGAATAAACCTTGTGGGGCTTTGGAAAGGCCGAGACTGTTACTCCAGGACTCATGAGGAGGGAGTGTAAGACAGAGCAGGTAAAATGAGCAGTTTAGGGCTGTGAGCTGGGGTGTCAGGCTCAACCCTCATTCTGGCCATGTCTTTCAGACCACTATTTTGAAGCTCTGTACATCCTCCTTGGTTTGGGTGGGTATGAGACCCCTAAATAGCTTTATGGATCCAGGCATCTTCTTTGCACTCTCAGGGTTTACCTGCTGGTAGCATTTTCCTTATTGCAATGACAGAAAATATTGCAGTGAAAATTTACTTAAGAAGAAATGTATATTCATGTATTCAAATTAATGTCTATTTGCCATTAATTGTCTATGGTTTAAGTAAACCAAAACTTGTAGTATACAGCACTTCACCACTTCTTTTTAGTGTGTGGGAAGTCAAACACAGGAAAAGGATGTCCAGAGAATGTAGGGTCTCCATCCTCGGAGATACTCAAAACCTGACTGGCCATGGGTCCTGAGCAAGGGAAGAACAGTCTCCAGAGGTGCTTCCAGTCTCAGCAATTTGTGGCTGTGTGGTACAACATACAGATTTGTACTCAAACAGAATACTATATAGATGCAGGAAAATATTGCACACCAACCCTAGTCAAGATCATAGCCAAACAGTTTAATGATGCACATGAGCTAAACCCATTTCTCTTTCTATTAACAAACAAACACAAGCTGCACCTCTTTTAACACATCCACTGCTCTGGTATCAGTATTCCAGACCACAGATCTGGTTAATAAAAGGCAAAATGAAGGTCACATAGATACTAGAAGTTGGTGTGTGTCCGAGTAAGAAAGAGATGAACTGGGAAACTGATAGCCCAAAGAAGGTAAACCTTGGCCCAGAAAACACTTTCTGGTTCAACCATAAATTCCTCAAGCACATGCAGTTCAGCTGCTCCACATATTCCCATATTCGCTTATTCGCTTGGCTACAGACTGGAAACACAGGGGATATTTCTGCTGCTGCTGTATTTAACCAGGAAGGCTGGGATATGTGAAGCCATTCAGCTATCTTGATCCAGTTTTCCTGATCATCTGGTCCTTTCCCAGCACAGCACCTCAGAGGTCACTGCATCCCCAGGAGCACACACAACAGCAGGCAAAGGCTCCATGAGCACCAAGGCCTTCATCTCCCCTTACCATGAATCCATCCTTCATGTATACCTCCTCCAGCCTTCACTTTCTGCTTGAGCAGAAGAAAAAAACCCTCCACAGCTCTCGCCTGCATGACAGGACAAGGCGGAATGGCTTTAAATTAACAGAGGGTAGATTTAGACTAGATACGGGGAAGAAGTTCTTCCCTGTGAGGGTGGTGAGGCCCTGGCACAGGGTGCCCAGAGAAGCTGTGGCTGCCCCATCCCTGGTAGAGTTCAAGGCCAGGCTGGACAGGGCTTGGAGAAGCCTGCTCTAGTGGAAGTTGCCCCTGCCCGTGGCAGGGGGTTGGAACTGGATGAGCTTTAAGGTTCCTTCCAACCCAAACCATTTTAAGATTCTACGATTCTATGTGAATGCTCACATCACCATAACAGCTTGAGCAGTGGCTGTTGAATATAGCTGTTGAATGCTCTTTGCTTAGTTTCTGTCCCACAGCTGCAGGATGCCATAAGGAACTGCGGAATGCAATGGTTTAGCATTAGGCTTTGTGCTACAGTTCT
The DNA here is from genome assembly GCF_037157495.1 of Lathamus discolor. Lineage (NCBI taxonomy): Eukaryota > Metazoa > Chordata > Aves > Psittaciformes > Psittacidae > Lathamus > Lathamus discolor. Next base: position 27,416,583 of record NC_088884.1, read on the forward strand.
GTATTTTACTTTTAGAATAATGTTAATTTAAAATATTTGCTTCAACTAAACCTTAAAAAAAATCTTTTCCTCTTGATCATTGTTTCGAATTTTGTGTTTCTTGCAGAGTGGAGTTTCAGGGAGGTTCAATATAATTTACTTTGGGGTTTGACTGATTCCAAATCCATGTGGGTTTACGCCCTCCAAATGATTCAAACAGTGATGGCAGGGGAATGCAGATCTATCCTAATAACAAAAATTCCGTCCTGAAAACTTCCACCCTCACCTAACACAAAACACCCAAAACACAAAAACCTCAGACAGGTCTTTGCTGAGAACCTCTATAGGAGACCTGAACCCTGGGGAGCAAACTGTAGGTTTTTAATCCTCAGCAGAAAACAAAACAATTTATCACTGGATTTTATTTTATTTAAATTACCTCTTTCTATGGCTTTAGAAATATCACAGATACATAAAACAAATGGCTTGAGGTTTGCAATTTGTGGGGGTAGGAGGGAGGTATGCTATCGGTCTCTTTGTTTAAACAAAAGGTAGAGTCTGATCTTATGGCTGGTTCCACCAGCAGCTTTTCTACCCTCATAGGCCCATGTGTGCTTAAAGGATTCTCTTAAGCCTGGCCCCCAGATTGTCCTGAACGGAAGTATGATCCGAATGAGCTTTGATACTGCTCTGACCACAGCTCTAATTGGAAAACTGATTATTTATGCCTATTTAAAAATGTTAGAAAGAATATGTAACACGGTGAATGCTGAGATTGCAGCTGGACCACAGGAAATGGGTTTGCTTTTGAAGGGGCAGGGGAAAAGTGGATTTGGTTTTTTTCTCACAAGTGTGTGTAAAATTGGACAAAGAGAGATCCCTTTGCCTTTTCTGGTCAGTGATATCTTTACAAGACAGTTCGATATGCCTTCTTCCAAAGTTTCATCTAACCTGTTCCCAGATGCCTTCACTGCTGGTGTCTCAGCTCCCTGTTTCACCATGGCTTAGTCCTAGCTTTGTCACAGTATGCAGCCTGAATGTTTTCATGCTTAGCTGCTTCTCCTACAGTCTCTGAAGGATCCTTGACCTTATACGCCTGCTGACATGAAAGTATTTACAGGCTATGGGCTATCCCATTGATGTCCCTTCCTATACTGCATTGCACTGTGTTTCTTGAGGAGCCTCTCCTCACGCTACCCAGATTTTTAATTGTCTTTGGTTTGTGCTTTTCCTATACTTTTAGAAACTTGGTGAATCACATCAATTCCCCTCTCTGCATTTTTAATTTTGTTTCTGGATCTGAAATGATTGTTGGCAGGCAAACACGTGGTGGATGCTCCATAGCCTTGGCAGACCTGGGCATTAAAACAAGTGGAGGAAAGGAAAAGAAAACTTGCCTTGACTTTAACCATGAAGAACGTTTACCTTCTTCCTGTGTGATAATACCCAGAGATCTCTTTAGTCATTTCATGGTGCCTGATTAGACATGAATCCTGCCAAACCTAAAAATATTAATTAGGCCCTATGTAATGTAACAGCAATCTGGGAGCCAAGACAGCTCCTAAAGTTAACGGAGCGCAGGTAAATTCATCACACAGAAATGCAGTGGCTTGCATGAGTCTCCTTTTCCAAGCTGGGAATTCGGTGCCGTTACCAAACAAGTTGATAAAGCTCTCCAGGAGCTTCTATTAAAAGGATTTTTTGATTCAGCATGATCATAGGCAAGTGATGGGAAATGTCAGTTCACCAAGAGAGGAACCTCAAGCCCTCAGCCCTTCATATGTTCTCAGGAGGCTGACAAGGACCCACAGAGATAAATGAGAGAAAGCAAAGTAGGTTGCTGTCTGATTGGCATTCCTTCCCCAGGACTTTTGGCTATGAAGTAGCAAAGCCAGAAGACTAATGCCAAATGGGAAAATGGGAGCAAAGAGGATATAAACTCCTACCCCCATGGACTGCAGCTTTAGGACCACAGCTTGAAGCAAAAACATCACGTTTCCAAATAAGATGGTGGGATTTGGGCAGTTTGTTTAGATTTCTATGTGCGCTCACATGAATATTCCTGCCTGCATCAAGACTAAACCACAAATGTTGAAGAACTCATTTTTCCTCTGGGATGGAAAACCTAATTTCTACTTGGTTGCAGCAAATAAACAATCCATAGTAGCTTAGAGGCTTAATTAAAAGCAGACTATACCTGTGGTAAGAACTGGCAAACAGCGACTTTTTAATGGCTTCTGTGAGCAATCAAAAAACCCCAAACCTACTTGACTGTGCAGTGTAAGGAGAAAAGGAATTCTGAAGAGGAGGCGGGCTTTGGGACCCCAACTTTTGCTGACGCTATCCTTGGAGATAAACAAGCACTTGAGTGAGGCACAGGATGGAAAATACTACCTTAACGAGACGCATTTTACAAAGCTGCACGTTTCTAGTATCAGGGCACAATTAAGACCTAATGAAAAACAGAAAAAGAAGTGGTTTTGAGATGGTGGAAACAAAGTCTATTGCCACCACCTGCTGAACAGCAAAGGGATCTGAGCTGGTGTCCCGGCACTGGCTGCGCTGGAAGCAATGCAGCCAGCCACCTTGTGGAAAACACAGCAACACTCAGCAGAGACTGCGCCGGCTGGATTGCAAAGAAATTACTCTAAAAACTGCACAGTTTGATGTTATTTTAAAGGGCTGTTTACTCTGAACCTTCTCAGAAGGAGCCTCTCTTGCTCTAAGGGCTGGCTCACAAGTAAACACAAAGCCATCATCGCAGAGCTGAATAGGAGTCAGCTGTCCTTAATACACATTCCGATAAGGAGTAATTAATAGCCTTTAACAGGATAGCAGATGAACAGAAAACAGTTCCTATCAAACTCTCATCCTTGCTGCTACTCTAAAGTACACTCCAAGACTCATCCCATTTGTGTGAATGGTTTCTAAATGGCCCATTTGTTTGAAAGTCCCTTATTTTGCTGTGTTGAATCTCCCTCCTAGAAAGAGAGACACATTTCACATCAATGGTAGTGCCGCAGCTAGCAGACCCCCTGCAAGCAGAGCGCTCACTGCTGCTGCCTTCACTGGCTTGCGATGAAATTCGTTCCACATTGATTCATTATCAGGGAGAAGATGCAATAGCAAATTCTTTCCGTCTTGCTGTCTTGTTCATCAAATAAACAGAGGCGGAACCGGGTTAATCTGGTAACAAGAAGTCTTTCCTTATTGAAACATCGCGGGCAATAAATAACCATTCAGGGGGAGTTTGTTTGTTCTCTTGATTATTCCATGTCTGTAACAAAGAAAATTCATTTGTTGTTATGTTTAAATGAAGGAATATATATATATATATATATATAGTCATTTGTACCGAAGTCTTATGGGGGATATAGAAGGTGTTTGCAAAGAAAGATTATAATGGAAAATAAACCACACACAATTTACAACCGACTTTAATCCTTTTTCTTCTTTCTTTTAGACAAGCTCATTACAGAAGGAGAACTGAGTTTCTGCAGTAGCTCCTTTTGCTCACAGGCCTCTGATGAGCAATTGGCTCTGTGCACTGAAGCGTGAACTTGCTATGTGCACAGAAATTCACAGTTCAACAAATTCCCCAGATCAGCCTGGAGATGGAATAACAACAGAATTAGATGTGTTATTACAGATAGTGACCCAACACCTTCATCCTTCATCTTTCACTTACCTTTTCCTTCGCCTGCATCCAAAATGTCGAGCTGGATCTGCCTTTGCTCAGTCTCTTCTGTGATGAAGCATTTGATGCAATTTCTGCAGGCTCCTGTTTTATTTAATTTTTTTTTTCTTTTATTTACTTTCCTTATTTTTTTCTTTTTGATTTTAATGTTGTTTTTCTTCACATACAAACCACATATGGGTGGAAGAGATAAAGAAGATGTCACACTGTACAGGCTTTGAATTAAAATGAAGTTCCTGCATCCCAGTTTTTCTCACGTAGGAAAGCACGTGAAAGATCCTGCATTTCTTTCGCTTTTCCAAGGGGAATCTCCAGGTGTTTTATCTTTGCCACTGAAAGCAGCAGCAATTTCGGACTGCAACAGGTAGGATAACTTTAGCATCTCCTGTCTACGGTGCAAACTCCTCATCCAAACACACCTCCTCCCTGAAAGCCTGCCACCGTGTCCCTGGTCACTGTACTCTCCAAACAGCACCTCCAGCTCCTCTGTGTTGCACAAGCCACAGCAACGGGCATCTTGGTGACACCAATACGGAGCCAAAACACCAGTGTCCCTGGGCTGCCTCAGCACCTGCAGCCAGCACAGAAGACAGCAGACTGGTTTCTGTTGGGGTGGTCAGCACTCTGCTGGGGTAGGCAGATACTGGTATTAAATTAGAAGGATTTATTAGGTCCAGCACTTTTACTGTATCTTGGCTTCAAACTAGTCTGCAAGGCTTGAGGAGACATTAACTTCTTTCTGAGGCACACCAGTGCTTTTAGGGTTGTGGAAAGTGAACCTGAAATCCACAGAAGCCTTATTGACAAGATCCATTCATTTAATAGCATTTAATAGCAAAGTATACTTCACATACATATATATATGTATGTAAAGTATATAAGAAAGAATATATATTCTGAATATATATATTACACATATATAAATATATATATGAAAGCATATATATATTCTGAGGCAAAGTAAGGAGCAGGTGGCACTCTCGATTTTGGATTTACTAAAGCACTTCAAGCATCCCTGCTACAGAAGACGGACCAGGAACAAGCCTTGCATTAGCGCAGCATTGCTGGGCCACCATGATACCAGAGGGATTTTCAGGGCTGTGCTGCCCAGCGGCAGCCTTTCAGAGCCTGTTTTCTGGTGTGGGACATCCCACTACACATCACATGCTGCCAACCAGGCTGTCAGCAATATGTATCCATGAACAACTGACACATTTACGCACAGGTAAAGGGAGGGGAAAAAACATAAAACACACACAAAAATATCAATATCTAGCTTTTTTTTCCTCTTCACCCCATTTATTACAGCTGGAACCAGAGGTAGACAGACCCTAAAGCCGGGTGCTGGGACAAAAGCATTTCCAGTCGTGCTTCTTGCCATGCAGAGGCTGCTGCAGCAGATGTAAGCAGCAGCCTCTTGCCTCTGAAATTAGTTTCCTCACTTGTTGGGTGACTCAGAATAGAACAAAATCCCCATTTACAGAAGCAGGAAAGAATGTGGCCTGGAATAGCAGGTGATATTTTTACATTTCAGTTCAACCTTTTTTTCTTAACAGGCAATTGAGAGGGGCTTTTAGATTTCAGGCACTTCATAAAACCAGCCATAGTAACTTTAATATCCCCCATCTGTCATATCTGGGACTTCAGACTCCTCTCACCTCATACGATTCTTAAACCAAAGTAATATCAGTGACATCAGCAGCACAGTCTGCCACTTCATCTTTTTTATCTTGCTCTGTTACCTTAACTGTTCCCTTCCTCCCGACCCCCATTTAATCAACACTTTCAGGATTTTTGGTCGCTAAAACCTCTTTCATGTAATACATATTGCATTAAACAAGAGGGTTGGAGCCACATCTTTGATGTGTGAGCTTAGTCAGGATGAATTTGTAATGGACACAGTTTGTAGGGAGCTGGAACTGCAGGGTGCACCCGTCCCTGGGCAACACCTGCTCTCACATCCCACTTGCTGCTGCCTGTGTAAACCACATCTCACTGGTACAACATCCAGTATCATCCATCCCCATACAAGGCCTGTCAGCAGGGTGGGAGCATCCTTCCAAATGCTGGAGGGCATCACAGCACCTTCTGGCATCAATAACTGCCCTGTGCAATAATTCTTATTGTTAAGAAACACACGTACTTTACTCGCTACAGGGATAAACACATTGTCATACTTTGAAACAGTCCCCAAAAGGCTCAGAGAAGTGCAGGTGTGTCTGGACAGCACCAGCTTCCCCCTCTGGTGCTGCTCAAAGGCTCTTTTCCTGCTCCTGCCCCAGGCACCTGCCCAGTGGGTTATCCTCAGACATCAGCCCTGTGACACTCACCAGGCACTTCACACACCAGCATTAGTGATGCCTTTCATCCATTTAAAGTCCTCTAGCAAAGCCGCATGTCCTGACAGGCAAGAGGTGTCCTATGGTGAGTGCCGGGCTTTTCTCCGCATCTGTTCCCTTTCAATCCCTGCAGTTGAGTTCTCCTTCAGCCCTGCTTCAGGTTAGCTTTCTACTTCAAAGCTCCTGCCCACAAGCCCACAAGCACAGCACCAGTTCTTCAGTGCAAGTGCTGAGGGCAGTGAAACATGGAGTCCCACTGTCCAGCTTTATGGCTATGGGGACTTGATATTCCAAACAGTGCAGGAAGCAGGTTAACATCTTCAGACCTTTCCACTCCTTGGTACCACCACAGTGGGGACAGAATCCTCACAGAGTACATGCCAGTGATGGAGGATTTCCCTGGAGGCATTTTAGTTACTTCAAGCTAGCTTATTCTTCCATGGGGGATCACAGAGCTCTGAGCTGACACATTTGATAGCAGCCTGCAACAGATATGTTTGCCATTAAATAATTAGCAGTCCATAAACAATGAAAATAAATCAGGCTACTATTTACCAGACTTTGGCCATTTCCTAATCTCATGAAACACGAGAATAGCTATGCTAATGACACTGTTATGAATCCACTTTTCTTGCTCATCATTACCATTTTTAAAGTGGCTTAAATGAGCTAGTATCACCATAGCAACTGCACTGGGTTTGAGTAGCAAGGTTGTGGCTGCAGGGGTGGCTTCTGTGAGAAGCTGCTAGGGAAGCTTCCCCCATGTCCAACACAGCCAACGCCAGCAGCTCCAAGATGGACCTACCACCGGTCAAAGCTGAGCCCATCGGCAATGGTGGTAGCCCCTCTGCGATAACATGGTTAAGGGGGGAAAAATACTATGTAATAGCAGCTGGAGAGAGGAGTAAGAATATATGAGAGAAACACCCCTGCAGACACCCAGTCAGTGCAGAAGGAGGGCAGGAGGTGCTGCAGGCACCGGAGCAGAGATTCCCCTGCAGCCCGTGGTACAGCCCATGGTGAGGCAGCTGTGCCCCTGCAGCCCACGGAGGCCCATGGTGGAGCAGATTCCACCTGCAGTCTGTTCCTGAAGGGCTGCACCCCACGGAAGGGACCCCCGCTGGAGCAGTTCATGAAGAACTGCAGCCCATGGGAAGGACTCAGGTTGGAGTTCATGCAGGACTGCACCCTGCGGGAGGAACCCCACACTGGAGCAGGGGAAGAGCGTGAAGAGTCCTCCCCTGGAGAGGGAGAACTGACATCAACCCGCATTCCCCATCGCGCTGTGCCACTGTTGGGGAGGAGGTAGAGAAATCAGGAGTAAAGTTAAACCTGGGAAGAAGTGGGGGTGGCGAAAGGTGCTTTTAAGATTTGGTTTCATTACCCTGATTTGATTTGTAATAAACTCCTTTCCCCAAGTCAAGCCTGTTTTGACAGTGGCAGTGACTGGTGAGTGATCTCTCCCTGCCCTCATCTCAACCCACAAGCCTTTCATTATATTTTCTCTCTCCTGTCCAGCTGAGGAGAGTGATGGAGCAGCTTTGGTGGGCATCTGCTGTTCAGCCAGGGTCAATCCACCACAGCAACAAAGCAGTAGTCAGGAGGACTGTCAAGAGAACTTAGTGTCTTAAAAGGGAATGTGGCTTTTCATATCCTGTCAGTGAAACTTGGGTTTCTTCTGATTTTGAGCCTGTTAACAATGAAACAGGGAGGAAATAAGAACATTCTCATAAAAGCATAGAATATCCCTAAACCTACACTTTGTATTTGTTGATGCGAAGCTTAGAGGACATAAATAGAGAAGCAAGTAGGAATGGGTACATCAGGAAGGATCTAAGTATGCGTTGGGGTATATAATGTGTTCCAGTGATGAGAGTGAGTGATATCGGAGATGAGATATAAAAATTAAAACAAAAAGTGTGTGTTACTGCCTGCCTTACAAAGTTTAGATCTGTCTACAGAAAGTAATTACATTGAAACAGCTATCGCTGCCTTGTTCCTTCCTTCCCTGTTTCTGGAAGAGTTCATAGGTCTCAGGAAGCAGCAAATTGTGTCAAAGGGATGTAACAAAACCGTTTACAACCTTTTTTCATTATTTCATGTTGGCTTCTATCTGCACGTGTGCCCAACAGACTGTGCAGGAAGTCCTCCTGCGACAGCCGAGGCAGCCGCAGCTGAGGTCAGAGCGCTGCGGTGCTCCTCCGCCACGAGCCCTTCCGCAGCACAGGGCAGCAGGGCTGGTGGCTCTGCATCCCAGGCTGAGAAGCAGTAGGAGCCAGAAGCCAGTTTCGCACTGGCCAGGTCCTACCCCTTCTCACAGCAGAGCTCTGGGATTCCTTAGAAGGTAGCTTGCTCTTCCTCCCCAGAATGACAGCAGCTGCTCCATTTAGGTACTAAATAGGCAAAATAGACAGCAGACACAGCAAGGCACCTTCCTGCATGCAGCACCATTTAGCAGCCTTAGAGGACAGGGTTTTGCACTGCAGTCCCTTCCAGCCATATAAAAAGTCAGTGAGAGTGTTCTCTGCTCTGGAGGGGCTGCACCCCAGTGCATGGTACCACAGAGCACAGGGCCTGTGTCCTCACAGCCTAGGCATGAGGCAGGTGACCCTGTGGGGTTTGGAGCCAAGGAGGGAGCTACAGGCAGAGGATGGGCTGCAGGAGCAGTAGACAGCTAGCCCCAGCCACGCTGGCCAGCCCTGGGCTACTTAAGCTACTGATTAAACACAACAGACTTTGCACCCTCCAAGGCAAGAACCTCTTCCCAGCCAGTGACAGTCTGTTTGCCTTGCTGGAGCCCAAGGAAGCTGCGTACATCCTGCCGGAGATGAGCCCTCTGCATCCCTCCCCACTCCACCTACAGCTGCCAGGCTTCTGCATCAGGAGGTATGAGAAATTATATTGCTTCAGCCTTTAGCCTCCGCCTCGGCACAAAACCATTTCAGTACTACAGAGCACTTGGATTAACTGCATTGCTTCTCTTCTTGGAGCACACATCGTTTTCTTCTTATAAGGGCTTGGGTGCACATCAAGAACTTGCATCCCGGTGACACTGTAATCACCAGGTATGGAGACCTTTTCCAAGAACTGCACACTGAGCTGCAGCCAGATGCTATTTTCACCTCAGTGCAGATGAGCGTGTAGAAACTGCCAATGAGCAAATCTAAAGCAGTGCGCTTCTTCCTAGCTCCTTTCCTTCATTATTAAATACCAGCAGATGGACTCAGCTTCAGGTTGTTCCCAGCCATGCCCAGGGCTCGGGGGGGATGTGGAGCATCTTTAACTGTGAGCTGAATGCAGCAGGACCCACCACCCAAGAGCTCACAGAAAACACACTGATTAAAAAAGCCACTCAGAGGTGTCCAGCTGAGCAATGCTCGGGGTGATGGAGACTTCCACCTCCAGCGCAGTAATCCTTGTGCCTCATGGGGACGAGCAGCTCTTATTCACCCTTTGTGCAGGAGCACATCACCCTCACAGCTCAAGAGGCTCCTGCTCATCACCCACTGCAGCAGCCGATAGCCAAGCACTGGTGAGGAAGGTGCCAGCTGCTCATTAAAAACATATAAAACTAGATGGACTACAGTGTAGCTCTTCCTGAAGAGAGCATCAAAACCAACCTGTGGTAAATGCACTTCCACTTCATCCCCTGCCAGTGCTTCCCTTCCAATTTGTTAAAAACCCATCAACTGCATTTCAGCAACAAATTAACAGAGAGAAAGGGGTTTAGGTCACATCAGCCACATCAATAGAAAAACGAAATGGGGACCAAGGGTCCCTGAGCCCAGGCTGGCCTGACACCGCACAGTGTCCTCTGGCTCTGCTGGCAGCACTTCTGATCTGCAGGCTTACCCTCCAAAAAGGAAACACAGAGCAGTTCCTGCACTTCAGGAACTACACAACACAGTATGAAACCAGACAGAAACAGTTCCCCTAATAATAGAGGATAAACGAGACAGGACAGGCAAGACTCTATAACAGTGCCCCTTTCTGCTCATTACTTGGCACAAGGCACAGTGTGAGCGGCACAGTCATTCCCATGCAGAGCTAGCTGATTAAAAACACAATGGACAAGATAAAATGTGGAACAACAGGGTGGAAATGAGGGGAACGGCCTAAACAAGGACTCTGTTTTGCTAAGAGAACAGCGCAGGTTTGGCTTAACCCTGCCTGGCTGCAGCCGTGGGAGAGAAGGGCAGGACCCCTCCTGCCTCTGCCCCACAGCCAGTGCCTTGGGGACGGCGCTGGTCCAGCGTGGCAGTTGCCAGAGGTGCAGAGCCTGGGTGTTTCTGTCGCTTGTCCCAGACAGCCGATGCTCTCAAAAAGCAAGGGAGCAAAACTTTTAAGGCAGGTGAATGCACCGAGCATTGGAACTGCCGGCACCAGTGCAAGGATGTGGATCTGGGTGTGTTCAACAGCGAGACAGTGTTGTCTTCTCACCCTAAGGGCAGGAGAGCCCAACAGGAGCAGGACACATCCCACCCAGGAATGCCAGTTACTCCTATCTAGGTTTTAAAAGGATCAAGTGTTAGAACTGGGTATGCCTGAGGAACGTTCTCATGCAGCATGTGCCGGCGGGGATCTGGGAAGCCTGAGCTTTATCCCAGCAGCTGCTGCTGCTGTACAACCAGCAATGTATTTGCACACAGCTTGCAAGTCAAGGATGAGATATTTGCAAAGGTTCTGGACACCAGCACCACCAGCAGCTTCCTTTTCGCACAGGCTCACAGCCCAGCCCGGTATCTACCTCCATTTTATACCCACACATGTAGGATCCTCTGAAGCTGGGTCAAGCGTAGGTCTGCCCAAGCTGCTCCCTAAAACAATGATGAGTGTGACTCTTCGTCAGGGACTGTAGTGACAGGACAAGGGGTAAAGGGTTAAAACTTAAACAGGGGAAGTTTAGATTGGATGTAAGAAAGAAACTCTTCACTGTGAGGGTGGTGAGGCACTGGGATGGGTTGCCCAGGGAGGTTGTGAGTGCTCCATCCCTGGCAGTGTCAAGGCCACGTTGAACAAAGCCTGGGGTGGGATGGTTTAGTGTGAGGTGTCCCTGCCCATGGCAGGGGGGTTGGAACTGGATGATCTTAAGGTCCTTTCCAACCCAAACGGTTCCATGATTCCATGATGAGCGTTGGGCAGAGGGGAAAAATAGGGAGAGCACTGTGCTTCCCTGGGGAAGCTGCAAAAACCAAGATAAAACCATTTCTGTCAGTTTGGTTTGCTGCAGGAGACACCACAGCTTCCTTCTGACAGGAACTCATTCCAGCCCGATTTCCCAGATTTGACCAAAAGGAGCCAAAGGCTTGGAAAAATAAGGTCTAACATGCAAACCCATCTGCTGTGCACTGAAAGGTAAGTTTCTGGGCCATCTGTCCATGCAGACAGCTAGATGCCCAGGGGCACACATGCAGAAAGAAGGTAAAACCAAAGAGTTATACGGGTTAAAGAAAAAAAAAATTTTTATTTAACACCACCCAAGATCCTTATCCATGATTTTTAGGATGAGAATGCATTACCCCACAGATAACAAGTCTTCTGCTTCTTCTGCATGGGGGCTCTGAGACAGCCACCCTCAATTCCCTCTCCAGCATCCAATAGGGATGAGCTCACTCAGCGCAGCCCCTGCGATTGTAACGTACTCCAGTGGAAAGCCCCCAGCCTCTCCCGGCCATGCTTCCTGGCTTCCCTCCCATCCCTGCTCTGAGGGTGGTGGCCCCCAAAGACAGCTGAGCATCCTCCTTGCCTTCTGTTTGACAGCTCTTTTTAGAGAAGGAGCAGGGGAGAAGTCAGTGCTGGAAGGAAGCGGATTCTGAGATGACCTCTAGCAGCACACCAGCTCTTCAACGATTGGCATGACCAGGTTTCGTGAGTTAACTTGCACACACAGACACTGTTTTTAGCTCACTTTCTTTGCATTATTATTTAATATTGTAAACTCAGGACCAGCCTTTAACCTTTATCCAACTTCTATTCAACATTTACCTCTGAAACCTGGTGTGCGTTACAAAACTGAAAAGGGGGAACACGGAGGCAGTGGTGTATGTCAGCTCTGTTACTGTCCCCACAACCACACCTGGGGCTGCAGATCCAAGGGCAGCTAAGCCAGCCTGGGAAGGGAGACATACACTGCTCTTCCCACTCCCCTCATGTCCTCTGCTAGGTTCCTGCCACTTTAGGAAGGTCTGGTGAGCCCCAGTGCTGGCATAAGGTAAGGCAGCAGGAGGCAGGGAGCTGTTTGGCGTGGAACCACAGTCAGATTGAAATGCTTGCTTGCGTGGAGGCCAGAGTTCGGGGTTTTCAAGGTATTTACCCAGTTGGACCTGGAGCCTGGCACACCTGCAGAAGGAGGCTCCTGTCACGTACGAGTCAGGAGGAAGCTGTATGGTGCACACTAAGTCTTCACTTGGCAGTCTGCGTTGTCAGGAATATAAAAGAGTAAAACTACTTGAATAGCAGGAATAAATCTTAAGCGTGAGTCAATAGAGCAGTAAGCCCAGACTGCTTGCTGAGGCCATATATGATTTTTTGGTGTGTTTATTTTCCCCCAAAGTCAACAAATACAACTGGTGTTTGCCACACAGCGACCTCGCATGAAGGCTGTATTTGTAAATAGCTGTATCGGGGCAATCCAGTAAATCCACATTTTTCAAATAAACATTCTTCATACATTTTCTGGTATATCTAAAAGCAGAGTCTCAACATATTTACACATCTTTGAAGACAGCATCTCCCTTCCTTTTCCAAACGTCCTTCTGAGCTCTGCTCAGCTACAGATGGTGTGGGGAGCACCCACAGCCATCACAAGGCCAGTTTTGGACTCAAAACTGCCTGTCCCCCGCATCCCATCTGTCCTCCCTTCCAGCTGACACCATTTCAGTCCTGCACCACCTAGAACAAGGGCAGGGCTTAACTCCCCTCCACTGTGCTCTGCTTTCCTTGGAAAGTGCCTAGAGCCACTCACCCTGCAGAAGGATGGGAGTGCAGACACATCCACCACCGCTTTGTGAGCTTATTTTGGCAAGTCACAGTGCTAACGCACCATAAGAAACAACATGGAGCTACATCTATGAGCAAGAAGATGGCTTTCTAAGGCATCTCCTTGACAGGTGAGCACTGAGAGCAATAATGACAACCTGTGTAGCTTTGGAAGCTTTCCTAAAGCCTTTCCAGTAACCGACCCCATTCATACATTTCCTGCAAATATCCAAAACACAGGGTACTGCAGGGAAAACCCATCCGAACACAAGAAAGCCTTGAATTAATGTAACAACCCCCAACCCCTAAGAACAATGGCAGATGATACCATTATATATGTGTGTGTATACATATATATGTATACATGCTCCGTAACAAAATGTCCAGCGGAGGTTGCTGCTAGTTCACACTCCTGGACCCACCCCCAGATTTTCCACAAATAGCACCTAGATTTAATCCTTTTCACTGACCTTTTTATAGTCCCAAACGCTTCTCATGCAGAGCCCAGTTTTGCACATTTATAGCCTTTCATGGCGTTTTTAAGGACTGTTGGGTTTACAGAGAGCTCATTTGACTCTTATTCTTGTTGTGTGGGTGGCTGACATTAGTGAGTGGCTAATGGCATTTCTGGTTGGAGGAGATGACTGCTCAAAGCTGCTTCACAGACTTTCCACTAGGAGAGTCCTTCCCAAATAGCTACCTGACCTAAAGAAATGAAGGAGAGGATTTTCGGAAGTTCTTACTGACTTAGCTGTGAGAGGTTAAACCCTCACACCGTGTGCTCAAGAGACTAGCATAGAGATTCCTAAGCAACTACTAGCTTAGGTTCAGTCTTTTTCAAACACCGTTTTGCAGCAGGCACTTACTTCTACATTTATTCTCCTGCAGACATGTATTTTGCTTGACATAAGCTTGCACCAGTAATATTGGCTTTGTCAAGAAGAGATTTTCTGCTCTGAAGAGCTCGTTCAGCAGTTTCAAGAACCATCTTCTCCCTCAGTCATGCAGATTATCAGGAGCAAAGAATCACACATCAGCATGGGGAAATACAAGCCACTGGGTAATCCAAACCAGCAGAGAGAGTAATTTAGCTCCAATTTACACAGAATGAAAGATGTAACATGTGGAGGCAGCTTCAGTGAACCTGTGACATGTTCATGAGGACATGGTCAGTCAGTGTTTCTAAATAATCAGGACTGAAAGTATGAGGCTGTTCTTTACACAGAGGAAGAAAACTGGAACGCTGAACCATAAAAACCCAGGTAAGAGGAAACAGAGGAAAACCTCTCAGTTCAAAACTTGAGTACTCGGAGACAGCAAACCTGAAATGTGGGCAATATAGGAAAGAAAAAAGAACAACTTCTCTTTGACATAATACAGTCTGAAAAGTTCAAGCTGTAAGGTTGAAGACAGCCACAAATTACTAAATGAAGTGAGGATGAAGAGAAATTCCTGGTCTAGGCATGATTGTGCTAGTAGGATTTTATCCGTTCACACAAGACCATCCGGAGGTGAAATACAGAGCAGGGGATAAAGGGATGCAGTAGGCGAAATGGGCCAAGAGGTTTTGGAGGAAAGTTTGCATATCTACATGAGGAGAAGTGAGGTAAAAAAAGGAAAACATATCTAGAGAATTAGGGGAAAGTGAAACATGCTACAGAAGCTATAGAACAAACAAATTTCACATTTCATGAAATCTGAAATTTCCTTCATGACTAAGGAAGACAAGGAAATCATTCTCCACACACAACTATTTCCCATGGAAACTAGCAACAATGGAGCTTCAGTAGAGGATGCAAAAGCAGATTTTCCTTAATTCACATCTCAAATAGGTTGTGAAGCTCACAAGATGCAGAGAAGTGGCAGCTATTTAAACACAGAAACAGGTGTTTCTCTTCCCCTCATGTTTTTTCTCAGTCTCCCAACCAAATTCAACCTGGCCAAATACAGCATCAGTTCAGGCTAAATAACATGTCAAAGACACGTTCACAAATACATGCTTGAGGCACTGCATTAAGCCCACTTAACTTCTAGAGCACCCACAGCCCAGTGAGGTCACTACTGCTGAAAGGGATTGACCCCTTGCCCATGCCCCAGCTTCTCTAAGACAGAAAATTAAGCCCTCACATCTTCAGTATTTTTTATTCATGATGCAGGAAAAAAAACATTTCAAGGTCTGAGATGAGTCAGTAACTTGCGGGTAAAACATTCAGCTGTGTGGAAAACTGGCTGAACGGGAATTTAGTGAGTCCAGGGATCCAGAAGAGGAACTCAGATTTAACGTAAAGATTAGTTAAAGTAACAGCAAACAACCCTTTAGCTTCTCCAAGCTGAATGTTGCAGCTGTCCTTTACTGTTAATCCAGGTACTGCACAAGACCATGCTTTTATCTGCTCTTCTGCATTAAGAAAGCATGTGCTGGTGACACTGCAGACCACCGCCAGCACGTCTCCTTTCCTTGCATAAGTGCTGCAGTTGCATGGAGAGCAAGTAAAGAGCTCATTCAATTCAATTCTATTGCTAAAGCCAGCTAGAGAAACCAAGGGCCATTCTCAGGAAGCCTGTCCCTTCCTCCCAAGGGCCAAGCAGTCTATGGCCAAAATGAGACTTCTAGGCTTCACACTCACCTTCCGCTATCACCTTCCATTCAGGCTGGCGGGGCTGGATCCATCTCTGCGAGTACTGCTGCAGATGTAACTCATCTTGTACAAATATTTAAAGAAAAATGCATTATAGAACAAGAGGGAAGATAAGCATTCTCAAAAGAAGTCAAGATTTGTCAGAACACAGATAACACCAGCTAAAGAGCACCATTAAAGCACCAGATGCATTGCTGCCATCATGAGAAAACTAAATACCAAAATAAATGGCACAGCACACATTCACAACGGCAAGATCTGTCCCAAACTGATCTATTTCAGCTGAGCAAAACACAAAGGAGTATTGTACAGGCAAACAAACAGGTCTGTATTAGACGACCAGCAGCTCACTCCTCATATCACATTTCTAACTGCAGACAAAGGTTTGTGTCCCCATGTGGAAGCCAGTGCTGGGCAGTGAGCCTCCCTGGCATACACCATGGAGAAAGCAGCCCTGCCATTTATCCCCAGCAGGGTTACAGGTTACACAGCAGCAGAGCCAAAGGCTAAGCAATGCAGTGCATGTTGGTTTGACCAATGAGCTGAAGTGACTGCAGATTCTGCAGGAGAACAGCTGCCTCTGGATCTGGAATGATGCTGCTGAACATGTCAGCTGCAAACCCCTGGCACGGAAAAGGGCTTCTGGTGCTCACCTGCAACAGCCTGCAGCTATTTGTTTCAAGGAGGAGCTCCGGCAGGTGTGAGCCTGTACTCCTACAGCCTCATCCCACCCATACCCTCTTGCAGTGGCAGCGTCTTAGAAATTACTGGTTGCTTTTTCAGCCCTTAAATTAACCGTATGATTACAAAGAGACAGATGCACTTACAGACAAAGATCCAACCAAACATACACATCCATTCTCCAATACATTAACTGGATTATTTAGAATAAAAGCATGCTCTTCGGGCTTCAAAATTGGCAAGAAATAAAAGCCACCCACCTTCCCCCCAGTGAGGGACTTGTGGTGGTTTATGAATCTACCAAACCCCACTAACTCACCTCGTTCCAAGAGATCAGGTGTAGTTTAGATGGATAAATTACAGAACCTTGTAAAAAGCATTAGCACAAAGCATTTTTAGGTTTATTTAAATAAAAATTATAATTTATACAAGACTTTTTAAACAAACAAGATTTTCTTAAAAAATGTACAGGGCAAATAATTTCATTATTTCAATTCTTCATACAGTATAAGTCTTTTGTCAAACAAAAGTTACACTGATAATGAATTATTTACAACTTCAAAATATAGACTCGAACTTCAGACATAAAAATTTTAACATCCATTCTATTTCAATGATTAGTAGAAATTAAACATCTGCCAAAATGTACAGAATTCAATAAAAACTACCAGTGGTTTTAATACAAGTGTAAGTAGCTGAAAAAAAAAGTACATCCTTTCATCTCCTCATGATTGGGTAAAATCTCTTTTCTCTTTTTCTGCAGGAACAAGGGTAGGGTTTTCTGCTGGCATCCTGTGTGATGTTGCTACTAAATAAATAGCTTGTTTCATTCAATCTTGCCTCACAAAAGCTACAGCGTACAGAAAGGCATGATTTCATATTTCAGCTGTGTGTGACTTTTGAATTTAAGTGGTCACCCATAAAGAATTAAAGCAGTCAGTTTTCATCTCCCTTTTTTCTCCTCTTCTCTTTAAAAGGGACTCAAACTAACGCACTTCTAAATAAGTTAAATCCAATTAGGTGTGAATGATTCAGCAATGAACCACAGGCATCAACAGAACTGCAAATATAAACAGCAAACAGACAGACAGTGACAAGGACACCACTTTCTGCTATTAGAAGCACTTTACATTAAGTGGTAGGACCCAGCCTGTTACTGAAGTACACCAGGCTGGCTATACTGCAAAACTATGCAGGAAGATTGGAATTTGAGGTGACAGCTTCAGTGTAATTATACAAGTCAAGTAGATATTTACTCACTGCTCACTCCTGCCTGCCCTCCAAGCCTGGGAGGGCTTAGCAGGGAGAAAAGCATGAGTAAACACACTGAGGTTACCTTCTAGTCTCTGAATCATGTATGCCACAGGAGCGGTTACGGAGCAGGAAGCTGGACAGCCCAGTGTGAAATGAACATTGCAAAATATGTACATTGATGTTTGTCAGTTATATTACAACTTCCATTAAAAAACAAAAAATCCAGTCTCTTTTCTATAGATTAGAATGAAACAACGTTGCATTGCAGTTTGCACTACGTTTACTGCTTTGAGAATCACCAACTTTTAAGTTCACACTGCTGATGTGCGGATTAATTTCAAACATCAACACATCAGATTTCATCAGAAGTTCCTAATTACTTTGCCTAGGAAAAAAAAAAACCATTTAAGAGCATATTGTACACGAGGCATTCCAGTCTGGGAAAAGCATCATTATTTTTTCCCTCCCCCTCTGAAGCCTGGGTACGGTTGATTGTCCTGGCACCATCAGCACAGGACCTATAGCTCCTCCGGGAACCAGAATCTAGGACAACCCTGTACACTAGGGTCAACCAGTGAAGGGTGGGAGGGGGAGGAGGTAATAAGTGCAAGCCCACTGATTTCCTACTGAAACTACTGTTATGATCAGAGTGAAGGTAGAAATTACACTTGAAAAATGATATAAAAATAAGAAAAAGAGCATGCTCTCTGTAAAAAATATAGTTTTCTGTTTCTTCAAAAAAAAGGACAACCTTGAACACACCCAAGGGATTTTTTTCTTAAGACAAAATGAATGAATCTGATTAAGATTTATAAAACATTAAGCGATTTTAATGCCTATTTGTTAGCCACACCTACTATTCAAGGAAGCTTTTAGAAAGGAAAGTCAAATCGTAATACACAGCAATTATGAAAAGAGATTAACTGATTTTAAAGTAGGTTTGATAAGAAAAAAAATTAAGATCAAGAATTTTTACTTAAACATAAAATCTGAATGTGTAAAGTGAATAAACCATAAACTGTCATGCTACATCCATATTATATGGTGGCAAAATGGATTCCCCACCAGCTTCACTAATATTTTGTTTTCAAGCCCTAAGTTACACCATACCTGAGGAGGTGTTAGAAATGCACCCCTTTTTCAGGACATGTAAAGACATCTTCAAGTGCTACTCTAAAGGGAGAACTCAAAAATAGACATCATGGTGGATTCTCACCCATTCTTGTCCACGTTTCCACCCAGGGCAGTTTCACCCACCAGTGTTTCACTTTACCCAACCAAATCACAACATTCAACAATATTTATTCACATCAAGTTCATATTAAGTTCTTCATATCACACCTCTCCATGGCCAGACTGAAATAAGGTTTGTGCAGTTTGACTGCCACCTTCATTGCTGCTGCATTTGTTGAAAGACTTTAATTAGAAACTGTGCTAAGAGTTGAACACCCTTTGGTGTTTGCCTTCCCTCTCCCTCCTTCATTTGACCCCTTTCCCTATAAAGAAAGAAAATCCCCATTTGAAGGAAAAACAAAAAAGGAAAAAAAGAGAGAAAAAAAATCCATGAAAGTAAGTCCCATTTTTCACTTAAGAATTTGCATCTCCATTGCTTTTCTGGGGACATTCATATAATGCCTGAAGGCATCCATACCACTCAACTCAAACAACACAGCAAAGGAAAAGACATACGGGAAGGCTTGGCATAACTCCTACTGTGCTTTCGTGAAAATGCTAATAAAATTCTAAACCTCTCAGATGGGTGCTATTATATAGAGTATAAAAGCTTTCTAATATTAAAGACAAAGGTCAATGTGTGCTTTGCTGCTAGACAGGCCTGAGAGAGTTTGGAGAAGCACAGCCTTCGCGTTTTACCTTGCAGTTGGCTTTAATTGTTATGGAAATCTAATTCTGCAAGGGGAAAGATGGCAACATAGCAGTGCCCCTAAAATTACGCTTTGAAAAGGAATTAATGCTTTCAGCTGCTATATAATAGTGGGGGTTTTATTACAAGCTAACTCCAGAGAAAAGCTAAATTAAAAGTCATGTCTCTTAATTATTCCCACCTCCCCCACCACAAAAACTCTGCAAGTCTTCAATGCATTAACATACAAACACCTTGTACATACAACATGTACAATAGTTGAGCCCTTCTATGACAAGTATCTACAGAAATACAAATATACGATGCCTAACATTTTAGGAACAACATTTTGGTGCCCTCTTTTATAAAAAGTATCTGCCTGCCTTCCTTCCCCTTACTTTGGTTAACTAGGAAAGGAAGATATAGTCACAAACTTTCTCCTCCAATTCACTTTACAAGCAATTCAAACTTCTGTGTGTAGGAAAAACTGAACCTAACCAAATCAGTAAAATATCTGTGATGTGAGAATTAGCAAGAAGGGGTTATTTCAAACACAGTTATAAATACAGAAATACTAAGAAGCTAATACTTCCTTGGTGTTGCTCTCAGTTTTAGTATGTACTCAACTGAAAACTCTTGATTCGAAAAAGCAGACTTCAGGCTGCTGCAGTCATTATTCTCACATCTCAGGTTAAAAATAATTAGGATAAAGGGACAAATATTTCCCTAGGGATATGAGTGGAGTTAAAGGGATCAATCTGCTTCATTTTGTTATCTAGTCATTTCTCCATGCATTTTCCCAGCTTTTAATGTCAGTAAATAAACATTAAAAGTGCTTAATGTGCAAGGCTAATAGTGATGATAGCACTTCCACTGTTTTGTTTCATTTTGTTTTTTGTTCCTTTTTTTACAAAAACCTTAAAAACAAACATGAAGGCATATATAAAATACACTTGATTTATGTAACAGATAGAATATAAACGACCAGACAAGAAAAATTATTGCAAAATAGATGAGGATGTTCATTTTTTTCACTACGAAGTTGTAAAATAAGAAAGTTTCCTTTAAATCTTCTAAGATAAGATACTAGCTTTCGCTGCTTGATGATGCAGAGGTTATTTTCACATATTGGTTGAAAATTGTCTCAAATGCTTCATCTCTGTGTACCATGGCACCAAACACCAAAGGCTAAATGACAGAACAAAGAAAAGATTTTATCAGTCCAGAAAACAAAACTCTTCCTCTAGGTATAGCAACAGGAGATGAACTGTACTCGAAGTACATTAATAAGGACATAAGAATCCTTTTCTCTACTAGAATCTGGGATATATGGCAGGGTTTTTAACATTTTTCATTTGTCCATCTTCTTCCTAAACCAACCATGGCATAAAATGTGTCTGCACAGAGTTTATGAGCAAAGGACCATGAAGTCAAACACAGCAATAAAGATACAGCCAGCTACTTACTTTTTGTGTAGACGGTGTTGATACAGCAATACCCATCCCTGATCCCGGAAGAACAGAGAGAACTTTATACTAAAAATAAAAACAAAATAGGTGAAGATATCTTACATCCTGAATAACTGCATTACGCGCTGAGGAGGTTACACAACTCATCACCGCTATGTCCTCCCAGCCACAACCAACAGACCTCTATTAAAAACAAGAAGAGGACAGACGCTGCTCTCCGACCCCAGAGTCACTGGATACAGTGAGCACCTGCCTCTCCTCTTCCTCCTCCCATGTGCTGTGGCAGCACCCAGCCTGCCTGCCAGAACCAGTCCTGGCCCCAAACTGAGCACCCTGGTACCCCTTGCACTTGGGAGCTAGCCCAGCCACGATGCCAGGCACCACTTGTCTATGGAATTAATAATTGATACTGGTGGATTGTAAGCATCATTCTTGAAGTAATGCTGGCTCATTGTTTAGTAGTTCTTTACTGCCATGAAGTAGTTCTTTACTGCTTTTTCATCTGTATAGGTTTTTTAATGAAGATGAGACAGGGATCACGAAGCCAGGCATAAAAATGTACTGTGCCTGATTTCAGTTTGGGAGTAAGAAACAGGGGTTGAGAAGGCCAGGCTGGGTGGAGCCTTGAGCATCCTGGTTTAGCGGAAGGCATCCCTGCCCATGGCAAGGGGTTTAGACTAGATGATCTTTAAGGTCCCTTCAAACCCAAATCATTCTATCATTCTATGAAAATTTGGAGGTAATTCAGCAGTAGACACCGGGCTGCCCAGCATGATTTAATCTGTGGCACTCATGGCCACAGGATGCAGTAGTAGGGGTGTCTGTGTTTAAGAGTACGCCAGGTTCAGAGAAGGTAACAAAAAGTGACATTAAACACCATACAGATTGATGCAAGGCACCAATAAAGCCATCGGTGACTGCAGGCTGACAAAACTCAACCAGATGAAGAACAATAATGTACTTACTCTAATTCCAGCTATTCACTTCTTGCCTCTGTTAGTGTTGGGAACCCAACTATACAAAATTCCAGCCCAATCCGATCTGGCTATTCTAATGATTTAACTTTCCCCACTAACAATAATCCCTCTTCATTCCAAGGAACCTACTATTAAGATGGTGCATCTACGAATATCAACACCTCAAACTGAAGTTAGCATGACATAATTCCTGCTACCAATAGAACAGACATACACAAAACACACATACCTTCTGAATATCTGTTATATCCGTTAGCTTTATAACTTTATTTCTCTTAGATGAGCCAGATTTGGAGCTTTCAAAGCACAAGTAACTGAAGACAACGAAAGAAAATGTTCATTTTGATACAGTATTCTAAAATAAAGCTCCAAATATCCCTGCCATCACTTCCTGAAGTTTTTGTTCACAGCTACAGATTGGGCAGAGAAGAGATTCTGAGTGGCTCTGCAGAGAAGGACTTGGGGGTGCTGGTCGATGAGAAAATGAACATGAGCCAGCTTCAGTGTGCACTCGCAGCCCAGAAAGCCAACCGTATCCTGGGCTGTATCAAAAGCAGCGTGACCAGCAGGGCAAAAGAGGTGATCCTGCCCCTCTACTCTGCTCTTGTGAGACCTCACCTGGAGTATTGTGTGCAGTTCTGGTGTCCTCAACATAAAAAGGACATGGAACTGCTGGAACAAGTCCAGAGGAGGGCCACGAGGATGATCAGGGGACTGGAGCACCTCCCATATGAAGACAGGCTGAGGAAGTTGGGGCTGTTCAGCCTGGGGAAGAGAAGGCTGCGTGGAGACCTCATAGCAGCCTTCCAGTACCTGAAGGGGGCCTATAGGGATGCTGGGGAGGGACTCTTCATCAGGGACTGTAGTGACAGGACAAGGGGTAACAGGTTCAAACTTAAACAGGGGAAGTTTAGATTGGAGATAAGGAGGAAATTTCCTGTTAGGGTGGTGAGGCACTGGAATTGGTTGCCCAGGGAGGTTGTGAGTGCTCCATCCCTGGTGGTGTTCAAGGCCAGGCTGGATGAAGCCTTGGGTGGGATGGTTTAGTGTGAGGTGTCCCTGCCCATGGCAGGGGGTTTGGAACTAGACAATCTTAAGGTCCTTTCCAACCCTAACTATTCTATGATTCTAAATATCACAGGTTAAAATCAGCTTCAAAAAAAGAGAAAGAGGCACACAATATGCAATTCAGTCCTGGCTTCTAATTTAGAGCAAACATTTGTAAATTCTCGTAAGCTGTCTGAAAGCCCACAGCATACGGCAGGCACACAACACAGAAAAATCTTGTATTTGTATTACTGCCCTGAATGGTTAAACCTGACAAGTGTTTTAAAGACACCAGAAATGCATATATTCTTAAGCCATAGAAATACCAAATCTCAAAAGGCTTATAAGTCTTTTACCATCCCAAAAGAAGATTAATGAAAAACACTGTGTTAAGTTTCATGTTATTGTGATGCAGACAAAAGCTCAGATTTCTAAATGCTGGAGAGTGCTCTCCATCACTAGGTGACACTGCATACAGATGAGCCTTACTTCCATTCATTACACTCCAAAGGAATCTCAGTGCAACACCCAAAGAGTAGTGAACTAGTTTTAAAACCAAGGATTAAATTTCTATTTGCTTTTTGCTGCACATTGTTTCAAGGAAGCTAGGCACTGAATTTGCTTCAAAGACAGAAACTAAGAGTATTAGCCAAATTAAGTTGATCACAACTTATCAAAGTACACTTAGCTTTTAGGTTTCTTTTTTAGTGTGTATATACATATATATATATATATATATAGTTAGCATGTTACCCACATCAAGAACTGAGCTACTGACGACTAACTATTTAGAGCTACTCTCCATTCCTATGCAAGACTCTGCAAGGCAAAATCACATTTGTTAAGCATTACAACACCCCAGATTCAGCTCTCCCTCTCCTATGGTGCTTTCTTGAGGTCATGAAACACCATGAGAAGGCATTTTTGTTTCAAAACATTGTTAAAGGATTACTTTTGGATTCAAGTATTTTTAATGTCTGATGCATTTCCTTCCTAACAAATGTGTCAAGTGCAATGACTCACTTTTCTGTGACATAAAGAACTCCATTCCTGATGTAATCTGTAGGCATCTTCCTATCTCTGTTAATCAAGCAACAGCGCCAGCCGTTTTCACACACTGAAAAATTCATAATAAGAAATACTACTTTAAAAAAAAGACATGCATTATCCCCAACAATTTCCTTATAAGACATCAGAAGCCACTGACAATTAAACATTAGATACCTAAAACTAGAAGCATTTATAAAAGAAAAGCCTAAATAAGATGTTTTTAGACATCATAACACTGGTTTTAAAAAACCGAAACCAAAACCACCCACACAATTATTCCCTTTGTTGATGCCTTTTGCATTATCACAAAAGGCACACCAGGCTGTGCATTCTTCCACAGAACTGCAGGGATGTGGAAATTAAAGAAACCGTCTCATTCATCCTAATCTAGAGCAAGTCTTTTTAATCAAAAGCTTATACCTGTACAGTGCACAGCAAGGGAATTCAACTTGGCTTGTTAAAAAATGCTCTACTAATGTAGCCTTCCTGTTGTGTAATACCTGCCAAAGGACGCTCATTTTCCGACAGGTTAAAAACTTCATGGAAATTCCCCCTCTTGGTGGTATGGAAACGACTCGTGTCTTCATCTTTGCTTATTCCAGTTGGGGCACTTGAGCCCACATAACTTCTGGAAGCTGCTGTTTGAAGCTGCAGAAAAACAAACATGATTCCAAACTTTAAATAGCAACACTTAAGCTGTGCTCTTAAAAATAATCTGGCTAACTACCCTTCCTAAAATACACAGAGCAATTGATGTTGTAATGCAGTAATTTTCACTAACTACCTCAATAAATTAAACTTTGGACTATACTACTGCTATAGCACAAAACTCAAAACATACTATCTGAACATAGCCTTTTAAAGTGCTGCCCTTCAATGGATGCCTTTGCAGGGGTGAAAGCACATGGTTCTAAATGCACCTACCTTAAACTACCATTCTTCAACAGGAAGCGTATCTGATTACAGACAGCTAGGTCATTGCATACAGATCCAATTATTATACTAGTGGGACTACTGACAGTTAATATATCAGTACTTGGTCTGTCTTCAAGAGCCAGAACAAGCACAAAATATTATTGCACAAAGTAAGCTCAAAAAGAAAAAAAGAGCAAAGAAAGGGAAAGCCACATAAAACTGCGTAAGTTCATTATGAATACAAAAGCTGAAATTGATAGGAAGTTTTCCACACTACGATCCGTACCTTTTCATGCCCTGACAGCTAGCAGGAAAAGAAACAAACAACACAAATATGACAGTGAGAAAAGAAAAAAAAGTGAGTCTATTTAACAGCATAAACACACAGAATAAAACATGAACTGAGTGGCACTGCAAGATCTGGCTCACAAACCAAGAGACTACACACAGTGAATGCAATTAAAAAAAGAAGAGTTATCAGTGGTTAGAGCACACCAGTTCAATTTATTCAGGTTGTGCTAGAGCCATTGATCTTTCCTTTGCTTTGAAGTTGCACCGAACTTTTGAGAGTGTTGACATGTGAAATAAAATCAGAATGGTTGTCAGTGTCTTGGGGGGAAGGTAGCATGGAGTTTTCAAATCAAAGCACTTGAGTAAAGTCTACTTTTAAACAGAGCTCCTGAACCACTGGAGACTGCCCTAGCAAATAAGCCTTGCTTCTGGAAGGACGGCAGGCAGTTTCTTTTGAGAAGTTTGCCTGCGTTTGCTTTTTCATCTTGGTAGGGCACCACATGATTCCAAAGGCTGGCTTTTGTCACTGAAGCATTAACAGCTCCATTCTTAGTCCTACCATAACCATGCAGTTAAACAACTGGCAAACTGACAACATGCAAGCTTGCGACTAAGCCCTTCTTCTGTAAAGGCCTGATGCCATCGGAGGCCAACCAGCCTCTGCTCCTTTTCTTTTTTGCACATAAGCTGGCAGCACTCCATGCTTTGCAGGACTTTGTGCTCACAAAAGAAATGCAAAGCTGAGGAAAAAATGATCACTGCAATTGCTGACTAGAAACCAGGCTGACAAAACAGGCACAGCAGAGGTATTTACCATCCAGTTTTTAGGGTAACCATGATACAATGATGCCTTAATGGAAAAGAACAAAGAAAGTTGACACGGAAAGCAAATGGTTGCTGATTACTGTACTATTGCTTCAGTTTCTGCCCTTCTGCAGAGCCCTTAACAATGACTGAGCCCCTGGAACCAAGGAAAGTAATAATAGTCTGTGTGCTAGTAAAGATCAAGTAAATTTTTTTAAGGCTTTCTTGGACAAGTTACTTGGCTCAATGTGCATTTAACCAGGTGAAGCTCCATGGACCAAAACATAAAAAACATTAGGGCAAGAGGTCTAATGATTTTTGCACTGGAATGAAATTTATTTCTGCTCTCTGCTAAACTGCTTCCTACTTACCCATTATATAAAGATTAAAAAAGGTGTTTAAACTTCAGGACCATATCCCATTCAGTGGCTGAAAACATGAGAAAGTTCTGCCCTTGCTCTAGTCCTCCCTAACACAGGCAAATGTTTCCTCCACCCTTAAAGGAAGCAGCTAATTATCCATGACCACCCAGGCCTGAGACTACCTATGGCTGATTACTAAAAGAAAAACATTGCATCTGATTTTGATACGCCTTAAATCTAACTGGAAGTGTTTGGATTTGTAATGCTGGAAGCATCCTGACTGTCAAAAAAAGTCACCAACAACCTTGAAGTAGGAATACCTGGAAATATTCCTGTTTACTTGATCTGTCATCAGCTTCTGACATACAAACTTTCCCCATCAGATACTGCTGTCAGTATTGTTCTCTAAGGACAGGAGGTCAGAGTCACGGTATAGATAATGAATATTGCATTGTGTCGAGGTATATGATACCTTGTATGCTGTTTAATGACAAGAAACCAAAGCACATATGCTGGCACGACATGCTTTTGGGCTCTGCCTTTTCTATGAAAAACTGAAAAACCTATTTGGTTTTTAACTTTTTGTACTAAACTATTTTTTATACTACAAGGTCCCCTGAAATCTCTCAAGGGATAAGACAGTTTGTCTAAAATTACTGAAACCAAGTTAATGTTTTCAAAGACATCTGGAAACAGAAAACACAAGCAAGAGCAATATAGGCTATGGACAGCTCTGTCCAAGTGCTCATTCACCTTCCTCCTCCCTTGGAATATAGGAGCAAAAGATCCACTTTGCGTCACAGACTATCTTCCTCTTCTACTTCCTTCTGAAATACTCAGATTATGCTGCAGCTGTTTTACCACCAACTGCTCCATCACCCCCTGAACCCCATATTTCTTCTTTTCAACAGCTTAACAACCAAAGGATCATGTGTTTATTCCTTTTGCTCCTAGTTGTGTAGCCTGACTGAATTATTGCTAAGCGCTGCACATTTTAGTCAGAGAGCTTATGACAGTACTCAGATACCCCATGAATGGAATTAGATAATGTGATTACAGGCATTAAGGAAATGCTAAAATGGGATTAGACCAAAGTTTTACTACAACTATTTTTATTTTTAAACTAACAAACATTGACAAATTCAGGGATATGGAAAAGCATGACTTGCTTTTCAGTTAACGTGTCAGCTCCCAAAACAATTTACAAAGATACACAAGACAACACTTAGATTTAACCACGAGACTTGAACAAAAGAAAAATTCACTGTTGGAGTACCAACATGGTGAAAAGTCATTTACCACCACTACGCTAAAAGGTCACCTAATAGAAATAACCCTAAGACATAATGCCTAAATCTGTAAATTACTTTATTACCTCTTTTAACACTTACTCCTTTAAGTAAACCACATATTACAGTCAAGCCTTTTTAATCTATTTTTTTTTTTACCTAACTGTTCTTCCATCTACACAAATAGCTGGATTGCCACTGAAAAAGAAAGTCTGAGAGCAAAGAAGGGGAATACAGAAAGACTAAACTTTGACAGTAAAATCACACAGAATGTATGCTACAGAAATTGATATTATTATGGATGGTGGTGTATTTGTGTGTTCAGCTTGATACGATTTCCAGTATATATATATTTATATATACACTTTGAGAATAGATTCCTTTCATACAAGAAATAGAATCCATGTTATAACTCTGTGGATCTTGAAAACAATAAAAAAATAGAACTAACATTGCCTGTTGGAATTTAATTAGCCTTCCCTTTAATGTGCTCTAGTCACTGGGGAAAAGGTAAAGGGAGAAAGGAATCTGATTTTTCAGTTGTTGGGAACTGAGGGACAGAAAGACTTATTACCCTTACCCGTCTTGATACTGTAGCATTTGATCTTTCTTTGAGCTGAGGATCTGTTGGGAGACTTGTCCAGATGATATAAGGAGTATCATACTTTGCTCTTAGTCTGGGGCATCGTTTGAAGATAAAATCAATGAGGAAAAACTTGATTCCAGCATAGAGTCCTAAAAAAAAAAAAATCCAAAAAAGACACTTCAGTACACATGTTGAAGGGGCATTAAGAACATCACTGTTTTGATCAGGTTTTAACAAGTCCATGAGTGAAACAAAGTTCTGTATCTTCATTCATAGTGCTAAACCATTCTCTTGACTTTAATATTTCAATTCTTCTTCTAATCCTCAGTTATTTTAAAACACCTAGGTTGATTCTTATTACACAGAAGAACTTCAAAATACTTCAAACACGCATTCCTTATTACCAGAAGCCCTTCAAAACCACAATATATTTCCAAAACAGAAAACACACCAGAGCATCCATCTCTGCAGCTCCTTGCAAGAATTTAAATAGCAACAGAGGGCTCTCATGTACTACATTAAACTCTATCTTCCAGTCCTGTATAGACTCTTATCTTATTATACAAGTTATTTCCTTGATTCTGCCAGACTAAAAAGGGCTTGAAATACTCTCCCAAAGCTTTATGAATGCAATTCAGGTCTCCTTCTAAGAGTCAGAGTATAATAATAATACCTCATATATCTAATTCAACTGTCATGTCAAGCAGACCTATGTTTATGCTCAAGCTAACGCAATTTGAAATTCACTGCCATGAAAAGTAACAATCATTTAATTATATCATTAAGGGAAAAAAAATGAAAATTCTTAGTTCACAGGATATGCTTTTTATCTTAGAAAATAGATACTCTCATGCTGTAGTGAAAACCCCCTTTTCCCAATTCCCATTTCAGACTTTAAGTACACGCAACTTCACCCTCAGTAATCTGTTCATTTTTGTCAGGGCATCATCCAAATGCTGCAACTAGTCCCACCAAGTCTTTCTTTTTTTTCCCCCAACCCTGTAATCTTTGTGCCTTCTGTGTGGTCCCACATATTTCATTTGTGAGGATATAGGAGTGAAAAAAATTCCCAAAATATAGGACTTCCCAGAAGTCTTACAGCTGACAGACTGAAGAGCTCTGCTAACAACTCATCATGAACTTCCCCTCTTCAAGAAGCAAATGCATTATCCAGTCTTTTTCTATTATGCTATATATCCTGAGATGGTTTTCGAAATGCACATGACAAACAATGCCAAGCACAAGGAAAATACTTTCAAACACTGCATTATTTATTAAAGTAAGGTTTTCTTTCTTAAACTCTAAAATTCCCCCTCTAAAGATCATGGTAAGTTTTAACGCATTAAGTCTAGACTGTAGCAGGTCAATTATTTATTGTGTTTACCCATTGAGAGCCCAATAATCCTGTAGGGCAAAAAGCAGGATGCAATAAAAGCTGCCCATAGAGTAATGTAGAGTTTCTGTGTTATTTCTGGCTGGACCCACATGAACAAGCTGAAAACAAAAAAAGAAACACAATTTTATTACTAATGTTTCAGGCACTGGTCATGTCTTGTTGCAAGGGGGAAAAAAAAGACTCATGTCAGATAGATAAACTTACTTTTTGATTTTTTCCAGTATGTCTGCCATCTTGCCAAAAAGGTTCTGCATAAGAAGCAAGAGAATTAAAACAAAGTCCTGCATTATCTTGGGTTGTTTTGGTCTACATAATAGAAACCAACAGTTATCTTACTCTGTTGGCAATAAGCAATTCCCAGAGGTGATTTTTTAACCTAATTTTTAGCCATTTATATACTTCACAATTACACAAATACAGAACAGAACAGCCATACACAATGACTTCTCACTTAATACTTTGTTCTGTAACTCAAGATGGATTTTCAGAAGTAAAGAAGCTATCTGACACCACTGTCATGACTGCAAAGTGTTTACATCACTGCAAATATTTTATATTAAGCTGTCAGTCTTACAGTTAAGAACTTTTGTCATGAGGCGACACAACAGGAAGTTTCTTCACACATTTTGAGCACTGAAATTTGAGGAAGTGGCTACTGAGTTCATCAAACGTTGGACCGTTAGCTTCTCTAGAAACCCACTGCTATCAGGTTTTTATAATACACCCTTGGAGTTACTAGATTCCATGTACTTGCAACAACTTTTCATGCAAACTGACCCCTGATGAGGATTAAGAACGTTATTCAGACATCTTCTCTGACCAATCCTTGCTGTCAGAGCACCTGTAAATTTAATGTTCCCAATAAACTTCCAAAGATGTTCATATAAACACATGCATCGCCACCAGCAGAAGGAAGGAGATGAGCACATACAGTTGGCAAGAGAAAGATAAGCTACTTTCAGCAGCAGCACATTGTTAGACATGGCACAAGACGGTGGGGTCACTCAGCTGCTAGGTTAGCTCATCAAACTGAGAGCTAGAAGAAAACCTCCCTTCACCCTCTCCCATGAGAAGCAGATTTCAGGGGTCAGGGGAGCACGGTGGTGTTTAAAACAGGCTATTTCAGAGATGCTGTTCAAACTGTTGAATTAACACAGCTAAACAGACAACAGCCTTCAGCTAAATCTTGAAGGAAGAGGGTGTCCTACGCCAGCTTTGCGACTAGCAGATTTGGGACATGGACCCACACTCCAATACACTGGTAAGATTTGCCACCTCATCTACATTACCAGAAGCTCATATACATAAATTAGGGGGAACACTGTCAGAAGAAGCTGCTTCTGTTCCCCTCCAGACCTCACTCAGAGTTGTGACCACAGAACCTCAACCAGTTGTCTGAAGCATTGTGCCATTTTAAAAGCTCCAGGAATCTTTCTGAGGTCTCTATTGCTTGTAGTCAAGAAAAGTATTGTTTCTTTGAGTGTTTGTTTTCACATGCTGCCTAACAACGTCCTTTGACCACTTGGGACTACGAACGTCCTTGTTTCTAGGGAACCAGTTGGACAGGTCCGAGAGCAGCACAGTACCTGCGCCTTCTGAGCCACATCTAGAACAAGCTGAAACTTTTCAGACACGGTCAGGTCCTCTTTTGGGGGTTCCTTGGGCGAGAAAGAGACAATCCATTAATTTTAACCTCATCTGAAACTGGTATTTTACAAAACTCCTCATGAAAAGAAACCCCTCAACATTCTTGGCAATAGTCTTCTCACTTTAAACAGTCTCCCTTGTTTCAAATCTACTGTTTATGTCTTTCACTCCTGGTTCTATCTTCAGTTCTCAATGCTTTTCCTCCATAGTACATGCAAACATATTAATAGAAGGCTGTGAGACAGAGTAAGTCTTTCAAGCAGCACTGTTACAATGGCATTCAGTCTATGACCACAGACTTATAGGCCCATTAGCATGACCAGAGAAGGCTATGGATCCTCTTGAGTTCTAACACACTTGGGGATAACCAGGTTATCAGGCCCAGTCAGCACAGGTTTATGAAAGGCAGGTCCTGCTTGACTAACCTCATCTTCTTCTGTGACAAGATGACCTGCTTAGTAGATGAGGGAAGGCTGTGGATGTTGTTTACTAGGTTTAGTAAAGCCTTTGACATCATTTCCCACAGCATTCCCCTGGAAAAACTGGCTGCTCATGGCTTGGACAGTCATATTTTTTGCTGGGTGGATGGCCAAAGCCCAGCATGGTGGTGAATGGTAGTGGATGGTCACAAGTGGTGTTCCCCAGGGATCAGTACTGGGGTTAATTCTGTTTAATATCCGTATCAGTGATCTGGATGAGAGGATCAAGTGCACCCTCAGTATATTTGCAGATGACACCGAGCTGGATGGGAGTGTTAATCTGCTGGTGGATAGGAAGGCTCTAGGGAGGGATCCGGACAAGCTGGATCAATGGGCCGAGGCCAGTTGTATGAGGTTTAACAAGGCAAAGTGCTGGGTCCTGCATTTGGGCCCCAACAATCCCATGCAATGCAACAGGCTTGGGGAAGAGCGACTGGAAAGCTGCTCGGCAAAAAGGACCTGGGGGTGTTGGTCAACATAAACATGAGCCAGCTTGTGCCCAGGTGGGCAACATGGTTTTTATCAGCAATAGTGTGGCAGCAGGACCAGTGCAGTGATCATCTCCCTGTACTCAGCGCTGGTGAGGCCACACCTCGAATCCTGTGCTCAGTTCTGGGCCCCTTACTACAGACAAGACATTGAGGTGCTGGAGCGAGTCCAGAGAAGGGCAACGAAGCAGGTGAAGGGTCTGGAGCACAAGTGTGATGAGGAATGGCTGAGGGAACTGGGGCTGTTTAATCTGGAGAAGAGAAGGGACCCTATCCCTGTCTACAACTACCTAAAATAAGATTGTAGTAAGGTGAGGGTCAGTCTCTTCTCCAAGTAACAAGTGACAGAACAAGAGGAAATGGCTTCAAGTTGCACCAGGTGAGGTTTAGACTGAATATCAGGAAAAATTTCTTCACAGAAAGGGTTGTCAAGCACTGGAAACTGCCCATGGAAGCGGGTGATTTGCCATCCCTCAAGGTATTTAAAAACTGTGTAGATGTGGCATTGCAATCCCAGGCACAGCTGCAGGTTGGGCAGAGAAGAGATTCAGAGCGGCCCTGCAGAGAAGGACTTGGGGGTGTTGGTCGATGAGAAAACGAACATGAGCCGGCTTCAGTGTGTGCTCGCAGCCCAGAAAGCCAGCCGTATCCTGGGCTGCA
Organism: Lathamus discolor; assembly: GCF_037157495.1. Lineage (NCBI taxonomy): Eukaryota > Metazoa > Chordata > Aves > Psittaciformes > Psittacidae > Lathamus > Lathamus discolor. The sequence continues at coordinate 27,449,471 of NC_088884.1, forward strand.
TCAAAAGGAGCGTGACCAGCAAGTCGAAGGAGGTGATCCTGCCCCTCTACTCTGCTCTTGTGAGACCTCATCTGGAGTACTGTGTGCAGTTCTGGTGTCCTCAACATAAAAAGAACATGGAACTGCTGGAACAAGTCCAGAGGAGGGCCACGAGGATGATCAGGGGACTGGAGCACCTCCCGTATGAAGACAGGCTGAGAAAGTTGGGGCTGTTCAGCCTGGAGAAGAGAAGGCTGCGTGGAGACCTCATAGCAGCCTTCCAGTACCTGAAGGGGGCCTATAGGATGCTGGAGAGGGACTCTTCGTCAGGGACTGTAGTGACAGGACAAGGGGTAACGGGTTCAAACTTAAACAGGGGAAGTTTAGATTGGAGATAAGGAGGAAATTTCCTGTTAGGGTGGTGAGACACTGGAATCAGTTGCCCAGGGAGGTTGTGAGTGCTCCATCCCTGGCAGTGTTCAAGTCCAGGCTGGATGAAGCCTTGGGTGGGATGGTTTAGTGTGAGGTGTCCCTGCCCATGGCAGGGGGGTTGGAACTAGATGATCTTGAGGTACTTTCCAACCCTAACTATTCTATGATTCTATGATTCTAAGGAGAATGCTAGGCTTCTTGAAGATCCCACAGGATCTAACTTGTCCCAGGCTGGTATATTAACATTGATTCCAGAAATGTGTTTCAAGTTCAGTGTGAAACACCCAAACCTAAGAGTACCGTTAGTTAAGATTTCTAAATTGCACGAGAAAGAAAAAGAATACAATGTCTTTGTTTGCACCTCGCTCTTTCCTTTCGTAGCTTCCCGCATAAACACAGAGAAAGGTCTTAAAGGTGCATCTTTTAACACAGACATATAGGACACGCTGATCAAATACCTACCATAGGTTCAGAAACTTCAGGCACAATGCTCCACTGTATTCTCCAACCCCTAGAAGTTATGGAAATAGTTAAAGAAAGCAAGTACTCCTCCACCTGCCAACACGGATTATTCATAAGAGGTTAAAAAGTAGTTTTCTGCAATAAGTACTTATGACTGAAAAAAAATAAGCAAATAATCCCCAAATTAATGAAGAACCAACAACATAACCAAAGCAAAACTGGCCAACCACATACAGCTTTAAAGGTGTACACATTAAAGAAAAGAATTAGCTAGGTAGACACTACACAGAGTCACCACTTGTGGGTATTATAACAGAAGTTAATGGTGTGCAGACAGTAATTAATCATTAATGTTTTTTCTTTTTGTGTAAAACTACATCAACTTATTCAGGACCTATCTGCTATCAGCAATTTTCAGAGAATAGTGTGTCATAGAGTAAGTATCAATTAAGAAGTCAGCAAGTTATTCAAAACATGCACATTAAGGTCCTCTTCATCATTAAGGGGAAAAACACCACCAGCCTAAACAGCATTTTAAAGAGATCCTCTCAGTACAGAAAACATACATTTTAAAATAAAGTCTTAATGTTTAATAGAGACTGAATTCACAAATGGAAGATGCTTTGAATAAAGTATGCCAAGATCGACTAAAAAAGGCAGAACTGCTATTTTAGGCCCAGATGAAAATTCTCTCCATGAAAAAGCAGCAGGCTTCAATAATTTAGGTGATATTCTCCAACTACTCTGAATGTTGCAAAATCTTATTTTAGAGCTTTAGCGTGCTGAGGGATTTGTTTGAGAACATGCAGCATCATTTATGATGACCCAAGTACAGAGGATACGAAAATAATTCCTTTTAAAAGTCAAAAGTTACAGAAATTGAGCAATGAAATTAAGGATATTAGAGTCTGAATTTTACTTGGTTAGACTTAACTCACGTTAGAAAAGCTAACAGTTCACAACTCAATGGAAGAACAATGAAACATCTTTCAAGCAAAGCATTACAGACAATAATCTAGTACTTAAGTAAATACCTGGCTATGAGGTAATTTAGGGACAACCTCAAAATTGCTAAAAATAAGAACATAGGAATGGCCCAGCCATGCCATACAGCATTCATGTAAATCTGCAGATTAAGAAATAAATAAAAAAAAAAAAAGAACATAGAGAAACATAGATTACAAACTGGTGCACAGTCAGTTGCATGAAATACCATTCCCCAATGGACTGCTGGGTTCAGAATCACACAATTCAAATCACAAAAATTAATACATTTTGGCCACCCCATGACTGACAACAGCACTGCATTTGTGTAAAGTCAAAACCCAGATCTCCAGAGATGACACTTAACTAGTTCTCAGCTGCTTGAGAGAAGTACTGAATACTTCCAACACTACAAATACATGAAGCGATAAGGGAAAAAAAGTAAACCTTAAAGTCTGTGAGCCTGCTACGTAACCACAACATGGTCTAACCTCACCTATGGCAGCTGAAGCAATGGAATAGAAGAAGGGCTATAGCAGCTAGCCCCATAAACGCTCACTCTATTATTTCAGGTCAACTAAATCCCAAACTTTTTAACAAGCTTAGAAAGACTGCAGGAAAATAGGCTTTGTTTTACCTGACAAGTACAAACACAAAGTGCCTCAAAAGGCATTCTGGTCCCTTCCTGGCTTCTGAAAATACAGAGACTACAGCCTCCCTGCTGAGACTGTTTTTACTGATAACCCCAATGTGAAGCATTGCCCTGGCCCCAACATCCCAGAACTTTCCAAACAGCAGCTGAAGTTCCTTCTTTCAGCTTCTATTTGAAGAATGGGTTTGTCAGGAGAGGTGAGAAACCCCAGTAGATTAGGAGAAGGGACAGACAAAGGGCACCAGGAGGGAGAAGTCTCCTCCTCAATATTCCTTCAGCTGCGCTGTGCAAAGTAGCATTGAATAAGGGTCTGTAACTTACACGGAGGGATCATTTAATAAAAAGGTGTGTGCCATTTTCACCAGACAGGTTCATTCAACTGCAATTACTGGTAATTCCTTTGGTATCAAAATGTTTCATATACACCATGACCAAAATAATTTAGATCATTAATTAACAGTTAGAATAAAAACAAATTTAAACTCCACTAAATAGTTACATCACTGTGGCCCACAAACCTCCTTAAGCAGCATGGGAATGCTTGAACTTAGCTCACAGACCTGATGTTTGCACATTAAATGATCCTCCAATCAACGCATTTTGTCTGTCATTAGTATGATCCTAATGAATGGCAAAGAGCACTGATGGAAAATGGCAGCTTATCATCAAACATTGCCACTATCAGCATTTCAGCCCTAGACAGCAAGAAATTTGGCAAAGGCGGAAGTAACCATCAAATTACAGGACTGGGAGACAGGAAACAAGAAATGAGAGAACAATGCCCAGATGATTCTGAGTTATTTTAACAGTTACAAAACTATGCTACAATAAACCCCAAATCCACAATTTAAGCGTCTTTGAAACATAAATGAAATGACAACTGCTGGCACTTTGTACACGAATGAAAATACACTACTTGATTTGCCTTTAAACTGTAGCACAACCCCTAGTCAGATATGGCACTTTCAATGAATTTCAGTAAATGATACATGTAAGAAGTTCTTACTACTCCTGGAGGAATAGGATAACTTACAATAAAGGCAATAGCAGAAGTGTAGATAGAATACCAGTCTGATAAGGCAGAAAGATTCTTCACAAAATTAGTAACAGGTTTGGCACCTCTCTCTAAACAGAAGCGGAGAAAAACCACAACTGTTAGAATTAGCTGGTAGCGGTTAAATCACTTGTAAATGACAAACAGACAACTTAGAAAATTAATTGGCATAGTCAACATATGTAATGATAAAAAGGCTTATCCAAATTAAGAAAAATGAAACCCAAGAAACCTTTGCTCTCACCATCACTGCATGAGAGATGCATCACTCCCACACACAGATGCACACAACCAGCCAGTGACAGCAAGAGGAGCTATTCCTCAGCTCCCTCAAAGCCACCTGTCCTTCCTATACTCTATTCCTCTAAGCTCTTTCACAACTTGGGCAAACTGGCTAGGGGACACATGAAAAACAGGAGGACAGTGCTGCATGAAGACCTTTGCTTTCTCTGCTGGAATACACTGGTTTTGCCTTCCCTGCTGAGAAGAGAGACAACTCCTCTTGCACAGGGATTCCCAGAAGTACCCACCCTCATTTGCAGTACGGCTCATAGCTTTGAAAAGCTTTCCTAGAGAAAGCCTGTGACTTGCTGTCCTAACTTGTTTGGCTTGAAATTCAGCTATCCTCAATACACTTCCTATAGGAAGTAATTAAACAACTAGGACTAGATTTCCTTGAGCATCATCAGCACAACCAAAGCAGCAGATGAAGTAAGTGGAAAGGGCATGCCCAAAGCACTGGAGGAGGTCACAGACTCAAGCCCTGCTTCCACCTCCTCTGCTCCACCACCCAAAACTGAACCTGCAGGGAAGGTCCCAATCAACACTTGGAAACTGCTAGTGACAACAAGGTTCTTGAGAGCTCAGGGTGGTTGTCAGGCACCGATGGAGAACAGGGATCTAGAATTTGCAGTTCACCTACAGGAAGTTAAGAACCACTCAAAGCTAAGCTTAATAGTGCTTTTTATAAAGCTATTCTTAAGGCAATACATGTGCACCACAGAAAAGAGGTCAGACGTTCTACCCCAAATGAAACTAGAAGGAATACCAGTATTAGAATAAGGAGAACAAAACTGACCTTACATGGAGATTACAGACCCTTATTTCAACTTTACCCTTCCCCCTACATTAATTTAACAATTTGTAGCACAAATCAGCCACATAGATTTTTTTTCAGGCTAGCAATTCTTTGCTGAACAGAACTTCTGGAGGGCTTAACTGCTTTCTTTAACCTGCCATCTCGCATCCTCCACTTTGTAATTTATCAGCTATCCAAGAGACAGAAATGCAAGACACATTCATGGTATGCATCATCCAACCCTTCATCTTTGAAAGCATAAGCTCATAGACTAGCAAGTGAACTACAACCACCTAGGGCATAAGCATACGCACACTATTACTCTTGGAATAATATGTCACGGAAAAATACCCCATCCTCATACATTACATTTTAACTAACCTTACAATTTTTAGTTCAGAGATACCCTATGTAATTCAAGATTAAAGGCAAGCTTCTACCACTGCTCCTCTAAGTTATTTTGCACTCCAAACACTGTATCAGGTTTCAGAATCATTTTTGCTTATTAACTGGCAGAAGTATTTGAAAATGCTGTATTTTAAAATGTAGCAATCTTCCCAATAGGGTTAGTAACAACTATTTTCACTTCCAGAAAATAAAATATTGCTAAGTACTTACTTAACCTTCTCATATTTTCAGTCAACCTGAAAAATAACGGATAAAAGCAATTTGTTAAATAGGCAAGTACTGCACAGTTGTGTACATTTGGTATATTGAAATACTGCTTACAGTTATAAATAAGATGTTTGTGCATAAAGTTTCATTCTTGCCTGTTATGAAATGTGTTTTTAGTAACTAACACAGCCTATCTTGCACCAGACCAAAACTTGAAATGTGAAAGCTCTTCAGCCTAACTAAGGCTTTGCCCACAGCTTGAGAGTCATGAGACAGAATCTGGTAAATAATGTAACTCTTACCCTACCTCAGGCAGCAAACAAACATTAGATTTCGTAGTGTGACCAAAGCATTCACAAACCTTCTGAGATGGTTCTAAACTTTCAGTTTTATTGCCATGTTCAAACCACATAAAGGGTTGTGAAACAAAAAAAAAAAAAAAAAAAGAGGTAAAAAAAGCAAGTTGTAAAGAAGCCAATAATTTCTCGCAATCACATTAAAGATTTACCTTCTAGCACTAAGAGGCTCTTCTGTTTCCACTGTATTCTCTTCTGGCTGAAATCTGAAGTCCTCAACATACTCCCCAAATTTGTCACAAAACCACTTCTGGAGTCTCGAACAGACTGTGTGACTACGCTTATCTGTCAGGAAGAAGCACTGAGTATCAGGATAATATCTTCAGACAACATCTGCATCCAAAGCTTGCCCCTGTTCCCACACACCATGCTTCAGTGGGAAGCAGACTTTGTACAGCTTTCCTGCCCTTCACCAACACTCTTCATGGAAACTCACTGTGCAATTTACTTCTGCCATTGCACAGGAACCCTGACTGCACAAAGCTGGTAAAATAAGACTAAATGTGACTCCTGCTTTGCTCTAAGCCCAGCACATGGAGGCATCACATTACCACAAGTAGAGAGATTACTTAACCCAACAAACGAGAATTTTTAGCAAAACCTGTAAAAACAGTTTCTGGTTAAGAGGTTGCTATAAACAAAAGACTGACATAAATGTCAGCACTCCTATTGTGCTGAAGGGTCACCTTGAAGAAAGCAATGTAAAGCAAAACATTCCTGAGCAGAGAGCAGGGCACCCACCCTGCAGCCACATGAACTTGACAGGAACGGGAAGTGGAACTTAAGCACAATTCTGTAAAAGACTTTTTTATTACCACTTTCCTACCATTTATAGGCTGTAAAGATTGTGTATGTGTGTATACACAGAGATATACATGCATCTCTAGATAATGTATATGCCACTTGCTATATGTGGAATATATAGTCATGATACTGCCTGGAAAGTCGTATATGGCAAAGTAATGAACTGATCTACACTTTCTGTATGTTAGTTTCAGTGGAAAAATACAACATAAGTATATGGATACAATGTAAGGGCAAAAGCCTTAAGACAGCACAAATGAGCACAAAACTTTAAACTTTACCTGTAACTCAGAAAATCATTGCCTAGAGGGAACAGAGAGACTGTTCTTTGGCAACGTAAGTCAATACAGCAATGTCAGGAGGAGGACACTGGTCACAACTATTTAAGGATCAAAGTTTGCATAGAACTCAGTAAGTTTAAGACATGATTAAACAGGCATGAAGATTAATCAGACAACTATAACAGCCAAAATGAGGCTTTTATGCATGTGGGGGAAAAGAACTGGTGCTCAGAAAACAGAATCAAACTATTGCAGTGATATCTAGAATACCAAGGAATTTAGTGAGAGTTTACAGCTGAGACAACACTTCAATTTGAAACAAAAAACCTGTGAAGTAGCTTCCCAAATGCTAATACTTCCAAATGTACTAAGGAAGAAATTGAGTGTACAAGACAGAAAAAAATGGTAGGTTGTAGTTCACATAACAAAGTACTGATGTTATGGGAATTCAGGAGGAGCAACTCCAAATTTAATCTGCAGATTTAAAAGCTCAATGAATAGGTGTGGGGAGGAAAGATCAAGTGTACCAAAGTGAGACCTGTTGCCTCAGCTCTTTCACAAATCACCGTATCATTGAATTCATAAGCAGCAGCTTAAGAAATGTAGATGACAGCGTAGGCGTCCAAAAAAATAGCAATTCTTAAGCTTATTCCTTTCCAGAATGTCTTGCCTTTTAGAAATAGGAAGCGCTAATACAGTTAATAGCATAAAAGAGCTTTTGCAGCTGAGACCAAAATAGAACATTTTTTTCTATGTATTACACCTGTTTTCCGGTACCTGAAGGATTAGCAAATCATGCAAGAGTGATGAAACCAGGCAACAGGTTTCATTAGATTCCTAAAGGCTTTACAATACTGAATGAAGTCCTTGCTCACGCGTGCAAAGTCAAGAAGTAAATGCAGAATCACATACAGGGAGATAAGAAGCTACTAAAATGGCCTTTCACATCTGGCTTCTTCAGAAGCCTGCTTAAAGACCCAGCACATTTTTCATCAAGGTTTGATCTTCTAAGGATCAAAAGAAAGAGGCAAAAAAAAACAACTGAATTAAACTGCTAGTAGAGATCTGATGAAGATTACCTGTTCCATTGGCTTGCGTCTGTGGCTTTGCAGGTTGCTGAGCTGCTGGCACCTCTTCTGTCCTGAAGTAAAACCAGAAACAATGTGAAGTGCTATAGATGAAGATGATTTTGGTTTACCTTTTAGGTAAAGGGAGCACTGGAACCTCCAGGGTATCCATAGCTGAGATAATATAACCATGACAAGATAAATCCAAGATTCAAAATATCCATGGCACATTGCACTTAAGATCCATGGCAATACCATCCACTGGAAGGAGAGGTGTGGTTTAGCCATTTCCTGTCACTGACAGCTCAATTCCATCTTACAACTTCTAAATAATTCATTATCAAGTTTGTTGCATTACCCATGCCTCTGTGCTGTATTGTGTATATTGCAATGCCTGCCAGGAAAACTCTTCAGAGCCCTGACTTTTCCCACAGTAATAAAGGAAAAGGGATTCTGTATCACAAGCTGATAATCACAGTACTAGAACAAAACCATTTAAAACCTTTCAAAATGAGTCAAGAAAAATATTCTCATCCATTAGAAGTAAACAGATTTTGGAAACCAAATGCTTTTGACATTCTGCACATGTGCACAGCTTCAAATGACATTTGCACTATCCACAGCCTACAGCTGCCGACCTGTCTTGAGAATACTTCAGGCTTCAGTCCAAAAGTCTTCAGCCATTCACATAGATATCCTACAGAAAGATTTTTCTAACGAAGCAGCAGCTTTGACAACATAACACCAGCTGCAGCAGGCTCTACTTGACAGGGAGTTGTATGATTGAAAAGATTACTGCTTGAAATAGTGAATTACCATGCAAATTCATTATCACTCATTTATCAGGCAATACAGATGCTTTCAAACGTTCCCTTCATCTTTTGCTCCTCAGGAAGGGAACCAAGTGGGATGCAGGTCAGCAAATGGAGAGTGAGAAGAGGGATTCCACTGTATTGGGCAGACTGCATCAATACAGACAGATATATAGTTCTCTCTCCTGCTGTTCCTCTAGAAAGTACATTAGGGAAAGATCTTGCTATACCATCTGCATACAGAAAAGACCGTTGCTAATGTGTGACATCTCGACACCAACATACATCAATAAGTATGATGGAGAAACTACAGAACTAATTATCTCCCTTCCTAAGCACTCCCCATATTTAATGAGCTTTCCACGTCTTTGCTCATTTCTAAAAGAAACAGAAATAATTTACCAATTTATAAATTATAACTGGACATCTACAAGTGTGGATAAGCTGAATTCAATGGTTCCTGCTTTCAAAGCCATTTGTTCTCATGCCTCTTTGGAACTTTTCCGCAGAGCTTCTGTGTTTGCAGCAATTCTTCTTTTCAAAAGCCATCTCAAATTCCACCAGTTTATGTTTTCTAGCTAAATATTAACTTCTGTCTCTGTGACATTTTTCCCCAGTTTCTATGCAAGCCATGGGTTCCTCACCTAAAACCTCCTCCTCTCCTTGCTCTTTCCTCCACACCCTTGCATCTCCTCCATTTCCAGCTCTGTCTCTCTCAAGACAGACAGCAATCAGTTATAAAATTTGCACAAACTATTACACAGCAGTGCCTTGTTTTCCTCTATCAGCACATCAGGTGGTTACACCACATAGGCAGGCATTTTCATCTGCAATCTGTCGCTGTGTTTCATTGAGGCTGAAGACACATGTAGGCAGAGAGGAGGCAGTTATTCACAAGCAGGTTCACATAGGCAGGAGCCAGTGACTCAATCCACTCCAGCCGTGCGAAGGCACTGGGGCGATCTCACACCTGAATGGTTCCAGTGATGGAGCCAATATGGAATCCCACCACCACCAGTCATCAGAGCCTGCAGCCTGGATCTTCCTTTGACATGCTGGGGTATATTTTCAGAAGCAGCACAGCGTCATTACTTCCCACGTTTCTCATCAATAAAGAGTTGTGGATAGCAGCCTTACTGGGCTCCGTCAGGAGCACATGATGGCTTGGCTTTGGCCCTTCTTGGTGCTTTTTTGTTTCATTTTTTTGGCAGTGTCTTACTTGCCATCTGCCTGTTACTCCTTCCCCATGAAGAACCTGACCTTTACGAATCATCAGGTTAATGACAGCTCATTACTGCACCTGTGACCCAGGTTATAATTAGCCACTTCAGACAAATTTGGGCCAGGAAGCTCAGAATTCATAGTCTAGGCTTGAGCACCCACTGGGAAGCTCAGTCCCAAAACCAGGTCATGTTGAACCAGCCAGTACCTCAAGACCACTGACAGAGGGGAGGAATTATCTTTCCTACAGTTTACAAACCACTTTTGATGCCAGTTAAAGGGCTGGAAAACACAGATGGTCCCCAAAACAATAGAAAAAGCTGTGTTCCTATGCAGGCTTCCTAATCACAGCCTGCATCAAAAAAAAACCAAGCTGCAATAATTCCTCTGGGACCACGCTTTCCACCCAGAGAAAAGGTGTGATTGGTAATGCCAAGAGATCCCCAACCTGTGGCTAGATTGTGTTTATGCAACTAGAGATTGCGCCTGTTTAAAAGAACAGGCTGACTAAAATAGGTAAGAGCAACCACAGCCAGTGGAGAAGACAAACACTTTCCTGAATCTGGGATGCATTTCATCCCCTTAAAAACAGTTCACAAAGTCACTAAGAACAAGGTTTGCATAAGTCACAGCTAGCTGTGGGTGCTGTTGCAAAACTTTTTTGTTGGGTTTTTTTTCTTCCCTGTTCATAATTTGTAAAATAAGGCAGCAACAGCCCATGATCCACATAAACAAGCATTGCTCACACAGGCTATTCTAAATCATTGATGTGTTGCTCCACTGGCAAAATGTCATATGCTCCAGCTGTCGTAACAAATGCTGGGATGTCCTGAAGTGTGTCTATGGAAAACTCCAGCTGAAGCCATCGCATTTCTGCATACTCGGACATACAGACAGTAAACACCATGACAAACAAAACCACTAAAAACCCTCTTCTTCCTCTCCTCCCTGTGTACAACTCTATGAAAGAAGCCTATGTACTTCCCTAAAAAAATAACTATTAACAATTCCAGATTATTAGCTCATTGTTTTCTCCTTGCTGAACACTTTGCAGCATGTATTTATACAGCTACATACACTGACAAACTTCAAATATTTCTGAATACCGCAACTATTAAAACAATTCTTCCTTCTTACACCATAGCATGGTTTGGTGTTCCCCAGTTCACTTTGGTAAGCAGAAGAGTACATGCAAACATGTTATATCCATATCTATTTAAAGATCATATGAAAACTCACCTAATTCAAAAGCAGGGTGGATTTGGTTTTGTTGACATAAGCAGAGACTATTTTCTGTTGTTACTTTGCTTAATAAAATGAAGTTTCCATCAGGTGTAAGTTTGGCCGATTATGTATTTGACTGTGTGAGCAAACACTTTGCCTGTATGTCCTAACAGAAGTATTTTTGAATGCCTACAGTGAAGTGCAAAAAGATATACAGCAGGGAAGAAGAATTTCACACAATGGAGCATAAGTTAAGGGAAAACCACAGTGGTTTTTCTTCTGGGTAGAAACTAGAAATTTTTCAAAGTCTTATTTCTGTTGTCATCTTACATATACTTGCCTGTCCCCAGAAGGCTGGAATATTAGTAAGAATACTTAGAAAAAGACTTGGGAAAGGGGAAAATTTGCTGTAATCCCCATGTGCAATACCCAACAGGGCTAACAGGGCTAGTGTAACCCTTAGGATATCTAAATGGGAACACAGCATTGATGTGGACAAGTCATCCCACCTTAATTTAGCAGTAGCATGCCTGTTAGAGATTTGCTGTTGCCCACAATCCAACAAGGCACAGATATTGACACCAACATTGATAAACTAAGACCTTCAAACTCCTTTCTCTGTAAAATGCATACAACTCACAAGGTGCAGTGAGCCATATCAGACCCTGGGCCATCCTCATTACTCTGACACAGGGCAGAATGAGGGGTACCTCCCTGCAGAGGAAGACAGCTCCTCATCCTTCTCCCGGATGCCAGAAATTATGGGATCATTGTCACCCTTCTCTGTAGGTGACCTAGAGCCCAGGCATACCTGCTCCTGGGAGAAAGCCTTTAGCTCTAGTGGAATTTGCATCTCAAGCAACTTCTTCAAGGCAGCAAGTCACAGACAAAAAGTGACCATGAAACATCAGTTTTATCTACCAACAGCAGAAAACAATACTCATTGTTCTGTACTGCTGACATCAAGCTAACTGATACTCTCAGCTTGAGGATGGGTCCAAGTTTGTCCTCTTCCACTGTCCCCAGCAGCCCACTCAACTAGGCAACACCAGTTTAGACACAAAATGGAAGTTATGTGTGCATACAGCCAAGTCAACCAGCATAGGCAGTAAAGATGCACTCCCACGTCTCAGCTGTAAGAGTAACTGTAAAATGTCACATGCCAAAAAAAAAACTCAAACCCCAGATGAGAACAGTCCAGATCACCTTCCCAGTGCATGGTCACGGGGCTGGCTTGGGAACGAGAGGACATTGCAGAGACCCTTCTAAGCATGCAACTTGGCAGCTCAGGTGAAGCCTGCACACAGACTGACCTTGCAGAGAACCACCGATTTTGGAAAAACATCAGTGTGAAACATTAGGTAAAAAAATCCCACTGTACTAGTACTGAGGGTAAGAAGGAAGACCTAATTTATCTCCTGTCTAAAGCCTTGTAAACCCACACTCAATACTGAACAAACTCAGCCTCTTCATCTTAAGACAAAACAGTCAAAGAATGGCAGCTGGATTGATGAAAGGGATGGCATACTCTATCAGGAGACACTGGAAAAGCTGAAACTCTTCAGTCTGGAGAGGAGAAGAGTTAAAAACCCACTAAGGGTGGTAAACAAGCTGAATGCTGAACCAAATTTCATAATTCTGTAACTGTGAGGTACTTCTTGAAACCACTGAGAAATCTGTTAGAAAGGAAGAAAATAAACTGCTGCACTAGAGTGAAGGGTGGGCTTCTGAAACATTGCCTCCATAGCTACCAGATAGCTCCTGCACTTTCAAGAGGAGGTTAAGTAAATTCACGGATAGGAGGTGTGCAAACAGGTATTGAAGTGTAAAGGCAGAAATGCACTGATACCTCTAAATACAGTGTTTGTGGATGCTTGTAAGGAGTGGCTGGGGGAACTGGGGTTGTTTGGCCTGAAGAAAAGGAAGCTTGAGGGAGACTTTATGGCTCCTATAGGAGCCTAGCTGGATGTTGGTCACTTCCCCCAAGTAACAAGCAACAGGACAAGAGGAAATGACTTAAAGTTGCACCAAGAGGAGGTTTAGATTAAATATTACGGAAAATTTCTTCACAGAAGGAGTTGTCAAGCAGTGCAACAGGCTGCCCAGGGAAGCGGTTGAGTTGCCATCCCTGAAGGTATTTAAAAGACATGTAGTGTGGCACTTAGGGACAGGGTTTAGTGATGGACTTGGCAGTTTCAGTTAACGGTTGGACTCAATATTTGTAAAGGTCTTTTACAACCTAAACAATTCTATGGCTCTATAGTAGTAGGAGGTAAACAGAACACAGAAAGCAACTAGGCTCATATTTGCTATAACTAGTTCCTATTTCAATTGCTACAGAATACCAGTGAACACAGACTGCTAGTCTGACCAGAAAGGCATTTTTAACCGAGGATGAGTACAGAAGGAAGCAGCAGGCTGGGAAGAGTTTGTATGGCACTGGGATAACTTTTCTTTCTAAGCAGAAAGTTTTGCCTGTTTGTTCTCGCTTGTCACGTCTAAGTAACTGGCAGTGCTTATCACACGCGATTACCAACTCAGCCTGCACTATCTCCTGACGACAGCAGTTGATGGTGAACCACAGATCTTACTGCTCAGCCAACTAATCTCAGCTACTGCTGAGGAAGATAACACAGGCAGCTATGTATGCAAGTGGTGTAAGACCAACGAGGCTGTCAAGCAGCTGCTATAGTCTTAAGATCTAAAGCCCATGAAGGTAGGCAGACTAAGGAGATACAACTTCAAATGTTATGCTCTGCATCATCAAGGTGGGTGTCCTCAAGGCTGAAAGGCCTTTGGGGTTTGGGGAGGCATGTTTCCATTTGTCTTTGCATTGGCAAGGAAAGCTCAAACTCAAGTCACTCCCACACTTTTAGGGTTGGGCTGTGATACTGGGATGTCCTTGCTGCTGCTAGAACAGGACTAACAAGGCCTGGGTAGTCTAGAGATGACACGGGTTTGAAAAGAAAAAGCATAAGCAATGACATTCAGTAGCACACAGATATTGCTGATAGCTCCAGGTAGGTGAGATCCCAAACAGAAGACTTCAGAAAAGGTGAAATGAAGAATATCCCCACTACAAGAGTGACAGAACACTTCTGTATTTATGGCAGTATGCATGGTGCAGTAACTCAGGTACATGGATGGGCAAGATGTACTTCTACAGTAAAACATGGACAGATTCTGCCTGCGTGAGCTACTTATTTTTGAGAGAGCCTAGACTGGAAACAGATGCTTTCATCAGAACCCCTCAGAGGCAGTCAGATATCTCAAGTGTCTTTCAGCTGTAGGGTGAAGATATTTCTCTTACCTTGCTTCATACATTTCTCTTACCTTGCTTCATACATTTCTCTTACCTTGCTTTAAGTACTTCATTGACTTTTTGTTCTAGTTCTAATCTCCTCTGCCGTTCCTTTTCTAGCTCCTGCCTTAACATTTCAGCGTTTGTTTCTTCTCTCAGCTTCCTGAGCTCCTCCTCTGTTAATTAAAGGGGAAGAAAAAGATTTAGTTACCCTGAAGTATTTCTGTAAGAAAATTAAAATCTAATTGTGACAGCTTAGGTGGGTTTTTTCATCTGTGCTATACCAAATATGTTCACCAGAAAAAACAAGTATTCCAGGGCTAAAAAGGACTTCATAAAAAACACAGCTGTATCATGTACAAAATGTTTAGTTACAACTGTTAAGCACAGAGAAAAACAACTTTGAAGCTTGCCTTTCAATATGCAATGTATCAAAAATTAGCCCTTGAGTAAAAGCTACCTTTTATCTAAACACAGTGTGACATACCCTTCATTCTCCAAAGAAACAAATGGCAGGAACACTGTCTACTGCTAAATCCTGTGGTCCTAACATGGAAAAAAAGAGTATCTGTTTTCTTTCCAGTGTCTACAAGTCGGAAAAAACCAAACCATATATTCACATAAAGTTATAAGATGCCATACAACAGACCAGTTTCTGGCACCCCTGTATTTTTATGTAAGTACGTAATATACATACATACACACACACATATACACATACATACACATACATGCTCTCACAATTTTTTTTTCATAAGTTAGTCTTTATGTATAAGGCTTTTTGTGGTTAATTAGCTTTGCTTTTTGTCACTCAAGGTATCCTTGTTCATTGTATTTTACTCTACAGCTACAACAGGGTCACCATTACTGATTACTTTTCCCAGATACGCATACAAGAGACAAGACAAAAAGATTGTGACTCTCTTTTTTCTTTAAACAAAAGCACTGCTCTACATTCTGGTCCCTGGGCTGGTTTTTAAGATCAAGCTCAACAGCAAATACTAGAACAGCAAGTGTATTTCAAGCTTACAGCAAACCAGAACAGAAAATACTCGCTAATTCCAGTATCACCACAGACACAGGGGTTTAGGCTTTACACCGTTTCACAAGGTTTGTGTATTATGTTATACCCTCCAGCAACCTCTTCTGTTTCTTTTCACATATGACCTTGTAAATCTTTGATAATCAGTTGATTTTGATATCTGAGCCTCTCTGGCTCCAATCATATGCATTGCGAGAAGGTCTGAAGCCCTAGAGGAGCTGATAAACTCTCCCTGCTCTGCAGGAAGCCCTTGTGCAGTATCTCTGATCATTTTATCCACTGCGCGAGTTAGGAGTTGATCGTCTGTATTCCTGCAGCACCAAGAGGTTTAAAGTGCAGAATTAGGAGAGATGAGAAAAAGATACACAAAGTGATAGGACAACATCACAGTTTCCACCATGAGGGTACAGGCTGAACTCTACCAGACAGAAAATAGTGCTGTCATCTCCCCACTGCTTTGTTAGTAACCCCAGAAAGAAGAGCTGGAGCTCAGAAATCCAAGTTATCCTCCTGCAACTGAACCTAAAATTCATTCCCAAAGGTAGGGTAGGGAACTTTCACTGTTGCAGCAGGTTTGTCTCTCCTGTAAATAAGTGGAAAGATATGAACATAAGGGCATACCTATATATGGAGCTGTTCCTAATTACGTGTCCACAAGGAATTTTTAATCCAACAAGAAAACTACTTTTATGAGTAGCTTACCCTACTTTCAAGGGCTCGTCTTGTTCTAGAACAAGAGCATGCACACAGCTGAGGGGAAACATCTGTTGCACTTCAAATGCACTGGCGCTTGTGCAATATGAAGATACCACAGAAAGTTCTGAAGCTTGAAGAGATGTTATCTTCTCAAGACCGTTAAAGGAAAAAATTCTCCATTAAGCACTCTTTTTACTTTTACAAGGAAGTGACTATGCATTTTGTGTACATAAGAAAACCACAAGTAGTATAAATTAACCTCAATGCCCCTGAAAGTTTACTCAGACCTTCCAGCTTCCTTAATTCCAGTTGCTCTGATTGCGCTACATCTTGTTCTACTAAAACCAAAATAAAACCCCAGAAACTTGTCCACTAGGACAAGCAGTCCAGAGATTCTTTATGGAAAGAGGCAGAGCTAAAGGGTACACAATGAATGAGGCAGAATTCCTACAAATCAAAACAAGAACCGCAGCACCTCATCATTAAGGATTGTTACAGCTTCACATTTCATAGCATTTCCAAGCTCTCACAGACATGATGGCATTCAAATTCACCCCCCTACAACTGCTCTGGCCCCTCCAACTCCTTAAGGCAGTATTTGTTGCCACTCTGGCAGCAGTGTGGTCTGGCACTGTAAAACCTCAGGGTTTGGTTAAATACTCTGAAATTTGCCAAGCAACAGAAACCATGGAGGGGTGGGAGTTCTTCCCTGCTTCCTTGCTCTCTCCCTCGAAATAATCTACAATTTCACCAAGCTGAACTGAACTTCCAGAGGATATTTCTCCAGCCCTGAGGGGTCCTTCTGCAGAACAAGTGAAGCTGGCCACAAAGAGCAGAGGTCATGAACCCCTGAGAAGAACCCATAAGAATATTTCACCATGGTATCTATCTGCTGAGCTTTACAGGTGAGTATCTTCCTTGATGATGAGAACAGAGCGCTCTTGGATTTCATCTTGAAACAGTCCAAATTCAAACATCCTCCCCCCTCCACACACACAAAAGGGTAAAACATAAAAGGTTAAGCTTCAGCTCCAAGATCTCCATAATTTCCCTCCCAGAAGTATCAATCACAGCTCCCTATCTCCTGCTGGGCAAGAAACAGTAAAATATTGTGAGGCTCGGTACATGTCTTAACTGGACATGCAGCTGGTGTGAGCAGACATAAAGGGCACCTGGTTAGAAGGGGAAAACTACTAACAGAAGAAAATGTCTGCTGAAATACTGACAGAGAAAATCCCTGCCAGCCTGGTAATTAGGTCTGGGAACTAGAAGTATCCTTGAGATGTGCAGCACACAGCTGGATACCTAGAAACTGGAGACATGCTGAGATACCACTGATAAGCACAAACCCAAGGAACTGCAACAGCAACTTATCAACTGAAAAGGTGAAAAATAGTCTGGAAAAAGGAGAAAACATACTCAGAAAGTAAGAACTGGTGACTGCCACTGGCTGTCTGCAACAACAGGAAAACAGTCTGGAAAAATGAAAACTGGCCTGAAAGAACAGAAAACAGTTCACAGCATCTACTGGCTGCTGAAGTGATGTCCTACAGCTCCTTAATCCTCAGTCAAACACAGATATAAAAATTACTTCATTTGTATCCAAAATGAAGCTTCTTTCTCAGAGAATTTCCTGTGATGCACGTACTTCTCCTTTCCTAAGCAGGCTGAACTGTCAGCACAAACTTCCTAAGAGATCTTGGACCCTCACTGGGGAGGGTTTGGTTTGTCCTCCCATTTTTGGGACGGTTTGTCCCGTTCTGAGACATGTCCAGTAAGCTTGATACTGATATTATTGTAAACATATGCATATGTGCATATAAGTAATTTATCACAGTTACATCTGCTGCTATATTATTGGTACATTTACTTCACTAAAGATAAGCTTGCAGCAACCTGTAATACTATACCTACTTGGTTGCTGACATACTATTGATAGCTGCCAATAATTTGTAGCAGCTTTGTGTATAGACATATATTTTTATTTTCCACTCATATATATTCACTTTATCCATCATACATATAATTGTTAGTGGTGATTTTTGTGGCACTTGCAGCAATCTGTAATAAAGTAGAAAATTTTAGAGTAAAAAACCTTCCCTGTCCTTGCGTATTACAGAATCCTATTAACCCAGAGTCACGATCTCCACATACCTGCAGGCTGGTAACCCTTTAGGTCATGACAGCAGTTGTGACCCTGCAAAAATGCTCTAAAATCTCTCTAGTAAAGTCAACTTGTGTAGAGAAGCAGGAAAATACCTGGATGCTACTGCATTTCTTAAAATGAACTTCAGAAGTCAGTAACACAAAGCAATAACAGTGTTTCAACTACATTAATCTGCCTAGTATTGATTGCCCTGTAAACCCTGGGAGAACTGACCTCATAGGTAACACCATCATCAGCAATGCATCCCACACCTTACCAAAAAAATGTATTCTACAGTTTTTCTACAGCATTTTCTCCTCTATTAGGTGTAACATAACTGTCACACCTGAACTAAGGATTTAACCATTTAAAGATCTGACATTTCAAGAAGTTTAGCTGCTATCATGTAGTTGCTAAAAGACAAGCTACCGAGCATTCCTTTGCACAACGATACAGCATCAGCCACTACAGCAACTGAAACATTTCAGTTTGCTCCTCAGAACACACAAGCTTGTAAGAAATGTTTTGATAAAAAGCTTTTAAACAGCAAAGTATTTAGTTCAGGTGAGACAGAACAGAACCTGAGTAATATTTAGAAAAGAAAGATGATACATGAGGTTGGGAAGACATGACAGCAGGTTGGATTTCTAATTCAATACTGCATGTGCAGTAAAGCGGATGTTTCCTTTAATGCAGGGATTGGAGGTGGATTAGGGAGTCTCCTAGTAGCTGTTTTACATAATAGCATTCCTTTGTAGGCCTACAGGTATGCTGCAAGATCCCCTCTCTGCGACAAAGTGACCAAAAATTTCCTTCAAAGCATAGCTAGGGACCGCAAAACACTGTTTCTAGACACTAAACCACTTCAGTGCTAAATCTAAGGAGACCAAATTAAAAACTAGAAATGCCAAAAAGCATACATGCATGCTGTCATGTCTACATGGGGAAACACCAGTACTTAACAAGACAGAAATAACTCTTCTACGTCTATGTTAATTATGGCAAATCTCCTTACAACCCTTTGAACATTATCAGAGTTCAAGCATGTTGTTTAATTGGTACTAAACACACTAAATCCCAGCCACACACCATCAAACTGGATCTCACCCACCATGATGACAGAGCCAGACACTGGGAGTTTTCTCTGCCAGGCAGGCAACTTCTATCCTTGCCAGACTCCCAACTCCTGCAGAAAGCTAGTATTTTAACTTTGTCCCATGTAACCCAACACTGACATTAAGAATAAGATACTGGGAATCTGAAAATGTTGTCTATTTTCATCACCAAAGACACTGGAGAGCTTCAATCTTTACCTCAAGCACCAGCAGCAAATGGCAGTGCTGTGAAGGACATGGGACAGCTCCACCACTAGTGGTTCAACAGAGACACACTAAGAGCGCTGTCTGACCAACAAGCAGTGATGAAGGAAGGACCCACAACAGAAATCCCCAACTTGTTTTTTTCCAGTTACTCAGTAATTCATGTACTCCTCTGGAGACAAGTTCACAATCCACAGCTATAACTGGATACAGCTTAATTGTGTACTATTTGTTACCTGCTGTTCTTCTAATCTGTGACTCTCCTTCCCCATGGCTTATGTCCTTTGAACCACTGTCTTGACAAGAAATAAACCAACTCTGATCCAGAAGCAGTAGAGGGAAAGCTGAGTCTGAACCATCATCCTGCCTTCTCAGTGCAATTAACATTCCGCTGGTACTACTGCCCCCACCTCAATAGCAGAGTCCCATGTGAAATGTTCTTCTATTTCATGCGATGATGGAGACTGTTACAAAGCACATCATATCTGACATGGTCATCTTCCTCTGTGCAAGCTGGTCTAGTCCCTCTTCCAGCAGGAAGAAGGGGAGGTTAGAAAGAATTAAAATGTCATTATTATGGTATGTACAAAATAGTTATGCTAACAACCAACTAGTAACTTCACATTTACATACTATTTTCAGTTGGGCTTTACTGTGTTATAACAGGCACAGGATCACTTCCTCTTCATTACAGAAGGATTTTAAATTGTTGATACGTGAAATACCTTAAAATATGTGAAATATCTTAAAAATCAATAGCTTACAGAGACAGATTCTCTTCTCAGAACATCAAGTGGGAAGTTTTCTATTGCTAGATACACTTCTGTCAGCTTAAAAGTCATGAAAAGTACTGCTGCTCTATAAAGTTTCAGAAATTTCAGAGACTAAAAACACCAGAAGAGTTGCGAATCCATCCGAAATGAAGGGAGTTGCAAAAATTTTGTCATTATTGAAGGAACTGTTTTCACTCCCTGGTTTTGGCAGAAGCAAAACAGGCTATAAATGCTGAAATAGCGTCTGGCTTGTGAATAGCAGCAGGCTCTTCCAAGGCTTTTGTGCTACTAAACTGAGCAGGGAAGGGCAGGTTCCACATGGGGCTCCTGAAATCTCCAGCTCAGTTACGCAAAAGGAACGGGCACAGCAGTGCTGACCACTGCCCTGCCTGAGCTTTCTCACCCACTCTGCAATTCATGAAGCCAAGTCGGGCATGCAGAAAAGGCAGAAGCAAGAGCACCCCCCACCTACGTAACACAACGCATAGGCTGCATTGAGCTGGCAGAGGAGCTGTAACAATACATCTCCGTCAGTGCAGTGCGGTGCTTTGGTTAATTGGTCCCACAAAAAGAGGTGCGACAGCACGTGATCCTCCTGGGTTGGGCCCTCAGGCATTCTGGCATATTCGTGCCACCAACATTTACATGCCAGTGATGAGGGCAGATGGCAAAAGCCCACAGCAAAGACCAGTGCAAGACTCCAGCCTGCTGCTGTTCTGTGCTCATCACATCCTTTCACTCTCCCCTGGCCTTGGGAAGATTGCGCTCTTGGAAGTTGAGAGTGAGCAAGAGCACAACCCATGTCCTACCCCAGTTAGAGCAGAGTCTTTGCAGATGAAGAATGAAGGTCTGAATCCTTGGTCTGTGCTGAGGCCTTTTAAGTCCCACACAGCTGTTCTAGCCTGCTCATGATTACCTTTTCCAACAATGCCCCCAGGAAAATGAAGAGAGTTTTGGAAGGGCTTTTTGTCCAGGAAGGATAAACATGAAGTCAGTACACATGGTGTACCATGTAAGCACCTCTGAGTATAAGCAAAACCTTTCCTAAACATCTTAAGAAATTTTCTGTAGTTTTTGAGAAGTCAGACCTAGAAAAACTTAGAGAGATTATTAGTATAAAGCAAGCAAAAGCATCTCTGGTGAACACACAGCTCTGGTGAACAGACAGCTCTCAGCAAAGCCTGGGTTCAGCTCTTCTTACTGGAGCATCTCTAGGTGCCCAAGGAAAATATTCAACAAGATTCCATCAGTCAGCATACACAAACCAGAGTCCTCATCAGAGGAACTCCACATGCTCAAGGGATGTGTGCAGATCTTTCAGGGACCCTGTTCGTGCCTGAGAGTCCACGATTTTAAGCTGAAAGAAAGGAAACTTAGGAGGAGGAGTAAAGGGTGTGAAAAAGCAAGAGTAAGTTCCACTACCACAGCAGCCTCATGTTCACCAGCGTCACCATGCTTTATTTAGGATCCTGTGCAGCAGCATCAGGATCCCTCGGCCAGGGCTGACCATCTAGCAAGGAATGGCTACTATGGCTCACAGCTGGTATCTGGGTACCTCACATAAACACAACTACTTACTCTCTCAGTAGGGTCTTCACCTGCTATATAAATCAGCTCTGTATTCTGCTTCAAGATTTCTGAGCCAAAGGTGACAAAGGCTGCCAGGTCAGTAACAAGACAGCAACACCGATGCAGTGAGTCTGTTCCTCTGCGCCCCCCCACCCCCCCACCCCCCCGCTCTGCTCCTGCAGCAAGCGTCTGACCCTCATGTCAGGAGAAAGCACACCAAGGGTGTTGTGACACAGTTGGTAATTAGACCCTGACTCACCTTCACAGTCAATTTACTACACACAATTATTGTGACTGTTCAAGGAGGTATTGACATTTCTGTACAGAACAGAACTCTCTAATACAGGTCTTTTGCTGATCACAACCACCACCACACAGTTCACCTCTAAGGTTTACCACTTTCTAGCATCCCAGATCTGCCCAAGGACCATGTATAGTTTTCTAGAGCTCTGCTTCCATGAGCTGTATTCTGCTAGGTCACTCTTCTTACAAAGAATCAGTCATTGATACCACACACTTAGTTTAAAAAGACATACAAGAACGGAAAGTGTGGGAGCAGAAATTTCAATGGGAAGAAGCATAATCCCAACTTCTCTTGCAGTGCTGGTATAAAAATCATAACCAAACCCAACAGTTTTGTAAACCCCTCGAGATTCCTGCCATAGCCTGCCATACAGAACGGAATGCAAAACCCTTGTGGGAGGCGCCTTTATTTCCTCCTAAAGCTATTCATCCTCAAGCAGCCTTTCTTCGATTTACCAGTTCATGACTAACCTTCTCTAAGTCACCTAGTTTGTTTACTATTAGCTGCTGTTACAACCAACTCCTCTTCCCTGAACTGCTAAAACTAGCACTGAAAAAGGCTTGAAAACCTTGAATGAGAATTACCTAATAGTTCATGTAAACCACAGGATGTACACCTACTTACAAAGCATCATTTTTCCTGTTAGGGTGGTGAGACACTGGAATCGGTTGTTCAGGGAGGTTGTGAGTGCTCCATCCCTGGCAATGGTCAAGGCCAGGTTGGACGAAGCCTTGGGTGCCATGGTTTAGTGTGAGGTGTCCCTGCCCATGGCAGGGGGGTTGGAACTAGATGATCTTGAGGTCCTTTCCAACCCTAACTATTCTATGATTCTATGATTCTAAGACCAGAGTGCTGATATCTGCAAAACTGCCCTCCATAAGCAAGCACGGGAAGTAACGTGAAGAAAACCAGGTTGTTTACCTCAACAAGGTGCAAACCCAGAAAGATATTGCCTATTGTTTTGTTTTTCAAATGCAAAAGCAGCAAACAAACTTTTGTTTCTTGTTTAGATACAACTAGGTTTTGAAGCACTAAAACCACTACTAACCCTAGCTGCCCTTGTTCAGTAATTGCCTTCACAACCTAAACCCTGACCAAGGCAGTATGCATGTGCGTTAAAAACAAGCTTATGGTAATAGACAAAGTCCTTCAGAAATGGACAACTCTGATAGCAACAGCTCCAAGACAGAGCATTTTTTGCCCACATACATTCAGAGGTCCAGTAGACCAAGCCCTGTGCACTTTCCATGCAGCAGGTGTTCAAGTCTCGTGCTGCAGGAACCCACCCCAATATCGCAGTCTCACCAGATCTATAGCATTCTCGTAATGAGGCTCAGAAGGAATCATTAGATCACAGAGATCAAGACCATTCGCACAGGCAGGAAAAGCAACTTCAGACCTTTTGGCTGGAAGAGTCTGATGATCCCTCTCTTGCTTAAGACATCATTATCCAAGATCCCTTCCTCCATGTGCCTCATCCTCCTGACAGTCTGCAGCTTAAACCCCTCACATTTCCAGTTGCATTCTATTTGCATTTACTGCTATTCAACACATTAAGCTATTCCTCTGCATCTTCACTCCTCTGGGTGTTTAGATTATCTTTGCTAAAGAAGAGATTCATCTAGCATCTCAAATGAGGATATTTTCACTTTACTGGAGACAACCTGTTTTTCTCCAGTCACTATTTGCTCCAGATCTCCTCTGCAGCTTGTAGGGGCTACAGCTAGGCCTAGGATGTGTTTCACTGAAAATACTACTCAGCCAAACTGCACCTTTTACTTGTGCCTGCTAATGGCTGAAGGGAGATTAGAGAAGCTAGCAGTTCGTTCTTCCTTTAGCCACACACTAGCAACTACAGACCCACACTGACTTGTAGCTGCATTGTGTATGTGTACATTATACATAATGTACACCTGTGAGGAAATCTCTCCTCCTTAAGCCTCCTGGATAATAAGACACCAATACAAATAAGAGGTATAGAAAAGGCAAAAATAAAGTCAGGATCAGGCTGATAATTATTAGAAACTTAACACCTTACAAAGTGAATGCATGGACCTTTAAATATTGTCTCCACATACCAGCAGTTGCTCTGATTTTTTGCACACCTAGCTGGAGGAAATGGAGTAAGAGGAAGTGGCAAACGGTTTATGCAAAAATGCAGTTACAGCAAGGTGTCCTTAAGGAATTCCATAATTAAAAATAGCATGCAAATACAGCTGAGTGACCAGCCTTCTTAAACACACCTACTACAGCAATTGGATTTAAATATAATGATCAGGCTTTTCTCCAAGGCAAATTAAACAAATTGCAAGTTTCAAGAACGTTTTTCTGCTTGCCATCAGCTCACTTTTTGGGGAAAAAAACCCCAAACAAACCAACCAAGCATTGCTAGCATTAAAGCAAAACACCACCCCCACCCCCCCCCAACATTAATTCAAAGAGAAGAAGGAAGAAAATAGAACACAGGAAGCATATCCAAAAGGTGAGCTCCCACTTCACTCCAACTGACAAACACAGTTACGTATTTCAGCCCAAAATTTTGAATGCAGTGCAGGGGAACACGGATAAGCTTTACTGCACTTACTTCTCTACCAGTTTATCATTCTTTCTTGTTTTTTTGCATATAGAACTACAACTGACTTGTCAGAACATCTCTGTAATTGCAGCTACAGCAAACCTCAAGTTTAGTGAGGAGCACTGGATGTAGCGGTAAGGACTGACCCATGCAACCCAGCTGAATGACCCCACTGGCCCGAATCTCCAACCATCTGCTCAAAGTTCATGTGAAACGGTGAGCTTCATTACCCTTTATCTCACAGGTTGCTACAAAGGCCTGTGCAAAGGAATAAGATTCAGCTAAAAATGGTACCAGCTGATCAGGTTTCTCAAACTACAGTAAAAACCTGAAGACTAAAAGTATTCACAAAAATGTGCCCATGCAGTTCCTCTGAAGATATACTAAGGACTGAGAATGGGCTCACCAACCACAGGAGTGTTTGGGAACCCTATCATGTTTTTATAGCAAAAAGCACATCCTAGTTCAAACCAGAATTCAGTTCTGGGAAGTCTTACTGTTCCTGTTACGTATCATATTATACCAGGAAACCACAAATGTCCCACCTTGCTTGAAAAACAATTTGATAACAGGAGCTTAAGCAGTATGTCTTTGGGGATGGAAGTAGTACGTGGTAACTCTGTACTGCACAGTTAAATTAGAATTCATACAAATCACTGAAAACAAGGCAAGTGAAGGCAAGAGCCTTCAGTTTTTGCTTGATATTCCAATCATGGTACCTCTTCCAGTTATCAGTGGAAGCTGATAGCAGCTCACTATAAATTCTTGCCCAGTTTCCTTTATCAGACCTCCCTCTCATACACACAGGGGAAAAAACAGTCAAAATAATACTGCCAAATGACAAACAAGTCACAGAAAATTAATTCCAAATCCTTGAGAATATGCTGAAGATAAACAAGTCTTCTTGTTACACTGTAATCTCAAAATTAAATAGTATCTATAGCCTTGTTATTTCTATCCCTTAGAAAACATCTGACAAGCTTTGAACATAATAAAAACAACTCCCATATTCTGCAGTTCAAAAATAAGCCATTAAAATTACAATTTTGGGAAGCAACTGAGCAAGAATTCTCACTGATTTATTGCAGAGATCTCTACTTCTATCAAGTTAATGTTTGCCTTCAATGTTTCTGGTTTCAACTATCCTGTCTTACAAGTCAGCAGCTCAGATCTGCAGAGATAAAATCCCGAAAGTCCCGCAGGTGCCTCAAGCTGTGAATGACAATTTTGATTCTTAGATACACACACACATACACACACGTAAACCCAAACACTTGAAATCTACAGATACTCTTCTCTGTATTTCTTACACCACTTAGCAGTAATTCATATACTGGTAAGAGACGTGTTTTAAGACATTTTACTGCTGAAATATGCTGCCATGGAAAAGCATTGGCCGCCCCTTCACAAATATCTTCCTAAAATTACTACACCTATTGCAACCACACTGAGTTAATTCTAAGACTATGCGCAGATGTCAACATCAAGACTTCAACTAAGCAACTTTCGTCACGTAGTGAGGTACATTGTGAAGAATGCGATGAGGAAAAATAATATCCGAGTGACCCAGAAACCCTGGGAATGCTTTTAAGTTCCTCACAGGGAAGCATCAGCCCATGTGCTTTCCACACATCAGCACAACTCAAGACTCTGATGTCAACTTCTGCAATTTAAAGAATCCTTATTTCAGCAGCCTTAAGCCATTCCTTTCCACAGAGTGTTAATTTCATACTTACGTAAAAAGTGCTTTTCCAGTAAGGCTATTTCCAGGTGACCTTTGATCTCATTCAGTCTGTCAGACTCCGTTCTGTTAAAATCTTGGACTCCTGAAGCCATGATGATGGTCCCTGGACCAGCCTATAAGAAAGCCAGAACACACAGCTCAGAGGTACATTGTTTTGTCATTCAAATACATCTTCCGGGACAGTAAAGAAACAGGCACATGAGAAGCGTGTAAGCGTCAACAACTTTTCAGGCCTCTTCTTCAGCATTAAACCACCTAATAAATGAGTGAAAGCTAATCAAATGCACAGCATCCCTCCCATGTGAGTTTACAGAATGCACTTCTGCAGGCCTCAGGGAGTTATAGAAAAGTATTTTTCCCCCTTTACCAGTTCTGCTGCCTCACCATTTAGATTTTCTTCCGCTGATTTAAAAGGCATACTTATACTATCACTCTCTCCTCTTCCCATTAATGAATGGTCAACACAACATACTCTACACATAAAATTGTGAAGCTAGCAAAGTAATACTTTCCTAGATATTTACAGAGCTATTAGAAACCCCATACTGTACATTTTAAAACCCGTTTATGGAATTTGTAATTCTGAACACCACAGTCTCTCAGCAAAGAATGGGTCTCCCTACTCCCCTACCTCCAGCACAGCCCAGTTACTGCTGAAGGATGTCACTGGTGCCCAAAGGCTGATCCTGACAGGCCAGGAGTAAGAGGAGTCAGGAAACTGTGTGGACAGATTTACCAGCACTCCTTGAATGAATTCAGCACTGGAAATATTGCAGAATGCAGGAACTGAAGAGCAATTTGATTTGTTAGGAAGAGCAGTGACAAGCACTACCTTCACGAAGTGAGCACAGAAAAACTCCCAGTCCCACATGGCAGAAGGCAGGGAATGCTATCTCTCTCTCATAAAGTGGGCATTTTCAGACAGCAGGGGAAATGGTGGGTGAAGGCATCTCCTGGGTAATGGTTGTTCAGGCGCTGCATGCAGTCCCCACCAGGTATTAAAGTCTGCCAACATGAATTACAGGAGCTTCTCCGGCACCTTATGCTGAAAATCAAAGTGCTAGATTACAGAACTTATCTCAAGACAAAAAGGGATTTATTTACCATTCCCCCATCCCCTGTTTGAGCCCTGGAAACATACAGGAACTATATTGCTTTCAAAACTCAGCCTGCATACATTCAACCGTGACAGCTTAAATTACACACACACATAAACTCAACTAATCTACAAAACAGTTAATTAAGAGACATTTCCTACATTTTAAAAAAGAGGTGCAAAAAGCTCACTGAAAGCAACGTATTTACACTGTTGGGAAGTACTTTCACTGCTGGGAATGATTTGTACTTTTAAGGTAAACCAGTATGGAAATACCTAATAAACATCTGTTTTCTTGCTTGAGCTGAACAGATGCTGAGTTTAAGCCTCAGAATTTGTCTACACAGGCAAATTAGCACTCTGCAGTCAAGTACTGCACAGCATTTACCTGGCATCAACTCCCCACCTAGGCTTGCTCAATACAGTGCCAAGAAGAGATGCTATTTCCAGTCCCAAAAGCAACACACACCCACACAGCACTCTGCCAACACTGCTGGCCCCAATGAGGAGCAGAAGCTGTTAGCTTAGCAGCAATCCCGATTCCCACTTTGGAGCCGGCACAACCCATGCCATAGCAGAGACAAACAGCTCACACAGGGAGCTGTAGCATCCTCCTTCCCATGCTCCAGATTTCCCGTTCACACCTGCCTATAGCCAGAGAGGTGCAGCAACACATGCCATTTGCAACCACTCCAGCCACTGCTGACAAGTAACTGTAGCTGCCTGTTTCCAGATGAGCATGGGACTGCAATTAACCTCTGTGCTGATTTCTTATCTATAGAGTTGGGTCGTGTTTATTTACGCTGCAAGATTTAGTGTTACCCCTTGCCAGACACTTGGAAATCCCAAGGGGGATGGTGTGGCTCAAGTCAAACAGCAGCACCCTTACAGCACACTCTTATCAGCAGGCACAAGGGAAGTGTTATTGAAATATAGGTTGCTGCCAAGGCGTTAAAGCATGGCTTTCTATATTGTATATCCATACCTGGTACAAAGGGACAATCTCTGCTTCCTGCATAAAGGATTTCATAAGGAGCTGTCTAAAGAAACAGTGCCACAGCTTAAAAATAAATAAATCAATCAGTAAAATCACATACAGGTCAAAGAGTAAGCTGCTACACTCATCAGGAATGCACTTGAGCTCTGCACATCAGCCCAGTGCTTAGACAGCACCTGGCTCCTGCCCAACCAGACCCTGGTCTCCAACCCCAGGCACTGCAGAGGTGACAGCAGCACAGAGGTGAGGGAGGGGACGAAGAGAGAGGGCAGCAAACATCTAAGTATATACAAGTTTTACCCTCATTGAAGGTGCTCAAGATACTTAACCCAGAGATGAGTTACATTTCAGAAACCCATCTAAAAAACAGATCTGCTTTTGCTCCTTCTGAGATGTTAAGTCATTTACTAAAACCCAGGATACCTTGACTATGCTTCTTACGAAGAAGGAAAAAGCAAGAGGTGCATAGTACTGGGGACAGTGATACGAATTAACCACTCATGGTGCGGCTGACACTCTAGAGGGAAGGGATGCCATCCAGAGGGGCCTTGACAGGTTCAAGAGGTGGGCCCATGCAAACCTCATGAAGCTCCAAAAGGCCAAATGCAAGGTCCTGCACATGGATCAGGGCAATCCCAAGCACAAATACAGGCTAGGAGAAGGATGGATTGAGAGCAGCTCTGAGGAGAAGGCCTTGAGGGTGTTGGTTGATTAGAAGCTCAACATGAGCTGGCAGTGTGCACCTACAGCCCAGAAAGCCAACTATATCCTGGGCTGCATCAAAGCAGTATGGTCAGCAGGTCAAGGGAGGTGATTCTCTCCCTCTACTCTCTTGTGAAACCCCACCAGCAGTACTGCGTCTAGTTCTGGAGCCCCAACATAAGAAGGATAGGGACTTGTTGGAGTAAGTCCAGAGGAGGCCACAAAGATGATCAAAGTGATGGAGCACCTCTCAGAGAGACTAAGTTGGGCTGGTTCAGGCTGGAGAAGAGAAGGCTCAGGGGAGACCTTATAGCCTACCAGTACGAAAAGGGGCGACAAGAAAGCTGAAGAGGGATGTTTTACAAGGGCATATAGGGATAGAACAAGGGGGAAATGGTTTTAATCTGAAAGAGGGTAGATTTAGATCAAATATAAGGAAGAAGTTCTTCCCTGTGAGGGTGGTGAGGCCCTGGCACAGGCTGCTCAAAGAAGCTGTGGCTGCCCCATCCCTGGCAATGTTCAAGGCCAGGTTGGACAGGGCTTTGAGCAACCTGCTCTAGTGGAAGGTGTCCGTGCCCACAGCAGGGGATTGAAACTGAATTATCTCTACAGTGCCTTCCAACCCAACCAGTCTGCGATTCTGTGACTCATTCTGGAAGTTTCCAAATGTGTATATCTGCTGAAGTGCTGGATCCAAGAGGTCTGACATCAGTTGATGGGTTAAAAATCAGGAAACATGCATCATTAAACTAACCACAAAGGGTTACAATGACTTAAAAAAAAAAAATCCACTAAGTTAAAATATAAAGCTGCTTATTAAGAACACAGGAAAAGTGACATGGTTTAATCAGAGTAGTAAGATACAGAGCGATACAAGTTTGGTGGAAAATAAAGCACCCAAGTTCCAAAAACAGTGACACCATAACATATTAATGAATACAGCTTAGAAATGTTCAGAAAACTGAGCATGGCCAGGGCAGTGGTATGGGAGACATTTAAGCAGATGGCTCTGATGTCCCTGAAGTTTTTTCCCCAAACCAACACACCTCATTCTGTCAAGAGGTGTTAATCGGCTAAAAAGATGAGAAATAAGGTCTATAAATTTGCTGGAGGTCAACTGCCTGCCTCTGAATTAAAAAAAGTACTTCTCTCTGAAGTTAGCAGTGTTAACTGGGTAAAGGTTTCTCCTTTCTGCTGCCTCTGTAGGCTAGTGCTGGGACTCAGGCCGAATTAACTACACCATACCGTACAGATGCCCTTTCTTGCATCTGACTCACAGCAGAAGCCTTGAAGGCTTCCACTGATTTCTGCTTTTCCTTCTGCCTCTCTAACTTGGACAGTATTTGACACAGAGCCCTTTTAAAATGTTGGCTATTAATTAGCAAAGCCTGCTCACAAGGCTTGGTGGTACCTAGGAAGCCACCGAAATGCCAGAGTAGAGCATGGGTTCCGAGACAGAGGGGTTAAAGGGAGATTTCCGCTGACGACAGATTGCCTCTAACCCACTATCAGAGTTCAGAGTTGCACTCCCAAGCCACATCCAGCTCCGGATATGAAAAAACACAGCTCCCCACAATGTGTTTTCAAGCTCTGGCTTTCTGGCAGCACCTCCCAACCTGACAGTTCTCTGCCTTCCCTCCCTCCTCTTACCAAGCTGTCCTCATCCTGCGAACCCTAGCCTAGAGAGGGTGAAGCCTCATGGGTTTCTCAACTGACACTTCATGTGCATTTTTTTACCTCCAATTACAAAACGGTTCCCCGTGGCTGCTGCACTTACCTGCAGTAAGGAAAGGGAAAACCCAGCAACACTACTCAAGAACAGAAAGCATCTGCATGAATAGTTAATCCTTAGTAGCTATTCTTGAAAGCATACCCATATTGGCAAGCTCCTGAAAACACAGCTATATTTTACATAAATTACAAAAACCCAACAAAACCAAGACTAGTGCTAGCCAGGATTAGAGACTTTATTATCTTAATTGTAATGTTTGTACAGCGCTTTATACTTTCCTAAGCATCATACTTTATACTTTCCAATCACTGTAAATGAGGTGACCAATACAGAAGCATTTAATGTTTTAAGTGATGAGTTTCAGGAAAAGCCACACTGTATTGGAATAGCAAGTAAATTAGTGTTTTCTGTACCACAGTAACTCAGATTTAATCCTAGCACACTGGCAGGGAACTTGCATAAGCAGATTAGGCTGGTTCAGCACAACATGTCAGCTACGAGAGCCCTTCAACAGTGATTCTTACTGCTAGGTTAGTGAAGAACCTTCGTGGGTTTAAACATGAATTTATTCTTTCCCCCCTCTGCCGAAGGGGACATGATCCTCCTCTGCACTGCACTCATTCAGTACAGAACACTTTCTCCCCTTTTATAGAAACAGGACATTTGTCACATTGGGAGCACATAAATTCATCTATAGCACAAAACGACAAAAGTTAAAATTAGGCAAATCAAGCCAGAACTGGCAAATCTAAGGGAGGGCTATGATTTTCAGGGCACAGTTCCCCTCCCTGAACACTTGCAAACATTTGCATCTTAGCAAATCAAGTTGCCAAAGCAGTATTTTAAAGCTGTTTTAGGCACAGAACTGTGATTTAGCAGGAAGGAACCCATGCTGCAGCATATTCAGAACAGGAAACTATGATGGCACTGAATAAAGGAGACTTTAATTACCAAGCAAGCAACATTACCTGAATTTCCAATGTCACAACAGGCCAAATGCTAATACATTCACAATTAGGAAGTAGGAATGGACCAGATTACCCCCTCTACCTATTCAGTGACTGTGGTATTTTTACGTAACAATGCAGAAATAAACGCTGCATGCAGTGCTGAACATCCTTGCTTTAAAAACGACCACCTATGGTAAAGAGAAAAGGGAAGAAGAAATCTGGGAAGCCATTCAGGAACTGAAAGAGATGCTTAACGAAGAGTTAATTTGCTAATCAACACGGCTGTCTTGGCAACGATCTGATCACAGTGCCCAGGGACCCACAGAGACCTAAGAAAGCACCTGCTACCCAAGACATACCTGGGTAGTCAGAACACTTCAACAAGAGCGGGCGAAAGTGCCCGTACAAGCAAACAGCCAGCCTGTAAGTTGAGACCAGCTAGTGCAAATCAACAGTAAGACACCTTTTGAACAAAGAACCACTGAGGAAAATTCGAAGGAAAATAACAAATCCTTCCAACCCCAGGGCCCTCCTACCAGGAGCTAGCTGTGTGCTTTACCCAAACGTGAGTCAGGATGCATATTATTGAACTAAACAGGTAAAGCTCATGGTTTCAAGGTAAAGAATATAAGATGACCTCATCTCAATGTCCTTTCTGTCCTTCCACTGGGTGTAAATTTTGCACCTGCTGCTTCAATAAGACATGTGAAGTGCTGGGACAAAGTCCCACTGCTGTATCTGTGGCCCAGGACTGAATGTGCACTGCTGGAGTTGCACAGCAAAGAATGCTGCTCTTTGCAGGGCTCAGCAATCACAAGTTTTATGACAAGGCTTTTTATTATAAAACCTCCATTTGTAGCAAGTTTTTGCATATGCTTGTCAAGTTCAGACACAGACATGAAGAAGAGGCACCTAATGTGCACATTTCTAAGTTCACTATGTACTCTTGCAGCACAGTACAGAAGGACCTTTCATTCATGACACTGCTGTACTGTTCTAATAGATGGAGATCTTTCCTTAATGGCTCTGTAATGAATAATACACCAGAGTGAAGAGTAGGGGGGAAGAAGCAGAGAGGGGCAGAGATGAAGCCTTTGTCAAGGGAATGGCTGACAATGGAGTCAGATATCTACATATTGAAGATAAGGGGGCCAGCACTCAAATTTTGTATGCCTATGATCAGTTCCAAGCCACCAATCTTGCTCTTTGAAGCCCATGAGCTCTGTACTCATTTTAATAGAATCAGTGAAGCGACAGAAGTGGAAGCACAGTACAGCTCATATCTATCTGAAAGGACAAGCAGCATATCTTCAATTCATGCACAAGACTTGCACTGACTTTTTTATGCTTTCAACAGTTTCCCTAAGGTATTAAACACAAAGATATCAACAAGACTTGGTCTTCTCATGATCAGTGTACTAGAAGAGTAATACTAAGATGCTTAGAGAGAAAATAACCCTGTATAAACAATTTAAGATTCCAGTTTTAGTCACTGAATTAAAAGAATTCAAGCACAATTCAAATATGTGATCTCAATAAGAAATAGAGACATAATTCAGAATTGCCCTGTTCACAGAACCTCAGCCACTGTTTTAATATGAATTATACAAGCATTACTTTCTTTACTCCTGCCACCTCTGCAGCATAAGGGATTATCTCCCTTCTTGCCCTAGG
The DNA here is from genome assembly GCF_037157495.1 of Lathamus discolor. Classification (NCBI taxonomy): domain Eukaryota; kingdom Metazoa; phylum Chordata; class Aves; order Psittaciformes; family Psittacidae; genus Lathamus; species Lathamus discolor. The sequence goes on from NC_088884.1 coordinate 27,483,112, forward strand.
CAGGCAGCAATTTGAGAAAATAGAGACCATCACTGCAGACATGCAACCATAAAAGCTTTATAACTAGTCAAAACTGTCCCCTCAACCATACCATCCTGGAGCTACTATCCTCTTAAAGAAATACAGAAAATAGTACATAGGGTTCAAGACAGATCTCTTTGTAGCCTCTTGGTCTGCGATCCAGATCCTTCTGATTGGACACAATGGTATGGATGGAATGATAGATAGATATTTATGTGTGCTCTCCACACACAGATATAATGACTTCGGTTTAATGAAAACAAGCCAGTATCTACAAAAAAAACTTCAGAAAACATCATGTCGCAAGGGCAGCAGCACAGATTAGTCCCAGTATACACAGTCTGTACATCTTAACAAATGGCAGATGTCTTCAGAAGAGCAGAGGAAAGGCATACAACAGACTTCCTCATCCAAGGAGCTTGACAATTTGCATACAATAGACTTTTTGTGAATGAAAAATGCTGTCATTACCACTTGTTTGTTCCATGATCACAGGGAAAAAAATTCTCACAAAAGAGCTCCATAAGCAGGACTGTACATGGCATTATACAAACACACTTAAATTTAAAAATCCTAATAGCTGCAGAACAGGATCCAAGCTGCCAACCCCAAAGGGGATGCTTAAGCATATACAGTTTGAACTCTTTTCGTTTAGAACTTCTGGTGAGCAAACTCTGTGCTTCTAGAAATGAGCTTTCAGACAACAGCCTGACTACATTTTGAGGATAAGAACTGCACAGTGAGTTTCCAAATAGGGCAGTACAAATTCTAACTTCCAAGTCACATTCTACAATACAGTTACATGGACAAACCTTAATTTAGATTGTAGCACTCCGAGCGCAAGAATCCACAGCCATCTTTTAACATTTAAAGCAGGATTTAATTTATTTATTTTTTACCCAATATTTAACTTCACCTGAAACAGGGTGTTTTTAAAAGGTAAGTCTGTTCGGGTGCTTCTGCTCACAAGCACCAAAAAATTTTAGCACCTCCTGCATAAGTTTAAACCTGTTCCATAGCATGGAAGCATTACTGGATATAACACTGAGTGAAGAGCAAGGTGGTTTGACCCTCTAGCTCTAATGAAGCCACCAGAAGTCTTATCCCTGCAGACCTAGCAAGTGCCATTAGAGCAATCTGTGTTCCTCAGACTGAAAACAAGTCCTTCCTTCAGACGTGTTCATTAGTAATTCAACAAAACACAAACCAGACAGCATTCAGAAGCACATCCAAGTTTAACAAACCTGTCAACCCACAACACCTACAATCAATAGCAGGGACAGGGAACCCTAATACTAAGAAACTAATTGATCTTTCCAGAAAATGGAAGCCTATTACTAGAAGCTTACTTCTTAGTCCACAAATCTTCAAATGTTAAATCCAAAATACAGGGACAAAGAATTATTAATTCCTGTTATCTTTTCTGCTTGACAACTATATAACAATATAATAACATTTCAACCAAGTACTTACAGGGTCTCTCAGCTCTTCATTGTCTCGAGTTGACGTTCGAGGTATTTTCACTGGGATTTCATCTCCACATTCAGTGTCAGAAGCATTTGGAGACTCTGCTAAATCAAGGAACTCATCTCTCTTGTGACCTCTGAACCTTATTTTGTCCAACTTCTTTAGCATGTTCAGCACTGCACTTTTCTGCTTTACCTTAACATGACGGTTGGAGTCTCTGCAAGAAACAAGACATCAAGAGGATGTTAGAAAGTTTGCACTACACCTAAACACACACATTCTAACTACTAACTACTTCAAACCATCTTTTCAGGGGCCTTCTTGCCACTGGAGGGAAAACATGCTGCAGCTTAGCTTTTTAACAGGCACTTTTTCTCCACAGTGCAACAGACGCACAGTTTGTTTTTCAGTAGTTGATGATTTACCATCTTCCCACACGTAATAGGGAAATGGCCTCTTTCTCACGGCTATTTTTAAAGCAAGTGTAAAGCTAACAACCTGCAGGCCAAAGAAAGATTAGGAAGTCAGTTCCTAACAGGTTACCTGAAACAAAAAACACTTCATCTTACAAGTCCACATTCCTCATCTTGCTGGTGCTTCTAATCAAAGAAATGAAAACCCACTCAGCTTCACAACCAACCTTTAAATTCCCAGGGGAAAAAAAAAATGAGGAAAAGAGTAAGGATGCTATCTCACCTCCCTACCGCTTCAGGCTAAGAAGAGAGAAAGTACCAAGTGTTTACTGAAGGAAGCCAACAGACAGACCCATGCAGAAATTCCCACCAAAAACTAGAGATCATAAAAGCCACATTCAAATGTACTGCCAAAATCCTTCAAGTTACCACTGCTGATAACCTTGTATACCCTTTGCCAGATTTCTGTTACTCCCTCTAAGATGCAAACGAGAATCACTTTATCAGAGGTGCTTTCACACTGCTATAAAACCAGCATGGCCAAAACTTCACTGCAAGAGAAACGTCGGAGTATTTCTGCAGAACATGCAGGTGCCACCACACACAGAGAAATGAGAAATGCCCAGGACATTCCACTTCCACAGACAGTGTTTGACAAGAGCAATACTGAAATTCTAAATCATAAATCATACTGGGAGAAGCATTTGGCCTGTTAAGAGACAACAGAGGAAAGCTTAATTAATGTACATGAATTCACTGTAATGGTAGCTTTCCAAGACTGTGTAAGTTCCGATTTAAAGAAGACCTGACAAATCCATCCAATTCAATGCTCTACGTGTATCATTCTGTTCCTCAGCTCAGAGTGTTCCATTTTGAAGGTACCACAATGTTCTCCCAAATGGCCTTTGCAGTGCTAAGAATTTATTTTGAGGCACTTGTTACTGTTACTATCCTTGCTTCCCTATGGTCAGCACTGCCACGCTCTTCATTAGAGAGCATTCTTAGCTTCACGGCACATCACCCTAGGCGCTGGTGTGAGATGAAAAAGCAAAAGCAGAGCTAGACATGGGTCACTCCAGAAGTATAAATAAAGAGCAAGAAGAGCCTTTTGCTACTGGCTCCCACAGCCTTGACAGTTGAAGCAATTCTCACCTCCCAGCACAAACCGCTTTTCAACAGAGCTCTTCGTCTTTCCCTGCAGACTCTCTGCTTACCCTAACACTTTGGCAGTGACTATTCACACAAAGTTCAAACCAGATCGCTCCCCCCAAAAATCTGCCTGACTTTGCACCTCTGCCAAGGTTTCTCACCACCCTTCACTTAAACACTGAAGTCGGAAACTAATATAAATACCCTATAGCGTAGCTAGCAGAAAACCCCACTTCGAGAGACACTTCAAGCTACAGTCATGTGTTTAATCTTTCACTTACAGAGAATCACTTGCAGTAACTCACAGCAAAGTTATTTTCTACGAACAACTTTTGTTTGAAGTTCTATTACTTGTTAAAGCTAAGTTTAAAATAGAAACACTTCTTGCTCATTCATTGACTGTTTGATGAAGAAACTTGTCAGCTATCACATCCAGAAATATCTTTAGGCCCTACTATTAATAGCGCCTAGAGAACAAATGCTATCAGGGACGTTTAAACCTCTGATAAGCACTGGCACAACTTTATCACGCTCCCTCCCATCTCAAAGATTTCCATCTGCGTTCAACCAGTTTGACTTACATACCACGTAAGTCAGACCTACAGACAAGTAGTTATAAAACAAGTTGTTTGTTTGGCATTTCTGCTTACACTGCTAATGATACAGCTGCACAAAGAAATCATAAGGATGCTAAAAAGTCTTCACTATGAGGGTAGTGATACACTGGCACAGGTTGCCCAGAAAAGCTGTGGCTGCCCCATCCCTGTCAGTGCTCAAGGCCAGGCTGGACAGGGCTTTGAGCAACCTCTTCTAGTGGAAGATGTCCCTACCCACGGCAGGGGGTTGGAAGATGATCTTTAAGGTCCCTTCAATCCAAGATATTCTATGATTCTGTGGTAGAGTGCTATCCCTTTTCTGGTAAGCACTCATTGGCCCCTACCAGTGGAGGACAAGTATGCATCCCAGGCCACCTTCATCCCTCTTATAGGTGAAACAGTCAAATCAAGGCTGCAGATAAGGATTGTGGCCCTGGGCAGCATCAGGAGGCCTCATCATTCTCCAGTTACAGCCACATTTATCTACTGCTCTCCAAAGATCAGGGGTGGATCTGGACCTCTTTTTATAGTATGGCATATACAGCACTTCAGTGCACATTTCAAGACCTGAATTCAGTTTTCCCCTTAAAGTGGGTTCATATTCACTTATACAAAAGAAGTTACAGGCAACAAAACATCCTGAGACAGAGCAATCTCCACCCCTTCTCTTCAAGATTTGCCTTCAGGCCGTGAAGGAAGAAACACCCAGGAGGCCAGTGAAAGGGTCCAGCGGTGCAACTGCCTGAGTCGGACACTGGGAACACGAAGACCTGAAATCTCGCAGCCCAGAAAGCCAACCGTATCCTGGGCTGCATCAAAAGGAGCGTGACCAGCAGGTCGAAGGAGCTGATCCTGCCCCTCTACTCTGCTCTTGTGAGACCTCACCTGGAGTACTGTGTGCAGTTCTGGTGTCCTCAACATAAAAAGGACATAGAACTGTTGGAACAAGTCCAGAGGAGGGCCACGAGGATGATCAGGGGACTGGAGCACCTCCCGTATGAAGATAGGTTGAGAAAGTTGGGGCTGTTCAGCCTGGAGAAGAGAAGGCTGCATGGAGACCTCGTAGCAGCCTTCCAGTATCTGAAGGGGGCCTATAGGGATGCTGGGGAGGGACTCTTTGTCAGGGACTGTAGTGACAGGACAAGGGGTAATGGGTTAAAACTTAAACAGGGGAAGTTTAGATTGGATATAAGGAAGAAGTTCTTCCCTGTTAGGGTGGTGAGACACTGGAATCGGTTGCCCAGGGAGGTTGCGGATGCTCCATCCCTGGCAGTGTTCAAGGCCAGGTTGGATGAAGCCTTGTGTGGGATGGTTTAGTGTGAGGTGTCCCTGCCCATGGCAGGGGGGTTGGAACTAGATGATCTTGAGGTCCTTTCCAACCCTAACTATTCTATGATTCTATGATTGTAAATCCAGCCTCCTCCTAGGATGGTTCAGGCATTTCAGCCTAGGTCACAGATTATAACCTGGCCAACAAATGTACCTATGAATATACTAGTAAAACTGATGTACCTAACCTTAAGTGTGTTACCACCTGGTCTTTTAAAAATGCAAACCTTTCTTTAAAGCACTAACAGATCACTCCACTGAAGACAGTCTGCTTAAACTCTGTAACACAGAGGCTATCAAAAGAGAGATGACATCAGTGTCAGTATTTTAAAGGATTATTCAGTAGGTTGACCATTAAAATAGTAAAGAATCATGTTCCAAGGCATTTTAATTGTCCTAAGTACGAGAAGCTGTTATATAAAAAAAGATAAGATCATTTTGTCTAAAAATTGTTTTGGATGTACCAGGCTTCCATATTACTTGCAGTTACATTAGATTAACCTAAGCAAAAACCTAAGCTTGCCAACAAACTCCTATAGAAACTCATTATCTGGCCTCCAGCCAAACGCGCGATCCAAGACAAGCTTTTTATGTCAGCAGCCTGTCCTTGCAGCTACCAACTTCTTTTTTAGATAAAGTCAATAAATATGGCGACATTTCAGCAGTTTTAGCTCACTAGGAAAAAAGCTTCTTGGAGATTCTGTATTCCAAGTGACTTGGGTCAAATTCAGATAAGCTCGAGGAAGCTTTCCTAAGACCAGCACCTGATCTAGAATGAGATTTACTGTAAAATACAGTAACTAAATATCAAAACACTTGCTTTGCCATTGCAGCTATTCATCCCCTCACCCTCTCCCAACTACCCATCCACATGCTGGACTCAGCCAGTCCAGCAATAATTTTCAGGCTGCTTCCAGTAACTCCCCATACCAGGAACATCAAAACCAGTATGTAGTTTTGCACATGCAGAGCTCAGAGTGTGAATGCAGACCCACACCTCCCTCCGTTTCAAACACAGATACTGTGTAATCACAATAAAAACACAAATATTTTAACCCCGTGTGTTAGAAACATTCTCATTTCCCAACAGTGTCATACATGTGACAACTGTTCTCACTACCATACAACAAACAAGCTTTAAATGAGAATTAAGACCAATATCATGCTTGCAAACAACTATTTTGAACAAAATAAAAAACAAAGCCACCCTCCCCAATCAAGTTTATTTCTGCAAAGACCCCACCATTAGCCTGAGCAATTGGAGATCTTTCACAAATGCTATCACAGAAAGTGCTGCACAGGAAGGCAGATGCTGACTCTGCAAGACTGATTTAGGTGCTACTTTGTTGCACCTCGACCAGATTTATTACTACTAGGAGGACCTCTGTTGTAATATAGTAAGGATATCTTACATTAACATGCTCACAAACAAGGCTATTCAGGTACCCAGGTTATTAACAGGTGCCTTTTATTTCTCTTGTTACAGCAGCAGAGGTCAAACCAGCAAAATTAAACAGCAGCCTGTAAAAATTATCCTGAAGACCCAAGCTACCCAGTAAGAAACTAGGCAAGAGTTTGTGTATAAAGGGCTTGATTAGTTAAAATGGTCCTTTTTAGACTTAGGAAAGAAACCAAACTAAAATAATCTTTAAAGGTGCTTTAGTTAATTACCATTTGTTTCTAGTTGCTAAAGCAAATCCCTCAAGGCTGAGGTTTTATTCCTTTTACAGAGGGCCAGAGAAGAGACAACTTTATTTGGACCCAACATGAAAACCCTCAATTAACCCCCAAATAATTGCCAGATGTTCAGTTTAAACTATTATACGATGACCCAAAACCCCAAACAAACATAAGCACACATTCCAAGCTTATTCTGAGTAGAAAAAAAATCACATTTTCCTGAACTTTCACATAAAAATCACAAGCAGCTCTAGCACAGCTTTTCCTGCCTGTGTTTGTAAGAGGTTTCAGCAAGGAGACACGCAGCTGCTGGGGAACAGGCCTGCCTGGCACAGTCTGGAGAGACCCAGTTACGGGGCTTGCTTCTATGGGCACCCCCCCATCCCTTCGTGCCACTGCCCCTGCCATGCTCTGTTCCTGCACACCTGTGGAAGAGGTTGGGATGCAGAAGCGAGAAGGGAACTCAGGGAAGGGCAGCACTCAGTGCAGCACTGCTATCCCAAATCCACCTTAACTTGCTCTGGAGTTGGCACAAGTGGCTTACAGGTTTTGGTCTTCTGTGGGTGCACTTAGCTTTTAGACAAGAATATGCTGAATCGGAGTACATGGCCTGGTAGACCATGTGGATTGAACACCCAAACCTTCTTGTGGCTCGTTGGAGAGGGTCCAGAGTAGGGCCACAAAAATGATCAGAGGGATGGAGCACCTCTCCTATGAGGGAAGGCTGAGAGAGTTGGGGCTGTTCAGCCTGGAAAAGACAAGGCTCTAGGGAGACCTTATTGTGTGGCCTTTCAGTTCTTAAAAGGGGCCTATAAGAAAGATGGGAAGAGACTTTTCAGCTGATCCTGTTGTGACAGGACAAGGGGCGATGGTTTTAAACTAAAGGAGGGAGACTCACACTAGATGTGAGGAGAGAATTTTTTACAACCAGGGTGGTGAAATACTAGAACAGGTTGTCCAGAGAGGTGGTGGATGCGCCATCCCTGGAGACATTCAAGGCCTGGCTGGACGTGCTTCTGGGCAACCTGATCCAGTTGAAGATGTCCCTGCTCATTGCAGGGTGGTTGGACAAGATGAGCTTTGAAGGTCCCTTCCAACCCAAACTATTCTATGGTTCCATGGTTCCAATTTTTTCAGAGAAAGGACTGTGCTTTGCAACATGACAAATCAGTTTTCCTTAGCTGTTAGCAAAACACAGCCTGTTACACAAAGTCAAACAGCATCACCTAAGCAAGTGTTCATCTGGAGCCTGGCGTGAGAGAAACAACAAAAAACCTACTAAAATATCATGGATGAATGGCGTCTCAGGCCAAAAAGGCCATATAAGACTATGACAGCAAAGTAACCTTCAAAGCACCTGTGTTCCTTTTGCTGGAAACATGGCGTTTCAGAAAGCTGAAGATGACACTGGAGTGTAAGCAAATCTCTCATACCCTTACTTCTCACATTTACACCCTATTCCCTTGTCACCGTTCTTTCAATCTCAAAATGTCTTTCTGCAGAAGTCTGAGGTAAGAGCTCTGGCATCCAAGAAAAGCCAGGCTCTATGTGGATGGATAAATGCAGACACGGTGTCAACACCAGGATGTTTTCGTCTTATCAGGGGGAAGGGGCATGCAAATTGAGGGAGTGGAAAGTTTCAGGATTATGTTGGGTATTTATTACTTCTTCACTGAAATACTCTGTGTATTGTCCTAAAAGAGTCGACAGGAGAGCAGGAACACAAGATACACACAGGCCATTGACTTACCAAATGATCCTAAACACAAAGCTTGGTGTGCTTTTTTCCGGACACGTCAAACTAAAACTGGAAACCTCAGCGAGTACATCTAAGCCTACAACAGATTCACAGCCCAGCTCTATATACTGCTCTGTTCCCTCTTGCTACATGATTCCCTCATTTCTCATTTTAATGGACAGAATCTCATCTGAAGTCACTGTCTGAACATCTTGTACTTATTAATATTTAAGAAACTAACCATGAAAAAGATCAACTGACTGCACTTGGGAGCTCCCAGTCTGCTCAGCTTTCTTCCCCCATGCACACACTTCTCCCAGTTGCTCTCCAGAAGATTCGCATCTGTGAAGAAAGCCAAACCTTACCCACAGCGTCTCTTATTGAGCAACAGGGAGTGGTTTTCCAGAGATGAAGTTGCCATCTTTCAACGAACTTTACTCAACAAGATTCTTAAGCACACAGACTCACACACACAGATGGGACACAAACCTCACTCAACGCGACCTGTTCATGAACAGTGGCTGTGCAAGACTTCCGTCACCCCGGAATGTGAAATGTGTTATCTGTATAGAATGATGTCATCATTTCTCATTGGAAACCATGAAACAGCAATACTTTGGGCCAGATATCCAGCTGGACTGGCCAAGGGCAGTTTACAAACACTCTCCAGGAGTTACAAGCACTGCAGAAGCACCCTCAGTTTCCGGCACGCAGGGCTTGACCTTCAAAGCTGAGCTCTCCCCATGCTCAACCCACCACAGGTTCATCCTGAAATTAGTCACCACCTTAGCATCACCATTTGGTAAAGTCTTCCTCCAATTACATCACCCTTGGCCCCAGGGTCATAACATGTTGTAACGCACATTCGCAGCAAATTGCTTTCGGGTTTTGAGTAACACCTATTAAAACCTCCCAACCCTTTCAGGGTCAGGAACCCCTAAAACTTAGGCTAGACTAGATAGGGATAGGCTAGGGGGATAGAGTTCGTTGGGGATTTTTGCGTGCCAGATTATCAGTTAGGCTGCTTATGGTGTGGAGAAATATTACGCTTCGTAATTCATGTTTATTTTTCTGTTGAGTTTAAAAGGAGATGAATAAAGAAACTGCCACTAGAATCACCTCCTCTGCATTCTGGACTGCTGGCAGAAGCAACACTCGATTAACACAGGTCGGAAATGACCAGGAAGTTGTGCTTCGGTGTTGCAGGTTTAATTAGATGCAGCTATTCATTAAGCATCAACTCTGAAACAATTTAAATTGTCCACTGGCTGGGGGGACGAGGGGAGGGAAGGAAAAAGTGGAAAGCTGTGTAACATGCACTAATGTACAACATGGAGACTGGAGACAGAAGTTCAACGTACCAATCTCGGCTGCCAGCGGTGAGGTTGTCACAGCAACCATAACACACCGTCATGAATATGCATTAGATTAAAACCTACTTCTTTCCCCCAAAAGAGACTAACGTGTCATTCAGCTCACAACACGAAGCTGCCTGGGAGACAAGTCAGGGTTGTACAATAAATGTGACCGGCCTTCAAAACCTTCGGTTCAGCTGTTGTAGACAGGAGGGTTTCGAGACATAGAAAGTGGTATCATGGGGATACAGGACTCTCTTCTGTACCTGCCTCAGCCAGAAGGTACTTGAGACGTATTTGGCAAACATTCTAAGGCAGAGGTTCCCCAAACAAGCTGCTCAGTCCACAAGGTTTCAGATCTGTGCAAGGAATCAGGCTAAAGCCCTCAAGCACCTGAGGATAGGCCCTTCAGCAAACCGGAGAATGTGGCACTGCCAGCGACCCTCCACAAAGGACAGAAAATGGGCAGCTCCTGCTCCCACTGCCATGGACAGTGCCCAAGCCAGCTGAAACTGGGGAGACTTGGCTTCATTATCATTGGAAAACTGTGAGTGGAGTAGTTCACAGAAAAACCCACCCCAAATCACACACAGGTACACCTATCCATACAGGTCACACACCAGTGTGCCAAGGAAGAAACAGAGGGTATCAACTGTTTGAGCTGAGCAGATGTGCAAGTTGAATTTTGTACTTAATGCCCCACTTAACATTACTCTGGAAATATCACACCTCCAAAACCACACCTTTCCAAAGACACACTGACACCATGCACACCTCTATCTCTCTTTCATTATGAAACCTAAAATGAGCATGCTTTGTTAAATTAATTCCTCTGCAAACTAGTAAACTGGCAAATTTTAACTCCCAAAACAGGAAGATAAAGCTCATTTTTCGGCAAGATACTTGTGTGAGGAAAAAAAACCACAGTGAAACATTTACTATGCCATTGGAAGAGTGGCACCTGAAGTCCTGCATGAAAATGACAATGCTTGCAGAGAGGAGCTCAAGCAGCACACAGAGATTGGAGGAGCCACCAGCTCAAGCCATGGGGCAGCAAGCAGTTGCCCAGCACTGGTGTTTTCCGGCTACTCTGCTTGGCTGATATCCTGTGAAAGGGGTAGCATGTCGTGACAGTAATAAGATCATATCACACTCCAGGTGAACCCCTCCCTTCCCTGCTGCACACCCACCCTGCTCCCAGCCAAACCTGAAGACCACTTACTCACAGGCTGACACCAAAGGGAGCAACCCCGCCAATTTCTGCCATGGCCTTTATATGTCACTTGACCATTCATGCAGTTTATCAGCTTGCTGTTGATGCAACTGATTGTTGTTTTTGTTTTCTGGCAAGGTCAGTCTAATCAGAGCATGCAGTTACACAGCCTCACTCGGGCTTGCACAAGCTATTAGAGCTGTTGTGCCTCCCACACAGAAAATGTATGTGGTCATGGGCAGAGGGAGAAAGCATCCTTTTACAGCAGGCACCTGCACTTAAATCAGGTTAAGCAACTGCAAAGGCTCACCCTAAAGAGTGTTCGTTGCTGGTGAAGCTGCCATGAGGCACATTTCAGAAATCAGTCCCACGCCAGAGCTTCAGCCCTTCCTCTGGAGGATGTGGGAATAGCTTGTCACAGCTTGGCACTGGCAAAAGGCTTTTCTCTGCTTCCTCACTCTGAATTTTGTCTACTAGTTAGGGGAGCTGAGGGCGAAGACAGGAAAATGAGCATCACCAGCACAGCAAGAGCCTCCACGTACAACGCAGCTCAGTCTGGCTAGGCTTCAACCAAGTAAGAAGCCAGGGCACAGGGGAAGCATTGGCATAAGCAAGCACCACAACTGCCTATAAAAACAGAAACATGGATGTGATGGGTGGGGGGAAAGGATGGGACACAACTAACACAGAGTAAGATCAGGCTATCACTACATATATCTCCTCTTCCACTGCCCAAATGTAAGAAGCCTAGCTTGCTATATCACTCAGAATGAAGTTGGCCTCTTACAATCTGCTTTAAAGCAGGCATTTAAGGTCCGAAGTACACACGCTAGTGTGGAACATCTTACTCAGATTATTAAGTTTATTATGGGAGGTGATCAGTATTTAGAAAGTGTGAGCCCTTCCAGCCTGAAGAAGAATTTTAATTCTATCCCTTTGAGTAAACAAAGAGAAAGTTATTGAGCCAATGTAGCTGTACCTGGGTTAGATGGTTTTCATAATCTCAAGTGCATGTTCATCATCTTCGGATGATGAATACAGGGTGACCTCTCGTAGCTCACCCACCAACCTTCAGAAACAGAACAAAGGTATATAACACGGTCTAGTTTTGAAGAATGATTACGTATTCCTTTTTATAACTAAGAGATACACATTTAAAGTAGGAAACAGCTCACAGCTAACAACTGTGCTGACTTCTGTGAAGTGCATGTGCCTCCACTAAGCACAGCAGAGAGCATGCAACCCATTGCTAAAAAGAAGCCTGCCCCAGCCCTTACCAACTAACATATGCAGCACCACGCATAGTCAACTTGCATGTTTGAGCAACATTTCACATGTGCCACAGTGCCAAATTATGCACTGTGCCTATGCACTATGGTTTTACTTACGGCAAGACCATACAGAAGGAATTACTAAAGCTATCAGGCAAATGACTGCAGACCCACAGCTGCTTTGATACAATCATAAAATGAACTCCCCTACCTTTCTGTTCACAAAGCAATGGCAGGGCCACATTTACACACCCCATATCATTCAGTTACCAGGCCACCTCTCTAAGAACAAGGCCAAGGGCCATAGTACACCAAGACGGTCTATTTTGAGGAGCTTCCCTCAATTTAGGGGGACAATTCTGCAGAAGCCAACACTACCACATCTTTGTAAGTGAGTAAGAAGTTACCATGAACCATCCAGATGCAAGCTTCAGTAGAAGATTCCCAGGATGGCTTGATTTTGCGCACAACACTTTGCAACTTGCTTCTGCAAGCTTCAACTATTCTACTGCTGATCTGAGAACTCATTAAGCCTCCGAAATATCTAAGCTGCAAAAATAAAACACATCAAAAACACATTTCAGATATGCTGACTACAGAAATTGATGACGGACACAGCCAAGGGAAGGAACTGAACCTTCATCAAGCACCAGAAGCTCTCCAACCACCATATAGTTATAAAAATAATCTTAGTTCACTAAAGGTTTTTAACTTTTGCCCATACAGGTAAATAAGTTTAACATTGATGGTGCATGAAGAACCACAAAGATACAGCTAGCACATGCCCATTACAACCACCACAATGATTAAGAACCTTTAATTTCCTTCCTATATACTGCTCTTGGGCTTACAAAGAACGTATATAATCCCCAAATCCCAGACATTTCCATACAAGAGCAGTGCTGCTGCTCATTCTGTTCCTTCTCATGTCTTCCCAACAAAAAACCTGAAAATGCTCCTGAAGTTGGTGCTATAGGCACAGAAAATATAGGACAAAGGAAAAAAATAAAAACATTATGTGGATTATGCAAGTCTGTAGTGTTGTAATTCCTCATCGTGTCAACTTCCAAATGAAGGGGCATGAAGTACTGTGTAAAAACTTGCATCAATAACACGTAAAAGGACACTATGTGAAAGACTGCTATGCTGCATGACACATGAAGAAGGGATTTATCCAAGTAAGTCAAATGAAGAAGCAACAGAGAAACAGCAAGTTTCATGCAGTAAATCTGGCTCCAGGCATCAGCTTCATTCCTGGCGCTGTTTTACACAGCTGCCTGTAAAAGCTGTGTAAGCTATTCCTTGAAATCATGTCACCCAGTAAAAAACTCAAGGTCAAGCTCCCACCAGGCCAACGGAAACACAAACAGCGGCTCTGCTGGAAAGAAGCACTGTGGAAAACAGCCTCCTTCATCCCACCCACACAGCCTGTCGAAAAAGGAGAGGGAGATTTTTCTCCACGTAGCAGAGTCTGGAAATAGCAGAGGAAGTTGTGTGACACAGGAAAGCACCAAACTCATCCTCCAGGTATCGCAGATCCCTCCTGCATGTCTTCAGTGCAGCCCTTTGCATAAATCACCTGTGCTGTTGGCACATTTGCTCTAGACAGAACTGCATTACTGTACTTGAAAGACAGTTCTGATTTCCTTACTGGAATTACTTGTTAAATAACTTGGCTATTTAACTGACTTCTAACACAGTGATGCAGCAGGCTCAAGGTTGAAAGGCACTGCTGTTCAAGGTAATCTCCATTACAGGGGCAAACCTCTATCCTCTCACATTTCAAGCTGCTTCGTTCCCTCAGTAGGCAGGACATCTGCTCTTTCTCTCCATACTTACAAACAGTAACCCTGAATTAAAATATAAAAGCAAAAAAAAAAAAAAAATCCACAGCCAAAACCCAAGCTGGTATAGCTACACCAGGCAGCAGAGCATCCAGCCCTATGAGAAACGAGAGGGGGCCATAATGAATATAATAACAGTCCTGCAAGTTAGCTCTTTTGTTTAGTAAACTACTTGAGTATTCTGCCATTACTGCAGATCTTGCATTTCATATGTTGATTTTAACATACTACGGACAGCAGGAAAGAGAGGAAATCTTTGCTATTAAACCTGATGTTTCCAAGAAGCACATATACTCTGGGCTGCTTCTCCATGCTCCTTCCCAATAACCTCTGCACATGGGATCAGCTGCTGCTAAAAAAGGCCATTTTGGTGATACCAGTAACTGCTCTCAGTAGAGGATCAGACAGGACTACCACTCCCGGAAAAGGTTGCCATGGGTGCTTAGCAGTTGTGACAATTAAGGAGGCAACTGGTGGAGAAGCATGAAGGTGAGGTTGAGCACAAGGTGTCCCCTCACCTCACCAGCAGTTAGAGATGGGGGATGACAGCACGGGTTTATGCTGTGAAGTGGAATAACCTCAGAAATAATGATGGAGTCTGTGAGTCAGACACTCGTAGGGAAATACATGGAGGGGAAAGAAAAGAGGGTAAAAAAAAAAAGATAAAAGGCATTACTCCAGTTGAGTTTCCCATGCATTCTTTTCTTTTCTCACAAATCTCATTAGCTCATGAAACTGATTTCATTTTGCAAACAAAACCAAAATAACTCATCACTCAAGACACTCAGCACTGCCGCAGATGAACTCCAGGCAGCAATCCTAACCCACTCATTTCCAGAGACACACAGAGCAGCTTGGCTCTCCACCTTCAGCAGCCGGGCATGCACGGCTGCAGGCGTGACTGACGGAGGAAAGGGAGGAAAGACTGAGATATGCAGCCATATTCTATAAGCAATTTAAGGCTTAAAGCATGCACAGAGTTGAGGAGAACTAAACAAAAAAATCCATAATTTCAAGAAAACAAGGAAGTGACACATTACACAAGATGTAAGGAAGGTACAAAGCCTCTTCCTAACAAGTAAACCAGCCAGCTGAGGCTATTAGCATCAAGGAGCCCAGTTCTTATTAATTTGGCCATATTTGTAGGAAATTGGTATTTTAATGGTGTTTATTATGCCCTATAACTGCAGATGATAAAAAAGAAATACTCAGGAGTTAAGTACATTTTTCAAGCTGCTTGAAACAACTGGAACAAGATATCTTATAGCAAGTCTTTAAATAAACCAGGGCATATCAACATGCATAGCTCCTCTCCTCTTCCGAGGGGGAGCCTGCTGTTGGCAGCATCACCAAAGTATAGTTAAGTGCTAAGTGGCATTTCTCCCAAGAAAAGCCAGCTCCTCTTGATGGAGCCATATTAGTAAGGTTTCCATGATGTTTCAACAAGAGATGTTCTGGACACAAGGAAAAGACAGAAAAATACCTCCTCTGGTTTGTGTTTTTGATCCCAAATGAGGCAGCCTATGAATCCAATGGTGTTTACACATAATGTATCAGCTCTTTGGTTTATTAACCAAGCCTGTACAAGCACTCTGATCTACCATACTTTTTCATGCTCTATTGCAAAACGAAGTATTTTCTTGTCTCAAAATGTCACAAATACACCACCAAGCCTGTCAGGCTGCTAAGATGATACAAACTCAATGACAGTAAATAGCAACCCGGCACATTGCTGAGCCTTCAGACTTGAAATAGATTTAAATTAACACAAAGATAGCAGGATGGCGTGTTTTGTAACAAAGTGAAGAAACCAAGGGAGAAGAAATAAGATTATTTCAGTCATCGTTTCAATCAGACAAAGCAACTTAAAAGCCAGCTACAGGATGGCATTTATATCTGCCTCTAAGACTGGGACAAGGGCCAGAATTGCACTACTTGAGCTGACACATTTATGCCACGACAACAGTTCAGTTACCAGTGATAAAGGTCCAAAGGTCAAAGTACTTGAAGAAGAAGAACCATATCCACACAGTGTATCTTCCTGAGCAGTTACGGTTGGGGTGAGGAAGGAACAGGAAGGGAATATTATTCCTTGCATGCACCCACCTGCCCCACAAGCCACATTAAACCACATCAGCTCTGCCCATTTCAAAGCTTCCTAAGTTCACAAAGGAGATTTCTGTAGAGATCCCTCCCAGCTTTCTGAGTCCATCCTCTCCTAAGAAATGGTTTGTTTTCCAAGTCAAAGTCAGAGGGAAACTGGCGACGTCTCACGGCAAAAATGAGAGGCAATGTCACCAGCTGAAGGCCAGAGACCATCCACAGACCTCCAAAAGACTTCCCAAAAACTCCCTGGAAAATCACGGGAAGGAGTAGAAACAAAGGCAGAAAGCAGCATCTTTGACATTTCTGTCAGTCTCTTAACCAGGACTTCTGCCAGCTCTAACTGATTCCCTATTCTTCATCAATATTCACATATTTGGACCTTGGTATTTTAGAAGCTAAACTATGGGGTTTACTTTTCAAGAAGGATCCTAAAAGTTTAATTATCAATCAGGCTCAAATTCCAGTTTGGGGATATCAAGCCTTTTGCTTACACTGCACAAATGTTTTAACAGATACAGTCTCTCCAAGTCATGGAAACTTGGGATTCTAAGACTTTTTGCATTAATGACAGAAGCATGGTAAAGACTGCAGGACATGACTGAACCACCAGCTAGCACTGAACTCCCATTTAACTCTGATTTGCTTATATAATTGCCATTGTTAAATGCTAACATGTTCAAAAACTTAACACAAAAACCAATTATATCATATTATTCTTGAACATTTTAGGAATTCCAAGAGGCTCCACCTGTGCCCAAAAGCAAGCTATAGAGCATCAGATTTGCTGAATGGAAAAAAAAAATGAAAAAAGAAAGAAAAAGAAAGATGACATCTTTGGATTTCCTTGTTATAGGCATCTGGGACCTTCATCCAGCTGCAGGATCTAGCTACGCTGACTAAACTTGATTAGGGACTTGGACGGCTGTAAATGGGAGTCTGCTCAAAGCAAGACCTCAGTCATGGAAGACAGGATGACAAGAAACAGGGACATGCTGTCTTTAGGGTGAAAAGAAAAGCTGCAAACGCACAATGAAGGGGTAGTTCATACCCTATTGATACTCCTGCCAAACCCTTCTATTTATAGGACAGTACAAAATCCTCAGAATCTAAACAGCAGTTTTAATCAAGGACTGTTCTGGGGGTTTATTGCTGCGCTGAGCTTTGATGGCACACAGCACACCAGAGGTGTCAGCCCTCCAACAGCTGTACTGCTACAAGCAGAATAAAAGCACACCCCGCTACACATCCTCTCCATCAGAGGAGGCAGCCACACAACCCACAGCACGTGAATGCCAGCTTTTCTGAACTAGAAGACTGTTTTCCAGTAAGAGGAAAGATTTATGGCTGCCTGGGAATCATGACAGATGGCAAAATCAGGAAGCTGAGTCCAATTTGTGTATAACCAGCCCTAAGACCTTCCATACACATACAGAAAAAAGCCTTTGGATTTGGTATCTCAGTTAATGCTACAGAAGAGGTCAGACCACTGCATACTGGCATTCCTACATGAGGATGCATACAGGAGCACATGGGGGATGGACGAAGCCATCTCCCTTCAGGAATGTCAGGACTACTGAACCTCACGTAACTGCATACTTTTAGATAAAGGAGTCTTCTTTAACAGACCGGAGCTTTCCTGGCTCCACCTTGCCCAGCAGAGCACTCTGCTCTCCCCCACAGCCCAGTGACAATAGCCACAACTGCATTTTGCTAAAAGGAGCTGAATCTACTGGTTAATCTTTACTTTAAAAGTATTATCAGCTTCCAAGAAAGAAACCGACATGCTTGTAGCTAAGCTAATTCAAGACCTGGTGCCGGGCACTTCCTCCATGGTGTGGAAACACCAGTGATGTATCTGCTTCCTAAACACGGTTTCTCTTCTGTTTCCAATAACGAGCAATCTGTGGTCAGTCAGTCAGCTTCAAGGTCCAACCCATTCTTGGCATTTCCAGTCAGTATATACATCTTTACCCACTCTTCTCCTGACTTTTACAGGATTAACTTCGTAGCGATTAAATGGCTGAATGAAGAAAAGCTCTAGAAAATACCAGCCTATTTAACTACCAACACTTGGCTTGGTTAGAGCTTTTGAAAAGGGAGGAGAAAGTAAAAAAAGCAAACCGCCACCTTTAAAGCAAACAGACTCTTTGCTTTTTGTGTCAGTCCTGTCGTGTTTCCAAAACTCACCTAACACAATTGTTCAACAGTTAAATACACACATGAAGTCTTCTGAGCACTGAGTGAGGTATGCTGTACTTTCCTACTAGCTGTCAGATATTATGATGAACTTTTAGCCAGCTGAGAAGAAAGCCTCCTTCAGGGTAAAATAAACAGATGTAGCTTGCTTCAGACAATAAGGAATCCGAACTGCATGGAAAGATTTTCCATGATTTAACAAAGGCAATAAATTGTCACCAACAGTAGACTAATGAGTCACAGACAAGAGCTTAATATTTAAAGCTTATCTCTAAAGAAAAGAAAATATTTATGCAATTTCAAAGTATTACCAACAAAAAAGAAAATGAGCTTTTCATAGATCCCAGTCTCCAACCAGGACAGCTGTATACATCCAAGTGAAATCCAAAGTGGACACTGCACACAGCCAGGCTTGCATTCCACCAGGAAAACTGGACTGAAAATGCTGTTCATTGTCTCTTTTTCAAAAGGCACATTCTGTCCCTGCTCTGCTTTAATAGGGGACTGCCGAGGGCCAGAGAGCATCACCAGGCAAATTCAAACGGCTAAGCAAAGCACAATCCCCATTCCTCCTGTAAAATATACCAAGAGATGTCATTTGTGCCTCACTTGTTTTCAATGTGTTGCTGCAGAGGGTTAAGTGATCCAGTGTTAGAGGAAACTGTCCTTGGCAGAGCCCTCGAAGTGGGGAAAGGTTACTATTGGAAGAAACAGGAAAGAAGCAGAAGTAGCTCGAGAAAAGTGTATTTGCTGTAAAAATGTTTTCGGGGGGAAGCCAGAACTATCCCACTTCGGCTGGATATTCCAATAGCTGAAAGTAAAAACAAGAGCTGTTGAATGTGCATACATCCACCAGTCCCACAAGCAACTCCACTGAGGAGGGCAGGCAAAATCCTTCAAAACAGGCCCAGACCCTTTCATAAGCATCAAAAGCTTTATATTCAGAATGCTTCTCTGACACAAACCTGGGCTGTTTCTGTAGTGTTTTGCAAACTCTTGGCATCAGTTTTAATTACTGCAAGTTTCCAGGAAGCTCTTACATCTCAAGAAAATCCTGGGAGCACAGCACCCCATAGCAGCTGGCAGCTCCCTCAAAGGATCAACATGTCCTTGTAGCTCCATGACTTACAGGGAAGGACATTCCTCATTGCACAATCCCAGGTGATCCCACAGAGCTGAGACCATGCAGGGTTTTACACAAAACCAAGCCACACTGCACATACATACAAAAGGTGTTCTCAAGACACTTTGTGACATCTTTTGGGTTGCTTTGTAGATCAGGCTTTAAGAGGAGCATGCAGACCTTGGATAAAAGCACTGCAGAAGTATGAAGGATTAGAAAGTTAATGAAACCAGAATAATGCCTAAAGGTGGCTTAATGCTTTGAAAACTCAGACTACAAAAAGAACATACTTATACAGACTCCACTCATTGTTACTTTTTCTGATGACATAACCCTTGCAAGTGGATGTAAACCACTGCAGTCTACAAAGCTGTGTTTTACTATTATCGGATGATCGCAGTCCAAAGTCACCCTAATTGTAGTCACACGAGGATGCTTTGGATGTTTTGCTGCTCTCAGGGTTCCATGCTTCACAGCTGCCTTTGCTCCACACAAACAGGATGGCAGCTGCTGGGAACTGAACCTCTCAACTACACGCAGCAAGGCGAAGCAACCGGGACCTTCAAGCATGGATCGAAGGTTGGCATTACTCCGTCTCACAAAGGAAAAGGTGAGCAAGAGATAGAATGAAGAAAGTCCCATCCCAAAAGTGAGTTCAGAGATAGGATTCTGGACTATAGGTCACCTGGACTACAGGTCACCTTGCAGCTTCATGGTCATCTTGCAGCTTCATAGCCAAAGTCGTATTTATTGAGGGCCATGCAAGTACAAGGAACACCACACTGAAGATACACAGCATTTCATCTTTGGGTGCTCAACATGCTATTTTTTCCCTTGTTGCAATAGTTGTGCATCTTACAAAATGCCCAGAGCCAGGCTACTGCTCCCTTTACTCCCAGAGTGGGGTTATGGATATTTTCAGACTGGTCCCTGCTGCTCAGGTCTGTAAGGCTCAAACTGGGCATGCCAGTCCCTCCAGCCAACCCAGAAAGCATGAAGTCACCCAGTTTCTGGCAGTGTGCTGTCCTGGAACAAAATCTACTACTGGTAGTAGTCCCACTAATATCAGAGTGTCTGCAGGAAGGAAGAGGAAGCAGCTTATGCCCGAAGCACACAACTGTACAGCTCCCTAGATGCAAATCTGTAGTAAGGTACAGTAAATTACAGGGTTTAGACACCTATATCAGTCCTAATATAACTAGAAGGGACCCTGAAGCTGTACAGCTACACACATCGCCAACTCTACCAAAAGCAAGATGGAAAAAAAGATACCCTTGTGCTCAGAAAGTAGCATTGTGGACTATGCATGGCCTTCAAACTACATTTTAGGAGATCCTTCTCTAGAAGCTTCAGTTTTCCCATCCCTATGGCTGTTGACACTACTTAAATACTGCTGATGGTTATACATCCACATGCCTCTCTGTAGCCCTGCTACATCACCGCAGGAATTACAACATGCTGTCAACCTTGAAAAGCGCAGCAAGCTGTTTTAAAATGCAGTTACTGTGCACACCTGGGAATGCAGAGAGGAGATCCAGAGGGCGGGGAAGAAAAACACACAAACCATTTCCTGAACGCAGAAGGAACGTGGAGCTTCAGGTAGTAAAACCCACAGCGAGAGGCTCGACGACACTTTTCTGAAGTTGGCTCTAGAGCTAAAACTCTGGAAAAAGTTCCCTTTTGCATGCACATTTCTAATTTGAAGAAGACACTTCCCAAAATTTAAGCTAATGGTAAACTTCAGGTTATGAAATAAACCCCATTTGAACATCTAAAGATGCTTCTGTATCCTTCATTGAAAAACCTGGTACCAATTTTCAGCCTCTGAAAACTGGCTGGTTTCCAGACCAGTGAGTTTGAAGTGTTCTGTATGTAAGTAACCTGATACCCAAAATGAATATTGAAGGAACAAGTTGCTTTTACAACATGGTAAAAAATGCCAAGCATTAGTAATGCCAGATATTAATACGAACTGCTGACAGCCCTATCGAGAGCTCTGATAAGACAGTTTTAGCGCCTGGAAACTAATTTCACCCAGTCACTAATTGCATACATCAGGCCAGCATGGAGAGCATGGCTTTGTTCTCTTTAATTAAGTATAGATCTCTCATGTTGTGCAGTTACTTTCAGGGGAGAACTATGGAAATTTAAAATGTGCCTATTAACCACTGTATTTGGACACAGAGAAGGCAAGTAACTGCTAACTCTTTTTCCCACATAATTTTGCCATACCTTTAAGAACCTTAAACAAAATATTAACCAACTACACACACCTAGATACACAGGTAGGGACACTCTATGGTCAAGAAATGAGTGCTCCCTCCCACAGCGTTTGATGAGAATCTCAAGGATAAACTGATAATTTTGTGCTTTATGCCTTTTTCGCAGAATCCCAGACTGGTTTGGGTTGGAAGGGACCTTAAAGATCATCCAGTTCCAATCCTACTGCCACAGGCAGGGACACCTTCCACAGACCAGGTTGCTCCAAGCAACATCTAACCTGGCCTTGAACACTGCCAGGGATGGGGCAGCCACAGCTTCTCTGGGCAACCTGTGCCAGTGTCTCACCACCCTCATAGGGAAGAACTTCCTTCTAAGAGCTCATCTAAATCTATCCTCTTTCAGTTTAAAGCCATCCCCCCCTTGTCCTATTTTCTTTTTCTTCCCCCCTCCTGTTCATGAGCAGTGTTACCACCTATACCACTAACAGTTTTATTCTGCACCTGGAATGTTGATCTAAAAATAAAAACCCTGTTTACATATTCTATATTTAATGTCAAGTTACTCATATAAGCATACAAATCAGCCATAGTAGAGTACGAAATCATCCAAACTTCACTTGATTTAGTTTATAGACAGATGCTCAACCTCAGGCATGTCACAGGGGAAATGCAGTAATGTAGAGAGTGCCCATGGAGTAGGCAGGTCAGCCCCGATGGACTACAGTGCAGCATGGGATGGATGCTGGAGAACTAAACTA
Source organism: Lathamus discolor (assembly GCF_037157495.1). Classification (NCBI taxonomy): domain Eukaryota; kingdom Metazoa; phylum Chordata; class Aves; order Psittaciformes; family Psittacidae; genus Lathamus; species Lathamus discolor. The sequence goes on from NC_088884.1 coordinate 27,505,593, forward strand.
GCTCACAGCAAGGATGTGCCCTCACAAACGTAAACAAGCATTCACTCAAAAGTGAAATAAACTCTGTTTCAGATAGAAGTCTGTATGAACACACTCCAAGAAACACACGTACACATGTGACTCAGCACCTAATGATTACACGTAAGAGGCATGTGTAAGCAGCAAACCTAGTCATACATCCCCTTAATCACAGGTCAAAAGAGTTGTCAAAACCTGCACTGATCAAGAAAATGCTGAGCATGTGGGTTTTTTAACCAGGAACATCAGCTCCTGCAGAAGAGCAACAAGCACTTGGAGAAGCTGCATCAGTGACTGAAGGCACCAAGCTGACCTCTCAGACCTGCATCCTAAAAGGATATGCTCAAAATTTACTTTGGAAGTTCCTTATTTTTACAGCATACTGGGAAATGTGAGACCTGTAGTACTGTATCCAGCTCTGAGGGTGCCAGTACAAGACAGACATGGACATACTGGGGAAAGCCCAGTAAAGGGCCATGAAGATGATGAAGGCGCTCGATCATCTCTCCTGTGAGGAAAGGCTCAGAGAGCTGAGGCTGTTCAGCCTGGAGAAGAGAAGGCTTCAGCAGGCGATCTTATCGATGTATACAGATACCTGAAGGACACAGATATATAGATAACTATATATAGAGATATACAGGATATATAGATGGCAGAGTCAGGCTTTTTTCAGTGGTGCCCAGTGACAGGACCAGAGGCAACGGGCACAAGGCTGAAACATAGGAGGTTCCCTCTGAGTATCAGGAAACACCTTTTCACTGTGAGGGTGACCAAACACCAGCACAGGTTGCCCAGAGAGGCTGTGGAGTCTCCATCCTTGGAAGTATACAAAAGCCATCTGGCCATGGGCCTGGGCAAACAGCTCTAGGTGTCCCTGCTTCTGCAGGGGGTTGGACAGATGACCTCCAGAGGTCCCTTCCAACCTCAACCCTTCTGTGAAATAAAAAAGACTAGTTCTCTTCAGTCACCCATGAGACACCTTGAAGTCTTTCAGTAAGTCTGATGCACTCTTTTAATGTGTACTAGAACAGATGATATGTTCATCACAGACCATTACAAAGAACTTTCTGCATTAACTTGGGATTTGCAAGAAGCAGCAACCAAGTGGAATTTCAGTTCCATTAAGATGCATATGCAGCTTTTAAACTACAAGAGACAATATTAAGTATTCTCAAGGCATGCTTAGAAAATTCTGCCAGAGTTGGGTTTTTTCCTCATTAACACAGGCAAGTATTAAACACATATGGTGACCCAAGATGCAAATAGAAATGATTTTCCAAACACAACTGAACATGTTGGGAATCTTTACCTTCCACTATTCTCAGAAGCAAAAAAAAAAAAAAAAAAAAAAATGCATCTTCCATCATTTAAGCACCCCTAAAGGTCTGGTTTTGTAAGTCATGGAATTAAATTTGTTGTTACCAGAGAGTGCACCAAGAGAAAGGACTGGGTATTAAAGGTAAGAGGGGAAAACCTAACCACACAGTATTTTTGGTTTGCATCCAGTAACTGCTCTTTCAGCTTAGCCAAGGCAAGAAGATTTATTGTGCAAAAGAAACTGTACTATTAAGGTGAAGAAAAAACATCCAGAATTTATTCTCTGTGAAGACTGCAGAGCCTGTTAATATTTATGAAGCCTGAAGTGGCTTCAAAGACTCCTTACTTCATTTTCTTATGTCATGACAACAAGCAGCACTAACTCATTAAATTTTAAGGTGAGTTCGCCCTAAACTCTAACTGTTCTAATAAATTCTGAATAATAAAATAAACTCCTAGGAAAAGGCCTAACTTCCCTCTTTCATGTGTGTGTGTGTGTGTGTGCGTGTGTCCCATACCAATGACAATGGCCAGGAGATTAAAAAAACCTGCATTTGTCCAGAAACTTGAAAGATGAAAACACATAAACCTTAGAGGCATCCAGCATTATGACCCCAAAACTGCATTCAATAGCTGTATTTCTCTGCACATATTATTTCATGGATTAACCTGCCACTTTGCAAGGTCAGGGGCAGTGGGCAGAGAGAGAATCCCTTTTGGAAGACCTTGATTAAGTATTTACTGTCAAAAGTTCTCCCTCTGATAAAACTGTGTCATAAAAACAACATATTAGAGGAAGTCATCTCTCCTCCTAGCATAGATGCTGTCATGCAGATATCATTTAACTGAGAAAAATCTACCTAGGAAAGAAAAGGAAGCACGTTACAGGATAAAGCTAGAAAACTGTGTACTTTATTTGGGCCTGACACAGTCGTTTTTGGACAAGAGAGCCTCCAGTTCACAATGGCAGATTTTTCCGCACATAATCCTGGAGCATTCTGGCAGCATCCAGGGCTTTAGGGACTTCAAAGTTAAAGAGTATCATTGCTAAGCCTGATAAACACTGGGGTTAAAGAGAGGGAGGAAGAGACCAGGACAAGCCACTGAATAGCTACATAGCTTTAACTCCAAAAATTCAGCAAGGTATGTGTTGCAATTGCCTCAGTCATTCCTGAACAGTGTTTTATTTTCCAGACCTGTAAGAAACAAAACATCAGGAAGTGTGATCCATTACTTAAAAAGATATTATTCACCATGAAACTGTTAATGGGACCATATGGTACACAGTCTTGAGATGGATTCTTGTCTCAAGAATCCCTATGGATTTGGTGGTGACTGAGTCAAAAAAGCATGACTTTCAAAGCAGACAAAATGTCAAATTGGGTCTTTGTTAATTTTCCAACAGATCTGTCATTGCTTTGGGGGTTAAACAGGTAGTGCTCCTCCTTAGCTTTGAAGTCTCTGTATTAAAGAGTGAATAGTCAATGAGACTGAAGTCACAACACACGTATGTAGTAACACATGCATGCATGTCATATGTACACCTGCCTTTTAACAGCAGCACTAATCACTTCTCAGACACTGCAGAAGTTCCCTTACCAAAACAAAATATTAAACATGTGTTTGGAATTTTTATCCCTAGGTCTCAAAAACCATCAACTCTTTGGCATCCGATACTGCCCCAGATACTCATATAATGAACTTCAGATCCTACAAGCTCTGAGTACCACACACCGGGAACAGAAGAAGGTTTAGGGCCAGGGAACAGCTTCTGCACTGGCTACCTGCTGTAAACCATCGGGAATTAGCTTCCAGGCAGGAAGACAGCGGGTCTGCCTGTCAGCCCAATGATTTTCCCCTCTAACAGTCTCCAAAACAGAGTCCCACCAAAAAGCAGAGCCAGGACAAGTTTTTCCCAGCTGCTGCCCTTAATTCCTCCCTCCGTCACAGGCACTGAGGTCAGGTCCCCAGGGCACAGCAATGCTGGCAAGGCAGCCAGGAGGGAGGTCTAAGCCTGGGTGATGCCTTCACCCATAGCAGAAGTGGTACCATGCCAAGGAGGGGCACATGTGTATTCAAGCAGCAGCAGCCTCCCCCATGCCACTCAACAGCCACCCCCTTACTGAAGACACACAGACCAGACCAGGTCCCACCAGTGCCACAGTTAAAAGAGGAAATAATAGCAAACCCAAAAGTCTGACGCTTTAGCTCAGGTTAGTTCCGCCTGCCACCAGCCAAAATCACCTCCAAGAGCTTACCTGCAACGCTGGAAGCAAGACATGGCTCATCTTCAGTTCAGTCTGGCATCTCAGCCCAAAGCCACCTTTATTATGACAGAGGGACGAGCCAAACATACTTGTGGCCACCGTATGAAAAACAGTGAAACACAACTCAGGCTTTCACGGATTTTTACATAATTTGGTATTATAGCACCAACAATTAAGTTTATATTTTATCAGTTTCACAGCTAGTAGCTTAAATGTCAGCTTCAGAAGAGCACAGACTAGGACTAAAAAAAAGCCTTCCCTTTCTGAACAACTGATGGCATCTGGTAACTAGATGTGGCATTTAAAAACAAAAAAAAAAAAGGTTCAAGACAGCTGATATCTCTAATTCTGAGGAATGAAACTACTTATCACACGTTAGAAACTAAGGCAGGATGCTGTCAGGTAACACAGAGCACAGGATCCCTGCTTTATTAAATAAAGCAAACCTCACAAGGTCCCCAGGTCTAATTTCCAATTCGGATGCCATCCAGATTCCCCCGCCTGACGGGGGCCGGATGAGGTGAAGCAGGGGTTCGGAGCAGCTCGCCCTGCTCCCCCCACCACGGGAGATCCCTGCCAGCAGCTGTAGGGAATACCACCGCGATCGCAGCCCGCGGAGAGCAGGCAAGGAGCAGGGTCGGCAGCGACAGCGTGCACAGCAAAGGACGACACCGCCTCGGGAGAGCAGCTAGGGCGAGCTGTGCTCACACATGAAGATGTGACCTTTACCGGGATCACCGCCACCCTCCCTACGCTGTGTTTACTACAGCCTGGGACTCCCGGCTCCGCGTTCCACCGGGACGGTGGCGGCGGGGCAGGCGATGCCCGGGACGGCTGCTCCGCGCTGGAGAGGCGCAGAGAACGGAGCAGAGCTGCTCCTCGGCCCCGGGACGGCGGGCGGGGGCAGCCGGACACCCCAGCGCCCACGGGGACGGTCTCCGTTACCCGCACACGGATGAAAAAGGCCCGGAAAGCTGATCCACCGGCACAGCTCCCCGGGGTCTCCTCCCGCAGCCCCCTTCCCTCGCAGCCCCGGCAGACACGAACAAAAGGCGACAGCGAGAATGGAGGAAGCAGCCTCTTCGCTGGTCCCCGGCCCGGGGCGACCAGCTCGGCCCGGCCCTGCCCTGCCCGGCCCGGCGGGAGGCACGCTGCCCTGCACCGGGCTGAGAGGACGCGTCTGTCCCAGCCCGGCGGGTCCCCACCGCCCCGGCCTGAGGAGCTCGGGACCGGGACGGCGATGGAACGGCCCGTACGGGAACAAAACCCCCCGACCGTGATTCATGTTCCTGCCGAAGGCGCCCCGCCAGACACTCACCCTGCTCGGAAATCGGAGCAAACTCTCATTCACTCTCCCCGCGGTGCCCAGGCCCCCGGAGCCAGGCGACGCCCCGAGAGCCGCCGCTCGCCGCGCTGGGCCGGGCCGGGCCGTGCGCCGCTGGGGCCGGGAGCTCCGCTCAGCCCCCGACAAAGTGCGGCGCGGCGCGGCCCGCCTGCCCGCTGCGGGCGAGGGCGGCCGCAGGTGCCCGTCCGCCGCCGCCGCCGAAGCCGTGCCGAGCGCCCTGCGCAGCCGCCGCCGCAGCGCCCCGGCAGCTCGCCCCGCCCCCCGGGACCCCGGGAGCCCGCAGAGGCGGGGCGGGCGGGGCGGCACGCGGGCTGCGAGGCCCGGCCCAGCGCGGCCCGCAGCGGCGCGGAGCGGGGCGGCCCTCGGCCGCGGAGGCGGGCCCCACGGTCCGCCCTGCGCGGAGCGGAGCGGAGCGGCGTCCGCAGGCTGTGCGCGGAGCCGCAGCGAGCAGCCCCCAGCCCCGCCGCCGCGCCCGGCGCCTGCGGAGGAGCCCAGACGCGTAGCAGGCAAGATTCTCCGTACTGCGCTGGCTGGCTGTGGTGCGGGCTGCGGTGCCGCTGCGCGCCGGCACGGTCTGCAGCGGGGTTTGCGCTGTCCAAGTATGCTCTTTGCGGTGCAGCTTGTACCGTAGCGCTGCGCACGGGTAGCGGTGCCTGAGCCCGGCACGGCCAGGGCTTCGTTGTGCTTCGGGCTTGGCAGATACACACACACCGCGTCAGCCTTGCCTGTGCTTTGCTGTCGTTGTGGCAAGCGTAGCGCCGGAGCTAACCGCGCCCCGGTTAACGGGGGGCTGAGGGCGAAGCACATGCCCGGGCCTGGGCAAGGCGGCGGGGGCCGGGGGCTGCAGTTCCGCCGGGGGCGCCGCTGGCCCGGTCGGTGGTGCTGATGGGCTAGGCTGGCTGGCTACAGCCTCACACACGCTGCGGAACCCAGGCCCAATGGGAAGGTGCTGTTCCTGCATACAGACACCTCTATGTCAACACTGTGTATTGTTAATAATTTACTAAGCATATAGGGCTGTACAACATTGCTTGTGCACTGTTTGGTGTGTTTCGCACTGCTTGCTGTTAACCCGGATCTCTTTTTCATAGGTTAAGACATACAGGGTGCATATGCCATGAGATATCCTCTTATTTCTCATTGCTCTCATGTCCCATCCTCAGGGTTTAGTGATGCAGGGACTGCTCCACGGAGTGGCTGCCGTGCAGCGTAAGCAGTGTTACACAATTCTGTAACAGGTTTGTCTACCTCAGCGCCTGTCTCTAGCGCAATGGAGGGGAGCCGTGATGTGCTGCGCGGCATCCCCCAGCACCCCTCGGGACAGTGGCTCTGGCTCTGCTGCCAGACTTGTCCATTTGCAGGGTGATGACCAGTGGCACGTTTTGAACTCACCAACGTCCCATCATATCATGCCCTTTGTATGCCGGCTTTGTAACGCTTCAGTTTTTTGAGATCAAGAATTTATGAATCAAAAGATGGGGGAGTGGAACTATGTGGAGGCTGAGTCAGATCGTGAAAAAGGAAAGCTAAGCGAGAGTGTGCAATTGCATATCGCATTTACAAACATGGTTTCATTCATCTCCATATGTTGCTCCTGTTACTACTAATAAAGCTGTGATTTCTCAGATTGGTGCTGCCCCAGGAACACGGTTTGATCTTCCTGGGGTTTTTCTCTATAGCCTCCATAGTGTTTGTGTTATAGTGTGTTATTTTCCTGATTATGTTTTTATGATGTTGAACACATGTTAACAACAGAATTTGATCCTATGAATGTATGTCCCACACCCTCCTCTCATATTCCTGTTATTCAGTGTGCAAAGGAGTGACAGATTACTTGCCAGTAGCAATTTTTTCTTTATATTGGCAAGATTTCCCAATTATAAAAACAAAAAAAGCTTTTCTTTGAGTGCACGCCCCTGTTTGCTTCCCCTTGCTTTCCTCATCCTGCTAATGATACCCAGCTCCACCATGGTGATTTTGGAGCTGCAGGAAATCCAGCTTTGTCTACTGAAAGTTTCCTACAGAAGCCTCTGTAGGCAAAAGAAGCCAGAGAGCAAGGCCTTCTTCAGGCATAATGGGGTTTTCTTCCCTGGCAGGGAGGTAGAACTGTGAAGTGTACAGTAATTAATTTAATCCAACACTGGGGGAGAAGGAGGAAGAATTATTGTATTGAGAAAAGTAAGTGGGGTTTTTCTTCAGTTTCAGGTGCAATATCTAAGTGGCAATTTCAATGACCTTCATGATTTCTATTTTAGACAGAAGACAGCAACCTAGTACCAGGGTATCATTTGTCTTCTCCTGGCCTCATCCCTTTTTCTCCTTGGGTTTAGCCTGTCACTTCCCAAGGCTTGTCTCTGTCCCTTGTTGGGGCAGCAGCACCTCTCACCCGTGACTCTCAGAAGTGCTGTTCTGGCAGGTGATTTTTTTCCTCCAACTGCTTATATCTCATCTTCTCTGCTGTTCAAGGTCTTTCTTCTTTATGACCCCTCTGAGTGTCTCTTGTCTCTGTCTTATTTATGCTTTGGTATTTCTTTCTTGCCAAGCATTCTGCTGCTTACCTTTCCTCTTCTCCCCGCTTTTTGTCTGCTCATGCCTTTTCTCTCATTTTTGTCCCTATGTCTTCTTCTGTCTTCCTCTACCCCCTTCTTTTTCTGTTTTGATACCCTGTCTTGCTGTCTGTTTTCTGACATCTCAGTTCAGTCCCCTGCCTTACTCTACCTTCCTCTTCGTATTTTTTCTCCACACTGTTCCTTTGGTCACTGTCGTCCTCCATCCTTACCTTTACATATACGTGTGTGTATGCATTTGTCTCTACTCCAGATCTTCCATTCTCCAGCTGACTCAAAGAAATGACACATGCTGGTAGTCAGGTCCTGTTGTGTCCCTTTCTCAGTACCTGAAATACGCTGCTCCTGCCCATCATCAAACACATGTATTGGGTAGACTAAAGAATTAGCTTTGTGGGAAATGTTCCTGAATTCAGAACTGGACTTGTGAGAGCAGCTCAGTCAGGCTGCACTGTGATCAGAGCAGTTATTGTGCTCCCACTGACAGTGCCGGAGGAGGGCTGTAACTCCTGAACTCCAGGACCTAAGGGCATTTTTTTCACATTCCTAAATTTCTGGGGTTTGGTTATGAAAAGTCTGTAACTTTAGGTAGGGGACACTGCAATCTATTTGAATTATCCCTTGAACTGATCCAAAGTAAGACCCTACAAAATGCTTTGTTTCCAATTATTTTGTTTTGTATGTTTGTTAAGCCATTCTTGTGCAGCTATTGGGAGAGAAATAGTTTTCTCATCAGAGCTAAGCTCTGCCTCTGAAAAGGGCTCTGTGTGGGGTGAGACTGGGACCTTGGCTCATCAGCTTCCCTTTTTTCTGGAGCCAGAGGGAGAGGAGAATGCTGTGACTGTAGGATCATGTGCATTGGGTGGGAGATGGAAGAATAGATGCATAACCCAAAAATGCTACGTTAACCTCAGGGCGTAAGAGGTGGAGTTGTTTAATAGTATTTCCCCTTCACTGTGACTACAAACAGCATCACTGGGGATCAAGGGCAAACATTAGATTTTGTTATTTAAATAAGAATATTATCTTTTTTTAAAAAAATCTGATTTAATAATTAAACTTTCCTCTTGTCTTTCAAAAGCGTACTACTAACTGGCGGGAATGAAAACAGCTTCATCCCACGGATTCCACCTGCGCTTTCTGGCAGCTTACCTGACTCATAAAGAGAGTGGGGGGTTTTATATGCCACCTACATCGACTCAACATTTTCCTTTCTGGGGAGAGTTAATCACCACCCTTGTCATACTATTTCACTGGCCCTGTTGAAGATGCGATCTGTCAGTGGGGGACTGTTTGCCTTTCAAACCAGCCTTAAAGCTTCTTATAGAAAAGGAATGGTGTTCTGGGTTTTTTTCTGAATTAGGTGAAAATGCACAGGCAGTCCACTGCTATAAAGTTTTCTGTGTTATTTAACCCAGGATTAAGGAAAAGAGAGTTTCTGTTTGCAGAGGCCTCATGTCTGACGTGACATGTGCCACTCTGGCCACATCTGGATGTGCCACAACTGGAGAGTTGAGGTGCATCAGCTGAAGGTAGAGGACCATCCCCTAGATAATCATTGCAGGTGATGTGCACCGAGGAAGAAACTGAGGGGTTGTAGCCACAGTAACCAAGGATTTAGAGGGCAAAGTTTTGATGGCAGAGGCAATGTTTGTATTGGAGCAACAGAGGAAAATGTACATGCTTTGGGGCACATAAAACCTCTCCTTATAACCTGTTCATATAACCTATGTGATCCTGTCTCTTGTGAGGAGAGAGACTGTCATAGACTGATACTTGTCAAACAGAAAATACTGCATGAAAGAAGAGAGGAAGATAGGAATGAGAACAAAACACGAAAGTGGCAATACAGTGAATTACCCCGGAAAGTGAGAGGGAGCTTGAGCAGAAAAGCATGTGACATTTTTGCAGAAGAAATTATTGACATGAGGTGCAGGGAGGGCAGCTGAGACTGCTCTGGAGCTTGGCACTTAAAGAGAAATCATAGAGTGAGGAAGGGCCAGGGAAAGCATCTGATTCAAGAGTCTCTTCATTTCTCTGTCACAAGGGCAGGCAGAGTCAAGGAATGGGAAGGAAAGGGAAAAACCAAAAACTGAAGTGAACTGCTGGCAAATGTGGATGAAGGAAGGGTAGGGAAGCTGCTGCCATGTTGATGGAATGGGAGAAACCCTCTTTGGATCCTCTGTGGGACATAGAAAATGACCAAGTAAGAAGTGCGGTGCTATAAGACAGGAGGTAGGGAGCATCCCATCAGGAATGAGCTGCTGACTGTACCCAATATAGATAGAGGTTATTTCTATTCTAGATGTGTATAAGCCTTAAAATGCATTGCAGATTCAGTAGCTCTGCCCTGAAGATAAAGATGCTGCAGCTGTCTTGCTCTTCTGTGACACCTTCCTCTTTCTCCCACACCAGAATTAATCCGTACTCTCTCCTCTCCTGCACTATGGGTCCTCAGCCCAGCACTGATCATCCTTCTTATCGATGCACCTGCCCGATAACTGGGGCATGACTCGAGATAAGGGCTCAGGAGTCACTTGCAAAGAAAGATGTGCCTCTTCAAACAGAGGCACTAATGAGCTCTGTGGAGGGTGCATGCTGTGAAAGGCACCAGCAGGGAAAAGAGCAAAGGGTGAGCACTGCGTCTGAGAAAGAAGCAGGTCAGGAGACTGCAGCAGTGGGAAAAACAAAGGTGTGGAAAGAAGCCTCAGGAGGAAAGTGAATGTAGGAGGATGGAGCTGCAGATGGTTAAAAATAACAGTGTGGTACAGATAATGTGGCACTCTGCTGGCGTTTTAAACCTGCTGCCTCTGAAGACCCCTCTGTGTTTTGAAAAGTGAGCCTTACATTTACAGGTGTTCTAATTGCTACTGACCAGCCAGAGCTGCTGGCATTTTGGGGCTGTCACTTTGTCCAGCAACCCCCATTTTCTTCACTGCTGGTCTAGTGGCTGCGACTGAGACTTCAGCAGAGAGTTCTTTGCACCCCTGCCTGACGTAAATATTGACGTAGCCCTAATTATGTTTTGATTTCCCTGGAAGAGAGATGGCCTTTTTTGGCTTCTGACAGTATAGTGACTAGCACACTATGTCCATGTGATGATGATGATGCTATTGCAAATTAGAGCTAAATTAAAACAGCATTCACAGGCAGTTTGTACGATGTGGAATTTGGACATGGTTTCACTTGGCCCAAAAGCCATTTTTTCAGTGTTTCTGGAGAACTGCAAGCTTTTCAACCCCATAGTTGTTCAAAGTAATGTGTTAGTCTCTGTACAAATACCATATGTTGGGCAAGACCTAGCAGCAGCAAACCTGCTGGGGCTTTGAACCTCCTGGCACTTGTAATGGGTGTGAGAGAAAGAAGGAAGGAAGAATAAAGAAAATAATAAAGGAAAGAGAAGTGCAAAGTCAAGGACCTCTGCATTTTGATAACAGATCTTCAGTATCACAACAACATAGAAGAGAAAGACATTATCTGGTAATGTAGAGCTATTTATCTATGAACATTTCAGAATGGTTTATTAGCAGTTCTTGTGCCGGAGTTTATTTTTACTTTCAATAACTCTTGTGTCCTTAGTGCTCACCCCTGTCTATTCTAGAAAGCAGCCAGCTCCCTTCTTCAGAGGAGCTTTGCCGTGCTGTCCTAGCCATGCTTTTCTCCTCTCCTTCCATCTAGCAGGGTCTCCATTTCCCTGCTTCACACAGAAGATGACCTCTAACTCTCAGAGGACTCTCTTCCTGTGGTAATGTGATCTAGTGGCTGCAGCAGAGAAAGGTGTCAGCAGTCCTGGATCGTATTCCCCATCCGGTTATTGGATGATGTGAGCTCAGGGGAAGGACATTTATCTTTGTTTCCCCGCAGGCTCCAGTAATAGTCACACATCTCCATTTTACAGTAAAATTGCTACTACAATGCAAAATTAATAATTAATACACACATTACAGTATTTTCAGTATCCTGTAGCAATAAAATCTGACTCTGCCACTCGCTGCCCTTAGCTTGCGGTGTGGCATGCAGTCATTTTGGATGTACCCCTGTGGTACTCAACAGCTCCTACATTCACACTGCATGTGCTCAGGCAGCCATGCTTTACATCCATGCTAAAGCAGCCTTCGCGTATTCTGGACTTCTTCATTAGCTGCAAGCTTTCCACTAATATTTTTTAATCCTTTTCAGGGCTTGCTGTAATGTGAGTAAAGTAAATGGCAAGTGATGATTGAAGTTAGAGACTCTCATTTAGAAGGGATGTCAGTCATGATTGATAGCTGCACACATCAGACCCTCGCCTGGCTCTTTCTCCTCATATAGAGGGAGAGTTAGTGACACTGCCCAGGTCTGTTGAGTATACGTGCGTTAAACCCGTATACGTTGCATGAAGGTTGTTAGAATATGTTGCTGGGCTTATTTCACCCATGACATTGAGGACTGTAGTATTACTTACGTTGTAACATACCCAGCACATTAAAAGCCTTAATGACCTTGGTCTAATCTTCAGTCTAATTTGGAAACATAGCTTTCCACTTGCATGGTTTTATATCCTTGGGCATTATTCCCAGGCAATGCTGTATGGACAGAGTTAACATTTTGGGGTACAATCCCTGCTTTGATTCTTTATGCTACACAAATTATCTGTAGCACTGGAAAAAGCCATAGAAACCTTCTGAAACCTGGGGATGGGGCATGTGGGAGGAAGAGGTGCCACACGTGTCTGCATTGGTTCCCACATAATTCCTGCCTTAACTCACAAGCAGCCCTCATCTCCTGGGACTGCTGCTTCTCCCTCTCCCACTCACTTTCCCCTTATGGCCCGCAGGTGTTGGGCTGTATCTTCGCTCATATTTTTGGCCATGGCTGAATTAGCACATTTTTTATGGGTGCCTTTTTCAGCACCAATGAGAATACTCTAGAGTTCTGATAATTCCGCATTACTCCATAAAGTCCATAAAAATAGTTTGCTTAAATGCTGTAGCAGTTCTTTAGGCTTATTAATCATTAGTTTAGAGACCATGGCTCCACTGTAGGAGTTATGTAGATACAGCTGACTCAGTGAGCTTCTGCTTTTCCAGGTGAATTGAAATGATGATGTCAAAGATCAAGTGATGTTCAATCTTTATATGGCACAGAGCAATTTATTTTGAATCTGCACGTTTTATTTTGAACAGCATAGGGCATCGTGGAATAAGTAAAGCACCTTTCTGATGCGTAGCAGGTATTACAGACCCCAGTCACCCATGCTTTGTGTTCTTGCTCCCAGTTCCAATAGTCTGCACTTTGCGGGTCACAAATAGTACAGCTTGTGCTGCTGAGTAGCTGAGCTACTGTGATGTCTTGCTTCTCCTGCGCAACAGGATTGCTCCAGGTCAGTTGAAGATCATCTGCCTGGGGGTGGTTAGCAGGCTCTGACTTCTCCCTGCCTTCATAGCAACATTGCTGAGTTAGTCTAAGGACAGGAGCTAGACCCTGCACCAGGACACAGTTGCTGCTGACAGGGTGACCTCAGTGGGTCCAGTTAAGGCGAAATGGGATATGGAAGGGGCAAAAGCCTGTTAACCTGAGGAAAGGATTCATGATAGAAGCAGCAAATCCTGACAACTGAAACCTGGAGAGGAAGCTTGTGCTGAGGTTGTGTTGAGGATTTGACCTATTGATAAAACCCCAGGAAGGGAGTGAGCCTGGCTGTGTTCTCTGTTGGGCTGTGTTAGCACTGGGGGTTCTCCGAGGATGGCTGCAGTAATACAGGTTTCTCTTAAACCCTGGTACTCTGTGGGAAAGCTGACTGGAGTGTAGCTGTAGCAGATGCTGGTGCTGAGTGTACTCTCGTAAACATTTAACAGGTATTGATCTATAGCAAACTTCATTTCTCCTTGTTACATGTTTTAGGTCCTGCTGGCCAAGTGTGTAGATCACAGATACTCCAAAGCAGGTAGATAATGAGTGCTCTCATAAAGAGCAGATAAAAGTCATACTAAAGCATTTTTAAGTACTCATTTATTCACAGTAATAAAACCTTGATAAAATGTGGAGGAGCCTGATTTTTATAAAGTACCAAGCCTCCTGGATTCCAGTGGAAATCAATGTTGGCTGTTGGTGATAACCATCTCTAAGCATCGTATTTGTGGTTTCAGGCCCAGGCTAAATCCCCACTGCCTTCAGGCACTCCTTTAATCAGAATAAGGACAGCAGTATTTAGCCTCCTGGTAGTTACTCTTCTTACAGCACTGTCTGTGCTCTGCTTGACTCACAGGTTAGGTTTTCTTTTCTTTAAAAATTGCATCTATTTTCTCTGCAGAGAGCTCTGATGTAGGGTCCTGCTCCTTACTTTGTACATAAACATCTCTGACTGATACCCCCGCAACCCTGAGATGTGCTTGCAGCCTGGGTAGTAGTACAAGAAATTATAGCTGCTGCTGGTGATGAAAAATGTGTTTTCTAAAATCATAAATGGAAATGCTAGGAATAAAAGTAAAATTAAAGAAAATATTACTGTAGGGAGTATCCTGTACTGAGCTCACAGGCAATGTGCTAGCACAAGCAATGATAAGGATCAGTCAAAAAGCTACGTACCAGTGTATCTCAGTGCTCTGTTCTGCTTGTGTTTAATTTTGAACACAGTGTATCTGTATCAGGGAGTAAGTTTGTATGTTAAGGAGGAGGGGGCATCTTCAGTTTTAACATATTTTTATGGTTCAAGATGCGAGCATTGATCTTTTCACTAGAAGGATTGTGTGTGTGTATCCAAGGTTAAAAGTCAGCCATTTAAATGATAACTTCACAGGAGCAATCATATAAAACACAGCAGAGTGTGTGGGATTGGGGATGGGGCCTTATTATGGATACTGGATTACCTGGGAGGAGACCAGAGATACCAAAACTGATCTCTGTGCCCATCCACCACTGGAAGAAATCAGGCATTTCAGACTAGTTTACCTTATTCTAGGAAATTCTCTTCCTCATTACTTCAAAGCAAATACTACCTCATCATCACATGCTAGACAACATGCCAAGAGAAGAACTCTTTCCAGTCCAAAATGTGACTGTCACTTTTTGCACATGAGGCAGCATCACTGATGTCTCACAGTGACTCATCCCGTTTCTGATCTGCTTTACTTCCTAACACAGAGCTTGCTATCAAGTAACCATAAAAAACCCCACAGCTTGTTATCTCACCTATTGCTAATTAATATCACCTGTTGGATGAGCTTTATTATTCTTGTATAAGAACTTCCAGGTTGATGTCTGTACATCATAAAAGGGAGGGGATTTGCAGTTTGCAGAAATAACGCTGTTCCAACAAGAGTCATTTGCTGACATCTGGTAATTTGTAACTGTATTTACCAGATCTGCTGTCTGTGCTCTTACGAGCGTTTCAGAGCACATGAAGCCATTAAAAAGCCTTTTTGTTTCAGTGGAAACATTCCCTAATATGTTACCATTCTTTGTGTTTCATAGAGAGTGAACTGAAAAGCAGCAGCAAATTTTCCCTTTACGTTTCTTCATGTGTACAATTAAAACCAGGTTAATTTTATACAGCAAGAGAAACTAAGGAAAGGGACAATAAGTAGATAGAACTAACAGGACATGGCTATTTAAGGAGCAGAATAAACACAAATTGCCTGTTGGCTCTCATTTGCTCTAGCAAGGATTGAAACAGATTATCTGAAGATTAGCAAATATCAGATTATCAGATGCCTGAAGATAAGAGCTTGAGGTTTTCCTACAAATGTTTTATTATTCACATTAACCTCTTACGAACAAAGTGCTGATTCTAGAAACCAACTTTTGTGTTTGATTAGGAAGTTACAGCATGGGAGCAACCCAGTGGACATAGGGATTTACAGTGGGGGCCACAGAGCTCATCACAGCAAGGACAGCTTTTAATAGGAAAAAGAAGGAAAAAAATCAGGGTGCTATTTCCACCACCGATTAAGGGGAGATCCAAAAGGCTGGCTGCACTCGTGGTCATCCCTGCTGGCATCAACTTGGCACTGGCCCTGCAGACTCAGCAGCAAGGCTAAAAATGAACAAAAATGGTGTGGGAGCTTCCTGGCCTGTCTCTCTCTCCATCAATATATCAGGCCTGGGGAAAACAGAGACAGCATCAGGCTGCTCATGGGATTTCTCAGCAGGGCTCCTCTCCCAGCTCAGATCTGAGAGACTGCGGTGATTTGTATCTTTGAATATGTTTTCAGTTCATTTTCCTTTTAATGATGCTGAAGAAAGGGGTGTCAACACAAAGGAAGATGTATCTGTCACTCTGCGCTGCTCTGGTTTCTAGTGGCAGGCAGGCTGCTGCTTGGAGCTGGCTAGGAAGAAATGCTGTGGTTTGTTTTGTTGTTGGTTTTCTGAGGAAGGAAAATGTGCCAGCACTGATAACGGGTTGACTCACAGCATACAAACCATAAAGGGAAAAATGTGCTCAAAGATTTTCCTCAAAATATCCAAAACCTTCCAAATATTACTGTGATGCTTCCAAGTGCCTCCTCTTGCATGGCCATACCCTGTGTCCCAGGGACCTCACTGGCTTTCACCTGGAGATCATAGAATCATAGAATCACAGAATGGTTTGGGTTGCAAAGGACCTTAAGATCATCCAGTTCCAAACCTCCTGCTATGGGCAGGGACACCTTCCACTAGACCAGGTTGCTCAAAGCCCCATCCAACCTGGCCTTGAAGAGGAGGAGATGAGCACCATCTTCCCTCCTTAGGGGTCCCTGTGGGAGTCTCTGGTTGCAGTGTCATGTAGTAAATGTCCATCAGAGGAATGCAGCTCTTAAAGCATGTTTAGGTGCGAAGTGCCCAGCTTCAGTCACCAAGGGTCACTGAGTGGCTGAAGGTGGAGGTACCTCTGGACAACATCTAGTCTAGCCCATACTCATAGCAGGGTTGGGTTGCTGAGAGCCACATCCAGGTGGGTTTTGAGTATCTCCGAGGATGGAGACCCTGCAACCTCTCTGAGCATCCTGTGCCATTGCTGGGTCACCCTCACAGTAGAGAAGTCAGTCGTGATGGCAACACTTCAAACACAAATCTAGTAATTATTAACCTCTCCATATCTTCACACCAGGGCAGCAGCTGCCTATGGATTGTGCTGCGCTGTTGACAGAAGGGTTGGTGATACTGTGGACCATTATTAACATTATTTATTTAGTGCCTGGCAAATGCAGTCAGGCTCTTTGTGCTAGGCACTGCCCAAACAACCTGGAAGGAAGACAGCCTGTTCCCAAAGAAGGTGTTATTTACCTGTTTAACGGTAGGCTGCAAAGAAATGGATGGAGGGAAGCAAGGGCACTGAAGCTTTTGTGCTAATCTCTGAACTTTAGCATCATCGCTTCCCTCATCCTGGCTGTGCATGGGAAAAGAGTGAGATCCTGGCTGCCCTGCCTGGCATTAGCCAGTCAAATGGATGGAGATGTCCTGTAGTGGGACATTTTCTGGAGACGTATGAAATCACTCTGGGGCCTGTTAGGCACTGTATCCATTCTTCAAAAGCTGCAGTACAAATGTACTTAATACACTTTTTAGAAGGACAGACTTTTCAAAAACCCCAAGAAACAGTAAAGTTTTGGTGTTTTTCAGTCAGGAAATTAACTGAAGTGAAAAAGAAACAAGTGCTCAGTTACTTCTTCTCTTGGAAAAATGTCTTTCCATTGAAAAGACATAGTTTTGAGTCTGCATACAAGAGGGATAGAGAATTTCTTTCCCCAGTGTTTCTTCCCAAGTAGAGGAAGAAAGGGAGAAAAATCGTGGTTTCACCAGAGAAAGAAAATGTGGTGTTTCAGGTGCCAGAGTTTTGAAGGGCGTCCAGGACTTTGCGGCAGTCCAGCACTTGCCTTTCCAAACGCCTCCAATGAGAAGAACTCCTGGGAAAATTAAGACGGGATGAGGTGGCTGTGTCACGGTTTGATTGGCAGATGCAGGCAACAGTGGAGAAACAAGGCCAAGAGAGAGGCCGGCATCTCATTCCTTACCAAGGAGGAGAGGCAGGGCTGAGCATGCAGCTATTGCTTTGGCACAGGCACTGTTTAGGTCCCTCTCTGATGCTCTGTGTGTACAGACCATATGTTATATCCCAGCTTTCTCCCCCCAGTTTACTTCTGTTTTCCCACGTGCTATCAGCCCTGAAGCTGTTTTTTCTCCTCTAGCCTGTCTTGGCCACCAGACTAATTCCTAGGTCATCTTCAAAGGAGGTGCAGAGCAGTAAAAGCCTAAGCCCTGAGGTGCTGCTGGAAGCTGATCCTCCAGCAAAGCCTGGAGAAACCTTGCCTTTCAAAGGAGCATTCAAGGTGTCCTCTGAAACACAAAACCATTTACCAGGTTCTGACACAGTTATTCCTTTGACCCACATAGTAAAGCACATGTAAATCTGGGGAGTGGGAGGGGGGGCACCCAGCATTGTGACAGGTTTACATACTGTCCTGTTACTGCACTTCTGGGTGACAGCAGTCGGCTGTACATCAGGGCTCTGCAGGTTGTGGCCTAATGAAATAAAATTCAGAGAGAGGATGAAGCATCTTTGAAGTAAACTAGTCAGCAGAGGCCCAGTCCTTCAAAAGCAGAAAGCATGGAAGAGCAGGAAACAATTCCAGTCCATGTAGCTTTTCTCCATCAACAAATAGCCCAGAAGCGCTTTGATTTTTGACTCCTATCCACATTCCTGTTCCTCTGCCAGGTGAATCCTGCCATCTCTGAGCTTTTCTGCTCTGTGGTATTTTTGGTAACTAATGTGAACACTGAGAGAGATTCCTGGAGCTCAGTTAGCTAACTTAAAACTGTATGATTTTTATATACACTAGAATACATGGTATAAAACAACAGCCACAGGAATGCAAGCACCCTCAAAATAAGCTTTTACCTACATGCAAAGAAAAAAAAGGTCTATTGGAGATTGTAATAACCATATAAAATAACCGGTCTTATATAAAGGTGATATCTTACAACATTCTCCAGCCCATTCCAGCAAGACTTAGTTTAACCCATGCTGCAGCTAGTGTTTTGTTTGGAACTGCAGTGATGTTCTCAGAAATATGTTCACCCTCCAGCCCATACTTACCAAGTAGATGCCAACTAGGCCTGGGTTCAGCGGTGTTTACAAGGCCAGTGTTATGGGGATTTAAACTGAAAACAACAGAAAACCATGCACAAACCAGAGCAGCTGTCATTGGCAGTTCAGAAATGGTTGCACAGGGTCATGGGGTGCTTATCTCAATTCAGAGCCATCTCTTGTCTCTGACTCAGACTCTCTCATCTCTCAGTAAAGCTATATTGTAGAAGAATAAAAAACGATTTTATTTTCTTGGTGTTCTTTCCAAGCAGCTCCAAGACCCAGAGAAAGAGCTGTCAGGATGCCAGAGCCAGCAAAGTCCACCTCTGCCCCCAAAAAGGGCTCCAAGAAAGCCGTGACAAAGACCCAGAAGAAGGGTGATAAGAAGCGGCATAAGAGCAGGAAAGAGAGCTACTCTATCTATGTCTACAAGGTGCTGAAGCAGGTCCACCCCGACACTGGCATCTCCTCCAAGGCGATGGGCATCATGAACTCCTTCGTTAATGACATTTTTGAGCGCATCGCTGGAGAAGCGTCCCGCCTGGCCCATTACAACAAGCGCTCCACCATCACCTCCCGGGAGATCCAGACGGCAGTGCGCCTGCTGCTCCCAGGAGAGCTGGCCAAGCACGCTGTCTCAGAGGGCACCAAGGCTGTCACCAAGTACACGAGCTCCAAGTAGCCGGATGTCACCTCCCCAATGGGACCATCAACCACCGGACCCTCCGCGCAAGCACAGGCAGGCAGCCACAGTCCAGATAAACATCGCGGCTATTATCCACAGCAATTTACAGCCTTGGGGTGCGCATGAGAAGCTGCCCGGTGGAAGAGGAGACAGTGATCTGGATGGTGGCTGATTTTCACAGTCTGTTTGGGACACGCAGCAGGTTCGGTGAGGCTGATGGAGGAGGCCCCTGCTTTCACATCTCATCCAAAGGACTGGCCAACTGTAGTATACCCAAACTCTCCTCTGTGCTTGGCAACATGCATGCTTGGCACTGGCTGGGGAGGCAGGCAGTGGCAACACAGAGATGCCATCTCTTTAAGTCTTCCTGTTTGGCTGCTTTCTCACAGTCATCCCAGATGGGCACTGAAGAGTCAGCGCTGGTACCCATCCTCTCCCTCTTAGCCCAGATCCATCCCTGTGTACAGTGGCACAGCCCACCCCATGCCAGCAGAAGTGTCATTGACAACTACCAGGCACAGGCTATAGAATAAAATCCATATTGATTCAACAGCTATCTGTGCTTGACAGCCTATTTAAAGAGCAAGCCTGGCGGGCAGATGCTGGGATGAAACCAAGCACTATTCCTCCTCATTGCTGCCAGTGGATGAGCCATTAAGCAGGCTGAGGGTGCCAGTGCTGGAGCTGCCCACTGCCTCCTCCCTTGTGCCAACGTGGACAGACGGACAAGGGGGGATGTTGGGGCTGGGACACTTCCTTCCCTGGCTGCTGCTTTAGGACTTGCTTTGTGTGCAAGACATTGCTAAATCTGCTGCTTTTCAGAGATTTTTCCTGCTCAACACTGCCTCTGTGCTCCCTGCCACCGTACACGTGAGTGAGATGGGGTGGTGCTTAGAGTACCATCTCTTGTGAGCACTGGGGTGATGCAGGACAAGCAGCACAGAGGCGTGGGGAGGGGACTGAGGACTTGGGAAGGGGTCTGGAATGGGAACAGAGGTGGTTAATGCAGGCTGGGGGAGAGGCAGGCTCCCCGCACTGTGGCAGTTCACCTGGCACTGTCTTCCCTGCTTTGTTCATTGGTTAGAACAACCAGTGAAGCAAAACTGGAGCTGAGTGGATATACAGGGACGCTTCCTTGTATCCCAGTGACGTTTTAAAGACTAAATAAGTTTAAACTGCTTCAGATAGTCCCCATGTCTTCTCAAAGTCCACAGTAAGGTGAGCAATAATAAAAGCCATAGAGGTTAGTGGAGGAATGTCTTGGTTGCAGGTTGTCTTGCCCAGACTGTTGGATAGCAGGAGAGCATGTGTGGAACTGGTGTGGAGTTGAAGCTTCCTACTCAAAACACAAAATTAGCCATCATTTAAAAAAAAAAAAAAAAGAAAACCCAACTCTCTGGTAGGCAGTAGCACGCAGACAGAAAATATTCAGGTCTAAAATAACAACTGCTTTCTGCAGCTTGTTCTGTAAATAAAAAGGGCAGCAAAAACCCAGGAACTAAGTGCAGGTTCTCCCCAAACTCCAAGACCTTGCTTTTAATTGAAAGGCAAGTTCATACCCTGAAATACCAACCCTGCAGTACATCTCTCACTCTCCCCTACGTTTATCCTGTTTCTTTACAACTAGAGAGTGATGGGGACACTTGACAAGTTTATTATCACTTTTGGAGCTGTAGGACTCTGCAGGTCCTGAAGATTCAGTTATTTCTGGTTTTTATAGCAGTGTTGCAGTCATTTTCCTGGTGGTCTGAGGAAAGGACCACACTGACCTGCTCAACCAAGAGCACCTCAGAAACCCCAGAGCAGCGCAGGGTCTCATGGTCTCTGTGCAAGACTGAAGGTCAAGTTGCTTTTGGGCTGCTCCCATCTCCCTGCTTTGGGTTTGAACATCCCATACCCAAAAAGGGGCTTTCCTGCCCTACTTGGGTCAGTGACAGCACACAGCCGTGTTTCATCCCAGCAGGAATCCCTGGTGATACCTTCCAGAAGGAGCAAAACCTGCTTTCCAGGTGTCAGCTCCCACAGTGCAGTTAGCTCAGTGGTACGCACTGGTGCTGGTAACCTGGACCACGTGGCCGGGACACTTTGGATGTGACAGCTTAGCACTTCTTTTGTTTTCCATTCAAAGAGTTGGAATTGGATGCCAGAGATGAAAATGTACCTGCAGTGGGCCTAGAGCCACCGGCTTTGGCCTCTCTCCCACCAGAAACTGGGAAGCAGATAGTGCAGAAGGGGAATATCAGGAGTGAAGGGCTGGCTGGCAGTGCTGGAGCTGTGAGTACCACTCGCTGGAGTTGTGAGTGGAATAAATCTGCTCCAGTCCAAGCAGTGTGTGCGAGCCGGGACACACATCATCCGGGGTTAACTGTCACCGCCTCTAAATCCTCATTCTTTTAAGCAGTCCTTCTGCTAGAAGTCAGGAAAGAAAACACAGCATTGACCCTCCAGGGTCTCCTGGA
Organism: Lathamus discolor; assembly: GCF_037157495.1. Taxonomy (NCBI): domain Eukaryota; kingdom Metazoa; phylum Chordata; class Aves; order Psittaciformes; family Psittacidae; genus Lathamus; species Lathamus discolor. The sequence continues at coordinate 27,527,295 of NC_088884.1, forward strand.
CAGCTCAGGGAGCTGAGGACAAGGCTGGGCACTTGAACAAGAGCTGCTGTGCATGCACATATGTATGTACAGCGTACATATGTGTACATACAATATGTTGTCCCCATACACATACAGTACCAGTCTCATTTTCCTGTGCCACTGTTGCCACTCTCCATTTTTGGAGGTTGTTTCAGAGAGAGAAGCAGTTACTTAAGGCTAGAAAAATACTTGACAGCTTAAAGAGGATCTTTTATATTGTCTAAAGTCAAGTGACAGAGACTGGTTATGTCCATCCAGTTATAGTTCAGGCTGTCATTTCACACATCATTTGCTTTTCACTCTTCCTTTGTATCATTTCTTTACTTGATGTTTTACTTTACTCCTGATAATGTGGAGCACAGGATTGAGGAACTGATCCAGGTTAAAATTAACCTCTTTTTTTGTTTGTTTGGGGTTTTTTGGGGGGTTTTTTGGTTGGGGTTTTTTTTTTGGTGGTTTTGGTGGGGTTTTGTTGTTGTTTTTTGTTGTTGTTTTTGTTTGCGTTGTTTGTTTTTTTCGGTATCCTTTCAGGTTTTGTTTGAATACAGTCCTGGTGGCTCTGATCCGTCACTGTTTTACAGACACTTGTGCCAGCTAAGGGAAGGGCTGATCCAGGAAAGGCAAGGCTGGCATAAGCTAGGGCTGCCGCAGAAAGCAGTTGGGAATTAATGGCCTTAGTGAAGAAAGGAAATCTGTTTCTCCTGTGGTGGTCCAGTTCATAGCAACGATATGGCTTTTAGATGCATCACTAGGAGTGTTACCTTTGCAGTGTCCCACAAGCAGTTTCTCTGATGTTGGAATCAGACGTATCCCATTTCCACAGGCCCCAGAGGACTCCAGTGTTACACCACGGGAAGGGAGCAGCTTGGGAAGGGCATTCTGCTCCCATGCAGCCACCCAACTGCAGCAGTTGGAGGTTCCTTGTTCAGCACACAGCAGCATGTGAGGCAGCCTGCCCTTCCCATAGCTGCCTGCTGCTGCATGGGAGCATGCTCACACGACTGCAAGAGGAATCACTTTGTGATGAGCTTGGACTGAGCCTTAGCAGTGGAGGCAATAGAAGATGGTCTAAAAGTTCAAGTGTAGATTGGCCACTCAGTAATCTGAATTGTGACATATTCCACCATTCCCTGGTAAGGGGATTGCCTGCAAAAGAGGAGTTCTGCATTCTGGGCTCTGTGCTTTTAAAAAATATGTATTTCCAGCTCTGAAATTGATAAAATGTTTTAATGATTAAGATAATATCCCAAGCCCCACTGTCCCTGCCTGATTCCTATTGCAATACTGGGCCGTTCCTGTGTTTGGAAAGGGAAGCTGGAAAAGTAACACAGCCTCAATATTAACCTCATATTAACCCAGTGGACATCACTGCACTGAGTTATTTGTTTCCATGTGCAGTTCAAGAGGTAAAATAAGCTACTATAGATCTACTCCTGATTTTCCACCTAGAAAGGTCTGAAAGTCCACCCTGCCTTCACAGCTGAGCTCAACCTAGAGGAGAACTGAGCAGCCACATGCACGGAGGTTTGCTCCTACTCAGGACGGAAAGGTCTTTGGTCAAGCATGGGGAAAATGAGTAAAAACAAGTGTGGAGGATGAGTGCCTGTGCTGGGCACTGCTGCGTGTCCTGGGAAGGGATGCTTGAGCTGCGACTGCTGAAGAGCCCTGCCCAAAGGAGCTGTGTGCCCATCTGCCCTGGTGACAGGCAGCCATGCGGATGTAGCCCCAAGACCTGGCCACCTCTGGAGTTAAGCTTGGCATGGCCTCTGCATAGCCGTGAGCGTTTGTCCCATCATAGCGTTTCCTGACAGTTTACATCCAGAACAATTGTTTACAGGGAAAGGAGGAATGTGAACTAAATGGTAAAATTCACTTGCTGACAGAATGTCGAGAGCTCCCTGGGACAGCACCTGGGGAGCGATCTCATGCTTACTCCATGCATGGTATCTTTCAGGCTTATGTACAGAGTTTTCCTGACAGTAAGTGTTACATCAGGTATGATCTATGTTATATTACTGCTGGTTCATGACCTGTCTTACTGCTGAGTACCTGTTTTCTGTTAAATGTATAAATAAAATGTAAATGCCAATCTGTTGAAAATCAGGCAAGACCTAGCTCTCAGGATGTCTTTGCTTCTGTATCACTGTGGTCCCCCCAAGCCCTACCTTTCTCCATCATCCAGAGCCGGGGTGACAGCAGCCACCCTTCCAGCATAGATGGAGCCCAGCTGGTCCTGGCAGAGGGTCAGTACAAAACCAGAGCAGCCCCACACTGGGATGTCACAGGCCACTGCTGTGACTCCTCGTGGGTGTCACTCGCCCCAAACGTGGGCGCAGCATGAGCGTGTGTACGTGTTTTCAAGCCCTTCCAGCGAGCTTGACCTGTGCAGAGCTGAGCCTGCAACATGTCCTTGCCACACTCCTGCTTGGGTGTGCTCTGCCCAGCACCCATCGCTCAACCCTCAAGGGACAACAGTTCTGACTCGCACAGACTGAGGACTGTGACATTCTGTGGCTGAAAAAGTGGTTTGTGCACATTCAGAGTTTCTGTTTATTTCTGTTCATCTGAATTAATGGTTGCTGCCACTAGAAACATCTTTCCTTGCACTATGAGAAGTTTGTAGGCAACAGTGTAAGATGTAGCATCTGAAAAGCCTAGGAAGAAAAAAGTCTTCCTTTTAAAGAATTATTGGTAAATATGCGCAAGTAAAACACATACCTGCTGGACATCAGCGCCATAATTCACTCGCTGGAGTGGAAAATGCATGTGCCATGCTAGATGTGTGCTGGAGAAACAAGCTAATATATGGCAAGTAGCAGAAATCAGAGCTAAAAAGATTCAGAGTCTTTCTAAAGACAGACTCAGAAACTTAATATTGGGAAAAAGGAGTATTTGGAGAAAAAAAGTCCCTTACAACTAACTGATCTGAAGTATTTCTTTCCAAATAAACATACTACGCTACTTCTAATGCTGATTCCCATTTTGATAACCCTTTGCAGAGCAGCAGAATGCACTTTCATAACAGAGCTGACACCTGGGTCTCTGGAAGACCCAAACCAGGTTACAAAAGGTAGATCATAACCCATGGGTGGTGGGAGATAACTGTTGGGGCTTTTTAGTTATTCATTTATTACTTAGTCATTATTGACTGGTTATTCAAAGACCATTAGTTGGACTCAGGTGCCACATGGACTCACATTTTGGCAAAACCAGATAGAAAAACTCAGGAGCATCAAAAGAAACTATGCAAGAACAAGGTTTGAAACAAGTAAGGTGGAGCAGAGAGCTTTGCATCTTATTTTCCTATGGGGCTCCTGCGCTTGCACGGGTGGTTATGTATGTGGACTGTGTTAGCCTGGATTAAGTGGAAGATGTAAAGAATGTTTTGTTTCTAAAATAGTCAGAGTTAATAAACACAGATGGTGTGAGAAAGAGAGAGGAATGGAGCTTCTGCTTTCTCATATAAAGGAAAGCTGTTCTCAAAAACATTTATTTTCTCCCTTGAAGCAGCTGATTTAAAAAGAATTATACACAATTTCCTGCCTTTTAATGTCCATAATGCTAATTCCCCCCCACAAAAACATCTCTTACAGAATTCATTCAGAAAAAAATTCTTACAGATTTACGTGTCTTCTAAAGACAGAACAAGATTGTAATAGTAATAGAGATAGGAAGGTTGGTAAGAACGGGGAAGGAATGGTAATGGCTGGGTGTGAGGCACTAGAAGGGACCAAATGCAGGAGTCCGTGAGTAAATGCTGTAAGGATGGCAGGAGCTGATGGGACCTTGATGAGGTGCCCGCTAAGATGCCAGCACACACAACAGAGCATGCAGTTGTGTGGGACACAGTCAGGAAACAAAGGGCAGGGAATAAATCCTAGTAACTCGCAGAGGTGCAGCAGGATGGACAGTGTAGTTGCTGCCAGCAGCTAGAAGGTATAAAAGGCCCATCCAGAGCCAGCACACAGTCACCAGCCTAAGAGGAGCACCTAAGAAATTTGATTAGGATATAATGGGACCATCCCTCATCTGAAAGTCATTGCGGAGATGGACGCACGCATCCTGTGTCTGCATGCTGGTCAAATGGCTTGGATAAACCCCTTGCATGAGTAGGTGGGTACAAGAACATGAGATTGACTGAGTCAAATCAGTACTGCTTTAAAATAAATTCTCCTGCCTGTAAGGTGATAACGTCACCCTCCTACGGGGACTTGTGTTAGGTATGATACATCGTGGCTGCTCATCAATTCATGTACATCCAGCGTCAGGGCAGGAGGTGTCTCATGTCCTGTGCACCTCTCCTGCCTGGTTGCCCGGTGAACCTCCTCCTGTGCAGGTGTGGACAACATCCTCTATAGGAAATACATTCATATTTGCCAACAATGGAAACAGTGTCCCCCACAAATTTTTGAATAAACCAGAAGATGCTCCTGACCTAACCTGCCCCATGGGCTAGCACATACCTGTGTGAGTACCAGGCTGCCTCTGAAAACCATAGCTCCAGATGGCAGAGCCGTGAGTGCTGTCAATACAAGCACTCAGTGTCCTCTCTTCACCTGAGACAGTCTGGGAAGACCAACAGAAAGAGGGAACATAAGTGCACCACATCCAATTTCACTGAAATGAAGAAAATGATGATGCTATTGCCACTCACTGTTTCCTTTTTTAGGCTTTCAGTTTATTTGGAGTGCTGCAGCATCCGAGGGCTCCCAGGAAGCCTGGTCTTGCAGGCACTAATGGAAACAGGCTATTGAACTGCTCCGTCCCAGTAAAACCTGCCCTTGCAGGAAGCTTTCTGGGGCATGGCTCAGTTCTATCAAAATTGGAAGCTTGCAATGGCCGGGGCTGCCTGAGCACATTGAGAGGTAGATGGTTGCTGTTGTTGAGAGGTTGCTTTTTAAGCAGGAACATTTATCCCACAGCTACTTCCTTCTTTCATCAAGGTAATGAAAAGTCACATCTGAGCGCTGACTTTAGAGGTGCAACATCCCCACCTCCCTTCTACAAGCACCCTGCAATGCCACGTCCACACTAAGTCTACACCGCTCCAATGCTGACTTGCACTCTGGCTCAGGTCTAGAGCAAACCAACTGCAGCTCAGCAGAAAACAGAGGGAGAGCGAAAGAAGAAACTTCATATTCACTCCAAGCCCCTTTTGCAGTTTGTGGTATAGCAAAAGGACCCAGACACGTCTCCCTGCTGCTGATCTCGGATAACAAAAGCTGTCTCCGTGGGGTCTACCAGCAGCCTCTGGCCACTTAGTAAGAAAGAGCCAGAGCTCTTTTTAGCCCAGATGATTCAGCACAAAGAAGCCTTTACAGCTCAGCAACAGGCATCTTGCACCTCTTCTCATCACGCCTCTTCTCAAGTTTTAAATACAAGGGGACCAAATTTCTTACAAACTCCTGATTCTCTCAGTTCTCTCAGCATATGCCTGCAGTGCTGTTTCTGGCATTTAAGTACCTTTAAATGGAAAAGATAGAGCTCTCAGGAATCACAGGGCACCGCCTGCACCATCTCTGTTTCAGAGCCAGCATTGTCCCTGGCATTAGCTAACCCCCACTTGTGGTATTTTGTGTTTGTAGGGCAGCATGCTGAACAACACTGAGCAGCAGCAGCAGAAAGGTTGATGCCAGCAGCCACATGCCACTGAGGATGAGGTCCTCCATCTCATAGGGTGTCACAGCAACTGAGAGCTCAGCCATGTTTTAAAGGGATTAGAAGTGTATAGGTGGCAAGAAGAATTTTAGTAATAAAAGACTAAACAGATGCAAGTTTGCAAGCAATGGTAGCCTTCTGCTTTATAGGCAAGTTACACTGGGTACAAAGGAACAGCAGGAAGAGGTCTTATCCCACTCTGCTAGCTGCTGTGCTTTTTGCAGCATAGAATCACAGAATCACAGAATAGTTAGGTTTGGAAAGGACCTCAAGATCATCTAGTTCCAAACCCCCAGCCATGAGCAGGGACACCTCACACTAAACCATCCCACACAAGGCTCTGTCCAACCTGGCCTTGAACACTGCCAGGGGCGGAGCATTCACAGGTTCCCTGGGCATTCCCATTCCTCACCACCCTTACAGTAAAGAATTTCCTCCTTATATCCTATCTAAACTTCCCCTGTTTAAGTTTGAACCCGTTACCCCTTGTCCTGTCACTACAGTCCCTGATGAAGAGTCCCTCCCCAGCATTCCTATAGGCCCCCTTCAGATACTGGAAGGCTGCTATGAGGTCCCCACGCAGCCTTCTCTTCTCCAGGCTGAACAGCCCCAGCTTCCTCAGCCTGTCTTCATACAGGAGGTGCTCCAGTCCCGTGAGCATCCTCGTCCTCAGAAACAGCCCATAGCTGCTGGCTCTGGTAAGCAGCCTCCACAAGATAGGTGCAGAATAGAAATTCATGCCCTAAGTGCCCAATTCAGGTGAATTAATATTGAGTTCAGAGTTCAGAAAGGAATACTAAGCTTTTGGGAGTTTTCCCTCCCGATATTTATTTGTAATTTACCATTTGGTTCACATTTTTCATGTTTTCCTCAGGGCTTGGCCTGGCTCTGGATAACTGACACTCAGCTACACACCTGCCAAGGCCTGAGTGGGCAACAGCTCTGGAAGTGACCTGAAAACATGTGAAGTCAACCCAAATACCTGCAGCCTGGCTTTTGGGCACAAAGATGCCAAAACATCTGTGCCTACACAAGGCTGAGCAACTTTGTGCTGACACTTAATGATGTTCTTCCAATCTCTCTCCATCGAACTGTCTTACGAAAAGCAAGAGCATGGAGCCACTCCTTGTTTACTTAACGCTATGGGATCATAGAATCCTAAAATAGTAAGGGTTGGAAGGGACCTTAAGATCATCTGGTTCCCTTGGTACTATTTCAGCACTGATAATGGTGTCCTCTCCATATCTTAGTTAGGCAACGTTCCTGCAGTTTTCAGAGGATGACCCAGATGAGGTAAAAGCAATATCAAGATTCCCATCCCCAAGAGTCAGCCAGGTATAACGTTTGCCTGGGTACTATAGAAGATTTATGGGAAGATGTGATTGAGCTGACATCTCTGATCGTTAGTGGGATTTCACAGCACAGCACACATCAGGTTATGCAGGGCTGCTGTCCTCCTGTACTGGCATCTCCCTGGCTTTGTCACAACTGAGATTTAAGGTGTGGATGTGCATAGTCTAAACCATACGATGTGTTATATCCTGAGTGTCTTGCTAGAGGCCCAGTCGCTGTGCTCAGTAAGCTCCAGGATGAGATCCTACTTAGATTCTCAGTTCATAATTAAGTGAGATTTCACTAAGAATTGAACTTATTTTTAGCAAGGTGGAAAAGGTCCTTTTTCATCTTCTGAGACTCATTTCCCTCCTTCGAGTCTGCCACCTAAGACACCTCCACCACGGTGCTGAGTCACACAACCCTTGGTAGCACCTTGTCCTTACAGAAATAGGTGTGATATCATCTGGGGTTCGAACCCTGAGCTGAAGCAGTGCCTGTGCTGTACTGACGTGAGTCACTGACATGGCCACAGGGAGAGAGGCCTTGGGCACAGCACATACACCCACCTGCAATCCAGTCCAAAGCCCTGACCCTGAGGGACAACACGGCTCCTTCCAGCAGCTCCTGTATGAGCTGGCTTAAACCTGCTGTTGACAGTTATTTTCACTCTTATAATAAAGATAAGCCGTGGATGTAGCAGAGCAGTATTTGGTATAAATCAGTCCACTGAAACCCAACTCGTATCCGGGCTGAAATAATCCTGAAATAAGCTATCCATCCCCGTTATTTCATTTTTATTTCAGCAGTGCTAAAACAACTCAAACGGGAGCAGGTCCCGACAGCAAAGCAAACTGCTCCTGTGCCAGGGAGCTGCTCACAGGCAGGGGGACAGGCTGGCAGGGCACGGCGAGGAGGAGCCATGCCAGGCTCCAGGGCAGCAGAAGGCGAGTGCCTGCCCCTGGCTCCACCAGCCTGCCCCTGACTGACAACGCGCTCAGTGCGGCAGCTCCAGAGGTGCCCCGCTGGTGAGGTACAGCACACGTGGGCACCGGGCTCCTGGTGCGAGCTGTGACACCTCTGTGTGCGGCTGTTTCTGGGGACATTGGATAGGGGACACTTGTGCCTGATGCTTTGGACTGCTCAGCATAGAAAATGGCTGTATTCTGGGCAAAACGAGCCCTATAGGGTGTTGTCCATGACCTCAGCTCCCGTATTTCAAGGTCTGCAAGAGCAGTAGGCTGCAGGCAGGGCCCAGCAGGCAGGGAGGGTGCTTACACTAAAGCCAAGGGAAGTGTGGTGCTAAACCTGGCCATCTCCAGCTTAGACTTTGCAGATCACAGAATCACAGAACAGCTAGGGTTGGAAAGCACCTTAAGATCATCCAGTTCCAACCCCCCTGCTATGGGCAGGGACACCTCACACTAAACCATCCCACCCAAGGCTCTGTCCAACCTGGCCCTGAACACTGCCAGGGATGGAGCATTCACAGCTTCCTTGGGCAACCCATCCCAGTGCCTCACCACCCTTACAGTAAAGAACTTCTTCCTCATATCCAATCTAAACTTCCCCTGTGTAAGTTTGAACCCGTTACCCCTTGTCCTGTCGCAACAGTCCCTAATGAAGATCCTCCTCTCTGATTCAGCACTGACAATCCCAGCATGTTAAGGCAGTTTTCACACAAGATATCCTGGTGACTGCCTCCGTTCTGTTTTCTGCAGGTCTCTCATTGCTCCCAGACACGTGCACAGCACCCATTGTTGCAGCCTGTTCAGTCAACATGCTACCATGGTGCCAATATCTGCTTATATCCTACCTCCTTCCCCACAGCTTTCAAGCTTCCCCAGCCAAGCCTTGTCAGCTCTCTGCCAGGCTCAAAAGCCTTTCTGCAAAGTTTCCTTAAGCCTCCCCCTCTTTCTTCTGCTCCTCACTACAGGTGGCTTTAGCCAGCTCTTCCCTAAGACCCAAGGAGGAACCATTTCCCCCTCTCTGAGCCCTTGTCTCCACAACTGGATTAGACTTGAAGAAATGAGGGGTTTTATCTGTCTCAAAGGTCCCACCACCAATCACAGGTGGAAAGGCCTCAGAGGAGTGCCCCCACAATGGAGGAGGCTACGTGCTTACAGTGCAGCTGAAAGGGGAGCTGCAGTCCCCACACACACCGGTAGCTGCAGGAGCGCTGTTGGAGTAACATCACTTTGCTTTACCTCGCTGCGCCTGGATGACTAGTGCGGGTGCTGGTACCTCTTGTCACTGGCGCTCAGAGCAATTGCCACGCTGCGAGCCCCTGCCCTGTGCTAGGAGGAAATGACCTGCACCCCAGGAGTTCTCATTTCTCTCATTTTACAGTGGGGGGTAGTCTGAAAACCTCCCTTGAGGACAAACATCTGAAATTATGCATGTTTGCAGTGGGTAGGATGTGGCAGCTGGGAGCACAGACCCACAAAGGCGCCCCATGCAGCAGCGCCTGGTGGCTGTGCATCCCCTGAATATCACATCCCTGACCCTCCCACCAGCAGCTGTATGTAGTCTGTGAACTGTGTGCCATGGCAAGCTGCTGTGCTGTGAGATGCTGCATCACAACTGGTCCTAGCACAACAGCGTGCTAGTGGCTGGCACAAACATCTCATCTTCACTGACCCAGTGCTTGCCAGAACCTGGGACATATCCCAGCCAAAAGCCCTTCCAGAGCTACAGCCCTTCTGGGCCTTCCTTTACTATCTTTGTGTATTTTAAGGCAGAAACTCTGCTAGAGCCACTTCTCAGCAGGGTTCATCCGAAAGCAGCACATCAGTGACTCATGTCACAGCCCCTTGGGCAGTGGAGAGCCCCTTGAGAAGGCTATGCCTGTGGCTCTGCTCTTACCTGCTCAGCCAGCAGAGCCGCCTTGCCTTCCCTGCGGGAAGCCTTCCTGGAAGGAAAACTCAGCGCTTGTTTCTGAATCCCACAAGCAGGACAAATCCACCTGCAGGAAAGAAAGAAGGAACAGAGCATGCAGACTTTGCAGGCAGCTTTCACAGGCACCTCACATCAGGTGCGCACCTCTGTCCTGCCTGCAGCCGCTGCCAAAAGTTACCTGCCCTTCCCAAATCTGTGCAGGAAGAGATTGTCTCTGTGCTGGTCTGAGCTCTTGGTCACGGGCAGGAGCATGAGAACAGCCTTGGACTGCAGGCGCTTCAACTTTACCTGCATGCAGCAGAGTGTTGACACAAAAAGGACATCTGTAAGCCACCTGCATGTCCTCTTGCATAGAGCCATGGCAGGAGCAGCATGAAGCTGGGCAAATTCAGCCAACAGCTTCTTAGGGACCCAGTTCATGCCTAGTGCCAGTGGTCACGGGGTGGCCCACACACAACCTTTCATCTGCTGGTTAGAAATAAGCCAGGGAAATTATCCTTCTTCCCACCCTGTGTCCCGTAAGAAAAGCAATGAGGAAAGCACAGATCCCTGGAGCTTGTGGAGGGTGATTAAATCTTGTCCCACACTGATCCAACATCGTATTCAGCCATCCACACTCTCCCTCCAGTGTTTCTTCTGCCCAACAGCACTGGTCGAACCCACAGTACTAATGTGGGCATACTCCCATAGGTGTATTCTGCAGCAGAGTTGTGATTCCATTGCAAGGGGGGTGTTCACTTCACCCAGCATCATTTTGAAGGCAGAAGTACAGGTTCTCTCCTCTGCTGCTGTGTCAGAGCTGCCCTGAGGCAGACAAATCTGTGCTTGCAAAGAGTCAGCGTGAGGATTAGGGACAGTTATTTGAAGCCTGCATCACTTCTGCTCATGCTAAAGGGCTTACTCCCGTTGCACCAGTGTGACGGGGGAGAAGACGGCTCCATTTGAGTTTGGCTGCCCTCATTTAGAAGCGCATGGTGTTTTCCTCAGGCAGCAGAGCAGGCTGTGTTTAGACCCCTGAGATTTGGGTTTCCTTGAATCTTCTTGCAAGTCATATCCCTTATTTCATAAGGTACTTGTGGAAACAGAATCCGACATGCCGCATCTCTCGCTAAAACTGACAAGATCCTAGTATAGTGGGAGTTTGGGGAATTAGTAGCACTGAGTTACACAGTGCTTTAAGTAGTATGAATCTTTCTCATATGCAGGGTGGAAGAGTCACAAGCTAGTGACAAATATTTGTTCTCTTTAATTATGTGTAGCAAGGGAGGACAACCAGCTCCATCCAGCTTTCCTCCTCCATCGCTCTGACAGCTTCAACATCACCAGCTCTTGGAGCAAAGCAGGCACAGAAATAAAATCCGCACTGATTTTAGGAGTGGGCATCACAGGCCTGTATCATGAGAGCACGCACTGTTATTTATAAGTGATGGTAAGGAACTTGGGCACACCTAAGACATCACTGAAATTCCTGATCATAGAATCGTTTAGGTTGGAAAACACCTTTAAGATCAAGTCCAACCACTAACTTATCATTGCCGAGACCACCCCTAAACCCTGTACCTAAGCAGCACACCTACATGGCTTTTAAATACCTCCAGGGATGGTGTCTCAACCACTTCCTTGGCCGCCTTTTCCAATGCTTCATTGCTGCTCTTTGGGCCTGCTCCAGCCTCAATGTCTGTCCTGTAGTGAGGGGCCCAGAACTGAACACAGGATTCGAGGTGTGACCTCACCAGTGCCCAGAACAGGGGATGATCACTGCCCTGGTCCTGCTGGCCACACTATTGCTGATACAGGCCAGGATGCCACTGGCCTTCTTGGCTGACTGGGCACAAGCTGGCTCATGTTCAGCTGCTGTGGACAAACACCTCCAGGCCCTTTTCCTCTGGGCAGCTTTCTAGCCATTCCTCCCCAAGCCTGTAGCGTTGCATGGGGCTGTTGCGACCCAAGTGCAGGACCTGGCCCTGAGCCTCGTTGAACCTCAAAACATGGGCCTCAGCCCATTGATGCAGCCTGTCCAGATCTCTCTGTAGAGCCTTCCTACCCTCCAGCAGATCAACACTCCTGCACAACTTGGTGTCATCTGCAAACGTACTGAGGGTGCGCATGATCCCCTTGTCCAGGTCATTGACAAAGACATTGAATAGAACTGGCCCCAGTACTGAGCATGGGGAACACCAGTTGCGACCAGCTTTAACTCCATTCAGCACCACTCTTTGGGCCTGTCCATCCAGGCAGATTTTTATCCAGCAAAATAACCTTTCTTGCCTTCTTACCTTCACGTGCCTTTAGAAGGCCTACCCCTAGCAAATGGCTCAGGTGAAGCAGGGAGGACACTGGTTATTTCTGGTCACTGAATGATTTCTAGATGTTGTAGAGTCCAGAGGCATCCCTGCAGCTCTTCCGAAGTCAGACAGGAAGGAAGGGAGCAGGGCTGTAGCTGCTGTCAGTTGTGAAGCACTCCATGAGGTGAAGCAAAGCGATGTTTGGCTGCTGCAGAATAACTACCTGAAGGATGGTTTGTTGTGACCCATATACCCCCGGGGCACAGGAAAGCTAGTCTGAGCAGAGCAACAGCACTTCCCCATCACTGGAGTGTTCAAGGTCAGACTGGACAGAGCTTTGAGCACCCTCGATCTAGTGATAGATGCTCCTGTCTGTGGTAGGGGAGTTGAACTACATGATATTTGCCTGTGCCTTCAACCCAAACCAGTCTGCGATTCTAAGGGAGTGAAGGAAGCATCGCCTGCATCTCCATGCTGCTGACCTGGGGGCTGCCAGCATGGGACCCTCACCTGTGTCAGGGGCTTAAAAACAGGGGCTTTATATGAAGCTGCATGGCCCCAGGCCTGTGCTGGGGCTCCACCACAGAGGGTGCCACAGCTGACACTTTGGGTCACAGCTCCCCTTTTGGGATGTGTCTACTTTGGACAGCAAGTCCCCAGGCTGACAAGGTCTTTTCCTGAGGCTCAGGTAATCTTGTCAGTCCAGGATAAAACGGCTTCAAAATAAACCCTCTGCTGTTCCCTCTGGGCTGCCTCTCCTGTACATCGCTGTTATTTTTCTACTGCCCTTCCTCCAGGATCGCCATCCCTCACAAGCCTCCCTGCTGAAATTCCCCAGGGAGCCAGGACCAAGCTCGCAAGCTCCCACTGCTTCACTTTGCTCCTTGCCTGTCAAGAACCTTAAGTGCTCTCCCCTGCTTCCCAGGCTCTCCTAAAAATGGCTCTGATTTCTCAGCAGCTCTTCTCCTCCTTGTCCTCCTCCTCATCGTCATGTGTTCACCCCTCTCCTTCATCTGGGAAGGCAGATTAAGCCTCTCTCTGCTTTGATCAAAGCCTAAAAGTGCTGGATCATCCTGCTGCTGAACCCACTTTTCAGACTAATCAAATTGCAGCTATTAGTGGTAAATCACATCATCTCATCTCTAGCTCCATCAGCCAAAGGTTGAAAAACAGAGCTTCCCACTCATGTCAGGCAAAGCAAGTGCTGATGATCCCTCTTCTATTTTGGGAAGGAAGGGCTTCCCCTGAGATGTCATGAAACTTGTACAGAAGATAGCTCAAAACTGCATACAATCACACCACTCCAGGTGCTGAACTGCACCAAAGTCTTGGCCTGCATCACTGTGCTACTTTTGAAGCGGCATCCTTATCCTGAGGATAGTATTAGATGCCAGATGTTTTTGCATTACTAAATACTCAACAAAAGCTAGAATTGGAGAAGCAGCTCCTCAGAGCCAGGCTGCACAAAGCAGGGTGCTGCCAGCTCTACCCCACTGCTGGCTGACACTGACCCCTTCCCCGTGTCCTCCTGTTCTGCCTGGCGTCGCTGGCTTGCTGCTGGCTCACAGGGCTCTTCTCTGGTTTATTCCTGATAAGTAATCAGACAACAAAGAGGTTCCCACTCTTCTTAGTAACTCTCAGACGGTGAAAAGCAGGTTCAACACACTAAATTGCCGTTACAAACACACCACAGTGAGGAGACTGGAAGGGCTGACACAGCAGGCTGGTCTCTCCATGCAAGGAATGGGGTATGTCAGTGATTGACAGCAAATGGAACAAAATGCATTTAAAGGCCCAGTCCTGGGGCTTCAGACCGAAACAGCACACTGCACTGCGTGAGGTGACCAGACCCCAGTAAGTGCCAGAGCCCAGGCTTTCATGGGTCTGAGGTGGCAGGAGAATGGCATGAAAAGAAACCCAGAGACTGCTTTTTGACAGGAGCGTCAGTCTGCGGAGTGCCACTGGTGTGCCGCGAAGCCACGCATCTCCTAGTGCTGCCCGTCAGGCTCCGATGACTGAGGGGAAGTTGTGTGGCCATAGGGGAGAGCAAACCACCTACAGCACTGCTCCTCCAAGACAGACATAGGTTATGAGCAGTCTCATTCAAGCTTATGCATGCATAGTTTGTGGTGTAATGATGTCTTGATCCATATGGGGGGCTTCATTGAGCTGACGCAATGCAAATAATAAGAGTTGCATCTGATATACAAGGTCAGGAGAAGATTTATGTCTTTGAAAGGTCAGGATTGGTGCTGCTCCTGTCCAGAGAATAATTGATAGATGTAAATTTTGCCCTTGGTACCCCAGTAGTTTACATTTGTTTATATTTCTCCTCCTTCTAATCCCTGAAAAATCATGAATATAATATAGATACGGTTGTTCCCATTTAGTGTTTCATACCTTTGAGTTCTGGTGCTAAGATTTGGCCCTTTTTTTAATGAGTCTTTTCATAAACCCAGACATGAAAGTCTGTGATTTAGAAAACTCTTAGCAGGGCAATTATGAGGTTTTCCTACAAAAAAGAAAAAGGCTCCTTTTAAAGAACATCACTAACGCTTCCTCCACTGTTTTTATCATTGTCTTAAAAGGCAGAGCAACTCTTCCATGATGAATTTTTCATGCACTGGGTAGGAAGGGATAATTAGTGTGCTTCACACCGATTGTCTGCAACTGCTTTCTAATTAACTAATTGACTACAGAGCTAATGGGATTCAAAACAATTCCTTATATTTGAATTTGGCCAGACCTATTTTAAGGACCACGAAGACAGATTGGCCAGAAGCTTTCATCTGATGTCAATCAGACTGGTACCTTGGAAATACTGCTTTATTACAGCCTGGGTCGCTATTTTGCAATGGCTTTTGCCTCTACCTGGTGGCTGGAAGATGAATTGCACGATTCCCGGTTTTTCTTTGGTGAGAGGCAGGCAGTCTTTCGGATGAGAATATATATAGAAACATGAAAAACACCCTAAGCTATCACAATATATGGATTCTTTTTGTTTTTCCCCATTCCACAGTCAGGTCAAAAAAACTATTGGAAAGGATCGGTGGTGTGGATATGTGAATAAATATAACATAATATAGTAATCACAGAGGCAGCAGTCATGACTCAGAGATCTGTAAGATTTATTTAAAGGCATCGACAAGAGAGTGTCAACAGACAAGCAAAATCCAACAGATAGATACAGTCAACTCGCTTTTCAAGAGACATTGGGGAAATCCTTCAACAGCAGCTCATAAAGGAGCTGCCACAGATTGAGAGAGAATGTCTGCATGTGAGCAAGCAATTGCCAAAAACCAGGAATACCAGCAGTACGCACAGGGAAAGGGAGTCCCAGCTGGAGACCTGCACTACTGTGTGCTGTGGCTGCTCTGAGCAACCAATGCCTAAAGAATCAGCAAAAGAAGGTGGAAATAGACCTTGAGGGGTAATGGGTAAAATCATTCAGCTGTACGCAGCTGTCCAAAGCAATGAGGATGAAAATTGCTTCAGTGGTAAAGCAAAAGGCTTCCATAATACCCAGAAATTGGACAGTAAAATGGCAGGTGGAATCTGTAGATAAAAGGTAGATAAGTTTAAGTCAAACCCATTAGCAAACACAGTTCTAAACCAGCTATTGAAAATCGAAACATGATGAGAAGTCCTGGGGCCGTCTCAAGGCAAATGTAATGGAATAAAACCGCTACAGAAAACAATTACAGACATTAACCCTGAAAACAAACAACAGAGGGGGACTGTGATGGCTGCCCATGAAGTCCTGAGGGAATAGAGGGCACTGTCTAGTGGTGTCTGAGAGCCCAAGCAGATGCTATAGGGAGGGAAGAGGAGGGTGCCTTACTACGTGTGCTGCAGCTTCACAACAGTCTATGGGAGAATACCAAAGTTTACATGATTCAGAAAGGAACTGGCAAGACTTGGGGGAGAAAATTCATTTGGCACTATTGAAAATGAAGGCATCGTTTCTAGTCAGAAAGTCTTTGGACCACAAATGGTTGCAGTTCACAAGCACTTTCAGGCAACACCAGTACCTGCTTGTCCTCTCTGCATGCTCTGCCTGCAGGACCTGTTACTGGCCACAACCAGAGGCAGGGTAACAAGCCAAGAAGCCTTTGATCTGCTCATTCTTGAATTTAATGTTATCACTTACATCCAGTGCCTTCCACATTGGAGGAAAAACCCCAAAGGCTACATTTGCTGGAGCACATCTCGTCTCCCACTAGATTACATTTCAAGCATCAGCAGGAGCAGTTTATCTACATGGTTCATGATAGGAATGGAGAAGATAGATAGCTAGGAAAGCCTCAACTAAATGTGAAAGGGCTAAAATCTTTTCCATGAAAAATCCATAGTGTAGGACAAGTGTTACACTGAGAAACTGCAAAATATTCCCATAATAGGTGTACTTAAGGAGGCTGTATAGCATGCTTAGGTCACCTTTACTCTGGCGTGCCCTTGAGAGCTTGACTTTGCAAAGGCAGTAATGCTCATTTAATTTGGTCTCCGTGCATCTTTTTGTGTGAATAATTAAGAATAATAATTTATAAAATTAGCAACACTTTACATCAGCACTTTTGAGTCATTTTGGGATGACTTCCCTTTATCAGATCCAGTGGCTCCAGCTGCCTGTTCTGTTTCTGTAGGTGCAGGCAAAGCCCATGCTGGATGCAGACATTGACCTTATGGAGGGTCCTGTCTACCTGCATCCCTCATTCAGACTGTACCTTGGGACAGTCAGTGCTCCCACAGCACTAAAACCCTGAACGTGGTCCATGGTGAGAACAGTGTTTGGCAGGCTCACATGAGAGATGCTGAGCACCCGCTGCTATGGCCACCTCACCTGCAGGCATGGTCCTCGCTGCATGACCAGCCTCTGGCAGCACCAAGAGCAAGAAGACAGGTCTGTATGGCTTTCAGGGACACTGATGAGTGCCAAATAAACTCTTGCAATGACAGTGCTAATACCAGCAATGCAGCATCATTCAGCCCAAAGGAAGGAGGCTGTGCTCAGACCTGCCAGCAGACAACATGTCACTGTGATTATCACATCCCAGCATGTCTCACTTAGCAAATCTGTCAATGGATAACTCAGCAATCTAAATGAACACTGCTGGGGAGCCCTCCCACCACTCCATATGTTTGACATGCCAGCTGCTCCTGACGGAGCACTGCAGTGCTGCAAGCTTGTGCCCCGAAGCAGTTCTAGTTCCTGAGATTCAGACTCCAAGTGAGAGGGAAGACCACAGAAAAACACTTGCTTAAGAGCCACAACTCTTGGATCATTGCACATCACCTCTGCACATCCATGGAACACTTCTGCGTCCACACCCAGGCGATGAAGCACAGAAGGGTTGCGGTTGGAAGGGACCTCTAGAGGTCATCTGGTCCAACACCCTGCACAAGCAGGGACACCTAGAGCTGTTTGCCCAGGCCCATGGCCAGATGGCTTTTGAATATTTCCAAGGATGGAGACTCCACAACCTCCCTCACGCCTTCTATGTTTTAGAACAATGCTGCCTTAGGGGTGAACAAACCATCTGATCAAAAGTCACAGGATAGGATAAAAGCAAGGCCTTTCCAAGAGAGCCATATGGCCATACTCCGGTTGGAGATCACGAATTAGGGCACGTAGCAATCTTGGTTGTATTAGAATGACACATAGCAGGTATAGGGTGATGTGTCTTCAGCAGCTCTGCTGTCCCCAGGTGCTCTGGCATCTCCAGGGTATCTGCATCATGCAGTTAGGTGAGAAAGCAAAGGGAGGATAGGAGAATTCCCTCTTAAAAAAGACCAAAGGCTTCCCTTCATCACCTTTCCCAAGAAGCAACCTATTAGCACCCAGTGATATCCACTCATGAGAACTGCAGCATCCCAGCACTGTGCTCTGTGACTAGCCCAGGACCCCTCTCTGCCCCTGTGCTGACAGCATGGTTTGCTGATTAAAATGTTCCTAATAAGCCAATTTTGACAACCTTCCTCATCAGTGACAGTGGCAGCTGCAGGGGTATTTTTAGTTCTGAGCCTCTCAGCCTTCTTGTAGTTCACGAAATATATCATTTTCTGCACTGTGGGTGGAAACGGAGATCAGTGCTTTCTAATGTCACAGCAATGCTCCCTGGACGAGCAGCAGAGATGATGGTGGTAGTCCAATGTTTTGCCAATGTCCTGCAAAACCCAAGGGCACCCTGCATTTACCTAAACGTGACATGGCAGAAAGTGCAGTTAATTGTAGAGACAGCAGCTAGGGGTGATGCTGCACACTCCAGTAGGAATGGTGAGAGATATTCCCAGATGGACGTTTCACCTGAACATATATTTTGTGCCCCTGAAGACAGATGAATCATCAAAACAGCATTTATGGCTGTAGGTCAGGTCTAGAGAAGCAGGCAGGGTGCTTATGGTGCTGTTTCAGCTCTGCAGAGCCCTGTGCTGTCTGTTTGGGAACTTGCTGTGGCAAGAGTGATGATGGGATTTGAAACCAAAGCCACTCCATGAGAAACCATCTTGTGTGACTCTTGTTTCTTTGGAGACTGCGGGACCTGTGTCTGTCACTATAGGGAAAACTAGCCTGGCAGCAGGGGTGAGGATGCAGTACGAGCCTGACAGCCTAATGACATTCCCACTCCCCATCCTGTGTATCCGGTGATTATGACTACAGCTTCCAGGCTAGAATATCTGAAGATAAAGATGTTTCAGAGAATGCCAGGCAGAACAAGAAATGTCCCCTGGCTGTACCTGAGTAAGAAAGCAGGTCCCGTTGTTCCACACACAGAGCACATCCTCCAATAGCCACTGCTGCGTGCAGAGGGGCTCCAGTTGCTGCAAATAGGCTTGACCAATTCTACTTAAAAAGCAGAATTTGGACCATTTCCCAGATCATAATCACCTATATATAAACAGAATGATAATTATGCTACCTAACTGAGACCTCAGCGCGCAGAGCTGACAAGTGATGACAACTAAATTCATTAAGAGTGCAAATGCTCTTCCTCTCTTTTATGAAACAATATTGAGTGATCCCCGAAGAAATCTGGCAACCGGAGACATGATCTGCAAATAAGTGGTGAACCCTTACTAGAGACGTAAGACAACCGATCCCACCCAAGAAGCACTTTGGTGCTATGTAGCTGGTAAAGGGACAGAAAAAGCAGATAGTTAAAATTGGATTTTGAAAATGTAATATGTTTCAGGCATTTGAAATGAAACCTAAAAATATATCAGGAAATAAATCAGGACAGGGCTGTTCTCTGGCACAAAGGACGACTGGTGCAGCATGGCTTGCACCTAGAGAAAAGCTCTTTTACCTTTCCCGACTTACACAGTGTAACCCTGTCCAAGCTTCTCACTGGGCATGGGGTTGTGCCAACAGGGTGGGCTGGCATGGGGCAAAGCTCAGCTTGAGAGCGGAGCAGCAGGGCAACACAGCAGTCCTGCACCAGTGCTTTGGTCTGACCCCTCTGGATGTCTGCAGGAGGATGTGGTGGCTCTGCATATGCATCCCAGACCCAGAGAAAGCCCAAACTGGGGCCCATTGCAGTCTTACTGAAGCTTTTCAAAGCAATTTGGTACACTGGCTTTTCAAACACTGTTTTTCACACCCAGAAGTGCCAAGCCTCAGGGATGATGACGAATGCTTGGAAATATGATACAAAATACATCTACGGCAAAAAAATGGCTGTTCCTGGGCCTCTTGGGGAAAGGTGAAAAGTGACTGTGGTGTATGGTGTGCTTCCAGACCAGCACTGGAAACCAAGACTGTATCTTCACATTGAGCTCCAGGTATGAAATAACCCTAAGAAAGGGAGGAAATAGCAATAGCCATAATACCCCATCTGCAAAAAACACAGTGATTAACAGAGATGCTGAACACCTACATCACCCTCTCAGGGTATTTTTGCTGAGAGAGCCACAAAGCCCCAAATAGCACCGTTATCCGAGCAACCTGTTACACTGACTTCATATTCCCATATTAGCCATTTCAGTTGACGTTTTTATTTTTCCAACAGGTCAACTAATCCCCTGCCTGCAAGTGTTTCATTACAGCTATGTGCTCCCTCCCCTGAGAGCCTGAAACGCCTTGTCTTTGAGTGTAATTGAACTTCTGGGAAAGGAATAGTTTAGACCAAAGTCACAGTGCCCTTGCTTTCCCTCCGCCTTCATTGCCCATCCACCAGAAGCACTTTGAATACTCTTTTATAAGCAGTTGAAAGAATTACCCTTGATGGTTTTCCTGTGTCCAAGCTGCCCACGGCAAGCTCATGGAAAGCAAGCTACAAAGCTCTGCTGATGGAAGAGAGCTGAACAGAGAGGTGACTGAGAGCACAGATGTTACAAAAATAGCTGGGATTGTTGCATCTAATGCCATCAAATCTAACCAGCTTCTGGAGGGGTGAAGAAGAATCTCATGGTGCTGAGTGAATAGGCAATACAATCGCAGATGCTGATAAGCAATGGAGAGTGGAGGAAGAAACTTAATTCTGTCTTTATGTAAACGATAAGAAGTTCAGAATATATAAGTTTTGAGGCATTAAGATCCTGGATATTGATGCTTCAATATTAAATGGCTGACAAAAGAGTAGAGAGACCTTAAGGAATTACTGGAGAGAAACTGGAGCAGGCTGGAGTCTAACAAAATGTTACAAACACCCAGGTCTAGTCACCAAGGAGCTGTTACTGACAGTGGGACAGGAACATTATCCCCACACTCCCATGTAAATGCAGAGCATGCCTACCCTGTGAGCATGCTGTGCAGTCCTGCAGAAACATCTGTGTCAGAACACTACTACTCAGTCTACTCATCTTCCTTGTCATCTCCATGCTCCTTATGTTCTTGTTCCATCATCAGTAACTGCTCCATGGTGACTACACCAGGATGTTTGCAATGTGTGGTTAGACCCCAGCCTGCTCCAGCCCCTGACTTGTCTGTTAGCCAAGCTGGATGTATCTGCCATTTGCACCCTTCTCTTATTAATTGGTCCCCTAATCCCCTGACTAGATAACAGCAGCTGGCAAAGCCAGGAAACTTGTCCTGCTGCACCTTCAATTTGATGGGCTGATGGCAAACTTGCAGCAAACTCATCTGAACCTCTTGGGCAAAGCCACGAGAGCTGATTTTCTCATCTGTTTGTGCAACATAGGGTGAGACCCAGTGAGACAGAAAGGACAAGTCTTGCAAAACCAATGCTAAAAGGTGATTGTCAAGGATTTGTTTTTCACTCAGTACCTCTGTTGATACATAGGAGAGGTCTGAAAAGTAAAGAAGATAACATGGATCTATGGACCTGGGCTTTCTACTGTGCTCACTTGAACTGGACCATTAGTCTCAGGTTTTATATACCAGTTCGATACAGAATTTGTTACACAGCTTGTTAGTTTATAGAACTACACTTCCGATGTGTTAGCCTCTGCATCACTTTTCCCATACATAACAAAGCATATTCAGCTTTTATTTGCTTTTGGCCACTGTGCAACTTTTGGGCATGAAATTTGCTCTTCTATTCATTTATTTGTCTGTTTGCATGTTGTAACAAGTGCAGCCTTTAGCTAATGTGAGTGAGGAGGGGAAAAAAATACCCAAACCAATTTAGTGTGAGGAAATTCACAGGCAGTGCTTGAGAAGGGTGGAGCTGAGCTCCTTAGGGTAAATTATAAATGGATGGTATTAAGTGTAAGGAAATAAACAAGTTCCAACACAGAATCACTGCTATCTCCACTGAGGATTTTAAAAGAAGCAACAGTACGACTGGCTACAACAACTCGCTGTCGAAGAGTTCTGAACTGTGTCTTCTCTTTCTACAGAACAGAAGCTACAGAAGCCAAGAAGCCTGAACATCATTCCTGCAATAAGGATCCACTGGTTTAGAATCTGTTCCTGGCTTTAAAAATAATGAATATTAGCTATAAAGGCATTTTTTGAAACATTTCCAAACCTGTGTGGTTCCTGCAATAGGTGAGGGTTCAAGTTTCACCTTATGGAGCTCAAAATAATTCTTCAATTCTGAAAACAAACTCAGATGAAACATGGAAAAATAAATTACTTTGGCTCATTTGAGCTTTCTTGGGCTGGATGTGGAACAGATTTTTATGGGCATTGGAAGCCCAGACACCTGTTCACAGCACAATTTGTCATCATGCTTTCTGTAGTGATTAGAGGAGTTGTCTAACATCCTGGGTTTGTCCAATTGAAGCTCATTAATGGAACTGGGACTTGACACCAGGGCTTGGCCCAGTTTGCACTGCACTGGCACAACGTGTCCTGTGGGTGCTTTGGGCAGAGGGGACCCCTCTGCAGTGCCCAGTTCCAGAGAACCAGGGGTGAGTCAGCCAGCGGCAGCCCTGGGGGGAACAACATGCGAGCAAGGCTCAGCCTCGAGACTGAGGAGCTGCTCTTAGCTTGCCCCTTTCTTGTTTAATTAGACTTTGCCTGGGATCACAGAAGACTGATCTCTGCTTATGTGTGGTCCCAGACAACGAGGAGACCCAACCACGGGGGCAGGATGCAGCAGCAGCCAGCACAGGTAGCCTAAAAACTAGCAAGTTATTTGTTTTGTTTTTCATGTCTAATGCATTGCCAGTCTACATGAAATAAGGGATAATAAATAACATTCCCCTCCAGAACCTGGTTTTGTTCACTCCTCATGTGTGGCACAAAACTTCTTGTTTCTTTCCAGGTGCTGGAAAATTGGAAGGCTGAAGAGCAAAGTGTGGTTAAAGGCTGCTTTACTGCTGCCTGTTGTGGTTTCCCAGATTACTTTCTCAAACCGTTACTTTAGCAGGAATAGATCACTGGTGCATTTATGAAGTAAATCAATGCAGTCATGAATACATGTTACATCTATCAGTTTATGTTAACACTATGTATATAGAGATGCTGTACAAGATGCAGTTTGTGTTGCATGGCTGCCTAAATTCGAGGGTAGCTTTTCTTCTCATGCATAACCTGCCCCAAGCAAGGGTTTAGAAAATAAACCCACTGGTTCGTGTGCTGGGAGACATACTGCATATCACCTTTTATCACCAGTATCACCTTATAGCACTAAGACACTTCACAAATCCTATGACAAAAAGCTTTTTCACCACTTTATTCTTAAAACAGAGTTAACTATTTCTAACACAGCATTACTGAAAGTGAATTTTTAAGTCTTTCGTCAAAGTACTGGTGGGCCGAGAGGGGAAAAGCTCCATCACTGTCCATAGAGCCACCTCCTTCGCAGACATGGACGTTGCAGTGAATCGGTTTATTCCCAGCCTGAAAACTGTTATTGGATCTAGATGCAGGCAGCCCCAGCTCAACACTGCTCCTCCCTGGGCTGCAGATCTCACCACAGAGTATCCATTCAGGAATCATTCTTGGTCTCTTCCCTTCATGTTTTAATAAAATCCTGGAAGTTTAATTATATATATATATATTTAGAGCTGAGCACTGATTGGAGCTGGGTAACAATGCTTTTTTTTTTTTTTTTTTAGCTGCTTGGTTTTGTTTTAAATTCCATTTGGAAAGAAACCTGAAACACTTCACTCCCGGACAAGTCAAAACAGAGCCTTTTCTTGAACTGTAAAATGAACATGTCATCAATCGGTACCAGGGAAACAAAGGGTCAAGCCAAACCTCGCCCACTTGCATATTTTTATGGATATTGCTCATCATGGTGGTGTTGGTGTGATTTCTTCTGTAGGAAAGGGCAGCTTACACCAAAATCTGCAGAATCAGACCCAAAGGGAGTATCTGATTTTCTTAGGAGGATCAGCCTTCATAGAAAACTTTTCAGGTAAAACATGGGGCAGATGTAATCCTCATTTCCCTCCCCAACTTGAATTGCCTTTTCCAACCGTTCAGTTTTCTTGTTGTCTTCTCTGACTCTTCCAGACTCATAGAAGCAGAAATGGATCCTGCCAGCCCCAACCACTGGCCACCCTGTGACCCCCGCTTCTGTATGAAGCAATGTGGGAACAGGGTGAGACATCTCACCACTGCCTGCATCCAGAAAGTAGTTTGGGTTGCCCACGTGTAAAATAGCCCACTCTTTTCACTAGGGCAATGTGTTGGTCTTCATTATATTCACCATCTTGCATCTGAAATCTATTTTCAAGGTAAAATTATGCGACAAGTGGTGTAATGCATGACAGGAACAATAGGGATTATACAATTACTGAGAAGACAGTGAAACACATCACAAAGACACAACAAAATTCTCTGAAAATAGAAGGCAAAGTCACACAAACAGGAAGAGGATAGAGGATTTTGTGTAATTATACACACAATTGGATTCATACAGATGCTTTTACAATATCCTCACTTTCCCGACTCACAGATGTTGCCTCTTGTTGCAATGAAATGAAAATGAGAAAAAGAGTTTAAACTGTCTTTTCTTGTGGATCCATCTTATCTGATAAAAACTCTGGAAACACATACTTGGATTTCACATTTAAAAAGCCATAGGAAAGGATTTTTTTGTAGCAAAAGCTTAGTTTTCTAAATGTGGGCATTAAGCACCACAGCAAGACAACACGGAGAAGTATGAACTTAAACCAGATCCTGAGTTAATACTGAGGTGATTTAAACCAGCTACAGAGGGAGTTGCTTAATTTCTGGAGTACAGAACAGATCACTACATCCACTCGACAGAGGGACGGTTATGTTTAAATTTAACGTATTTCATCCTCCTTTTCAGAGCTATCATTTTTATCAGAGGATTTGAAAAGCCAGCTAAGCTCCTAAATTCCATGAGAAAAAAAATCTAATTGAGTAAAGCTGAATCAGCTAAACGTCTTCCAAAACTGCGATTTATAAACCTCTTTTTTCCCCCCCTGACAGACAGATTGGCAATAATCCAGGTGTATTTTCCCCCCTTGCAATAATGCAGTTCCGGGGATGAAAGCAGTCGAAGGAATCTGGGTTTTTTCCCAGTCTTCAAAGTGTTGAAGAGCTGGAGCTGACAGTCCTCCCACAAGAGGACACTGCAGCCGCGGGGATGGAGGCTCTGCCGGGGCGCACCGCTTCAACGAGCACCTTAGCAGAGGGAAAAGTAAACCGGTAGTAGGGATTTAGCATAAATTCGTAGAATTAACACTATAATCACCAGCGCAACATTTACATGCGGGGTTTGGCTTCGCTTCTTCCCACAAACTACCCCAGTTTGCGTTTGTATGCAACTGTTTGCCGTTGCCCCAAAGAAATCTTTCAGTCGGATCCTCCCTGCCGGTTCGCATTAGCCCAGAGCAAGGCGGGACCGCGTGTCCCCGTCCCCTCCGCCGGGCACCGCGGCGGGCCCCGCGGCAGGCGCATGGGGCTCGGTTTGTCCCGGGAAGTGGTTTTACACTTGGGTGTTCGGTGTTGAACCGCACCGGGAGAGACTGGAAACAACGAAATACATGGAACTCGGTGTAACTCTGCTCTGGGCGACAGGTGGCTGCCCGGCGGGGAGGCGGCTGCGACCCGCGGCGCTGCGCCTTCCGCGCACCCGGGCCCCGCGCCGCCGGGACCGGTGCCCGCGCAGCCTGCGCCCGGCGCGCAGCTCTCCCGCCCGCCGGGGCGCGGGGCCGGGGCCGGCCGCCGAGAGGCGCCGGGCGATGGGGCGGGAACCCCGCGGGGACGGGGACGGGCCCGGCTCGGCCCCCGCCGCCGCCGCCCGGGAGGGGCCGGGCGGGACCGGCAGGAAACCCCGCCCCGGGCAGCGCCCGCCGCGCTCCGCGCTGCCTGCGCCGCTCAGCGCCGCCGCGGAACCGAGCGCAGCGGCAGGAGCGGGACGGGACGCGACGCGACGGGGCAGCGGGACGGCGGGGGCGGCTCCGCCGTGCAGTGCCGCGCCGCGCCGCGCAGCCACACGGATCGGCGCTGCCCTTGGGGCGGCCCCGGCGCGGGGGGACCTCGGTGTTTAATTTATTGATCTCTTTTGACGGAGGAGGGAGACGAGCAGCAGGTTTATGCTAATCGCCCTCTCGGGAGCGGCGGTGGGGGGAGGCGGAGGAGGGGAGCCATTTTGAACTCACTTCAAAGTTTAAGGTGGAAAAGTTGGAGCTCTCCAGCCCGCTGCCCGGGGACGGGGCTGGGGCTCTGGGCGGCGGCGGGGGCCCGAGCCGGCGGCTGTTGGATGAGGGCGGGCGGGCGGCCCGGCGGGTGGATGGATTGTGCGGCAGCGCTCTGCCCGGCACCGCTGCCCGCTGAGCTCCGGAGATGCTGCGGCTGTCCGCCGCCGCCTGCGTGTCCTGGGCCGCGCTGCTCTGCGCCCTGGCGCCGGCGGGCGGCGGGGAGCTGCGGCCGCCCCGCGCCGTGCCGCTCCTCCACCTGCCCCCGGGGGCCGCGGGGCGCCGCGCCGGTGCCGCGGAGCCGCCGGCGCTGCCTCCCGCCGGGCGCCTGAGGGCGGTGGGGGCCGCGCTGCGCCGCGCTCAGCTCGCCGGGACCCGCGGAGCCGCGGCCGGCTGGGACCCGCAGCCGCGGGAGGAGGGCGGCGGGCGGCGGGCGCGGAGCATCAACAGCCCCCCCCAGTTCCAGCTGCCCAGCTACCAGGTCTCAATCCCCGAGAACGAGCCGGCCGGTACGGCCGTCATCGTGCTGCGGGCCCAGGACCCCGACGAGGGGGAAGCCGGCCGGCTGGCGTACTCCATGGAGGCGCTCTTCGACGAGCGCTCCAACGACTACTTCTCCATCGACGCCGAGACCGGCAGCGTGGTCACCGCCCGCAGCCTGGACCGGGAGACGAAGGACACCCACGTGCTAAAGGTGACCGCCTCCGACCACGGCTCCCCGCGCCGCCGCTCGGCCACCACCTACCTGACGGTGACAGTGAGTGACACCAACGACCACGAGCCGGTGTTTGAGCAGCCGGAGTACCGGGAGAGCATCCGGGAGAACCTGGAGGTGGGTTACGAGGTGCTGACCATCCGCGCCACCGATGGCGATGCCCCAGCCAACGCCAACATGCTTTACCGCCTGCTGGATCCGGGAGCTGGTGATGGGGTCTTTGAGATTGACCCGCGCTCTGGGGTGGTGAGGACTCGAGCCCCCGTGGACCGCGAGGAGGTCTCTGAGTACCATCTGGTGGTGGAAGCCAATGACCAGGGCAAGGATCCTGGACCACGCAGCGCCACAGCTATGGTGCACATCACTGTGGAGGATGAGAACGACAACTACCCCCAGTTCAGTGAGAAGCGCTACCTGGTCCAGGTGCCAGAGGATGCCCCGGTGAACAGCCAGATACTGCAGGTGCAGGCCACGGATCGGGACCGAGGCAGCAATGCCCAGGTGCACTACAGCATTGTGAGCGGCAACCTGAAAGGCCAGTTCTACATCCACTCTTTCTCCGGTGCCATTGACCTGATCAACCCTCTGGATTATGAGACTATTCGGGAGTACACGCTCCGGATCAAAGCCCAGGATGGGGGCAGGCCTCCCTTGATCAACTCCAGTGGCATGGTGTCGGTGCAGGTCGTGGATGTGAATGACAATGCCCCCATCTTTGTGAGCACTCCCTTCCAGGCCACGGTGCTGGAGAACGTTCCTTTGGGCTACTCAGTGCTGCACATCCAGGCTGTGGATGCTGACTCAGGGGAGAACGCCCGCCTGGAATACAAACTTGTAGAGATGGCACCGTCCACCGGAGGTGCCCCTGTAGCAAGTGACCCTGGGTTCCCTTTTCAGATTAACAACAGCACAGGGTGGATCACGGTGGCTGCAGAGCTGGATCGAGAGACTGTGGAGAACTATCACTTCGGGGTGGAGGCCAGGGACCATGGCGTGCCGGTCATGACCTCCTCAGCCAGCGTGTCCATCACTGTCCTGGACGTGAATGACAACAACCCCACCTTCACAGAGAAGGTGTATCACCTCAGACTGAATGAGGATGCGGCTGTGGGCAGCAGCGTCCTGACCCTGACAGCAGTGGACAGGGATGTTAACAGTGTAGTGACGTACCAGATCACCAGTGGCAACACCAGGAACCGTTTTGCCATCACCAGTCAGAGTGGAGGGGGCCTGATCACGCTGGCCTTGCCCCTGGATTACAAGCAGGAAAGGCAGTATGTGCTCACAGTCACTGCCTCTGATGGCACTCGCTTTGACACTGTCCAGGTCTTCATCAACGTCACGGATGCAAACACTCACCGCCCAGTCTTCCAGAGCTCCCACTACACGGTGAGCGTCAGTGAGGACAAGCCCATCGGCACCTCCATTGTCACCATAAGTGCCACTGATGAAGACACTGGGGAGAATGCAAGAATCACTTACATTTTGGATGATAACATCCCCCAGTTCCGCATCGACCCTGACACAGGCACCATCACCACCCTGATGGAGCTGGACTATGAGGACCAGGCCTCCTACACGTTGGCCATTACAGCCCATGACAATGGCATCCCCCAGAAGTCAGACACCACCTATGTTGAGATCCTCATCCTGGATGCCAATGACAATGCGCCCCGCTTCCTGCGTGACCGCTACCAGGGCTCTGTGTTTGAGGATGTGCCGCTCTCCACCAGCGTCCTGCAGCTGTCTGCCACTGACCGTGACTCAGGCCTCAATGGCCGTCTCCTCTACACGTTCCAAGGTGGTGATGATGGGGATGGGGACTTCTACATCGAACCCACTTCTGGAGTGATACGCACACTGCGCAAGCTGGACCGTGAGAACGTGGCTGTCTACAGCCTGCGGGCCTTTGCTGTGGACCGGGGCAGCCCACCGCTGAAAGCCTCTGTGGATATCCAGGTGACTGTGCTGGACATCAATGACAACCCCCCTGTCTTTGAGAAGGATGAATTTGACATCTTTGTGGAAGAGAACAGCCCTGTGGGCTCTATTGTGGCACGGATCAGTGCAGCCGACCCTGATGAGGGGACCAACGCACAGATCATGTACCAGATCGTAGAGGGGAATATCCCTGAGGTCTTCCAACTAGACTTGCTCAATGGAGACCTCACGGCCCTCATGGACCTGGATTATGAGAGCCGGACAGAGTATGTGATCGTGGTGCAGGCCACTTCTGCCCCTCTTGTGAGCCGGGCAACAGTGCACATCCGCCTCCTGGACCAGAATGATAACCCACCTGTGCTGCAGGACTTCCAGATCCTCTTCAATAACTACGTGACCAACAAGTCCAACAGCTTCCCCTCTGGCGTGATTGGCAAGATCCCAGCTCATGATCCTGATGTGTCTGATAGCCTGGCCTACACTTTTGTGCAAGGCAATGAATTAAACTTGCTCCTTTTGGACTCTGCCACTGGGGAACTCAAACTCAGCCGTGATCTGGACAACAACAGACCCCTGGAAGCACTCATGAAAGTGTCAGTCTCAGGTAAGCAAGTTTTTGAGGTTCATAAAGTGTGATTCTACCTGTTGGAACGGTATGGGGGCATGGGCAGAAATAGCCCACTTGCAGGTTAGTATGCAGTTTTCAGTTTCCTGAAGCAGTGGCTTATCTCTGAAATTTTGGGAGAGGAACCACAGCAATGTATCAAGCCCATGTGCTGTGGATTGAAGTGGTGTTTTGAAGTTGTTTAGTAAACGTGGATCACAAGGGTAAATAAATACGAGTATGCATGGAGGGTATATACTCCCTCAGCTGAGGTGGTATCTCAGCTGAAGCTTTTCTGATGTGGTTGCAGAAGGGTAATAAATGATGTGACTTGCCAAGGTGTAGGGAATGCACATGTATCTGTGATGCCATCTGCAATGCTGTCTTCCCTCCCTTTTTTCCTCTTAGGAAAAACCAAAACAAAACGGTTGAGATTTGGTATCTCTGCTTTTTTAGCAACAAAACATGTTTATTCCCTTCTGCATACTGGGAGGTTTGGCTGGTAGAGTCTCAGACCGCTTCTCCACTGGTGTGGCCTGGGTGGATGTGATGCTGGTGGAGCTGTGTTGGTTTGCATTGCTGGAGTGTGCTCCTTTGGGGAATGGCAACTCTGAAAGCAGTGAGTTACGGCTGTGTAACAGCTGTGTAATGTGGCTGGCTGCACTGGAGTTGCTTTAATAGTGCTAGGGGCAGATACAGGCCAAACGCTGCCCCAGAATCGGTGCTGTTGCAGGGAGGGAGAGGAGGAGAGAGGCAGGGTTACTTTACCATTAACTGCCTCTAAGAATTCATGTCTCTGTGTGTGTGAAGACTGTTTGATGTCAGCCAATATATACTTCTTTATGAGCACATACATGCTCTTAGGATATCATTCCTTTTCTGCTCAGTTGCTTGTTTACCATGGAATTGCTTTTTATGCCTCTAATTGTGGCATCAATCATGCAGTGAGTAATTTCCTCTGCAGGTGCCAGTCTGTAAGTTTACTGTGGACCTGATCCCGTACTTCTGTTGACTTTCAAAGGTTTAACCAGATACATTCATCACTTCCTCCCTCTGCAACCTAAAACTGATTTTTGTATTCTTTCAGCTAACTAATAACTAAATATAGTTATTTTTATATATTTTAGCAAAAAAAAAAAAAAAAGTATCAGGTACATAAAATGACACTTTGGGAGATGCTGTTTTTTAGATGGTTGTATTAAAACTGAATAATCAAGCTGTGATATAATCCTGGCAGCGCTTGTTTTGCTGTACATAGTCATGGTGTGCAGCACTGGGGGAGCAAGCCATGCTCTCCTGTGTGTTTGCAGGCTTGAGGTCCTTTTTGCTTCAGGAAAATGAAAGTGGTATTAACAGAGTTGACTGATTTTACTGTGATGCATGGCCTGATAAGCTGCTTCTGGTTCTCCCAAAATGCTGGTGGGGGGCAGCTAATATGGTAAAGTAGCTCATAAATGCCCTTTCCGTGTCCTGTGAGGACTTGCAGAAAAAACAGGCAGTTGGCTTGTGACCTTAAAGAAAAACATTTGGATTAAGGTGCAGGTGATTGCATGGTCACTGTCTGTCTGAACCAGTAGCTCTTTATCTGGTAGCAGAAGAAGATAAGAACTCCTATTAGAGCATGAAGCTTGGAAAAGTTGTTAGACTACATGAGGAGTGTATTCAGAGCAGAGAAATAGGTGACTCTTCATTTCTCACCCTAATGATTGATGCAGTTCAAGTGGGTGAAATCTCAGGTAGGAATGAAGACCTGTTTTCTTAAGTAGCAGGAGCTCAATCATTCCAGCATCGTTTTCATGTTGGTGAAGGTGTGAACTTTGAAACTCTGTTGTGATGTTGATCAAAACTCTATCTGCTGCGAGCCGTGAGAGATTTGAGAGATTAAAGCTTTTTGTGGATAGGGTTTTAAAACAACTTCGACAAACGCTGAACTCCATTTGACGTCGTTCATTTGGACAAGTTTACTGTTTGTAAATTGAAAAGGCAGAGTTTGGCAGTATGTGAATAGCCCAGGACAGCCTCACCTGACTGCTTTCTCTGGTTTATCTGATGCAGCCTTTAAAAAAAGGCGGAGAAGAAGCTCAAGACAGAAGTACTCCACGGGGTTATCTCCAAGTGTTGTGAAATACCTGCAAATCATCTGCTAAAATGACCTGCCAGTTAGCTGTCTGCAGAGTAGCCATTAACCTCTCAACCCAGACAAACACCAACTCCTGCCCTGCTTACAGCTGCTCTTCGGGTCGGGGGGGATTAGAGCTCTTTATGAACTTGGGAATTTGGTCTATATACAAGTCGGAAGTAACACTGCTGCTATAAAAATCTCAGTTCCACCCAGCGATGTGCTGTGCTGTGAGTGTGAATGATGCTAGTGAAGGGCTGTGCTACTCAGTTCAATTACTTTGAGACAATGACACTTGGCTAAACCCAGCATTCTTTCGTTTGACTTGGGCACTATTCAAATAAGCAAAGTAATTTTGGCCTTCTGCATATAGACAGACTTTAAGAATCATAAGAAATAAGCAGATGGGGTTGATTGGTTTTGTAAAACAGCATGTTTGGCATCTAGAACTTGTCCCAGTGGCATCAACATCATTGGGAGCCATGTGGGACAGTGGGAAGCTCTGGGCAGGCTCCGTACCTGCCCTGCTTTCCCCCGGTACCTGCCTGGCTGTGCCTCCGCAGCCCCTCAGGAGCAGATCCAAGCGGAGGAGGAGGAATGTGGGTGGTGTGTGTATTAGCATTCTGCTTTGGATTGGGAAGGAGCTTTTGAAGTCAGTCTCTTTTGAAGTGAATCTCTCTGGGTAACCCCTCTGCCCATACCTGTCGTGCAGGGCTGTCTGAGTGAACAGACTGGACCCTTTTTGGATGAAACTAATCCAGGTGTGCTCCAGGGGTTCCTTAAAAAGACATGTTCTCCTTTTTCCATTATACCTTCAAGGCTTTCATATGGAGCCTTACATTCCCATGCCTGCACACTGTGTTGTTAGGTTTATGTTGTAACAACTGGGGTGAAATCTGGACCCTGCTGAAATCCTGCCCTGGCTTTCCAGGGGGGTAGGATCTTACTCTGGGGTTTTTGAAACAGATGGTCAAGAGTAGATGAGCCTGAGATTTCTTAGTGTTACTCATAAATATATGACTTAAATTGACAGGCTCATTAAAAACGATTAATTTTTGTCCACACTGATGTTCACAATAGCCTTAAATGGGGATTTATTTGGTCAAAAAACAGGTTAAACATTGCTCGAGTCATGCTGCATTTGCCCATGTTAAACATTACACTGCGATCCCTGCCGATGCTGGGGGGAAGGCTGGTGCTAGCCTCAACTTTGCACAAGTTTGCTGGGTATCACATTGCAAACGCTGCTGGCACCTGCTTGGCTGTGCTGCCACAAGTAGTCCCACTTATCATCCACGACAGCTCAATGCGGTACAATAGATGTGTGTGCAAACTCCTCTGGGAACCCAGCCTAATTCAGCAGTGCAGACAAAACCCAACCGGACTGGATGCTACAGCTTTTGAGTGCTCCACATAAATGTAAAACACCATTCATTATACAACATACAATACACAATTTTGGGAAGGTAGTGTTCCTCACACAGGGAGGTATAGGCACCCAAGTGTTTTTGAGGGCATGCAGGCTCAGGTATCTTTTACATTTCTTTGGCTTTTAATCTCCAGTAGCATTCAATGAGGTTACTGACTATCAGTAAGTACAAATTAAGACTGAGCTCATTTGTGTTGCAATAAGCTTTCGGATTTTTACTCAAGGCTTGCTAAAGGATCTTCATTATTATTGTAATTTAAAAGTCATTATGTTAATGATCCTGGATCTCCAGCTCTTCTCCATACAAATGTAACCGAAGGTGCAATGCTTTGGTTTTGCCCTTCTGATAAAGGTAAGGGCACAGGTGAGGTGCAAGGCATTGCAGGGTTACTTGTGTTTGTGAGCATTGGCAATTAAAAGGAAAAAAGAAACTGGAGGGGAAAGTTGTCTCTGTAAGCATAGGGGCACCTTTGGGTGCAGAGGATGCGCGGGGTGACTGCTCAGGATGCAGGCCCAGTGCCTTGTCAGCATCAGGATGGACCCTGGCCTCCTGCCCCTGCCTTTGGGGAGTGGGGTGTATGGGGCTGCTGGAGCCATGGGAGGGAAAATGGTTCTTTTAGGAGTGATGCCTTAGGCTGGCTTGCTTTCAGGGTCAATGGGGAGCAGTTATCACCCACACTGCTCTCTGTAGCCCCCCTCCCAGGGAAGCACTCCCTCAGGCGGCTTCGGTGGGATCCCTGTGGGTTGTACAGTCAGGAGGAGATGGAACTGGATGGGAGGTACCTCGGGTGTGTTGTTTGGCTGCAGGGCTTTTTCATGTTGGTGTTCCCAGGGACCTTGGGAGCTTGCACTTCCTGCGTCCATCCTGCACTGAGGTGAGGGATGAGAAAACAGTACCTCAGAGGCTGCAGGGACCAAGCAGGAAAAGATGAGGGACCTCAATGAGAACGAATGCATGACACCAGGAGCTGCAAAACTTGGTGTTTGAAGTGGGGCTGAAGTGAAGGATGATTGATAATGGTTAGTAGCAGTGGTTTTGAACATTTACATTTACTTTCCTAAAATAGCAAATCAAGAGTAGTGACCGTAATTTTAAAGTTAGGGTAGCTACTGAATCTGCTGTGTCTACCTAAACCCTTTATTTCTTCCATACAGGTTCTATATTCTGATCTCTTTGTAGGTGAGATGCATTTCAGATACGCATCCCTCCAGCTTGCAGGAATGTGACTTTCCCTTTTCAACTGTCTGATCTGCTCCAGCTGATAAAAAGCTGTGGCTGCCTTGTTGCTTTCCTATGGGCTTCCTTCCTCTTCATCCCTGGATTTCATAGGAGCGGTGTATTTTTGTTTCAAATGACAGGAAAGCATTTATGGCTATGAGAGGAAAATATTTAGTGGATGGCTGACTGACAAAGTAACTTTATACTGAGATAAAAGGTATCTCTCTCCTGCATGTAAATAAGTAAGATAGGGAGTTACCTGCAGCATAAGCGACTGTAAATAAGCAATTTCTTTGCTAAAATAGTGGTCTCTAGTAATAAAAAGAGAAAAGGTAAATGTTTACTGCAGCACACTTTGAAAAGCAAATACCTCAGATAAAGCTATTCTGTCCATCAAATTCTTTCAGAAAATGCTGCTGTGCAACACAGCTATCACTAAAAATGTTTATTTCTCCCTGTTTCTGTCTCTGTACAGTGCAGGCTGTATGCTCGTGGCTTTTGTTACAGGTTTTAGCAATATACCTCAGTATGTCTTGGTGGTTGAAGCATATATGCAGATGGCACTTCTTGACCTCATCCCACGAAGTGAAACTTGGAACCATAAATACTATAGGTCATGATTGGTTGCCAGAGGAAAAAAACCCAAGTATATATCAAAGTCCTACATAACCCTAACTCAGCAGCACTGTTTAAAAGCGTGTTGCTGGGTATGAGAAGTGGCTGACTGAGGCAGCAGGGGGTTTGGCTGGTTTCCTACACAGTTTGCTGTATGTACCAATCAGTTTATTTTTTTATTGCCTTAATGTTGATGCTTTTCTCAGTGATTTCCAGAAAAGGAGATTTTAGGACAACAAGGGGAAAGTGTAAGAAGAATGAGACTGAAGATGCGAGAGGGAGAAAGTGTAATAGTGGGATTACTTGGGAAACCTTTTTCCCCTATTTTCAAATTGTTTGTGAATAGGCAGTAGTTGCAATAATATTTTTTTAATTGGATTAGTAGTAGTTTTATATGTTTATTATTACTTTTTAAGCCTCAGGGTGTATTAATGAATTAGTTTTCTTGGTGTGTTCCCTTGCGATTTGCTTCCCTTGTAGAAGTCATGGAAGCGTGCTTATGTCCGACTTGCACTTGTGGGTTGGGAAGAATCCTCTTTTGTTCTGTTGTTCTAGTCACACCTTTCCTGGCAGTTCAGAACTGGTTTAGGGCTGGGGTTGTGGAGCCTGCTGCAAACTCTCAGAGTAAACACTGAATTGTTGTCAAGGGTAATGGCAAAAGAACCCTTTGTTTAGAATACAGGAGCAGTTTTCTAGGTTTGGATGTCAGGATGATAGTAAACCTGCAGTAGAAGCAGTAGTGGGGAAAGGAGGTGTTGTGAAGCACTGGGATTTTATGCTCTGTTATCTCCAACATCCCAAGTGCTACCTGAGGAAGTGGCTGGCTGCTGATAAAGCATATAATTTTACATGGCTCATTGAATGGTCCATTTTCCTTCAGGTGTGTACTTACTATCTTGAGACTCCCTTTCATTGTTGACTCCTATCTTGGAGCTGAATGGATTTTCTCAGGCATCTCATGACTGATGAAAATAATGCTGGGTTTTAAAGTGTGACATTATGTGAAGGTGGGTAGTGTGCTCACCACCTCTCTGATAGGGTGCTTCCCGGTGAGACCCTTAGCAGATGCTTGGATGGGAATCCCGGCATCCGCACATTTCCACTGGTCTGGTTGGAGCATGGCCCTGGTGTCTCCCAGCATCTTCAAGGAAGGGTTGGAGACACTCATCTGTGGTCTGCCAGACACCCCTGCAGGAGATGGGCTGACTCCAGAGTTTTGGCTGGCTGGGTGCTCAGGGTTCATGGGTTCAGGGGCATGTGATAGCAGGCAACACCTACGATGGTGTTTACAGTTCAGCCAGATGTGTGACTGCTGCATACGCTGGCATAGCTGAGCTCACTTTCATCTGGTTATTTTGGGTACAGACAGCCATGACTGCACCGTAGCATGGGTTCAGCTTGCAATTTCATAGGGCCCTTTGCTTCCCTTGCAGGTCAGGTGAGGCTGATAGAAAGACTCCGGGAATGGGGCTGCTCTAGAAGTCGGGAGCAGAATTGCTTTCTGGGCAAGAAACAAGCAAGAGTGAAGCAGAAACCTCTCCTAACCCTATGTGCTACAAATACCCTTTCAATATTTAGCAGCTTAGGCAACTCTAGCTGTAACGCTCATGCATGGAGGATGAGTAAGGGGAGGATCGAATGTCAGAAACAAGATCTGTGCTCTCCATCCCTTCTCCCTCTCTTTTATAAACCCTCTTGATTTTGAGAACCAGTTGGTTGGGACAGACTCTACGTTTGAGTGCTTGAGGTAACAACACAACTTACCTGCTTACCTCAGTATTGCCTGATTTACAGGATTTGGGCAGCTGGCTCTCTTGGCTTCTTCCTTTGGCATTCTGACTTGTATTTCCAAAAATACCTATGGAGAGTCTTTAGGAAATGTAGGAGGGTTAGAGGAGCTGAGGATACTCAGATCAGATGTGATGAACCTTTCTGGCAGTCTTCCACGTTGCAGTTTTTCTGTCCTGGTTTCCGTGGGAATGGTGTTGGTTTTAGGTAAAGTAGTACTCCAAGTGCTTTGACATCTACTTTGTCATTTAAGAAACAAGTATGGCAGTGCTGTCTTTTGTGAATGACAGGGCTTTTTGTCTGCTCTTTAAAGAGTATTTGGCCAAAAGATTGCATACATCAGAGTACAGAAAAAGTTGAGGATGGGCTTGGTTCTTCAAAGCCTTGTTCACAGTAGTTGTCCGCTTGAAAGAAAGAACATCTAGGACCTGATTTAATTCAGTTTTGCCACTTTGTGTTTCTGTGACAAGTGACAGTTTTATTATCCCACTAACACCCGCAGTGCAGCTCTTGTTTCAGTGTTGGAAAACACTGAACTATTTATGGATGCAGCACAAGTTTCCAAAAGGGCCAGGATGTAATCATGGAAGATTCTGAAATCTGCCATTGAGTGATCTGTTGTTTGTTTGGCGAGATTTGCCTAACACCTTTTTTGTGAGACACTTTGATTGAGATTCCATTGCAATGCTTTGATTTTGTTGGATCGAAACAGCGTTTTCGAAGGTACAGCTTGGCTCTTAAGGGGAGATTTGTATCACCTGCCATCATCTGCCCAAGAAATGTGGTGTCTCTTCAAAGGTGGTCAGGAAGGTTGCAGCCATGACTGGTTGATAGGCAGGAGGGCTGTGGCTGGAGATGCCCATCTCACCCCCTGATTAAAGAAGGAAAATAAGTGCCTCATTTGGACTAATTGCCTTGCTGTTAAGTGGCTAAAGTTCAGTGGGATGACTCCACCCTCAATGTTTTGCACCAGGACAAAAGGGTTTGTTTTCTTTGTAAGGATGATAGTACTTATTTCTGTTACAGCAAACTGCCTGTAGTAACAGGCTTAGCAGAGTAGATGGAAAAGGATGGGGGAGGTTATAATTTTCGAACAGGAAAATGTTTTGCCATGAATAATGTTAAGAAAGACTTTAAATGTTGTCAAGAGCTTGAGTGAATGAAGGGGGAAAGTATGCTTTTATGGGGATTTGGCATTCAACAAAGAAAGAAAATTTTAAAATACTTCAGAAAGATGATCTTCACACTTGGAAGAAAAGCAGTCGGACAGAAAAGCAGGATTTGCTGGAGAGAAAGGAAAACTTTTGGACTTTGTTTCAACAAGTCGTTAATTCTGCTAAGCTGTAACCACCTTCGTATTTATTCCAGTGTTTACACTTGCCAGGCACTAAAAAAGCAAGTAAATGAAATGGTAAACCTGCAATAAATCCTCGGGGGACCGCATAATAAACATAGACAGGTTACGCTTATCAAATACAAAGGCAAGTAATCTGTTTTCAACACCACTGCTGAACGTGTGATAGATGCTACATTCCGATGGGTCTCCAGCACTTTTGAATATGGCACATCTGGTCAAAATATTTCATTGCTTTTTGAAGGAGGGAGAAGGAGAGGCCATCATTAACAAACACGGTCAGCATGGCACCTCCTGCCTGCTCCAGAGTCTGTGGGCTAGACCCAGTTTCAGGGAGAAGCGAAAGCATCTGGAGCCCACCAAAAGGGGTAAAGGAGGCACTGTGTAATCAGATTTGAGTTTCAGAGATGTGATGGCCAGCACCTATAAGTCTGTCTTTGCAGTTAAATCCCAATGGGCTGTTAGGTTTGGAAGCAAATGTGAAGTTGATTCTCTGTAGCTCCCATGCCACCAGAGTACACATCATGGGTACAAAGAGCTGCTTGATCTGTTGGGTTTATTGAATTGAATTCCAGTCACAGCACTTCTGGACCTTCCAGGAACCAGCCCAGCCCAGGTCCTCATTTACTTGTGTCCTTGCAGCAGTGTTCACACTGGGCCTATTTCTAAAAGAGACCCTTTAACATCCAAGCTGTGATTTTTAGTTTTTAAATTTATGTATTTATTTAGCTGTCTGAATTCAGTTTAAGTCATATAAAGGATGTCCCACACTAGTGCCTCACTTTGTTTTAGCAGAGCATGATTGCCAGCCTCCAGGCACAGCTCAGCATGGCCAGGAAGAGGCGTTTGGCACCTTTCACAGCTTAGGTCCAGTAGATCACTTTTATCTAGCCATCAAATGCCACAGTGCCTCACTTTTAGGTGCCTGTTCCCTGCAGCAGTATCCTGGTTTAGGCAGTTCAGTGTCCTATAAAGTGGGTGTACTTGAAATACCATCCTGCTACAGCTTGGGCACTTCACTCAGCATAGCGATCAGGACCCTTAGTGAGGGCAGAGATGGGCTGGCCTCCAGCCCTTGATCTCAAAGCTCTTACTGTGCTGTACATTAAAGAGAAGCCAAATAAGGTACAGAAACGACTGTGTGACTCACGTTTCTCTCTTTGTAAGTGCCATAAGCTATGGGGTCTTGCTCACTCTTGTAGGGTGATGGAGAGGAGGCTTTCCGGCTCGTGCTCATGCATGTGGGCACCTCCGCTTCAGTTGAACAGTGGTGTGGGCAGTCCGGCTTTGACCCTCAGCTGCTGGATTTTGTTTAGGCCATAATAAAAGCTGGATCATGATCTGTTTGGGCCATGTCAGGACTAGGTCAGTTCTGGCTGTAGCCAGGGACTCAGCTCTTCCCACCTAGTAACTCAAAGGTAAAATAAACAAGAATCATAAGGCTTTCCAGGGAGTACTTTCCTACTGATCAGAGCTGATTTGTTTGTCTTTTGGCTTTAACTATTTGTAAATGTATTTTGCTTTTAAGTAGAGTAGTTCCCAAATGGGCTAAAGTGTCAATTATGGAAGGATTCATGGGCTCAGACTTAAATAACACTGCTAAATATCCAGAGTTCAGCCCATCTTCGCCTACTGTTTAATCCTCTTTCTCACTGCAGTTTGCTGTGATGATAGACTTGCTAGTAATTACCAACGTGTTGCTGCTCGTCGGTTGGATCCTGTGGCTTTTCCTGCAATGTGCTCGCTGGCGCTACAGCTCAGCAGCATTGTCCTGACACATGCGGGAAAGGTCTCTTGGCAGCGGTGACTGGTTGAACCATCCCATCGGTTGACTCGGTTTCCCTTCTCACGGGGTGTATTTCTGATGTTGGCCTCCCTTTACTGACACAGTGTAATTTAGCAATGTGTGCTCTCTCTATGTGATGAGCTCTCCGTCTGGCAGATAATTGCCTGCTAGTTTAAATCCCGTCTTAACTTCAGTTTCTTGAGATCATGAAATCTGCTGCTGCCTTCTGGTTGGTTTTGCAGGGCTATTTGCAAAAGGATTTGCTATGAGCTAAAGCAGTGTGAGCAAATCAATGTGAGTTTTTTGGAATGTTAGGCAAGACAGATTGACTTTTAGGTCCTGCTTACTAAACTACCCACTGTTATTCTGTATTGAGCCTGGCAACCTAACACTTGGGTTTGTTGACCAAGCTGCTGGCAGCAGGCACTGGTTGTTTGCACTGGTTATGCAAAGTGGGCACATTTTTAGGACATGGTGGACGCTGAAAGCTTGTTACACAAAACATGCTGGTGCTCCTCTTTCCTTCTTGCTTATCTTCTCCTCTATCCCTTCACGCTCACTGGATCTGTTTGCCGTGTGCTGCTGTGCAGCAAGGCGCCGCATCCGCAGAGTCTGCCTGCTGCAAGTTTGTACAGGGCTGTGCGCAGCAGAGACCTCTGCTTTTGTAATACCTGCTGTAAATAATGAGGAAAACCACCAGACACCGACTGACCGACTGCCCCGGGAGATAGCCAGATACAGATGGCGGCACTGGGGATGGCCCCAGGCCTGGCTGACGGTGTGTCCAGCAGGTGCTGGGAGCTGGCCCGTGGTGTGGCAGCATCCTTTCTCACTGCCTTCTGTCTTGCCGTCAGGGAGGCAGGGCAGGTTCCTCATCCACCCCTCACCCTCTTCTGATCACCATACTGCTACTTGCTGTTAGGTGGATGCGTTGGCCCAAGGCGATGGGCAAGGTCCATCCCCTCAAGGGATGCCCCATGAGATGCTTCCAGTGTACTAGTGATAGCCATTGCGTCGCCCATGCAGCCCTTGCACTCCCACTGGCTGTTGTGGGGTTGGGACTTCAGTGGGGTTGGCTGCTGGGTGCAGCTTCCAGAGGTTTTGCAGCCACGATCCTTTGCCCCTCTCCTTGCACAGGGCCTTGGGGACCACAGCTTGAGGTGGTGACAGTCCCACAGAGGTTTTGCTGCCTGGCACAGGCAGTCATGGGATGTCCGTGGCCAGCCCCAGGTCACAGGGCATGCCACATGCAGAATGTCAGTGCTTGTCATCATTGCAGTCCGTGGGAGCAACACCTGTACCCATGAATGGGGAATCTGGCCCAGTTTGGGTGTAGATGGTGACTATATTTTTGTCCTATCCCTTGCGTCAGGTTGCAGTCACCTCTACTGGCTGGTTTCACTGTGCTCACTTATGGCTCAGCAGTGTCTGAGACTTCATTCATCTTGAAGGGGCTTTAAATAAGAGATTCTGATTTACTACCAGCAGCATTGATGGACATGACAAATTACTGGCAATAAACTCAGGTGAGAACTGAGAGATAAGGACGTTTCTTGTATTCTATGCAGTGAATTTCTTTGTTTTTTATGAATTAATTTATGAACTTTGTGTGTCCCTTGCCAGGGGTGGGGGATTTCTTCAGCAGAAATGACTGCTTAGCCTGCGTCAGACTGTGCTGAGCTGAGGTGCTGAGGTGATCAGATAAAATTCTTTGTGGCACCAGTGGCAGTTGAGCATCCATCCCTTTTCTTTTGTTCTTGGGAGAAAAGTCCTGAAGAAGAGAGTGTTTTCCCTGCTCTGAGGTGGTGTTAGTGACTCTCTGGGTTTTTGCTCTGCTTGTCCTTGATCAGACTTTAGCTGCCAGAAGTTCCTACTGTTCTTTTCAAGGCCTAAAGGCGAAGTAAAGCGACAGCTTTAGTCAACTTGAAAGCTTTCTCAGACTAGAAAGTGTCCCATGGGGTAAACAACTTTACTCCTACTCTACACATCCCATAATGATCATACAGGATAGCGTTTT
Source organism: Lathamus discolor (assembly GCF_037157495.1). Classification (NCBI taxonomy): domain Eukaryota; kingdom Metazoa; phylum Chordata; class Aves; order Psittaciformes; family Psittacidae; genus Lathamus; species Lathamus discolor. The sequence goes on from NC_088884.1 coordinate 27,569,101, forward strand.
TCTGGCTTAGTGCTGTGTGAATTTGGAATATTGTGCATTTTCAGGTATTTAAATGAACCTATAAAAATGATAGAAAAGACTAATTAAATTTTATTCCTGTGCTGAAAATGAATTTTAAAGAAATCATTCTGAGTTTTCAGCAGTTGTGAAATTCACAGTGTTGTTCTTCACACTGTAGAGCCTTTGTGCTTACTGCTGTAGTCATATTACATGACATTGCCTAACACTCTGTAAGGCGTATTCTTGGCTCATTCATCAGGTAAGGCTCCCTCAGGGTCACTGAATCCCTCCATGTACTCAGCAGAGGGCTCAGTGTGATGATTTTACAACCATGCGTCTGCGTTTGCATTTCCAGTGCTTTTTCCTTCTTGTGGCAGTTTTCCCTTTTACGATACGGTGATTATTAAAAGCAGGGCTCTCACTGGTTTTGTCACCAGAATCATCCCTCCCTGCTTCCCACTGCTGGCAGTCAGTGGCTAGTTTGCTGGTGGTCAGTCCTCGGGATCATTGTTTTGCTGCTAGGCACCCCCTCCATCCTCCTGGTGTGGTGGGAGATGGTGATGGGTATAAGCACCTTGTGGAGGTCCTGGAGGGGTCCAGCTCCAGCTTGCAGCTGAGAGCTGGTCCTCTAGCAAATGAGAGCTTCAGGGTCATTTAATCACTTTTGGACAGCACAATAGTTAATAATCTATTATTAGGAACTAAGGAACAGCTACTGCTTCTGGTCCTTGTTAGACATCTTCATTAATTTCTCTTCTATTTCTGTTCTTAGGCATTTTGTAGGATTTAATTTTCCCTCCGATAATTTATGAGACATGAAATCTCTGGGAACAGGTTAGCCCCGCGTGACAGTATTTCAGCACCTCTTGCATTTCCTTCAGTTGGATCATGTGTTGCTGCTTGCTTAGAGGCATCTCTGCCACTTCCCAGAGGAAAGCAGTATGTTACCTGGCTGTGATGTGCCAGGGCCATGATGTTCTGTCTTTGGAGATGGGCGCTCCACCTATTTACATAGTATTTAAAGTGCTTTTCAAATCCTGGCATGGAGAATTATTCAGTTTTCTGAAATTACACTCTGAGTGACTGCCTTTTCTTGTCCGCCTGCTGTCTGTGTGTTTGAGTTGGTTCAGGGCTTACACTGCAGGGGTTTGCTAAGGGGGATGGGTTTATTAAAGATACTGTGTGCTGTTGTACAAGGCACTGCGAATATTGCATCTCTGTACTATTCTGATAGTTCCTAGTCAAGAAAAGTTAATATATATTGTAAAGAGAACAAGTTAGGGAATGATTTGTTTCACTGGAGGTATCACACTAGAAGATTGCATCTTTAGTACTGCAAAATGAAAGCCAGAGGACTTTGATTGCTGCCTATCTCTCTGAAGTATGCGTGGAAAACAAGAGCAGGACAGTTTAAAGGAAAGCCTGCAAATGAGCCAACTCAATAAATTTAGGTGGGATGTTAGAAGACAGTTTGAAGCCTTTAGGGAAGCAAATTTCTGGAACAACATCTCTGTGAAGAGGTCCAAAGAAGTGTAGCTGAGCTGAAGGGGAAGCTTGATAAATTAGTGAACACTTGCTAGTTTAACAGCAGTATGTATATACAACATGCTTCCTTGAGAAGCTTCCTTGAACACAAAATTGAACTTGTTAGTGGGAAAATTCTTTCCTGTTGTCTTTTTGCTGCAGAAACTAAAGAAGCCTGTTAACAAATTGTAAATGCAGTTTAGCCCTTTGAACCGACAGAGCTTGTGCAAGTTGTATGTTGATAACAGCGTTGCTATCTTCTTCTAAACTTGGTATCAAAAGATAAAGAATCCACAAGGCAGCGTGGTTCAACAGGTAAATGAATGGGGCTGGAAGTTATTCACAAATGTCACAGGCTACAAGTTGCAGCAAATCTGAGCCAATCTTGCTTCTGGCTGTTAGAGTCCTTCCCTTCCCAGCACCTGTATGACCTTGCGTGGGGCTGTTTCTGTGTGCCAAGTTACTAAAAAGCCAGCCTGCCATTAAAAAAACCCAGACTTCAGGTTTAGCATTAGGAAACAGGTCAGTCCATCAGGCGAGGAACAGAGACCGTGCAAGGGAGTATGGAAGTTGATAAAAAGCCAAACTACCTATAAAAAACAAGCAAACAAAAAAGTTCTGAGTGTGAAGGAACAGTTCAATGCAGTAAGAGTGCCAGTGCAGAGGAGAGGGACAGTGGCAGCCACCCCTTAGATTAGCTTAGGGCTGCTGTGTATTTGCAACCAAAGCCTAGAGAAATACTTGCCTTTTGCCCCTTCTAGAAGGTAGAAATCCTCTGGAAAGCCCTTTCAACATATGAAAATGACGTTCGTCCCTCCCTTAGGCCTGTGTGACCACACTGACTCAAACTAAGGGGGGATTTGTTCCAGTGCTCTGTGCGCAATACTCCGCACCTAACCCACGTGGGCACGGGTGTCAGTGCTCACCACTCTCTTGTGTGGGTACAAAACTCCCAGATTTCATTTGTATGAAGTTCTGCCACCCAGAAATCCTGCAGCTTGAACCTACCACAGATTTTGTGGTGCAAAATGCAGCTGCGTTTTGCTACCATCAAAACCGTAGGAGATTCAGTAAACGTGTTTAAAAACACCTGCCTTGGAAACACACAGCACAAGAAAATACTGTAATAACTGAACGCAAAAATAAACAACTGAGTAATTTTAGTTCTTTGTTCCCTGTAGATTGCTGCATTTCTAGGTTTGTTAATGAAAGAAATTAACACGTTTTGTTAAAAAAGGTGAGAAATTCTCTGTCAGTAAGGATTTTGCATTGAGAAAGTGTGTTTATTTATAAGCTCTGGCTTAGCCCTTTGAATTATCTAGGCACTACTGTAACTGATAAGTGAATGCTGATAACCCTATTAATATTTCAAGGACTCTTTGCAACTATAGGGGAGCAGTCAGTAACTATCACATTCCTTTGCACTGCAGGACAGGTTTTCTTATTTGCTCTCTTAATACTGTTATATACATACAGGGTTTTTTTGGGCTCAGATCACCTTGTCTCACAGCAGGTCCTTGGCATGCAGCCTCATGAGCTCTCTAAGATGCTTTTTATTTGCAGCAGCTGGGCTCATTGCCTGCCCTGGTGTGGCTGGGATTTGGATTGCAAATTCCTGATCCGAACAAAGAGGAGGGATAGAAAAGGCTGGTCTCTGGCCCCTCGCACACTTTAGGAAACCTTGCTGGCTTCAGAGGATTTTACTCATAACTGGCTACACTTAAAGGGAGAAAAAAACCTTCTATCTTTGCAAAGATGGGTGCAGCCTCACCAGTAGGTGTGTTGCTAGAAGAGGGAAGAGATAGGTAGCTCCGGGGAGGCTGCTGGGATTTCGGGCACTATCATATGTAGAGCCACCTTGAGTCTTGTCCACACTTGTTTCTCTCTGGTAGAGGAAAGCCGTATGGAGAGAACTGGATGGAGACAATCCACGTGTACAGGATGTGTCCACATGCATTCCCTTGCTGCACTCATCAGCTGCACCCAAAGGCCCTACAGTCTGAGGAGCAGCTTGCTGTAATTGCTTTCACGAGACAGTATCAACTGGGTAGGATTTGGCCTGTACTGGCTTGTGTTTGGTGAGGAGCAGGGGAGATGAGTCAAACTAAACATGGTGACTCATCAGAATCGGGCTCCTGTGATGCTTTGTGTGTGTAAAATGCTCAGAGTTGGGAAACGGGCTGTCATGGTCCTCAAATCATTATCTCTCTTTGGTTTGCTGCTCCTCAGAGCCATTGGAGAAGACCCATGTCAGCCCTAGTCAGAGCAGAGGTGACTGCATGGCTGATACCCAGCCACCCAGTGGCTCCAGACAGGGACAGTCATGTTACTGCGAGCAGCTGCTGAGACTAAACTTGTGTCCTTCATCGTCCTTCCTTGTCTCCATCATCAAAGGTGACCAAAAAAGCCCAAACCTCTCGTTTGTCTGGAAACCTGCATGGAGGACTTTGCGCAATAGGTAGCACTGGGCTAAGCGGCCTCTAATTGTTCAGCAGTTTGGTTTAGAAAGTGTAGCAGCTGCTTCCCCGAAGTCAGGCTTCTGTAGGTGACAAGGAGAGCTGCTTTCATGTCTCTTGAACTGTGTTTTGATTTGACACTTGTCAGGGTTTAACCCTAGCCGGCAACTCAGCCCCACACAGCCACTCAGTTAACCCCCACCTCAGTGGGATGGGGACAGAATCGGAAGGGTAAAAGTGAGAAAACTCACGGGCTGAGATAACGGCAGTCTAACAGGTAAAGCAAGAGCTGCACAAGCAAAGCAAAACCAGGAATTCATTCACCACTTCCCATGGGCAGGCAGGTGTTCAGCCACCTCCAGGACAGCAGGGCTCCATCACACGTAACAGTTACCTGGGAGGACAAACACCATCACTTTCAATGTTCCCCCTTCCTTCTTCTTCCCCACCTTTACACGCTGAGCATGACTCCACATGATGTGGGATATCCCTGGGGTCAGTTGGGCTCAGCTGTCCTGGCTGTGTCCCCTCCCAGCTCCTTGTGCACCCCCAGCCTGCTCACTGATGGGGTGCTGTGAGGAACAGAAAAGGCCTTGGCTCTGTGTAAGCACTGCTCAGCATTAGCTAACCCCCCCCTGCGTTATCAGCACTGTTTCCAGCACAAATCCAGACCATAGCCCCATACTAGCTACTGTGGAGAAAATTAACTCTACCCCAGCTTTGGCTGAGGCACCAGCACAGACACCATCTTCCCTCTGACTCTTCTCTTGGGCATCCTTGTGTTAAGGATTCTCGTTGCACACTGGTACCTCCACCTCTCTTGTGGCATAAAGTCACAGGTCTTGGTCTTCATGGCCCCTTTATGGCGCCAGGTGGAGGCAGGGAGAGCGTGGCCAGATGGACACCAGGATTACCCTGCCCCTCGCCCTGGGATCTATCAGGAAAACTCCAGTGGGGGATGCCTTCCTCCTGCACAAGAAGCCCTGCTGAAGAGGTGAGTGGGAGGGGGTCCCAGCTGTGATGCCCTGGGAGGGGAGCCTGGTTTGATCTGAGATGAGAGCTCCAGTGGCTGCAGAGCTGGTGTGGTGGCTGGGAGCTGCTGAGGGCTGTGCTGGGTGGGAAGGAGCCCCGGGGCTCCCTCGCACCAACCTCTGCAGACAGGAGCAGTCTCTCATAAATACATTGTCTTGGCTATAATTTGCACAGAACCAGCCTCTGGGAAAAGCTGGTGCTCGCCGGAGAAGTTTTCTGGGTGTATCCTGCTCTGTGAGTCGGGATTTCTGTGAGGTACAACACACCCTTTTTGGATGTGTTTGTTAGTCAAAAAGCACACCGGCTTCCTGCTGTTTCGGGAGGAGCGGGTCTGAAAGAGAGGCAGGTAAACAGCGAAAGAGGATCTGCTGGCACCGCTCACTCTAGGGCTCAGAGGCTACATGGGAACTGGGGTTTAGCTGGGCTGCCTGATTCAGTGCCATGTGTAGGTAATTAAGGTATATCCTCCAATTAGCCTAAGTGTCCCTTTATTGATGTGTGAGATCAATGAGCCCAGCTGCCATACAGATAGCAGAAAATAGTCTGGATAATTCTACCCACTGGTTTGCATGCTGAAGTAATTTAAATTTAGAAAAGACCTGCCCTGCTAATGTTTACAGAGGCTCATTAAGCAAGGCAGGGATGCTCGCCTGTCCCGGAGGCTAAATGGCAGAGCCTGGCTGGGCCAGCACCGCTTGCTCTGCTCCATCCCATCCCGGCATGGCCAGGATCCATCCCTGCAAGCGAGCCAGCTTGGCAAGGCACTGCTGCACTGGCCAAAAAGCACCAGGTCCAGCACTGACACTGCTGCAGGTGATTGTGTGAGGCGCCTTGCTTTGTTTACTACCATTAGCATCACCTCTCGGACCTGCTAAATTATGAGGCCAAAGGGATGTCTAAGCTAATATCGCCACTCTAGCTCTGCCTAGTAACACACATAAAGGAAAGAGAATGAGAAACAGGACAAGTGCAGACTGGTCCTTCCCTTCTTGCACTGTCCCAGCTCCGGGCAGGCAGATGTTGAATGGCTTCTGGGGCTACAGGTGTCCCCTGGGTCATGGTGTTGACTTGCATTAGGGCGAGTCAGTGCCACAATCCATGGCTCTCTCTTCTCTCAATTTGTTTAATCCCTCTCTGAGGTTTCTGCTTTCCCCAATGCCTGATCACATTCCCCGCCACTCAGATGCACACACTAGCAAAAATTGTCCTGTGTTAAAACATGTTGCCTGATTATTTCACCATGTGACCTTTGGGTTTTATATTGTGAGGAACAAGGATTATTTGTCCTTTGTTTCCCTTCTCGTGATTTTATATTTCCTTGTCATGCCTCCCCTTAGCCATCTGTCTTCCCATCTTACAAGGAGTGCTCCTAGTCTCGTAATGTACTGTGAAGATGATTTCTCCAGATGTGCCTGACTTGCCAAGGAGAGTGCAAATGAAAGCATCCTGCTGTAAATGGGTGTATTTATGCCCAAACCACTTCCCATTTATGCCCAAACCAGATGTAGTGACTGTCTGCAGTGTTCTCAGATGCCTTGAGCTTCGTTTTTTCCTGTAAAATTTGTAATGTGTTTTTATCATTCTTTAAAACTAAAACTTGCAAAGCTTTGGCCATGGTATGGCCAATGTATACCATCAGTGGTATGGCTCCACTGGTGGCTGCTGGCTACTGTCTGAAAAGCAGTGGGGTGCCCCATCTAGCTTTTTGTTATTCTCTTTGCTCATCCCTCTCGCTGTGGTGTTTTGGATGCAGCTAATACCCATTTCAATACACAAATAGCAGCTATATGGGCTCCCCACTCATGTTAGAGCAAAGCTTAGTCATATATTTCAGAGAATAAAGAACCAGGTGCAGCAAATGTGTTTTTACATTTTTATTTGTATTTGTTGGCAGCCTTTTAGCCTGCACATTGCCAACACTAAGGCAGGCAGGAGAGCTGTGCTCTCCTCCCCACGCTGCAGGTGATACGGGGTAGCCGTGACCTGGGCTGAGTTTCTTGTCAAAATTAAGATGTTTGTCCCTGTTTGACTTTTGATTCCATTTGGGCTGGTCCGCAGGTAATTACTGGTTGTGGAAACAGCCGGGAGAAGGGGAGGGTGGGAGGTACGCATGACTGCAGGGTCTCTGCTCGCCTTAAGTCAGCGTGTGCATATCACACAGCATGCTGAGCTGACCGTGTGATGGGAGCAGGGACCATCCTGGGGCTCTCAGCCCTAGGCGGAGAGCTTGACTCAAGCTAAACATTTCACCCTGTTTGCCAGTGTATTAATTTATTTATTATATATATGGATACTTTTGCTATTATAACCACATTAATTGTGAGTACATCTTAACCTGATACTTTAATTGCTATATGAATTACCTTTGAATCGCTAGGAAAAAGCCCTGTATTTTCCTTAGACAATTAATGTTGCCTTCCTGGTTGGGATTTTGCTTTGAAGTGGCATAGGTACAGCTGCCTGGTTTCTCAGACCCCTTGCAGAGCCCTTTGTGACAGAAGGACCAAGGTGAGTGTATGTGGCCAGAGCTCTAAAATCAGAATGCAGTGAATTTCTTCATTAAACCAAAATCAGTTGAGGAAAGAAGATTTGTGTAGGCTTCAAGAAAAGATCAAAGCAGTGAGAATGTTACCTTGACAGCACACAGGGGATTGGGATCCTTATGGTGTTCTTGACGGGGGCCTTCTCACCAGCCCATCAGAGAACAGTTTTGCCCAAAGTAGGAGGTTGGAGCTTACCTCGAGGCTAATGATGTACGATGCATATTATGTTTAGGTGTTAGGTTTAAATTTGTCTCTATTTACAGGTTTAAAAAAAGGCAAAAAATGAAAACCAGAAAATCTTAAGCAATATTGTTCAAAAGACTTCAAAAGGAAAGTGTTTGCTGTTTTTCTTGTGTTTATGTTTGTAGAGCATAGGGTCTTGGTCTTGGTCCCATTTTGGATTATAAATCACTATAACAATATGAAAAAAGCCAGCAACTCTGCTTTGCCTTGCATACAAGTATGATAGAGTATTTGATTTATTTCCTTTTTTAAAGTTTTCTGTATATATTTTTGCCTGCACTTTTAGTAGGTGTGACTTAACCAGAATCTTATGGTGGTGTCTTGGTCACAGATGATTGAGCAGGGAATTATTAACCCAGCATAAGAGCTAACATGAGGATTACTGGAAAGTTCCTGCCTGTGTCAGCTTTAAGTGAACTGTGTTACTGCAAAAGCCATGGAAAGTTCAAATTGCTTGAGATCGTGCCAAAGGGCTGTCAGCGGTCTTTTGTTAGATGCTGACCACCTCAGGCAGGGTGCACAAAGGCGGCCTATTTTGTTTAAACTGAGCAGTGCTAGCTCTGTGCTCCAGAGTTACAGCTACATCAGTGTCTGGGATATTAACACCATCAGTGTCTCTCCAAAAGCCTACAGGAGGAGCCTGAAGCTGTGCTGAGGTCTTCCCACCTTTGATGGGAGCTTACTGTAAAGCTCCTATAGTCTTCTGGACTGCCTTCATCTTTGCCTGAGTCATAAAACTTGGTTTGGACCAAATGCTGCTGCCTGAGCCCTTCATATGGCTGACATCAGGGTCACTGCACCTCCTGGCGACATGGTCTAGTGTGAGGCATCCCTGCCCATGGCAGGGGGTTGGAACTGGATGATCTTAAGGTCCTTTCCAACCCAAACCATTCTATGATGCTGTGATTTTATGATTAGTGCTGAGCTGGACGTTTCTGCTGACACTGGGCCCTGCCAGATTGATGCACTGTTGAAACAGAGGAGTACACTGGACCCTGGACAGTTGTCTCTTTTCTATATTAATTGACCCATGTCTTCAGCTTTAGCCTGGGAGGTGTTGCCTTCTGGGCTGATGTTTTCCATCACTCTCGGCAGATCAGTGGGGCTGTGCCTGACTTTCTGCACCCATGCCTCCATTGACTTTGATGGATGTACAAGTTTGTCACTGTTCAAGCTGCTCCCAGTATCCATACTGGAGGACTAGACAAGGACCAGCTTTTGTCTTAGCTGAGAGACAATGTCATCTATGTACAGAAGCTATAGATAGCACAGGGCTGAATGTATGCACACATAGCTCTGCTGCCCTCAGAGCAAGAGGCTGCATTTCAGGAAAGGAATTTGTCGCTCATAATGAAGCAGAGAGCAGCATTGCCAGTCCTGCCCTGCCAGAATGTCCCAGAGGTCTCACTGAAGGTCCTTTTAGCTCAGCCTGAGGGGCTGTGGAAACACAGCCTTAGCTGGGTGTCTTGTTTTGATGTGGAATCTGGCTGTCTGTCCCTTTACTGATGGAGTTTGTCTTACAAAGCTTATTTTCATTAGCCAAATGTATAGGCATCCATGAACATCATACAAAAATTCCTCAGATCCCTTGGCTGAACACTTCAGAGCTTAGTTTCTTTTCCTCTGATGATAGCATGGCACAGACACAATTATTACCAGTCACTTGGTGGCTAATATACTCGGAGGGGTCTATAAATATCCTTATATTCATGTTTACTGTGTCTGTATGTGACCATATCCCAGTATATCACTGCAGCTGTTTTTGAGTCAAAATACTAAGATAACACTATTCTTTCAGTATTTGTGAGTAGTGGGAGTAGCATGAGACAAGATCTTGTATTAGTTTGACCTTTTAAATGTCTTACTGAGGCAGCAGATCCTAGTTAAGTTGTAAGCACAGATATGCAGGTTTATGTAGATTCTTCCCGAGGTGTTTCCCCAAGCCCTTTATTTGTTGTGTATTTTGTGTAACATCTCTTTCTCTTGTAACATACATGCTACTCCTGTCAAGTCAAAGGCAGTCCTGCAGGAATATATTCTACTCAGGCATGTCTTACATAAAATTACCTCCTTTTAGCTACTGTGTATTGTATAACAGGCATTGTTACTGTAGAACACTGAAACCCTCTTTTCTGTGGGCATACCTACATGTGTGAAGAGCACCGCAGCGGTAAAAGTGAACAGTTCTTGTAACACATTGTTACAGCTGCCAGCCGCGGATGGAGGCGGTTGTTTGAGTGTGTGTGTAGCCTTTCCATCCCTCAGATTCAATAGCAACAGCTGCTGCGGCTTTTGTGCCTGCTACGATTGCAAAGCCATTCTCTGCCTGTTTCTTCCCGTGCTGATCTGCCGCCCCTGCAGCAGGCTGGGTAGCAAGACCATTTGTACAGGGTGAGGCTCCACACGCCTCATTTTGAGCTCCAGCATCTGCTGCTGGTCTGCTGTGAGCTGTTTTAACCTGTGTTAGTTTATTTCCCAGTGAAAGTAGTGACAGGTCGGAAATCAGAGCAGAAAATGAGCTTGCTGGAAGCTGGGTGGGTGCAAATCCTCACTGAAAGGGAAAATGGGGTGGCCACATGGCTGCAAACCATCCCGCAGGAATTCAGAGCCCATATGGGGCTGTGCTAATGTGCCTCTGAACTGACACCGGGTTGCAACTGCGCTGTGAATATTGAAGAATCTCTTTTATTGAATTCCCCATGAGGTAATTCTTACAGAATAACATCAAATCACTGGTGAAAGGAAACCCCTTCATTTGCTTATTCTAGAGAGAGATGGCAATCTAGTACAAGAATGCTCTGTAAATATGAGTTGTGAGAAATGATTGCATTTGATTTTGTTGATGGAGATGTAGCAGAGACGTAGCAGATAAAAACTGACACATGTTAAAGGGTCTTTATTTTGGATTGAAATAAAGTGCAAATCGGGAGAAGGCACCTCATGTTCTCCTTATCTGTCCCCATACAATGCATCTTTACAAGTTTGCAAACTCCCAAGGTACCAAAAAGGATAGAGCCCAGAACGTCCACGTTTTACACAGTTGATGCTTATGGCAGATTTTGTTTTCCATTTTCTGTTGTTTTTTCCCTTTACAGCAGCAATCTTTTGGCCAGCAATAATGCAAGATTCCCAGTTGTTTTGAAAAGCTGATGTTTGCCAAAATGGTAACCTCATAGATTATCTTCTTGTCAGTAAGGCTTTAACCACAGTTTTGGCAGAGCCTTGAAACATGCCCTTTCTCAGGAAAGAGTTGTCTGGGCTAGAAGAGCATTGGCATTAAAAAGAGGTTGTCATAGTGATTGAAACCTCCTCATAGACATTCCTTAGGAAAAGTAGGCTGCAAGATGCACCTTTGTAGTCCCTTTTTTAAGTAAGGGACCCTTTAAATTGAAGAGCCTATTTCATTGTCTAAATGCAGATTTCTGTCACTTGTGAAACAATAGGACTCTGGAGTGCTGTTTGTGTATCAATGCTTCTTTTAATTACTTTCTACAAGAAATGTCTCAATGGGAATTAAGTTCCAATTTCTTGCTATTGCAAGGCACCAGGGTTTTTTAGGTCTAAACCAGGATCACAGCTTGGTTCCCTACATTAATAGGAAAAGATTTGAGGAAGACACTCAAACCGAGCCCTGAATGACTGGCTCTGAGCAGGCTTGAAAAGCACAGCCTGGGAAATCCTTCCCTGTAGAAGTTTGGTCTTTTGCCTGACAAGACCCTAAGCAAGGTCAGGACTTCACTGTTTTCTCCCAGGCAGGCAGATCTACGTGTATGACCGCTGTGTTTGTGTGGGGGCAGAGAAAGTTGAGAACATGAACAAATCATTTTTATGCTAAATCTAGAAATACGACATTTAATCAGTATGGGTTTTATATAGAGATGTCATTACTCATTTGAATCGCTGTTAGAGCTGTGTTTTCTGTTTACCAAAATAAGATGAGAAGGCACGTGTTTCTAAGATAGGGCTTTCACTATGTAAACTGAAGTGAAATATATGTAGATAATCTGGGAAAAGATTGTTAGAGAATTAAGGTAGGAATAAACTAGCACGAGGACTGGGGTTGTAGAAGCCTCCTGGCAATTATATCTTAAAATGCTTGGATTGTCTGGATGTGCCTTATTCCGTACACCTACTTTCAGTTCTTTCATAACACGTGCACACGCAAGGAATATTAATTAGATGAAAACTAAACTCGTGGCTAGCCCAGAGCCATCTGTTAGAAACCCATGTTTTTTACCTGGCTGCCCAACAAGAAAGGTCTAATCCTGAGATATTTGGAGACGGTGGCAGAATGAGAGGTGTTGATGTGAGCTGCACTGGATTTCAATGCCTACTCCTGCAACAAAATTAACCCCAAATTCCAGTCCTGTTTGGATTAAAGAAAGAGACAAAGAAAGAGACCTTTGGGAAGATCTTGTTATTTCTGGAAGTACCCAAAGCCCCGCTGGGAACAGGGCCTAATGAGAACCTATTATTGTTCTTATTGTTCTCTCTGAAGTCAAAGGGACTTCTGCAATCAACTTGAAAGGAGCAGGACCTGGGAGCCATTTATTTCACTTTCATCCACTGTGTGAGAGTTCATCAGTTCCAAAATAGTGGAATAGTGACTCTGGGGTTTGTGGGTATGGGAAAATCCATCTGAGCGAGAAACGGGCTGTTTGTTGTGTTGCATCAGGGTGTTTGGGGAGTTGAACAAAGCTGCAATGTAGTTTAAATCTGTCTCACCGTGGGTGCACCTACATCACCACAGTAGTTCAGATCACAAGTGTGCTTTTAAAGCAGGTCTGCTGATCATTCCCGCTTACTCCGCTTTGATGTGCATCATGTGGTTGTCTGGGAGCACATGAACGGGGCTCCTGACAAATGAGCCAGTCCGGAGGATGCAGTCTGGCCACTGTCAGCTCATCCTTGAGGCTGAACCATGGCAGGTGAGACCAGGAACCCCTGAAATGTGTACAGAGAGGTTGTCAGATCCATACAGATGCTATTGCACTGCCATGTCTACATCATGTTCCTCTGTTGCCACAGCAGGAGGGCAATATGTGTGGACCCTGAATTTCTCAGTTGTTCATCCTTGCCTGGGTGTGAGGATGTAGGCTGGAGCAAGTCGATAGTGTCTCATCGGGTAAGGAAAATCCACTGGAGGGTCACCAAGCTCACAAGAGATGTGTTTTGTCATTTCAGCACAGAGCCATGCTCACCCAGTGCATACCTGCTGTCACTCTTGGGATGCTGCAGCAGGCTCTGGGTTACTGCTTCCCTTGAAAAGCTTTTCCTTCCACACAAGCTGCTGAGTTAAAACACTTCAGAAATACTCCTGGGTTAACTGAAGTGTGTTTGGCAATAGATTTTTAAAGCAGCACAACGTGGTTGGACTTGGAGTTAAATTTGGCATAGTGGTTGCTACAGGTGAACTGTGGTTGAAACGGTGTTGTGGGCAATTTATTGTCTGCCCTTTCTTCTTGAAAGCCCCGAAGTTAAGGAGGACCAAAATCTGGATCCACTTCAGAGTTCTTACGTGTTGTTCTGCACATGAGAAAGTGCTGTAAACGTTCATTCAGAAATCCTTTAGGAAGAATAATAAAGGCATTTGGTAAAACTGGTGTTAATGTTCCCTTTACGATGACTCCCACAGCTACAGGTGTCTCTCCAGCTGCAGTTTCAGCCTGGCGACTTCCCTGGTCCTCCTTCCCTGGGGTTTGTTTCGTGCCGCAGCCTTTCATCCCTGGCTCCCGGCGGGGCAGGCGTTAGGGACCTGCGGGAGCGCTGGGTGCCTGCCATTGTCCCCGAGTTACTCATCAACCGCAGGGGCTCGGGGGTGACCGGTTACTGTGGTTACCGGCGGCATCGCGGTCCGCTTGTAAATGCGATCTTTGACCGTAGCCAGCGCGCCGGAGGAATTTTCACAGCTCCCGGAGAGGACAAAACTCCGGGAGTCGGGATGTAAAAGGTTATCTGATACAAGGCGGATGAAGCGGTGGCTTGTTCTGCAGGAAAGGAAATCCCTCTGCCTCGCCATGAGGGAAGCGCTGGGAGGTTTTAAAGTTCCAGGCATATTCCCTTGCAGCCCTGGTCTTGCTAAGTTTGTTTTCTGTAGCTCTGGCGCAGGGGTCATGCGTGGCAGTGGGGGTTTGGTGGCTGGCAGCCAGCCATTCGCAGAGGTATAAGGTCACTCAAAATTGTTCCTGTGCTTGTGTGTTCACAGCGAGGAAATTTTAATGAGTCCTTCATCGGTAGTAGCCAGATCGTATCTGCGCCAGGGTATCACTCATCTGGCCCCAGCAGAATTAACGCATTGAGAGCCCTGAGCAACGGGCTGAACTAGCAGAAAAGGCACTCAGGGCTTTGTCTGTGTAGTCACAGCAACAAAACCACGGGTGAACTCTTAAGTTTCTCCAGGGTCCCACAATGGAATGTTTTAGCCTGAAAGGTTGCAGTCACCTGCTTGTGGGAGGGTGCTCTCAGTCAGGACTTTATGCTTATCTGCTGCAAAAAGATATGTCACCGGCAATAGAAACTGGGGCCAGAGCACTGGAGACATGATAACACTGCTTCATTTGCCAGTGTACCTTGTCTTACACTCATTGTTACATTACTTTAAGACTTCATTTTTCAGAGGAGTATGTCTCTATTATACCTGTATAGGCCATACGTATCTATTCCATATTGCATCATTATTTACTTGAATTACTTAAAACGCTTAGTTCCAGGCAGGGGTGTAACAGGGAAAGGGGCTGGTGCTCCTGAGGGGTGCCCTGGCTGAAGGGGAAGTGCAAGAGATGTAAGTGCTGTGATTGCCCCCATGCCGGGACACTGCCCCCCTCCTGTGTGCTTCAGACATTCACTCTGAGCTCTGTTTAGGATTCTGGGAGCAGTCCTTGCATCTTACCACTCCTAGTACATATGGACTCTGCTTCGCTGCTTCAGTGCTTACATGGAAAACAGGCTGTCACCTGTTCATGAATGTCAATGAAAACACCCAAGAAGAAGTTGTCTGCCTGAGTTTAAGCTCTGGGCGATGGCTCTGAGCAAATCCTCAGCCCTTACAGGGGGAAGATGGCAGCTTGCTGCCAACAGCAGAGGTCGTGCCCCTGGGTCAGAGGAGAAGGGGTGATGCGGCATGCTGTGTTGCTCCTCGTCCCGGGGAGGGGTGAACGGACAGTCAGCTTTGGATGGGGTCAGGAATAAAACCAAAGGAATGAATGCAGTTAAACCTGTATCTAGTTTTTTCTTGGTTCTCTCTTCAATTCTTTGTGAAGCCCCCAAACTGGGTATGATTCAGTGGGGCCCAACAACATGCGTGTTTGGTGATGCTCTCCTTGCACCACTTTGGGATCTGCAGATGCAGAGCATGAGGAGTGCTGTGAGGAGAGACATCCCAGGGCAAACGTGTGGGTGAAGCAGTCAGGGTGGTGTAAAGCAGCGGGTGAGGGCTCTGTGCTGCTGCAGGATTACAGCCCCAAACGGAGGTGATAGGCCAGATATAATTTCACCATGGCTTGTACCATGGCATAAAGGGTTCTTTTTAGTGCAGCCAACAATACCATTAGCCTTTTCTTTTCCTGAACAACTCATCTCCTATCCATTGGCAGTACATTTTGGTTACCTAGCGTTGCATAGCGTGTCTTACATGGTTTAGCTATAAAATGCATCTCTACATTTACTCACATTACAGTAAAGTCCGTCGCTTCACCATGACCAGCTCCCATGAACCTTAGTCACACAGAGTGTCCTGCCTGACTCCATGGGTCTGTTCCCAGCAGGGAGGTGAGGGTTTGACTGCTAGTGTGACCACAGCCTGCCCAGCACAATCTGCCTTACTTGGGGCATTAAACATTGAAGAGATTCGGGTGTAATGCCTCACAGCCTGCAAAATTGCAGTTCTGTGATGACATTTTTGTGAGGTGTTTGATTTTACAGGAAATATTCTTCTCCTTTCTTGTAATTTTTTAATATCTATACCTTTTTTAAAGACATAAATCCCCCAACTCCTCCCCTTGAACACACTGAGAAAGCAACTCTTTTCCCGTGTTGTGTTATAATACTGTCTGTGTGTACCCTCTAGTTCCTTTAATGTCACATCACGCTAGACTAGGAGTCTGAGAATAATTATTTATTACCTTACTGGAAAGAGCACACAAAATATCCCAGTTTTATATCATCAGAATTCAAATGGTAGATATTAGGCAATATCACTCTTATGCCAGTAGCTTTTTCTGCTTTAGAGAAAATTCATCCTGTGAAACAGCTTTAATCTTTGTGTAACAGTATCTTAAAGCTGCTTATAATCTTGCTGAATTACATTTGAGTAGTCCTTCTGCTGTGAGAAGCAAATGCTAACTCAGTTTTACTTTTGGTGGAGCTCTTTTAGTTCCCATGTAGGTATCAGTGGCTTATAACTAGTCCTGCCGTCACACATCATTGTAGGCAAGGGACTCTCCGATGCTGACTCTAAGGATAAATTAATTGCTTTGACAAACTGTCTGGAAATAGGCTATTGCAATTAGACAACTTAGAGCAGTGCTAACAAGGATAAATTTGCAGGGATATTTGGCATGATTCAATGTGGCTAGCAGTGATGGCCTCCTCTTTCTGCCTAAACTACATGTAATTTGGTTGCAAGTTTTCAGGTATAAACAAGCCAATTCTCTGTAGAGCATAGACACACGGAAGCTTATAATAATTCTCAGGTCTAAAAGTTCTGTCTATCCTTCATAAACATCTCTCCTGACGCTGCAAATTGTTCCATGGGTGAATTGTCCTCTTTTCCTTGAGCAATTTCTTTAATTTCACTCTTAACTGCCTGGGTAAGAAGAGTTTTGAAAGACCGGGTCAACAGTTTGACATCCTTTCTCACAAAGTGCTTGAGTTTATTACAACGAACTAATTTTTGACATTTTCAGGTAATTTTTAAGAGGACAGCCTATTTTTTATAAGCATTCTAGACCCTGTTGTTTGTCCTCTTTTCACGTGGATTTTGCCTGCCTGGGGATTTTGTAACATTCTTCCTCTGTTCTCATTAGAACTGTTATGTTGGTGGAAGCTGTACACTTGCAGTGATTTGCATCCCTAAACCGCTGAGTGTGCTTGTACAGTGATACCATTAGGTTTGTGTGTCTCACGTGTTTGTCTCCCTGTCGGATTAACCATTCTTGCTCCGCCACCAGGAACATCTGTCAATCTTTTCTGCTCTGTCTGGCAGCTTCATTAAGGATCTCAAATGCATGTAAACACCTTGGGGCTGGGGCTGTCTCTGACTTTTCTCTTGGCCAAAGCAGTGGATTTAGGCAGTGCTTAACCAGCTACAGTTCTGAGTGACAATGACACAGACGCTGTGTGAGTACCCAGAAAAAGCAGAAAATTCATGGCCTGATTTTGAAGGGTTTGGAAACCTGCCTCTCCTGCAAAGGTCAATGGGATGGGGAGAGCTTGGGTTTTTCCAAGCTTTTAATCTCTACAATGTCTTTTCTGCTTAAAAAAGGACAAATTTCCCCACTGGTTGTCGTTATTGCAGGGTCTGTTCTGCACTGTGGTTTACTGGTGGAAAGGTATTTGAGGTCCTGGTGATTGTATTTGTTTATTTAGGTGGGGTTTTTTTTGTGAGATCGCTTGAGGGAATCAATGAATTCTTTTGTTTTTCTTGATTTCGCTTTAACCTGCATCATAGGTGGCTGGGCAGACCAGAGGCATGGTTTGCTCTTGGTACATGCACTTCAAGTGACATTTCTGGTGGCAGCCATAGGGAAAGAAAGTGAACAAACATGGTAGGCACAATCCTTCATTAGGGTACAATTGCTTTTTAAAAGGTGCCTCGATGGAATATGCCTTCTGATCAGGAGATGCCTCAAGGAGAGGGTGAGATCTTCACTGCATGGGTAGGAAGGCAGGGAAGTGGCAGTTGCTGGGGTTTGGCTGTGCCCCAAGGCACAGAATCAAGAAGATGAGGGACTTTTATAATCCTCTTGCAAATTTGCTGAGGTGAGTAGAGTTTTCCTACCTAAGCCCTGTGAGCTGACCTTACAGAAAATATGGGTGCCTTATCTTGGCTATGATTTCCCACAGGGGAGGTGACATGCATTAGTTAACTGCAGTTAAAATAAAACAAAATCCTCCTTCCCAGTAATTCAGATCCCAAATACTCTCCTAAACTTCCTTCCTGCACTTGTGCTGACATGGCCAGCTTTAACATAGCTCTTGCTAACTGAACTCCCAGGGCACTCTCGTGGTCCTTCCCGTTGGATGTGGATGGTGATCTGGGAGCAGGATCCTTACATGTACCCAAATGCGGAAGATAAAGAGCTGCAGCTGTAGCTCACAGGAGAGTTTATTTTGTTGTTTCACCATAGCTTTAGGTCAGTCTGTTTTCCATGGCAAGCAGATGGCCCGGTTATAAATAGTGTGCAGGCTTGCATTTCCTCCGTGTACCTTTCTGTATAAATTATCTCTCTGTGTATGTTCATGAATGTATCAACATCTATATGTATTTCTCTTATAGAAAGTTTAAAACTCCATAGAGCTTTTTAAGGCAATGACATGAACTGTGGTGTTATTAAAAGACATGAACACTTTGCCTTGTTCTTATATTTAGCCCAAATTATGGTGAGCGGACAGTGATTTAGTAGGGCTTTGAGGATCTAATGAGAGCATTAACGCTCTTAAAAACTCAGATCGTGAATCAAATCCTGACTCATGCACAAGAAGTTTTGACTTGCTTAGTTTGTTGGATTTCACACAGCCAGCAACTTCATGAAGTGTTTGAATTACTGGCCTTTCAGCAGCTCCTTTTTCCTTCTTATAAATATGTAAAATTTGCTAATAGTTAAAAAGTTGGTTTCATTCTAAGTACAGACATCCATATTCTAAAATCATTTTGGTAGCTGTAGACTCGTAGTTAGTCCTGTCTTTCCTGTCCTTTCTCGGTAAAACCAATGCTCAGTTTTCCAGGAGATTTGCATTGGCACAAATCACTGACCAGCCTCAAAGGGCTGCAGGTGCCTCCTGCACGCAGACTTTGTGTCTCCTGCTCCCTCCAAGCTGCTCCTGGGGCAGTCACGGCATGGCCAGGATGGCAAAACAGGTTCCTTACCCAGAGGAGAGTACTGGGAACAGAATTACCTTGGGTTTTTTTCTGGCGTGAAACTCTTGCAAGCAAGCACTTCCTGATTGTCTGAGTGCCCCGACACCTGGAGCTCTCCTGTTGCACAGGAATCTGTTTTCCATATTAAAAACAGGGTTTTATAGAGAAACTTCAGGATCCCCCAGTCCCTGGTGTCATTTAATGACTTTATTTTATAGCCCAAATAGTAAGATACTAATGTTTATTTTTATTTGGATAAACTTCCTTGTTCTTTTTGAGGCTTAGCTCAGGATTTTTGCATACGTGGCGCTGAAAAAAATATCATAAACATTCAGATACTTTTGTAAATGAATTCTCTTGGGTGGCGAGCCGGGAGAGCTAATATTCTTACATTAGCATGGAAGCGCCTTAGGCCTTTCTTCTTTCTCCTTTATTGATACTATCTGAAATGTCTTCAGAGTCAGGTTCTAGATTCATTAAGGCTGGCTTTATAGGGTGAGCCACTGCTAACTCGCCATCACGCTCAATTGACACAGGTCCAGCTGACACCTCCCTTTGCGGAAATCAGTAGAGTGACGTGGTTTACGTGACTGTCACTACAGGTGTGTATCCCCCGCAGCAAGCACTGTTTAACAAGGCCAGGGGACTTGACCAGGTTTGGGTATGACAGGCTGGCAATGAGCAATTTTGATCATTACTGGAGCATTACCGTGCTATGCAGCAGTGTCTCTTCACCATGTACAGCATGTGTTGGGTTAACCCTGGCTGCAAAGTTCCTCTGACAGATTGAAGTACTGCAGTTGCAGCTAATGGGACTTGCGCATCTTAATCCTTTAGATCACTTTGAGCATCTTAGACTAAGTTTTTTTGAAAGAGGGAGTAACAACCAGTGTTAAGCTAATGTTAAGGGTCTAACTTAAACTCTCAGAAACTAAGAGGATTTGGCATCATGATGTCTGCCTGTTGTTCCCAGGTGTTACTGCTGTTGTGATCCCTTGTAAGAAAGACTGTGACCTGCGTGAGATGGAGAGTTTGAGTGAAAAAAGATAAACCACTTCAATGAGCAGACATTTAATAATTCTAATGTAAGATTTCCCAACCTGCTGCAATTTCATTTTAAAATCACGTGTTATTATGGAAAAGCCATACTCTGACAGTTGTGCTCATTTTACTAGAGTCCTAGGGCCTGATTCTGCCGTGTTTGCATTAAGTAACGCTTTGTTCCAGGAGCAGTCATATGGCAATTACCAGGAGTACGTTACTGCACACCGTGAGTAAGCTTGTGATTTAATTACCTGATGGAAGATTCTCATTAGTGTAAAAAGAAATAATGACCTTTACAAAGTCTAATATCTGAAGTTCAGCAGAACTAGATAAAGCTGTTTTCTACCTAAAAGCCAAGGGAACTCATTAAGCACCAGGAACTCCCTGTAAAAATGTGATGGGAAAAGCTGGCTGCAGCTCTGGAAGAAGTGTGGTACGGGCTGGAGCCTGCATCGTTCCTGGGGATGGGAATTTTTCCTTTGACTTGGCAGAGAGTGAGATAAAGATCATTTTGCTGAGCTCTGAGGGACCAGTTAAACAACTCCGGTGTTGGTCGCATTCTCATGGTAAGCCTATGAACCTAATGTGCAACTGCTTCAAGAAGTAAATGCCTCTGAATTAAGACTGATAAGTAAACTAACTTAATCCTTTATTGTAAATAATGTCTGCTGTGTGCCATACTTTATTATGTTAGGATCTGAAGAGATTTATAACAGGAGAGCAGAGTATGCACTCCAATGAGGGAGAGCAACAGGCTTCAAGCACACCTTACTTTTGGGGATCTTAACCGGGCATTAATCAGTATTTGCTTTATTAGGAAAATTCTCCCTTTAAGTCTATTTACATACAACATCCTGATTGCCTTTCATCATGTTTTCTTTCAGAGGGAGTGGCAAGAATCTCTTGACAACAAAACTCGTGTTAGTGTGTTGTGTTTGCAGGTAGCGCAAAGGAAGGAGTTACATGCCGTAGAGTTCAGTCTCATTAGACTGGCAGAGAAAATTACCCATTTCTTACGTGGTTTTCTGAATTGTTTAGGTTGTTCCTCATTGAGTTCCTCACTGGCTCAGTGTTTTTGTCTGGAAAGTTTTTTACTGCCCTGTAGATTCCTTTATCATTTGTTGCCCTAAAGCTGTTGAGTTGGATTCTCAGCTGTGCTCTCTTCTGACTCTGGAGGTGCGTCTTCTGAGATGGTGATTTTGAAGCTGGACGCCAGGGGAGCAGAAGATCTTGGTGTATGTTCACACAGACCTAGACTGGCTGTGACCAGGGTGGCTGCTGGCTGCACTGGGAGTAGCCTTGCTGTGGCAGTTACGTTGACCTCAGGTCAGGAGAGCCACAGAAGGCAAACCTGGGAGAGAGAAGAGGACTGGGGATTATAGGGTGGAGGTATTGGCCTGGGAGGGAATCTCTCCTTAAAAAACCCTAACATATTACATACGGTTCGCTTCTGTTAATAGAACTCATTTGGCTCACTGAAAAGTTTTAGAGCAACAGCATTAGCCAACAGAACGTAACTATTTGTCTTCTAATAACTAACGAGCTGGTTTCATGGGGTAAGGAGGCAGGATCTGTCTGCTTCCTTCACTGAGTCCTTTCTGGTTTGTGGACAAGCGGGGTTGCCTGTCTTCTCTTCTCCACTTGGCTGTATTTCAGGTAGCATTGTAGCACGTGCCATGGTAAAGAAAGGTGCCTGGAAAGGCTATGTCAGGATGTGAGTCTGAAGAGCAGGGACAGCCATTAGCTGTCCAGCTTTAGAGTAGCCTTTGCTTCCCAACTCACACATCCTGAGGGTTACACAATGTATTGTTTTGTTCACTGTCTGAACAATTTGTGCAGCTAGGGAAGTCCATCGTCTATGGTCTGTTTATTCATAAATACCAGCTCTGTAATTTTGTTTAACTTCTCTAACTTCATCTTGGCAGATAGTCACCTGCAGTACTGTAGACCATAAATACCTATCAGTCCCTTTCGGATAGAATTTTTATCAGGGTCTTTACTTGGCCTTCAGAGAAGTGCAGAGAGAAAACACACTCATCATTAACCATAGGACATGTGCTCAGGCAACTTACTGCCTGACTTGCAGATGTGGTTGGAGTCATATGCAGTGTTGGTATGTTTACTTTGCAGTACGTTACCAGATTTGTGTGTCGGGTTGCTGGAACACCAAGTCTGACATATCTTCTGCATAGTACAGCTGTCATGCAGATGATTCCTTCCTTGTGTCATACAAATATCTTAGGTGTTCTTGAACCCACATGAGGGGAACAGATTTCTTACTCCATTACTTTTGCACTCCAAAGCAGTGTGTGAGAACTCTGTGTCAGGCAGCATTGAAGTGTTGGAGGTAGAAGATAGTGTAAGGACAAAACCATGTTCCCTTCATAGCAGGAATCACTCTCTACTAAAGTAAACAGAGTAATAATTAACCTATAAATCCCCTTTTAAAACTTCCATCTATTAACATAGGATTATTTGAAGAAAATAATAGAGGAAGTTGTGTAAAGATTTTAATGATGTGCCGTGTACCGCTTGTAACTAGTAATAGAGAGCTCTTTTATTAATTGTATTTTGTTGTTTTGATGAGTGTTTTCACCTGAAGACAATTAGTGAAAATCATGAATGTTTTGGTGGAGCACACTGCTCTGGTGAGCAGATGGATGCATGGATGGAAGGATGACCATGAGCCTGCTCGGGGTGGCTCATAAAGTAGGTACCCATAGCTCCTGAGGTGTTGGTGAGGACTGCTTGGAGGGAAAAACACAGTTTGACTTCTCAACATGGTGGCAACCATGCTGCTTTGATGAATACTGCAGTCAAAGAGCTTGGTTTCTGCTGCTTTGAGTAAGAGCTTGATCATACAAGCCTTACTTCATCAGATTTGTCCAATTAGACAAAGACCAGAGGTCATTGAGGAGCATTTCTTGGAGAAGTAACACTTACAAGAGCGGACCAGAGTTGACTCCTCCACCATGGGCTGTCCTCCTGGAAATCTTTGCAGTGAGATTCCTCAGAGTGTGAAGGTTTCTGGGATTAAATGAGTAGATTAACCGAAAAGTGGTTAATATGGAGATTTACGAACTTTCTGTGTCGCACATGGAAATAGATACTTAAGAACTAAAGTGACCACACACAGCATGTGTTGTACAGTCAGAGCCACGTATCAATCTCCCAGCCGTGGTGCATGGGGCAATGTAACTGTCCCCTTTGGTCACAGCTCATTGTCTTCAACTTGAAATGTTAGCCCTCTTTTTCTTCATTCTGTGTAGCTTTTATAACCCTTTGGGCAGGAGAGCATTCTTGGCATTGCTGGGTGTTTTGGGGGAGAGCAATTCCATGAATTCTTAGCTTTGGGAAGTGATCAGGCAGAAAGGCGTGACCTAACGTCGGATAATTTATCATTGTTCCGCCAGAAAAGGGACACAAGACCTTAAACAACTATTTTACATAGGGTTGTTTAAGCCCAAAATCAGAATAGCAGCAGCCTTGCATGGTGGAGAGGTGCACTCCTGTTTAAAACCACAGGCATTATATACTTCAATGTTCATGTTGATAATGCAATAATGAGAGAATGTGTAAAAAGAAAAAAATTGCTTTCAGGAAGAATATTAAGGCTGTGAAGGCTTAATATGTCAAAATGTTGGGTACTTTGTTCAGTCCTGGAGGTCTTTATCTTTGTGTTCGTAACAATGGTCTTCTCCAACCTAGGATTTAAGTTCATTGATGTGCTGTCTTGGTGAATGAAGAACTTCCTTTCTGTGATGCTGAGAGAAAGAAAACAGCCTGCTTTACTGAGATTTCCCTTTTATTAGAACCAAAATCAGTTACTGGACATCTGATTGTATGTTCCTGAATTAAATGCAGAAACTCTGCATTTAAGCCCCCTTTTTATTCTGCGGCATGTACTGTGTAGCAGAATTGGCTAATTTAGACACAGTAGTTGCAAAAGGAGTATGTCAAATGCTGTCTCAGTTTCACTTTCAGAAAGCCCTGGCAAATCAGATAGGCAGTAAATTGTTTTAATTTGCTTATGAATCCAGTAAGAATTATCTACAAAGGCATCACACTTCTAGGTTTTCTTGGACAAGTCTCCTTTCTCTTCCCAACAATTTTGTCCAGGCAGAAAAACAGGACTTTGCCTGTATGAAAGTGCTTATGTCGGTCCCTTAGATATGTATTTTAATTGTGTGAAAATTTTGCCTAAGGAGTTATTTGGTAATTAGGGCCATTAAAAGCAAGCATTAGGGCACTAAAGATGTTTGTGGAAGTTGCTTCTTTGCATAAAGAGAGAAAAAGAAACAGGAGCAAGCAAAAATACAGAATTATAAGGGTGAACCTCACTGCAATGTGCAGCTCTTAGCTAGGCTTAGGTTTTTCTGCTTGCTTTAAGCAGTCCGTAGGCATCCCCATCCAACGGCGATGCAAAATGACCCAGCTTCCACATCTGTTGGACTGTCAGGAGAAGAGCTGCTTAAAAGGATGAAAGTTTTTTGTGACCTTCAGGCCTGAACCAGAACCGTAACTAGGATGGCTGCTACTTTGGCTTTAAAGATAACATTGCTGTGAAGACTTGTCTGGTTTTAGGTACATAGTTTTCTGGGTGATAGTCTTTTGAAGTTTGTGATGGGCTACTTTGTACAAACACAGGCATGAAGTGCTTCCAGCCCTGTGTCGTGATAAAGCCTCTTTAAGAGAAATCAAGCAGAGTATTTTGTTCTGGTTCACAAAAGTGGCATTGAGTAACATAGGGAAAACCTTTGCTGCTTAGTGAATCGGGAGACAAACAGCAGTCTGGCCCTGGAGGGGAGAGAGTCGCGATGGACGGAGCCTTGTAAAGGTGAGGTCGCAGGGCATTTAGGTTTATATTATGAAAGAAATAAAGTACATTTACTTTTAAAGACAAGCCTAATTCTAAAGGGAACCACGGGCAGAGTCAGGAGCTGGCTCTGAAGCAAAGCAGCCCCCAAGGTGGCGGGTGAGAACCGAGGGAAGTGGGAAGGGAAGGAAAGGAAAAGGCTGTCTGTTTTGGGAAGCTGCTGGTGTTCTACACCCTTACGTAATCCTAAAGGTTTTCCTTTCCTGACTGCCCCAGGGTTCACTGTCATCCCTTCTGGTAGAGAAATACCTGGTACCCTGGACCTGGTGAAATGCCCATCTATGAAGGTGTCGAGATTCTTGTGTACTGCTTTATTGAGAGAGGGAATGCATGGAAGGGAAGAGTGGGATGGGAGGAATACATGATAAGTCTTTGGAAACTTCCTGTGTTTCCCAGAATGCAAAGGACATGAGAGTTAAGCTGATTGCTTGGAAGATATGACTGTCAATATGTGTGTTTGTCCTCAATCCATTAGTGTGTGTATGTCTGTCTGTGTAATGCATAGTCATATATTGGGATTTTATATAGCAATGCAACTTCCAGTTCTGTAAAGAGAGTGTTGAATGAGAAATTGCCTATGTTATTATATAATTACTTAGTATCATTTGGACTGGATGGAAAACAGTGAACAAAAATATGTCTTTGAGTTAGGAAACAAACAAACAAACTACCCAAACAAACAAACACCACCCCCCCATCCCCCCCATTCCTGTAAATGAAAAATTATCATATCCATTATCTGCAGCTGGAAATCGTTCATCTTCAGAGCTGAAAGAGAAATCTTCTTGAAATGAAGGAGGGGGTGGGGCGGGGTGAGGGGAAATCATAAACCTAGAAATGTACATTTGGTTTTACAAGCTGGAGCTTTAAGAAAGGTGAAGGCATTTGTCTTTTTGCAGTATGCATGCCTCATGTGTGTCTGTGTTCAGTCGCAGTAGTATAACCTTATCAGAACCACTGGGATTATTTCATGTTGGCATCTGTGAATGTGAGGATAATATTTGGCTTGTGATCTTAGCTCCTCGCCATAAGTCAAACCCACAGGTAAAACACACTGATATTGTCTTGTGAAAGTGTGAATTCACAAGGGAAAAAATGAATGCATGGAATAGTGTCATTAAAGTTGAAAGCTAAAGAAAGATTGTGCAAAGTCCTAAATCACAGATCTGCTTCTATTATAGCTAATGCCGAAACTCCTATTGTTTCTGCTGGAAGCTGGATTAAGACTTTTATTGATATCATGCCAGTTTGAATTCCTTCTCTTACTCTTGATCTTGACAATCACTTTTTCCATTACAGTTCCATTAAAAATTTAAAACGGTGTAATAAAACCAGTGAAAAAATAACTTAATGTACATAAATTACTATGCAAATGGTACAAATTTAAACTCATTACATCATTGCAGTTTTCTCTTAACACCGAACAATAGGATCTAAACTTTATTCTTTTCACTTGCTAATCAATTTTTGGTTCACTGTCTGGTTTTTTCAGGGGTTTCTGGAGTATCAAAATAATGGAAAATAATTGGTCTTTCAGTTGTTCTACAGTTAGTGCTTGGATAATTAAAAATAAAACAGATTATGCACATTGTATTTTAATAACACAGTTAATTATTATTCAGTAGCCTTTATTCAGTGGCCTTGATGGAGTGTGCCTGGCAGCGCCCAGCCCCAAACCAATGGAGACCAGCCCAGATCACAGAACTGGCCTCTGTATTTTGGCAGCACTGAAACTGCTGTTACCGAGTGTCCACAAGGAAGCAAAACCAAAAAGTCTGAACTATCCTTTCTTTACCCTGGGAGAAATTGCTGCAGCAGAGATTTGAGAGCAGAGGCTGCAGGTGTTGGAGGATGCTGGGTCAGCTACATCTCTTCTGCATTCACTTTGGCGTTTTTTCTAAGAGGGATCTATTTTGGGACTATATGAGATTTCAATAAATAGTTCTTAGTCTATATTATACTAAATTGAGTCACAGGTGACCTCAGTACAGCAGTCTTCCGTATTATGTATTTATATAATTCTGGAAAATTGTAGACTTGATTTTCAAGACTGTTGGCTCAGAATTTGCCTGTAGAATTAAACAGATATTAACTGGAGCTGCTGTTGGCTTTCAGTGTGATTTGTTTTTGTTTATATGGTTTTGATATGAATTTGAACATATGATACAAAGATATGGTTTGAAGAAAATTGATATACGGTGCCTGAAGTGTTTGCAATGGAGAGCCAAGGCATTTTCTCCCTTCACAATGTGTGCTCATGTGCTTCCAGCTTCTTCACAGGACAGCTGTAGGAGTTTGTTGTACTGTGTTAGCACTTCATATGGCAAATATTATAGATAATTAAAGACAGCTGGAAAAATTACTGTATTTTTCAGATTTGAAATAGCTTTTGTTACAGATCAGGCGCTTGTCCACAGTCAGTATGCAGTGCAGCTTTCATACTAAACCAAGTGATAGGCCTGATGCAAACAGAAGTTCTGCAAGCGCTGACTCCCTGCAAGCTGCCAGGAGCTGAATCTGTTTTGGGACATTTCCACTGCTTATCTACATTATCAGGGCCTTCAGGTACTGCATACAACACTGAGTAAGTGATGGTATGGTAAGAGACATCATTCCCTCTTCTGTACATAAGGGCACTTGACATTAGAAGCTGGCCTGGCAGCCTGTTCCCTGTGAAGCTCAGGCTAATAAATGTGCTGGTTAATGGAGCAGACATGTATGGCCTCCAAAAGTTTTGGCTGTCCTTAAGACAGGGCAGTCCTTTAATGGGCATAATGTTAGACTAAGACGCCTGTCGCATTCACCCAGTGCTGGCTCTGTGCTTGGCTATTAGGGAGCATGAGCTTGTTCATGCATTTTCCCTGTGTGGTTTGACCAGAAAAAGAAGGGTACATTAGATAAAGGCAGTGAATGGAAATATTAGAGACACCTTATACTGAGGTCTTTCCCCTTCTTTCCATACATGTATTCTGTGTGCATTTCAAACAGAGTGAGAATTGCCAAAAGGATCCAGGGTGATGCTGCAGCCTGCTGAGGGCTGGGAGCAGGGGGTGCAGCCTCCATGGGGTGCCAGACCGGGTAGGCTGGCTCACATGCAAATCCTGGTTCCAACTACAAAAGCACCTTCAGGATGGGTCCAGCTGGAACAGCTGTTCCAGATCATTCTCTCACTCCCAGGGCAGTTGTATTACTGTTTCAGAGACTCACAGTGCGAAGTTCAGCTTTGCAGTTAAAATCAGGGATGGCAAGTTCTCTCTTCATAAACAGAACTCGTCAAAATAGATGGAGTTCACAGAATCACAGAATCACAGAATCCCAAGGGTTGGAAGGGACCTCAAAAGATCATCTAGTCCAACCCCCCCACAAGAGCAGGGTAACCTACAGTACATCACACAGGAACTTGTCCAGGCGGGCCTTGAATATCTCCAGTGTAGGAGACTCCACAACCCCCCTGGGCAACCTGTTCCAGTGCTCTGTCACTCTTACAGTAAAGAAGTTCTTCCTGATGTTAACGTGGAACTTCCTATGCTCCAGTTTACACCCATTGCCCCTTGTCCTATCACTGGATATCACTGAAAAAAGCCTAGCTCCATCATCCTGACACCTACCCTTTACATATTTGTAAACATTGATGAGGTCACCCCTCAGTCTCCTCTTTTGCAAGCTAAAGAGACCCAGCTCCCTCAGCCTCTCCTCATAAGGGAGATGTTCCACTCCCTTAATCATCTTTGTGGCTCTGCGCTGGACTCCTTCAAGCAATTCCCTGTCCTTCTTGAACAGAGGGGCCCAGAACTGGACGCAATATTCCAGATGCGGCCTCACCAAGGCTGAGTAGAGGGGGAGGAGAACCTCTCTTGACCTACTAACCACTCCCTTTCTAATGCACCCTAAGATGCCATTTGCCTTCTTGGCCGCAAGAGCACATTGCTGGCTCATGGTCATCCTCCTATCCACCAGGACCCCCAGGTCCCTTTCCCCTTCACTACTTTCCAGCAGGTCAACCCCCAACCTGTACTGGTACATGGGGTTGTTCTTCCCCAGATGCAAGACTCTACACTTGCCCTTGTTAAATTTCATCAAGTTTCTCCCCGCCCAACTCTCCAGCCTGTCCAGGTCTCGCTGAATGGCAGCACAGTCCTCTGGTGTGTCAGCCACTCCTCCCAGTTTTGTGTCATCAGCAAACTTGCTGAGGGTGCACTCAGTTCCCTCATCCAGGTCATTGATGAAAATATTAAACAGCACCGGTCCCAGCACCGACCCCTGAGGAACTCCACTAGTCACAGACCTCCAGCTAGATTCTGCGCCACTGACCACAACTCTCTGCCTTCTTCCTTTCGTGCTGGCACCTTTGGGGATGAAGACAGTGATGTTTTAGCTTCCTGCCACACTTCAAATACAGATAAAAAGGGACTGGTTTCTTTTGCCTTACTACAAACCAACCAGCTTTTCTCCAGCCAGATTTGAGTGAGTTTTAGTGGTTGGAGTCTTTCATTTGTTGTGCGTAAAGCATGGTGTGAAGCAGCTTTCTTGCACTCCCTTGCTTTGCAGCAGGTCACAGCTGGGCATTGCCTGGAAATGTGCATCAAACCAACGTGGTTTCATTCTTCAAGGTACTTTATTTAATGGTATGTGGTGACAGATCTTAGGTGTTGCTCAATACTGGGGTGACCGCAGGGGCAGCTACTGCTTGATACCCTTTTAGGGCAGCACATAGTACAGCCCCTGTACCCTGTACCCAGCCCCAGACAGCATCACTGAATTTTCTCTTAACACAGTTTCAATTCTGTTTTTATCATTATACACATACATATTCAAACCTGTCTGTTCTGACTGCACACATACTTTCTGTGGCCAATGTGGAGTGTTATCTGCCTGAAGACAATCCCCTAGTCTGCATGCTCTCTGTCAGGCCCCTCAGGTGCGTGGACACAAGCTTATTAGAAGAGAACAGCTCAAACAGTGATCAGTTGGTTGTTTGGATAGTAGTATTTTTTATCCTTTTCCTCACAAAAGCCTTCATCAAGGTGTGGGTTACTTGTTAACAGCTGAAGTCAAGTAGTGATAGAGGAATCGTTTCTATTTACACAACATAACACGCAAGAAAGCTGTGTTTTTGAAAGAGTCTGTAAGGACTGTAAAAACAAATGCCTCCACCCTTCACAAACAAAGGCTTTACTGGAAGGGCTGTTTGCCACCTATACAGCAGAGAAAAAGGATAAAAAAAGGGGGTAAAAATAGGTTCATGATATAAATTAGAATCCTGGCCATTCCTCCCTCCTTGTTTGCAATCACATCTCTGGTTACTCCATGAGCTCTGAAGCTGAGCATGAAGGAGCTTGAAAACCTTTGGGGAAACAGTCTGCACATCACCCACCTCCCAGACCAGGGCATTTCTGGCGCAGGTTTGAGAACAGACTAATGCTATTTGGCTCCCCTAAAAGCACCTCAGCAGAGATTGCTGATGGGGGACTTGGTTTCTGAGGGTTGATGCTTGATGTTTCTGAAGCCTGATGCTTGGCCATACCTCACTCGTGCCCTGCAGATACCTGTTCCTGTGCTAGTTAGTCACCACGCTTATAGTTTGCACGCAGTAGCTGCTGCTTCCCAAGCAAGCAGAGGTGAACCACAAACAGGTTGCAACAAGACCCTTCAAAACGTTGAAAGGTTAGAATGCAGCAAGTAGGATTTTCAGCACATTAAAAGGAATCTTGTAAACCTTTCATCCCCACATTTTAATGGACAGTTTTAGTGTGTCTTTATCTTTCTAGGAAAAAAAAGTACTTGATGAGATCCAGAAGTACAAATTCATCTGGAAGTTGAATTGGGAAGGAACATAAGATGAATCTCCTCTCCAGCATTTTTGAAATCGTGCAGTAGGATACAAGGCCTTTTAATGATTTTGTTAGTTGCTTACTTTTACTGTTTTCAATCAGGCTAGCTTTGTGTCGCCTTATTCTTCACAACGAGGCTTGGTATGAATTGGCAGGTATCTCAGATCTTAGCAAATGGTGTGTCTGAGCTCTACAGCAGCTGCATTTGAGGGTCTCTCCCCTGTCAAACAACAATCCCAGAATGGAGCGTTTCTCTCTCCGTGCCCCTGCAGAGCAAGAGAACACTTGGTTTTCTTCTTCCTTGCACTGAAAAAGATCTGCAGTAGAGCCTTCGTTTGCAGAGCACAAGGCTGCTTGAAGTCTCTTAGGCTCCTGTTTCTGAAATAGCGGTCTGCAGAACAGCACAGAGGGACCCTTTGGTGCTCTTTGCAGACTGTATCGTGCTTTCAATTTAACATTCGCTGGTCAGGTTGTGTTTTGCTGCTTAGAGGAGTCAGAGCAGGCATTGCTTCTGCAAGCTTTATGTAGAGGAGGCTCTAACTGGTGTTAGCTGAGGTGGTGCTCAGCAACCTGCAGCATGCCAGGAGCGGTATGTGGCAGTGTTTGGGTGGCATGGCACAGGGCAGGTGGTGGGCAGTGCAATGGGTGCTGCTGCTGCAGTGGCCCTGTGCCGTGCCTTGGGATGCCTGCATGCAGGATGCTGTAGCTGCTGGACTGTGAAGGGGCTGAACAGCCAAAGGTGGGAGCCCAAGACAGGGAGTGAGGAGCAGTGTGGGAACGGACTGCCCCTCCTAATAATGATTAACTGTGTGCTCCAGACTAGATGAAAAACTGCAAGCTGTTTTCTTTTTCAATCCTTTTTTACATGCTGTTATAAATGGTAGAATTATGCTGACGATCCAAATTAAGCTGAGGTGGCAAATGAAATGACATTATACAGGAGAGGATGTTACATCGCTGTTCCTGTCTTCAGTTGAAATATGTTTGGCTTGTCTTTTTATTGTTTAAATTGCCTAATTGCTGTGCTCTGTGAAGGTATTACTTTACTCAATTTGTTTCTTAAATTTGCAAGGTAAAAGCTTTAATTTGGTGCCCAAAGGCCAACTTACAAATATTTTCTACTTTTTAGTTATTTAACTTTGCTTTTAAGAAGTCTTTCAGGGACAGACATTTTGCAGCTTAACTCTGCTGATTCTGTGTCCTGTAAAATAACTCTTGAAATGCACTGGATAAAAGAAACACAGGGTAATAATCAATAAAATTTATCAGGAACAGGGTGCCATTGGCTTGCCCAGATCTAACTACTGTCAGTTGCTGGGTCTGCAGCACATTACCCCTTGCATAAGTACCTTCTTCAAGAACTTGCTTAGCTTCTCTTGGCAAGGTGTAGTCTCTGATGCAAGGAGGAAGAACATCCCCTGGGTGCCAGCCTTGACCCCTGAGCTAACGTGCATTAGTACAGTGCAGACAGATCAATGTGCTAAAGCCTTCTAAATGCTAGTCAATGCAAGTTAACCAGCTGAATTTTCTCCCTCTTCAAGAGCCATAAGAAGGCATGCTGTGTGTGTCTGAGCTCTACCTGAGCTTGGCTGTTCGCCCTGGTCTGGAGCAGCATGGGAATAACAGATGATACACATTCTTTCTCATAAACGTAGTCTTTTTTCCATACTCCCTGAATGAGTTTGTGCCAGAAGTTGCTGACATGTTAGGAAGACTCCGGAAGCCGGTAATTTGCTCACTTAGAGCTCCACAAAAGACACCAATTTTTTGTATGGTTCTTACCATCTAAAGGCAAATATAATTAAGAAATTGATTCACTTTGCAAATAGGTCATGGATCATGTAATAAACTGCAATTGTTGACATTTATGGAGGCTTTTTTTCCAAAACACTGTTTATGAAAGGCAATTGGCAAAGGCAATGAGACAAAAACTGCTGTAGGCTTCTTTTCTGGGCAGCGCTCAGCCTCCCCAGCTCCTCCTCTCTCCTCAGCGTGTCTTTTGAAGCTCCCTCTTAGTTGTTTCATGTATGTACATGTGCTGCACTTCAAGTGGTGCAGTAGCTGATTCTCTTGTACCGAGAGCTGTGGGTTGTTAATTGCTGGGCTGGTTTTAATGGGTTTCACCGAAATGCTGGCTTTCCCCCCACCCCGGGAGGCTGTGGTGCATGTCCGTGATTCCAGCCGTTGTCCAGGGCTCAGTGGAGCCGCATGGGGGGGAGTCCCTGGCCATGTGCAGTGTCCTGCCAGGCTGATGGCCCACGGGACTGCCACCTTCACTAGGTCAGTGTGGAGGACTCTGGGTGCCTCCAGCAGCACAACCCCTAATCAACCTCTGGAACAGCTGTAGGCGTATGTTTTGTCTTGCTCTTTGCAGGAGAGCAGCAGCGTGTCAAAGCTGCTGCAGGCAAGAAGGGGTCAGGGTAGAGTGTTATTGAATCAGCCAGTAATTTAGACATCAGCTTTTTCTTATTTCGGTTCGTTGTGGGTTGCATCCCATTCTTGTACCAGGATCACCTACCCCAGTCAGAGGCAGCTGATCTGCACTAAAAAACTCTTGCTGGAGGCAAAATGCATATTCTGCCTTCATTACCTGCACCAGACTGGTGAGAAAAAATGAAGGCGGGGGAGGCAGTGAAAACCAGAGCATGAAAAGAAGGAGCTGAAAGACATGGGGCTGAGCTGAAGCCTTGTCTGCGTTCAGTTTGTCTGCCATGATCTTGTGTGCTCAGAGGTATGGTTAGTTGGATTCTAGGCAAGGAAAGTGAGGGTTGGCCAAGGTGTGACCTGGAGCCAAGGTTTGTGAAAGCTGGCAGTGTTGGGTTGCACAGTTGGGGTTCAGCCCCACTAGTAAGTAGGCAAGGACAAGGGCCACGCAGGGTGGAAGCTGCATCCTGTGGGGATCTTCAAGGAACAATAGCATCCTTCATACTTCATGTCTATAAAATGCATGAATCAACTCACCTGAGGCAGGAGAAGCGGGAGCAGCTGACATCAGCCACAGGAGCCGAGCCGCTCATTCTTTTGGGGTTAACATGTTTCCCAACAGACCCAGCCTGTGCTCCAGAGGCCCCCCCTCCTTCCCTGCTTGTAACAGCTGGGAACAGATGTTTCATGTACTTTTGTCGTGTCGGGCAACCCGCTGCTTCCAGAGAGCCCATCACATGGCAGCACAGTGAGAGGCCCAGGCAGATGCTCCCGGTGCTGTATCTAGTGCTGGGCAAGAGGTGGTGTATCTTGCCGCTGGTGGCATCCTCAGCTGGGCGCGGAACTTTGCAGTGTGCAGGGTGTTGGGGACTGCCTGGGTTCAGCCCTGCTCTCCCTCCCAGTAGTCAGTTAGGGATCAGTATGCGGAGCTTGGCTTTTTCGTGTGGTCCATGTGAAGTCCCAGTCGTGTCCGAGCGGTCGCCACCAAAATTCCTGTAGTTGGAAGTTTAATGCAAAAGGTCCGAGTGACCGAGCTGGGACTGAACAAGAAAACCGCCTTGATGTGAAACCTCCCCTCCTCCCTGTGCTGCATGAGTCAGTGTTTGGAACACCAGTAAAAGCCAGAGAGAAGCCAAGGTAAATTCATTTAATCTTTGTCTTTTGCCACAGCTCTCAATGTGGTGTCAAAGACTCTTATTAATAGGATTATTCTTTTGTCAGATGGAAGCTGGAGGTAGTTGTCCCAGATGTGCATGCCTGGTTTAAAGGCCTGATTATCTTGTTGGTGTCAGTTCTTGGCCCCTTATCAAAGGGACTCTCACGCACATCACCTTTCAGCTTCTCTCTCTCAGCTCTGTAAGGAGGAGGAGTACACTTAAACAAGCTCCAGCGACTAAGCCAGTATTTGTAATTTCTTTCCTCCGGGGCAGTAGTGTCACGAAGCTCAGGCTCCCCAGCTTGTCAGGCAGAGGGAGGACGGCAGAAGGTTTCTCGTGGTTGAAGACAGTGGATGAGGACAGAGCTGCCATGCCGTAGCAGGAGGATTACAGTGCAGCGTATTGCTGAGCATGGGCCTCTGTTGGAGCCTTTTGGGTGTTTGGGATTTGGTTTAAGTTAAAAGATCAGGTCTCCTCCCTGCCGGCTGCAGAAACGGCAAAATGTTGTATTGCTCTTGGTGGGCACCTTTTTAGAAGACCCTTTGCTGGTAAAATGCAGCTTAAAACCTGAAAGTGTTACCAGAGGTGACCTTGGAAAGGACTCAGAAGCAGTGTAAGTGCTCACTTTTAAAAAGATCATCTATTATTTCACTTTTATCAGCATATCAGATAGATTGACTATGAAGTCTGGCATTTCTGGATTCATTTACATAAATCACTTTTAGTATCTTTTTGTAATGAAGGCATTAAGAAGAGAAACCAACTGTTTTCTACTTGTAAAATCCCCAAACATGATTTGGTGCCTGTCATGGTGTCATCAGGCTAAATCATGGAATGGTTTGGGTTGGAAGGGACCTTAAATCTCCTCTAATTCCAGCCCCACTGCCATGGGCAGGGACACCTTCCACTAGACCAGGTTGCTCCAAGCCCCATCCAACCTGGACTTGAGCACTGCCAGGGATGGGGCAGCCACAGCTTCTCTGGGCACTCTGTGCCAGTGCCTCACCACCCTCACAGGGAAGAACTTCTGCTTAACACTTAGTCTCCCCTCTGTCAGCTTAAAGCCATTCCCCCTTGTCCTATAACCACAGGCCCTTGTAAAGAGCCCCTCTCCAGATTTCTTGTAGCCCCCTTAAGGTATTGGAAGGGTGATAAATACATCCTTCTGAAACCAACAGATACATTAAATACAGGGGCTTCAATCACCGTCATTCACTGGAAGGGAAAGCTTGTCCTTTCACAAGGCATGTTGACGAGGGGCTGTTTGAGCTGAACAAACTGGTACATGGGGGAAGCTGTCATAGGAAAAGCAGCAGTGGCCTGTGGGGCAGGTGGATTAGCTGGAAAACCAGCTCTCAGCAAGGAATCCTGGCTTGCGATGTTGAATGTGCATTCTCTGGATGACTTCATGAAGTGCCAAGAGCCAAGTTCACATGCTTGCACTGCAACCAGCGGCAAGAGGGAGAGAAATGAAACTACAGGATGTGATAAAGTCGTTGTGGTGCTCCCGGTTAGGTCGGGAAACTCAACATACTGTGGCCATCTCTTGGGTCCAGGTGGACTGGAAGTTACTTCTGTGTTTCAAATAAAAACACTAAAGATTTTAAACTATTTTAATTTATTGTTAAAATCAGTAACTAGCCTATGTGAGAAAAGTGCAACCAGTGAAGTTCATGTTGGGTTAAATTAGCTTATGTCACGTCTGAGTCCTGCAGAGCGTAGCATCACTAGAATTAGAGATCTTCTTGGTGTATTTGGAAAGTCAATTTTAAATATGCTGGCTGCTGTGTTCATTACTAGCACTAAACTACTATGTTGTTGCATCACCAGCTAGTTCTTGCTTTAATTTGTAAGACCTCTCAAGTCTGTTCTAATTAGATTATACCATTTCTGTCCTGCAGAACTGTAGCTCTGCTAGCAGGAAATAAAGATATTTTGTTACATGTGTAAAAACACATAGTGTGTTAAAATCCCCTACTGCTTTGCATGGCATGAAAAGCCAAGCAAGTTCACATTGTGCTATTGTGCATTGATCAGTTTTGTCCCATTTATTCACTCCCTGTTTCACTTCCCTATTCTTCTGCATTATTGTATGGGGTTTTGTTAGCAACATTTAGCGTTGCATCACCCACCCCTCCACCTCTGTTGTCTCTCTCCACTGCAGGTCCAAGAATCAGTGCTCTCTGTTTAGAGGTCACAAATGGCATCATTTACTAATGATTTTACCATAGCTTGCTTTTCCTCCATACCCTCTACATTGTGTGTGAGTACATTCATGTAGCTGTCACCAAGCACTTAGGTTTCACTCTTTTAATTAGTATTTTGACTTCTGAGGGTTTCTTTGAGCCATAAAGAGTGCCAGCAGAGAGTTGGATTAGCAGTCACATACTCAGCTGTTCCCCCAGGCTTGCAGAAAACCCAGAATACATAGACCTGAGAGGTAACATCTGTATTAGGAACCTGTTTGCATACTGTCGGGCTGTCAGCAGTGGAGGTAAACACCGGCCATCAGTGTACAACGTGTGGCTTAGCTTCTTGTATGTTTACAATTGAGAAGTGAGAATGTGTATTTAGGATGTCAGAATCAGTGTATCTTTTCTTTTATCCTATATGCTGGTGCCAGTGATGAGACCTCTGAGCCAAGCCCCTCCCCTGGTTTTTTCCACTTATCTTGAAGCTCTTCTGAATTGTCAGCTGTGAACACGGGGAGGTTAGCACCCTCTTTGCTTAAGACCATTTAATCTTAGTGCTACCCTTTCATCGCAGAAAGCACCCGTGAGCCCTGCCAGTGCAGGTCTGTTTCCGTGGTACTTCTGCATCCCTCGGCTGTGGTGCAGTGTCTCTGCTGACTGCAGCAGGTACCAGAGCAGCCTCACAGAGGGCTTCCCTTGGCTTTTCCTAGTCTCACATTTCTAGCATGATCCTATTAAGCACTGGCTTGCCTGCTGCTTGTCTCATTAGTTCTCACTTGAAATGCTGACTCAGAAAATTCCCCATGTATTCCTGAGGTGATCTTCTCTCCATATGTTTACTGTATTAATCCCATTGTATCTCCCAGAAGGCAATATCACATCCCATTCTCTTGCTACAGACATGGTTCTTCACCATGAAGCTACCTACCAGTCATGGTCACTTACTTCATCTCTGTCTCCTGGCTTAGCCTCAGGTTTGCTTTGTGAGTTTGGAGAGGTTTGGGTACATTTGCCCTTTTCCACTCCCTGCTCTCTGTGGGAGCTGCAGCTCAGTCAGTCTGAGCAGTCCCTAAGCCCACCTGGTAAATTCTCCACAAACATATGCCCTGGGACTACAAATCCTTTTCTGCAGAGATGCCTTGGCTCTGTTACTGTTATCTGCTTGCATGTTAGCAGCCTGCTGAGATGCAGAGCACCATGTACAAACACGCAGCAGACGTACAACCCTTGGGGCTAAGAAGAGAGATGGTAGAGGTTTGCCAGGCTCACTCAGGGTGAGAGGTGGTGGAAGGGCAAGGACAACAGTTGCCCATGTACATTTACATCTACATGTGCACTTGGGACCCTTCCTTATCCTCATAGACGTGTGAAGAAGTCATGAGTGAGTGAAGCGCTGCACCTGCTCTCAGCTGACACCGCAGGCAGGCAGTTTCCATAGGTGCCTCACAAGAGGGTAGCTTACACTTAGAGCAGGAGGGAAGGCTTTGTGGCCACTCTGGGAGGTGGAAGAAGGGGCAGACGCGTGAGAGGAGATGAAACATAGGGGAAACGTGATACTGGGAGAGGGAGCCCCACGTGTTGGAAGGGCAGTGCATCTTGAGTAGAGGCAGCAGGTGACCATAATGGTGCAGAAATCTCAATGTGCCATGCCCACAGTGAGCTCTGCGACACAATTCCCTGGTTCATGAGAATCCCGTGAGCCACTACACTCCTGCTTTGAGGACTATATCTGCTTCTGTTGGTGTGCCACCTCTCCTTCCCATCTCGTTTGAGCTCTTGTCAAGAGGACTTCCTGGAGTTTGTAGTTTTCTTCTTTGCAAGCTCTGCAGGTCTCTCTGCATCTGCTCCAACAGACACATCTGCTCCAGACCAGGGCTGACAGGACCTGAGCCCACACTTGGCAGCACTGAACCAAAATGGTATGCAGTTACCCTTGAATGATTCATTTTCATATCTGCACTCATGGTTTTCCCCTGCTGGTGCTTCCCTGCCCCACTTCTTTACTGACTGTTGGCAGTTTGCATTTGAGGTGGTTAGCTTCAGTAGATGTTTCATGATAGTTTGGGATGCCAGACTGAGCCCTTTTCACCTCCCCAAACATGCAACAGCCTCCTTGCTTTGCTGTGCAAATCTAGCAGCTGAGTAGAGGGGGATTAGCCTCTCTAGACAGGGCTTTCCGAACAGACTTTAATTAAAGGTACAGGATGGAGCTCAGTGATCACCTCTGATTACTGGTGCAAATGCTTTAAGAAGAGAAATTAGAGCAATGGCGTATTAAGAGGTGGGTTCTCAGGTCTTAATATCTCAAGCAGTTCAGTCTTTTTAAAGTGATTTGGCCAGATTTTGCCTTCTGGTACCTGTGCACAAATATAGACTAACTCCAGTACACCAAAGATGTTGCAGAGCAGAGTGGTTGCCTTGCTCCTTTGGGTAGAGACTGTTGGGAGTTCAGTGATGCTCAGAACATTGCAGGGGAGAGAGGGAAGCACCACATTTAGTTTACTTCTTTCTATAAGTCATAATAGAGAACTATCCTTGTTTCATGCTTATACGTCCTCATTGTTGTCCCATTATTTCTTTCTACCTTACTCAGGTTCTGCTGGTAACTTGGGATTACAGCTTGGTATTTTCTAGGATGGTGTAATTACACAAATCCCACCACTTACACAGCAGTGCACAGCATGCACCAAGTGAGATCAGTACTTGTAAAGTAATTACAGGAACATCATTACTTGATTGGCAAGCTAAAACAATGGTGGAAGAGAGGTACAAGATACACTCAGAGACCTAAGGAGTCCCCTGTATTTTCATGGTCTCCAAAGCATCCTGCCTTTCCAGGCAGCTCAATCCTTAAAATCCAGCAGATGTTAATTGATGCTATATATTAACAAATTGTAATACCCTATCTACTGAGTGGTGTCTGGGGATGTGTCATGGACCTGTACAAAGAACCCCCAAATCCTGGTTACGAGTATGGATGTAAGGAAAGTGTCTATTAGGTAGATAACATTAAAACACTTCCTGGTTTTGGGTGCTGACAGCTTTAACCACCTGCTACAGCATTTCCTGAAGCCTCAGGTTACTGCTGTAGAAACAACATGCAGGAGATGTCTTGAGCCAACTGAGAAAACGAGTCGAGAGGGGTCATTTTGCAGAGCTTGAGCTGTTTTAAAGAGCGCTAGAGCCTGGTGTCGCAGCAGTTTCCTGCTCACAAGAGCCTCTTTCAAAGACAAATATGGAAGGATTTGGCCGTTAAACATGGAGCCGGCAGCATTCCTGAGGCAAGAACATGGATTTGGATTTCTGTAAGGGGAGACCATGAAACGTGTTCTTTGCCAAACAGGTCTCTGAAAAAGGGATACAGACAAATTGGTAATTTTAAGGGCTAGAATATTTTGAGCTTGAATGTCCTTTGAAATTTTACTGCTTTTAATAATACATCCCTCCTTCTTTAGCAGGTTGGTTTGGTTTGTTTTCATGCAGCTGCAGTAGAAGATACATTTGGCAACTGGGGAAGCACTTCTAAATTTTGCCATAATTAAATCCGAGTAAGTTGGAGGTCGTGAAGGCTCCAGTGTGCCTGCACATGCTCACCCTGCAAGCTTCATGCCTGTGAACAGATCCCTCCACCCCCAAATGCAGCTGGAGTTTGCTTCTGCTTCACTGCTCATCATAGCTCACCCATGTGGACTGTCCTGCTCCACCTCCACCTCCACCTCCTTGCAGGTACAAATGCAGCAATTTGCTTTGGCTGGAAGGCAGAAAGAAAGAAGGAGTAAAAGCCAGGTTCTCTGGGGCAATTCCCTGCTGTTCTGTGGGTATTGGAGGAAGAGCTGCGTCCACAGGAGTCAGTTGTAATGGAGACAGCCCGAGCTGCAGGTCAAGAGCAGGGACTCTACACAGTCATCCTTACCAGGACAGGGTTTTGAGCTATGTATAGACATCAAAAAATGCACATGGGGTGGTAGAAATGATCGAAGTCATACCCAATGAGAGTCTCACTGGAATGGGTATGTTTCTGTTAATTCACATTGGTTTCAGTGACACGATGGAGGAAGATTTCTGGTAGAAATGCTTCCTGTCCAGTTAATGCTTTCTGCAGACGTTGCAGCCAGCTGTCAGGGTGCTTCTGTGTGCGTCTTGTGCAGTGTTTGTGTGACACAAGGAATGAATGATGTCCGTGTGATGGACTGTGGAGCCGTATTGGGTGGCAGCTGAGTATCACACACTGTCCCAGCCCTCCTGCCTGTGCCACTGCTCTGGCCCCAGCTCTCTCCCTTCCCAGCACACATTCATGGGAATGTTGCTGTCATTTCCACTAACCTTGACCCATGCTGAGCCACTGCTGCCTGCACTGCTGAGGCATCCCAGCAGCCCTGTACACCTCTTCTGATCCAGGCTGCAGCTGCTTTGCCTTTCTCCCCATCACCAGCTGTCACATCAGAGAGAAATGCTTCTTTCCATGCAGATACTGAACCTCTGCTTCCCTTTCCCAAGATGTGAGACATCCAAGGAGATTAATGCTTCAAGCAGACAGCACTTTGTGGTCCTGTGGTTGTGGAACACCATGAGTAGATTCTGGCTGTCTTAGGAACCCAGCTCTGATATCAGTGGGTTTCTTGCAGGCTGGGCGGCAGAGCAGGATTTCTGGTACGCCCTGTGGAGAGAAGGAGTGAGTCTCCTCATGCAGGATGCTTCCAGGGATCATTAACCCAGTGCAGTGATTGCAGGTGTTATAGCTGGATGCCCTGCCAGTATTTAGTAACCTCATGAAGATGCTCAGCACTGGCCAAGTACAGAAGTATCAGACTACATCTGTCAGGGCTAAAGAGTTCTTTGAAAATTGAGATTTTAGAAAATGCCTAAAATACACTTTTCTCCTGAGAATTGCATCACTAGATTGAGGTCAATGACGTAAGCCTGATTTTATCAGAGGAAAGAGAGAACAAGTGGCTGCGCTCAATGACAGGTTCCAGAGAGCCAGTGTCCTGTCTGTACAGATGGCCTCAGGGCTCAGGTGGTGAAAAATTGTGCTCTGGACACTGAAATAGCAAATCCTTTCTTAAACTTAGTACTTAAACTTCAGCAATTGAGCTCTTGGGAAATGGCTCCGCAGTATGAAGCATCTTGCAGGAATTCAGATAAGCTCTTTGCAGAGAAAATCCTGATTTACAGACAGCTGCTTTGCACAGCGAGTAGTGCAGTGTTTTAAAAAGGACTTCTTAAAAGCAAAACTAGTATTTATGCTCTCTCAGGAGTAATATTTATCCCATATTGCATCATACAGATGGCTGACACACCTTTCCATGTATTATATAGAAAGTTGATAGGACCTCTACTAATGCTTGCTGAAATCTCACCCTTCTGCCTCAGTGGTTTCTAGGGATGCTGAGCTCTCTTGGAGTCGCATCAAAGTATAGTCTGGGAGCTTCATGTATAGTTCTGGGAGCCTCATTCCTAGAATGAGGATTTTCATGTTTTCCCTGACTGATTTGCATTTTAAGGCTCAACATTAAAAGGTCTTTGTACATCCAGCTTTCACTAGATGTGTCCCCTTTTCCACCTGGAAATTTTGCTTGGGTTGAAAGAGACGGCTTTCCTACGAGATGTTAGGATGCCCTGTGATCTGATAGGAGTAGTAGTTTCAATGGGGTGCCTGGAAATGGTGGATAAATTGCCACTGCCCTGGTAGAACTCTCTGCTGTGCATGATGCCGGTGGCACAGGGAGTTGTCCTGCCCTGCTGAGTGGTGGGCACATGCCTGCAGGGTGTTGGCACACTCCTGTAGTGAGCCTCTCTTTGCTGTTGGATACCCTGAGCTCTCCAAATACCACATTGCTGGATTGCCTGTAGCCTTGGCAGAGGAAGAAGGAAAGAACCATTCCCAAGAAGAGAGAGACACAGTCACCTGCACTTCACCAGAAGAATGCAACCGCTGGGCAGAGTCTAGCCTGGCATGCTCCTAGTTGATGCCCTGCTAATGATGTGGTGGCAACAAGGATGGACCGAGACCATGAGTTTTTATTCTGTTACCCAGTCTAATAAATTCCTTCAAAGAGAATCTTCTGCTTATGGAAGTTGTTGGGTAGTCTTGTATTAGTGTTAGAATGCAAAATACCTGCTTCATTCAGGATCTGTGTCTTACAAAGTGCCTGGTAGAAAAATCTTACCTGCTTAAAGAAGTGAATCATGTTGTTAAGACTACAGCTCGGCTGAACAGAAACCTTTAGATAGGCATTTGAGATTACAGTATCGTTCCTGAAGAGTGAAGTAGTTTCTGTGTTTGCCAGTGGCTCCGACTCACTGATGTTACCCACTTTAATCTGTCATAGCTTGTCCTGCCATTTCTCTGCATCGGCTTCCCAAGATGATGTACGGCTATAGGAGTCATGCTCTTGCATTCCCTTGATTCTGTCTGTGGGGCTGCTTTTCTCTTTGGGAATGTTTTGGAGAGAAAAATGCCCACTGCAGGTTCAGGACGATAGAAACAGGAAACAAGTGCTTTGTCCTTTTTGATTCGTGTCCAGAACTCTAGTTTTAACAGCAGGGATCCAAGAATAATCTTCTCAGTTGACCATGCGGCCAAATACATCATGATCTCATTGCCAGTGGCCAGTGACATGTAGATGGTTAGCTAATCAAAGGGGTTTCTTTGTTCTTGCATTGCATTTGTAGAAGATTGTGTGTGTTGCCTATCAACAGTCTGGACAAAGCGCACTGCATTTTTCCTGCAAACTTTGCCAAGGGCCTGGGAAGTCTTTCCCAAAAATACAAAAGTTTGGTTAAGGGTGGTTTTGTGTGTTTATTTTATCTTTCTGTTCTTAATTCTTGATTTCAATCACGTGATGCGGGCAATATTCCTTATTTCAGTTTCTTATTTGCTCAAGTTTATTTCTTTAAGTTTCTTACTTGCTTCTTACTCTGCTTAACTCAGCAGATCTCAGTTAACAAAAGACCAGCAGAGCTGGTCAGTCCGAAATCTAATGAGAAAAAAAACACCAACCTGTTCCCTTTGAAGCCAGAAATGGGGGAAAGCATTCAACACTGCGTTGAATAAATACTTACATTCTGGGGGTTTCTAATGGAGTCAAGCTAATTGAAAGTCTGAATTCTTCAGGCTGTGGGAGGTGGGTGTATTTTGTGTCAGGTCCTAGCAGATGGACCTTGATGCTCCCCATCACTTCTCTCAATTTTAATCTACTTTTAATAAGAACTCTTAAAAGAGAGAAAGAGCGGAAAGGTGGAGTTATAAAGGCTCTGGAACCTTTCCTTCAGGACACACATGTGCTACAGGTGTGACATCCATGCCCCAGTCATTGCTCCCAATAACAGATTTGATGTGAAGTGAAGCAGCATGACAGCATTACTCTGCTTGTGTGGGTCCCTCGTGTTTGAGCATGTTCAAATCTCCTGGGGCAGAAGGAACAGCTGAGCCAACCTTTCCTGTGCCCAGTGCGTGTGGAAGCTGACACGTGGCCGCTACTGCTTGTCCTTCCCTGGACGTAGCTCTCTGTCTTCTCTTGTGTTAATTTGCAAATGGGCCTCCGATGGCTGAAACTACAGAAAAGTGACAAAGCCCCCCCCACACACACACATACCCCTAAGAACCCTCTTAGTTTCCCAAACCATGCTTTGGCAGAGCGCACCCAGCAACCACTGAATTTTCCTGGTGGTTTCAGGGAGCTGGTCAAGTTTCTGCACTGCCCAGTGCATCAATAACTCTTTCAGCTGATGTGTAACTGTTCTGAAAGCTTGTCTGTAGACAGAAATGACATCAGTGTCTTTTTTCATTGTTCCCTCCTTTGTTTTCCACTCAACACAGCGAACCTGAACTCCATCCAGCAGGAAGCATCCCCATGGTTTCCCTGTGGGTCAGAGCAAGGAGCAGAGTGTATCGTATCTCCAGGCAACAGGAACTTGGGACTATGGAGAAAAATAAACCCAATGGATTTAATGTTGCTGATACTGTTTTGAAAGGGTCCCTTTGAGGTTACCCATACGCAGTACGGGTGCAGACACTGAGGCAGAGAACTGTTTCCTTATCACTGCTCCCAGTTTTGAAACTCCAGGCCCCAACACCAAATCTTCCCACCACCCCCC
This sequence comes from Lathamus discolor, assembly GCF_037157495.1. Taxonomy (NCBI): domain Eukaryota; kingdom Metazoa; phylum Chordata; class Aves; order Psittaciformes; family Psittacidae; genus Lathamus; species Lathamus discolor. The sequence goes on from NC_088884.1 coordinate 27,613,600, forward strand.
CTTGCCATCCCCAACATTGTTTTCATCCACTCCTGGTCTGAAACTCCAAAGAGAGGGATTTGTGCAGAGCCCTGGCTAGGGGCGTCCTTACCTTAATCAGACCGAGTTAGAATGTTTGCAGGGGATGCATAGTCACAAGAATAGAGGTTTTTGTGGTGACCCATTGGTTGCTCCCTGGCAGCACAGAACCACCCCAGGCAGTGGGTCTGTCTTTTGAAGTGGGGTTAGTGATGCAGAAGCATGTCTTGGGGTAAACACACTGCTGTTATCTCACTCTGTACAAAATACATCATTCACTTAAAGACCATGCCCTGAATGGAGATGAGCACTGGAACATCACATGACTACAGTTTAGTTTGTCTGGTGCTTTCATGGGTCTGTACAAAACCTGTTTGTACTCCTGTATATAGAATCCTATATAGAATGACTGGTTACAGCTGCAGAGATGCCCACAAATAGCCCTTTAGCTGTGGGGTGAGCGGGTGACTGGGCTCCCTGTGCTTAGGCTTCATTCTCCCTGATGCTCACTCACATCTCCTGCCTGTTCAAGCCAATGCAGCCAGCACTGCGGTGCACTGCAAGATGTGCCTGCAGGCAATGCAAGCCTGCTGGGAAACATTCGTCTTACAGCTAAATGGGCATTTAGCTATGCATTTCGTTAGAATTAAAATGTAAATGATATTAAACCCCTCTCCCTTTAAAGTTCAGAGACGCCTAAAAATTATCGCAGTAATTAGGCAATAGTTTTGGTTATATATGAAACATGATCAAGTTTTATTGTTGGTGGAGCCCCCAGCAAGCCAGTCTGTGGATCTATCTGGTGTAGGGATCTGCAGCGGGGTTTTTCATCCGAACAGGTCCGATGAGTGCCGTGAGACAGTTTCCATGGTCATTAGCATGAAACAGAAACCTGCCTCTGCAGCTGGAGCTCAGAAGCTGCATCAGTGCTTCTGTGCCAGCCATGGGGCTCCTGGGCTGCGCAGCCCACCAAGGGGGAGCTGGGCAGTGGAGTGCTGCTGGTGACAGCAGGCAGGGAACCCCCTGGGGCCACAGTGCTGGGGCAGGCTCAGCCCCCATGGCCGGGCAGAGGAGTCTTGCTGGTCCTTGCTAACAAGGAAAACCAGCCGAGGTGCAGGGATGCAGAACCCAGGAAGGAAAATCACTTTGCATTTTAGCTAGCAGGAAAATCTCCTCATCAGTAAAATGGTCTGGAAGGAGCTGGGTATTAGCATGCTCACACTGTCTTCCCACGTATCATACTTCCTTCTAAGTATCCTTCATCCTTTATACTTGTGCTTTCCACCCAGGACATGGACTTGTTTCCTTGCTGCCTTGTCACTGCTGCATCCCTGCCAGCTTCCCCTGCCTGCATCTCGTCCCCCACAGCAGTTATAACCCACATGCACCAGGTACCTGAGCAGCAAGAAGTGATGCTGTGGGAGGGTGTTCAGGGAAGTGAGGAGTACTTCCAGCCTCACTGCAGTCAGCACTCAGGAGTGTTTATTCCTGCCAGCAGATCCAACGTGTCTTACTTCCCACCCTCCGGAAACATTCCCCCAGACTAGTGTTATCACCCCAATTAGCATTTCAGAATTCCCAGCTTGCAGGTGCTGGTTTCAGAAGAGCTAATGGCAGTCTTGTACAGCGTTGAGCAATCCAGTTGGCGTCAGTCTGTTCCTAATCCCCTATTCAAGCTGCAAATCAAAGTATTTTTATTTTCTCTTCAGTATTGTGTACAAAGTAAATAATCCTGAACAGCACAGGCTACATTGAAGATAATGATGCCAACATCAGTTTGTTTTTTTCTCTTCTACGTGCTGGGAATTCACAGTTGCTTTATGCACAGTTTCTCCTCCCACAGCTTGTGTTTAGCTGTCTGAGTTAGCTGGTACTGCTATAGCTGCCAAGGGGACCCTGGAGTGAGAGCTGCCCTAAGTTTCAAGCCCAAGTCCCACTGCCCACCTTCGACAAGTGTCCCAGAAACCCATCTCTGTCAGGACGAAGAGGTGACTCATCTTGTAAAAGGAAGTAAATGAAAGTTTGTCTTGCAAAAGCACTTGAAAGTGTTTCTAAGTGTGCCAGCAGCCTGTGAGCATCAGAGGTAGCTTTTCCTGGAAGTGTCTGCACAGGCCTGTTGTGATCCTTTGCTTGCACTGACCCCGACATCATTTCACAAGTCTGGATGTGGTTAATGCAGCCATGGGGCAGTGCAGTGGCAGGGCACAAGCTGGCATAGCCGCAACTCTTGTATGTACCCCGTGTCCAGGGGATGCGGGGCTGGGGAAGACCCTTGGGTGCCCTGAGCTGCCCTAAATGAGCGGGGCTGAGACTAGCAGCCTGAAATGACAGGACAAAATTAATAGCATGAGGTTCACATGGCCAAGGGGAATCATTCCATTCATCCAACTTGATATAAAGAAAGAATTGCTCATCAGTGGCATTTCTGATCCCAAGGAAAGGGAGGCTTTGACAGGACCCATTACTGCTTGTCTAAGAAATGATAGGATTTTATACAAAACACTTTTATGTTTTTCCAGAGTAGAATCATAGAATCATAGAATAGTTAGGGTTGGAAAGGACCTCAAGATCATCCAGTTCCAGCCCCCCTGCCATGAGCAGGGACACCTCTCACTAAACCATCCCACCCAAGGCTTCATCCAACCTGGCCTTGAACACTGCCAGGGATGGAGCATTCACAGCCTCCCCGGGCAACCCATTCCAGTGCCTCACCACCCTAACAGGAAAGAACTTCTTCCTTATACCCAATCTAAACTTCCCCTGTTTAAGTTTTAACCCGTTACCCCTTGTCCTGTCACTACAGTCCCTGACGAAGAGTCCCTCCCCAGCATCCCTATAGGCCCCCTTCAGATACTGGAAAGCTGCTATGAGGTCTCCACGCAGCCTTCTCTTCTCCAGGCTGAACAGCCCCAACTTTCTCAGCCCGTCTTCATACGGGAGGTGCTCCAGTCCCCTGATCATCCTCGTGGCCTCCTCTGGACTTGTTCCAACAGTTCCATGTCCTTTTTATGTTGAGGACACCAGAACTGCACACAATACTCCAAGTGAGGTCTCATAAGAGCAGAGTAGAGGGGCAGGATCACCTCCTTCGACCTGCTGGTCACGCTCCTTTTGATGCAGCCCAGGATACGGTTGGCTTTCTGGGCTGCGAGTGCACACTGAAGCCGGCTCATGTTCATTTTCTCATCGACCAGCACCCCCAAGTCCTTCTCTGCAGGGCTGCTCTGAATCTCTTCTCTGCCCAACCTGTAGCTGTGCCTGGGATTGCTCCAACCCAGGTGTAGGACCTTGCACTTGTCATGGTTGAACTTCATAAGGTTGGCATCAGCCCACCTCACCAGCGTGTCAAGGTGCCTCTGGATGGCTCATGGATGTTTCTTTTCTGTTATTGCACCATTCAATATCACTTTTCTCTAGCAAAAGAGACAATTATACTTTCATCTGTTCCTACCACAAAACAGCGACTACTCAGGGATGCACGGGGGACATTTGCCACTTCCCATTGCTCTGGCCTTGTGGAGAGGTAAGGCCAACACTGTCCCCCGCATTCTTTGCCAAGGTGCCCTGAAGGCACACACAGAGTGGGGTCAGGTACACAGTTTCTGTCCTGAAACACTTCTCCAGTGAGGCTACTCACTAACTGGGAAGACCCTGAGGTAGGGTCTGTAAATTCACACTTAATGCCTATGTTTCTTTTTCTTTCTGGTAGTGTTTTCTGCTGTTTCCATAAAGCATCTTCCTTAGGTTCCCCCCTGCCATTTTCTGTCCAGTTTATTTTCTTTCAGGATATTTTTTTTTTGCACTATAAGCTCCTGAGCTTTTCCATAATGTACAAAACTTTTTAAAGACTTTCTCTTATGGGTGCTCATAGACTCTTATTTCTACTCATAGAAGCGAAGCTTTGTCATGCCTACAGCAATGGTTTGAGAGGACGATATTAATACACTGATATTTTGTGCATGCTGAATCTGTTTCAGTGGTGGTGGAAGCGCAGTGCAGGGAAGGGCCTCAGCCCTGCACACTGCAGACTTACCGGGGCAACTGAAGCTTAGCGCAGGGCTGTGCATCTCACTGTTACGGACATCTGCGGACTGTTTACTGCAGTTTGCTCAATAGGAAGCGTGGTTTGGGTTCCAGCTCTGTGCAGGCAGCCAAGTATTGCCTGTGGTCTCAGTGTCTGTGAGCTACTTACGTGCTACTGCCACCCAAGCAGTGGAGAGGACACTTAAGTGCACAGCATCCTCGTCAGTAAATCAAAGCTTAGTACTGGACTAGGTGTGTATTAACTCTCATATGTAAAGACATGGCTGGAAGCAATGGGTGATGGAGGTTTGATCATTACAAGGCATGCTACCAGGCGATGGCTGCTACCTGTGGGCATGTCTGCTTCTCATGAGCTGGGGAGAGCAAGAGCTTATTTGAACCTGTGGCGTGTCCTTACTGTACATTTTGCTAGCCCAGGACTTTGCATGGCTGTCATAAACTCTGACACGTTACTCCCAGGTGCATTACCAAGCAGAATTATAATAGATTTGGGTTGAGGTATCTATGAAAGAAAGCTGTGATACTAAAGTGTTTATATGAAATATGCAGCTTTCAAAATTAGCCCTAAGACCTTTGTATGTAATAAGGCAAAACAGTGTTAATTATTTTATTTGTGCCAATCTAAAAAACAAACAAAGGAACCTTTCAGGCCAGATGCTGCCATTGCCAAATATGCATTTCAGTTAAACTTTGCTATGTTTACATTTCCAGATAATAAAATGCTTTGGTTTATGGACTGCCAGAAGATAGGAAGCTGAGATTACAGTCTTGCATTTGATTAGGTTTGTCATAAAGGTAATCATGATACAATTACTGTTTAATCAATTCTTAGTTATTCATATATTTTAGAGAGGTTCAGGCTTTTTTTCAGCCTTAAGTCTTCTCTTTTCTTTGTAATGTGTCAGAGTATGTGGTTGCTATTAAATCTTTTCATTAGTTTGATGGAGGGTGAAGATGAGTAGTTCTGTTTTAAAGGAGCCTATTCAACAATGACAGTGACACAAAAGACAACAGTCTGCTTTGTTTTCCACCTTTGTTTTCCACCTTCTGGAGATGCCTTTTGTAGAAAGTAGAGATAAAATGATATTGTCAGGATATAAACTCAGTGTGCAGGGACTACATTTGTAATGAACACCTCTTCCCCTTTGCAGCCACCAGCTGTCCAGACAGACTCCTCTGTCCATTCACTGATGTGTGAGACACTGAGTATTCCATTTTCATCTTTCTAGCTTGTTTTCGATAAACATGGCTGCAACAGCTTTTAAAAGAACCTTTTGCGATTTGTCTGTGGTATTTATGTTGCCTTCATTACCCCAGTATCTCATCATTTCATCATCTGCACCCTCTACTTCACAGTGTACGTGTAAGTGCCATCATCCCCACTTCACGGAAAACAAACTCAAGGATGGAATGACAAAAGCATTGGTAAAGCATTTTAGGAGCCAATCCCACAAAAGGACAGGTCAAATCCTGTCTTCCTCCTTGGTCCATCCTGGTTTTCCCTTTACTAAGGCTATCCGGGTGGCAGTGGCTTGTGCTGCTAAGATTCAGGCTGTCCACTCAAACCACCCTTAGCAGGATGCCTACGTGTCCCACTTGCCAGCATGGCCTGTGTGTTTAGAGCTCCTTCAGGAAGACTCCTGCATCCAGCAGGTTTGCTGAAGCCAAGCAGATGTGTCTGTGAGATGAGGTGACAGGTAAGCCTTGCATATGTGTGTGTAAGCATCTGTGCGAAGGTCTGCCTCCAAGAGTAAAGCATAGCCAGAGTTTCTCTTATGTAGCACCACTCAAAGGGTGTTTCACACTCCTGAATGAAAACATCTTGCATCTGCCAAAACATGAGAGGGACTTTTTATAGCTGTATCACAAGACCTTCGAAAAATCATATTGCTAGAGCCACGTCAGCAAAATAACAGATTGGTTGTGTGTGTGTATTGGAGAGCTGCATATGGTAGGCATGTCAGAGAGTGAAAGGCCACAAACTAATGCCACTCCATAAAACAGTGCTTCCTAATACTGTTTTTCTGGTATTTCTAGCAGTAAATATTTGAAACTTTCATGGAGTATTAAACTTGTGAATCTCAAACCCCATTTATTATTATTGTGTATTTAGGGCTTCATTCAATTGCCAGTAAAGAGGAGGACAGAATTTCCACTTCCTCTATTATGCCTGTTCCAGCCCTCAAAGTGAACGTTGTCTGTTGAGAGTAGAATAGATACTAATTTGGTCCCATAAAACCACAGATTGTTTCAACTTTCCACGAAGTCCTGAATGAATAGATGATCAGATCCCGTGATGCTGCGTTCAGACTCACTGGTGATATGAAAGAGGGGCTTGTCCAGCCGGCTATATAGCCATGCCACTCTTTTGTTACCCATAGTACACATGTTCGGCTCCTTTTTACTCTCCTTTTATTTTAATGCTCTGCAACAGGGCTGCACAAAGCTGGACTGGCTTTTAAAACACCACTTCATTTTGCAGCTATATGTGCCCAGTTTTCTTTTGTGCTGCCTGCGGAACAAGGAGCCTGTGTGGTATCTGACACCGGGCTTTTTGCTGTGATTTATTAACTGTGTCAGAATAGCTGTTGTGAATGCTGGGAAGCTCTTGCATATTGTGACAGTTGATATTGATTATGACAGTTTGTAGACTCTAGTGCGTTGTCAGACAGTGGATCGCATTTTGTCTTCTTACTATACATACCATGGGCTATAGATCATAGTGTTTTCTTCAGAAAAGGACCCATTGTCCAGCATTCCTGCTGGTATGAGGGAGCTTCTGTAGTGTATTGTGCAACAAATAGCAAAATAGTTCAGGCACCCTATAGGACAGGCAGGCAAATGTCAATTGCTTTAGGAAAGAAAAAGTGAATAGTTTGTTCTGCTGCTGGCCTTTCAGGGGAATGCGCCATGCAGTTGACAGAAGTGGGTAAACTAGTCTGAGGATGTCAGTTATGAAAATACAGCACATCCTGTGTTGTCTGCTGGCCAGAAATCCACAGGCAGCACAGGAGGAGGAGGTTGCATGGAAGATTTTGGCTACATACCATGTTTAAAGGTTGCTTTGGGTCTTGCTGGAGGCTGAAGCTACATGTTTCTAGAATGAGTCTGAGGAAGAGGAGATAAAAGATTTCTGCACACTTGGGAGAAAGTAAAAGCTGGCGCATGGGCCTCTGTGAGGGGCACATCAAACAGATCCCTCCAAGTAACAGCCTCTCCTGACTGTTTGGTTTTAGCCAGGCAGCAGTAAAGTAGCACATAGGAGAAAAGGTTTTCCTATTTGCCTGAAAGCTGCTTCAGAGTGGAAAAAGGTCAACAGCTGAGCTTTTACAGGCAACCTGATCGGGAGGAGGGAGTCAGAAGCCTTTTGGTTAATTATGCCACTGTAATTTACTACATTGCTACTATGTATTGGAGGAAAAACCTTCCAACAATACATTTCTCTTTAAAATAAAGCAGCACTTGAGGTGTATTGGTGACAGTGAATAGGAAAGGAGCCATTCTGATTTTTTTGTTCTTGAAAGACCTTTTATAAGAGACCATAATGGGTCAGAAACTTACACTTTGAGAGAATAAACTTTAGGCAAATGACCACGGTATTAGAATTTTGATCTCACACTGGGTTTAGATTGATTCAAATGCAGTTTCTGTTGTGATTTTACATCGATGTGATGCAAAATCATTTCTGCATGTACCATATGGTTTAATTGAAATAAATGTAGTATTGGGTTACTTGTGAAATTATTATTTCTTGGATACTTTGGACCAAGACTAAGGCACTGAGCTGGGACCTGGGGGAACCGGAATCAGTTCTTAGCCCCACAGTGGGTCTGATATTGCCCACTCAGACCAGTTCATCTCTCTCGTGAGATGAACTCACTCTTATTTCTAGTTGTATATTTACACTACAAGAACTTTGAGAAGCAACATTTCCTGTCGGAAGCCACTTTTGAGCTCTTCTGGTATTTCTCGATGCTGCTGTAACACTAATCATATTTTCTGTAATGCGATCTGTATTTTAATGAGTCAATGTTAGCAAGAAGACAGAATTAAACTAAGTGGTTTGGTTTCAGTGATGATGCAACTTCCCACTCCCTGCTCGCGTTTGAATTTGGATTAATTATAACACTTACTGTGTCATAATTATGTTTCATAGAGATAGAACACTCTAGAGTTTGTATATTCACAGCACTACTGTAAGCCTCAGGGTGCACTGAGATTTTACAGTGGCATCTCTCAGTCCAGTGTTGGGTGTTAGTGCTGTATTTATATACTTACAGGTTTTATTGCAGAACATCCACAGCTGCATCAGAAATGCTTTAGAGGAAGGATAAGATGTAAAAGCTTTTAAATGTCTGCTTTCCACTACAGCGTTTTTAATTTGATCCCCCCACTAAAGTATTTTGAAGGAGTTAGGTGTGAGGAATGAAGAAGTTCAGGTGTTCAAATAGAATCATAGAGTCAATTAGGTAGGAAAAGACCTTTAAGATCAAGTCCAACCTTTACCTCAGGACTGCCAAGTCCCTCGTTTCCTTAGGTGGCTTTTATCTCAAGTTCTGGTCACCATTCTCTGTGCCTAATTTTGGCTCCTTAAGCCTGAGCCCGCACCTGGAGAAGATAATTTTGTTGTACTGTCTCTGACTGTTATCTTTCTCTCTTCCCTTCAGACGGTGTCCACAGTGTCACAGCAGTCTGCACCCTTCGTGTCACCATCATCACGGATGACATGCTCACCAACAGCATCACGGTGAGGCTGGAGAACATGTCCCAGGAGAGGTTCCTTTCTCCCCTCCTATCCCTGTTTGTGGAAGGGGTGGCAACAGTGCTCTCCACTGCCAAGGACGGCATCTTCGTTTTCAACATCCAGAATGACACGGATGTCAGCTCCAATATCCTGAATGTGACCTTCTCTGCTTTGCTCCCTGGTGGCATTCGAAACAAGTTCTTCCCCTCTGAGGACCTGCAGGAGCAGATCTACCTCAACAGGACCCTACTGACCATGATCTCCACACAGAGGGTGCTGCCCTTTGATGACAACATCTGCTTGCGTGAGCCCTGTGAAAACTACATGAAGTGTGTCTCTGTCCTCAAGTTTGACAGCTCAGCCCCGTTCATCAGCTCCAACACTGTCCTGTTCCGCCCCATCCACCCCATCAACGGCCTGCGGTGCCGATGTCCCGCAGGCTTCACGGGTGACTACTGTGAGACAGAGATTGACCTCTGCTACTCCAACCCTTGCGGAAGCAACGGGCTGTGCCGGAGCCGCGAAGGGGGCTACACTTGTGAATGCTACGAGGACTACACTGGTATGTGTTTATCTTATCTTTGACCCATGATTTGTATATTAGACCATCAGCCAGGCCAGCTTTGTGTCAAGCTGAAATTGCTGACATTCTTAGTCAAAGGGAGAAAAACTCCTGGTGCTGCCTTCTAGTCAGGAAAAGGCTTGTGAGTGTCACACATCACTTGGGGTAAGTCACTTATCTCTGTGCACTGATGGTGGTAGGAACTGTGCCTTGCTCCAGCTCATGCAGGGGGACCACAGCTGCTGAAGCAATTTGCGTTGTGTGAATTTCTGCTCACAATGCTTTCTGCAAACCTATTTCTTCTGTCTGGAAGGAAGAAGGTGGGACACATTCCCCTGGTTCATGCTTTTGCTTGTTAATGCCTTCCTGGCCCCTTAGCACTCCCCTTGTACCAGGGTATAGTGGTGGTGCACAACAGCATGTGGTCTTGTACAAGAGCATGAAGCTGGTTCATGGTCCCAAGAAACTGCAGTAATAAACATGTGTGGGAAGCCCTGCAAGTCAGCTCCAGTTTGTAAATGTCCAGATAAACTCCAGAAGGATGTAGCTGCTTCCAGGCCTGGCTCCAGCAGCCTGCTGAGGAATGTACTTTGCCTCATCATGGACTTGACAGCTAATAAAGATCAAAGTGCTGCTTCTCAAATACTCCGGAGAAGTTATGAAGGAATATTAGCTGAATGTTTTCTGGTGCTTCAGTAAGTCAGTGAGATTATTTATGTACTTGAGATTGCACACGCACTGAAGCATTCTGCACTGACGTGCTGCCGCCTGTAATTTACACTGACGGCTCAGCAATGTCTGCTGTGACCCCAGCAAAGCAGAGGGGGCTGTTCCCAACGCTGCCTCTCACTGCTGAAGTTATAAAACATTGAAAACATAAATTATTTAAGTCTCCATGTAAAAGAAGTCTGGATGATGTGGATGACTGCTGGGTTGGGTCCAGCCTCTATATAGAAGGGGTTTCCTTCACTTTCTAAGGCTTTTGACCCAGGGCTGTAATTAAAAGTGTGGTGGAAGGAGGGAAGGAGGCAGCAGTCAGTGAGCAGGGACATGGCAGCAGCAAGTGAAATGGGCTTTCCCCAGCAAGGGGCACAGGAGGTGTTCCCTGAGATTAAAGGGGGTTTAGGGCAGCAAAACCTTGCTAAGGAGATGCTGACAAGCTGACTTATGAAACTCTGAATGGAGCTGTGAGGTAGCTGGAATATTTGGTCCTTATTGAGGAGTGATTTTCCTGCCAGGCTTTTCATGAATGACTTCCATAGTGAAATAGATTAAGTAAGTCCTTTATTCATTACGTACGGCTGATATAAAATACATGAAGTACTGGACATCACAAAATAGATTGTAAGACCAGTTGATTTCATTTAACATGTTTATGTACTATTATACTGCAAATAGGAATGCTTAGAAGTAGCAAGTTTCATTAAACAAAGGTATGCATATAAAAAGAGTTCATTCATCCATGTCTTAAGCTTTGGAATTGCATGCATTTCTACAACATATTTTGAGAGTCTCTTGCTAGAAATCTTCAAGAAAAAGGCTAAATATACTTTCAAAATGAAAGAGAATAATCTTATATTAATAATTAATAACATACTTAATAATTAACTCTGTAGTCAGAACAGAGAGTACATATTTAGAAGAAAGGCACCTTATTATTCACACGCAAAGAAAGATTTGATCTGTAACTGTATTTTCAGTGCATAGCTGTTTATTAAACGTCCTGCTGCCAGGATATTAAATCAGAATTGATCACTGAGTGAGCGCTGCTTGTAGCCTTGCCGTCGTTCGGTTTCAGAGTTAACTACAGTTCAGTGGAGCACTTCATTCTGTGGAAGAGCAGTTCAGGTCACGATTGCAGTCAGGTTGGCCAGGGCAAAACACACCCAACCGTGATCAAAAAAGCTCTGGAATCCCTTATCCTGTAAATTAATACAAATATTATTTCATATTTCTGGTTTATTGCTGAATGAATGCAGTAGAAATTTGTACCTACTGTATGGTTGGTTTATGTTACTTTAGTGCCTTTAGGCTCCATGTTGCGTGACAGTGTATTTTTCCATCAAACCTGACACACTTACTCACATCTGATGGTCATTAGTTGGTTGATTTTCATCCCCATTACAGAACAAGGTGGAAAATGTTATCAACAAGTAATCTGTTACCAAAAATACTTCTTGAAGATGCATTATTGAACCCTTATAAGAACCATTATTTTACCTGGTTTTGTCCTTACTTTAAATATGTTCATATCCATTTGCAAGTTCAGTTTATATCTGTTAATCATAAATCTGTTTTCCACTTGTATATACACATTTATTGTTTACAACGATCCAGATTTTATATCTATTTAATATTAAAGCAGTATAGGTTGGTTTCAATAGCAGTGCTGTTTATTGGCTCATGGAATGCAGCTATTGTAAAGCAGCATGAGCAGAGAATTCCTAGGCTGAAAGCTGGGAGATTCTGGTATTGTTACCACGGTATTAACTCAGTAGTAACATACCAGTATGAGATACTCATGAATATTTGAATTCATTGTAAAAGATGAAATATGAATAGTAACAGTCAATGAAATGCAGCCTGCTCTGGGAGCTCTTATGTTTCCATTTCTCAATTAAGAGCCTATGTAGAAAAATAATTACAAGAAAATACAAAGATCTGTCATCTCTTTGGGGAGATACACTGCAATTTGATGACAAATCAGTACACAATCGTAGCCCTGTACTGGATCTATCCAACTGGTCACCTCTTAAAAATATAGCATTTATTTCCTGTGGAAGATAATTATGGCCTATCTTATTCGGATGGAATTTCCCCCTGTTTTTCCATTCCACTTTGAAGCCCTCTATTTGTTTTGGTGTAATTATTAGTCATTTATACATGATGAAAGTTTCCTTGTCTTCAGGAATCTTCTGTTACAGGCGCAAAGGTAAACTGAGATTCTACAAGATATTTCTGAAACCTGATTACTGGCTAGTTTGGGGTGATTTGGTATTAGCTTCCTGGGATGTGAGGAGCTGAGTGAAGAAGGATATATATTTTAATCATGTCTTTTCAGAATAGCAACCCCTTTAACTTCTTTCTTTATATACAAATTAGTGTGGAGAAGTGAACAATATGCCATGGATGGCAGGGAGCTATGCGCATGGCTAAAGGGTTAAAGGATTTGATTTACCCTAAGCAAACAACCATAATGGACACTGTGGAAAGCCTGTGTAATTTTTCCAGCTTTATTTCTTGTATCTTTGAGCCCTGCAGAAGCAGCTTCACTATTGGTGAAGGCTTGGACGGAGGTGGAATTGTAAGTCCTCCCCAGGGGCAAACCCCTGAAGATCAAATGCGTCACGTCATCCACACCAGTTTTGGAGGCATGGTTGCAACAGTGGTTCCTGAATGAGCTGTACTTCCAGCCCGATCCTGGTGCCTTCTATAGTGTGCCACTGCGGCATAAATCACCACCTTTTCTGGGTGTGAACTCCCACGATTCCTGCCCTGCCATGAGTGGGTGCCTCTTGCCATTGCCTCCCATGGCTCCCACCACTATTCAATGACCACAGTCCTGCTCAGCAGCCACTGTGACCATTCTCCTCTATATCGTGCTCCCAAAAAGTGAAATTCAGTTGGCACAGAACAAAAAGCCAAACAAAACAACCCCTGCCATGAAGGAGAGATTTAATGTTCCCACAGTTCTCCCTAGTATATGGCATTCTCTGTGCCTCCTTCGCTATGTAAACCCTAGCAAGGAGCAATTTCTAGGGAAAAAGATCATCAGAGAATTTCCCATATCCTCTGCATCTCTCCTTGGATTTCACTTCAGAGAGGGGAGAAATCTTAAGTGGTTGTAAATCTTCTCGTAATCAAATACAGCAATTAGAGATCTTTTACGTGTTACACTTTTTTCCTCCCAGCTTATTTTTGTGATACCATATTGACAGGAGGAATCTTGACATCTAACGTGGCCGCTGTGAATTCTGACCTTGTGTTGTGAGAAGGTAATTATAGCTGTTTTCACAGCATCGTGCCAGAAGTCCCTATTCATATTGTTTAGTAAGTTCTCAGCATTTGGCTCTTGCAAACTTATAGCAGTAAATGTGAAGATTTGCTTCTATGTTATCTTTACTTATATCCATTCTTCAGATAGCAATTTCCCAGCTTGGTCTGATACCCAGCTCTCATTTTTCAGGCCAGAGAGATTTTATTTGGGAGGATTTCAGCTTTCAAGTAGAGAAGTCTGGCAGCCAGGGTGGCCGTAATGAGTGTTTTATCTTGGGTGAGAGGGTCTGAAATTCCACTCTCGGTTACACTTCTGCAGCTCCACTGGAGTTGTGGGATCACAGGTACCTAACGGCAAGATCCTGTGCAGCAAATCTTAATTTGATTCCTTCAAGTTCCTTGCTGCATCTTTAACTCCTTCTTTAGCTTACATGGTTTTGTGACAGCAAGCAAGGCTGAATAAAGATTATCCTCAGGGTTGTGGGGCTTTGCCAGCACCTTTAAACAGTGGGGACCAAGTTTGTCTTTAATACAAAATGCCACATAAGAAATTCTTTAGTTCCTAAACACTCCCATAAATGTAGACACTGTCCACGGCTTGGGGCAGCCTTGTGGGTCGTCTCTCTGATACCTCATTCAAATGTTAAGGCAATGCAGTGAAGGTACTAAAATGTTTTGTATTGTTGCTGCTTTAACAGTGTCCCTTAGTCCAGGTCTTCAAAGTTATGCTACTGGATTGCAGGTGCATTTATGTACTTAAGAGATTAAATCAGCCTAGGCAAGATGCAGTACTGTACAAAATAGTGCATTTGGTTTCAAGAGTTTAAGCGTGATTCACATGCTGGGTGGTTTGTGCTGTTTTCAGAATTTAAAGCTGTCTGTCTTCCCCTTCGCAAAAAGTCTTAACAGTTTTCTGGGAAGTTTTTCTGCTGACTTTGGATGCAGGGAAAGTCAAAGAAGAGTGCTGGCTATCAGCCTTTTAATAACTTCTGTTGTTCCACAGTGCCTCAGAGGAGAATCCGTGGTTGCCTTTCCTTGCAGTTTTTGTATGGCAATACTGTGAGAAAGCTGATGTAGGTAGGGTGGTTGCACCCTGGTGAAGGTCAGTGTAACACTACGCTAGAGAGTTAGAACATTTGGTTCTCTTTCAGTAGTGCTGTGCCATGTTCTTATTTTGATCTTTGGAGTGAAAGTAGGTCCTCATAACTGCAGCACAATTTCCTTTTGATTGTTGTAGACCTGAGATAACTTTTTCGTGTCTCACTGAGCGATAAACGATTATTTGCTCATAAAATCCTTCCTTACAATTAGTACTCTTAGTTTTGTTGTGGTGCAGATGTCCCCGCACAGTCTTTTCCATCAGTCTTCAATTTTCTCTGTCTCTTCAGCATGACATTCTCATCAGCACGAAAGCCCTCATCTGCCTCCGTTGAACCAGCAGGCATCTCCGTTGGTGTCCCCATGCCTGGCAGCAGTTGTGTAGAGGTGGTCACCTCTGTTTCCTCCCAGCCTGTGGCTCCTTCCAGGCCCCCTGGTCTCACAGCACTCAGGGAGCTGGCAGGGACCACATAAGGCAGTGCAGTGGATGGTGCAGAAGCTGTGTTTCACTGCTGTGCAGGTTTTTCAGAGCATGACTGGTGCAAAGGCTGGAAAAGCCTATCATTTTCTCCTTTTATGATCCTCACCACTCAGCTGTGTGCTGTGAGACATAGCGTCTCATAAATCTTACCCTCAGTGCTTTGAAGTTTCCCCATGTAACCATTGCATTTACCCATGCCAAAAAGCAATGAACCCCAGATGTTGTCTCATGAGCTGACTTAATATCTAAACATATAAGGAGCCCATACAACCTATTCTTTGCAATTAGCCATGGGTAATAAGTCTTCCATTGGCTATTGGGCAGTGCATACTGCATTTGAAAAGCACAGCAGTCGATGGTGATATTTATTTTACTTTCTCTCCTTTTAAGTATTAGTTTTGGATATTCAGATTAAGAGGTATCACTGGCAAAATTCTCTTTGGGTCTGTTTTATACTCCCAGAGAACTATGGCTTCTGATCATTACAAGCTGTACCTATATAAAACACTTTCCATCTAAGGATCACTGTGGACTCTACAGAAATTACTAACAGCAAAGGAAGCCTCTGAGACACCTTTTTGATCGAGAGGGTGCTGTCCCCCTCACCAAAGGGGTGGGCAGCTGGGGCACAGCATCTTCCTCAATTCCAGGTCACATAAAAGCAGTCAGTGGCAAGTCCAGCAAGGCTGGGCAGTGGCCCAGGCAGCTCCTCTGGGCCATTCCTGGACTGCCCACAGCTAGAAAACCTGGGTGAGATTCCCATGAAGGACATCTCTTTCCTGACACAGGCTCTCAGCAGAAGCCTGCATGCTCACTGGCCCACTGTGTTTAACTCAGAGATTTATGGTGCATGTTAAAAGGGGTCCTTGCTTGTTTATGTGGCAAGGCTCACTGCTAAATGCATGCAGGGATGGGGCCAGCACACCTCAGCCTTGCAGCTGGGCACAAGTGATGCCGAGTTGGACCTGAGGCTATGGCCCAGATAGCACAACTGCATGACTGCTTGCTCCAGAAGATAGCTGAAACAGTAAAAACGGAGTTATATTTTTATATAACACAGTCAAAAGCTGAAGTCTTAAACTTTTAAATACTGTCATGTTTCTGAAGATTATATTCCTGTCACACGTGATGAATCTGGAAATCTGGGGTTTATATCAGATTCACATGACTCACTGAAGAGGTCTGCCACTTGTACAGGTGGATTATTACGTGGAGTATATGTCCTTCAGCTAATCTTCAACCTATGCTCACTTGTCAGGATGCAAAAAGCCTTTTCTAATGGGATTACTGTGGTGTATTTGTTGACAGTTTAGTTCTCAGTGTAAATGGCCTGCAGCCTTCACATCAATCTGCTGTGCCTCTTCCTAAACCCAAGCAAGAGAGTTTTATCACATTTCTCTCATCCTGATGTGCACAAACCAGCTACAGTTTAAAGTTTTCCCAGTCTTGTACGAACCCTCCCTTGCCCACACCCTGAGATGCTGCTCATGGATGATCTCTGATTCAGCTGAACTGCTGCAAGTGCCTGACGTTCGGATGCCTCTTCTGGAGCCTCGCATCTTATCCTCCTTGCCCGTGGGAATGCTTGCACTGATCAAAGTCCTTTGCTGTCATGTGGAAGCCTAGCTACAGACTTAACATTGCGTTTGTTCGTTTTCATTAGCTTTAGAACAGTCTGGCAGGACTTCTGTTCTTACCGAGTGCTCCTGCAGTGGAGGTGTGATGGGTGCTTTGTAAAAGCAAGCAGCAGATCACACACCAGTGTAATCGCTCAGCCCCAGCTTCAGAACTTACATTAGTAATTCATCTCCAATATACTTATGAATTCAGCTCTTCCAAACAGTTCAGGGTCTGGGAAGTCCTCTTGACCGCAGCTTATCTTCTTTTGCTTCTCCTGAAGACGGCTGGGTGCCTGGCCTGTTCTTCTCTTCATTTAGCCACTCCCCACAGAGTTTATCACTGATGATTTTACACTTTCTCTCCCATTATTGACAATTTGAAGTAGCATGTAGCTAAAATTCAGTATCCAAAGAACTCGGGCAATAACCTGTTTGAGGATGTTTGCACTTTTACACATGCTTACATTTTTACACCTTCTTGCTATTAACACCACTGATGTCTGTTAGATTATGTTACAATACGGAGAGAAGGTAAGTTCCTAATTGTGGTACGGTATGAAGTCAAGGAACTTGCAGACTTGAGGGGCCTGGAAGCACACACTGTGGTGTGTAGCACTGCAGCTGTTGAACCAGTGCTGCACCAGCTCTTCTCAATGCAGGTGTTTAATATTAAGCCCGAATAGCCAGTTATAATCAATCACAGGATGGTTTGGGTTGGAGGAGACCATTAAAGGCCATCTAGTCCAACCACCCTGCCATGGCTAACATTGGCTTCAGTCTTTTCCCTTGAAGTCAAATACCATTAAATCCATGATGTGAAAATAATACATTTGACCCTGAAGCTGTGCCAAGGTAAGCTCGTGTTTGCTGCCAGTCAGCTGGCTTTACATGAGCAAGGCAAACTGCTAACCTGGCACGAGTACCTGCCTGCTTCTGGCCCTGGCGTCTCCTTCCCACCTCTTGGAAAGAAAACGTCCTGCGACTATGACTGTATCAGCTAGTGGTGTTCAAGGGGAGAGGGACGTGCTGAGCACCTCAAGTGTCTTGTTGGCATCCTGGTTAACAACAGGTGTGCCCAAATTGAGGATTCCCTTTGTTCTAGCATAGGTGAAATCTCCTTTGTTGTCTTTAACTTGTTGTACCTCTATTTCTTCTTTAATAACCTTGCTCCATCAGTTAAGCTCTTGACTTGTACTGCCAGCTTTATACTGATGTGTTTTCTGTTACCCCACCTAAATGGGAGTCACAGTTCTCCCAGGCTTTTTGAAGACCTTTGTTATAATGCATTTGCTTATCTTCATTAGTGTAACTAAAAGAAAGTGGAAAGTGGAGCGCAATTGCAGAAAGTGAAGCTATTTGATATTATAATTTTATAGGTACATGTAAAACCCCTCCCTAGTGACGTAGCTGAATTCCCACACGCTGTCATAATTGTGAGCGTATATATGCATTGCAGAACACTGATCTGAGAGAACCTGCACACAGTGAGCTTTGTTTCAATTTAAATATTTTAAATAGCAGTTTATGAAACAATGGCCAACTTCTCTGTGTAAACTGTAGTTTACAATTATGATTTTATTCATTTAGCCAGGTTAAACCGTCTGTAACATATTAATTGGGGTTTATTTTCTCATAGTTTAATGTCAGAAGTGTTAGCGGGGGTAAAAGTTTAAGCCACACAAATGCATTCTGATGCACCCAAACATACACTTGCTGAGTGTCAAAATAGCCCATATATTAGACTACACTTTAAATGTTGGGGTTTTTTTGCCAATGGCTAGGTGTCTTGGTTGTTTTTTTCTCAATGAAAGCAAATCAGATAAGGAAGAAGGAGAAGAAACCCAACAACTTGCCTTTAAGTTATTTGTGAGGAAGATAAAAATCATGAGATTGTATTTATTTTTTCCACTATGCCTCATGTTCTGGAAAGCCCCTCACCTCGGCTGTGAACAATGTTCACAGCAGACCAGAGCTGGAAGCTAAAACATGGCATTCCAGGGAGAACAGAATTAAATATTTCAGATCTTCCAAAACAATAAAGAAGTTTTATCTTCCAGGGAACAAGGTAACAGGGCTCCTTTTCTCCTGGCTATAAATGCAACCATGAAGCCCCCTTAGAATTCAGTAAGACTGAATATTGGGCTTCTGTATGTGTTTATAATTCCCAAGTTAGACATTTTTATTTTCATCAGCAGATAAACCACAGGAAAGCATCAAGAAGGGCGGTTGGGTGCAGAGGTGAGGGAATCAGGATGATGGCCTGTTAGGGAGGAAAAAGTATGAAGTAGTTTTCTTGTATGTCTGTTCTTTGTGTTACCGTGATTGGAAGCTTTGGCAGTTGAGCACCAGACTGAGGCACTTGGCCTTGAACAACAAGATAATTACAGTTCTGCAATACAGTTGTGCAGGGCATGGTGGGAACCACAATTTCATTGTTGCTGCAAATGCTCTTTTGTTTAGAGCATCATGGTTCAGTGCCTGCATCCCAGCCGCCGCTGCTCTGGGATAGGTTTTGTTCTGTACCCACCCTGAGCGGTGCCCCCGAGCTGCAGCTTCTCAAGCCGTCCTCAGCCCAAATTTTCAGTTTCTCAAAATCGAAGTAAAGACACTTTACCTCAGGCTGTCTCTCAAATTCTCCACAGTGAAGCATATGAGAGCCATTTATACAGCATTTTCAAATACCATAATTAACCCCCCTATTTTAATTAGATAGAACCATGCACATTCAAGGGGTCAACGCACTGATGTGCATATTATAAAAAACGTTATTATGAAGATGAGTGCCTTACATGATTAATTAACACAATCTAGAAGATACAATAAAGCATAGTCATCTAACAAAATGGTAATAAATGACTTTAAAATTAAACCATATTTTACAGACAGGCTAAATTTTAATCTACTGAACTGCTGTAGGAAGAGTCAAGTACAAGCTGTGGATGCTGGCGGGATTTATTTTGATGAGTGTTTAAAAATATCTTTCTAAAAAAGTAACTTTTGAATTTCTGCCTATTGTGGAGATTTAAAAAGACACTGGGTTTGAGAGTTTCTGTGCGAGATGAATGTCACATTACAAGTCCATTTTCAGGAGTCATTAAGAAATAAGGTCAGCTTCCCTGATTAAGTTGCTTTTTGTTTTCAATTTATGTCCCTGACCAGTGTATAAAATACTTCTGAGGCTACCAAAACATAAGGTTATGAGGATTATTTCTTTAACCCAGATCATTTTAATTTTACAAGCCAAGGGGCATTTTTGATTTTTCAGAATTAGCCTTCAATGTGTAACAATGGAAATTTGATGAGCATCAGATTGGTTTTTCCAGTTCTATGCAGTCTGTCAAGCAAAACCTCTGAACTCTATAATCCAAAATGGTCATACAGTGTTTCTAAGTATAACTTTCTTTTAACATAATACTTCTCATACAAAACGAAAATAGAAAGCTGTGAAATCCTAGCTTCCTAAGGTGCAATTCCCATAGTAGGTTAACTTTAAGCAATTTTTTTTGTTGTTGTTGTTTTATTAATATTTGATGTCTTCTTTTCAATTATTCTCACTAATTGGCCATTATGCTTCTTTCCACCAGGACTTCTGGGACCACCTAGGACGTTCAGGGGCATGGTTTGGTTTGAGGTCTGCCTGTTTCTAAATGCCATCATTTTTACCATAGTGTTGGACTATGCAGCAGATGTGAGAGTGAGGTTTTCCTGTGAAAACCTCTGATTTATGGAAAACATGAAATGCAGGTTCTCGCCAGTCTTCCTTTAATGGAGGTGTGCAGTTAGCTGCTTGTGCAGTTAGTTAATCCCTGCTGGGGGCAAGGGCAGATGGTTTCTCCTGTGCCTTGTCTCTTGTTATGAGCTGAAGCATCAAATCTGTAACTGCTACATGGAGAAAATTAAACAGGATGGTAGTGAAGTAAGGATTGGACTCTCCTAAAGAATGCAGTGACGTTTGCCATAGAAAGGAAGACCCTAATCTCCTTTTCTGCATCTTCCTGAGCACTTTCCTATCTTCCTCTCTTTCTGAGGTCAGTTATTTGCAGGTATGTTCCCTTTTTCAACTGCACTGAGGTGTTAACTTGCTCAAAAATACAGTGCTAGACCTTTCCCCATCCCTACCAGTACGGGAACTGGGAGTTGCAGCCCTTTATTGTCCTTTGTGGAAAGCAGCTTAGGGAAAGTGAGCAGGAAGCCGGGCAGTACCTAAAAGCATGCCTGGTTTTCCCCCTCCCGAGTTCCTGTGACAAAAGAAGTTATTGCAGACACACCCCTGGCCTTGCTTGCTTTCCTCATGCATGTAAATAGCTTAATGTGTTTTGAAAAGCCCAGTGGGTGGGCGGGATGGCCTGTGGAACAACGGCCTTGGGGAATTAAGGGTGGCATCCACTGCCCTATGAAAACTGCAGCTTTGAGTGGTGGAGCGGTCCTTTTTGTCATCTCAGCAGAGTGCCTTTTCCTTTCTCGCTGCTGCCCATGGAAGACAGTAAGAACAAGGCACAGCAGCTGGTTCCGAAGCAGAAGTCCTTGCAGGTGCGCAGGGATGCAAATATGGACGAGACTCTAAAGGCTGTCCCAAAGGCAGTGTGTCCTGCTCTGTCCTTCGGTTCACTCCATGTGTACCTCCTCAAGTAACACTACTGGAGGTGAATCAAGGAGCATACAGAGTGAGAATACAAGATACAATATCAGATGTATATACAGGAAAGGAAGGGTATGATCATTTATCTTAAAAATAAATGGAGGGAGGGATAGTCCTCTGTAAATAAGTATATTATGCAGAGCTGTGTTTTGTTCTTACACCTCCAGCTTTCTCATTGGTTTGAAAGTGGGATTTTTAGGAATAGATTTATTCCAAGTAAGACATCATGCAAATTGCAGACACAATGGCATAATCTAATTTAAGTTTTATCTTTGACATCTACGGTAATGTTTTCCCTCTGCTAAATACATCCAGAGATAAAGCTTAGGCTTTTGAAAGGCATTGCTTCATCACCATATCTTGCCCCAAATCAGTGCAATTTGCATTATGATAAATTGTCTTACATACAAACCATAGAGCTCAATATAAACTGGGAATTTTGGTGCATTTCTTTTTTCTCTTGTGTAGATTTGTGCTGTGTATAGTCTTGGATGAGAAGCAGAACCTAAAAAGATCTCTAAAGCTTCACCTTATAGGTTAAAGGCAGAGGCGTTGTGAGGGCACTGTCCATTACAACAAATGGTTCAGTAATTTACAGGGTTTAGAGTTGTAAAATCAGCCAAGATTAAGACCTTAAGAAATCACCTACTGGACCTCACAGAACAGAAGTTGTTGGGTAGCTGTGGCAGGCTGCAGACATGGATGTTTTCTTTCTCATTCTCCTCTACCATATCTTTAACATTCAAAACCAGTGCTTTTCCTCAGCACTGGGGGTGATCATGTCTGGTGCCATGGGAGCAGAGGGTGAGGAGAAGCCCCGCACGTTGTGTGCACCTCTGCCCACCTCCCTGAGCCAAGAGAGCAGTGCCCAGGGACGGCTCTGCATGGGTTGGCCATTGAGCACACACCCTAGCTCTGCCAGCCAACCCGCTGGGGATTCTTTGGGGTATTGGCACTAATCCGTGGGCTGTAAAATCGTGGTTTTCGTCTTTTCTTTCCCAAACCTCAAGGTGGGCTTTGAAATGGAGTGTTTTCTTAAACTGAGAATGTTTCACTGTGGTGTCTGCCCCCTTGCTCATCAGAGTGCTGTATAGAAAGAAATCACAATGCTTGTGGTGAGCGTTGGTAGCACTTCTGGTGTTCACACCACTCCTGCTGCTGGACAGTGAAAAGTGAGCTGTCTGGTGTAGACAGTGTAGAAGCTTTAGTATCTGAGCATTTTTAATCCTCAGTAAATATATGGGGAAGAGAACGCAGCTACTAAAGACTCAGTCATGACTTTTGTCTGCGCTCTGTTCCTGACAGCAGTGGTGGAAGTTGCATAGGAAAACAAGGTCCAGTGACCATTCATACTGAGCATATATCATCTTCAGAACATGCTCATAATTTCTGAAATCCACAAATTAATTCATTTCTCCAACAGATGTGTCCCAAATATCACTAATCCTCCTCACTATTGTTTTGTTTCTTCTTTTGTTTCCTAATTATTCCTTCTCATTTAAATGCAAAACCAAAAAAGCCCCAAATCCCAAATCATCCATCCATCCATCTATCCACCCATCCATCCACCCACCCTTCCCTGCAGGGTGTGTTTTGTTTTGTTTTGTGACCAGGGAAGGGGAGGAAGACCATCTTTGCTCAGACTGGCCCTGGGCATAGGATCTCGAGCCTCATTTCAGATGGATGGGGGGCCCAGGTACCATTTCAGTTGCTGCTGTGCAAATGCAGTACATCAGTGGACACAGCCCAAAGCTGCTTGAGAGATGCAGACCTGAGCTTTCCCTGCTGTTGTTTTTGTACAATACAGTTTAGCTTGATTGCTAGTGGTGAAGGATCAGGAGGTGGGATGGGGTCCTGGCCTCTCCTTTGCCTGTCTGGCCAGGGGAGTTTTTCATTGTGGTCCTCCTCCTGGGTGCTTGCAGGACTACAAAGCAGCTGGGGTGCAGATGCTGTCCCCAAGGACCCCAGAGGGAAGAAGAACTGGGAAGGGCTGAGTAGCATCTTCCTGTTGGGAGTGAGGATGGGACCTCCCTCAGAGCAGTTGGTTTCAGTTGAGGTTTTGGGGACTGGAATTTGGCCACACAGAGCTCTCACTTGCCTTGGGGCCAGCACATGCCACCCACAGCTTCAGAGGCAAAAAAAGAAGAAAGTAAAAAGCTTCCCATGTTCGTTATGTTGGAGCATTCTCATGATTGAAGATCTCATGACCTTTATTTAGCCCAGTCTCATGACTGTTGGAAATCTGGTTTGTGAGTTATCAGGGATGTCTGGGGTAACTTTGGGGAAGAAGGCACAGGAGAGGGAGAAGGGTGATGGTAAAGGAGAGGATTAATATATATAGGCAAGAGAGCACTGGTAATTTTGCATCCTCTCTTCCCACTAGCTCAGAGTTCAGAGCTTATGCCCACAGAAAAATTAAACCAGATCTTGAGATAAAACAGTGATATCCTGAATATAGGATCATTTTCTGTCACCTCAGAGAGTTACTTGGCAAGATATAGATGTAGGTATAGAGATACAGAGATGAGATATAGATGATATAGGTATAGGAATGGTTTTGCTGTTATTTTTCTTAGTGTTTTAATTTCAGGTTACTCTCTTGCAAGTACATCTTGTTAATTCTGGAGCTGTTAGCAACTTAAATTATGAAGGACAGCTGTCATTATGAGTCAGCGGGATTTAGTCCTAAACAGTGTGACTGTGTGTACTTACGTATGTATTTATGTACTATTTTATTATATCCTGTTTCTCACAATATGCCTTTATAGCACAGAAAGCAGCAAAGGGAGCAGAAAGCAAAGAGGAGGAGGGGTACCCCAAAGTGGACCTTAAGCTGATGTTTCTCTGTGTAAGAGGGTTGGGGCTGGTTTTAATTTTCCCAGATCAGTCCCAATTTTAAAAACATAAATGAAAAGGTAAAAGGAAAAACCAAGGTGTGTTTTCAAATTTGAACTTTGACTAGCAGCACAGAACCCTCAGAAAGTGTCACCCATCAGTGTCAGTGCTGAGTCTGACAAGTGCATCTGCATGGCCCCTCTGAAATGGCAGTAGGGGTTTGTCCATTGATTTCTAAGGGATGCAGATTTTACCTCTGTGCTTCAAATAGCATTTCTGATTCTTCTGCATAAAATGGTACATCAACAGAGGCATCCCCTAACTAACCCCGGTCACCAGTGCACCAATGGCTTCTAACTTCTATTTGCTCCAGCTTCTCCTTCAATCGGAATGACTTGGTTATTCTTTCTGGAGAGCTGCTCTCTAAGTTCTGTCATAAAACCGTTAGATTTTTGTTTGTCTGTGTGTTGTTTCATTGGTAAGAGGCATTTACTGAGAGGTAAGGCTGACTTCTCCCAGTAGGTTCTGAGGGCAGACTCATGCACCACAGAGCCACTGAAGTCATGAATTTCCCTTCCTGGGCAAAATCCAATATTCATTTTATTATTTAACTTGAGCCTACATTTCAGGCAAATCTTCCTGCACTGTATCTGTGCTTTGTCAGTGGGGAGAGGTGAATATCTACGGAAGGTGTTGATCCAGTTCACCTATGTCAAGCATGAGCCTCTCACACAGGGTTAAAGCTGTGTTTCCATAACAGTTAAACTTCAGACCATTCCTTCATCCTAGCCCTTGGGCGCATGGTCCTGCCTCCTTCCCTTGTGCCTGCTGTGGTATTCATCCCATCAACCCTATCAGGGACCTAATCAGAAGATCACTAACACTACAATAAAGAAATGAGTGGTGATTTGCCATCTTAGCTCCACAAATCGGTCAACTGCGGGATTACATGAATGCCAGCACAAGGGAGGGGGAAGAAAGTGTGACACATTCCGGGAATTAAGAAACTATGGTAACTCCTACTTAGCCTAAACTATGGTGAAGCCACCCCCACAGTGCATGTGTTGGATCCCAACCTCTTTATCTCTTGTCCCAGTAGAGATTTCCATGCCGATTCTTCAGCTAATTTGTTTTTAACAACCTTCTTATTACTTAGTGCACTGATTGCTTTAGTGCTGGTTATCATTTAAGGTTAGTAGCCGTTTAGTTACTAGAGGAAAAGGAGGATTGATTTTCCCATAATGTGCAAGATAGCAAATACAGTTTTAATAATTGGTTCTTTATTAGGGCAATGGGTCAGTGGGAATTCTTTGAAGAATGTAGTTGCCCTGTTTCTTGTTGTTTCTCCTTTCCACTTTAAAGTACATTGTTATAGGCTGGCTGCTTAAATCAGCTCCTTAAAATGCTTGCTATTATGGTGAACCAACCTCAAACATGGAGAAGATTAATATGTATCTAGAGCAAATGGCAGGATGGAGGATGGGAGAGAAGAATCTGTTCAAGTCAAACAATTACAGACACTGAGTGAAAAATTAACATGTGTCATGGGAAACTGGAAAAAAGAAACAAGAACATCAGTGCAAGTCTGCTGCTTCATGTAAATATCTATTTTATGTAGTACTTAAGTTGAAACATTTGGAGAATAGTACCAAGTTTTGAGGGCTAGTCTCTAAAAAGGGATATTGTGGAAACACATTGCAGTAAACTGAAGAGTAGAGTAATTCCGTATTTATTCCAATGCTGGCATACTGTTTCCAGCAAGCTTCCCAATGTTATATATTGTCTGTTGCTGTAAGGTCAAGCAACTCACCAGCAAAACCACAGGCAAATTTCTGCCAAAGACTGGCTCATTGATGCACACCAGTGTGCTGTTGGAAACTCATCATGTTCAGCTCACAAAGTGGTTCCAATTCTAAGTTTATTTTTTTTCATTTTTCATATATATTATTTTTATTTCTTTTCACTTTTTTTTGTCGCCATTTATTGTTTATTCATTAAACTCTACCATTACTTTATTTGGGATAGGTCAGAGGAAGACCAACTCTTCTAGCCAGGATTTTGCTTTGCCTGTTCTTGTTACGTTGCACCTGATATCATGGTGTCCTTACTACTTAATAAGAGAAATGTTATTGTTAACGTCTTTATAAAGTTAGTCCTCAAACTGAAGAAGAATTGTATTAGAGACAGGATGGTTGTGAGTAGGAAGCAGTGTTGAAAACAGCTATCATGTTGTGTGTTGGAACTAGATGATCTTACAGTTGTTTCTAACCATAACCGTTCCATAGTTCTATGATCTCAAGGGCTTTAAAACCAGGAAGCATCACATAAAGGGCTGGGTAAAAGCCACAGGACTGGTAGTTTTAAGAGTCATCAGTATTGATTGAGAGCCTGTAAGATCAGCTACTGTTCTGTAACAGTAAACCCTTTGCTGACTAGGGGCAGAAGGTTTTCAAAGCCCAGGAATCTGCCAGCAGATAACAGGCAGCCGTGGCCTGTGTTATCTGACAGTGCATGCTTTAGATTTAGCAGCTGGAAGAACTAAGGTTCACCTCTGCTGCTTGGATTTCACAGAGTTGTAATACGTAACTAGTTTTTTAAGTGATTCCTAAAATTCTGGCCAGTGAAAAATAGAATCATAGTCACCAAGGAAATGCCGCAGGGAGCAAAGGGAGTTTCACAGGCTAGGTGAAGGGGTGAGCCATGCCAGCATCGCCAGCCTCACAGACCAACCCCAGGCTGTGTGTGACAGCTTATCACTCCAGCCCCTCCAGGCCCTTGCTGCACAGCAGCTGTCCCTCCTGTACTGTTTTTTCCTCCTGGAAAGCAAGACATTCCCTCTGACAGCATGTCCCCACCCTCTGACATCCAGCTGCAAGCAGGCACACAGCACTTTTCATCCCAAAGACTGGAGGATGCCGGTCCCTTCCTTTTCAAGCAGTTCTTCCCTTAGGGCCTTCAGACTCCAGCTGCAGCCAGCAACCAGCTTGTCCTTCAGCTCCATGCAGGCTTCGGTTCAGACACTGAGGACACTTTTCAGGACATGCCTCAAGGCTCCTGCGGGGCAGTGCTCTGCGCCATCAATGTGTCCAGGATGAGGTGGCCACCCTTGGAAGTGACAAACCCAAGTGCAACACAAAGGTTCTGTTGCCAATCGTGATTAAAGCAGCACTTCCAATACTTGCTCAAAATGCCCTGTTCCTAAATAATTCCAGGCATTTTTGGAAAAAAGGATAATTAAGAAGTTATCAAGTTTCTTGGTAGACCTTTGTGCCTTTTGAAGCACAGTGATGGAGCTACTGTAGAGATTTCAAAACCACTGTTTTAATGTATTTTCGTAAATACACATGAAATATGAAAATTGAACATCAAAGAATATGCTTCAAGTGCAGTTCTCATTTACATTGCAGACTAAAGAGGATTCAGAATAATTTTAGTAACTGGGACATCAATGATGCTACAGCTGAATGAATATAGAACAAAAGATCTTATTCAAAGTTGAACCTCATTCTTTCAAATTGCTTCTTTAAACATCATAATGAAAAGCAGTAATAAACATAATTCACTAGAGCTTTTCTGTAAGCTTTCTTTTCTCTTAAATAGTTTTATGCCTGTATAGTTATCTAAATATCACAGAATCGAAACAGAACCATCAGTGACTTCCAGCTTAGGCTTTTGTATTTTGCCTCCGTATTGCCATGGCATTTCCACAGCATGCTACAGTGCCAGGAATCTCTCCCTTTAGTTCACTCCTTTGTTTCCCTGTATATTCAAGCCTGGGTGTTATTTGCTTTTGCCAAATATATCATTCTGTTTCCAGAGAGCCTTCAAGATTACATTCCTCTCTGAGTTGAATGTTACTTCACAGAATATCCTACAACTTTTTTAAAGCAACAAACCTGTGCTTAGCCTTGCTAATAGGGATTATATGGAATATCATTCAAATGGAATGTTATTCCATTTTTTTTGAGAGTTCTGGTACGTGTGTGTTAAGGTATTGGCTGTGCTTATGCAGCAGATCATCAAGAAGTGCTTTCTGTAGCGTCCTCTTAGAGCGTCTGATGTGTGTGTGTGTATGTGTGTGTGCTTTTTCTGGCATATCCAGTACACTGAGGGAATTTTCTGTCTTTATTCATACAGTTTCTCCCCAAAGAAACACACTCTAGAGCATTTTAAAGTATCAAGGAAGATGTATTCATGTAACCTTGCCTGATACAGCTGATAGATGGAAACAGGAAGATATTTATCAAGTGGGTTTCACAGCATTTCATCTTAATATGTTAAAGGGAGGCTATAGGAACATGAGTGCTGAATCAGAAAAGCTCTAAGGACAGGTTTGAAGTTGAACTGTCCATATGGTTTATTACTTCTGAGGCTTCAGATTGCACTCCCTCTAGGATGACTATTTCTAGATTTATTTCATAATTTCTTAACTGTGAGAATTATTACTATAGAGAGATGTGTTCAGCTCCCCTGTGCTTTGTGTTGTATCCTTTCTAAATATACTGAAATACTCCTGTGTGCTGTTTGCCAGGATATACCCACAAATGCATTCATTGGGAGGCAGCTGTACAATGGCTCTACCCATCAGGTGGAGCACAGAGCAGGGCCAGAGGTTCATCCTCCAGAGCTGAATCTGCCTAGGTGGGGCATCATGCATTGGCTGGCTCCATGATCATGCACTCTTGTAGTTTGCCAGCATACATTTTGCCTGCCTGAAAGGCAATGTGATGTTGATGCAAGAGCAGAAAGCCAGTGGAACTGGAGAGCCGAAGCAGCGGGGCTGTCCACCTCACCTTCTCTCAGGGATTGCTACCCCTGGGGCAGTGGCTAAACCAGCTGCAAAACATTGCAGTTTACAGCCTGGCATAGAAAAGAGGTGCAAATCCAGGTCTGGATGGGGCAGTAGTGCTGCCTGCAGCCGGCTTTGCTGTGGGAAACTGTGGGACAGTGACTGAAGCAAACCTTGCTGTTTTAATTTGCCTTTGTTTGTGAGTCACTGCCCACACCTCCTGCTCCTTTTACTTTCCTCCAGGAACGCATTTGCACGGCTTTAACTGTGCTTGAATTAATGTAATTGTAGAATCCGGTAGCGAGTAACCGTGCAAATACCGAACTGTTGGAAACGTATTCCTTCAGCTGGCTGTATCGTGTAGTTTTGCTCTACGTTTATTTGTCAGATGTTGTTACTGGGCAAAATCCAACTGTATATGCCATCCTCACTTTCTCTGAACAGCTTTATGTGTGGGATCTGAACACACTTTATACCTTAGGAAGGCAAAACATAAATGTTAACAAATTAACTCAGATAGAGGGTTCAGCTTTCTGTGCAATGATTAATTCAGCAGCTGCTTGTGTCCCAACTGCAGCAGACTTTTTAAGGTGAACATCCTCTGTACAGTATTTATTTGTGATTCACTCTCAGATTTTGGGCAAACACAGGAAAAGTTACAGTGTACATACTAAGCAAGGCACCTCAGTCTTTGGTATTGCATTTAACACATCTTAACGCAGACTTGGAATAAAGGTGAAACATTTAGGGGGAAAACAGGCTCAGCAAGCAGCATGCAGAACCTGTAGCTTCAATGGAGTTACTGTGCCTGTCTATAAAGGGTTCAAAAAATGGCTGTCACTGCAGGATGCATGCATGGGAAAAAGTGGAAGTAATCCATATGTCATCTGCATCCTGCTTATTCTGTCTATGAACACTTTGAGAGCGTTGTCACAAGCTCAGCAGTGCTGCGCTGCCTCCATGGGCAGCAAAGCACAATTCCACTCAAGACAAAGTGCAAACATTTCCCCGTTTATGTGTTTACACAATTTCCAACCCATAGTGAAATGCCAGAACAATTTACACACACTTATTGCTTGAGAGGTAGGGTGCAGGGTTTTACCTGGTGTTGCTACCTCCTCCCATATAGATCTGTCACCAGCTTTATCACTCGGTCTGGAAGCGGCCAAGGAATCTGAAAACCAAGACCAATGTTGTTGGACATTTACAAGAGGATTGCTCAGCAAATAATATCCTGCACCCTCATGAAAATTCAGACTTGAAAGATGCTGCAGCATCCTTAACCCCTGCAGTTACAGCCTCAAACCTCAGTTGCGGAAGGGGCTAGGTGCAGAAGTTTGGAAGCAGCTTATCCTTTAGCAGAAACACTTGGGTATCCGAGTGTCACGGGTTGCTGTCACATTCCCTGATGTCTGCTTGTCATCTTGCAGGAGAGTACTGCGAGGTGAACGCGCGCTCCGGCCGCTGTGCTCCGGGGGTGTGTAAGAATGGAGGAACCTGCGTGAACCTGCTGATCGGGGGCTTCAAGTGCGAGTGCCCCCCAGGCGAATACGAGCGGCCATACTGCGAGATGACCACCCGGAGCTTCCCCCCGCAGTCCTTCATCACCTTCAAGGGGCTGCGACAGCGCTTCCACTTCACCGTCTCCCTCATGTAAGTCCCAGTGGGGAAGGGCTTTGTGCCTGGTGGCTTCTCCATCTGAGCCTGGGGGGTGTTTGTTAAGTGTTGTCACATACTACCCATGTGTACAGGTCACTTGGGGGATTTCTGATGGTGATTCCTGCAAATGGGGCACAGTAGTGTTATCCAAGTGTTTGATTTTCTGCCCTGCTGAGGATGCTGCTGACTCCTGACCTTCCTCTGCTGCAACATGGGGTGATGGCGCTGGGAGAGGGGCACCAGGACCTCCCTGGCCACCTCTCAGTAGCCCTCAGCTGAAGAGGCATGAGGGTAGGTGGTAGGTTTGCCACTTTTTATAGCTGAGCCTCCAGCCTTGGAGGCTGGCTGCAGAGCCAACCCATTCGTGATGCTTGTTTGGGAGAGCCCTTCCGCTCTCCTGCTTCTCAGCCTGTGAGAGAAACCTGGTCTCATCAGGCCATGGCTGAGCACAGGTTGGTCCTCCTCAGGTCCTTGCTCTCTGTTGGCTTGGGACAACCCCAACTGTCTCAGCTCCTCCCCTCACTCCCCCTGGCCTTCACACCCAGCTCCGCTTCTGGTCCTATCCCAGCTGCAGGCACAACCAGCCTCATCCCCATCCCATCTGCCTGGACATCCCCATGTTGGACAGTCTTCTCCTGGGCTGGCTGTCACTTTTCCATGGGGGCACTCAGGGAGGCAAGGGGAGCAATGATAGCAGCCACACTGCATGGACCAGGGCTCTCCTCCCCTGGCTCACACATCCCAGAGGAGAAGACTTCTGGGGTCAGGAGTAGGGCTCACCCCTTCTCTGGAGGGGGCTGGGTTTCAGCTTTCCCATGGTTTAGCCCATCAGGATTGACCTTTGGTTCTCCCTCACAGTTGACTGTGAGTAAATAGCACAAAATGTGTTAAACCCCGAAGGGTGAGGCTGGGGATTTGTTTATAGGGACAACAACAGCCGGAAGGACAGACCTGTTTGTGTGTCTGCCCAGAGAAAGTGCTCAGGGAGGACACCTCCAGGCATGTGTCTCACCCAGCCCCAGTTACCTGGTGGCTTACATTGTCCGGAGCCAGGCAGCTTCTCCCCAGTTATGTTTCATCTGCCTTAATCTGAAATTCCATGGAATCTTGGCATTTTGGTTAAATCAGAAAGCACAGACACAGCTTACACGTGAGCTGAGGTAAGGAGGAGTTGCTCCTGTGCAGGTTTTTTTGGAGCATCAGATCTAAGCACACAGGAGAGCTGAGGAGTGAAAGGCTTCGTCAGACCTACACTGAGTGCAAACAAAGGAGCAGTCTGGGCCGGCTGCCAGCGTGAATTACCCGCTCTGCTCCTGGCTTGTCCCCTCGGCCACGGGGTGTCATTTTTCAGGCTTTCAGGAAGAAATCCTTGACGTGGACGGTGCTTCAGGCTGAAACAACTCAAGTGCTCTGTGTAGGGGTTACTGAGAAACAGCAAACTGCTGCACAAGGCAGTGGTTTCTTCACCTTCCTTAAAACCAAGATGGCGTATTTAGTCATGAGCTAAACACTCAGTGTGAGTATAAGCCTAGAGCATCATGGGGTTCATCCCACATGGTCTGGGATAACGACACGTTTAGCTTTTCATACCTGAAGTTCGCTTTTATCTACACTTACTATTTCTTTGGCTTTTACTATCCTTCAATGCAGGTGGAAAACATTATGTGAGGGTAAGCAGGAATTAGCAGTTTGACTAGATGATGCTTTGCCATTACATGTATTGTGATTTGAGAGCATTTGTAAAATGCCAGCATCTAGCTTACCTTAGCCTCAAGTGAATCCTGCAAAGAGCAGGATGTTTGCATTGTCCAGTCTCCTAACTAAAGTTACTTATTTTCTTAGAAGTATTTAGGTTACTGACCAGGCATATCTTTCTGCTCCCAACAGTGTACATCTTCCTTGCTTACTTCCAGTACTTGCTACTCCTTCACTTCAGGAGACACTGTCAGTTGAGAGGTTTTCTCAATATTTGTTCAAAATTCTCATAAAAAATGGATTTTGTTTCCTACGTCCTGAGATTAACAATATCCCTCCTATTAAAAACCAGTGTTTTTTTTCCCAGCTGGTGGTAACTAGGCCAGTTCAGAAGCAGTAGTGCTTTAGCTGTTAATATGATACAAAAGATGCTTTTGACTAGTGGCAGACAATGGAACTGAGCACACACAGAAGTAAAGAAATATAAAAAATAGCTAAATAGTTTAATGATTAAAATTATGGTAGAGAATTGTAACCACGTCAGAAAATACAGTCAAACAGAATTAAGGTTCCTGTTGCTGCTAATCAAAGTTTCTGCCCACTAAAGAAGCATTCCTAATGTTATTCTCTTTTCTTTTGCTCATATATGTTCTGGATAGATCTGATCAAAACGTTTTGATGAAGCAGTTATGTATGGAAAGATACAGTCTTGGGAAATGCAGGAACTGTATTTCTTTGGGTGAAATGCTTGATAGGGAAAAGTGAAAACAAAATCAGTGGTTTGATAATATTGAGCTATTTCAACAGTATTGTCTTAATTCATTTAGTTTGCTTTTTACTTCTAGAACGTTATGTTAAATAAATTTAGAAATAAAGATGTATTTCAAAACTGATTAAAAGTAATCGGAACAGTCATATACTATTTTGATGGACTGCAGCTGATATTCTTTGGCATTTGTATTTTACTGGAAATATCCAAATTTTGACTTCTCTTTTTTGAACCAGAAAATTCCTTCTCCTTCAAAAATATAAAAAAAGTATGTGGAATGAAAATCCGCATTTCAGTGTAGCTCACAGTCAGGCTCCTGGTTCAGGAAGGCCTCTACTCAGTGTGATCCACAGCATATGTATGTCTGTCAAATAACTGCTGTTAAAAAATACTATTTGTTTTTTTAATTCTTTATTTCAAATATCAGACCTTGATGTCCTAAAATACTGCTTCCTTCACATTCTCTGAGTGCAGGTCTTGCTGCAGTGCGGGAGAGTCTTGCTAGTAGACATGACACGACAGGCACAAGAATCATTTCTTCTGGCTGTGGAAGGCAGCTTTCATTAGCTGTATTCAGCATTTCATTCATTTGTAGGAAAAGTGGGTTAATTTAAATCAGGGATATTTCCTGACGTTCAAGATACAAAATCAAACTACACTGCCATTGGGAAAGACAAGAAATTCCCATGGTTTCCCTTTCTCTCTTTATATGGAATATTATTCTTTGTAAAACTGTTTATGTGAAGTGCAATATAATTTTTTTTGCGTTTCTAAGTAGCTGGAAGCTGTGAGTAAATTCCCAAAGATAATGGGTTTTAATTAAAAATTATAAAATACATGAAGTACACAGAAATCTGCAAAAGGAGCTCTGTGCTGACAAAAAACCTTAGGCTTTTTTAAATGTGGGGATGCCTCTTTTCCTGCAGGAAAGATGTGATACGTCCCATATTGGAAGCATAAGAAAGATCAAACCAAAAAACACCCATTGGCACTCTGGTTTGAAATAATCATTTGAATGTGTATTTTCCTTCCTCCAGTTGACTGACGTGTGGGTTGATGAACCCCAACCTTTCTTTTTCCCTTGCCTCCTATCAGGTCTTTTTAATCAGTTGGTGACTGTTTGTACACTGTAGCATTTAGACAGCAAGCAAGCAGCAAGTATCCCCCTTTTGGTGTGAAAACACTTCCTAGCTTTCGGACTGTTTGCAAAGTGTAGTCGGTGCTGCTGCTTGGTGAGTGTCGGATACTCACCCTGCATCATGCTGCATGTTTTACTCCTTGTGAGGGTCAGCATCCACAGCACATGTCTGCAGAGTAGGTTTCTGTAATTTCCACCTCGCTTGTGTCTGTTGATAGTGAAAGAGCAGATTGATCCTGTGGCTGACTCCTCAATGTCACAATTTTCTATCTGAAGAGAGATTCAAAGGCTTGCTTCTCTGATAGACACAATGCTGTCTTCCTTCTGGAGAACTTGGTCATCAGTCTCTAATTCATAAGCCGTTAAGCACGAACTAACCCCTTGTCTCTGCATTCTAGGTTTGCAACCAGGGAAAGGAATGCTCTCCTCCTCTACAATGGGCGTTTCAATGAGAAGCACGATTTCATTGCCTTGGAGATCATTGAGGAGCAGATCCAGCTCACATTCTCTGCAGGTGAGGTCTCGCTCAAGTCGAGTGTTTCTGCCTGTGGTCAAGAGATCCTCTCAAGCCGTTTGGAAGTGTGCATTAAGGATTTTATATGGCTGTTTGCTGCCTCATTAGCTGAGTAACTGGCTGATGTTTTACAGTGAGCAACTGATGCCAGGTATTGCAAAGTACTCCAGATTGTAGCGGTTTGTGGTGGTTACACTGCTGTCACAGGCAGGAGCTTGTCAACATACCAGTTATAAAACCAGAGTTTATGACTACTATAAGAGATTGGCACTAACCTGAAAGCTGACCTCTGAGCCAATGTGTGCTTAAATGAAACTTCATTTTATCACAGTGTGATAAACGTCGTGTGGTTGTATATTTTTACACTACACCATCAGTGAAACTAGGTGTGTGTAAGTGTTATCTAAAAAATGCATGCAAGCCAAAGCAGGCAAGTGAGAAATGCCTGCCACTCTGGTTGGTGATGAGCAGTGATGCTGCAGAAATGCACTTTTGTGCTGTAGAAGCACCTCCTCTTGGAAGAAGCCATAAACAACCATGGATTTAGAAGAACTTAGCTGCCTGCTCATTGCTACAGTAGGCTAGGAAACAAGAAACAGAGGCTTTGGCGTTTCCTTGCTTTCTCACTAGGACAAAGCCAGTGTCTTTTTGTGCTTCTGAGAGCAGAGAGAGGGGAAGGCCACCAAGTGAAGTGCAGGGTGGCATGTATCCCTGCCACTGTGGCCTTCTCCCAGGGGAGGGGATTCCTCCAGAAAAGCAGCCCTGGCAGTGGCAAAGTTCTTCATGACACAAGTGTGATCAGAGCAAACCTTGACCGTTCCAGCCTCAGCAGAGCAGTGTTTCCCAAGTTAAAAAAGCCCAAGTTTCATCCAGAACCTCACACCCAGCTGTGCTAATTGCCATGACAGGGGTAGCACACAGCTGAAAAGCATGGTTGAAGCCCATTGAAGCCACCAGGAATCACCGCTTAGGCTTCACCAGACTTGCTGAGGCTCTTGGAGTCTCTTTTGATGGAACATGCATTCCGGCTTCAGGCCAAGAGCAGGTCTGTTCAGTGGGGAGGCTTTGGTGGCTTTACCAAATCTCAGCAGGGCAGACAACCTCTAGTTGTCACAGGTTTGGGGGATGTCTTCCATTGGGATAGAAACTAGGAAGGTCTGTTGTTGCGTAGGTCAAGTGGGGTTACATGCAGGTCAAGTGAGATGTTTGTACCTCTGTACCAGGCATGTAACTGAGGTAATAATCCTGTTATTTCCCATTATCCATATTAGAGATAATAATGAAGCATGCAGGCTCTAGTCAGCTCTTAGTTTATTGCTGTGAAAAGTGAGACACTTCAAGCAATAAAGCAGTAGAAGCGGAGGCAGAGCTCAGCCCAGTGTTGCACACTCATCACCAGTGACAGTCACTCAGACCTCATGATAAATCCTGTTACCCCATCAATTTACCAGCAATGCTTAAGTGCATATCAGGACCTTTGAGTTGAAGAGACTCAGTTTCATTTCCCTTTATTAGCTCAAAGTTGTCTAAATTAGATTTTGAGGCAGACTTTTGAGTGGATTAGTGCAATGAAATAACATACTGCATTCGGAGTGTTGTGCTTTCTTCTGTAGCTCTGCTCTACCTGTCTAAACTTGAATCAAATTGCTTGGAAGGCACCCTGAGGATGAATGAGGAAAAGAAAATAAATTCTGCTTGCACTTATATGCATTTAAATGTAGAGGAACTGCTTTAAAATACATGAAACTAAATTTAGATTTGCACTGCTGCACCTGAGAGCAGGTCTGGTCCTGTACGTTACAAATGGTATTTTCTTTGGAAGGAGAATGGTTTATGTTTTATAGTTTTAAGTGGCTTTTCACGAACAGTCCAGGTTTTGGACACCTGATCTGACTGTTTTACCTGTCACAACAACTTTTTCATGGAAAGCAAAGCAAAAGGATTGGGGACCAGAGAACTTCCTTTCACAGAGACGTGCAAGCTGCTTAGAAAGCCCAATTTTCACCATAGATTTTTTTATCACTAAATGATAAAAAACATTACAGCAAGATGTCAAATATGTAAGCTGAAATCTGTATTGTTTAAATAACAGAAGTGTAGAGAATGTGTGTTAAAGGATGGTAGGGGACACAGGAATAATACTTCACATGGGGTAAAGCATTTGTTGCAGATAGAGATGGATGTACATTTTAAGTTCAGCAATACTCTGGACTTTGTTAGCTTATGGGAGGGAGTTGTTTTTCCTGTGGTTTATTATGGAGAATTTTCCATCTGTTAAAAAGAGAGAGAATGAAAAAAAAGGCCAAAACCCAGCAATCTCTTCCCCATGCCAGGCCTTTCATGTACTTTCAACACCAATGTTTATTTTGCTGCTACCTCAGAACAGATATGCCTGGTTACTGAGCTGCTTCTGCTGACTCAGACCTGGCTTAAAAGCTTCAGTTTAACAATTGCAATGGCAAGGACTTGCTTTCAAATTTAAATACTGAAAGGCTGCCAGTAATTTTATTAATCATTGTAAAATGTTATTGGGACCAAGGTTACCGTGGGGTTTACACTGGAGGGCTTTTGGATTTCACTCTCAACTCCGACTAGGAGTAGGCTTCCCTTCCCTGACAAAATAATCCTGGCACAATACCCATCATGTCAAAAACACCTCAGAGTGCTGCCTTTGGCAGAAATGCAGAAAAATTCATGTACATCTTTTCCTCAGTTGACCGCTTCAGCAATGGCTGTATCTACCCGCTGCATCTGCTACAGCGCTCTGCAGAAGCACAGTGGAAAATAACACATTTACCTGGATGTGCCAGAATCTATTTTTGTATTTGTGCACCAAAATAATTCCATGAATCTGGGGATATTTTCCATCCCACAGGACAAAACCTCGAACACCTCCATGGTGAAGTAAGACAGCTGCATCCTGTGCCTGATGAGGGTCTCTCCGTGTTTCGGTTTAGTGCAGAGTGGAGGTTGCAGTGATGCTCACTTACTTTTTCTCTTCTGCCTGCTCTTGCAGGGGAGACAACCACTACAGTGGCACCTTTTGTTCCAGGAGGGGTCAGTGATGGGCAGTGGCACTCGGTCCAGGTGCAGTACTACAACAAGGTAAGACTAATGGTGTCAGAGATAACCTGTTATTTGTAAAGTTATGGAGCCATGGGTTGTATAGCTCTGACCTGATGTATGCAGGGGACTTGAGTTTTACTCATCTAACCAGGCACATTGCTACAGCTCTGCATAAATGGTACTGGTCTTGCTCATCTTGCCTGAGATGAAAATTCCCTCTGAGGGCTTTTGAGTTTTGTCTCAGGAAGGCAAAAAAGCCCCCAAACATTGGTATGTCCTATTCAGAAGTACTACCAGGGGAACCTTCAGTACTTGGAACTATTTTAGTTCTCAGGTCTTTAAACCCTCACAAGTGTCAGTGTATCTCAAACAATGGATTCACTGATTTGGATTTTTTGAAAGAATTGTGCAGAGCAGGAGCCTTTAGTGTAGTAACTACAAGCCACTGGTGCAGAATTTTCTGATGCAAAGCAAAATTCTTCCCTATAACTGTTGTCTTCTGTAAAATGACAAGTTTAGCTCACACAAGCTTCTCTCGTTTGGAAGATTTAGTTATTACATGGCTGACACTTTCAGTGATCAAGGGCTATCTTACTAAATAAATTTTTTGTCTGCTATGTAAAAAGATACGCAGAAGTGCAAAAAGTGCCGTTGCACACAGCCCATGGCACTCAGAGGTGTGCTCAGTGGTCCCCATCCCACAGCTGCACCACTGGTAGGTATCAAGAGCAGGTTCATTTTGAGCCAAAGGCAGGGGCTTTCTGTGAGCCAGCCATTTCGTAATGAACCATAAAGCATGGTGCTGGGGTGTACGGTGTCACTGTTTGCAGATAGAGGTCAGAGCCCTTCTGTAACCTGTAACAAAAATCAGAAAATCTAGTTAGTTACTGAGAAACATTGCTTTTAAGTCTGACATGATAGCATTATGGTGGATCACGTAAGGAAATAGAGGAGCATTGTTGGCTGTTAAAAAGGAAACAGGATACTGGTGTAGGAAGCTGAATGGAAGATGAAGGATTAATATAGTCAGCAAGTTCTTTATTTCCCAGCGCTGCATCCTTTCATCACAGTTTGTGTGGCAGCTTGAATGGGAGGATTAAAGTTTTCTTTGGACTCCTAGATAGGGTCTTCTAGCCTGAGGGTATTTTACAGAGGAAATTAATTTCTTATTAGTTATTTTGTATTAAAAATAGATATTAAAGCTTATTAAATAATTAATATACTTAATATACTTTGTATTATCCAAAGCACAGAGAAATAGAAGCAAAACTTAATGATTGTCACCATGCATGCATCTGTGGACACTTTGAGGCTCTTCCTTACAAACTGCAACATGCCATGTTTCCAGTCTGCATGTTTCTCAGTGAATCACTTTGGTAAGGTAGCTGGCACTTGCTGATGCAGTGGAGGGACGTCCCAGCTTTCAAGCTCCGTGGTGGATGAGGAGTGGAGGGCACAGATGAAGGGACAGCCACAGAAGCAGATTGCTGAAGGGCTGCTGGCCAGATAAGGGGTCCCAGGCAGCCCCAGGACACTCTTTAAAAGGCAAAGAGATCTGACAAGGATGCTAAAATTAAACTCC
Source organism: Lathamus discolor (assembly GCF_037157495.1). NCBI lineage: Eukaryota > Metazoa > Chordata > Aves > Psittaciformes > Psittacidae > Lathamus > Lathamus discolor. The sequence continues at coordinate 27,652,848 of NC_088884.1, forward strand.
TGCCTCACTTCCAGGGCTTGCTGCTGTTGAAGCAGACTGGTAGGTGTGCCATGTTAGCAAATGGTGTTTTCCTGTCATTAACACATGCACCCTGTCCTCATTTTCTTCTTCTGCCCCACTTTTGCAAAGGGGAATGAGTCAGTCCCCACTGCATGGGAGGGAACTCAGGGCAGAGAGGGAAAGCAGAGGGCCCATGCTAGGGAACACCACTGACTTCACTGCGTTTGCCACTCACATGACATAAAAGTGATGAAAAGCAGGGTCACTGTGGAGAGCAGCGCTGCACCCTTTGTGTTAGAGACAGAGGTCATCACCTTCCCCTTAGCAGTATTTATTGAAGAATGGTTAAATTTGGGTAGCTCACAGTGCTGGGTAAAGGGCATCAGTAGGATATGCTAACCTACATACATTTAGCGTGCTCTCAGGCCTTTGCATCGTGTCTGGGAACTGCCTGTGTTGCACCAGCTCTTCAATAGTGAAGGACGGAGCGGGCACTGCAGGGCAGTGGCAGCTGGAGGCAGCTCTGCAGACCTGCCCGCAGGCTGCCTGCCGCACCCTGCAGCAGGGATAAGCCTTCTGGTATTTGTTTGTAAAGCAGCTCCTTGGCTACTTCATGTTTTAACAAAGCTGGAAGTAAAGTTCCTGTGAGGAGGTTGAAAAGACAGAGATAATTTAGGGATTTGAGTTGTGCCAAGATAAATGGGATGCTGTGTCTAAACTTGACGCAGCTAAGACATGTCTGAATAACAGAGGACCCAAAACTCACGAGTTTGCTTAAATTACACACTGATATTATTCTGCAGGTACTGCATCCTTCTACTGTTTCCAGAATGCTACCACAGTGTCAGGTCCTCATCCCATCACTGCTCAGATGCTGCACAGCCTTCCTGAGCAGGCAAAGCCTCTCCTGAGCCATCTCCCTCCTCCCTACATCCAGCTCATGTTTGATCCCCACCTCCAGCCCCCTCTGCACTCCCCTCCCATGTCTCTGCCTCTGGCTTGCTCTGACATTGTGTATCAGCACCCTGTCTCTGGCAACAGGGCCACAGGGGCTACCTCCACCAGCATCCCTATGGGGCTTCTTGCCCCTTCTTCCATTCTGCTGTTTGCCTGGGGAGCTTCTGGTCTTTGCTTGTTTTTAGACATCTCTTCCTGATGCTGTGCTTGGGAAATGCATAACCCATCATCCCAGATACCTGTAGAGATCCATTCTATTCGTTTGTCTATGTCTCACATTAAAAAGCCCTTGAAGAGGTACTTACACCTCCTCTTTGTTATCCCTCACTCGTGTTGAGTTTCATCTGCCTCCAACTGCCTTTTGCTCCACCAACAGGTTTTCTTTATTTAATAAATGTGATCACTTTTTATTACCCATTCATCGGTCCCTTCCTGTGCCACTTCTGTGCTTCTTTTGAACAGCAAAACACATACAGACATTTTGAACATCTTGTATTCACTCTCCTACAGTTCAGTGCTGCAAGGCTGCTTGTCCTGCTACTGGGATCGTTACAGCTGTGCCTGTCCTTGCCCCTACCCAACACTGTGTTCTTAGGCAGTGACAGGCTTCTTCAGGCAGGACCCTTTCCTCCTGCTTTAGAAATGTGAGAGATGTAGTGGTGCAGGTTGAAATAAATAGCAATTTAGAAGTTTCTTGTTCTGCTCGCAGCAAGCGTCTGGTGTCAAGTACTCTCCTAGGTTCATCCTTTCCCAGTGCCTTTTTTTTAAGCTTCTTTAAAGCATCTTTTTAAAAACTAAGCTAGGAACCATTGAGTTTATTTCATTCCTTCCACATTTGTACAGCATCTAGCAAGCAAAAAAGGGTTCAGTCTTCCTTGAGCTTTCAGATAATACAGTAATTCACATAGAGAGTATTAGATTTCATCACAGCTGAGGTAAATTTTTGATCTTTCATTTTTGAGGAGAATGACTTAACAGGCTTTGATACATAATCTAGATCACTTCAGTCCAAAGCAAATTCTTGGAGATGAGTTTTCACAGCTCTGAAAGCTGTTCCTGCAATCCGAGTTGATCATGGTAGGATACAAGCAAAGGTTGAGTGGGTTTTGGCACGTGCAGCTCTTTGGATGATGTTTGGCTGAGCATCACTGGAATTTAGACTCCAGGAATGGGTGACTTGAATGCAGGGGCAACTGATGGGAAAGTTCTGCAGCAGCTATTTCCTTAATGTGGCATCCTGGTGATGCTGCCACCCTGTGAAAAGTCAGTTTGGTAATAATCAAATAGGCAGTGTAGAAGTGACTTCTGTAAATCATTTTCTGTACTCAGCTGAGAAGCAATGTGCTTGGTAGTATTTATCTTTAGTGTTAATGAAAACTGTTGCATTGTTTTACAACTGCGAGGGTCCCCTGCCTCTGAGAAACAAACAGTGGATCTTCATTGGTAAGAGATGAGTCCAGAGCCAGCTTTGTGCCACCATGTTTGCAGAGAAGCATCAAACAAGCCTCTACCAGCTCAAGTATTTGATGCCTTCTTTCAAATCCTGGTATGTTTAGGCACTGAAAACACTGTAGTAATGAAACAGATTGTCAGAGGAGGAAAGGAAGCAGCGTCATTTCATTTACCATGCAGTGATGGAAATGGATGCTTCCTCCCCAAGTAACAGCTGACACAGTTTCAGTGGGAGTGCGTAAGGGAAGCACATGGATGTTGTGCTAAGGAAGTGTTGGCTCTGTATTGAATTTCTGGAAGGGAAAACACTAAGGGGAAGAAATTTATAGCTATAAGAGAGCAGAAGTGGACTAGGGGTGTTTTAGAACCATTCTCCAGTTTCAGTTAGGTATTGAAAGTCTTGTCAGCTACCCAGTAGCAAGGTATCAAGTTTACCTGTTAGCAGTGGTACTTGACGTTACAAATGTTTGCTGATGAGGGGGGAAGGCAGGGAGGAAAGCTACTTGCTGGCTCTGTTAGCTCAAACACATTACCTTCTAGGATCCTGATCTTGCAGCCATTAAAATCAATGAGAGGTATTAAATTAAAGGTGACTTGCATGTGACCTGCTTTCTCAAGAGGTATGTAAGAAATATATAAGAAATTCACAAGAAATGGGACTTTTTATATTATTTTGGAGAGAAGGGTGTGAGAAGGGGGAAGATTTCAGCTTGACAAACAAAACTGATAGACAACAGCAGAAACAACTTGCTGCTTGTTCACAGGATAGCTGGCATAAAGGGCAGCAGCAGTGTGAGCTGCCCTCTTTGCTTTGGTAATGTGCTTCCTTTCCACACAATCACAGTTTAGTCAGTCCATGATGGAGTCTGGTCCTTATTCTTTGGCTCTCCTTAGCCTGCTGGTATGAGTAACAGGCAGTAGGCTTAGCCATGCTGATACTGATTTGGAATAGGAGCAGCACCACCAGGATTTTTGATGGGAATGATGCTCAGTGTCACTGATATCACATGGAATATCTGGCATTCGTTGTACACACATGATCATATATATATAGGCAGTGCTTGGGACAGGGGATTCTGGTAGTGGGTTGTGTTTTTAATTAAGTTAAAACTTCAAGCCACTCTCACAGACTTCTGATGATAGAAATGCAATTTTGTTCAGAATTTGAGATACCCCATCAAATTTATGTTAATGTTTTACCTGACTTATTACCTCAGGCTAGAATTCATCATTTGGCACAGGATAAAAATGTTTTTAGTATGGACATGTTCTTTTAATTATAGAGGGCATGTACATGTATATTTATATACTGTGTATCTTATGTGTTACTTACACATATATGACATCAAAGTTGCTTAAGGACATGACTGTTCTGTAGGCAGAAGCTCCTTCTGGGTCTTTACCCAGATAATGACAGAAAACAGGAGAACAGCAGAGAGAAACCTGCTCTCAGTGTCTGATGTGGAGCACAGTAGTTCTGGAGGATGGGATGAACAAATCCCTGAATGACTCACAGAATGACTCACAAGAGTAAGGGCTGTAAGACCGAGCAGTGGGTGTGCTTGGGATCCTCCTCCATGCTCAGGAGGTGTAAAATGATGGGTGCCTTGGAGGGTATCTCCACTGCACTGGTCCCTTGAGCCTGCAGGCTCCTAGGATGAGAGAGTCAGGACAAACGTTACTCTTTTTTCCGTAACTGGGATAAGTTTTCCTCTCATATTTGGTAATTGGTAGTAAGCTGCCGCTCGTTCACTCCTTCCTTGCATGTCTTTGGACAGAAGAGTGCTGTGGTTGTTGATGCTTGACTCTCTTAGGGGTAGCCCACCCTTTCACAGCAGTTACATTTAGCAGGGACCTGCTGCTTTCCATCCCTGTGCACTTCCCACCCGGCAGAGCCCAGACCTGTATTTGGCCTGAAGACAGCTGCCGGGAAGACAGGCAAATTCTTCAGAGATAAACTTAAAAGAAATGAGGGGCTGTTAGGGCTGATACTCGGTGTGTTGTGAATTCAAAGCACAGGAGAAGCATTGCTCTGAATCAGACTCACATATGCTTTCAAAAGTCTCCTGCCTGTGGTAAATGATGGTTTCTCTTGAGTTAACTGGCCTTCATCTGGGCAAGCTGGAGCTTGAGCATCACCAAAGACTGAGCTAATGCTGTAGAGATTTAGTTCTCAGCCCACTCACGCACTACATTTTGCCAGTACCTTTCCTTCCCAGGGGGGATCTATCCTTCATCCATCGGCTGGAAGCTGTTTCCAGGTGCCAGAACACCCTCTGTTTCAGTGCCAAGTCCTGAGCTGTAATTGGTGTTCTGTTCCTTGGGTGCGTGCTGCAGCTCTCCCCATGTGCTTGCTCAGCTGGCGGGCAAGTGAATGGGAAGACAGCTTTCTCCCTCTTCCGTGGGCTCCTCTGCTAAAGACGATCCTGAAGGTTTATTAACCATGGCCATACAGCTGTGCTGTGGCACCGCAGCACTTACTGTTTGGAGCCTGCTCCATACTGTGGATCACTAGTAGTGCCCCACAGACTGGCCACTGATGCCAAGAGGTAGCTGTGGGAAAGAAGGAAGAGGGGAATATTTGGAGTTACAGCGTTTGTCTTCCCTAGTAACTGCTACGTGTGATGGAGCCCGGCTGTCCTGAAGATGGCTGAACACCTGCCTGCCCGTGGGAAGTGAGGAATGAATTCCTGGTTTTGCTTTACTTTTAAACTGTCTTAATCTCAGCCCATGAGTTTTCTCACATTCACCTTTCCAGTTCTCATCCCCCTCCCACATTGAGGGAAGTGAGTGAGTGGCTGTGTGGGGCTTAGCTGCTTGATGGGGTTAAACAATGACACTAAGCAAGAAACAAGCATCAGTCTCGTGGGGTAGCTGCAGAGGTGGTGGGGATGAGGAGTGTGTAATAGTCTCCAGGGCCCACCAGCAGATGTAGAGGGGGCTGTTGCACACTGCTGCAAATATGGCACAGATTCACTTAGATGCATGATGTGTCTTGCTGAAGCGTGCCTTGCTTGTACAGAGCACCTGCTTCAGCTGACCGCATAGAAAGTGTAAGCTCTTGGGCTCAGTCTTATACAACCCCTCCATTTACTCATACTCTTACATGCGTTATGCCTGCTGCTCATTAGTGGAATTGTCTTTAGGATTATCTTTATAGCAAATCTCTAGCATTCATCACTGTCTTTGTTTAACTAGAGCCTCTGTTTTGATTCTGGGATCCTGTGTCGTGCAGCTGCCTAGCAATGTCCAGGGGCAGAGCAGTGCTGAAGGACTTGAGGATGCGTGTGCAAAACCGCCCTTTCAGAAACTCAGGTCCACTCCTGTTGTCCCACCTGAGAGCCGCTGGGACCAGATTTCACCTAGCCACCAGTCCCTGGGGAGTGACACAGCTGTACCCCCAAAGTCAAGATCTGTAGGGCTGCATGCTGGTGCACTCATGGGCACCTGGAAGCTTGGTGGCCGTTCACGTTCCCCTAATATGGGCAGGCAGGACCTGATCTTTAATCCAAACCCCTTCTAAGCACAAGTGGCATGGGCAGTCACAGGCAGTGAGAGCTGTGCTGGTCTGTTTTGGAGAGGTTAATGTAGCACTTTATTTTGAATAGGGTGGGATGAAACACAGCAACCTCTGAAGGTCTGCTGCAGAGACCACAAGAGCCATGCTGGCTATGGCAGACATGCCCCTGCTCCAGGTGCCTGTGGAGCTAGTAGATAGGTTATCTCGTTTCCTTCTGAAAACACAGACCCTCTTTGATGATTGCAAATTCATCTGTTATGGAAATATAGTCTTTATTCAGGACCAGTAATTGATTTCACCACTTTCCCTTGGGGGAGTGGGTAGAAAGGCAAATATCAATGTTTAAGTGAAACTCAGACCTTGACAACTGTGCCAAAAGACACAGATGACACTGGTTACTGCTTTCACTCCCATAAAGGGAGCTAATTCTTGTTTTAAGTGCTGGGTTCGCAGTGCCCCCCCATGACCAACAGGCAAACATGAGCATCACACAGCAGCTCCACATGGGCTTGCCTGGGCCACCCCACTACCACACTGCCCCATGGGCAGGGGCTAGCCTTCCAGCACGGAGCCTTGTTTGCTCAGCTCTGGGTCTCCCTTCCAAGCCTGCCAGCGAGGCTGCCAATGCCACGGGTAAGTTATGAGGCAGGCATATGCCTGCGGCTGAATGGGGATTGCCAGCTCCTTGGAGAAGAGCCACATAGCTGCACCAGCTAGGCATAACTTCTAGTCATTGGACCCGAGGTGAAAGACTTTGCCCTGACAGTACCCAGGACACCATGCAGGATCATTTACTTCTTAATCTCAATGGTCAGGAACAGTGGTGGGCAATTAAACAAGTGTGCCTGGGAGCACCTCGCACACCAGGGCATGGTTGCCCCTGCCGAGTGGTGTGCTTTATTACTTGGTTGGAAAAGACAGACCCCAAAAGAAGTCACATCACTGGAGATGCAGTAAGTAATAAAGGCTGGGTATGACTTATGCAAATGTCTATCACTCGTGACATCTGAGCAGATGTAATTGTGATCTGAGGGAGAATTTCTGAAGTTAATCCTCCCGGTGGCTTGCAGACTAATTTGTTAAGGGATTGAGGGAGATTTTCTAAATAAACAATGCAGTTATTGAAGATTATGATAATGCCACTGTTGATCAAATGTGGGCCCCACCACAGTTTGGGTTTTGCTGGCTCAGATTGACTTGCTGTGATTACAGCATCCGTGATCACCACCGGCCTGCTCTAGTATGGCTTGGCATCGTCTGGTAAAGAAAAATGCAGAACATTAATTGTTCTGTTAAGCAAATATTTGGGGGGCAGGGTACTGTAAATACAGAACATGTCATTACTTCTCTGAGCATATTTTTCCAGGAAGTATAATTTTGTGAGTCTGCATTTCCAAACATAGATGCGTAATATTGCTAAGACATGCCAATACAGCATTTAAAAACCCTCTCAAGTGGGCAAAGAAGAACACATGTTAAAATGTAGTGCTTCCTCTTAAAAAAACTAGCATATTCTTACTTAAGATTTAATCATATTTCTAATTGTATCATTTCCTTATCACTCGTCTCGTTGTGAACATGTAGCAGGGTTGCAGAGATCAGTGGTGGCACAGCAAGGAGGAGGCAGCGGACAGAGCTAACTTCCAGCAGAGCACTGGTGTTAGACTTCACCAGATCATCAGTTTGTGCTGGATGCCTTTCCTTCTATGGCATTTTCACGGGATCAAAAGTTCCGCCATAGCTTAAGCGTAGGAAAGCTTGCGGGACACCAAAAACACAGGGAGTGTGACCACATTCAATTCATTCCTCTAGTTTTGAGAAGGACTTATCTGTGGTTACCTGTGTAATTTCAGGGCCTCTTCTTCACAGAGCAAGTTGCTGGGGTCTCTCAGTTAGATGAGGAAAAAAAGCATTTTTCAAGTGAAAAAGTCACTTTCTGTGCTAGTACAACCAGTATTTGTAACAAACATGTAGAGGGATGTGCATGTTTCATTTACTTTTCAATTCAAGGCATCAAGGAGTTTTTACTTGTATGAAGGATTGCCAGTATTGTTAGCCAGATGCTGGCTATGATAGTTCTTTCACAACTTTCTTACAAGAACAAGAGTTAGTCTATCAGCAGGGTATAGTGCTTTCTGGTGGGCAGGCTTGTGAAGCATACAGTAGCCAGTGCTGGAGGCACATGTACAGTATGAGGGTATGAGGAATTTGTAGCTGTGCATTTGTATTAATCTGTACTATGTATTTTTGGAGCAAGTGGACATGGCCATTTAAAAAACCTATCAATTAAAATTACAAGCAGCTAAAGGAAGGGGAAGAAATTAGGCTTTCCATTGCTGAATGCATGCCAACCCTGTACATTCAAAGTTCGAACTGTTCTAGTCAAACACATAAAACATGTACCTGGTGTCATGATGTAAAACATGTCATTTCCTACATGGTCAGAACTCAGTTTTTATAATGCCACGAGAAAAGGTAATCTCTGCAAAAATAGTTTGGTTTATGAGTCATTTCCTGGCATTCTGGCTGAAGATTCAGAAACTCCTGTCCTTGCTGAGGCCAAACTCATTTTTTCATAGAGATCCTGAGGATCATCAAGGAAATTCCAATTCTAGGTAAGACCACAGACTTGGTACATAAAAAGTGAAGCTTGACAGGTTCTGATTAGAAATTCTAGAATCACAGAGTGGTTTGGGTTGGAAGGGACTTTAAAGATCATCTGGTTCCAACCCTGCTGCCATGGACAATCTTCCCACAGTTCTGATAGTCGCTCTGTCCTTTGAAATCATTACATCGAGCCAGTATTTCCCTTTCTAAAGGAAAAATTCGCTTGGGTGCAAGCATTGCTATTGAAGCAGGACTCACTGGGTGATGTTCTATGGCTGTTTGAGACCAAAGCTGTTTAGATGATGAGTCACTTCCATCTATAAAATATGGCATGATCCTGTGAAAACCCATCTGGAGCTCCAGCCTGCAGTATTGCAGGTGGGAAGCCGAGACCCAGGAGGACAAGCGAAGTTTTGCTGCATATTTGCCCTGCTTTTAGGCTCTTCGACAGCACCTACCACTCCCTGAGCGGGACTTTGGTCTGGCCTGTGGCAACCATTTACATTCCTGACATCTCCTGAGAAGCACTGAAGGGCTGCCTAGCTAATATTTACTTTCTCTTGGTCCTCTCAAATGTGGTTGCAGAGCCTTTGCAGGTGTTCGGGGCGGGGGGAAGCTGATCTGCCACTGCAGAACACGTGAGCCTGGACTTTAAAAGCCCCTCCCTGTAACTGCACTGATACTTACTCATCCTGCATTAGTAGTCATTGTTTTTGTTGATTTCAGGGGGGTTCTTTCTGGTAGAGGGTAAGTGCGAAGTGATTGATATCTGGGAAAGGAAATCAGGATTTGGCAGCAGAGCGACATTCCATTGTCTTGACACGAAATAACAAATAACCCGCCTCTAAATCTGTGTCTCAGGAAATGAAAGTGTAAAGCAGTGAAAGTCATTTGGAGGTCACTGCGATGCGAAGTGTGACCTGCTCCTCAGCTCTCCATGATAGCTTTGAGAAGTCTCTCTGGTGGCTGGGGAGGAAGAGGGCAATCTCATACCCGGTGCCTGGGTCTTTCTCTCCCGCAGCCTGCCTTTGGAAGTGATGTTGTCACAGTTTGCAAACACCACCTGAAAACGTTCCTTGCTGTGGCAGTGATTTTATAACCAAATGCAAACAGAAACTTTTCAGAAACCACCCCCAGGTTTTTTGCTCTCTAAGTGGCAGTAGGGACCATGTCATGCAAAGCCAGTCCGAGCCCCTGCTCTTCTGCAAGGCTCATCCTCAGCAATGCCATTCAGTATTTACTCCTCTCACTCCTCCCAAGTCTTAAAATGCTTGATTTGTGTGCCTAGTTACAGCACTGCCCACCCCACACAGGAGCTGGGTTCACTCAAGCCATCTAGTACCATCTGATACCATCACACCACAAAACTCCTCAGAGGTTTACTCTCCACAGTGGTGATTTTCAGCTCCTCCTGAAGGCCAGGGAGATGCAAGGGACCTCCATGAGAGCTGACTGAGTCCGAATGGCCCTTGGCTCACCACAAGGCCTGCGGACAGTGCTTGAAGGCTGTGCTGTGCAGCCCAGCCTGGTGCAAAGCCAGCAGAGTCATTGAAATGGCACCTCAGGAATTTGGTGTGAGTTCTTTGAAGTGCACTGTTATCTCCATTTAATCACTCGGTAAATCTACAGTAGCTGCCTGATTTGCAGTAACTTTTCAGGTATTTTGCATCTGTCTCTAGTGAGGGGAAGCAGCGCTTTGCAGTTTCCTGGCTATGGAGAGGTCTGTGTGTACCAGGAGACCCTCGCAAAGATCCAGTGCGGGATTCTTGGATTTTATAGACATAGCTGTGTCCCCATCAGCCACACTGAGCAGCAGTTTGCTTGGCAAGGTGTCACCAGGGATGAGTTCAATGAGAAGGAGTTAGTTGCTGTGAGTAAGTGTCACATTGTGCTATTTCTGGGTATTCCTTGGAGTCTGATGGCAATGACGTTTGCATCCAGGATTACAAGCTTACAGAATTTATATAAAGCCAAAAACATTTGAGAGTGGTTCTTTGGCAGGTAGATACGGACAAGTGGCAAAGGGAGAAGGGTTTGATGAACTAGGAGAGGAGAACATGCTCTTCCAGCATCCCTCATGTGCTTTCCTTTCCCAGTCTCCAAAGATGCTGGAAGAACATCCTTGTTGGTGAAAGGCAGGGAGGCAGCAAAACAGAGAGGAAAAGGGTTCAGAGTAGGGGGAAGGTGCAAAAGCCACAGGAGATTATCAAAGGGGAGAAGTGGGCTGCCCAGCATGGAAGAGGGGGGATGCAGCAACAGAGTGCCGTGAGTAGTGTCTCCCATGTAGAAAGTTGGATGTTGTCTTGGGAAGTAGGCATAGTCTCTTGACAGCCAAAACAGGTCCTTCTTGTGAGTCACTGATTCAGCATCAAAGAGCTGAGAAGCACCTAGGAATACAAATTTGAGGATAAAATTTCCATTTGCAGGCTGGGAAAACTCGTTCTTCCAATCAGCACTACACAGCCTTTGACAGAATTAGTCAAATCCAAGAATATACCCTTTGCAGGAGCTGGATGATATTTGTGAAGGTACTGGCCATACTCTGTGGAGGGAAGGAGCAAGTCTGGATGATGTGTATGTGTAACAGCCTTACCTTTTCCCTGTGGTGGGACAGGAGGGCTGCTCCGCTCTCTGCCCCGCCGCTGAAAGAGCGAGCAGCAGCAATTCAGGCCATGCTGCTCACGCGTGCCAGGTCTCATAGCTGTGCCTTAAGCGTCCTGCTTTGAATATCAAAGTTTAGCCTCTGGATGTGCCCGTGAAGGAGATAACAGATCAGGCTAGTAAAACTTGCTTGACTCTTTAGCCCAGCCTCGCTCCTGAATCCGTGTTTCAGGGAGTTTGTCTAGGAAAAGGAACTGGTCTGGTGGCTTTTCAGGATTTGCATTTTTGACTCACCGATGGGAAGCCTTTTGGTTTTCCTTTTCACTGTCACAGGCTCTCATGTTTCTCTACACACTCGAGCCAAGTGTGTGTAAAGAAATGCCATTAAAATATTTGGGGAATAAAGGGGATACATGCATCAAAGGAGTAAGGGGTTTATGTGAAATGATTTGTCCTGCCTTTCCCTGGTGACTAATCAAGATGTGTAAAGGATTCACACCGCTTCATTTTAAAGGTGCTCTGGAAAAGCTGTAGGAGGAAACTTTAAAAAGCACAGATTAACGTTAACAGTTTCTCTAATCTGGCCTAATGTGGAGTTTCCCGATGGATCGGAATGGTCTGCAAGCCCTGGCGCTAAGCTTCTCTGGCATTTCCTCGTCTGTCCCTGGGATTACAAGTGTGGCGCTTTCCCCGTTTGGGGTTTTCCCTGTTTATTTATTTATTCCCTCGCGGGGGGCTGGGCTCCAGCAGCCTGCCCCGGGAGCCTGCCGCCGCCGCGGGCCCTTAATGAGCTTTTTGACCACTGAAGCAGCACAGCATCGCCTGGGAACGGGAGGGGGGCTTCTCCCTTCCGCACGGCAGATAGCGGAGCGGAGCCCGGCGGGTTAACGAAGGAGCCGCGCGCCTGGCAGGCCGCCTAATGAGCACCAGGGATCCCGTAAAGGGGGGGACCCGGCCGGAGCCCCAGCAGCAGCCGCCAGTGGGACTTGATGCCAGTTGCTCCATTTCTTCCCATTGTTACTGTAGGTGGAAGTGTTAGAAAGCAAAGAGCCCCAGAGGGTATGAACATGAGGCATTTTCCACTCATAACTTTCGGTGGCAGTGGGGTCGGAACCAGCGCACTAACAATGCAGAGGAGAGGGGGGTTTGTATTAAAAATAACTAGGAAACAGATTCTTTTTAACCTTTAACCACTCCAAACAGTCAATAAATCATTAGCTACTGATTAACAAAAACAGAAGGGTAACTTATTGTCTGGTAAGCAGACTCTTGGAAGCACTGAAAGGCTGGCACTGACTTCAGGATGGCTTTTCTTTTTACACTTTTGCACTTACTAAAAAGAGAAGTCAAGCTCTGCATATTAAAGCTATGCCACACAAAGCATTTTGCTAAAAGGCCAGCTTCCTAAAAATAGATATATTTTTAAATGAGTACAGTGAGCTGAGCAAATGCAGTATTTACGTTATACAGCATCATACCTGTCCCCCAAGAAAACAGGTCTCCTCATGCTGAGAATAATGAGGTGGGCTATGTCTCATCTGCAAGGGTTCCCAGTTTGTGTTCTCAAAGTCTTGGCCATACTTACAGTCTGCTGCTGAATTGTCTCCTCAAGCTCCTTCAAAAGGCTCAATGGCATGGCTAAAGTGGCGGAAATCCTCATAGCCAAGGTTTGGGATGGAGGACACAGCTTTCAGTTTGAGTTCAGGGAATATCCGTGCTGTTGGAACACTCCCATGGCCAGCCAAAACCTCTCTCCCTCTTTCCATCTGTGGGAAAAGTCAAGTGGCAATTGTTTATCTAAGAATGAGAGTTGGGAAAAGGTGTTTCTGGTAGGGGAGATGTTTGTGGGACCTTTGGAAAAGCACCGTTATCTTGCAGATTAACTAATAAAAGGGTGGGATCTAGGAATCTGAGTGTCACTGCTGCTGCTGATTGACTAAATAAACATTTGCACTTTGTCGTATTTCTGTTACATGTACAGTATCTAGTCTGGTTTAATTCAAAATAAGGTTACAAAGATTGTTCTATTTGCTTAAACCTTTCCAATAATTCTGCATCATGACTTTTCAAAACAATGGTATTTTTACTGTGAAAATATAACAGTTAAGTGTTTAAGACAAGGCTTCTATTGTCCGTTAATCTGTTTGCCTTTTCCATTCACTCTGCATCGTTAGACCATCTGTGTCTTTAATAAGTAACTGTGTGGGCTCCTGCAGTTTAAATATTGACTTTATAATAATAGAGGATCCCAATGAAACTGAGATACAGAGGAATATCCATGTCTGGTGTTTTAAGTGGAATGGGAGTAGATTTGTGCAGTAGATTTGCAAACTACAAACAGATGTGTTTTGATGACCTTTTCTCCTCTATCTGGTCTCCATTTATAAAACACAAGTTCACAGATTAAGCTTCTCGGGGTTTGACATGCACCTGGGAGAATCTACATGTGTTTTTGCTGAAGCTATGGGGAAAAGTCCAGACAGTTCATTGCTCTGCACTTGGGTTTCACAGAAATCAGATTTGGCATCACTAGTAAAATACCTTCGTGGTGCTGTTCTCTCACTGCAACCTGAGAAAGTCAGTGCAGGTGGCCAAAGGGAGTTGCATGCACCTTTGCAGCTTGAGAAGGTCACTCCTCCAGGTCACCACTGAGAACAGTAGATGAGTCTTGCTGTTAATTCCACTGTGGTCGGAAAGGGAAGCTGTCATTCGTGCAATCTGCCCATGACTCGTATGAAGACAGGCTGAGGAAGTTGTGGCTGTTCAGCCTCAGAAGAGAAGGCTGCGTGGAGACCTCATAGCAGCCTTCCAGTATCTGAAGGGGGCCTGTAGGGGTGATGGGGAGGGACTCTTCATCAGGGACTGTAGTGACAGAACAAGGGGTAACGGGTTAAAACTAAAACAGGGGAAGTTTAGATTGGATATAAGGAGGAAATTCTTTCCTGTTAGGATGGTGAGGCACTGGAATGGGTTGCCCAGGGAGGTTGTGAGTGCTCCATCCCTGCCAGTGTTCAAGGCCAGGTTGGATGAAGCCTTGTGTGGGATGGTTTAGTGTGAGGTGTCCCTGTCCATGGCAGGGGGGTTGGAACTAGATGATCTTGAGGTCCTTTCCAACCCTAACTATTCTATGATTCTATGACTCTGGACAGGGTTGAATGTCATGGGTTAGACACGAGATTTGAGATTGTCCATCCATAGATCAGAACCACTAATTTCCTTCAGGAAAGCACAGTGAGGCAAAGTTGTTTCATGACATTATGTACATTGTTAGGTACTAATTGCCATTATTTGAGGAACATAAATGTGGTTCATCTTACTTTACAGATAGAAAGAAAGGTAGGTGGCTTCTGCTGTCACATGAGGATCCTGAGTCAGGGCTGCTTCTTCTCCAAGTGACTCTGTATGTGATTATAATGAGAAAACACAAGGGTCAATACAACAAATACAATACACTTTATATGGGGTTCACAAGACTTTTGAAGATCACTGTGTAATGGTGATAATAGACTGCAACACTCAGGACTGCTTTCTTTTTTTTTTTTTTTTCCTTTTTGAGTCCAGGATAAATCCAGTTTTCCAAGTTTTTGTTTAAGGGAGACCAAGTTCCCTCTCTGGCACTGCTCGGTACCCGTTCTTGCCACTTACTTTTACAGCATGCAGTCTTTGAAGTTTGAATTCCAACCTCTTTCTGGGCAAGCACTAAGCAAAAAGGAGCCTTTAGGGTTAGGCAGCACAAGGTAAATTTTCAGCCCCATGAGCAGGAACTCAGTTACATGACTTGTATTACCGTTAATGGGGGTCATGCTGGCAAATTCCTGTACACCACATTGCACATTTACTCATGGGTGCAGAATTGGCACAGCTAATGAAACTTGCCTTTCGGGTAGCATGGGGTTTCAGGAGATGAGTCTGACAGGCAGAAAGGACTCCTAAGTACCCAGATGAAAGTCTGGCTTTTAACTCCTTGAACATATTTCCAGAAAATAATAGTGTGAATTAATGCTGGTTAGTGTTAGCTCTTCCTACTGTTAGGGGTCAGTCTTGCTCCAGTATGATTCCATCGAGGCAAAGATCATGCCTGAAATGTGAATGTGTGTGCTATCATTTAGTGTTGGCAATTCACTTTTGTGTGTATTTCACATACAAATTAAGCTCTTTTTTATAATTTTTGCCCTTGCTGTATTCCCAGAGATGATCCCTCCTATGACTGAGCATCACCTGATGCTTTCCAGCTTACTTTACTCATGGGCATCTTATACCCATTTGTTCTGTACTGTGTCCATTGCAGTAACAGCATCTTCTCTTTTCCAAAACCCTTCCCCAGCCTTTGCTTTGCTAGGCTAAACAAGCCAAGTCCATTTTGTCTGTTTGATAAGGTAAGCTTTCCATTGCTCTGGCTGCATATGCTCTAGATAGAAGTTATTTTTAATAAATGAACTCAAAATGGTCAAAAATGTTCTATCCTGTTCAGTGTTATGAAATTTCTCTCATACCCATCTTCGTAACAAACCACTGTTGTATCGCCTTTTTTTCCTTTTAATCACACCATGGGTCATAACTGTTTCGTAGTCAATTAATAGCTATATATTTCTTATTTTTCGTCATTTATAGCTGATGATCTCTGAACCTGCAATAGGAATTCTTGTCATTAGACCCCAAGTTTCAGGCTGTGTGATTAATTCTCTTTGTAGCACTCAACTATTCAAATGCGCAATGCTCTAAACATCCTTTGATTCACCAGCAAACTATATTTAGTATTAATCAAAATATTAAATGGATAAAATCAGTTTCATGATGCTACTCTGAAGGAGCTGCTAACTTGGGCTCCCTCTGTTCCAGTCTTTTTAATTATTTCACATTATTTCAGTTGATAAATTATTCCCTATACTAGGTGATAAGATGATGAGTAGTGTAGTACTTGCCATATGTAGGAGAAAAAAGAGCCCATGTCCTATTAAATCAGCCAGAAAAATCTCTTTCCTCTCCCATCAACATATTCTTACATTTTGGGAAAAGCCTTTTGTGTCAAACGAGCCTTTTGACATCTTCAGAAAATCATGGAATGTTTGAACTAAGTATGAATTGCCAGTAGGTTTCTTTTCATTCACTGGAATATTCCATTTCTTCATCAGCTTATTGTTCTGTGTGGTCATCAGAGCCAAAAAGATGCCAGAGATCTGCACTGCAATGAACAGTCAACGCCTAGAGAAACACTGTGCAGTTTCTGTGTTAAATAAAAGTACAGAAAAACTCAGTGCGCCACTGCAGCTAGTTGACTGTGAAGGAGCAGCTGCAAACTGCTGATGCTCATCAGGTTGCAATCTTGATTAACATTGGGCAGATCCCCCCTGCTGCGAGAATAAATACCCTGCCTTTGTCAAGGCGCCCATGTAAGAAACAATAGGTTATGTCAGTGAAGAACAAAACCACAAATGTTAATCTGATCGTTCCTCCAAATGAATAGGAGTAGCACCCAGAATGTAAACATTTTAATTTTGGAAGGGAAGGGCTGCCAGTGGCTTCGTTAATTTTCTGTGTAATTTTTCATTCACTTTGAAAAGCTGCTCACTAACAAACACAGCCATCATCGCACACAATAACGTTTTCAGCACTGCAAATATGTAGGCTTCCTGTCATTCCAGGCTAGGCAGTGGCAAAGGCCTGGGAGTATCGGAAAAAATAAAATCTGACTTAATATCACTCAGGAGAGGTCAAAACCTTATACTGTGCCACTGCCAAAGTATGTGATCACATTAGTTCTTGGTAGAGGAAATGGAAAATACTTTCCAACTGGAATGGACACCAGGAAGCAGCTTTCAAAAATGTTTTTATAATTGGGATAATTATCCTTAGAAATAAACCTGTATTTCATTTTGATGCATGATCAAAATGGCTGTATGTATTTTAACAAATTTGTGTGTATACAGCTGAAACAAAAACAATGGGCACTTATCCCTGTACTGCTTCTGCCTTTGCTCTACAAATACGGGATTTCAGTACGCAGTTGAGTAACACACGTTTTAAAGTGTCCATGCAGCAAACTACAGTGTGATGTCCAGCCATCCGCTGTTTTTATATGGTTATAACTACTGTTGATCAACACATCATAAGAATACCACTTGGCTTTCAGCTGTGCCACATGTCTGGTCAGATCCTGGTGACTCCACTCTTCTGGGGTTTCCCTTTGCTCATAGAGGAACAACAGCACTCAGGCTCATTCAGCTTCTCCTGAACCCCTAAAGTCTGCAGAGATCCTGCACCAGTGGTAGATTAGGGTTCTATAACTCTGAGAACACTAAACATGGAAAACAGTTTTCTTACAGAATGGGCTAGTTCTTCACTAAGGCTGCTATGCTGGCCTTTATACATAGTCTCCATCTTGTAGTTGAAATAAGAGGTCTTATCTAAGCTCCCTCCCAGTTATCAGACAACCTTTCACTACAGCTTTATAAGAACCTGCACTTAAGTTTCTGGTGGCCTTGACAGTGTCCCCATCGGAGAAAATTTGTCTTAAGCCTTTAGCCTCACTTGTGATATTACATCATTTCATGGTTTTCTGTGTTTGGGCAGAAACAGTGTTAAAAATCAAGTGATTTCATTCGAGGTGAAGCATTACAAAATGGGCAGAATTTGTTAGAGTTTGCTATGCAGAAGTGAGAAAACACCTCTTTGAAGTGATTTGGGCCCAAGTAGTTCAGCGGTGGAAAAGACCAAAGCCATTTCTGGCCATGCTGTATATCCCACTGTAAACTCTCTCTGAAGTCATCCATTGGGTTTTTTTCTCACCTAAATGTCATAGGTCAAGTTAACTTCTGCTGTTTTGTTTGCATATCCTATTTTAGTCCCCTTTGGGGGTAGGATAAAGTATGTTGTTGAGCTGGCTGAACCAGCATCTAAACCCCATGTGTGCGTAGCACTTTATGACATGTGCCAATTATTTCTTGAAGCCCAACATTGGGCGGTTAGGAATTCCCCATGGGCCCTCTGGAGAGAAGGTGGCGGTGGTGACTGTGGACGACTGTGACACAGCAGTGGCCGTGCGCTTCGGGAGCCTCATTGGAAATTACACCTGCGCTGCCCAGGGGACTCAGACCGGCTCCAAGAAGTAAGGATTTCCTCTACTGCCTGTTCCACTCATTCTCTTCTTCCAGGGGAGAGTCAACAGTATGTAATTAACCACTAAGCAAACAGAGTTGGAAAAGCAGTTATGATTTAACAAGAAAAAGTAACAAGGTTTAGTTTGGCAATGGAATTTGTTGGAGGCTACTGCAATTGGCAATAAACTGGGTGGAATGCAGAGAGTTTTGTGTAGATACACACATACACCCAAATTACTTGTAAAATGTAAAAAAAACCCCGAAAAAATGGAGTTCAGTGTGGCCAGCCCACAAAAAGCATCTACTCAGTATGCAAATGTAGAGAGAAGGGCAAATAAAATGTTAGACTTCATTAATGAAAGTGATTGCTGAGGAGCTTATTATGTCTGTCATTTAAGTATAGAAGTTAAAAGTCCTGTCTCTAAAGGAGATCGAAAAAAATGAGACACAGAAAAGGCCATTGAAAATCATTAGGTATGAGAAAAGATTTTCTGTGAGGAAAGACCAAAAAAGATTAGTACTTTTGAATTTAAAGAGGAAATGAACAGCAAGCAATGTAGTGGGAATATAAGGTAATGAGTGATAGCAGAAAGACCATTGAGGTACACATGCTGCTCTAAAATCCCAAGAGGAGGGGGCACCATAAAAATCAGGGCTAATTCAAACTGACCAGGTGATACACTTTTCATTCATGGAGTCATTCAGCAGAACCTGCATCCACTGAATGTTGTTAAGACTGAGATCTTCAGAGGATTTAAAAGGGTCATCACTGTATGGTAATTAAATCACTGTATCAAAATCTACAGCATCTCAACCCTTGTGCTGAGCAGCGTGGCCGGAGTCAGAAGCAAGTATCCTGCGGCTGCACATTTTTCCATAATTTTCATTTTCTTCTTCATACTGGCCACTGTTACAGAGAGGTCATAGGGTTCTGTATGTGATGGCAGCTCCCAAGTTTAAAGTTAGTGATGTTTCTGGAAGATCCTTCCATTGCAAGCTCTGAAAGTGCTGACGTAGCAGAGGGAAGTTCATGGCAACACAGGCAGACTAAACAGCTCAAATGTGCTTATGGAAGCAGTAAGATAAAGAACAAAACAAAACAAACTCTGTACAAGAAATTATGAACATTTCTTTGTTTTTCCAGATCTTTGGACCTCACTGGCCCTCTCCTCCTTGGCGGTGTCCCAAACTTGCCTGAAGATTTTCCGGTGCACAACAGACAGTTTGTCGGCTGCATGAGGAACCTCTCTATCGACAGCAAGCCAATTGACATGGCTAGTTTCATCGCCAACAATGGCACTCTGCCAGGTATGAGTGACTGCTGCCCCAAAACTCAACACAAGGAAGCTCTCTGTGGTAGCTGTGGGGTCTAACAGGGCTTAGGATGTCAAAGGGGTAGCACTGGACAAAGCCCAGAAAGGGGCCAGAGGGGTGTGAGATAGCACCGTCCCCCTGTTAGCAGCACTGAGTGCAAAGCGTTTGCCCCAGGCCATGTGTAAGGAGCTCAGGGTGCTGCTGGGCATTGTGCTACCGACACATCAGCTCCATCCAGACCTGGTTTGTTTGAGCAAGGTGCAGTCTGTGCCTGTGCCAGGGACACACACAATAGCCCGTGGTATAGCACACACTTAGATGATTAAGCAGCAAAAGAGGGCCAGTCTTGTTTAGACTTTCTGCATTGTTAAGAGTTTCACCCAGGAATTCACTCCTAAATGAACTTCTCATTTTTGTTTGTTTTTTTTTTAACTAGCTTTTAAATGTCACTTTGCTCTGAAAGCCAGTGGGATTAGTTCATGAAAAATATGTTTTTAAAGACTATTTCATAAGCTATGTTTGTTCTGTACATCAAATTCTGCAATTCTCCAAATCTGAAATGTGCCTTATGAAGCAGCCTGTTGGAAGTTTTGATTTGGTTTCCAGTCCTTGGATCCTTGATTAGTGGGATCCCAGGAGTAGTTCTGGTGTACAACATGTTCTTATCATCATAAAACTGGTTCTTACATGCAAGAATGGCAAGTTCCTTCCACTCTGCTGAAGGTCTGTGTAAGAGCTAAATTGCAGTTCTTAGGTATGTTGCACTGATCGTGGATTAGAAAGGGAGTCGTAGCATACGCTTCAAATAGCTATTTTGTCTTAGAGACCTTTTTTAACAGTTATATCTCTAATATTAGTTAAACACAAGTTTTATCTTAGGGAAATACACATCAGAAAGCCATAAAATGTGTTTTTTTAGGATGGATATTTTTGTTCCTCATTTGGAAGCGTGTTTAAAATAATGATGTATAGTAGCGTAATTCCACTGCCTGTTGCCTTTCCCTGGTTAGTGCCTCAATTAGATGACGGTAAGTTGTGAACAGTGATGCTGAGTCACAGCACCAGTTGATCTGCCTGCCTCCAGCAGTGGATGCCAGGGGAAGAGTATAAAACCAGGACAAGCACGCAGTGATATTTCCTGCAGATTCTCTCTTAGTTCCCAAAGATTCACAGCTCAGTGACTGCATTTAGTAGCCTCTGATAGATTTGTCTTTATGAATTTGACGCTTGCTCAGCTCATGTAAACTTTTGCCATTCACATTTTGTTTCACTGACTTTGAGGATATTAAAAAAACGCAAACCAAACCTATAATGGTCATGTCTTCTTTTTACATAAAAACTCAGAATCGCTCAAAGCCTTCTTCTTGTCAAAACCATATGAAATAGCTGTTTTCCTGAATTTCAGGCTGTGCAGCACAGAGGAACTATTGTGAAACCAACTGGTGTCAGAATGGAGGCACATGCATCAACAAGTGGAACACGTACATCTGCGAGTGCCCCGTGCGCTACGGGGGGAAAAACTGCGAGCAAGGTGGGATGCGAAGACTCTTCATGTGTAGTCGTGTGTGAACATTTCATTACCCATCATTAACATCTCATAGCATGTATGTCAAACTGTGATGCTCAAAGGATAGGAAACTAGGAAACAGAAAATTGCCATTAACACTAGAAGTCACCCTTTATCTATTTGAAATGATTTTAGAGATCACCTGTATATAAATATGATAGCTGTCATGAGTAACAGCAGCTTTCACTGATTTACATACATAAGCAAAATAGCTACCCAGAACTTGGCAGTATTTAGTAATTTGTTCATAGTAAAAATGCCTGATCCTAAGCCCCTTTAAATCAGTGGAAGGAATCCCGCTGACTTTATTGGGCTTTGACACAAATCAGGGATGAATGTGCAGTTTTAATCACCACTTTCTTGGCAAGAAGGCACTCTGCTGAGTACGAGCACTTTCAGTTTTATGGGGTTTTTCTTTGACTGAACACTATATGTGTATATGTGTAAAACCTCATTAATAAAGGATGAGGAAGGAGCACCAGGTGTGTTTTATAGGGCGTGAAGAACCTGCAGTTTGTTTCTCCCCAAGGAAGCAAGGAATTATCTGCGTGAGGGGTCCCATGGGATCAGTGTGCAGCAGGCTGCCTGCTGTAAGGTGGCATCTCCACATCTAGCAGAGGGTTGCTCATTTGGAGTTTTCCTGGAGGCTTCCAGGAAAGAAAACCTACTTAAACAGGTGGCTTTCCTACAAACAGAAGCCAAATTCTGGCCTCTGATGCAGATGCGGTAGGTCTTCATTTTCGTGATAGCCCAGAATAGTTTGCTGTGTGATCAAGGATTTTGTTCTTCTGATGTATCTACCCCAAAGCAGACATTCTTGATTAGTCTTAGCAGGGTGTGGATTGTGGTATAGCAGGTCTCCAAGGTGAGGTGCACACACCGCAGTGATTTGCAAACCACTTTAGCACGTTATGCTTCAGCCTGGGCCAGATCTAGGTGATGGCAACTGCTCTTCTCTTTCCTGAGAAGCAGCAGCTTAGGAGGAGAGGACACAAGTTTCTGGCTTGGAAATGAAGTTCTGCAGAGTGAATGACAGAGGAAAGGCATCACAGAATGGAATGGTTTGGGTTGAAAGGGACCTTTTAAACATCATGTAGTTCCAGCCCCCATACTGCAGACAGGGACTCCTGATCTGCATTGTTGAGGATGGGGTGTTTTACCTTCACCACCCTCCTAGGGCCTGCTAACTCACTTTCTGGCAGCTCCTGTCTCCATCTATAGAAAGGAGATAAAATTAGGGAAAAATTAGTTTTGCTTTTGTAGTTTTATTCTTTTAAAAACTGAATTACTGCAGTGCTGTGAAGAAGATCTAGCAGCTGTGCCCAGCATGCTCTTGGGTGGCTAATGTCACTGCACTAGTCTTGGGCTGAACACCACAGGTTTGCACTAAAACATAAGCTGTTACGTGTCCTACACCCAAACTGCAGGTGACACCCCAGTGTTGGCAGTGTGTTTCCTCAGGCCTTCTGTCTTTCTGATGGCCTTTTAAATGTAAGAGTTTCTAAAAAGTGTATGTAAATACACAGGCAGCACTTCAAAGTAACAAACCCTGAGAAAACAGTTGGTTTGCATCACTGCATCACCGCATCACCGATTGCAGGGAGATGCTGTGCTTGGAAGCACGTGTGCTCACCTCTGTGGTGACAGAGGTGGTCAGGTCCCATTTGGGTACATTGGATGTAGCCAGCAGCCCCTCCAAGCAGACCCATGGTCCCAGGCATGGGAAAGGGACAGGGAGAGGAGCAAGGTCAGAGGGGGCTGATGGATGGGGCTCTCTGTTTTACTTGCAGGAAGGTGCACCCTGGCCCCAGGGAAGGGAGAGGAGTTAGGAGGAGGTGTGGGAAGGGAACGGTATTTGCAAGCACATAAAGTCACCACCGGTGAGAAAAGGAAGAAGGTGGCTAATTGCCATGCCAGGCCAGTTCTCCCAGGAGCTCAGCTGAAGCACTTGCAAACAGTATTCCCAACCTCCAGCAGGTGGGAAGCCCGCAAGGTTTGCATCCTGCCTCTGCTCCCCACAGGCAGGAGAACTTAAAAATCTCAGCAGTGGTCTAGAAAACCACTAGCAAAGAGGTTGGAAGTTGAGGTCATTTTGAAGGTCAGCAGGGTAGTGGAGGAAGGGGAGGGCTGACTTTTGCGTGTGTATACCCGGAGGAGGAAATGATCCTGCTCAACACTGATGTCCTGGTTACCTTTACACTGATGTGCAGCGCAGGCTGGTGAATCATGCCGTGGACCAGATAGACAGAGCTTGAGCATTGGATTCAGGTTTTAAGCAAGCTAGGAATAGCTGTGTCTGCTGGCAAAGCGGTTTAAATTGCTGTCGGAGTTTCAAGAGCAGGCTGAGCTTCAGTTGTTCCACCATCTGCCCATGCTAGCATTCGTGGAGGACTGTGTATGACAGCATGAGCCTTCCATGAGCCTCACCAGCATACCTATGATTGAGGACATCAGGCAAGGGCTGATGCCAGATGGTAGATCCTGCTACAAGGTGTCATACATGGTGGAGGTGCTATATGAAGTGCTGCAAATAGCACAGAGCTCCCACAGCTTAATTTGGGCTCCTGATCAGTGGCATCAACTAATCCGTGGTACTGTAGCTCCTGTTACCTGAGGTAGCTACTTTAAAAGCCCAAAGGGTGGGTGTTCCCTTGTTTTGCATCAGCAAAGTGCTTTCCATTGAAGGTTGTCATCAGTGTCTACCTGTAGGAGTTGTGTTTGTGCAAGGTTAGAGAAGAGGGCAGGCAACTCTTCAGCTGCCACCTTGAGATATTTAAGGCAGATAACCTAGGCAATTCCACACAAACTTTCTCCCTGTGAACAGGCTGCATAGCTGAGACAGCTAAATAATCTGACCTTAGAGTAGTTATAATTAATTAATACTTCCTGTTGCCTCCCAGCCTTTTCCTCTGTGTTTAATCTGTTAATTAGAAGCAGGTAATCAAGGATATGTTGAAAACATCTGCAACAACTGTTGCCCTCATACTTCCTCTCTGTCCACCCACTCATCAGCAGGACTATCGATAGAGATCCTGAGCTTACCTTTCTAGGAACATCCCTCACCTGTGTAATGCCACAGCAGTGTGGGGGTGCTGCCTGTTGAGTGCAGGCACCAAAACTAGGTGCCCGCCCCACAACAACGGTAGGTTGTGAATTTGCAATATTATCAGTTGCTTCATAGTGACTCTCCTAGACTGGCTCTCACTCCATAGTGGATTAAAAATAGCTCAGTGGACAAGGGACTAGCTACCTTGAGCCATCAACACCACATAGCGTCATTTCTCCTTTAAACCTTTGTCCTGATGGATATAAACTGTTTCTCTCTTGCCTCTTTATTTACAGCAATGCCTTCTCCTCAGCGTTTCAGTGGCGAAAGCATTATTATTTGGAGTGACCTTGACATTACCATCTCGGTACCATGGTACATTGGGCTGATGTTCAGAACCCGGAAAGTCAATGGCATGTTAATGCAAGCCAATGCTGGGACTGCATCCAAAATCAACATTCAGGTAACAGTGTGGTTGCCTTTGATTAGAAAAGATTTAAGAAATTCTCCACCATCAGTGGGTATGACCACATGACCTACCCAGCTTCATCCACCCAGCTAAAATGCACATCAGTAAATAGAAATGATTTCTTCAGCCTTTTACAGAGATCATAAGATCAGTGTAAAATTCAGATGCATTGGTTTAAGATTTTTTTTTTTAAACAGAGGTAGTAGCATGCATTAATACAGATGCAAACAAGTGTGTCTCTTGATTGGTTTGGGGATTCTTTGTCAGTAGGGCAAGTTAGAGTCTGAATATCCAGCAAGTGCTCCCTTCTCTGCTGTTCGGGCTTTTTTCTCTTTTGGGTTGTCTTAGGAAATGTTATTATCTTGCCCTCTGCTCTCTTCAGCATCCAATACAAATATGTAGCAAAAAATAGGCATGTTTGGGGTTTTTTTTATTCAACAGATATTGAACAACTATGTGCAGTTTGAAGTGTACAGTGGCCTGAGCCAGGTTGCTAGTTTGAAGATGAGCCAGTCACGAGTCAGTGATGGGGAATGGCATCATTTATTAATAGAGCTGAAGAGTGCTAAAGATGGTAAAGACATCAAGTACCTTGCTGTCATGTCCTTGGATTACGGGATGTATCAGGTAAGGCAGCATCATAACTTTGCCACTAAGCACTACTGAAGTGTGTTCAGGAGAAAGCAGGATAAAGGATTGTGGGCAGTGATTTGTCTAATAAAATTCTATTAACTTACTAAGCCTAATAATATCTTCTGAACAAGTCTGTAAAAAGCCACATTCAGATGTCTAGCTCCTCACCACTCTGATATTTCTTCTTGAATATACTGTCAGCTACTGCTTGACTGTCACTAGAAAGTAGATTGTGTCATAGAGGATGATAGTGATTCTTCTTACTGATTATCCTTTTCCTCAACAGAGCACTGTGCAGATTGGAAATCAACTGCCTGGACTTAAAATGAAAAGTATCATTGTGGGAGGTGTCTCTGGAGACCAAGTCTCTGTTCAGCAGGGATTCTATGGCTGTATGCAGGTATGAAATGAAAAGTGTAGCAACAAACTTTGAATATATAAGAAAATAGCCATGTGAAAATGGGGGATTTTCTTTTTCATCCATCCATGAACATTTCTGTTTCCTCCATTAAAATATCTAAGAATCAAAATATTAAAGTCCACCCACAGTCCCACGTACAAATCTTACACAGGGGAGCAGCATCTAAGAAAAAATCTAGGTTTGGCTCATCAGGTGATGTTTCTTTAAAGTGTACCCTCATGGATTAATGAAGTAGTGAAACACATGGTACTGTATTCTGAGTGAAGAGTAACTGTAGAACAATTGTCTTTTGTCACCAGGGTGTAAGAATGGGAGAGACATCTACAAATATAGCTACACTCAACATGAAACAGGCTATCAAGATCAACGTGAAGGAGGGCTGTGAAGTGGATAACCCCTGTGATTCCAACCCATGTCCCCAGCACAGCTACTGCAGTGACGACTGGGACAGCTACTCCTGCGTCTGTGACCCAGGTAACCCAGTGACCATCCCAGGCACTCAGCCAGGAGCTGGATCACATCTCCATGCACTCATCGGATGAAGAGCAGTAGCAGCAGCAGCATGCTTGCAGAGTGCTCATCTTCTGGTTCTTCTTCTTCTAATCAGTATTATCTTTCTAAGTCTTACAGTAGCACCCTTGAAACTGCAGTCATGGACTAAGGATCATTTATTCTAGGCAACATATCAATTCAACAGAAACATGGTCTTTGATCCAAAGGGCTCTTTCCATGTACCTCCCCTTTTCTTTCTATCTCTCTCCTTTTTCTTTTTTTCTTTCCCAGCCTTTTCTGCTGTTGAGTCTCAGTCTCACACCCTGCATCCTAATCAAGATACTTTGAATGTTTTCTCTGTTTTAGTGCATGTAGCCAGCACATGCTGTCAGCACCCAGCACAGTCGCCTCCCATACACGCAGGGAGAGAATACAAAACTATTTGTAACACATGCCCTGAATATAAAACTGAGAACCAAAGGCACAAGGGTGCCTCAAGCATGTTAACAGACTGTGGAAAAGAGCCGCCCACTATCTTTTTTGCTGAGAGGGAAAAGAGTACCTCCCTTCTGACAGTATCTCAGGGGGAATCTGCTGACTATTGAAGAAGTGTTATTAGTGTATAAGTTTAAAATAGATGGTCTTTCGGAGACATGCAAATCATAAATTACAATGGTTGCTGTAATTTTATGACCTTGTCTCCCCAGGGTACTTTGGAAGAGACTGTGTTGATGTATGTAACTTGAACCCATGTGAGCATGTTTCCACGTGCGTGCACAAGCCCAGCTCGTCCCATGGCTACACCTGTGAATGTGGACAAAGCTACTATGGACAGTATTGCGAGAGCAAGTAAGAATTTTTTTTGTTCTTGGTTTCTTCATCCTTCCAGGTATGTTTTCTCCTAAGGCAGCAGCAGTCCTCCTGTTTCCTTTTCTGCTTCAGTTAGCTTTCCTGTTACGATTTGAATATTCATAGTGGATGGTATTTGCAGGCTTTCTGCCTCTTAGCACTGCTGAGCTCTCTCCCCAGATACCAAACAAACTTCCATATATTCAGGGCCTGAATTTCTTCACCAGCAGCTCAAGGGCTCAACCAGTTGTATTGTGTTACACAGCACAACATCTGACTTGTACCTTGCGGTGGACTTGGCCTGAATTTGCTCTGTGTCTCTCCTTTGGCTCCCCCAGCACACACACACAGTGATGCACCCAATTAGGTGGCCTGTGGCCAGACAAAACAGCTTTGCAGTTTGGGTCCAGTCCCTGGGCTGGCAAAAAGCCATCTCTTCTGGACAGTCTGGGAGGACTATGTCCTGTTGCTGTGTGGGAGAAAACGTGCAGATTCCCTCGTCACCAGCTTCCTGGTCTCAGATAAGCATTCAGCAACCAGCCTTATCCCAGAGGCGGTGCTTTGATTTACTGTAATATGGGCCATTCATGATGTGCAAATGAAGTGCATTTGTCTATCCATTTAGGAGTAGCTCATGTGATGTTTCCTTCCCTTTGAAAACCCTCAAGCTTCTTCCTCTGCCCTTTGTTGTGTGGGCTGGCAAATGTTGGCTGTGCTGTTGTCCAATTAATCTTTCATTCCTCTGGATTAGCAACATAGAGACATTGTCCCTTGTCATTATCTGCTAACATCATGTCAAGTGCAGCATTGTGGTTTTTCATATTATAAAGCATAGAAGTACAAACCTAGCTATTACTATAAACAAAATTCAGCTGTGGTCTTTGAAACAGATGGCAAACAGCTTTTCTTTCCTAAAACGAGCAGCGGAGAGGGAGTTCCTTACATTCACCAGTGCATTACACTGATCGCAGACTCAACATCAGCAGTGTGACTTTCAGGGTATTGCTTGACAAAGACTTCCAGCTAGCAGAGACCCTGGTTGCTGCCCCAGCCGCTTCCCAGAGCTCTCCTTACCAGCATTGGTGTTGGGGCATGTGTAGGACAAACCTTATCAGAAGCTCACCCAGAAGAAACAGAACCAGCAAAAACGAGGGTTATCCTTTACAGAAGTGGCTTTTGGGTTGCTGCACAACCTCTGATGAGCTGTGCTTCTCCACTCATAGTCTGAATCACAGTCTTTGATTCATAATCTGCATCAAAGCTGCCACCCGTCTCTCTTCTATGTCTCCAACCATATGTCTTCCCCAGTGGCAGTCCAGGGCTTTTCAGGCCCTGTAATGAGCTGGCTGAGAAAGCCAGGTTGGCAGAAAGTCGTGACTTCTCTTTAACAGGGTAAGCTTGCAGCCAGCTTTGGACCTGCGCTGGTTTTCCCACAGGCTGGATAAGCACTGCTGCTCATGGCAGGGCTGGGACAGGAGTCTATGGGAGTGAGGGGTGGGATATAAAATGTTAGGGAGCTGCATCCTGAGGCTGTTTGTAGCAGTAGGTAAAACAGGGCATGGGCTCAGCACTGCATGCAGCTGCCCAAGCTGTTACAAGCGCCAGCACAAGCCAAAAGGGGCAGTCCAGCATCCAGCCTGTCCCAGCCAGTGCTTTCCCCAGTGGAGGACTAGGGCTGGTGAGACCAGGACCATTTCCACTAGTCAGCGTGGGCCCCATCGCCCTCTCCCAGAGGAAAGAGCACTTTCTTTGCTCATACAGATGTATACTCCTTATAAAGAGGAGCTGGCCTTGAAAACTTTCAGAGGCGCATTCCCTCTAGGGGGTTGTAGCACTGATACTGTTTATTTGCATTTATTACAGTGTATATATATTTATATATGTATCTATCATTGGCTGCTGCAGTGAGACACATGGCACTCTATGAGCCAATTTGGCTCAAAGCTCTTTTTTCCCATCTTTTGAGAGGAAGTTTGAAAGAACTTGCTTTCAGTTTGACTTTTTTTTATAGGATTGACCTGCCTTGTCCCAGAGGCTGGTGGGGAAACCCCATCTGTGGCCCATGTAATTGTGAGACCAGTAAAGGGTTTGATTCTGATTGCAATAAGACCAACGGAGAATGCCGCTGCAAGGTAAGCAAAAGAAACCAGTCCTTAGTCAAAGTTTCTTTAGTTTAAAAATACCACTAATAGTTACAACAAGAGAGTATCTGAGACAAAGTACACACAGTTGTGCTTTGTATCATGCATATATGCGCACAGCGTAGTTAATCTTTACCTAAAACATTTTGCTGGCACCACCCTTTGCAAAATCGTACTGTGCAGCTCTTATCTTATTTGCGTTTGGAAAGCAAAACTGCAAGGATGGAAGCCTGGCTCTGATCTCTCTGAAGTGCAGCCTGGTTTATCGAGGGAGATCAGGCCAGAGCGCAGAGGAGTGCTGGTGGTGTTTTGTGTATCACAAGTGAGTAATAGCCATGAAACAGCTTGGGCCAGCTGGGTGAAGCTCTGCCCTCTGCAATGGCCAGCAAAAGGCCAGCTGGAAGAGGTAAATGAGAAGCTAAATCATTTCCTCAGTGCCAGCTCTGTCAATTTTAAGAGGAATTTGCTGTGGAGAGGCAGGGACAGAGGGAGACAGAGGGGAGGGACCTCCCTCCTGAAGGTTTTACAAAGGACTTCTCACAATAGGTTTTACAACAGGCTTGAATGACATCAGAGGAGCCGGTCCAGTGCAGACCAGCAGCAGTGAATCTGGCCCCTTACTCCCCTCTGAAATACCAGCAGGACACACAGCAACTGTTGCGTTAAATCGAGTCAGTGGGGTGCCAGCACCACACTCTTGTGTAATCGCGTAACGCCTCAGATCAAAAGCATTTACAGATGGGATTGGAATACAGGATCATTGGTTCTTTCCACTCTGTACGTGAAACACAAGTGGACGGTGCAAGAAGTTTCTGTACTGGCTTGCTCATACCATACAAGAGCAGAATTGCAAAGCACAGAAAACTGCAGGTCCTCCAAGAATAATACATTTGCTGGGCACTGGCAGCAAGTACATGAGGACTAACATGAGCCTTTCACCCCATCTGCAAGTGGTGGTCCGAAGACCAGGTCTCTGCGGTGCAGGGCAGCCCAGCCATCCCCCCGTGCTCAGCTCTGCCTCTCTGCATTGCCTGGGCAAACACAGCACACTTCCCACAGCTGATACATTTGCTATTAGTATTAATAACATTCTTATCCCACTCTTGGTAAAATTAGCCCTTTTTATGATGCACATGCTGCTAGAGCAGGACTTCAGAAACGCAAGCAGTTTGCAATGGAAGTCAAATACTTTGTGTCTATCATTTTGGTTCTTCTAGGCAAATTACTACAAGCCACAAAGCAGTGACGCCTGCTACCCCTGTGACTGCTTCCCATCTGGATCCTACACACGTGCCTGTGACATGGAGACAGGACAGTGTCCTTGTAAACCCGGTGTCATCGGGCGGCAGTGCAACCGCTGTGACAACCCTTTTGCTGAAGTTACCACAAAGGGCTGTGAAGGTACCTCCGGTGTAGCCAGCGCTGCTGATCGGTGGGGCTGTAGTTAATTGTAGGATCTGAGTTGCTAGCAGTGGGCAGGGGAAGGGTGCACTGTGGTGGGAATGCAGCTTCACCCAAGGGTGCATGTGAGCCCAGTGGAGTGTTTCCAGCAGGGACAATGGGAGCTGCAGCAGCCTAAACATGCACCCCTCTCCTAAGTCTGTGCCACTATGACTCATGGGGGCTGGGGAAAAAGAAGAAAGCTCGTATTTCTTTAATTTTCATCAAACTGGAATAAAGCAAGCTTATCCCAATTTTATTTGAAACGTGAGCTCATTGCCAGTGCAGCATTGAATTGCTGTGCTGCAGCTGAAGAGGAGGGAGAGAACCCTCACACCTGCTGCCCACAAAGGCTGTGTCGTGTGCCTGGTGCCCTCTACCTTTCATTCCTGTCTTGCCCATCCTGCCTTTCCTCTCACCCACCCTCTCACCCACCCACCCACCCACCCACCCTCCTCCTGTGATCAGCACAAAGCTTCTGCAGCAGCCATCTCACCACAGTGCGTGGGTGAAAAGAAGGAGAAACGTTTCCCACAATAAAGGAGCAGGCAGAGATAGGCAGAGCCAAAATCCAGAACCCCATAATCATCCTGGGCTCTCCTCTGCCTGTACCTGTCTGCCCACACTGCTGGATAAGGAGCCACTGACGGGTTGCAGTTTGGAAGGCACTGCAGAGGAGAGGTATCCTGACAGGGCTTGGGAATTACAGGAAGGTCCTTTAGGCAGGTTGAAATATCTCCCTTGTTGTGATTTTTATCTTGTCAGCAAAATTTTATCATTTCTTTTTCTGCTTTCAGTAATTTATAATGGCTGTCCCAAAGCGTTCGAGGCTGGTATTTGGTGGCCCCAGACCAAGTTTGGCCAGCCAGCTGCCGTGCCATGTCCGAAAGGATCAGTGGGTAAGTTCCCTGAGTAAAACATTAACCACTTGATCTACATACCTGTTTGAGGGGAAAAGAAAAGAGTGAAAAGATGTCTACATAGGGAATGGCATTAATTCATTGGGTCTGGAGATTACAGTGTTGCTCGTGCATATTGCAAGCAGGCAAGTTTAGCTAGCTGAAACTAAAGAACTGTTAAAATACATTTGAAAATAGTAGCAGTAAATAAATACAAAAGTGCAGCAGATAAACACATATCCATATTTTCAGAAAAACAGTCCAATTTTGTGTTTGTCAAGCAATTCCTGCACGTAACTTTTAGTTTCTGTGGACTTGTATGTGTTCTTTGGTGATACAGCTCCTCTGGGCAAGGATAAAATTAGGAGAATCCTTTATGCAATGATTGCTTTACTAGTGTTGCAGCCTAATAAAGCTAAGAGTTACAGCAGAACTTGTGTTTTTCCACCCAACATCTTTTCTCTAACCCATAAGTCAGGCGGCTGAAAAAAGCCTTTCATAAAGCACGTGAGCTGTCTTGTTTTGTACAGCGAGCAAATGACAGCCTGTTTTGTGTGCTCCTAAAAACATTTATCACATTTTGAAATTGGGATTATCTTTTCCAAAGGTTGTTCTGTAGGAATTGAAACCTCTGTCTCAGATTTGAGCCTGCTAAATCTCTGCTGCAAGTGCTCCTCAGGCTCAATGAGTTATAGGTGATTATGTGACTTCCCAAAATATCACTGTGGGGAAGTGAGTGTGTGGTCAACTAAGCTCCTGTTCTGAGGATTTTAGGAGATAGAATTGATTATTACTTTATGTAAGTAAAGATTATTTACATTATTAAACTGTATAAAGTTGAATTAGACTAAGTTTTCTGCACTGTTCTTGTGGTTGACCCCAGTGTCTCTTCTAGCAAATAGGCAAGCAGGCAAGGGTACTTGGAGAAACTGCTCATTTAAAGTGAATTTTACAGAACACTCAAAAAAAGTAAGCTTTGTAATAATGAATATTCAGATAAAGAACCTGAGGCTTAATTGTATTCACCTAATCATGGAAGAGAAATGATATAATTAGGTAGTATTCAATTAATTGCAATTCTTCATTAGATATTAGTAATTAAATGGCTTAGACACAATCTAAATTTTGAATGGGACAATTTACAATTCCCTATGAAGGCTCTGCAGCCAAGAGTCACATTTTAAAATGATTTGACAAATAGTATTAAATAATAGGCTAAATTAAAAAGTAAGCTCCTCACGGACCATTCACAATTGGCAAAAGGCAGTTATACATGTTGGCTGAAGTGTTTACGGCACGCAGTGTGTGGACGTGCTAGCATGTTTTGACTTGAAGACAGCATTTGTCCGGGAGGTCTTCCTATATGGGCTGTTGCACAGAAATCTGAGCAGGGATATGTATTCAGAAGTACTGAGGAAGTGCACAGTCCTGCTCAGATTTGTTATAAATACATTGCTGAATACATTTGAGAACATTAGGGCAGCAAGACTTAGAGCAGTTTGGAGATCTTGAAGCTTGCCACAACCTTTCTTTAAAGCCTGAGGAAAACAGTTCATGAAGATTCAGACAGGAATCCCCAGTTTGGAAAGTGATATATGTGCGTAGCTCTAAGAAACTTGAAAATGTGGGAAATCTGAAAGATCAGGATATCTGAAACCTATGAAGATTTATTCAGCACAATTCAGAACATTATTTACCATTAATGCACTGTTTCTCCTAGGAAACGCAGTTCGCCATTGTAACATTGAGAAGGGCTGGCTGCCTCCCGAGCTTTTCAACTGTACCACCAGCACTTTTGTGGATCTAAAAATCATGGTAAGCTGTGTTTTCTCAGTTTTGCCTTTATTTTGTAAATGTTCATCAATGCAGATTCCAGTTTGATATCCCTGCACTCCATCTATTGACCGAGTCCTTGAACCTCCTCATTTCCCATCAGGATCCGTGTGCTTTTCTGGCTCTCAGTTACAGTTTCCATTGAGTTGTCCTGTCAACCCTTTCTCTAGACAAACACCATTTTGATCAGACAACTCCTTTGTGCCAAAAATCACTAAATGATGATTGTCTTTGTAACTAGAACAAAAAAAGGAACCCCGACCCATCATTGTCTTTTTTTCTCCTTCTTATCTCTGATTCAGAATGAGAAGTTACACCACAATGAGACCAAATTGGACGGAGGCAAAACCATACGGATTGTGAGAGTGCTGCAGAATGCCACCAAACACACGCACAGCTTGTATGGCAACGATGTGAGGACAGCTTACCAGATGATGATCCGGGTCCTCCGGTATGAGAGCCAGCAGCAAGGCTTTGACTTGGCAGCCACAAGAGACGTGGAATTCAATGAGGTAAGAAATACTGTATACTGTGCTAAACCTTTATAGTTCCCCTTTAAAGTTTTATGGCAATGGATAATTAAATTTGTCTTTGACCAGGGTGGAGTGAATATCATGTAATTGCTTAATCTCTTTCACAGATGAGTCAGGCTTCTCAGTTTAGAATGGAGAGCTGGTTATCGCAGTAACAGCCAAAAGCAAAATTCCCCAAATGAAAATAATCAGGTTGATGTGTTATTCCTGGATAAAATAGCTTTCTGTACCATGTTCAGGTCTGTTGGAAAACATACCTAATGTGATCATTTTCATTTAAATGTACAGTGAGCTAACTCTGAGCCACTTACTGACTTTGAAGGTTTCTTAGAATTCAGTGTGGAAACAATTGAGTGATGTTTATTAAAGACTTGTACATTGAAAGACATGCTTACCATATTGATATTTTAAGTGATTCAGGCACATACCAGGGGGCTTCTGCTAATTAGAGCATTCATAGAAGACCCAGTTATTACCAAAGACCTGGCCAGGTCTAGAGCACAAGCTGTAGAAGCTGTAGACCCTTCCCTGTCTGGGGGAAACACGTAGTTGTGGTGGAAAAATGTGAGATGTGGAAGATGTTGGGAGTTTTCTGTGGTCTGAAAACGTGAAATTGGATGATCCATATCAGGCTCGTATTGCACTCTTCATTGCCAGGTGTACTGCAGGGTACTGCTGTCCATGCTTGCCAATACTATTTCCAAGATCCCAACCATGGCACGGCACAGAGTCCAAGCTAGAACATCCTTCTGGACATGTGCCAGCAGAGCCGGGAGCTTAGGGTTGCTGGAACGACCCTCCATGGGCCAAGAATGTCCTTTGTGCTTAGTAGAAATGATCTGGCTCCCTTTGAAGGCAAGCTACACCCTACTTACTGCTCACAGTACTCCAGGAGGACCAGCCAGGTCAGGCAGGCTTCAGGATGAACTTGAAGACCTTGTGCAAGGCCAAGCTGCACAAAGAGAGGACATCCTCTCTTTGTGGGGGAGCAGGAGGAAATGTAGCTAAGACAGTCCTTCAGGCTGTACAGTCAACAGAGAGTGGAGAACTTCTGACGCATTTAACGTTTTAGGTGCACCAGGTTTTAAGAGATATAGTTTTTTCTTTCCTATGGAGACACTGTGCTGAGAAACTTGACCTGTGGGCTGCGGGGTGAATGAATTCCCCCGTTTACATCCTTTTTAGCATGTTTTGTTAAGTAAAAATAAGAGCAATAAGCAAATAAAAACAGTTTGGAAACTTCTGCTTTAATTTATTATTCTCTGTGCTTGGCACTGAAACTCCTACAGGCGCTGTTTTCAAGAACTCCCTAAATATTTTTAGGATAGGTCAGGAATTTGAAAACTAATCAGTAAAGCTCATGAGAAAAAGGAGGGAACATCCCAGGCTGAGGGAGCCTGAGGGGAGAAGGATTTATTATTTTTTTAATAGTCTCAAGGAGAAGTCTGAAAAATAGATAACAAAAAGCATATAAATAACATTCACAAACACGGAGGAAGCCTGGTGCCAAGTACAGCATGTGTCTCGTGCGTTCCTGGGGAGCCATGTCGTGCTTCTCACCCTAGATAAAGGCAGTTGTACTGGCAACCTCTTTTACTTCAGATTCATGCTTGCAACCTCAGACAGTACCTAAAGAATATAGCATCTTCCCTGTCTGCTTCTAAAGGAAGCCTAAGTATTTGCCTTGGCTGTTTTAGAGCTGAGCAGATTAATTCCTGCCATCATTTATGCAAATCTTACCTTGGTTAGGAATTAGGTTTTGGTGTATCAGTGTAGTTCATATGTTCACCAAGATTAAAAACTTCTCAGCACCTTTCCCATTTAAGCCATTTAACACTCTCTTTTGGGGTCTTCTGCCATTCGGCCTCAGGGTCCCTTTGCATATTCTTCTAAGAAAAGGCAGAAGGGGCAGGTCCTCAGCTAGAACTTTTTAACACCACTTGTAAGCAGCATAAAAGTGTATTTGCAAGTTTGTATATGCAAGTTAATATTCGTTCTTGCCATTCTTCACCATGTAAGTTGTTCTGGTTATCCAGGAATCAACAAAACTAAAAAATAGCGTAATCAAAACAAAAGAGAAAGCCATATTGCTATTTAGGGCTTTCTTTTGATTTTTATCATATGACTTTTTTTCTCTGGGGGAGTTCTTCAATGTACATACCAAGCACTCTGATTTCCTTGTCTCTCTCAGAGACAAAGAAAACATGGTTAGGTTTTCCTTCTGTGTTTTCTTGCTAGGTTTCCTGTCATAAAGGGGAAAGAAATTAGGCAGTTCCCTTACAGCCTCCAATTTTGACTTACTTTGCTCATAAAAAGTTTGGAGGGATTTGCTTTATGTAACAAAACAAACCTCAGGGTGAGTAACTGTTGTGCATAGTTTCATATGGCTGCAGTTGAACATGCGTGCATTAAAGTATTTCATTATACACTCACCTGAGGCCATAATGCCAATCATTTTCCATATTCCTCACTTGGAACCCAGCGCTCTGTTTGCTGCATAGTTTAGGCTTGTGCTTTGTTTCTCAGAATATTATCAAAGTGGGCAGTGCTCTACTGGACCCCAGCAACAAGGAGCACTGGGAGCAAATTCAGCGAACGGAGGGTGGCACCGCTCACCTGCTCAGGCACTATGAGGAATACTTCAACAACGTGGCCCAGAACATGAAGAAAACCTACATGAGACCTTTTGTCATTGTTACCCCTAACATCAGTGAGTACCTGTGTTGAAGACTGCCGTTTGGTATTAGAGCTTTAAAAATGTACTGGGAAGAGGTTCTAGCTGTTTGTTTTAGTGGTGCCCACTCAGTGCATTCATTTCAAGTCAATTGAGCCTTGATCTGTACCTCTCAGTTGCCATGGGGGCCTCCTGGGAGATGCCTGATCTGTTTTCACTCTGGGCAGTGCCACTGCTCCCTTGTGGCATTTCTTTGCAGCCAAAGTAGTGTACAGATGATGGGAAGGACAAAGTTCGTAAGGAAAGGTAATGCCTTTTGAGACAACCTGGTACAGTTGAACACAGTAAATCACGGGTTTGAAAGAATCACACCACCACCACCTGAAGAATTACTGCAGTACACACAAAACCAAAAAGAACCCTACTATTGATCATATACCTCTGATTTTCACATGCCTTCCTAGGCTGGAACCTATCCCAGAAATCAAATTCTATAGTAATTCCAGGCTTGCAAAACCCATCATCAGAGCAAGATCCTTGGGGTCCAAAATATCCAGAATGGTTCTAAACTGAGAAAGAAACATCAGATGTACCAGGACACCTTTCCCACCTATCACAGTCAGTGCTCTTCCAATAACCAAAATAGCAGCTTCTGTGCATGCAGAGCTATGATATACTTCACAGATGTGCCCGTGGTACACGTTCAAGTGCAGCACAGCAACCATAGCCTGGTGTGCCTCTTTCCCCATTTTCTCCCTGCCCCCTCTATTTCATTTTCTTCTCAGGTACTAACAGTCTGAGCTGAACATGTGGTGGTGATAGTCCTGCTCTGAGCAGGTCAGACCTTCAGAGGTCGCTCCTAAGCAGCATAGCTATATAGTTCATATGGTTTTTCCTTAAGAGGTTCTCGAAATTACTATCAGCCTGAACTTGTATTCAGCTTTTCCAGCTGCTGCTTTTATTTCAGATCTAAAGTAGGGCTTATGTGCCCAAAAGCTTGTCTCATTTTCCTAACTACACCCATTAATACAAGAAGTGTTTTTAGGTTTGCCTACTACTTGTCCTGAGAGTGCTTCGTGTGCACAGTCACAAGGGCATAAAAAGCAAAGGCATGAGACAATCATGCTACAAACTTTATAATGTCTTGCATCAACTCCAGGGGCGTCAGATAATGGTTGAACTAAGCCAAACTGAAACACTTTGGTTTCTGTTTAATAAACCAAACCTGCAGTATTTCCTTTTGATTCAGGACTGTCAAGACCAAAATGCTTTTAAAATGTTCACACTTTTAAAGTATTCTTCACACTCAGAAGAAGGCATGCTCAGCATTTTAACCAACCTGAGCTGAGATGAAAGCCAAAATCAGGATTTCCTACAGGTTATGAATCATTATTTTTTCCGCTAGCTTTTCCTGGGTAAAAAGGCATTATCCTGGGAGGGGTGAGGCGGCTCTGACCAGAAAGGGGTCTGTTTTCTTTTGAACAGTTTTTCCAGGTGAACCTGGTGTTAATGGAGTTTCCTAATGGCTCATCTGGGAGTTACTTATAGACATGGGAATTTGCAGATCTTAACTTGGATATTTCTTCATATAGAAACTTGCAGCGGATCACAGCTTTCGGTGTAGGGTTACCCTCAGGACTTCCAGCTTTTCACTTTTATTGGAACATGTAAATTGGCGCTCAATGACTTCTCTTAAATGGAAAAGATCAAGCCAACTCAGCTGCTTTTAAATATTTTGGCAGTTAGACAACAGGCAGAGCTGATGAGGTGAGCTAGAGAGGAACCGCTAGCGTGGAGAACAGAGAACTGGAGGACTAAGTAGTCCCAGGTAAAATGCAGGTTATTACCTTTGCTTGGCTGACTGTGCAGTTTAACAGATGTAGAAGTATATTTCTGAAGCAGCAGATTTAGCCTTCCCTAGAAGAAGCAAGTCTGAAATTGGAACACGAAGCACACAGAGAAGCTCTGGCCAGAGAAAGGCCTTTGTGAAACCAGAGTCAGCTGCTGCTGGAGAAGTACAACAAAGTGATCTACATCAAGATGGATATTAGGGAAAATTTCTTCATCACATGCGTTGTCAAGCACAGGAAAAGGCTGCCCAGGGAAGTGGTGGAGTCACCATCCCTGGAGGTATTTAAAAGCCATGTAGGTGTGGCACTTAAGAACATGGTTTGGTGGTGGACTTGGCAGTGTTAGCTTAACAGTTAGACTCAATGATCTTAAAGACTTTTCCAACCTAAACATTTCTGTGGTTCTATGATTATATATTTCTAATGTGTTTTCCTATAGGAGATACTGTCTTGTGAATTCCTTTTGACTGCAAAATAAATGTATAATTTGATAAATGTAATATAATGCTGGCACATAAGCTTTTAGTTGTCATTTAAGGTATTAATTGAGAAAAATTGCACTTTGTATTTTGGGGTTTAAATTTCTTCTCTGCATTGTGCAGGCATTTTACATTTCAATCATGTTTCATTGTGTCTCAATATCCTATTTGAAAGCATTGAAGTTAGTTAGTTTTATGGGAAACACTTTTCTTCCCCCAGTTATTGCTGTTGACATCTTTGACAAGTCTAATTTCACGGGAGCTAGAATACCACGGTTTCACGAGATTAAAGAAGATTATCCGAGAGATCTGGAGTCATCTGTTGTTTTCCCCGATACTTTGTTCAGACCTTCAGACAGGAAAGGTAAAACCCTTTTGCTGCCGTTCGGAGGGCAATTCTGACTAGCTCCTAAGGATCATGGTTGATCCTCGCGAAGCTAGAGTGGTACTTGTGTGAGAGCAGGGTGACCATCTGCACAAGCGGACACTATTTGGGCATGGAGCAGCTGTGCATACTTCGGAGGCATTTTGCCTGCTGGCAGCAGTGGGAACGCGGTGGGGGGCTGTGTAACTGGCTGTACCTGTCTGTCAGGTCTCGCTCACAGCCCTGTGAAAGCAGGAGACATGCTTTGCCTCCGTTCCCACCAGGATAGGATGGGCACGCCCCCCCCACCAGAGCCTGCAGCCCCACAGCTGCCTTCCCCTGGTCCCTGCAGAGATGGAGGGAAGTGGTGAAAGAGATGCAGAGCCCAAATCTGGGAGCAGAGATATGTTGTCAGAACTAAACAACAAAGTCTTGAGCTGTGCAGGGAGATGGGTGATAGGGGGAATACATGGGGAAGTGCCTGCTTCCCAGTGTCTTTGAAGTACTCTGACATTGCTGAGAGAAACCACAAGTTACCTTGGGCAAGGGAAGGTAGAGTAACTCAAAGTACAGTAATTATACATGTATCATGGAAAAATATCCTCTAAATGAGGAAATAGCGACACTTGTGAAAATAACACATAATAATTAATAAGCTGATACAGCTTTATGGCTTTTTCCTTAGAAAAAGGGCATCTGATTGTATGACTTGTATCTTTCCTATCAAGAAAAGGGGAATATGGATTTTAAGAAACTGAAAGCTCATTATATGGCAGAATTAGCAGAGAGAAATCCCATTTGACCAATTGGTGTATTCATAACACTAGTTTTGCCAGATATAAGGTACATGCAATTTAATAGCATGCATTGTGTTTCAGTGTTCTCCTTAAATCAAGCACAGAGTATTTATATACTTACAGATCTTCTAGCTTAGAAATTACATATTTTCTAGCTAGACTAAATGATTATTCGGGATTCAATGGTTATTTGATATAGCTATGAAGTGTGCTAAAATGTTATTAAAAATAGCAAATATAACATTAGAAACATCCTCAGTTGTGTAAGCCTGGAGTTATAGCAACAGTAACAGCTCTGAATCTTTGCAAAGCAGAATTACCAGTTTAAGTGGTAGCTCCAAGGCTGTGTTGAAGGAATTTAATATTTGTGTTAATTCCGTAGCAGTGCCTACGATGAAGCCTTCAAATCAAAAATTATCCTCAAAGGGGAACGATGATGCACTAAGCCCTGAGAGTGCTTTTGCAAAGAGAAAGAAGCGACACCCAGGTGACTCAACACATCGTACTGTTGCCATGGTCATCATATACAGATCCCTGGGACATCTCCTGCCTGAAAACTATGATCCTGACCGAAGGAGCTTGAGGTAAACTTCAAACCCGTGTGTGAATTGCGCAGATCTCCTCTTCCATTTGCTCTGAGTGTGCAGGGAGACAGAGCTGCTTTTATACAGACCAGATGTCATCTGTGCTGTAGTTGTCACTGCAGTATGGTCTCTTGTCCTCCTCTGGCAAACTGTGTCAGTAGTGCCAGCAGCTTTTGGAAACACAGCTGTGTGGAAGGTTGATGGTGCATCTACTTTGCTTTCTGAGTGGAAGCAAATGGAAATGTTTTATTTGCAGAATCTACCAAATCAGTGCTTTGCATTTGAATGTTTAGATCACTGTGCTACTTTTCTCCTTCTGCAGATTGCCAAATCGCCCTATTATTAACACTCCTGTAGTGAGCACAGCTATTCACAGTGATGAGGAGCTTCCTCCCAACTTGGTGGAAAAGCCCATCATAGTGGAGTATGCCATGCTGGAAACGGAGGAGAGAACAAAGCCTGTCTGTGTCTTCTGGAATCACTCCATCACGTATGTCTCCTACTTGCTTTAGAGCTGTGCGTGGCAGCTGTCTCAGTAGCAGACAAATTCTGCACAGGAAGACAATTCTGGAGAAAAACCCTTTTTACTCATTCAGCTGGCAACTGATTTCTGCTGGAATAGAGCCATGTAGTCATTTCAACCTAAGAAAGATGAAAATAATCATCGTAACTCCTCAAACAAAGGATTAGCCATGTGGTTTTAGCAAGCACAGTGCCGTCATGTCTCTCTGCAGGGTTCATTTTCTCCCAGAAATAATAATTCTCACCATTTCCTTGTATTTTCTCCTGGTTTTTGCCCACAGATGTATATCTGGACAGGCCTAGCCAGCTCCAGAGCCTGAATTTTTTTTGGTGGCTTGTCTGAGGTTCATAAGTCAGGATTCTCATTGCCCCATGCCCTCTTTTTTGGAGGTATCTCCAGGAGATGATTGAATTCCTGTTTTATTCCAGTGACTGGACAGGGTATATGGCAAGCAGGCACCCGCCCTTAGTGCCTCAGCCAGGGCTAGTGCAATAAAATTGCAAACCCAGGTTTTCACGCTGGTAAAAGGGAGGACTAAGGTTTTGCAAGTAAAGTTATGTGGGTAAAGGTTATAAATTTTTGAATCTTAAATTTTTGAATCAAAAGTCATCCCAAAGACAGTTACACTGATAAGAAGCAACTTACCTTTCTTTCCATCAACCATTGTGCATGTGTTTTCATTTGGTTTAGTGCAGAATTTGAGAGAGAGGAAGTACCTTCTTTGGGTCCTTAGACTTCTTCCAGTTGTTAGGAAGAAATCATGCTACGTAAGCAGAACTTAAGGAGGGAGTTTTTGACTCTCTAGGAGGGATGTGTGAGGGAGAAGACAAAATATTCT
Source organism: Lathamus discolor (assembly GCF_037157495.1). NCBI lineage: Eukaryota > Metazoa > Chordata > Aves > Psittaciformes > Psittacidae > Lathamus > Lathamus discolor. Next base: position 27,694,828 of record NC_088884.1, read on the forward strand.
GATAATGGCTCACTTAGGTCTCTTGTATTCAGCAAAGTTAAAGATACAGATATGTTTTTCTTTAAAATGTGAAAAATGTTAAGACCTATATATGCTCATAGGTGTTCTGTTTATTGCATTGTGCAAACAGCGCAGTCCTGTTGGAGGTATTTCAAGGGTGTGGATAAAACAAAAGAAAATGTGTTGAGAATCACTACATACTCTGCATGCTATGCTTTCACAATATTGTAACTATTACATATATAATGTAATTTCCAACCATAAAGCCAGGTATATAGTGAGACGATGATGTTGTATGCTTAGGGTAAGAGGAAGAGCTGTAACTTGTTTCTTAGTAACGCAAAACCTCTAGTAAACCTGCAGAAAAATCCATTAAAAGGCAATAGCCTCTGCTGGAAATAAAGGAGCAAACTAACCGAGGAAATGTTTGCGTCCTGTTCAAAAGCTTCAGGAGATTATATCATTGAAGGGGTCAAAGAGGCAACAGAAATCTGTTTGCAGTAATAAACTTCTCCATTCGCCTGCATGTGAAGTAGTGTATTTGCTTGTATGTACAGATGATTCTGCCAATTATGAGGGAATGGCAAGTCCTTGTTCATAAATTTTTAAACATTGTATGGGCTTGAATAACTCATTAGCTTTCAGGTGATTCATCTATTAGCTATTTGCTGGCAACTTCAGTGGCATTGTGTGTGTTACATCTTCCTAGAGCCACAGTTGAAAAGCAGCTCTTAAACTGCAGGTAATGAAAGAGTTTTTAAGAAGTGAGTACTTTTCAAGAGAAAGTGATACTAAAACTGCTCAACAAATATTTTATTGCTGAATTAAAAAGATGTCCTGTCACGTCTAATTAAAAACTCTTTCAGTAACTACAAGACTATTCTTATTACTCGTTAACTTCAGAATAGAATAATTAATATTGATACAAAATAATTTCTGAAGTCACTGGAATTAACCAAGGCTGCACAGTGTTAGTACAAGAGATCTCCAAATATGAAATATCATTCACTGGTTTTAACCCATTCTTGTGTACCTTTCAGAGGAACATTATAACGAAGTCACGTTATTGCTGAAACATATTTCATATAAGAGCTCTGCAAGCAGTGTCTGGGTATATGGAAATAGAGATGACCAAAAAACATGTATTTCTCTGTGGTTTTGTTGTTTTTTACCTTTTCAACAACCAGTTTGCTCTGTGCAGTCACTTCCCCATATTGCTTTTGTAGTCACTGACCCAAAAGCAATCTTGAAATATTTTTAACTCAAACCAGCTTGTTCTAAACCCAGCAAAGCCAGCTGTCATGTCAGAAACTACTTCAGCTGAAAGCTTTTTAAGTTAATGATACTCTTTCAGGCAGGTGACAGCTATAAATTTTTCTGTCTTGGTGCTTACAGTCCTCTCTGGTTGTGGAGCAAGAGCTGTCCTGGAGAGTGATAGCAGTGGGAGGTGAGGGGAGGTCAGAGGATGGCTCTCAGGAATCCCTTTTCTCCACACAGGGTTGGTGGTTCAGGTGCCTGGTCCTCCAGAGGATGTGAGCTGTTTTCCAGAAACCAGAGCCATATCGCTTGCCAGTGCAACCACATAACCAGCTTTGCCGTCCTGATGGACATTTCAAAACGAGAGGTCAGTGATGTCAGGCTCAGGACTTTCGAGGGCTTTGGGTTTTAAGGGCTTGTTTTTTCAAGGGCTTTGGTTTTCAAGGGCTTTGATCCAGAGCTTGAACTTTTGAGCATGACTCAGAGCACTGTCAGTGGATTGATCCCATGTTGCAGTGTGTTGCCCCATGCTGATAGCACCCATCATTCAGTCTGCTGAAAGGAGCTTCTTACCTGCTTGATGCACCGTCTGAGTGCTGCGCATACACACTCAATATGTACAGTGATTAAGGAGGTGGCATCATCCACTTCTGTTGGTCCTAAAGCAGATCTGTACATTGGCTCAGTAGTAATGAAAACATTGCTATTCCAAGGAGTAAATTTTATTGTACGAAGAAAAAGGAAAAATCTCACAGAATTCCTGTCAATCTCCTTCTACAGAATGGGGAGGTGCTTCCTCTGAAGATCGTCACCTACACAACCGTATCCATCTCACTGGTGGCTTTGCTGATCACCTTCATACTGCTGGTCCTGATCCGCACACTACGTTCCAACTTGCACAGTATCCACAAAAACCTGGTGGCTGCCCTGTTCTTCTCTGAGCTCGTATTTCTCATTGGAATCAACCAGACTGAAAACCCAGTAAGAGTTACTCTGTGCTCATTGCTAGAATTGTCGTCAAGCTTTAAACTGGGGAGGGGAGGTTCATACTGCGACTTTTGCCTGCCACTTGCCAGGTATGGGACAACTTACTGCATCCAAGAATCAGTAGGAAACCTGTCGCTTTGCTTTGTGCTTTCTAGCCACCGTGATTGCTGGCTTCAGCCTATTGTATCTGTTACCAGAGCTTAGTGCAGGTGCCTCCAAGCATCGTGCATGTCAAGAAACACAAGCTATGAACAGGCTGAATATGGGACACACGCCACATATGAAATGTGTATGTTCTGTGCAAGGACCTCATTGATATCTTAACTGTGTAGCATTATATCTAATGTGGCTGCTGATTCTTATTGGCGTCAGTCTCAAAAGTAATGGTTGCCATGCAGACAGGTAGAAGAAAATCAGGCAAGAGTTCCAGCACTACCAGGCTTTACAGTTGCTTGTACCAAACAGGCTGTAGACAGATGGGGGATTACATACAATAAAAAGTATGTCCTTGACAGATACGAAAAGTATTCAGATGTTATGTTAGGGATTACCTGAACGCTCTGAAGAACATATATCTTCTAGAAATCCATTACTGTACATGTTTAATCTAAATTTTGAGAGAAAAGTACAATCTTGAGGTGAAAATGTACACACACAAACAAAGAGCCATGCTGATTCCACATTGTCCAAGCAGCAGTAATGGGGAAAATATGACTACGTTCAATGAGTATCATCACCGTTATGGTAATGACACCATGGTGCCTAACCATGCAGTCTCAGTTGCTGGGTAACTTAAGCCTAAAGTGTGGCACCTGGATTCTAATACCCATTTGAGCTATAACATACATTTTAGAAAGTATACCTGACCTTGGCTAATTTTAGTTTGCAGTAACTGAGTGCTGTCAAGACCTTTTCCCAGTAAATTTGAGAGACCTCTCGTATAAAAATTATGTTCCCAGGAAGCCCTCTCTTTAATAGTATTTCTTTTGGAAAACTAACTAAAATTAAGCTGCTCAAATTCTTCAATTTCCAAGATTCAGGTTACTTTTTTGCTTTTATTTTTTCCTGGGCTTTCTTTCCCCACTTTATCCTTTGAAAAATTGTGAATGCTAAACTGGATGAAGCTTTCCAGCTGCTAGTGTCATGCCTGGTCCTGTATTCTGATTCATCCCTGCACCAGGAATTCTGTTCCCTTATCTGCTGCTATGTTGAGATCTTCAGCAGTGACCTCTGGGATATGGTCTCACATCATGTGTGACCCATGTTGTCTTTGGTTCATAATATACAAGCTTGCATATTAGTATGACATGGTGCAAATGAACTCACCTTGCCATTTGATTCACATCACACCATATAACTTGACCTTTCTCATGACTTCTTGAGCACACCACTCATTTTTCACTGCATTTCACTATCAAGGAGTTCATACTTTTTCACTTCTCTGACATGAATACCGAGAAGCAGGCAACCAAGCCCACATCCCTGCAGAATCTTACCAAAAGTTATGCAGTAGGTGGTATTATATGCAGATATTTTGTAATATCACGAAGCACCAAGCAAAGGTTTGTAAGAGAAGGAAAACAGCTCATTACAGCAATAGTACGAATTACCACGAATAGTAATGGTTGTACTTGGTAAGATCGTTCTCTTTTTGCTCCTTCTCACTTTCATGCTTTGGGGCTCATGGTGTGATGATGTCTTGTACTATTACAAGGACTTAGTGAAACACCCCATAGCTTTAACCCACTTAGAAAGATTTTTAAGTTACAAAACATATTTCATACAGCAGAAAGCCACTCCTTACAGCCTACTCAGTCCATTTGAGAAGTTAGGAGGCCTGTAAGCCACGTCTGCTTGAGACAATTGTTCATCTGTCTGTATGGAATGAGAGTTGTCTAACGAGTCATGCACTGATGAACATAAAGAGGTAAAGAATGCTGGAGCACAAATAACGCTGCACTGCTTGGCACCCAGCCTGGCTTTTATGGGTTTCTGTAAATTAACAGTCACATTTCTGGGTGAGGTTTTAATCTTTCCCTGGACTATTGATAGAAAGTGATTTATTTTCTTTCTTTTTTCTTACCTGAAAAAGGTAATGTTCAGGGCAGCAGTCAACTCACATGCATGTGGGAGTAGGAGCAAAAAAAGCCCTGCTTACATAGAGGGAAGAAAGGTCTTTTATTCACTGAGCTGCATTTTCTATAATGCTTGGTGTTACAATAAAGCTGATGCAGTAAGTGAATCCAGAAAGTTGGCAGTCTTTCTATGATTCCTTTGCACAGCAAAGTTAAACAGGGAAACTTATGTTTCTGAGCATTATACCATGAAAAAAACCCACTAAAAAATTGTGCCAAAATATGAAAGCAGGGTCAGTGCTGCATGGGAACAGAAGGTTCCAAAACACAATGCAGAACATTCTGAAACAAAAATCAAATGGTTACACAAAGTGGTCTTAATTCAAGTTTATCAAGAGATCCTTGGCAAAACCCTTTAGCTTTGCTTCTGAAAGGAGAAAGTCGTGAGTCAATTCAGGTGTCAGATGCTTGTGGTCATTCCTGTTTTCATCCATCAAACTGTGAAGCTGGGGGGGAAAGCTGCTTAGCAGATAGTACAGAAATGCAAGATTTCAGGGTAGCCATTTAGTCACAAAGATGACTTCAGCTACCAGTTTGCTCACTGTAGTTGTTACTCCTAGTCACACGAAGGACCCTTGATCTCTTTGGTTTCAGGATGTGCTTCACCTTTGCTCCTCTCAGCCTGGCAGAGCTGAGTGGTCCACTTTGTTCCGCTGACTCAGGATAAAACCAAATCCAAGCCTGGGTCTGGAAGCTCCAGATCCCCTTGTTCCTAGCCAAAGATGTGAACTACCTAGCCAGTGCTAGCCTGCTTTCTGTTTGTCCTCACGACTTCTGTGCCTGACTGCAAGTTGCGCAGCCTCAAGAGGAGGGTAGAGATGAGCATTTCTTGACCCAGCATATCTTAACAGCCGGGTGCTTAGGGGGGTTTTCTACAGTGGATGAGAAGGGGACTGACCCCCCTGCTTGAGCCAGGGAGAGCCTAGAAACTACTCTCCCACTTCCTAGTCAAACACTCTGACGCTGGGTAAAAGATTGATCTGCAGAGTAGGTGGTGATCTACTTCTGGCTGCATCATTTTAGTCCAATGATAATGACCAGCCGTCCTCCATGACTTGTTGAAGTATAGATGTGCAAGGTCTTCAGTCTTTCATCAGTGAAGGGCAGAGCTGCAGGGACAAAAGAGATGGCCAAAACCTTTCCCTGTGGATGCATCCATGCTTTTGCTTCTCAGTATTTTTTGGTTTTAAGAGAATCCCAGAAAACAAGCTGTAGATGAAAAAGACTTTTACAGACCTAAGACACAGACACAGGGGCAAAATGGTCTGCTGGTCTTAGGTTAGATGGTAAGATTACATAACGTTTTGCCTATTTTTGAGGCAGACATTTCATTTAGCTGAAAAGAAAATTCCTCAAAGAAAGGACTTTGGTTCAAGTCTGCAGATCACCCATTGCTCATGTTTAGCATGTTCACTTTTCTGGGGCTGAAGCTTCATGGATTTCTGTCCCCAGAAGAGAAGCTTTTCTGAGCAAGGACTTTGTCAGGGGCTGGTCCTAAACTGAAAACCTAAGATCTTCTCGCAGCTCCCCTCCACCTTTGCAAGCACAAGGAGAGTTTCTTTGTAGTTTTTTTAATCTGCTGATACCAGGCACAAAACATGGTCTACTTGGAAACAAAACAAAACTGTACCAAAATAGCACACTTCCTCTGAGAGAAATGTCTCTCTCTGGAAAACATGAGGTAACAGAAAAACCCATAGGATGGCCCATGATGTGAAAATGGGAGACACCAAGTCAGTGCAGGGTTGAGGGTGGCTGTTCTTGGGAGCAATATGTTGGCTTTGCGGTGAGACCAGTTTAGCTGATGCAGTTAAACATGCTGTGGCTGAATTCAGTGCGGTGGCATTATGCAGGCAAGACTCATACACAAGGCAGGGCAGAGGGTCTGCAGGCTTCATAGGAACATCCCCACCTCCTGCTCTGAACAAGGGGCTCTGTCAGCCCTGCCCCTCCTGTGAGCAGAAGGAATTCAGTCAGAATAACCAAAATCCTCACTTCTACAGCAAATACACAGAGAAATTAGCCACAGAATGTGGAGGGCAAGGCCAACAACCAAAAGCGCGATGGATTGATAAGGTAGAGCTGAACCAGACACAGAACAGGCCGCATAGTTTACAAAAAAAAAAAAAAAAAGTTTTCACAACATGAAACAGCTTTTCTGAAACTGAAAAACTTCATTAATGGCAGTGTATTTGTTCTGCCAAAACCTTTTTATTACACTTGCCTTTAGCTGCATGGGGGTGCCAGTGACTCACCGGGTTGTGATTCAGAAAAGCAACTCTAATAGCGCTGTACTTTCTCTTCTGCAGTTTGTGTGCACCGTGATTGCCATCCTCCTGCATTATTTCTACATGAGCACCTTTGCATGGATGTTTGTGGAGCAGCTCCACATCTACCGGATGCTGACTGAAGTGAGGAACATCAATTTCGGGCACATGCGGTTCTACTACGTTGTTGGCTGGGGCATTCCTGCCATCATAACAGGTACCCTCAAGTACCCCAATACCATTTCCCTTCCCTTCCCTGCTAACTTCACTGGCCAGGTTCAGGAAAGTTACCCAATCCAGGCCAGCTATGGATGCACTTAACTGCTGCTGTCGCTTCAGTGTTTTCCTGAATGAGGGCAACACCAACTCATGTATAGCAGAATTCTTCCTGAATTTGGCAGATCTGTGTACCACATGTCTGCTGCCCCAGTTGACGTGATGCTGACAGTTTTACAATATAAGCATAATCGCACACAGATTAAAACAGGATTTGATAACATTGCTTGGGAATAACAGTATTTTAACAACTTGCCAGTAGCCTTCAGAGATTTTTCTTCCCTGTGCCGATACCTCAGGATATGGATGGACACATGGTCTCTCAGGGAGGAAGCTGCAGTGGCTTCAGAACCCAATGCTGCCCCCAGGATATTTACTGCCCTTCACTGGACATTCCCATTGCTTACCCTCAACCAGCTGTAAATGTTCCCTGAAAGGGATTTCAGCAGTTCTGTTCTACTTGGCTTAAAAACGAGCTGTTAATACTCAAGCAGCCTTTTACTTAATTTGAGATACAAAGGCAATAACTTCCAGTTAAGGAAAAGTAATGAAAAGCTGGAGGCAGTGATCTTTTAAACGGTTCCAGGGTGATCCACAGGAGCACATCCATCTCCACCCTCACCATGCTTATTTTTGCAATCAGATATTTCCAGTGCAGCACATGGAGCTTTGTTAATGCAGGCAGACAGCTCCTTGGGAAGTGCGCTTCACAGAACAGTTGGTGTGGTTTTTGGTTCAACTCTTTCAGCATGTATCTGTTGCCATATGGGAAACCAGATCATAGGCAGACAGTTAACTTTTATCCAATTACTTTTACTTTTACAGATAACAACATACTGTCAGCAGTGGCAGAGGTTTAGATGTCTCTCAGGTCAAACAAATAATATCACACTTGGAAAAATATTATGGAAGAAGTTAGACTTAAAAATATATGGGGCTTTTCCTGTTTGACTTAGGAAAGTGTAATACCAAAACATAGCATAGATTAGTAGAGATCAGTTCTCTCTCTGGAGAACTGGTTAAGTAAATTTTTCTATATCACCTCATGCATAAATAATTTCTACTTCTATGAATCTATCCAGAACACCGTGGAAGGCACAATCCAGAAGGCTCTGCCGCTATAGACGTATCCCTGACTTTTTAAATGGAAATGGTCCTTGGACTTCTGAGACGTTTCAGACCTGTGTAGCTTTTATCAGTACACGCAGGACTGCTGAGTACATTTAGAAACATCTAAGTGAAATCATGTAATTGGCAGCATCATTCCTAGCAGAAGACCAGTATTATCATTAAATAGCAATAAACAATTTGCATTTCAGAACACAACTTTTGTAAAGACTTTTGTCAGAAAGATTTTGTGTTTCATGTTTAGCTTCTCCCCTGAATTTTATATTAATTCAGAGTTTCTCAACAGCAGTGCTATGCAACCTAAATCTCACAAGTATGCCATTTTTACATTTTTCTACTTACATATTGTTGTCTGTGATATGGAACTATTTTGCACCTTTAAAACTGTGAGTTACAGCCCCGCGTTGTCTCCTGTGATTTCTGAATCTATTGAATTTGCAGTTCATTGAAATGAAAAGTCAGATCCCTATTACTGAGCAAGCTTTAGTTTGCCCTTCCGGGTTCAGAAATCATCTGAAGAGAAAATTATTTCATCATAAATAGCACAATGTGGGATTTCTTCTCTCTGGATAGCTCTGTTACTGTACGTATTTTAAATAAGCTTCTTTTATGAATTTTAATATATAAACAGTAAAAGGCCCCAACTTCATAACATGCATCTTAAACACAATTTCTTTTAAATTGCTTTGTGAGAGAAAGATTGTGTATGCTTCTTAATAGCACAAAAGTCTAGGTATGGGAAGGAATGTTAGTCTTGGACATCCAGAGGGCTTTTATGTTTTATTTGAGAGATAACTATCTAGCCCATTTCATCATTATCAAAGCTGTCTTGAAAAAACGTGAACCTGCAGTAGCAGTGGCTTTGCTGTTTTGTTTGTTTAGTTTTTCTATTTTCCATGTTCAGATTGACTTTCATTTCAAGCTGGGACATAGTGGTCCTAAGACATCTGTGATGGGACCAGGCTACTTGCTGAAGGGAACCTTGACCTTAGGAGAGGGAGAAGCCTAGTAAAATGTTTACATAGTGAACAGAGAAGAACTCCAACAGAGAAGAACCACATCTAATCACAGCACAGAAAAGCAAAATGCCATGAATAAAAATGGGATAGGAGTTTGGAGAAGGCCATCCAAAAGAGTGTGGATCTGGAATATTCATGGAGAGTGATAGTGAAACATTTTAAATTTGCTTTAAGCTTGCTCATTTTAAAATATAGTTTGAGCTGTCTAGGAAGGGGATTTTATTATTTCCTTGTGTCAGGGGCAAAGGGCTGGATTTGGCACCCAGCGGGACCCCTCCAGTTCTGCATGTCCTCATGGCAACACGCTAACCAGTTGGCATGTGTGTGCAGTAACTGCTTTGGAATGGAGACTGCAGTGCTCATGTTAAAACAGATTCTTACATCGCCCTAAAACCAATGCCCCCAGAAAATGTCACTTTCCAGATCTGCTGAGAATACTGAGCGAGGTGCTGAGTCCGGAGAGAGGTGAGGCTGACCCTCAGTAGCCTGAGTCACCAGCAGCTGCTGAGCCTGCAGGAGCTCAGAAGGGTTAACACGTGCCCCTCCGGCAGCACCTCCCCATGGCAGGCTCTTGGCACATCCTGGGATAGCTGCTGGTCCCCACAGGATGCTTGGCCATAGGACCAGCCCCAGATCCTGCAAATGTCAGTGAGCTGTCAGACAGCCCACACACTCAGTGTGCTCAGGACAGCCAGGCTGCAGCATTTCACTCATGGGCTAGAACAATTCTGTGTATGACAGAATTGCATTGGGTTAATTCTGCCTTTGGGTAAGGTGTTATTTCACATATTGTTGACTGCAGTAAAATTTGAACCATTGACCATTTGCCCCATTTGTTTTATGAAGAACTTCAGGGTAGGATTCTGAGAGTTAAAGAATGTTTCTGTCTGCCAGTTACCCTTAGAGCCAGATGTTTGGTCAAACTGTAGTTTAAGTCCCACTAATGGGGAAATCAAGTCTTGGGAAACAGGCTGTGTCTATGGAATTGTATCTGTATAAAATACTTTATGGTCCCTTAATCATTTATGGCTAACTCTGGATGGCAGCTTCTGAAGGGGGTGGTGGAAGGGCCAGTGGGAGCATGGAGGGAGACCGGTCCTACCTCGTTCCACATTTCAGTGAAAACAGATCCAATATCCTCTGCTTTGCCAAATGGCCAGTTTAATTTTCATAGACCATAGGCCTGTACCAGATGTGAATATTGGCTGTGGGCCAGCTTTGAGCAGCAAGAGTGAAACACAGCTACCTCTCCCTTTTTCAGTGTCTTTTCATCCAAGCACACAGGCTTTGGTTCAAAAAGGCTTTCATTAATGCACATGAATTCCTCCAGAGAACAGCACTGCCATCAGCCTTGGCTGCCTCCTTGAGTCAGGACATATGCTCAACACAGTAGGTTGCCCCAATGCCCAGACAGCATGCTGCAGCCATTTACCATATGTCGTTGGCCATAGGCCTTGTAGGGATCAATTTCTATGTCTTGAAAAAGGAAAACCTCTGCAGACAGGGTACACCTGACTCAAAGGGGGGAAAATGATCTTTCATAGGAGTTAGAGCTCTTTCAAAATGTAGTTTAAAGCTCTTTCAGTAACTTTGAAAGACTAACTTATTGAAAGAGCTTTAAACTACATTTGAACGGGGAAAGGGATAATACCAGGCTCACTAGAGATGAGCCTGGGGGTGGCATACTGGTGTTTGATGGATGGTTTGCTAACAAGGTCCTTCCTTCCACCATCTCCGTAGTGGAGGTCCACATTCCATGTGACAGCAAAGATGCAAGGGTTGTTGTTGTGTTAGAAACCACAGAAGCACCTGAGAATGGTCACACAGGAGCTCCCCGCAAAAGGGTGGAGGGATCAATAGCCCAGCTGAACTGCATCTACACCAATGTATGCAGCATGGGCAACAACTGGAAGTCATTGTGCAGCAGGAAAACAATGATACAGATGCAGTCACGGAAACATGGTGGGATAACCCATGCAACGGGAGTGCTGGCAGACGTGCTCACCAAGCCACTTTGCATCATTTATCAGCAGTCCTGGCTAACCGTGGAGGGCCCAGTTGACTGAAGGTTAGAAAATGTGACAGCCACCCACAAGAAGGGCCAGAAGGAGGATCCAGGGAACTACAGGCCTGTCAGTGCTGGGGATGACACCAAGTTGGGTGGGAGTGTTGATCTGCTGGAGGGTAGGAAGGCTCTACAGAGGGAATCTGGATGGGCTGAATTGATGATCTGAAGGCAGTGGCATGAGATTCAACAAGGCAAAGTGCTGGGTCCTGCACTTGGGTCACAGCAACCCCCACGCAATGCTACAGGCTTGGGAAAGAGTGCCTGGAAAGTTGCTCATCAGAAAAGAACCCAGGGGTGCTGACTGACTGCTGCTGAACATGAGCAGCTTGTGCCCAGGCAGCCGAGAAGGCCAACAGCCTCCTGGCCTGTATCAGCAATAGTGTGGCCAGCAGGACCAGGGCAGTGATCATCCCCTGTACTGGGCACTGGTGAGGCTGCACCTTGAATCCTGTGTTCAGTTCTGGGCCCCTCACTGCAAGAAAGACACTGACGTGCTGAAGCGTGTCTGAAGAAAAGCAACAAAGCTGGTGGAGAGTCTAGGGAAAAAGACCTGTGGAGGAGGTAGACTTGGCAGTGCCAGGTTAATGGTTGGACTCAGTGATCTTAAAGGTCTTTTCCAACCTAAATCATTCTATGATTCTGTGATGTTGCAGGTCAAAGACAGCAATTCCAGTCCATCACCATATGGGTGAGGTGTAGGTCACCATATCAGCCAGCACTGTAAATCAGCAGGTGGGGGCTGAACTCAGAGGCTCCCTTGGAATTGTCCAAGCATTGAAAAATAAAACAATAAAAGGTGTGTTCTTAACTCAGTTGCCTTGGGGGCATTAGCAAGCTCCATTTCAAATAGCACTGAAAGCAAGGTGAGGTACCTGAGATGGCAGTTCAAAATGAATCCCACCTGAGCTCAAGCAGTTAACTCCTGTGAGTTCCCAGGTTCCTTTGTCTCTGGTGGTATTTTAGTGACAGCAAGCTCACGGCAGTTAAGAATGCACTTATTTGTTGTAGCATTGACATCTCCTCAGTTATGATTCATGTCATTCAGCTGCATAGGCTTATTGAAATTCCTCAACATGTCACTCACCCTCAAGGCTTCATCCCACTGTGTATGACTGTAAAGCTGTGCTGAAACAGAATTAATTTGGGACTTGCATTTGCTGTCGTTTCTATGCAGCTGAATTTTGTTCTGGTAGGCAAAACTTGTAGTACTGTTTGATATGGAGTGACCGATGTAAAGATTGTGATTTACGGAAGTTTTATTTCAATATTTGCCTTGATTACTTCCCAGACTGTCCTGGTGAACACATTTTGCCACTGTCGTTTTGTTTGTCAGAGAGTGATTTGGAAATGTAGAAGATCTCAGCAGCACCTTGCTGATGTACTTTCTCTCCATTTTGTGACCCAGGGCTTGCTGTTGGTCTGGATCCACAAGGTTATGGGAACCCTGATTTCTGCTGGTTGTCTGTTCATGACACCCTTATCTGGAGTTTTGCTGGGCCCATCATAATTGTTGTAGTTGTAAGTATGGTGGAGTTGTCATCCAGAGCTGTCTTTTCCTTACTGCTGTCTTTTCCTTTATGTTTTGTCAAACAGTACTCATAATGCGAAGCAACTGTATTCTTTACGTATGAAGCCGATGTGCTTGAGCTTGCCTCTTTTGCTAAAACACGTAAGACATGAGCTAAGCTCCTGAAAATCAGGGGGCTGCTTGCCAGTGTGAAGTTTGCTTGTGGAGCAGTGGCTGTGTGCTCAGAAACCTACTTACTTTTCCTCACTTGCTTTTGTTCCATGGAGAAGTATTCAGAGGGATTACCACTGTGTGGTTGCTCTGTTACTATATTCTGATATTCTGGTTTGACCCAGCTGAAAGAAGATGCTGGGCTGAGTGGACTCTGGTCTGGACAAGGACAGCCATTTCTGACTTTTTATCTTTAATTCAAGCCTCTTTTGTACAGGGCCATCTTACTGGGTTTCATCCAGATCAATTCTCAGGATGTTCTTGACTATATATTCTATGATTCTATGATTCTATGTTGGCTTGAAAGGAGATTAATCTTGGAACTTAGAGACCTGTAAATTAAAGGAAAAGTATTCGTGGCATCAAGAACCATTTTAAGATAAAAATTGTGTTTTCGTTGAAAATTGAGCTCTTAACAAATGTACAGAAAGAATCCATGCTGTTATTTCTATTTCCCTTTCAGATAAATGCTGTCATCTTTATACTAGCAATGAAGGCTTCGTGCAGGCGAAGGCAACGCTCATTTGAAAAAAATGGAGTCATGTAAGTTTAGGTCCAAAAAGCTGCAAAAAAAAGTTCTGGCTAGGAACAATAAAGGGATGGAATTGCCTAAAAGGAAGTGTTGGAGTAGGAGATAAAACAGATATTTGGCAGAAACAATTGGAGCTGCACCTACTTATGGGGTTCCCTTGGAGGCTCTGAAAACCTCCACCATGATGCTCTGCACCACCAGCAAGTGTAGGCAGGAGAAGGAAGGGGAGAGGGAAAGGTTTGGTCTCCAGATGGTATCATTACAGTCCTTCCAGATCTTTCATCACACACTCTACTACACTGTCACTTCACTTCTACCCATGGCATGCCCAGGTAGACTTAATTCTGGGTGTCCCCATGCTCACCTGTGGCTCAGAAAGGTCTCCCCTGGTTACCTGGGTACCAGCCATGTTGTCGCAGAGACCCATTGAGGTTCCCATGCTGAGGACCAGCCTCCCCCAGCCCCATCCCCATGGGGTGAGCAGAAAGCCTTGCAAGCTGCAACCTGCCACCTTCCTGAGCTGCTGGGGCAGCCTGTTCCCATTAATGTCTGTTTTGCCCAAAGCTCAGAATTTACCTGTGAACAGAAATGTGATTAGCTAGTGGCAGGACAGACCCTTTTCTAGTTTTACTTTTTTCAAATAGTATGTATGAGGTTTCAAACTGTATGAGGTTTCAAAAGGCTGCTTCTAGCTATTTATTCAGCCCTGGCTGCTGGGTGATTTCTTTTTTAAGTCTCCCTAAACAAATGGAGTATAATTGCTACTTGATTGCAGGTATTTTACTCATAACAAACCTTTTGCCACTGGAATTGTGACCATCTTTTGAAAGTATCTGTGGAAATAATGTTCTTAAGTAAACAAGTGTTCCCGAGTGCCCTGGATCCAAAACCTTGAGCTGTAACGTTGAGAAGGCGTGTGAGAGTGAACTTGACAAACAGAAATGAGGCGTATGTGGCCGTTTACCACCCAGATCTCTTCCTAAGAGTCAACAAGGCTGAACAGCATGGGCTTCGCAAAGAGCCTGGTCTGTTTGAAGAAAACCTTGGAAACAAACTTGAAAAGAAATCACCTTTTTTTTAACCTGAATTTGCTAAATCTTTGAGTAGTACAGTGAGAGAGTTGGGAATGGGGAGCTGGGGAACGCTGCCCTGATTTTCCCAAAGGGCCTTTCCAGTTGCCAAGTTGTTGGGCACGTGACACCACCCAGGAAGTGCAGGGAAGCTGGGCTATACTCTTGTATCTTGTCGTGCTGCAAATCTCTGTGTTTACTTTTCAGCTCTGGGCTGCGAACGGCGTTCGTGCTCCTGCTGCTCATCAGTGCCACGTGGCTGCTGGGGCTGATGGCGGTGAACTGCGATGTCATGATGTTTCACTATCTCTTTGCCATTTTCAGCTGCCTGCAGGTAAGTTGGATGGTGTCTTGTCCATGGCAGACCTCGGTGAGCATGCCGCTGCACTCAGACCTCAAAAACCTGCTAAACATGAGCTGACATACAGTAACAGAGATGTTAAGTACAATTTTTGCTCTCTTTTCTCAAGGAAGGGGTTGTTTTTACCAAAACCATAACTTTGGGTAATTACATCTCTCACCTTTAGTCATTCTAAAGTGCTCCACTATTATAACTTGTGACAGATAAATAACAGTAGGCAATTGTACTTCTGTTTTTCTAGAGACAAAAATCTTTGTTACTGTCTTCTGTGTGCTCATTGTTAACAGTTGTTCTGTTGCTATCACAACCAAGAGACTGGTTTATTTCACAGAGAGTAAATGGTTAAGTGTTCAAGGCTATCACAAATTCAGTTACTGTTTAAGGAAATTAGTCATATAATGGTTTTCAAATACAACTGATTGCATTAGGGTTTTACTGGGTTGCTTGTCCTGGTGTACACACTTGTTGATTAAAGGTGCAGAAAGTAGTTATTCGTAGGAGACCTGGCATGGAAGTGGTCATGAAGCTTCATGTTGATCATTATTTGAATGCAACCAAGGCTGGCAGTAACTGTTATGGCGACTGCCTGCAGTATTAAGACAAGCTACTGCTAGCAGGTCACTCTTGTCAGCTGCAGCACAACAGCCACAAATTGTAGCCAAGGAGAAAAGAAGTCTGATGGGTCTTCTCCAGAGATGACTGTCCATGCCCTGGAAGCACACCAGAGAGGCCAGCTCGGAGCAAGGTTATTTTGCCGCTGTAACTGGTGTGCTCTGAAATAACTACACCTCCTCAGGCTGTAAAACCAGGCTTCCACAAGTCAATTTAATTTCTATTAAATGAAATATAAACCTGATGAGAGGGAGGGAAGCCAGCAGCTGGAATTCTCCAAACTTGCCTGTTATGTGGCGTTTCACATCAATGCCTTCTTTGAACTTGTATTTTTAAAGACATTTATGCGAGTTTTATTAATGAATAATCCCAGAGTGCTAATGCCAGCTAAGACCACTTGTGATTGAATGTTTAGAAAGTGATCTTGAAGTTGAAAGTTACTGTAGGTCAGTCGCTTTGTCTGAAATCATCTTGTGATGTTGGTACAGCTGCAACTTCACGAGTGATTGGCTTCTATATACTGTATCTCCAACCAAAATTGATAACAATTTGGCAGCTGCATGAATTCCCTCCGAGCAAATACATCTGAAGGCACGCACGTGCCTGCCCCCTGCCCCCAGCAAAAGCTGTGAATGTGTGTTTCTGGAAGCCAACAACTCCTCAGCCCTGGGGATTTTAATGATATTCCCACCAGGAGGTATGGTTGAACCAAGGAACGTATGGGGCAACAGTTGGGACCTCTCTGCCCACAGTATCTCTCCACATCTCAGAAGGCTTTCTGAAGTTCTCTCAGCAAAAATATTCAGGACACTTACCACAGAAGTTCCCCACTTGCAGAGGTTTTCACTAAAGGCTGTGATGTTTTTTTATGTGCTGCTATTGATTTTGTCTTATCATTGCTGTAATAAAGTCTTGGTACAAGTACAGCCCTGAAACTTCCCTGCAATGTCTTCCAGTGGGTGGGACACGGAGGTCCCTATTGGATATTTGGAGAAGAAAGTTTCTTCCCAGTGAGGGAGGGTGGCACCTACCACAAACTCAGCTCTGTAAATCCTGGAGGAACACATCATTTTGTATGTTTTCCCAGGCCTTACTCACATTTGAACTTGGAAGCCAGTTGTGAAGAGGTCCTAGGAGATCAATCAGCACCATTTCCATCAAAGACAGAAAATAGTTGTTGCTATTGAAATAGTGGACTACAAACTAGAATTCAGGGGTTGTTTCAGAATAGCTGTTCTCCAGTATCTTTATTTGCAGTTTGGTAGTAATGGATCAATTACATTTATTCTTCTCCCTAAAATGATCCAGGGGCTGTTCATTTTCTTCTTCCACTGCGTATTCGACAAAGAAGTCAGGAAGCACTTGAAGAACACCTTAACTGGGAAGAAACCTCTTCCAGATGATTCCACTGCAACAAGAGCTACATTATTAACTGTAAGGAACAACCACTGGGAAAAAACATCCCTTTAGTGGTAGATGTTACCTAAAATGAACTTACAGGTGACTTGTCCGTAATTAAGCAAATTGTCTGACTGCTTCCAGTCACCTGTACAAAGATTACTGATGGCCTCTCTCAGAAGCTTTGACTGCTATTTTAATCGGAACTTTAGAGAGTAAAGAATTCTTTTCCTCAGCATCAAAACCCACTTGGTTCCTTCAAAACTTGCATTCATGGCTAATGTGGGGTTTGGTAGGATCATTCACTATTGTTTTGTGTCTTTTTTTTCCCCTTCAGCGCTCTCTGAACTGTAACAACACATATATAGAAGAGCCAAATATGTATCGCACAACCATTGGGGAATCCACTGTCTCCCTAGAAAGCACCGTCAGGTCAGCCAAGAGCCACAATAGCTACCTTGCTTATATTCTCAGGTAATCAGGTGGCAGGTGCATGGCTTTCAGGTGCTTGCCTTTCCCTTTTCATTGCTGTTGTGGGAAACAGAAATATTGTGGTTCAAATGCTGCTTGGTTTATGTCTTAACAGTTCTGGTTTATGTGACTCTCATTTTCTTTTGCATGCATCTTTGGAGGGGAGTTCCAACAGTGCAGTGGTTAACATAACTGCTATGTTAACAATATGGGCTGTGCCGCTTGCCTGTTAAAATTCAGACATGTCTCAAGGAGTGCAATTTAGCTTATTAACTTCGGGCTTTCTCAGTGTGGTTCATGTGGCCAAAGGCAGACAGCTTCATTAGGATAACCAGTGTCTTGCTGTAAAAGTGACCACATTGACAATCAAGCAGAGGCTGGCAAGCATCCACTGCAGCTGTCTGCATTTGGCTGGAGGAATCTCATCTGCATGTCTGCCCTGTTAAGAACAGTGAAGTGACCAAGAAAGTTGTCTGTGTTTTTATTCTCAAAGGGATGAGGCTGCTCATAAGCTCAGTGGATCCTCAAGTCAAGCAAGGGCTGGTCAGACTGAAGCAGATTCCTCTATTTTCCATAGGAATCCATCAAAATCCAATGGTAAGAGTTATTTCTAAATGCTTTGACCCAGTTGTGCACTTTCCCCTTCTCAGCACTTTTTGAGAAGTTAGTATGACCTGGAGTATCTCGTTCTCATTACACTCGTGGCATAGTGAGCTATGCAGTGGCTGCCTTACAAGGGAATCCTGGAATAAAAATATCATGTATCTGCTTCTTGTGATGGTTCAGTTTTAATCTGACGGCTGTCACAGCTGTTGACAGTTTCTGGCGTCCCTTTTCTTTCTCACAAATTATGTGCTGTTGCTCTTCATTTTTAATCAGAGATCTTTTAACATTTGAGACCTTGAGGCAATATCCTCCTTTACTGCTGTGTGTTTTGTACAAGAACATGAGAAGTGTCTGTTGGCTGATTTCCTTTCATTTGGGTCTTGACATTAAATTTTGTTGCCTTGTAGCAGTTCTTTATTTTTTAAAGTGCATTTGCAGATTCTTGGTATTTCAAGGTACCTTGGTTTGCCTCTGTGTTGTGTTGATTGAGATCCTACAGTTACTGTTTTGCATAGTGAAAAGTGCTCCCATTCTGTTCTGCACCTCCCATGCATAAAAGGTCCTACCCACTATCTGACCCAAGCAGTTGTGCTTCCCGTATTACTTAGATGGATGCCACAGCCCTTGCGAATTGATCCTGTGTTCACTTACGGATGTAACCCTGGCATGGCCTGAAGCATATGCCTGTCTTTTCTTTCTCCTTGTGCGTTTGTCAGCTAGACTTATTTAGCTTGGGTCCACACTCATTGCTGTGTTTCCCCTTTCTGCATTTGTAGAGCATGATTCAGACTCCGACAGCGAACTGTCCCTCGATGAACACAGCAGCTCTTATGCCTCCTCCCATTCGTCGGACAGTGAGGAAGATGGGCTTGAGACAGAGAAAAAGTGGAACACATCTACTTCCAAAAATAATGAACGTGGCCCACTCCACAGTACACCCAAAGGTACTCCCAGTGCAAGGGAAGAGCAATAGGTTTATTCCAGTCTGCACCTTTAGAGCAGATGGGACAAATCTGCCTAACTACCATATGGCTGAGACAACATCCCTACTGCTGTGCCTTGCTTCTGTGGAGAAGCTTCTCGTCTCCAGCTTAGAGACTTTTTTCATCCCAAAGGCTTGTCCATAGGGGTGGCTGAGTGCAAGTAAAAGGATGCTTGATCAAATCAGGCAGAGTGGGCTTTGCAGGTGGGTCCCTACAGCACTTGGGAATGGTGCTACCCAGCCTGCAAAGTCTCATATGAAGAAAGAATAAGAGGAGGAAAAAGCTGGTTGTTTTGAGGGCAGGAGCAAGAAATACCTCCCTCTCCTCATGGAGTACAGGCTTGTGGATTTAGCGGTGTTGGGGAGGTCCTGGCCCTAGAGAGCTGGAGATCATTAGCTGTTAATACTGTGTGACAGGGTGCAGGCATTTCTAGGCATGGTTCATCTTGACCTAAAGATAAGTCAGCTTGGACTGATGAACACCTAGGCTGTGTGTTCGTACTCTGCACAGACACAGCACAAGGTGCCATGGGTGCACTTACCCGTTAGAAACCAACCTTGCTGAGGAGCTGGTGGGATCACCAGCTGAGGGGCAGGTTTGCCTCATACTTCTCTGTGATGGAGCCAGCAACCTTGCTCTGGGAAGGGTTTGGACACCCTGACATCCTACCAGGTGTGTTTTGTGGGTGTCACTGCACCCTGAGGACAGTGCAGTCCAGCAAGGATCACCTGCAGGATTGTTCTGGTTTGACACACTACTCCTCCCCAGCCACAGGCCACAGGACACAGGACTGGCTGGGCAGGGATTGAGAACACATATCAAAAGTGGTTTTCGAGCTAGTGTCCTTTTGCATTGCAGTTGATACCCTTCCCAATCATGTGAAACCCTATTGGCCCACAGAGTGCATGACGGCCAGCGACAGCGAGGACCCCGGAGGGAAGCAGAAACTCAAAGTGGAGACCAAGGTGAACGTAGAGCTTCACAGGGAAAACCAGGTGAACCACAGCAACGAAGCACCGCAAGACAAGGAGAACGAAGGGCAGCAGAAGGAGAACAGACCTCTGTCCCTCCAGAATAACCAGCAGCCAGAGCAGAGGAAAGGTAGTGCAGCCAACCTCGCCTCACAGCCAGACGGGGAGATTAGAGGGGGGTTAATGAGCATTAATTAGATCATATGGTAGCTCTGTGCTTCAAAACTCTCCTTATCCTCTCTTTTCGTAACAGGCATCTTAAAGAACAAAGTCACCTACCCTCCCCCGCTGGTGGATAAGAATATGAAGAATCGACTGCGGGAAAAGCTATCGGACTACAATCAGAGCACAATCTCATCCAGGACTGCTTCCCTGGGGACAAATGATGGGGTACGCTCTCCCTCGGACTCAGGGGTGACCGTAAAGAATGTTCGGAGGGAGCAGTCTCGAGACCAGCTCAATGGCATGGCCATGAACGTCCACGTGGGAACAGGACATGCTGACACCTCAGACTCAGAGTAAGTGCTAGAGGGTGAACATGGAGCAACATTTCTTGATGCATGTCCACTAAGACCAGCAAGAGCTGTTGTGGGGATCTGGCAGTCAGCATGGAGGAGGGTAGAGGAGGAAGACCCCAGTGATGAGAACCCCTGAGGATTCCCAGTGTTTTGGTGGGGAAGGGCAGCATGGGGTGGGTGTCCAGCTGGGTAGAAGGAAACCAGTGCTGCGGCAGGAGATCCAAAGGCTGCAGAGAAAATGCCATGTCAAGCTATTGACCCAAAATTACCAGGTGCCTGGTTCCCACCCGCTGCATTGGGATCACTGTGCGTATTTGCTGTTGTAAACTAAATCAAACATTAACAAAAGGCTGGGCAAGCTCTCAGCGAAAGAGTATTCTCAAAACCTCATTACTCATCATAATTCATACGTTTAAAATGAGGACAACAGCCATATGTAAAGTCTGTGCAAGCATTTTACGCATATAGTCTGATTTTTTACTACCACACATAATAGCCTTATTCTTTCTCCAAGCCGGGAGAAAATTTCTCATGCAGCTTTAACTCTTGACATGTCCCACCATGCTTTAGACACCCATGTTGTCTGGGTGCACAGCCCATTCCCAGCTCACTGTGAAAGTACATTTTTGGGATGCCAGGAACTGGCTGATGGAATATATCCTGGCCAGAGGTGTCTTTAACAAGCTACTACCAGGTAATACAGTCATCACTGGAGAATAAACAGCCAACTTGTACTAAGCAACTGTTTTATCTCCACACCTTTTGCATAGTATAAACCTCTGCTGTTGGGCAGCAGATTGCGTGAACCTATCTGAAATACCAGGTTTCTAACAGCTTGTGAGCCTTGCATCTTCACTAAAGCATTAGCCAAGTACAAACGCTCACCACAGCTTCTTCTAAAGAGTACATCTCTTGTGTACTACCCGGAATTGTTTCTCCACTGGCCTTCCCCTCCAGAGCAGCATCCCCCTTGCAAGTGTTGGATTGGCAAGGCATGGCAACCTCCCAAAGCATGAGCCCTTCCGAAGGACGGGTGGTTCGGGGGCGCGGTTTGCCTGTGCCTGTGTAACACTGAGCCTGCATGATTGCTTCTTCTCACTAACAGAGGCAGTAACGAAACTTCAATTTGAACCATCAGGAAACTGTGAGCACTGCTGGCGGTTCTGGACCCCTCGCCACGGGGCCGCCTGCCCTGGACTTCATCGAAGTGGCCATGTAGTGAGGAGGACGAGGTGGGCATTGATTCCCACATGGTTTCACGTTATGGCAGACTCCTGACTGCTCACGGCGGAGACACAGTGCCCGGATGTTCCTGCAGTAAGGCTGCTGTGTGGTACGCTCCCTGTGGCACGAACCCTTGCCTAAACACATGGAAATGGCCACAGGGATGCACTGTGAGGGACGGATACCTGCTCACAGTGCGGACAGTGCTGCAGGGGTCGCTTATTACTGGGGAGAACCAAGGAAATATGTTATTATCACGGTGGACCTGTGCAGTAAGTCAATCCATCAGCCTGAAGACAAGCGCCAGGAGACATCTCTTGGAGTTTTCTCTGGCTACAGTGTGAACCCTTTGGCTTGCTGGGCTCTAGGGAGGAATATCCCACCAAGTGTCCTTTTGTTTCTATGCCAGCATCTCTATCCATCCCCCTATGGACACATCGTCTTAAGAAAAAAAAAAATCCTTTATATATATATATAAAGTGTAGATACTTTTATATATTTTGTATGGTGTTGCTAAAGAAAAAGTCCCTTTGTATATTTTACATTTATACTGATCTTCTTAATTTGATAATAGGAAATCAATTAAAAGAGGTTTTGATATTTTTTATATGAACATTGCACAATTTTACTTGAATTTGGCATTTGATAAAGTAAGGGAGGTTTGCCTGGAAGCCACCTTAAGGCAGTGCAGTTTTCAGAGTAATTTGGTAAAGGTTAAATGGAAATCCATGGCTGTAATTTACAAGTTTTGTTGATAGGTTTTGGAACACTTTCAGGACACAGTATGTTTTCTTTGTAACATCTTCTAAAACCCACAAGAAATGTTTTGCTTTTTCATTTCTTGGTGTTTTGACCTCTTCTCTCAAGTGCATTGAAATGTTCAGCAACTGAACTTCAGGACTAAAAATAAATCCTATCTTTGCCTAAGATTTCAACACAGTCTTTGCCTGGAAGAAGTCAAATCCTTACTTGCCTTACCAAGACTAAGAAAAGAAGTGTTGTTATTGTATGGTAGGCTTTACCTTTGGCCTGGCTCTGCATGTCCTAAGAAGAGGGCTCTCCTCCCATGGGGCAAGTCCTCCGTCCAACACAGTGTTTTAGTTTACTGTTAATTTCTTTCTCAATGGGTTCAACGTGTTGCTAATCAAAGCAGAAGTAAGAGTCTTCAAGAATGTCCAGGTTTCACTGCCCAGCTCTTTGAGAAAGCCCTATGGCCTCCTTGGTGTTTCAGAAAGCACATGGAAGGCCTAAGGCTTCGTGTTTCCCAGAAAACATGCTGGTTTCACAAGTATAGGACAGTCAAGTGTGGCCTGTCCACAATCCTCACCTCCTGCAATGGTTTGCGAGAAAAGGAATAATACGGTGTGAAAAAGTCGGCATCCAAAATCTCTGCTGGCAGCTCCCCATGGTGGCAACATGTGACTCAAAGGGCAGCAGTGGTGTGGCTGTGACCTGCTCTCTGCCACTGAGGCTTCAGGAGCTCCTTGCTTGGTGAAGCAGTTCTTTTGGGAAAACATTGGCTTTTGTTTGTGTAACTGTGCATGTGAAAGGGAAGAAGTAGAAAATCAGGATAAATAACATGGAGGAGTTGAGACAGAAATGAAATAGTACATATTGTGATCTCAGTATCATTATATTGCCAAGCATTTCCAAACGTATCGAGGAGGCCTTTGGAAGGGGAGAGGGAGGAAGGATGCTGTTCCTTTAAAAATGATGCAACATACTGTGTGACATTTTCTGATGGAAAAGGGTTCTGAATGTGCTAAGGGTCTGGCACGTGGCTGTGTGCTCAGGCATTGTCTATAACCCACGCTAGCTGTTTTTACATCTGTGTATGTATATTTTGTCCCAGTGAGATGTAGGTAGTTTTTATTTTGATCACAATTGTTGCAGTAAATGAGGGTCAGTTGTATTAATGACAGAAAAAAATAATTAAAAGCTATTTTTATGACTTTTTAAAAGCTTTATGGCAGATTAGACACTGGAGGTTGTTGTTTTTTTAACAAATGTGTATTTATTAATGTGCAGAACACTGGAATTGCAGCACAGATGAAAGGAGAATTTACAATAAATTAAGAAGTTGTTTTTTGAACTTGTATTCTTCCTCTGGTGTTTATTTGAAGTGCAGTACTGAGGGTCCGAATGGCATCTCCCAGGGTTTGGAAAGTAGCAGGAGGGGGGACATCCAGGTGTCCACCACTGTCTTGCCAGTGGAGCAGAGGCTGTAAAGCAACAGCCGCCAGCGCAGCTCCCTGTGGGATGCTGCCAGCCCCAAGTTGTGTCTCATAGAGGGTTTGCTTGGGGTGGACACACATAAACACACACACAATCCCCCTTCCAGCCCAGTGCCCTGTGCTGGCACGGGGCTCCACCCCATGCACTGGGGTTTTCAGTCCAGACCTTCGCTGTTCCTCACACCTCAGAAACGGTCGGTGGGAGAGCACCCTCTGCTACCCAGAGCAAAGCAGACGGCCAGCAAAGCACGGGGCTTAGGAAAGGAGGTTGGAGAGGAGCTAGAGGGGGTGAGGCAGCCAGCCCAGGCCATGAAAGCTGCAGTGACAAGGACTTTCTTGGCTACATTCTTGTCTTTCTCAAGCCAACTGAGGCCAAGCCGTGGTCTTGTGCACTCTGTACTTTCCAGGCTGTTGTGCAAGTCTGTGTTCACACGTCTCACGAGGAGCAGCAGTGACCTGCACGTGTCTGCAGCTTCCTGGAAATACAAGTGCGTCCCAGTATCACCCGGCCAGCTTTTCCATAACTTTCTAAACACTAGGCAACAAGCTGGGAGGGTGTGAGGTCAGGGGCAGAGCCTGGTTACTGTCATGGCTGAGGGGCAAAATCAGAGACAGGATCTTCACCTTGCAAACAGCTCTGCCAAAACTTTCCAAGTGAAGAGCAGAGGGCTGGGGCTGTGTTCCTGTTAGATACTCATGTGCTCGAGGAAACAGGCTGTGAAGTCCTGTGCATGTATAAAGAGGGCAGCTGAAGCAGTGAGTGCGTGTGTATGATGTGTTTCAGTGCAGTGAAATTACTGATAGAGTACCAGTGATTCCAGCACCAGCTCTGCTGGGTGAGAAGCAGAGGAAGACACGAGTCTTCCCCCAAACCCCCTTAGCAAATGCTTCACCGCTGCTATTCATAAGGGAAGACCTTAGAAAAGCATCAGCAGGGAGAGCCCACACCAGCCCCTGCAGCCACCCATTGCCCCGGAGCCAGCCAGCACCACAGCTGCAGCAGGAACAAAAGGGTGAGGGTAATACAGCAGTGAGACAAGCTCCACGTGCAGAGCACCAGCTCATCCTCGAAGCTGGAGATGCTGATCTCGGGCACAGAACCAGGGCAGCTCCCAGTGGGGTTCCCCATGGAGCCTCTGCAGCCCACAGCTCCTGCATCAAGCTGGAAAATCACAGAGCAGCAGCAGGAAAGCTCCCAGTGCTGGTGAGTGCTTCCCAACACCAGCTGGAGGGTCTGCAGCAGCAAGACAAACAGCCGGGTTCTGTAGTGGCGCGATTCCTCAGAGGCAAAATCCACCCCATGCCTACGGCACATGGCAAGCACCCATAGAAACAGAGTTGTGCTAGAGCAAGCACCTTGAAGGTACACAGAGGTAAGAGCGCTCTTCAATCAAAGCAGCTGCTTTCCTGGTGCATGCTCATTGGGTTTAACAAAATAAAAGAAGACCTACAGCCGTCATTTCATTAGTCATAAAAACAGCTCCCAGAAGGCCAGTAGGTTCTATGAGGGGACGGAATACCTGGTTTTAAAGGAAATAAACACCCCTTTTGCCTGGATCTGTTCTACATGGTCCCTTCAGGTTAGGAACATCCCACTGAATCCAGTGCAAACAGCAGCAGCTGCAGTTCGGAGCCAGCGAGGTGAGCAAGCTTCCAGGTGAAGCAGTAAATCAGCCTTGACCTAGAGAAAGATCAGTGCATTTTACTGTATGTTTGAATTTTCTAGATAAACAAGCGAGGAAGGCTGGAACGGTTACCTGCTTCCCTGCCAGCTCACACGAACGGTTCTGCGATGGAAAGGGCCAGGGAGAAGCCCTGCTGGCCTAGCGTTAGGGGCTGGGGTTCGGTTCGGAGAAAGCTCCCGGCACAACCTCGCCACCGAAGTTGGAGCCGACAAGCGGGTATTCCTCATTGCGGCGCCGGCAGGCGCGGCGGATAGCTCCTCCTAGCGTGTGTCACCGCGCTGCTGCACAGGCCGGCCTGCTGTAGGCGCTGGGCATACATATTCATTACGCACACGCATGCATATTCATGAGGCCGCGCATGAATTACATCGTTTTCCAGACAGTTCCCGCATGCGTACAAAAATGTGGGGATGGTCTCTGGGGGTCGTTTACTTCTTCCAACAGTCTTCATCACTTCTGGCAGCCTTGGAAGCCCGCGCAGGAGGTAATGCTTACACCGGCTTCATTGGTTCGGTAGCACTGCAGGCACAGCAAGCGTCCTGTCCTTCTACTTATCAGTTAGTTTAGCTGCAGCCCATCCTGGACACCTGCTAGTCCCAGATACTCCCCATCCACACCTCCCGTTTCTCTATCCTATTTTTCTTACACTTATCTTTGTACTAAGGTCATAAGGACCTAAAACTACGCCAACTGCAGCGGTTTATCTTATACAAGGATTCTCATTATGGTCTCTAGCTGCACACTATTTTTTCTTCTGTGAAACACACACCTCTTTTATTTTCCAATGCTACTGTTACAAAGCCATCAAACTTAACGCTACTTAAAACTGATTCTACTTATTTACAAAGGTTTACATTTCATTTTGCGATTTTGTGCCCCCCTTGTCTCAAATCCCCCCTTTTTCTGTCCTTTTGCGAATTCTTTTGCAACATTTTCTATACCACCATTACCATTTAGAGTCTTTTTGAAATATTTTCCTGTTTCTACCTGATGTTTAATTTCATTCCTTTTCCAATCTTTATAGATCGTTTACAACACCAGAGGGAACACTGTATCATACCACAAGTAATCAGTATTAAAGCAATTAACATCAATATTCCTGCAACCAGTTGCCTCAACCAGGAGAGATTAGGTAACCATGAAGTTAACTTTTTCCATATTTCTTCAAACCCCCAGGAGGTGTCAGCCATGGCCATTTCATGAAATACTTTGGTTTGTTTCCAAATTTCCTCCAGATCTGTTTCAATTCTGCCACTTCGGTCTATATAGGAACAACAGCTCTCATTGATTATGGAAGAAACTCCTCCTTGCGAAGCCAGCAACATGTCTAGAGCCATTCGGTTTTGTAATGTCACCTTAGATAGGTTAGTTATCTCTTTTTGTTCCACCTGGATTATATCAATAGTTTTTACTTTACAGAATCACAGAATCCCAAGGGTTGGAAGGGACCTCAAAAGATCATCTAGTCCAACCCCCCTGCAAGAGCAGGGTAACCTACAGTACATCACACAGGAACTTGTCCAGGTGGGCCTTGAATATCTCCAGTGTAGGAGACTCCACATCCCCCCTGGGCAACCTGTTCCAGTGCTCTGTCACTCTTACAGTAAAGAAGTTCTTCCTGATGTTAACGTGGAACTTCCTATGCTCCAGTTTACACCCATTGCCCCTTGTCCTATCACTGGATATCACTGAAAAAAGCCTAGCTCCATCATCCTGACACCCACCCTTCACATATTTGTAAACATTGATGAGGTCACCCCTCAGTCTCCTCTTCTCCAAGCTAAAGAGACCCAGCTCCCTCAGCCTCTCCTCATAAGGGAGATGTTCCACTCCCTTAATCATCTTTGTGGCTCTGCGCTGGACTCCTTCAAGCAATTCCCTGTCCTTCTTGAACAGAGGGGCCCAGAACTGGACGCAATATTCCAGATGCGGCCTCACCAAGGCTGAGTAGAGGGGGAGGAGAACCTCTCTTGACCTACTAACCACTCCCTTTCTAATGCACCCCAAGATGCCATTTGCCTTCTTGGCCACAAGAGCACATTGCTGGCTCATGGTCATCCTCCTATCCACCAGGACCCCCAGGTCCCTTTCCCCTTCACTACTTTCCAGCAGGTCAACCCCCAACCTGTACTGGTACATGGGGTTGTTCTTCCCCAGATGCAAGACTCTACACTTGCCCTTGTTAAATTTCATCAAGTTTCTCCCCGCCCAACTCTCCAGCCTGTCCAGGTCTCGCTGAATGGCAGCACAGTCCTCTGGTGTGTCAGCCACTCCTCCCAGTTTTGTGTCATCAGCAAACTTGCTGAGGGTGCACTCAGTTCCCTCATCCAGGTCATTGATGAAAATATTAAACAGCACCGGTCCCAGCACCGACCCCTGAGGAACTCCACTAGTCACAGACCTCCAGCTAGATTCTGCGCCATTGACCACAACTCTCTGCCTTCTTCCTTTCAACCAGTTCTCGATCCACCTCACTACTTGATCGTCAAGCCCACACTTCCTTAGCTTATCTATGAGGATGCTGTGGGAGACAGTATCAAATGCCTTACTGAAATCAAGAAAAACTACATGTACCGCTCTACCATCATCCCTCCACCTAGTCACTTCCTCATAGAAGGCTATAAGGTTGGTCATACATGACTTCCCCCTCATAAAACCATGTTGGCTGTTCTTAATGACCCCCTCATCCTTGATATGCCTAGTGATGGAGTCAAGAATAAGTTGTTCCATCACCTTTCCAGGGATGGAGGTAAGGCTGACCGGTCTATAATTACCCGGGTCCTCCTTCTTGCCCTTCTTATAGATTGGTGTGACCTTTGCCATCCGCCAATCCTCAGGCACCTCGCCCGTTTCCCACGACTTACCAAAGACGATGGAGAGTGGCCTAGCAATGACCTCCGCCAGCTCCCTCAGCACCCGTGGGTGCATTCCATCCGGACCCATCGATTTACAGATGTCCAGTTTGCATAGCTGATCCCTAACCCAATCCTCATCTACCAAAGCAAACTCCTCCTTTGTCCTGACTCCTTCTGGGGCTATAGAAATCCGGGGCCCTCGGGGAGAGTCTGCAGGAGTAAAGACAGAGGCAAAGAAGGCATTCAGCACCTCTGCCTTCTTTATATCCTCTGTCTCCAGGGTACCCACTTCGTTCAGCAGTGGGCCTATATTGCCTCTTGTGTTAGTTTTATTTGCTATGTATTTGAAGAAGCCCTTTCTGTTGTCTTTAACCCGACTAGCAAGATTGAGTTCCAAGGAGGCCTTAGCTGTCCTAATTGCCTCCCTACATCCTCTAACAACTGTCCTATATTCCTCCCAAGCGGCCAGCCCCTCCTTCCATAATCCATAGATTCTCCTTTTCCACTTGAGTTTGCCCAGCAGCTCCTTGTTTAACCACGCCGGTCTCCTAGATCCCTTACTTGACTTCCTACTCATTGGGACGCTCCGATCCTGAGCTTGGAAGAAGCGGTCCTTGAATGCTAACCAACTATCTTGAGCCCCTTTACCGCCTAGTACACTTTCCCATGAGACTTCCCTTAGCAGTTGACTGAAGAGGCCAAAGTTGGCCCTTTGGAAATCCAGAACTGTGGCTTTGCTAGGTATTCTATTCCTCCCACACAGGATCCTAAACTCCACCATCTCATGGTCACTGCAGCCAAGGCTGCCATTGACCGTCACCACTTCGACCAAACCTTCCTTGTTGGCGAGTACTAAATCCAGCAGCGCTGCTCTCCTAGTTGGTACGTCCACCATTTGCATTAAGAAATCATCATCAATGCACTCGAGGAACCTCCTAGACTGTGAATGACTGGCTGTGTGAGTCTTCCAGCAAATATCGGGGTAGTTAAAGTCCCCCACGACGACTAAGGCATGTAGTCGCGAGGCTACTTCCAGTTGCCTGTAGAAAGCCTCATCAACTCCTTCGTCCTGATCAGGAGGTCTGTAATAGACCCCCACAACTGTATCACCCGTGCCAGTCTGCCCCTTGATTCGTACCCACAGACATTCCACTTGCTCCTCATCCGACCCCGGACAGAACTCAATACATTCTAGTTGCTCTCTCACGTAAAGAGCAACTCCACCACCTCTATGGTTGCTGAGATATTCACAATTGCCTTCTCTAATCCACTTACTCTCAAAGATGGAATTAACCATCTCACAAAACTAGGAAATGCAGTGTTCTGTTCGGCAATAGGGTTAAACCCTCGCTTGATTCGTTTAACAAAACTTCCAACCCAGGTTCCAGAAGGATACATGTCAATAATAGCAAGATTGGGTACCACAGCACCTAAGGTGCATGCCCCCTTCCAGCTGGGGGGTAGAGTCTTATAAGCATTTTCTCCACATAACCAATACCATCCTTTCCTTTTAGGAACGGGCCACCACTGAACTACAATACCGTCTATATTAATAGTATGATTGCAATTTGAATGGTGACCTACATCTGTGGCATTTAAACAAACAATCTCATACTCTGGTTCCTGGTGTAAAACATCTTTGTGTGCAGGTATAATATTTATTACCTGGGTTAGGATTAACTATCCCAAATCTTAACCCTTCCCTCAGATTTAGTAGATTGCTAGTGTTCACCCACAAATTTGTCCATGAGATAGTGTTAGGAATTGGAACTCCAATTAATGGAAGGTCCAGATTTTCTCCTGATTTAGGCAACTGTGCACACACCCAGCAGTGACTATGATTAAAAACCTTAGTGACATTCTGCACTAATTTCAGGTGTAAGTTCTGGCCCCAAGCTTGTGCGCCAGTTATCATATGAGTCCTAATTGTGACTGACGCAATTTCATATGTAAGAGTCCTGCAGGTTCGATCCGCCATGTCTTCTCTGGCTCTGGTGCTTGCTTTATTCTTGAATAATGCATCCAAGCAGGCTGTTCCTTCATCTTCACTGCTGTAAAGGTGGTCAGTAATCTCTGGTACAGTCCGCTCCACTTCTGTAAGGGATCTCCTGAAAAATTCTTAACATAAACCCAGTCTCTGGATCTGAAAGGGTGAATTGGATAATCCAGACCTCTTGCTCTTTTCCCTACCATTCTCTTTTTTATCTCCTCCAACTGTTTTCCCAGATTGATCAGAAACTGCCAGAGATAGCCTTCTCACACTTCCTGAAGACTTTCTCCTTTAAACTGGGACTGATATGGGCTTCCATATAGAATTTCAAATGGGCTAACCTCTTCTTTCGACCGAGGCTTAGTTCGAATTCTTAATAGAGCCAGTGGTAAGGCTTGGGTACCAATATAAATTCATTTCCTGACATATTTTACTAATCTGTTGTTTGAGCAGATGGTTCATCTTTCCTACTTGCCCACTGGCCTGAGGCCTGCATGGAACATGGAGTTGCCAATCAATTTCTAATTTTTTGCCAATTTCTTGTAAGAATTTTGCACTAAAGTGTGTGCCTCGGTCGGAAGAAACTGCCGCTGGTACTCCAAGCCAAGGTATCATCTTGTTTAACAATGTTTTCAGTACTTGTCTTGCATTATTTATTCTACAAGAGAATGCTTCTGGCCAGCCTGAAAAAGTATCCATTAACACCAATAAATATCGATATCCTCCTTTTCTCAGTAATCCAGGGAAATCTCTTTGCCACTGCTGTCCTGGATACCTTCCTCTCCCAGTTGTCCCAATTTGATTTCTATTTTCAGGTTTAGGATTATTCTCAAGACAGAGCTGACATTGTTTTGTCACTAGTTGAACTGCGGTGTACAGATTCCTTCCTACATTTTGTTTGTCTAAATATTTATACAGAGTTGCTACCCCAATGAGTTTTATTATGTTCCTCCTGAACTATCTTCCAGAGTTGATTATAGGGAGTTACAATTCGCCCATCAGGTATCTGAACCCAACCCTCTTTGTTTTCCTCCCCTTTTAGATCCTCAATCAATTTTCTATCCTCTTTTGAATACCTAGGTTTAGATTTCTCAGTGGTTAGTTTGCCATCAGGGATTAAGGACATGAGTTTAGATTGCTCAGCTGCTCATTTGGCTTCAAAACTGGCCGAATGATTTCCGATTTCCTGATCAGAGTCACCTCGTTGATGCCCCCTACAATACATAATAGCTGCTTCCTCAGGTAGCTGAACAGCTTCCAGTAGCCATAGAATTTCTGTAGCATGTTTAATCGGTTTCCTTTGTGTGTTCAAAAGTCAACCTTCTTTCCAGATGGCCCCATGTGCATGTACCACACCAAACGTGTATTTAGAATCAGTCCAAATATTTATCCTTTTGTCTTTAGCCAATTCCAGGGCTCTCGTTAATGTTATTATTTCTGCCTTTTGGTTGGAGGTGTTTGCAGGTAAAGGTTTAGCTTCTATTACCTGTGAAGGGGTGGTAATGGCATATCCTGCCTTCCATTCACCATTTTTTGTGAAACTGCTACCATCAGTAAACCAAGAATCAGCATCTTCCAGAGGTTTTTCTTTCAAATCTGGTCGGCTTGAATATACAGTCTCTATGGTGGCCGAGCAGTCGCGTGTCAGTAGTTCAGTCAGTTGTTCCTGCAAAAGGATGCTGGATTGACAACGTCAGTGACCACCATTTCTGTATCATCGTGTTCCTCAAGGTTGGCCTGGCATTTTAAAAAAAATGAAGGAGATAACTGGTGGGCTCCTTTCTACTCCAGGACTGCTGATACCACATGGGACACTAGCACAGTAATCCTTTGTCCCAAGGTAAATTTGCGAGCCTCTTCAATATCCATGACAACCGCTGCCACAGCCTTAGGCATCCGGGCCATCCTTTGCTCGCTTTATCCAGTTGTTTTGAAAAATACACCACTGCCCTTTATAGGGTCCTAATTTCTGAGCAGGGACCCCCAAAGCTATTCCCTGTTCTTCACAGGAATATAGCCTAAAGGATTTAGTCGCATCCAGAAGTCACAGAGCTGCAGTTCTCATTAGCTCTGTTTTTAAATTTCTAAAAGCCCCCTCTGCTGTATCAGTCCATTGTAAAGAGGGAGGGTTTCCCTTCAGCAGTTCATATAGTGGTCTTACCAGAACACCATAATCATGGATCCAAAGTCTGCACCATCCAGCCATTCCCAGGAACGTCCGGAGCTCCTTGACGGTCGACGGTCTTGGAGTCTGACAAATGGCTTCTTTTCTAGCGGTTCCAAGTTCTCTCTGTCCTCTGTTATTTCATATCCTAGGTAGGAAACTCAGGTTTGGATGAGTTGAGCCTTTTGCTTGGATACCCGATAACCATTCAGTCCCAGAAAATTCAATAATCCCACCGTCCACTGGATACATTCTTCCTTTGTTTCTGTAGCAATTAATAGGTCATCCATATATTGCAACAGAGTCCCCATCTGAGTGGGTGGCTTCCATGATTCTAGTTCCAGTGCTAACTGATTTCCAGAAGTTGCTGGGCTGTTTTTAAACCCTTTAGGTAATACCATCCAAGTTAATTGGGTTTTCCTTCTCGTGTCAGGATTTTCCCATTCGAAAGCAAATAAATTCTGTCTTTCTTTGGCCAATGATAAGCAAAATAAAGCGTCCTTTAAATCCAGGATGGCAAACCATGTCTGATTTAATTTTAGTTTGGTCAATAAAGTATATGGATTAGCCACTACAGGGTGGACGTCCTCTACTATTTTATTTATTGCCCTTAAGTCTTGAACTAGCCTATAGCTTTTCCCATCTGCTTTCTTTACTGGTAAAACGGGGGGTTATATTCCCATTTGCATTTCACTAATAAACCATATTTTAGAAACCTATCAATTATTTCTTCAATTCCCCTTCTACCTTTTATATTTAAAGGATATTGTTTTATTTGGACCAGGCAGGCCCCCCTTTGTATTCCAGTTTTAATAGGCAAAGCATTCTTTGCCTTACCTGGGATTTCAGATGCCCAAACTCCTGGATATACCTGATTGAGGACTTCGGGTGAATTGGACTTCCTGATTTCCTGTTGAATTAATGATACACTCAAAGCTTCCATTAATTGATCCTCTTTTTCTTTTAGTTCTGTTTCACCTCCTTTGAAAGTTATGGTTGCCTCTAAATGTTGTAATAAATCTCTTCCTAACAATGATTTGGGTGAATTTGGCATATATAGAAATTAATGTACCCCAATTTGTTTTCCTCTCTTATATTTTAAAGGTTTTAGAAAGAATGCTTTTTCCTGGTGGCCAGTAGTTCCCACAACCATTACAGACTCTTTTCCTTTTAATGTTAGATCTTGGTTTAGAAACAAATAAGTTGCCCCAGTATCCATGAGAAATTCCACCTCCTTTTTTGCATGGTCCCTAGCTTAATTTTAACCAGTGGATCCACTAGGGTAGATTCCCCAGGTCCCCGTCAATCTAATTCTAGTTCACTAGTCAGTTGAGTTTATTATTTTCCTTGTGGACATTCCCGTTTCCAGTGTCCAAACCCTTTACAGTTTGCACACTGATCTGGAC
The DNA here is from genome assembly GCF_037157495.1 of Lathamus discolor. NCBI lineage: Eukaryota > Metazoa > Chordata > Aves > Psittaciformes > Psittacidae > Lathamus > Lathamus discolor. Next base: position 27,728,783 of record NC_088884.1, read on the forward strand.
CAAGGGAAGTCCTTCTATAACCCCCTCCTCTACCTCTCATCACCATTCCCCGGCCACGACCTCTACCTCTCATTCCACTATGTCCCTCATTCACTTGCTCCAATGCTGTGACTGTGGCCCTTGTCAAAACCTTTCCCAGTTTCCTTTCTTTCACTTGTTCTCTGTTCCTGTATACTTTCCAAGCCACTTCCAATAACTTTTCTATATCTCTTATTTCGGTCACAGATAACTTTTGAAGCTTTCGCCTGATATCCTCCGATGATTGCCCCACAAAGGAATTTGCAAGCTGTAATTTGCCTGCCTCTGAGGAAGGATCCAGTGTGGTGCATTTTCGCATCGTTTCTCTGAGCTTGTCCAGAAACTCCGTCGGCGACTCCTTCGGCCCCTGTCTCATTTCAAACAGCACCGACCAATTTACTGCTTTAGGTATAGCATTTTCAAGCCCATACTTAATCCAATTTTGATATCTCTTCAGAGATGCATAATCTCCAGCATCATTATAATCCCAATCTGGAGCTCTAAGGGGAATATGATCTTCAACCCTCCCCTCTATCACCCCTGCAGTAATCTGAGCGTTTACCTGAGTACAGGCAGTTTTTATAACCAATTGTTTTTCTGTCTCTGTTAATGCATCCAATATTACATCTATATCCTTCCAATCAGGATCCTGACTTTTTACCAGTATCTCAAATTTCTTAGCTACCCCTATAGGGTCATTTTGATAATTTTTTGCAATCTGATTCCAATTATCTAAATCTCTTAAAGAAAAATTCACTTTTATCCTGGTACGTCGCTCCATTCTATCCTCAACCGTTTTATCCTCAGTTCTCTTCCTAAGTTTTAAACGCATTTCCCCAATATCACAACCAGAACAACATCTTTCCAACCTATTACCAGCCTGCTTCCTTTCATTTTCTAAAGCTACAATTAAAGGATCCGAAGGTGCTATATTTATTCCACATTCTTTCTGCCATTCTGGGTGGTTTCGCAATGTGAAAAACATTTCTGCATACATCACTTCATCCCATTTTCCTTGCCTCCTCAAAAACAACATTAGTTGTAATAATGTATTATAGTTCAGAGTTCCATTTTTAGGCCATTTTTCCTGATCCTCCAAAGTATACAAAGGCCGCCATTGATTACAATATTTTACCAATGTTTTCTTATTCACCGAGCCCCCAGGAGACCCTCCCAGTTCTTTCCAATGTGCCAAAATGCACCCTTAAAGGACTCTTCTTTAAGATCTCTCTGCTCTGCTGATTTCCCATTATCAATCTCGCATTCACACACACACACGGGATCCCACAGACACACTCCACACTTGAGACAGACTAAGATTCAATAAGCAAACGCCAGTTACTAACACAGTTATAACAGCCTGTCACCAATACCAAAATCACAAGACCACAATCATCACTGTAACAAGCCACAAAATAAGTCGAATACCAACAAGATCCAAAACCGTTTCCAAAAGACACCCTCTGCGTCTTGCAGGACCCAAACCACAAGATGCCCCCTGCTTCTCGCAGGTGTGTACCACACAGACACTAGCAGCCTCTACCCACGAGATTTCCTATCTCGATTTACAGAAGGTTTCCAGACCTTGCATACACTTACCAAACCAACCCAGTTTAGTCTCTATGTACCGCTGCGCCTTACAGACTGTACAAAAGAATACCTTTTATGAGATGGTCCCTGTCTGCTCCCGCAGCGATCCGAACGAGTCGAGGGGTGCCTCCGGGAAAAACTCCCGAGGGCCCTAGGGAGCCCTGTCCTCAGCGGGTCCTGCAGAGAGCAGAGAGGGTCCCACCTGGGTCACCAGATTGATTCGGAGAAAGCTCCCGGCACAACCTCGCCACCGAAGTTGGAGCCGACAAGCGGGTATTCCTCATTGCGGCGCCGGCAGGCGCGGCGGATAGCTCCTCCTAGCGTGTGTCACCGCGCTGCTGCACAGGCCGGCCTGCTGTAGGCACTGGGCATACATATTCATTACGCACACGCATGCATATTCATGAGGCCGCGCATGAATTACATCGTTTTCCAGACAGTTCCCGCGTGCGTGCAAAAATGTGGGGATGGTCTCTGGGGGTCGTTTACTTCTTCCAACAGTCTTCATCACTTCTGGCAGCCTTGGAAGCCCGCGCAGGAGGTAACGCTTACACCGGCTTCATTGGTTCGGTAGCACTGCAGGCACAGCAAGCGTCCTGTCCTTCTACTTATCAGTTAGTTTAGCTGCAGCCCATCCTGGACACCTGCTAGTCCCAGATACTCCCCATCCACACCTCCCGTTTCTCTATCCTATTTTTCTTACACGTATCTTTGTACTAAGGTCATAAGGACCTAAAACTACGCCAACTGCAGCGGTTTATCTTATACAAGGATTCTCATTATGTTCTCTAGCTGCACTCTATTTTATCTTCTGTGAAACACACACCTCAGTAATTTTCCATTGCTACTGTTACAAAGCCATCAAACTTAACGCTACTTAAAACTGATTCTACTTATTTACAAAGGTTTACATTTCATTTTGCGATTTTGTGCCTCCTTGTCTCAGGTTAGGGCATGGAATAGCCAAACTAATGGGAGCAAGCAAGCAGTCAGGAGAGCCTGAGGTGCCACCAAAGCATGCTTGACACACGGCGCTTCTAGCCCAGGCTGTCCAAGGGAAAACACTCCCCTGTCTGATCTCATCTCAGTTATGCCAAGCACTAACCAAAAACACCTTGTGCATTTCATTTCTCACTCACCCCAGTGACACTCTTGCTGGTGTCCATCTGCCCCATGCATGGCTCCCCTCTGCAGCAGAGCCAGCGCTATCACAGCCCAGGTGACCCTCGAGAGGGTTCTGTTGATGCTGGTTCCCCTCGCTGGAGCAGACCAGCAGCAGAGCCCTCCCATTTCTCACAGAGCATTTAGCTTGCCTCCCAGGTGATGCAGGTACATGACATGCAACCCTTGGGATTTGCTGTAAACTCCATCTGTGTTAAACCTGCCTCTAACTGGAGAGGAGTCTTGCTTCTGCTGGGCTGGCTTTTCATGGCAGCACTAGCTACGGGGATGAATTACAGCCGATGCCCATTGCAGTGAGGGGGTTAGACAGCTGTGACCAGCAGCACACAAGCAGAGTTGCCTGCTTTGATTCCCAGGATCATCCTTTTGTGCTTAGAGAGTATTTACATGTTTTGCCTGATCTATCAGTGATGCTCAGCCTCTGGACTCAGCAAGGAGGTAACTTGCATGGAGCCACCCCAGAAGTCATCAGTGTCACATCCTCTCCTCTGGGTAGGGAATTCTCCTGCTCTCTCTGTAATTCAAGCACTACAGTGAAGAGGTGACACACCAGGTGAGGACAGTCTCTGCTCCATCAAATGGCCATGGGACTTCAGTAAGGCTCAAACCTGGCTGCTACTAATCAGTCCACAGACGTTTTTCTTGTGCAATCTCTGTCACCCTGAAAGGCAGGTGTAAAACCAGTGCAGTGTAAACCTCCTACACCATCTAATGCCTTCTTTAATATTGGAAACCAGCACAGGCTATTCTGCCTGATTTCTACTTCAGCAAGGAGTACTAATAGTACATAAAGTGATCTACAGGTTAAAAACCATGCCTGGAACCTTTCAAACTTGTAGTAAAGGGATCACAGTTTTACGACATACACAAATGTGCCAACAGAGTTCCTCTGCCATGGAGCTGGCTGGTGTGACACAACCTGCAGAGTCCTTCATGTACTCCCAGAGGGGAGTGAGAGATAAAATGTGTGGACAGCAGAAAAACCCACCTTAAGTAACTACATAAAAATGAAAACTACCTTTAATCCAGCACCAATCTTAAATCTACCAGATGCCTCATATCTGGTTATCCCATTTCTTTATGCCAGTCCTTCTTACGTTTATAATCCATCGTTCTTTGATGTTTACAATTTCATACAAAGCCTCATTCAGTGTAACAAAGCCAGCCTAGCCCAGCTGCGTTTGCTTTGCCATGGGGCAGGAGCTGCAGCAGGGCTGGGGGCACAGCCTTTGAGAGGTACAGATTGTCCAGAGGTCTGTGCTATTGCTCATCCTTTCCTTAGATGCAAACTTCCCTGAAGTCCTTCAAATAAGAGATGCTGCATTACTGGTTGTAACTCTTCATTCTCCCCCCATATTGTGAGCAGTGGGCACAAGCCAGCATTTTCCTGCTGTTCTGGTGTTACTCAGCCCTGGAAAAAGCAGCAGATAGGAGACAGAGAGGGGATCTTTACAGTACCTGCCCCAGGAGAGGAGCACATGGAGCATCTTCCCTGCTCCACAGGATGTGGGTGAACCTCTCACCTCTGTTCTCACCAGATTTCATTACAACTGGAAGAGAGCTGGATGCACAGAGGGACGGGAGAGCTGGCTCCCATCATCAAATCAGTGCTACATGTCTCTGAGTCTCTTCTTTCCTACCCAGGGGCTTTTTCAGGGCAAAAGGAGACAAAGGAGAGTTCACCATTTGTCCAAGAGCCCAGCTGGAAGGTTGTCAGGACAATGCCAACGGCTCATCCGCCAGCCAGAGCTCCTGGTGGCAGCCGCCACTGACACTGCTAGAAACTTCCTGCTAGAGGTAAGGTCTCTTGTTGCTTTTCCCCATGGGAACTGATGTACTGGAATTACAAGGCTGGTGTTTTCCTGGGAGAGTCCTCAATAAAGGGTGCTACTGGATGGGAATGCTGCCACTAAACTATCGAAGTCCAGAGAAAGACTGAACTATCGCAGTCCCCTGGGAAAATCTCATTTCTCCAGGTCGGGTCAGGTCAAGGGGAATCTCCCCATGTATTTCATTGTTTCTAGGACCTTAAAACTTTCAGAGTGGGTCTGAAGCTCTTTTGTATTGAAGAAATTACTCCGTATGCTGTAGAACTGCATAGAAGGAGGAGTCCAATAATTTTCCCCTTCTCAAGTTTCTCTCGATGCTATACGTTTAGTAAAACACAAGACATGATAGAAAAAGATGTATTTTTACCTCCAGCCATCCAAGAGCAAGATGAAGTTTAGAAGTGACCACGGGTTCAAACTTAAACACAGGAGAGTCAGGTTAGATATAAGGAAGAACCTCTTCCCTTGTGAGGCTGCTGAGGCGCTGGCACAGGTTGCCCAGAGAAGCCATGGCTGCCCCATCCCTGGCAGTGTTCAAGGCCAGGCTGGACACAGCTTGGAGCAACCAGGGCTAGTGGAAGGTGTCCCTGCCTGTGGCAGGGGGCTGGAGCTGGATGAGCTTTACGGTCCCTTCCAACCCAAACCATTCACTATGGAAGTGAATGACCAGCACAGCACGCTGAGGGTCTGAGGACAGGCCGAACCTAAACTCTAATAAAGAGCATGTGTTCTGCCACTAAGCTGACTCCTACCATGACCACTTCCCAGCCCGGACCCAAGTTAAGGCTCTATAAAGCTGCTGCTTCTCAGCCAGCTCATCGTTGGGATGATATGACAGCAGAGCTTTAGCCCTTGGGATTGTTGCTGGGATTGTCCTGACAACCTTCAAGCTGGGCTCTTGGACAAATGGTGAACTCTCCTTTGTCTTCTTTTGCTCTGAAAAAGCCCCTGGGTAGGAAAGAAGAGACTCAGACATATGCAGCATTGATTTGAAGGGAGCCAGCTCTCTCATCCCTCTGTGCATCCAGTTCTCTTCCAGTTGTAATGAAATTTGCTTGAGCAAACCCACCCAGGGACAGTTTTTCCCATGCCCTAGCTCAGCAAAACTCTAAAACAAAGGGAAAAACTTGGCAATTACAGATGCATTAATTACTCTTCCTATAGCCACCACCTCCCAGCAGTGTTGTTGATGGGTGGGAGGCATGAACGTGATGTCCTGGTGCCAAAGCTGGAAATGGCACTGCACCTCACTGCATCGTCGCACATTGGGGCGATTATCGCCTTTATGATAGATCATTTCATTGTGTTTAAGTCACTAAAGCATGTAAATACATATAAATGCAGAGGAAGCATTTTAAAAACGCTAATATGCATGGTTCCAAATATGCTCCTCATCAGTGGGACATCCTCTTTACCTGCTGTCACAGTCCCCTGACTCTGCATCTTACCATGATGCTTATAACACCCGTTTTCCAGGCCTGAAGGCCAGCCAGTACCTATCACCTCATCCGTTTTTATCCTTGTTTCTTGCATGGAAAACAAATCCTTTCTGTTTGCTTACCTGTTTGGGGGTTTTCTTGGCCTTGGTCAAGCGCTGGGAAACTTTAGTCCCATTCCATTACAGGGTGAGTCAGCACAGGGGATTGCGCACAGTCATTCATCTCCCAGCTTCCGTGGAAAGCTCAGCCTTCTCCACAGGGCCTGAACCGCGAGATGTTTTATATATATATATACGCGTGTGTGTGTACAAACTTCAACATTACATCCAAAACACTTACGTTTTGTTCATACACATGCTGAAAAGACAGGTCTACTCTAAAAAGGGTAAAAGAAAGCTGCATAAAACATGAGCTCTGTTCCCCGTGGCTTGCAGCAGAAGAGACAGCACGTGCATGCTTCACCTTGAAGAGGGAAGATGAAAGCTTCTCTCAGTCCCACAAGGCAATGCAAGCACCAAGAGCCAACACTTTTACTGCTGGACCATAATTACTGAGCTGCTGCCCTGCAAGCAAAGCCCTTCACAAGGCCTGCACAATGTCTCACCTCTCCAAAGCAGCTATCCAGGTGAAAACAGCTCTCCCAGCATGGGGAGCAGCCCTGACCTGCAGTTGTGCGGGACCAGCTGGGGCAGGAACACTGCAAGAAGGAGGGAAACCAGGAGGGCTTGGAGCACAACTTTTCTCAGGCATCATGCACTCAGAAACACAGGGTTCGAACATATTCATGGGTACAACAGAGATTTCAGTTCAGTCCCAGCCTTCAGCTGACACGAGCTGTGGTTTTTGGTTATTGTGTTCTGTATTTGGAAGGGGAAAGTCCGTTTTTCAAATAGCTATTCACTTGAGTCTTTGCAAACAAATATGTCCAGACCCGTAAGGCTTACTGTCACAACTTGGAAGTGAACTCACCTGCCTGCAATTTGTTGCTTGAAGTGAGGAAAAATGACAAAAGAGTGAAAAGCTGCTGAGTTTTAACAAGCACATTGATGGGAACCTTGTGCAGCAGAGAAAAGACAATTCACGCACCAGCCAATTCCAGCCAAAGCCTGGCCAAATTCCTGCCTTGGTGAAGGTGGCATAAGAGCTGGTGGCAGTGACGGTCCCTTTGGGGAGCGTGGCTGCCCGACCCCAGGCACCGACCTCTGCTCTCACCTCACTCTTTCACCCCATTAGCAAGCTGTTACAGATGTGCTCCCATGCATTTCCACAAGCATCTCATGCTGGTTCTGCAAACCTTGACCACAACGGAACATGGGATTCAGGCTCCACTCTCAACACGCCAGTTGGGTGGGACTGGTGCTACTGACACCACCATCCTCCGTACAGTCAGAAATAGTGATGGTGGTGCTCATGTTGAGTGTAACAGCCAGGGCCAGCGGTAGAAATGTGCCTCTACGGGCTGCTCTGCCAGACTCCCCTGAGAGCCCTGTACAGGATGGAATAAAATTCCCCTTGCCACAGAACCTACATGTGAGAGGAGCATGTGACAGGAAGTCAGTAGTTAAGACCCTTACCCAGGAGAAACACCTGGGATAGAAAGAGAAACATACTACTCATGCTGAACAGTACAGGCTATTTGGAAATGCTGCTTTAAACATGCAAGCTTCATGTGACTGGACATATGCAACCTGTTGTAAAACATCCCATGCAAGAAGTTATATGCCATTTCAATTACACAAATGCCTACTAATTCCTAGCTCCCAGCAGGATGGTGAGATTCACTGCGAGCAATAGCAGCAATTGCTTTATCGTGCCAAATTCGCTCACCATCATGGCAAGAGGCTGAGCTGCACTAAAGCCAAGAAGAAACCTCCATCCCTCTCAGACAAGGAGATTCTACTAACCAAACACTGACTGTACTCACCTCTTACTCAGATGAATTTTCTTCAGCAGAACCATGAGGCTCCGCTTTGATGGTAAAACCAAAGCCCCTGAGCCTCAGAAGTTAATTGAGACCATTGCTACAGGGGTCTCCATTGAAGAGCAACATGTTAGTTTATGAATTCTCTGCATTAGCCATCCTGGATTGCTGCTGTATCCAATCAAGGATGCTTAAAGAGAAATAAAGAGGGAAGCACAGTGTTTGTTGAAAATGCTCCATCCTACAGGAGCTGTAGCAGATACTCGTGCCCCACTCCAGTTACACTACAAGCAGCATTGGCTGAACTTCCCCTCAGCAAAGCTGGGATCTCATTGCCAGAACTCCTAAATTCACCATAACAATGTTAAAAGCACTTACAACTCGTGCACTGACAGCGCCTTAGCCAAGCGAGCACCCTGAGACCCCTGGGCTTGGGATGCGACCAGCACTGCACCAGCAATCCAACAGCAAAATTCTGCCAGTGCATTATCCAAGGGATAAAACAGTTTTAAAACAGCTGAGGAAGGGTTAAAGAAGTCCTTTTCACAAGTTAAGGAAATGCTTTCAAGCCACAGGTAGACACATCCCTGCTGGAATGAGCCATCCCCTGGAGTTAGGTGCTTTCTCCCTGCGCTCATGGCCAGCAGTTCCCAGGTGGGGAAACAAGAGCTCAAACCACCCAGCAGCTCCACCCATCACTGCAGTAATGCTCACACCCAGGAAACCACAAGTAACTACTAAGCCCATGGGGCAGGATGAGCATTTTCTTGGGAAAAAGTTAGCAGATTTGTGCAAAATTTTGAGGGATTATTTTTATTGTTCTGAAAGCAAAGTCTACTCAGATTTACCAAGTAGCTTTATTGCCTAGAAAATTTTTTTGGAGCAGGTTTAAAAGATGTCTAAGAGCAAGTGGGTTTAAAACCAAACCAGAACAGTGGAAACCAGTTGTACAGATCATAGAATCATACAATAGTTAGGGTTGGAAAGGGCCTTAAGATCATCTAGTTCCAACCCCCCTGCCATGGACAGGGACACCTCACACTAAACCATCTTGCCCAAGGCTCTGTCCAACCTGGCCTTGAACACCGCCAGGGATGGAGCATTCACAACCTCCCTGGGCAACTCATTCCAGTGCCTCACCACCCTAACAGGAAAGAATTTCCTCCTTATATCCAATCTAAACTTCCCCTGTTTAAGTTTTAACCCATTACCCCTTGTCCTGTCACTACAGTCCCTGACGAAGAGTCCCTCCCCAGCATCCCTACAGGCCCCCTTCAGATACTGGAAGGCTGCTCTGAGGTCTCCACTCAGCCTTCTCTTCTCCAGGCTGAACATAAGTAAAAATAAAAACCACACTAGTTTAACACAAAACACTTGTGAAGATTTTAATTGGGACATTTACTAGAAAACTCAGATGAGGACAATGTGGAGCATTAAGTCCTTAGGAATTAACTCTAAAAGGTTCAGGAAAGATACTGAAAACATTTGGAAAACCACATAAAAATCGTGACCAGGACCCATAACACAACTAACCCAACACAAATCAGGAGATGACGTGAAACACGAATAGTCTTTACAGTTAACCTGTGTATGGATAGACATTTAGAGACAGACTTCTAAACTGAGCTGATTTTGGCACCAGTGAGAAAAGATGCCTTTTCTGCCCTCTCAATCAGATCTACTGCAACGTCAAATAAGTATGTAAGGATTTAACAGGCCAGGTTTGGTTTTTTTTTTCCAGAGGACCCCCTGAACTGTGTCTTTAACTTTGCCAGACTAGCAGGCAGACAATGAAGAGTATCTTCTCTGCCTTTTAATTGCACGCTTCGAAGAAGAGATTGCCCTTTACTTTTCTTACCAGAAGAAATAAAAGGAATTCTTAGAAGACACTAAGACACCAGAAAAGGACATCCATGTAACTCATGCCTTCAGATCTCTGGAAAGATCTACTCATGGTACAGCTTTTCTACCACCCAAACTGAATACAAGTATCAAAATTCCACACCCCTCTGTAAAGTCCTGCTCCTGCAGTGCTGTGCTTTAGGGACAGTTACCTCCTACTACCATGCTGAAAGACAGGAATGCATTTCTGTTGACTTGCTGTAATAAAGTTTCATTAAAGGTTAGGGTGTTCTCACTATTGCACCCAAACCTTATTAATAATAAGGTATTTGGAGAATAATGCAGATAACAAGATAATTTGGACAGGGGTATTAATTTCTTCCTAATACCACACCATACTGACACATGGCCACATGTAATTATTAATGGGTCTTCATGAAGCTAGCTAGGTAATGAGGAAATGCATATGAGTTTGTATCTTTCTGAAGCACCACAATGCATTCTCCTCTCCAGAACACAAACCAAAGAGCCCTCATCAGTTACATAAAATCAGTCAGTTGTACGAAAAAAAACTTCAACAATCAAGACTGGTTTTAAGCCCCTTCATTTGTAATTCTGGATTGGGTAAACATCTGAAACCATCACTTCACACAGCGAAGAATCCAAGGCATTTCTTACAAAACTATATAAAGTGAAAAATCTCTGTTGCTTGGACTTCATTAAAAATGTTCAACTTAAATGTCATTCATTCCTTTTCCAGAGTTCAAAGCACATACATTACTGTAAAACAACATACATACTTCACCTAGGGATAGGTATCTTCAAGTAAGAAGAAAAGTATTTCATATAAACTTTAAAAGATAAGATTTATGATTTCATAAATTATTTTTATATTAAAATTCTTGTATGTGTAACTACCATTACAGAACAACTTTAAGAGATCCCTTGATACATATTAATATAAATATCACCATTCAGACCAGTAAAATTGTACCAAACTGGCTTTAGTTTTAAGCCTGTTCGGTGTTAAAAGTCAAGAGCTGGGAGCTGATGGTCAACTGACCTTAAGAACATACATATCAACAAAAAAATGCGATTATTTGTTTTATTACGCCCAGGCAGCAAATTCTCCAAAGTCCTTCAATAAACAAACCCACGTGTTACGTTGCTGGTTCTATCTTATCAATCTCTTCCTTCTTTGGACCTTCTTCTCGGTTTTTGCCCTGTTGCATGGTATACACCGATGGGCCCATCCTTAGGATCTTCCCACTGCCCAAGCACTCGTCACCCTTGTAGAACACTGCAAACTAGGAGAAAAACAGGGAGAGCTTTTTCAGCAGCTGCAAATGGCATGGTGAACAACTTTAGGCTGTGCAAGGCCTGCTGGGCAGTGATTGTGTTTGTTGGCAGTAAGGATTGCTGGCTTACACAACTGTAAATATAAACATGGTGGTGGAAATTCCATCATGAACTTCTACAGGATTATCTCAAAACTCTTCAGCTACTGAGGTGGAATGGATTGTGCTGGAAAGCTTCCTTTCCCTAAGGGCATGATGTACGTAACACCATCTGCATCTTCACCTGACCTTCCACGGGCTACAGTGGCACTTTTCAAAACAGGAAGTGGACCAAGGACTACTAGAAGGAAGTGACTGGGGCTCCCTGATGTGCTCAGGAGGATTTTAGGAGAGGAGGAGCACAAACATCTGGGATTTGTCCCATTACCTTGCAGTAAATAGCCTGGTTACTGGCTCAGCAGCTCCTGGCAGTCAGGGGCCTCTTCTGCCTATCATCAGTTCTGGCTGAGTCTCCTCAGCTCAGCTCACAGCTCACCTCTCTCAAGTATATCCCTCTCTCCATTACAAAATGTTCTCAATTTCCCCCCTGATATGTCCCAAAGGCTCCCAAGTTTTGGGGTGGGAGAGGGAGGGTAGAACATACACTAGGAGAGGGCATGCAGAAAATGCTTGAGAACCACTGCTTTACAATGTTATGGGAGTATCCTGGTATTAGCAGTGTTAGAAAGCATCACTACACAATACCTCTTCTCAGTACTGTCTGGGACAATGAAATTCACCGGACACAGATCCTCACTAATCAAATTTGAACACTAAAACCGTATTAAGCAGCCAGTTACAGAACTAATGCCTTTTTAAATCTATTTCTCGAACACAACAGATTTCATTTCTGCATACGCAATTGTTACCGGAGATGTTTTCATCTACTTCTAAACTTGTAAACCAGTTTCTCAGATTATATGGATAACAGCAGAGCATTTAATACTAGAAACAACCTCCTTCAAAACAGTTGATGAATAGCCAAAATAGAGCTAACTGCTCTCATGAAAATATATTAATTTGCTCCATCTACTGTTTTATTAGCCAGATATGCCAAAACACACAAAATAGGAAAGAAAGTAACTTCTAATAACTTACCTGCCCAGGTGTGATAGCTCTTGCTGGCTTCACTAGTGTCGCCCACACACTTCCATCTTGGTTTAGAGTCAGCACACACGGCACTAGAGCACAAAATGGCCAAACACCTGCCAGTTAATCCTTATGTTCACATTAAAAGTTAAACAGATGAAATTCAAGATATTATACCCAGAACTGTTTCATGAAGACACTCTAGAAACAGAAAGGCAAGCCAAAACATTTCAACTATTTCTGCAAAACTACACTGAACACATGACCACAGTTTCCCAAAAACCCCAGAACACCAAGGTTTGATTACCCAGTGCCATCTGGTGCCGAAACCTGAGATGACAGTCCATCATCTTCTCTCTAACCAGCAATGCAGGAGGCTCCTCTGCTATCCAGTGCACTCGGTTTGTCCGCAGCAGGTCTCTGTACAGAGCAGGGTGATCTCTTGATGGTGCCTTAAAATATATTTATTTAATGCTGATGTTTCTGACAGAGAGCACATAACTTGTAATGCTTGAAATATAGAAGAATCATCAAGCCAATCAAAATGAAGGCAAAACAAGGAAGAAAGCAAGCATTTATTAGCCCTTAATCAGCTTCCAGGTGGAAGCCTTTAATTTAAATAGGCTAAAGCAAGCCTGAATAGCCAGTTTTCTACATCTCAGTCATGTTGCTTCTTGTATTCTTTTTCCTTCAATCATATTTCTGACAGAGTTCAGACATGTACTGCCCTCCTTATCCCATTTCAACACGATGCTACCTCTCCTCTTCTCTAATTTCTCAACTCAACACCTCCCCAGCAAGGGCATTGCACAAGCACAAACTTACAGCAGGGCATAAAAAAAATTTCTTAGTGGTCCTGCCTTTTCCCTCTCAACTCTCTTTCGATTATGACTTTTTCCCCCCAGGCATATCAAGAAGTAGCAGACCACCTCATTATAACCACATCAGTACTAAGTAACAACTGCACGAACATCAAGAAACATTAACAATGCTTGCAAGCTGCAGAACTCTCGGTCATTTCATATGATTAGTCATTAACACAACAATTGTTTGCAGTATTATATGTATTCTGCCTCAGTTTTCAAATGATTAAACTGTATTACTGGCTACTATTTCTTTTACTAGAAAAAGAAAGTAGCAATACATAGCAAACTGAGATAATACACAGTGTATACACTGTGTCACAATAACTACAATAAACTGTTTCAGAGTAGAAAATGAGAGCTCAGTAGATCGGCTGATTCTTTTCAGCCCTTTGTCTGGAAAAGTTCTATGCCAAACTCTAAACCAATTTTCTACTCAAGAAAAGCCAGTTTGGACAAGATGTTCCAAAGCTGCTGATGCTACGCTAGTTAGTTCTTGCTTCCCCCAAGAAAGCCAAGAATTCTGTCCAAGTTAGAATCACATTCCATACAGAAGGAGTCACAAAATGCTTGCATTAGTCATTCACAATAGCAGTATGAATTAACTCACCACAAAGACATCTCCAGTGCTGACATCTTTGTCTACAACGAACCAAGCATCCCTCAGGCCTGCTAGTCTAGCCCTCTGGCCTATGGTGTAGAGGAACCAACCTAAAGAAACATAAAAATGTAATGCTGGAAGCAATTTTTTTTCTTTTACCTTCAGAAAAATACGTTAAAATCCTTTCCCCAAAACTTTACCACTAAACGAACAATAACAAACCAAGTTGTCTTAGAGAAGTATGTCAATTACAAGCTGAACACCTACTTCGAAGTTGTCAGATGTACCTGAAGCACACAGTTTCAAACTCATCTGTTTCAAACTCTATTGTGCTATTCTTAAGGTTTACAAAAGACAAACATTTCAGCTTCAATTTGTTGTTTTATTACTACTTAGTCTCACCAGTTTCCCTTACTTTTACCTGCTAGAAGAACATTCTACTCCCATAAACTATTTGTGAGAGGAACTCAGTTCTGTCAGAACTGAGGAGAGTAAAGGAAGGACACACAGAAAAAAGGAAAACATAAGCTGCCCATGTTTGGTGATGCCCTGCTATGCATTACTGAGGTGCATGGTGTATTTGTTCTGCAAAGTTCAGGTACTAAAGATTCTGGAACTGAAGCACAGTTATTCTGAAATAATTAAATGAACAATGGTCTCTTGGTATTAAATTCACCACCACTTAGTATCAACAGAGTCACCCTATAATTATCAATTACTTTCTTGCAACATGGAACACAGTCAAAATCAGTTGTAGTTTAAGGCTCTACTATTGTATGAAGTAGGTTTTCCACAACTATTAGAGTTCTCAAACTGGGAAAAACAGGTTTGGAATTTCACAAAATTTGTCCCTCAAAATACAAGCAGCACTGTTCCATTTATCTAAAAGCAGTTATTAAGGTGGGTTAGCCAATTACCTTTGTGTTTTCCCATCACCTTCTTATCTTCAATGGAAACAAAGTTACCTGGTTGAGGTTCTAAATACTACCAAATAGGAAGAGAGAAGTCACAAGATGGCCCAAAAAAACCCCATCAGTGTATTTCAGGTTCTGTCACTACATTCTCTTGAAGCTGGAAACTAACTTTTCAAGCAGCAAACTCTACCCAAGCAGCTTACTGCCTCTTCCCTGATTCTGCTTTAGACAGAGAAGAAGGAAGGGCAGTCCCTATCAGCAGTAACTCTGGGCTTCACCCCACCCCTCATCCTTACTCATGGCAGGGGACAGCAGGATTCAGCCATCTGCCCCGCTCACCTCTCAACCACTCAAGAGCCTCACAAGCACAGCACTACAAGTTCACACACTCCTTTCACTATAGTAAGTGACTGTTCAGGGATGGAGGTGAAAGGTACTTCCTACAGGGTCTTGGCATTTGCTTCTGGGTAGGCTTGGGATGCAAAAGGACACTGGACATTGTGGCTTAGTGTGGGCCAAAAGCTGTTAGAGATTTTTCTGTAGACAGTGTTATAAATTACTACTGAAAACCAGAACAGAGCAAAGATTGGCATGGATTTAACATTGCTCACCTCAAGAAGGAAATTTTCAAAGTTTCTTTCACCAATGAAACATACTCCCATACTCTGAAAAGGAAATGTGGCATTGAGTCCATAACAGCAGAGAAAAACATTTGAAATAATGTCTATTAATGATCTGCTCAAGACGGATCCTCCTCCCCATACATCCCAAACTATGCCAGGCATCTCATAAAATAAACCAAACCACAACATCTGCTCCAACAGAGGTAAACTAATTCTATACAGTATCAAGTGAGACCCATAAGCACAAAAGAGAAATAATGGAAAACAGAACATGTTCAACAAGTAAATACATTAACCTGGGTAACTATACTGTGTGCATATTAAAAACAGAAGGCTCTTGCAAATTAAAGTACAAAAATAATACAAGTTACACAGTAAAGGTGTATCGCTTGAAAACATCTTTCAAAAACAAACAAGTCTTTCCTTTTCAGTTACTGCCTACATTCTTCAGGCACCCATTTACAGTGGAGGAATATGAGTATTAAAAGTGACAAAGACAGCATCAGCAATACAATTGGTGCCTGCATTACATTTTTTTGGGATCAACTCATCAAGTGTTAGTTCTTAGAGAACAGAACTTTTTGTTTGTTTTTTAAAGAGTAACTGTGGAAAACAGCATCATCCACAGAATCACAGAATCCCAAGGGTTGGAAGGGACCTCAAAAGATCATCTAGTCCAACCCCCCTGCAAGAGCAGGGTAACCTACAGTACATCACACAGGAACTTGTCCAGGCGGGCCTTGAATATCTCCAGTGTAGGAGACTCCACAACCCCCCTGGGCAACCTGTTCCAGTGCTCTGTCACTCTTACAGTAAAGAAGTTCTTCCTGATGTTAACGTGGAACTTCCTATGCTCCAGTTTACACCCATTGCCCCTTGTCCTATCACTGGATATCACTGAAAAAAGCCTAGCTCCATCATCCTGACACCTACCCTTTACATATTTGTAAACATTGATGAGGTCACCCCTCAGTCTCCTCTTCTCCAAGCTAAAGAGACCCAGCTCCCTCAGCCTCTCCTCATAAGGGAGATGTTCCACTCCCTTAATCATCTTTGTGGCTCTGCGCTGGACTCCTTCAAGCAATTCCCTGTCCTTCTTGAACAGAGGGGCCCAGAACTGGACACAATATTCCAGATGCGGCCTCACCAAGGCTGAGTACCAGTTTCATAAAGACATACTGAAAAGCAATTATAGTTAGAAAGCCTTTAACAGCTACAGAAAATAAAGACCAAAGGCTTCTAACCTGCTGTAATAGACAATACTTTCCTTAAGGCTCACAGCATCCTAACACATTAACCTTTATCTTAATTCTTCTGAGATACAATGGCAGACAAATAATCTGCAAGCTAAACACACAACTAACCACAAGCTCATCAAAGTTCTTTTAAGCAAGTAGACAGCTATAAAACTGCTTCCCAACCTGTTCTATTACAGTGCTCAGAAACAGATAAGCTGTCACAGTTTTAAGGTTCAAATAGTTCAGGAAAGTCTACTTTAGAAGGAAATAGAAATCAAAAGAGCTTAAGTGTTACCATGCCTCTTTTTTCTTTAGCACATGATGAAGGCCGTGTTCTGCTGCTATCTTCTTCACAAAACTTTTTGTTAAATCCCCTAAAGGGAAAATGGTTTTCTTCAAAGCATCCTGCGAGATCTGACTTAGAAAGAAGGTCTGGTCCTTAAAGAGGTCGGCCCCTTGAAGGAGTTTCACAGCTGCAAAGTACAGAACACAGAGCATCTCAACATTAATGGGGATTCCCTTTAACTGGTCAACTTCCTTTAGTATTTTGTTTGATAATCAACATTTTAGTTTTATTATTTCCAAATACATGTTAAAGACAGTATTCCTGTTTGTGGGTTTAGGGTTTTTTTTCCAAAATCTAACTAAAAATGTTTGGGTATTTTCTCACCACAATCAGAAAGATTCTGATTTTGTACAGTGCAGAATCCTACAAAGTCTTACACTACCTCATCTATTATAATACTGCATGTGTCATTGGCAAGGATATCAACAATATGAAAAATAAAACCAACCATTTCATGTGAAAGAGAGATGAAGATTTGAGTATTTTAGAGTATACTGTTCTTCAAAAAGACATCCAGTTTTGCCCTGAAATTATCTATCTGTCAATCAGTGATTTGAACAATAAGCAGTTATTCCAGCGCTCAGAGATGCAAGTTTGACTTTTTTGTTAAAAACAAAGTCTCCCAATTGAATAAAATTGATATGGTTTTTCAGTCATGTTCTGTCCACTCTCTTTAAGACTTAATAACTTTGCTGTTGTACAAACTCTACTTCTGTGTTTCTTGACTCACACATTAACTACAGGCCAATAGTTCAGTCACAACTAATAATACAAAATCTCAGTAAAGGGCAGTAAGACTGTTTAGAACATCACAAAACCCTACAACTCAGTGAATCACAGTCTGCCACAAGTACAGACCATTTGTTCTGCTCTGCCCATTTCAACTTTCCAGAAATAAAATTAAAACAAAGAAACAAACCAACCCCTTAAGTCCAAATCAAAAAAGGGGAAGCTACAACACAAAAACATCTCTGTGGCAGCTTTGCATACCGGGTGCTTGCAAGTTTCTTTCCCTTTGGCTATAACATGCTTCTCATCATATACACCAGTTTCATCTGAGTTACTTTACTGCATTATGGCCCACTGCAGAGCTATTTGGGAAATCTCTACATTGCCATCCAACCTCTGCTAGTGCCATGCAGAGACACACCCAAAACAACACCCATCAAGATGGCTTTCGTACTGATAACAGGAGAACCACTGTGGTGCCGAAATCAGCCTCTGATTATGTACAGCCACAGGCAGATTATTAAAGAGAAAAACCTGCACTACTGCTACTAGCACCTTTGCTGACCTGAGAATAGTAGCCTTAAAAATGTCTGCCCATGCTGCACTTGCACTTTTCAACTGCAGTGCAGGCAGAGCCTTGATCTACCTAGGAAAACCAAGCTGCTTATAGGAGAACAGAGAAATAAGGCAGAACAGGTGAATTACTAAGTAAGAACCTGATTTTTTCCAGTAAAACAATATACAGTCCAATTACTGTATAAAAGTATATATTATTAATTTTAATGTTTCAAAGCCTTGATTCTAAAATTCCACTTAAGCATATCCCCATAATGAGTTCTACCTATACTGAATAGCAAAAGAACACATTCTCTAAAGTAGATGAAACATTAAAAAAAGAAAATTTTATGTAAGTCATGAAAATACTAGATAAAGATTTCTTGAAATACTTCTCTGGGGGAACAGAAGATGGCCCTGTCTCCTTAATCCACATTACAGCTCCTCCAGAAAGTTCATTATGAAATGCTTATTCTTCCCTCTGCACCTGGATTAGAACTCTTAAAACAGAAAATGTAATACTTGACTGGTCAGGGTAATTTTCAGTAATGTAAATCTTCTGTTTTGCACTATCAACCTTCTATAAAGGCTGGGTTTTTAATGGTAATCATTGTGTGTAAGGTAACAAACTTCCCTGATACTGTGACACCAAACAAGAGTTTAAAATTCTGGGATGAAATAAGAAATGAAGAATCCACTTACTGTTTCTAACTTCAAAACGGTTTCTGAAAAGCCTTTGTGGTCTTTTCGTATGTTTCTGTTGAAATACCTCTTCGTCCTCTAGTGAGGTCCTAGCATAATGCCCAGTAGCAATTGCATCTGCTCCTATCAAGAAAAAAACATCAATGCACATACTTGAAATTCAGTTTAAAACAGGATTATAAACATCCAGTAATAAAAGCAGAAAGCAGTGATAGAACAAAACCTGTAGAGAAGTGTTACACTGACAATAATCACACTCCTGCTATTCAAACAATGTGAACTATTCATGAGCATGCCAGCACTTGTGCTTTTGTGCTTGAAAGACCACCTAAGAATGTAAAACTTAATGGTCAGGTCAATGTATATCCCCAAAGTAAATTTGTCCCAACTTATGAGCAACCTGCTCTAGTGGGAGGTGTCCCTGCCCACAGCAGGGGGGCTGGACTAGATGACATTCAAACATCCTTTCCAAGCTGAACTGTTCTATGATTCTACATGTAAAGGCGAACTTAAAAAACTTTGCAAATACTGAAATACTGCCACAGAGATAGGTGAATTAAGCATGCATATGAACTCAGGTTTTCCCCCATCTTTTCAAGAGTTTGTATCCTTTAAGTATTTCCACAGCACACACTCTTTACTGACACACTTGAAAATGCCTTACCAAGGTTATCCATAGCATAATGAAGAAAGTAGTTGAATTTGATGTGCTTGTTACACACAATATCAGGATTAGGAGTCCTTCCCAATTCATACTCTTTTAAGAGGTCACTGTAAAATAAAGATTCAAACGTATATTGCCATTATTAACACAGCATAATACTATCCGAGACTGAAAGATCTGTTTAAACATGAGAACTCAAGACTTAGGCATACTGAGCATGTTATGTTAGAAATAAAATACCCATTGGATGTTAACCTGTAAAAGACAATGCTTGGAAGACTTTCACCAAAGTGCACTGAGGACATGGTCAAATGATCTCTCACAGTCTTGTAAATGTGTTTTATTAACTTAATGCTCCCTTAGGGGAGACATGGCTGCCCTCGGCACACATCCCACTTGTCTCCTCAGAATTAAACCACACTGCTTCATTTTTCCAAGTGACAGTGCAGCAGAGCACACACCAGGGGTTACTGTGTCTCAGTACAGACAACAACTTAACCTGCAATAATGCCACCATAAACAGTCATGGGAGTTCATTTTATATGGCATTTTTTCCCCGTCTTATTTCTTCAAGAAATTCAAGAAGTTTCTCAAAGCCATGTTGTAGTTTTACACTGTCACATAATTAAAGTGCTTAGCAATAATTTGCTTGAAAACATTAATATAATAACTAGTGAGAGTAAACCAGCATACAGGACTGACTGAGATACCAAAAGGCCTGATCACTGCATTATTTAGCTTGTCTTCAGTAGCAACTGAAGTCAAGAGGAACTGAGTGGGCACAGGCTGGATTTAAAAGTACACCAGCAACCCTATTATTTGGTTTTACTTTTCAACATCTGAAACAGAAGCAGTCGCTTCTTCTTCACCATGTGATTCATTACATTCATAAATAGAAAATAAAGCAATGTATATTTAATTTTGTCTAGCTCCTTTTTAACAGTTTTGAATTCAACAGTTCGTACTAAGAATTAAATCACCTAGGTCTACCCAGAGCTGCCTCCCCCTTGCTGACTCAGCACTGTACTCTTAGGATAACACAATTCTTCTTTGTAATTACTGCAAGAGTACACTGGAAGCCTTAGAAAAGATTCAGCATAAAGACAGACTCACATCAGTTCAGAACTTCAAGTAAAGTACAGAACTGGAGGAAAGGCAGTGAAGGATGCCTGCTGAACCTCCCTCTGATGTAAGGATTTGAAACAGGCTGTGTACAAACCACAGGCAAGACAAGACCTGGATAGTTCTCTTGATAAAAGGTGTTTCTGATGAATAACCCTCTAAAGAGAGATCCAGAGGAAGAGTAAATCCCAGGTCAGTGATGACAGTAACAAAAACAGGATTCCAAACAAACCAAATAACCTGCCACAGACACTTTGGGAACACTGTACTAATAAATGATGAGAAGCAAAAGAAAAGCTGATCTTCTATGATCTTTGCTTCACTATCATTTAAAGACACCCCTCAGGAGCTTTGGTATCATTTATACACTCTCACACCAGAGCGGAAGCATGGCGTTAACTTTCTCAGAACAGGGCTCTTTCCTTCACTGACCGTGCAAAAGTTTAGTGCTCAACTCGATCTCATTTCAACATGAAGTAGCATGACTAGGTTTCTTCTGAGACAAGGTAACAACAGCACTACTTAAAGGGGGGCAATGAAGATCAGTGAACAACTTTTGTGCACTTATGTTGCGTGCATAAAGGATAAACTTCCCTTCTCCTGCCTACAAGAAAAACTTGGCTTTTCCTAAGTAGAACTTTCTCTCCTTAAAGTGGAACAAATCCACAGAAAATCCAAACACCCTCTTCAGAGTGCAGTTTCAAATCTTTTAGAAGCTTAAAGAAGCAAGGCTAGTTCATGATCACTTTGTCATAAACTGGATTCAGTACCTGCTAATGTAAAATGTACCACATGAACTACACCCAGACAACAATAGCACCCCATTTACTACTTTCTTATGAAGCTGCAGTAAAGTTGGGCCAGTTGTGGGCAGCAGCAGAAATAAGCTGGAACAAAGTAATTGCTACAACTTGTAACAACTAGAGAGAAGCATCCTATTAATTTTAAAAACAAACATATTAAGACCAACACAGAAATTCTGATCTTGAATATGAATGAGAGCAAAAATAATGCCTGTGTTATTTAACAGGCTTCAGTAGTTTCTCTTAGCACTCACTTAGCACTGCAGTAAACTGTCACTGCCCCGTATGTGTCCACCCTGCCTCCCCACAGTAACACTACTACACCAATACACTGAAAGATCCCCCATTTTAAACGTGTTTGTACCTGAATACTTCATTCCAGTATTCTTTCACGTAGGAAACCTGGTGGAAAGGAATATCCAGCTTCTGACAAACGCGGTAAGCATCTTCACAATCTCTGTCAACGGAGCAAGCTCCTTGCTCATCCAGCGGGTCCCAGTTCTTCATAAAGACGCCTGTCACCTGGTAGCCTACGAAATGAAGGCAAGAATGACTTTAAAAATGTACTTCTAACTGCCTAGACCCAAAACCGCGGTTAAGCCTCGCTCGAGTAACTGCTTTCTTCAGAAGGCGCGAGTAGTGCCGTGTCAAACAGATACCCTGCTAAGCGTTACTGTTCGGATACCGCACGGCTATTTTCGGTCCTGCAGCTAACAGCCAGCATGAAGCCAGCCGAACGCGGAGGTACTTCAGAGCCCCGAGTGTCCCGATCCCCCTTCCCGGCTGGCTCCGGCCGCCCCGAGGCGGGGCGTCAAACCCGCCGGAGGACGCGGCCGAGGGCGGGGAGCGCCGCTGGGACTCGGCCCGCCGGAGCTCAGCGCAGCGCCGCGCCCGGCCCCGCCGCCCCTCGCGCACCTCGGCGGCGCAGCAGCAGCGCGGCCACGGCGCTGTCCACCCCGCCGGACACGGCGCAGGCCACGCGGCGCGCCCCCGCCAGCATCGCACCGCCGCTTCCGCCCGCCGACCTCCGCTTCCGGCGGCCGCTGAGGGGAGGGGCGGGGCGGCGGCCAACGGCGCCGGCGGGTGGCGCTGAGGAGCTCGGGGTTCCGGCGGCGGGCGCTTAATGCAGCATCGGCTGGTCCCGTACGGAAGCGCGACCTGGGAGGCAGTCACGGTGTCTGTTCCACCCTTCAGTGGTGGGCAGCCCGGCTCCGCCCGCAGGAGGGGGTAACGCGTTGTCAGATCAAGCCCACCGGAGAAACCCGAAGAGCTTGCTGCCCAGCGACCCTCCTCACTTCAGGACAGCCAGAGCCCTCAGACACACACTTCGTGCAGGAGTCCGCTGGCTATCTAAGAGCAAGACTCAGCAGATGGAATTGCACAAAGGAAAATCTGAAGACAGTAACAGTCTCCACTTCATTGCTTTGTGTTTGTTATCACTTGATACGCCAAGAGCTAATCCAGCTGGCTCAGCTGCTGCTGCAGAGCAGTGCAGCCTCCCCTCGCTCTGCCACTTCCTGCACTAACCCTGCCTCAACATCCCTGGACCTTAGAGCAACTGACCTGCAGTTTGGAGGCTGGAATTTGGCCCTTAGTTGAGGATGCATTGAGCTATCAACACAGTGCCTGAATTCCAGTGAACAGCTGGGCTAGTCAACAGAAGTATTCAAGCAGCCATAGTCAACCACAACCCAAGTAGCTTCAACTGGTAGAGGACTGATGCTTGTTTGTGAGTAGTCATGCTCAAACCCATGATTTAGATCTGCTGCCTGTAACAGCATACATTCACAAAAGGGAGGTTTCAAGGGGCATAGAACACCTGGCTCTCCTGCAAGTCATAGAATCATATAATAGTTAGGGTTGGAAAGCACCTTAAGATCATCTAGTTCCAGGATGCCAGGGATGCCAGGGATGGAGCATTCACAGCTTCCCTGGGCAACCCATTCCAGTGCCTCACCACCCTAACAGTAAAGAACTTCTTCCTTATATCCAATCTAAACTTCCCCTGTTTAAGTTTTAACCTGTTACCCTTTGTCCTATCGGTACAGTCCCTAATGAAGAGTCCCTCCCCAGCATCCCTATAGGCCCCCTTCAGATACTGGAAGGCTGCTATGAGGTCTCTACACAGCCTTCTCCAGGGTGAACAGGCCCAACTTTCTCAGCCTATCTTCATATGGGAGGTGCTCCAGTCCCCTGATCATCCTCGTGGCCCTCCTCTGGACTTGCTCCAGCAGTTCTATGTCCTTTTTATGTTGAGGACACCAGAACTGCACACAATACTCCAGGTGAGGTCTCACGACAGCAGAGTGGAGGGGCAGGATCACCTCCTTCGACCTGCTGGTCACGCTCCTTTTGATGCAGCCCAGGATACGGTTGGCTTTCTGGGCTGTGAGCGCACGCTGAAGCCGGCTCATGTTCATTTTCTCATGGACCAACACCCCCAAGTCCTTCTCTGCAGGGCTGCTCTGAATCTCTTCTCTGCCCAACCTGTAGCTGTGCCTGGGATTGCTCCGACCCAGGTGTAGGACCTTGCACTTGTCATGGTTGAACTTCATGAGGCTGGCATCAGCCCACCTCACAAGCATGTCAAGGTCCCTCTGGATGGCATCCCTTCCCTCCAGCATATCAACCGAACCCCACACACACAGCAAACTTGCTGAGGGCACACTCAATCCCACTGTCCATGTCACCGATAATGTTGAACAAGGCTGGTCCCATTACCAATCACTGAGGGACACCACTCATTACTGGTCTCCATCCGGACATTGAGCCATTGACCACAACTCTTTGTGTGCAGCCATCCAGCCAGTTTTTATCCACCAAGTGGTCCACCTATCAAATTGACAAGTCCTTAAAGTACAAGGCAGACATCTACTTAGCTCCTTTTTAAAAGGGATCACAAATACATCACTCAAAAGTTGTGGGGTTTTTATTTAAGCATTTATATATCTCTGCTTTGGTTTAGAAATATGCATGCTGTTGCTTTCTCCTTTGAATCACACAAACTCAGCTGCTGCTGGTAGTGTATTCCACTAGCATTCAACAGTAAAACATACCTTTCTAAACTTGCTACACTTCTGTATGAAAACCCACCCTGAATCCACTAACTTTAGCTACATCTCAACATTTGTTAGTGAAACACTAAAATCATCTAACCAAAGCCTGTAATAAAACATCACCAAATTATTGTACAAAATGGCAAACACATCATTTATTTTAAATTAAATCTTCATTGCACACAGGGAATAAAAAGAAAGTCTTCCTGTAAAAAGAATATCTTTTTTGCCTTAGAGCAACAGTTTAAACACATACATTGCAGCACATCCATGAGCAGAACCGTGAGACTCAGACTACATCAGGACTGCTTGAATTCTATTGTGTTAACACAGTTTATCACATAATCTATAGTCATCTTCAAAAAGCAACCATGTACGAGTGAAGAGTAATTCCTAAACACTTTAAAGATCACAAATGCCAAGAAATCTTCGTTTTGGCTCAAGTTCAGAACTTGAGTAGCGGGGAATCCAGGTTTTCTTTGTTCATATCAGGACTCAGGGTGATGAGAGGTGAACTCAAATCAATTAGCTGAAAAAAAGAACAAAATTTAGATACTGTAGTCAGCTGTTGTGTATAACTAGCAGCAATAATCTCTAACAGTCTTCCAGTACTTTTTTTCTTGTTTAAGATTCCCATTAGTATCCAGAAGACAAGCACCACACAAAGGTGGTTCAGGTTTTTAAACATCTAGCTCATTCTTAGACAAGCACAAGCTTCTCATAAGGTGGTTATTTGCTCATACTCACTAGAAGCCTAAAAGGCTTTGAGTTTCACAACTGTGTATATTGGAGTGACACAGTCACCCAGGCAGGGCAGAGCACTTCTGAGCATGCTTCCAGAAGTCACTTCTGTAACCTCCAGAAGTCACTTCTGTAAACCTCTTTTGAGATGCTTTGAAGGACCTCATAGTAAGTTGATCCCAGCTACATCTAACATTGCCAAAGGCTACATCCTCAAAGTTAGAACTATTTATCTGACAATGTCTAAAGGCATGTATGTTCAAGCCACTAGTGTACAAAAAACATTTGCCCAGAAACATCTGTCAAATTTAGTGTAGATTCCAATGCACACCTTTCAACTAAGGAGGGGATTTGGAAAGGAATTAAACAGGAGAGACAGCCCTGCTTTCTGCTGAAAATGAGCAGCTGCTGTTAAGAACTGGAAATATACAAGAAAAGACAAGTCAGCATGCCTGCTGTGCTGAAGACAGCATTCACTTCCTGCTTCAGAGCAGTTTCATTCTTTGACAACTGCTTTAAGCATCAAGTTCTTTCTCCATCCTCCTCCTTTTCCTATTTGCACATTGCTCACTGAGCTTCTTTAGAGCACACTGATTTTAAATATTATGTTCTGTTTACTTAAGACCCCTTGTGTGAAGTATCATACTGAACATATGAGCTCATGTTAAATAATCCTTACAAGTACTGTGGAGCTGCTCTGCAGACAAAATACATGCAGCCAGTTGAAATTTTTCTGCTAGCATATTTGCACCAGAAGACTTGAATGTAACTTACCTTCACCTGCCCTGGGAACATGGGCCTTAGAGGGGTAATCTTATTCATTTCAGGAGTATTGGAAAGATCAATCAGAGGTTTGTTTTCACATTCCAAGGTGTGTGGGAGAGATATGTCTACTCCAATATCTACCAGTATGGCCTTAAAGAAAAAAGAGATAGTTCAGATTTTCTCCTCTGTTCTTCATGCTTCTTTCATAAGAACTTAGGCAATTTATGCAGCCATAATAATTGAAAGAGAGGCTTAACATACAGGTTGGGTATTTTTCATGCAGGATTGTTTGCATGCAGTGTAAAAATCTCAGCTCCTGCTCTGCCAAAGGCTGGCATCACAAATAAGGAAAATGCAGCAAGACAAAGCAAAAGAGCTCCTTGGGGAACAAAGCAATTTTTCACTTAAAAGTAGGCAAGTTAAAATAGAAAAGTAATAACTCTTAAGTCAGTTAAATTACTTGACTGCAATTATTGTGCAATCTTATTTAGCCATATAATCTATTCCATACACCTCCAAACTTTAGTCATGTTTTGTCCAGTTTAACTACTCTATACATGTGCTAAACAATTCTGTAACAGATACTTGGTGACATCAAATAAGTCGACAAGGAAAATACTCATGCAGTTACATCAATTGATCTACAGGTTATTCTGTAACTGAGTATTTGTAAATCAGTAGCTACTATGACAGGTTACTATTTCAGCACTACCAGTTCAGTCCTTTCTCCTTAGTGCCTGTGGAGTAGCAGCTTTCAACACAAAGCCAGTAGATTCTTGAGAAAGTTTACTACAGCATTTACTGCTACATGGGCTTTGAGGTTTAATCCTCATTCACTGTATGCAGATTTGCACTTCTGTTAGGTGCTAGAATTTAGCTACTTTATGGCTGCAATAGGAACTGCCTTGTGACTCTGCTTTTCTAATCAAATCCACAATGATTTCATAGTACTTATCCAGAAGTGGAAATTTAATATCAAACTACAAGTAGTTGACCATTCAGCTTTCTTAGGAGAATAATCTTAGTAGAAACACTGAACAGATGTTCAGTGCTAAACATAAGCACTAGAGGGTGCACTAAATTAACAATTAGAGTTAAGACATTTTAACTTCACATGTACTGGTTTTCCCTAATCTATCATCTTTAAATAATTTCTTTTCAAGCAGTTTGCTTAGTACTGTAGAAAAATGTATTGTTATTTCTTACTTCAGCTTTTTTCTCTTCAGCCAATTGATTTTGTACATCAGCTTCTTTTAATTTGTCTTCTACTACTTCTGTAGCATTTTTTTCTGGTGAGAAGTTAAGTGCAAGAGGTAACACAGGTGGAGGAGATGTATCATCTTCTGAAGAAGATATCTGTGTCTTACTCTCTTTTGTCTGTTTAGAACTAAAGGAAAGAGCATTAAAGAGCATTAGCAATAATTGCATTCTTTAATCAGCATGACTCCAGACAAGACAATGCGCTTAACCTAATATTTTTTACCAAGTTTAAATGACCAAAGCTTCCCATATTTTCATCCAAAAGTATGTTAGCTACCTGCAAAATACAACATATTTCATGCTGCAATAAATGTATAGCCTACCCATGTTAAATAAAAAAGTTAATTACTTCAGGTTTATGAAGAAATTAATCTTAAATTGACATATATATGCAGCCTAAGCTTCATACACAGGATTTTGGGGTGGTTTTTTTAGGCTTTAAAGAAACAACTAGCAAATGAGTATTGATACTGCATATCACTGAGCAACCCACTTCAGTCCCTGCTGAGAGGAAATACTGACCAACTGGAGGACCAGGGGTTGTAATTCCATTAGTATGATAAAGTCATTGTAGAGAAAGTAATTGCTTCCTTAAGAGAAAAGCCTATTTTGGACATTTAGCCTAAGTAACATGACACATAGCAGCAGCTTTCTAGTCATGAATCATTCCTGCTTTAATATTGTTCATCTCCACCGACCATGAAGCAAGCCTGCATACATATATATGCCACTTGTGACCCCATGTTGGGCTGATAATATGAAGATGGCAACATTATTTTCACAGAAAACAATAGCAGCACAGGATTCACCCACTCTGCAAGCAATTCTTTCAAATGAAACACAGGTAAACCTGCTCAAAAAATATAGTTATCAGTAAAAAATGCCAAGGATTTAGTTTACGAGTTAATGTGATTTTACAGAAGCATTGGCAACAGTATAAACCAAAATTAAGAATAATAGGTGATTTAACCCAGCTGCTTCCCTTCATCAGAAGGCAACAGGAAAAACACCAACACCAAATCTGTTCTCAATCAGAGCATCAGATACAAGTCTTAAGCTGTCTGCTAGCTCAAGAAATAAAAATAACTTCCTATTAGAGATTATAATACGTTAATGTTACATACTGACTCATCTCAGTGCAGCTTGCAGTATTTCACTAGTCACAAGATACAAAGATTTATTAGGCCTATACAGAATCTGTGCTCTACTCTAGCATTTCACAGAGGTCCTTGAAACCTGAAAGTCATTATTAAAATCCATTTAGAGGCACTTTCCCTACAACACATTTCATATATGGAGGTTTGTCTTACCCAGCTCTAAGAGTCTTTTTGGTAGAAAAGCTGGAATTTTGGCAAACAGATGCAGCACGTGAAGAAAATGCCATTCTTGGTGCAGATCTAGGAGTCACTGCTGGAAAGCCTGAGATACGACGAAGAGGTGTAGGTAAACCAGACCGTTTCAGACTGGCAGGAGTCATGGAGACAGACCTCTCAGAGAAACAAGCATTCTGAAAGAACCCATCTTCAGAGGCTTTCACAGGAGTGCTCACTGCCATGGCACTGAAAAAGGAACACGCATTAGCCAAAAGCTTCTAGGAACTGTTTTATTCAAGCTATTCTACTAAACAATAGAATTCAGTTTCCCTTTTGTCAGTAAGGGACAGTAATTATAAAGTGATAATCACAGCATAGTGATGTGGGGGGGAGGGGAGGTGAAATGGGAGGGACAGTGAAGTATGTCTGGTTTTGTTGTTGTTGGTTGGTTTTCTTTTATCAATTCTAATAAGCATTAACACAGCTAACCTGGAGGGCCTAAAGGGACTAGACAATAAGGTTAGAACTTTTAAAGACTGTTAGAATGCAACATGGTTGGGTGCTACAAGAACAGCACATTCAGTTTTCAGTTCAGCTTTACCTTCCAAATGTGCCACAAAATGGTAAACCAACAGATGGTACTGCCTTTGGTGCTGATCTGTTCGACGGTGTATCTAAAGAGAAAAGTTTTATTAGTTGTTATCCATATTTTTTAAATAACAGATACCTTTCAGTTAAAATACTAATTCCTTCCAAGAGGTGGACAGAAGTGCAATGAAACAAACAACAACCATTCAAGGTAGTGTTTGCTTTTAAACGGGCAAGCTAGAAGACAGGTCTTGCAAAGTATATGCTTACCTTGAGTCTTCACTGGAACCTTAGTTTGACTTGTAGGAACAGACAAAGCTCTAGCCTTGGGCTTTGGACACAGGCTTCCTTTTGTTGCACTTCCATCTTTATTATGCAGACTGGGAGCAGAGTTCAGCCTCTGAATTCCACTGCCTACAGCCTCGGATGATGTTGCGGAAGCTGAAGACTTAACTAAGCTTACAGCACTAGATATTTTGGGAGTACTAACTGATCTTGCTTGGCTCCTGGATGTCTCAGCATCGGCAGCCTGCAGAGATGACACTTTGGTAGGTCTGACAAAGGCTGACCTGTTCGTACTAGATGATGAAAGCTTAGACCCACTCACACTAACTTTTGAAGACATGCTTGATTTTCCTGAAACAGAAAGTTAAGTTATAACTTCTGAATCCTTGCTTATTGCTAAGTTTTTGACTAAGCAGAATATGCTCACAAAAGGAAAAAGAAACCTAATTTAAATAGAAACCTAAATACTGTAAACAACTCAGCTTTAAGGAGAACACATACAGCTACTGAAAACTTACTCCCTGAATCCTCCATCAATTTTTGTCTTAGAAAGTCTCCTCACCAAATTCCAAATTACTGCAATCAAGCCAAAGAATATTCTTCAAAAACTGCCAGAACAGCTTGCAGAGTCAAGTTCCATTTTCAACATTTCCTCACAGCATAGTTGGCTATGTTCCCTTAAGCAGGCATTCAAGAAGGTAATAGTTCAAGTTACACTGATCAACACCATGGGCTGACCTCCCCCACAAATGCTTTTCTTAGTTTTCTGTATGATTCTTACTTTTAGCCTAGCTGGTTGCTTTCATTAATAGGATGAGTCTTGACTAGACATTTCCATCATGAAAAATTATTCTTAAGCTTTAACTTTTACTGATACACTATTATCCATCCAGAAACAAATTACAAATTAAAAACTTGCAGTAACTTGATATCTTGATAGATCCTACAAGAACTGTGGTGCTTCCATCTGTCAGTACTTTACAAACAATATAAGCCCAAGATTCATATTTAGTCCACAGGGATTTATTGGGCTACAAAATTTTATTCTCCATTCCAAACACTTACCGCTTGGAGGTACTGGACACCTTTAAAATATATCCAAACCCAAAAACCAAGACATGCTTAGCTATTTCAAAATTGATTTGTGGCACAAATCTGTAAGTGATTACCATTTTTTCCTATGGGAGAAATGGGTAAACTTGAATTCAGACTTGAGTTTATGCTGGAAAATGATGACAAGGATGATGTAATCTTTCTTGGGAGACCGACACCAGGAAGTTTCAGATGTGTTACCTTCTTTAAGCCAGGCTGAATCAAAGAATACAATTTATTCAAAAGCAAATAAAAATTATTTAACACATTATTTTACTGTGCTTTTTCTTGGTTTTACCGCTTTTTGTACATTTTGGAGAAGCTCCTTCCTCAGATTACAGTTTTTAAAGTGAACTTTCTCAGAAACAGTTCACTATATTGGGCTATTACACAGAACCAGAACATGAGATCTAGGAGAGATGCTTGCTGTTTCTATTCCTGCCACAAACTTGAGTATGGACCTACAGAATAAAATTAGTAATCCAGGCACTAGTATATGCTGGGCACCAACCAGCTAGAAAGCAGCTTTATAGGAAAGAGTCCGAGTGTGCTTGTGGACAAGCTGAACATGAGCCAGCAACATGCCCTTGCAGCAAAGGATGCTAATAGTATCTTGGGCTGCATTAGGAGTGCTGCCAGCAGGTGGAGAGAGGTGATCTTTCCCTTCTGCTCACCACTGGGGAGGCCACACCTCAAGATCTGTGTCCAGTTCAAAACTCCCCAGTATGAGAGTGATTTGGAGCTACTGGAGAGAGTTCAGCAAAGGACCACTAAGATAATTTAGGAACTGGAGCATCTCTCATCTGAGGGAAGGCTTAGAGATCTGGGACTGTTGAGCCTAGAGAAGGCTCAAGAAGGATCTTGTCAACATATACAAATATCTGAAAAAACAGTGTCCAGTGGTGCCCAGTGAGAGGACCAGAGACAATGGGCACAGGCTGAAACACAGTAAGTCCAACACATATATAGTTGCTCTTAAATATGTTCATTGTGTTATAACCTTAGAATACACATTCAAGAACAGCATTTACAGAACAGAGACTACTTTAAAGCCATTATACACACAACAATATCGCTTTAAATTAGAAGGTAAACTA
Organism: Lathamus discolor; assembly: GCF_037157495.1. Taxonomy (NCBI): domain Eukaryota; kingdom Metazoa; phylum Chordata; class Aves; order Psittaciformes; family Psittacidae; genus Lathamus; species Lathamus discolor. Next base: position 27,760,387 of record NC_088884.1, read on the forward strand.
TATGATTTTTTTTTCTTCTTATCAGAACATCACAAAAATATTTTCACATTAAGAATGCTTGTCATTACCTTACTTGGTGCAGGAAGGGCTTTTTTGTCTTGTGCTGAGGAACTGCCACTGAAGGAAGACTCAAAGACCTCTGCATTAGCACCAGATTTATCAGAAATTAGATCTTCAGGTGATCCCATGCTGCTCAAGTCTCCTTTTGTAGAAATATTTGGATGTTTTCCTAGTTTGGGCTGCAAATTTCAATGAAGCATTTTAAAAGCTACTGATGGGTCCAGAAACCACTATAAAGCTTTTGACACAAATTGATCTTGTTAAGAAACTAAAACAACAGTTAGTGAAGCCTTTGAACTCAGTCAAGTCCTTAGTGACATTAAGTCACCAAGAAGAGTGCAGTAATTTTACCAGCAAAGACCCCAGTATTTAAACAGAAACCAGGAATAATGGTATTCATAAAACCAGAATACAGTGGAACACAAATTTGCCTGCAGATGCTCTATAATGTCATAATATATAAACTAGTTTGCTACTATACCGTAGTATCTTGACCTGACTTTTTTTGTATATATTAATGTTTCCTGCCTAAGGATCTTATGAAGAAACACTGGATTAAAGTTCACCTTTAAAAATAAAGCTTGTAGACAGTTCAAACATTCCTAACATGTAAAGGCTATGTTTAACAAAAATATTGTTGCTCAGAATCTATCTTTACCTCTTCAGTAGTCAACAAATTGCTTTTTCCAAGAGTAGATGAAGGTTTTGCCATTGGCAGTTTGCCAGTTGCCTTCATGTTTCCTTCCTTAGTTTTCTGTGTTTGTGTCAGAGATGAACTGTCAGGTTTTGTAGGAGATAGAATTTTAACAGGGCTTTTGTCTGGAAGAGCATGAAGAACATGTGTTTCGGCATCTGACAAAAGTTTATCTGATTCCTTCTGGAAACAAGGTGGCAGCTGACATGCTGGGCTTTCCCACACACAGTATGTCTCTCTTTTAACAGCCCTGGGACTTGCCTCTATATTTTGGTTCCTCAGCATTTTTAATTTTGCCTTTGAATCCTCCACAAATGTTTCTGTAATCTTGTTTTCCAGTTCTTCAGATTGTTTTATTTTAGTCTGTTCATTCTTGCTTCCAGTCTCTATCTGCAGTGCTAACAGACGAGCTTCTTTGAAGATTTCCACGAATTTCTCTCCTGTAAGTGGGCTCCACATGAGTTTATCATCACAAGCAGGTGCACTCTCTTTTTCAGCACTTTGTGCTTCAATATTGACAGAAATACATTTTTCTTTGTGTCCCACAGGTCCCATAAAAACTTCATCTTCACTTCCACTGCAAAGAAAAATAAGTCAGCCCAGCACCTACCGTGTGTCAATTTTGAAGGTATATTTACCTGCAGAACCTTCCCTTACCTTGCTGGAGAGAGCGAAAGGTCAAAATCAAACTGTTCATCAGTCAGAAGAGGAATGTCTGAAACTGTAACAACAAGAATTTTATCACAGTAGGCATTTCAATAAAAATGATTGCATTATGTAGTGAAGCTGGTGTCAGATGGCAAAGGAAGTTTTAGCTACCAGGTTCAAATAACTAAAATAATGAAAGTATATTTTAGGTCAAAAATTAAAGGTAAACTGTGAATATGATAATAGTTGTGATAGATGCCCAAATATCACGAAAGACCTCAATGCTGATTTCTAAGGATTCATAATAGGAATATGAAATCTGGCTGTGAGGAAGGGTATTAACAACCTCCAGTCAAGAAAAGTGAGAATATATAATCTAGAGCCGCAAAGTGCAGTTGTCGTACCAATCAATTCTTTTCCAGTTCAAACCACCACAGGACAGTAACAGGAGCCAGTGGGAAAGATTCATTTTACTGTTAGCTAATATGTACACTAACTATTAATTGAATCAGCAGCAAGCAGATAAGGAAAGGGGAGGAGCTCAGATTAGATATATAGAAGAGTAGTTCATGATAACATGTTGCCACTCCACATGCTCTAGCACCAGTTCTCCCACACAAATTCTTGGGGAGGCTTATAAATCTGACTCTGGCAACAGCAGCCCATCCGAGGAAATGAGTACACAGAACAAGATGTGAAGCAGATACAGGAGGTCTGCAGATCTGAACTGGCTTAGCTTTTAATAAGGGATACAGTAGGTAGAGAATATCCCAACTTGTTCTCCACTTACCATTGCTCATGCATATATCTGTTTTTTCCTCAATCACGTAACTTGAGCAAGATGCTGCCTTTTCTTTTCCTTCCTCCATAGTGCCTGGGAAATACAGAATTACCTATGTAGTAGGTTTAAGAAAACCAGTAAGGTCACAGAATTTTATGATACTGCCAAATTAGCATGGAGGCAAACAGTCCTTTTGAAGACTCTTACATGTTATGTTTAAGGACACCAACACGTTTTATGTTTAAACACAAACAAAAAGAGGAATGCTTTATCTCTGCAAAAAGCATTCAAACACAGCAGTGATGCCTAGAATTTCTGAAATTCCTTAATGAGAATTCTGCCTTCAACGGCTGAACTCTTTACATGAATACAGCTGCAGTGTGCAGCAGAAGGCTGCTACCCCACAGGCTAAAACTCCTTTTTAGGGCACTAATCCTAGGCTAGCATAACCGAGACTCTGCTCCACAGATGGAACGCGTGCTGTGCTTCAAACAGTAGCTTTCATTTGTGGCCAGAAACGCACCAAACACGACATTCCCGTGAGCAAAGGTAGACTCGTCCCTACCTCAACACCTTAACCTGCTCAGGCTTGGCCAAGCGATTAGCCAGGACACCCTCAGAAAGAAGCTGCCCGGTGTGCGCGGAGCTGCTCGCACACCGCCCTCCGCCTCACCTCAGGGGAGCTGGCACGGGCCCCCCACCCCCTACCACAACGCCGCTTACCCCTCTAGCTGCGGCGGCCGCCGCTACCGGCGGGGGCCCTCGGTCGTCCCAGCCACCACCCCCCGGCGTCCCGATCATCGAGGAGGCGGCTGGGGCCACCGAGGGTCCCCGCCGGTAGCGAGGGCCGCCGCTTCACTCACCTCCGCGGGGCGACCGCGCACGGAACAGTGCTGTAGTGGCGCCCGGACGTTTAAAATAGCCCTCCACTCACGTGACGCGATCCGCGACCTCCTATTGGCAGGTTTGAACGATACAAGGTGCCGCAGGGCATTTTGGGATTTGTAGTTGGCTCCCTAATAGCCGGTGACTTCGCTGGAAGTCCCGCTCTTCACCTCACGTACTTCACCAGTTTTTAGTAGACTAAATCTATGTAATCGCGGTCTGAAGGGTTGGATGAGCTTTAGGGTCCCTTCCAACCCAAACAAACAGTTCTGTGACTGACTGAAAGAGTATGATTAGAAGTAGGCCTATGCCTGAGCGGAACACCAAGGAGACGCCACTCTCCCACAGCAATTCTGACATCTAATGCTGTCCAGTGCTTAGGGTTTTATCTTCATGCATGTATGGCCTCAGAAACTGCAGTCGAGTGATGTATTCTGTGATGAGTATTCGGTATGGTGGAATCACTGGGCTGGAATTTAGCAGCTGAATAAGAATGGTTAACCATGTTTTTTTACATAGATAAAGTATTTTGTAACCCTTCCTCTGCTTGGCATCTTACCTTTCTTCTCTATTTTGGCATCTTTCATTGAGTCTTGCAAGCAGTATACATGCACCTTTGGTACATAGCAAGTATCCTATGTGTTGGCTAATACGCATAGTAAAGGACTGGGACAAGCCACTAGGCTTAATGTGAACATGCTCATTTCTCACCTTTTCTCCCTCTCCAACACCGCAGGAGCCCCTCCTGGCTAGAAATGGTCAGTCGGGGGAAGTGTCAGGCTCTGTTGTGTTGAAAACAGACCAATCGTCATTGTTACAGAGCTTCTGTCTTCCAGCTTTTTTGCTCAGGGTTTCATACCTGTTATCTTCATTGTATTTCTCATGGGTCCTTGAACTGCTGTTACTGATGTAACAATTTCAATTCTACATTTACCATTCTTCTCCTGCTTTGCTTTAGCCTATAGAATGTCTCACTAGTAGCTCAACAGCAATTATTTTTCAGTAAGTTGAGCAAGGGTCCATGGCTGTATTAATACAACTGGGCCATGTGCATTATAAAGGATAATTTTCCACAAAGAAAAAATATGATAGAAGAATAAAAGTCAGGAGATTTCAAGAGTATATTATAAGACCAAAAATACACGATCTTACACTTCTGAGATGAGGCTCACACATTCCACCTTTTGCTTAGTTCGGTCAAAAAATGAAAGCAACAGTAAGAAAATGAAAACCAAGATTAAATTACTGGGGAAAAGGGCAAATAGGCTGTAAAGTAGAAAAAAAATATAAAGAAAGCTAAAATCATACAGGAAAAAATCAGTGTATGCCTTTCAGTGGGGCATCTACCACTCTTGGTATGCTATTTAAGAAAACAAAATCCAAAAGTTATAACTGCCTGTATTTTCAGAATCAAGTCTGAAAGAGCTAGAAGTGATTCAAGTCAGTAATTCTTTACTGATGCCTGAATTTCTTCTTCCAAGTCACTGTAATATTTCATTTTTTCTATATTTAATATACTACTAATAATGAAGAATGATATGATGTCCTTGGTAGCTCCATTGGTTCTGGTGACACAGTTTTACTCACGTAACTATTGGAAGCATGCAGCACGTACCCTTCGTTGAAATGCACGCTGACGTACTGGTCTTGTAACAAGTTTACTTGAAATGGAAATTCAATCAGTTTCTATTAAATGGTCATAGTATCAAAGAAATTAAAATAGCTCTTTTTAGAAATTATATTTATGGAAAAGAGTTTTAAGACTGCTGAGAGTATGAGTCAACAAGCTCAGGCTTAATTTTCTGGAGTGTGATACTCCAAGACATATTTACAAATTGCCAATTGTTGTAATAAAACTGAAGGAACCAATTTCATTTATATAAAAATATAAATGCTATGTGAAGGAAAGGCAAAAGCCTTTAGAAATGCACCAGAACTTTTCAGATTTTTTTTAAGAGCAATTATATGTGTCAACCTGTTTAAAATAATAGTTAAATGAGAAATAAGGTTTGGGGTTTTTTGTATACAGTTTAAAGATGATTCAAGGTGTTCCCATTTTGTTCTGGGAAAGAAGGGCTTTGGCCTGTTTTTCTAAACTACAAATTTAAATATGTTTATTCAAAAGCCCTACAAATAATTAATAGATCATTGGATTTATTATTCTAAACCCACTGTTAACCCAGCTAATCATGCAATGCCCAAGGTTTGGGAGAACTTCTGCCAGTTAACTGGGGGTCAGAGAAGAGTAAGATATATGTGACTGTTACCAACCCTAAATGTCCAAAATGTCTTCTTTTGTTCTTACTGAGTATGATTTTGTTATAAAAATTAACAGATTATTAAAGAAGGCACCTACTTTTCCATTTAAATATTTTAATATTAGGGCACATCTAAGTGCTGTGGCTTGAAATTTCACTCCAGGCGAGTTAAACCAAATTGTAGTTGTGAAAGAAACTAAGGTTTTACCCCAAAATAGCATGTGATCTAATAGAAAGTAGTTCTAAGTTACAGCTCATCCTGCATTTTTCGTCACCAGCACCCTCCATCTGTGCATTACTTGTGCTGCTATGAATTTGGCAACCCTTCAGCAGCGAGCTACTGTTTATAAGAAGGGATCCCAGCAGCTAAAAGAAGCCAGTTGTCGGGATTACTCATTACTTGCCTTTTGAGCTTCTCCAGGGAATTTCTTGAAGAACTATGTCAAAATCAGCTTTAGAAAACCAGTAATTTGAGAACTTCAATTGACCAGACTAGCGTTGGTCAAGTTGGTGGGATTGGAAGAAGGATTCTTTTTATTGGTACCGAGTGAAGATTTTCCTCTTTTGTGCAAGGAAAAAAAGAGGATAAAAAAAAAGGCCTTTTTTCTCTCTGCAAGAAGAAATCTGACGCATTGGGAACTCAGTTACCAAGACACCATGAATGCTTCCAGGAGGTAAGCTGCATATACTGCATTCCCCTTAGGTGGGAATAGGAAAGCAAACTACTGACAGAATATTGCTCTCATGGTCTTCACATGATGCTGCAATATGATCATGAACTGTGTGATTTGATTTACACAAAGTAGAAGGTAGCCCTTGTCCTGATACCAATGTTAAATGTATATTTCTAATTCTGCAACTGCTTTCTGTAAAGTCTCAGCTGCAGAACGTCTGTTTTATTGATGAATTGCCTTTTGCAGATTGCACTTCCTAGTCTTTCATTTTTAAGAAATCAGTTTTGACAGCTCTTTTCTATGTGTGCATAAGCATAAATATGATTTGCCTTTAAAAGCTCTTTACTTGTAAGCTGTATCTGCAGTAACATTTTTGGTAACTCCTACACTTTGGTGATAATAACAGCAGGAACATGTATGAACCAGAGCTGTACTACAGCTAATACTTCTGAGACCCCTTCCTAAGCTACGTGAAAATCACAAGCTGATTGACCTTTTGGCATTCCACTTCAGGTGGAATTACGGACATTTAACATTTTTTTTTCTCTTAAAAAAAAAAAAAAAAAAACAACCCACAAAAAGAAGCAGGCCCACAGGGGCTTAGCAGACAAATTTCAGTGGAGATAACAATAACGGGAGGTCAGTTACCATAGGTTAACATTTCTGCTTTCAAACCATTTGGGAAAGGTGGCAAAACAATGTAAAATGTAACTCCAGAGAATCCTGCAGGTATGCTTTGTGTAGTTACTGCTGATTGCTACCTTTGGCTGATGAGCACCTTGACACAGACTGCCAAGGGAAGTCCCTTCTGAAAAGCGGAGATAGAAACACATTATGAGAGCAGGATGGGAAGCTCACATAGCACAGGCTGTGCTTATTCCCACGGATTAAAGCTTTGGAAACTGGTTATTTTTTTTAAACCTTCCCACTTTCATAATATTGCAAAATTAAGGGTATGTTTTTTCTCATACAACTGATCTGTATCAACAGTGAAGAGAAAAAGCACTGTGCATCCTCTAACAAGTTCATACCCAGTCTCTCTGCCTGTCAGTGGGAGAGAAATACCAAATGGCTGGTAAAGGTTTTTTACATTTCCAATTATGGAAATTAATTTATTAGCCCTATACAGCTTGAAGAGCTCTTTCCCAAATCTAGTGGATGATACAATGCACACTCCGTGCTTCATTATAAACACTGTTAATAAAAAGAACCCTTTTTAATCTTAATCATGCTTTTTGTTATGGCAGGATACATTCTCTCCGTGCTCACAGACAGAAACCCAATGGCAGCAAAATTGAGAACTGGCACAGCACCTCTGGGTTCAAGGACCAGCATGGAGATGATCTTGCTACAGTCCATACCCTTTACACAGTGATTGTCATGATCCTTCTAATGGCAATCTGGGGAGCCTGGTCAAGAAAGGATTCATCCTGATAGCAACAATATGCTTTCCTTGTCAGATATTTAAAGGAATATTTGTGTCAATTATCCATACCTGGGAGGTACAAAAAGAAAAAAAAATGGTCTCAGCATATTACAGTTTGCTTGAAACTGCTTAAACTGTTGCTATGTGTGAAACTGAAACTGTGAAGCAATTTAATTGTCAATATACAGAACATGACTGTGAATAACATGTACCTGTTTGTATTGTACCCGTTTATATTACCCCTCGCATGTATATGAAACTTACCTTAAGCACAGTATGCTGGCAAGAAGAGTTCTATTTATGTTTTTGTTGGTCAGTGTTTTGTAGAGAAACCTCAGCTTTCCATTTTTGAACTTCAGTTGTCAGTGTCTACCTCTGCTAAGATTACCTGTTCCAATCGATCATAAAACATATACTATAACCAAGCAAATAGTCTGCCATGTCACAACATCATAAGAAAACAAATAAATTAACAAAACCAGCTATCCTGCAGGCAAAGGAAGACCTATGAAGCAATCAAATTCTCATCTCTGTTGCTGAAGAGTTTATATGGGACTTGCAGCTGCATATTTTTAACCTGTGGTGATGCCTTTGTAAACTCAGGAATAAAATAATGAAATAAACTATATTTGTAAGCATCCTTTGTGGCAGAACCAACTGTCTCATCTTCAGTCTTATACTGATATGTTTAATTCATCTTCAATAACTGCTTGCTTTTCCATAGTTCATTAAAATACCTTTTCCATAGTTCATTAAAATAACTCATGGCCATACCAACCTCTACAGACACCAATCCACACTTGATGGAGGGCGTTCCGTATTTCCGTGTTTTCAGGGAACTCTACTCAGAAAACCTGCAAGCTTTACGGAAATACAGCCAGTTGGCAGCCTCTGTTACACTCTTGGTTGTGTGGTTGCTTACTCCTGATGAGCTCAGGTTAATGGACTGGAAGCTCTGAGGGGCAGTGGCTGTTGGGAACAATAGTCCAAGCTTTTGGAGTTTAAACTCAGCTTAAACCCCAAATTCCAGCATTGTATAAACTAACAAACAGTACCCTAATAAACAAAGAAGAGCTGCAAGATACTCTGAATACTTACGAACAGGTAGATTTGTGTTTGTAATTATGGAGCACCAGTAGGGAACACAATTCTTTCAAGTGTTGCGTACCGCATTTTGCTATCAATCCATAATTAGGAGGGGCACATAAACTGAAATGTTTCTGCAAAGACCTACCTGGCGCACTTCAAGGACTGCTTACAAGCACAGTGTAGCATCAGAGACACCTGCATCAGCTCTCCCAGCAGGTGTGGGTGCTGGAATCAGTGTTCTGTACCTATGCAGCACTGCACCACTCCAAGAAAATGTCCTTGTTAAGGTACCACCTCATTATGATAAACATGGGAGCAGAGCTTTGTTGGTGGTCTCTGAAGAACAACATACAAAGGAATAGTATTTTAAAAATTATGATTAGCACATTAAATAACTTGTCATAAGACATAGGGAGCCCAGCCATAAACCATGTAGTATGAACTAATATTGCAAGTGAAAGCAAAAGGATGGTCCCTCTCTTGTAAATGTACTATTGAAGTACACTAGAAGAGAGAGGGATTTAGACATCCTGACAGCAGTACAAAAACCTGGGTGACTGGGGTTGTGTGACAGGCGATGGCCTCAGTACACTGGATGTGTACCGTCATCAAGGCTTCCACAGGAGAGGGAGTTTTGGCAGCAGGTCAAAGAGTGGTCCTTAATAATCATCTACTTCGAAAATGATGAAGGGAGGTTCCCCTACCTGAAGCAGGCACAGAAGGAGGCCTGAAGCTGTTGCTTTGAAATCACGACAAGGCAAAAGGGTATGCTTAGGCTATAGGAGACTGATGTGAACTGTGAAGGGCTTTGGAAATAAAAGCAGACAGGTAAAAGCATCTCAGGATGGCAGAAGAGAGGAAGCCAGTGAACAGAGCTGGGAGGGGGCACACTTAATGGTGAAAGGAACTCACTCATGGAACTGGTCACTGACAGCTGATAGGGATTTTTCCTTTGCTTAAGATTTTGTAAATTGGATTGGCTATTTGTCCTAACGTACATAGCTTTTAGAAACATGCATTTTACTAATATCAAACACACAGTTCAGAGGTGCACAGGCTGCAGCTCACAAATTGAGCTGTCAGGTCAGTGAACCCGCATTGCTTGTGCTGCCGTGTTGATCACAGTGGCCTGCAGATGTGGCTGCACGGGACTCGGTAGGAGCCATCTTGGTGCAAGGCAAACTACCCTTTGCTGCTCTCTTGCCCTGCAGAACCTCTGACTGCCCCTTTCACATCACTGTGAGATTTCCCATGTGCCAAAATACACACTCCCCTGATCATGGGATGGGCATACATCTGATCCCACACATATACAGCAGCCTGCAGGTGAGAACTGCTTGGCAAATCACAATGTGCTACTGGACTACCTCCCTTGCTACAGGGCAGGCAAGTGTTCCTTGAGTGTATGTCTGCATTCCTGATGGAATCACCAGCAGTTTGGATATACATCAGATCTACCTAGGCTGAAAGCTTGGGAACTTAGCTCAAAAAGGATAGCCTGCTTGCCTTAGCACGTATGACAGTCATTGTAAAAAGCGGCTTTGTACTGGCCATTTCTTGCCTGTCCTGTCTCCAATGTTTTTCTTTTTTCTCCCCTCTACTTCTCTAATAAACTCATGTATTACAAAGCATTCAAGCAGGAAAGTGGGTTCTGTGGAGGATGAGGTTTTGGCCATTGCCTTTTAGAAGCACAGGCTGCTGGTTTCACTCAGTTTTTATCATATACACAATGTGAAACAGGCAGCACAGCCAAAAAAAATCCCCACCCAAAACCACTCCACCTTAAAAATAAAAGCTAGAACAACTGACCACACATCATACTTTTACACTTAGTTGTTAAATTTGTATGTCCTGCAGGTACAATCCTACCTCTGAAGCACAGAAGGTCCAAGCAAAGTATTGAAAATGCTTCAGGTTTCTCTTTTTCACCTTTGTAATAGAGGTGGTAAGGTATGAAAGTTCTGAAGAGAAGCAGCAGAACATTGAATGTTTTGAAAAAAACAAGTTCCTTAAGCTTTTGCTTTGCTGGAAAACAGTGGGGGTTGATTTAACAGCAATATTATATATCCAGACATTCTAATTTTAGTTTTCAGAAAGACAAGTGTAACTTCACACGGTCAACACAACCCAAATTTATTCCCAGTTTTTGCAAGTAGTTTGTTTAAGTCAGATAATGCAACTAGGAGTAGGGGAAAACTGTGGCCTTGCAGGTCAGTGGCATAGTCTTCACTACCAACAGACCCAAAATCATCTGCCTGACTGAACGACAGTCAGTCAGGAGACTTCAGCTCCCAAAATAATATCCAGTAAATCCACCCATGAAAGTGGCTCGTTCAATTCTCACAGAATCACAGTTTCATAATTTAACTCATGGCAACAGTAACAAACTATTTACTGTTTCCACACCAGTGGAACAGACTGACAAGAATTAGAAACTAGGAACCGAAGTTTGGAACCTGTGTATCAACTGTTACGCAGGGATCTTTTTATTAGCATTTCTCCTGTATTAAACAGACCAGGCTGATGCTTTACACATGTTCAAAAAAGGCTGTGCTTTAAGCATACCTGCCTACCATTATTTTAAGCTACCAAAACCAATGTCAGCAACTGAGCCAGCAAATCTGGTGATATAATCCATGTACCAACCAGACTGTCAGAAAAGGAAAACAAGTCTTTTATTTGCCACAGTCATTCTCACATGCTGATGTTACGCACGTGTTATTTCAAAAGACTCAAGTCCTTCCAAACTCCATTTCTTTACTATTGCCTCACATTTCTCTTTAAGGGGATGATACATTCTGTAGAACCATCTTTCAATGAAATCAGCAATCATTTCTCCTGAATAACTTATTTTGACAAACCTTTTAATTCCCTTGGTACTTGGCAAGTATTTGGCCATTGATCTGGTTGGTAAGAAAAGGATGGTACTTGTACTACTGTGTTTTAATTCAGAGAAGCATTAACCAAAATCAAAATGCAGAACAGAATCTAGTGGTTTTCATATTAAATACAGAAACACAGACCATACTAAGTCTATGTGTCATTTTGCTGGTCTGTTTACTGTAGCGGATAACATTTCAACTCTTAACTCAGACCTGCCTCTCCCCAAAAATACATTTGTTTCCCCAAATACTATGTGTAAGAAACTGGGCCATACTCTTCCAAATATCTTCTAAGTACACAAATCGTAACACCTTAGATAATATTAGGAAAAAAATAAAACCAACCCATATTCAGACAGCTATACAGGTGTATACACATCCCAGAAAAATCATATAGCATAGCAATAGCAGAATGGATTTCTACCTAATTAGAACAGGTTTTGTTCTTAAACAGGATGCCTGCATGTGATTAAATGATACTCATGCAGGACTGCTGGACCTGATGACTACTGGAAAACAATATTTGCTTTGATGGCCTTTAACACTGGTTCAACCAAACAAGTTCAATGGTCCTTTCAGAATGCTATGTAAGTTCTATTGACAATATAAGTAAATAAATTTAGGGTGAAAAATTCTCTGTAACCTCTGCACCCAGAACCAGGCCCTAGGAAGTCAGCATCACCATGCATAATTCAGTGTAGTAAAAGCACCTCTCACTATCTTTCAACACCAACACTTAACTACCACAGCAACAGACCAGTAGCTCAGCAGCACCCTGCATCTGATAATATCACACTGTCATGTGCTACCACCACCGCAGCCTCATCCATGCTGACCTAATTCATGGTCCTACGCATCCCTGCTCCACACTGCTCCAGCACTGGCTGCCCCAGGGCACTTCATGTTCCCAATGGGTGGGCAGTGACTGTATCCCATTAGCAGAAAGAGGGAGGTGCTGCTGATAGTTTATGGAAACTTTCCTTTTCCTAGTCCATCAGCAATACTTCATGCCACGGAGACGCCTTTTCCGGCAGGAGTATCATTAAAAGGCCATCATCCGTCAGGGTGCCAAAACAAAACAAATCAAGGGAGGGCTAATAAAAATAATTTACAGTGTTTGAATCCTTTCTGCACCTAGCAAAACAGTTGATGAAAGAGAAGAGCAAGTAGAGATCTTCCAGCTTTCTATTTAGATCAACTTAAGGTACTGGCAAAAGTGATTTTTTTTAATCTTGCTAAGAAAATGGACAGAAATGCCAATGGCAAATTCTGCTTTGCATGGCAAGATTTCTCTTTGTGCTTAGAACACAGCTCTGGTTACCCCCATATTCAAACTTGCTCATTTATGATTAAAGCTCAGATGTCATCAAACTGCTCAGTACTACACCACTTTCTCTGAAATGCACAATAAATTACGATGAAATGTTTTTACATTACAAAAAGCCCTCTTTTTCCTTTAGAAAAAATTTATTTACACATTTTTATATAACATCTTTTGTTGACATTCTGCAAACAATACTATCCAATAAGGTGCTGAGTTTTTCTTCTTGCGGAGTAACTTTGTACATCTGCAGAGAAAGAAAACCACAAAAGATGTGTAAGGAAGAAAAAATTCATCACATGCCTTCTAAAAATACGTACCAAAGGTTTGCCCTTCTCCTCCACTTTTTACACTGGAAATTTTAATCTTGTCATGACTACAATATAAAATTGGGACTAAGGAACCATGGAAATTCTGAAATGGCAAGACATAAAGCTAAGAAACTGAATGAGAGCAGCACTTTTAGCTCCGCATGTTGTTTGGTATGATTTGTCCAGTTTTAACCATGTCTCCTATCATTACTTTGACCAACATGATCAAAATGATTTAAGTTACTTGAATTTTAAGTTACTTTAAGTTAAACACATATGCTTCAAGATACTTATCTAGCATATGGTAATCTGCTAAGAGCACACATGCCCCAACGCAGCTTCTAGCAGCTAATCAACACATTTTTAGTTCAGCCACCCATGCTGGGACTATTTATGTGCTTGAGATTATGAAACTGTTCAGGACTGGAAATTTATTTTTAATTAAATGAATATTTGCCTGAGAAAACAGGAAGCAAAGTGCCTGAATGGTAGGCAGCAATCTGGAATGTATTTTTATGTTCCAACTTCCTGACGATGCTAAGAATTTTAAGACTTAAAATTTATGCTGTTGGGGGTCTGACAAGAACTTTTTGCAACTAAAAAAATTGTAAGTAAGAAATGATCAAGTTCACTAAAACAGGTTTCCAGTTGTGCTAAAGAAATACAGACCCTTAAGGTAATGTAGTTAACTCCACTTTCTCTATGCCAGTCATCTCTTTTGGCTACATACCTTTTTAACTCTGGCAGTGTCTGTTAGTTGGGGGAGTTCATTCAGAGAAACCTGCTGGCCTTCCACCTGAGATACTATATCTTCCAGATTCACAGTTTTTTCTTTGTCCACAACCAGAACAATGAGCACCGCTGTGTCACTGTCTGAAATGCCAAACTTTTTAAATGCATCTGAAATCTAAGAAAGCATGAAAAATAAGAAAGTATTACGAGTCACTTTCTCACTATATATGAGCAACCTTTTCAGCTACAGGGTCAAACAGACTAAGAATATAAATTGTCAATTTTACATTAATGTAATTCTGACAAGCTACAAGAGATAATAACATATTAATGTTATTAAAAATAGCTGTAACTTCTATTAGTAGCCAGGTAAACAGTTCATAGAATCATAGAATAGTTAGGGTTGGAAAGGACCTTAAGATCATCAAGTTCCAACCCCCCTGCCATGGGCAGACACACCTCCCACTGCCATGTCACCCAAGGCTCTGTCCAACCTGACCTTGAATGAATACATCTATTTAGTTTGGCTGCATGGATCTTGTCAACCTTGTCTGACAATAAAAGACATTTGTTCAGTAAATCTTACATTGTTGTTTGGTGAAAGGCTGAAAATAATTTCGGCATTGAGAGTTCTGGTCTTCATTTTACCTATCCTGTGCAGATGAACAGCTTTGTTGGCCGCCACAAGAATTTGAAAAGGATCTACAATCTGTAAAACACAACAGAAGACGTTGAACAGAAATTTAACTTCTTATTTTGAAATCCGAAAAAAAAATCCTGACCACTAATTTTGACAGCATAAGTCTACATCACAGAGGTGAGGAAACCAGGATTTTACTAGTTACTTTAGCAATTCTTGCTCTTCCAAAATCATGTGATTATCTCCTGTGTGGGGTTATACTCAACATAAAGACTATGCTCTCTCAATCAGGTTACTGAAATCTTTTGAAAAAAGAATCACATTAATAAATCTTCTGTCAGTAAATTGTCAGATTATTTTTTTCACCTTTCATAACTACAGCTTTGCTAATTCCAACAAAAAGGGCCAGATTCAGAAACTAGTTATGGGTTTAAATAAGAAGAAAGGCTCCAAATATTAGATTTTGGACAGCAATATGCAATTAGTACTGCATTTCACAGATGGAAGCAGGTTTAAATAGCTCCACCAAGCAGGATGTGAAGTGAACCAAGGCGACAATTGTTCTGGCCAATCCTGCCAGGGCTTTTTCTTGCACACAGATGAACCCTTACACTGTATGACACCGTAATGAAATCAGAGGAGGGCCATTTGCAGTGTATAGCAGCAACTCGTGTGACAAGTGATTACGAGCATAGGCTGTTCTTCATGGAGTTCCCACTGAGAAGGATTTCCACGCTGCGTTTAGAACTGTAACGCGGTCCAAACGGGAGGACATAGGCACTCAGGCATTCACTCACCATGGCAGGGTTTATCAACGCTCCTTCGATGGACCCTTCCATGGCCTTTTTCCTTAGAGCAGCTGCATTTTTCACGTGGTTGAAGAGGAGGAGGGTGACGGTGCAGTCAGGGAACAGCTCCAGTCGATGCGTTAACTCCATCCTGCAGGGCCAGCGCCGTAGCGCGCAGCAGCACCAGCCCTACACCATTTACCAAAACACCGAACGAGCACGCACCCGCTCCTGTCCCGTACAAAACACAGTTTTAATAACACCATTCGCAGATGGTTTCCAACGCTTCCCGGAGGGGAAGCCCCACGCGTGCGGCTCCACGGCCGGAGGCAGGCCGCACCTCCCGTCCCGTCCCGTCCCGTCCCGTCCCGCCCCGCCGGTCCCCTCATCCTCCCCGCCCGGCAGCCACCGCCCGCGCCTGGCTCCTCCTGCCCTGCCCTCCCGTCCCGTCTCGGCCACCTCTGCCCCGCCGCCCCTCACCGCCGCCCGGAGAGCACCGCAGCCGCGTCCCGCTCCGCCAGGCCCCACCTCCCGCGCCCGGCCCTTCCCGGAAGGGCGGCCCCTTCCCTTCGCGGCCCGGCGCTCCCGGCGCGGCGGCGGCAGCATGGAGCGGTGGGAGGCCTACGGCTTCTCCGCGGTCATGAGCGGCGCGTTCCTGCTGTCGTGCCTGCTGTTCGCGGCCGTCAGTCGCGGGCAGCGCGGGCCCTACATGGACGAGGCCTTCCACGTCCCTCAGGCGCAGGCCTACTGCCGGGGCCGCTTCCTGCAGGTGCTGCGCGGAGCCGTCCCGGTCAGCGATGCTTTGTATGAACGTGCCGCGGGCGTTTCGAAAAGAGAACAGTTTGTGGTCGCTGTTGCCCCAAACGCTGCTCTCTGCTTCTTGGTGCTGCAGGATACGGAGTGCTCAAATACTCTAGTAATGCCAGCAGTGCACCAAGCATCCAGGCTAACAGAACGGGGAGCGGGTGGGCATGGTGAGGCATGCCCCGCCGTGTGCCTCGGGTGCCTTTTCTGTGTGAGAGCACCCCATAACCTGTTTCTCTCTCCCCTTTGCAGTGGGACCCGATGATCACCACGCTGCCGGGCTTGTACCTGGTGTCGGTGGGAATAGTGAAGCCAGTGGCATGGCTCTGTGGATGGACGGGAAGCGTGGTGTGCTCTACAGGGATGCTCAGGTTTATTAACCTGCTTTTCAGTGCGGGGAACTTCTATTTATTGTATTTACTTCTGTCCAAGATCCATCAGAAGAACAAGGTATGGTGAAAGTAGAATTACCTTTGTGTACTACTACGTTTTATACACTTGTACAAGCAATTTTGATACCTCAGTGTATGTTTTGCTATGTATGTGAGCAACCTTTGTATAACTGCAAGTATTGCTACCAGTTTTGCCAAGGAGGCACGTTCCTTTTCTCCGTTTTTTGTTTTGACTTTTCTTTTTAATCTTTTTTCTCTTTCAGGGTGCAAACCTCTACAAATTTACTCTTGTGTGTAACGATAAGTAGCCCCATTGAAATAAAACTTAAAGTTAGTACACATATAGACTTACTGTTCAAATGTCTGAGTGCTCATCTAAGTTGGAATTGCTTCAGACTCTCCAGAAAATTTCAGCTGCTGAATCCTGAGTGAAGCCCTGTAAGATGTGTTTAAACTAAAATCTGTTATTTGGAAAGATACCAGGTTTTATGCCAATATTTAGAACCAAAGAATAATTCAAGCTGTAAAGTGGGGAATGATTCAGGGCAGAAAGGACCTTAGAAAATACACCCATGCTCAAAGCAGGCCAGCCCTGAGGTCAGATCAGGTTGCTCTCTGGACAACCTGCTCCATGACTGGCCTCACAGTGGGAAAGATTTTTCTTACACGCAGTCTGAACCTCTCATTTCAGTTTATGCCTGTTGTCTCTTGCTCTTCCACAGTGTACCACTTTGAGGAGCCTGGCTCCTTCAGCTGGTGACATTCTCAGGTATTCGTAGGTTGCTGTTCAGTCCTCCCAAGCCATCTATTTTCCAGACCGAACAAGGCCAGCTCCCTCACCCTCTCCTCCCAGGGCATGTGTTTCAGCTCCTGTCTGTCTTGGTGGCCCTCTGCCATTGCTTCGGTTTACTGGTGGGTTTTTTTGTATCACAGGGCACAAAATTTTACATGGTATTGTAAGTGCAGCCTAACAAATGAAGTGGGATAATCACTTACTTTGATCTGCTGCTATGCTCTCTTGTTGATGCAGTTCAGGAGGCTGTTGCTGTTCCATCCAGGGCACGCTGCTGGCTCATGTTCACTTCATTATCTGCCAAGACCCCCAGGTCCCTTTCCACAGAGTGGCAGATCCTTAGCTACTCTTGTGTCCAGCCTCTATCAGTGTAGGGATTTCTTCCTTTTCAGGTGCAGGAATTTGCATTTGAACTCATTGAATTTCTTAATGTTTCTGTTGCCCCAGTCCTCCAGCCTGTCTACATCACTGTGGTTGGCAGCTCTGCTCTTCAGCCTGGTCCCACCAGTTTAGTGTCATTTGCAGACTTGATGAGAATGTACTCTTGCTGCCTTTGGGTCATTGATAAAGATGTTAAAGAGGACAGGTCTCAGTATCCCTGTGTTACTCTAGTTGTTACTCTTTGGGTAGAGTGTGACAACCAGCCAGCCAGTTCTTACCTTTGACCACCCATCCAGACCACAACAGTTCAACTTGGGTATAGGAATACTGTATATTTAAAGTGGTGGAGAATCCACCACTGCAGCAGGTAAATTGTTTCAGTGATTAATGGCCTATTCAAAATCTTCCACCGTAGTCAAGTTCTTCAGTTTCACTTTTAACCATAAGAACATTTTTTTTCTGTTCCCTGATAACTGAAGGATTCCTTTAAGGAAAATTTCTTCTGATGTATTTTCTTACAGGAGACTCTTCAATTTTAAGCACACAATAAGACTATACAGAATTGAGTCAAATCCAATAAATTTATTCCACTTTTGGAACATTTAATTTTGTGCTTTGAAGTGGAAATACAAATGTCAGAAAATAAAAGTTTTTGTGACAGTAGGCTTAAGAGTTAGAAAATGTAGTTGCCTTGTTGGGTTTGAGCTCAGCATTTTCTCTATTCCCGTTTTTGTAAGGTGGTGACTGGCTCTTTCAACCCATGCTACATCATTCAGAAACATCATGCAATATTTTTTAATGTAGTGAATTGCATTTCATCATGTAGTGAGTAGGATAATTGGGAGGAGCTTTTAACTGTATGGTCTCCTACCTTCTTTGAAGTTTCTTTTCTAACTCACAAATTATAATGAAGATAAACAATAAAAGCTGCACCAAAAATCAGAAACTTTGAACGGGCCACTCTGTGGGCTGGGTTCAAAAGAGGCAAGAGTAGAAGCATGAAATAATGTGTTCTGCTGTCTCACAAACAAACAGAATCTTGGTGATGAAATTTCAGGGGCATAAAACATTGTTGGTTTGTTGGTCTTTTTTTTTTTATTGGCCCATTAGCTATTTTATCTGAGATATGGGAGCAGTTATACTCTCATGATGATTTTAATGGCATAGATATGTGAACACCTGACATATAAAAGAAGTTGGTGTGTTTTTGTTGCTGTATTTTTAACTCACCTGCAATAATGTGCTGAAATAACGTGTAGTCCGACACTCTGCATTAACATAGCAGGAGGTTAACAAAAATGCAGCCTGTGTGCTTCTGCAGTGATGGAGCCAAAGAGCATAAGAGATATTATATTGTGTTAATGGAATTCTCAAGAATTATTCTTTGGGGTTGGTTGGTTGTTTTATGTTATTTTTAGTGGACATTTTTAACCACATTTTTCTGTTTCTTCTCTAGGCTGTGTCTGGCTTCCAGAGAATCTTGTCTACATTAACACTTGCAATGTTTCCCACCCTTTACTTTTTTACATTCCTTTATTATACGGACCCAGGATCAGTATTTTTCACACTTTTTGCCTATTTAATGTGCCTTTATGGTAACCATAAAACTTCAGCTCTCCTCGGATTTTGTGGCTTCATGTTTCGTCAGACAAATATTGTGTGGACAGTTTTTTGTGCTGGAAATATTGTTGCAGAGAAGCTAAATGAAGCCTGGAAGACAGAGTTACAGAAAAAGAGAGATGAAAAGATTTCTTCCAGGAAAGGATCATTTTCAGATTTGATGAGAGTATTGCAGTTTCTTATCAAATATTTCACATCACCTAAAAACTTAGTTACGCTTACTGCTTTAACTTGGCCATACATCATATTAGTAACTGGGTTCTTTATCTTTGTCTTCATCAATGGTGGAATAGTTGTTGGTGACAGAAGTAGCCACGAAGCCTGTTTGCACTTTCCTCAGCTGTTCTATTTTCTGTCCTTTACTGTCTTTTTTTCATTCCCTCATTTATTGACCCCTTCTAAAATCAAGAAATTCCTTCTGTCATTACGAAAGCACCCTGTGCAGTATAGCTTAATCACTGCCATCTCTTTATTCCTGATCTGGAAATTTACCTATGTTCATAAGTATTTACTAGCCGATAACAGACATTATACATTTTATGTCTGGAGAAAAGTCTTCCAAAGACATGAACTTGTGAAATATGTATTGGTTCCAGTCTATATATTTTCTTGCTGGAGTTTTGCTGATACATTAAAATCAAAACCAATATTCTGGATCTTAATGTATTTTGTATGTTTACTAGCAGTCACAGTTCCTCAAAAATTGCTGGAATTTCGTTACTTTATTTTGCCATTCTTAATATACAGACTCAATATTCCATTTCCATCTCTCTATCGACAGCTTCTGGAGCTGGCTTTTTATATTGCTGTGAATGCCATAACTTTATATATTTTTCTAAACAAAACATTCCAGTGGCCAAATAGTGATGAAATCCAGAGGTTTATGTGGTGACCTTTTCTTTCCCAGTATGTTTTGCATTATGTGAACACTTTTTCCCCCAGTTGGAATCCGGGAAGTAAGCCATTTGCTCATATTGTTGCAACTGAATGTGAGATCTGATATGTTGTCATGTGAAGGTATTCCATATATTGAATTTATGAGCTCCTGGAATTAAAACATTCAATATGAAGGGGAATTTGAGCACATCTTTCTGTAATTTATGTGAAGTAAGAGAGATGTTTACAGTGATTTTTCATTATAATAAAATACTATATAACAGTATATATGAGGATATGACAATTTGTAAGTATGTTTCAGAGGCTTCTGTTTAAAACAAAGTATTTTGGTGTTTAACATTTTTGTTACCTCTGCATATTTGCTGCTTGGATCAGGCCATTTCCATCTAGGTTTGCTGGCAGGCAAGGTATGAACCACTACTAAAGTATATTTTCAAAACCTCCTACATGCCACTGAATTGTCAAGATTTTTTTTTTGACGATGAATGCTTACATTGGTTTTGCAAGCAGAATGTAGGCTCTTATTAAAGCAGTTTGAAAATTCTATTTCAAACTGGTATTTAGAAAATACAGTGGAGGCTGGGTGCATGTACCTTCTTTGAGGGAATAAATGTTATTGTGCAACAAAAGATAAATTGCAGTTGATAACGTGACCTATTAGGAGGGAAGTAATTTATATATGCCAGACTGAAATGTGTCATTACACAGTGGAATGCAGTCTAATGAATACCCTTTTAAATAATCAGGCTTTTATGTCCCGAGGTTCTGTGTTCACAGGTTTGTACTGATGTAGGATCTGAGTGCACTCCCCAGTTGAACTGAGTGTTTCTAAGATCTTTGACATGTAATCTTAAAGAAGTACTAATGGCATTACTGAGTTGTTCTTTTAAATGGTTTTCACATATATACAGATCTAATGGAACTAGGGAATATATATTTTGTATTACAAAGGTAAAATACAATGTGTGTGTGTATATATATTTTTAAAAGCATCTAGTGTATTACCTTGAGAAGAAAAGAAGGCTGTAATGGTTTCTGGATGTAAATGACTTTAATTAGGCTCAAAAATATTTGATTGCTTAAACTTAACTATTAAGCTGTTTTATAAATATAACTAAACCATGTGGCAGGGGAGGAGATCCAAAACTTCGCATGCTGTGTAGCATTTTTAAATTCTTTCTTGTTCTGTAATTAAAAGACAGCTGACAAATCTATACAAGCATGTTATACTATTTCCATGCCAGTCACTCTGAAATGGAATTATTTCTCAAAAGGTCAGTACTGTAGAGTTATTTACTCACATTAATACTGTCATGTGTTTTTTCATTTTTCTTTATCAATCAATGATATCAGTGTCCTGGCTCTGATTCCTTACCTGTGCTAACTATGAAGAGTGTGGTTAACTCAGATTCTCCTGCCCAATGTCTTTGCAGCCCTCTTTCTTCTAAGGAAACCTTAAAACCACTCTTCAATGAGTAGGTTTATTTGTATTGAATTTAAGATGTTTGCCAGGTCACTGTAGCCAGTATGTTAGTTGTTAATAATGTGTGTACCATAGGGAGAGCCATTTTTGATAACTCCCTATTTGACTGATCAAGCTGAAGGGACAAGAGAAACCTGAAATGGGATACTTTGGTTCTTGCAGGGTCCAGGATACTGTCTTGTGTTGTAATTTTAGTATGACAGTTTTGGGAAGGGAAGTCTTGCATGCTTTCTGCTTCCGATTTTGGTTTTGTATGCCATGCTAGGAAAAATGTAAACAAGGTAGAGAGCATCTGCATGTTTCAGTACAAGTTCATTTGTGTCCTGAAATAATAGTACTGAGTGAATTGGAATGATAAAATAGGAAGGGATGGGGGTCTGGTTAGAATTGTGAATTGCCTTCTAGATTTGGTTTCTTTTTTGGCTTTATGAAGGGGAGCAGATACTCATATGCTTGAGAAGATTTAAAAATTCCTTATGTAATCCATCGATGTTTTGTTTTGTCCAGCGTGTCTTTTGATACTGGTATCTGAATGCCTTCAGTTATTAACACTGTTAAGAGACAATGCTTATGCTTCCTACTTACTCTTAACCGAGATAGCAGCCATGTTTCAAGTTGAAAGAATCGAGTTTAAATGTATACAATTCTAATACATTTCTTTTGTAAAGAAAAGCAAATACAAAACACTCTGTAATTTAGAGCACAATACCTTTCTAATAAGCTCCACATCACAAGATGCTAGAGAAATTACATGTAGAGAGATGTCTTTGAACTGTTGGGGTTTTTTTAATCAGTATTATGGCGTAATATTATACCATGGGATTTATATTAGGAGTACAATTATTCTCAAAATATTATAAAAGCTAATTTAAAAGCAAGCTGAGGTGCTCTAAGCTTAAATTAAAGTGGAAAGTCCATGAATTAGTAAAACATGGAAGGAGAATGTATTTTTAGAGTAAAGGTGTGTTTTCACTTCTGGTGATGAACCACAGTGAGTTTGCAGGAAATACTCAATGTCAGCTTGATTCAGTGTTGGTTGTAATTGTATCATTATTAGTCATAAAGAAAGGGCTGCAAATTCCATCAACATCTCTTAGAAATTCAAGAAATATCAGTTAAAAGTGTTTAAAACTAGGTACTGGAATTAGTTAAATATCCTTTAAAATGTTGGAGCAAGTATCATAGATATTAAGGAGAATTTCTTTACTGTGGGGGTGATGAGGCCCTGGCACAGGTCACCCAGAGAAGAAGCTGTGGCTGCCCCATCCCTGGCAGTGTTCAAGGCCAGGTTGAACAGGGCTTGGAGCAGCCTGGTCTAGTGGAAGGTGTCCCTCTGGGGGTTGGAGTTTGATGAGCTTTAAGGTCCCTTCCAGCCCAAGCCATTCTGTGATTCTATGATCTTTTGGAAAATGGATTTTAATATTTTGCTCCGGAAATATTTCCATTGTGTTTGTTCATAATTTATTCTTCTTGAAGGCTTGCAGAAAGGACTGTGTTTATCCTGGATTACGTTGCCAAGGTCTTCTAGTTTCAGTAGAACCATAACTGCTTGCTTTAGGTTAATTCCTTAGCAGGTGTCAATTGGCAATGAAAGTACTTACAACAGTATTAAAATCATAATTTATTGTAAATTTTACGAATCAGCTTTCCATTTAGATACAAATCACGCTAATTTGTAATGTCCAAGATGAAAACAAAAACAGCATAGCCAACATTCCTATAATTTCTGGGTAAAAATAAAAGCTCAGGTTCAGTTTTTCTTGGACAGAAAGACAATAATTTTTAATGTCTGTCAGAATACTAGAGCCGAGCAGCCACAGCATCGCTGAATTGGTTTGAAGTAGGGAAAAGCCACCACAAATAATTGAACACATGGGTTTTTCATTTTAGTTACAAATACATTGTTATTCGGGGAGATAGGAAGTTTGTTTGATACTCCTGTATGCTGTGAACTGTGTTTTCTGTTATTCGTTTGATAATGCGGTATGCTGTGAACTGTTTTCTGTTATTCATGAGCATTCTGTATTTCATTGCTTTTAAGTTCTTTGTCATGTGTTCGTGTTCAAGACTAGGATAAATTTTACACAGAAGCACTATGTACACGCTGAAATATTTTTGTTACTTTTTTTGTGAGTAGACAAATCAGATGAATTGTTCAGTACCTTGTAGTAAGAAGTATTCTGTATTCTCTGGGGACGGAGAGTTGCTATTTGTCCTGTTAATGCAGATCTGATTGTTTTGGTTTCACAAGGTGGCAGTCTTGTACCATCTTGTTGAATGACCAGCTGGTCAGTGTGAAGCTGCTGGAAATCATAACGGCAGGGGTTTCAGCAGGACTGTTTCTGAGAAAATAGGGGGTTTTAAGTTTTCTTAGAAATCTTCAAGTTCTCTCATGGCTGATTCCTTGTTTTAGTACCTGGTTTAGCTAAAACATCCTTTTATTTAATTTTAAATACACACCATACATTAAGTTTTAGGAGGAGAGCAAGTTTTGCTCATCTTTAAAGTGTCCTATTTTGACTTTCTTGGTATTTGTGGAAATTTCATGTCTGGTCTGAGAGAACAATATGAAACTTGAGAGCTTGCTGCTGACATGATGTCACTATTTAAACAATGTAGTTGCTTAGAAAATTAGCATATTTCCTTCTGCTGTTTGATTATTAAATTTCACAGTATCCTTGTTTTCTTCACATGCTCGTTCTATTGACTGCTGTCTAAAAGGAACAAAAATTGGAGGGCAAATTGAGGAAAGCAGAGTAATTGTACTTCTGAGACAGACACATGGTGATTTTCTGAAATACTCTTTTCAGCTGGATGTTGCACATACAAAATATAAATACTCCAATGTTTGCTGGCCCTATGGTAATTGACATCCTGCACTTTAAATGCGTCATCTAGCTTTTGTGAAATGAAAAAAGGTAAAGCCAGAGTGTGCGAAAATTACTGTTTCCAGTTATCTCCAATTCTTTGACTGTGTCACTGTCCTATTTTTTATTCCCCTGAAACGCTTTGCTGTCCTTGCTTATCTCATGTGAGATAGGATATGGGTTTTGGTTTTGATTCAGCACAGTTTGTATGTCAGCAGAGGCATCTTCTATGGAAGTACATCCTTCTTAAAAGAATGCTTTAGATGGATGCAGATAATTGGTTTTACTAAGAAACATCATTTTACAAACAAAATGAATCTCTCCATAAGAGATTGCACCTAGCTAGCAGTGTGTAGCTGAAATGCTCTTAATTTGCAAGTTTCTGTGCTTAAGCTCAGAATATGCTCAGGACCTCATGCTGTTGCTTCTGCTTCTGGGGTATTTGGGATATGAGGTGCAGGAAGAAAGAGGAAAAAGATTTGTACAGATGGCTGTCATTGCAGTGCTGCCATAGCTAGGACTGTGCAACACTACCAGGAGCAGAAATGAGTGGGGTGCTTTTGGGGGTTTTGGGGCACTGTTGTATTTAGCACTGCACTGTGACTTACTAAAGGAAGTGGTGATACAGGAGAGTAGTTTGTCATACGTGAGTGGTAATGTCTTCTCCAGCTGGAAGGAGCAGCTGTTTGTTGCTGGATCTGGCCCTGAAAATTTGGGAGCTAACTGGTTTATTGAAAGATGTTGTGGATCTGTAAATAAAAACTGTTCTTTACTGTGTTCAAGAAATGTTGTGAAATTCAATTTACTTGAATTACATCCGGGTGTCAGGAAGAGGGAAGGAGTTCCTTCCATTTTCACATTGCTTGTTGCCCAGATACTCCAGTGTTTTTATAAGGCAAGAATTGTTGTATCTTAAAAAATAAACACTTTTAAAACAATGTCTTCATATGTGCTTTATATACTGCTTTTAAGTAGATGTAAATTAATATCACATACCTTTGATTCAAAGTGGCATGAACTCAATAGTAGCAGTGTACACCTTCTCAAAGATGTAATTGCAAAGTTTCTGCCCTAGCTACCTTCAGATCTTCTCTAATGAGAACAGATTTCCATGTTTTCATATCAACTCTCCTAAAAGTATTGTCATAGAAGTAATCTTGTGAACATAAAATGCAAAAGGAATGGTTATGGCGATTATTGCTGACAAGAGTCTCTAATTTCAGGGCACTGCTTCAGATGTGCAAGTTTAATACATGTAAATCATGCTGCATTTTCCTGTGTTCCCATCAAATCTCAAACAAAGCATTCCCTGGCTGAATTGAAATTTAAATGACAAGCTTGGAAACAACAAAGGAGACAGTCAGGAATATCAATGATTTTAGACACAGCGCTTCACCCTCTGGGTCAGTGCTGAGCAAATGCCACAACATTCTTAGTGGGTGGGAGTAAGCACATTGTAACTATAGTGCTGGCAAAGAGTAGTGTAGGTGTTTTATACCTAATGTTTTCCTTGTTGCATATAGGATTCCTTACTCACTGCTCTGTGCACTCCTGTGCCACTGTATCACTCTAATTTTCATTACCAAGGGGATTATTTTACGTCAGCAGTCCACTGGGATAGTGGTGAAGAATTCATCTGAAAGATATCTTGTCAAACTACCTTTTAGTGCTATTTGCTAGAGCACATCCTCTTTGGGCAGGGCACTCACATGAGCTGGGGAAGCCTCAAATCTGAGATTTAGGCCAGAATGAACAGTGTTTGAGATGATTTTGCTGGCAGCCACTCTGCTAGCTAAATTTGAAACTTTTCAGCCCAATACAATGTGTTAACTTGGCTTTAATGTTTCGAGAAGCCTTGTGGAATAATATTCCCTGTACAGGTCCAGACCCCAGGAAAAGAACCAGGAACATGACAAAGGAAAAGGAAATTATTTCCTGGCTATAGAAAAGAGTTGTATGTATGTTGCTAAAAATATATGGGTGCACATTTGCTTCAATAACCATAAGTTTTATGCAATTGATTATTACTAAGCTGGATGTATCTTTTCTGAAGCAGGG
This sequence comes from Lathamus discolor, assembly GCF_037157495.1. Lineage (NCBI taxonomy): Eukaryota > Metazoa > Chordata > Aves > Psittaciformes > Psittacidae > Lathamus > Lathamus discolor. Next base: position 27,786,871 of record NC_088884.1, read on the forward strand.
AAGAGTGATCATTTGCTTAAAATCAACAAGAAATGAAGTGCTTTCATGTTTCTTAAGAATTAGGAAGAAAATATATTTGGGATTTTGGAGCCATCTGTTGTCTGAGAGGAGCTTTACATTTGCCTTAAAGGTAAATACTAATGATTGCCCTCCACCCTCCTTTACTACTTATAAATATACACTGCTTAAATTTTGGAGGGGAGGTGAGAGGAGGAGGGGGGTAGCGTTACAATGGCCTGACCCGGCTGTTTGCCTGACAGGAGGCCACGAAACTCCCGGGGAACTCCACCGAGGAGGGAATTAGTTTGCACATCATGTAAGCGAATCCTGTAGAGTTTAATATTTTGTAGCTGAAATGGAGCACATCTGAAAATACACTGTGTAAAGCCATCAAGTAGTGATGAATTTGCTGTATCCTTTGGCAAGCTTTCTCGGAGATTTATTACTTGTACTCTCAGGGAACTTTTCGCTCTAGTTACGAGCTTTACGCTACATCTGTGCAAAGACAATTCTCATTTTCCTCTTCTGTGTGTGCGTATTCACAACATTTATAGTGGAATGTGCAGATCACAGCCCAATAGCCTCTTAACCTACCGAACTGTGGAGACATGAGGACCCTCGTGATCCAGATTGTTTTTCTCTGGCTTTTTTTTTCAGCGTATAAAGAAGCATGATCGCCAGAATTGAAGACTACACAACACTTCTGAGCTCTTCTCTGTTTTTGTAAGGAAGAAATATCATGTACTTGGACCTGTGTACTTTGCTTTTTTTAGTCAAAACAAGCTCTTAGTTTGAAGAGTGTGCTGCCTAACTTGTAGGAGAAGCATCACTTTTTGACTTGCAGTCACGCTAATGGGTAAAACAGTCAAAAATAAACATATTAACAATTCCCATAACAACTGCTTTCATCTTGCAGTGAAGTGGCTTGAGATATACACATGGAATTGTAGCAATAACCAGAGAGAAGCAAGCAGAGTTAGGGCATATGAACTTTCACTTTGGCCAAGCAATTTTATGATTTTGCTGTTTCCTGTAGAGCTCCTTGAAGTTACATTCTCATGTAAGTAAATTTAGTTGATTGGCTACTGTCTTGGTCTGTAAAGCCAGAGCCAACTTGAGACATGATTTCTTTGTGGAGTTTGAGCACAGGAGTTTTCCTTTTCTTTCCAGTTTAAACTGGAGGTATTCAGGTGACAAAAATGGGTGGCTTTGGAAGGAGCCCCCTTCCCTTTTCCTCAGGAACAAATTGCAGTTGCCCTGATGAGGCAATAAGTACTCTCTAATCCACGGAGTCAGCCTGCTTTAGGGCTAGCGGGATTTAAGCTTTGTTTTAATAAGCTATGGGATCAGCTAACGTGGCAAGAAACCTTTGATTTTGAAAAACAAATCACCACCACCACCAAAATCGGTGGGCACATTCCTCTTGGACATTCAAATCCAAGCTGTGTAATTAAACTTCTTTGTGAATAAAGAGTCTTTCTGGGAAATAAATGCCAAACCTACTAGCAATTAAGGCTTTTATAAACCTTGGCATGCAATTATGGCTAAGATCAGTTAATGTAAGTTGTTTGTGACTGAATCTGAGTCAAAGATGTTAAACACCTGCAAAGATTCTACCTCACTATTTAAGTCCCACACAATAGAGTACATGATGCTCTTGAATTTTCTTGCCCGTCATTTTGTCAGAGAATAAGCAAACAAACAAGAAAAACCTTTAAGTCAGCTATAACATCAGATAGTCTGCAGTTACTTGGCATGTCAAAATCAGCTTCTAGTTATCACCTTTCCTTTGGCAAAGAGTTTTAAAAGATTTCTGGTATCTTTTGCTGTGATGGGTCTCATGATAAATGTTCTTGGGCTCTCTTTGTGTTTTCTTTCACAATGCAAGATCCTCTTTCCTGGGCTTGGCTTTACTGGTTCTTGGATGAAAAATTGATTTGGGGGTCTTTTTTATTAAGTTAAAGAAGTCTATATATATACATAAGTAGTGAGTGGTACTTGGACCAAATGGATGTTTACTCTGCAGTCAAAATGCAGACAGTGGTATGTCTTGATAGAATACATTCAATACTTTATTTTCTCACTAAATCTAGCATAAAGTAAGTGAGATAGTTTGATATCAGATTTAACCTTTCTTGTGGCTCTGCAAGTGTATAGTTATTGACAATTTCTTTGGTGCTTTGAACATTGAGAAAGGTAATTACAATCTAACTCTCTTTTCCATTACCTACATACTAAGTTAATTGAAACTGTAGTAAGTAGAACTTCATGAGATGGATCTATTTTCATTTCAATACTTCATTCTCCAAGAATATTATCTAGAGGATCTAAATCAACAGGAACTACACACTAAGGAAATAATAATGCCCTCTTGAAACACTTCAGCTGCATGCTCTTGGTCTTACAACCTGAAGGAACAGGCATAAAGACCTTAAAGAATCTTTAGATTTGGTCTATTCAGTAGAATGCATAATGATAAAAAATAAAATAAAGCTATATATTATAAAAGACTACTTTTTTTGCAAAGCTACCATCTGATATTTACAGCAATGAAACGATACAGGGATCAACATAGCTGAAAAGACTTTTTTTGTAGCAGGTTGTTGCCAGCTTGTGTAAGGTAGAAAGCAAACACACACTGAATCTGAAAAGGTAGGAGGTAGTTGTGCAGGTGCTCATCTGCATTTTTATGGTCCTAAATACCTTTACAGATCGGATCTTTTTCTTTGAACCTTCGTTAGGACTTCTGTATTTTGATAATGAGAACAAAGTAACGGGTGTGCCTGGGTCACATGGAAGAGAAAGATAAAAGCAATGCTCTGTGTGCTTGCAGGAAGCTTGGACCAGGGATAAATTCCATGGTAACGGCAACCCTCCTTCACCTTGGCCCCTCAGCCTCCGCTATCATCCCCCTCTATGGTGCATGAACCCATCCCTCCACTGCAGACTGTTCCTTTTGTTGCTTGGCTGTTCTTCCTTTGGTGCAACCCTCTCTTCTCCACACAAGCACGTATTACAGACTATCTGTAGTTGTCCTGGCCACCCCATTCTTGCTGCTGAGAAACAAAACTCAGTGCTGATTCAGGCAAGGATTTCAAGAAATGTAAATGTAGGCTGTACTTACCATCAGTTTGATGGGATAGCACCAAAAAGACTTGCCAGGGAAGAGTGTGTAATCATCCATCCTGACTGTTAAAGCAAAATTTGCTTGAGTTTCACTTGTCCTGATTTTCATAGCCATAGTAGGGCCTCTCCAGGTGATTGATCCTTTTTAGCTAGGATGAGCTAACAGCCCTTTTGCCTCGTCCTGAGAGAGTGGTTACAAAGCGGCTGAGTTCTGTATTGCCCCATCTTCAAAAAGCATTAAAGACAGCTGTAGAAGCACAAGTTTGTTCTTAACTCAGCTTGGCTTCCTTGTCTGGGATGTTGCGGTATCAGCATCTGCTCAACCTGGAAATGGGTGGCTCTTTAGGACCTCTAAAGCCAAAGGGTGCGTTTTCGTGTGTTCTGAACTTATAGACTATTTGACTCATATTTGAGTTAGTACAAATTGTGTCACTAAATCACCTATGGAAGATGTTTTCAAATGCAGACCTGCAAGTGGAGACAATGCATATGTATAATAAAGCAAAAGATAGGTGAAACAGGCTGTCATAGGTAGTAAAGTTGCTCTTCGCGCCTTTGATGTTGTTGCTGAAGAACATCAGAGCAGCACAAAAATGGGTGTCACCTTCAGTGTCCTGCAGCCGAGGGAGAAGCAAATCCAAGCTTCAAACCACATCAGCCTTCTGCAGATTGAGAGAAGACCAGGGGGAATAAGTAAGTAAGTAGAGCTCATCAGACCCTGAACGCTTACAAGAAAAGAAGCCCTAGAGACAGACTGATATTTGCTAATACTTGTATGTAGAAGTGGGAGGTATAACAGGAGAAAAAACAGGAGCCTGTCAACCCTGTGGTTTGAACCAGATATTGGAGCTGCTGGTGGCAGCCTGAGAGGAGAAACATGTCCTGCTCCCTCCCACACTCCTCCTCTCCTCTAACATGTGTTACCCAACCTTTTCCTGTTAAAACCACACCATGACTATAAGCTCTGGCATAGATTTCTTACAGTGATCACCTAAAAATGCTGCAGCAGCTCCTGAACTGCTGCTCTCAGAGCATGCTGGCTGCCTACTGGTAGGAGCACAGAATTACCCCGTGGAGTACAGGAGCTGCCCCTGTAGGGGGTATATGGGTAGCTGTAACTACCTGTTATCACCACTCACCTCTCAAGTCAAATTGTGGATGAGAGATTTAAATGGTTTTGGAGGAACTGATGTTCATGCAGGAGCTCAGATGGATGTGGAGACAGAGCACATGTTTGAATTTTCCTAGGAATGTCATCTTTCCCCAGCTGAAAGTGTTGCTTACACAGATCAGAGGACTTAGGGAAAAAAAAATCAGATAGGATTTCCAGGTGCTTTACAGCCTGCTTGGAAAAACAGCTACAAAACAGCTGGAAACCTCCATACACTGCACAGATCAACCTGACAGCACATGGGCATCCCAGTGAGCATCCCAGGCATGCTGGGCTCACAGCTCTGCACGGTAAGGTATAAATACATGTGTTTCTGCTTGGAAAGGCAGCATGGGGACATGACAATAGCTGCAGCAAGATGAAAGAAAGAGGTGGAAATGACTTTGCTTGTGCTCACAAGGGCTGTGGCCAAAGGCAGGGTGCAGCCGGCAGTCATGGGGTGGGAATGAAGAATGTCAATGTAGGCACTAACTGGAGTGGCATTCCCTGGTATTATGGCAGCAGTACAACACTTGAAAGTGCAAAACTTAATGCATAAGTGAAGATTTTATTTAGCCCAGTATACAACCACCAGTGAAAAAGAGGATTATCCGATTGTTGTTTTAATGGCCATACAGGGATAACAGAAATCTGCTGTCCACAGAAGTGAACACATGGGACTCACAAACCTGTACAATGCAATGTTAGCAAATGTAAAGTTGTCCTTTCCTAGGGCAATTTTCCTTCATGGAAACTTGAAATAATTGCTGACAATTTAAACCCTGAGCAGGTAGGTGACCTACTGATGAAAGCCACAGCTCTGAGAGCTCGTGATACAGTGACATTTTTGATTCTTCTCCTCATCTATTACTGTACAACATGGATAATAAGGAAAGAGATGAGACCTTAGCACTGACTCTGTCGTCTCAGTTTTTCAGTTCGTTACAAATAAGGCTGTGTTGCTCTTAATTACCAAGAATTACTATAGTACATTGCTATTAGAAACTGTATTTTATTATAGCATTTCTCTAACATACAACAATCCTGCCTCAAAAAGTAATCATTTTCTGTCTGAATGAAAATAAAATGCTGGAATGCTTGGAATTAGGTTTTGCCTAAACAGAACATCTTGAAAGATGTTCCTTTTTTAAAGCTGTTGCTTGTTTCTTCTTTTTCTCCCTCTCCTGGAGAGTGAGATTTTCATTACAAGTGGCACATGTTGTAATAAGTCATATCTGCTCTACAAGTATCTGTGCTAGCCATAAACATGACCCAAGGCACATTAGTCAGCCAGAAAGTGCTTGTCAGATAAAGCCTGTCTGCAGCAGGACAGAAGATGCTTATTGGAATTAAGTGAGTGTCAGGGGTGGCCCCTTCTGCCACTGCCACTGCTCCTCCAAAGGCATGTTAATTAAAAAAGATGCAAAGAAAATAAGTAAGTCTGTCATGTTCTTTGGTCAGAATCCAGGGGGAGGTAACAGTCAATGACTGAATCGGTTTCCAAAAGCTTTGGTTTGGTTTTGGTTTAGATTTTGGTTTTAAATAAATTGTTTAATAGATATCAGCTTCCTTGAAATTAATCTTAAAGGATAATTTAACTTTTTCCTTTTACCCTTTTCCTTGTTTTTAGCTCCTCCTTTGTTTTATCAGATGTATCAATGTATCAGCTGTTCTGAATATATCCATCTCTCAAGAGTAGTTGTGAATCTGCAGCTCGGGGAGAAAGAGCTTTCTCATCCCATGGGATTTAAAGCAAAAGAGTATACTTGTACTCAAACTGATTAGAATTTCTGTAACAGTTAGATGCAGATGCACACATTTTTCATAGCTAAAATCACTCAGATTTTGATTCACCTGACCAGAGACAAATTATTGTAGCTAAAGCTGATGGTGACACAGTGATCAACAGAGTCCTGGAGTTTCACTGTTAATGTTACGGCATCCATTAGAATCAGCTTGCTGGAGGGTCACCTGTAAGGATGCAGAGGCTATTGCTGTATCTGGTTCAAACTGTATCTAATTCTGATTTATCTATTTTAATGCAAATTCTTATGTGACCCTTAAATCTAGTACCAATTATAGTACCGTCCATCTACGGAAGGATCATAGTCCAGATGAGGGCCAGAGTATGATCGGGGGACTGGAGCACCTACCGTATGAAGACAGGCTGAGAAAGTTGGGGCTGTTCAGCCTGGAGAAGAGAAGGCTGCATGGAGACCTCAGAGCAGCCTTCTGGTGTCTGAAGGAGGCCTGTAAGGATACTGGAGGGGAACTCATCAGGGACTGTAGTGACAGGACAAGGGGTAATGGGTTTAAACTGGTGTCCTGGGTTCAGCAGTAGCAGTCATTTTTCTCCTTCTTAGTAGCTGATGCCGTGCTGTGGTTTTGACTTTTGGCCTGGGAACAGCACTGATAGCGCCGATGTTTTCAGTCATTGCTCAGTAATGTTCATTCTGACCAAGGACTTTGTGAGTCTCATGCTCTGCCAGGGAGGAGGGGAAGCTGGGAGGAAGCAGAGACAGGACACCTGACCCAAACTAGCCCAAGAGGTATTCCATACCACAGCACATCATGCCCAGTATATAAACTGGGAGCAGTTGCACGGAAGGGGTTGATCACTGCTTGGGTCGGGCTAGGTACTGGTTGGCGGGTGGTGAGCTTTTGTATTCTCTTCCCTTGTTCTTTCCCTTATCAATATTATCATTGGTGGTAGCAGCAGTGGTTTGTGTTATACCTTAGTTACTGGGCTGCTCTTATCTCAACCCGTGGGAGTTACATTCTTTTGATTCTCCTCCCCACCCCTCTGGGAGTGGGGCGGGGGGGGTGGGAGGAAGGGGGGGAGTGAGCACGCGGGCTGCGTGGCAGCTGGCTTAAGCCATGACAACAGGGGAAATTTGGATCAGATATAAGGAAGATGTTCTTTACTTTGAGGGTGGTGAGGCACTGGAGCAGGTTGCTTGGAGCAGGTGTGGATGCCCCTTTCCTGGCAGTGTTCAAGGCCAGGTTGCACAGAGCCTTGGGCGACATGGTCTAGTGGAAAGTGTCCCTTCCCATGGCACGGGGTTTGGAACTGGATGATCTTAAAGGTCCTTTCCAAATAGATTGTTGTATGATTCTATAGTGCAGAGAGAAAACTCTATGTTCTATAATTAAAAAAGAATTGCATCTTTGTGTTTATTTCTCTCTCAAAACTACAACTTCTTTTTACTATAGTGTACACCAAAACTTTGCCAAAGTATTCTTTTTCTACAGGGCACACCTTCCCCAACATAATAAAGAATTTGCTTACACCATCAGGATCCCAAAGGAAGACGTGGGTAACTCTAAATATTTTATTCCTAATATAAAACAACAAAGACTTGCAAGAAATATGAATTCACATTTAAATGTTGCCTAGTAACTGGGAGCCTATATATACACACTAAATAAAGCCTAACTGGGGTAGAAGATTGAAAAGTTATCAATGACTGGTATGTCTACAAATTGATTCACTGTTTTAGTAACAAAGCCTGTAATTGACTTTGGGGGAAGAGAGATAAATAGGCTTTGTGTGGGAGATGAAAATTATAGTAAGTAGTACTTTGAAGCTTCTATTTTAATCAGCCACAAAACAGTGAAAAAAGTGACCTGTATTGTATTGTGCCACCATCTCTACAACGCTTAAAAGCCACATTCTTCAAGCTATTTTTAAAAGCACAAAGTGGAGGAAAATAGAATCAGGTCTGACAAGAATGTGTGAATAGGTGGGGAGCTGTGTCAGAGACACCTAATTTCATATCGCCATTTCCTAATCTTTGCAATAAGAGTAGAGAAAGGTTTGCTTTTCGTTTTAGGATGAAATGAGCGGTTCCCCATCAAGATGTAGGAGGTGCGACCCATTGCCCCTGTACAGGGGCTCCTGCCTTGAGGGTATCTCCTGTGAGTGCCTAAGAGATTGGGATGGGAGAAGGCACCATCCTCTCCTTGGGCCATGAGCACCGAAAGCCCTCCCTGGTCTTCATCCCAGTGCCCTGAGAACCCAGTGGCTTTGGCCCATGGGGACAGAAGAGCAACTCAAGGCCTTTCCTGGAGCAGGATTGCTGGCTGAAGAGGGATTGCAGAGAGGCATGTTTTCAAATTCGCTCCCCTTGCCAGCATGCCTGTTGTCCATAGGCCTTGCCAAATTGAGCTTTAAATAGTGTCAGACAGCTTAAACAGACTAATGAAATAAATCTATGTTGATGTTGGCACTTGAGCTGCTTTGTTTCTAACTAGTTCGTGTTCTCTGCCAGCTGAGATGGGAATAACAGAGCCGTGACCCTGGGCACTGGCTTGAAAATAAGATGATAGTAAACTGACAGGAGAAACAGGTCAGGAAGAACATTTGCTTGCATAGATGTCCTTCATTTTGGGAAAGGGAGCCAGTACCTTGTGTGAGACTACAGTGCAGTTAGCGGGGGTCCATGCTGTCTGTCTGTCTTTAGGGCTGCAAACCAGGGAGGGAGAAGGAAAGTTGGTCTTGGCTGATTAGGAGAAAACTCCAGGAACAAACTTGCCAACTAAGTTTTCAAGCTGACAAGCAGGTATTCTTTATTGCGGCGCCGGGAGACATGGGGGATAGCTCCTCCTAACGTGTGTCTCTCTGTTGCTCCACAAGCCGTCCTGGGCATACGTACATTACGTCATTTTCCAGAAAGTTCCTCGCATGCGTACAGAATTGTGGTGGTGGTCTCTGAGGGTCGTTTACTTCTTCCAACAATCTTCATCACTTCTGGCAGCCTTTGGAGCATGCGCGGTAGATGCTCATAGCAGTTTAATTGGTTCGTTAGCAGAGGAGACATAATAATCCTCCTATCCTCCTACTTATCAGTTAGTTTAACTGTAGCCCATCCTGGACACCTGCCATTCCCAGATACTCCTTATCCCTGTGTCCTGTTCCTCTAGACTGTTTTTCTTAAAACTCTGTCAACTATAACAATTTATCTTGTACAAGAATGCTCAGTGTATTCTCCAGCTGCACTCTATTTTTTTTTCTATGTATCATGCACTTCAGTAATTTTCCATTGCTACTGTTACAAAGCCATCAAACTTAACATTACTTAAAACTGATTCTAAAGGTTTATATATTCCATTTTGTCATTTTCTGTCCCCCTTGTTTCATGGTGGGCTCTGGTATTGTCACTATTGGTGATCCCTCCTTCGGGGCATTCAGTGAGTGCATTTCTAGATTATTGTAAGTTTGAAAGTGTCATTTTACTGTGAGAGTTGGATGGAAAAGAGAAAGATATCCCAAAGAGCAACCTGCACTTGGGAATGATGATCTCTCTCTTGCAAACCTAAGATCTTTTGTTAAGACCAGGGAAGCAAACAAGAGTTGATGTTGGTACTTGGTGGTGTTTATTTGCCTGCAGTAGAATATAGAGCCATATGTTTACAAATCACAGTTTTTAGCATGGGTTTAATCCCTCAGCTCGAGATGGCCATTACAAACTCTTTATACTTTTGTGTTTGAAAGAAACTCCTTCCATTCCATCATATTCCCTCCTTACTTGCTCAGCATCTCCTCCTGAGAGCTTGTTTTGCTATAAAAGCTTTAAAGCAGATAACTTAGTGCTTGACTTGGTGACTCATAGCTGGGTGTTTTGTCTGAAAAGGATGTCATTTGTCACTGGCAGCTCTCAGGTTTGCCAGAGCCTTCTAAATTTTGGTTTCTGTGCAGATTCCAGTATTCTGCAGACCCACCAGAGCGCTCTGAGATGCCTCCCCCATCCCCTTTCCCATGCAAAGCTGATGTTTCACCCTACTCACTTAACGCTTTCAAAACCTGGGTGTGCTACATTTCCCTGCATAGCTACACACACTACATCTTCTTACAAACATTTGCTGCCTCTGGGTGTACAAGAGAAGAAGGTCACCCTCATGACTGCATTCTGGGCCCTACAGTGCATTTTCTCCCCAAAAGCCACAGATGCTCAAGCCACTTGGGGCTCTCAGTGACAAGCTGCGTAGTTACCAGCTTCCAAAGTCTTCACATCCCGTTCCAAGGTTTCCTGAATTTGTTTTTACAAGGACTTTTCAGCCAAGCTGGTGTGTGTCTGAAACTATGAGCAACTACAGGAATGTTCCTGCGGAATACAAAAGTTCCTTTAAGCTTGTTTGTACAGAAAGCAAAGATTTCATAGACCTTACACTAAATGCCTTGTGTTAAAACATATTAGAAAAACAGTCTATGGGATCTGTCCAGGAAACCTTAACATCATCTCTGAATTTAGTTCTGGGACATATAACAAGATGGAATAACTTGATTTAGCCCACTGGCCTGAAAGATCAACAATTAGACTCATATTGATACACTTGCATGGACTGACAGTCAACATTGTATTGCTTTTCTCCTTTTGTTGCCTTTAATTTCCTCCTTCTCCTCTACCTAGGCTCTGATAGCAATCATCCGTGAAAATAGGTAATGACCAGAAGACCAGGAAAATGTGTTTTAGCACTCAGATGGAGTCATCTAGTCCATGGGCACTGTAGTCCGGTTGCCTTAAAACATGATTTAAATCTTTTGGTCATAGTAGTAGTAGTAGAGCTTAGTCACACCTGTGTCTTGCAACACCACCATTTAAATGATTTTATGTTAACTGTCTAAAACAGTATTATACAGTTCTTTCACTGGAGCTATCACACCTTGCAGTATGTGGACCGCCTCTGCAATTTAGTGAAAAGCAAGTCTGAAGTTTGAACAACTGAGATTTTCTGAGAAAATGAAATATTTTGTCAAAAACCTCGTCCATCATCTCACCCCGTGACAAGGCATGTCAAAACTCCCTCTCATGCTTCTCTTGACATGAACTGCTGGTGAGAACAGTGATCTGTGCAAACACTTGCGGTGTGGTGGTGGCATTGATTCACCACGTATGATCTGGCTGGTTGGATGAGCAGTGACGTTGGCTTGGAGGGAAAATGTGCCTGCGCTTTCACAGCCACAAGCCAAAATAGCATTCAATCAAACAACTCATAAAGAAAAATGAAAGCGAAAAAAAGTGCAGGTGGAATGATGCATAATGCAAGAAGTGAGATGTCTGTATTTCTGGGCTCACCCAGTCTACAACTACTATTCGTTTGTGACAGAATCCATGTAGAACCTGAAGAGGTGAAAAGACCAGAAAATATATACTGCATGTGCCTATGCTGGCACCATGCAGTGTCATTCCACTATGACAGGCATGGAAATGGGCTGTATATTTATGTCCTCTGTAGCCTTGCTCCCAGCAAAATAAAGGCCATTCTTTAAGCAATCAGAATATTTATGCTGTAGGTCCTTGGTAAGGAGTTTAGTGCCTTAATGAGCATTTGAGCTTTTGAGTGAAGAATTTCTTTAAACATTTTAAAGTGAAATTATTTTCTTCTGCCTCAAATGATTTGTTAGCCCTTTTAAAAATAATCTTTTCTAGATTAATTTATTTCACACTGAACAAAATGTGTGAAGTGTCACCAAGAAAAATACCTATTAATGAAATCAGTGACTTCATTACATCAAGAATCCCCTCCTGGTTTGTTTTATAAGCTTTGGCTTCTCCTAGGGTCATCGTCGATGACTTGAGAAACTGTTGTAGCAGAAGCACCCACCTGCTTGGGCTCTCTGGTCTCCCCCGAAAGGCCACAGAAGCAACCTGTGGTTTCAAGCGGTGTTGTTTTCACAGGTAGGAAGCGGGTTAGGATTAGTAACTGTTGTGCAGCTCTGAGAAAGCAACAGATGAAAAGCCCTACTTAAATAGACTAGGAAGCAAACTGAAAAATCCACAACCAGCTTACAGGGATGGATAAAGCCTGGCAAAGACTTTTTATGTGGCAGACGCAATTTCAGCTCGGGGGTTACAAAGGACCCTCTAGTTTGAGCTATCAGAGTAATGGATCAAACAGTCCAGACGGAAGAAAGGAAACAGTGGGACACATGGAAGAGCAGATTCAGGCAGGAACAGAACTGTGAAGCCTCGTGTGGGATGGTTTAGTGTGAGGTGTCCCTGCCCATGGCAGGGGGGTTGGAACTAGATGATCTTGAGGTCCTTTCCAACCCTAACTATTCTATGATTCTATGCGTCAGTGAAATGTAGTAACTTAAAAAGGTGAAGGTGAAGGAAAATAGAGATAATCAGGTAGCGTCTCTGCAAAATCCTCCATAATCCGGTGTGCTCACTCAGGCCCTGGAAGTAAGGGTGAGCACTGCTTATGACACGGTAAAGGCAGAATATCGTGTTTTCTATCCCATTTTTAAAGTCTTGTGGTGACAGGCAAGGACTTTGAGTACGTGTCACAGTCCCAAGAGCACCTGTGTCCCTGCCTGCCCCACCAGTGCCTCTCCACACCCTGCCCATGGCCCAGGACACCGCTTCAGCCCCCAGCCTCAGCGATGCTGTAGGGTACTGGTGTCCAGCCTTGCCACTGCCCTGCCTGACAGAGAAAACAAGGGATTTTCCTGCTACGCTGAATGAACGGCATAACTCCCCTAGGCTTTGAAAGGACCAAGATGTGGTCCATGGTGTAGTTCCAGTCACCTAGTGTATGGTGTAGCAGGTGATCAATTTAGCTCAAAATAATGAGTTTTTTGAGCATCTTGTTTCCATAATGCATCCACATTTTTAAGAAGACTTTCACTTGAAACAGACACAGCCTCTAGCATTTATTAAATATGTTTTTCTAGTTAATCTCCAGTCCATAACATTGCCTATACTCCAATATACATTAGGTTTTTTTGCATGACATGGTAAAGGAGTTTCGTAATCTCTCCTGCAACATACCCAGAAGGGGTATGTTTTTCACCTCTGATTGAAATGCTCCCTGAATGCCAGAAATGCACTCATCAGCGTTTCAAGTGATCTATTTATCTGAAGTAGTTTCCTTCTGATAATTTCATTTGATGAATAGAAAATGCAGCTTTCAAATTGCTCTAAATCAAGACAAGAATTCTGTGAGAATGTTTACCAAAGCAAGTTTGGGTCAGATACACCAGCCTTGGTTGCTAATGGGTATTTTATTTTCTTGTGATGTTGCCACCTTACAGCAGACCGTTCAGTCCAACACTGACTTATTACAGTTCACTGCTCAGCAAAAGATACAGCTGTGTTGCCCGTGTGAAGAATATGGCCACATAATTCAGCTGGCTTCAGCACACAGGGACCTACATCAGGATTACAGGAAGGCACAACTCTTTCAAAGCTTTTACCACTAAATTGTCAGCAAGAGGGTTCTGTTTTGCATTTTTAATTTGCCACTGGCAGCCAGCTATTTGAATGAGACTCAGTCTCTTTCCCTTCCCATGCTCTCACTGTTTTGCTGCCTCTTCCCTGCCATTGCTTCTGCTCTTCTATATCTCAAAAGTCAGATTCCAGTGTTCCCCGCAGACTTCATTATCCTAAAAGGAAGAAAAAAATAGTAATCTTATATATTTGATATGTGCAGATAAATCTATGAACTTATTTGAAGTTCCCAGCCAAATTAAATGCTTAGGATGGATAATGAGCAATTGAAGACTGTAATCTTACAATATTAAGCTAGAAATCGGAATTTACAGCCTAGCTTTCTGTAAACACAATTACTGAGATATGCAGGTTCATTTTATTAACTTCCAAAAGCCCCAAGGCAAATGAAAGCAAAAAGTAAGTGCCATAGATTATTCTAGGATCCTTTTTTTTTCATTCAAAATGACATAAAAATCCAAGGAGGATGCAGCAACTACTGATAAACTAAATGGTACTTAGAAAATTTTACAATACTCTTGCTAGCTGTTCTGTCAAAATGCATTTCAAGTTGCCAGGAAAGACAAAACCCTTCCCACGTACTCTGCTCTTGTCTTCATGTGTTGAAAACCAAAGGAAAAGGTGTTCTAAATTTCTCTTGAATAAAAAGAGCTTCAATAGCAGCACTGTAGAGAAATCAGAGAAGCCCACCGAACTGATGCCTTTTGTTTTGAATTTGTCTCTCTCCAGCCTAGTCCTGTGCTAAAATTATGCCATTTGTTTTCACCACCAACTCTACCACAGACAGGATGCCATACACAGAGTCTGTCTGTGGTGAGGCATGTTTGTGCTGTGCTCTCACATATAGCATTCCAGGGCTGCCTCTCCACAGGCTGCCAAGCGCTGCTGTGATGCCAGTCCAAGGGTTTGCATTTCTCTCTCTATCTCTGCCAGTTCTCCTGGGGCTGTCCTACAGCAGAGCAGTGAAAGGAGACCATTGCCTGTTCCCTTTTGTGGTCAGGGGCTGGTTGGACTCTTGGCAATGTCTGCTATCCCATCAGCCTTTCCAGCCCAATGCAGCAACCACTGAATGGGCCTTTAGCACTTCAGGATACAATCCCTTCCAAAAATGTAACCATTTCCTGCTGCAGAGCCAGGCAAGGGCTGGGCAATCCCATCAGTGCCATTAATGTCTCTAATTAGTAAAGGATGCCAGTGCCATGGGTCTGTCACCATGAGCTGCCCAGGCACATCGCCAGCTCCTATCCCATCTCCGCTTATGGACCAGAGCAGCACTGGTGACTGCATCACATTATTCGCGCCAGAAAGGCATATTTAGTTACAGAAGCATCTAGTAATTCACTAGAAACATTCATGCACACCAAAAGCATTGTTTATCGCTGCAAACCCTTCTGTGGGTTCTTGCATGTTCTTGCAGTTCCTTCATGAGCCTGGAAATAATTCGTGGGGTTATTTTTGGTAATGTCCCATTGTATTATTAAGTCAAGATTAAATGGGATGGCAGATGCTGTAATTAAAAATGAAAAAGTGACAGCTATATTTGGCTCAAATAGTTGCTATTAATTGACACGGTAAATGGGATTTTAAAGCCAAAAATATCTGTGATAGCAGTCAGAATAGCTGCTATTTCCCTGCTGTTTATGAAAGGCTTATGAATCATGACCTACCCCGCGAATTGCATACCTTTAATTCAGATGCTATTTTAATTTCACTTCATTTAAATGAAGAGATTGAACTAAGGAAATATCTGCGGGTATTTTTCAGGCTTGGCCTGACATAAAATTCAGATGAGTGTGTATCTTGATTTCCATAAGAACATATGAGACTCATTAATAAAATAAACAGGAAGCCATACCCCGTGCTGACCTGTAAAAAGGCCATGTGAAATGATTCTGCGTATTTAAAGACAAATGAAATCTGTATGAATGCACCATTTGCTTACTCTAAAGCATGCACTCATTTTGAAGTCTTAGTTACTGTTCAGTAAATTGCGTCAGAGAAACAAGCAGTGAAGAACAGGTGAATATTAGAAATACAAGAAACACAGAAAACAAGAAATAACGATGCCTAGCACTCCTCATATTAAAAAAATCTCGGTCAGGCTGGTGTCTCACTACTAGTTAGCCATGTCACTCATTTCTCATATAGTGTATTAGGATCCGATCACAGTCCTTCATTGGTAAGATGCTTGCAGGTAAGGTTTTCAGAGATGAGCATGCTGACAGTACTCAACATATAGTAAGCAACAAAATCTGTTGTATCTTTCAGTGCACAGAGCTGCTTTGTCTTTTTCTTTGTATATGATCTAGCAGAACATGGAAGATATTTTGGCTGATTGCATGCTGTCAGTTGGGTATCCTACAACCTGCTTTATCAGTGCTCACTCAGATACTTACCTACTCACAATAACAACATTATGTATATATGTATATATGCACTAAATATTTGTGCTTAGGTACCAGAAGCAAATGAATTGAGATTATCTGTGAAGCATTGCCTGGCTTCAGAGCCAGGAATCAAACCTGCTTTCATTTACAATACAGACATGCCCTTGCAACTTCTGAAGCTTGAATGGGGTGGGATGATTCCTACCTCAGGTCTCTACAGGTTATTGACAAACCTCTCTCTTCCGAGCCCCAGACATTTGCTGAACCCACCTAGAAGAATCTGCATGCTAAACTGATTGGCACTCCCATCATTTAAATTTACCTAAAATCATGTTAAATTCATCATGATCAGCCCCACTATGCATGAGGTCCAAATGTGGCTGCTAGTTGGTAAAACCTTTACTTTCACCTTAATCCTCCCTTGGAAGAATGGATAACCTCTAGTACATGGTGCCAGTCCTGCACCCAGACGAATATGGTCTTTAACCATCTTGTAGGGTATAATAGCCCTTAAACTTCTCTGTTTCCTTAAACCACCCTAAAAAAGTGGGAAAATGTGTGGTGAAAATCGCATCAGAATTTATAGCTGCAATGTCAGGGTTAGTTTATATTCCTGTACTGACAATGTACTTGTTTTACTTGTTAATATTATGTGGGAGAAACCTGCCTCTTCTTACTGACCCATCATTTCCAGAGCCTTGTATTAACATATGTCAGTAGTAACTGCACCAAATTTGCTCTTACTTAAAATGAGAGCAAG
This sequence comes from Lathamus discolor, assembly GCF_037157495.1. Taxonomy (NCBI): domain Eukaryota; kingdom Metazoa; phylum Chordata; class Aves; order Psittaciformes; family Psittacidae; genus Lathamus; species Lathamus discolor. The sequence goes on from NC_088884.1 coordinate 27,803,527, forward strand.
AGAATTTGGTTCTGCTCCTTATGTATTCCTAAATATAGCCCTAGAAAGAAAAACAATGAAAAAACCCAAAACCCTGTTAAGGCATATCCTACAACTAGTGACATTCTTTAGCTCTAAGGACTTGGCCAAGGATTTGCATTAACTGAGCATAAAGTAATCCTCACTGCAAGCCCTGGATAACTTATTAGCTTTAAATAAAGAAGGTAATAATGATATTAATTTATCCCCTTCACCTATAATGCCAGGTAATGTATTTTGGCAAGCATCACTTACAGCTAAAATTTTTCTCTCCTGGGTAGCTGCAAATGACTCTTCTTCAGTTGAATATGTCTTGCCTGTACACACAGAGAAGCACAGGCAATATTCCAACTTCAATCAATATTATGATCAACACTGAATCAAATTAAAGCATATTTGCTTGGTGTTTCAGATGATGAAGTAATGCTCTTCCATAGCTCCAGCTGGACACCAGTCTAGTTGGGAAAATTGGACTGCACAGCCCCATGCCTGGAGCTGTTGGGGTCACTTCACTGTGTACTTGGGCGCAGTAGATAATGCCGGTTTTGGCTGGCAGAGGACCAGGTGATGCGGCTGAAAACCTTCCTGGCACTGATGTGTGGAGAGCTGCAGAGCTGCAGATTTCTCCTTGGGGAGAGATGCAGGCAGGTGACAGGAATTTACGGGAGCGCCCTTGCAACCTCTGCCAGGGGAGGTCTGCAGATGAAGCCCTTGACTCACCTGGTTCTCTGATCTCACGGCTCTGCTGGGGGAGAGATGCTGCTTCTGCTGCTGCAGTGGCTGCTTCTCCTGCCCACGCTTTGGCAGGGCCACTTGCCTTCACTTTAAATATTTATTGGACATTTGGTCTTATGCCCATTACTTGAGAAGTGCCTCATATGGTGGGTCGAAAAGCAAAGGCCAAGTTTTTTGCAAGAGGCCTACAAAAAACAAATCTAGCAATCTCTGTGCTGGGAACACACCTCCAGCTGCACTTCAGGCATTCCCCTTGGAATGACATTTCTTTGGTGTTTTTCTTTGCTCTAAGTGTGGTTTTCAGAATCAGCAGGGCTGCTCTGCTAATTAGCCTTGAAAAGTAGACAGTAAATGAGAATTTTTCCTTGATAAACATTTGAATATATTGTATCTGGACTGAACACTTGTGACACAAGAACGAATATTCGATACCTCCTTAAGGACTAATTGGAGAAGCCCAGTTAGATAGTTGGCATAGAAATCAATCATTTCCAATTCTACATGAATGCTCATAAATTCTGTGCTCTACAAAATCAGGGGAATGAGCACACTTATTACCATTAGTCACACACATGGTGCTCCACAATAGAGAAGTTGGAATGATTCTTTGTGCCAGAGCAGTAGCTTCCAGATCAAAATGCAGATTATCCACCACAGGCTTTATTTATGGCCTTTATCCCTGCTTCCTCACAAACAGCAGGGCTGGATGGACAAAATGTTAAAAAGAAGTATCAGAAATCTCTGGAAGGCTTAGACAAGTTTGTATGAAGGCAGTGTCTATAGAGTCACAAAATCTTCAAAACGCGTCATTGTAATTTGTGCTCTCAGGGGCACAAAGAGCTGGAACATGTACCTCTGGGTGCCTGGCAAAGTGCTGGGTGCCCATCAGGAGCTGTGCATAGCCCATGGCACTTGACAGTGGTTCAGCACCCCACGACACCCACCTTCTCCACTGGTCCTGCCCATGATTTAACTCAGAGCTGCTACCCAGCCCCAAGGTTTCAAAGAATGGAGAAGTGCCTACGAGCCACCTCCTCTTCTGCTTTTCCCACTGTCTGGAAATTAAACTGTGAAATGGCCTTAAAACAGAACAGCAGAAAGAGAGGACAAGTCTGGTCCGAGAGTTCGCCTTGCAGATCGTGCAGTGATTTATGTTCTACCCTGGGGAAACAAAATTGGTGAGAACCACTTCTTCTCGGCAGGTCATATTTCAGAGCAACTTTGTCCTCCTTCTAGAAAGATGTAAGTCATCCCAAGGCATGCAAATCAGTAGGAAATCAAGCTTGGGCTTGTTTAAATGCTCAGGGTGACTTTTTTTCATCTGTAAAGTGTGTGTAGAAGGTGTGCTGTAGAGTGTGGGACAGACAGTTGAGATAAAAATGGCAGATGCCAGACAGTCCTTCACCATATGACACTGAAATGCTTCTGTGCTCCCTTTCGCTGCATACGCTTTGGTAGTTGCTTAGTGCATGCTATTAGTATAGCTCTATAGTAACCTACTCCAGCCACTTGGACCTGAAAATTGGACTTCAGACACTTTTAAGAAACCAACATTCAAATGCTGGAACAGAGGCATGGAGGATTTCCAGATAAAAGGCAATAGCTGCTCTCCTAAGCCTTCCAGGTTTCTTTTTGACATTTTGTCCATCCAGCCCTGCTGTTTGTGAGGAAGCAGGGACAAAGGCCATAAATAAAGCCTGTGGTGGATAATCTGCATTTTGATCTGGAAGCTACTGCTCTGGCACAAAGAATCATTCCAACTTCTCTATTGTGGAGCACCATGTGTGTGACTAATGGTAATAAGTGTGCTCATTCCCCTGATTTTGTAGAGCACAGAATTTATGAGCATTCATGTAGAATTGGAAATGATTAATTTCTATGCAAACTATCTAACTGGGCTTCTCCAATTAGTCCTTAAGGAGGTATCGAATATTCGTTCTTGTGTCACAAGTGTTCAGTCCAGATACAATATATTCAAATGTTTATCCTCTGTACAAACGCCCGTAGCATGGGGAACAAACAAGAGGAATTAGAGATGTGTGCACATCTACGGGGGTATGATATAATAGGCATCACAGAAACATGGTGGGATGGCTCCTATAACTGGAGCGTTGGAATGGAAGGTTACAGGCTCTTTAGAAAAGACAGGCCTGGCAGGCGGGGAGGGGGAGTTGCCCTTTATGTTAGGGATAGGCTGGAGAGTATGGAACTCTGCCTGGGGACAGGTGAGCAGTTTACAGAGAGTTTGTGGGTCAGAGTTAAAGGGAAAACAGCCGTGGGAGACATTACTGTGGGAATCTGTTACAGACCGCCTGATCAAGGAGAACCTGTGGGTGAAGCACTCTACAGACAGATAGGAACAGCCTCACACTCACAGGCCCTTGTTCTCATGGGGGATTTCAACCACCCTGACATCTGTTGGAACGATGGCACTGCACGGCACAAGCAATCCAGGAGGTTCCTCGATTGTGTGGAAGACAACTTCCTTCTGCAAGTAATAGAGGAGCCGACAAGGATAGGTGCTATGCTTGACCTTGTGCTCACCAGCAGGGAAGGGCTGTTTGGAAATGTGGTACTCCAGGGCAGCCTTGGATGCAGTGATCACGAGATGGTCAAATTTGAGATCCCCATGACAGTGAGGAGAGCGTGTAGCAAGCTCACTGCCCTGGACTTCAGGAGAGCAGACTTTGGCCTCTTCAGGAGCCTGCTTAGTAAGGTTCCATGGGATATAGCCCTGGAGGGCAGGGGGGCCCAAGACTGTTGGTTGATATTCAAGGATCACCTGCTACAAGCTCAGGAGTGCTGCATCCCAACTACAAGGAAGTGCAGCAGGAGGGCCAGGAGACCTCCTTGGATGGATAAGGAGCTGCTGAGGAAAATTCAAAGGGAAAAAGAGGCTTATAAAAAGTGGAAGCAAGGACAGGTGGCCTGGGTAGAGTACAGGGATGTTGTCTGGGAAGCCAGGGACCAGGTTAGGAAGGCTAAGGCCCAGTTAGAATTAAACTTGGCCAGGGATGTTAAGGAGAACAGGAAGGGATTCTACAGGTACGTAGCAAACAAAAAAAACAGACTAGGGACAACATAGGCCCTCTGAGAACTGGCTACACAGGATTTGGAGAAGGCTGAGGTTCTGAATGACTTCTTTGCCTCGGTCTTCACTGGCAAAGGCTCTGACTGTACCACCCAGGTCTTAGAAGGTAGACGCAGGGACTGTGAGAATGAAGACCTTGGGCCTGGATCTGGAGGATCTGGTAGGGGAGGATCTGGTAGGATAGGATCTGGTTCGAGACCATCTTCAAAATCTGAACGCACACAAGTCCATGGGACCTGATGGAATCCATCCGCGGGTCCTGAAGGAGCTGGCGAATGAAGTTGCTGAGCCACTGGCCATCATATTTGAAACATCATGGCAGTCAGGTGAAGTTCCTGACAACTGGAAAAAAGGGAAATATAACCCCCATTTTCAAGAAGGGGAAAATGGAAGACCCGGGGAATTACAGACCAGTCAGTCTCACCTCTGTGCCTGGTAAAATCTTGGAGCACATTCTCCTGGAAGGCATGTTAGGGCACATGAAAAACAACAAGGTGCTTGGTGACAGCCAGCATGGCTTCACTAAGGGGAAATCCTGCCTGACCAGTCTGGTGGCCTTCTATGATGGGGCTACAGAACTGATGGACAGGTGTAGAGCAGATGATGTCATCTACCCGGACTTGTGCAAAGTGTTTGACACTGGGATGTTTGACACTGGGAACACCACATCCTTCTCTCTAAATTGGAGAGTGTCCTGGGTTTACCAGGAGCCGTTTTGCTCCTTCTTAGTAACTGGTGCAAGCTCTGTGTTTTGACTTCCAGCCTGGGCAGAGAGCTGATAATACCGATTGTTTTTAATTGTTGCTAAGTAATGTTTATTCTGGCCAAGGACTTTGTGAGTCTCATGCTCTGCTGGGGACGAGGGAGGCCGGGAGGAAGCAGAGACAGGACACCTGACCCAAACTAGCCAAAGAGGTATTCCATACCATAGCACGTCATGCCCGGAGGGGGAACTGGAAGTTACCCGGAAGGGGCAGGCTCTCGCTCTTCGGGGAGGTCGAACTCGTTCGGCGGTGGTATCGTATTCTCTTGTTATTTTCTCTTATCAATATTATCATTTGTGGTAGCAGTAGTGGTTTGTGTTATACCTTAGTTACTGGGCTGTGCTTATCTCAACCCGTGGGAGTTACATTCTCCTGATTTTCCTCCCCATCCCTCCGGGAGCGGGGAGGGTCGGGGGGGCTGAGTGGACAACCTGTGTGGATTGGTTTAAACTACGACAGAGAGACATCAATTTGATGAATGGACCACTCGGTGGATAAAGAACTGGCTGGATGGCCGCACACAGAATTGTGGTCAATGGCTCGATGTCCGGCTGGAGACCGGTAACGAGTGGTGTCCCTCAGGGATCGGTGTTGGGACAGGTCTTGTTCAACATCTTTGTTGCTGACATGGACAGTGGGATTGAGTGCGTCCTCAGCAAGTTTGCCGATGACACCAAGCTGTGTGGTCCGGTTGATACGCTGGAGGGAAGGGATGCCATCCAGAGGGACCTTGACACGCTTGTGAGGTGGGCTGATGCCAGCCTCATGAAGTTCAACCATGACAAGTGCAAGGTCCTACACCTGGGTCAGAGCAATCCCAGGCACAGCTGCAGGTTGGGCAGAGAAGAGATTCAGAGCAGCCCTGCAGAGAAGGACTTGGGGGTGCTGGTCGATGAGAAAATGAACATGAGCCGGCTTCAGTGTGCGCTCGCAGCTCAGAAAGCCAACCGTATCCTGGGCTGCCTCAAAAGGAGCGTGACCAGCAGGTCGAAGGAGGTGATCCTGCCCCTCTACTCTGCTCTTGTGAGACCTCACCTGGAGCATTGTGTGCAGTTCTGGTGTCCTCAACATAAAAAGGACATGGAACTGCTGGAACAAGTGCAGAGGAGGGCCACGAGGATGCTCAGGGGACTGGAGCACCTCCTGTATGAAGACAGGCTGAGGAAGTTGGGGCTGTTCAGCCTGGAGAAGAGAAGGCTGCGTGGAGACCTCATAGCAGCCTTCCAGTACCTGAAGGGGGCCTACAGGGATGCTGGGGAGGGTCTCTTCGTCAGGGACAGTAATGACAGGACAAGGGGTAATGGGTTAAAACTTAAACAGAGGAAGTTTAGATTGGATATAACGAAGAAATTCTTTCCTGTTAGGGTGGTGAGGCACTGGAATCGTCTGCCCAGGGATGTTGTGAATGCTCCATCCCTGGCGGTGTTCAAGGCCAGGTTGGATGAAGCCTTGTGTGGGATGGTTTAGTGAGAGGTGTCCCTGCCCATGGCAGGGGGGTTGGAACTAGATGATCTTGAGGTCCTTTCCAACCCTAACTGTTCTATGATTCTATGATTCTATGATTCATAGCTTTTCCTATAATTATAGATTTGTAATTATGTACTTAACGATGACACCCCCTCTGTCTGATGATAAATATATTTTTACATAATAGCACTTAAGCATTGCATATTTACAAATCAAAAAGAAATTCACACTGCAACTGAAGATTAACAAATTAATTGTAGCATACCTTTAATTACAGCATAAATAATCTCAGTCATTTCCCAAGAAAGCATATTAAAGCTCTGGTAAGGCACTTACCCAGGGTCTTTGCAATGGTCCATATCTCATGCTTACCACAGCAGTGCAAGATATCCAGAATGTTAAGTTTTCATTGAAGTTTTCATTACTACTGCTTTTGAAGTAGGTGCAGTGCACTGGAAATAGATGTACAATCCATGAAAATGAATCATTAAAAGGGATTGAGTTGAATTATGGCTGTCAGATGTTGTCACAAGCATAGCTAAAATACTTGAACACTTCTTCCAGCAAATGATGATAGGATGCTTGGCAGTGTAATTATCCCATAGCCAGAGACATAATGCTTTCCATGATAGTGCAAGAAGGGCTTCATAAGCAATCTTGTGGAGATCTCCTGCACAGTTGTGATGATGCCCCCTCCTCATCTGCTGGACAGCTCTTGGGCAAGGCTAGAGCATCCTGCCCACAGCTGTCCCACACCTCAGCCCTGGAAACGTTGGATGTTGCAGGCAGGATGCAGAAGTCCTGTTCAGGGGCAGAGCTGCTGACAGCTGACATGAGTCTGCACTGAGCTGTGCTCCTTCCCCTGGGCTCTGTGCACTGCTCTCCCTGCTCACCCACTGAGCTGCTGCTCGGGGCTCATCTGCCCTCTCTGATCTAGCAGGGGTCTGGCAGGGTTGATTTTTAGCCACACAAACATGAGTGGGGCAGAGAAGGAGGAAATCTTGGACACCAGTCAAACTCTGGATTGGTTTAAGCTGGCCATTTTGAAAGACACGGTATCTGTCTGTGTCATTCCTCCTTGGGTCAGGAAAGCGCTGGATCAATTCCAAAAGTGCTTTGGGAAGTACTGTATTTGCATGATCTGCAATGGCTGGGTTGCATTATCTTTTCAGGTGAGATACTTTTGTTGAGAGGACTCGATTGTAGGCAGGTCTACAGGGTCTCCAAGACATTGATGTAAGTTTGATTGGACTGCATCTTGTGTGAGTTCATTTTGGTGTTTAAATATGGCAGATCCACACCAGACTCTCCTTCATGTCACACTTGTATAAACTGAGTGTATACGTGTATATACTCACCCACCTTCCTGTGATCCAGGGAAAGCAGAGTGATGGGCAATCCCACTCAAATGGTACAAAAAGTCTTTTCTTTACTTGTCTGTTAATGTTTCCCCAAATAAGACTGGTGTATGTAGGTGTGAATCTTTAGTGTCAGGAAAATATCTTGGTTTGAAGCTCATTTTAATTTCTGGAGGAAAAGGGACTTATCAGTTTCTCCAGCAACTGAACTAAGGGTGCAGTCTCCCAGCTTATCTAGGATTGAGTAAGATCCATGCTAACTGCTGATGACTTAAAGCACACAGTGCCTAAATGTACTTTGACAGATTCATGTTTTTGCTGTAACTGAGAAGAGAACATCCTGGCAGAGGAATTTGTCATTTGTTCTGGCCTAGCTAATGAACTTAGTCCTCTTCCTGTGCTGCTGAAATTACACACAAGTGCCTGCCTGACGGAGGCGTATTGATCAAATCTGACTTCAGCTCTGAGCACCCAGGAGCTAACTCAGTTCTATCTTGTCAGTGGAAGCTTCCTCAGGTGCTGCAGGGTCTGCCTGGAGGCCAGGCTGTTTGCTGCTCACAGTTCAGCTGTCAGCTCCTGGTGATCTATGGCGGGCTGGTCGGTTAGGGAGGGAAACACTAAGTGGTTGGCTTATGTGAAAGCTTCCCCTTGCATCATCCATACATGATGGAAAGCAGGCATCTGTCTTATTACAGCTATCCTTCAAGACTGAATCTCACTGTGTTCACGTAACTTTAAAGACGACACTATTCTTGTTCTCAGACCAATCATTCCTTCTGCCTCTGAGTTAGGAAGCTTTCTGGTAACTAGGAACCAATCCTCATTTGGCATTTTCCGTTTCAGCATATTCAGAGTCTGGACAACTTATTTTGCAGCATTTTGCACTATTAATTTTGTCCTCTTCATGTCTGGCGCGCAGATGGTAACAGCTTGAGTGGTGAGGAGATTCTGGAGCCACAGCCTTTCTATAGTACACCATCCCTGAGCAGTGCTATCAGATCCTTTGCACTTTGCTTTTCCTTTGGATGAAAGGTCTGTTTCCTGGGTTATGAATCCCTGCAGAGCCTGTCTCACTAACTCCCTAAAGCTTTCTTCCTTCTCAGAGTTATTGCTGCCGTGCTCCTTTTACATAACACTACCCAAACCCAATTTTTTTCTGTATGAGCAGATAGTGATGCTTCTAATTCCTCTGATCCTGTGGCCCATCACGCTCCTCCAGGGTTTCACCAGCATCCAGCAACATGGCATTGCTTTTGGAAAGCTTTAAGGCACCTGGCCTGGCAGCTTGCGCCCAAATAAAATAGGGCATTGGTCTCACTGCACATTCAAGTGGCTGATTGCCATGGCTGGAGGCGAGTATTTCTCTGGGTCAACCCAAGTCCCATAGGTAAACCCACATCTAATGGGGCTGCCAAGACTCATCATCAGCAAAGCAGCATGCGGTTTCTCTGTTCTTGGCTATGGCACATCTTGCCTGAAGCCCTTTCTGAAGGTGAGAAGGAGAAAGTGTGGCATCCTGAGAAGAAAGAAAACAGGAGACTACAAAATGGCTTTTTCATCCTACTGCCAAGCACACATTAACCTCATTTAAAAATGCAAGTGCTGCATGCGTCATATGTGCTAACGCAATTTTGCCTTTCAACCGAGAGGCCATCTTTCCTGCAAAGGTGGCAGTAAGGATGTCTGTGGAAGGATCTCGTGGTGTCTTGAGCCTAAGAAACCCATCTATTTATATTAAAAGATTGAGAAGTTCCTCTCATTATCGGAGCTTTGTTACTGAGTTCCCCAGAGAACAAATGAATCAGAGACCACTTGTATATTCCTGAGCCTACCAAATAATGAAGCTTTCAGGAGACAGCTTTTATCTATTTATTTATTTTTAGGGAAGGAAACATTGATTTTAGGCGAGAAAAGGCATGAAAGTTTTTGAGATATCCAAGTCACTCCTGAAGGAATAATTAACCCCTCTGAGTGCTGGAATGCATGGCAGCATCCCGGGAATATCCTGGTTTCAGAAAAACAGTGTTGGTTGATATTACCAGTGTAACAGAGAGTCCTAAAACATCACCCCTGTGCCCTATGTAATAGCACACGGAGCCTTGGTCTCCAATTCAGACTCCTCACTAATCACTACAAAATTATAATACCACAATTCCTTCCCACTTGAGGGTGAATTTGAGATTCTTTATAATTTGATAGCAAAACTGACATCTGTTTTACAGTTGCTCTGTAATTAGCTCCTGATGGCATTTGTCTGTATGTGGAAAGCCCCAGCTCCAAATCCCTCTCCTTTACCAATTACTTCTTCCCTAACAAGAGCCATAGCACAAGTGTGGCTCAGTCGGTGTTTGGCCACTAGTGCCAAGCAGAGCAAACCCCACTACAGGAAAGTGAAGGATGTACAGCAGCTGGAGACCCACTGGCTAGCCCTGTGGTGACCACGTACTAGCCAAGCCTACAAACAGTTCAGAGCAGGAACTGTTGTTTCATGGCTTGCATTAAGCCTAGAATATAATTAACACTTAACAAATAGCACTAACAGTAGCAATTGTACTCCTGCACTAATAACTTCATGCTTCTCTTTACACTGAGCTGCACCATAGATCTTACCCTGGTTTTAAACCACGAATCGCAATCATTACAACACACAGAGAAGAATTATATCCTCCTACATAGTCTATGCTGCAGAGTGGCTGCCCGAGGTGCCTCAGTAACAGCATTGTGCAATGCACAAATGCCTTCAATCATTCCTGTGCTGTTCCCACAGCATCTTGTTTAGACCTCTTAAAATAGCCTCCCCATATCATGAATCTTTGCGTAAGAAATGATCTGTGTTTCAAATCACAACGAGCAGGTTCTGCACAGGCGTGTGTCAGGAAGCAGGGGTGGGACACGGGCGCAAGCCTCCGTGCAAGAGGCAATTCAGTGCAGAACTTGCGTTATCTTTAAAAGCTGCCATTAAACTAAAACGCTGTCCTTGTAAGTAAAAGAGATTTGCTGTGTGGCCACTGCTGTTGAAGGCTTTGATGAAATATTGAGGGGAGAGCTTTCTGAATGTGGCTGGTTTTCAGAAGGCAGATTAAAGTTTTATAGGGGCGCTAATTTAATCACGGATGATGAATGAGTGTATTTTTATGTTGGGCTTTAACAACGGAGGATGAATGCGGGGTTCCTCAGCAGGTCCCTGTGGGCTGAGGGCTGCCTGAGTCACAGCTTTCAGAGAGCTGTTTCCCTCCAGCTGAGCACATCGTGTCACACTTAGCGGGGCTCTGAGCCCTCATGCCTGCTTCGCAGCTCAAACCCAACACAGGAAAACATGCCAGGTGTGAGAGGACATCACAGCGTTTGGTTAAACCCTCATAACCACCTCTATTCTGCTCCCTGGCCTGTCTCTCCAGGCACAGACAAATCATGTGAAGGGGAAAATTACCCCAGGAAGCAGAGAGCGTATTTCTGCAAGGCACCAGAACACCTTCTGTATTGCCAGGTTGTCCTCACACCCCCCAAACCACCTCAGCCGCTGTGGGAACTGTGGTGGTGGGAGCTTGCAGGGGCAGACCAAGGTACAGGACCCCACACTGCTCCTACGCTTTCATTGCTGTACTGCAAAAGATCTGCTTCTCCAGCCTGGTCAGAAAGTTCAGGAAAGTAGAAAATAATGTCTTTTGAAATTGCCAGAGAGACAGAGTGGTGTGGGGCGCTGTGCATAGCCAGCCATTTAGAAGATGGTACAGTGGACCCAATTTCTTCTGATCAAATGAAGCCTAGTGGAAAATTCAGGCGTGTCATATTTCTCCATCCAACAAACAGTGACAACTTCATTATGATTCAAAGTGCATGGTTGAACCTCAACGTGAGCCTGCCCCCAGACCCAAGCCCCAGGGCTGCCCCTGCTGCACAGCTGCGTGGCAGTGTGGGCACAGAGACAGCAAAACCCTGTCCTTCCCCTTCCTCTGATCACCATCACCGTGTGGAGCACTCTGCTGGCACCATAAGTATTAACTGAGAGATGTAAATAGGCACCAGCATTGGTCAGGGCACTTGAAGCTGGCCTCCCTGCCACCCAGCCTTGCTCAGGGCCTGCCACCATGCTATGGGTGCATAGCGGGGTCACTACCCAGGGCTGTGCAAGAGAGCATCCTACAACCAGGCGGAGCATCCCCCTCCGCTCACTGGTGCTAACCATGGTGCTGACCGTTAAACTGGGAAAGAGCAGAAAACACCATCATGGTGCTGGAAAGTGAAGGGGAAAATGCACAACATCAGCTTCATAACCACAGCCTTGCTGAGCAGGCGGGTGATGGCCCTTGTGCATGCAGTGGGTTTTCAGCTCTGCCTCAGCTGTGCTGGGAACACAAACATTTTTGCTGTTGTGCCAGCACTGAATGGTTACAGCGTACAGCAGCTGTGCTGGTGTATTTTGACCAAAGAGACACCACTTGATGTCAGCATAAAGTAACTCATTAAAGCTCCATTCACCCAAACACATATTTAGGATCTTCTGAAATTATTACCATCACATTAAGATATATGTTTGAAGCTCTGCGGTGAATTAATATGCAGGGATCAATATACAACCCAGGCTTGGTCTTGGATACTTTGGAAGTTTTTGATGTAATAAAGCTAAAAGCACAGTGACAGGGATATATTACCTCGCCAGATGGCAGTTTGTTAAAACAAACCAACACATTGCTAAAAGAGTGTCCTAATCTCCACTTGAAAGAACTTTCAATTTAAAAGGGAGGGACATTTGCATAAAGAGAGTTCACAGAACAAATATTTAGAAGTTCACTGTTTGACAAGGGCAGTTCTGGTTTAAGGCACTAGAAGGTGGGAAAACATAAGCTAATTAGAATCATTCTCAATGCCAGAACTTCAAAGATAACGTTGTTGGTGAGAGGGATTCAGTTATGGAAAGCTTTCCTCTGGCAGGTGACAGACAGTACAGCTTGTGTTCAAGAGTCGTTAGCAAAAAGCAGAACTCGGGTACTGAATGGTGTAAATAACAATTAATCTGATGGAAAAAATAAACGTTTAGTTTTGGAGGACTGAATCCTTTAATGTTTTTTTGAAACCTTAGGTCACCCTTGGAATGGAACACCATTCTGGAATGAAATTCAGAATATGGTGGAACAAAAAAAACCCTGAAACTAACAAAATGGATGTTTTTCAAGGTTTTAGTCTGTTTAGGCCAATTTCTGTCTGAAAAAGAGAATTAGCATGGCTTGATGAGTTCACTGTTTGATGTAACAAAGTTTCCTGGATCTCTGGATGCCATGGAAGGAGGTGATAAATTCAAAGGCTCACATGGGCAGTTTATCTGATTCACAGCTGTGATGTTAAATCCAATTCATTGGAATTTTTTCTTTGTTTTACTAATCTGAGGCCAGATTAAAGTGACACCAGTGCCTAAATCTGTGTTGCTGTGGGACCTAGGGAGGATGGCTAGGCCCCGGGATCCTGGCCTGAGGTTCTCCGTACCTCTGCTGGGCGGCACTGCTGCCTGCACAGGGATCCCTGAGAGCACTAGCACTGCTCATCTGCCGGCTGCATCCCCATCCCTGCAGCGCCTCCCACAGCATTCCCAGCTGGTTCTCAATAGAGGATTGCAGAAGATGACTGAGACAATGTCTTTTCTTCCGGAAAGGGAGCAGAAGGTGGTTGTGATGCTGTTGGCCAGCAATGTGAGAGATGTGGGAGGTCTGGTTTCCAGCCTGTGTCACTTCTGTTCAGTGTGTGCACAGCTTGCTTCTGACCTGTCCTCCCACTGTTTTCATGCAAAAGCTAAAAAATAAGGTTAAAAAGTCTCTCTTGCCCCATCTTTTTTCATTTCTTTTTGCCATTTCCCCTGTCTGGTCTCCCTTGCTCCATCTTTCTGCTGCCCAGCTCTTTGCACAAGAGCTGCTTTTTTGACTGTTTCTGTCTTAACTAGTACAGAGCCACTCTGATTTTCCTGGAAAACCTTGAGCATATACATATATATATATGTATATCACAGAAGAGAAGGAAAAGTAAGTGTTTCCTAGCTTGTTGCTGAGAGGCAAACCAATGAGATCCGCAGTTAAAAGACACTTTAATGCAGAGGCCTTTTCCACTGCATATGAATTACGATATTTTCATGCTCTCCACAAAAAAACAATACACAGCTGATCTTGGGCTGCCTATGCCTTCCTTATGGAAGGACACAACTCCAAAGGGAAAACTGCAGTGACTGGGAGGATTCAGAAGAGCTTGGCCAGCCTATACATATAGTGATAGGACGTGCAATGGTGAAAGATTAGGGGTGAAACTTTAACCTCATTGTCAGGGGTCTTGCTGGGAGAGAACAGACCCGAGCTTCGCTCTTGATTCCTTGATTAGTTCCTGACATTTTTAAAAGCATGAAATATAAACTACATAAACAGTCCTGATGGCCAGGGCCAGAAACAATCAGAACTTCGGAGAGGAATGGGATATCGGACATGAGCAAGGTGTTGCCACTTATTGAATAACACAGGTAGCTTTTTACTGCAGCTCCCCTCTAGGACCTCCTCTGTCCCCAGCACCTCAGCATCTAGGCTGTACAGCACCCACCTGGATTTTCATTTTTTGATATCTTGTATATACTTTTTTCTTTAATATAAGATTCAGAATCAGCACATCCATATGCTGATCCACACTTCGCTTCCTTGAGAAGTTATATTCCAGAAGTGTTATTTTTTGGCCTGGACAATGGGTAGATATCCCAAACATTTGAAGTTCCTGGGAATGATAAAAGTAATCTATTTTGAAAGGCACCGAAAGAAACAGGAAAGCCTAAATCAAAGCAAGTACCAAATCATGGGTAGCTAACCAGTTGTCATCTTGCCCCCTCTTAGCCTGCTCACATCAGCAGTACAAGCTGTACCTGTTTAAATAAAATATAGGCAAGTATTCACAATACACTGTGTCTAATAAATTCACTTTCCCATCTCAATAGCTCTTAGGAATACCATAAGGACCACACATTCCTCCTTCCCCCCTGTATTAAGTGCTCTTTAAAATCAGTTAGTTTTAAAAATACTGCCTTGCCTCTCTCTTTTTCTACATTCCCTAAACACAAAAAAACAAGACACAAAAACCTCAGAAAATAAATGACCAAAAATGTGAGATAAGGTAGTAAGTGTATTTGGGAGCTCAGAGTTATTTCAGAGAGCTGCTTTTCAATCCTATCAAATGCATTATGTATAAGTTTGAAGTCAATACTTTCTGCCAACACTTTGTTGAGCTAGAAAGCTGTCTGCTATCCCTTTTATCTGCCAGATAAATAAATAACTCACTGGCTTAAGCAAATTAAGTAAATAGTGTTTGTGGGCAGGTGTTTCTGTTCAGCATGTAGTATACAAATGTGTATTAATTCTGCTAACTTTGAGAAATGGTGATGCAGAGGAAGAGGTTATAGGAAATGTACAGATGAAAACAGAAACATTTGTCAAAAAGAAACCCGTGCATAAAAGCACATAGTAAACAACTAGATGAGTTTGCTGAAGCCAAATGCTCACATTTAGTAAAAGAAATGCTTCATTAATCCTTCCTGACAGAAGTAATGCTTGGAATGGAGAACAGATCCGAGAGAAAACATTCAGCTAAGTTGTGTCCCGCAGGTTTTTCTGGGCAGCCCGGGGAGGAACCGCAGCCTCTCCCTGCTGTGGATGAGCAAGGAGGGGTGTTATGTAGGCAGCTGCCTGCTGCTCCCACTCCCGCAACCTTCTCCTGCTGTCAAAATGTCTGGGGTTGATGACAGAGCAGCGGGAGGAGCTATCAGTTGTGTGGGTTGCCTTCCTACAGATGCTTCTGGTCCCTGTGTGCTGTGCACCGGCTGTGGTCCAGCTGCTAAAAACGTGCCATAAGAGAGTCTTCCCCATGCTGGGTCCTGCGCTGGCAGTATGACAAACACTTACCACTGCAGCACCTTTTCTTTGAGGGCTACCCAGAAGCAAATCACATAGTGGTGGCAAATCCCCTTACTCCAAGTGAACCATCGAGCATTAGGTGTGTTTCTGAAGGAGCCCTCAGAGCCCTGTGATTAGCTGCATGCCTCAGCTTTACCTTCAAACAGTATGTTTTCTTCAAGGTTGGGAAGAAAAGCTTGGAATGAGCTCTTGGGTCTCCCAAGTGAGTTGCTTAGGTCTTGAGACATGGGTTGCCAATGAAATTGGATTAATCTTCTCTGAGATCTAAGCAAGATGGAGATGACTGGCATAGGACAGTGCTTTCAAGGAAATCAAATCCTCATGCAGAGCCTTTGTCTGAATGTACATCTCATGGCATGAGTCTTAGCTGCAGCACTTCTCTTGTGTTTGCTGTCCAGCTCTGCAGCAGTGCCTAGAAGCAACAGTCTCCTCTTTCATTAGTAAACAATTTTTCACAGGGGTGACCTCATCTCAGTAAATTGGGCCTCTTGGCTTGCCTATAGCAATGCAACATCCCTGGTATGAAGCCTAAAGCAATCCCTGTACACCATCTGCACAGAAGGCTATGGCACGGCTTGCCACCATCATCCCTGAAATACCTCCCATGGAATTCCTTATCAGCTTCCCAGTCTCTGTGTCTTGGGCTGCTCCATGTAGAGGCCCATGTACTTACCAGATGAGCTAGAGGACCAGGATGAAGATGACAGACGGTGACCCTGCTCAACTGGGGCAACCCATGGCAGTGATGAGAGAACTCATCTGAGTGGCAAACTGTAGATAGAGCTTGCATAGGAAAAAGGGCCATTACAGACCTCAGTAAGGTGATCTATGAAGTCATCTTTACCAGTGGTTGGTGTCCCTAGAGCCAAGGTCCCACCGTCTGAACAGGGATGAAGCTACTGCAGATTCTCCCTGAGATGGGAGATGAGACATTCATCTCTCTCTTTTCTGCCTGGCTGTCGTCCTAACACCTTGTCTTCAAGACCATTGTCCCACAGTCAAGTTAGATTGAAAGTAAGCAGATGGTCTGGTCGTGTCTGGGGTGGGGAAATGACATTCATAAGCCCTGTGCTATGAAAATCAAGCTGAAAATAAACAGGCTCTGAGTCAAGATACTCCTTTGCACACACTTCTTCCTCAGGGTAGAGGAGGAAAGAGCAGTGATGCGACAGATGCCAGTCACTTTGCTTTGTGTATTTCTGGAAGGAGATTAGATACTGTAATGAGAAGAACAAAGCAAGAACTTGAACTAAATACTAGTGTCTTCTGCCTTCCTGGGAGATGGGCTGAGGGAGCACTGTAGGGAGAAATACGGGATTAGAAAAGGGGTAACAATGTCCCTTTTCTCAGCATGGAAAGCTGTGAGTTGTTCTCCTGAACAAGGGAAGCTTTAGCAGGAAAAATAGCTAAAAATCTAGGGACAGAGAAGTACTGGACAATCAGCTGAAAAATGGATCAGAGCAAGGAGCCAACATCATCATCATCATCATCATCGTCATAACCCTGGGGAAAAGCTAGGGATGCGAAGGCAAGAGCTGTGGCCAAAATTGAGCCACCACCCCATCCTACCAAGAAGCCAATCAAGCTCCTGCCCACATTATGGTACATGCTATGGTGTCCTGAAGCAAATATGCCAGTAAAATGCTATTTGGCTGAAGAGAGCTTCAATAGATTGTCTGACTTCTTGTATGTTTCAGTACAGGATAGTAAAGAATAATACAGATTCCACCGGAAACCTCCATGCCAAGAGTTGATCTTGCAGCAGATGTGAGCTAACGCCATATGGCAGCTGGGGTGTTCACCTGAGCTTGCAGTTTTGTGGAGCGTGGTGAAGTGAACCATGCTATGGTCAGTGCTGCAGCAACTGAGGCGCTCTAACAGAAGTCCCTCTGAGTCTGGCAGCTCTGTTTTGTAGCTTACTTTGTGCTGCAACATGCAAATAGAACTTGCTCTGCCCTCTGATGTTTATCTAAATTTTGCATGTGTTCGCAGCTCGTACGAGAAAATGACAAATTGGGAAAATATTTGTTTTTACATAAGCCAAAAGACTATTACAGCAGACAAGCCAGACAAACAGAGTGTAAGTGCCAAAGCCTGAGCTTTTCTACACTCTGTGCCATGTACATATTCAGCTTTACCTGCCTAAAGGGTAACAGGGAAGTCAGTCAATATGCTGCCTTAGTCACTGCAGTTTCCCCGCATGAGGACTACTCGTTGCATCCCATTGCAAGGCTTTGGAATACCACCCAAAAAGGGAAGTTGAAATCAACCACCACATTTCATTTACCCCTGCCAGCTGAATCTAAACAAATTGAAAAATGACCTGCCCGCTACGCTTGGAGGCATACAGCAGAAAATAACTCTGAAATAGCTGCTTATGTTCACGGGGGAAAGATTGATTTCTGATCTCAGACCCTGAGTTGCAGAGGTAAATAAGACCACCTGTAAACCATTACCTGCCATGCCCCACTGCCCCCGTACGAAAAAACACACACAGGCATTGCCTGAAGTGGAGTTAGTCTAGTAAATGACCAGGAAAATAGAATGTTTTCTCTCAACAAGCAGCAAATGAAGAGGAGCTGCTGCATCTGAAATGATGCTACCTTGTTTACCTTCAAGGTCCCAGCTTTTGATGAAAGGCTTATGACTCTAGAAGTCACTTTCTCTCCTCCTCTAGTGCAACACAAGTCACTTTGCCCTTTGCTTCATATTGCAGGAGGGTTTTTGGTGGGGAGACAAGCTGACCTATTGTACAAATGGGTTGAAAGGGCTCTACGCTGATGAACAGCCAGAAGGGACTCTGTATATTACCACAGCTAATTGCCTTTTTGTTTACTTATCATCTGTTTAAGTTGTGGGTGGTTTTTTGTATTTATCAGGTGATTTTGGTACCATGAGATTACAGATTTCATGGAAATCACAGAAAAAGCAGACCTTTAAAGAGTCTGCTTGCAATACTTTTCTGGGTATTTTTTTAATTTGCCTTTCTTCCTTCTCTGAGTCCCGCAGGCAGCAGGTGGTCTTTGGAAGATGTGATTTAAGGAAGAAAGCACTTCAATACCTGTAAAGAATACAGCAATGAAAAACACCTCCCAGGGTCTCACCTTCAGCTGAAAGGAAACATAAAAGTGCTGTTCCCACATCTACACTGGCTACTGGTAAAAGAGCACAGGTACGTGAACCTGCCCTGGGACTCCACAAGCAGGAGGAAAAGAATAAACCCTGAGGAGGAGGTCAGGAGTGCCCAGCGCCTGGGAGCAGCGTGATTATCCATGGGGAAAGAGCCTGCACAGTCAGCACACCGTGTGCCCCACTGTTTCACAGAAAGCTTCTCCTGAGGGACGGCCACGGTGCTGGGTATGAAAGATGAGGTGTTGTTGTTGGCGTGTCTTGGTACCTCGGTGCTGCCATCCGCAGCTCTCCATCACTCAATAGTCCTTCTGCTCTCCCCTGAGCCACTCAATTCCATTAGCAGCATGTCTGGCATTTGTCACCACACACCTTTCTTTTTCTTCTGGCATATATATAACCCCTGTTGGCCTTGATACTGGTGTGAAACACAAACAAGTTACGTAAAGACTCTCCAGGTGCATTTTTGCATATCACAAGTCCCCTATAATTCACAGTCCAATATTTGAAGAGGGTGGCTGGTTTCAGCATTGAGTCAGATCTCCTTTGAGAGGAGTAGATCTTACAATGCTGCTGTACCCATGTCCCATTTTCAGTCCTCTCTACTGTCTCCCTAAACAAGAATCCATATGTTTCTGGTTTGAACGTTTTACTTTTGTTTTGAGGCTTATTAAGAATCGAGAACCAGGTGGTATCAGCATGTGGGAACTGGACACATGCCTCTTCCATCGTGTGGTGCCACCAGCTGAAAAGGGGGAAATACAGACTTTGCAGTTATTTGACTCTGTTCACCACTGATTCCACTGCCAGCTTGAAAAGCTGCTTCTTTTCTGTGGTATAGAGTGAAATACCCTGTACACTATGTGAGTTATGTCAGAAACCTTACGATGTTTTCCACAATAAACTTGCATGTAGGTGGCAAGCAAAGCCCAGTCTGAGCATGCTGAAGACTGGGCTGATCCTGTTCCTCTTCACTGCTGCTCAGACTCAGCACAGTAAAAATCAAACCAAAGAAACGTTTCAGGGTGCGGTTGGGAAATGTTGAGGCTATCAGTGGCTCAGCTGGATCCTTATCCCTGATAAACTGCCTCTGAGATCCTGAGGCTACTGGACCATGGACCAAAGGAGCCATTGAAACAAGGCTCCTTATTGAGATGTGTTTATTTCCTCAGGTGTCTCTATGCATCATTAGAACACAAAGTGTGCACATAATTCATTCCCAGGTGCATTTCAGGTGTGCTGTCCTGTCAAAGCAATATCAACAACACGTGGACTGAACCCCCCCCCCCCCCATCCCTGTCCGCTCCAGCAGGAGCAGGTTTGGTCCCTAGCAATGGGAAGCTGGTATGTGAATTGTCCAGATCCATCAGAATAAACTGGTCTCAGTTTTTCCTCACCAGTTTCTCCCCAAAACAAAAGTATTTTGATTATTTGAGTGTCAAGCAATCAAATGCTGTACCTCAGACACAGCTATTCCAGGAGATAATTAGAAGCACAGAGGAGCAAACAATATGCTACAGAAACGATCATCGCAGTGTGATCCAAAGGATAACTTTGATAATGCAAGTGTTTCTTTGCTGGATGACTCACAGAAAGAAGCAGGGGCTGGAGCTGCTGAAAAAGGAGCCTGCTCCATGGGAACATAGAGTGAAGGTCAAGGATCACCTGTGTAAAACCGACTTTTTGTTTGACGTTAATAATCTTAAGGAAATGGATGGAGTGAGAGCAAATGTCAGCTCCAGTAATGACTGTAACTCTGGGATCGTATGGAAAAGTGATAGTCTAGCTCACATGCTCCTGGTGGCAATAGTGGGGAGAGGTGAGCTGAGAATTCAGGCCTCACTTTAATGTTATCTTTTGAGTTTCTGATTTATCGATGGGACAGACAGCTCTCTAATATTTAACTCTCTGTATTAGCATATGTATAGGACATATGTATATATGTAATATAGCATGTATATAGTACATATGCATTTTTTACTGTTGTCTTTCATCTGTGTAACTTCCCAAAGCTGTACAAAACCCGTCATCTCAGTGGTACTGTTGCTTATTCATTTTTTTAGAAGTATAAATGTCTAATAGTTTTTATGTTAAGGTCCAACTTTCATGTTATGACATTTAATGCAAAACATAAATATTTTAGAATAATATGCATACTATATAAGAATATGTGCTAAATTGTTAAATTTTGCACATACGTGTTGGTTTGGGCTGGGGGAGAGTTAATTTCCTTCACAGTAGCCCATATGGGGCCATGTTTTGGATTTGTGCTGGAAACAGTGCTGATAACACAGGGGTGTTTGCTTTTACCTATTTAAACTGCCTTTATCTCAACCCACGAGTTTTCCCACTTTTACCCTCTGGTTATTTCCCCCATCCCACCAGGGGGGAGTTAACAAGAGGCTGTGTGGGGCTAATGGCTGGATGAGGTTAAACCACAGCAATCCTTTTTGTCACCCAACATAGGGCTCCAAGGGTGCGAGATAACGACAGATTTGATTGGAATGTGTTAGATTGAATTTACAGCTTTATTGCTGTCTAGCTATTAATTGACAGGCTCCTGTGCTTGCCGTTGGGCTTGCTTTACCAAATATCAGTTTAGTGCTTGTTAGTGGCTGCTCTTAGCTTCTGCTTCTTGCTGTATAGCTGTACTGCTGTACTGCCTATCTTACTCTGCTGTGCCCTGGAACATTCTGATAACAGCAGTGGTGATGCTCCTGGGCTGGAAGGTGGCCAGGGCACCGCTGCTTTTTCTGCGCTGCTGTACTGGACAGGCTGGAACTCCAGTGTGAACTGGGCTTGAAGGGTTTGTGACCTGTGGATGAGCCCATGCAGGAGCAAGACCCCCAGAATGTGTTTGGCTATAGATAGGATGTACCAGAGGTGCATCTCGAAGTGTCTGAGTCTGTGGTTACGTCTGTGCCATAGCCAGGTGTACTGCTGAAGGGACTGTGGCCCACGGATAAGCCCATGCTGGAGAAGGTACATGTTGAAGCATCTGTGGCTGTGGATAAGTACCTTGAAGTATCAGTGGCTTTGCATGAGGTCATGCTGGAGCACCTCAAAGCATGTGGCCATGGATAAGCCCATGACAGAGCAGGTGCTCCCCTGGAGATACTATAGCCATAGGTAAGGCCTTGTTGAAGCAGGGTCACTCCTGAAGCTGAAGGAGGAGCAAAGGGAGGAGATAATTGCAATGACGAACCCTATGACCTGATCTAGAGGGACCAGGGGTGGAGACTGTAATGGAAATACCTTTAAATTGTTGTAACCTGGGATGTGAGTTGCATGCTGTGGGAATTACTACAGCAGGAACCCCCCTGTTGCTAACCTCCTAACCAGACTAGGAACAAGGCTAGGAATGTTCATTCTTATGTTGAGCCCTACAGTCTCATCCAAAGGAACCAGGGATGGAGACTATAACGGAAATACCTTTAAATTATTGTAATCCATGATTTGCATTGCATGGTGCAGGAATTGCTATAGCAGGAACTACCTGAACCAGTGGAGGACAAGCCTTACAAGAAGCAGTGCAAGTGCAGCAGTGACCCAACCTGAGCCGGCATTGGCACCCGGTAACCCCATGCCACACAACACCTCTCCTGTCTGATTGACCACCGTAACAGACAGAACCCAAAGTCATGGACTAAATGGACTCAGCTGACATTTTGCTGACATTTCTGGACATTTACAGACATTTTACAGGGTGGTCTGTAGACTAGGGGAGTGATAGCTGTGTATTATAGCAAAGCATGGGAAGAGGCATAGTGGTTAATGAGGATGTCCTGGATAGTGTGGGACCTGAGCGTGCTGTAGATGGTGTGAAATAAGAGGAGGAGAATATGCTGGTTTTGTCTGGAATAAAGTTAATTTTCTCCACAGTAGCTAGTATTGGGCTATGGTTTGGATTTTTGCTGGAAACAGTGCTGATAACACAGGGGTGTTTTAGCTAAGAGCCAAGGCCTTTTCTGCTCCTCACAGCACCCCATCAGTGAGCAGGCTGGGGGTGCACAGGGAGCTGGGGGGGGCACAGCTGGGACAGCTGAGCCCAATTGACCCCAGGGATATCCCACACCATGTGGAGTCATGCTCAGTGTATAAAGCTCAGGGAAGAAGAAGGAAGGAGGGATGTTTGAAGTGATGGCATTTGTCCTCCCAAGCAATCCATGAGAACATTACTCAGACCCACCTCACACATACTTTCTCAGTGGTTATTTTCACCATATTTTCTTTCAGTAACAGATTGTCTGAGCCTCGTTCCTTCTGTCTCTTGCCAAAATAGCAGCAAGTTTAATTTTGTTTCTCCCCCAAATTGTGGCACAACTGGCAACATGTAAACACCCAACAGCCTGCTCTCCATTTGTGACAGCACTCCTTCCCCCTAGAAGAGGGGGTGCCAGCTTTGCAAAGTTGGAGTCCAGGTTACATTCTGGCTGAAAATCAGATTATTAGGGGAGGAGAAGGGGCCATGTCATTCTGCTGTCAGTTATTTTGAATTTGTGACATTTATTTTTAAATGGAGGCTTTTCAAGATATGATCCAGGTCTGCTTGGTATTGATGAAGAGGGTATCACCTGCCCAGACAGCACACTCCAGTGCTTTGCTGTGCTTGTGTTGTAAAGATTTCCTGATGCTAACCCAAAATGCCCCTTCCCCACAGCAGACTGGTGGCAGTTGGTCCTACTCACAGCAAACATGAATGTCCTGGTTGGGAAGTCTCCAAGCTGAAGACAACAGGGGGCTGGAGTGTTGGGGGAAATTATTCCTCATATGCTTGCCCTGTTTCCTTACTTCCCCAGACATCCACTTTGGTGCTGTCAGAGATGTGATCCTGGGAGGCAAGCTTTCAGTCTGATGCATTACAGATATTTTTAGGACACAAAATCCAGACTACTATGTTCTTTACAAGGGCCTTTTCTGTCCTTGAGGTGTGTTACTAATGCTTCCCTCCTGCAGGCTGCACAATTCCAATGTTTTCAGCTTTCCTTCACAAGACAGGAGCTCAGACCTCTCATCTGCATCCTCTGAACTCCCCCTTGTCTCCATCATGTCTTCCTGGGGCCACATTACTCACAGCTGAACACAAGCTGCAGCGGAGTCACCAGCAGTGCTGGGGACCATGGAGCGGTTAATCCTTATGTCTTGTAGATTAAGTCCTCTGCCCACCCCCAGGGTGCTTGCTCTTCTCAGCAGTGGGTCAGCACAACTGACTCATGCTGCTCTCTGATTCACCCCGACCGCTCTCTGCAGAGCTGTTACCCATACACTTGCTCTCCATCCCATATCTGCAGCTGGTTATCCCCACTTAAGTGAAAGGAAATATGCCTGTATATGGGTATATACGGGTGCAACTAGTACAAATCTACCTGAACTCCCAACAGCCTGATACAATCCCGAGGACTCTGACAGGCAGGAAGGGTAGGTAGAGAAAGGATGCAGAAAGATGAGTGTGTTCCACAAACTCAAAACATGCTAGTGAGTCTCCCAGCACACAATGCAGGCTTTGATTGCTGTTTTGGGATGTGTTCCTACTTTCGTTTTTACAGTTTACTATTTTGCATTTTTAATTTGACCCCACACTGAAACTCCAGTTGTGGACACTGCAAACCCCCTGGTTTGAGGGCTGAATTAGCAGATCTCCTGGATTCACATATTGAAGCCATAATGGGGACAAAGAGTGCTTGTGACTCTAGGGAGGAGGCATTTTGGTACTAGTAGCAAAGCATGTAAAAAATGACAGGTTTGGCAGTTGACATGGTAGGAAAAACACGGATCTTGTGCATGAAGAAGAGAAACAATCTGAAAATGCTAGAATGTCTGTGGTTGGGCCAGCCTTGGAAAGACTGGGAAAGAGGTCCTGCGGCCAGCTGTGCTGTGTGCGTTATTTGAATTGCCCAGTTCTCGGTTTAGACCAACCAATGTATTTTTTGTGCTCTCTACCACACACATCATCTTGTCTCTCTGTAACTTTACAATACAATCTGCTTGACTCACAAAAGAGATCAGTGGTGGGGCATGACTGGATGCAGCAAAATAAATTAAAGAGACTGTGAACTGCTGGAGAAGAAGTAATTTCCAAAGGACATCATACAGCTGTGCTCTTTCCATTGAATTTGATTGACTTTTGGTTTAATTACCTGTATCATTCTTCCTTACAATCTGTCTCCTTGTCTCCTTGAGAGTTTTATATATTTTGCAATAACTAATGGACTAATACTAAGTGCAGAACAGCTTCCTTTGGATCCCTCATTCTAAGGTAGGTGGAGCACTATATCAGGGGTAAACATGGTTCTGCATAAGAAAGGCATCAGTATCGCATACCAAAGAAGCTGAACTGCTAGAGGTTGAGACTAGGGAGGTTACATACTCTTATGTTCCAGTCATGTGGGACAATGGCGGACCAAGTTCCAGTCATTTGAGTTTTGGGTCTGTGAGACAAAAGACTGCCCTAGTAGGAGGCAAAAGCCTAAAAAACAATGCAAGGAAGAGAGGGGAATATACATGCCAACATAAGAGCTTAATGCAGTGCATCACTTGTGCTTCCTTACTTTATTCCTCTTTCTCTCTTTTTACTATTATTATCATTATTCTTATTGTTATTATCTTCACTGCAATTGGTTTATACCCAAATGGCAATGGGGCCAGAGGGATCACATTGTACTGACCTGAAGGAAAAGATCTATGTGATGTCATAGACGATATACTTCCTATATTATTTTCAACCATTTCAGACAGTTCCAAGAATGTTTACAACTATGGTGTCTTGTTTACTACCATATTGTGTAAGTTTTGAGGCAAACTCTTTACAACCCTTTTCACTTTCGCTGTAATCTCTGAATTGTATGAGCTGCATTGTGACTTGTGACATAAGCAAAAGCTGCATCTACTTGAGAGGAAGACAGGAAAATACAATTGAATTTTAGCCCATATTCTTGTTCTTACACTTCTGAGGGGTTCTAAGGAAATCTGACGAGAATTTTAAATGTCCTTCTAAAAGGCAGAGCTTTTATTATCTATATCTACTGTAAAATGGCATGGGAAATCCTTAGAAATGTAATGAAACATAACACGTAAAAGGCACTAGGTCAGCGTAAGCCACCATCTAATTAAATGAGCAGATTCATAATGACAGGACACCATTAAAAATCCAGACAGAAAACTTCTCAGTACTCTTATTCTGTATTTTTTTTTTGTGTTACTTTAAGTCTTCACTTAGGGAGTAATGGAAGTGAGCTGAATAATGAATATAGTCAGTATAGTCTCAAGGAGCTCTCCTTCCACAATTTCTTTCTGCTGAGCTAAACTGAAGGTCTAATAACTTCAGCATAGTAGAAAGAATAAAGATTATGCCTTTTAGACCCTTTTGTTGAGTACAATTTAATGGTGCAAGGCATAATAATGTGTAAGGGGAAGTGGTGTATTTTAAACCTTTATTTTGCTTACAGCAAAGTAAGAGAATAATGCATTTCAGTTACCTGGGAGAAAGACAATAAAACAGCCACTTTGCCAGTTTCGGGTGGTGCAGTGAATGGCTCAGATCAGAAGTGTAGACAACTGGTTTTACCTTCACGTGTTTATCCCACTGATGAATGAAGACAAACCAAATGATCCAGTTATTCCTCCATTAGCTGGCTGATGATGGCTTAATACTGAAGAGCCAATGTGAATCTCCATGTACCTAGACCCTGGCATGGAGCACTCCCTGGCCTGGGCATCTTGTTTTCCTGTGCTGTACCTGGGGACTGAGTTTGCAGAGCATGGGTGCAAATCAACAAGCACACTGCAAAGAGACCTGCTGTGTCACAGTGGAAATGTACAGCCAGACAAGAGGTTTGTAAGTATTCTTTAAAAATATATATATACTTAAAAGTTATGTATGCATGCAACAGTTATGACCAATGACTATAACTAATAGCTAGAACTACAGGGCAAAGGCTAAAGGAGATTATTTCTCCTTCAAGTTTTCTTATTCTTCAGCTAGGCAGGGAGATGCTCTGCTGCGGGTGTGAACAAGTGTGGGCCAAGGAAGGGTTTATAAACTGGGACACATGGACCTGCTCTCACTAAGCTCATGGGAGCCTTGGTGCTGGCAGTGGAGCTGTGGACCTACTGAGACAGGACTTTTGAGGAAGGGACAGGAGGCACTGAAAACTTAATTTGGAACCCCAATGAATGTTAATTGCAAATCTGGAGGGGGATAATTCACAAGTAGATGTGATGCTGTCTCTGTACAGGAGGTCTCATACAGGAGGTGCTCCAGTCCCCGATCATCCTCTTGGCCCTCCTCTGGACTTGTTCCAACAGTTCCATGTCCTTTTTATGTTGAGGACACCAGAACTGCACACAATACTCCAGGTGAGGTCTCACAAGAGCAGAGTAGAGGGGCAGGATCACCTCTTTCGAGCTGCTGGTCACGCTCCTTTTGATGCAGCCCAGGATACGGTTGGCTTTCTGGGCTGCGAGCGCACACTGCAGCCGGCTCATGTTCATTTTCTCATCGACCAGCACCCCCAAATCCTTCTCTGCAGGGCCGCTCTGAATCTCTTCTCTGCCCAACCTGTAGCTCTGCCTGGGATTGCTCTGACCCAGGTGTAGGACCTTGCACTTGGCATGGTTGAACTTCATGAGGTTGGCATCAGCCCACCTTACAAGCGTGTCAAGGTCCCTCTGGATGGCATCCCTTCCCTCCAGCGTATCAACCGGACCACACAGCTTGGTGTCATCGGCAAACTTGCTGAGGGCGCACTCAATCCCGCTGTCCATGTCAGCAACGAAGATGTTAAACAAGACCGGTCCCAACACCGATCCCTGAGGGACACCACTCGTTACTGGTCTCCAGCCGGACATCGAGCCATTGACCACAACTCTTTGTGTGTGGACATCCTGCCAGTTCTTTATCCACCGAGTGGTCCATCCATCAAATTGATGTCTCTCCAATTTAGAGACAAGGATGTGGTGTGGGACAGTGTCAAACGCTTTGCACAAGCCCAGGTAGATGACATCAACTGCTCTACCCCTGTCCATCGGTTCTGTAGCCCCATCATAGAAGGCCACCAAATTGGTCAGGCAGGATTTCCCCTTAGTGAAGCCATGCTGGCTGTCACCAAGCACCTTGTTGTTTTTCATGTGCCTTAGCTTGCATTGCAGGAGAATGTGCTCCAAGATTTTACCAGGCACAGAGGTGAGACTGACTGCTCTGTAATTCCCCGGGTCTTCCATTTTCCCCTTCTTGAAAATGGGGGTTATATTTCCCTTTTTCCAGTCGTCGGGAACTTCACCTGACTGCCATGATTTTTCAAATATGATGGCCAGTGGCTTAGCAACTTCATTCGCCAGCTCCTTCAGGACCCATGGATGGATTCCATCAGGTCCCATGGACTTGTGCGCGTTCAGATTTTGAAGATGGTCTCGAACCAGATCCTCTTCTACCAGATCCTCCAGATCCAGGCCCAAGGTCTTCACTCTCACAGTCCCTGCGTCTACCTTCTAAGACCTGGGTGGTGCAGTCAGAGCCTTTGCCAGTGAAGACCAAGGCAAAGAAGTCATTCAGAACCTCAGCCTCCTCCAAATCCTGTGTAGCCAGTTCTCCCGAGAGCTTCCTCAGGGGGCTTATGTTGTCCCTAGTCTGTTTTTTGTTTGCTACGTACCTGTAGAATCCCTTCCTGTTATCCTTAACATCCCTAGCCAAATTTAATTCTAACTGGGCCTTAGCCTTCCTAACCTGGTCCCTAGCTTCCCAGACAACATCCCTGTACTCTACCCAGGCCTCTTGTCCTTGCTTCCACTTTTTATAAGCCTCTTTTTTCCTTTGAATTTTCCTCAGCAGCTCCTTATCCATCCAAGGAGGTCTCCTGGCCCTCCTGCTGCACTTCCTTGTAGTTGGGATGCAGCACTCCTGAGCTTGTAGCAGGTGATTCTTGAAATGAGAGGATACTGCACGGAATCATCTGGATATCACAGTTCCAAAAACCAGCATCTTCAGGTTAATACCAATTTATGAAGTTCTTCACTTCCTTTGATCAAAAAACATTGATTAAAACTAGTAACGTATTACATTTCTCTCTCAAATTATCCTGTACTTTGTACCTCATTTTCCCTCATATCTATATGTTCACATTCCACCCTTATCGTGTGAGCCCTGTGCAAACCTAGGAAAGCTTTTCTCCATTACTCATTTTTTTCAGCAGATGTTCATATTTACCACTCTGTTGACCTTGTTAGCATATTACCATTGTGTAAATGGTTTGTACTGTGCTCAAGCTATGAAATCTATTGTGGCCAATAGTGTAGTGAAGTTTTACTGTGAGTGTGTGCCTACTAATCAGTGCACCAGAAAAATCTGCATATTAAAAAAAAAAGAAGAATAAGAAAAATAAGAAAATAAGAAATAGAAAACATCAGAAAGACAATGCAGTTTAATAGTGAGCTTTTCAGTGATTTCATATAGATGGCATATTGAGAGTATACAGAGGTAGATATTAGGTCATATGTCTAGGGAGCTGCATGCAAGAATAGCACAAGCATATGAAGAGAAAATTAGAAAGCACATGCATAAAATGTCATACAGCTAGCAAGGGACCTGAAAGGTAACAAGAAAATACTCTATATTTAGATTAATAGTGAGAGGATTATAAAAAGACCTGGTCTTCTACTCAGAGGGACAAAAAGCTATTTATAAGTTGAATTGAGAAGACTAAAGTGTTTTGTTTGTTTCTGCTTCAGCATTCCCTGGGAGGCCAGTAAGAAAGGGTACAAATTCAGGTTAGAAGAGAAAATCAGCTGAGAGCACAAATCAGTAAGTTAATTTCCCCTCCGAATTCTCTAGAGCTAAAGAAATTCCACAGGGATTTTTGAAAACCAGATGAAGCAAATCTTAGAGCAATCAGGGCTTATCACTGAAAACTGGGAAGGATGGGTAAAGTTGTGAACCTGCATATCTTTACAATGGGGAATAGGGTGAATAGGGGAATTGCAGACTTGTCTGTACCTTCTCCTCCCAGAACGGGGAGAAATAATCCAACCATGGGTAAACATCTAGCAGATAACAAAGAGTAAGTATCAGCTAGCAGGGATTTGTTGTGAACATATGATCTTTAACAAAGGTCATTTCCATTCACACTAGCATGATGGGCCACACAGACTGCAGGAAGGAGGTAGGTGCTGCACTTCAGAAAGGCTGTGATGCTGAGCATCCACTGCTGCAGGTTCATGAGCTGCAGAACAGTGGTCCAAGCTCCACAGTGAGGATATACCATCCATGATTTCCATGGGCGCCGCTCCTGGGCCCTGTGTGACTACATTTTTGTCAGTGACTCAAATGATAAACAAAGAACCAGGTTTATTCAATTTTCAAACAGCAGAAAGCTAGGAAGGGTCATGAGTGTACTGGGTGATGGGCTGAGAATGGTGCCAGCTGAGCAAATTATCCTGCCAAAATGAGGTGCATTATCTGTAATGCCTTGTAGCACATACAGCATATATAGACTGAGGTGGCCTTGCTGTACCAAAAGCCCAAGCATTAAGCTTTCACTGAAGGCAAAGGTGTCCTTGCTGGGTCCTGCTGAACATCTCATTGTCTTAGCGCATGGCTCATGGGCAAGGTGGACTCCCCTTTCCTCCCCCTCTCCTTCACAGTGGCACCTACACCGCCAGCCTGGCTGACTCCAGGTTTACATCAGGACTTCATCTTCCTCGTCAGCCACACAATGCGTGTCACTTTGCTACCTAGCCTTCACCTGCAATGATCTGAATAGTGCCGTTGCTGAGAAAACCTGGGCATGCAGGAGGAGCCTCCTCTCCATCAACCACTTGAGTCTTCTCTCCAGCTGACCCACGGGCATGAAGATTTTCACCTCCTGCAACGTGGTCAGCATCGAACGAGGAATGAGCATGACCAAGACTAAACATGGCCCCAGGCAAGCTTGCTGCGCTGCACAGGGGTTCTGTGGATGGGGCATGTCCACTCAGCCCCTGCTGTGGGCCCCTCTTTGCACAGAAGGAGATAAAATCCCTGCATGTCCCCCAGCCTTCCTGCTGCCATGATGTTCTGAATTAATGTCAGGTGCCCCTCCTCAGCTGGACAGGGGGAGAGAAAACAGGGAAAGTGTCCTGGGTCAAGATAAAGACAGGGAGAGATCATCCATCCGTGACTGTCATGGGTAAAACAGACTCAACCTGGGGAAACTAATTTAATACCAGTCAAATCAGAGTACGCTAATGGGAAATAAAAATGAATCTTAACACCACCGTCCCCCCACCCCTCCCTTCCTCCTCGGCTTCACTTTTCTCCCGAATTCTCTACCTGTTGTCTCCCGTGCTGAGCGGCACCTTTGTGCGTGGACAAACAGCTGCCCATGTCCATGATGCAGGGGGGCACTCCTGGACCCAGCATGCCCCTGCAAAGCTGCTGCCATCAGAAGGAAGGAGTGCTCTGGAGGGAGAAAAGCTGGGCTCTGCTCCGCCTGCCAAGCTGCTCACTGCTCTCATGAATTCCTTAGGGAGATGAAACCAGGCAAAACCGTCCCAGCTGCCCTGGGAGAAACTTTCTAAATGTGATGCAAACTTTTAAGGATTTCAATCTTGGGTTGTCTTGAAGTGATTTTTTTGGGTAATGTTAAGTTTCCACTATTGACCCAAAGAATCAGTCATTCAGACAACCTGGCTCTGCACAGAAAGGATAAAGCTTATCACACAACCAAACACAATTTTTCAGGGGCTGCCGGAAGGTGGAAAAGAGCATGCTGAGCACACTGCTGGCCATTATAAATTCACAGCACACTTCTTTAACCTGTCTGCCTCTTCGGATAAATTTAGTGCATATGCAAAGAACAATAAAAAATACCATAAATGCAAGTAAGTGGAAAATATACAACTTGACCAACTAAACTCACAAACTGAAACATTCTCTTCTGGGGAGAAGGTAAAAGAGCAAGGGACTGACAGTGTGTTGGTCTCCTCACCTTGCTCTCTGAAGGGTACAGCATGGTTAAACTGGTAACAGCACTTCTGCTGTTCCCCCCTCATTAATAGTGGTCCTCCTTGAGGTGGCATCTCATGGTCATCTCCTGGGCACAGATCACAGTGGCACCAGCACAGCCATGTCCTTTCTGGGGACAAGGATAAGGAGAAGACCAGCTCATCTCTGTCTGCTTCACTGCGAACCTAAAGAGCCCAGCACCATCTTGGAGGCCTGCGAGTGCCAAGGCAAAGCGAAAGCACTGCTGTATATGCAGTGCCCAGCACTGGACACGGGCTCAGGGTGGACATGCCACATGTCCAAAAGATATTCCCCAGTTGTCCATCACTATTTCTGTTCAGTATAAGATTTATTCCCTTCATCCTTCTATCTACAAACCACAGGGCTTTTAAAGGTAATTTTGAGCACTTGGTTAAAAATCCATGCCTATGCTTAGTCTGTGTTAGGGGAAATATGTAATTCAAATGGCTAAAAGCAATAACTATCGCTACTGAAAACAGTGCACAGTAGCGTGCATTACCAGAGCTGAGGGCCTTGAGGGCCTCTTGTACATCATCCTGTGAAAATATGGATTTCCCTTGATGCAAAAATTATAGCAAGAGCTTCCTGAAAACTCAGGGTTATGTAAATATTTGTAATTTTCCCATCTATTTCATCCCAAGTTCGGGATGAAACTCATCATCAAGTTGATGATTTCATCATCAAGTTCGGGACTTAATACCAAAGGACCAATGTCTGTTTCTGCGGAAGTATAAAGGGCTGCTCCCAAAAATGAATCTGTGTGCTAAATATATTCCACAAGCTGAAGGAAACTTGTCAAGATGCATCTAAAATAGAAGCCTGATACTGAACAATGAAGAGAGTGGCCTGCAGTATCTGACCCGCAACTAAACACTGTACTAAACACTTAGTCAAGATGGGTTAGAAGAGGAATGCACAGCTTGCCATCAGCTTTTACTGAGTCATGAGAGACTATCGCTACGGGTTTTCTGCATGGGGAATTCAGTTTTCTCAGAAACTTGCCTCTCTCCCTGTCTGAGCTCTTGAAAAAATTGCTTTTCTTCCAGTCATTTTACAGTATAATTGCAGAACAGAAAACACAAACTTCCAACCACTTCAGCACATTTAGCGTATCAGAAACATGTTGACTTCTTAAATAAATGTCTTGCTTTCCCTGTAATTAACTTTAAAGGATGGATTTTTGCACTGACAGGCGACAAGCAGCTATTCTGCAGCTGTCTCGGGATTCTTGAGCTTGACCTCAACAAATAATGCAATATTTTCTTAATTTGAAGAGTAACGTGTGCTTTTTCTCTTCCCCACCAAAGTGGATACAGTTATTCTTTCTGTAGCTGATGTGTTAGCGGAGGCAGCACATGCCTTTGTGCACAATGCAATTAGCTTTATGTGGGCAAGTAGGCCACAGCATAGCAATTAAATATTTTCAGAAAGTAAAGTTTAAATGAGATAATAGTTATATTATATCCCTTTTCCCCTTGCATTGTGGGGCGTGTAGACCACCGCCAGTGTTTCTTAGGGTCCTCTTTGGCCCTGGAGGTGCTGCCATTAGCAGCTGATGGCTTTCACCCAGCACACCCACATCCCTATGGGCAGCAGCAGGAGATGTGGTTGAAAGATGAACCCAGCCATGTCCTCAGGAGCAGAGGATCACGCAGAGGCACTGCCAGCTTCTGGGGTGTTCTTGGTGAATCCCCTTGATGAGCCCTTTTCCTCATCATGTGTATATGTGACCCCGTGGGTTTTGTCCACATTAAGCATCCACTGGCCTCCCGGGTGCAGACCAAGGGACACAGCCCACTGGTGATGCCAGCATGTGCTGGTGGTGACCTGGTGGCACTGAGTATCCTCAATTCACTGGTTTTGTGGATTCAATGGCTCTGCCAGTCTCCTGAGCCAGGTTCTTGGGAAACCTTTGCAGATTTCTCCTCCTTGTCCTCTCTTCTCTTGTTTCCTAGTTCTTATTTCTCCATGAATGTTCACAGGTACTTATAGAGCCCATTCATGCAAACTTACACAAGGGGGGGATCTTTATATCATCTACTGCCTATTCTATATGCTACTTTGAGGCACAACAGGGAGATAGGCCCAAGTTTGAGTTAGACACTGAGGAGTTAAAGCCATAGGGTGCAATGTGTTTGTGTTCACCTCTCCTGCCAGTGTTGGTGCTGCACCTTGCCTTGGCATAACACTTGCTCCTGAGCTGCCTGTATGTCCTATCTTAGTTATGTATCAGAGTCATTGGTCTGAAGAAGCAGTATGCCTTGTTGGAATATGTCACAGGTTGCAAGTGTTGGTAACCAGGGTGCACACACAGCACCTCAAACCCTATAATGAAAGGGTGTTTTGCAAAATGGTGAAAGAGCCCATTCTTGAGAGGTTCCCACAGAAGCTTCCACTCAGGGGCAAAAATCAGCAGGTTAGGGTGCAGAACACATGGGATTTGCATCAGAGACTGGGGCTGAGTTAGAGATTTCCCAACAGGACACAGTCACTGCCGTAATTGGCAATTTAATGTCAGGTCATTTGTCAGGCGAGTGTGAAATGCTTTGAAGACCCCTTGGGGTTAGACTTTTTTAGGCTTCTACTCCCAGGTGGTTTTCTTTGCTCCCTGGGACACTGGAGGAGTTTGTCACAGAGGCTTTTGAAGAAGTTTTACAGTGTAGAATCCATAATAACAACACACAAAATAGTCCGTCCGCTGTTATGGTGGCAAAGGCACAGGGGAGGAGAAGCACAATAACCTGCTCCAACATTTATATACACGAATCTGTGTTCAGCTGGCTCCTCAGTTTCCTTTGCAGGGAAAAGGTTTGTGCACCAAAGGAAGACATTAATGATTGACAAAACCAGTTGTGAGATCTGCTTGACTTCTGTTCTGCAATCCCTGTACTGAAATCGCTGGGCACATTGTGTTGTCAGGGCAGTGGCCTGCATTGTGCCATCACTGGGAAACACTCACTTAAGGTAGGTGGTGAAACAGCTATAATTTTGTTGAAATTAACTTTATATTTTCTTTTTGTTTCAAGACTGCATCAGACCTTCCAGATTTTCTTCTTGTGTCAGTGAGGAATTTTTTGGATAATATTGCTGGGGGAGATCCTGGATTTATTGTAAGCCAAATAATAATCGCCAGCAAATACAAAAGAATTCATCTGCTGAACAAACCCTGTATGTTTTTACAGAGGGTAAAATTGCTGGCAAAATGAAAAACACGTAAAATTACACAAATGGCCTGACGGAAAAGAATGAATGCTTTAATAAAGCAGAGGCTTACTACATTGAGGAAGTATTTATGCAATTAAATATTAGTAAAGATGGGCTGTATTTCTTTGTTTAATTATTCTTCAGTAACTAGAGGATTACAGTGTAGTGCTCTGGCCAACTAAACTGGAACATAAATCCATGGTGCTATTATTCTGTGCCTTCAGGTACCTCCTGGGGCCAGCAGCAGCGCAACTACTCTAGGAAGACATCCAATGCTGTCTGCGCATTTCTCCACTTTCTGCATCTGAGCTCTTGCACCTATTAAGGACTGGGTAAGTTAGTGCATTTTCCCCTATGTTATTACTACTCCTTTTCTCACTGACCTGCAGTACAACATCCTGGGATCCTCCCTGGGCTCTGTCTGTAACTTCTCTCCATCTCCCTTAGGGCTCATGACCCACAGTCATGGGGCAAAGGCTGCCATAGATAGGCAATCCCTGATTGAAGGTGTATCCCATGGGATGCTGAATGCTTGTGGTACGTGTGAAAGTCTGAAGTCAGCCTGCAGGTTTGCAGGAGGGAGGTAATGCTGGCATTCCTTCTGCCTTTCTGAAGCATCAGAAAAAAATACCATTTTTTTCCCCCAATCTGCAGGTCCTACAGTGGTTAAATTCCACACTATGCAGAGGGATCTTGACCACTCATAGTAATGGTGAGGATTACAACAATCAGTATGTTAATAATGCACTAAGGAATAATTGGAGGTAGATCCAAGACGAAAGCCGGAAAAGGAAGATAATTTCTTAGATCCTTTTCTCTTTAGGAATGCACTGATGTTTTTAATATTAACAAGTCCTATTACATTAAATAAACCCATAAGCTTTCTAGACCTTCAAAAGGCTGGATTGAAATCTTCTGCCTGCAATAATACCAGACCCCAAAAGTTGTACCAAATAAGTAATTTGCAATGTATGAGAAGAGCCACCAGCACATAAGCTGTGATTCCAGTACCAGATGAATATTCTCTCATGCTTATTATGCCCATCAGGCTTTCAGGAAATTTAGCCATGAGGAAAAATAAACTGATGTGGTTGTTTCTATAAACTAGGAACAGGAGGGACTGAAGGCAAGAAAGCAAGAGCTGGTGAACCAGATCCGAACTGGTTTTGCATGCTGTGACAGTCAGGTGAGCAGGGGTAGGTGTTGCTTCAAGCACTGCTGCTCAGCTGATAGCTCTGAGGGTGGCTCAGCCACTTCCAGGGTGCTGTATTCCTTCTGTCCCTGCAGTTCCCTTGGGGAAAGTCTCACTGGTCCAGCACAGCTGTGTGACTGTGAGTGGGAGCCTGACCTTCCCATCTGCTCCTCATGTATGTGTTTCCCGAAGGATATGCGTATGGCCCTTGTAATCACCTATAGCCCTTTAACCTCCTATGGTGGGAGGGATTTTGAGGCCATCATGGCCTATCATTTAAGCAGGTTAAGAATCAGGAAATGACCATGGGGTATGCAGGTCAAAGAAGCATTTAGACAGCTACGAGGTGGGGAAAGCAGTTTTATCACCCAAAGGTCAGCACTAGCATCCAAGGTAGTTGAGAACTTTCCTTAAGCTAGCATGCTCTGAGTTTGAAGGAAGGATCAGCAAATGGCATTGTGGATTAAAATAACAAGCTATTTCTGAAAAACACCTCCTGTAAAGAGTAAATGCAGCTGGTGGTCTCAGTGGGAGCTAGGAATTATCAACAGGCATAGTTCCAACAATCCCTATGGAAAGACTCAAAGAGCAAACCCCTTCCTCGTAAGCTCTTCTATCCCCTTTTGTGCTTTAGAAAGAGATAGGTACGTCTGATTCACGATCTGGTTTTATAACCAGTGATTGTTTAGAGGCTATACAGATTTCTTTGTTACCGGTGGCTGCTGTCACAGAGATGCTAATGTGACATTGTTCACTAGTCCGTATGGTCTGATGCCGCATCTCACTGAATTGGGGCATGGAGCATCTTGATCACGGTTTATCTGGGGAGTCTTGGAGAGCTACTGTGGACTTTTCCTCCCCTTTTCTCAGTTCCACTGTGCTGGAGCATTCATTCGTATCTTGTTCATTATTCAAATACAGGTATTCATTTGTATTCATTTGCATCTCTTTGCCCACTCTGCTTAATACATTTGTGTTGCTGCTGAGATAGTAGAGGGCTTCAGAGGGAAACTGCAGGATGTTGTGAGTACTTGAGCCTTCTTTTCTATCACTCAGGCTCCTCGGTTTCCCTGTTACCCCACTGTTCTCTGGACAAGGTGTTGAGGGCAGTGCAAAGAAAAAGAGATCTGTGGTAGTGGAAAGGGTTGGGATTGCAGCAGTGAAGACAAAAAACCTCCAGTTTTGTCTTAGTTTGCCGTCAAATGCTAACACAATTCACAAGCATGGATTTAACTGCATTTTATCCCTTGTTGCTGGACATGTATCTGGACTTCAGAAACAACAGAGGAACTAAAGCCTGAGGTTCATGTATAAGGAGACTCCAGTGCACAGAAGTCTAGAAAATTCATGCATGCTTTAAATGAGATCTGGAAGTTTGGTCAACCCCTACCTTTTATTCCCCAAGATAAGCATTATACATGGTACAACTGAGCTTTTGCTGCAATCCAGTTTTCAATCATCGTCGACAAGACAGTTTTCCCAGTTTCAGGATGCTGCACAGCACGCCTCCCTTCCTCGGCCGCCTCCTCTCCATGCCTCTGCTGCTGCGCCTCACCAAGGAGCAGGCACCACTGCCGTGAGTCAGCTGCGCAACTCAGCTTCTGTGTGTCAGGAAGAGCAGCCCTCCCCCTCCCGGCTCTCATGCTCCCAGTGAAAGAAAATGCCTTCACTGGCATCTGAAACAAGGAGGTTTCTTATCCTAATGAAACCCAGGTGCCTGAGCCCATTGCGAGGCAAAGCCTGTAGCCACAGAGGTGGTATGGGCATTCCTATGTAGCATATGAATCCTAGGGAAGAGAAATTTGCTCATAAATGAGGCTGGAGCTGAGATGCTGACCTGTGCTGCCGCCCATGGCAGGCTTGAGCAAGAGGACAGATGGATGGGGTTGTGGGGTCTGGTCCACTCACAGCAATTCTATCCCCTTTGCCCACACTGTGCCAATGCTGCTGTCCCAGCCTTTGGAAAGCAGATGGGAAGGGAGCTGGGGATGAAGCTGGTGCTGGTCCAGAAAAGCAGGGGCAGAAGGAAAGAGCTTCAGTCACAGAGGGAGGATGAGGATCCAAGAGATAGACCTTCCTAAGAGTTCTACATGTGCCACATAAATGCGACTAGAATCAAGAAATCACAACAGGTATTCTTTCCTGTGGGGAAGAAAACCTTGCATCTTTCACATCGATGTGCATCTTAGTAGGCCCTTCACTACAAGAAAGATATTGAGTTGCTGGAGTAGGTCCAGAAGGGCAGTCCTGGGGTAAAGGTTGGACTTGATGACCTTAAAGGTCTTTTCCAAACTAGCTGGTTCTACGATTCTGTAATTCTAAGATATTAGTTACCTACCATGGAAGGGTCAATGATGAAAATGACCCTTTGAGAATCTAAAACTTACAGGAAATTAAGGTCTTTCCTTATGGATTTTTAAGCACAAGGAAGCTGCTCAATTTAAAGAAATTCTGTAGGGCTCCAAGGTACGAGTACCCTCAGGGGAAACAGATTAGAGCATCACACCAGGCCTCAGCCAGGTGTAGCAAGTGAGATGGTGGCAAGAGCATTCTAAGAAAGGGCATTGAGCAGCAGGTTCAGGGAGGCTCTGTTTGTGCTTAAACATTTGGGGAACTTTTAAGAACTATTGAGGAAAACTGCTGAGGGAACCAACTCGAAAGAGTTTTGCAGCTCCATCCTTTA
This sequence comes from Lathamus discolor, assembly GCF_037157495.1. NCBI lineage: Eukaryota > Metazoa > Chordata > Aves > Psittaciformes > Psittacidae > Lathamus > Lathamus discolor. The sequence goes on from NC_088884.1 coordinate 27,842,096, forward strand.
AGGTCAAGAAAAAACAGGAAACCAACATTGTCTCTTAAATCTTTAAGATGTCAGTAAATAAATGATGTGGTTTTCAGAACTGTAAAGTATCTTGTATCTTCTGCTGACTTCAGCTGGAGCACTGGGTGCTCAGCACTTCTGGAAATAAAATCATTTGTTTGCCAGACCTCAGAAGGAAAAGCTGAGGAGGCTGACTTGGAGTTCTTGTTCTTGCAAATATGAATATGAAGCAGGATATAAAAATATGAACTGAATATGAATTGAAGCAGAATATGAAACTTAAATCAGTTGTGTTCCCTCAGGAAGATCATTATTTGGAAGAAAAGAAAAAGTGCACATAAAGACAAATTAGTAAACACCATAGGAAAGGAGGAAGGATGGAACTTGCTTTGCATTATTATTATTTCCTGTCTTGGAGCTGGTCTGCCTCTGCCTTCACTTTGTGGTATTTGTAGCAGTTCTGCATTGAGCTAATTGCTTCCAGCCCTGAGGGCTTTCATGATAATGTAGGCAGTGCTAATGCCTTAACTGTTAATTAACTTGATAGCAAAGTAGTTGAGGAAGGGACTGAAATGTCAGAGTGGAGATAACCAAGTATGAAAAAACCCTCACTCTTGTGGAGTGAGGGGCAGGGCAGGCTGGCACAAATGCTGGAGGTGAGGGGCTGCTCCATGGAGCTCTGGCTGTTCTTGACAGGACTCTTGTGTTGTGATCAAGAGTTACAGCTAATAGACAAAAACTCTTAAACAATGGGAAAATGTAGAAATCATGTTCTAATAGAGGATGGGTCACAAAAGTGTTCCACAGAAACTGAAATTTTCCACATGATTTTTCTTTCCCCCTTGTGACATCCCACTGGAAAACAAAATCCCTTGGCTGGTTAACCTGAAATAGTCTTGATTCATTCCTCTTCCACTGCGGTGTACCAGCAATTGGGAAAATCTTAAAACAGGACTTGAGAGAGGTAAACCCATGGCATGCTAGTGCCAGAAAGGAGTAAGAAGAGATCCCCAAATATGATCGATCTAGTATGATGCCCACTTGGACAGTCAGAGATCAATTCCTGGTGTCCCTGCCCATGGCAGGGGCGTTGGAACTGGATGATCTTAAGGTCCTTTCCAACCCTAACCATTCTGTGATTCTACGAGTCCATAATTGAAAACATTTTGTTCTGGCCGACATAAAAATTTAAGCCCAGGAATGCTCGACGCTTTGATTCCCCATTCTAATTTGGAACGAAAACAATGTCAAAATGAGAAGACTTCCTACAGTACAAAAATAGTAGGACAATTTTTTTGGTAATTTCTTCAAATGACTAATGTATTCTTTTCCTGAACAGTAATTCACACATTTTAATTCAAACATCCTGACAGAAAAATATTTGTATTGATATTAATTTTAATAAGGAATTTCATAGTACTAATCTCCTACTACAGAGCGCCATTCAGAATCACTTTATTATACAGTTTGCCTAGCAAAACATTGCATCATGCAGAAGTGAGAACAGCCTAAATGCACTGTTCTGAGGAAAAGAAAGAAAAATAAGATTCAAAGACTGAACAAGATGGTGAGACTATGGTGAAAAAAAAGGTACCAAAAAGCTACTGAAGAAGAATCACAGGTAATGCAGTGGAGGTGGTCTGTGATGAGCTTGCATGGAGTTTGCTCGTTAATGCATTGAAAAAAGCTTTACAAAGGGAGGCTGATATGGGTGCTATAGGCAAGGGAGGTGAAGTAGACCACAGCGAGTGACGCTGTTGCTCACTCTGCAAGCCAAGAGCGGAGCCCAGAATCATCAGGCACCACTGAATGTACCTTTTACAATATGAGGTCCTGTTCTACTGTGACATGACACGAAGCCCAGAGTGGCTTTTCTCTCTGGACCCTGACACAAGGCATGAGTCAGAATGATGAAAAATAGTGATTCATCACATGGACTTTTCTTTAAATCAAGCTAAGTGTTGCATTAATTTTTCTGCAAACTTGTTTGGCAATCTATTCTGAAGCCTGGACATGTCTAAGGGATAAGCCACACTCAAGCTGTGGATAGCTTGACATATTCCTTGTCTTGGAGTGCTATCCACACTGATTTATTGTGTGCTGCTCAGTTACCAGTATCACTGTGCTTCAAGTGCTGAGGCACGAACACTTCCCACTACTTCCAGTTATCATGAAGGGAAGAGGGATTTAATGAATTTGAGAACTGGGTGCAATAATACTACAGATTTAGGGACAGGAGGGACCATTGTGATATTAGGTGACCTAACTATTAGTTGACACAATTTCAATCAGTATCAGCAGTGCATAAAAATACTCTTCACAACTGATCACCTTCGGGCCACTAACTTGAAGCTGAACCAAAGAGCATCTTAGGGAGTAAGGCTGCTTGGCACTGCCCTCAAAGGTGCCGTGTTATTCTGTTTCCAGCACTTAATGAACTTCTGATTTTCGAAACCTTAATTCTCAGTCTTGTTAAGAACTGTGACTTCTTTTAGCAAACCTACAGACCAAGGTGAGCCTGTGAAACGCACTTCCATTTCTCTGCTCTGTATATAGCCCTGAATTACATCATGTGAAACGTTGTTGTTACTGAAAAAATATATGTGTGTGTATTTCCCTATTTTCTCCTTTGGTCACCTATGTAGAGTCGTTCTTCCAGGCTGAAAGTGGTTTCCTGAAATATGCCAACAATTTTTGCAGTACATAAATTAACAGATGAGCTCCTGCCTCCCACTTTCCTCTAGGACCTCACAGATGGGGGCTACAGCAGCTGGCCTGAGTGCTGGGGCAATACCAGGCATCTGCCTTCTGAGCAGGGAATTAAGGATGTTCTACTTTGCATAACCTTTGCCTTAAGGTCAAAATTACCTTCTTTAACCAGACGTGGTTGTCCTTCTGGGGCTGTGCTCACATTTAAACCTCCTACTTAGGGATGCATTTGGATTTATTTTGATGAGCATATCGTTTAGCAGAAGTTGCTCAGTAACAACTAACTTTCCCATCCAGCCATGCTTTTTGTTCTATTTCTCAGTGCTATGGGATTTCACATGATGTGTATTTTCATGGAATTAATATCAATGCGATGCTCTATATCCCTAATGTATCTCAGATCATTAAGTACCTTAATTCATTTTGTAAGAACGTCTTTTGCCTTCTACTCAGTAGATGTACCCATTTGTGTATCACCATTTGTAGGCTGTTCTCAACCCCAGAGCACAGAGGAATTCTCCTGCTATTTAAAATTCCACTCCAAAGTAATAGCTCTTATACCTACATGCTAATATCTTTTTGGTAGATCAGCTTATGATGTGCCCACTGTATAAAGCAAACTGAATTCTCTGCCTTAGCATTAGGCTGTCACTAATTGTTTTTATATGTGTTTGCTATGATTACATTGTCCTCATTTCCAGAATCTGTTTTGAAACACAATATTAGTCCATTTATTTCCTGTGTCACAAACCAATCTCATGGTGAACATTGCTTTGCAAGCTTATTGAGATAATGTTGCTCATGAGAGCTTTGTCCTGCTGTTATCTTTGTGCTTTTATTTTTTTTAATGGTAGGAGTGTCACCCTTTCATAAAGTGAATTGCTTTGATTGCAGATAGAAGAATTTGCCCCTTGTGCTGAATACATTTGGGTCTTATTATGACTTCTGTCTTGTTTATGGCTCCTGGACCTAGCTGTGTGTTCACCCGGGGTTCTTTTCCTTAGATGCACATCAACACTGCTGCTGCCTTCTATCCCTTGTGTTTGGGAATCACATCTTAACTTTCCTCCTGTGGTGATTCAAGTCAAATCCCTTTCTGACAGTACCTTTCTGATCTGTAATACCCAAACTACTTTCACTTCTATTTAGTCCATATGGTAAGATGGCTCAAACTGTGCATCCCTTAGCATCAGGCTCAGCCATGTCTGGTGGCTTGCTTGCTTTGGCTCTCCATGAGCAGCTGTACTGGGGAAACTGTGGGAGTGCAGGAACCTAAATAGGGTTTTAAAAAAGTAACATGGAGAGTCTCACTGCCTCTTCAGATGCTTAAATAACATTTGAAATCTGTCCTCTGACATTAGTTCTTCTCATTGAAATGGCTTTCAGAATGCCGTTATTACACACACAAGGATTTTAATCTGTGAAGTTTCTCTCCTGTGCCTCTTAGAAGCCTTGAAAGCTCCCAGTCATCTCCTCTGCTTCTCTGTCACTGGGCTGAGCAGTTCAGAGGACTTCATTGCTTGCTTTTTATCTGGAGGCTGACCTGATTCTGGAAGAGCAGGTAGAAGAAGTGACATACAATGAGCCGATTGGACACTGAGTTCTGTTCTTTCGCTCAAGCACTATCCATGTTGCTCTGCTCAATTTTTAGCACTTGATCCCAGGGAAATCAGATCCTTCTCTTCACACGCAGCCGTAGGGTTTCAGCAAAGTGTTCCTGCACCCACACTGTGTCTTTCATTGCACTGGAAGATATCATCTAGACAGGTGCTCACTTTTGATTTACAGATCTCTGCGGACAGGGTAGACAGGGATGTTACTGTGTTCCTAGGTAGTGCTTCCAGTGGCCAATTATTTTCACCTAAAGATTTACAAGTGATGTCTTGCCTGAGGCCATGGTAATGCTTTCAGAAGAAATTTTTGATGATGAAGCTAAGAACAAGGTAGAGGTGAGAGGCTAATGATCACTTTGCTCCAGGGATGTCACGGGTCCTTGGCCCTTTCTCTCTGATCACTATTTTTGTGGAGCTGGTGAAAATTCCTTTTGTGTGCAACACCCTCTGTTTACAGGCCTAATCCTGGGAACAGCCACCTGTGCTTCCAGGGATTTCACCCAAGCCAGTTTTCTCTCACTCTGAAGATGACAGCTATGGGCATTTCCTCTGTGTTTTAACTCCCATCACTTCCAGCAGGTGTTCTGATAGGTTTTGCTTAAGGGTAATATCAAGGAGCTGACAGGAGAGTCTTTAAGTCTATGCAGATGAAGACCATGTTCTCCCTTAACCTTACGTCACATAATTTTTAAAACTGAACTTCTTTAAGCTCTCATTAATACACCTTTTTTCCTTTTTTTTTTTAATTTATTTTATTTTTTGCTATTTTTTGGGTGCAGATTTGTAATTAGCCAGTGGCCTCTAAAAGCACAGAACTTGGAATTCAGCTGAGCATAAATGGTGGCAGTCTATGAAGTGAATTCAGGCTGTCAGAAAGCGTGGCAAACTGTACGATTCACCTCTGCTCACCAGACTGGGGCTAGCTACAGACTTCCCTAGGAACACATCCAATGTTTCAGGTATTGTTTTCAATTTTCCAGGTTGTTAATAAAGATACTGAACAGTGCTAGCCTAGGCAGGATTCCTGCGGGACTCCATGGGACACGTGGTTGAAGCTATTGCGAGTGCACATCTCCCACATTGCAAAGAGGAACGGAGGGTCTGTATGGTCAGGTTTATTTTTAGATTAGTAAGTATGAGTCAGTGTCACAGTGGCTGCTGTATCTACACTTGTATGCCTCTCCCTACAGTGGGAAAGTTGCTGTTCCCATCTCACACAGAATCACACAGAATCCCAAGGGTTGGAAGGGACCTCAAAAGATCATCTAGTCCAACCCCCCTGCAAGAGCAGGGTAACCTACAGTACATCACACAGGAACTTGTCCAGGCGGGCCTTGAATATCTCCAGTGTAGGAGACTCCACAACCCCCCTGGGCAACCTGTTCCAGTGCTCTGTCACTCTTACAGTAAAGAAGTTCTTCCTGATGTTAACGTGGAACTTCCTATGTTCCAGTTTACACCCATTGCCCCTTGTCCTATCACTGGATATCACTGAAAAAAGCCTAGCTCCATCATCCTGACACCTACCCTTTACATATTTGTAAACATTGATGAGGTCACCCCTCAGTCTCCTCTTCTGCAAGCTAAAGAGACCCAGCTCCCTCAGCCTCTCCTCATAAGGGAGATGTTCCACTCCCTTAATCATCTTTGTGGCTCTGCGCTGGACTCCTTCAAGCAATTCCCTGTCCTTCTTGAACAGAGGGGCCCAGAACTGGACGCAATATTCCAGATGCGGCCTCACCAAGGCTGAGTAGAGGGGGAGGAGAACCTCTCTTGACCTACTAACCACTCCCTTTCTAATGCACCCTAAGATGCCATTTGCCTTCTTGGTCACAAGAGCACATTGCTGGCTCATGGTCATCCTCCTATCCACCAGGACCCCCAGGTCCCTTTCCCCTTCACTACTTTCCAGCAGGTCAACCCCCAACCTGTACTGGTACATGGGGTTGTTCTTCCCCAGATGCAAGACTCTACACTTGCCCTTGTTAAATTTCATCAAGTTTCTCCCCGCCCAACTCTCCAGCCTGTCCAGGTCTCGCTGAATGGCAGCACAGTCCTCTGGTGTGTCAGCCACTCCTCCCAGTTTTGTGTCATCAGCAAACTTGCTGAGGGTGCACTCAGTTCCCTCATCCAGGTCATTGATGAAAATATTAAACAGCACCGGTCCCAGCACCGACCCCTGGGGAACTCCACTAGTCACAGACCTCCAGCTAGATTCTGCGCCATTGACCACAACTCTCTGCCTTCTTCCTTTCAACCAGTTCTCGATCCACCTCACTACTTGATCGTCAAGCCCACACTTCCTTAGCTTATCTATGAGGATGCTGTGGGAGACAGTATCAAATGCCTTACTGAAATCAAGAAAAACTACATCTACCGCTCTACCATCATCCCTCCACCTAGTCACTTCCTCATAGAAGGCTATAAGGTTGGTCATACATGACTTCCCCCTCATAAAACCATGTTGGCTGTTCTTAATGACCCCCTCATCCTTGATATGCCTAGTGATGGAGTCAAGAATAAGTTGTTCCATCACCTTTCCAGGGATGGAGGTAAGGTTGACCGGTCTATAATTACCCGGGTCCTCCTTCTTGCCCTTCTTATAGATTGGTGTGACCTTTGCCATCCGCCAATCCTCAGGCACCTCGCCCATTTCCCACGACTTACCAAAGATGATGGAAAGTGGCCTAGCAATGACCTCCGCCAGCTCCCTCAGCACCCGTGGGTGCATTCCATCCGGACCCATCGATTTACAGATGTCCAGTTTGCATAGCTGATCCCTAACCCAATCCTCATCTACCAAAGCAAACTCCTCCTTTGTCCTGACTCCTTCTGGGGCTATAGAAATCCGGGGCCCTCGGGGAGAGTCTGCAGGAGTAAAGACAGAGGCAAAGAAGGCATTCAGCACCTCTGCCTTCTTTATATCCTCTGTCTCCAGGGTACCCACTTCGTTCAGCAGTGGGCCTATATTGCCTCTTGTTTTAGTTTTAGTCTTAGTCTCAGAAGAGCGCTGCTGCCATGGTGGAGAGCAGCAGCTGATGCAGGACATGCATGCTCCAAAGTTGTAAAGTATGAAAGAAAAATGGGCTGAGTGTTGCCCTCCCTCTTCAAATTATAGAACAAAATGTGCCAGTGGCAGTGAAAGTGCTGAGCGGAGATTGGCCTGGGTATACCTTTCCTTTATGTGAAATTCATATGGGATTGGTCAGTAAGAGGGCTCAGCTGAGTGTGCACCGAGACCCTGGGTGGCTGCTGGCTCTACACTGCCGGCAGCTCTCTGCATCTGCCTGGGGCTTTCTGACCCCAGGGCTCACCTCTGCTGTCTCTCCACACCACAGCAAGAGGTGATGAAATCACTGCAGGACAGGTATCCCCAGGTGGGGATATGGAATGGAGGCTGCTTCAGTGTCACGCAGATGAGTCAGCCTCCCATGTCAGAGTGTGTTTCGTAATCTAGATGTACCAGGCTGTGGTTCCTCTAGATGTTCATCACCATGCCCAGCCTCTGTGGGCACCAGAGAGCATTTGCTTTATTGCTCATTTCTGATGCCCTCCTGTGACTTACTGCAGGTGACTGACAGCACCACTGGGGCACTGGTGGGTGAGGAGGAGCTGTGTCATGAAGGGAAGCATTTCCACAGCAAGAGCAAACAAGCAACATAAATTGCTTTAGAAACATCACTGCCGGTGCTAAGCTCCAGATCTTGGCCCACATATGATGCTTGTATCATAGAGCTATTGCCCAAATGATTTTGGAAACCAGGTCTCCAAACATGTCTCAAGTTAATTAATACAGATTAGGGGCTAAGACTGAACTCATGTTATTATTGAATTCTGTTCATTTAGGTAATGGGTCTTAATACCAAGTCTTCTCTTGCTACCCAGTGAGGCAAAAGGTGATGATTTTCTTTTCAAAGTGAGATGTTAATAATGTCCCACAAAGGATGCAATGTGACTCCTAAAATAAACCCCCTCAATCACTGCTTGGTTGCACAACAGCAGTCAGGTGTCCACCCTATTTGGCTTACCTTGTCTCTGACTGCTGCTCTTTTGCTGCACTTTCAGGCAGGTCAATAGCGAACCTATAGAGCAAGAGAGAAAGAAACATTTTATTATGTTGATTAATTATTTTCATTAGGATAGCTCCTGGCTTCTGAGGCACAGAATGGGTCCCTGCTGGGGAAGGCGCTCTGCAGACACAATGGAAAGGCAATCCCTGCCCCAAGCAGCTTAAACATTAAGCAAGAAGATTATGAGAACAGAGACTCGATCTCAGTGTCATGAAGCTCTACTTTCCTTCTGCAGCAGTGAAAACATGAAAATCAAAGATTATTGCCTGACAGATGTTTCCATAAAGCAATAAAATGAGCAAGGAGAAAAGCAGTCTTGCATGAAGACAATAATTTCCCTTTGGATGCTTGATTGCTGCTTCACCAGGAAGTTTTCTGTGTCCCTCTTCAGCCCCCTGACTGGCAGCCATTCCTCTCTGTGAGCAATTTCTTGAAGCCTATAAAGGGAAGCCTTGGGACAAGAAAACCTTTTGAGTGGGAAAGCTCCACAACACACCTCTTCAACACTGTGTGTGCTCCGCAACTTCCTCTGCCTCCCTCAGGGAAGCTGCTCCCAAGGGGCTGTTTCAGTACTCATCCCAAATAACTTCCCCATAGTCTCTGCAAGGCCATGTGTCAGAATAGCTCCAAATATTTTATTAGTGGGACAATGCCTACCTGCAGTGTAATGCTCAGGTCCAAAGCCTCTCTGTACCAGCGACAACACTTACATAAGGGTGACTCATGACCTGAGCAGCTAAAGCTCTGGGATGCTATTTTCTCCTCAATAGCAGTGCATGTTACCTAGGGTCTGGTTTTGGGGCTGAAATTGCTTATTTCACCCCTCAGCATTTCACTGGCCAGGAAGGAAAAGGCAGTAATGCAAATTTCTGGTTTGTGGTAAAAAAAAAGAAGAAAGCTTCATTTAGTAATGCCCATGTATTCTTTAAACATTCATCGCTTTGCTCTTTCTCAGAACTAGTTCTCATCAATTTATCATGTGCCTTACATTTTGCTGCCTACGTTTTCTTACTTTTGGTAAATCTTTTAAAGGCAGCCTGAAGAGGCACAGTGTCAGCCATGAGCCACTTTGCAAGTTGGTGGCTGGGTTTCTGAATGGTTCTGCTGCTCGGCTCTGGGAAAAACATGTAATCTGAAAACCCCAGTTGCTCTCTTTTGATGGCAGCATCCCTGTCTTCACCCACTGCCAGCACCCTCCTTCGCCGCCGGGACAGCCAGCCACAGACTAGCACTGAAATAAGACAGCAGGGAGGTGGAGGAAAACAATGGTATCTCCCCCTGCCCCATCTGCCCACCTTGGCAGCTGGGCAGTGAGGATCACTGGCTGGGGACACACAATTGTGCCCATGGGGCTGGAACCAGTCAGAGCCCAGCTGCTGGGCTGTGGTGAACAACTGCAGCAGTGGTACCCTGTCCTGTTCGGACACCAGGTCAGGGTGTTCAGCAAACACTGTGAGCTGCTCTGTGGCTCTGGGCTCAGAGCCTGGGATGCTCTGCAACAGCCCAGCTGACCCATGTCCACAGGAAGCCACCCTCCGTGGTTAACCAGCTGCTTCCACGTACCATGGGGACAGTGGATAACCAGAAAGCCAGTGAGGAGGGACGGGGTCTCTCCCTGTCCCTTGATGGCACATGGACATGGGGTGGTGGAGCCCTCTCCCCACACTGGCATGGGGACAGCTGGTACATAGCATGCTTCCCGTGCCGGTCACCCTAAAGGGTTTCATGCTGCACCACATTCCAGCTTTAAAGATTTAAGAGCAGAGCTGCTACCCCCCTCCAAGCAGGAGCTGTTTCTTTACAATGTATGTTTTATTTATAGATTAGCATTACCATTTGCAAGAGGAATGACTTGGGCTCTGAGTTATCGCTTCCTATTAACCTGAAATTATTGAGTGTCTGAAATTCGTGAGGAAACCCAGTGAACAGAAAGTATCACAAAAATGTTTCTCTCCGTTCCTTGGAGCACAGAGAATAAACAACTGCTCCCTTTGGAAGGCTGTGCAAAACCACAGAAATGTCAGACAGGAGCACCAGGCAATCGTCTTACAGAATCACAAACTTTAAGCATTCTCCATCCCGTGTGTTTACAGCTCTTTAAACATATTGCATATCATATACATTGACAGATTCCTATTTTCCATTAATAATTGACTTTAGATTGCACAGAGGGGCAGATTATGCACGCCCCTCATTGTGTATTACAGCCCTTGCTCCTATGGAAATGTTTCCCTTCAGCAACAATGCAACCGTCGTGGGTTTTTGTTTGAACAGCCTTTGAAGGGCCTGGGCCAAAAAAGTCCCCATTCAGCTACACAGGGCTGGGCATGGGGAAGGGCTGCAATGGCTCTCTTGTCTCACTGCTATAGGGCCAGCCCCACTCCCATCCCAAACAGGGGATTTCTGTACTGCCTTGCCGGTGCTTGGCACATAGGGCACCGCTCATCTCAGCAAGTTTAGACACCTACAGTTTAGGCATCTTCTTAACGTGATTGTCTGGGTGTCTCCTTCATCCCGCCTGGGTGCCAGCTGCCCCACGCAGAGGTGGCTGAACAGTCAATAAACAGATGGGCTGAGCCGCTCCCCCATCTTTCTCAGTGGTGAAGAAAGAACTTCATTCACTAGCTCATGGGAGATGACTGACTTTGTTTAGGTGTCTAAGTGATCCAGCATGAAGCTTAGGCTGTGAGGAGGAGGGCAGTCCTCATACCACCAGGGTAGCCCCTACAATTATGCAGTAGGCCACTTGCTGTCCCTGAGTGTGGAAATCAGGGCAAGGAGAGGGAAGGAAGCCTTACTCCTGTCATTTAACCTCCACATCTGAAATGCAATATTTTTAGTGCCTCATTTTCAAGCATTCTTCCGTTTCATTCAACCAAATCAAGAATAATCACTTGCATTTATGTAGCAGCTTTCAGGCAGAAGAAATCTAAAATGCTTTACAGATCCAAGATGGCTATTTACATTACTTTTTATTTAATCCTCCTTATGCTCTGGTTAGGGACAAACCGGTATCAATCAATTCTTTCTGCACTTCTGAACTTTCATGATCTGTGCCTGACAGCTTTAACAACCTTCTTTATGAAGCCGAGGCAGCATCCAGATAGAATCATAGAATCATAGAAGAGTGGTTTGGGTTGGAAAGGAACTTAAGGTCATCCAGTTCCAGCCTCCTGCCATGGGCAGGGACACCTCACACTAAACCATCCCACCCAAGGCTCTGTCCAACCTGGCCTTGAACACTGGCAGGGATGGAGCATTCACAGCTTCCCTGGGCAACCCATTCCAGTGCCTCACCACCCTAACAGGAAAGAATTTCCTCCTTATATCCAATCTAAACTTCCCCTGTTTAAGTTTTAACCCATTACCCCTTGTCCTGTCACCACAGTCCCTAATGAAGAGTCCCTCCCCAGCATCCCTATAGGCCCCCTTCAGATACTGGAAGGCTGCTATGAAGTCTCCACGCAGCCTTCTCTTCTCCAGGCTGAACAGCCCCAACTTTCTCAGTCCATGTTCGTATGGGAGGTGCTCCAGTCCCCTGATCATCCTCGTGGCCTCCTCTGGACTTGTTCCGGCAGTTCCATGTCCTTTTTATGTTGAGGACACCAGAACTGCACACAATACTCCAGGTGAGGTCCCACAAGAGTGGAGTATGGGGTAGGATCACATCCTTTGCCCTGCTGGTCACGCTCCTTTTGATGCAGCCCAGGATGCAGTTGGCTTTCTGGGCTGCGAGCACACACTGAAGCCGGCTCATGTTCAGTTTCCCATCGATCAACAGTCCTCTGCAGAAAGCAGTGGAGTAGTAGCTCTAAGTAGCACCTAAATATTCCCCAGGAGCTGTAATTAAAATTAGGCTGCTCATGGGTTGCTTTGATTACAACAGGGCAGGCCAGCTTAACCTTCAATTTATGCTGACTTGAAAGATGGCTCATACGGAGAACCTGTTTGCCAGACATAGATTTGAATTAATTATGCTGATTCTCTGGTTTTATTTTACTATCTGATTAAGCTTACAAATGAAATCACAGTCTCATCCTTCAGAAGGGCTTTGTTGTGAATGCCAAGCCCCAGGAGCCCACTGTGGGTACCTGTGGGCTTTCCACTCATTCCCCAGCAAAAGGGATGTGTTTGGGCATCTGCAGGGGGTTGTGGCCTGTCACGCACCCACTGCCAAGCTTTTGCTGGCTGCAGACACAAGGCTCCTTATTCAGTCACAGAACTGATGGGCTGCAAATGTGTACTGAGCACGAGCAACCGCTCAAAGCCCAGCTCGCCTGACCCATTCTTTCCTCCTGCTTCTCATAAATAGAGCAGGCTTTTTGGTGTTCCTTTTCTTCCAACTGCATGGAATAGGCTCTTACTTAGCACCCATAATATCTAGAAAACTGATAAAAAATTATGGTGTTTTAGGTAAGGTTATTTTCTGACTTCAGGAATATAGCTTCACATTGGGTGTTTTGCATGAATTAAGCTGGGTGTCTCTCACGTTGTGTAGTTTGAAAAGCCACAACTGAAAGGCAGTGGGTGCATTTCAGCAAGGCTGTAATTTTGTTAGAGTCACTTTTAGAAAATACCAAAGCAGAAATAATAAGTATTCTCCCTCTTCCCCAGATTTACCAAACTTACTGGTACCAGACACATACGTAACGTAGCTTCTCATTAGCTTTCTTCCCTAAGTTCTTAACAGTTGTATTCAGAGGTTTCTTTCCTTTTCTCTCCTAAAAGCCTGTATGGTATCACCAGCTGAACTGCAGTATTGTTTTCCTGCATGTTGGCAAAGTACATCAAGTTGGGAGATTTCTTCAAATGCTTGTTTTGCCTCTGTGTCGTGGTTTAACTCTGGCTGGCAACTAAACCTCACCCCCCCCCCGCCCCATGGGCTGGGGGAGGGAATTAGAGAGTAAAAAGTGAGAAAACTCACGGGCTGAGACAACGGCAGTCTAACGGGTAAAGTAAGAGCTGCACAAGCAAAGCAAAACCAGGAATTCATTCACCACTTCCCATGGGCAGGCAGGTGTTCAGCCATCTCCAGGACAGCAGGGCTCCATCACACGTAACAGTTACTTGGGCAAACAAACACCATCACTTTCAATGTTCCCCCTTCCTTCTTCCTCCCCACCTTTACACGCTGAGCATGACTCCACATGGTGTGGGATATCCCTGGGCTCAGCTGTCCTGGCTGTGTCCCCTCCCAGCTCCTTGTGCACCCCCAGCCTGCTTGCTGATGGGGTGCTGTGAGGAGCAGAAAAGGCCTTGGCTCTGTGTAAGCACTGCTCAGCATTAGCTAAAACCCCCCTGGGTTATCAGCACTGTTTCCAGCACAAATCCAGACCATAGCCCCATACTAGCTACTGTGGAGAAAATTAACTATCACAGCCAACACCAGCACACTCTGACAAAATAATGTCCTTTACAGCAGTAAAGACATGCCATGTACTTCAGCTGCACCTGTGATAGATTCAGGCTGCCTTTTTTCAGTAATGCAAAACAGACAAAAAGCTCCTATGCTCTTTCATTGGTAAATATGGCACAAAATAGGGTTGCACCCTCTTTTTTGCTGGCTTTCATCAGTCCATGAACAGATGTGTATGGATGAGATTAGAAAATACAGTTTAACTAGAACTGAGTGGCTGTCAGTGCCTATAACCATGTTTGTGTTCACAGCACTGTTGATCTCTGGGGTACCTCTGTCCCCAGCTGCCCACCTTGAGCAGTGGCTTGCCAGGGCAAAGCTCACACCTCTTTGCTAGGCAGTGGTCAGGTGTCCTGATTTGGCTAAACGGAGAAGTATAAACCCTCATCCCTCTTTTCATCTGCACATTGGCAGGGCATGGAAATGGATCCCACCCTGTGAGCAGATGCAGCATCAGCATGGGCTCAGTGGCACGCAGTACTCTTGCATAGGATAGGAAACAATGGACAGGCCCAGCTTACTCCTCACATGCAGCTTTTTAAGTTACTCCTTAAACTAAAGGCTTTTCAAGACTCTGTTCTTGCAAGTTCAGCTTGCTGATGTGATAATTTCTGCTATTCTTTTATTAAACTTGGGATGTCCTTATGGATAATTACTTCCCGTTGCCTGTAAGGTTTTCAGTTCGGCACCCAAGCAGCTCCTTTAGACACTGGTTTCAAGCGTCTGCTGCTGCTAGGAGTGCTTTGGTAGGCAGCATTTGAAGAGTTTAAGTCTAAAATCCCTCTCCACTGTAAAAGTCAGGCACTGAGCTCCTGCAGCAAGAGCCACAGTGCTGGAGTGGGAGTAGGTTTTGCTCTGAAAAGGGAGATCAGCATCCTGCACTGTCTTCCGGGTGTTTTAGGAAAGCTTTGTGTATGTTGACTCAACTTTATTTCTTCTTTTCCACCAATTATTAAGCTGCTAATCTTCATATTGCTGGTGAAATCCTATTAAAATGCTTTAAATTATCATTACAAATTGAATCTTGTCCCACGTGTCTCATGTACTATGAATCTTATTTTATTAACGCTGCGATATTTCAGGTCTAGAATTAAAGCCAGAAGGGTAGTATAGTAATTAGTCCTTGAAATAATTTCATCTGCAGTGCTTTGATGCCATTTAATATTTGGAGAGTTAATGACAGAGCTCTTCCTACCAGCCTTTCTGTCTCCACATTGTCGTGGTGCCATTTAAAATGGGAATTGGCTTAGCTGGGAAAGGGCTAAACTGTCAGTGGCAGCTGAAGAATATTTTTGGATGGCGATAATACAGGTAAGGAAAAGAGAAAGGCCAGTCTTTGCCTTGTTTTCAGAGAGCCTGGGACACATGCTCAACCTCACAGTTTGACAAGGACAGAGCATCTCCAGGGAAGAGGGACAATGGCAGGAAAGATGTGAAGAAAGAAGGGGCTGAAAGAGTGCTGTGCTAGTCTGTGAGGTTATCTCAGAGGCTCAAGCATCCTCTGTAACATCATCTGTAACAGCAAGGGAGGAGGCCAGAGCAGTACATGACCTCACAAAGATGTTTCTCAGTGACCAGGTACAATCCTGCATCTTCTGGTACCACCTTACTTGCGTATATCACCTTTCTGCTAAGTCCTGATTTATGGCAGCTCGTACCATGTCCCATTTCCAGGGACATTTCCTCACACTAATTTTGGAAGCATGAATTACCCTCAAGGGCAACCACACCTCTAACAGCTGATAGTGTTTCCAGAGGGAGGCAGCCATCAGCTTCTCTCTCTGCTTGAATTCCAGTCTTGTGCTGGCTCAGAGAAGGTGGGGAACTGGCTTAGGAGCTTCACAGACATCCTGGTTGGAAAGGGTCCCGAGGCACCCAGCCCAGCCTCAGGAACAAGTGGGACAAGACAAAGTCAGGCTTTGTCTACCTAAATCCTGAGGACCTCCATGGACAGTGCTTCCATAGCCTCTCTGGGCAGCTGCTCCATCACTCTTCTGTTGAGGAGAGTCCAGCCTTAACCACAGGTCATGCACTGAGAAGTGGCTCTTGGTGTGTTGTCTGCTACCAGCGAGCAGCTTGTGGTGCTGCCAGGGCAGAGGTGGGGATTACTGCATGAAGGGACTTTGCTACTCTGCTTTCAATAGCAAACCACAGACAAGTTTGATTGATCGCTAAAAGCATTCTGCATGGCTGTTGGGAAACCCAGCTCTTGGAGATGGTCTATATGCCTTTTTTCCTCTTAACATTACTAGAAGCTAAAGCTGCAGTTGTTACCACTAATTATCTGAATGTACCTCTTGTGCAGGTAGTTTAAGTTTTAATTTACCTCCTGCTGTGTCACTGAAATGTCAAGAAGAGAGAGTACATTATGAAGCATCACATAGGCCCACAGTAGATATGGGAGGTCAGTTAACAGTCCAGGTCCTTTTGCAATCTCTTAGGTTCCTTTTTCATAATTCAAATTAATATGGCTCTTTCCGTGGCTGCTTTTATTATGTTTCAAATTAATATAGCTGTTTTCATGGCTTCTTTTATTATGTTGTTGCTTCCCTCCTAAAGCTCTTAAAGCATCATTGCTATGCAACAGATGATAGGCCGATGTTAACTACTAGGGGACAGATTATTAAGTGTAACAACTCAGAAATAGAAAGCACGACAACCAAACAAAACAGAAATAAGTCAGTGGGCTTCCAGAAACAAGCGTCAGTAACCAAAGAAAGATTATAGATAATAGTGCAAAAATAGTTAAAAAAAGAAGAAATAGTTCAGGAGAATTGCCAGTCCCTTGTAGAAAACGCAATTGTGATACAAACCAGCATGTAGGCAGCAGGAGATTGCAGCAGGAGACCAGGTCGGATAAATTCCAGCTCTTCAGTAAACTAATACAAGAAAGAAGGACAGAGGAAATGGGCATGAGATCAAGTGAGTAAGGATGAATATCAAAGGACAGCATGCACTGGAGGGGAGAAAATCAAATCCAAATGAAAAAGAAATAAATAATAGCAAAACCACACAGTCTATGGAGGCATTAGTCGAAAGAGAAATTTCAGAGGACGCATTGGTCTACTACTCACCGCAGAAGGAAAGAAATGGCAAGTGATACTGAGGAGGCTGAACTTCAGAATGCTTTTTCTGACTCAGTTTTCCTAAAGGCATCAGTAGTGATCATACAGTTGATGTAACACAGGGGAAACGGTACAAATTCAGGCTAAAAGGAAAGAGCAGGATAATGAAAGATGTTAGAAAATACAGCAATACATAAAATACTTTGAAATTGTTGGAGCCTGATTAGATTTTAAAGTTGGATGCTCTCCAAGGAGACTTCAAGAACTTGCTGTGCGATTTCAGAGTAGAAGTGAGGAACCAAAAAGGTCTGTAAAAGAAAATTGTCTCTCTTGTTACAGAGAGGCAGAAGGAGACTCTGGAAAATTAGCATCATTCAACTTAATTCTGATTCCCAGAAAAAGCACTGGAACAAAGAAATGTCCTATCAATGCCTTCATCCTTGGATGAAGCCTTGGGTGGGATGGTTTAGTGTGAGGTGTCCCTGCCCATGGCAGGGGTGTTGGAAGTAGATGATCTTGAGGTCCTTTCCAACCCTAACTATTCTAGGATTCTATGATTCTATTTGTAAGTCCTTCAAAAATAGCAAATACACAAGGAGTGGTCACTGTAGAATTGTCATATGCTAATAATGTGCATTGATGGCTTCGATAACATCTCACATGGGATTTTTGTTAGTAAGAGGGGTGGATAATACCTACGAAAAGGCCACCAGTCAAAGGGAAGGGGTTTGAAAGGGCCAGTCGAATCTGGCAAATCACCAAATGGTTACAGGACTGTGCCACAGCCAGGGGTTTGCCTACTTAGACCATGGGAAGAACAACTGGTGCCATCTACCTGGACTTATGCAAAGCATTTTACACTGCCCCGCAATACTTCCTTGTCTCTAAACTGGAGAGGCATGGATCTGATGGATACAACACTCAGGGGATAAGAAATTGGCTGGATGGTCGCATTCATAATGTTTTGGTCAACAACTCGATGTCCAAGCGCAGACCAGCGATGGTGTTCCTCAAAGTTGGTATTAGGACCAGCACTGTTCAACATTCTTTGTGGGTGATACAGACAATGGGATTAAGTGCAGCCTCAGCAAGCTTGCTGACAACACCAAGCTATGTGGTGTGGTTGACACACTGGATGCCATCCAGAGGGACCTTGACACGCTTGAGAGGTGGGCCAGTGAAAACCTCATGAAGGGCAGCAAGGCCCAGTGCAGCGTCCTACAACCTGTGTAGGGGCAATCCCAAGCACGTATACAGGCTGGGAGAAGAAAGTTTCACTTTCAGAGGAGTTGTGCTAGGGCTGGGGCCTCCCATCAGCATTTTCACCCATGACTTGGGTCAATAGTTCTTACATTAGGTTTTAAAAATCCTATGGAGATGGAGGTGCTGCTGAAGGAGAGGAGTTGGAATTAGCGTTATGTGGGCAGACTGTGAAAGTGACCTGGAATTTTGAATTCAGCTCAACAAAGGGGAAGTCCTATGTCCAGATAGATCCCGTCAGCAGCATAAATAGATAGGGCATGACCGCAGGTATGATGTGGCCATCCTGCAGAACAGGCTGTAGGGTTTCACTGGACCAAGCAGAGCAAGGGACCCTTAGTGTTCTGACCAAGAAGGCTGCAGGGAAGTGGGACCACTGCTGTGTGAGGAGGGCAGTGGGAATGGGTCAGACCAACATCCCACCCTGCTGCATGCCCCAGCCTGCCCCAGGCAAGCATGTGAAAGGTGCTTCCCTGCTAATGAGCCTGTGACAACCCAAATTCAGCTCCAGGCACCTCTCCTCTCCAGGCACCACCTCTCTCCATGCACCTCAACTCTTCTCTGCCCTGCAGAGTGGGTATTACCAAGAGATAAGCAAGGGCTGGTGGCAGCTCTTTGATGTCTTCACCAGCTGATGCGGGATCAACTTCAAAGCAGACAGTGCTGGTTCCCTGCTTTGCTCTCTCTGTATGTGCACCCACAGGGATCCCCCTGCCCTGGTCTCAGCCGCAGCCGGCATCCACGAGCTCTCCCACCCCCTGCTCCAGCAGCCATGGGAGCTGCTTTCCCTCTGTGGTGTGGGGATGAGCAGGATCACAGTTGCAGGGGGCAGGATCAGTTTTGCTCCTGGAGACACTAAGGAATCGGACAAGCAAAATGCAAGCAGTAGCTGACACTGAGCCAAAAGCACTTGTGGGACATACAGGAATTAATTCAGATAATTGTCAAACAACGTCGATAAAACAGTGGAGGACAACATGGGTTATGTGCATCCTGCTCTTACAGGTCCTAACATTTTGGCCTTTTCTTTCTAGCCGCTTTTTGGAGAGACACACAGGTAGTTTTAACCCTGTCTGGAGAGTACTGAACGATGTCCTTGGATTGATCTTAATTATCATGAACACTCTCTATGTTTTCCAACTTTCATTACTCAGATGTAACAAGCAAAGACTGCTCCACAAAAAATCAGACTACGCAATGTGAAAATTAATTCATGATCACTGTCAGGGAACTTGGATATAATAAAGGAGGAAGAAAGTGTTTCTTGTAAACCTTTCTTTGCCTAATATTAAAGTACGGTTTGCTTCTGTTCGTCTGCAAAGAACACTTTAATGAGACTCTGTAGGCGAAAAATGCATTAAAATCAATTATATCTCTATTTACTATCTTGCTTCTCCTGACCTCAGAAAACACAATCTTGCACTCACTGTTGTCACATATAGATGCCTATGTAAATGGGGTCAGATATGTGAGACATTTAAGACCAGTGGCTAACAGAAAAACAGAGCGATCGGAGTCAGATGGCGTTTTTGCTCACAGAGGAGTTGCTCAGAGGCTGAGCTCACAGCATTTCTCACCCTTGCTGCTCCAAGCACTCACAGAATCACCGTGTCTCTGGCACTGAACAGCCAATATCGATGCTATATATCTGATTGTGGCAGTGTTCTGAGCTGCTTTCAAACACTGCATTATTTGCTCACGTTCCCACATACAAGAATACCTGTCACTTAGTGAAAAAATCCTGGCAATTTTCTTTGTGTCACGAGAGAGATGATGACCCTCACCCCAGATTTGCTGTGCAAGAGGTGCATTTCAATGGGAAACATATTTACAAAAGAAAAATGAAGTTTCAGCCCACCTTTTAAGTATGACAAAGTTAACATGTGTGGTAATTGGCTGCTGGATTTAGGATTCATTCTCTAAACCGTCCTGTGCTGTTGAAGGAGGGCTCCTCAGTGCATGGAAATCAGCCAGTTGAGTTAAAATGAAGGCTAGTAGCAGGACTTCTTAAAAACCTGTTCTTGTGCTGCCTTTGCACTGGGAAGTTGGGAAGTATCACCATGTTTATTTCCTGCCCTCTGGCCAGATGGCTTTCACTGATGCTCAGCCACCCCATGATGCATCCTTGCTGCCTGCCACCTGCAGCAAGGTAGGGGAGAGCCAGTGCTTGTGCAACTCTTTAGTGAACCCCTGAGAGTGTCAGGGCAGATGTAGCTCTGGTTGGGCTCACTCAGCTGAGGCAGTCACAGCTGTCACACAGCATGACACCAGTGTCAAGGGTAACTGGGGAGGCTCCAGCATCATGAGGCTGTTGGAAGGATGCAGCTGCTTAAATGCTCAGGCCTAGAGGTTGCCATGAGCTATCCCCATCATGGCTGCAATTTTTAATCACTTCAACCATTGCAACTAATTCAACAAGAGGGCCTGTCCCGTCGTGCCCAACTGTGGAATCTGGGGATGGAAAGCCTTTTTTTTTTCCCCTTGATAAAACCAGATGTCAGGCACGCAGTGGCTTGGAGAATGTCTTCCCATTTCTTTTCCATGAGACAAATCATGTTTCTTGATCTTCTTGTCATCAAGGCAAATATGGAGTTCTCTGAAAAACATGCCGCTGTCCCCCTTGAGTCTGCAGATAGCCAAGAGCACCAGCATGGGGGTGTCCATCAGCCTGTGGGGTGTCACCCAGCCTGAGGTAGTGTCTACCACGTTCACCTGAATGGGACACTAAGTGTTAGGTCTGGCCATGTCACAAAGAGTTAAGTTAAACAGGCTGGAGAGGCTGTTTTGATCCTTCTTTAGAGGTAAGGGTATTAAACTGTCCCTAGTGTGCTGAGGCAGACAAGACTGGACACCCTGGGGAGAACTGCAGCCTGTTACACATGAGGAATGAGGGAACATGCAGGGAAAGAGGCATCCTTGGATTTATTTCTGACTGAAACTGAGGACAGATGATTGAAAACAGGATGTGGCAGCAGGGTTGATCTGTAGGTATGAACAGATTCCTGCAAGTAGATCTATAACTAGTAAGTGTGTCGGCACAACACTACACAGTTGCAGCAATCTCCTCTCCATGTAGCCAAAAGAAACTGCAAAGGAAATTACATACCTCCAGAGATATAACCTTGCTGTAAGCATCTCTTGACAGGAATTAAGTTCAGCCTCTTTGGAGGGAGACTCCTGCTGCTGCTCCTTCTCAGGAGAAACCAGCTCCCAGCAGTGCCTGCACTGACTCTGGGTGTTTCTCCTACTACCAGGCAGGAGGGAATTAGGTGACCAAAGTTACTATTCCTGGGTCACGGGCAGTGAAGCTGCTCCTGGATGGTGTCAAGGGAGTTTGCCAGCGATATGAAATGCAGATTTGAGATCAGAGTAAAAGTTCTCTCACTTGCTTCATCTACTTAATCCATTTCTTTTGTCCTTGGTGCCTCTTCCAGATATCAGCAAGGACACAGGTTCTCCGGCATGCTGTATGCTGGAGCTGGGGATGGCATTATCAGTTTTATTGGGTTGGTCTCACTCCTGAAAAGCTCAAAAGGAGCTATTATTTCATTCCTGGTTGCACTTTCAATGCCTCTTGAATCTAGAAATGGTTTTTCCTCCCCTCTGCTTGACAGTGAAATAATCAGAATCCTTTTCTCAGGCCCCTTTAGACATTAAAATTGGTTTTCCAGGCAGGTACCTTGCCAGTTCTGTTCTCTTGGAAAAGGATCAGACATATTTATTGTTCTTGTATTTGTAACCATGGCAAAGTATCTTATGTTATCTGTTCTGATGCTTATGTGGCAGTGCTGCTGTTTTCTACTTTAAGTATGTCAAATTGCCTCCCAGTGCTTTTAAGTTTATTAACATTTTCATAGGCCCCTTTCTTACAGGTTTATAGGAGCCAAACTGTGCAACCTTCTCGGCAGATTTTGGGCTTTGTGTTTTGTAATGACATACATCCTGTGCTTGCATGATCAGGGCTGGAGATCAGTGGTTTTGCTTGTGGATGTAGAAGAGGAGGAGTAACGTTCACTCACCCAGAAATGTGACTGCCCCCAGGCAATGCTGAATCCCTGGGGCCCTTCTGCTGCAGAGACAAACACGATATCTTCTACAGAGACTTGCTAATCAAAATCAGAGCTTTTGGGGGCTGAAAAATAACACCAAAGCACAGAAAAACAGGGAAGTTCAGGTGCAAGGAAACCACATGAAAGATTGGGTAAGTTAAAGTATCGTATGAGGGAAACAAAGCTCATAAGAAATAGAGGAAACATTCTAGATTCACTGTCAGGCAGCAAGGACTAAATGGAAATATATTGGAGGAATAATGCAAACTTCTGTCTCCTGTATTAAACAATTGTATCCTATTAAAAACTTCAACACAGTATATTTTCTTGCTTAATTTTGTGACCTCACTTTATTACAGTTGATTAAACAAAACTAAATCAATTAGGTTGTCTTTAAAGCTGGCCTGAAAAGGAAAGAAGCCATACCACTTCTGCTTCATTACCAAGCGAGCATCTTTTTTTAACGTCACGCACAAGGGCATAAGACTTCCTGTTGGTTCTGTTGTTAGTTCTTCATTGCCTTTGGGAGATTTGTAATTGATTTTCACAAGGCATTTGTGTACTCTTAGGTGTGTACATGTAAAATCAGACCATACAAGTAATTTTCCTGCAAGGCTGGAGAGCGAATGAGTTGGTAATACAAAGAAAATGGTGTTTGAACAACTGGGAGAGTTCTGTTAAACTATTAAAAAGTCCTTACTTTTTTCTCAGTGCTTACTACCTCCAGATTCCCACAGTGCTCTTTGCATCAGCAATAGTGTGGCCAGCAGGACTAGGGAAGTGATCATCCCTTGTACTCGGCACTGGTGAGACAGCACCTTAAATACTGTGCTCAGTTCTGGGTCCCTACAAGGGAACTGGGATTGTTTAGCTTGGTGAAAAGAAGGCTCAAGGAAGACCTTATCTCTCTCTACAACTACTTGAAAGGGGGTTGTAGCTAGGTGGGGGTCAGTCCCTTCCCCAGCTAATAAGCTACAGGACAAGAAGAAATGGCCTCAAGTTGCATGATGACAGATTCAGGTTGAATGTTAGGAAAGATTTCTTCACAGAAGGGGTTGTCAAGCACTAGAACGGGCTGCCCAGGGAAGTGGTTGAGTCACCATCCTTGGAGGTATTTAAAAGACATGTAGACATATTCCTTAGGGACGTGGTTTAGTGGTGGACCTGGCAGTGCTAGGTTAGTGGTTGGACTTGATCATCTTAAGGGTCTTTTCCAGACAAATGGTTCTATGATTCTATAACACCACTGCCTTCAGGAAGAAGAGCCCAGTGAGCGGCACTGTTAAAAGCTCCAGCAGCGCAGGCAAAGGCAGCATCTCATTTTGTCCTGGGCCTTTCACCCTGCAACACAGCCCAAATCCTCATGCACCTGCAGGGAAAGTTCAAGCCTGCATAATGAGGATGATGGGTTTACGAGTTACCATTTATAAACTAAAACTGCGGATGAAAGAGAATGCGCAAGCTGTATCAACAGGGATGAAAGTCCCAGAGGTGTCAGAAGGCAACCACCATCTGCGTGTGCAAATACCCACATCTGAGCTGGTCTTCCTTCATAGTCACTAGAGAAAAACAGGCACAGCCTGTGTGAAAACTCAGTTCATCCTAATGAAGCTGCCTGAAACAGGCAGCCTAGCTGCCAGCTAAGCAGTACCCTGTAAGAGCCAATTTCTCACTCTTCACTAGAAAGGGAGCTCAGGGTGATGGGCTCATCTATAGATATTTGCACCAGACATCTAACATTAAGGCAGATGAATCCTTTGATTCCTCCATAGCTGGCTTCAGTTGCAGTGCCTTCTGCCTCTGTGTGTATTTTTTCCTGTCTTCAGAAGTATTGTATGACTTATAAGATAACCTTCCTTGGGAAAAGAGCAAACAAAATTGATCAAAAAAGAACCATACCCTCTTGACGCAGCAAATAGACTCTGATGAAAACCTGTCAATATTTAAAGGCTTTGTAAATGGATAATTCTGGCGCTGTTGTGCTAATTTGCAGCCTGTCTGCTGCTGTAGAGCCCAGAAGTACCCCCTTGCTCCCGTTATTAGCAGTCATTGATTTCTACCATGCTGCAGACATGCAAATTGCTTTGCCAAGGAAATTGATCTTTGGAGGAGTGCGAAGTCCAGAAAACCAGTTGACTGCCCTGAAAATAGAGGCTGCTCAAGTAGGAGCCAACGCAGGCTCCCAGTCGTGGCATTCAGAGCTCTCCCAGCAGCTTCCTTTCACTGAAGGTCTCAGCCTCATGAACACTTGGGCTGGTATTAATGATCTTTTAAAAGTGCTCAAGCTCTGAATATCCCAGCCAACAACTTACGTTTAAAGAAGCAGTGAGCCAATACAGCAGAATACCCTATTCATACAAACTCTCTCCTACAGCATCGTTTTGTTCCACTGTTTGTTGGTTTTCACCTTTGTCCAGAAAAACGTGAGTTAAGGGCTTTGATGGCCCTCCAGCAGCTCTGAGCTCTTTTCTCCCTGGATGCTGGGCTGCTGGTGAGATTAGCTTGACATGATAGCACTGAGAGCTGAGAGAGTGAAAAGAAATGTGGTGTCTGATCCAAGCTCTTTAGAAAACAGCTCAACAGTTGTTACTGAGAAGTGGTCTGTGCTCCGTGGTCCATTACAATCAGAAAGAAACTGGACAGGGCTTTGGGATCACAGAAGACAGAATCAAAACATATTCAGTCAGTAATTTAAAGACAGGCTTGAGAGATAAAAGAAAAGCCACGGTGTCCATGGCTGACCACAAGCATGAAAACTGTCTTCACAGTTGACTGGTGGGACAATGGATAGGAATAGACCATTTAGCACAACACTTGGAGCCTGGCAGGATGCAGAACCAAAACTTGCAGCCTGAAAAGAAAGTCCAGGGTTACTGGAGTTCTCACACTGAAAGACCCCCATGCTTGGTGCCAATGGCAGCTGATGGAGCCCAAGGGACCATTACCTGCTCCTGCAGTGGGGCCACATGTAGTGGTGAGGGGGCAAGAAGGCATCACCCTGCTGGGGACAGCAGGGCTCCCAGGCTGCAGGCAAAGTCTCAATAGCACTTTGGAACTGTGAGCAGCAAAGATTTATTATCTAGCATGTATGGCCCATTTGCTGTTATCAGTTTTAACTTGGAGAGGGGTCGCATTGCTCTGTTTTACCGTATTGCCCTGTTCTTTGGCAAGAAGGCTCAGAGAAGCACCTGATTTATCTTCCTTCTAGCACTTAATTGCTCTGTGCTTACTGCTGCATCCCCTTTTCTGCTTAGCTAAAGCCTAATAGGTCCAACCTTCCTGGTGCCCTCACACAGCAGTCCCAAGATGTTGCTAATGAGAACAAATTATAATTTGGCATTGAAGTTTTTGAGATCGAGAGGAAAGCCTAAGATATGGTAATCTAGAAGGCGTGTAATATCAATTTGTGCAATGACATTAAAATGGTGCTCTAGTGACTGGAAGCTGATCCTGGATAAATTTAAGCTAGCAGCAAAATAAGGACTTTCTGCAGAGTTTCTGCATCAGTAAAATGGCTGGGCTGGGATGATAGAGTATTCTGTGTCTACTGAAGATCGGATGTCTGCTTTCGGGGGTGAAATACTGGAATTTCTTTTCTGGTCTTTAAATTTATGCAGGAATTCTCCTTTGCTCTTTTTACTGTGTTTTTTTTTGTCGGGGTTTTTTTTTTTTTGTTGTTGTTGTTTTTTTGGGGGGGAGGGGGTGGGTTTTGCCTTTTTTTTTTTGGTTGTTTTTTTTTCCAACTTTGCATACTTTGGAAATGTTTTCTTATAGTTGAAATGGCAATTAGCACAGGGACATCCACAGGGAAGTACTGTGATGTGGGCCATCCTAAGGGGAAGACCAGCTATTTCCCTCCCAGACATGTAGGCCTGATTCTGAGTTCCTGCTTTTCTCTGTTCTGTTTAGTAGCTGGTGCCGTGCTCTTTTTGACTTTCAGCCTCGGAACAGCGCTGATAACACAGATGGTTTTAGTTACTGCTCAGTAATGTTCACTCTGACCAAGGACTTTGTGAGTCTCATGCTCTGCCAGGGAGGAGGGGAAGCCGGGAGGAAGCAGAGACAGGACACCTGACCCAAACTAACCAAAGAGGTATTCCATACCACAGCACGTCATGCCCAGTATATAAACTGGGGGCAGCTACCTGGAAGGGCTTAGGTCACTGCTGGGGTCGGGCTAGGTACTGGTCGGCGGTTGGTGAGCGGTAGTATTCTCTTCCTCTCTCATTTCCCTTATCATTATTATCACTGGTGGTAGCAGCAGTGGTTTGTGTTATACCTTAGTTTCTGGACTGCTCTTATCTCAACCCGTGGGAGTTACATTCTCTAGATTCTCCTCCCCATCCCTCCAGGAGCGGGGGAAGGAAGTGGAGAAGTGAGAGAGAGACTGCGTGGTTCTGGGTTACCGGCTGGGCTTAAACCACAGCATGTGGGTAAGCTAGAGCTGGTACCTTGTGCTTCAGCAACTCCAGGGGCTTTGGGGAGTGTGTGATGTCTACAGACATCATGGATCAGATAGTTGCTGTTGAAGGTCCATCTGCACGTCCAGATACTGAAACACATGTGGCCCTGTTTGCCCTGTGTGCTGCCCAGCTTCAGGAGCCACCCAGCACCCTGGGCAGAGAGGCAGGTAAGAGCGCTGGACTGTGGCAGGTTTGTGCCCTGCCTGCTCAGTGGATGTGTGTTTGCTGCATCTATGAAGAGCAAACCAGCATTTTATGTGCTCATGTCAGAGAAGTGGGGAGCAGCACAAGGAGTGAGACCATGGTGATGCTGGCCAGGGAGGACACAGGCTGAGCCTGGTGCCTTTCTTTTTCTGCAGTGTGAAGGAAACTGCGTGGAGTAGAACTGGACTTTAATTAATAGTCGGTTACCCCTGACAGGTTAGGCAAACCTCTGTTGGGAGTGGCTGCAGCAAAGGCACAGGGTCACCACCCTGGTAGCCTTAGGAAGCTCCTTCCAGCCCTCTTTTTTCACAGCTTTAAGTACAATATGAATCTGACTGGCTCTTTCACTGTGTCACACACATGCCAACAAGACCCATGCTGCTTATATCAGGACTGGATCAAGCCCACATTGCCAGCATCTCTTTATCCTGTTTCCCAGCTTGTGCAGTTTTTTACCCTCCTGACTGCAAGCACCCTCATTCAGCCACAAACCAATGCAGCTCAGGATCTGCAGGCATTTGCTGTCAACTCCTAGTCCCACTGTGGCACAGGCACAGGCTGGCACCACTGGCCCTGTGCAAGCAGGGACAAACCACTGATGCACCTTATGTCTGAAGAAGTCATGGGTGAAGCAGTGGGGTCTGCTACCACACTGCCACATCCCCTGAGCACTCTGTCATATCCCCTGAATGTGTCAGAGCAGCAGCATTGCCCTTTACCGGGCTGGGGAAAGAATCTACTCCCAGACTCTCTTCTGTGCTGTTTGCTTGGCAATGTCTCTGGCAGGGAATGTGCTTTGGAGGAGGAGACACATGAACCTGTAGTAAACCTGGCTGATGGACATTTCTCATGCACTCCACTGAAGGACTCCTCCTCAAGCCTAAAGACCTGCTCTGTGCAAGGCACAGACAGGAAAGCAGAATGGCAAATGGCTCTGCACACTGTCAGAGGGAGCTGTGCCAGCATTTGGAAAACTCTGGCCCCGAGCTGAAAACAAGTGTAACACTGGGTGTCAGGATTTCAGGAGACCATTGCTGTACTTGGGAAGAGTGATGGAGCACCTCTTCTTCATGCAAAGAATAATACAGCACAAGTCAGTCTTCACCTGTGAGATTGTCTTAGGCACCGCTATGAGAAGTTCTCTGACCTATACTGAAGAGAAATGCAGATCATGCAGGACATGTAGTGATAGGACAAGGGGTAATGGCTTCAAGCTGAAAGAGGGCAGATTTAGTTTAAGCATTAGGAAGGAATTATTTCCTGTGAGAGTGTTCAGGCCGTGGCACAGGTTGCTCAGAGAAGCTGTGGCTGCCCCATCACTGGCAGTGTTCAAGGCCAGGTTGGACAGGGCTTGGGGCAGCCTGGTCTAGTGGAAGGTGTCCTGCCCATGACAGGAAAGTTGGAACTGTATGATCTTTGTGTTCCCTTCTGAGTCAAATCACTCTATGTCTTTATGATTCTATTATCATAAAGTCTCTTTTGCTTTTAAAAATGGCATTACTATTGTTTAGAGCAGCTCCTGGTAGATAAGTCTGCGTGTGGAAAGAAGACAAGAAAAGGCACCCTGCTCCAGCCAGGGCATTGGCAAATATCTGCCAGGAGCAACTGTCCATATGGTGGTCTCTGCAGCCGGGAGCTGCGGAAGGGCTCACACCACTGCACAGACACCTCTTCCAAGGCAGCCAAGCAGAGCAAGGTGTCCTTTCAGTGCCTAACATCACTGAGGAAGAAAAGAGAGCTTCCAAGTCCTTCCTAGCGGCAGTGAGATTAAACCTGGCCTGGCCCACGAGGCTCAGCAGCAAATGAGCCAAGAACCAGCTGTCACCCAAAATATATGGTGATGGCCAGAACCAATGCAACAAAGTGCATTGTCTCACCTGGAATCTTTCCCCTCCTGGCCAGCTCCTGGATCTCCAGACAGAGCCATGAGCTCTTGCACCTCCAGAAAGCTGTTAGAAGCTCAACATGGTTTATTGCTGGCTGTCTGTTGTCTATTACAGCATTTATAACCAAGGGGAAGGCCTATTCTTCTCTGACAGTAAATCTATGCCACAGAACAGAAGTAAAAGCTTGTTTTGACTTGTAACATGAGTAAACCTGACAAGGATTGAACAGAAAGGTGAAAGAATAAAAGACCATTTGTATAGCATTTAAAAAATACCAAACCAAGACCAAAGCTGAAGTAAAGCTGCTGAAATGTTTAAGGTGCTGCTGCCAGAGCAGTTCCCTCTCTTAGTTTTTTTCCAAAGTCACTTTTTAAACAACTAATGCAACTGTTGTCTCTGCAACCACGTCAAAACCACTTCCACATTCCTCTGGAGGCTTATCAGCTTCAAACAAAGGGGTTGGAACAATCCTACCTATGCAGTATGGATAGCCAAAATCCTTATTATTTGCTTTGTTTGCGCCTCCCATGGTTGGATGCAAACGGTGCTTGAGACAAGCTCAATGTCGAGGTTCTGACACGACCCTCAAAAGGGAGATCCTGGCTCAGAACAAAAGAGAGAGAAATGAAGGGATGGCAGACCTGTGAGCTGAAGCAGGTCATGACAGCAGGATGAAGCACAAGAGGGACATGTACAAGAAGTGAAGGCAATGTAGACAGTGAAGGAAAAGGACACTCAAAGGACATCTATTTCCTTTTAACAACTTAGTAGCAATGTGATAAAAATTCTGTCTTGGCCATGGTCTGATTTAAATATTTTATTACAATTGATTAATATAGAGAGGCAATAAGCAAGCAGTGCTGGGTGCGTAGGGGAGTCTCTGCTCCACCAAGACGCACACCGGGGTCTTTGGGGTCCAGTCTCTTATACTTCTTGGTCTTGGGTCTCGGCCAGTCCCTTCTTCATCTGTACCCAGATGCTGACATGGTCCCTTTTCATTGTTCTTTTCTTGCTGCCGAGGTCTGCTTTTTGGTGAAGAAACTTCTTGGAAGAGGTACTGAACCCCTTGGTAATTTATTAATAAAGAATCGTTTACCACAAGCTTAATCACAGCCCTAGTTCTATCCTTCTATGGTTATTTAGTCAAAGCATAGGTTTCACAAACCCCTTCCTTAAAGCATTCAAGCAGTAAACCAAAACCTTATTATTTTAACAGTCAAAAATTATTAAAGACTATTCTATTCCTTTGTTTCTTCTTCTCTCCCTTCATTATATTGACAGCAACATTTATTATAATCAAAGTAATTTTTATACATCCTGCACGTGGTACACTGGTCACAGGTGCATTGGTAACAATGATTCCCAAGTTCTTGACACGAATCATTCTTGTATTCTTTACAGCAATAGAAGTTGTATGGACAAGGCAGACGTTCATACAGAAAGCTCTTGCAGAGTTACCTGAACAAGTCTTTCTCCTTGTACCCCCAAACAGAAAGGGCTCTGCCTCCCCACACCAGGCAGAGACATGCCACAAAAGAGTAGACCCAAGTGGACATAGCAGCAGCGTTTCCTCCAGTGCTTCACTGAGGATGAAGTGGAAGCTTTGAGACACAAAGAGCACTCGCAGACGTGTGAGGGATGTGGTGGTTACCAGTAATATCTTTAACAGCCATGCCTGAACCCTGCAGCGACCTGCTCCCAGCAGGGACTGTCCCATTGCCCTTTCCTTTGAACAGGGAGGTCAGCCCAGAGGAGGCGGGCAGTGAGGACTGGTGCTGCCCTTGCTGCTCCCATCTCTTCTGAAGGGGAGCCCCTGTGGCACGGGGGCCTCACTGCTCCCTGGAGGAGACAACTGCAAGTCCAAGTTGAAGGGCAGATGCTTCACAGTCTCTATGGGTGAAAAATCAAACAGAGCAGGCTAAATCGATTACACTAATTAAGAGATGCAATGTCCAGAGAAGAACAAGACAGTATCTTCTCTGGGGGACATTAGCTGTTGCCCAGGTGAAAAATACAGCTTTCCTTACTGATCTGTCCTGGCTAATGTCCTTGCAGATATGCTTTGGAATAAATTAAGCAGAGTCATTGGCTAGGGTTTGTGTCTGTTCAGTTATCCCACACCTCCAAGGGTTTTCCTATTTAAGCTCAGACATTAAAAGAATGAACAGAAGATACTCATAGTAACTGAAAAGAAGACTATTTTAACAGCAGCTAGAAACACAGGGCATGTCTTGCATTCAGCTACGTGAGAGCTAAGCCTTGTGTAATCGTAGTTGTAGGAGGCTTTGTTCTGCACCCGTCTGGCCAGGAGGCTGCCGTGGCTGCCTTTACATTCATCACTGTCCAACGTGATTCCTGCACTGCTGGCACAGATTGGGATCCAGCCCATCAGTGCTGAGCCTCTTGGTGCTGCAATAGCCAACAGCCCTATCCGGATAGAGACTGCTGGCGACAGTAACATCTGCCACCTCTCGTGCTTAAAAATGGAACAGCAGGACCTGAAAGCAGGGCAGAGATGGGAACCAGGGCTGGGAAATGAAAGCACTATCAGGAACAGGGCAAAGGGCTTGCTTATTTGTCACTTCTGGGTGAATGGCAGCGCAGCATGCTGTGAGTGGGTAAGTACTAGAGAGATCATCAGTGGTTCTCTCCTGCGCACTGGAAATCCCACTGCACTTGTCACAAACAGACACTACGCTACCAGGCAAATTAGTACTGAAGGTCTCTTTGCTGACTGAGATCCAAGTGAGTTTCAATGCTGTCGTGTGAACTCCTCCAAACATCGCAAAACCAGACTTGGCCCTGGCAAATCATCCCTGTGGTGAAGGGCAGAAGGACGCTGCTGTTGGCAGTCCCACCGCATGGCTGTGAAGATGCAGAGTCTTCCCAAATAGTGATAGTTTTTTGGCTACTCAGTAGATGTAGCCAGATGTAGCTACTAAACAGATGAGTCTTTGTTTATATATTCACATTTTCTTCAGCCTGTTTGTTCATCATCCAAGTGTTTAATCAGTGATGGTGCTTAAGGAGAGGCTGTATTTTTGTTACCTACTTAATCAGATGAAAGAAGGCTCTTTTTTCTTCTTTTATGTATTATCAATTAAAAAAATGCCTTGATTTGTGCATAGGAGGAGCTCAGCCCTGCCGCTCCTAGGCAGGAGTAAGCAATGCTGCTAGGGAGAATGCTTTGTACACAGTCTTCCTTTCACATCTGGTTAAAAAAGGTAACTGGCACTGACATGGTCGATATAAACAGCAACCACTGACTTACTGAACCCTCTACCAACCCTGGACAGTCAAAAATGCTCTTACTAGAACAGTTTACACCTATTTATTTTTGTACATGAATATATAAACCAATATATGTAATTAATACACGGAGGTTTCTTTTCTTTGAGGCTAGTACCAATTGCAACAAAGCGTGAATATGCTGAGAGAGAAAAAAGAAATATAAAATATATGGTTAATTGAAATTTGAAATCCCCTTGCACAGCTCCCTGCTCTTCCCAAGCCATCTGCTTCTCAGCTGCTTGTCTCCTGTCCTTGCAGCAGGAGCACATCCCTGGCCAGACACCAGGCACCATAAGAATGACCCAATTTTACAGCAGCTTCCCTCCCGCATTGGTTTTAGGTCAGCAGCAACTCATCAGTTTTCTCCCTTTAATATTCACTTCACAGCTTTCTGTGTCATTGCTACTCCTTTTGGGAACTGGGGCAGTGCTCAATTCCTTTCCTTATTGCTACAAAGAATTAGACATAAATGCCTCCACTGGTTCCCCTCTCTCATAAGGGAGCCCCCCTTAGCCACTCTCTCATCCACAGGCCGGGGTCACTGGGTAACAGCATCACCAGTGTTGGCCTCTGTGGGATCCAGTGTCACCAGTGTTATAATGCCCACCGACAACTGCAGTGATGGGGCTGCACCACTCTCCTTGTGCTGTGCTTCTTCCTCTATCTCCTACAGCCCTGCCATGGTGCCCACCACCCTCTGACCACGTACCCACCACTGCTCCAGCAGCTGGTCCCTGGATGTCCTGTCTGCTGGCTGTGGGGCTGCCTTCTGCTCTGGGAAAGGAGTGATGGGAGTATTCGGGTCCCTTTGGAGGTGTGACTGTGTTTGCAAGTCCTCTTGCCCTCCTCTAAGTGCAAGACGGATGCTCATGTACACAGAAGTGCTAACACCTTTGCTCTGTCCTGCTTCTTCCCCTGGAGCCCATGGCAACAGCTGAATCCCTTCAAGACAACCTTCGCCTGCATCGCAGTCAACACTTGAGGAGGGATTTTCATTAGCTTCACAGAGCACTATTGCAGTGCCACGTGTTTCTATTGAATTTAAACTGGAGGCTTCCTTGGAGAGGCTCCTTGCATGCCAGGGCCTTCTGTGCAATCACTCCTGCATCCTCCAGTGACCCCCAGGCATCTGTTGAGGCTCCAGGCAGACTCCTGTCATGGGCAGTGAACAACACGGCTGCTGCTGCTGAAATGCCTCGGAGGCAGGGTGCACAGCTCGGAGGCACTCGGCACAGGCTGCCTTCCTCTCCCATCTCCTGCTCCAGGAACACAGGAACCACTGCTCATGGCAGTGGGAAGAGCCTCCCAGGAATATTTGTCTCACTATTCACCTCAGCAAGCATGCCCATGTGCACGTACATGGGATCAGGGCAGAGGCGGATTTGGTGTACGAGGATTCCAAACGTCTCACCACACGTCGGGAGGAGTCCAGGCATGGAGCAGCGCCATGAGGGCACAAGCCAGAAGGAAAAGCTTTCTCAGACGTATGTGTAACATCTTGGCCTCGCTGCCTTTGTGACAAAGTTGGCCGAGCCCACCTGTTTTGATAATAAAGAACAAACACTAAAGCAGCGATCCTACAGCGATGTGAAAATGAACGGTGGAGAGGAGACAAGAAAATGTTGTGGTCTTCAGGCGCAATCCCACCTAAGGAGTTTCAGCACAAGACAGCTTCCCGTGGTTATAGCTGCTATATGAACCCTCCTAACTGGAAGCATCTATTTGGCTAATCCCTTCCTTCTGGGGGTTTGGGGTTTTCTTCTCAGTTTCCTTGTGAGGGCAAATGCCAGCCCCAGTGCTTTCTGGCAGCAGGTACGATTTGCCTTGTTGGATTTTGCCAGCTTCATGTCTTTGATCCTTGTGAAATTCACCTCTCCCCTTTGACATGTCAGGACTCGGGGTTATTCTTGCTTCTCCTCTTACCTCCCACCAGCAGCTGGGAAAATAATGTCCTTATGAGAAAAGAGCCCTGAAAAGGCTCTGGTTCTGCTTTCATTTCGTCCAGGTTGTGCTTGAGTTTAACTGAAGGTTTGTCAGTATCCACACAGGCGTAAATCAGAAACAGCCTCATGCCTGACTCATTCAATGCTCTGCCACATCTTATCCCACCCAGTGAAAGCTCCTGTTTGGCTGCCTCAGTGCAGACCTCTTGCTCCCAGGAGGCGGAGCTGGGGCCGGGGGGTCCAGGAGCTCAGAGACCCCTCTCAGGAGGGTCTTTGCAACCAAAGTCTGACAGGTCAGTGCTCATACCCCCTTATTTCCTGAGCTGTCTGCACCCCATGTCTGAA
This sequence comes from Lathamus discolor, assembly GCF_037157495.1. NCBI lineage: Eukaryota > Metazoa > Chordata > Aves > Psittaciformes > Psittacidae > Lathamus > Lathamus discolor. The sequence goes on from NC_088884.1 coordinate 27,876,410, forward strand.
GCAGACCTGCCCCATTCCCCTGGCTGGTGGGGCTGTCTCAGCCACCCAGCCCACAGGTATTCTGACATCAGCTTTCCTGCCTCTGCCAGATGGAAATAATGGAGGAAACAAATGTTTTCCCCAAAATAGTGCCTCCCTTTGTGGCTTTGAACAGCCGTGTGTCACTCGTGCTCCTGCTGAGTCTGGCTTTAGGTACAGCTGCCTGCTCCAGGTAAAGTAAAGAGGGCTATTGCTTCTTCCCAGAACAGACTGTCTATGGGATGGACAGATTTTGTATATAGTGACTTTCTATATATATATATATATATATATATATATATATATAGTGACTCAATTGCTATAAAACCACCCCAGACCCAGAAAGGAGCTATTGAACCAACCCATCAGGCTGGGGTGGAGGCAGCAGCACAAGGCTGCACCAGCTGCAAAGGAGTCCAGGATAGGGTCCCCACCGGCCCCACTCCCCTCACCCAGAGCCCACCGAACCCCCACTGGGGCTTGCTCCCTGGAGTGCCTGCATGTGGGGAAACGCACCGCGGGGTGGCTGTCACAGAGATGTCCCCATGCTCCAGCCCTGTGCATGGGAGAAGGTGCTGGGCGAGCCATAAGGGTGGAGGGATAGAAACCACAGCAGAGGGGGGTGCCACTGCTCTGAGTCTCACTGAAGCTCTGATGTGAGGTTAAACACAGCACACAAAACAAGCAGGTGGGAGTTTCCAAAGCATGCAGGGACTTTTTCCTCCTCCTTCACCCCTGTGAGACCTGCCTGGAACCATGAGCACAGGCATGAACTAGTGGGGAAGGTGAAGCGGCGCATCCCCCAGCTCTGTGATCCAGCAACTAATGAAAGCAATCGAGATGTCTGGAGCTTCCTCCGCCTGTCACTGGCTTGTTTCTACCGGGAGCTGTAATGAGGTGCCTGGAGGACAGGATCATTTAGTTTTCTTTACAGTAATCACAATTTAGACGCTCCATAATACAATAACAGCAAGAAAGGAACAGTAACTGGAGTGGCTCGCCAGCTTCTCAGGCCTGATGAGCTGAACACAGCAGGCAGACAGGCAGGCCTTGTCCTACCACTTTGGGAATACAGCATCGTGGTCCTATCTTGCAACAAAACCTGTCCATTGCAGGAAAAGCACATATTTCAGCTCCTACCAACTCAGCTGGGCCTCTTTGAGGACCCTCTGTTGCCTGAGTGTGTGGTCCAGGATGGCCTGAGCATCCCCACAGCACTGAAGCCAGAGTGCAGAGGCACATCTGCCCTTGGAAAGCCCTGGCCTGCACTGCAGAGCACTGCCTTCAAGCTGGAAATGTTACCTACAGATTTTACCATGAACATAGAGCTTGGTGCATCTGCTTATGTATTTCATACATAGATGTAGCTGCAGCTGGCTGTGAAACAACTACTGCACTGCACTGACCAGTGGGAACTCATTCAGCCCCCTTTACATCTGGACCGAGCTGGTGTTCATCACATGGGCAAGAGCTGCAGGCCATGTACAGGCTCTCAGGGGTCACCGACGTGATGAGGTTTGGTGCCCCTTTGCTCCACGGATGCGCATCAGGTCTGGGGCTGACTGCCTCCAGCCTGCAGGAAGTGAATCAGCTCAAGCACCAGCACTGCTGCCAGCTGCTCGTGGCAGGGGTTGGCACTGAACTGGTTTCGCCTTCCCCTAACCCTCCCACGTTTACAGCTTCCCCAAGGAAGGGGGTTCAGTACCGTTTGGCTCTGCCTTTGGTGTCTCCAGCAGTAACTTCTATTTCTGCACGATTGAAAACTAAAGGACCGTTACCAGGGATATCCTAAACTCTCGCCTATGACCGTCTGCTGTCTCCAGAGACATGAAGAAAGAAGCATGCCCATTGAGGAGGACATACTGTGCTGGGAAATGTCCTGGAGGAGGATGCAGGCAAAGATGCCCCAGCCTGGACAAGAGCAGCCACGGCTCTGGTGGCTCTGCAGTGGGTGGCTGTGGGGCTCTTGGGTGGGTATCAGCTCCAGCAGCATCACTGCAAAGGAGACACTGCTCTCTGATGATACAAACATCACTAACCCTTCTCTTACTGTGTTCTCTTCAGCAGCTTTCTCAACTGCTATTCACATCCCTCTCCCCTATCACCCTGTCAGCTCTCCATCGTCTCTCAGCTGCCAGACACATTCAAGGTGCCTGTCAAGCTCCTTGCAGCAATCTCTTTCCATGCCTCCATCCTTCCTGAGCTCTCCTTAGCCCAGCACTGCTGCAGAGGATAGCCAGGCTTGTGGCCTGTGGTCCCCATTGCTGCCCCTAGCGCTGGGGCAGATGGTGCCACAGGGCCCCAGCTCTGGTGTCTTTGATGCAGTGAAGTTGCACTGGTTTTGAGTGTCACTGCCCTCAGCTGCCCACATTCCTGGAGAAATAAACTTTCCATTACTCCATTTTCTCTCTTTACAAACCTCAAGGACTACTTCATTCTCTGGTAATCACAGCTAGTCACTCTCATTTAGCTTCTACCCACAATACAAAACCAAGCCTTAAGTGCCGTATTTATCACCAAGGAGTGCTTGCTGGTGGTGGTGCATATTTTCCCTTTGCTTCCCAAAGCTTTCTTGAATCACCGATGTCCCTGCTGCTCCCAGCTGGCCTTACAGGGCACTCTTCCAAAGGAAATGATCCTAAATGGTTGGCTTTTATCTTATTTGCTGTGATGCTCGTGCAAGTGCCCTCAGACCTGAGCCTTCCCACAGCAGAGCTGGGGGTGCAGCCGCTGCCAGGGCCCCACCAGTGCGGTGTGCCCAGGGCATGTGTAGCAGGAGGGAAATGCTATTCTCCCCTTGCCATCCAGCCTCTGGGATGCGACTTGGTAACTCTGCTGGGTGCAGCATGGTGCTGGGCTGGGTGTCCGAGCTCGTTTAGCACCTCACTGCCCATCCCTGCTTGGGCTGCGTGCGGCAAGCGATGGAGAGCAGCTCCTGCCCCATGCCCTTGACCCCATGCAGTGCTCCTGCAGCACCAGGAGTTCAACATTCATTACATGCTTTCTTCCCATCAGCCCCAGGCACTGGTGCGAGGGGTGTCTGCGTGGGACCCCTGCCTGGTGCGATGTGGAGTAAATGCCCATGCAGGGCAAGGGGGAAGAACCTCGCCTTTGTGGAACAGGCTTGGAGATGGAAGAGAAGGGAGGAAAGTGAAGGACAGAAGGGAGCCCCTGCCCACAGAGTTCACCAATACCTTAAGTGTCTTTGTTTTCATTTCCTACCTCAGATTAACACGTTTTAAATAAAGCAACATTTCATCTGGTTTTACCATTGTTAAAAAGAGGTCTTGGAAGGCTGGTACTTCTTGCAGAGGCAGGTAACAGATGGATCTATTGACAATGACACCATGCACATATGAGCAAGTATTTAAAATCTCTCTGTAGTGCGAGGTATCTAACGGTGCCAGGAAAAAACCCTTGCTAATATCACAGGAATGTGCTGAAATGTGTATTTCTTTTCTTTCCAGTTCTTCCAGGTCAGTGGGAAATGCTGCAGCGCTGCTGACAGCACCTCTCAAGTAATGAAACGCTGCGATTCAGTGGTTTTCCACACTCGTGATGGCATCACCTTCTTCCCATTTGTATTCCTCCAAGAGGCTTAGCAAGATGAGAAAAGCTACTTCAGAAGCAATTGCAGCGTGTCTGCAATTGATTTGTGGGTTTGGGGCTTTTCTTCTTAAGGCTTTACTTGCTGTAACACCTCTTATGCTGGAGGGAATTTAGCAAGGGGCAAATGGCTAATTTCATTAGCAGAAGTAATTTCCTCATAGTCTGAGTTGTACCGATTGAATCACAGTGAAAGGCTAAAAGGAGTTTCATTCTACGCTTTTTGAAAGGCTACCAAAGTGGCACTTGCAGAGGAGATTTGTATAGGTCTGAGTTAGAGACAGGTAACAAGTTTTGAGGTCTAGATAGGGGAAAGTGAGGACGACTCAGGTTCAAAAGCAGTGGGGTTTCTTCTATCAAACACTTGTCATAGTTGTAACAGAAGTGTCTGCAACTCCAGCTGGAAGAGGAAACCATTAGCTCGACAGAAGGTCAGTGGAGGGAGAGCACTATTAAATGAGAGCTTGCATTGTAAAATGCCTCCCTCCCCACCAAGGAGGCATTTGTCTCTGAATTCTTACACGAAGAACATGCAAGCACAGGTTTAAGGGCATCTGATAATGTTGATCCAATTACAGTTCAATTCCAACATCCCTTAAATGTTTCTTCAATTCTTTTACCAAGTGACTTCATCCTCTGTTACAAGTGAGGGAACTCAAGATAGGAGCAAAACAGCAGTTCTTGCTACTGAAGAAACAGAGTGCTTCTGTACAGCCTGGTGCTATCAGTCCCCAGGATCCAACAGAATATTCCATGGCCCTCCCTGTAAAGGAATTGTAGGGAATATTTCTGTTGGGATTTTTTTGTTTACCATCCCACATGCTTAAAACATGAGTTCTAGCTCCCAGGCTATTAAGTGTCAGCCACAAGCACGTGTGGTGGTCATTTACTAAATGGCAAAACTGCCTTAGTACATTGAGCCAAGATATTATGATTGTGGAATTGACTACTTAATTATCAATGGGATTTAAGGGCCACTGCCATCAAGAGCTAACGTACACAGAGACTTCCATGCCCAGTGTGGGATGCCCGTGATTTGGATTCCTGGAGTACCCTGTACCCTGTTGTAGCCCACACTGGACACACAGATCCTTCTGGCTCCATTGCTTCAAGCTCACTCCTGAGACTCCTTGAACATTGTGGTCCTCCCTGAGCACGTGCTTTTACATCCAGTCGGAGGCACTGGTGACAGCAGCAAGCTATCCATATGCTTGCCTTCTGAACCACCCCTGCTCCATGAGCCTCCAGGGGCAGTCTAGTGGAGACGTCTTGTGCTGAAGGCAAGTGAGGAAAACAGAACACTGCAGAATTCCCAGATATTGCAGACAATAACCTAGTGTTGGTTCTTCATAAACTCATTTTCTCTTGGAAACAAGCCAGATTTACTGCTGTGCCGACACCTTATCTCAGTTGTGCTTAGAAACCTCAGCTGTGCAGGCAGTGACTCCCATCTTGCTGTCCTCTTGTACCAACTCGCTTGGCATGCCTTGCTCTCCACCTGACGTTCACCATTCTGGTGTGACCACCAAGACACTTTTCCCCGCTCGTATCCTTTGCTCACAAACAGGGGCTGGTCGTCTCACCTGTCCACATAGCAGAAACCTCTGAAGAGCCTCTCCCTTCACCAGCCCCCAGATGGAAATGGACGGAGTCGGACAGAGCCTTGGGTAACATGGTTTAGTGTGTGGTGTCCCCGTCCATAGCAGGGGCTTGAACTACATGATCTTAACGTCCTTTCCAACCCAAAACATTCTATCATTCTATGATTCTATGAGTCCATCACTTTGAAAATGGCTGACTGGAAGCATACTCATATTCCAGACAAATCTTACCAGAGTCCTCCGAGAGCCTTCCTACCCACCCGCTCCAGTCCCTCTCTCCCAGTGTATTGTGCTTGGCTCTATCATATTTAGGCTGAGTACATTTACAGCACTGACAAACAGGTCTCTAGGAGGATATTTAACTGTTTAATGCATTATTTCCCTGCTCGGAGGGAGGCCACACAACTGGATCATCCTTATCAGCTGTCCTGAACAATTTCTAAGACAAAGATGATGTAATTTCCCCGAGATGCACTAGAAGGGGCCTCCAGTTACTTAGGGAGGTTTGTCTATCAGCTCATATAAGCTTTCCTTGCTGCCAAAGATGATAACATCACCCTTCATCGCTGACCTTTGAGAACAGCTCATTACAGCACCCCTTTGCACGGACACAGAGTTAGCACACTCCCTCTGGTCTTCTGCACACAAAACATACCCAAGTGCTCCATTTGTTTTCCTCACAGGTTAAAACCCATCTGCTTTTTTTTCTCTCCTGGGCTCTTTCAAAATTGTTTGCCTCATTTAAAGTGTGGCCCCATGGTCCAGACACAGTTCTAAGATAAGCCTTCAGCACGGCTGTGCCTGCAGCAATGATCGTCTCCCTCCAAATAAGAACACAAGTGCTGTTTAACATCTTCCAGAGTGATCTTTGTTTTTTATGCAGCAGCATCACAATGTGATTCATATTCTGTTTGGAGCCCAGCCGCAATCTGCAGATTATTAAGCCCAGAAGTGCTGCTTAGCCAGGTATTTTTCATTTTCATTTCATTTGTGCTTATTTATTCCCCTCCTGAATGCAGTATTTTCACTCTACTTTTTATCTCACTGATTCCTGACCTGTCCTCCAATTAATCAAAACCAATTCTGAATTCTCATCAGGCCTCCAAGCCTGTAACCCTGGCAAGCTAATACATTCATTGGTTTTATATACAAAGACTATAATCCTTTTGTTAATTGCATTAATGAGAGTATTTGCCAGAAACAGCCATGAGAGAATCCTGCTGGGCTCCTTTCCTCCAGGTTTGACAACCTATTGGTATTTTCTGTCCTCCCTGCTCACAGAAAGCACTCAGTCAAGGCTGTGTGCTTGCTCCTGTTCTTTTGGGTGTTGCCAATGCCAGTGGAAGTATTTAATGACATTGCGAAGGGATTATTCACTCCCTTCTTCTCCACAGAGAAGTTCCCCCTATGCAGCACTCCTGTGCTCAGTGAAACTGGCCAGTTCACTTCCTCCTGAATTCCCTTTGGCTGGTGATTGCATCCTGATAGTCCATTCAGTTGAAGACACAGCATTCAGTGCTGATCACTTGGCACATGCAGTCAATTGCTTTGATTTAATGACCAGCCTGAGGCAAACCTAACTACAGGCTGCAGCACTGGCCACCCAGTTATATTATGACAATCAATCATGCTCCCCTTGAGGCTGGGCAGAGATATTGCTCCCTGGCGAATGGACCAATGCAGAAGTGATGGAATGGCTCAGTGCAGAGCCGCAGCCCACCACAACATGCGAAGGCGGTCCCACCACCCATGGCACACATGGTGCTAGAACCATGCTGCATATCAGAGGCACAGCAGTTGTACACCTTCTGTAGTGTGGAATAGCTGTAAGAACACTCAGTCACTTCAGTGCCTTTGTTTGCAAAATAAAATCATCAAACAAGGATCCTAATGATGGAATTGATTATTGTAAAATGTTTGGCTGTAGGCACACGTTCAGGAACGTGGTACTCTATGCCCTTTGTTTAGCTGGCCAACTTGAAAATACCAGTCATCTGCAGTCACTTGCACTCTAATGGTAATGAATATAAATGCACAGTGCCGGCCTGAAATAAAACCTGAAATCATACCGTATCAGTTCAGTGGCAAAGAAGAAATAATGCACCATGGAGTGTTGAAGAAAATGTGTACTATTGCCATAAAGCAGTTTGAAAGAAAGCAAGAGTGTATTTTCTACGGAAACAGCAGTATGGAACAACAACCTTCTTACAGTGTGAATGGGCATGGTCATTGGAAGTATTTCTGCCACGATGGCACCAACCTGTTTCCCCCCTGCATTCACATCAGCAGGGCTTTGTCTGATCTCACACAGTGACTCCTGCTGTAGTAGCTCACTGTGGTCATCAGAAAGAGTTAGAGACAACCTCTGGCAGGGAAGCCAGCCCCACGGACACCTTCCCTAAACATCTGCCCAATTTGTTCCAGCATTCGTGGGTGACCTACAGCCCTCTGTCATTTCTTCCTATTGATTCACATGTTATTTAAGTCTCAAAACGACCTGGGACTCTGAGCTAAGGCTTTATTATTTTGAGAACAATGAAGGGATTATTTCAGGTGGCCTATATTCGAAACTTTGACACCTTCCCTTCAATGCCATTTTGTGATCCTCAGACACTATTCTGCAGAGCTGCTGTGCAGCTAGAAACTACGACAACCATGTAGTAGTGTTTTGTTACTGAAGCACTCTTTCTTATTTGCCCTGATTTAATTTGCTCCTTTTTCAGGTATTTTCACTAATTCATAAAAGTTATTTAAGTTTTCCATCTTCGGAAGTGATTATCTCCAGTTGCTATAATACACTAATTTAATAACCATCTTTTGTATATTGCATCATCGGTGGAAATGACCGAATAATACCAAAAGTAAGAGAGATCCCTATGGAACATCAATTGCTGTATTTTTCCAGCTTGATAATGAAATACTGAAAGCATTTTTCTGAGCAGTCTAACCAGTTTTGTAGTATTTCATAACACTTCAAATGAGGCCACTAACTCCTGCTTTGCTTTTAAACTGCTTTTAAAGCAGCTGTTTCTCTCTTTTATCTTGAAGCTCATTATAATGCTTTTTAACATAATTGTTTCAAAAGCATGCATTATGAAAGAAATGAGTCATAGATGTAAACCTAGGCCTAGGTTTATTTTTTAATTGACTATTTAATTCAATGATTATCCCTTTCCTGTAAAGTGTGAAGGAGAAAGACATCGAGCATTTCATTTTCCCCTAGATCTACTATTTGCTCGTTCTTTTGTTAAATAACAGACTCACCTTTCCTTCCCTTTATAGCATGGGTTTTACGAGGCTTTAGCAGTCACAATGGTTTAATGGTTTCATCGTTTAGTGGTGGACTTGGCAGTCCTGGGGTAACGGCTGGACTTGATCTTAAAGGTTTCCCCCAACCTAGCTGATTCTATAATCTGCTCTGTGGTTTTCTGTCCTTTCTCACACATAGCTGTGCTATCTCTTACATTTACCCATAGCAACATACTCTCCCTTTCTATTCTTGATTTTTCTGTTTAAAGAACTTCTGATACGGTCATAATAGCCTCTTACTATGCTGCCTGGTTTCCCACTGCATTGGCATAACTTGTCACTGTGTGTCCTTTTATTAGTTCGCAAAGATGATAATCATTTACCATTCTGATTGTTTTACCCATTTTAACAAGTATTCTGGAGTGAATTGCATTTGTCCCTACTTAGGTGAGAATTTCCAGCTTTTCAGAATCTGCCTTTTCAGAGAATACCTGCTCTCCTGCACTTTGTTCCTCTCCTTCAGATACCTCCATGGGGGACCCCACTTCACAACCCTTTTTGTGTACAGAGGCAAGCCGATTTGAAATCCATGTCAATTCTGCTGTATAAGTTGCTATCTTTGCCTAGAATGACAAAATATTATTTCTCAACTTAGATCAAACCAGTTTTTTCTTCCAGATTAGCAAACAATTCCTCATTAGTCAGAATCAAGCCTAAACTACTCACTCTCAAGTTATATCCTCCGTGAAACCATGCCCTTCCTCATTTGTAGCAACATTTGGGCAGCTTGGACACTGCCATCACATTTCTGTCTGTGGTACAGAGAAAATACCTGTTCCAAGATGAATACCAAAGGAAAAGAGCTTTTGTGATGGCCAACAGCTTCCATTTCTGGACAACTCATCTGCCACCTAATACATCACATTATACCTTTCTTAAATACTGCCTGCTGCTCTTCAGTCAGAGAAAACGACCAAATTTTGGTACGAACCAATATTTCTTGGGAAGGAATATGAGGTTTGTGTTCCATTATTCTTGAAAATAAAGCCAGACGTAAAATGGCTGCATATGGTATTTTTGAGATATTCAAGTTCTGACCATTTACTCTCGTCTCATACTGGAATGCCTGAGACTACTACATGAGTCTCTTTTAACAATTCTCATTCACATTACAGAATCAAGATGTCAAACATGCAGGGAATGTCATGGGTCTGGAAGAATTCTCCTTTTCCCATGAGAATAATTAGTCCACTGAACACATCCATACCTTTCCATTAAATAACTTAGATTCAGAATCCAACCATAGAATCATAGAATGGTTTGGGCTGGAAAGGACTTAGTTCCTTTAGTTCCAACCCCCTGCCACGAACAGGGATACTTCACACTAAATCATGTCGCGCAAGGCTCTGTTCAGCCTGGCCTTGAACACTGCCTGAGATGGAGCATTTACTACTTATTTGGGCAACCCATTCCAGTGCCTCACCACCCTTACAATGAAGAACTTCTTCCTTATATCCAACCTGAACTTCCTCTGTTTCAGTTTAAACCCATTACCCCTTGTCCTGCCACCACAGTCTCTGATGAAGAGTCCCTCCCCAGCATCCTTGTAGGCCCCTTCAGATACTGGAAGGCTGCTATGAGGTCTCCACGCAGACTTCTCTTCTCCAGGCTGAACAGCCCCACTACCAAACAGAAGGAAAAACAGCAGTGCAGAATAGGCTGGATAGACAAAATAGTTTTGACTAAATAATACCAATTTTTAAAAGTTCCTTCACTTCTCAAATCAGTTGTCAAATCAGCTTTGAAACTGATCTTTAGATTGATAAAAGGTGCTGGTTAAATGCGAGCTAATAAATTACTGTAAGCGAAATAAAAGACATTTGTAGTTCTGGCCTTAGAATGAAAACCTGCTAAATACACGGGCCACTAGAAACCAATAGAAAAGTCAGCATAAAATGTCTGATCAAATGAAACAACAGAAATCTAATATTATTTCAGTTATTTCTAAAATGCCAACACTGTAAATATGAAAAATAAATGCAGAAGATAGAAGACCACCACCACCATTCAGTAGATTTAAAGTTATTCTTTATGATGCACTTTCATCAAAATTTGCAGTTGCCAAGTATCAAATTTCATTCATGCAACATTAATCCACTAAGAAATACATATTTTGGTGAGAAAATTAAAGTCCATATTTATGTAAAAACTGTCTTGAAATAAAAATAAAACAAGATTTATTTAAAAAAAACCTTTTTTTTTCCTTTTTTCTTTACTAACAGAATAATTATCTGGAAAAAGTAATTTCCCACATGAGATAGTTAAAGTAAGTTAAATATATTTAAAAATGGAAGAGTCTGCATTTACATCGTTATATGCCATTAATATTGAAGATACGCTTTCCAGCAAAAAACTTCTCATGCTTAAAAAATGCACCTTGGTTTTATACTGTACATTACAACATATATTAGTAAGAAACAGAAGTAGGAAAGAGGTTATATGCAAAGGAGAAAAGTTACACTACAAGACAGCTACAACTGTGACACAAAAAAATTAAAATGGTCCATTTTAACAGTATTTGAAGGCAATTCACAATCATTTCAGGAGTTTTGTGAAATTTAAGGCCATTAGTTCTAAATAAAACGTATCTGACACAAACTCACAAAACCGTGTATTTTGTAAAAACTATACATGCAAAACCATTTTATAAGTATATATGAACAGGCATATCATAAAAATTTTGGGTAGATCAGTACACAAAATAGTGCACAAAGTAACATGGTTGTGTGATCTTTAAACCAGTTTATTAACACCATCATTCATGCATCCTGAATGGCAATGTGATTAAATGACAGTATTAAACCCCAATATTAAGAGTCAGCATCGCTTTGAATGGGCAATCTAGACAAAAAAGTTAAAATTTTAAATTAAGTTTAAAGCAGTCCATTATAAAACATGTCCTGTAATCATTCCAGAAGACTTTTCTGATGCAGAATTTCCAGTGCTTTAAGGGATGCACGATAAGATTTAATGAGCTCAGTGAGTCAACTATAATACTGTGATAGTTCTGATTTGAGGTAATTTTCTTTAATTACTTATAACAAGTAACTCTTCCAATTTGCTTCAGTAACTAGTTTAATAAAAGACTAAGCTGAGATAAACTTAGAAATTGAAGAACCTCTGAAAAAGTACACATACCTCCCCCTCAAAGTTTGGAGTTAGTCATAAGTTACATGCAATTATGTTATTTGCATTTTAGGTGTTTATTCTCAAATTGGGAGATGAATGGATTACTAAGCACTGATTGAAGCAATTCAGGTGTTGGCAAACACAAACTTATTTGTCCTTAGCTTTCATTTGTATTTGTCTGGACAAACATTCAAAGAGATATTGCTTCTCTTGTTATCTTGTGACAAACTATTGCAAGCTAGAAGACACGTGAGTCAATATTCCAAACTTTTATTCTTAAGAATAGTTATAAAAGTACAGAAATTTAAAAATAGTAACATGTAAACATTGATATAGAGGAATAGCATTCCTATACATTTATGTACACAGTATTCAGAGAGGACAGTATCTTCTGAGTTGAAATCCTGACTTGTGCTTTCCCCTCCAATAAATACATCAAAAAGTAGGGTTTTTTCGTAAAAAATAAAACAAAGTAAGACCTAGAGAGAACATCAGCATTTTGTTCCTATCATTTAAAAGCTTTCCAGTTGCTTATGCAACCATAACAGAATTTTGGTATGTGAAGAGAATCTTTCCAGCTCCAAAACGTTATCAGAAGCTACTGCTGCATCCAGAGACTCTTACGAGGAATGCTAAGCACTTTGGAGCAGTCAAATCTGAGTTTGCAACACATGAATCGGTGGTGTATAAGGGGGTGGTGCAGGTGATGGCTTTATTCCTCTGACTCTCATGTAGGACAGAAACTGCTCTGGGATCTCAGCTAAAACATCTTTAGCAAGTCTCGCCATGCTTAGCACGTGGTTTCCACTTCGGTCAATGTAATCTCGGAATGGCACAAACTACAAAACAAAAGAGAGGTCCACACAGGTCATTATGCAGCCACAGAATGCAACTTACACAAACTAAGGAAGTTTTATCTAGGGAGATAGAGTACACACATTATATATATACATGTATTTATATGTTCCACATTTTATATATATGCACACACATTTCCTATTATATTTTTATTTTTATAAGTTTATATATTATATATAAAATATATATGAAATATACAAAAATATGTTTTCAAAAGTACCTAAATATATTACATGTTTATTTTAATATATTTATATATAGCATATTTTATATTGTATTTTTACATATAATAACGATATACAAAATTTTCAAGAGACACAACAGATACATTACTATGTTTAAGTATTTTTCTAAAACATCTTTAACAGAAAAAGGACAGAAAGGGAGCAAAAATGAAATAAACTGAGGAAGAATTTGTAATAGTAAATATAGCAGAGACAGTGATGTACTGCTAGCAGGCAATTTTTTGGCTTTACAAAGTTTACTGGAATATTTCACAATACTGTTATAATTAACATTGATTTCACTAGCTAATTTTAACTAATACACAAAAAAGATAAACTTTTTGTATTTGAGTAGTTAATTTCATTAAAGGGAATCAGTTTTATCCTGCCAGATATAGAATACAGGTCACACCAAACCAAAAGGATTTGATGTTATTTCTTTTTATTTATTTAGCTAGCCTATAATGTATTTGTTAGTATTTAGACAGAAAAAGAGCACAAAATGGTATTGCTTTGGGACAATGACTTGGGGCAAGTTCAGACTGCAATATGTTAACAGTAAATAGATGTTTTATTGCATTTCTGATATTCAGTGAATTCTGAAGAATACAAAAGGGTATTCATGGCATATTATTTTTCTCAGCAGAAATTAGAATACTTCTGATGCAAGGCATTTTCACGAATCTTGTTTACAACATTTAAAGAACTCTCTATATTTACGCTCCTTGAATGCAAACCCAGTAGCTTTGGGAGCTGCTGTTTGGAGAAATTATGTGCAATTACCTTGTGTGTATTTAATGCATTTAAACATAAGTGCAGTGCATGCCAGGGATACCCGAATCAGCTTTAAAAATCTGACATGGCACAGGGCTTTGCAGAAATACTAGACTGGTGTCCAGAAACACTTCCAGCTCTGGAGGAATATCTCCATATACTCCTCTGTTGAACAGCACGGATATATGTAGCGTAACAGGTAACATACAGCTCCTCTCTAGCCCGGTATTAACTACCAAGGAACATTATAAACAGCGGAAGTTTAGGTTAGACATAAAGAAGAAGTTTTTTATTGTAAGGGTGGTGAGACACTGGAATGGGTTGCCCAAGGAAGTTGTGAATGCTTCATCCCTGGCAGTCCCTACAGTCCCTAATGAAGAGTCCTTCCCCAGCATCCTTATAGACCCCCTTCAGATACTGGAAGACTATGGGGCTGACTACATGATAGTAGAGAGCAGGCACAGAACCAGAGTACTCTTGCAGAGAAATGGAGGTGTCAGTGGAATGCAGATGAGAGTAGCACTCTTAGGGCTTGGTTCAGTCACATAAACACAGATCACAGAATCATAGAACAGTTGCAGTGAGCAGGGACATCTTTGACTGGATCAGGTTGCTCAGAGCCTCAACCTGACCTCCAGTGTTTCCAGGGATGGGCCATCTACCGCTTCTCTGGGAAACCTGTTGCAGTTATCATCTGAGGTTTCTTAAAACATGAGACATCTGCACAGTTGTATGTGGCAGACACAACACAAAAACTAGGAGACGCTCATGGTCTTCTGGACTGGCAGTTAGAGGTAAGGCAAGATACCACAGGCATCTCAAATGCACTTGTCAGAAGTCTAGGTATTTCTGACTTCCAAAAATTTGTAGTTTTACTTTATAGAACCGTAGTGAGACTGCAGTAGAGACAACTAACTCTTCTCCCATGGCTCTATCCCCCTGTCCTGCCAGCTAGGGGTCATTTCCTAATGAATGCAGGTTCACTACTATGTGTTATACAAAGGTTTCTAGGTATGACAGAGAGTTTCCGAGCTTGTTATGGACACCCCAAAGTAAAGTTTGTCAATGCTAAGGTAAAATGAAATCCAGCAACACAGATAGAGACAAGAATTCAAAACAAACAGATCAGTAAAATCTATTAGAGTAAATTTTCTCTCCCACCTGCACAATGTCTCTTTCTGCAAACTTTCCCCTTGAAGAAATCCTCACTACATCACCATCCAGTTCTTCCATGGCTTAAAAAAAAAAACCCAAACAAAATGAATTCATCTATGAGTTCAGCTACAGAACAAAAAACAATCTTACTGAGAAAAACTTTAGTCAATTTACACTTTAGGGCAACAAACCCAATAACTGTTATTTAGGTAGCTCTTTAAGATCATTTGCACCATAAATTACATAATCTTTTGTAGTCATTTTGCACTTCTTCATACTGAAAATACAACTTTTTTTGCCTTTTTTTTACCTTCAGAAAAAAACCCAGACCATGATACAGTCCTTAACTTTCCAGCTCTCAAAACAGTGCGTGTATCTGTTTTAGCAAGGCTTTATTTATACGTTCATAGATGGAGAAGAACTCTTCTTCAGCTGTTAGTCCTACAGAAGGTATCATAGGATACAGCACAAAGAGGTAATAACTCACATTCATATGGGAAAAGTAGTAACTGTTACTGCATAGGAATGAGGAGGTCTTAAAAAAAAATACTAAATTTACTGGGCAACTCTTCTCATGTCTTTCTGAGCAGCATCCAGGAGAACTCTCAAAATTGGCCAGATACCCAGAAGTAGAAAGGTGTATCTGCTGTCAGTGTTGAAATGGATGGACTTGGCATCACAGATTTTTGCTTGTCTGTTGGATCTGCAATCCTACAATCTTTCTTTCAGCATATGCTATGAAAATCAAAGCCCTGTGCCACTGAGCTTCTCAGGGGCTTACAAACTGGGCTGAGTTCAATGAAAGCTGCATTTCAAAACCTAGTTCTTCTTACGCAAGAAGTACAAAGCACAAATGATGCTACCAGGAGACAAGTTCAAGCCAAACAAAAGAGCATGTTTGTTGAAAGAAAAACCTAGCAGGTCTGTAAAGCACATTGCCAGATTATGCTGTTGATGCAAAGAAACTGACGTGTGTTCAAACCAGGAGACTGAACACGTATTTGACAGAGAGACTCACTGGAAATTTCCAAAATAGATATAAAGCACAGGAAATTCAAATCTAAGAACTGCATTCAGGGAAGCATCATGTTTGCTTATTCTGTTCTTAATGTTCTTCAGATAACCACCCATGGCCATGACAGATACAGAATGCTTGGCAAAAATGGACCCCTGACCTGACCTCCTGTAGTCATCCTCACATCTTTATGTATGTGCCATCTGTCTGAGCTCCAGACTTTTAGAAACCCCTCTGGTAGCCCCCAGGGGCTAGGACAAATAAAGGCAGTGATATCATGAGAGGAGTAGCTTAGTTTTTCTACAGCAGAACTGAAGCTTGACTGGCATCTGAATTGTGTCTGAACATATACCCTCCTACACACGCACTTTCTCAGCGTCCACATCAGACATAGAGTCTGTTGTTTTATCAGGAAGGAATTTCTTTAGATGGAAAAGTCATCTCTCTTCCCTCATAGGCACTGAAGGACTACAGGTTGGGAATAAATCTAACCCGTGATTTTCACTGAGGCAGCATACTCCAGGAGTGGGGTCCAAAGATGTAAATTGTATCCTGCAGTACAAACAGAATCCTGCCTTAAGAAAAACGATACAGGTGACACTCCAAGAACTCTGCAACGACAACCTCCAGAAGCAAAAAGAAGGCAGAATCTACATGTCCTGACTGAACTAAGGGGAGTCAAGAAAAACCCAAGGACTGCACAAACAGGGAGAGAGGGGAAAGGCAAAAGAGGGATGAGAGAAAAGTAAGTAATGCACAACCAAAGTTGGAATTCACAGGGGTAAAAATGAAGTTTGCACATTTCCTTCATATACATTTATGAAAATAAACTGTCTTTTCTCACTGATAGTGGCATACAATCATCTGAAGTGTACGCACCCACCTAGACAACCTCTTCAGGGAACATGACACTTAGATCACTAACACACTACTTGCCAAAGTCCATAAGAAAGTCAACACCCAATAATTTTTTTATGTTATTTTCTCATCTTTTTTTCATGCTCTTAGAATATTTGTACAAGAATTAAAATGTACAATCATCAGTGACTATTTACATTATACATCTGTGGTGGTACTAAGTATGTTTCATGTATAAAAGAAAGAATATTGTTTAACCAGAAGTACTAGAATTAAAAAGAAAGTAAGTAGGACTTTGAGGAACAGATACACAGGGAATGTCTATACTTCATAATGCAGTGATATACGTGATGGCACTTAATAAAAAGTTCAAATAATGGAAGCAGCTTAGTTATTGCAATAAGGAACGATGTTCCAGAATATTACATCAAAGAGTATGCAAATAATCTTGGTAATTTCTCTCCTGCTGTAATATTCTCTCAATGCTGCTACACAGTAAGATTCACTCCCATTACCTCCTGAAACTCAGTTTAACCCAATCACCTCCTCAAATGCATTTATTTTTCACAGTATTTGATTACTGTGGTAAGAACAAATGATCAATATTTCCAGTGAACTGACACTTCATGAGGCAACTACATATCCGCATTGAAGAAATTCAACATTACTTGAACGCACTTACTTTACTGCAGTCTTTTTTTCTACTCGTCTTTTGGAGCTCTGTAAATGCTGAGCCCCCATATGGTTCTGTGACTCGAACAGAGAGCCTGAGGGGCTATGCAGCTCCACATGGTAGCTTGTAATCACACTGAGATATCAATCAGTCCAGCTGGAAATGTCAACAGTGCTTACAGCCGGTTCCATATTATGCTCTTTTACAGGACAACATTTGTTTGAAAAGCCACATATTACTAAAATGTAAACAAATCTAAAAAATTCTAGGAAAAACACTGGGACACTTACCATCAAACTCTGCTGGTCCTACCCCAACTATAATTATTGACATTGGAAGCCTTGAAGCCTTCAAAAGAAGCAGAAAAAGAGGTTTAACGCATTACATAACCCCTGCCAAAACATGTGAAATCTGAGGACTCTGAATGTGGAAGTAATGTTTTAAAAACCATAGTCTTTTCCACCTAGAAAGTTGAGTGGTGTGAACTGTGCTGCAGTGGTACAAAATGTCTGGGAGGAAGAGAGAAAGGCAGATGATTATTTTAATTTATTTTTCCTTCTAAAGTCTTTGAATCATATGGGATTATAATTAAACACAACAAACTGCATTAAGATTTAATACTGATATGACTCCGAAGATGACAAATCTATCTTAGAAAATTCTGTTAGCTGACAATTGCAAATATGTACCTAATGACAGTTTGACATTTATTTAAATGTTCTTTGCTTCTCCTTGATATTATGTAGCTTCTAGATAGTGTCATACTATGTGACACTATCTTTTACATAGATCTTATGCCAATTTTTCTCAAGAGAATAAATCACCTATTTGAGCAATATGTACCTTATATTTCTTCCATGAATAAAATTTTAGTCAAGTCAGTCATTTGCGCCACAAATTAAACAAGATACTGACCTGGATTATGGTCAGATTTGTAATTTTAGAATCATAGAACAGTTAGGGTTGGAAGGACCTTAAGATCATCCAGTTCCAACCCCCCTGCCATGGGCAGGGACATTCATCCAATTCCATGTCAGCTTCCCACGATCCAGCCCCTAAGGAAGGCAAAGCCTATCCCTTCCCCATGGAGAGGGGCTCAGCAGCTCTTTCCCACCAAGTAATTCCTGGAAAAACCAGCCCCAGGTGAGGATCTGAAGCTGGTGGGATGCTCTTCACCAAGAACTGATGCATCACATCTTGTTTTGCTTTGTATTTTTGCAGTTCACAGCTTTGGCATACTCCAAACCACAGAAGTAGTGCAGCACGGTACTCTGACACTTAAGAGGACTTACTTAATCTTTTCCATTCAATGGAACAAAGAAAAGATGACATCTGTCTTTTCCTGAACACACTTTCTGTAAAACCTTTGAAATTACAAAGTCAGGATTATAAATATTGGACTCTCCTGCCCTGATAGTAGCACCAGATATCTGACAGTTGCCAGAAGTAATCTGAAACTGCCTCTGTTGAGGAGGGTAACAACAGGAAAAAAACATCTGCCAAATGTCAGGGATGACAACCGTTTTTTATTGAGATAATCTGATGAACGGTGAAATGTCTACAGGCATTTTAAACAGGAGTATACTCTGGCCAAAAATCATAGAGGTATACTGTCTGCTAAATTAAACTCGGCTTCTCTGAAATCAGGTGGTTTTATAACACAGTATTGTATTTTTATTTTGGAATGTAGAAAGTATTTTTCTTCCTCATTTAAAAGATATCCTCATTTTAGATATATCATCATTTCCCATTTCTCATCTGTCACAATGCTTCATATAAAACTAACTTTAAGCAGAAGATTTGCAGTTAATTACTGTAAACATGCTACTTAAAACAATGAAAATACACTAACTTAGAAATCACTATTTAATGCCCTACACCACTATATGTTATATACATTGACAGCAAATTCATCACAAATTGTTACTACATAGTCAATCTTCCAGCTACAATTTTGTAACAGAGTAAAGAAAAATATGAATAAGCCTTTGTTAGTGAAATACTAATATGCTACTGAAGATAGCAGTGAAAGCTGTCTGGCCATGGTCCTGGGCAAACAGCTCTAGGTGGCCCTGCTTGAGCATGGGGCTGGACAAGATGTCATCCATAGGTCCCTTCTAACCTCAACCAGCCTGTGATTCTGTGATTAAAGGCCATAAATACAGTGTAACTGCAACTGAATTACTATTACTTCCACATAAGTCAGTGAGTACAGAATGTTTTCAAGACATGAAGGCATTTCTTGGACCAGAACACCTTCCGTTTTTCAAGTATTTTCTAGAATCTTGTTGCCTGATTGTAAAGAAAACATTCTTTAAAGAGACTCCTTCTCACACAGACATGGTATTGTGTGATATAATGTATATGAAACAGTAAATGTCAAGGACAGCATAAAGACAAAGAGTTAAACTTTTGCATATAAGTGTTGGCATTTCCCAAATGACAGCATAACCTTTAAACAGTTTGGTAAAACAGAATGTGTCTGACATACATGTAATGAGATAGATGCCTAAAAGCACAATTAGTGTTAAAAAATGAAATATATTCCTCCTGAGTTTTATACATATCAGGCTGCACTGAACATCATTGCCCTTTTTATTATTTATTTATTATATAAGACTGAAAAAACTGCTATTGAATAACATTTAATTAGCTCTGTCATGGTATCCTGTGCTCACACTTCAAGAAGTACACAGAAAGACGAATGCATCTTCATAAAAAGACAAGACAGCAAATATTCCCAAACTTCAACTCTTTCCAAGCTAACAACACATCTGCTGTATTTCCAGATACTTGCAGACTAATAGGTATTATTCCTGGAAATGAACTATTACTGGAAACATGTTTTTTCTCTATGTCTTACTGGCAAATTACTTAACCTTACAAGATACCAGCAACCTGACTTGCTGGTCTCTTACTTAATGGACTTCAAACTGAAGGGGGAGTTGAATTAACAGCTGCACTTTTTTCACCACAGAGCCCTTTTGTCACCTAACAGAAGCTCATCTAAAAGAAGCTATGTTCTAAACTTCTAGGCTAGGCAAGAAAATGAACTTCTAAGCTTATCTCTGTCCTGGGTTTACCAGGAGCCGTTTTGCTCCTTCTTAGTAACTGGTGCAAGCCCTGTGTTTTGACTTCCAGCCTGGGCAGAGAGCTGATAACACCGATTGTTTTTAATTGTTGCTAAGTAATGTTTATTCTGGCCAAGGATTTTGTGAGTCTCATGCTCTGCTGGGGAGGAGGGGAGGCCGGGAGGAAGCAGAGACAGGACACCTGACCCAGGCTACCCAAAGAGGTATTCCATACCACAGCACGTCATGCCCAGGGAGGTAACTGGGAGTTACCCAGAAGGGCATGTTCTCTCTTGGGGGGGGGGGGGAGTCGAACTCGTTCGGCGGTGGTATTGTATTCTCTTGTTATTTTCTCGTATCAATATTATCATTGGTGGTAGCAGCAGTGGTTTGTGTTATACCTTAGTTACTGGCCTGTTCTTATCTCAACCCGTGGGAGTTACATTCTCTTGATTCTCCTCCCCATCCCTCCGGGAGCGGGGAGGGTCGGGGCGGGCTGTGAGTGGACGAGCTGTGTGGATCGGTTTAAACCATGACAACCTCCTTCAAAAGTGAAAGTCAGTTTATCCTATTTTAATATTGGAAGCTGGAAGAGGAGAGGAAGTAAACTGGTACTTTCAAACACAGTAACAGCTTTGGGTGTAAATACTTCCCAGGTGGGCTGCCAGAGTCCTTATTAACACGCAGAATCTGCCTGTGTGCTGCTGGCAAGAACCTGAGGGCATCTTGCTTGCCAGTGGAAGACAGAACATTTCAGTAATATTTTCATGTGCACTCCACACACTGGAATGTATTGAATCTCTACAGGAGGTATGAAAGTGGGGCTTCAAAAATACGCTGCCTAATTCTACACTACTTAGTTTGACATGATGCTTCATTATTTTAATGAAGGCTTTTCACCCACCACTTCACTTTTAACTAGATCCACTGTGGTATGTACCAAATTAATGGTATAGATATTTTCAAACCCTGTCTGGAAGTTTCTGTATGTACTTCTATCTGACATTTCCCAAGGGCAAAAGCAAAATGGAATCTGTTCATAATACAGAGTAATACTTATATAATTACATCCGTAGCAGTTTTGAAGAGAAAAATATTGAAAATAATGCAGAAACTGAGAAACAATTAAGAATTAAGAAAATTCTAGGGGACTATTTAGAAGGAAATCATATTAGTGGTATGTTTGCCATCTGGGGTCAGAAAATTTGGGGCAGTGTTTACAAAGGGGGGGGGGGATCAAAGCTGTCTGCAATTACTAGAAAGATAAAGAACAATTCACTATGAAAAACTGCATGGTGCGTTTTGCATGAGGAAGGAAGGGCAAGAAGCAGATGAACATACAGTACTGGAGAGAAGAGTATCATTTCCCATAGAATACTATCTAAATTAAGCTGAGATTCAAGTTTTGCTTTCTTTATGTTTTTATGCACAATAAACACCTGGTGTTTGAAAAAAAATATTTATGGAACAAAGGTAGTGCCTGAAGTATTATTTAGTTTATTGCCTGAAATAATAATTCATAGCAAAATAATTCTTTAAAATGTCAACACTTTTAGCAGAACTTACATTCACTATGGATTCTTTTGTCTGAGCCATATCAGAAATAACTCCATCTGTAATAATGAGAAGAACAAAATACTGGGAGCCATCTTTTACTGAAGCAGCATATCTGAGGGAAGAAAAACAACATTATAATAGTAAAAAAACCCTTGGAAATATTATGAAAAATAGCTGTATTTTAAAAATTTGACTAATAAGAAATCCCATGATACAGTGGATTTTGAAAAGTGAAGAAATTCATGATTAAGACGGACATTCCATTTTAAATGAGAACATTAGGAAAATGTACCTAATAGAGTACTGAAATTGATAATCTGCATGTGTTGTATCAGTGAAAAGTGGGAACTGTATCACCACCAAGAGAAGCATGGACAGAATGTCCTTTGTAGAATCATGAGTCATTAGAAAGTCTAAGTTATTTAATAGTTACTATCGCTGGGGAACACAGCTTGGTATGAAAGGCATACATTAATACCGAATGGTTGGTTTTACAGCACAAATAAAATTTATCAGGAATCAGCACATTGCATAAATATTTCTTTTTTGTTGTTGTTGTTGTTATAGAAAACCAGTTTATTTACTGTTGACCATGCTTACAGATATTACATTTATGTGCACACTTGTAAAATGGCTGAACATGCACCCCACAACCCTGGCTTAGATATTCGTATCTTTGCACTACCTACAGATGCCCTTTCAAGACTCAAGCTTCTCCCTGTGCTGTACAAAAATACAAAACACTCCCAGTGTCCTCCAGTCCCACTTCGGCCAAAGGACCTAAGGAGCAATTGATCTTTGAAGAAGAGCAGCTTTTGAAGATTGGGAAAGTTCTGAAAACGGAGTCTGTAGCAGCCCCACTGAACTCTTTGGCCTTCACACCAGAAACTAAAGTTCATGTATCTTTGACTCCCAGGGGTCAAAGCGTCCTATATACTTAGAGAAGAACTTTTTTGTTGTGTGGAGCAGGCTGCTCCACTCATTGCTTCACTCAGCAGCAGCCAGTACAGTTCCTACTTCTAGGAAGGCTCTTAGGGCTGTGATGGAGTCAGACACTAGAACCTTGTAATAAAAGTAGCAACAAGTAGTATGGACAGCAGTACAAAATCCAAAAGTTTGTCTTCATATGAATACTGTGGAATATATGTCCAAGTTCAGAAGAGGAGTGTCAAAGAACTCACTGCCTATGAAAGTCACAGACCATGAAAGGCCTGGGTCACCAGACATGATATTTTCTAATGATGCTCATGATGAGTGCATGCGCTTAAGAAAATTCTAACTGATGTTTCATAACGCATTTCCAAGCGAGTAATGCCAATAAATGATGTGGTAAGCACAATATTTACAAGAGTTTGGAGGAATCTGTGTGAAATGGAATCTACAACCCACAGAAGAGTTGCATTTTTCTCCCTCCCTCCCCAAAACACAAATGGGTGGAGAAACTGCACAGACAATAAACCTGTTGAACATCATTATCTGTTTGCATAGTAGGCACTGATCGTTAAGAATCTACATTAGCAAGACCTACTGTGGAATACATTTTTGCTACCAGGCAGACACTTATTTTATCTCATTTTTTCCACAATGCTTCCAATGATGACTGCAGTGACAAGGAATGATGAGAGTAAAATAAAAATTCATTATCCTTTCTGAGCACTTAATACTGTCTATGTACCTACACTGAAGAAATGGAATAGAAATTTGGTAATTTCAAATTTTCCACAGAATAAAATATTCTGAAGTCTTTTGCAAGAAAGATCTATGCAGGGAGGAGATGACAGCAGACACTAGGTTGAATCTGAGGTAGTTTAGGCAACTTCCTAGCCAGGGAAAGGATAATATTATCTGCTTAAAGAACTTCAGAAGTGTTCTGAGATCACAACAGGCTAGTGGTATCTGACATTGTTTCCAGAGATATCATTAGGGGCATATTTTTAAATAGGAGGGATGAGGGAAGAAGAAATTTCTTTGAAGCTGAAGGTAGGTACAAAGAGTAAGTTCAGATTAAGTCATAATTTCTAGTACCATGTCCATGAGAGTCAATAAAGTAGCCAAGAAACTACACCTTGAAGGAAAATGTACACGGATTGTATTAAGAATGATCATGAAAATCATCATGAAGATAGTTAGCTTTCTCACTATAATATAATGTGGTTTGCTACCAGAACGAGTTCCCAAAGTTTGCAATAACTTGATATGCAGACAAACGTTTAGTATAAGAACTACTTTTGTGGGTGACAGGCTTCTGCAATTCTGCCAGAGTTAACAAATATTCCTGAGAAACAACTGGTGAGAAAAGAAACTCAATTTATGCCAATGCTTTGACGGTACTAGATCAAGATTTCAATTTTAGCAATGAACAGGTGGTTTGGGGTTAATTGTGAAATTCTAAACCAGTTCAGCTGATGTGACCAGTTCTGAAGAAGAAGAAAGAGCCAGAAAAGTCAGTGGGTTAGATTTCCAGTTAACACTGCCAATGCCGACACTGAATGACACATATATGGAATCCAGCTGCCATAACTTTTGGCATATTTCTTCACAGTCTGAAAATTGCTAGTGGAGAAATCCTGTCAAAGGAAAGATTAAAAGGAGAGAGCTAGTTCCTGAAGACAAGCAATGGAATATACATCCACATAATTTGAATGGTGTGATTCAAAGATGGAACAACTAATCCTAATGATAAATAACTGAAATCAGCTATCTGGCAATGCTGGGGTGCACAGAGAATTCCTTGCACCATAGGATTTGCACATTAATTTTCATTGGGCTGTACAATTAACAATTAATTTTGTTGATAATTTGGCCATTTGAGATTAAGGAAACTTCACATGCCTAAAAATATGCATTTTAAAATTTTTTGATAGGTTTATGTCTTTTCTCTGAAGCAAAACCTCTGTGCTCCAAAATGCAAAAATGGAACATGGGAGAGTGATCTCAAAATACTGACTTTCATTTTGATTTTAACACGGGACAGATAAACCGGATCACTTGTATTTATTTTTAATCAGTGATGAAATTCTTCAAAATACTAGCATATGGTCTTCAAAGCTACTCAAAGATAGAAGTTAATTGTGTTAGACTGAATAAACAAAACAACTGTAAATACCTTTTTAAGTGTTGAGCATCACATAGCTGTTAGCCTTTTATATGTGACAGTTACAATGACAATAAAAAGTTTCTGCAAAGTACCTGTTGTGATGCTTACCTGGCTACATGATTTATTACCGGGGCAAAGTTTGTTGGTCCATAAAGCTGTACAGATTTTAGACTCCTGTAATATGCCTCCATAACACCATCAATTCCATGGCAGTATGGATTTTGAGGGTTTCCATTCTAATGAAAATAAGAGATGATTTATCACTAAAAGTAATTATGAAGCAAAACCAATGTAGGTTAGCGAACACTACCCAGAGTACATTTTTAAATGGCAACGACCTAAGCATTCTAGGTTCTATTCAGAGATTTTACTACAAATGGCTAATGTCAGTGTCGTGGCTGGTGGGGAGGGTTAACTGCCTAGGGAAGGAGGTTCTAGTAGCCTCATGTTATATGCAGTCTGAATCACTGGAACTGGTTCCTAGGCATAAATACCATCTTCACTGGAATTAAACAGTCTTTGTTACATGCAACAGCAATAAGTGTTTTCCAGTGCACATTCAAGGTATGAATTACAGGGCAGATGTAAAACTGGCATATTTAGAAACTCAGCTCAGGATCAAAGATTTCTTACTTTAAAAACATCAATCTTTCTGCACTGGAAAATTGATTTTCAAGCTGCTATAAACAGATGAAGAAAGGAACTTATTCTTTGGAAACCCACTGACATGGTTGTAACTGTAAATTCTTGAGGTAGGCATTTTACTGCCTATCTCCATAATGACTCTACATAATGAGGATACCTATTTACAGATAACAATACAAACATATAAACTAAATCCCAGATTAACAACCTATCTTGGGCCATACAAATGATCCAAGTAAGGCTTCAAAATCTTCCAAATCATCTTCCTCTCCTTCAGGTGCCAATACCTCATTGGCTTAATGTTCCAGTATCTTATTCTAAGGCACAGTATTCCTCCCTGAGAATCTAGAAAAGTAAAAGGGGGTTTTCATTGAATTGATCTAGAACGTTAAAAGAGAGTACTGAAAACACTGCTTAGCATTAAATGTGAAACACCTGTATATGTTTATATATGGAGGAAGGAAATAAAGACTTTTTCCTCTGTAAAAGCACCACAATGCCTCATGAATTAATTCATTTTAGAAACACGTTTTAAAACTCAAAGTAGTCAGAAGTAAGCCTGCTGTTTTAATAGCCCTAAGATTATATGTATCAATACATTTGAACTTGCTACAAAAAGTCCAAGCAAAGTCTGTGAGTCAAATGAATATCTGCAATTACACCTGTTTTAAATTACTATTCATGTGGAAAATTACCATCCATTGTTTTCTAGCACAGGCTGACTGAAGAAATACACATCTACAATCACCGGTCTTCTGCCATGTCTTTGCTGCTACCTAATTAAAACTTACCTGATATACCTACACTTGCTGTAATTCTGGCAACTTTATCCTACTCAGAGAACAAAAACCTCAAAATAAGCAAGTAGATAAATATCCACACTAATCACAAGCATCAGTTAACACATTAACCTTTCTGGAAAATCCTGTTAAGATTTAGCTTTGTAATTTACTATTGGCACATAGACCAATCTCAGATTTGTTCTTGTACCTCAGCTTACAGTCCACTTAGTTATCTCTAAACTAGCAGCCTGTAAAAGATAAAGAGATCTCAGAAAATTATAGACAACAATAACAATAATAATGAAGGATTATCTTGGATCATGATTCGTTTGCTACTTAAGATAGATTAGCTTCAATCTGAAGTCTTTCAAGCATCTGTTTCTCATGCTGCTACAGCTGAGGGTAAAGATGATTACTTTTCTTTATGACTACTTTTGGCCTACAGGGACTTCTTGGCTCTGTATTTTTCTCAGTGACTTCACTATGGTGAAAAATTTTGGAAGAGTCTTTTATACAGAAGAATTAGCACAGTCTCTGTTACTTGTCCAGTAACTGCTTAAGACTCCAAACTTAACACCCAAAATTTTGTCGTAGTAAAGAAATTAAAACAATATATAGATACTTATTTACTTACCAGTGCAAATTCATGTGACACTCGTCCATCAGGAGGCAGTCTCGCTCCGAAACCTAGAGCTGGGAACATTTTATCACTGTCGTAGTCTTGAATGATTTCTCCTACTGCTTTCAGTGCCATGCCATAGGCATTCAGTTGATAGGGATTCATGTAGTGCAGTGAAGTCGGCTGTGAAGGGTTACCTGTCGGAGCAAGAACCAGATTTACTTAAAAACTGATTCACTTCAAAATTTTCTCTGTCAAAAATAACAGAAACCTACGAAAGCAGAGATTGAAAAGAAAAGATCATGAAAAGAAAATGAAATTTCATAGATACATAACTGTAGTTGTATGAGGTAAAAATGCAACGTTCTGAATTCATTTTTAATAGGTTAACAGTAGTATCTCTAAAGCTTTCCGGCATGGAAAGGACAGCAAGAAATTGTGATTAGATTCATGAATTCATGTCTTTATAATATGATATACAGTTTTAAGATGAAATTTACAAAAGTATTATCACATTCTGAAAGCAGCTGTGGAGGAAGGTCAAAACTTATCTTGCTTCACCCCACTTCAGCCATAATTCCACCTGAAACTCTTTTTTTGCCCCTCTCAATGGTGTCTTCTAAAACAGCCTGTTTGCTCCCAGCAATTAATAAAGGAAAAAAAATCAGAAAATACACAAATATTTTCAGACTGCTCCTACTTACTCAATTTTATATGTAGCAATAACACAATGAAGTTAAGCAGAATACTGATACAGATACATATGCACACACATGTACACTTGAAACTGAACACAGCACATACATACACAAGGTATTTCTTTTTATTCTTACCATTTGAGGCTGTGAAATCAATAGCTACTGTGAAATTGATTTGGGTTCTGTAGAAAAAGCAAATACAAATCTTATTAACAGTTGTACTGTCATGTGGAAAAATAAACAACAGATTATAAGGTTGTTTGTGGACAAACTGTAGGACACTGACTTTCTAATACAGGAAATAAACACTGAGAAACCTCTTTTATAAGATTCTAGCCAAGAGCTATACAACACTACTTTATTAGCACACTGAAAACTATTACTTTTCTCTATCCTTCTTTTTTCTTCATTGTTTGTGAAAAATCCTAAATCCTTAATAAGATTATGAACATCCATAAACATTATTAATTCAGTTTCAACAGAAATACTGGTTACTCCTTGCGCATATTTTAGCCTTAGTCATGGAAGACTTTGACAAGGGAAGTAGGTTTTTACTAATCTGCTCCTTTCAGCATTAAGAAAACCGTCTTCAATAAGAACATGTTTCAGATAATGCTATGCATAAAATCTCTGGATGGGGTATCACAAGTTTTGGCAGTGGACTGTTGCTCATGTGAGCATAGTCACTACTTCAGGCGAGTGTGTCAAGGTAATTCCTGGAAGACAGAAGTAAAATCTGGAAGCAGGAATACAAAGATCTGTATTTGGAACAGTAGCTAAATAAAGCTATTATTGTGGATGGATCAGTTGTTAGCATAGATTTATTGTCAAAAAAAAAATCATTAATGGACTTCTACAGAGCGGCAATACAATTAAATGCAGTTCTGTTCTGCAGCTTCCTTCAGGACAAAATACTGTCATTCTGGGGATAATCATTCAGCTAGTAAGATTCTACCAAGAAAAAGAGCTTGTATGAATTTGCTCAGATTGAGTATTTTCATCTTCCTTCAAATTTCTGCCTCTTAGTATGTGCAACAATGAACTTAATGAGCAAAAAATAAAGCTCTTTGAAAGTTACTGAACAGATTTAACTCATGTACATTTACATTAAACATCAACAATCTGACACCGGGCTCTGCAGTAGTGGTTCTGCTGCTCAAATAACCTGATGTGCCCAGAGAAGATACTGTTCATTTCACAAAAGGATGGGTATGAAAAAAACCCCTAACATGGAATCATTTTATCATACTGATCAAGGCTAAAACAAACTAAGCTAGGTTATGGGTGGACTGTCTCCAAAAAGTAATAAAAACCTACTAATGCTCACAGTATCAACATGGTCAGCCTGGAATACTTCTAAAAATGCTGTGGCCTCAACATGGACAATGGCAATATCTGAGAAGACCTAAGCTTTATAAGAGAAGTTTACCATCAATATTTCTGCATTATGCTTTATGCAGCTTCACCACAACTTATTAACGGCATGACAAGTCAGATTTAATTTGCTCCATTCCCAAATGTCAGGCCCTGTGGCTTGTTAATCACAATGTCTTTCTGCACTGTCAGTCAGTTGTAAGAATAAAGATTCTAAGAAATGCACATCAACTAGTTTTCTATCACCATCACTATAGTGTGCAGACAAATTGTCCTCGTTAGGTGAGAAGAAGTTTGAAAAAACAACAACAAAAAAGTCTCATACAATACCACTTCTATATTTATGCTTAGAGTCCCTGTGGGCACTGCTAAGCAAAATTGCTTTTGGGCTATAATCTGGCTGCACTTACATTTTAAGGGCTTTGGTGTGGTGCAATGTTTGAAGAGTAGAACAAGACTCCTCCAAGCATTATATGTCAGGTACCTTCAGTACAAAAATCTTCAGAATGCTGAAGATTTTTCCAATGAGGAAAGAAAAAAAGCTTCAGCTTTTCCTCAGCCTAAGAACAGCAAAACTTATTTGTAAACCCATTTCCTGGATCTGCTGTTCTGATCCAATTAGGAAGAAGAAAAAGATAAAATGAACATGGCTAACAAAAGAAAAATATTAAAACCATATCTAATGGCAAAAAAGAAAAAAGTCCTGTGACTACAGGTAATGACTGACAGCATTGGTTTCTGAAGTTTTCCTCAAAGTGGTGTATCTGTATTATATTGCTTCAGATAACAGAAACCCAACTGGTAAACTAGAAAAACTCCCTTTCCCATTTACAACCCACTATAATCTGGATGATTTTTGTTCAAGCAGAAGGGTATATATATCACAGTATCTGCAAGTTTGACAACTATAAAGATCATGATATAAAATAAGATCAAAACAGATGTCTACATCTCTAGAATTTGCTCCCATCTGCATGTACATTTTGATGACACCGCTACAGAAAACATGCAAGAACTTCAACCAACTACTTGATGTCAACAATTTATAGATGACTGTATATAGACTGGATTCCAGTTTCTTAAATATAACTTCTTAATGCTATTTAAAAGACCCCAGTGTACTAACTACACCACGGAAATTTTGGGAAGTCTAAAATGGCATTAAATGCCTACATAGTTCAGAAAACTGAGTCCCACTCTAAATACAGCTGTCATCTGCATTATGGACACATGACCACAGAGAACATCATTTATGACTTACAGAGAACATCATTTATGGCTTACAGAGAACCACGAAAGCCAGAACAAAACTGTTGCCCCAAAAATCTGTTGGGGCAAACCTGAAAACCATGATTGCCCTATGTTTTCAATGACCGTTTTGTTTCATGTATCACACAACGTATGTATGGAGAAAAGGAGGCTCAAGGAAGACCTGATCGCTCTCTACAACTACTTAAAAGGGGATTGTAGGGAGGTGGGGGTCAGTCTCTTCTCCAAGTAACACGTGATAGGACAAGAGGAAATGGCCTCAAGTTGCACCATGACAGGTTTAGGTTGGATATTGGGAAAAGTTTCCTCACAGAAAGGACTGTCAAGCATTGGAACAGGCTGCCCAGGGAAGCGGCTGAGTCACCATTCCTGGAGGTATTTAAAAGACATGCAGGCATATTCCTTAGGGACATGGTTTAGTGGTCGACTTGGCAGTGCGAGGTTAGTGGTTGGACTTGATCATCTTAAGTTGGACTTTATCATCTTAATCATCTTTTCCAATCTAAATAATTCTGATTCCATACCAGAAACATCCCTCTGAACCTGATCTCCTGGAAAAAGAGACATGGAATACTAAGTTACACAAAGCACCAGCGTCCTCTGAGGAAAGGAATAATAAATTGCAAAAAAGGTACAAAACACGGGTAAACCCTGTAGTCAAAATTATCAAAATGCAATTAAACCTTTTTTGAACACAAAGCTGGGTCTTTCAAACAATTTAACTTCAAATTAACAGCATTAGAAAAATATTTTCAAAAGCAGCTGTAATATTGTGCATGCATTTTGTGTTAAAGATTATTAAGAAAAACTATGAATTTCTTTACCATTTCACCAAGACTGAAACAATTAACCAGCCATAACTAAAATTTAAGCCAGAAAGGCTAATTTAAAAGATGTGTGTCATGAAAACATCAGATATAAGTACACTGGAAGCCAAATGGGATGACTGGAAAATTAATCTGGATGACATTTGAAGAAGTGTTTTCATGGTAACACATATTATTCTAGAACCAAATTAAATGTAATGAATATAGCTGGAAGTCCACTGTCCTGCTTTTATTTCCACTACGTTTTATTTCTTTTTAATACACTAATTCTTAAGTTGCATCAACTACATATTTCTAAGTTACTGTTATTATTAACCTATTAGCCTTCATCAACAATTACCTATTTTTAAATAGTAGTCTTGATTACTGTATTTTGTATAAGGGACATTAGCTGAAAATTCCTTGATTCGGAATAAAAACATTCAAAATTTAAAAAAGCTTATAAAATTGGTCCTTGACACAAATTTAGGTGCCTGATTTAATGACGCAAATTTTAAAACACAACTTCTGTTTCTGATAAGGACAATTCTTCATCTAATGCCATGTCCTTGCTTCTCCAGTTGTGTTGTTCTCCAAGGAGCTACACTAAAAGCTCATGACACCTGCTACATGAGTGATGCTGCAACGTCATGAGGCTTTGCACAAAAGCTGCTAAAACACTGACACCTGGCTAGGCAGGCTGAGCTGCTTCATGTCCCACCTCAAGGGAGAACTACAGCAAAATATCCAAGCAGAGCAATGTGTCTTACGGATTCAGAGCTGGATAGATCACTACTGCTCTCCCAGTATTTAGCTGGTACAGAAAGACATGGCCTATTTGCGACCTGGACAGGCGATTTTACCCTATACTACCATGACAAATGGAGAAAGTATCCTAAAAGAAACAGTAATCTTCACCTCACAGTGACAGAGTAGCCATTTTGTGTGTTTCTTTAGGAAAGCAAGTCAAAACCTATTGTCTTTTAATAAGAGCTCTATCATCACTGATATACATAAGGGAACAAACTAAGTCTGGATGTGACATTTGATTAGTCTTGATAACATTTGTAACAATTAGGGTTTTTTAAACAGTACATTGGAAGGAAATACGTATTTCCTCCTGTGGCTTCAGAGTGACAGCCAGCTGGTCTGTTAGCAGGGGGGGGAGCTGTTGAAGGTTTGAGGACCACTTACTGTGCAGAACTCTACAGTGGAGCTAATGGAGTAAGTAACACTACCAACAGGCTGCATCCTCTCCATGGTATTTAAGTCCCCAGTGACAGTTATAATTTCCCCTTTGCAGATTCTTGTTTGGCCAAATGCTGTATCAACTTAGAGAACATATTTCTGACAAAGACTCTACAAGACCTTGCTCTTGTATAGTCTTATTACTCATTATTCTCCAAGGATACAAGAAATATATGGTAAAGCCTCCAAAATGTGTAGTTAGGGCAGCCATTGCTTCATAAGTTTATCTCACAGCAGGTCTGCTCTGAACATCAAATATACATGCCGCTACATTATATGGTGTAGTGGTTGGATGGAAATAGCTGTCATGAAAAGAGTTCTAAATTTCCATTTGACCATTAATGATTAAATACAGTTCAGTTAAAAATGCATGTCCAAAGCCCTCAGAATCTAAACAATGTGTGAGTGTTCATTTCCAAAAACCTGAATGAAGGAAAGGCTTTTAACAGGACGTGAGGAAAACATTTCTTCCTATCTTCCACTAATCTAGGACAGAAGAGATGACAATATTTTTGAGTTGCACAATGATTCAGCTTATCGAATTTCATTGATTTAGATGTCTAGAGTAACTTGGTAGTTCACGCCCTGTTCTAAGTCAAAGGGGTTAGGAACTTCTGCACAGAAATATCCTTTCTGTCCTGAGTCTTGCAACTTTTTGCCTCCTGGTTTCTCTTCCAAACAAACCCAAGCAGACTATGAACTAACTGTTTGACAGTCATTCCTGTAAACCAGGATAATTTCAATTGCTCTCCTCTTCAAGGCCTTATACCTTGCATTCCTGAGCTTATCCATATATGCGGAGCTATTTTGACAGGAATATGTTTTTCACTGGTAAGCAGCAGGCAAAAACAGATTTTGAAATATACATCAATTTTTAGCACAATGTACCTATTTTAAATGTGGGAAGGTCAATGTGGCAAAACATATGATTAAGTATCAAGATGTAAGCAAACGCCAGCTAGTAAGATTCTCAAGAGGTTAAGGTGGATGAAAAAGAGACATCCACCTCTTTCCTGCTATACTGCTATAAAATCCAGTGTTGTGTAGTAAAATGGAATTAGAATTCATGGACAAACTTCTATTTAATTCTTCAGACCTCCAAAAAAACCAAACCACCAAACCACAACCAAGTCATATTGATGATACTGATAATGGAATATCCCAATTAAACAGATGCAGACTCAAACCACAAATGAAATTAAGACTGTAATCCCAATTTATTGCAGTTAAAGCTGTCAAGATTTCCATTAAATCAATATTACTTCTAGACACCTCACATCAATTACAATGAAAGTTCTGAACATGAAGTATTTCATAAGCATCCATTTACCAAAGATTCAATATTGTGCCTATTGCAGAATCAGTGTTTTCTTACCCTTGCCTTACTAAATGGAAGAAAACCAGGGAATTAGAAAAAAACAATTTTGGAGGACATGATGGGAAAACAGACTGATTAATGATGAAATCTTCTCTTCCCCCTTCCCTCATAATCTGCCAACTGGACTGCAACTGATATGTAGTAGTATTAAATGAGATAAATGAAGGGAGAGAGAAGCCAAGAGAATGAGTCTCAGCCTCCCGGTCATGTTTATAAAACTGCATAGGTTGCAGAAAGGTAACGTTTTATACAAGTACTTCTATAGTTTTCACTGGCATGTACACACAAATAACGGTATGAATCACTAAACAAGATTCTATATGAAATAATTAAACAATTAAGTATTAATGCTCTGTTCATGTTTTTAAGCACAGAGCATTGTGCTGAATTATACTTTATTTATATAAAAGAATAGAAAAAAATCTTCAACTGTAATTATCACCATAGGTCTTCTTTGACTTGCAGTTACAGAGATAAATACAAAATATCAGTAAGAACAACAAAGTATTATTTGTAATCAAAATTTCTATTATTTGCCTACAGAATGTAGGTAATTAGGTTTATTAACTTGTATTGTAACATCTCAGTGAGAAACGTGTTAAACCACTCTAAAAAGATTATGAATGCACCCACCATATATTTTTCTTTCCAAATTTAGATATAAAACTTAATTCTTCAGTTCCTTATACATACTCTTCTTGTAGAGATGAATGTTGAATGAATGGGGATAAGATGGTTGTGGCAAATATATACAACATGCTTCACAAAACACTAGAGGTAAAACTGTTTCTTTGTGCATTTGTGCATACATATACTTCATTCAGTACAAACTTCTGGTAAACATGGATGAATGGCCATTTTCTGCTTCTGTTAAAGTCCACAACAGGAACATAGGACTGCCACTGTTGGGAACAAAGTCAAAGCCCTATATTGCTACTGGCAAAATACAACACAGAGTTCTTTTTCATTTCAGCTGAAGCCTGGCTGAAGACTGGCACAAAAAATGTTAACTTTTTTCTTCACAGGTAATCAGTGCTTTAAAACACATGTGGGATGTACATTCAGAGAGTATGCCTCAAAACGCCTTACTAAGTGCCTAGGAACATGTAACAAAGTATTTTCATTTTTCATAAAGAAAAACTATGTTCTGTCAGGCAGGTTAAGAGCCTGTGGAATTCCTGAGATTCAACCTAGGCATGCTCTATGGTAAGCCATGCGATGCTTCTGTCTCTACTTCCCTTTTGGGAAAATGACAATAAACGAGAAATTGGACATGTTATAAATCTTACATAATTAGTATTGAAAAAATATCTTTGAAAGAGAAAGGCTCTAAATAAATGCCAATATTAAATATACCAAAGGTCAGTGTAATCACAAGAACTAAACCAGCATTTTACTAATTTTATAGTATCTAGGTAATTCCCTTTCAGTTAATCCAACTTTCACTGGCTGATCAGAGGCCATTACTCGATGTCAGTGTTTTAGTACCAACACCGATTCCAACATTTTAAATGAAGTTCCATGACTTAACTTACATCAGTAACTGCAGGTTTTATGTAGCAAAGGACAGCCTCTAAAACGAGGAAACAATACATCTCTTTACAAATACTACTCAGAGTCATCATATGCAAAGTACATACACAAATTGTTAGTGAATTACATTGAGACTGTGAAAACAAGAAAAGTTTGTTGCCAATCACATACCCGCCTTTAATATAGTCAAGGAATGAAACTTCCGTTTCAATTAGGAAGGAAAGCAATGTTACCTGAAAGTAAATAAAAGAGAGTCAGATATGAATTGTCATTTCCCAGTTGAACAAGTAGAGACATAAGCACAATGTTTTTGGAGCTCTGTCCTTAAGACAAAATTTCCTACAGTATTAGGGAAAAAAGAAGATTAAAAAAAAAGAGAAAGAAACCATTCCAATAGGCGGTCCTTGAAAAGCAAATTTGGAAGTCTACGACAACTGTTTGTTGGGGCATTTTTAAGCCACATTTAAGGGATAGAAGATTGCATTCCAGGGCAGGCTGCCACATGCACATCTTCTGCTCACACGGGCAGTGGTCTAAATGTGTTACTGGCATTTTCAGCACTCGAGTCCCAGAAGTATAAACTCAAATGGAAAAGATCCAGTATTTAAGATCTTCATATACTGCACATCATTTATGAAACAAAGAATTTAATCCAAATTAGGTTTTTTTCATTAACAAAGTGACACAAAACTCACAACAAAAGCGCATCAGGCAGTCAATGAAAACTGCCTAAGTAACTACTCAAAGCAAATTCACTGATAATGATACATGGAATAAAAAGGGGGTGGTAGTTTCTCATGAAATTTGATTTGCCCCAAACTACAGCAAAATATAAAACCTGAAAATATCCTATGTTGTAAATTTGGACTCAGAATGAGATTACAGGTAGAAATTCTGCCTTCCATCCTACTTTCTTTGTCACAGGTTCTCTGTGAGTCTTAGTGACTTGCAAAGTTTGAAACCATCAAATTACCCTTCTAGCTGAGAACAGATGACCATATATAGTTATATATACATATAGTTCCATTAGACTATCAGTGACATAGTCTTGCATATAAGATTGAAATTTTTATGTGATTTCCCACTGGACACAGCCATTTTAATGGTTCATTTGTTATTACAGTTGGTCATCTTGTTCTTAACTAGTTAAAGCAAATGCTTTCAGTGAATCTGATTTTAAAAGATAAAAAATGGAAACAGACAATAACCCTAACCCTAACGCTAACCCTAAGTGTTTACTTCCATACAGACAATACCAGTGTTTCAAGTTTTATATCGTGATTTTACATTTAACTACTTGGCACTGTTCAAAACTAATCATGTGTAAACTAAACATTTCTGCTTAGCATGTTGTTTTGGCTGTCTCACTTAAAATGACCCCTTAAGTAATAATGAATTGATATGGTTACTGTATGCACACTGTCTTTAAAACAGCAGTGAGAGAGCAGTCCATGATAGTTATCCACTTTACTTAAAGTTCTCCAGAAGCCAGCTCCTCCTGTTAGGGAGAATGATAATGGTGGTGCCTGGTTGAAAATTTAGAAAACTGTAATATAAGGAATATCTTGGATTAATGATGAGGAGAGAAAAAAAACCCGCAAGCAAACACACAGGAAAGTGACAATTTGGAGAAGCATAAGGGAAGCCTGAAGGACTAACAGAAGTAAGGGCAAATGGATGCAGAAAGGACTTGATAAAGAAATTACAAAACCAACAGAATACTGACAGTGAAAGAGCAGAGAAAATTGCTAACTACTGTTTACTGGAAATTTCCATGTAATTTGAGACAAAGGCTAACAAGACACAGTTGATTCTGTCTGTTCAAATGTGACTAATACATGTTCTTTCAAATGCAGATACACATGAAGGTGTTAAAATACTTCAAATTTAACAGGAAAATTGAACATGCAAATGCATTTTTTGCTTTCCTGTATCCAAAGCCAGATTTCATACCATTCTGAGTATACTTAGTATTGATTTAAAATAGTAATTTTTCATAAGTTTCTCACTCACTGATTTAGCATAACAGAACTTTAAACACATTAAATTGTAGTAAAAGGAATATGTAAGAAAAAAGGTTACTTAATGAATCAGATCTTGAATGGTAACTGTTCACGGACAAGCTGCTTATGCTAATTCTTTCACGATTTGAAGCAGAGGTACAAAATAAGTGTTTATTTTCCTACTGATGAACAGACTTATACAAGCTTTGAGAATGACAAAACATTCCTTCCAGGCTAGAGTTCAGAGTGAAAGTAGCCCTACTGACTTCAGTGGAACTGTTCATGTGGAAAAACCCCCACATGCTGGATGTTTCAAAAAACCTATCTTACATCTGATTAGTTTTGCAATATACAATTCTTCAACATTTGTCTTCATTTTTTTAATGATAGTTTGAACTTCATGGATGCCAGAAGACGGAAGCTGAGAAATTGGGAATTATTTGTATTGCTAATGGTTCATAAAACAGATTATGGAATATGAACAACAGGACATTAAACTCTCATCCCAAACTGAACTAACAGATCTTTTAACATCAACCTACAAAAACTCGTATGTAATAAAAAATGTTGACTCATTTTGGTTTAGCCATGCTAAGCACACTAGCTTTTACTGATGATAACTCAGCAGATAAATTTAAGAAGAAAATTGACTTCTGAAAGTCCATCTATGTTTCAGATAAATAGTCCAGTAATTTCAGAAATTTGACTGAAATTGTAGTATAACTTATTTTGGAATTCATTGCACACTTGGTCAGAGCTTTTATCAGACTCTTTAAATTAAAAAAATCTGAAATGAGTGCTGTATGACAGTAAATAATTTACTGTTGTGGCCTTCACAGAAGCTTCTGTTCTAATCCTGTTAAATTACAAGTCAATTACAATCTATTTCACGATAAAAGCATCCAGTAACATAAAATATATTTACTTACTGTTCCAGAATTAACATACTTTTTCTTTTTTCCTTTTTTCTTTGGATTTATTACCTAGAAACACATACAAATATTAAAGCAGCATGATTAATGATTTAACATAAAGATAAGCGTTAAGATACTTTTGATGCAGAAAATAGTCTATTTTTAGTGGATTCTAAATTCACTAAGCGTCCTGTTTACTTAAGCATCCCAATGCTGGGATACAGGAATATCTGAAAACCAGTGAATTTATCTTCGTGGTACCTGCTAGGTAAGCCAGTGCTGTTATTGACAAACAGGGGACCTGCGAAACAGAGGTGACAGTGTTCATTAAATCTGAGTACTCAGTGAAACACTTCATTGAATTTTCACAAGATTCTGCATTTTTCTGCATGCCTGATTCCAGTGTTTCAGTGTACTGTGTCACAGCTTCTCCATCTCACAATGTTCCTCTTCACATTCCGGTCAATCTGTTTCCATCTTCTCAGCACTATCTGAGAAACATGAGAGTTGTTCTGCTCCTAGTTTCTGTATTTGGTGCAACAGGATTTGGCTGACAGAAAGAGCAATTAAGGGGACAGATCATACTGTGCCTGAATGAAAGCTAGTCAGTAGCTTTATGAAAATAGCATAGATCACCACCTTACTGATGTACAGGAGTTGCGGGGCTCTGTGCACTCCCCATACCCAAGCATCTTCACAGAACCCACGCCTATGAGATTTCTCACTGTAGCCACCAATAAAAATTGTTTCCCTTCTAAATACCTACCCATTCAAAGGCAAGTCTCAGTCAGTTTTATTATATACATATTAAAATGTACTCCTGCTTTTTTCAAAATAGTGCATGGAATTTGGAAGCAAAACATTATTTTGTTAATTACGTCAATCTATGATCTGCTATATAACCAGGAAACTCAAATCCTTGTGGCTTACTGCCGAGTTTTGATGTAAGCTACTCACAGATGTTCTGTGAATGACAAAGAATGAAAACATTCCCAACTGAAATTTTAGTCACTTAACTACTATAAAACATTTCAAGAATTTTGCCTGAAAATGGGCAAAATTGTAACCTATGTCCTCCAAAAATTCTCTCCCCCAAAGCAAAATGATGTTACATCTAAAGATCATATTCCCTGTGCAACACAGAACAGCTGTGAAACTTAAGGCAGAAACAGGTAACTATCATCTGAGGTCTTCCCAAACAGGCTAAATGACAGCGCCTCTTTCTTTCCTTCCAGTATGCCACACAGTTATCTGTTAAGTGTTCATCACAGCTTTTACTGCCTTACACATACATAAACCCTTTAATACTTAAAAAAACCCCAGATAACCCATTTCTCTTATTAACAATACGACTTGCAAGCAACGGATTAAATCTGTGGAATGGTGGTTTATTAACAATGCAGCAATTCTTGTTGAACCACAATCTTATCCAGAAAGTGACTCCTGCTGACAACTGCCCAGAAGAGGAAGATGAAGGTAACAGACTGCCTGCCTGCCCTGTGGCCCTTCATTCACAGCTCTCCAGAACCCAATGGTCAGGCCTGAGTTAGCAGCATATTTCTTGCCAGCAGTCAGTAAATGCCAAAAAGGAGATTCATCTGAACTTTCTGCTTCAAGTAACTTGATAATTGGATGCTTAGGAATTGCTAGGAAATGCACTAGAGCTTGGAGTGAAATATTACGGGAAACAAGGCATCTACTTGATCACAGATGAATTAAATGACAGCTGATCTCCCATGTAATTCCAGGTACTACTATTACTATAATATTGATGTGGGGTTTGTGTGTTGTTTGTTGGAAGTTTTTTAATATATTTTATTTGTTTTGTTTTGTTTTCTCAAATTTCAGGTAACTATAAACAAACCGGAGTCTCACAACCCCACAGTAACCTAGGAAGCTACATGAACTCTTACCTTTTAAAAAAAGGTCAATTGAAAAGAGCTTGTTATAGCAATGTTTCTAATCTGAAAATATGGGATTCCTACAAATTTCTCCACCTGCCTTGGGTCAGTTTGTAAATGCAAAACAATTAAGAAAGAATTTGTCCAGCCTCTTTTGTTCTGATATTGCAAAGACAAATCAAGTAGAAGCAGTACCAAAATACAGAGGACTGCAGTGTGGGGAGGCAAACATAAGATGCTCAAGAAATGCACGCTATTCATGTGAGTGAGATACTGATATTATATTCAAGAAACTGCAAAATTAATTAAAATGTTATGACAGAATATTCCTGGTAGGGCAGAAGTCATGTCAGCAATACAACAGGAGAGGACATTTTTACTGCATACAGTAATCTGTGTTGTGACACTATCCATAGGAAACCACAGTAATTCTGGGTTGATCTTGGATCTAAATATGAAAAACCCCATAGCTTTCAGTTATCTCTGTCCTGCTCTGCACAGTAGCACCTTTGACCATTTCTTCAATATAATGCAGTACATAATTGGAGCACCCTATTTCCCTGCCTTGCATTAGTGCATGTCTAAACCATCCTACATGTGATCACCTATATTAGGAACATGAAATTCTACAAAATACTGAAGTTAAATGGCAGTAGTCCAAGACCAATTAAAGGATAGCTTAAGGACTAACAAAGATCTGTACACCATACAGGAAAAAAAAAAACCCAGGCT
The DNA here is from genome assembly GCF_037157495.1 of Lathamus discolor. Classification (NCBI taxonomy): domain Eukaryota; kingdom Metazoa; phylum Chordata; class Aves; order Psittaciformes; family Psittacidae; genus Lathamus; species Lathamus discolor. The sequence continues at coordinate 27,917,257 of NC_088884.1, forward strand.
ACAGCCACATAGGCCTGCCTTCTCATTATTAGCAAGAATATAATTCCATGAGGATTAAAAAACATAGCTCAGTTCAGAAAGACACTGTGCATGCAAACTGGGTGACATTAGAACTCACGGCGCAAATACAGAAGCTGACCTAAATACTTCAAAAAGCATATTCACAAACCAGGAGGAAGTCTTAAGTATTTACTTTGAGGGAAGAGGTCTTGAAATTAAACTACCATGATGACCATGACTAATTAGATGGATTTGTATTATATCTGAATCACCCTTGGGAGAAGCAGAACTTGAAAGAAGTTCCAGTCATGGGATTATGATTGCACCAATGAAGATCTTGCAGCCAGGCGAGTCAGGAGTTTCATCAACCTGGACACATATATGAGTCTAAATTCAGGAATAGGCTCTCCTGCCAGAACGGACAAAGAGGGAACAGAAGTGCAGTCGTCAAGACAGCTAGTTGTGCAACTGCCCCAAAAGCAGCTACAGCCCATATGAATCCACAAGTCACCAGGTGGCATCACATAGCAGAAGCACTTGTATTACCTGCAGTATAACTTGAAGGCAAATTAGCCACTAATTTGAAAGAGGAGATGGTCATACTAACAAGACTATGTTAAAGGCAGATTTGGTGGAAAAAGCTGATTTTTTCCTGTTTTTTCAGATGGCACATATGCCCATTGCTCATGTTTGGGAGTCTTAGATATTACCTTCCTCTGGGGAAGGTAGTGGTGAGAGGGATATGATCAAAATCTTGACTTCCGGTAACACCGGAGATCAAGGATACAGTCACTAAAGAAATACCAAGTAAAATATCCCATGCAATGTCCCAGGTAGAAGCTGGGAAGGAATACAGGAAAGAAGGAACACTTTTAGAGACTTCCTAAACAACAGGGGAAAAAAATACTAGGTGCCTTTTTTTTTTTCTTCAAGTACTATATTTGGTCTGCATTATATAAGCCAAGGGTTGAAACTGCTAATGCAGTAAGAGGACCCATTTTATGCTATCAGAACTCCTAGAGAGCACGATTGCTCTGTGTATGATGACACTTTTCAAGAGAGGGCTGCTTTTAACTAGAATAATACCTTGGGTAATCAGACTTAGGAAGGAATGGGCATTTGTTGTGTTGTGATGACAGCAATCTGCTGCATGAGGATAAGAGTCAGGGTCTAAACCCAAAAGAGCAAGGCTCCAATAACCAAGGCAAAATGAAGGCAATTTCTAGTAGGATGCACTGTCACCTTTCCTATATTTCCCTCAAGCACCCTGGCAGAGGCCGTGTTTTCCTGGGTTATATTCATTACTCAACTGATACAAACATCTTGTTAAGTTCATTAGAAGAGACTGTAGACTCTTCAAAGTGAAAGAAAGGAAAACACATCTAAACTCAAAACTGGACCACTCCTGTGTTCAATACTATTTGAACACATATATTTATTATATACTATTATAAACTCTGGCAGGGACAAAAGATTTCATCAAAGGATCTGTCAAGAGTTATCAGACACAGATACTGTCTGGAAATTGTAAAAGAAAAAAATGCACACCAAAATAGTCTCTGTATAACACACTGTTCTTTGGGCTCATGACTCTGTGATCTGAAGTACTGAATGTGAACTTCGTGTTCGGACTCTTCTAAAGTTCCCCTGTCCCCAGTATATAAACACCTTAGGACAATAAATACAGCACAGACTGTACCTTGCCTACACAGTAGTTTTCTTGTGTTGTATGAATGCTCATATCCAGAAATGAAAGACGGCAAAAATTAGAACAGAAATGAGAGAGACAACAAAACAGTGAAGTTAAAGATGACTCTTTGCAAATCTCAGTAAGTGAAGCTATAAAAGCCCTACAGAGCAAAACCTACAGATACAGCACTTCACCTCAGAGAAACTGAAAGTATGTGGCACAATTCATACGCTTTGTCTATGAGCATGTGTGAGATGGAGGGTGCTAAAAACCTTTAACACACACGGCTGGACATGTGCAAATGCAGTAACATGTATTTTCACACAGGAGAATAGAAAAGTGCCTGAAATACACATATTACTTCCATGTGAAAATTGCTGTTCATGAGTCCTTGCAGGGGCTATACGGTGACACCGCTCTAATTAAGCAGACCACTGCTCCCGAACACCACCACTACATCAGTATCATGAGACAGCTGAGGGGTTTTATGTAAATGCACCAAGAATGTCTATCATCAGAACAGTGAATTAGACGCTTAGGTACTAAGCACTAGTTGTGTGCTAAGCACTAGGCTACTACTGGGTGAAAAACCGTAAAGGGAAACACAGGGTTTTACACACATACACACACAGACAAGAGGTGGAGCTTGAAACGATGCACATTGTTTTAGCATGGGAAAGAAAACAATTCCTTTTACAGGAATTCTGGAAGACAACTCCAGCAACACAATGCAATAGAGTGCAGGCACTTGATACAGTATGTGCCAGTATGTGTACATAGCACAGAGTAGACTTCCTATCTCTGGTCCTAAAGAAAGGACAACCATGTCATGTCAGCACCAGAACTGATCACTAGTAAGACAACCTAGGCAGAACTTACTAGCATAACTCCAACTCAGCTGTACTGCTTCTAGCTGGAGAGCACATTCACAGTATTTGAAGTTAAGGTACTACACACTGTTACCTACTGAAGACAACGCTGAAGTGACCTAAGTTATGCATAAGATTAACGGGGACTCAAAATGAAAATGAAATTTCTTGGATCTATAAAAAACTGGGGTTTAACACTGCAGAATGTAAACTGACACTTCTCAGTAACAAAATAAATTTTAATTCTCTTCCTCCCATTACCTCTCCTTATTTAACACATTTTGAAATTTCATGATACACTTCTCATTCTAGACTAGGATTTCTCTGTAATATTAATTTAACAATGAAGTTTTTAATGCAGGAGTCCTAATGATTTTTTTTCCAGTCAATTTTTTTGTGCCCAAATCTGGTATATTTTTTAAAGGGCTCTGTCCAAAGAAAGAAATATGACAAAAATGAGTCCCTTTATGACATTTCAATTTTATGCATCTTAATCTTTGTTTCCACAAACTCAACGATTGCTTCTGAGAGTAAATTACAGCACATTTTGATGCTCAATAAGGTTTCATCTTGGAAAGTTTACTTTTTGGAAAATCCCAATAATCTCAAGCTAAATTAAGAAATGAGTCTTAAACTGGGGACTTATTAGACCTAAAATAAACAAGCCTGCACAATAAAACTCTACTACTGAATTGACAACTTCCTGTCAACCCCGGTAGCTGGCAGATGTATGAATCCTAAACCAGAAGAGTGATACAAAGATGGCAACTGACCACAAAAACCCTGCCAACAAATAAGGTAAATTCTCCGTCACTTGTAAGCCCTGCGTCAAAACTCTAAAGATTGTAAAATCTGCACTTATGGGGAAAGGCATTGTGACTCTGCATTTGCTGTAGGAATCACCAGATATTCCTCGGATAGGACAAAGCAGCATACAACACATGTAACAGTCGGCAAAAGAAATAAATGACAAACTGTTCATACACAAGTGGGGGTAACCCAGTATTTACTCCAAGCATACCAACCCAGCTGCTTGAAGTGCTCTTCTTGCTCTGTCACAGCCCAGAGTGCATACACACATATGCACACATACCTACTTGTCTCTAAATCTTTTTATGAAGCAACGCTTTTACATTCTCTGTTACTGTTTATAAAAGGGAAATGTGAAACATTCCAAAGTTTGATTTTTACAAGTACTGTGCAAATTTAATCAATTTGCCATGAAAATATTGGGAGTGTTCTCATTTATTTCCCGATGCTCACAGTACTTACCTCATAGACGTTGAATTGAGATTGCCCCCTCGACAATTCTCTGTAACTTGTTGTGAATTCTCCGATGAAATCATGGCTGTACAAAGAAAAAGTTTTCAAATCAAGTGCACTGTAAAAATCATCTATTACAGCTATTTACAAAAGAGAGGACAGCCAATATGAACTGGCCCCCAAGAAAGGAGCAATGGCAAAAGATAAAATCTTTTTAAAAATCTTTATTTCTTCCTCTGCTGTGTGTTCACTCTATTAGTAATAAAAATTTAGAGACGAAAAGCTTAAACTTTCTGATAGCTTCTGCTTAACTTAGCTGCACAATGAGGACTAGGTTGTAAATTAGTCACCTGACCCCAATATAACCTTATAGAATCTGAAAACCGAAGCAGGTTATCAAAAACTATCACCATTTTTTCACTGGATGACCACTGGCATCCCAGTGTAAGACTATGTAAGAGAAAGGGAGGTATTATGAGTGTGAAAGGAGTAACTTGAACCAAGAAAGACCATCCCTACCAACTTGTGCAATGTGACACTCAACAGTACTTTTAAGAGGAAGACCCTCTGGGAAGAGAAATTTCTGGGAAGATCTGGGAAGAGAAAAGCAGTCCACTGAGGCTAGTCAACTTAGAGCATCAGACAACATTTGAAAGCAGATCTTAAACTAATGCTAAAGCAGTGGTTAGCAAGCTTCTCCTTTCTAAATTCTATTCCTTCTCGAAGAATACATTCAACACTCCTGTGCTGTCACCTGTATTTTGAAAACTCCTTTGTCAACTCTTAATGAGTGGATGTCATGCTGCAAAACAGCCACTGTGAGCAGGATGGCCGGGGAAGTGAAGCATTGCTGAGTAAGGTGGCTGAGTAAGAGGTCAGGAAGCTTGGGCACAGAAACCACAGGTCTGCCAGAAGTGACTGAACTCTTACCTCAAACAGGTACCTGGAATGGAAGCAACCGCAGGGGTGAGTGCCTAACAGATGGCTACACAACTCCCAGCAGTCACAAGACCTGTTCTCATTCTCCACTCTTCCAGATGAACTTTCTTCACTGCTGCTCCAACTCTCACCTACTCCAACCCCAGCTTATGACTTTGTTACTTGTAAAATTTGTTTTTAACAAATACAGCACACTTCTAATTAAGCTATAAATATTACAAGCAAATTTAAATAAATCTCAATGTTGTAAGAAGAGGAAAAATGGAAATCCACAGCAACATGAATTTTTTTCTTCGTTTATTCATAATGAAATGATATGAAAAAAACTCCAAATATAAATCCCATTTTATGACACCAGCATGAACTCACAAAACATGCAAACCAAACATTTCAAAGGTCCAGTCATCACACCAATGCACATGAAACAAGGCACTTGCAAAGCATCCTGCAAGAAAACCTGAGAAATACCTTATGGAGAAGATATTTCCGATTACTCAGATTCAGAAGGGACCACCTTTCATACAACACTCCCCTTCCAGTTTGAAGATAAGGAAATTGCTTCCAAGACAGACTAAGACTCTCCTTAAGAACACAGTTTTGGAGGCATCATCTCCTTTGAATAAATGCTTTCCAGACTGGAATGACTATTTAACTAGGGGAACAGAGGAAGTCATGCATACAGGCTATGGAATTTGAGATCCATATAGGCTGTAGCATGTAAGAGGTATTTAACCTTGGGTAACCATGGTACTGGAGAAAAATTCACCTTGGTTAACGAGGAATCTTTCCCTTTTGTAACAGTTCATACTTTAAATTTTCAAGTCAGCTTGTATATTTCAAAGGCAGAAATTCAAACAATAGCTTTAAACATCCTGTAGCAAACAGAAAAAACATAAGCAATTCCAGACAGGGCTAACTCTGGGGAAAAAACCCAACATATTGCTTAAAAGTGGTTGTTTCTTTAATTCTAAGAGACACTGGAAAGCCTCTTTTCCTTGCAGCAATATGCACAGACTGACAAGAACTGAGTTACAAAGACATAATTCCTCTGAGTAACCACAGTAAAAAGGTATGGACATATATAAGCAGTCTGAGAGTTCTCTGCACTTCAAAGATCATCAGCCCGGATCTTAACACTCAGTATTCAGATGGATGTATGCCCCTGCACTAGGTTGGTGCAGAAAGATGAGTGCCTGTTAGACAGCATTTGCCTTTGTCTTTGCCATTAAAAGGCACTGACCCCTCCTGATATTCATAATCACACTTCCCCAAATGGCTATCCTTATTAGCCTCTGGATTGAGAATCCAAAGTAGATGTTCTCTTTGCCTTCCTAACACCAAATATTCCTAAACTGGAAGACTTTTGTCCATGAGTGACATATCAGAATACTGATATCAGAGGCTCTTAGCACACAGAATAATCACTTGATCCCCATCTCCCTAAAGCTTCACATTTGAGACTGTGCTTTTAAGTGCTGAAAATCACTTTCGGAATTGCATTAACTTAAGATTATTATTTTTTTTAATCATCTAAAGTTAAAAACCAACAATGGAGGAAAGGCAAATAATCACCAGAAATATGTCAATGAGTAGGGGAAAAGTGCAATAATTTAAAAATCAGCTATCTAGCTGGAGAAGGAGGATGAAGATGGAGAACAAGAAATAAGGTGCGAAAGCCTAGAATCTGAGATTTACAGTCCCTCCTGCAGGGTTTAGATTCTCAGATGAATGTTTCGATGGCCCCAGGTTAGCACGGTAATATTTACAGTTTTAAAATTCAAGAAAAACACACTTCCGTGTAACAGATCACAAACATCAAGTCTGCAAAATGGCTTTCGCACCATGTATGTAAGTAGCAATTTCTCTGAAATTCAGTGAAAAAGCCTTCAGAGAGAAATAAAAACGTCAGAGTATTGTCAATGTGCCGATGCAAAGCTGCACATCATCCTATTCTTTCCTTCTGCAAAACTTGTCTGCATGTACTTCCCTGATAAGGACACTCCACAAAAAAGTCTCTCTGTTTCACACAAGTGGACTTGTCCAAAGTAACAAAACCAACTTTGTGATTTCTTATAGTATCACATATTTTGGATTTGTCACAGCTCTTAGAAGCAATAAAAAGGATCATCTAGAACAAGTGGTTCACATTTTGACACTTTTTGTGCAAAAACTGTTTCAAGACAAAGAAATGTTTACTGTATTAATGTTACAAAGGCCCTATATTACTATTACTCAAGAAAGTTTATGTGATGTTTGAATAAATGAGAGCTAGGAATATATAATTACTCTTATCAGTGTAATTCATGAACATGACAGTAAGAAGCTCAACACAAAGCACCCTGGAACCATTTTTTCAAAGCACAGATACCACAGAATGGGGAAAAAGCAAAAAATCCCTGCAAGTCAGGACCTGAGGTCAGTCAAGTCAAGATTCAGAAACCAAGTATGTGCACAGTAATGCTGCCTTACTGATGGCAGAATAACCTGCAATACTCAGCATAAATTGCTTTGCTATCTAGCAGGCTCTCTGATGACCTTTCAAAGGTTGTTTCTGCCCACTCTGCACATCTCTGGAGCAAACAAATTCAGCATAACAAGGTGATTAGTGCAACAACAGCTTATAAAGAGTCCACCAAAAATGGAAATTAACATAGTTAATTAACATAGTTAATTAACAAGTAACAGCACCACTGCACAAAAAATTGATAGACTAATTCTTGAGAGGGATTCACTTCAGATACATTTGGCAATGTCAAAGTTAAATTAGGCACTTAGGTTCTTTGCTACAACCACTAGTAAGTCAGAGGCCCCATGAACTGGCAATTTATTCCAGTTAGGATGGATTCAATCAGACCATTTTTCCCTGTAAGCTACTGAAGTAGCTTAAATGATTAGTCCAATCTAGTTGTCTGATTTTTACATTGTCTGAAGTTACATGAGACGAGTGCTGTCTCATCTTTCTGAAGAATTGAACATGTAAGATGTCAGTGTCCTGCCTACTTCTAAATGCAAATAGGTACAAAGAAAAAGGCAAAAAAAGTCGCGCAGTTAGAGTAAGAAGGAGTATATGTGAATAAGCCGCCTTCACTTTTTGGGTTTTTTAGATATTGATATATTAAGTATTCAGAGTGGGAGGTAAGCAAAAGCAGATAATATTTCAAACTGTTTGGGAGAGTGTAGAGGCTAATGACTGCCTAAATTGCACAGTATGTTGAAGATTTCACTCAGAATTGCAGCTACATAATACTATTTGTCAGATTTCTTCATTTCCTTTTTAATCATACCTCAGATTGTGATTTTGGATTAAATGGGACAGCACATAGAATTTGATAAATTAATAATAAATAATCTTTGCTTTTTATTAAATTGGTAATGTAATTCAATTGTTATTGTTACATTATTAAAAATATTGCTGTTTATACATAAAAGTATAAATATATCACATATTTTAAGGATTTGGTAAATCTAAGTGAGGAATGAAGGATGTTAATAGAAATTCATAATTACAGAGATGAAGTGATTTTTTGCTAATATGGCTTTGTTATTTTAAATCCTTGTATTTTTAATTGCCAAATACGTTATTTTGTCTCTCCAGGGAATACCTAATCAAGAAGGATGAAATTGCATTAGAGGTATTTATAGAAGGTATAAATGTGAGAAGAATGCTTATAAACCAACAGGCTTCATGATGGAACCAAGAAGATGAAGGTATAAGCTGAGAAGTCTGAAACTGGTTTTTGACCTTGTCAACAAGGAAATGAGTGGGAGCACACAATAAATTTGCCTATTATTATTACAAGATCTGTTGGGCCACAGAAGCACAGTATCATTAGATGTAACATTAGAAGCAAACTGCATTAGCAATATTAAAGACATCACTGTATAATAAATAATATACTCTGAAAAATACAAACAAATGCATATCCATATAGTAAAAGATGTAAATTAAGATTAATAGGAAATATTTAAGACAGACCAACTGAAAGATAAATAGAAATCAATATATTCATTTATTGCATACAAGTTCTAGTACCATGATTTATGAGTAAAGTTTATAACCAAAGTATTAAGATACAAGCTCGAACATTTTTAAATGGTATCCCTCCAGTCTGATAAAAAAATAATTCCATCTAGTTTGTCAAAATAAAGGCAATTTGAAAGCAGAATTTCTTCAGAAAAAAGGTACACTCAGTACAGATAGCAAGCTTGAATAATAACAGAGTGCCTTTCTTGAATTTAGTAACAGAAATGCCAACTATATTCTACCAGCCTCTTTCTAGCAATGGAGTGGTTTAAAACCCAGGTCTTTCAACTTGAGAGTTTAGAGCCACATTTTGATGAAGACAGGCATGGAAATGAACATTCAAACCCAATCTGAAATGCTGATAATTAATAGGTAGTTTCCACATTGCAATATCTAAGCAACCATGAAAGAGCAATTGCAGGCTTATGCATTTTATCATATTTGAAAAGCAATGCTTTATGAAGCAGTGGTTTAAGCAAAAGAAAACAGATTACAAAATATATTATGCCTCCCTTCATATGCATACATTAACTGATAACATGAGATTCACAAAAATGATTTTACAAATCAAAAAGCATTTCATCTTGCTTCTTCCATGTATGAAGGTACACGTACCATGTTTGAGACAGGCTTACCACAACTGCAAAACAAAACAGAACTGTAGCACAGCAAAAATTTATATCCAGTACCTGTACCTCTAAATGTTGATAAATACATTCTCTAGTCCTGTTCTGGACACTGTGTATTTATACATTTTAAAACATGCGCATAAATGTTTAAATATATACAGACCAACCTATTTATTAAGCATGGCTAACCCTACAGTTTAACAATAGAATTAATGTCTTACCTTCCATCTCTATCCCAATCATACACTTCTACTTTAATTGTCCTGAAAAAATAGAAAACACAACCAATTAAAATATATATTAAAATGTACCAGGATTACCTTTAATACTTGTACTTTAATAGCACATGGGTGTAACACTTGTGCCAAATCCAGAAGGCATAATTTTCTAGTAATTTCTCATGGGACAGAAAATAGCAAGACACTCAGGTTACTCAACGTATCTTCATAAATTAAAAGTAAAATACAGTGGAAACTAAAGGAACAATTTGAGTTTAACCAATACATTTTTACCTCCTGAAGCTCTGAACTTTTTGTGGGATTTGTTGTTTGGTTTTTTTTTTAAGAAATGATTTTTTAAACCTAAAGTATTATCAATGTTTTTAGGAACAGTAACTATCTAGAACTTATTGTGAAGGTTTCTTTGGTACATGCCTGGAAACGGGGTATCTACTGTGGGGTAATAACGTCTTACAAAAAAAAGTAATATATCCATATTTGAGAAGTGTGCAGAGATTGAGAGGGCCTTTATAACACAAAATCATTAAGTAGCAAAGTACAGATAAAAAGCAATGTTCACAATACAAAGTAAATACAAAGTAAAGCACATTTAAAGCAAAAAGGAATTTTAATCTATAGATTTTGGTTCCTAAATGAAAGTAACTACTCCAGAACACAATAAAACTTCAATCTTGTAGACAGTATTAACCTTTTCTAAACACTGTGCAGTGATGGAAAATGAAAGCTGGTGAGATCCACCCAAAATTTTGTGAAGGCCTTGTCTGTTTGTGTGTTCAGATGAAAGAATTCGTAGCTCTTTACAGACTGCACTCTTCCCCTCTTAAAATCCCCTCTAGCTCTCAATAGAGGAGGAGGCTGCTTGGCCAACTGACCAAAGAGGACACAAAAGTGCAGCACAATTTTGGTTTTTTAATTCCTATAAAGCCAACAGGATAGTTTAGTTCCTTCACTGGACTACACTAGTTAACCATCAGATTATACGACATAACCATGACTCTGGTTCCTTGGAATGAAATGGGACAAGCAACCTGTGGGATGTGGGGAGAACACAACAGACACTGGGTACCAGTTCTTCCCAAACTGCCAGAATGCCCTGGACAGTGTGGGAATACTCATCCTCCTCTTAGTGAGTAAGGAACTGGTGGGCAAGCTCAAATGGAAGATGAATGTGGAGATGAACTCTTTCCTTACGAGTGAAGTGAACCTCTAAGGACAGCTCTAACTATTTTTGCTTCAGGGATGACTGAAAAGACACAAAATGTGGAAAACAAAAATTTCCCATGTAAAGGATCAATCTTATTTTACATACTTACTTGAAGAGCAGATTTCTTAAAATGCAAATACTATAAAGCATATTATCGTCAGCACCAGTAATGAAACAGGAAGCATATCAGGATGGAGGCAGTTTTTAGTTTTATTTATCTCCCTTTACTAGAGAAGGAGTATATATAAATTCAGCAATTAGTACTAATGAATCCTATCTGGCCTAAAGTGAACTGAACATGGGATAGAAAAATAACACCTCCAGACTTTCTATATTTTAAGCAACAGCTTGCTTACTTCTATTCTTTGGAACAGTTTCACATGAAGTGATTAGGTCTGTGTTATTAATAGATGAGACAGGAATCCAAGCAATGACATTATAATTTGCTTCCACGGAAGCTGCTCCTCATTCTTCCTATGAAATACATTTGAATATGTGTTGGAATAATTTTCTTTACAAGGAAGGGACAGTTTTGGGAAAAAGTTGATCAACAGCTGATACTATGTGCACCAACAAATTCATGCCTAGGTTTTCATTTTTTATGATATTCCAGAACAGGCAAAGGATTTGCTTTGTCTGGATGTTTCTCTTTTCAACTCAAATTTAATGACTCTCACCACACCATTTGCTACCTTTTACCCCTCTTCTAGAATTTCAGTTTGGGGTTAAGTCACCTTAGAATGAAAACTGATTATTCTTTGGAATGAAGTCAAGACCAGCTCCAAACTTTCTCTATCCCACCAAGTATTTGACCCTTCAAAGGAAACTGTATTTAATTTGAAGGATCTTCAAATATGTAACTTCATAAAAGCAATTCTTCCTTGAATAGCTCCTATCTCCTGAAATTTATTTCATACTAAAGGCATTGATCACAGATCTTGAGTTTACCTATTTTGCATGACATGCAAGGTATTAAAAGGCCTTTCAAATCTTCAAATACTGGTATTTTACCATTTCTACAGTACTATGTTATCTTAAATGACATGGTTTAAAAAAATCTTAAAAAATCAAGGTTAGAGAACGTTTGGGTTTGGGTATTTGTGTCCTCAAACCTTTATGCAGAAAGTAACTGTGTGTGCTATTTGAGAGCCCAAATCAATTGAATCAAAATTATTTTTTCTATCCAGGCTATTCTGCACTGCCGTTTGTAATTCTGTTTGGTGTTCGGGCTGTTCAGCCTGGAGAAGAGAAGACTGTATGGTAACCTTACAGCAGCTTCCAGTATCTGAAGGGAGCCTACAAGGATGCTGGAGAGGGATTCTTCATCAGGGACTGCAGTGACAAGATAAGGAGTAACAGGTTCAAACTTAAACAGGGGAAGTTCAGGTTGCACACAAGGAAGTTCTTTATTTTGATGGTGGTGAGGCGCTGGAATGGGTTGCCCAAAGAAGTGGTAAATGCTTCATCCCTGGCAATGTTCAAGGCCAGGCTGGACAGGGCTTGGAGCAACGTGGTCTAGTGGAAGATGTCCCTGCCTGTGGCAAGGGGTTGAATCTAGAAGATCTTTGAAGGTCCCTTCCAAGCCAAACTGTTCTATGATTCTATGACTAAGTATTCTCATGAGAAAAGGAGACTTCTTTCAGAGCTGTGACATTCCCTATACGTTTGACATCTTGATTCTGTAATGTGAATGAGAATTGTTAAGTAGACTCATGTAGTAGTCATGTCTCAGGCATTCCAGTATGAGACAAGAGTAAATGGTCAGAACTTGAATATCTCAAAAATACCATATGCAGCCATTTTTACTTCTGGCTTTATTTTCAAGAATAATGGAACACAAGCCTCATATTACTTCCCAAGAAATACTGGTTCGTACCAAAATTTGATAATTTTCTATGCCTGAAGAGCAGCAGGCAGTATTCATGTTTAAGAAAGGTATAATATGATGTATTAGGTGACAGATGAGTTGTCCAGAAACAGAAGCTGTTGGCCATGACAAAAGCTCTTTTCCTTTGTTATCCATCTTGGAACAGATATTTTCTCTGTACCACAGACAGAAATGCAATGGCAGTGTCCAAGGTGCCCAAATGTTGCTACAAATGAGGAAGGGCATGGTTTCACGGAGGATATAACTTGAGAATGAGTAGTTTAGGTTTGATTCTGACTAAGGAGAACTGTTTGCTAATCTGGAAGAAGAAACTGGTTTGATCTAAGTTGATCCCTTCCAAACTAAACCATTCTATGATTCTGTGATCATACATAAAATAAAGCAAAGATCTGGCAGAAAACTCTAAAAAGGTCCATTCCCTCCCAAAATGATAAATTAATACCACTTTCCTGGGAAAAAAAAAATAATAATCACAAATCAACTAGCTTTTGACTTTGTAATAAGCCATTTATAAAAACAGAGCTTTATGACTGTGAAAGCACTCTACTTAGTCTAGTGTATATAAGCACTTTCTACTGTCCTGCTTTTTCATATTGACTACTGAGATTGTCAGTTGATTCAAGAGTTGATTTGTTTATCCTCTGGCATTAGCTAGTAAATTATAATTTTAAGGAATGCTTCCCTGGAAGACTTGGTTTTCATGGTAAGCAATTAAAATAATTTTAGTGTATGTTTCATGGAATAATTAGCTTGATAAAATAATGCAGTGGAGTTATGACATGCTAAAATCATGTTGTATTACAGTAACATAAAGTGCATATGAAGGAATGGCAATCATGTATATGGAAGCTGAAAATAAAAGTTGAGGTAGAGAAGCAACTACTTAAATTACAGATTAAAGACACACTCACAGGAAAATTACCAATTTAAGCAAAGTCTTACTTAAATTCCCTACATGCAGTAATATATTTCAACAAAGGATTTGGCTTCTGCTGCTTGAAACATTAGTTCATGTTTAACAGAATGCAGTACTGAACCTTTTTGTATTTTAATCAATAAGATAACACACCTTTTGCCTCTGAAGTACCCAGACAAGTGCATTCTACATCTCTTGTAGTCTACATAAAGGTGAACTGAACCTTAGCACACCTATCTACCACATTCAGCTTAGGTATTATGCATATTTTTATTCTAGTCTTCAAACATTTTCTTCATGATTTTAAACTAAATATTGCACTCAAGACTGCTAAAAGCATTATGACTAAGTGATAAATTTCTGCTTCCTCAGAGTCTTACTTAAAATAATTCCAGTACTCCAGATTTTAAGTAGCAGAGATAGATAAACCACCAGAAATTTAACTGGGTACTTAATAATAACACCAATACCTAAATGTATTTCAAAAATATGAATGGTGACAACAGAGCAAGAAGTCATCAATAGGAAGCTAAACACTTTTCTTGCTGATATTGCTATAAGTTAGCATGTCCGTGTTTTAAGGAGTCTAAAAATATCCACCATTCCTCAATGTAACTATTTTGCTTGTTACTACTGGGGAAGGACTGATTAAAAACATGGTATTATTATGATTATAACCAACCAAAAGTGGATCCTTTTGCATGGGATCACAGAAAACTTCAAATCCTAAGATGATGATTACCTTCTGCATTTCCTATCTACTTAGAATCTTACCTTATATATTTTAAACGCTTTCATTTATCAGCATCCTCTGACATTACAATGTCACAAAAGGAAGATGGATCATCATTATTTTTCATTGAAACATTATTAAAAATACTTTGCACACTAGGAACAGTGGCCTTTCTTCAAATTAGTCTTTTTTTTTAACTCTTAATCACACCATAGAGAGCAAAGTATTTTTTTTCCAGAAATCACCACTAACATTTCCTACAGAGTTACTATACTGGATTTATTAAATTCTTTAATGTGACGAATGACTTTGAATACATATTATCCTTTCAAAATTGTGATTAAATAACCTTAACAGCATCAGGAACTGAACTGCATAGAAAAACTCACAGAGAAAAAAACACATGAGTTGGGGGGGGAAGAATTGTGTATGCTAAGAAAGTTTAACCTATAGCTTACCGGTCATAGTCTCCATTACACAGTGCTCTGACAGAAATCTTGAACGCCTGCCACACTGGATTTAATGTATTTTTTATGACTTCAGTTTTGTGGCAGATTGTAAAACTGTAATAAAAAAAAAATAATTTTAATTTATTTACTTTTTCTTTTGTGTCACCAGACACGGAATCTCTATTCATTCGCACAATGTCCAAATAGACTTTAAGATAACTAAAAAAGAAATGCAGTGACATCAGAGAGGAGGAAGAACTGAGGAGGATGGATGGGACTGAGAGAGATAACACACTAGGGTGCTCAACAACTTTAAACCTAAAAGTTTTTACCCCAAACTTTAGCAAGATTTACAAGTATCCAGTGAGTGACTTCAGGCAAAAGCAGCCTCCATCCTACTTATTTAAACAGTCCTTGTACAGCCAGGAATCAGCCACAGATCCAGAAAGAAAGCGGTCTGGTACAGATTAAGAAATGGAGCTAAGGGTGTCCCGGCTTTCTGATTCTTGTTCCCCATTTTATGTCTATGATTTTTTAACCAGGGCTGTCTCAGCTAAAACCTATAAGGCTCCTTAAGACCCTATGATCACCTTTTCTCATGCTTTCTCTAAATAATGCAATATTAAAGAGCACGTTTTAAATCCTTGCCTTGGGGACTGAATTGTTCAAAAGAAAATAGGAGGCAAGGTCACTGGTGAAATCACTATTGAAATTCTACATACAGATGTGACTAAAGCTGTCCTGTAAGGGAGTATCTTCTTTATGTTCCAAAGGCCTGTTTTTATCCTGGCTATGGCTCAGAAGGCATGCCTGAAGTTGAGACAGAAAAGTGAGCATCCTTCTGACCACTGCTGGATTTAGGAGACCAATAAAGACCCAGTGGCTCAACACTCACCTCTTGGAAGGAAGTGGAGAAGCATGGCACTCAAGGCTAAGAGAAACTGCATATACGAGCACTCTCAGTGAATGCCCAGAGAAATTCCACTAATGACCTTAATGCAAGTCACAAAAGAGCCCTAACTCCTCTAGGCTCGCAATTTAAGATATTCAGCGCTTATTAACAAAGTTGTTTCTATAATCTGCCTCCGAAAGGAAAGGAGCAGGGAAGAGACACACAGACCCATACATAGGTTTATATTAACACCTGTTTCAGTTAAGTTACTCAAACAAGTAATATCATATATGTCTAGCCTATGGTTCAATATGAAGTTATATGTGACGACTATCAGCTTCCAAGAAAAATTGCCAGTAGACCTCCCACGTAAGTAGTATGTTGACCTGAAGTTAGCACATCGAGTCTTGGCAGCAGAACAAGAGAGATTAACCTACTTTAACAAATTAAAGCATAAATGTAGCAAACTGCCACTCACTTGATAAAAAAAGAAAAAACAAACACGCAAACAAATAAATATCTATTTAAGGTATTTTCGAATTCTATTTCCTAGAAGTCTGACAAAAGATAAAAGATATTTCCAAATTTGCGGTATCTTTTTATCTAAAACAATTTCTTAGGATTAACATATTCAATTTTCTTTGAGAATTCTATTTAACATAAATGCATACTTTTCTTAGCAAAATTAATACTATTTTACTATTTTTATTACAATTAACTTTCATAGTGCTCTGTATTTATCATACATTTAACTCTTAAAACCCTGAGCTGCAATACTTGATCTATTTGTTACAATAGTTTAATTCTTGTACTGCATAACTTTAGATTCTTAAATCCAACAAACACGATCAAAGAAACAGCTTAATCTGACACATTAAAAATTAAAATTATATTACCACCTGCAAATAAGTAAATTGCCTACTGTTTAGCAGCAGAAATACTTAACAGGCATCTACCTGCCATCTTCGTTGCTTCGATGAAATACGAGGAAAGGATCAGATTTGCCAAAAAAGTCCTTCTTGTCTAGCTTGTTCGCACAAAACTGCATTAAAACTGAATCCTGAAATGGGTAATATAGAAAAAATTACATACAGCATGCAGTTTATTACACTAAAATAGAAAAGCAAAATTCACTAATAATCATGTAAATAGAAAACAAAATAATGAGGGTATCTGTCTTCTAGATGCCCTCTACATATTTGCATTCCTGCCACATCCTTTTAGCGCAGTTTGAGCTGCTGGAACCAAGAATTCTTCTGTAGCGGCTGCAGAGGACAGGTATATTTCTGTGCTAAACGCCTCGGGACTTTCCCATTATTTTCTGACATGCAAAATTGCAGCCTCAAGGAAATAGATGCACAGGCAAGGAAGGCATAATAGAATTAATGTTAGAAACTCCAGTGAGACATGAGTAAGCCTCATCTCTTCAATGACTGGAACCTGAAGTTGTCTGCTCCTGCTGTCTGTAAAGCAAGTGGCTTAGTAGCTTGCTATTAAGAGTCTAGAAGCTTCCAGAAAATGAGCCTGGAACATATGAAATACACCCCTTCTGATGACAAACAAGAAGAGTTTCTTTGCTGTGGGCAGGCTAAGTGATAGTCACACACAGTTCATCTCTTTGGGTTGAGTTAAGAACACGAGGATTATACATGCAAAGATAAATCTGCAGGCTCACCTGCTAACTGGAGCAGGGTCTGCTGGAAGACTGGTCTACAGGTGTAACAGCAGCAAGAGGAAGACTTAAGGAAAATGTGGGATTAGCCCTGAGTACAGCAGGGGACCAGGTGACAAAGGACAAAAGCCTTCTATGACTTGGCTAGGAAAACAAACTAACACGAACCTCACAGAGTTCCACAGAGGGAAATGCCAAGTACTGCACTTGGAGAGGAATAACCCCAGCGCAGCTTATGCAACACAGAGCTGGAAAGCAGCTTTTCAGGAAAGGACTAGCAGGCCTTGGTGGGCACCAAGCTGACCAATGTGCCTTTGGCAACAAAGGTGGCAAATGGCCTCCTGGACTGCATTGGGAAGAATGCTGACAGAAAGCTGAAGGAAGTGACACAGCACTGGTGAGGCCACTCTAAGGGAGTGGACCATCTTTCATACGGTGAGAGGCTAACACCTGCAATTATTTAGCCTGAAAAAGAGAAGGGATCTTATCAATATGTATAAACAGCTGATGGAAAGGAGTAAACAGACTCTGCTTAGTGATATGAAGTGGAAGAACAAGTGGTAATAAGTGCAAATTGAAGCACAGCAAATTCCATTTAAATACAAGAAAAAAATTTTTGCTGTGGCTGTGGCAAAACACTGAAACAGAGAGACTATGGAGTCTTCTTGGATGCATTCAAAACCCGACTGCACAGAGCCCCAAGTAACCTGCTCTATGAAGAGCAAGAAGGTTGGACTAAGCAATCTCCCAAGGTGTCTTCCAATTTCAGCAATTCAGTGATTCTAAAAATCTTTGCTATTCTGAATATGAGCTATAAATGTTTGGTAAAAAAACTCAGAAGATCAAATGAGAATTATTCCAAATAATGAATAAACCTAGGAAGAAAAATATCTCAGTGAAGGTATTCAAGACATGGTGATAGATTGAGTGAGAGGGTGTGCACATTAAAGAGCATGACAGGCAACACAGAAGAGAGTGCAAGAGAGACTGAGCTCCAAATTCTTCACAAGTTCTCTTCAGTGATTTTGAACTAGTCATCATGTATGTAAAACCCGAGTGGGGTGAACCTGGAAGAACACGTGGGCCTTGGAAGGCACCCAGTATTTGTCTCCTTAAAAGGGAAAGAAAAAAAACCACAAACCTCTTCTGATTATGGATTTTATGACATATTTGTGGTTTTTAAATAGTTTGTTACAACTGGGATAAAAATGCTTATCTTGGAGGATAAACCCAGAATACCAGGAAAAAAATTCCTCACCAGGTCTTTCCCCTTCACCAGCCAAATTCCCCACTGCCTTTTAATTATAAGGTTAAAAATCCCAAATTTTACTTTGATGTTCATGTAATGTTCCCTTCCATAATGGAAATATAATTCCATGGCTGAAACAAATAGATCTTTGTTAAAAATAATAAAAATAAGAGATTAAAATATGATTGATTAGTTGGGGAAATAAAGATTACAGATTCATCTAAGAATCAAAACCTTGATGCTGATTCTTTTTTCTGCTGCTTCTATCTAAAACTAAGAGTAACTCATAGGAAAAAGGTACTCTAAATTCCATATGTCACAAAATGTAGATTTCTACATCATACCTTTAAGAATCTGGTGCTGTGTAAATCACAAAATTTAATATTTCAAAAAGCAATGAACAGACACTTACTCGGCAACAGCCTAGCTCCTCTGCTGTTACTATGACTGTCCCACATTTCTTCCCAGGAATTCCTCTGCAAGAAAATACAACTACATCACCTCAGCTCCTTGATACCATTTATGAAAGTTACAGCTGACAGATAAACACAAGGGAAGCTTTCAAGTCACAAAACTGCTGACATGCTGTACAATCACCCTTTTTGACACTTGTCCTGTGTAAAAAAGTTGACTTATCCTACGTGAATTGGTACATGAGTTGTGTATTTGTTCTAACTAGCAAGAAACAAATCAGTTTAATTTTTAAAGAAATAGCATGAAAAGCTTAATGGGATGAAATGACAATACCAGAATCTTTATTTTCTTGCCCTCCCACTGGCACTTTATTTAAAGATGACTCTACAACTTACTGATTTGTGAACAGCAAACTTTTGCAAATTTTCTTTAAACAAAATACCTAAAAAATATTTAAAACTATACACCAGCCTGAAATGTCTATGAAGACACATAATAACCTCACCATATCAGATACAGTAGTTGCAACATAAATTATAATTCACCTAGACAGCCATAAATATCATGCTGCTGCAACACCAAAGAGCACAAAACAGATCCTTACATAAAGAACTATACAGGAATGGAAAAGCCACACATAATCTGACAGCATTCAGTGCCAGCAGCCTTTTTTTGAGGAGGGAGGGGCATGGCAATGGGAAATACACATATTGAGATGCAACTTTTTGCATGACGCTGTATTATAAATGAGTAGCTTGCAATAGCCGAACGTCTGCGTGTGTGTCCGTTTACACACACCTTAGGGATTACTTGTAGATCTTCTTTCCCAAAACTAATGCTATTTCTTAGGCTCATTTTTAGTTCAGAGTTTTAGTTTAAATCTTGAACATAGTTACTGATTTGGATAAAAATGCTTTACAAGAAGACAGTAAGGTAATATTACATTTTAAAATTGCATTTCTTTTTTTCTAAAAGAACTAGAGGGCACTCCTGTTCTTCTGTTAAGACAAGACATTAATATAAACATTTACTTTTGTTCTTATTTTGCTTGTTAGTTTCCTTGATCCTTTTGAAATGTTGTACAATGCTCTAACTCTCATTAAGTGAGACTTAACTAGACTTACCAAGACTGTGGTATAATAAAGAACTGGTGGGAAAATAGTTCTAAGAAGCAGATGAAAGTTTATAAATTATGAACATAGGAGCAAATCCTGATGAAAATTTTTGCAAGCTCACTGAAACTCCTGTTTAGAAGTTGGGTTTTTAAGTCTGTAAGTGTTGTGGTTTAAGCCCAGCCGTAAATCAGTACCATGCAGCCATTCTCTCACTCCCCCTCTTCCTCCCCCCTGCTCCCAGAGGGATGGGGAGGAGAATCGAAAGAGTGTAACTCCCACGGGTTGAGAGAAGAACAGCCCAGTAACTAAGGTATAACACAAATCACTGCTGCTACCGCCAATGATAATAATAATAAATGAAATAACAAGGGAAGAGAATACAACCTCTCACCACCCACCGACCGACACCCAGCCCGACCCAGCAGTGATCTAAGCCCTTCCAGCTAACTGCCCTCAGTTAATATAGTGGGCATGACGTGCTGTGGTATGGAATACCTCTTTGGTCAGTTTGGGTCAGGTGTCCTGTCTCTGCTTCCTCCCGGCTTCCCCTCCTCCCTGGCAGAGCATGAGACTCAGAGTCCTTGGTCAGAGTAAACATTACTGAGTAACAACTAAAAACATAGGTGCTATCAGCACTGTTCCCAGGCTGAAAGTAAAAAACACAGAGCTGCACCAGCTACTAAGAAGGAGAAAAAATGACTGCTATTGCTGAACCCAGGACGATAAGGAACATACAAAGGAATGCTGCTCCTTTACCGCTGCAATCATTTTCCAGTCATCAGAGGCGCACATGACTGCTCTCCTGGACCTCCTCAGTGCTGCATGGTAAGTCTGAATTTCACAAGGAAAACAGTGGATAGGGAAACTATTCAAGGTTAGTTGTGAAATTTTAAATGACTATTCATATACACACAAAACTTATGGCATTCTTCCATTTAATGCGGTATGACATAGAGTACAATACTTCAAGACCAAATCAGAGAACTTTCTTCAAATAACAGGAAAAATAATCTGGACATTGCAAATGTTACATGGTATAATTCACAGTTTTATCAGCTTCTTCAAGTCATAAGGTTTTATATCTGCCACTCTTCTACAGCTCAAGACTGAAAATTACCAATTTTAGCCTCTGTAACAATGGGATATTGAAACTGAAAGATCTTCAAAAGATAAAAAAGCTGCATTTTTTTCTTTTGAACAGTACTTCTTGAAGCTTCAAAAACTTCTGAAATGTTGTAGTAAGAGCAATATGGAAACCAGTTAATTGGTAATATTGCCCAATCCCAAGAGATACATATGTCTGCAGTTATCACTCTGAAGGACTGGGGAAACTGGAGAGGCAATCCCCTGAAGATATTTAGGTGGGTATGGGTAGGCAAAAAAAAGAAAAAGGAATTCTTGGTTGTTGAGTAGATGTGAAAAGTACACATAATGTAGTAATATCTAAAAGCACCTAGTGTAAGCTTTCGCTTCATGTATCTCCAAGGTTCTTAAGGACACATGCCTTAAAAAGGAAGGATAATATTGCCATGATGGCTGGCACAGAGGTGAAATGCTTAATTGAGGTTAGCACAGAATTTCTCTACAGAACAGAAAGTTCTCATTATTCAGGAACTAAAAACTCTATCAAGTGACCTCTACAGCTTGTGACACTATTAAGTACAATCTCTGAATGCTTGTCTTGAGACTACAAGCATAAAAATGTGCTCTGCCATTTGCAGACACTAAAGAGTTTGCTCTCATATGAATTCCCTTACAAACTATTCATTAAGGAAAAAATCCAGAAGTACAAAGTCAGCACCCTGAAAAAAACTTCAGTGGTCACAGATCAGCCAAATGGCAAGACCTTTAAATAGCAATAATGCCTTCTGAGAATAACAAAATAATTTTAATCTGGTCTTATCACTGTATGAAAATACAGTGCTTAGAGATTCAGCAATACAGACCAGTCCTTCCCACTGCCACAGAAATACTGACTAATATTACCTTGAAGATGAGCAGGTTCCACCTGTTTAAATCAAGAATTCAGTGCCACTGCCCGTCTTCTTTCACTTTCATGAGTAACTGGTACTGAGCTGCCATGGAGGTGGTTCTATAGCACTGAAGTGACAATACAGAATTTATGTTTAGGCAACCAGTTTCTCAGGGTAAATTTATGTGGAAACGCTGAGGGTTTGTGGGGTAATTGTGAGGCAATCTGTATTGCATAACTACTGTCAACTCCAATACTCAGTGCTAGCTATCCGACACAGATACAGCAGATGTGCCAGTCTAAGTGTGAATAGGGTGCAAACTGAATAAAAGAAGGTAAAATGTGAGGAAGAACTACGTTTCAGTGGGTCCTACTGGTTTGAGAGCTAGAACCTGCAGGTGCTCTACAACAATCATCTCTTTTTGGACAGTATTCGAAGGAGCAAGTAATTTGACTATTAGAGGAATCAAACAGAAAACCATCAAATGAAAGGTCCTCATCAATATATGCATGTCTCTAGATAAGATACAATCTCGAGGAGTAACTGTCTTAGAGCAAATGATTCCACAACTGAGACTCCACACCTGCAGCACCTACAGAAGTTTGAAAAGACACTCTGAAAACCATTTGGGCTTCAACAAGGATGGAAAGGAACTGGTGGTAAAGTTGGAGAAAGATGACAATTTATCTGGGAATTCAAACCTGAGAGGTTAAACAGAGCCTCCAATTTTGCAAGCTGAAATGGCAATGAGCCAGAGGAAGGAACACCTTTCTGATCATTAAAACATTTAGTCTTATCCCTGAATTTACAAAACCTAGCTCTCTGGCAGTCACAACCACAGATAAGAGGATAGGACAAATACATAGGAAGTCCCAGTTCCAGGGTTCAGATGTTTTTCTATCAATTACGTTCACAGAAAGATGGCAGGAGAATGAAATTTCCAAAATAGGCCAGCTGGCTCCAGTACAACCTCATTAGCAGGCAATAGCACTCAGATGTGAATAACTAGCATGGAACACTCATTAAGCTTTGCAATGTCTCTGCCTCATCATTAAAGGGAATCCCTACAGGAATACACTTAGTAGATCCTGAAAGAAGCATTGCTCAGTTATATACGTGGCTAGCATCTTCTCTCTAGGAAGACAGAACATGAAAATATCCAACGCTGAACAATGCCTGGGAAGGTAATGCTCTGTTGAGAGAAAAATGAAGCTGTGTAATTTCTGGAAGTAGATATATCTGTACCTTGTCCTTTCGTGCTAACACAACTGAGACACACAAGGCCAGTCTGAGTAAATCTTACACACAGAGTTTGTCTTGCGAAGCCATTTAATGAATCTAGTAACCCAACAGGTAAAGAGAGTAAATATTACTGTTAAAATGTCAGGTTCCCCATTTCACCTGCTTTGTATGATAGGATTTACTTTCCAAGTGAAATAATCCCAAGTAAATGTTCATCTCTGTATCTGGCCAGTCTTTAAAATAAAGTGCAACACTAAAGTATGTTCTTGAACAGAACCACTCATAGTCACAAGGACAACAGGCCAGCACACTTCCATTCTGGGAACAAGAGTCTTCTATGGCAGACTGCATTGAATTTAAAGCCCTTAATAGCGTCAGAAACAGAAAGGGATGCTCAGGAGACATCTGCATAACTGCCAAGACCAAATAAAAATACTAGGTTCATGCCTCAGATGAACAATCTGCTGGTGCTTGCAAGACCAATGAAACTTCAAGTCATGCCTGTCATGAAGGCAAAAAAGAAAAATGTGTGTATACACATTCTGAAAAATAAAACATCTTCACTTTTGTACTCACCATGAAGGTTAGCAGCAAGGTATTTTTCAGTCTGCCTGACAGACCACTGTCTGTCAACCCTCTAGGCTTGAGATGATCTACCTTTGTTTTAATGAAGAACAAGAGTATCCTAAGGGAATTTTACCTGGTGATATACAATCTGACTTAGAGTTAGCCAGCTCATGGCAGCCATGGAGTCTTGAATCTCCTGAGTCTTTTGTAAATGTCCGAAGTAGACAGATCTGAAATTCAAGCTTTGAGTATTTATAATTTTCATTTCCAAGAAATGTCACAGCTTTCTTGAATGCCAATCAGAAAATGGAATACAAGCTTCTCAAGCTGCTTAAGTACAAAAAGTGCTACTTCAGTAGAGGAGCTGATTGGGACTAAAACAGCACTGGGCATTCTCTTCTTTGTACATCCACTTGCTGAGAATAGAAAAGACAGAATGATGACGACCTTCAGAAATACTGTGAAGAGAAAAAGCTCTCTGAACTCTAGTCACAGTTCATAAAGAACATCCAAATCATGCGAATGCGGACTTGACTTTGTAAAAAGAAGGGTAAATTCAAAGTAGGAAATATCCTTAAGAACAGAAGACATGCGATATTGCCAACTGAATTACTGCTATATGAATATTAAGAGACACTAAACACATGCCAATAAGCAAATAATGCCGAAATGCAATGCTACAGTTTAATGAATAAAGTAAGACAACAGATGTCTCCTAGTCACCAAGGTATCCAGACCTCAGAGTGAACAACCAACCAGGGAGAGTTGTCTAGCCACAGCACTGTCAAAAGCACCAATGACAAAATAAAATCTGAACACTGGGAAGAGCTGATAAAAAGTCATGAACACTTTCTCATTAACAAATATCTACCCACATCACATATACCAAAAGGAAGTTATATTTCAAAGTCTTTTAGGTGGACAACTGATTTGGGTCCATTTAGTAAATGCCATACAACAGAGTATCAGAAGCCAGACCTGAACAATGCTTGTTTACCCAAGAGAAAAATGCATTACACAGCCCCACACAACTGTGAAATAATTGTAAGACCTTTTTTCCATAGAATCTTCACTGGTATCTTTTCCTTCCTGTTAGTCACATCAGACTTCACTTAACCTGTATCAAGTGATAATAAACTGCTGAATGGATGATGTTTACCTACATGTTTAAAACAAACTTCAGGAATTTTCTCAGAAAAAAAAAAAGTGTAGTGTGCTGAATAATTTACCACTTTTCAGAAAGAAAAATCTATAAAAGAGCTTCAAGAAGTCAGCAAGATTTGCCTTACTAAATATGAGAGGCTAAGAAAGTTGGGGCTGTTCAGCCTGCAGAAGAGAAGGCTGCGTGGAGACCTCAGAGCAGCCTTCCAGTATCTGAAGGGGGCCTAGAAGGATGCCGGAGAGGGACTCTTCATCAGGGACTGCAGTGATAGGACAAGGAGTAATGGGTTAAAACTTAAACAGGGGAAGTTTAGATTGGATATAAGGAAGAAGTTCTTTACTGTGAGGGTGGTGAGGCACTGGAATGGGTTGCCCAGGGAAGTTGTGAATGCTCCATCCCTGGCAGTGTTCAAGTGCCAGGTTGGACAGAGCCTTGGGTGACATGGTTTAGTGTGAGGGGGACTGGAATTAGATGATCTTAAGGTCTTTTCCAACCCAAACTCTTCTCCTTTGTTTGCAGAAAAGCTTTTTCAGTCACACAATCTAACACACCTCTTCTATTGTATCACTTAACTATACTTGTCCTCAAGGCTATTTCCTGGACAGGCTTTTAAAAGTTTAATATCCAGAATGGGATTAAGAGGAGAACTGCAAAACACTCTTGTTTAATAACAACCCTATTTTCAGAAGTTAACCATTTTGTATGATTGTATGAGAAATTTGATCAGCTGATTCTTCATTGTGTGTTTGTAGGGGGATTTTTGCAGGAGCTAGAATACAATCAGCAGTTTCCTACTGCTCCACAGTAGCCATAATAAATTAAACAGCAATTTACCACTCATAAAACTGTTGCAATCAATCTTAGGGATTTAGGGGGTTGATCTGGGGTGTTTGGATTAGATTATTTTTTGGGGGGGGGAAGTGTTACCTTTGCTTAGTGTTGAGTTTTATACAATATTTATTGCAGACAACTTGTCATTAGCTACTGAAGTTGAAGGACATTTTAAAAGTTAAAGTTCATCTGCAAACCTTGATGACACCAGGAAAATGACAGAATTTTAAAGTACCTTTTCTGGGTAGCTTTTCAGGTTATTGAAGGAAGCGATACAGTGATGTAGCACTACTTCTAAGATACGTTAACATGTGCATAGATGTGTTTTTAAGTTTAGATAGTGTGTTTCTAAGAGTTTTGCTGAATTACGCTGCAGATACTGAAACCTGACTCATCTGCAGAGTGAAATACCCTTAAAATGAAGCTGTTCCCAGGGTGCACAGTCCCTCCAATATAGAGAAGGGAACATGTAGTGATATTAATAGAACTGCTTATGTATAGGACAATTAAGCCCCAAAAGGCAGTGGTGTAGTCCTTGGGAAAGGAGGGTGAGGAGGGCAGGAAAGGTTGTGGAGGGGGCAGGGAGGATTGCTAAGGAATTATCATGAAGACCGAGTCTGTAAATACAGAGATCAGGTGACCAAACTATATTCGGAACTCCTACAAATTCAGCAAAAATGCTTTTATTACTGATCTCAATTATGAATATAAAGAGAATATGAATCATATTGTTAAAGTAGGTTGCAGTAGTGATGGTGACAGCAGCGTACTGGTTTTGCACGGCAAGGTTTTGGAAGCAGAAGGGCTGGAAGGGTGGCTCCTGTGAGAAGCTGCTAGAAGCTTCGCCCCGTCCCACTGAACCAATGCAGCTGGCTTCAAGATGGATCTGCACCATGGCGAGGCTGAGCTCATCAGCAATGATGGTACACATCGGGACAACAAAGTTAAGAAGGAGAAAAAGTTACAGGGCAGGAGCAATTGTAGCTGGAGAGAGGACTGAGAATATAAGAGAAAAACATCCCTACAGACACTTGCATCAGTGCAGGAGGGAAGAAGGTGCTGCAGGCACTGGAGCAGAGATTCCCCAGCAGCCCGTGGTACACCCCATGATGAGGCTGCTGTGCCCCTGTAGCCCATGGAGGAGCAGATCTCCACCTGCAGCCACTGGAGGTCCACGGTGGAGCAGATCTCCACCTGCAGCCCAGGGAGGATCCTACGCTGGACCAGGGAAATGCCTAAAGGAGGCTGTGACCCCATGGGAATCCCGTGCTGGAGCAGGCTCCTGGCAGGACCTGTGGCCCCATGGAGAGAAGAGCCCAGGCTGGTGCAGGTTTGCTGCAGTACTTGTGACCCCACAGGGGACCCACACTGGAGCAGTCCGTTTCTGAAGGGCTGCACCCACGGAAGGGACCCACACTGGAGCAGTTCAGGCTGAAAAACTGTAGCCTGTGAGGACTCATGTTGGAGAAGTCTGTGGAGGACTGTCTCCTATTGGAGCGACCCCATACTGCAGCAGGGAAGAGTGTGAGGAGCCTCCCTCCTAAGGAGGAAGGAGCGTCAGAGACATGTGATGAACTGACCACAGCCCCCATTCCCTGTCCCCCTGTAGGGAGGACATAGAGAAATCAGAAGTTAAGCCCAGGAAGAAGGGAGGAGCAGGGGGAAGCTGTTTTTAAGATTTGATTTTATTTCTTATTACTCTACTCCGATTTGATTGGTAATAAATTGAAGTATTTCTTCCCCCGAGTCGAGCCTGTTTTGCCCATGACAGCAATTGCTGAGTGATCTCTCCCTGTCCTTATCTCAACCCATGACACTTTTGTTACAGTTTCTCTCCCTTGTCCAGTTGAGGAGGGGAAGTGACAGAGTGTCAACATCACAACCCCGGTGTCTAGCCAGGGTCAATGCACCACAAGCACTCATGGAATTCAGAAGAGAGCTAAAGGCTTAGAATTGTTACAAATCAATTTGGATCATTTGCTGTTGCCTGTAAATTAGGGGAACTAAATCAAAGGCTTATTTTGATAAAACACCATGTGAAAATGTTTTTTTTTGTCATGTTACTCTTATTTTTCAGCATGAACTGTGCAATAAATGAGTACGCTGAAGAGCTGAAATGTGCCTTTGTACAAAACCCAAATGACTGGAAGTAAGAGATTTACAGACAGAATTTAGTCAAAGCTAATGAACTGGAAGGGCGTAATTGCAGGAATGCCTCCCCACAAAGCAGTGCTAGCCAACCCCTGATAGTTATGATTCAAAAGGATTTGTTCCAGGTATGCACAAGTCTCAGATTCAAGCAGATTAAATCACATTAAAATATCTTCTAAACTTATAATTAAAGTTTGCCATAGTTTAAGGGAAACATTTCTTTTACTTTAAAGATTTTATTTCATAAGGATCCTTAGATTCAAGGAAAACTATGTAAATTCTCTTTTAGTTTATCAATTTAAAAGGTGTGTTCTGAACTGCTATTTCATCCACAATGTGTTCTAGAGACAACCTGAAATTACTTTTGGCATGGAAACAGGAAATTTTAGATGTTTTTCCAACCTAACACTTGCACGGGATTTATAAAAATTAAAGTATTTAATTGGGTTAAAGTATTTAGGTTTTAGCATTTTGTCAGAAAAATGACAAAAATTCCAAGTCAAAAGTTGTTACCGTTACACAAAATGTCCAACTGAGCCTTTAAACATTTGCTTTTAATGTAACAGCTGAGTCTGTAGCATACATTTAGATAAAAATTGTACAATATTTTCAATTATTCAAACATGGAGGAATAGAAAATTAAGATTGTTCAAACAATTCTTATTTTAAATACCCACACATCCCTATGAACAATGGCTTGTAAACATCAAAACCCTCTCAGTGGGAGAAAAAGCCACTGATTCTAAGACAGTTTTTGATAAATTTAGTAGGATAAATAGAAAATATTTGATACCCTACATCACCTCATTGTTTGGGAATTGGATTAGTGGGAACAATAGAAATACAAGTAGGAACATTTGGACTTGAAACACTGAGAGATTTTTTTTCCCTTGATGCTTGAACAAAAGGCAGTAAAGATTTATGATGTGCCAATTTGCGAACTAAATAGAAAAAACATTTTTAAGATTAGTTTGCTCAAACTATTCTTAATGCAAGTTGAAATGAAGCTGACAACAATTTTGGGTGAGTCGATTCTTTTGCTAATTGTCCAAATTCAAACATAAATTATCTTAGTCTACATAAATTATCTTAGTCTATAAAGGACTTCTATTGCACCTAGCAGTTTATTCGCTCTTAGAAGCCTTGTCTGTTGATTCCAAGTATCCAGATACCTCATGGCACAAAAGCCCTGCAACTCACCCCATGAAACAGTATGTATTCATCCAGTGTTCTAGAATGACATACTTACACAATTGATTTTTCCAATCTGCTCCCCTGTGATCCAACTATTTCTCCCAGTGTACAAAACATCTGTCCCAAAAAATCCTGAAAAGCAGTAACATAAAACTCAGAATACATATTTCACATTGAAACAAATTTGGTTTCCCATTTATCTGGGCTGTTTATTACTGTAGAACACACTGCTGAACATCACATCTAAATAATAAATATGCAATAATGAATCATAAGAAAAGACTCACTATTATATATTTCACATAACATTGGTTCATATTTACAGAAGTAACTCTAATACAGTCCACTTACTGGTTTTTTTTTCCTGCCTGTTTCATTGACAAAAATTAAACTGAGATGGAAGCAAATTAAAAGGATTAGAAACATGACTATTTCTTTACCTTCTTTAAATGGAGCTTTTTAATAAATTTTTCTTTTATGAAGATATTGTACACTGATTCTATGAATTTCTTGGAAGTTAATTATGTTGGCAACATTCAAGCCTGAGCAGGATCTGTATGAGCACCCTGGATTGCAAATATACACAAACACTGCCTTAATGACACACTTTATTTATCCCGTTTTATACTTTACCACTAAAAATTTTCATAATATGTTTGCCTGCAACATAAGTAGTATAAAAATATGAAGGGATTTTCAAACTGTTGTATACAATGATTTTATGCTGCAGATGCACTCCTTATGTTCCATGTGAAAATAGCTTGCTAGCTCTGTTCTTCTTCAGCATTACTGGCAGCAGTGGTAACAGTACCTTGTAAGATTTGTTCATAAACAGTAATGATCAAGACACTATGATTCCTATGCAGCAAACTGTAACTTCATGATACTGTGTACAGTAGGGAGTACCTGCACAAGTAGTTCTTACTCTTCTCTCAGCCTAGGTCACTCATTGCTATCTCTGAGCTGTGTTAGTTATGGGTCCATATAATGAATTGCTTCTGAGAACTAACCCCACCAAAGAAAATAACTGCAAAAAAATACTTTTTTCAACTATGTCCCTTAACTGATCTGACACCACAACACTGCTTCCATAAAGGTAAGTCTTTTAAAATGGCTAAAAAATTACTCCGAAAAGACTCATCTCATTCATTTTTAAAAACATTGGGCATGACATATTCTAAAATAACACCATTTTCTACAGTGAAACCACAATTTTCTTCCCCCTTTTTGTGGAGTTTGAATGATTCATTCCTATTAATTCCACAGTCTATTATTAACGACAATTGTCCATTACTCTGTTCTTTCCTTAAATCAGTAAGTTACCATGAACATAAAAGTCTGATTTCAGGTAGTCAGTTTCATAAACATTATTAGAGACAGCTAAAATCTGCCTAAATCAGCTGAAAAACTGCAGACAGCAGCACTGTCTGGTCTGCTTACTTTATACATCCATTATAAAACTCGGCAAAATGCGAAGTAAATGAAGCAAAACTGAGTCGCTGAAATTGAAATTCTTCAGGCTGATTTTTTCATTCCCCCAAACTGTATAACTAGGAAATGACACTGCCCAAAGGAATGGGTCAACAGATTTTTAGGAACAAGGAAGATTTTACTCCACACAGGGTGACTACAACACATGAGCAGTCTAGCTATGCAAATACTATTGACATGCTTCAGAAACAAAGCCGCCAGTGCATGGATATGAGCAAAGCTCTGCTCACTTCCTACCCACACACTGCCGAAATTGTTAAGAGCTACTGAAAAGATACACAGGAACCTGGCAGCAAAAGGAGCAATCCAGACCAACCTTGAGCACTTCAGAAATGATAGAAATTATCGTCTGTGATTAAGAAACACATTTCTAGCTACCATCTTTTGTAGCGTTCTCAGAGCGCCATCTTCTCTGTGTGCATATATTCTATGTGTATAGTTTGGATGCCTTCAGCACAAGTCTACACCAACTCATACAGATTTCCTCTGGAAGACAATGGAGGACAACAGGTATTTCTGATATTAATGTTAATGTGTAAAGAATAAAGTTTCCCTCCACAACTGAAGATTCCAGGAAATAGGCTCTGTTTAAAAGACAGGACCTAATGCATCCAAATATGCCTAGCCTATACTAATTGGAACATTGCAGGCACATATGTAATTCAGGAGCTACTTGAACAGTCTTCAGAAGAACAGTGATTTGTTTTCTCATTGTTTTGTTCTGGTTTTCCATGGGCTCAGCAAGATATTCAAAGCTGAGTTCCAGTTCCCATAATCAAACAATGAAATCTAGGCTGTATATTTGTATACATCTTTCTTTGCACTTCCTTAGTGACTAACTTATACTGTGTCTTATCTTTTTCTTAAAGCTTAATTACAAGTTTTTTTGTGCAAAGAAGTATGTTTCAGGGGAAAAAAAAAGAATTCAGATAAACTAGGTACCACAGAAGTGCAAAACAATCTTGAGCAGAAGCCCGGTATAAGCCTTTATCCTTACTGAAGACAGCATACAGAAGACTTCCCTTTTCTGCATCTTCACAGCTAGCACTGCAATTACACAGACCATCTTTTCAAGATGACAGAGATGAAAAACAGTTTGCCAGGATCTTTAAATCATTACACGGGGGATCCAACTGGAGATCAATGGCTGAAAGTCTTTTATTTTCACTGTGAAACACACACAACATTGCTTCTATTATTCTCCTTTGCTCCAGGTTCCAAAAGGCTCATTTATCAAAGCTATCCCATACTTACTTAACAAAAGTCACTCAGATGCCTCTGAATTCTATTATCACATCTCTAAATTTTAAAGTTACTATTTAACCCTTTCCACTTCAGGATGATATGAGTATAAAAGGTTTCCACCAATATGAATAAGGACAAAATCAAAACATGTTTACACTTCTTAGGTCCCAGAGAAGTAACAACAAAATGCAGCATACCACATATTTAAAAGGTATGCATGGGCGCTTAAATATGCCCTCACCAGGACAAATGTCCTGCTAACATTATAACACAGAACAATAACTGCATTTCTCTCCATTCATCTGGTATTACTTACAGTCAAATGGAAATAAACATATTTAGGAAAGTGTAAGCATTTCAGCAGGAGAAAGCATAACAGTGAGGAAAAACTTACATGTTTTGATAGGTTCGGGCTCTTTGAGTCAACATCATAGCTTAAAGAGAAAAAAAAAAGGTGATATCAGAGTTGCCAGATGACAGATCCGAGATAAATGTAAGAAGATAGAACCCAAACAGTTCTTTCACCTGTTTCAGTGTGTGGAATTTACACAGATACATGAATGGAAGTCTCACCAGTAAGAATGGCAAACTGAATCATCACAGATTATAGGATTAGGCTCACTAGCTATTTGAAACAAAATAGTTTTCAACAAAGTACAGCCTTCTAAGAGAAATTATTTTGATATTCTTGTTTGAACAATGAAATCTGCCAAAGAAGAGAACAAACATTAAAAAATAATCTTAGAAAACAAACTTGTGAATTATTTTATTACGTAGTTCTTCGGTCATTTCACTAATTAAATAGAAATAACTGACAATAAACTAAATTGCTTCTAACTATAGTTTGACTATAAGGATAACAGGAAGGGATTAAGGATAACAGGAACGGATTCTAGGGGTACGTAGCAAATAAAAAACAAACTAGGGACA
The DNA here is from genome assembly GCF_037157495.1 of Lathamus discolor. NCBI lineage: Eukaryota > Metazoa > Chordata > Aves > Psittaciformes > Psittacidae > Lathamus > Lathamus discolor. The sequence continues at coordinate 27,950,228 of NC_088884.1, forward strand.
ATGTAGGCCCCCTGAGGAAGCTCTCGGGAGAACTGGCTACACAGGATTTGGAGAAGGCTGAGGTTCTGAATGACTTCTTTGCCTCGGTCTTCACTGGCAAAGGCTCCAACCGCACCACTCAAGTCTTGGAAGTCAGACGCAGGGACTGTGAGAATGAAGACCTTGGGCCCACTGTGGGAGAGGATCTGGTTCGAGACCATCTTAAAAATCTGAACGTGCACAAGTCTGTGGGACCTGATGAAATCCATCTGTGAGTCCTGAAGGAGCTGGCGAATGAAGTTGCTAAGCCACTGGCCATCGTATCTGAAAAATCATGGCAGTCAGTTGAAGTTCCCGACAACTGGAAAAAGGGAAATATAACCCCCATTTTCAAGAAGGGGAAAATGGAAGACCCGGGGAATTACAGACCAGTCAGTCTCACCTCTGTGCCTGTCAAAATCTTGGAGCACATTCTCCTGGACAACATGCTAAGGCACATGAAAAACAACAAGGTGCTTGGTGACAGCCAGCATGGCTTCACTAAGGGGAAATCCTGCCTGACCAATTTGGTGGCCTTCTATGATGGGGCTACAGAATTGATGGACAAGGGTAGAGCAGTTGATGTCATCTACCTGGACTTGTGAAAAGCGTTCCACACTGTCCCACACAACATCCTTGTCTCTAAATTGGAGAGACATCAATTTGATGAATGGACCACTCAGTGGATAAAGAACTGGCTGGATGGCTGCACACAAAGAGTTGGGGTCAATGGCTCAATGTCCAGATGGAGACCAGTAACGAGTGATGTCCCTCAGGGATCGGTGTTGGGACCGGTCTTGTTTAACATCTTTGTTGCTGACATGAACAGTGGGATTGAGTGCACCCTCAGCAAGTTTGCCGATGACACCAAGCTGTGTGGTTCAGCTGATACGCTGGAGAGAAGGGATGCCATCCAGAGGGACCTTGACACGCTTGTAAGGTGGGCTGATGCCAACCTCATGAAGTTCAACCATGACAAGTGCACCTGGGTCAGAGCAATCCCAAGCACAGCTACAGGTTGGGCAGAGAAGAGATTCCGAGCAGCCCTGCGGAGAAGGACTTGGGGGTGCTGGTTGATGAGAAAATGAACATGAGCCGGAGGTGTGCGCCTCGTAGCCCAGAAAGCCAACCGTATCCTGGGCTGCATCAAAAGGAGCGTGACCAGCAGGTTGAAAGAGGTGATCCTGCCCCTCTACTCTGCTCTTGTGAGACCTCACCTGGAGCATTGTGTGCAGTTCTGGTGTCCTCAACATAAAAAGGACATGGAACTGCTGGAGCAAGTCCAGAGGAGGCCACGAGGATGATCAGGGGACTGGAACACCTCCTGTATGAAGACAGGCTGAGGAAGCTGGGGCTGTTCAGCCTGGAGAAGAAAAGGCTGTGCGGGGACCTCATAGCAGCCTTCCAGTACCTGAAGGGGGCCTATAGGGATGCCGGTGAGGGACTCTTCATCAGGGACTGTAGTGACAGGACAAGGGGTAACGGGTTAAAACTTAAACAGGGGAACTTTAGATTGGATATAAGGAGGATGTTCTTTACTGTGAGGGTGGTGTGGCACTGGGATGGGTTGCCCAGGGAGGCTGTGAATGCTCCATCCCTGGCGGTGTTCAAGGCCAGGTTGGACACAGCCTTGGGTGAGATGGTTTAGTGTGAGGTGTCCCTGCCCATGGCAGGGGGGTTGGAACTGGATTATTTTAAGGTCCTTTCCAACCCTAACTGTTCTATGATTCTACAATTCTATGACTTGTTCTTTTCAGTTTATTAAGAGATATACTTTCTGTTGCAAAAAGAATCATATGTGGAGTCTCTTTCTTTAAAAAATAACATTAAAAACAGATACTCTGGTTTCAAGTTCAAAAAAGATTTGTGTTCTGTGGGAAGAGGCAGCCAAATCAACATTCCTACACAGCCCCAGCTGTGTCTTTATTTCAGCAACGCCTTACCTACTTGGAAGAGAATCCTTTATTTTACAAAGTGACTATCTGTTATTTTCAATAGCAGGGAGTGGTTACACTCAGCAGATTTAATGGCATTGAACCCAACTTTTGAAATAAAAAATAAAGTCTGCACCAGGCTTCCATGGTGACGATGACAGAATATGTACCTGGCCATTTAGAAGCACCCTGTAATCTATCTTAGCATTGATTGTTTCCTTTCACTCTTTGACACCGTTTAAGCCTAGATGGAAACAGCTAGCTGCTACTCATGTTTTGAACACAGTGGAACTTTTTTCCTCACTCATCCCTCCAACACTTCTGTTAACTTAGAAAGCATTCTGACCTGCTATTAAAAGACTTTTACAGCTAAAGAAAAATCAGACATTTTTTGTTTGTTTCCATGATACAGGAAATACTGCCATTCAAAAACATTTCAGTACACCAAAAGCACTTTAGTAAAAGCTTGATTATCACAAAGACTGAATTGGTAAGAATGGGGTGAAATGTAACAGATGACATGCAAGGTGACCTGGTGACTAGAATCTCAATTCTGTTTTCCAAAGAATAAAGTGGAACTCAAACCAATCCCCCCAGTGGAATTAAATTAGTACATCTGGAATAATGTCAAAAGCCATCTACTTCTAGAACAATGGCTGTCATTTTAAAATCTTACAGTTTAATATACTTAGATGCATACTGGCATTTATTTCAGTAAAGAAAATTTTGGCTGTGTACTGCCTGTACAACATTATATTTCTGGACATAACGTTCATATCTGTTTTTTTGGCTATGCTGCAAGAATATTTTAACATTCTGACATCCTTAGCTTTTTAACTATTTCTAAAAGTAACGACTGTGAGTAGGATAGTACTTTAACCAGTTAACACCAGTCAATTTCTTAAAAGTCGGTCATCATTGTTACGTTACACATTTATTTCTGATGAAGCAATGCTAAATCAATCATGTTTATTAATAGAATCACAGAATCATAGAATCATAGAACCATAGAATAGTTAGGGCTGGAAAGGACCTCAAGATCATCCAGTTCCAACCCCCCTGCCACAGGCAGGGACACCTCACACCAAACCATGCCACCCAAGGCTTCATCCAACCCAGCCCTGAACACCACCAGGGATGGAGCACTCACACCCCCCTGGGCAACCCATTCCAGTGCCTCACCACCCCCACAGGAAAGAACCTCCTCCCCACATCCAATCCAAACTTCCCCCATGTAAGCTTCAACCTGTTACCCCCCGTCCCGTCACCACAGTCCCTGATGAAGAGTCCCTCCCCAGCATCCCCACAGGCCCCTCCCAGGCACTGGAAGGCCGCCACGAGGCCTCCACGCAGCCCCCTCCTCTCCAGGCTGAACAGCCCCAACTTCCTCAGCCTGTCTTCATACAGGAGGTGCTCCAGTCCCCTGATCATCCTCATGCCCCTCCTCTGGACTTGTTCCAGCAGTTCCATGTCCTTTTTATGTTGAGGACACCAGAACTGCACACAATACACTAGGTGAGTATTTGTTTAGTTCGCTCAGGAGAGGCAGTGGTTACAAATTGCATGTTTGTCACAACACTCCAAATTAATTGAACGAGACAAAAAATAATACAAAGTAAAACTGAAAACATGGCAAAGCCACATAACAAGCAAAATCAAATTTGTTTAACCCACGGGCCTCCTGGAAGCCAGAAAAAAGGGTCAAACTCCCACCCTTCCCAGGTTTGGACAGGAACATGAGCCAATTTTTGGATTCCGGATGTGATTCATTTTACTAGTTTACCTTTTTGTGATTACCTTTTCCTCCTTTCATAATGAGCTGGGGGGAGTACCTCTGTTCTTCATGTCCTGTCTTAACATGTTCCTGGTGGACCAAATTTCCCCCTCTTATAGCCAGCTCTTTCGCTGCCCCTGTCTGCAGCAATTCCTGGGATAGGGATTCATGGGCAGGAATTCCTCACACCATTCCTCCAAATAATGGATGAAAGAGTCTTAGCTCTTTCCCAATCATCCCTCAGGCAATGGCCGGTGGAGTCCCATTTCAGCTTCTCACACCCTTCTCCCAGGCAATGGATGTTGGAGTCTTGCCTCAACTCCTGCCATCCATCTCTGAGAAAAGAGATAGGTGGAATTCCATCTCAGCTTCTCATAGCAACCTTTGAGACAGTGGACAGTGGAGTCTAATTTTGGATCAGTGTCTAACAAATGGGCTTGCAAAAAGATGGAGAGCTCTTCAGAAGAATCGGTTCAGGGATAGCCAGACATCTGAGTTTTGATTGCACCGTGCTGTTCCCTTCTCCCTGAATCCCATAATGAGTTATTGGGGTATTCCATTTCTATTCTATTTTATTCCACTCCACTCTATTCCATTCCATTCTGCCTCGCTCCATCGCATTCCGTTGCGTTCCGCTGCATTCCATGTCAGCAGCCGGCGATGCAGACGTCACAATGCCCCAGGACAGTATGAAAGGGAGCAGCCCGCTGTGTCCCCTGGCAGAGGTGGCACGGGGCAGGCCTAAGGCATCCCAGAGGAAGGCCTTCAGCTTCTGGAGTTAGCTACAGGGCGCTCAGGTAGGAAGAGCAGCGGCTGGTCAAGGCTGCTGGAGGCTCTTGGCTGCAAGGCCAGCTGGTGGCCGGAAGAGCTTCTTAGCTCAGGGGAGGGATAGCAGTCCTTTTCTGCTGGCTAGGCATGGCCAGAGCATAGGGATGTCTTCTTGAGGAGCACTGTAGAGCTCAGCATCCTCATCCCCCACAGAGCCAGGGGCAGCAGCCATAAGCAATAGGATGGAGAGGTGTTTTCCTGGGATGGCGGTGCTTCTGTCAGAAGCCCCTGAGGTGGCTCCAGGTTGAGGAAGAATAGGGCTTGGGTATCTGGTGAGAGGTGTGACCAGGCTGTGGACCAGGAGCAGGTCCTGCTGCCATGCTCAGGGATAGCCGATCGCCAGCGCTGGGGTCAGGAAGGAATTTTCCCCCGGGACAAATTGGCACTGGTCCACGGGGGTTTTTTGCCTTCCTCTGAGCATGGAGCAGGACCACTTATCAGGGCTCCTGTGGTCCATTCTGCGGGGTTACTGCCTGCTGCTTATGCAGCACGAAGGTGGTCCCTCGTGTCCTGCAGCTGGGGGGGGAAGGCGTGCTCCACGCAGGTGGCCCTGGTGTCCCGCAAGTGGGGGGAGGAAGCTTTCTGGCCTGCCAGGGTATCGCCCGGGAATTGCTGCTTGTCCTCTGTAGCGTTGAGCACATGCCTTTGTCAGGGTTCCCCTTTGGACTCGGTTCTTGCCTGCTGCTCTTGCAGCTCCAAGGCACTCTCGTGCCCTGGCTCTCTTTGGCTCCATTGCCCAGTGCAAGCTTGTAGTGGGAGCGAGCTCTGCTCTTCCCTTAGCTTCATGTCCCTGGGGGTTCTGCACAGCAGCCTGTGCTTGGAAGGGCTCCAGCCTTGCTGCCCCAGCAGCAGTTGCCACCCCTCAGCTCTCCCTGTGTGCAACATCAGTGCCGGGCAGGCACGAGAGCGCTTTTCATGCATCCCTGGCGAGGGAGCGCAGCAAAGGAGCGAGTGTTGGAAGTCAGTGGTGTGCTTATACTCAACAGGTGTCATGCTTTGAGAAATAGCCCATGCTACCCCACGCTGCCGACTTCTACTTCTTCTTGCACATTTGTGTGTGGTCGGTGACGATGCTGTTAAATAATCCCATCAAACTTTCCTCTTGGATATAAGGAAGAAGTGTCAGGGTGCTGTTAGGGTGCCGAGCACTGGAAGAGGTCGCCTAAAGAAGCTGCTTGCACTCCTTCCCATGGCGACGTACAGCACATACTACCGTGTTGTACCGAACCTTGGGTGTCATCCTATGGTGACGTATGACACCATGTTGTACAGACCCTTAGGTGACATCGTCTGGCATGGTATAAGACCAGGCTGCACTAAGCCTTGGGCGACCTGTTCTCTTGTGAGGCATCCCTGAAAATGGCAGGGTGGTTGGAACAAGGTGCTCTTGAGGTTCTCTCCAAGCCTAACTATTCCATGATTCTAGGATGTAATGATTCTAGACGAATGTAAACTCTAAGAAACCAAACCAAAATCCAATGGAATAACAAAATAAAATCTTGTTTCCACATGAAAGCTTTGTGATCTGTGTTCTTGAAAGTGGTTTTGGAGCTGAAAACCCCTGACATTGCAGAGAAATCAGTGTCACTGTTATTCAGCTCAGGGTGAGCGGAGGGAATGGAATTGAACGGAACGTAATGTATACCATGTGAACACTTACTATCTCTTTCGAAGTTAATTTTATGGAGCACAAAACTTATTACGTTTATAGAGGCTGCAACATTAGAGTCAGAGATTTTTAACTTACAAATCGAATCGCAGATTCTCTCTTTCTTCAAAGAAGTAGTCCATTATAAATTTTCTTACAAAATCTGGATTTAAAGTATTATCGATTACTTCTGTTCTTCCAAACTGTAAAAGAAAAGTGTAAGTTTAAGCCACATACTATAATGAAGTATAATTAAGTAGACTGCCAATACCAATAACATGTGAGATGCGACAGAGCCTGTAAAAATTCTTTGGAACAGATGCCATGAAAGAAAATGACCCTGTTTACATGAACAGATCAGTTATCTGTGGATGAAGATAGACTGGCAGAAGACTTTGTATGTCAATACAGAGTGGTGCACACCTCCTATTGTATCACTTGAGATTTATAAACATCACGTCCCAATGCCAAGCAGAATCCGCAAAATTTTGTGGAAGAAATTCAGTAACACAAACATCCACCATGGCCTCAAAAAACAAAAAAAAAAAAAAACCAAAACCCCCGACAACAGCAAGCAAAAGTTTGCATATATTGCTTATTTCAGACAGCTTTAAATATTAGGAAACATAGCCCTTCCGCTATAAGTGTGTAATTTTTGCATTACCCAGCTCCTACTTCACCTCAGTTCAGCTCTCTCTTCAGCTCTTCTCTACGGTTTCTGGAAAACGCCTTTTCTTTCTTGGTGTTTACAGGAAGAGCCTCAGCTTTTGTCAACATGAAAATGTTTTAAATAAATAAATAAGAACCCAACCCACCAAAACCAAAAAACTTCAGTTCCTATACATCACAGAAATGACTGATCATAAAATATCAGTGGGATTACTTTGTTCTTGTTTTAGCTGTTCTTTCAAGACGGGGAAGAGATTCACAGCAACCCTGTGGAGAAGGACTGGAGGTGTTGGTCAACAAGAAAATGAATGTGAGGCAGCTGCAGTGTGCACTCGCAGCCCAGAAAGCCAACCGTATCCTGGGCTGCATCAAAAGGAGCGTGACCAGCAGGTCGAAGGAGGTGATCCTGCCCCTCTACTCTGCTCTTGTGAGACCTCACCTGGAGTATTGTGTGCAGTTCTGGTGTCCTCAACATAAAAAGGGCATGGAACTGTTGGAACAAGTCCAGAGGAGGGCCACGAGGATGATCAGGGGACTGGAGCACCTCCCGTATGAAGACAGGCTGAGGAAGTTGGGGCTGTTCAGCCTGGAGAAGAGAAGGCTGCATGGAGACCTCAGAGCAGCTTTCCAGTATCTGAAGGGGGCCTATAGGGATGCTGGGGAAGGACTCTTCACTAGGGACTGTAGTGATAGAACAAGGAGTAAAGGGTTAAAACTTAAACAGGGGAAGTTTAGATTGGATATAAGGAGGATGTTCTTTACTGTTAGGGTGGTGAGGCACCGGAATGGGTTGCCCAGGGAAGTTGTGAATGCTCCATCCCTGGCGGTGTTCAAGGCCAGGCTGGAAAGAGCCTTGGGTGGCACAGTTTAGTGTGAGGTGTCCCTGCCCATGGCAGGGGGGTCAGAACTGGATGATCTTAATGTCCTTTCCAACCCTTACTATTCTCTGAGTCTATGATTCTACGGTACTAAGGAAACAGAACAAAAAAGTGGTTACTGAAATGGGCATTTTATTTTGCCCTACACATTGTTTGTATCAAGACGTGTTTGAATATAGCCTGATGAAAATCCTCTTGACAATCTGCTGAAAGATCATCATTAAGGAGTCCTCAAAACTGCAATTTGGGACTAGAGACTTCTGAATGACTCAAAGACTGTCAAACTCTTCATTGATAGGACTTAGGTAAATCAATAAACATGGATAAAGAAATAATAAACCTCACTGCAACTGCTTTCAGGATGCATTTCCTAAAAAGGTTTTCACATCACAGAAGTGAATCTAACCACTATGACCTGTACAGAGCCCATCAGCTTCCAAGAGGAGCAGCCCTACCTCAGCCCCTGCATACTTAACATATACGCGGTATGAAAGGACAGAGCATACTCCAGTCTCTTCCTCTCAAAATTGAGACATTTCATTGCTTGATTCTTATTAAAATAAAACAGCAAAGAAATCCAGCCACATTATTTGTGTGCTTTAAAGAAACTCCATTACAGTCAGCAACTCTTCTTTTCTCTTTTGAATGACCATGCACGCATGTGTTGAAGTGGCAGGGGACTGACTACAAACACCTTCATTCATGCAGGTCATCTGGAGAAGTGGGCCTATAGCTAAGAGGATGAGCGATTTGCAGAAAGCAACTATCCACCCAAAGGTCTCAGGTGCAATAAAACATTCAACAAAAGTTAATACATCTTCAAGACACAGCTCTATAAATGTCTTAGGAAAAGGAACAATCCTCAAGAGTGACACAGTGGTGATTTGTGTCTTTACAGAATGTACTTGAATACTGTTAGGTACCTTCCACTTTTTTTATGCTGTGAGATGTTCAACTGGGACAGTCTTATTCAGAGATCTCCATATTCCAACACTTCCTATAAAAGACAGAGAAGCAAAACTATCTTCCCAATGAACGATATCATCTCCAAATAAAAAGGCAAAGAATATACAACATATAGCGTCAGTTAGCATACTCCTTTGCCAAGGCGACACCATTTCTTAAAACCTAGGAGGAATGATTTCCTGGTGTCATGGGAACCTTGATATTCCCTGTAAGAAGGCTTCTGAGTATGTTGTAAGGCACAAATTGTTTAGAAAACAAGCTTACTCATTAGCAATCACTATTTCTTCAACTCTCCTAAGCCAAAGCAGTAACTATGAAAGCAGTAAGCATTATACAGACACAGGCAGGAGAAATCTCCAGAAGCTCTCCAGAGTGATGAAGATAATAGACATTCAAAATGAGACCCCGGAGTCTCTTAAGAGAGGAGCAGCACAGGATGCACATGATCCTGGAAACAGATCAGAACAAATAGTGTGATCCTTACTGCTTGTTTTAGATGACAAAAGCCAGTCTCTCGAGAAACGATTTAAGGTATTCTCTGAAACGTGGGGATAAATTTGACAGGCAGACTGCTGTAAACAACACTTTCTTGAACCAGCACTGGTGACTAAAATGGCCGAATATTCATAGCAGTAGTAAAAAGTTAGCATTTCTCAGACAATAAGTATGGCTGGAATATTTGCCTGGGCTAAAAGGCCCTTCTTTCCCCTGTGAATAGTAAGGCTCAAATTTTATGTACATTCAAAGTCTCCAATCAGTTTCCAGGTCAAATAAATCTCAGTGTTTATAAATAAAATCTTCCCCTGTCAGCTGCATGCTTTATAACATTCAACAATATTGAATCCAGGAAAAAATGAAAGCTGGAATAGTTGATAAAATGAAATATGCAGCAATATCTAAGCATTTAGTAGTGTGTGAAGGTATGCACTGAAAATGAGAAGCTGCTCTCTGACACAAGCCAGTAAACGGCATTTCATCACACCAGGGATGAGAAGTGAAAACAGTGGGGTCATAAGGACCATCTATTTTGCAGTTCTGAACAGGAATATATCTCCTGTATTTTTTCCCCTCAAGGGTCCTGTTTCTTCAATTTGCACTTTTACAGCAAACTGTCAAAATTCTCTCAGAGTTGCATAAAGACAAGATTTATTCTTAGTACCGAAATCCAGTAAATCCTGACCTACTCTAGAAGCAAAAGACCCAAGCCTTCAAAAAAGAAGATCCAAGGATGACTGCATTGCAATTGGCGAAGCTACCAGAAGCACAGTAAGTAAGTGAAGAACACACACACTAAGTTCTAGTCTTTCATGCTACGTCCAACAGAATCAGACACACATACACAGATTTTTAAATGAAAACATCTCCCAGCCTTGTGCAGATTCAAGTAGCAAATTGCCCTGGGAGACTCACCAAGCAGGAAAAAGACAGGTTACTAAAGTTCTTAAAATCCTCAAATTAGGACAAGCTTGAAGGAGAATAAGAGAATCTTCAATCTTGTGGGACAGTTCTATATACATGGAAGACAGAGGGAAACAAAGAATACAGGGAGCTGTAGCCTAAGAAAGTTTACTTTCTGCTCCCAAAGCCATTATCTAAATTGAAAGGCACAAACCCCAAATAACTGAGTGAGCTCAGAGGATAACTTGTCAAAAGAGTCCATTTAGGGCCACTAACACTTCTCGACAAACCTCTGGCTTGACACATTCATAAACAGATCATTTTGTGACAGTATGCTCCTTCTTGAAACAGTAAAGGCAGTTTGCACAACAGGAGGATATACCTGACTTTGGAAAAGACATTTAGAGGAAAACAAAGTTAATGGCCAAGGAAAACAGACAAGAATCAGAGAATACTTGAGGCTGGAAGGGGTCTTGGTTGATTCTCCAATTCCACCTTCCTGCTCAAAGCAGATTAGCTACAACAGGTTGTCCAGCCAGGTTTTGAGTATGTCCAAGGACAAAGACTCCACAATGCCTCTGGGCAACCCGTTCCAGTGCAAGATCACCTTCACAGTGAAAAGGGTTTTTCTAACATTTAAATAGAATTTTCTGTATTTCAGTTTGTGCCCATTGACTCCTGTCCTTCCACTGGGTATAGCTGAGAACAGTCTGTCTCTGCCTTCTTTACTGCCTCATACCAGGTATTTATAAACATGGATAACATACAAGCCTCCTCTTCTCCAGTCTGAACAATCCCAGCTCTCTCTGCCCCTCCTCATATGAGAGATGCTCCCACTTCTTTAACTTCTTAGTGCCTGATTTTTTTCATAGAGGGTAGCTCAGCATCAGACATAGCACTCCAGCTATGGTCTCACTGCTGCTGAGGGCAAGGATCACTCCCCTTGACCTGCTAGCAATGCCAACCCTAATGCAGCACAGATGCTGGCTTGCACACTCAGAAACACTCTCCATTTCTCTCACAGGGAAGGTCTAATGGACTGTGAGCATGACAATTTCTACAAGTGCATGAAAAAGCAAGATGAAGGCACATAGCAAGGTAAAAGAAAGCTCTGTTTCCTTTTGTTACTATATACCGTAAAATGACTGCAGCTGGAGGGGGACACAGACACTCCCCTCAGACAAAAAACCCAGCTTATTTGTACTGCCTTGTAGACTCTCTCACAAAGTTCAACAAAGATGAATTCAAACTCCTGTGCTGGTATTGGGGACTGAGTGGTGGGGTACGAGATGTGCAGAAAAAAGGTCCTGGTGCATGTTGAGTTGTATTAGGGTCAGCACAGCCTGCAGATTAAAGGCAATAATTATTCCCCCTCTATTAAACACCTGTGGGGCCCCACCTGGAAAACTGGGTACAGTTTGGGGCTCTAAATGCAACTGAATCAACAGACTGGAAGCAGTTCAGTTAAATAGACACTTAAAATATATATATATATATCAACATAGCAGGCTGGAGCACACAATTTGAGGAAAAGCCAATGGAGCCCAGTTTATTTAGCTTGGAGAAGAGAAGGTTTAGGAAAGATCTCTTTCCATTATCATTCTCTACTACCTAAACAGCATGATAGAAGACATAGCCAGACTGTTCACAGAAAGCACAACAAAAGAACAAGATGCAATAGTCAAAAGTTGCAGCAAAAGAAATTATGAAGGTATATAGGGAAACACTCTTCCAGAATGAGGGACTAAGAACTGGAATGGGTCACTCAGAGAGCTGTGCAGTCTCTGCTTTCAAAGAAAGTCAAATCTTAGCTGGGAAAGGCCCTGAACAACCTGGCCTAACTTTGAAGATGGCTTTGCATGGATCAGTTGATGAACTGGACACAGCAGATAAATGTTGTCCAGGAGGCTGGAAAGATTCCTTTCACCTAAATTATTCCATGACTACATTATCTTGGGGTTTTATAGTACCATAAGAAATATGAATTAGAAGGATGCATGAATTGTATGAATTAGAAAAAAAAAAAAGCTAATTCAGAAGGGAAAAAAGTTATAAAACGACAGCTAAATGTCAGCTTTCATTTTTTTGAAACAGTAAAGTATCATAAATGTGTAAGTACTTTTCCTCCCATCAAATCTGCATTTTTTTCAGTAAACAATATTTCACTTTTCACAATAACCATGCTACACTTGGGAAATCTTTCAGACTTGATTTAAAATGCATGACAGAATTGTATCAGTAAAAAAAAGATAAATGTGCAATACAGTGATGATTTAATTCCACTGAGGCCAGAGAAGGCCTAACAGAATGCCTGTTACATTGCTACCTTTATCGCGCACCAGTTAGACTGAAACTGTTACAAAACTCAGGACATTCAGTGGCACTGCTAGCTTTTCTTTATATTATTTTAATTTACTTTTAATTGAGGCTTTGTTTCTGGTCTCTTTACTTTTTTCCAATGCCTATACAAATCATTCCTTTGCATTAAATATAACTAATTATTTAACTGAGAAATCACTATTAAAATTTATCTTATAGATGACATTAGAATGCTGGCCTCTAAAAACCACCAGTCTACACTTTTCAGTGAAATGAAACATCACCTTTTTAAATCTGTTTTCCCAATTACCTACAGCCTTTTTAAGTAGAATAGGTTATTTCTATAATCCAGTCACAACTAATAACACAGCTGCTAATTAAAGAGTTCTCCACATGGCCAAGTTTCCCCACTAACAGCTGTGTGAAGCTAAAATCTTAATATGGCCAACAAGCAAGTAACTTCAGAGACATCATTTAAGAGAGTAACAGAATCAATCCTTTTCTGGACTCGCTCCGGCAGCTCAGTATCTCTTGTAGTGAGCAGCCCAGAACTGAACACAGGATTCGAGATGCAGCCTCACCAGTGCCAAGTACAGTTATTAGTATTACTTCCCTAAAAGAAAAAAAAAAAAAAAAAAAAAAGAAGCTACAAAACAAATAGATTTTTACAGAATTAAACAAGATAAATACATAAAAGGCAACTATGAAGACTTGGCAGAAGAGCATTAGTCATACTGAATGATCGGACAGTAAAATGGCAGATGAAATTCAATATGGATGAATGAAACACATATGCGTATGAGGAAAAATGTAGCGGCTAACAATACATCAGTTAGGATGGCTGAATAAACAGTGCGAGCACATAAAGGGAGAAGAAGTCTTTCTGTCGATAAACTGTACAAGGACTAGGTTTAGCTCATGATGGTATTTTCTGATTTTCTTACAAACTGGCCACTTTCGCTATCTTAGGGAAATTGCACTGGAATCCCAACTGCCTTCTCTCTCAATTTAATGACAAAATCAAAAAAGATGCTTGTTTTTAGTCTCCAGCATATTTACTCCAGATTTTAAAAAAAGTGAATAAAATCAATGAACAAGAAGGCCTGAAGAATGGGAAGCCACGAACAATAATTTTAGAAGACGCAATGGAAATTTACTGAGGACGTAAAATTACATTTGGCAGCTCATGAAGTCATGTCTGAATTCCAGACAGGTACACAAATGTAATTTGCATCCAATGCATTGCTACAGTAGACGGATCAGAGGCTCAGAGCCTCGCTTCATAGGCAGTTCCTTAACAGTTACCCATTGCTGTGTACTGCCAATAAAACTGCAGTTGGTTGAGTATTTTACAATGCCAACTGCTTATTTAACATTCACCTTTGAAATGCTCGCTCTTGGTTTCAGAATGAACACCTCTTCAAAATGAAGAAATTCAGACTCTTTCCATATATCATTTAAGGCTTCTGTAGATAACAGTAAGTTATACTGAGCCATATTTCAAATGTGTCCTCACAAAGTAAGGAGAAGTAAATATTTTAAAGCCAAAGCTCTGATTCTGATGATGCATTTGTTGCCAGTTATATTAAGTGAGATACCTGATGATCGCACTATAAGTAAAGCCAGGGCAACTGTTTTGAAAAACAACACCCTATTAAACTGAGAACAAAACATTTTAATTCTTTGTTTAGGATTTGGTGCTCAAGAATTACATTGGGTAAAAACACTAGAAGCTGTACCACAGGTAAACAGCCAGTGCCCAGAAACCATCTACCCTTCATTAAATGAAAGATTTTATTTAACTATTGTATTGAATCCATCTGAACAGCTATCCATCTGAACAGCTTATCTGAAGGCAAGAAAAAAAAGCACAATGCTACAACAGAGTGTTAGGAAAATTATGGAGATTATGAAATGATTTACTGTGTTTATGATCCCCAGGTATTTTCTGCAGTGTTCAAAAGAAAATAATTAGGCAAAAGAAGGAAGAGAAATATGCAAAAAAGGATGAACAACGTAAAGTGTGTTGCCATGACAGAACATCATTAACATCTACACATACTATCAGGGGCTTGTTATTTGTCTCAGTTTTGTCTTCTACAAACAGATACAGGTGAAATCCATCTATATAAGCTAGCAAAATATTAGATAAGTGTTTAAATGCAACAAAATGGACACATATACAGATTTTTATTGAAAAAAAACCACAGTATTAGTGCATTCAACATTGCAGGCAAAAAAAGCATTAAAATAAAGATATTTTATATAAGATTACCCATCTAATGTATATATCAATTAATCTTCTACCTACCACCTTATTTTTTACCACTGGTAAAAATATAATACACCACAACATGTAAAATGCAATCCTGAATCAGTCCCTCTATCATGCTAACCTCTGACTTTTAGCTGTCGTAACAGCTAGTAGGAATGGGATTCTACTCACTGAACTTTACATCTGACATAGTTCAAAGTGTAGGCTTTTGATCATTACTTGGAGGCATTTCTAAAGAATGATTCATCTGATATAAGGCAGACATCTAAATTAGGTCTGATTAACTGCCCTTGGGACGTTATCTTTTTCCCTTAACTATAAATAGTTTAAACAGTCAACTGAGCAGGTAAATACCTGTACCAAGACCTCTTCCTGAGAGACTATAGAGATAATTATGTCTTAAAAGAGAAAACAGAAACAAACAGGTAAAAAAAAACCAACACACCAAGCCTCAGATTTTCTAGTAACTGCCATGTCAAAAGTCTGGTTTAACCCCTGTGGTTCCTAAACTGTCATATAATAATGCTATAACTGCATGCCCAAGCGCATTGTGCAGCCAAGATACTCTAAACAGCATCAAGATGCAATCCAAGCAATAATGTTGCACACTGCCCTATTCAGGTGGTTTTGTTCTGGTCAAGGAAATAAAATGGCAAAAGGCAATACAAAGCTATAAAGAGGTGACACACTGCAACTGTTACAAATTTGGACTTGATAAAATCATGAGCAGATGGAACCTTTCCATTGACAACCTCCTAAATCACCTCAAAATGAGCACATGGAACAGTTTTGAAGATGATAATGTTACAATCTTTCCATCAGGACAATTATATTAAAAATGGTTAATACTTCTTCTAATAGTTACAACAGAGAAGCATGAAAATTCCATAAAATTGCAGATGAACCCTAGACAACAATAAAAGCCAGAATTTCTGACAGAGTCCTCTTAACCTTAGGCCAACAGAGGACATGAATACTCTAGTAATGATCAAGGCTTGACTGTCAAACCACACCAATGGTCTTCATGCCTGAAGACTCCTAGTTTTTAGAACTGGCTATCCAGAACATTCAGAACTCTCTGTATGTCCACAGCTGCCAATTTGATTGATGAATTCCAACTTAGGGTCCTCAAAATGACATTTCTTAACATAAATCAGAGGAATGTGATCCAGTAGGTATACTAAGAGGATGTCTAGTGCACAGTTAGAACAGAGAGCAGCAATTTCACTAAACCCAGCAAATTTAATAGGTACAACGTTTCATGTACCGCTCAGTTACACGAGTTTTTCTCCAAGCAGGAGACCAGTTCTCTCATCTCATAAAGACTGAAATCTACATCCATCATTTTTCAGCAAAGCAGAAAATAAGTTTCTCCAGGCAACTACCTAGTATGATGGAACAGGCCTAGTTTCTGTGCCCCTGGCCCCTCCATTGGAATGTTTAAATAGTAGTACTAATATATCAATTCTAAAAACACAAACATCAGTCCTCCTCTCTTTTACAGGGAAAAACCAGTAAGATAGTTCATTCCTCTCCTGGTTCTATTCTTAGAACAAATGACCAAACAGTAGACCATTTATAGTGAAGAACAGTTTCATCAGTTCCTTCTGTAAGGCAGCTAAATAGCACATTTTATCAGTAGAGAGATGAGCACCCTTCCCCCAACACTGTCAACTCTTTCAAATAATAATATTAATGGAGAAAAATCAGATGACTAAGTACAGGGAGACAGTTCCTGGCTACAAATATTGAATTCATGTAGATAATTAATTTAGAGGTACTTGATTTTGTTTCTTAAAACATCTGTCCAGTGTTTATAGGTTAAGACAACATAGTCCAACCTACGCATAATCCCCTCCCTCCCTTGTTGCCTGATGTATACACTATTGAGCAGCACTTCTCTCTAGCACTACATGGGAAAAGTAGATCTCTACCACAACCAGAAGCTAGTTTTGCTGACACCAACCATCACTACAGCTGAATTCTTCCATAGGATTTGTACTGATCGAGTGTTTTCTTCTCTTGATATCCACAGGCATTGGCCAGACTGATAGCTAAGTTTGATTTCACTTATCTCAAGGAGACTCTAAAACAGGAAACATGTATTTTCCCTAATTTTGTTTTCCCTTTTGACGGAAATATGCGATACAGATATGGAAATTGAGATTAATGTGATTAGGTTTTAAAGACTCTTTATTAAAGAAACTATGACATGCCCTCTGTTGCCAGGGCAAACAACCAGCCTGAAGGATACTCAAAAGGTTTATACGTCTTACCTCTCTCCATTCTTTGTTTCCAATGGCTTGTGTGTACAAAACACAGACTGTGAAAAGAAAAATAATAGGAAAAAAAAAAAGTTGGGTCATTTTCAGCATTTGACATATTTTAAGTGAACCAATGTTGCAGTGTGCTGTGCTGCTGAAATTATTAACAATAAAATAGTAATTTGTTTCCCCTCAGTCTTCAGTATGGCCTATTGTTGCAGCACTGACCTAACAAGTAGGGTAGTTCTGAAACAGGAAGCAAAGCTTATGCTTGACCTCCAGCAAAACACTTGACAAACATTAGCAGTAAAATTGGATAAAAGCAGTTCTTCATTAAATGTTGATGGTCTGGCTACTCTAGTTAATCTAATGCAAAATTACCCTGAATTATGTTTCTTTGAAGAGATGAGAGAATTAAAATAAAACCAAACGAGGACCCTACCGGAAAAAGAGAAAGGGGAAATAAAAGTGGAAAAAGGAAAAAATAAGTTCTCATGTTTTCTTCCTTAATTCTGCTTCTAATGATGCATATATATATATTTAAGTATCTTGCATATGCATCTTCAAAAAACAAAACAAAACAACTAAAAAATCACCACAACTAAAACCTAATAAAAAATAGAATTAAGTTTGTTGACCTAGGCCTTTTTTGAAAGACCAAGCAGCATACTCCCACAGGCATCACTCTCCTTGCAGATCTGGTTTTCCATTACAGAACCCACTACACATCAATCTGCAGCGTCCAACACAGGGACTGGTGATGGAGGTATAGTGATTGTAAGCAGGTCTTTTAGATACTATTACAAGTAATCTGCACTGAAGTTGTACTATAAACTTATTTTTTTTCCTACAGTCTTGGACTAGGTGTAGCTGACAACCATAAAACAACTTTTACCTGAAAATCCACTACAGCCCTTTCCTAAGCAGCAGAAATACAGATATTTAAACACTTTTCTCCTAACAAAATCTTCTCCTTTGCCCATCATTATTTTTCAACAGAAGGTTAAAAATAATATTGTTTTGGGTTGCAGCCTTGAACACTAAAGATCGAAGCCTGGTTTTGTTTTCAATAAAATCAGGAACATCAACAGACATGAAATGAAAGCAGAAGTGAAAATGAAAAGCAAAGCAGAAATGAAGTCAAGCTTCAAATTACATTTTCTTCTTACTTGAAAGGTATTTGGTCCACATACATACAAAAAAAAACCCACCCAAACAACAACAACAACAAAATCCCATTAGGTAGTAGCAAAGCAGAAAAAACCAAGTTCAGTATTTTAGCTTACATTCAAGTTAAAAGTTAACACAATTCAACTTTTTCTCATAGAAGATACTTCTGTACAAGAAAAAAAGTTTACAAAAAAAATCAAAATCATTCTTTTGAAATAGACATTTGTATTTCTCCTTTTACTCTAAATGAAACCGTGGACAGTAATTCTCCAAGCTTTGGTTCCTGCTTAAAGTAGGATGATTCCAAACCAACAAGCCTATTTTTACAGCTCAGTCTGGATCAGACATCTGAACTGTATTACATGAAGAATGAAAGTAAATGAGAAAATGTAAGAAAACAGTGAAATGGAAGCTATGAAATCAGCTACAGAAGTGTCTGAAGGTTACTGAACTTCTGACTGACCTTTGTATCTAGTAAGATCTGTGTCAAAGTAACCCTGGGAGAAGAAGGAAATGTCAAAGGAAATTCCCACAGATAAAAAACAAGCAAAGAAAAACAAATAATTCTCCGGAAATACCCTTCCTGCTAACATAGAATCAGCTCTTCCAAGGGTCAGGTGTCCTTTCTCTACAGCCGTACCGATGGGTCAGAAATCTTAACATTTTGTAATTCTTAACTCTGGACACTGATACCACGGTGTCAAACTCAAGGTAAATTTAAGGAAATCTTGCAATGAAGAAGAGGGTGGAAGTGTCAACAGTTATCACTCAGTTGTAGATAGTTCCCAAAATATTATAGTCTGCACCTTCTTATTTTCCCAGATAGTTTGAGCTGCCCTTATCCTGCACTCTGGTGTTTTCCTGTTCAATGCATACATGCTAATCCTTTAGTCTGGCAACTACTGCAACACCCAAACTGCCCACTTGAGTTTTCCCAAACATAACAACACATCTACTCCCTTCTAAAGAATTATGAGCCACAACGAGGTTGGTCTTTTCTCCATGCTACCTAAATCTTTCCATGATTCTACAGCCAGTTGTAGCAGAGGCTTCCCATTACTCTTCACTCACCAGCTTCTATACTTTCTAGGCAGAGCTTCCTGAAGATCCCTTTGTCCCAGCTGCCATGAGATTCTCCTCATTGAAACTATCTTCTATGGAGAGACCCTCCAGGGGAAGAGTTTATACCTCTCCATTCTTTAATATCAGACTTTTTCTATTAAGATAATGTGGAGTCCTGTGACTCCTGGTTAGGACATTCTATCCTGACCACAGTACTGCCACCACAGCTGCACAGTGGTTAAGTTTGCCTAGCCAGTGCATGGAAAGAAAATAATTTTGCCCAACTCTCATTAGACAAAGAAACGTACCAAATTCATTAATCTGTATCTACTTTGAAGATCTTATCCCTGCCTCATGAGGAAAGCACTGCTTTAGGTCATTCTCTCAAAGAGGGGAAAAAAAATTGTCTCAAAAGTATTCCTAGAAAAAGAAATGGTCTCCAAAATGGAAGAACAGAATGGCCCTAATGCTGCAGTAAATCAATATATATGAGCTGCAGTAAATCAGTATGACTTGCTTTGACGCCACTGAGGAGAAAGCACTGTCAGTAAGAGACTTCAGTACTGTTTAAAATACTTCATGAACAGGGCTATCCAAGTCTGTCCCATCTATAGCTAATATCTCTACGTTATTTCTGTAACTTGCCTCGAGGGAGGCAAAGTGCCAGCTTTCTCTTGGCATGTATATTCCAGATTGCAGGGAAGTGGTCAGAACTGGAATAAATACCGAGTAGCAATCAAAGTATCAAAACACAGCTAAGCAAACCTCCCAAGAGAACTGGAAAAATCACAAGTTCCTCTTCAATTTCAGAAGACTGTTTATGTTGACAAGGGAGTCAACTATATCCATGTGTGTCCCTCTCTGAGAAAAAGGCCAAGAGGATGAAATCAGATCTTCACTATCAATATTCTCTCTAGATAACTGCATTGGAGTTTGAAAAGCATATTAGAATTGGCCTAGTCAAATCCAATGAGACCTCAGCATACAGTGACGCTATGTGATTCTATCTTGTACAAGATCTAATGGTTGTTAAATTCAGTGAAGGTATGATGCTGGTTTTGGCACCTTTCTTAGCTAACAGGATAAAGTTACTGTATACAGAGCAGTCTAAGAATGGCCTTTATCCATTATCTTTGTGCTCAACTAAAGGACACTAGGAGCAAACAAACTAAACTGGCTAATAAAAAACCCTACAGAATACTAAAACCAAGTGTACACTGTTCGGAAAGTATCCACAAACTAAGCTGTTTTGCCAAGTAATTTCTTTATTGCAAATACAGTATGAGCACTTCCAGAGCCCAGGCTTCTCCCTTCTCCCTTTGCCAAGGATAGTATTACTGTATTCCATGTTTCTCTACTGCTAACCTGTACAGATAGGCCTGATTGGCAGCTTAAGTGGCTACTCACAACTTGAGACCAGATCTCTAAAGCACCCCAGCAATTTTAGTGCTTTAAATAAGCTATTTACTGGAAACAGGAAAGCAGTGTGTTTTGAACTGACAGGAAAGGTTACGACACTAAAAAATATTACCATATAATCTGAATCCATTAAAAAGCACCACCATTTTGCTTCTCAGAAATATTTTAAAGACAGATATTAGGAATTCTTTAGGTTTTCCTGCATTCCTTCCCCAGCATAGGTCACCCAACCAGCCACCATCACTTGGTTTGCCCACCTGCCCTGTGTTGGGGTGCCTACAGGTCACAGACCCTTCAGAGGTGCACTGACTTTTATATGGATTGTCTCCGTTCAAGAACGCATGGCCAGC
The DNA here is from genome assembly GCF_037157495.1 of Lathamus discolor. Lineage (NCBI taxonomy): Eukaryota > Metazoa > Chordata > Aves > Psittaciformes > Psittacidae > Lathamus > Lathamus discolor. The sequence goes on from NC_088884.1 coordinate 27,971,200, forward strand.
ACTGTGTCTCTGGAAGTGTGACTGCAGTAGTACCTTCAGCTCTAGCTCACAGCTGCTGCTGCTTTTCTTCTCAAATAGGTTTGAGCAGTGGCCCTGTGTGCTCCCCTGGCTGGCAAAAGTTCTGGCAGGCAATTTACTCACATGGCTTTTAGAGCTGACTGGAACCTGCTGTGATAGCACATGGTGGTCCATGGCCTCCTGCCACACAGGTCACACTGCAGTCCCCTGCTACTCAAACTCTGCAATTTATGCCTGACACAGCTATCTGTCTGGTAAAAACTTGAAGCACTTATCCCTAATAATATCTGAGCTTAAAAACTAGACATCCTCATCACTTTTGTAAAGGTGCCTTGATTCAATAAAGAGATCTCTGAATTCTATCAGCAGCAATAGGTCACTGACCACTCTTCAAAATTGCTTAACCTGAACAAGGGAGTTTTTATTAGCCAATTAAAAAACACGCAGTAATATGCAAAACACTCAGAACTGCTTCTGCATGATCCCTCTACACCAGGGGCAAGGTACGGCTAATATCTCCTTTTTAAAAATAAAAGGTACTGTAGGCTAGGAACGTCAAAGGTACACCTAACTTCATGCAGCTTTTCCCCAGACAGTAGAAGCCTTTCCATCAGAAGTCTATTGTGGGATCTCTCACAAAAACACTTTGGGTTAAAAATGGACAAACAGTCACACGACTCAAGTGTATCCCACCAGGACACATGTCCAGACACTTGACAGAAGTGTATGTGTCCCAAGTTATGGCCAGTCATTAAGCACAGTACGTTGTATTCTAAGGAAGAAAACCCCAGGCTTAAAAAATATCCCTTACACATTAAAATAGATATGGGGTGATAACACGACACATCCCTGGCAGTGTTCAAGGCCAGGCTGCACTGGGCTTGGAGCAACCTGGTTTAGTGGAAGGTGTCCCTGCCCACGGCAGGGGGTTGGAACTGGATGATCTTTAAGCTCCCTTCCGACCCAAACCATTCTATGCTATGATAAGACACCATAATCTAAGGACTAGTCATTCAACACTAGAGCAGTACTTTGATTAAACACTATCAGAAAAAAAAAAAAAGGATTTTTTTTGTGGTCTCAGTTCTTTGATAAACGTATCATAAAGTGTCTGTTACAGGAAGACAGTAATGGATTTTAAATCAAAAGTCTTGTCATATATAAATTCATAGTCACGGTAATTTCTGTCAGATCCAGTCATATATTAACAAAACTTACAGTGAAAGTGGGTATCACTACCTGACATAACTGAAAACATTAAGTCATAAACCATGATGTGATTATTGATCAGGTAAGGTCATATTTCTCAGAAACAATTTAATTTTATTTTTCAGCATTTGACTCTAGGATTAGTGGACACTATATGCATTAGCAGCTACAACTGCTTCCAGTTTGTTTAGGAGGTTGCTTGCTAGCTTTGAAAGAGATCTAGAACAACAGATTAAAGAAAAACCACTTTTCTGCATTTATTAATTTTAGGAAAATGTAGGTTGACTCTAAATAAGGAACCATGTAGCTCAAGAAAGCAACACTGAATACAGACTCTTTAAAATTCCAATTCATATAACAGTCCATAAGCATATCTTATGTAGGTGTAACTTAATTAAATAGTTGTCACAAAGACAATGTAAACCTAACTGAGACTGAAGGAAATCACTCATGTAACTTTTAATCCAGTGTTTACACATGTGGAAGATGGGATGGAAAGAAATAAAATGCTGTATACTTACTTGGATCAGATTTAGAAAATGTATCTCTGTCCAAAAGATTTCTGTTAAAAAAAAAAAAAGAGATAAAATCTTCTTATTTATAAAAAATGGTAGAAGATACAGATCAGATACCAATTCATATATGTTTTTAACAATTTGATAGTCAGCTTAGTTTTATACCCTTCCAATATGTAAGATTTACGAGAAGTCGGTCAGCATTAACACTTAAGTAGTCTCACATTTAATTTTATTACACATTTTGGATTTGAGCAAACTGATTCATACATTCCAGTACCATGAAGTGAGAAGCAACATATGACAAGCATATTAAATATATGTAAGACATCAGGAACAGAAATACCTTAAAATCCCAAGCATCTAGCAGAGATGGACTTGCTAGTTGAACCCAAAAACTTTAGACTTTACTTAAAAGAATAGCTATGAGATCTCAGAGCCATCAGGAAATATAGAATCATAGAATCATAGAATAGTTAGGGTTGGAAAGGACCTCAAGATCATCTAGTTCCAACCCCCCTGCCATAGGCAGGGACACCTCACACTAAACCATCCCACCCAAGGCTTCATCCAACCTGGCCTTGAACACTGACAGGGATGGGGCACTCACAACCTCCCTGGGGAACCCATTCCAGTGCCTCACCACCCTAACAGGAAAGAATTTCCTCCTTATATCCAATCTAAACTTCCCCTGTTTCAGTTTTAACCCGTTACCCCTTGTCCTGTCACTACAGTCCCTGATGAAGAGTCCCTCCCCAGCATCCCTATACGCCCCCTTCAGGTACTGGAAGGCTGCTCTGAGGTCTCCACGCAGCCTTCTCTTCTCCAGGCTGAACAGCCCCAACTTCCTCAGCCTGTCTTCATACGGGAGGTGCTCCAGTCCCTTGATCATCCCCGTGGCCTCCTCTGGACTTGTTCCAACAGTTCCATGTCCTTTTTATGCTGAGGACACCAGAACTGCACATATCTGTAAGAATCTGCCACGGATGAGTAAGGGAAACAAAATGAAAGCACACACAGAACATGCCAAAATCAGGAATTTTCCAAATACCTACAAAATACCTAGGAATAAGCAGTAAGAACCGATTTCTTTGCTGTGCAGTGTAGTGGTCCCAATACTGTAGCCACATTTAGACAACTGAGAATCATTTACAGATGAGGAGGCTCAAATTAACACTAAGTCTAGAGAACTAGGACTGACCAGAAAACTGTCCTTAGAATCGTTACCAACAGTTCATTATTGAAAATTAAAAACAAAGAATAATAAAAAGATTATCTGGACAAACTAGAAAAATTATCTGAAAACAGGAAGTTATTTAACAGGGACAAGGCAGGTAGTTGAAGTTAGCTATTAAACTCAATCCACAGCAAAAATGCAGTTTAGCTGCATGTACCTAGATATACAGGAGTTATATCAAAAATGGTTCGAGACCAGCAGACCAAAAATTGAATGCAAGACAGGAATCTTGTGCTTTTGGGAAAAAGGCATACTGGAATACATAAACAAAAAAGCTATAGAGCAATTCTTCTAGTCTTCATAAAACTCGCAAACACTCAATTCAAGCAATAATGTTTTCAGAAAACAGATTTCTTGCAAGCTAAGAAAGACATGGGGCCACCAGAGTCCAGTGGAAGGAGAACTTGTAAGAAGTCTATAGAATATATCTATGGAGAAAACACTGCTGCAAATTGAAGCTCATCTCCATGCAGACAGCACAAGTAGGAACAGGTTTAACCACAAACTGAGTCTTCTGCTCTGCAAGTGCAGAAGTTGATCTTCATTCCATTGTTTTACCACCTTTCATTGTTAGAGGTGGCCAGACATGACATGAAATCTCCACCACTGACAGTCTTTAAGAACATGTTAGGCAGCTACAAGTACTAATAAGTTCTTTGATCCTACCCTGGAGCAAGAGGAAGGATTAAATAACCAGTTTACACCACTTACAGCTTACTATTTTTAGTAATTAGTATAGCTTCTTCAAAGATCACCGTTTATTACGCTCAGATCTAAATCACATTATTTTTATGCTGCTGAACAGTGCTGAAAAAGTGTATTAATACATTGTTTGATACAGGTGTTCTAAGTATTCCAATTAAGCTTCAACAAGGAAAAAATACTGTATTCCAATTTACGTACTGCCAAGTCCACATTTCAGAATAAGCGATATGAATGAAAGATAGCTTTAGAAGAATATTGGGTGGATCTGTTTTATTTAGCCAAAGTAGGCACTAGGATTAAAATTAGTATTTGTGAATGAACCTGACATCTGCACATGCTTCTTCTTCAGAACTTCTCTAATCCATTCAGAAGTGGGATTTTCATATATGCATTTTATATTTCATATATGTATTCTACCTTACCCCAAAATATACAAATTGAAGTATTAACAAACCCAGGAAAACCAATGATTCCTAGTCTGTATTTGGCAATGACCACTATAACCTACTTTAAGAGACTGTACAGCAAGTTCTACAATATCAGAACTACCAGTCCAAAATGAAAATTGCCTCCTATTCCTCTTTAATTATACATACTTAGGTATGCCATTAATTTATGGTAACTAGTATTGGTTTTACAGCAATTCACCTGGGAATAATAAAAGCCTAGACACAGGGTTATGAGACAGTACATTAGGTTTTGGGATAGGTCGCCCATGCTCACTATTAGGATTCCAAGCAATTTTAATTACTCTCCCTAAACACCCTACAATGACCTTACAATTGGTATGTTAGCATTTGTGACTGCAGATTAAGATTAAACCATTTTAATGATTCTTATACTGAGTTAAGGTGCCTTGAGATTTTTTTAGTATTTCCTACTCTTACTCTGTTTCTATTTAAGTTTTCTTCCTCTATTTTCCCATATACATAAAACCATGAAGCCGGCCCATACCAGCAGCTCAGTCCATCCCAACGCTCTTATTTCAGCAGTTGCAAAAAGTAGCCACTATGGGAACTGAATGAGAGCAAGGTAATTATCTGTAACACTTCCTGAGATGTTCCTGCTTATCAACCATTAGCTGCTCGAGGACTTCTTGAATTCAGAGTATTTCTACGCAGTCAGTATCCCTGGAAGGACTGAAATACCAAAGGTTAACACTGCAATTCAGGTCAGCAAGTGTTTTGAACAAATACAGCTTTCAATATCGTCCATTCGACCCTTCACACATTTCACCATAAATAAAAAACATCTTCAGAGTTTGCAGACACGTCTGATCTTTCAAATCATTAATAGCCAGCCAAAATGGTAACATAAGAATTTATCAAGCTGTTCAAGCAATGCAGCCAGTTTCAGAAGGACTGTAAAGAACAGTGCAAGCAGGTGGCAGGGAAGTCTGGTTTGTCCACCAAATCTCTTAACGGCTCCAGCAGCTGCTCAATTTCCTCTGTACATTTTGATTTCACCAGTCAGTCTCACCTCTGTGCCTGGCAAAATCTTGGAGCACATTCTCCTGGACAACATGCTAAGGCACATGAAAAACAACAAGGTGCTTGGTGACAGCCAGCATGGCTTCACTAAGGGGAAATCCTGCCTGACCAATTTGGTGGCCTTCTATGATGGGGCTACAGAATTGATGGACAAGGGTAGAGCAGTTGATGTCATCTACCTGGACTTGTGCAAAGCGTTTGACACTGTCCCACACAACATCCTTGTCTCTAAATTGGAAAGATATCAATTTGATGGATGGACCACTCGGTGGATAAAGAACTGGCTGGATGGCCGCACACAAAGAGTTGTGGTCAATGGCTCGATGTCCAGATGGAGACCAGTAATGAGTGGTGTCCCTCAGGGATCGGTGTTGGGAGCAGTCTTGTTCAACATCTTCATCGCTGACATGGACAGTGGGATTGAGTGCGCCCTCAGCAAGTTTGCCGATGACACCAAGCTGTGTGGTTCAGCTGATATGCTGGAGGGAAGGGATGCCATCCAGAGGGACCTTGACATGCTTGTGAGGTGGGCTGATGCCAACCTCATGAAGTTCAACCATGCCAAGTGCAAGGTCCTACACCTGGGTCAGAGCAATCCCAAGCACAGCTACCAGTCGGGCAGAGAAGAGATTCAGAGCGGCCCTGCGGAGAAGGACTTGGGGGTGCTGGTTGATGAGAAAATGAACATGAGCCTTCAGTGTGCACTCGCAGCCCAGAAAGCCAACCGTATCCTGGGCTGCATCAAAAGGAGCGTGACCAGCAGGGTGGAGGAGGTGATCCTGCCCCTCCACTCTGCTCTTGTGAGACCTCACCTGGAGCATTGTGTGCAGTTCTGGTGTCCTCAACATAAAAAGGACATGGAACTGCTGGAGCAAGTCCAGAGGAGGGCCACGAGGATGATCAGGGGACTGGAGCACCTCCCGCATGAAGACAGGCTGAGGAAGTTGGGGCTGTTCAGCCTGGAGAAGAGAAGGCTGCGCGGGGACCTCATAGCAGCCTTCCAGTACCTGAAGGGGGCCTATAGGGATGCTGCGGAGGGACTCTTCATTAGGGACTGTAGTGACAGGACAAAGGGTAATGGGTTCAAACTTAAACAGGAGAAGTTTAGATTGGATATAAGGAAGAAGTTCTTTACTGTGAGGTTGCTGAGGCACCAGAATGGGTTGCCCAGGGAAGTTGTGAATGCTCCATCCCTGGCAGTGTTCAAGGCCAGGCTGGACAGAGCCTTGGGTAACATGGTTTAGTGGAAGGTGTCCCTGTCCATGGCAGGGGGTTGGAACTGGATGATCTTAAGGTCCTTTCCAACCCGAACTATTCTATGATTCTATGATTTTAGGGGGAAAACAATCAAAGTGCTCCTTTAAATACACGAAAACTGCATGGCACATAAGCAGATGCCAATCTACAACCAAAAGAAATGCTGAAAGCAAAAGAAGAAAGAAGACTGGATGCATTTCTGGAACTTCATGTTGTCTTTATCACCTCAATAGTCAATGGCACTTCCTGCACAGGCTGAGTGACACAGGGTGCATTTCTTTCCCTTTTACGTGAGAAAAGCACTCTCTTTGGTAGTACACTATTCTGTCTCAGGAAGCAGTCCTAGGAAAGCTCAGAAACTCAGAAACCAGAAAAATCCAAAACTTCTATTTCCTCCTCCGAATCAAAGAACATGGGGAGTATATTTTTAATAGGCACATTCAGCCTTTCAAATAAAGAATGCAAAAAGAAAAGAGGAAGAATTGCTACTGAGTATGAGGAAGGGGAAAAGAAAAAAAAAAAAGGGAGAAAATACGCTTTTACTTGGAGAAACACACACACGTCCAATATGTACAGCACAGAAGTCTAGGAACATCTGTGCAGAAAGCAGCATTCTACCAGCACAGATTCTGAAGGAATTTATTCCATACCTGCCCGTTCTGGAGTGGACCTTCCAAAATGGTTGCAACAGAACAGATGACTAAAGGAAAAAATAAATAGGAACCACAGCAATAACACTTACTTGTCTAAACTGGAAAGCACAAGACTGATTACAAATGCTGGGATAAAGGTTTCTTTTTCTGTATCATGAGATAAATTTCTCCAGGAAAAAATTTAAAGTAATCAGTACATAAGAAAAGTTAAAACCTATTTAGCTATGCCTTGCAGAATCCCTTTGTTCACAGTTTCATCAGGTCCATGAAGGTTTGTTAAAATAACAGTTTCTGTGCTGTGGTGCTTTGCTTGAAAAATTGTTTAAGAATAAAAGAGAGTATTTCTATTGTAAGGAACCTACAACTGACATCTAGTCTTGACTACTTCAGGGCTGGCCAAGTGTTAAAGCATGTTATTAACAACATTGTCCAAATGTCTTTTAAACAGTATGCTGCTTTGTACAGTCTCACATACTCTATGGATTATACGTACATTGACAAAGATTGGCCTATGTTAAAAAATAACATTTACTCACCTTGTTCACATATACTTTGCTTCCAATTTGACTTTATTTTAATGATCAGTATTTGAACTTCCTCCTCTGCAGGGTTTAAATTTAACCCTTTGTTAAATCCAACTGCTAAGCAGAAGTAAATCCAATCCCCCCTTCAGAAACAGCAGAATTCTGGCACTAAAGAACAGAAGTACACAAAAAAATCCCCAACTGTGTTCATATGACTGGAAAAATACTTATTTATACATTGTTTTCAACAGCTCTGAAATCCTTTATGCTAAAAATACAGTTTGCTTCAGATGAATTTGTCACAATCTCTCCAGCTGTTAAGGGTTTATGTTTCTCTTCATCTTTAGATTACATTAAAGTGCAGGCAAAGATTCCTTGGTTGTGAAATAAAGCCCTCGGCAGTTTGCAAACACAGAAGTTAGTTACCCATGCACAATTATTTTTAATTTTTAGAAAATATACATTTTCAAGATATCAGATTCTCATATAAGCGTACACTACTTTCCTCACAGCACACTTGTGTCAGTCCATGGGAAGCGCGGCTGCCCTTAGTTCATTTAACAAATGCATTTCTGTTTCCCGAACTTAATGTTGGGCCCGCGTGCCTTTTTCAAAGAAGAACCATAGGAAAAAAAAAGAAGCATCTCCTCACTTTTTACTGTGCAGAATGGCATCCATTCTACTACTATTTTTAACTTAACTGTATGACGTCCTAGCAAACACTGTCCCTCAGCCTCAACTGATATTACTGGACTTGCAATGGGCAGTCCTATGTAAGACGATGTACGATCCAAAGAGCCTACCTGAGTGAAGAATCCACTTGACTTCTTGCAGAGTAATTGCACAAACAACTTTCCTGTTGTGGTGCTAGCTTAAGTAGCCACCTTTCCCTGGCTATTTAACCCTCTCCTTCTGTATTCTCTCAGAACACAATAAAAAGCAAGCTGTCAGCCTCCAGATCTCTAGATTCAGAAGGCGCTGGACCCAAAAGAAGATTAGACAATTTCTCAGAATTTTATCTTCCTGTCAAAATAACTGGCTCTCTTGGGAAAGGCTCACAGGCGAGAAAATGGTGGCTCTCCTGACCAACAGGCAATTAGAATGATACCTTCCTTCTGGTTTTACATTGTCTCCGCTCTTTGCAGCACTAGAAGGCCTGGGAAGAAAGCAAACATACCTCTGATATGCAAGCTTGAGAAAGCATCTACAATACCTCTTCAGAACCTGCGGAGAAGTAATTGGCTCTGCTTGTTCACAAGGAGACCAAGAAGTAATTTTCAGCCTCCCAGTAACTTTCGTTGACAATTTAAACAGATACTGGTTCAGAAGCCATTCTCTTAAGGGAAAAAGAAAGGGAGAAGCAATGTGAAGGGTTAGACCACCAGTGCTTCCATGATTTTATGACAACCCACAGTCTTCTCTGTCTAGATGTACACACAGTTTCAGGTTGAAACCTCTATTAAAACCGCTGACTACTCCTGAGGGTAAAAAATGAACAAAAAACAAAGCAAGTGCCAAGCTTCTTTACTTAAACATAGCAGTATTTTCCAGGAATACTGTTGGAACAGACAGAAAGTACTGGATTATGAAAAGCTGGGCAAGCTACTCTTGTTAGTGGGTGAAGCACTGCTCGGATGGCAAAGAAAGAGAACGAGGAAAATAATACTACTACAGAAAGTGTTCATAATAATACATTTAAAGTTGCTTCACACTTCCTAGTACCTCTCTCTTTTCCTGCTGTCAGGGTTTCCTTTATAGGACCCTTCTGAGGCTAAAATTGTTGGTGTCAGCTGTGGGAGGGTGTTACAGTGAGCCATCAGTGTCCCACGTCTTGTCTGGGGAGAAGCATGAAGTTTAGTGGTGGCAGGAGTGGAGCAGGTGGTCTCAGGAGGAGTTTGTTATTGATGGCTCCCTCCTCCCCACTCTGAGAATCCCCATCTGGGTTATTTTTCCAACATGCTCTTACACCTCGCTCCTGCTTCATTGGTCTGCAACTCCATTTTACGTCCAAATTTACCGTGTAAGGTGTGTATCACGTCTGCTTAAGACCGGCTCTTTCAGCACCTCATTGTTCCAAAAAACAGGTTTGCCCAGCTCCCAGCCTGCACTTTTTACCAGCCACTGGTGACCTCTTTACAGCACTGGGGTCCCCAGTGGCATCCTGAGCCCCCTCTTTCCAGCTTTGCTCTACTACTCTGTGTCCTGTGTCCCCCCTTGGAAGACCTCTGCTATCACACCATGCCAATGCTCCTCTGTCCTTCAAGAGTCACAAATACATCAATATACACAGAATAACATTACTACTACCTGTAGAAAGAAATATGTTTATACCACACAAAAACAAGCCAAAGAGAAACTAACCAAGCAGTAGCCACCTGGTCATTAGAAAAAACACTGGGTTTGGGTTAGTAGCTAAGCTCCACATAGGCAAAGACAATTTTAGACAAAACTGGGCAAGTTCCAAGACTTGCAGAGTTAGTGCGAAACCTGGGGGCCTAGGAACCACAACATTGAATTCATAGGGCAACAGATGTGCCTTAAACCCTAGAAGTCACATAGTTGCATGCTTAAAGTTCAAACAACACAGACACACAAGTGAAAGCCAAACCATGCAGGCTATCAGGAATGCATTTCCATGACTACCGTGATGGACACTGTCACCCATTTATATTTCTTTTCCCCAATACACTAACTTTTTCCCACCTGGAGGCAGCTGGTTGTCCAGCCAGTTTCATTTCAAAGCAAAAAACACACAAGATCAACTTTCTTTTGCTGGTCACACACAGCCACTCCACAGGCTTTTAATCCAAACTGGACACAAGTACATAAAGAAATCAGGAAAATGAAAACCAGATTTACAATCATGATGGATTTTATATTCTGTATTTTGTACTACAGAGAGCTACAACACCAAATAATCTGTTATGGATATCTCTTTTAGCATTGCATCTTTCTGTGACAGGGATTTCTAACAAATGATTGCTATTTCCAAAATTGAGGAGGCAACTACACTGTCTGGAGAGAAGTGATCTTGCCAGAAATCGATGCCTAGGACAATCAAACATATAATTAAACATACTTTTGGGTGCTGCAACCACCAGAAAGTGGCTAGTTAAGATATTCAGGCTGCCAAACAAAACGCAAAATATCTGAAATAGTAATTTCTGTTCCTCTGTGTGAGAAACTTGAAATTAAATTATCTTCATTACTCAGAATAGGAGTAGCTTAGTTCCATTCAGCCTATTAATTAATATTACATTTCTGTACAAATTGTAAAGTGGCACAGAACTGATGCAAACCAGGCACGAGCAACCAGTTGCATTTCTGTTGAATTAACCATGATAAGGAGTTTATGCGGCCTTTACACACATTATGCCTGGTATGGGAATACAGCCAGCGTAGAGCCTATTCAGCATAAACCCAGAACACTGAGGACAGACTACTTGATTGAGCATATAGCCTTGCAGAGCAATACTATCATAACAAAGTGACCTATGCTGTGTCAGCATGTTACAACACTTTTACTATCTTTCAGATAACCACTAGAAGTCATACACTTTCAGATACACTACTAGAAGTCATAAAGTGACCAAGCTACAGCTTCACTTCCCTATAGACACTAAAAATTAGTCTCAAGAAGATAATTCTGATAACTCCTAATTCAGTAAGTAAATAAACATTAACATGAGGCTTAATGAAACTCTTGGCCATTCTTGTAAGATAAGGTTTCATAAAGGCTGTGGCTCAGTCAGGAGACAACAGGAAAAACGCTGGGTCCACCAAGCTACCATGAGGAGCAGAAATCATTGTGATATACGTCACAATAAATAGTGAAAAACTTTGTACGTTCACATACAGCACAAGCTTTACGATATGTTACAACCATCATCTATCCATGCTCTCAACATTAAGTATGCTGGTTCAGTCAACTACATCATAACTGCACTGATAGTAGGGAAGATTAGAATAGAATATGAAGCTTTTTGAGATTTAACTAGATTGGAATTGGTGAAGAACATCACCATAGGGGGAGAAAAGGGTGGCAGACACATGGCCTAAAGCTTACCTCAGGCTCACATGGGACCATAAGTTTACACAGCTAAAGTGCAGATTCAAGTCTAGGCACAGGCCTACACACAGCATGCAGGGCAAATACCCCTTTAGAGGAAGGGGAACCTTTGGGCTGGAAAACAGTAGTGGAGCAAAAGATAAAGCGCAGCCTATACTCTCTCTTCTGCACTAATTGGAGAGCCAAGGTCCTCATCCTTCACCTCATGACAATCGTGTAAAATTATACCAGGTGGCAACAACCAAAGATCACAGAGCACATGAGAGTGAAATTTTCATCAGACTATGGATGCCCTTCAGGCATGTGATGAAGGGAGCTACAGGGCACAGAGGGAGATGGCTACTTGAACCAGGCAATAGCAGGTTGTTACCAACACCACAGAGGATCCTCTCTGATGACACATTTATGTTGTTCTGCCACACTGCATCTGGCTCTTAAGCCAAAGAATTCAGATTTTTTATTTAAAAAAAAAAAAACCACAAAAAACCTAAACAAACAACTCAGAAGGTTGGAAATCTACACCTTCCAAGAGCCAGAGAAGAATCACCAACATTTTATTTGATAGGCACTGACTAGTAATAACTAAAAAGAATTAATTTCTTGTTCTTCTAGCATTTGTAAAACTACGGCCAAATGCTGGCATTTTATCAGCCATGGGAATCATATGAAAAGTTTTTAGTCATACCCCAGAAAGAACATCACCTGATATCCAAAATATTTCATAATTTTCATAGACAATTTCTCATCTCACAAGATGCACTTCTCCTGAAGGTTACCTCATGTGCCCCTGAAGCTAGAGCAGCCTGGCTTGCAGAATAAGAAGTAGTGCAACGCCACCTGCATAGTACTGGAACCTGGTGAACTTGGTAACACTGACAGTACCAGCATGCAGAGCAAATTAAATTGTGAAGTGCTGACAGATAAACAATACCGAATTAAAAGCTTAAGTGAACAGAAGCTGTTTCCTTACTGAAAAAGAAGGAAAGAAAGAGGGAAAATAAATAAACAGATAGAAGAAAACTGTCTAGAGTAACAAGTTTATTTTGTGACACAAACAGCTTGCACTGCTTCACTGTCCAGCAGGTTATATCATCGTACAAATGGAATAAGTTCCTAGACTTCCTATAATGAAAACAAGCAAAAAATGAAAATCTGTGAAGAAAGAACAGTTATCAGCTGACAATTGTTGACGGAAACAAGTGACTAAATTGGTTCTGTAACTCCAGCTACCAAGAGAAAATTAATGTCATGACCCAAACTATTTTAAAAGCATTTCTCTTCAGGTGCTAAGGAATACACAACTGCTAATTATTAAAGAATTTTCAGCATTCTCTGAACTTTGCAGTTTGCTCTCTATTCCTCAATTTCATTTAACACTGCTTTTTGAGAGCCTGAGCCAATGAATGTTTATAGATGAATCACAAATGTGTTAATAGTTAATCTCTGTCCCAATGTCACTCATTTTACACTCGATTTTGAAGCATGAGCATGATTTTGTAATCCAAAGCTGCCATCCCAGCACATTAAGAAGAAAGGAATCATCATAGAAATCCCCATCCTCTGCACTTGACATCAAGACATGTTGGGAATGCAGACCAATTTGTTTTAAACAAGGAAAAACAAACCAGTTTTAACAAAACAGACATGGCTTTTAAAGATACCTATGAAGAAACAAATATTGAAGCTATATACTGAAATTAGTTACCAGAAAGGTAACTAAGGTCTGAATTCACTGCCTATGTCATATACCTTCATTTCCTTGTAACTATCTGATGGATTCTTAAATCACTACAGAACAAGGATTTAAAGAAAACATTGCAGGTATATACAAACAATACCTGGAACAAAAGAAACTCCCATTATAAGGGAACAGGGTTAAATCCATCATGCGTGTTTTGGTATTTGTAATTGTGACAGGTTACTTAAGGAACCCAGCAGTAACGCTAGAAGCCCTGGATTGCTTTTACATGTAGCAGCCCACCAGGGTGACCAGGGTTTTCTGAGGTTGTTGCTAGTGAACTTTGCAGCGAGAGGCAGTAAATACATCAAGGCATTCATATGTCAGCCTGGTGACTAGTTCAGTATTCCAAATTCAATCTCACTCCTCATTGTCTCAGCCTTCTTTTCACTGTACCCCTCACAAAACATCGAATCATACTTTATTTACTAAGGAAAAAGAGGGAGTGGTCTGAATTTAGGTTCAGAGCACTGTTTCTCTCATTAGAAGTGGTGTTAATAGCAGCAGCTCCCTAGCAGCTCCATCAGAAAATGGAGCAACGAACTGTAGCACAAACTTTGCCTCATTTCCCAACAGGAAACAACACTAACCGTTCAAATTATCCACTAGAAGCTGCCAGCGAAAGGAACTGTTCTGCAACTTCTAGGGAATACCGAAGGAAGTTGCGAAATGTGAACGAACACATGAAGATAAAGGACCACAAATAAAACCACTTTCAGACCCCTGACAGGAAACTCCCAGTGCTTCAAGGGAGAATGCCGATAAACAAACCCCAGCCAAACGAATGTCCGGGAACGAACCTGCATACACTAGATGTGGTGTTAAGGGCTGGCATTTTTGCGATTTATCGGCAGCAGCGTTACTTTAAAACGTGACGAGAAACACGCCCGGTTTCGTAACAGTTTTGCAAGAGGGTGCCTGAAACACGCTGCGAAAGGACTGCTCCGGATGGGAGTTTTCCCCGTCCCCACCGCGGCACTTGGGACAGCTCCAGAAGTTACATACCCGCTGGAAGAGGCTCGGCGCACGGCAAGGCGGCTCCCGCGCCCTCCGGCAGCTTCCCCCCGTGCCGCCAGCAGGGACCAGCCCGCAGCCGCTGCTCCCCCGGCGCACCCCGGCCGGGGCGCGGTAGCGGGCGGGCAGCGGACCCCAAACTGCTCGCAGGCTCTTCCCGAGGCGGGGTATTTACAACTTCCCCGCGCTAGGCAGCGCTCCGCGGGCTGGGCGGAGCGCCCCGAACAGCGCCGGGCTGCGGAGGGCACCCCCGCGCCCGGACGCTGCCCCGCGCCACTGACAACACCCGGGCGGGGGTCCCCAGAGCCGGCACACGGCGCGCCCGGCCCCTCGCCTGTCTCCCTCCGGGGCGAGCGGGTCAGCGCTCCCGAGCCGCCGCCGTACCTGCAGGACACGGAGAGCTCCACCTTGGTGGCCGGGATGCTGGAGCTGAGCACGTTAAAATCCCCCACGGACGCCATGGTCGGAAACCCACCACTTCCACCCGCCGCCGGCTGCCCCGCCGGCTTCTCCAGCGCGAACATGGGGCAACGCTGGCGGCGGGCGGGGCCGGGAGGAGGAGACCGGCCGGAGGAGAGGGAGGGCAGGAGGCGGCGCCACGCGGAGCAGCACCGGCACGGCCCGGCACCGGGGCGCTGACGTCACCGCGAGCGGGAGCCGCGAGGCGCCCGGTGCTGGCGGGCCGGGGGCCGCAGCGGGGGGGTCCCGGCGGCACCGCGGCCGCCGCCACCCCACGTCCTGTGCGGCGGGGAAAGGCGCCGGTAGGCGCCAGCCCGCGGGGCGGACCGAGCGCCGTCGCCCCCGCGCCTCCACGCTGGCGGAAACTCCCGTCCCGCCCCGTAGGCTGTGCGGGGAATCCCCTCTTGTCCCGGCTGGGTGAGCCGAGCGACAGAGTGCCCCGGGCTCCGCGCTGGAGCCGGCGGCTGGGGAGCCGGCCGGTACCGTGCTAACTTCGGCGGCCCGCGGCGAGGCGGACCCGCTCTCCCGGCCAGAGAGGGAGGCGCAGCGGGGCAGGGCCGGCGGGAGAGCCCCACGCCGCTAGGGGGCGCAGCGGGAGCGGTGCGCCTGGCGAGGGGCGCTCTGCGCAGGAGGGCGGTGGAACACGGCGGGGGGTCGTTGGTGCTGATTGCCCGCTGAAGAGCGCGGTCGTTGCTCCTGCAAGGGGCTTGAGGGAAGGCTGTGGCTTACCGGAGTTCTTACCTGCGTCGACGCGTTGAAAACCGGGAATGTCACTTGCTCCCACTTGTGCTCCCCTTTGTTTTAAAGACCTGATCCAGTCTGCGCCGAGTCTGTTCAGGATAGTTCACGATAATCGTAACAGTCCCACCATAGTGGTTATGGTAGTAACCCACCATAGTCACGATAGTCCCACCATCTCATCTCGCACGTCTTTAATTTGTATCCATCGTCATGGCATCTAAGTAGCCCCCGATATTCATGTCTCATCGCAGCAATTTGATGGGAGATGGAAGTGCTAACGTCCCCATGTCACAGGTGGGAAGGTGAGAAGCAAGCAAATTAAATGCCGTGTCTGTGCTCCCGCAGGATGTAGGGCAGGTCAAAGATCATAGGATATCAGCCCAGATCCTGCACAGAAGTCCTCTGCTCCTCTGGCTGCTATGGTTTTATGTGTAAAAATAAAAACACATTTGGTGTTTGTTTCTAAAAGGCAAATGTGGCTCTAAATCCACAAACATTCATAAAATCACAGAATGGTTTGGGTTAGAAGGGCCCTTGAAGATCATCCAGTTCCAGCCCAGCATACGGTTGGCTTTCTGGGCTGCAGGCACACATTGCTGGGTCATATACAACTTTCTGTCGACCAACACCCCCAAGTCCTTCTGTGGGGGATTGGCTTGTCGAAAAAGGTCACGTTCCCATCAACGAGCTGAAACAAGACATCTGTGTAGAGCATGGTGCGAACTTCTCACACCAGATAATGAGGAACTGAAGGACACCGGCAAACAGCAACATACTATGACCAATCACAGCCAAGGACACTAAGCGATAAGTGCATGAGAAGGAGGATGGTGGGGGGGTGCACGGTGTAGCTGCAAAAATGTAGAGCTTACACAATGCCTTATTTGTGCCAGAACCAATCAAGTGCCTAGTATTTGCATATTCACTGTTACATTAACCGAAAGTAGAAGCCCAATAAAGGAAGCTTGCTGTTAACTCATATTGAGTCATCCAAGTCTTCCTTTCACAACATCCTTCTCCACAGGGCTGCTTTCAGCACATTCTCTGCCCAGCCTATGTTTGTGCTTGGGATTGCCCTGACCCAGGTGCAGGACCATTTATATTATTGTATATTATTTATATCATACCTTATCAGAATACATTAATTTTGGATTTAATTTTTAGATTCTTGTTGGTGTAGTTCAAATTTGATGCGTGATGTCCATCAAAATAATGATGGACAGAGAAATTGAATGTTCATACCTGGTTATATCGCAGTCAACAGAATAAGCAGTGGAAATACAGACGGCAGCAACACGGTCTTATGTACAGGATGTATACTCCCTGTGCACAGCACGTGTCTGAAATATAACTTCAATGGAAGAAACTCAGGGAAGATATAACTGAGATTTTTATTCAGAACTTTCTGACTTCACACCCTACTTCTAATCAGGAAGTTATCACCTGAACTCTCCTTTCTTGCTTTTCCTTCTCTTGCACAGTTTTTGCATACAAAGCAATTTCTCATGAGGTATCACGAAAGCATTTCTTCTTAAGCCATCCTGTTTGATATATTCAGTACAGCCAAGAAGCCACGTACATTCACAAGTATTCTAGGTGTGTCTGGTGGCAGCCAATCTACAGCTGAAATGGCTAAAAATAACAAAGTCAAATTTAGTTCACTATTATCTTTGTCAAAACAGTAGTGTGAAAGGATGGGTGAAGGACCACTGGTGTCTTGGGAGGCTTATGCTGAGTACAGATAGGGTTCCAGATGACTAAAATTGGTTTTATGGTAACAATTATAACTCTTTTTTAGCATTATAATACTGTTCATCTGCTGTAAATCTAAACATAATAGTGGATCTCACAGGGCATGACATGGGTGACTTTAAAGGCATGAATAGTTATAATAATAACAATAATATATTGCTATATATTATGTAACTTTATAATAACGATAGACATAGAATCATAGAATAGTTAGGGCTGGAAAGGACCTTAAGATCATCTAGTTCCAACCCCCCTGCCATGGGCAGGGACACCTCACACTAAACCATCTCACCCAAGGCTCTGTCCAACCTGGCCTTGAACACCGCCAGGGATGGAGCATTCACAACTTCCTTGGGCAACCCGTTCCAGTGCCTCACCAGCCTCACAGTAAAGAACTTCCTCCTTATATCCAATGTAAACTTCCCCTGTTTAAGTTTTAACGCATTACCCCTTATCATATCACTACAGTCCCTGATGAAGAGTCCCTGGTATGGGTAGCTTAAAAGTATAGCATTGTAAGTGTGATATGTTCGTGTATTCTTTCCTACTAATGCACTTAAGATCACTGCTTTGGGTCAGGTAGGGGGTTGGTTGGATCATTTTTATATTAGCTGACCTTAATGACCTTAATTCTGCTTAGAAAAATTAAATAGTTGGTTATTGGTGATTTTATAAATAGAGCATCCTATGAAAAAAAAAACAGTTAAGGAAATTCAAGGCTTCAAAATTGCTGGGGAGATACCCATCTGTCATGGTTTAAACCCAGCCACACAGCTCGTCCACTCACTCCCCCAGCTTCTTGCCCTCCCCCTACTCCTGGAGGGACGGAGAGGAGAATCGAAAAGAATGCAACTCCCACGGGTTGAGATAAGAACAGCCCAGTCACTAAGGTATAACACAAATCACTGCTGCTACCACCAATGATAATAATGATAAAGAAAATAACAAGGGAAGAGAATACAACACCTCACCACCACCATCCCACAACTTGCCCCAACCCACCCAACCAAGCACCAACCGATACCTCGTCCCCCCTTGCTGTCCAAGCCCTTCCAGGTAACTCTCTGTTACATCCTGGGCATGCTGTGGTATGGAATACCTCTTTGGCCAGTTTGGGTCAGGTGTCCTGTCTCTGCTTCCTCCTGCCTTCCCCTCCTCCCCGGCAGAGCATGAGACTCACAAAGTCCTTGGTCAGAGTGAACATTACTGAGCAACAACTAAAAGCATCGGTGCTATCAGCACTGTTCCCAGGCTGAAAGTCAGAACACAGCGCTGCACCAGCTACTAAGAAGGAGAAAAATGACTGCTACTGCTGAACCCAGGACACCATCTTCTCTCATGATTATAAAGGCACAGCTATTTTGTCTTCTAATGCTCCATCTTAGAATAAGTACACAGCTCTCAAGCACTGAGAGTGATTTATATGGGAAAGAGAGAAAATAAAAAACTAAACCAAGGTCTAGTTGAAAGATATGCAACAATGGGGCTATGTACACATTATTATAACACCAGAGAGCTACCTTATATTTACTCATTCTTAAATGGCACTGAGGCATGGGGAGTGGAACAATACCTAAGTATTAGGAGAGTGTCTGGAACTTACGTATGAAATAGCTATCAGGCTGCAG
Organism: Lathamus discolor; assembly: GCF_037157495.1. NCBI lineage: Eukaryota > Metazoa > Chordata > Aves > Psittaciformes > Psittacidae > Lathamus > Lathamus discolor. Next base: position 27,990,209 of record NC_088884.1, read on the forward strand.
TGTGAAAGAACTGTCAGGGCTGTGTGTTGTATGTGCTATACTGACATTTGAATGCAATCACTTGAGTCTGTGACAATTTTGCAGCAGAAAGCAGGACATATTTTCCTCTGTTTCTTTTGTGATTGTTACTTTATTATTGTCAGCAGTTGCTAATTATCAGGTATCTACATAGCTTGTTTCAATATGTGCAACCTAATTTAAGGAATGATGGATATACTTGCAGTAATTACAGAATAAACTATGAACAAACCACAGATTCCAGAATAGCTGCAATGTGTAACGCTGAGTGATTGCTTTAAAACATCACTGTTTCCAGGTTTCAGCAGTATAATTGAACCTGAATGCCACAGGATGCGAACATTGATTACTCCCTTCCACCCCCTCAGCTTTCCGCCTCGTAGATCATTACTAGACATCTCAAGAAAAAGTTTATGCAAAAATCTTTGCACTCCTAAAAAACCCTAACCACACACACAAAACTAACACAGACTAATCTATAGGAAGTGAAGAAACTGGAAATGGCAGTTGTTCTTCTACAGATGTGAAAAAGGATTTGTGGATGAGTATAGGCTAGAACTTTGAAGTGAGCTTCGGTGTTACTGGAACAAAACAACTGCAACTGTAAGCCAATACCATTTTCATGACAACCAAAATACTACTTACTAAGCCTAAATCTGTGATGAACATACCATATTCCTTGGTTCCTCCTCAAATACTTATTGGGTAATTCCCTTAATTAACATTCAGCAAACACCAGCTTTTCATCCTGGCTGCTGTCAAACTTTTTCTTCAAGACCCTGAAGAATGGGATGAATTTAGCCGTTACTTGGTCCTTGCTGGTAGCTGAACAGAGCACTGAAACAATGCCAATATCCTCATACACACTGCACTTTGAGAGTTGTGTCTTACTTGGCTTCCTTTTTCTTCACTACTGCTAATTGTTTTAATCCATTTACCAAAGACATAGCTTTTGCTAGTGCATTTGCAACCATCAGCACCACCATCATTACTGGAACCATTATCAAGCACAGTGAGTGAATCCAGACCATACGCTTTAAAAGCCATCAGTAATACAACATGCTGAAGGATATGTTCAGTGCCTTTATTCCTCTAGTATGTATTATCTCCTATAACTCCATGATTTCATAATCCGCTTTGAAAACACAAATGGGTTGAGCTCTATTTTTGTGGTAGTAAAGTCTAAAGGAGATGTCTGACTCAGAGGTTAGACATAAAGAAGAAATCTCCACTCCTTCAAGATTTTCACTTTAAATACTAGTTTTTCAAGGGCTTACGTCTGCAGTCTCGCAAGTGTCAAGGAGAATACATTCTTCAACAAGAAGTATCTAGGCCTGTGTTTCAAAGCCTTTGAAATCTATCCTTACTGTCTGCAGAAGAAAAGATCACCTTGTCACCATGGCATGAGCATGAGGAAGTTAGTGAGTCATCAGTGCAGAGACAGCTAACGATTTCACTGTTTCTCTATCACAACGAGTTAGTGATGCACTTGTTTGTATACCTCTTCACTGATTCCGTGTAGAATAAAGTCACAAAGTATGAATACCATTTTCCCTCTCCAAAGACACAAAGAATAGTTATTCAACAAATACTCTTATCTCACTATGTTACACTTACTGGCTATGTTATCTGTCAATGCACCTTTAGCTCTAGATAAAAGTTTCCTGCGTTATTTCAGGCTTTCTCCCAGTTTGATCCAGGCCAGAAGAGACAGATCAGCAGCAGCACAACCATAAGTCTATTTCCTTCCACATGCTTAGGAAAGCATTCTTCCTTAATATCAGAACAGCCATTCCAGGCTAAATAGCACAAGTTCCAGACACAGCTTGTTCAAGAAGTCTTCAAAATGGCAAAGACCCCTGAAGTGCTCTCAGGGTCATTCAGGATGTCATCCAATCCATTTCATGTCTTAACACTTAGTACTGCACAGTAAGGTCTCTACATCTACGAGTGGAGGAATTTTAGATCTACTGAGCACTTTTTCTGGCTCTTATCTCTAGAGTAAATCATGTAACATGGATCTCAAGTTCTAAAAATGTGACTTGGGAGTATTCTGAGTACAAGGTTTTAGCAGTTAACTAATTCAGATTGCAGTTCAGATTTCATTTGAAAGGACAAGGAATCAAAAGTGGTGAGATCTTTATCCATCTTCAGCTGAGCCATGGGCCAGACTGATTTAATTTCTGGACAGGTTGCCTGAAAAATGTAAGGTTGCATTTAAAGCCATTTTTCTAGAAAGACAACTAATGACTAGCTCATGGCACCAGACATTTTCAGGTGCTGCTGAAGTAAAAGTGTTTAATCTGGCAGCAAGGGTGGTGACAAAAAGATTGTCTGCATACAGTTTATCTCAAAAAGTCTGAATAACAATGTTCTCTTCAGTGAGCATGAGATCAGACAGCCCCAAAATGAAACTTCAACTTATTCATGACAAGATCAGCTGAGTATTTTAATTTCGGAAGAGGAAATCTACTTCTTCCTCTTCAGTCACTTCCCATGTTTTTGCACTACTCTTGATGCTTGGAATTACTGTTTTCTGTCCTTCCCTGCCATGCCCGCTCACCTCTAGGCCTTTCATATTTCTAAGAAGTATCAGTTGATTTGCAGAAAATATGTGAGTGTTACAAATCACTTTGTAATAATGTGTTTCACAGTTTCTTTCTCTGCCTAATCTCTACCCACATCTTCTCCCTCAGCGTGTTTCCAGAGTGTTCCTACCACTGTTAGCAACACGTCTTTGGAGGCAAAGTGTTCATGTGTAAAATTTGCTTTGTGAATTAGCAAATGCAGAAAAAAATAGCACACTTGGCCTCCACAGCTAGTAGTTATGTTCTACAGTTATTTTCTTCATTGCAACTGGAATTAAACTCAGTTCTTTTAGGAAAAAAACCTTTGCATCAGTTCTGAAGCCAAGAGCAGCAAAACCCGAACAGCTATATTTGAGCCATCCCTCTGCATCAGTGAAGTTGTGCCTTTTGTAACTCATGCACAAGACTTCGTGTTATTTCCTAATAACATAGGGGAGACATCAGTTCATGCAGTTTCAGGCATGGAAGATTTCAGTGTCTCTGCCAAAAACAGATTTAATCTCTGAGAGTAGGCTCTGGGACAGATTCCATCAGGGAGCACCAATTGCTGATCTGTTACCTACCCTTAATTATTCAGACAAATGTGAGGGCAAATGGGGGTGAGGATGATCACCTGGACTGGTCTGGGTGAGTGCTGGATACACTGCCTGTCAATAGTCACACACTTGACCTCACAGAAATATACATTCTGGACGATATATCAGGTTCACATATTATATTAGTTTCCCAGAAAGATCCCAGTGGAGCCAGGGTAACACTATGTATTCTAAATACCCAGCAAGAAGCAAATCCTAACATTTCTGTCTATTGCTTTGTAACAGTTTCTTTCACAACTTTCTCAGTGCGAGCTGAGATAGTGGAATTTTAGAAAACCTGTCACCATATGTGCCCATGCCATGTCTGTTGCTTCATCATTTTGGGAAAAAAATAAAGTGGTGGGTGCTTTTGTATTCCTTCAAGGATAAATGGAATCCCAGCATGCTGCCAGGTCCCTGCCATGTACTGTGCTTGAGACAGTCATGCTTACAGAGAAGCTCTGGCCCAAATTTATTTTGAAAGCTGGTTTTGATTTTATGTTAATTAATTTATTCATTTCCTGATCATTATTATTTTTTGTATCCCCCAAGATTACACTTGTTTTGTTGAAGAAACTAGAAAATGCCCTTTGGACATAAAGAAAACACAGCTCTACTTTCATAGAGGAAAAACTTCATGGCTTCTTAAGGTTCTCTATCATGTTTGTTAACCCACTGTTAGACATGGTCTAGTGTGAGGTGTCCCTGCCTATGGCAGGGGGGTTGAAACTAGATGATCTTAAGGTCCTTCCCAACCCTAACTATTCTATGATTGTATGGAACCATAAAGTGCAAAGAATGGGGTCCTGGAATATTGTCTGGATTCTGGGAAGAGAAGAAATTGTGTCTGGAAGGATTTGTGAAATTGTGAGAGAATATAAAACACTCTGTTTTCCAGCTGAAAGACTTTCTGAGTGGGTAACAGACCCTACCAGTACCATCTGTGTTGTGATGTGATTTGGCTTCTGCAATTGATTTTATGTCTCAACCTACAAGGATTTCAACAGTAACTGAAATACTAGGAACACTATTAAAAACCTCCACCCCCACAATTATCAATCACTATTCCTCAATAGGAGCTTTAAGGTCAGATGCTCAGTCTGTCAAAGCAGACTTTAATCCGTTAAATCACTCTTGCTTTCATCTCCAGGAAAGGCCTCCAGCACTAAGATCTTTCTCTTCAGATACTAAAAGAAAGTTTATCATCTCAGAGTAAATGTAATTTTCTGAGCCACTCCACATGGTTGGGTTCTGCAGAGCCCACAGTTCACGTCCAGCACCAGGCTTCTGGGCAGGGAAGGAGCTGTGCAATGGTCTGGGTTGCTCTGCTCCTTGGTGTGAGGTGAAAACCTGGCCTCCACATACACAGCTGGAGATCTCTGCACCAAAAGTGAGGTCCTTGTGCATAAGATGTTTTGAAGAATTGCAGTTCCTGTGGGGAAAAGTCTTCTTTTTCTGTGCATTTACCATAAGGAAGCTCCAAAGTGAATACACTAACTCTCAGAGAAGCCGATTTTAACCACTCCTGACTCATTTGTATCTATGAGCTAAATTTTCCAACTTTACAGCACTTATTTTGATTGCATTTTATAATGACAGTTATAGTCTCAGTTAACAAACATTAGTTTATGATATAGGTTGATTTAATGTTATTAATGAAATATCAAAATGGCAGTCTGACTTTTAGTAGAGACATTTAGCAACACACTGAAATATCTAGAGAAGGAATGAGAACTTCAGAGGTGTTTCACTTTCTTTCACGGAAACAGAAAAGGACTTCAGATGGGAAAGTGAATTTAAATAAAATATTTCTTCTTTTTTCCATTCTCATTCATTCCATCTTTCATGAATTTTAATTTTATAATATTTTCCATGACATTAGAATGACTTTAAGCAGTTGACAGCATGTAGATTGTCTTTCAGGAACACTGTCCATCAGATTTTCCTCATTTCATGGTGACATTTAAGCAATTAGGGTTTTAATGAGGCTGAAAATTTGAAGCCCAAATAATGTAATGAGTTTGACTGTCTTCCAGAATGACTGTGCCACTAATGCAGGAATGCATTTAACCATATGCTTGAACACATATCTGTGTTGTTAGGCAGCAGCAGTCTGCCTGACTGAAGTGAGCTGTAACCCCACACTTAAAACATCAGCTGAGTTTGGAGGATTTATTGTACTATTTCTTTACCTGTGGGAAAAGTACCAGTACAGTATTTCTCTTTTCTCACATGTCACATTCAGCTGTCTCAATGTACTTATTCATATCCACAAATTATTCAAATGAGACCTGATCCGTGTAAGTGGCATTTTCACTTTTAAAATACCACTTAGAATTGCACAATGTATCTCAAACGGGAGGTAAATTAGATTTTGTTGTTTAACAGGATATGAAAGATTAAACTGCATCAGCACCATAGACTGAACTGTGCTGATGGCTGTCAGGACTCCTAATTCTGTATCTGTGATAAATGAGAGCCTTTTGTTTCCTCTTCTTTAGAGAAAGGTCTTGCATCCTGATGAAATATTTTTCTTCCCCTAAAGTGACTTCACACACGTTATTTATCCAACTGTGGAATAAACATTTATCCTCAAAAATAAAGAGCTAATTTGCTTGGGGCAATTGCCAGATACCAGCAGCAAACTTTCCAGAGTCACAGTAGTAAGAATTCTATGAAAATTATCCTCCTAGTTAGGTAACCATAGCACAGTTGTGTTAAAGCTGTTCTGCAAAAAAAGATGCCGGCTTGCTGCCAGTGCAACAGGCATTTGTCAAAGCTGAGAAAGTAACTTCATGAACACTTTGTTCCTTGTTGTGGGAAAAAAAGCCCAACAAACCACAAAACCACCCAAACCAAAACCAGAACGCACCACCAAAAAAGGCCAAAACGAATTCAAAGCAAAAGTAAATGGTGGATTTAAAAACAGTCACATGGATTGCATTTGGAATTTTCCTCACAGGTAAACACAAAGCTCCCTGAAATAAACAAAAACAGAAACAGCATTTATTTGACTAACACTTCCCCCTTTCATATTTACATATTTAATTTAGAATTTAAATATAAACACAAAAAATAGATTTTATTTTATTATAGATTTGCTAGTTCAGGAGCTTTAAAAATGGTAAATGTATCTTACTTTGCATGAATAGGAGAAAAATTAGAAAACTGATGATTCTTAAACATATTGGATATCCAGATCATAGCAGAAAATTAAACGACCTCAAACAAACTCAACAGAACAGAAATGAGCAATGAACTAATTAAGCTGCTTGACTTTAACAGATAATTTAGTACAAATTAACATTAGACTTTAAATATTAACTTCAGTTCCTCAGTCATTTACAGTTTTGGTGTATCTTTTCATAGTGATATAGTTAGCATAGCTATGTTGGATATATTTGATTACAAAATGTATTTTTAATCCAGTTTGTGTGTTTCCCAAGAAGCATAAATAACCCTTCAAAAGGGCAAGGCACTTCAGAAGTTTGTACTTTCTAAAAGCCTTTTGGAAAAAATATTATGTATGCTTCAGTATTAGTCTTTATAAAGAACAAGCTTGGGTTCCTAACACAAGGGTAAAATCCCTATACATAATTCATAGAATCACAGAATCATAGAATAGTTAGGGTTGGAAAGGACCTTAGGATCAGTCAGTTCCAACGCCCCTGCAGTGGGCAGGGACACCTCACACTAAACCATCCCACCCAAGGCTTCATTCAACCTGGCCTTGAACACCGCCCATGCTGGAGCATTCACAACTTCCTTGGGCAACCCATTCCAGTGCCTCACCACCCTTACAGTAAAGAACTTCCTCCTTATATCCAATCTAAACTTAATTAATAATAATTAAACTTAATGAATAATAATCACTGAAGATGTACTAATCCTAACTTTCAGGCCAGTTTTAGCCTTGCAGCATACCTAATTCCAAGATCCAGCCCATGAATTCAATACAGAATGAAATTCCTCTACTACCTGGCATCTTATAGAAGCAGACTCCCAACACAGATGTTCTCCTCAGTGCCACTTAAATTCCGGAAACTGGATCATGAGCCGTGTGTCAGAAAGAGTCACTCTCAGCTGCGGTTGGACTGTAACTCAGTTCTTTTCTCAGCTCCATCAGTAATCTTGAATTTACCCTCTTCAAGACTGACCATAGCCAATGCTTCGGCAATAGCATTGGCTGAGAAGCCACTCACATTGCAGAGCCTCACTATAGCAAAACCTACTTTATCATCCCTTTCCAAATTCAAAACGTGTTTTATTTAGTTATTCTATTCTAACATTCTAACATCTATATTCAGCCTTAATAGCTCCTCCAAGTGGAGAATCTTAATGCTGCGAATTAGTTATTCTTCATTATTATCTAAAGCTTAATTGAATTCAACTTTTAAAACTCAGTAACTTTCATTTTACTTATTGCTGTAGATGTCTGTCCAGCTATAAATCTAACATGAACCTTAAATGCAGCTTTGCATCGTGAGGCCATCTCAGCATGGTAGCTAATGTAGCAGGGAAAGCACCATTTCACATTGTCCAAAATGTGGAAACCTGCTGTTCTTATTAAAGAGTGGTAGGACCACTGCGGTTGGAAGTGACCTCCATGTTTCATCTAGTCCCTCTGCTCTGAGCATGGCCAGTTTCAGAGCTAGGTCAATGTGCTCAGGGCCCTGTTCAGCTGGGGTTTGAAACTCGCCAAGCCCGCATTGTCCAGCTTCACTGGGTGACCCTTTCCAGTGTTTAACCACTTGCAAAAATTTCCGCTACATCCAATTGGGATTTCCCTTGCTGCAGCTTATGACTGCTGCCTCTTGCCCTGGTTTTTGTGCACCTCAGAGGCAACTCTCATGTTATCAGCTAGCTCCACTCAGGCAATGGAAGACAGCTGTTAGATGACTCCTTGTCCTTCTCACCTCTAAGCTATACAAGATCTCCTTCAATTCTTCTTGTTTATGATGTTCTATTCATCAGCTCCCTAATCATCTTAATAAACTTGTACTGGCATCTTTGCAGCTTGACTGTCTTATATCAAGGGTCCCAATGCTGTACCCGGATGTGACCTGAGGGAAACAGTCTCTGGCATTGCCTGCTGGCTATGCTATCACTCATGCACCAGGGGTGTTGTTAACCTTCATGGCTGCCAGCGTGCCCTTCTTACTCATGTTCAGTTGGTTGCCTGCCAAGACCTTTGCTGCAGAACTGCTGTCGAGCCCCTCAGACCCCATCCTGTACCCATGCCTGGGCTTATCCATCCCAAATGCAGGGCTTTGCATTTGCCTGCCTCAACAGAGGCTCCTGTTGGCCTGGCTCTCTAGGCTACAGAGCAGATCAGCGCCGTAGATGCTGAAGCCCTACCCCTAACCTTAGCTGTGGCACAGGAGCCTCTCTCTGCACAGCAAATCCATGTGGAAAAAGTATTGGTTACTCTCTCAAACCTGGTTGTATTTTCTCATTTACAGTAGTAATTTCTCACAGCATAACATAATATGGTAAAGAAATAAACATTAGTCATGGTACAAAACTTAGCTCAATTTGTTCTTTTAAACTAAAGCATTATTTCATTTAGAAGAAGCCCAAACCATGGGCAGATTGTAGCATTGGTCCTTACATCGGCCTTAGTGCAACTTCCCAACCAGTCTGTGAACTTAATATACTAAGAGATACTCTCAGGTTGCAGAAACCAAGCTATAACCACCTTCTGTACCGTTGCCTTATGTCTGCTCCATGGCCCTTGGCTTTCCTATAAAGTACATACAGCACAAGGGTCTATTCGAGTTACTCTCTAAAACTTAGTTATATCTTTCACTGTGCAATGAATCTTTGCACTTTACATTTACGCTTTTCTTCATATTGTCTGAAACTGAATTCCTAATATTACCCTTTCAGCTTATCTTTGAAAAGCTCTATTAAAAAATGCTATTCTTTTTATAGTTGCTTTCCAAAGTAAGCTTCTTACAGACATTTGCTATCTAAATCTAATTAATTAAATTGATTCTTCTTTTGTAGTACAGGAAGACAGATAGGGTGAGAAATGCAAATACTAATACTAACACTAACACGTTTCACACCCATCAAAGGCTTTTTTACCCCAGTATGCTATCTGGGAAATTGTATCTGCAATGCAAATGAAAAATAGTAGCGGTAGCTGTACTAAACAGATAGAAGGTACACACGTTTCTTTAACTCTTTATGTTTAAAATGTTTCTAAATACCCTTTCCCCTTTGAGAGAGAGACCTTTGAAACCTAGGTATCTCACTTTACAGCTGCATTATGTATGTATGTATGATGAAAATCATTAATATTTTAACTAATTGTGTCCTATTTCTTCAGTCCTTTTTCTTGATGTCAATAAAATGCATATACTTTATTTACAAGCACACTGAAAGTGTGATATTTGTCATGTTGAGGCACAAATTAGATATGTAAAGAAGGCACTGCAGTAAGAATCATTTTGTAAGAATCATTTTTACTGCAGAGGTTAGGATTGCCGAAGTTATTTAGCTAAATGTGTGTAACTATAGCTACAGAAAAAAAAAAAAAGCCTTTTAAAAGTTATTTGCTCAGATAAAAATAAAAGCTTACTAGAATTAAACTACGATGTGATAATTGTTTATGTTGCCGCTGCTCCTTACCATGGTTATTGCATGAAAGTGAATTCCGGGACCACTGTTGCACTCATGAACTTGTTACGGGCAGGAAAAAAAATGCATCTTACATGGGAAGCCAATAATTTATTGTTAGTCTAATGAAAATCTTAAGACTAATAACAATACAGCAGACAGTTATTAAGATTACCTAGTCACAATAATACTACCTACCACAGTACAAATTATCTGGTTAATACAGAATGACATTTATAATAGATTTAAAACTGTTGTACAAAACCTTCCTAGGATTTATCTTTGCTGTTGGGCTGTCCCTTAGACTTCAGCTATTGGTCCTATACTTGATGGCATCAGTATTGCTAGAGAAGAAGATGGGAGAATCCTGTAATAAGGACCCTTCAAGATGTAACTCGTAGGTGCCAAAGTCCTTTTCTGGACTTGGTACTTCACATTCTGTCCTAACTGAAGTAGTGCAATTAACGTGAAACAACTAGATCACAGCAGGCAGCTGAAGAATAGTCAGCATACGGTTATTATTAGTAGTTCTCTGAATTCCCTTCGTGCTCTACACCATCGTAACATTGGAATTGTTACTCCCTCAGACTAAATTAGGCTAAGGTTCAACATGTGGGTTTTGAAGATAACTGCAGAGGATTGGCAACAGAGAGCACGCAGAAAACAAAGAATGCCAGATAATTAGTTCTATTGATCAAATCAGTGAATGGAGGCAATGCAATGTAGCACATCTAGATTTTACTAAAGGGTTTGATATAATTTCTCAACAAATGATGTGCTGATTAAAAATTAGCACTATACAAAATGAATGCAGTACATGCTAGAAAGGTTATGACTCAGAAAGTAATTCTAGAGCACGTTTATAATGGTGAGTTGCAGGATCAATTCCATTCAAGGTATTTATCATTTACTGGGAAACTTCACAGATAAAACATAATGGAGATCAGTAAGAAGAAAAAGAAAATTAGTTCTGTCTGGTGACTGGAATTTCATGGTAAACTGGGTTCCCTGGAATAATGGCGCAGCATAATTCACTGCAAACAGGTCTGTAAGATGCAAAGATATAGATCATACATATAATATACAGAGCTCTATTTTAGAGAACAGTATGTCCAACATACAATTGGAGACAGTAACAGCAGTAAAGAGTTTATAGTGCTGTAGAATAGGAGAAGGTGACTAGTAGCCCTTTCCCCAAGGATGGACCGTCCACAAACACTGGATGCTGCTTCCAAGGGGCCTTAGGAAATACAGGAGTCTTGAGTGTCAGCTTGAAACTCATTAATTAGATTAATGAGCCTAAGACAGGAAAAATTTTCCCCATTGATATTTAGCACACATGAGTTTAATAGAAACTTTAAGGGATTGGGTAAGAAACAATTTACAGCAAGCAGAACTTGGAACTGCAGGCTGCAGTCCTGACCTGGTGCACCCCCAAAAGCAAAGCAAACACCAGCCAGAGCCCTCCTCCTTTAATCAGCCCCCACTTTTCATCATATAATCCACCTGATCAGGGGTCGAGCTGCCGTCCCAAAAGATAGAGCTTGGCTGGTGCTGCATCACCTTCACGTGCCACCACTCTGCTTTGGTGCGGAGCAGCCAGACAGGACGCAATGGCTCTAAGATGAACTTGGCAGCTCCACTGGGCTGCTCACCAGCCCTGACCGCCAGGCTGGCGGGGAGCTGCTCGGCCAGCTGTGCTCCGAGCCAGTTGTCCCCATAAACTGTGTCTGCTGCTCCGCTGTGCCACTGGCAGGCAGAGCAGCTGCTTGGCTCTCCCTGCTGCAGGCTGCTTAGGTGTTGTTATTTCACACAGCAGTGCCGGGGGGTCGCAGCTCTCGGGGAGGGGTCAGTGATGCGCAGGAACGTGGTGAAGTCATCACCACAGGAAGGAGAGTCCCCAGATACTGTCTCCTAAGGATTGTTTCAGTCGCTCTCTCCTTGGGGTTCCTTTGTCAAGTCTTCCTGCTCCAGCAGTTACTTACTGTAAAACTGTAGGATTGTCCAGACTTTTCCCGTCTCTGTACATTAACTGATTTTAACAGAAATGCTGTCAGTATTACAAAATGCCTATGAAATTTAAACCTCTTAAGTCCTGACATGTTGTCTATTTTAGTCAGCGGCTCCCACTGTCCCACAGGTGCCCAGAGTGGGTGCAACCTACACAGCAGCCTGCTGCTCCCAGGGAATGTCCACTGGTCTGTCCACAGCTCAGGCTGATCTGAGCAGAGGGAAAAGACCAGCAGATAATGTGCCCTTGTATTTGTATTTAACACAACAGACAGCAGAAGTATCCTTGTAAAAGAATGCTTTAGATTTTGTTGGGGGTTTTGTTTGTTTCTTTTTCCACTTGGAGTGTGTTTCTGCAAGCAATAATCCTAGTTCTGTGATTTTCCTACGGTTTCAACTACATAGTTAAAACACCCATCTTTTCCTGTCTATTGCATTTGCTGCAGTACTGAAGCAATAGTACTTCTTAAGCAACATTAGTAAGACTGATCACTTGCCTATTTTTGGCTGGTTGTCAGAGTAAGATTAAGGAACCAGTTATCCCACAAAACATTAGAGCTAACCTTTAATCAGTACCCTGCAGTGGTATTATAGATCACTTGGCTGAGCCAAACCAGTTAGACAGTCATTGCTGCCCTATGTATGGTATGCAGATGTCTCTCAAACATAATGCCTAAGCTATTGGCCTTGTTCTTCACTTCTTCAGATTAGTTTTATTTAAAAAAATGAAAGTTCCTTCTCAAAGGAACTTCAGAAACCAGAGATGACTCTAAATGTAGTGTAGTGGATTATGTACTAGGTTCCCCACACCAGGCAAGGCTGGAAGCAGAACCCCAGGTTGAATGGGAAAGAAAGAGAAAACTATAAAACTACTGCTATGCGGCCAGCTGTGCTATTCTCAGCAGTGCTAATAGGAAAGCTATAGCCCCTTTTTCTGTCACATAAACTCACCCTTACCCATAATCGTTCTGCTCCTCACAGTCACTGTCTCCCTTCCTACCTGTTGACAAAACCTTTATAACATGAGCAGTATAAGCTGCATTATCCTTGTGATTGCTTTGTCAGTGTTTTGATTAACATTTTTCTGCAGCACCATCCATTTCTTGCTGAAGGACAGTACATGGAAGACTGTGGACCTCTTACCTGCTGTGCAAAGCTGGCTCTCCTGGAAACCTGTAGGGATCCCTTCCTGGGAAGCTACAAACCATCTCAAGAAGGAGCTCTCTTTCCTGAATCTTTCAGGATTCATCTAGGGGAAAAAAGTACCACGGTGAGATTTGCAGTGCATTTCCAGTCTGGTGCCTGATGATCTGAATAGCTGCAATTTAGAAGCAGTTGAATTCTTAGAAGCAGATGATTCCATGGATGGAAATCGTCTCATCTAGTATTACAGTCTACAGAGTAGGTGTGTATGTGGGGGTAGGTGTCTAGACCTGTAATGTGATCAGTAAGATCTGGTAAATGCTAGCAATGGGATTCAGGGTGGGATGCACCCAGCCAGAAGTAGGAGCCTGCGTCAGAGTGGGGGTTAGACACTGTGGAGATGCCATTGTCTGTGCTGATGGCGAGGGGCACCCCAGTCACCTCCAAGTCTGGGCTGCAGATACCTGCATTTAAGCAGGAGGAATCTCACTCCATATGTTTTTTACTCCCTGTATTCAGTAAGACCAAAGAAAGCATAGTGCATACCCATAAGCCCATAGCAATTTCTAGTCCTAAATAGCACAGAACAAACAGCATTAAGAAAAGGAAGTGTAATAGGTTTGATTTGTTGAACATATTCAAGTATTGACTGCATAGAAACTAGCATATAAAACTCATTATAATTATGCCAGTGATAATAACAACTACAGGGAAGATTAATTTCATACTGTCTCTAAATTAGCATCTTCCATTTTTTAGAGGTGGAAAAAGAAAAAAAGCATGAAGAAAGCATTTGTGCTTGAAGGGGTGGATTTTGAGATGTACTTATAAGAAGTTAATCATTGCTTTTTAAGGTTCGTGCTCAATAATAAGTATAATAAGCTCTATTAAGAATATCGACCCAAATAACCAACAGTTGCCCTGCTTCATAAGATTACAGTAAAAGCAGTAAGCTTCATATCAAAAAAAGTGAGGGATAAACTGCTCTGCTTGGAAACTGAACACAGCAAAAGGCTGTTAAAGGGTATCTGAGGTAGGTTAATAAAAATACTATGGCACCAGTACCTGTAATGTCTACAGGAGTATATTTGCCAAAGACGTATCATTGAAACAAAACCTGAAGTAGTATTTAAAAGGATGTCCTTCATAAAGCAGTATTTCAGTAACGCTGATTTGACCTCTGCACCTCAAAACAGGGTATTGTAACGGTATTATAGGGATAACATTAGGAGTCATGAAAGTTGATTTACTGTCCCAGAAAAGTTAGCAGCAGCAAGCTAACCTGATAAAGCAGAAAGAGGAGCATTAGGAGTACTTTAACACTGCTGGGAGTGCTGGGATCACACTGCATCTCCAGCCATTAGGCTAAAAGTTTGTCAATTGTTTGTTATGGATGAGGTTTCAGGAGGAAGAAGGCACAGCATGAGCGTCTTACCCCTCCTCTCTGATGTGTAAGGATGAGCTCAAACACAACCAAAACCCACACACTTCTCCATAATATCCTCTGTTCTGGTTTCTTTCTCACCCCCTTCCTCAGCAGTTATATTAATCTTTAGGGGAAGCTTCAAACAATTTTCAAGCTATTTAGCCCAATACTGAGCTAAATTTAGCTTGAAGCTAATGTGTACCTCAGGAAGTACTGCAGTGCACTAGGACCAAACTGCAGAGTGGAGGCTAGGTGCTGAAGAGCCAGCCCTATCCCGTACACATTATGGATTATTTACTTCACATAGCCTGAATGCTTCTTGATGGTTGGAGTGCCCTGCATGTTGTCCTGGAGGACCTATTCTAGTTCAGCTCTTGTGAAAGAGATTCATTTCACATGCTCCCAGACCCAAGTGCAGTAAATGGAGACAGTCAAGAGCTTCACTTCAAAAGCCCGCTCGTCTGAACTAAAATGCTATAATATAGGAGGCCCCTTTGCCCCTTATCACTTGCAGAAAAGTCAGTAGAAATTCTGTGCATCACTCAAAATATTATATTTACCCTCAGATGACTTAAAATTAAAAATGTGTGCAAATATTTTGCATAATGGCAGTTTCATAAACTCCTCCAAAATCCTAAATCAAACATCCTTTTATTCTATTTTTATTGCCAGCTTGACATGACCATTTAATGTGCAAGTGTATTTTATGAATATAGAAATAGCTGCTTTTTCAAAACAAGGCTCAAATGTGTAGCTGCAGGTGATCCACTAAGAAAGAAGCACTTATAATACACACAAAAACACAGTTGTCTGGTAAATGTACACAAAAGAAGGTTCATCCACATACAAAAGAGCTCTTGAAGACATAACACTCATCTCCAAATTGTTGATTTGTGGTTTGAAGCTCCCCTTCAGTGCTGAAAAACAGGAAGCATCTGTTTCAGACAGGCAAACAGACTCTTGGCATCTCCCAGAAAACACTGGGTTTACTTTCATTGCTTTCCAGCTACATGTTCATTCCAGACATTGTAAGTTGGAGTTTCTTAAACACCTTGTCCTTTTCTAGCTTCTAAACCTCTACGATCACATGAAACTAAGAAATAATGAAATGCTGCATAGTGTGTGCACTATATTATTTTCTTCTGTGTGTTACTAAAAAAATCTGTTTCTTTTCTGCCATAAAGTACAGAATTTGCAGCTGCTTGATCTAAAAACACATCAGTATTAAGGAAGTGTTCTTTGGTCTTTACCAACTTGGCAATGGCTCATAAGAGTTTTCACTTCAGACTTTGCCCATGGAAGGAAAAAGAGAGGAACATTGCTTGTATCTTCAAAATTATTGTGCAAAGTTTTATATATATGAACATATGCATATATATAGATTCAGTAATTGCCATGCTTTTTGTCTTGGCTTTCTCAGATTTATTCTCCAGAAAGCATAATCAGGTGGTGAAAAAACACCCTTTCAAAGAGCAGAGAACAGGGTTGCTTTCCTTTTTGCTTGCTCTGAATCTCTATTGAAATTTCTATATTTTACCTGGGTTTAAAATTTGATTTTTAAACTAGAAGTTGAGAGACCTTTTATGCATGATTGGAAAACTACCACGATATCATGGTCTACCAAAGCAGTATTACAAATCTGTGATCTGGACTCTTGATATAGAGGGAAAATACCCCCGAATGATGTTACTACTTCTTGGAGAAGGCATCAGGAGCAACATTTAAAGGAAGAGGCTTACACAGACCTAGAGCAGGAAACCATGGCAGGACTGAGAGAAACTTCATCATTCACTGTCACCAATACATGAAGACAGGATGTGGAGAAGGCAGCTAGCAACTCAGAGGATGTTTTTCATGACAGTCTTACTATTGGTTATTCAGAGATCACAGACATCCTGTTAAGTAAATGTCTCAGCAGACACAATATAGTCTAACAGCCTAACATTGACATCTGGCAGTTCCTATGTCCAGCCCCAGTCATGTTACCCGAAACCTCAGCAGTAACTGGCATGTGTGGGTATTACACTCACCTTCCTGTGTCGGACCAGCAGCCGAGCGCCTTTGCAAGCCTGCCCATGGGCAAGGGCTGAAGTCTGGGAAAAAGGGCCACTGCTCCACACAGCCAGGAAGCAGCTCTGCTGCAGGGCTGTCACGTTCCTTACTTCATGTTCATCGTAGACTTGGTGATATTTTTCTTCGTTGTTCTAGACACGTTGGCAACCTGAGTGGCAAATAGTCCTTGTATGAGAATGGCAATGAATTGCTGTAACTCTCAAGAGGATTACACCTGGTGGCTGGAAAAAGCAGTTACAGACCCTTCACAAGAAGTTAAACATTTTAAATATATAACACATCAAAACTTACAGAATCATAGAATAGGTAGGCTTGGAAAGGACCTTAAGATCATTCAGTTCCAACCCCCCTGCCATGGGCAGGGACACCTCACACTAAACCATCCCACACAAGGCTTCATCCAGCCTGGCCTTGAACACTGACAGGGATGGAGCACTCACAACCTCCCTGGGCAACCCATTCCAGTGCCTCACCACCCTAACAGGAAAGAACTTCTTCCTTATATCCAATCTAAACTTCCCCTGTTTAAGTTTGAACCCGTTACCCCTTGTCCTGTCACTACAGTCCCTAATGAAGAGTCCCTCCCCAGCATCCCTATAGGCCCCTTTCAGGTACTGGAAGGCTGCTCTGAGGTCTCCACGCAGCCTTCTCTTCTCCAGGCTGAACAGCCCCAACTTCCTCAGCCTGTCTTCATACGGGAGGTGCCCCAGCCCCTGATCATCCTCGTGGCCTCCTCTGGACTTTTTCCAGCAGTTCCATGTCCTTTTTATGTTGAGGACACCAAACTTACTGAAACCCCGATTATATCAATGACATTTTATATCTTTGTAGCTATGTGGAGGCCTCCAAAAGCACCGACTTGTCACAGAAATCTAAATATGTTTTGCAAAACACCCACAAAACACCCCTTTCATTATTTATAATAGCAAACCCAAGAGGGACTGCTGTGATCAGTTGGTATCACATGGGCTAGGGATACAGTTCCAAAGAGCAAGAACATTTCTTTAAGAAAAGCAGTCACTTCTCATTTAAAAATATCAACTTCAGGAAGTTTCACCACAGCTCTTGACAAGTTACCAGCCTTTGAATTTGTCTAGTTTCACTAACAGACACTGAATCTTACCTTTGCTAGTTTAAAGAGATTCTGGCACTGTATTTCTGCACCATAATTATACTGAGACTGTCATGGGACTGGGCCTACTGTTGGCCATTAAAGACAGGTTCAGCTCCTTTGTCCTCTCAGTGGAAGATGTGTTTTTCTAGCCCTTTTCTTTGTAGCAAGCAAATTTTTTTCAGTGTATTCCACAAATTTCTGGCACCAGGGTGGGACAGTGTTCCAGCAAGAAAATACCAGTATATCAAACAGATGAACTATAACATCTTTGCCTTTAATTGCCTGCATACCTGTAGTTGCTCTACCTTCTTCTTTAAATCTTTCACTGGGAACTCATGCCCAGGTGGTTGTCCAATAAGATCCCAACTCTCCTCTAGTTTCAACTTGCTCTAGCAGTCTCACATCTTCTTTTGTCCATTCTTTGTTCCAAGACATGCAATAATACATTTGGCCATACCAAAAGATAGGGCTCATGTCCAGCTTACTGAGCATGGCAGAACCCTCTGTGCGTGTTCTTTTCATCTAATTTGTGCTACTTCCCTCAGGGTAACGGATTCAGGCTACACCATCTTTTCATGTTGTACAAAACCAGCATGAGCATTTCACAAGAACGCACAGCAGGATCCTTTGAGATTAAACCTAAAATCACCAATTTTAGATGAAAAAAATGAATCAAAGTGTACATGGAGTAACATGGAGAATGTTTACTTTTTCTTTCTCTGCAGAAGTGAAGCCTAACGGCATATTCTTAGTGGTCAGTGTACACTGGCTGGTGGTTTTTCTGTGTTCCTTTTACGGCTTTGTAAGGCAGGAACCTAGAATTAATGAGGTTTTGAAATGCAAAGTTAGACTTTTCCCTTTACATTTCAACTCCTCCAGGTTCTGAAGGACTCAGCTGGTGGGTTTTACAGCTAACAAAGGCAGGCTGGAGAAAGCAGCTGATTATGGACACAGCCTGAGAAGTTCTCTCTTTACTGAGGATCTCTATCTCCAATAAATTTAACCCATGGCAACAGTTGGGGAAGTTCATGTTTAATCTAATCGAATCTTAAAAGACAGTAAAATATTTGCCTGTAGATTCTTGCATGCAGCTCATATCACTTGTAACACACATTCTGTATTTTTGGTTCAAGTTTTTATCCTTTTCTCAAAAACAAACGAAAAAAAAACCAACTTGTGGTGGTGGGACCAGACCTTCAAAAAAGGGTAAAGGGTCTAAAATTACACATACAGTTCAGAGATGGATATGCTCAGAGAGGATAAATAACCAGATACACACACATATAAACTCCATTTTTCTTTGATGTCCCTAATACAAATGCCAAGCAAGGGCTGTCTTGCTTACTTTTATGCAGTAGACATGTGAAATCAGAGCCAAGGCAGACATATTACCGACTAGTAAGTTCCTGTTTTGTTCACTGAAGCTACAAGGAGCAAGATAACAAGAAAGGAACAAAATCCAGGTTGTAATACAAGCCTGAACAGCATATTGATTCCAGTAGGAGGGTATTTTTCTGCTCTCATTTTATTAAGCTATATATGAAATTGCTAGGTTAGACACTGATTTCACAGAAAACCAGTGAGCACTGCCTGGCTCCACAAGGTTATCCAGCCAAGGGCTCTTTATGAAGGCGACATCTCCCCTGCTGTCCAGCCACATCTGTGCTCTGACTTCCACACCAGTCTCTTCTTTTTCCATTTGTCAGAAAAATTTACCACCTCCCTTCTCATCTCCCACTCCCACTTTTACCCACCCTGGGAGGCGGATTGGAAACGAACCCTCTGCACCAAAAAACTCATCCCTCTCCCCAGACAAACCAAACCATCACATCCCCTCACTCCCAATCAGGGTGGTTAGAAACTTGTTTTCTCTGACCTGGTGCTCAGATTTATCTCTCTTTGCTCCTTTGCCTTGGTGAGGAGCTAACATACTCACTTTGGGGGAAAACTGAGAGCAGGTACCTCTTTGTTGCCATCTAACACTCTACTCTAACACTGGGAACAATCTCCAGAAAGAAACAAATTCTTGAAAGCAATCCCACGTGTTTTCAACAAATTCTCTCTATGGCCATTGGATCCCAAGCCATGCCCAGGCTGTGTTTATTACAGTTCAGGAGCATGAAAAAGGAGACGAAACTGAGTGATCTTGGCAGATGTAGGTTTTGCCGTCTGGTACTATTCCCTGATTTGTATCAGCGCTTTACAGATCTCATACAATATTATATTAATATTTATAACATTATATTAATATTTATCATATATATGTATTATATATTGTCTTTATGGCTCCTTATGTATTATGTTATTAAAATAACAGTGACTCCTGAGAGCCATTTCCGTAGGCTGGAGCTTCTTATGTTCTTGGGAGATCATTCTGCAGCCAGAAATAGCTGAGATAGATTTAGGTATCCCCAGCCTTTGATTAGCCGTGTTTCCCATGCATTCGTTCTCCTGACAGACACATATTGCCTCCCTCAGAACAGGGCTATAAGAATTAAGCTGACTCTCTGGTTGTGCCTTATTTTTTGCCACCCTAGGTTTGAAAAGAGCCCCACAACCCTAGAAAACCCAGTGTATATTATCCAGAATATGGTCCTGTTGAGTGTATTTCCAAATATTATCTCTATCTGCAGTGAGAGAGAACTTTCAGGATGAATTCTTCTATGCTATTTTGAACACACATCAGTTTATGTTAATACTAATTAGCTACTATTGAAAATTTTATTTGAAGAACAGTGATTTACAGATACTACATAGGAAAAGATCAGTCATCAGGTGCACAAGTAATGTTTCAATGGCTAAATATGGTTTTTTACATTAAAATCAAAGGAAGATCAATATTTGAGGGCCAAGGACGCTAAAGGTCATAATCACTGTCTTCTGGCCGTTCTAGTAAATCACGAGGTTGAGTTCCCGAGTAAGTGGGGCAGAAATCCATAAAGTGAGTTTCTGTGAAAGAAAAAGACACAAAAATAATGAACAACCTTATGTTAACTTAAAAAAGGACCAGCTCAAAACAGAGAATAAGAAAGAGAAACTTGATCTTAGGCCTTCATGATTCCCTTCACCTCTGCTGCTAGGCAAGACTGACGTGGTGGCAGTATGCATCTTTCTACTGCTGTATCTAATTCATCATCTTTTTAGAAATTCAGGAATAGTTTCAAATTAATTAATAACATGAATTAAATATGAAATTATAAATACAATACCTGTCCTTCTCTCTCTCTTTTCAATGTTGAATTTGATCTGTTTTATGATACTTGCATAAGTTCAATTTTCAGCACTTCACCAGTTTTAGCTTTAGGTTTCAGAATTAATAATCTCTTAAAATGCATGATATCCATTGACATCTTTGCCCACCCACAAATTCATGTTAACATCACTCTAACAGTCTATGCTTAGATCACTTCTTCAAGGTATGTAATATTTTCACCTTTTATCAGAAACACTTCTTTACCTCTACTTGGTAAGTAGGAATTCCACTTCTTGAATAATTTGCCTTTTATTCAAATAGAGGGCTGGATTCAGACAAAAATACTGAAACCCCATCCAAACACTAACCCAAAAGCACCAGGCAGCCAGAAAGGCCGCTCCAGACTGCACTACTGCACAGACATTGGGAACTATGGATACCGGGAACCTCCTTGTGCTTTCCAGCAGAGGATGCACGTGGGACTAAAAGGAGAACCTCCCTATGACCAGGTCACTTTGTTGTCAGCCCAAGCCTGGTCAACAGAACTGCCCTTACAACATCCCAGCTGCTGCTGAAATACAATTCCTATGGCTCTCAGAGTACTCTGGGAGGGGGGGAGGTAGGTAAGAGACTCCTATTAATAGGAAGATTCTGCAATATTACAAATGTCAGATGAGAGTAGCGCTGCGTGAATCAGAGAGAAAGAAGTGGCTTCTTACTAAGCAAACTGCTTCTATTTATATACAAATAACTGTGGCTCAATTATGCACTTAAGCACCGTTTTTTTGGCAAATATGCTTTCTGCAAAGGAAAATATGGTAGATATTGCTTTCTACTCTATCCCTTCAAACAGTACAGTCTTTGTGCTTGTTAAGCTATTATACAGTATGTAATCTCATTAAGCCCATGAGAAAGCAGCAAATCTGCCCTTTAGATTTTGTTGGTTTTTTAATTACATGGACTGTAAGTTTTTGAGATCTAAACCCAAGCTGCTAGTACTTCTTTTAATAAAGAATCAGACATGAGAGGATTATAGGTAGTGGCATTACAATATCTGTACAGAGAAGGTGGGAGAGGTTTGACTGAATTGTGAAAGGAATACATTCAGCTGGTTTAAATAATGTTATTTTTATGCAGTTTTGGACTTGCCTTTCCAGAGCCACTTGGGGTTTTTTTGGTGCTATTTGAAGTAGTTCTTAAGTCACTGAGATAGATTGTCTTTTGCACTTAAGTAAAATTTTAAATGATACTTCTGTGACAAGCATTTTAGTCTTTTCTAATCATCTTTTTATGTGATGCTGTTAGTATGCAGTTACCTTCTGCATATCTGTGATTGGTGCCTTTAAGCACATCTCAATGGAGTGTTTTCTTTACCCTGCCACATTCACATTGCTTGGACTTGCTTACAGGCAGTTTGTCTGTTAAACAATTTCTTCCCTTGAGGCAATACTGATTACACTCATTTATGACATCGCCTCTGAAAGTGAGTTTTTTTACGATTCTCCAAGGCAGAAATTTATTATCAGCAATTTTATTCCTTTACAGATTCCTTCAGTAAAACAAATGTTAGAACCAGGTGTGTATAACAGGGATCAACACTTTGGTTACAAATAAACTGCAGTCATTGAGCCAAGTGGGTAGAGTAACATAAGATGTGACATCCATTGCTTGTTGCCTCAGCTGTCATTGATTGAACGATGAGTTACTGGCATTTTACAGAGTTAGCACTGGGAGTTCCCTAGATGCAGATCGGTGCTGGGAAATAATGATCACATCTCACACAAAGTGTGCATGACCCGCTTCAGTTTGGTTGCTGGTGGCAGATATGGAACAAGTGACCAGAGCAAAGCAAGTTTACTTTGTGTTGCTCCTTTCGTCTGTGTTCCATGAAAAGGAAACTAGGACCACAGAGGCAGTTGCAGCTGTTTATTAGGGTTGTTCAGTCTGTCCTCTCTGTCTGCCCCCTCTGGGCTGTCTCCTTGTTGGTGCTAGAGGAGCACTGCACAAACAAGTCATGCATTTTGATCTGGGAGAGTGAGTTTGGGCACTTTAACATGCTCGGACTTTAACTGTTGTCTCACTGTAGTGATAGTTTCCTTAGGAACACAAAGGTACAGCAGAGATTTTCCTTTTCCTCCTCTGAACATAGGGAGACACTCATTGAATCCAGCTATGCTATAATCATTTTTGGTCACTAAGTAATGGTGAGAAAAGATGTCCACCACTTCTTTTCAGCAGCAGATAAACAGCTTTGACAAGTTTACGTATTTATCAGAATAACAATAATGCCCATGAAACTGCCAACATTCCTCCCAGTTTATGGAGCTGTATCTTCTTTTCAAGCACTGTGCAAGCAGCAGACATCAAGTAAAAGAGACTTGTGCAACAGCACAAGTATGTGTATTACAATACAAGTATGTGTATCACATTGTTCAATAGTATGTGTAATAGCAAAATAGCAAAGATCAAAGTTTCCTGAAACATTTCTTGCTTTTGCTTTCCCCTTCAATCCCCGCCCTAAAACTCAGACTGTTTTATCAAGAAATGGTGTCTGGTTATACTTAGAGATGTAAAGGGGTGTGGATGAGAAGCTGCTACTGTTATTCACTGACTTTTGTCTAAGGTTTTTCATAACTGCTCAATGCAGCTCTTACCCCACTCAGCTCATAAGAGGAAGCATATCCACGGATGGCTCTTCCATTGAGAGCAACAACGTAAGGTCTCCGTTTCAGGCCAAGGATTGTAATTCTTTTGAACTCCAGAGAGTCAGCCCCTCTGTATCCATTTTTAAGTATTTCTGTCTTCAGGTGTCCCTGGAAAAAGCCACAGAGAAAATTTCAGGATCACAACAGCTCTTTAGAGGTGACTCACTGCATTCTGTTGCATCTTTGTCAATGAACATACAGAATGTCTTCCAACCTAGTCATCAGTGACTGAGATTGTAAAGGAAAAACAAGTCACATTAATTTTCACATAAGAAACGTCATGTATGATTCTAAACTAACAAAGTAAAAAATAAAATAGCATTTACAGCATTCATTTGCCGTCATCTTGGACGTGTTTTTCTACTTGTAATCAATGCAAATTTTGTTCTTGTACCCATTCACAGAGTACAGTGGCATATGCAAAGCCAAAACCCAGATAGGGAGATTCAGCAAGTGACCTTAAGGTAGATTTAATTAACATCTACAACTGCTTTAAGATGCTAGCATCTTCCACAAACATCAGCTGCTAGATATTTTGCTGCTATTTTATGTTCCACATCTCCACGGCTCCTGTAAGAAACCTGTTATGTATATTCAGCTTTAAGGATGCTGAAGAAACACTGTGTGCCCACAGAGCTTTGTTTGTTGTACTTCTTATCTACTATATATCCCATATTTAGGGATGTACTGAGAGGACATACAAAGTCATTAAACAAATTCATTTGGATCACCAGTGACAGTAATTTCCCATACAAGCAGTGAAGAGGAATCATTGCATTTGTTATGTCATCAAAGTTGTTAAGGAAATAAAGATGAATTACACTGCTCAGGAAATGATGAATTGCTATGCAATCATGACTTTTTAAAAATATGCCAAGGAGAAACCCATGATGAAACCTTTTGCATAAATTAGCTTATGTTATTTCAATGGTGCATAGTGAAGGGGAGCAGAAGCTGGATCACAGTATTTGTAACTTAGGGCTGTGCTTAGACTGCTTATTGCAGGTATTCACTCTAAAAATTAGTGCTAATTCCAGATACACTGACTTAAACTGCCTACATAAGGGGTTATAGAGCAAATGGGGAGAGGCCTCTAAAAGCTTCTGGTGAATTTTTTAGCGTACTTGTATCTGATGTCTTCTTCTCACTGGGAGAGTCCCAGCATAGAGGGAGGTTCTGTAGAGAGACGCCACCTGCCTGTGGTGATTTATTGCTGTCTCAGGTGTGGCTAAGCAGAAGAGCTAACTTAAGATGGCCATAGACCCAGTAAGCTCAGTATGATGCTGAACTCAGTGAGTACAACTGTATTAATAAATAAGGTTGCACTCAAGCTCTGAGGCCCTGAGCCAGGACTACAGTAGACACCACTGTCCTTCAGACCAAAGTCTGGAACTGGGTCTTAGGGGACCAGGGAGGTGATGGTCAAGGGGAATGGGTGACACCCTCCTCCCCGGGCATCTCGTGGTAAAGCAATTGCCCGGCAAGGTTCTGAGTTCTTAGCAGAGGGAGGGAGCTTACAGTTATTACTCAAAGCACCATAAATGCAAAGCAAAAGGAAGTCCTGGATCCAAGACCAGAAGCCAAGTCTTCCTCCTGCACTTCTGAGCAGCAGAATCATGGCTTTTCTTTCCTACTGTCTTGCTCTAGTCCTATGAACTTCACCTTTCCCCCTGCCCCACTTTGCCCCTGAAAACTGGACCAGTTTTAGGAGGAACTTGATTTGGGCTATTTACGTTACCTAGTGGCTAGTGTATCCTTTTAGAAGCTCACATTTCCTTGGGCAAGCAAGTCTTCTTGTCACCATCCCTTTAGTGTGGTCTGGACTCACTTGATACAGTCTAAGCATATCTATTTTATCTGCCACCTCCTGGGCTGGAGGCAGGGTTCATTGCTTTCCCTGCTCATCCCTGAAGTACAGCAGATCTTATGCCTCTAGGTGATGTATTTTTCTACGCTCTAGACTTAATATATGGGGCACGTTGACTTGGGGCACTTTGACTTAGGTCACTTAGCCGTTATGCATGACGAGATGGAGGTGTCAAGTGAATTAAAATACCAGCCCCAGAGAAACAGTACCAGAGAGCAGGCAGCTTGAATTGTTCTCCGAGACTTAAGTGCCTGCACTAGTCTTGGATTCTTCTTTGTACTTCTGGGTTGCTTAAATGAAAATATAAATGTGAGGGTCTAATCCTGCAGCCGTTACTTGCATTTACTCTGTGCTGGGTTCAGAGCAAATGCTGTGATGTCCAACCTTACCGGTAAATCTCTTAGGGAACAAAACATGGCTATTCTCCTAAAACCAGGTGTGATTATTCATCCACAGTTTTTAAGAATATAGGAATGTGCCACAAATACCAAGACTTTCATACATTTCTCATACCTTTACAATTTGCAATTTGAGATAGATTGTTTTCTTTATAAACACATAATAAAAAATTGACATTAGAGATTATTGGAATGCAGATAGGGACTTCAGTCATGGATTTACAGGCAGAAGTCAAACATGAGCAATGAGAAATGGAACTGCCAGTGAATCAACAATCTAATTTGCACAGATCAGAATTTAATATAAAACTGGATATTGTTTTTCTGTAGCCTTCCTAGAATAAATGACTATACACAGACAAAGTTATTTTTCTTCATTTTTTGCTATTGAAATACCCTTTTTTGAAGAACTTTTTTTTCTTGGTAAATCAAGAAGAAAACAAATTAAAAATTAAATTTAAAGTCTAGATATATGATCCTAGTTCCAGGAAAATGTCTCACAAATACACAAGACTACATAATAAAACCCATCATCTTACCCTGGCTTTCTCTTGCTCCTTGAAGACATAAATTCTAAGAGCAGTATCACAATAGGGGTTAACATGATTTTATTCTTTTGATATTTTTTTTTCTGTAGACTACTTTGGGTCTTTTAGGACTACACAGCTTGAAAACCATACAATCATTTAAGTTGGAAAACACCTTTAAGATCATTGAGTCCAACCGCTAACAAATCACTGCCAAGTCCAGCACTAAACCATGTCGCTAAGCACCACATCTACCCTTCTTTTAAATACCTCCAGGGATGGTGACTGACCCACTTCCCTGGGCAGCTTGTGCCAGTGCTTGACAACCCTTTCAGTGAAGAAACTGTTCCTAATATCCAACCTAAACTTCCCCTGGTACAACCGGAGACCATTTCATCTTGTCCTATCACTTGCTCTTTGGAAGAAGAGACCGACCCCCCCTCACCACAGTCTCCTTTCAGGCAGTCATAGAGAGCAACAAGGTCCCCCCTGAGCCTTCTCTTCTCCAGACTAAACAGCCCCAGTTCCCTCAGCCATTCCTCATCACACTTGTGCTCCACACCCTTCACCAGCTTCATTGCTGCTCTTTGGGCCTGCTCCAGCACCTCAGTGTCTGTCCTGTAGTGAGGGGCCCAGAAATGAACACAGGATTCGAGGTGTGACCTCACCAGTGCCCAGTATAGGGGGATGATCACTGCCCTGGTCCTGCTGGCCACACTATTGCTGATACAGGCCAGGATGCCACTGGCCTTCTTGGCTGACTGGGCACAAGCTGGCTCATGTTCAGCCGGCTCTCTACCATTCCACAGTCTACATACAATGTCCTATTTTTTACCAAATGCTAGAATTGTAGACGAAATACGAGATGCATACATTATTGAAGTAGGTTAAGGTTTTTTGCAGTAACTCCCACAAGTTACTCTCATACACTTAATGAGGTTCTAGCAGATTTATTTTATATAGTATTTTTCTCAACTGAGGCCTAGATTGTTGTTTTTTTCTATTGAGCTTTCTCAGGACATGTCTGCACAGAAGTGAGCGCTGTGTGAAAGGCATTAGTGCACCGACCCTGAGCTAATATAGTCCTGTGCTGTGCGGAGCATCTGATCAGCACGGTGGGTTGCCAGTAGCATGCTGAACTGCTCCATAGGAGACCAACCATGGGAGCAATCTCTGTACTGCCAGACAAGGAAACGCAAGCTAAAGAATTGAGACTACGTAATTCTCTGGGCCACAAAAAGAAAACTTCAAGGGATCAAAGCTAAGAAATTGCTGGGATATCTTGATGAGAGGAACATAACCTTCTCAGACCAAAAGTGATCACAGGAGGAAGACAAGGAAAATGGCCCCTTGTTCCCCAGAGGCTGCGACTCAGATGAAAGAAAATCTGAGCTGAAAAAGTGGATTTTCAGATTCACATCACTGCAGGAACCTTAATGATGTGTCACTATGGTACTTAATGAACAAAACACAAAACTGCAGCATCATATTTGGATTATTTTGTAGTTGTCTGTAAATGAAAACATTAGGTAGCTTACAAGGTTTAAAGGCCGAGCTTATAAGAAAAAAGCTTTCCAGAGAGAAATTACACATCAGCACCATACAATGGCTACACTAAAATACAGCTATAATACATACAGTGTATGTATGTAGGTACTTTGAAAGTTGCCACTTACTTTGCTGTATGTATATTTAGCCAAGAAGTAGTTCTCCTTTTCAATAGTATCTGTCAAAACACAGAGGAAGAAGGATCGGTATCAAAATCCATAAGCAGTTCACATTAATTGTAGTGAGTGGCTAATGTCAGACTAAGATGATTTGTGGGCTATTGAAACTCTTCCTCTAGTCTTCCTAGATTTTAGAGGAACACAAGAGGAGTGATTGCCCTCTCTGGCAGACCAGCTGTCCCCAGTGTCACACCTTTCTCATACCAAAACACTGACTTGAAGAGCAATCTGCTTTTCACCTTCAGTTTAGGGTCAATTCTCCAGCTATTTCTAGCAGGAGTCAGTGCCATTACACTGCTGAAAAGGCAGCCCTGTATGCAGACACATACGCCCACCCCACCTCACATTGGAGTACCAGGCTTACCAATTGAATCACCATCATCCCAGAAGAGAGACCCAGAAGCTTTTCCTTGTTCATCCAGGGCAATAATGAGCCCGAATGGGTTCAGGCGGCTGTTGACAAACACATTGAGAAGTGTCAGTACACACTTGTGGGCACTGTCCATTGCAAGTTATTTAACAAATACCTCAGAGCACAGTTAACTCCAATTTTACGGCTGCAAAAAAGGCCACGACAGGAGGGTGACAGTCACGCTCACCAAACGGGCTCCTGAAATGAGGATGGAAATTTGGCTTGCCTTGTCCCACAGAAGTGTAAAATTCTCACCTTTTGAGTGCTCGTATGGACAAGCTTCAGCTTCTTTAGTAGCTTTAAAGTATGATAACTGGGCAGTCTGGAAAGCAACTGGTCACCAATGTTACCTCACTATGGTTGGATTGGCTGCGGCACAGTGCTGTTCCCATCCTTCCCTACCCACATTTGCTTCTGAACATGGTTTAAACCTGAGACCGGTATATTACCCATTGGCAAGGGGAAATTATTTTCCTGAAAGAGATTTGAGCTTCTCCACCTTGTCCATGGCATTTGATAAATTCATCCGAGGAGCAGAATTCTGCATTTCCCCCTTGCATGTGTTTACTTTGATTGACTGACAGCAAGCTGGCATGTCAGTAAGAGTTGCAAAAGCTTTTTTGCAGGTAATCACATAGCCAGGAGTAGGTTTCAGCTGTGCAAACAGTGATGTCGGTCATCTCTGGGGTGACTTAGCCTATCACAATGGAGCGAATAGTGGGATAAAAATACTGTGCTTATTGCCTGGGGTGCAGCTGGGAGCTGCAGATAGCCTCTCTTCTGCACTTTCTTTTGATAGGTTTTTTGGCTGTCTGTGGGTCTGACCTGCACCCTGATCATTTGGTGACAGACACAGACGACGTTACCTCTTAGTAGTGGTTGTGGCTGGTGCCTGTTCTGGCAGAATGTAGCCTCCACGGATAAAGAGAGGGATCTTGCTCAATGGGGCAGGCACAGTAGCATAGTTCTTGTTCCAGGTACTTGGCAGTTTATGACCCTACCACAAAAATAAATGCAGTTAAAGAAATGCAGATCTGGGCACTGTACATTGTGGCCATAAACCACTGAAAAACAGAGCAAGGGGTACATTTTCATCTCAATTACGTCAGTGAAAATACAAAGAAAAAAGCAGATTTCAGGGGTTTTATTCCAGTTCCTTTTTTAACATAAAAGAGGATCTAGCCCTTGCAGCTATGCATATGCATGAGATGGAAGCATCATGAATGAAAGACAGCAAATCATCTTTAAAAATGGTATCATTATTCCATATGCTGTGAAAAAAATCCAACCCTCCTCAAGACACTGAGCAAAAAGCAAAAGAAACTTTTGCTTCCTCTTTTTATGCATGAGAAGCCTGTCACATTTCAGTTTAAGGTAAGTGATTCATAATCATTTGGGAATGTAACCTGTAGATTTTCTTCTCTTTTAAGGATGAATCTTTCCCTTTCAAAAAGTAATTATAGCATTCGGTGAGGGAAATTCTTCTGTGTGTAGAAAACCAGCATTAAGTTCTCTGCATCATTCCTTCCCGGTTTATGGCCTCAGCACCAGATATAGGCATGGCTTATGTGCAGAACAGGTAACAGAAAACTTTTGCTCTTGTCTGTAAATGGCAACTACAACTTATGGTAAGTACCCAGCTTTGGTTTTGGATAAGCATCATGTGTATGGCAAGTACCTGCCAAATAATGGGAGCTGAGCTTGGCCAATGCTGTGGACATGTCCCATAGGCTGGGCAGGGGACATGGGGCTGCTGATCTTGTACCCAGACCAGCAAAGGGTGCTCAGCGGGACCCACAATAAGAAGAGCTGAATGAAATGCTCAACCTTGCAGTGCCACAGTCTTAGGCAAAGGAAAAAAGGGAAAGGGCTGGATGCACATCCATCTGAGGATACCAGCCGAGTGCTGAAAATGACCAAGCTTCTGTAAAAATAAGTCTTAATTTCCTCTGAGAGCATTTCTGTCCTGCCCGCTCCTCCACCAGCGTCACTCAGGGGAGTTAACAACAGCCTGATGCTCCTGAGCTCACATTTCCGAAAGCTCTTAGCATCAGCCTAACTGCTCCTGCTGAAGTCAACGCTGGTCTTATCCTGAGATTGCAGCAGAGCATAGTTAGGTTGAAAGTGAGCACTTTTGGAAATGCAGTGCTGGGGATGGTGTCCAATAGGTCAAAACCTGTAGTGCCTCCAACTCGGAGAGGCTGGTATTTGCCACAGAGCAGATTGCTCTGCATCCCTTGGAAGCATCTTTCAGAGGGCAGCCTCACCCTGCTGTCTAAATATGCCTTCTGTCAAAAGTGATGCATATGCAAAATTGCATGTACAAAACGGTTTGCAGCATGTTCTCAGGAGCGCGACTCAGGTTCTGTCTCTGTTTCTGTGCAAGGAAATGTATCGGCACAAGAAAACACGCAGGGCGGGCAGAAGAAATCTTCACAGTTTCACGAATTTCTAGACTGCTCCTGAAAATTCAATTCTCTGTCTTAGAGCTTTATAGTCTAAAAATAGAAAATGAAATGCAACTGAAAACTGTGCAATTTACTCTCCCAGCTAGCCTGGTGTAGAGTTTTTGTGCTCTAGTTTGCTTAAACACAGATGCTGAGGTAAAAATACTGCTGAACATCGCTAAAAGTTATTTTGCTGGAATCACACAATTTAAAATGTTGTAAAAAAGGTAAGAAACGGAATCTTAAAAATACATACTGTGTAGTAGTCAAACCATTGCGCTTCAGGGAAATATACATCCACGGATCTTGCTCCCTGTAATTGTTATAAAGTGATTAAAGTCTTTTATCCTTTTGCATTCCTGATATTACATTAGCTTTATTATATTTGTGCATGGAGAGATGTATGCTGAATATTCTAATAACATCAAATCTTGGATATTATGGCTGAGTTATTATCGTAGCAGTGACTAGTGCTGGCTAATCTGTAATGCTACAGACATGCCTATCCCATTTGGGGGATTTTACTGCCATTCCATGGGATGAGTCAATGTTATATGATTATTTCAGTCTAGTATCTAACTCTGTGTCTCGTAATGTAACTGGGTTAAAATCAGAGCAATGAGGTCTCAGCAACCTTTGCAAAACACAGCTTCACATTTGATGATGAAGTGGGGACATTCAGTGCCTCTCGCACCATTCCTGTTACGGAAACAGGCAGAGAGTAAGGTCTGGGAAGGAGGATGCACAGATATTTGTCTTCTTTGAAACAATTTAAAGTTGCAGGTAAATAATATTGAATAATATGCTTCTAATTGCATGATTGGTGTTCTTTGCAGTATGCATTATATCATACCGATACAGGGATGAAATCATGCTGTAGCATCCTTTAGGCACTTTGAATCAATAACTACAGGAAAAGTTGGAATCAAAACATACCTTGTTCTTTGTCACATGTTGCTTATTCTCACAAATAGATTAATTTTTATTCTCATCATAGATGTCTGCTCCTTTGCAGAATCGTGGTTTACCCCCAGGGAGCGTGTGGACCATGAGGAGTTACTATTTAACATTTTAGGGATTTTACATAGATATATATAGATAAAACAATAGAAAGCCTAAGAAATAACTGATTTATTGAAATATGCAAATCAGATTAGAATACGAGAATTGCTAAACTGGAAATTTGTCTTGTCCTTCAGTCTGTCTCCCACAGTGGGCAGTGCTAGGTGTTTCAGGAAGTGTCCAAGTGCTGCAGTAAGGAAGGCTGGGATGGTTAGTTCTGTCTAGATATTACTACCTGTTTAGCAAAGGTAGGCTTAACTTAAAAAGCCTTGAATGAAAACCCCAATAAAGTCAAGATGCCTCTCTCCGTATTTTCTTTGCATTATTATGACAACCCTGGATATTCTGGTCTGCAGAAAAGTGCAACCACGGTGATGAGCCTTGCCTTCATGGCTCAATAAATAATAAGCCAGTGTGTAAGGCAGGTCCCCACTTTAATGTTGATGGATGTCTCACTTGGTCACACCCTAGGACTCAAGGAGGGAAGGGAAAACTCTCCCTGACCCACCTCCTCTAGACAAGTGGGTGCCATGCTGCAGTTTGACGCAGCCATTGCTGGCCTGCAATGCCATGGTGAGGGGCTTACAGCTCACTCCTGCCTCTGCCCTACTAGCTGGCACAAACCCTTCCCGCCACCTCTCTCCCACAGCACGAACCTCAAAAGCTCTGCTTCCCCCATCATGCCATAGGCACACAGCCTTTATTTTGGCTGCAGTCCCCCCAAAAACATAGCAACTCTTTATCTAGACTCTCTATCATTTTATATCCTTATACTGTTCCCTTTCATTTACTGCTTTGCAGGAAGCCACCCCTGGCTTGTTACCCTCTATTCATGGGAAGGTTTCTCTCACACCTTTCATCATCTCACTGGTTTGAGACCCTGTGAAATCTCCTTGTTAGTCATCATCTATTGGAAACCTGAGGGAGTCTGAAGATGAAGGGCCTCATGTGTACCTCAGTGGTGTCAGAATGGCTTTAGATGTAGGAATAAGAATTTCTTTTTAAATTCACAGATGCACAAAGGCTGGTTAAAAAAAAGGTGAACAACAGTGGCCTGTTTATGTGTTTGATCATTGGCAACATCTAGAAAATACTGCATACATACATACAGCTCTAGGGTACATCACATGTAAATATTTAGCTCAGCTCAGGCATACCTTTCTGGTGCTGTCAACAGTCAGTGGTGGAGCAAGGAAAGAAACCCCCCTTTGCTCCATTCAAGCAGTGAGAGCCCTGACCCCAGCACAATGCCCAGTTCAGCTGTAGGAAAATGCTGCTTTTTAAAACCTGCTATATTAGCAGCTAATGTTGTTACCATTTCTGTAATGACAGTGATGCTGGGAAACTCCTATCACAGCCCTTGAGATGCTGAGGTTCCCAAACACTGTGGGGGAGCAGTAATATGGAAACCAGTTTGCTTTAATATCTGCGTGTTTCTTCCTAGCTTGACAATTACTGCTCTGTGTGTGTCCTTGGAGGGAGCTGTTGGCACAGTAACAGGAGCACGCAAGGGACAGCATCCAGCCTGCTTACATCCATTCAGCACTGGGAGTAGCAGGGAAATGCCATGCCCTCACTTTCATCCTCCCACTTCAAGCACTGGGCAGCTCTGTACTGACTGCGCTGCTCAGGAATGTGTTCTGCAAGCTTTGACAGTGGAGGGAAGAAATGGGTGGATATGAGCAAACGTGCCCTGAATGTCATCCAATGCCCTAAGCGCAGTTCATTTCTTTTATTGCAGTATGATGGCATTTTTTAATTACAGTACTTGCCTCTTGAAGAACGGGAGCAATCATAAAAGCAGGTCCCCAAAGGAAGGCAGTGTCTATTCCATGAGTCTGCTGATCAGAGGTGAATCTGGTGTTGAAAGCAAGATATGCAATGTTAATGCACGTTTTTATAGAACTTGCAGACTGTTTTGATATTACTCACTGCAACAAGAAATCTGCTTCCTCAAGACATTCTTCAACACTGCCAAATATTTTTCCTGGTTGAGAGAATGCCAAAAGCAGGACAGAGATTTAGGAATCACAATAGCACCTGCCATACTGGAGCAGAACAGAACCCTCACAAAATGCTGGAGCTGATTTCTTTTCAGAATAGCAGCAGTGAGAAAACAAACTTAATTTCTGTGCTGTGGATTGAGACTTCATCGAGGCAGCCAAAGAGCGGGATAGGGGCCAGGACCAGGAGAGGGAATACAGAGGAATAATAGTGTGCTCTAGGATTTAAAGCATTTTTGACAGTCCTTGGATTTGGCTTCCTGCAGCTTTCACGGATTTACATTAGAAATCTTTTGCAGGACAAAGACAAAGCAACCTTCATACATATCGTGCTTTTTAGCTGCCTTTCCTGAATGGATAAAACATTCGGAATTCACTCCATTTTATTCAATGCATTAAAATCATTTGGATCCTGATCATGTCCTCCAGAGTGCTTACAGTCCCGTTTGCCTAGCATCATCTGCCAGCTTGGGAAGAGATCTCTATTCCACTATGCATCAGCTAATGAAAATAATGAATAGGACCTGGCAAAAAGGACTGATCCTCCCCATCTCAGGAACCTCCACTCAGCCAGCATAAAATCCCCGAGAATTTAAGTAGGCTTTCAATGATTTATAAGCCTGTCTCTGAGGAAATTCACCATGAATCCTGACCCCCTAGTTGGCTTATAAGAACATGACGTGGAGTGTGTCCCAAGCCCTCCTAAAATCAAAGTACCTTGTGTCTCCTGCTTTTTCGTGCTCCTCTGCTCCCTTTCCTATCCAACAGCCCTGCTGTCTTGTCAAAGGTGTTAACTGGGCTGGTTTACCATCACTCATTTTTGACAAAAGCACACTGGCTGTTGCATATTAACTTGTTATTCTCTAAAAACTTACAAATTATTTGTTCTAAAAATATTTACTGTGTCTGTTTAACTGACTTTGCAGCTTCCCCTGTCTAAAGACAGGTTTCAGTTGTATGCTGAGCAGGGTGGCTCAGTGTCAGTGACACCCCTGACACCCTCTGTCAGGCTCCGCCTGCTCAGGGCATAGGCAGTCGCTGCATCCAGCCCAGATTTACAGAAACTACTCCAAATGAGCAAAACCTCCCTGGCAGTAAAAAAACCCATCTATTTAGTGCTTGGATTTCTAAACCACTGCAAGTTTAGGGGAGCACGTGGAACTCAGGAAGCAATGCTGTTAATGGCATGCCTCAGGCACTGCCCGAAAGGAACCTCAACTTATTCAGTTTCTTTTTCTGTCAAAACTGTAGCTCTTTTGGACACCTTAATCCTGTTCACTACTGCATTTTAACAGGTATTCTGTAACTATTTGAAGTGGGGTGTGGCTTTTGATGAATTACATTCTCTTAAAGTTTTTGAAATATAAACCATTAGTTTTTCTTGTCATATCACCAGTTTCTCTCTACTTTTAACTTTGCTCTAATAAAATTATAATCCGATTCAATATACTTTGTTGTGGGAAATTTCAGGAGAAAAAGCTGATCAAGAAACGATGGCAAAAGAAGGGTCAATCTGATTTGCACATGGAAACTCACCATCTAACAACACTATTTTCTCTTACAATTATAGCAACCATGAGCACAAATTCAGCAAACAAATGAACTTCCCTATTTTGAAACTATAAACTGTTAAGCCATACCTGGGATCTATGAAAGGTGCTAAATTCCACCTACATGCTTCTGATTGTTAAGTGCTGGCCTCTCTTCTGTCTTATTTTAACCTTGTTCAGCCATTGAGCAGAGCTTTCCCTTCCAGTAATGGATTGCCACTTTCCAGTCTTTTGGGGCAGATGAGCTGCTGGTGCCTCTGTTTCATTGAGCGAAAGTCTCAGAGACACCTAAAATGCTTATAGGAATCTCCTGAAATGTTTTCCTTGTTGTTTGAAATGAGCACATAAGCATTTGAAATTAAACAAAAACTCTGAAATGACCACATGCAATAGCTATTGCCTGGATACTCCCTGCCCAGGCAGGGTTGTTCTCATGATCAGAACACACCTTTTGGCTCAGTTTCACCTGACAAAAGTCTCTGTTGGTGCTTCTGAGACTCCTCTACAATTCCAATCAAAGCAAATTTGGAAATTGCCTGATGTAGATGTAGCCCAAATAGAGTAAAAGTATGCTGAGAATGATCAGAAAGGCACCTTTAGCATCACTAAAGTAATTCTGCATTAGCAGAGATTAGCTAATATTAATGCCAAAATGAACTCGGTCATTTACAGTATTAACACAAATCCCATTAAGCAAAAACAGAGCTAAAACAAATACTTGAAATAGCATATCACTCCTTGCAAGACATGAGTACGTATAAAACTTCTCCTTAATGCAACCCAGTTAAATAAGGTAGCAGAGTAGGAAGGAGAAGGATACTGCTTTTAAGATTTATCAGTTAGTCATTACACTAAGCAGGTGAAACAGGTTTCATGCTTACCCTTTCCATACTCAAATGGTGTGCACTTTAGTTCAGTAATCTCAGTTTAATTTGCAAAAAATGCCTTACCCTTTAGCCAGAATGTTTTTAACCTGAAGGGAAAAAGAACATTAAACAGTCCAGGATGTGGCCTGCACCAATGAGCTTTGGGTCAGAGCTTTGGGCAGTAGCTTTCCATATGTATTATTTTCACTCGTTTTGCTCAAGTATTTGCATAAAACATTCTGAAGTAAAAAATTTACCAAAAGCAGGTAAAAAGCTAATTAAAAGATGCTGAGAGGGAAAATAAACCTCACTTTGATTCCTGCTTCTTCCAAACAGAAAAAAAAGAGTTGTTCCAAATCTGAGTCACATTTTCTGAGGTGTTTTTCAGTCTGTGCTTATTAATCTTGGGTTTGCACCTGCTTCTACACTCAAACATCTCTGTTTCCTCTGTGCAATTTGTGGACACAGATGTACGTTTCATACATAGCATCCAGATGCAAGTGCTAAATTGGAAAATGCAAATGCTGCGGGTGATTGGAAAATGGAGATTTCTCTATGTGAGGCCTTCTTGGCATTCTGGACCTGAATACAGATTGCACAGATTTCATTCAAATGCAGAACATACAGGTACGTGATTCCTATTTTTAAAACAAAAAGAACTGCATATTTACCTCAGACATTTCCAGAATTCTCCTTATTTAAGGTTGTTTTTTTTTTCCCCATTGGAAGAAAATGTAAGTTATATTTTAATGAAAATCTATTGCACATACAAATAGTTATTTTTGAGCATGTAATTTGATTAGATTTCATTGTAAAATTGTTCTTTTTAAGAGGGAGCATGCAGTAATATTAGTGTGACTATTCCCAAGAAGATGTCAACTAGTTTGTATGTAGAAGCTCAACTGCTTCTGTGAGTGAATTATGATAAAAAAGAGAGACTCCAAACTCACTCATGCATCAGTGACCGCACCACCGTGTTTCCATGAACATGAGACTCAAAGAACAAGGTATATAAGTATGGCAGCAGGGAATATCTGATCCGAAGCGTAGCACGAGCTATCTTGGCAAACTTTCTTCCAAACACAGCTGGGTCTTGTGCCTGTTAAGGAAAAGCTCTGATTTGTACTGAGCATTATAACTAGGGACTGCAAATTCAACAGAGAACCTGTGTGCAGCCTAAGGAGAGCTGTGGCTGGCACAGTGCTGCAAAAGTGAAGGTTTAAATAAGAAAAATCACCAAAGTAATATTTGTATCAAAGTTTTCAGCATGAAAAATTCCAGCGAGTTCAGAGAGATCAGGCCCCACCATGGGCTATGTGAGCCGTTTGCAATTCCTCAGCAGGCAGCTGAGGTTTCAAGTCTATGCTCAGGAACA
The DNA here is from genome assembly GCF_037157495.1 of Lathamus discolor. Classification (NCBI taxonomy): domain Eukaryota; kingdom Metazoa; phylum Chordata; class Aves; order Psittaciformes; family Psittacidae; genus Lathamus; species Lathamus discolor. The sequence goes on from NC_088884.1 coordinate 28,027,912, forward strand.
GACACCCTGTCTCTAGAAATTGATTTATCCTGGAGATGCAAGCCCTTTGGGACACAGAAGGTGAAACACAGGAAGAAAGGAAGACTGATAATCTGCAAAACAAAGGCAACAGCATAACGAGGTTGGCCAAGAACATGAAGACAAATCTACTTATTAAAAGTACGGGTAAATTCATGGCCCTGCTGAAGCCAAGAGGAGTGACCAAAGTCACGGTGTGCAGTGGGGAAAACACTTCATCCATACAAAGAAACAAGATTTCTGCTTCTGTGCCCACCATTTTAGGATGCCCTGACTAGGGGACAGCCAGGCATCAGCGGTGCCCCTTACCTCCTCACTGCCAGCAACGCTCTCCTGGGAGAGAGGGCATCCACGCTGGGTCTCACCATCAGGAAGGCCGATTTAAGCAATCTGTCTACACTCTTTGGCTCCCTCTGATTTACTTCAAGGCAACTTTGGCTCTCCCCTGTGATGGGATACAGGGCACGCAGCCCAGGGCAGTGCTGATACAGCAAAGGGTTGCATCTCCTTTATTTCCTCCTGTCCAACCTTCCCCAGGGCTAAACTGAGCCAGCTAACAAGTCACACGGCTCCCTTCCTCCTTCACAAAATTTTCCCATAATACCCAGTTTTCTCATTAAAATTGAACAATGTATGATGAATTCCAAGGATAATGAAACATAAAAGGAACAGAAGTAACAAAGCTTTTTATATTATCTAGTGCTTTTCAGACAAGAAAAGTATTAATTAAACCATTTGAAATCCCCAATGGATTAGGCAAAGTGGGTATTTCAGATTTTATTTTAACACTAACTTAATATTAAGCTCAATATGTAAGTTGAATTTATCCATTATTATGTTTACACCAGAATTAGTCACTGATAATATTCCCTGCTGGCTCTGAGCTCCAAAGCACCCTATTATTTCAAAAAATTGCAGTATATTCTTACCAGTAATCTGACACTGTACAAATATTGCCTAAGTTCACAAAAAACCAGTCAGACTTCTAGGTGATGCTGAGTCACCCAAAATGCCTTGTTCATTTCGTTCAGTGAACACAGTGTTTCAAGTGGAGTCAAGAAATAAACCAAATGTATCTTCTGTTACCGCTGTCATTCCCTCAGCTCCTGTCACTCAGACCCATTGCTCTTTCCCTGCTTATTAACTTGTGCATATGTGATTAGTACCCACTTGTCCAGATCAGACCCCATCTGCAAGCTCAAAGAGCCAAGCAAACATGTATAGATAATTTTAGATATAATATTATATATATATAAGTCTATATATTATTATATATATAAAACATTATCGATAATTTTAGTGGAGAGGTAAATAGAAAATATTTAACAGCAGTAGCTAATACCTCACAGACACTTGTTTTCCTAGAGAGAAATATACCAGCGTATCTCAGGGATCTACAGGGTAATTCCCCTAATGACAGCACTATAGCTTATCACTCCTGCATTTGCCCAGTTGCTGAATGTCCATCATGCTTTCATGCAAAGACAGGAGTCTTTCTGGGGGTGTAAATGTTGCAACATTTTCATGATGCATCTTCAAAGAAGACTGAAGGTTAGCTAATAACCTGTGCTCCAGCATTGCATGGAGCAGTTTACAGAAGGAAAAAAAAGAAGACATTTATTGAACTAGCAGAACCATTTCATTGCTGTTGCAGATAAACGCAGTGTACTCACAAAGGCTGTAAGACCTTCGAACTGTTCATAGATACAACCTGATACTTGCAACAAGTCTTGAGAGGAATTTATGATAAATTGAAGCCAGAGCATGGGTCTTGACTGACACTGCACTTTTTCATCCTTCTCATTGGCCTTTTTTAGTCTTTGTTGCTTCCCGGTTGATAATGCTGCTGCTATTGCTGGCTATCCTTGGAGTTCTCATGTGTTTGTCTGGAGTTTCTAACTGTGGCATTTGTCTAAAACTTGCTTTTAAACAGCGAGGATGATGTACAATGCCCTCTCTCCCCTTCCTGCAGTACCTGTTTTCGTTACAGAAGTGCTGTAACAAAAAACAAAGGAAGCAAAGAAAGGAGTAGGAAGACGTGCTGACAGCAACTGGCTTTTAGATAAAACCTGAGCTTAGGTAAATAAAAGATGGAGGAAGTGAATCTCACCAACAGCACTGGAAGACCATATTCTGTCATTCCAAGTGCAAGGTGCACATTTCCGCACAGCTTTTATATAGCAGACACTACATTTTTTTCAGCATTTCTTTGTCACCCTTAGCTTATGGATGGGAAAAATTTACACTTCCCTGTGCAATTCCAACCCTCAGTGCAGCACCTCTTTTGACCTGCCACTCCAGCTCACCCAAGAACGGCAGGTACCTTTCTGAGGAAGCAACACAAATCACCATTGTCCTTACTGTAATCCGAGGCTACAGCTTGCATAGCTTTGTTTACTTACACTATTTCCCTCTGAATTGTGGTTTCTGGCAAATGGGTAGAAAGAGCCAAGCTGCATCCAGCGTAAGCAGAGCTCATAGGTAGTGTTACCGTTAAATCCACAGATATCAGCACCAACCTGCGGAAAAATCAAACCATTGAATAGGTGTTTGTGATTGTGACTGAAGCCCCAGATGAGAAGCTTGTTAATAAAAACATTTTTTTGGAAGAGGTATACTTATTTCTGACAGCTTTATAAGAACGTTCCATAATGAAACGAATTTTTCTGGGACTGAGATTGTGCTGGCTCCTGGAGCATTAGCATCACTGTGGAAGATCTGAACATATTTCAATAATTCTACAAATTCTCCAGCCCAACTTGCAAAATCGGAAATATACAGAGGAAATATATTCTATCAATGACAGAATACATAATATACAGAGATCAGTTTTGGATGGCCTGTAGTGATTTAACCTGAATCTAGCAGTGCTATTCTTGTTTCTCTTCAGCCAGGCAAGATTGATGACATTTAGGTTTTTTAATCTGCAGTTCCTTATGCTGTGGAGGCTGTTACTGCTGGCCATTTCCAGCAGCTTGTTTCAGAAAACATCTGAGTTCATTTAAAGTGATACCATGTGTGAGCCAGCAACTGCCTGAAGGACACTGGACTTACAAAGGGGATGCCAAAGAGGTTGAATTCCAGGATCCCAATGATTGAGTGGTGCATGTCTTTCCACCTAGAGAAGTTGTCACCCAGCCAGTGACCCCCATACTTCCCACTGCCAACGAACGTAGACCGAGTCAGGACGAAAGCTCTCTTTCCAGTTGCCTGCTGGACAGCACTGTGAAGAAAGGCAGTAATCATTAAATTGAGAATGGTAACTGAACAGGCAATATGATCAGCCGGAGCTTTCCGGCACAGGTTTATTTGAAAGGCTTTTCTGTGAAACAATTATTATTGTGGTGCCAAGTCACGTAAAAATGTGGCTGTAAAACTGCAAATAATGGTAAATCTTACTCAGTGTCCAAAATAAAAACCCAAAATCTATCTGAGCCGCAAACCGATTTGGTTTGGGTATTTTTTTGTCTTCCTGAAAATAATTTGGGTTTAATTTATTCTCGATAGTCTCAAACTGAAGAACAGAAACATTATTTCCTTTCGGTATTAGTACATTTAGTTTAGTGTCCTACAGGTTCTAAAAACCACTCTAATATGTATTCTTTTCAATAAAGGATTTGTTTAGAGAATTGTATTAGCAAATACAGGTCTAATATCCTGGAATTAAAAGTAAAAACAAACAAACAAACCCAATATATGAACACCATAAAAGAAGAAATAATCAATATAGAACGCAAAACTGTAGTTATTCAAAATGTCACCCCACGCCTGTAGTGTTTCCTTTGGTTTCCTGTCATGGTTTGATATATGAGGTTTCATTACAGAATTAGTGGTGTAACAGAGTTTTCCTTGCCTTTTGAAAAGAATTTTGCTGCATCTCTAGAAAATCAAGGAAGTGCAACATTCCTTATTAACAAATCTGGTACAAAATTCCTCAACATAAGGTCATCTCTGTACATAAGTACGTATTGCAATATTACGTATTGCAGGAACTCAAATTCAGCTCTGCTTTAAGCCATTTTGGGCAATGCAACTTAGGTTCTGCAGGAAAACTTAGCATGAAATATTAATCATGTTGTTCACCATCCACCTCCTTCTCCCTTTCTTTAATCAGATTTCATCAAGAGCTCTTTCATCTGCATTGTAATGGCCAATATTTGTTATTGGTTCTGTAATGGTGCAGAGCCTTTAAAATGCTTCAACATTTGTTTCTGAATCAAAACAGCCAACAGGTTTCAGGCAAGCCTAAACGTATTAATCTTACGGGCCATATGCAGCAAGAGGTACAATACATAGACCATGAAGGACCTGGTTCTGGGTTGAAGGTGCTCTGCTGGGCCAAGTAACTCCACAAGACACCATGTGCTTTGTAAAAACAGCGTTTTGGAGCCATTTCATGGGTGTCCTGAGTATGAGTCCTCTCTTCTGTCTGGGCAGCACGAGTCCTTAGCTCCATTTGCAAATGCAGGTGCCAGTGAGGGCAACATTGGATCAACTCAACTATGACCCAGATCTGCATAAACAATTTACAACAAGTAATTTATTGAATAAATTTCAGGCTGGTGTGAACCATTGCTGAACAGGCCCTAATGCTGTCAAATGGATTTGCTGATTGAAGTTATTTACAGAGTATCATGTGCAAATAGCTCTAGGCATTAAGCTACGCACAAGCTGACTGCTGCTAGTTCATGTATCCAAATTCAAGCTGTTTGACATGGGTCAGAAGACACGTCTCCTATTCTCTGGCTACATTAGAATAATTCTTTACGTGATTATGAACTTGTCATTTGTTTTTCAACTAATATCCTGCAGTTGATGCTGTCTTGTTAAATATTCCTGTCAGTAATTTAATTTTGTATATTATTTGTGAAGAGCAAATGCAGAAAGGGCTTACAACCAGCCTTGAAAAGAAATGTGTTTGAGAAACCCAAATGAATTTGAATGAAAAATTCTTCACCAAATTCTCCCAGCTTTGCAGCAAATCCGGCCTCTGCTTATGCTTTTGGTGGTGTTCTCCAGCCTTGAAGGACTCTCTACATTCAGCTTGGAAAATATTTCTTCTGGAAGGAGCTCTGAAGGCAAGTGCTGCAGGAATGGGAAAGGTTCACAGACCTGTGGGAGGCTGCAAGGAGCCATGCAGCAGTAACCATCCCAACAGCACTGGTCTGGGTTAGGGCAGCTGGACAGTATGCACACTGTCAGATGTGATGGCACATGGAGCTTTTCCTGCTAAGTTCACAACATTTGTCTCAAGCAATTGGCTTTGCTGGCACAGAGCCTGAATAAAAGTGAAAAAACCCAACACCTCAAGAAGACAGCCCCTCTTTGAACGGTGTTACCAAGACAGTGTATGGTTACATGGACCCCAGCATGCAGAGGACAAATCCCAGTGGAGAGACCAGTGATGGGAGGATCTTTGCTGACATGAGGGCATAGGGGCCAAAAAACCATGCTAAGTCCCAGGCATCCTTGCTGGGCTGGGTGGCCAGCAACATCCAGGGTTTGAGGGCTGTTTGCTGCTGCTCTCAAAAGCTGGACTGCTCTTTGGCCAGGCCACAGGAGCTGGCAAACTGCTCCTGGTTTTTACCCAGTGCTTCCCTTCCTCACAGACTTGGCATGTAGAATACAAGTGCATCAGCACCCTAAGTAGGCTCACTTAGCCATGTTCTCTGGATGCTATCATAATACAACTGCTGCAAATGGGTGCTAAATACTGAAATAAGCCAGCACAAGTGCCCCTGCTTTGGCACTTACATTGCTGTATTAAAACTTATCTGTGGTTTAGCACAGTCTCTGCTGGAAAAGGCATGAATTGCCCATTTGATTTAATCCAGCAGCTAGCTTTCCACTGTCACTCCAGCTTCACAGCAATAGTCTGCCTGCATAAACTAGTTCTGAGTGCTTCCCAACTGCAAAATGAGTTTTACAGCAGCTGACAGCAACTGTGCTGCAATGCAGCTGTGCCCTCCTGGACCGTCTGAGCCCCAAGCCAAAAGGCAAAGCACTGCCTGCCAGGAGCCAGGGGCAGCTGGGAGAGGTGCACCATTCAGATCCTTCACTGGAAGTGATAGGAACTCCTCTGCTTGGGCCACATAATGAAGGGATGGAAAGATTCCTCTGATGCTACACAGGGCTGCTTTTGCAGCGGCTGCACATGAGCAGCTCTAACGGAGGACAGAAACATCTTGCTCAAGTTATACAAAGGCAGCAGCTGAAGAGCTAGGCCTTACAAGTAGATAGATCTTTCTTTTAGCTAAGAAAATAAAATTGGAAAAGATTTTATTCCTTCTGTCAAGATTCTTTTTTCTTAAACTTCTTTTAAATGACAAACACTAAAATGAAGCATGGGGCTGTTTCTTATTAAATACTGTTGCAAATTTCCCAGGTAACATAAGCAGCTTTGACAATGTATTTCAATCGCCTGAAATCTGCTTAAAATGCTCAGAAAACTTACTTGAAAGTTGGTGCTGTCTGCGACCAGCCAAAGAGAGAGTGTGTGTTATAATGTTCCCCAAGGTAGGTCTTGGAGTCAGGACACAGTGTCATCAGTGCCAGGGAATGATTAGAAACGCCTGAGAATGGTACAAAACACTACAAAATTATATACATCAATCATAAAATAGCAGGTTGGAAGGGACCTCAGGATCAAGATCAAATCTCTTTCTACTCATTTAGGGTTGAAAACACCAAAGGATTTGGGAGGACAAAAAGCTGAAGAAATGCCAGACCTGCACTGATTAGAGGTTAGCATGTGGCCATGAGCAGCTGCTTGCAGACAGGCACGTGTCCTCAGGGGGGTGAGAGGGCTGAGTAAACACTGCTCCTTATTTGCAAGTTTTATGTCCAATAATTCAAACCCTCTGTACAGATGCCATGTATTCAGTAACAGCCAGAAAGTAAACTTGTGCATTGCTGAATTAAGAATACACCTGCATATTCTTTAACATAGTGACAAATTTACTGAAGAGCAAAAATGTTGCAAGAAAAACAGAACAAACCCCGAAACTCAGACACCCAGGCAACTTGTATGGTTGTGTGAAATCAGGAGGCCTCCGGGTGTGTATCACTCAGCTGCAGACGCAGGTAGGCAGCATGATTCTGCCCTACCGTGGCAAAATTCACACCTAAACTCAGCTCCAGCCCCTCTCTTCCCCTGAAGCATCTAGGACTAAAAGACAGGAGGAATGACAGGAAAGGAGGCCCCAGGCAGCACTGCGGGTAATGAGTGGGGAGTGTCAGAGGTGTGCAGTGTTGGAAAAAACATGAGGTGCAGCAGTCCACAGGCTGTCATCTGCTACAGCCTGATAGGCTGCACAGGAGAGCAAGGACAGATTATAATGGGTATAGTCACATGTGGATGATTATCCAGGAACTCTTTCTATCAGGAGGTCACAGGCAGTGGAGGCAGTGGTGGCTTTTTGCTGTCAGTAATAGTCAGGGGTAGCCCTGATGTCGCTGGCGCAGCACTGTTTTAGCTGAGCCAAGGGGAAGTAATATGAGGCTCAAATTGGCTGCACAGATGCTGCTTGGTCTTTGATCCCATATTAAGGAGATGCTGGTGTAGTCTTTTTGGTGCAGAAAATGTGATTCTCATCCTCTGCAGGTGATCTCCATGAAATGCCATGTGAATTCAGCAGGAATTGGACAGGTCAGATGTCTGGTTTATCCCATGTATTAATTTCTAGAGATGGAGTTGAAGACGTTACAAAATCTTCTCAAAAAAAGAAGGTAGTTTCTCAAGTATTCCTCTTTTGCGTGCTTAATGAGGTGCAGGCAGCATTGTAACTATTTCTCTGTGAGCAAGCAATCTCACTGCCTAATCCCACTTCACTGTATGTCTGCAGTTCATTAGTACAAAGTGCATTTCTCTGTACCTGAAACCCCATTAGCCTCTCTGCTCTGCTGTGCCACCACAGCTGGAATCCCTGTGTTTGGATCTTTAGACACAAAGACTCCAGTGTGGCTGATCTGCATCAGAAATAAATAAATTTGTAGGCAATTTCCAAGTAACTTTGACAGATACGGCTTTGAAGAAGACACTGGGGTTCTGGGTAAAGCCACACTTAATGTCCCAGCAGCGCTTAATTATTAACTCCATTGAGTTAAGATAGGATATGAAAAAAAATCCTGCCACATGAGTCATATTTTCATGGTTCATTTTTATTCTGAGTATTTGGTCTCCTGCCTCAGAAATACTGATTATTTTACAGTTGCATACTACCTTCAGAATAAAGTGTTTTATAGAAAATTGATTTGAAGGACATCTGCTTTTAGAAGTTCAAACCACAGTTACATGCAATTGTGGTTATAACTTAGATAAGGAGGCTGAAGGCTATGATGACAAAAAGCCTGAGGCACTGAGACTGGGACAACAGTCTTAGGCAACAAAACCCTGCCCAGAAAGGTCCTAAAGTCTTGTTGGATTAAGCAGCTTAGGTCCCACCTCACACCCACACCAATAGACAGCCAAGGGCATATAGTGTTGCCACAAAATGGGAAATAAAAGGAAGCACTTAAACACTGCTTAAAACCAGATCTCCTACACCTTGAAAAAAATGCCTTAGGCTCCTGTCTGCAGAAGGGAGACCAGCACCAGGGGGGTCTCCAGCGAGACCTTATAACAGTCTTCCAGCATCTAAAGAGGGCCTACAAAAAAGCCAGAGGGGGATTTCTTACCAGGGCATGTTGCGATAAGACAAGGGAGAATGGCGTTAAGCTGAAAGAGGGTAGATTAAGGTTAGATATTAGGAAGAAAATCTTCAGTATGACGGTGGTGAGGAGCTGGCACAGGATGGCCAGAGAAGCTGTGGCTGCCCCATCCCTGACAGTGTTGAAGGCCAGGTTGGACAGGGCTTGGAGCAACCTGGTCTAGTGAAAGGTGTCTCTGCCCATGGTAGAGTGGTTGAACCTAAATGATCTTTAAGGTCCCTTCCAACCCAAACCATTCTATGATCCTATGATATGATTCCAACGCTGTGAGTCACAAACAGAAGTGGGTGCATACATGCACAAGAAGGAGGAAGTCATAAAGAGAAACTGGGCTCAGAACACTGTCTTCAGCATCTCTCACTGTTCTTATATGTCATGTAGATATCTAGGTCTCAAGGTCTGACTGGTCTGTAATGGCTCTATCAACACCAGCTGTTGCAAAGCTCAGTTTCATGTCTCAGAAGCTTCTTTATGGGTCCATCCCTCAGTCCTTTATTTATGAAGATGAAGTCCTTTATTTATGAAGATACATGTTTTGGCCATCTTGCCCAATGTCTCACACCTTTTTTTGAAGCTCCATTAACAAAAATGGAGGTAACTTGAGGTAAAGGTGGAAATATCTCATCAGTTCCCTGGCTTTGGTCAATGACGAGACCCACAGGGCCAGTATACAACTGTTACAGTCAGCGGTTTCCCCGAAAACAGGGCAAACACCAAAATCACAATTAAAAGCTCTGCTTGTGCTTTCAATAATTCACAATATTTTTATAATATTTGCCATGTTTTTGTTATGTTGATGTTTCTCTTGTATCCGGAGTGAAAAGAAATGAGATTTAATACATAAAATGAAGAATTCACATGACAGTACAAAAGCCTGAAAAGAGGGACATTTTCAGTGCTTCACTGTCAATAACTCATTTATCTATCAACTTCCTGCTGCATATTAGCATTGCTCAGGCAGCTGGGCTTTCCTGGGGAAATGTTGACTGAATTAATTGCCAAGACCACTAGCACTAATTGTAAGTACTTATGGCTTCCTGGGGAAGAACGAGCATGTCATTAAGTTGGTTGCTGGAAGAGGTGCTTACATTCCTCTCAGTCTCCCATAGGCTTGGGCATTTTTAAGCTTATTTTTAGCCCATTTCTAGTAAGGCAATAAAAATTCCTTTCCTAAGAGAAAGAAAAGATATTGAATCAGGGAATGCCATCTTACTTGCCTTGGTTTGTGGAAAAGAACTGCTTGTGGTGATGGTAAGGTGAAGATAAGAAGGGTTACTCCTTCTATAACTGTGTAGCTTTGTTATTGTGAATAGGTATCTTGCGCTTTCTCTGATGTAGACCAGTTGAGAATGGTAGGGGAGGCCACTTTTCTAGTCTTGTTACAAGGCAGCCTCCCTGACAGAGGGAAGTGGCCTCTGTTTGATGCTTCAACAAAGCTGAGCCAATGGAGTCTTGAACAAGTATGTAAATGAATGCACAGAACAGGCAGGGAAAGATGGAAAATTAGAAGATATTTTTGTTGGTTTTTTTTTTTTTTTATTTTTGTAAGAAATAACCAATCCAGGATTATAAAGAAAAAAGATTATGAAGGAAACTTTACTTACTAGGAACGTAAGGAGGGTTATTGATATCATTAACAGCACATCCAGGATACTGGCCTTCTAAGAAATTGGATGGTTCATTCATATCCTTTAATAAAGAGAGTAAGACACATATCAAAAACCTCATTTGCTCTTTTTAAAAGAAGGGAGGCCAAATATAAGGAGACATACAATCCAGATCCCATCGTAGTCAAGGACATCCTTAAACTCCAGACACATCTGGGTCCACCATTCCACTGCCCTGGGGTTGGTATAGTCAGGAAACACTGAATCTCCGGGGGGCAAGGCCTAAAGTTCAGAGGTATGACATCTGGTTATCTTCTCATTTCTGTTACACAAATGCTTTATCATTTTGAAGCAGCACTAGACCAAACGCATGAGACAATTTAATAAACCAACCTTCCCGACAGCAGGAGTAATGCCATCAGAGTTGTTCACCCAGACTCCCATTTCCTCTCCAAGGTCATAAGGCCTGTATGTGCCTGGTTCTTCATCCTTAGTTATGAAAGGGTCCTGAAAACAGTGATTACACTTCCATTATCAAAATCCCAAAGGTAACAATTACTTTTCTATTTGTTAGAAAAAATTGGATTATGTTCTCAATGCAGATTGCAATAAAATAGGAAGAAAACAGCATTAAAATTTAATAAGAGTTGAGAGCACATAATAATTTAGGAAAAGTCATTAAAGATACGTCATGAGTATTTGTTATATAAGGCAAAAGTAATGTGAAATTCTTAAATACCAACATTTTTATTCTTTATGAGACATTTTATGTTGAAATGATTTTAGAAAGGCACTAGCTTTTTACTTTCCCCCTTGCCAAAGTCTCTGCTATGCTGGGCATTCCCACACTTGGACACCTCTGGGTTTCCTCCAAGGCAATCCTCATTCCATCTGCCTTGGCATCAGCAATTTAGTACTGTAATAGCAAATTTCTTACAGGACTTGAAGTTGGGACACAACCTCAAGAAGACCTTGTTAGTCCTCCCTTCAGATCTGATGTCAGATGAGGGTGGTTTATGTCAGCCTAGTGCAGAACAAACCAACACACATGCCTGTGGGGCCATATGTTTTCCTCAGGTGTGAAGTCCACAGGATTTTATACCCCATAGCTCATCCTTGCTGCCCCTTTCAATCTTGGGGTCATCACCACCTCCCATTACTGCCACTGGCATTGACAACACCAGCTTCTCTGCCTCAGGATGGCCATTGATAGCCACCAAGCTCACTGAAACAGAACCTAATCTTCCCTTGGGGAAGATGGTGGCCCACCACGTCAGTAAGTAATAAAGTCAGGAAAACTTTGAAATGCTGGTGAATGAGAAGATACTATTCAACTCTGCCCAGCAGTCAACTGGACCTAAAGGAGATAAGTGTACTTTGCATCGTGCCCCTGACTGGGAGCAGCGATCTGCTTTGTGTCACTTAGAACAGAGGAAGACTGCAGACATTTCAGACTAACACAATTCTTTATGTTGTTTTTTTTTTCTCCAAAAATGCTTTTCCTTCAGGTTCTGCTTAAGGCAAAACCTTCCAGTCATGAAATACGGTGGAAAAAAACACTGAAACAGTTCTTCCATTCACTTCGAGCTTGTGCAGTAACTTCAGTGAATTTCCATGAAGATGTGAAAGTCTAAGGAATAAACTTCTTTAAACCAAAAGAATTATCCGAAAGGTGAATTTCTTTAAAGGCATGTTTAAAGCTCATTTAAATCTGAAGTTGTTGCCTGATTTACTTGTAAGCACTCTGATAGCTACAGCCTTAGTGAAGAAAGCCTATTTTTCCATGCCCGCTAAAACCCTGCCTTAAAAGCAAAATTCTGTTCAACTTTATCTAGCTCCAGCATCACCTCCATAAAGAGTTATAAGTGTCCATTACATTTTTAACTTAATAGCTCAGCTTTGGAAAAGAGAAAACTCTCCATCTGTAATAATTATCTTATAATTGCATTAAAGATGCCTCTCAAGGGACTTAAAGGCTGGAAGGTCATCTTAATTAGCTACTCCTAATCCAAACTTCTGGTTTTGCTCATCTGAAAGGTTATTCCAGTGCATAAATCTATTACATTATGCAGGTTTAGTATCATCCTAAAGAGAACAAAACCCTCCTGTGCATTCATGGGTTGTTTGTGGGGGAGGAAGTTCATGCCTGTTAGCAGTTCTTGGAAAGGAGGTGCTGAGCATCCTTAACTCCAACTGATTTCCCTGAAACTTGGGGGCATCCAGCACTTACACAGACCTATGTGCTTCTACCTATGGCCCCAAACATAGATTTTGATGCACATCTAGAAGAACTCACCTCTGGAAATTTTAGCCTCTACAGCTGATAGAGATGGACTTTAAAATGTGAAAAATACCAAGCATTGTTTTGAATCATAAGCCTGTTGCTATTGACTTTTAAGTGATTTGTCACTCACGTTATTCCTGTTTCTAGTTTTAGTGTTTTAATGGTCTTTTGTTAAAGCTCCTCTTCAGTAATAATGTTTATAATTTTACATTGTAGTCATTGTTACTTTTAGAATTTCTTTCTTTGTTTCTAAAGAACATAGCTGTTCTGAGTCAGCTGAAACATGCACATTATTTAACATTATAATGATGACCGAGTACTGACACTCTTAGTCAAAATTTCCTGTAAATGGAGGTGGCCTCTGAAAGAGATCAGGAGAGAGAAGTGCTGAAGGACTGCATTTAGAGATTCTGATAATGGGTCTATGCTACTATCAAGGTGACCGTAGGCATGGAGGGCTCTCAGCATTGGATGCAAGTGTGGGGACTGGACTTCCCGATGGTGAAGAACCAGCCATTCCACAACCACGTTCAGGGTCCCATCCTCAGGCAGGTTACTGCTGTTAGTACTGCTGCCTGTCAGGATCTGCGTTTTGCTTGTGACCATAGTGGTCTGAGATGAGGAGGACTGAACCTATCTCCCCTAAATCCATTTAGTAGAGGTTTTACATGACACTAAGTGACTGCAATCAGAGTCCATTTCCTGGAATCATCACAAGAGAGGCAGCAATGTGCTGCTGCACTTGGGGAACTCACTCATTACTGTCACTACCTAAAGGGAATGTAAATAGAAAATTGTTCTTTTGTTATCAAACTGGATTACACTTGCCTTGATTTCAGTTAGCATGGTTTTGCTGTCACTTGGGAATGAAGCCCTTTATACTGTTCCAGCTCCTGACTCAACTTACAGGAATGCTAACAGTCAGAGTTTGACAAAAATATCATCCACTGTAATAAAATGAAAACAGAAAACTTCACTACCAGTGCAACCTGTACCTTCTATCAGCTTTTAAAACATGAAGGACAAACTGGATCAGTTTTTGCTCTTTTTCACAAGCTTACCTAAAGAACTAGAGCAGAAGACAGTTCTTAGCTATGGGTTAGTGGAAGGAAGAAAGAAGGGCTTCCTAGCTCATTGCATGGATTAAGAATTGTTGTTATGACACTCATTGCATCTGCCTAACAGCTGAATTTAGATTTATATAGTAATACCTCCTTTCACTGCTCTAGCATGTGCCACCTGAGAAACTGAAAGGGCTCTTAAAAATGTTGTTGAAGTTAAGCTCGTAAGTAAGAAGATAGATAATGTAGCTCACTCACCAATCCATGACTGTTTGCCTGTAGCTTCTTACCCAGAAGCAAGTACAAAACAACTGAAAGCATCCTAACTCTGATGAAAGAGAGATGACTACTGTGGATTTACTGAAAGGCCAAAGTGAGCACAGGAAGAACTACTTCAGACTCATGGTATTCTACTGATATAGTAATGCCTTTCAAACTTTTTTGAGATAACACAGTTAATAGCAGGTGGTACTTAATATTAGAGCTCAAATGGATTAGGTAAGTTTTAGAGTAGCATTTAGGAGATACAGGGAATCTAAACTATCTAATAGAAAGAGCATTCAGTCCCGACACCACATGTGCTTGTCTATCACTGTTAATTATTTACAATGATGCATCCAGTTAATTTTGGACTACTTTTATCTTGAAGTTGCTCTCCATCAGAGTGGCTTAGTGATCTGTTATTGTTTAAACTCTATGCCTTAGACGTCCAGTGATGGAAACTGTTTTTTCACTGCTGCACCCTGGAGCTTCTCTTGAGTTAACAGCTGCAAAAGAACTGGGACATTCATAGGAACATATCTTTGTGGACAAATTGCTGGCTAACAGCACTTATAATATAAGCTGCTATTTCCAATATCAATTTGTAATTAATCACTTGGGATGTGTGGCTTTGTTTGAGATTCCTAGCAGTGAATATAATTATGGCACAACAACAAAGTGCAGATTAGGCCAATACTAAATTCAGAGCAGGTACTTTTAAGAAAACTACAGAAAACTCCACTGGCAACCCAAAGAACAGCAAATCTTGTAACTATTTTAAACAACAAAGACTGCTATGGGTGTCTGTGGTGCTGACTAGTCCATCCTCAGTCATACGCTGAGCAAATTATGGAATTAAAAATAAGGACAAGGAGGCACTTCTGACTTGATCTGTTTTACAAGATTATGTGCTTTTTAGTTGAAGAACCTGTGCTGGGGAGTGCAGCCCTCCTACTACCATTCTGCTGGGGGACCCTGGAGAGGAAGGTCTGTGCATCTGTCAAGGGCTTTTATTGAACTTCTTAATTTCTTTCTTTTTTTTATTTAAATGTCAATTTAATTGGTCTCAAATTTCCTTGACACCATTGGCGCTCACTTGGCTTACAAAGAGTAATTTAGGCACAAGGACATGTATGGGGACCTGCTGGAGAGAAACAGCAAACTTGGTTGGGAGAACTGGCGGGGAAGATGTAAAACTCTGATTTTACTTCTGTCCAAATTACTTCATTTGGTCATACACAAATTTTGGTTACATACATACATACATTCATACATACATATATACATACATTCAACATACATTTCCCACAAATTTTCATGCAAATGAGCATCTCTTACATTAATTCAGATGAAAAGTAAGCATGAGGCAACACAAACTGTAGTCACTAGCTTTCCAGAATGACTATGAATAGATTTTTTCCACTATTCAGCTATTTATGCATGCATATTAAACTCATTTGTTCATTTTTAGGAAAAGAATGGCATGAAACCAATCCTACCTCAACTCAGCCCTCAACAGAGGCAAAATTTATCATAACTGAGCGAGACAAAGTGAAAGAGAGGTAATGTTATGGTATAGGGATGGTGCTGGTACACAAGTATCTGATAAATGTGACAATTTAAATATGAAATCTGTAAGAAACTGTTCTTCAGCTCTTCTCAACAACGATAAAAATAGAAAATCTGGTATAACAGCATGTGTGCATTAGCACCTAGGTACTGCTATGAACACTATGCCGAAAATAGCTCTTACAAACAGAGAAATAATTAGCAACATTGTTCATTTACCAGAATCACGACATTGTGCATTCCTTCCTTCTTCAGCTGTTGGAGGTACTGTGGCAGACCTGCATAGTTCACTTTGTCATAGGTAAAGTCCAGGCGACGCTCCATGTAGTCAATATCAAAATGTTGGACATCCTAAAACATTTGTAAAGCAAACATTGCATTAGTACTGCATCCAGCTCTGGAATCCTCAGTACAGGAAAGACATGGACATGTTGGAGTGAGTCTAGAGGAGGGCCACAAAAACTATCAGAGGGATGGAGCACCTCTCTTATGAGGAAAGGCTGAGAGAGTTGGGGCTGTTCAGCCTGGAGAAGACAAGGCTCTAGGGAGACCTTATTGCACCCTTCTAGTACTTAAATGGGTCTTATAAGAGGAATGGGGACAGACTCTTTAGTAGGGCCTATTGTGGTAAGACAAGGGGTACTGGCTTTAAACTAAAAGAGGGTAGATTCAGACTAGATATAAGGAAGAAATTTTTCATAGTGTGTGTGGTGAAACCCTGACACAGGTTGCCCAGAGAGGTGGTAGATGCCTCATCCCTGAAAACATTAAAGGTCAGGTTGGACAGGGCTCTGAGCAACCAGATCTAGTTGAAGATGTCCCTGCTCATTGAAGGGGGATTGGACGAAATGACCTTTAAAAGTCCCTTCCAACCCAAACTATTCAATGACTGTATTATTCTATGACTGAAATATTTGGTATGGATAATCAGAATGTACGAAACTGCATTTCTAGAGGTAATTAACATATGAAATGAAACCTAAGAGATTGGCTGTAATAACTGTAAATAATTGTCAGCAGAGATTCAGCTCCTATAAACTTACATGGTATCAATGGACAAAATGGAAATGTAGAAGTCCTAGGTTGGCAGCTGTTTAGCAGTGATATGCATCAGAAGTACCATAATTTATTTTTAAAATGCTAACACCTCATACTGCATAACAGTAAATCCACACCAGAATCACTTGCTATGCAGCCAAGAGCAGCACTTAAACCTTGTGTTCAAAGCCTGCTTTAAATGTTCTTTTAAGCATTATAAAGATATTACATTCAAAACCGCTACATAAGATTATGAACAGTCTTTTATTCTACAATTCCCTTTGTAGGATAAATCACTTTTCTGCTATCACAATTTTATGCCTGTCACTTTGGATTGTAGAATTAGCATACATTGAAAAATTCATACTTACGTATGGGATATCATAGTAGTGCATGCGATCAACAGTTTTCTTTAAAACATCAATGTTGCCATAATCCCATCGGGAGAGGTGAAATCCCAGAGACCAATAGGCAGGCATGTGCGGGCGTCCAATGGCCTACAGCAGGGACAGGAATGCAGAAGCACAAAGGGTGAGATGAAGAGAAATTATTCTGAAACACCAGGAGAAGCTCACAGCTCATTTAAACCACAAAGATCAGGGCACACGTATCGCACACCCATGAAATACCTTTCGCTTTCTCAGAACAGCTCATTGTACAGTATGCTTCCTTCAAAAAAGTGCTTCTCCTGGTGGGCCCTTGTCCTTAGCAGAGGTTCTGAGTGACACCTACCCTGAACACCCGCCTTCTAAGAACATCCCAGTGGAAGACACGGTGTCTGAAGCCCAGGGTAACATTAAATGAGGGTCTAGCTGAGGTCTCAGCCTCCACACAGTAGCACATGCCTTCACTTCTGTGGCACACGCTGGTAGAAACCCAGCATGGAGCCTTGCACAGCCTGACCCATGCCAGGTCCACAAACCCTTTGGTCAACAGCAGGCAAATCTCTGATGCGATGCAGCAACGGCAGCTTTGCTAATTTCTCTTACCACATCCAGCTGAACTAACTCATCAAGAGTCTGATGTTTATTTGAGCTCTCTGAAGTTTTAATTATATTTACACACCACCCTGACAAAATGCAGTTACTTATGACTGAGTGGCCTTATTGCTCGCCCACAGCATTGTGTTGCCAGGCACTGACAGACCTCTTCAAGGTCAGAGTTACTGTATGGTCCCAAAATTCTCAAGTGAAACAGAAGGTACATATGATTTTATAAATATTTGATTTCCAGTGGCTCCAAATAATCCAGCTGTAAATTGCATGAGGAAACTCAATTGAGAGCACAAGGGAGTGAAGCATCTTGCTCTGCTTCCCCCGGTGAGAGCTGCTCTGGCAACCTGGGGCAAGCAGCAAGCAACCACGATGTCTGTTCTAGAAATAAGCTGAAATCTGGCATTACCTCATTAGCACACACTGCTGTTTTCTGGGAGACATCTCTTGAAATCCTTACTCCAGTTTTAACAGTTAGATCCCATAAAATTAACCTTTGTTCAGTATCTCTAATATCCTTGCAGGCAATACGTGAAAAGCAAGTAGCGAGTAAGCACCCATGACTTATTAATCAGTTGCATCTATTGACCCCCTTTGGCTAAACAACTGTTCCTCCCTTATTTCCTTGTGGATCTTTATAGTTAGGTAATTATACCAAGAACTGAAAAAGAACAAAACTTGCATATTGGCAGCTAAACCCCACCTACTTCAATTAAATAAAACAAGGCACTCCTGGCACTCTGTATCCACTGCATTGCTAAGCTCTCTAGAGATCGCAACACATAAAGGCACATCTTCCTATGGGATATTCTCCAGTACAAGCCTGCCCTGGGAAAGCAATGCTGAACTTGAAACTGCTCTAAGATGTTACAGAGATGCTGGAGCTGGTGAGATATGCAAACTGCACTGGACAGAGAAACAGATGCAGAAGAGAAGTGGGGAAAAGCAGAGGATGTTTTAATGCACCAGAGCTGGGGGAGCACACAGGGTAAATTGCTTCCAAATAAGAATGGGTTGTGGACAAACAGGCAAGCTTTAAGCATTAAGCATTACGAATTTGCCTACCAGTGTGCTTTTGCTTGTTGGGATGCTGCTATCTCACATAAGACAAAGCAAGAGGCCAGAACAAGTGACAAGGCTAGTGGTTTGAGTTCCTTCCATGAGGGATACTCTGGCTGAGCAGCACAACTGCACCAATAGCATGCTACTCATCTCATTCCACCGGACTTAACTCCCTTCACTCTCCTCAATACCTACTTCACCTCCAACTTGGCTGGAGCTAAGCTCTTCCGAGGAAACAAGCAGCTATGAGGAGCATGCTCTGGAAGCAGCTGCACTCAGCCTTCACTGCACACCACTGCATGCTTGTGGGAGAGGCCCTGGAGAGATGAAGGTGGCCCCTACCATTTAGGGGGAGGCTGGTGGGCAAGGATATGCCATTGCCACCATGGTGCAGTTGTTTCTAGCTTGTGTGAACACACCTGATACCCCCCAGACCATCTGTCAGGCTCTGATGAGGTTTTCCTATGGAGAGGTGAGGGGGCCAGGATGGCTCAGAACCATCTCCTGGACACCCTGTGAGCAGCACTGAGGTGTCCAGAAAAACGCAGCAAGCCTCAGGGCAAGTAGTCTGCTTCTGTCACAGCCACACTAGCCATAATCAGCATAACTTCATCTGAGAAGGCAGCAGAGCTTGTTTTGGACCAGCCAAGGCTGCAAGATGAGCTCTGTGAACACCACCACTTTGTGCTCCTGTAGCAGATGCACATTTCCTGTGCTTTCTGTACTGCAAACAGAGAGTGACCTCTACAAACAAGGTTAAAAAGACAGAACAAAACAAAATAACTCCCTAATGAAATAAAATGTTTTGTGCACAAGCTTCTCCCCTTGGACAAGAGGAAGAGGGAAACCAGCTGATGAATATTAATCCTGCAACTGAACTCAGATCCCAGTGCCCTGGCAGAGTGCCTATGTGTCTATGTGTCACCCACTGCCTCTTCTCAAGCAAACCAGGAAACAGGAACCACCATGGGGGTGACCAGACTGGGCAGCCCTGCTACAGGTCCTGAAATACCCTGGGCCGCTCCTAGCTGGGGAGGACATCAGACTGGACATCACCAGTACAATGTGCTTCGAGAGCTGGATGGGGATCTCCTTCTGCCTCCGTCCCATCGAAAACCCAAGCAGAGCACCAGCAGGGATAGAGGTGGAGCTGTGGCCACTGCTGTGCTGGCCAGGGTCATTGCCAAAGGACACATCTTCAGCACTGGGGTTTGCTGAGGCTCAGCTGCTCACCTTTACAGGACAGTGCTGTCTTGCCTGCAGACAGCAGAGCTGCCCCACAGCGAGGCATATTTTGTGACAGCATCCTTCGTGGCATTTGGGATTACAGCTGAACCAACTGAAGAAAATCCACCTTGCAAGCGAGATATTAAGTTTTAAAGCAATTAGCTCCCCAGGTTCACCAGGATGGCACATCTATGGTGAGCTTAATTGAAATCAGCAGAACATTTGAAGAGGAAAGATGAAAACAGGGCAGCTGGGAAAACAAATGTTCTTTTTTCTAATTATGCTGTGGACTCTCTCTAATGGATCCCCCTGAAGCTTTCTGATAAAGTAACTGACATATGGTACCTACGAGCAGATGGATCAGCAGAGGCAGGAATGTAATTTCACAAACCTGAAAATGCATGTTGGATTTGATATATATTTAGGATCTAGTTAATTCATATAGATTGCATTCTGCATACAAATGATCACAAAATGCAGTAGGCAGAGAAAGCCTGCTTGGCAAAATTGAGTTCAATAGAATGAGAAAAGGTAAATGAGGTATGGCAGGGGAACTGAGAGAAGAAAGCATGAGAAATGCAGAAACAGCAAACATATGGAGTATCCAAACTGAGAAAAGAAAGGTGAAGGTATGGTAACGCAAAAGCCGAAAAAGAAATGGATCCTATTTTCTGTTCTATAATTCCTCCTGCACTTGGGTCTTAAATAACTCCTGGTGTCATTAATAAGATCTCTGTTGTTTTTGCCAAATTTACACAACTTGGCATTATGTACTTTATTCTTTTTAGATGCACCTAAGAGCTGATGAATGTGGGAGATGCCCTGGGAGCATGATGCGGTGAGAGAAAAGTTCAGTGAAAAAGTGTATCTCACAGCTAAGATCCATGCCCAGGGAACAGGTGACCTGTATTCGTTTTCCCTGTGCTGAGTAACTGGATAAATAACATTATCACTATGAGCATCAAGGATATCAACTAAGTTACAAATGCTATATAGTAAATCAGGATCCTGTTCTATTAACACCATGACCAAAGACTTTGATGCAAGAGAGATGGCTGAAGAGTTAAGCCCTATATATCATAGAAGCCATAAAGAGAGATACTCTTTCCCATGCTTACAAAGGAGGTGAGCTCCCCAGCAACACAAGCACATTTAAGATTGCTAAACTTGCAGCCTAATTAGTCATATAAAACTTCTTTTGAAGCTTGATATTTGTTTAAACTTCCTTTCTTTAAGGAAGAGCTGTAGGAGGAAACTATAAAAATCCAAGTGGGCTAATGCTCTGGATTTAGACACAGAAACAGTGTGTTTGGATAGTGACACAACAGCTAAATTGCATACGTGGTCCTGTGGCCCAGATATCTGTATCCAGCTCATCTGCTGTGCTTGAGGCAGGCAAGTGAGCACTGTGGGCACCTAGTCAGGCAGGGAGTAACCTCCACTCAAAGTCTATGCACAGAATCATAGAATCAAGCAGGTTGGAAAAAACCTTTAAGATCATCAAGTCCAACCATTAAGCTGAACTTTGTCTTAGAAGAGCAAGAAGAAAGGCCCTGCAAATGCTTAACTATTAGGAAGATGCTCACAGACTCAGGGGCATAAAAATTTTACGGACTTTCAATACCAAGGTCTTCAAACCTTCTGTGCTGCACAAACACTTATCAGCTGCTTATTCTTTTGTGGGGAGACCCATGAGTTCAACTGTGATACTCTCACTGACTCATCTGTGATAAACTCTAGGTACAAGCAGGTTCCCCATGTTACCTCTCAAACAGGAGGCTGGACAAAAGAGCTTAAGAGGTTCCTTCAATCCAGAACTATCTTATGGTTCTGTAAGGAGGAAGTAAACCAGCAATTTGCTCTTAAAACAGAATTGGGAGACAGGCAGTACACTCTATAGAAGCTTGTCATTGGATAATTTCTGATAAAATAACAAATTCATTATTAACAAATTCTCTCCAACCAACAGATGTTAAATGTCCATTTGTTGAGCTATAACTCTGGCGAGTGTCTTGTTATACAGCTTATATTCCATTGCTGCGCACTGCTGCTCTCTCCTGAAAGGCCATCGGTGAACTTGGCAATGGTGGACTGGTGTTAGGTCAGGCTGTACAGCCTCAGCTAGGCTCAGCTCAGTGGCTGAGCTCTTTTGTTTATTGCTGCTTTTTCCCATCCTCCTGCAAACTACCTGAGGCCCTGAGAAGTGAGATTTGTGTTATATATCTGTTCCACACAGTGACCTCTTCTGTAGTAGGAGAAAAGTGTGATTATTGTCAAACATATGTAGAATCGTAGAATCATAGTCTCGTTACGGCTGGAAAGGACCTTAAAATCATCCAGTTTTAACCCTCCTGCCATGGACAAGGACACCTCACACTAAACCATGTCACCCAAGGCTCTGTCCAACCTGGCCTTGAACACCGCCAGGGATGGAGCATTCACAGCTTCCTTCAGCAACTACAATAAACACCTACAGCTACAATACAACTACAATATGCAATACATAAAGCTGTGGCAGGACTATCTCTGATGTGCCCAGCACAGTGCTGCTCATGGCAAAGTTTAGGGACAGCAGGGAGCACAAGAACAAGGATGGAGATTTCTCCTTCCCATTGCACAATGCCTACCACATGCACCATTGCTGCTATCACTGCTGTAGTGCTGTGGTGTCACTGGCAAGATGCATCCTACAGCCCACTTTGGCTCCGAATAAGGGACAGCATGGGGACAGAGGCATAGGCCTCTGCTCCCTTCCCACTCCCTGCATCACTCTTGGAGCCCATTTAAGGCGGATCAGCCTGGGCCAGGAGGACACCCTGGGCCAGGAGGACACCCAGGGCCACCACGGGTTTTGCTGTCCCCGTCCTTGCCCTGAGGATGCACGGAGAGGCTGGTGGCCCCAGCAGGGCAGCCACCATCAACCCTGATCACCACACAGGGAGCCCCACCCTTAGCACAGCCCATCTGTCCCCAGCAGGCCACTCAGCAGTGGCTCTGGGCAAGAGCCCATGGGCCACTCCAAGGTGCTGGCAGCAACCTGGAGAGGTGCATGGGGAAAGCTTGTGTAATCCAGAGACCCAGTAAACAGCCTCATCGCAAAGCTGTCCTAACTCACTGTTACAGAGGGAGCTGCATAAAAGCCCTGAGCAGAGCTAAACTCCTAAATCATTCACAAACTAGTACGGCAGGGGCCGTGCTCACATCTTGAAGCAGCACGCTGAAGACAACAGCATGAAATATTTGTGAAGCTGTGGAGCAGTTTGCTCTGGACACAGCTCCCTTGCTCTCAAAACCCTTGCATTGGCTGGCTCCCGGCCACCCTGCGTACCACTGGGACCTTCCCAGACAGGATGCAATGAGTGGTCCCTGCAAAACACCCCCATGCAGTGATTTTGGGCACATGTTTGCACAGGCGGGAGGCAGGTGACATTTCCCCAAGGAGCTTGATGCAGCAGAGCAGCTTGGTCCCAACAGGGTACCCTGCAGCTGTGAGCTCCCAGAACACCACTTCCCTGAGGAGACCCATACAAACAGCCAAGAGAGCCGAGTGATGCTGCTGTGCAGTGCCTTGCCGACATCAGTCACACCGCTCATTTCCACCCCCTCTGCTTCCCGGGAGCATGACAATGACCATGCAGCAGAGTCCTCTCAGTATGACAGAAAATACAATTGAAAAATAAAGTCTTTTCTGTCTCCTTCACCTTCCCACAGATCTTGTGCATAAAAGCCAAATCATTACCCAGAGACTAATAATATGGTAATTGTAACATTTGCGATCCCGGAATTTCAGGATGTTTACCGAAGAAGTTATTATTTCACTATGAAATTGCTACCATGCATTCTTTAAGATTCCCTAGAGAGCTGAGTGCAAGCTCGGGGAATACAGAGTAGGGGATTTTTTGTCCTGGCATGTGACATGTCTAGTTAGGAGACGCCCACTGGCTCGCCTTTACCTTGTTTTCGTCACTCCAGCTCCATTTCCAGGGAGGCAGGGGTGGAAAGTGTGCTGCCAGTACCCATCAGCTGGGGAGTGAGAACTCTCATTTTATTTTCAGCTGCTGGCCACCTGCTAAGCCACCGAAATGCTGCCTTCGAACACCAGCAAAAAGCTTTGAAAAGAAGCAAGGATGGCTCTAATCTCCATCACGCTGCCACAGCGACTCCCCTGAAATAGGTGCATTCATGGCAGGGATCAAAGCTGCAGCTAGAGGGAGAGTCACTTGACTTGTTCTTTATTTGTTGGGGGTTTGGGGACGGGGGTTGTTTGGGTTTGGTTTGTTCTGTTTGACTGCTAATGTGTAAGTTCAAAACCCACTTTGGTGGTTGGTCTGTGGCACCAGGGTCAGAGGTGGCTGGTGGGGAAGACACACAGAGGGAGCTGGAAACCTCTGAATGACTTGGAGGGGCACCAGCAGCCTCTCACCTCTCTGGGAGGCACCACCTGAACCTCTCTTGGAATAGGAAGGTCTAGCAGAGCCTACTACACTGGGGACACTCCAGCCCTCCCAAACAGTGTCACAAGCGAGGCTTTCCCCACTACTATCACCAAAACATAACCCGCCAATACTTTCCTTCTGGGCTAAACCTTCTTTTTCCCTTGGTCCAAACCACAATACTTCTGTTTCCATTTCAAGCACTATAAAAGAAGGCATGCATGTGATATGGAGGCTTTGAAAAGCTAGGAAAGACAGTATATTTGCTGAAAATCAGAGCTCAAGCCCATTGGTGGGGCAGCAGACGGCAAGGCAGAACACACGCACATCTCACTGTGAGTTCCAATTGCTTGGCTATGGGATACCCTACAACAGGCTGCTCAGCACTTCCTGTTGCAGCTTAATCAGCAGGATCTGTATACATGCATCCCTCTTCTTACAGAGACATGCTCCTCAACTTTGCTCCACACTCTTTACGCTTGGCACTGGTTTCTTTATGTACAGAGCTTGATTCTGAAGTGACAATTTCCTATGCAGGGGCCCAGCTAATGGGCACCTGGTGTCTGGTGATCAGGAGGAACATGTTACCCACTACTTTTTTCTGGGCAGCCCTCACTGGATAGGAACTGAATGTACACTCCCAAAACAGCTATTTGCATGTGTACTCTCTGCTCTTTGGAAAACACTGGGCAATTGGGAAGCAAGTAGTTACGCTCTGTGAGACAGCAGTAAATACGTTTTTTCACATCTATGCTCTCCAATGCAATTACATAGGTTTTCATTAGTAAAAAACAGGGTGACAACTCCAAAACCAACAGGCAATTTCAGTAGCAAACAAAGGCATAAAGCCTTTGAAGTTCATTCAACACCTCTGAAATCTGGCAGCTGTAAAGTTCCCAAGGATTCCCATCTGTGCACTACCTACATTGTTTTCTCCATGCACAGTGTCGGAACACCATTACAGCCATGTAGTGAAGACTGTAGAACTACCATGGCCTGGAGAAAAGTAAGCTTGGACAAACTTCTTTCTGATCATTGCATCCCTTTAATGCACTCCTCTCTAGAGTGAAATGCTGCAGGAAAGTTTGAGGTGTGCACTGAACACCCAGCAAGTCTGCTGCATTTAGACAGACCGCTCGCAGATGCTTGAGCACATGCCATGCTGCCCATGGACCTGAAACTATGGCTTTGTGTGAACAAGTGAGGACAAGGTTTTGGTTGTGCTACCTGCTGATACTACCAGATACTGACGGGTATTCAAGGTACTGCCCCGTGTGCCATAGGCACTTTTTTACTAACCTCTGTGTATTGCTGAATTACGTTTTCGGGAGTTGGTCCAAGGAAGACATAGAAGTCAAGGATCCCTCCAATAGTGCGAAAAGTTAAAGATGGGTTTGGACTCAGAGAAACATCTGAAAAGAGAAAAACAGGTTCTCAGTACAAACCAGCTCTGCACTATATGTGGGAATGGTTCAAAGCTGCACCAGGGAAGGTTCAGACTTGACATTAGGAAACAATTTGTTACTGAGAGGGTAGTCAAACATTGGAACAGGCTTCCTCACGATGTGGTCGATGCCCCAAGCCTGGCAGTGCATAAGAGGCATTTGGACAATTCCCTTAATAACATGCTTAAACTTTTGTTCAGCCCTGAAGTGGTCAGGACTAGATGATCACTGTTGGTCCTTTCCAACTGAAATATTTTACTGTATCCTATCTTACCATAAATATATACATGCTGGACTCTTCTGTGTGCATAAATGTATCCTGAGGCAGAGATGACACATTCAAGTCACTACCTGACACCTTGTGGGTATGAATGGACAAGCAAACAGGACCTGTATGTAGGCTAGCAGTTGTCCAGTGTTTCTGTAATCTCTTTCAGATTGACATTGTGCAACAATAAATCACAGGAAACCACACAGAGTAGATTGCACAGATCCAGTTGTCTCAGTTTCATTTATACATAAAAAGGAACCACAAGCTTGTGTTTAGGGTTCCTTTATGCTATTTTAGTCTTCTAACTGGACATCATTGGCTTCCAGGAAAAGCTGATTTTATAGACTGAGAGAAGATTCCCTTTTTCTGAAATTATAGCACTGGATTAATACAGTAAGGTGACCATGGCAACACACAAAACTATTCTCCCCAGGCAGAACATTGGACTAAACTGAATTGATTATGCCAATCCCAGAGGAAATTTCTTCCACCTTCTCCTTTACCTGTCTGTGCATCTGAGTTTTAAAGCCAAAAAAACCCCAAACAACCCAAAACTTAATAATATCTTTTTTCCTGAAAATACTTCACCTTATTGAGCAGTCCTTCTAATGAAATCCCTTTGAAAACTTTATAACAATTCCTGTGACCTCAGTCGTGGAGCAGTCACTCTTATTTATACCACATTGAAAAAACAATCAGTAGAACAGCTTTTAATATTTCCTAATTTACCATCTTTCTATATGCAGTCTATATAAGGAATCCATGTATCTTTTTACCTTGTGCATTGGAGTTCAGCAGGAGAACACCATGAGCATTGGAGTCAGCTTCTACACACAAATAGAAAGGGTGAACTCCATAGAGGTTGGCAAATGGCTGAAATACAAACAACACATTAGGTATTGCTTGACTTTTCTATTTTTCATATTTTCTGTTAGCTATGCACGTATGGGAAGACAAGGAAATGAATTCATTCATAGTTAGAGACTTGTTTTGAAAGGTCGGGGATTTTTTTTGTCTAAACTGGTATGAAGTCAAATTGATAGAAAAGAGTTATTTTTTTCTGCCTCATCCTGATGGTACTTTTTAGTCTCCCCTAAAAAGTTAAACCTAAATACTCTGCCAAACCCCTCAAAATGGCACTGGTAAGAACTGCTTTGCTAGTTAAAATAGATTCATCAACCACTGACTCAAGTTTAGCTGAACTTCTAACAGGTCCTGCTGCAGTCCAGCTTCTTTGGATGAACACAGATTAAAGCAAGAACAAAATTAAATGCTTTCCTGAGCCAGGATCTTGGCACACAAAATACTTTTTTTTCCCCGAAAACTAACTGCATCGTGAGAAAGCTTCTGATAAAAGGTTTCAAAGTTCCCTCAAAATGACTCACGGTTTTGTCATTTAATTAAACCTTAAGACACCTGTGAGATGTGTGACATTCAGTGTTTGGCACTGATTCGCGTTAGTAGTGCTACCATACGGAGAGAGGTGGTCCCTCAGCAAAGCTGTACCTCACCACCTCCTTGTGGTGACACAATTTAGGACAACGCGCTGCACAAAGTGGATTACCTCTGGTGCCTGATCTCTGCTGAACATGCCATAGGTAACGAAGTCCATGCTGTGTTTGAAGGACTGGTGCTCATGTTCACCAAACCCGTACAGTGAAGTGGATGGCACAGTAGTTGTGATCTGAAGATACTGGTTGGAGAAAATCAGATCAGTGAGGGGACTGTCCCACCTACAACAAACAGAGGGGGACACGATTAGTTTGCTTCTCTTTGTTATGCACCATTTGAAGTTCACATCTGCCTGTTTATACTTCTTCCGTATTTTGGGGGCTAACAGTATTAAAAAAAACCCCACAATGCTAAATTCTGTGCAAGCCTCTAACACGCTTAACCTAACACACGCTGAATTCATCTTGCAGTGGCTGCAGCTATCTCGTCTACTGATACAATAAAATAGTATAATTTTGAAAGGAACAACTAAAATGAGAGAAGACACTAACTATAATCTTATTACCAAAATAAGTGGTTGCTTGTGGTATTTCTATGACAACCAAACACGGCAGACTAAAAATTGTTATTACGCAGTGGGGTTCAGAATCCTTAATGGGAACAACAGATATTTCATGTTACAAGTTTTTACTTTCTAATCTTTTGCTGGATCAGGACCCAAATACTCGTTACCCCTACTTTATGCAGGCACCTGAAGCAGAGGGATAGGTTCCTCCAGACTGCTTGAATGAGATGTTTTTAATGTGATGACTCTCTTACTTCTCTCACCAGTTTAACGCCTTGATTTCTACTGAATCATCTGTGGACACAGGCTCACATTTTAATTAGGTGTTACATTCTGTTTCCTATTTCTCGTGCTATAATGAGCTGTACACTAGATGGGAGAGAATATAGTCAAGCTGTGGAGAAGTGTTTTATTAATGGCACTGTGTATGCCATGAGTACCACATTTAGATAACACCCTCTTGAGCCTTGTTTAACCATGAATTTGTTACAGCTAATTAAAATAAATGAGCCAAAGCCATAGAGCATAGAAGTGGCATAACTCTCCTTTTAATGGTCTTTTGCCAATGATTTTGACAAAATTAAATAGTTCATCAAATTGACCAGTGAATCAGAGCTGGCCTCACTATGCTGGCCTCTCCTCGAGGAAGCAAGGATGGCCACTCACTGGGATGCCCAGAGGTGGCTCCAAGGTACTCTCCTTCCTCTCCATGCAAAGCAGGCACAGTATATCCCTAAAGTGTCCTAGTTTTAAGTCAAGCACACATAGTGGTCTGTCTTATTTTAAAAAGGTCTATTTGGCATTTCTCACAAGCAGGAAAAGTAAGAATTTGTATTTAAACCTTGATTTGGTTGCTTGCCAGCAGCAACCCTCACTTCCTTCCATCATCTCCTCCACCTACATGCAGTACTGAATAAGGTTATTTTTTATAAGGAAGGTTAATGCACGCAAAATATCCCTGAGAATCAGATCCAGCCCTTGGCAAACAGAGGCCTTTCTGCAAGAGGCTGCTGCTGTGTAGGAACAGGGGTGGGCTCTGTGGAGCTGTATTCCTGTCCAGAGGAGCGCCGTCATGTAGCTCTGCTTTATGGCAAGGCAGGCACAGTCACTGCTCTGAGCAGACCATGGGATTATGCAAAAAAGCAAAGGATGCCGGAGGGGAGATGCTTTGGGAAGAGCTTGAATATCTGTCCTAACTCATTGAGCTCTCTCCATGATGTCTGTTGAGAGGACATGAGGCTTTGTACATTCATGGTACCCGCATTATGGCACTGACATTTCCCATCGTGAGAGCAATTAGTGTTGCCATGGCATTAAAAATGCTCCTTCTGCTCAGCAGATGAGGGTCACTGGGGTGGAGCAAACTCCAACCCTAGGAACAACCCTTCTGCCCCACCATGTCTTTCAATGGCACAGAGAAACTGTTTCATACCTCATGCATTCACTCAGGCCACTGTCACATGCTCAACTTCTGCATGGCAACATCAAAACAGTGCCTTGGTCTGCTTCTCACCATCCCTCAGCTCCCCAGGAGCTCCCATTCCCAACGGTGCAGCTTCCCTTGCTGCACTGCCAGCAGCCATCACTCTCCATCAGTCTCATCTTCCCCTAGACCTCTGCTTACCAGAACAATATCTAGCATTAACTATGACATAGGAAGACTGGCAATGACTCTTTCTTTTCTCTGGGCACCATTTTGTCTTCTCCATCTGAAGGAAAGCTAACAGGTTTTCCTCTGGCATCCCTCTCTGCCTCCACTACCAGGTGATGCCCTTGTGCTCTGCAGCACACTGTGGTAAGCTGCTGTATTACTCTATACGTTTGCTTGTGTTGCATTGGCAAAAAACAATCTTTTAAATGAAAAAAGGAGATGTCTGAAACACTTGGAGACAACATAATAATGCTCTTTTTCTCCCACTTCCCTTCCTGCTGAAGAAGGAAGCAAACAGAAGGGAGCAGAAAATGACACTATGCGCATGGTTCTCCGACAGTTCTACAACCCATAACAGTGCTGTGATGGACAACAGAAGGGAACTAGAAAATCTAAAAATACAGCTGAGAAGTTGTTCACTGTCAAAAAACCACTACCAGCAGCTAGACATGGCAAAGCCTGCGAAGAGGAGAAGCCTTTCCTTTGCACAAGAGGTAGTAGCTGCATTCAGGTTCATGGCTGAAAGTCCTAACTCTTTAGTGTCTCTGTGACAGGAATGCTCCTGCCTGTAGAAATACATCCCACATGTCTGCCTGCCCCATTGTCTGCTAACAGCTGCCTGCTGCCTGTCTGGGAAGCCTGCCTTCCCAGCCAGTGTTTTCTTCCAAACACCGTGCACTGTACTCAAGAGTCACGTACCTTGGAGTAATATGAACTGGACATGACAACTGACTTGGCTGAATGACTTCATTGTTTATTGGAGACGTAATAGTTGTGGTGTGTGCAATGGCTCAGAGCATGAACCCACCTGCCATATGCCAGCAGCTGGTGGCACTTAAGGGGGACGCTTGGGACACATGTACGATATATCGTTAGGACATGCACCATGCATCTGGACATTCAAATATCATTTTAGGTTGGGAGAGGGTTGTTTCCTTCTTGTTGCAATGAATCCTGGATTACTCTGAGGTGTGAATGCCTATCCCACCCAGATGCTTACAGAAAATGTCTTCTCTAGCATCTGCTTTACTCAGCTTCCAGACCCTTTGGAAACCACAGCTTTGTGAAAGGGAGCACACTGAATATATCACCTGTTTGCAAATTCAGGGGGAAACTTCACATGGCTATCATGGGCCTAAGCCTCTTAGCAGAGCTTGGGCTACCTTTTCAGAGGGCCCTGGCGACTGCTGTATGCACAGGCTGCCTATAAAGCAGTAAAGCACCATAAGGGCTGAAAAGTATAGGCCCTATTTTTAGATGAATTTCAAATATACTTTGCTGCTGCCTGGGGACTGGCTGGGCATCAGTTGGCTGATGGTAAGCAATTGTTTTCATTTGCATAAATCATCTTTCTTGGGTTTATTTGGGTTTATCTCTTTGTTATTTTATTTTTATTGTTGTTGTTATTATTATATTTTAATTCTTAATGTGTTTATCTCAACCTGTGAGCTTTCCCACTTTTACCCCTCCAGTTCTCTTCCCACCTATCCTGATGGAGGGGGCAGTGAGCAAGTGGCTCAGTCACCATCTGGGGTTAACACAACAACCATAGTCCTTATTAGCTGTAAGTCTTGGGACGCCACTGGACTGCAGAAGGCACATGAAGAATGAATTCTTATATGCTTATCTTTCCTTTAAGGTGATTTATCAAATAGGTAGAGAAAATAACCAACAGATTTTCCACTTTAAAAGGAAGAATTGCAGGTATATTTCCAGTTCTTGACACAGTTCTGCTCTACTTCTACTGTATTTTTTGTCATAGTGTCTCAGTATGTCCTGTAAGGGGCTGGATATATAATGATTCATTTTTTTCTGAAAAACTCTTGTATAAGTGATATACCTACAATAATTCTTGCCCGTGTAACATAAATCTTTATGATTAGAAGACTAAAACAATGGCTTTTACAAACTAGAAGCAAACTCAAGTTACCCATGATGCACACAATTTGCTCCTGTTGCTTTCAGCAAAATTGCAGTTTAAGACAATAGTGTTATAAATCATTCTAATAGCTTTGCCTATGTAAAAATGTCTTCATGGTAAGTGGCATCTGTGCTTACTACCACAATCAATAAAAAAGGCAGCTGAACTCTGCAGCAGCCTTTTTGGAAATTGGGGAAAATCTTGATTAGATTGTGGTTATTTGTGCCATATCTTCCCAAGTGTGATGGCAAATGAGGTATTCCAAACTCTTAATAGAGAGAAAGGAGCACTTATCTGGCTTGGAAAAAGCGTTCTGCCTTCCATTATTCATATAACATCATGAAGGAAAAATCAGATGGAGAACGGATATTAAAGTACAGAATCAAATCAATAGTCCATCCCTCTGCAGCCTGTCTCCAGCAACAGCCCAGGCCAGATATCGCAGAGGAAGACGTAAGATGTCACTCAGAGCCAGTCTTGCAATAATCTGCTTATGGAGGAAGTTTCTGGCTGTTTTCACAGAATTAGCTTTATGTTGTGAAACATGGAGACAAAAATAGTTGTTTTGGGTTTTTTCTACAGATGATAGTTTTAGTATGCTTGAATATACATCCTGCTAAGCCTCCCATGTCAGCACCACCCTGGGGCAACAAGTCCCACAGAGTAATCACACACTGCAAAATGAGGATGTCTTTGTTATTTATTGCTGCCTTAAAGCAAACAGTTCCCAGCCTTTTACTCTCTGTTCTGGAGGAAATCTATGCTTTCTTGAAGCCTCCATGCTTACACTTGATACTACCTCCTCCAAGGTTTGTTGCTGTTAGTGGCAGGAGCAGAAAGAATAGGACTCAACTCGAGACCACATGCCATGAAATAACTCAGAGGCAATATTTTGCTCCCTCACCTGCCTTATTACAACTCAATATTTTCTCTCCTATTTTTATTGCTATAGGTCCCTGCACAGCCCTGTCTAATTTTCACCCCATGCAGGTGAAGCAGCAGCTATCACCTGGTTACTTTGGAGAAATGTAGTGGGACCTGGCCTTTCTTTCTTGCTCCTGGATCTGCATGAGGTTTGTAATTAATGTCTTTCCCCTACATAATTCATTCCTCTCCCTTGCTTTTGTGATTATATGGAGCTTCCAGTTTGTCCTGCCCTCCTTGAGCTG
This sequence comes from Lathamus discolor, assembly GCF_037157495.1. NCBI lineage: Eukaryota > Metazoa > Chordata > Aves > Psittaciformes > Psittacidae > Lathamus > Lathamus discolor. The sequence continues at coordinate 28,060,647 of NC_088884.1, forward strand.
GCAGTTGGGTACCTGAGCTACAGCAATGGCTCCTTGCATGCAGCAAGCGGGAGAAGCACATTCATGAATACCTCAAAGCCTCCGCTGCCTCTCCCCTGCAACCTTTCCTGTGTGGTTTTAAATCATTCCACACAAGGAGGAGGCTCTGTGCATATAGGTGGCAGAGCTGGGATGGGGTTTTAAATCAAGCAGAGAGACTCTGCTGCCAGCTCCCTCACCACTGCAAAGTCTGTGGCACAGAGATACTGACAACAGGATAGACTGCACTGTGGAAAGGAGGGGAGGGAAATACAAGCATGTGCTTGGAAAAAACAACCCAAATCTATACCATATGTCTGTTTGGGACATGCTGCTCCCTCCCTTCTGTGCCAGAGCATGCTTGTGATCATGAGGGATTTTATGGCTTTTTGGAGGTGGGTCATCGAGGATTTTGAAGCTGCTGGTGAGGGATAACAAGAAGCACCATGTAAAAGAGATTTCCAAGGATCTGGGATTGCTTTACACCAGGAAAGCTTTCCTTAAAGGTGTTAGAATGGTCTGGCAGAACACCATGACCTGGTTTGGTGTAGACATGAGTTATGATCCACCCACACCCAGGGAGTGCATCTATAGCACCTGTGAGAAGGCTTTGTTTGCCCACATCAACTGTTCTGAGCAGTGGTTTTGTTCATATAAAGATTTACGACTGGTTCAGCTGTTCACTGGGACAGCAAGGCCATGGCCATTCGCATCTTAAAATAGGAGACCAGAGTCCCTCCAGGTGTTACGTGCTTGCCTGTTTCTCAGGGACACTTGTCCACGCAGCCTGCCCTAACCTGGCACAGCCACAGAGGCACCTGCATGCAGCTCTGTGCCATGACACAGGCATGCTGGGTGCCCTGGAACAGCAGCTCTCACCTCTGCAGGGAGCTCAAAGGAAAAGACTTAGGGTTTCGCATCTTCTCTGCAGACTGCACTTGGGACAAGGACAGGGGACAAGGCAATGATGAAGGTGCTCAGCAGCAGTTCCTGCTGAACCCCTGCTACAGCATGCTCAGACCCACCTCCCAAGCATCCAAACCTGCCTTTGGGCAGGCTGAGCTAACATGGAAATCTACTTAACATGCCAGATGCCACCAGTGCTCCCCTGCATTCAGCCAGCTAACAAAGTCACTGGGGGGATGCTCCTGTAACACTGTTTGCTGAGGGTTCATCCACCCCAGTCAAGCAAAAGCAGCTGCCCATGGCTTTTAGGTCAGGATGTATAACCTATTTTGAAAGATCTCCTTCTGCACAGCTCTTCTGGTGGCTAAGGAGGTTGCAAACCCCTCCAAGTCAGGCTGTGGAGGCATCCCTGAGCATCTGCATTCACTCACCCTGACAGGACGGAGAGGCAAGCAAATGAAAGCAAAGCATTTCTGCTCCTCACATAGGGAATTTAACTCCAAAAACGATTCAGCTGTGAGGGGAATGGCTCCTTGCCGAGATATGATCCTTCAGTCTATAGTACTGGCTGTGCCATTTCACACAAAAATTCACGGGAACATATAATTTCCTTTCCTATACGCAAAATCCCGCGTCTCTGCTGACGAGAATCTTTTAGTAGCAGCCCTGCCATTGTTTGCAGGATAAAAAAACATTAACTGCTCGTTATATTCACCCACAATTTCCTCTGTTTGGGGTCGGACGGGACTCAGAGCTCCTTTACCTGCCTGGAGGCAGCACACTTTTCCAGCAGCAACGCTGCATAGCAGAGCATTACAGCGGGTGCTGCGCCGGTGCTGCTAACCAAGACTGCCCTCTACCTCCCCGGGCTCCGAAGCGCACCGCGGCGGCATCCCACGTCCGCTGCTGAGCACAGATTCTGCTGGGCAAGGGGTGCCTCGCTCACTGCTGGGGTATGGAGGAGGCTTACCAGGGCCCATGGTAGGCCAGTGAACGTGCCCCCCTGGAAACCTGCTCAGCAGGGGCTGACCTGTGCTCCTCTGCCTCTTGCTGTGCCTTTGGCAGCTCAGTGGATCAAACCCTGCGTCTGCTTCGCAGCAGGCCCCTAACCTTGACTGGGATGCCCAAAGTTTGAGGATGCTCTGACTAACCGAGACTAAGCCCTTGGGGTTTGGGTGAAAATGTGGAGGGCTGTGTGGGAACGGGCCATGAGCTGTTCACCTTGTCTTGTTAGGCATTCCCCTTTACATCACCATCCCAGTGAAGGAGCCTTTACAAGAAACCTCTTCTTACAAAGAGAACTGGATTTTTAGTGTAAGCCCACTGTTCCCACAAAGCTGTTAAGTCTAACGAGGAGTTAAATTATTTTTGTTATCAGAATAATGCATAATACATTAACTTACAATAGCCTGGGGAAAAGAAAACACCTAGAAAAAACTGCACAGAATTGACTGTAATGCATATAAAAAGAGATGCCACAAGACTGTAGTTTAAAAGGATGGGCAGCTAATTAAAAACCTGGTGTGGTAGTTCCGTCTGCAGACTCAGACCTTTCTAGAGGCTGTATTGTCTTGCACCACACGTGTTAAACCATCCTTACACTGCTCACAAAGATAATGTTTGTATTTTGAGTCTGTTTAACAAAGAGTTTCCTGGGAGCATGGCAATCTGAGCTGATTTTTTAATTACTTGATCCCAGTGATCGGGGAATGTTCTTACACTGGTGGTGGTGGGGGGTGCAAGATGGGCAGAGCTGATGCTGAGGAAGCAGTGGCCACACACATGTTGGAGCTTGCTCTGAAGCAGGCTGTTATCAGCCAGATCACAGTGTGTCCCCTCCCAGAGCACACCTCCTGACTAGTAAGGCCACATGGAAGGACCTAATCAATGGTCCTCAGAGCCACTACAAGGTCAGCCAGTGCCCAAGAGTTGGGTATAATCAGGAGATTCACGTCTAAAGGTGCTGCTGATCTGAATTAAAATGCTAATATAGATGCAAACACAGCCTGATGCAAACAGTACCCATATTTCTATGTTCTGTGCATCTCCTTCGCCTGCCTGAGTCAAGCAGTGATAACCGAGGGCAGTCTGTAAGACTCTCATTTGTCAGCACAGACAGCCAGAGGCTGCTGCTAATGTCATGCTGTAGCACCCCCGAATGCAGCTGCAGGAGTGCACCTTGACTGGGATTCTCTTGCCGAGTACTATTACACTCCAGAGATGTGTTGGTGGAAGCCAAGAAAATGGGAAATTATGACCCCTGGTGACCTTGGCAGTGGAGGAGCTTTTGCTAAAGTTAAACTGACAGTGGCAGCTTGAGAAAACAGCTGCATTTTTGTAGTGACAAACTAGACCCACAAATGGCATTCGTTGAAGTCAGTGGAAGTTATGGACCCACGGCCTCTGTGGCTTTGAGCTTCAATTTCCTAGACCTACCTCTTGGAGAGGGAGAGCGGATTTGGTGCTCAATTTCTGGCGTACTAAAACACCCCAATTTTCAGAAATCTTAGTTCAGTGCTTTCACAAGTTGAATCTGGCACCATCCCAAGCTGCGACAGTGTAACCTCAAAAGTTGGCTTGCTGAATAACTTTCTGTACATGCACATGGATACCTGTCTGCTACACAGGCACATACTCCTATTAATAATGAGTATTTTCCAGGGACAAGGCACAAATCAGTGCTTATGCCACATCCACTTTGTGCTTGAGCCTGTGTCACACAGACGCAAGCAATAAGGTGTGAGGAACCGGTGCTTAATTTCTGTGAAGAGCGATGTGAATGACATGGGGTACTCACAGCACAGTGCCGGTGCTTTTCCTCCTGATCCTGAAGTGTGAGGAGTCATCCGTGAGCTCCACATCATAGCTGGTCTCATCGGCAGGAACCCCAGGAGAGTCAATCTTGAGTGGGACCTCAAACCGCTGCCTGTTGGGGTCATAGAGCTAAAGCAAGGCGAGGAAGAGTCAGGTTAGCTCATTTGTTAGCACATACTGCCTTGGTTAATTGCCCGCCCCCTGGAGCACTCACCCTGAACCGGAGCCTGTCCCTTGTCTGGAACTCCACTTCCAAGGTGACCGGGGAAATGTCATTTCCGAAGAGGGACAAGACCTGGTGCTTGCTCAGTGTTACCCTGCGGTAGAAACACGTGCTGGTGCCCACCACATCTGCTTGCTACCTGTGACCACCCCGGCACAGGCCAGGGGGGATCAACTCAGCCACTATATATCAGCTCTTTAAAATGAAATCATTGGCTTATGAAGGGAAATAATCCCTGAGGTTAGTTTAGGCTCTCCTTGCCGTTAATGGATAAAACAGGTACTACTGATCTCCTGGCACGCAGCTCCCACGGTGGGAGGGACCACACTGTGCCACCACTCAGTTTCCTCGCCAGCAGCGTGGTATGGGCAAAGGACCCCAACTCTGCCTGGCTTATACTCAAGGAAGTATGTCCATTATCCTTGTTGTCATGAGCTGAGCATGGGGTAGAGAATTAGACATTAGGAAGAAGTCCTTGACTTCAGGTTGCCCAGAGAAGCTGTGGCTGCCCCATCGCTGGCAGTGTTCAAGGCCAGGCCGGACAGGGCTTGGAGAAGCCTGCTCTAGTGGAAGTTGCCCCTGCCCGTGGCAGGGGGTTGGAACTGGATGAGCTTTAAGGACCCTTCCAACCCAAACCATTCTAGGACAGGAGTGCAGGAAGGTCTGTGGGGAGCTGCCCTGGGTGGCAGCAGCGGTCACCGCGCAGTGCGGGATTGCAGCACCGAAGGAGCTGCGCACACTTACCTCCAGCCTGTGGCTGTCTTCTCGGTACTCCCACCCAGCGAGTAGCCGTAGGGACTGTCCTCGGGGAAGAAGCACCAGGGAGCACTGGGAACGTCGGTGGCGCACCACGTGCAGCCCCGCGCCTCGCAGGCCTCGCGGGACGCGCCGGGCTGCGGGTGGCAGTTGATGCGTTTCTGCACCGCCGCTGCCCCCGAGCACTGTGGGTCCGGGGCTGAGCCGAGGCACCCGCCGGCCGCTGGCAGCGGGAAACAGAGCTCAGTTAAATCATAGCCAACAATGCAAACTTCTTTAGTTATTCGGGTTTTGTTGTGCTTTTCCCCCCATTCTGGGGCTAATACATGTGATTCTTCTGACTAAGATGATGGCAGAACAGACCTGCCTGCTCCTGACTGAGGCAAGAGCAACCAGCCTCTTTTACAAGGCGAGGCAGTGGGTCTGTGTTGTTCGGTGCTCAGCTGAAGCACGACTCGTTTGAAATGCTCATGGGAAGTTAAAGAGCAGGGTAATGAAACTGCTGGCGAGGTCAAGAGCAGCACTTCAGGCTGCCTGAACAGGGGGTGTATGTACTTCAGTAAGGACTAAAACTGCTGTCGGTATTAGAACACTACGTTTTCAGTGTACTTATTCTCTCTCATGTTATACACAGAGGTTATCTATATATACACACGCACGTATGTGAAATGAGCATGCACCTGTACGATATAAATATAAAAATACTGATTATATGCATGTTTGCATTGGGTTTCATTTCCATACTCTATGAGTAGTACATATATACGTAGTATTAATAGCTGGTGATAATAGAGGTAGGGTTATGAGTAAAGGGAAGATGTTAAAGAAAAGGCACAAATTAGTCATTTGCAGAATCATCCCGACAAAGCCTTAGCAAGGTGCTAAATCTTCCCCGTATTGCAGCTGCAGGTCGAGCCCTGTGGCTCCCCTGCACTGAGCGAGGTCCTCCCTCTCCTCCTGAGAGCAGGGGCACTGTGAGACTGGCTCCCTGCTGTGCTGCCAAAACACCCTGTTATCAAGTACCCTTAAAGGGAGCAGAACTGCAGGCAGCATATTTATCTTGAAGTTAACTTTTGTCATTTTAGTCATTACCGCAGGGCTCAAAGATTAAATCTACTTGAATGATAATTGCTCTTTTCCATAAAATGACTAATACCTCTGCCTTAATTACTTTTTCTTTTAATGTGGACCGTTCTGTGCTTGAAAGCTTAAAGCATGATTGCTGATGCAGTCTGGGCTTCTCCACAGAAAGAACTTTACAAGCAGATGTGCACAAGCAATAATTATGTATACTGGGAAAATTTACAGAATAGAACTGTAGCTACACTAGAAAATGCCATCATGCAGCTATGCCAGGGTTTATTCCCAAATAGGGAATGGGAATGCGGAAAAGCAGGAGCTGAGTGCCATCTACATTTGTCTTTTGAGAAAGCCCTCGTCCCCTGTTGATGCAGAAGCATCTGATGCTCAGGTCTTAGGCTCCTGGGACACAGAGCAGAGCTCGCTCCTTGGTGCCAAAAGGCCTCATATCACCTTCTATAGGCAGGTATTAACACAAAACCCTGTTAGCCTTCCCCAGCTGCCAGACAGACAGGCTTGGCCTCCACCTTTGTTTTCTAGGGTGGACAGTCATGCCCCAAAGGCTGGCTGCTTTCCACCCAGCATTCACCCCCAGTGATCTGTCACATAGGAAAGCCCTAAAGTCGGATCCTCTTTTTCACCCAGGTTGCAACAGAAATATGAAGATCCCTCTACAATCCCCAGATTTTTTCTTGGAGCAGAAACCAGGGAGGATTCATCAGTGGTCTAATGAAACACTCAGACACTGAGCTGGGTGAGTAAATTCTTGTCTTTTTGTACTGTGATCCTGCTGCAGATAAGGGAAAGACAGTGTGCAAGTGCCATGGAAATAACTGCCCTGCCTCTGTACCACTATGCATTGAATAATCGTACTTATTGAGGGAGGTGGAAGGATTTCAAAGGCTTCCTGCAACCCTCTGGATCCCGATGTCCTTAAACCTGGGCAACTGCAGAGGGTAAAAGAATGCTGTACCAGGGACCACCTCTGCAGTCAGCGCATGGCTTCTGTGTTCAGCAGCTTCGCACTGCTCTGCCTTGCGTGCTCGAGTTAACACCTCATCAGAAGCAGCACAAAACAGAGTGAACCCATCGCAGCTCATTTAGGCTCATTTTTTTGTTTGGTTGTTTTTTTTACACGGGAGTCAAACACAGCATCAGTGATTTCACTGCTGACATCGAAGAATCGTACTGAACATACTACAGCAGATTATTAACTTGGTGACAATTTACATAGTGTAGGTCCATGGGACACTTGTCAACTCATTTGTATAATAAAACGCAATTGAAATACTGCACAAGAAGGAGGTTGCGAATGAAAACTCGAGTTCAAGGGAAAAAAAAATCCTCTGCAGGAACCAAGAAATTTCCTTAATTCCTCTTCCCCCATCAACGTGAAGCTTAAATTTTCCAGCAAATTTTGCAAACAGGCACTTGGCAAGGCAGGAGGAGCTGAACCTTGCTCATCTCTGCATTCCTGGATTTACTTCAGTTATAGCACAAATGGGGTAGCAGCAAGTGGGAAGATGCAATTTTCCTTCCGTACTTTTACAAAACATTCCCATTTTAAAATCTCCACACCATTTTCACTGCCTTTATGGCCTATGTCTGTAATCACACATAGAAGATGAAACGCAAATGAGCAGTTGAATCTAGCAGCAGTTATGGCTACTTGCTTTTCCACGATAATTTCCATGGGCACAGAAGCAAAAGCAAGGTAGTTTGAAAGACATATGTGAGAAATTATCCCCACTGCTGTTTAAAAACCTTGACTTCAACTTTCTGAGATTGGATTAGGAACTGCTGCAGTAAGCCCTAAGCAAGGAATTCAAGTATTAGCGCAGACCTTTTAATTCAAGAGCATTAGTCTTTACATTTCAGGTTCATCCATATGTTTCAAAGACAGCTGCTGCAGAAGTTCCCTCTTCCTTTACCTGGCAGAGTAAGATTTTTCTCCCTTTATTAGATCTGGATCAAATTAACCTCCGGTACACCGGGAGAAAGAAAATGCCAAACTAGCAAAGCACAGGGCAAGTTTCAGCAGCTGAACAGTCCCATTGACTCCAGTGTCTGTGCTGTGCCCAGGAGCTGAACATGCTGTTGGACTGGGTTGTACTTCTGAACAAGCCAGTCCTGGTGCCCTGCCACAGATTCACCTCAGGTGGAGTTAAAGCCACCCTGGGTTGTTTCCTTTTCCACGTAAAAAAAGATTGCCTCTCCTAATAGCTCTTCCACTATCCCATTTATATCCTGTTTTTAAAGCCTACAGCAAAATACAGGTGCCATATGTTTACCTGTCAGAACAACAGCCAAGCAGCACAAGCTCCTGATCCACTCCATGGTCAAAAAGCAATTTCTGCAGGTGCCATGGAGCCTTTTATACAAGCAGGGGCACAATAAGCACTTGTACTGATACATCATAAAACCACTGCAAATATTTTCTCACCATTTGTACCTTACATGAGATTAATTGTAACACATGACCCTGGATTTAAGAACGTATCTAAGCAGATAAGACGGGATAGAGTCAGCAGTTTGTCCACAAGCTTTGCTTAACTTCTGAAATCCAACTTGGAGAATGATTTTCCCGTGACTTTTTTAGAATTCATAGAAAAAAATTTCAGACACCACATTTTTAAACAAACACCTGCAGACAAGCACAGGCCAGCACCCACCACCACCTGATTTCACATTATCTTCTGTCACATCCCTAACTTCAGAGTACAAATGAAAAGTACAAGAAAAACAGTTGAAGAATTCTCCATTAAAGCAAGACACTGATGAGTGTGACCTTTACAAATTCCTTCCAATTACTTGATGGCAAGAACTTTCAGAATAAAGCTGTGTTCTATGGTAAGAGCTAGTTTAGGTGGAATGTCTTTCTGGAGGGAAATACACAGAATCTTTCTATACACACATTCTCTAAGTTATATGGTGCCTTCCTGAAACAAGATGTCTGTGCTGTCGAGCATCACCAGAGAAGCATCCGCAAGCCAGACTACCCGCCAGCAGGCTGCTATTTACTAGGTTTGTTAAGACTTTCATCCTGCAGTTGCAAACCACAACGTTCTTATGAATCTTACGCACACTAAACACACACACTAACACCCCCCAACTACCCAGCGTTCCCAGATGACAGCCGTTGAGCAATCAGCTCAAAATCAGGGGTCACCGACATGTTGGCATCATTTGCTCGTGGCCTTTACCTGCTGGGCCAGGCAGAACAGGGACCCTCCACAGGTACACAAAGCCTCTCATACGAGTCTTGTATGTAAACTCACTGTCCATTGGGAGTTTTGCTTGAAGGTGTGCTGGAGTCCCAGATCCTGCATGCATGTATGCCTTGAGCAGTCAAAAAGCATGCCAGATAAACACTAATTGATATGGCTGTTATTTATTTTAACTAACCTATACATAGTACTTTGGAAAAACTCAGTAACCTCAGATCACAAGCAGCATTTATTTTCATCTCCTTTCAAGCTGAGCTGAGAAGGATATTATTTCCCCAAGACCAGTAAAAGGCATCACAACTATATTTTGTTTGACGGACCATATGTAATAAGGTAAGAACTGTCAGTTCTTAGGAACAGGAGCCATCTGCTTCATTTTGACTCTGTACTGTACTTAGTCTGAGGGAATCCTACCAGCATTCCTATCTACAATCAAAACACAAATAATGGCCAACAAGAACACAAACACAGGATACCAGAACAACCTATGGGTTATATTACTCAGCAAGCTACTCCATTGCATTATGCAAAGTTGTGCGTTCTACATTCAGGGCCTTTGCAAGGGAAGTGCAATTTTTATAAGGAAGCATGATGAAAAAGTCAAAACTAAGAAGTAGTTCACAGTCATATCTTTATTTAAGTGTTACCTACATAAGCTATAATTTACAGACCTGTATTTCCTGGAAAACAAACAAACCAAAACAAACACCAACCAAAAAAAGCTCAATATCCAAACAGTGTATCTCAATCTACATAAGTCTTTAAAATCTGCAGAATTTACAAATTAATGTTCAAAACAGTTGCGCAAATTATACATCCTCCCTCAATATCCACACTCTAAGGGCTTTAAAAGTCATACAGGCACAAGATAAGATATTTTCTTTGTACAACCATCTATTTACATAGCTTTTTCCAATACAGGTGGTTCAGTTCTCAAAGCCAAGGTTTGCAAAACAGTGTATTTAAAATACATTTAGCAGCATATAAAATTAGATAAAAAGAAAAGACATTTTGCTTTAGAAAAGAAAATGTGAGATGATAGAAACAAATCTGTAAGAAAAATAGATTAAGATATATTTCTGTCATGACATTGAGAACACCTAGTCATTACAGAACACAGGCAAAACACTAATAAAACATACCAGTTTATGAGCATTTGAGTTCTAGTCCTGAGCACAGAGTATACATAGCTGCACAACTTTGGTCAACAAGGATTCTATGCTAACATTAACACAAATCACATGGCATTCTGTTAGCAGGATACAGCTGTGTCAGATAGATGTGTCATTAACAGCTTCTTCACTCCACTTCTCTACCAACAGTGTAAGTGACCTTTAGAATCTTGAAACTGCCTGTCGTAATCAAAGGCTTATTACTGGGACATCATTACTCCCCTGCTACCCTAAAATGCAAACCAGCTAATCATACTGGTGAGTGAAACACAGCAGAGCACTTGTTATATATTCCAGGTTATAATTTTGAGACGGTCATTAGACTGATTTCCAGTTAATTTAAACTCCAAGTATTACATATGCACACAATTCCAGCCATAATACGTAGACATATATGTGACCACTGAGACACAAGCTGGTTACCAAGAGGTTATTTTTTTCTTAAATACAGTACATATTTTAAGGACAGCAGGTCTAGTGGAAGAGTTCACTCCTAATTGTCAGTCCATTCCAGTCATCAGTGTTTACCTAATAAGCATGCAGCAAACTGCATAGAGTGCACCTCAGATTCAACAATCTATTCCTTTATCCCCATCATTTCAATTACTGGCAAGATCTTCACTTGCATCTCCTGTATCTGAGATCTGTCCGTCTATGAGGTTTCGAGCTTTCCAGATCCTCACGGTCCGGTCACTGAAAACCAAACCAAAGCAGTATTAGAGAGCTAGGCAATTAAACTGATGAGGGAGAAGTACTGGGGAGGGAAGGGGGAAGCGGGGAATGAGAGGGAAGCTTTCTTAAAAGCTTGAGTGGTTTATTCAGAAAGGCATCGTTGGCAAAATAGTATTTCCTTAATGGATATGCAAGGGTCATTCCACTTCCAGGAGATTTTGTGATCGAACATGTACAACATTTAAAATTCCCTAACCTCATCACAGCACCGGCTACTACATTTAAGGATCTAGACAAATACAAAGATCATACATCTAAGGAAAGAAAAAAATCGTACTCTGCTATTACTTTGTTTTTGAAATACAGCTAATGGTAACAGGCTTAAGTAGACTGATGGAGAGCAGCTTCTATCATGTAACTGCTTGCAACTCAGCAGACCACGGCAAACAGTCAGTGTACTACAGAATTAGAGACAGACTCAACAGGACAAGGCTACTTCCTGACCGTAAAAAAAAGTGAAAAGTTGTAACAGGTTAAATCGAACAGGACATGAAACTTGCTCTGTTTGCATGAAAGATGTCAGTCTATAATAAGGTAAAAGAGCACAGAACCACTAGATGATACAAAATCCTAAGTCTCCCCTCCAAAAAGAACCCTTTGCTGGAAAACGTATATCTGCGAGGTGGTATTCGGAAACCCAGGAGAAGCAAGCTATAATTCTGTACTTTTGGCAACAATCATTTACACAATTTTAAAGTATGTGTAAGTAAAATACCACATGGAATATGTTAAAAACTCTATTAACATAATTAAAAAGTTAAACAGTCTTGTTAAATAGCAATTTATCCTGTGAAAGATGAGTAAAAGTTATGAATTTCTCAAACATTGTGTTGCGTGACGAGCAAACATTGACTCATGCTTTCATTATAACCCCCTCAAAACCAGCCAGGAAGCAGCAGTTAGGACAGACTTTATCACAGTACAGAGGTTTTCTGACTTGTGCCTTCACTTCACTGTAAATTGTGAGTAATACCCCAAGTTCTGCAGACCTTCACCACAAGATTACAAGTGCCAAAAGGCTGGGATTTTCTTTTGCTAGTAATAAAGAACAAATTTCAGATACATGCATGTTCTAAACTTACCTTACTTGCCTTATCTTTAGACAAACAAACACAAGCTTTGAAGTCTCTACCCCATCTGTTAATGCTTAAGTATAAAGATTTCCCACCAACGGTGGCAACTTGGCAACTCTGAAATCCTGCTCTAAGACTCGCTTTCAATTCAGAAGGCCAGAAGCTTCTGCAAATGGCATTAGAAGACAGCACAATAGGTTTTTCAGCTCCTGTGCTCAGACTACACCACTAAATGCAGGAGGAGGCAGCAGCAAAGCGAGCTTCCTCCAGAATGAGACATTTTTCTTGGCCAGGTTCCCTGATATTTCAGCTACTCAATTTGCTCACTTTTAGTGAGAAAGCAAATATTCCAATCAAGGCGTTTAAAGGACAGTGGGAAGGCTTGCAAAGCTTCTGCTATATGCCAGCACTTAAAAACAAACAAACAAAACACTCAATCAAACTAAAATCAAACACATACCATGGCTTTTAGAAAAATTCCCACAGGCCAGGGAACAGTCCTGGCAGTAAACAGCCCAACTGCAGAGACAAGCTGGTAAAGTTCTCAGCTATTACCAAATTCTCCCTGCCATCCTGTAGATCAGTGGTCTCCAAAGTTTCCTGATCACGCACCCCTACCACTAAAAATTTTCTGAGCACACACCCCCATGTGTATTTATTCACTTATAAATTACACACATGTACTATTGAAGTTCTCATCTTTTCTTCCTGAACCTGAATGGATCATGTTGCACATCCCCTGGGGTGCATGCACCCCACCTTGGAGATCACTGCAGTAGATAACTAGCATTCAGGCACATGGACTGGGTCTCCCCATGCTTGTCTGAAATGACTTACACAACTGAAGCTCTCCTAAATGCATTTGTGTAGACAGAATTCTATTGGGAGCAATGGAAAAGAAAGATTCATGGAGAAGAAAAACTCACTCTGCAGCTGTGAAAATCTGGCTGGAGTTGGTGCAGATTGCATTGATAGGGCTGTCATGTCCCTTCATCTCCCCAATGGGTGCGAAGGAATCCACATTCCAGAGCTTGAGGGTGCCTCCTCTGCAGCCACTGAGCAGAACCGGAGCGCCAGGTACCAGGCCAAGAGCACACACCCAGTCTTTATGAGCATTAGGAACTTGCTGGAAAAGAGAAGGCAGGCAAGTTTCACAGGGCTACAGAAGCTTCTAGAGGAATGAGAGCAGAAATGGCAAAATCCCAAGTTCCAAGCCTGATTCCTGTCCTGCAGCAGATTTGCTACATGACTCTGGGTATATCCCAGCCCTGCAGCTTCTCCTCCTTTAGAGCAAGGAGGGTGCTATCTTCCAAGAGGCTAATTCTGTACCATGAGTTTGTTTCTTTTTATGAAAGAGTACTGCAAAACAAGAAAATCCAATATGCACAGCTGACCATGTGGAATAGAAATTAATTTAGGATGATGCTAAATCTGCGTATGTTCAAATACACATTTGGACATATGGTCTTTGTTTCAGGTCTGTCTGTAAACTATAAAACACATAAAAAGAAAATCCAGAACACAGCTTAAAAATATACCAGGGAGAGAGAAACTATAGATATATTTGCCTTACTCCATTCTTCTTTTCCCATTACACATTATAAATTGATGTTGTGATGTAGCACTCAACAATACATTAATTCTTTATCAAGGAAAGACACTCCCTAGCATTTTACTGTTAATTCAGAAAGCGAAATGCTACACAGACCAGCTAAGAATAACATCCATTTGGTACCATCACTGTATAATAGCCCAAGTTTGCTGTCTTTTAAGAGGATCAAGAATGGCTCTTCTCCAGTTCACTTTGGTAGGAACCGCTTTGCTTTGCTGCATTTCTCATATCAGAAAGTACACTCAACTTTCTAGGATCATCATGACATTTTATCTATAACATATACTGCTATCACAACACTGGTGGTCTGGTTCTGCAGCACTTCATGAAACTGGGAGAAGGAGTGGTTCTTCTAAATCTTAATTTTTGTCACAGCAGTGTTTTGTGGCTTGGGATGTATTACAGCAAGTGAAGTAAACCATCTCCAAGTTCTTTTGAATAGCATGTTAAGCTATTTTCACCAATTACAGTTGTAAACAATACATGTTTAACACATGTATGCCAAAACAGAAACTGTTGAAATGTTAGCATTTATACTTTACAGCAGCTCAGCTCTGTTTCAGGTTTATCTTCCCTCATCAAGAACAGTCAAGTGTACAGGACAAAAGAAAGTTGCAACAACAGAAATTCTATCTGGATATGAGTGGGGGTGAATTCATAGAAGACTTGTTTAAGGAGTGTAATGGGCCGCCCAGAGCAGCTCTGCAGTCTATGACCTTGGAGATTTTGAGAACTTAGCTGAGCAAGGCCTTGAATAACCAGACCTAACTACAGTCAGCCTTGCTTGGACCAAATTTGCAGTGCGTGACCTCCAGTGGACCCATTCATCCTGAATTACCCCTCAAAATAAACACTCCTCTTCATTCCCTAAAAAGACAGTGAATAAAAATCACACTGTTTTGTCAAATGCTTTAGCCTCACCCCCTTGAAAAAAACATACTTTGTAGAAATAAAAAGAAAGGAGGAAGCTTAAGATCTTTTGAGTTAAGCTCTACTTTTAAAACCAACAGAGGAACATGAAGTACAGAACTTGTGAACATACACTAAAAGAAAAATAAGTAATACAACTAGTCCATTAATACATGCTACTTCACCCTGCTCCTGTATTCATTCTGATGTTAAATTAAATGTGACGGCAAAAGTGCACACGGCATAAAATTTTAATGAGCCTAAAATGCAAGAGTGAAGACACTAACTACAACTTCAATAAAGTCATTCTGAGAATACAAAATGTTTCTTGTTCCTATGCTCCTGCTGTTCTAACAAGATGCTTAATGCATTCCCCTACACAGACAGATAGGAGGGAAGATGTCCCAAGCCCAATGGAGGGAAGATGTCCCAAGCCCAATATCAAGGCCAAGTGAACACTTTCTGCAAGAAGCTGGATTTCTGAATCCCTATGTTAAATGTGAAGTCTTAGTAGTATTCTGAAAAGGAACTGACACCTGATTGGACAATTTTGAAAAAAGGTCCAGAAACCTGTGTATTTATGGAATATTAAGTATGCCCATACAGAACTTATTGAAGATGACTAGTCCATTGTTCTCTCATGTCTCAAAACTTCAATAGTCTATTTATTTCCTTGCTATCAGTCTGCACATTAAATGCACAAACAGACATGCCCTTCCTCCCTCCAATAATTATTAAATGATAGGTATCTAACCAAACCTTTGCAAAACCAACAGTATTTTCTGGCATTTGTTTTTCTGCCTTCTGTTTCTCAGTCTCAAATAACTGTCTGTCTACCTCAACCACCTCTCATAAGACCTAAAAGAACAGACTGGCTTATAGTAAGTAGCCAAAGTTTCCATGTCAAACAAACTACAAAGAACTTCAATGTTTCCCTGGATGTGAGGTCCTTCTTGCCTCCTTTCCCCTCTTTTTTTTCCCCCAGGGAAATCTTACAACCAATATGTTCTAACAGCAGATTGTTTTGCGCGTGTTGTAAACACTACATAGCAAAAGGCTGGGTGGAGTGAGGTAGGTTGCGAACCCTCTTCACAAGAAAACATTCTGTGGCCTGATCTCAAACATTGTTTGTCATTGAGTTCTCAGCCCAAAATTCACCAACTTGTCAATGACAAGGATGATACCCAATGGTTCCAGTCACAGGGGAGGCAAGTGCTGCCTACATACCAAAGCAAAAAAACCCAAACCCCACAAGCCCTCTACTTGAGCATTTCCTGATGCTACATTCACTTAAAATAAAAACAACTGCATTCCTAGTGCAAAGACCAAGTATGTTATTGATTTCTTTCTTAGTGCTCTGTGTCTTCCCTATTAAAAACATCAGTATCTAAAGTGATTAGTCATTGTATGAGCCTGCACATTTACACAGCCTGAACACAGGCTTACAGCAGGACTGTCACATTAGCCACATTTTTTTTTTTGCATTACCTGAAGAAGGTCTTTTTGAGCCAAATCCCATTTCTTAATGCCATTATCTCTGGATCCACTAAAAAGGTTGTCTCCCATAATAGCAAGTGCTTCAATGCCATCATAATGAGGAGGTTCAAAATTGTGTGTAGGACTTACACTTCCAAGAGCCCCTTCAGTCACATCAAACATCTAAAATAAATAAATACATGATCAAATATGTTTCACAAACTTATCTGCCATCTAACCAGCTTGGAAAACATGCAGTGAATAACTTCCAGGGGAAAACTTCTTACAGGCCACTGTATCATGATGCATATTTGATAGAACTTATCTATAAGAACCATTCCTTTCTCCTCTTCTACATCTTGCCTGAAGCAGGAATTCTTCACCGACTTCAGAGAAGACTGCTCTGGGAAGAAGTGCTACTATTTGATTATTAAACACACAGTATCTTCACAAGGAGGAGCCTATATATACACTGTGTGATGGGCTGATTATGGTAAACATGACTTCGAGTGGGAGAATTGCACAGGCAGCTGCAGGAAGAGGCATTAATATATTTTTCTGGACAAGGTGTTTTGGCAAGGGTTACATACCATTACAGGCTGACGCTTTCCATGGACTAGACGTACTTTTCTCCCTGCCTGTGCTCCAAGAACAGGGTCTTAAGGTTCAAGTGGGGCCATTTTAGCTATTTAAGGAATAATCAGGTCTTTGTCCCTAGGGCAGCAGTGTAAGCAATCCTGTTTCATATTGCATTGGAGTGAGCCAGAACTCACCCATTTAGACTGAGCTGAGAAGGAAAAGATGAGCAGTAACTTATTAAACCACTACCTCTGTTTCACAAGCAAATGTCAGACTTCATCCTCTACTATTTGCTCTTCATTGACCTTTTAAAATTAATAAGCTTGGCAGTAAAAAGGGTAGTGTGAAAGAATACCTTAGGTGAGTTAAAGATATTTGAAAAGTTACTACAGTCAATTAACATGCATCAGTTCCAGTTGTTAGAAAAACATTCAATAATACATCAGAAAAATCAAGCACTTTGACAGAGGAGATGAATATTCCTGGCTCAGGTGACATGAGGGTACCTTCCTGTGGCAGGGGAAAGCAGTATCTTCGACCAGACCTACTACAGTATCTGTGACAGACCTACCCATGCAGGAAAGAACTGAGAACTCCCAAACTGCTGTACTGGCCATGCACATACAGATTGTTTGTACTGTCCAAAGTGGCCTGACAATTCTGGAGGCATTCACCTTGCAGAACAGCCATTGCTGTGCAGCACATACACATGGCCAAAATGTCGGTGGATATTCTAGTGGTGAAAGTCAAGAGGCAGGTGGCCTCATGAGGATTTATGTAGCCTGCCCACAGCAAGCGAGCAAGAACCTCTGGCTGCCGACAGCTGTTTTCAAAAAGCCCCTCTACCTCCTTGCTTGTCACATGAGTTGGCAGCATGACGAATTCACGTTTACGTGATCACATCCTGTGCCCCACTTATTAATGTGCCAGGATAGTAGCTCTTAACTAACACAATATTCTGAACTATGCAGAGAAGTAATTACTAGAGTGCTTCACTGGGCACATTGGCTGAGATGTACTGACTTCTCTCTCCCCCCCCACTTAAGCAAGAGCCTGCGCTAGACCTCAGACCATCTTCTGTGGGGGGCACACTGTCTCTGTTGAAGAAATTAGGTCTGCCATCCAAAACAGAAGCATTGACTTAAAATACTTTGAAGAGCTAAATGTTGCTTAAAAGTAGGTGTTATGAATATTTTTACACCACTTCATACACCTGATGTCCAACTCACTGGGGATTAAGAAAAAGTTTAACTACAGACAAGCCCATGTTCCACCATGAAAGAAAACCAGCACTGAAGTGATGAGAATTTAGGAAGTCTGAACATTATTTGTAATCTGTAACTGATGAAAGAATTTTCATCTTGGCTATCACATTTTAGATGTGGAGATGCCAGTCACTTCTGCTGAGGTCTGCATTCCATGCTGATGTGAAGAGTTCAAGTAAGTAAATACTAATGGTTTACCTTTATATAATGATCCTTTGAACCAGTGACAATAAGATCTTGTCCATTGGAAATTCGATCTACAGTAAGGCACATAACAGGACCCTGGTGACCAGTTAGCTTTCCTGTAGACTGAAATCTTTAAGGATAAGGGAAGAAATGAGGATTTGTTATTTCTTCCCATACATCCAATACAGTCTATAGCACAGTTCTACCAGAATGGATCTGTTTTTCCTTATGTCTTCACTGTTCATTCTCTGGTTTACATACCCCCTATTGCTCATACCCATGGGTGTTAAATTTATGTTAAATGTAAACAAAAGCTTCTACTGATGTAATATACTAATTAAAAAATTAAAGCTAAATCACACGCCTCAAAGTATTCTCTGCATTCTGAATGCAGCCTTTGGGTGTGGGTTCTGCTTAGAAAATTGCTACCATAGTGTGGCTATCATAGCCCCACGTTATATTACATTACATCAATCAGCTTTCGTCATTTTATCAACAATTACTAGTCAGGATTCATGCATCCACCACCTTACAAGTGCCTATTTAACAAAATCTCATGGTTTTCCATTAATCTTTTTGAAACAATTCACCATAACCTTAACACATAAGGAAATCATGAGCACCTCCATTATCTCAGTAACCATGACAGCATGGATTAGTTGATCCATATCTTGACCATATTTTGATGAGGTTACAGACATTACCATAAACAGGAAACACTTCATTCACTGTTTCATATGTATGCCTAACCGCCTCAAGAACAGTCTCTTCTGCTTGTATTCAGTACCTTTTCAGGTCCCACATCCTCACTGAGTTTCCAGCAGCTGCATAGAGGAATGTGCCAGTTGGATTTAGTGCAATCTGATTGATCTGGTTCTCTCCAGCTGGGATAGTGACTGTTCTGTTAGTGCTTCCTGAACACACATCACCAGGCATT
Organism: Lathamus discolor; assembly: GCF_037157495.1. Classification (NCBI taxonomy): domain Eukaryota; kingdom Metazoa; phylum Chordata; class Aves; order Psittaciformes; family Psittacidae; genus Lathamus; species Lathamus discolor. The sequence continues at coordinate 28,079,612 of NC_088884.1, forward strand.
GCTTGGCCTGAAGACCTGAGTACAGGGAGAAATGAGGAGATGAAAAACAGAAAACCCCTATATTTTATTCTCCCTGCTTGGCATGCTGTCTAAAAACAAACCTACTTACCTCAGCAAAAAGGCTATAAGCCTTTTTAATTAATGAATGTATGAATACTGAACAGTTGATAAAAGACTATAGACATAAATGTAAAGTGGTTTGTGTTTTCATATATTACCAATGCACCACACAGGCTAAGCCTGAACATGTAAAGAAAGCTTCTAGCCCCAACAGTGTATTTAAACTACACTGTGCTGCACTATCAAATTAAATCTAATAAAAACTATCTAAAATTAAGACTTATTTGAACACTTGGCATTTGAGGTTTAGCATACTTACGTCAATGTCCGAATACACTTAGCAGAATCTCTGATGTCCCACACTTTGATATAGGAGGTTGAGACTGTGAAGACCAGGCTAGTGTAGTTGCAATATTTTATAGAAACAACATTATTCGGATGACCCCCTAGAGACATAATCTCCTGTCCAGTTACCAGATTCCAGACTTTGCAGGTACGATCTATTAAGAGACAAAAAGGGGAAACAAAATTAATTAATTCCATCTCAAGGGAAGTGAAGATACAGACAGTTGAGAGGCTGTGAGGTTTGGATGATGACAGATGCAGAGAAGAACCCAGTTTATAGTTAAAAAATTCTTCATTAAGAGCATCATCTGGGGGGGGGGGCGGTGTTGAGGCTCAACATGATGGTACTGACTGTCACAACACAACTACAAAGGTGAGAAGTGATCAAAACTATTTGGTGCTCTAGGAGCATTTAAAAATGCCAGTATAAGTGCTTTGGTCACAGTTTTCATTCACTAGCAAAGGACTTTAAATACTGCAGCCTTTTGTGTACTAAAATCCCAAATGCATGGAAGCTTTCAAGAATTTTGCAACACAGACAGAGAGGACAGGAAAATTGCCTTGTACCATATCTGCATCACTCCACATATTTTACAAGTACATTTTTACTGGAGTAATTACTAGGAGGATGAAGAGAAAAATCAACTAAGCAACATTTATTGAAATTAAAGATACACATCCTTTTTTGCATTTGTATACACTTGCACAAATGCCAAAATGTTAGCTTCAAACTCACAAGAGCAAAAGTTTTCCAATTCAGTATAACAGTGTGTCTTGGTATTTTTAACAGCCACCTAGCAGAATAACCACAGAGAACATACCTAATTATTAGCAGTGGAAAACCTGCATTTGATGGGGTTATCTCCATATTAATACAGGGATAAAAAGGATGCCCTGAAATTTCAGAGTTTATCTATTATGTGAAGTAGTGAAAATGAGAGTCTCCCTGTCAGCAGGTGTTAACTTCCCCCAGCCGCCACTCTAGTTATCTTCGTTTTGATACTTCAGGACAGAAAAAAACCCAAATAAATAAACAATCACAGATTACCATACAGGTTCTATTTGGGAGAAAATAAGTCTGCTACAGTTTCAGCTGCACAACTAAAAATATAGCAAGTCTTTTACCTTAGGTCCCTTATGTGAAAAGGGCTCAGGGAAAAAGAAGAGAACATGAAAATCACTTTTTGAGTGATATGAAAAGTAACTGTTAATGTCTGGTTATGTTATCTTCAAGCCAAACTGAGTGATTACAGTGGAAAGCCACCAAAATGTTTTTTTCCAGAACACTGTTTCCTAGCAGCTGGAAGAGTTCATAGATTGTCTAATCCATTCAGTAAGGAATGTAGTGACTTCTAAAAACCCAGTCCGTCTCATAACAGCTGATGACACGCACAACAGATAGGCAACGAGGTGCACGGGGGAAGCAGAAAACATCCTTAGCTCTGCTTGAAGAAACTATGCCATGAAGACTATTCAAACTCCTTAGGCAGCACAATTAAAGATGTGCTAATTCCAACCTCTAACCCTACCCTGAGGCTAATTGCATGTTGTGTGCGCATGTGTTACCATGATTGGTTTCATCATATCACTCAACAAATATTAATGTTACTCTTGACAGTTACTTTTTCCACTACAACTAAACAGCCAAATACTACACATTGGAATTAAAAACCTGGAGGTAATTACCGTAAATCTTTCTTCAGCTTATGCCGCAAAATGGATCCTCACCATTTTTCACTGTTTACAGCACTAAGCACAAACTGAGAACTTCAAAATACCCCAGGCTGCCAAAGCAGCCTCTGATGCCAGCACAGATGCATGGAGCTTGCCTAACCTTTAGATCCAGTGAAGAGAAGATCATCAGTTGCATCAACACAAAGCACAGCCTTGGTATGTCCTTCAGCGGTATAGTTACATTGAAGTGGGGATGATCGGATGCATTTTGAAGCAGGGAATGGGTTAATTACCCCCCTAAAGAAAAGAAGAGAATGTGAGTTTGGTATAGTAGCATACAGATAAAATTAATTTAGTTAAATGTAGGGAAAAAAATAATCTAATTTTTTTACATGTGAGGGCAGAACAGCTGAATTCATTTCATAAACTATGTAAGGATTTTTACTATTTAGCTTCAACAAGTATCAACTCTGGACTATCAGCTAAAGAAACCACATACAAAAACGAACAAATGAAAAGACAAGATGCTGAATGCTGGGTACATGGGAAAGTGTGTAATGCTAAAAAAATCCAGGATGCCTAAAGCTCCTGGATGCCTAGGACCACCCTTAAGACTGTAGATTGCATAAAGACATCTTAGCTTTAATAACACCTTGGAAAATGAAGCAAATGTGATGTACGTTGCCAATTACAAACTCAGAAGGCACATCACACCAGCTGCCTTCTGAGGGCAGGCTTGGAGAACTGCTGCCCATTTGTATACCTGAGGAAGGTTACTACTGCACCCTATACACAGCTCCACACTAGTACCCAAATGGCTGAAAGCAAGTGTGGCTGGAGCACAGATACTCCAGAGGGAATCATCCTGGGGATTTGCAGCTAGATCTGTGGTGATGACAAAACACTAACTCAGCCGGAAAAAAATACATCACAGTTCATCACCAAACAGGAATTATCAGCAATCTGAAATCACACACATACAATTGCATATACACAGACCCCATTAATTTCTGTGAAGTGTAGAAAAGCCTCAAGGTAATGCCCAAAACATGCAACACAATGCTGTGACCTGGGCAGCCTGTAGTTAAGACTCACTGTAATGCTCATCTGGAGATTGCACACACAACTATGAGGAAAAAGATCTAAGCCATAGCCCTACCTCACAAAAAAATGAGTGTCAGATGCTTTAGGAAAACGTAAAACATCCATAATATTGACAAGAAGCTTGCTACAGGAAGGAAAATGCCCTTCATGATACTAACTCTGTGACAATTACTTAATCTAGCACAGTTTTAGAAATTATTATTTTATACATTTTTACTGCTCAGGACATCTTCATTCATACAATTCATTACTCCTCTGCAATCGTTTTATAGCTTTTACTTATACTGCCTTAAATTGTTTGACGCTAACTTCCTCATATTGGAAAGGTATTCATCTTCCAATCTGCACCTTCTTATGTTTCCAAGAATACAGGAACAATTTATTATTAATTTAGGTCTCTATACTTTGTTTTCGAACATCACACAAAACTCCTGTTTTTCCCTGTAGTACTCTCTAGTGAATCATGTGGCCTCTAGACTGAGTTATTCCTACTGCTGTCCTCACCCACTCATTCCCTTGACAAGCCATCTAAAACATATGTTCCAGAGCTTTCTATCTACCTATATGCAGTGCTTTGAAATCTACACAGAAAAAATTCTATGACTGCTACAATGACCAGACAAAGCCATCATCACATTACTATTAGCCCTTTGACTGTCCTCTTGATAAACTGATTTTTCACCAAGTACCAAAATGCTAAGCAACAGTTTTCAAACACCAGTGGGGATATTTCTCTTAAGCCACTGTGCATTCTGTCAGGGAGACATAATGAAAAACCTACTCATTTTTATTTACACTGTGATTTAATTTTGAGTGACTAAAGCATAGAACTGAATAAGAAAAAGAAAGAAGCATATAAAACCTAAGAAAATGCCTGCTCCTCTTAAGAAAAAGAAAGAATATGTCTAAGGAAAGTTTTACACCCTACTTAATTTGAAAAGAAAAACTGACATGCTCACAGCGATAAAAAACACCCTAAAAAAGGAGAGGGGGAAGACATGCTTGACCAAAATGTCAAATTTTTACACTTCTGGCAAAATCAAGAAGAGGTAAAGTGCACAAGGACCAGGAAAAATCATGCAGCAAAATGAAATTTTCTAAGAACTGGAATAGCTTCAGTGAGAGATGCCAAGAAAACAGAAAAAAGAAAGACAGAGTACCTGTGTACCTCCGACAGAGAGGAATCACTTTCATCAGACCTACAATCAACAGTGGTGGAATTGTGAGGAGAAAGAATATAGGTATCAGCAAAGTAATGCCTCCATATGAGAAGAACAAACAGCAGCATGGCCAATTCAGAAAAGCAATGCAAATCCACATAGAGTATGCAGCATTGCTCAGGGTATACCTTAAACCCATGATAATACAGGAGGGGTGGAATAATAATGTTAAATAGCACTCTCAGCAGTAAGTAGCACTGACAGAACCCAAGAAGCTGAGCAACACCAGCTGAGCCATTTCTTATTTTCCCAACATTTTCTTACAGAAGGAAAGGCAACAAAGAAGATGAATGCATAATTTAACCTCTGTAACATAATGCTTATTGAAAATATCAAAAGAAAAAAAATCTGAACATCCATGCCTGTTAAGTGTAGAAGAAATATCTAAAATGTTAATAATAAAAATATACATATCAATAGCCCACTGGAATAACAAGAGTACTTTGCAAACAATGCTTAGTTCAAAAGTCCTTCACCTTTCATTTTCAAAACCATTTAAAAATAAGAACCCAGAAAACATGCAACAAGGAAAAATTTCTCCCAGACATGAACATTTGCAGTATGACTCAAGATGTCCTTCCTTTCCAATGCAAACCAAACAGATTCAGCAGTTTCAATTTGACATCCAAGTCAGTCCAGAGAAAACGAAAAGGGTTAGATGGGAGTTAGCAATGAGAAAGGTATCGTAGCTGAGATAAAGAAATCACAAGCGCAGTTATACCACTAAAAGCCTTGCAAGCTACTGCTTGGTATATGGTGACCACTGGAAAAAAGCAAAGTTTTTTATAAAACAATGGTGTAAATAGACAAGAGCAATGGCTTGTCTTGCCACAGTCAGAACTACAGGTTTATTCTACATCTGAGTTGCAGGTCACAAGCACTGCATGGCACTGGTATCAGGACTGAAACCTGCAATAAAGATTTTTCTCCAGTCAAGTCCACTACAGTTTGGAGTAAGACTCCTAACAGATGCCTAACATGCAAGGAAACTGAACTGCTCTTCTAAACAAGGTGTATCATCTGCTCCTCCATGTGACCTCCTAAAGTCAATCTGTTCAATAATTTGGATAATTTCTAAACAACTGTGTTCTAGCCATTTAAATGTCCCATCCTCCAGGGTGCTGGTCTGACAGCACTTGGAGCAATGCTAGAATAATTAACTCTCAAAAGCACCATTTCATAAATGGTCAGTTAAATCCTCTTTCCAAGTGTAAACACACACAGAAATACACATACATCTAAGAATTCTACCATTTTTTTTCTATTTGGGGTTTAAAACTACAGCTAGCAGGTGTAGCCTAGAAAACAGGAAACAAGGTTCAGCAGGAAATTGCTTTTCTTGAATTTTTACAATGATTCCATGAAAGTTTAAAATCTTTTCTTTGAAAACTACACAAAAACATGAGAAATGCCTCCTCCTGTCTTGCAGAAGAAGCGGAAAATATCTATCAGATACTACACTGATAACTTGAGTGCACTTCGCATTCCCTGGTTGGGGGCTGAGGCTTCCCTCTGTGACTTACTTATCCTGCTGAACTGATGTGTTTCCCTGAGAAACAGTAAGACGACTAAAAACATTCATTTCATTACGGGGCCGGCTTGGTGGGGAAGTAGGAGGTGACAGACTAGCCTCTGGGGCTCCAGAATCTGAGCTACAAGAAAAAAAGAACATCTTCTTTAACAGGTTATGAATGGTTAGAGAAGTTATATGCAACATGCCCCAAAAGTTAGATGCTCTTAAGCAGATAAATAAAATTATAATGCTAGCTACAGACACTTCCCAGAGAAGGCAATACACTTAAGACTACAAAATGCTGCGAAGTGCAAGCTGGCACAGTGTTCAAAGTTTAAGTGCTAACAGTGAAAGCTCCAGGCAGAAAACACGCAACACATATGTAGAATGAGTTCTTATAAAACTGCAGTTTCTTGGAGAAATGGATGAGTCCCGTTAAAAAGGGGGAAAAAAAAAAGAAAGTCATTTGCAAATGCTTCAAAGGACTCTTTCACAGGGCTCTGCTCCTGAGGTGTTCTGTACAGAAAAATATTCTGGGAAAAACAACCAAAAATCAAACAAACAAAAAAAACAACACCCCAACCCCAAAACAAAACAAACACCCCCCCCCCCACCCCCAAATCCCACAAAAACCCCACAAAACCCAAACCCACACAGAAGTTGGGCAGCAATTTCACTGCCAACAAAAAAAAAACTGTGCAAAATTAAATCAAAGACAGAGATTTATATTTCAATAAAATCTACCCAAGGCTTAAATTATGTCAGACAAAATAAGTTTAGAAGAATCTTACAGTTTTTGTTCTTTTGTCTTTGTCTTTTCCATTGTTTTTTCATAGGCTTTTCTCTTTGCTAAAGGTGAAGGCTCAGGCATCTTCTTCTCTGACAGGGATGGCTGTCTAGAACTAAAGCAAGAGCAATCATTAACTTACTTCAAGGCTCTTTACAAACTTGCTTTGCTTACGTTAGCTGTCATTCTGAAATATGAAATACTGCAGAATGTGCTTAAGCCATTATTGCCTCTCTTGAATCTGTGGACTTTAAATTTGTTTTCACATTTTAACATAAAAATACACAAAGTTTATTAATGTTCACAGTTCATCCAGATACTGAATAAGCAAAGGAGATCTATGAGTTCAATAACAAAAAGAACCAACTAAAACAAACAGTGGAATATGCATCTCAAATTAAGGCCACGGAGAAAATGGAAGGTCTGACTAAGATCTAAAATTTCAGATTCCATAACTTTCATCTACAATAGGCCACTTAGAGATATGAAGAACGGAGAAATCAGAATGACTCTTACATATGGACTGGGCTTTGGGCAACCTGCTCTAGTGGAAGGTGTCCCTTCACATGGCAGGGAGGTTGGAAACAGTTGATCTGTAAGGTCCCTTCCAACCCAAACCATTCTATGATTCTATGATATTAATTAAATCTTGCATTAACATGTTCATTTTTCAATATCAAATTGTAAATTAGGTACTGAGAAAAAGCGTTTCCCATTGACAGCCTAATTATTATAACTGCTTCTCTTTGTTCTGTGTTCCCTTCCTCCTTACTTTGCATCCCCTCCTTTGTCTCTCTAGTTCTTGCCCTGTAATAATTCCAGTTCATAGTCACTGTGTTCTCACAGCCTTCTACTCCCCATTAAAAACAGCAAAAAAGTCAAGACTGCAACATTAATGCTGACACCCAAATGTAATCATATCACCGCAGTCAGATCAAAAAACATAAGAAGGGAATCTGGGTGGTCTCCACTGTTCTGAACTCCTGCTTCTCACCAGCTGGGCGATCAGAAAAGGAATATTTCCTTTTGTTTATATTTTTTCCATGTGGTTAGAAGGTGCTTCTGTAAATGTAAGGATCAGAAAGTGCTTTTGTGCCACACAACTTTATTAAGCAAAGTTTAGCTGGTAGGCCACCTGCCTCACACAGTTGCTAGGATCTGGTCTCAGAGCTTTACTGGCCTAGGAGCTTGCCCATACAATTTCACACCCCCTGCCACTCATGACTGTCCAGCCGTGGGGAAAATCTCTTGGCAGTCCTCCTATATCGTCATTTCACCTTAGACAAGACCTGGGCCTGGCACTGCTTAACTTTTGAGATCAGATTAAATAGGGCATTCTCAGGGTAGTATGGCCATGGGTAAAACACACTGTATGTGTGGCAACATGCTGCATCATCTCTACGTGATAAAAGCTCTACCAGTTTCCCTGGAGAGGAAGTCTGTGCTATATAAAATCCACCTAGAGACTGTCATGCAAAATAACATTATTTAACAAGGACAGCACAACCAGGAGCAGCTATTTGACTCAAGCAGCTGACACTGACTGTCTCAAGCTATCACACACACACTGAACACAAACTGTAGCTTAAAGGTGAAGGTCCTACCTGTAGGGCCTGGTGCCAAGAGCTGTACCCAAGTGCAGACCCTAGAGCTCCCCCAAAGGTCTTTCAAGACACAGGAAAAGGAGGACAAGTGATAACCTGTCTGGTTTTCCACAAAAGCCTAGCAGTCAAAGTACACAGAAAGGAAAAGGTGGGTTCAATACTCTTCTCAAGGCCTGAGCACTAATGCCTGTACATGGGTCCCTCACTGCTAGGCAAATTCTGCAAAATAAAGAAAGAGGTGCAATATGACACACTCCCTCCCTCTCTTTATTCTGGACCAGCATGCATTTAAGAATGCAAAAGTCCTGAGGTCACAAGGCAAATCCTATGATGAGCCTGATAGCTAGACCTTTCAGCAAGGATGACAAATGGGTTACGGTATCTACGGACATGGTTACCTACGTGACTAGCGTGCAGCTACTAGATTAAATAAACCACACCAGAAACTAGAACCCAAGTTCCTCTGCCTCATACCAACATCCTGCATACTGAGACATGGACCTAGCTCCCTCTTGCTCCATCTGCCTGTTGAGTCTTCCATCTTTGATTCCACAGTGGCACATACTCAGAAGAAGGTATAAAGAGCATCCTCATATTAGAAATTCTTTTCGATAGCGTGGAAATGAAGGTACAAAAATGCAGCAATCTTGCTGGAATAAACTTCCTAAGCATGCATGTAAGACCTAATTACAAGTTTCCAGCGCACTTTTAGATTTCCCAGAATATCAGACATCTGAACAGAGCTAGCACAAAACCTTCAGGAGACCACTCTGCTCTGAAGAGGATGTTGCAGATGAGTTGAGCATACCAAAGGACAGTGGCACTAGCTAGCTTTATAAAGAGAATTCCAACTAACAGCTGCCCACAGGCATTTGTGTGCCCTCCTGAATCACCACAGATGTGGGAAAACTGAGGGGTATCCAGAGTAGAGCACTTTGTACATATTGTGATACCTAGATTTGCACCTAAGCATATAATTAATTTGGCAGTTTGAGAATGCATATTTTGGATCAGTTACTGCTTCTGTAACACTGTTACTGATCTACGTCCCTGAATGCCACTTAAGAAAGTGGCACAAGGCAGATAACATTTACTGCAGATAAGACCACAATCTGCTCCAGAAGAACGTATCTTATTCCAAGAGATGATGGCACCACAGGCCCATTATAGGAAGGCCAGATGGCTCACAAAGACAATGTTTCTTCCAACAATGACCAGTGCACAGCAAAAATAGCAATACTGTAAGTAGCATACTGAGTTCTAGTTCTGAAAAAGCATCTTAGTTACTGCGAGGAAGTCACTGCAGACTGGTTGTGGGAATTTTTGACAACTTATCTGATAAAACATGATCAATAACAAACCAAAATACATGTGAGGCCTACTGCTAACTGATTTAGAACTGATTAATATAACTGATATATTACTGAGTGTGCAACTCTCTAATGCTCACAGAACAGTTTTGGGAAAACCCTGGTTTGCCTCACTGCTGGCTAACTTTCATAAATGGATACATTCTAGAAGATGGAGTGAGGCAAAAGCTGGTATTACCTGAGTCTTGGATGCCAGGTCAAAACACTTGACGTTTTAAATCTTGAAGCTTCAAAAGTCTCTAGTGATCTCACACTAACTGCTAAAACAAGTGGATTTCTCCACCTATCCTCACCCCCAGGAGCATTTTTTCCAAGCAGATTCTATGTGTAAAATGCACTGAAGCCATCAGCATGGGTTAATAATTGCTGCCAGCAGTGTTTTACAGTTCATGATTGCCACCTCAAGCACATGCTAGAAATACATAGTAAAAAGAATATGAATTACAAACATACATTAGATGAAGACTGCTATAAATACAGTATGCAAGTATGACAGATAGATGGTAAAAGATGCCTAATTCAGAAGCTGTAACAAGAAGATAGCTATGGGATACAATTTTTCCACATCACTGAATGTGGAAAGCACATTCAGTTTACACAAGACTTTGTGTAGTATAGGAGTTAGCACCTAAAAAGCCAAGAAGAAGGTCTCAAGCAGTGAATGGCTAATAAGCAACAGTGATATTGGCAGAAAGAATAGCAAGAGCAAGTGGAAAAAGAGAGTGCATGTGAGCGAGACCTGCTTTCCCCAAATTAAAAAAGACAAAAATAATACTTTCATTCTATTTGTCATCAAGTAATACTTTTAATTAGTAAATCTGTTGTGCAGGTAAAAGTGCTACCTGCAAATAGAAAGGATTTTTGAGGATTCATATTACCCAACACATTTCTTTCAAGTTTACACTTGTATACTCTATTGTTGTATAGACTTCTTCAATTTAAGCGTGGTTCACACAAGATGACCCACAGGAAGATTGTACCTAATAGTCAGGACCATATACGGATGCTGTTACTACATTATATAAAGTTTTGAGTTTGGGGAGGAGGTGTTGGGTTTGATTTTCTTTTCTTCTCTCTACTGTTCTAAGCAGGTTCTCAGTACCTCCCTCAAATCTGTATTTCTCAATAGTATTAATAAAGCAAAGTATCCAAAGTACTAGGTGGGGTTTTCCCACTACTTAGAAACAAGGCTACAATAATTTTACTATGACAAAGCAATTTAACAGAATGCATATCTTCAGTAAGAAGCACAACAATGAAGTTATACTTTCCAGAGCGGTGATGGTAGAAAAGAAGGAGAAGCTTTGTGAGTATTATTTAGTAAGCTTCAAGTACATCAACCTCCTTCGTAAAGTTAAAATAACAGATTACAAGAAACTGGCAACATGCTTTTTTTTTTTTTTTTTAAGCAAAGAATTAGTACAGCATGGCCAAACTTACATGCTGCCTGTCTTAGAAGGCAAGCCAGATGGTGGGGGAATAGACTCTCTGTCCCTAGCAGAAGTATCATTTGTGTCAGCAGCCATCCCACTTTCTTGGGTTTCTGCAACTGATGCAAGAGGGCCAGCCAAAGTAGCATCTGCAGCACTGATGTCAGAGACTTGATCGCTGCTGTCTGCATATAGCAACTCCATCTGCGTTGTGGTCCTTCGACGGGCCTGGAGACAAATAAAAACCAAGTTGCAACTTAAATATTTCATGGTATGGGTCAAGAGTGCTACATTTAAGCTTAATCATTAGCTGGTAATTAGCATTCCCCTCAATCACCTTTGAAAACTAAATCAAGTAGCTCACCTCTACTCTTCGGCAACAATTTCATAGAAGGCAAGACAAGTTCAACAGAGTGAAACACTGATTTGACAAGTGGTTTCCAGGGATATCCTTTCAACCAGCTACAAGTGCAGGTCAATACTACAGGAGTACAACATTACTCTCCTATTTATCCAAATGAAGTTTGAATTAAAGGTTAATCCAAATGAAGCGTAATATAACAGGAATAAAGCAAAGTGTAAATTTAAATAGCTACCCTTTTTGTGACTTTTCAACCTGATGCTGTTCTGTATACAAACTCTGCTTCCTAGTTTATTTATACCACTTCAAAAGTAGCTTGAGACAACATGAATTAAGGCTTGCTCAGCATTTCAACAATTTTAAAACTGAAAACCTCACAAAAGAGCTATGCTTTGTGCAACACAGTCATTCTTAACAAACTGATCATATATGTTAGGTGTGAAGATGCTGTGAAATTAAGACGTACTCTTCAGGGAAAGAACAACCACTGGGGAAGACAAAGGTCCAGTCTGGACAGAACTATTACAAAAATGACATAGTTTATTTTATGCAGACCAAAATTACTCAATTTACCAGCCCAAAGAGCTGCACACCAGTAAGCACTAACGATAATGCAACAGCCACCTAGAGATAGTCCTCCAAAGCCAACTACAGTTAGAAGAGTGGAGGCTAAGCTCCTATGTACTTCACAGACATGGTTTATGCTTCTGTGAGCAGAGAAACAAATAATCACAGTGAGTGGAACAATATATCTCTTTCCAAAACTGTGAAAATTTGACCACAAAATACTGGAAAAGTGTATTTTTTATCATTGCTTCTCAGAAAGAAGTGTCACACAAAAGCATATTACATACAAATCACACGAACTGTATGTCAAGTTCACCTTTTACATGTCTTCATTAATGTCTCTAGAGCAAAGCAAGAGCATTCTCAAGAAGGTACCATAAAAGCCAATTATTATAGAACCATAGAATCATTTAAAAGATGTGCAGATGAATCATCATCATACAGCCTACCTTGCTTTTGGGTTTGACTTCACCACAGAGCTTCAAAAGATCAGAAGACAGTGAACTAAAAGAAAAATTGCATTATAGTTAGAAAGAAAATAGTTTTTCAAAATGTGTAGTTTTATTTGATTCTTTACTGAAATTATGCGCAAAGTATAATGAAACCATATCAGAGGTATCTTGCAGTAGATACGTGTTGCATTACAAAGACAGTAATTTTTCTAGAACCAAACCCATTTACCTGTTAACAAAGACTGCTCACCTTCCTTCTGTTCCAGGACTATGCAATGGGGCATCCTCATCAGTACTATCTTCCAAATTTTCTAGAAAATTTCCAAGAGAATTATGTTAGCCTGTCCATCTAAAAGAGGACTTGCAGGTTTTAAGTGCTATACAAAACAGCTCTGACAATGTTGAATGTAGATGAATACATACATCTGCATATAAAAGGTAGAGATTTTCAAAGTACCTTGACTATTTGCTAGCCAGTCCCCACTGAATTTTCCTGATGTCTAAACTAAGTTTTTCATACAAGCTAAATAAATCATACACCTAGGCATATAATGCCAATTGTGGTCCTCTATCTGTTGTAGCAGAGCCACGGGGATGACAGAAAGTCAGAGAAATTCTAGAAGCAAAACTGGAATGAAAAAAAGATACAGTAAAGGAAATTAACTGCAAGACATAGAAGAGACAGGATGTAAACCAATGGACAAGTAAGGATGTCTCTCCCTCCTCTTTTTTGGTAATCTTGCTCTAAGTCAGAATCAGCCTGGTTATAATGAAAAACATTCTACTTTTAACTAGCTAGCAAGATGGGGCTCAGCCTCAGCTTATACTGATGGGTATCATTTGGGCTGACAAGAAGCAAGAGCTTTCTTAGTATATAAGCATTTATTTTTCAAAACAGGATGATGCCACCACTTAGTTCTATAGAACTGCTTCCTAAAAAGAGATTAATTGTATTGAAGTTAACTATAAAATGAAGCTGTTCAGTAGAAATGCTCCTGAGGTAAAATGGGAACACAAACCTGTTCACAAAGAGACAAAACCAGCATGCATGCCACACACTAACACTGCCAAACATCAGATCAACATGTCTGCATGCAAACAGTGCAAAACATTAAGCTGCGACAACCAGTCCAGGGCACATGTACAATCAGTTCCAAACTGTCAGGAAACCAATCACTCTAATTTGCATATTATTATTTTATGCACAGCTTAAGGACATCGGTAACATATTCCTAAAAGTGGAGTCCCTTATTTTCCAACAGACTCATGAAATTTTAATGATTAAATAAGCTTCTAATGACATTACATCTCTTCTTTATTATTAGAGATGTTTGAAGATCGTGTACTTACTATTTGCAAGAAAGCACATACCATTTGTAACGCACAGAAGCAATATATTTGGCACCCATATTAAAATAGGTTTGCCCATATGTATGTTTTAACTGCAAGTCCATGCTTTGCAGAAATCAAAGAAAAACGTATAGTTTCCTGTTGAACTCTAAGAACGAATGAAGAAAAAAGAAATACTGCCTTCTAATGTATGCTACATCTAAAAATGTTTCCTGGAAAAGTCAAAACCATACGTCAATTTAGCACCAGCACCAACAATGCAATTCCGAGGTACTCAACAGCTGTATCACTTTTAATAACATTATAAAGAAAGTAAGGTCACGGGAATAGCACTCAATTTTCTTTTTTGTTCCATCCTAGATCTGAGCCCATAGTAAACCTTTTCTATGCACCTTATTATTGTATGTCTCCTGCAAAAGTGGGGATCTAGAGTACTGCTTCTTCTAGCAAGGCACAAAATTAGCATCAATAAATGTATTTTTTATATATAGGATTCATACTACAGTGGTGTTACTTCATCCCTTTCTCATACAGAATTTGCAATAAGCTTTAACAGATAACAAAGCAGGAAGTGTGGGACAGCCACAAAAGATGGGGTTTTATTTGTAGGCTCATGCTGATGTGACCTGAGATGTTTGATGTTTTTCTTCAGTTTGTCTGCAGTTCAGCACAGGAAGACTGCACAAAGTCCCCAGGTAGAAGCCAGCACATAGAATCAACAAGAAGAAATAGAGGCAGAAGAGCAAGATTCTTCAAGAAGTCACAAGTGAGAAAAGATGACAGGAGCAATACAGTTAGTAAAGGCAGTATTGCTTGTGAGGAGCAGCAGAGTTGACTGCTGATAGATCACTGACTGAAGAACAGTGGGGAGCTTTTCTGATTATTTATCTTTATCCTCCTGAAGAGGCAACCAGACAGTACCAGTACAAGACAGTACACCGGTGCGGTTCATCCAGAGATCTACACATAGATGGTTTTACTCACATCCATGAATGTCCAGATGTCACAGGCAGGAAGGAAAAGCAACTCCTACAATTCTTTGGAAAGGAGTCCCTCCAGCAATACTCAGGACTCAATTTCATTTTAACTCTTCACAAGAGTCATAGTGAATGGCAGATAGTTCATTCACAAACAAGACAGGTGTGCAATCAAAGCCCATTCTAAGGGTCTAAACCTAACCATGTAATGTACTTTCCTGCAGCCTGAGCCCTTTAAGTCTATGCTTGAATGCAGGTGCACAGCTACAGTGGGGAATACCCAAACTTTTTCAAGCCAAATGTATTCAAATGGTTAATAACTTCTGAAGGTATCAGAGCTGAAAGTCGACATCAAGGGAACAGTTCACAAGCACCATGGAAATTCAACCCCTCTGCTTAGGATGGGGCTGGCTTGGTACTGCTAGCAAGCTGCCAAGCATCCTGGTGAAACCGGTATCAGGATCTGATGCTGTGCACACTTCCACCTATGGGAATCATGTCAGGTTACCAGTGAGCCCCTGCACCAGAGTCCCTGCTAACCTGCTGGCAGTCCCAGCCTTAAAACCTCACTATAACTGTGTCTGAACTTCCTGCATCTCAAAAGGTATAGCCACTAGTGACCTACAGAACAGAGACTATCAACAGTTTGGATTTCAGTGTGGACTGAAGTTAGTTCAGCATATTCAGCCAAGATACACCCACAGTGAAGTTTCCTTCATATAAAGCGTTAGCATAGTCCTGAGTGGTTTAGACAGTTTGAAAGCCTTAATTCATGCTTGCAAAGTGTTAAAAAGCTTCTTTAATGAGATGTACTCTACAAAATCTTTATGGAGCTACTGTTTCAATGCATTTAATAAGTGTCTTTTCACTGCTCCAGATGCTGTTAATAAGTAAAAGCCTGTCCAAAGCTAAAGAAAAAACAATGCTAACTTCCTGGCTGGAGAAACATTGCTCTCACCCCAACAGGATGAACACACACATGCACACACACTAAGAGTCTATTCTACACATGCTGTGATATTAACCACTGAGGTTCCTGGCTAAATACTGGCTGTATGCAGCAAGATGCCCTGACATGGATTTCAGGTGTCACCTGTCAGGAAGCCGGCAAAGTTCTCACCAGCTTACACTAGATAGTGATCTATACACTTTCAGGCAGTCTTACGCTTTTGAAATATTTCAGATGCCTATGCAAACTAGCAGAGGCCAGCACAACGGGATTAGAAGTAACACAAGACAATACAAAAGGAATTGTTGCTGACATCAGAAATTCTTTGTCAACTTTCGAACACATCTGATCTTGTGGAGGTAAGAAAGTAAGTGTAATTGGCTTGGGAATCATTTGAAAGCAACAACAGACTCAACACAAAAATCAGTAACTAAACCAAACTGAAAAAGTGAGATATATTCTGCATTCTGTACCATACTTACAGTACAAAATGAGCTATCTGCAACAGGTTAGAAGTGACCTGCATGTTAAGGATTACTTTCTTTTCAGATCTAAATAGATGAGCAGGATTTGTCACATCTAGAGCAGTAGTAATCATAAAATAGCTTTATGTAGTCTGAACATACTATATAGTTTCACAAGCAGCAAGTTGCAAAATTGAAATACAAATCTGCTTACTGTGGTCACTTATCTGACAAATCTAACATGAGGGCTGTGGGTACTTTCAGAAAGGAAGAAATGCTCTGTAATCTCATGATACTGAGCAAGTTTACAGAATAGTTCATGCAAACTTCACAAACTCACGAATTCTAAGATGCACCAGTTAGTGAACATGAATGAATTAGTAACTCATGCAGCTGTACAGTACACAGAAAGCTAAACATACTTACCCAGCTGTATGCTATCTAGGTCTGTGTAAATAACAGCAACAAGGAAACAAAAGCAACATTCCAATCAAAACATATCCATTTATAAAAAGAAATAAAACAAAAGTACCCAAATGTATTGTAATTTTTTCTTAATATCATCTCATAAGAAGTAGAATAGATGCCGTAATAGACATATGATGCCGTTTGAATAGGATTGAACAGGACTGCATAATTAGAATTTCATATTCAGAAGTTAAAAAAACATACCAAATTGTAAATGCAAAGTCTTTTGTAAAAATAACAAGCGTATTATTTGAATTTTAGAAGTCTCAATAATAAAAAAACCTCTTTAATTCCTACAGTTTACTGCCAAGGGGATATAACAAAAAAATGACATACATGCACATCAATTGTGAAATAGAATTTAAGATGTTAAAATACAGCATCTATTCAGAAAAGAAATAGCCTAGAATGCCCAGTACAGCATGCATGAGAGGCAAACATGACATGCAGCTGACTACTCAGAATGCAAGATGATAGAATTACCTTGCAAAGCATGACCCAGCAAAGCATCGAGTTCAGGATTTAACTCAGCTTTTTCTTTTAGCATGTGAAAGAGTAGCTGGTTTTGAGTAGCGCTAGTAATTTCTGTCTGCTTAAGGCGTCCCTCAAGAACTTTGATCTGAGCTTCTTTCTGAGCTGCTTGGAGACCCTGGGAAGCGTAAAGAAAGGAAAAGATGTCAAATGCTTTAACACCATTCTTTCCTTACTTTTTTAAAAAACTACACATTGTAATCTTCCTCTCACAGCCTAAAGAGCAGGTGTCAACTACAGGCCTTTTTCTTTTTGTTAGAGTCATTAAACATTCATTTAGCTTGTGTTCCTCAGACTCTGCCCTGCAAATAGGCATTTAGTGGCCAAGTTGGACATAACTCCACAACGTACAATTCATAGACTGCATTTATTTAAGAGTAGTGAGCATCTGAAAAATCAACACCTGTTCTCAAATGTAAGTAGTTTTAATTATTACTTATCATGCTCTAGAACAAAAGGGAGGGGTGGGGAGGGAGGAAACCCACGACAAGAAAAACCCACCAAAAAAAACCCCATGACCACCCCAGAACCATAATCCTTCCTACGGGATCACACAGTGAACTTTAAGGTGTGGATAACAGATCTCATGGTCTAACTTCAGAGAGAACCCATTCTAAGGGAACTCCCCAGATGCATGCATGGGCAGGAGTATCTTAGTTGTAGAAAATGTAGGCAAGAAAATTTACAGAAAATTGTTTCCAAAAAGAGGAAACAGTAGGGAAAAATTAAGGTGCAACATTTCTTTCTCAAGTTCTAGTACTCAAATTTTTCTGTTTCTACAAGTCTTTGCGCGCTAGCACTTGAGAAGTGCAGTAATATGGACTTACACATTAGGTTCTGATTTTATCATGAACTAAACCAACATACAAACAAACACATTTTGCATGGAAACAAACAATAGAATAGATAGCAGGCATGATAAATTTTGGAAAAAAACCCCATACCTTTAGTGTTTCTACACACTAATTACATATCAGAAAGAGGAGAAACACCTTCACATAATGGAGCTTTTATATCCTGATAAGGAGAAATTGTTAACATAGTAAGTCAGAGGCACTTTCCTCATTTTAACTCTGGGTATTGGGTATCCATCTGACCCACCCAGGGGCTAAAAAAAAAAATAAAACAGACGACTGAAATTTGCATAAGCCAATGTGATTGATTTCAATACCCTTGAAATCTTTCATTTGATTCAATGATACTAAGTATGGCCTCCAGACAGGAAAAAAAGGCAGCAACAAGTACCTCTGGGCACTGGATTATAAACTGCCAAACACTCATTTTGAAAATAGAACTCCCCAGGGCTTTCAGAAAGAACCCCTATTGCTCTATTGAAAAGTAGGAGCCTGACTTTAGCATGCCATGCATCAATATACATCTTAAACCACATTTTTTAAAGCTGATATTTAAGTGGCTGAGCCAATCTTTAAAAACAGAGCCCCTGAGCATTCTTTAGGAGCTTGTTGAAAAACACAGGAAGAGACTGATTTGATTACAAAAAGTTAGTGCTCTTACAGGAACAGCATGAGGTACTTAGTACAGTGAAATAGGATCTGCCAGGGGTTGAAAAACAGGCAACAGGTTGAAGGGGACAATTGAACTCAAGGACCTTCACACTGAGAACCCACGTGACTCTATAGCATTGACCAGCTTTGCTTTGTCTAATGCACATTGATCAGCCTTTATGTCAGCACAGCTCTGGGCCTGGTACATGGCATATACCTATTTCACTTAATGCATTACCTTATTGATACCCATTGTGAGGAAGTGATCAAGCAAATATCGAGCTTCTGTCAAAGTGCAAGCATTAATCACTGCCGTTACATCCAAGGTCTCTCCTTCTTCCTATGTGTGGAGCAGTAAAAACAGTCAGTGTGAAAATCACTACAGTAAACACTGAAAACAGAAAAAGTGAAAATGCTGCAATATCATCCAGTTCATCCCTTAGTACCTCTAAATCACACCTGAAAGATTTCTTTTCCAAAGTACCACACAGCACAGAATCTGCTGCCTTCCCAGTTTCATCCAGTGCCGCAGTTGCTCTCCTAATTACAACCCACCAACTCAGACTCCTTTCTACAAGTTAAGCTAGCCACAGAGGATGCAGAAATAAGTGCAATTCTACGCTGTCTGAAGCCTTCATACATTTGAAGGCTTCTCCCCCTCGTCTTTTCCTCATTTTTCTTCAGATTATTCTCTGTCGGTGTTAAGCACTCTGGCACCTTTTACGATTATTAAGTCTTCTGTGTTCACTACTTCTTTACTGATTAAGTCCTATAATCTTGCACTGTACTGTACAAAACTCAAGAAACTCTTATGTGAGCAAAATAGAAGCCGCTGGCGATGTAACATGCACTAAAGCACAGATAAGCCCAAGGTGGGAGAGGGCTGCCACATAAAAATATGGGTAAGTATTACAGTTCAGATAACTATGTGCCAAGATACCTAGGAGATTGTATGTGGTGGATTCCTTTTGCTGGATCATGTAAGGTATGATGCACATTATAAGAGTTACCACATGTCCTGGGTTCAGCAGTAGCAGTCATTTTTCTCCTTCTTAGTAGCTGGTGCAGCGCTGTGTTTTTGACTTTTGGCCTGGGAACAGCGCTGATAGCACCGATGTTTTTAGTTGTTGCTCAGTAATGTTCACTCTGACCAAGGACTTTGTGAGTCTCATCCTCTGCCAGGGAGGAGGGGAAGCCAGGAGGAAGCAGAGACAGCACACCTGACCCAAACTGACCAAAGAGGTATTCCATACCACAGCACGTCATGCCCAGTATATAAACTGGGGGCAGCTACCTGGAAGGGCTTAGGTCACTGCTTGGTCAGGCTCGGTATCAGTCGGCAGGTGGTGAGCGGTAGTATTCTCTTCCCTTGTTCTTTCCCTTATCATTATTATTATTGGTGGTAGCAGCAGTGATTTGTGTTATACCTTAGTTACTGGGCTGCTCTTATCTCAGTCCATGGGAGTTACATTCTTTCAGTTCTCCTCCCCATCCCTCCAGGAGCAGGGGGGAGGAAGGAGAGGGGAAGTGAGAGAGAGACTGCGTGGCTCTGAGTTACAGCTGGGCTTAAACCGTGACACCACATTTGGATTTCTTTGCTTTTGGTAATACTGAGATTTCTTTTTCAGTCATAATATAGACAATTACTATTCGAAAAGTCACCCCAAAACACTCAACAGAAAGCCACTGTTCCATAATCGAAAATATACTAAAATGCAAAATAAAGAATTCATATAAATTCTCACATAAAAAATATTTAGATGTATTTAAAGTATACAAAACATTACAAAGGAGTGGAAGCATATGAACAGACGCAGGAAGAGAATGCAAGCTGTTAGCCTCCAGCTCCAAGATTATATTCATTTCATGCCAGCAGAACAGAAAGCATCAGCTTCAACATGTAAATGGCTTTGCAAGCTTAACTTGAATTACACTATTAACACTAAAACTCAGATCTGGAAGTTCAGTTAAATAAAAATTCTTCATTTCAGACTTCACCCAAATCTTCACCAATTCTCACTTCTTGGGTCAATAATTATACAGCCAAAGCAAAATTAAATTCTAAATAAGAACATCTTCAAGGCTAACAGTTGTCTTTTCTCCATTTTATCATTTTTGCATTAATATTTGACCTACCTTTGCTTCCTCCATTTGCATAATGTTTGCTTGGCAGTCAGAAATGCTGTCATTAATGTAGTCTATATTCGCAGTTAGTGATTCCATCTCTTCATTTATGTTTTGGACATTTCTATCTGCTTCATTGCCACCCCCATCCTTGATGAGCTTCTCCCTCTTCTTTGAAAGCTTTTCTCTTCTTTTTGTAAGTTCTTCACGTTGCTGTTTTCCCCAAAGACATAATTTCATAGAAAAAGGAATTAGCGAACACTTAGAGTACTTAAGTGCCTTTTTTTTGTTTTCTTTTCCTTGTTATACTTAAACATATCATGATATCTACAGGAAGTTATGCAGGTGAATATATTAATACATTTGCACATGATCCCTTTGATGTGCTTTTTAATTCTTACTAAGCACAATAACTACATGGTCCAAATGTTTACTGGATTTGTTAAGAGCATATTCATTAACTGCAATGGATTCCAAGTCACTTTGCCTGTGCTCCCATCAAAGCAATTTATTTACAGCAAACATAAATGCACTGCTCTCTATCTACTATGTTGATACAGCCAACAGTGAATAGTAGATCACGCACCGTAAGTAACCTGTTCATATCTGCCTCCATATTGGAAATGGTCATCCTCTGCATAATGATATCAGTCACTCTGCGTTCAAGTAACTGCCACTTCATCCTGGCTGCCTTTGAGGAATAAACTCTGCTTGTCACTGCTTTTCGCTGATATTTCTTTCTGTGACAAATTCAAGAGAAACAGCTAAGCCTGAAATAGTTCAGTTACACATTTGACTGTAGAAATGATCAGGCCAGAACAGTTTTCATGGACAACTTAAGTTTCTTGCAGAACTTCTTGCAGCTTTTTACTGCACCAGAACAGATACCTACACCCAGCCCTGAACTCCACTGCACTCTAATATACTGCACTTGAAAAACAGGTATAAAACACTGGCATCTTGTATGATGCACCATGAAATCGAATGCTACCCAACAGTTTCCCCCTATTTAACAAGGAGATAGGCTTCAAAACACAGTGGTTAATATACTGGATTGTGTTTTCTGACAAATTTTTCTTTGTACTTAGGAACACTGCAGGATTGAACCACCACGGAGAGTTCTTTTTAAGAACAAATTAACTGCATCATGAAATTTTGGGGTTTCTTAACGTGATTTGTCCTTTAACGCCATTATATATTATTCCACACAGTCTTAAACCCACAAAACTCAAATTGCATTTGATAATGGTAAACTGCCCATTTTATGAGCATTACATGACAATAGTTTGAAAAATAACTAGTGCAATAAGTGTTATCATCACATTATCTTCTAGAAAGTGAATGTAATTTTCATTTCCCGTAAGAGAGTAGCAAACCATTTCAGCCCTTACCCTGTTCCATTTGTTGCAGTTACAGATAATGCTTGAACCCTTGCAACAGGAATTCTCATTTTCTGCTGCGCTGCTGTTCTTGAACCATCATGCTCAACTGATGAGCTAGAACTTGCTTCCTGCATAGGATGCTCAGGCAGACTCAGCTTTCGACTTACTTTTCCAGCCACTTTATCAGACAGAGGCCTTACTTGCCGACGAAGGGCTGTGACCTGAAATGGAGGGCAAAGACATCATTACCTCTCCCCAAAGCGGCATTCTAACTCACAGGAATACAGTACCAGTCTGGTTTCAAAGATGAATTATTAGGGCTTTTTTATACCACAATACCTCTTCAGTTTTGCGACGTAAGATAACTTCTTGATTTCTTTTCTGAGCTTCTAGAAGCTTGAGCTGATGCTGTGGAAAAATGCAAACAGAACATGATATTTTTTCTGCTGACACAAGGACTGTACTGCATAAGAAAGAGACCTTTACACACTAATAACAGTTTTCAAAACTGTCATGACATCAAGTGGTCAAGTCACAATTGTGTCTTGCTTTTTCTAGCACAGAATGAAAATGTTTCACTAGACCAAATCCCTATCAAAAAAGAATACTTGCATGTAAGCAAGGTGGTAACAATAGTTTTGTAAAGATTCACTAATAAAATAATACCAATATACATAATCGTAATCAATAAGCCTTCTATTTTCTCTTGTACTTGTCACCAGAAGGTAGGAACCAAATTATCATAGAAGTTAAACTGAATTAAATGTGCATTTTGACTGGTGAAAATACATGGGTACATGTCTGCCTTAGTGAGTGCATATACACATGGTGTGTGCCTGCAAGCAGATGATCATCATAATGATAGATGTTTATTCCAAATGAAAGTTCTTATCTGAAAAATCACCTCTCGTTTGCGTTGTTCCTTTTTAAGCTGTGCAATTTCTCTGTTTCTTCTAGACTCAGTCATTCTAGCTTTCTCCTGCTCTTCTTTCATTTGTTTCATCAAGCGAACCTGTAACGAGGTCATCATTTAGAAAAGCTTACACTCAGTACTGCTCCCTGCCCCACTCATATGGAGTTTCCTCTTCAAACTGCCATCTTCCAGTACATTACATGCTTTCAGCAATTTACTTCCTCCATCTCTGTCTTCTTCGCTCAGCGCTGAAGAACAGCTAAAAAGCAGTTCAAGCTTCTCTATGTTTGATACTGTAATTTCTGTTCATTAAACTTAAAAGCCACCCCTCTCCCACAGGCACAACCTAGTCTTCATACCTTTTCTATTTTCAGACTTTCAAGCAGCTGACAGTAAGAATGGTTACCTGGCAGATAAATGCACAAGGGATTTCAACCCATTTTTCAGTAAACTCTCATTGTACAACAATTCAATATACTGAACTATACCTTGGTTTTCTTCATCTCTGTCACTTCCTGCTGCAGTTTCTTCAGTTGCTTTTCATATTGAGACTGATTTTTAAGCAATCGTGCATGTTCCTTTTGTGCTGTCTGAAGTCTCTGCAGTTCTTTATTCATGGCTTGAAGTTTCTTTTCATATTCTGACTTGATTTTTTTTGCCTTTTCTTCTGAATAGGTCTCTACAGAACCTAGAGCAAAAAGGAATTCTTAATATGCCTTTGTTCCAGATATTTTCCTTTTGCCAGCTATAGCAGATCACTGCTTCCTCCGCTTTTAGCATTACCTGCAATATCTTTGAAAAACTTAATTTGCCTCTAGCTCCTGTCACCTGCACTGCTCCGTACTTTCCACCTTGTGTGTTCTTGGATAACAGATCAAGTGTTAACACTCTCCTGATTTCTTTGCACTAGACAACAAATACTTGAGCACCTGAAGATACAGATACATACATGCTTGTTCACACATATGTGCAAAAGATCGTAACAACAGTCCGAAGAGTCGCTAAGCCTAGTATACCTTTTCTGTCACTAATCAAAAAGGAAGAATAAAAGAACAACAAAAGTATATAAAGTATGATTATGAAGCATGCATAGTATATTTTTAAAAAGAAAGAAAAACCCAAACCACTTCCCCCAGGACTCTCCCAGACTTCAACTATTTGTGGCATAGGACTTCCTGACTCAAAGTTAGTTTTCCATCTCAATACTGTTACATATTCAAAAATGTTTGGTCAGTAAAACCTCTCTGAAAGGCCACTTATCCTAGTCCATATTATTATGCAAATTAAAAGAAAGGAGGGAAAGAAGAACAGGAAAGAACCTGAAAGTGCTTATTCAACCAAATCAAATACCTGCCAATAGCAGTATCTTTTAAAAAGAATAATCTCTCTCAATTCTTGTAGAAACTAGAATATGTAAAGTCTGATTCACTGGCATTGTGTGCACAAATCTATTTCTGTTTTCTGTAATTTCTTATCACATTTGAAAGAGGAAGCAATGTAAGTAGCAAAAATTCAACTTGTATCTCTTGACACAACACCTAAATTTAAACGGTCATGCATTTCTTACCCAAGTTTTGAAGAACCTGATCTCTTTCAAGCTGAGTGTCTCGAATTTTATGCTGTAGCATCATTAGTTTCTCTTCATACTGTTTCTTCAGTGTTTGCAACCTTCGCTGGCTGTTCTCTAGCTCATCTATCAGTTTCTGCTTAATGGCTATTTCACAGGTGATGTTTGCCAAGTCAGCTTGATAATTTTCTAAAATAAAAAAAAAAAAGTGATTAAACATTAAGCCTTTTGTTAAAATAACAGCAAAGATCACATATAGATACACCCTATGTTATGGTAATTTCCTGACATCTAAATTGCGCATAGGAGAATTCTACACAAAACACAATGCAACACACAAAACTTGTCTGCAAGTCATGGCAAAATCTTCTCCTTAAACCCTTTCCATCCCAGGACTAGGAACAAGGTAGGGAAAGGCATCTCTCATTGGATCACAGTTGCTAACTACTGCCAACATAATTACATATGTTGTAATTATTCACATTTAAATCTCCGCATCAGCAATCTGTCATTTCCTGTACAAAAGGCTGTGGGACTTCAGTCACACATCAGGGCTGCAGAATAACCCAGCAAGTTATAAAAGGAAAATTTAACTGCTGGCAGACTGCAAGGGCAGACTTTCTCTTCTTTAGCTCTTGGAAAGATACAGCCAAAATTCTGAGAAGGGCCACCTCAGTCATGGAGTGGAATGGTGAAGGGAATGAGAAAAGCAGGAGGAAAAATTAAGGACTAACCCATATGTTAAGTTTTTAAAACTTGAATTTCTTTAGCCACTTGGGCACTTTCTTGGCTTAAGATTATGTGCTCTAGAATAGAGAAGTCAGTTGAGGATTTTTTTCCAGGTTCTGCAACTCCTTCTAATGGTTTATGTGACTCTCAGACAAGAAGAATCAACAGACTTAGCTTGCCCATTTGGCCCAGCTCACATGAAAGAATTGCTGGTGATGCTGTCTCTGACTTCAGCAGTCCTAACTTGCATGCCACACAAAAATGAGAAAGGCTGATGGACTTTCAGTCTTTCAAAACTGAAGTCTACCCATTTCCAAATTAGCTGAATGGGAGCCACATAAAATTAATCTGGGACTTAAATCTTACACTTGTGGAATATTCTAACCAAGGAAGAAATATGTTATCAAACACCTGATGGCCTCTGGTTAATTTTAAAGCCATATCTCAAGGGAGACACTTGATCCTAAATGTCTATTACATGCTTTAGCACCATAGAAAACATATAATTCACTGGACATCCAATCCACACAGAATGATGGACAGTTGGTTGGCAACATTCTATCTTGCCTACCAAAACCCAAGGAATGACAGCCTGTATTGGTAAAATTCTACACAATATTACACTGACATCACCTTTTTCATCAGAGTCGGAATCTGATTCATCTGAGCTTTCAACAACTTCCATGTCATCTTCATCCTCATCATCTTCCTCTTCTTCATCCTCATGATCACTTACTTCCTGAATTTCCTCCTATAAAACATACAAAATAGAACAATGAAGCACACACACTTTTTCATCCCCTATAACCCTTGTAAATCTTTAGACAATGAACAAATAAACCAAAAACTTCTACTTACTGCTTCCAATTCATTATTCTCTCTTTCCAAAGTACCTTTCTCGTCTCTCTTCTCCTGCTCGTTATCTGTGTTATCCTCTTTAACACTAGCAGAAGAGGCATAGACAAAACATTCACAAAATGAAATGGCATGTGCTTCCCATCCCCCAAACCAGAGAGTTGAAGTTCCAAATAAAGATGAAAAGCGAAGTTTAGTTAGACAAAGGTTGGGCATAGGTAAAATGCAACTTCCAGACCCCCACAGATAATAAAACAATGCTTAATTACTGTTAAACTTAGCTTGCAAAATAATACTAATGACTGGTTCAGGGCACATTGCACAAGTGGGAGAACCAGAATACACATCTTCATATACTAGATACTAGTACTCATTTTGCATGAAGTTGCAGTATACCCAGGATAGCTTTTACAAATCAAAAAACAAAACCAGAGTGTGCAGGTACAGGATGTGTTACAGGTATTACTACACTCTCACAGAGCCTATTGTGCTTACAGTCATTTGAAAGTTTATGTATGAACATTAAACATCATACAGTTATCTACTTTGATATCGATGACATGCTCAAAATAGGTATTGCTACAACAAAGACAGTTGAGAAATACTGAATTTTTGCAGTAAGACTGTCTCAAAGAAATTTTCCCTACAGTTAAGTTTACATTTTAGTCTATTTCCATGGCGGGCATTTTTCAGAGTATGGTTCTAAACCTAAAGTCAAATATCTGCATATTCTTTCTACTCTTGGCAACTTGAACTGTAGTGATGGCTTGCACAAACTACACCAGGGTTCTTTTTTTGTTTTGTTTTAAAGGTTTGGTGCATTACCCATTAGGATGAGTTTTGAGGTTTTAAATGCACATCTGAGACATCACAATTCAAATTCAAAAATCAATAGCACTCTGTAAATTGTTACAGACCAAATGTCAGTCCCTCTAGTGCTACATGCACAAACCCAAAGTCATCCCCAAGAGATGGGAAATTATGATAGGACGGGGCTAGACACCACAAGGGTAATAACGAAAAATTGTGGTTAGGACTGCATAATGTGGCATGCAGGGAACACTAAGCCAAACAATCTCATTTCCACGAATTCTCAACAGCCGTTCCAGGCAGAATTGTACTGCTTAATTTATGTGCTATTGATCTGTGGATTCACATCATCTGCATGAATTCAGTGGGGATTTTTTGGATCAGAGTAGACAGCTGAAAAATAAGAGAACCTGATTTCCCTTTTTAGAGACCTCAACTGCTCTATGACCAACTACTTTATGTACTGTTTTGTCTGAAACTGAACAGAAGGAACGGTTAAGGCTTCAGTCACATTATTGCCAAAATAAAAGCAGCAAACTTAACTGAGGTGTGAAGGTCCAAGACCTTCTTGAGCTCACAAACCAACATCACTATTGTCATATGCTGCCTGCTATGTATCTCATACAATATAAGCTCTTGCACGTTCCTCCCACCTTTCATTCCATATAGCCCATGCAAGAAAGGAATCTACTTTATTATATATCAACTCCCAAAGGCATCACCTCCCCACAAAACACTTGCTCAACACTGTGAAATCCCAGAGTCAACCTCAACTCCACAACAGAGGTTTCTTCCAGATAACACACTTGTTGCAAGTCAGAACAGGAAAGAATTATGAAAAGCCAAATGAACTACTCTTGAAGTATTCATGAATCTGCCCAACTTCTATTCATGTATGACAACCAGTTAATTGAAATGACAGGTAATTAAAAACCTGGGAAATATTCCAACCTTCTTTCTTCTTGACTGCTTTCCTCAAGTTTCTGTAGCCTTCAAAAGCACGAGGTACAGTATTGGAAGGCCAAGCCAATGAAGGACAAACCAGACAGTGAAAAGCAAAAGTGATAAGAAGGTAAAAAAATGATACATGAGCTTGTGGAGTTTAAAATGAAATTTTAAAAGAGACAACAAGTAGTAAAAAGGCAATACATTTTGCACAGTTGGAAAGTAAATAGAAAACAAAGAAGAAGCATTTGTAGGATAACTAATCTTTCACTGTCAACAGCTGTAAATTCAAGTTACACTAACAGAAGTTTTAGATAGAGATAATATGTTTCACTTTAAGAATTATTATTAATATGTGTTCAAAAAAATCTCTTGATTCTGAAAAATAGCTTATTCCTCTTTTGCCACTTCAAATTGGCAGGTAAAATTGCAAGAAGTACTGCTGCTGAATCAAAGTTATATATCCTTGGGAACATATATCAGAAAAAAAAACAAGCCCTAGGTTTATATATGCAGATAACATTGTAATTTAAAATAGTAATGAGAGCATTAATATTAATATTCTAAATCATATATTCTGAATATAATTCATATAAAAATCTTCAAGCTGCATTTATTTTCTTGGTTTGGGGTTTTGTTGGTTTTTTAATAAAAAGCAGAAAACTGCAGTTTATTTTTTCCTGAGGTTCAAAAAGTACATGCCAATGATGCTTGCTACTTTTTAATAAATTAACAGATAATATGCATTGGAAGCAGTGAGATGGAAAAAGTGTTAGTATTTCTGCTTGTACTTTTTCCTCTTGAGCAAATGTGGATGTATAGAAATGTCTGCATGACTTATGTAAGCGTAGAGATGGTTTAAATTTCAGCAACTACTGAAATTCCTCATGCTCCCATTATGAACAAGTTTTGGGCAAGAGCTTTTGCTGCCCTTTCACCTCACCTGCCTGCCATCACTTCAGTATCGGCTCGGAGCTAATATGCTGAACGCTGTGTAACTTTATCACTAATTTAGTTTAATAAAGGTTAGGGGAATCAAAAGACAGCAGTCAAAAAAAGTTACCAGGTATGTAATGCTGTCTAATGACTGAAAGGAATGTAAGAGGTTGGCTTTGGGACTTCTGATGACTAGGTCACTCTTTGGGACACTCCAATCAAGCACGTCAGTATTTCAGTAGCCAAAACATTAATGATGTATAAACTGCTTCTGATAAATTTTGAGAGATGCTTGTTCAAGGCTACACGTATATAGCAGTACATACCTGCTGCTCATACAGAAACTGGCTCTTAGATCTTCAAGCTAGCTCACAACAGTTTAGATAAGTTGCACATATCTAGAATTATGCACCTTTTATAGTACAGACCCATAACCGGGAAACAAAGAGACCAAGAAAGGTAGCAGATAGGGCAGAACTAGTAACTAGGGTTATCAATCCCATTTTAATAGGAAAATACTAGTTAAACAACTTCAAAAGAACAGGAAGTCTAAAAAAAAAAAAAACAAAACAAAAACAAAAACAAAGAAACCACAAAGTAAAAGCAGCTAAATGCCGGTAGAAGACAGAAGCAGAGCAAAGAATCCCTACCAAACTGCGGGATAAATGGTCCCTTTGCAGTGTATCAGTATACCCATTACTAATCCCTGAAATTTCAATACAATAAAAATTCACAGTGATATATCCTGAACACAGACTTTGCACTTCATTAATTAGAAGCATTCTGTAGGTATGAACTAAGGCAACCTATTTGCATAATCCCTCAAATCCTAACATTTTTTAGCTTCTAAGGATCTTTTTCTCCTAACATATGCACCTCAAATATGTATTTATTACAAAGCAGTCTGAAGATGGGCTGGTAGATAGATTCGAACTTTATCAGCACTTTGAAGAGTGTGATCCCATTCTATAGAACACAAGACCCGCAAAAGGTCTTTTTCAACTTAATTTTTCCTATGGTTCTCCTATTCTTTAACACTAGGATAGAAAGCTGATCTCAAAAATAGTTTATGGTAAGTAATCCCTACTTCTGGATCAGACCACTTTGCTATCCCATTCACAAGATTATTGTCCTGGTATGACCAAGTGTGACTGGACATTGAAGCTTCCTTCAGAAAAGAAAGAAAACAAACCAAAACCACCACCACCACACCCTAGAATAAACCCCCATGTGTTTTACGACCGTATGCAGGGTAAAACTACTATCTGCTCTTTTCCAAGTGATCACCTCCAACAACAAGAGATATTACTCAACATACATAGTAAACTTTATCTTGTTTACTGGTCAAAATCCTGTCTTCCACCTAATACTCAGACCCCAACCTAACAACTGTCTAAGCATGTGTTTAAATGCATGTTCAATTCTAGAATTTGTTGAAACATACAAAATCAAATCTCTTCATTCATGCATTTACAGTTACAGAATATATTGAAGTGTTTCAGCTGAAGAAAGGCCAGAACATTCTGCTGATTTCAGTTAATACTTCTATCCTTCCCCTCAAGTTACTAGAGACACGAGACACAAAATTCTACCAAAATCCCCATAAGAGTTTCCTGAAAAATTATATGCAAAGGAAGAATTGGTTTGTTCTTAAAAGGAGTTCTTAAAATGTTCTCTACAAGTATCAGACATTCATGCCATGAATGGATTTATATAGGACCTCAAATTACTAACTCAAATCTACTCTGTACTTCAACTATATTCTAGACTTACACTGTTTAAGTTTTACTCTTAACTTGAAGTCTGAAGGGTCATTAGTAGAAAGATGAATGGATTAGAAGTGCGGAAAATCTCAAAGAAAAGGGTAAGATCTCTAATGGAATCAAAGTCTGAGAGTTCACAAACAGATCCTTGCTGTACTAACTGCTGTCTGAACAGGCATTTACACCAATGTCGATGAGCATTTTAGTGGATGAGTAGCTGGATGGCAAAGACCAGCAAAGCATGATGTTGCAGAGGATTAGAAAACCTCAAACTAAAGACATTCATAAAAGAAGGAAATGAAGAAAAGAAGCAGTTCCAAGAGCTACCAAAGAACTCCCAGCTATTCAGAATATCTTTTCTTCAGAAAGCTGTTTCAGTTTTGACATATGGCAGAAAAAAAATTATATTCTGGGTTTTTTTTTTTTTTTTAACTTCTGTTGAATTTCAGGCATGTTTTTTTTTAAAAATTAAGAATATCAAAATCAATGGAGAGCACCTGTGCTTTTACCACTGTGCGTCAGAAAAACTGATTACAGAGACATCCTTCTACAAATACTGCATATTTCCCTGGAAGAAAAGATGCAAAAGAAAAACACCTCTAACTTCAATGCACAAAAGGGTTTGAAGGAACAGCAATTTAGGATCCAAACCCACACAGCAACAACTACTAATAAAGAGAAAACAAATAGCATCATAACTCATACACCACCTCTTTTTCTTTTTCCTTTCTTTTTTTTTCAGCTTTTCTAGATCTTTCTTGGCTATATCTAGAATTTCCATTGTCTCTTTCTCGGAAGAAAGCATAGAAGCAGAAAATGCTGATGGGCCACCAAAGTACGTGGATCTTGTTGAAGCTCTTGACAAGTTGCGTCGAAGATTTTCATTCACTGCTTCGCTTTCTAATAATTTTGCTCTTAACAAAAGAAGAAAAAAAGAATTGTAGACCATGATTCACAAGTATTGCTAATGCATAAGATGCACACTCTTTAGCATGTCTAACTGCAATGCATTACCTTCAGTTTAAAAATACTGCAAAACAAGGTAAAGTCTCACAAAATACAAGTGTAGTAAATCCCTTGAGAGCATTTTACACAGTGCATTATATATGTAAAATATACATAACTAGACAGAATACATATATGTGTATGTGTTTATGCAGACATTTACATGTACAGCTATATATCTGCATGCGCTACATATCTATACACATTACATGAAAGCGACACAAAAGCTCTAATTGGGAATATGCCACTTTTTTTTTTTTTTTTGCATAATACACCTCCAAGAAATACAGAAATAAAAATATCTAAAATATTTAATACTTTGGCTTAGAAAGAAAGCAGAT
This sequence comes from Lathamus discolor, assembly GCF_037157495.1. Lineage (NCBI taxonomy): Eukaryota > Metazoa > Chordata > Aves > Psittaciformes > Psittacidae > Lathamus > Lathamus discolor. The sequence continues at coordinate 28,111,713 of NC_088884.1, forward strand.
GTGGTGTTGTTTTTTCTAACATTAATTCATAACAAGTAATTTCTCAGCACTATCATTTATACAGGAGGTTATGAAGTCATAACAATCATTCCAAGTTTTGCTGCCCTCTGTGCAGCAATATCAAGTCATTGTCGCTATTTAGGCAACATCTTATTTTTATTTCCACTGACAGTTTCATTTTTAATGTTTTAATTATTTTGCGGCCAAGAACAACACCAGATGGTTTTAGAAGCTGAAGGACCACTGTCCTAAAGTAATCCCCACACAGGAAAATAGCTATTTTGGTGCAGCATTTGTTTGCTTGTTTTGGGGTTTTTCTGTTAATAAAAACTGTTCAAATACACGTTATGCAAATACCTGAGATCTTCAATTTCCTTGATATAATTATGAATCATGTTGCCAATTTCTTCATTTCCTTCTCCTTTGAAGGACAGACAGAAAGGGGAATTGGGGTAAGAGAAAGACTGAGAAAGAACAGTAACCATATAAACATCTGAATACAGCTACTCGGCACAAGGTACCAGCAAATAGAAACAGTCATGTGCACTACACGTTTAGATTTACCTGATTTGTTAAAGATATTTCTCCTTAAACTGTATTGGGTTTTTTTCCTTTGTCTCTTATGATCAGGATTATTATAAGTAACTGTTTCTACTTGTTTTCCATATTAGCACCTTTTAACAATGCATGGACATAAAGCAAAAGTAACCTAACAAACAATGCATAAGAAGAACAATGCAGTCATGCTAAGTCAACGGGTTGATTATTCTATGAGGTGAAAAGCAAGCCAGCATTCACCTATCTGTGTCCTGCTCCTCACTCAAAGCAAATTATTTAATTCCGTGTATAGCTAAGCATGTAAATAATTCCTGACCAAATGTGTTATTTCACATTTCATGTTGCTCATAGTCTTAAATGTCTAATCAGGCTACCAAAACATTTCTGCTAATAGAAGTCTCCAGAAACAGAAGAAAGAATCAGATGGGAACTCATCTGTGCCAAAGCAGATCCTTCATTGCAGTTACGAAGGCATCACCTCATTCTAAGGGACCCATACAGCAAGAACGTACAAGCAATTTAAGTTCATGAACTTATGAAGCAGTTTATACACAATGCACCCACAGCATACCTGCTCTGGCTAGGACTTGGTTGGCCTGATCACTCATAAGTTGTGTTATTCTGGCTCTCAGTGCATCAATAGTCTCTTGCATTGCTTTAATTCTAACACGCAGGTTGTTGTTTTCCGTTTGCAGCATTGCATTTTCATGAAACATGTCATTGATGCTTTCAACACCATCTTCATCTATAATCCTTTTACCCTTAAGTAAATATATTTTATTATTAATAAAAGCTGACCTACACACAAACAATTTTTATCTTAACAAAGGCTATCAACAGATTACTTGAAATTACAAACAGAGACTCATAGCAAAAGATAAGTTTCTCTCAAAAAGTTTACAACAATGAATATATGGATAGTTTCCAAGACACTGATGTTTGGCCAACACATTACCTTTTGGATCCTGTCTTAGTCTGAAATACAAGTTCTCGAGGGCATTAAGAAATGATATGTCAATTCTTAATCAAATCAGAATACAGATAGCAAAGGAGGAGGACACTGTTTCATAACCACAGTTATTGCTGAGAACATTATTTGTTTAAAATTGCAGGAGATAGTATGAGTATCCACCTTATAATTTAACATGTATTTTTAAAATACAACTTGTTTTAGCTGTCTAGTAAGTTTTTAAAAGCAGTAACTGGACACATTTCATTTATGCAACATCTAAACTGGTCAATTGTGCTTTGGAAGTGACTATTTCTCATTAATGTACACAAGCTCAATTTTTGCCTTTCAAAGGGTAACGAACATGCAGCATTTGTTGACATCACTGGCATTCACTGGTCTACCTTTCCTTTGGGAATGCAGTCTAAATTTTCTAAAAACATCTGGTGATCAAAGGAATTCAAAATTTTTGGTCAAGTTCGGGTTGCTATTCAAATTTTTTTAATGTATGAAGTAGAAGTAGCCAAAAGAAAAATAAGCCGTAGAGCTATAAGCATTTTAAAGCAGGAGAAATCCTAATAGGATAAACTTACTGTTTTGTATTCCATGAGTTCCATCTGTAGCCGTGTAATCTCACTGCGCAAAGCATTTATTTGTTGACTAGCTCTATCTTGATTAACCATCACCTTGTTCTTGATGTTCCGTGCCCGATTGGCATACTTTAATGTGTTCAAGGTTTCCATGAAATCTCGATCTGAAGGGCTCACACATGCTATCATCAGTGTTTGACTGTAACAATAGAAGCATAGGTCAGCATTACCCATCAGGACCCTATAGACCCCATCAGACCTAGTTGTCTATAGACAACTAGGAACAGCCTCACACTCGCAGGCCCTTGTCATCATGGGGGACTTCAACCACCCTGATATCTGTTGGAGGATGGTACAGCCCAGCTCAAGCAATCCAGGAGGTTCCTCGATTGTGTGGAAGACAACTTCCTTCTGCAAGTAATAGAGGAGCTGACAAGGAGAGGTGCCATGCTTGACCTTGTGCTCACCAACAGGGAAGGGCTCATTGGATATGTGATGCTCCAGGGCAGCCTTGGTTGTCGTGATCATGAGATAATCGAATTCAGGATCCTCAGGGCAGTGAGAAGAGCGTGCAGCAAGCTCACTGCCCTGGACTTCAAAAGAGCAGACTTTGGCCTCTTCAGGAACCTGCTTAGTAAGGCTCCATGGGATATAGCCCTGGAGGGCAGGGGGGCCCAAGACTATGGGTTGATATTCAAGGAACACCTAGTGCAAGCTCAGGAGTGTTGCGTCCCAACCAGAAGGAGTGCAGCAGGAGGGCCAGGAGACCTCCTTGGATGGATAAGGAGCTGCTGAGGAAACTTCGAGGGAAAAAAAGAGGCTTATAAAAGGTGGAAGCAAGGACAGGCGGCCTGGGTAGAGTACAGGGATGTTGTCCGAGAAGCCAGGGACCACGTTAAGAAAGCTAAAGCCCAGTTAGAATTAAACTTGGCTAGGGATGTGAAAGAAGGAAGGGATTCTACAGGTACGTAGCAAATAAAAGACAGAATAAGGACAACACATGCCCCCTCTGGAAGCTATCAGAAATGGCTGCCCCGGATTTGGAGAAGGCTGAGGTTCTCGGTGACTTCTTTGCTTCGGTCTTCACTGGCAAAGGCTCTGACTGCACCACCCAAGTCTTGGAAGGTAAACACAGGGACTGTGAGAATGAAGACCCCAGGCCCACTGTAGGAGAAGATCTGGTTCGAGACCATCTTGAGAACCTGAACGCGCATAAGTCCATGGGACCTGATGAAATCCATCTGCGGGTCCTGAAGGAGCTGGCTAATGAAGTTGCTAAGCCAATGCCCATCATACCTGAAAGATCATGGCAGTCAGGTGAAGTTCCCGACAACTGGAAAAAGAGAAATATAACCCCCATTTTCAAGAAGGGGAAAATGGAAGACCCGGGGAATTACAGAGCAGTCAGTCTCACCTCTGTGTCTGGCAAAACCTTGGAGCACATTCTCCTGGAAGGCATGCTAAGGCACATGAAGAACAACAAGGTGCTTGGTGACAGCCAGCATGGCTTCACTAAGGGGAAATCCTGCCTGACCAATTTGATGACCTTCTATGATGTGGCTACAGAACTGATGGACAGGGGTAGAGCAGTTGATGTCATCTACCTGGCCTTGTGCAAAGCGTTCGACACTGTCCCACACCACATCCTTGTCTCCAAATTAAAGAGATATCAATTTGATGGATGGACCACTCGGTGGATAAAGAACTGGCTGGATGGCCGCACACAAAGAGTTGTGGTCAATGGCTCAATGTCCAGCTGGAGACGAGTAATGAGTGGTGTCCCTCAGGAATCAGTGTTGGGACCGGTCTTGTTCAACATCTTTGTCAGTGACACGGAGAGTGGGATTGAGCGCGCCCTCAGCAAGTTTGCCAATGACACCAAGCTGTGTGGTCTGGTTGATACATGGAAGGGAAGGAATGCCAGGCAGAGGGACCTTGACACGCTTGTGAGGTGGGCTGGTGCCAACCTTTCAAAGTTTAACCACAAGTGCAAGGTCCTACACCTGGGTCGGAGCAATCCCAGGCACAGCTACAGGTTGGGCAGAGAAGAGATTCAGAGCAGCCCTGCGGAGAAGGACTTGGGGGTGCTGGCCGATGAGAAAATGAACATGAGCCGGCTGCAGTGTGCGCTCGCAGCCCAGAAAGCCAACCGTATCGTGGGCTGCATCAAAAGGAGCGTGACCAGCAGGTCGAAGGAGGTGATCCTGCCCCTCCACTCTGCTCTTGTGAGACCTCACCTGGAGTATTGTGTGCAGTTCTGGTGTCCTCAACATAAAAAGGACATGGAACTGCTGGAACAAGTCCAGAGGGGGGCCATGAGGGTGATCAGGGGATGTGGGGAGTGAAGGCGGAAGATTTGCATGAAAAACAGTTTGTGAATGAGCTCTGAAGCCTTGGTGCTTGACAAGCCCTGGGGTGATGAGTTGGGGGTTGAAAGACAGGGAAAGTCAAAGAGCAAACCTCGGGAGGATGGGCCAGTATGCAGTTGTGGCGGAAATCTCAGCTGGAGGCCAGAGGATGTGGGGGTTGTGAGAGGGTCTGCAGCACTGTGATTGGACTATTTACCTGGTGGTTTTTACAGGGGCCAATGAGATTGAAAGCGGCATGTTTGTGCAGGTTGGGAAAGTACCGAACAGGGGGATAAAAAGGGCTTGATTGTAATAAAGTTGGATTTGAGTTTCCTCATCAACTTGAGTCCGTGTGGTGAAACGCCACAAGGATACGGGAGCACCTCCCAGGCTGAGCAAGTTGGGGCTGTTCATCCTGGAGAAGAGAAGGCTGCGTGGAAACCTAATAGCAGCCTTCTAGTACCTGAAGGGGGCCTACATGGATGCTGGGCAGGGACTCTTCATTAGGGACTGTAGTGACAGGACAAGGGGTAACAGGTTAAAACTTAAACAGGGGAAGTTTAGATTGGATATAAGGAAGAATCTTTATTGTAAGGGTGGTGAGGCACTGGAACGGGTTGCCCAGGGAAGCTGTGAATGCTTCATCCCTGGTGGTGTTCAAGGCCAGGTTGGACAGAGCCTTGGGTGCCATGGTTTATCATGAGGTGTCCCTGCCCATGGCAGGAGGGTTAGAACTAGATGATCTTAAGGTTCTTTTCAACCCTAACTATTCTATGATTCTATGATCAGGATCAAAAGGACTAGAGATAGGCTAACAGACCTTCAGGCAGAAGGTGAAACAAGGATAGCGACTTCATAATATTTCTGAAAATATTCCTCAGTCTAGCTCATAGGAGAAGACTGTTAACCTCAGCGTTCAGCACTGTTACCATCTTGTACCACCTTAGCCTAGGAAATGCTAGATCATTAGTTATTCTATATGTAAAATTGTAAATGCAATTAATTGGTGTTTCTGTAAATGTTTTTCAAATTATACTCAGTTTACCTCATCATACATCAACTCAGATTTAGCATTATCAACCTGAAGTCCTAAATAGTTATGTGGACCATGCAGTAGTCAGGGCTGCTTACTCTAATTCCTGAGGTGCCTACCTACATAATCTGAAAGCTGCCTAAATGCTCATCTTTGCTGTCCATGCACGTGCAAACTGCCTCAGCTATCTACTGTCTCTCTCAGGTTCTACTGAGGTCCAAACTGTCTGAATCCCACACTGCAAATTATCTCCTATTTCCAACAGAAATGCAAAAGCTAGTGCTTATCCTTAGAAAATCTGGATAAAACTGTATTTATTCACATTTCATAACACCACAGCTTAGAGCACTTCCACAAAAAGCCACAGGACCTGAGCTCTAGGCCCAAGAGGGCTATGAACAACTGTCTTGTCTTCAGGTTTCTACAACACCCTATAATCATCCCATCATGGGATATGCAGGGTGAGAACATGCTCCAAATGAAAGATCAGCAAGAACCAGTGTCATGAAAGCAGAAGAAGGCAAAAGAGTTCTCATTCCAACAAAGTGGTTTCATCATTTAACAGGCAGACGGAGGAACTGGGGGCTCTCCCCTCACTCCCTAGAGCACACTCATTCCACATCAGATAAGAACAGCCTAGAGGAGTCAGAACCAGAGTTTCAGCTGTAGATCATACTCTGAATGTGCCTACATGGCCTAAATTCTCAGCAGGCAGGGGAAAACATCTACATCTGATGGACTGAGTACTCTTCTCCAGGCTTCAGAGGAATCTGCTTCTTTGTTTTATGTTACGGTTTAGACCGTTGCTGGAGGAAGAGTGCACTGTCTCCAGGGCAATGGGGCAGACTGGATTCTGATCCTCACTTTTTTTCAGTTTCAGACTGAGGCAAACAAATTAATCCCTGCAACCCTTTTGTGAGGCAAACAATTATCTTCACCATGCACATTGGAAACTAAACTGCAAAGAGTAATTAGCCTGAGGATACAAGGAAGATTCAGTTTCAGCATGTCTTCCTCAGAACTCCAGCATACTTGCATCATTTCTGCAGAGTTTAGTACCAAGATAAGAATATGAAAGATTAAGAACCAATCTTTGATATCGGGACTACTTGCGCTTTCATTTGAGAATGGCATTACCTTCCTAAACATCAGAGGACTGGTTCTGTTAGGTGTCTGTCTTTAAAAGTGAGGAACTTGAAATCTACCTTCCTATCTGAATTGCATAATAAACTGGGGTTGGAAGTTATGAAAGTTTTAATTTTTCCAAAACTACCAATACTCCATATTCTCACTTAAATTATTTAAGAGACATTAACATTTATGGTACTTCGGAACAGTTTCAGCATTATATTTAGAATCAGGATTGTGGTGATAATGGTGCAGTGATACAAGGATTTGCAAAGAAACAATAATGTGGACTGTGATACCTAGGGTGAGATTTGGAAAGCTGAGGAACACGCTAACAGAAATCTAACAATCTGATTTGCCAGAAAGAAAAATAAGTGCATATTTATTAAAATTTAGCTTTCTTACACTTTGTGGTTGCCAAAGCATGGATAGGAAACTATGCTACAATGAATAACTCTTTCCTGAACAGCAAAGTGCTCATTTGACATGTCTCAGCATGTCTATCACAAAAATAAAAATGATGTGGGGGTCCCACGACTTTAACATCTGTGCTGTTAAATGCTGTGGGGGGGGCTTAGCTGCTGGCTGGGGTTAAACCCCAACAATAAACTATGTGATTTCTCCAGGTGGGGGAGCGGTGGAGCTGTAAGATGGGGAAATATTTTAGAGTCAATTTTTCAATAAAAATGCAATTTTAGAAGTGGCTTGGAAAAAAAAAATGGCTGTTAGCCAATGTATTTGATATCAAATTTAATCAAGAAGTGCTACTGGTAGCTATTTCCAGCACTAGCTAAGAGAGCAGCTATGCTCCTGATTTCTGCCCATTTTTTTTCCTCCCTTAGGGACTTCTGAAAACTCTAGCCTTTATTTTACTTGTTTTGTTCAGCTCTATGCTTTTCTTCACACTGCGGTGCTGCAAGGTGTTATTGAAGTTCTCTCTGAAGAGCAGAGCAACAATTCAAGAACTCTTTTCCACTTCTCCCTGTTCCTTTGTGAAATGCCCAGAAAACTTCCTGCCCTCCTAAAAAAATAGGAGTCAGCTGTATTTGATTAAATAGAGGAAGGAGAGTACTACCTTGTGAAAACATACTCAATTATGCTCCCTCTTGTATTCATAGACGGTATCAAATACATTACAAATACAACATTTGTATTTTAATAGATATGTTAATGTTTGCTTAGACAAAGCTTCGAGAGGCCAAAGACCCTCTTCCTTGTATGTGCAGTAGACATACAGAACAGGTTCATACAAACAATTCTGGTGAAACACTTGTTTTATTAGGCTCTAATCCAACATCAGATAAATGGACAGATGCAACATACCCCTGAGGTATGCAATCTTTACCAGAAGTTAGCAATGCCTGTGGGTAAGCCAACTCTGAGCTCCTGTGCATGGAAATCAGAGCAAATGATTCAGTGCCATTAAATAAAAAAGTAACTGAAATGATGGAGAAACTCATCACATCTTTAAACTATGCTGTAATTAACAAAGCTATAACATAATAACAAAATTTACCATTTATGCTATCTATAATCTAAAAAGGCCTTCATAGGAATGACCTGTCCTGCAAATGGTAACTTTGAAGTAACTCAAAGCCTCATGGCTAGTAAAGCTACAGCAGCACTGAAAAAGAACAATGCAAAAATCATCTTTACAAAATCTTTTCCCTGCATTGCTCGTGTTTTCTATCACAAGGGTAATTTATCTTTGGAACCTTCCCCCAGAGAAGACTGGCTATTTTTATCATTGTTTAATGTTTATTTTACTTTCTGAAGATAATGTACTCATTCATGCTCATTCACAATGAAACACATAAAATATTCTAGTTGTCATACCTGTTTCCCCCAAGAGAGTCCTGAAGTAGCCTTGTAAGCTTTGAATCTCTGTATGGTACATGAGTAGCCTTCTTGCTTTTATCTCCCAGTGCACTTATTACATTGCCAAGTGCCAGCTACAAAACACCAAATCATGCAACGCATAAGTTAGAAGAAATTCCTGAATAGTTTTATTTTAAAAACAGCTAAAAATGGAGTCGGCATATTGTGAAATAAAGATACTCATGAAGCTTAAAAAATTTCTTAGGATTTTTACATTTAACAGCAGACATCTATGAACTTTTCTGCTATCAACAGTGAATCAAATTAATTGCAGCCTGATATCTGCAAGTGCTAAGTGCTTTGCACAATTTGGTTGCAATCTCATGTCACTCACAAGCTAAAGTTAAAATTACTTCACATTACAAACTTTTACTTTCAACGATTATTAAAGCTGATCTCCACTTCAGGCAGTAGCTATATTCATTTTAAAATTGTTATCAACCTGCTTTATGCTAGATTTAGAATTAAGTATGGGCATTCACATTATAAAAACAGAATTCACTACCCTTACTAGTATGAAATGAGGAATGTCTGATGAATACTTAAGCATTTAAGGGCTGAAATGGTGTCATTTGTGGCTGTCCTATTTCATTGCTCAAAAGGTCTAACTAACATTTGGCTGTAAAACTATTTCTAAAGTGCAACTGCATGCAGCTCAATTATATGCCAAATTAAAGAGCATTCCTCTAGATGGCACCCTGTACAGACAGTTCTCAGGTCTTGAAATGATCTTACTGCATCTAGCAGCTGACAAACTGAGTATACACTGTGACTGCTTTGAAGTGTTTAAATCCCTTTCAATCTGTTTCCCAAGGCTGAGGTCTGGAATTAACTGTAAATGGAAATCCTGTGATCTGATATTGCTCTTATCAAACTGATTTTCACCTTTGTGCATTCTGTATCCTGTTTGTTAAGGATACACCTATGTCATCTGAAGTTTCTGTTGTGCTTATAATCAGTGATGAAATTGAACTAAATTCTCTCTTCCATATAATATAACCAGTACATCTGCAGAATATAACCACTGTCATGCAACAGAATCACTAAGAAAATTCTAGTTACAGAATATCTATCTGTAGTACTAACACCCAGACCAGAAGAGACATGCTTTCATATAGAAAGTAAGCATGTATTTGTGTCTGTAAAAGTGAATTGCACAGAGCCTCCACTCGGCCAAGCAGCTCAAAACAAAGGCATGAAACTACAATCTCCACTGATAATCACCAGCTCTACTTTTCAATGGAGATAAGTAAATGTTAAGCAAAACATTTAATAAAGTTAATCAAAAGCTACATGGAGACCCAATACTCAAACAAAACAAGTAGTGACGTTATAAATGAAAAAAATTTATTTCTAGTTGGAAGTGTTTTGCCTGGGGTTGTTTTACATTGTACTTCATAACTGTAATAAAAACCAAGCATTTACGGATGAATTAAGCTGACTCACTGTCCACGTTTCACATGCCTGTACTCCTTACAAACTGCTTACAATATTCTCCAATAGTTTGCGTCTTGACACAATAAAAAATAAAAGCTAAAAAAATGAAAGGTACTTTACAATATCTTTTCAAAGTTAAAGTAACTAACTATATTTCATAAGCTGTAAGAACTAGAATTTGCTAATTAGGGTCCAATACAACTGAGAAAACATTAGCAAGCCAGGAGCCAGCAGTAAGAATCAATGTGCGCTATCACATCCTGTGCAAAGCTCAGTGTTTGTTCACTCAACGCTTTTCTACTTTAGGGATTACTGAAAACAAGTGATCCAAAAAAGGAAGAGAAGATGGTACCAACAACCTATGGGAACAAGTTGTATAGTCTTACTAGTCCACAGTTGATGGAAATTCCTTCTTTTGCCCTTTCTCCTGTAGCTCCTGTTCGCTTTAACCTTTCAGATCCTGCTAAATCAACAAAATGGAACTTGGCAGTAAGAGTTTCAAATTCATTCATCTCAGAAGATTCTGATATTATTCTGTTATCGGTGGTATTATCCTGAAATAAAGAATAAGCCATAAAGCTTAGCAAGATCATTCACATTAACTTATTTCATCTTATCTTTCAATTAGCATTTGTCTACTGCAAAGTTCAATTGATTATTTACAAGACTTGTTGTCATGTTATTCTTTTATAACAGCCTCTCTCCAAAAACTGTCACCATTTTAATCATATGTACTAACATACCCTTGAAGACCCAGATCCAGAGGCATGTAAATGCCAGTTACTTTAAGTATAAGCTACAATTGTTTCTCGATGGAAGAATGGGGGCATATGTACACTAAAATACACAAGTCTTCAGCAAAGTGGGCAACAACATTTGTACCTCTCCTGGAAGGGAAGTCTTAAATCAGTTGAAGGAAATTGATTAAAAAATACCAAACTTCATTATATAATTTCCTGACCCACTTCGTTCATAAACCTCCCAAATAACTGAAAGATATTTTGTTTTTGTAACTCTAATCCCCATCACCAGCATCCCTGTGGCATGGTTCTTCAATTTTATTGTAGGAATTAATTTTTAAGCCAGTTTCCTAGCAGCCAGTACTCTACCAGCACATCTGACTTGACCAGAAAATGGGGATAGAGAAGGCAACAAGGGAGAAGAGGTTCCTCCCTCACAGACCAAGTAAGCTGTCAAAACTGGCACTAACACACACCTTTGTCAGTGTGGGGAGCCTCACTGCACTACAGTGAGCTACCACAGCCTCAGCCACTCTTTCTGCTTCATGTCCCAAAGCACAGCAGCAAAATTACCCTTGTTCCTTAGATAATCCCAAGCTTATTTCCATCCCTCCGTGTAGCTGTACTATAAATCACTGTTTCTGATATTTTGACATTTACACTGCTGTTTGCCCACACTCTCTTTCGCAGCCCTCAAAGCATGCTTTCTCTCTTGCTTATTTACTAAGCCAAATGTAGAACCAGAAACTCCCAAGAAGCACGGATAGTGTGAACACAGTGTGAGGAATGGTGTGCCTGTGCTGCAGCCCTGGCTGTCTGCCCCAGAGGGGAAGCAGCCAATGCTGTCATCTGAGCAGGAGAAACTGTGTTGCCCTGGTAACAAAGGTCTCCCAAAACTGTTGTCTACAGAAACTTGAGCTGCATCTCTCCTGGACACCCAATAATAGCTCATATTAATTTATATTCCAGGAGCATTCAGAGGCCAATCTCAGGCCTAACCTCCACTCTCCTCAACACCACAGGGAAAGGAGAGGGTGCCGTCTTCACAGAGGAAGGATCTAGCAATGCCCAGCTCCAGACCGTCAAATTACCTTGCTCATATCTCCCAAGAAAAAGGAGAAACAACCCAGTCTGACGTTAAGACAGAAGGCAGCCACCTATTCCTCTAACACAAGTATCTGCTAAAAGCCAGGCAGAGCCATGCAAGAGTCCTGCATGTGGCTCGGCTGGTGGGGAAGGCTACAAGAGCACCTGCACAGGCAGACTGCAGCGCTGACAGCCTGAGGGAAATGGGGCTCCCAGGTGGAACGGACAGTTTAACAAGACCTCTGACAGACAGTGTCACCACGCAGCGACTGAGGTGCCCTGTCTGGGCTCCAAGTGTGATGCCAGTCCCTCCCAAGTGAACACAGATAGCTGCCCACACCACCAGGTTCAGTGTGGAAACCAGGAAGAGGTATTTTTAACAGGTACATAAAGGAGGTCTACATACCGCAAAGGACCAGGGAGTGACACTCATTTTGCCTGCAAATGATTATCTGTAGTGTTACAAAACAGGCAACCCACCCCCAAAAAAGTACTACAACTACAAATCCAATTCCCTGTGCCACATGCTTGAAAGCTTGATATGTGTGTAAAATGCTAGCCAGACACTTAGGACTTCACCAAAATATTTTAAAATCGATACCTTTGGAATAATCAAAATAATGCCCCCTGAAGCTACTGTAGTTTTAAGTAATACGGATTTATTGGGAACTCCCCTCTTTACAAGGTATACCAACAGCAACTAACAACCAAACAGTCACATGAAACATCTACAGAACAGCTCCACGTACATTCATAGTTTACATTTCAGGTTAAGCGCATAACCCCAAACACATACATATGTAAAATAAATAGACTAAGCCTCAGAAACAAATGCTTTACTATTTGCTCTTTATTGGATATCAACATTTATTCTGGAATATCCAAGTGTTTTCAGTTTTCTGACTACAAGCTTAAATCTACTAAATACTAAGACAATTTGAAACACTTTCCCAATTAAAGACAAATTACATTTTAACTTTCTTACTTGTGTATGTTGCAACAAAATACTGAAGAAAATGCTAGAGGAGAATGGGCTGGTTCATGTAAGAGGCTGCAGTTTTACGGTTGCCTCTGGCTAGAAGATGGTTATATAGGCACAGATTAAATCAAGTCATTATAATGCTTAGCAAATTCATCCAGCATGATGATGACTGTAGCATCTTTACTAGGTGCAATTCAGATAGTAGTGGCTGCTAAAACAATATTCACCTTTCGAAAAATGGTTACTAAAATGATTAAAACCAGCAAAGATACGTACTGTGTTGAAGGCAGGACAGACTCTGGTCTGACATAAGTGTATAGTAAAGATAGCATGAGACCGTGAGCTCTGAACATTCATCTGAGTGCTGGCAGTGGTTCGAGACAAAGCCCCCAGCTTTAGGCACTGCATCATCTAGAAAACAGACAAGAGGTACATTGCATTGTTGGCAGTTTAAATAAAAAGTGTTCCTGTAACACTTATGGCTTTAGATATAAATAAGCTTTTTCTCTTTGATATGATTTCAGTTCCTTTAGGTTGAAAAGCACAAAGGTACTTAAGCAAGCAAAAGTACTTTCTACTGTTTCTAAAAGAAAATGCTTTAATCTTTGTACCCATCTTTTTGCTGTCCCCTGGTAGTAACATAGCAACCTTCCTTTCATTCACCTGTGGCAAAAAGGTACAATTTTTGTACTTTTTGTACAAAAACACACAGTAAAATAATATTGGTATTCAGATTTGCAATGCACACGAATGGCAGTTTAACTCACTCCAGTCATAATGCAAAGCTTTCTTGTCACAGGAAAAAAAACACACCACATATAAGATTTGGGAGATCAGATTTATACACATGCCAAAATTTTCTCTCCCAGCAGAACCACATTATTAGTAAAAGTGTGTTTCTAGCAAATTCAAGTGGCAGGAAATTACTATCAAACATTTAGCAGACTTAAGGCTACAGAAAATAAAGAAAACTTGTAATTCAGATTTAGCAAGCAAAACCTCTTTTTAACTGCTTAACAAAACATACAGAAAACATTTCTACAATGCATTTGGTATGCTACAGAGTAATTTATTTTCAATGATCACCTCTGATTCTCCATTCACAGTTCGGGTTGTAACACCCACTGTATAAATTCCTCCTGTTGAATCTTCATGTATTTTAATATTTGATTTTTTATTCTTTGCATCGATATCACGTGTGGTATCAAACAGATCAAGAATTTCTTCATTGTAAAGCTGAGGAGGGAAAAGAAAAAAAAAGAAAAGAAAAAAGACAAACCACATTACTTTAGGAAGGAATTCCTTCAAAAACCTAACAAAACTGTGCTTGCTATGTATAGAAAGTCCTAAAAATTCAAATGTCAAGGCTCTCAGAATAGATGCTATGAAACATCCAAACTCACAAGGACAATATGGTAATAGAGCAACTGCAAATTAAGTCACCTGCACACCTTACTATTATGCCACCCAAAGCTGCCATAACTTCTTCCAGATTACCAGATCTGGGAGAAGATTCTTTGGTGGGTCCAGGGAAGTGGAGGCTCTAGATGCCAGCAGAACAACCACAGCAGGGGTTCCTGTGGCAAGCACCTGCTCTCTTCAGATTTGACCTTGGGCTTTCCTTTTGTTTTGTTGATTCAGTTGGCTGCACCCTTCCACCAAGCACTTCAAACTCACTCCACTTGCTCTCCCTGCCAGCACACCTTTTCTCATCTCCTCCCTCACGCCTTAATTCTATGTTTCTCCTTCATTTAGGTAAACTGTTCCTGGCCTAGAAGGAATTTAATCTGTAATAGTTTTTTGTGCAAGCTGCTTATTAAAGACACCTGCCAACAGGCCAAAAATACTATGGGATGGTTTCTTGAGCAGGGCTTTTGTACTTTCCTCCATGCAATACCTACACTTTAGTGCCCCAGATTGAGTCACAACTTTCAGGCACAATCACATGAGCAACAGCAACTATCTCTTGCATGTTTCGGGCTGCTTAGTGTTTATTGCCCGTTTCATTGGGTCTCCTGAAGGCAAATACCATTTAGTGGTGTTTCAATTCAGTATCATTGAGCACATCAGACTTTTAGGTCAGTAAACAGTATCAGAACAAGCAAAGACATCAGAAATTACTATGTAGTTATCTGTGTTACAGGAGATGGGTTATCATTTTATAAGAATGCTCCAAGTTTTAGGAAGTGTTTAAATCCAACTGAAGACAGAGGAAACAAAATATAGAAAGAAATAACAGACTGAAAAAGCAGGTCTCTGCTGACGTACACTGGAACATTTCCGCTGTCTTTAATTTGGTTATACCAACTTACTTCAGCAGAGCTTAGGTCAGACCGATTAAATTCCTGATCAAAGTCCCTAGGTAAAAGGCAAGGAACCATTGCAATGGATCTATATTCTCCCAATGTACTTTCTCATATACTGATCCACAAGTGAGGATCTATCCCCAAGAAGAAAAGGCTCAGCATTTGCGAATGTGATGCTTTTAATTTTTAACATAAAATTAATTATGTCATTGTTAGACAGAAATATTCTAAGTAGGAGCCCTCTTACTGATATTTTACCTTGCTAAGTGCAAGTAAACAGATGCCACAATTTAGAGAGGATCCTGATAATTGTGTAGGGCTGCATGTCTATTTTTATGAAAACTTAACAGGAAAACAAAAGAGTTAAGACAAGACTGCAGCAAACTAAAGAAAAGCAAGAAAGCAGCAAACAGAAGTCACTGCTCCCAACAGTTACACAGCTGTCAGACTTTGAAGTTATTCCAAAATAAAACCTTGCTTCAACTTGTTCAGTAACTAAATTATTGTTTATATAATCCAGGTCTAATGGCAGATATGATGGGAGGAAAAGGATACATTCTGATACAAGAGTACTGTATAATATGTAACTTCAGAAAAGGCTGAAAGTCCCAATTTAGGCTTAGAACAATTAAAAAAAAATCCAAAGAAGTGACATTTTGTTAAGGAAGAAATTATTTTATACATCATTTAATCTTTCTCTAAATTAGATAAACAAGAGAGGTTTGAGTATGTAGATTTCATCTAAAATATGGCTGCAATTCCGCATACCATCACCACTGTAACACTCAATTACTGCTCTGTATTGTGGGACTCTTGCAGTCATGTTTTTAACTTCATATAAAAAACACAAGGCATTTAGAAATTACACTGGTTATTACTCCTTATGCTACTGTTGCAGCTGCTTAAGCAGAAGTGAAGCTGCAGCTCCCCAATGTTCAGAGAACAGGGGAGTGCAGCATTCTCGTGGCCCATGCTCAAGCCCAGACACTCTCTAGGCAAACATTCGTCAGAGCTGCAGAAACCTCTGCTTAAGGTTAGTAGTGACAAACCCATCCTAGTGGAAAACCAGTGCCAGCTTGTTAATCTTTAAAACAATTGTAGGAATCTATGACTAAAGGACCTAGTTTACTTCAGCAGTAATAGAAACCATTTTTTCTCATAATACAAAGCGGGTTTTCTTTCCCCCCTGAAGGAGATAAAGTTGCAGACACAAACTAAGTAATACACATTTACACATATTCTTCCTCTCTGCGTGCTTAAAGTATCGGCTTCTGCAGCTTGGTAGTAAATGTAAATACATCACGCTCAAATCAATCAAGTAACAAATAGTTCCACAGGCAGGAGAGACAGCATAAAAGCTGCAAGACTTAAACCAACAGCTGTCGCAGGTTGGAAAGATCACAGATGTTACGGCCTCTCTTACCAGTAACTGTGTCCACAAAAAAAAAAAAAACCACAAACACAAAGGGAACATTTTTTCCTCAGCACTGACCCAGGTTTTATCTAGATCTGATGAAAGCAGCAGCAGTGACATGGATCCCCAATCCTAAATCACTGGGATCACAAAAAGATGTATTTTTATGCTAGGTTTCTTCTTCAGTGAAATGAATATAACAAGTCTCCCGAACAGATTTTAAAAGCTGAAGTAACCTATGGCAAAGTGTCAAAAGCATGGTGACTATTCAAAGGCACAAAGCACAACTGATTAATTTTTTTTTATACATATACTCTTTCTTGCTTTGAGGTTTTGTAAAGAATTAAACACGCAAGAGCAACAGGCCCCACAATGACAACATGACTACTTCTGCACTTCAAAATAACTCTGTGAAGAAAACTACTAAAATAATTGGAATAAGATAAAAAGACTCTTTTCCATATTCTAAAGAGCTGAAGTAAACTCCCTAAAATGTCCTTTTTACCTCTAAGAACTGTGCATTCACTTTAAAATCCGGAGGTGGAAGTCCTTGTTTAATAGCAGCTTGTTTTTTTTCTTCAATGCATCTGAAAAGATGCTTAACAGCACGGGATATAATGCCTTGCTCCTCTTCTGTTATATTGACATCAAACCCAGTGCCCATAGTGTATGTTTTGCCAGCACCTGTCTAAATTGAAAAAGGATTAGTCACTAGAACAATTAATGGTACACAGAGAAATGCTGTTTATGAACATTAATGCTAGATAGTGACTATTAAGTCAGTCTGCCATCTCTACAGTATTAACATGCAAAACAACAGGTCATTTTGGGGGAAAAAAGGATTAACAGCAGAAGTTGGACAAAATCTACCATTTATCCACAGATCACATACAAGAAGGCAGGAACCAGCACAGTCTTTCATAGCCTTTCACCTGCAAACCTCTTCTAAGCTTACATCACCCTTGAGCTATCACGTCTGAGGTCAGAAGAAGAGTTAATGTTTTCAACAGAGACTGTTAATTAAAGCATGCATTTTGAACGCAGAAGCAGCACTTGCAGTTTCAATTTGCAATTTGAAGTAGATCAAATGACTCCCTTAATTATGATGTCTGAATATCTCAGAATATTACCATTGTTTTCAATTACCATTGTTTTCAATTGACAAGACAGCACTGAAGAATACAAGACATACCTTCACTAGGAAGATAATTTAATTAAATGTGAAGTCCTTATAGAAAACAAGGCAGTGTCATGTTTTCACTCAGTTAGTGAGGAAAGTCAAAGACAAATGCCTGCTGAACATAATCTAAACTGGATCTGCACACTGCTTTGTTCCACTGAAGTTAGCTAGATGAAGTCTACTTCAAGATATGACATTTAATGAAGGCAAAATTCAGCATCTATGACCAAAATTGATGCAATCAATTCCTAAAGGAATATTCAGAAGACAATAATGCTTTCTCTACATTGTCCTCAATGATATTTCAGCTTTAAGAAGTAAAATATGTGCCCAGTGCACTGACAGGGTGTGTTCTCTATGAAAAGTCATTTTGCCCACAATGTGGCCTGAAGCTCGCTAGAATCTATTTTAAAAAACCTCCTCTTCCCAAAAGTACCTGAAACTGCAGAGGGATGGACAGCTGCTCAGAAAAGAATCTCAGTACAACCTATCTCTATAAAAACTGATTAAGTCACTAATTTCTACTGCTGCATTTGGGGTGAATTAAGAAATTATATGGACTCATGCTATTGTCAGCATTACTATTAATTCTACTGCCTAGATATTGCCTGTGTTTCAACTGCCATTCTGCACACAATCTATACAAACTCCTAAACAGTTTCCTGCAGGATACATCATTTAAAATAAATCCAAGATGCTAAAGCCCAGGTTCATGCATTCCATAATTTAAGAGAAAGATCAGTAGCAAGAAACTGTTTACACCAAAATAAATACTTTGAAATAAAGTAAAGCTTACCTGGCCATAAGCAAACACAGTGGCATTATAGCCTTCAAAACAACCTTCAATCAGTTTTTCTATACATTGTATATAGATCTCTTCTTGCTGCGAGTCTATGTTAAAGACATAATCGAAAGTGAAGGCCTTATCTTTTCCCAAGAACACTTGAGGTTCTCCAGGTGTGACAGAGGTACAAATATGGCATCCTTCAATCTTCTCTTTGGCTAGCTGTGGTCTAATTCTGGTTTGGAAAAGACAAAAAGAACTATTAGAAATGCTCATTATCAGGGAGAGGAACATACGAACAACGTAAAGAAGAGATCTGAAAAGAATTCCTGACTGAAAACCAGGAAATTTTCATCAAGCCAGGAAGCTTCCAGTTGTCTGTACCACAGAACTGACCATATCAGAGCCCCACTCCTACAACTGTTCACGCAAATGACATTGTCTTCCCTGAAGGTTCACCCATCATCTTCAAGTTGATGACCTGCTAGAACTCTGAACGTTTCTGGGCATATATGATGCACTAGTGAAGAGTAACCTGCATGAGCCTTTTCAGACTTTGAAATCATATCAGACTTCTTCGTGCTTTCATTGTAAAAATGGATTTTAATAGCAACAGAAATATGGAAAAATTGAATGATAGTTTAAGTAGTATTTTGGGAGCAAGGATCCCCAAAACCTACACATCAACTTAAACAAAGGCCTCCTTGCTAAGAGCAGGCAGAAGGCTCAGTTGTTCTTTGACAGGAAAGGAGTTTTGTCACAGCAAGAACACTTTGATATAAGAACACTTCGATGTAATGCTTGGTTTCAGTGAAGCAGCATACCTCCAAAAGAAAGAAAGAAAAATATCTAACAATTTCTAAAGAGGAGAGTGTCTCATTCCTCCTTATTTCCCCACTGAGACAAAGTTCAAGCTTTATTTCAGTTTGTTCCATCTCTGACAAACTACTTGATAGAATACAGCTATCTTGAACTTTTTATATTCTATCATTTTATTAGTTCTTCTGCATTCCCAATATTCTTGCAAACTTGCCAAAACTGAATTAATGCACTGGCTCTGTGACTAAAGAACACTGTAGAAGTTTGTGATTCAACTGGTTTAATGTTTAACTATCAGGAAGAAAAACTCTGGCCAACCTGACATATTATTCCAGCTGTAATTAACTAATAATTTGTTTACAAAATTATCTTTTTGTTTGTTTGTTTTAAACAAAAAGTATTTCCAACTTCTCATAGCAGCACCAAATTTATAAACAAGAAAACTCTGCAGCTTAAAAGACAAGGGATAAATAAGGCTATATATATATATAAATAAAAAGGGTGATAAATCATCAGCAGTACAGCTACATATAAAATCATGGAGTATTTCATATAGATTTTCCACTTACATCAAACTTTAAGTACTTATATTTACCTTGGTGTGGCTGCTTATGGTTACATATGTCTAAGTTGAAGACCTGTTCAAAGAGTATACTTCAAAGGCACATATTCATTTTGTATTCCTTGCGTTAAGGGCCACGGAACATGTAACAAACTGCATTAGTGTTTGATTTGGGGTAGTTGCGCTGTCTTGAAGTAAATTCCCCCAGTATCTCCACGTACCACATGCTACTTTGGATCACAGAGCAGTTCCAGTGTGCAGAGATTATACCCCTTTCAGAGGAAACTAAGCCAAAACGCTCCACTCCAAACACAAAATTTGTTCCAAAATCTAATCGAAACATAAGGGCCCAAAGGTACCTACTGCTCTACTGCAACCATGCCAATGCTTGCTGATGCACAGAGACGGTCTCCAACACCCCTGAGTGGACTGCTACAGACTAATCCAAATTATATCAGCACACGCACTTCAGGTCAAGTTAGAAATATGAGGGTGGGAGAGAATCATATGGAACATGATTTATCTTTGCAGAGTGCAAATTGTTCACCCAGAGATGAATACTTCTGCTATCAGAAGTATTTTTCAGGATTTTTATTTTAAAAGCTTCATTACATCCCACTGTGTGGCACTAGGAAATAACAATCATTTATTCGTAAGGGTTTCTGCACATAAACTCCTTTATGGAAAGTTCATTAAGGATCAGGCAGTACCTCCCTTGTCAGCATACCCTCTAGTGTGAAGTGCAAATTAAGCAAACCTTTGAAAAATAGCATTAAGGGAAGAGTATATAATGTGCAAAATAGGCATAAATGCCCTATAAATGGTGTTTGCATTTAAGGACAGTGTGTAATATAGGTCACAGATACTCACTCTAATTACAATCATTATCATAAGGATTTTTTTCTCTTTACATTAGAAGAATGCTAAAAATAAATTAGGACTTACATAGCTCCTTCACTAACAAACTTGATTGACTGTACCCACTAAACAAACCTGACAAATAGAGTCTTTAAAGGGAAATTAATCATATGCCTTTCTTAACAGCATTCTATACAACAAGAAAGTTGAGCAAACAAAAGCATGCAGTCTATGGCACAATATTTAGAAAATGCCAACTCAGCAAGTTATTCAAGGCATTAAAATAAGGCTGTAGAAGTCAGTCAGAGGGCAAGCTTCTTTTTCAGACTAAGCACTCTTATTCTTTCACTAATCCAGCACCAATGGCACAAAGACAATCAATTGTTCTTACAAGCATGAACTCTGAGGGCTCCTAAAGCTCCAGAGGTACTTGTCACATTGTTTCCTCCTATAAGAAAGCTTAGAAAGACCCGTTCTAAAAACCAAAAACACATTTTCAAAATCAAGTAACCTTTTGTGCATCAAAACCTCAATTTCCAGCTAGTTCCAAAAGGCTTTTAGCTCTAACTTGTAGAATGAAAACTGACAACTTGAAAGAGAAGGATGGTTTTTCCATCTTTTTTTTTTTTAGGTCAGAATTAATTTTCTGTGCTGAATAACTGATGCAATTATGACAGGTGCCAAATAATTTTCTCCTTTCTACTACTAAGTAAAGGCTCAGAGTAACCACAAAGAGGAACAGCATGCCTAAAAATATCAACGATTTGCGTGATAATTATTACGGTGATGACAGGACTTAAGTGAGAAGTTTCGATGTCGGCCGCAGAGACTTCCCATGAGGATCCTCCCAGCTAGCTCCTTGCCTTGCAGCCCGGCAGCTGCAAGCCTCTGAGCATTCTGCTGCTCAGCCCAGCAGCAAGCTGCAAGTGTACTCCATGCAACCATAATCAGGCCACAGCAAGATACCATTCCAGAGACCAGCCGAGCTGATGGAAATCTTTGTCACTACTAGCAGCTTGCTGCCAGTACAGTCACTTCCTTGGGTCATCACGCAACATCCAGAGACCCAG
Organism: Lathamus discolor; assembly: GCF_037157495.1. Lineage (NCBI taxonomy): Eukaryota > Metazoa > Chordata > Aves > Psittaciformes > Psittacidae > Lathamus > Lathamus discolor. The sequence continues at coordinate 28,133,435 of NC_088884.1, forward strand.
CAGCAATGGCACTGTCCTTCCTCCCTAATTTACCACTAAATCTGAAGGCAGTGCTGAAAGAAAAAGTACTGTTTCACCAGCCCATCTGCAGCACAAAGGGAAAACAAAGCAAGACTTGCCACATCAGTAAAGCTTCACCCAAAGACAGACTCCTTTCTTATTCTGTAACTGCCTTTACAGAATGTCCTGCCCTGCCTGCAACAGAGCTGGGAGGTAGCAACAAGAGAGAGATCACAGCTGTGTCAGGTTTGAAAGACATCTTCCCTAAAAAGGATGTGCAGACAGGAGATCTTCATCACCCAACCTAAGGTCTACTCAAGGGATACTTCATGCTCCAAAATCTGTATCGCTCTCTTGGTAAATTCAGCACCAAGCTAATACGATGACTTTAATAAGTAAGCAACAAATACCTCACCTTCAACCTGATTTCTGGCTGCTTACGAACAGTGAGTGGATTACGTGAACCTCATGGCTCTCAAAGTCTCACTATTTGCACTCAGTGTGTGGTCTGGCAAGTAACAGTCCTCATGCAAGTCAGATTCTGCTCCAGCACTGGCTATAGGAACATTTCCTCCTCCTCCACCCCATACATCACTTGGAAAGTGATTTTTCTTTCTGCTTAAAGCCGAACCTTTCCCACTTTCATGTCTGAATGTGGTCACTTCTGTCAGCAAAGCAGGCAGCGCCCATGCTTTAAAATGTGAAAGAGTTCATTTTGATGATCTCTCTCTGCAGTTCCCAGACTGCCACTGGGAATTTTCTCCAGGACAGGTTTGACTTCACCCATTTTGTCATCCATGCAGCCCCCATCTCACCTGTTTTTCAGGCTATTCTCTTAATTGTGTACTATCAGGTGTTCTCTACCTCTTTCCAATCACATCTCCTTAGATGTGGCAACCGCCCAACCACCACCCTGGCTTGCATCCTTCCCTCTCCTCCCCTCCAAAGCATGAACACACCCAAGTCTTGTTTATTACATGTACTTTGCAGAGCCTCCAGGCCACACGCATGAAACTTAATCCCCTAAATCTATTCTGCCTCAGCACAGGGACAAGCTGTCTAATTAGGAAGGCTAAAATAGCCAGTGGTGGCACAGTAATGCACTATATTGTACTTATCTCTCAGTAGAATAGGTGCACAGTGTCTCTGCTAAAAATATTGTCAGCTAGAACAGACTCCAATAATAAAGTCCAGGGAGTACAGCAGTATCGGGTCTATACCACGTGTTATGCATGAACATCAGACTTCCCAGGAGTGATTCTTCCTCAAAACCAAAAATATCATAATATCCCTCTGAAAAGCATCCCATCTTGGTTTATTTCTAGAGGAGGAAAATTGTCCCAGTGATAAGTATCTATTTGTTTTATATACGGATATAGATGGAATACATACACACATCTCCTTTCAGCTACTGAACAATTTTATGTCAGTTCATTTAAGAACCTCCCCATTATCTAGCTTTTCCTCAATCTCCACACATCTATGATCAAGCCATCCCTTAAACCTCATTTAATATACTAAACAAAATGAGACCAGTGAATTTATTTTGCATGTGAAGTACTGCAAATACTACTCTAACAAAAGGTATTTGTCACAACATTTACCACATACCTTCTCAGCACCTGTACAGAATAGTAATAAGCAAACAAGTACTTCCTAAGGGTAACCTATAAAGGGCAAAGCATCAAGTTATTCTCATTTTACAGGAAGAAAAGTACATCACAGATTAATCTTGCAGATAGCAATATCTAGCCAGAAGCTGGGTGTTGGAAAGAAGATGATGAAGTCCCACAAAGTTCTTTTTTGTTAAAAACTTCTGCTGTGGGGAAAGGACTGTCTTCAGCTTGCTCAGAAAAGCACACATTCAAACACCACTCAAACCATGTGCAGTGCTCAGCAGCAAACAAGTTACCCTGTAAACCCAACTCTCTCTTCTTACATCAAACCTATTAAATTTCGCACAATTAAGTTTCATGCGTGGGTATATGAAATATTAAATCCAAGAGAACCTAATAAACCTTTTAATGAAGTGCAGCAGGCAATATGAACTGGGAAACAAACAAAAGCTCTCCAAACCTGATAAAAAAGAGAAAGCCGATTCCTGTCTGTATTTTGGCATCACAATTTCTTTTTTCAATTCCATTTACATTTATGCTGAAACCACTCCCACTAAACAGTCCTTCACAAGGAGGGAGGTAAAGACAGCTGGACAGATTCCTTCCCACAGACAACTAATGCTTCTGCTTACATAAGCTTTTCAGTATTTTTGCTAGCACACAACAGAAACTTGCTTGCTTCTATGATTATCAGCACCTCCAAATGAGACTCCAGCTATAGCACCTGAATGCATTATGGGAACTACTGACTGAAATAGTATTTCTTTACCTCTAAATGAGGTGTATGGATTATGAAAAAGCCTGGCATAAAACAAATACATGACAAATGCTAGATCTACCTCTTGTTAGCACAGCAATAAAGACAGGAACAAACCTTCTGGCTTGTGCCAGCAACCATCAACCACGGTAAAGAGTTTCTGTTCTGTTGCCAGCATGTCTGGGCACAGTGGCCCCTGCACCTCTATTGCCTGTGGCAATCATCTGTGGTGCTAAGTAACACCAGTGGGTAAAACAAAGTGCTCATATTTGGTGAGTTACTGTTCAATACCTTTAGCACTGATGTGCTGTTGTAATGTCCCTCTCAGCATTTCCAAAGAGTTTTTGGTGACCAGTGAAACAAACGTAAAAAGTCTGACAACTGTTTTAGCATGCTTTTACCCTGCTTTTTTCCTCCAGAAATACACACAAGTTCAGAGAAAGTATAAAATTACTACAAGCCAATACCTCAACTTCCAGCCCAATTCCTTTTGAAGAAATATCACAATGATTTTAACTCCTCTTCAGAATAACACAAAATACACATTAAATTCAAACCCATACCACACAGCACTTCTTCCCAGCGTTAGAACCAAAATAACCCCCTATGCTGTTACGGTAAGCTGCAGGCAAAGTCCAGGTCATTTGTCTTCTGCTTTTCTTTTCAAGTGCCAGCAAGGCAGCTGTTGCTCAGCAAGCCATAAATATACTGTACTACCAGTATACATTGACAGCCTTCAGGATGGACTCCATTAGTTTCAGGTACCTGCAATGGCAAAAAAACCAAACCACCCCAAACCTACATGAAATACTTTCAATGACTGAATGAATAATGAAATAAAAGCCATCTTTATAAAGCAAACAAAGTGTCAGACAAATTCAAGGTACCTTTGTAACAGTGCCACTGCTGCAGAAAGACTAACTCAGTTTCTGGATGCTTTATCATTCAGTACGTATACCCTGTGGTACCAATTAATGGGACAGTTCTGTATTAAATGATATCAGTCACTGCTATTACACATACTGGTATTCACATGTGAAAAGAACGTGTGATTACAAATACGCATGTTACAATGATTACACAAGACTGCTCAGCAGCCACACTGTGCCAACTGGCCACCCAGCACATTGCCAAGTCTCTCCCCCTGCCGTGGGTCAGTCCCACCCTGTGAGCCTGGGTTACCTGTGGCAGGCAGGGGCACACGCAGTCACCCAGCCATGGCAACGAGCACTAGCTTGCTGTGACTGCAACTCAATCTCTCTCACGTACGGGCACCGCTCCCATCAATGTTTCCCTAAAGTTACCATGGCTGTCGTGATCCAGACTGAGCGCAGCGCTGCCAGAAGGTGCTGTGTGTGCCCAGAGCCCACAGAAGCTAGGCAGACTCCAGGCGTTACTCTGCCTAAGCTTACACCAGCTCCCTGGACAAGCACAAGTGAGGCAGATATTATGCATGTGTATCAATGCTCACCTTTAGACACCAGGAAACCAGGCACATTAAATAGGTATGTATCTCAAGGCAAGTTTGGCAACACCAGACAATAAAATTTCACAGATAGCTCAGCTAACTCCTAATAGAATATATTATGAGTGCAGCAAAGCTAAGGCAAGTTCTGTGTGGTCCAGATTTTACTCCAAAGTCCTCTTAAGTTATTGCTAAAAAGGTATTAGCATCCCTTCAATCCACGTGTAGCCCCTACATATGAGCATTAATCTCTTAGTTTAAAACAGCCAGCCAAATCTGCCACTAAATAACAAACTGGGTTCCAAGATACTGTGTTTTCAATAGCTAACTTATTTTACTGCAAACAAACAAAAAAATCCTATTCAAAAATACATGCACAAAATATTTTGTTTTAGTGCTGCAGAACGTCACTTCCAGTTTGCACATAATGAGAAAGCAGCAAATGGAAAACTGGAATTGAATTAGATTAAATTGAGGAAATGTACCTCTGCTTGTAACTAGATTTGTCCAGTTCTCCTCCTCTACCCTCAGCCTCTTCAGCTATTTTCTATTTCTAAAAACCAAATTTAATTTATAAAACAATTACCCTTTTCAGCAGCCTGTGTCTGGTCAGCTCATCTGCCATTAACTGCTTGTGCTGGGGATTACATTTGCAGTGCCAGGCTGAGGCAGTTTCGAAAGCTGCTGCTTTCACTTGGTTCCCGAATCTCCGTACAATAGCTGCATCTCCAGGCAACCACTGCAGCTAGCCAGAAAACGGTTTAGCACTATGATTTCAGAGTAATTCTTGTGCAATTCCGTAACAGCCAAGCAGGCTGTGCAACACAGATGGCATCCTCACACTGACAGGCACAGTCCTGTGCTTTTGCCAGGAAAAGCAAACACAGGGAGGGGAAAGGCCCAAGCCTGCCCTCCCACAGACCTCATGCTGCCCAGCATACTCATTCCTCATCCCCACATCCCACAGAACAGCTAAAAGATCCTCCAGTAGATCTAGACAACCTCAGACATCTGTCCTTATAATATGAAGCAATGCTTTCATCTAAACCTCTTCCTTGTTGTTTCTTGTGGACTAATTTACTCTCTAGTGAGCAAAGAAATCCACAGCTTTCAAGAACAATTTGACTTCTGAGAGACAGAAGGGGCGACTGTTGCAGGATTTGTGAAGGCCTTGATTATTTCTAGTTCAAGACAAGGTCAGCTGCAATGGAAAAGCAGCACTACCGTAAGCTTCCACGTGCCTGCCAAGCACAGAACTGGAATGCCTCCAAACACGAGCACAGTTTGAGTAGAACTAAACTAATATTGGAAACAGCATTTCTAAGCAAACAGATTTTTTTTTTTAACTGTGCTACTGTCCTATTTTTTAAATGAACATTTAGTGTTATATGTCTCATCACTCAAAAAGCTAGAGGAGAAATAACAATATCTTAGAGAAAATTGAGAATCTAAATGAGATCTAAAAACGAGAAAATGAGATCTAAAAAACATGCAGCAAAGTTTATTTTATGAATTAAGACTTGAAGAATTTACTGTTTATTAGCAAGGCCTTCCTAAAACTAAAGCTCAAAATTAATTTCATACCATACAGAATGCATGCACACCTGTATCATGCAATAAAGCAGCAGAATACAGACATTGGTCCTAGTAACGGGTCAAACATACTCTAGTGCTGAAAGGGACTACAGACATTTAATATCCATGTAGCTCATAAGCCTGAAGCTACTGGACTGTCTCTCCTCAAAGAGCATGAACAAGTAATATTAGAGAGTAAGAAGCGCAAGTATCTGCTGTTACAGTGCACTGGGGACAGTGCTCAGCTGTACTACTAACACAGTTGGCATTAGCTCAAGGTCTGGACACCACGTTGTAGCAAATATATGGACATACTTTGAAATATTCAAGTCACTCATAGGCTACTCCTGGTGTAAGGATCAACCCTGAAAACAGCCCCTGGGAATGTTTTTTATCTTTAAAAGAAAAGAACAAAAAGGAACTCCAGAAGATGCTGTCTCACTTAAGTTCATATTTGGGGAGGTAGCTTCCAGTCCATTAAGAACCTCTATGTACACTTTCAGATTGTTACTGTGCTTACACTGCACTTCTGGACATCACCCACAGTCAGTAGAGCAGCAGACATCCCAAATACCTTGTTCAGGCATGAAGGCTATATCACTTTTGCAGGTGTTCTGGGAAACTTAACATCCCCAAAAGGCCTGTTGGAAATCAAAGAAACGCCTTCAGAGCCAACATAGGAAGTGCACAAACAAGGGAACATGTCACAAAAATTTTACCACAAGGAAGCAGTCATCTGTGCCTCTGGCTCTCAATGGCTGCTCCATGCCACCAAAACTGTGGTTTCCCAGACAGTTCAACCAGTCTGCAATTTGATGGCTGGGCTCTGGATATATTTATGTACCAAGGCAAATATCGAAAAAGCAAACCAAGGACAAAAGGACTGCCTTAAACTGCACATTAAATCCGTCTCACATAAGTATACTTGCTTCTTTTAAGTTTAAGGTTTCTATTAATAAATATGCTTCAGTTTATATGACCTATAAGCTCATGCACAGAAGTATGAAACACCATCTACATTACATTGGTGTGGTTTCATATTAATCACTAGCACTGACGATACTGAACACTAATAAAGATTATTATTGTGAAAAGTTTATGGTGATAGCACCTGATGGTCACACTGCTTAAACAGCGTACAGATCACAAATTCAAAAGGAAAGAGGAAAGAAAGGTCTTTTGGCGTGTCCCCCAGAGACAATTAGGCAATCAAATGTATTTCTGTGGATAAGGATTAATGGAGAAAACAATTCTATATGCAGAACAGAGTATGACACCCTATTTCTTTCGTAAATTATGTGGGATTTTTTCCCTCCAACATTTAGCAATAACACACAAATTAGCCGCCTTCATCATTCCTGCTCTGGAGCACAGAGCTGTAAGGAGTGGCTGAGTCACACCGCTGGTAAAACTTAACCAGAGCCTGGTATTAATTATGTAATTAGGGCAGTATCAGGAAAAGGAACATACTTTCTGTAGCAGCTTTCTGCTATATGACTGAATGCTGAGCAGAGATTAAATCTGCTAAACAAATGTCATTTTTTCATCTTAAATTATGTATAACTTAAAAGAGAGTTTAAGGAAAGCTTGAAGAGTGCACAGCCCAGCAGCCTAGTAATGAGTCATGACAAGTGCTGCCAGTATTTGAGACACTGTGGCCAGAAATTTAGAGTGTGAGAATTCACCTGAGATAAAACAGTACTGTCAAAAGTAATGTTGTGAACGTAAATTGATTGGGCCATGGCTTACAAGAGACACCAGAATTACCTCGGAACCCCTGAATTCTAAATGTGACAAGAGTTTAGGTTTGTAGGTACTCAGGTTTTGTGGGGTTGTGGGGTTGGTTTGTTTGGTTTTCCCATTTTTAACTCTTACACCTAATAAGTGTTATTCCGTAGCTTGGTAAAGCAGTAATGACTAGAGTATTTTGGGGGGTTGGTTAGCCTAACACATCCAAGTACACCAAGCCCATAAGAAGTACATCACTCACAGCACAAACATCGATGGTGTCAACTCTTTGGAAAAGCACACGAACTACTGTAGGATTACCAGAGTCAGACTTTCCTAAAAAATAGTTTTGTGGGACGACTGGTTTCAAAAACATTGCCCACAGCATCACAGTACATCAACAAATGAACTAATGATGCCCACATGGTATTTTCAATTAAGGGCACAGAACTGACTAACTTTCTGGTGCAAAAGTTGAACACTCCTACTTGCAGAGCAACTTCTGCACACCCTCACACACACAAAAACCCACAAAACTGTTTTACCTGTAAAGTCAAAGGAATAACTTTAAAAGAAATTCCATGTATATAAGAAACTGCATATACAATATAAAATATACATAATATAAAATATCATATATGCAAGTAAAATATGTTAAGAATAAGTACATACTTTCAGGAACTTCCCCACATTCAAAGTCACCAGCACACTTAGGGAAATCAAGAATAAGCATCACAAATTCAGAAATAAGCAAATAAAACAACGTTTATCCATTCCAGGAACATGATTTTCTTTTTTTTTTTTTTTTCTTCAAACAGGAGAGGATAACCAATGCAATACACATTCATCCAAATGACCGAAAGCACCTAGTCAGGCACGCCAGCACCAGGCTTCATCCAATTTCTTCCTCTTAGTAGTTAAATGTATTCTATTCTAGAAGCTCACGTCAAAATTGCTTAATTTTTAAAAAGAGGTATTCTGTTATTTTTAAACAAAGTTAAAAGGGTTTCTTGTGTCTGCAGAAAGAACTCTTAATTATTGCCTCCCTAACCCAGATTCCCCTTTCCTTTTCACCAGCACCCACACACCCACCTACCCGCACACATACACTTATGTTCCCAGCCTTTAGAGCTCCAGAAATCACTACACATTCATGCCAAGACTACTGTAGCACTGAAATTGTTTTCATTTCTCTCATCTCCATACAGAGATTTTACCTTCCCAGTTTTCTATTCTCAAGTCTAGGGCAGTTGGTTGCTTTACACTGATGAGCCACAGGTCCAAAAATTACATTTCACCAACTCTAAACAAACACGAAGTTACCAACATACTTATTATAGCTAAAGCTACAAGCCACTTCCCAAGTAATTACAGTCAAATAATACAACAGAAGAAAAGGAGGATCAGGTCAGTTAAAAGAAAATTACAGTTGTCATTAATCATTACCAAAATGACTGCTTAGCTAACACTATTAAAACAACAACCAGACACTTCACAGTGGGACAAGACAGCTAAAAACTGTTTTCATAATCTGCTCGGAACAGTGCCTTAGTTTTCAGCGCAACATTCTTGGAACAAAAACCACTGTATGACTTCTGTGCCACTCCTTGTAAAGAAAAAAAACAACTCTGTATCCATAACACCCGATCCACCGAGTTCCAAAGCAAACTGCAGAAAATTTCTTCATATTTATTGTTGACTGTTTCTAATGAACAGAAGTTGCTCTGTTTCCAAACAGAAGGTAGACTGTTCAAGCAGTGACAAACTCTGAGCTGGGAAATCCTAACTGTGCAGTAAGGGAAAATAACCCACTTGCTTTATTTAGCACTGCTTTAAAACTTGCAAAACAGAAAGCAACAGTATTATCCAACTTACTCAGTCCAGCTGGTTCAGCTATACATTTTTATATGTCAGAATGTCTAGCCCAGTTTTGATTCTTTCCTATCTATTCATGCTATTTGCAAGGCTACAAACACATCCACAGTAACAGCAACAGCACCAAAGATGACTTTTTCCATCCTTCTGTTCCTATGCACTGACACTGTATTAGGCTGCCCTGTGAAGACTTGATCACCTTGCTGCTTTGTTGGCTTTGATGATGCTTTAAAAGAAGGCTTCTAAAGAGTTAAAGTCAGGGCAATTCAAGAAACCATGCTAAAAACCCAGTAGGTAGCATTTTTCCACAGAGACATCCTCCAAATTGGTTGCTCAGTACAACGCTGGATGCCCTTTTGTTGCATGCACCATTTTGGGCAAACATAAACTGCCAGTCCTCAAATTCCTCCCCACTTTCCAAACCCCGCAACAGTTGGGATGCTAGCAAGCCTCTTGGTACTGATTCTAACAATCCCATAAAGTTTCAACCAGGTGCAAAACTTGATCCTCTACAGGCCATAATTTTTTATTTTGCTAAGCGCAAGCTGATTTTCAGATGTGGTAGAGGGGGGATGGGGAGGAGGGGCACAGGTGAAATGTTAATAGGAAAATATTCAGAATTTATATAAAAATACCAATGGAAAGCTTAAATAACAACAGAAGTCAAAAGAAAGGGACTGGTCACAGCTGACCAGCGAAACAAGTTTGCAGGTGGCAGTTCCATAAAGTTTATCAATCAGGGCCTTGCTCAACACCATCTGTGCAAGAAATCCACCAGAATCTGGGACTTCACAGGACAGCCAGTTTCCACATACAAATTCACATCCAAAGGCTAGAAGGAAGAGAAGCTCTCCACTGCAGCAACATCTGCAACAAGAACTAAGCTGCTACCATTTCATATCCTCAGCCTTTTATCCATTCCAGGGTGATACAGGACTTAAAAGACATTATGTACATAGGAATATAAAAGTGCAGGGAGTAACTTCACACAGACAAATCCAATTATATGCATTTTTACACCCTCAGTTCTCACAGAAGAAAGCCCCTGTAGCACACACTCAGATGGATTACCCTGAAGAAAGGCAAGAAACAAGTATGATGAAAAGCTTTAACAGACCAGTTCTGACAGAAAATTGGGAATATGATTAAAACAAAGACCTGTGTCTAAATGTGGATACTGCATGGAAAATAACTTCATGACTGACAAACCAGAAGCTTTCTAAACATTTTCATGTTTCTACATTGCCTAGCGCATTCGGTTTCCTCACTGCCAGTAGAGAAGAACATCCTTTATGTAAAGATGGAGAAACAAATTAGAGAATGCCTTAGGTCGAAGAAGACATGTTAAAAAATGGTCATCTAATGCTTTTAACCTGATTAAACTTAGAGGTGTGATGCTTCAATATTACTTCTACTCATTCTCCATTAAAATTACCCAAACAGCTTATTGACTGTAACAGCCAATATTATCACTGGAGTTCTTAACCTTACAACATGGAAGAGTATACTCTGCTACTCATCAGGAAAGTCACAAAATTTCATAGTTATGCCTTTTGGTAACATGTAAGACAGAAAAAGCTGCTTGATTTTCTAATAGTTTAGCTTCCACTCCAGGCAGGAGAAAGTTCTTGTTGGCCAGGCTGAACAAATCCAGTGTGGAAATCATTGTGGAAATACAGTCATTCCCCTGGTTTAATTGCTACTAGCATGCAGACCTCACTGCCATAGCAAGCCTGCAGTTTGGAATTACCACTAATAAAAATAATACTGGTACATTTCAGTAAATTCTTTAGCTCCAGGACAGAGTACATCCATTAAATAAGTGCACCCTGGTAATGCAGCACGGTGTAAACTGACAGGTTCACAAGACTCCTGACAAACACTGTGAATAAAATCTATAAAGAACTAACTACTTCCTTGCTACTTGTATCAGCTTTAAACAACTAATATCTATGCTGGCATAGCAGTGAGGGTAAGCACTTTCGGCTTTGTGCTCTAGCTGTGGGCTTAATCTTTCATTAGGGCTCAGGTTCCACGATTAGATTACAAATCCAACCAGAACTCCAAATCTATTAATGCAAAGTCACTTTAAAAAGAAGATAAATCATGCAGCAAGGCACCTCACACGGATTAGAAGCAATTCCCTCAATTTTACTTTACAGAAGGCTCTCCTTCTGTTTCTGGAACAATCCTTCTCTTCTGGGCGCAGCTGCTAGCCTGGGCTTTGCTCTGCCAGGCTCCCTCAGCTCCAGCACACACAGGGCAGCAACACCTGATCCTGGGATCAGTTCTGCCTGCTGAACGCTCCACTGCAGCTCCATGGGGGCAGAAAGAAAAGGCTGTCTTGACAAGCTTCTTCAGGGTCAAAACCCATTTCATTGTCTTGAGTAAATGAAATCAGCTTTTCTCAGCATGTAATACTTCCAAACCAGGCATTTCCCAGCTGCTCTCAGAAATCATCAATGCAAATCACTTGTAGCACAGATGCTTTCAAAACAAGTATTTCTAGATAAAATAAACTATCTCAAATTTAAGCTTATGGTAACTGTTTACATATCGGGACTCCAGTAAAACTGAGATGGCTGTAGTCCCTGCCACAAAACTCATGAGCAAATATCTCACTCCTCAGAGCACTTAACAGCAGACAAGGTTTTCGCTTCAATGAGACCTGAGAGGAGAATGCACAGAGGGATGTACGCATAAGGTTTTCCAGGATCAATACCTAACAAGAAGGTTTGCTGAGAAATGGAAAACTGAGTCAACACAAAATAACGCAGTAATGGCATCGCTGCAGTGCCTAAAGGCCAGGAGGGCCTTATGCTAAGGCTAATATAAAGCTTTCACAAAGAGCCATACATTTATTAAAAGCTACAGATATATCTACATATCAATAACTTTAAAACTATTTGATACTGTTTTCCTCCAGCACCAATGCTTCCCCACCATAACCACTACTTTCACAGTGAATGCCTCTAAAAAAAAGGCAAAAGCACCATACAGCAATAACAAAGCTCCAGTATTTTGGCCAACCTCACTTCCACTTCAAATAACTTCCTCTAACACTACAAGCAACATTTGAGGGATGGGGAGAAGAAGGCTGTTTCTTCCAGCATGTGCTAAAGGTAACAGATATTTAGACAGAAAAATTGACTACTTAGACCAAGCTTCTTAAGCTAACTGGTGTTCTATCCGAATTGCCAGGAATGATTAAGTAAGGTCTTAAAAGAGTGTTAGTAGATCAACACTATTTATTTTTTCCAGAATCTCTGGATTTCTCTAAAATGGGTTCTTACTCTTCAAAAGTTTGCCTTTTACAATTTCAGTGTCAGAGCTAAAGAGAAAAGTCTCTGGGCTAAGTTTTTGGGTTTTGCTAACTCAGTCTAGACAGTTTTAATTGTACAATTTAACTGATTTCACCACTGAATCTAAAGAAATGCTAAAGCAAGAAACAATGGTAGTAATGACGGCTCTTTCATTTCTTTTGAAATAAAACACTGCCAAGGGTTTTTCTCTTTTTTTTTTTTTTTTTAAGGAACATGACAGCCAAGCAGATACTACCACCTTAAGATCCTCACAGAAAAGTTTGCTTTCTCCCTAGTTTCAGTTATAGACTTTGCTTGCCCATGCTTTATCACTTGACTTTTGTTTACACAGAAATACAGAACTCTGTCATCAAATGAAGTGCAACTGCAGCGCAGCCCTTATGTAAGCCTTATCACATGAATAATTAGCAGGGCCCATGGAAACTACAAATAGCTTATTTCCCAATGAAACTTAGAGTTAACCATTTCTAGACCACTGAATTAAAGCCAGTGGTTGAAGAAGGGGAACAAAACAACTTGAAACTGTTAGCGAGCGACAGATCTCAGACAGGGTCTGGGATTACTTGGAACTAAGAAGAGGATTTCCCAGCTTTTTGAAGTTTGAGCTCAGCACTAGTTGCACTTCACATACAATCATGTTTTTAACTAAACACATAATTGGATTTTCAATCAAATCCAGTTGGCTGTTGTTACACAGTATGCCAGATAATCTTATCAATGTCAGAATGGATCAAAAGCGTATACAGACTCTTGTGTCTTTTCTATACTACCCATCATCATCCTACTCTGAAGGTATCACAAACACTTTTCAGCTCAGTGTACCAAGACTTCAGCCCTGCATTCCCAGGCAGCCACTGTATTTATGTTGTTGATCCCTAACCTACAGCAGCAGCGTTGGCAGAGGGGGTCATGCAAAGGCAGAAAAAAGTGGAGCAACACAAAGCCTCAGCAGCTAGAAAATAGTACAGCAGTGACACTCTGGCTGGAACTTGCTGTCACAGCAGGAACTGCTAAAGCACCTCTAGAAATTCCTACTTAAATCATGGCTTTTTTAAAAAAAGCCATCAATTCTGACAGTTGAAGTCCTTTTTCACCTACCTTATCTCACAAGTTAAAACAAAAAGCTAGTCCAGGACTCAAACAAGTGTCTAAAACCTGGACAAAAATAAATAAATATCCTTTTTAAAAAGCAAAACCCCACATAAAATCCCCCACCCCTCATAAGAAAGGTCCTTCTGTAATCTGTAGTTCTCCTGGGATTTCTGCATCAGTCACAAGCACACCAAACTGAACAAGTCCAGTATGCGATAACACATAATAAGGATATTCAGAAAGATTTGTGGAAGAAAAGAAAAGCACTCTGGCTGCCCTTGAGTCTTCCATACTTCAAAATAAAACTGGTAAGTCCCTAGCTCTACACCCTCTTATCTTTCCTACCTAGCTGGGGGGAAAGAAAGGGAGAACTTTGAAAGTCCGTTTCCTGTGGTAACAAAACTTCTCAGCTGTTAACAAAGTAATTGAGGATATACCCTACCTTTTTGCTCCGATTGTACCTAGACCGATAAGCAATAGGGTTCTCCCTGAACAAATACTTAGAAGAGGGGGTCACTGATACTCCAACACCAGAGTTCACCTTATAAACAGCAGCAAATGTCCAAGACTTTGTAGCTTAACCTTGGCACTGAAGAAAGATACCTGAAATAAGGTCACATGGATTACTTATTTCCAACTTTGGAAGCAAGATAGACAGTGTCCCTTAACCAGGCATTTGCTCACACTGGCACAAACAAGTGAGGACACTGGTGTATACAAGGTATACGGCATCACCTGCCCTGAGAGGTAGTAATATATCCAAAGAATGGCCAGTACTGGAAACAGCTGTAGCAAAGAAGCCCCTTAAAAACACACACACAAACACACACACAAAAAATCTTTCAGCTATTTCTCCCAGCAGTATCTTGTAAGTTATGCACCAAGTACCACTTTACATCAACCAGCACTAGTTCTCACATATTAATATATCCATGTCTTCATTTTAACCTAGCAGTTTTCCTTCTGGTGTTTCCCTCATCTGCTTATAAGATCTCCAGAGATGGGAGATGTTCGCCTCAAAAGACAAACAGATACGGAAAATAAGTCTTAATAATCTAATTTATATATTACACTTTAAAGTGACTGAGGAAAAAGGTCTCAGTGTGTTGAATGCATTAATACCCAAAACCCTGGGTTATGACATAACTTAAAATCATACCTTAAACTGATTTCTTTTGAATATTTGAATGCCAACCCCTAAAGCATTCTGAAGCATCTGACATTCAGAAGCTGAAGGCAGATCTTGCAGAAATATTAGACAAGTAAATGGCCAAAGCATTATTAGCTAATGAGGAAGAACCAAGCCAAAAACCCTATGACCTACAGAAAAGAGCAAGAGTGACTCACGAAAAACAAGTTTACAAATTTAGTATTTGAAATACAATTACTGTAACTATTTAATGCAATAATACACTGCAGTCCAATTGTAGCACTGTTATTTTGAACAGAAAGCAGGTTAACACTCAAGATACTACAGTTTACTTTTTATCATCAGAATGGGAAAATAACACAATGCCAACTGATGTAACTTCTGAGCAAAGGCGAGGACCTCTCACACATATTGCTGTGTGGAGTGACCATCCCCCTCTATACCAATGAGGCAGCAAAACTGGAGAGAAATTTTCACTAAAAGTGAAGTACATTACAAGCGTTCGGCCCCACTGGGTATTCATTACTTGGTTAGACATATAGCCTTGCACAAAAGGAGTTTAATCTTACAATGAAAATTGTGTATATAAATTACAGGATATATACCGAAAACATGCAGGCAATCACCCAACTAGCCTACAATTAGTCAGGTTTCCTTGATATATCTGATAAAAGTTGGAAGTCAGTAACATTTCCTAGCTGCAGTCTGAGAAATCAAAACTGTATCTTCAAGGGATGCAAATATCATGAACTTTCTTCAGTCTACCAATACATTCCTCTGGTTTAAACAGATTGAACTTCAACCAGACAACTCTTACACTGCTTCTAGGCAGACATCCTGCAATACAAACCAAGCTGAATATTAACACTTCCCAGTGCTCCGTACACGATATAAATACACAAAACCAAAGAAATACATCCATTTTTAAAATCCATTTTTCAAAGACAAGACAAAAATTGATAATGCACAAGTTATAATTAATTTCCCAAGAGTCATAAGAAACTGTTTCAAGATAAGTAACTGATGTTTGGGTTGTATTCACAAGATTATCACATGCTTCTGGGATGAACTACTGACTATTGTATGCTTTCTTTCTGACTTACAGAAGATACTGTTTGAACAAGCCAGAAGAACTGAAAGAATTAAGCATACTGTCACACTGGGGGAGAGGGGAACAGACATGATTATTCTACAAGATGGATGAAGAGAGCATGAACACCTGAAAAATAAAGAAACATTAAACAGTAGTGGAGGCTAATTATTCTCAGTAGTCAGCTTGGCCAAAAGAATAAGTGAGCTTAAACTGTGGCAGAAGAAATGCAAGCCAAAGGTGATGACCATGTATTCCTGATAGAACAGGAAAGCAGACTATTGCCCATAACTGAATCGCACTCCAAATGCCTTCACAGCAGCAATATTGCATCTACCATTAAGCAGTCTTCAAAGCACGTAGGGGAGGGCTGGAAGAAGGGAAAGAACAGACTTTAGAACAGATAGAATATAGAAACCATGCAAACATACAAGAAGTCTCCAGTAGTTTATGCTGCATATGCTTGCAGCACTACCTCTTCATAGCAGCCACATCACCAGCACCACTGGATGAGTGTCCCCCAAGAATCTGCTCCATCATAATCAGAATTCATCTGGAGAAGAGAGACTGCACCCCTTTACTGAAGGCGGCACCCATATCTCACCCTTTCCAATAGATCATAGGAACAGAGCTCTTTGATATCTTCCTGGCTTTTAGACCCTGCCTGCGCTCTTCCAATACAGACAAAAAAGATTACAAAGACAACAGACCCAAGCTCCTTACTGAGGTTCACATGGGGGGGGGGAGGGAAGTGGAGGGGAAAGGGACACGCATGACAAGAGGCAGTGGTCATAAACCAAAGCAAAACGTTTCCCAGCATGGCATAAAAAATAATTTTGCCCATTAGTACAGTCAAGCATCGGTTGTCCAAAGTGACTGAGGAATCTCCATCCTCAGAGCTTTTTCCAAGACTTAACTTGACAGAGCCTTGAGCAACCTTTTGCCTGAATTAAGTTTTGACCCTGCTTTGAGCAGAAGGTTGGCTCAGATGACCTCCTGAGGTCCCTTCAAACCTGAATTAGGTTAAGATTACCCTTCCAAATCTGTAAGGCTTTATAGTTCCTGTGGACGTTGCCACATCCCTGTAAACATATTCTGACATCTGAATGGGATCATTCAACTGTGCCAAATTCGGGCCCTGGCACTCTACAGGCAGCTTCACAGAATTACAGATAATTAGGATAGAAAAGCGCTGGAAAGGTCATAGAGTTTATTCATGCACTCCACCATTCTGGACCAAGGTACTATCTGCTATGTCCAAAATGTTCCCAGCTGTTATCAGTTTGAACTATGTTAAAGTTTCCTATATGGGCAATTCCACATCTCCACAGACAAATTATTCCAGGACATCTGTCCTTACAATAGAAAATCAAATTTTCTTCTTACCTTTTTCTTTTTATACTGCAATTTAAGCCTGTATTAACATTTATCCACTTTACCTTGAACATGAGCAATTTAATCTCTTCTATTTTGTATTTCACTCTAGCTGTTTCAAGATGTACCTCTTACCAATCTTCACTCCTCATATCTTACACTATGGACTGGTTATATTTTCTAAGCAGTTATTCCCCTTCTTTTTTCAAAGTTCCCCCTCAGTTCACATTTTTTTTTTTGAACAGCAGCACCCAAAACTTATCACTGGACATTAGCCAAGACATTACCAGTACTGAACAAAGGATACAGATTACTCCTAACCTTACGTAAAAACTGATTCCTATACACTCCAATTTTCTTTTGCCACAATACAACACTGCTGTTTCATGCTTAATTTTTTTACACGTAATTCAATCACCTGAATTCTTGTCTGCAGTAGCAGCAGAGCATGCACTGGCCCTTTATTTCCAGCCAAACATCAAAGATGTAGGCCACCACCATTTTACGCAGGTCCTCTCTTCCCAAAGAAGCAACTCAGTATCGAGCAGTCACGAGAGCTAAAAATCAGCAAAAGCCTTGGCCTAGCAGCCTTGCAGCCTGCTTTTAGGGCTGCAAGCACAGAAAAATGCACTCTCATCTGAAGCTTTTAGTTGTACAATGTTTCTTCCTCTTTGGCACCTACCAAGGCTTTACTTGTTGACATTTAAGAACAATGACAACGTCCATCTGTTCCTCAAAGGCTTTGCTAGCAATGATAATGAGATATATCTACTGCTACACTTTAAAATGCGGAGCCAAGACTGTGGATTGACTAGATGACCAGTTGATGTAGATCACTGGTGACTGTGGGGAATTAAAAACAAACAGAACAAAGATATCCACAAAACAAAAACAAAACAGGTTCAAAACCATAAGTCTGAAGATTTTGGAAGAACAAAAGAAAAAGGGCATCTAGCTGTACTGATGTTTAATTGTCAAATATCTTACCTATCGATACCAGTTCAGTCCTGTCTCACATATCAAGTTTTAGAGCACACTGAATACCAATCCACTTTTGCTGAACTCAAAGTTCTCCTAGTGAAGATCAAACTGGCAATTTTATTGTTCCTGAGTGATGGGCTAACTGATTAGATTAGACAGAAGTATAAGCCACGCTTTAAGTGATATAGATTGAACAGGTGGCCTTCTTTCTGACCCACTACCTCTTCAAACACTGTTAAAAGTAGAATCCTTCTCTTTCCTATCATGTCTAGAAAAATATATATATTTGGATATTTAGCCCCCCTTAACCCAGCATGAAAACATTTTTCTGGTCTTTAACATGTTTCAAAGAGTTTGTGCATAAAACAAATCAACCTTTCCCAAATATACCATTCTTCATACACAGTATAATAGTAGCAGTAAAAGAGAATACAGGAGATGTTTAGATGTTATCAACATCCCTGGTCTGCAAAGTAATGTGCACAGATAAGGCTTAAAAAAAAAAAAAAAAGTTAAATTTCAAAGGCATCACATTACAGAGCCAAAGTCTAAAAATAATTTAAGTACATATGAAATCATTAAAGACCAGACTTCAAAAGGAATGCATTTGAGACCAGGAGTGAAAAAAACCTTACCTGGACAACT
Organism: Lathamus discolor; assembly: GCF_037157495.1. Lineage (NCBI taxonomy): Eukaryota > Metazoa > Chordata > Aves > Psittaciformes > Psittacidae > Lathamus > Lathamus discolor. The sequence goes on from NC_088884.1 coordinate 28,152,106, forward strand.
TCCATAGAGTGACAACTGAAGCAATATATAGTTTGCTTAGCAGGTTAAAAAGAATATTAGTAGTCAGCTATTCCTACAGATCAAAGTGTCTGGTACAGGCCTCGTTTTTCTGCTCTTCACACAGAAACAAATAATGGGGGGAGGGAGAAACAAAGCTAAATACGTACTTTAGCAGAACATAAAATTTTAATTGTAATACTTTTCATGGAAGGTAATGATTAGCTTGGGTGTTTTAGTAGCAGTTGCTTTTCTTATGATACTACAACATGTATTATTTATATCACACCATAAGCATTTACTATGCAGCTACCTCTTCGGCCTGGGGAGCTTATGACATAATTCTGAGATGACAATACACGAAGTGCTAGTGGAGCATGGGAAGAGAAAAGCAGGAAAACAAGATTTAAAAAAAAGACAAGAGGCAGTACCTACACTCATAGCCCTCTCAGTCTTTTTTAGGTAGAGATGGGAACAGAGATTCTGACCTAGGACAGAATCAAGCACAGCAAGACAGAGGCACTGCTGCAGTTGGCAAGAGCATTTAATCAATACTACAGAAAGAGAGATTAGTAATTCCAAGAGCTTGGGATAATGTACTACTGAGAGTGACATAAATGGTCTCAGCACCCATCTCTCAATTGGTCACATACTAAAGGCAAAAAGTGTCCAACAAAATGAACACTAAGAATTACTGGCTCTGAAAACAAAGTTAATTATACAGCTTCTTAATTTTTAATACAAACAGCCATCTTGAGTCAGTCTACCTTCCTATGACTTTATTCCAAGAAGATGCAGTCTCACAGGCAATGTGGTACCAAATGCTTCAAAGAAAGTCCTATACAATACTAATTATTATATTTGGTTATATTGCAGGTTTATATTGCAGATGGGACATTTCTTAGCAAGCTTGCTAGTGACCCCAGAATTACACAATACCGTATTTCATTATTGGCAATATACTTCTAGAGGATACTTTTTCCATGTTTTAAACTTGCATAATCTTAAATCAACATTGCTAACAAATGCTTCAGCACAGTCTCCTGACCAACATTAATTATCCACACCTATACTGCTTTTCAGCTTAAGATCACCTCTTAACTTCATTTTAGCAGTATTAAGTAAAAGACAGTTAACATGGTTAGAAATGGAAGGAAAAAACTGTGAACTTAATGAAAAAATACACCGGCTTAAACAAAGATAATAACAAAGTAGTTGGACCTCTGACCCAAGATGCAGAAGATGTTTGTTCAAGACCCCAGATGAGATTAGACCATGTAAACAGAGAAGCCTGTTTAATCAAACTCTTCCATTATCAAATGAAACCAGGGCAGAAAAGATAAAGTGCCAGACTGAGATGCTTCACAAAGCAGAAACATTTTCTGTCCAGTCCTATTAGCCATACCCTTCCATGCATTCAGCTATGGTAGTTGAACCATCATGCTATAGCATACTACCATCCTTTAACTCTTATCCACCTTGAGAATCCCGTTTTATTCATGTTTTTAAATGAACAATTTTGATCATAAAGGAAAGGGAAAGTAAGTGTCCTTCAAAGCTACAGTATACAAGAGAAAGCATTTCAAGAAACCTAGAGTATTTAAGAACAAGTATGGAAAAACTACTTTGAATCCAACATGTCCTGCAAAGACTTCAGTATTTGCTAAGCAACTGAACTAGGCAGAGTTCCCGTAACAGCATGAACAGTAGAACCAGTGGCAAGACACCGAAAATTACATAGGCAACAAATCCTTTAATCCATTTTTAAATCCAGCAGTGGAAATGAACTATTCAAATTGAATGTATGCAAATTTCTGTGTATAGTAGAACAGTAATATCATAACTTTTTACTAAGGTTTTGTTGCTCTTACTTTTCTGTGTTGAAACTCCACACTAAACAGGCTCAAGGGATATGTCAATCATTTTTGTTAGGTAGACTTAAAGACCTAAAGATGCTTAAAGGGTGCATTGTCCCAGACAGCAAACCAGCATCTATCAGCTGATTCAAAAAAGTTCTTTAAACCACAATCAATTATTCCATCAATGGCCAACTTCATGAAATCTGTTGAGGATACTAACAAACATTAAGGACAAGAAGGTACCCCCTCCTCACTCCTTATTTACATACAGAATCTATCCAGGAAATGTTTTATGCTAATCAATTGTTAGCTCTGACTCAGTTTTGCGCATTTTAAAATACATACTGAACAGACCTTCTCTATACATCAAACTTATTGTGCCACTGACCTTAAAATCCTTTCACCATTCTCCATTTGCATTTTGTTGCTATGGCAAAGACAAACAGGAGAATATGTTTGAAAAGCAAGGCTGCATTCCCCCTTGAGTTACAATGGAGCAGCCATTTATTCCAGATATGTTTCAGCAGGGAAAAGTGGAAATAACATGGAGAACTACAAAAAAAAGGAGGAAGGATGAAAAGAAAATGAACAAAGATTTAAAACTACTTTAGAGAAGAGAAAGAAAGCACACATAGCTCATGTAGTTACTCTTGCTGGACTTGTTCAGATCTGGTTTGATTTCTAATTAAGCTTTCTTCACCAGTTCAAATGATACTTTTAACTTCTTTCAACTATTTGACATAGGAATAACACTAGCAGAACAAAAAAATTCTCTGCGCCTGCAGCCAGCACAGATACAGCAGATACTGAAACTTTTCCTTTGGCAGAAAAAAACCCTGCCCCTAAAATGGCTTTATTTTCCCAGCAGTAATCAGGCAACAGAACATGAAAGCAAGAATTCCAGCAGCCATCTCTGAGTGGGCAGCAAGGGCAATCCATAAAACGCTTAAAGCAAATAGAGGGAAAGCAGAGGGAGGGAGCAAGGATCCCTTGATCCCAAGCACAAGGGACATACAACTACTATAGAAGCATTTACAGAAGTCACAAACTAGAACTACAAATGTGAAGCCCTGAGTTCCGTAAAAAAGGAATGTCTAGGCCAACAATATAAATCCTAACATAAACCATTAAATGAAAGTTGGTGACTAACTTGATGGATTTTCAAAGCAAAGTAAACTCTCAAGTCTTCTACAAAGTTTGGGGAGTGCCAAGTTAGAAATACAATTCACCCACAAGCATGAACAGACCACTCACGCACCCCATTCACTGCTTTGTCATCTTCCTACATTCAAGATATATCCACCCTTTTGCAAGGAACACATAAGATCAAGGGAAATGTCCGACTAAGACTTCTTCAAAGAATGACTTTGTGTTTACAGCACATGAGTGCTGGAAAGGAAGTTAACTTCCTAGAAAGCAGGATCACAGATTTCAGCCTGCTCCAAGCAATATCAGCTACGGATGATCAAGTCCGATGCTGAAACCAGAATTAATTCAGCAGCAGATGGTGTTGGGTCTCTTTTTTTTTTTCCAGCTAAAATGCAAAACATATGGTTGGGGTAGAGTAAAGTTTCAGTGAAGGACAAGGGAATGTTTGTTTAAGTCAGGGAGCAAGGAAAAACATCAAAACTAACAAAAGAGATGCAACTTGAGCTTTCCAAAACCAGGATTTCTTTTGTGGCTTTCCATTAATAGACTCCCTCTCCAAGAAGGGCATTTCCCAATACATAACTTGTCACCAGAAAATACTATATAATACTGTTGAACTTCATTTCTTTTTGGTCTTTGGTGGCGCATACTCACACACTGATAGGGTGCTGAACTTCATTAATACTATTAATATGGTTACTTTCAGACATTTTCCCCAAAAGCATTTTCACAGCTTCACATGATTACAAATGGGTAATAACTCTTGTCTAATAAAAGGAAAAGTTCGGTTCATTTTAAGGAGCTAATGCTCAGTACTGTAATCTATCGCTGTTGCATATCTAGTTACAGAATGATTTATGAGCACTGTATGGGAAGTGTGAAATAAGTACCTCTGCCCTCCAGAGCTGATGATGTATACCATAGCATACATGGCCATTCATCTGACATTTGAGGATCTATTCATGTAGGAAGCTTAAACACAGCTGCAAGTTTTTGCAGAACAGCAACCCAAGAAAGAAAAATCAATTTCAACAGCCAAAGTGCTTCAAAATACAACTCTCAAAAAAGGCAGGCTCCTTCTATTCAGCTGCTTCTTTCCTAGTGTGTTTAACAGTACCTGGGTCTAGCACAGAGAACTTCAGTGTAAAACCTATTCCAAAAAAAAGAAAATGTTGAAAAAGAGGAACACAAAAGAAAAGGTAGAGGGAGGTATGACAACAACAAACAACAGAGTCTGTTGTTTGGAGGGAAGGGGGAAGCCACACACAAAATAGCAAAGAAGGGGAAAGAAAAGAAAGAAAAGGGTTAGAGGTCCAACTGGTCACATAGTTCAAGAACTGAGGGTATGAAAAAAAGAAAACCAGTGTTCCCCAAACATATCTTTGCAGTGGAAGGCTAAGGTTACAAGGGATACCGTTTACGTTATCAAAGGTTAACACTGCGTCCCGATTTCATGCTATAAGCAGCTTGATCAGTTGCAAAAATCTGATCCTAAATTGAATTAGTAATCAATACGTTTTTCTAGAATTCTTTAGCTCCCTTTTAGAACACCAGAAACAGAGGCTGGGTGGTTTTAATTCATCAGCTATTCTTATCACTCCCACTGTTATTAGAAGAGTTTCCAGGTAGATCCATTACATTTTGCACACAATCTCCTACTTGACAAACATCCACATTTAATCTTTATGAAGCAGTGTCATATTTGTATTGCAGACACTCAGGGCAGGTATGAGAAGGAAACTTTTAGATGATTCAGGGAAAAGCACAGTGGCCAGATCCCACAGCTTCTCCACACATGTGAGGAGAAAGGCAGCAGCAACACCCCACATTTTTGCTTGAGGAATGAAACACACAGCAGATGTCAGTCACATCAGATGAAGCAGTAGCAGTGAGGTACTCTTGCCAAAGGAAGGAAGAAGGCACACAAACATACCACAGATGATGAAAAGGGGACACTTCCATAGCTCTGCTCTTCACTGCTCACTGATGTTAAACACATCTGATTATAAAACATCATCCCCTAACTCTTCTCTCCCCTGGTTCTTTGCATTCTGCCCATTAACAGTTTCAACTGAACTCCATCTTTTACAATGGCAACATGCCCTGTGCCAAAGCCCTCCTCTTCCTTTATCTTCATCAACAGGCATTTCATGTCCTATTGTTGTCCACTCCACCTAAGAAGTCACCCCAGCATGTCTGTGACCATGTTAATTTTCTGATTACCAGCAGCTTCCACAGCTCTTCATCTTTTCACATTGTTCTTCATTACTTCTGTTTTCATACAGCATCTTAAAAGGCAGTATTAGATATTTACACTGAAGCTTACTATCTGTATGTCTGGAGGCTGCAAACTTTGAATGAATAAAGGCCATCTTTCTCCTTTGTAGAACTAAAGGACAGGTCTTTACATTCATGTTCTACATTGTTAGATCTTCTCCATAACAAGATCCAAATAACAGGCATCCTTTCATGGTTTATCAGAAAGTAGTCCAACTTTCTTGTCTTCTTAGATCATCATTGCTAGGACACCCTAACCCTGCAGCTCAAGCCACATGGAGTGAGGACAGGCACTGCTACCTCTCCTGCTGTAGCAATTCCAATTCCTGTGACACAGCTCAGGTAGGGTTGGTAAAGTAAGCGTAACTCTGACCTAATGGCATTGACTGCAGTGACCCTGTCCAGCCCCTGGATACTCGTACAATGACTCTCTAAAACACAATACTGACATAGCCCACGTGATGTTGAAGATCCCAGTCTTAGGCGAGAACACAAAAGAAGCCTATACACTGCATTTTAGCTGTGGACATCACTAAAGTGGAAAGACAGGTGAAAATCAGGAACTACCTTCTATATCTTTCTGCACACTTGGACCCAGAAACAGTAACTAACCTATGACGTTTGTACAGTCTCACAGCCTTCTCATAAAGTTACTTCCCATACACTGAAGAGACATCTACAGAAGCCAGACAGCAATTTCAGATTTACAAAAAGGATAGCTTTTCTCATGTAAAAGAAAATACAGCCATCTGATTAGATAACTGGGGGGGGAGGGGCTGTGATTTTATCTGTAAACAGACACTATGCACAGTCACACAGAGAGCAAAGCTCTTTGTTGAAGTTGTACACCATCATCAAAATTGTAAGCCCATAAGCCTCTCAGTGGTGGATGACAACAGAGAAAGAATTTTTTCCTTAATTAGGGAATTTAACATTAGTTACTGGATTATCTGCCAAACTATTTTCAGCTTTCATGCTTCACTAAACCAGAACTCATCATTCACAAACCCATTATTTCACTGAAGAAAATGGGGAGCAATTAGCATACAAGATGATAGCTTAAAGGTGCTGCTAATTGGAAAGAATGAAGTATTTTTGAATCCTGCTGTATACAATTAAGTGAGATAACCAGGTTCTGGAAAAACAATTTGCTAAACAATTTCAGTGATGCCTATTCCATTACCCATGTCTAAGCAAATTCAGGTTTGTTGTAAGTTCAATCCAATGACTTTGCAATATCTTACTTCAGTTTGCAAACTAAAAGCTGGTCCTGCTGCAGAACAAGCCTTGTTCAGGAAATGTACATACAAAAACAATGACTAATTCATCACAGCAGATGATCAGGAGATCATCACAGAACCAAGCTCCCCAAAAGAACTGAGAACAAAACCAACAAGGAAACAGACTGTAATATTCATAATGCACAGCACGGCCCTGATATATATAAAGTTGCAAGACCAGTTGAATTATAGGACTCTGCAAAACACACATCCAGAAATAATAAGAAAACATCTACAAAGAGACACTGGTGGGAAAAAAAGAAGTAATTGGTTGCTAAACATGGAGGGAGAAATCTTGTACATGAATATTTAATCCGCCAAAAGGAAGAAAGCAGACAGGAGGAAAGACACAATTCTTCATTACTAGTGAACTGCATTCAGACATAAGATGTTAGCTAGACAATTATATTACAGAAATCTGCTTTAGAACATTAGGGATCTGTTTTCAAGAGCAACAGCTAGGTGATCTTAATTCACTTTAGAAATAATACATAGCAAAGAATTTGTTAATCCATTTATTCCACATCTATAACTATAAACACATTTGCACCTGTAGGTTTTATTCAATTCCTAGCTGCAACAAACCTCTAGTTGTAAATGAGCTACATCACTATTTTTTTTGGCTCAGAACATATTTAATATTTTCTTCTAATGACAGAGCAGCTGTAAACCTGTAACACGCCCTATTTTTAGGATCACACCTATCTCATCTTTTCCTTTTCAAAAATACAGCCCAATTATGCTTTGGAATAATACCTCCCTTTACTTCATGTGAAAAACGCTTCAACAGATAACAGCATTCACAAAAGCATCGCTCCCCCCATAGAAAATACTGCCGCAACCAGCAAGCAGACTGTAATGAACTGCAGCACACACCCCATGTTATCATGCAGGGGCGGTGTTTCTCTGTTTACTGAAAATGTTATTGAACCGTTTCCCCCACACGCACAGCCCAACAGCAGCGTGCACTAACACTGCTTATTCCTATGCCCTCCAGAGAAGAAAACATCCACCCTCTTTGTCTCCTTATACAATCTTTGAATTCTCTAAGATGAGATGTATGTAGCGGTTCCAAGGACCCACTGGTTAAAAGCAGACCTTCCCCTCAAGTCTGATTTCTTATGGCATAATCCTCCAAGTGTGTCAAGCATATAACATAAGCAAATTTTTTTAAAGGAAAGAAATAAATTATCAGTCAGTATCACAATTAAACCCCAAATATTGACATGCCTATACATAGACATATATACACATGCATATACATATATTTCTCCTCATGTCTGAATTATGCAACCACATCTTGAAAATCAAGGCATCCGTGGGCTAATCTGGAAGTTCTTCAAACAATTAAATAATATCTTCACATAGAAAACCGAGGAGAGCCAAGAGTTCACTGATGAACACCAGATTTTTATCTCTGATAAAAAGAGTAATTTGAATTAGCTGATGTTTTAAAATGATTTAAGCTCCACTCCCGTTTCACATGCACCTATCGCTATTTGCTGCTGCGAGCAGCCTCATGGCAGACCACCCCTCCCGGTATATAACGTTAGGCACAGCCTCCGTGGGATAAAAGCTTTTATCCTTCTAAAATCCACCAGCCTGCCAGGAGCAGCTCTCGCAAAGCTCCGAGATGCAAACGGCAACGCTGCCGTCCGGGGGCTGCTACGCTCCCATGAGTAAGCACTTGCAGCGCCGGGCTATAATTAGTTGGAGTATTTTTAGGGTCACTGGTGAAAATTAGAGAGAAAGGACTGAGAAAAGCCCCAGAACGGTTTATTTTCCTCTCCCTCGGCTATTTCCAACCACCGCAAGGAAAAAGAGACAGAGGCCGAGGTGATGCACCCGCTCTGCGGAGAGCACGTCCCTCGCTGCTGCCCGATGCTGGCACTCAGCACCGCCGCACGCACCGCCCGCGGCCACCCGTGGCGTGACGGCCGCGGGCAGCGCCGCGCTCCGCTCCCCCCGCCGCCCGGCGCCGCCGCTTACCTGACCGCCACCCGCACCGAGCTCTCGTCCTGGCCGGTCGACATGGTGCCGAGGGGCGGCGGCGAGCCGTGCCGGGAGCGGGGCGCTCTGCCGGGCCGGGAGGAGGTGGGGGCTCCGCTACGGCTCCCCCCTCACCTCCTCCTGCTGCTGCTCCGCCACCTCCCCTCTCCAGCCATCTTAGGTGCCGGAATGAATAGGTAGGAGCCGCGGCAGCGCAGGGCGGCTCACGCCGCTCCTCCTCCCAACGCCCGCCCCGCTCCGGCCCGGCCCTCCCAGCGCCTGTGCCGGGAGCGCTGTCACTGAGCCCGGCCCCCGGGCTGCGGCTGCCCCCGCCCCGCGCCGGCCGCAGTGCGTCACTGGCCCCGCCCCGCCACGCCCCACGCACGTGCACGGGCCTCCGCGCGCGAAACCGCCGTCAGGGCTCGGCCGGCTTTCCTGCGGCTCCTCAGCGGGAATGCCGTGCCCCCATGCCGTGCCCCCATGCCGTGCCCCCATGCCGTGCCCCATGCCGTGCCCCCATGCCGTGCCCCCATGCCGTGCCCCATGCCGTGCCCCCATGCCGTGCCCCCATGCCGTGCCCCAATGCCGTGCCCCCATGCCGTGCCCCCATGCCGTGCCCTCATGCCGTGCCCCAATGCCGTGCCCCCATGCCGTGCCCCCATGCCGTGCCCCCATGCCGTGCCCCCATGCCGTGCCCTCATGCCGTGCCCCCATGCCGTGCCCCATGCCGTGCCCTCATGCCGTGCCCCAATGCCGTGCCGGAGTGCCGTGCCCCATGCCGTGCCCCCATGCCGTGCCCCCATGCCGTGCCCCAATGCCGTGCCCCCATGCCGTGCCCCAATGCCGTGCCCCATGCCGTGCCCCCATGCCGTGCCCTCATGCCGTGCCCCAATGCCGTGCCCCCATGCCGTGCCCCCATGCCGTGCCGCCATGCCGTGCCCCCATGCCGTGCCCCCATGCCGTGCCCTCATGCCGTGCCCCAATGCCGTGCCCCCATGCCGTGCCCCCATGCCGTGCCCCATGCCGTGCCCCATGCCGTGCCCCCATGCCGTGCCCTCATGCCGTGCCCCCATGCCGTGCCCCCATGCCGTGCCCCATGCCGTGCCCCCATGCCGTGCCCCATGCCGTACCCCCATGCCGTGCCCCAATGCCGTGCCCCCATGCCGTGCCCCATCCGACCCGCTCCGACCTGATTCCGCTTCCCGCACCCTCTGCGGCGCTCGAGACCCTCATCTCCCGCCCGCGGCCGCACGCAGCTCTCCCATCTTCCCTGCTGGGCAGGGGGGCCGCCCCGTGCGCCCCATCCAAGCATGCCTGTCCTCACCTCGCTAAGGAAGTGCCTTAGCTGGTAACGGAGTGCGCGGGGGACATTGATTTTTGACGCGAATAGTATCCCCATGCCAGGAAACAAGCCCGGTTATTTCGCCCCAGACAATTCGCATTCCAAAGGGAGGTTTTCCATCAGAATAGGCCTGGGTTTGAATGTGTAATGAGATGCTAAAAACCTTGCAGTTCGGGTTGTTTTGCTTCTGATCCTGAAGGCTGTTCACTCCCAGGCCCCAGCAGCAAGTGGAGGCCAGCGGCAGGATGGGGTCTGCCCGTGTCCCTGGCTCCATCAGAAGTCCCTCCTCAGGAGAAATCCCCTGCCACTCTGCTCGTTTCTCATAGTTATTTTCTCCATCTTCCCGATTTTCCTCTATTCATTTAGAAATTGGATTGTTTCTGGGAAATGCCCCACCTGGAAGTCTATTCAAAATGGTGGCCTCCTGCTTTCTCCTGAGTTACTCAGCACCACCGCTCAAGGCTCTGACAGCGTTTGAAAGTGTGGGGGGCTTAGGCTATATAGCATGTCACCGAGGGAGGCTGCGACACTACTTGTCTGAAAGCAGAAAAGTGGAGGCACAGTTCAGTCTGAAGTCATGGTGGGAACGTGGAACAGGCAGAACAAAGCCCACCTTTTCCCAGCTCATGATCCTCTTTTTAACGGCATAGACCAGATGCTTTGCTTCTTTTTTCCACAATGTATTATAGAAAGATAGCAGATATAGAAAAAGGTGAATTGTATTGGCCTTCACCAACACAGAATGGCATCAAAATGAATGTGATACCAGGCTTATAGTTCAAAGTGTTTCCAGCTAGTGAGGACTAAACGCTCAGGACTTCGTCACATATCTGCCTGTGCTGTAATGAGCTATTTAAAAATACCTGCAGCTCATCCGCAGCGAGTGGAATCCTAGGGCATAATTAGGTTCTCATGATTTATTTACACCAGATTTACAAACTCAGCAAACAATAATGCTTAAGCAAATAGAGAAAAGGCAAAGGTCTATACCTTTTTTTACTGTAATAGCTTTAGTAACTTGGATACTTTCTTATCCAAAAGTATCCAATGCATTTTTTCAGCTGATGCAGCTACAAGGTTAATGTAGCAAGCACACTCAAGCCAAATTTGATCCTTGGCAGTATCTGCTGCCTGCATTTGTTTCATGCGGCATCTTTTGCTGGGTAAGCCCCAATAGAGCAAAGCTCATCCACAATCACCCTGAGCATGCGTATAAAACCCTGCTAGGTCAGTGCCTCCAGCTTGCTGTGTGAGCTCTGCTACAAACCCAGCAGGAAGCAGCAGCCCTGCCTTTCTCAGTCCTGGCTGCTCAGACCCAGGATCAGACTCTAGATCTTGCCAGGGTCACTTCTTTTCTGGCCCTTGTGTGCCCTTAGACATTTAGCCCTTAGACATAGCCTGACCACAGCCAGCCCTCTCTCTTCCACATCAGAAATGAAGACAGCAGGTTAAAATGTCTGGCAGAAGTCCTCCTGAGCTTAATGTTATGTATGAGCTTATGTACTCGGATGGATTGGTATTTACAGGTTTCAGACCTTGATGACAAGGATTTGTTACCCACATTGGGATTAAACTGGAAGTCACACATTTTGGTACTATAGTAAAGCTACTCTTTTCTAATTTATGCTTATTTCAGTGCTACAGTATTACACACATATATTCCATGTTAAATATTTCACTTCAGTGCCAGACTCCTCTGAAATTGATACAGCAAGTTACATTCAGCTTCCTACCATGTTTCATGCAAATTGCCTGATTTGTGACTATTCAGATGTAAAACAGGAAAAAGACACAAGGTTCTATTTCTTTAATGGGTGATTAAAGATATATTCCTTATTTCCAGAAAGCGTACAATCATTTTGTTAAAATAAACCGCTTTTGTTTGATTTTGTTTTTTTCACAACTCATCCAATGTAAATAAATGTCTGTTATACTGTTAACTTGGCTGCTCCACAAAACGTAAGTCAGTTCACCTGGTTTTCATTTCTCATAAGGTGGTTGACCTCTGCTCTGAAGCATCCTATTCACCTCGTTGAAGGACTAACGTGAATAAATAAGGGCACAATCACTTCCTTTCTTTGACTGTCTAAGTACATAGCCATACCTTTAATAAAACTGTTTGGTAACATTTACAGATTTGTCCAATCTCATAGCCAATGAATGAGGTTTCCTAGAAGGTCCCCTCTCCTCATGCTCCTTAACCAGCATGCCTACAGAAGGACCTGCAGTAGAGCACCCCATCACTTCTGTGGCTCCAGCACCCTCTGACCAGCTGCAGAGGTTCACATACAGGGGGCAAACTGCAAGGCTGGGGAGCAGGAAGGATGTTCACAACTCTGTTCCCTGCTCTAACCTTTAAGCTTAGAGAAGGACTGCTAGAACATCCCTCCCTAGCAGCCATCCTACGTGATGACCGCTACACTTCCAATTCCTCCATTCTCCTGCCATATGACTCAGCACCATGAGCTTCATCCATGGTGGCAACCAAAGACCTGCATTTGGAAGAGTGAGGGCCCTGACTGACACACATGCACACCCTGCACAGATGCTGAAACTGCCCATGGAGTTCCTTTAAGCTTTTAAAGAAGCTGCTTAAGATCTGGAACAGCATACAACCTGAATGAGCCAAACACACTCCACTTTGGAGTCAGAGCCCTGCATTTTGACCCACATATGTTTGCAGACAAGTTGTTTAAGTCATGCCTATGCTGTACTGGTTGGTTTTGAAATGGATTAGTTAAAACAGACCACTTAAAATAGTAGAGCCCTCCCTTCAATTTTTTTTAACTGTGAAAATTAACCAGTGCTAAATAAGCCAATTTAATCAAAGGTTCAACTTGTTAGTTAGGACCTATTTCTTTGACCTGCTGAAAATATAATTTAGTCCAAAGAGATTCAGTTGATAGGAATAACAGAGCAGTGTTAGAAGATATTGATTTTGAGACTGTTCATAACCATGAAGATCTATCCCATAATGGTTCGATAATGATCTTTTATTTATGATTTCACTGTACAAAACCTTATCAGGTAGCAGCTTGACATTAATTACAAATATACAGTTGTGGTGTTCTCTGGTGCTTTTCGTGCTGAGTAGTGGAGGTGATGCTGTTTCAGTGAGACAGGCAATGAATATGAAAACACTAATTTCTGACTAACCAGTATCAGTTAGACCAATTGCACCATGTCCGGTAGAGGGCTTCAAACAAAATTAGTTCAGCACTTTGCCCACTATTCCAGAGGTCAGATATTCTTTTGGATACAAACAGCGGAACATGAAATGTTCAAGTACTACTGAAGAATAGCATTGATGTCTTGTTCTGAAGATCATTAAATCTTGTCATCTGCATAGCTCATTTGAACTTGACTGTTTTGTCCACTTCACACACACAGAAGAAACAGCGATATCATCTCATTAGTGACGATTGTTTTCTTGAATGCATATATTTAACAAACTTTTTTAACTACATACAAGCCACAATTTATTCAGCGATTTTGAAATGACACACCATGAAGCCTAAATGTATATGCAAATATGATACAATATATACATTCTAGTGAGCAAAACTTTTTATCATATTCTTCATCTGATAGTTTGAAAAATGTAGAGATTTTGGCTCATATTAGTGATCACAGATTTTCTCTATAGTTTTTTACTTGTCCAGATCTGTCATAATTCCGTGAACTGTGTGACCCAATAACTCCTTGTATTCCAGTATCTTCTGTCACAGGAAAGGTAACTGGATTCCTGTGGAACTGGATTTCACGAGCTGTTGGTGATGGGAATTAAGTCAGCAGCATTCACTCATCAGCAATAATCACTCCACTCACACCTAATGAAAAGTAAACTCTTCAACGTTAATGTATACAGTACTTCCAGGTTTCTACCTGGCAAAGTGAAACTTCTGTTTGCATTTTCTGTATGATGCCTTGGGCTTACCTCAACCTTAGGTTCTTCCATAGTCATCTTATGAAAGATCTTCACTACAAACTAAACAAAACTTCTAAAAACTCTTACATCCTGATTTTTAAGCACTTTCTAGAGTAGTTTCCTTCTTCTCTGGCTGGCTTCTCATTTCAATCTGCAGGTCTTGGAAAGCATTCAAGCTTATAAAAGACATTTCAAATGCTTTCTATTTTCTTCCCATCACTCACTGAGACTTGATTAATAACAATGAGCAAAGAAAAGTGTTAAGCCACTCTAAACTGGCAGGCTAAAAAGTACAAAGGGGAGCCTTTGCTTCCAGTAACTGTGGAAAAGAAAGCAGGCTGCTGAAAGGAATTATCACTTGGCTCGTGACAGGATGGGGGAAGGTAATTTTAAAGTTAAAAAGGAAGAAGGGAGTGCAATATGATGTTTATATAATCAGAATAACACCAGATAAGGAAAGGAAACAGGCTGGTTTAGTACAGAAGACTGTGGAGAGAAGGTGGTAGAGAAACAAGAAAGGACAAGGAGGAGAAGGAAAAGGGATCGCTGGAGTCAAAGCCAAGCAACATCTCTGCAGGGTTGTTTCTGGAACTGGTCAGTACAAGAGGAAAAGCAGCATCAGGCACCTCCAAAGCAAGAAAAAAAGGAGATTTTTTTTTTTCTTCATCCATCTTCCAGAAAAATGAACGTAAAGGAGAAAATATAATGTAAAAAAAACATACACTATTAAAGGATTGTATCTGAAGCTAAGCAGAGGATTTGATGGGAATAGAGCTACTAGCTATGTCACTACACTTGATAAAGAAAGAAAGAAAGAAAGAATTTCTTTATGTAGTAATGCTTTTACACACAAAAATTGTACTGTGTTAACTACATCACTGTTAACAAAGCAGCAGTTTTCCTCTGCTCCTGGCAGCTCAGGGTGTTTGTGTTGCATGACAAAAATGTGCTTATATCCATACACTTATTTTAATTCTGGGCCTAAGGACTGCTTTAGTTTGTACTATCATAACTGCTGTCTACACTAAGATGATTATATCAGGATAAATATTGTGGTGCAGATATACATGTTGCATTATATTCCATAGTACACAGATACATTAGAGCCCCACTAAATCACCACCCTTAGACTAGAAGAAAACACAAGAAAGAATAAAGCTAAACCACATCTCTGGGAAAACCTCCCCTATGTGATCTTAACAGTCGCATGACTCAAGTCAGTGGATATACACTAGGGATGAACATGCCTTTTATGTCAGAGTGTTTTAAGAATGTCTTTGTTAACTGAAAGTTGTGATCAGCTGGTTTGCAGTAAAGTCTTACAGATCCACCTTAGCAGCTGGAAGTCCCTTCAAGTATTACAGGAAGAATATAAATAATGGAGATGAGGTGAAAAAAGAGTCAAATATACACAGTATGAAGAAGAAGATAGCTCAAATTTTAGCAGAGGAAGACCTTACTGTGGTTTTGGATTATTGACGTGTAGCCAAGTCCTGCAGTTTTTTGCAAAGACTCCATCCCATGGGTCAGAAACTTGCACTTCTAAATCTGATCCCTTGTCCTGATTCACTAACAAACACCTTGAAATAAACTTTGAAATGTCTCCAGAGGAACAGAGTAGTAGGCCAATGGTTCTACAGATCTGAACCAAAGTGAGTATTGCTCTTCCCATTTCCCATGGAGGGAATTGAGGCAGGAAGGACATGGGAATTGCAGATGCTCACAGAAGAAATGGTTGTCAGAACCAGTATGAGGGCTGACGCCTGTGCAAACACTGTTAGACCACACCTTAATGAGATGAATTATTAATACAAAAGCTGCACGGGAAATTCATCTCTGCTGCCTCTCACCAGAACCAGCTGTTCAGACTTGAATGTGTCGCAGTTGCACAACACAAATTTTGCCTTAAGGATACAGTTACCCAACATGATGGATTTTTCATAATGTCCCTCCCAATAGTATCCTCATCCTTCCTCTGCCCTTCACCTTCCGCCATCACCATCATGCTTTCCATTTTTGGTTCAGCCTTGTGGAAGGTTCTGAATGATGAGAGTCCTGCATGTGTCTGGTCAGTGCAGCATTAGCAGTCACAGGGTAGCCTCCTCTGCAGAGCTTTGCTAATCTGCCCTACATAAAATAGAAAAAAAGAGTTTCCATACTTAAACAGCAAGCATCAAAACCCTAGGACATTCCAGAAGAAATAAAATCTAAGTAAGTTCTTCATCTCTGGTAATATATTCAGATGAAATTAGTTCCAATGAAGCCAGGAAATGTTCTGTTTCCCTTGCAGATCTTGCTAATGACTGTTAGTAGAGATTAGTTAGTGACCAGTTTTACGATTACTTCACGTAAATACCTTGTCCTGCTGTGTTGTTCTCCCAGGCCTCCCCCCTCTTGTCCACATATTCACTAGCCACAGTGTGCCTAAGACACAGATGGTGAATTCTTTAGGTCAAAGCTTGTTGTACAGCTTTTTAATGATAAAGTTCTATTTCCTAATTGGCATCCTTGGGCATTACCACATTAAAACCAATAAACAGTAATAACAAAAAACATATGGATGGGATGTGGGTGAAGACATGACTAATTACCTGAACAATACTGGGACCACAAGCCACAGGCAGCACGGGAGCTTGGGGAAGAACGAGTGGGTGGACAGTCACCTGCATAACAGAGGGTTGGGCGGGTAGAGAAACCGAGAGTCTTTCCTTTGATAGCATCACGGAATTTATAAATGAATGGATGACAGCTGTAGATAAGTCATGGCATGAGCTGCTTTACTGTCTATGTGTATGCAGCCTGGCTTGCCACTGTCACACAGACACATGAAATAAACAAAAGGGTAGTTGAAATGGTGGTATAACAAGTCAGGAGATGTGAGAAGCAGGAGTTCCCAAACAGGGTTTGCAGAAGGACCACTGCTGTACCATGTGCAGTACCATGGCAGCAGCAGCAAGGGCCACTGTGCCAAGCTCTGCACCAGGCTGCAAGCCTTGCCTCCCCTGCCCATGAGAAAACACGTGCTTCCAGGTCTGTGCTGGGCTACATGTGGGTGGAGAAGTCTTGTCTGAGTAGCAGCCATGGCTAAACAACCATTCCTCACCTTTCCCAAGAAAAGGCAACAAGCAGAACCTTGTTTTCCTTAATACTTGTTTGAAGGCATCTTTATACTACTCATTGGTATGTATCACTTGGGAACACTTAGGCCAAAGGATAATACTCAAATCAATGGCAGCCTAAATCGTATTTAAATTTGCATTTATGGACAGGGAGTATAGATATATCTTGCTCCTGAAATGAAGGAGCACTTCTTTGCTCAGTGGGTAATGAACTTCCGGAATTTGTTGCCACAGGAGGTTGGGGAAACAGGCTATTAGCAGGCATAAAAAGGGATTAGACAAGATTTATGAACAATGCCTGTAGTAACTGATAATAAAAGGAACAGGCAGTTGCAATGACTGATCGAAGGAGACTTGGACCAGAGGAAGAGGACAGGTACATCTCTCCCTGAACAGCATCTCTTATTGTCACTCTTCAGGCTTTGCTCTCTGGATCTGCCTGCGCTGTTAAGGTAATGCTGTGCTGGGAGCCTGGGGGACCTTGCGGGGTCTGCTGGGGCCTTCAAAACCTGTGGCTTGGTCAGGGCAGATGGCCAGCACCCATTCAGCTACCCTGCTGCCATCACAGGCACTGGGCAGCAATAGCATTTGTGGCTGTGGGTCTGACCTAGCAGGTCATTTCTCGTGCTCTGATGGGTTAAGTAGTGCTGCTCACACCAAAAGGGCCAGCAACCAGCATGGGGGACTTGGAGAGGAGTTATAAAAAACAAAAAGGAACTGGCTTTAACAAGCCATTCACTGAGGCTCTGAAAGATATTGATGGAGGAAGACAGAAGATTCTGTTAATACAGTATGAGTTTGATAATTGTTTGGAATAGTACCAAAGGGGCTCACTCTCCAGAAAGTGCATGAGAACAGATATTCCTTAATTTCAGGGTTGACACTGAAAGGATGAGTGGATGGCAAACTAGCCATGACTTTGCAGCTGTCTCTTTCCAGCTGAAGGCTCTAGCTCCATTTGATTTCTCCTCATACCACTTCTGGGCACTTCTATTGCCCTTCTCTGGACCTCTTCAAGCTCTGAGATCAGGCAACTGGGCTGGACACTGCACTTAAGGTTAGGCTGCTCAGTGGCTTCTTACCCTAGCACAAAGATGTTCTTTGCTTTTCCCAGTCCTTTTGCAAGTCAGTCTTGCAATTGTTTTTGTCTGCTTGACAGGCACTGAGCTGACATTAGTTATCCACCATCTAACATCTTCTTCCTGTATGGTAATAATTTCTCTCCCCAGCCCCTGCAAGATGAAAGACCATTTTCTCATCTGTCTTTGTGCTCTGAATTTCATTTACCATTTACTATCACTGAGTCATTCTGTATTAGGAGATTTTTTTAGATCTTTTCATACTATTAAAGTCATTATCTCATTGTCTGGCTTTTCATGAAAAAACATTGATCTTAGCAAAGATTCTTGCCAGGCTCTGCTAATAAAGGCATTGATGAATTTGAGGCTGTTTATAGAAAAATAACAGGAATGAGGAAGACCTGTAATTCTGTAATATTTCTGGAACGAGGAAC
Organism: Lathamus discolor; assembly: GCF_037157495.1. Taxonomy (NCBI): domain Eukaryota; kingdom Metazoa; phylum Chordata; class Aves; order Psittaciformes; family Psittacidae; genus Lathamus; species Lathamus discolor. The sequence goes on from NC_088884.1 coordinate 28,170,559, forward strand.
ACCTGTAAAGGCCTGTAATAATACAATGATAGAGTGATACAAGGAAGAAGACTTAAAATAACTTTGTGTGTGTGTATATATATATATATATACATATATATATTCCTGGCTAAATAACAGCCAGAGAGCATATAACTAAACAACAGAAATATAGGGAGGGAATGAACAAAGAAGACTTAGGGTAGGACACAGACTGTGATTGAGAAGAATATAAAAGTAAAGAGAACATAGAGGATCTCAGGAATACATTTCACAATAATGACCAATGTACAGATCCAAGAGAATCTCTTTAGGGAGGTAAGAAATCCCTCAGCACCAGGAGACTGCAAATAGCACTGAGAAAAAAGGAGCAGGAGCAACAGCAAAGAGCATCCACAGAAATGGGTTGCATGGCCTGATACAGATCTCTGGCCTTACGGGGATGACTAATCAACACAGGAAAACATTCTGGTTTGCGTTACATTTTTGCTTTTGAGTTTTCTATTCTTTGAGTGAAATCCAACTGCCACAAATGGCGCACAGCCTTACGAAAAAAGCTCATTCCTCTCACAATCATTGAATAGCAATTTGGTAGAGAAAAGAGCACCACCTAGTGCTAAATGCTACTTGTTGATGCTGAAGTGTCTCCATACGCTGGATGCTATCTTCTGGATGTCTTAATTTTGCTGTTTTCCCACAGTTTATCCAGCCACAGAGGGATTAATCCTTAGCAGCAACGAGCATCCTGGCTCCCTGTAAGAGTAGCTGGTTCATCAAGAGCTCACCATCTCTCAGAGCTTTGTGAACACTAAGGTAATGCCTTAGGCACCTAGTTAACATAATTATGGTTATTTGTCTGATTCATTCGGGCCAGATTCTAGTACCCTTACTCACCCAGTGTAGTCATGTGCTAGAGATAAGCCTCACCGCTCTCACTGGAATGAAAATCAATCCACACTTACAGGACAGGCTTAAGGAACCAGAAGACGTTAAGAAGTTAGAAGCTTGCACTTCTAACAGGGGATTCATTGCATTTACTTTCTGATTCTACACCCATATCAATTTTTCAGCCTTTTCCTACCAATGTGAAAGCTGTACACATTTTTGTTTGCCTGTTGTGGTTTTGGTTTGGATTTTGGTTTTTTTGGTTTTGTTTTCTCTTCTTTGGTGAGGGGTGGTGTTGGTTTGTCTGGGGCTTTTTAGTTTTGTATTAAAATCTCAAGAAAGGAGGTCTTCAAAGAAAACATTGCTTTGCATGAGAATTGCCTTCATATCAGGAAGATGAATTGTGTGTAACCTTGGCTATTTTTTCAGCATTTATGGTTAAATCCATTGCTGTTGGCTTTATTTTCTTTTGATTATCAACCCACACTTTGTTGCTGTTCATATTTTTGGTCTTCAAACCCTTCCACTTTGTCTCACAGCACTGAATTTTCTGTCATAATGTAATTAAAATTTCAAAAGAACGTAAGAAACAAGTAAATCAACTTAGAATGATTCTGCATTAACTATCGTTATGTATTATTTAAATAGCTCAAGACTTGAAGGTACATGTTGCATTGGTTATGTGGGTTAATTTACATATAGATGTCTGTAGTAAAATGCCATGTAAGTGTCTCAATGCATTCAAATTTGTGAGTTTCCGAAGTGATCTTCAGTGACACCATGCCACCATGACTAGATTAAATTTCTCTAATACTGGAATTGTTTCCTCTTCACTTGAAATGATTCAAGCATTGCACCACTTATTTCAATGGGAAGATGATGAAACTCAGCTGTTTAAATTCTTTCCACATCCTCTGATTTGCAAAACATGGTTTAGTGGATCGAGCTTTTTATTTTTGCCCTTAATAGTCCTTCTATACTTCCACCCTAGCAGACAGTCTTCAGAAAGTGTATTCTTCAGCTGAAAAGGAATGCCCTGGGTTACCTGCAGCTGTTTCTGCCATGTTGCATCTATAGCTTCACTTCTGCAACTATTCCCACCCACTTATGACCATTTCTTACTTATGACCATTGAATAAGGGTGGTACAGGGTGTGGGTACTTGTAAAATAATAACAGTGCCTGTGTGTGACATGTGGTTGGTCTGCATTAATGTTTTAAAGGCCACATGACTGCACGGTTCTCATTCCCCCTGAAGCTGCAGGCGTGCAGACCATCACCAGTGTAGCTGCAAAGGCTGCAGTCTGGGGACTGCTAGTGCTCATCTCTGTCAGAGATGTGGCAGGACCATGCCCAGCTGGGGCTCCATGGAACACCAGTGTAGAAGCTGACAAAAAAGCCCGATTCAGGACAGCAGTAACCATCCTGGTTCCCCATCCTAATGAGCAGCAGGTCTCAGCCATTTGTGGTGGAGAAGTAAAACTGCTGTATAACCTCTGCTTTCTGGGTCTTGGGATTAGAGTCTCATCTGTACCATCTATGGACCTCAGCAGGCAGACAGCCTTTTTCCTCTAGTCTTTTGAAAATCATGGCATCATAGAATCATGTATATGGAGGACGCACTTGTACATCAAGATCCCATGGGTCTGAAGTAAAAACATGGCAGTGCACGAATACATGCTTGTCTGATCATGATTACATAGGATTTATGCCTGCAGTGGTGTGCATCAGTTTCTGGTTCATGGGAGCCACCAGCCTGGTACACTGTGCCATATTGCCAAGGGTGCACCACTGCGCCTTCACAAGCACACACACACAAGATATGAAAGGCACCGCCATGAGCAGACACTGCAGTGATCTAGGAGCTGTGCAGAGCTGAACATTCACAGTTGGGCTGGGGGCCTGCTGAAGACACAATCCTGCCAAGGTGTGTCTGAGAAACCCCCGCATCTGTGTCTGCAGCTGCGCTGCCTACTGAGCACCACGAGTGGTGCCATCAGTGCTCTTTAATGGGTATAATTGCTAGATGATGTCACGATACAAAATACTTTGGAAAAGGATGGGGGTTTGTTGGGGTTTTTTTTTCCTCTTTTCTGTAGTAACAACTGTGGGGAGCGTGGGAGAATCTGTTCGGGTGTTATCTCATTGCATGTGGGTTTAGTTCTGTCACCACTCTCAGCAATTGGATGTAACGTCTATTTATAGCTGCAGCAGTGACAGTGTAATTAACTAATTAGTAGCGACTAATTGTTGAAAATACAGTATTGCATCTACACTACATTAAATAGCCTGTGTACTTCTGGCTGGCACAGTTATGAGTCCATGCTTACTCTCCGCAGGAAACAAACAAACTCCTGAGAAATAAAACGAAACCCAGCAATTCAAAGCAAATTTACACTTCACTATGACTAAACCAGGAGCAATAAGAGACTCTGGCAACTGCAGAAAGATCAGGTTTATGGCCTCATGGAAGGAGGAGAGTGTGTAGCCATAAGCAGGTAAGATCCCTGCTGTCATCAAGGGCCTTGTTCTGCCCTCCCCAGTCTGGCACCTTGGTGTTTTGTTTTAAAAAGAAGCAGAAGTCACCAGCCCTACCCATCAAACTGGCTGGTGCTGGGCTCCCTTTGCACCAGTGCAAGGAGAGAGAAAGCCTCGCTCAGCTGTACCTGGCGGCTCTTCAAGCCTTCTTCACCTGCTTGCTCCACACATCAAACCAGAGATGTTGCCAGGGTCTAGGAAAGCAAACCCCCACCTATTGGAAAATAGAGCTGTATTATTGCCAGTTTGGGAGGGCCAGGCTTCCCCCAGGGACCTCTTTCTATTCCCACACCACCTTGTCGCTGCGCCCACTCTTGGGAAAGTTTGGCAACCATGGGGCTACTTGCAGGCAAGACTCAGGAGTCCAGCTGTGTTTTCAGGATGGCTTGTGCAGGAGCAAACAAATGGCGACTATTTAAAAACTGTTAGAGACCAAAGATTCTTTTTCCCAGACTATTTGTTTCTAGTTCTGGTTTTGGTCTGTGTTTTCAGCAAGCATATAATTACCATGAATTATATAGAACAGGGTGTGTATAAGGCACACCTTGAACAAGCTGGTTCTCATTGGCTTGAGCAATGGTTTGAAAGGTGCTGTTTCCCAAGCGCAGCTTCCGAACCCACAGTCTGTGAGGCCTGTGCAGAAAACTGGCTTGATTCAAAACTGAAAAGTTACTTACAGTTGCTCCTGCAATGATACTGCACTCTGGATTGGATTAACTAACCGTAGCCCACCCCCCCCACCCCAGGAAACAGGAACATTAATGTTCACAGATTAGAATTATATTCATGCATATAGAGAAATTCACTGTCAATCATCTTTACAGGATGTCTAATAAATCCTTCTTTTCATGTTTGGGCAGGGAAAAGTACCCATCTTGCAGATTTTGAGCCATTGCCATATTTCAGTTTAGCCCTTAGATTATTCACAGAATCATAGAATGGTTTGGGTTGGAAGGGACCTTGGAAGGAAGCTCATCCAGTTCCAATCCCCTGTCATGGACAGGGACACCTTCCACTAGACCAGGTTGCTCCAAGCCCTGTCTAACCTGGCCTTCAACACTGCCAGGGATGGAGCAGCCACAAATTCTCTGGGCAACCTGTGCCATTATCTCACCACTCTCATAGTGAAGAATTTCTTCCTAATATCTGTATCTCCCTTCTGTCAGTTTAAAGCCATTCTCCCTTGTCCTAGCACTACATTCCCTCATAAAAAGTCCTTTTCCAGCTTTCTTGTAGACCCCCTTTAGGGGCTGGAAGACTGTGGTAAGGTCTCCCCTGAGCCTTCTGTTCTCTGGAGAAAAAGAAGCACACCTCTGGGCTGAACAAGCCCAGCTCTCTCAGCCTGTCTCCATAGCAGAGGTGCTCCAGCCTTCTGATCATCTTCATGGCACTCTGAACTCACTCAAGCAGGTCCATGTCCCTCTTGTTTCGGGACAGGGCTCGACACAATACTCCAGGTGGGGGGTCTCATGAGGGCAGAGCATAAGGGCAGAATCACCTCCCTCGACCTCCTGGTCACACTTCTCTTGATGCAGGCCAGCACACACTTGGTTTCTGGGCTGCAAATGCACACTGAAGCTGTCTCATGTTGAGCTTCTCATCAATCAACATCCCCAAGTCCTTCTCCTCAGGGCTGCTCTCAATCATTCTCTGCCCAGCCTTTTTTTGTGCTTGGGATTGCTCTGATCCGGGTGCAGGACCTTGCATTTGGCCTTGTTAAACTTCATGAGGTTTGCACAGGCCCACCTCTTAAGCCTGTCCAGGTCCCTCTGGATGGCATCCCTGCCCTCCACAGTGTCAGATGCACCACAGAGCTTGGTGTCATCGGCAGACTTGCTGAGGGTGCACTCAGTCCCACTGCCCATGTCACTGACTAAGATGTTAAACAGTGTTGGTCCCAGTACCACCCCTTGAGGAACACCACTCATCACTGGTCTCCAGTTAAGACATCAAGCTGTTGACCACAGTTCTTTGAATTCTTTACCCCCAAGACAAAAGGGATGAAAACCTGCTCAAGCAAGTCCAGAGGAGGGCCACGAAGATGAGTACCACTCTTATGAAGATAGACTGGGAGAGCTGGGTTCTGTAATCCTTCTTGATCCTCCTGTTGCTCCTGTTATAGAAGTCTTTCATGAAGGCATCCTGAAGGCTTCAACATGCAAGGTGGTTTTAAAATAACGATTCTATCAAAAACTAAACTGAAACTCAGTTGATAGGCTGAGCTCACCTGACTGGAAATCAGTGCTGCTCAAGTCAAAGTAAGAGGTAATTGATTACTGTTATATCCTTATATAGGCACAGAACTCAAATATATAGGGAATGTAAGTTGATTCTTAGTCTTCCTGTGTACTTATTTCTGCATAGACCAGCTCAATCTCATTCCCCAGTTAGACTGATACAGCAGTGATTTAAAAATTTGTCATAGAACTTGTTAGAGTTACCATTTGTGCTCCCTGCCAACAAAGCAAAATGCAGTAAATTGAACCTGCTGGCTACGCAGCGGTTAGCTTGAGTGATAGGTGGGGACAGGACATGAAGAAACTCAGGGCTGTTTACAAAATATCTGTAGATTCATTTCAATGTCAGTACCTTTCAGTACTGGAGTTAAGGTTTTCAAATTGAAGACCTGAAGACAGTTTTTGTGCTCTGAATTGGCGTATTTAACTGGTAAAACAGTGACCACATTTTACTGCTTGATGAACTGCGGGACAAAGTCCTACCTTACTTTCCATTTTGTTCAACCTGAAGTGCATGATGTACACACAGGTCTGGAAATGGGAAATGTGTCCCAAGTGAACTGTGACACTCCCAGTCACAAGATACCCTCAGACCAAAACCCCATTGGTACTCAGAAGAGACCAAGACCTTTCGGTGTCCTTGTGCAAGGTGCTCCTTCAGTTGTACAACCAGCCAAGTGGTGCTAGTGGCCTGTACTTTGCTATGCAAAGTGATAATTAACAATGATAAATAAACCTTTCACATACCAAAGTCCAAGCCACGTAATGAGTTACTGGGATTACAGGAAACTGCCCCTATAAGCAAATTTTCACATAACTGTCCACTGTGAGTACCTGTCCATGCAGCTCCAAGCTGGCTTTCAGATTCAGCCATACCACTCAGACATTGATCAGTTCAATGCAGCAGCTCATTCACCTGTCAAACCCTCTTGAGATCCACAGGAAGTCTGGTCTGCAGTTGAGTCAAACCCAGAGGAATTGACATAATACTGCTTTTATCTTTGGAGCCAATTCCTGCCTCACCTTGCCCAGGCAGAGATGTGGGCAGCCATTTCATTAGAGAGACAGGACTTGTCATGACAACTTTCGTGCTGCCTTTTCCCTCAAACTCCTAAGTTAGTAAGCAATAAGAATAATCTATGAGTTCTGCCTAAACCCCATAGACCAAGAATCCAGCTACATACTAATACATCCTAATATTCATCACTATCTAGTTCACCATTCTGTCTTTAGCATAACTACGCGTATTTCTCTAGAATGCTCAATTAAGCATCCTTGATTATGCAGGTTTTCCTGTATATTTTCTAACTGAAAATTTACAGCAAGTCAGTTTTACATATAACTACTCTTTACAGTATCTTTTAACTTGTGGATTACGCTCTTTCAAATGAATCTGAACTTTAACCTGTGTTATTGTCATCAGCCACGTGCTGAGCTACCTTTGGTTACCCAGTATGCTGTATAAACTGATTTTTGGGTAGCAAATGCTATGATTTATGTACTGTGACACAAAACCCTTTCTAGTTACTACATAAAATCTTGTGAAATCTTTTCAGGAGGGACTGAAATTTTCCAGGCTTGACCCTCTGTTCAAAGGTATACACATAAAAGAAAAAAACAACCTTTTGGTTTTGGTTTGGTTTGGTCGGATGACAGAGACAAAGACAAAAGATATGTATTTTTTAATTTTATAAAAGTTTTTGCCAGTTTTTATAATTTAACAAGAATTTCAAAGATTTGATGTTTTCCAGAAAGCCCAAGCTCCTGAACATCTATAATTATGCAAGATTTCCAGATTAGTAAGAAAGTATCCAGCATTCATATTCTCAGCGGAAACAGAAAAACTTAAATTAGCCATGTCCCAAAGGCTCAGAAAACAGAAACGCAAAGATAAGAACAATCCAGTAATTGTTTTGTAAAAATATCTCTATTTTTAAGCAAAGCTTAAGGTGAGGTGTGGCATTAGCGAGCATGAAACCTTGCTCCATTCTTCTTCATGCAAGTAGCAGAAAAGTTTGAACTCTGTCACTGGAAAAGGATTGTGCAAGTCGTCCCCAGCATGTAGCACCTAGTTTTGAAGCGTGAAGAAACAGGTTTCAAATCACTGAGGAAATAGTACTGAAATATCTCTTGACAAGAACATGCAGGGAAGCATTTCATCACATTCCATAACTTGTAGGTCCAGTTGGCCGTGGCACGTGCACTCCTCAGAAAACAAATTTCCTCATCTATGTACACAACACATGTGGCATGACTTGACAGCCATATCTAGGCAGTGTCCACTGGGTGCGGAGAGAAGACTATGGTGAAAAGGCACAAACACCATTAATCTTTACACATGTGTTTCCCAGGCTGCAGCAGCCAGCAGTTTAAGAACATTCCGGTCTTGCCTTCACATCCAGGACACATGTTTAATAATCACCGGGGGAAACACCTAAAGATCTGATGGGTGCAACTCGGTGCAGGCAACGTTGAGTGGTGCTGCACCCACGTGAGGCTCTCAAAAGTCTTGATTATAGTGGAAATAAAGAGTAATTTCCCATCCATGCCAGCTGGCTGGTGATCCACCAAGAACCTTCACACACTGCTTTGTGCCTTGGCAGCCACTCAGTGTGTCCTGCTCTTCAGGGCAATGGGAGCTGTCTGCTGTGGGTACTTGTGTCAGCGTGTGCCACACACAAAACATTAGGTGGCCCTTGCAGTCTGCCCCTGTGTCCCACATGCTCATCACGCTTACCACTGGTGGGTGGCCAGGGATGAATGCCTTCTAGCACGACGAGGATGCTGGTGTCCAGGCAGAGAAACCACACCGTGCAAGAAGGGCATTCCCATGGTCATGGCTGGATGTGACCAGAGGTTCCTGAAGGTGTCTGGTGTCCCATAAGGACCAGGGGTAGAAAGATGTTCTACAAATGGGTTTTAAAAAAGCCGCATTTAAATGTTCTTTGGCCCAGGCAATGCTGGTTGGCATCCTGCAGTCCAGGGGCTTGAAGTCAGTCTGGGTCTAACAATTCACTAGAGGTGGGCAGCGACTCCCCTGGCTGTAGGCAGTCTCTTCTGCCGTTGGAACTGGTCTCTGCAGTGGGAGGAGTGGTTTTCCAGCTGCACCACCTCACCCTTGCGGTTGGGTAGGGAGCGGGTTTCTGGCTGGCAGTCGCACCCCACTGCTCCAGCTGAGGAGCGGCTCCTCAGTCTCATTCTTGGTTGACTTCATGGCAGCCCTTGCACAACCGCTGGAACTACTGCCAGGCATCTCTGTTATGTGAACACCCCAGAGCTCTTACGTACTCAGCTTGAAACACACTTCAAAGATGCGCTGCTTCTGGCCTTCAAAAGAAAGTTGCTGCTGCCCCTAGAGGGGAAGCATTCCCTGGCTCCCCTCCGCCCTGCTTTCCCTTTCATCCACTACACTGCTTGCCTTTCTCTCCTCTGAAGCACAGCTGCCCTTTCAGCCTCCAAGCCTTTAACCTCACTCACCTCACAAGCATGCGATAGGCACTGATGTATTCCTCCTTCCCAGTCATTCCCACCGTGGCAGAGGGGTTTCACAGAGAGACAGGGGCACTGCCAAGGTTTCTTCACCCGGGGCACCCCACTATTACTGCTGGCCTGAGCCCTGCTCCTTTGCTGGGGCCAGAAGGATACAGCATCTGGGGAAGCCAGGCTGGCAGCTGTGTTTGCAATACAGAACAAAGGCTCAAGCTGGAAGGGGCTGGGGACTGAGCTGTTTTCTTGATAAAGCCAATTCTCAGCCTTTTTAGCGCAGTCTGATTCCCCCTGCCCGGGGTGTTCCAGTTCTGTGGAGGTATTCCAGTCAAGCAGAGAAAGCCACAGCTTCTTTAAAAAAAATAAATAAATAAATGAATCCCCAACCTGTTTCTGGCATCACAGCCAGAGAGTAAAGCCTGAAAACACGAACCACAGGCAAAGCCAAACGTGAAACAGTGCCATGGGTACACATGCAGGTGGGGTACTGCCGGCATTGTGTCCCAGGGACAGACAGGCAGCGCCAGCGATCCCTGCAGTGGAAACCTGTTTGCAAGTGAGCTCTGACAGTCTCAGGTCTGCTTTCTCAGGAAGCCTTTCCGGGCTGCACTCTTCAAAGGGCAGGAGGGAAGTGCCATCTGCCTCCCAGATCACAGGGAGAGGGGATGAGATTTAATTAAGATGATTTTGCCCTCCAGTCAGGTCGTTTAAAACATAATTGTAGCTCTCCTACCCCTTCCGTTGAACTCATAAGCTACAGGGAGCTGTGCACCCTGAAATACTAAATCTGCCTCTCCGATGGCAATGACCTACGTGTGGGGGTACTCAGCCCATGAGCCAGTGCCCGGATTGTTGTTGCCCCGCTGCGCTGCACACAGGAGGAAGGATCAAGGTGCTGCTTTGGATTACAGGCAGAGTTTGATGTGAATCCTTTAATTTCTTTTAAATGCACCATGATTCATTATCTCAGGCGGGATCCCATATCAGGTGCATGAAGAAAGCTTTGTGAGAGACAAGCCGAGGTTGTTTGATCAAAGCTGTGCCCTAGGCAATGTGAGAGCACTTCCCAGCCTACTACAGCTGGTTTCTGCAAAAGCAGACAGCACCAGTTCCAGTGCTGGAACTGACTGAAAGGAAGCTTGGACATGTTCCATTTCTTTCCCCAGTATCCCCCCCGCTCAGCCTATCAATCATGTCAGTCCTACCCTACAAGGAATAACTGAAGGCCAAATTCAATTCAGCTTTCATCTACACCTGCAAAGCTTACATCATCTTCACCGAAGGCTTCTTGAGTGTGGCAGATGAGTATTTGGCTAGTAGGATGTCAGAGATAAAGCCATGAAACTCTTGGGAAATGCTGTGGTTACTGAGCCCTGCCCATGGCAGCACTGATCCCGAGGCAGATCTGCTCCAATTAAGTCCTGCAGCATGCAAACAATGAGGAAAAGAATTCGGGAAGGAATTTAGGACCTGTGAATAATTTTGACTTCAACTCTCACCGATTACGTGTTCCATGGCGCATTGCATAGTCAGTCACTCCCAAGAGCTGCTGAGCATCCGAAAATTATACTAATGCAAAACAAACCCTTAAGTGCCTTCATAATGTTAAGGGTCATGATTCAGGTGCTGGTTTATGTGCTCTGCTGGAACGTAATGCAATATCTTAGCCCGCTAACAGCAAAAGGAGTTGTTGCATTTGTCATCATCAGAACATACTCACTATCAATAATCTTTGCAGGAGATGCTTGCCAAAAGAATTACTCCAGCTCCCCTGCAAAGGGAGCAAGCCGGACCCAGGAGCAAATCTTGGCAACGTGGGCTGACAGGAGCCTGCAAACTCAGCAGTAATGTGGGTTCTTGCAAGAGCCTCTCTAATAATCTAATCAGCGTCATTAAGGAAACCTTTTAAGAACAGCTGGAGGTGCCTGGTGACTCTGCTTCACAGACCAAGCATTTGTCTTGGTTAGTTTCCCTGACATGCCCCGTGTTTCACTGGCAATGCATTTTTAACTACGTAGCATGGTGCTCAACTCAGCCCACCTTCCCTGCCAGAAGCCCACCGGACTGGAGCTTTGGCAGCACTTTGCAAACAGGATTCCTGAGGTTTAGCACTACACGTGGAACAGGAAATCCGAGCCTGTGCATCTGCACAAAAGCTTGTGTGTTTGTGCCTGAGCCTGGTGCTCAGCCAGCTGCAGGAGAAACCATTGAGGTAAATGAAGCAACACATAGGTGGTGAAGAGCTCTCCCGGGTCTTAAGTATTGCTGCATGCTGATGAAGTGCATTTGTAGCGAAACAAGAAAGGTCTCCAAGGCACTTGGCTGAGCTGTGTTCTCACCCCCACCCAAGCCCACTGTGAGGACACAGCTTCAAGTGCAGCAAAGCAAGCATTCGTCAGGACAGCGGGCACCGTGCCTTTGGCCTCCACCCACAAGAAATCCATAACCCTTGAAAAGATCGTGCCAGTCAGATGGGATTAGAGCACAAACCCCGATTACGGCCAGCGTGCGGCCTGTTTGGGCAGGTGGATGCAGACAGCAGAGGGCTTCTGCCCATGCTCCAGGCTGGCACGGCAGGAGCCTGCCCTACTCCGGAGGCAGCTCAGTGCTGCCTTTAGCACAGCCTGGCATCACATTCAGCCCAGCACTTCGTGCAGGGCAGCTCCTGCATGAAGAAATAAACGCCTTTTCGGTGGGCAACTCTGGCTAAACGTGCTTTTATGGGTGCGGGGCAGGGCAGCTTGGGTCTGTCTGTACTTGCCCACCTACAAATGCAGGGAAAGAGCAGGAGAGACTCGTTCTTCATGGCTCCAGGTCTTCAGTCCTTTCCTCCCAAACTCACAAGGAGCTTCTCTGTGCAGTGGAGCTCAGCTTGGTGGCTGGGGTGTCTGTGCAAGCACAGGACACTGGAGCCCTGTGGACTCCAGCAGCACCGCAGTTCCCACATCCATGATCTCCCACTGGCCAGGAGGGGCTGTTTGGGCGCTGCACAGCACAGCAGTAGATGCCATCGAACAATGCCCTGTGCCAAACAGGCATTTTCTGCTGGAGCACCCCAGCACCCATCAGAAGTAAAACCTGTCCTGGCTTCATCTGAGCCTGAATTTACTCACTTCCAACTTCTGCATCTCACCTACGCCTTTTGCAGCAGCATAAGGCTCTGGATTAGCAAAGTAAACACACATCTTTAAGCTTTAGCAAACCAAACCCAAAAGCTTCCATGGTGTCCTGCAGGGAGCAGGGCACGCAGCCTTCCCCAGCGTGGCTCCATCCTCATGAAGCAGCCCAGCATCAGAGCAGGACAAGCAAGTCACAGGAGACTGACAAACCCAGATCAGGCTGATGACGGGAACACCAGGCCCGTTTTTCAGAATCAGACATTTTTTAATACCTTTAAACCCGTGGATGCCAGTGGGGTTTTTCCTGGTTATTAATTAAAACCTCTCTCAGACAGAAGTTTTCAGCCCGTGAGTTGAAAGAGGAAGAAATTGAACCTCCCTTCAGAAGTCCCTGGAAGTAAGTCCTAGCAAAAGCAGCACAGGCGTTCTCCCAGGCCGGCATACCTCGACTCCGCTTTCATCTTGGCATGAAATGCATTAATCACTCTTTTTTTCATCCATAATAATCTAAGCAAGTGGAGTCTAATTAACAGAGTCCTCATCCTCTGATGGTCAGCAATCAGCCAGATGGCACATACGTAAGGGAACATTAGTGATTAGACAGGGGTTGATCTCTCTGTAACATGATTACGGTATGAAAACAGGCTACTGAGAGTCTGCAGCAGCACCTCCTTGTACGCTTGGTTTGCACTAGCAAGGAAATGGGGATTTTTGTAGTTTTGCTTCTGCGGCTGCTGTTTCACCCTGGTTATAAAGGGATTTCTCATTGAACAGCTTTGCTTAGACAAGGCACATCATTATTTAAGAATGGATTCTATTTCTGGGTTACCTAGAAGTACTCCAAAGCACGTTATGAAAGGCAGTTGTGTGCTTCTGGTGGCCACTTGCTAGGATTAAAAGAGGCTATTTGTTTTTCACAAGCATAAGCTGTGTACCTTTTGAATCACCCTGGATTGCAGCGGTACGGGATGTTTGCTCAGTGCATGAATGTCCTCTTACTGTGAGCATGCATCTGGCAGAGCCCAGCTGTATCACCACTAGTGGTTGCCCTCCAGCACCTCGCACTAGCACCTTGTCAGCTACTGGTTGTAGCAGTTGTTTCAGTTGTGCAGATGTTATTTTTTAAGGCTTTTCCTAAAAGTATTTGCTGACTGCCTACAAACAAAGCGGATGCATTTGACAGTACCCACCCCCCAAGTCGCGCTCCTCCACCGCTTGCCCCATGGTGCCAGCCCGTGAGGATGTGGTCTCTCTTGCTGGGAAGCATCTGCAGGGTCTGGCTGTGCCCTGCTTGGAGACCTCTCTGCTCACACACAAGTTTGTGCAGTGAATTTCCCACGGGGGGAAGGCACCAGCACCCACATGTCCCTGCGCGGCACCCAGCCTGGCGGGGACAGAAAGTGAGCCAAGAGTGGCAAGGAAGACTTAGTGCAATCCATATAGTAGAGGTCTCCAAACACACCAGCACAGGGAACACCAACTGATAGTCTCTCATAAACATCATATATTTACAGCACAGTGTGGTTACAGTGGAGGAGAACATTTTAACTGCGCGACAGAGGACAAGAATATTAGAACTATTGAATGAAATTTTTTGCTTAAATATTAAATAGGTTGTGTTTGCTTCACTATCTTGCTTATCATTTATGGTTTCTACTTCCCAAAGACTCAGATCTTTAGGAAAAGCATTATGAATCTGATCTACTTGAAACATAGCTCTAAATTACAACAAATGTAAACTCTCTTTCAAAGATACTTCAATCTAAATGACTGTTATGACAATTTCATGCTAAAATTGATCAATAAATGAACATTTTGTTTCTCTTGTTTGTGCTACCCCACAAATGCTGTGTCAGGGCCAGCTTGTCTCTGTACGTTTGATGAAAAGAGAAGCAATGTGCTATTGTATAATTACGTTATGTCCAGGGCAGGTTTCACTCTTCCCTTTTTCCAACACCCGCTCCTCCCATGGTCTCTGTTGGACTGGTTTTTCCCAGGCCTTACCCCTGGTTTCTCACTGGGGACTCAGCCTCAGGACCCAGCCGACTCCTCAGCCCTGCACCATCACAGCCTCTTTCTCCCTTTTGTAATTACCTGTTTAAAACCAGCTCGTTCACTGGGTGGGTGCAGTGTTTTCACCATGTCCTTGTTACCCTCTCAGAGATGGTCTCACATGAGGTTAAAGCCACTAATTTAAAACACACAAAGCAGGTGCTGCAGAACGAGCCACAGTCAGAAATGAGGCCACAGAGAGACAGCAGAAGGTGTTCTTCCAGATACACCCCATCTACTAGAAAATTCCACCTGTGGGAAGTCTTTGAACACCTCTGCTCTGAATGTTTCCCAAGTCCTTTTTCCTCCCATGATATGAGCCTTGCTGTCCCTTCTCTTTTGGGAACACTTGACCCTTGAGCAGAGGCTCCAGCACTTCATGGTGCCTGGTCAGGAAGCAGGAACGCTCTCCACAGAGCTGACGTCAAACCACTTCTTACCAAAGAAAGTGAAACTCATATGCAACCTCTCAGCTCACCTCCCCCGCTACAGCACAGCCTGTCTCCTCCTGGTCTGATGCAGGAGCCCCAACGTGGTCCTACAACCCTCCGGAGACCCCCAAAAATGCATTTCTCATGTCTCATGTCCTGCTCTGTCGGAGTGCTGCCTCTGAGTGGGTGAGGGACCTGGAAGGGAGGCACTGGGACAAACCTTCAGTCACCCACAAGGATTTAATTATCAAGTGACCACCATTGCCATGGGCGCCTCAACTGCACAATCCAGGTCCTGTTCCATCACCCAGTACTTCCCCATCCCCTGCCACACAGCTGGGCAAGCCAGCTCTGGGTGCCAAGGAGTCAACCAATATCCTCATACTCCTGGTAGTCTGAAGGGCTAAAGAGACTGAGGTTTTTATCCTAATCCTTAAGAAAAACCCCTCTCCATTTCTAGGCCAACATGGGCACCTGCCTGCCATATTTGTGACACTGGTGCTTTATGCATAACTTTATCTTACAAAGACCATAGTAACAACCTTTGGGAGTGATGCTGCTGAGGCCACCTGATGTTGCCCTGCTGACACTGTTCTCTGGCACACTGCTCCGTACCCAGTCTCTCTGCAGAGCTCCCCCACAGCTGGTGGCAGCTCCTGTCATGAATCAGGTCCATGCTGAAGTGGAAGGGCACAAGACAGAAGAAAACAGCAGCCTTTGACACCAGCCTGATCTAGGAGTGAAGCACTTGTTTTAACCTGCAAACATGCAACATCCACCCCAAGCTCTCCTACCTCATTGCAGAAAGGAGGGATGGGAAGGGGCTCCCAGAGCACACGCAGGCAGGTCCTGACTGCTTTGTGAATAAAGAACACAGAAAACTCAAAGTAAATGCAACGCGTTTTATTTGAGGTTGGAATAAATTACAACTGTAAAGCATAATTTATTGCTTTATAAATTGTCTGCTCTTAAAAGGCATTAATATCAAACATAAACAAAACAAAGACATTCAATAAGCAGTTCAGTTCTCTTAAGCTTCATGAACAGCTCAGTAGGGGAATTTCATTCTATATACAATTGAAATCTCTGATCATGGGCTTGTAAACTTCACTTTGACATGCATTATCATCATTCAGCCATATTGAGGGGAATGTAGATGTGTTCATTTGCTTTAGGATATAATTCTTATTGCAATTTTCCCTAAAATACCCCACTGAATACCCAGTCCTTCATTTCTCACTCAACTACAAACGTCACTGATTTAAAAAAACTCTTTTAAAAGATATGTGGGCTTTTCTACCCCTGCTGAAGGACTTCCAAGTCCGAAACAGGAATGAGTCTGGTCCCAAAACTAAGTGAAAAGCAAACTCCTCCCAGATTAAAATACTGAAATCCCACTCACAAAAAAAGTCCTCCCATTTTTGTAAAACATCCCAGCATTATCTGAAAAACAAAGTGGATAATTCGTATTTTTACTGTACAGGTACTCCATGCCCGAGACTGAATGTTGCTCAGCACCTGTACCCTTCAGCATTTAGACCCAGGCAAGTCCAGTCTGCACTGAGTCCTGGGGATGGATCAGAGGGTGCTCACAGGAGGCTACGTGCCCGGGGCACTTTGCAGTATCCAGCTCCAAATGCAGATGCTGTGACATGATGAGCTGGATCTGTCTGGCTCCAGCTACATAGGACAGGCAGAAGAAAGCTCAAAAAGTCGCTTCCTCAGCCTCTGGGGAATCACAGCTCCTGAATGCCAGAAAGGGAACAGACATTGATGGGGAGCTCTCATTGCACCATGGAAAAGGATTGTACCAAGGCGTCCTGCCCTGCTCTGACCCTCTCACACCACAAGGACCAAGCGCTCCTTGCACCCTGGCTCCAGAACAGCATCTCCCTGAGCTATTCCCTGAGCAGGCAGCATGCACCTCTGCTTTGCTTTCCCAGCTGGGTCCAAAGCAGCACAAAATGAGCTGGCTTATGCCCTGCATTACATCAGAGATAGAACTCTCCAGAACCATAACCAGAGACTCCTGTCTCAATGAGCCCTTGGAACAACTTGGGAAGCTTGCAGAGACCATCTCCAGGGCAGCTTCTCTTCTAGTTACAAATCTAACTTCAAATATAATGATTCACCAGTGCAGAAAATCCTTCTGAGACTGGCCTGGTATTACTCAGGAAGTTCCTATTTGGAGAAGGGTTTCTTTTCACACCAGCCTCTAGTGTTCTTGTCACGCCTACAAGAATGTAAACAGCTGAGTGAGATGCTAGGATAATTTACACTACATTACCAAATGGGAACGGGCAAGTCTATTACTAGATCCAGGAAATACATTGAAAGAAACTTGAAGAAAAATACCATTACATTGATCGTGGTGCGATTTCAGTTTTCATTAAAATTTCATCAGTAACGTACATATCTTCTGTATGTTTTATACATAATCTCAGGAAAGAAAAAAAACCAACCAGCAAACAAACTTTCTCCTACTAAACATGATTCCCTCAGAAAATGTGTTTCTGCGTGCTGTGACCAGCTGCCATCTCTGTACTGCATGTGCTCATAACAGCTCTCAACAAGCTAAGTGCCATGGCAGAACTTCGGTGGGAGGCTAGGCCATACCTGAAGCTGTGCTGAAGCAAGCCAATTGTTCAGCACTTTTCAGTGTCCTCCTCACTCAGAGACTGGACAACCCAGGTTTAGCTCCCAGCCACATGGTAAACTGCTTAATGGAGGGGTGGGGAACAGTAATGCCCTTTCCCCCACCTCAGCTCCTGCCTTGGCAGAGGCTCGTGGATAGCTGACTTTGTGGGTGCTTTGCACTAGCAGAAGGATACACTGCAGCTGGGACAAGGGCATGCCTGATTCATCATCATTCTTAACTCAAAAATGTGCGAGCCTTTAAAACCATCAGTCATCTCATTCATGCTCACCGAGAACAGATTCTTGGCTGACTTCTTTTTTTCCTTAACAGTTCTGAACTTTGCTTTGAAGATGAGAAGGAAGAAACAGCCTTTGGGGAGAGGGACAAGAAGAGACTCTCGCAAATCAAACTGCAGGCACATGTCATCCACCGCAGCAGTGACCTCCAGATTGCACTTCACAGCACAACATCTTATTATCTTGAACCTTAATATCTCTTCCCTTTCAAAGGTTCCCAAGAGCATTCCTTTCTGTATCAGGGAGATGTCCCATGGGACTCTACAGAGAAAACTCAGCCACCAGGACAAGTTACAGGTTTACATTCAAGCACAGCCTCTTGACAAGCAGGCCAAGTAACAGACTTACTCCATTTTCTGGTGTAAGTGCTGTACCAAGCAGCAAGACAAGCATAGAAGAAGGAATGAAGAAGTGAGAAGGAAGATGGACTAATGGTTATTGCAGTGGGCTGGGATTTGGCAGATGGAGTTAATTCACCTTCCCCTTGTTCATGAAGCAATCAGAAAAGGGGAACAGTTTGTACTAGCTTCAGGTTCCTCAAACATTCCCAGCTCATCAAATACCACCAAAATATTTCTCCTCTAAAGAGTTCTTAACAGTTCTTACACATTGCCCCTCTCAGACCAAGCACGCCAGGCAGAAATGTCCTAAGAAATCACACTTCTAGGAAAAAAAGAAGCAATAAACTTTAGGATTGCTACATCTCAGCTAAGGCTCATTTACTCATCTGCAAAGCCTCTTATCCCTCCTGAGCTGCCCATTCGCTGGGCACTTGCAGTCAGAGAGAGCAGATCAGGACCTCTTCAGTCCATTCACATCTTATTTCTCATTCATTCCTGCCTCTGGCAAGGCACTGAGGCCAGCACTATCTTAGGATTTTCTGTTTAAAGCACCTTCTGACTGAGTGGGACCAGGTTCCTACTGAACCCAAAAGCAGATGGGACAATCAGTGAGTGCATCTGAAAGCACACTACTTAACTGGTGTGTTTGTTCATGAGGAGGGCAGTGTTCAGCCACTCTACCAAAATATCGCAGGCATGTTAATTAGTGGTTACAAAATGCTCTAACTTTTCACAGACCTTTGTAAGTGCTGAGCATTTGAATTGGCAGGGCAGCCATGCCTGAGAATTCAGTGTATTGTCAGAAACTGCCATTTTCTTCTCCTTCAGTCCTTCCCCTCACAAAGTGTCTCATGGAACAAACAAGTGCCTATATTGTGGTTTTACCAAGGGAGGAACTGGGTCAGAGATGGATGTCAGCTGGATCAGACCCATGGAGCAGATGAATGACTTAGTCAAGCGAAAACTAAGTAATTTGAGGCCAGGCCCAGTGCTCCATCCCCCCTACCAGAGGTTACTAACTAGGGGACAGAAATAATCCCCCAGAGGAACTCATGTATCATGAAGGGCAAAGAGCCTCTGAAGCTATGCATAATGTCATAAAGTACAGCACAAGTATATAACATATTTAGCTCTATCACTCCTCTGTCACGAGGCAGTGGGTTGCTCCGACAGTTGTCTTCTGGTCAGCCTGTTATTTCCTATGGAAATGCAGGTAAAGGTGTGTATACGATTCAGTAGTAGAAGAGGAGTTGGGTTTTACATGGGCTAAAAGAATGTTTCTTGTACCCAAATGAGATTTTTGCATGCACCTGCATACTCACCCAGATGCTGCCTCTGCCGCGCTCCATGCCTGAGTTTCATGCCAGGTTTGCTCTGCGTAGCAGGCATATCATACGCACACAGTGACCCAGTACAAGAGCACATTCTGCAGGCCAAATCTCAGGCAAAAATTCACCTACAAAACCTAAGTTTGTTGGGAGTTCTTTGCAGTGAATCGGGCTTTCACTAGGAATTAACATAAGCTGCAATGATGAATCTTATACTCTGCGCACTTGCTTATTTTCTTTTCACAGTTCAACCACTTTCTGCCCTAATACTAAGCCACTAAAGCCTTACATAGCATTCAGAGCATTATTTTCTGCTGGCTGTGTTTCTCTATGCTCTAAGCCTCTATCACAATGCATGCAAAGGATAATGGCTGAAGTTGTAATGCTTTTAACTAAAAAAATACTTTTAAAAAATAAACATAAATTATTTATTCCTCTTCGTCCACTGTTTTAAGCACTGAGTCTTCTCCCAAGATTTTACACAGTTCATTCAGTCTCTGCTGCATTTTAGGAATTCCTGCAAGCTGAGATTCCAGTCTCTGTTTTTCCTCACTCAGTGTTAAGCGGATAGCAGTGTCCAACTGCTCGAAACGCCAGCCGCCTTGTCCATCAAACTGCAGCAAGTGACTGTGGTAATTCCTGCAGTAGAAAGTAAAACATTAGTGACGGCTCAGTGAACAGATGGTTCGTTTCTGCACACAAATTTAGATGCCTGTGTTTCTTTTCAATGGTGCCTCTTGGGAAGCTGAGAGTTGTCCAGTTTTGCATCACTGGCTAAGACATTTTCTGTGACTCATAATCCCAGGACACTCTTTCCTAAGAGTACTGGCTATATCAAGCCTGTCACCAGGACCCCCCTGTGGCTACAGCTGACTCCACCAGACTCCTTTTTCTCCAGAAGGTTAAACAGCAGCAACAGACAGGGCTCCCTTCTCCCGCAGGAATGCTAGCCCCTAGTCTCATTTTATTTTACTTACTATGCTTTCTGAGAGATGTTTTACCTCCACAGCAGAAAATACAGTCAGGCAGGAACAGTGCGCCTGATGCTACTGATAAAACTCTAATTAGTTCAAATTACATCTCAGTTTGTTCCCCCGCATCTCATAAGGTTGGATAAAGAAACCTCCAAGTCCTAAAATATGGCTCAGTTTGCAAGGGGGCAAACTGAAAAAGTCTGTGTAGGAGTCAGTACGAGGGTGTGTGCATTGAAAATATTCAAAGGTGTACATGTGGGGTTTGTCTAGGCCTGACAAGACATTTATCAGGAGGTGCAGGAGGAAGAGCAAAGAGTTCCCTCAGTGTAATTTATCACTATAAATTATGGAAGATGAGACACATCATAAAACAGTGATTATAAATCCCATCCAGGGAATGTGACAGTTTAATAAACTCAATAGCTTATGACATGGGACTCAACTCCAGGCTTATATTCATCACATCTTGCATATTATTCTTTGTGACACCAAAAGCTTAACCTTCCCCTCTAAAATAGCCAGTATTTTGATTAAAAGAGCAACTATTTCCTGGTATAATTCTGAGGAAAAGAAAACAGCCCATGAACCCCGTCTTTGTCTATGTAGTGCACTATCTGCAGAAGCATACCTGAGGTAAAGGCATTTAATGCTTGTTTCTAAATGCTCAGCACTTCTGTTTACTTCTCCAGATCCCTATGATTCCAGTAATACTGTGGAGTTTACAAGAACAATCTCAAACCTTTCTGAATAGCATTGGTACTATGAAACAAGAAATAGTGGTAGGAGATTGAACTCAAAAGGTCTTTCTCACAAGTTCTTCAGCATAACTTCCCTCTGCACCACCATTATTTATAGGTGAGTGGCTCTCAAATACCTGTTTCCTTGAGCAGTGGTTTTAAGAATAATGCCAAAATTTAAAAAATGTAAATGCTACCTTTTTTTTTGTTGGAGTGCAATTTAAATTCTTTGCAAACCAAAAGTCTATGTGACTTTTTGTTCTACCAGAATACCTTTCTTTTCTTAACATTTAGGTCCTGATCCAGCAAAAGCTATTTCCACTGTCACCCTCTACACAGAGGAAGGAGGAATGTTGGGGAAAACATTTTTTTCAGCGAAGCAGACACTGATACAATTTCTTTCTTTCGAGGCAATGGATGATAAAGGACTTTTTTGCCACCAGTTTAAAAAAAACCCAATAATTGGACAGTAGAGATCAAGGAGTTCAGAACAAATAGTCCCTGCTAAAGTTAATTCACACCTTCTTGATCTCCATTTGCCCTTTCAAGTGTCTGGTTGTTTTATGTGTTCAGTAACTACATTTATTTCCTTTGAGGGACTCTTCCATACTTAGTATAATCATCACTACTACATCCCTCACTAGAACAATGTCTCTCAGGATTCCAATATTTGCTTTTTTTAATAGACAATCAGATTTTGAAAGCTCTCAAACCTTGCAGAGGACACAACTGATGTTAAACCACCAAATGTGTTATTCCTACAGAGGAAAAAAGAGTAGTTTAACCACTTGCCATGTTTCCCATTGTCTCCCTGCACTGATAAACTTCCCCAGGACAGCTCCTGGATCTTGTCACCGTTACAGAATAATGTGGTGATATCGGTTGTGGCTGTGGTGTGATGGGCTCATTAATTGCTCTTAGGTACCCGCATGTTGCTATTAATACTTAATCGCTGGAACACATTTTAAAAAAACAAGAGGAAGGAATAAATACATGTCAAAGAATGAAAAAAAAAAATCAATACCAAATGCATTTACATCACTATGACTGTAGACAAGTTATCTTAGAAAGAGCAGTAGATATTGATTAAACAACTGCCCTCGTACGAAGAGAAAAAGCCCAATACACTACCTGTCAGAAAGCTGTAAGCAAGGACCATGATTACTCCCTGAACATACTTACCAAAGAGAAGGTCTGTGTGTAATAGAAAGCAGGGATATCCCAGCAGCTTTTGCAGCTTGGAATATTTTTCCTTCAACATCAATGCTTACAGCACTCGTGCATTCATCCAGCAATGCGTATTTTGGCCTTTCAAAAGCAGATAAAGAGCATTACTCTTCTATGGTTTGGACTTTATTCTCATGTACAATGTTTAATTGAAAGAACAACAGAAAGGAGAGATCTTTTTTTGCCAGACAGCTGTCTCTCATTTACAGCTGTAAGCTGGCTAGCAACAACATAAAGTTTCCATGTACTATTCAGGTGCAGAGACAGCTTCCAGGAAAAACGGGTTTTATTCCCTGGTCCATCTGAGTACACAGTGATCTAACTTTAGTGCTCTAGTTTGACCTAGTTTTCTTCTGTCCTGTCATCAAGTCATACAGTACCTCAGCCAACTCAGAAACTCTCTATCCACTGCTATGTATGGATTAGGCTGCCTTTGTGTGCTTGCAGTCTCCAAGACCAAAACGGTTTGGAGTCTGGCTTTCACACTTCTGTAGCCTCTGCAACGGTCCACAAGACTTCTGCAGTATTAGTAGGACAAATGCAGGGAAGATGTTTGTGCCTGAGATGTTAAGGAAAGGAACATCTGTAAAGTGTATGCTATGTTGCCAAAAGCAAAGCTGAAGTAAGAAGCATTGCTCCAACTAAAAGCTTGTACGAATAAACAACAAGATCTGCGGTCCTATGCAACTGTCTAGCTGTATTGCATATTGCATGGAGATTAAAGTCTGCTACTGCTCAAACTACAACTGGAAACCTGCAAATCTCCTTCTCAGATGCTACTTAAAGAACAAATTGCAATGCTTACTTATGGTAAAACATCCGAGCCATGCCCATCCTTTGTTTTTCTCCTCCTGACAAGACATCTTTCCAATCCATGACAGCATCCCAGCCTTTAAAAAAAAAAGGCAAACAAAACCCATCAGGACAATGTAAGTTACGGAGAAAATGCAGCTTCACTTGCAATGCCTCTGCAACCAAAATCACAAATGGCATTGTCATTGCAGAAGAGACAGCTCAGGGATCTGAATCACATCTTCTGAAATACCTTAGTGCCTTTCCGTTGGCACACAATTGGAAAAATGTCCCGAACATCATGTCAATTCTGAAAGTGGAATTTAACCTTTTTGGCCACGTAGGAATTGTCAAAAAAACTTTACTTACCATCTCTTTGGAAAACCATCTTTTACCTGTGTATAACTAAGGAATTCATTCTGTCATGTCTGTTTTACAGAGCAATTAGCTATTCTTTCTTGAAAGGTGTGAGTGAAAATGATAAACAAATTCAGAGAAATACAGCATAAAAACCCATGAAGAGCACTGCCAGATTCCACTCGCTACTTTAGGCAAACAGTAACTGTCACCAAACTCAACAGAACAGAGGGATGAGTTCTGTGTGCACAGGCAAGCAGCTAACATACAAAACTGCATACAGACAGGATGATTTTCTATACAAACTTCCCACTACTTTGCATTTAGAAATGACCCACAACTGTTGTAAGCTGGGTATCCTTACTGAATATTCTGCACATGATCTACCTGATTTTTTTCTTGATCACTTTCAGATATATGCAACAGACGTGTGATGCATTCTGTCGGTGATCTGGCATTCCTGTGAGTACTCTTGTATGATTCATGCCCACCAATGAAAAACTCAAGATACCAAATTACCCTACTGAAAATTAGCTTTCAATCTAACAATCCAGATGGGTGGAGTAGCAAAATGAGTTTTGAAAAGGGAAAGTATGGATGTAGAGAAAATCTGGTAAGACATTTCTCTAATACAGCATCTATTCACGATGCAGCTGGAGGAGGGATGCGCAAGGGAAAAAACAGTTTCCGCATCAGCCCAGAAGCACTGTACCCAAAAACTTAACAACACAACCTGTGGCTCTGCCACTGCCCAACTGAAAAGAAACATATGCCAGAAAAAAGCTATAAGCAAGGCAAAGCAAGGAGGGTGGGCGGTGTCATTTCTGGTATCTGAACAAAGGTGAGAAAAGTGGGGCTTGCGAGGGTGCAGGGGATTGGGGAGTGCTCTGCCCATGCTTGGTTGCTACACCAGGGCTTGGTAGGTCTGAACAAAACCTCGGTGAAGCACCTGGTGAGAGGCTGTGTGACTGAAAACAGGAATCGATAATGCTAGACACTGAATTCCAAGGATTTCCTCTATGTAAAATTGTAAAATACAATGTAATGATTTTTTAATATCTGTGTATATAGTTAAGATTTTAAAAAACATGCATGCACACTGCAGAAAGACATCACCTTTACTGATCCTATTGTTTCTCCTTAGTTTCTTTTCATTCTTGCTTAAGGATCCCAGTGGGCACCCCCTTGGAAGCACATGCTTTCTATTAGGAGGCTCCTAGCAAAGATGGAGTTGGGTAAGGGTTAACTGAATCACCAGCTGGATGAAGGCTGGTAAAGGGAACAGATAAAGAGAGGCTGCTGCTGAGCAGTCCCAGTGCTGGGACCACACGGTGAGCTGGAGTGATGTTCCAATCGACACTTTCAGCTTCCAAAAAAGACTGTAAAATACCTGGAGCACCCCTTTTTGGCAAAAGGTTCTAGGGGTAAGAGATGGGAATGGTCCTTCAAGAAAGCCATAGAAACAACTATGCTTCTGAAGACAACATTCAGGCTACTGCTTATATTCTGTTGTTTTTAAGCTGAGAATATAGATGAACTGAAGGGGTCTGGATCTGAGCTGGGGTGTGGGTTGGTGTGCATGTGAGCACATGTGCCTGAGAAACGGCACTGGCATTTGTAGTCTTTTACAGATCAGCTGGTTTAAAAGACCAAAAGGGAATGAAGTTCAAGAAGAAGCATCGTATTGTCAGCAAAATCGTTCTATTACTTCCCTAAAGGTATAAGATTAAGCCTCCATTTACCAGCATACAATGATCATCTCTGTGGTCACTTCATCTTACATTCTAACTGAGTATTAGTAGTGCATCTTGTCTCTTCCTGCCTAGCCCCCTCCTTTAGTTTTCCTATTTGTCACTTGGAATGTCTCAAACAACAGCTAAGGAAGAATCCATTTTAATATTGTCCCTTTTTAAGGTATATTTTCTAATGTCTGAACAATTTCCTCTGAACACTTGGGCACTGTAACTCACAAGAAAATGACTCCCTACTGTGCATTAACAATAATGCACCTACTTGTTTATCTTTTCTTCCTGTTGACATGGCATATGTCAGTGAAGGTCACCAGTGTTCTAAAAATATCAGCCGAGTCAGTGGCTTATGTCACCCATAGCCACATCCACTTCACAGATGAAGAATTGAAATAGCTTGTCCATGAATGCAGAACAAATGAAATGGCTTGTGAATGAACGCAGCACAAACTTCTCAGTAGGTACTAACATAATCTTGGCTTTCAAAGTCCAAAGTCCTTGCCCAGATTCTTGTTACACGTAGACTTTGGTTGCACATGGCATGATGCAGATGTGACAGACACTGGATGTCATAGGAATGCCTTTTGCAACCAAGAAGACAAAGACCATGTGCAATGTGTCAGGGCAGAGTGTCCTGGGTTCAGCAGTCCCTCCAAGAGTAGAGGGAGGGCAAGAAGGGGGGGGAGTGAGTGAACGAAGTTTGTGGTTGGGTTTAAACCACGACACAGAGCAACAGCAGTAGAAATATGTACAGCTGTCGGCAGAAATTAGTGATAGCCTCATGATAGCAGCATTTCATTTTCTTGCATGGCTTCTTTTACAGTTCTTTTTACCTCCATTTTCTCAAGAGAAAAACAAGCTAAAGTCGACAACACCAACAAAGGGCTACATCTGGGGTCTGTGGCACAGTGTATCCTTCATCCTTGTAATCCTCACACTCCACATGCAAGACAGAGTGTTCAGCTGCCAAAATAAGATAAAAGTTCTTTTCCAGATCTACATTGCAGTGTCATCAGACATGGGCTGGAGTCTTACAGCTTCATGACAGAAGAAAGGCTACTACAGCGAACTATAGCCAGAGAGTCCACCCCTGGTGAGTTTTTGAACATGGAGGCCTCTCGCACAGCCTATGTCCCCAGGCAGCTGTCAAAATGGAAGAGAGCAGAGCCCGGGAGCTGTACAGGATGAATATGCAAGGACAATCCTTAGCTGAGGGAGGAACAAAGAGACCATCAATTGCATGAGCCCCAGCTCAGCATGACACTGCATGGATTGTGTCTCTGAATTTCAGAGCCACTGGAAAAGCCAGCAGAGCATTCCAGAGTTCCTGCTGGTGCCAGTAACAAAAGCAAATCCAGAGCTAAAATGCTCAGATGAAAAAATGTGGGAGAGAGGAAATGTGCTTGGCTGTGTGTTTATACGTGGTGTAGCACAAAGGTTCCCTGGACAAGACCCAAAGATACGACAAATGTGCAAAATAATGAGGAATAATTATAATCTGGGGTGCCAAGAAACCATAAACAGGTTGAACTTGTTCAGTAATGTCATCAGCCCCAACCTGACAGGTCTGGTCATGCACTGAGCGTGCTGCTACACGTACCCATGGCTCCTCTCATGTGACAGACTATTAGCAGCCCAAGGCTGCATCACATTTGACACTCGTTAAATAAGTATACACAGATTTTCAAAGCAGGTCAAAAAGGAACCCCTTTACGCATATCTACTGCATATCTCCATGCAATCACCCACAATTTCTGGACATGCCTTTTCATCACCCATGCTGAAGATAACCTTCTTTGCTACCCTCATTTTGTATGAGATCATTTTTCTGGTAGAGCTAGCAACTCTGCAGGTGCTGATATGGGCTCCTTATTGATAATATAAAGGTAAGTAACAAAATGCATTCCTGTAATATCCAGCAGGTGAGAAAAACATTGGGGTGGGCCTCAGTGGGAAGGAAATTCTGCCCCCACCAGCAAAGAGGGCTACTATCAATAGCAATTGTACTGTGTTCTTCTAGGGCTTAGGCTCAGGGACATCTGGAGTGGTGATGCTGGTGGAGAGAGGGACAGCTATTCTGGTGATTTTGATGTACTCAGTTGCTACCAACTGAAAAAAGTTTAATGAAGATAACACAGAAGCTAAATGCCAAACTGGGCTAATTATTCTTCTAACCATTCTATTCATTTCTAACTGGGTCAAACCTTTATTGCTAGAAAATCGGAGGAATTTCCGCCACTGGCAGCAACGAGAACATCAGGCTCTTGTTGGGTACCTAACGCTTGGAATCTGGTGACCCTTGTACTGATGCAATGTGGAAGTAATTCAGCCAAAGACAAGAAAGTTATGCCAGGACAAATAAATTGAGTCAGAGTTGTGCACTTCTGGCTCCATTTGGCTTTGTCATGACTGCCCACAGGGAGCAGAACACAAAACTGCAAAGCATCATATTATACACACATAACATTCTTAGTCAATTAAAGCACAACAGGGTCATGCCCTAAGGAGCCTGCTGTCTAGTAGAGGCTTAACGCTGCAGGGGACAGGTGAAAGGGGATGAGACAGAAGTAAGCCTCTGAAGGAATGAGACAGAAGTAAGCCTCTGAAGGAGAAGAGGATCTACAGACAAAAATACTGAAGAACTATGTTAGATTTCTATAACATAATGACTGAACAGATAGTTAGCTCCATTCTTAGGATGGTTTATGGAATCAGTTCAAAATAGTGTGGACATACCTGCTCTATCCACAATAATCGGAATAACTAAAAATGGTTTCATTGATTTTTTTAGATGTATTAAATTTTCAGAAGCTGTATATAGTATATGATAGAAACTGGCTGGGAATTTTTCAGCAAAACTTCTTTTCTATTGGAAAATGCCAATGTTTGTCAATCATCAAAGCAGTCTGCAAGGACGAAAAAGATGGCTTGGGGCAAGCCCCTTGTTCTACAAGCTTTATATGGAATTTTTCATCATTTTGCAAAGAAAAAGATCCATGTTTCATAGAAATCATTTTATCTCAAAAGTCTGATTTTAAGAATCAAATAAAATTCAAATTAAAAAAATAAGTCAGCTACCTATAAACAAAATTTTCAACTGTTCACTTTCAACAAGTATTTCACTGGCTTGCTGGTTCAAAACAAACCAGAATATGAATCTTTGTCCCAGACTGGGAGAGCTCTAATGAACAGGTAAGTGTATGAAATCCACGTAACGTGTCCAATCATATGTTACAGATTTTCTCTCTGCACCTACCTCAGCGCTTGCCTCCTGCAAATGCCAATGAGAAAAGGGAACAAGTAAGTGTATTACCGACCTAAAAACTTCCTGGTATGTGGTAATCTCTCCCCTGCTTTCCAGCTTTGCCCACTTCTGTCATTTTAGATCGCCAAGTACCCAAGACACATTTTTGGTAACATTTGTGCAGACTTTCGCCCAGTGTGTCCTTATCCTGACTGGAGTTTCAATAAAGCACAAGTGAACATTATCAGTTTTTTATAGATTGTGTGTGTCTCACATACACAGTCAGACAGGCAGAAGAGCAACAATGGGGTCAGCAATAAATACTTTCTTTGGCTCAGAAAGTAGAGTGAGACTGATCAAACCTGGGGGTTCAGTTTGGCAATACAGAACACTGACCCCAGACAACGGTCCCTCGTGTGTGGAGCACAGTAACTGCCCTATCACCAGTTACGTGCTCCAGCTGCAGGGCTATAAACCACAACTACGCACATTCAGAGACTGCTGGGGATACGGTTTTGGCTGCTGAGGGTCATGTGTTAATCAGTACATCTACAAGTACCAGCATGCTGTGAATGCACACTTCACAGTGGCTTCTTGCCACAGACAATTTAACTGCTCCTCCTTTTCCAGCTCCCCATTCTAACGCATCTTCTTGTTCTTCTGCAATCCGCAAAGTGACTCAGGAATATTAGCAGGAATAGGTACAATGTCAGTGTAGGAGTAGAGGACTTCTCTGCAATTATTCCAGTCACTGAGTTTAGCTCTCTGCCCACTTTTTCAATCCTTGTGCCATAGTAGCAGATCTGAATAATTATCTGAATTAGAATAATGGCAGATTCTTATTTTCTCATGGAACTTGAGGCCCAGCTTGAGTCATTCTTAACAAAGAAGCTTTAACCCAGGGAAAGATAAGAGTCTATCAACAGGATTGTGAGGTGGAGAAGTATGTGTAGATATACAACTGCTGCTGTAAATGCTTACTACTCCCCACTCTAAAATGTGCAGAAAAGACAGCAGATGAGTGTCCATGCAGACTTAAAAAAATTAACAAAGCAACAGGCTGCCATCCAGGAATGGGAATTTAGACATTGCCTTGGGATAACCAGTGGCTAAAGTCCTACTTTTTGCTGACAGAATGATCCTGAGAGACACCAAGCACACATATCACAAGGCAACGCATCCGAAATACCCTCTCTAAAGGGAGCGCTGACAAGTGGCAGAGAGACTCGGGGTACAAGCTCTCTGTTACCAACTTTGTCCTACGTTTTAAAAGCATAATGGTGGGGAGGAAATACAAACTAGAGATTAGTGGCTGGTGGAAACAAAAGGATGAAAATTATTGCTTTGCTTGGGAAGAAAAAGCCAGGAAATGTTCCAATTCCTTAGACACAAAAGAAGCCTTTAGCATCTAGACATTTACTGTGCCAGTGTATTTACACTGTCCCCTACTCTTAGGACAAACAACGGTGAGAACACATGGCAACTTAAACTGTAAATGGTAGCTGGAAACAATCTACTGCCAGCCATTGTCCTTTGGTTCTCTTTGACTTGCTCACCCTGGTGGTGTGGTATCAGACACTCCTCATGACATATAGTTCTGCTGATCCCATTAACCAGGGGGGTGAAAGAAGACCTAGCTCTCCTGTTCACATGCTTTTGAATTGATGCAGTCAGTGACATTATAAGGTTTTAAGACAGGTTACGTTTTCTAAGAAAATGAAGGAAGGTCAGTGATCTCTCAATACCACAAAAAGACTGGCCGTTACAAGAGAACAAGGATGTTCAGCTTGGACATGGATTTACTGGGGAGAAGAGGAGCACTTCGCTCTTCTCCCTCCGTTAGCATCAGGAGCAACAATGATGTGGTTGAGCAGCTCCCACAACCACAGAACGTCTGGATCCAGTTTTGCCAGTTGAGTGAGTAAGTAAAGCTCAGTCACACTGAGACACACATGCAAGGAATGGATTTTGTAAAACTTTTTACAGAACTATGCAATTTACCTCCTTCTCTTTGAACTATGTGGTACAGATGAACCATGTGCAGGATAGATTCCAGATCTTGATCTTGGTAGCCTTTCTGATGCATGTCATCCACTGTGTCTGGATAGATGACTTGATCACGTAGCGTTCCAATGGACATGTAGGGCCTGAGAAACACAGAGAAACCAGTCAATCTGGAGCTGGCTCCAAGCGCATGCATCTTGCTGATACTCTGTAAGCAGAGTATAATGCTTTAAACACTATATTTCTAAAGCTAGATTTATCTGTGGGTGCATTGTGGGCAAACATTTTTCTAAATTTACCTTAAGGACAATGTATTGTTTCCATAATAGCTGATTACAGGGTAGCACCAGGGGCAGTATTTGCATGAAAACAAAATGACAGGTCAGGCAGAATAAACATCCACTTCGTGGCCCCTTCTCACTGCTTTCACTTGGAACTGGGGAAACTCTACGCTGTGTTCAAGGTTTGGCATGCTTATGAGATTACGCATTGAATTAAACACTCACATGTTAAAATCAAACGGTAACAAAAATGTTGCAGCTCAAACTCGGGGAAAATTTCCATAGTGCAGCAGGAGATGCCCAAGTAAGGCCAAAGAGCACCGGAAGTCTCCTTTGCACACTATTAATTTGGACTGCAGTACTGGGACTGGGTGTAACTTACCTGGCTCCAGAAGCCAGTGTAGCACTTCTGAATTGCAAAAAAGCACACATTAGACAAGTTGATCAGCTTAAACCTCCCAGTGCCAGTCTGCCTCTGCCAAGCACAAGGCTGAGCTGCCTGTGAAGCAGCTTCTGAATCACCACATTCCCAGACCAGGTAATCCCATCCATTTTACTAAAACAAGCTGTGTCCACCTTGGAGCCAGAGTCCGCAATCATGGCCATGTCCCTGCAACGGCTATGGACAGTCTCCACAATGTCACGAGCTGTTCCCAGCCTCTGCTACAGCCTGGACCCTATAAATCCTCATAGTCTCTAAACAAAGTCAGCCCAAGAAAAACTGTACAGCTCTCTAAAAGATACCGCGCCATTCAGGCTATGATGGCAAAGGCAACCTGGGAAACACTTATTTGACCATCTCTTTTGCTGCTCTTCTTCTAAGGATTTCTTGTGAAGGACAAATATCTATCCAGTCCCACAGACCCTGCTGATACTCTTGGAAGCTGGAAACACCCTGGGAACGATCTGTAAGATTTTGACTTTGGCAGAGAAGGCCAGAGCTGAAGAACAGTCAGGCTCCAGGCTCTGTTCTGCTTTCTGAGCCAAGAACTACATTAACTCCCTCTGGGTTCATCCGCCAAAACAATGCTAATCTTATTAAAGCTGTGGTGCCAGGGGATGATGACAGAGAGGAGCAGTTAAAATTGGGCCAGCAATGAGGAGGCTTCCAAGAAGCCTGCCCTTACCACAGAGAAATGCTTCCAGCAACTTCACAGTGCATTGATGAGGGGTCAGTTTTCTTCCCTGACAAGCTCTAGACCTCTGTGGTAGGAAGGTCTCAGCCACGATGAGGTTTTCCCTGACAGGTATGTGTAATACCTTAGCAGATTTCTTCTGTTCCCTTGGAGGTTTCTCTGCAGAAGGGGTGGCTCTAGCCATTGTTATTCTGAGAGTCCCCAAAATACACCACAGAGTAATTTGAAGGAATTCATAATGCAACAGGTTTAGAATTATAGAACTAAAGCTGCAACATGAACTGAAAGTCACATTTAAGCTGGCATCAGAGACATTGGTTTCAGTGCTGCAGAAATCCATGGGGAGCCCACCTGTACGTGCCTGAACTACTTTCACCCCCAGTTAGGTGACGGTGGGAAGGGCAGGGGATCTGAACTGCTAGCAAATATTGGTCATCTCCCTGCTGTGGGCAGGCATCAAGATGGAGCCAAACCAGATACAAGCAAATCAAATACAAGCACTGCTGCTCCTCTTCGCTCATTGTTCTGCTTTCTGCTAACTGTGGGAAGAATGCTGCTCTGGGCTGCTGCATGAACACTAGCATCAAGTGCAGTGAACCATTTACATTAATAGGGATATTGCAAAATATCAACTCTAAACATTATGTAACTTCATGAAATAATGACATATTTCCATGGTGCTCTCCATCTAAAATCCCAAAGGGCTTTACTTCTTGCATATGTGGAAATTATTTCACTCACTCCAGGCTGCTGCCATCTCTGGGACAGAAGACAGCGACTCCACCTGAGCTCAGAGAATCATAGGATCAGGGAATAGTTAGGGCTGGAATTGACCTTAAGATCACCTACTTCCAACCCCCCTGCTATGGGCAGGGACACCTCACAATAACCATGCCACCCAAGGCTTTGTCCAACCTGGCTTTGAACACTGGCCAGGGATGGAGCATTCACAACTTCCCTGGGGAGTTTAAATCAGGCTGGGCTTAAGACTGTAGTATAGGTGAAGCTGCAGGTAAGGGCAAGGAGGACAGAGCTACCTATCATATAATTTGGCTGGGGTTTAATACTTCACTCTTGTGAAGCGTGATCCTGTAACGACTAGCAGCTCTGAGATTTAACCTACTGCACAACTTGGAAGACAATGCTCACAAGAACTGTGCCAGGACACTTGCTGCCATGCCGTTTACTGAGTCACCAGCACCACTCCCTGGTACAACTGGATTTGCCTTGTGGCTTCCCATCTAAACACACCAGTACTACCAAGAACACCTCCCCACACCTAGCTTGTAAAAATTAAAGAAAAGCCCGGCCTGCAGTGGAATAGCAAACCCCATCAATTACTGACTAACCAGCAGGCAGGAAAAATGGCTTATGGTTATAGGCCTGTCTAGGGAGATGGGAGAGCACAATCTGCTTTACCCAACCTACAGGGAGCCATTTGTGTCCCTGAGGGGACACATCATCTTGTCTGGCATGTGACGTCTTGTCTGGGGCTCCATCTCTTGACAACAAAGAGGCATCTCTGTGGTGGGTTTATCCCATTTATTTTAGGCTGGGGATGGGTTGCCTCCTGGGGGTGTCTTGCTCCTCAGTGGGGGACAGAGCTCAGACAACTAACTTAGCTAACTTCTAAAGTGCTAAAGTTAGATGAGATCTCATCTAACTCACACTCTCACAATCTCATAGTAAACCAGACTTCTCTGTCTTTAACTTGAAGACAATAACCTCCTTACATACCATGGGTGCCACGAAGTCCAACACACTAAAACCTATTAAACACCAGATGTTATTGTAATTGCAGTTACTTGTGTGTGATAGCTAGGCATTAAGTGGTAAGAAGTAACTGGATGCAGGAACAGTGAAATTTTGTCTTTGCCAGTAAGCTCCTTGTTAGAATACTGTTTTCATTAAATTCTTAGTTCAAACAACAAACCCAGGGTTTTTGTCCTGAAGTAATACTCCACTGTAACTGGGCTTAATTGATTTCTGATGGAGCTTTTATACTCGGTCAGTGTCTGGGTTCCAGTCTCAAAGAAAGCACTCTTACAGACTCTGAAAGCAACACTTCTGCTGTGTGGAGGTCATGTCTTCGATGGTAAGAGCTCAGCAATTGTTTTCTTTCTCTGCTCTCTGAAAAAAGATTCCTACAGTGGTTTTGAGAGACAGGATTTAAGAGACAGGATTTAAGATCAGTGATCCTTTTTTAAAGCTTTGGTATCAGACTTTCAGAAAGCTAAGAAAACTTACTGATTCTTGCCTGGTTTTCTGGAATTTCAAGGCATTTATTGGAAGAGACACTTTCATTTCTTAGGAACTGATCATTTTTTCAGGCAGTTTGACAGTTTTATCGAATCACCAATTTGTGTTTGGTGCTTCACTTTGCAGAGTTGTAACTTTATTCTGCTAGTAACAAGCCATCATCCCTAAGGCTTACGGCTTCCCCCTTGCAGTGCAGGCTTTAAAGAAAGATGATATCAAGACGTGCTGCAGTCTGAAGCCTGTGGTATGGACAATTCCCCAGTGCCCTATTGACACATGACACTGTGTACAATGCTGGCAAATTATTGGGGAAATTATACTGGGAGGAAGGGTGAGTGTGGCCAATGATATGGCTTCCTTGTTGTGGTTTGCTTTGGGAGGGAGGTGCTACAAAACGTATTGGAGTACACATCAGTAACTTGTCTTTCCAAACAGAGGACTTACACGCTGAAGCTGTTAGGCATAAAAGAGAGGTACAATGCCAACTCAAAGGTTATGTAGATTAACACATCACACTGTTAATGAGGCAGTGTTAGCTATAACTAACACTTAGTAATTCTCTGATGTCTTGAAGAGCAGAGGGCTTCACTTTTCTGAGTAGCAAGTTAGGGGAAGATGATTTGCTTAGATGTCAATAAATTTGTGTTTCCAAATCAGAACAAGCCATATCCACTTGAAATATTTACAAATGAATGTATTCGAAGGTGTTTTCATCTGCCATGTAAAATAAATTGTGCTGACAGAACTGATAACCTGTTCTGACATCCATAATATTATTGTAAAGAATTATAGCAACTAATCAATACACACTTTGAGAGGCTATAAAGCAATCATAATGGCCAGAGTCTTAAATATAAGCACTCTGGAATAAGAAAGGGACCAAAACCACATCTTAATTAAGAGCTGGCATCAGAAGTTATTGAATATTAGTCCAGTGTAAGTGCCCAAGAAACGGCTTTCAGGTACCCGCTGTGATTAATACTTCCTCCATGAAAGGTAAAGTCTAAAAACACATGGCTTGTGATTCTGGAACCTATCTGCATGGCCCCAAGTGAGCAATCAGGACTGACTTGCCATTTGCTGTCCAAGTGTGTTTGCACTTATTATTGTACTATTATTCTCACAGACATGCAAAGTTACGTGGGAAAATTATGTGTAATGCAACTATAAATTCTTGACTGATCCATCCTTTCAGTTTCTGTCTCTGGCTGACAAAATGCCTAATATATCCAAGTGGGAGAGAGAAAGGGGCACGCTACACCTAGAATTCTCCTTTTCATACAAAATGCAGTTTGCATTTTCAAAGGAAACTGGGATGGTTTCAGAGTGCAATTCAGAGTGCTTGCTTTGTCATCTAAAATAAAACGTATTCCAAATTTAAGCATGTCTATTTAAGAAGATGATACTGGAGCCCAAGCTCCAGCCATGGGGGTGTCTTCCCAGAAAACCTGGAAGATTATAAGGAGTCAGTGCTTGCACTGAAGAATCTCCAGTTCAGAAAGCCAAGAGCACAGCTCATACCTACAACTGTGCTCAAATGCTGTCTAATTCCCCAGAAGGTCCAATACAGCATGGAACACAAAACCAGTATCTTTAAGTCCAGCACAAAACACTGCAGCTACTAGAGATGCAAGAGGAAGGACTGTATGACAAGCTAACGGTTAGCAAATTTCTTCCAAAAACTGAGTTCAGGCTAAGTTCTTCTCAGCTTGCAGGGCATCAAGATTCCCATTTTTCTAGGCTAAAGTCCAGGCTAAAGAGGAGTCAAAGGGAGGGCACATTCTGATCTTCCCACTGAAGCAAGGAAACCCCTGCTAAGAGGCAGGAATAGAGTGTCAGAAGAGAGTTACTGGAAAGAGCCTAATGATAACTACGCTAGTGAGAGTCTTCAATTGGAAAGAAGGAGACTTTAGTACTAGTTCCTTGTGACATGTTATTTATGCTATTCCTTTTCCCTCCAGTGCTCTTTAATATAAAAAGCAGTAACTACCCTAATCCTTCAGAAGCACTGTAAAAATATCTTAAAGGGGGTTCTAATCTTATTTAGGTGCCTGGTCTCAGGAGAGAGCTTCTTATAGATAAAGGGTTTAATGTTTAGTACTCAGTGTGGCACCCAAACTTCAGTCAAAGGCAGCAGTTCAGGCATAAAGGTATATTTAAAGATTCCTATGGATTAACTCTAGGTGGCTCCCTTTACCTACTACTTTTTTTTTTTTGGCTCCTTTTCCAAAAGCCCTAAACCTTTGCTTGATTACCTGGGGGCTTCACCTATACTTAGAACTTTCCATCACCTTGCTGGTGACAAGATCATCACTTTCAGGTGCTGTAATACCTCGGCGGGAATCACCTCAGCAGAACTCCAACTCTTGCCAGGTCAATAGTAAAACCTCCATAGTTTTCAACAGCAGCCAAGCTTGATGAACAGTGATGCTCAAGAAATGCCAACCTCCAGTAAGTGTTCTGGGTTCCTCATAGTTCTTTGATGTCATCAATAAAATAAACAGCAAAAAAATAATGACAGCACCACCTCAACAACTTCTAGAAAATAAAAGGTCTTGAACGAATGTGAACTAAGTGCTCCATTTAAGTAGCATTGTAGCTCTCATAAGAGCATTAAGTAGCTCTCACACAGAAGGTGGTATTACCAAAGAGTTAAAAAATAATAAACAACATAATATTTAACAAAATGTTAAAAAATCCACAAGCTCAGTTTACCGTGCTGTATCTAGTTCAAGGGATTTTAGGGCCAGCTAAAGTTACAGCAATCCTTCTAAAGATATAAATAATTAATCTTTCTTTAAAATACCCTACATTGAACTCTCCTCTATACTCACAAGGAACTAGCCACGATCATCCTCTAAATATTTCAGATAGATCAGTTACCAGAGTGGAATTCAATCAGCTTATAGCCATTAACTTAGTTAACAAGAAATGAAATGCACAGAATGAAAGGCTGAATTCTCAATGAACATAATTAGAATCTAATATCAAAGGCTGAAAAAAACCACCGCTGTGGTTTCCTTTGCAAAGAAGTCATGCACATCTCTGCAAGAAAATAATCTGGGAGGAAATAAGAACCAGAAAGGTAAAAGAAACCTTTAATTTAAAGCTCTACTCAGGCTCAGGTGTCATCTCAGCTCATGATTTACTCATTCACCATTACCAACATGACTTAGAATAAAATTAGAACTGGTAAGATGGTGTAAAAGTTTGAAGTGAACAATTCATAAAATTATTCAGTCAATTTGTATCTTGTCATAGACAGAGATGACAGAAAAGACCAGAGGAACACATGTATAATTAAAAACAAATCCCAGAATATTTCTACAAAATACAAGCAGCTAATGGAATCTGAAATAATCATATGTGCTGCAATGAATCAGGCAGACAAGTAAAGGAAATATACTCTCCTCTTCTTAAACATCCAATTTTTGCAGGCCCAGCCTTTCCATACCTCTGGCAGTCCTGATGATAAAAGGATTATTTGGATGGATGATCATTAAGATTAATGAAATGCAAAAAGAACAATGAGCTGCTCTGGACAAGAGTGCAGCCTGCCAGTCCCACTGGCAGACCCCAGCCTAAAAGGTGTTCCTGACTTTTATCACAACAGTGTAACACAACGAGCAAGGAAGTTTCCCTCTTTTAGAGAGATCCCAAATTACTCATGGTTTTGCAGAGGAGCAGTGATTCCGTACTTCACAGGGAAGAGGAAGTGCAGACAGCGAAACCTCTACAGCAGAGGCTGCTTTTGCTCCGGGTTTCTGTAATGCTTATTTGTCCATGGCATAGCTTTTTTCCCATGCATTGGCATATGAATATGCAAGTAATACCAGGACAATAGCGTGTCTCCAGTGAAACACCCTGCCAACAAGTGAGAAGTCACACACTGCACTCGCTTCCCTCCCTGATCCTCTGTGAAACACTGTGTTACGCAGGACAGAACATGACAGTGCAGAACACAGAGACGCACCATGCATATGGATACATGGAATATTATTACAGCCATTTTACAAGCGTTATAGGTACCTGGAGTCGCCACAAGAGCGCTGTAGTAATCTCTAGCAGAAACTAAAATTGATAGGGTATAATTAATGCAAACATTAGGCAGATAAACAAGCCTGGAAGACTCTTTCCTCCTGGGAAAGACATGCTCCCATCTAAATTAGGCTAGTGCACACATGCTGAACTGCAGAAAACATTCACCTGCTACATACTCCCATGAGACCATCATATAATTAATGACTCAAGAACAAAGAACTGAAAATCTAGTATTCTGGGGACTACTCAGCATTATTTGCAAAAGAGATTCATCTTACCTAAAAGCGACTCATCCAAGTGAGTTAGTCACCCCGACTCTCTTTGTAGTCAACAGAGTCCTCTAGTAAACTGGTACCTCTGGTAGGTCCCATGTGTCTTAGATGTTTGTCCTAGGACACAGGATGTACAACTACAGTGATCTGAACTGGAAGACTATTGTGTATTGAGGAGTTAGGGATCCACAGAACAGCTGACCTGAGTGGGCATGGGCCTGTGCTATACTTTGCTGCACTGTCTTGGGCTATGCTGCACATATAACTCGGCCTTCATGCCAGTGTTCTGCTGCACTTATCACTCGGCTGCAGAATAAATTTTGCCCGCTAATCATAACGAAGGAGTCTGCAAGCAGCTCCCACTTGGCACCAGCAATTACACCACCTGTGTGTGCTTGTCTTTATCTTGAACCGAAGTAGCATGTTCTCATGCTAACATCCTTTGTTTGACAGTGGAAATGATAAATGGAACTGTTTACTGCTAAGAAAATCCTATCAGAGTGCCAAAGACCATAGTGCCAAAGAACTTTAGTACAGACAGAATCAAGTGCAGCCTGCCATGCTCTGACTAGAGGTCTGACTGGTGCTGCACAATGCTGGGCTCCTAGCATCTGATGAGACATAATTGCCACAAAGGTGATAAAGGCACTGGCACATCTCTCCTATGGGGAAGGGCTGAGAAAGCTGGGACCATTCAGCTTGGAGAAGAGAAGGCTCACGTGAATCTCATCAAGGTATATAAACATTGGGAGGAAGGGTGTAAAGAGGAAAGAGCCAGGCCCTTTTCACTGGTGCCCAGAGGAAATGGGCACAAACTGAAACACAGAGGTTCCCTCTGAACATCAGGAAACAATTTTTCACTGTGAGAGTGATAAAAGCATTGAAACAAGTTGCCCAGAAAGGCTGTGGTGTCTCAATTCTTGGAGATACTCAAATGTTGTCTGGACATGGTCCTGGGCAAACAGCTCTAGGTGGCCTTGCTTGAGCACAGGGGTTGGACCAGATGATCTTTAGAGGTTTCTTCCAACCTCAGCCATTCTGTGATTATGTGATTATCTACACTATCAACTTATAAAAAGAATTTTAATCAATGCATTACACAGTTTGAATACCTTTCTTACTGGCATCAACAAAGAATGTCTAACTTTTAACTGCCTAAATGAACAAATTTTACCTTTAGTGTATGAGTTGATGGTTTATTGCTTTAATTTGTGTGATGATGGAACACTTGTATAAAAAATAGCTAAGTCCTCTCTCTGGAAGGTGAGCAGTTACTAGTGAACACTGCGTTGTCTCCAAAAATGCAGAACAGAATCACCATGCTCAATAAAATTTACATTTTCCTTTGAAAGCACAGTGAGTTGGAGGAGGGAGGCAAACATAGGACTAGACCCTAAGAAACATGTCTGAGTGAGCAGACCATGCAGAGGCTGGGAGAGTGCTGAAGGTCCAGTTCACCTTGGAGCTCGGACATGGTTCTGGAGCCCAGGACAGAGCAGCAGGCAAAAGGCAAAGCTTATAGTTCATGGGAAGGACTACCACCTTCTCGTCAAGAGGGAAGTGTTGGCTATGCCTATTACTTGGATATTTAAAAGCATAGAGCACTGTAATAAGAGTTTCTGATTGAAAACCATATAAAGCAGGAGGAGAAAGGACTTATTTCCAGAGAAGATGGTACAGCTCTAATAAGTTACTAGAAGTTTGAGCTGTCCTGCTCTCACAAAAGCCAGCATCCTTTCAGTCTTTTCATATCAAGCTTTTCATGTCAGGCAGGTTTTGTAGTTTACTTTTCCTAGTGTTAAATAGTCATAATTCGACACAAAGCTTCTGAAGCATGCTTTCCCAAGTAAAACATTACTGAAATAGTGAACATTTGCCATCCTGCTCATCCGTCAAAGATCCTTTGTTGCACAGTTGGAATGTAGGGCATTAAGCTGGAGGTAACTGCCCAAGCTGGACACAGTAATGGCACGTCTCTGCAGAAACCAGGTCATGTAAACACAACCACCAGGTTACTCCCTAACATGCAAGTTTGTCCATACCACTGCTAAGTTACACAGCGGTCTCAGTGGACCTGGAGGCAAATTTGTTCCCCTGGCACTGCTATCACAACTAAATTTTAAAGGCAAGTGAGCTGTTTGTCTCAGAAAAATGAACCTAGAACAGATTAAATGCATTGTCACTTGCTTTGCTGGATGCATCGTATAAATACCAGCCACATATTCAGTGCTTATAATCTATTTAGTGACTTCACATTTATAAAATGTGAAGCTTAACCTGACAATGTATTAAAAAAAAAAAAAACAACAACTTCAAAGCCTACTTTTACCAGCTTTTAAATGAAGTTCCATACCACCATAAAAAGGTGGTACAGGCAACATGTAATTATTGGTGCTGAGTAAGAACTTTTGATATTCAAAATCCTATCAAAAGAAGCAAGTGGGGAGTGGAGGCATTGCAAGCTCATGCTGGCAAGAACATGGTGTCCAAAATATATTATGAAACATGCAGCAGCTGACTGCCAGTGATCCTAGGAGAAATATTCCTGCAACTGGACACCCTCACAGACAGAAGTTTAGCTCTTGAGGAAAACATCTCAAAGGAATGAAAATGGAGGAAATAGTGCCAGAGCCGAAACAAGATTTACATGCTTAGTACTGAAGCAGTACACAAAATAGGAAGGATGCTGCTTTGATTACAAGAACAGATTTCACTTTTTAGTGGCATATACATCAAGGTATTTAATCAGACATGCAACTGACAGCACTTCACATTATATCTCTGTGTATCTTTGTAGGAATGCAATGAATTAGTGAGTGGACATTAATCCTTTGAATGATCAAGCTCTTATATGGATCCCAAACAAAAGGGGCTTGGCTTGCACCAAATTAAGTGACCACATTGTGCTTTAAGTGAGACATCTTCATGAGTCTGGAGAATGACGCCTCTCCATCCATTTATACAGAAAGTGATAATAACAGAACCTATTTCAACTGGAAAGGCCACCAGTAAGTAAGAGATGATACTGGAATCTCTGTATCAAATCAAGCCTGGACTTCCCTGGTGATTCAAACTTGTCAACAAGGGTCCATTTGTATTAAGTGTGGTACTGGCTTCTGTGCTTTAGACAACTGACCTCTAGGAAATGCACTAGTCTCCGTATGGAGTAAAAGCTGAGTATGTATCAACACACCTCAATTCCTCACCCATGTTTAGACATCATAGTATCTCCCACGGCCACAACTTGCTGCAGAGATGACACCAGTCTGAAGGGACTGAGGGACCACAATGCCAGAGCATGCTGAAGTCCTTCACAAACATCAATTTAGCTGCAGCCTTTCAAATTGGCACTGGAGTTATGCAAATACATTTTAAATCTAAACTAAACTCCAACACAGCAAGCTGAGTAAAGCTTTGGTCTCGGATTTCTGCAACACTGCCTAATAACAGAAAAGATGTGTAAGCTGTGCTTTAATTACCTGACTCTTCTGTCTGGCTGGTAAGGAAGGCACCTTACGTGGCTTGAGAGGCAGTAGCAGCTAATCCACAAAACCATTTTCTGTCTCTGACTATAAGTGTAGGTGAATCTTGTTCACAATCTGCTACCAAGAGGTACTGTCAGTACCTGTGATCAGACAGCACACAGACCTAGTTAAAAACCCTCAAACTTTATTGCTGTGAGTAAGCCTTCAGTGGAAAAGGAGAGGTCTCTCAGTGATCCTGCCAGGCAAAACTTCAGCTAACCTACAGGGCAGCAAGACAAGAACTCTTCTGTTCTAGGTGAGGCAAGACAGGACTTCCTTCAGTCAGGAAGGAGAAGTGCAAGCATTTCTAGACAAGTCCCAGTAAGATGAATCAGGAAAAGCTGTGCCCTGGCTGAGAAGATAGCCTAACAGCCCTCTCAGATGCCAGGCCACACTTTTCAATGAACACACAATACTGAGTTAACCTGTCTTGAATTGATTCATTTTAAAAAGAAAAATGAAGATACAAAGTAGCAGGCCATTTGTTAAAGCCAACCTACATCAAAACAGTATGCGCAACTGAGGCACGGTATGTTATATTTTGTGATAACACTGTCTACCACAGACCTTTTTCTCACCTATCAGATAAGTGGTGAACTTTGGAAATAAACATATTTAAAATGAGCTTGATAACAGTAAGTATGACAGATAGATGCAGTGTGCAAGGGAGTAGATATCTATATAGCACGATATAAACTGTATGAACTGATGGCAAAGTACTGAAGGAACAAGTCAATGTAGTAGTGTACTATCAGCAAAGTGCTGGAGGGCAGTGACAATGCTAGTGCAGTGTTGGCATGAGCAGAGTACAGTTTAACTCTAGCTGACCCAACTAAAGGGATCACAGATAAAGACAGGGCAGTATGAGCTGACAAGAAATCAGGATGTGCAAAATAAACATATCACAGACACATCTGAGCCAATTTAAATGGGATGAGGCAAAAGAACTCACACAGGCCTATTTGCATGGAACTTAATTTGGGCTACTCCTGTAACAGACCACAACCTAATGAGAAAGTAGTGTAGTACAGAAGAATCATATATACACGCCCACTGCACATGCACATACTTTCAGACACCCTGTCTTACATATGAAAGTAACACAACCATATTGCAAGATTAAATTGTTTAGGTAAGCAAGAATTGTCTCAGGAAACAACTGTATTTTAATGACAGAGGCCACTACAAAACTACCTTCATGCTTAAGATAACATTTGAATCATGCTATAATCTTCACAGTTTCATGTATTTAATATGTAAAAATCTTATCACTTTATTATTTATATCACTTAGAGCCAAAATGCTCTTGCTTGGTTTCATCCACATGATGAATACCCTTGGACTACTTGAGACAAACATCTTCAGACATTTGGATTACCCAATAGAGTTAAGGAGAGGAACTAGAACTATATCTTCATAGCTGATGAATTTTGCTTAGTAGTCAAGGGTATTTTTAGAATACAGAAGGAAAAACACCAGACAGGAAAAGACTTGTAAAGGAACCCCAGATAAAACACCAGAAATAGAGCTGATGTACACAAAACCAAAGAGATTAGGTGGGCCAGATAAACCCTTAAACTGTTATGTTTCGTACTGTCCTAGCATTAATAAGGGGCAGCAAGGCATAGCTAGATAAGTCTTAAACGATGAAGAACAAACTTCTGGTACTAGCGCAATTCCGGTTGCCTCCATTGTAGGGCACATAAGCGTGGTGTTGGAGGAAAGAAATATTAGCGATCTACTTTAATGAGCAATAGAGAGAAAGACAGAATACAGAATTGGACCATAACCATGACCACTAAGAAAGTGTTCCAGGTTGGTCTTCTATTAAAATGGCACACAGAATTACAGAAAAACTATGCATGCTACTGGAGAAACACACATCTCACAAAAATACCCAAATTACAGTAGAAGCAAGCTGGAGAGAAAAAACAGTAACAATGGACCAGGAGAAAGAAGTACAGTGGATTCAAAATTACTCTGAGCCCTATAAAAGTGAATCAATGCATCAGTCCTCAAGAAAGACAGAAAGAATTCTAAGAGACATTTTAGATTTGTGGTGTGCTAGGAAGACTCCAGCTGTGATAGAAGGTTCTGGAACCAACAGAGATTGCACAAGACATTCCTCCGTGCAAACAGACAGTAAGACAGAGCTGTCAGGAAACAATTAATAATTTATATCAATAACCCAGTGGTGATTACAGCTTTACTGTAGTTTTATGGTGAAGAGACATTAAGGAGTATTCCTGTGGTGCTGTCAAGGTAACCTGTGAGTATGTAAGCGTGCAATTCTGCTTGGGTTTACATCAGACAACAGACAACTAAGGAGATGAGAGCCAACATGTGTAGAATCT
Source organism: Lathamus discolor (assembly GCF_037157495.1). Lineage (NCBI taxonomy): Eukaryota > Metazoa > Chordata > Aves > Psittaciformes > Psittacidae > Lathamus > Lathamus discolor. The sequence continues at coordinate 28,214,838 of NC_088884.1, forward strand.
GTGTTTCCTTACAACTCAAAAAGCTGAGACTTTTGGTTGGAGAACAAGAAGAGCTGGAGTAAGTGTCAGAAGAAATTGCATGCTAGAGCTCATTAATTCCTCAGAGATGGAGTCTTCTTTTACATTTAAGACCAACCAAGGAGGAACAGGAGATAGCAGGCTACCTTCAGACACACTGCTGATACACTGTGAAAGGATTGACTGCTTCTTTAATTCCCTAAGCGCTACATGTGCATCTTGTGGTCACATCTTTAGCACAAGCACTCATGCTTTTGTTATTCATTATTTAAAAAGATGTTCCTGAATTCTGATTTAAATCATGATTACTTACAAAGTAGAGCACCCACAAACATTTTTTTTTTCATTTATACTGCCTTCTTGACCAGTTAATTAAAAGAGGAATGCAAAGAAGTGGTTGATCAATTTTACTTTGCAAAAGAGGGACAGAGAAGTAGAAAGTGCAAGAGCACACACTCTGCCGGTCACTGAGGCTCCAGTGAGATGTGACAACTTGCTGAGCTGTGATCAGTTCCTAGCAGTGATCCATCCCTTTAAACAAGCTGCTTCTCGCACCAATATGATGCTGGACTCTTTAAAGCCTCTTAAAGCACCCTCTATTTACAGGCCTGAACAGACAGTGGCAGAGCCACACTCCGAGAAGAAATCCCTGGGCTTCTCTCTCCCTGCCCCAAAAAGGGCAGCATCTACCAGAACTGTGACTGATTACGGACAAATTCTTCATGGCCTGGCACTATATAAGGGGAGAAAAATGAAACCTCACATTGATTCAAATAAAATCGAAAAAAAACCCTAATATAATGATGCTAAGCAATCTAAAAACATAAAAAGATAGATATGCCTGAGGCTCTGTTTTAAAGCCTACGTACTGCCTACATACTGCTAAAAAAAGCTAACTATAAAGCATTTGCAGTGCTGATGAGATTTGGAGTATACAATGAGATAATTCACTTTTGATAAGTCATACTTTTGTGTGTAGCTTTTCAGCATGGCAAGGACACAGTATTTCCCACACATTTCTGGAATACTACACCAGAACATTACAAACAGAGATGAAAAAATAATCTTTTCAGTGAGCTCCCATTTACTGTGGTGCATTTTGTTACTTAGTAGTCACTGTATTCTCCACCATTCACTGTGGGCAGATGAGGTTCCTACATTTGACTCAAACAGGGCTGATGCAGAATTTGATGCAGCCACAGGCATGCAGGAGTAAGCTCTCATCACTCTCAATGGTAACTGTGTCCTCTCAGAGACCTGTCTACTATGTTCTTAGACCAAAGACATAATGTACAAACTTAAACACAGTAATGTCATTCTAACTGACTGTTCTGATGGACATCCACCAATTCAAGATCCTTCTGCTATACCACAGGTTTCACCTACCCTACTACAAAAGAGTGAGGTGGGTTGAATCCAGGTGACACAGTCCCATGACCTCCCAGATCCTCTCAGTCCAGAATATAAGTTTACCCTAAAGCTATGCTGAAACACATACATGATGAAAGGTACGCAGGGCCCTGCCTTTTCTCCTGAAGTTTTAGATTTATGTCTAAAAACAAACAAACAGAAGGTGATCCTGACCAAGCAGCAATTTGCACAGGGTTAATAAGCAAAATGGTTGCAGCAGGACCATCCGAAACAAGCTGCTTTCATTTTGGGACTTCAGAACAATTTAAAAACCACTATAGAAATTCTGAATCTATTCTAGAGCCAGCGACAGACAAAAAGCCCCAACTGAATGTGTAATGCATTTAGACCATAAATAAATGAACCGTTAAAACACTCAGAAGTGGAACACAGGCAGAAAATAAAATGCCTGGACCACATAAGGCAATCCGCACAAAAGCCCTAAAAATCCAACAGATGTGTTATAAATCAGGTCCGGAAATATATAAAATTCAATTTTAAACTGGATCTCTTTCAAGTCATTCTTAGTGTCTCAGATACCCACCTAAGACTGTAAGCCAAAAGAACAAATATATTGGGCAAAAACAGCAACTCAGGATCCACCACAAGGACATCCTAATAAACAAATCTGATTGATTGCTGTCCTGAATCAACCCCTTCAGGCACATTCACCCACAAATCCCTACAAGAAGCAGTCTCACAGTCCCTTTCCAGATACAAGACACTCACTGTTGACAGGCCACACTTCCAAACCTACAGAACCCATACTGACACAGCTAAACTGTCTCCAAAAGCAGATTTCAAAATCTTCAGCCATATTCAAATTCTAATGCAGTTTTGCATTAGAGCTCTCTGTGTCACATTGTTGTCCCATTTACCCAGACTCTGCTCTGTCCCTTGGGAAGGGAATACCTCTGTGCTGCCTTAAAAACCCTTCAGGAGCACAAAGCTCACACGGAGCCACAGAGCCGAGCAATGGCTACGTGTCTTAGAGGTCCCAAAGACATCTCCGCAGCACCCTTTAACCTGGGAAAAGTTATTAGGATGGACTGCATATGAGTCATACTTTCAAGGTACACTGCAAAGATGATATGCCAACCCTTATGTGGCTTTGGTCACAGAGGAATGCAAAGACACTGGCTGAATCTCAGACTGACCAAAAGATTTGAAGTATTCCAAAGAGGAGGTCTGCTGGACAATCTCCCTCAGCTCTGCAACATTAGGGGAAACAGCTAACAAAGAACAATGTTTATGGAAATGAAAACTCAGCAGATGTGATTCAATCCCCCCAACAAGCACTCCAGCAAATCTGCCCGAATGCAATACAAGTCTGTTCACTTTACCAGAATAAAGGGACATAAGTAAAGAGGAAGGGCTGTAGACAATCCAGCCTCCAATGTTGAGCTGAGAAGGGGTTGGGATCACACAGAAGACAGAAGTGGCTGAAACTCAAGATTTTCTGCAAGAAAAAGATTCAGAATAGCTTTTGTCCTGCCAAAGAACAAAACTGATTCTAAGAATGTTCTGCACAATGGGAATTCTGAAATGCTCTTTTGAAAAACATTTAATAAAGCATTTTGCTCCAAATTCCTGAATGGAACTCTTGAGTAGCTCAGAAAAATGACAATGGCGAGCAATAAATTATACATATATTTGAAAAGATTACAGATAAATATTCTGTATTACCTTTATCTGTAGCAAGGAAAATCTACTCATCAGTTGATATTTTCCATTCAGCTTAATAGCTTGTACATTTTAAACACGACTACAATCTGTACCATGAACATTTCTTTTGCCCATGGGATGCAATGAACTACAGAAAGCAATCAAAAATCCTCAGTGTTTGAATTTGCTTTTGCAAAACAACCTAGTTAGAAGTCTCTAAGGAGATACTCCAGAATCTATTGCACTAAATGATGTTCTGATATTCCAACAGCAGGTCAGAATACAAACGAAGCACAAAAAAGCCATGCTTCCCTTAGTGGAAAGAGGACACATTATTAAAATGGCAATTTGTAGCTAATATTGAATTAGATTTTGTTCTTGTAGTGTAAAAATTGAAGTTCTGAAAATTATTTTGAATAATTCATCATTTAGAAACCAAAGCACTCTCACTTGTTTTGATCTTTAATTTTAAAGTGAAGTCAGAATAAATATCTATTAGCTCTACTTTAAATTTCTATCAGATTCTAGTCCATCCCCATGATCCCAATTACCCATCAGGGAAGCATAGGCTCCACCTCAAGTGCGAGCAAGCCCTTCCCAATGACTGAAGATTGGATCAGGGGATGTAAAGAAAGTATTTTTTCTTTAGCACTCTCCACACACCTGAGGTTGTGCTTAACACCTTTTAACTTGGCTGTACATATTACAGATGGAAAATGAGAGAAGCAGGGTCAAAATTCATATATAACCAAAAAATATCATCTTGAGCAAAACACCTACCTTTGTGGTATATAAAACATATGCTGTGGAGGGGGTTTGTAGAGAACTCCTCCATACACAGGCCACAGACCACCTAAAATTCTGAAAAGCGAACTCTTTCCACAGCCATTGGGTCCAGTGATTAAAAGGTTCATCCCCTCCTCAACCTACAATACCAGTGAAAACACAAAGATGTTACTATGCTGTGTATGTGCCACAAGGTAGTTTAAGACCCCTAGAGAGAGTTACATGAGCATTTGTATCAAATTATCAACCCATTTCATTAATTACCTGTACATATTTATGCAGCTATTCTGGAAACAGTGGCATAACATGTGGGCTGAAATAATGAAAATCATTTTTATAATGTTTGAGTATTTCTATAAACTACACTGATTATATCACAATGTCCATACACCACAGTCAGAATCAAATATTCTAATGCAAAGTAGGTCCAAGGGTGTTAACAGCACACAAAGCATGCTATCCCCATCAGTACCATTAATTTAAGCAATGGGAGACAAATCAATTCCTGCTTAATCCCAAGTGTTATTTCAGCTGCAATGCACTTGTTTTTACTCATAGGAATATTACCCTGTGTATATATGTGTGCATACTTATGCAAAATCACAATCTCATTGTCCATGCTTTACATAACTATATTGACTGTTACATTTTCTGTTGGTTATGTCCCTTGAGCAAAATTAATAAATATTTCTGCCTCCTTGACCATACAGCTGTAACTTTACAAATCTGAAATCCTTCACTGAAGCCACTGCAAGTTTTGCTAGAGCTAGGACCGTGTCCTCCTGGTTGCTAACTCCTATACCAACAGAGGGGGCAAGAGGAACACTCTGCTTTAGCTAAATTAAGGGACCTACTGGAAGTACTCATGTTAGTGTGGTGATAACTCCAACTCTTTTTTAAAATTATATCATCTGCACTGATACATAAGATTAGGATATACATGTGAGTAATTCAGTGAAGGTGACTTTTGATCCATCAAAATTGTGAGCAGAGACCGAGCGGTATCTGGAATAGCTTTTTAAAAACAATGCAAGTTTTTACTGAGTAAAGACTCCAGTTAGGCTTGTGAACTATACTGTCAACGATTAGTTAGTACTGCTCTTTGTGGTGACGAAGCAAAACTACAGATTCATTATTTTTCACCAGTGCTGTGAATGCAGACTTTTAAAGGAGCCTGTGTGAGTAAAGCATCCAAATTTCATTGAAATTAAGAATAGATGGATGCAGACTCCCATATGGACCTTTGAAAATCTCAGGTCAGTTTTCCCTTAGGCCACAGCACCAGAAGTCCTCTCTTCTCTTTCTTTGAGCAGGATAAACTACATATGTCTGCCTCTGTTGAGCTACTATGCCTACCTTTCTGGACTTGCCCTTCTATCCATATGCTTCTCCAAGTACTTAACATAAGGTACATGAATTCTGGGCTGTTTATGTTAATGTGATGGCAACAATCAGAAGATTCCTGCATATCATCTTACTTTGAAGTTCAGTCTGGAAACCACCACATCGCCATTCGGAGTAATAATAGGAACATTTTCACAAATAATGCCATGATCAACATCAATAACTTGCCCTAGAAAGGATAAAAAAAAATAGTTTGTGAAACCCTTCATTAAGCAACAACATGTGACCGTCTCAGTGCATGGCTGAGAAGTGTAAATTGGTGAGTTTCAAGCCAGTCTTTCATGTGCCCCAGGTTCCCCTAGTGGATAATCTGGATAAAAAATCTCAGCTACTCGGAAAGACACTGCCAGCAGTAGCCAAGAGTGCGCAATGAATTCTAAATTTGACCAAAATATAATGCACAGTAGGCATCATAAATACAAAATGCACTATAAAGACATGTTTATTCACAATCTGCCTGTATTTACTGTATTTTGTTCTTAATAGATAGTTAATATCAACCAGTAAGAAAGTTCAAGGCCAGCCTAGCCACAGGCAGACCAGTTTACTTTCTCTTGAGGTTTTAATTAGAAAATGGAATCTACTTTTACTAGCAGCTCTCAAACTCGGAGCCCAGCTCAGTCTCCTTCAGCAACGAGAGCAAAGGAGAAAACATTTAATGGCTCGCTTCCATGTCTTTTTGAAGCCACAGACACTGTAGACATGTCTTGTAAGCATTTGCAGAAACCCATATAACATTTCACTGCAGTAGCTACACTTACCATTCAGATTTCTGGCCAATTTCAATGTACAATCTCCAGCAGACATTTGGATATTTTGTAACATAAGGACTTTGAAATAAATTCTTCTGGGACAGAAAAAAAAGTGAAGCCAACTCTTTGCCTGTAAATGGGCTTTCTAAGAGAAACCAGCCAGGCTCCTAGAAATTACCTTTACAGACAAGATGCAAAGGAAAGAGATTTCTCTTTGCACTAGAAGGCTGCTTCTTTTATAACTTAGATTAATCCGAACAAAGAAAATGGAGCTAAGGAAACGTTGAGTTTATTACAAAAGGATATGGTAGCATTTCCTTCAGTTAAGGCTAGTTTTACATTTTCCATTAAAAGGCTCTTTGTTCAATTGCTTCTGACTTTGCCAAACTGTAACAACCTGGCAAAAATTTCTGTGCCATGTATGAGCCCAAGCATTCCTTTATTCCTAAATCAAGTTTTATTTAAAACAGTTCTGTGGTGTCCGACATGAGATTATGGGAAACAAGACAGTTTTGCTGTTAAAAAAATACATTTGGATACAGTGCAGAAATTCCAGTTAAAATAAATCTATGAGAAAAAAATATATTAAGCTAAGTAAGTATTAGGTAAACTTAATTCTCATTTCCTAACTTCACAGTGTTTGAATGCTTTAAAGCATATTTACGTGTAATCAGAAATACAATTTGGCAGTATTTGTACAAGATGTACAAAATTCTATTTCAACTTTAAAACCTGGAAGTATTAGATACACCATGTAAAAGGCAATAATATTACCTGTAAAAAATATTCTAGATTTCATATTTTCACAATGCTCTTATTGACAACAGTAAATGCAAGGCACAAAACAAATACCCGTCAGTTACATAAACTCATATTGGATATTGTCCTGGTTTCAGCAACATGACAATGATTCAAAAGCAAGTAAGTAGTATGCGTTCAAAGAGCCTTTGGGGAAGCTGAATATTAAGATTTTTATTTTCTAACAATGTGGACACATACATATATGTGAGCACACGTAGTTTTATCCCCATACAAATCCACTTTGCAGGGATTTCTCAAGTATCAAGACCAAAAGACAATGGAACTTGTCACAGGAAGTGTGCAGCCTGTGGCCTAGATTCATCTGGCCTAAATTCTGCTTAAGTCCATGTGCACAATGCTTGAGCTTGGCTGGCTGCCTCTGAGAGCCTACAACCACTCAGGAACAAATGCTAGTCACCACAACTTAGAAGGAATTCAGGCTGAATGAAATGAGTGACTATAGTAGAATCAAGTCTTGGGAAAAGGCTGCAGAGAAAAAAGGAATTGGGTATATGTACACTAGACCCAAAGAGAACGTGAACAGCATGCTTACATAGCTGAACTCTATTGGGTTTTGTTTCCAAGTCAAATACAGTTCGGATATGCAAGCGTTATCTAAAAAGAGCCCCCAGACTACTTTGTTGCTCCAGGAACCACAAACTCTTGTTTCTTGTACATGACAAAATGTAACAGCTAGAAAATGCCATTTCTTTTAATGTCAGCCAAATATTACCAAGATCTACAAGATTAAGACATCAGCTATTTCCACAGCTAACCACCATGCTGCAATCAGATTGTTTGTTATGAAGAACCTTTGAGAAATCTAAACTGAAGGGCAGCACTGTTGAAATTGCTGAAAAAAAGTTATTTCATAAAGAGCACCTTGGTGCCTTCAACTCTACTGAGGTTTAAGTTTTCAGAAGCCAGAAAGGAGGGAATGAGGTTTTTCAAAACCACAGAGGGAAGAAGCAGAAGGGATCTGTTGGGAAAATTAGGAAAAGCCCACTGCAAAAGCTGCCTTTAAGTACTTCACATTGAAGCTGGACACAAAAGGAAGACAGAGGTGACACATAATGAATGGAGCATGGTAAGAAATGGATGTACACAGAAAATGCTTTGGGGAGGATGGAGACAAATAATAGCATCAGAAAGGTACAGGACAGGGACAGCAAGGATAAGGTATTAGTAAGATATTATAAGATATATACAAGATATAAGGTGTTAATCAGATCATTTGAGTGGTATGGGGAAGCGTAAAGCTGTTACACTTTCATTTTCAGTTGCAAATTCCCACTTAATTATGAAAAAATGAGCACTGGCTGATTTTTAGTCACTGAAAACAAAGTCGTATCCTTGTCAGAAACTACTGAACCAATGTGTCTTTCCCTCCTACCCCAAAGTAATGAGGTGTTTGAAGATGTAGATCTTACAGTCTCACTTTCTGAAAAACAAATGAGGTGCCTGAAGAAAGCAGGCACTGTCCATGTAAGAATAATATCACCACCAATTACAGTATAGTTGAAATGCCTTGTTCATTGAGAGATTTACAGAAAACGCTTGAGCAATTTTGTGTATTAGAGAAGCACTGCATAGACACAGTTACAAAATAGCAGGAGGTTAAAATGGAAGGCAACATGGTCTCTGGGGTATTAAGGCTGAGAGGCTGATTTGCTGTAGAAACAAAACCTCTGCTCACCTCCTTTCCCACTGCACCGACCCCACACACAGGGAAATGCACACAAATATGAATTAATTACCTTTGATTTCTAAGGGCCCTTCAATGTGCAATTCTGCTTTATCTTCATTCTTGCTGTTGTTTTCAGACTCTTGAATAACAGCATTTCTTCTGTAGATGCCCCTCTTCACCTCATCAAAGACTGAAAACATGTTGTAGACACGGGCAGTGTAGCCTGCTAGCTCAGTAACCTGAGAAAGACCAAACGCCTCATTTCAGTTATACTTCACTAATTCTGGAAATTAAATTTTTGGCCAAGGATTCATGGAAAACATTCCTAGCTATTTTATGTTGACAATTCTCAAATGCTGTTCTGGAATGATCAATGATATGTCTTTGGCCACCTATTAATTTTCATTCCTTGAGATTCTGTGTTAACCCATTTGCCACCCACAGCTCCTGCCAGCCTGCAGACAGAGACAGTTTAAAGGAGACAGATTTCAGCCAATGTAAGCTATGATAGCTCTAGTAAACGAGGAAGCTGCAGGGGCTGCTCTTTTCCATGGATCAGTAGGGACTTCAACAAGCAGAGAATAGCTGTTAGTATATCTGAAAACAGAGAGCCTATCATACACGAGAAAAACAAATCTCAGCTTTTCCCAGAAAAATAAAGGTCCACAGAAGAAAAAATGGCATCTATAATTATTTGTTTACTTCTCTGTATTTGTGAAACCTTTTGTGAGAAAGGTGTGCTTCTCTGTGTAAAGCACGACATACCAGAGCATCCTAATCTAAAATACGGTACAAAAAAGAAATTACTCTTCAGTCAACTGTGTGCTAGTGTACCCGAGCTATATCTGAGACGTCAGATTAGAACAGGGCATCCTTAAGAAGGTAAAGTCTCTTAAAAGGCTTTCTCCCCTTTATTTTTTGGTCCTTTTGTCACAACTTCCACTTGGTGAAGACAGAAACAAGAGATCTCTGGACCTGATAACTTCCTATTCATGGGCAGTGACACCATCAAGAGTTCCCAGAGAACTGCCTCCATCTGCTAGCAAGAAAGAATTAAACCCAGGAATCTTATTTATTATGCATTATTATGTGTTTATTACTATTTTTATAATGTATTATTAGATGTTTTTTAAAGGACGAATTTTTACACTAAATGCATACAGCAAGACAAGAGGAGCAAGAAAATGAGTGTAAGATTATAAAATCATTAGGATGCTGTGGTTAAACACACACAGCTCACGACTGAGTTCATCTGTGATGGCATACTTAATTCCAATATAAAATCCTAAATAAATTTCACTAGTTGTGCCAGATTCAGAAGTGAGTGCTGGTTCTGGCCACATGGTCATCACACCACTGGAGGTCAACAGATATGAAACATACTGAAAAACTCAGTTAAAAAAGGGTAGTCACTCAATGCTTCAACTTCAGTTGTACACTGTTTTGCACTATTGGTAATTGCATTAACATCTGTGAAAAGTATTAAGCTAACACCACTTGAGGCAGTAGGTAGCACACAGGAGCTGTAACATCATTCTCCACACTGGGGTCTTCCTAACAATTTCAGCAGGAGCTCATGCTAGGACTGTGTCCTTGGCACAGCATGAGCATTAGCATTGGATGGAGAGAATCCTGCATGTGATGGACAGTGTACCACAGTGTATCACTGTGCCCCAGAAGAAACATAACTTGTAATAAGTTTCTAAACCATGACCCTACAAACTCACTTTGTCAAAACACTAAATATTACCACCTGCAAAGAAAAGTTGAGCCCACCTCATCTATATGCTGAATTACACTGTCTGGAAGAAGGCTGCTTTGGTGGGTCAGGTGAGCAAGAACTGGAAATTCACTGCTATTTGAAGTGGATTGAAGTACACTGACCTTTGGAAACTGCCTGAATCAAGAGATACGAATGACAGTGTGGTAAAAGTACCACAGTGTCCCTTGAAGAGGAGTATGCATGTAAAATTAAGATGGAAATTCACAGAACTTGTCTTTGATCTCATGCTGTCTGGATTAAAATCTCACTATGTGAGATTCTACATCTCACAAAGTGAATTTGTTCAGTTGTTTCTACTTCGAGGGTATTTTTGTTTCCAAAAATAAAACCACAGTGTTTGCAAGTCCTCATGTACATCATATACTTTACTTCAATGTTGAAAATAAAACAGAAATTACATCACTGTATAATAGGTTATCTGGCAGTATCTTGAGAGCAGAGGCCAAGCAAGGGAACAGCTAAAGAAGCATAGGTCTAAATCACAATCCATCAGAACTCCTTGAAAAAAAACAACTCTGGCTTTGTGAGAGTCCATATCTGAAGGTGCCAAACTACCCCTCCTCCTCCAATTTACAAAGTAGTAGCTATCATGGCTGCACTCCAAGTAACAAAATCCATAGGTTTTTATTAGCTGCCTAAGCTAATGTGCGCCTCCTTGCACTGCACTGGGAAAAGGAGTCACCACCAAGGGGACAAGCATAAACCAAATAACAAATGCATAAACAAGATTCAGAAGGAAATGTTGAGGAGAATAACAGCACTGCCTCCCTTTTCTTTTGCTTAACAGCCAGCACTGAGAGAAACCCCCAGGAGAGACCACAGATGAAAGCCCAGCGTTACTGCCATTTGGGTAAGGACCTGAAACAACATCCTGATGTTCCAGATTAACCTCTTGTACTTGCAGACTATTTGCTGTCCCAAGGTGGATTTTCTTACTGAAATTTCTCTACTTTCTGAAATTACTTACAGTTTAACAGGTTAGCAGGATACTGAACAGGCCCTATAGTTTAAATAGCCAGAAATAAGTATTCAATGACTGGAACAGGTTGCCCAGAGAGGTGGTAGATGCCCCATCCCTGGTAACATTCAAGGTCAGGTTGGACCAGGCTGAGCAACCTCATCTAGTGGAAGATATCCTGGCTCATTGCAGAGAGGTTTGGAACTAGGTGATATTTAAAGGCCCCTTCCAACCCAAACCATTCTGTGATTTTGTGACACTTCCAACAGAAGATTACCCAAACATTGTAGGCAGACAGTCTGAATTCAGGTATGTGCTCCAAAGAGAGGAGGAATTTGAACCTTTATCATTCACATTCCAGGAACTTCTATTGCTCTCTGATGGCATCGGAACACAGGTATTAAAAATGATACTTACATGTTGCACCATGTTGGCAGTTGTGCACTTTAGACTTTTTGTCAACTTAGCTCTAAAGGTCAAACTATCAGTTCAAAGATCTCCATGGATTTAATTGCAATGGAATTTGCCTTTAAAACCAGCAAATTCTATTGGGTTATTTTACATTCTATACTAAATGTAAATTCTTTTCTACTTTTTTTTTTTTATTCTCTTTCATGTCTGACAGTTGTACAGTACCTCTTTGTATGAAGACATAATTCTTTCAATAGCATCTGCGGCAGAGACCAGCAAGTTTCGGGATGTAGTAAAAGCTTCTGTTCTTTCACTAACCATTGCCTGTTTCTGGCCATCTTCCAATTCTGAAAGTAAAAAAAGTTTTCTGTTAAAATATTCATTTTAAAATTATCTCTACAAATTAAATTATGATTCAAATGTGAGCCAGCATAGAGCAGCTTTTCAATCAAGAGAAGGTTATCTCTACAAAGACAACCTTTCAAAAAGAACTGGTGAATGTACCTAGCATAGATAGCTTAGTTACAAAGAATACGTGGGAGGATGTGCAATTCATCTTCTTATGCAAAACATCTAATCCTTTTATAATATTTGTCTACCTAGATAATTTTCTTTTTAATATATCATTATTCAACCTGAATTTTTCAAAATAAGAAAAAAGTGAAACCTAAGCAATGATCTAAAGAAAATTTTTAATATCATTTTGACTGTTTTCACCTTTATTCATTTTCAGCCTTATTTACTGACTTCATCTAAAAGGAAACACCCATACTGATGGAAATTTGGCAACATGATTATATTTCTGTAATAAGCAATAAGATCTTTTACTATCAAAGGCTATTATTAAGTGGGATGCCTCTCTCTCACAACACAGTTTGTCTTCTCATCTGACCCCAGAACAAAGTTACGATGTTTTGTTTATGACATTGTATCCTATTAGTAAGAAAACTCTTGTTTTAAAGAAAGGAGCTGTCCCATAAGAACACGTCAGCAGCATCAGAGAAGCAGAAAAGCACAGAAATTATAGAAGATACATGTGAAATAAATACATTTCCATTTAACATATATATATATATACACGCAATCTTGGTACCATGTGACCTACAGATTTATACAACATAGCCAACTTGCAAGGTTTGCTTCTTGAACTAGTCAAGATTTAGAAATAAGTGGCTGAATATTTTAAGACTGAATGTTGTTTAAGTGTTAATAGTCGCATCTCACATGCAATATTTAGAATGAAAGCTCCCAAGGGTCTTCTGCATCACATGACTTCACATGTATCTTTATACACTGCTCAAGTCTGTTGCAGAACAGAATCTGGATTATTTTTTTTTCCCCTACGTTTGTAAAGGTTTTTTAAGTTTTGAGGTTTTTTTTACACTAAGTTGCTGCTAGGCACCAGGCAAGGCAAGGTAATAGGTGGATCCAGTGTTGCAGCTCCTGTATTATTATATATTATCACCTTCTGTGGTGTTTGCACAGTGCTGATGGTTAAGAAAAATCTATGAGGAATTCTCTGCAGGTGTAAAGCAATTGTTAATTTTGATTTACAAGATCAAGTAATGCAAAAGGATAGTAAACGGTATTTTTTTATTTGGTGAGTGATTGTCTCAACTCCCTGACAAGATTAGATTCTAGAAATCTGTTGTCTAGAAATCTACATGCAGTACCAAAGCCAGATGTATCTGTCTTTCTTATTTAAATGTAAATGTTATGCTGTTTTCAGTTACACACCCATAAAGGTAGCCCTACATAATTACATCTGAATTGCTGAACTATATTATGAATAATTTAGGAAAAGCTTTTTTATAAGAAACAAAAAAATCTTACATCATGTTACTCTTTCTGGCCTCAAATGGGTCTTTTTGCAACAATTTTAATGAATTGACTCTACATCAGTACACTGTCAACTGGTTGCATGCAACCTAGCCACCCGAGACACAATGAGAGGCATGAATTAAAAAGCCATACAAGAAAAGACAGAAAGCCTTCTGCAAAGAGACTACAAAGTTCTTGCTCGTGTAGTTCTCACTTATTTTAAAAAAAATCATTTCCAATCCAAGACGAATAAAGTTAGGGAACAGGAAGAATTCAGGTAATTCATTAGAAAAAAACAAACTGAAATTTGTTTATTACTTCTCAGAGAAGAGGGTTTTGCTGATCTTTTGATAAACCACCAGAGTTAAATCCTTTAAGAATCAGGTATGGTTTAACTACACTAAAGCAGCATTCCTCCTGTATGTAAATGCTGAATTTACTGAGGGCTGCTTCCAGCACCCAGGCTAGCTCATCTAACAAGAGTTTAGTGAACTCTACAAACTATTTCTCAGTCATTTTAGGGGTATTGGAAAATTAAAATTACATAGAATTTATGAGGATTTCACTGTTCCAAAACACAAGTTCTTATATCCTATGCCTGCTCCACCAAGATTACTTTTCTTTCACTTGTCCAAAACATATTTCATATGCCTGGCCTCCTGTGTTTGAAGAAGTGGTGCATTCTAACAGGGCAGACAGACTGTCTCCATCCCATACAGAATCTAATATTTCCCTTTTCATCTTCATTTATGTAATTGATAGTCATATTTGTTTTATAAACAAAGATAAGTGTTCACCGTGTCTAGAGAAATGAAAGTCTTGCTTCCAAAAATAGTTGTTTTCCACAAACTGACGGGAGACATGTTTAGAACACCAACGGTTTAATAAAACAAGAATGAGAAATGCTATCAAATGTGAATCTTGGCCTTGCTAGTTAATTTCTTCCCTGAAATACATAACAGAATTAGCAAATTTCAGTCAGAAATATCACTGTCATTTCTTTTTATTGCAGGATTATTCAGTTTTTTTCCTCTGAAGAAATGTACAAAACCTATTGCTTTACACCTTTTATCTCCAGTCATAGTACCAGTTTTTTTGCATATTCCTGATTCTGGTGATTTATCCTAAAGTAATAAATCCACCACCTCTTCCTTCAGATATGAACATACTTACATCTGACCTGCTGAGGCACAAAGCACTGTTTTCCCATTCAGGCCAATGGTAAGTTCAGGTCTGCTTGATTCTTTGAATACCTGTTATACTTCGAACTGGTCTTGACAATGTTGATTTTTCAGTTTGTGATCCATGCCTCAGGACTCTATCATAAACCCCCTGCTTTAACAGTTTAGGTTTCTGGTGGCAAACATTCTTCTGCTTTACAACATGAGCCATTGCTGCGTCTTGCTTTTCTCCCACATTTGAAAAGTATTTCTCAAAAGAATACTCATGAGTAACAGGAATGTTATTTAGCTTAGCATGAATACACGTCTTTTTTTTTTTTGTTATTCATGCTGTAATACCAAGAAGGTATTTACAGTTGTGGTTAAACGATCTTTTTCTTGACTGTACTCATTCCTGTCTTAGCAGAAAGACTCTTATCACTTTTTCTGTTGTGCTGATAACCTTCAAGGTGAGGTGAAATGGCTTTGTACAAGCTCTTCTGTTTGGAATAGGACCTCCTGATATGGTGAAATGACCTTGTACAAACTCTTCTGTTTGGAATAGGACCTCCTACTTTTAAGCTGCTACCAGGAAGCTAGCCAGGGTTCTGATACAGTACTCTCCTGATCCGTGTATCAACACAACAGCAGGTAAGCTAAACCACATGGCGGCTGCAGAGTGTCATCCTACAGATCAAACCAAGCTTGTCCAGCAGGACAACCCTGATTTGGAATATAACTAACAAGATCTGCACAGAAAAGAATTCACTTTTTCCTGATTAAATATATCCAACTTAGAAATGATCCTTCTACACACATTGTAGGATCCATGCTTAAAGAATTGTAGGGAATTTGTAACATATTGTATGGTTGTAATTGGGCATAAGGAACCCTGTTGAGGCAAACTTCCCCATTTACTTTCACTACACCTCCTTAATTACCTTCATTTCTGCTCTCTCCCTCTCATTTTTATATATAGCATCTGCAATAACAACACCACTTGAGCCTCGTTTCACTTCCTGGAAAGTTCTGATAGGATGTCAAAGATCATACCATCCAAGCCTAGAGTCTGGACATTGCTTTCTCTTCTCCCAGCAAGTCAGGGAAAAGCAGCGGTTCCTAACAGCTCAACACTTAAGAGAATAAGTATTTATAATTACACTATGGTTTATGGAAGGAGGAGATAAGCAGTACAGGGAAGTTAACAGTACCATTTTATAAGGTAGCAGGAGATGCTGCAAAAATCAGCCTGCCATCCCAACAGTGGCTAATAAAAAGAACCTGCAATTATCACAATCTCATATGACATATGGATCCTTTTAGTCCTGAATTCATGCTGTTTATCAGGTTTATGTTCAGAACTGGATCTTTTGTGTGGCTCTTCCCTCAGCTGACTTGCTGTGTTTGAAAGTTATACACAAGACATGGACACTGTAACAAAGTCTGTGAAAAATAAATAAATATGAATAGCATTCAGGGGAAATAAAGTCTTTTGTGGATGTAAATTTTAAGAAACATTTAGAAATTAAGTGAAAAATGGTATTACCGCCATCTGCAAATCCTGTTGCGGTGATGATGGGCACAGCGACCATAATCATACCACAGCTACTCCAAACATACTTCATCAGGAACTGCTCTAACATGATGTACCATAAACGTTTGGACAAAATGAGATTCATTTGATCAGCCAAAGCTTTGTAGCTTTTTTGCAGTTGTTTCATCTCTACCTACAGTTAAAACAAAACAGAGCAATTGATAAAATGCAAATAAGATGCACATGTCATACAAGACACGTTCACACACTGCAGAAAATAACTGGGTACCCAGAGCTGAGACTTCTGAGCCACATCTGCTATTTTCACAGTGCTGCAGTCTCACAGCAAAAGTGCAACACCTTTATGGAAGTCAGTGAGTGGATCTGCCTCTTATTTATGCCATCGTCCCTTGATAGAACATTGGCAGGTTTTCAGCTCTTTTAGATCTCTGACATATACACAAGAATGACATACGAGACAGTCACAACAGCTGATTCTAACAACCAAAATAAGATTGATTCCACATCCTTTTAAGAAAGGTGCAGCTGTAGAGTTTCACCGCAAATGAAACTCCTCATATTGGAAAGCGTTTGGGGATCAATTATCTCCAATGACTTAAAGTTGCAGAGCTGATTCCTGAAATGCAACACTGCTTGTTTTTGTAAGCAGTCTGGAGGAAGAGAGAACTGTCCCAAGAGGTTTATTTAACAAGTCAAAGACAGACGTAAGCCACTATGATATACTACATTCAGTTCAAGCCAGTATATGTAGGAATTGGGAGGAAAAAAGAAGTTTAATTTAGCTGCACTTAAAACATGACTATAGGCAGCTTTTGAGAACAACTGCTTCTACCAAAATAAACCATTTACATTATATAACCACTGCTTGGACTGAAAGAGTAATTCTTCAGGCTGCTTTCCAGCTTCCATTTTCACCTTACATGAAACAACTTGATTTGCCAAATCGTGTTTGAAAGGTGTTACAGCCAAAATTAACTTCTAATAAAAATATGAAGAGTTCCTTAATAAGGCGGCTTTAAAACAAGCTATTAGTTTATGTAACTGTGACTGCTAGAGTACTGTACTTAAGCTATTTTAAGACTCTGATGACTGCATCTTTGCTTAGCTATGTAGAAGAGTGTCAAAGGTTTTAGTGCACCCTGTACTACCACTGAGTTTACCCCTAGACTTTCTGGTGTGCCCTGGTTGCTATTTCTGCAGCATTAAATCTGGCAGTTCATAAACATGGGTGAAAAAAAACTAAAACAACAAAGCCTGGAAAAGTAAAGCAGAATGAACTGGGTGGGGAAAAACAACTGAGATTAGCTCTCCAGAAAAGAAAAAGATACAGCTGCAAAACAGGAACACTGTCAGAGCACAAGGGAACTATAGTCTGCTCCCCCCAGATACCGCCTGTGAGACAGCATTTTCCTAAGAAATGGGAAATGCTTGCTGTAAACAGGTTTAAATGTCAGAGGGGCCCAAAGTGCTCGGGGAGGGCAGCAGGGGAAGCACGGGTCAGCTCCGGCACTGCAGGACTGACCCCAATATCCTCCTAGTTCTCTCCTTCTTACCTTGTGCCCTCGGTAAAAGGCGATCTCTTCCACGTTGGCAATGATACGTGAATGCATGAAGCGCAGATAGCCCTTCTTGTGAGCCTCCTCAGCCACCAGCTTGCCAAACTTGGGCGAGCAGGCTTTGAGCACACGGGCCGTAGCATAGACGACAAGCCCGGCCAGGACTGTGGGCCCGATGGGGTTAGCCCCCCGGGACCGCGCTGTGCGGATGAGGGTGTAGGAGGTGAGCACGACGTCCAGGATGGGCTTGGTGAGGTTGGAGTAGAGATGTGCCACGGACTGCGAGAACATCATGATGTCCTCGGTGAGGGACTGGTCAGGGTTGGCCAGCCGCCCATCCATGCTGATCACTCTGTAGTAAGTCTGGTTGGCAAAGTAGGTCTCATAGGCGTGATCCACTAGGCGCGTGCGGAAGGCAAGGGCCAGCTTGCACTCCAGGTACCGTATGGTGCTGTTCACGAAAGTGGCTGGGATTGCAATCATCAGCCATTTGATTAACTTGAAGACAAAGCTCCTGGGCTTTTTTTCCACGATGCTCTTCACAATCTTCCCATCGAGAGCAGCCACATAGATGGAGAGGAAGGTCCTGGAAACCAGAGCGACCGAATGGAGGCAGAGCAAGCCCAGCTCGGAGCTCACCAGCTTTGGGAAGAACAGCTTGCGAAGTTCCAGCAGCTGCTGGAAGAATTCTGCGTCCACTGCCGGCGAGGCTTTCTCCCGGCCGCCGGCGCGGTGCGGCGCTTCCCGGCCCGTTGCAGCCCGGCCGGCAGCCTGTGGGCCGCCCTCGCAGCCCGTCCGCTTCATGCGCCTGCGGATGATGGGGTAGAGGACCCTGAGCCCATACGCTGCAGCCACCAGGCACGCAGCCCTCTTCGCAGCGCTGGTCCTGTCCCATTGCACCCGCCGGGCAGCCGCATGCAGCATGTGGGTCATCCTGCCCCGCTTACACACCGCTCCGCGCCGGTCCTACCGGGAGCGGCTCACGCCCAGCGGGAATGTCGGCCCCGCCGGGTCTTCATCGGGTTGCCGGCGTCCCCGGCTGCCCGCCGCCCGCTCCGCCGTGACAGATGCCGAATGAGCCCTGCCTCCCGGGGGCGATGGAAGCCTTCAAAGCGCGGCGCGTTGCACAACGCCGCCCGGAGCCGCGCAGCCCGCCCCGCCGACCACCATTGGCTGCGCCGCGCGGGGCGGCTCCGGCAGCGGCCCGGCTCCCCGCGGCCGTGCCCCCGCCGCTCGGTCAGGGCCTGGCCCCGGCCGCAGCAGCGCGGTTTCCGCGGCACTCGGCCCCGGCTTCACAGCGGGTTCGCCGGAGCGCGGCCCAGCTGCACCGCTGATCGCGCAGAGCTCAGCCCACTAGCGCCCCGGCTCGCCTCCGACTGCCGCCGGCCCTTTCCTTCCGCCGGCCCCGCGGAGCAGGCACCGCCTCCGGCCCCGGCCCCGCCAGCGGCGCGGGGGGGTACGGGGGACGGCGGGGACGGGGTGAGCTGAGGCCTTGCGGCAGCCCCGCCACCCGCCCGAGCCCTCCCGCGGGGCGGTAACGTGGCCGCCGGTGGTGCTCAGTGGGGTACCCCGGGGCGACGGCAACCTGGGCCGGCGCAGGAGGGCGGCCTTGGCGGAGAGGCTGCGGCGAGGCCCCAGAGCACGGCGCCTCCGGGGTAGCGCTGTCTAAACACGCGTAATTTATTTCCTGTCCTCTCGTCAAAAGGAAACCGGTATTGTGCTCCTGAAGCATTATTACACAAAAACAAGCCCGACCGAGTCGCACGGCCCCTGCGGCAAAACCAGGCTAAATTTGCACAAAGGAATTAACTGTAAAGGCAGTTGTCTTGCTGCTTTGATTTTCTCTTTTCCTAATTTATTATTTTTTCATTGGTGTGGAAAAGGTACTGTATTTGAAATTCCAGGGGGAAGATCAGAGTACTTAATACCTTGGATCCTTTCACACTTTGAAGTAGTTAGGTTACTGCATCAGCTGGCACATCATAGAGACTTAGTTTAGGATGTGTGTGTAAAAGCAGGTTTGAAGAACGTGCTAATAGGCATTTCCAGGGGTGCTGAGGAGTCCAGTCTTCTCCATGGAGGGTGAGGCCACATGGATCAGTGCAACTTGGCATTTGCAGAGTTAAGTCGCATTACTGTTACAAAACGGCTGTCTTTGGACAGACTGTAGTGATGTTTAGATAGCCACATAAGCTTCAGGATGAAGAAGTAATATCTTTGATTTGGGAGAGCTTTGCCTCTAAAAATGAGGCACCACTTAGCAAAACATCCAGGTACCTTCCAAAAAGCTCAGTGAGCCAAGATCACCAAGATGTGACCAAGTAAGGTCTAATTCTCCCTTCCTCCAAGGAGGTTGCACAAATTGTGTCCACAGTGGGCTCAGCAGTTGCATAGAGAAGATTTGGAGTAATCTTGGAGCTTATTTTGCCAGTGAGGGCAGGCTAGAGATCTGGATAGAGGTCCTTCTAGTTTGGGGGGTGGGGGGGGGGGGTTCATGCACAACTCTAAAGCTAGGAAAATATTGTCAAAATCAGGATGTTAGCAGTCCAGCTAACGTTCACTTTGTAGGCAGGCCTGGATTAAAGGCATATTATTTTGCCAATAAAATAGAAAGGTTTTTCAGCACACAAAGACACTGACAAGATACACTGGCTAAGAAATTGCTTTGCTGAGGGTTTGTTAGTCATGATCTCCAATTGGATACTTCCCATTCTGGCTTGTGTGTATCACAGCATGCTCTTAGATTTTGCCAAACCACAGTTATTTTCAATATTCCATTACTGTAGCATTTTCTTACCAAGGGGAAAGTTCACAGACCTCTTTCAGTTCTGCATATCTGCTGACATTTCACTTCACAAGATACGGAGGACTGAAGCTTTTGGTGACTTGGCGGTATTACAGACGTATGCCCCACAGACAGATCTGTGGGAACATTTAAGCAAAATAAATCTGTCTGTGCAGTGTTTCAGTCAATAAAAGCAAACCATTTTCTTCTTTTGAAAGCATGGAGAAAAGGCTAAACTGATGTTTTTCACCCTTCTGTTCTTGCTGCCTTGAGGGTTCTGTTCTGCCATAGTCCAGGGCTGTAATCCATGTACAAACTCCTCTTTATGGAACATGAAGTGGTAGGTTTTTGTATTTTTTAGTGGTGAAGGTAGCAATTTTACTACACTTAGTCATAATAAAATTTCTCAGCATTACTGGAAAAAATAATTACCAAAGTTGCAGTAATACTCGTGCAGCATTTAGTGCTCTGTTGTCTCCACGATGTCTACTGACTTCGTTTTAAAAACTTTGTGAGATAAGTGCAATCAGAGAAGTTTGAGTAACTGGAGCTGTGGGGTTGGGGGGGTGTTGGTATTAGAACCAGAATATTTTGGGGTTTATTCTTTTAAAGAGAAGCAGATACTTTTCTTTCAGTGCCAAGTGATTATTTTTTTATTATTATTACGTGGTTAGTTTTAGTCAAACATATTGAAATAACTTGTGTGTATTTTCTGAATATAAGCACCAGTAACTGAGGAGGAAGAGTAAGAGGAGCTTATCCTTGTTCTATAATTATTTAATATTCTGTAATAATTTTTCAGTATTGTAAGTCACTCTTCCAGCAGAAAAAGATGGCCATCATTCTTCTCCCAACTAAAAAAAATAAAATTGTTTGTTACCCAAGTGGTGCTTCTCTGATGACTGAAGTAACAGAATCGCTGTCTATAGAAATGATTTCTGCCGAGATACAGCTACAAAGCAGAAATAGAAACAATGAATACCAGACTGACTAAACTCCATGAATGTTTGAACATGAAGGAACTGGAGTGTAATCATGGCAATGCTGATGCCTCTTTTTGCTCTTCTATTTTATGCCTACTGGCTCGCACTCCAGCACTTTGTCCCTGCACGACTTTGTGACTTCGTTGGAGATGATAGTGGAATTGGAACACGCAGATTATTATGTGAAAGGTATCTGTTAGCCTTGCTCAGTGATAATTTTTTATTTGAAAAAATAAAACGTGCAATTTCTGAAGCAAAAGGCCTTTTATGCAATGTCTTACATGCTCCTAATACAGTGTCCAATGGCTGTAACATCACTCTTTGCAGTAAGCTGGAACTTCCTTGCTGCTTGTGGAGTTACCCACTGTGCCATAAAGACATACAATATCAAAAATAAAGGTACTGAGAAGTACATATAAATGATGCATTTCGTATCATCGCTATTTGGAATATTTAACGTTTAGATACTTATAGACCATGCATAAAGTACATAGCTGCTTATATGTGGATGAAGTATATGTGAAATGTGTAACATAAGAATCAACACTGTGACAGTTATTTTCAATTACATACTAATACTGAACTATAATTAATTTCTGAAATATGTACTGTAATACAGTGAGCTAGGAATGTCTGTTTTTTTCTGGTATTTTGAACTGTATGTTTACATACAGGAGTAGTAGGACTCTGAGCCAGATTCAGCAGAGGGAGATCATATAAGCCATTATTCAAGTAAATACCTTACCTCTGAAATACGTCCAAAGTTTCTGTTGACGTTAATATCATCACTTACATAAGAATTAGTTTGCAACATCAAGGCAAGCCAATGACAAATTAAACCTTTTCATCAGAAAAGAGTGATAAGATACCTGACCTTTGATTTCAAATTTGTAGCAGCAGAAATTGTCTGCTTATTCTGGCTGTTATAAAGAAGCTGTTGGCTATAGTCACATACCTCAGTAGAATATCCAGACACTGTAAAGTTGTTTAGGATCTGGAGATGTAAGCCAAGCAAGAAGCTGCAATTTTAATGTGGCACATGTGGAGGCTTGTTGAGGAAAGGGCACTGTTGGTGGGACTGGCCTGAGCCTACCAGGCAGCTGGTTCCAACTGTTCTGAGACTGTATGCTACCCAGGCGGGTAAACGGGATGATCCTGTTCTCTTGTTTGGCTTCTGAGCATAGGCACCACCGAGATGGTGTGAATGAGGGGGGGTCATCCTTCACCAGTCATCCATTTCCCCTTACTCTGTCTTAGGGAGATACACATTTACTGCTGTAAGTTTAAAGCCTTCATGACTTGTAGGCTATGAGAATTTACCCATGAGGGATTTGAGTAATACGGCTGGTGGGAAAATCAGTAACAAACTGATCGCAAACAGTTCTGAGAACAGTGATTCTACAGAGAATACAGTTCTAGAAAGAAATGTAAACAAGTTGTTTCCCCTTTACAGAGAGAGAGAGAGAGGCAAAAGGCCAAGGATAGAGAAGGTCAGTGTTAGCTGCTCCAACCACAGCAAGCTGTTGACTAATGATCTCAGAAAGAGAATTACACTTTTCATATTAGGCTTTAATACTTAAAACCTTTCATATCTGGGTTTTTTTAAATTTCTGTTTTTAAATCTGTTTCTTATTCCATACAGATAACTCAGCTGAAAACAGCAATTCTGGAAAAATACAGTTTTCTGTTTTACGCCTTCAGAAGTCTCAAATATGTTACTTTTGTTTTTCAGTTTCTGTGAAGGTTTCTATTCTCAGATCATTTGAAGAAAATGCTAACATTACTTTATTAATCCTTTTCTAAGTGAATTGGGAACGCTTAAGCAAGCTATATGGCAAGTGCAGTAGTACAGGTGTAAGTGGTAAGATCACGTAGCTGGTATCAATAAGCAGTGGTTATATTGGCACTGCTTGCAGCAGAGACAGTGTTGTACTCAGAAAAAGTGCAGGCAGGAATGAATCCACAAAAATAATCCATCCTATTCCCTCACCCCAAATATGAGATCTGCTGCCATCCTTTTGTCATGCTTCAATAATTTATTTGAGGGTTTGCAGCTGGTAGGTATGACAACAAAAAGATTGACTATTGCAATTTATCCATTAACTCTTATTTGGGAGACTTCTAAATTTAAGAATAAGCAAACTGGTTCAGGCCGGTGCTCCACTGAGCACAGTAGTCTGTCTCTAACAATAGCTCTAAGCAGATATCCAAGGAAGAAGAAGAATTGCAATTACATTTGATGCTACCTCCCAATCTCTGGCCATTTTCAGCTGTGAGAATTTCATGAGACTGAGAGGTTTTGCTGTGAAACATTCCAGTCTTCCAAGTACTTTACTTGTCCAAGGCTTTCAAGCCTTTCTTGAAATCATGTAAACTTACAGAAATAACCTGATGATTTACCTTTGCCTTGCTGTTTTCCACATTCTTTTTGGCCTGTCTAATTGTATTTTTATGTTTATCAAAGTTCATGTTCCTTTCTGTTATCTTTGAATGCAGGGTAGCTTTTTGCTATAGTTCAGACTGTCTCTGCTTCAAGTCTGGTATCCTTCAGCTTTCTCCTAGCCACATGTAAGCATTTAATTCTTTTAGCCCCCTCTCCTCCTTTGTTTTTAAGAAGCCTCACTATTTTCCCTTACTGGAGTTTAGCACTACAGATGATTCTTTGGTCTTTGTAGCTCTTTGTAGAAATACTGTTTTTAAAAAGTGGTAATTCCAGTGTGAGATGTGCATTGTTCTCTGTCAAGCTTGAGGGCTTATTCTGTAAAAAAATAATTCCATCTAAATAATGTCACCTAAGAATGGCATCTGCTTCATATAGCAATGTGTCAATAAACTGTTGTTAGTGGTACTGTCCTGGCTGGGGGTTTGACAGGTAGAGCTAGTCCCATGTTTTTCTCAACTGGGCTTTGAATTTCAACCCATGTAGGTCATGTGCCTCTCCCTGAGGTGGCTGGTTTGCTGTGTTTGGAAACTATTTAGCCTCTCTACAATCTAGTCTTCTGGCTAATGGCATCATCCCTTTCCATTTATGCTCACTCTTAACTCTTTCAGACCTTATGTAATGAATCCAGCTCAGCAAGGAGCACATACCAGGAAAAACAACCACAAAAGCTGGTATCTTACCACACTGTTTCCAACACATCAGGAGCAAAACTGGTCATTGAATGCATTGTCATTGATTTCAATGTATGTTGTAGGTATTTAAACTGGGGGTTCATACCAAATGAATGCTAATCATCTGACAGAGCAATTTTTCTAATCTAATACTGATGCCTTGTACATAAACACAAGGAAGCCCACTGTGTTTTTCTTTAGGTGTTTGGCTGAAAATTTTTTTCTATTTTAATTTTTTTTTTTTTTTGGTGGTGAAATATAAAACTCCTTGGGCTTTCTGAAATTTCTAGAATTCTTTGAACTGATGCCCTTAGGGTAAATAGAAAAAAAGGACTCTGCCCTTTAAAGGTGAATGGGGAAAGGACTTTTCATTAAATTAACTGAAAGAGTTCTGTCTTTTAAGGGGAGCTACTTTTTAAATGGGAAACTTTGCTTTTAAAAAAAGTTTTGCCTTTTGTTTTAAACCTCCTCAGACTCTATCATGACTTTGCAGTATCACTGCTGTCTTTTAAAAAGAACTCTTTTAGGGTGAAACCACCAACCAGGTTAGTATATAACACCATAAGGATAGTATTACTTTATTTCTCTGTAAGCTGGTCTCTCAAGGAAGGGAATGGGCAGAGGAGCATTGACTGGAAGAAGACCATGCAACTCTAAACGGAGTTTAAGTATTGGGTTTGCCAAACAAAAGCTTTCACTTGGAACAGACTTGGTTTTTTTCAGTCACGCATTCCTAGCATTAGATAATTAGGTCAATATTTAGGCACCTAAATAAGTGTATCCTGGCATTTAAAAGTACTAGATATTCCCACCCTGATAGAGGATTGAAAGAATTTCAGTTACTCTGAAGTTTTTGGTTTTTACTACACATTCATCTGTTTGACAATCCCTTTCTTTGTTCTAATGAGCATTAGAGGAGGACACTTGCTGTGAAGTGGAAGATTCATAAAGAAACATGAGTACCATTTGCAGTTAGTTCTAAGTAATTGCTTGGAAATACATCTTCTCTCTTTTTCTCTCTCACTGTCTCCAGTGTATAAGACTTTACATAAGCAGTTTGCATTTACTCAAGGGAAAGACTGTCCTGCTTACAGAAAGGAGGGTGTTCAAATTCTGAGGGTACAATAATGCTGCAGACAGTAGTACACTCTTTCACTTCACTCAGTTTCAGTTATCAGACTTAGCTGCTTCCTCTCTGGGTGTTGGGAAATAGAGTAGGAACCTAACTTAGGTGCTCTGAATCACCCATCAGAAGATGCTTCTCTCTCTGATTATATAGGAGTTCTGTGAGGACTTACTCAAAGTTGGGTGCGAACAGTTGTATGATCAGTGTTAACACAAGCCTTCCTGGAGGAATGGGGTTACATCAGATAGATAGTAACACTGCTCTGGACTGCTCTGCTATGTCATTTGTATCTAGAGCTGATCTCATAACGAAAAAGCATGTTGGAGGGGAAAACTCAAGTCCTGAGGATTGGAAAGCTGTTCTGAAGAAGAGCCTGTATAATACTTTCTTAACAAAGGGACATGAGATGTAGTTATTCTGACAAATGAAGATTTCTTATATTGAAAAAAATAATTAATTGAAGCTGCTATGCCACATCACTTTTCCTGGAATCTACCAACTACCAGATTCAATGAATCAAACACAAAGTACAGTGTTTTCCTTTAAATCCAGATAACGCTGTGCAAGAGTAAGAGTAAGGGTGGTACAGAAAATACCATGTTAGAAAAACAAAAGGGGTTTGATGATGTCATGCCTCAAGCTACCTCTTAGGCATAGTATTAACAAATTAAACATTTACACTAGATGGAAATGCAAACAAAATAGAGAATTATTTCAAGTGATGGCATTAGTTAAATAATCTTTCAGTTTGATGTCTGTCGTATTAACTGCAGAGGCACACACACTTAAAATAGATATATTTTACTATGAAGATTTTAATCTAGTGTTACTGCAAGAAGCAGTTATGCATACTAATCAGAAATACCAGAGATATCTCAATGGTAAAACATTCCGCACAATAAGATTATTCAGTTTAATTGGTGATATTTTAGAGAAGCAGATCTTTTCACTTCTATAGTCTCTTAGCCGTGGATTCTATAAACACACAAGCAAAATTACAAGTATTAGAAAAAAAAAACTCAATTAAAAAAACCAAAACCTGGGGTAGTTTTTAATATTGGGCTCATAACATCTGATCTGAGCACTCTTCACATTGTTGTACTAATAGCAATCAATACTAGCACCCTGGAAAATGTTAGGCTAAGGATAACTCAGTAAAGAAACAACACAGGAAAAGATTAATACGGAATTTTAATGATTGGTTTGTAAATGGGTGCCTTCACTTGCTGAAACAATGGCAGCCCCAGGAGCACAGGGAGCACCCCTAGCTCTGCATCCCTCCTCAAGGGTTTCTCTCTGGTTATACACAAAAGCTCATCAGGCAGCTCCAAAAGCAACGATGCATATTAGAAACTTCTCACTGAATTGAAATACTGAAATACCTGAGAAAGAGCAGGATGGTGAAGAAGATGCTTCTTGCTTGCCTTAAAGATTATGGTGATTATAGCAGTGACAAGCTGGGCATGAAAGACAAAACATCAGCAGCTGTGTAACCCACTCGAACAACTGTGGATTCAGTTCACTTACGACAGAAAGGGGCTTGTGATTCCTTTGCAAAAGGGCAATGGCTTCTGGCGGCAGCTTCTATGGAAGTGCCAGTGTTAGAGGAAGGATGGCAGCAACCAAAGCATCCCCTCTTGCCCTGCTGGGCTTCCTGCGTGCTTCTTCTGCTGTCCTGGTTCCATCCTCTCCCTCCTCTCTGCCAGCACCAGGCAGCCTGTGGGCATGGAGAGCAGCTGCGCCAGCGCTCCGAGGCAGGAGGTGGCCCTGCAGGCGGGCCCCGTGGCGCTGCTGGGCGGTGGAAAACCATCCTTGCGGTGGCCGTTGCCTCTGCTCTCTATCCCCAGCGCCACACATGGCAGCTCTCCCTCCTTCCTCAGCAGCGGAAAATGAACTGGGTCGGCGGGAGCCGGTAAGTGAAACTGCAGAGGCTGCCAGAAATGGCTCCTTGCTGAGTAAGTGTCCCCTCACAGACCGGGCACAGCCATGGTGGGTGTAACAGCCCAGTGGCCCTCAGAGACCAGGCTCAGCCATGGTGGATGTGACAGCCCCAGTGTCCCCTCACAGAGCGGGCTTATCCGTGGTGGATGTGACGTCCTCAGTGTCCCCTCACAGACCAGGCACAGCCATGGTGGGTGTGACAGTCCCTGTGTCCCCTCCTGACCCAGACTGTGTGACAAGATGTAGATGTCCTCCCATACCAGGCAGAGCGAGTCATGTTTGGCCCTATGTCTGCAGACTGGGCCTGTCCTCAACGACCTCACTAAGGACAGTGATTACCATTAGGGAAAAATATGTGTAGTTCCTGAGATTCACTGAAATAGTAAAATAATCACTGAGTTGTAACATTAAAAAAAACCAAACCACCAAACCAAGGTTACTATTCAGTTTCTTTAGGTGCCTATCTACTAGAAATGTAACCCCTGCAGATTTTGTCAGCCATTTTAAAGTAGCTTTGTGAAAACGCAGCTTTGTAGTCATCTTTACTCCAGAATCAAACTGAAAGGATGCCTTACCCCTCTGGAAGTCATCCCAACAAAATGAAGTTTCTGGAATTTGCCCATGTACAGCAGGTGGAAGGGACAGCTTCAGTCTGAGAAAAAACCCTAACCACCCCAACTTCATCCTAAATACCTATCATGCTGCTCTGTAAGGAAAAGCAATGTGTAGGAGTATTGCACTCAGCAAATAGCAAATCACCCTGCTGCTTTCTGCTGCTGTTATTATCTGCTGGGATTCCTCAGTGAGGCTGGGATTTACATTTTAGGTAAATGTTATGCAAGGGTAAATGTTATGTGCATATGTTTAGAACGTGTGTTTTAACTTTAAGCACAGTAAAAAAAGAAAAAAAAAGTAATTCCAAGGGTATAATCCTTATTTCTAACTCTCAAAAAAACAGGCCTCTTACCGACCCAAGGTCTGCAGCCATGCTCACCCTGCTCACAGCAGTTACCCATAGCTCCAGTTTTATGGAACACCTCCTGTAGGCAATGCATTTAAGATTATATTTAACAGTGAGAAATGTAGTTTAAGGTATAACTGTCTTTTAATATTGCACAAAGAACAGCAGCTTGATAAAACTTGTAGTGACAATCAATTTTTCTTACCTTTTCGACAAAATGTTTACAATATTCTGTGAAGTCCAGAAAGGTAGAAACTTGTATTGTGCTCCTTTGTTTCCTTTGCCAGTATGGTTTTGTAACTATGTTGCAGCACTACAAAGAAAATTAGGAGAAATTAATATATTGACAAGGATTTCTTATAATTTTTTAAGAAATTAAGAATTGATCAAATGTTGCATTACAGGTCAAATGTCTAAAAGCTTTTCCTTCTGAATGTTCAATGTGTTTGGTAGCTCTAAGACAGAATGTGGTCCTGTACTTGCCCGAGTAAACCAGTATCAAAGTGACTACAACAGACATGTTGACTTTACTACCTGAAGGTTTGATCCATCATAACATAACATAACAACATCAACATCAACATAACATCAACATAAACATAAACATAATTTGTGTCCTAAATTCCAATACCATTGATGAGAAATTCAAGCCATGACTCAGGATTATACTTTTACAATTAAAACAAAATTTATTTGCATCTTTCAGGAGCAGAATCATACTAAAGCAGGAAAGGAGAAAGCAAAAGGTAAGCAGTTCTAGATATCTTAGATTTTACATTGTTACTTAAATGCTTTAGTTGATTCATTTAGGCAAAAACTTTCAAAGCATTTGGAGTGAGACTCAAAGCTATAGCATAACAGTTGTAATGTTTCCCTAACTTCATGTAACTTTTAGGACAGAAGTCTTGTTCTAGGATTACTACACTGAATTCCAGCGGTAAGGGGAGGGAGTAGGAGAAGGCATGAATGAATGAATTCACCCAGTTTAAGTTGTACTGAATTACTTCTGTTACTATATTTTGTTGGTATGCGCTGACACATGGGATTGCTTGAAACCTTACTGTGACAACCACGTCGTCAGCTAGCCTAATACTTACACATAAATACAGCTATTTCCTGGGCTACACAAAAGAATGTTAGGCTCACTGAAATACTTTATTTGGCATTTGCAAAAGTAGGCCAGCTTGTTTGTATTTTGAATCTGAAAGAGAGGTGATAGAATCAAGTTTATCCATGGCATAGCAGAAGATATTTCAGACAGGAAAGAGGAAGAAAACAGTAAGATAAAGCAGCAGGGAAAAGGAGTATAGGGAAGCTCCATCACTGTGGCTGTTACTCTCTAATGACCAGGGCGGGTGCATTGGCATATACAGGAGGAGGAAAACCAGGCTGACAGTATGGAGACAATCTCAGAAATTAAAACCTTTACCAAAGGGAACGCAGGAGCAACCAGCAGCTTGTTGTCCCTATAACTTTCCCAGTCACCTGGAGGCCTGTGAGTTCTCAAAAGATCTGTTTTTTCAGGATTCATTTGTCTGAACCACAGAATTTACATTACAACTATGTAATTTGCTTCAGTGTAGGAAAGAAAACAAATAAGATAGGATTGTTTCAGTAATTTTATAATTAGTGAATTACTAAATATAGTGGTAATTACACAATTAGTAGCAATTTAGTAAATTAGAGGTAATGCGAAGAAAAGATCTGAAACACCGAAGGGGCATGGGTACATTTTGGGGGTGTGGACTCCAAAGCAATATGAATTTTGAACTGTTGATGTGTACATAGGCTGAATTTACCATACTGCAGGTAGCCTTCTTAATTGAAGAACAGGTATTTTCCATAGATGGTAAAAGTAACATCTTAGAATGTTAAAGATTGTGATAGAATAAAATATATGGGAAAATAGTTACCAATGGACATGCTGGGTATATTAGTTATATGTAACCTGCAGTAATGGTAGGAATTACATTTCAGAAGAAAAGCTGGTGCTATTTTGTGTTTTGGCATAGCCTTCGGTTTTCAATATCTTCCTTGTGATTAAAATAAAGAAATCTTACTGGTTTTATTTATTCATCTGCTGTGCTTGATGCCAGTGGTTGTAGGATGATTATTAATAGTCTGCTATAAAATGGAGAATTTTTTGTTTCCTAAAATTTCTATAATCATCTGCCTGATACATCCAAAGTGTCAATAATCTCTATTTATTCCTTGCAACAAAAAGCCTTTCTGGAGTCCCAGTCATAGAGATTTTTCTTCTTTACTTTTTTCTCTTTTTTTTTGTCACAAGACTATTTTCTATGTCAAGACAAATTTGGATAACAGTAAACTGTTTGTGTCATTAGAGATGGCTGTCTGTATGTAATCTTGCTGACTTATTTGCCTACAACATTATAAGCTGCCTAAAAAGCCTAAGTTTAATTTTTTTTCCCAACTTTTTCCTTGCAGCATTTTGATAAGTTTTTTATTTTAAAGAAATATTTTTAATGATCATACAAAAAGTTTGAGGCATGCGTGTTTAAGGATTAAGCTTTTCTCATTAAGAGAACAGTGATTAATTTTGAATATGACCAAATTATGCTTGCTGTCTTTCAAGGTAATAAAAATAAAATAAATAACAGTAGGCAGGGTGTGAGGGTTTAGAGATTAAATCGCGTGCTTTTATTGTTAGGAATGTTTGCTAAGTCTTGCATGCTATTTTCAAATGGATTATATATGGTGCTAACTTGTCTCTGAAGCTTCTATTGAAAAAGTTATTCTCTCTTGTAAAAAATATAGGAATTCTTTGAAAAGAAGAAACTTAAATCGAAGATGAAGCTTTTGAGAGTGTCATCTCCTAAAAGTTCAGCAGTCAGTTTAGATCTCCTCAATCTATATGTTGTGAACCAGATATCAACCAAAAAAGACAACTCTGGTGAGTTTAGTATAACAGCATTCTGATTTCACTGCTGACAGAATCAGTTGTCCTTAAGTATTACTGCTATTATGTCAGCTCTTGTTCTTCCACTTGAAACTTAATGCTCAAATAAGTGTTGTGTTATTTTTAAAATAAACAATTGTAAGTAAATATAAAAATGACAATTGAATAAAAATTCAGGACATAAGAGTAATCAACCAACTCTGGCTACTGCCTGCTTCACATTTAAAGGCTTGTATACTTGTGCACCTTCCTCATCCCATTCATTAATTTCACCTTACATTCATTTCTTTTTCCCTTTTCCATTGAATGGGTCTATTTGTATTCCACTTCCCTTTTCATAACTTTTGGGGGGCATTTGGAATAGTCTGTCAGTTCTACCCAGAGTATCTTCCTTAAAATCCATAACTAAGCTCCTGAAAAACATCTGTGCAACTTGATTCCTAACTCTTTGTGGTGCTTAGGGGCATGGTTTAGGGTTGGACTTGATGACCTTAAAGGTCTTTTCCAACCTAAATGAGTCTATGATTCTTATCCATTGTGACATATTCATAAACCAGATTGTGGAGAATTTGTTGTTGTGTGCTCAGGAAGATTAAAAGGTGACTGAAGAGGGCAACAAAGCTTGTCTACACACAGCAGCTGACTATAAATACTTTTATAATGCCATTTAGAATAAAGCTCTTGCTTTGCTAGTAAGAAAGAAAGCAAAAATGTGGCTTTAAATTAATAAAGATAATCTAAAACAACAGCTTTTGTACTTTAGTGAAAATTCAGAAAGCTCAAAACTTTCTCCAAACCCAGCACTGACACTCCAGATACTTTCATTGCAGTGAGCATGAGGAAGCCAGTACACATCGATATCACTGAAGATGTAAAAATACCTGTTAGGAGGCACAACATAGAGCTTCCCACGTCACCATTGCATACTTGTATGCCTAACTTAGATGACATCCAGAACAGGTACTTGAATAAAACGGGCTATAGTTAAGTTATAAGAAAGTCCTGGAAAAGGTATTTCTGGTTGGTGTTATATCTGGGCTATTAAGTAAACATCAATCTACCATTCTAAGATGAAGAAGTTTTACAATCAGTCCTGGCATTCCTGTGATACTCTTTCTATGACAGAGTAAATAAATGTAGTCTAAATAAAAA
Organism: Lathamus discolor; assembly: GCF_037157495.1. Taxonomy (NCBI): domain Eukaryota; kingdom Metazoa; phylum Chordata; class Aves; order Psittaciformes; family Psittacidae; genus Lathamus; species Lathamus discolor. The sequence goes on from NC_088884.1 coordinate 28,247,587, forward strand.
ACTGCACAAAGCTGAGAGATTAAAAAAAAATTCTTAATGTCAGGTACATACACTAAGTTTATCTTACAGAGCTGGCTATTCAAACAGCCTTTTCCACTTAAACTGTTTTCCCATTCAACTTCAGACACCCTAAAGTGACTGACTCACACAGTGATTGCTCATGACTGCTTAAGAATCAGGTCTGTTTAAGATGTATGGAAAAATATTCTTGTATTATTTTGAAATTAATACTCAATGGTTTTAATCCTATAGCTCTTATATCTCATATATCATAGGCTGGTTTTATTCATTTTACAAGGTTACAAAAGCAAGTTTTGGACAGCAGAAGGCAGCATCTCTCCGAGAAAATAAAATATCAGCATAATGTGAGTGTATCATTCTCACTGATGTAAAGCTAAAAATGTTCAGTGGTGACTGTATTTTTAAGTGATTTTTCAAAGAGTGACCCAATCTCATGGATGCTGAAATGTGAAGCCTTCTTTAAGGCTATATTGATATGTTATTTGCCAGTCATGTTTTATATCCATTCCTGCCATTTCTTACATATTTCTCGAAAAGCTCACCTTTGTGCTCTAAGCTAGTCACAAAGGACAGAGACTGTGGGAAAGAGACTGAGGCCAACAGCAGAAAATTAAAAACAGTATGCAGATATGTGAAATGATGAAATGTAAGCAGCATAGAGAAAAGTTGAATCTTTAAGAGGGACCTAAGTACAAGTCTTGGTGGATACAATTGCGAAGTTCACGCAGTCATTGAGGTTACAGTGAAAAACATTCTCTAGATGGATTTTAAGTGGGGTTTTTTAAGACCCATTCCACTGTTGCATTAAACCCCCAATTAAACAAACAAACAAAAAATAATCCCCAAAACCAAGTTAGTAATTCTGTTAGAAAGCACTTTAGTTTGGGTAGCAATGTAGCTGTAGATATAGTGACATTTCGTGAGTTTTGCCTTCAAATTTCTACTTGTGTTCTGATCTGCTTGAAATAGCATTGTTGGTGTCACAACATGTTGGAGTTGTCTCTTCAGTGGAGTCAATTATTTTTCATTTTACTATCTAGGAACCAAGTCAGCAGATCATTTACCTACACATCTAATGCTAAAAATGTATTTATACACATCTGTCCTCAGGATAACATTTGTGTGCATACTTCAGCTTAAAGTAGGCACTTAGGTGTTTCCCTGAAATAAGCCCTTATTACTGTATGATTTCCATGAAAAAATCCTATCAGAATACATGAAATTTTTCTCTTGCTGTTGCATATGTGCAGAGATGTAAAAGATATAAAAAGGTTTGATTACTTTGAACTTTATGCTGACATCAGAACAGTTTTTGGTAAATAAAATGTCTCTCTGCTATGTTTTGTCTAGTTACCACAAGTAACAGAATTAATATATGCTGACTCTAGTATGGAATGTGAAGACAGCACAGCAAGTGCTTTTAGTGCCTGTCCATTGTCTTCTTCTGTTTATTGGTCCTCTAACTGTACACAGCTTTCAGAAGAAAATTTGAGCACAAACTTAATGGGTAACACTTGGGAACAGACCTATGAAGAGAAGCTGCAAACCCAGGTTTGATGAATATTTTGTCATTTCCACAGAATTATTTTAAACTAACTTTCATTTATTTGGGGTGTAAAATTAGTGTAGTGGTGACGATAATTGTAAACAATCAGCATTTCTTGTAGGCTGGTATTGGCAATGAATATTCCATATATAGAAATGTAGTTCTTTTATTGTTATGAAATGCACTTAACTTGAACTTTTTTTCACTGAGCTTCCAGTATCACTAATATCTGCAGAAAGAGAGAGAGTCACATACCACTGCCTTGCTTTTGTTTCTGGCTTGTAAAGTTGCTTAAAGAAGGCTGAAATGTATTACAGTTATAAATACAGCTTTCTTAACTGTCCAGTTAGTGTAACTGGGTATATAGTTAGAATCTCAGGTGATCACCATGACCTAATTTGTAATCATACAGTGAGTAACGTAGTTCTTACAGTATTCATTTCTGTTCATGAAAGGCTTATGGAGCTAGACCTCCCGGAGGCAATTGCAAGGCACATAAAGATCAAGAAGGTGACAAGGAACAGCCGTCATAGATTTACCAAGGCCATACTATGACTGTTGAACTTGATTGCCTTCTGTGATGAAATTACTAGCTCTATGCATAAGGGAGAGCAGCAGATATTTACTTTGACTTTAGGAAGGCTTTTAACAATGCTTCTCATGGGATCCTAGTAGCCAAAGTGGGGAGGTATGAACAAGATGAGTAGATAATAAGATGGGTAAAAAATGGCTGTAACCATCATTCTCAAAGTAGTTGTCTATTGGCTAAAGTCTAATTGATGACAGGTTAGTAATGGCAGGAATCCCCAGAGATTAATACCAAGTCCACTACATCTTTATTAGAGACTTGTACAGTGGAACAGTGTGCAGCCTCAGCACCATAACAGGTTCATGTGTCACACCAGATAGGCAGAGTGATTATTATGTTAACAGGGCTGCTGTTCAGTGGCATCTTGACAAGCAGATGCCCACCATGAACTTCATAGAGTTTAACACAGAGAAACCCCACGCATTAGGTGACTGATTGAGTAGGTAGAAGTTTTGCAGGGAAGGGCCTGAGGGTGCTACTGGGCAGAAAGTTGTCCATGAGTCAGCAATGTGCCCTTGTAGCAGCAGAGGCCAACTACGTAGAGGGCTATATTAAAAAGAGCATAATCAAGCAGTCATAGGGAAATGAGTATTTCCCTCTGAGCAGTATCTGTGACAACACATCTGAAATGCTGTGTCCGGTTTTGGAACTGCCAGTACAAGAAAGAGATCTACAAACTGTAGCAAAACCAATGAAGTGCCACAAAAATTTTTAGGGGATTGGAGCACATGATGACTATGGAGAGACTGAGCAAAGAAGGTTTGTGCGGCCTGGGAAAGAGAAGGCTATGGAGATGTAGGGTGAACTAACTGCTGTTTTCCAGAGTCTAAAACAGTCTTATAAACAAGGCAGAGCCAGAGGTACTCAGCAAAATGGCAAGAAGTAAAAGTCTCAAGTTTCAACAGTGGAAATTCTGTTTGTATGGGAAAAAATGTTGTCACAAAAGTAGTTAAGTACCAGAAAAGGCCATCCAGACAGGTTGTAGAATCTTGGTCCTGAGCAATCTTGAGCAATCTGGATGAACCTTGAAGCTGGCCCTGCTTTGAGCAGGTTAGACTAAACGCCTCTTGAGGTCCCTTCCAGACAACAGCTTGCAATGATGAATCAATCTTCAGTGGAACTTCAGCTTGTTACAGGCTATCAAGCTTGTTCATACCATGGGAGGATGGGGTGCTCAAAAGACATTTTGCATACTAACAGTAATACATAAATATGGAAAAGTATGAGTTATACAATACTCAGGCTGTAAGGAGATGTGGTCTTCTATTGTAAAGATAAAAATAAAAAGAGTAGGAAAACATGTATACTGTTTGCAAACCCAACTTTAGAGTTTTAAACACTGTAACTACTAAACATATTCAGATTTTGACAGCTTCTACTATTTTCTCAGCCAGGAAATAGTTCTGATCAAGACCCTTGGGTTACAGAACCTCCAAGCCAGTGTATTTTCAGAAAGTCTGATACAGTGCCTCAGGAACTGTTAAAGCCATTGCATAGGTAGGCAGTGATTTTACATTAATGAGAGAAATAACAGTCAAGTTCAAGTAAGAAAAATGCTAAAATAATCTGAAGATTATTGCTACTTGATTTTTCACTGATTTTGGTGCTTTTCAAATAGGAATTGAAACGAAATGGAAAGACTGAACATGCCAAGCTATTTTAATTTGCTAGAAGCAGAAAAATATAAATTTTCAGTAGGCCCTTGGCACCGTGATCTATTTTTTGCAACATTACAAACATGATGGTGTTATAGGATCCACCCCAAGAGAGAAACATGGATTTGCTAAGAAGCCACAGGCAGGGAAGCTGTCCCGCTCTCATTAGTTCTGGCCACTGTTGTTGATGACCTTGATGCTGTAGTCATTAGCAACTTCACCACCTACATTGTTTATATACGGGATTCCATGAACACAGCATTTTTATTTTTTTTTCCCATATGTGATCCTACTATAGGTTTTTTAAAAAAAACCAATTATTTCAATAATACTTTTATGAGAATATACACTTTATTTCTGAAAGAATGGATAGAAATCTGGAATACATTTTGTATATGCTTATTAAAAATCCTTTTAATCACAGAGGATTTATGGCCAGACTTGTTTATACAAAACATTTTATTATAGTTTCTTTCCGGTGCCTTTTGCCTCGGATCTAAGGGGTCTTACAGGGCTCATTTTTCTTTACTCTTTTTATTCTGTAAGTAAGTCTGCTGTCTGGTTGAAAGTTCTGTCAGTCTCTAGCTTTGGCTGAATAGAGCCATAAAAAGGCCGTATGTTATTTTGCTGTTCTGAAGTACCTACAGCCTGTTTGCCTGGGGAGTCAAGTAACTGATAAACTCACTGACCACATGATAACTATGTGAATGCCTCAGCTTCCAGTCTTAGCCGTCTTAACTTTCTCTACTCTCTTAGCTTCTCCCAGCTTTCTCCAGCAAAACCTAAAATGAGGATAACCTTCACCTTGCTATGTATCTTGATGAATTCCTGATTAATATCTTTACATTAAACCCTATATAACCTGATCTCGCCTACATCTCCCCTTTCATTTCTCCACAGGCCTGCACTCATCTGCTTATGGCACATCCATTACTCCTCTGCCCACTCATGGCTCACTAACAACATCTTTCCAGCTGATCTTCAAATCTATTTCTTTGTATCATGCTTGATTTGTTTTCATCCATTGTAGCCATAAATTCTTCTGTCTCAAGAGCTGGTAGTTCTCCTGGGAAGGGAGTTCCTTTCACTGTATATGAAAAGTAGAGTACAAGTTTACACAGTTGTTTAATGTAATTGTAACATACCAATGATATAGCCAGTATGCATACATACAAGAACTGTGGCACCTCAAGATCATTAAATATTAACTAAAAATTTTAAATGTCACATTTGTTCGTCTGCTACCAACTTTTACTTAGCATTACAAAATGTTCAGCTGGAATAAAAAAGGAGCCTCTGAATTGCTTCACAAAATGGTTTTACCTTTCTCACATAGATCGACCCAGGTTTCTCCAGAAACAAACTCTAGTGTGTTTTGCCGTTGAAAACTGTTCTGGGTAGGTTTCTGTATGAAGAGGACACCACTTTCTCATTTAAGTTCTCTAGGATCTTCATCCATTTCCAAGTATTCGCTGATCAAACCATTACAGATTTTTTTCCCAGTAAGAGTTTTCTGTACGTGATATCAGTTTTCAGGTTCCATTAATAGCATTGCTCCATTTATTTTAAAGAAAGGGCATTTTTTGAATGGCCTTTGCCAATTTTCTGTGCTTCAGATGCCTCTCAATTCTTTGCTTGGATTTTCTGAAAGGTCAGTCACCAGATCAAGCCTAGAAAAAAGCTGTGAAAGTGTTAGGAGCCAAGTAAGCTTTTGTGCTAATGATGCTATGGCAGCATCTTCCAAACCACTTCTATCAGAAGTGGGCAAAACAAAATGTCTGACTGGCCTGACACAGGAACAGAAAAATCCCGTGCTGAGTTAGGATTACTGGCCTCAAGTACAAATGGAAGTCACTTGCTAAGGAGACCAGGATTCAAGCAGTACACAGAATTTATCATAGGCTTCTAGTACAGGAGAGAACTGTAGTCTTGAAGAACAAACTATTTTGGGGAAAGGAAGAAGCTGTCTTCCCCTTTTCTCTTTTTTCCCAAAGCGGCCTTCTTTGGTCAGCTGGTGGAGCAGCAGTGACATACTGTGGCTGATTTTATAAACCACACTTCCGTACTCAGGAAGGGTGTGCTCCATGTCTTGGTGTTTGGAGACATCATGAAACAGAAGCCCTTTTAAATCAATCTTACTGTAAATTGGACGTAAAATACAGGAAAGTTTATCAGTTGAAATAATGTACATTTGGAACAAAAGTGTGATGATCAGTAAAGTCTTTGAGATTTTTATCATCAAGTTAGCATAATTTGTCATGTTAACAGTATTTTGCTTATTTATGCACTGAACAAACTGTTTATTCTTTTCTACTCCCCCTCCATGTAATTCCGCAGGCTAGACTATATGAATTTTTCCAGGAAAAATCCAGTGATAATGACCAAAAATGAAACAGAAGACAGTGAAGGAATAAAAGACGCATTGTTTGATGTTGTGAAAGAAACTTCAGAACTGAAACCTAAACAAGATGAAAGTGATTGTTCCTTTCTGGCACTGTTTGAAGATGAGAGCAAGCCAATCAATATTAATCTTCCCACAAAACATTTTAATCTTTTTGTTAACCAAAGCAGCACTGACATGTTTTTCGTGGATCCTGATGATAGAAATGAAATGACCAATAAAAATTATCCTTATTATGCTAGAGAGGCTTATCCTGCAATCAATGAAAAAAGAAGTTCCCTAGACAGACACCTTGAAGGCATTTTCACAGCTCCAGAACAGGCTTTACTTAAAAGTAACAATGTCTTAAGTGCAAGCTACCAGAAAAGCAGTGAACTTCATAACACTCACCTGCAGGACTGTCACGAGGGACAGCACTACTTCATAGCCTCTGAAGAGAAAGGAACACCTTCAAACTTTGAGAAAATTGGTGCGTGGCAGTACTTTAAGGACGTATATTCTGGGTTTCATTCTCCTTTTAAAGACATATGTTTTTATAACCACAGATGTGTCTGCCCTGGCTGAAAAAAATCATGAATCTTCAGGATGCAGTAGTTTAATTTTAAATCAATATTTAAATCATCTTTTAAAGTTCACAGAAGCATTTATTTTCAAATTACATTTATGCATTTTAAAATCAAAGGTTACTTTTTTTTTTCTTTTAATTTTAGAGACTTCTGCTTATCACCATGATCAGTGGATTAACTTACAGGAGAGTGTGCAGAACTATTCAAGACAAAAAAGGTGAGTGACACAGAAATTATCAATCCCTTAACTAGTGATAACTGCAGAGATGTTGCTGAATTGAAGACATCCTAAGAGGACATGAAAGCAAAATTCTAACCAGTATTACTGAGGACTAAAGTTTTCTCAGTGGAAATAGTTGTGAATAATGTAAACAAACTTACGCTCAAGTAAGCCCTTTGTACTACTATTCATCTGCCTATAAAAAGTACTGAGAAAGTCTGCTTCATGGGACAGTTTTGAGTTTCTGAAGCTAAGCTGCTGCTCTGACTTGCCCTCTGAAAGCCCGTCTCCTTCCACTAACATCTTCCGTCAGCTAAAGTTAGCAGGTGTGAGTGCCCCACGTTTTACAAAAGACTGTTATATCAAAGACTCTGATCCGTAATACCTTCCGTTTTACAAAGCAGCAGCACTATCTTCTGTCATCTCTCATATTAGATTTGCATTTCAATGTAAACAAATTTTATGAAAAACAGATGATTGGTGTTAAATCTCAGGTTCAGAAATAAGTGCAGTGATTTCGATAGTGGGAAGCATTTCAGACAAAATACTATTTGAAAGACAAAAAAGTCACCAGTAATGACTTTAATTCAGAAAGAAAAGCACAGGAGAGGAAATCACTTACCAGAGAATTCTGTGTTTGCATCCCTCAGTGATGACGAGTCTGTGGGAGAATCAGCCTGGAGACAGAACCAGCTCTTTGGATTTGAAGAGGTAACTTTTTAAAGAAAAAGATGCATTTTTTATCAAACCTATTGTTTGCAGCATTAGAAGGAATGTCCACGATAGTTAGTAACGGAATATAGCTTCACTGGATTAACTTCTGTGGAAGCTTCTTTTCTGCCATGATGTATATAAGAAATCCAGAAAGAACATCTTCTAGTTAAGTGATTCAGATAGCCCATATTTTCATGTCCATAATTTACATGGCTTGATTCATACCTAAGCTCATATTTGAAATACATTGTGTAAGTAAGTTACCCATTAACCATTAGAATCAGATTCTGCAGGCAGTGCTCAGACATTATATGCAGGACACTTCAGTATTATAAAGGAGCTTTATGCCAGCATACATATAAGTAGTCTTTTAGATATTTTGCCTGTAGAAGTCACCCAGGTACATACAGTGTTGCTCAGGTGTTTTGTACCTCTTAAATTAATTTGCAGTACATGCAGTGAGTCTTTTATGTACTGCAGAAACTGAATGGTCCCCACCTAACCTAAGGTGCTGATACAGCTGAACCCTCACTATTAACACTTCATTATTTTTAAAAGTTCACATCAGCACAAGAGAAAGAGTTCAGAGTGAATTCAAGTCTGCGCCAGATGAAGAAGGGTTAGTACTATTTATGCATTATTGATTACGAAATAAGGTTTTTCTCTACATGTGAAACTGAAATAGTGACTTGTAAAGCCAGGGAGAAGTGTTCTGATCTTTTCACTATGTTACATTTGATGAGGGTTTGTTGTTTTGATTCATGCAGCACTGTATAAAGACAACTAGCATTAAAAGGTAACTATCTGTGTTTGCTTTTCCTTGAAGAGATAAATTCAGGTTAACTAACTCCTCTCTGGTGAGTATTACACACATATTCATTTTACCTTGTCCCATTTCCTCCAGAGTTGTCCGCTAAACAGAAAAGCCAGCTCTGAAAGTAGGAGTAACTGCTAAAAACCCTATAAATTAATCCAAAAGAGAGGTCAAGAATATTGATCTGAACACCAGAGCTGAACTTTACTAACATCACCATATAGTGAGAGTTCCAAGTAGATGCCAGTAACTTTCTATTCCTGAAGACGTCTGCTGATTGGAATAAATCTTGGACATGTTTTCTATATTAATTAATATCTTCATTAGATATTTGACATGTGCCATTTTACTCGTCATTCCACATGTGGAAAGAGTGAGGGGAGTCAGTAGGGAGATCCCACGTTCTTTTCTGCTCCCTCAGTAGCAGTAGGGGCCAGCTGTGCTGCTGCATTTCAGAGCAGGTATCTCCCAAGGGCCTTCAAGAGAAAAATGTATAACTTGTATGGCAGCCAACTTGTGCAGGGAGTTTGCTGCATTCTTTCCCTGGCCTTGCTCTGCAGAGTCCGTCTGGCTTTTATGTTGCACAGTCCTGCTTCTGGTGCAGGCTGCTGATTAACAACAGCATGGCTGAAGCTTTGGGGGACCCATCTCACACTTCTTGTTAAGATGTGTTGTCCTGAGAGAAAAATTGGCTATTGTCAAGAATTAGATTGACCTCACTAACACTTTAAACAGTATCTTGAAATTGCATCAGATGCAGTAATGTTTAATTCTACATGCTGTACTTGAGAACTGGATGTTTGGGGAAATTTTTGCTGAGTTGGTAACCTTTCCTTCCATCTCGTTTTTCAGATGTGGAGTCATCACTCAGCAGCCAGTCTCCCATTTACTCCCCAAGGCAAACAGAGAGCTGTTTCAGCTCCAGTCCTGACATGGTGAGTACTGCCCCTTTATGGGTTTGCAGGAGTTCATTTGAATAATACCTATATTTCTGAGTGCATCTAAGGGTAGGTGTAGCTGGAATGTTATTTATGGTTTTATTTCGTACAAAGCAACTTCATGTGTGAGGAAGACAAATTATAAGGTGTAAGTTTTCCTAAATAGTTTACCAGACATGTGGTCTGGCTCTGGATAATGTCAGGGCGAATTACAGTAATATCACTGTGGGAAGATGCTAAGCAAGCTTCTTGATGTACAGCTGCCTTACATTATGTGCCTCAAGCTGCACCAGGGGAGGTTTAGCCTGGGTATTAGGAAAAATATCTTGACTGAAACAGTGATCAGGCATTGGAACAGGCTGCCCAGGGAAGTGGTAGGATCACCATCCCTGGAAGTGTTCAAAAACTGTGTAGATGAGGCCCTCAGTGACATGGTTTAGTGGTGGACTTGGCAGTCCTGGGGTAAAGGTTGGACTTGATGATCTTCAAGGTCCTTTCCAACCTAGCTGATGTGATGATTCTATGCCTGTAAGGTAGGAGGATTTGACACACTCTGTGTTTTCATCCGTTCTTGAACACAAACATAACACAATGTAAGAATGTAAGTTCTGTGCGAGAGTGAAGATGTGCCTTACCCATTTTCTCTTTCACAAAGGCCAGGAACACACCCTTGGAGAAAGAAGGCGGGTGGTGGAGAGGGGGGAGATGAGACAGGAGAGAAACAAAACCAAACACAATCCCAAAAGCAAACAAACAAAAGCAGACAGTTCTGGCCTTTCTGTATATTTCATGAACTTAGTTATTAGTTAGTCATTAACTTAGTCCTTAGTTACTGAACTGCTTAAACAGTTGCATTCACTCAATTCTGTTCAAACAGTCTGAAGAGGAAGACACAGCCCAGAAGATTAAATATAGGGATGAACAGTCCTTGAAAAAAGATGATGCCAACCTAGCTTCAGCAAGCACAGAGCCCCCTAAGACCTCTCACACTGAAACTGTGCCTCTCCAGCCCAGCAGTATTTTGACTAGAGAAGAAGCAAACCACCCTCAAGAGAAAAACTCTACTTTACATGCACCAGAGGAGGAAAATAAAGCCCACACTGCCCCATCTGAGGGCAGGTCGTTACACCAAGCCCGTAAGGGAGAGCCTGTAACTCTCAGTAGCAGGCGTGATGTCTGGGTGCAGACGGAAGGCTCTGTGACACAAGTAGATAAGGTGGATGCTGCCACCCAGTGTGGCCCTATGCCCGTGTGCAGCTGTGGGCACTTCCTCCCCTCGGCCGCGAGCACCGCTGGAGGGCACAAAATGCCAGCGCAGGAGGAGCTGCAGCCTCCGGGCTCCGGTACCGCGGCAGCACCCGCCGCGTTTTCTCCTGAAACCGAGTATCTGAGTTTAGCTGGCAGAACGACTCTAGAGGTGCTGAACTACATCGATATAATGAAGGAGAGAGAAAAGCAGTGACCAGCTAGGACAGCGCGTAAGGAATACAGAAGTTTTGTCCTGTTCTCAGTGTGCTTCATTTAATTGGCTTATTTGGATTTTTCTATCCTGTTTGGACAAAGTATTTTTTTTTTTTTTGCTGTTTGTTTGCTTTGTATTATTATGAACTATGGATTTCTATCTACCTCCTGCTATCTTTAACTATGAATTTCTATAGATCTCCAACTATTAACACAGGATTTTACAATAGCTTAGTAAATATAACCCTAGGAATTATCTTGGCTTCCCCACCATGTATCTGTAGGATTCTGTAGTTTCGGATTGAGTTTGCTTCTCTTGAAGGAAGCGGAAAGGTTCTGTTTCACTTCAGAACATATTTACTTGATGTGGCTCTTAGTTCAGAACTATTGTCAGATTTTTAGCCATTTTAACAGACAAATTAGCCTTTGCTGCTTGTTTGGACTAAACAAAAAAATGGAAAGCAACAGAAAACATACATCTGCACACATAGATTAGAATGTGATTTTAAAAGAACTGATTTATTAATTTTTACCAAAAACAAACAAAAAATTTGATTATTTTTCCTTCCATAGCAGCTCTATGGATTCATTCTCTGGCTGTTAATGCTGACAGATCTTGTATGTGTTTCTGTATTTTCCCTGCAGGTTGAAAATCTGAAATGCTTTCCTCTTCAGTATTTGTATGAAGTTAGAAATCTCAACAAATAAAAGTTCCTGACAATATTGTTTCTAGGTGATATTCTTTTCTTCTAAAGAAGTTCCTATTTAAGGCAGCAGGGAGGCTCACTCTGTTACCGACATCTTACATATCCATACGCCTTTATTTGTATATACATCTCTCTATATACATGATGTATGTGGGGATGTCTGTGTATACGCTGGCATTAGCCAGCTGGCTGAGTGCAGGGATCCTCTTCATTGCAAATTGTGCTTAAGCAAAAGCTGTGCTGAAGACTATTCCTTAAACAGTGATTTGCTTTTCCAAGCAAATGAAGATGTTGTGCTTTCTCCCTTGGAGGCAGCTGGTGAAAGATTCACTGCTCTTATTCATATCAATCAGGTGGGATTCTTTTATTTATATGTTTTGTAATAGAAGGTTTTGTGAGTGAAGGTCTATGTGTCACCCATCCTTGATGAGACCCATCACCATTCTTTGTCTCTGTTCTCATCATCAAACTAGTGGCTGTTTTTTCTGCCAGGTTTTATTTTGGAAGCTAAAACCCATTTTAAAAAGCAGGTCTACATTGCTCAACCGTTTGCAGGTTTATGGGTCTGCTACTTTAAAAATAGCATCTTAGAAATTTCAGTGGACTTTTCTGTACTTGGAAGAAAATTGTGTTGTCTTCTATATATAGAAATGGCATACATGGGAAGTGGTTTACACAGCCAGACTTCTGAAACTATCATTTAGCCAATTTGCTGCCCACTTCCTAAGGCTTGACATAAGCAGATTTTCTTTTTTTAGGTTGCCTCAATTTATTGCCAAGCCAAGCTCCCTAGTGATTTATTACTTTTTTTAAATCTGAAACCGCAATATTCTTCTTTTCAGGAGCTATAATTTATTTCTGTAACAGCTGTGATTTGCTGAAACCTCAGCCATTGCTGGTGGTTTGTAAGGCACAGTCATTCACTCTGCCACACCAGCAGCAGCCCATGCTGGCTTCAACGAGGACATCTCCAAGGTCTGCACTTTCCCAGCAATCCCCCATGCCTGGAACATACTTGGCAGTCTTTCCAGTGGTGCATGTCCCACACCATGCCCTTCCCCACAGCCAGTGCCGCTCCAGCTCGCTTGGGCTGCCAGCCTACTGCCATAGGATGCAGCAGAGGGCAGTGAACACACCTTAGAGCTAAAAGCACTGTATACTTTGGGTTTGTGCTTTTGTTAGACTGTCAGACGTAAAATTGCCACGTGGCCAGAGAGTTCTCTGGTGGCTGTGCTTAGAGAGATGCTGAAATGACCCAAACCGAGGTAAGCTGCCATTAACTTCACAGAATCATAGAACGGTTTGGGTTGGAAGAGAACTTAAAGATAGTCTAGTTCCAGCCCTACCTGCCACGGGCAGGGACACCTTCCACTAGAGCAGGTTGCTCAAAGCCCCTGAGCAACCTGGCCTTGAACACTGCCAGGGATGGGTCATCCACAACTGCACCGGGCAACCTGTTCTGATGCCTCACCACCCTGACAGCAAAGAGTTTCTTTCTAACATCTAATCTAAATCTCCCCTCTGTCGGTTTAAAGGCATCTTCCCTTGTCCTATCCCTATATGCCCTCGTAAAAAGTCCCTCTCCAGCTTTCTTGTTGGCCCTTTTAGGTACTAGGAGACTGTTACAAGGTCCCCCCTGAGCCATCTCTTCTACAGGCTGAACAAGCCAAATTCTCTCAGCCCTCTGATCATCTTCGTGGCCGTCTTCTGAACTCGTTGCAACAGCTCCGTGTTGCTCTTGTGTTGGGGGCCCCAGAGCTGGATGCAGGACTGCAGGTGGGGTCTAATTAAAGTGCAGTAGAGGGGGAGAATCCCCTCCCTCAGCCTGCTGGTCACACTCCTGATGCAGCCCAGGGCACGGTTGGAGAGCGGCATCACTTCTGAGAATTTTGTTTTATTTTACAGCGAAGCAAGGTACCCGAGTTCAGGCAGGTACTCCTGATCTGCAGAGCCAGCCTCTCACTGGGACATATTCCCAGCCTGCTCCTGGGAACGTACGGGACAATGCGCGCAGGTCAGAACTGGGAAGAGAAAGCTCATTGCACCATCTGGGTGTACATGTGGGAAGTTTCAAATGAAGCAATACCACTTTATTAAGTTCTCTCTCATATCTCTCATAATTTAGAGCCTTTCAGTGGGTATAGCTGATTTTACTTGAGCCACTAACACAGGTGCTCTCAAAATCTGCCTGGTTCCCTCCAGGTTTCAGTCAAGACTGCACTATTTCCCAGTAAGGGCTGAAATTACACAGCTCAGTGCCAAACAGACATTTTCTGACTGACTGTACATACGTAAGAGGTACATCCACGTCTCTAATGCAATAATTCACCACTTGGGATATGTCAATCACTGTAATAATCACGTTTCAAACCCTTTGGATGAGAGCCTATAAAATCCAATTACCTTACAATTTTTACCTGTAATTGCAAAGCAATCAGAAGAAAGAAAACTATCTTTGTAGTGGCATGTGTGCTGGCAATGATGATAAGGCAGTGAGCTCTTTTTAAGTCACTAGAGAGGTATTTTAAAGTATTTATGTTACTATTATTGCATCAGAAGAGCATCGTGCTTTCTCCTTATCTCAGCACCAGTCTCCCCCTCTGCTCAGGTGATTTTTTCATGTGATTTCTTGGTGACTTTTGGGAAGAGCTGAGTTTGGTTTAGTAGGAATCTCCTTTCTTTCAGTGGTAGCCTCAAATCATGCTTTCTTCAGGTGATAATTCAGCAGCTGATGCTATTAATCCACCAATATTTGTAACCTACAGTAATGACCGTCACCCCACTATACACATCCAGGCACCACCAGCTCTCTCTGAGGCAACAGCACAGGCAGAGATGCTCCTTTTCTATCCACATTAATCTTCCTGCAGTGTGCTAAACCTCTGGAGAGGCCACAGAGCAGTCTATCTTATTAACTATTTTAAGTATCAGTAATAAGTAGAGTTTTTCTGGGGACAGGACAGAAGGGTACCTGTGATTAACCAAAACTCAGAAGCATTGGTTTAATGGTGGCACTCAAATGCTTCCAAATACAGCCTCTTCTCACTGACAGCCTGTGATAGGTTAGAGGTGGCAGTCTCGGTTACCTGAGTCAGATCCTGCCTCCCAGGGCTGGTGATACCAAACTCCAACAAGGTTCGTAACTCTGTGAACTGAATACTGAATGCTCGCCACCTCACCTAGCCACAATGTTGTAAGTCACATCCTTCACCTTGCAGGGCTTGCTCTGGGTGCTGTAGTCCTTTGGATGTGGAAACTTGCAGTGAGCTCTCATGCAGCATGCAGATGGCTGCAGGGGACACTGATACACCAGCTCTGTGTGAGGTGACAGGGAAATTTGAACTAAAAGACAGAGGGGTGGAGAGTCGGTGAAGATGAGGCAGAAGGCTTCAAGAAGGAAGTTGTATTGTTTAATAGAGCTGAGATGAAACATTTCCAAATCAACTGTGCATGCTGGCAGAGAGAGGCCTGTGATTTACTGCTGCTGTGTCACACTCAGCACATGGCGGCTGGCTGGCCAAAGGACCCAGAGCTGTGGCCAGTCAGTAGGACAAGTCAGTACATCACACTGCGGAAGATTTACTCTCTTCCCTGGAGTAAATCTGTAAGGAGATCTCTCCAGAGAAGTTGCACTCCCTGCAAAGAGATGAATTTTGGAGAACCCCAGGCCAGCTGAAGCTGGCTGGGATCTCTGGGATTACCCAGTCCAAGCCCTGCTTGAAGCAGGATGCTTGGGCCATGGCCAGCTGCTACCAACAGACACCTGGTCTGGGGATGGGGGGAGAAACTGCCAGGGTAGGTGACCCCAGGGAAGCTGGGCCAGCTCACAGTGGCTGCTGCCTGCAGCACTTTCCTCCCTGTGCTGGGACAAGGCAGTAGGGAGGGGAGCTGCAGGTGAGCATGGAACAAGGCTGGGTGCTGCTGCTCTGCCCCCACCTGCCTCTCCTACCTCTGCTCACCCACGTTTCCCTCAGCAATGAAGAGCAGCAGTGTTTCACCCCAGCACCAGCTCATGCCCCGGTGCCAGCCCCAGCACCTGGCGCTAGACTCAGGGCACTTAGCGCTCTCCCAGCAGGGACTGGGGTGTCCTGATGCTTTCAGTGTCCCCCTGTGAATCCCACCCAGCACAATGAAACCTGACATGTAAAGGTGACTCTGGCTGGTACCAGGCTGCAGGTGGCACTCAGCCACTACCCAACTTACAAAAACCTTGCTGCCCTTGCTTTTTTTGGCAGCCCATGAGAGGAGCGCAGCAGGGACACCTGCCCCAGCCCCAGCCTAGCTCCAATGCCGTGTGGGGCAGCTGACTCCCGTCGGACTCCCCCCTCCCTGCCCTTCCCAGCCACCTTGGGCGCTGTGAGTACCCCAATACCAGAGAAGCCACATCAGAGGCTGGCTCTGGCTGCAGTCACATCTTGTGACAGTCCAGGAACAGGGCACACTGTTGTATCAGACATCAGTGTGAACGTGGGATGCGGTGACAGCTGGCTGGGGACGTGGGGACCCAGCAGCCTCAGCTGTGGAAATGGCTTTGGGAAGAAGGAAAAGTCGCAAGGAGGGGAAGCTGCAGATGCCACAGCACTACCCAAGGGAACCAGAGGTACATGTAAACAGGTCAGGTGGGCGGCATCAGCTCTGAGCATTGTAATACAAACCCTGTACAGCCTTGGGGAACAGGGCTAAAACAAACGCAGGTCAGGGGTTCTGCGGCCCGGAATGCCATGAGGAGGTCTCACCCTGCTCCCATGCCTTGTCACCAGGGACAGGGAGCTGGGCATGGGAAGTGGGGGTGATTCTCTATGTCTCTCGATAGATTGGGCAGTGAACAAGCTGCAGTGCAGTGCCCAAAAAACATAAATGTAAAAACAACTGGAGAACAAGCCTGTGACTATCTGAGATCCTGGGGAAAAAAAAAAAAAAGGAAAGAAAAAGAAAAACCAAACACAAAACACCTTTAGAGAGAGATTTAGACCAGTCAGTCTGCTTAGCAGATCAAAAGGAAAACCAGCTTCTGCATAGAGGTGGCACCACAGGGGGCAAATACTAAGGGACTCCAGTGCTGTAACCTACCAGAGGCTGACAGTGCCCAGCACCTGTCTTCCTGCTGGTCTGCAGGGTGAGATAGCCCGGCTCTCCTCTAACGCCATGCTCTCTTGCCGTGGCTCTGAAAAGCACCGCTGCATCCTGACTTGCTATGCGTGGCAATCCTGTAGTGCTTGAGCAGGAGCTGCTGCATCCTCAGCCCAGTGCTCCTCTTCTGTCTTTGCTTCCCTGCATCCAGGATGGCCTGACACTGTCCCTGTCATCGTGTAGTGGTGTGGCAGAGGCACCATGTCCCCACACTAACTGTCCCCCATACCGTATGCCCTGCTTCCTTCCTCCAGCCCCTCCTAGGGATTTGCTCCTTGCTCTTCCTGCCCATGTTTCCTCGGCAACCTGAGCCAATCTCAGCTCCACATGCCACCTTCATTATGAAGTTTAACTATATCCAGCCCCTCTCTGCCCTCAAACTGCTTGTGCATCTCCAACCACCTCCCTGATGGGCCCCAAAACCCCACTGCTCCTTCAGGCGTGGACCTTCCCCCCACCTCTCCTTTCACCACCTTTGATGAGATTTAAGCAAGTACCACCTTTGATGATATTTACATCTTAATGTCTTTTAAGACCGTGGGCAGGTCGTTTTGGGTCTGCGCTTCTCTTTCTCCATACACAGCTTACTGCTCTGTAATAAGACACCCTGCTTTTCTTTTTGGCATTATGGATTCTATTAGCACTTCCATGGGATTTCACAGTACCCAAAATCATCGTGTGCTAGCTAAGGCAGAGGTCTCACTCATCTGAAAACAGATGGATCCTTATATCCTGAAACCCAGACCCAAAGGTCGCCCATAAAACCGTCTAATCAAACAAAGCCCACACGTCTCTCTAGAGGCCTCAGAGGGGATTTGTTGCCTCTTTCTATCAAAAACAAGATGCAGAAAATATTTCTGGTGCTCCTGCAGTTAACTCTGAAAAGGCAAAAGCTTTCTGAATTTCAGCTCTATGCAGAGCTTCTCAGCTACTGACATGCACGGGTACAGGGTAGGTCATGTGTGCTAAACAAGTGAGTGTAAACCTGCCTTGGTGACGAGCTGATGAACAGGACAGCCCCGCGTCAAGGCTGGTGGACTGGCTTATGGCAGATGCATGTGACTACTTCCCGACAGATTTCAGCTGGTTGCTTGACAGGCTGAATGCGTTCATCTCTCCATCAGAAGGGTGGAGATGCCGTTCATTCTGGGTCAAGTGATGTGCTGGAAATGAAACTGCAGCAGCTGAAGAGCCCGAATACGTTTGCGCAGGGAGCTCTGTGTGGGCAGGGGCTGGAGGGGCAGCAGCTCAGGAGATGTTCCCCGGCAGGACTCTTCAACCAGTCCAGCAGGACCCAGCGGGGGACCACCAAGATCAGAGAAAAAGGACTTTCTGTTTAAGCTTACCTTTAACTTGTCACCTACCTCCTGTGAATTGTAGCAGCCTCGAAAGCAAACACTTCACACCATTCGCAAAGCTAAGGCCATGCAGCACTGTACGGATGGCTTCGGGTAGGATGCAGCACCACCCGGCCTCAATGCCTTGGGGGCCTGGACCTGAAAATGTTCACAAAGATTTGGGAGCAAGTACTGCTGCTGCCTGCAGTTCGATTCTGCAGGTGGCAGAACCTGTTCAGCAGAAATCAATTCATCAGTAGGTGTCCTGTGATAGTAGCTGGAACACAGGGAAATGGGAGAAGGCAAAAAATTGAGTGTTTGACAGCAGAGCCGCCAGCTTTTCATTATCCTACAACGCTGTCATGTGGATTTGGTGACAAGTAATCTGAACTGCAGCCACTCATCACCGTTACAAGCACTATCAGCCAGAAAGCTAAAACCATAACCTGTCAGTGCACCATGATTAGCTCCCTCTCTCCCCCCCGGAGGTAAGCGCTGCCACAGACACACACTGCTGAGCAGTCTCCTGCTGCCAGCATCTATCTCTTCATCAGCCGTACTGCTGCTGGCTGTGATCTGTTTTTGTCCCAGACCAAAAGGCTACAGCTCTGTCAGAGGCAACTCTGGATCTCACAAGGATTCAGTCATAGTACCTGCAGTAGGTCGGGGTAACAGGACCAATTTCCACCCAATCTAGTGTATTCAATTCCTCTGCCACACCAGGGAGCACAGGCAGGGCAGCCCCCAGCATGGCATGGCCGTGGTTCACCATCAAACTGGCTTTAGCCAGTTTGGCAGAGTTAGGACATTTCCCCATTAGAAAATAGCAACTTCTTCCTTATCCCCGGTTGAAAATCAAATCTGAATGTAAAACTTGTCACAAAACTGGTCTGTTTGGGCAGGGGACATTGAGACAGTCGGCAGCTCCGTGTAACTGCATTCAGCTCTTCAAACAAATCCTCTGGAAGAAAGGGACACTTGTCCAGTGTACCATCATCACAGAAATGCTCTCTGGTTCCAAACACATCCGACTGAGATCATATTCAAAGTTATCCTCACCCTTCACTTATTTCAGGCAAGCCCATGGGCTATTTTAGCTCATTTTGCTGAGCCATGCAATTTTGCAGCTCTAAAAGGTGACCCGAATACCCGAACAAAGGAAACCTTGAGAAAGATTCTGTTATTAAGTATCTCACCTTTTATTTTGTTCATTTACACTTCTGGCACTGACAGTTCTTTGAAGATATTTATTTTCATGTAAAGACCAAACTTCATTAAAGCAATCAGAAGTCAATTGAATAATTTTACATCACTTAAGTTCCAGAAAATGCACACCACTTTCATACGCCGTAGGCTTGACTGGTTGCAAAAGGAAATGGCACATGTCCGACATGGTTAAGAAGTAACTTGGACAGCCCAGCGATTAGTTTTGCCAAAACCTGTTTTGTACTGAATACCGTAACACGCGCCCGGGGATTACAGTGTGCCTGATGGCACCATGTGCACGCTCTTATTCAACATGGCATTATTACTACCCATTTGGTCTCTAATAATGTCTAAAATATTCTACATAGACTAAAACTGACTGGTGGTTTTGTAGGGGTGTGAGATTCATGATGGAAAGCAGAGATGTGACTCGTGCCACTTCCCAGCAGTGCCCTGGACCAGCAGGACACTGAATGCATGGAGGGTATCAAGCATAAGAATAATCTTATCGGTTTCGTGGGGACTACTTGAACACTTCAAATCGAACAGCTGGCAGGTGTGCCTGAGGCAGGGCCTGTGGTGTAATGCAGCATCCCAGCATCATGAAACTGACTCGTGTCACAGCTGCTGCGGACCCAGGAAGTTTCTCCTGCAGAAGTCACGATGATGGTCATACATTCAGTCCTCTCTAAAGTCTGTGTAATGTTTAAGGCAGCGAGAGACAATTGCCTTTATTTTAACATCTCAGAAATGAATGTTTCCTTTAGAAATAGGTGGACAATATTCCTGATTAACCAGTGTGCCCCATACTGACATAAATGCGATGTAAAGCCAAACCAAATTTTGACAAACTGTATCTCAACAGAACAGAGGACTACAACTGGAGTTCAAGCTTTATAATTACACATGCCAGATCATTCACATGTAACAAACCATCGAAGGACAATGTGAAAAAGTGGGATTTAGATGAAATCTGTATTCTTGAGGCCTGATGGTGGTCGAACTTCCCCTGGCGTGAGTGAGCTCTACTGAAGCTGATGAGCGAGCACCTCTGGTGAAGAGGCGTGAGGAAGGTTGAAAACATGCTGCTGGTTCACACTAACAGGTACTGTGGCTGAAGTATATTCTCATATACAGAACTCTGGAACACTATTAACACCCATTTACAAAACACTACAGTGATGGTTATTGGCACATAAAAAACTCCTTCTCTATATGAAAACATACACAAAATAGATAAGAACTGCCATTTTTTCAGACTTTTAAAATCTATATATAGTTGCCTTTAAGGAGTTTTAACCCCAGTATCACAAACAACAATATTTCTTTAACAATGTTCACCTAGATTTTACTGTGCTGACATTTGTAACACTGCCACAACCTAGACCACTTTGTGGATTATGCTTAACTGTACTGTACACAAGGTGATGGAGATCGATAGAAAACCACTAAGATTGTTGCACAAAAATGTGACTCATTAAAATCCAGAGAACGACTGAGTCACTTCATAGGCAGCAGCTACATGTAAGCTGTAAATGGTACCCGCAATAAAAACACATTTTGCCATAAAGCACATATTGTGGCATTATCTGCTTCTGGCCTGGTACACAAAGCTCGATTTTCTACCCAACGCAGAGGAATGGGTTTGGTTAGCTTGACTCTCTCAGAAAAAAGTGCACAAACATCTTACTCTTTAAAGTGCTTTGCAGAACTGCCTCTTCTGCCTTGATTTCTACCCCGAGATCTCTGTGCTGTGAAGACTCTGCCTGTTTCTCCCTTTCTCTCTCTCTCAGGAAACAAACCCTTTTACACAAGTACAAGTAAAATGTCAAGAAGACCATGTTAGAAGAGAATTGACGTTAAGTAGAAAGCTGGGTATAAAGCTGACAAATACAGGGTCCATCTTCTATTAGCCTACTGTGTACCTGTGGGACTGTGCCCCTCACCCTCATGGGTGAAGGAAAGACCCTTGCTCAGAGCCTGTAGCAGCCCCTGGAAGTCTAAACTTCTCCCCAGTGCTCAACACAAGTGACTAAGAAAGGCAAAAGATTTCACCGAGGTAACAAGCACTAGCTTTGCAAACTCCATTGCCACATTCTCACCTCTGTGTAGGCAAGGGAGAGGAGCACTTGTGTGCTTCTCCCCCATTAGTCTGTCAGTTCTCCGGCTCCCATCCACAGGACCAAGGACAGTCCCTTGTTCCCACCATCCTTCTCCCACAAGGGAGACAAGCCAGAGACTGCTCCTCTTGGCTACAACACCAATCTCTACTGAAATATGACTTTGTGGGGCTTTTAACACATCATTTCTCTCTCCTTGCCTCCCAACCCTAACTCCTGCACCAGTGAAATGCTAAATTTACCAATTCACGCCAAAAGAAGTCGGAACAATGGTCCTCGGGGTGTATCTGCTCTAGTCCCCAAATTTCTGACAGGGCTGTCACTGCAACTCACAAGGTAGCAACGTCTAACCATCTGTCTCAGGTGCATGCATAGCAATGCAGTTCAGCTCTCCAAAGGAGTCCTGGGCCTTGCTTTGTTTCTATGTCTATTTTGCAAACAGGCTTGTTTCTCTTGTTAAAAGATGACTTTGATCAGCAAAGTGACACAGGGAAGAAAAAAGTGGCAAATTCTCTCAACGTCCCCCCAACACTTTGAATTTCAACATGGTGAGCAAACTACTGTATAGGAATTAATGTGAAATACATTTTAAAAGATTAAAAATGCATCAGGACTGGTTTCCTTTATCCTTGCTGTTAGATCACAACACGAAGAGTCGGTAGATTAATCAGAATTGAAATAGCTCAGTGTTGTGTATAAATATGTCCAACTCTACCAGCATTACGCCAGCACTCCTGATGCACAGAATACCTGAACTAAGTGTGCAGTCCCTGTGAAGAAACGAGTGCACATCTTCTGCAGAAAGCTATCAATAAAATGATATTGTGCTTAGACACACGATTTACTTCATAAATTAAAATCCTGTCATAAGAGATTATTCAGCTACACTGTAGTTTTATTCTTTTATCTGGAATGTTACTAAGTCTACCTTTAGCAAAAATCTCTTAAAACTTAAAATATGCACAAATATAAAAATCTCTGCAAAATAGAAACATTTAATTTTCTTGATACACTATAAATTTTCCCAAATTCTAAAAATAAAACCCTAATTGCTAAGACTGATTTGAAGTATTTGATCTCATTTGTATTACACATTGATGCTTCGTACTAGGTTCAGCATTTCTAAGGTACGGAATATTGTCTTGGTGTAAAGCAAGACTAAAAGGAAGACTTAAACCCACCTCTGTGGGCGCGAAAGGGGGAGCGACAATCAAGAACCTAATTTATTTTGCACCCTCATAACCAATAGCAATGATGAATAAAATGCACGAGTTTCAATCATTTTGCCTCGAGAAAAAGGGTAGGGGATGCAAGCCTTCAGAAAATGCTTTCAGTAAGACTGAACTCGTGTGAGAAAATGAGCCCAGTGCTGTACACAGCCGAGTGCCACTTCTGAGAGCATCTGTGAAACAGGGCTGGCAGAGAGAGATGGTCTTCTGCTGCTAAAAACCCCCAGCACTGCCTGCAAAACAGAAAAGGCTCATCTTGTGACAGTGATCTTTCCAGTGACTTTCCTTTGATTATGCCCAATAAGCGCAGTGGTTTCCTCTACCTGTGGACACAAGTGCAACGAAGCTTGAGGTCAGCATTAGCGCTGTGCTGGCACAGGGACAATCCCCAGCTTGTGCCCTGCTCCAGCAAAACACATCAAGCAAGGGAACGTTCATAGGTGTAACGGTGAGTGTGGGCTTGTGATTTTGGGGGCATCAGAACCAAAAGTCCCTATTCTCAAAAGCCAGTAAACACTCAAACCTATCAACCATATGAGTACAGGTTGGGTGTTACAGAGCTATTCATGCTGTTCTAGGCAACAAAACTGTACCAAAATAGGACCTTCAAATACACATTTGTTGGATTTAGGAAGAAACAAATTTACCCTTAAAACTGTGCCAAGTATCCCTTTTTCTCATTTCACACACTGCACCTTCTGTGAAGGTTTCAAAGAGGTGACAGCCTAACGGAGGCATCCCATGGCGGGGGCATTTGTAGACAGGTCTGGAGACCTGAGTGTTTGCACCAGCTTGTGCTCGCAAGCACAGAGATATTGTGCACTTCAAGGGGAGGCAAGACGGGAGGTGTGAGAATCCAGCCCCCTCGCTGCTCAAGCTGATGTTTAAGGTCGAGCCACTCCTGGCAGCGTAATTCCCTCTGTCCACTATGTTTTCCCCTTCTAATCCCAGTCAAGTCACAGAATGCTTTAAAAAGTCTTCTCTCCAAAAATATTCCCTCAACTAATGAAGTAAAAAAGGCAGTAACATAAAATACAGCCAATTGCTGAAGGTCAGTAACTGGAGAGTAAGCACACCCCTCGCAGAAGCTCAGATAACGTCAGAGCTCTTTACAACAAAACCCAACGTTACCCAATTAATTTAGTAACAAATGTCCAGTCTCAGTTTTGATAGTAATCCTACGTTCAAAGTGTTTTTCAACCGAAGACAAGCCCACAGAGCAGCTCTATAAAAGCTAATGAACCAAACAACTTCCTTAACCTTTACACAGTGAAAAATGAATGCATTTTTACCAAATGAGCGGGGGGGGGGGGGGCGGCCCACAGGCAGAGGAGGTTTTCCACATTCTTTCATGAAGCAAATGTTTCAAAGATAAGAATTTGAACTGCTGATGCTTTCAAACTCGTATCTCTGAAGACGTAAAGCAGCAAGGGCAGGGTGAGGAAAAAAAATAACATCATATTTTTATGTAACTGCATAAAATTCAATTTTCCAAGGCAAGCGATCATGGCAGGTGAGTAAAAACCCATTCACATTTTCATTACCACGCTAAAGGCAGCCAAGTTGAGTCTTGTGCCTGACATTTTCTTGACAATTTTGCAATGCTTCAGTAAGGCAATTAACATGAGATGTAGGCTTCTGCCCCCTGCTAATATTTCTCTTTAGATCCAGCGAGACACTGGTTGACTGAGGGCGTTTGAAAGAAGAATGTGCTGGGATTCATCTACTCTGCACATATGAAGATAAACTGAAGGCAAAATGATTATTCACGAGCAAAAGGTGCAGGAGGGATGACCACTGTGCGTTTAGCAGCACAAAACACCTCCCCTCCTTTTCTTTCTTTCAGTTCATGATCTTTTGTGTTCAAAGCCAGGCACAAACCCAAATGTTCAAATGCAAAAAGGAAAACAAAATGAATTTTTTCCCAATTAACCGAAGCCTCCATGTTGTACCCAGCCATAAACACCGGGCCATTTGTACATGCAGACACACACTTTGCTCTGTTTTCCTGCTGTTAGGTAGTGAATTTTGGCAGCTTCTCTCACAAACACTAACTCCTGACTGCAGTGTGTACTCGAGAGCAGCAGTGGCAAGATAACCTGGTGTAACACGGATGTCTGCTACCCTAGTGAAGCTCCCCTCAGGCAAGTAGAGCTCTCTGCTTGTTACCTCAAATAAATGAAAATGGAAATTCTCTTGGGGCAAATCTGGTAAGTGTTCCCTCTATAGACATAGCAGGTATTTGTATGCTCTTAATCAGTTACACCTTTTCAATGGTTACCACTGCAGCAGCTTATGCACTCGTCATCTGTTGTATTGCACAGCAGAGCTGTTTCCTAGGCTGCTGTGGGCTGGGGATCCAACAAACGACTGCTTTCTGATTAGCCACTCTGTACCCCTTGTCAGTATTGAATGTAAGGACCACCACTGACCATCTAGGATAGCCTTCTTTATTCGTCTGGTGCAGTGCACCCTACTGACTACCTCGGGATGGTGCAGTGTTGCACACACATGGTGAATTCACATAACTGTGGAATTCAATCTCTTCTGGAAGCCATTGCTTTGAGTTATCAAGAAAACAGTAGCATTTTGAATATCCTCCCAAATGGAGCATTTTTGAACATGAAGGCATTTTAAACTAGACAGTAGAAAGGAGAACCAGACCAGAAGCAGGGCAGTGAGGTCATCAGAGAGCTGCTTTTCCCCCAGAAGGCTTTTAAATGATTAAATACACCAGCAGCTGAAAATTATTCCACATCAGAAGCATCATTGTCAGAAAGATGGTAATTACTTCCCTTCACCCGAATATATTCAATATACCTCCCTTCATCAGAATCCGACATACCACATGTACATAGCCTGTTTTCAAACAAAGACTCAATTTCCTCTAGTTTTTTCCCTTTAGTCTCAGGAAGGCAGCCATAGATGAAAACCAGTCCCAAGGCAGCAAACCCTGCGTAGAGGAAGAAGGCTCCTGCAATGTAAAACAGTATGCACAGTCAGTTACAGAAGTCAGTTCCTATCCTTTCTCTGCTCCAGAGCAGAGGGAGCAGCAGAAGCAGCAGGCTGCAGATATCAAATGAGTACATAAAAGCAAAGCTTGGAGCTTTACTGCATCATTCCGTAACAGAGTAAATTAACAAAAGCAATTTTATTTCACATGGAATACACACCTTTTCTGGGCAAGTCATTCTGCTGTTAAAATAAACAGTAATTAAACAAATACATATCAAGTCAAGAGCTCAGTTTATCTTAAAAGTGAAGGACACACTCAGAGAGCCCCCTAAAATGAGAAACTTTGGAAGAAAAGAAATAGCCGGAATTAAAATAATACTTGTGACTCTTACATCTAACTGTTATTTAGAACTCCTCTGCAGGGACAATTGGCACTGAGAAGGACCTTGTTCCCACCCACAGCCCACCATACCTAGGGGGGCAGAGAATGTACTAAAGGACCAACAAACATTTATCTGCCATGTGTTTCTAGACTGATGACTCAAAAGAATGACAAGTAGAGCTGAAAGGCCCTGTACCAGCAATGACGTGAAGGTCACAGCAACTCCCCAGCAGTTTAATGTAATTTAAATGACTTGTACTGGAGTGGCTGAGCAGTAATCTGACAAACCCTCTACACGCCCCAGCAGACAAGACTTAATCAAAAGCTGGGAGTGGGGTGGCAGCATCCTAGAAAGGTAATCCTGCAAGGACCATCTGATACCGACCTTGGATACCATAACAAACTGGAGAAATGCACATGCTGTCTCCTGAGTGGGAATCGGCATGTTTCACCAGGTCCAAAGTAGGGTTTTTTCCAGCTTCCCAATTTCAATCAACTGCCTAGGTTCCTATTTAAGAAATGCTTCTCACGAAAGCTGGACCAAACTCTACGATCCAGGCAGCTCGTGTCTTTAGTAAGATGCATCTCTAGTCTTACTAAACCACGGTGGGTTGAGAACACTGCATTCACACTTGACATTTCACAGCAAAACCAACTAAGCGACCCAGAATCAGTAGAAAATCTATGCCAATGGTAGTACTGCACGCACGGACTCATACTGTTTCTTACCATAGTATGTCAGATATTGAGCTGTATGCAGAAATGTCAGTGACACGAGCACATTGAAAACCCAGTTGACTCCAGAGGAACACGCATTTCCTGTACTCCTAGCCCAAAGTGGGTAGATTTCAGAATTGACAGTCCAGGGCATAGGACCCATCCCTGAGAATTAGGAAAAAAGGAAAAACCTCAGTTTAATGGCTGGACCCAAAAGTAAATTTATCATGGAGCCTCAATATTTGACTTCCTACCTCTACATTTTTTAACTTTTATGTGAAAACAAACATTTGCTTACCAGGTGCAAAGAAAACCAAGTACAAAATAAGGCCCAGAAGTGCTGTCCAAGAGTATGGAGTGGGGCAGAAATTGTATGCCCAAAACAAATCTTCCTTTTTGAATGCTGTTTCATTTGAACATCTGAAAAATTACAAAAAAACTTCATATTAAATAGTTTTCAAGGAAGGAGATGACATTTCATGGCTAGCAATAGAATCATAGAATCACAGAATAGTTTGGGGTGGAAAGGACCTAAAAATCATCCAGTTTCAACCCCCTGCCATGGGCAGGGATGCCTCACCCTAGACCACATTGCCCAAGGCTCTGTCCAACCTGGCCGTGAACACTGCCAGGGATGGAGCATTCACAGCTTCCCTGGGCAGCCTGTTCCAGTGCCTCACCACCCCCCCAGTAAAGAACTTCCTCCTTATATCTAACCTGAACTTCCTCTGTTTATGTTTCAACCCATCGCCCCTTGTCTTCTAAAAGCTGACTAAGGTACAATTAAGATGAAAAATGTAATCCCTGCTATTTTATCAAGGACTTTGAGCCTAGACCAACATTCAAAAATGTGCTTTTTCCCAAGCCTGGTCTTTGGAAGCATAACCAGCAACATTCCTGAATTTAAACACCTGCCTTTTCTCTACAGATCTCCTCCAAATGACTAGCCTTTACTACACATGAGGTCATACAGAAGCTAAGAGCATTCACATGAATATCACACAAAGCAAAAAGAGCTGCAGCAGCAGGACTTTGAGCTAAAAATGCTGCATGCAAAGATTTAAGGTCAAATAGAAGTCCTTACGTCACTGATGAATAAGCTATATGCTGCACACTTTGGATGTAATCAGTAATGCCTATGGAATGTGCCAAGGTCAAGTGAAGTTATAAGAAGAAGCCTATGCTTTCTTTTCTACACAGTGAAATAATTCAGAAGAAGCAGCATTTCTAATTAGACAGTAAAAATAAGAATCAGACCAGAGGTGAACCAAGCCTGAGCTTGTGTCTCTGTTTGCAAGGACTTTGTGGCAATGAAATATTGTGAGGAACAGGTATAACCACAGGTACTCAGTTCGAGTGCCAACAGTATTTTAAATAGTTTAAAGGAATACTGGCAACTCTTTTTTTTTGTCCCTTTTCTTAAATTAGCTTTTGCTTAAAGGGACCACAAGTCACAGCTGTACCTAGGGAAACTTTTCAGCTGCAACCACATCAATTGCAGACATCACCCTCTGATATGCAAACCATGTTATTTACTTGAAGAGAAGACCTCAAAGAGAGATGAACATCTGCCTGGGTTATGATTTCCAGGTCAATTGAGAACTCATGTGAAGGATATGACCCTCTTGACAGTAGAAAAAACAGAATGAAGATGCCTACAATGAGTGAAGCTTGGCAACAAGTGGTGAGATTGTGGAGTAACAGACACCCTGGCATGTTTCAGAGGAGCTACCCCCACTGCAGTTGACTTTCAAAAGCAAATTCAAAGAACCCACTTCTCTAACTGTTCTGTTAAGAAATAGCCAGCCAGCCCTACGTTGAACAGGAATATGCTAAGCGCTGATGGCCAGCCCACCACCAGAAATCTTCCTTATGTTGACATGGACGTACTAACAGGACAACACGTAAAGCAGGATATCACTGTGAAGTCCCAAACCTGATCTCAGGACAGCTGGAAATCCAAAGTTCAAATACATTTAAAAGAGAGAGATTAACCCAACAAATACCGCACAAACATACACCAAACCACAGCCAAACCCTAATGCTGCCTTGATGGCAGTAAGCTGTAAGATCTGCAGTTCCACCTTGCACTTGAGCAGCAACTGACCATGTAGAGTCAGCACTCTCTGAAGAAATGGCGATCCCTTGATACGTTGCCAGCAAAGCAGCCAGTGCTGGTGTGCACCCTTCCACCCTGCTGCAGCCCTGCTCTGCCGAGCTACCCCACAAAGCCCCTGTCATCCAGCGCATACAGATTCATGTTCAGTCTGGAGATGAAATACACATAGAAAACAGGCCAACTGAACATCCCTCTCAAAGATATGTCCCTCAAACCCAGACACAACCAACTCCTGGCCTCAGCTGCTGCCCAGCCACTGGAGCACCCATCAGCCTAAGAAACCAGCAGCTTCCATGAAGGACCTTTCTCACCTTTTCTTAGCCAAAAGTACTTCTGCCATCTTACCAATTCTTCGTCTTGCTTCTAAGCATCCTCTCAGGTTCCTCTTTCTGTTACTTTGCTCTTTAATAGCTCAGTTCTACATCTCTTTCTATGCTGAGTGCAAGATACGGATCATTCCCTGTTAGTGTCCACCCTGATGCTTCCCTATCACTCTACGTACTCCTCACTGTGCGCAGGTTAAACCATATTTGAGCTGTGTCCCAGGTCTAAGATGTATAGAAGACTGAACTGTGCCAGACAGCCATCCACATGTTTAAAACAGAAGCTGCTTATAATGTTAAGGAAACGATGCTTGAAAGATTAATTACTGTAGACTCAGTGACCCTGTTGCCACCTCCTGCTCGGCCCTGCATAGCTGCCCACTCTGCACCTGCACCACTGCCAGATCACAGGACTGCTGCAGTTTGACACCATTTTCACAACGTCAGTTTCCCTTCTATCGCTGTTGTTCTAATTTCAGTTGCAGGTGTTTGGTAATGAATACATACTGATTAGCATTTTAAAACATCTTGATGCTGAGATTGGTTCCTCCATTCTGCCCAGCCAGCCTGGCAGCTCCTCAGAGAGGAGCCTTATGCTTTCTCTCAAATGCTACTGTAAACAAAGATGTACTTGGTTTATTATCTCACATCTATCTCCACCAGTGCAAACCAACCTGCTGATTCATACAGACACAACCACCGAGAGGTCTGGATTTTTCCTTCCCTCCCATGTTTCCCCAGATGCATCCTACTTTGATGGAGTGGAACACAAATGATACAAGGGAAAAACAGATGTCCCCAAAGCCTCCTATGGCTGAAGCCACACGTCTACCCTCTGCTGTCTGCCCATAACTGAGAGGAAATTCTATTGCAAGAAAGCAGACTCAATGCACTGAAACAGGAAAAACAGCACTGGAGACTAGATTTAACAGAAACTTTGTAGTAATTAACTACGCTTTGCTTATCCTTCAGTAGTTAACCAGCATGGTACACAGAATAAAAGCAAAGATACTTGCATTTGCTGGCATCTTGCAGTGCTGGGTACGTTCAAAAATAACACTCCTCCAAGGCTGGAGATCTGTTCAAGCCCTGTTACTATGCTAGGTCTATTGCTATACTATTTCTACAAGATCTATTATTTTGCTGAAGAGTATATTAATAATTACTGAGCAATGTGGTACCAGATAAAATTCTGAGTGTTGTCCTGCCTGAAGGGATCATTCACGATGGAAAGTGGACAAGCAGCTACCCAAGCTGAAACACACAGAGGAAAATGCCTTTTAAAGAGCTTACAAGTGAAATGATGCAGTCAGGTACCAGTGCAAAGAGTCTGTAAATACCAATATGGTGAGTAACAGTCACATCAGTATAAACAGTGAAGACACGCCACATCATTTCCTCTGAAATTAGCGCCGAAGTGAAAACATGACAGCGATACACTGACGATCTTTGCCGTGAATTTCTTTCATCGCGTATTCTCCACAGAAAATTTCAGATGAACATCTGTTCTCGTGAGTGAGAACCTGACCTTCCAACAACCGATGCAAACAATTCAACTGACTGGGGGTAAATCAGAGCAGCAATAGATTTCTAAGTTATGGGAATTACGTGCTTTGTTTCATAATCACAGAATCCATGCTTTATCAGATATGGTTCAGAAGATCTAAAGCTTTGCTCCCCACCTCCTTAAATTACCTTCATATGGCACATAAAAGAAAGTAAGAGAAAAAGAGCTGCTGCAGGCCATCTAAAATGTTATTGCTAATAGCAAGAGGACAAAACAGGATAAGACCATTTCCTTGATCATCAATCTAAATTTTCCTAATACTTGAGCCTATTTGGCTGTAGAATAAGTCTCAAGTGCAACACTGAAAACCACAGAGAGGGAAATGGCCAGTAGCACCAGCAAGTGAGCACAGTGCAAGGCAGAGACCAAGCTGATTTTCTTCTCAAATTTCCGTAAGTTTTGCTTTGCTGCAGAGTGAGGACTGTGTAGCTTTTGTGGATTAAATGTTTCATTCTGAACAGTTCATATATCGTTAATGCAAAAGCTGCTGACTTCTCATTGTCTTTTATGCTCTTCAGACACACCTTAAATGGATTTAGATCAGAAGTCTTAAAAGGTCAAAATTCAAATCAAATTTGGCTAAGGAAATAAATTATTTCCAAAGAAAATCACTCATGTGATCATTCATCTCCTTAAAATGCTTGTTAGAACAGGCGCATTGCAAAACTACACATTTTGCTCCGAGATCGAATTTCACATCAGGCGCTGATGGTACAGAAATATTCCAGACCTAAATTAATTTCCCTAATTCCCCACTTCTTTGTTGTAACAAGAGTAAAACCACTTAAGGACTGCTCTTGTGCTAGATATTTTGTGTCTGGGTTACCCAGATGATGACAAACTACAATTTATCAACTTAGTCTCCAGTTTAACACAAATACATTGGCGTTTTAAAAATCTCCTTAAAGAGATTTTTAGTCTCCTTTGCAGAGTGATGACTTTTATATCATGCCAATCCAACTTAACAATATAGAATTATGCCAACACTATTGACTCATCTTTTCACCTGAAGCCTGGTAATGGAAAGGACAGAAGACCAAACACTCATAATTCAGAGCTGCTGCTGTTTGGACTGAGAAAGGCTTTTGTGGAAGATGCTTGGGAACAACTAAGATTATTTACCCACAAGCAATTACTCATCCTGTGGAAGACTCTGGACCTTGACATTTGGGTTAGTTCTCACAACTTCAAGCCCCTCTTTTTCTGCTATTTAGTTGTTCGAAAAGACCCCTAACTATCTTTAAATTACTTACAAGACAGAATTTAGCAAGGTACCAGATTAACTCTGTAATAATTTTGGGATATACATGCATCTAAGGAGACCCTTGGAAAACCCTTCTATCCTGTCTATCAAGTGGCCTCTCTAATCCGCCCATACACATCCAAAATAATTTACATTAGCACAACCCATAGAAACCAGTGAAACTGTAAGGTTTAGTTTTCACTATAACTCAGTATGTTCTGATTTAAAGAAAAACCTCTGCTCCATTCAGTGCTTAATTTTTATACACACATATGGCAACATGCAATCAGGAGTATCGAGCAAAGCATAACTCTTTCCTGAAGGCGAGCAGATTATTTAAACTTGACTGATGTCTGAATCAATACTTCGTAAGCTTTCTCACAGTTCCATAGTTACTGGCTTCTGTCCTTCAGAGAAGATGTGCAGTAGCTTCACGCCTCCCTGGAGAAGTTTGCATCTACCGCTTTGACTTTGTAGTTTACACAGAGAAATAATTCATCCATTAAACCAGATGTTGCTAAAAATACGCAGATGAAGCTTCTTTCACCAGATGACAGCAATTGAAAAAAGCAGAAAAGCACAAACAGATGCAGCCTTGGAAAAATGTACCCATAAAATTTCACAGTATTCAGCTAGACATTGCTTAACCTTCACTACATAAAAATACCAGCGTGTTTTGGGACATTCATTGAAGCCTTTTGCTGTAAGTGGCAAAGACTTTCCAAAATATTAGCACACACTTCAAAAACTTGGAAAAATACTTTAGTTCACATCCAGAAAGCAAATTGCACCTCAGCAGATTGCTGATGCATTTGCACATGACTGAAAAAGAGTCTTTATCATGCTGAGGCCCCCTGCTACAGGATTGATCCATTATACCTGTAGAGCTGTGGGTGATATCCTGCACAAAGAACAGAAAGCAGGGCACTTTAATGGATAAGAGCTATAGCAATTACTGCTGTCCAAGATATATAAAAAAAATCCTTAAACTAAAGAGACAGAGCCAGTTCCTGTGTCTATGCAATGCTTTCCATGCCAAGGAAGTTTAGTAGCAGCTACTAAGGCTAGAACAATACCAACAGGAAAATTATTCTCCTCAGACTGAATGACTGGCACTTTGTACTCTGCATCTGGGAAATTAAAAGCACACATTCAAACATCAGTTAAGAAAACAAATAAAATACCCAAAAACCAAGAAACCAGAAGCACGCTTGCCTTGCCCATTAGAGAGCCAAAGAGTTTAGAGATGCCTTCTTAATTGTGTGCTGTAGGGTAAGAACTGGATTCCTAATCAGGTTTTGCATTTAAATCATCATTACTTACAGATCTGCTTGGAGGCAGCATGTAACATATACACAAATAACTGTCAACTATGCACACGAAGCATCATTTCCCTTACTGGCTGTTATCTTCTGGTCTCTCTCTTATCTTCTTTCTTACAAAAGAAACAGCCTCTACAGACTGTTAAAATCAATCACAAGCAATATTTCACTATTATTCATACACACTATTAAATTAAAACACTACTTAGTATTTCCTTTACCCAATCAGAAGACCTTACTGGAATAATCCCTTAGAAATACCTATCTCTAAGACGTTACTGCCTTCCACCATGCTTGGACATGTGCACTCTTTGCTGGGTAAAAAGCTGGCAAAGCCCAAAGAGTGGTGGTGAATGAAGTCAAATCAAATTGGTGGCTGGTCACAAGTGGTATTCCCTAGGGCTCAGTACTGGGGCCAGTTCTGTTCAGTATCTTTACCAATGATCTGGGTGAGGGGACCAAGTGCACCCTCAGTATGTTTGCAGACAACAGCAACCTAAACTATTCTACGATTCTACGGTTTTTAGTCATGTCAGAATTCATACCTGCATGAGACTTAGTATAGTTCTCCAATATTAATCACATCAAAGGGATTCTTAACTGTGTGCCGTTCTGGATGTTTCAGTATTTTTGTAGCCACACATTAGTGAATTCTGAAAGATGGACAACACAGTTGCTGTGTCTCTTGCCAGAGGAAGAAGCTTGGATATTGGACAGAGCCAGTCAGGATGCTCATTAGCTGTGGGTCTGTGCAAGCAGCTTTCTTGTGATTAGATAACTCTAATCTCCTGATGAAAGATGTTCAGTTTTGGATTTGCTTCTGGATTGGTTTCTCCTTCATATTGCCGTACCCTATTCCTGTTCCCTCAAAGGGGAGCCTGCTGCTCCATTAGACTTCTTTATCCTATACTGGTGCTGTCCAAGTCCTGCTGGCCACCTCCATGGCACTGGCTACAACTTTCAACTCCACTGTCACACCACAAGTGTTTCAGGCTTCATTTTATCATCGTATCTACCAGAAGGGGAGAGAGACAAATCTCTGGTACTATCAGAACACAGTCTGACAAGCTTTGCCATCCTCTTCCCTTACCTCGAGAAACAGACTCTAACCAGGAAAAGGCAGAATAATGTTCATACCTCGTATTAATATCCAAACATCTGAGATTTCACTGCACCTGTTAGGTATGCATGTACACCAGTCCCTGTTACAGCACACTTGAAAACTGGGAGCAGAAATAAGCGAACACGTTTTTCGTTACAGGACATACAATTATCTTAGTCTGACTACACACAGATTGAATGCTTTTCCTTCCTAACATCTCTCTTAATCTTCCAATGCATCAAGTTGTAATAAAAGTACCAGGAAACACCTGACATTGCTGTGCTCTACAGACTGCCTGATCCTTGTCCTAATTCTGACCCCGACTGGATACGCTTTGTACCTCTGTACAAATTAAAATTAACTAGTAATAATTAAATTATATGATTTCATAATCATGACCAGATCATAAATAATTCAAAGATATTAATAATGCATAAACTTGTGAGAGGTCATGCAACTATGAAAAATAATCATCTGTTCACTTAACAAACAACTAGCAGTCATACCTACAGAATTTTAATGGGCAGGATGCAAATTAAAACCCGATCAAAATGCAGTGTCTTAATTAGTTTTGAGCATAAGCATCCTAGTTGAAATCAGTGTCCTTCATGCATTTCTACCTATGATCATTTAAACTAATCTAATGAGACCATAGGTCACAGTTTGAAAATTCGGTGTTTTGTGTTTCTTTTTAACATTGAACACTTTCAGGTACAAAATCAGTTCTTCAGTTGAGGGAACAAAAATAAGGAGGAATATGGCTTCTTTCTTTCTTCTTTATGAAAACTTCAAGACTGCCCTGAATTTCAACAAAGAAATGAAAGAAGAGACAAAAAGAAAGGAACAGAAATATTTTGTTTGATCCTAGTTCTTATACTGAAATATTTCATATGCTGTAGTTTTCACTAAGTCTTTCTTTCAAGAACCATCAACACTCGAAGAACTTCACTGAGGTGCATATCAGCAAAGAATGTTTAGAAATGTGGTTAAATGCAATGGAGATGACACTACCCAACATTTTGAAGCCTTTGTCACGATCAATAGATATTTTAGTACTACAGTAGTATCAAGAAGCACAAGAAAAACACTGCCTTCTACCACAGAGAGTGGAAAAACCACCATGATGTGGTAGATGGCAACACCCACTGCTGTAACACCTAAAGCATCACATATTTATGGCAGGTCTGGATGGGACTGTGGCTCCATGACATGACTTGCACACAGAGCAGCCAGTGGGATGAGAATTATTGCTACCACCACCTTGGTGACTGCTGCAAATCCTCCCTTCAATCCTATTCACAGCAGTCAAGCACAGACTGAAAAGAAACACCGCATGCTGCAGCAAGGGCGCAGGCACAAGGCAAGCCCTCGCAAGAGATGGAACCTGGAAATACTTAATTCCTTGTGAAATAGATGCCATTTCACAAATTTTAAACACATGCACAAAGCTACCTCTGCATGACAAAGGTGTCACAGAGGCATTTGGTAAACAGGATGAGATATTATTTCCCTCCTGGCAGCAATCAGGCTTGAGAAAGACTCATGGACTCCCTGGGGCCCCAGAATGTGCTTCAAAGTTTGTTTAGTGGCTTTCTGTAGCTATACAGAAATAGTTCCCCTTTGCAACAGTGAGCTTCAGCAAGGAGCACGCATACACACCTGTGCCTTCATCCAGTCACTGCTGGCTTCCCTTGTTTCTCTGAAAGGAGGGAGTGCTCATTAATAATTTGGCCATTTCTTTGTACAGACAGACCTCTGGGGGATGTCAGTGAGATGAATATTTAACTGGAAGCTGGCTACCAGTTACTCCAGGGGGCTCCCAGTGTGAACCTGTGCTGGACCATGCTTTGCGCTGAAAACCAGACAGAATTGGTCTCTATCTATTACTCACAGGTACCTACAGGCAGACAGGCTTCATTCTCTGCAAGGTCTTCTGTGACAAAAATGCTCATAAATACAGGACTCATGAGTATGTTTTGTTAAAGACAGGCTGGCATTTAACATCCATGATGGGCTGGCACATGAAATATTTCACTTGTGTGCAAACCCCTCTCTGTAGCTCAGCACTCTTGGACTTTCCCTAGACTGGAGCTGCTTGTTCTGCTGTTCCCAGTGATGTGTGGAAGTACTAGGTTGTCCCACTCTGACATATTTGAGAGCTGCCAAGAATAAGAATTATTGCTACCGCCACCTTGGTGACTGCTGCAGCATGTCAGAGCACCGGGCTCCAACCAAATTGCAACTGGAGTACCTGAACTGGAGAATTCCTAGCTTCTCTTTTGAGATCTAAAAGTATTTAGTTTTTCTGATTGTACCTCCTTGCAGTATGAATACGTAATTAAATTACAGAAACAAGTTAGTCTGAAGATTATGATGTCGAATGGAGCACTTTACGATTTCATGCAAGTTTATTATAAATCTCATCTAATATTTAATCTCATTTGGGTTTTGTCACCTAATTTTACATTTAATTTACTTAATAGTTAGCATTTCTAAAGCTCAGAAATATCAACCAAGCTGCCTATTTATTGTAGAAGCATCAATTCACCCAGGAAATACCTCTTTCCTGTGTTACATTAAGACATATCTCCACAATGAATATTGGTGGAAAGGCTAAGTATAGGGCTCAATAACAGTATCAATATCTTAATATTAATTAAAGTATTATTAAATGAACAGCATGTAAGAATTGCTGGCATGACTTAACAGTCTATTCTATACAACACAGACAAAAGCCAGGTGCAAGTAAGGAATGAGAAGGAACAGCCTTTTTTATTCCATCAGCCAAGAAACTGCAAGACAGCTCAAGGTCAAAATTTCACTCACCTGAAGCTGAGTAAAACAAACTTTATCCAGATTTGTATTCTTACTTGCACTTAAAAGTAACCTTTGTTGAGACTTGTGCTGTTCACCAAGTGTCAGAAGTATTGTTAAAAGAACGTCATCAGCATCCCAAAAGCATCACTTGAGTTACAATTGCCAAAAGTAATTCTAAGCCCATGGTCAAAAGGACCAAAGACAAAG
Organism: Lathamus discolor; assembly: GCF_037157495.1. Classification (NCBI taxonomy): domain Eukaryota; kingdom Metazoa; phylum Chordata; class Aves; order Psittaciformes; family Psittacidae; genus Lathamus; species Lathamus discolor. Next base: position 28,284,995 of record NC_088884.1, read on the forward strand.
AAAGCAAAGATGTCATTTTTGTAACTCAGAAAGAAGGTAACTTAGTAGAAATAGTCACTGGAAGTTTGACCTTCAAACAAAATAGGTGTCATAATCAGTTTCATAATCATTTTCATCAGTTTCAGCGTCATAATCTTTTTTTTCTTACAGCTTCCAAACACTCCAGAAAACAATGAAGACACAGAAAAGAATGTATTGCTTTTAATTACCCCAAAGTTTTAGATGTACAAAGGTATTGCAAAAAACATACTTCCATGTCGAAATCTGGTATATAAGTCCGTAGAGAATACTGGGATTCTATAGTTCAATCTAGAAAAACAAGGCAAATCCCACCCAAACCCTAAATTCAAAACACCCACAGATGGGACATGCTGACAGAACTATGACAAGTTACCAGACGTGGCACTGAATGGTGAGCACTACCAGTTCAGTTCATCATCCAAATAACTTGTTTGCCAAGTTCCAGTCCCTTAGCCCTCAAAAGGCTGCCTTCCCTTCAAGCAGAGTGCCTGGCCCTAGCCCTGGTCCAGCTCTCCTGTTGCAGGCACCACTGAGGTTTTAGAGCTAGTTCATTTAGTGCTTATGCCACACAGCACTCCCTGCACCTTACAGAGCCTGCCGAGCCATCACTGTGCAGAAATGATTTCCCACGGAGCTATTAAAGCCTTAAAATCACAATCAACCACGTATGCCAACGGGAAGCAAAGAGAGAACAAAATATTTATCCTTCTGACTTGCCCACTGAAATCAAAAGGAAAGTGTGAGCAAGTAAAAGTAATTTTCTGAATTTGCTTTTTTTGTTGAACCCAAGAGAAAAAAATGTAAGGATGTGGACTTTGAAATATAGAATCATAGAATCACAGAATAGTTAGGGTTGGAAAGGACCTCAAGATCATCTAGTTCCAACACCCCTGCCATGGGCAGGGACACCTCACACTAAACCATCCCACACAAGGCTTCATCCAACCTGGCCTTGAACAGTGCCAGGGATGAAGCACTCACAACCTCCCTGGGCAACCCATTCCAGTGCCTCACCACCCTAACAGGAAAGAATTTCCTCATATATATATATATATATATATATATATATATATATATATATATTTCCTCCTATATATAGATTGATATCACATGTATCAGCATACCCTCTTCAGCTCTTCTCTGCTCTATTGGATTTCTAGTTATTGACATACATACAAAATTTATATTTTAATAGTTCTAACATAACCGTTTGGCCAACTTAGCCTTCTATCTGAAGTACTGAACTATCACATTCAATGTCTGTAACAGCAATTTAGACAAAAACCCTACATTTCAACTACTGCCAGTGACTGTCTGTCTGACATTACAACTGAAATCTCTCCAGACTGAAAATTTGAGATCTTGCGTTCATTGCGTTAAATAGATGATGGAAGAGTATTTTTAAAAGGAGCTTTCCCCTGATTCCAGTAGGTGGCAATAGCTCTGCCCTAAAAAGCTCAGAAAACGGGTGCTTCAGAAGGGGAAAGAAGCACTGCATTCCTGCCCGGGCCCGCCGCACTGGAGAGGCTCTGAATGAAATCAACCAACAGAGCCATCCAAAGAATGATTCCTCCATTGTCAGCCCTAAAATTCACTGGAAACCATTAACATAGTAACAGAGACCCAAGGAGATTTAAATAATGCTCTAAGACCACTTATAACAAGATAATTATTTCACATCTGATTTGTGAGAGTGAGCACTTAAGAGTGTTGCTCTGCTTTGATTTGCGCATGCAAATACAATATCTATGTCCAATCTAAGGAATTTAACATAATACAGAAATGTAAGTGGTTACACTATCTCTAGTTTATGACATTTATAAACACTGGGTACTAAAGTCTTAATTGTTACATGAAACTCAAAGTTTGGGATCTGGCAGTAGAAGAACTCAGCAGAAATCAAAGTAATCATCTACTTTCTATGGTCTCAGACAACTAAAAAGAACTTTACATAAATAAATGCTTTTAACAATAGTTATTTTACCAAGAAAATAAGCTAAATGGGAACGTACATCATCTGAATCACAGGTCTGAAGAACTAAATCATCATGCAGAACCTCGAACTCGTCTCTCATTATCATTTATGCAAAGCTAATGTGACAGCTGTGGAAAGCTAAAGGAAAAAGGAAAGCCTATATGTCCTACAAGCAAGAAGAAATGCCCAAAGTGCTGCTGTTCGGAAGTACGACCTGACATCGAACAGATTGTCCATTTCTGAGCCCGTACTAACCGATGAGCTCAGTCAAAGTAAGGTCACGGCTTTAAATCAAGTGAATCAATAATTCCAGCTCATCCTGTGCCAGTGAGGGATTGATGTTGCTGCCCCCATTCTCAAGGAAATTAACTACACATGCAGGCAGCACATACAATAATTTATAGGAATTCATCAAACATATTGAATTATTCAACAGTCCTAATGCAGAAATGTGTTAGTTTGTTTCTCCTCAAAAAGAGAAAAAAACAACCCAACTCTCAAATCTTCATTGTTTTAAGAAGGGAGAATATCAGAGTTTTACTCTGTCAGATAACATTATTATGGAACAGTTACTTATTACGGAATAAAGATATGTAAGATTTGGATTAGGGATGCTGTTAAAGGTACAAGCTGCTTTATGGAGGAGCTGGGTTTGACCCTGTTGAATGTTCTTTATCAACAAAAATCCCCAACCACATGCAGCTTTCATAAATATTTTCTGTCTGCAAAACAGAGGAAATGTCAATTTAGCAAATCCATTTCAGAGTGCAAAACCCTAAAGGAATCTGATGAGACAATTTTCACTGGGGATTGTTATTTCAATCCAAACTTTAAATCCTAACTGAATACATACGAAAAACAAGTACTGGAAATATTACCACCCTCAAAGAAAACCCTCCCCATGCTTCCAAGTATGAGTCCGTTCCTTTTGCTTTGGCTCCTGGGCAAAGGGGAAATCCCCAGCTCTCTCCCAGCAGTAGCTCCCCCATATCATACTCCCTGGTCAAGCATCCTCCTCTGCCCCTCTCTCCGATCCCCTTGGCCAAGGAAACCACTGGGGTCATGCACTGGCACCATGCTCTGCACAACACCACCGTGGGAGAAGCATGGATGCCTTTTAACCTATCCCTGCAAAGATGGGCAGCTGAAGAAGCTCATTAGCAACAGGCTGCTATGGGCAATAAATGACTCTTTTTTCAATGTACATTTCATAAGAGAAAGGGAGAGAAAACAAAGCTGCAGGAATTATCCATGTGCTCTAAGCACACTGACAGGAGACTGCCAATTCTCTCATACATGTTGGCATTTTTTTCCCTTTGCTTTCCTATCTCCGTCAACTAGAAGGAAATGATTTTTAAATGGGAAATGAGTATTTTCCTTCTAATCCCATCTCAGCTGACCAGAGAATGACTGAAATGAGCAGAGAGCTTGCTCCTTCAACTGGATAGAAATCCAAATTTTAAACACCACAGCATCGTCCTCCTTGGACCATGCTTAAGTGGTGAAGAGCACTGACTCAATACAACTTCCCATTTAAATAACATGTTTTTTCCCGACACAAACCAGCACCTGAAAATGTTTTAGCTCAAGGACCACTTCTGCTTTTGTTGTCCAGCCGCCTCAATGCTATTGCACCTGAAGTTGTGACAACAAGTAACCCAAATAGCTGTCAGCATCCGCCTCTTCATCACTCATTACCAGGAGGACTTTGAAGTATTAACTTACAGTAAGATCTAGAAGCAAAGTGCAATACAAATGTCAGGTAGAGAAGAAATGCACAAACAATGTTTCAAACTAACCACTCCTGCTTTAAAATCCTGGTTCGTGCTGCATGCCTTCAGCATATAAACTGAACATTTCCAAAGTCATCATGAAGTCGTTCACTTCATAAGAAGACTGACTAGGAGTATATCTTGTCCTTTTCAAGCATCCAGAATTTGCCACTGGTTGAGCAGATATAATGAGTTAGAGCTATGAATAGTAATACCTAAGTAATTACCCTAAAGAAATGTAAATAGTTTCAATTTTCATTATCATGTTACTCTGCTCATTATTTTAGACCTAAGATGCAGATACAATACACAAAGGACTTTAACTGCTCAGGCATAACAGTCAGTCAAAAATAAAATAATAAAAAATGGGTTTTTTTCCCCTTGAACATAAAAAAAGTAAATCAAAAGACTGTGTCTTGTGTTAAAGCTTCAACAAAATTTCACCCTTAATTTAGAGTAGATATACAAATTTTACTATATTTTCAAATGCTTAAAGAGATCTTAACATGGTTATCAGACTAAACATGAAACAACTTCCTTTCGCACTTACAGCCCAGAAAGCCAACCGTATCCTGGGCTTCATCAAAAGGAGCGTGACCAGCAGGTCGAAGGAGGTGATCCTGCCCCTCTACTTTGCTCTTGTGAGACCTCACCTGGAGTATTGTGTGCAGTTCTGGTGTCCTCAACATAAAAAGGACATGGAACTGTTGGAACAAGTGCAGAGGAGGCCACGAGGATGATCAGGGGACTGGAGCACCTCCTGTATGAAGACAGGCTGAGGAAGTTGAGGCTGTTCAGCCTGGAGAAGAGAAGGCTGCATGGAGACCTCATAGCAGCCTTCCAGTATCTGAAGGGGGCCTATAAGGATGCTGGGGAGGGACTCTTCATTAGGGACTGTAGTGACAGGACAAGGGGTAATGGGTTAAAACTTAAACAGGGGAAGTTTAGACTGGATATAAGGAAGAAGTTCTTTACTGTAAGGGTGGTGAGACACTGGAATGGGTTGCCCAGGGAGGTTGTGAATGCTCCATCCCTGGCAGTGTTCAAGGTCAGGTTGGACAGAGCATGGGTGACATGGTTTAGTGGAAGGTGTCCCTGTCCATGGCAGGGGGTTGGACCTGGATGACCTTAAGGTCCTTTCCAACCCTAACTATTCTATGATTCTATGATGATTCTCCAAAAGAACTTAAAATTGGGATGTCTCAAAGGTTTGAGCAAGAAGACTAGCTCAAAGGATCAGAACATTAAAATTGTATTGCTACCTACTCATCACTAATAGCACAGGCTTCATCTATGATTGCGGGGACAATATTCTGCATCACTTCATCCTTCCATTCTTCCTATTTGCTCCTTCTAGTTAACAGAGATGGCATTAAAATATGTGTAGATTTCTTAAGTTCCTTTTCTACCTCCCTAGGTGTCCAGAATCACATCAGTATATCCACCATTAGGCTGTGATTACACTAACATCCTCCCCACAGCAAAGAACTTGTGCCTGAAAAGTCTGGGCTGACAAAGACTGTAATCAGTTTCAGATCTTTTTTTCATTTCTGTTTTTGCATATCCCACTAATGTGTATCAGGTATCATTATGCTGAAGTACATACTTGTAATCAGCTAGGACAAATAGAACTGTGTCCTGCCATCCGGCTACTCCAGGTTTCTACACTTACTGGCAATGGTGAAGATAATCAGAATGTAATTCTATTTGAAACTGCATATCACAGAATCACAGAATCACAGAATCCCAAGGGTTGGAAGGGACCTCAAAAGATCATCTAGTCCAACCCCCCTGCAAGAGCAGGGTAACCTACAGTACATCACACAGGAACTTGTCCAGGCGGGCCTTGAATATCTCCAGTGTAGGAGACTCCACAACCCCCCTGGGCAGCCTGTTCCAGTGCTCTGTCACTCTTACAGTAAAGAAGTTCTTCCTGATGTTAACGTGGAACTTCCTATGCTCCAGTTTACACCCATTGCCCCTTGTCCTATCACTGGATATCACTGAAAAAAGCCTAGCTCCATCATCCTGACACCTACCCTTTACATATTTGTAAACATTGATGAGGTCACCCCTCAGTCTCCTCTTCTCCAAGCTAAAGAGACCCAGCTCCCTCAGCCTCTCCTCATAAGGGAGATGTTCCACTCCCTTAATCATCTTTGTGGCTCTGCGCTGGACTCCTTCAAGCAATTCCCTGTCCTTCTTGAACAGAGGGGCCCAGAACTGGACGCAATATTCCAGATGCGGCCTCACCAAGGCTGAGTAGAGGGGGAGGAGAACCTCTCTTGACCTACTAACCACTCCCTTTCTAATGCACCCTAAGATGCCATTTGCCTTCTTGGCCACAAGAGCACATTGCTGGCTCATGGTCATCCTCCTATCCACCAGGACCCCCAGGTCCCTTTCCCCTTCACTACTTTCCAGCAGGTCAACCCCCAACCTGTACTGGTACATGGGGTTGTTCTTCCCCAGATGCAAGACTCTACACTTGCCCTTGTTAAATTTCATCAAGTTTCTCCCCGCCCAACTCTCCAGCCTGTCCAGGTCTCGCTGAATGGCAGCACAGTCCTCTGGTGTATATTTTGATTTTCTTTCTGAAATGATCCCTGAGAGGAGATGGGGAATTCCGTGTTCTGATTCCTACTGGAGTGATGAATATTAGTAAACATTTATATGTTTATATATGTTTATATGCTTACTGTCCAGAAAGAAATTTCTCTAAGACTACTGGTTGTAATCACAGCTCTTCTGAGTGCTGCTGATACACATGCAGATGTCACTGTTCTGTAGATTCTGCTACTTTCCTGAGTCATTTACTCCCTCTACTTTTCTACTTTGCAAATGTGAGAACCATAATTCTATCCATAATCTTCATATACTGATCTGAAGAATTACTAAGAGAAATACCAGTTTCTCTGCTAACCGCTGCTAAATTAAGCTGCATTTCCTAATGCAGGCGCTTGTACCAAGATTCCAAATCATCTTTCAGCAATAAAATCTTCTACCAATACTTCCTGCATGACAAAACAAGCAATGTCTACCCACGGAGAGAGGAGTACTTCATTCCTGGAAGGCTGCTCTGGTGCTAGCCTTCGTGTGGTAACAGGAAAGGTCTGAATACCCGTTCCCCATGATGCACCGAAAATAACTCCTCAGTCTTTAAATGAGGTGGGAATACAAACACACTTTTTTTTGGCATCAGCAGAGCAGTCACAGCAACTTTTACAAATGTACTTGTCACACTGCAAAAGCATCTCTATAAGACAGTGACTAGGAAAACAAGTGTAATGAGCTTAAATTTGTCTTTATTTACAAGCAGCAAAAGGAACCTGACATTTCTAGAAAAATCTGATGTTGCTACAAAGAAAAAGTATTGTAATCACTTTACCAGTCTCATCTGCCGTGCATTAGAGAACAAGCGGCACTGTACGAATGTAAAGCTCCCCAGAATATTCCCAAGGCTGTGACAGACACTGGCATGCCCCCCATTGGACATAAACCAGGCTGTTGTCTGGGAATCTAGCTAATGAACTCCCATGGATTTTTTTAACCACTGGAATGTAGTCAGAGTCCAGGCTCGAACACCAAGGTTGTCAGGCACATTCCTGCAGTGGAAACTCTTCTGAAGCTGGGATCCAGGGTCTGACTGCCTGCCTGCCCTGCTTCCTTACGCTGCCTGGGCAATTTCAACCCACTGGTCCCCAGAGCAGGTTTCCAAGATACAGTTAAACTGCTCAGCAAACTGAGGATATGAGCACCAGGCACACAGTGACACCAAACAGCATTAACGAGCCTCTGTAAACATGCCATTAATTTCACACAGAAAGAAGGAGCTCAGGAGAGCACTGGCCAGAGGAACATGAAGAGCTTTGCAAAAACAGAGCTCTTTTTGCGCTCGCCTTTGCCCTGGATACCCTTAGAGAGGGGAATGCTTGTTTATACTGATGAAAGCAGGATTCTCCATGAAGCATGAAACTCCCAGGGCAGGGAGATGTTCCTATAATGAAGTTAATAAAAATGGCTGAAGAAAGCAAATCACTGAGCTCTTCTCCCTTTATAGATTTCTGTTCCCCATCATCCTCCTCCAGGGACTGTGGAGACCTGCCAGCTAATTTTGTGGACAGGATGGATTTTAGGCTTGTCTCTGATCTGCAGATGATGTTATTATTTCTTCATAATTGTTTACTGTATAAAGTCAACATCTTTTTCTCCAGAGGGAGATCGCTCAGAGTCACTCTGAGAGCCTTTCAGCTTGCAGTTGTGGGCCTGCTGTTGTCTTGACAACATACTCATGTCAAGGTTAATGCCATGTCAAGGCACTAATAGTAGCTCCTTCCCTTGTGCGGTTATTCTTTCAACTGTAAGAATATTAATGCCATTTGAAGTTACTTCTAGAGCATTCCTGGCTGGCCTTTAGAGTTATCGCAATTACAGGGACAGAAGTTTCAAGGTTTCTGAGAGTACTGGGGGAGTAATTGCAACTGTAGGGAAGAACTACATTTCAGTTTGTGCTCTGAGAGCACAGAACTGAAAGCAATCAATCACCTCCACATTCAGTCCAGGCTGAGAACCCATGGCTTCTGTTGTGCCACCTGAGCTTCTGATTGGAAGCTTCCCACTGCACACAACAACAGTTGTTCGGTTACCTGGTTCACTAATACCAAGGGCAGCAAAGCATCTGACTGTGCTGATGCCTGGGCAGGACGCTCCTCTCTGTGTTATTCCAACACCAGCCAGGCTTATGTAACTGATTAAATAATAAAAATGACACCTCCATTCTTTATCTTACACGCATGATGCAAGTGTACCCACGGCACATTGCCCATGCTGCTTCAAGGCCTGCCTCGGACTCGACCCGATTTATTCGCACACAGTGTCCCTCCCCCAGGGCCGCTGCTGGCCACTGAGTTCCCTAGATTCAAAAGAACCCAAATGCTGTAATTCTCCTTGAAGAACATTTAGATGCTCTCATTGTGTCCCTCGGTTTCTATGACAACCACAGCAACATACACAGCCTTGCTGGCAGCCACAGGAGACTGAAATCTCTGCTCTCTTCCCTCCCCTCCCCAGAACTTCTCTATGTAGAACGTACCATCACCAAATAAATCTGATTAACAATAAACACAGAGGTGGTGTCTAGTACACCAGGCTGGCACTGGGGAAACATCTTGCAAACAAAAATACGGTACAGTATTTTATGGTAACGATCAAAACATTGCCTGCTATGTCAGTGTTACCCTGGGACCAACTATGCAAAGAACAGCGTAAAGCTAGAAATACATAAACAGGAGGGTATTCTGTGCCAGTTTGCATGGCTGCAGAGAGCTATAAAAAAATATGACAAGGCCTTCCCTGTTGGTGCCTCTTCGTACCCCTCACTTTGCTGGTAGGTTACACATCAGGAATAGATAAGCCCCTGAGGGAATGTCAGGACGGCTGGGGCTAAGATGCCACTTCTGCCATCCCTGGCAGTGTTCAAGGCCAGGTTGGACAGGGCTTGGAGCAACCTGCTCTAGTGGAAGGTGTCCCTGCCCATGGCAAGGGGGTTGGAACTGGATGAGCTTTAAGGTCCCTTCCAACCCAAACCATTTTATGATTCTATGAAGACAGCTGCAGAGCTATGCGACTGCACACACATCATACGATGGGACCACAGGCACATCTCCATGGCTGCAGCTCTCAGCTTTCTAGTGGGAAAATCATAAATGTGATTGCAGCAGCAGTGAAATGCTCTGCATGGCACCATCGATCTGAGTCCAGCAGAAGCCATTTCTCCAAATCTGCATCAGGCAGGATAGTGAGAGCTGCTGCTTTCACTAATGTTCAGGCAAACTGAGGTCCAACAAATCCCAAACAAATAGTTCAGGTCTTCCTTCTCTCCTGAGTGAAATTAATGGCAAAATAAATCTGCCATATAAGGCCTCCAAGTCTGGAGGTTTTATGCCATTTACTCATGGCATAAAGCCATCAGAATACAAAGGAGTTATAAAGAGGCCACATGTGGTAACTATGGTTATGAGCTTTCCACAGATCATAAAATCACCTTTCAAATGATTAAACCAGTCTCTGATTGTTAAAGTACCATGTATTTTAACATAACTGCCACTCAGTGTCTAGCTTGTGACAAAGTGACTTTGTGAAACAAAGGGCTGCATTTTCAAGCATCAGCATGGTCATCATTTCTTCACCACTGCTGTTTGTTTGTCTTAGCACTGGTTCTCTCTATGCTGCCAGACCGATAAAGACAATTCCTGCTGCTCTGAGGCACAACTGGGAACGTAACCACACCGTTTTCACTACAGCACTTCTTCGCACTTGGTGGGGAAATCCTGTTTTTGCTGTAAAGCAGACTGAGGATTTGAGGATGATGAGCGGGGGCAGGACATACATGAATGTAAACCCTTGGAAGCCAAAATCTGTGGGGATTCCCTCTGGACAAGTATGCAAAAATACACGTATCTGTGAGGAGGAGGAAGCGAAACACTTCCCTGTTCTGCAGGGCTTGGAAGGCACAGAAGGTGCCACCTGACATTTCACAGCTTGCAGGAAGAGCTTTCAGAAAACTGCCTGATTACACAGACCAGGAGAAGGTGGGATTAGAAATTAATGAAATAAGCACCAGAAGTGGGGATGAACATTTAATATTTGGAAAAAGAAATGCGGATATTTTATTGGTTTTCCATCTTAAGGCAGAACTCCGGTGTCTACCGATGTAACACATTTAAAATTGTTTTGCTGTCTCTTGAAAGATTTAGGAAAGAATCCTCATGCTATGAAGTTATTGTACAATATGGAAATAGTACAGTTTGCAATATGAAAAGGAAACGCTTCTTTCCTAATTTTCTCCAATAGGCTGTACAGCAAGTAGTGCTATGTGAGAATGAATCACGACTATAAAAGGATTACTGATGCCCACATTTACTATGCTATACAATAACACTGCCTAATAAATACAGTTGTATTTTATCTATCAACTATTCATAACAAGTTTATGTTTCTATTTATGTCTTCCTGTGTGCTAGAACGATGTTGCTGACCACAGACATGTTACTTAGAAATGCAGCATATATGAAATGAAAGTTTACTTGGAATACAGAGGTATCTGTTACCTTATGAATATGACTATGAGAGTCCATCATGCAGAAAGCATCAGGATATTATATAATATGCAAGATATGTTGTATGATGCACCATTCAAGAATAGGCAAGAAGGATGAGATTCTGTAGTTTTCAGTTACATACTATTAAACAGTAATAGCCCCCAAATCACAGTGCTTTTAAACGAGGATTCCAAAGAATATGAGCTATCCTTTTCTCCATCTGGAATGAACTACTAGACATAACATCCTAACAGTACTGTAATCCAAAGGAGAACAATTTTAGAGTAATTTTAAATTAATGATTCTACAATTAGTAGACATTTCCATAGCTTCCAAGCTCTGTCCAATGTGACTCACTGACACTAAGGCACTTGGTTTAACTTCAAAACGGCAAAAAAAAACCCAAACCATCACACAAACCTTTGCCTATTTCCAAGTGTGTTTATGGCATGTGGGTGGCACAGCTGACTTATGGTGAGGAGGTTTTATCAGCAGTAATTACACATTTTATCAGCAGTAATTAAATCATTCCCTTGTGGCACTGAACCATTCTAAACCCTGATCCAAGCCATAACCATTATTAAAGTATTGATAAAGCCTTTACAGGATGGTGTTCCAACTCATAAAACCATTCCTTAAGAACAGTCAATACTTCAGAAAACCTGAAGATTGATGTGGTGCTCAAGAAAAAGCACCTGAAGACGTGTGATGCATTCTGGAGTTGCACTGGGATTTACCTACAAATGCAGACATTCTTGCACGCCAAGAGCAACATACAACATGATGCCAGTTTTAAGCACAGGAACAGAGTAATCTGTGGCCACAAACTATGCTTTGATAATTAGAAGGTTTCAGATTTGTATTATTTTACATTATTCAGCTGAGCAACTCAGTTTCTTTATCAGGCCAATATTAGAAGTGTGGTTTAATTAAAGCCTTTAAAAAGAAAATTAATTCAGAGGGCTTTAAGTGTGCACCTAGGGAATATGCCACCTTAAATGAATGAAGACATCAGGGAAAAGTAATTTCCCTAATTGCTAGTGTACTTTTGCCATAGTTTCTAAGTGCAGACTACATCGAACTGGCTGCACACATCAGGTCAAGGCTTTTATTCAGAACAGCTTTTAAAATGTAATCACCCATTTTTGACAATGGCAAGTTATGCTTTTTTCTTCTAACATCCCAAGAGTAACACTTTACATAAAAGCAAAAGTATTCTCAATAGCAAAAAAACATCAGTAGAACACAAGACCAGAAAACCTTGAAAAGTGACATACCTGCCCCAAGCCGCTTTTGTTGTAGAATCTTTATCAACAGGAACACATGAGGACTCAACAACACTTGATTTATTCAATTTGTAGCAGAGACCACAGTCTGGATCTAACATACATCCATTGCAATAACTGCAAGAGAAAGAAATAAATACGTAAGCAACATTTTAATCATTTGTACATGTCAAAACTGACAGCATCTCTTAATCAGTCTTGGGATTCACACAGTCAAGTTGTCAGTGTTGGAGATAAGACGGTAAAAACTGCCAAAAAACCTAATACAGATGGCTTTCGCCTTCTGTACCACACTTTGGTGGCCCAGTTACGAATCTCCCAGTGACACCTGATCAGGCTTTAGGAGAATTCACTCATGGAATGAATTTTAATTAAATAAAGATATATTGGGATTGAAGAGAAAGAATCATACATAATACCTAATAACTAAACTGAGATCTAGGCACATACAGATGAGGGAGTCAGTCTGACATCATCATACCATGTGTCTCCATGTGGGAACTCGGAGCCCGAGTTCTCATTATGTTCCACAGACACAGTCAGTATGTCAATGCAGCCAATTCCCACACAAGCATCTAGTGCCTCAAAATATCCTGCCTGCCCTTCACCTGTCACTGCAGAGTGTGCAGTGCTCTTGCACATCATTCCAGTGCAGCAAACTTGCCAGGTCCGTACAGACCTTGTCTCTGATTTCCTTGGGAGTCTCAAAGAGCATGAGATGCTTACATTTAGGCAAAGTTTCCTCAATGCAATCTAGTATATTCAAGTGACTAGATAGTAAAACTCTTCTCTAGGCTCCACTGGTTGTACTGACCACATCCCCACTGACTCTACTGGGAGCCTAGACACCAAGCGCCCTACAGATCCTTCACTTAGTCTAAACCGCCAATTCAGAGATACATCCTCATCAGTAAAGCCCCTAATATACTCTAAGGGATAACTTTAGGAATTAAAAATAGGAGAATGAGAAACTGTAAAACATGGAGTAAGTCTGGAAATTTGAAGTTGAGATTAAACTTTGAAATGTAACACCTGGAAACGTGTAATTAAGGTGACCAAAATAGCTTCAACACATATCCCTGTAATGAAAAAAACAAGGAAATAATCCTTTCTGAGAAGGTATTTTTATCATAACAATGACTTAGTGAATGAAAAAATAATCTGCTCAAGCTACTGTACCATTATAAGAAAAAGTAAAAGTAACTGTATAACAAAGTCCCAAGAAACCAAATCAGTAAAGCAGATTATATGGATTTAAAAAGTTTGAAAGTACCTGCCTCAAACCTAGTCATTCAAGCTCTTCTTATGATGATGTTTCTAAAAGAGCTATAGAAAGATCAATTCATATGGTAGTTGGCCAAAAAGAGGGCTGGGAAAGTGTAAAAACCAATGTATGCATTTGCATTTTCCTACTTCTCCCAAGTTTCAGAAATTTGTGCTCTTTGTTACGGTGATCTTTCCTTGGGCTTTACTGGGTATCACAGAACCATTTAGGTTGCAAAGGACCTTTAAGATCTCCGAGTGCAACCAATCTTCCAGTTGGCATTCAACATAACAAAGGCTGCAGGATTTCATGTCATGCCAAATGCCAGAGGTTATATTACTCATAACAGTTGAAATAATTTAAAATTAATATTTTGCCCAGCTTTTCTGAAGCTTGTCTTTCAAAGTTAAATGACAAATACTTATAAAGCCTTTATCTTTTAGTTAGGATTGTCTGTCATTAGCTATCTAGTGAGTTCATACACTGTCTTTGACTTTAGGTTTTAGAGACAGGCCCAATTTATGCCAGAAGAAACCCAGGAATTCAATATATGACTTTAAACCCTTTCAGATCTAACTCCCAGCAGACTTAGGAGACGCAGCTGTTGTTCAGACCATCTTGCATTCTTCTGTGCCCCATTTTATGACTGATATAAAATTTTTATAACACTGCTTTTTCCCATATAAAGATCACTGGGTTTTTTTCCTCCAAAATTCCAACCCATACACATTACAACTGTTTTATAACACAGTAAAGAAATCCGTATCAGTTAATAAGGAGGAATGATAGCTGAAGATGCAGCACAAAATAAGCAAGGAAGATTTTTTTTTTTTTGGGAAGCAATTTTATAACAACCCAAAAAAATAATGTGCTGAGGCTGTTTACTCCAAACTTCTCTCTCAAAAAATGGAAATAAAATATATAGTAGTTTCAGACTTATGCTCTTCTTCACTCTAGCCCCATTGCTATTTCCTAAACAAAAACAGGTTAACAATGTAAAACTGACTGCATATTCTTACGTACCTGCTCCTAATCATGTAAATAAATTAGAGCACACAGTATACCAGGAAAAGAAATGCACAATATAATACTGACATGTAACTATCCACTACTCGCATACAGGTATCAATTAGAGATCTCCTTCCTGTCCTCTAATGTACCTTCTTACCAGCACTCCCCATACGTACTCAAATATATGTCAGAGTATAAATCCATAAAAATACTGATACTTCTTCAGATCTACACCACAGATCGGTCATGGCCTTTAAAGCTCTGTACCAGAATACTCTAGCATGTCTACGCAGGAAAGTAAATTTGCATCCAATTATAAATGGGAGACATGTTTCCTGTACTTCATAATGAAATATTTATATTTGTGCTAAGGTTATGAACTAGTGTCTTGGAAACAAGTTCCTCTGTGAAGAGCCAGTTGAAAATTCCCAGGATGGTTGTTTATCAGACTGACAACTCATCAAGATTGAAATGCCTGAGAGAGATTATCTGATCTTTATGAAACGAGGCAGCATTACAGCAGGAAGGTTTTACAACGTGCCTAGTTCTCTCCCTGCTTACCAGCTGGGCTCCTAGGCAACCCAACAAGAAGACAAGCGCCTAGGCTTCAGACACTTCAGCCCATGTAGCAGAATAACAACGAGGAATGTGAGGCTGCAGAAGCCCAAAGATCACATAATTGTTAATGTTGGAAGGGACCTCTGGAGATCACCTGCTCCAACCCCCTGCCAAGGCAGTGCCACCTAGAGCAGATTACACAGGAATGTGTCCAGGAGGGGGTTGAATCCAGCGATACCCATCTTCTTTGCAGCTCAGTGTCATGAACTCTACAGAAGTCTCAGTAGCCTGGCCTCTCAGATTATTTGGAACTGCCAGGGAATGGGATTTCTGGGTTCCTCCTTCACTGTCAGAGCACATTTACTGACAAGCAGATGGACCATCAGAACACTAGATATCCCCAAACCTCCGATTCCTCACTCCAATTCTGCTAACACAGTCAAGGCTTCCATGCTCTTACAATCTCTTCACCTGACTAAATGGGAACATATGTGTCGGGAAAGCCTGACAGCACTAACTTTAAGTCCGTTGCTAGCAATTTCTTGCCAGTCTGAGTACCAGCAGCTTTCAGAATGCTCTGCTCTGGAGCAGGCTGCCCAGTGAACTGTTCCTGAGGTTACAGATGCACCACAAAGCTCACAATACCTTCTTCTTTCACAGGGAACTTCAACTATAGAGATTAATTAATTGGCCAGCTGTGCACATTATCTTGAAACCAAAACTACTGTTTTCTTTCTTCCTAACAGTGTAGTTTACTGCCTCTACTGCAGTCTCTAAAAAGATTGAATAAAAATACTGATGTCCTAAAGTGACTCTCCAGATGCCAAATAAAGGTTCACAATTGCTTTTCCCGCTTAGAATACTCGGTAGTTGCATTTGGTTTGTCATTATATTTTGTGCTTTAGATTTGTAAAATGACCTTGTAAGCAATGACTTCCCTACAATTCTCTTAATTTGAGCTGCAAGTTGCATCTTACCACTCTTTGTTGAGTGCTTTCGCAGTAAAAGACCTTTGCCCAGCACCCTTGTGTCATGGTTTAAGCCGAACCGGTAACTCAGAACCATGCAGCTGCTCACTCACTCCCCCATTTCTTCCTCCCCCAGCTCCTGGAGAGATGGGGAGGAGAACTGAAAGAATGTAACTCCCATGGGTTGAGATAAGAACAGCCCAGTAACTAAGGTATAACACAAACCACTGCTGCTACCACCAATGATAATAATGATAAGGGAAATGACAAGGGAAGAGAATACAACCGCTCACCACCCACAGACCGATACCCAGCCTGACTGAGCAGTGATCTAGCCCTTCTGGGTAACTGCCCCCAGTTTATATACTGGCATGACGTGCTGTGGTATGGAATACCTCTTTGGCCAGTTTGGGTCAGGTGTCCTGCCTCTGCTTCCTTCCGGCTTCCTCTCCTCCCTGGCAGAGCATGAGACTCACAAAGTCCTTGGTCAGAGTGAACATTACTGAGCAGCAACAAAAAACATTGGTGTTATCAGCGCTGTTCCCAGGCCAAAAGTCAAAAACGCAGCGCTGCACCAGCTACTAAGAAGGAGAAAAATGACTGCTACTGCTGAACCCAGGGCACCTTGCTCTGCAAGTGACATTTCTCTTTTTGTCAGACTATTTTGTCTTTTTTTAAGCAGAACCTCAATTTCTAAATTGCTCATTTGAACACATTTCCTTAATTTCCACTTTTGCCACATTTTAAATAGCTTTCAACTTTGCCTTCCATATCCTGTTATCCAATTGTATAACTATACCAATATGTTCCTATCATCCAGTTACAGAAATACTAACTGAGTTTGATTGTATATTATGGACTCTGCAGTTCTTTTCCAGAATGTAACACCTGATTTCATAGTAGAATATCTACTATATGGGGTGCATGAACACTCAGAGTATAAAATCATTCACAAATATAGACATTTCTTGGGGACAGACTCTTTCCACCTGTTTCACTTTCATTGTCTTCACTGAGCACGTCCTGCACAATGTATGTGAAGTAGTAGTTATATGTGAAAATCTGATACACTCACAACATGCAAGCGGACTTGTATGATCCTAATGGGTCCCTTCCAACTTGGGATATTCTGTGCAAGACAATTTGTCCATGTCTTAGTCTTCACCACCACTCTGGTTGCATTTGTGGTTTGCCAAACTAACTGCTCCTGCTCTGCCTGATGCAAATACTAATATTCCTGAAAAAGGTTTTCCTCACAGAACCATAGGAAGAATAAAAACCATCTCAGGTTTACTCTTTGCTCTCAAGACCGGTTACGCACACAATCCTCTATCTCCTTTAGCATGTGGTATAGTTGCTTTCCAGCTCCTTATAGAAAAATAACAGACTGGAATCAAGTTTTCCTTGCTTCCGTGACTGTATTCTTCTACCTATAGCCAGCAAATGCCTCTCCCTCCAGCCCCAACTGAAAGATCTAAATTACAGTTACCTTCAAATATGACCAACCCTTTCTCACCTTCAAATCAGGCTCTTGCTCCATCTAGTCTATTGAAACTATTCTTCAGTGACTCCTTCTCAGGTAAGAGTTCCAGACCAGTCCTTGTCCTTCTCTATATGCCAGCCACATTCAAATGCATTAAATCTTTAAACTTTCCTTAAACCCTCTTTTCCAAAGATTCACATACCTCAAATAAGCAACACAGTTTATATATACTTACTGCAACTGTTTTCAGCCTCTTGATGTTTGCTACTTCTGCTTTAGACCTGAAGAGGACCCCAATGGCTCATCCATTTTTCCTACCTACCGTAGTCCTAGGCAGGAAACTACTCTCTATAAACCTTGCTTTGCTCAAATCCTTAGATCATCATGGCTATACCACTACTACTATAAACTCCTTGACAACAGACTGCCCTGGAATGCTGACACCACATGAAAAGTATCATATTCACAGTCTACTTGCATATAGGTATCAATTATCTCTTGTCCTTGATGATCTTTTTCTTTCCTGAATTTATATAGCCTTCAGCACAACAGCTTCCTGATTTCTGCCTGGAACTGATTAACACAGATAATAAATAATGGAAACAACAGTCTTACATGTGGCTTTATTTCGAACATGATGGCAGTCTCTGTAAAATGCTTGGTTTCAAAAGCACTCTTCCAAAGAGACCCTACACATAGATAGACTGAGCTTCTAAGCAGATGAGGTACAAACCTTGTTTGAACTGGACTAAAATAATCCTTGTGTGACTAAAACCTGCAGCTCATATAAAGTATAACACCGTCACTTTGGAAGACTTTACAAAATAATTCCATAAGCATTGTTCCAACTTTTGTTAAACAGCAAAGTCTTAGAAATATTAGCAGAGATGTGTGTAAGTGTTAATAGGCTACTATACGAATGACACCTTGTTCCTTCAGCAGGGCAGAGCTTGATTCAAAGAGCAAGTGGAAATGTTAACAGTGCCACCGCATATGCATTACACTCACAGACATTATAGTTCATGAAAGTCACTTTTTAGATCATCGTGTTTTAAATTGATGGGAAGAGTTTTTCCTCATTCACATTAAAGATGCTTACTACATAGATCTGACGTATTCCTTCCTATCCCTTCAAATTTTAAATTGAATCACAAGCTTTGATTCATAGGAGAAACATGCCAGCAAATGGAAAATTATTACCAAGCAATATAACCTTATATTATCTACTTAATAATTTCAAGACTATGTCAAGGTCATTTTACAGTTCTAGAACATGAACTGCCCATAAGAATTTTAATTACGTTTTGTAAGAGCCGGCAAAAGTATCCTCAAACACGCTTTATCTTTCTATATACCCAAAATTTTCTGACCTTAGTAGCAGAAACACATTCCTATATTTATTATTGGAATTCTGGGTTATCAGAACGACCGGTGACTCAGTTACTTTGACATCAGAAACAACAAATGAGAATGATAACTTAAAAAACACTAGTTCTATGATTCAGTAACAGCACAAAGAATACTTAAGTCCAGTTTGCAGATAAATCAGATTGTCGATGAGTTAACTCAAGTAAAATAACTAATATACTTATCATATGGATCCTAAGGCTATTAAATACAACAAAACCATCTTCAGTTACGACATTAACTGGGGTTTTCAGGACTGAGCACAACCTTATACTTTTGCTAAATTTACAAAGAATTCTTGCCAATTAGCTATCATGTAAAACTGCTATGTAAGAGTACTAAATATTGGTGCCTTTATCTCAGCAATGTGTATGTGTACAATGAGCTTAGGAACATTAACCATGTGAGGGTGACTAATTCAAAGATGAACAACAGAGCCCTTGTGTGTTCAGCACAGCTGGCACTGCCTGTATTATTTTAATGAAACTCTGCAGACAATCAGTTTGAGAAGGGACCTGAGAAAGTTCTTGTGGACAGGCACCATTTCCCTAGGATATAAGGGTTAACGTAAGATTAACACAGAAGTTACCATTTTCATACAGTAACTGAGGTGAAAAACACTGCTTTAAGCAGAAAAAGTTCACTGCACGTTTTCTACAGCTGACCAAGTCTCAAGAAGTGCAGTGAGACAGACATACGAATGAAAGGAGACAAAAAGACAAAGAATATGTAGCAACAGGACAATGATAATTTTCCAGAAATGGGTGAATGTCCCTTGGAAAGGTCAAGCGGGACAGTCACACCCTTGATTCTTTGCAGATTGGGAAAAGGTGGCAGGGTAGCTAATGCACATGCCCTGATCAGGACCTCCTTCCAGAACAGGCAAGTCCCTGGCAAAAGCAGGAACATGTTCATAGAGTTCTGAGTAGTCAGAGTAATAGGAACAGCTACATCATCTTTTCATTTCTAAGATGACAGATTTGGGGATGGTGGTTTTGATTCTTCAATTTACCCCCGAGCTTCTCTGTGGCCTTGACAAGTAACAGATTACAACTGCTGAAAAGACTAAGATCGAAGTGGTTGTCACACTGCAAATATCTGAACGATCTTACATGGGCTGAGTATGAAAATGAAGTTTGATGTATGGATGGCACACAGATGAGTGTTCACCTCACCTTTCCTCAGCAAGACAGCCACCCACTTCCACCTATGTGGAGGCAAAGTGAATTTCAGTGTTCAGGTGTCCTGCTGGATTTGCATTATTTCCATGATGTCCTTGTGACACATAACATTTTTTTCCCTGATTTCTAAATTATCTTTTGTCTGTCGATCACCTACAATATTGTACATCTCTACTCCAAATGAAAATATTTTACTTCACATTTGCAGCATATCTTACTGGTTTGCTTTCTGCAAACACATACGGGTTACTTGTAACTCCGTTTGCTCAGGACAGCTCTTTTAGAATGCAGTATTCAAGCCCTAGGTGCTTTTTTGAATTAGGACTGCGACTGTGTTCTTTATTCGCTAGTCTGTTCTATCTTCATTGTTACTGTAG
Organism: Lathamus discolor; assembly: GCF_037157495.1. Taxonomy (NCBI): domain Eukaryota; kingdom Metazoa; phylum Chordata; class Aves; order Psittaciformes; family Psittacidae; genus Lathamus; species Lathamus discolor. Next base: position 28,305,398 of record NC_088884.1, read on the forward strand.
AAGCCGGAATTAATCTGTGCAGAGGAACATGGATCGGAGGGAACAACAAACAAACAAGACTGTAGTAGCTCTAAGGCTGCCATAATGGACACCCACACTTACTGTAACCCAAAAGATTTGCAAACGTAAAAACCATTTCTATGATACTGCACAGTATCAACGAAACTTCCATCAGCAAAATAAGTTTTATTGATGTTTTTATAACTTACAGGTACACTTTGGCAAAGACAAATACATTTAGGAAACTCCCCCATACTGTGAGATGGCCAAGCTGCAAACAGGTTTAGACTCTTAAGTATACCTCACCTCAGAGAAGCACTGCATCACCATTTGATAAAGGAGACTATGAGCTGCATCTGTGTAGACACACATATTTAAAAGAGGTTACAGTGGCTACAGGGATATGGCATTATGTGTGTATCTTCTGAAGTCCTGCTGTCTTTTGCTTTTCCAAAACTCTCTGAGACCTCTTTAAGGCTTGCAAGACACAATGCTAAGCAGTATGAGGTACCAACAGTTATACTGAAGCAAGCTAAAACATGGATTAAACAGTAAGAGACCACTGCTCTTACGTTACTTTATTTTGCTTTGATCAGATATCTTATTTATAACTAACCCTTACAGTAACATTTGTTACTCAACATAGCACTATCTGTACAGCTCCTTTAATGCCATTATTCTTAGAGTAACATAAAAAATATGCAAGACTAGCATTATGAGCAGTAGTTTTTTATTTCCAGATCCTCGGGTTTGAGAATCTCTGACTCAACTCTGTAACTGCCATGGGGAACACCTCCAAGGCCAAAAGGGCGATAGAGGTGAGCCCCACAAGGTTTTCCTTTGTTTGCACTCCCTGTCCTCTTCCTTGAGACCATGAGTGTTATGCTGAAGTTATAACCCAACTGGAATGGGGAAAACACCATCTACTTTTCCATGACAAAAGCTTTTTTTCATTTCATTCCACTTACTGACCATGTGCACAGAAAGCTGGCATACTCCTATCCTGAACAGCTACTTTTCCAAGTCAAATGTAACATATGATTATATGTCAACTGCTCCAGAAATAATTAAGATAAAAGAACAAATTAATGTATATTCTTGCTGTGTAGCTACAAGAGCTTGGCAGAAAGGCATGCTGAAACTGAGCTCCTCTGGACACATCACTGGAGACAAAATGTTTAACATGTTTTTTTCCCCTTGATCCTTGCCAAAGGCAGACAGTATTTCTTGCATTTACTTCTGCCTTGGCTAAAGACACCTGGAATTTTAAGGCTTCCTGCTCTGTCAGTGGCTGATATCACCTCTCATAATGAACACTAATATCCATGCTGAAGGAATATTCTTCCTTTGACTCTAGCAGGGTCAGGGCTTGGTAATGTTCTGAAGCATGAAAATTGATATCCCAAATATAGTTTTAGATACACAAGTGTGAAATACTTATTAACTGTATCAATCCCTATGGTTTTCAATCCTTTCAAATAGTGGATGCTGTAGTCTCATTCTGTGACTTGTGGGCAACTGCATCCATTTATTAGTTTCAACTCTCGTGGCTTTTGTGTCTCGTAACTAAGGTACAGTATAAGATTAAAACAGAAACGTCTAAAGACTTCTCATACACTGCTCATCATTTCACATCCCCCCTTCCATGTTCACTTAAATCTTTAAATAAGAAAGATCTATTTGAAAATGCTCCCAAGTGAATACACTTCAGTTCTTTGGCTGCTCTTTTCTAGACCATTTGAAATTTTATAATATCTGGTTTTGTTCACTTCATGTCTGAAACAGAAATAATGACAGATTAGAAGTATTCCAGTAACTCATGAAACAACATATATCTTTGCTGGAACTACCTCCTGTAACTGTTCATGCTTTTGCCCAGAAGTGCACACTAAACAAGCTGCAGCAAGCCTAAATTTCCTTCCTTGACCAGCTGTGGTTAACTGGAAAATTAAAACTGTGTCACATAATTTTTCATTACTTTTTAAGCTGGGCTACCCATATTTCTTCTACACATATTTTATACTGTTTCAGGTTCTATAGTAATCTAGATTTATTAGATAACACATAATGAGTTCTGGTGCATCTGTTCTCTCCAGACATCCTTCCCAAACAGTTAACTGAAGTCCTAGGCAAATCGTTCTGACATCCTGCTATTAATGTTAACATATTCTGAGAGGAGAGCATTTGGAAGCTCTTTCCCTCTTTGCAGCTTTTAACCAGATCACTTGTCATTTGAAAGAGCTGTATATGCACATCCCAAAAATTGCAAAATATAGTTGACACTGCAGTAGAAAACAAGTAAAATACAGGGGCTTGCATGTAGGAAACCTCATATCTGGTAATATTTAACGCTGCAGTTATTAGCACCTATTTACACTCTTTTGAAGGCCTTCTGCCCCCTCTCCAGGCATCTATAAACTTTCAGACGCTCAGAATCTTTCACCTAAAACATGCTGGCATATGAAAAGCCATGAGCCATATTTTTAGCCAGTATCGCTCAGAAACTGTAAGTGTACCTTTCTGTCATGGTTTAAACCCAACCACACAGCTTGTTCACTCACTCCCCCCTGCTCCTGGAGGGATGGGAAGGAGAATCGAAAGAATGCAACTCCCACGGGTTGAGATAAGAACAGCCCAGTAACTAAGGTATAACACAAATCACTGCTGCTACCACCAATAATAATAATGATAAAGGAAGTAACAAGGGAAGAGAATACAACCGCTCACCACCAGCCAACCGATAAGTCGCCCAACCCCACCTGACTGAGCACCGACCGATACCTCGTCCAACCCTGCAGTCCTCTAGCCCTTCCGGGTAACTCTCTGTTACATCCTGGGCATGACGTGCTGTGGTATGGAATACCTCTTTGGTCAGTTTGGGTCAGGTGTCCTGTCTCTGCTTCCTCCCGGCTTCCCCTCCTCCCTGGCAGAGCAGGAGGCTCAGAAAGTCCTTGGTCAGACTAAAACATTTGTGTTATCAGCTCTGTTCCCAGACCAAAACTCAAAACACAGCACTGCACCAGCTACTAAGAAGGAGAAAAATGACTGCTACTGCTGAACCCAGGACACTTTCATTTCTTGACAAGTATCTGTATTGCAAATACATGTAAAACAGATTTTGAACATAAGTGATAATTTCTTTAGACATTTAACTAACCTTCTCTCAATATGGAATTTTCTAGTTTGCCAGCTAAATGAACATAAGAACACTCATATGTGAATAAAACTCCACAAAGTACAGGGAGTACACATTCCGAATACTCCAGAAGTAATGTTATTTAAAACTATGATTGCGTATGAAAGTGCATCTTCTACCTACTGTAGCAAAAAGGTCAAAAAAATCACATTTATTTTAATTTACTTGGCCTGTAGTTATCTGAAGATTACATTTTTCCACTCAGGAAAACAAAAGGCAAAGACCACATCTTCTTGAAGAGTTTACAGCTGCTACATGACAAATGCTACAAGTAGATGAATAACAGCAAGCATTTTTATAAATTAGTTATCAAATATTCCTGACTTTGTGCTCACTATAGCTTGCAGTAGGTGTGATATAATAGAGGGGATCTCAAATATGGAGTTTGCTGCTTAACCACCTTATTTAGACCAAGAAACTCCAAAGAATTATTCAGAGCATTTAAGCAAAAAGTCTAATTTTCCGCATGGAGGGCAGGTAGGATCTTAACTGTAGGTATCTGGCTTAGTTCCTTGTACCAGACTGAGTCTATTACATTAGCCTGTAAAACTGAACTAATTGGAAACAATCTTGAAGAAGACTGCATGAATGATCATGAAATCTCACCTGTATTTTGTGCAGGTAGAGTTTTGATGTGAAGGATCTGATGGATTAAGTGTGATCCTTGGCGAGACCTGAGCTGACAGCAAAAATCCCGAAGCTAGGATAAGGATTGCTACAGCAGTACCTAAAAATACAGATAAAGAACAGTGTGATACTTTTCTCCAGAGCACATGAAATAATTCTCTGTTGAACTGAACTATGCTTGGGAAAACAAGGCACTCCATTACCATGCATACAGCATTCACTAAGGAGTTATGATGAGAACCTAAGAAAAATACCCTTTGCTACATCCACATCTTGAATTGGGTTACATGCTAAAGTCAAGTGCATCAGGTTTAATATCCAGATATTCAATTAATACACTGGGACTTTTTTTTTTCTTTAAATGTGGAACTGAAGACTGCACAGATGAAGGGATTTATTCTTTTTGATGTTGAAAATAATCCTGCAAAGGTAAAATTTATGGTGTCTTTGAAATCACCATGCTTCTCCCCCTTCCCACACCAAAACTTGCAGTCTTTCCTATGAAATAGAACATAGCATCAGCCTTTTCAGTGACTCTACTTCCCTTTGTGAAAATAGAGAAATTTGACTTTTCATAAAAATACCACCAAAAAGCCCAATGGCAATTTCTGACCTTGTTTCAAAGAACGCACATAACATCTGCTAGGAAAAAGCCCCCTTCCATGTATTTGCTCCTGTCCCCCCAACAAATTCCTTGTGCACAAACTGGGCAAAATGACAAGAGGGAAGATGGCAAAAAAGGTTCATGCTTTGTGCAGTAGGCCATCACTAGAACATAGCTCATGCTTTTCCTACCTTAGTTGTCACACTGTATTATAATGAAAATTTATATACTTCACTACTGCAACTATCTCAAACTAACTTATAAAACCTTTACAGGTTCCCACTTGATGAGGCATTGAGCGCTGTATCATAAAAAATACCCTGTATACCTGTTTGTATATTCACTATTTATATGGCATGTCACATGTAACATGTATAGACTGATCTAAAATACAGAAATAGTAATAACATTATTTGTGAGTTAGTTACCAATGCTCTAATTTACATTATCCTTACCACACAAAACCCAATGCACAAAGCACTGAAGCACATCCCAGGCAGCACACATTTAGAAGTGTGCAGTGATTTAGCTAAACAATTGATGGCAAATTAAGGATATTGCATTTGGTGGGTGAAGGGCAGAGGGGATGTTTTGATTACAGGTTCAGGGGTGGGTTTGATGGTGTTTTTAATGAGAAAAGCAAGAGTTTTCTAGGTGGCAAACCCACACAGTACATGAAAAACTTTTTCTGAGATATAAATAATATCTTCAGTACCAAGAACTCTGTAATAAAATTAATCATGAATGTGTCTGTGCAGCAGTCATGGCTAACAGGCATACATACGAACTACAGGTGACTGGACCACACATTTGCCTGAACTGAGGCCACTAAAACATTAAACTCAACCATGAACTATATGTGGAGAATGCACCTACAGACCATAAAATGGGATTTCATCTTATTCTAGACTTGGCTTTGTACTGCTATGGCTAGTAGGTACACTAATAATCTCAGTTTTCTGGGCAGGCTGGATATTGCACTAGATTTACTGTACTTTCAAAATGCCATAAACCAGACAGCAAATATCCTTAGAAAGGGCCTATAATCTTATTTATATTCATTCTGTATATACTTTGTCTGTCTTTTAAGTTAACCAAACACACTAACACTTCCAGCACCTCTGCAAATGTCTTATTTCTTTGGAAAAACCAGCATATTTAAACTTGGCAAATGAAGGTTATTATATCTTCTCATTCTGTGGCAAGTTTGTCTATGATGAACAAAACCATGCAATTACAGAACATCATTAGCTGAGATGAAAAAACAAACAAAGAAGAAATATGGAAATATCCTGAAGATATTTTATATCCTCTGTGTTACAAAAAGAGGAGATCCATTTTGTTTAAGTACCATCATGCTTTCAAGTTGACAATTTCTGAAGTGGAAAAAGGAAAACACAAATAAAATGGATACTGCACTTGTCAAAATCCCTGCATGTTTCCCACTTAACAGCTTAGAAGAAAGAAATTAACTGAAGAACAGAAGAAAGATAATGAAACACTGGCAAGACATAAAATGGATGGCAAACTAAGAGGAAGCAGTAACTGTAGTAAAGAGAACTAAAAAGATGTGGGGCTTTTTGGTTTGTGTTTGGTGGGGGTTTTACGCTTCTGCACTGACCTGAAAGGCTCAGTTTTTCAAAGTTGCTAATGATAGGGGTACATGAAATTAAATTTAAAATAGCTCTTCCCAAATGTCATCAGAAAGCAGGAGAAGCTGCAGGAGTTCACGAATTAAATCACAGTATGTTGGCTTTTAATAAAAATCTTAATGTTACTATCTCTCTACTGATTATTCTTGTAGGTTATCATCTAATAAACATCACATGTTTATTATGTCTAATAAACATCACATGTTTATTAATGTCTACAAAAAAACCAACCCAAGTTCTTGCAGCAGCAGGCAAAGGTAGTAATTTTGACTTATTTTTATGTAACAGGAGACTGGGGCATACATGGCTTCTCCAAAGACCAAAGAAGCAGCCAGTAATAACTCTGCATGAAAGTCAATGTCCTTAGTAACATAAACCAAAGTAGAACAGTCAAATACAAGCTTACCCCATGAGAAAACTCATCATGCAAAACAAATCCATCAGCAGATTTAGTGATCATTTTATTAAACAGCCCTCTTGCTAAGGAAAACACATCATATCCACTAGTATGTAGATCAAAGTATCAAACACTGCATTAGAAACTTCTAAATAGTACAGACAGATGAAATATGATTTCATTACTGTCATTGTTTGTATATTCTTTCAGGAGGGACCTGTGATAAAGACCACAGCAAGCAATGCAGAACGGCTCAAGTGACGCTGCTGACAGCCAGAGACTGACCACAGAAGACAGACGTTTTTTACCAATCACTTTGTCTCCAAACATCACAAATAACTCTTAATTGTATTATATCCCTTTGTTAATTCTGTGCCCTATTTCTATATTCTCTTCTATTCTATGACTAATATGCTTTGTAAGAGACATACCTACTTTTCAAATGTATGACCTCTGAGTATGTTAACTAGAGCCAAAAAGCTGAGAGTTCTGTCACTGTGTAAGTCCACATAGGAATCACACCTATACAGCTGGGTCCAGAAGAGCAATAAACTCCTGAGGGGCTGGTCAGAGTTCTGTGGTTATTTGGGCCATATATACACACACATATACATATATATACATACATGCATACATACATATATATTCGTATATATATATATAAATACTCCATCCCAATAGATTATAAAGGAGAGGTAGCACCGGAAGTACCAGTGCACTGCCAGGAGAGATCCATTTTGCAGGAAGACAAGCAAGCAGATAAGTACCACAGGGGAAATAAGGCACTGAGCATAAGGAATGGTAAAGAATTGGGTCTTTCCTCTCTGAAAAACTTGGCACTGCCTGGGGGCACAGAAGAACTTACAGGAGAGATGATGTATTTTAACTGATCTGGAGGTAGACTGTGATAAAAGTAGTGATTTGAGATTTTGCCTCTATTTTTCAAAACATGATAAATGTGCTTTTCCAATCTCCTCTGTCACGGGCACATTTCTGAACTTGGATCATGAAAAACGCTTTATGTTTCTTGACTCCAAATCAAGATGGTAACAAACAAATACACATTTATTATAATTTGGAGCACCAAGCTGCATGTTTTGATTTACAGATTTACAGATTAGGGTAAGTGTGTATCAAACCAGAGACTGCACTGTGCCGTCTCTGTTCTGCCTATATAAATGCATTCAAATACCACGAGTGTTGATTAACTCCCATCCCATGCGAACTGCAGATGGCCAGCAACTTGGCAGGTGGTCCCCCACTCTGCTGTGTTGCATTAACTGGAAGTTTGGATCCCTGACAGCGACAACAGAACAAAATATGGAGACGTTAAACCTTTTCAGCTGAACACTTGTGAACACTATTTCGAGAGGAGCAGGAACTGTTCTTGGAAATGTCTGAACCTTTCAGTCAGAGGCAGATATCAGCCACAGATCACTTCTGGCAGAATAAGAACGTAAGGCAGTAGCAAACAAGGACTTACTGGTAAATGGCAGAACGCAGCTGAGCGTGGGCAAGGCTGCTTGCTCTGCCTTTTCCTGCTTCCAAGAGATTGCTGCCTGAGGACTTTTCAGTGTTTGAATATTTGGACAAAATCTACAATTCTAGAATTCTCTCTTTTCGTTGAGATGAGTTAAAACCACACTAGTGTAAGTACGGTATTTACTGGATTGTATTTGAGACGGCTCTTCAAATAACTGCATTATTTTTGTAAAAGGGCCCCAATGGCTATGTGCAATGTGCTTTCTCCGGTAATTCTTGGTAAGATGTTCTGAATTCCAATTAATGAGCCAGAAATAACATATCACATATAAGCACATGAGATTTAAAAACTAACCACCTGTGAGGTTACAGGTATTTGAGTCCTTATCCTATAACAAAACAGCATTAACAAGCTAAAGAAAAACTTTGTCACCCATGGCTTGAAGGAGAAAACTGCACCTGAAAAAATGACATGCTAATCCTCTTTTTCAAGCTAGCCTTTAGGTGTGGCACTATACTAAAGGTCTTGAAAAAGCCATATGATTTCAGGGAGAAGATGGGATGAACATTGTTAGTTTAAAGAGGACTACTCTGAAAAAGCTTTTAAATTTATTAGTATTTATTTGGTATTACTTTATTTTATTTATAAAATACCATACACTAATTAAGCACTCACCTGCTAAGCTACCAAGTGTAAGTTTCCGGCGACCCATTCTTTCAACAAGCCAGACTCCCACTAGAGTAAAAATGAAGTTTATAAATGCTGTCAGTGCAGCCAGCCAGATTGCAAGCCTATCGTCTTCAACTCCTGACATCTGCAAAATGGTAGCACTGTAGTACCTGCAAACAGAGGGAAAGACAAATTCCAACACCGTTAATTTCAATTTGGCTCATGTTATAGTTCCTGATTTTAAATCAAAAAAGATTGTAACAAATATGAAGTGTGACTTCCTGAATAACACAGCCACAGGCTGACACCCAATTACCCTGGGAAATCAGGCATAACCTAGGTATAACTTGTACTTGAATAAAGCTTTGAGTGGAGGACTTCAGGAGACAAATTGCCATTCTTTTGGCTGGTTAGATTTTCAGTGGTCAATCATAACCTGCTAGAAATCAGGTTTGTGTTTTTATCTTACATTAATCCAGCTTTCAAATCCAGCTGTTGCTTTGTGCTCTTTCTTCTGCCAAAATGTGGGATTTTGGCACTCTTGTGCACTGTCTAGGGAAAGACAGCTTGAAAATCAAATATGTTTTCACCCCTGTTAAAGGTCAGGCAGAGCTAATCTATGGCAGCCAACACACTGCAAGTGACACTCGCAACCTCCCGGTTTTAGGTTTTGCAATTTTACTTCACTGCCACTGATGCACCTGCAACCCTCTGTCTGGTACTACTTTTGTCTTAACCAGAACACGATTGCTTTGAAATGCCTTAGCACCAATCTGCAGGGATATGAATCTGCTCCCAACAGAAGCATTTGTCAGAATTTTCTACCTCTCTGAAAGGAATCAATCACTTCACGCAAACAGTAACTCATAAATCAACTGAGCAAAACGAAAAGGGAAGAAAGAGGAAGCCTTCTGCCATTTTTCAGAGAGCTCAAATGAACACAGATATTGTGCCTATGTTCTCAGGGAGAGCTAAATAAACCTCCGAGAAAACACTTGAGTAGTTTTGTTCACGCTGTAGAAGCCCTTTTCATCTTGTTCTATTAATCTGTGCTGACTGAAATACTGATATTCAAGCCCTCAAATACCCAGCAGCCTACAGGCTATCACATTAAAAACGTCAAAGCTCACTTTGTCCCCTCTTTTTTTTTCCTGTTCGAAACGCAGCTTGCTTTAAATGTCCCTTTGTTGTCTTAATGCCCAGGTGTGTTATCCTCAGAAATCTTAGTGGTCCACATTATTCTATTCTAAGCATAAACCACTTTTTATTTCAAATCGATAATCCATGATGGACAATATGCTCAAGTGACTGCTTGAGAAAGTGCTTGAGTCAGTTTAGATGATGCCAGATTGTGCCTATGGCTAGATATTACCACCTTGCCCACTGGCTAAGACAAGGTATTTGGACCCTCCAACCTCCCTTCCTCTGCTCTTCTTCCCCATTAGTATAGCCACTTGAGGCCATTCCTACACAACTTGTGGTGTGGTAGGAGAGGAATTCCAGAGGGAAACTGTTGGTACTGAGAACTGAGTATCTACATACACATGGGTTTTGAGCCTGGCTCTGCGGTCTGCCTGCCCAGTAGTAACAGCAATGCTTGTCCAGGCTCAGTCTATCTGAAAGAGCTGCACGCTGAGATCCCAAGCTAGGGTGCAAATCTTGCAGAGAAAAGATTCATAAAGGATAGACATCATCTGAATTAAAACACTACTGTTAATGCATCCCCACTTCTTAAGGCTCTCTAAATTAAATTGCTAACTGCTTGTCAAAATTGTATCACACTGTTCAGAATCATCCAGTCCCTGATCTCTCAATACCCCTTTCCTTTTCTTCTTAAGGGTAGGAAAATAGAAATCAATTTCAAGTCTTGGCCTACTGAAACCCACTACGAAACTCCTATTTACTTCCACCAGACAAGGTTCCAGGAGGCCACGTTTAACTGCACACTTCTAAAACTTTCCAAAATCCCATTCTACTGGGAAGCCAAGAAATCATTAGTTGTCAGCAGCAATGTGTAGTGTGTACATTCTACACTGTTAAAAAACAGCAAAGAATAAAGAATAAAAGCACATAAATGCTTACAGCCTCATACATACAAACAGGCATCTTCTGCCCCCAACATTCCTTATGGTTGCTTATTGCACTCACTGGTTATATATTCTCAACTAGAAGCTTACTGCTTATCCATAAATAGACAACATACCAAAGCCTGGGTGCTGGGCAATGATGCTGATGTTTATTATGGCACGGCAATCCAATTTCCAAAAATTAAAAGAACACGTGCATAGATTATAACTACTAAATGTATTTGCTTATGTTTACTTATTTTACCATGCCCATTTTTTATACCAACCTGTGTAGCCCTAACTGCCTAGTAATGTAACAAGATGACAGGTCTTTTTAGTTTCTGCCTGGCAAGGAAAAAAACTATGTGGCAGGAAAAGGTCAGGTTGTGATATTATACAACCACAGTGAATACTGCAGCTCCTGAAGGGAATGCAATTTCAGTGACAAAGTTGTGCAGCCCTGGCTTATTTTCTAAAATACTAAATATATTTAATATTTTCTAATACTTTATTTAATAATTTTCTAATACTAAATATATTTAATATTTTCTAAACTGTCGTGGTTTAAACAAAAGTCATCCATAAATCACACAGTTACTCTCTCATTCCCCCCCTTCTTTCCTTCCCTCCACTCCCGGAGGGATGGAGAGGAGAATCGAAAAGAATGCAACTCCCACGGGTTGAGATAAGAACAGTCCAGCAACTAAGGTACAACACAAACCACCACTGCTACCACCAATGATAATAATGATAAAGGAAATAAGAAGAGGAAAGAATACAACACCTCAGCACCAGCCGACTGATAACTCGCCCCACTCCTCCCAGCCAAGCACAGACCAATACCTCGTCCAACCCTCCAGTCCTCCCAGCCCTTCCAGGTAACTCTCCGTTACCTCCTGGGCATGACGTGCTGTGGTATGGAATACCCCTTTGGCTAGTTTGGGTCAGGTGTCCTGTCTCTGCTTCCTCCCGGCTTTCCCTGCTCCCTGGCAGAGCATGAGGCTCAGAAAGTCCTTGGTCAGACCAAACATTTGAGCAGCAACTGAAAACATCGGTGTTATCAGCGCTATCCCCAGGCCAAAAAATGAAAACACAGCACTGCACTAGCTACTAAGAAGGAGAAAAATGACTGCTGCTGCTGAATCCAGGACATAAGGAAAATGACAACAGCACGTGTGTGATCTCGGAATTTTTAAGGAAGTCCAATAACTTAGAAAGCAAATAAATACAGACAATTACAAAGCTACACAAAGTCATGAGTTGGATACATACAAAAAGATCTTAATATTGCTCATTTCTGAGGATTTACAAAGTTGTTCTGTTGAGATCTACATTAAAACATGAAAACCAAAACAAAACCTCAGACTAATCCTTTGACCATATAACTGAAATGCACAGTATTGGAGGAAATGAAGCAACCCCAAACACTTTCCTCCCACTTCTCCTTTAAAAAGTCAGGTTTTTGAAAGCAACGACATCCAATGTTTAAAGAAAAGGGTAATTTCCCCCCTTCAAGAAGATCTTAAAGACAGTTCCAGATGCATCAGGGTTCCCAGGTTGACTCACTCAGCAGAGAGCAGTCCACCATGACAGGCTTCGCAGCAATCAATCCAAAAAAAAACTGCCTGTCAGTCACAGCTTTGAGTGCCCCCATCATTCATAAGGGGCTGCTCCAGCCCATCTCTTACACCAGGTTTACTCCAACAGAATTTCTGTCCAAGAATATAGCGCTTTTGGACATAATCCGTAATTCTCATAAAATTAATGGATAAATCTCAGTAACTCAGAAGTACCATTCAACACCTTGAAAACATTTACCTTTTTGCTTTTAAGAAAACAAAAATAGAGCACTCTGGCACTGTTTTGCAAGGATTTGTTAACATTTTCTGGCACAATGCTTTGGAAATCACTGTCCAACTACTGAAACTACGCACTTCAAGAAAATCAGTGCCTAGAGATAACAAAACCCTCTATCTTTTTTTCTCAACTCAACTGAAATAACACAAAATGAAATGGCAAGGAACGCAATAGCCAGTAAGAAAATTATTAAAACCTGAAAAAATCCAACGTGGTGGCAATTTTAACAGATTTTCATGCTCATTTTTCTGATACTGTGCATGAACAAAGATCCTCACCTTCTCCTCTTATCACTTTATTATATGTTACAATAATTGGACTAAGATGGACAAAAGTACCCATAATAAAACATGCTCCACATTCACAAAATTGTATTTCATTTACACCTTCAACCTGTTTCTCTGCTCTGTTAGGAATTACTAAAGCTTATTCCCATCAAGTTTGATGATTTCCAGCATGGGAACTGAACCAGATGCGTCCAGGCTGGGCCAGGCATGTAGTGTTACCCAGCCAAGGTGCTGCAGCCCCCCTGCCCTGAGCAGCAGAGCTGTTGGACCAAGGGAAGCTCAGTCACAGCCTCCTGCCCACATTGCCAACTCACCTCACTCCCACTGCAGAGCATTAGACAAAATGCAGTTATTGTAAGAAGAGAAATATATTACAGCCAATATACACATGGAATATAGAGTCCTAGTGACATCTATCAAGCCAGGGAGCTGCATTAGGAGGAGACTATGCCAATGCCAACAGGGAAGCTGGACAGACACCATCTTGTAAAAAAACCCAAAATATCTGAGGGACTAATACATAATAATTCAAATTTCACATTGATTCTAACAGAAGTATCCCACTGAACTTACAAGTCTTCTAATTTGGCTCATGTTTCCCTCCCTTTACAAGCTATCCCACATGCATGTAAACACAGCTGTAACATTCTCTGAGATAGCTTGTTATTCTGACATATGCTTTGAGTATATATACCTTCAAATAAAAATAAGGAAACCAGGTTAAACCATCCTTCACATTTCACCTTAGGGTGATAAAAGATCATAGTGGTTTTATATTTGGCTAATCTGAACAACTACAACCCAAGAAGTGGCATTGCCATGGTGGGGAATACAGAACTCCTGCAGCAGCTCAGCCTTGGCAGGCTTAGCTTGCTGCTAAAAGGCTGGGGAAAGGTCCCATGCTCCTACATACAAAGTCCTGAATCACTTCACTTACTTAAAGGCCTGATGTAAATTTGTACACAATAAACTTTTCCTGAGAACTGAAAATTAGTTTGTAGTGTTGTTATTAACTGGTTTTAATCCTGCACACGTACGCTCCTTCCTCTTCTGTTTTTCGTTTTCAGCTTGAACACAACTATCTTATCATGCCTGGCACTTCTGAAGATTCAGAGGTGCTGAAGAAACAAGAACCACGAGCCAGGAAACTCCCACTGGCATTAACACTGCTGGAAAGAGGCCAGGCACATCATGTAATTGCAATTTACTGAAAGATGGACTGTACAAGCTTGAGAACACCTTCACAGCAAAGCAGGCTTGTAGACAGAGCACGCTTGCATCTGCCTGTCCCACCCATTTCTACCTACCTTATGAAAGGATTTAATCAAGAAAGCTTGACAGGGACTGCCTGCAGAATTACCATGGCTTCACCAACATGTTAAAGTGGCAACTCATCTGTGCAGATGTACTCACAGAAACAGAATGAGAGAGAGCAAGAGTGGCACATAGGATATTAGATGCCAAAGTACTGTAAATGAAAACAAGATAGGAAGAAGTTGATATATCTGGAAGGAGCCAAAGGCAGCAGATGCTCCAGGTATGGAGACTTTCTGACAGGCAGGATGCTATTGCCGTGCTAAGCACCACAGGAAGCCTGGTGCTGCGGTGATTTAAACCCAGCCAGTAACTCAGAACCATGCAGACGCTTACTCAACCCCTGCTTTCTCCCCTGCCCTGGGCAGGATGGGGAGGAGAACAGAAAGACTGTAAACCTAATAGGCTGAAATCAAATCAGTTCAATAACCAAAGTACAATATAATACTGCCACTACTAGTAGTAATAACAATAATAATGATGATAAGGGAAGTAATGAGGGGACAGAATAAAAAACTGAAAGGGGAAAAAAACCCCACAATAAACCCAAGTGATGCACAATACAATTGCTCACCACCTGCCGACCAATATCCAGCCTGACCTGAGCAGCGATTGGTCCCTTCTGGGGAACTCCTCCAGTTTATATACTGGGCATGACGTGCTGTGGTATGAAATACCCCTTTGGCTAGCTTGGGTCAGGTGTCCTGTCTCTGCTTCCTCCTGGCTTCTTGTGCACTCCTCACTGGCAGAGCGCAAGACTGAAAAGCCCTTGATCGGAGTAAGCATTACTTAAGGTAAACTAAACCCTCGGTGTCTTATCAGCATTGGCCTCAGACTGAAGCCAAAAACCAGTACTGCACCAGCTGCTAGGAAGAAAACCAACTGTTACAGCTGAAATCAGGACAGCTGGGGAAGGGAAACAGGCACATTGGCAAGGTGCTGTAGAAGCAGCAAAGTAAAAATATCCCTTGGTGAGACTTGTTTGAAATAAGGACTGAAGAGCAACATAGCAGAATTTGATGATACAATTGGAGTGTTGGATAATGTGGTTCAGTGTCCCAACTTCATGATCTGCACACCACAGTGATAACAGAGATATGATAGTTTCCACCACAGAAGCTGCATTCAGAGCAACCACGGACAGCAGTCTGGAGACCTGGGCAGCTATTAAAACTCTGCTGCTTCCCTGTCTACATCTGTAATCATGTCTGCCTTATCTCTTACCTTGCTTTTAACCCCTGTGTTTGAGCAGATAGATTGGACCAGATGACCTCTAGAGGTCCCTTCCAACCACAACCAGTCTGTGACTCTGAAACACAAATTCGATGCCTCCTTTCTGAACTCCTATAATACAAATTATTAATACTAATATCAATAGGACCACTGATATTATGAAGTATCTGAGCATAGATCTACTTCTCAATGGGAATTACCTTTGCCAGACAAAACTTTGCTCATGCTGAATCTCCATTAGCTATGGATAATGAAACTGTAAAGTCACAGCAAGGATAAGCACTAACCTTATCTTTGGCATTTGGCATATAATAAAGTTGATTACAAAAGCTACAAAGAACCATTTCTCCCCTGTGATTCCGCATCAGTCCCAGGACTATCACATTGTCAGTTTATAGCCTTCAGATTCCTTAAAAATTAAAAACCTCAGAACATTATCAGCTAAATTGAAAAAGGGAGCACTGGATAACCTCAACCAGCCTCTGAAAGCCAATATAGTGACAGACTGGGAAAAACCTGTCCAGGCATACCAGTTCTGTCAGGTCTTGCATGGTCTCCTCACAATCTCTGCTCTCCTCTGACCCAACTTGACTGTAAACTTCCTAGTCATGTTCACATTTAACTTCTGAAAGTTATGCAGACAGCCTCTTGCTTGAAATCGGGCAACTTGACTGCTTTCCCCTTTAGCATGTGTACTGCCTTTCTTCAATTTGTATGTTGGAAAAGTACCTCAAGCCCTATAACTTATGCCCTACAGACTGGCAGCTCCAAACCACCATGATTAGCTTGTCTCAAAGTTCTGCTCTGCACAAGACTGCTTCAGTGCTAGTCCCTCCTGTGGAACACTGCCATTCTCTAACACAGGATCAGTTGTTACATTTCAAAAATATTAGAAAACCTGGTTCCATCTTCTGCACTTAAAAGTCAGAGTATGAACGATGACATTTACACTAAAAAAATACGTATATTTAATATATATGACTTCACATGCAATTATATACCCACGCACACACACACAAACTTTGTGGCTAAAACCATTCTGTTAAACACAATACATCTTGTTTCATTTCACATGATGAACCGCTTGAGCAGGGCAGCAAGGAACATTGTGTTATATCTACTGTTGTCTTCCAAAAGATCAAGTATCAGACATTGCTGTTTGCACACGTCAGCAGCATCTCTTGTGTTAGAGATGAGATGTGCCTGGATGACAGTGTACAAACATCTTTTATCATCTGTCCACCGGACATCAATAAGACCCTTCCAGCTCATTAGGTTCTAAGGCAACTGGACTTCAGCTGTTAAACAGGGCTACTGGACACATATATCTCTATTTTCAGGTTAAGAAAGCAAAATAGCTAAGGACGAGATCCTGCAATCTCACTGAAGCCTTCCAATTTACAGCACACTGCTGCTTTACAGGACTACAATGTTAGATCAACAGTCGAATATTCTTTCCCATACTTCTACTTTTGAAGTCCTGAGGAGCTCTCCAAGGAAAAATTTGCTGTATCATCTCAAATCTATACCGGATTTGTCAAAATAAGTGCCTGAGACGCATCCTGGGGGTCTGCCACCCTACACTTACTGCAAACACCATCAAATCCCCAGTTTAACAGTAAAGCTGTATTGTGTCACAAATGCTTTCAGCAGAGAGTGAAATGACATAATGAATGCCATTTATTACAATCAGTATATTTTCATAATAACGGATTTTAAACCCACTTATTACTGTTTCACAGACAACTCCACACACCCGATAGGTTCTCTGATTCACCACACATTATCCACGTGCAAGCCACATGCAAAGGTTTTAAGGATTACCATTTATTTATGCTAAGAAAACATGGGATTTTTTTTTTAGAATCCAAAGAACCTAAATTCTCTAGCTGTTAATCAAAGTGTACCAGTGTTTGACAGGGATAAAAAATACCTTTCAAGGCTTAAGATCACCAAGATACACAAGGGAATTTCCTTTCCTAATTTAATGGGATACTGTCACACAGCTATTGGATCATTTAAAAATACTGTTGCAGTATCTGCTGTGAGACTGGAGAGAAAGTCCCTCTTTTTTCTTTTTTGCTTATTTGCAATGTTCCAGATAGAGGTGGGCTTTTTGCGCACAGCAAGACTGCTTTTCACCCGTTTATGTGGGTCCTTCACAGGTCTCACCTGAAACTTGTGGGGGAGGAAAAATGATTTCTTCTTCATAATAGAAAAACAGTAAAATACAAGGAGGGGTGTGGATGTTACTTAAAAGAAAAATAAAAAATCAGGAAGAAAAAAAATACCAAGCTCTGACATAAGCCTGCAACAAAGTCCTCTGCAAAGTCAAGGACAGAACCCTGTAGTTAAACCCATTGAAGAAGTGGGTTGAATATAACTGTAGAGTTAAACTGAAGACTAAAAGGCAGAGCTGGAAGTTAAATGAAAGCACCAGGAGGAACAAAGTCTTGACCATTCTCCTCCTCTTCCCAAAACAGAGTTGCAGTTTCCAGTAAATAGGTTGGCATCTGTAACACCTATATGCTTAGCACTGCAACAAAAAGCAAAGTAATGTCAACTTTTGTATCTTGCCTTCACTCAGTATAGAAGTGCCTAACTCTTCTACAGAATCTTTATGAAAGAAAATCACCACCATCACCCCTATTTCAGAAGTGGAGATCATGAAGGCTTTTGGGAAGTGGAGGAAGATGGATGACTATTTGCAGTTATCTACCAGTATTACCTGGTGATAATTCTGCAGCAGAATAACGAGACTCTAGAGTCACTGCAGATAAGTGCTCCCTGCAAATTAATAAGTATAAAAACAGAGAAAGAAATTCCCCAGGTGTTTCACAAAATATATCTCATTCAGTTATTCATTTATTCTGACAACTTTGCTTTAATTTATATTTAATATTGCAGGGTATTCTAACACTGGAAATCATTAATGCCGGCTATAAGCTGTTTAGGATCCCCAAAACCAGAATCAGTACTCACTGAAATCAACAGACTTGCTAAATGTATGTGGCATTAAGAAAATAATAAAATAATCAAGCTAGGCCCTTTGTTTAAGCCAAGACCAGCAGCAAACAAAGGGACTTCATGCACTATAGTCATAAAGTCATACAGTAAGAGCCAGGAGTTAGCAAGCTAGGAGTAATGGGATCTCAAAGGGCAATGACAAAAAATTGAAACAGGCTTTCTTTTGAACATTGTTCATGGATGCTTTCTGAAGAAACAGCAAGCTCCTGTGCTAAAGATTTATTTATCTGGGGGGAAAAAATGTACTACTTCTAATTTTTGCTTATGAATAAGAAAAAGATAACAACACAATTTAATCTTCACTTTTTCATCCATGGCTTAGCTTCTGAATGAAATCCTGCTAAATGTCCCAAACTTCTCTTCCAGGCAGGGGGAAGGAAAATCACATGTTAATAAATGCTCTATAAAGTGTTTTAAAAAAAGCAATTTCAGTGTTCCTTACAGGATCTGATCTTTCAGTCATGTTTCATTTAAGAAAAAAAGAGGGCATTTTGTCATGCACAGCAAGGCAAAGCGTACTTCCGTTTGCACAGCTCTTCTTTTCAGAAAATACATCTTCAGAATATTGCACCTCTAGTTCTTCTGTTCACCCCAGCGGGTCGGGTTCCACACATAAGTTCTGTGGAGCTTTATATAGGACAGCTTTGAGTAACCCTTTTGGTGGAGCTTTGCATGGAAACCATTTCAGATTTTATTAGACAGTACTGAAATAACTGCTTAAAGATACCATACCATCACTGAGCTTTGTTTCCATTTTTCCCAATTATAAACATATGAAAAATATATATGTATTTAGAATAACAATTTCAATATATACAAATAGGAGCTGCATAAAAATTTCTGCTTAGAAATGGCCCTTTCCATGGTAGAGATATATGACAATCCTGAGAGCAGCAGCCCCACTGTTCCCCTTAGCAACAAATTCATTAATACACATACATACATCTTCTTCAGACGGACATAAGCACAGCACAACTGCTTGGGAGAATGCAGCTAGTTCAGAGTGATTAGACAGGATGAATAGCTCACAAACTGTATTTCTTATCTCTAACATTCTCTGGCAGTTCTTCAAAAACCATGGTACTGGATACACTAGAGATGGTACTGTACCCACACAGAGAGGACGGGTTGTATGTACTTACATGCTGTAGAATACACATTATATACATTAATTTTACAGCCACAAAGCTGCAAAGCCCAAATCCGGCATTTACAGACGTGATCACATTACTGCCCATTCACTCAGGTATTGATTCCTGATTTCTGCTCACTTATCCCCACTTTGGGCTAAGCCCCCATGCTCAGACCAGCTCCTGCCTCTTTTCTTCCCTCCCAGCAGCTCTGTCAGGCTCCTGCTCTTTACCATCATATCCTACCATTTCACTCCTTGCACAGAGTAGATTGTTTCTATTTCCTTATTTCTGAATGTTTCATCTTGCACTCCTGCTTTTCACTTAGCATTTTTTTAATGTGTAATTTAAAACACCATCCCCAACCCAAAAATCCCTAATCCTCTTTCCCCCTTCACTCCTCCAATTCTTGCATTTTCAAGTGCAGAACTTGATTTTCCATATAATAAATCACACAAGCGATCAAAATAATTCGTCTATGACATGTAAAAAGTAGTTAATATTCCAGTTACACTGTATTAATTCATATGTAAAATACGATTATTATTCCATCCTTTTCCACTGTAATTAGAGGACGCTGCATTAATGTTTATCTTGCACAGCTTAGCATTTTTAGAGCTCAACCCGTAAGAATGACTGTAATGAATTACTTCTAAGAACCCACAGAATTGGTCTAAAATAATGAACAGGTCATTCCGATCGCCAAGGCAAATTTAATGAAGACACAATAAAGCTTTTTGGCTACCAAGCTATTTATTTATTTAAGATGCTGACTGACCTTTAATATAGATTTCCTAAGAATTTTTAAATCCAAATATTGCCTATTTTGTAGAAGTCATTTATTGCTGTATCAAGCCTCCTTTCTTAAGTCTCTGAAATGCATGCTAGTGTCCGTTTTAAAACCGAGGAAGCCCACAATTGCCCTTCAGCTTCCTTCCTACTTGTCCCAATGTCACAATTACGAAAGCCAAGTGGCCAGCAACAACGCTGCTCTTAAGAACAGAGCAACTAGACAGCTCAAAACCAAACCAAAGTCCTCTCCCATCTTACAGGCTTTAGGTTTCTTTTGATGAGGTTTCAAATACTTGAACACAACATCCTGGTCCCCCCAGAAGAACAAGCGTCAAGCCAGACAACGAGCTGCACTCTGGGAAGGCAAGAAGATGCACAAAGGAAAAAATTAATTTAACCAAAAGTTAGGCTACTGAGGTGACTGACTGAAGGGATTCCAGCAATGAAAAAGGAAAACAAAAAGAGATGTAACTGATAGTAGAATATATTGCTGGGGATATTGGGTTGGACAAAGGATAGCAGAAATGAGAAAGTCAACAGTTAACAAGTCACTGAGGAAAATCTCATCTGCAAAGTAAGTGAGGTTGACAAAGGCCCTGGCACACAGTGCAGGATGGCAGCACCCAAGCACACAGCAACACAGCCAGTGCCATGACACAACAGCCTCTAGCTGTAATGACCCTAGCACACACAACCAGTAGTGATGGAATAACTGGTGGAAGCCTACTTGAAGAACTTTCTTCTGTTTATTAATTAATCTGTTGCAGCATCACACCAAAACGAAACAAAAGCCACCCCTCTATTGGCACCAAGCCCACAGTCATTCAGGGAAAACTCCATGATGAGCAATAAGAAATAAGAGCATGCATATGTGCGCATGAGTACACCATAGCTGCAGTCACTACTGGGCACAATGCCCTTACTAGTAACGATTTTAAGCATATGTCCTATGTAAGGAGAAAAAAACAGTCCTGGAAACTAACTGGTACAAAAGTCTTCCTGGGTTCAAATGTGCAGATTCACCCCTGTTAGCAGCAGTCATCTCAGGACTGTTTAAATACAAACCTAAAAGAGTAATTGTAGCATGACACTGTCTGAACTCATTATTCATGATGGTAGATGAGATCCCTTTTTGGAGTACTGCTTTTGGCAAAAATATCCTAGAGTTGACAACTTCAACTGACCATTCTAAATCTGCATCCAGGAATTTATATTTTTGGATGTTTCTGGCACCAAATAGCAAGAAATGCCAACTGCTCAGTATCTTTCAAATCCATGCCACTCATGATGCTTTAATTGCGATTTCTAAATCAAATCTAACATTTTAATATTAATAAAATCAAATATTACTTTTGCAATACACTTCAGACATACACTGCACATAGACTAGATCTCAGCAGACTTGTACTTTCCCCTTCCTTAGGAAACAAAATTAATTGCACAGCAAACTTAAATGAGTGCAGTGTGCATATTAATTTGGCAGTGTCTGCTTCTATTACAGTCTTTTCTGTTGTCTTTCATCCCATCTGTTCCAGCTGAGAAAGGAAGAAATCATGGCAGACCCCAAAAATTCCTTAGAGCGATATCACCAATGCACACATTTTTTTCCTTTCATGTTCAGAATGGGTAAAATTATATAAGTAATGTTAACATCATAGCATATAAATGACAATCAGAAACCCAAAGGGTCTGATTTCTTATGTTTGAAGGATTAATTTACCTGAATGCAGAATCTAGCTACTGCTTTTGACTTGTCCTCTTTACTTTCAACAGTAAAAATTGCTCAACAGCCTTCTTCTTTGACTCCAACTTACTACAAAGTAATCTGCAAGCATCCCAATTATGTGTTTCTGCTTTTCTGCCAATAAACAAAGCATCAGCCTCAAGTTCTGCTGCTCTAACCTGAGTTTCTCAAATTAGACCTCTTCCTACCCATGCTGTTTCACTCTGTGCCCTGGATATGCTTTGTAGGATGCTCCATGTACAGCAGAAGTGAGAAGAACTAGGTTCTAATTCCACATCAAGTAAGTAAATGTAACACCATCAGCTAGAAAGACCCAGACAAGCTTTTAGTATCTGTCATGGTTTAAACCCAACCACAAACCTTGTTCACTCACTCCCCCCGCTTCTTGCCCTCCCCCTGCTCCTGGAGGGACGGAGAGGAGAATCGAAAAGAATGCAACTCCCACAGGTTGAGATAAGAACAGTTTAGTAACTAAGGTACAACACAAATCACTGCTGCTACCACCAATGATAATAATGATAAAGGAAGTAACAAGAGGAAAGAATACAACACCTCAACACTAGCCAACCAATAACTCGCCCCACTCCTCCCAGCCAAGCACAGACCGATACCTCGTCCAACCCTGCAGTCCCAGCCCTTCCGGGTAACTCCCCGTTACATCCTGGGCATGACGTGCTGTGGTATGGAATACCTCTTTGGTCAGTTTGGGTCAGGTGTCCTGTCTCTGCTTCCTCCCAGCCTCCCCTCCTCCCTGGCAGAGCAGGAGGCTCAAAAGTCCTTGGTCAGACCAAACATTTGAGCAGCAACTGAAAACATCGGCATTATCAGCACTGTTCCCAGGCCAAAAAATGAAAACACAGCACTGCACTAGCTACTAAGAAGGAGAAAAAATAACTGCTACTGCTGAACCCAGGACAGTATCAAGCCTAGAGAATCACTTCCACAAGCTGAGCTCCTTTGAACAAGTGTGCCTCACCTAGTGCCCTGGATGCCCATATCACTAAGCCCTACAGCACTTTAAAGCGACCTTTTTGACTTCTTTTGCAGAAGACCTCTGCAAACATATGGTTATGCTCTGCTAGCATATGGTTCCTATGTTTTACACTCAAAGGAGATTCATGGCTGAAAATGCAAGAGGAGGCAGTAATGGCCCCACTCTAGAGGAATCTATTTCTCCCTTTGTTACGTCCCACAGCATGGCTTGCTGGTCCTCTGGTCAAGTTGCTGACTTCTGTGAATCCCCTTTACAGATACCTCAGCCCACTCGTCCTACGGGATGACACCAGGAATTTTACTTACAGAAACTGAATCTATTTACTCCTCCATGGACTTAGCTATTAGCTTGTGCTTCCTTACTTGTTATGTGGGTGCACTCATGTTTTACCACTGCTGTGAAGTTTGTGACTTCTGCACCAGTTGTCATTCATAAATGCTAAATAGAATTATCATTACTCTTTGGATGCAATGAGAAAGTTAATGCAGCTATGAAACAGACCTCTAGCAGAGGACTCCAATATGTTCCTAATGTACTGTGAAAAATAAAACTGTACTTCGGAAAGCTCTGAATGGCTATTTTGGGAAGGTAAGTTTCAACATAGCCTGCACAATGAAAGCAAAGCAATGTGCCATGAATGCTACCTGTTTAAAAGGACAAATACATTGCTGTCTTCTTCAGGATGAAATGTGGCAATTAAGCACCACGTCAAAATTATTAGAGCTATATAAAGCACTGTGGAGTCTAATGTAATAAAGAGTTAGATTCTCTACAGTGCAGAATGGTAGCCTTTTATTCCATGAACCATATGCTAGGCAGCAGATTTGTTTGATGATCTCTAGATGGTATTACACACCATATACTTCTATTCAATCATGAAATTCTGTTCTAAATTTACATTGACAGCTTTTAAAATGTTCTTATATATGACTTACCCACATAGGAGAGAACTTACTATTTATACCTTGTATCTAGTTCAATAGTGTGCATGCCACTGTTCACTGCTATATGTTACATATAATATTTATATATTCTTTGAATTTAAAATTCAGTGAAGCTGCTAGAAAACACAAAGTTTAAGATAAAATTGCGTGAAAATTTCTGACATGAAATCAACAAATAGCTGAAAAGATTCTATGCTAGGTATTTTCAGAGTCCCTTTTAAAACAACATTTCAGCTTCTCTCTGAAATAATCAGTGCTACTTGGGAACACCTATTGGAGCATAAATACAGAATGGTCTTTGTGTTTAACTGCTTCCACAAATCTGCTGTCTGTTTTCCTGCATTGCCCCTGGGTAAAGATCACTTTCATGTTTATCATTTCCTCGTTGCGACTAATTAAGCTGCCAAGTTTTAAATCCCTGCCAGATAATATTATGCAGACCGATTACTCTATGTGCAAGGACAGCCTGACTACATCCAATCTATGCTCTCTGTCCTGCAGAGTTCACCATATGAATCAGATCAAAAATCTAAATTTTAATCCCAGTTCTATATTTTGTAACCTTGGAGACTTCATATTATTCCTTCACATTTGTTACTCCTCTGCAAAAGCTTTTTAAATACATTTTCCACACTTATTGTGAGAAGATTTGAATGTCGATAATACTTGAAAGTAACTGCAAAAGAGAAACTAAGGTAGGTGTTGATCAGTTCGAACGCTCACCAGAAGTACCCCACAGAGGTCTGCATTAGAGCTTAGAAATACGATGAACAGCACCAGTGATCTCGAAAAAGGGGTGGTGAAGAGTGAGGGTTTTTTTCAGGGCAATGAAGACGAAATCTGGATTTTTCTCTTAAATTGTTAAGAAGCT
This sequence comes from Lathamus discolor, assembly GCF_037157495.1. Taxonomy (NCBI): domain Eukaryota; kingdom Metazoa; phylum Chordata; class Aves; order Psittaciformes; family Psittacidae; genus Lathamus; species Lathamus discolor. The sequence goes on from NC_088884.1 coordinate 28,330,285, forward strand.
CAAATGGTCTTTCCCTGCCTTTCAGACTCCAATGAGAGAGTTCTGTCAAGATTATCTTCCACTCCATATAAGGAGCCCCTTCTGCAAAGACTGACTGGAGGGACTGCCTTTATTTTGAAGATAGTATGCAACAATCCTCAAACTTCAGCACCGATGTGCTGAACTGACAAGTACTTGGAAAATACTTCAAAAGGCTACACTAGTAACATCAGTACTAAGCTCTGCACTTGGCAAACACTAATCACAGAAGCAAAGTGGAGAAAACCTAAGGTATTCTTTTTTAATTAAAGAAATTGAAAGATATAAGGACAAGTAGTTACATGTGTCCTAATTCCATAACTTAATGCAAAATTAATCTAATCATAACCTCAATACAGAATCTGTTTTACATCCATCAATGTACTAACTTACTGAAAACCAACTGAATGTACCAAACAGTAACACCTTGGCTTACACAATTCTCAGGCAGTTACAGGACAAAGGGCCTCAGTGGGAGTTAAGAAAAATATGCTGCTGTAAGAAAAGATTTATTACACATACCTTAGTATGATGACAAGATTCCCCCTGGCATTTTCCACGTTACTTCTGCTCCACTATATCAGGTGTACATTTACACCAATAACAAGATTTAACAGCACTGAAAATTAAAACTTTAAAGTGCAGATAGCCTGCTGCATATTACTGTAGGAAGTTATTCGCTTTGAGCACTAACATAATTTTAAAATCTAAAAGATCTGATTTCTGGTAGTAACAAACCAGGTGAGAGTTCTGAACAGGACCATGGTGACGGGAATAAAGCTCTAGACAGGAATAAAGGAGAAGAGGCTGAGGGACGTGACTTTGAATAGTCTGGAAAAGACTACAGGTATTTTCTACAACCTAAGCAAGGCTACTAACAGAGTCAGCCTCGGTCACAATCATCACAAGCTGCAAGAAGTGAAATTCAACCGAAAATATGGGAAAAAAGTTCTTCGTCATGAGACTGGTGAAGCGCCAAAAAAGTTTGCCAAGGAGGCTGAACCCATCCTTAAAGAGATTTAAAAATCTCAACTGGGTAAAACCCTGTGCAACTCAATCTAACTTTGAAGGTAGCTCTGGAACAGCAAGGTGGACCAAATGACCTCTAGATGTTCGTCCTAACTTACATTACTCACTAACTTACATTACTCACTAAAAGTTAACTCAGTAGCTAAAGGCTGTTCAGTCATTTCCACAATCAGACATTTAAGACATGCAAAGACCATTTCTAACTTTCTTGAAATTCATCTAATAGAAAGGATGAGAATGAAATTCCTGACCCAGTCCTGCACTATTGCAGGAAACCACAATGCACTTCATAAAATTAGTTAAGCTTCACCTTACATTATGCTTCATTACCATCCCCTTCCAGCAGACAGAGACTGTCTTCTGATTTTGAGCCCATTTTTATCACCACTGGCAATGAATCCTAACTTTGCTTAAACTTCATTAGCAAAAGGAAACCTTTTCCACTAAGGTCTGTAACAAGAATACTAAATAAGGAGAGATTAATTAGTCTTTCCAGTACAGTATCTTTTCTCAACCTTCTGTCAAATCAGGTTTGCTTTGACCTTTACTCAACTTACAGTTCTTGGGCAATGCCACCTATTCTTAAACTAAAGCTGAACAAAAAACTTTCCATGTGAAAAAAATCAAAACTACGCAGATAAATGACATTTTCCACATTTTCTTATTCTAGTAAACCCACTTATTTGTTCAAAGAATGGTATCTGGTTGGTCTACAGCTTGTTTTTCTTGACTTTTCTTTGTTGAATCAATGCATTTTATCTTATTTGTCCCATTTTACTTTATGCAACTACTTCTCATACTTTATTTTTCTTTATTTGCTTGCACTTCTCCTGTATTCAGCTACTATTCTATCAGAATTTTTAACCACAGTCTCTTGGTATAAGAGCTGTCCTTCCGCTCTCTATTTCTGCACTGTCTCACACATCACTGTCCTCTTTCACAAGTAAGCCTTTAAAATGCCACAGTTCTATTATGTTTTATTACACTTGAGGCTGGCGACCACAAAACTGCCTGTTTTTTCCACCATTTAATGAAAGAATTCTATTATTACATAAAAATTCTATATTCCTGTATTCATATGCCAATAGTAAAGCTTGCTGCTAATGGTTAATATGTTCCCTCTTTCTGAAACTTGCTACGATTCAGCTATTAAGTTTATGTTCAGCTATTAAGTTATTAAGTTGTATGTGGAAGGTAAAATCTCCACTTTCCTAGGTATTTATGTTCTGATGCAGGTATTGCAATTGAGGCAAATTTGCACAGCAAGTGCTGGATTTGTTTTATGGACTGAATTCAGCTAACATATAGCTAACATGAGTTGCTGTTCTTAAAGAAATACATGCATTTCTTTACTGTAAGAGTGGTGAGGCACTGGAATCGGTTGCCCAGGGAGGTTGTGAGTGCTCCATCCCTGGCGGTGTTCAAGGCCAGGTTGGACAGAGCCTTGGGTGACATGGTTTAGTGTGAGGTGCCCCTGCCCATGGCAGGGGGGTTGGAACTGGATGATCTTGAGGTCCTTTCCAACCCTAAATATTCTATTCTATGATTCTATTACTGGGCTGGAGGAGGAAAAAAGTACCCTTTCAAAACTTCTATGACACACAAGCTATTGCTCTTTTTTCCCCTTCTTTTTCTTTTAAACAATACCAAGTATGTAAAATTCAACACAATGAATGAGGAAAGCCAAAAAAGTCAAGCCTTCAAATTCATGGAATCAGATGAGAGGAAAGAAAGTCTTATTGCCACAGTGTGAACAATGAAGATGACTCTGCCATCACCTTATTCATAAGATGAACTGTGTTTTACACAGAAATCGTTTTTATACATCACTCAACCACACTCAGCAGTAAAACAACAACAAGCAACGCACACGAGATTTGTTTGAAAAAAACTTAGGGGGTTATGTTAATAATATCGTAAATACTGAACAGCATAATATTGCCGGAGTTTTCTTATGCACGCAAAGATAATTCACCTCTAGTACTTCTAGAAGAGTAATTACTCCACCTGCTTGAGTATAACCTAAGAAAACAGAAGAAATGCATTATCAAAAATGCGCAGAACAACCTTGATTCTTCCTTCTGGTCTTTTCTGTTTCTTTTTTTTAATAAGGATGATGATAATGATCTATGTGCTGCTTTTAGACTGTAATTAATGTCTAAACAAACTACTTCTGGTTTATATTCACACTTCATCCAGCAGGTTCTACTGAATTATTATCTGGTTAATACTTATCGTTAGAATGATATTCTTACTAGAACAGGTTACATGGAAACCAGAATGAAGGTTTTATAAGATAAAATAATAGAATTGCATAAAAACTCCAGTGAGAATAGGGATGAAATTCTGTTATCAAATGCCTTGTTAAGGTCTCCAGAGAAAGCCAGTCTTCTTGACAACTTTAATTTAAATCCCACAACTGGGATTTTGCTCAAAAATGTCATCTTGAACAAAAGTTTACTTCACATTTTAGAATTTTCATGACAGGTATCTAGAAAACTTAGGGTCTTACAAGAACTTGAACTGAAATATTTTAATGAAGTATGAATTACAGCACAACTGGCATCAGCTTTCAAAGTCAATTCTCCCCAAAGGTTGTTTTAGAACTGGCAACCTTGAATAAAAACTGCATCTTGACCTGACAGCCTGGCTGATGGAAGATGACTGCCTTCACAGTATGCAAGACAGATGATTTACTGTTTCACAACTGATGACTGTCACCACGCGTCCTCATTACACCAGCTTTGTTGGTCTGCTAAGTAGAACTCTGGAAATAGCATTAGAATAAAAGTACTTTTCTTCACAAAGTGGACAAGATAAATCAATCCCAGGCAGCCAGGAACAGTGAAACCAAGAAGGAAAACCCATCACATAAATGAAATTTCTGTGAGTTTCATTGGCACAAAGGAAAGGTCCTCTTGCCTGAGGACATTCAAATCAGCAGTCCTGAGAGCAAGTTTTCATTTACAAGAGGAGAACAAAAAGACAAATCAAAGATACAAAGCAGGAGCAGTTCAGTGAGCAGACACACAAAAGTTATGGGGCAAGGGAAGAGGCATTATCTCCTCAAGCAAAGCTGTTAATGAATAGGCTTTTCCTCTTCCTGAAGGGCAAATCCCGACTGGACATAATCTGCATATACGCTGGGAGAATGTTCCCACATTTTGCACTGATTGTCCTGGCCATATGAACTTCGTCAACTATGGCCTAAGATATTGGAGTAAACTACTTGTGAAACTTTGTCCTGGAATTATTGTATATCTTATAATATTTATTTATGTAAAAGTTAACAAACATATTGTGAGGACTAAAATCAAGTAATTTAGCTTCTCATCTACTTTTTTTCACCTCTCTTTTTTTTTTTTAAGGTCAGGTGGAGCTAGATTTGTCAGCAAGTGACTGTGACTAGTAGGATGATACTGCCTTTGTTCTGCTCATTCCCGCTCAGAGAAAAAGCTTCTCTGCATGCAGGAAATCTGGGTTCCCAATCATTGAATCTGAATGCTATTGTTTTGTCATAACCCACCTTTTGTGATTTGGATTGGTTCACAAGATTTTAAAATGTACAGTCAGATGCACGGTAATGCATTAGTCACACACAGGGTCACCCGAACAGTAACTGGTTGACAATAAAAACTTAAAAAAGTTAGCAAAATGTAGGATATAAAATAATTCCTCAAAAATTCAACGGTCTACTACTATCTGATATAAAGATACAATCTTATTTGTTCTGAAATTTTCTCATGCCAGTATAATAGTAGTTAAACAGACAGATCAGCATGCTAAAACTCCACTATTCATCTGAACTCTCGCTTGCGCTTCTGCCCCATTTTCCCTGCTGACCGCTGCCTTTGTCTTCACTCTTCTTGGCTTTTTATTTGGTCTGAATTCCACCCCAGAATCTATTTATGCATCTAGAAAAATATCCAGGACAAAGCCAAGTAAGATGTGTCTAAGAAAGACTGATTCTCTCAAACCGAAGCTTGCCTGGGGATCCTTGCCAAGAGAAGAATACCTGTAAGTACCATAGCAAGACTCCCCCATACACAAGCAGTTTCACTGCTCGTCCTAACAGTGCTTCTGATAACATCACATACCTGCAACAATGTATTTTATTATTTCCATATCTTAACATGCAGAGTTGTTAACATGCTTCTTGAAATAGAACTTCCGCAATGGTCATGTCTTAAAGCTAAGCTGCTATTTTGTTTTCTAGTTCTACAATACACATACTAAGTGTGCATTCTTTTGCTTATAATTTTACCTTTTACTCTCCAGTCTGACCTCCAGCCTCAGCCTTGAACTGTCTGGACCTCTTTACATCTTGCAGCACTTGGTCTTGTTATCGTCATCCCACTGTGACTGCTGGGGTTTCAGCAGGCCCACAGCTTCTGAGCAGGGAAGAGCCTGGCACTCCTTGCGTAAGACTGACTTGTTGATCTGCACATCAGTTTAACACTGAGAAGACTGAAGGCACTTTTGCAGTTGTTGCCATAGTTAACATTGTCTGGCAAACAATTCAGATTACCAAGGTGTTAAGAGATGTGTGTAGTATTTAACATAAGACAGTATATCAGAGAGACTGGTAAGTCATTATGATAACCGAACTGACAAATACTCAAATCTAGGTGGTCACGTATGTTCTTCATTTAAATAAATATTCATTTAAATATTCATTTAAATATTTCATTGTAAAACAGAGCATGCTGCAACATAAAATACATACATTCTGTGGCTGCAAAGTTCTGACAGCTATCGTATTCTCAAACACCAACACCGACATTGTAACTGCCAGACTGTACTTGCAGTGGCAAAAAAACAAAGGGTGACAGCTAGCCATTTTCTAACTGAGAATGTAAAGTCTCAGGTTCATTTATTAAAAAGGTTGTCATATCTCATCAGTAAAGGTCCTTTCATTGCATAAATAGAAAGGATTATGTATGTCATTTTGTGGTTGGTTTGTTGTTGTTTTTTTGGTTTTTTTGCTCTTTACATGGAAAGACTACTTTTGTTAAGAGAAATTAGATACTTATATGCAGTACAGAAGCTGTTGTCTGTGACATTTGGCGGTGCAAGACTACGACCTTCCTTCTGGAAGGGAAACCAGGATAAGGACACAGCAAGCTTTCCAACTGTGGGCACTTAGGAGAAGGAGGAGGAGAGAAATCAGATCATTAGATTCCACACTAGGATAAAAACAATTACTTAGGAGAGAACTGTCTGCAACATTATGCTGTCAGAAGCAAAACATCACATAGCCTCACTCCTAAAGGTTGACTACATTACTGAAATATCTGTCTCCACCACTGGGAAGGACTCGGTGTGCTAAGTGCTGTACAAACACAGAAAAGTTAAATGAGCTCTCCCAGAAAGCATGCAATGTAAACACAAGGCAAAATACCCCAAAATGGGCACTGACAGATGGGAGAGATAACGAGGATGCACCACTAATGCCTGACGTGTAACTGTGTCAGCACACTGACACCATGGACTGCTCATGGAGACTGTGCATTGAGAAGGGTGCTTTTTTGGTTTTGTTTGGTTTTAAGAATCAGGTTCATGAAGAAAACTTGCCTTGCAGGAGAAAAGGAAATTAAAGGTGAATAAATTAAAGGTGAACAGCTTCCAACAGATAACACAGGTAAAATGCCTGGACTGGGGAAATACAAGATTGGTACAGCAAAGAAAGGAAACATCCATTTTCCACAGTGGTCAACTGCATAGCATATCTCCCTGTCAATTTCATCCTTTAAGGAGCAGGGAGGAAGTAAAACAAAGCTCTTTACACTTAGCTCAGTCAGTACAGTAAGCTGTTCTGCCCAGGGGGACAAGTCTAATGGGCAGAGACCTGTGTGTTGAACAAATCAGAACCCAACATACTGTTCTTAATCAAAACATACTGGAGCAGCCTAGCTCAGAGTAGCTGAAAGCCTGGAACACCCTGGCATCATCATGTTGGAAAGAAACAAGCACACAACATTTTTTATCAGGAATATTTCTGAGAGAAGCCGAAAGGATATATGCTTTGTCTTTGAACGGTGGTGATCTGGATATCCCCTGAAGGTTAAGGCTGACATGATGCTCTTCCTTTAGACTGCTGCCGCTCCTTACCAGACTCAGTAACATCTTCTCCAGACAGAAACCTTAAGCCAGCTGCCTTTTCATTCAAGTCCTTATCTCAGGCTGGCACTTAGAAATCTGAGGGACGTAACAGTCTGCATTTGATGGGAATAACTGTGGAACTGGGAGTTGTCAACACTTATTAGAGTCATAAAGAGACTGCCACATAACGGGAGACTGGAGAAAATCAGAACTTGTATAGTTTTGAGAAGAGGCGAAACTCCATGATACAAGTACAGTTCTGAACAGGAATACTGACAGAACGTTAGCTTTTGCTAATTGTACTCTCATATCGGGGAGAGCATGGGGAAAAAGTCAGAGACAACATATATGAAAAACAGACTGAAAAAACATCTTAAACAATACTTATCTGGCAGACCTGTCTATGTAGGTTGCCAAGTTCAGAAATTTCACAGCATTTAAATATACTGAATAGTAATATGCATACAACAAATAATCTTGCACTTTAGCATTAGAGTACACCTCTCTTCAGTGTTCTTCACAGATAGTTGCAGATATGTTATCGAAGAAAATTTCTTCAAAGGCTGCGTCACAAGAGTTAATTGCATAATTCACAGAAAAAATAGTTCACTCTGTTGGGCAAGTAACAAAAGGTCACTACCATATGAAGACAGGCTGAGGAAGTTGGGGCTTTTCAGCCTGGAGAAGGTTGCATGGAGACCTAATAGCGGCCTTCCAGTACCTGAAGGGGGCCTATAGGGATGCTGGGGAGGGACTCTTCGTCAGGGACTGTAGTGACAGGACAAGGGGTAATGGGTTAAAACTTAAACAGGGGAAGTTTAAATTGGATATAAGGAGGAAATTCTTTCCTGTTAGGGTGGTGAGACACTGGAATGGGTTGCCCAGGGAGGTTGTGAGTGCTCCATCACTGGCGGTGTTCAAGGCCAGGTTGGATGAAGCCTTGTGTGGGATGGTTTAGTGAGAGGTGTCCCTGCCTATGGCAGGGGAGTTGGAACTGGATGATCTTGAGGTCCTTTCCAACCCTAACTATTCTATGATTCTATGATTCTATGATTTGACACATTGCCCATTGGTGGCTAACAATCAGCAGATTAGAAACTAAGCCTTCCTTAATGTTATTGGGAAGATCTGACCCCATAAGGTGGCATCTCCTGAAGCAAAGGTCATGCTCTCCCTGTCAAATCATTCTTCAAGTGCGTCAGACAGAAAAAATGGGTTTAGAAGACTACAGGTTCAAAACCCTTGAACAGTGACAGACAGATAAATATTTGCTCTAGTGCATTCTTACTACCTGGTCACACAACTTTTCAATCTTCTCCAAAAGCTGGTAAATCCATGCCCTTTGTATCAGTCATCAGTGCAATCTCCCTGATTTCTTTGATGAAGACAGTGCCACACTGCTATTAGTTGGTTCAATTTGGCTCAAACATACAGTGGTCACTAAGATGCCTGCGTTCACCATATCTAACATGTATTTTGTAAATCGATTTTAGTTGCAAACACTCCAGACAGGTAAACACACAAAACACTTTTATCAGTATCATTAACATGTAAGATAGGAATGTTTTATACGTTTATGTTTATACCCACACACTGCAGAAATAAAGCAAAGTGAATTCAATCTATTTCTACATATGTGAACAACAGCTTATTTTAAAACTGTTATGTCTTCAGCCTTTCTCTATGTAGAAAGATCCATGGACTTTCCATTTACCTTTTACCAAAAATTTCCCATTCTTTCCTCAGATCTCTAGAATTGCCCAGAGACGACAAAACCTACAGACTTTAGATACATGATGCACATAATTGTGGATACATAAAAACTAACACAATTTTAACACTCATCCATCATTAGATTTATAATGCATATAACCAAGAATTACTTATGCCCACAATATCATTGGTATTGTTATCTTGAGAAGAATTACAAGGTGACTATCTCAGCACCTTCCCTCAAAAACCTGGAAAAGCAGTATAGGTACCTAAGCAGAGGAGAGGACAAACTCGTGGGGAGTTTGCTCTTACAAGTGAGAACCTCAAGGCCAGAATGAAGCAGCAGCAGATTCAGTGCTATGCGTTGTTCCGCTTTATTAAGGAGAGCAACTAAATTTCAGCATTATGTTTTGCTCCACTTCCCCCCTTTCCACTCCCCTCTCCTCATAATACCTCTAATTTCACATAGGTAAAGATTCCACTTATAGAGCAGTTTCTGCCTGGTCATTCCCTTCAACAAATACAAGTTTAGCTAGGTTTAGATACCTCTGTACGGCTCAAGCAAGATTATACCAGGCAGCAGCATGCTTTTCCTGACTTCAATAACATGAAAGAGCTGCTCGTTTAAAATCTTGCATATAACTAAACATTGGTTTAGACACAGAAAATAACCAATACTTTGCATTTTCAAGAAAGCTAACTGACACAGCTAAACAGCTAAGCCATGTCATATTGCTGTACTCGATCATTAATTAGTCTAATGAACCCCCACCAGATAGGATGAAGTTGTGACTCAGAGCAGCAGATGTGATTCTGATCTGAAACCTCTGGGGAGCATCTGTGACAGGGAGTGTAGCAGTCCGTCTGAAGAGCAGTGCCACAGAAGAAGACATTTCTGCCATGGAGGAAGAAATTAGTCCTTCAGTGGCTGTTAATTTGTTCCAGACAGAGAATTCTGCTGTTAGGAAAGGAAAACGTCTTTTATGAAACTTGAATAAATCCGCAAACAAGTATGTTATTTCAACTCTACGCAGAATGTCTAGTTTAGAAAGATATCAAAACCAACATTTGCTTATAACCTCTTTATAAGTATATTTAGAGACAATCATAGAATCATAAAATCATAGAATGGTTAGGTTGGAAAGGACCGTAAGATCATCTAGTTCCAACCCCCTACCATGGAGAGGGACGCCTTCCACTAGACCATGTTGCCCAAGGCTCTGTCCAACCTGGCCTTGAACATTGCCAGGGATGAAGCATTTACCACTTCTTTGGGCAACCCATTCCAGTGCCTCACCACCCTCACAGCAAAGAACTTCTTCCTTATATCTAACCTCAACTTTCCGTGTTTCAGTTTTAACCCATTCCCCCTTGTCCTATCACTACAGTCCCTGATGAAGAGTCCCTCTCTGGCATCCTTGTAAAATAATGAGCTAATGCACAGAACCTGAGACATGCTTACATCGATAAAAACGTTAAAATGCATGTAGCAAATTAACTTCAGTGCTTCTGTACATGACGGTTTATTGTGCAGCAAGCATGGAATCACTGCAAGACTGTGTAGCTAGGAAAAGCCAAAAGCTGACTTACTGAAAAGATGAGCCACAGATCAACTTTGATACTGCAAGACAAGATGAGAGACCTTGGAGCTGCCCAGGCCAGTGACAATCATACAGTTCTAGCCACCTTGCATGACCCCATATATACAACTCTAAATGCTAAAAGACTCAAGGAGACCGAAGACCTTTACGGGACCTAAACTACAACTGCTTCCTACCTAATAGCCCAAATGAGTTTCCTGACCAAGTCAGAGATGCTCAAAAGTATGAAAGCATAACACTGTGTGAATACTATTGTAATATGCACACTACAAACACACCACAGGAAGCTAAAATGTGTCACTCAAGGTCACTGAATTGCCAGCATGATTTAGATAACATGCTTAAAGCTCCTTGCAAGCATACAGACCAGTGTGCTTGTAAGTCCTTGTAAGAACGACTGGGTGCAAAATAACATGCTCTTTGCAGGAATTGTATTTCTACCTTCATATATGTATACACTTGAATTTTACTACAAGAAATCCTGTTTCTGTTCAGAATTCTGGCAGTGCCTGAGTACATTTGCCACAATGTGACAAGAATCATCAATATATATATTTGGTTTTTGCTGTACGACACAAGCCTTTAAAATAGGACAATATTCCCTGGAAAAGACAATGAACTAAGTCTTGCTAAGTTTACTTATTCAAAACTCTAATAAAGCACATAAGATGGGAAAGACTACTGTAATGTATTGACAATTTTCAAACTATGAATGTTTTAACACAATGAATATTTCTCTATTATTATATTAAACAGAAATGAAAATTACTTGGAACGAGTTTCCCTTAAGAGCTGCCCTACTTCATTACTAAGTCACTCTCCATTCCCATATGCACCAGAAAAAACCATCAGCCTGCATCCTATCTTTTATTTCCACCGTAAACAAATGACATTATAGGCATAAATCACAACCCAAAACAAAATTTAAACTTTGTTCTTAAATCACAGAATCCCAACGGTTGGAAGGGACCTCAAAAGATCATCTAGTATTAAGGTGGTTGCTGGAAAATACAAAATTCCTGGAACATGAACTGAAAAAGTGCCATCACTAACAAACATGAGTTACACTTCTCATTCTTGTAAGATCCCTTTTCTTCTGCTCCTGTGTACAAACTGGATGGAGCTGCTGACTCAGCATAGTGCTAAGATTTCTTTTAGCAATTTGTATCTCACCGTGGTATTAAATTATGATCACAAGCAGTTTCAGTCCCTTGTTCCCAACACTCTGTTAATGCCTCAGGCATAGGATACCAGGAGGTTTTAGAAGGTTACATTCTAAACTTTGTTAAAAAGTAGACAAATGAGTCCAAGTTTTACTGAGATCTTACTTCGATCCTTACAGCCCAACATGCATTTCAGTACCTTTTCCAGTACTTCTACCTACTTCCCTCTCTCACCAACATACAAGGGCAACAAGTATTTCTTTAGGGCACAGAAGGCTTTAGTTTTTATCAACTTAGTTAACTGTTTTCAAGAACCAATTTCGTTACTTTGGTCCTAAACCTGTGAGTTAAAGACCTGAAGTTGAAACCATTAAGTTGCCACCTGACAAAGTTTAACTGCTCTTTTTCTAATCTCTTTCCCCAGTCTACAAACATATCATAGAAATAATATAACTAAGTACGAACAGGCAGTAGCATGGGTCAAGAAAGCCCAAAATGTCTTAACTGATTATTTTTCTAGTGCTTTTGTTTTCCTCCTGTCTTCTAACAGGGTTCTCCCTCTTTCTTCCTAAAAAAAAGCCTCTTCCATTCATAATTTTGACCAAAACCCTTAAGTTCAGGTGAGAAAGGGGCCTTCAGCAAGCAGAAGTTTGAATCAGCAGTCCAGTATTTCACTGCTCTATTTCTTCCTTTTGGAATGTAGAAAATAATTAGCTACCTCTGTGAAACACATGAAAGTCTGCTGATGTTAACGTACTCTCAAATTTCCAGGATACCTGTAAAACATTCTCTGGGTGACTGCAACATGCAAGTGACCATTAAAAGGAAATAAAATATCACAGAAGAATTTTGCTCCTTCAAGAAGTTCCAGAATCACTCTCAGAATTATTATTTGCTCCCTTAAACTTGTTACCACCCTGGGAAAAACACCCCAACCACTTTAAGGAGTCACAGGTGAGTCCCCCCTTACCTGTAGGGGCTCAGACTCAACTCGCACCCCTCCAGGTCTGACAACACCCGGTCTTGGAAGACACTCCAGGAAAGAGCCAGCTCCTCCAAGGACGAGAAGCCAAGCACTGTTTAGTTTCCCTGTCCTGACATCCTGCTCCCTCCCTGGGCTCTCCCTGTTATCACTCATTCTCCTCGCTGACCTTACAGACACATTCTTTCTCACTATGCTGATGAATTAAGAGTCTTTTTGATGATTTCTTATTTTCTTTCAATGGGTGTCTGCACTCCATACCACACTTTCCATATGATTTATTTTGACCACAGTGATCTCTTTGTTTTGTAGACTGCTGACAAAGTCTTCATTAGCCTTCAGATGCCATGTTCTACTTATGATCCATTCCTGAGCTATTTTCATTAATATTTGCATTGCACATAACCTTCCAAGCTTTTTTTTTGTGTCTCAGCCTCTGTGGCATTTTGGCTAGCCTGCGGCAGCTTAATTCTTATTGACAGACTCCAGAGAATCCAATTCACAGAACTGGTTCCTATGCCCTTAAAGTAAAGGTGACTAAACAGATCTAAAGGGCATCATATCTCTTACTCTGAATGTGATCAGTAATATATTTCACTGAGGTTGTTCGTGTTGCTGTATCAGGCAGCATCTAACCAGGTGACCTTTTATACTTTAATTTTGTGTCTTTAAAGGTTGGTTATGTTGTGTGCTTTAAATTATTTCACGCTTTCATATTCCTTGTTTTTCATCTAACAGACTTTCTTATTGCTATGAACACGGTCCACTATTTGAACAATATGTGCCCTCTAGGTTTTCACAAGTGAGCAAACCTACAACACAAACAATATCCTCTCCCCTTCTTTCCTGTACTTAAGGAAAAAAAACCCACCAAACCTTAAATTGGTCATTGATTGGTATCTGATTTCCTCACAGGTCTCAAAATCAAAAAGTGGCCTTTGCTAGAGATAACTAAAATGTACATACCACCAAAATGATGCATATTAAACATTAACAAATGTGTAAGAATGGGAATTTTACAAGATAATTAAAGGTAATAACACAAGGAAAACTGTTGAGACCAAACCATGCTCCAGGAGCTTTCTTGACAAGCAATACATTAAAACAAACAAACCAACCAATATTGCTATTTTGGGATCTTCCTGCAGCAATCATTCATAAATGATTGATTGAAAAATAACATCACTGCTCTGAATTCGTTTTATTACTTGGCTTTACAATGAGCAACATGAATCAGATGCATTTAACTTACTTAATAGCTATACTGTGTATATACTAGATACAAAGCAAAGACATTTTATTTCACGTTATTGCTTTACTATAATTGCTAATACCCCAAGCCATACGTTTCGGCAAAGACTTTGCTTGCACCCACGCAGTTCATAGATTTCATCCTGTATGGCCCTGAAGTTAATACTGGATTTGTGACATGAGAGTTATTACCAAGGCAACAAATAGAAATCAAACAGTATTACAATTTCACTACAGGCAAAAGAGCAGAAGCCAAAGGCAAAAAAAAAAAAAAAAGAAAAAAGGGGAAAACTCCTATTAAAGACAAAAATTCTTCATTAACATAGAAAGAAATGGTAGAAAATACTGATCTGAATGCATTTTTTCTTTAAATAAATTACTTTGGGTTTAGGTTTTCTCCAAAGTGAGAGTGTTTCTCTAAATATGCTTTTACAACCCAAAGAACTATAGGAGCAGATTTTATGATTTACCATGTAAAAAATCACATTAAGGCAATACAAACCAAAGTACTATCAGCAGGCCTGTTGGCTGTTTTTCAGTGTTTTAATACAAATGTCACAACATTCTGGCTGGTTTATCACTGAAGATACATGAATTTGGATGAAAACCTGAGGGTAAAAATCGTGCACATAGTCCCTGCTGATCAGATTTCATTAAAAATAAAAGATGTTTCAAATGAGAAGAAAGCAGGATTTCCTTTCAAATAACTTGCTATGTTAACTGCTGTACAGCTCTTTTAGCACGTCTTTTGAATATGTTACATAAATAAACATTAATATTCCCAAATTAAGATATTACAAAACCCATTGTATTGGCGACATTCAACACAAACCTTAAAACGAATTTACTTCTGTGAGAACATTACACTGAAAAATGGTGATTATTAGACATTTGACTTTGGGTTCTGTTGGCGTTTGTAATTTTTTCAGTGAGATGTCAGTTACTGCTCAGAAGAACCCTTTTTAATACATCAGCAACATTTAAATATAATTAAGCAGTTCGTTAGGCAGACCCCCTAGTAGATGGGTTCAGACTGCGATTAGTGATTTTCTGGTGTTATATCCTGGGGTTTACTATTACACATGCTATTCTACCCCTCAGTATTTTTTCTTCGAGCCAATAACCCAAGACAGAACTCCAGAAAGTCAGGAAAAAAGAAAAATATTTCATGTGGTTGTTCAGGTCATTGAATTAAAGGTCCAGGTTTGGGGAAGAAAGAATGAACCACCACAAACCCCCTCCCAACCAAACAGGCTTTCCGCACCAGAGAAATAAGGAAAAGACTAACATTTAAAGACTTACGAAATGGGAAATGTTAAGTGCCTGTTACAGTACCCCACATCAGCACCTTGGACATGCTTCCTCTGAGACTGAAGAAGGCTTTTTGCTGTCTATTTTTAAATCTGAGGAAAATTATAATGGAAATAAACATCTGCTTCAAGATCAATTGGTGGTTTTGGCAGTTTAGGGGTTTTTAAGTCTCTCTAGGTTTTAGGGGGTTGTTGCTCAGCTTTGTTTTTTTTTTGTGGGGTTTGTTTTTAATAATAAATGGATAGAATATAAGAATTATTAGAAGAGAGGTGGGATGTAAAAGTTTAACTTAAAGGAAATCAGCCTTTATTTTTAAACTTATATCCATCTCCTATTGTATGTCTACTAATTTCAACACCAAAACCACTTAAATATGTTATTTCTAATGCATTCTCTATTGTTGTAACAGTTTAAGCAAATTAGAAATGATGAGTGTTTCCTATTTCCCTTGAGACACTCAATCTAATATCTCTAAGCATAAGCACTAAACTATGTTCTGATAATTGCCCTACATTTTACTTAATTTCATACCATTACTCCCCTTATATAATATCTTGAAGTACTTCCCTGATCTTTCTGGTACTCAAACCTTCAAAACCTTAATATCAGAATTACCTATTCTTTGATGCTATACTTAGGACAAGAATGTACCTGTAAAAGCCATCTTCCAGAAGCTCTGGCTATTTAAGACTGACAAAGCATGCAGGTTCTTAAATAAGATGAACATTTTACAGCTTTAATCTAGTCAACAACATCATCATGATTCACTGGTTTGTTTTGCATCTTTTGGGTTTTTTTTCCTTAAAGTGGCCTAGAGCTGTGATTTTCCTTTTCTATTTCAAAAGGAATGAGAACACAAAATGGGCAGAGAACTGGCATTGCCAGTGAGAAAGCTTCAGCCTGAGAGGGAACCTTGAAGTCTGGTGTATGACACTGTCCAAATAACCCAAGCCCCAGGTTTTTGTTTGTTTAACAGTAAATTACAAATCTATGCTTTTAAATTGACTTGGATTAATTTCTGGCCATCACACAACAGGAGAAGAAAGATTCACTTTCTTTTTAATCTTACTTTTTAAGTGGGAACAGCAGTGTGGTTTTAGTGCTAGCAACACAGGTGATTTGGCTTTAATGCAGATATACTCTTATTTGTATCCTAAACACCCTCTTCACAATTATTGCAACTGATAAATTAAGTCTGTGGAGCTAAACCACCAAACCCTTAAACTGTTTGTAGGTCATCTCCATCAAGCACACACAAGAATATCTGCGCCAAAAGGTTTACTCTTTAAACAACAGTCCTAAAACATCACAGTTGTTTAAAACACAGCAATTGATAAACTTTAACAATGATGTCACAGCCCTAAAAATGTTCAAGTTTACTGAACTGCCTTCTTGTGCTTCAAGTACATGTTACATGCATCTAGATCACTCAGCCCTGCAGTTTGCTGGCTAAGTGCAAAATTAAAATGAAGGCTAAGGTTTAACTACTCCTCACAGTTCTTGCACGGATTTAGTGCTATTTCAGATGTCCAGCAGCATGACCTGCTCGTTTCTCTCCCCACCCCTCCCCATGACTCTAAATACCAACACTGACTACCACCCACCACCCTCTTGTTGGAAGGGTGAGGATTTGTGCAGGCCATGTTAATTCACCCCTGAGGGAGCCAGCAGCCTGTTTCCTCCCTGGAAAGGGTTCTTACTTTTTTTCCTCAGACCTGCTGCAGTTTTCCTTAGGCCAATGCTTTGCTTGTTTGGTTTTAGTTCTTGGATATAGCTATTGGCATCCTGCCGTCACACATTTATACTTCAGCCACTTCCTAGCAGATTAACTGAGGCAAACTCCCATTACCAGGTAATATTCCCTTCCCACATGGGTATTTTGTACTGATCAAGAAGAAACATAATCAGAGCAGGGCCTGGAGAAACTATGGTCAGACTTATCCTTGACCGACACTGAGGGAGAGGTGAAGGCAAACAGAAAGCGGGAGTGGGAAGGATTGACTCTCTTAATGTGGCCATTTCCCAGCTGTTGTAAATACTGCCTGTGGCTCCTGCAGACAGCATTTGATCAAAATGTGTTTATCATTTCTGTTACCTGCCCCACCAGCACCTTAACTGCTGGCTTGTAGACTGTTTCTGTTCAGATCTGTCAATTTACTGGTGGGGGGGGGAGGGAGGAAGAGGGGGAATCTATGCTCCAGGGCTTGGAAAACTTACCCTATAAGCTGGTTTCTATGCAAGAAACCAGTGTCCAATAAGAACCAGTTAGTGACTATCAGCTGTTCGGAGCTTTTAAATACATATTTTCTTTTTAATACACTCTTTATTTTAAAAGAAACCGGCTCAGCTGCGATAACAGTACACTACCTGTGGAAAAATGGCTGCTGAATATGCCAACCTTTCAAAATAACAGGGTTTCATTGTACTTCAATGAAACTATGTTTGAAGTATTTCAAGTACTATGAAACTGATGAAGGCAGCTTCCATAATCTCTCATTTAGAATGTTTTACACTGAGTAATATGAAATTACTTTTATTTATTAACTACAATTTGTTCCTCTCAAGAGCTGTTATAAGTTAATCACATCATTTCTGTACAGCAGATTCAACAGAGACATTTGGTGTAAGAGGAGAATCACCTTTCCTAGAGGGATTGACTAGACTTCTGTCTATCTGCTTTTCAAAACATATTTGCAGTCTATCAAAAAACATCTCTTTCCTCTACTGAAGATTTGTAGATTAACACTTTGCAGTACTATATAAAGCACCCTGCAATATGAAGGAAGGACAGAATCACGAAATGAAGGGTCACTTCTCAAAAAAGAAAGTTATTGGAAGTATTTTTTAAACCTAATAAAATATTTGATGGACTATTATCTGAAAAGCAAGTGGACAGGCAACATATGGTTTCTTTTGTTTTATTAAACATCTTCTGAAGCCTAAGGGGAAAATGCAAACTTTAAGACAAAGCTATAAACAAGACAGTTTACTCACAAAAAAATATTGAAGGATGAAAACTTCAGCAAGAAGCAGCCTCAGTGTTATGGAGGCATCAGAGAAAATTAGACCTGTCAATTACCAAGACTCCTCAATTATCTTGACAACGTTATGAAGTTCATATCTGAAAAGACATTAATGTAATTGTCTCTCCCTCAGTCAGACAGAAAGCACACTTTCGTCTGAGTATTCAAGAACAAATGAGGCGAGAAGTTACTGGCCATGGGAAAATAAAGGCTACATGACCGTCTGCTTGGTAATTACTGTGGCCCAATTTAAATCTAAGTTGAAATTACAATAAAAGATAAATTGTTCTTCAGTAACTGCTGTGGCTCTTGGATGACATTTTAGCATTGTGTAAGGTTTGGGTCTTGCTTTGTCCTGTTTGCTGTTTCATTGGGGTTTTTTTTTTGTGGGGGGTTTTTTTGCTTGTTTGTTTTTAAATCAATTCTGGAATACAAAGCGCAAGAAGAATGTGACCCACCGTTACTTTTTGCCAGCAGAACTCTTATTTACAGATCTCAACTATTTTCCAATATCCAAATCAACAGCCAATGCTATAGCAAAGTCTCAGTTCAATGACTAACTTACTCATTATAAACCTGTCATAATTTGTAAATACATTAATGATAAATCTCTCTATGGCCGCTGATGCTGAAAGAGTAGAGAAGGTTGCTACTACTTGTGCTGTAATTCACAAAACAAGTTATTTATGTAAAGATATTCAACAAAAAAAGAGTTGAAAGGTCACTCTCCTATGCTACCTATTCAGTATTTCATTTCAGGAAAGTTTAAAAATTGTAACTTAAAGACAAGTGTCTCAGTTTGGACTTTCACCATCCCTCTGGGGTCAAGTCACACAACCCTCTAAAGCAGAAGTATCAAGTGCTGCTGCAAGCCTTGCTCCTCTGTTCAGTTCTAAGGCTGCAGAGGTACATGCTGCCTCATGCTTGCTTCAGCAAACAGAAGCAAAGGTTTACAGCTCCTCATGGGTTCCAGCTCTGCAACTGCTGCACAATAGACCCAGTGATTAAACCTGTCGGGAAATGTGCTTTGCTCCCATTAAACTCCTCTCTAGCCTCTACTAAACTCCAGAAGTATCCTGGCTTCTTTCCAGTCCCACTCCTGTCCTCTTTCATTCTTTCATTTACATTCAGTACAATATCCAACCACTTTTCATGTTAATTGTTTTAATATTCTTATCTTCAAACCTTCAATTTCCACTTGTTACATAATCTCCTTTTGTCCCCTTTTGTCTTTTCCTTCTTTATTTTATCCAGCTTTTTTTCCCCATCTTATTACTCTGAGCTTTTTTCCTTTTCATTCAGTATTTTCTTCCAGTCACTTTTTCTTCACCAGCTGAAAAAAATGCTTCTTCTTATCATCTTTTTATTGTTATTCTTTTGTTTGCTTGCACAGATTAAAAAAGCAAGACTCTTAGAGCTCAAAAGCATCTGTGAACCAAATCCAAACACCAATACATTTTACATGTGGATTCACTCAACTTTGAGGAGATGCAAGGATATCTTAACAATAAATAAACATTTTATTAACTAGGAATAACAGATCACATATACCAGCAAACAGCTTAACAAAAATGCTGAAGGCCATGAGCTCTCCCTGTTGACACATTATACCGCTTTTCTGTTGCAGAAAGCTTTTCTAACACAATGTGAGAAAATAACGGCAAATTACGAAAGTAGCATCACATCAACCCAGTATTTCCACTGCAGAACAAAATATTTTGTTTGGCTTTCAACAAGTCCCCGTAAGTTTCATAAGAATGAGAATAATCAGGAGGATACAGCTCTCTCCTCAATCTTATCTCAGATTATAGTCTGGAGGGCACAGGCAGCCTGTGTGAATGTCCATCAGTTCACTCAAAACTAGCAAGCCCCCAAAAGAGCAGCAGGAACTCCAGCACAGGCCACATTACCTATGAGCAGTTCTGACAGGACAATACTGAACTCTCTCCAATTATGGCTAAATTACTGCTTACTATTCAAGGTAATTGAGGATTTTTCCCAAAAGCTTTCTTCCCCATGTTTGTCTGGGGTTTTTGACTGCAATGAAGCTGCACAGTACCAGAAATGATTTCAGAAGTCCTCGTCCTGCAGGAACATTAGCATACAGCAAATACATCTATGTACTCTATTCATGGTTTTCACCAATTTGAAAAAGTCAAATCCTTCAAGCCTTCTCTTCTTCCCACCCCTAAAAGGATTTTCTTCTTTTTTAAAAAAAAAAATTTTTTTTTTTTAAAGAAGAAACTGATGGGGAAAATCGGCTTCAAGTTTTGACTTCAAATTGGTCCTCCCTCAAGTTTTAACTATGGGCCACTGTGGGCTTGAAAATATCTGCACACCACTGTTTCAATACAATCCTGGGATATGTTACTATTAAAAAGCTAATTTGTAGTAACTGCTCTCTTGGAATATAGTTTCCTTCACAGGGTCTTTTTCAGCCTCCTGTGAGCCAAATTTGCAACTCCAGGCCAGAAACACTGAGCTTCCCTTTTCAAGATGAGACAACACCATAATGATAAGAAATGCAAAAGTTAACCCATTTCAGATCCGCTCATACCAGTGTGAGACACTAACATCTAAAAACACATCTTTTACAGGTCAGATAAGCTGGCAAAAGCCATGACAAAAAAGAAACGTTTTTTTCCTGCTTCAGGCTCTCTATCGAACAGCAGTGGCACCCTTGTTTTTAAGAAAAAAAGGAATCAAAGCAATAGATCACTGAGCTTTATTCTTTTACTGACTAAATTTATCATGTTAGAATTTGTTCCTGTGAGAGTCAATCTCCTTAGCCTATTTTTAAATTTTGCTTCTCTTTTAGATCCACCTCCTCAATGCAGAGGTTGCTCCACATGACGCTCTCACTATCTCAGTAACATCCTCTACGTGATGAGAACTCCTGGTTCCTCCTGGCTGGAGGTTATATACATACATGGCTGATTCAAACGCAATATGAAACTATTTCTGTGCACAAACTAGATCAGTTTATCACACAGTGAGATGGACAGACTACAGTCTTCAACAACTCTTACAAAAGTTCTTTTAGTTCTCCTCTCCCTATCCTCAAGAGGAATCCAACTACAGACGGACTTTGTTGCTCTCATGGGCTTCAATGTTGATATGCAATTTTTAATCAGAAAACACAGAACAGACTCCTTAATCATGACAGCCCTAGGTTTTGTTGTTAGCTCCATGTGTTTCTTGTAGATATTTTAATGCTTTTTAGGATGTCTTCTACTGCTGGGTACGCTCAGTCATTATTTTTAGACCCCTGCAAAATTCCTCTACATAATTTCCTACATATAACACTCACACTTTTTGGTTCAAACACTTGTTTTCTTAGATAGAAGAGTTACTCAGGAAAGCATATACAAATTGGGGAAGTACTAAATAATTTTGTGTTTTCTTCCTCGTATTTTCATTTCACTTTCCTGCTTTGTGATTTCATTACGTTCTGTTTTTTAAAAAAACAAGCTTTTCAGACACACAAACTCACTCCTGTGGCCTCACTTTCTTACAGTGAAATACAAGATCTAACAAATACTTTTGTAGCAGAAATAGTGAAAAACCTCAAGACAGAAGATTAGAACAAGTCAGGGCCCATCACGGATGCTGCCATGTTAGCTGGTCACAGTGTAGAAGTGTCCCATGGAAATACATAAGGAGAAAGAGAATCAGAAGCTAAATTCTCTGCTAGGGAAAGCCAGGCAACAGCAAGTCAAGGTCATCAGCTTCTTCTCCTACAGCCTAGAAAGGGGTATACCAAGAAAAGAGGATTCACAGCAGTACCAAAGAGACAGTGAACACCAACCATCAAGCATTTTTTGTGACCGTTTTTGGTAAACAAGCTTGCAAAACCACTGAAGGAAAGCCAACAAAATCCTACAACCTCCAACCACAACCAATGCCTGTTCCCCTGCTGCAACAGAACAGCAATCCCAGAATGTCATAACTTAACATTACAGAGAGGAAAATAGTGCTTAGAGAGTTAATGCAATCTGACAGTTCCTTAAGGTACCATTCAATTACTGCATTAAAAAGCAATCACCAATTTCTAAGTAAGCAAACCATCAACAGACAGCTGCTTACTTACATTTGAAAAATGTCCTTTCATAGGAGACTGCTTGCCTTGCATACCTGATAACTAAAAATGTAGTTATACTGGATTATTAAAAAATATTGAATATTACAAATGGTTTACAAGCCAGTCCTTTAACAACAGTGCCTTCCTGTGTTTATTACAGGCATTTTCTTATTTTAAAGCTAAGATTCAACTGGTTTATAGTTGTAATTCTGTCCTCCTACACATACGCAAGCAAATTAGGTCAATCCCAAACTATCTGTAAAACCTCCTACACAGAAAGGAGTTTGAGATTTTAAAACATATGAAGTTTAAAATAAACAGTCAACCTACCAGTGTCTTAAACCTTGTGAACTGCCGATTTTTTTGTTCTAGCCTAATAAGGTATCCTAAAGTAGTATAAACCAAGATGTGAGAATGACTGTCCTTGGCCATCAGTTGCAACCATATCATGTTTAATAACATTTTAATAATGTCTATTATATAAGTTCCCCCAGTTAACTTCTAAACTTCTACATTTGGCATCTGTAGCATCCTGTGGCAATGAGCTCCACTGTGCAATTATGCGCTGTGTGAAAAAATGTTTATTTTAAACCTACTGCTGCGTAAGAGCTAGAAGTCTTGAAAACCGTGTTATAAGAAATGATGAATAGTCATGCTCTGCCCATCTTCTCCACAACATTAGTAGCTTTATAATCCTCTTGTGTTTCTTCTAAGCCCATCTGGTTTCCAAGCTGCAGAGTCCTAACCATCCTGTTCACATACAGGTATCTCTTTCCCCATATAACTTGGTTTATCCTGCTGTTTGCAGATCAGTTTCCAGATTAGTCATGGATGTCATCATAGAATTATAATGCAACTTGAAGATCTCTTTATTGAGTAGTAACAATTTAGACTGCCATGCATGTTAGTTAGCCAGTTCCCTCCTACAAGCATTATTGTATAACACTGTACGGTTAATGCACTTGCCAATTTATTAACTTGTTATCTTGTATTATCTTCCTATAACTGTTCATGCTCACAGATTTGGAGGGAATCATGAATGGTGCATGAGTACAAACTGTTATTTTGCTGGTTAGCCCTTTCACAGACTTATTAAAGCAGCAAAAAAATCCACATAGATCCCTCTAGGAGTCTACTCTCATCTTATGATAACTGTCCTCTGTTCTTACCTTTTCTTATTTCCCTATCTTAACAAGTTATTAATCTGAGAGGGCTTCTCTCTTACCTTTGAGACCATCTCGTTTCTTCAAGAAGTTTTGGCAGCAGCTGTCTTCAAATAGGATGGTTAGATCATATGGGAGATATACTTCTAACATGACCACAAACTTGCACCTAGCTAGTTACAATCTGTTTAAAACAGTCATATTTGCTCTTCATATTTTATATTTTCCATGTACACATTCATTTTTCTCATTTACAAGCACGCATCTTCTCATTTGATTCCATGACAGTTTTCATTATTTTTGATAAGGACAGAAATAAAACTTTCTGGGGTGTAGCTTCATGCAGATTACGTATTTGAGTTACTCCAGACCTGTTGGGTGTACCCTGATGAGTCTAGGCAATTTGTTACTAATCATTTTAATCAGCTTGTTCTAAAAGTTCTTCTACTAACACTTGAATTTGAAACAGACCATCTGAGATATCTTAAGTATGGGCAGGAAGACTCATACACCCTATATAATCAACACAAATGCAAAAAGAGTCTTTGTAAGAGTTGGTGCTAAAGATTCATTTTCTGCAAGTGTTCTCACGCCTTGATCCTTATTGGGCCTGGAGATTATTAGGTGTGTTGTTTCTTATGTGCCTGAATAGTTTCTCAAAGCTCTTTCTGTGCCTGTGTTCTGGTTTTCACACGACTTAGTAGTTTTGCATCCAAATGTTTCCACATTCGGTCACAATTTCTACTTTATGAAGTCTCTCTTTGCCTGTTACAGACTTCCCTCCTTTGCAGTTTAATAATTCTGGGTTTGGGGGGTTTTTTTCACTCCTTGTGATAGATGGCAGATATTTACTCCACCATTTAATATGGTAGCTCTCGATACCACTAAAAGCTTTATTCTTTCAGGTGTCCCTTTAAACAATTTCCTAAAAAGCTTGCTCCCTTAGGTGTAGTCTCTCTATAAGATGTTACTGCAATATATTTTACACTTGCTCTTACAACAATATGGATATCTTACTCATTATAGTTACTCTTGCAGGAGAGCTCAACAGTAATTTCACCTCAAGACAGGCCTTGTACATTACATATTTGTCAAGAGCTACTCCTCCCGTGAGCTGACAGCTTATCACAAAACCCAATATACCGTTCTTCACTTCTACCTTTACTGAGTCTTCATACACGTAACAACCATGTAATAATAGGAAATGTTTCTTCCCTCAGCATCTTACCTCTTTAAGCACTTCACAATAATGTTCTACCATGGTCAACAGCCTAACACTCACTGCATTTTGATCTCTTTGCACACAAATTCAAACCGTAAGTGTACTTTCTTGTCGTGACATACATAGCTTTGATTGTAAACCCTAACATACAATAACATATCCCCAAGAGTACTATTTGCATTCTCATCTCTATGTAAATGTTTGCCCTCACACTAACACCCTCTTGTACCAATTTTCTAAGACACCAAATATACCAATATCTAGATTTCAAACCAGCATTCCAGCTCTCACACTCCTTTTTTCACATTTCAGGTTTTCTCCAGAAGCCCATCTACAACTGCTACTGGTCCATCTTTTTCTAATACTTTATAAAGAGAAGCAAGCAGTAAATACATACATGATGGTGTTAATCCCTGACAGTTGTTGAAACATCTGCAGACCACAACCCACAATTAAGGCTCTTCGAGTTGGAGGGTATGTTAGCATTCTGCAGATCACAGGTCCAGCTTAAAAACAAAACAAAACACACACAACAAAAAAAAATATGTGATAGTTCTTAAGTGATCGCTCTCAAGACAACGTTCCCCGGCAAAACAGGCTTTGCACCTTAGTTTCAAACACACTTGGATTATTGCAATTATTTCTGAACAACTCGATCACAGAATCACAGAATCACAGAATCCCAAGGGTTGGAAGGGACCTAAAAAGATCATCTAGTCCAACCCCCCCAGATCATTTCACTTCTGCTTTTCTGCATGGTACTACAAAGATGATTTGCAGGAAGCCCAGGCAAAAAAAATGAAACTGTTTTGTACACAGTGTATAACTCTCCTATATCATACTAACAGATTGCACATCTGCTGCAATTGAAGGTACTCAAAGTTATCACAGAATATCATTGTTGTTTCCTTTCTTAAAAATTCTCAGAGTTATTGAAAGGTTATTTCAGAAACGCCGTGACCCACTGCTCAGATCTGGATCTTGCAGATACAGTGCTCTCCCTAGTCCTCCAAAGACCCAATTTCCACAAATCGACTGCAAGTGTGGGTACTTTGAAGGTATGGGGCAGATCTATTCTGCACAGCTGTAAAGCCAGCAGAGAGAGCACAAATGATTTTTTCCATACTTTTGGTAGCAATGGTATGAGGCTGTATTCAGAAAAGCAGAAAATGGTTTCTCAATGAAGAGAAGAGCAAATATTTCTGGCAGAGAAAGTGCTGTTCCTTGCTAATTTTGCTGGGGTTTTTTAAATAATATATCAGGCAAAACTGTAAAATACTTGACTTCATTATTTACTTAAATTTCTTGCTGTCCAAAGTGGTATTTGGGGCAAACACAGTCTGGTGAAAAATTCTATGTTTTATACATCTTACCACATCTGCTATACCCACTCAGAACACCAAACACAGATCACAATAGCTACAGGTCAAAATAGTTGAAAACTGTGAAGAGACTCAAAAAGGGGGGTTTGATAATATTTTCTTCATTGAAAAATAATTAGACCTACCTAGGGCAAAACTTAGTTACATAAAACCCATTCTGAATTCATATCCCAATTGTATCATAACTGAGCTTTGCATCTTTATTAATAACAGCAGAATGCAGTCTGACAGATTTTCCAGCTGTACATTCAGACAGTACATCCCACCTGTCTTGCCATACAGCCACATCACTACCTTCCAAATGTCTTTGAGAAAATCAAGTGACAGATAAATAGAGCCAATCTATATATCTGGCAATATATTCTCAAGCAAGACACATGGCATTGCTGGGTAGACAAGTATATCAAAGGGTTTAGCAGTCCAATTGGCAAAGTGGAAAACCAACAAACCAGCACTCACTGCTGGTCTGGAGCAGTTCGGACCTCAGACACACTCCTGGATTTCTAACAAATGCAACTATGAGCCTTTATTCACAAACAACAGCCCTCTGGTTTCCACACTTGGCATCACACCTGAGCATGGAGGAGCTGGGCTTAAAACTCTTTCTCTGGCAATTGATTCTGCAGCATCTGTCATGAACCCAGGCTGCTGAATGCCTATGAGAGAGAGATCATCTGTTCTTCATAAACTTCGTATGTTTATGAACATTCAATGGAGTTCAAAATGCATCTTTACCTCCAAAGGACCTTACAGCCAACCTAAATCTTCAAGTCCACCATCAATGACTATGCTCACTGAATAAGCTGGAATGCTACAGCAGAAGCTGTTAAGAAAGGAAGCAGAAATGTCCTAAGGAACTGACACAAGATTTCTAACAATTCCTGAGCCACTCAGCTAGTTGATGAAAGTTATATAAAACTCTACTCACAATACAGCATTGTACAAAACAATTGGAAAGAAGGCATTAAAATGAATAGCTAGAAATTAAAGCAGCTGTTCCCAGACAATGCTTGCATCTCAGAGGGAGTCACGAACTCTCAACAAAACTTCATCACAAAATCGGTTTGTATGCCTGAAGTGGGGTCCTGCAGAAATCTTTAGACCATGTAGTAAAGTTTAGACCTTAGATCTTCAGAGCATCCAGTCAGCTAAATGCAGTACATACTTAGAACTTTTCAGACTTCTGATTAATTGCATCAGAAAAAAAATATGCTAAAAATCATCATAATGCCTCAAGTCAGAGATTTAAAAGTTTTACTCTAAACCTGTACCATGGCAACCACACATATCAATAGGCATACACAAAATTAAAGGATATTCTTTCATAAGATTCACAGCCCTCAGGTTTACAAGCCAATAAACTGAACGAAAAAAAAAATAGAAGAAATCGTTAATCTCTGTATTAAAGGAGCTTTACAAACTCCACTAAAAAACCCAAAGGACTTTGACTGCAAGGTGGCTGTTTTTAAAGCACAAAGTGAGTGTGGAACTTTTTATTAAAATTACCTAGCCCTCAACCCAACTATCCTTTTTTTTTTTTTTAATTTTCCTATCATCAATCCTGCCTTTCATCTCCTCTTGTGTTCATATATTACAGCCTTCTTACAGGTTGTAATATACGAACACAGTAAGCAGATAAACAACTCTAAGCAAAACATGTTTGTTATCAACAGAGAATGGGTCGAAACTAAAATTATACACATATGTATGAACTGCATACATTTTTCTTCTGAAAATTAGGCTTCCAAAAACTGAAATTGTACTTCAGGCGTTTCTGATAACCATTCAGTCTGCTGTTGGTTATTACAATAGATTAAAAAGGCACAAACCAATAAATCGTTTAAAAACTGAAATCTTTAAAAAATGGAGCAACCTAATTGCTCACAGAACCAGAGGGAAACAGATGAGGCAAAAGATGCATCACAAAAAAAATAACATTTGACAATTTGTATGTTAGAAAAGAGATATTTGTCTCCAGAAGCTGGTAGTTTTTTTGCTTATGATAATTCAGCCTTAATTGCTGTTGTTTTCTCTTCAGACAGGAGATTTAGAAACATTCCTGCATTTGAACTACTCCATTTGAACTTGAGAAGCCACCAAGATGTTGGTTTTCCTTCTTCTAATCTATGAATTAAAATGAAGTCAAAAGGATGAGACCCATAATCATAATGTCATGGTTAATTTAAGGAGACAAGATTTGGTTGGACTTTCTGTGCTGCGGTTTCAGATAATTACTTTATCTGAAGTAAATTTCCTTAATGCATGTGTTTACAAGGGTTCAAAATATGCGACAGTAAAGGGCAGCTGAAGCTTGCTCTAAGAGTACAAAATGGCAGCAATAGATAAAGAGTAATGGAAAAATAAGGATACTGCTGCTGTAGAAGGTGACATTACATGAAGTGGTGATACATGAAGTGGATTGCTGTGGTATAACTGGCCTTTTCTTAGCCTGATCTAAACTGTCGACCTAACTAGACATTCATCCTTCTAATTAAAGGGCAAAAATAGGATTTGGAAGTCTGGCTTCACATCCAAAAAAGCCTTAGCAGCTCACGCTGAGCTAAACAGGGGCAGAGGAGCTGTTCTTGTCAAATCATTGCCTCTGGAAAGTGAGTTTCCAATGCTTTCCAAATGTTTTAAGAGTGTTATACGAAACTTGTGACGCCAGCTTCCTCTATTTTAGCTGTTACTCTTGTTACAACCCATAAGAAAATTAGGTTTAGAAACTGTGAATCACCTGTAAGGCACTTTAATTTTCCTCTGTGGGTAAAACGGACTGCAAGGCAATCACAGGAGGCTGGGTGTGATCCACTGCTAACTACAAGATAGAGATGCTTTACAAAAACAACAAAACAAACCCTAGTTCTGAAAGGAATTTAAATAATGAAAGCTAAAAAAGCAGAAGAACGGGTACTGATGATGTCACCACATCTCCTTATGAAAATCTACTGTATATGCTTCCAGGGAAAGAAAAATATTGTAGATAGACATAAAATCAACCTAAAAATCTGCCAGCAAAAGCAGGCAGACAGCTGGTGCCTGGAAATCTCATGATCCCCTTTCCTATAATTATTAGTACAATACCTGGCAAAATTTCACAGCCAGGAAACTATGGTTAGAGACCACGCTCTGCCAAAGTCATTTGCAGGTTCAAACATTCTTTTGCCAGCTAATCTAGGTAACAGCTTGCAGCAACAGCTTAAAACTATGTAGGACTCCTGCCAGCATTTTGTGCTCTTGCTGTAGAGGATTGTTTCCAAAAAGGCAGGCTTAGCCAAGCAACAAGGCAGTCACTAATCAGTTTAGCATCAATTAAGCTCAACCTTCAGATTAGTTTCTCGGACCTGTTCTTGTCCTAATGCCAGTCAACACCCTCTCTTCCATCCAGCTAAATCTTCAAAGAACCAGTCTACAGTTAGAAATTGGACCAAAAAAAGAAAATTCAGGCTGGTGATCTGGATAACAGAAAACAGATACTGGAATCTTTTCTGTTGTGCCTTTCCTTACAAAAAGACAGCTTCCAGTCCAGCTTTCTCTGCATCATCTGCAGAACATTCCTCCATCTAAAACTGCTCCTCTAAAGCACTTAGAGCTAGCTTGTTTTCTGCATATGAATGATACACTAAAGCAAATGCCCCTTCTGTCCTGGACTATGACATGAATATTTTCTAAAAATATCAACTGCATTCATTTTTCCTTTCTGTAAAATTTACCAAATCACAAGATCAAAACTGCAATATTTATCCGAAGAAGATACAGAACAATTTTACTGAAGTACCAGGCTCTTCCCCACTGTCTCACAATGTTTGCAGTAACACTGGAAGAACCATTCCTAGTAAAGCAGGAAACTTCCTACCTCATATAGTTCTCTAATCCTCTGAGAAAGCTCAAAAGAAGGTTGCTTGCTTGAGTCCATTTCTGTTTGTTTGTTTGGGGTTTTTTTTGGTGTTGTGGGTTTTATTTATGCATAGCCCCCAGTCAGCCACGAATGAGAAAAGACTGTCAGCCTGCTTAATAAGTCAGAGGTTTTAAGTTTTCCACACCAAATACATCCAATGGTATAATAAGACACCCTGCTCTAAAAGCAAATAAAAGCTAATTAGACAGAACCACTTTGGTTCTAGAGAATTAAGCCGTCCAGGGAGTTTTATCATGCCCAGATGAACTGAAAGGTTGGGGTTTTTTCTCAGGAAACCTCTATTTCAAATAAATAGTCCCTCCAAAAGATCTTTTTAATCCACACACTCAGAACAGAAACACTAAGAATAAAGATTTTTTGGGTTTGTTTCTTTTTGACAGCAAGTTGAGCTGGTCTTTTGGGAATCCTGAAAACAAAGCAGTTTTATCTGTAAAGGGAAAAAAAACTATCTTTCCCTTGATACTACATTCTTTGATATAAAGCTTTGGTGATGGAAAATCTATATGACTGAGTACTTGCACAAAGGCGGCAGCAGTTAAGAATACCTCTGAATAGGACAAGAAGCAGTGGCAAGCAGGGAAGCAACAAAAGGAGCTCATTTTGGCTCTGCATGACATGTTCTTTATAGAAAACAGGAAGTACTGTAATGAAGTCCTTTAAAGCTGGAGAAACCATGACAAAACAGATAGCAAACAGAGAAGAACGGGTATGTAGATGATGCCAGCCAGAGCTGAGAGGCGGCACAGATGAAGAGTCCATGCGGGTGGAAGAGGAACCCCAGAGTGGCACTGTCAGACCTCTGGAGTGGGGGAATGAGGAAAGGAAGGCTGACCTGTTTCTTGGATAGGAAGACTGGGGTAGGGACAGAGAAAAGCAAGGATCACACTGTGCTTTCCTTCTAGCTCTGGTAGGCACCTTAGAAACAAAGCAATAAGGTATCAAGGTGGACTTGTGCATACCTGCAGCCTGCAGTGTGGTTTTAGCAAACAAACATTTCTTCACATGGTCTGCTCTAGAACTGCTTTACACAGGAAGCAGTGATGTGACCCTCATTAAAGAAAGCAGGCGAGGAAAGATAAGGTGATGTAGCATCACACAGACACAACCAAAATAAGCCAAGTGTTGTAACAGCCTGAAGAGCTTCTCTACTCTCATCAAGCAACAAAGTGCAGTGCAGAGTACTTAGCAATCTGGAATTAAAAAGCTTTTTTTTCCCTTCGGTTTAGGTTGAGGAAGGATGCCTAAAAGGAAACTGCAGTAAGGGCAGTTTCAAGAGTGCTTTTGGGATTTTTGCCTTTTGTGTGTGTTGGTGGTGATGTTGCTGTTGTTTTTTAATTAAAAGAGCACCAGAAAAACTGATGACTCTTCCCTCCAACCCAATCAGTAAGTAACCTACTCTCAAGCTGATCTTCCCAGCTGTTCCTATATTAACAATCATACAGATACTGCAGTTAATTTCCTGGGCAACACACTTCAAGCCTTACATTTTTTAGGGTTTTTTTCTGCCAAAAACCTTACTTCAGTGATATTACTTTTCCCCCTCCATCCTTTGTTTCATGCCCTAAGCCAGTAGTTTAACAGTGAAAACAGATTTCCAGTCTTTGCCCTCCAAAAGAATACAACACAGGGACACGTTCCCAGGAGGGAAGAGGAGAAAAAGGAAATTTAATAGAACTGAGAAAGGAGCCTGGCGGTCAGTGTAAGTCTCCATAGAAACTTATGGATGCAATCTGTTGTGTGTTACTCTTTTTTATTAATGGTATATTTAGTTCATACCATCTCCTTAAAAAAAGTTAAAAAAAAAAAAAAAACCACATTTATCTAACGGACCTGAAAAACTCCTCTCACTTATTTAAAATTCAGACGCCATTAGCAATAAAAGCTTCATTAAAAATAAAAGGAGAAAAGTTAAATTAGAGATGAGATCCGTATCTAAACGTTTGAAAAATCTGTTTTGAAATCAGTATCATTATAGCACAGCTCAGTTGGGTTCCAAAACTATCAGAGAGGAGAAAAATCAAAAAATCACTGTAGGTTAAAGTCAAAGGACTTTCAAGTTTGGCTTCCTAACAACAAGAGAGCACCATCAATGGGTGTATAGATGACAGACCAGCAGACCAGTTTCAAGTTAAAATAACTCTTTAGAAACTGCTTCAACACTGATTTTTTTACACTGAAGCATTTCAACTTGAGCACAAAGTTGAGTTCCACTGAAGACAGAAGGGCAGATACTCAAACAGTTCACTGAACTGCAGCCTAAGAGCATACCTTACCTAAAAGTACTAGCTAATTTGCTACCTTTTAGTATTAACCATCCACTATCGGAAACACACAGGGCTCTAAAACAACCACAGCATGTTTTTCAGCAGAGAAGCCAACCGCATCCTGGAAGGAGGAGCAGGCGCATTGCCAGCAGGTAGTTCTTCCCCTCTACACAGCACTTGCGAGACCCACAGCTACAAGCAGCACAACACCTTGCTTCATGAGCCTGGAGGAGAACCACCAAGGTGGACGTGGCCAGAACTCATGACATAGGAGGAGATGCTGAAACAACTGGGGTTGTTCAGTTTTTTAAAGAGAAGGTAAAGATTTCTGTTACCTACAGCCACCTGCAGAGGGCCAAAGAGAGGACAGACCCAGATTCCCCGGAGGTGTGCAGGGGTAGGACGAAAGTCAAAAGACAAGTTGCAATGCATAAGATTTGGACCAGATGTGAAGTCTGTTTATCTGGACCCGTGGAAGTGGTCAAACGCAGAAAGAGATACGCAGACAGCTTCCTGAACAACCTGATGTGATTTGGCCTGATTTGATTCGGGACTGGATTAGGCACCCATCAGAGATCCATGATGCTTACATGAAACCTACATCATTCTAAAATTTGTGCTGGTACTGGTTATTACAACCAATAATAATGAAAAAGAAGGTTTGGCACTCACAGTAGTCAAAAAATACCCCCAAAAAAACCCACCCCACCCCAAAAATTTATTAGGAATTAACAGACAATCATGACACTGTAAGATAGCGCACTTCATTCTAATCCTATTAAAACCTCAATTGCTTTCCAACATTTATTACAAGTACTATTTTCACAGTTATCTTAAAGAGTGACTGAAAAGCCTCCTTATATACAGATCCTGTGAAACTCTGCTATCTCCCTACTAACAACAGCAGATCCACCCCTTTTTGCAATTTTAGTCCTAGGCTTCATTAATCAAGAACCTCTCAGAACCTCTCAGTCACACTGGACTGACAGCTTTTACCTTGAATTTGTAAATTCTACAGAGAACGCAAACCAATATTGAAATCAGCAAGTGTAAAATACTTGACTACTCCCATAACTGGTATGAAATAAGACATAGCAATAAGGGAGACCTTATTCCAGCCTTTCAGTATATTAGAGACAGCTTAGAAGATAGATGGGGAGAGACTTTGTACCAGGGTCTGTAGTGACAGGACAAGAGGCAACGGTTTTAAACTAAAAGAGAGTAGATTACCTTGCATATAAGGAAGAACCTCTTCCCTGTGAGGCTGGTGAGGTCCTGGCACAGGTTGCCCAGAGAAGCTGTGGCTGCCCCATCCCTGGCAGTGTTCAAGGCCAGGCTGGACATAGTTTGGAGCAACTTGGTTTAGCAGAAGGTGTCCCTGCCTGTAGCAGGGGAGGTTGGAACTGGATGATTTAAAAGTCCCTTCCAATCCAAACTATTCTATGATTGATAAGAGCTGTATGCAGTTCTGGTCCCCTTTGCTTTCTCACCCTCATCTCAAAAAAATAGGAATACAGTAGAAATGGGGGAAGATTGAGAAAAGGACAAAAAGAACAATCAAATCAATGGAATGATTCCAACATACAGCACTAATAACACTATTTTTACAAGGCCCATGGGTACTAAAATGCATATACAATTATACCATATTAGTGTACTTATGTCTGGAGTCACAACAAGCTAGTATTAACAGTCTGTTTAGTGTGATTCTGCCTTCGTTATCATAATAGGCCTCTGCTTTAGCTACAGATGAAAACAACAAATCAAGTACAGCCTGCTCAAGGTGGAGGAAAAAAAAGATTAGGAGTGAGAATGCAAAAAGGTTTCACAAAATCAGAAGTGCCACAATGAAGGCGAGCAGAGAACATGGTTGTTTCAAAAACAAGACAGCAAAAGCCCTGTATAAAATGTCAGGCGCAAAACCAGAAGCATAGGTGTGACCCACCATGTGTTGGCCACTATCAAAGCAGAATGGTGGCAAAATAGGCTTTGTCTGACACAGTATGGCCATTTTTACCAAACTGTCTAAAATCCACAGTGTAGTGGACACATGGTTCATGTCTGGGGTCCAGGGACAACAAGCAAAATACATGATCTACTGCAGATCATATCTTGCTGGAGCAGCAATTCCAAATCAACCACCTGCTTAAGTATTAGCAGTGGCTGAAGTAATAATTTACAATATAAAAAGTCAGAGAACAGATGGTAATCTCTTGGGCTTTGATCCTAAGAAATGTTTTTTATCACAAGCGCTGGAGATTATGAAAAGCTGATGCTCATAACAGCTTCCAAATCTTCCAGTTTCTGGAGGATTCTCATATAGCCTATATGAATTTTTATGTTCCAGCCACTCTGGAGTTTCAGGCATAACACAATAAAGTAGATCCCTGTAGCACTGAAGAACACAAGGAGAACCTGCCCTAGTCAACAAATGAAGTCTAAATAAAAAATAAGTAAAAGCTGGATAGGCACCAAAACAATCCTTTCTTTAGAGTTGGTCTACCTACACCCTCCTATAACAGAAAATCACTATTATAACAGAATCAGCATAACCATCTACTAAAAATACATCCACTGCAGCAGCTTGCTTTCAGATCCTCCCAGGTATCCCTAAAGATGCCCCATGGGAACATGCTATGTTCAGCTTCTTCCTAATTTCATTTGCTAATGCTCATTTTTGCAGAGAGACAAAAAACAATAATGGAAACAGAATAAGCACCAGGGCATGTACAGCAAAACCAATAGGTACCCTTCTACATGTAAAATACAAAGAAAATCCATGCTAGACCAACTGTCGCACATGGAGGATGCTGTTACAACAAGCTATTTAAATAGTTCTGGTCTGGCCAGGTTCCAGGCCAAATCTATTGGAGTTAAGAAGTAATACCTGGGGAAAAAACAACTGCATCACCACCCTGTTGACATTTTTAAGGTTTCAACTCTAACATTATGACTTGCATAAATGCAGCAAGCACTCTCAGCTGAAACACTATTAAAAGAGAAAAATACTTAAATTCCTTTCATAAAGGCAATAAGAGCATAAACTGCATTAAGGAAAAAGCTGATTTTAGGACCAACATGAATTCTTACCTAGGGCTTCAGAAGCACATGTACTCTACCTGAAGTCAAAGATGACACAAGTCAAAATTCATACAGCAATTCACAGCATCCCAGTGGAAGTATCTGGTCAGCAACTAGTGGTTACTGATTAGCATTTCAGTTTCCCCAGGAGCTCATGGTTTTCCTAGATTTGAGGGTAAAAATATCACTAGCATAGTTGGAATTTCAGGTGACCTTCCTGGATTCAGGGCAAACTGGAGACTTCTCACTAATGATCAGTTGTCACTCGGAGAAGGGACAGAATTCTACCCAGAGATGAACATCCTCCCTCATACACAAGCTATTTTTCCAGAGGTGAAACAACTTCTTATGAAAAATAGGTGTTTCAAGGATAAGCACCAAAAAGAACAGAAATTGTATCAAGTCCTCCCTCCTGTTTACCAAAAAAAAGGAAGGGGGCAATTACTCCATTTAGAATTTGTCAGGGTGCAGAGGCTGAGAAATCTGAAGGCATCAACAAAACTGCTTCATACCATCAGTGAGTTTCAGCAGTCTGGTTTGTCATTGGACTGGGTCAGGAAACAATGAAGTTAATTTTCAGCGTCAGATGCAAGAAGCATCTGTATCTTTATTTGGATACCAGGAAAATATTTTCATGTTTTTCAGTGAAAGCTTCATTGCCCAACTGTGCCTCCTGCCAGCTGTCACCAACCTATTATGCAGGCTGTAAGGAAGAATTCTTGGGCAGGAAGTCTGGGGGAAACTTGTAAACAAAAACAGAGGATGAGCAAAGCTGGAAGAAAGCTGCAGTGTTTGGACCACCTACGTTTCAGGGTGGATTTCCAAATATCTCCATTCACTGACCTCGTATTTCCTGCTTTCACTGAGCTGACACAGTCACCGACAGAAATCACTGCTGTTGATCATGCAGGCTGTGAAGCTAATCTGAGAAGCTAATTCATTTCCATTCTCCACCTATACACATATTTGTATGTTCTCCACATATCTACACCTATATGTATTCTGCACCTACACAGGTAGGATGAAGATACAAGCAGACAAGCATGGCAGAAGGTGGAGAGTGGAGGTAAGAATGACTTGCCTGATTACAACATATGGAGAAAAATAAGGCAGATAGAGAATCAAGTTTACAATACAGAAATGACACCACCTTTGATGAACTAACAATCTCAGGCTGACTTTGAGCAACCAGAGAAAGATTTCAACTTTGGAGAGAATGCTAGATAATAATGATTTTTCATAGAAATTGATGGACAAGAAAAAAGCCAAGTATGCCTGCAGTCATAAACTGGTTTCTACAAAGTTTTTTCCCAGATAATTATCAGCCTATGAATGCATGCATGACCTAACATTCATCTGGAGGGAGCAGTAGATGTTTAAGATCAAATACAGTAAAACTTGCAGAGTAACACTGAGATATGAAAGCCATCTGACTTGATGCACGCATATAGCACAACTAAATAAAAACTGACCATCTGCATTACCAAAAATTACTCAAGTAATTCATACTTAGTATAATACACTAAGTGCAAGCTACAAGAAAAGTTTGGCCATGCATGGTAACTTTGAGATCAGTTCCACCACAAAGAAAAGTGATTTCCTTAAGGACAGAAACTACTATGAAGTCCTCCCCTCATGGAGAAGTGCTAACTTCGACTGCGGTAAGGGGAGGATACACATAACCCACCAGAATCAATTATCTTCAGGTTTAATAACATGCTTATACACTAAGAGGTACAACAGATTTTAACACAGAAGCTCCCTTATTTGTGATAAAAAATTGATTCCTCTGGGCAACATGCAGTTTAAGAAGCAGTATGACCATGTGCATCTTGGCAAGTAAGGCAGTGCAGTAGGCACGGATTACCGGGTCAAAGTTGTTTGAAACAGAGGTCCCTAGATGTACATGCCATGCTATTTTATGTCAGAATAGATTTAGCCTTGTCCCCTAGGCAGAACATCACCATGCATGGGGCTGTTAGAAGCTGCCCTGAGACTCTCATTGGTTAGAACTTTCATATCTCCAAAAGACTCCAAGCCCATTGAATGCATCCCTGGAGCGAATCACCAGTTTAATTTCCCCTGAAGGAAGTTACTCCATGAGCCTAACACTGTTTTGCAGTCTGAACAAACAGTACAGGAGGGTGACAATGGGAGATGAGAAGAGAATCACTGCAGAACTACGCTGCTGTTCAAAGCCAAAATGTAAATGCAGGTGCAGTCCAATGCATCTTTCAATAGCTGACAGCAACTGGAACGGTTCTGCATAAAACCACACTAGGAAAAAAGCAATATAAACTGCTCCTATTAAATATTAGGTTTTATTTAAAATTCATTTAGAAGAAATCTAGAACAAAATTAATTCAGTATTTTGTAATGCTAGCACAATGTATTCAATCGTGGAGCAGCTCCCTGGAGGTTTGAGGTTTATTCTTTTTCCTACATATTTTCCCCCCCCCCTCCTCATTACTAGTTTTGCAAGTTCATCCTAAAAGCTGCGAGTCACCCCAGGTCCTTTACCACTGTTGTCAACAGCTTTTGGCAAGAAACAGAAGGCTTTTTCATTTTCCTGTAGGATTTTTTTTTCTTCTCCACAGAATTGTAAGCTCCTATTCCCTTCAGCCGGGCTGTACAGCTTTTTACTAGACAAGCCTAGTATGTAATGATAAAAATCATGGGGGTTGAGGAAGGAGCAGGGGAAAAATGAAGGCAAGTCCTGAGAGCTATGATTATGTTCTATGCCCTCTTCTTGCATACTGGATTTTTAGGAACAACCAACACACAAGGGGAAAGGAATTTATAATTTTAGAATAGATTTGCCAGAAGAGGTATAGAAACATGGAATAAGTTGGCTTTTGTTTTTTAAAATCAGCTTGAAGACGTGTTTACCATTGCTACTGAAAGCTGATAGAAACTTCAGTTCAAATACCAACCAGATCTTGTCCATTAGGAACAAATTTAGGTAACTAATCCAATGGAAATGTGAACACCAAAGAGATTAATTTATCAATGCTACTGCAGTGTATTTTTGTACCTCCAACTTCAGGGAAGGATTGCAATTTCAGTGCGTTTTAAATTTCATACTTTCAGAAAGAAGCCTTCATATCAAACACTTTACTTTCAGCTGTTCCACGACAACACCAGCTTTTATTTGGGCCAACCTGCAGACACCTTCTGACCATTTAAACGAAAGTGTCAATGCAGGCTTCCCATCCTCGCAGTCACCTAAAGCATCCTATCTCACCTCCTGCTTCCCAGCCTTTCCCTGCAGATCACTGCTGGCCGTTCTGCAGCAGCCAGGGAGGTCTCAGCTCCTGTGTGGCTCACACTTCCCTCACAGGTCGGTGCCAGTTGCTTAGAAACACTGCAGGAAGGGCATTTCGCATTGGCTTTAGATAACGATGAGCTCAATTGATAGCAGCTGACTGAAGATGCTTTGAACTTTTTCCATATTTCAAACCAACCTTTGCAGTATTAAGAAAAACCCATGACACATTTGAAGAAGCTGAGCAAGGTCAGGATTGAATTAGGACAAAGGGAAGCAGAAAACTGTGGTTGAGAGTCTAGCTGTAATTTACTGAGAGAAAAAAACCCCATCAAACTTCTCAAGAAGTAATTTTGAAGAAAACTATTTGCTGCTCTCAGATGAGAGGGCTTAGGAGAAAACGTTTACTTGTGCCACCAAACTACAACCCATCTCAACCACATTGACTCTTAAGTACATCAAGTCATTTAGAACTAGCACTTCCAGGTGCACTGCAGACCTCCGAAAAGGAATGCTGGATTTTTCACTTCCAGTCCAAATGTGGGAGCTTCAACCAGTGGCTGCTTCTGCTTGGGTCACTCTGTGTATTGTGGGTAGCAGCTGGTTGACAAGCTGATCCAGTGAAACCTGAGGTGATAGAATGGAGCATTTTGCAGGAACTCTACACGCTACATTCTGCATCTTTAATACATGAAAATGGAAATGGTCCAGTAGCACTCACCATTAAAGGAAAGCAAACGTTTCCCATGAGAATAGTGAGGCTAGCCTATAACTTACCACCCACAATGGACAAGGGAGAAGAAGCAAAGATGTGGGACATCAGCAAGAAACATCCAAAATTCAGAAAAACAAGAACAATCTCTACAAAAGGAGCTGGGGGAGCAGCAGCCTGTGGGAGAGGAACAGATCGAGAGGGGTGAACCCACACACATGCCAGCAAAGGAGAGCAGCACATGCTGCCCTTACTCAGAAAGGACACGCGAGGGTGGGTAATCTGGCTCCAGCGCCTGGAAGCTTCGCAGCTGAGTCAGGAGACTGCTTTTGCTTCCGTGCTCTCTACAGATGGCTGCTGCTGCACAGCCAAGTGTTCACCTCAAAAACATCAGAGACCCTTCACCATGCAGCTCAAACCTTTCACCAGCAGCCACCACAGCTACAGAGAAATAGTGGTTTAGGGAGGGAGCACATGCCTCCAAAGACGTGACGTGATGCTATTTATATTAGAAGAGAGACTGAATTAATTTATTTTTACATTGATTCTTCCAGGTAATTCACTCTGTAAACTAACCTGTAAGCATTAAGCCTAGAAGAAATTAAAGAAATGTCGTCACACTGTGCTGCAATATAAGAATCTCTAAAATATAAAATATAAATATATAAAATATAAAATATAAGAATCTCTAAAATTGTTTAAAATAAACAAGTGACTTTTCTCAGTAAAGAACAGCAACTCAATTCTGTGACTGAGAGCAGTATTTTTCTTCACTGCTCGGGTCTGATAGATGGCATTGCAATACCATTGATTTAAAACAGGAGGCTTTTCTATTCTCAGTAGACAATGATCACAAATGTCACCTACGTGACACACTTCTTCCCAGGCCTCAAATAAAGAGAAGCTCTCAAAAGCAGCCAATGTGACTTAACAACAGCAAAAACATACGGTTCTGTCTAGAAGAGTGACATCAACATTTAAGTAACCATTTCAGACGACCAGCATACAAAATGAGCACCACAGTCCCCCCTCTCCTATGCAAGGTGACAGTGAACCACCCTGACTCTTCAGCCCATGAAGCTCTAACAATATACACTGCTGTAGGAGAAAAATCCCCTAACTCAGCATTTGTTACCCACTTTAATCATGTAAATCAGGTCTGTTAAACACCCTTCCTAGCCCCCACACTGTACATACACTTTGTTCCTCCCAAAGGCCAGGTATTTGCTTTATAATCTCAAAGTTCACTAATGACACTAACACCCTGTGTCACTTCACCACAAGGAACAACCAGAAAGATTGTACAGATTATGACTTTTCCACAAATGCGCTAACTTTTAAATCAGTAAAGAAAGTCTTTATACTAAAACCAGTTAAAGTTATTCCAAGCTCAAGCACTGTGAGACACAGATCTAACATCTGCATCTTGAACATCTTCCCTTATTTTACAAGGATGGAAAGCAATATTTAAGAAGGTGGTAAACACATTAATCTGTCACTGAACCTGACTTTTGGTTGTTCACATTCGGTATGTACTGGAAGGCAAGTATCAAAGACATATAGATACTAACCGGCAGAAAACCAAAATGAATTGCAGCATGACAACAGCTCTTCAGCTCATACGAGGAGAACAAATGTTTGTTTATTTTTTGCTTGCTCTTGCTACCTCAAAAAGCAATGCAAGCAGTCTGGCATCAAAGAAAAAAGTAAAGTGAATAATGCAAGGCTTTTCAGAATGAACTGTACAAATAATTCAGTTGCTCCTTAAAGCGCACTTCATGTTTTATATACAAATGGGGGTGGGTGGGTGTGGAATCTACGGACTGTATTTTAAACTATTTTTTTTATATTCTGTGGCCATACTCCATTTCAAGAAGTGAAGAAAAGTAAATTTAACCTGGAAATGTACATATATACATACTCAGAATGAACACTTCAGCCATCTCTTCCTGGCATACCAAAGTGCATCTGATGGTCTTGCTTGCCCCAGAAGTAACAAATCTTTCTGGACTTGGATAGCCGAAAAAGGTTTGAAGAGAAAGATTCATTAATAATTTATCCTTGAGGAGGAAGAAGGGGAGACACACAGTGTCATTGAAACACTACACTTCTAACAAGTGAGAATGCACTTCCCTTCTCCCTGCTCTTTTTCAGAGTCTGGTTGCTCACACTAACATCATAGATTGACAGAATTATTGGAGAAACCTTTACAAGCCCTTCTGTTTCCCACTCCAGTATGGCAACACTGTCATGATGTGTGCAAAGTGCCCAGACTGATCTTTTGAACAGTGAAAGAACTTGGGGTAGGATATTGCTAAGCTGCACCACTGCATCACCCATTAACAAATGATGCACTACAGTAAACGGAAATTGTTACCTGATGGCATAATGCTATCACAGAAAGTATCACACATCCATCCTAATCCCAGAGGCAACCACTACTTCCTGCTAACATACAGGACAAGTACAGAACACTGTTTCCAAGGACTAATGCACAAGATTCTGTATCCTCTGGAATGTGGCATGGTCAGTAAATAAGCTATAAAAGAAAAGCAGTTTCATCTAAGGCAGGCTGAAAGGACAGGTACAGACCAAAAGTAAGCATGGGCAGAATTTCAAGTTCTGATTTCCCTGAAGCACAGCAAAACCTGCAGTTGTGAACAGCAAGTCTCGGTTCAATTTTTCCTAAGCATTCCTTGTAGATACCAATTCATTAGCCATTGTTATTGAAACAGTGGAAGAAACAAGAAGCACCTATCCCTATGAAGTATCAAAAGAATTAAAAAATCAAAAGACAACGGTACACCTCAAGAAGTAATAAAAACAGGTTAAAGGTATTAAGTAAATACGAACCAACTCAAAGCTACAGGGCAACAACCATTCAGGAGGTCTGTACTTCAAACGCATCGGGGATTAACTTGTGACTCCTGTTTTGACTGGAAAGCCCTTCATGCATATATATGTTTTACTTTGGAACCAGTGAAGATATAATGCAAGTAGATTGTCTGCAGCTGTCTTTGGGGTTGCATTGACCTAGCTAGCTAGCTATCTAAATGTAATTTCTGATGATCACTTATTAAGTTTTTGGTTTGTGTTGCTAAGCATTATGGTTTTTTAAGAGATCGTGAGAGTGTTACTGTCTGTGCATGGCAACTCAGCTCGTGTAACAGCACAGAATAGGTTCTGATGGTGCTGGGTTTCTAAAGCACTTGAGAAAAGCATTACAGCACCCTAAGCTAGTGAGAGAGCAAGTGTCAAGCACCAGGCTTCAAATACAGCAGTAATGCCAGCTGAGGCAGATGTCTGACAATCCCCCTCCCACACTGAGTGTTTCAGTCTTGTGCGAGGCCTACAGGCCACAGAGAAATCCTCCTCACAGGCATCTAGAATCCCACCACAAGTCGGTGACAATTTGTTGTTGTTTTACCTGCACAGAAATTACTCAGACCAACCTCCACACAAGGATATACAAGACTATATGACCCTGAATGAAGTGGGAGTCTACTCAAGGACCAAGATGCTTGAGTGCGAAGGTGCCATGGAACAGCACCCTGAACACTTGCTTGGTTTAGCAGCACTCACATGGCATTTAGCATAAAATGTTGAGGATGGTCTAGTATTGCCAGGGGTAGCAGTGGCAGCTGAATCCCATCACAAGCCTCATGCAACCCTTGGAAACTTCCTTTGGTGCAAAGCCCTTGCCTGTTCTCTGTGAAGCAGGATTAGCAGAACTTCATTGCACTAAGGAATTTGAACATACAGTTATTCAGAAATCAAGACAGGAGGTGTATACTTTTTTAATGGAAGCATTTCCAAATCAGATCTCAAAACAACTACTCCTCCTGAAAAAAGCCGAAGAACTTTCTTAACAGGAGGCAAATTCTAGGAGCAAATATATTACAACTAGAAGGTGCCATGTAACAGTGAATAATAAATGCTCTAAGTATATTTCATAAGTGACAT
The DNA here is from genome assembly GCF_037157495.1 of Lathamus discolor. Lineage (NCBI taxonomy): Eukaryota > Metazoa > Chordata > Aves > Psittaciformes > Psittacidae > Lathamus > Lathamus discolor. The sequence goes on from NC_088884.1 coordinate 28,373,530, forward strand.
CTACAGTATGTGAACTATACTGCATCTCAGCACAGTGCTGTAGTCACTTGATACCTTGGGTCTGTTCTCAATTCTAACAGCAATTAAGTCACACTGCCTCAACTATTCCTCCTGTAAAACAGAAGGCTGACCTTGATCTCTCATCAATGGAGCTGTATAAGGACCACTACATACAGGCTATCCAGTATCTAAACTCTAAAGTCATTGAAGAATTATACGAGGAACTGAAGCCTTTATTTCCAGTCCAAATGAAGGAAAATAGGAGAAAGTGGTTTTCTTGAGTTTTTAAGGAGTTTGGGTCTATGCTGTGCTTCCCAGTAGTTCATGAACACAGTGCAGTGTTTACAGTTCAACAATAAATGCCTTTTCATAAAAAAGAAGAAAAGGCAAAATTGTTTTCAGGATCACCACTAGCCCATAATTACAGGTTACTTTATCAAGCATGGAAGACGTTTGCTAGTATATTATCACAGGAGAGATTCAGTTACTGTAGTAATAGATGTTCTTGAATGCCTTTACTGAGGAATATAACAAACACAGGAAAAATACATACAACTCTTACAGGCAACACCTGATGTTTTCTACATTAGCTATGAAGAAAAATGAATCACTGAAAAACAAACAAACACACAGACTCTCTCTAAAGACAAATAAGAACCTACACTTCAGAGAATCAAATCCTTCAAGTAAATCACTTGCAAATTATTATTTTTTTATTTTGTTTAAGTTAACAACTACATTTAAAACCTCCTTGAACTAGTTGAAGTGTTAAATCCAAGTTTGTTCTACTGATAAAAGTTTGGATATAATCCATCCAGCTCTGGAGTCCTCAGTACAGGAAGGATATAGACCTGTTTTGTCCAGGGGAGTGCCACAAAAATGATCAGAGGGATGGAGCACCTCTCCTATGTGAAAGGGCTAAGACAGTTGGAGTTGTTCAGCCTGGAGAAGAGAAGGCGCTGAGGAGACCTTATTGTGGCCTTTCAGCTCTTAAAAGGGACCTATAAGAAAGATGGGAAGAGACTTTTCAGCAGAACCTGTTGCGATAGGATGAGGGGTGATGGTTTTAAACTGAAAGAGGGGAGATTCAGGCTGGATGTGAGGAAAATATTTTTACCATGAAGGTGGTAAAATCCTGGCGCAGGTTGCCCAGAGAGGTGGTGGATGCACCATCCCTGGAGACACTGAAGGCCAGGCTGGACGTGCTTCTGGGCAACCTGATCTAGTGGAAGATGTCCCTGCTCATTGCAGGGGGGTTGGATGAGATGTCCTTTGAAGGTCCCTTCCAACCCAAACTATTCTGTGATTACTACAACTCAGTCCCTAATGGCAACTTACATTGTAAAAACAGTTTACAGTTATTCAAGGTTTATATTCTCAATGGAACTCAGTATGTAGATGACACTTGGTAGGCACTCCAACTATTATAAGCTGCTGCATAAAATCCTGGAAAAAATCTACTGTGCTTATCACCATAGCAACAAAATACTATACTTCTGAGTATGATGTCACACAGGATTTACACCAAATCAATTAGTAGTTTTCAATGGTTATGTCCTACAACTAGCACTCACAAATTTCATCTAATATAACACCAATGTCTCAGTATCTTTACTACAACATACAAGTGAAAGTCAGGTCTAATACTGACACCAGCATAAAACAATATTCAAATCTGCAAAAACATTAAGAGTGTAGAGGGGAAATTTTATCCTCAAATAAAATTAATACATTTAAGAATTATAGAAGAAAAAGAGGATTGTTCCAAATCATCCAAGTCATGATAAAAGAAAACTGCTTTGAAACTGCTGAGCTAAAATTGAACAGCACTCTTCAGTTTCAGGAGGTTCCACGATACAGCGTTGGAAAAGGCACATAACAGGTTCTGCAGGTTAATCTCTGTCTCTACTGGAGTCAGAGAAGAAAGGAAGAGAAGTTTATCAGCAGGGCAGAAGAGTGCAAGCTTATTAAAGCTACATTTCAAAATAACTCTTCAGTTGACTCTGAAAACCAGTTTCAGTTGGTAAGAAGAAAAAAATACTCAAAGCATGTTAGAAGCCCTTATTTTAAAGTATTTTTGCGATGCAGCACTTCCTAACATGCCCATGATACAACTCACAGTCTATGAAAGACCCATGAATGTTTTCCAGAATTCACTTTTTTAATGGATCTGCCTGCACCTGAACAGAGAGTATGTTACCTCCATCAGTCACATTCGGGGGTTGTCAAACACAGCACTATGCAGACCAGCTGATATTTTATATTTTGAGGCAGGCTCACACAGCACAACAGACGACTGGCTGCAGATGGTAGGGAATATTTCTCAGATGAGAACAGAACGCTAAACCGAGCAATGAGTTCTCAAATTTGTAAAATACAAATAATTTGCCTCAAAATAACTAAATAATAAAAAAATAAATTCGACTTCCTCTGTAAAGCTGCTGGGTTACGCTACAGTTGCATTAGAATACAGAATGAATTAAGCTACCTTTAAAAAAGTATCTTCCTGTTTATTTCAAGGATTTACATCTAATACAGCATGTCAAGAAATATTTGAACTCAAAACATTATCGTTATGAAGCCCTGGAGTACATACATTACTTCCAGTCTTACAACATTATTCATTAACCATAATTTGGTACATTTATACATAGATTCATATTATATAAAACTGGCAGGTTTTCCCTGATAAAGCATTCAATACCAGCTTCACTGGCTCCTGGCAGCTCAGATATCCAAAGCTCTTTCCTTATGTCTCAACTCTTCCTGTTGGATGGCAACTGGAGCACTCAAACCCACCACCCCAGCACCACAACAGCAGTCAGCTGGCACAGACAGTATGCCTTTTCACGCTATTTCATCCAAGGTCTTTGACACTGAGTAGTTAACACCGCTTATCTGAATTACCAAGGACAACAAAGTCAGCATCCACTGCAATGAGGGAAATGAATGTGCATCTCATAGATAACACTAGAACCTCTGCAACTTTAGGCTTATATTTTCACATTAAATATTTGCAGGTTATAACTCTAAGAAAAATCTTGACTATTGTTGCAAGAGAAGATTTAATGAAATCTGACATGACCTTGGATTGGTACCACATGTTCCCATCCTGCCAAATGCCAAATAAACACGAACAGGTACCTCTCAAGCTCTTTCTCTGTCAGGGTGTGGCACAACAAATCAAACTGCAGGAGTGACCAAAAAGATACCATTTCACTTTTACGTATCACACACTACTTTCAAACAACAGCAAATTTTGGCTGCAAAACATCATCTTATATATGAAACAGGCTGCCCATACTCCCTTCTTAAAGGAACAAAAGCAAATCCCCCACAAACACTGAATCCTCAGGTCCCTATATTCAAACCTACTGATTTGGGGAAGATGTGGGGACCAGAAAAAGTAACCAGCTTGAAGGATACCAAGTATTTCAGACAATGGTAGGATGATTAATTTGAGGTGAAACAAACAGGCTGTATTTGGATATTTGGAAACAAACAGGTGGTATTTGGATATTCTATAATGGATCATTCTTCTGGGAATGTGCTTCAAAGGGCTGTGAAACTCTAAACAATGCAATCTAGAGAAGAAATGGTGTCTCAGACTTCTTCCATTGCTATACTGCACCGTAATTAGAGTAAGATAAACACCTCTCACTATATTCAACCCTATTTATTTGCAACCTGTTATCCCCTACACACCCCACCAAACCTGTGTTCTTTGGTAAATACCATTTATCTTCCGTTATACAACATTAAAGTGTTCTTTGGTAAATACAGCTTTAATCTATCTTCTGTTCTAAGACCTTCATGCCTCCTCTCTGTGAGTACTACTAAAAATAATCATCACTTAAACAAAACATTAAGAATCTAAAGTCCCAACAAGATATGAAGAATGCAAAGGTAATACAAATCACCATGAAACTTTAAATCTACTTGATAATCACAGAAGATGTGTATAACATTTATATGCAGGCTCCTATTTTTGCTACACACAGTGAAAAGCAAGCAGGAGAAATTAAAGGAAGGGAAAAATAATCAGAGCTTATGATTCAAAAATACTTAAAATTAAGTATGAAGCAATATAGATTCATTTTTCTTCAATAAAAATCTCGGTTTCCTTTGGCGATGAAATGAACTATTCTGCAACTGCCACCTTTATTTTAGACTAGCAACAGTCAGAACCACCTACATTTTAAATTTGCTTTTATTGCCATAGAAACGTATGTTTGCTTTAACTAAAAAGGAAGCCTCCTGGCTCATAGCCAATCATCTCCTTTCTATAAGATGCACTACAGAGACATAATTTATTCATCTATATAGACATACTTGTACTCTCTTAAGTAAGATACATCCACCTCAGCTACAATGAAAATCACGTTTTGCATTACATATTTATACATTTGTATTTAAATGAAACCAGTGTGATCTAGATAGATAATCATAAAGGAGAGAACTACTTCAAAATTATTTATGCTCTTAAATGAATCCAATGTCAAGTATAATTTAGCTGACTTTTGCTTCAATAGTAATTTAATGCTTAGAGCAGTCATGCACCATTTTATTAAATATTTGTAATTAAACCTTTCCATGTTCAATAAGTGAGGGCAAACAGGTCAAAGCACACTGAAGAAAATGGTATTTGTTCTCTATAGCCACTGACACCAAGGAGAATGCACATAAAAATTAAAGATGTTGAGCCCTGATAAATATATCCATGCAATTTTAGTACCAAAAGAAAGACCTACACTCTTTCTGTCCTGAAGTACTGTTCTACCTGGTGAAATGCCTGGAAGTCCTGACAGCCCCAGTTCACACAGGTTCAGGCACTCGGACACCCCATGAATGCCAGTGGGTTTCCACCAGCCCCAGGCTCACTAGTGCAGACCAGCTAGCAGAATAAGGCTATCATTTGTTAAAGCAAAGATGCTTGTTTGGCAACCTATGGCAAAAACTGTTATTTCACTATAAAAGGGCAGAATAAACATGCAGCATGTTCAATTAAACCTACAGCAGCTTGAACTCTCAGCAGTTTCTTAGCAATTCTACAACCTTCCTTGCAACCGAAGACGGGGAAAATAACAACAATCTTAAATTTGCTGACATTTAATGTAGGCCTGAAGTCACCTCTGTAAGGGGGGATTTGAATGCTTTCTAAAGTATGGCACGGAAAAGGACAAATTCTTCAAAAGCCCTTGCAACCTTTAGTTACAGAATAATTGTAAAAGTAACTCACAATATTGGAAAAAAGAAAATATTTCTTCATTCCTAAATCACCATGGCTGCATTGTGAGATAACTCACTTTGATTAGATAACATTTTCCATGAGAGTTATGGTAAATATTTGAATATCCGTAGATACTGAACTGGTTTTGGAAACGTTATGTCTTATTCAACAGAAAAAAATATTCAAGTTTGGTCAGAATCAGAAAAAATAGTTCAAAACCACCGTTATCCATAGTGCAGTATTGAACTCTGCATGGTCACAGAAAACATCCAGAAATTGACCACTGCTAAAACAGGGGAATGATCCTTTCCTCACAGGAAAATGACATTTAGCAGAAAAGTGGTTTCCTGGGTGGGAGAGGGAAATGCTAAAAAATTACAAATGGCTTTTGGTGAAGGAACTGGGGGGTTTTGCTCTTTGTTGGCAGTGGGGGCTGGTTTGGGTTTTTAGCAAAAAACAAACTTAAAACCAGGGGTGGAGAGGGTCCAGTCCAACTGGTTCTTCCAAAATGTTCTTGCTTTGTTAATTGAGTTACTCAGAGCTTTATTTCTACAGGTATTTCTAGACCATGGTTGAAATACTGCTTCATATTTGTGAAAACCACAATTTCCAAAGAGTTTATACTAAAATTTAAAGTTTGCAACGCATTTGTTACAGCTTCACTTTAACACTTCCAAAACAAGCATATCTAAGAAACTGCAGTTTCCCCACAGACAACTGACAAGCAGAAAGCCTAAATTAATTAGATAAATTATTCATTGTGAATTATTCAAGCAACATTAGCTATCTCGCACACACAGACACATGCTTCAACCATAGAAACCCCCTCTAATCTACACGAACATTTTCCAGAAGACCAGTAATATTTTAGAATACAAATTAGTATTATAAACTTCCTAGAAAGTACTTCCTTACAGAAACACCACATGAAAAGCATAAGCCCACAGACACATTCATCCAGATGACAAAAGCCGGTGCTCACCCTTCCTATTCTGGAGTGAAACAATATGAGGAGGAAGATTTTTCCTAGGGACGTGGCTCTGTAGCAAGACTAGCACACCACTACACCGTCAGTGGGTATCACTGATGGTTTAGGGGATATCATTAGAAAAACAACCATAAGCAAAAGCGGAAATCTAACTTTTTGCTGACCAAAAAATTATGAAAGAAACACAATTCTGAACCTGTTCACCACTTGTAAAAATTACAGCCAAACAAAAGAAACTGTTTCTTATCTCCTAGACAAAAGCACTAGAACGAGATACATATTCTGATCAAACAGTCAACATGGAAGTACTACACCACTTTTCATTTCTTTCAAAAAGGAAGAAGTCCCAACAACTTGCTTTCTTCACATAGGGAAAGTTCAAGAATATTTGTGTAAGGGCGCGTTTGAAATGGACAGTTTGGGAGTCACAGCCGCAATGTGCTCAGCAGTAAACAACATTAATGTATTCTTTCCTTTTTCTATTTTCAAATCTATCTTCTGTCAAACAAAACACAATCCACACATGGCAGCACACCAACTGTGACAGACTTCACTCTGGGTGACAAGATTTACTGAAATGCTCAGTGCATGAATATTGCTGATAAACTATCAGGTGTGCACGGATAGCTGCTTATTCTGAACCAAACCCTTCAGGTTCGCTAAAAGAATAAACTGTCTTGAAAACAGAAGAAGTTGGGAAAAAAACAAAACCCTACTGCTGTTATTTCAAAAGGCAAGAGAAAAAAGATGAGCACTAGACAACAATCAGGCAGACAATACCTAGGTGAAGGTCATCAGAAAAAAATACAGCCTTACTAAATTGCACGAGCAGAATATGGCCTTACATAAAAGAAGTAAATGCAAACACTGCGCAAAATCCTTTTTCCTCCCTAATGGTTTCTTCCTGTTAATAAAGTACTTCAATTTAAACAAGCTCTATAAACACTGTATTCACCTGACTGCAGAGCCAAAGTAACACTACCGCTGCTGCAGAACCATTAATATCTGATGGGGTGATGCCCTTGTGCAAAGCCTGTCACCCAGGAGGCAGCAGAGGAAGATCAGCTCTGCACTTACATGCTTCTTAAAACACTGCAAAGCAATACTAAGTAAAAGAATAAGAAAAAAAGCTTTTTTAATTTTAAACATTATGCTGATAAGGCTAAAATGGAACCAACAGGTAAAGTTTGCTCAGCTATGTGTCGCTGGTACTTCCATATAAATATTGTTATTAAGAACTTCAAATCCATTTTAGAGTTTCCACTCATCTTCACAAGGTCAGAGAGCAAAGAAGCTGCAAGATTATCTCCAACTTTTGCCACAGAACATGCTCCAAGAGCTAAATAATGAATCATATTACAAAGCTCAGTGAAGTGTTATAATTATTCCTCAGTAGTCTAAAAAAAATTTCCCCCTATGCCCATTAACATTTTCACACAACACTGTATATTTTGTCTGAATCCCTGCTGCATGAAAGCAGGCAGCTCGAATGGGAACATTCAGCTTAGGATTGTGTATTCAGTGCAGATGCTGGATCCAGCAGGGAAACGACGAAGAACCAGGCTTCTTCCTCCCCCACTGCCCCTTCTTTTTTAATTAACTGAGCTCTTGAATACCATTAGTTGCTCTTGAGATACCATATTTTTATTACTTCTTATGAAGAATATACATAAATATAAAAAGTAGATCTGTAACTTCAGAGGAAAAACAAGTACATCAGTGTAACCATATCAAAGAAAAGGTTCAAGGAACAAATTCTGCTGTGAAGGCAATGCGAAATTCTAAATTACATTTCCCATTTCTAACACAATCAAGCTGCCATGCTCCAGGCCTTCTGCCTCAAAGTGAACCTGCTCTCCAGCCCTGTGACTCCAACACTCGTGGTCATGCTTTGGTTCATTCCAACCAAAAAGGAAGGAGCCTGGTGACACGACGGCAGCAACAAATCCTTGTGCTGCAAGTTGGAAGAGGTGATTGCACCACTATACCTGGCAAGGCCGGCCCAATGCCAAATGCCTCAAGCCATTTCATTCCTATTCTGGCATTAAAATCTGATGACTACCTTTTACCAACACAAGCTTCTCTCTCCCATGTCCAGCCCACTTCCCCAGGCTCCCTTTCCATAGTAGCAAACTGTATGTGTTACAGACAGTAAGAGTTACAGGTGTCTCCCCCACTTTATCCCATTTCTCCAGTAACGTATAAGCCTTATAGCTGTTGAGAACAGATCTGCCTCCCAACAGTGCAAGAACCACCTCCTTCATTCTGCCCTGTCCCACCTTCCTCCTGTTTCTAGTCTTTCCTGCTTTCTTCACTCCTTCACTACTACTCATGTTATGCACATATATTTTATTTCGTGTCGACCAACAATACTGCCCCCACGACCTTCAAGTTCCCTTTGACTAAGAATCTTTAGTCAAGCTTTAGTCCAGCTTTCCCAAGATCTCACCACGTCACGCTATTTTTGTGGATTTCCCCTGGACTAACTGGGAAGGATCTACTGCAAATATATACAGTTTCAAATGCTGTTTAAAGTTCATTCTATTGCAGAGCAGACTTATAGTAACAGGCCAAGTTATACAGCTAAGCACTACTTCCAGAAAATCAAAGGAACGTGTCTTGCTTGCTGCCTTCTCAAACTGAACTGAGCTCCTAGAAGGCATGGAAACTGGGGCGAGAAGCCCATAACTTCCAGAAACCGATGTCGTCCAAATCAGATAGACTAGCTCATTTAAACACAAAAAAACAAGTAGGGTTTGTGCTAAAAGAAAAAGATTGGGTTTATACGTAAATTTTCTGTAATTCTGAGGTACTGTAGCTAGCCCTAACATAATAAACATGAAACAGAAAGAATAACACCCAAACAACCAGCCAAAAATGCCTGATTTTGGCTGTTTGTAACAAAGAAAAAGATGAACTATTCTAGTTAAATTTGCAGGGGTAGGTGGGTGTAGGGATTTGTTTGATCTTTAAGCACAAGTTACAAACTCCTACTCCCCTGGACACAACTTAAGCAAATCATGCTATCCTTATTCACAGGCTCTCCTCCAGTCAGTTTTTGTTCTTCTCATGGAAGGATGTCAAGCACTACTCTTATTCTTCCAACAGTCTTTTTCCATGCTGAAACATCTGTTTTCACAAACCAGATGCCTGCTCCCAAGCAGAGCATAGGGATCAGCTGAATGTTCAGCAGCGCACTAATACTGAAGTGGAAACCAGTACTGTGTCCAGACATCTAGTCCCACAGGCAACCTCAGATGAAGAGCAGCAGTTAATAGTACCTGAACAACAGTAAATACAGCTTCAATCTGTGAATAATGTCATTTGGCTTAAAACAAAATAATTACACCCAACTTTATTTTTAAACCAACAGAGATGAAGTCTTTTTTGTTTTGTTTTATTTTCCAGACTTGTACCTTGAATTTTCTGTAGGCTTCAGAAGCTGTGAACTAATACAAAGCCAATAATGCTGTGACTGGAAAGCTAATTTTGCTTCCAGAAACTTCATAGTGAATCTGAAGTGGGGAAAAGAAACAAAACCAAACAAAACCATCCTCCCTCACAGTGCTTCCCTATACTCACATGAAGTTTGTTTACAGGGTTTTGCTTTTTCCTGTCCTTTAGGACTACTGTACATGACATCTGTCTGGACAAAAGAAGAGTTTGCTCCAAAACATACATCTGAAGAAGCGTACCCCAAAGAATTTTATCTTCAGACAGGCAATTAACCGCCATTTCCAGATAAATGTTCAATTTATTACTTCTTCACATTAAGTTAGCACATTGAAAACCAACATGGAAGATTAAGGGCCAGGTTTTGCGCATAAGCCACTGAAGCAAAGGCAGCTTGAAATGCCCTGCCATGGGAGCACACTAACACCAGGATTCCAAAGTATACAGACATTTCCAAACTCAGTTAGGTGCACAGACTGAAGGTGTAAGCAGAGCTCTGAGAAACAAACTATTATTTTTTGAAACATAGCAGTCATCTTTCTCTACAAGGCAAAAAACAACCATGTACTTTATATACTAGATTTCTCAAAGGTCATATTTGCAAGAATAAGTCAGCCTTTTAAAAGATTTTAAGGATAAAAGGAGAACCAAATTCTTCTTATCTCTCTGTATCATTTGTTTAATGCAGTAATTCATATTTCCAATATTCCTTGCCAAGTTTTGTAGAAGTATTTTTCTCGTTATCAGACCGTGCACTGAACTGGGTTAGTTCACTTTCTCAAGATCAAATGTCTCCACATTTTATTTGCCTGCATTGCATAAATTCTAAATTATCCAGAGTGTGGTTTTTAATGGGTTGATATCAAAACAAATTCTAATGAAGACATACACAGGAATAATTTTTGTTCTTAAGGGAACAAATAATTCTACATGTCAAATGGTTAAAATACAAGAATGAAATTAAGATATTCCTTTCAAGTACATCTTGCACTGGCCACACTTCCCACAAAACCCAAAGGCAAAACCCGCTTGGAACTGACCCTGGCATTTCGTATTGCCACAGGCAAGAATTTCAGGCTGACATGACTACCAACCACATTGGATTTGGGATTTTCTTCAACAAATCCTTAGCCAAACAACTTCTGCCCCGAAGATTTCCATGTAATTTCATGATTACAGGTAACAACAGCCACTTAATATCGTAACTTCAAATAAGGATTTCAGTGCCTGGAAGTGGGATGATTCAGAGCTCTGCACAGCCCTGCCAGAGCATCGCAGTATTACCAAGTTTCATTAAATAACATTCCAGCTGATGTCCAAGAGTAATAAAACCATCTGTATAATTTTCAACACCAGGCATGTCGGGAGGCAGGCTAGGATAAAAACAACTCCCAGAAGTCAGGGGAGAATTATGGTAAAGAATGAAACCATTGCAAGTTTCCAGCATCCCCCTGGAAAGATGCATGTCAAATGATTCCAGCCAAAGGCATAGCCAGGAATACTAAGAAGCTAAAATATTACTTAAGAAGAAAAGGTGCAAGAAACAAAAATACTGGAACCAGGAAGGACTAAGGGTCCAGATCTCCTGCCTAATAATATCCTATTTTAACTGACAGTTAACTGGGCAAAGTTATGAGCTGAAACATAACGGTAATGAGCTGCTTTTACCTTTATACCATAACACATTTAGCTCCAACATGGAAATACAAAACCTAAAAAGGAGACTGACTCACTGATCCAATAGGAAATACAGCAAAGAAGTAAGTCAAGCCTACAGGAGTGAAAGAGCAGCACAGATACGTTTTTCTTGGTCTCACAAAGAAAAAGCTAGGCTATTACAAAAAGTGTATTAAAAATAATGAAAACACAAGAAAATGCCTGATCTAGAAGCAGTGCCCTTTACGTAACATTCTGGTACAGACATAGAATGGCAAGTTAAACAGTATTACAGAGTAATGATGCATTTTCTAAACCACTCAGTGAGTTTCACAGAAGCAGCATGGTTTCCATGCACCACTGAGCCCCAGCAGTTTTACACAGCCAGAATTACTGAGCATAACGTGTGCAGAAAAGACATCTCCATGATCAGAAGGCGACACAGATACATAGATAAGAACAGATAATAAAATGCAAAGGTCCACAGGCAGAGCAGATAAGGTCAAGAGTCTCAACCTTTGGAGAAATATGGGAGAAATATATGTCCAAGGGATATTACACTGCTCTCCTAGTGTAATTATGATCCACAGTTACACGTCCTTCATTTACACAAAAATAAATGTCTAGTCTTAATGCAAATGATGTTCATTTCATCGAGACGCTAAGTTACTAGTACAGTCATCACTACAAATGTCACATGAAATACCATGCATCCTGGCACATCCCAGCTCAGTACTGCTACAAAAGGGCGTGAGGAAAAGCCAGGCAGTTTGCAGATGCTTTCACCCAGAAAGGCAGTATAAGCTGATACTTTTCTATGATTTGCTTTGACCAGTGGAGTGTTGTTAAACATACAGCAAATTAATGATCTATTTTAAATGTCTCCATTGGATGTCATTATGATTTCTGTCCAGTCTGAGATGAGCACTACACTGGCAACCCGGAAAACTTGTACCAAAGGCGTGCTAGTAGCTTTATTCTTAAGCACAAAATCGACACATTAAATTCACACTGAAGTGCTTACTCTAGAACTAGCATTACAAATCCACTCTGTAGTTCACTTAGGAACACAAGCAGTTTCATCTGTACCTGCGTAACTAAGCCACTGTGCTTACCTACCTGCTGTGATTTGATTGCCTGTTTTTTAACTAACGTGCAGTACAGAATCTCTGCCCTAACTGTACTAAAAACTACAGTTCAGAGGCAGTGCAAGTCAGACATGTTTTGCTACGAAGAGCCCCAGAACACTCTCCCAGCAATGTCTTTGATTCTTCACTCTGTTGCAACCACCTTCTGACTAGTCTCTTCCTTTAGGCTTCAGAGCCTAAGCTGAACACCGGGGAATCCACTGGGGATCCACAGCATATTTGATGGGGAAGTCCACTTCACACCTACGAACTACTGTCTCCACAACTCTTGGTGAGCTCTCTTTTAACATCTTCCTCATAGTCCTTTTACCCCTGATTTTCCTGTCACTAGCTCCCTTTTTGCACTACAGCCTCACCAACTGAGAGGGAGGTGATGTTAACTGATGATGATTAGCTAGATTTGACCAAGATTCAACTCATAATGTTACTGCAGAATGGGATGCTCTTCCATTCAGTTCTTGAAGCGTGTCCTGGGTTCAGCAGTAGCAGTCATTTTTCTCCTTCTTAGTAGCTGGTGCAGCGCTGTGTTCTGACTTTCAGCCTGGGAACAGAGCTGATAACACCGATGTTTTCAGTCGCTGCCGTTACTCTGACCAAGGACTTTGTGAGCCTCATGCTCTGCCAGGGAGGAGGAGAAAGCCGGGAGGAAGCAGAGACAGGACACCTGACCCAAACTAACCAAAGAGGTATTCCATACCACAGCACATCATGCCCAGGATGTGAACCTGGGGGCAGTTACCTGGAAGGGCTACTTCACTGCTCGATTGGGCTGGGTATCAGTCGGCAGGTGGTTAGCTGTTGTATTCTCTTCCCTTGTTATTTCCCTTATCATTATTATCATTGGTGGTAGGAGTGGTTTGTGTTATACCTTAGTTACTGGACTGCTCTTATCTCAATCCAATGGGAGTGACATTCTTTCGATTCTCCTCCCAGTCCCTCCAGGAGTGGGTGGAGAGAAGGGGGGGCGGAGTGAGCAAGCGGCTGCATGGTTCTGGCTTGCCGGCTGGGCTTAAACCATGACAAAGTGCAAGGCTACAACACCAAAAGTCAAACTGGGAGTATAGCACAGAGCATGCAGAAGCAGTATTCATGACTGCCAGAATAAATGTCATTTGCATAACCAGTCATTGGGAAAGCATTTGCCAAAAAGATACATCCTTTTCCAGCTACCAATCTGAAAATGCTAATATATAAGCTGCTAAGCAGTATCAGCAGCAGTGAATTGGATGAATGTATTGGAAAGGATAAAGAAATGTGAATCATTTGCTTAACAGGTATTCAACATTGATACAAAAAGACTTCCGAAACAAAAGTTTCTTGCTGAGGGCATCTGCATTATTTTCAAGACAGAAGCTGCTTGATGACCATGTGGAGAAAGCAATGGACTTCTCTGGTTTTACAACAGACACTACAACCAGACTTTGAAGAAAGTGGTTTAAAAACCACAGATGAAGTTCCCCTGTGATTCATTATTTCCCTGACACGAATAGTTGATGAAACAGTTACAAAAAGCATTACAGCTTTCAGTGTGGGACTGGAGAACATGTTACGGTTACATTCTGTTACTCCCTTCAGAGAAGGAGTCAAACACAGACCTATTTTCACTCCGGAAATGATGCCCTAAGAAACTGGCAAAGATGCTCATATATCAATTAATGAAAAAGAACATCTGTTCTTTTTCAAGAAAAGAAAAGACAGGAAAGGAAAAGACCCTTCTAGGCAAAAGTAAGATGATTTTCAATCTACAGTCTACAAAGTTATCTATCTTTCCTCGAATGCCACGTACACACACTGTCAATTCAGGGCCATTTAAGGCTTTTTGTAAAACTGGAATGATGTCCGCAACATCTGATAGGAATTACTACTATCCTTTATCATTGCTATTAGCTAGTGTTTTAAAACATTGCCTGCCACAAATGGGAGAAATGAAAACAAAAAGTACTACAGCAATATATATACTAAAAAAAAACCCAAACAAAACCAAAAAAACCTCAGTGCAAACACACGTAAAAAATTAAATGCAGTCTTTGCAGAAGCACACATTTTATTTGTCAATACCTAAACACCATATAACCATGAACAAGTTGCTCTTGCACTATGCATGCCAAATTCAATACTGAGGATTCAGACAACTCCTCAAGAAATGGAAGTAATTACAATTTAATACAATTTGTAAATACAACCTGAAAGTCACAGAAATGTAATAAATATAATGTATGTCTTGATGCTGACATACAACATACCTTTTTGTAACAATGAAGACTTTGGGTTGAATGGGATGAAGTGCAATACAACCAAGTTATAAACAAAAAGGAGAGTGACTATATCTAATGCCTATTTGCTAGACATTTATAACAAGTGGGACAGCATATACTTGTAACTATTCCCACTTTTTTAATGCCCTTTGGTGACAAATCTGAAGCTGTGGACTACCTGAGAAGAAAACACTGATTCTGTGTAACCAAGCTTTCTCCTAAAAATGTGCTTGACTTTTCTGGGGGGGCAGGGGGAAACCAAGAGATCTGCACGTTCTAGAATGCCAACAACCTCACAATCAGTGTGCCAGTCCAAGTTACCAATGTACAGAAGACTGATTTAACAACTGAGCTGGAGTCAGTCCTAATGCAGTCTTACAACAAATAGTGAAACAGCAGCATGAGGAAAGATTTAAGCAAGAGAAACAAGGCCATACTCCATAGCCCAGTGACTGAGGATAAGCGACTGGATGGGGCAAACATCTATTCCTTTTCTTTCTACAAAGCATAAAAACTTTAATGCTACACATCAAGTGGCCTTTCACGGAACTGAACAGCCTAATCTCTAATTAGGATCAAGAACCTCAGCACAGGACTCTAAGCTGTCCTATGAACATCCGCTTCAGCTTTTTACTGAATCAGATTCAATGAACTTCATTTCCCATGCCCCCTATGCCCCCAAAACTGGAAAAAAGTATCCAAAGCTTCAAAAACGTAATGGGAGTAAAGAGATCCTGCTTCACAGCAGTGAATATTTTGAAAATCCCTTCACTAGCATATGTCAAATAACTTTTTCCAGATACTTAGAATCATAGGCTCAAAGCCAAACTCAATGAGGCAATGAGATTAGGCATTATGAGATGTTCAGTCTCAGTTTACACAGATGTAAGATAACTTGCGTTTGTCTTTCCACCAGCTTTGAGAAGTTACAGTGTTTTCCTACCAGTGTTTAAGGAAGAAAGACAAGTCTTACTTAAGAGCCTTACTTGAGATTCTGACTATAACACTTTGAGCACAAAGCAAAGGATAAGTATGTAGAGGACAGAAAGTCAATGGAATGGTAATCTTGCTGTTTAAGTGCACACGTGGGTACGTACATAAAATTTTGAGCAATTATGGCATAAGGATAAAAAAAAAGAGTAAAAAAATCAGATTTTATTTAGATGCCTTATTTTCCTGGGAGCAGTCAAAAAGGACTGTCAGAGGTTGCATTTACCGAAAAAGAATTTCTATATTGCATGCCTAGTTTTGTGAATCTTTCCAAAGGCTGCTTGTCTAGAATACAGTTGGCCAGGATATGGCCTCTGGATATTTCAGGCATGTAAAATACCTTCAGACCTCCCTAGTGTCTGTTTGGTCTTTTCCACTGAAGAAAGAAACCAAACTTTATTTAATTATCTCCACTCTTCATGATGTGCATTCTTAAACCGAGTAATTTTTTGAGAGCAGTTCTCATATAAGCGTAGGTGGTATAAACTTAGAATCTTACACAACTTTACTTTTTCTTCACTTAGAAATCAGAACCTAATCTAAAACTGTAGAATCAAAGAAACATCTGTTCATTTTTGAAGCTACCAGTATATGAAATATTTCAAACAATAGCAAAACAGACAAACAAAAGCAAAACATCAAGTTCCCACAGGCTACAACTTCAACATTCCTTCTGATTTTTATCTCATCATGGATAGGCAGAGAGACCAACAAATATTCAACATACCTGCTCCAACTTCTTTTTCTTCTTCTTCAATGTTGTTTTTGATACTGTCATATTCTTCATCAATTGCCTGGTTGCCACGCATTTGAGACAGGATTCTCCGTGCTCTCTGAGTCTGGCCTTTCTGAATGAGCCAGCGAGGACTTTCAGGAAGAAACAGGAATCCAAAGAACTGTATAACTGCTGGAACAGCTGAGAGGCCCAGCATGTACCTGGAAATAAGTAAACAAATAAATAAATGCCTAACATTTGCCTATAACAACATGCTAAGAGAAGACCCGGCTGACAGAGGAATATGCCTCTTGTGTAAGGAGATGCCAGTTTTACTTTAGAAAATGTCTAACTATAAGCAGAAACACTGAAAAAAAAAGTCCATTTTACCAGCACAGCGCTTAACACCAGCTCTTTTGGAGACTCTGCCCTTAACTCCTCAGCCAGCTACAATGTTAGGTTTTAAATCAAAACTGAATTTGAGATACCAGGGGCAGAGGAGGGGTTACTATATTAAGGATAGTTCTCTACTCAACAAAGAATTACCACTGGCCAGAGAGTCATGCTTCCAGGAATCAGCACTGACACCTCTGACAACACCCACAGTTATCATGGTTCACTCCAGCTAACGTGGGGGGCAAAGACTGTGAAAGACAAGCATACCACCAATATTCATGGGTTGTTCTGGTCTATACACATCACATTTTTATATTCCTGAAATAAAACACTAAGAAAATTAACAAGAACTGCAGACCAATGTATAATTTTGTTCTGTTCTTTAAACCTGACCTTTTCCCATTTGCACTTCACTATTTTTCATTTCCATTAAAGACTTTAAATGGTACTGATGTTACCTGTACATTATTGTAGCTATCCCAAGTTTCACCATCAGTGGTTATAATCATTAAAATACCTCTAGGAAGTAGCCTTCAGACTGAATACTGAGGTGGTCTGTACTCACAAACAGGTTCACACCTTGACATCAGTCACAAGATTAAGGAGACATGCTAATCCCTCCTCTAGCTCCTCTCTTCATGCAGGCTTTCACAGAGACGATTCACCAGTCTCTCACCTCTGTTTTCATAAAGCATGCTATGGATGAGACTGCTAATGGAGTAGGAAAGAGAGCACAACGATCATGGAAACCTTGTTTTGGGGCAACAAACCAAATGTTTTTGTCAAATCCAAATACATTTTGGATGAAAACGGAAAAAGACTTTCTTTGAGGCATTTGCAGATTTAAGAAAGACAAACACGAGCAATACAGCAGGGCAGAAAACTGAAGAATGAGAAAAAGAACACTCAAAGGTAATGCAAAGAGGATGGCCATCCCAGGACGATGTGCATGCAAGCCAGTCTTCCCATCCCCATGCTGAGCCCTCAGGGTCTTCCTAAAACCAGCAAAAATTTCCAAAGGTCATATAAGTAAATCTTGCTCTAGAAAGACATCTGTGAGCAGATTTCTTATTTTCTAACACTCTAACATCTCTTCTTTTCTAACACTCTAGCATCTCTTATTTTCTAACACTCTAACGTCTCTTATTTTCTAACACTTCAAGAATGGTGTAGCTCATCTTTAGTTAAAGCATGCGGAAGGATTATTAGTTGAGTAGTCTTCAGCCAACATATCTAACAAGTGTCACTAACTCACTTATGTTTCCATTCCTCATTCACTAATGTTCTCACGCATTAATAGTCCTCATTTCTTCCTATGATCTTCCCTCTCCACATTTTGTAGCCGTATACAGAATAACCTTTACACATACATCACTGAAGCTCACCAAATTGTATATTCAATGTCTGCATTAGGGTAGTATTTAAAAAGCTCTTTCTATTTCAAATGAAGAGTAAAACAAAACCATGGAGACTGAAAACACAATCACTGTATTATGTCACACTGCAAACAAAAGGACCTTCTAATGCATCAAAATAAACAGATTTAGTCTTTACACTCATATTACCTAATTTCTGTTCCTCCAAAGCCCTTCAGTCCCATATACGCAACAGTCTCCAGAACTAAGCAGCTGGGTGCCTGCAATCATCTTGGGAGGCAAAATCAATGGAGGCCCCTGAAAGCTCGATCTAGACTGTTAACGCTACCAGTTGGACTCTATTGAAGAGATGTTTATCGCAAGCAAGACAAAAAAGAAACGTACAGAAATTGCTCACTCACTAACGTTAGCTTGCAATTGACATACTTCTCATCAAAGCTGAGAACAAGGAGCAGGCCAGAAGGAAAACATTCAGTTAAGAGCATACATCCACTGCAAGTTCAAGAGTTGATACAATTTTCAGATCAAGCAATTTTGATCTAACCAATTGAGAGTAAAAGCAGGCAATTTTAGACGTCTCACGCATTGAGCCAGCTTTCAGAAATCTAATATAGTTCTTTCCTACACAGAGTACAAGACTTTGCATTTGAAGGCAGATGTCTAGCAGACCTGAAAAAATCCAGCATGAAATTTAATAAGTCTGCTGTAACATTTCTCCTTCTCAGACATACTGCTGCAATACTATTAAGATGGCATTAGCCAGGTTTATAAAGCTAGCCTGACATCAGAGTAAGGTTAAATATTTGTTTTCTTTGGTTTATTTTTAATTTAATATCCAGCATTCCCTAGAACAAGCAGAGCCAAGAAAAAGTAAAGTTTCTTACTCTAACTGGAGTGTAGCACTCCAATACTTAACCATTCAGTCACCAAGAGCTACAGTAATCGCTGTAATTTTCCTTCTTATATGTGATGTCTCAGGAGTGAACATCTGTGATTTCTTCCCATGCATTCACTGGCCACTCTTCCCAGGTGACAAACCATCTGTACTCTTCCCTGCGCAGTGTTAGGCTGCAGAAAACTAACTGCAGGCAGGCAAGTACACAATACCCAATTAACAGCTCCAGCACTGCAGGTAAGAATCCTTGGATAGCTCACCACTACCATAGCCTCAGCTTCTGCCCAATGAATCATCAATGGTTTCACTTCACTCAATCCAGCAGAACACTACTAAAACCAGAGCATTAGCAAAAGTTATCCAGCATGAGCCACCAGGCTGCAAGTAACAATTGCTCCTCACTACTCAACACACCATGCTGAATCTGTAAGACTGGGACCATCAGTGTGAGAGAAAGCTATAAACCAGAAAGCAATGGATCACTAAGACAGTCACACAATTGTAGTGTATGGCATAAAAGAAGAGGCTGAGAGAACTGGGTTTGTGCAGCCCAAAAAAGAGATGATCAAGATGAGATGTAATTGCATCTTTCATAACTGAAAAGGAGATAATAAAGAAGATGGAAAAAGATTCTTCTCTTATGTACACTGTGAAAGGCCGAGTCAACAGTCACGAGTTGCAACAGGAAAGTTCAGATCAAAGAATGAGGGAAAACAAATCTTCACAGTAGGAGTAACTGAACATCTGCACAAGCTGTCTTGAAAATTGACATGTCCATTGTTGGAGATTTTCAGAAGCCAGCATCTCACACAGCTCTGATCAAGGCTCTTTGTCTTACTCAATCCACAGGTTCTAGATTTTACTTTCAGGTTTTTTTAGTTCAGCTAGGTTAAAGGCCTGAATTATGCCAGAGCAGAGGGGGTTTTGTTCTAAGCAGAAGAAGCTACGCCAATGTGGAAGTCCTCAGAGGAGTTCTGCAGTATTTCAATAGGTGGAGCCTATCTAAGGTACAGTGGCATCAGTGTTTTACACAAAGACGAAATCTACATTTGACAATGATCACTGCCTTCCACCTAATCTTCTACTGTAGCTAAATATATTTACAAAGTAACATATCAAAAGATGGTAACTTGCATGTGTGTAACAAACTGGAATTATATTTTTCCCTTAAATAATCATTTACCTACAAATGTACTTGTCAATCCTGTGTCACTGCTTGATTTGAAAACTGACACATTCTGTATCACAATGCTTATCTTTCCCTAGGAAGCCCAGAAGTCTGTTTTTATGCTACAAAAACTCAAGCTAGGGACTATCTTAGTTTACCTGAACAATTAAACAAAACCCACCAGTCCAATAAGATCAATACCTGACAGATACTTTGTTAGCTTGTATTTTTCTTCCAATGTGCTAGTACTTACTGAAACACACAGCTAATGAACACATCTTTACCTCCTATGTGTCAGGGCACTAACAGGGAAAAAAAAGCCCAACAGATATACATCCACAAAAGCTTCTTCCAGCTGAATCCCTGCTCGCTGAAGTAAACTGACATCGAAAAATCTGCCTGAACAGAAAGTGCACAATGTCTCTAAGAGCAGCAGGGACCCAGATCTTCACTTCTAAATAAATATCTTGTCCATTCCTCCCACCCAGCCCCACGCATAAAGGGCCATTACATTCACAAATTATTTAGGCTAAAAGGTAATAAAGCAACTACTGAATAATTGGCATCAGGTATCAAATACTTCAGTTTGTATCTTACTTAGAAAAGCATTACTGCATATCATTAACTTTCCTGAAAACTGAGCGCATTTCTTTACCTGCAGAAAGGGATTAGCAATCCTACAAAACTAAGTTTTTCTCTCAGTGAAGGATGTTTCTCAATTCTCCATAAGTGGACACATAGTCTGCCAGAGAATGCAAATGCACTACAATAAAAAGGTCATGAAAAGCTTCATGTAAAAATGCAAAATGCTATTTGTATATGAGCCAAGGTAACCAATGCATTTTCTGAAAGCACAAACCAAAGCTAGAACTTAAAATTAAATTAAACTAAACTAACTCATCATTAAGTGACTAGTTTTTAAGATCAAAATATTACATCTTCTTACAAAAGAGGCAAAGGAAACAACTGCATGGACAAAAATGAAAAAACTCAAAATTCCGGAATCTTCAAACATATGCAGATTAAAGCATAGATTAATTAAGAAAACACTTCTTATTTTCATGCATATTCAACATTTTAATGTGTATTTCTTTACATACTACAGAAAGACCAGCTTCCAAGTTCTATTTACCAAGTCCCAAATTAATTATTCCTAATTTAAACCTCCAATGACAGTGCACCTAAAAATGGAGCTATTTAGCTCCATTGCAAGCCAGAGAACCTGATATTTAACTTGCAAGGTTTTGCAGGTGGGATCCTTCAAATTAAGATTTTCAAATAGCAAAATTACTCCAGGCTGTAGCAACAGAAATCAAAAGCCCTACAACATGTGTCCCTTCCCCAAGCGTGTTTGAAGACAAGAGCACACATAATTAAGCACGTTTCCAGAAGTTAGAATGCACAGTATAAGTTATTCCTCCTACACATTTCTGTTAATTATTTTTTCAAGTCAGCAAGTAAAATACCAAGCCACTGAGATTTCTCATCACTCTCAAATGACACACCACTATAAATACAGTAGGTATACGGGTCAGTCCAGAATCACTTAGCATTGTCTGCAGGAAGAACATAACATCCAGAAAGTAAAATAAAATAGATACATATATTCTATAACCTAAGCTTTCAACTAGGAAGTCATGCTTCCATATCCTTCAATTCTGTGCTCAGTTTAAGAATACTCAACATACACCACTATTTTGTAAATAGAGCATCACTCTTTCTGGAAATTCGCTTTCTGAAAAACCACCATGTAATTATTCTAAATGCAAGAGGCAAGTTAATTTCATAAACATGTCAACCATTCAAGCTTGTTGAGGTATATTTATCGCTCATCCATTTTTAAGTTTAGTAAAGTCAAAACACCTAGGCATACTGTGAATATTAAACCATTTATGGAGACTTGATTATTAAAGTTCCATTTCAGTATACAGCTTTACCACTTTATACATAAACTCTATTTTACCAACAAGAATTATAACAGCTGTCAACTAAATCACAACCCCGCCAGCTTTCCTTTTAGCAAGGAAGATTCACAAACCTCCATCCATCCTTCGCGAGGTAGCTGAAGATTCCATCAACGACACTTGCAAAAAACTGCCCTCCAGTGATGAACAGAGTGTTAATGGTGACTAATCTGCCTCTTAAGTGTGGCGGAGCAACTTCTGCGATGTACACTGGCACAGTCATAGATGCTACACCTACAAAAATAAATTCAATTACAATTATAAAATAGAAAAAGATACTATATCTCCTTTTCATCATAAAATAGACCATTTTGTATGGGTTTGGGGCTGGAGTAGAGTTAATTTTCTTTATAGTAGTAGTATGAGGCTGTGGTTTGGATTTGTGCTGGAAACAGCGCTGATAACATAGGGGTGTTTTAGCTAATGCTGAGCAGTGCTTACACAGAGCCAAGGCCTTTTCTGCTCCTCACCCCACCCCACCAGCGAGCAGGCTGGGGGTGCACAAGGAGCTGGGAGGGGACACAGCCAGGACAGCTGAGCCCAACTGACCCCAGGGATATCCCACACCATGTGGAGTTATGCTCAGCATGTAAAGGTGGGGGAAGAAGAAGGAAGGGGGGACAGTGATGGAGCCCAGCTGTCCTGGAGATGGCTGAACACCTGCCTGCCCATGGGAAGTGGTGAATGAATTCCTGCTTTGCTTGTGCAGCTCTTGCTTTACCCGTTAAACTGCCATTATCTCAGCCCATGAGTTTTCTCACTTTCACTCTTCTGATTCTCTCCCCCATCCCACTAGGGGAAAGTGAGCAAGAGGCTGTGTGGGGCTGAGTTGCTCATTGGGGTTAAACCATGACAGGGCATGAGAAGCAGGGGCTGAATCTGACCTGGCTTTGGTGCCCAGTAACTCCATGCAACACCACCTCTCCTGCCCTGAGTGACCACCATAACAGACAGAGCCCGAAGTCATGGACTAAATGAACTCGGTGGACATTTATGGACATTTTAAAGTTATTTCACAGGGATGGTCCAGCAAATAAAGGAATGATATCTGTGTAAAGCATGGGAAGGGTGGTGATGGGTAATAAAAATGTACTGGATAGTGTAGGACCTGAGCATGAGGTAAATGGTACGGAATAAGGGGTGGAGAATGTCCTGGTTTGGGCTGGGATAGAGTTAATTTTCTTCATAGTAGTTAATATGAACTATGTTTTGGATTAAAATTAGGACCCCTGGTTTACAAAATTAATTCTATCTCAGCCAAAATCAGCACACATTTAAAAGGAACAAGCTGGAAGAATTTGATTTCCAGGTTCCAGAAGATGAAAGAAAATACACCTAATGCAAGAGACATACACAGAGCAAATGGGCAGACACACTCTGGTTGCTACTGGCTGTATTTGCAATACAGTTCAAGGTTTGATGTAATGACACAACAAATAACATTCTTCAATTCATATGGCATGTATACTAAAATTATTAAAAAGAATAAATATATTTATAGTTGTGAAACAAGGAGATGCTGTGATCCAAGAAAGCACACGTGAGTCAAAGTGACTGAAGACACCAAGCGTTCACAGCTCCGAGTTTAAACAGAACTTCAGTATGGTTTCCACCTCCAAGAAAAAACATGGCCAAGCATTATTATCCCTATTATTATTACCATGTAATTTCATTATTGTTATATAGAACAGGTTGTTTCTTGAGTTTTTTAAATGTGTAAAAGCATTCCATATGCAATGCTAAGAACTCTTACTGCCATAAGGAAGCAAGGACTGAAGCTGAAGCACAGCTGCCTTTTATTCTGTCAGACACTGGTAGTATTTGCTATGAATTATGCCGTTGTGGTTGAGACCCGGCTGGTAACTCAGCACCACACAGCCACTTGCTCACCTACCCTTTCCCCACCCTATGCAGGACAGGGAGGAGAATCAGAAGAATGTAAACCCCATGAGTTGACACAAGAACAGTTTAATAACTAAGGTACAATATAATACTAATGATAATAATAAAAATTGCAATAATAATAATGGAAATAACGGGGGAAGAAAATATAAAACTAAAAGGAGAAAGGAAAAAAATAAACCCAAGCGATGCACAATACAATTGCTCATCATCCACTGACCAATACCCAGCCTGACCTGAGCAGCAATCTGGACCTTCCGGATCACTCTCCCCAGTTTATACACTGGGCATGACATGCTGTGGTATGGAATACCCCTTTGGCTAGTTTGGGTTAGGTGTCCTGTTTCTGCTTCCTCCCGGCTTCTTGTGCCCCTCCTCACTGGCACAGCATGAGAGACTGAAAAGCTCTTGATAGGGAAAAGCATTACTTAGCAACAACTAAACCATTGGTGTGTTGTCAGCATTGTTGTCAGACTGAAGCCAAAACACAGCACTGCACCAGCTACTAGGAAGAAAAATAACTCCATCCCAGACAAAACCAGAACATACGCGATGGCTCTACATGAGCCATTTGGGCAAAAGAGCGAAACGCCCATGAGGAACACATACAAAAGCATGCTCACACACACAGACTGTAAAAACAGGAGTTCAACAGCATACAAAGAGCAGAGCTGGGTGCAGTACAGACCTCATAGCAGCCTTTCAGTATCTGAAGGGGGGCTATACGGTTGCTGGGGAGGGACTCTTCATTAGGGACTGTAGTGACAGGACAAGAGGTAACAGGTTCAGGGGAAGTTTAGATTGGATATAAGGAGGAAGTTCTTTACTGTGAGGGTGGTGAGGCACTGGAATGGGTTGCCCAGGGAAGCTGTGAATGCTCCATCCCTGGTGATGTTCAAGGCCAGGCTGGACAGAGCCTTGGGTGGGATGGTTTAGTGTGAGGTGTCCCTGCCCATGGCAGGGGGGTTGGAACTAGATGATCTTAAGGTCCTTTCCAGCCCTAACTATTCTATGATTGCATGATTCTATGTTTTGCTGGTCCAAATTCACCAACAAAGTCACACCATTTAAAGGAAATTTATATCCCTGTTTTCTTAAGAGAACTGACAGTGCCAACCAACAGCAATTTCTTTTGTAGCTAAAGCTAGCAGTACCTTGGTGGCACACACACACAAACACATTTCAGCTGAAGCCAGCTGACATACAGCTTGAGTATGGCCAAGCACCAGCAGAGACATCACACCTTCCAGCTTGGGGCACCTCTACTGGGTGACACCAACAGCCCCATGCCAGCACAGACCAGTGCCACACCCCCAGCAAGAAACAGGGTAACCTAAGGGTGTGCATGTGGCTCCTGAAGCACACCTACAGCTCCCAGCTCGTGTCATGACAGAAAGGCTTTGTCACAAAATGGCTTCGGCCAGTGCCTCGCTGCCTGACTCACCAACTAAGAGCACAAAATCACCTTTAGGTTAAAACTGCTGGGAGCCTCCAAAAGCCTGAGCGAGGAATACAGATTGTTTAATAATCAAACGGCATCAGCAGAGCTGTTGTGACGAGAGGTAAACAGTCACAGCAGCCTCTCAGCATGATAACCCAGTTCCCGGCAGAGCCTCCCAGGACACGCTAATGCCGCCTCCTCCTCCTCCTCCTCCTCTGACCGACTGAGCAACCCACACGGAATAATAAAAACCACGGAAAAGTGTCAGGGAAAAATAAAATCATTAAAAATTTATTCAACCATTTCTCAAAGCCAACCAGAATGCACCAAGGAAGAAAGCATTCACACAGCCCGCTGCGCGTTTGACGGAGGCAAAGTTTCAAACATAGCCCACCATTAGGGATATTTCTCTCACATCCTTCACATCAGCATTTGAACTAATTACAGTTGAAGTGATGGATATAGCACACGTATGAGGAAAAGCCTTTATGGGAAATCACAGCAGCAGGTCCGCTTTCTGAGGAGCCGCATGAGGCAGCAGCTCAAGTGGAGTGGAAAGGAACGACCTTACAATGGCAGCAGCCCTGGCAGGGGGAGGCCCGGCCTTCCCATTCCCCAACCTCCCCTCTGCCTCCGGCATGCCACCTCACACCTCATGGCTATCTGCCCACCGCCAGGACTGGCCTGGCAGGATACCCAGCTCCATGGGGCCAGGCACAAAGCCTGGTGTCACTCTCTCTGCATGGGATGGACAATGGAGGGCTAGGAAAGGCTCAGCAGAAAAACACGCATAGAGTAATTCCCCTGCTACACCCTAAACAAGCTTCTGATAACCACCAGCTTTGGAATTCATGACTCAATGGACCAGATTTCTGATGGGTTTTCTTAAGAGGCCATTCATTCTTTGGCTCTCTGCTACTCTGTATAGAGAGTATACAGACTCTATAGATTGATCATCACTAAAAAAGTCACGGGAACTCAAAGATGGGGGAATAAAGTCTGCTTGCCAGTGGCTATTTTATCATCTGCCCCACAAAAACTTTCCCTGCTGTTTGCAAGTGTAACATGGAAATGAGAAAAGACGATTGAATGCAGAGCAGCAGGAACGAAGAGACCAAGTGCTCCAACACAAAGCTGACAGGCACAGAAATAGAACAAGGTCTCACAATAAATGCAGGGAAGAAAAATATAGTTGTGTTTCTGTCTTTCAGGAGACACAATGAGAAAACTGACCTTACACCTTCCTTTTGGAAGCTACTGAAGGTCAGTCCTCGTTAAAAGCTTTACTAAAATAACACAGTCCCAAGGATATCTGTATGTGGATTTTACTGGAAAGCAGTTAGAAAGATGTGCACAATCAAAACCAGCATGTGCTCTGTAAAAAAGCTACTTTTCCCCCCATTAAACTGTTAATGGATGCTGATTTTACACAGGACCTGCAGAGAAATCTTGTTCAAAACATGCCAGCCAAATCTGCTTGTCGGGCATCCAAAAAGCAGAGCCATGCCACTGATCAGATCAACAGCTATGGCTAATGTTCAGGGCACACCATCAGTCCTGAGACTGACAGAATCACCACTAGCCCTGGCTAACACAACACTTGGCATTTACAGGTGAAACTAAAGCCTGTTGCTGTAACATAAGGGTAGTGTGAAAGCTAAAATGTGTTTGTCTTGAACAAGAGGCACCATGTAGCAGGAGATTGACAGTTTCTGCTGTGTTCTTGCCACAAAGTTAAGACTACAGGAATTAGCAGAGGAAGGGGAAGCTTGCACAACTCCATAGTCCTGTCACAAGCTAGCTAATGATACCAGCTATTCAGTTGGTAGTAATACAATAGCTGAAATTATTTATTATCAAACCTGCAATGAACAGGACATGATTTCTCAGGAAAACCTAAGGAGCTGGAGTATTAGTTCACAATCCCACAGAATCCTTTAGATTGACAGGGATACTTGGAGGTCATCTAGTTCAACCCCTGTTCACGCGAGCTCAGCTAGAGCAGGTAACCCAGGAATAAGTGCAGATAGGTCTTGACGGTCTCCACAGGTGGATCTCCAATCAAAATGATTCTGTGATTCTGAAGCTTCTGCGTCGGCTTTCTCACCTGAGACTTTTCATAATGTTGCTCACAAAACCAGCCTTTTTGGCTTTGCACTCAGACCTTACTTCCCCTACGAATACTCACAAAACCTATAGGTCCAAAACATCAAAACAAAAACCTCAGTTCAGATGATAAATTATGTTACAAATTCCAGTTATCATTTAGATACCAAAACATATGCTTTGCTATTCCAAGTCTGAGACAGAGTGTGGCAGGAGGTTTTGGGAAATGGGAGGAGGCAATAAGGAAAGCCTCCCCAGTTTGTCTGGCTGCCATCCAGGAAGCATTCACACACAAAAGCAAAGTTCTTTCTAAAAAAATCACTAGGAGTAAGTTATTCTGAAACAGATCAAAATAAGGAAAAAATCATACCACTTTAAGGAAATAATGGCTTAGCTTCCATAATGTTATTTAAATTACATAGCTGGTTTCGATTGCCTTAGAACGCATCAATGTTCTCCAGATTTTTCTCCTCTAGTTTCAATTTAAGACACAGGAGAACATCAGAGAGTAAGTTCTTGTGAAAAGGCACAGTTGGATGCAAGGCATTAAATGCTAATCAACTACAAAAATCTCTAAAATACATAACCAGTATTCATTATTTAGTTATTTTAATAGCTAGATATTAAAGAAATCTGAAAACAAAGAACAGCTTTCCTAGCAAAATAAATATGGCTGCAATGGAATCTTTCATTAATCTTTCATATGAGAATGCTTTCGTTTACAGTTAGATGACATTTTATAATATGCTTTCACTGTTAAACTTCTCACACCAAATAAAAGATTCTTGCTGCAGGCAAATATGTTACTACCTAATAAAGCTGATAAGTGACAAGGCATAAGGAAAAGAAAATGAAACAAATTAACTGGAAATCTGTCAGAGAAAGTTTAAGCTCTGTATTGTGCACCAAAGCTATGAAATCTGAGACAAAAGAGCAGCAAAGCCCAGTCTTAACCCACTTCAGTAACCAAGCATTAACCTTCTGCCCTCATTAAAGAACACAGTTCAAAAAAAATATAATAGAAGGTTCCTTAAATTTAGAGGACAAGATGCATCTAATTATTATGTGGGAAGCATTAGAAGACAGGATGGACTGAAATAATCATATTAAATGTTTTTTCATTTCACTTAGGAGAGTAATCATTAGAACTGCTACTACCATCTGCAGACTTTCCATTGGAAAGCAGAGACAAGAGTGCACAGCTCAATTTTAAGACAATCAATAGAAAGCAGGTGTGAAAAGGCATCTTAGAAACACATTACCCCCCAGAAAGGTACTTTCAGTATGAATATGTAAGCACTATAAAGTACTCTTTAAAGAAGTTCAGGATTGAAGTCAACAAACCCACTCACAGGAGAGATAAAAAGGTCATGAAGGAGAAATCCTATGATAATTAGGAGAATTAAAAATAGATTTTAAGAAATGAGGTTAAGGTAGCAAAACAAAAGGCCTAAACCAGGAATCCTAGCTCTTGTTTATAAAAAGCATTGGGGAATATGGAACTAGGGAGATGGAATATTTTTAAAGACTTTTTTAAGATAAGATGGACAGAAATGTGTCCTGTACAGACCAGGACATTCACTACAGCTTCAGTCTTGCGTCTAGCAGACATGAGGGAAGGTGCATCATAAAAACACATGAGCAACAAAAGCTGGAGACAGGATACTGAATGAGATGAGCTTTTACTCCTAGCATAACAAAAAAAGGCTCTAACATAGTCAGGATGTAAGTGTTGCTCATTTCACTGGTGTCAACCAATAACCAAATGTCAGCATCAGCAGAAACACTGGGTAGGATTCCTGCAAATTTTTGTCGTCGCTGTTTAGATTCCTACCCAAAAGGTTCAAAAGCATAACTTCAAAAAAACCTTACCCATTGCAATCAGCCTTTCACACTTAGGAATAAAGAGTACTGCTGGTAACTAGAAATGCTAAGGAGGCGTGCCTAGGAGCTGGTGTGGTTCTCTCCCTTCTTCTGTCTAGCTCACACTGACCCTTTGCATCAACAGCAGGTAAACCAGGGAATTCAACCAGCTAAGGATATCCACCTGCCCATTATGGGGTCTGTACCACTTAGGTCCCTTAAACAATTCAGAATGACTTCAAAAGCCTGTACTGGCCCCTAGGCAGGACTCTCTATGATAATGGAGAACTGCCATGGGACTCAAGACTGTCCAACTGGAAACTAAAATCAGGATGGGAAATAATCACCAAAAAAAACCCAAATGCAAAGATATCCCTGATTCTATTTCAGAGTACAGTCACTGAGCAATTAATCTCTATTAACTACAAAGAACATCCACAGCTTATTACAGAAATATGTATTTTTAGGAGTTCTAAATGAATAGGCAGAAACAGGAATTACTAAAACATCTCTTTTCAGGAGGATACTCCTGGGAATGAGGCATTCTTCACTAACATATAAAGCTGTACTGAGATACTTAACCGAGGTAATAGTTTTGTTTCTTCACGTATCTTAGAATGAACTTGTAAGAGCAAATTTTCAGTAAATGTTAAACTTTAATGCAACCAACTTTAAAGTTCACTTAATTAAGAAGCTGTGCATAGTGGTATGTTCTACTTGTAAAGATTCCAAGCAGCTTTAGCAAATGATTCCACAGGCGGAGGAGGATTTGTGGAGGCAACCTGATGAAGCAGCAAGTATATAGCACAGAGAATTGGGAATTAAATATTAATAAACAGCTTAATAGAGGTTGTTATGCTATGAGAAAGTCTTACATATGAATTCAAGGCTTGGTTGTTTGGCTTTTGGTTTTGTTTGGTTTGTTGGGGTTTTTTTTAATTAAATAGTAAATTCCAAACAGGAACAGAAGGAAATTTGCCAAGGCACAGCTGAACACCAGGCTAATGCTTCCTTCCAGCAACTTTGCAGGAAATCTGATAAAGTTCTTGTATCTTGGATATTGGACATGCAATCTAAATATAGTGCCTTGAAACACTATTGATCCCAGAAGTACATCAGATTATACAGAGATAGAGACTTTCATCAAGTATTTTGTTCCAGTTGTGTTCCCACAAATTATGCTCCAAGGTTTTCACTTTACTTGGGACAAAAATGGCATTCTTGCCAACCGATAATTTTCGAACACTGCTCCCATCTGCGTAGTAATGTTCAAGAGGGTAAGGGCAACACACTGGTTAACTTTTTGAAAGTGACAAGTTCCACAATAATTGTATATTCTTTACTGTCAATCTAAAGAAGAATCCATTTAAGTACTTTGTGGAGAGAAAAATGTCTATCATTGATAGAATGGGTACATTTTAACTGCAAAGGATATTTATTTTAAAAGGCCATTAGCATTCACGAACACAGGAGGTGTTGGTGGCTGCCAACAATCAGCCACGTCTGTTCTACAGACAACTCCATAACATATTTTAATTACATGGCTTAACCTAAATGAAAATTAAGCCTTTTCATAGTCTTGTAGAGTTCTTTTCTGCTCTTAGAGTTAACACTTCAGCTTTCAGTAATGACAGTCAGCCTAAGGGGATATTAGAGTGCCTTATTAACCACGTTAATAGGAAATACTTGAGAAAGCAGTACATTTGAACACTGTTCTAGTACACTAACCACTTCCCTAGCAAATAAAGCTAAAATTGTCATTGAAGCAGCTTGGTTTTGAGCGTGAACATTAGGGAAAGCCAAGTCCCCTCTATTACCTAGGCTTCCCGCCCACTGCATGTATTTAGCAAAAGGAGTATCAGCAGTTTATAACTGGTTACTGAAAGTCATTTCAAGGATGATTGGCAGCACGTTTCCCATTTCAATCTCTCTCCCTACATCAGATTAGTAAAAGTCCATTTCTTAGCAGTGGCACAACTGTACCGTGCTACAGCAGAGCCGAGATACGTAAGGGCAACGGGGCAAACCACTAGCACTAAAACCATATTGCTTTGTGAGAACATAAATCACAGTAAGAGGCAGATTTAGGTGTATCTCCTTGAAAATTGGGGTCCAACATCAGCAGACTTCATTAAAGTCTTGTATTTTCTTTAAACACTCATTTATTAAATCAGAGAGAGCTGGTTCATCATAGTTAAAGAACCTGTACACTGCTGAACATCTAATACACTAAGTAATTGCAGATCTTTACGTTCCTATCTAGCCACCAGCTCAAACTATAGTGAACAATATTACAATTAGCGCCAAAACCCTGTTACTATGTGGCATCCAACTTGAAGGAATCCAAAGACAAGAAAAATCTGAAGAAAAATAAATTAAGCTCCTCTCTAGATGACACCGCTTCAAATGTATAGAACAATCTTATCTTAATGAGCCTGGATGAATCATTCCCTCTGTTGACCACAAGAAAGTTTTTCACTGTTGTGTGCAGCAATAAAGATCAGGAACACAGAATCCTTCTTCGACTAAAAAAACCTCAAATTGCATCCACTAGAAACAATCAGTACTGTCACACTGCAAATGCAACACTCTCAGAAAGATAGCATTAGCCTTTGTGAACTGCATTTCCAAACTCAGCCTTGACTGAAAGATACAGATGCAAACTCAGCTCATGAAAAAGTGAAGATGCTTACACAGAGTACAATTCCTGTGTAACGACAGTGCTAAGACCTTTCTCTGATATCTTCAAGGCAGCATCTTGCAAGAAGAGCATAAGGAAACCACACATCATAGTAGAGAGACATGAATATTCAACAAATTGAGTAATCAAGAAGGGCTTATTTATCACAGGACTTATTTTCCTACACTGAAATTCTGCAAGGCAAGGAATTTTTTTAATCTGGAAACTGGATGGTTATGCAACAGGAAAAAGTAAGGAGGCATGACAGGAGGCAAGAGAGGCAAGAATCCACCATGTACAAGCTAGAGTGTGAAAGTTTATTAAAATAACTTGGCTTACTCAGTTTATTAAAAGAAAACTTCGTTTAGCAAAAACCTGAAAACATACAAAAAAGTTGCAGGAATCTTTCACAAATGCAGCAAATAGAAAATACTACCCACAGCCAGAAAACTGCAAGCATTCTGTTCTGCCACATCCCAGTGCAGAGGGGGATACAAAATGTCCCAATCTGTGGATACCAAAAGCGTAAGCAGGAGAACTAAAGGGCAAAAAATTTTTCTTCCCTGGGAAATTTATCAAACAGTAGGAACCGAAAGAAAACTCTACATGAAAGCAAACAGAACTGAGGAAGCTTTTAAGGTCAGATGAAAGTAACTATTTATAACTGTTAGAACCACTTTAACGGTGGGGTCCTATTCAACCTCAGCCTCAACGTTAGTACTATATATAGGACAGCTCATTTTGTGAGGAGAATTTTTGAAACAACCACTTTTTCTGTCCAAAGTTGTTTTCAGGTTACTCAAGGTTACAGTAATCCAAAAACATGTTACGAGGAAATTTATTTTGAGTGGCAAAGTCAGGAGAGAATGGGATTTAATTAACCAGACACAACATAATCAAGCTAAATATCCAGAAAATTTGAAGCAAAGATCTTCACTACTGTCCAAAGCACAAGAGCATGCCTAGCACTACAGATGTCAGGTCACATTTTACACTTCCCAGCGAGCAGAATTAGTTACCCATATTCAGGCTTTCTTTATAGCCAGCATATATTCCTTTTACTGCAGGTTGTGAAACACCCAGTCAGACATCTCCCCACTCAGCTGCCCTAGATTCTGGGTATCCTGCTGAGGAACCTCCTTCTCACAGTGAGCCATACTGGGAACCTGTGCTTGTAGTTCATGGCTGTAAATCCCATTCCAGAAAGCTGGAATGTTTAAAACAAGTTACTCCATTCAAGCTGCTCCAATCTATCCACAGGCCTAACTTTAAGATTTACCCTGGGTCAGGTTACTTCAAAACATTAATTAGGATGACCCCTAAAAGAAATCCAGCTAGCAGACAGCATCATAAAAATGTAGGAATTGAACTGGTAACTTATCAAGCTAACTCATCGGTGACACGTTTCTTTAAAATACATAAGCAAAGTAACTGGTTGCTAACCTACACTTACATTTTCAATAAACAAAAGAGTTTAAAAGTCATTTCTTGGGTCACCTACACAGCTATCAATTAGCACCTTTCAACACTGAAATGGATTTGCTCCTTTTTCTAAAGGGATCCAGACAGGAGCAGATGAATTATTTCTGGAGCAGCATTTTTTGGAAAGCTGAAATAGAAAAAACTCTTTCTCCAAAAAGTATGTGTTTATGTGTGCAGAGCTATTAAGAGGAGGGAATATCACTAATTTTCAATCCTGAATTTGCTACTGAATTTCAATGTTGTGTATGCATAGCAAATCTACTTGAAAGGTACCAGGAATTGTGAAAAAGTGCACTTCTGAATCATTATAACAACACAAGATTAACAATCAGCCCCAAAAGTGATTAAAAGCTACTAAAAGCAACTAGTAAAAAATCCTAATTTGTTTTCTTCCTGAATTAATTTTGCACAAGCACTATCTGCAAAGATTCTGTGAACTTACAAGCTGCAGAAGGTCTTTCATTGTGAGAATGAAGCAGCACAGATTTTTATCTAAGGGCTGGAGCATCTCTCCTATGGAGACAGGCTGAGAGAGTCTGGCTTTTTCAGCCTGGAGAAGAGAAGGCTTCGGGGAGACCTTAGAGCCACCTTCCAGTACCTAAAGGGTACTGGAAAGCTAAAGAGGGACATTTTGCACGTAGGGATAGGACAAGGGGGAATGACTTTAGACTGACAGAGGGGAGACTTAGATTGGACATTAGGAAGAAATTCTTTACTATGAGGGCAGTGAGGCACCAGAACAGGTTGCCCAGAGAAGTTGTGTCTGCCCCATCCCTAGGCTTTGAGCAACCTGCTCTAGTGGAAGGTGTCCCTGCCCATGGCAGGGACAATCCATCCAGATTGGAACTGGATGATCTTTAAGGTCCCTTCCA
This sequence comes from Lathamus discolor, assembly GCF_037157495.1. Taxonomy (NCBI): domain Eukaryota; kingdom Metazoa; phylum Chordata; class Aves; order Psittaciformes; family Psittacidae; genus Lathamus; species Lathamus discolor. The sequence continues at coordinate 28,408,110 of NC_088884.1, forward strand.
ACCCAAACCATTCTATGATTCTATGATACAGTTCTATGATTTATACTACGCAATGCAACCTTTATTTTTACCCTGTCACAAAACTACTCACTTCGCAAAATGAGCAGTTTATTTTTCTCTCACTTGAAAATAATAAATACAACATAGTAGCTTTCTTTATGACAGCTTGTATAAACAGGTGAGACAAACACTACTTAATCTACTTTAAAATGGAAGCTTTTAGTTTAAATAAATAGTAATTGATGTAAGTAGCGCTTTGCTGTTGACATTCTTTAGCACATGCAGGCTATGCGCTATACATGCTACTTACTTACACCCAGCAAAAAACAGGCAGATGAACCTGGCCAAGTCCTGAGGCAGTCACAGCCAAAGATAAGGAGTTGCTTCTCCAGCCAGTGGCTCCTCCCCTTCCAGCAAAGCAGCATAACAGGATGCATAGCCATATCTCATACCCCATTTCCCATTCGGGGGACTCCTGATCTAGTGGTTGACACAGACTTGCACTAAAGGATGAGACCACAACAAGCACTAACTGGGCGTCAAAGGAGCAGCCATCTAGCTCTTTCTGCTGACCCAGCCAAGCAAACAGCAATTTCCAGAAGGGAAGTATGGGTTTACAATGAGCCAGGACTCATCTGCATGACAATTCATATATACTAGAAAACCAGCAACCTTTACATGGTAAGAAAAAACAAAAGAATCACACACACATAAAAACCCCCAGAACAACACTTGAATGCTCCATGGACTAGCAAAGATGTTCTGTGCAGAGAAATTTTAGTTTCAGAGGACTGAAAGCTACACATAAAATGCATATTCCTTCCCAGCTCCGCACTTCTGTTTATAAACCTTTTCTTCCCTAGTTCTACTACAGTGATTCTTCAACTTACAATAATTCTAAGAGAAGTGGTCATCAGAACAAACATGAACAAGCTTTAGCAGCTAACCTATAGCTCAGCTAAAAGCATGCCTTCAACTTAGATCTGAAAGCCCTCTTCAGCTAAAAAGTAATTTAGTTTTAACAGTGCCTCTGTCTACAAGTGCAATTATTAAAACAGATAAACCAGTTAACTTTTCTGTAAACTGCTTTAGGTTCCATTGAGTTAACCACAAGTCCAGCAACTGACTCCAAACATGCAGCTTAAGATGAAGACAAGAAGAATCCATTTCCCTATCTACCGCTTGCCATTAATTTAAAAAACTAATCCAGAAAGACATTGCAAATTTAGTATTTTAGAAAAGAACTATGGAGTAACATTGAACGTGTTCATTCACTATTCAGGAAAGCCATCTCACTGCCTAGTTTACATTCCCAGTAATTTTGTGCTTGCAAGGGGTAAATACATTGCAACCATCAATGCAGAAAACCGCACTTTTATATTAATTACTACACTTAGTTACCCACTTCTGTGAAAAACAGTGTGATTTGTAGGAAGACAGGTATCAGTTATATGGTTTTATAACTATTGTTCTAAAAAATAAACCAGAGCCCTGTAAGCCTTTTACAGCCTAAGGCCTGATGTTAAAAAATAAGTTTCAATTATGTTATTATAATGCAAGTAGCATTCATGACAGTAATGTAACTATAACTATTATTATAATGAAAATATACAAGTCACAGTGACTGCTCAGTTTCCTTCCATACTAGTTTTATACACAAACAAGATTATGTCTACAAACACAAATGATCCACATTGAGATAATAAAACGCAATTTTTTACCATATGGAGAAATAAATGGTGTCTATATTTGCAGTACGGGAGGCTGGGGGTGTTGGTGGCAATCAGCACAGTACTTCTTCCTCAAGACACCTCCTTCCATGGCATGCATGTTTTGCATGCTAGAAAGAGTAAAGGTGTTCCCAGTGCACATGGGTTAAGTCAACATCTGGAGTCTACAGTCCACATGCTGCACATTTCTTTGTTTTATGAGAAGCAGCTCAGCTTAAATCTCTAGCTTTCATGCCACTTCTCCCCATGGTCTGGAGTTTCCCCACTACCATTTCAATAATAGCTGCTGGGTGCCAGCGGAATGCAACTGCAATAGGAAAACATCCTATGGGAGAATCCCAGGTAAAGAGCTCCCAAGGAAAGCCTTTAAACCTAAGAAAGAGTTTTGACAGGGATCTTGAACTACACTTGTCTTTAGCAGAGGGACAAACCAGTGCTGAAGGTAAGTTTACCCCTTGAAATGACTTGTGATAATCTAGATCAGCGGTTGCAACTGCAGGATTCCTGGTGTAATAGTCAAGCTGTCAACGAATACAAGGGTACTTTAATCTATTTCGGTGTGTATTTACTTCCATCAGTGGCTTAAACCGACAGAAAGGAGATGTTACAAGTGAAGAATGAGGCTGCTGCATTTGTGGAAAAAACCCAAGACAGTAGCTGTCAAACGCTAAAGGGAAAAAAGGAACTGATAACCACTCCATTACCAACATCTAAGCGACAAAAAGCTGAGGCAAGTCTCAGCTAATGAGGAGTGGGTGGATGCTGCAGGTGGGAAGAAACTACTGCTAATTTTTATCAGGGAAGCAGACTGCCAAAGAGCTTCCTAAAAACAAGGCTGCAAGTCTCCAGACCTCAGGGAAGAGAATGGTAGAGGATGGAAGACCCCAGGAAAACCCAGGGGATGCTGCTCTTCCGGCTTTCAGCTTTTGAAAGCTTGCAGTCCTATAGATGCACTGTAATGGACAGCCATCTTCCAAACAACAGATACAGTTATGCTAACGGGGTTGCTTCACTCCAACGTTTACTTTGCAGATCTCCTTATAAATAACAGTGCTCAGAGCAAATGGATGGGAGAGCCACAGATCACAGGAGCACAGCTCCCGAGGCCCCTTTGCAGAACGGCTCTTTCCTGCCCTGTTTTTGTTCTCCGGGCATGTTAGCAGAGGAGGGTTCAGGAAGAGCTCTGGGTCATCATGCAGTGAAAGCTGGGCAAACATTGTGAAGTCCTCAGTAAATCTCATTTATCAGTATAAGACCCTGGTAACTCCAGACAACCTAAAGATTAAAAGGAAATAAAGATGGGTATCTAAAATGCCCTTCTGTAACTCAGAGCACTGCACTGATTCTTTCATCCAGCAGTCTGCTGTGCTGCCTCTATCCAATCAGAGAATAGTGAAAACCAAGAAATTTTACGGATTAGGAGCTGGCATTTAAAATGGTGTATCTGACAGTCCCATTCTACTCAATACAGATGCAGAAAGTATCCTTGTTAAGACAAAATCTGCTTTTCCTGGGACTTGCACTGCACAAGTTGCAATAAATCACTGTAAGATGACTAACTGGGCAATGAAATACCAGGCTGTTTCAGTTCTCTGTCCCCAAGTCTCTAAGTCACCCAGCTTTTTTGTACTCTTACAGAACAGTTACTACAGCGAACCTCCTGCTAATTTTATTTAACTCCTATCTGCCCCCACAAAGAAGCAGATTCTGTGCTTAAAACTGAAAGGTTTACAGTTAAAAATGAATCCATATTCTCTTCTGAAGTGACAAGATATTCTCAGGTCAGGTTCAAGTTTGAAGTGAAAAGATTCATGCACAAGCTGCCACCAAGAAAAACAACTCAAACCAGGATCTCTCCAAACTACAAACTTCACAAGTTTGCACTTACATCATTACTTTCACAGGGTAAACTTATAAAGAAATTCTCATATTTGAGGATAAGTGAAGATCCTCACACCAGGGCAGGGAGGGAGCTCCTAATCCTTACAGCACTCTTTCCAAAGAAACCCTACAAAGCAATTACTGTCTCCCATCTTTTTTTCTTTCCTATAATCTGGTCACATTCCACCTAATCTTTTAAGTAAGTTTTCATAAAGCAAGATCTAATTGAAACATCAATTACAGTAAAATGTAGCTACCTATAATTGAATTTCCACTCAAAAGTGAGTTACTTTTGAGTAATTTTTTAATTATTCAATTAATTTAATTAATTTTAATAGTTTTATTAAAAAAGTAATTACTTTTATTTACATTTTAAAACCAAATCTGGTCTACATCCTCTTCCTTATTTCCCAAAACAAAAGGTAGGGACCGTTGACAATACTGCAGGAGGGCAGCATCCAGAGGCAGAATTAATCACCCACTGGAGAAGAATCATTAAACTGAACACTAATTCAGTCACTGTGAGTAGGAAAGAAACCATTTGTGATAGCTTCTAATAAAGCACTAGGAACCAGCAATGATGCACAGAACACCTCGTAGGTGACTTCATCTCTGAATTACTCACTATCCACTCCTACCTGCCCAGTTAGTACCATTTGAACTTGTATGCACAAAGAAAATAGTAAGCCCACAGTATTTTCCATACAAAAACTTAACAATCCACATATGAATGACAGGTTTATATGAAGATGAGGTTGGGAAGAAGCCTCTATTCTAGCAGACTGCTACTCTTTTCCTGCCACCGAAGACAAATCCCTTACTAGCAGAATCCCCTTCCTTAATACTTGTGACCTACCACAGTAATAAACAGCCAGAAGAATTTCCCAGACTGTGCTTCCAATGCAGTGCATGCTTACAAATGTCTATTGCTCATTATCTTCAGGGGCAACGTGATCTTTGCCTTTCCAATACTGTTAAGTTCACATCCACATTCACCTGCTCACTCTGAGTTTACATTGCTCTCATAGTTCAGAGAACTTTTTAATTACTAAGACATACAGACCCTTTGAGCAGTGTTTCAATTTACCATATCAGAAAACTCCATCTTAGGTAGTAATTACCAAAACCATTTAGTAGCAACTCTTGTGCCAACTGCTTGTAATGTACAGAAAAGCTTCATGAGAGTAATTGAAGAATAAGCATAGCTACTGACACAACATGTCAGATTACATTCTGGAAGTTAAGTCTACACTGAGATACATCTGAAGAAATCATTTACAAGCATTTCAGTAAGATCTGAACATCAGGCTCCCCTGAGCCCAGGTCTCTCTGACAAGTAGCACCAACAGCACTGCCTGTCTAAAGGCCAAGCACACAGTGAGGAAGGACAGAGGAGAAATCTGACTAGAGGACATTATTCAAGGAATTGAAAATCAGATGAAATCCACTCACAGAAACTGTAGTGTTGAACAGGTTATGACTGACAGACTTACAGATTACTCTTTGTTTTTAAGAAGTCCAAGAATGCCTTTTGAAAATGCAAGCAAACATCAGCCCTACCTTACAGAAGGAAAAATGAAGGCATGAAGTAGCACCGTCATTTTAAGGTCAAGTGGCCAGGAAGTGACAAATCCGAGAATTACAGGTTGGTCTTACGTTTACTTAGCAAAAGACAGATGCATCAGACATTTGGGGTCTCACAATGTGCAAGCCAGAGCTTTCAACAGTTCAACAGGCACTTTTATTCACAGAATCAGAGAATCGTTAGGATCGGAAGGGGCTCTGGAGATCATCCATTCCAAGCCCCCTGCCAAGGCAGGGCCACCTAGAGCAGGTTACACAGGAAAGCATCCAGGTGGGTTTTGAATGTCTCCAGAGGGGAGACTCCACAACGCCCCTGTGCAGCCTGTCCCAGTGCTCTGCCACCTACAGTGTAAAGTTCTTCCTCATTGAGTTCAACATCAAGTTGAGGTGAAACTTCTTGTATTTTAGTTTACAGACATTTATTGCAGTAGTTAAAAGTTAAAAAGCCTTCTGCATGGCAAAATAAAACAACCATGTGCATGCTTGCTGTAATTTAGCTTTAAGACTATAAAACTAAAATAAAACTAAATAACTTCATTTTATGGCAAGATGAGTTCAAGGCTATGTGTCTCTAGCTCTTTGTACCAGTGTGAAATAGTATCTTTTCTTGCAATAGTGTCCTTGTTCCTATTGCTTCTACAGCACACAAGCAAACTGTGTGGGTTCCAGGTCCTAGGATAGGTAACCCTAATTCATATTTGCATCGGAAAAATGTACCATGACTGAGAAACCCAATGGCCACAGAGCCTGTAACAGGATGAATTTGCAGAGTACAGAACACACGGAGCACTTATGAAAGTGAAGTGCATCAGACCAGACAGTTCTCGGTCTATTATTGCTTCAGGGACATACGTATTTTTGTGATTGATAATGCATGACAAATAGAAATTCGAACCAAAGAACACACAGAGCAACCATGAAAAGGAGACACAGTAGACCAAACACTTCTCAACCTATTACTGCTTTAGGGATACATGCATTTTAGTGCTGATAATCTACGACAAATAGAAACCTAAACAAAGAGGACCCTACATTGCTTCTGGATGATTCAGCTAGATTCAGAACATATCAGCACTGAGAAGTATGCACACAGGCATTTTTATGTTTTACTACAACTAGCTGAATCATTTGCTTTAAGTAAGAAACAGAGCACTGCTGTAAGCAAAATATCACAGAAGATTAAATAAGCACTTACAAAAAAATACGATGTGTGTCGTCTTCAAATATCAGCTTAAAAGTTTTCCCTTCTAACAAATCTGCCTAGAGGGGTATTTTCAGTTGTAGCTCAGCATGACATCCATATCTCCCTTACAGACTTAATTTTATATGAACCTACAACTACCTGATGACCAGATTCATATCTCCTTTAAATACTGTACTATTTAGTAGTTTATCAAGATCACGAGGTAAAGAAATTAATGTTGCTGTAAAGTCAGTGGAATCACACTGGCTTAAAACTGGTGAGAGGGCCAAGTCAGTCCCCTTGCTCACTGCCACAGCACCGACGAAAACAAGTCACCCTGTGTGGGTGTCAGACCATACAAGTCCATATTATCTAAGTCAAGAAACATACATCCCCACCTGATAAAAATTTAACAAAGAAGAAAGAATTGAGTCAAGAACTATATATTCTCAATTGATTAAAAAACCCCTAAAGCAGCACAAAGAATGGCTCCATACCCCATAGAACTTCTTCATACCTTCTCCTGTCCTCCAGAGCACAACTGTCCAATCCATTCCCAATACATTGATCCTGAAAACCTGTGCAACTGTTGTACAGTCTTGTCTTGCATGGCCACCTTCAATCACATTTTTTCTCACCATAAAAATACAAACAACCCCTAATAAAAAATGCACTAATATAATTTTATTTTAATACTCAATTCTTCCTTCACATGCACGCACAGGGAGTTCTCCAGATGTCTGGATTCCTACTTCCCAACATGACTTTCTAGGAGGCCTGGATCAGACCTTCCTTCTCAGCACCGTGGGGCAGAAAAGGCAGGAGATGAGTTACCGAGCTTCAAGTAGTGCTACTTTAGCACTCACACTTCCAGATCCCCCTTCTTTGCATCAGTGTAAAGAGCGTGTCTTCCTATATCCCAGTTCAAATTAAGCTCCCTTATAAGGGAAACTTGGAAGTAAGAAGCCATCACAGCTAGACAAATTGAGAACCTGCATAGTTTGACTGTAACAAAGCAGTCCATTAGAAGTCCCTATCACAGCCAGCATGCACAGTTTCACTTCATGTATCCCAGAAAAGAGCCTCTGTGAAGAAAAGCAGAATCAATACAAAATCTTGAGACAGCAGGCCAACCGGCAGGCCAGGCTTGCCCTCATCCAACCAGCACACAGCCACAGGGATTTATGCCTCAGCAACCCATCTGAAACAGTCACACACACAAATCCATACTCCTGGATGAAAGATAACAGTGTGTATGACCATCAGCAGGCTCTATTGAGCCTGACAGAGATGGGTTAAAATTCTAGGTGAGGAAAACCAGAAAACAGGCACACAGTCCCTTGGAAGTTTCACCTTTACAGGGTGAATTACTGAGAAATAACTTCTGAACAGAATAAACATAACTGTTCTAAAAGGTGGCTGAGATCTTGCTGAAGGTACAACTGGTATTACAGAAGAGACAGGCCTGCTCTCAAGCTACGTAGAAAAACCTTCTCTGCACTGCTGTGTTCATAAGCTCAGAGCACTCTTCCCTTCCATGCAAGGGAGCACTCCACATCTAAGAGGATAATGATTAATCGCCCAGATACTACTTGGGTGTCAGGCAAAACAATTAATTTTGATTCAGTGAGAGGTCCTGCAGAGTGTTACAACAGCTTTTGACTCCAGGGAAGGAAGACTCAGAAATAGGTGAGATCAGGCAGAATCAAAGACAAAACACAAGCTGCATTTTTTTCTTCCTTTAAAGTCACGATCAGCAGACACAAAAGAAAAAGGCAAAACAAGAGATCTTGACCTAAAAATTATGCCTTGAAACTACAGCTTTTTCAGAAGCACATACAGTGTTGAACACGGTAATATTTTGTTTACCCTAGCTAGTAAAACTGCAGACGAGGGTCAGGAAAGGAGGGAAGCCCTTAACCTGCACAACAGTAAGATGCACAGAAGTAGAGCATACAGGAGTAGGCAACTATTGTGTTCTGCCCCAGGGTTAGATTTTAACATAAACAGTACCTTCTTGTCCAAATTTTCAAAGAATTTAGTAAAATAGGTTCCCACTCACTAAAAGGGAAGTTGATGTTATTTGTGTAATGCTCTACTCAATGTGTGCCCAGATTTCTGCTATATGCACCAATGATTTTTTTCCAGGAACATGACAGCCAGTCATCACAAGAGAAAGGACCTACATTCAGTGCCTGTTTCTCCTCCTACTCAAGAACTACATACAGCACAAACTCAGACCCTGGTATTCAGCTCAAAATATTACCACAGTGATTGAATCCCAGGGCTAAAACATCTTGAATGCCTATGTGCAACACTTAATCTTTTCCACTCTTACTTCAGGATCCTGAAGTTGTTCAGGTAGCTCTGGCTTTCCATCTGCATAAGCTGTTCCAATGTGAGTTGGACTGGTGAGGTCAGCAGTGCCTGTGATTAATGCAGGAACAGGGAGTCCATGAGGCAGAAGGCTTAGCTGAACTCCATGAATAAAACCAGACTTACCTTTTCCCCTGCAGGCAGATTCCCCATTCCTGTGCTGACATAGCTAGCCCTGACCTCAACAGTCCAATAATCAAGGACGTGTGAACAAACAAAAAAGATCACTTATATACAAACTTTTGCTGAAGTGCATGCTTAACGTACACACAGCTTTGGCCTTAACCAGTACTTCCTCCATGTTTACCATGCTCTAGCTCGTCTATTACCACACTGTCTTTCTCAGATGTTAGACTCACCCCAAGATCCATCATAGCTCCAACCAACAACCCTAAAAAAGTTAACTAACCAAATCAAAAGAGCGAGTACTTAGTGAAGAGGCCCTTTGATTTTAATCTCCTTAACCTCACAGATTAAACAACATTTACAATGTGGGCAAATGGTCAAACATTCCCTGCTCCAACACCTCACGTAGGCTCTGCACTTCAGTTATCTTTCTAGATTCCTGAAGTTGCCCCAGCCCCATTGCCATAGCTTTCAGCAATATGTTTGGTTATCTACCATTTTTCCCTTAAAAAGCTTGGGAATAAGTAATTTATTAAGTATACCTGCTAGCTTCAATATACAGCTTTTGCTTCCAGCTTTCTCTTTCACCTTTAAGATAGTAGCCTTTCTTTTTCTTCCACAATTCCCTGGTGATTTTTGCTGCTGAATGGCAGAATGTGAAGCCCATCCTACAACTGCCAGTTCAGCAGCACAAAAGAAAACTGCAAAATGCTTGCAAGATAGTTTCAAGATCATCTAACTCTTCCCTAAAGAAATTACTGTATCCTGACTGCCTACCCATTTCTGAATGTGCAGCTGAAGAGACAGTAAATCAACAACTATATTTTCTCCAGGTTAAATACTGCCAGATCCTCCAGGATTAGAGACGTAAAAAAGTAATGGGCCATACTGTTTGAATCTTTCATAATATTGGTTTAAAACCCCACACAATCACAGATAGCTGCCAAGTACTGTAGTACTATTTCATGCTTTTGCCAAGAATCAATGGTAACTGAAGGGAGGAAAAACAAAGGGATGCGAATAGGAGCTCCCTGTTTCCAACAGCACTGGAGGCTGAACTGAACTGCAGGGCATGAGAATACAGGGACACTGGTACTCCTTCCTCCCCGCTCCTCTGGGCACAGCAGCTTTGCTCTGGTTCTGCACTAGGGAAAAGGAGGAATACCTGTAGCCCCGCTCCTCTCTCGCCCTTGGAAGTGGGACAGATGTCACAGAAGGACCTGGCTGAACTGCAAAAGCCAGTTCAGAGCAGAACAGCAATCAAGATTATTGCCATCATTTTCAAGTATCACCAACACCTAGCTTGCTTTTTTTGGTTCCATTACAATAAATGTACTTGATTGCTTATGAAATTATGTTACTGCTCTGATAGTAATGCATCAACCATAACAACATGAAATCATTTAATGACACTTCAGGCAACTTTAATGTTTTTATGACTGTCAGCATGAAGAAAAGATGACAGGCAGGCAGGAACAACCAACAGGTTGTGGATAAACCCAAACTGAACACACACAAAAAAAGAAAAAACCACCAAACAAACAAAAACAATCCCCAAATCCTACATCCACCTATTCACAAGGGCCAAAATCAGTTCAAGATAGATATAAAATTTTAATCATTGGTGCTTTCAAGTGGGCCTAAATTCAAAGTTCTTATCTGGTGAACCAAGAGCAGGAGTGCTAAAACTATAAAGACACACCTGCGAAACTACCATAAGTTACTAAGCAAGGTAGATGGTTCAAGGCTTTGTAGGGTTACTGTGCCCTTCTGCATAGAACAAGTGTTTGAGAGAAGGAACAGGAGAGAATTCCTTATGAGCAACCAGAAATTAAAGACTTCTTCCATAAGGACATGCCAGTGATCACTATGGTAATGTTTCTGTCAGAGCAGCACTCACCAAAATGCATTTGCAACTTAGGTGACTACATGCCCCACAGCGTGGGGAATACAACATGTCTAATACCAGGGAAGCTCTTTTCCAACTTGGAACACATTCCCCTGGGTTTCCAGACTATAACAGGAAAGTAGAAGAGCTGTGGCTAAACACAAAGACATCCTTAATATTTCCTTTCAGCTGCTGGAAAATAATCTCCTTTTCCTAATGTGATTATGTCCAGAGGCACTTTAAAACCACAATTATCAGATCCGCTTCCCTGAAAAGCTTGCAAGAGAAGCAACAGTGGAGAAAAAAACCATGCACATGAGGCTCCTGGGCAAAGGAAAAGGGAAACAGAAGGGCTGTTATCCTTGCTTTTGTCCAAGACAGGAAAGGTTAGCCTGCAGAAACCCCCACTTCTGGGAAAAGGCTGCAAAACTCCTGCCTTAGGGCTTCCATTTACAGTATAGATTTACAAAGCTATTTAAATCTGTCTAGACAATGAAAATATGAGCAATGCCAGGTGACTCTAATTTTGGATACATGTTTTTGTTTATACAGCAGGTCCTCCACCAGTTCAGGCATCTTCTGGTTTTGCATCTATCATCTGGAGTTGAACAATCACTTCATTACTGCCTCAGAGATAACTGAGCGTGCAGCTGCATGTGCTTGGCTGGCTGTTGATTAGATTAGAAAGTTCCTCAATGCTAGCAGTTGGCATGAGCCCTGTGAAAACTCAGACATTCCCAAATACTTGGTGTTGAAAAGAGACCAGAAAGTTCTAGATGTGAAGCCTGAAGCAATTGCTTCCTAGGGAAACCCCACTTCTCCCTTCAGCCTCACTGAGTGCCTGTCAGCCCATGTGCTAAAAGCATCAGCTATCACCAGGATTTTCCACACTGGAAGGTGTTTTTTGCCTTAAAATTGCCTCATCACTCGGAAGCACAAGTAGATGTAAAATGCTCACTAGCAAAGTACATGCCTTAAGGTCGGCGCCAGGTGCTTCTGGAAAACATGCTCTAATGAGAACCAAGAAGCCTTTCAGATTAGCCACAGAGGACAAACCTCCAGAGAGCTGCTCCCTTGCTGAATTACACTGGAAAAAACAGGGAGCACAGAAGAAAAGTTCCAAGTAGAGAAGCTGGGGTGACAGCTCCTGAATATACACAACTGGAAGACCCATCTCTCGGGGATGGGGAGAACATCCCTGAGAGGTAAAAGACAAGTCCAAAGTAAAAAGTTGCCTATATCAAAAAACATACACTTTCTATTCTTTTAATCCACATGGCTACTTCAGTGCCCACTAATATCCACAGGCAGAGATAGCTGAACTCTCAGGAGAGTCAGCTCAGGAGTAATCCCTAGGGAATACATGGGACTTCAAACAAGGACTTGATGCTTGAATGTAAGGAACATGAGAAGAAACACTGTCCCCAATTGCCGAAGAGGCAGGCGCCCTTGCTATTTAGCCAAATAAGAGAAGAAGGGGGAGGTGGGAACACATTTGTTAACACCATGCCCAAAAACATCCCATGGCCTGTCCACAGCCAGCCAGACGTGTTGAGGGCTCTGAGGTCACGGCATGATGATTCACACATGCAGACAGCGCATCTGTAAGGGACTTGTGAAGGAAGAAGGGACATACACCCTGAACGAAGAAACCCAGTTTCAGTGGCAGGGTATATAAACAACATGAGAAACCACCCATGAAAAATTCACCTTCAGAACAGGCACTTGCTTTCAATAAATCACTAATAAAACCATGTCTCAAGCTTCCAACGAATCAGAGTATCAGAAATGCAAAGAACAGGAACGAGTGTTTTTTAAACCTTCATATCTTCAAATATCACAAGCATAACACATTTCAGAAGACTTGGATCAAGCTGGCTAAGCTACTATGTTTGAGAAGTCATGGCAGCCTGGAAAAGTTCCCACTGACTGGAAAAGGGGAAACCTAACCCTCTTTTTTAAAAAGGGAAGAAAGGAAGATCTCAGGAACTACAGGCCAGTCAGTATCATCTCAGCGCCTGGCAAGATCATGGAGCAGATCATCCTGGAAACTAGGCTACAGCACACGGAAAACAAGCAGGTGACTGGCAACAGCCAACACAGCTTCACTAAGGAAAGATCATGCCTGACCAATTTGGTGGCTTTCCACAGTCAGGCTACAGCATTGGTGGATATGGCAAGAACAACTGGCATTGTCTACTTGGACTTGTGCTGTCTCACACAACATCCTTGTCTCTAAACTGAGAGGCCTGGATTTGACGGATGGATTGCTCTGTGGATAAGGAATTGGCTGGATGGTCACACTCAAAGAGTTGTGGTCAACAGTTCGATGTCCAGTGCCAAGTGGTGTTCCTCAGGGTCAGTACTGAGACCAACACTGCTCAAAATCTTTGTTGGCAACATGGAGAGGGACTCAGTGCACCCTCAGCAAGTTTGCCGATGACACCAAGCCGTTTGGTGCGGTTGACATGCTGTAGGGCAGGGATGCCATCCAGAGGGACCTTGACATGCTCGAGGGGTGGGCTCAGTAAGTTCAACAAGGCCAAGTGCAAGGTCCTATATACGGGTCAGGGTTAAGCACAAATATAGGTTGGGCAGAGAATGGATTTTGGGTAGCTCAGAGCAGAAAGACTTGGAGGTGTTGGTTGATGAGAAGCTCAACATGACCCAGCAGCCCAGAAAGCCAACCATGTCCTGGGCTGCATCAAAAGGGGCATGGGCAGCATTTCAAGAGAGGTGATTCTCCCCCTCTACTCTGCTCTGGTGAGACTCCACCCGGAGTACTGCATCCAAAATAAGAAGGGCATGGAACTGTTGCAGCAAGTCCAGAGGAGGGCCACAAAGGTGATCTGAGAACTGGAGCACCTCTGCTATGAAGACAGGCTGAGAGAGTTGAGGTTGTCCAGCCTGGAGAAGAGAAGGTTCAGGGGAGACCTCAGAGCAGCCTTTCAGTGCCTAGAGGGGCTGACAAGAAATCAGGAGAAGGACTTTCTACATGGAGTGACAGGACAATGGTCTCGAATGGCTTTAAACTGACAGCGGGTATCTTGAGATTAGGTATTAGGAAGAAGTTCTTCCCTTTGAGGGTGCTGAGGTGCTGGCAGAGAGTGCCTGGAGAAGCTGTGGTTGCCCCATTCCTGGCAGTGTTCAAGGCCAGGTTGGACGGGGCTTGGAGCAACCTGGTCTAGTGGAAAGTGTCCCTGCCCGTGGCACTGGGTTGGAACTGGATGGTCTTCAAGGTCCCTTCCAACCCAAACCATTCTGTGATCATCCACAGAAAGATAGTTTGGCTAAAGAAGTAAAACGACTACACACTCATCTAGAACAAGAACTCTACAACATATTTTATAATTTGCTATGAATTCCTGGATTGAAAATTACAAGCATCTGCCAGAAGCAAAGCAGCATATTTGGGGGCTGAGGGTGAATTCCCCCTCCAAAATGGACTGAGGTATAAACTCCTTTAAAAAAATCTGGTAGACACTCACTTATAAAACCTTATGCAGACTGAAGCTTTCGAGCTTCCCAAGGGAGCGGTGCGAGGTGGGGGAGACTAATCTGTAATTTCTTCAAAGATAAAAATACGCAGCACCTGAAAAAGCTTAGCAGTATACTAAAAATAATAATAAAAACTTCAAACAGCATACGTAGCCTCATCTTTAATAGCTAACAGGTCATACCAGGTATCCTCCACTATTTTCACAGCACACCCGGTAGCCCAGCTGATATGGTGCACCTTTACTTAACCACTGTAAAGGTAATACAGAGCTGGTACTATGTGATGCAAGTCCTCTGGTTAAACTTGGTTATTTTTGTTATTTGTTACTGGACCTTACTGTCAGTAGAAGCCAGTCCCACCAGGGGAGCCCTGAACAATATGCCAGCACTTTTTACTCCTGCCTAATTCTGTGCAGTCTTGTTTCCTCTGCTCAGAAAATGACCTACATACACAGCATAAAGATGCTACCAGGAACACTACATATGTCACATCCAAATACGGCCTTCAAAATAAAACTACTACAGACATTTTGAGTACAAAGCTCACACTGTGAAGATACATCATGCACTAGCAAAGACGGGGGTCAGAGAGAAGACAAGACACTTAACCAGCCAGTTAGGTCCATCTCATCGCAGACCTCATAAATGAGTGCATGCACACCCAGTCATCCTAAGAACTGGTTTCACCAGAGCTTGGGTAGGGTGTGCAATGTCTAAGCCATATGTTGAGTAAGAAAACAGAACACTGAAGAGCTAATCATTAATTGAGCACCATCTATTCTGCATGCTGAACAAGGCAGTGGAATCTAATCATCCAGCTAATGACTGTACATTAAGATAGAGATCAACTTTGCACAAGCAAGCTTAATTTTGTCGCTTCCTGAACGCTGTGTAGCTCAGCCAGCTTTCTTTCCACAGCTGGTGTTCTTGAAAAAAGTGATCTGAACAGCACACTACCTGAAACACCATGTCAACACCCACGTACATCAGCTGCAGGTTGAAAACC
Source organism: Lathamus discolor (assembly GCF_037157495.1). NCBI lineage: Eukaryota > Metazoa > Chordata > Aves > Psittaciformes > Psittacidae > Lathamus > Lathamus discolor. The sequence goes on from NC_088884.1 coordinate 28,423,382, forward strand.
TTCAGCATCCTCAGATGACAGAAGGATAAACTGCTACTATTGCAGACTGGCAAGCCGTTGAAACCCATCTGGCTGATGGGTTCAGACAACTGACTGCAAAATTAGGACACTGGACTGATCACAGTCTAAGAAAGAAGTGACTTTGCCAACATAGGTATTTATTATAATCCCTTCTTAACATTTAGTTCCAGTGCTTGCTCTCCATCTCCCTTCTCTCTACTAATTCAGTAGAATTAGCTCTCACCTACAGCCATTCCTAGCTCTTATCTTTGCTGTTTCAGTTATGCCTTGTCCTCAGGCTTTGGTAGGACAGGTCAAAGATGAGCCAAGTGAAGAATGTGGCTTTCCTACCAAGCATGTAAACTACTGCAGCCAACACAGGGCAAATGTATGTTGGCGCTCAATCCCATACCAAGTGTGGTTGGTCACCTGTCAACAACAGGCTAAGGCCTTCAGCACTATCAGAAGCAAAAGGTCCATATATGCTTTGTACCAATGACATTTTTCCTAGCTAAACTCATTTTAACACACGACTGAACACATGATCTGATATCCTACATGTCTGAATTTTGCCCACATTTGCTGTGATGAATATCTGTCCAAATGTTGCATTCCTGACATGAGGCTCAGTCAAATTCCTAAAGAGTCAAGGACACCAGAGCTGCTTGGGAAGGGGTGGGTGTGGAGGAAGGAATGATGGCCATAACCTTTCCTTAAGCCATTTTGCCTGGTGTTGTCACGAACTGTGTACTTAGAAATTCAGACCTGAAAAGGTCTCAGCATATCCTAAGTTCATGCTGAATGTGGCTTCCCTTTTTTTTTTTTCTGCATTCCCTGCATTTTGTATTTACACTAGGGAAGAGAACATAACTGTTTCCAAACATAAAAAAAATATATTCTACATTTGCAATAAAAGAGGACTTTGGCTTGTCCTTGAGATAAGGTCTTTATTTTCCAGAAATATCTCCTTCTGTAATTGCTGGGGAGAAGAGAAGAGGTTTTTTTATCTCAAAACAGCTCTACGGTAAGAAATAGACAAGACAGAGAAGTGAGAGATGTTCCTCATTTCAGCAAATACCCTGTGCTTTTCATCCTTGAGAGCTTAACTGTAGCCCTTTATAAATCACACTCATGAGAAAGACGGCTGGTTTCTCACATGGACAGTGTTAGCACAGATCCACCACGAACCAGCTAGGGCAGATCAAAGTCCCATAGGTAACTGTCACTACATCTAATCTGCTTTTACAGCACCACAAAACTGCTCATAACACAGTAATTACTTTATTAAATGCAAGCAAACACATTTCTGGAGTAGATCCCTTGATGTGCAATTGGCAAAGAGCTACAGGAAAGAGACCTCAAAAATGTATAAAATTAGACACAGCTAAGCAATTTTTAGCAGTTTGCAGGCAGGAAAGCATACCATAACACTACACCATCACACCACTGCAGCAGTTGACACTGTCTCTGAATTGTCACATTACTGAGTGACCTCCTTACACCAACACTAGGAGGTTCTTGCCCACTGTAGGCTGTAAAATGACAGTCAGAGAGCTCCAAGACAAGAAAAGGAAGAAACTGGTTAAAAGTTCCACCAGTTTCTAATGCTTTCATTAAATTATGCAGGCTCCCTCTGGTGGGGGATTCAATGTGGAGATTGTTGCAGTTTGCTGTATGTGAACAGGCTTGAACCACATTTTTTCTTTTGTAAAATGAACCTTGTTAGGATTGGACTCCGTTCTTCTTGGAGTCTCTTGTGATGCTTCAGTGACAGCAACTCAAAGTAATGCTTTGTTTCTGGTAATGCTTTTTCTCCATCCCATACAGAGCAGCAACCTTTGATAAAAAGGAGAAAATACTGTATTTTTTAAATCAGTGTCTTTGTGCTCCAAAATCGTCAGAGCATTTCTCAGTCTTTACTTCACTCTCTGGAGCACCAGCAGAATCACCACCTCCGTCCCCAATGTGGAAAGAGGCCAAAGACAGACCCAGAGCACACAAGATCTACGGCTGTATGGAAGGAGAAACCCTAGCTCCCAATTTTCCTTTCTGTTGTCTTTATCTTTGTTATATTAAGCACCAAGTCTCAACTCCCTCCAACACCACCAATGCCATTTATCTGCACATTTATAAGACAATTCCAAGATTGTCTTATGCCTTATTGTCTCATGCCTATGTATCTCTGTGCAAAACACACACAAGAGTCAAGCAAACCATCCACCTTTTCCTTTCTCTTCCCCCAGAAGCTGTCAGTGTAACCAGTTCTAGTCACCAAAGAACATGAGAAGCTTTACAAACACAAGAATACCACAAATTTGATATTTTTAGTATCTAAGACTAAACACATGTGCTACGTATGGCCATCAAAATACCTGTTCTGCCACCTCATAGTCAAATTTAGTTTTCTTGTCCCCTGGACATTATAACAAATGTTACCAACATTCTGCAGTCCCAAGTATTGATTAAATGCAGAGAAGCAGCATTTAAAAATTAAAAAAAGCACACTCCCAACTCGGGGTAGAAGAACTGCAACCTGAAGATGTCCTTTACTGCACAGGAAAACGAGCACGAGCCCTTCCAGGGACAGAGGACAGAGTCAGTTTTATTTCTGACAGCCCTTGTTATGAGTCACTAACTTTTCTTCCTTAGTAAGACCACAAAGCGCATCACAGCAAGCGTGCTGTAGCAAGCCAGAGAATTCAAAAGATTATTCAATACTAAGAAGCAGAACTTTGCTACGTACAGGTCTAATTCTCTCTAGAACAAGTCTAATTCTCAATTTGTCCTCATGATTTTAGATAGGGAGGGCTGCAAGATCACAATAAGGAAGATTTACTTGTTTTTTATTTTTTTTTTTATACAGGGACTCTGACTAACCTCACACAGCGCATCTCGGCTGCTGAGTGCAATTCAAATTACTGCCTGACAGGACGGCAGCTGAAGAGCAACCAAAATTCGGGCTACATTTAGGATTTAGCCGGCACAGAAACCAGTCTCAAAGGTGAGAGAAAACACTCCTCATCACTTCAAGATTTTTGGGACAACTATAAAGTTTTCCCAGAACGTACTGCTTGCAAGTTATGCAATGCATGTAGGAAGGCAGCTTAAGTGTAGCGATTCCTGTTCAGTTCTGTGGGATGCTATTAATGCAATCCAAAGCAGGTGTCATCTCATTTGACCACAGACTGCTACCTTGTTTTGTCTCAGAAGCATTCCTCTCATGCCCAACAGAAAGCAAAAGATGTGCAGGGAACTAGGAGAGGTTTTCACAGTTCAGAGACAGGGGTGATCTCCTCGCCCTTGACTTCCCAGAACCCCCCAATGCAAAGCTCACTGTGAACTGCTGACATCGACAGACCACCTTACAGATGAACGTGCAGAATGGATGCGAGACCTCCTCGTAGTGAAACCGGACAACTCTCCTCTAACGGGCCCGAGCTACACCACCTGTAAGCAGAGCCGAAGGAGGACAAGCACACACACACACCACTCACACTCTCCCGTCCCGCACCCCGCCGCAGCCCCTTACTTGTAAGGCAGTGGGGGCTGCCTTACATAAATGGGCTGTGGGCGCGCAGGGACCGGCTGGGTTTAGGGTCTGTGCCCGGCAGCGGGCTGCAGCACGGGCAGCCCAGGGAGCGCGGCGGGTGCACTCACCGATGCCCAGCCCCACCACCACGCGTCCCCCCAGCAGGGTCTCCTTGTCGCGGGCGGCCGCCAGCACGCCGGCCCCCGCTATGAAGAGGCCGCTGGCCAGCAGGATGCAGGGCCGCCGGCCGCACAGCCCGTTCAGGACGCCGCCGGCCAGGGCGGACAGGGCGGCGGCGCCCACCGTGCTGGAGACGAGCAGCTCCTGCCAGAGCGAGTCCAGGTTGAGCTCCCTCTTCAGGAGGAGCAGGGCCCCCGACACCACGCCGGTGTCGTAGCCGAAGAGGAAGCCCCCCAGGGCGGAGAAGACCGACACCACGTAGACGAAGCCGGGGGTCTCGTCCTGCTGGAACTGCCGCCGCGCCGCCCGCTCCAGGTCTCCGCCCGACGCCGCGCTGTTGAGGCTGGAGCACGACTCGGCGGCGACAAGGCTCCGCTCGCCCGCCGCCGCCGCGCTCGAGCCGGCGGACCCGTCCGCCTGCCGCCGCCGCTTCTCGCCCATCAGGTTGCTCAGGCTCCGCAGCGTGTACTCCACATTGTCACTGGCCTTGCGGGACATGAGACTGCTGCCCCGGCCGGGGAAGCGCAGGGGGCTGAGGCGGGCGGCTGCCGGGCAGCTCTAGCTAAGGCGGCGGGGCTGCCGCTGCTGTTACTGCTCCTGGCGCCGCCCGCCCTCGCCTCGCCCCGCCCGCCCGTGTCGGGCCGCTCTCAGCCGGGTCGCATAGTGCCCGCGGGCGGGCGGGCGGACCCCAGGGGAAGTTGCCCGGCGCGGCTGCCGCTCCCAGCGCCCGGGCGGAGCTGGGGGCGGAGGCGGGCGGGGACAGCGGCAGGCGTCAGGGGGCGGGCCCGGCCGCCCCCGCCCCGCTCCGCCGTGGCGCGCAGGACTGCGCAAGCGCAGCTCTCGGCGCCTGCGCACTGAGCGTCGCGACGCCGTCGGCCCCACCCGCTCACCCTCAGCGGTGCTGGCAACTGGTGAGCGCGGAGCCGCCGGCCGGAGGAGGGAAGGAGGGAGGGAAGGAAGGAAGAAGGAAGGAGCAAGGAAGGAAGAAGGAAGCCAGCTCCGGGCGGGCGGATACTGCCAGAGCCGCCCCGTAAGCCTGGATGCCGCTCCTCCAGCCCGCCGCGGAGGTACCGCTGGGGCGGGGCGTACTCCTGCGGGGCGGCTCTGCCACCGGTTCAGAGAGGGTTTGCTACCTATGGAAGGGAAATTTGAGCTTGCTGTCGTGTGTGTGCTTAAAGTAAAGCCTAGCAGTTTGATAATTCCATCTTCCAGCCGGGACTTCCGCCAGGATGAGGACGGAGGTCGGGCCCGGGGATGCTGCCGACAGGAGCGGCGCTTGCTGGGGCCGCGTTCCTGAAAGTCAGCCCGGCACCCAGGGGACGCGGTGGGAAAAGAAGTGACATCAAACGTTACCACTTGTGCCTCACTGTATGTATAATGGCACACCCCGAAGGAAACAAAACTTTCCTCCTGGATTGACCGTCTTCTGTAAAGATCCCTGTAACGAAGCCAGCAGGTAGATGGAGAATTGCGGTAATTCAGTTATTCCAGCCTACACCCCTGCGAGCAGGACTAGCCACAGCCACATGAGTTTAAACATCAGAAGAGGGAGCAAAGTCCAACGTGGCCAGCTGCACACAGCGGCTGCGTCAGAGCAAGCTGTGCAGCGCCAGTGTCCGGATAGTGCCGAACAAGAGTCAGCAATAGTTACTCGAATGAATGGTGCTAACAGTTGTCTGTGGAGTTAATGCAGTTAGTGACAGATGTAGCAGTACATTTATAAATACAATATTTATGGTCAGCTTCCATGTTTGAGCATGTGAGAAGCCTGGACTAAGTGAAAATTAAATTAACATTCAATTGTTTTTAATCAAGATTCAGGTAATATGGTTTGACTGTCACAAAGCATTCCTTATTCCTGTACAGATCATTAGGGCCCGACCCACTACTAGAGCAAGAAACAGTTTCAAGTTGTAGCACCAGCAATGAACTTAGGTTGTGCTAGGAGGAAGTCCCTCAGGTCCCTTGGCTCTCCAGGATCAGACTGGCTTACTTTGCTACAATGCCATCAGGAGAGGGAGTCTGATCTTTCAGAAGCCTCCAGACTTGCCCAACAAGCGCAGCAGCACTCAATAGTTTTTATATGTAACCCCTAAACAAAAAAAAAAATGTGGGACAGAGTGCATTAAACAGAATATTCACACCAAATCCCTAGCCAGCTAGAGGGAATGCTTTCACAGAATGTTGTCACAACAGCTGGCTGTCACAAAAGCAACCTGTCCTTTTAACAGCCATAAATAAATAATGGAGGCATTCTGTGTGTTACAGTTAACAAAGACTCAAGAGAACTAACAAAAAGCTGCTTTCCCCCGCTCTCCCCCCATTGCTGGCCTATCACAGTAACAAGCAGATGTCATTTCTCATCAGATCATGCATCTTCTCTCTTAAAAGATTCCCTGAAGAAACACAACAAAGAAGTTCAGATGTGGGATGCATTCCACTGAAGACTGACTTCATGGTAAAGAGGGAGGATTTGTTTGGCTTGTGTGTGGTTTGTCATTACTGTGGTCAACTCCCCATAGTACTGGATTTCATTATAAGAGCTGAGTTATGAGTGATTTCATAGTAATGCAACATATAGTAGGTATCATTAGTAGCTGAGACAGGGGGACCAGATCCAACAAAGGATTTGGGTGGATTTTAGGCATGATGTTACACTTTCAAGAGATGACATGTTTAATTGAAGCACTGTTTAGATTCCCAGCACTGCCTCATTCTCTCCTTTAAACTGCATTTGCACAATTGTTTGACAGGTGATGTTGTGAACTAGATCAAACAACTGATCCGGCTTTAAGAAACTCAGTTTCTTGTGCTCCAGCAGAGAGCAGGAATGATTACAGGATTTTACTGCTTTTATACTGCTAATACATGATATACATCAGAAAATGTCTTCCAGAAGCTACTGAGCGCTCTGTGTGTGTGCCCGGAACTCCCCCAGGCCTGAACAGCCAGGTGCCAGCTCCTGCTCTGCTCTGGCACTCAGAACCAGGTGGATGAGTGCCTGCATCTCCTGGAGACTTCAACTGAGGCACATGGTGAGATGATGTAGATTTTTATGTGGTAGCCTGATGGTTGATAGCCTCAGCCAGGAGGGAGGAGGCCCAAGTCACAGACTTGCTTCAGCGCAGAAGGATTTACTTCTCTTTCTCGCCTCTCAAGAAGACTGTAGGTTAAATGGGGAAAAGATGGATTCTTACAGGAAACTGGGTTGCTGTGCAGACAAGAATGTAAGAGCCATGGGACTAGATGGACAGCGAGGCAGAAAAGGGTCTGGATGTGTGGCAGAAAAAGGTGCAACTTTGTCAGTGCTGGTTATGGTCTTTACATGAAGGGTTGCATCAAGAAAGAGAATGATACAAGGGGCAAATCCCCAAACCAAGAATTCTTCCCATCTCATTCAGTGCTGAGGGGGTGAGCATGAGGGCTTTAGCCTCCCATTGGCTTTAGCAATGCAGTGTTGTGTTTTTAGGCACCTAAACTAACTTCTTCTTAGTGTTATGATGCCTTAAACTCCAATAAGCAATCTGCCTTGATACATTATTCTGCCACAGGCAGAGCTGCTGTGTAAGTTGAGTAATACCACTGTGCTGGGCTGAGGGAAACAACCTAGCTGAATATGCAAAAAAACATCAGCAAATCCTGTTTATAGCAGCAGTTTCTATAGTGTCTGACACTTTCTCTCTACACAGAATTACATGTTATCAGTGTGCTGAGGAATACAGAATACAAAATGTATTTCTTCCCTCTGACCAGACACAAACCCTGATCCTGGATCACACCCATTTCTGGAGCAGGTATGTACTGGTAATGCAAGGTTGGGACTGTAAGGAACACTCTAGTTTAAAAAATGAAAACAGAAACTGCAAATAGGAATGTAACTCTAGAAATAATTTCAAATAAGTGTGTATTGCCTGAAAACTTCCTGTTGTTCCATAGTTCATCCTATTCTTGCAGCATTGTTTGGTCTCTTTGGAAAGAGGATGGTTTCATATACAGTCTGTGGTTTTCTGATCCTCATATGACATTCCTCCTCCATCCGTTTTCACTATCTAGACAGAGTTGTTTTGTTCACTTACCTGAATGTATCTCTCAGCTCCCACTGCAGTTCAGATGTTTGTGATCCTTCCAGTGTTTGCATTGGATTCTCCTTTATACATACAGATCCTGATTGGACCCTATTCCAGTATCTCAACAAAAGTCTCCCTTTAGATACACAGGCTCTCCACAATTGGATGCTGTTATGTGGGACATTAAATCCTGCCTGGCATGGCCTGCAGGGTGACTTAACCAATTATTTACCCCCTACCTTGGCTGTCTGAATTTGTATCCTGGGACAACACTGTTCACCTCTGCTGTACAATCCTTTCAAAATGAAAGTAACGTCAGAATTTATGAGTAAGGAACCTACCGACACCATGCATTTAATCCTACTGCTCAAGTGTTAGGAGATAAATTGCTTAACAAATAGGAAGAGTTACAGTATTAGTACTGGAAAAGTGTGAGGATAATGGTGCTTGTAGAAAGCTAACACATTTGGCTCCAATGGGATTTGTTTGATTCTGGTGGTGCCCTGCCACATGTCACAGCCAGCGGCTACTGCACTGCAGGGACTAGGGCTGGAGCTGCTGCAGCTTAGGGCTGGGTCTGGGAAAGAACACTGGGAAGGGGACAGTGAGCAGCCCTGGAAGCAAAGCTGAAGGATGTTGGCTGCCCTACATGCAGCAACCAAGGGACTGTCAGGGCAGAACAGTGCCCCCAGCCACCCTGGTGCTGCTGAAATCCATCCCCAGCTATGGGCACATTGGTGCAACAGTTTGCTTGGATGAAATCTCTGGCACGGTCACTTCCATGGGGACACCCCTGGGCAGTAACATCATCCCTGGCAGCGATATCCACCCCAGATCCTCTGCTGTCAGTCAATGCCTTCAAGTGATGGAGGAGCCGCTCACCCCCAGCTGCGTTATCCCAGAGACCACCAATGCCAAACAGCCTGCAAGGATTCAACACCATCAGGATGGAGCCCCATGGGGGGTTGTGGAGATGGACGTGGCACTGTCCCAAGCTGCTGGAACAGAGAAGCGGGGCATGAAGCAGGGTGGGAGCACCCTGCCGAAGCCACCCACCAAGCACAGGGCTCTTGCAGCCAGCCCAAGGGTGTAAGGGGAGGAATAGACCAGAGCAGGGGTGAGGTGGGGATGGGGGGAGCGGGCAGAGGGGAGGCATTGAGGGGTGAGTGTTACAGTAGTGTTAATGATGTTTTTTTCTTATTTCCATTAAAATGTTTCCATTAAAAAAGAGTTCTCCAGAACCGCTCTGTGCCTGTGTGGGATGGGGAAGGAGTGCAGGGGGCACCAGGAAGTGGCAACCAAGAGGTGCAAAAGCCAAGGCAAGGTGACAGCCAGGGGACCTGGGGACCTGCAATACATTAGCAGCAGGCAACTGATGAACCCAATTTTGACTCCTGTGGAATCTGTTTGATTCCGGGGGCTGATGGTGCCCTGCCACGTGTCACGGCCAGCGGGTAATGTGTTGCAGGGACAAGGGCTGGAGCTGCTGCAGCTTGGGGATGGGAAAGAACCTTGGGAAGGGGACACTGAGCAGCTCTGGAAGCAAAGCTGAAGGATTACTGCCTTACATGCAGTAACCAAGGGACTTCTAAGAAGGGCCTGTAATGATGGGACAGGGCAGAATGGCTTTAAACTGACAGAAAAGAAACTGAGATAAGATATTAGGAAGAAATTCTTTACTGTGAGGGTGGTGAGGCCCTGGCACAGAGTGCCTGGAGAAGCTGTGGCTGCCCCATCCCTGGCAGTGTTTAAGGCCAGGTTGGACGGGGGTTTGAGCAACCTGGTCTAGTGGAAGGTGTCCCTGCCCATGGCAGGGGACTGGAATTAGATGAGTTTTAAGGTCCCTTCCAACACAAACCATTCTGTGATTCTATGATTGCATCCAGGTGGGGTTTGAATGTCTCCAGAGAGGGAGAGTCCACAACACTCCTGGGCAGCCTGTTCCAGTGCTCTTCCACTTCCAACATGAAGAAGTTCTTTTTCATGTTGAGATTAAACTACTTGTGTTTTAGTTTATGGCCATTGCTTTTCGCTCTCTTGCTGGGCACCACGGAAGAGTCTGGCACTATCCTTCTTGCCCCTGCCTTTGAGATGTTTATCTGCATTAATGAGATCCCCTCTCAGTCTTCCTGAGACTAAACAGGCCCAGTTCCCACAGTCTGCCCTCATGAGAGAGATGCTCCAGACCCCTGATCATCCTTGTGGCCCTCCACTGGACCCTCTCTCCAGTAGCTCCTTGCCTCTGGTACTGAGGAGCCCAGCAATGGACACAGAGTTCCAGACAGTCAGTCCCCATCTGCTGGGTCAGGCCCTCAGACACAGAAATGTCAGAAGTGGGAACAGGCATCTTCAGAGGTGTCAGTCATGGGAGCAGCAATGGGGCTTTTTTGACTCAGGAGATAAAAAGACCTGAGAGCACATCAGGGTTTAGACCAGCAGTAACTCAGCACCATGCAGCCACTCGCTCAAACCTCCCTTTCTCCCCAGGCAGGATGGGGAGGAGAATCAGAAGAAGGTAAACCCTACAGATTGAGATAAAAACAGGCCAATAACTAAAGTACAATATAATTCTGCTACTAATACTAGTAATATTAATAACGATAAGGGAAATAACGAGGGGAGAGAATATAAAACTAGAAATGGAAAAGAAAAAAAACCCAAGTGATGCACAATACAATTTCTCACTACCCCACCAACTGATACCCAGCCCGACCGAAGCAGCAATTGGTCCCTTGCGGGTAACTCCCCCCGATTTATATACTGGGCATGAGGTGCTGCGGTACGGAATACCCTTTTAGCTAGTTTGGGTCAGGTGTCCTGTCTCTGTTCCCTCGCAGCTCTTTGTGCCCCTCCTCACTGGTAGATCATGAGAGACTCAAAAGCCCTCAATCAGGGTAAGGACAACCAAGCAACAACTGAAACGTTAGTGTGTTATCAGCATTGTTCTCAGACTAATGCCAAAACACAGCACTGCATCAGCTACTAGGAAGAAAATTAACTCTATCCCAGCCAAAACCAAGACACAGCACTACATACTGCTAGTGAGGGCTACATACATACTGCATACTGAGAGAGGACTAGCAGAATGCACTGAGTGACACAGCAGGATCTTCCCTTATGCCCCGGGTCCTTTTTCCTCCCTCTGCATCACTCCATCCAATGCAGCATGCAGAAGCACAGGCAATAGGCACAAATTCATTTACCATGTGGCATGAGTTGCTGCAGATGGAGCTTGGCCCCCAACACACAGCTCTGCTGAAGCAAATTTTTCTTGTCCCCACCTTCAGATTACTAAAGCAAAAGCACTTGTATGCACAGTGCCACCGGTAGGGCTCTTAACCCCTTCCCTTCCCTCCTGAGGAGTTCCTTTGGTTGGGCCAGAACACGAGGAGCCCCAGCGTTCCACCCTTAGCCCTTTCCCTTCCCATCTCCTACTGGTGGGGGGGGTGCTGTTGAGGTGACATATTCCATGCATTCTGACAAGCAGAGTTGGCAGCAGTACCATTAAGGTTGCAGAAGGCTTCTCAAATCCCAGGTAACTTTACCAAAGTAATTGTTTGAGCTCACATTTTGCATAATTGCTCTTTCTTTCATGCTACATGTATGAATTCCAGCAAACCCCTTCAGACCCACTGAAATGCAATTGTAAGAAACACGTGGTTTTAGAAGTTACATTTTTCTCTCTATTTTTAAGATCTACAGCTTGTTCATGCTTCAGAGCAAGGACTCGATTTTTGGCAGGAGAACAATTCCTTTCTGCTTTTGGCTGTCAAAAGAAGGATCTAATGAGATTTGACTGAAACAGAGTCTCTGAGAGTCATCAGCAACATCTGCGAGAGAGAGCCGCTAAATCCAAGTGTGCCCTGAGCAGGTCTGCAGCCATTAAGCTGATAACTGTGCACTAACCCCTGTGTATGGTCCAGGGAGCCCATTTAGATGCTTTGCTTACAAAATCAGGGAACTCAGGACATGCTGAAAGCTAGCGGTGGTGCAAAATGGAGACTTCTATTAGTGTACAATTTTGAATTTTATTTGTACTTTTACTGTACAATTTGGAATTTTTACATTTGTGTACTTGAAAAGATGGATTGACACGTTACAGCCCTTCTCAAGTCATTACCATAGAATCACAGCATCATAGAATGGTCTGGGTTGGAGGGACCTTAAAGATCATCCAGTTCCAAGGGGCAGGGACACCTTCCACTAGACCAGGTTGCTCCAAGCCCCGTCCAACCTGGTCTTGAACACTGCCAGGGATGGGGAAGCCACAGCTTCTCCGGGCACATTGTGCCAGTGTCTCACCACCTCCATAGTGAAGAATTTCTCCCTAAATCTACCTTCTCTGAGCTTAAAGACATTCTCCCCTGTCCTATCCCTACATGCCCTTGTAAAAAGTCCCTCTCCAGATTTTTGTAGGCTCCTTTTAGGCACTGGAAGTTTCTTTAAAGTCTCCCTGGAGCCTTCTCTTCTCCAAACTGAACAATCCCAACTCTCTCAGACCGTCTTCACAGGAGAGTTGCTCCAGCCCTCCTCTGAACCCTATCATGTCTCTCTTATGCTGGGAGCCCCAGAGTGAATTATTACCTTGTAAATGTTATCATTTATTAGTTACAACACCAGCAGCATAAAAATCAAGGATTTGGCAGAACATTACCCACAGGATACCAGGAAAACACTGCATCTTCAAACAAACATATGCAAACACAGAGCTGTTTGCCAAACAGAAGCCTCCTTAAGGATTGCAGAGAAGCCCAGAAGAAGAGGTCATCTCTCAGTCAGCTCAGATTCCTCAGATCAGAGACCAGCCCTCTCTTTCAACACCTAGTGTCTGGTATATCTGAAAGACATGCAGGAAGAAAAGAACCACATGAAAAAACATCAGCTTCTGTCCAACCCCCTTCATTCCATTGTTCCCTAAACACATTTGATTTTAGAGAGTCCATTTCTATAAAAGGTGGACAGCACTTCTAAACTAAATCCCTCTGCGGATTATACAAGATCAGCACATCAGGTGTCCATCATTTAATGAAATAAAACTGGAAAATAAATCAGAAAGGCTTTTAGGCTTATGTATGACTACGTGCTATTCTGCATCCCAGGGAAGTAACGGCTGGCCCAGCATGAGTTCACTACTTTATAAGTTCTCATCTCATCAGAGCAAAATCTAACCATCAAATTAAAGTCCCAAGAAGTGGAAACCATATGTTTTAAGCAGCAGGTTAAAAGCTGGCTTTGCTGTCAGCCCTGACATTGCATTGCCTCTGAGCAGAACACTGTACAGAAGTGCTTTATCCAAGGTTGCAATTGACTGAGAGGAATTCAGTTAGTGACTCATTAAGTTGGTCATCCCCTCTGGATCTGACAGATGGTGAATCCATCCAAATTTGTTTGGTGGTTTTTTTGAGAGAACTGTACAATGAGGGACAAGCAAGTCTGGAAAGGAAATTGGGCCACATGAATTCCCTGTGCAAAGGCAAAATAGGCACACAGAGAACCTGAAGTCAACTGATATGTGCCAGGACATTATCCTGGCATGGGGAAGATGAAAGACAGCACTTTCCATGGCTGGGAAACAGGATGGAGCAGCAGCAAGATGGGACTTTTATTTGCTTCCTTGCTTCTTTCTTTCTGTATCTGTACTTCAGAAGCCCTACTTCCACCAATGTAGATAGACATCTTTCTAAAATCTATTTTGTTAGGCTGCAAATACTAAAATCTGCTACATTTTTTAAGCAGGTCTTCTGTGAAATGTTTCATGGAACTCCCTCTAGCATTCTTAACAAATTCCCTGACAAGTATCACACTTGCCACAGTGATAATTTCAAATGTAACATTAAACACTCATGAAAATTGCATTAATAGTGATTCTTGACCCCTTCAAAGTAATTTATATGAGGATGTGCTAATCTCTTGGGAGATTAATGCCATCAGTAGGAAGTGTTGAACAGTGGCTGATATTCAGCACAAAGTAATGCCACTGACTTTTAAAAGGCCCTGTGGGTTCATTGAGGACCCTGACACTACCAGGTGGCCCTGGCTATATCTGGGAGGCACTTCTGACAGTGCTCTAGGTGAAAGAGAAAGGGAGTTAAATGCACAGGGTCTCTTTCTCGAGGCTTTCCAAGGTACCAGGCTGCTGGCACTGATGGTGGAAAATCTGTGCACCCGCTTCTCTCTACAGCTCCAAACTACAGCCTAAATAAGGCAGATTTGATCGCATCCCATTTCTGCTTACATCAAAAAGGCAGGCATTTAGTGGCTTCCCTCAGGCCCCTGCACAGAGGCACAGTGCCTGGCAGGGAGTCTCTACCATCAGTCACAGGGATTTTGTGGGGTGGTGCAAATGGCTGGAATGTCACCACGGATTGATACAGGATATTTAGGAGGGACAGGCAGAGTAGAGCAGAGGAGGTCACACTTTCTGTTGACTCCTTGACTAAGCAGTGCCCCAGTATCAAACTGGAGACATGCCTGCTGGGAGTTTCTGGGTCAAGATCAGAGTGAGGAGGAACCTGGGTTTGTGACAGATGTGTATTACACACCGCAGGCTATGAGGAGGCAGGGGCTGAGGCTTTCTGTAAACTAGAAGTCTCCCTGCTTGGAGCCCTTGTCTTTGCTGGGGTTATCAAATACCCGGAAAAGCAGCATGGCACTGGGCAGGCAGTCCCAGAGGTTCTTAGGGTGCAGTAGGGACATGTTCCTAATACAAATGCAAGAGAGGAGCAGTCATGGACTTCTGCCCAATGCTGGCTTTACCTCCTGCTGAGGAGCAGGGAAGGGGCAGGAGCTATCACAGAGCACTGCTGGGGCTGCAGTAGCCACAAGGTGACAGATGCAGAGCAGAGCAGGAAGGTAAGCAGCAGTTCAGACTCTGGGCACACAGACTGACTTGTTCAGGAAAGAGCTGTGGGAAGCAGCTGTGAAAGGGAAGAGTCTCCAGAAGAACTAATTGGTTTTTAAAAAGAACTGAGAGCTCATACATTAAGTACCCCCTTGTGCAGGAGTATAGGGAACCTCAGCTGACAGCCCATTTGTCTAGGCAAGGACCATCCTGATGACCTAAAATACAGGCAGGGAATATGCAGGAAGCAGGAGGAAAAAGCACTGTTCAGACACTTGGGGTAAAATCAAGGAGCTGGAATCAAAATTAGTGAGGGACATAATGGTTAGAAAGTCAAAAAGAGATACCTACAGGTATAACTTGGGTCTGCAGGAGGATGGGGGAGACAACATGGTAACAGGCAACACAGAAGAGGCTGAAGTACCCAGCACCTTTATTTGCACTAGTTGTCCCATGTGAATTGTGCTCCCCGGTCTTTGCACATATCAGCAGGCTCAGAAAAGAAGGGCTTTGGGATAGCCACAGCCAGGGACTACTGAAACAACTTGCATGCATGCTGCCTGCCGGGAATGGTCCTGGGAGCACCCATCCCCAGTCATTCCCAAGCTTTCTCAGGCCGAGTTTGTCTGCTCCAAAACAGAGACTGGAATGAACTGAAATGTTGCACTCTGGCCTATTAGGGATCAGCACTCGTGTTTGCTCACAAACACTGGTTTAGCAGAGCAGAAAACCTTCTCTGCTGACCGCACAGGGAGCTGTAGCTCCTGCCTCAGCACTTCTGCTTACATGCTTAAAGCAGATGGTGTGAATACCCACCTGCATGTAGGTGACTGGGCATGCTGCCTGTACTAAAGCACTTACTACAGAAACAATTAGGTTCCTGAGAGGCGTAGCCCTGTGTGTAATACAGACGTACATGTGATGTATTGGCTTACAGAAAGCACCATATGGTATTGGCAGTAGAGGATAAAGCAATATGCAGCTTATGTAGTAATGAGTTAATATGAAATATTTGAGGTATTAGGTTGGTTTAGTATTCAGAACCCCTCTAATACATTAGCAATGCAGTTCAGGGTATGTGCAGCTTCTAGCTCTGACAGTGACACAGGTAGGTGACACAAAGTGTGCAGTTAACAAAGAAATGGCAGGTACCTACTGTCAATCAATAGTACAGGTATCCTAGGGGAACACAGACAACGAGCTCACACAGGGGTATTTAAATGAAAGGGCTCGAGGAGATAACAGAACACATGTAATGACTGCATCTTGAGTTGTGCAATGAGACCGATACTCTTCAAAATCATGTGAGACCATGAAACTGCAAACATGTTAAGAAAGCATGAAAGCTTTGGCTAGGCTGAAACATGCGTGCTCCCTCTTAACACTGAATAGTATTACAATTAGATTTTATTTATTGCCATTCTGCAGCTGCATACTAATCCTTACGATAACTTCCATTTCAGAGGGAAACACCTGATAAAGAAGTGGGAATTTAACTCCTCTATATTTTTCTAACAGCAATCAGGTGGAACATCTCTAAGTGAACAAGAGCTATTCAAGGAACACAACTTGGTGAACGTATTTACCACTGTTATCAAAAACACAGTTCTGTGAGCAATGGGGTGGTTACTGCTCAAGACCAATGGCAGCTATGAGGAAGCATCATTGTTATTTTATTCTTACACTCAGCTCTCCAAAACTGGCAATTAGAGAAGTTAGCATTGGTAGCAACATGGAAGATAACAAAGTAAGAATGAGAGGGAAGAAAATAAAAAATGAGAAACAGGAGAGCATAAAAAGAGCAGAGGAGTCAAAACCCCCTGAAGTACAGTGGGAGAAAGTCAAAATCAAATAAATAAATAGGCTTGTGGGCTTCTGGAAACTTTTGAGTAGCGAAGATGCAGGAAAAATGAGACAGGAAAATAAAAGACATGGTGAGTAAACAGCTGGAAATCCAAGTTTCAGACACTGGTTCCAGATGGGTTGGGTTACATCAGGAGAATGAATCAACAAGCAGCAGCTTTTAAGGCAAAAACGTGTGAATAACAATGGTCTTTGAAGAAAAAGAAGAGGAACACATAAGCAATCACTTATGGCACAATTCCTCCCTATGCTCCCTCTTGCTGTTGGGGTTGACCTTGCTTTAAAAGTCCAACCATATTTGTAATCAGATAGTGAAGCTGTGTATCAAAAAGTCCCCAGGCTGGCATAAAAGAGGAGCTTCTTCTGAAACACAAGCCAGACCTTTAGTAGGTTTCTTTGCAGGAAGATGTAGTCCAGATGGGTGTTTCTCAGACCTGCCTGCAAGTGTCAGCCCTACAGCTGGCCCTGCCCACGGTTCTCCAGCAAGATCTCTTCCAAGCCTCCTTGAGAGTCAGGCCCTTTGCAAGGCACAACACAGCTGCTCGCTTTCTAGAGCTATACCTTGATCCTGCCTATCTATGAGGCAGGGACAAGGGGAATGGATGTGCTTCCCTTCTACTCCGAACCTTCTTTCTCTAAACATCACCACCCTTCACCAACTCAGCTAATAGCCTGCCTCGGGAAAAGCATTTATTAATGCCTTGCCCACTTGAGGTTTCAACCCGTGCCTGAAGACTGCAGTGCTAGAGGATGCAGCCTGGCCCAGCATGCCACATACCTTCTTGCTTGGAGCCAAAACAGGGCACATGGGAGTGGATGAACTATCCCAGCAGGCACCTCTGGGTGAAGACATTTCTTTTCTCACATCACCCCTTAATGTAGGTGTGTTCAGAGCCCACTGCAGAGGGGCTGCCCATCCAGTCTGTGAACACTGGCATCCTACCTGCTGTTTCCAGCTCTCCCTTGCTGCTGGAAGAGGGTAAGGGACCACCAAAACCACCCACAGAAGGGCTTGGGTTTCTGCAACTGTTGTTATTCCCCACGAGCACAAGCCAGGATGGGCTTGTCTCTCAGGAAGATGGCTGTGAACAGGACTCTGACTCTTCTACAAGGATCAGTCTCCTCACTTCCCTCAACTGCAGTTCACTCCCTCTGAGCCCAGTGTACTTTGGTTCTTGCAGACTAGGCTGCCTGCTACCCTCCATGCAGAAATGACCTTTCTGACAATGCTGTTCCTCCAAGTAGTACATTTTACACAAACTGGTGTGCTGACAAGTTCTGTTTGAACAGGAAAAATTACTGCAGCAGCACAGTGATCTTTCCATTTTCCCCAATAATCTGGCCGTGTATATTACATTGTGCTTTGGGGCCAGAAGAGTCTCAAAACTATATTAGGTTTTTGAGCAAACAGCAATATTAAAAAACAGATCCTGCCCTGAAAGTTTATAGTTTAGACCAAACCAGAGATAGGGAAAATAGAGCTGGCATATAAAGCAAACAGAGTTTACAGTTATGTTAGCTGCACTGTCCCCTTATTCCCCATCAGGAAAAGAGAAGGTAAAGTAGATAGGCTGTGGGATGGATTAGTTCTTACAGGCATGTTGATTCCTCAGATTCATTCCTAAAAAGCAAACAGGGAAGGAAGGTGGGGCACTGCAGCATCACAAATTACACTGAACTTTCTGTAGTATTAGTGCATTGGTGCCTGTCATTTGTAATTCCTGTATCCGTTATTTGGGAGTCATGTGAAAGGACACAAAAAAACCCATTTAATTCATCACATTTTCATAACTGGTTGGAAAATAGTGTTCATCCACAGAGATCAAAGAAAGTATCTGAGACTTCGGGTAAGAGATAAGATGAGAGGATCCTCCAGGATGTGTGAGACCCACAGGGAAAAGAATTACTAAGGAAAGAAACCTTTTAAAATAGACTATCCATTCATTTCATGGGGGAGGACCTCAAATGAACAATGTTCTGTTTTCCTTTGTCTGTGGCTATGAAAGCCGCCACTGTCAGCCTCTTCCTGACACTGCCTGTGATCACCACCCATTAACCCAGGGCAAAGGTGTCTGGGACTGGAACAGTGGAATGGGACCTGCTTCTATTCCCTGTTATGCTGGGTTTCCAGCTGCAGCTCTTTTGGGCAATACTTCTAGGTGCCTCTGAGCCACCTGCGTGGTTACACCACTATTCCCTGGAAACCTCTGTTCACCCTCCCTTTCTGGTGCAACATTAAGAACAAACATCCTTTTCTAGTTTTATCTTCTAAGCTATCGCCTTGAGGAGCTGGACTATTGATTTCAGGTCTCTTCACTGATGAAAGTGATGAACTTTCCATTCTAGAAAGACTTTGACCAACCCTCTGAGGGAATAAATAAGCTTATGAAAAGCACCAAAGCAGACCTGTTGCTCAGGACGAATACAAATGCCTGCCCAAGGCCAGACTTTCCAGACTGGGGCATACTCATATTAAGTTCACTTTCTGAGCAGCTGAGAATCAAGCACAAGTGTCTATTGAAATCTTTTTCTCAGCCATATTTTTATCCCAGAAAGTCTCTTTCTAGAAATCACAACTGATTGCAAGTCCTCTTTTCTACCCAGCAATCGTCATCTCCCAAGTCCAAAGCAAAGACATAGCTGGCCTTCTTAGCCCCAAGAGTGTAAGAATTAGGTATTTGGTTACTGTCATGGTCAAATCAATATGCTGCTTCCATCATTTGTTCTTTGGAAAATTCTACTGACATTGTCAGGAGAAATCCAGACTGAGACAAATTACAACCTGCAGTCTCAAAGTTTTAACCATGTCTTCTTTCCAATGGGAAGCACTGAACAGCTTTAACTGTGGCTGACATCTGAAGAAGTGAGAGTATGCACCACATGCTACAGGTTCAAGTATGTATATCTGAACTAGAGCAGGGTACCCTCTAAGCTCAAGTCCTTGGGCTAACTTGTCATTCAAACTGAGATCTTATTAACGTAGTGCTGAACATCACACTAATGAAGCCATGTTGAACAGGTAGCATGGGTACCACTGAATCCCTGATTATTAGGTAGGTTGTCTGCATTGTTGTTTGGCTAATGGCCTTCCATTTTATTGCACTTAGTGTAGCTACTCACACACTGCAACTTCATATAGGCAATATAAGCTGTGTTCTATTGGTAGGCTGTGCCTGGAGATGATAACAGCTGGTCCTCAAATTTTCCAGTAATTCCTTTTTTATTCAATCACAAAGAATGTTGTGTCCCCAAACTGTCCATAATTGATGAAACAGAGTAAACTGGTTGCCTAGTAGAACAGACTACATCTGTTATGAGCAGTGGTCTTACAACAGCAAACTGCCGCACCAGACATGTTCTGCACCAGGAATTTCTCTTGGGAACTGATCATTAAAAAATTGAACCAGGAAGTCACAGTGGCTTCAAAGGATTCTACTTATGTACATGAATATTTAAAGCTTCAGATCTGCTCATACTTGCTATCCAGCTGGAAACAAGCTCTGGGCTTTTTGGTGAAACTTGTAAATGTTCAGAAATACACTTGGACGGGCCAAATAATGGGTCAAAGACACTGCATTAAGTTATTTCATAAGATAGACATTCACCAACAAAAACTAGAAATAAAGGCATTACTCTTATGCTGGGAGAAAAATTACAGCAACAGATCCTCGGGGAAGTTGAGACTGGACTAGAGGGGGCAGCAAGGCACGGTCAGTAATGTCATTGCCAAAGGTGCTGTCCCAAGATGAGCAAAGCAGGTTGAGTGACAGTAACCATGGTCAGCCAAGGGTCCACAGTGTTCATGAAGCAAGTCAATGACAATAACACAGGTCCAAGTAGGAAAAACAAGTCAGCAAATAAAGGTTATGATCAGGTCCAGTGAGGCAGTAACCAAGGCAGGCAAGAGCCACTGATTGCCAGACAAGTTCATAGTAACAGTGCTGACCCAAGGTTATGCCAAGAGGGCAGATTGAGAGGTTACATAGGCATGGCTGCAACACAGCTCAGGCACAAACAGGGCAGGAGTATGAGCTGAAAAGCAGCTCCAAAGTGAAGGAGCTGCTTGTCGCAGCTTTCTCACACAACTCACCTCACCAAGGTCACCCAGAGGCACCATGTCAGAACCAACCTTGAGCAAAGGCATACAACCCAGGAGTAGGGAATGTGCTCCAGGCCTGACAACAACAAGAAGATTTAACAAAAATAAAAGCGTAACTGGCATGATTTATACCCTAGTTGTCATTTAGTCCCAAATACAGCTGGAAAAAGAACTACTTGAACATCCTTCAGATGGAACTTAAAGTGCCAGGGCTGAGAAAGGAGGACGTGTCAAGTAAAGTGGAGACAGTTTTTGTAATTCGAATGCACATTCCTTTAGTTGCAGCATCCAGTAGGATCCTTTTGGCTTTCTCTAAGTGAAGTCAGCCAATGAAGGTAGCAATTAGGTTCTCCAGGATGATCTGAATGCATTTTTGCTGTTATGATCTGGTGTCTTAACATACCTATTGGTCTAAAAACCTGTCATTAAAGTTCATCTGACCAGTGGTTTAAATTTACCTCTACTTTTGATATTAAGCAAGACTATGTCTCAATGTCAGTTTCTGGGGAGATGGGCTTAACCTGAACAAAATGCTACTGGCCTAATACAAAGTTAATTATCCTCCATCATCCCGGGCTAATAAAACAGACACGAAAGCATGGCAGCAGTTTTATCAGTTAAGTCTTAGAAACTGTTTCATAAGAGCTTTTGGATGAGGAAACTGCTATAGATCCTGTGTGCTGCCATCCCTTGTATCCAAGGCTGGAAAAACAGTAACACCAATCTGATGAAAAATGGTTATGAAGTTTTGACTGTAAGAGGTAACATTCCTTTTGTTTAATAATGTTGACACTAAAGTACTACTAATCTCAACAACAGCATTTTACTTCTTGGTTCAGTAGAAAAACGTGGTACTACAGCAGCTATTTTGATATAAACATCTGTCCATGCCTTATGGATATTTTGACTTTAAAAAGAAAACTAACCTAGCATATGCCAGCTGCTGGAAGGTATGGAATACTAATGAATGAAAAAGCATTAAAAGCTGATTTAAACGTGCAACACATGAAGAATGAGAAGTGTCAGGTGAAGTAATTAGCTAAAAGAAATGCTGTGGATTTCTGAAATGTTATTTACATATAACAAATTTGGAATACAAAGCCCCAAGACTTTCAAGTCATAGATGGTTACACAAGCCATGTGCAGGTGTGGTGGGTAAACTGAGCATTCTTAGTTACAGAACTCTCAGACAGAATGCCAGAAGAGGCAACTGTACTTTTCCAGGCTTCCCTGCACAGAGCAGTTAAAGGACTTTCACAGAGGATAGAATAAAATAATTTTTTAGAAAGCTGACTGATCTCATTTTGAAGTCCTGTCGTGGTTTAAACTGAGCCACACAGCTCATTCACTCACTCCCCCTCTCTTTTCTCCCTCTTTCTTTCCTCCCCCCCCCTCCCAAAGGGATGGGGAGGAGAATCGAGAGAATGTAACTCCCACAGGTTGAGAAGAACAGCCCAGTAACTAAGGTATAACACAAACCACTGCTGCTACCACCAATAGTAATAAGAGAAAATAACAAGGAAAGAGAATACAGTACCACCACCAAATGAGTTCAACCCCCCCGAAGAGAGCCCATGCCCTTCCAGGTAACTCCCAGTTACCTCCCTGGGCATGACGTGCTGTGGTATGGAATACCTCCTTGGCTAGTTTGGGTCAGGTGTCCTGTCTCTGCTTCCTCCCGGCCTCCCTTCATCCCCTGCAGAGCATGAGACTCACAGAGTCCTTAGTCAGGGTAAACATTACTCAGCAACAACTAAAAACATTGGTGTTATCAGCTCTGTTCCCAGGCTGAAAGTCAAAACACAGCACTGCACCAGCCACTAAGAAGGAGAAAAACTGACTTCTACTGCTGAACCCAGGACAAGTCCTTAGGTGGTGCAAAAAGGTTTACCTCACATGTGGAAATCCCTGTCTACTGGATTGCAGCTTCCATCAGGAAATTTCACCTGCAAGCTATTATGTTTTGTCTAAAACTGAGAAGTTTGTTACTTCTCATTCCCACATGTAAGCATTTCTACAACATCATCAATCACCTTCAAAGCTGAAGAGATTGTACTTCTTAAGTTTCATAGTGGAAGGTTTCTTTTATAGCTTCATATTTTTCTCCAGTTTTAATCACGGGCAATGACACAGTTTTCAGTTGATACACATGGATGCATTTCTTCATGTATAAATGTTTCTCTATTGCATACATTTTTGGCTCAAGGTGACATGTAGGAATTAAGGCACTGAAAACATGCTGAGAGTCAGAATAGCCAAAAAGTTGTGGATAGGTATATACCTGTAACCAACTTTTAAAAGAAAATTATTTAACTATGAAGTAAAGCAGTAAAACCAAGAGATCACCCAGCCCTAAGTAGGTATTCTGGAGCATCTATCCAGCAGTTTGAATGCCCTAATGAAAAAAACAGAGCATGCTCATGACATTGTGTATCACACCATCCTGCTCAGTAAGAGGCACTAAGAGGCACTTGACTTTGAATCTTTCTGCTGTGTGCATTGGTTCACCATTTAAAACATTTATTTTGAATGAAAAGAGTAAAAAAATAATCAACTGAGTTCAGAGGCAATGTTTTCACTATCAGGAATCAGCACTAAGATTTGGAACCTTGATCCTCTACCATCACAACTGACAGCTCGGCTTTGGGGTTAAAAAAGGATATACTCTACCTATAAACCTTCGTCCCTATAAACTCTTGTCCCTATAAATCCTTGTTTTAAAGAAGATCTCTTCCCCACAATATGGCTTTCCTTCACCTCATTCTGTACAGCTGCTGTGGCTGACAGGCTGGGAACAAGGGACTCTGAGCTCTTGTGTGAAATGGAGCGTTCCTGTGCAGTAGCTAAAATTATCATGAAGACTGAAAGAGGGAGAATGGAAATAGAAATTAGCAGCTTATAGTTTTCCAAATGCTGATCAGAATTCTGTGTGGTGCAGAAGAGACACTGGTGAAGCCCAGTGCATCTCCACTGCTGGACATCAAAACCCTGTTTTAAAGAGTTATGGGGGGCATCTTAAAGAAAAGGCAGCTGCATCCCTTAGAATTGAAATTTATTGCTGATACCAGTCTTCCCATCTTCATTACTCTTCCTCTATCTTCCCTAATAAATGGTTTAAAATATTTAGTATTTGAACCTACAAAGCATTACGTTACACTGAAGTCTCTAGGATTATCCCCTTCTGTCCAGCCAGTACTTCAGCAGACTCCTTGGTAACAAGTGTTCAGACACCAGAGAACTCTACACACAGAATACAAACGAAAGCACCTTCACAGTACATAAACCCTCTTCCTACCTCCTAAAGGAGACTTTACATTGTGTTCAGATGGCAGAGATCTGTTTCTTGCAGGCAATCTGACAAATCTATTTCAAATCATAGGACTCTTATAGAATGACCTGCTGTTCAGTCTCTTTTATAGCAGGTAATTTCTAACTCACTGCTTCCAACAGTGGTTTATCTAAGATCTCAAAAAAGGTGATTTCACAGAGAAACATCCTCTGTCTGGCTTGCATTCTTTCCAGCTATTCAGAGTTAACACTTTGCTGAACTTGCAGTTCACATGCTTCTGACCTTGCTCAGCTTCTTCTAGGCAGGTACTAGTTACAATTGGTCCTTGTCAGCCTCAGGCATAGACACAACACCTGCCATGCATCCAGATGCTTCCTTGTGCCTTTGTGGATGTTTCCACCTTCTGCCTGGTGCTGACAGACACAAATACTGCTCACACCACATAGCTACAAAAATATCTCAGGAAGAAAAACAGTCTCTCAAGTAACATGTCCACATTTTGTGAATAGTGACCTACATGAAGAGAAATACCAGGTACAAAAGAAAAGCCATGTTTCTTCTCCCATTTTCAGTGTAATATTTTTCTTCAGTATCTTCTTTTCATCAGCTACAACTCACTAGCAGCTAGCAACTGGAAAGAGCATGCTTTTAACTTTGCAGACATAGAGGCCTGTCAAAATGAGAAGAGCCACAGCATCACTCGAGAAACTCAGAACTGAAAGGACATGGAAAACAAGAGTAATGTTTTTGAGTCACAGAGGTACCACATGGGGCCCCTGGCTTCTGAGTGTCCATCTCAAAAGAAATGGGAACCAAACCACTCAATTTTAAGATGTGTTCTTATCCTCTTTTCCTCATATTTACTTAGGTTGAAATTTCACCACAGCAATGCCCACAATGAAATGAATAATAACTTTTCAAATAACCACTTGCTAAAAAGCAGCACAAGCCTCCCCACAGCTGATAACTCAGCCTGCTTCTCAAGTTGGAAAATTTCCAATATCTGCCTCCATGCCTTTAACATGAACAAAGTTGGACCATGGCAGGGAGTGGGAGAGAACGAACATGTCTCATGTTCTTTCATGGAACTTGGGACAAAGAGCCTCAGTGACTCCTCCTCAGCCCCACTAGGAATTACATTCTAGCTTTACAGCAATATGGCTCTGGGAATAAGATGCTTTTCTAAATAAAATATCCATAGATATTTGTGGACAAATGTTAACAAAAATCTTGCAGAAATGACTGAGAATCTTTAGGTTTCAGTTTCTGGTCACGTAAACTATTTCAGCCTTACTTCTCAAAATCAGACAGTTTCAAAAGAAATTGGTATTAAAGTGAATTGCTAATGTGGAAAACAGCCTGTGATGCAAAGGAATTAAACATTTCATGAAAGAACATGTGGAAATCAAAATAAATGGTGGAAGGCAAGTCTTCATTGCCAGAAATGAGAAATTTTCTCTCCCTAGCCAGCAGTGTGAGCAGCCACCTGGCAAGAGCCACCACAAACAGGATTCTGGGGAGTCTTCCCTGCACCGGTGTGGCTGTGCTAGCATAACCCATGGGGGATTATCCTGGTCAGTTATTATCCCATGAGGAAGGGATGTCAACCTCCACCTGCCAGGAGTAAACTCTATTTGCAGCTTTCCAAACGGAGTAAAAATTCACATGTGGAATCAGAATGATCCCCCCAGGGTATTTCAGGAGCTTCTGCTTATTGCAGTTCTGGGGAGCACCATAAAAACATGGCCTCAAGATCAGGAAGATGCAAAAGGAGAATGGCTGGAATAAGGGTTTGCGCACCTCAGCACTGAACAGCTGATGATGCAGTTTGTCTACTGTAACCAGAAAGGCAGTAAAGCAAGACACAGGGCACCGTTCTGCCTCCGTGCAAATCCTTGCTGAGCTCTCATCTGAAGCACCATTTGCAGCCCCACTCTCCACATCTCAGGAAGGAAATACCAGAGAGAAGGAAGGAACACAGAAGGGCAATTAGAATGATGAAAGCGAGAGATCAGCTGCTTTGCAAGGAGAACTAAAAATTGCTGAGGGGGCATATAAGCAAAGCTTACAAAATCATGAAGGCAAGGAAAAGGTAAATGAGCCACTTACCCACTAAATCCTTCAAATACCAGAACTGATCACCCACTGAAAATAGCAGGGGATCAGTTTAGACCATGTAAACTGCCTTTTTTTTTTTTCCCATGGGTTGTAGTGAACTTGTGGAATCTGTTGCCATAGGAAGCCATAGAGGCAAAAGGTTTGAGCACGCATTGTACCAGTTCATGGACAACAGGTCCATAAACAGATACTGAAGGAACAGACCAGACTTTCCCCTCTAACATTTCTGAAACAATGAATGTGGTTATTAGAGGAGCACAAGAGGCATGGATGGAAGAAAGCAGCTAGATTTGTGTGCTCTCCCTACACAGCATTTCCAACTGTCACCATCAGAGACTGGTTTGACTCCACAGACCATTTCTTGCATTCTTGGAAACCCAGTGAGATGTCCATGATATTTCCATCAGGCTTCAACTGATTCCCACACAGCATCCAATAAACAGGCAAAGCCTTTGCTGGTGCAGAACTTGAGGAACCAAGATGTTCATAACTGGTGAAAGAGGAACAAGCTCCTTACAGACAACTTCAAGGACTCTGTGAAGAAAATCACAGAGGGGCACAAGCTCAGCAAAAAGCAGGATTAGGGGGATAATTATGTATTTGACTTGTGAAGGGTACTGAAGGCTGAGGCTGGCTCTAAAACATGAGTCTTTGAGACTCAATGTCATACTTTGAAGCAGGATAAAGCATGCTGCATAGCGGCACAGTCAGAAAATTGGTACAAATTTCAATTTTCTCTTAATTGGTTCAAATAAAAAGAACCAAGTAAATACATAAATTAATAAAACAGAGTTACAGCTTTTCCCTGTGCACTTGGATCCTCCTGTAGTCTTGGGTCTTCCCAGGTATAATCCCAACACTACTACAATGCTTACCACACTAACCTTGCTTACAGACCAGTGTCCAGTAATTTACACAATATAACAGCACTTGTATTCAGGGATGGATTGCATAACGCTGCTTTTGGTGTTTTTAGTACCCAAGAAAATACTGTGCCAGGGCAGAAAGCAAATCCACAAATAGATGCTTGTGGCTTTCTTAAATGCAACTGTTTTTGAAATTATTACATAAATCAAGTTAATCTGTAAAAGAAGAAAAGCAGACTAAACTGACATCCAGGGTTGCCTACTCTGCTCAAAAGAAAACAGTGATGAAATGTATGCTAACCCCACTGTGAAATATATTGCAACAACATCACCCAAAATATACTATCTGCCATTGCCCCCTCCTCTCTTCAATTTGCTGCATCAGTTTCTCTTTGACCTCTTTTGTACAAGCAAGTGGCTGACATGATCTTTCAACCAAGTCTACTCTTTTTAGGCTTTCAGCAAACTCTTAAACACAAGGTGAACCTTACATTCTTAGTCCTATGCCATGCAACTGTTCCTCTATGAGTCCTTTCATCATCCAGCAGTGTTTGGTTTGGCTTTATTTTTCTCTAATCTCACATTCTTCCTCTTTGAGTGGTTGTTTCTCCTTTTTCAGCCTTGGTAGCCACAGGTCCCAGGCCTGTCAACCCAAATAACTAGGCTGTCTGTACCACTACAGAAAATACTTTGCCTTTTCCTTTCCATCTGATCATAGCCCTCTCCCAGCTACATTTCTCACTGACTGAACCACAGGCTATGACTAGAAGCTACTTTTAGTATTCCAAGCCTGCTGCTCATTTGCCTCAACAGTAATTAGCTTAGCCTAATGCAACCATATTTGCAAGTTTATAAGATGCTCTGATGATGCTCCTTTGTGCCCAGAGACTTGCCTGGCTTTTTAACTGAATTTAGAGTCACAGAGAAATGTTTATACACATAGCAATATATTATAAATAAATTTTATATTGAACTGAATCTCTATTTCACTCTCTGGTAATGTTTCTCAAACACTAACTTTTATAAGTGCCATAAAACACACAACATAAAAAGCAATAAAGATAGGGACAAAGGAAAGTTCATCTCTCAAATAAAATGTTAAGAAACAGAATCCAGATCCTTAATCCAATCTTATTATTGGTTTCAAACTGCCCAGGAAGCCCACCCAAATTACCTATGTTATTTGTTGTTACTGAAGTTGTTTTCTGTTGTTGCTATGGTGGTCACATCTGCAAACCCAGCTTTGGAGTGAATGTTAATAATCAGTCCTGAAGGAAAGTGTGCTTAGTCACTATCAGAGCTACTTGGAACTGTGGAGATTAAACATGCTATCTCCTAAAGAAGTATGGGGAATTTTTTTTTTTTCCTTTAAATTCAGTGTCAGAAGGAAAGGTTAATTCTACAGCTGACTTCTGTGAACAGAACATTAGGAAAATTTCATAGTACATAAACCAAGAGGTGGACCCAAGCCCTGACAGAGCAATGCTTAGTGTAACAAATAGCCTGGTTCTCAGGAATATGAAGCCCCATGTGCTTTCCAAGTATATTTTGTTTGCTATGAGCCCAACACAGTAAGTGCTTCATCTTTCCCAAGGTTTCTTAGTACTAACATCCTGTCAACCCAGCCCTTTTATATTTACACAGTACTATTTTTCAGATGTTAGGAACTGGCTTTTAGAAAGCCTTAAGGATTTATTTTAAATCACATAGCTTTTGAAATTAGACATGAACTAGGAGTTTAACGCTACAAAAATGGCCGTGTAGGAAAGCAAGCTGTTTTTAAAGAGCTAGCTTGCTTGTGAGGAGCAATCAGCTTCTCAGAAGTTTACGTTAAAATGGCAAACTAGAGAAATATGAAAAACAGAATCTTTCATTGCCTACTTTTTAATGCACAGTCATAGCCTCAGCTAGTTTAAATGCACAGGAATTGTGTGCAGCATAAATCTTTTCCCTCTCACTTCAGAACAGATTAGCACATCAGGGAAAAAAAAATAAAAAATCATTTTCTAATCAAGGCTGCAAGATGATTCAAAATCAGGTTTCACAATTTTGGTGCACCAAGCGATTTTGGCAACATTTAGCATAAGACAGTTCTTAGATTTTCACCTGCTGCTGTTTTAATAGATTTTCCTCTGCCACTGACAGGTATTTCAGATTGCTTTAATTTTAAGCTTCCAAAGGATGTTATTAAGAAATAAGACAGCAGAAATAGCAAAGAAAAGAGATGAAAAAGTCATGGTACACACTAATGGAGCTAGGTCTAAAGCCAGGTCTATGCTACATATTAAGGTCTAAAGTCTATGCTACATATTTAGGTCTAAGGTCTATGCTACACATTAATGGAGATAGGTCTAAAGTCACACCTTATTTTTGTCCATTTGTGCCTCTCAGTGCAATTGTTTAGGAACACTGAAAGCAGCAAAGCAACTCAACAGCTGAAAGACTAGGGAATATGAAATGCAGGTCGTGGTAGGATAACTCACCTGTTTTGGTTTTTTTCTTACCTTCATAACTACTCCAGCCATTTTTCTACCAGTTCTCCATCTACTAAAGAACAGATGCAATTCACCAAGAGAGTAAGAGCTGTATGCTGCCTGTTATAATGGAAGAAAAGGCCACAGGAGAGATGCTTGCATGGCTGTAAATCACAGAGCTTTGAAGTGAACTGTACAAGCCCTATCAAAACATATGCTCAAAGCTGTCTGCGTAGGAAAGGAAACAGAAGGAAGAGAGGAAGGAAAGAACTAAAACCTAAATTTCAGTGGTCTCAATTATATTTTTGGTTTGGTATTTCCTCTTGTGTGTCCAGTAAAAAATATTTTGTAATACTAGATCAGAATGCTAAAGATGGTTAGTTTTCTGTCTACAATAAGTAGGTGACAATATGAATACTGAATATTTGATTAGATTGTTCAAGATGACTTGTGCATCAACAAAAGTAATTGTGTGTGATTAATCTAAGTCTGAGGAATAACAACTGCCACATTCTGAGCTCTAGAAGTATGATTCATTTAGCAGATTTACAGTCTATGGATAACACCTGAACCTAACAACAACCAAAAAAATCAATGTGACTATTAGTGATGTGAATTTGACCTGGCAAGAGTAGGATTTACAT
Organism: Lathamus discolor; assembly: GCF_037157495.1. Classification (NCBI taxonomy): domain Eukaryota; kingdom Metazoa; phylum Chordata; class Aves; order Psittaciformes; family Psittacidae; genus Lathamus; species Lathamus discolor. Next base: position 28,453,352 of record NC_088884.1, read on the forward strand.
TGCACAATTTAACTAATAGTCTCTTGGATGCTATCAAAAAAAATTACCTGAAAGAGATACTGTATTTCAGAATATGTTGTGTTAATGCATTGTAAACACCTTGCCGTTTCCTGTCCAACAAGTCCCATGCAAGAGTACAGGCTTCACTGAGATCTTGTATGGCATACAACCAAAAATTCACCAGTATCTATACTTGGAAGATCCCTGAATCAGACTGTAAATTAGTAGCAAAACACCTCAAAGGGGAAAGTAGAGCTTTCCTTTTAATACTTAACCCATCATTCTACAAATGACACACGTAATGTGTCTGTAAATACCGGAGTCTTTCATAACAAAAGGTTGATCCTTTAATTTATTTCCATTCACTTAATCAAAAGTCATATCTGAGAACAGATTCACCAGAAATATTTCAAGTGGCAGTAGTCAGAAAGCCTGAACTTTCAAGGAGACAGAAAAAGTCCTGGAAAAATGCGAATAGGAGCAAGTGAAGCAGATACCCAAATTTAGCAATCTTCTAATTATATCTACTTGGAAGTGGTTGCATTTACAATGGTCAGTATTCAATCACAATTCAAACAGAAAGGCTATAAAAATACTTAAAATGGTGAGAACTTCAGATTCAACACATACAGAAAGTCAATATCTGAGATTCATGGTTCCAATTCTGTGATTGTTGACTCAGATAGGACTATTGTGAGCCAAATGTCACCTTACAAAAATGATGTCCAAGTCAGTTCAGAAATATCTCAGTTCACTCACCCAAACTGAATCGTATCTTCTATGCAAATAGTGCAATTAGTAATGATGAGGATGCTTTCATCAGCTCATTGCTAAGGCAATATACTTTCCTTGCTCTGCATCATATTAAAATCTGCTATTTAACCCTCACAGGACAAACAAGGCTTGCCTTATAAGTAATTTCACAACTACCAAAGGACAAATTAACTTCAAGAACCACAGATTAAAAGTTATCACCTGGAATTTTCTTAGTTTTGTGTTGGTACAAATAGTGCAGATGTGTGCCAGGACTTGACCTGTCCACTTCTGATTGAATGAGACTAAAGAGCTTCTTTAACAAACTGAGGGCTTCTTTCCATTAATGGGAAAGTAGGGAGGAAGCTAAGGATATATCCTGCAGTGCCCAGTACAGACAGGCTGCAGAATTAGCATTATTTTAACCCTCCCAACACCAAAACATCCTACATGCAACTTGAAAGCATGTCTGGGTGAGACTCCCCAGCTGTTTCTATTCAGTGGGGTTCCACCTATTCTGCAGTATAATTCATGCCAATTCTTGCAACAAGTGAATTTGCAACAGGTCAGAAGGATTTTTGTTTCAGTTTTGCTTTTTCTTTTTTAAGCAAATGTTGGAAAATATAGAACTATTAGGTAGATGCAGTACTTCTTCAGCAGGAAGAAAGATAACAGGCTCTGAAAACAGGCTGGCTGCTTCAGTGTCACAAGCACAGTCCTTGCAATGCACAAGCTATCCAAGTGGTCTGTGACACCAATTTTATAACAAGCTTAAATACAACGAAAATCAATCTTCATCCCATGCACACCAGGTGCTGTATCACTTGACAGCTGGAACCCACTCATTAGTGTGATCTGCTCCTACCCTAATGAGTCTACTAGCTTGTTACGAGCCCTGGATCCTCTGTCAGCTCGGGGATTAAATGATTGCCTGCTTTTCAAAACTGCTCCCACAAGAATACAGTAAAGTAGAAAAGTCTGGCTCAAGATGATGACTTCACAGTGAAAATGTTTGAGTGATACTTTTCATTACCTAGACATTCTGAATTTATACCTACAAGGAGATGAAACCATAGTCAGCACTTCCAAGAAACTAAACCTTTTCCAAGTTTTTCCTTCTTTCAGCTATTTTCAATTGCTGAAAAAGCCCAGTTTCCCAAAGCTGGATAATTCTAGCACACTGTCAGCCAAAGCACCCAATGTAATGCCAGGTTTTCTGATCAAGCTCAAGAATAGTTCAGCTGACAAACAGCAAGATTTTCACCAGTTTTAAGCCCACGATGTTACTTCACCAAAATGTGATTTTTGCCTCAAACCAAGAGCAATTACTGCCTTTTGACAGCAGTGTGATTTTAACATGAGCAAAGTCACTAATGACCTGTCCCCTCGCTTCACAAGGACTAACTAGAACTTCCCAAACTGAACTTGCCATTATGCTTCAACTATGTCACTTAAATTTTTAATATACTGCTATTTATAAAGATTATGGTAAATATTAATGTTATGAAATTACAAAAGTACCACTTAGCACCGGTAAGTCTTCACTATAGAAAAAATTTGTTTTACAAAGCAGTTCAGAGTCTAGGAAGAATAACTAATATAAAATAAAGTAGGTTAGAAGAATGGCCTCTTATTTTGATCTAATGGCATACAAAGCTTAGGCTCTAACTACAAATAATTGGCTAGTATTCTTTATAATATACATTTTGGAAAAATACAAGATAAACATAATTACACATGCTGATGGGTAATTTAAAATGCACAGGCTTTTGTAGCTCTCCTAGTCACCTTTGTCTGACTCTGATAAAGAAAAGATATAACTGTTTTCCCCAGCAGTGGAATCACAAACAAGTACTCTAAAATCTGTTTATGTAAGAGAGAGGAAAAAAAAAAAAAAGGAATGGATCTTCAGGGAATGCTTTGCAATCATTTTCCAATTAAAATCCTAGCCCTGAAACAGTTCTAAACTTCGATAATGAGAACACTGAGGCAAGCTGTTAATTACTTTTTATTTCTGAGAAAATAGCAAGATATTTTGAGGGCAATTGGTACAGGTCCTCTACAGTGTTACTCCAAAGGCACTAGGAGGAGCTCTAATTGTTCCCCAAAAGAGATTAATCACCACCTAATAGCTGTTAAAGTAGACCCAGTTTACGTGGTTTGTTAACGTAGTTTTTACATAAAAGGCATGAAATACATCCATAGCACAGAAACGTAAGCTTATTACTAGAGATAAAAAGACTTCCTGCTGAACAAAAGTTTATCAGTGTTTCTTGTTACTGTGGTCTCCTTGTCTTTACATATTTACCTATCAGTGTATCTGTTTACACTTCATCCTATGCACATATATACGTGTTCCCATCAGAAGCAGAATGGTGATGACTGCAGGTGAGTCAGCCTCAAAGGCTAGTAACACATGCCTGGGTGGATATATAATGATGTACATATATTACATAGAAGCTTCTTTTGTTTGGAAGGACACTGTGCTGAACAGTGGCAAAAGGCAACACTTTGTAGAAATGTGGTCTAAACCAGACTTTCTTTACATGTGGCTTTTAATAATGTCACATATGTATTTAACCTGTATGTGGCTAGGTACCAAAAACTGCATTATAGTTCCCTTCAGTTACATCTACATGGCCACAAACATCCCCCCTGGGGAGCAGTTTCTGTCTTGCAGCCCAAACAGCACAATGCACGCCACATCTACCTCCACACTGCACACCCAGTGCTCAGTATTCATCCTATGATCTTAGGTACCTCCTCATTTGTACACTTCCTTAGCACAACACATGCACTGTGTGCATCATTTGCTTGGTCATATCACAGAAACAAATACCTAAGGCATAGCTCCTACCTTTGTGTAGCACTCTGCAATGACATCCGCACACACTGGTCTTGGTACCTCTACATCCACTGCATTTTCTCCTTGTACTCCTTCCAGAGAGTCTCCGACATCTTCTCTCCCCAGTTTGTGGGTCTGTTTTTTTCCTGCAGATGGGATCACAGGAATTGCTCCACAGATTCTAGGTTTTACTTCAGATTAAGACCTGCCCATTCAGGTACATGGTATGTGGTAGGCCAGCTCACCTGAGCTATCACCATTCTATTCTGGTGGGGATGACTAATGTATACACACAGGATGGACAACAATGTGATCACAGCTTTCTGGATATCAAAGAGCCGAGCATCTGCTATTCAACACTAACAAACCGTCTTGCAGGAGGCTATACCACTGGGGGTAAGGGTTAGTATTTCCCTCTGGAACTTTGCCATTACTGACTCATACAGGAGGGTAGGGAAACCCATACATGTCTGCTATGAGCATGTTTGTGGGGGAAGATTGAGAAACTTGAGTGTTGGCTTCCCAAATACATATAAGACTGGACAGACCCTACCAGCCAGTGGCTCTTCAGCTGCATTGGAGCCATCAACAAGAACTGTATCCAATTTGATATATCAAATCCCATGAGATTCCTACCAAGAAATTGGTTGTAAAGGCTACTAAGTCTAAGGCTTGGCAGATATTGTGCGTCTCCTTCTAATGTAATCACATAAGCACTCACTGGTGCATTTCCACTAGCCTTGACCATTTGCAAGCCCTTTTCCTGCATTCTACCTTCATCTTTCTCCTCCTCCCTTAGTAGTCCTTGAAGTAGTTAATCTGATGAACATCTACAGATACAAGTTCAACTGTATTCAGTAGACACTATGCCAAGCTACACTGTTCCAGTAATCCTGAAAATACCTGCCCAGGAGGAGTTAGTCCTCTAATGCAAGTAAACCCTTGTTTACATACCTTGGGGTGAGGATATACTCCACAGTTCTTACAGCCTACTGGTTCCACACTTGTAGATCTGGTTTTGCAGCATCTGGAAGAACATGGCCATCCTCAGAAGTCAGGAGTTAACACATGTCAGTGGGTGATGCAAACTCTTATTTTGTCAGCCGAACTGTTATCTGTGGTAGCACACACTAGAGCTGAGGAAGCAGAGAAACTACTTCTCTAAAGGAAGATTTCAGATTTATTGGATGCTTGCGACACTGAGCAAGAGCTGGAGAAAGGGAATTAAAATCACTTTGTGGTTTCAGAGCTGTCACAAAACTGAATTTTAGGCAGGGGAATTTAAGAACAGGAAAGGTAGAGAGCTGTTTATAAGCAGGTCAAAGGATAATACTCAGAATATCAACAGTAAGACATTGTATAACATGACAGTCTTTGCCTCCATCTGTCCAAACACATTTCTGTGTCAAGTTTGGTTTTGGCAGGGAACAGAGATTAAAGAGCTCATATAGGAACTCTAGTACTAAAACCTTTTCTCTATGTCCAGAGCTGCACTTGAAGTCTGTGTGATAAGCAGACAAGGACAGCCTTTCCTTCTGGAGTGTCACTGCACTGCAGCTGGCACTACCACAATTCATGCTTACGAATCTAGCTAAAAAGCCCAATTGTATGAGTTTTCTGCATTGACCGCCCATGTATTCAATAACAGCCAGGGACTCAACCTGCTGAACTACTGACATTTTTGATACTGTTCTTGATTTCAACAGCAGTTTTAGCATTATCATCACACTCACTCGAACTGCTCAGCACCAGTACTACTTGTCATGGGTAAGTTATTTTCAACCACTCGCAATAATCTGACGCTACTTAGACTGTGCTTCAGTGTCACTGCCCATGCACCAAGTTAATTCCTTCTCCAGTGAAGATGTATATACCATGGCTGCCTCTAATGAAAGTTATGTTCAAGGTCTACCTGAATCACATACTGCAGCTGCCCTAGCTTTGTTTCTCACCTCAAGTGCTTATGAGCCAAGATACTCCTTCACAGGCTGGATGTCAAGTATTCCTTACACCCGTACCTCCACAGGAACAAGACTCTTGCATAGTTATATTGCCACTAGCCAAGATATCAAAAGCCACATATTCACTAAATAGAGAGAGCTTCAAGCTTTATTCAAGCATTAGAAATCACATCCATTCAGCTGTCATCCTTAACCAGCTATTAGCTCAAGAAAATGCAATAAGCAGAATGTGTCCACATGAAGCCATTAGCAAACTACAAAGCTACCACACAGCATTTATACCAATTCTTGCATAGGCAAGAAATAAGCCTTCCTAGGAGAAACTTTGAAAGTTTTCTGTAACTAACACCCATTCTCCAGGAAACAAGGATCCAAAAAGGGCTGAGAGCACTGAAATGCCTGTTCTGAATTCAATCACAAATACATTTCATCTTATCAGAGATGGAAGCCTTGGTACTATCAACCTTCTGTACTGGTAGACTTCAACATTCACTTCTACACCAGTGCATAGGTATTTATATTATTGGCATTTCAGATCAAAAAGGTGGTTTAGGTTTATCCTCCAAAAATCTCCTCACCCCTGCAGACAAGTGCAAGAGTGGGGAGTGACAAAGTCAAATAAGTAAAAGGCTGGGGAGGAACAACTCCAGGCACCAGCACAGACTGGAGGCCACTCTGTTGGAAAGCAACTTTCAGAAAATGACCTGAAGAGAATCTGTAAAGAGGGTGGAGAGAGACTCTTTTCAGCTGTGTCCACTGACAGGACCAGAGACAGCAGGCACAAACTGAAACAAATGGTGTTTTTCCGAACATCAGGGATCACTTTTTTACTGCAAGGGTAACTAACTACTGTCACAGGTTGCCCAGAGAGATGGTAGAATCTCCCTCCCTGAAGATATACAGAAGTCTGGTCATGGCCTTGGGCAAAAAGCTCTAGGTACCCCTGCTTGAGCAGGGGGGTGGAACAGATGACCTCCAGGGGTCATCTCAACCGTTCCAATCTCAACTGTTTTGTGATGCCATATTTATTGGTTCCGACATTGCTCCCCCTTCAGCGTCAGTGAGCCATTGGGACTGTTTCTCATTGTAGCAATACCTTCCATTTCCTCAGCTGCATAGATATTTCAGGACAAATTTTTCCCCAGCATTTGCACAATGAAGTCCTGAGTGTCAGACTACAGCACCACAGATGAGTAAGAACAGACCTGCCAGATGTCCAGGTTTGATCTGAGCAGTCCAAACTTCAGCACTGCTGCCAGGAATTATCTCAAAGACTTCCTACAACAGGAGTGAATCTTTGTATTTAACAAGTCATTGATATATTTTTCTTCTATGAATTAATCTAATCATTTTTGGAACAAATGCAAACCTTTAGCATCCACAATGTCCTGTGATGAGCAGTTTCACAACTAAATAATATATTTGATGGATTATATTTTGCATTTATTTTGAACCTACCATGGGCTGAGCAGCTCTGACACCCACTAACTCTTGCATAGAATGAACAAGTTCCCTATGCAGATCTTGCCATTCACAGCTTTATACATGCATAACCTGTACCAGTTCCTTCTTTGATACCAAAGAGCCTGGATGAGGATTCAGCAGACTGTTCCTCATACAGTAATCATTCCATTCCTTGATTAGAAAAATCAGCCATCTATTAGACAGAACATTTACAGTGTCACTATATCCTTCTTAAGAGGACCGATTATAAAATGTTCAAGATGTCACAGATTTATACAGTCACATATCCATTTAGTGATGAAGAGTTCAAGAAAGAAAAGAGCACAAGCAAAGGATGTTGCTGAGTGGATGATGTTAATTGCATCTGAGCTTCACAATGGAGCATGATGGCTTTAGAGCTGTGAATAAGCCTGGGAAATGCAACATTTCTACACAAGCAGTGAAAAGGAGTCTTGTGACAGAAACAGCAGCTGCAAAGAGAGGAACAAGTAGCATCCACAGAATTTGTTTTAACCATTCACGAGATAAGTCACAGCCACAGTGTTGGTGTGCAAGACCATGGAAACAAAAGTTACAGCTGCAATATTTAATGTACACTGTGTGTACAACAAAATGTGAACATACAAAGACTGAAAGAGTTTTTGGTCCTCCATGGAGAAAAAACCATATATATTGCGTGGCCCTCTTTCATCAGCAGACATCAAACAAGAGACCAAGAAACTGTCTCTCAGTTATTTTCATAAACCAGAAGACAAGAAGCCTCCAGATTTTTAGGAAGACATTTGTAAAACCTCCTTGACTATACCAGAGCACACAGGCATATGCCATTTACAAAAATCCTCGCTACTCTGGTCTGTGGCAGTATTAGCTTTGCTTAAAGTTTAGCAACCACTCAAAATTTACTTATCCTGATTCCACGGAAAGGCTCTTCTCATAAAATTTCCACATTTCTTGTATTTTCAGACTGCTGCCTTCATCAGTTCTATGCTTCCACTCTTTGCCAAAGCAATTGAAGCCAGAAAAATAGCACGTTAGCATGGAATAGCAGCAGTCACTAGGTTTTCATGGTAACTATCTCAAAAACAAGTTCATTTTATTCAAAGATGTATTCATTAGCAGGAAATGCAGACCTGACAGAAAATATATGGTGCATGAAGCTCTTCCAAATAAACAAAGATTTTATTTTGCTAAAGATAGCTCAACATATTATGGCAATATGAGGAAGCAATACTCACACTGATTATTCGCAGCAACATCTGTAAGCACTGTGCACTCTGAGCATTTTTGCTCTAAGGAACACTTTAAGGTCTGATACAAGAAGTGGAATAGAAAATTAAGTTCTCAGAACAGAATCATGCTTAAAACAAAACCTCAGGTTCACCTCTGATGTTTACAGAGGAAGTGGAGAAAGTAAAAGTTTGAACAATAAATACAAGGCTAACTACAGTGATTGCTGCAGTGAGTGTGGCAAGGCTGATACACGGATGAATTGCATTAACCTTTCTGTTAGCCCTCTGTGCACTAACAGGTTAATGTGGAAATGCTAACATGGCACTTTAAAGTCTCATCTGTGAATTTTTCAATTAGTAAATAAAAAGGAAGGAACAATAATAATTTTGCCAACAAAAGCAGCCTTTAGGGTTTTGGGTTTTTTTTAATTCCTAAAGAGAAGAAATCTGACAGAAACAATGATAATGGCAAGTTACTGTTACCATAAATATTCTATTAATCTCCCCTTGCAACCTTATACTTGAATTCTGAGCTTATTCTTCTTCTGTCTATGATTCATATATATATATTAGTACAACTTAGACTGCTAGCCTACAGCTTACCAATTGTGCACACAAGTGATGCTCTGCTAACTAAATTTTGTTTGCAACAACAGAGATCTGTCATATATTGACTAAACCTCAGCAAGCTGGGGCATACTTATTTTCTGAGATTTTTGGCTTCACAAAGGACAAATTGTGCCTGACTAACCTGGTAACCTTCTACAACGGAGTGACTAAATCGGTGACAAACAAAGATTGAATAAGACAAATGAAGAGCAACTTAAGTACCTACTTTAACTTCTGCAAGACCTTTGACACAGTCACACACAACATCCTTGTCTCTAAGTTGGAGATATAGACTCTTCTATGGATAAGGAATTGGGTGGATGGCCATGACCAAAGAGTTTCAGTCAACAGCTCAATGTCCAAACAGAGCTCAGTAACAACTGGCATCCCTCAGGGTTCTGTGTCCGGTACTGTTGAACAGCTCCATTAATAACACAGTGGCATAAGTGCATTTCCAGCACGCCTGCAGATGACACCAAGCCAAGTGCAGTTGATACGCTTAAGGGAAGGGCTACCATCCAGACAGACTTTGACAGGCTTAAGGAGTGGGTCCACGTAAACTTTATGAAGCACAACAAGGCCAATTGCGAGGTCCTGCAACCTGGCACAGGGCAATAACCAGCATCAGTACTGGATCAGGAGTAAATGGATTGAGAGCAGCCCTGCAGAGAAGGATGTAGGGATACTGATGGATGAAAAATTAGGTATGAGCCAGCAATGTGTACTCACAGCTTAGAAAGCCAATCATATCTCACTGCTGCAGAATCTGTATCCACTGGGCACAGAGCAACCAGTACAGTTAGATCTCTCTATGGGTCTGTGCATCTATCAGAAGGTCACTTCCTGACTAGAGAGTGTAAAAATCTGCATTCAGTGATAGGCTGAACAAGCACAGAGGTACCTGAAGTGAGGTTATGCTCTGCATATCATACCTGGTCACAGTGTCAAATGCTTGTCCTCAGAGCAGAACTGATAACAACTGAACTTTGAGCTGTTTTCAAGCTGCATTTGGGCTTTCCTTTGAAAACTTGAGCTTTAGGACAAAGATAAGTGAACCCAACTGCAAGACAAAATCACCTTCTTTTACTTAAAAGCACTCTGACCAAATCATTTTTTAATCCCTTGTCCACAGGGCACAGGTCAGAACTCATATCCACAACTAGATACATTTCATCTGGGAATGTGCAGGTATGCATGCATACAATGTTGCTATAAACATACAATTACAAGTAAATGTCCTGACCTACTATTCAACCCCAATTACTTCAGTGGTTTTGTCATCCTTTGGCCAGAGTAAATTACTGCTTGCAATTTAGTTTTGCATTATGATGTACCTGGGATGAAGTACATTTCATCCAGCAGTGCAAGTAGTTTAACTGTGATAAGTGCTGTAAAATCAAGCTGAATTCAAAGAAGTTACTGGAGTCTTTGACAGCAAAATGGGAAAAATTTGCATATGCCATGATCCAGATCTGGATCTGTCATAGCCCATGTTCCACTACAAATATTGTCCTATATACTTATTTTCAAAAAAGAAAAATCCATTTGTGACAGAATGACGAAGATGCTAATTACAGTTTCTTAAATTAAACCTGCTCTGTAACAGATATTTTGGAGGAGTTGGCTATGTTACAAAATGCTTTACAGTCTCCTTTTATGACTCCATCCAAGGCCAAAATCCGATTAATTGCACAGTGAAAACCTTGAACAATCTCCAGACAAACAGAAAATGGGATATGCCAAAATTGCTTGAATCCAAAAAAATCTTCCAGTGCACACATTTCAAAATAGCTCAAAGTGTGATTTTCTACCAATAAAAAGCCTAAATCAAAGCATAATTGATCAAATAAGTACAAGACATCTACAGCCATTTCCAACCAATGTGATCAAAGGCAGAAAAGGAAAGCTCTAATAACAGTACAGAGAATTTTCACTTGATTTCAGTGGGGCAAGAAATACAGTCACATGAAGAGATATTTTTCTAATAAAACAACAGTGACATCATTCAGCCAGCGAGTATTACAATTAACTCTCAAAGACTTCTTAGTCACAGTCTATCCATTGACATACTCCATTCTATACATTATTTTGCAGGAAAAGATTAGCAAAATATAACTGCAGGAAGCTGCACAAAAGAAGGCTTTCATTTGGTGCATGACAGAAAATGAGCAAAACAGTCTTCCCACCAAAAAAGTACTAACCTAAAGACAGTGTGATACATGTGAAACCCTGTGACAGATTGAAAAGCAACACCACTCAGCAAGACCAGACCAAGAAATTGTTGTCTGGCTACAATGACTAGCACAAAACTACACAGAATGGAGCAGCAATACTAAAACTTTGAGTACAACATAAATGGAGGTTAAGATTAACAGAAATTTATCATCCACTCCCACATCCCAAGTCACTGTAAAAAGGGCATATTTTTCTGCTCAGTGATTTTCTTAACTATTTGAAGAGCTTATAAAACTACAGCTAGTTTTGCTTCACTCTTTAAAGAATTCTGACAATAATATTTATCACTAATAATCTAGGTTCAATGTCTTTGCCCATGTTCATTGTGTCCCGGGTTTTGTCATGAAACAAAAGAATCCAAAAGCAGATGGGCTTGACATGAGCCCTGCTGTGCAAGAATTCTGACACATAAAAAATGAAATGCAAATAATTAATGAAAGTCCAAGAATTTTAGCATACAACTAAAGAATAAGATTGTCCAACTGTAACATTAGGACTGACTTCCTTTAATAGAATGAACATATTTGAGATTTGGGCTTCGCAAATGAACCATAACTAAGGAAAGGAAAGTTTTGCTGTGGAGGAAAGAATTATGGTGGTGTGGCTGCTGTTCATAGGATCCTCTCTAGCACTGGACAAATTTTGTTAGGACTAGATAACTCTGGGAGGGAAAACCAAGGCATTATCTCAGAGTATCTATCAATGTTTATCTTGTTGTAAGTACAACTGTTGGCCAACATACTAACACCACAGGAACTTTCGGAATAGCCTTGCAGTCCCCAAGTATTCACTCCTGTCACCTCACACCAACTCATGCATCTAAATATGAACTAATTTTAGCTTGATAACAGACGTGTGAGGACAGTGATTATCAAAAGGTTGAGGCCACATATCCCCAAGATTGTCCCAACTCACTGATTACAAAAAGCTAATGAAGAAATTAAGTCTCATTGTAGAGAATGTTTGCAGGAACTAAATTTCACTTTTCACCATGGAGAAAGGAGGATGTCTGCACAACAGACAAAAACATCTCAGATAACACTGTTAAACAGTACTTGTGACTGAGATTAATGACTACAGTTTGTTGTGGATAACTCTCCAACAGAAAGCAATGCTGCATTTTGGTTTACAAACACATGGCTTTCTGTACCCAGCAGTGTTTAAAGGCACTGACTGCATCAAAAGTGGTGACTAGTTATTCAAGCAAGTTCAAAGAAACTTGCCTGGCAGCTTGCATGGGGCAGGGGGAGGGAATAAACCCCAAGTTTGCTATTTATATGCAGGGGGAACAGTAAGAGGGTGAATATCTGCCTTCCTCCTACTCTTTAGGGTGAGAAAAGAAAAATAACTGCAAGGTACTTTGTCACTTACAGCCTGGTCTAAGATCAGCTCTCTATCAAAGCCCAGGACAGGGAAGGGTGGCATGGCCTCCACATCAGGCCCTCACTTGACCATGCTCTAGCCCTCCAAATGGAATCCCATTCTCCCCATCAGGCTTGCCTCCCTCTCCATTATGCAAAGTCTCTTAGCTTCCACAGAACCAAATTTCTTTGGTCCTCACACCCAATTGTTGGCCATTCCCACATACCACATGGGCCAGGACTTGAGCACCAGCTTGGGAACACTCCTTCCTGAGGTATCACAGTAAGCAGACAGACAGGGTAATGGCCAGCCCATATGAAAGCCTCATTTTCCTTTCTGTTTAAGGACTCAGCTGAAACAAAGCATATTTAAATCAATTACTTTTCCATAGTTGATATCTGGCTTTTTTTTTTCCTCCTTGAAGACAATGGCTACAGAAGGGCCACAGATGTATTCCAAATAAATGTTTCCTTCCCTGTGACCTTTCAGAGCCCATTGCATACTTCCCCTTCTAGCAACTCCTCCTTTGAGTCTGCAGACAAGCCCACTACTGCTGTAGGGAAACCAGCCCCCAGTAGGACATAGAGTGTTACTCAGACTGAAGTGAATGCCAAATCAAGTCTGAGAGAGCCTTAATGACACTGGCAATACCAAGTGAAACAATAAGGACCTCATACACAGTACTTGTGGTAATAACGTGCAAGGGGAAGAAGCAAAATTGTACCATTTCATTTCCAGAGTTGGAACATCACCCACTGATGTGGTAGGAAGCCTGCCAGAAAGCCAACTACTGCTGGTATTGATAACACCAAGATAAATGCACATTACAGCAAGCAGCTATGCTACTGGAAGCATTCAGTGTCGCACTCTTGATGCCAAAGGCTCTGCTGCCTTTCTCATGAACAGCTCGATACACATACCCTCTTTGGAAAGAGGCAAAAGAACAGAGGACTTGGCACACTTGCCATGAACATTAACAGAGAGATTTGACTTTCTTGCGGCTTGCGATTTTTATCTTGCTGCTAAGATCAGATCAGCCAGTGTAAATAGACTACGAAGTCTTCCATATCACTACCACAGGCAGTACAGGAACTACATATGCATGCTGTGTTTATGTACTTCATATCAGTGACAGCAAGCTGAGTATTACATTATTCAGCTCACACAGCAATGCCTTTAACAAAGTGATTTAAGTAGTTTTCATAACTGCAATGTAGTTTCAACACTATAATTAGTTATGCACAGTAGCTGGAAGCCTACCAGTAGAAGTTTATATACCATAATGCTTTTGAAATCAGTTTAATAATGCTCCATCACAGTATTTGACAGTGCCATTATATTTTTTTTTTTTTGTATCAGCATTGTGGAAGATCTAAAACAACCACTCCTGGGAGCAGCAGCAGGGCTGCCAGGCACCTGGCGATGCTGGAAGAGGGAGAGGAGTGATGCTGCAGCAGAGCATGGTTCTCTTACCATGTGGGCCTCCAGCTCCTGTCTTGGGGTAGGCACCACTCGTGCCTCCAGTGGTTTAGTGAAGGACCACAGGAAAAAACACACCAAATTCAAGCCAGAGATATCTTGGGCAGTAGCAGTTGTCTGAGGAAGCACAGAGTTGGGAAAAAAGGATGGAGAATCTCCCCTCATACCAACAGATTTCTGGTCTAATCAAAATTACACAGTGGGCAGAGTTATTTGTATGGGTTCAGTATTTAGGCCAAATATACTTTGCAGTTTATAGAAAAAACTGTCTTATTGAGTTTGCCAATAATTACAGAATATGAACTTTCCACTTTCTATGAATCTTTTGACAGTAAATCTGTTTAATTTCTTCCAGAGAACACACTGTGGTCCAGTACATGTTTTTGCAGTAGTTAGAAATCAAAGCTTTTTTTTTTTTCATTTTTTTTTTTTTTTAAACAAGAGCCTCTTTCATTAGTTTAAATATAAAAAGTAAGAAGCACTCACCAGCTTTGCAAGTAGCTGAAGTGATCGACAACTACACAATAAGAGTCCTTATGTCTCTCCAAGCATTCTGGTACCTCATCAAGTAACTGAAAGGCTGAGCTATCATGTAGCAGGTCCTAGCTTACCATTGAAATACCACAAAACTTCCAATTCCGTTTACCAAGAGGACATGTCTCTAAATTAGCTTCTTATCTATTTATTGCCTTTTTCAATCTGAAGATCAATTAAATCCATTATCATTCTCACAGTAATACTAGTTGGTAATGCTCTTACTTAGCCAACTATTTTTGTTAAAACACTGAAATTAGATTAATCTTTGTCAGCAATGACAGTGGTAAGGCCTGTCATCTTTATTTCCTTAGTTAAGGTAGTAGGAGTAGTGTTAACTTCCTTAATTTTCTTGAGAACCTGAGTATTTGAGAGCTTCAGACTAGTCTAGAGCCAAGAACCTTCTTTCTTACCTAAGACAGTGTAGATAATTCACTAATAAATTAGCAAACAGAGAGGGGAAAACTTATGTTGCTGAATTATGATATACCTTGGTGTCACATTCTCAAATTCTGCTTCAGGGATTTTACACTCATTTGCTTACCTGTCTTTGTTTCTACTCTTTATAAAAGTTGATGACAGATCAACATTATGGTACAATTAAAGAGACCCACAAAAATTAAATTGGAAAAAGACAGACAAAGCTCCAGACAGAGGCAAATGCATCATATCTGTCCCTGTAAACCCACTGATGCTATTTAATACTAGTTCCAGTTATTAAGAAAATATTTAAAAATTAAATAAAGAAGTGAAATAATCCCATGATGAGTAGTGCTACCTAGGTCAGACACAATGAAGGCCTCCAGCTGGTAAGCAAAGCCAATTCTGTGTGCATTGTAGTATAGCAGGGACTGTTTAAGCTATAAAAATAGCATAAGGAAAGGTAGTACTTTCTAGTAGACCAAACCTCATGAAGTAGACTAGATTAAGTAAACCAACAACCAATGCTTCCTATTATACTCAGGATCTATGTATTTCAGCCACTCCAAAGTTGTTGATTCTTCCCAGCTCTATCTTCATGAACTGGGTGCTGTTTCATCCTCAGCTGTGGGGACCTCCTTTTTAAACCTGTATCCCGTTGCAAGTCCACCATGGACAAGTGCTACATTCCCACAGATCAGCTGTTGGTCCTTAAACCTCCTCCACCATCTTCAAGATAACCCCAAAGCCAATGGCCAGGAATTCAGGCTTTATGTTGCACATCTTTAGAAAACAAGCCACAAGTTCCACTTACTAGTTGTTCAGCTCAGTTTCTTTCCTTAAAGGTCTGGTCAAGTGAATCACAGAATCATAGAACAGTTAGGGTTGCAAAAGGCCTTAAGATTATCTAGTTCCAACCTCCTGCCATGGGCAGGGATACCTCACACTAAACCATGTCACCCAAGGCTGTGTCTAACCTGGCCTTGAACACTGCCAGGGATGAAGCATTCACAACTTCCCTGGGCAACCCATTCCAGTGCCTCACCACCCATACAGTAAAGAACTTCTTCCTTATATCCAATCTAAACTTCCCCTGTTTAAGTTTGAACCCGTTACCCATTGTCCTGTCACTACAGTCCCTGATAAATAGTCCCTCCCCAGCATCCCTATAGGCCCCCTTCAGATACTGGAAGGCTGCTACGAGGTCTCCATGCAGCCCTCTCTTCTCCAGGCTGAACAGCCCCAACTTTCTCAGCCTATCTTCATACGGGAGGTGCTCCAATCCCCTGATCATCCTCGTGGCCCTCCTCTGGACTTCTTCCAGCAGTTCCATGTCCTTTTTATGTTGAGGACACCAGAACTGCACACAATACTCCAGGTGAGGTTTCACAAGAGCAGAGTGGAGGGGCAGGATCACCTCCTTCAACCTGCTGGTCACGCTCCTTTTGATGCGGCCCACGATACGGTTGGCTTTCTGGGCTGCGAGCGCACACTGCCGGCTCATGTTCATTTTCCCATTGACCAGCACCCCCAAGTCCAGGGCTGCTCTGAATCTCTTCTTTGCCCAGTCTGTAGCTGTGCCTGGGATTGCTCCGACCCAGGTGTAGGACCTTGCACTTGGCATGGCTGAACTTCATGAGGTTGGCATCAGCCCACCTCACAAGCGTGTCAAGGTCCCTCTGGATGGCATCCCTTCCCTCCAGCATATCAACCGGACCACACAGCTTGGTGTCATCAGCAAACTTGCTGAGGGCACACTCAATCTCACTGTCCATGTCAGCGACGAAGATGTTAAACACGACTGGTCCCAACACCGATCCCTGAGGGACACCACTTGTTACTGGTCTCCAGCTGGACATTGAGCCATTGACCACAACTCTTTGTGTGCGGCCATCCAGCCAGTTCTTTATCCACCAAGTGGTCCCTCCATCAAATTGATATCTCTCCAATTTAGACAGAAGGATCTTGTGTGGGACAGTGTCAAACGATTTGCACAAATCCAGGTAGATGACATCAACTGCTTTACCCTTGTCCATCATTTCTGTAGCCCCATCATAGAAGGCCACCAAATTGGTCAGGCAGGATTTCCCCTTAGTGAAGCCATACTGGCTGTCACCAAGCACCTTGTTGTTTTTCATGTGCCTTAGCATGCCTCCCAGGAGAATGTGCTCCAAGATTTTGCCACGCACAGAGGTGAGACTGACAGGTCTGTAATTCCCCGTGTCTTCCATTTTCCCCTTCTTGAACACCATCTTTGGTTTCTAATTTAGACACACAAAGTGCATCATCAGCTATTCAGTAGGAAAGAGCAGGAAAAAAATGCTTGGGCTGTGAAGTATTACAGTAATCTTATCTGCTCTGTTTACATATACACCTAGCAGGTACATGGTAAAGCAATGTACCCTAAAAGATGATGAAAGGGAAGAGAACGCAGGAGAAAGGAATTCCAGGAAAGGTGGAGGACACGAACTCCAGGAACCCCCTTTCTTTTGAGCAAATCTAGGCTCCTCCTAGAAACAAAACAAACAAAAAACAAACAAACAAACAAACAACCAAAAAAAAAACAAACCAAAAAAAAACCCCACTAAAAAAAAAATGTTTTAAGCAGCCTTAGTTTAACTTGAACACCATGGCATTGTTCAAGGCCAGGTTGGACAGAGCCTTGGGTGACATGGTTTAGTGTGAGATGTCCCTGCCCAAGGCAGGGGGGTTGGAACTAGATGATCTTAAAGTCCTTTCCAACTCTAACTATTCTATGATTCTATGAACTTGGAGGACCTACAGGATGAAAGGATTCATAGAACATACATTACTGTATCAGAAAGACACCCACCACTAGGTGTCAGCTCAAATTATGGTATTATATATATAAATTTATTTAAGAATATCTTACTTTCACTATACTTTGAGCCTCTAAGTCTATCATAAATATATTCATACATGCATACATACATAACACTCTTATGCTGACTTTAACGAACAAACCTAATGACATTTGCAGAAAAGCATACTGTCAAATACCTAGAACCTTTTGGAAATTCAAGTAGAGCACCTTCTTTTACAAAGCTACATTTCATAGAATCGTTTTGATTGGAAAAGACCAACCATTAACCTGCCGCTGCCAAGCCCACCACTATACCATGTCCCTAAGAGCCACATCTACACATCTTTTAAATACCTCCAGGGATGGATGTATTTCCCTGGGCAGCTTGACAACCCTTCCAATGCTTGACAACCCTTTCCATGAAGAATTTTTTTCTAATATCCAATCTAAACCTTTCTTGGAACAACTTCAGGCAATTTTGCTCTCATCCTATTGCTTATTCATTTGGAGAAAAGACTATCACCCACCTTGCTACAATCCCTTTTGGTTGTTGTGACCCAAATGCAGGATGCAGCACTTCTCCTTGTAGAACCTCATACCGCTGGCCTCAGCCCATTGATGCAGCCTGTCCAGATCTCTCTGTAGAGCCTTCCTACCCTCCAGGAGATCAACACTCTTGCCCAACTTGGTGTCATCTGCAAACCTGCTGAAGGTGCACATGATCCCCTTGTCCAGGTCATTGATAAAGAGATTAAACAGAACTGGCCCCAGTACTAGCCCTGGGGAACACCAGCTGTGACCAGCTGCCAACTGGATTTAACTCTATTCATCATAACTCTTTGGGCCTGGACATCCAGTCAGATTTTTAAACAGCAAAACCATCCAAGCCCATCTGTTTGGAAGTTGTGGAGATGAGGCACCTTCACATAGAGCAGCAAACAAGCTCAAGCCCATGGAAGTGCTTCATCTTTTTAAAATTCAAAGCCCTGACAACTAAAACATGAGCTGAAAAGGTCAGAGTAGAATACCTGCCCTGCCACTTTTTTCTGAAGCGATGAATCCATTACCACCACAGAGCCCCTGCTGGCTCCAAGATAAAAGCAGATAGACCATTTATCAGTATTTTGTCCAGGAGAGAATCAAGTAACTGTCATATCACTTCTGAACAGACCCTGTCTGAGCACCTTCTGTCATTAACAGAACTCCCATTCCCTTGCAGAGCTTAGAACACATAGAACAGCGATATTACACAGGGAAAAATATTCAGGGTATTATACCTTCAGTCATAAATATGCATGGGCTCTTCAAAGCAGACTTCAAAAACAAAACAGGTGGTTATGAAGTCTCCTGTAGTTAAATTTTCATTTCCTTCTCTAAGGGGAGTATATTGAGACAAAACTGAATGTGGAAAAATGGACCTAACTGACATTGCACTCTGTCAGAAAAAGCTTGCAACAGAGTCCCCAGGTAACACCTAACACAGACTCTGCACGCTCACCCACTGATGTAAAGCACTGCAAATAAAACAGCAAGAGAGGGGGAGGAAGCACATTAAAAAAAAATCCAACCAGAAATAGCAACAGTCCAGGGAAAAAGAGCTGTTCCAGAAGACTACCTTCCTTTCCAACTAACACATTAAAACCAGCCTACAGTCTTTCCTTGCACACAGCCTCCCTCTCCTGTCAAAAAGGGGAAGCTTCAGTTCTGAAATGCTGCTTGTATCACATTGCAACATACAGTGCTTTCACAACTGACAGACAGTCTCTGTTTCCTATCTCTCATGCTATACGCATCACATAACATCCAAATCAGTGTCAACACCGAAGTGTTGGGTTTGGAGATGCTCAAAACCCAACTGGACATAGGCCTGAGCAACCTGCCCTAACTGACCCTCCTCTGAGCAAGGATGGACTGCCAACCTCAACTCTTCTGAGATTCTGAGATTAATTACTGTTGAATATTGACTTGGCAACAAAATAACAATGCTAAAGCCTAAAGTCAGTTTGTAAAATGCAAAGGTCAGCTTCCAGGTCAATTTTACAAACAGATAAAACTTAAGCTCAGTGAAAAAGCAGAAATCACAAGGCCACATTGTCAGGTTAAGTGTGTGGGAATTAGCTGTCACAACTGGAAAAATATCAATACAAGATCAGGGAAAGGTCAGTAAAAACATAAAACCTTCAGCATAACTTTTTTTTTTTTATGCAAGAAAGATCAGGATCATTTTTTGTAAACTTACAAAAACAGCAGTAAAAGTAACAGTTCAGCTGTCTCAAGAGGTCAGGTCACAGTATTCACGCATTCAGTTGAACGCACCAATATGGGCAACTTTCTTTACACTGCCAACTGCCTCAGATTTCACAAAACCAAATAAAATTTAGAATGAAGATTAATGACAGAGGGTCAGTCTGCTTCTCCCTCCCACCGCTCTATGGGACGTGGGGGAAACTTCTAGCAGCTTCTCACAGACACCACCCCTGCAGTCCCTCTGCTACCAAAACTTTGCCATGCAAACCAAATATATTATCTTTTTTTATTTATAATACTGTCTAAGCTCATGCATTAGTACAATTTGCTTTTCCTATCTCTTGTGCCTTCCACAGGGACACCTTTCATCCATGTGAAAAAAAACACCTCAACAACCAAAACCAAACCCAAAACGTAAGATACTATCTTGGTACTGACTGAGGAATCTTGAAGTAGTAAGTACAGATTTGACTTATCAGTTTTTATATTGCATATTGCTGCCAAAAGCCTATTACATACACATGTGATGAAATAAGGCATAAAGCAGAAGTGATTGCACCAAGCGCATGTGGTCAGACATCAGCACTCATACAGTCACTACAAAAAAAGCTAGCAATTCCTAACAGTGAAGTCTGGCAAAAAAAGACATCCCATTATGTGTGTTAAAAAGACAGTTATCAAGGTGAAACCCAAACATTCACATTGTTCTATATTCTCTCTACAAGCCAAATCAAGTTTTGTTTAATATTCCACGTAACTCCACATTACCTCGAGGTGTTCACAAGTCACAGCAGGAAAGGAAAAGCAGGGTGGCCTAAAACAGTAGGAATGTCATTAACAATGCCACCATCAAGCAGTAAGGACCCAGTTCATTTGAATAAGTGTGTCATAACTCCAGGGATCTCTGCTGTCATGCAAGTTTTCAGTTGTAATACTGGAATGCAAAAGCTGGAGGTAGACATCTGTTCTTACACATTATCAAGCAGAACAGTTTATTAGTCTCGGCTATGTTCACATGTCATGTTATGTCTTTATAGCTGTCTAGATGGTCACACAGCAGAGCTGATATATTACTTCATGGGTATTAGTTGTCCCATCTGAGTCTAAGAGGATAAATATAGAACAGTCCAAACTGGGTAGTTAGCTACCAATCTCATTAAAAACAAAAAGTGGAAATAACTCTTTTACACCCAAAGCACCCAGCCTCAAGAACAAGCCAGCTGCTACAGAAATCTGGTACATTTCATAAAATACATGAACAGGAAACTTCAAGGGAACACAAGTGCTTGGAAGTGAAAGTCATCTGGAACCTAAGCAGCAACAAGGGAGGTGGAGTGACAACAAAACCCCTTGCTGCCTAACTAGGCCATCCTGAAGAAATTGCAGTTGAGATCTCAAGAGTCTGAAAAGATATCTTTAAACATATAAACCAAGGTTACATTTTAGCTCTGTTTGCTTTCTCTTTCCACTCATCTATCTCATACCCTGGCCTTAAGTTTGCTAAGCAGCTGACAGTTGTATGGGAGAGTTGACCAGAAAAAACTATCACAAAAAAAGGTTCTAAAAGCAGCAAAACAAACTATAATATACACAAAATCTCAAGTGGTCCAGCACACAGAGAACAACATAATTCAGGAGAAAGGCCTGGTCCCCAATTTTCTTTAAAGAAATTCACAACATTTTACCACTTATATTCACTGAAATGCTAATGCATAACTCTTATTTGCTCATTCTTCTAGAAACCACAATGCAAGGAAATCCAGAGCAGCAGTACAGCTGCTCTGCTAAATGCATAAACCAGCCTCAAATTCAGGTCAAGGTCAAGATTTGAAAGTTGCATTAATATGACTATCAGTATCACAAGTTGTAACTTCCACAAGTTGTAACTTGCAACAGGCATTTCCAATCTGTATGAACTAATTGAAAAATCTTTTGCTTAAGTCTGGTAATGACTACAGCTTTGCAGATATTGGAGAAAGCAGATTCCTGATATAACCTCACAGATGTATTTGCATTCATGCTATTTGCAATATAAAAGAATCTTGTCAAAACTGCAGGAAGCCAGCAATGAGGCTTTAAATCTAGAACATAATTTTTTGATTTTTTCTTTGTGCTAGAATTACTGCTGCTGCAGAAAGAAAAGATGCCTTTCAAGTGAAACTAATCCATTTAATTCAAGTAATTTTTGGTTTAGTCCAGATGTAGTGCGTTCCGCACATGTCAAACTGTGAGTCATTACTTCATAAAACTATCTCACATTCCTATTTGTTTTCCAGGGCTTTAGAGAGGGAGAAGCTAGCTCACCATTTACAAAGTGAAGTACTAGTTAGCAGGCTGTAATTGGGGTGCCACACAATAGTTCCTTTATGCACAAAAGCCTAAGAATGATGATGACAGCAATGCACAAGCTTTAGGACCTGAGAGTTTACTCAGGACCATGTGGCTTCAGAGGCATTACTAAATGCTGTTTATTAAATTTTGAGAAATAAATCAATGACCTTTAAGCCAGCTAATTTAATGAACATTATGTATCATTATCAACCAAATACTGCAATCTCAGCAAAAGCTTAAATAAGTCCATGCTCCCAAAATGTATTTGTCTAACAAAAGTCCAGTTCAACTGAAGAGTTTACTCCCTTAATTATTACATGCAAGTCCTTTATGTAACATACTATACTGATACGGCCTTTCTAATCAAGGATTATTTGGAAGAGCGATTACTAGTCGCCTACCCACACACCACCATCTTGGAAGGGCAGCATAGGTACCAGAAATATTGCCAGACCTTAGGAAAATTGCATCAACCACCAACGAAGCAACGCATGCCACAGCAAGAGAACCTTCTTATCTCCAAACAGCAATCTCTCCCACTGCAAGGCTTGAAAGGAAACCTGACTTCTAAGTGACACAAAGATTGGTTTCAAACAATCCCACAGCCCTAAGCCCACAAGGCCAGAGCACGTGCCACCCTCACAGAGGGGAGCTACAGCTTCACCTCAGCAGCCTTAGAACTAATCTCCCCCTCCACTTCCCCTAGCTCCTCACAGACCCACTATGTAGGCTGACTACTCAACCACCACATGAGGCTGGAAGGCACTCCACCTGCCAGGGAGAGGCGCAATGGGTACATACGTTGCCTACAGCTGCTTCCCCTCTAGTGCCTTGCCTAATAGGGTGATATACACATATAAATACGCATATGCATGTTTTCTTCTTCAAGAATACCAAAAAGAAAAGACAGCCCCCTCACCCCCGATGTACTCCACAATTCCCACCCTCACCTTAACCAGCAGCTCCCCCGCCAGACGCTTTTATAGCAGGGAGCAGCACGACGGGGCGGAACCTGTGCTCCAGCTCTGCGACTGTATTGGGCAGCTGTGCTGTTAATCACCGGAACGGGCAACCTGCCAGCGCGCCTGCCCCTCTGCGTTGGGCTCTTGCTTAAGGGACTCGGGCTCCCTCTAGAGGCAATGGCGGTGAGCCCGTGAGGGCTGACCCAGCCCTGGGTCCCCGGCGCGGCGGGAGGGAGGGGCGGCTGGAAGCCGCCCGGTGACGCCGGACGGCACTGCGAGCGCGGCGGCGCGACAGGCCCGCGCCGGTCAGTCCTCCTGCCCGCGGGCCGCGGTGGCCAGCGGATGGGGTGAGGCGCCCGCCGCGGCGGGCAGAGGGTCGGCCATGGCCAGCGCCGGCTCTGAGGAGGGGGAGGCAGCGGCGAAGGAGGAACAAGCCCTAAGGAAGCTGGTCGTCCGGCTCCAGAACGTCCAGGAGAGGAAGCGGCTGGAGACGCTGGTGCAGACCCTGAGCGACCTGCTGGAGCTGGCGGCCCGGCAGAGCGGTAAGGCGCGGAGGACCCTGCCCGGCCCGGCCCTGCCCCGCCCCGCCGGTGGCTAACGCGGCCTGTCCCTGTCCCCCCACAGCCCCCCGGCTCTTCAGCGGCAAGAACGTCCATGTGCCCCTGCTGCTGGTGGTGGACCTGTACCCGAGAGCGGCGGGCGTGCAGCAGGTAAGGGCGTCCGCTCCGCGCCGCTCAGACTTTGCTCCTTGGGATGAGCCGATCCCGCGGTCCTTTCCCGAGGGAAAAGTTGCCGCTCGGTTTGTTTGTTTCTTTTTAACTTGCTCTCGTCCAGGCCTCTTCGTGAAGTGCTGCTGGTCTGTAGCAGGGCGCTGTATCCGCCCGCCCGCATTTAAAGGGACAAGCTTGCTGCGGGTACCGCTCGTTGCATTTCTGTGTAAAGGGCGGAAGGTGAAGTAGAAAATAAAAAATAAGTAATGTGAACACAGTATGACATAGTCTTCTGAATTGCCAGTGATGTTATCTAATGTGTTTTCGACGTGGCAGTATTGAATTCTGACATGGTTAGACAAACTTCTGAAAAGCAGAGTTTTACCATATGAATGCATGCATATGTAGCCCTATGCTGGAGAGTTGTACTGGCCCAGTTATTTTTTTTGGAGGGGGAAGGGCGATTCTTTTAGCTAAGAGTAGGTTCTTAACTTTAAGGGTCTGCTTTGCTGCTCCTGTAACGTAACGTAACATTGGCCCATTTAGATTAGGTGTGGCACTTGAACGATTTGATGTTATAGTTATGGTATGGCTGCCAGACTTGTCATATGGAACAGCGCCTTCCTGGCAGGTATATATTAATTTCTGACTATGTTATGCTTAAAGGATGTTTATAAGCTCTTTTACTTTTTTTCAATTCAAATAGAAGACAAAACATAAACTATATTGCAAATGCCTCTTAAACAATAATATATTTTAAGGTGGGGTTCTTTTGTCTAGTAGAATTTAGCTAAAGGTCAAAAGATTAAAATATGAAATTGTACTTGTGTAGTGATTATCCTGGAACAACAGTGATCCCAAGTTTCCTTTGAAGATTACATATTTGTGCAGACTGAAGTTCTAAGTTATTTTACAGTTCAATTTTCTGGTCATTAAGAAATACAGAAGGAAGAATAAGCAGTTATTTTCAGGATAAGGCATATTTTGTGTATAACAATTTGCAAAACCAGTGTCCAGAAATTTAGACAAGGAAGTAAAAATTATGAAATCCAACCGCAGTAAGAAGTAGGTGTGAAATGACAGCACAAGAGTCTCAGAGGTACGCGAGGAAGATAGTGATTTTCATTTTAACCATGTTAAAGAGCCTCACTGATTTAATGTAGAATTTTAAACGGAGTTTACTCTTCTCTCTGCCTATGCTTGGCAATTGTAACAGTATTTCAGTTTAGACGTTTTAGAGCTCCTTTGCATTATTAAAGTGTGAAATTCATAGGCAATGCAAAGCCCAAATGCTGTTCTTCACAAAAGTGTCATAGACAGCTCTTCCTTCACATTCAGTTGTGATGTTTACAAACATCCACAGTATGTTAATAGAGCTGTCTTCTTGCTTCACTCACTGTGATTTATTTACAGTCTTTGTGAATACACAATTCTCACTTCATAGCAGCAATGGTGTAATGTGGTCCTGATTTCAGTGCAGTCTTTTCGCACTGCTAATGAATTTTCATTGAATAAATGCATTAATCAACCTCTTCTGCTTTTGGTTTTGTAACATATTTGACTCACATAAGAGAATAAGCACAGTAAGGGATATATCTGAAGTGAGGATTTTCTTTCCCTCCCCTCCTTAACTGCTTTCAAAGCATCATGTTGTGCTGCTGTTCCACTGGCTTGTATGGAGTAAGTTTGCTTAACCCTGCAAACTTCTTTAGAAGTAGGATGGTACCAGGCTGAAAAGTCAATAGTTACTTAAAGTAAAGTAGATGTCTTTAAGTAAATATGGTAGTTTCTTACCACAGTTACTCTGTGCAATGATTGGACCAGCTTAGAAACTCTAGAGCAAATTATGTTTACTCTTAAGTAAAGAGCAGTCAGCAGAGCTTTATTGTGCTATGTAGAAGGTGTGACCTAATGTAATACAAATTCATTGCATGCTAGAAATGAAAAGGATCTGATTTAAAAATAACAGCATTTCAGTACTGCTAGCAGCTGTTTCTGTGTATAGGGACCTGTTTGAGTGTTTATAAGAATTTCTTTGTTTACTGTTTTGGTTTGGTTTTTCTTTTCCTTATGGCCTTTAAGATTTCTGTTATTTAAAAGACCCTTTCCTTTTTACATAATAATTTAACAGATAATAAGCTTTCTGTTATCTCAGGTTGTGATTTTAATATTGTGAAATAGACCACATGTCAGCAAGTCAAGATGTTTCCATTGGTCTTCTCTAGATCCACAGTTCTTATAAATGTTTGTTGATACTTAGAGTCACAACAATCAAAATAAAAATGTTTAGAGGAAATAAAAAAGTCATCAGAAACAGTTTTAATACAGAAAGGAATTTTCTAAAGTCATTAAGCTAATTTTCAGCAAGTTTTAAGTTTTACAAGAACAGTTAGGATGGCATGAACTGGGAATTTTAAACTGTTACCTAAGCAAAACACAGTGAATGAGTTAGTGGTCACCTCTACGATGTCTTTGCCATGTAGATTTGAAATTTGTGTCTAACTGATAACCTGTTTTGCTTGGAATATGGAAAATCAGGTAATTGCATATCCTCCTCTCAGGGACGACTGATGATCGCTAAAACTATTCTTGGCACCAGTGTTTAGTCAGGACACAGACCAGCTAAATCTTCCTGAGTGTCCATAATAATAGTCTCATGTGAAGCAAGCCAGGTTGCAATCCCAGAAAGAGAAGAGCATGGAAATTGGTTTGTGGTCAGGTTCAATCTGCAGACATTAAGGTTGTAATTGGCTGACAACATTTGGCTCTGCAAATCTAAACTGAAACAGAACTACTGCAGACAGTGTGAACATAGTCCATGTAACCAAGTACATGGAAGATAGAAGCAGATTTCCACTTCCCAGGGAGCTACATCATCTTGCAGTTTCATGTCTCTCGTCTTGCAGATTGCAGGGTTAGAGATCATGCACTTTCCATGCCCTTTGCAATTAAACTCTTTGGAGGTGGTCATTTACATTGCTGTTGTTGGCTGTCCTGTCTTGACCCCTTTGATTCACATCCGAAAACTGATCCAGTTACACGTAGTGTTTTTGAGCCATACTTAGATTGTCTCCTTTGTTGACCCTATTCTTGAAGCACACGGACCTACTTCCACTTTATTTTTTTCTTTTTATTTATATGGCTAAGGAAACCTTTATGCCTTGTTTTCATTCCTTTTTGTAAAAGGTGTTTCATCTTGGCTTTTGACATTGCTCAGTTCACTTCTTGCCTTTCAATACAGCAGGGTTTTCTTGCTCATCAGTTAATCCACTGTACAAATTTTGCTTACTTCATCCCCACTAAAGCCCATTCAGTCATGTCACCCTGCAGGTGTTCATAATACATCAGGTTCATCTGATACAGAAGAGCAAAGAGGAACATTGGTTTTGCATTATTTAATGATGTGTGAAAGTCAAAGAATTTGCGTAGGATAAGTAATTATTAATAACAAACATATTTGGTTTAGTTCATCTTTCCTTCCTTGTGATCTCAAAACTTTCACTGCCTTCATTACATATTGAAAGCGCATAATACTGAGGATGGCGAGATTATGAAATATATAATATTGCTTAGGTATCTCATCCCCATTTAAACACTGGACACCTTTAAAAACCTATCTTTTCTCCTTTTAATTTGCAATTAAATGGCAGATTCTTATGGAAACACCCATTCTTCAATAAAGCTAGACTACCTGTAATAGTGCAGTGGTCTTTCCTGGCCCATAGAGACATACATACTGTGGATCTCTGTCAGCATCTCTTTTAACTGTGTGTCCTTCATCCTCAAGCAGTGCTGAAGCACACTGAGAGTGATGTGTTACTGCAAGCAGTGCATTCGGAATCATCATATTCATCTTTTCCCTTTTTATGTCATATGTCTTCTGTATTAATTAATTTTCCCTTATTGATTTAACAAGATAACTTTTCATAACATCCTTTTTGCAAAACCCAAGAATATTAGAAGACAACATTGATGTTCAAATAGAATATCTCTTCTAAAATAGCTATATTTTTGTTTTACAGATGGGTTGGTCACTTCTTTGTAAATTAATAGAAATTTGTCCAAGTACTCTACAGAACATAGCTCCTAAGGATGTTGGGAAGGACTGGGAAGTACTGGGTGTTCACCAGTAAGTATTCTGTATGTAAAGAGTCTTCTGGAATGAGTGGTTATCATGACAGCATATTTGTGCCATGAAATATATTTATAGAAATTTGTTACATCAGTTTCTAAATGGTTCAAGATTTTTGCGTTTTTTTTCAGCCTTCAGAATGAGAGACTCATGCAAGCAGGGATTTTACCTGTGTGTACAAATACCTGGTGGAGAAAGTAAAGGAGACTAGCCAGGCTCTTCTCAGTGGTGCCCAGTGACAGGATGAAAAGTAATGGGCACAAATTGAAATATAGAAAATTAAACATTAAAATATTAAAAATTAAAAAAACTCCTTAAACATTAAAAAACAAGCAAATTTTTATTTTGTTTTATTTTCCCTTTATTTTTTTTTTTTTTTTTTTTTTTTTTTTTTTTTTTTTTACTTTTAGTTTTTGTTGTGAGGTTGACCAAACACTGGACCAGGTTGTCTTTAGAGTTTGGAGTTTGTGAGAGGTCGCAAATTTTCAAACCTCTTAGATACTCAGAACCTGACTGGATGTGGCTCCAAGCAGTCAGTTGTAGTTGACCCTCCTTTTAGCTGGAGAGTCGAAATAGGAGACCTCCAGAGGTCTGTGCCAAATTCAACAATGCTGGGATTCTCTGGTTATCAATGTCTTCCATTTTAATAGATAGATGCCGTATTACCTGGATGGTTGTGTGTGTGTTTTCTTTCCAAATATGAGGAATTGTATCCACAAGCCTAAAATAGTGTGGATCGAGAAGAGGGGGGGTTGTTGCACCTAATCTTACTGTCTAAAAAGTAAGCACTAAACCAGGTCTTCTCAACTACCTGTGAAGTCAGTGGACACAATTACCTGCAGAGAGCATGGTCTATTCCATCTTTTTAGTAAGTTATCCAGGAGCAAATTGGGGTTTGGTCTTGCTCATCTCTGTCCATTAACTGTTGAGGGAGCCTAAGCAGCTAGTTTCTGGATGGCTGTGGTTAGATGGGATGAAAACCCACACAGGTTAGCTCTATAGCTGTCGCATAGCACAAATGGTAATTGTAGATGTAGATGATACAAATGGGGAAGAAGAGCTTGGATAGGTGTTCTTTGGTCATATTGCTCATTCAGGGCTGATAATGACAGCAAAAAGGTACAGCCTTATAGCTCCCCTAGTGAATATGTCTCTGCCTTTATAGTCTTCACCATACCTTTCCTTAGAAAGGTTGCTGTTGTTAAGATCATTTGCATGAAGATGCAGCTTGGGTTTGTGGGGTTTTGCTTGTTCATCTTATGGTGGCTAGAGTACATGATCAGTAGGTGAATGACCTCCCTTAAAAGAAGTGCTGGCAATTTTTGTTAGAAAATGAAAGTGATTTTGGTTGCTTTTTTGTGAGCAAGAAACAAGAAGCTAGTTACAATTTCTTTGGCAGATTAAAGATGTGTTAACTGAGAGCTATTCTGAGACTTAGAGCTATTGCTGTTCATTCTGGGTCCCAGAAAAATTACTCTTTTGGGGCTGATCTTTCCCATAGCCTCTTCAGAGTCCGCACAGTGCATGTGGTTGAGCAAAGCATCCTTTTCAAGCTCAAGCTTCACAAAAAAATCTGTTAATAACATTACTGTACACAATTCCTTTCCACTACCAGTATTTTAGCCAACTGTGTGTCCCTGTCTGACATGTTGGCAGTTTTTCTTGCTGTGGAGAAACTTGTTCATAGTGGGGGAGTAAGCTCAGACATTTCTGTCAATGCCAAAGACAGAGCAAACCAGCCGAGTTATATTTCAGGTTAGGTGGATTGTGCAACTGCTGTGCATCAACACCATGATGAATATGTGCTGCTTGCATCAAGGCAGGAGACAGTTATGGTAGCGAATAAAAGTTTTTTATTCATTTGGGGGGGGGGCTTTTTTTTTCCAAGAGATTTTTACTTTCATGTGTTTATTTTAGAACAGAAATCTTAAGCAGGGAAAAAGCATTTGTTTCTGGGCTGTCAACCATGGGCCAACTTGACCACATTACAATTGTGTTTAGAAACAGTAGTTTCATATTGATGTCGATGTTCTTGACAGGCAGTGTGATAATTAAGCACTGTTACTGTGAGGAGAAAGGAGGGAAATTCCTTCAGTGTATTTGCATCTTCTTTACAAGCTCAGAGACTTCATGAGATGTTTGTAATCTCTTATGTTAAACTCTCATACACTCAATGAGGTTTAGAAGATTTTACATCCTCATTCTTGGTTATACTTGAAATGGGAGGGTGCATGTAGGGAATTTTCTCCTTGTATGGGACATGCTTTAGTGTATGGTTATTTTACCCTGCAGTATACTGAGTCAGCTCATGTCTTATCATTTATATATCAGCATTTGCCTGAAACAGATCACCCTGTTTTAAATGCCCTCGTCCCAAAGCAGTGTTTCTTCCCCACAGCAGAAATAATGAGTCATTGACAAGGTAGACAGAGAGAGATATTTAGTAGCTCCAGAGCATTTGATATCTCGGTGGGGTTTTCCATTCATGCAGGGTGTAAAGAGCAAGGAAGTCTTGCTCCACAGCTACTTATGGAGTAAAGAGGTGAAGGAATCTTCACCCCATGTGCAGTTTCTACACGTGTATGCATATGCACACACACCTGCCACCACACAGTAAAATGCATTAGTAATGCTTAAGAATAGGACACTTTAATCAGGACATTGAAGCAGATTTAAGAGTGTTTGTTTAGCTACTCTACCAGCTTGGTTAGAGTGGCTCTTGTTTTTTCCTTGATTCATCATCCTGCTACTTAGATCCATACATGTGGGCTGTATGCTGGGACAATAATTTGCCTCAGGACTGAAAACCCAAATGCCACCATCCGTCCTTGTCTGTAGAGTTGAAGTACAAAGTGTGCATACAGAAGATTCAGTGAGGTAACTTTAAGTGCTGCCTTTTGTTTTTCAAGAGAGGTCAAGAATATTGCTAAAGTATCGCAAACTACTGCACAATCCATTTTTATTAGATATTATGTATACAAAGACTCGCATTTGAGGATTATTAAGATTGCAGAATCAAGTTCTCCAAAATCATGAAAATAAAAAAAAGGTTTCTTTAGGGTTGGGGTTTGTTGGTTGGTTTGGGGGTTTTTTTTGTGTAAGCCCATCCATTTTTATTTAGTTTTTAATTACACAGTCTGGATTTCCACCCCCCACCCCCCCTTTTGAGATATGCTTCATTCAGTGCAAAATTAATGATTACATATTTTCTATCCTCAGCATCCTTCAGTGTTTGGCCCACTGCCTTATTTACTGTATGCTAGTGGTACCTTGTGTGAGAACTGGCCTATTCATTTTCTTCTCAGCTTTTCTTAGTGTTCATAAGTATTGTCTAGAGCTTTTAAAATTTTGTTTGTTGAGAAGTTGCAATGGATTGGTGATCACTGTATTACAGACGGTAGTTTAGGCAAAGTATGTTTAAAGTACCAAGTACTGGTACCAAGTACCAGTTCGGTACATGCAGTGGATTTTTCAGAGTATTCAGAGTACTTAACATTGTTTCACTTTCTCTGTGTAAAAAGTCAACTTTGGTTGGCTCCAATGCAGCATTTCACAGGTCTCAGGTTGGGCCACCCAGAAAGTAAGGAGTCTGCAAGGGGCAGTTTATGAAATGTTTCTTTTTAGGGATTTGTCCAGCCTCACACAAGTGTTATGTGGTGGAAACTTAGATAGGGTAGAGTTCTTCAAGATGCTGTTCAAGTTCTTTCCCTGGGAAGCTGCTGCTTCTCTTCCAACAAAACCATGATAATTTGCTGTAACTTAGCTCTTGCTACGCACAGAACAGTGCTGGACTGTCCACAGTCTGCTGTGCTCCATAACCCTGCTTCCTGTAGAGTAACTGCATCCTGAATGAGACTTGTCCTCTGTAGAATTTATATAACTAATTAAAAATTAAAGTAAAATTAATCAATTATGCATAATTTTTAATTAAGTATGATAATAGATAAAATGCCAAAATTATTTTATTGCTAACTTGAAAAAAACATAAACTGAAATAAAAGTTTAAAAAATAAAAATTGGGAGGTTTTTTAAGCTTTTGCTAATTTCTGTAACTATTTCTTTTTTAAGGAAAAAGTTTGAGAAAATTTTGTGTATGTCAATATTTCTTTAGCCGTAACTTTTTTCTTTTTCCTTTTTTTAATTTTTAGACAGATTCTTAAAATGCTTACAGTCCACAAAGGAAATATAAGTCTCTCAGTAATAGGACTGAAAGCACTGAATCTACTCCTCATGTCAGGTATTGTGTGGTTTACTTTCCTGCTTTGTCTAAGCCTTTAAAACACAAAACTGTGGTATGAAGTGTGTGACTGTACATGTCGAACCTGATTTTTCCGTCTTGTTTTACTCTGTGTAATCACTTGTCATTTGTACTTGTATATGAAATAATGAGTACTGCTTTGCATCTTTTTTATGCAGCTAGAAATGATTCTCCAAATTGCAAAGCTGTGAAGAATATGACCAATTAATTTTGCCAACTTTTTATTAGAATAGACGCAAATACTTGCTGTGACGTAGTTAAGTAAAATAACTAAAAGCTAATTTTTTCTTACCTAAATATAAATTTGGTGACATTCTGTCTTGCTTTCTTCAGTACTGGTTAATACTTTTGAAAACAGTAAATCATCTCTGACATTCTTGTTATTTTGCTTTGCAGAGACCTAATCTTGCCAGGTACTGAGAACTTTCCTCATGATGCTGAGATTCTTGATCTGCTGAGATCAAGAGAAACCTTAAAGGAGAGATTATGCATTATGCTATTTTAGTCAAGCTAGCATATAATATTAACACAAATTGTTGTTAGGTTAGGAATTCTTCCATTGGCTTTAACAGGCTCTGGAATCAGCCTTATTTACAAACTAAGGATTAGACTTGAGTTAAAGGCAATCCAGCCATCAAATGTTCTACTGTCAGCAGTGGAGCAAAGCAGGCACTTTCAGGGGATAGTTCATGCTATTAATTTGTTTACTATATAAGATCAGTTATCTCTTGAACCTGTTTTCCTCTCCCTTTTGATTGTTGAGAGGTCTGGAGGACTAGCTTAGACTGGACATCTAACTTTTTATCTGCTGAAGTTGGCTAATATAGGTCTCATTATAAAGCACTACACTGTGTGATTAATAATAGTAATAGCAAAATCTGGCCATTAGTGAGTAACTGTAATCAACAGCTTCTTTCTTTTAATTGTGAGGTATCGTAAAGGGTCCAAAACTGTTGACTGGATATTCCATAGCAGGTTATTCCTGACTGCTACTCTTCTCAGCAGTTGATTAACCAAACTTTAATTCTCCTTTCAACTATCAGAAATTTTACCTTGTCAGAAAAATCTCTGTATTATTTTTTCTTTCTATATGTCTGTAAACTTGAATTGTGCTATATCTGAAGCTGACAGACCAGTGTGAATGCCTTCTAGAAAGTTCTTATTAAAAAAACCAAAGCCAACCAAAACCCCTAAAAATAATAACAAAAAGCAAAACAACAACAACAAAAAAGAAACCAAAAAAATCCCACCCACCCTAGCTGCAGCTGAAACACTGCACAGGCATTATGAATTCAACTGTTATCGCTGTAAGCTTGAAAAATTGTCATAAATACAAATCTTTTTGTCTACACATGTTATTGAGTAACAGGTTTTTTCAGGATTTTTTAATATCATAAGAACAACAGTGAGATTGGCTTTTCAGTTAATTTTCAGGCCAAAGAAATGGCTGAGAGTGTGAGAATAGGGTTTCATTACACAGATGGACTAAATTTCCTCGGCAGTATAGTCCGTCCTGCCCTCTTTCTTCTGTCAAATTTACTTCTTAGTGAAACCTTTCAGCTTGCTGTGTCTGTAAAAACAGGGATGTTGGTGGGTTAATTTTATACCAGTTTAGTGCGTTGAAGTGGATCATTGAGAGGTCAGACAAGTACTAAAGTAATGCAAAGTAGAAGCAAGAATGGAAATTATGTTGTTGGCAGTAATGTTTTGGAACATCTCAGTTGTATTGTAAAATACTCCCTTAAGAGCTAACTTCCTCATGGATTATACAAAAACCCGGATTTCAGTAAATTTTAAGGACAGTGTTAAAGAATTGTGGATTTTAATGGTTAAGTACAATGCTTCAGTAAGAACATTGAGAACTCATCAGTGCAACGCGTAATCTCTTCTGCTATTCAGATGTAATTGCTTTCTTGCTCTTGGAGGAAGAAGTGGATGTGTTTTCCCTGATATTTAGTGCCATGCACACCTTCCCTAAAGATGAAGAGATCCAGCAACACGGATGTAAAGCATTACACAGACTTTTTGAGAAAGGTATGTATATCTTGTGGTTTATTAAGTTATAAAAATATTATGTTAGAAAAATATATGGGAGGGGACTGCAGATGTTTATTCGAATGCAGTAAATGGCTCCTTGCATTCCGAATTCTGTTATTTATGTATTATATCTGTTCTTTGAATGAGTTAGCACAAAGCAGGTTTTCCAAGTAATATCACATTTTTTCTGAATTAGAGCAGTGAATATGAAAATCAAAATTCCTCTTTGTTTCTGACTCTAGAGTTAACTGAAAAGATGGGATTCAATGTTACGCAATAACACTAAAAAAAAGAGTAGTTGCGTTTGATTTTCATTCTCAAAACCCATGATGGTTTATTTGAAGACTGGCAAATTTTAGTAACATGTAAACAGTTCTAAATTCAAGCTAAATGTTTGCACTTCAGAAAAATATGTGATTCTGCTTTTTATCCTGACAGTGCTAAAAGATGAATATGTATCTGTGTGTTATTTCAGTGTTTCTTCTGAGAAATGAAGTCAACATATATTGAATTTCTTAAGGAACTGTGCATGTAATGGCCAGAAGTCCCGTTGTTGTAGCAGCCTTGCTTTGCATTGAGGTTTTTGGTTTAAAATAAATGTTGAGAAATACAGCCAAGTCCGCTGTACTCCTTTGCTTCAAAGATAGTCTCCATTTCTTCAGATTTGTTCTTTCTGGCACCATTTTATGTTGCTTTTTCAAAGTCTTCCTCTCTGCGTGCCTGCAATGATCTTCTGCATTCCTTCCCCTCTTCTACTCTCTTGAAATACTTTTGTCCTGCTGTATTTTCTCTTCAGTCTCCATAAAAGTCTGAGCTTCTTAGATTTTTTTGTGCATGTTTTTAATAAGTGCCTGATTTTTATGGATCTACAGGTTGCTTCATCTTCTTGACGGCAATGCTAGTGTAACAAGTTTCTAGGTTGCCCCTTGCTATGTTTTCCTGCCTCTGAACAACCTTGTTGGTTATTGTAATGTGAATGTTTGCTTAACTTTAGCTTGAGCCAGATTCAGAAACTGATTCTGCTTACAAAATTTAAAATGTGGTGTTCTTTCTCAACCTGGATCACTTCCCTTATCTGGTTCATTGCACGGCCACGCAGTTATGTCAGTACAAATAACAGAGGGCAGAGATGGAAAAACCTTAAGCCATTATTACAATGTAGGTAAGATACTATTAAAGCATGGCTGTAGATTTTGTGCAAAAACTCTATTAATTAAAAAAAAAAGTGGAAAAGTGAAACAAAATCATGGAGTATACAAAATGTCATTACATCAAATTGGTTTCACTGTAAGCTTTAGCCTCTCTTTCACTTACATAATGTCTTGGTGAAGAACATCTGAAGTTAATTCTATGAAAAAAGGCTAAAAGACTTATTGTAAAATGCTGATTCACAGGGAAGCATTTAAAAATTATAACTCAGTTACATAAAGTGTAATAATAAGTCTAATGCAAGGTGTGTTTTGTTCAGCTGTCAAAGTGTAAGCTAGAAAAAGGTCTTTATAAAGTAGCTCAATTTTCAGTAAAAGCAGTCATAACTGTGAAAGATGCTGTGTATGGAGAGTACCTTACTTTCTGTAAAAATAATTGTCTTTTCTCGTGTTGTACCAGGATATGAATTATTTCCTCAAAACGTATTGTATCTCTTGCTTTTCAATTTAGTTCCAGAAGAGCAGCTGACTGAATTTGTTGAAAGCAAAGATCATATGATCATACTGGAAGTATTTAAAGAGTTTCCAGAGAAGGAAGAGGTGATTCTTCCTGCACTTTATTCATTACATTCCTTAGCTGGTCCATGTAAGTGCATTATTGGAAGTTATTTTCAATTCCTCATTTCCCATAGTGTACATCAGCTCATCTCAGTCTGCAGTAATCTTTCAGTAATTGTAAAAAATCAGAACTTGTTGGGAGTTGTCAGTCAAATCACTTTTCTGTTTTCTTTGGGAATTACCAATTTGTAATTTTTTATGAGAAATTTTCATACCCATTCCTTCTGGTACAACTGAAGTCTCTCATAAGGAACAGAAAGAAATTTTCTTCTGCTTGGAGTAAGTGGTAACAAAGATGCTTGAAAATTAAGGTGTATTTTTTGACTTTATTTATCTTCAGTGAGTTTGGGTAGCAGGTAAAGAACACTGTTGGCAGAGACTGTTCCACAAGGGGAAAATTATCCACACAAATGCAGTGGCCAGAGCTGAGAAAAGGTATCTGGGCTCACACATCCCCTCTAATCATTCAGTCATGGGTGTGATACGGAGCACTGGTAGCACTGCACAGTGTCCTCAGTCGCTGTGTGGTAAGACTGAAAGAAAATGTCCTCATTAGGTCTTGTCATCTGATAACAACAGTCCCTGTTGTGGGCAAAATCAGATCCTCAGAAATGTGCTTGATGAGTTGTGTCAATTTGTTGACAGCAGTTTCATCTTGTTGACAGAGGCAGCTTTTGTCAGCTTTCTGCTAGTAGATACAGACAGGCACAGAGCAGAGTCCTGCTCTCCATGTTTTCCATGAGGTACATAATGTACTTTCACAAATGTGATTCCTGACAAAGCCTTGCTCATACATCCTGTCTGGCTCTCTTTGAATTGTCCTGGCCCCATATATGCCACAAAACAAGAACCAGACTGGAGTGTCCCGTGTTTCATCAGACTCCAAGCTATTCAGTTTCTGTTTCTCTAGCTTCTTGCTGTTCCAGTTTTGTGTTTAAAAAGTTAAGTATTCCTTGAGCCAGAAGTAATTTTACCCTAGCCCAGAAGTTACTGCAATTTTCTAACACTTACACAAAGCGTAATAAGGGCATGACAAAGACCTGGTGTAAAGTAGATATTTAGCACTCTCATTTCTGATAAAAGATTGAAGATAGAGAAACAGAGTTAGCTCACATGTGAATATGCAAAGTGAGGCTGCTTCTGCCAGCATTCATACTCTTGTGACATTCTGTAATACCTGCAAGAAAATGTATTCCTTTAAGGCCTTTTGTTCCAGTGCATGTACCATGAGAAATTGGAGGGTAAGAGTTTATTCCAGTGTGGTACAAGAGCTCTCAAATCTCAGTAGTTTTAGTGGAATGAAAAAATGCTTTGCTGCTGACTGTCCTCCAAAGTCCACAGTGGGGTGGTGGGTCACAGAATGTTAGCCATCTAAATGGTAGTCATAGGCAGCCATCATGGCCTCTCCTCTGTTTAATGGGGAGTAAAAGGCAACTCAAGAGGAAATTTACCTGATGCTAAGAGAGGTACATGGTAACAGGTGGGATGAATCGCCCATACGGAGTGCCCAGATGTCTCCATCAATTGTTGTGAGAATCTAGGTGACCAGGTTTTAGTGGTTAAGATTAAATGAGATCTATTTCACCTCCCTTTCTCTAACTTGTTCTGGGAAATGGTAGTTCCCCACAACTATACCATTCCTTGGTTCTTGCAGGATTTAAATATGTATTTAATTATGCTCTCTGTAGTAAACAATTTTGGATATTGTTTACTATATAATATTTACCAAGTGAGCTCTCGTGAGACCTCTCCTGGAGTATTGTGTACAGTTCTGGGGTCCTCAACATAAAAAGGACATGGAACTGTTGGAACAAGTCCAGAGGAGGGCCACGAGGATGATCAGGGGGCTGGAGCACCTCCTGTATGAAGACAGGCTGAGAAAGTTGGGGCTGTTCAGCCTGGAGAAGAGAAGGCTGAGTGGAGACCTCATAGCAGCCTTCCAGTACCTGAAGGGGGCCTGTAGGGATGCTGGGGAGGGACTCTTCATTAGGGACTGTAGTGACAGGACAAGGGGTAACGGGTTCAAACTTAAACAGGGGAAGTTTAGATTGGATATAAGGAGGAAATTCTTTCCTGTTAGGGTGGTGAGGCACTGGAATGGGTTGCCCAGGGAAGTTGTGAATGCTTCATCCCTGGTGGTGTTCAAGGCCTGATTGGACAGAGCCTTGGGTGAGATGGTTTAGTGTGAGGTGTCCCTGTCCATGGCAGGGCGTTGGAACTAGATGATCTTAAGGTCCTTTCCAACCCTGACTATTCAATGATTATATGATTCTATATCCAAAGACTGTATTTGGGTATAGTCTTCAGAATATTTTAACATGTTTGTATTTGTCATCTGTGAAATGATAACTTACTATGAAGTGATGCAATACTGTTTGTGGAACATACCTTTAAAAAACTGTTCTCAGTTGGGAATTGCGTGAATAAATTGCTGTCATCTAAAAGGATTGTGAAAGGTACCTTCCCCCACTAGCAAATAGAATGCTTCAGAAATGCTTCCCACTCAGCTTGCTTTTTCAACTTACAGACCATCATTATTTAATATTCAGAAGATCTTCTTCTGCTTTTAAAAATACTAATTATCTTTAATAATACAGCTGTGAATATTCTTCTTACATTGTATACAGAAAAGCCAAGCTGTGAAAAGAATGATTAAGAGAGTTTATAGGCCTCAGGAGAGTCATGCCCTTGGAGTCAGTGACAGGACTTCTTTTAATTTGGGTCAGGATTTTGTCCAAGATTTTTTGGGGTTCATATTCTGTCTCATACCCTGGATAGACATACTAAATGGATGCTTTCATACTCTGTACTGTCATGATGCTGTTTTGCCTTAAATTACTTAATTGACTTAATATGTAATTACTTAAATTATGTGGAATCACTCTGTCCTCAGTAGGAAAGGATGCATTCTGTCTCTTTACTGCCTCATTGTGAATGTTCTGTTGGTTTCTGTATCTGGCCTACATAATAAGCAGTAAATAGTGATTCTGTGGAATACAGCATTTGCGATGACTTTCGAAATATTACAGGAGCATTAGATGGACTTTTCTGTATCCTCAGGACAAAGTAGACATACAGTAGAATTAATTTAAATAGAATAATTTGCTAACTTGCCCAGTAAAAAAGAAGGAAAATTTAGGAAAGCGTAGAATCATAGAGTCATAGAATGGTTTAGGTTGAACATGATTGAATCAAATAAATTACATTTATTAAAAAAGGTAAATTGTTTCTTAATTATATCTCCCCAGGAATATTACAGAAATACTATAAAATGCTTACCTGATCACAATCACGTTATAAACACCATTTATAAGATTAAATTAATATTTATGAGACAATTTGTTCTGTTTTACGAAAACAGTTCCATAAGAATAGTTTTGGGGAGGTTTCTGTTCTGTGGCCTGGTATAGAATGGAACATATTAATGAGTGTTAATATAAGACTGTTAACTTCATGAATTATTTCTGAGTGTTGGTAGTCATTAAAGTCTTCTATGGCAATACCAAGTAAAAACAAATGCCACTTTTCTCTCAAGTTACAAGGCAGAAACTGAAACATAGGCCCAGTTTTCTGAATAGATTAAGTAAAGTCTGAATTAGAATCCAATCAACATGAGGGGTTTTTTTCTTAAACAGTTTTTGTTTCTGTTTTGTTCTTTAGGCAGCAATGTTGAAGTGCTCATGTCTGGAAATGTTCGCTGCTACAATGTTGTAGTGGAAATGATGAAAAATTTCCCTGATAGGGAAACAGTTCAGGAAGTGAGTTGCTGTTTGTTGCATAAGCTTACATTGGGTAAGTTCATAAAGTTGTTTACAGTCAGCTTACTGTGACTGTGTAAGAGTTGGAGTTAACTGACAGCAAGCAGTACAGGCCATGAGTACTGCTATTCCAGCTAATCCTCAGAGAGGTAAGCAGCTCCTTTGCCTCTGATGGTGTAAACATACTGAGGTAGCTGGCCACAGTCAATATGGTATCTTTTTGTGTTAAACATTAGTAACAAGGTCAGAAGCTGCCATAAAATACCAGACCAGGGTAAAAAAAGTGAGACAAAGAATGGATGAAACACAAGATGGGAAAAAAAGTGAGACAAAAGAATGGGAGAAGCAAAATATGAGAATGGGAGATCAGTAGACCCCATTCTGTTTAAAGTTACTATATAAGGGAAGAAAATTCCTTCTAAATTTCTTCTTTTGAGGTGACAGTGCTGAGTGTGTGAGAAACAACCAGTGCTGCAGAATTACCTGGGAGGTATTCTTGGAGACTGTGGTTTTCCTGCTTACAGTGCATTTACCTTCAGAGACATATGCTGCATTCCTACCCAGCTATGGTGCCTGTCTTGGGGTCTCATATGCTGCAGCAGTGAAAGAACCACTGGTGGTCCCTGGACTTCCTTTGGCTTGAGCAAAAGTACTTTGGTTGTCTGGGCTTACGTGAGCTAGTGTCACATCAACAGAAATGATGGCAGTGTCAAAAAGGGATTTATTGTACCTTCTAGAAGCTCTCTACTCTCTCTTGCTACTATAATAAGCTGATCTGAGCAGTTGCCAAGGACCACATAATAGGATGTTCAAATGAAAATACATATTTTTCCCCCTGCTGCATACAAAACCACTGTGAGTAGATGCCTGAGGAGCTGCCACTCCATGCCAGATTCTTCTTCATCAAGGACTTAGCCAAGGTCTTTCTCATTAGTTAAATTTCCCAGTTCTTGCAGGTGGTGGCCTGAAGCTACTGCACATGCTGGTGCCAGTGCGTAACTCTCCTTAAATCATCCTTTTACCATCTCTTTCCACTTCTTCATGCAGATATTGTAGAAAATACAGATCAAACTAGACTGCATCCCAGAGCAGCTTCCAGTTCCCCTTCTGAAAGCCAAACAAAAAATTTCAAGAAAATATGATGCTCACTGAGGGGGGATTTGCAGTTTTTTGGCAAGAGGCAATGTTACCTTTGAATGGTTTCCTGTACTAGACTAAATGCAGATAGGCAGGGAAAGCGAGCACTTGTGGGGACACAGCAACATGTTGACATGCCTTGATCTTGCCCTAAGTGCAACTTAAGTGCAGCCTGGTGTCAGTCACATGTTTGTCATGTATGCTGACCAACATGTACCGACATGACCAACATGACCAATGGTGGCAGTAAAACAACCACAAGATCCAATTTGTCTTTCAGCATAACAAATGTCTTTCATCTTAATAAGAAACCACTTCAGGAGAGTTATGGGAGGAGGTGTGCACAGCACCACGCAGTTAGCTAAACAGATGTGAAATTGCTAGGTGCTCTTGGAAATAATCTAGAAGATATCCATATAGCCAGTGTGGCTTCTCAGGTTATTCTGACGGACACTGTCTTCTTAAACCCATGTTAACTGGCAGTGAAATGGCAGTGAAAATCTGCTGGTTTCCAAAATCACTGTCATGTGTGCTTGCTAATCTGGTAATGACCGTTCTGGATTTGACTGTGATCAGAATTTAACTGACTGATACCTTTTTTGCCAGCCACAAGTCCACTATAGTTACTCATCACATAGTCTAAGACTATTAATTTTGTAAGGTAACATATTTACACGTTCTAATCAGGAATTAAACAAAAACATTTCCATTAAAATATGA
Source organism: Lathamus discolor (assembly GCF_037157495.1). Taxonomy (NCBI): domain Eukaryota; kingdom Metazoa; phylum Chordata; class Aves; order Psittaciformes; family Psittacidae; genus Lathamus; species Lathamus discolor. The sequence goes on from NC_088884.1 coordinate 28,495,125, forward strand.
CAAGAAACAGCAATGCTGATATAACATGACCACACTACTACAGGCAGGGTTAGAAGAAAAATACTCTTTCCAATCACACTTGTAATAAGTGTTAAGGCCAGAGTTTTAGAATGGTTTGTCTGGAAAGGACTTGGCTTAAAGTCTGATGTTGAGCATTCTATTAACTTGGTCTAATTGAACCAAATCATAAAATATTGGGAGAGTTACTTATCTTCTTGTGAAAAACTGAAGCTAGTCAGCACCTATAGGACTCAGGACCAGAACAGAGGGAAATAAATGAGGTTAGCTTTTCTTCTGGATGTAATTATATTTTTGATGCTCAAATATGGGAGAATTTTTAATTTCATGCCTCATCTGAAGGGTTTGAGAAACACTGATACAGATTTGAATTCAACTTTTCACTTTGCTAGTATGATTTTCATTTTTACTAATCAAGAATTAAACAAAACCAGATGTCAAAATAGAAACCATAGCTATTGAACTGTTTTACAAAGTGAGTGTTGCTGTATTATTTTGTGCATGATACTTGTTTTTACAACAAATGGGAAAGTTATTTTCATTTGCTTGCTTTTCGCAAAATTCTTTATATTCAACCTGTGATATAAAATACTGTACAGCCTATAATAAAAATTAGGCTTTGAATGCATTTATCATTAAAGGGTAGTTCTTTCTACTCTTTCAAAATATATATATTCTGTGTTTATAATGCTGACCTTGATCTATTTAATGAGGAGGGCAAAACCAGAGAATAAATCACAGTTAAACCACTTGTTTGGTAGGATAAAACAAATTATTGCAGGAATTCAAGACCAGCAAGCATTTGCTTCTTGGCAGGAAGTCTGTAAGTGATACACTGACTCTATTTTTCTTATTTTGATGACAATGCACACTTCATTTTGCATTCAGCCTCAGCCTTTTGTAAAACAAACAAAAAAAAACCCCACAAAGAACTTAGATCCCAATGTTTTTTTTATTCTTGACCTCTTTCTGCACAAATAAAACATTGTTGTGTCAAGGCCTGCAATAAGAAATCTAATGTTTGCTGCAAAATTTCAGCATTGTGTGCTGAGAAAGATATGTTAAATGCATGTAAAGCTCTAGATATGTGTTTATATTCATTTAATATCTTATGTATTTTCAGAAAATTTTTTCAATATCCTCGTATTACATAAGGTTCCAGAAGTCATTGTGAAGGCTGTTAAAACGTATCCTGAAAATGCAAAGTTACAAGCTGCAGCTCTCAGTTGTTTAGCTCTTCTGAGTGAGTAAACCTCTTCCTAAACACATAAATAGCTTCATTTATCTGTCCACTTGTTATTTTTTTTTATACTGGCAGATTCCCATAATCATTTTGAACTCCATTTCTTTAGCATGAAAGCCTCAAGCAGGGCAGCTTTCACAGAGCTAGATTTCCTGCATGCTTACAGTTTGTTGGTTTACTATGACATGACTGTGTTCGTATCATATGCCCAACATCTTCACAGTGTTCAGAGCTTGTAAGTTATGTTGACAGGTCTTAACAAAGCAATCTGTTTTTTCATAGGCAAATATTGGATAATCCCTACTTAACATAAAATCTCTAGATAACACTAATTTGATGCTGTGTTTGCCATTTATGACTGTAATCACCATACTGTGCCAGTTGATAACACTAAATCAATGCTTGTATGTAAGTCCTGCAATCAATTAAAAGATTTAAACTTTTCTTTGTGTACACTCCAGGTATTACTTTGACACAGAAGTTGATTAGCTAGTGGCAAAAAGCTAGGGATTTGATCCTCTTGTCTTTGCGTAATTATGCCATACAGAAGTCAGTAGAATAGCAAAGATTAGAAGTCAGTACAACTCCAGGAAGCCTTAGACATTATGGTCAGTGTTGATACTTTTTTTTTCTCTTAAATGCTGAAAAATCACAGGTATGAAATGATTTCTTTGAAATTCTGTTGCACACTGTGGGGCCAGATATCTCTCTGCAATTTGCATTTCATTTTTAATGGCACTGTTTCAGACTGTAAATGGCTCTGTGATAAGTGCTTACATACAAAAATTAATTACAGTTACATTTTATGTTATGGTATTCTGTATGTAAATACACAACAAAAAATAGGATATGCAGATCTTTTCAGAGGCCTAGCATTGACTGATCTCTGTGTACCTAATCCACTACAGCATAATTAAAGTTTTTAGTCCCTTTATAATCTAAAAGACATTTTTCAAATCTGTCATAGAGTTTATGTCCAAAGACTTCTCCCATCCCAGAAGAGACTTATCCTCCTGCTGAATTTCACACACAAGCAGTGTGAGCATGGCTTAACTTTCTGTGACTGTAGGAAAGTTAAGACATAAATATTTTGTTTTCACAACAAGAATTTATTGTAGGTATTTTATATTTCAGCTGAAACAATATTCTTAAACCGAGACTTAGAGGAAAGAAAAGAAGAGGAGGAAGAAGAAAAATTATGCTGGTTGGAAGCATGTTACAGAGCATTAGAATTGCACCGAAAAAACATAGATGTGCTGGTGAGAATTTCAGGATGATGGGGGTATAGAAAGATTGTATTATGCATTAAAGAAAATGTTTGGCAACATCACTTTCTTCTGTATATCCTTGGTAAAACAAGGCCGTAAGGACTGGATTAGAAGTAAATCCTACCTTCCTTGCTTTTCTCATCTCTCTTTTCTCATTTCTCATCTTTCTTCACCTCAACTGGTTTCAGTTACTCATGTGGACTAAATGCATGTGGTTACAATGAGGTTTCTTACCTGAAACCTTGGCTACCCAAAGTTTGTTGTTTATGTAACTCCCCTATATGCAGTAGCAAAGCACAGGCCCATCAACCAACGAATTTATCTCTGCCTAAAATAGATACCAAAATGTAAATCAAATAATAATAATATGGCACATGTTTGTAACTCACTCCTATCCCAGCTGGAAAGACTGTGACAGTCCACATCTTACTGTATTTCTGTGTAAAGAACCTTGTCCCATTGTCATGGACTGAAAAACAGTCAAACCTTTTAAATTTTTTCCATGTATTTTTGGTATTTTAAAGGCATATTTTCTTAATCCTTTTGTCTCCTCTGGTTTATATTTAGGAGGCTGCATGCTGGGCTTTGAAAAATCTGTTTCTGTATCAACGCAACCTTCATGAGAAGATTGGAGATGGAGATGATCAGTTAGTGTTGATATCTTGAACTGTAATTTGGCCAATGGAAAAACTGAAAGCCTACTATTAGGTCATATGGGGACTCATGTTTCAATTGTTTTTATTTTCTGTCTTGTTTTCTAATGTATGATGGAATGAATGGTGATCAACAATACTTGGGAATGTTTCTTTCTTGAAAAGTGTACTAACCTTGACTCAGGCAAAATTGCTGGTGTCTTAACAAAGGGTCAGAACTCAGTCTAATAGAACCAGTTTTTACAGCTCGCAAGAAATTTCTTCTTCAGTTGCAACAACGATGGGGAGGATTAAAGATTGTAAGAAAATAGAGAAGATTGAGATATCTAGTACATAAGGAGTATGAAAAAGCAGTGCTCATTTTCCAACAAACCTGAAGAGCATAGTACAGGGGGAGCTGCCTCATCAGGGAGAATGTAGTCATGATAAGACAGAGACTTCTGTTTTACCTAAAGTGTTTCTCAGAGTTGCTTAAAATTTTACTCATTCAGATTTTAGTGAGCCTGTTGTGTACTCCATCCTCGACCCCAAGTCACTTGGAAAGCATGATTCAGAGTAGGCTAACATGCACAGGCTTTCTGTTAGCTCTTGCTCTAAAAGCATATTAGAAGCTGAGTACATTCACTGAAAATTTAATGATGTCACTTAATACCTTCTTAGGAAGCTGAGCTGCAATTAGAAAATAACTGCTGTAATGTTGTCAATGTGCAGTGATTTATTTCTCTCTGTGAAAGGTTCCCAATAGACAGAGCCGTGATGCTTTCCATGCTGATGCACTCCTCTTCAAAGGAAGTGTTTCAGGCAGCTGCTAGTACCTTGGCCATTTTATCACAACAAAATGGTAAGAGAATTTAATTATCTTTACTTTCTAATTCAGAAGAAAGTTATTGCTGTAATATTAGATACTATTTAGTGTGCTGTTGTATGAATGCAGTATTCCCTGTGCTTAGACTATTACGCAGTTGTTTTTAGTAAGAAGTTTATTCCTTGCATTGAAAAAGCTATTGTTGGCTAGTATCAAAGAAAGTCTGTGGAAATAAAGAGCTGTTTGCCAGTTTTTGTGTTGCAATTGCAATTCTTTGGAGCAGGAGACCTGAAAGAGTGTGTGTGTTCTCTTTGTATGCTTCAATAAATACCACATATTTGAATTTCTAGAGCAGCATTTGTTGAAAATCACATGAATAAGGATTACAGCCTGACAAATACCATTTTCTTGCTTAACACAGGGGATTTGAGCAGTCCTGTTGACTTCAGTGAATCAAATCATGCATAGAAAGTTAAGCATGTGCATAACAGTTTTCAAGATTGCTTTAGTCCCGATTGTGTCCCTAAAGTGGTTTCCTATTTCAATTTGCAGACCCCTTCAAAATTTTTCAATGGAGATGTGGACCCCTGGGTAGAGTATTTAAGCCTACTGACAGTTGGCCTGTTTTTATTAGGTATCTTTCCCAGAACCCTTTGAAATGGTTATGAACCTCAAGTGGTTTGTAGACTGCACATTGAAAACCACTGGCTAGATAGGAAGAAAAAGACTAGCAGTTAATTACTGTTCTCTAGGTGAGAAGGCATTGTTTTATCGCTAGGTTACTGAGCCATCCCAGTACATGAAACTTCACAATGAAAAGATTTTGTAGTTATTTATGAGATAAATATATATTTATGAGAAATAGATCTCATAAATATGTACTTATTGTTATCATATATTATATGAGGTACTTTCGTCAAATGTTACTGGCAAGTGGGCTTCTGAGTCCCTTTGGAAATCTAAAGCAAATTGTTATCTTTTTTTCTTTCCCTTTCTTTTTTTCCTCCTAAATGAATGTGCTTTTATCAGAAATGAGAAACATAGAACTGTAGAATGGTTTGGGTTAGAAAGGACCATAAAGATTATCTAATTCCTAACCCGCTGCCATGGGACCCTTCCACTGTGGCAGGTTACTCTAAGCTGTCCAACCTGTCCTTGAACGCTGCCAGGTACAGGCAGCCACAGCTTCTCTGGGCAACCAATACGAGTGCCTCACCACCCTCATGGTGAAGAATTTCTTCCCAATATCTAATCTAAATTTACACTCTTTCAGTTTAAAGCCATTCCCCCTTTTCCTATCACTACATTTCCTCTTAAACATAAAGCAGCATAGTAAAACCCTCTGGCACCAGATTTGCCTGTATTAGCCATTTGAAGTGCATGCATTGAACTGGGAAGGTCAATAATTGGTGGTATTTACCATGATAATGTAGAATACTTTTATAGTGTTCTAAGCTGTATTGGTTACAGGACAACATGTGCTGGGGTATTTGAATTTTTAAAAAAAAATAGTTAACAGTAAATAGAGTTAATAAATATAATTTAATTTTTGAAGCCTTATACTTGAAGTTAGAAATTTTTCACAGCTTTGAATTCTAGCTTTCATAGAGTCATAGAATCATAGAATCATAGAATAGTTAGGGTTGGAAAGGACCTTAAGATCATTTAGTTCCAACCCCCCTGCAATGGGCAGGGACACCTCACACTAAACCATCCCACCCAAGGCTTCATCCAACCTGGCCTTGAACACTGCCAGGGGTGAAGCATTCACAACTTCCCTGGGCAACCCATCCCAGTGCCTCACCACCCTTACAGTAAAGAACTTCTTCCTTATATCTAATCTAAACTTCCCCTGTGTAAGTTTGAACCTGTTAAACCTTGTCCTATCACTGCAGTCCCTAATGAAGAGTCCCTCCCCAGCATCCTTATAAGACCCTTTCCTACATGATTGCAGAGTGCAATTAAAAGGAAAAGTTTTGTAAGAATAAACATTTTTTAAACTAGAAGTAAACCTGTACATTCTTCTTCCCTTAAGTTAACTTTATGTAAGTAAGAATAGCAGATGTATTTAAACTTGCTAGGCATTCAGGAATTATTATGCTTTTGATTAAGCTATGCAAACAGAAGTCAGCTTCAGCTCAAACTGTTTCCCATTCTAATTTGTACTTATGTAACATGTGTGTTTGGTGAGGGAAAGAAATCAAAAGAAGAAGGAAAAAAGTTAGCAGTTCTGTTGTTTTTTTAGAGCTACACACAAAGTGAGGGAGATTTACTTACAGGATGCTTGCATTTTTGTGTTGTAGTAACTATTAGGAAGACCCTTCTGGCAAAAGGCATACATATGAATATTTTGGATATAATGAGGAAACATCCATATTCTCCTGAAGTGGCTGAAAGTGCCTGCAGAATTCTGAATCATGTTTTTGAAGGAAGGTAATATACTTAAAAACATGTGGCCACTTCCACTGATATTAAAAATCGACCACAGGCTGACAGACTTGTTCAAGACATTTGATTTTGTAAGCCCTACAGCCAGACGCCTAGGTGGATATGCATGGGGATCTGTATGTGCTTCCCTTTGTGGTTATTGAGCAGTGAGGTTTGAATAGACTATTGCTAGGTGGTCTCCTGTCCTCTTAGCCACACTGAATTTCACTGAGAGCTAAGAAATTTCCCACAACATTAGCTGTGATTATTAAGAGAATATTGTGTTAATATTACTTTTCTGTTGGCTTCTGAAAGTGCTTCAGAACGTGACTGGAAAATCAAACTTGTGACTCATAAATACTGGTATAGAGTGGGAATGTGATTCCAAGTGTCTTGCCAAGTTTTTCCAGCCTTCCCTGAAACTTTTATATATGCTAAGCTGTCTGAGAAAAAACACAGATTCAAGATATAGTCACAGATTTCTTATGAATAATTTAATTTTAGGCGAAAGAAAATCTTTAAACTTCGTAAGCATGTTCATGGGAATAAAAAGTATTATAAAATGAAAACATAAAATAACCTTAAAAATTAATCGCTGGTCTTGAAATGCTGATGACATTGAGATTGTTTGGGTTTTATTTGAAGATTAGAACCTAAGATGTTTGATATTTTTCTGTTTATTCTCCAAATATGTCACAATTCATGAAAATAATACATTTGCCATGTCAAAGGGAAGCACCATAGTTGAATATATATTTCGTAGCTCAAACCAGGTTTACAGTGTTCTAAAGAATTATCCCACAGTGTTAAGGAAGGAAATACATGCAAAATTTAGAAATGCATTCTTTTCATTGATTTTTACGAACAATATTTCCAGCTTCCCTCATCTGGATATAATGACAGTAGCTGGATCAGAAGTTGTAAAAGCCATGAGGAAACATGAAAAATCGCTCTCTGTACAGCTGGAAGCACTTCGAGTCCTTTTACACTTTATGATGCCAGGTAAGTCATCCAAAAAAGATACACCAAATCAGAAAGTAGAATTAGATAACTGAGGTTTAGTCTTTCTTATCTAATGATGCAGCCTTTAATGAGACTTCACAAAATGTACTGGTGTTATGTAAACAGCAGAGAGCAGCTGTAACCCTTTAGGAACATACAAGATGGAGAAAAATTTTTGAGGTATTGAAGGTAACAGACCAAAATTATCACTGCTGGATTCCCCTTGATTTCATCAGTGAAGAGTTAGTCTATTATTTCTAAGGAACTCAGGGGATGTGTGTGGAGCTATCACTGTATTCACAACCCTTTGAAAGCAGTGATTAGGACATCCACATTGTTGTACCACAAAATACAATTGTTGTACCACAAAATACAATTGTTGTAATAGTATCTCTATTGGAAGGAACGTAAAATTTGACCTCTGATATCAAAAAATAAAGACAATGATTTAAAGATATGAAATGTACTGTTACATACTACTTTTTTACAGAAAGGGAAAAGCCAAACTGACTAGCTTAGAAATTACTTAAAAAAAAAAAAAAGCCCAAACCTTTAAAGGGAATCTAGAGTGGGGAAAATAAGTTCTTTTTTAGTTCTGTACCTTTCACAGAATTTAAGGAAAGTTTTAAGTTTTCTTATCAGCTTATTGCTGTATATCATGCTTTTTTTATCTCTGATATTAAGTGTGATAGTACAGACATGGGGCACTGATTTTTTCCAGAACAACTTTTTGCAAGTATCTCTTAGCTCTTTTAGTTGAACATTTACAAAACCAGCAACTCTGAAACTAGTAACTTGCCTAATACGTAGACTGACTGCAGGTTTTCAGTTTCCTTCTATTTGAATTCTAATCCTAATATTTATTTATATTTTTTTTAATAAACAGTAGGATTAAGACTTGATGAATGTAGTGTAACATGTAGGCAAGGCACTTTTTGTTTGCCAGTATCCTGGAAATGAGGCCCTTCTGAAGTGCAATCAGAGTGCCAACTGGTTGTTGGAACTTGCAGGTTAATTAGGGAATAAAATGTAAGTCATGGGGGAAATAGTAATTGGAACAAATATGAATGTTGAAGTGACTTCTAATGGATTTCTGGGCACTTTCTGTAGTGCCACTTGACTGCAATGCCAATAGCTACTAGAAAGGTAAACGTGAAAGACTTTCTTTTGTTTTATTTGTACTCACCTTCCACTTAACGTCATCTGTGGGTAAAATTTGACCTATGATGTGCTGCCAAGTGAGAAAGGGCAACTGGTTTATACCTTCTCTGTAATGTCTCATATCCAGAAGGAAGAGGCATTCTGAAGTAGGTATCAGGAACACCAAGAAACCCCATAGATAGAAAAAAAAAAAAATCTTGCAATATACATTAGGCAACATTATTTGGCATGATTCTGCATTTTCACAGTAAGCAGTGAGCAAATATATGGTGAAATTGTCATTTCAAACACAATGTCCTCACATTACAGTGTAAATCTGGAGAGACTCCAGTATCTGTAACAGCAGCATTCTGAAAACATCATAGGATCTGAAATATGCCCTCTGAGTCCCCTCTGTGTTCAATTTGTTCTACTGGGTTAATACTACTGGGTTAGTACTAGGGAGAATATTCAAGCTGTTCTCTGACGAAGGCTGTTTTCCATTGTTGCAGATACGAGGAATGAACACCAGACTGGTTCTTCCAAAGATGGGGGAGATGCTGCTTTTGCGCTTACAATAAAAGTCATTAAAAGCCAGTGTCTGTTGGAGGGAACTCATTCGTTGGTGCTTAATGCTTTGAACAGGGTATAGTTAAAACTTTATTCTAATGGGTTATGTCACTATTTTGCACTTGCAGTGGTGAATCATCTGCAAGTTTCAGATTTTCCTATTGATTTTGATTTTCCTATTGATTTGACACAATTAATCTTAATTCCTGAGTTTCATTTCTTTTTTGGGGTTTCTTCTTACTTTTTGTTCTGGAGTGTATGAGATGATCCCTTAAACAGAGGAACTCTAAATGATATTTATAAAAATGAGGCACTTTTTTTTTTTCCCCTCAACCTGAATGCTTTTTCTGACCCAGCTGGTTTGTGTTTTACGGTACTACTTCTATCAACCAGAAGGGCTAAAAGTTAACACATTTTAATCAAAAGATAGAGGAGGAATAAGGAGAAAGATGGGCATAACTCCACTGAAATAATTTCACAGATTTGCAAGTCACTGTGTCAGCCATGCACACTTTCAAATCCAGGCCTCATCTGGGTTTCCTCCATCTAAAAGTGGGGAAAATTGGGAAAAACTGTCACAAATAACCTGTTGAATTGCTATAACTAAACCTAAAACTTTTTAAATCCTGATGGGGTGTGGTAATAGGTATGTTGCTTCATATATTTTTCTTCTCCTTTTTTTTTACCAGTTAGTACCATGTTTATCAGTTGTGCTAGTCCTCAACCCCATTTATGTTCCTTTTTAACCACAAAGGAAGTACATTTTCTCACTTTCCTTGTCCTAGCAAAGTGGTGTGAACTTGTGAATGGTTGTATTAAAACTTCAAGGGGGAAAAAAGCCCACTCTCCGTTACAAAACTCCCTAGGGAATGTTTCGAGAATCAAAGGTGAAAATCCGGGGATGTTGTGAGCAGCTGAAACTGTTGAAAAGGAAATGTTTTTGAAGTTGTGATTATTGTAATTTGTTGTCACGTCTACTGTAATTTCTTTTAAGAAAAGTTGCTTTTTCTTATAGAACAGCTTTAAGAACAAACAACTCTTCTGTTGCCATTGTAAACAGAAAACCTTGATCTCAGTTTATGTTCATTTCTCCATTAGTTTATTGGAAATCCTAGCATTCAGAAGTGTGGATTAAAACTACTTGCTTCTGTAGCTGAGTGCACTGGTGCACTAGAAATTTTAACCCAGCAAGGAGCTACTGACACTGTACTTCACACCCTACAGATGTATCCAGATGAACAAGGTATGGAAGGTACTATGTTAGTAGTATGTGAATGACATAGTAGGAGGGGCTGATTAATTTATAGCTATAACTTATCTATTACTCTCTTCAGTGTTAATGTGATGTAGGCTACATGGCAAGAAGAGGCTGCAGAACTGCACAGTCCTCAGGTTCATGTACCTTATAGTTACTCCTGGCCCTGTAATAGCTTATGCAAATAATTTTCTCAAATACTAGAAATACAACACTACTTAGGTCATGGGTTTATTCCATTCAGAATGACTGAATAAGCAACATTATTAATGGGGTTTTTTTTCTTCTAGACATACAGTGTTTAGGTTTGAGTCTTCTGCGCTCTTTGATTACAAGGAAGACTTTGTGTATTGCGACTATGCATGTCCTGTCAACAGTTCTGGTTTCTACTCTGCGACGATTTAAAGAGGTCACTGAAATCCAGATGCATGTATGTGTTATTTCTATGTACAAAGATAAAAGTGAAAGGCAAAAACTTGGGAAATTGTTTTAATGTAGTTATATTTTAAATATAATTCCTTATTTTAGTTACTTCCTTTATTGCAATTACTATATTAGTATAAGCCTTTTTTAATTAATCCAGTATGTTTGCCATAGAGATGATTTTCTTGGAGGCATATATATTCAATCCAGAATTCATAACCCTAGGTTTAGGTGTTAGTATCGAAGACTCCTGAGGTCTGCAAACTAGAACAAATTTCTCAGTTCATCATTCAGTCAAACTATAACAATTTAATGAAGTAGCTGTCGTTATAGTATTGATTGCCCTTCTTTGAAAAGTAATGTAAAATAACTTAGTCCTAGCCCTGTCACTAGCAATAAACTTAGTGTAGGAATGCTGTGTTTAAAAATGATATTACTGGAATACTGTGTCAGACTTTGAGTGTGCTTCTGAGTATGGGAGGAGAATTCTTATCCTGTCTGCAAGCACGCATTCAGTCCTCCTCCTGTGCAAGTTCTGTTTCTTCTGCTTCAGAAGCTTTCCCAGTTTGTTGCCAGTTTCATCTTTTCTAGTGGAATGGAGCTTGCCTGTGAGATCAGCTTCCTATGAGTGTTTCTGTATTTCTGTTTCAGATCAATGTGAAAACATCGCAAGTCCAGCCTCCCTTCTTTACTGCTGTTCTTCCCCCAACCCTTCCAAGTTCAGCTTAGCAAGCAATATAAAGAGAAATCAAAATAGTGTGATGGAATAATGAAGTTACCTAAAGTGATTTAGTCTCAAGAGTCTCTAATTTACCCAGTCCACCCTTCTAGGAGAACCTTACTTGTAGAATCGTGGGATGATTTTGTATTTCTTTTTAGGTTTCAGATACATCTGTTGCATTTTGCATTTAGACTATGTATTTTTCTCACGTTCAAGGGTTACAGAGCAACACACTGTGACAGGGTATGCATCTTTATCCCATATCCTTAGGAGGAGATTGTTTCCTCTGTACATTTTCAGGAAATCACGAGTACATTTGTCACTGCCAGGCAGGATGTTGCCAGATATTATGGTGCATAATTAGGCTTTTCAAAGTGTCAGTTAATATCTGCTTAAGTGAGTCAGCTAAACAAGCATGAAACTACAGCTCTATAAACCCGGAGACACCTGGTGGTTTTGCCTTCTCTCCTGATATTCTCCAGTTTGTGAATTATTGGATGTTTAAAAGCAAAGCAAAACAAAACAAAAATAAAAGCACATATCTTTTGGTTGAAATTTGATTTTGTTGCATGGCCTGTTCTAAAATGACACTTTTTACCACTGTACTTATTTCAGTCTTCTCATTGTGTTTTTAGGGATTTCATGCAATCTTGTCAATTCTTGGCTTGTCACCTTGTTTTGCAAAGCTTCTGGTACATGAATCATTTGACACAGTCATTTTCTATCAGATGTCTATGTGTTTCACGGACAAGAGAGATCGACAGGTATCTTCTCTCTTTTGACAGCTCCACAGTTGAAGAGGTTTGGTGGTTTTTTTTGCTCCTAACTTTGATTGTTTGTCTTCCCATTCAGTTTCAAAGCCTGTGTTGTAAATGTTTTGCTAAAATAGCTGAAAATGATGATTTAAAAAATATGATGCTGGAAAAAGCATGTACCGAGTACAATAGTATTATGGCTGAATGTTTGCTTCTACTTGGAGCTGATATTA